>NC_143054.1:104462500-109462500 GCF_052426305.1 Pelodiscus sinensis
CCCCTTTCTTCCTGATTTCTAAAATATGTCACTTTTCATTGTCAGTCATTATTTAATGTAATGTATTTTTTTTCTATGGGGAAAGAAAGCACAATAGGTAGGTCAGCCATACAATCCAGTTCCAAGTTTGAAATAATATCTTTTCTTGGTCTAAGATGATGGCACTAGAATAGTTTAATGAAGAAGGGCTTGTTAGAATCTGTCATGCAGTTGAGCTAAGCATATCTACATTGAATTTAATTAAACTAACTAATCTAAAATTTGTGATAGTACAAGTGTCTAGGGAAAGAGCAGTTTACGGCAATGGGAAATATAATATGGCCAATACTTTAATGAAGACTCCAGATACGTGATTTTTCACAAAACTATTGTGCCATGGTAATTCACTTGTCTGAATTGCCATTTTCTCCCTTTTCTAAAGCTTCCCATGAGTAAAATAATCACAAAATCAGGAGATAAATGCAGCACAGTTTGGAACCACTGTAACAATGTATACCAACAGGAGATGTAAGGTATCTGAAATGGGCAACTGAGTGTGGTATGTGGACAGCTTGATTCTCCATTGCTGTGTAGAGCCACTTACACTAGGGAAGTTAAATTTTGATTAATCAGCTAATTGAGTAGTTGTTGGAATTTCCATCAACTACGTGATTGGTCGATTAGGGGGGTGCTTGCTATCCCGCTGTGCCTCTGCCTTTGAAATGTACAAGAGCTGCCTGCGGTTCCTATACATTTCAAAGGAAGAGGGGCAGAAATCAAGATCCTGTGTATGTGGGGACTGTTTCAGTCCCCATTCGCTCTGTTTTCCCTGCTGCACCTCTGCCTCCTCCGCTTCCCCATGGAGTCAGTGGTGGGAGGAACCAGCTTTTAAGCTGGCTCCCCTCAGCACCAGCTCCTGCCCCTCTCTCTTGGGTGCCTCTGATACAGAGGAAGCAAGGGGAGGAGGAAGCAACTAGTTGAGTAGTGACTTGACTACCCAATAAGCCTAAGCTTATCGGGTGGTCGACTGGTTCCTTACATCCCTAACTTACACCCGTGTAAAGGGTAAATCATAATATTCTACCTCTCTGCACAGATGTAAATGAGTACACAAGGGGTAAGGTGATAAAGAAAGAATCCCTTATTTCGGCGTCTGTGTCATGTCATGTGATCAACTCTCTGTAATTGTACAAAGTTTTTATTTTTAAAATGGAAGAAATCTTTTGTGGAGGAGCACAGATATCAATTTTGCACGCTAGTGGAGAAACTGAATGCTAGCTCCTCTTCCTGTAGCTACAGACTCTCCTCAATTTTTTTTGTTTTCTGACTACAGAGATGCTAGAGGTGACAGCTTGGGGCTAAGACAGGTTAGCACAGCTACCTATCCTCCTCCATTATTGTAGTACCTTAACTGTTCTTTCTCATGGCTGTGCTCTGTTCTGGTCTTCACAGAAGAGGGAACATAGTCAACTAATCTGCTCATGAGGCAACACACAATTTTAAGTTCCTTTTCAAATATAAAAGGTTTAACTTTAGCACATATCAAAGGCTCTCATAGCTCAGTGACTTTTTAAATACATTCCTTCCCCTCAGCTTTCAAGGTCACTTTATCTTTTTGATGAACATTAGTCTTCTAAAAGTATAGATTTTCATGTTATTGTATTGATGTAATAATTCCAAGGGTGTTTCTGTGTTTTCAGACATTTGTCTCTTGTTGATTTCAGCACTGTGCGGTTGATCTTTCTTGTAATATGAAAGGAAAGACCCACAATATCTGTTCACATTTAAAATATCTGTTTTCCTTGGTGTTGTGGTATATACAGTAGCACAGAATTCTGTTTCTCTCACCATTTTATGTGTTTAAGTGTACAAGAGACTATGATTATGTCTAGACTACAACGAGGTTTACAGGAGCGGTGAAAGACTGAGTCCACTTTTCCGAGATTTTTTTCGGAAAAGTGGATGTGTTCCTTGGACAGGGCATAGCTTTCGAAAAGCGCTGCAATCTAGATGTAGCCTGTATTTCCTAAATCAAATTGATTACAAAACGTGTAGCGTGCTCATACTGTCCTTGCTCTCATGAGAAACTTTAGGAGAACTGTGTGCTGATTGAATAGCATTTTACACGGGGTTCAGATTGACACATCATCAGTGAAACTTTGATAGCCACTTGTAGGCAAAACTCGATTGTTGTTTTATGTTTATTTCTGGAAGAACATTTTTTTATACATGTCTTTTCCATTAAAACTGGACCATCAGTTACAGTAGCATCTCTTTTAGTGGGTATGTTCCATTGCATTGTGACAAAGCTAGCTAGACTGCTTTGCATCTCAAGGTGTACACTACAGGGTCAGTGACGTAGGCTTTGTGGAAGTCTTTTGTTTCCTTACATGAAGCTTTTTTAATACTAAAAATTAATGAGAAACAATGCCCCTGAACGTAAAGCGTAAACTGGAGCAAGTTTGTGGGTAGAATAGCAGTTTTCCTTCCCCCTTGCTATGCATTTGTATAGTATATTACTACTGAGCTAACTCTAAAGGATTCCAGTCACATCTCCATTGTGCTGAGTGATATTCAAACATTTTGGAAAACATGGTGACTGAAGGAAGATCTTACTATTGAATTTGAAACAAGCCACAAGTGAGGGCTTACCAAATAATAGAAGAGAAGACTAGAGTAACATGCCTAGGTTCCATATTTTCATGAGTTATCTGTTACATAATTTGATGATTCCAAAATCACTAGGAAAAAGTTTTTAAAAAAGTTATGAAACTAACTCAACCTTGTTATTATTGGTAGTCTAATTCCTTGTATGTATTAGATGAAATGGTGGTTGAGGTATTGGGTAACACAGAAAATGGAACAGTTGAAAGAGAGAGGGCAGACTTACAGTAGAAGAAACATGTTTGGCCCTGGGAAGTCCAGAAGTGTTCGGTGGCATGGGAAAGGAATTGGCGGCATCAGTCATGAAATGTAAGTCAGGGTCGAGGGTTGAAGGAATAGACTTTGTGATGGATGACAGAAGCAAGATAGTCAAAATGGTACTAATCGCTAGGAGACTATAAAAAGATTGGATGCAAAGGTAGGTGGTCCATGCTCTGGAAATTAGGTGGTGATTGATCTTTTATGATGTTTCCATTGTCCATGTTCAGTGAAGATGAGTTGAAGAAATGGCTACTGATGAGCAGAAGAATTGATTCACTAATGCAAAGCCAGTGAGGAGGTGAGAACAATGAAGTGGGAAGCAAAAAGGCCAGCTGGGAGATCTATTGGAAAAATTGTTCTAGGAAAAATAACCTGTGTTCATGGGAGCACCCAGTCAATGCACAGTCTGTGGTAGAGCAGGTTAGTCTCGGGTAGAATAATCAGTTTATCAGATTAAAGGGAGATGGCTGGTTCTAGTTAGACTCTATACAGAAGGGATTATCTCATCTTAAACACAGGGTGCAAAAGAGCAGGCTGGCATTAGCACAGGTACAAGGAGGGGGATGTGCACATACAGGACCTGGGGTAGGTGAGCAAGGGATAGAGCCTGGAATGAGAAAATGAAGAGCAGGCAGGAAGAGGAGAGAAAATAGTTACAGAGACAAAGAAAATATATAATACTAGAAGATTTATCTGGTGTTGCCTGGGTCCATAACTCAGGAATTCCATCTTTATCCCTATGAAGTTTTATCATTCCCTTTGTTTTTACACATAAGGGCTATTGTGTATTCAGTTTGGCTTCCAATAATATTTTGGAATATCTAGTCAGTTTGGTTTCCAATAATATTTTCTTCTCATTTTCAAATCTTTAAGCTATGACAAAACAGAGCAATATTCCAGATTTCTCCGTTTCTCCATTTTATCCTTTCTGTAAGGTTTCTAGAGGAGAAAATCTATTCCATGTCCATCCTATTGTTCTGACTCATCTTGATTCAATCTATTTTTCAACATTCACTCAGTTATGTACATATATAAACTAGGCAAATACGACTTAGATGGGGGCTACTATAAGGTGGCTGCATAACTGGCTAGATAACCATTGTAAGAGAGTATGTACCAGCATTAATGGTACACAATCATGCTGGAAGGGCATAACAAGTGGGGTTTTGCGGGGTCTGTTTTGGTACTGGTTTTGTTCAATCTTTTCATCAACGATTTAGATATGGGCATAAAGAGTACGCTTATTAAATTTGCAGATAATATCAAGCTGGGAGGGGTTGCAACTGCTTTGGAGGATAGGGTCATAATTCAAAATGATCTGGACAAATTGGAAAAATGGTCTGAAGTAAATAGGGTGAAGCTTAATAAGGACAAATGCAAGTACTCCATTTAGGAAGGACGAGTCAGTTTCACACATACAGAATGGAAAGCGACTGTCTAGGAAGGAAAGAGTGCTAGGGGTCATAGTGGATCATGAGCTACATATGAGTCAACAGTGTGACGCTGTTGCAAAAAAAGCAAACATGATTCTGGGATGCATTAACAGGAGTGCTGTGACCAAGACATGAGAAGTAATTCATCTGCTCTACTCTGAATTGATTAGACCTCAATTGGAGTAGTGTGTCTAGTTCTGGGCACCACATTTCAAGAAAGATGTGGAGAAATTGAAGAAGGTCCAGAGAAGAGCAACAAAAATGATGAAAGGTGTAGAGAACATGAGCTATGAGGGAAGACTGAAAGAATTGGGCTTGTTTAGTTTGGAAAGGAGAAGGCTGAGAGGGGACATGATAGTGGTTTTCAGGTATCTAAAAGGGTGTCACAAGGAAGAGGGAGACACGTTCTCCTTGGCCTCTGAGGATAGGAAGAAACAATGGACTTAAATTGTAGCAAAGGAGGTTTAGATTGGACATTAGGAAAAGCTTCCTAACTGTCAGAGTGGTTAAACACTGGAATAATTTTCCTAGGGAGGTTGTGGAATCTCCATCACTGAAGACATTTAAGAGCAGGTTAGATAGATATCTATCAGGGATGGTCTAGACGCAGAGGACGACTCAATGACTTCTCAAGGTTTCAGTTCTATGATTCCATGTCAGTTTTGAGGACTGTACTTGATTTGGTGATTGTCTCCTTTCTGTATGGTTTTATGAAAAGCAATCTCATTGCAGGCACATCCCACTTTCCTGGAGTGACTAACTTTTATGTTGCTTTAAGTTATAAGAGGAAACTGCATACCGTATTTAGTGATCCTAGTTGTTATCGTTTAGGAGGAGTTCTTGATCAAATAGACAAACTCTCTAAAATACACAGTTGAAGATTTAATTTAATATGGAGATAAAAGAATGAAACAGAGAATGCAAGCAGAGAATAAAGAAATAATAAAAACACAAAAGCAAGTAAAGACTAAGGATGATAAGTATTTAATTTATCCTATTCCTTTGTTGTGGTGTATTTCTCAGAAAAGGGAGAATTCAGAAGGCGGAAGAACTGATTGCCTCGGAGGGAATCAAGGCAGAGGTCATAGAATCTTCTTCAAGCTGATCATATCCATCTGAATGGAAATATGTCAGCAACTGAAACATTTCAAACAGAACAATGCAGAAAGTGTTTGCTTCAAAGCTATGCAATACCTGAGGTTCTGTGAATTCATCAGAGCCTTAACACTATTTTTAATTGACTACATATCATCCTGACTGACACACAGAAAGGTGTATGAAGATGTTCCCATAGATAATATGCTGATAAATAGGAGATATGTAGTCGTATTTAATTTTTTTCAAATTTTCAAACTAAGCTGAAATCAGCTATTCTAACATCAGCTATCCATTCAGGCTATGTACTGAAAACAAGCGTGTATATTCTGAGTGAACAGGTAAATTGTGTTCTAGCTCTATAGAATATATTCAACTCTGCTGTTTTAAAAGGAGCATACAGTACTAGGCTCAGCCTCCAATCCCATCTTCATCCTGCGCTGTGTACCAGATCTCATATCCTAATTCAGTGACTCAAAACTCTTCTGTTCCGTGACCCCCACGTTTTCAAAGATAAGTTTGAATCCTTTAATTTGGAATATAAATGTATAACCGAAATAAAAAAAGTTAGGTGGAGGACCAAAAGAATAACCCTATGGCTAAACAGCAAATTAATCGATGGCTTTGGAGCCAGAAAGATATCCTTTAAACATTTGAAAGATACATCCTAATCAAGACATAGGAAGGAACACAGACTCTGGCAAGTAAGATGTAAAAATATGAGGCAGGCCAAGGACGAATTTGAGAAGCTAAAGATGAAAAAACTAACAGTAAAATGAATAAATAAATAAATAAAATCAAATACATCAGAAGCACAAAGTGTGCCAAACAGGCAGAGGAGCCAATAAACGACAAAGGAGTTAAAGAAGCATTTGCAGGAAAAGCTAAATTAATACTCTGCTTTGCTCTTTACTGCAGAGGATGTGGGGGAGATCCTCACATCAGAGATTCTCTTTGGGCATCCTGTCTAAAATACTGTCCCAAACTGATGTCAGTAGAAAAGGTTTTAGACCAAATGGACAAATTCAACACTAATAAATCACTAGGAGCAGTTGGTGTTCACCACCATATTCTGAAGGAACTCCCATTGCAGAACTAACAATTGTGGCATGTAATCTGTCACTGAAATCAGCCTCTGTACCAGATGCTGGAGGGTATATAATGTGATTCTGATTTTTAAAAAGGAGATACTGCCAGTTACTATCCTATAAGCCTAACTTTTGCATGGGGCACATGGGCAGAAACTAAAGTAAAGAACAAAATTGTCAGGCACCTAGATAACCATGATTTGTTGGGGAAGAGTCAACACTGCTTTTATAATGAGAAATCATGCCCCACCAATCTATTCAAATTCTTTGAGGGGATCAATAAGCATGTGGATAAGGGTGATCCAGTCTATATAGTTATGTTTAGATTTTCAGAAAGCCTTTGACTTGCTCCCTCATCAAAGGCTATTAGGGAAAATTAGTAGCCATGAAATATAAGGGGGAGAGTTCTCTTGTGGATCAGGAACCAGTTGAAAGATGGGAAATAAAGGGTCAGAACAAATGGTCAGTTTTTACAGTGGAGAGAAGTGAACTGTCCCCCATGGGTTTTTACTGAGACATGTGCTTTTCAACAGATTCATTAATTATTTGGAATACAAGGGGAACAGTGAAGTGGAAAAATATGAAGATGATCTAAAATTTTTCAAAAAAGTTTAGGTCCAAAGCAGACTGAGGAATTAGAGGGATCTCCCAAAACTGGATGAGAAACAGAATGGCCCATGAAATTCAACATTAAATGTATAGTAATGGAAAAAATAAACTCAACTATGATTATAATGTGAGGGGTACTAAATTAGATGTTACCACCTGTGATGGGATGGACTAGGTCCCAACGCCCCCTACAGGAGGTTAGCGGCCTTGCCTCCCCCCATCCTAGCAAGAGGAGCAGAGAAAAGGTCCTCCAGGCACTATAGAGTGGCTTTGTCTGCGGCAGCCAATCAAGACCCTACAAAGGGATATAAAAGAAGGTGCAGGGCTGGGGCCTGCCAGTTCCCTTCAGGAGCTTGACCCAGCCAGGTCCGTACCCTGACTGGTGGATCAGCACTATGGCTAGCTCCCACTGTGAGCTGAGCTTAGATCTGGGTAAAACCCAGATGCAGTGGCCAAAGACCAGCCACAAGCGGAGACTTACTAGCACTGTGGACAGGGCTAGTCAGGCCCTGGTTCCAGGACTTTGAGGGCAACCCAACAACCAGGCAAGGATGCTGCACAGTGCCACTTGGCTGCAGCAGGGCACTCACCAACAGGTGGACCTGTTACTCCACCAAATGAAGAGATCTTGGAATCATCATGGAAGTTTTCAGAGAACTATGCATCCAAGTCACAGCAGTAGTCAGGCTAACAATTCATTAGGAACTATTAGGAATAGATGAGATAAAAATAGAAAATATCATTATGCCATGAGGCACACCCACAACTTGAATACTGCATGCAGTTCTGGTTGCCCCATTTTGAAAAAGATAGGGTGGAACTCATCAAGGTTCAGAGAAGGGCAAAAAATATAATTAAGGGTATGGAACATCTTTCATATGAGGAGAGACTAAAAAAATCAGTGTTGTTCATTTTAAAAAGAAACAACTAAGGAAGGATATGAAAAAGGTCTGTAAAATCATAAATGGTATGAAGCTGTGAATAGAGAAGCTCTGCCCTTTCGCACAATGCAAGAACCAGGGCTCACCTGATTAAATTAATGGCAGTACATGGAATACAAGCAAGAGGAAATACTTTTTTTACACCAATGCGAAACTAACCTGTGGAACTCATTGCTGTGGCATACTATCATGGCTAAAAGTGTAACTAGGTCAGTTGATGGAGAATAGGTCCATCAGTAGCTATTAGTAGAGCTCTGTGCTGATACAAATTTAGTGGTGAATCTAAACTTCTGACTGCCATAAATGAGGAAGTAAAAGACAATGGTGGATCACTTTATAGTTGCCCTGTTTTTTATGCATCCCCTGAATCTCTGTCATGGGCCATTGCTGGAATCAGGACACTGGACAAGGTGGACCATAGTCTGACCTGTCTGGAAATATCTGTAGTTTCTGTATATTCCTCTTCTCTTATATATCTATAAAGAAAGAAAAGGTGGTCATGAGTCACTGGAATTATCGGTAACTCTGTGATCCTCAGGTGGAGACCCCACATTCTAATTACTATGCTAATTTGATATTTTCAGCATTTATTGTAGTTGTATCCAATACTATCCGCGCATTTCCCTTTCCCTCACAGAGATGTGGAATGTGACTCTTCCCCCCCTTTGTTTGGAGAATTTTTAAGGTGCAATGATAGTGGAAGCCATGAAGTGAATGAAAACAATAATTCAGTAGAGTTTTGGTCATTGGTTGTTCTTCATCATTGCACCCTCTTCTTAGATAGGTTTGTAGAACACTGATTTTTACCAGGTTGCATTGACTGCCTTACCTGCGCTAATCAAAGTTGGATCTGTCTCTGTTTTGAGGCAGTGATGTTATTCATTATTTACTCTGGCTGTTTTGCTTCCTGCTGTGGTGATGTTTGTGAATGTTTTTTCTGGCAGCACCTCTATCAGAAATGAAAATATCTTTATTGACTCGCCTCTCTAAGCAGTAAGACATGGCTGTATGTGGTGATGCTTTAATATGGCTACATACATAGGTTGGATTACACCTGGAGTATGTTATAGGTATAAAAATATTCCCATCCTGTAGTGTCTTATTTCTGCTGTTAGCTTGCTTTAAGTAATACTGCTTTATGGTGAATATATGTCAAAGTGTTGCCTCTCATGATTCTAAGGCAGTGGAGACACTGTCTATGGATTCTGACTGTGACTTGAAATGTTCAGTTTGCAAAAAAATATTCTCACTCCTGTTTCTATTTCTTAATGAGTCATTCAGGAAGGGGTTCTAATTGGAAATGGCATCTTAAAAACATTCATACTTACTGACATGGAAATTATTCATTTGGGAGCCCTTTGGATAAATTAGCTTTAAGAGAGTTTTCACAGGAAAGAGATTTGTCCCCAGCAGTTTTTCCTTTTGTATTAGATAATCTATCTTTGAGACGTGCCTGTATGTGATTTATTAGCTCTTAACATATGGCTGATATAATTAGGGCAGGTATCCCTCTGCTCTTCTCTCAAGATTGATAACTCGGTCTGTTATTCACTCACTCTACAGCTCTGCCAGAGCTGCATTTAGTCTGAGAGCAAGAACATCCTTCTCCAGAATGAGGGAGTGAATGCCGCTTTCTCTGTGTCTCATTCTCAGCATAAAACGGCTACAAGGGAAGAATTACTGGGATATTTGGAGCTGCCTTCCTATGGGAATTTTGTTTTGTTTTTGCAGCTTTAATGTTTCAGTTAATAACCTTCTCTGCTATTTAGTGTGTGTGATAGCAGCCACTCGGCTTGCTCAACAACTTCATTTGTTCTCTGTGCATGCTGAGCTGAGTAAATACTGGCTTGAAGGGTCTGTGAAGGGGTTTATTTTCTTGGATTTTGTTTTTAATTGAGATAAACTTGTGCTGTATCAGCCTCCTTTGCCTTTGAGACATAGAAAGCCTTGTAGCTTTCAAAAGCAAACCTGGAAGCGAGCATGCTCAGAGAGCTGACAAATCATTGTCCAGTGACCAGGAGGAAATGATAGTTGCTCTTCATATATAATGCAAATTCTGAGGTGTCTTCAGAAGTGTGGCAAACTTAAAATGATGGCTGTGGTGAGAACGTCTCTGCAGAAAGTTGTGGTGTTGTTGCATCGCTTGCAAAGGATGGCAGTTTCTTCCCCACGTTACCAAAAGCTTTGTAAGGTGAGTAAAAAGAATGGGGAAAACCAGATCTTCAGGAGTCTGAGAACTGACCTTTTATCTGAAAAAGCCAACAGATGGGATGGATGGCAAAAAAGGCTTCCTATTCTAAACAGTACATTTTGAAAGCCTGTTATATTTTGTTGTCTATATATGTATATGTGAATCATTCAGAAATGTGAAACATATTGTATTAAGTGCATTCATTGAGGTTTTTTGAGCCAAATATTGTTGTTTGGCTAACGTGTAAAGATTTCTGAGGAGAAATGGTTAACATTAATTATCTTCCCTAAAAGTCAATTTTTTTGGAGAATGGTTAAGTTCTGGTAAATGTCTTGTAGTTTTTTAACTCCTGTTTAGCTATTGTCCAGGATACTTAAGCTTGCTCCATTTTTTTAAAGTAGAAATAAACTTTAAACACCATATGATTTCAGCATGTTAGTAAACAGTGCTAGTACTTAGCACTACTTCATTGTGTAGTATTCTACAAAATTAAAAGAAAAAAGTGAGATGAAAATCAGGTTGATAGATCTGACAACTTTGTTTTACTAGAACTCTTATCTCATTCCTAGAGACTGAATGTTCAGATTCCAGCAGTACCGTAATATTGTACAGTACAATGCTCTGGGACATTGGACAACTTCATTGTTGTGGAAGTGTTTCAAGCAGTTTTTAAAAAATAACAGTAACTTTATGGGGGGGATGTGTGTGCGTGTGTGCGCGCATGTGTGTGTGTGTGTGTGTGTAACAGTCTTTATTGGAACCTAACAGGTGGATTCACTTTTCATGACTTTCACAGAACAAAAATTGGGAGAGATGCATAGCCATGAGAAAAAAGATATTTTGTTATTGCCATAAAATCCATTTGGCTGTCTCTGAACCAAGTGTTGGCTATCCGTTCTTATGAAATTTTAAAATCTTTTTATTTTATACTGAGAATACATTACATGTGAGGTATGTAAAGCAGTGCATATCTAAAGGTAGACTGAAAATTTCTCAGTGTTAATTTTTGTTAGATTGGAAAGTGACACATTGCTAACTGCTAAGCTTGAAGTTTTGCAGCAATATGAGATGCATTTTCTTTTGAGGGGAAATTTGGAGGTGAAATAAGCTATGAAGGCATTCCCAAATGCTTTATAATCTTTCATTACCTTTTTTCATTACTTATATACTTGACCATAAAGTGATAGATGTTTCATAGAATTTGTACTGGTAGAGTTCTGGCATGTGAGAATGATTGATTATAATCCCTTTGTATATACTTTTGAAATTGTTCCCAATTCAAGTAAATATAGGTAAATGCTGTATCAAGTCATAGATATCAATAATTGAGAATACCTAGTTTGTGTAAATAGAGTTATTTAAGTATGTCTGCTTCAGTACTTTTCTGTTATTTGCTTTGGTAAAGACATTTGTCATGCAAATAAAGCAGTTTTTTATTAATGGACAAGTAAAATTCATTCTAATTTTTTTACCAAATGATTAGGAAATATGAATCTATACATAAAGCATCCTTTTAGTCATTTTTATATTTATATAAACTACCTTATAACAAGAATTTTTGTCAAGCTGACAGTACTCAATCCTATAGAAGGGAGGCAGTAGCAGAAATAATTATCTACTAAATGGAATGGGAATCTAGAAACTAGTCAGTTTGCTAAGTTTAAATCTATCAGAAATTCTAAAAACCTTAAAGAAGCTGCTATTTAAAACATATTTTCTGACAACGGTAAGCTCTAGAGAATTTGTGTATCTGAAAATTACGCAACGTATGTTTGTCTTTAAAACATAGGATTTGGTACTGTTAAAGACAGCCTTATGTTCAAAGAAGCTGAAGTTTACCTTATCCGGCACTGATAGAAAAGGAAATATTTACAATCCTAAACACTTCCAGCAGGTGTCAGTGTAAGGCAGTGGTATGTGAGATTGGTGATGAATTAAATTGCAACATCTTTTAAGGAAATAATTAAGTACACTCAAGTTGTTGTCTCCACCTCAAACTGTTGAAAAAATGCAGTATGTACTTGTTTTGTATATTTGTGGAAATATATAGAGTTAATAGTTAAATTCTGCATGGGAAGTTATATAATCATTAATGGGGTGCTGAATGCTTCACTGTTTTTTTTTCTTGTTGCATAACATAGGAAATACTAATTACATTCCATGTAAAAGAAGACCCCTCTGAGGTTAGTGAAAAAGTTGGCAATGACAAAGAAATTAGCATCAACTATACGAATGCCCAGATAAACTGTGTGCTTTTTCTAATTAAAAGCATCATTAATAAAAAACAGATATTATCTTCATATTGTAATCAAAATTGTTCTTCTAATTTAGCAGTGTGGTATAATAATAACTTAAAATTCAGTCTTCAGGCTATAAATTTGTTAACCAGAGAACTCCCTGAGCCTTTCCTTGAAAAGGAAAATTATACAAAATTCTAAGTTCAGGTTAATATTTCATATGTGAGGTATTTCTTTTTTCTCCTTGGACTTCTCCACAAAAAGAGATAAAGAATGTTGAACTCTTTTTCTGATGATCCTCCATTGAATCTGCTATAGAACTGTTATACATTGGACATAACTGCTATGTGTAGCAGCACAACAGTTATGTAGGACCAGAACATACTATAATGTGATCATTCAATGGTTAACTCTGCTTTATTTTTCAGACACAATTTAAAACATAAAAATAGCTTATTGCACCATAAAATTCAGAAGTAAGAGAGGATAACTGAAAAGACGTGGTATCCAATGCAAGATTGTTCAAAGAGCATTTTTTTCTACTGTTATGTCCAAACTGCTTTCAGGTATTTTTGGGAGTGGATAAAATTATCAATGAAAACTAGAAAAATTGCTTCCCGAGAAGGTATGAAACTTTCACAGATCTTTCCATTACGGTCAAAATGACAACATCATTTATGAAAACACTATATGAAATTAAAAAACTTTTATGAATGCTTGTTAGAAAAACAATAAAATGTTGTAGCTCTATCAGGTAAATGTAGGCAACATTTTGAAATATGTATTATGTTGTTGGAGAATTATGACACATGCTAATAGCACATATGCAGACCAGTTAGGAGAAAGAATGGGAAAGAGAGCAGATATATCAGAGAGAATAGTCTTCTGAACAATGTGTCAAATCAAAAAAGGTTTAAAACATTATAAAAATATATACATACAATGATATAGTATGAAACTTTTCTTCTGAAGTGCCACACAAGTTACATGAATTATCAGCTTCCTCACTTGTGAAGATTAATGATGCCTCAGAACCAAGCATTCAAATTCTTATTGTATAAATTCATATTTTAAAAATGAATTTCCTTTTCTGCTGTTTATTTTCACTAAGCACTGTAATTGAGTATACTAAGACATAATGTTGAAGTATAGAATCATAGTAATTAAGGACTGAAAGCCCTACTCCTGCTGCCACCCTATGCCTGGCTCTGCTGGTAACCCCTGAGGTTATGTTTCTTGAGGGAGGGGACTTGGGGGGGGGGGGGCTGTGGCAGAAGGGGTAGGGCTTGGGAGATGAGTCTGGACACACACCCATGCTGGGCTACAGGGGAACCCCCCTCTCCCCAGCCAGATTGAAATAATGCTCCAGACACAAATGGCCTATGGGCTCGGAGCTTGAGACCCCTGATCTACACCTGACAAGTATTTGTCTAGCCTGTTCCTGAAAACTTCCTAAAATGGAGATTTCACAACCTCCTTAGGTAACAACCTCTTACAATTAGGAGGTTTTATCTAATATCTAGCCTAAATTTCCCTTACTGCAATGTAAGCCTATTTGAATTTGTCCTGCCTTTATGCTTAAGGAGAACAATTTGTCATCCTTCTGTTTATAACAGCTCTTCATGTATTTGAAGAGTGTTATCTCGTCTCTCAGTTTTCTTCTTCAGACTAAACAAACTTCTACTTTTTTCAATCTTTCCTTGTTAGTCATGTATCCTAGATTTTTAATCAATTTTGTTTATCTCCTCTAGACTTTCTCTATTTTGTCCATATCTTTTTTTCCCCTAGTGTAGTCCCCAGAACTGGACATAAGACTCCGGTTGACACCTTATCGGTGCTGAGTGGAATGGAAGAAATACATCTCAAGTTTTGCTTACATTCATATTAGAAGGAATATTGTATTTCTTTTAGACAATGTTACATTTATGGATGCTTAACACCCCCATGGGAGTGGTTCACTTTTGTTGTCACTGGGGCACTAGCAGTAGAGACTCTTAAACTTGGAACATATTTTAGTAACAACCATATAGCAAAATTTCATAACTTTCTACACACTGTTAGACATATTTTGACAGAAGAATGTGTTTCAGACTATTATGACCTTTTCATATGATATCTTACATGGCACGTTTTTAATGAAATACATCATAGTTATATGAATGGTGAATGTGTGGGCTCTAGGGTGTTGCTTGGAGGTACAGAATGCTACAGTCTTCTTATGGAAATTTGAAAAACATGACTGTGAATAAGTAAAAAAAAAAAAATCCACAAAGGGATAATTGCGGCAAAAGGCTTGTGGCTCACTGAAGTCAATGCATGATTTTTCAGGAGCCAGGATTTCACCCATAATATTTAAATGGTTTGAATCTGGTAAAGTATTGTCAAGCTGATGAAATACAGGTAATCAAATGGGGGCAAAAAGGAGAACCAATAGCAGAGTAAAAGGACACTAGGAGAGAGATACCAAGAATCTTGAGCAACTCTTGAAATGGCCAAAACCCTGGGATATTATACTTACTGTATTATATAACTACTTAATACTTCCTGAATTACAAGTACAACCATATGTACATCATCAAAAAAATGCCCGTACCACATTTGACACATTTATTACCTTAAAATGTAGAATTTTTTGAGCTGATTCTCATTTATACTATGGCTGCTTTATATCTCTCTGTCAGTGTGAATATACCTTAAAATGAGAGTAAATGTAACTTAGTCTTTTTTAAAGTCCCTTCACAATGGTAGAGCTGCCTGGTCACTTTAAGAGCACAATGAAAGTGCAACAGTATGGCTACTGCACTTGGGAATTTTACTAAACAAGATGGGACATAACTAAACAGCAAGTGGGCATGCTTTAGAATCACACCTGGCATGCTGCTTAGTAACTTGCTATGTAGATAAACCATGAGACTCAGATTTTCCATCTGTGAAGATCTACCACCAGAGAGCTTGTTGAGAAATGGAAGAGCAAAAGCTGACCTTACAAACAGTGGCCATGAGCTATTTGCATAAGGTATGGATTTAAAGACAGCCCTAGTGTAAGGATATTAGATTTCAGGAGGGTGAATTTTGAGAAATCAAGTGAGATGGGAGGCAGTATTAAGAAGAAACCTGATGGAAGTATGATAATGAAACACTATTAATGCTGAAAAATATGAAGGCAGTGAACAATTAGAGACCAATATGCTTTTATGGAGCACCAGTCCAAGATCTAAAGGTCATTTAAAAAAATCTGCACTGTAAATTTAAGGCAACTAAAAAGGAATGATGCACAGTCAATGAAGATTTACATGGAACAAATAAGAGCAGCAAATATAGGTTGATGGAATGCTAGTGAGAGAGACTAAAGGATATAGGAAGGCTTTCTATAAGAAATGAGAGGAAAAGATTACTAGAGAGAAATTAATAAATTAAGAATAGTATTAAACAAAATTGAAAAATGAAGACTGAAGTTCTGTTTGTAATCTGTCTGCATTTCTTTATTTACTTGTTGGACATAACTATGAAGATCGAAAGATCCTGGTCAAATTGCTGCTGACAAAATAAACAAAAAACAGGCAATGTAATACTTGGGAACATTTGCAACTCAGCTGGCTCAGTTTACATGCAAGATAGAGTATTTAAGGAACTGACAAGCTAGTCAAATTTACTACTGACTTGAAAGTCATGGAAAAACTTAATGGGGTACTTGGAAAGACTGGAGAAAAAGCATATTAATACTGATCTTTAAAGAAAGTAAGTCACCCTGGACTACTGTTCTTCATATGCTTATCCCCTTTCCCTAGTAAAATAATGGAAGAAATATTGAGAGAGAGAAATAATTAACATCTGCAGAAAAACAGAGCTGAGAAATGAGAGACAGAAGTTTATCAATTGATACTGCCAAAGAGAAATTGACTCTTTTAGAATTATGAAATTTGTGGGTGAAGAGAAAACAACAGAATTAATCTATTTGGATTTTAGCAAAATATTTGATATTGTATATCTTGGTCTGATTCTGAAATAACCGATACTGATTTGGAATGAGCCCTGGCTTAGGTGAATAAACTGGCTAATGTGCATTAAACACAGGCTTATAATGAATTGCGGTGTATTTAGTCAGGACATAGTGGTTAGTGTGGTTTCATAAATGTTTGCATTAGGTCTGGTTGATGATCTGGAGGTGAGGTAAACAGCACATTAATTCTAAACTGGGAGAATTTTGAACATCATTGAGAACAGGGAAGTAACTCAAGACAGGTAAAGATTAAAAATGTAAAAAATATAAAGTAAATTGAAGTTTGAAAAATGAATGTAAGTAGGGAAAAATACTCAAACACAAATATTCAATGGGAGGGAGGAATTTAGGAAGTGGTAATGTCTTCTGTTAGATCTTAATTGAACTCAAATTGACTTGATTTTGGATGTATGTATGGTGGTGGAGGGGAAGGAAATTAAAAGCCAGTGCAACCGGGCCGAATCACACCGGCATTATGCCATAGGACAGGGAGATATCTATCCACATGTCAAATATTATGTTGGAGTTCGAGTATCTGTAGCAAAAGAGAGTGTGATAAACTGGAAGAAGATCAGAGAAGAGCAGGAAATGGTCAGGGGACTAGAGGAACTGTTTATAAAGACAGATGAAAAGTGCTAAAGATGTGGAGAGTTCAGCCAGTATTTGAGCATTGGGATGTTACATACCCATTTACAAATATTTGAAGAGTGTAATTGCTAGCCATAGAGATAAATTATTCAGTATAATAAGGGGGTAATAATTCAGAGTTCTGTAATGATATCAAATAAAAGTTCTGTAGACTAAATATTGGGAACAAATTTTGACTGTAAGATATCTACTACCAGTAGCTTTCACAAGGGGTATAGTTCTTTAAGAGCCCTCGATGTCTGATCCATTTTGAGACCAATCTAGACAAAATCCTACTGGGTGTACAATTGTTATGCTTATAAGAAGCACAAAATAAGTTTTCAGGAGGAAAAGGCAATATGCCACATTTATTGTAAATACAGCATGTGCACATATATGCACTTGTGCACTCTCCTCTCCCCTCCGCAGCTAGTGGTATAGTTACTAGACTTATTGGTGCTCGTGTCAACCTACTGGCCAGTTAGGCTGGGCACTATGAAAGAAAGAGTTGGGTTCTGTTGGCCATGGTCTAATGCTCCAAAGTTGTCTTCATAGGACTATCCCAAAGTTTCATGGCTACATTCTCCACTTTTATTATTGTAAATCCCAATGTTAGTCTATGGGTTTTTGCAGCATCATGCTGAAGTCATCTAATTGTTTTACCTCAAGGATTCTTCCATTGTCATGCTCCATCAGTACTTTGATGAATATCCTGGGAATGACTGCAGCTGATTTTCTCATATTCAGGTATAAGCTCTTGATTTAGAGTAGTCAGTTCTACCCCTCTTCAGCCATCCTGAATTTTACCGATGCCTGGGTTGACGTCTCCTCGACCATCTTCTGTCTCTTGTCTTCCCAAATTCCTCACTCACACAAAAACAGTTCATTTCAGAGAAATCAACCTCTCTTACAAAGGAGCAAGCAGGATTTCTTACAGACTTACAAAGTTAAAAACAATTTTTTACTATCTTATACTTAATACAGAATGTATTTTAATACCTAGCAGCTGCTACAAAACAAAATTTATGAAACGAAATCTATATAACTATATAAAACAAAGTTATAAAATAAAGCCTATATAACTATTACTGTGTGTGAAGCCTGCACAGTTGGGAACAGTTGTGTGCAACCTGGTGCTGAGACCTGAGGCATTTTGTTCTTTTAGGACTAGTCTACATTATTGTGCTATATCAGTGCAATTGTACTGGCAGAGGTGGGCTGCTATAGTATGTCTGGTGAAGAGATGCCATGCCAATGGGAGAGTTATCTGCTATCATCAAAATTACTCCACTTCAATGAGAGGTAGAAGCTGTGTCTGTGGGACAGCTCCTCCTGCCAATTTAGCACGGGTGCGGACAGTGCTTTGGTCAACGAAACTTGTGTTACTCAGGGAGAGAGCACAAAGGAATTCAGCTTTAATAATTTAACTTGGCTATCAGTCATTCTTTTTCAGAAAGTACAGTAAACTTAAGCAGAATGAAAACAAGACAAGGCCAGGCACTGTGTGTGTGTGTTAATGTTTCAGAAACAGTATTTTTTTAAAAGTATTTCATGACATTCTTTAGAAATCATATCAGGTTTAGTTGTGTGTCTGGCTTGTTGAGTTGAAAACAACTTTGTCAATACAAAAGGAAGAAAAATGAAGATAAAATATAGGGTAGTTTTATTACGGACTGAGCTTTGGATTAATGGGAAAATTGACTTCCTTGAACTTCATGTGTTCACAGGAACTGGATCAATATTTGATATATGATATCATCTATAATAGTTTTTCACACAGTGCTTTTTGATATCTGCCCTTTTGCTGTGCAAGAATTCTCTCTTTCTGCCTACTAGCATTCAAAAGTGAGCTTGCCTCAGCCCAAATCCCATACCTCTGCATAAAAGTCATATGTGAGGTACTATTTCATAATGTCTCCCTCAAGCAGTACTTAGAGTTCCTGAGTGGCTTCAAGGAAGGACTATAATGATGCACCAACTCTTTCCTTCAAAACTGCCAGTCTCTTCAAATATAACCTAATTCTGTTTCACACAGACCACCAGAACTAATAGCATGGATACCACACTTGCTGAACAATTAAAAAAGTAAACAACCTTATTTGAAATTGTAGTACCAACCTAGTAATTAGGAACGGTGATAGGATAATGCCATGTGAATTCCTCTAGCCTCTTAACTGGTGCAGAGTATGAAAAGACCAAATGTCCCCAGGTCATACCATACCTGAAGCTGAATATCCCACAAATTGGTTGCGCTAATAACTGCATATTTGCCCTGGCTTTACATTGACCAGTCCCATATTCATGTCAGGTACAACTCATGTCAGTTGGCAACAAAGCATTTCAGACAAAACCAGAAATAAAATTTGCTATCTTGTCTATTTGTGTGTAAAGTGAGTGTTGCTGAAAGATGAGGGTTACTGGCCTGTAGCCTGACATTGTATGTTCATATTGGTTGTCATGAAAGAAATGTGTTGCCAATGGTAACTTGTGATGGTATTTTTCTATTGTGTAATAAATATAGGAATTATTGGGACTGCGCTGGCAAGTACAGATATTAGGAGATTGTAAATGTTGATTGTGCAGGGCTGACCATTGAATCTTCAGTCTCTAGGTACTGCACTGGCATGGGAGTGCAAGCTTTTCTGCATTGTTCCATTCGTGTGCCAAACCTCTGACCCAGAAGGGCTATCCTCTAATAGAGGGAAGGGCACTTCAGTCTCAATGATTGTTCAGTTCTTGCTTCTTCTGCTGTGGTTACAAGCAATGTGCCAATTAGTGGTAATTGTGGTGGGCTTTGTGGTTTGGTCTCTGAACAGTCACCTGAGGTCACTGCCATCCTGATGTCAGTCTGAACTAATATGTTAGTGAGGAAAGACACAGTATTAAGACACTGAGCCAACCAGTCATCCTCTTGTGTTCTTTTTCAAATGTTCCAGTTCAGCCACTCTGATTCTGGTTTGCTCTGCAATGCAAAGGAATTGCTCAATGGCTGCATCCAAAATTACAGAATGGAGCATTTCAATCTTTCATTCTTCTAATCAGCAGTCAAAAAAGGGTCATTTAATCTCTCACAATGGAATGTAGATTACTAGTTTTTCATGATTGTTTTAGCCTCTTCAAGTTTCTTGGAAGCCAAACACATAATACATCTGATAAATTCTCAGTACCCCACATTTTCCCTTTCTGTGTTAGGAAACAACATTTTTTTCCCTCTTTTCCATAAAAAGGTGCAAACTGTTCCTAATGATATTTGTTGGGCTACTATATATTTGCCAGACTGTGGCAGCTGTAAAGCAGAAATATGCAGACTCCCTCAGGTATTTTCACTAAAAAGACAATCTGTTTTCAGTCTGTGATCTTCCACTGTATATATAGAGTCACAAAATCAGCTCTGAATTGCTTCCTTTACTTTTGTAAAAAAAAAAATACAGTTTGAGAAATAATACAGTTTTGAGACAAATAATATGCACTGTGTCAGAGTTGTGATTCTTTAACAGACAGGGATAAAATCTCTCCTTGATCTAAGAGCATGTGTTAAAAGAAACAGAAACATGCTAAGAGAGAGCTTTGATAAGTCATGGGCCTGTAATGTAAAATTTGGAACTGAATCTCAGTGAAAAATCAAGGTTTCAGAGTCCTTAAATTAATTTGATTCCTGGAATCTGATTATCTTCTAAAGAGAACTTTTTGTCCATACATACAATTATAATTTTGTGAACTTTTTTAGATGCATGCATGCACAGTAGGATCTCCTCCCTCTTATCCTGCTTATAGTTCTATACTGAGGTTTAGGGCAAAGTCCTTTGGTAGTGACAGAAGTAGTGAGCTGCAAGATTCCATGGCACTCAGTGCAGCATGTAATGTGAAGAGCACTTCATTGGTGTATTATTTTGCAGCAGCACCATTTCAGATTTTGGTAGGGGGAGCCTGACCTGTGCATCCAATGGGGGTGGGGGAGAGAGTGAAAGCATGGGAGGGGGCCAACTAAGGAGAGGGGGGCTCAGAGCGAGTGACTTGGGCACTGCCGGAGGGCAGTGTGGTGAAGAGACATATGTGACTGGAAGGGGTCCAGAGGGGAACGCCCGTGAGCGGAGGCCTGGCCAGACGGAATGGACTGATTCCGGGGACAGGCGACAGACCCCCGCTACGGTGGTGAGTGACCCCCTCGCGCCCCCTCACAGGGACATGATAGCCGTTTTCACGTATCTAAAAGGGTGTCATAAGGAGGAGGGAGAAAACTTGTTCATCTTGGCCTCTGAGGATAGAACGAGAAGCAATGGGCTTAAATTGCAGCAAGGGAGGTTTAGGTTGGACATTAGGAAAAAGTTTCTAACTGTCAGGGTAGTCAAACACTGGAATAAATTGCCCAGGCAGGTTGTGGAATCCCCATCTCTGGAGATATTTAAGAGTAGGTTAGATAACTGTCTATCAGGGGATGGTCTAGACAGTATTTGGTCCTGCCATGAGGGCAGGGAACTGGACTTGAAGACCTCTCGAGGTCCCTTCCAGTCCTAGTATTCTATGATTCTATTTCTATCCAGGGGCTACCAAGGTACTGGAAAATTACTTTTTTGGCAGACAACTTAGCAGTTAGCTGACAGGAGCACTGAATCTAATTCCTAAATAAAAGAAATACATTGAATAAATATTTGACCCACTCATCTCTAACATATTCTAACATCTTGTGGCAAGTTCGCCTTACAATTTTAATGTATATTCTTATTTTGTTACTGAGTCTGTGGAGAGAGACCCTTTCAGGACTCCTGGGCTCTATCTCTGCTGTGGAAGGGGAGTGGGGTCTAATGGGTTACAGAAAGGGTGCAGATACATTTCAGCTCTATATAAGAACATCAGAACGGTCATCCTGGGTCAGACCAAAGGTCCTTCTAACTCAGTGTCCTGTCTTCTGACAGTGGCCAATGCCAGGTGCTTCTGAAGGAATAAACCGAAGAGGCAATCATTATGATCCATCCCCTATCACCCATTCACAACTGCTGGCAAACAGAAGCTAGGGACCCCACCCTGGCCCATTCTGGGTAGTAGCTATTGATGGACCTCTACCCTTGAACTTACTTTGTTCTTATAGGAACTCTGCTACAGTTAGGCCTTTTTCACCATCTCCTGGCAAAGAGTACCTACCACAAGTTTGTGAGAGTAATTTATTTTGTTGTTTTAAAATCTGCTGTCTATAAATTTAATTGGGTCAGCTTCTTGTGTTATGTTAGTGAAGGAATGAATAACATTTCCTTATTCTATTTTTTCATGCCATTCATGATTTTCTAGACCTCTAACATATCCTTCCTCTACCCTTGAGTCATTTCTTTTCGAAGCTGAAAAGTCCCAGTTGTGTTAATCTCTCCTGATATGGATGCTGTTCCTTATGCCTAATCATTTCTGTTGCCCTTTCTGTACCTTTTCTAAATCCAGTGCATCTTTTTTTAGATGGGATGGCCAAATCTGCATACAATATTTGAGATGTGGGAATACCGAATATGAAATTTTCCTTCTTATTAGCTATTCCTTTCCTAATGATTCCCAATATTCTGTTTAGTTTTTTAGTTTTCACACTGCCACTGCACACTAAGCAGATGTTTTCAGGGAACTATCCACAATGATTCCAAGATCACTTTCTTGAGTGGTAACAGCTATTTTGTATCTATAGTTAGGATTATATTTTCCCATGTGCATTACTTTGCACTTATCAACACTGAATTTCATCTGCCTTTGTGTTGCCCAGTCACCCAATTTTGTGAAATCCCTTTGTAGCTCTTTGAAGTCGGCTTTAGATTAGTCCCGGTTCACCCTGTTTTCAAGAATATTTGTAAGTTTAACACAGTAATACAAATGCAGATCCCTGCAGCATAACACTCATTGCTACTCTTTCTCCCCATCTTTTAGGTGGAGTATCCGATAATGTTTTCATGATGATCTAACGATCCTCCAGTTACTGGAATGCCCAGCCTTTTGTTGTACTTAATCATCCCGCCTTCCTCTTTTTATAACAAACTCCCTGCCCCAAAGGCAAAGCTGCAAGCAGTTGAAACTCTGTTGCATTTAAGAATTGCTTCTTTAGTCAGAGCATGCAGCTTTGGGGTGTTCAAACTCAAGGGGGGGGGGGAGTTACTGCGCCTCTACGCTCCCAAAATGGCACCCTTGTTCAGTTGAAAAATACTGAACATATACTGGTTACAGCAGGGGTGAGCAAGATCTGGCCTATAGACTGGATCTAGCCCACCAAGCCTTTTAATCCATCCCCACCTGCCCCTGTGGGACATAGCAGTGTGGCTTAAAGCGCTGCGGGTAGGGTTACCAGGTAGACCCCGCCAAAAAAAACGGACACACTTGATCATGGGCAGGGAGGAGGGCAGGAAGCAGAGCTGGTGGGGGGAGGTCTGGGGGCCGCGGAGCTAGCTGGGAGGAAGGGGGGGGGGGCGGGAAGCAGAGCTGGGGGGAGCTGGGAGGAAGGGGGGGGCCGGGAAGCAGAGCTGGGGAGAGTTGGGGGCTGCGCAGCTGGATTGGGGGTGGAGAACGGGGGGGGGGAGCGGAGCTGGTGGGGGTGGAGGGGTTCAGCCTCTGACCGCAGCTGGAGTCCAAGGGGCTGTGCCCCCAGCAGGCACTCCCATGAGTTGCTAGTAGAAGCCGGGCGGGCGGAGTGGCTGGGAGCTGCTCCCCCCGCCAGGCTTCTGCACGCAGCCAGAGGCTCCCAGCTGGGAGGCGGAGCTGCGATTGGCACTGGGAGCCTTTGGTCGCATGCAAAGCTGGGCGGGGAGAGTGGCTGGGAGTCCCATCCCCCGCCCCCCCCTTTCTTCTGGCTTTTGCATGCAACCACGGGGCTCCCAGCGCCAATTGTGGCCCTGCCTACCACGCCGCTCCCCCACCCTGGCTTCTGTCCGGCCCCCAGCCGGGAATTCAGAAAATACCGGACATCGCCTATGTCCGGTATTTTCTGATTTTTTCAACAGGACAGACGGTGCAAATACCGGACTGTCCGGTAGAAAACAGGACACCTGGCAACCCTAGCTGCAGGGGGAGAAGAGGGAGGCTTTGCGCACTGCCCCTGCCTGCAGAAAAATCTCTCCGCTCCTGTTGGCTGGAAACTGGCCAATGAGAGCAGGGCAGCACAATTTCTCCACTCCCATTGATCAGGGGTTGCTGTCAGGCAGGGAAGCCTGCTTGACAGTACTGCTGGCCAGGAGCTGTTTAGGTAAGCACCTCTTGGCTAAAGCCTGCCTCTGGACCTTATCCCCTCTGGCACTCAACTCCCTCTCAGACCGCTCATCCTCACCTGAGTCCGTCCCCCAGGCCAGAATCTTCTCCTGCACCCTTCAGCCCAATTCCCTGCCCCAGGTCACAACTGCTTCCTTCACTCAAATTCCCTCTCAGACCCCACATTCTATCCTGCACCCCGTCCCTTTCCCTGAGCTCCCTTCTACACCTAATCTCCATTCTAGACCTTGCACCTCCCCCATAGAAAAGTACAACACTTGACCACTTACCAAATCTTCAAGTGACCTCACATCAAAATCATTGCCCACCCCTGGGGTAGAGCAAAGGTCCTGGATTCTCTTCCCAACTACTCCATTGAATTCTTGAGAACATCACTTAGTGTCTTTCTCCTTAAACTTATGAAAAATCACAAGGTTAAAGCTAGCACACAAGACTTTGAAATGAAAGGTGCAATTTCAAAACTAACTATTATAAACTTCTATAGACTATTTTTATGCCACTATTAACTGATTTTAGAGAATCTGTTGTTAGTCTCAACTGTTATTTAAGTTAGATTTGGAAAATGCAGAAGTGCCAGAGGGAGCCATATTGTCAGACTGCTAGCAGTATTGGGAAAAGTTGTTGAAATTAAAGAGAGGTTTTTGTTTTTATGTTGCTATTATGTGATTGCAATAGGTAGATAGAACTGTAGTCTACTTAAACAATGGTATATGTATTCACATGATCTTGGCTGCTAAGCTGTTTGTATTGCAGAAAAGGCAATATTTATAGTAATACTTGTTAGCAATGGCATTAGGTACTTTCAGATATCCATTTTCAGCAGCATAGCTGTGTGTTGTAGATGCAGAGGGATATTTTTTTACCATATTGCCATACTTCAATAGCCCTACAGTACTGTCTTAAATAGATAGATAGTTTATGCAAAAAAAAAAAAAAAAAAAAAAGGAGGATTGGTGTTCTGGTGACTTGCAGCAGGTAATGCAAGTGAAAAATGTGAAAATTGCAAGGGAAATGTCTACGGCCAAGTGGTAGAGAAACAAAGATTAGTTAACTGGCTAATTATGAATAAATGAATGATTCTCATGTTCACCAACCAACCACAAGTGACAATTATGCTTAGGTCTAGAAGGATTGAGTGATGCAGTGGAGTTAGGGTATTAGCCCTTAACTTCTATAATCTATAATGTCAATCATTCATTATCCTATTCCATGCTTTTTGAGCACCCAAAAGGCACCATACTTCTGAAATCATCATGGCTAGCTATGTCAGCAGTCTGTCAAATTTTCCTATATATGAGAGTACGACTGTCTGTATGTTTACTTCTAATCAAGACTGGTTTCTATATCTGTGTGCTTTTATTGGATAAGATCTCTCTAACATTTTCTTTTTCCAATATTATGGGTTAGTGGAAAATGCAGCTTATGCATTCAGTAACCATATTATCTGCTAAAATGGCAAAATTGTTTTATGTACCTTAGAGCAGAGGATCCCAGATTCTTGTATTTGTGTTTGATGTCCCATAAATTCATTTCACAATAATTTTTAAGCAGGTGGTGCATAAACTAATAAAGTTTGGGAACTGCTGCTGGAGTAAAACTACCTTGAGCACTTCCCAGAACACTCTTATTATCATTCAGTTCCAGCCAGAGACACCATGAGAAAATGGATGTCAGCAGAGTGGTAGAAATATATCTGATATATAAGGAATTATTTAGAAAATTGCCTATTTCCCCCCCCCTTTCTCTCTACGTGCCAAATCCTTTAAATTCTCCATAGTCAGCGTAAACAAATGCTGCTTAAGAAAAGATTGCTCTACAAATTGTACAAACAACTAGTCACTAATGGTGTTGCAGCTTATTCTACTCACTCCATTGAGCCAAAAAGGGCTCTGCAACCAGTAGCCACCTGGTGATCAAGTATATTTAAGTACTACTTACTGGATCTCTTGGCCTCTGGATCTCTTGGATGGCTCGTCTGTTGTCATTCTCCATGTAGTGTTTCCAAGATAGTTCAGTATGAAATACATATTTTTTAGCCCTCTATCCAGTCTTCCTTCCTTTCTCTTCTATCACTGCTTGCTATTTCTTGTTGGTGGAAGATAGGTTATCGCTTGGATCAGAAGATTTGTTAGAGATTTTTTTTTTCCAGAAAAAATGTTCTATCTACTCAACTAGATATTCTAACTGAGAGGCTGCATTGTCTGGAAGGAAATGATACCAAGTTTTCCATGTGCTATTGCTAAAGTTTACAGTTGTAGTCTGGTCTTGCTAGAGTTGTTTTTGAGTTTCTGCTTAGATGGGTAAATATTATGAAACGTTATCCTCCGGTCCCACTGATCATTTTATTGGTTTTCCAAAAACTCAGTTTGTCAGTATTTTTCATGTCAACCTGGATACGTAAAACTGATTTGCAGTATTTCCAATGTGATCACAATGGAGCTGTGCATATAGTCTATTACTTATCTAATACTTATCTACATTTTGATGCCCACTTTTGTGGGCATGTGGATAAGGTCAGCTACATATTTCAGCTTGAGTGATGGAAATATACTTGATTTAAGAGAAGAGAGAGACACTTCAGTTCTCTTGACTTAAATCATTTGTCCTGCAGATGTGGAAAGAATTTCAAAGTTGCAAATAGAATTCAGTGGAGAGTTTGCTAAGGAGGCAGATGCTACTGAAGAAAGGGAAATGTGTTTTAAAGTTAGCCATCTGGATTTGGAAAGTGGGATAAAAAGATAACTGGATGTGATTCCATCTACTGCATTTCTTTTCATTATAATTTAAATGTTAATTATATTTCTAATTAAAAATTAGAACCAAAATTACTAACTAGTATGTGGAGAGCTGAAACATCTGGGCATCCACAGAATAGGCATTCATAGAAGTTGCTAAGTATGCCATAGTCCTTTCTAAGTTCTTCTCATCAAGTACCTTCTATTAGAACTTACATGCAGCTTTTCATGTGACTTAATCTTTGATTTTATATTGTTGGAAATTCATATGTTCCTTCCCCTTTTTGCTGAAATTTTGGACAATTTCACCTTAAAAATATAGGGTGCAGTATCTGCACTAAAATGGTCTTGTATGATTGACAACTGCCAGCTTTAATTCTACAATTAAGATGTCTGCATAGTCCACCTGAGGATCCCAATACATGATCAGATGGTTAGCCGGGTTTCTTCCTGGTCACTGTATTTAATAATGAAGTGCACAATATTTGTTATAGGCTTTATTGTTAGAGCACGAGAAGTCAAATGAGTCATCTTTGAAAGTTAGAAGATTTCCTGTAGCAGTGGGTTTTATATGCAGAAATGGACCAAACTTACTGGCTCCCTGAGCCTCATATCACAGTGTTTCGAAGTTTGAGTCTCAAATCAGCCAGGGCTTGGGGCTTTAGCCCTGTGGGAGGATCCTGAGCTTGAGGGTTCATCCCTGCTCTTGCTGAAGCCTTGAACCCCCAGCAGGTGCACCCAAGACCAGGGTTTCCTCTAAGCTGCGTGACTGCACAGCTGCCTAACAAGTCCCGAGCAGGGCCTCAGGACTGCCGTACACATTGCTGCTGTGGCCAGGGTTGTGACCTTTTCCCCCAGCCATGGCAACTCCCTGCAGGGGCTACAGGAGCGTTTGGAGCTACTGCTTTTGGGGGAGAGACACCTTCTCAAAGTTCTCTCCTGCTGTCCCCAACAGCGTGAACCTACCATATAGTCAGAGAGCTGCTCCTTCTCCAGCTCAACCCAGCCTCACTGGAGCCGCCATGGCTGGCAGAGAGGTGCCTCTCATCTGGCCCAGAGCTGCTGCATTGAGAGGGGAATGAGGGAGTCCTCTTTCACTGAGGGAATCTATACCCCAAACCCTTCACCCCCAGCTCCAGCTCAGATTCTGCACCCCCAACCACAGTCTTTATCCTACACCCTAACCTTCTACTCCACCCTGAGCCCCCTCCCACACTCCATACTACTCATCCCAGTCCCACTACCGAGCCTGCATCCCCAGCCAGAGCCCTCATCCTCTCCAACCTCACCCATCACAGATCTTTCATAGGGAAAATGAATTTTGTTATGTGTTAGTACACATATGGAGGGGATATGTCGCACATCATCCCCATATTGGTGCACATAACAAAATTCATTCTGCATATGGACATACAAAATTAGAGGAACACTGCCCAAGATCCCCACTCTCTGCTGGGCAGAAGCTCTTACCCCATGACCCCACTGCAAGGCAGAGATCTGTGACACACACTTTAATGGTAAAAGACCTGTAAGTAGCTTTGAGTCACAGTATGGCCACTCTGTGTGCGTGCGTGCGTGCACACATATATAAATATTTAAAGTACGTTAGAAAAAATCCTCCATGTTCCTCTGAATTCTTCTAAGCAAGGTACAGGGATAGAAAGTGGGTATGAAGAGGAGACAAGGAACAGGAGCAGAATATCATAATTTCATACTCCCATGGTATGACTTAAGCTTTGTTTACACTTCTAAAATTAAAGTGCAACCTCAGCAGTGCTTCCTCAGCAGTATTTTAAATTGAAAATGTGGCTACAGCATGAGTGGTCAGAGATTTCCCAGCCCTCTATATAAACCACTTCCACGAAGGGAGTAGCTAACAGTGTTGGGAGCCCATTTACACAGGTGCTTACACAGCTGAACTTGCTGCACTCGGTTGGGGGGCGGAGGGGGAAGAGGAGAGAGATGTACATTTTTTTATGCCTCTTAACCAGAAAGTTGCAGTGCAGGAAAGTGGCAATGTAAACTTAGCCTGTATATTAACATTCTGATGATTAAGAAGTTAAGAATGTTCTTGTTTGGTTTAAATTCCTTCTTGCCATATAAGACCCAAGAAATAAAATTACATCATTAAATTGCATAAAACCACCAAACAATTTAACTTGATTCAGTTGCTAAGCAGTGCACATGTCCTGCTGTCATTCTGGAACATATATAGAGTTTCACTGGCGGTAGGATTGGAGAATACATGTGGCAAGAAATAGTTTTTTCTTAGACGTCTCAGACACTTCGCCAAAGGATTAATGCCCACAAAACAGATATCAAACAAGATCACAAAGAAAAAACTATTTCTTGCCATTTCAACCAGAAAGGACACTGTCTCAACGACTTAACCACCTGCATTCTGCTACAAAGACCTTTTACATCTGTACTTGAAAGGGAATCCTCTGAACTGTCATTCATGTTAAAATTCGACAATCTCCGGGGGGGATTGAACAAAGACCCCAACTACCTTACCCATTACCAAGATAGCTTCCCCAATTATCACCTCTAATACCATTAGCTCACAGACTTTCCCCACCTCTAATATCATTAACTCACAGACACTTTCCTTCCTTCCTCCCCTCCTCCCCCCCGCATCCCCCTTCTGTTCTGAAATGTGGTTTGTCCTTTTCATGTGTGTTCATTTTTTTAATTTATCCTTTGGTATATATGGTTGTGACTATTTTCTTCCACTATTTGATCTGAGGAAGTGAGTCTGGCCCACGAAAGCTCATAATCTAATACACCATCTTGTTAGTCTTTAAAGTGCTACATAGTCCTGCATTTTGCTTTCTTGTCAATGTCCCATCCTGAGCTTCATGGGATTTGCCCTTCTCTTAAATTTACCTTTTGTTACATGTGCACATGCATGTGTGTATATACTGGAATATTTTTTTCTGGATGATTGAAAAGGGCTGTGGGTTTCTGTAGACTCACACTGGGACAAGTGCTATTTCTTCCCAACTCCTGATGAAGATCAGCTGTCCCCTTGAACAAATTTTCTAAGATGGTTTGCTCTTCCAGTTGACTTGAAATTCAGCACTGTTAATTCTTCTGATTAACTTACATAAGCTAACTTGCAATAATAATGACGCAACTATGGAAAGTTAGAGATGATTGCTCTTATTTTTCCAACAGAAATCATTCTCACAGAACATATAAAAATTAAAATGGTTAAACAATAAAAGTGACTGCAATTTACCTCTTAAGGTTCTTCGTTTATAGTAGCTCAGTCACAGCTTGTCAAAACCAACAGTATGCTTTGCATGCAGTATACTTTTAAAATCTGTAATATGATAAATGTTTTGAGAGAGAACTTTCTAGGCAAGCGCTTGGTTCATTTCTCTTTTAGAAATTCCTGAATTATAGCAGAAGTCAACTATCTGATGAATCAAATGTACCTTATATAAAATTGTTCCATCTCCCATAAAGCGAGGATCTGTATTTTCATATGTAATAACTAATAAAATGTTGTCTAAACCTTTTAGATGTTAGGATTTAGTTTTTCCATGAATTAAAAATGTGGTCCATAGTAAACAGTTCAGTTTAAAGCATTAATTGGAATTATTCCCTCCGCCCCTCAATTGGCAGGCTTTGTCCAGGAGGTACTTACCTAGGTGTCTCCTGGCCAGTAGCACAGTGGGACCCTCAGTCAAGCTCCCTGCCTACCACAGCGCCAGACCTCTCAAAGTGACTGGCTGCACCATGTGCTTCTCTGTGCCACATGCTGGGGGGGGGGGAAGAGAGAGGAATTCATGCACTGCCTCCAGTACAGTCTCTCAGCTTCCATTGGCTGGTTCTCATTGGCCAAAACCTGAGGGTGGGAAAAGGGGCAGCACACATGAAGAGAGGCATGTGGAGGAGCCAGCCACTTCGAGCAGCTTGGGGCTGATCCCTGACTGAGGATCCTGATGGTGCGAGCTACAGGCCTAATTCAAAGGCTTGGTGGGCTGTATCTTGCTCACCTCTGAGTTAGTCAGATACGCAGCAAAATGTATGCACTCACACCACACCCACTTACGGAAAGCAGTAACCTTAAAAAGTATTGTAATTAAAATAGCAAGATAAAATTCTTAAATTTCTCATGCATCACCTACCTTCTCCCAGTTTTAGCTATTTTGTTATACACAACTTTTTCTGTATTACTGAATACATTTGTGTAGCCATGTTACACTTTAAAGACTATCCAACTGCTTGTTCTTACTACTTAGGTCTCACTAATTAGGACAGTTTTCATAGGTTATACATTATTCTGGCCATTCATAGAATCTGTATAAAGGGAATTTCTTCCAAAAGTTGAAGAGATAGCAATGGAATCATATTGGATTAAAGTAGTGAATTGAAAGTGTTCATTTAGAATTACTGATCTGCTGGAGAGCTGAAGTGTTGGTGTCTGGCACATCTTCAAAATAAAAGGGATTCTGTGATTTTTAAAAAAAAATAAAGTTATGGTCTTTATTGAATGTTTACACTCCCGTTTTTGATGATGACTTGATGATATTTGGACATTGGTGGAGGAAATCTGTGTACTGTGAATAGGAAATAACAGCTGTTTCTTTTATTTAATTCTGTTTGCCAAACAACTGTCTACAGAATAAATTTGTTTAAAGTCTGTTACACTGTTATCAGAACTTGACATTTTTAATGGTGAATCATTTGGTTGTTCTTTGGACCTGTAATGTCAGTTTCTACTGAAATATTTCCATTGGTAAAAGAAATATATTTCAGTCAACCTAAAAATAAGATTCCACAGCAAAAGGAATATTTTGTTTTAGAAAGAGAAGTATATAGGTGCACATAGTATTTTTGTTGATACACAGGGCTGAGATAAAAATAGGATGGGAGGCTAAGTGACAAAAGCAAGGTAATTCAATGCCTATTTGTCCCATTAGAGCAATTAGATCTATGTAATGCAGATCATTTATGGCATAACTTTAGACAGCAATAAAATTGATCTCTAAGCTTTACTACCCCAGTTTTCTCTGTTAAATTGTTTTGTGTTGCTTTTATGTTCTTTCCTTAAAGAAGAGGTTTTCCTACCACTTCCTTCCTACCTTAAAAAAAAAAGAACTCTAGTCACTATCAACTTATCACAATTAGTAAATGTGATCCTTCTTATATTTATAATCCCACCCAGTTCTTGAGCCTTGGAAAACACAGAGAGACTGTTAGGAGGGAGTTTAGGGTTGCCTGGTGTCCAGTTTTGAACCTGACAGTCCAGATTTGAGCTTTCTGTTTGAGAAACAAATTGAGAAAATATAAATGTCCGGTATTTTCTAAATAAGATGTAATGTAAATTGTGATGTAATGTCATGTGTGTCTGGTATTTTTGTTGAAACCCTCTGGAAACCCTAAGGGAGTTGAACAAGGGTCATAAAATGAGTAGGCATGCTGAATCAGGGAGGTTGTTTGGGACATAGTGAGTAGCATGAACAATTATCCAAAGAGGCAAACTGAAAAAAAAATAAGGCTGCCCTTTAATTGATGTATGTTTCTGCCTTGTCCTCTCATATATTTTGTTACAGATGTTGAATTCTATATTTTTTATGTTAAATGTTAAAGAGGGGTGTGATGGGAGGCAAATTTAAGTCATTTACTGAAAAAGCAAAACCAAAATACAGTATTGTTGCTAGTTGTCAAAGTGGTTCAAGAACTGCTTTAATCAAATATGGTATATGCTGATCATTCTTTGGCTTCCTTTGAACCCTGTATCCTTTTGTTATTTAGTTCTAGATGCATAATGTAAAAATTTGCTGTCAATACCAGGTCTGGATAATGTAAAACCATTTTATTCCCATTCAGAATGTAATTAAGATAGTTGATTTCCAAAAAATTAAGGTATAATAAAAGCTTTTTAATTCATATTATTTATTTATATGGCATCATATCAAGCCTTTCCAGAATTACAAATCATATATTCCAAATGGAGGAAAAGTGGAATATGGTAGCTGTTCTGTCTCAGCAATGCCAAGTTATTTAGGGATAAGAAATGTTGATCATCTTGGCCTATTAAAATAATAGGTGAAATCGGGTCAGTGAAATGCGCTAGCTTATGTTAGAATAAGATCAAAGCTCCAAAGTAGGTGTTCCTATTATTGAGAAAATGATATGTAGTCTTGACTTCTTACATTACGGTATTAATTTTTGTGTCTCTTCTGAAAGTTGAGACTTTTGATAGCACAATATCTTTTAATACCATGCTGATATTTCAGTTCTGATTCAGTGAATCCCCTATTGAATTGCAGCCTCTCTACAGGAAACAGAAGCCTATAATGAAGTTGATGATACAATTTTAGTCAAGCTCTTTGTAATTTGAAACACCTACTGTGCATCAAAAGTGAACTATTTTAGGTAAGGAAGAAGAGACTGTCCCTGCATAGGGGCGTTTACAAGTAAAATAATTCCATAATAATTTCATCCAATTGTTTTTACTTTCCATATAAACAGTACTCCTATTAAAAAAAATCAAAACAGTAACAGCAAGTCTGTCAATTATTTGAATCACAGGAGTCCCTTGGAAACTAATTGTTGGAGTCACGTCACTGTATCAGTGCTGATTTAAAAGGTTGAAGTCTTAATGGCTTCTACAACATTGGTCCAGGGTATCGTCCAGCTTCAAAATGCAGTTGTCCCTCTGTTTTTATTCTTGTTTTAAAATCAATGTGTCTTAATATTAAGAAATGTGTTATTTAAAAGTTTTTAAAAAATCACTTAAACTAGCTTTAACTCCCCCTTCCCCCCCCAACATTATTAGCTTTATTAGCTCTGACGAAGTGGGTCTTTGCCCATGAAAGCTTATGCTCCAATAAATCTGTTAGTCTATAAGATGTCACAGGACTTCTCATTGTCTTTGTATTCAGACAGTTTTCTTAGTGCAAGAGAAAGTAGTTTATCTGATTTGTCCTCTCGTCTCCCACATTTTTTGGGGAAAAGAAGATGGACAGTCCTTTTTTAAAGTTGTATTTTCATGTCTTTTGGCTTTAAATTGTGTGAAAATAATGTATTCTAAATGCACAGGGATTATTTTCAAAACTGCTTTTTATAGATTTTGCACTGTAGCTATGTTAACTTTACATATGATGACACTGAAGGTGCTGCAGTGATGATGTGCAGTGCTTTCCACTGTAATGCTTTATTTCACACTCTTCTGTGTGGATGCCATAGACAGGCACTCAGGCAAAGCCTGCTTAACACACATTGACCTCTCCCTGGAATGGAAGGGAAGAATGACACCCTTGGGGTACATCTAGACTACATGCCTCTGTTGCCAAAGGCATGTAGATTAGGCTACCTGGCATAGGAAAATGAAGCGGCGATTTAAATAATCGCCGCTTCATTTAGATTTAAATGGCTGCCGCGCTGAGCTGATCAGCTGTTTGTCGGCTCAGCGCGGTAGTCTGGACGCTCCGCGATCAACATCATGTTTGGTTGCAGGGCTGGGTTCCTGGATGCTTATGATGTGATTGTGTGTCATGGTTACTGGAAAGAATTCGTTTCAGGTTGGGGGGCTGTCTGTAAGCGAGGATAGGCTTTTCTCCCAAGGCCTTTGAGAGTGAAGTATCATTTTCCAAGATGGGTTACAGATTGTGTATAATACGCTAGAGGGGTCTGAGTTTTGGACTATAGGTAATAATAAGTGGAGTTCTGTTGTTTTCTCTTTTGGGTCTGCTCCCTGTCTCCCACCCCTGTCTTTCCTCCCCCCCTTCTCTCCTATTTATTTTGGGTCTGCACATCCTTAACTCAAAACTCCAATCATTTGAAGAAGTGGGCTGTGCCCACGAAAGCACATGATACCACCTACGTGTTTTGTTAGTTTATAAAGTGCTACCAGACCATTTTTTGTTTTTTTTTTTCCTGTACAGACTAACTCGGCTACTCCCTGAAGGTTCTTCACATACATAGTTGCTCTTGAGGTCATTAGTGCATTGGATTATGTGCACCACATGTTGTACTAAGCATGTGTAGGACCTATGGAACTAAAAGATGAGTTTTGAGGGGTGTTGATCATTGTAGAAGTCTGATTGAAGGTTTTGCATTTGTTATTATGGCAGGGTCCAGTTTTGCTTTGAGTAGGTTTGTCCTGATCTGTGGTTAGCTTGCTTCTGATTATGAGTGTGAAGGGGTTGAGGTGTTTGAAGCCAGAAGAGGGTGTTCAGGAAAGATTACTGTTAGAGTATGGTCCCAAGGGAGTATAGTTTTTAGTTGTTTGATACCCCATATAAGTTCCAGTGTGGGTGGTTGGTAACAACTCAGCCTGTCTGTTGGGAAGGGGTTCCATTTCTGTATTGAAACAGATTCTGCTGGGGTGTGTGGGTCGCCCATTCCATGCTGCAGTCGTCTTCTCTGGTGGAGTGTTCTTATTTGTTGAAGGCAATTTTAAGTGTGCTAACATGCATGTCCCAGACTTTATCCACGGAGCATATTATAGGGCATCTGAGTGCCTGGCTAGGTAATAGATTTCATGGTGTGTTTGAGGTGGTTACTTGATCTACGAAAGTAGGTATTGTTTCCCACTCCTGAGTAACTTTCCCAGACCTGAAGAAGAGCCCTCCTCTGGCTTGAAAACTTGTCTCTCTCTCACCAACAGAAGCTGGTCCAAAAAGATATTGCCTCACCCACCTTGTTTCTCTAATATCCTGGGACCGACATGAGTAAAACCACATAGCATAGAAAATGTGCTAGACATTTTCCAAATACAGGACACTCTTCCTACCCCAGAGAGTGTTGACTACATGAGTTAATATAGCAATTAATGCCATTTTTACATTTCCATATCTGATCCTGGAAATAGTAAACTAACCTCTTATATCTCTTATGCTAATTCACTCTGTCTATTACACATCCTGTAACTAACAGTAATGATCTGGTTCTACAGCTCAGTGAGCTGAATACAATTGGAAGCACATAATGAATTATTCATTTACTGCCACATTTCTTGAAAGGCTTGTAGCATCATCAGTGTGTCTTCAAACAAAAGCTTGTTTGCTATCAGTTCAGCCAAGTTACATTTTTTAATGGAAAATGCTGTTGGTAAATTTTATTTTCTCCTGTTTTGTTCTGGTCAGTTGTTAGATCGCATTTATTAATTGTGCTTCTGGGCTTGACCTTTTGTAGCTGCCAAGCTGTTGTTTCTCTTAAGTACCATAGGTGCTAATGTACTCTTAGGAATCAGGTTGATGTTCTGCATCTCTTTTAAATGTTCCCCGGGAGAGGGTGGGGGAAGCAGGACATTAACTTGTTCATGAGCAGTATGTGGCTTAGAGAAAGGATTCTCAATCTGTTGGTTTTTGTTAAAATAAATGTTTCTCGTCCTAATAGCTGTAGGTAGTGGTGCTAGAACAGTTTTATAGTGTGGGTGCTTAGAGCCTGTGAACAAAATGTAAAGTGGTGGTTCTCAAAAATGTTTGGCCCAGGGCTTACCCCACTCAAAGCAAATCTTTCCACCAGCCAACCACCAGGAGAGGATGGTGGTGTGGGGTTTCATCAAGGGGAGTGTGTGAGGGGAATGGGGAAGTGGTCTCGAGGCATCAAGGGGATGGAGGGTGCTTACCTGTCTTTGCGCCCTCCCGCTCCCCCCGCCACTCCAAGGCTTCACATCCCAGGCACCAGCCCTCACTCCTCCCATTGTCTGTGATTCCAACCAGTGAAAGCGGGGAGGAGGAGAGGGAAGGGGAGCCTTCAGGCAGCACTTCCCTGCTCTGCTGTTCCCCCTGTTTGTTCACCCTGCAAGCCTGATCTGGCTGTGAGGTTCGGGGCTCCCCACCCCGGCAGCAGGAAGCTGGTGTTCCAACTGTGTGTGTGCGTGCATGTGTGCACATGGGGTCGAAGTGCCAGGGCAGGCTCCCTGCTGCACTGCAGGGGAGGGCTGATCCTGAAGCCATGACCCACTTGCAATCTGTGGACCACACTTTGAGAACCACTGCTGTAAAAGTAAATTGTGGAAAACACTTCAAGCCGGGGATGTTGCTGCAAACCTTGACGCCTGGTTCTAGCACCCCTGGATGTAAGGAGAACCTCACATAATTCATTATTTTTGCCATGAAATCCACCGTTTTGCATTTCCCTGCACTGCCCCATGAATCCAAGCACCAAAGTGGCAGCTGTCTCCCTTGAAAGGAATTGTCACTGTAGCTATCAAAGGATCCTGGGCCATGCATATTGCCTTTTAAAAGAGATAGCACTCAGCCATTTGGAGACCCAACATCCACCTTTACAAAAGAAATTAATGGAATTTATCAGGCATATGCCTATGGGTTTACAAAATCAAGGTTATTTCATGAAATGGCAATGCTGTGTATATATGGTAGTAGACTGTGTGTTAATAAGCCGTTAATGACCGCCTGACTATCAGTGGCTACAGTAAAAAAGTGCAGTTGGTTATTAACCATGTTTCTTAGCTTGTTACTAACAGGACTAGAAGTTTTCTTTACCCAATGTGATAGGTTTAAATGAAAAATGACCAAATAAGAGTCTGCCATGAAGTACTGCAACAGAGTTAATGTCTGGCAGCAGCAACAAAATATCATTGTCAACCTAAGAGCTTGTTGTTTGTAGTTGTGACATTTGCTGCTCATTCATGAGACAGTGAGAGGAATCAAAACAGAAAATGCAGTCTCTTGGGCTGCATCTGTGCTTGGGTACTGAACATGCTGGTGAGCTGCTGTTGAGCCTCCAAGTCTTGTGGGCACTCTTTTTGGAAGCTGAATAGGAACCATTAAAAGCAGACAATTTTTTAAATTGAGCTTTTGAAACCTTATTCATTTGTAGAGAAATTGCTATTGCCCAAAAGTACTGGTGTTACCCATAGATCTCTAGCCACTCAGGTATCAAACACACTAAGGTGTAAATACAAACATGTTTTATTATGAAGCAGTTTCCCCAGGTGATATTGGTATACTTTGCTTATACCATTCTGTTTCTGTAGAAAATTGCATGGGCAATCACTTTTACTTGAAGATATTTTGCTTAATCCTCTGCCCTAAAGGTTCTGAGTTCTCCCTCAAACGTACTTCCAACTTGGAAATATTGATTGATTATGATGAAGAACAAAGCACTGAGAATTTTGAATCTGTGGGTATAAGCAAGCCAAATCCATAAATACCACAGACATTTTAAATATTACCATCTTCCAGCAAAATCAACAGATAATGGTATTTAGAAAAAATAATCTGTTATTTAATCCAGCTGCACTTTTTGGTTAGCAGCAGAATATTTGGTTGAAACAACAGGTAAAGGCGGCTGTTTTTGGATCGATTGAAAAGAGGTGAATCAGGAAGGCCAGAGATGAGTAGTTAAGATGAAAAAAGGCGCATGGTGTGAAGCAGGGTTTCAGCAGTGGGACTGGAGAGAATTATGTGGACTTTAGAAATGTCCTAAGGTACACCTAAACTACATCTCTCTTTCAAAAGAGGAATGTAAATTAGACATATCGAAATTGCAAATGAAGCCAGGATTTGAATTTCCCGTGTTTCATTTGCATAATGGCATCACGGCGTTCTTTCGAAAAACTCTATTTCAAAAGTAAAACTGTGGTCTAGCTGCAGTTCTTTTGAAAAGAAAAGTCTTTTTCGAAAGATCCTGTACTCAAAAGATGAGACCGCGTTTTCACTTTTGAAATAATATTTTTCAAAAGAATGCTGTGACGTGATTATGCAAATGAAGTGTGGGAAATTCAAATCTTGGCTTCACTTGCAATTTCAATATGTTTAATTTACATCCCTCTTTTGAAAGAGCAATGTAGTCTAGACATACCACTAGACTAGAGAGAACTGGCAAAATTTGGAAAGAGACTAGTTGGGGGAAGGAAAGAAAAAGAGTTGGAAGTTCTCCCTAAAGGCACAGCCATGGGTGACTGTGAGAGTAAAGATTTGGTCAGAGGTAGTAGAGAAAGTGTGGAGGGAGACACATGTCTTTGGTCCCCAGGGATGAATGTTATAAATGGCTATGTCCAAAGTGGTACTATTATTACCTCTAGTTGTATGCTTACCGCTTGGAAGGCAGTGGTAGTAAAATAAATAGTATGGATGAGTGTCAACATTTTATACTTTTAATGTTAAGCTTATTAGGCAAAGGCAGTGAAACAGAATAATATAGGAGGGTTGTAATGAACTACCTAAGGCTCTATTAAGCTGACAATATCTTTTTTACCCCACATAAAGCATAACACATCACATAGAACTGTATCACACAGTGATGGATCATGGAAACTGCAGTTTCAGAAAGATGAACTTTGGGATTCTAATTACATTGGAATTTTGTTTTGATTCGTTGTGGTTTGGAAGAGTCAGGTGCTTCTGAGAACAATTTGCACTGGACACATACAGAATTATTAAAATAAGTAAAACATATTTGAAAGCAATTCAGCACTGTAACAGGCACTGCTGGATAGTTCAACATTAGCAGCATTTAAAAGGCTCCATGCAACTTAACTGAGTAACCAGTCATTGGGAGATGCAGAAGATATTTACTGCATGTAAATACTTACTGCATGTAATTTATTACCAATATATACTACTTTTGGGGCTGCAGCACTCTAGGAATGCCAGTCATTTTTAAAAAAGGATCTTGAAAGACTAAGAGCAATGACTAGTTATCCAGTAATAAAATTTTTGTATTCGACATTTTACAGATTTCTTAGTGTTAACAATATAACTATTTTTTCCTTTGAGACAAATTTTTTTTTATCTTGGAAGAGGGAAAAAAATCTCAAAACCTCACAGCTTTAATTAGGCCTGTCTGTCACTTCAAATTGAATTGATTGATTTTGTTGACATTTAGAAAATAGCCCATTATATCAGTGACCATAGTGCTTTGTGACTGTAATTGCTGGGTGTACATATGTAAAAGGCAGTCTACAAAGTCATAGTATTGTAGCTTGATTAAAAGTTTCTGATTTATGCTGTAAGAGGAAAATTATGCTTTGTGTGTATGGAAATTGGTATATCTTAATATAGTCACAAACTACAGCATGATGTCTTCTAGCAGGGTGCTATTATATACATTGCGAAACGTATAACTGAAAATCAACCTTAGAATTTCAGAAGATTGATGATTGAGTCTCAATTTTTTGGTGTGCAACTTGAGACATCTTAAAAGTGACTGGTTTTCAGAGTGCATGTGCCCCAGTATTTTTAGAAAAGTAGGCCTTTAAATAAAAAGTCTGACGTTGAGCACCCATAAATTGAATCAACCAAAATTATTAGTTCCATTTGAAAAAAGTTGATCTAATAGTTATCAGAGAGACAATACATTAAGTATAATGATACAACTTATTTTAGAATCTCGCTCAATATTTTAGATTATCTTTTTAAAAAAAGTTATAAGAATAAAGTGATTCATCCAATCTATCTTTATGCTAACTTTGTAAGTAAACTTTAACTTTGGAGCTAGAATTTAAACATATATTTTAAATGAATGGCAAGTTTCAAACTATCCTTGTGTGTGTACACACGTGCACGGGCGTACTACGACAAGGAAGCAGAGAGACTGGTCCTAGAGGAGGAGATGGGTAGACTCATTCACTGTTGGTTGTCTTGTGTTGCTAATGGAAGGCTTACATGAAAAATACAGTGAAAATGTGGCTACTACTTTAATTCTATTATTTTCTTCTTCTTTATCTCCATTATGATTGTAGAAAATTTCATACTCTCTTTGCTTCTATGAGTTGCATAGCTGGTACAACTAGACAATAAGAAAATGGCTTTGGCTTTGGACAATTTAGTACAGGTTGAATCTCTCTAGTCTGTCACCCTTGGAACCTAACTGGTGCTGAACCAGAGATTTTGCCGAACCACTAAGGTCAATATTGTCTAGCAGTGTTACCAACACTTCAACTGCTTACGGAGCTCTTAGAAAACATTTGGGGCAAATTAAAGTAAATAACAGCACAGAATACTGAGAGCCAGGACTGGTGGCTGTCAATAAGTTTTATGGGACAGCAGAAAACTTGGCCTTACCCATGATAAGGGGACATCCAGCTAACTAAAATCATGTCAGACCACAGATGTTGCCTGACTAGCAAGTTCAATACTAGAGGGGTTCAATCTGTATCTAAAGCTATATCCTCTAAGAATCAACAGTATGCTCATCAATAAAACCTTTGTGAACACACCATATAAAGGGCAATCTTCAATACTATTAGAGTAATGTACCTAATTTATCTCAGTCAGAGCCTCAAGAATTACTTAAAATCATGACAACCAGATAAATAGCTGATTTAGAACCATTTTGGGAGTGAGCGAATTCCTAAAATTTAAGGAATTGTAGTCACCGTGTAAATAAAACTATTAACTTTAATATGCTTGTATGGTATGCCCTCATTTGATTGTTCACCGCAGTTAATATTTTTTCCTCCTTTATTCTCTTCCTATCCATACCAGGTAGGTTTCACCATTATCCCAGCACTTGCTTCTTTTGTTGTAACACAGGTACCATCTATTCAATTTGTGAAAAAATTACAAAATTTGGGCTCCAGAAAGTGTATAGAGTGATAACTATTGTACAGTATTTTTTCAATTAACTGAATTTTATGTTTTCATCTTAATACACTATTTTAATATAAGAACTCAAGTGTAATGAATTCTGGAATGTAGTCCATAATTTACTCAGAGCACTTTATAGCTGCTATGTCCATATTTGCTAGAAGGGCCATTGCTCAAGGTGATGCTCTAATATTGTCAAAGACAATTTCAGATATTTCTTTCCTCCCATCTCCAAGCTTGATTAATTCCAAAGATTCATCAAGACAAAGCTAGCTTCGTTCTTTTAGCTGCTTACTGGCCCACAGGCTTGGTTCCCAGATCTTCTGTCAGTGTCTGTCCACCCTCTAGTCAAGATCTACCGCTTCCTAGAACTCCTGGCGCAGGACAGCGGCAGAGTCAAACACCCCAGCTTGCTTCATCTCCTGGCCTGGTGTTTGGATCAAGGTCAGAAGTAGAATGTTCTTGTTCATTGCTCGTCCAGGCTGCACACACTCAAAGCAGGAAAGATTTGACTAGGGCCTGCTATCAAGCTAAATAGAAATGTTTTCTCTACTGGGTACAGCACAGTCAGCTTCACCCAGTTTCTGAAAGCATCCTGATAGTTTTAGAAGTTTCAGAAGGGTATCTGTAACATTAGAAAAAATGAGTAGTCCTGTAGTACCTTAGAGACTAACAAAAAGATATATGTAGTATCATGAGTTATCGTGGGCAAAACCCACTTCTTTAGATGAGTGGAGGAAAAATGGACAAGTCTCCCATTTAAAGGAGAAAAAGAAAGGGGGCAGGAAACCCTGTTGTTAGTAGTGCCAGACCTAAATGAGGCTAATTGAGTGGGTTGTAACTGTCCCATATTTAGCTTTTGATGACATCATTGATGAAAATATTGAACAAAACTGATTCCTATGGATTCCCACTTGTTATGCCCTTCCAACATGACTGAACCATTGATAACTACTCTCTGGGAATGATTATCCGACGAGTTATTCAGCCACCTTATAGTAATTCCATCTAGGTTGTATTTCCCTAGAAGGTCATGCGAGACCATACCAAATACTTTATTAAAGTCTAGATATATCACATCTGCCACTTTCCCCTTATAAGGGTTGTTATCCTGCCAAAGAAAGGTATCAGGTTGGTTTGACATGATTTTTTGACGACAAATTTTGTAAGCCACCTCAAATATTTTATAAAAAGAAGTGGGGTAAAATATTTTAAAATACAAATAAAACTGACACTTATCACCTTGTTATCTTCCAGATGTTTGCAAATGATTCCATAATTATTTGGTCCATTATCTTTCCTGGTACAGAAGTTAAGCTGACTGGTCTGTCATTTTCCTGGGTTGTCATTTTTTATAGATGGGCACTAACAGAAAACTCTATGAAAGCTGACATTCACACTGAGCCAAATTGCACAGCCCTTATTTAGGCAAAACTCCCATAGACATCAGTGTGAATGTCTTTTAGAATCTCTCCTGTATTCCATGACTTTTCGGAGATGATAGCTAAATGTTCAGATATCTTCTTGGTAAGTTCCTTGAAGATCTAGGATGCATTTCATCAGGCTTTGGTGATTTGAAAAACTCTAATTTGTCTAAATAACTCTTATCTTGTTCTTTCCCTATTTTAGATTCTTTACCTACCCCATTTTCACTACCATTCACTGTTAGGTGCTCAGTTGCCACCAGCCTTCTTGGTGAAAGCTGATACAAAAGTCATTAAGAACCGCATTTTCTGTTATTGTTTTCCCTTCTTCAAATAGAAATGGGCCTACTTTGTGCTTGATCTTCCTCTTGTTTCTAATATATTTGTAAACTGTTTTCTTGTTACCTTTTATGTCTTTCGCTAGTTTGAGATCCTTTTGTGCCTTAGTCTTCCTAATTTTGCCCTTTCATATGCATATTGTTTGTTTATATTCATCCTTTGTAATTTAACCTAGCTTCCACTTTTTGTAGTGCTATTTTTTGGTTATTAGATCATTGGCAATCTCCAGGTTAAACCAGGGTGGCCTCAGGCCAGACTTCCTATTTATCCTATGCATTGGAATAGTTTGCTCTTGTGCCTCTAAGACAGTAGTTCAGGGGCCCGGACTTGCTTCAGGCCCGGGCCACGGGGGAAGAAATTCTCCGTATATTCAAGTCTCTTAACTCAGTTATGGGCAGGGCAACAGTCCTAGTCCTGGCCCTTTAAAAGGTCCGGTCCGGATCCTGGCCTGGTACCAAAACCACCCTACGGAAGCCCAGGCCCTTGGGCAGGGCAGCGGAGCACCGGGTGCAAGCCCGGGCTCTCAAGCAGGGCGGGGCGGCAAAACGCAGTAAGCTGAGCCCGCCCTAACTCAGGGCAGGGCAGCAAATGGCGGCCAGGCCCTGACGCAAGGCGTGGCCGCAAACAAACACACAGGTTTGTAGAAGCTCCTAGTTCAAGAGCTGGGCAGGTAGTGCACCTGCAGCAGTGACAAGGGGGAGACTGCCACCTGGTTAGTGGGTAGCAGGGGGGGCGCAGGCCCACCCACTCCACTGCACCCCGGCCCAGGGTGCCTGGATGCAGCAGTTCAGCTGCTACGGGCTCAGCAGGGGCTCCAGCCCACAAATTGCTGGCCTAGGGCTGTTCTCAGCCTATGCTACCCCCTGGGCCACTTCTTGTCTCCCCCTTCGCTGGTACCTGTACCTCCAGCAGGTCTGTCAGGGAGTCGAAGTGCTGTCGTCCCAGAAGTGTCCGGTCGGCCCAAGCCAGGAGGTCAAGGGGTTGGAACTCTGCAGCGTCCCGCGGGCTCACCTGGCCCCCGCGTTCCAGTACCCATCGGGGTTCCAGCTGGTCCAGCGGCTTGGGCCAGTCCTCTGGGTCCACGGGAGGTTCAGCTGGCTGACTTGGCCAGGCCTCCGTAGCCCTGGCAGGGAAGCCTTGGCTGGCCTCCGGGGAGGCCGCTGAGGGCGGTCTAGGCCCGGTCTTAGCCTCCCCCGGCAGGAGCTCTGGACAGGCCTCCCTCTCCTTCAGAGGCTGGGCCCTGACTGAGCTCCCCAGCGGCCTTCTTATACTCCTAGCCCTGCCCTTTGACTTCCAGTCAGGTGAGGGAGCGGGGCTAGGCTGGGCCCAAAATGGCTCCCCGAGGGGTTTCTCCGCCTCCGGCTCCGTGGGTGCCCACTGGACGCTCGTGAGAAGGAGAACAGGCAGCAAGGTGTAGGGGCTGCTCTCTTCCTTCTCTCCCCCTATCCTGTTCCTGGTCCTGCTGCCTGCACCAGCTGGAGCCCTCCCCACCCAGCTGCCTGCCTGCTCCCCTGGACGCCGCTCCAGCTGCTGCTCCCCCTCCTCCTCCTCACCACCACCACCACCACCACCACCAGCTGCTGCTGCTGCTGCCTGAGAGGGGAGGGGGGGCTTGCCGGCTGTCCCCCCTCCCCTCCACCGCTCCAGAGAAGGACCACCCCACCAGCACCACCACCTGGAGGCCTTCCCCTGCTGCCTGCCCACTGCTGCTGCTGCACCCCGCTGAGGGGGAGAAGAGGAGATCACCACCGAGAACTGTGGAGGGGGTTTGTTTAAAAAGACTGAGCTTTTTTCATCTGCCTCGGGGGTGGTGGTGAATTGAGCTGTTAAAAGGGGGTCTGGGGGAGAGGCCCAGAGCCCTCCCCCGCCACCACCCCCAACACCCCCTCCACCACCCCTCACCACCTGCACTGTCTCTTCTCCCCCTTGCGGGGATTGCTGCCCTGCCCTCCACCTGGAACTCGGCTGCAGCAGTGGGCGAGATCGAGCCCCCACAGCGCTTGTGGGCGTGCTCCCTCCCCACCTCCTTGGACTTGGCCCCCCTCCTTCAGCTACATTTGGTTGGGGGGCCACCCTCACCCCTGGGCAGGGTGGGCACCCCGGCCGAGCGAGCACCGAGGTGGCTAAAATACACCCCGTCCCCCCCACTCCAGCCGCCAGCCAGGTGAGACAGCTGAGATCAGATTAGTGAGAGTAATTAGCATTGTGTAGCCCATTATATGTCCAAAACACAGCTTGCAATGACTTCAATTGCAGCTGTTACAAATCCTTCTACAAATCAGATCCCAGTGTCATAAGTCAGGTGCTCAAAGTGAAGAACACCCAATTGGTGACCGCCTATGAAATGTTTGGTTTAAGTGATTTGACTAGCATCATAGAGGAACTCTGGCAGAGGCAGGGATAAAATCCAGTTATCTGGGGCAGCATTTATCACAAAACTGTCCTTTCTTGCAATCTGGTGCTCCGTGTCACCTTCCAACTTTTATAACTGATGAGGTTTGGATCCTCCAGACAACAACAACTTTGTTATACAATCTTGTGGATCCCCAGAGCAACCACAGTCTTTGCACTGAATGAAGGAGGTATCCCGGGGAGAAAAATAAGTGCTCATGCAATTAAAAACTATATTATAAGGCATATGCCGAAAGGAGCAGAATTGGGAAATCTTAATTCTGGCATTTCCTGACTTTTATGGCCTTGCTTTTACAATGTTAATGATAATTTTTTAACAGAGCTCTTTTGTGTGTGAGATTTCCTAGACTAGTAAACTGAATCCCCTCTTTCCTCCCAGAAATTCCTTCATGTTAGTATATTGAAACCTACATGGATCATCAGCAGGATTGGAACCTTTATCTCTGTTGCATAGATTGCCTCTGCTGCTTGAACTAACAGAGTAATTTAGTAAGTTTAGCTGTTACAGTAATAGGTTGTTAATCTCTTTGTGGACTGCTTTGGAGTTAGAGCTAGGAGAATGAAACACTTTGCCAATGTGTTTTACGGGTATTTGATGACTGTTGAGAAATGGTAAGATTTAGGAATCTTTGATTCCATTCTAGACTCCGAAAGGATGTGGTTAGTTGGCACTAGATGCTCCTTTCTCTTGCCCCAAATGTGATCCCTTCTGTCAATAAAAACCTAAGAATGGCCATCCTGGATCATACCAAAGTTCCATCTAGCCCAGTATCCTGTCTTCTGAGCGTGGCCAATGCTAGGTGTCCCAGAGGAAATGAACAGAACATGTAATCATGAAGTGATCATCTCCTGTTAATGTTGTCCATTAACAGCTTCTGACAAACAGAAGCTAGGGTCATCTTTCCTGCCCCTTCTGGCTAATAATCATTGATGGACTTATTCTCCATGAATTTGTCTAGTTCTTTTTTTTTAAACCCTGTTATATTCATGGACTTCACAACATCCTCTGGCAAGGAGTTCCACAGGTTGACTGTGTTGTGTGAAGAAATACTTCCTTTGGTTTGTTTTTAAACAAAACTCCTAGTTCTTGTGTTGTCATTGGTTGCTGTCAGAAGACATGAAACTGGTCTAGATGGACCTTTGGTCTGACCCAGTATGGCCATTCTTGGGTTCTAAGAGACAGGGTGTTGGAGAGCTCAAGATTCACTGTGGATTGGAAGAACCATAAATAAATGAGAAATATAGAGTACCACACAGACAGAAAGGTTAGCTGTTACAGCCCAGAGTTTATGGCTAAATCTTTCTTATCCTTATTCACACAAGCAGTCCTACTGGATGTGACAATAGATTTGCTTACCTGAGTAGGATGGCCAGGATTTAACCCGTAGTATATGAAGGGTTGCTCAAAAAGGGGCACTGGTGACCTAAGCATATAATACAAAACTTGCATTGCCTTCATTCAAGGTCTTGCAGATTACATTTACAAGAAAAGAAGCAATCTCTAAAGTAGAGAGGGGAAACTTAAAATACCACTTAAATGCTTAAAATACTGCTATTACTGCTTTTCAGAAATCTTGAAGCACTGATTTTTTTAAAAAAAAAAACCTGGAATATTGTTTAAAAAAAGAAACATGCCTTTACTAATTGATGTATTACTTTCTTAAAATTAAATACTGTGCTTCTTTTATTTTACCCTCTTTTGAACTAATGGTGGGTCATAGATAATAAGGGGGATAATGAGTGTGTCAACCTATTAACCTGTAAATGGTCTAGAGATTGGTTGTAAATATATTTTGTGTTACATTTGACAGAAACCTGCAATTAATTTTTATAAATGATTCTAGAGAAGCTTTTCCTGAAGGGTAAAATATATAACATTTATGTCACTTTGCAGACGCATCCTCTTGCAAGAGAGTAGTTCGCTATTTGTTGATTTGTCTTTAAAATAGATGGTATGGCTTTGTAAAGCAAATTAAGAAAACATGTATTCTGCTGATATATTTTATGAAACAGTAGGAAATCATGCACACATTTTTCCAGTTAGAAATTGTCTGTGGGGAGCTATAATAAGTGTTATGTAAAAATATGAGGTATGCTAGTTTACAGAACACTTGTTAACTTGCCTTACAAATGCCATTAAGGGTACATACAGCGCATGATTTGAGATATTAATGTAATAGTTCTAAATTGTCTTTTTAATGTGAAACTGATTATGATAAAAGGATATTTGCAAGTTACTGAGTATGGGTACATGGAATTGATATCTTATGCCTGAAATACTCATATGAAACCTACAGCTACATTTTGGAATCAAGGTTGAGCTCCACAAAAATTCCTGTAACACAGTAGATGTTTGGTACAACAAGTAGAAGAGCAGAGTCCCTCTTAAATAGTTGGTGTCCTCTTATATACACACAGCCCATGAAAGATGTTGTGGGAGTCATTAAAAACCTAGAACTGCAGAGGAGTTATTTCATTAAATTTAAGAGCTACTATATTACGGTTGTACAGTATGTACAGTTGTTTTGGTTAACACCACAATTGAGTTTTGTCCTTCAAGCTGTTCAGGGGTCAGTCAAAAAAAAAAAAGAGTTGAATGTTTAATTAGTGTGGTAAGAAATTGCATGTCTTGCACTGTAGACTCCCAAATTATTAAGTGACTTCAGCTGACATTAATCATCCTTGCTAGATTGTGACAGTGATTATAAATAGACATAAATCTCCTTCAGGGGCTTTCTCCACCTAATTCCATTACTGACTATACAGGGATCAGTGTGGGAATGGCTTAAACAAATATAATTAAAACTTGAAATATTTGGAATCTTGTAGTATACATGTGGGTGAAACATAAAGCTTTAAAAATACACAGGAGTTAAATCCTAATTATCTTATTTAACTATTGCTATTTTGAGCCTCTTAAAATACCTTGATTTTCATAGGCTATTTGCTGACTATTGGCTTTGTTGTTGTCACTGTTGCCAGTATTGGAAAATTGAGCTTTCGTAAAACTGAATCGCAAGAACATTTATCTTTAGACTGATAACACTTTTGCAAGATTCCCAGTGAGGTGATACCTCTGTTGGCAAGTTGTTGCCAAGAATTGTCTGACAGGTGCTTCATATATATATATGTATATGTGTGTGTGTGTGTGTGTGTGTGTGTGTGTGTGTGTGTGTGTGTGTGTGTGTGTGTGTGTGTGATATATATATATATATATATATATATATATATATATATATATATAACACTTGTCTTAATATGATTCTTTCAATAAGATGTGTCAAAACTACGATACTGTAGAATGTATTGTGTTCTAAAAAGCTTCTCCCATCTTTTTTATATTAGTCTTTGTTATGTTTCTTCTATTCTGTCTTTTCCTAAATGGAAACAGCAGTCTGCCATCAGCAGCGCTACTATTGCCACAAAGTTAGTGTTTTGTAAATGCTCTGCTACTGGCCTCTCTTCTTGTTGTTTTCTCCCTTTCTTTAAGATTTTCTGCAGTATCTTGGAAAACAATTAATGGGGAATATTCAATTATTGCTAATAATGATTTTGAAAATCCTGACATGTCATAATTGATACTTTTTCAAGCCTAGGTCTGAGACAGTAGGCTGTAGAAAATCAGTTAGTGACTAAAGGGGAAGAAGAGAGGGATGCCTCTGTGACACGAGTCACTGAGGCAGCAGTCTAACAGAAAGGCTATGTCTAAACTACAGAGGTATTCTGGAAAAACTCCGCTGCGTCCAGGGAATGCGTCTGCTCTTCCGACATTTTTTTGTGGAAAAACAAACGTGCTCTTTTGGAAGCCCTGTCTTCCTCATTTCCTCTTCTGAAAGAGGAGGCTTTTCTGAAATTTGGCCCGGTGTAGACGGGCTAAAGTTTGGTAAAGCCTCTTCCGAAAAACCATCGGAAAAAAGTACACAAATTGCAGAGCGTAATTTGTGTACCTTTTTCGGAACCCCTTTCCCCCGCCATCTAGACATAGCCAAAGCAATAAATATGCAATTATCCTTCAAACAGACATACGTTTTCCCTGTCTTTAAAAATTTCCTGAGCCACATGAGCCACTACAAAGATTGTTATTGCTCTGTGGATAATGATTAAGCATCCAGGACTAGAATAAAGGAGCCTTTACGGCTCAAAGCTTGTCTGTAGTATCTACATTAATACAAATATGGAAGTCCCAAAGTAATTCTCTGTTGCACATTTCAGGTAATGGTTGCCTGCTCAGAATGCTTTCCAAGGTAAAATAGCTTCAGTATCTGTTTAATCCAGGACAGCTCCTTAGCTGTGTTACCATGGAGCTGATCTGTATTCTATTCTTATTAATGGCCATAGGATGCCTAAAAACTAGACTGTGTGTATACAGTACTAGCCTATGTAAAGGGCTGCCTGTAGCTGAAATTTCTGCTCTAATTTCTCCTTGGTCTAGAAGAAGAATTATCGGCTACTGGTCCTGGCCAGTTGTGATTAGTATTCCTTCCATCACCCACATTGGCTCCGTTACTGTAGCTGAAATAATGGGAAAAGTTCCCACCCACTCATTGCTCATGTGCTTGGAACGAAGAAGAAAATAGCAGAGACATGGTGCCTGCTTACTTCTGTGCAGGGATGTGTAGGGATGCTCTGATTTAGCCCTGAATGTCTTTTAAGTGCCCAGTAAGCCATGGAAGTGTTGATAATGCTGCAAGATAAGATTGACCTCCCATAATCTGGCAAATTATCTGGTTTGGCACCTGTCACGTCCTAAGGGTCCCGGACTTGAGAGGTTCAACCTATAGTAATTAGTTTCATCTTACTTATGCCCTTCATGGTCACATGACCAGTACTGTGTGGCTGCTGAAACCTGCTTGCTTTTTGGGGAATGAGAGGAGCTATAGTGTCTGGGACTAATAATGGGAAACTTGTTGGGGTGCAGCGGTTATACCCAAAATCCTAAATGAGAGAGGTATGATGAGTCTGCTAGGAAATTATTCTGAAAAGACCATGCCAAAAAGGACCATCCCTCAGTGATGGCTCCAAAAAGCTCTAGAGGAACAGTGGAATGAAGAGATGAATAGACACAAATAGGAAATTTTGGTACAAGGCAGTTGAGACAAGTGCTTTCTCTCTTAGGTCTTGCGAAGCAATTTGCTCCTTGGATGTGGGTGAGCTGCTTAGAGGAACAGGAACTTTTAGCTGGAGGACAGTCCCTAATGTACCTTAAAATGAGGCTTGGAAGGATTACATTTTTATTGGTAAATATCAGAAAAATATTTAGGCTTCACTGGATGAACAAAGTGATGAAAACATATTTGCATCAATGATAACGGAATTCTACAGATAGGCAAAATAAAAAAAATGCTGCTTGTGATGTTATTGGAGTCAAATTCCAGAGATTTAGACTTCTGACTTAGGTGTGTTACAATTGGTCTAGTCAATGAATAGTAAAAACAGGTACAATTTGTTGATTTAAGAATATTTACTTTGTATATTGACATGTGCTGTTGGCAGTTTGTTTTAACGTTACATAAGACTTCAACTTCTTAGGATACATCTAGACCAGTGTTTCTTAAACTTTAAGACCGAGGAACACCAAACATTTTTTTTTTTTTAAATGAGGAACACGAAGGATTTTTTGCTGGAGGGTGGGGGGGTTCCTGAGGGAAAGTTATTGAGCAAAAAAAAAAGAGGCACCTGCCCCTTTAAGAGTGGCCATTTTGAATTCTATTCTCCGCGGCACACCTCCGACTGCCTTACGGCACATTGGTGTGCCACGGAACACAGTTTAAGAAACACTGGTCTAGACTGCATAGCTCTTTAGAGATACTGGAAGTATCCCAAAATAGCAACACCACGTCTTTAAAAGTGCCTGCTATTTCCCGAAATAGCGGGTACACACTATTCTGGCATCCCTGTAGCCCTCATTCCACAAGGGTTAAGGATTTTGTCAGAATAGTGCCTGATTTTGAAATGTGGCACTGTGTAGACTGTGCCACATTTCAAAATAAGCTCATTCAATTTAGACTCAGAATAAGCTGCATACTGCAAATTGGGTCGCTTATTCCAACAGAAGGGTGCTGTCTAGATGCACCCTTAGAGTTAATGTCCCTATGAGTCTTCCTCTTCAGGTACATGTGTCCCTGCAACTTTGATTGAAGATACTTGGTGGCTGTCACCCTAAAGCCTGCTTGTGCACTTGGCACATCCATGTGCCCTGTCCTGGGGATATATAGCAATATATGAGTGAACTGCACATAGTTCCTTCTGAACTGATATCAGCCTGAGATGAAGCTTGTAGCATGCCTGCTTTTACTGAGTGTTTTAATTAGTTTAAATAGCATATAATTGTAAATAGATCTTTCTTATTTCATTTGCAGGATCATTTTGGGTTTTTTAAATTTCTGGGGAATGTTAGGATCTCCAGACATTAAATGTTGCTTGAGAGGAAACTTGATTCTTAATCTCTAGGAAATGCCTCTCATATCACAGATGAAGGCCTCTTATGTGTTTCAGATTAATCAGATAATTCACTTTCCAGATTTTATTCTTGGTGTTAGTCATCTATGTGGACCAAACCATTCAAACAGTTTGGGAGATTTTTTGTTCTAATTGTGGCTAGATCCAAAGGATCCACAGTCACTTCCTGAGGATTCTTGAGGTGAATCTCGAAGTGTCTTCTCTCATGTTATGAGTTTGTCAGCATTCAACTTCTACGCATGTTAGTCTATTCTACAATGCTTCATTCAACTTCAATGGCATTTCTTAATAATGTTCCAGTTGCTGAAATTTGTAAAGCTGCAACCACTTCTTCAGTATGTATTTTCTCCAGCCGCTATGCATACGTTCATGCCTCCGTATCAGATTCTGCAGTTGGCAATGAAATTTTGTCTTCAGTATTAGATACTTTAAACTCCCCCCTCCGTGTGGGGATACAGCTTGGGTGTTAACTGAAGTGGAACACCCGCAGGGGACAAATCTTGAAGAATGCCAATTACTGCACAAAGTGATAACTTCTCCTTTTTGAGTCTCAAGGTCTATTGTCAGTCAGTAATTATATGATACTCTCCACACATAATTCCCTGAAACTGTGAAAATGTAAACAGATGAGAATCTGAAAAAAAAAATGCTTAAAAATAACCACTGATGTTATCTGTCAAATCATTAAAAAAATCAAATTCTGCCAGCCTATTTATAATCCAGACAAAATTTAATATATTCTACTCATTTCTCAAAGAGAAAAGGGGGGAAAAAAAGAAAGTATTATCTAAGCTCTTTGACTATAAATAAGAACAGGTGAAAGAAGTAAAGGCTACCCATCCATCCCTGAATTTCTTTTTTACTTCTAAATCTAAGTGATACTGAATGAGAAGTGTTCAGGATTTTAAGTCATTGATGATGAATGGAATGTTTATTCAAATTTAATTTGCATTTTTAGGAAGGTAAAGGCCAAATGGATCTGTGAAAGGAGCACTATGCATAGTGGTTTCATTATAGAAATCCATGCAAATTTCTATCTGCAGACAATTATTAATGTTGCTGTAAGCAGGAGATCAGTATCCTGTAATGGAACAGATGCCTAATGGATGGTGAATTAATTACAACTCTCTAAGGGCAAGTTTGGAACATAGTCACATTTGCATTTATTTTTATTAAGAAGCTGATGCAATATGAATGTGTAAGCAATGGTCCAATTAAAATACAATTTTTCCCATTCCTTCCTTCAATGTAATATGAAAGGACCAGATTTCACCATTGATAGACATTTCTCTTCTTCCAAAGATATTTAGGACTTCATTTCATTGTGATTGAGAGAGGGTTTTTTTTTTTAAGGAAGAGGGAATAAAACAACCCTGAATTGACACTGACAACTATGACAAAGCTCCTCCTCAACTTTGGGTCTTGGCACTTTCAGGTGGCTTTACTTGCCTCAGAGGCTCACAGCAGCCCTCGGTTTAGTCACTTTCTCTAGCACACCAGCTTGTTGTTTGTTGAGGTACTCTCATCATTGGCCAGAATGGGAGAAATAGGGGAAACTAAACTCCTTAGTCTCAGTGGGCCTCCCAAGTGGTACAGGGCTGGACAAATCCCTTTTCCAAATCCAGTCATTTTCTAGTGCTGAAATGGGGAGTAGATGATGGGGAAGGGCGGAACCCAGGCCTGCTCTCTATCCAGATTCCAGCCCACAGACTCTGTGAAAGAAGCCACCTGAACATGTCTCTAATAACAGCAGCATTACAGCTACGATTCTCTGGGCTACTTACCAAGGGACTTCCCCAGCACCTTCCTTACTGCAGGCTCTTCGTTCTGGTACTGGCTTGCTCTTGTTCCTCCCTGCTCCTCCCCACAACTATTCTCTCCTCAACTCCTTGGGTACACACTGAGGTAACAGAAGGGAAGCCTTTTTAAATCAGTCTCGACTGGCTTTTAATCCCCCCCCCTTTCCAGGTGTCTTGATTAGTCTGGCTCCCTTAAGTCTGGAAGCTTCCTAATTGGCTCCAGTGTTTTAATTGGCCTGATTGCCCTCATTCATTCTAGCAGGTCCCATAGTAGCCCTTGCTATTCTACCCGAGTTTAATTTATTTCCCTGGGTCCCTGTCCTGTTGTTTCTTTTTTTCCTCTCACAATGATTATTGTTCCTGTCCTTCCCTCCCTATAACAGATATTCCTGTGTGGGGAGGTGAAAGGGGAGAGGAAGGCTATCCTGCAAGGAAGAAAAGCACTCTCCTGGTCTCTCTTATGGGATCAACTTTTGCTTCTGACAGGCAAACTTTTAAGTTGACACGGCTCTTCTTCAAGTCTGGAAAACTTAATTGGTGGAACAGATTGTTTAGCATAATCAGTTAAAACATTTCAAGGGACCATTCAAGATGAACTGACCCAAAACATTTCTTGGGAGAGAAGAAAGGAGTGTGGTAGGGAAACAGCTCGGACAAAAGTTTGTTAGTGGGCTATAGATAGTTGTAATAAGCATAAATCCAATGTCTTTGTTCAGTCCATGATTTTTGATGTCTAGCAGAGTGATACATTTAAACTACAGGCTCATATTTTGAAAATGGGCAAGTTTTCTTTGAAGATGAGAACTGATAGGTCAGATATTGAGCAATCACTGAAGCTGAGTAACCCTTTTAAATCTGGAGCTATGGTGAGGTAGGTAGAGGCTTACTTTGCTTATTTCCCTTATGTGGATATCCGTTGTGCTATCCCTTGAGATCATAGTCAGATCAAGTGTGAAGAGGTACTAATCGTGATCATCCTGGGAAGAGAAAAGGATACTTATCAAGAAGAAATTTGAAAATTAAAAGTTGTCTGGTGTCTGTTCTCCTGCATGAAAATTATTCTAGTTTGGCTGTCAGAGTAATAAAACGCAGTCACATCCAGAGAATAGGAGTCCAATAGCTTTGAAACCAAAAACTATTGGTATCTGGGACTATGTCTACACACCAGTGTTATTTTGGAATAACTGACATTTCAATATAACAAAGTGCCTGTTTACACAACAAGCCATTATTTCAAAATGTTGAGACTGGAGGACTTCTTACTCCAACTCCTGTAACTCTTACGAGGAGTAAGTCGAAGGAACAGTTTGTTCCTTTGACTTCCTGCTGTGTAGACAGCGTGAAAAGTTGAATTAAGCTATTTCGAATTCAGCTACGCAAATGGTGTAGCTCAAGTTGCATATTTTAATTCGACTTTTGTCCTGCTGTGTAGACAGTGGTAGTCCTGGAAATGTGTGCACGTGTGTTCTTTAAAGAGGTATAAGCAGGGTGACCATATTTCCCTATGCCAAATTTGAGACACCAGGTAAAACTGTTCTCATTTAAATGAGATCAACAGTGATCAATCAGAGCTACAGTTTGCATTACAAATGTTCAAAACAGCATTAAAAGTTCATTGAGTCCCCTTTAAAAGACCCACTGCATTATATGTTTCTATATTTTATAAATGTGCATCAGTCTGTCTGTCCACCCATTACTCCATTTGTTCATTAACACCTCCTTAACTGTAAGAGCTAGGACCACCGCATTTGGTATGCAGCTTCCTCTTCTCCTGACTTAAAGCAAAGCCAGTGGTTTGGTTGTGGCAGGAAAAGGGGATGTGCCTGGACTTATTGTTTTCCATAACATGGAAAGAGAGAGGGCTGATTGCACGAGCTATATTGAAGAGGGGAACCATGGGGGCAGCTGTACAAGCAAGATCAGGGGTAGGTAAATACCAACTCACGGGCTGGATCCTGTCTGCCAGGATTAGCCCCTGGCAGGCCCCCACATTACCATATTTACCTCTGCCTCTGCAGGTATGAGGGATCACAGCCCCCATTGGCTGCAGGTCATTGTTCTCTGTCCACTGATACTGATATGTCCCAGGATACTGGGATAGATGGACCTTTGGTTTGACCCAATATGACCGTTCTTATGATCTTGCTCAATGGGAGCTGTGATCGCCCGTACCTGGTAGGTGCAGGTAAATATAGTGGCAGCAGCCCACCAGGTGCTAACCTTGGTGAACTGCCATTTTATGGCCCATCCTGATCAAGACAGGGGCCAGTGAGAGCTGGGGCTTACCATATTGTGGGCCATTAGACCCAGTAAATGGCTTACCTTCTCCAAATCCCTCTCCCCAGCACTTGGCAGCTGTGCCAGATGTGGGGGACCATGCCGGATACTGGCCCAACACTTGTGAGACCCCCGGGACCATCCCAGGGCTGGACAGGGCAGCCTTGCCTCTCGAGGAGATAGGGGGGTGGAATTGCAGCCTGACCTGACCAGGAGATGCCAGAGGGCCCAACTATGGCCCATGAGTAGAGGGTGGGGGGTGAGGGTGGGCAGTCCAGCTCCGCACAAGGAGCCACCATGAGGGCGGGCACACAGGCTGGCTGGCTAAGCCAGATAGCCCCTGTCCTACCAGGAGAAACTAGTCGGGGGGATGCTGGCCAGTGCAGCTCTAAGCCCCTGCAATGAGCTGCCATACTCCTCCCCCACCCTCCTGGAGGATTCTGAGCTGGAGCAGTGCCTCCCTCACCACCATGAGAAACCCCAGTAACCTCCTCACCTTCCAGTCCCCTGCCATGAGCTTCCCACTCCTATGGTGACTCCTGCACCTCACCCTCTGCCCTCAGCCCCCCCATACCACACACTCCCTGCCCTTTGTCTCCTGCCCTGTGCCTCCCCGCCCTCCTACCCTAAACTTTCACAGAAAAGGACTCCAAAACTCCATGATAGCCGTTTTCACGTATCTAAAAGGGTGTCATAAGGAGGAGGGAGAAAACTTGTTCATCTTGGACTCTGAGAATAGAACAAGAAGCATTGGGCTTAAACTTCAGCAAGGGAGGTTTAGGTTGGACATTAGGAAAAAGTTCCTAATTGTCAGGGTAGTCATACACTGGAATAAATTGCCCAGGGAGGTTGTGGAATCCCCATCTCTGGAGATATTTAAGAGCAGGTTAGATAATTGTCTATCAGGGGATGGTCTAGACAGCATTTGGTCCTGCCATGAGGGCAGGGGACTGGACTCGATGACCTCTCAAGGTCCGTTCCAGTTCTAGTATTCTATGATTCTATTAAAACAATTGGAAGACAGTCAGCTGCTGTTTGTGGCAGTTAGGAACAATGTGAGCACCAAAACCAAACATCTTTCCTCTAGTTTGATTTTCAGTTTTCACCATATGTTGTTTTTCCCAGAACATTTAGCACTATCAGAATTTGTATTGTTATTGTCTGCACAAAGCCCAGCAAGCTTTTCACTAAGACAAGGCTTCTCAATCAATATAAGAATCCGCACTGTGTATCAAAAGATTCACATGGTAGAGAAGAAAATTCAATAATGTTTGTGTTTACCCCGTCAGAGGGAGCTTCTAGGGACAGTAATTGGCCAAGTGATATCTCAGAGTACATCTGCACTAGCCCCCTAGTTCGAACGAGGGAAGCCAATGAGGGCAACCGAAATTGCTAATGAAGTGCGGGATTTAAATATCATGTGCTTGATTAGCATATTCCTGTCCGGTCGCCGTTTTGGAAACTGACTAGCCCAAAGTAACTGCCCGCGTTTACACACGGCAGAGAAGCGCGATTCCGAGATAAACAGCTTAGTGCAAATTAACAGTTAAATCTCGTGGAATGAAGTTTAACTGTTAATTCGAACTAAGGGGTTTGGGCAACCCTTATGCCTTATACCTAGGGTGACCATCCATCCTATTTTTAATGGGACAGTTCCTCTTATAGCTGTTCTGACTTTTTATTAAAAACAGGCAAAAGTCCCTATTTTCACTTTTTGCTCCCTCTGCTGGTCAGTCTGTGTCAGTGCAGCCGCAGCAGCCTTCTGTTTGGGGTTGGTAGGTGAAAGCAGCAGGCAGTGGCCAGCAGGTGGCGCTCTCAAGCAGGGTGCAGAGGTAGCCTGTGTGTGATAGAGGGGTAAGGGTGTCAGGGTGAGTAAAAGGTTTGTGTCACCCCTCCCCATGTGCACCCTAAAGCAGAGTTTCCAAAGGTGGGGGTCTGGCAGCCCTATCCGGCTGTGGCAATGAAGCTACAATCCCTGGCACCTGTTGCAGGGCTTGAAATCCTGATCACCGGTGGCCCCTCCCACATTGAATTCCCATCAGCCTGGGGCTGAAGCCCTGATCTTTGGGGCACCCCTTGAATTTCCAGTATCACAAAGGCTGCAATCCTGATCCTTGGCATGCCTCTCCCCTCCTGTGTAGCAGCTGCAATGCCTCACACTCCCCTCCCCCAAGGGCTGAAGCCACAAGCCCTGGCAACCACTGCAGAGGTGAAAGCAGGAGCTGAGGGGCTCAAGTCCCCATCCCCACTCAGCCAAAGCTGAAGCTGGGAGCAGCAGGGCTGAATCCTGGATCCCTGGTGCACCCCAATGCAGCAGAAGCCCCAGAGTCCATGGGAAACTCTGGGTGGCACTGGGGATGATGCCCCCCTGCAAACTTCAGTGGAAGTGCATAGCAGCCCCAGGGACAGATCCACCCCTCCTCTCTTGCCTCCTGGCCAGGTTGGAGGTGGGAAGCCAGCGTTGGTCAGGGCAGGGCAGCTTCTCCTTTGACTGGGCCAGAGCACAGGCAGCTGTGTGTTTCCTCCTTTCCTGCCACTGCTGCTAGTGCAGGGAGTTGAAGGTACCCCTCCAGTTCGCACCCCCATTTGCTCTCACAGCCTGTAAGAGCTGCAGTGGAACAGAGGTACCACTAAGCCCTCCTGGCACACACCCTCTAGATAAGCATTCTCTGAACCCTGAGGAATCTTCCTGTCTGCACTACCTAGCTACCCCTTCCTTCCCCCTGAGGGTACGTCTGCACTAGCCCCCTAGTTCCAACTAGGGAGGCTAATGAGGGCGACTGAAATTGCTGATGAAGCATGGGATTTAAATATCCCGTGCTTGATTAGCATATTCCCGTCTGGTCGCCATTTTGGAAACTGACTAGTCCGAAGTAATTGCCCGCATCTACACGTGGCAGAGTTTTCTTTTTACGTACTTTATATAATAGTCTGATTTGATGAGCCCAACTCTTAAGTGCTTTCAAAAGGTCTTATTAGGTTATTGATGAATGAGTCCAGGTAATCCTAGGACATAGACAACCTGTGACAGATGAAGCTGGAGATGATTCATGATGCATTCAAAATGTGCATTGATGCATGCTAGAAAATTTTTCATTCTAGCTCTAGCCCTGTGTTTCTGCACTTTAATTTTGCTGAAGATTAAACCAGTAGTTCAGAGTGGTGAGCAGTCTCGTGCACTCAGACATCTTGCACTTAGTAGGTACAAGTTTTTCTTGTTGCAAATTTTCCCCTCCCGGATCTGGTCTACCATGCCATCATTTTTCCTTTTTCAAGTTTCACCATTAAACAGTTTTCTTTTGCCACATCTTCACGCAGTAATCCACTCCTCAAAGCAATGTTCACAAATCTTGCATTAAAAAACAAATGTAGAACTAACAAGAGGTGTGCCACACTTTTCTGCTCATTCATGCTTCCTTTTATTGATTCCTTTCAGTCTTTTGCTGGTATGTTGCTTAATTAGGTAATAAGCCCTACACAACCACGTAAAATAAGAGTAGTGAAAGCGTGTGGATCATTTATTGTCCTTCTACCCCAAAGGACTTTGTAAGAAGTTGAAAGATCTTGGGTTTCTAATTCCTAAGGTAATGTAGGAAAGGATCATAATTATACTCTGTTTATAACTCCACAGGGGAGAGGTTGAGGGAAAGAGGTAATTCAGAATTACTAACTTATAATTTAAAAGTCTGAATTTGTTTTCAAATGAGATACTTAAATATATAATGAGCTTTATACAATTGAGTATTAATCAATTCCTATTTGATTTTATTATTGTTGAAATAGGAAAAACGTCATGTAGTGAGTAATGCAGTTACAATTAAGGTTCACTGGAGATTATATGTTTAATTTCCAAAACCTATATATAAATATTTTATTGTTCTGTAGAAAAACAAATTCCATTTAATTAAAGCTAATGAAAATTATTATCTCAGATACTAAACCATAATTATTCTTTTATGTAATGAACTGGTTTTTAATTTGCTGCAAATTCCAGATTATTATACATTTAAATAGTTTGCAATCCTTTTCCCAAGATGTAAAGTAAGGCTACCTAATTTGCAGCTTAATAAACTATTACTGTGCACTTGCAAAAATATGGTTTGTAAAATTGTGAACTTTGACGAAGACAAGACAGACATGCTGGATTCATGGTCATTTCTCTCTCCCCTCCTCCCCCTCCCATTCCCATCAGCAATTACAAGTAGTGAGGAAATTAGTGCCAATGCACAAGCTACTAATAATTTTCTTTTTAGTTGATTTGCATGCGACATTTTTAAATGCCCCATGCTCTCCGACTTTTGTTTGTTGACACTTGCTAATGGTATAATACTTGCTGTAAATAACATTGCTACAGTAGCTTGCTAGAACATATTGGGAGAAGGAGATGGGGTTCTGCTTTCAGAGACATTTTCCATTACATTTTTTATTTAATTATTTAGAGTTTGGGGTTAGCTAATGAACACCAGCATCTAAACATTTGAGTTCACATAGTCTACATCAGTGGTCTCCAACCTTTTAATCACAGGATCAATTTTTCAGTTTAGGTGCAATGTAAGAACTACTTCAAACACAATTACCCTTGCTCCACTTCCTTCCTGCCTCTTCTTTGGGACCCTGCCCTTGCTCCACCCCTTCTTTGAGCCTTCCTCCTGATCACTCCATTCCCCTCCCTTCCCTATTCTCACTCACTTTTACCAGACTGGGATAGGGTTTGGGGTGCAAGCTCTTGAGCCGAAGGGTTTAGAGTATGGGACAGTCCCCGGGCTTAGCCCAGGACAGAGAGCTTGGGGTCCAGGAGGGGCTTCAGCGTGTAAGCTCTGGGAAGCAGTTTGGGTGCAGGGGGACTCACATCTGGGGCAGGAGGTGGGGGGCAGGAGGACTTTCAGGGCTTGGACAGGGGTTCAGGAAGCAGGCTCTTTCTGGGCACTCTTTAACTGAGATGGCTTTTGGGTGGTGGAGCAGTGGTGTTAAGGCAGCCATACTCCTGTCCTGGCCTTGCACCACTCCTGAAAGCAGCTGGCATGTACAGCAATGGCTCCATGGTGCCATGTGCTGCCCCTCATCTACAGGCACTGAGCCCACAGCTTCTACTGGCCATGGTTCCCCATTACTGATCAAGGGGAGCCGTGCAGGAGTGGTGTCTGCAGGCAAGGGCAGCTTGTGGAAACCCTCTTCTTTGACATTCTCAGCGGCTGCAGGGACACGCCAACCACTTGCAGGAGCAACAGTTACCATATGGATAATTACTCCAGCCATATCAGGTTCGGAATTTTAGAACTAACTACTCAAAGTCAAAAACAAAAAATAACACACTTTGCAAGCAGTAAAAACAATCCCCCACGTATGTGTTGGGTTGGAAGGTGAGAGTGAAAGACAGTGTGTGTTTGTGACAATGACAGACACACACAGTATGTGAGAGTGACAGAGATTTGTATTGCCAAGCTCCCTCCATCCTCTTTTCTCTGTTTGGAGGTCGGGTGCAGGAGTGGGGGGAGGAGGGACATCCTGACTTTAGCACCCTCCCCCTTCTCCCTCCCACACTCTGCACAGCAAGTAGGAGGCTCCCAGAGGGGCAGCTCCAAGGCAGAGGCAGGAGCAGCATGACAGTGTGTGGAGGGGCACCTGAAGTGCCAGTATTCCATAGCTTCCTGGCCAAACCAGTCAGGATCACCTGTCAGAGGCTACAAGAGCTACCAGTAGATTCCTAATCCACTGGTCTACATAGAAGCCAAAACACACACACAAAAATATAACTCCCACCCAATGTACTATATAAACTATAACTAGTAGCAAATAGCCAGTGCTGCTTGAGAGTAAGAGGAAAGGTGGAATATTAATTCATGTTTAACTTCAATAGACATTCAAATACTATGCACATAGAAACTACAGTTATGACACGACACCACACCACACAGCAACTTAAATGTGATATTAAATGAATGCATTTGAGGGCACATTGATAAAAATGCACAGCAGTAGTCTACTGAATTCTTCCAAAGAGATTGTGTCCAAAAGTCACTACAGTACTTCTAGTTGATTCTGTCCTTAAAACGAACTGAAGGATTGGAACTGCTAAATGCATTTGGGTAGGACAACAGTTTTTGAAGTGCTTGTCTGTTTTTAAAGTGATAACTCTAGTTTGTGTAATAGTTAATTTATCAGAGTATTCCTCTTGATGGGGTTAGTATTAATGTCACTTCTTTCTATTACACATCCTGGCTGACTGTCACTGATAGAACTTGAAGAGAAATGCTTGTATGGCAGGAGGAGTGAGGGAACAGAAGAAAATAGGCGAGACAATCCCCAAAAGTAGTTGGTTTTCCACAAGCTTATAGAAGTTTCACCAGAGCTATGTGTGATATTCAGTGTTTGTATCTTCCTGAGTAGTAGGTGAAAATTACCGAGAACAACCTTAAAAACGCTTCTTAAAATTGAGAGATGACAAAGTGGTGTAAGATGGCAAGCGGATTTCTTGCACTATATTGGTGAGAAGCATGTAGTTTAGACTGCTACTGGAACATACATTACCACAGGGAGAGATCCCATCTGGCTGGATGTTGTGAACTCCCAAATACAGAGTATTGTGGGTGCTGGAATTATTTTAAATTAGGACTTGCTGACTCTGACTTTTTATTTCATAAGCAACGTGGCTTTTACTTCTAGTAGAAAAAGTCATTGAATTCTTGGATAATTGTTTCTCTCTCCTCTTGTTAACAGTACAATTCACGCCATTAAGCTTTTGTGCATAAAGTGTGTTAAAGAAAAGTAAAAGCAGCCTTGTTTAGATTTTTGTGGTGTGTCCATCATTCTCGTGATTCCTTATCCTTGTGGCCTCATGACTGGTACAGTTTAATTGATCAGCTACAAAGTAAAAGATGCGGTTGTGTAGTACTGTATTGCCTTGTGACTCCATCCCTGAAGTGTGAGAATTAGATCTCCTAGTTAGTGGCCCAATGAGGCTTTTATTGTTTTGTACAGTGATGGTAGTACTTATTGCTACAGCATAAGGCACACTAAATACAAAAGTGACGAGGAGTCCTGTGGCACCTTATAGACTAACTGAAGTGTAGGAGCATAAGCTTTCGTGGGCAAAGACCCACTTCGTCAGATGCGTCAGTTAGTCTATAAGGTGCCACAGGACTCCTCGTCGCTTTTGCAGATTCAGACTAACACGGCTACCCCTCTGATACTTGACACTAAATACAAAAACATTTCATGAGCATCTGGATAAAGACTTTTATAATTGATCATTATCCTGAATATTGCCTATGTGTCGTAAGATCAAATGTCAATTGAAATGACTTAGAATGATAATCAACATAAATAAAAACAGCTCTACAAATGAATCTGTAACCTTAGGCTTGTCAAATCTGGGCTCTAGCAGACTCCAAAGGGAGCATTTCAAGGGCAGAGATAGATGACAGAGAGCCCTGCCTTGGTGTGGAGAAAATTTTACTCTAGGAAAAAAACAAAAAACCTAACTGCCCCAGTGGTCTATTAAAATTAATAGAAGTCTCTCACCGAGCCATATATCACATGCTACAGGGCTTTAAAGATAATAATTATCAGTGGTGCCAGTAGAATCCATGTTTACCAATATGTAGGGTGTGGGGGGGGGGGCATCAGCTAAAATGGGGCACATGACCTCCCCCACATGACTCTCCATGTGACTCCTGCCCCATTCCCTAGCCTGGAGTCCCCACACACTTTCCCTTCATTTCCCGTGATCCATCCCACATTACCTTGAGGGACTCTTTCCTCCCACTGTGCCAGAGACATAAGAACTGCAGTGGCAAAAGGAGCAGAACATGGGGCTTCTGGGCATCCCCTGCTGGCAGCTCTATCGGTACAACACTAATGACTTCACATCATCCACATAGCTGTGTCTATCTGGGGTCTGTACAAATCATCCCATGGAAGGGTAGGTCTGGGGGCTGCAGATCATCCACTAGTGATGTGAATACAGTCTCAGTTCCTTACTGTGCTTTGAAACTGGAGTCCAAACTTACAATGCTTTGTGCAATACTTGTGGTTTTATTATGTTGCACTGACACCGTGAAATGTGGGGAGAAAGGAGTGGATGTATAGACGGCTGAGAGAATAGCAAATAACCTGGTCTATATGGCATAAAGGCACTAATTAACAAAGATGTTTGGCACAATAGAGCTTACACAATAGAGCCTGGCTGGATGGGAAGCCGGAGTTGCATCATCTTCCTGACTCCACTCATTTATTTCATCAGTCAAGACACCCCAACCTCCTCTATACATTATAATTTGGATTTTTTAACATTGAAATCAATAAGGTATCATTCCTGGTCCGTTCACGTACTGAATAGAAGAAGAAAACTGAGATGTGTATCCATTATTTGGTGTAAATTGTCATCGCCCTTTTTGAGGGTTTAGGGCTGATTTTCTTTATTGTTATTTTGGGTCATTTAGAAGAAGATATTACATTTATATTTTCGGGATAAACATAGGCTCCATATTTTAATACAGTATCAGAATTAACAATATTAAACACAATGTGTATTGATTATAAATGTGTACATATTTAACATTTCCTTTCCCTCTTCAAATGATTTAAACATAACCATAAGTACATATGTGGTTATATTTTAAAAACCCCACCAATGTTAACTTTTTTCTTTTTGCCTTTTGAGAATCTGAATGTTTTCATAGTTGAAGGGGGAAGCATCTGAAGAGAACAGAAAGAAAGAAAGGAAAGCTAAGAAGAATGTGAACCAATTATTATCCTCTGTGTATATTCTTCTTGACTATCCTATTAATATAGGATTACTGTGTCTATATCAAAACATCTCAATCATATCAGTATTTCTACTGTACTGTTTTCCTGCGCAAGGTATACTATAATTTTGAATCTGTATGGCACTCTTCACAATGAATGGAAGTCTTTCATGATCAAATTATTAATACACATCATTGCCTGGGTCCACAAATTTGACTGCTTTTTTCTATAAAGAGCAAAAATAAGAGTAGATTCCTTAGTTAAGTCTGAATCTTTCCAACAGTTGAACTCCCCATAGATGTCTTTGAGTACTATTCCAGGTTCTATCTCTGTAGTTTTAAAATTTCTTTCAAGATGGTATGGATCTAGTGAATGATAAAATAAAAAAAGTATAAGAAAGGGGCCTTGGATATTTTGCATTTCATACAAATATCTGGGACAATATTATGTATAATGTCAAACAGAAATGAAGAAACATACTTGCTATGAATTAATAATACTCAATTTTCATTATTTAGCTAGTGTTAGACCTAATATTTATCATTTGCGTTACCATTTCTATTCTATTTCTGTTATTTCATATTGAGAGTCTGCTATAATTGAATAGCTTTATGTAGGTTGTTCTTGAAAAACATAGTTGTGAGATTATATGTTCTAGATGTAATCTTGATTGCTGAAATTTCAAGTGTTTAAAATTTTCAAATATAGAAAGCTTTGTTCATTTTTCTTAAAGTGTTTTTAATAAAATAAGCAAAATGTATAAACTCATATTAAGCATTCTTTTTTAATACATCAGTTATATCTATTTTAAGGGATAGCCATCGCTAAGGACATCCTTCTATTTATCATAGTGATATTTTCCTAACTTCTAAATACTACTTTACTTAGCGAGGCCTAAAAGCACTATTTTATTTTTGATATAGCCAGGCACTTCACCAAACAAGAAGAGCAGATCTTGAAGTTGGCTCAGGTAGGAAGTGCACTTTTAAGGAGTGACTGATTTGTTGTTTCTATAGGGTCCATACTTTATATATTTTATAAATTCATATGTTAGTACAGGTGTACCAAGATTAAGTGCAGTACAGTATATCTAGCAGGGACCAGCATGACTGAAGTAGTCTTTTCTTTCTTCTATTGTTGTGGAATATAGATAGCTTACAGTGTACCAAGCCCGAGATGTGTAAAAGCACCCTGTTAAAAGTGTGACAGCAGCCTCTTGATTACAAGACACTGAATGGTCATGGAGGAAGCCTGAACCAGAATGAGATTCAGTTTTTAAAAACAGAATTTAGAAGTGAAAAGCAGCATGTCTCCCAGTCAGTCATACTTGGAAGATATGTGTGTCATGCAATGCTTGTCTGCTTCTGCAAAAGGCACATCAGTTCAGCTTTTTATATTGTAATTCTGTCTTTAATTTTTGTTTGGCTCATATTGGTTTTAATAATGTAAAGGAAGAAGTTGTAGTAATTAAAATGGCATAGTATCTGTTTAATATGAAAACAGATACTATGCCTTTAAAATATGCATAGAATAGTGAAAAGAAATTAAGAACTTAGATGTTCCGGTAAGCATATATACAGAATAACAAATACTTCAGTGTCCTCTTGGAGAATTACCATGAGGTGATGCCTGTCTCTTTTCCCCTCTGCTCCTTACACAACAGTCATGAGAAGTGTTTTTATTCATATTTTTTTCCATTTGTTTAGTGATAGCATCTAACTCTGCCCTGGACTGTTTACTCGGATAAAAGCTACATAAAGGGAGTTTAAAAGCCACCGTTTTGCTGAGGAAGGATTCCCTTAGTACAGGTGCTTTGACAGAGACCTGTAAAATGGTGCTCAGAGGAGTCTCTCCGAAGCCTTGGTGTAATCATCAGGAAGGGTAGCACTAGAGATAGTGAGTGAGGTGGCGCATCCTGCAAGCTGTGGCAATTTCAGACAGTGATATGGCCCATAGAGCACCTTAGAGAGGCTGCCATAATTAAACAGGTGTAAGCATGAAACTTCAGTAGAGGGAAGCCAGAGACAGGTGGTGGTAAAGAGCAGCCCAGGGCCATTAGGGGCAGCTCTGGATTCTCCATCTATCCTGGGTGAGGTGCAATAGTGGTTGGAAGGAGCTTTCAGCCCATGTCCCTGCCTCTGACCACCCTGGACAGATGGAGGGTCCGGGGCTCCCAACAGTGATCTGAACCCACTGGGTGACTCTTACCCTCTCTCTGGTTTCTGGTAGGAGTAGGGGATGAGGACATGAAAAGAAGAGAAGGAGCAGAGAAGGGACCACTGAGCAGGGCTGAGCCTCCCTGCCAGGAAGAGGCTGGTGCCACCATCAGTAATTGCACTTATAAGTTCTCCCATCGTGAAGCACAGCTCCTGCTGACACCACTGCATGTTTGCACATGAACTGTAGTCTGGCCTCCTCCTCCTACACTAAACCGAGGTTAAAAACTGGATTGGCTATGGCCCCCCTGACATCACCACTTCCAGCACCTCTGGAATGAAAATGTGTTAATGAATTTGCTGAGGTGCATAATGAGTTGCAACTTTAAAGTTGAAGTTCAACAAACTAGGCTTGTTTAATGAACAAGTGTTACAATCCGCATGGAATGGAATCTGATCGAATAACACTTTTCCATTGAGTCCTGGAGCACTGGCTTACTAATTTTAACATTTGATTCTTTTCAGGTCAACTGTGAACTTAAACAGTATTTTCCAATTGCAGTCACTTGATTATTTTTAATCAACAATTTATTAATTCAGCCAAAACCATAGAATCATAGAATACTAGGACTGGAAGGGACCTTGAGAGGTCATCGAGTCCAGTCCCCTGTCCTCATGGCAGGACCCAGTACTGTCTAGACCATCCCTGATAGTCATTTATCTATCTCCAGAGATGGAGATTCCACAACCTCCATAGGCAATTTATTCCAGTATTTAACCAACCTGACAGTTAGGAACTTTTTCCTAAAGTCCAACCTAAACCTCCCTTGCTGCAGTTTAAGCCCACTGAGTCTTGTTTTATCCTCAGAGGCCAGGAAGAACAAGTTTTCTCCCTCCTCTTTGTGACACCTTTTTAGATACCTGAAAACTGCTATCATGTTTCCTCTCAATCTTCTCTTTTCCAAACTAAACAAGCCCAATTATTTTAGTCTTCCTTCATAGGTTATGTTCTCTAGACCTTTAATCATTCTTGTTGCTCTTCTCTGGACTTTCTCCAATTTCTCCACATTTCTTGAAATGTGGTGCCCAGAACTGTACACAGTACTCCAACTGAGGCCTAACAAGCACAGAGTAGATCAGGAGAATGATTTATCGTGTCTTGCTCACAACACACCTGTTAATGCATCCTAGAATGTTTTCTTTTTTTGCAACAGTGTCACACTGTTGACTCATATTTAGCTTGTGGTCCACTATAACCCCTAGATCCCTTTTCCGCTGTACTCCTTCCCAGATGGTCGCTTCCCATTCTGTATATGTGAAACTGATTGTTCCTTCCTAAGTGGAGCACTTTGCATTTGTCCTTATTAAACTTCATCCTGTTTACCTCGGACCAGTTCTCCAAATTGTCCAGAACATTTTGAATTATGACCCTATCCTCCAAAGCAGTTGCAACCCTTCCCAGCTTGGTATCATCTGCAAACTTAATAAGTGTATTCTCTATGCCGTTATCTAAATCGTTGATGAAGATTCTGAACAGAACCGGTCCCAAAACATTGATATGGAATCAGCTGTGGTTCAATCAAGTGTGGACAGAGCCAGTGTTCTAGGTATATATTGAACTAATCTGTACAGTCTTTCAAGTTTTTTTCTAAGACTGAGACTCAGCTGTTATATGAAAGAACAATGCAGCTCACCAAGATTTCTTACTGAATTTACTTCTTGATCATCATTTCTTTAGCATGTAAAACATTTATCTCCCTACCAGCATTTCTTCAAGGAGGAGGAATGCACTTATCTTGAAGGCACGTCTAAGTGTTTGATCCCTGCTATTTGAATGGCTTGGGCAAAAGGAACAAATCTAGAATATCAAAAGCAATTTCTTTTGATATGGTTCCAATTTCTTTTAGGCCAATTTGCATGGAACTATAAAGGATTTTAAATACAAAATATGGTTACTAGGGTGTGTAGACTTAAGATACCCAGCATTAAAATTAGTAAGCTGATGCTTCTTGGACTCAAGAAAAAGTGGTTATTATATTAGGTGTGTGTGCCTGTGTGTAAAATATAACCAACAAACCTTGTTTGTAGATTCTAACTTTAAAATAAATTTAAAAAATGTAGATTGGCAAATTAATAAAAAATAGAAGCTCTTTCATAGTTACACAGCCTGGCAGGGCTTTCTAAATTATGATAGGAGCCATTTGAACATCTCAGTACTTGGGTGGAGGAGAGGAGAGGGGAGGAACAGCTTCTCCCCTCCCGCCCAGTTCTGAGTTCCGTGGCACGGTACAGAATCTTACCCCTACATCTGTCTGCCTTGATGTTTTAGAGGACCTACTTATCATTTTCACATTTTGTAGAATATAAGTATTTGTTTCAAAAATTTAAATTTTTGGCCTTTACGGTTTCAAAGAATGTAATGTATACTATCTCAGCTGACAAACAGCAGGAAACAGTCATCCTGAAAGATGTGAATGTTTATTTTCCCAGTAATTGTAGTGGGTATTAACGCTCAACTCTAACGATGACACTTTAAATGTCAGTATTCACTATTAGATGCTGATCAGTTTAGCATACGGGATGGGAGTAAAAAGTACAGTAGTAAGTTACTGAAGAGAAGGAAATACAGAGGAATGAACAAATAAGAGAAACAAAGATGGGAAAAAGTGAAATAAACATGGGGGCTGTGTCTACACTGCACCCCTTTTCCGGAAAAGGGATGCAGATGAGACAAGTCGGAATTGCAAATGAAGCGGGGGATTTAAATATCCCCCGCTTCATTTGTATAAACATGGCTGCCGCTTTTTTCCGGCTCGGGGCTTTGCCGGAAAAAAGCGCCAGTCTAGACAGGGATCATTCGGAAAATAAAGCCTTTTCCGAAAGGTCCCTTATGCCTCTTAAAATCAGGAATAAGGGACCTATCAGAAACGGCTTTATTTTTCGAAAGATCCCCGTCTAGACTGGTGCATTTTTCCGGCAAAGCCCCGAGCTGGAAAAAAGCGGCAGCCATGTTTATACAAATGAAGCAGGGGATATTTAAATCCCCCACTTCATTTGCAATTCCGACTTGTCTCATCTGCATTCCTTTTCCGGAAAAGGGTTGCAGTGTACACACAGCCAGAAAGTGGGGTTAGGATAGAAAAGAAACAACAGGGGGAAGTAGCAATATTCTTAAAGGTCGCCATATTTTCCCCTTGAATGAAGCTAACTATGAGAAATTGCTGAATACATTATAAGCAGAAAACAGTGATTAATATTTATAGTTACTACTTACAGGATATATCTTTTCCTTTGAAACTGCTTGTTAGTATTAATAGACATTCTACTAATGATTAAATGCTTATACATAGTCCACAATATTTGTCTGAGCTGATTAACCTTAATTCAATATGGACTTTTCTGTCTGCAGAATGTGTAAAAGACTCCCGAACAAATAGGACAAATAGCATTTGAACAGGAGTGGAGAAAGAGACTAGCAAAATATTCATGACCTATTTAGTTTCCACGTTTGTAAAATGGGGGTAATGATACAGATTTCCTTTGTAAAGCACTCTACAAATAATCTAAAGATGAAAAGTGCTATGTAAAAGCTATATATTATTAATATTCCATTCATATGTAATACTTTTATTTCTTTTCACATTAAAGCAATATAGGTATCTGCTGGTTCTTACAATGCACGATTTCTCAAACTAGTCAATTTCTAAAGAGATTGTAGGCTTGAGTGTCAAATAATAGCTTAAAAATTTCAGAAGGTGTCATATCTGAAAAGCAATAATGTTTCAGGTACAGTCTGAAGTAGTAATCTACAACAAGGAATGCATTTTTGTAATTTTCAGTGGTATGTATTTTACATACTCAAGGAATTCTCCTTTTTAGTACTATTCATTGGCTTATAAATGGAATTTTCATTGAAAAATGGAAATTTGTGTTCATTGAGTTTTTCCTGGTTAGATGCATTTTTACTTCTCCTCTGTATTGCTATCCTTGGAAAAACAATATATTTTTTTCTCTTTTTAATTTAGACTATATCTAGTTGCCAAAAATTGCACTCCTGCCCTGTTCCTCTACTTGTTGCTTTTTTAGGGAAGAGCTAATATAGATTGGTTACATCCCTGGATCCCTTGATATTATTAGTAATGTCAGCACAACTACAGTAACATTTGTTTCTGTTTTCATAACATTCCAGTCAGAGTGGTTAATTTATAAATCTGAAAGGCCTTTTTTTCCACTGCCTATCAAGGTTGGTTTGTGAGCAGCCTAATGGTTAGAGCTGGAACCCACAGTCAGGAGTCAAGAGTCAGCTAGGCCAGGGTATTAGAATAGGAGATCAGAAGGAGGAGACAAATTTGGGATCAAAATCATGAGTTAGTAACCAGAGTCAGGCCAGATCGGGACATGAGCTAGTCAGACAGTAACTCAAACCAGAGGTCAAAATCCCATGCCAACGATCAGGAGCCAAGCCAGGTCGGAATGTCAGGAAGTCAAGGTGGAAGAGCAGGAGGCATGAGGTATGCAGTCTAGAGCAGCTGGATCCTGATTAACAGGAAGCTATCTGAAAAGCTATCTTTAAGAAGAGCCAGTGGCATAATCAATCAGCAGCTCTTGGACCCAGGGCTAGAATATCAGGGATGGAGCCTTACACTGGGGCAGGGTGTCATGGGTGCTGGACAGGGCTGTTCTTAGAGAAAATGGCATCCTGAGCTAACTTGTATTTTGATATCCTTGACCTGCATGGATTTACCCACCTCTCCTGGGCCCCCAACCTCTGCATCTCCTTTCTGTCCCCTCTTGTTGCCTCTAATCTAGATCTCACCTGCCAGCCAGGAGCAGTTTCTGACTCTACACAAGTCAGAGTGCACCTTTGCATGGCCACATGGCATCCCTTTATAGTAATCCTGTCGCCGTGTGGCCCACCCTTAAGGCAAACTCTGATCCTGGATCAACAGTTGTCAGCAGACTGCCAAGTGGAGGGTTGAAGGCTAGCTACTCTTGTGAACCTGAGTTCAAAGCCTGTGGGTCATAAGTCTGTCTTTATGGAACAGTTTTTGCAGGAATGTCAAGTATTCAGTGTGAGTTAGGTATGTTAAATTCTGATTAATCTGCTAATCAAGCAATCAATGGAATTTCCATCTACTACTCAATTAGTTGATGAAAGGGAGCCGTGCCTCAGCCTTTTAAATGTAGTAAGAGCTACCTGAAGCTCTTACTACATTTAGAAGGCAGAAGAGCAGAGAGGAACTATGGCTTCATCCTTTGAAATGTCCCCCCTCAGTCTTCTCTTTTCCAAACTAAACAAGCCCAATTCCTTCAGCCTTGCATCCTAGCTCATGTTTTCTAGATCTGTTATCATTTTTGTTGCTCTTCTCTGCACCTTAAAAGTATGTAGCAGTTTTCAAGTATCTAAAAGGCTGTTAGAAGGAGGAGGGAGAAAAATTGTTCTCCTTGGCATCTGATGATGGGACGAGAAGCAATGGGCTTTAATTGCAGCAAGGGAGGTTTAGGTTGGACATTAGGAAAAACGTCCTAACTGTCAGGATGTTTAAACACTGGAATAATTTGCCTAGGGAGATTGCGGAATCTCCATCACTGGAGATATTTAAGAGCCGGTTAGACAGACATCTATTATCAGGGATGATCTAGATAGTGCTTGGTCCTGCTGTGAAAGCAGGGAAATGGAATTGATGACCTCTCAAGGTCCCTTCCAGTTCTAGTAGTCTATGATTCTATCCTAGACTGCACACATGCACATGCCAAACTCCTATAACATTGCTTCATGGCACTGACCACCCTGGCCACAACTATTATCAACAGCCTACAAGTCTCAGCCAGACAATGCTTATAGTTGCTCCGACATATGTCCGTGAAAACTTATGTCATAAAACTTGCTAGAATCCATATGTGTTGTTTAACCAAGGCTGGATCTGCGCCTGTTTTCTTCCATATAATCTTCATTCTGGCAAGTCCCAAACAAAGTATAACATTCCCTAGAATGGAGGTTAGAGCCACAAAACCTATGTACCAGAGTGCCTTTGCAATAGATAGCCCCTGCTCTCATGCTCACTACAGATGCATCTCTACAGGGTTGAGGGGCATACCTCAACAACGAGGGTTGATGGTACCTCCCATCCAATGTACTTGAACACTGTACTGTCAGATATGCTCGTGAATACTTCCTCCTGCTTATCTGCAATAGGTCAGTCAAGATACTTAGATAACACAGCATAAATCGCGAATACTCAGTGTTCGTTTTTTTTAAAGTTACAGACTAACATGGCTTCCCTTCTGAGACTTTTATGGCATCAAATAGAGTACTTTGCATACATTCCAGAGAGCAAAGCATCTCTAGACAAAGGCCTCAGTAGTTCTTCTGAGGTCTCAGCATCTCGTACCTTACAGCTTTTACTGGAAAATATAACTACGTTAAATAAAAATTTGATAAAAAGGGAGAAATGTTAATTATTTCTGTTTCATACTACCCTAATGTTAACAACAATATAAAAGGTCAGATAGTAATGAGATGTGAAATACTGAAAAATGTGTTTCTAAAATGGACTTGTCTCCACATTCTTCCCTGGCTTCTGTATGTATTGTCATTTACATTTATTCCCCTAAAATTGCAGCTACGGTTTACATAACCTGTTTTTAAAATAGTTTTCTTTAATAAGCATCACAGCTCTTCTTTAATTACCTTGTTATTTACTTCTGCCATCATCCTGCACATCAATTAGTCAGGCTAGGAGGCTAATCTGCAAAAGCAAACAATAAATTCTTTCTCTAGCCCCTCATTATAATTGCAAAATTTAAGTTTTTTCTGCTTCTGTTGTGTACCAATGAATTTCATGGGGAAATTGTTTGTGCAGCAGATTTGCATCACAATGCCTTGCAGATACTGCAGCAATAATAGCAAAAATCCCAGTGGTTTTCACTGTACTGTATATATTTGAGTGAGTAAGTAATGTTAATAATTTATACAGTTGAGATGTAGACTGCAGTCTTGTTCTTTGTGAGTGAAAATACAGATCTGGAGTTTATATTAAACAATCAGTTCTTAAGTAAGTCATTGTTTATATTTGTCATACTGATACTGTTGTATGGCTGGGAGCTGTCAGATGGAAATGCTTTTTTCCATCTGTGATTTAGCATGAGTAGTTTTTGACCCTCCTCCGCACAACCTACTTCAAATGCCCCAAAGTGTAGTATTGATTTCACAGGATAATAATTCATTGTGTGGGGCTTTCTTGTTTTATAACATATCAGCCTGAGATTTTCCAATGCATTGTGGAACTTAAATCCTATTAAAATGTAATGGGAGTTGGATGCCACAGTTATTATTGCCGCCTTTGAAAAAGTTTTAGTTACTTCTATCTAGATACGTATTTTAGAGATTTGTGCCTTTGTCCGCATGTCAGTCCATCCTTCTGTGTGTCTGTCTGCGGGTCTGTTTGTTCAATAACTCCTCCTAAACAATAAGAGCTAGGACCACCAAATATGGTATGAAACTTCCTCTTATCATAACTAAAAGCAAGATCAGGATTTGATTGTCAGGAAAACATGAAGTGCCGGGAATGGGACTGTTTTCCATAACATGGAAAGTGAGGGGCACAGAAAAGAGGGAAATGATACTGAGAGTGGCCACAGGGAGCAGCCGCATCAAGAAAGTGGCCAGCCACCTTGCCTGCCACCAGATTGGATAAGTAGCCCCACTGACCCAAACCTATCCCTTGGCCCTTGACCGCAGTGCTGGAGGGTATATGGGGGAGGGGGGAAAGAAAAGTCCCCGATGGACAGGAGGATGGGGGAGACGGAAGGCCCTTGGCAGCTGTAGGGGAACGGGGGCAAGCAGATGGTACTTGAAGGCTGGGGGAGGGGGAGGACAGTCAGAAGACCCCTGGTGGAGCAGTGGCAGACTGAAGGCCCTGGCAGCAGGGTGAATTGGGGGGCGGGAGTGGCCTTGCTGGATGGACCCCCTGCCCTGAGCCCCTCTTCATCCTCTAATCCTCACTCTTACCCTCTCATGCCTCCTGCCCTGCCACTCCCCCCCTCCACAAGTTCCCACATCTCCAAAGTCCTGCCCTGACTCCTGCACTTACTGATTTTTGGAGGTGGGGCTTTAAAGAAAGCAATAATTATCCTGAGACTCATGATAAACTCATTGGCAACACTGACATTCCCCAAATTCTGCTTGGTTTTTATTCTCAAAATGATCAATCACTCACTGACAAAACAATGAAAAAGTACAATACATCAGGGTGATTAAGAGTTTGAACCTGAAAAACTAATCTTTAATTTAGAGGTAGGCAATAATTTTCGATAGGGGTCCTGTCACGTTGCTGAATTGGAGGGAAGCAGCCAGATCGCTGCTGCACCCCTGGGTGGGGGTGTTGGCCCCAGAAATTGGTATGGGGGGATTGAACGGGGATTGAATTGTTTGTTGATCTTATGTACGCTATTTATGTGAATGTATAATGTCTATGTGTGTAGGTAGGAATCTGTAATATGTGTGGAAGCTGAATATTTCTGTGAATGTGGTTGAGCATTGCTATGGACAGGCTGGGTAGCAAAGCCCTGTGGAACAATGGCCCTTGATGGCCCAAAGACACACCTAAAGCAGGAGGGCGGAGACCCAAGGGCTGCCAGCAGAGAGAGGCTGAGGACCAGGTGACCGGCTGAGACCAGAAGAGGCCAGGAAGGAGATAAATAGGCCAGGTGGTCGAGGCCATTTTGGTTCTCAGCTCAGCACTTGATCCCAGAGGCAGCACTGCAGGGATTGAAGAGCCCGGAAGATCTGGGAACCCATCCTGATCGTAGGATGTGCAATAAGGACTTTTAACCAGCAGCTGCAACATCTCTGCTAGAGCCTGCATCGAGAACTGGGAGATTCGGTGCATGTAACGTACTGTACTTTAATAACCTTACTCTCAAGCTTTTCTTTCTTGTAATAATAAACCTTTAGATATAGATTCTAAAGGATTGGCCCGGCGTGATTTGTGGTAAGGTCCAGAGGGTAAATTGACCAGGGATCTCTGGCTGGTTTCTTGGAACCGGACAGAACTTGTTCGGGGTAGGTGGGATTGGGTGCTAGGACCCCCCACCTGTGTATAGGCCCGGGGCCATCTGGGGCACGGATATTGCTGGGGTGTCGGAGGGGTTTTGCTCGGGAGGCTTCAGGCAGGCTGCTGAAGCGCTCTGTGAGACTGGTTTGTGGCCTGTTTGGAGAGGTCGCCAATCAGGGGGACTGTAAAGAGCCCCGGATTTGAGCAATTCGCCCTGAGCGGACGCCCTAAGCTGTGCCCAGACGCGGCCCGGTCTGTCACAGGTCCACTCCAAGAATTTGGAAAGTTAATAGGGGCTGCTCTTTTCTACCGTATTAATGGAACACTGCAGTGTCTGGGACAGAGTTTGGGTACAGAATGGAGCTTTGGGTAGAAGATAGAGTTGCAGGGGGTGTGTGGATTCTGGGAAGGAGTTTGGGTTCAGGATAGGGTGCAGAGGGCTTGAGTGCAAGGAGGGGTTGTGACCTGGAACAGGTGCAGGTTCTAACCAGGAGGTGTTTACTGTAGGTGGTTCCCAGCCAGCGTCCCAGTGGGATCTTTGGGCAGGCTCCCTGGCTGCCACAGCCCAACACCCCGCTCAAAGTATCAGCTGCTGGGACCAGCATGTGTATTTCCGCAGAGCGCTCTTTGGGGAGAGGAAGGAAGCGGGTGTCCGCATGCTGCATGCACACACAAGTGCTGCCCCTGCAGCCAATAGGAGCTGTGAGAATTATGCTGATGGTGGGGGCAGTGCATGATCTTCTTCTCCCCCTCCAGGGGTTCACTGTTTAGAGACGCATGCTGGCACCAGCAGTCGGCCACTTTCAATGTCGTGTGGGACTGTGTCAGTCAAGGAGCCTGCCTGAGGCCGTGGCGTGTCAGATCCAAGGGTTTAGCAGGTCCAATTCAGCCACCAACGTGTATTCCCAGTTTCATTGTGAGGAGTCCAGGAGGGGTTTAAACTAATAGTAGGGGAAAGTAAAAAGTGGAAAAAGATAAGAACACTCAGCACAAAATCAAGACGTTGACAACAGAATTAACCGGGGAATGAAAGGGCATGAAGAGGAAAAATTCTTTAATTTCCTCTAACACCAGTACTAGAGTGGGTAATGAGTCAGAGGAATTGGAATTGCTCACAAGTGACTGTGAATATTAACTCAGTTTAGTTGGTATTACGGAAACCTGGTGGGTTAATTTGCACAATTGGGATGTTCAAGTCAATAGTTACAACCTATTTTGAAAGAAATGAATGGGCAAAATAATAAGCTGAGTGGGACTCTTGTCAAAAATGGCATTACCTGTTTCTCGTTGCTGCTGGAATACTGTGTCCAGTTCTGCTGCTCACAATTCAAGAAGGATGTTGATAAAACATCTCAGGGAAGATAATCTAAAAAGATTAAAGGATTAGAAAATGCCGTTTAGTGCTAGACTGAAGGAGCTCAATCTATTTAGCTTAGCAAAAAGGTTACAGGGACACTCTTCTCTAAGACATAAGTGCCATCCTCTTTGGTACTTATACAACATCCCTATCTTATGTCCATTTTAACAAAGATTTTGTCTGGGTATATTCACAAAATACTGGCAAGGTCCAGTCCAAGGCCCAAAAGAAACAGCTTTTCAATGATGTTGAGTCCAGAGAGTAAAAGAATGCAGAAACAAGGGTGGGGTCAGCCTGGCAATTCAAGGTGCAGGCAGCTTTGTATAATATAAGGAAATTTTGCTTATTGAAAATAGTCTTACTCCATTTCAGCAGCTACTGATGAAGATGCTATGTATATATACCAGAAATAGGGAGATACAGATTAGTCACTAATAGTTATTCAATATTTACAACTTTCTATTAAAAGAGCACTTAGCTTGTATTGTTTTGTTGACAGTAAGTTGCCAGGTCTGTGTATATGTGGTTGACTTTTAGCCTTGTTGGTTGCTGAGTATAACGAAAAATTCTTTCACTCTGTATAATATGGATTTGGTAAGGACACATGGCGTTCTGTAATGGGCTGCCCTTAGCTGTTACAAGCGTCCCCCAGACCCCGTGTGTGTGTGTGTGTGTGTGTGTGTGTGTGTGTGCTTTCACTTTCTCTCTGTTCTGTGGTCAGTCTGTAGTGATCCTTCCCTCTGGTTGGGTCACATGTATTTTGTATGTAAGAGAAATCAAATCCCTTACTGGATATAATTCTTATGGGAGTGGAAGGGAGGGAGCTATTTGAGTACCTTTTGTAAATTCCCTTTATCTCCAGTCTTATAGTCCTCTGTCAGTCTAGCAGGGCCCATCAGAGTGCCCTGGTTTAACCTGAAACAAAATACAGGACTATGTAGCACTTTAAAGACTAACAAGATGGTTTATTAGATGATGAGCTTTCGTGGGCCAGACCCACTTCCTCAGATCAAATAGTGGAAGAAAATGGTCACAACCATATATACCAAAGGATACAATTAAAAAAAAAAAGAACACATATGAAAAGGACATATTAAATTTCAGAACAGAAGGGAGATGTGGGGGGCGGGGCTAAATGTCTGTGAGCTAATGGTATTAGAGGTGATAATTGGGGAAGCTATCTTTGTAATGGGTAAGATAGCTAGAGTCTTTGTTGAGACCCCCGCGTATCCTTTGGTATATATGGTTGTGACTATTTTCTTCCACTATTTGATCTGAGGAAGTGGGTCTGGCCAACGAAAGCTCATCATCTAATAAACCATCTTGTTAGTCTTTAAAGTGCTACATAGTCCTGTATTTTGTTTGTTACACCAGACTAACAAGCCTACATTTCTATCACTATTCTACATTCCTGGTTTAACCTGTTTCTCGGTCCCTTTTAGGCTCCCTTGAATTGTTCCTGCTTTTCAACAGTCCTGGGCTCTTTCCTCAGATTTGCTTCCCCTCTCTGGGCTTTTCTGGCCCCAGTTCTTCAGCTGAGCCACTAAAAGAGTTTAGTTCTGCTCTTTCGGGTGTACCAAAGTCCCGGCCACTCTCCCATTGTGTGTGTGTGTGTGTGTGTGGGGGGGGGGGCCCAGTTCTGCCCTCTACTTTGAGACACAGCCCACAGACTCTAAACATAGCAGCTGTCTTCTCTCTCCCTTCTACTAAGTGGCATTGCTGCTATGATTCCCTGGGCTACTTCCCTGCAGCTCTAGATGTCCTTCATCCTTGCTTCAGGGTCTTATCCTGGTTGTGTCCCATAGCCAGCCTGGCGTTTCTTCGTATTCCCACTGTCTCTGGTGTTGAGGTCTCTACCAAGTGGGCACATGGGCTAGCCTACTCTGTCTTATTGAAAAGAGACAGGTTTTTTAACAAAAATGTGGAAATAAGCAATTTGTTCAACAAGAGAGAACAACAGTCATTTAATAAGGGTTGCCCTTAATTTTCTTTGAGTCTAAATTGTTTTTCTGTCTCCTTCCCACACTTATTTTTTGTGTGAGATGTGATTTACGGTTCTGTTCTGTACTCATTATGTTTGTGATCAATAAAGACTCAGAGTGAAGTAAGTAAAAGTTTTGAATGAGTAAGGAGTATTGAAGGAGACTTCAATTTAGCCTGAGAAATCAAAACGGATGGATGTTTTAAGTAATCATTGAAATACTTGTTTTTCTTGTCATGCTAAAATGAAATGCAGCTCTTGAAGCTGAACAGCTAAAATCTCTCAAAAAACTGGAATTTTATTATATATATTACAATAACTTAAAAATACTATGTAAAGTTACCTATTTAACCAGAACCTATGCTCTTGGTTTTCCAGATAGATTAAAAACTTATTAAATTAGTTCTTATTGGTGTAGATGGGTTTCAGTTGAGGTTTTTCCCCATTATGTTTCCCCATTCAGGGACTGGGGCATGCCTCATTCGTCTGATTTAAGCCATGTGGGTCTTATCTAAAGCCCGTATCAAAAGAAGACCCATTTGACTTCTGTTGGAAGAATCTGGGGGAGGCTCAGCAGAGAAGTGCAATATTTGCAGAGGTTTCCCCCCCAAGGACTAAAAAGAAGGGGGATCCTGTCAATTACAGCCCGGTAAATCTAACTTCAGTAGTGGGCAAACTAGATGAGTTTCTTACTGGTTTTCCACACAACCTGTTTTCCTTTCATCAAGTTATCATCATGCCATGCATGCTTTTTAGATGAATCCATTGAAAAATATGTCTGTATAATTTTGAACTTGGTTAGGTTAACATTTCTAGCACTGTGAACATGTCTAGGACAAGCTGTGCTTGGTACTGTTTTCCGTGTGTGTGTAAAATATTTATTGCAGACTTTATCTTTGTTGCTCTTGTTCCCAGAGACCTTTGTCTAGTTGGTATTGTTGAGGGTGGTTTTTAAAAATAATGTTTCTGAAAATAACCAATGCTTATCTATGCCCGCTGGACGCTTTCCTCCATCCATTAGTTCAACAGGTGGTGACATATGAAACATGATGTTTACTGAATGAAGTTTATGTAATGTGGGTGCGGTGCTTGTTTGGTGTTTCATTTTCACAGTGGCATGGAAGCATATAAATCTGCCTTTCCATGCTGAAAAACAAACTGTTCAATAATAATTAATAGAAACCTGATCTGTAATGGTTAATTGCCTTATCTGTGATTAAATGTAGCTATTTATATTTAATAATTCAGTCAGTAGGTGAAGAGGATCCAGTTTAGTGAAACTCCCAAGCATGGCACCATATTGAACATCTGCCTTAGTGAACATCTTGTTCTGCTTTTTTTGCATCCTTTTCAGCTAGTAATAGTACTTTTTATTTGCTAACATCTCCCTCCACATATCTCAAAGAATTCTGTAAACATTAATTGATACATTGAAATCTTAGGAATAAGTGTTCCTATTTGTCATTTGACCCAGAGGGGTTCAGTGATTTGCCTAAGGGGACATGATAAACCATTGGCAGAACTGGAAATAGAATGTAGCTCTGTTCAAAATTGCAGCACCTCTTTTTTTCTTTCACACAAACCTCAATTTCCCCTCTGCTACTCTTCAGCTAGGGGTTAGGTTGAACTTGCTTTGTAATTTACTTTATTAGCCACGTTGTTCTGGTGTGGGAGTGATATTAATTGACTCCTGATCTGTAAAGGCGCAGTGATCTTTTGTATGTGCACAACTTCTGAGCCTAATGCTTTATTTAAAATTTGTGGTGAAAAATCAAAATATTATGGACTCAATTGCTTTTAAACCAAAGTCAGAATAAAGACTTAATTTATATTTCCTACTACTGTGATATTTTTTTTCTTATTTCTTGAACTGGTGAGAGAAGTCTGAAATCAGTATAGTCTTGCCCCTTTTCTTTATTGACATTCTACAGAATGTTAAGGAAAGAGAGAAATTAAAATCTGACTATAACTTGTGCCATTTTATACCAGCCATGTTCTAGGTGAAGAAAGGTGATATTGTGCGGAAAGCTTGAACTGATCTCTAACTTCACTACTGTACAATAAAAGCTCTGAAAGCATTTCTTAGAGTGTGTCTAGACTACTGAGTTTTGTCGACAAAAGTGGACTTTTGTCGACAAAACTATACCAGCGTCTACACTACCGCTGAGTTCTGTCGACATAACGTCGACAGAACTCAGCAGTTTTGTCGACGGTGGTATACCTCATTTTACGAGGCATAACACCTTCTGTCGACAGAGTTCTGTCGACAGAAGGTGTTATTGCCTGTAGGGTTGCATCTAGACTACAGGGTTCTGTCGACAAAGCAGCTTGCTTTGTCGACAGAACTCAATGTGTCTGGACGCTCTTTGTCGACAGAAGTTTTGTCGACAGATACTGTCGACAAAACTTCTGTCGACAAAACCCGGTAGTCTAGACGTACCCTTAGGGTGGTGCTGGTTGTTACTGCAATTACTTTAGTTCTGACAGGAATCAGTGCTGCTATATTAAGTAAAACAATTCAAAACTAACTTTTAGGTGTAGTAATGCCAAAGCTACCATTTTCCTCACAGGTAAAAATGATTAATTGAATCATCTGGAAGCAATTTTGTGGACTTCCATTGAGCTCAGCTAAGTGGAATGCAGCTATTAAAAAAAATAACTTTTTATGATTATAGTCCTTTGTGGCTGCTGTGATGTAGGTTCACTGAGAATCTTATTTCTCAAGGACTGTGATAGTAGAAATTCAGGTGATCATCTGCACAGAGAGAGAAAATTAGCAGATATTTTCTTATTCTGTTACACATGTGTTTAGGAAAAAATAGTTTGTCAATGAATGAGAGTTAGGCCAAGTTATGATGTCCGATCTGGTTGTGGGGAAAATGACTTGCAAACTGTAAGAAACTAAGATAAGAAATAGTGTTCATGATGTATTTTTTAATGGATTGTTTTTTTTCTTGCATAGCATTGTGAATGTGCACTGGAAACCATGACATCCTCATTATTGTTAAATTAAGGGGTACATTAATATATTTCCAGAAGGAAATTAATTTTGAGAAAACAGAATGTATCATGTTCACCATCCTTTTGTTATAAAGTTCAAGCTTGCAGAAAAAACCATGTGTTTGTGCAACCCACTGGTGAGTATGTTATATCAGTCCCCCTCTCTGTGCATCTCAGAAGATATGAACTGCCAGTTATAGAGTTTGGATCTTTTAGCTTGAGCTATAGCAGCTCATGCTTCTAGCTCTGGAAGACTCCAGTCAGCCAAGAAAGCAGCCATCATACTAGCATGGAATTGTGGAAGGTCAAAGGGATGGAACAGTAAAGAAAATTTACTTACTGTGGCAAACCCCTATTTACATGGCAGGTGCTATTGTCCATGCAGCACCAGGGTAGTTCTCTGGTTTTAAAAATAGTCACCAGGGTTAGCGCCTGGCAGGCTGAGATACTGATGATCACAGCTCCCGCTGGCCACAGATTGCTATTCCCAGTCAGTGGGAATGATGGGAAGTGGAGTGGCCTGGGACATTACTTCTCACAGCTCCCATTGGCTGGGTACAGCGATTTGTGGCCAACAGGAGCTGTGATTGCCTGTACCTACAGAGTCACAGGTAAATGTAGCAATGGAGGAGCCCGCCAGGAACTAACCCTGGCAGTCTAGATCCAGCCCTGGGTATTTTCCCACCCCGGCTTAGTTAACCTTGTAGCAATTCAGATCTGTGAGTAATTCTAAACTGATGCTTAGACCACTAACGCATTCTTTTTTCATGGACTGATTGTGGCTACAGATGGCATTCTAGCACAGAGTGAGTTGCTATTTATAGAATAGATTAAAGGTACTGACACTGGTCCATTCCCTCCTCCTTTCCCCTTCTCTTCCCTCCGCCTGTTCTTCTCTCTACTTGAGGTGATTTTAAATGCTTTCCAGGATGTACATATAAGAGGCAATGCAGCAATTATTCCTTGTCGTGTATGGGTTATTTGACTATTTATGTCAGCTGAAAGAGGCCAAAATCAATGTGAGTTTTTTTTGTGGTAGTAGCGGAACATCATTTAATCAATGTCAGAGACTTAATTTGCCTCAGTGGCTGCAATTGTCAAAGTAGGGCACAGGCACCTTCCCCAAAGACCTGAGTCTAGAACTGCTAACGCTGTTCTTCTCTGGAACCAGACATATAGTTTTACAAAAGAAATGAATTAAAAAATATACTAGCCATGAGTTATCTCTCTTGTTCTGCCTTCTAGCATTGTGTGTGGGGAGGGGGGGGGGGATTGTTTAAAAGTCCTCTCCTTTCTGAGACACATTTTAAATCAGTGACTTCTGTTCCCAAGTACGAACAAAGAGTGTTTGTTTTTCTTGTTTTGAACATCACTCAGCTTCTTTTGGTCTGCCACAGTCTAGAACTCTGCTAAACAGTCAGAAAGATTTGCCTTGCAGTTGTCTTGAAAATGTACTGAGAGAGTTATTTTATATTTTGTGAGTTCAGTGACTGTCATGTGAAGATGCCAATTCTGAAAGCATTTTAAGGTAAATCTCAGAGCGTGAGGGCTGAGTGAGGAAGCATTTAAGAGAAAGTTTAGCCATAGGGTCTACTTTTATTTAACAGAATAATAATATTTAAAAGGTATTAATCAAACTATTGTGTTGGTTCATTTTAGAAGGACAGTAATAGTAATCTTGAATTTTAAAATAAATACATGCTATTTTCATATATGTTTCTGAAAACGTAACACAAATGAAGCATTGCTCCTCTGCTGAGGGAACTTGAGATCCGAAGGTACAACCTGGTTTTGCCAGATGCTTCAGAAACCTGTCCAATACACAAGTAGCATTAAGGAAAACACATTCAAATGTGTTTCGTTACAAAAAGAATGACTCTATTATTTTCTGAGTTATGTTTGATAAAGCAAAACAGAGTAATTTAATCTAATTGTGCTGCATTTTCATGCCCTGCCATCTTCGGATTGTCTTTATTTCCTTACAATCTGGCTTTTACTGTATTTTAGTTGATTTAATGATTAAAACACACAAAACCTGATTATTCAGAGGTTTTGAGCATCTGGAGCTTCAGCTGTCCTCAGTGGAAGCTACAGCTACTCAGTATCTCTGAAAATTGGTCCAATGTTATTTTAACAAGTACATTCCTTTTGTGTGGTCATCTTTATAATTACCTTTATATTTCTTATGTCGAGAGGGAAGGTTGCAGGGAAGAAAAAACACAAGTCTGAAAATGTAGCCATATTTATTGCTCAATATAGTGGAGGTGTCAGAGAAAAGCAGTGGAACAGGTCAATGCCAACAGTAAATTTACTGGCCCAACCAATGATCATAAGAATATGTTCAAAACTACTATACATAATATTTATTAATCTTGCTTGTTAGTAACAGCTTCTGATTAACAAACCATCAGCTTTATCACCTCACATCAGAGAACATTAGGCCGTCTGTGCTCCTTAAAAAGGAGTGTGTGTGTGTGTGTGTGTGTGTGTGTGTGTGTGTGTGTGTGTGTGTGTGTGTGTGTGTGTGTGTGTGTGTGTGTGTGTGTGTGTGTGTGTGTGTGTGTGTGTGTGTGTGTGTGTGTGTGGTCATCCCTCGTATATCAAAGTTTTATGTAAAAGCACCAAGATATGGTGATGAGTGCTGTAGACGTGCATAATTTTTTCAGTTTTATCCCAACTTCATTTTTCCCCAATAGCTTTTTTAGTTCTCATTTGTATAGGAATTTATTTGTAAAGAGCACTTTACTTTAGTTTTGCTTTTTTTTCTTTGTATGTAAGTTTGAGGGGTAGCCGTGTTAGTCTGTAACTGAATAATCATTATTTTTAAAGTTCTTTATATATATTAATGAGAGTTGCATTTTGTTATGTTTGTCTAAATTAGTTATCTCACTGAGGTGCAGGCCAAGGCCAAAACCAAAATCCTTAACTAGAACACACAGCCCAAGAAAACAAAGAGGTGCCATGTCAGGGAAATGTATCTGGGGATAAAAAATTAAACCTACATCTGTAGCTTATGAGACACTCCAAGACTCCTACTGCAGACTACACACAGGAAAAGCTGAACCAGGCTAATAGTTTACTTTCTTCTCTAGTTACTGTTTGGGTCAAAGGAATTTTACATGATCTCGCTAGCTGCACCTTTCTGGTTCCTTTGCTTGCTCATTTTTGGCTATCTTCAGTGTTCTTGCTTATTTCATCTTGTACACAGTCATTCTGTATCCTGTCCTGTGGAACACTGCATTTTTTCTGCTGGAGACTTTGCACATCCATGAAGGAGGCCACAGGATTTCATCCAGAAAGCATGTATCATGCAGCAGAAGCACTTTTTTCTATCGTAAATACATTTACACATAGGAAATCTCAGATAGTTGCCATTTTTAAAGAAATCATCCCCTATTTTAACCCATTTTTTTCCAGTGTTTTTAAAGGAGACTGTGAATAGCCTTTTCTGATAACTTTCTCTTATTCATTTGCTTGTTCAGAATTACATCACTCAACACCCTTGTGGCTCCCTCTGGCCCCGATATTCCCCCAAAACAGAACCTAAAATCATCCTCTGAATTTTAATTGACTAAATCCAGTAAAATTAAAGCATTATTTATTTTTAAATGTTTTCAGTTAGGGAACATGTTATTAGTTTTTAATATCTAATTTGTTCGTTTTTCATTGATTGAACTGCAAAGTACTTAGTTGTATTTGAGGCTATGCTGGTGGTCAACCTGTATCTAGAATATTATAACATAAAGTTCTTTGTTACCTGACTAATGCATGGACACATGCCAATTTCAATATAAAGGGAAACAAGCGAATAAGAATAAAGAGATTGTTACATTAGAAGATGCAAGGGCTTCATAAGGAAAGTTGATTCAATTCAGCTGTATTTTGCTGTTTCATTTTACTGCTGTAGTGGGTGCCAACAACATGCTCAAGGCAGTATACCTACTACACATGGTATTTATTAAAATACTGATAAACGAGGAACAAATAGTTGTTTTGGAAAATGGTTTAATGTACTTTCAACTGCATAATCCTGTTATGTTAAAATGATTTAGTTATTGTAGTAGAAACCTCTGCCTTATTTATATTTCTGAGGAATGCAGCATTTTAGGTATCTCTTAAAGTACTGTCTCTTCAAGAAATCACTTTTTAAGTGAACTATGAAAATACACTTTTTTTTTATTAAATTGATTTATAGGGGATCTGATTAGGGCAAATGTTATAGTACATGTGTTCCTACTTAAACTATGGTCAGTTGCCTCAGATAACTGAATCTAGTTCAGAGTACTGCGTAAGATTCCCTACTTTCAGTAAAGTCAATATTGCAAAAAACTGAAGTGCTATCTTTATAACATTTAGCAAAATTGGAAAGGTTTTAAATGCAGTCACTGCGCTCTGTTGAAAAGCAAGGGTACAATGAATATTTATCAGAAACTATGCAAACTTGGCAGTCTGGTTCAGGTATGCTTTGGAGTGCATAAAATTGGGCCAGATAAAGTAGTATCTCGTCATGATGTAGCCCGTGGCTCCTACACATACATCTCTCACACACATTCTTATTCTTTCAGTATTACTATTTTTTTTTTTGTTTTTTGATGGGACAAATCTCAGTGTTTACTGTGTGGTTTGATCAGCCACTCTCATTCACTTAACTGGTTGGCATCATGCCGTTAGCTGGGGAGCATCTAGGGGGAACAAATAATTTGTGGGAAGAGCTTGCTTTATAGCTGAGACTAAATAATTTTAGACTGAGCCCTTTATTACAATTAAGTGGTGTCCTACCACTTTTAACCTCACAAGGGTCAGACTTTGCTCCTTAGCCTAGTGGATAATGACTTTAAAAAACAATGTGAATGCAACAGATATTTTTCTTATGCCACTGTGTTGCTTTCTTTAAGATGTACCATTGGATGGCAGTCATGAATGGTTACTGTATCATGCTAGCAATTTCCTGAAGTTTTTAAAAGAAACTTTTAAGTACCTTTCTGATTAAAGCTGTTCATTGCATCTTAGAATCATAGAACTGGAAGGAACCTTGAGAGGCCATCAAGTCCAGTCCCCTGCACTCATGGCAGGACCAAGCACCATCTAGATTGCACGTGGCCTGGTGTTTGTCTAACCATCTCTTAAAAATATCCAGAGATGGAGATTCCACAACCTCCTCAGGCAATTTATTCCAGTATTTATTCACCCTGACAGGAAGTTTTTCCTTATGTGCAACCAGAGGTCAGGTTTTCTAGATCTTTAATCTTCTCTGGACTTTCTCCATATCTTTCCTGAAATATGGTGCCCAGAACAGGACACAATACTTGAGCTGAGGCCTAACCAGCGCTGAGTAGAGTGAAAGCATTACTTCTCATGTCTTGCTTACAGAACTCCTGCTATTATATCCCAGAATGATGTTTGGTTTTTTTGCAACAGTGTTACATTCTGTCTAGTGGCCACAGGGATATGCCGACCACTTCGAGAGCTGTGCAGAGCCAGGCCAGTTAGACTTTGCTGTGTTGCTCATCAGACTTTTAACAGCGCAGTCAGTAGTGCTGACTGAAGCCACCAGTATCTCTTTTTGATCTTGCTGGTTGAAAACCGGATTCCTGGCAAACATAACTGTTACTGAAAAATTGCTTACTTTCTCATTTTTACCATATTATTTTAAAATAAATATATTGAAATATTAATATTTTACTTACATTTCAGTATATATAGAGCAGCGATAGGGCAGAATTTTGAGGGGCAGGAGTATGGGCTGCTGGGTGGGGCCAGAGATAAGAGGTTCAGGACGTAGAGGAGACTCAGGATTGGGGCAGTGGATTTGGATGTGGGGGGGCAAGGGCTTTGGCTGAGGGTGCAGGCTCTGTGGTGGGGTTGGGAATGGTGAGTTTAGGATACAAGCAAGCTATCCAGGGCTGAGGCCAGAGGAGGACTCTCTCCAGACTGCTCCCCACTCCGGAGGAGGGATCCCCTATCCTTTCTAGACTGGTCTCACTGATTTGGGGAGGTGGAGTACACAGGGCAATTGCTGAAGGACCTGGCCCTTGTCACTGCCATGATAGCACTGCCTACTCTGGGGAACGGTTTCTCTTGATTCAAAGATGCTCTTGACATGCCCCAAGCAAATACCACTCTCAGCTGCCACAGAACTTGGATGGGGCATATAAAATCATCTTTGATTCAAAGAGACACTGCAGCTTTTCCCCTGAGCTTCAGCTGCTCTGAGGTTTCTCTGGGCAGGTGGGAGGCACAGTTGTGGCCAGCCAGGATTCCTCTGGCTGGGGTGGCTAGGAAATGGGGCTTGTGGCCCCAGGCTAGGAGGGACATCCTTAGGGAGATGCATTGGGACCCAATGCTCTGAATATTCTTGAAGCATGGGCACCATGAGCCCATATAACTCCCTGCTTATGTTTAGCTTAGCATGTGATACCTGCCCTCAGGTTGTAAATTTCAGCAAAAAAGGAGAAAAGTAGTGTGGTTGCTATCTGGGCATTTACAAATCACATGGCAAGTGTACTGTAAAAAAAAATTAATTCTGTAGTTAAGATATAATCCTGAAAGGTAATCTGATTCCTAAACTGACTGAGCTTAACAAGAATTTTATGGGATGGAATTCTTTTTATACATTAACAGCCCTAGACGACCTCTTTTTATAGTGATGATTTGTCATGTGGGCAGCTCAACAGAGAGAGGCCCATTTGCAAGTTTTTTGCCTACCTCTAATTGAGGATTCACAATGGGCTGTAAAGTGAAAGCAGACATGATTGCCAGCATTTATTAACACAATAGTTTGAGCCAGCCTAGAGAATCACAAAGCACACAGATGTGGCACTGTATGGGCATTTCTGCTTCACTGTAGCTTTGGGGATAAGAGGTTAATTTCAGATTTTAGCGGTTACGTTCTTTTTTTCATTTATCCGTTTTAAACACAGATTTCTCAGCTTTTTTTTTGCTTTTTTTTTAATCTAGCCTTGAAGTAATTTATGAGAATAAACAAGCTGTTTAAGTGAATGTCACTGTTTTTTGTTCAGGATCACAGGTTCTTAATGGTCCTACTTTCCACATAAAGCTGCAGACTCCTGGGAATTAGCCTTGGGGATCTGTGAAACCAAAGAGGCTGGAAGATGAAATTTTTTTCTTTGGTGAATAACTTCTGGCCCGAATTTTAGTCCAGTCAGTTGAGAAGAATATATGTCTAGTGGAGTAAGTGTAGGACTGAGAGCACGGTTCTAATTTGAGTGCTGACACTGACTATCTCTGCCATCTTTAGTGTGAGGTTCTGCGCTCTGACACATCCACTCAGTCCCTTCCGAATGTACTGGTGTCTTATTGGAGTAACTGGCCCTTAGCATTTCTGTCTTTGTTTCCTTAGATATTACAGAAAATGAGACCGAACGGGTATACACTGAAAGATAAATTAGTAAATGCTGAGTTATGCTGTAGAAGAAGGTAAAATTGGATAGAAAGAAAAGGAAAAGAAAGAACAAATGCTTAGTTATTACTTTTTCCATTTAATTGTACAGTTTAGTGCCTAAATGCTAATATAGGTTGTACCTCCTTGGTCCAGCATCCTTGGGATGTGACCGACCCTGAACCAGGGAATTTGCCGGAGCAAGGGAGGTCAATAAAAGCCTCCCCATGCTCCCACACTCTGGCTCTGGGGCTGTGCTTTCAGCCATGGGTCCCTGGGGTTCTGCTGTTCCTCGAAACACTCCTGGCCTCAGTCTTCCAGTTTTAACCTCTTAGTGTTGCAGCCCTGGAGCACCCATGGGGTTTCTGATGATGCCGGACTAGAGGTGTTACCAGACTGGGGAAGTCCAGATTAGTGGTTCAACCTGTATTATAATTGCATTCTGTATATTTTATCACCTGTATTATAATTGCATTCTGTATATTTTATAAAAATATCGTATAAACACTTACAATATAGGAAAGCGTATTAGGTCTTCAAAGTGGCATGGCTTTGGGAACTGTAGCTACATAGGCTTTTATCACCATGTACAAGGAGGTTCCGTTTTCAGCAGAGTAAGTGCTGGGAAACGTTGTCACACCCTAGATATTTGAACAAATAGTGTTTATTTTAAAATCCCTGCTCCTGTGTAATGCTGACAGAATAGTCTTTTGGGCATCCCACTGCACAGAAAACCAGCTTTCTGTAAGAGTTGCCAGAATGATCAGCAAGACAGCAAAGCATCTTGACTGCATACTGTAAATTAAAGGACATACCATACTCTACTAGTTACAATTATTGCTATTGAAAGGTTACTGTATAGAGAGAGGTTTAGAACATAAGAACATAAGAACGGCCGTACTGGGTCAGACCAAAGGTCCATCTAGCTCAGTATCCTGTCTGCCTACAGTGGCCAGCACCAGGTGCCCCAGAGAGGGTGGACCAAAGACAATGATCAAGCGATTTGTCTCCTGCCATCCTTCTCCAGCCTCTGACAAACAAAGGCCAAGGACACCATTTTATCCCCTGGCTAATATCCTTTTATGGTCCTAACCTCCATGAAATTATCTAGCTTCTCTTTAAACTCCATTATAGTCCTAGCCTTCACAGCCTCCTCTGGCAGGGAGTTCCACAGGTTGACTACATGCTGTGTGAAGAGGAACTTTCTTTTATTAGTTTTAAACCTGCTACCCATTAATTTCATTTGGTGTCCTCTAGTTCTTCTATTTAGGGAACTAATAAATAAATTTTCTTTATCGACCCTCTCCACACCACTCATGATTTTTTATACCTCTATCATATCCCTCCTCAGTCTCCTCTTTTCAAAACTGAAAAGTCCCAGTCTCTTTAACCTCTCCTCATAGGGGACCCGTTCTAAACCCCGAATCATTTTAGTTGCCCTTTTCTGAACCCTTTCCAAGGCCAAAATATCTTTTTTGAGGTGAGGAGACCACATCTGTACACAGTATTCAAGATGTTGGCATACCATAGTTTTATACAGGGGCAGTAAGATATTCTGGGTCTTATTTTCTATCCCTTTCTTAATAATTCCTAGCATCCTATTTTCCTTTTTGACCGCCGTTGCACACTGTTTGGAAGTTTTCAGAGAACTGTCCACGATAACTCCAAGATCTCTTTCCTGATTTGTCGTAGCCAAATTAGCCCTCATCATACTGTACGTATAGTTGGGGTTATTTTTCCCGATGTGTACTTTACACTTATCCACATTAAATTTCATTTGCCATTTTGTTGCCCAATCACTCAGTTTGGTGAGATCTTCTTGCAGTCCCTCACAGTTTGCTTCTGTCTTGACTATCCTAAACAATTTGGTATCATCTGCAAACTTTACCACCTCACTGCTTACCCCTTTCTCCAGATCATTTATGAATAAGTTGAACAAGATTGGTCCCAGGACTGACCCTTGGGGGACACCACTAGTTACCCCTCTGCATTCTGAAAATAAAAGTGTTTTTAAAAAAGAAACAGTATATAATATAGCACACAGATTTGTGATACCTTCTGAAATGCATGGAGGTACCTTTTTTATCTGCTGTGCTTGCTTTTATATTTTAGGATTTTATCTACAATAAATGCTAGGTAAATATCCTTTATAATCTATTTTGCACTGGTTTTCCTTTAGGATCAAAAACACTTTGAAGGCTATCAAGGAACTCTCACTTTTTAATTTAAGTTTTTGTGAACTATGTCTTGTTTTATTTTCTTATTTCAGGGGTGATTTATTTCTGAATACAGTTATAGCTGGTTGTCTTTGGTAAGTGAGGTAACATGATATTTGTAGTAGAACTTCGATTTGTGCTTTTGAAAATCACTCCCTTCTTCCTTAAATTTGTGTGCTTTAATCAGTGAACATAAGAGCAGTTGTGACTCCTTTTCTTATGGATTATAAACAAGACTAGTTTAGGAACTACCAGTGTCTCAACAGTTTTTAAATAATTTGTTTTGTGTGCTTTAATTTATCTGAAACCTTTCCCATTTTTTACATTATACAGTAGACTTCCGATAATCCGGCACCTTTGGGACCCAGGCGGTGCTGGATTATCGGATATGCTGGAGTATCGGGAGGTACTCCGGAAGGGGGGCTGTGACGGATGTGGGGACGGGTGGGTCCAGTGGGGAACAGCGCGGCGTGGGGCGAACCCTCCACCATTTTGCAGAGAGGCGGGGGAAGCCCCGTGCAGCCGCCTGAGACAGGCCAGCTGGGTCTGCAAGTGGCAGCGGCGACTTGGGGAAGAGGCGGGGCAGAACAGCTGGGGTGCTGCCAGGTTGGTCCCGCAGCGCTGCCTCTCACCTGAGCGGCACTGCAGGACCACTCTGGCAGCACCCCAGCTGCTCTGCCCCACGGCTTCCCCAAATCTGCCGCTGCTGAAACTGATGAGTGGCAGACTTGGGGAAGTGGCGGGCAGAGCAGCTGGGGTGCTTCCAGGCACTGAGCAGGGGGGTGAGGGATGGTGCTGTGGGACCAACTTGGCAGTACCGCAGCTTCTCTGGTTAGCTTCAGCAGCAGTGGCAGCAGCGGACTTGGGAGAAGAGGCCCAGAGCAGCTCCAGTTGTCCAGCTGGCTGGAGCACTTGCGGGTTCCAGGTAGTGCTGGACTATTGGAGTTTTACTGTAATTGGAAATACATACATTCATAGTGGACATTTATGCACTTACAATCGTTTATTTAAAAAATGACTAGCTAAGATACTAGAAGTAGATGAAACCTTCATCTTTCATGGGCAATTGAGGGATGCGTGTTAAGAAATGACAATAGAAAAGTGCAACAGGAAAACAAGAGAGACTGTAAACACAAGTTTCAGAAGAGCTTGGTACATTTTTTTCTCCTGTTGCTCAAAGTAGTTCAGAGTTCTGCTCCTCAGTACCTCAAAAGCATTTTAAAACTTAGTTTCTTTTGCTAGGTAGATGCAAAAGAAACTTGGAAAGTGCTTGTTTCGGGGCTTAGTTGACAGAGAAAAGGCTATTTTTAAAGCTCATCTGCTAATTTGAGTCTGTTTTCAGTTCTTAACACTGGCTAGTTATCAGAAATCACTTCCGTTCTAGTATTTTTGGTTATTGTATTTTTCTACTATATATTTGAGAGAGGGAGAGAGCTAGGACCACCAAATTCAGTACACAGCTCCCTCTTATCACTTAAACCAGAGTTCTCAAACTTGTGTGATACCGCGACCCCGCCCTCAGTTGCTCATGACCCCCCTCTCCATTGCTGCAACCCCCCACTTAGTTGCCCACGAACCCCCTCTAAGTTGCTCACGACTCCCCAAGGGGGTCGGGACCCACAGTTTGAGAAACGCTGACTTAAACCAAGTGTTTGGTTTTGCCAGGAAAATGGGATTGCTTCTCATAAAACCAAACAGAAGAGAGACAGAATCACCAGATCGACTGGGGATGTGCTTCCCCTCCCCCCCCTCGCACCTGGGATTGCCTCAGCTCTGAGTCTCTCTAACACACACCCCCGGGCACTCTGGGGGAGGGTGGGTAAGGGTGAAGCTTCTCCCCATCCCCTGATTCATATAGAAATGTTGCTGGGCTCAGTTATGCCAGTCCCAAGCCTAAGCAGCCTTGGGGGCAGGAAGGAAGAGGGGTACTGCTAGAGCATTGGCACCTGGAGAAATTATGTAATCAATCTTCTCATACTCTCCCTCCCCACCACCAACTGGTATTGCATAAATTGCTAGTTTCGTCCCCTGGAGGCTAGTTCAATTTGCTACAAGAAGAGAGTCACACTTTCAGACTGGGTCCAACTCTATTTTATTGTTTGCAAACAAGTTCGGCTGAGGAGCTCAGTGCTCAAAGCAAGGTCGACCTTGAGCATCGCCTGAGCTGAAACTTTTATAGATTTCACATTCCTTCTGGTCAGCGTGTCTCAACGTGATTGGTCACTGCAAGTTTACTGGCAGAAAGTTCCCTGGCAGAAAGTTTAGCAGCTTCTAAGGCATGCACAATCAGCTAAATGATACGTGCTGTTTTTGAGCTTAAGCAATGGAGGGGAAGAAGCACACTTAGTTTTTACTACACTGGGAAGCAGATTATTTGCTTCCCTACCCTCCTTGTGGTACATCTGGGATAGGGAGAGTTCACTGTACAGTACTCACTTCTGGTGCACCCCGCTCTGGAGAAGTAATAATTTAAAACAATCCCTCTGAATTAGAAACTCTCTGAATAGTTTCCCCCATCAGTTAGAAGAAACTAAACAATGGTTAGGTTTATGACCATTTCACTTCTGTCAGTATAAACCAAATCTGTTGTATAACAACAACAGCAACAAAAGAACAACATGCTCTGCTAATTGCATACCTATAGATTCATCTTGCAGAATCATTGTACAGTTGCTAAAAATAATCAATACTTTTTTTTTCTGAACTGCAGCATTTAAACCCTCGTAGCATAACTTGTCTGTAAATGTAATCCTCTGGATTGAAAACCAATTTAGATTAGTGGTAGAATATCCTTTGGTATATATGGTTGTGACAATTTTCTTGCACTATTTGATCTGAGGAAGTGGGTCTGGCCCACTAAAGCTCATCACCTATTAAACCATCTTGTTAGTCTTTAAAGTGCTACACAGTCCTGTTTTTTGTTTCAATTTAGATTAGAATGGAATTGAACTACTGTAGGAATCATGCACCTTTTAAAATAAATCTTCTTTTCATACAGCATATTTTTTCCTTCCCTAACTATATCAAATAATATAGTTTGGGTTGGTTTGTGAGGAGGTAATCTTTTTATAATACAAACAGTATTTTAAACAGTACAAACAGTCCTGGCATTTTGTACAGTTTCAAGTGCTCTGTGATGACTGGATTATCTGATTTATAAATTTTAGTGGGACAAATGAAGTCTTTGCACTCAGTGATCATGTTGTTTGTTTTTAATAAATTCTTTTTAAAATATCCCTTGAATAGTGTATAACATGAATGGTATGAATGGTAAACACGCTTTCTCATTTGATCAAGTGGATGGACTTTTTTGTCTTCATAGAGTTGTTGTTCAGTAGATGCCCATGTATACACAAAAAAGATTAATTATGCTCTTGGTGGACTTTTTCTCTGACTGTTTTAGTAGGGATATAACCACATTGAATTTTCTAAAAATCCCCTGAAATTTAAGACTAACTTCAAAAGAAAAAACACTATAAATCAATACATATTGGCTGCGTCTAGATTTTCCGCAAATGCTTTTAACGGAAAAGTTTTTCCCTTAAAAGCATTTGCGGAAAAGAACGCCTAGATTGGCATGGATGCTTTTGCGCAAAAGCAGTTTTTGCAGAAAAGCGTCCGTGCCAATCTAGACACGGTTTTGCGCAAGAAAGCCCCGATCACTATTTTCGCCATCGGGGCTTTTTTGCACAAAACAGTTTTTACCTGTCTACACTGGCCCTCTTGCGGAAAAGCATTTGCGCAAGAGGGCTTTTTCCCGAGCGGTAGCATCATAGTATTTGCACGAGAACACTGACACTCTTACATTAGATCGTCAGTGTTCTTGCACAAATTCAAGCGGCCAGTGTAGACAGCTGGCAAGTTTTTCCGCAAAAGCATCTGCTTTTGCGGAAAAACTTGCCAGTCTAGACGCAGCCACTGAGTGCCTTTTTAAATAGGAAAGATCATTTTATGAGTGGTTATGGGGTACAGAATGGCTAAACTGAAACAATCGTTTGACATAAAATAATTTCTTTTAGTCGTCTTCATTTAGCTAGAGTTATAGTTCTGAGCAGAATCGACTTTCTTCTTACGTTGCTTGAGTTTACAGTGAATTGAGAGAATAATCCCTCCTCAATAAGTCACTCAAGATAAGCAGATCTTCACTGAAATGTGTTCTCCTTTCTCTGATATTATGACCATTTAATTGACTGAAAGCGTAAGATAAAATATATTTTCTAAAATTAGAAAGACTCAGTCAATAGTATGTATCAGGTCACATGCCCTTGGAATGTGGCAATCTGATAAATGATGATCTATGGAAGGCATAGCTATGTTTCCTTCTCAGGGCCTTGGGTATAAATGCCATTTTTGGGTAGCAAACTTAGAGAAAACTGCAGTGTGCTATTTGAATGAAATATAAATCTATAGGTATTGAGCTGGCCAGACGTCAACACCAGTGTTGAAGAGTTTAAGGTAGTATTGTAGTGAAAACCATTGTAAATCAAGTATGATGTTTCATATCCTTCAAACTACAGGGATTGAGAACTTGTCTACAACATAATTATTTGCTTAATTACTAATAATCTTTTCATGGGTCAGCTCTAATTCCTGAGAGATTTGTATCCTCTGCAGCTCGGAAAAACAGAAATAAATTACCACTTCTTGCAGATTAGCAGTTATTTTAAAAGACATATATTTCATTTGTGTCATATGGTATGTCTTTAATCTGCTAGGAGGACAGAAAATAATTTAGTTACAGGTAGGAAAATGTGAAATGCTAAATTCTATTTTAAATATAGGCTAGGATCCAAGCCTGTCTTCTCTTTTGTATTTGAATTTGAAATGAGGTAAAAAAGATTTGTATTTTCAGTGTCCCATTTGGACTTTCCACATATTGTCCTCTGAGATTTTACATCATGTTTGATGCTTCTGAAGAAACCCATCATTATGAAACATTAAGTTGTCTCTTCGTTATCTGTACTTGCCTAATAAAGATCTGTCTTTGTCATTAGTGACTTTAGAAGTTGCACAGGGCTGGCCTCTGCACGTGGCTGGTTGATTAATCTAAGTGAGAGCTTTTTTTGTCTTTCACTTGAAAAAAAAATACTATGGATTTTTTTGGCTTTAAGCTTCAGATATGTGAAAAGGATCTCTAAACCTTTCCATACAACTTGTAGCAATTTAAATATTCCCATATCATATTTTAAAGTTGTATTTTTTAAATGTTTGTTGATTCATTCCACTGTGGTGGAATTTCCTTCTCTCCTTTTATTGGCAGATTCTCATGATATGTCTACATAGACAAGACAGTGCTGACACACTGTTTGTCAGTACTTTTGTCGACAAAATGCTTGCACCCCTAAAAGGGGTTTTGCTTTGTCAGCAGGAGCAAACAAATTTCACTTGGTATGGCAAAGCTATGTTGTTTGCGTGGAGGCAGATGGGAGGTAAGTACCCATGAACAACAAAAGTTTTGTTGATTGAATGCAATTGTAGACATATCCTAAATGACCTTTGCACTTCATATGTGGCAGTTGACTCAGCTATTGGCTGAGGTTACCTGGGCGACCTGTTTCATATTTTTGTAGCCTTTTTAATGGAACTGGAGGTCTTTAAGTTAATACCTGATGCACATATTAAGGTGCTTCTTGGAGCTATTTGAGTTCATACTGTGAATTCTGATCTAGCAGAAGAGTTTGGATTTGACTCTCTTTTAGTTTGGATCAAATTGCCATCACAGATTTTTTTTACAAGGGGATAGAGGAAATACCAGAATGGCTTTTGAATCTTCTTGCCCAAAACCATACATTTTCTAAGCAAAGGAGTGATATACTAATTCGCAGTAACAATCTATTGAATATCTCAAGAAGCACTGTTAGTTTTATCTTTTATCTTGTTGTTCATTGTTCTGAATCATATAGGTAGGAACTTTGTATAAACCAGCTTCATAGTTGAATTTCTCTTGGAAGATTTTTGTTGTTACATTTTGAATTCAGGTGGTCAATTAGTGTTTTGAACACTATTCATTGTTTTTGTATGCATCCTAAAATACTAAAAAACTTTTTTGAGCGTCTTAATGTGTCCCAACATTTGTTTTTGTGTAGAAAGAGAAGTTCAGTGCACAGCCTTAGCTGAAAGACAGTCTTATAAATTTAAGGCAGCAACTATATTTGAAGCAACCTTACTATTGTAGGATCATGTCAAACTCAATCAGAAGTTTTTCCTTCTTGTGGCAGTGGAATGTGTGATTTTATTGATTCCACTGGTTCACTTGCATTCAGTTATCTTCAGCTTTCAGTTACCTGTGGCTGCCACCTGCTTTATGTTTGATAAATTGCTGTAGTGGTGACTCTTCTTAAGGCACTAAGCATTCAGACATTCCTTCTCCTGCTATTCATAGAGTTCCTGGATTAGATCTTACTCGATGTAAACTATAGTAGAAGTTTTGTTCTTTCTCTGTTTCATTTTGTTTTCCTGAACATACAATTTAGAGCTAAATTCTGCAGATACTTGCTCTCATGTATATTATTACATCTCACATAGTGTCAGTGGGACTCTGCATGTGCTTATGGCTATGCACTGTAATAACTATTTTTAATATTAACCTCTTTATGTAGAGCAATGAATAAATACTTAGGAATTGATTGCTTTTACACACCAATATAAATCATTAGTAATTCCCCTGAAGACCACAGCAAAAATGTCACATTCCTGTTTGTCATGTGTACAATATGATTTAAAATGAATCAAGAAAGAAAACTATGTTAATGTATGTGATAACATTCTTCAGTGGCAATGTGCTTAAATGTTTTAGAACATTCTCCAAGCTTGTTGGAAATCCCATTGTCAATATTCTTTGTGACTGAGAGTACAGGAAATTAAGTTTTGTTACTGTGCTGTTAGTGGTAAGCTTGTTTCATCCTTAGAAAATTAGCTCAGAGGTAATAGCATAAAGGTTTAAACTGGCACAGTGCCAACTTCTTGGATCTCTTATATTTAATAATTAAAACTTTTGTGTGAGCTGTAGCTTTCATTATAATATTACATTTGTGTTACCAACAGTATCATACTTTTATATAAAAATACATCTAATGCGGATCATAAAAATTTAAACAGTAATATGTAATAAATAGCATTAATTATATATTTAGCATCCATGGTTTGTACCTCTCGTACCCCAAAATACGACTTAATGTCTACATTATTTTTCTCACTAAAGATATAATAAGTATTTGGCAAGATAGAATCCAGTTAAAACAATTTTTTTCTTCCACAAATGGAGAGATTTGTGAATATTAATCTGTTTTCATTTCATGTGATGGAGGATCAAGAACAATTTTTGTGTGTACTACTTTTACAGTTTAGATCAAAGAACTACTTTACAGTCAGCGTTAGTCCGATCGTAAATTGTATACCGGAACATTTTCTGCAGAATTCCATAGAGCAATACATTTCCACCTCTCTCCTTACCTTTCTAAATCTCATGTAAGATGAGGAGCTGCCTATTACTATCTCCAACTATGAAATAGAACACTATTCCTCTCAAACTGAAATTGACATATGCATTTTTTGTGTACAGATCTAGGGCTGTGGGCCTGTTAACATTAAAACCCCCTGAGAGTAAAGATATCTGTACAGAGGTATAAATTTAGTTTATGCCAACTTTAAAGTCAACCCCTTTATGCTGTTAGTGTAATGGAAAGGGACTGCAGTGTCAATAAGAATTGACCTAAAATTCTGTGTCTTGCAGAAAAGAAGTGGACCTTGTTTCAACAGGAATTCATTGGAATCCCCTGCAGGGCAGATAATGTTAAGACTCCTATGCTCTATATTTATTTTCAGATTTTTTTCAGTAAGTAGCTAATTTAGGAAAGAAGAAAATTGGTCTTACACATATTCCATGTACTCAGACTAGTCTATATTTTAGATCTTAGCAGCATCCATTAAAGAAGATTAGGGAGTTTAAAATTAGTCTTTCTAACACGGCTACATTTCTATCACTATAAAAAGGAAAAAATTCCTAGTATAATAAAAAATGAGTTGGTAGCATAATACTTTAATGCATGCTTTCCTCAGTGACTTTAATGGGGCACCATCAATACCGTTGGGCCTTTTAACAAGACTTTATATGTTGTGAGTTGGTTGGAAGGTGCGTAAACCCTGCAACCCCCCCCCCCCCCCCACACACACACACACTTTACCTATCTGTTCTGGTCTTGTGAGTAAGTAAAGAATCCTACTCTCTGAACTGCTCATAGGAGACAGGTCTTTAGGAGGGGTAAACTTTGAGTCCCTTGACTTCAATGGAGCTACGACAGTTTACACCAGCCATGATGTTGCCCCAGGGTTCTTGTATGTTTAAATGCATTGCTGTCCCTGTTCTCTTAAGACAGTATATGCACAAGCAAAGGATGTATTGCAAGCCAAGTAATCATGGAGAAATCCAGTGCCTGAATGGTCACCCTTTAAGAATGAACTTTCATTTTATTTCAAAATTGTTTTCTAAAAGTGCATGTGTTCGCACTGGTAAAAGGTGACAAATTGACAGCTTTGCTGATTGCATTCCTTAGTCATTAGAGTACAACACTGCAGCAGCCTTGCATATAACAAGTAGTTCAATATCCACGTCCCCTTTGTTCCTTAATGTGTCTGCTGCAAATGTCATTGAGGCAAGTGGCCATGTGCTAGGCTTACAAGGTGGATACCTGCTCATTAGACCTGCATAGAGACTTCCTGCAAGTCTTTTGAAGAATAACTGTTATTTTGAAGTTGGAGGTGCAGCTGTGTTAGTCTATAACTTCAAAAATGAGTAGTCCTGTAGCATTTTAGAGATTAATAAAGGTATAGGATTTTGAGCTTTCAAGGGTTTTCATGATTGTATACCTTTGTTAGTCTCTAAGGTGACACAGCAATACTAGTTGTTTTTTGACTATTATTTAATCGCTCTCCTTATGCAAATTTGAAACCAGCCATCTAAAGTGAATCCTCTGTGTTGACAAATTTGCAAGCCATCTGGCAGCCTTTGTTTTGGAGGTACAAATACATAAGACTTTCAGGCGTGGGGATTCATTGTGTCATGTCATTATTTAGGACTTTTATAAAGATTATGAAAAAATGTATTTTAAGGGAAATACTACAAAAGGAGAGAAGAGTCTGTGAAAGATGAAGATTTAGAGGTAGCTTAACTCTCTATTAAGTAGCATGCAGAGGCAGCTCTCACTTTCCAACAAAAATTTCCAAAATTTTCTTTAAAAAAAAAAATTGAATATAAACAGTTCCTGATCTCTCTCTGAATTTGGTTCTCTAAATTATTCTGATTTTATCATTCAATAATATTTTATTATAAATACAGTTATATTTCTGTAGAATATTTGCATTGGGTGTATGCGTGTTTGTAACATACCTACACATGTAAACAAAGGAAAGACAAGTAACTGTAGCAAAATCTTGCTTATATTATCGTAAAAACATCCCCCATATTTCAGAACAATCTGTCTCTGAGAGAGTTATGTCATGTAATCATTTTCATGTGGATTGGAGAAATGCAACATGAGTGATAGTTGTAACATAGATATTTTGTGAATTTTATTTTTTTAAACTATTACTATATTCTTTTACTTGCTGCACAGCATTTTGCAGCACTTACCAATTGAATAAGTGGTGTACACAAAGCATTGATAGCTACAACAAGCCACTACACACACACACACTTACTTTTTCAAGTGGAAATTATTTTAAATTGAGATTTCCTAGTATGCAAACGTCAGGTATCAGGTTTCTTGCAGAAACGAGAGCAAAGGACTAAGATTAAAAGAATCTGCATGTGAAGTAATAAGATGTGTATCTCTGCATAGGCTTCTGATATAATATTTGTTACTTTTAGCGTTTAAAATAACCTATTTAATGATTAACTATCCCAGTTTCCTCTTGAGGAGAGAGGGAAGTATGATGAGTAAGTAAAGGAGTGGTGACTGGTGGTGCAGGAGTTTTGCACTTCTTAGAGTTCCAAATGTTTTGCAGCAAGGGAGGCCTGCAGGAAATGGGAGTGAGCTTAGCTGCTGAGCAGCAGGAGGGGTGGTGGAAGGGAGGATGCTGATTAAAACAATAAACAAATGCTGGGGAATAGATTACCACACTGCTGTCAGAGCAGCAATGGAATCGAAGGATTCCAGCAAAGGTTTCAGAGGTTACAGTGTGATCCTTTGTTGGAAGTTTTGCTTAGCTAGAGGGAAGTATTTTTTTTTTTAACTAGGCCTTAGTTGTGTTGCAGTACAACATCCCCTAGACTAGACTGACAGAAGGAAATGGAGTGAAGCTAGCTTGGTCATTACCATAGCAACACATCTGCTCCTGGTTGAAAGAGAGTGAGAGAAAGAAGGGGTGGCCTTCTGTCCAGCATTTTGGTGATATCTCTTCTTTTTCTTCAGACTGAAATTTACTTCACCCTATTTTAATTCCTCCAAAGAAGATGGCTTGTGGTTTCTCTTCCCAAAAATGTCTCCTTGCGGAAAAATCTCCTGAATGGTGCGAGCTTGGAATAGTTTGCTTTTTCCTTTCTGCATGCCATGAGGATAATGCCTTTTGCTGTGTGTAATTGAGACCCAACATTGAGCTTGGGGCTGAGCAGAAAACAGTTGGGACCTGCAGGCCATTAGAGGGGTGAACAAAAGGGAATCCTGGGCCGTCTAGAGACACAAGGAGAACATGCCAGCATCATGGAACCTGGCTAATCGAACAAATAGCATTGAGTCCATTTATTCTGAACTGCCCAGCCCATAAGAACAACTGGGTACAGTGGGAACACTAAAATGTTGATACTGTGTAAGCTGCCTCGGAAGGAATACAGTGCAATGGAAGTACATGCTCTGGATTTTCCAAAGGGTTTAAAGGAGGTATAGCTGGAAAAAACCCACAAACGTTTTGGAGGCTATAGACTTGACTGGAGGATCTTTATCAGAAAGATGTAGGCTCAAAGGGACACGTTACCATGATTGGCCTGAACTTCAGCTTATGGGAATTGCTGACAAAATTTGAAAAGGTATGCAGAGGCAAGTTTCAAGTATTTATTATTTTTCAGACAAACAAAAGGGCAGGTCATTCTAATTTTACCAACTTCATTTTCTATTTATCTAATTCCTTAGATGTCAACTCCCACATATTTTGAAGTAATACTCTCTCTTCCTTTCTTTCTTCACAGCTGGTAGGGATACTGTTGAAGCATTTACTCTGTTACTAACCTCCTTTCTCTCTCTCAAAGTAAGTTACAGAAGTAATAAATATTGCTCAGTCATCAGTACCATGGTGATTTCCATGGTACTTGTGATTTCACATAATTTGCTGTGGGGGAAAGTGTTTCATAACTTGCTATTAATTTAAGTGAAAATTATTTTTGTGATACTAAAGAACTTCAGAGCAAATTTAACATCAGAATGACTTCCTCAGATTGGAATATTGCTCTCCCTACACCATCTTCTCCCCCTCCTCCCAATGTAGTTAGATTTTCCTTTATCACAAAACCATGATAATGCTGAGAGGCAGGATGTTTGGTTATGTAGTTATTACATTGATTAGAGTGTATGGTACTTAGAGGAAAATGACACATTTTTCGATTAATCTAAGTGCCAGCACTTTTGAGACCAGGAGTGTGTGTGCATGTAACAGAATCTTTAGCTTGGCTCCACTTAACTATATTTTCACATGTTTTGGGGTTTTTTCCCCCATAGAAAATACATAGTAACACTGCTGGTGTTATAGTGAACAACAGTTGGAAGGGAAAATAAATGTTTTTTCCCAAAATGTTCAGCTTTAAAAAGAATGGTTGATTAATTCAAGATTCAGTAGGAAAAGAAAGAAAGCTACACCCTCAAGCCCTAAACTGCTAAAACCTGTTCATGGCCTCTATGCAATTTTTGTTATAAATAAACACTTTTGCTGCCTAAACAACTCTAAAAGTGACATTATCAATATAGTTCCAGATGAAAACTGAACATAGATTATTTGTTGAATACAGGGAAGGTTATTTCTTCTTGTCTTTGGATGGATAGTTTGTTTAATAATTTCATTTTATTTCAAAATCAGCATCACTATTCTGAAAAGCGTCATAAGTGAGAGCTTTCTGTGGTGTCTTCAACAGCAATTTCATCTGCGACTGAGCAGCTAGTTTGCAGAGACAGTGAAATGGGTAGTGTACTGATTATGAATGAAAAAGTGTCTTCCAGTGACAGCTGGTAACAGCAGGTGACAAATTTTATGACAACAAAAGGATCTATTAGTGTGTGAATGTCTTTTTTCTTAATAGGTATATAGCATGTGTAACATGAATCATTTGCTACACTTAACCACTCTGAAAGTCAGTAATTTGTAGGCAATGTCTGGTCGTTTGTGCTGTAATTGCTGCTGTTAGTCTTAAAAGCTGAGGTCAGACACCAGATGTTAGTAAGCTTCATTTTTTTCTTGGTGCCTTTGGGCCATTTAACATTTTTAGAAAGTAGTGTGATGCCAGAACTAGTGTGTTTCTTTTGTACTACACAGAACCCTGGTGTCTACACATTTTGTATACTGGAACATTTTCTGCAGAATTTCTAATACAGTATAGGAGAGTGAATCTTCAGAAAATGTTAGTAATATATATGCAACATTTACTACTTGTCTTGTGATCAGAGTTTCAGAATGACTTTTCCTCGTGTGTATTTCCCCCATGACACCAATAAACATTTGCACACATGCACACATCATGTTCATCCTTCAGCATAATGGAATACTAACAGCATGAGAGGTACTGCCTTGAAGCTACTCTTAACTTTGTGAAAGCATGAATACATGTTGTAAGGAGAAAATTACAAGTGTTATTACTGTGATAGTAATGCCTATAGCTAGAAGGCATTACAAAGCATGAGCACCTCGCGTGAAAAAGTAAGAGTCACATGACCCTGATTTGAGTTTTGCTATGTTAGTTTTAGTCAATCCTAAAGATGTAACTGCTGGAATTAATAGAACTTAATTTATTATGTCCTTTAGATTAAGCGACTGGGCTGCAGAAGTTGTCCAATACTAACTAAATTAACGTGTCAACACTCTTTGAAATCTGACGCTTATGAAACAAATAATTTTTCATGTTGTTAAAATAATTCTTGCCCATGTGGCATGTCCCCTGTTAAGCTTTTATCTACAAGTTTGATTGAGAGCTGAGTCAGCTTCTTGTTAACTCAGTTACAATGCAAGATTTTGATATGAGCATGGAAAATAAGCACATGAATAATATTATCCACTGTTTTTTTTCCCTCTTGAAAAAAACTCTTCTTACAAAGTATCTGAGAGCTTAAACAGCGCTTAAGTTACTGCCATACTCTAGCCTATTTCTGTTGTATACTGCTTTGACCTACTTACACAGTAATCACAATAGATATAACGATGGGCAATGCTGTCTGTGCGACATTTAAGACGGTTTAATATCTTTTTATATGCAGTTCTGGCAATACTAGATTTATGAGAGTGGCAGTTCTACCCAAGGGTTTGTGCGTGCATGAGCACCACTCTTCTCTTTGTGAATTGATTGCCTACAAGCAGACAACTGCAGGCTTCTGTGGTATGGGAGTTGGGAGGAATCCTTCAGAAATCAGAATTCTCTTCTGAGGTTAGAAGAAAGGAAATGTGTTCGTTGTTTCTCTTGAGGCTATTTATTATATTTCTTAATTGGCTTGGGGGACCTGGAGGCACAACTTTTTTCTTCTTTGGGGGAGAAAAGCACATAATTAACATGTATTCTTCCCATAAGACATATGAAGCCCTTGATGCAATGGAGTCTAGTGAGCAGGGAATCTGCCACACAAGTGCACTCGAGGCCACTTACAGCAATAGTAGGTGAATACAATAATGTGTCTGATTCAAAACAGAGCAAGTCATCTGCCTTAAGGAGACTCCACTGCTTGCTAACGTTTGTGGACTCTCAGTAGTAGTGGCCAAATAGAGATGTTTTGGCTGTTGTCTATCTGGCATGATGCTGTTCCCAGTTGGTTGCAATTCACGTGCATGGATATATTCCAGTTGAGAGAGCTTTCCACAGTGCTTGAATTCTCTTGTGGAGCAGTCATAGCCCTTAGAGGTCAGGAGTAGAGGGTGGCAGATGGAGAGAGTGACAAAATAAAGCCATAATGGCAAAATAGCTGATGTTGTTGCCTTCTAGGGATTTTCACTCTTAAAACCTCACTACAGTCTCTACTTTATGGGAAATTCTTACTGAGATTCCTTGGAATGAAACCAGTAGCTCTTTATGGAAATTTAATGGACGTTATATAGACATTCTTTAAAACCTATAGAATTTTACAGCAGAACAACATTTTATTAAATTTGAAGCCCTCATTACAAGGAAACTTATAGAAATTTTGTATTAAATTCTGTAGGATTTTTCCATAATCGATTTCTGCTATTAAACTACATTGTTATTTAATATAGTTTTTGTATCTCTAACATGCTATTTGGGGAAGCCTGACATATGTTGTTTGATCCCTAGGGACTAATAACATACCTTCTGTGAATTAGAGAGATGTTTAAAAATATTTTAAAATGTCAAAAAATAGAAATTGACCAGCTACTCACCCCAGGCTGTAGTGCTGCAATTCAGAAATAGTAATAATGGATGAAGATTGTTAGGAATTGCAAGACACGGGAAAAAGGGGGTGTAGAATGTGAATGGGCACGAGTCTGGGAAGAATGCATGGAAAAAAGGGGCAGTGGATCAGGACGAGCATAAATTGGGAGCAGGAGGCACAATGTCACAAAGGTGGGCTGCCCACTATTGAAATGAGACACTCTCAGGCAGGCAAGAGGACATGAAAGTGGTAGTTGTACAGGGGAGAGTAGGGGTAGTGCAGTGAATCATAGGTCAGTAAGGGGTAGTGCAGTGAATGGGAAGTAGAGGGAACTGCTAGAATAAAGGTTTGTGAGTGGGATGGAAAGGCAGAGGCTTTCATCCTAGTCAGTCTGTAAACAGTGGAAAATGGCTAGATTGAAAATCTTCAAGGTCCTTTTGTCTTTACAGTGTAGGCAAATAGCTCTTCTAATGTCCATCTGTTACCTTCCACCATCCGCCCTTTCCACACCTACCAGCTGTGCTGGGGCTTGCTGCTATCTGTAGTAGTGGAGCCCTTCTCTTCATAGGCTCTGTTGTGTCAGGTCTCTGTTGTCATGCAAGCTTATACACCATTTCTTCAAATGCAAGAATTAAAACCATTTTGGAAAAAAATATTATTTTTGACCTTCTAACCATGCATACTGACCAGTGTCCCTTTTCAGTTAAATCAAGGTTGAAATTTTATATAGAGATTTGAACTAGTCCAAAGTGAATATTCTTGTCATAAAATTAGAAATCATTTTGGCTACACTTGGTTTACAGCTTTGGGAGTGAGAGGTAAGATTGAAAAAGGAGGCCTGGGTAGATCTGTGAAATGTTTACTAGAATGGGGGGTGACATTGAAGTATATGTTCTTAGATAATTCAGTCTCCCATTCTTACAAGATCAGACATTTGCAACTGTGCAGAATCTCATTGATATTAAGGTGATTCTACACATTTGCAGGCCTCCCCCTGTATGTTTAAAGTTGAAGGATCAGAACCATATATACTCTCATGGGCAGGGCTTGACAAATAATACAATCTACTCACCCGTGGCGAGTAGATTGTAACCCGGAAGAGCCGGGTTCGGGCAATCTGCGCATGTGCAGATGTCCGAACAGCGCGGTTCAGCGAACCCTGCTCATGGGTATATAAAGGTTGTTAGAATTTATTGCTGCTGCTGCGTAAATCAGCTTCCAGTTCATTCCAGTAGTATCCCTTTCATAGAATCTGTTCTCAGAATGAGGAGAAATATATCACTGAGGTCTTCAAAGCAAAACTAGCATCATTGTCCTTGTTTTAGAGTTGAAACTGAGGCACAGAATAGACACATACATGTGTCGCGAGAATCACAGGTCCGGTGATGCATACCCAAAGAGGGGAAGGACAGAACCAGGTGGACCGTTTTAGCAAATAAAAAATATTTATTTGTAACAGTGATAAATTTATAGTATTTATTCTAAGATTTTAATAGACCGTATTAATAAAGAATTTACAGTATTTATTATATTTATTCTATGATTGCTAGTTAAACGTGTCAGAGATATAAGGATGGGAATGGCAAGGGGAATAGTCTCTATTCTAAAAATATCCAGCTACACTAATTAAATAACAGTGATAACTACAAACTCTATGTACTACGCAAAACAACTACAACACAAAGCTTATACAACAAGAAAAAAATCAAATCATGCATACCAACTTACACAGCACACGGAACATTTCAAAGATATTGGTTCATTTGCGAAGGCCTTGGTTACGCCCGAGAGTCGGGGGAGGTGGCTGGTTGGTTGATCAGGCTGGCAGTGCTTTGAAGTATATGGGAAGGCACACGTATGGTGGTACGTGTGTTGCGAAGACCTCCTCGAGCGAACTGTGCGATGGGTATTTCTCCCCAAATCTGCACATTGCTTTCCCGCATTTGCATATTACCATATATGTCCCAATGGTCACCAAGTGGGGGGTCTGTGTCCCAGGGATTGGGCCGAAACTGAGCAGGTTTCATGTGACCAGGTAAGCCCCGCAGTTCTCACGCCAAGGTGATTGGTGGGAGAGTCTGAGGCTATTTTCCCCTTTTCACACCTTCCCTTTTTCTAAAGGCAATGGTATGCAGGAAGGGTGCAGCTGGTTTCTCCCGAGGAGTGCTGCAGCCCACTATAGCAAGAGCGGCCTGGCCAAACTTTTTACGGGGGGGCGAGGGGGGTTTCTAACAACATGTTTTTTGCAGTCCATGATTTCTGTCAAATATGGACTCTCCCCCAAAGATTTCATTTTTCAGCTGTTCATCTTATTTTTGAAGGAGTATAGTTGAGTTTCACTGCATCGCAAGTAAACACCAACACTCAGTGCATCCCCAAATGTCTATTGCATGCAAAACAGCTGTTTTTAGATGCAGTACCACCCCCTTGGGAACATGTTTAAAAGCCCACCAGGAAGAGTCTATGCTGAAGAGAGTTTGTAAGAATAAAACCTTTTAGATATTCCACACTTACTGAATTTGTTCCACCTGAAAAAATAATTTTTTGTTTGTATCTCCACTGAGTTTCTGTGATGATCTTTGATGACTGATCGCATTGCAATTTGCAGGGCGTCCCATGGCTCTTTCATTCATTTACATTTGTTTATTTATACATTCATGCACAGATGTTAGAAAACAGTGGCCCATCACACTGGAGCTTCTTTCAATGTTAGTACTGTAGTATTTTGTTTTAATGAAGGTTGGGATGTGCTTGATTTGATGGACTAGAGTAGTAATGTCTTTTGGAATAGATATGAGATTGGCAGGGGTGCGGGGGTGCAGATAAGGGCGATAAACTCCATGTCATTTGAAGGGTTGGGAATTGAGGAACTTGCAGCCAAGTTTTACTTCAATTATTTTTTTCAAAGGTGGTATCTAGTGCATAACGTGATACTATATCCTGCCTTCTCATATATACTATGTTAGATATAGCAAAAGTTAGTGTGCAGTAGTTGAACTGGAAAAAGATTTTAGTGATTGCTGTAGTAGCAGAGTCAGGAAAATTAGATCTAATTTGTGGGAATACACTGTGAATGTTTCTAACTAGACTAGATAGCCTAAAGCACTGTAGGAGGAGTGGATATCATTGGGTATGTACATGAATTTCCTGCTATATTTTAAAGAGCTAAGGAGCAAGTGAGTGTGACTCAGCTTGAGATTACATACTTTCTGCATGTGAAGACTTGGGAGTGCATTTGTAAATGTTATATGCTGCAGGAAAGAAATGGTGGTGGTAGTAGTCATCATGTTAAATGACATTTGAAGTTGTAAGTGACTTCATTTGTGCATCAACAGATAGCCAGGTGACATGACTACTATTTTACATTATGGGTGATTGCAAAGACATAAAGGACAGTGAGTAAATTAATTCCTATTTTATTATTATTTATTAATATTTGTAATAGTAATGTCGGTGGGATTTGTGCTCTTTGCTCCATGAAACTTTTGAAAGCCAGAGAGAGTATGCCATTCGCAGAGGAGGAACTAATCTGGAGACATTCAGCATAGGATTCTGATTCAGGAGGTTTAGTTCCCACATTTCAGTGGGCCTAGGACAACCCACTTAATAGTTATAACTCATATTTCCCCATTTGTAAAACAGGGATTATGATAGTTATCTACATAGTTTGAGGATTAATCTGTACAATTGCAAAATGTTATTAAGGTCAACCAGTGGTAGAAATAGAACTCTGTCTCCTGGCTCTCAGCACCATGCTCACTGCTCTAGAGAGCTTGGGGTTGAGAGATTTTTTTTTCCCCCCCTTTTGGCATTTCTTTGACATTTTATAAGTATAGATTTTTATGGAAAGGTGACTCTTTTTTTAAACATCCAGATAATTTTCTGGTCAGTAAAAAATGTTGCAAAATAACTCCAATGTTGCAATCTTGGCAACTGGCAATTTCATCAGAGGTAGAGTGGGGGCATGGGGAGAAAGCTCTCAACAAACAATATCCCTTCTGCTCTAGTTACAGAACTAACAGGCCTGGGTTTTTCTCTTTTTGTTTTTCCAGGACATCCAGGCTGAGATTGATGCCCACAATGACATCTTTAAGAGCATTGATGGAAACAGACATAAAATGGTAAAAGCCCTGGGAAACTCTGAGGAAGCAGCGCTGCTCCAGCACCGACTTGATGACATGAACCAGCGCTGGAATGACTTAAAGGCAAAGTCAGCCAGCATCAGGTTAGTGATAGAAGCATCAAAGCAAGAATTGGACAGAGTCTCAGATTTTTATTGCTATTCTAAAATATTGCTGTACTATCAAAGAGAGAAGTCGGTTTTCTTTTTTAAGAAGTCTTTTGGGCTCAAATATAAGAATTTTGTGCATTTACTGATTATGGAGGTTTAACCTTTTAGGTAAATCTCTTTTTGGTGGTGTATGAACTGGCAAGTTACAGCTGCACTAGGGATGGAATAGTGTAGTTGATTAACCGATAAGCAAAAGCTTATAGATTAATGCTATAGCCTACACACATTCCCCTCCCTCTTACCAGTAAATTATTTAGCAGGCTGACCATCAGCCCAGCTCAGTCCTGGCTTGCAATGGGTCCAGGACCTACCCTTGTTGCAGCTGCACATTTGAAGTGTATTAGGAGCTAGGCGGGCAGGCAGCCCGGCTCAGTCCTGGCTCATACCAGGTCCAGGAGCTTAGACCTCCCCTGGACAGGGACTGCTGCCATCCGCACTGCTGCCTCTGATGCAGGGTGCAGGGTGAAAGGCATCCGGTCTGCGAGGGGATTGGTTTTTAAATTTGGTCACCTTATGGACCAGCTCCTGCCTGGCACCCCACGCTGCTGTCTCTGATACAGAGGCAGCAGTGTAACGTGGTAGGGGACTTCTCCAGAGTGGGTCTGCAGTGCACTGGCTGCTGGCCCCGCCCCCTGGTACTATAGAATAGTTAAATAACCATTATGAATTCATAAGGTTAATCGACTATTCAGTTAACTGATATTTAACATCCCTAAGCTGCACATGCTAGTAAGTTTCGCTGAAAGTGTGTCTGGTGCTCCTATCATAGTGTTGCACATCAGAAGCTCTCTCCAGGGTTACATTTGGTGTGAGGAGAATCTATAGTTTTAACTGAAGTTAGTATTTTTATAGGATACACGTCGTGTGTGTGTGTGTGTGTGTGTGTGTGTGAAGAAAGATCTTTGCAGATGATGATTTATGAAAAAAAGTTTAAAAGCAAATAGATTGTCCATTTACTCAGTTTTGAATCTTACCAGCACACCAGTGCAAAGCGAGAAACTACCTGCCTTCTCAAATGTTCATAGATGCTAAGGCTGTAAGGGACCATTGTGATCATCTAGATCAGTGTTTCTTAAATAGTAGGTTATTACTCTGAAATGAGTAATAGGGGTCACCAGAGCCTGTAGTTGCTGGGGCCCAGAGCCAAAGCTGAAGCCATAGCCCTACCACTCAGGGCTGAAGCAAAAGTCTGAGGGATTCAGCCATAGGTGATGAGACTTAGGTTGGAGGCCTCCCGCCTGGAGCTGAAGCCCTTGGCCTTCAGCTTTGCCCCCTTACCTCTCCACTCACAGCCGCGGGGCTCAGGCTTCAGTCCCCTCTCCTGGAATTACATAGTAATTTTTGTTTTCAGAAGGGAGCTGCAGTGCAATGAAATTTGAGACGTCATGATCTAGTCGGAGCTCCTGTATAATACAGGCCATAGACCTTCCCCAAAAGAATTCCTGAAGCATCTCTTTTGGAACATTCGATCCAATGTTATACAATACTCTACATTAAAATGTTTAATTATCATATTGCAAGAAGATAATATTGTTACAAGGACTGAAATGAATTCTATATTAAAATTAATTAGTTGTGAGTGCCTTTACAGAGGTTTTTAATGGCTATTACTTTGATATTGATTAAAGCAAACTGTACTACATCCTATTTCAGGAACGTTAACTATTGGTATGAATTATCCAAAGGCCAGAAAATTCAGTCAAGATTTGATTTGGCACAACAGTTTAAATTATGAACTAAAGGGACCAATGACTTAAGTCATTTAATTTTAGACTCCACTTACCCATATCACTGAACTGCTGTGCAGACAAGCTCTAGGGGCAGCCTTGGCTCAACAAAAGCCCACTGCCAGAATAGCAGATCATGGCATTTGAGGGCTCTAGCAGAGTTTAGAAAGGAGCTTGCTTCACTAATCATTGACTAGGTCGGTCTCTGCAAGTGCTTTTAAACTTGAATTTCCATGAGCTTCAGTCACCAAATAAATCTCCAAAAGAGGGAGACTAAAAAGACATTTGTATGTTATAGTTGAATCAACAGCTGCAGAGTTCCAGCAATAACAGCTGAGTTACTTGGCCTTTCCTGGGGATTAATGATCATTTGGAAGAAATTAATGGTCCAAATTGCCCTCAAGTCATTTACCCCAGTCAGTCATTAATTCCCAAGCTTGCAGAAAACTATGATTGCTATTGTAAATGGAAGGTTTGTGGAGATACTTTTTTTTTAATGTCAAACTATTTTTAATTTCTGTGAATACCAAGCAACATTCTGTCCATGGGACATCATTATTATTAGCTGTGTGGGTGTAATTAGTGATGATGTCCACTACGCTACTGCACATCATATCATTATGAATATGTAGCTAAAAGACGGTCTGGGAAGAGTTTGCCAATATAGACATATGAAAACAGATTAAACTTTTTCCTAATGTAACTGTAAGGACAATGTTTGTGGTTCTGCTCATTCAGCTCCATGCTTCAATCACAGTCCTCTTGTCTAAATCAGGGAATAAAAAAAAATTGAGAGGGGGGCAAGTGATAATATTGTTAGTGTGAATACCGAGTTTCTCTAATTGTTGTCTTTGAAGATTCTGTTTTTTGATGTGCCTGGACTGAGTGGTGAAATGTAAGTGAAATTGGGCTAGATCTGGGAAGAGCCACAAATAATATTTTATAAGCTAGTATTGATGTTTCAAAAGTCTGACTTGGGTTGTGATTTTGTTTCCTGGTTTTGTATTGTGCCCAGATTAGGAATGTTCCATTTCTTTTACAGACTAAAATTTCCAGTCATGTGCACTTTTGTATCTGAGCTTTAGCACTTACTGAATAGGCACTGAGTGTATTCATTCTGTGCTACCGCAAGACCTCATGCAACACTTGTATCCCACTTAAATCCTTAACATTCAGCTTATGTGACACTCAAGTGGTACATTGAGCCTCATACTAACCCTGTTTACAAGAGCAGATTTTATGCAGAATGATGAGTTTCCTTGTTTGTTGGCACATGTAAAGACAGCTATAGTTTGAAAAGGCTGCTAGTGTTTAGAGGTGTACTTTCAGACGCAGTCCAGAAGCTACTTGAAAATTTATATTTCTGGTGTTTGTGTCATCACCCACAATCTGATACTTGGGTTGCATCCCTCTTCTTGCTAATACCAGAGGAATCTTAGGCCTTGTCTACATTACTTGTTTAGGCTGAAGTTAGCCATTTAGGTCCATTTTTATAACCAGTGAGACTACTCCACCAAGCCCTTTCTGTTGACTTTAAAGGAGTTTAAAGTGGATTTCTGTATACAGGCAGTCCCCGAGTTATGCGGATCCGACTTATGTCGGATCCGCAGTTACGAACGGGGCCCTCCCTCTCCCTGGTCTCCAGCAGACCAGGGAGAGGAAGCAAAGCGGCGGAACACGTGGTCAGCGGACAGCCCAGACGCGTCTGGGCTGTCCCCTGGCCGCGTGCTCCACAGCTTTGCTCTTCTTTGGGGGACGGGGAGCAAAGCAGAGCAAAGCCGCGGAGCACGCGGCCAGCGGACAGCCCAGACGCGTTTGGGCTGTTCTCTGACCACGTGCTCCGCGGCTTTGCTCTGCTTTGCTCTGCTTTGCTCTGCTTTGCTCCCCGTCCCCCTGGTCTGCAGACCAGGGGGACGGGGAGCAAAGCGGCGGAGCACGCGGACAGCCCAGACGCGTCTGGGCTGTCTGCTGCCCGCATGTTCCGCCGCTTTGCTCCCCGTCCCCCTGGTCTGTAGACCAGGGGGACGGGGAGCAAAGCAGAGCAAAGCCACGGAGCCCAAGGGCAGCAGGGCAGCCACGGCGCATCTGGGCTGTTCCGCTGCCCCCGTGCTCCGCGGCTTTGCTCCGGATGCCTGTGGTACAGCAGGTGGGGCGCTGCCAGTTGGTCCCATAGCGCCGCTCTGGGCGCTAGTGGACCAACCCGGCAGCACCCCCAGCTACTCTGCCCCAGGCGTCCTGATTCAGCCACTGCTGGTCAGTTTCAGCAGCGGCTGAATCAGGACACCTGGGGCAGAGCAGCTTGGGTGCTGCTGGGTTGGTCCAGTAGCGCTGAGGAGCGGCGGCGCTATTGGACCAACCCAGCAGTACCCCAGCTGCTCTGCCCCAGGCGTCCCCAAGTCAGCCGCTGCTGAAACTGACCAGTGGCTGACTACAGGAAGCCTGTGCCCCGGGCTTCCTGGAATCAGCCGCTGATCAGTTTCAGCAGCAGCTGACTTTGGGATGCCTGGGGTTCTTAAGTTGAATCTGTATGTAAGTCAGAACTGGCGTCCAGATTCAGCCACTGTTGAAACTGATCAGTTTCAGCAGCGGCTGAATCTGGACGCCAGTTCCGACTTACATACAGATTCAACTTAAGAACAAACCTACAGTCCTTATCTTGTACGTACCTCCTTGACTAGAGAATTAGCCCTAAATTTGATTTTGCATGGTCAGCTTTGGGATAGTACAGACACAGTGCTTTCCTTGCAGGCTAAGTTCCTAAAGGAAAATCTTTTTAGGCCAGGACCAGTCTCCAAGCAGATTATTCTCTCCTGGAGGCATGAGAGAAAAACAAAAGTCCCCAAAAGCACTAAGAAGCCTTCCAGACCCTCCTCATTTGCTCCTATTACTAGCTCTATCCCTACAGGTGCCTGTGTCACAAACACAGATGAGGTTAGAAAATAGATTCACTGAACCTGGTGGCTGAAATCCAAATCTGACAATGTTTTTTTTCTCACTCCTGCTTAGCATATACCCCAAGCAGAATTTCATCAAAAGCCTCAGTGTTCCTTTGTAAAGCTGAGCATGTTTCCAATCAACAACAGCAGATATATATGACACTTCTGTAAGATGTAGTCTACTATATATTTGTGAGAGTAGGGGGCAGACAAGCTGCGTACTTTGCTCTCACTCCCTGACAAGGAAGGAAAGAGAGGAGCAACCAGCCTTGGTATCTCAGGTGAGGTCCCCTCTGATCCCTCTATACACACACACAAACAGAGCTCCTCTATACCCCCCAGCCCTGACTCCTGCACACACACACACGCACACACCTCCAAGTCCTCTAGCCTAGTGTTCCTCAACCTTTTTTTTATAAAGTACCCCTTTTTTAAAATAAATTATAAGTACCCCCCAATACTTACAGTTTCCAGACACACACAGTTTTTTTTCTACCATTGCAACACATTTGTCTAAACAACTTAATTGTAGCCGAGTGGGCAGTGAAATTTTTGGGAGAAAAAAGTACAAAAATAACAAAACGCTGTAAAACTTAAAATTAAAATTCAGTTTCTCAAATCTCAGTTGTGTTGACGTACCCCCCAGACTTCTCTCGAGTACCCCTAAGGGTACTTGTACCACTGGTTGAGAAACACTGCTCTAGCCCTCTGCCCTGAGCCAGGGCCGGCCCGAACCATTCGTGCACCACAGGAGCACGGCGCTGCCCCCGGGAGTGTGGTGCATGCGCAGTCCCGCCCCTGGCACCTGGCATATGCATGGCCCCGCCCATGCCCTTTCCAGCAGTCCCACGTGGCACCCCCTACAATGAGGAGCCCTGGGCAGTAGCCCGGTCAGCCTGTAGCTTGGGCCGGCTCTGCCCTGAGCCCCTTCTTAAGGACCCAAGCAATGTCTGGTAAGTGTACTAGTCTTGAAATAAAAGCAGGAATGTGGGGTTAAAATAAACAATGATTCTCATATTTAGTATGCATTTCTTTTATATCTCTTTACAATGTTTCTTGTGAGATACTTCATTTTCATTTCTAAGGAGAAGGTTCTTTTATATTACTTAATTTGCTTTTTCTGACCATCTAGTCTTTTGCAGACTTTGAAAATATATGCTGGTAATGTTCTGCTGCTGTCATTAATCTGGCACGCAAGTGGATACTCATTAATAGTAAATTGTACTGATTTTAATCTAGTATTTTATACCACAAAATTCACATTAATACCAAATTAGTTCAGTTATGATGAATATTATTGCAGGGACTGTTAAATTAACAGTGAACCACTGTTAAAGTGTCATTTAAATATCTGACTAGTGACACATATTTTTTCTCCCAGAGTTCTAATTTACTTTGCATATGGGGAAGTCTTCTAAACAGCTGGAACAGAATTGTAAAACCTCAGGCAACGCCAGCTTTTAGATAGGCATGGTTTTTTAAAAAAAATCTAATTCTTATTTGTCTTCAGTCTTCATAAATGTCTCATTTCAGCACAAGTAAATTAAATGGGGCTAGAGATATTACTTTTATTAAGAAAGAACACTCTCTGAGCTGAAGACATTCTTCATGGAGGGGCAGAAGGGGCAGTGATTGGGGCTAGCTTCCCCCAGCAAGCCCTTTAGCTCTGCTTGGGGCTTCAGTGGCAATGTAAAGGGCTTAGGGCTCCAGCTTCTACCACTGCCAGTAGTTATGGGCCCTTTTAAATTGCCGGGCTGCAAGGCAGCTTCCCACTTTGCCTGCCATTGGTGGTCCTGCTCTGAGTTCAACTGCAAAGCAGTGAGCCAAAATCATGGTCTTGTTTCCTTAAAAAAATGCACCAAAGAGGGCACTAACAAATGCAATAGAAAGCATAATATAATTTCCGTGTACTGCAAGGAGGGCTGGTGCCATGTAGTGATTGAGAAGGCAGAGTGTTGACAAACCCTGGAGTTCCCTGAGTTTAATATATAAAGAGGGCAACTGTGGACATGAAGCTCCTCATTTTACTTATATAACATGGTAATCTCTGGGGTGAAGTGTGTTGAATGGGTACAGTTGAAGTTTGCAGGTACGGTGCAGTATCTTGATATAAGTCTTTATTCGATTTAAAACAGCAGACATGGAAAATATATTGTTTGTTTCAGGCCTTAATAGGTCCAACTGGGCCACTTACCTGTTTTGTTGGCTTTCTTCCTTTGGAATTTCAAGATTCTGTGGAGCAAGGCACCATGTGGAGTTCCAAATCATGTTCTGCACTCCTTTGTCATATGTCATTCACGAATCAGTGTGGGGCAGGAAGCTGGATTTATGTTCAGTCTCAGCTGACTTGAATTTAACATTGAGAGAGAAATAGTGGGGAAGCTGTAAGCTTAAAAGCCCCAGTTTAGGAAATCAATGCTTACGTGCATCTCTGGTAGGAGATCATTTAAGCACTTACGAAAAACAAAGTAGGTGCTTAACTGCTTTCATGGATCATGGTGAAGGAGAACAGATTTCTTCCATTAAATTCACCAAACTCAATCTTCATGGAGACACATTCTCTCTGCAAATTAATCTTGCTTCCATGTTAATTCCACTGACAAATGCTTCCCAGTTCATCCACGTAGTATCCTTCACTCACCTTGACTCCTAATCCACACCACTCCCAAAATCATCCACTTGACGTAGATGTTTCAGTACCATTAATATGCACCTATAAGTACTGCCAGATTATTATCTGTTAGTAGTGGGCATTCATTGGAATGCAATGGACACTGACAGCATAGAAGAAGGCAGGTGAAATAGTGTAGCATTGAAAGAGTCAAGATATGAGTGTCAGCTAAAATGGATTTAAAAAATGGAAATAGCAAGTATTTTCAAAAAGGCAGAAGCCAAATAGATAATACTGCTTGTTGATAACAGAAAAGCAGAGACCACAGACCTAGCAGCAAGTTAAATTGAAAAGGATTTAGTTCTGCTCTGTAGCCTGGCTGACATATGGCAAGTGAAATTATTGTTTACCAGTGTAAGTAATTATATGTTGGATTCAGAATTAATTGACAAAGCACAGAATGACCGGAATAAAAGTGGATCAGTGGGATGTCACTGTTATTGACTAGATGATGTAGGGAAGCCAACTAGAGAATAGAAAATACTAGGTATATTAATGGTACAGTACAAAGTGGCATGAGATTGTACAGTTGCCTGTTAAGTGTTAGGTTTGGTTGAAGGTCCCACGTCAAGATAGTTTGGAATGGAGCAGAGAGGGAAATAGGAATGTGTTTACCATTGTCAAGAGAAATTACAGTGAGGTCATGCTTTAATTGCATTACTGTGCAATACTTCCGTAACTTATCACGGACTCAGGTTAATGTAGTAAATACATTAGTTTTCAGACATTCACAATTAACCCCTTAGTTCTAATTGTTGGTCTACAATATTTCCTTTCATCCTCAGAGATTCAAGTTCCTGGCATGAAAGATTTAAGTTTGCTTCAGAAGTCCAAAAATAGTATACTGAGGTGCAAAGTTTAGATATATCTAATTTGTGCACTACAAGGTCAGATTTATATGGGGGGGGGGGGGTGTTCTTTCATCCTTCTCAGATATGTAGTGTGCATTATTTGAGACAGGTTCATACATCAGATAGACATTTACCCACAATCTGTTGTGTCTCAGATTACTTTGCTTTTGCAGTGCAAAATGATTGAAAGTGCTGAGTTTTAATGCACATTTGAGGTGTTATTTTGTATTTAGGTGTTAGGGACATGTTCCTCCTCTAAAAGGGACAAGTTTCTTCAAATAAAATGTAAGTAGATTTTGGATTCAGGTCAGTCCTTTGAGTAGGATACTGTTTTATCTTTTCATAGAGCCCACTTGGAGGCAAATGCAGACAAGTGGAACAAGCTGCTGACATCTCTAGAAGAGCTAATCAAATGGCTGAATGTGAAAGATGAAGAGCTGAAAAAGCAGATGCCCATTGGAGGGGATGTTCCAACTTTACAGCAACAGTATGACCATTGTAAAGTGAGTTGCTTGCATTTAGCAAATAAATTTATTAAAATAGAGAAATAAGGAGAAATAGATTTTAATTTCCCCTAATAATAAATTTTGAGAAGTGTACCTTTATAAATCATGGCCACTTTTTTTTTTTTTACCACATCAGTATAATTTAGAAACTTTACTTAAAATTACATCAGAATTGCTCATGTATATATTTTTACTAAAGAAAAACTTGGTCTCTTTCCGGGTGCTCTTCACCTTCAAACAGGTAAGTCTGTCATTCTGTGATCAGAACTGATCAAGGGCCTATAAAAACAAGAGGAGCAAAAATTATAAAGCAACAAGGAAACTAAATTTAGTACAATTATCGTAAAGATATCTTGGTGTACATTAAATACAGACAAAAGCCCACAAGAAAACGTAAATACACTTATTAAACCAAATTGTATTCTTGTATATGTAGTGAGAATTATATGTGTAGAAGATGTTGCATCAAGTAGTTCTTCAACAATATCACGCTGGTTTCTTTTCTATGGCTATGTTTTGTGGAGATGTAGATATTTTTCATATTCAATGTTTTGATCAATAGAAAGATGCTCTCTCCTAGTAATGCTTTTGTGTACAGGTGCTTAAGGAGTTGATAACTCCTAATAGGAAAACTTTTAAAAAAATCTGCTTTGATACTATATATTTCTCTTCATTTTTAATAATGATATTTCTATAAATACAAGATGTTTGTTACGTAACAGTTCATATGTTTGTGTTCACAGTTTCTCCCACCACCACATGGCCAATTAAACAGACGAAATAGAAAAAAAAATAACCATGCTCTTTTTGCAGGGACACCATCTGTGAACACTTCATAGTGATGAAAAAAAGGACTCTTTTAAGATCAGATAGACAATAGAAGACTGGAGTAGATAAATATATAATTTAAAGTCTGTCAAACAAGTGTCAACAGATCTTCAAATGAACTTCACATACTGTATTCTAGCACTATACAAAAAACAAATCTTTAATATATTTAAAGATCTTAAATGCCTGACTCAAATGGATGTTATACTCAAAGATAGCTAAGCTGAGGAGCAAAGAAATTAAGTTACTCATCCCATGTAGAAGTGAAATAGTGACAACATGAAGGAGAAAACACCCACACTCCTCTGCTTAAGGAGTAACTCTAATGTTATGGGGGAGGATGAAGCTAGATTATGGAGCAAACCAAGTATATCTACATAGCAAACCTTTAGGTTTTGGAGCATCTTTACAGATTATTACATGATTATTTATTTTCCAGAATTTAAATAATAATTGCATTTAAAATGATGACAAAACCTGTGGGCCAAATCCTGTTTTTAAATGCAGTTGTGCAGCTTCTGAGGGCATGTCTGGATAAATAGTACGTGGCAAGGTTTGGTGAAAATTTGCAGTACCCCGGCGAGTCATTCACTGTGTGTGTGGATCCAGCTGCTATGCACTAACATTTCCCTAATATACGACTCTTTGCTTTTAATAGGAGTCCCAGGCACAAGCATAACAGCAGAATTTGACCCTTTCAGCTGAAACATGTTGTCTAAGGGTACGTCTAGACTACCGCGTTTTGTCGACGGAAGTTTTGTCGACAGATACTGTCGACAAAACTTCCGTCGACAAAGAGCGTCCAGACACATTGAGTTCTGTCGACAAAGCAAGCTGCTTTGTCAACAGAACTCCGTAGTCTGGACGCAATGTTACAGGCAATAACACCTTCTGTCGACAGAGTTCTGTCGACAGAAGGTGTTATGCCTCGTAAAATGAGGTATACCAGCGTCGACAAAACTGCTGAGTTCTGTCGACATTATGTCGACAGAACTCAGAGGTAGTGTAGACGCTGGTATAGTTTTGTCGACAAAAGTCCACTTTTGTCGACAAAACTAGGTAGTCTAGACACACCCTAACACAGTGTCTGGTGTTAGATTTGATTCTGAGCATTTTACTGTATTACCCAACAAAATTAATAGATGTATAATGTGATGATACATATTTTTTAGATGTAGGTAGAACACTATATTCTAACATTTATCTTAACTGTGATGAAGAGATCCTTTACTTATTGTCCTCTGTCCTCCTCCCATGTGTATATCATTGCACCAAATGTGAACTATTCAGATGTATCTTCCTCTGTAGCATGGTTGGTTGCCTATTGTCAGAGGGAGAAATCTAGATGAGCTGCACCCAGTGATTTGATCCTCGATGTAGTTTATCAGTTCTCTGTCAAGTGGCGAAATGGTGCTCTGTATGAAAACTGAAAAAGATCTTTTGCTGATTCTCTTCCTCCAACATCTTTGAATTATCCGTACTTAAAATGTGGAATGAAGAGGATCCCTTCTAAATTCTAAAAGGCTTATGCAGGTGGCTTATTTCTCCTTTCTTTTTCATATAGTGTCCCTATGGGTGCTTCCCTTTGGCTGTGTCTAGACTAAATCCCTCTTTCGACAGAGGGATGTAAATTAGACACGTCAAAATTGTAAATGAAGAGGGGCTCTAAATATCCCGTGCTTCATTTGCATAATCGTGTAATGGCGCTTTTTCGAAAAAGCACCATTTTAAAAGTAAAACCGCGGTCTAGACGCAGTTCTTTCGAAAACACCAGGCTTTTTCGAAAGATCCTGTAAACCTCATTTTTTTAGGAGTAGGGGATCTTTCGAAAAAGCTTGGCGTTTTTGAAAGAATTGCGTCTAGACCGAGGTTTTACTTTCAAAATGGCGCTTTTTCGAAAGAGCTCTATTACGTGATTATGCAAATGAAGCAATGGATATTTAAATCCCCGCTTAATTTTCAATTTTGACATGTCTAATTTACATCCCTCTGTCCAAAGATGGATGTAGTCTAGACACAGTCTTTAGCTGCAGTTACATTCCTTGCTTGGAGAGTTGAAGCTCTTCAATAGCAGTGCCCATTGAACTGCACATGCACTCCCCCGAACAGACTTTTGAGTAGTGAGTGTTGTGCAGTCCAGCTGCCCTCAGTTGCCCTTGATATGGGGACAGAATCTCTAGCAGAGACCTTGATGGGAATGTTTATTGCTTTAGCAATGTTAATGTTTGTTAGAGTTATAGTTGGTTGTTCTTTCTGTTTCTTACATTTTCCTCCCCCTCCTTTGGCTATGATAGGGGTTTTCCCCCCATTTTTTTCCCTACAAGGAAGGTCCCTTTGCAAAGGCTTATGCCTGGATACCTCAAGTTTAAGAGGTGCCAATTTTGCCATGAACTCATCCCTGTTACCAACAGGGTACATTTAAGGTGCATTCGTTGCTTGGGAGAGGGACATGTAACACAAGAGTGCACTTGTAGCAAAATAGCCAGGTTCAAAACAGGATTTGAATCTTGTTCTTCCAAATGTCAGATATTTAGCATTTATATTCTGACATATGCTCAGTGATTGATTCTGTGAATTGTGATATAGTGAGGGTCATGGGCATTTATTTTAGAATTAGGTTTTTGTTGCCACCATAAATATTGAAAATATACAAATTAGTGTAAATATTCTGAGTTTATTAGAAGTCTTTAAATGAATCTGTTCTCCTTCACCTCCTCCTTTCATTTTCTGTGGTGAAACAAGCCAATTAAATCTTTCTAAATCTGATCAAGAAAAAAATATTGTTCAAAGATATGCTCCCTTCATTCCACTCGTCAGCACTGGGAATCCTCACAGTATTTTCGAGCATGTAATTTCTCTGCTACCCCCACTTCTCAGATTGTTAAATCTTTTAAACATTTCACGTACCTGTAAGATTTATTTTTAATACTGCTAAAATCCTCAACCTTGTGTTTGTTGTTTCATACCCTAGCAGTGCTCTCCTGCCAGCAAAAGACTCCCTTCAGCAACTGCAGATCAATTCAAAATCATACAGTGTTGACTTGTTGCTTTGTCTCACTTTCATGTGCCTTCTCTTCACTTTATTAATTTCTTCTGTTGAGGTTGTTTATTTGAAATTGTCTTCGCCCGCGCTAATCAGTATTTCCTTTCTTTTTTATCCCCAATTTTCCATGCCTTCCTGTTTGCTTTCTTTTCTCATATTCATTGTCAGTTTACCACAACTCATTCTGTCATTGCCATTTTAAAATATCATGAAATCAGAGGGAGTTTTGTCAATGTCTTTAATGGGAACAGGATTGCATCTCAGACTTTATCCACTTTTAGCTCTTTGTAATGTTGTCTTCTCGGTTCATTTTTCTAAGTCCCAAATCTTTCATTTATTTTATTGCTGCTATTTCTGATAATTTGATACCCCTCCTCCTCCTCCTTGTAAACCTTTTTTAATAATGCCAATCTGTTTCAACTCCGATTTCTCTTTCACTCTTTTGACTTTCCCAATTTGCTTTCTAAAAATTCATTTTAGGTTTTCAAAGAGTTGTATGGTAATTGCAATTTTATTTAAAAATTTTGATAAATTGCAGAGATCAAATCATAAGGTGCTCCTAATTCCTGATGGAGGCTCCGTCTGTGACCTGGGACGAATCGATCTACTTTTCTGCATCAGTTTCCCAGTCTATAAAAGGGAGGTAATACTTACCAGATTCGTAAGGCTGACTTGTGGAATAGCTAGTCAGTGTGTGCCTTTGAAGACAGAGTACTGTATAAATACTAAGTAGTGTTAGTGGATTGTAGGCCTCTCAATTAAGGAAGGGCTAAAGAGGCAGTTGCCCAGGGGCTGGCAATTCAAAGAGGCCCAGGGTTCCCGGCAGCAGCAACTGCTGCTGCTGTAGCAGTGGTGGTGGTGGCTGGAGTATTGGCCTCTTTAAATTGCTGTGCCCCGGCTCTGGGCATCGCTAATGGCTGGGGGTGGACATGCCGGGCTCCTGACTGTGTTGAAGGCTACCTGGGGCCAGCCTGGTCCACTCAGGGCTGGCTGCCCCAGGCCCTGACATCTCCCCACCTTTGCCCAGGGAGCCATTGAGGCTGTCAGCACCCATGATTGATTGGAGTTTAAGATAACGCTGATCCATAGTGTAATTCATGGCCCTGTTGCTGCCACTGAGCCTGGGGACCCATGAGTGTACAAGGGGAAAGATATCAGGTAGGTAGCCACTGCTGCTGCCAGGGGAGAAGTGGAGAAATTGGTACTGGAATAATCAGCATTCTCTTTGCAAACACTGCTGTCAAGACTTTCTCGCAACTGAGACTAGCAGGAGGATGGCAGAGAAAGATTAGTGGATATCAGAGGTACAAGAAGGAAAGACTAGGATATGGAGAAAATGGAGGGAACGGTGAATGGAAGAAGAAAATAATGCCAGGAAAATAATTTAAAGAGAAAGTAGACCCTAAAAGTTGAAGAATGTAAGTCACTGCCAATGGAAAAATGTGTGTAATTCAGTAGGAAGATTGGGACAAAATGTTATGTAAAATCAACCATCTATCATTTTTGTTAAGACATCATGGAGCATGCTTATATGGGATACAAATGTATATGGCGATCCTGTGCTTTGGAAGTGGGCAGAGAAGAGCCTGATGTTTCTGTGTATTGGGGAGGAGAGAGTGCCTCCTGATCCCATGGTGGATCCTAGCTTCTTGAATGTGGTGTTGGGCTAAATATGTTCTTGTTAGTTTTTTGGGCTGAAGCACTGCACCTGTGTTGTATGTGAAGGGAAGCATTTTGCCGTTAGCTAGGATCAGGGATCTGCTTGTAATTTTTGGAGGCATCTATCTGTGTAGCTGAGCAAAGGTCTAGCTATTTTTGAACAAAACATTCATCTTAATTCACAGAAAAGCTAAAATGTTCAAATGCAAGCTGACTAGGCAAAGAACCAGCAAGGATTTAATTTTAAAAACTCACTCTTAAGATTTTCTGGACTTTTTGTTGGATACACTGGACTTTTTTGGGTGCTTGTGGGTTATGCTCGCAGCATATTTTGTGTTCAGAATGATTTCTGGGAATCATGTGGTGAAAATATTATGAGGGTTTTTTCCCCCTGAGTCCTTAATTGGTTGAGCCATTCCCAGATTATCAAGAGCTAGAGCTCAGCCTACCAAAAATATTACTGGTAATTTCTCATAGGGAGGCTGCCATTCCAGTTAAGCTTTCTTAACCAGCAGGAAAAATTTGAGAGAGAATTTTCTTCTAATCCTAGCTCCTGGGTCTTTCTGACTGGCAGGCAATTGGCTACTATGTTTAGCAGCTTTTGTTATTTCTTTTGGAGCTATCTTATTTTACAGTATTTTATCTCAGTTTTTACAAAGGAAAATTTATGGAATTCAATAGTACTGGAGTTCTCTTGAGTCATCGAACGGAGGCCTGTAATTATAATTTATCATTACTAGACATTTTAAGTTTTCTCTTAGGCCTGAATTGCTACCTTTTAGAATTCCTTCAGTTGTTCTTTACAAACACTTTATTACTTTCTATTAGCCTTGTGTCAAATTTCACAACATATGCCATATAGAATTAAGAGGGTTAGACTTAGAGGCTGTTTCAGTGTCCAGAGACCCAAGAGCAGGAATGGGCAACAAGTAGCCAGTGGACTGGATGTGGTTCACTAGGGTTAGTATGGCCAGGTGGCTGTGGATTTTACGAGGGATAAGGGATCTTTCGAAAAAGGCTTTATTTTTCCAAAGATCCACGTCTAGACTGCCGCTTTTTTTTGGCAAAGCTCCGTGCCGAAAAAAAGCGGCAACCATTTTTATGTTAATGAAGCATGGGAGATTTAAATCCCGGCTTCATTAACAATTTCGATATGTCTAATATACATCCCTTTTTCGAAAAAGGGATGTAGTCTAGACATAGCCCTAGTGAAGGGCAATTATATCTTCAATCTGGGGAAAGAACTACAATCTGACCCTGTGGTGTCTGAGTAGTAACTTGAAAGTCCTATTTCCCACTACAGTACATGCTAAGTAGCTTTTGAAAGCATGGGTGCCCTTCAAAAACATCCACGCATTCAATCAGCAGAAAGAGTATCTTCTTCACTAGCCATCAACGTTCCCCAGCATTCTGAGAACTGCTTCAGAGACTCTTTACAGCATTACAAGTTTTTCTGAATGTTGGCTGATGAGAAAGTAACATCATTTCAGAAGAAAGTGCAGGGTTTCTTTTAGTTTTAATTGACGTGAAAGCCTAGGAAGATGGCAGAATGAAGGAAGACCAAACAGCTGTTCAGAAAGGAGAGTAAGGGACTTCAGTAAGGTAGAGGGTATTTTGGTAAGGGAGGAGGAAAGGCAGAGTGCCCTTTTCTACTCTACTATTGTGAGAGTGGAGTGGACCCATCTGGAGTGGTAAAAAGCTTCTGAACCACTGTTCATTCTGAACTTCTTGAATTGATATGTGTGTTACTTGTAATGATTTGTTTATATTTTTCCTTCTAGTGCTCATTATTTTCCTCTTTTGTAAGCAGTTTCTCCAAAAGGATGATGTAAAAATAAGTGTTACAAAGAATATAGTTTTAAATTAGGATTTCAGTGAAATGTAATTTAACTTTAAAAGGAAACTTTGCCTTTTACTGTTCCCAAAAATGCAGTTTTCTTGTGATGAGTGTGGAAAATTGCATTGGTTCAGTACTTAAAATAATAGACCACTGGGACAGTAAAGAAACAAGCATGCTGTTACCAGCGCAAAGTACAACAACTTGTTTTGCAATGCTGAGAGCAATAGCTATAATCATTCCTTATTCATAGACATCTCAGCAGACAAAATCCTTTCAATACAATAAAAAGACTCCGAGAAAATTGCCGTTTAAAGATTAACCTGTTGCTATAGACATTTGTCTAACATTTCTTTTCTCAGGGTCCAGAATCCAGTTTATTTTAATCAAGGGCTCCATTATTAAGCTTGAAAACATTACCAGGGCTATTTCAACCCACTAAATAAAACCTGATTTGGAACGTCCTCATTGTTAGAATGATCTCTTTACTATTTTAGAACATTATTACCTTAGGGAAAAATATATATGAATTAAGTTAAGTCTATAGTGTAGAAATAGCATAATATTTAAAAAGCTCACATCTGTCTCTTGGCCTAGAACACGAGGGATAAGTATCTAGAACCTGTGTTCCTCATTCTGTCTCTCATTTTGAGCATTACCTCAGCTCCTGGTCTCCCTTGCTGGATACCAGAACACACACACCTCACATTTTAGAAAACAAGTTATGCCAAATTCTTGCCTTGGCTTACCCCGAATATCTGCTTAATGTGGTCTTGATCTTTGACTGTTGTGTGTGACCTGGTTACCTGCCCTTCACAGCAGATTTGTTCTGTCTTCCTTCATTCTGCCATCTCCCTGTACACTGCTTCCAATTTAACTCAGTCCCATGTGTAGTAAGATGAGGGCCTGAAGCAAAAGTTCGTGTAACACAGGTCTGGCTTGAGGCCTGAGGCGTAGCTAGCAATGGTAAAAACTTTGCTAATATAAATCAAAGCTAAGGTGTGAGCAAGAGGCAGGCCGCTGCTTACAGAACTTGGCACAACAGGGCTGAGAGTGTAAAACTAATTGATAATATGCCCAGGTGCAGAACAGTAATTGATAGGGGTCATAAATTGAAAGCACATTCCAAAAAGATGGTAACACCAGCTCATTTAAAAGAACCTTGGTACCCAAACTCCCCAAAGATATGGACTCAGATTCAGGAAAGAGTCTAAAATGACAGCATGATGGATAGAGATTGTCCAGTTGAACCACAAGATGCAGGGTGATGGGTGGTTTCTAAGTAATGTCAAAGGGTAGCAACCTGACAACAAATCATGTCAAACCAACCTGATAGTTTTCTTTGATAGAGTAATAAGTCTTGTGGATAGGAGGGAAGGGGTAGATGCGGTATACCTTGACTTCAGCACATGTCTCGCATGGATCTTCTCATTTAAAAAAAGGGGGGGGGGGAATACAACCTAGATGGAGCCTACTATAAGGTGAATGCAAAATAATTTAGAAAACCATTCCTAGAGAGTAGTGATTTGTGGTTCGCAGTCATGATGGTAGGGCATAACAAGTGGAGTCTGGCAGAGATCAGTTCTGAGTCCCATTCTGTTCAATACTTTGATCAGTGATTGGGCTAATGGCATAGAAAATACACTTATAAAGTTTGCGGACAATTCCAAGCTGAGAATGGTTGCAAGTGCTTTGGAGGGTAGACTTAAAATTCAAACATGATCTGAATAAACTTGAGACATGGTCTGCAGCACATAGAATGCAATTCAATAAGGACAAATGCAAAGTACTGCACTGAGGAAGGAGAAATCAATTGTGTGTGTATACAGGCAGTCCCCGGGTTACGTACAAGATAGGGACTGTAGGTTTGTTCTTAAGTTGAATCTGCATTTAAGTCGGAACTGGCGTCCAGATTCAGCCGCTGCTGAAACTGATCAGTTTCAACAGCGGCTGAATCTGGACGCCAGTTCTGACTTACATACAGATTCAACTTAAGAACCCCAGGCATCCCAAAGTCAGCTGCTGCTGAAACTGATCAGCGGCTGATTCCAGGAGCCTGGGGAAGGGGCTTCCTGTAGTCAGCCACTGGTCAGTTTCAGCAGTGGCTGACTTGGGGACGCCTGGGGCAGAGCAGCTGGGGTGCTGCTGGGTTGGTCCAGTAGCGCCGCCGCTCCTTAGCGCTACTGGACCAACCCAGCAGCACCCCAGCTGCTCTGCCCCAGGCGTCCTGATTCAGCCGCTGCTGAAACTGACCAGCAGTGGCTGAATCAGGACGCCTGGGGCAGAGCAGCGGGGGTGCTGCCGGGTTGGTCCACTAGCGCGCCCAGAGCGGCACTACGGGAGCAACTGGCAGCGCCCCAGCTGCTATACCGCAGGCGTCCGGAGCAAAGCGCGGAGCACGGGGGCAGCGGGACAGCCCAGATGCATCTGGGCTGCCCGCTGCCCGCGTGCTCCGCGGCTTTGCTCTGCTTTGCTCCCCGTTCTCCTGGTCTGCAAAGCAGAGCAAAGCCGCAGAGCACGCAGGCAGCGGACAGCCCAGACGCGTCTGGGCTGTCCGCTGCCCACGTGTTCCGCCGCTTTGCTTCCTCTCCCTGGTCTGCTGGAGACCAGGGAGAGGGAGGGCCTCGTTCGTAACTGCGGATCGGACGTAAGTCGGATCCGCGTAACTCGGGGGCTGCCTGTATATATGAAATGCCTAGGAAGGATTACTTCAAAGAAGGATCCAGGGGTCATAGTGGACCCTATGATAAAAATAACTCAAACATGGTCTCAAAAAAGCAAACGTTTTTATGAGATGTATTAGCAGGAGTGTTGAAAGCAAGACATAAGAAGTAAATCTTCTGTTTTACTCTGTGCTTCTTAGGCCTCACCTTGGAATACCATGTCCAGGTCTGGCCACTACATTTCTGAAAGACAAATTGGAAGAAGACCAGAGAAAAGCAACACAAATACTTAAAGGTTTAGGAAACATGACACCATAAGGCAAGATTGGAAAAAAATGGATTTGTTTAGTTTGGAGAAGAGAGGGAACGTGATAGCAGATTTCAAGTGCATAAAAAGTTGTTCCAAGGAGGTGGAAGAGGGATTGTTCTCTCTAATCTCTTAGGATAGGACAAGAAGCAATGGGCTTAAACTGCAGCAAAGACAGTTCAGATTACACATTAGGAAAAAAAACTTCCTAGTTGTGAAGGTGGTTAAGCACTGGGATAAATTGCTTAGAGAGGCTATAAAATCTTCATCTTTGGAGTTTTTTAAGAGCAGGTTAGACCAACACCTGCCAGGGATGGTCTAGATAATACTTGATCCTGCCAAGAGTCCCTGGGACCGCTCAAGATTCCTTCAAATCCTATGATTCTATGAAATGTTACAGGCCCTAGGGGTTACCTTACTGAGCTGTGTGGGCTGAGTTGTCCACTTTTACAATGTGCAGATTATCTATGTGGTCTTTTCCACATGTGCTCATAAAACAGTCCACAAGATCTGAGAATATTGCCATCAGTCACAGGACACTACAAGCAGCATAGTAAAATGATTTTTTCAATGGGTAACTAGATGCTACATATGTCTTTAACTGTCCCTCACAGTAGGGTAGACAAAGGAATATTACTCACTTGTAATCCCTTCTGTCTTATTTCTTTCTTTTCCTGTGCTATTTTCTTCCCCGGTTCCCCTGAAGAGTTGCTGCCTGATACCTTCTAATCTTCTTCATCTCTATTCTTAAAACTCCTTACTCACTGTGGAAGTCTTTGTTTCTGGAGACAAGTGGGCACTGGACTTGACTGACAGATACTTTTCAGCCTTGTGTCTTAGTAAATGGAGTCCTAATTTTGACCGTCTCTGTTAGTTGAATGGAAGGACAGAAAATTGCAAGAAGAATTACCAGCGAATAATTTCACCCTATTTTTCTACTAGTGGATGCGATCATTCAGAGTCAGTGTTGTCACAATCCATTGGAAACAGTATTGCATTATACACTGCTGTCTGGTTTACCAGGAACCAGTTTTATCTGATTAATTACTTGGGGCAGCACTGATCAGTGAATTTTACTTAGCATAGCGTAATGTGGATAGAGAACATTTACTTGATTGCTCATAGTTTGTTGAAGTTTGTCAGTAAATCTCTAATTTCTCAACAGTGTGTTTTGAGGAGGATTTTCCTCGTCCCACAATTAACCAATTGTTAGCCAGGTCTGGCTTTAGGAAGTGCAGGGCCCAATTCAAACTGTTTCGACGGGGCCCCGGCAGCCAGGATTTTTTGTTGACCCCACCCCCCCAAAAAAACTACATAGAAATTTTGGTTGAGCAAAACAAAAAAACCCACAGCACACACAAAAAAAGTCACGGCCCCTTTAAATCCCCAGCTACAGGGCAGAGTCCCACCATCCAACCAAACCCAGGGGCCTACTCCCTCTCCCGCGGCGCAGGGAAATCCCTGCGCTCAACTCACCCCTCCTGCGCCGCACAGAAGCTGCTACGCTCCTCCGGGGCCGATGCCCCCCTCCTGCTACACGCCCAGCATGCCAGCATACTTCCGGATTTCGGGCGCTGGGCCCTTCTAGGCACGGGGCCTGATTCCAGGGAATTGGGCGAATCGGCCTAAAACCGGCCCTGCTGTTAGCAAATCCAAACTTTTCTCTACATTCACTGCCTGGTTTTTAGTTTACTTTTTACTTTCATTTCTTTTCCTTTAATGTCACCATAAGCAGTCTATTTGAAAACCAAAAAGAAATTTTCCTTAAAGAAAGCCCCTTACCCTCTCACTTAACATTGACATCAAATATCATCAGCCATGGCTCACAGTGAGTTTGTTGGCTTCTTACGCAGTTATAAGCACTCTATTCTTTATTGTCTGGGCAGTGAACCACTCTACGAAGTCAGACAGAGATCACACATGCGGTAACTTCTGTGGGATGAGTTGAATCTTCTGTCCAATGATAGAGGAACATCTATTGATTGCCTATATGCAGAATCCTTTCTATAACATATGCATCTTAAATCTATTTTTGTAGAGAAAATGCATTTGGGAAATAGAATTTACAGCCAGTTGAGGATGTTATGTAAGAGGTCAATTTTATTCTATTTAAATACAACAATTTATGGAACTGTTCTTCATAGTCTACTAATGCCACTAAAATCATGCATTGATACCTCAATACCCAGCTATCATTCTTTAGATATTTTTGGTGAAATGTATGTGAAAACAAAGAATTATTTATACTAAGCTTATGCAATATAAGACTGTACCAAAGTCTATAGAGTTTTTCAGTGGCAATGTTAAATTAGCAGTAGAGAGCAAGAATACCAAATGACAGCTTAAAGAAAGTTATTAGAAATAATAAATGATTTTTCAGTTACATCAGTTATCTTTTCTTATTTTTGTTCTTTTCCTTCAAAGTGCCTCGTTCATATTTTATACACAGAGCCCTGATCCACATTCAATCTGCAATCCACATACACTCTCCTCAGAAATACTGGATTCTACATATAATATTTGGATCTACATCCATTCACCATCTGCAAATGTGATCTGCCAATATCCATAGATATAAAGTGGATATCTACAGATTTGCAGGATTCTTTTAATATACCTGGTACTCATCACTATGGTATTAATCAGGCAGTTTTCTAAGTGGTATGTTTCCCCTTTTTCTTACTGCTTTTTTGTTTGAGGCAATGAGCTGTTCTTGAAGTTAGATTGGAAGATTACAGCCAATTCCCCAAAACCATAGAAGATTCTGATTCCAGCTATTAAACAATAATCTGACTTGGCAGGTGTAATTATGTTAGTATCCTAATATTCGGAAAGAGAGGGAAGATGAGGAAAACTGATCCACAAAAATGATCATTTTAGATGTTTTGGGGCTTTATCGTGCTAGAGGTTGAGCACTCTTGTCCTCGAAAGCGAAGCACATAAACACATGCATTATTCCCATTGATCTTTAGATTGCCTAAATGCTTTAATGGATCAGAGATAGAGTACTCAGCATCTTGCAGTTGAAAAGTGGCATTGATAAAAGGGCATTGATAAACATCTGTAGCAACTGATATTTAGAGTGAAGGCTAAGGAAAACGAACAAACAGATAAATCAACACTAGCAGAAAATTCAGTATTAAGACTGGGAGTTTCTTAACCTATTCTTTGTGTGTAGTGTCATAGGAGGTCTCCATATAATAGATAATATACACAGACATCACAGTATGGTTAGATGTGGTCTGAGTTTCAGCTACATGGTTGTTCATCTCTTGTAGCATTTTTCTAAATTAAGTTATTCTTTGTTTTACAAATACTCTCACTGGTCTTTGTGTGTCTCATAAATTCTATACACCTTTGTTACAAAAATGAATTTTGAAGCTGTAGTGCCATATACATTCTTTTTTACACTGGCATCAGGTACAATACTAAGAAGTCAATATGTAATGCTTTCAGGAGATTGATTATCAAATGGTCTAGAAATGACTCCCCATTCTCTAATAACCAAATTAGAAATGGAATTTGAGTAACTTTTTTTTCTGACTCAGTAAATATTGAGTACAATTTGAATCAGGAGGAAAAATCCATTATTAGTGAAAAGTTATAATTTAATATTGTGCCTATTTTGTCCAGGTGTTTTTTTTTCTAGATTTGGTGTTTGATAAATCCAGGCTGTTTTGCTGTATGACTAAAGGTAAATGGGAACTTGGAATCGAGAGGGCTGTTAGGGTTTAGAAATTAGAACAGGGATTTCGGTAAAAACAACTATTGAATTGTCTGCTCATTTGACAGTTTCTTTAGATAGACTTACCTTTTTGTACCTACAAAGACAGAGAAGGAAAATGTGTAGTTTCATCATAGTTGATTCAACAAGTACTTTATTAATGTTTAAATGAAAAAAATCTGTCAGGATTTCATGAAAATGTTTAGCTGAGAACCAGTAATGAGATTAGGAGTGTGTTGAGAAATGTAGTAGGCAATAACACTGCATAGCAACTTGCCAATACTATAAAAGATGGAAAATTTGAGTTTGCTCAGGGTTCATTTCTAACCTGTACCAGTTAATCTGAGGCTGGAGCCCAAGGGTTTGCCCGCACATACTGTGTTGCATGGGCATAGCAGCATCAGTACAAGTGGGCCACTGTAGTGCTATAGTGAAGATGCTGTGGGTAGGACCTCTCTGGTCTAGGACTGTGTGGTGTGAGACTTCCGTGGTCCTATTGGACCATGGGTTTTGCTGGACCAGAGAGCCTCAGTGGCTGGGAATGGGGGTTGTCTGGGAGGCCAGTGACAGAGTGACTGGTGGAAGGGGCCAGGAGTGCAGCCGGAAGAGGGGAGTCTAACGGCTGGCAGCAGGGTGCCAGAGCTGACCTCCCCTGGTACAGCAAACTTCCTCCTTTGTGGCTGGTCAGGACCCAAGGGTACTGGATCATGGAGGTCCAATCTGTACTACGCTTACAGGAGAGTTTTCCCTATCAGAGTAGATAGTCCACTTCCATGAGAGACAGTAGCTATGTCAATGGGAAAAGCTCTCCCATTGACTAGTGCTGTCTACAGGTGTTGGATCATTATAACTACATCACTGAGCGGTGTGGATTTCTCACACCCCTGAGTGGCATAGCTGTACTGTTGTAGATTTGTTGTGAAGACCTGGTCTGAGTGCTTTAGCCCAAGTGGGTATTAAGACCCCAGCTTGTAGGGCCGTAGAGCTTCAGCCTGAGTCCAAATGTCTATACTGGCAGTCCCCGGGTTACGTACAAGATAGGGACTGTAGGTTTGTTCTTAAGTTGAATCTGTATGTAAGTCGGAACTGGCATCCAGATTCAGCTGCTGCTGAAACCGATCAGTTTCAACAGTGGCTGAATCTGGACGCCAGTTCTGACTTACATACAGATTCAACTTAAGAACCCCAGGCATCCCCAAGTCAGCTGCTGCTGAAACTGATCAGCGGCTGATTCCAGGAAGCCTGGGGAAGGGGCTTCCTGTAGTCAGCCACTGGTCAGTTTCAGCAGCGGCTGACTTGGGGACGCCTGGGGCAGAGCAGCTGGGGTGCTGCTGGGTTGGTCCAGTAGTGCCGCCGCTCCTCGGCGCTACTGGACCAACTCAGCAGCACCCCAGCTGCTCTGCCCCAGGCGTCCTGATTCAGCCGCTGCTGAAACTGACCAGCAGTGGCTGAATCAGGACGCCTGGGGCAGAACAGCTGGGGTGCTGCCGGGTTGGTCCAGTAGCGCCCAGAGCGGCGCTACGGGACCAATCGGCAGCGCCCCAGCTGTTGTACCACAGGTGTCCGGAGCAAAGCGGCGGAGCACGGGGGCAGCGGGACAGCCCAGACGCGCTGTGGCTGTCCTGCTGCTCTTGGGCTCCGTGGCTTTGCTCTGCTTTGCTCCCCGTCCCCCTGGTCTGCAAAGCCGCGGAGCAAAGCCGCAGAGCATGCGGGCAGCGGACAGGCCAGACGCATCTGGGCTGCCTGCTGCCCGCGTGTTCCGCCGCTTTGCTCCCCGTCCCCCTGGTCTGCAGACCAGGGGGACGGGGAGCAAAGCAGAGCAAATCCCCGGAGCCCCTGGAGACCAGGGAGAGGACCCCGTTCGTAACTGCGGATCCGACATAAGTCGGATCCGTGTAACTCGGGGACTGCCTGTTCAGCAGTTAAGTCCCGCAGGTCTGATTTTAACTGCAAATGTAGGCATTCCTACACAGCTCTGAAACCTGGAGAGGAAGGTGGGTCTCAGAGCCTAAGCTCTGGACCAAGCAGGAATGTCTACATTGCTATTGTTAGCACTGTAGTATGACCCCTGCAAGTCCAAGTCTATAGACCCAGACTCAGAGATTCACTGCTGTTTTTATTTATTTAATAGAAGATTTGCCCTGCTTTGCTTAGGTCCTTCACTCAAATAAGTTTTGTTTTTCTTCATTTAAATCATCTCTCTGGGGTGGGCGTAGGGATGAGGGGTTTTCAGTATGCAGGCTGCCCTGGGGAGAGAGGACAACCCCAATCCTCTCTCAATGCAGCTTGGAGAGAGGTGTCTCTTCAGGGCAGCTGCAGCGGGCGCAACTAGGGGCTGGGTGCATTTTCTTCAGCTGGGGGACAGACAGAAACACAGACAAACTTGCTGAAATATATTGTAAATAGCTGTCACTTTCTTCACTCCTTCCCCCTGCTGGCCCAGTGAGATAACTATCCCAAACCCCTTGCAGCCCTCAATAGTCATTCTGCAGTATAACTGTTCCTCCAACCAGACCCCTAACTTTTCATTGTAGGAGAAATTGTCAAATTATGTTTACATCTCATTGTCCTGGGACAACCATCCCTGACTTTGCTTTACATTATAAGACAAAGCTGCATACCGTTTTTGACCAAACGGACTCTCAGAGGGACAGACTCACATTTCTAAAACACACAGTAAGATCGAGCGAGCGATCGACCTACCTACCTACCTACAATGCAGATGTATTTGACCTAAATTACATTGACACATAGTCACTGCAGTAATTAAGTCACTTTTGCATGTCTGTGCTGCATGCCTTGTGTCAACGGTGCACATCCTCAGCAGGATAGTTTGCACTTGTTTAACTGCCCATGTAGGGCTTTGTGGAACAGCTTCTGAAAGGCAGCAAAAGTCAGCATGAGCAATGCAATATCTACTGTGACAGTGTTTTGACCTAATGTCTTTTGTGGTGGTGGAGTAATGAAGTCGGAGTAGAGGGCTAGTGACCACAGCGGGAGGTACATTTTAATGTGGATGCTTACAGAGACAGGTCTTTGTAAACTGCCTTAGGTCAAGCTCACTCTGTAGAGTGACCAGGCTCAGAATGTATGTGTTGAAGTTTGAGTTCTGTTGAAGCTCAATGTAGTACTGCAGGGAGGATTCAACAGTTTCAGTTACAACCCCTCAGTATCAAATAATCCAATGACTGTGCACTGCTAATCAAATCATTCTATGTAACAAGAGTGCTGGTTTGTGTCCCTCACTCCAAGTGAGGCCAGCTTCAGTGATGTAACTTGAGTTTATTTATCCCCATCTCAGTATTGCCCTTAATAGAAAGGCCTGAACAAAGGAGAAAACTGAGGGGGTTTATCTTCTCATACAGCACTACAGCTGTGCTGCTGTAGCACTTTAGGAAAGATGCTTCTATGGCAATGGGAGACTGCATAGTTAATCCATCTCTCCAAGAGGCAGTAACTGTGTCATCAGCCCCTCCCCCTTTTTTTCCTTACTTATTCTTGGATCTGGACTTCTAATACTCCAGTCATCTGAAGAAGTGTGTTGTGCCCACGAAAGCTCATGATACCAGCTACATGTTAGTCTTTAAAGTGCTACTAGACTTTTTGTTGTTTTTAAGTTTTTCCTGTTACAGCCTAATTCAGCTACCCCTCTGAAACTTGTGTCATCAGGTGACATTCTCCCGCTGTAAGAGACCTTCAGTTGTAAGGTCAGTAGAGCTTACTAATTTTCTCAGCTACTCCTGCCTTCCTTCCATACACACGCAAGACCACAAGTTTTTTTTCTAACCTATGCGGTTTGCGCAGTGCAGGAGCAGGAAGCCAGGCTGTGTGCTGAATTGGTCTCAGATTTAAAGCACCCATATCTCTTTGGTTGTATGGTGCATTGTGAATGAGGCAGAAATCTATTTAAAGAAGAATGTTCAGTGGTTAAGGCTGTTGACTGTGTCACAGACTGTGTGATATCGTGAGGAAAATTCACTTAATCACTTATGGTCTTAGTTCCCTATTTGCCACATGGGGCACAGCATATTTCTCAATTCATAGGAGTGTTTTAAATGTAAATTTATTAATATGTTTCAAGCTTTCAGATTCTAAATTGGCGAGCCTTGTGGAAAAGTCTATAGGGAATTTAAAAAATTATTTATTTAGAGCAAAACTTAAATGTCATTCATGGGCTCATGCTCCGAATAATGATAGGTAGAAATACTGAACAGTGGCCTTATTCATTGACCAGTGTTAGTGAGGAACCCTGGGGAAAAAGTAAAATGTGAACATGTCATGCAAGGCAGTATGTAAAAGTGGGAAGAGCACTGCTTGCTACAGCTCCAAATTTTTATAATATATTACCTTAAAAAGAGCAGCCTGAATTTAAATTACCTTATAGGTGCTCTGTGGGAAAGATTCTGGTTTGCTATCCAAGTAATACAAATAAATACATAAATAACATTTGCACACTTTACAAACAAAGCAGGGAAAGGAAATGAAGTATATAACCTGCCTAATAAATACATTGCAGGACTGTCTGATGAAACACCTCTTGTGCAAATGTACCTGTACAGTCAAGCTCACTTAATATCAGCTCACTTAATGGAAATGTACTTTCCAAGCACCAATCTATTTTACATTACTTCAGTACAACTGAGTCTCTTTACAATCAGTTCATATCCCTCTTATATGTCAATAGAAAATCATTGTGTTGTACCCCAAACAGTATTGAATGCTAATTATTACAGAGTGGTGCAGCTACTTTTTTTTTCTTGAAGTTAACAATCAAATACATTACATGATTGCATGGTTTTGATCTAGATGCGTGGGTTGTGTGAGCAGCTGTTATAGGAAACAATAACATAGTCAGAATGGGAAGATGATTTCACTTAGCTTTAAAATGTTTTAAAATACCTTTTCAAGCGTTAACTAATTTTGATTTTTTTTCCTTTGAAAACCCAACTTATGTAAAATAATCAAGTGACATCTCTTGAGGCATCTAGATAGACTTATGTGTAGTGCTGGGGAGGAGCTGCTGGTCGTGGTACATGTAGGTACCAATGACATAGGTAAGGATAGCAGAGACATCCTGGAGGCAAAATTTAGGCTGCTAGGAAAGATTGAAATCCAGGACCTCTATGATGGCATTCTCAGAAATGCTTCCAGTTCCATGCACAGGGCCAGGTAGGCAGGCAGAGCTTCAGAGTCTCAATGTGTGGATGAGATGATGGTGTAGGGAGCAGGGGTTTAGCTTTACAAGGAACTGGGGAAACTTTTGGGATAGGGGGAGCCTATATAGGAAGGATGGGCTCCACCTAAACCAAAGTGGATCCAGATTGCTTGCACTTAACATTAAAAATGTTACAGAGCAGTTGTTAAACTAAGAGATGGGGGAAAGCCGATTGGTACAGAGGAGCACGTGGATCAGACAGAGATGTTTCTTAGAGGAGAGTCTATTGATAGAGATTCTCTAGGTTTTAGTCAGGAGGAGAGGATAGAAGAGGATAAAGTATGGGCCAGATCAGATGAAAAACATTCACATAAAAAAGAATTTGACACATCAGAAAAGGGCAGACAAATAAACAGTGACAAGTTTTTAAAGTGCTTGTACACAAATGCTAGAAGTCTAAAAAATAAGATGGGTGAACTAGAGTGCCTCATGTTAAAGGAAGATATTGATGGTGGAGTGAGGACTATCAATGGGACACCATCATTCCGGGGTACAAAATATATTGGAAGGACAGAACAGGCCGTGTGGGTGGGGGAGTGACACTATATGTGAAAGAAAATTTAGAATCAAATGAAGTAAAAATCTTAAATGAATCAACATGTTGCATAGAATCGCTATGGATAGTAATTCCCTGCTCTAATAAGAATATAACAGTAGGGATCTGTTATCGATGACATGACCAGGACAGTAATAGTGACTATGAAATGCTAAGGGAGATTAGAGAGGCTATCAAAATAAAGAACTCAGTAATAGTGGGGGATTTCAACTATTCCCATATTGACTCGGTACATGTCACCTCAGGACGAGATGCAGAGACAAAATTTCTTGATACCATAAATGACTGCTTCTTGGAGCAGCTGATACAGGAACCCACGAGGGGAGAGGCAATTCTCGATTTAGTCCTGAGTGACGCGCAGAATCTGGTCCAAGAGGTAACTGTAACAGGACCGCTTGGAAATAGTGACCATACTGTAATAACATTTAACATTCCTGTGGTGGGAAGAACACCTCAACAGTCCAACATTGTGTTATTTAATTTCAAAAAGGGGAATTATGCAAAAATGAGGAGGTTAGTTAAACAGAAATTAAAAGGTACAGTGACTAAAGTAAAATCCCTGCAAGCTGCATGGACGCGTTTCAAAAACACCATAATAGAGGCCCAACTTAAATGTATACCTCAAATTAAAAAACATAATAGAAGAACTAAAAAACAGCCACCGTGGCTTAACAATCATGTAAAAGAAGCAGTGAGAGATAAAAAGACATTTTTTAAAAAGTGGAAGTCAAATCCTAGTGAGGTAAATAGAAAGGAGCATAAACACTGCCAAATTAAGCGTAAAATGTACTAAGAAAAGCCAAAAAGGAGTTTGAAGAACAGCTAGCCAGAAACTCAAAAGGTAATAACAAAATGTTTAAGTACATCAGAAGCAGGAAGCCCGCTAAACAACCAGTGGGGCTCCTGGACAATTGAGATACACAAGGAGCACTTAAAGACGATAAAGTCATTGCAGAGAAACTAAATGAATTCTTTGCTTCAGTCTTCACGGCTGAGGTTGTTAGGGAGATTCCCAAACCTGACCCGTTCTTTGTAGGTGATAAATCTGAGGACTTGTCACAGATTGAAGTGTCCTTAGAGGAGGTTTTGGTAAACTTAACAGTAACAAGTCACCAGGACCAGATGGCATTCACCCAAGAGTTCTGAAAGAACTCAAATGTGAAATTGCGGAACTATTAACTATGGTTTGTAACCTATCCTTTAAATCAGCTTCTGTACCCAGTGACTGGAAGATAGCTAATATTTAAAAAGGGCTCTAGAGGCGATCCCGGCAATTACAGATAGGTAAGTCTAATGTCAGTACCGGACAAATTAGTTGAAACAATAGCAAAGAATAAAATTGTCAGACACATAGAAGAACATAATTTGTTGGGTAAAAGTCAACATGGTTTCTGTAAAGGGAAATCATGTCTTACTAATCTATTAGAGTTCTTTGAAGGGGTCAACATACGTGTGGACAAAGGGGATCCAGTATATATAGTGTACTTAGATTTCCAGAAGGCCTTTGACAAGGTCCCTCCCCAAAGGCTCTTACATAAATTAAGTTGTCATGGGATAAGAGGGAAGATCCTTTCATGGGCTGAGAACTGGTTAAAAGACAGGAAACAAAGGGTAGGAATAAATGGTAAATTTTCAGAATGGAGAGGGGTAACTAGTGGTGTTCCCCAAGAGTCAGTCCTAGGGCCAATCCTATTAAACTTATTTATAGATGATCTGGAGAAAGGGGTAAACAGTGAGGTATGCAGATAACACTAAACCACTCAAGGTAGTTAAGACCAAAGCAGACTGTGAAGAACTTCAAAACGATCTCACCAAATTAAGTGACTGGGCAACAAAACGGCAAATGAAATTTAATGTGGATAAATGTAAAGTAATGCACATTGGAAAAAATAACCCCAACTATACATATAATATGAGGGGTGCTAATTTAGCTATAATTAGTCAGGAAAGAGATCTAGGAGTCATCGTGGATAGTTTTCTGAAGACGTCCACGCACTGTGCAGTGGAAGTCAAAAAAGCAAACAGGGATAGAGAATAAGATGGAGAATATCTTATTGCCCTTATATAAATCCATGGTACGCCCCCATCTTGAATATTGCGTACAGATGTGGTCTCCTCATCTCAAAAAAGATATACTAGCATTAGAAAAGGTTCAGAGAAGGGCAACTAAAATGATTAGGGGTTTGGAATGGGTCCCATATGAGGAGAGATTAAAGAGACTGGGACTTTTCAGCTTGGAAAAGAGAAGACTAAGGGGGGAATATGATAGAGGTATATAAAATCATGAGTGATGTGAAGAAAGTAAATAAAGAAAAGTTATTTACTTGTTTCCATAATATAAGAACTAGGGGCCACCAAATGAAACTAATGGGCAGCAGGTTTAAAACAAATAAAAGGAAGTTCTTCTTCACACAGCGCATAGTCAATCTGTGGAACTCCTTGCCTGAGGAGGTTGTGAAAGCTAGGACTATAACAGGGTTTAAAAGAGAACTAGATAAATTTGTGGAGGTTAAGTCCATAAATGGCTATTAGCCAGTATGGGTAAGGAATGGTGTCCCTAGCCTGTTTGTCAGAGGGTGGAGATGGATGGCACGAGAGAGATGGCTTGATCATTACCTGTTCGATACACTCCCTCTGGGACACCTGGCATTGGCCACTGTCAGCAGACAGAGTACTGAGCTGGATGGACTTTTGGTCTGACCCAGTATGGCCATTCTTACGTTCTTAGGACAAACTTATTTGGACAGTAAGAGGGCATGTATATGAAATCTGATATACAATTTACAACAGTGTCTTCAGGCTAGTTTAACCAATATTTAGAAAATAAATATGTTATTTGGCAACTAGTATTTTATTCCTGTTGCTAAGGCTGAGTGAAACTGGCAGTAAATTACAGGTGTAATTTCATATCTTTTTGTTTCTCCTTATCCATTTTGTGTTGATTTCAGACCTTTCCCATTTTGTTTTTTGTGAAATGTATTTTTCTCAGACAGTCAAAATTTTATGTACATGGTACCAAAGCCGCTATCTTTGGCAAGTTTGGTTTGTGGAGAGAGACTGAAAGTAATAAAGGATATCACAAAAGACAGTTATATTTTATACACACAGACATAAACTGGTAAGAAAGAGATAGTCACATGCAGGGATGCATGAACTGTTGGTCCAAAACTAGAATTGTTGTAGGTATTGTTATTAATAAGGAAAAAGGGGGAAAAGACCCACTTGTTTACTCACATTTTTTAACTATACTGTTGATGTTTCCTGAAGCATTGGTATGTTTTTTCACTCAGTTTTTCCCAACTTTTTTTTTTTTAAATTGATCTCTCTTGGGCAATGGTTTACATACTGTAATTCTTCACTTCAAAGATTTCACAAATACAAGTTGAGTCAGGGTAAAGTCTGGCTGAAAATACATGATCATGTGAGGTATAGGAAGTTATTATCAGCATGAGTATGGGGTGAATGCATTGTGAAGGACATCCAAAGGAGTACTAATAAAACCTTTATTTTACCTCATGCATCATAGATTCTGCCTCTCACATGCTACAAGGAAATTATTTTATAAATGTTTGATTTTTTTATAGTTATGAGCCTATCTGTAGAGCTCAGAAAATGCTATAAAACTTTTACAATTATCTAAAACAGCTTTTTATAATGAAAACTATAACCATTTTGAAGTTTTACATTAAGCCCTTGTAGGGTTAGAAATAAGTGCTGAAGAGCAGGGAAGGATCTCCTTTAGAAATAGTTCATAGTTCCTGTTTTTACCCTCGTGGGGCTGTAGAATACTAAATTTTAAACTGATCAGATTTTTATGTATTGCCAGTAGCATTGTTGCAGGGCTGAATCTTGTCATTCCTTATTTTGAGGCTAGAAAGAAAATCCCATTTCTGAGGCAAGAAAAATGAACATTTGTATGACAAGTTGATATTTCCTAAATGACAATAGTTTGAAACTTCTCCAGAGTTTGAGATGTTAGAATATATCATGGGAAGAGGTGACATGAGGCCTTCATGGTGAATAATATCTTCATTTTTATCATATGTATATCATTCATAGCACTTTCCATCTTCAAACCAAAGTACACATAATAATCTTGTATCTTTCAAATACTCTTACATAGTTCTAGTATGCATCATTTTACAATTATTTAGTACTAGAACATTTACATGGCATTGCTTAACTTGTAAGTTTTCATTTTTTTTCATTGAAAACATTGTTCTGGGGTGGAACTAGGGATGAAGGCTTCAGTATGCAGGCTGCCCCAGGAAGAGAGGCCAACGCCAGCCCTCTCTCACCACAGAAGCTTGGGGCCATGTGAGAAGCACCTGTCTGGCTGGGGGACAGGCAGACACAGAGACAAACAGACATGTTCTCTGACAGATCCCTTTCTCAACCCTCTCTCCACCAGCCCAATAGGGTATTAACTGCCTTCGTCCCCATCTCTGGTCCCTCGTTGCCCCACTTTGGTTAATTTTCAGTATACCTGTCCTTCCTAACAGACTCCTCCCTTTCCATTTTATGCGAAACAATCAAATTCTATACACATTTCTTTGTCCTGGCACAAACAATCTCTTACCTTGCTTTCAGTTATGATAAGAGGAAGCTACATACCAAATTTGGTGGTCCTAGCTCTTACCATTTCTTGAACAAATGGACTCACGGATGGATGGACAGACAGATGCAAATTTCTAAAATATATAAGATCTGTCACACAGGTAGTACAGTGACTGTAAAGGCAAACTCAGTAACACCTGATGCTTTCAATAGGAGTGCCTACATTTATTTAAAATTTGTTTTAGGATCTCATTTTATGAGTTTGTCATTGTGCATGGGTTTTGCCTTTTTTTTTTAATGCAGTGATACTTTCACCACTATTACAATCTCGAAGAGTAGAAAGAAGCAAGAGTTTAATATATTATCAGCACGACAGTGCAAACATCTTTGCATTATTCACTTTACTCTGCACTCAGTATGAGGCTAAATCCTGGGATTTGAAACTACTTCCTTCAGGCCCTCAACTCTTACTCACCTCAACAGATCTGGAGTATCTTACTCAGTAGAGTTTCTTCAAATACCGTATATCTAGCTGTAAAGTAGTTGGCAGTATATTAATTCTCATAACAATTCCATAGGTCAGCATCTTTGTTTTCTGCTCTTTTGGAAGATGTATTTTATTTTATATAGTCTGGCACTGCTCAACACAAAAAAGATATTTATACTATCACAAATTATGGAACTTTTTCATTCTTCTGAGGGAATGTTTAAGAATCATGGACTGTCCTTCATTATTTCCTTTTGGCATATGAATCAAATGTGCTTCATTTAACTGGTCAATTTTTCAATTACGTTTCTTTTAATCAAACCCATTTTGAAACTGATCACATGCAGTTGAATTATAAAAGGGCTACGACAAGCCTCTTACACTTCTAGAAGGTAAAATTGCTCTTCATTTTTTTTCAATCTGTGGAATACTTAACTTGAAGAGAAACTTCGTTTTAGGGTCAGTTATGATTTCCTATTGTAGCCCTTCTGGGGATATAGGAAAGGAGCAACCTTTTCTACAGACGGTCTTTCCTTTCTAAGATGGAGGAAAACGGAACTACATGGTATATATAGGACACACGATTACACAATTTCCAAAGTGCTTTCAACAGGGCATTTGCTCCTAAGTCATAGTCACATTTTTAAGGATTTTCCCAAACAGGATTCTGTTGTCTATAGCTTGGGTCAGATTACTAGGTAACCTCTGGTTTTTCATTGTAGATCTCTTTATAATAATTCCCCTTCTCCCTCTTCTACTAATAGGACTGTACACCCATACATTGAATACTGCATGCAGTTCTAGTCACCCCCTCTCAAAAAAGATGTATTGGAATTGGAGAAGGTAGAGAGAGAGGCAAGAAAAGTAACTAAGGGTATAGTTCAGCTGCCATTTGAAGAGAGATGGGAAAAGACATGGCTTTTCAGATTGCAAAAAACCAGACAACTGAATGGGAATATAATAGAGGTCCATAAAATTGTGAATGGTATGGAGAAAGTGAATAAGGAAGTGTGTTATGAGAAGGAGTGAATAATACGAACTTGAGGTCACCCAATTAAGTTAATAGGCATTAGATTTAAAACAAAAAGGAAGTACTTCTTAATTCCCTTAGATTGCAGGGAATATTGTGAAGACCAAAATTACAGTAAGGTTAAAAAATAGATAAGTTCATGGATGATAGATCCATGAAAGGCTATTAGCCAAGATGTTCAGGGATGCAACTCTAGGCTCTGGGTGCTCCTAGTCTCTGATTTCCAGGAGCTGGGACTGGACCATAAATCTTCCACTCACCGTAATTTTAAATATTGGACTTCATATTTCTGACTTGTATTCTAGGTCAATGATTATTGCAGCTGAGGAAAGAGCCTGGGTTATGTTGCTAACAAAATGTGAACGGTTCTCACAACTCAGTTAGTTTTCTCTTTAGCTACTAGAAAATTTATCTATTCTAAAGTTAAGTTTTGAGAGAAAAAACCCTGCTGAACTGTTACTCTAAAAGGCTAGTTGGTGCCAAATTGCCCACTGCCTTAGGGCTAGTTTTTTTTAATACTTTGAGAGCTTTCTTGTCAGATAAAAGTACCCTGGAAAATTAAGACTACACTACAGCAGTGCACGTTCCCAGCTTCTATCCCTGTCTCCAGCCCTCAGGCTTTCCCCATCCATTCTGAATTTCTCAGGTAATGTGTTTTGAGGGTCCCATGTATATATTGTGTAGCCACCCTATTTGGATAGTTTGTATTTTTGTCTTCAAGAGAATCATCTAATATTCAATGTCTGCTTTATAGTTGACTGCATAGTTGAGGCAAGACAGGACTGCTTCTTCCTGATTTACCCTTACTTAAGTTTCACTCTCTATAAATGACAATTTTGGCATTGAACAATAAATGGGCAGCAAGCTTGTTTTCCTTCACTGAAATATGTGTCTATACTTTAACAGAGAGAACAAGCATAAAGAAATTAAAAAAGATAATGTAACAAGATTGGCTAAAATACAATTCTTTTTTGCTCATATAAAAGCTAAATCAGCTTATACTAATTTAAATCCGTTACAATATGACAGCCAAAAAAGGGCAGAAGAACCATTAAATTTGATAGTACTAATAAAACTACACAAAAGAAGTGGATGAAAACAGACTTACTTTTAGATTGGTATTCGTGAGCTATAACAAAAAAATCTGTTTTATGGTGTTTTAAAAATCATCTGGTTAACATTTAATATGAAAATTCATATTGGTTCCACCCCACTGACAACAAAAATTATTTCTGAGTCAGTGTGGTTTGTGCATGCTAAAGACTGGAAAAGAGCCCTCTACAGTCTTTCAGCAGGTAGTAAATCATGTCTTCAGTGGGATTTTGAAAAACACAGAGGTAGAGAGGAAGAGTCATGATGACTCTTGCATTGCCAGCAGATCTAGAGAAGTGATTATTCCCTTTTATTCAGCATTGGTGAGGCTACATCTGGGGTATTATGTCAAGTTCTGGACCCTCTCCTGTTAAAGGAAGGATGTGTATGCATTGGAGAAAGTCCAGTGGAGGGCAACAAAAATGATTGGGGGCTAAAGTACGTGACTCACAAGGAGAGGCTGTGGGATTTGGGTTTATTTAGTCTGGAGAAGAGTGAGGGGGGGATTTGATAGCAGCCTTTAGCTACCTGAAAAGGAGTTCCAAAGAGGATGGCGACAGGCTTTTCTCAGTAGAGTCCTCAGAACAAGGAGCAGTGATCTCAAGTTGCAGTGGGGCAGGTCTAGATTGGATATTAGGAAACTCTGTTTCACTAGGAGGGTGGTGAAGCACTGGAATGGGTTACATAGGGAGGTGGTGGAATCTACATCCCTAGAGGTTTTTAAATCCCAGCTTGACAAAGCCCTGGCCGGGATGATTTACTTGCGTCCTGCTTTTAGCAGAGGGTTGGACTTGATGATCCTCTGAGATCTCTTTCAACTCTAGCATTATAGGATTCTATGACTTCTGCTTCTTACATATATCTTAGCACTATTCTACATTAGACCTTAAAAAGGCCAGACTCTGATGCTTCTCTTTTTGGTGGAGGAAAGAGACCAAGTATTTTTCTTAACTTTCCAGGTAACACTTTACTGTGGTACTAGCTTTGTACTAATTTTAAAATATCTATATAAACTCCTTCCAATTATGCAGTTGTTTTTATACCAAAAGATTCCTTTTATTGAAAGGAAAATTAATCCTATTATCTTGAAATGCTGCAACACTGTGGAGTTGAAACATGGCAACCATCCTCTACCAGTAATATGACACAGGTTGGACATTTTATTTTACTTTTTGTGAAGAGATTTGATTGGGATTGGGACATTAAGTAATTTCTCCATGGAAAACTTCTCCACAAGTGTAGAGACCATAGTAAGTCGATTAACGTTATATTAACTCTGGGTACATTATTACCGTACTTTAACTTAGGTCAGCTTACCATGGTAGAGTGGATAAGGCCTAAGTTTAGATAGTTAGTAGGGAATTCTGTTTTTAATTTTTCTGAGATGCACCATGCATGCTTTTAGGGATGTATAAATGACAATAAATATCAGTGGTCCTGTGTAGATGAAGTTTGAAGTGATAACTGAATGCAATAGATACAGAATAAAATGCATCATTTAGAATAGGTCAGAGTTGTTTATTGTTGTGTAGATGAATGTTGATGTTTACGGAAAGAGAATGTAATATGAAACCTGTCTCTTATGACAAAAATACTATTTTTGGCTTGTAAGCACAGTTATCACCTGGGGGTAATTGCTTTATATTTGGCTTTCATGCAGAGAGACTAGAGTGTTTCTTCTTTGTAACTCATATGAACAGCAAGAAGGTGCATTGACTGACATGAAAACCAGTCACTAATCATTATTCCTTTTACTTCTTCCATTCTTTTTACTTGCTCAAGTTCATACGTTCATGATGCAGACATATGTAGCACTATACCACAGCTGCCGGTGACAAACTTGATTTCTCTGTGATCTATGAAAACAGCTTTTCCCCAACACTTCTCCGTGCTCAATTATTTTTTATTTCCATTCAAAACATAAAAGAAAGTGTAATTTCTCCAACACCTGGTGCAGAATGACTAGGTAATTAAACGCCAGCCGAGATGATTGTCACATAAAGCTACAATGTGGCAAACAGATTGGAGGTTCCGTAACGTGTGCCTTTATTTCACTGAAACGGATGCATAATGGAACCTGATTTAAATATGTTCTTTTTTAAAGAAATATTTCATGTGTTTTCATTGAAATTAACTTTGTCTTCAGAGCTTCTAAGCAGACCTAGTCTTTGAGTTATTCTGTGCCAGCCTGTGGAATAAAGAAAAAGGCACTATTGATTTATAGGCCTAACTTTGGAAGCCCACTCATTATGTGAGAAATTTTAAGAAGTTAACTGCAAAAGAAGTTTGTCGCATGATTTCCCATGTAACATAATTAATAGTGAAAGTTCTCATTTTAGTGTAACTTCAGAAGGAAAGCATAACTTTCATTATGCTCCAAGTTTTGTTTGATTATTCCATTGGAAGTAATAGCTGATTCTGAAAGGAGTTTCATAGTTATATTAGTTAATCAGTGGTCATATCTGTTTATATTGTTGCAGTTTATGGCAGTTGTCTTTGCTCTGCATTCCTATTCTGGGATCAGCTGAGCAATGTGTTTAAAGCTAGAAGGGACCATTTGATCATTGAATAATAGCACTGGAAGGGACCTTGGGAGATCCTCTAGTCCAGTTCCCTGCATTCATGGCAGGTCTAAGTATTATTAGACAATTCCTGACAGATGTTTGTCTAACCTGCTCTTAAAAATCTCCAGTGATTGATTGAGGTTGTACAACCTCCCTAAACAATTTATTCCAGTGCTTAGTAACTTTGGCAAGAAATTTTTTTTCGTGTCCCACCTAAACTTTCCTTCGTGCAATTTAAGCTCATTACTTCTTGTGCTATCCTGAGAGATTACAGAGAATAATTATTCCTCCTCCTTTGAACAGCCTTTTAAGTACTTGAAAACTGTTGTGTCTCCTCTTGGTCTTCTCTTCTGCAGACTAAACAAACCCAATATTTTTAACGTTCCCTCATAGGTCATATTTTCTAGACTTTTAATCGTTTTTGTTCTTCCCGGGACTTTCTCTAATTTGTCCACTTTTTTCCTGATAAGTGGTGTCAGAACTGGAAGCAGTACTCCAGATGAGGCCTAAGCAGCATGGAATAGAGAACATGAATTACTTTCAGTCTTTCTTACAGCTCTCCAATTCATACATCCCAGAATTATGTTTGCTTTTTTTTCCAACAGTGTTACACTATTGACTCAGTTTTAACCTGTGGTCCACTATCACCATTTCACAGTACTCCTTCCTAGGCAGTCATTTCCCATTTTGTATGTATGCAATTAATTGCTCCTTCCTCAGTGGAACACTTTACATTTCATCTTATTTACTTCATACCATTTTTCCAGTTTGTCCCAATTATTTTGAATTATAATTCTACCCTCCAAAGCATTTGTAACATCTTCCAACTTGATCTCATCCAGAAATTTTATAAGTCTATGGGTATGTCTACACTACAGCGCTAATTCGAACTAACTTAGTTCAAATTAGCTAATTCGAACTAAGATAATTCAAATTAGCGCATCCAGACTTAAAAACTAGTTCGAATTAGTGTTTTGCTAATTCGAACTAGCATGTCCACATTGAGTGGACCCTGAACCGAGGCTAAGGATGGCCGGAAGCAGTGCCGGCAGGGCATCAGATTAGGATTTAGAGCGTGGAGCTGCTGTCTCAGGCTAGCCGAGGGCTGTGCTTAAAGGGACCCGATTCCCACCCTGGGGGACAGTTCTCAGGGGTTCCCCGCTTGCAAAGCAGTCCTGGCTTGGAATGCCCTGAGTGCCCATACTCGGCACATCACAGCACTCGGCCATCAGCCTGGCTGCACTTGCTGCAGGCTGCCATCCGGGGGCGGGGGGGGGGCTAATCGGGGGGCTGCAGGAGAGCTTCCATCCCGAGCAGCCCGCAGAGCCACCCCAGTCCTCCCCATTGGGGGCTCATACCCCATTCCTCCCTCACCTCCTTCCACTTACCCCTCCCTAGCCCCCCTTCCTGATATACAAAATAAAGGACACGTGTGTTCAAAAATAGAAACTCTCTTTATTGAACAGAACTCGGGGAGACTGGGAAAAGGAGGTGGGAGAGGGGAAGAGAGAGGGTGGGAGAGGGGAGGGCAACTAAAATGATCAGGGGTTTGGAACAGGTCCCATATGAAGAGAGGCTAAAGAGACTGGGACTTTTCAGCTTAGAAAAAAGGAGACTGAGGGGGGATATGATAGAGGTCTATAAAAGCATGAGTGGTGTGGAGAGGGTGCATAAAGAAAAGTTCTTCATTAGTTCCCATAATAGCAGGACTAAAGGACACCAAATGAAATGAATGCATAGCAGGCGTCAAACTAATAAGCGAAAGTTCTTCTTCACAAAGCAAATAGTCAACCTGTGGAACTCCTTGCTGCAGGAGGCTGTGAAGGCTAGAACTAGAACAGAGTTTAAAGAGAAGTGAGATAAAGTCATGGTGGTTGGGTCCATGGAGTGGTATTAGCCAGGGGGTAGAAATGGTGTCCCTGCCCAAGTTTGTGGAAGGCTGGAGATGGATGGCACGAGACAAATGGCTTGGTCATTGTTTCGGTCCATCCCTTCCAGGGCACCTAGTGTGGGCCGCTGACAGCAGACAGGCTACTGGGCTAGATGAACCTTTGGTCTGACCCAGTACGGCCATTCTAAGCTCAGGGCTCAGGGTCGGGGGTCTCACTGGACCACCCTGGTTTTCATGCAAACCTGCTCCTGGGTGGCCAGGCTGGCAGCTATCCTGCCCTAGACAGCCACTTTCCTGTGCCTAGTGCGGAGGTCATGGATGAGGTCCACAATGTCTGCACTAGACCAGGCGGGCGCCCACCTCTTGCGGCCCCGGGCAGGCTCCCGGGAGCCGCCAGCCTGGTCCCGGGAAGAGGCAGAGGGCTGGGTGGCAGTGGGTGGCTGGCTCGAGCCGTGCCAGGTGCAGGGTCTGCTGGGTGGGTGCTGGCAGGCTTGCACCTGGCAAGGGCACCGTAGCCAGCCTGTGATCCTTTAAGGGTTCCGGGGCCGGGAGGGGGGCAGCCGAGTTTCCCTGGTGTTGGCCAGAGTGGCCACCAGGGCAAGCTGGGGAGGGCTAGCCTCCCACTAGTTCGAATTAAGTGGCTACACAGCCCTTAATTCGAACTACTTAATTTGAACTAGGCGTTAGTCCTCGTGGAGTGAGGTTTACCTAGTTCGAAGTAAGCGCACCGCTAGTTCGAATTAAGTTCGAACTAGCGGTTTGGATGTGTAGCGCCTATCAAAGTCAATTTGAACTAACGTCTGTTAGTTTGAATTAACTTTGTAATGTAGACATACCCTTAGTCATTATCTAAATCACTAATCAAGATAACCAAACTGGGTCAGAACTGATTCCTGTGGAACCCCACTCAATATGCCCCTTCTGCTTGACTGTGAACCACTGATAATGACTCTCTGGGATGGTTTTCCAACCAGTAATTCACTCACCTTATAGTAGGTCCATCTAGGTTGTATTTCCCTAGTGTTTTAATGACAAAATCACACAAGACAGTACCGAAAGGTTTACTAAAGTCAAGATATAGCATATCTACTACCATTTCGCCCATCCACAAGGCTTGTTACCCTGTTAAAAAAAGCTATTAGGCTGGTTTGACATAATTCGTTCTTGACAAATCATATTATTACTTATCATCTTATTATCAAATAGGTATTCACAAATTAATTGCTTAATTATTTGCTCCATTATCTTTCCAGAAGTTAAGCTGACTGGTCTGTAATTCCACAAATTGCCCTTATTTCCATTTTTATAGATTGGCAATAATTCTGTCATCTGGATTCTCTCATCTTCCATGACTTTTCGAAGATAATTGTTAATAGCTCAGAACTCCTCTTTCAGCTCCTTGAATATGCGAGGATTCATTTAATCAAGCTATGGTGACTTGAAGACATCTAACTTGTCTAAGTAATTTTTAACTTGTTCTTTCCACCAGTATAGCCTCCGATTCTACCTCCTTTTCACTGGCATTTCCTATGTTGGACATCTAACATAGTGAATGCCTGTGAAAATGAGGTAGGGTCAGACATCTAGTCTGACGTCCTGCATTAAATTGCTCCTAAATTCCCTGTGCTGAACCCAGACACTTCAGTTAAACTAAAGCATTTCCGTCCTCAGAACAATAAATTGTTGAATGCCACAGGCAGAAAAGAGGGATTGAAATACCAGAAACGCTCAACGCCTCTGAATAGTAGGGAAAATTTTAGGTGACATGAGCCCAGATGATCCTACAGGTTGGACCTACCTGGTCCAGTACCCTTAGGACCTGACTGGTCCTATTCGAGGGGATTTGCCAGACCAGGGGCATTCCCATGCCATTGGTCTCCCAGCCTCCTGCCCTCCCCCAACTGTTGGCTTCTTCTGGCCTGCACCTGCTGCAGAGGAGTTGGAAAAGAATAGCCAGGCTTCCATACTTAGATTCATTTGGCGAATGGTCCCACATTTTCTGTGCTGGTCTTGTACTTCTGGGGACAGTTCTTTATACCTGGCTCCAGCCCTGAAAGTTCTCCAAACTAGTGAAATAAGCAATTTATCTTAATTTTACCAGTCTCATCCCAGAACAGGAACACAGGATATGGACAAATTCCATAAAGTTGCAACTATGTATACAGATATATACTGAGAGAGAGAGAGAGATACTAGCTAGAGTTACCCAGCGTTGCTCGGTCCTGCTCCCCGCCGGCCGATTTGCTTCCTCCCCACACCAGGCCTGCTTCCTGCTGGCTGGTTCTCCTCCTCCCGATCTCCCACGGCCAGCCCTGCTGCCCCTAACCCCCCCCCCACCAGCTCTGCTTCCCGCCAGCTACCCCTCCCCTGATCTCCCCTGGCCAGCACCACTGCCCCCAACCCCCTTCTCTCCCCCGTGATCAGCTCTGCTTCCCGCCAGCGGCTGCCTCTCCCCCGGCCAGCCCTGCTGCCCAAGGCCCTCCCCACGCCAGCTCTGCTTCCCAGTGTCCCCCCCACACTTCCTCCTGGCCAGCCCTGCTCCCCTCCCAGCCAGTTCCTTCCTCCCCGCCCCCGATCAAGTGTGTCAGGATTTTTTAGACTACCTGGTAACCGTAGTCAGGGGGGCAGGGCGGATGCGTGTGGGGGTAGGGCAAGTCCTGTACGGCGCTGGGGGCTGCAGGTAGCGGGCACATGACGTAGGGTGGGTGGGGTGGCCCCTGCAGTGCAACGGGTTATTTTTTATTTTTACAGGTTGAAATAGGGCCCAATTGGGTCCAAGAGTACTTTAAAACCTTCTCCTGGAGGAAAGGCTATCCCATGCAAAGTTTAGTTGCAGTAGCTCTTACAGTGTCCAAGTTATTAGAGCACAAACATACAAGCATTCTCCTTTTTATTTATATTTTATATATATAATATTATTTATTATTATTATTTATTATATATATATATAATAAATTAAAAAAAATACAGTTTAAGGGATGTAACTTTAGCCTAACCACATAATTTCTGTAGTGTGACCATTGATGTACACAGGGTGAGCCATAGCTTGCCTATATGTCTGCCACATCATTGTGAACCACAGTGAACTGCAATCCAAACTGCATTCAAAGCTGCTGGTATGGGCCAGCACTGTTCAGGCCCTAACTAATTTTAACCATGAGGCTATTGCAAAATGAAATAAAACCCAGAAATGAGTTCATTCATATCATAAGTATTAAACCAAATCTTTAATACAATAGTAAAATTTACGATTACAGTCTTCTTTATTATTTTCAATAGTTTTCTTATGTCTTATTTTTATTTTCCATATTGTTCTTACAGATCTGAATTTCCAATCAAATCCTGTCTTTAGTTCACTCTAAACTAATTAAATTTGAGCAAAGGAATAGATTCACAAGTGGATGTTTGTTTTTCATTATCTGTATACTGCAAAGCAGTTTGTCTGGAAGGACGTGTAGAATATTACTGATAACTTTGGTTATGATTACATCATACATTCTTGCTATTCCTTTTTACTGGCACAAAAACAGGCAAGGGAAATAAAATACTGCTAAAGAAATAAGGAAGACCAGGTTGGCGGGGATATTTTTTCAGCGGCTTTTGTTACATGTGAAGAACCAGTGCATATTCCAAGATTAAGCTACTATTTTTTACTCCCAAATGATTGCTTTCTTAATATTAATTTTTCATCTGTGAAGTCCTTTCCATGTTGAAGGATCACACAATAGTAGGGGAATTGATGCTGAGGAATTCCACTGATGATATGGAGGTAAGAAAGTATGCAAGCCTTTATGCAAACTTAATACCTGCATGTTCTTCATCCGCTAGAGTTGGGGAATCTCTAACTTTTTTGACAGAATAACTAGCCTTGTGGATGCAAGGGGAAGTGTTGGATGACATATACCTTGACTTGATTAACGTTTTGCATACTTCCTCACATAGCCCTCTCATAAACAAACAGGTAAATACAACCTAGATGGACGCATAACTGGTTGGAATACCATTCCCAGAGAGTAGTGATCAGTGGTTCACAGTCATGCTGAAAGGGAATAATGTGTGGTGTTCCACAGGGATCAGTTCTGGATCCATTTCTTCTCATATCTTTATCAATGTTTTAGATAATGGAATAGAGAGAACACTTATGAAGCTTGCAGACGATGCCATGTTGGGGGTGTTGCAAGTGCTTTTGACCATAGGATTAAACTTCAGAATGATCAGGGTAATTCAGAGAAATGGTATGAAGAAATAGGATGAATTTCAATATGGACAAATGCAAAGTGCTCCGTGTAGGAAGGAACAATTAGTTGCAAATATACAAAATGGGAAATGACTGCTTGGGAATGAAATTTTGGGAGTTATTGACCACAAACTCAATATGAATGTACAGTGTGACACTGTTGTAAAAAAGCAAACCTCATTCTGGGATGCATTAACAGGAATGTTGTAAGCAAGACATAAAAAGTAATTCTTGTGCTGTTCTTTGCATTGACTAGGATTCAGCTGTTGTATTGTGTCCAGTTCTAAGTGCCACATTTCAGGGAAGATGTGGATAAATGGGGAAAAAGTCCAAAAAAGCGCAATAAAGTAATTAAAGGTCTAGAAAACATGACCTGTGAGGGAAGATTGAAAAAAATGGGTTTGTTTAATTTAGAAAACAGAAGACTAAGAGGGGACATGATGATAATTTTCAAGTGCAGGTTGCACCCCTATAAAGCAGAACTCTCTGTTCTGGCAACATCAGCATGGGAGGGGGGACGTGGGACATTGGAAGCCCAGCATGATGCAGGAGGCGGGCAACACGTAGCCCAGCTGGGCTGTGTGTGAGGGAGCAAGAGCCAGAAGAAGCCTGGCTCAGCTGGGCTGCAGTGTGTGTGGGCGGGGGGTGGGGAGGTCCTACATGTACATAAACTGTTATTCCAAGAAGGGAGAATTGTTCTTAATCTCTGATGATTGGACAAGAAGCAGTGAACTTACAGTGCAGCAAGGGAGGTTTAGGTTGGTGATTAGGAAAAAAGTTCCTGTCAAGATGGTTAAACAATGGAATAAATTGCCTGAGGCAGTTTTGGAATCTCCATCATTGAAAATGTATAAGATCAGGTTAGACAAATACCTGTCAAGAATGATCTAGATCAGGGGTTCCCAACCTTTCTCGGTCCCCGTACCTCCTTGGCTTTTTGTAATCCTTCCCATACTCTCTATTCAATATGAAAGGAAATAAATTCTAGACTCTAGAATCCAGAACTTTTTTCACTAGCACTACTACTTTTGGAATATTTCAATTAGGATAATCTAGTTATTTACCAAATATTCCCCATACCCCCTTTACAAGTTCCTCATACCCCTTAGGGGTATGCATACACCAGGTTGGGAACCCCTGATCTAGATAATACCTAGTCCTGCTAAGAGTGCAGGGGATTGGACTAGATGACTTCTCAAAGTCCCTTCCAGTCTTATGATTCTATGACATTCTGTGATGATTTTTCTTTATTTTTTTTAGTTACTTATGTAACTCTGAGTACAAACAAAAGCAATATTGTAGTATTGTAGTCTCTCTTAATTTGCTGTGTGTGTGTTTGTTTGTTTCAGGCTCAAGTTAATTGCTTAGTGAAACTTTTGATGTATTACTACTATCTAATAACAGTGGAAGGGCAGTGGAGAGAGTACAATAGCATTCCTCTCTGTCTCGCTACTACTAAAATGTACACATAGTCTTTCTGTGTGCAAGTAAGAAATCAGAAAATAAATTGGGCAGAAAATCAGTGAAAGATTATATGGCTTTAATAGTCATTTAGACATTTGAAATAACTTATCCAGTATATCATACTATGTCTAATGAAAATGCCCTCAAAACTGAGGGGGTAGCATTTTAAATCAGGGCGAGGTTCTCACTAAGGCTATGTCTAGACTACAAGCCTCTTTCAAAAGAGAGCCTTTAGACAGCAACCCGTATTTTCAAAAAAGAGAGCCACTTTTTGAAAGAGAGCACCCAGGCAGTCTGGATGCTCTCTTTCGAAAAAGCCCTGTTTGCATTCAATAATGCCTTTTTTCAAAAGAGCACTTTCGAAAAAAGGAGCTCATCATAAAATAAGGTTTACCAGGGTCGAAAAAACCACCACCTTCTTTCAATTTAATTTCAAAAGAACGTGGAAGCAGTCTAGACACAAGGGAAGTGGGTTTTTTTTTTTTTTATTTTTTTTTTAAAGAAAAAAATGTAGTCTGGACACACCCTAACACTCATTTAAAGTTGGGCATCTGATGCACCAATATATGTTATTGATTTTGCTCATATGAAGTCCCTCTGTGGTCAAGCCTTAAGTATTGAGATCATTGTGCTTTTGACACCTTATCCATAATGTCAAATATGCAGTAGAATTTCAGTACAGTGTTCTATGCTGTGTGTTGCTTATGTGTGTTCTCAAAGGAAAAAAAGTGTTTTCACATACGTTCACTGCTTTGAAGAAAATTTGGGGAGAGAATGGAAAGGAGTTTAGCATTTAGCTGCAAAACAAAATGGAGTTTAAAATGCAACTTTTTAGATCATGATCCCACAGTTAGATCCATGCAGCAAACCTTTTTGCCTATAAGAAGTCCCATTAGGTTCTCCCACAAATAGGTCAAGTTACATAATTGAAACCTTAGTTCATGTCAGCAAACATGATTCTAGGATGCATTAGAAGTCATTCTTCCACTCTACTCTGCACTGATTAGGCCTCAGTTGGAGTATTGTGTCCAGTTCTGGGCACCACATTTCAAGAAAGGTGGAGAAATTGGAGAAGGTCCAGAGAAGAGCAACAAAAATAATTAAAGGTCTAGAAAACATGAGCTGTGATTCAAGGCTGAAGGCATTGGGCTTATTTAGTTTGGAAAAGAGAAGACTGAGAGGGGACATGATGATAGTTTTCAGGTATCTAAAAAGGTGTCACACGGAGGAAAAATTGTTGTCCTTGGCCTCTGATGATAGGACAAGAAGCAATGGGCTTAAACTGCAGCAAGGGAGGGTTAGGTTGGACATTAGAAAAAACTTCCTAACTGTCAGGGTGGTTAAACATTGGAATAATTTTCCTAGGGAGGTTGTGGAATCTCCATCACTGGAGATATTTAAGAGCAGGTTAGACAGACATCTATTATCAGGGATTATATAGACCGTGCTTGGTCCTGCCCTGAGGTCAGGGGACTAGACTTGATGATCTCTAGAGATCCCTTCCAGTTCTAGTATTCTATGATTCTATGCAAGTATGTGGGGAAAAATGCTTTCTTACTTTCTGCTCTTATCCTTTCACAGTGCCTGACTACTAAAGGTTGAACCTCCCTGATCTGGCACCCTTGGGACCTGTCTGGTCCTGAACCAGGGAATTTGCTGGACCAGGGAGGGTCAGTGCTGGCGCCTTCACTACTGGCCACTGGTCTCCTGGGCACCAGCTCTTCCCCTTCACAGGGGTGCTGGAATTCACTGCCATGTGCCAGGTCTCCACTCATCAGGTGCATCAGAGCTCCCCTCTGCTTCACTGGCAAGGGCTCTCCTCTGCATCATCATCTGGCTGAGCCCCCTCTGCCAGTTCCTGAATTGGTAGGGCTCTGCTCCTGTCTGCCAGCCCTTTGGGTGCTGAGACTCTGCTGCCAGACTCTGCTGCCAGTCCACTTTCCCCATTTCGGGCTGTGCTCTTCCTTAGTCCCAGGCTCTGCTTCTCTCTGGTCCTGCAACACTTCTAGCACATTGATTTTTCTCACTGTGTGCTACCATGCTGGAGCCACCCCTGTGTGCCGCCCCTGATGCCCAGCCAGGGGTGTTGCCAGACCAGGGAAGTCTGGATTAGGGAGTTTCAACCTGTATACGGTTTCTTATGGGGAGTGACTGGACTTTTTAACTAAAATTAACATTTATTTTTCGTTAGATATGTTTAAGTTTAAAATTAATTAAAAAGCAGAAAATCATAAAACATAGTGTTAAAAGCATGCTAGTGTGGGTGGGGGTGGGGGTGTGGTGTGTGTGTGTGTGTGTGTGTGTGTGGTAATAACTGCCAATGTTTCCTGAAAAATTATTTATTTCTGACAAGGATCATTTCAAAAAATGATATGGAACTAAATGTTTTTAGAGGACAATATGAGAATGATCTGCTCCAATAAATACAAAACTTTAGAGGAGAAAGATTCATTTTTTTACCCTCCATTTATAAATAAAAGAACAAAAGCACTAGAGAATAAATTTTGTTGAGATTCATTTACATTTGCAAGAAAAATTGTCAATGAACAATTGAAATTACTTTGACATAACTGGCTGAAAATATTTTAGGCTACTTGGAGATTGTCTTTTCATTAGTTGTACTCTTTGGTTGAGTTTTGATTCTGTGTAGTAATTTGCTTCTGCTGTTTAATTTTCATATTTTTAACTTAAACATATTCTGAAGAATGTAAAATGCTTCTGTGGTTCTCATTACCAGTTGTGAAATTATCTTCTTGTATACCATTGGCTGTATGTTTTTATTGCTCTGTCTAACAAAACGAAAAGTCAGAGAAAATTATTATTTGTTATGATTCCTGCAGATAGTAATGAAGGCTTCAAAGTGTGTTTTTGTGTAAATGCAAGTATAATAATTTCCTTTTGGTGAATATTTTAAACACAGCATCATTTTTCTTGTATTCACATATTTAAAGTCTGCAAAAATCACTTTTGCAGTCTAAATTCATTTTCTTTCCATCTCTGCTTTGTAAAAATTTACATTTTCTCTTGCAACATAAATAAAATGTTGGCTATTAGTCACTCACTGCACAGGTCAGAGGGATGAAAATGTAGAGGATGCTATAATATCTTTTGTACGAAACATTAAGACAAATGCAACTCTTGTTTTTCTTTGTATAAGGCACTGAGGCGTGAACTGAAGGATAAAGAGCAAACTATTCTGAATGCTGTAGACCAGGCGCGAGTTTTTCTTGCTGACCAACCAATTGAGGGCCCAGAAGAACCAAGAAAAAACCTGCACTCAAAAATGGGTCAGTTATTGTTTTCTTTATATTTGGAATGTATAACATGAATGTAGCAACATCAAACCACTTTTTAGGTCCCCAATATACATTTTATAACTCATTACTTGAGTAGCCTCCTTGAATTTCTGAAGGACTGGGGCATTTCACATCCTATAAGTTGATCAAGTATAACCATCATTGATTTGTAAATATCTAGTGTTCAGTGGTAGAAGAAAGAGATGTACAAATAAATCATAGCCTATATTTTATATTAAAATACTAAATATTTCGTATTTTTGCCTTTCATTATACATTCAAAATAGAATAACAACAGTACAGTTTCATATATTCTTTGTGCAGTAGCAAAGGTATGCACCTGAAATCCGATTCAAACAACATTGGCGTATAAGCCATTTAAATTGCATATCTCTTTTTGTAAAACATTAACGAAAATAGATTCTGGACTTACCTGATAAAAAATGCAACACGTTTGTTCTAGATCATTTGTTATTCATCTCTAGGAGATAATTGAGCTATTTAAGTCTTTAACTCGTTAGTGACTGCAAGAGTTGACTCATATTTAGCTATTTTCAGGGACCCGAGAAAAAGTAGTAAGTCTATGCATAGTTGTTGAAAAGAAAAAAAGCATAATAATTGTGTAAGTACATAGTACATATAGTAATTATCTAAGTATCATGGAGCTATAGAGTAAATTCGTAATTGTTTTGCTGGTGTTATTCTGAAACCTTACTGCTGAAAATTGCATAGAAATTGTACTAGAAATTAATACTGGCTGGTTGAAACAAATGAACATTTTTTGGTTGACTAATACTTCTTGGTGGTTGTACTAGATGGTTTCTTCTGCAATTTTGAAACAATCAAGAGAATAATTATTTAAAAGTTGGTAATTTTGCAACTTAATTGATATATTTCATATTTGTCCAACACTTCAGGAAGTATCATGAAGATGAAAAATAATACATTTGCAAAATGACTTCAGCATATTTTATGATGTGCGTCTCTAAAGGTGTATAAGCACCCAAATCAAGCTGTGACAAAACACACAATTAGTGCCAAGTGTTTTATATTCAGCAATAATTGTCAGGATTTGACTTTTGTAAGCTGGTCAGTGTTGAATGAAAACATGAGTGTGCAATATTATGAAAAAGATATTCAAAGGTGGTGGGGACAAACTAAGAAGGTTGGTGACCGTGGTAAACTGCCAGATGATAATTGGCAGGCAAATGGTCTGTGAGTGTTTTATGAATATCTCCTGGTGATAAATCATGTTGCAAAAACAGTACCATGATGTACATAGATCATAGAGTTTGAACTCAGAAGAGGATCATTGCATTGTCTAGCTTGACCTCCTGTATATCATAAATAATTCGGTTCTCTAGGTTACCACTGCATGGAAACCAATAACTTGTATTTGGTTAAAGCATATTTTCCAGCAAGGCAGCCAGTCTTGAGACAGCCAGGCTGCCACTTCCCGTAGGAGTTTGTTCCAGTGGTTAATTGCCCTCACTTACATTTCTTCCTTAGTTCTAATTTGAATAAGTCTGGCTTCAGTTTCCAGGCATGGGTTCTTTTTATGCGTTTCTGCATTTTACTAAATGTGCAGATAGTCCCATTGATTAAAGCACTATTCTACAGGAGTAATTGTAGCAGAGTCTGGCCTTTAGATTGTATTCTTCCTGGTGCAGGTTCCTTCTTTCAGTCTCTGCTTATCTAGCACAATGATGTCTATAAGTGGATTAAAGCCTCCAGATACTACCCTTATACAATAATAACACAATAAGAGAGTTTTTGTTTTACTTAATGAGAATATATCTGGTAATCCACCTCTTGCACTGGGAGGCAATACCAGATCTTTCAGAGTAAGGAGGGGGGGAAAAACCCTTCCCAAACACATAATTGTAGCCAATTATGCAAGGATATACCTGGGGCTGTACTGACATAAATACCTTCACAGTCTGTGTAATTTCTGTGTATGCAATGACATGAAAGTTCTGGAGTAATGCAAAATGATGACCATCTAATTCCAATAGGAGACCAAATCAGTGTCTTGAATAAACAAAGGATTTGGTAATCTCACTGCTCACCTTGCATATTAAGAAAATTACTGTATTTCAAGAATATTTCATAGATATTGATAACATTTTAAAATAGATCCTATCAGACTTATTTACTTTCAGACATTGTTTTTTGAAACTTTCTCTGATCTTTTAGAAAAGGCATTTTACAAAGATAAATTGAATTGCACTGTAATTTAGTTTTTGTATTAGATTATTTAGCCCAATGTTAACTCATTTTATAATCAGATTAATGTAAAAGTTCATCCTTTCTGTCTAGGCATAAAGTGTCTTAGGGCTTGTCTGCAATGGAACACTGAAATCTGAATCAACTAAAGGTGAGAATTTAAAGCATGTTAGTTAAACCACATTAAATCACATGGACACTTTGGAAGTAAATTAAGATTAACTGAATTAGGGCAATTCAATTCTGAATGAGTATCTCCACACAAGGGTTTAATGAGGTTTAACTAATGCAATATAAATTCATGCAAATTAACTTCTGTGGACAAGATCACCGATTGCAGTAGTATGGAACACATGGAAAGGCAATGAGGAAATGCACATGGAGCAATAACATGAACAATCTGCTAGACTTGTGGTTTCGATGGGTACCCAGCCCACATAAGCCTGAGAGTTATGTTAGTGGGTTGGAGGAGCTAACTGGAGAAATTGGTGGAGCAAATACAGGCTCCTTAGTTGGAGAAGTTTCTTTTTCATTGTTACTTGAATGCACAGGATTTTTGGTTGTCAGGTGTAGTGGCAGTAGCCAATACTGTTTCTTCTTTGTGACACTCATCAAAAGGTTGTGTCCACTCACTTGCATGTGGACTTTGCCACAGGAATCCAGACCTTTTTCAGCACAAGATTTGAATGGCAGGGCGCTTCATTCAAGGCTGTAGTTTAAAACCGCTCTGAAACTTGCTGGCTGAAAATATGAACAGGTCTCTTTACAGAGTATTCTTTATAGGAACCACCTCAATGCCAATGCTCCAAATTGTTTCCTGGCTTTCTGTTTATTTCCAGATCCCATTTAAGGTTTGTCATATAAATCCTTCACTGAATTGGGTCCTGTTTACTTCAATGCCTACCTGTGTCCATTAGTGACACCGCAATAGTTGAAATTGTTCGTGGTCTAGTCCCCCACGGTTTAATTGCAAGGAGATTAGCCATGAGGCACACTCTGTGCTTGGTCCTCAACTGAGAAATTCATTTCTCTTCTCAGTTCACAAGAGCCTGATTCTGTTAACCTTACAGCCTCTTAGCAAGGCCGGTTTGCTCCCCTATACATTTTATGGAATGGAAGGAGTACTTTGAGTGTGTTGGAAAAATGTGGATGTAAATCTACAGGAATGAGTGTAGGATTTGCTCAAAGAAAAGACATTTTAAAAAAGTCCCCAAATAAATACATTAAGTTGCTTCCATTTTGCAAAAAATATTGGGACCTCTGATTTGAGGTCCCAACACTTTTGCAAAATGAAAGAAATTTGTGGTAAAAATTGTTGAGGCTATCTTGTGCTAGTCACGTATATAGGACAAATAATAAAAATTATAAATAGCTATTTTTCCTGAATTTCCCTTTTAAAAATAGAAAGGGATAGGGATAAGCTTTAGTATACTTTTCTGACAAGCTCAAAATTAAACTGTGGGTTTTCAGCTTCCTCTCTAGTAGGCAAATCTTCTTTTTCCTGTTGTAATACAGTTACCCTTTTGATATTCCTGCTGGTGTACTAATTCAATGACTGTTCAAGAAAAAGAGCTCTACGTGGCTTGAAACCTTGTGTGTCTCACTAAAAGAAGTTGGTTCAATGAAAGATTGTGCTTCACCCACCTTAATTGGCCTGGGAATCACATGGCTACAACTACACTGCATTTAATATTAAGGGAAAACATGTAGTACTAGCACCCCATTATTTCCCTTTAATGATGACTTTACACGTTCTTCTTAGAAATGTCCGCCCGCAAACTCACTTTTCAAATATATAGTAACGTAGTAATTCATTCATCTGCAGATTATAAGTAATTAGTCTTTTAATTTTCCTCATTCTTTATAATTTTTTAAATGTTTTCTTATTTCAAGAGTCTTCAGTGCTACTCGAAGAAAAAAATCAAACGGTTAATATGGAAATAACCCCAGCTATATGCACAGAAGATATATGCATTATGAGAAACTACTGGCATGCTGTGTTATGCCTGCATGGATGGCTGCTTTGAATTTGCCTAATGGCCATGTTTTTGTAGTACAGTTGCTTCTTATTAGCTAAACTTCTTGCTCCTGTAATGCTTACAACAAAAAAGTAAGTCTTCTGCCAGGGTGATTAGAAGCTCGAAGAATACTTTTCGTTGGAGTGATGCTAAAGATATAATCATGTGATGATGATACTGTTGAATTCTTCTGATTATGAGCTTGACAGTATCCCATTATGTCTGTTTCAATGCTCTGAAAAGTACTCATAATGACGACAGTGTCATTTGCACCCATTGCTTTTTACTTCAAAGACTCACTGAACTGTAGAAGAGAGAACTTGTTCTGTATAATTGGGGGAATGGACATTAAATTGGCTCTAGTTCTTCTGGGCTGTTTAAAGAGCATAGAAAAGGTAAGGGAAAATAAACTTCATTATGGCAGAAGGAGGACCGTGAGCTCCTGTCAGTCTCTAAAGATTGAGGAATGAATAAGAATCAGTGCTTAAAAAAACCCAAAGAGCTGGTGGAGCTAGGAGCAACTTAGCATATATAAAATAAATATGTAAACAAGCAGCATACTGATCATACATAATATTTTCCTTTTTACGTATTGTCCACTCTTTGAAATCTGTTTGCTTGCCTTAGTATTCCGAACAAGAGTTTTCAATCTGAGTTTTAAAAGTTTACATCCCATTGCAGCTTACTTCTACTAGACATTGAGAAAAACTTTGCTATTTTTGTTACTTTGTGATACAAGATATTTACTGAAATGAAGCAGTTGCCACCAGAGCAGTGGATTTTTTTCTCTTCCTGACTCCAAGGTCAGTTAATATTTTTCCTCTCTAGTAAACAGATGGTCTGATGAATATAGAGCTTTTCTTACTTTCTGAGCAGCTGTTGCAGAGGAGCTAATATAATAAGTACCATGAAAAAGAGACTGATCAATCAGAAGATTTCATACTAAGTGAAGACAAAAAAAGTAGCAGCTAGTTTACAGTGTTCTTGTCACAATATAAAGGAGTTGTGTATCCCTGTGCCAGCTTATTTAATGATGAATGATGAAAAGATTTCCTAACCCTAGGAAAACTGTCACTGTTAAATCATCTTTTATGAAATCAGGTCTAGAGTTCTACTCTATGAAACCAATGTCAGTGCAAATGTGTTCTCTGCTTTAAAAAAGTAACAGGGTACTTATTAATGTGTTGAGCTGTGATAGTGGCAAATACAGTTATGCAACACATATTTATCTCTTAAGTGAATAGACGTCTAATGGTTTTATACCTCATAAAACTAAGTATCTGGTTTTATTTCCATAGTAAATGTATTTTTAAAGCTAGTTCCACCTCATAAGGAATTTATAAAGTAAAACTATCTCAACACATTAATACAACTAATATTTTTCAAATAAAATTCAACAGACACATTTGCACAATGACAGCTAATTAAGAAATGACCTTCACACGCCTTTCTCAGCCCCAGGACAACATATCTATTTTTATTTCTGTTCCATTCCGATTTTTATGCCACACCTGTCACCATGGACTCGAGGTGCAAGCGACACAGTAAGGGATGTGACTAACATCTGTCACATGTACTTTTCTTCGGTTTTAGCTAGCAGCACAAACCAGGTAAAATAATCTTCCTTTTTCTCTTCCCCAATGCTTGCCATTGCCACCATCTTTTGGGGGTCGTATTAGTATTGTGATTTCCCTGCTCTTCGGTTTCTGTATCTAATACTTAGGGATGTTAAATTTAGGGTAAGACAATAGGTTCGTAATACTTTTAAAAGACTAAAGCACAGCAGGAGGGGACCCAGTGCAAGCTGGGACAGCTGATTCCTGGCTCGCACAGGTGTCTCTCCCCCACCCCCCGTTACGCACCAGCTTTTTAAATGTTTAGGCTGCTGTGATTTAGCCTTTTGACTGTATGAAGAGCCTGGCAGCTCTTAATACATTTAAAATGCTAAAGTGCAGTGGCGGGGACCCAGTGCAAGCCTGGAATCAGCTTTCCCTGCTCGCGCCAGATCCTCCCTGCTACGCTTCTGATTTTTAAAGAGCCGGCAAGGTAATATGTTTAAAAAGCAGAGGCGCGGCATCTGGGACTGGGCGTGAGCTGGGAATCAACTGATTCCCAGCTCATGCTTGATTCCTGCTGCTACTCTGCTTCCCCTGCCCCCCGCAGAGGAACTGTGCTGGGGGAGGGCCATGGGTAGTCGACTAGTCGCTTACATCCCTACCAATACTGTCATCGAGTACTGTCAGACTTGCTTTCCAATCAGGGAGAAGAGTGAGGCCTTTCTTGTGACTATCAGTATCAATCAGCCAACACCGCATTCAGAGAGATTTCCCATTTTACTAGAGTTGATGTTAGTTAGCTCATGGCTTGTGTTTATTTAAATTATCACTGGCCACCTGAGCAAGATAATTAAGATACTGTAGCTCACCACCATTTTATGCAGCTCTACCAGTTTCTTTTATTTAGTTTTTAAATCCTCCAAAAAGGGTCAGTATTTTTTATCATGAACAATTTTAATTTTTTAAACTTTTCCATTTCTAATAAAAACCTGCAAGTTATTATACTGTACAGAAAAACAACTATTTGCAAGTGCATTATCCTAGAGGGAAATGGAAAATGTATATGTTGATTATATTTATGACCGTATCAATATATTTGGTATACAAGATATTATTTTGAAATAGTCCTAGGACTCTTGCAATCAGTAACTGACTCTTTGTCATTTGATTTTAATCAATTAAATATTATTTTAGAAAAGTTCATGGCAGTTTTAAATTCTTAACATTAATAATTCCCAAATAAATTAAACTGAAATCACTCTTTCTATCCTCAAGTAATCAAACCTTCTGTTGTTGTCCTTCCTGTATAATGTATGACTTGAGCAGTTGTATCACCTTTTAAAAAATTGTTGTCTCTGTCCCTTTGGAGAAATCTGTTGCAAAGGTTGAGGTAAAAGATTATCTCAAAATTGAGTGTAACGGATTGTCCTACAAGGTAAACTATGTTACAGAATTCTGTGATGGAATAGCTCAAATGGCACTGTGGAGTCTGAGATTTGCATGTTAGCTATAGGAAACAAAACACACACAACACAACCCCAACCCCAACCACAGAACAATATTGAACCTCTGCATCTCATATCTTCCGAAGTGGTTCTTAACATCCCTATTCAAAATTTCTGTAAAAGCATCTCTCAGAATGGTCTCCAGCTTTCTTCATTCTCTCATCTCAATATTGTAAATATTGGATATTCATCATACCTAGGTTACAAGTTCGTAGGTGCCCAGCAATCTACATACTTTCTGTCATGAGCATTCGAGGAAGTCCATTCTATAAACATCCCTGGCACCTCCAGATGTAGTCAGCATCTTGCTTAGGTATGGCTCTCCAAACTAAAATGACTTCAGAGTTTCCCATAACAGTTTGTAACATTCTGGAAATAGCCTGGAATATTTCCTTGAAACATTTGGTAAAATTGAGTGCTCCAAACGTCCCTCTGCCTCTTTCTCCAAAATATTTTGTTTCATTTTAAAGAGATTTTTCCCCTCCAGTTCTAAAATTCAAACATGCTCTGAAACTACCCAGCTATTCTGCTGATATATGCTCTGAAATTGACAGTCATAGATTCCAAGGTTAAAAAGAACCAATGTGATCATGTAGTTTTAATAGAACAGGCCATAAAAAGTTCCCAAAATTCTTAGAATAGACTTTTAACCAAAAAAAAAAAAAAGATAATCTTGTTTTGAAAATAGTCATTGATGGAGAATCCACCACTAGCATTAGTAAATTGAACTAATGGTTAATTAGCCTCTGTTACGTACCTTGGGAACAATCTAGACTAGTGAGCAACTGTCCATACACTGCCCTTTACACTGCCCTTTACACTGCTTTGCTGTTGTTGTCATCACTCGCGGACTGCTCACAAGCACCCATCAGCATGCAAGTCACTCCCAGTTATGTCAGTGTGCATTTGCAACCTGCCAGTCACACTCAGGCTTTTACCAACCTGAACTGTATTGCAGGGTGACCCCTGCACACTGCTGGTAACAGATTTTTAACCAGAAAGCTTTGTAATTTCCAGCTCTTACAAAGGCCATCATTTTATTAATAGTAATGATATACACACATCCTATTATCCGCAATGGAGTTTAACAAATATTCAATTTAAATACACTGGCTTAGATAAAAGAATAAAACACATTTATTAACTACAGAGTAATAGATTTTAAGCGAATATATAAGTTATAAGGCATAAAAGTCAGAAATAGTCACAAGAAAAATAAATGTAAAATGCAGCCAGTGCTTAATTTAACAAACTATGTTAAATTTAAAGCAAAGTTTTTCTTACAACATGCTCTCAACAGTATTTGTCAAACTTCTTAGACCAGAACCATAAAAACAGTCATACTGGGTCATACTAATGGTCCATCAAGCCAAATGACCTGTTTGCCAACAGTGGCTAATGGCAGATGCTTCAGAGGGAATGAACAAAACAGATAATCCTCAAGGGATCCCATCCCTTATCTCCCACTCCCAGTTTCTGTATAATGGCAACACTCTCCCTTTTTCTGCAGTGAAGAGATGGATAGAGAGACATCAGTGAGGTGTTCCCCCTTTCTTTTTATACTCCCCTCTCTCCCCTTGGAGAGGCATTTCCAGCTGAGATCAGGAGACAAAAATAGTCTCTGGACAGAAACTCCATAAGCTATTTGCTAACATATGCATTTCTTGTCTCTACTTCCTTTCTTGCCAAAGAATGACTATTTACAAGGTAATGGCCCAATAAGATTGTTTATACTTGGCTGAGGTGATAACTTGCCCTTTGTCTCTGCACAACAGGTTGGGCCAGCCTCCAGATTTGGAAAAAATGTAATTAACTTCTCAGAATGGACTCTCATAACTTGACCTCTAATGTTGCCACACGTAATTTAGTAAGATAGCAATGATCAGAAAATTATAAGTTTTCAAATGATATCTCACAAGGCATACTTTGTAAATGACTATTACAATTATGTATAAGGGGAGAATACAGGGGTGCAGGCTATCATAGTCTCTCATTAAAAATATACACCTTATTTCCAATGTACATATTAACGCTATTCAACATGCTTTGTTAAGTTGTTTTTTAAGTTTCTTTCCTTGTTTGGTTTACATAGTCATCAATAAAAGTGGCGAGGAGTCCTGTGGCACCTTATAGACTAACCGAAGTGTTGGAGCATAAGCTTTCATGAGTAAAGACCCACTTCGTCAGATAACATGCATCCGACGAAGTGGGTCTTTGCCCACGAAAGCTTATGCTCCAGCACGTCGGTTAGACTATAAAGTGCCACAGGACTCCTCACCGCTTTTGCAGATTCAGACTAACACGGCTACCCCTCTGATACTTGATAGTCATCAATAAAATTTCTTCCAAACTGTTCCCAACAAGACTTTGTCTCTGCATTTTATCAGAAATTATAGGAAAAGGGATGTTTTTACAAAACTTGAAGTACTTCTGCTTTCAGCTATTCTGAAATAGTTTTGGATGATGTTTCCATTCTTGTGTGTACCAAAACTAAGAAATGGAGAGGTTCACAATAAATAAGCAAGTTTTTCAAACCTCTTAAAATTGGCTAATAACAGTTCTTGTTTAATCTAAACAGGTTTCTTTATCCATGCTTACCCTAGCTAAGGATATCTGCTTTTCTCAGCTAACGTATGAATAGTAAGGACTTGAATATTTTTACAAGATTTTTGTGCTAATTGTTCTCAGCTAGGTAGGAATGTTAGAAATCAGGAGGGTAAACAAACTGATTAGTATGCAGCTTTATTAGTAGCATATTATTAACATATTTTAACACCATGATAATATATTTTGACTGCAGGTTCCCCTGATCCCTACCCCACAGAAGCAAAGAATAAAAAATAAAAAAATTGTTCCCTTTTTTTCTTTGTTATGGCTATCTGATTGATAAGCCAAGTCTGTTATAAAGATATTTTAATGGCTATCTTCTGCTAGATGGAAGGTTTTTTTCACTCATTTGACCTCTTTCGTCTTGTTTCATTGATGTCATTCTCCTATTTATAGACATCATTTATCTTTAATGGTTAAAACTGCAAAAATAAAATGTTCCTAAAATGCTGCTGCTTTTCTGAACATAAAGTATAATACCGTTTAGTGGGTGTTTTGGTTTGTTTAATCATAAGTTTCTTTTGCTGTTCAAAGTATTTCTTTGCCTGCTGAAATTGTGTGTCTATAGAGTGGGGTTCTCTCGTAGGAAAGAGGAATTCTTTGGGTGTTCCTGTATTTGTTTCAATCACTGTAATAACAACCTTCCCTCATATGAAGGGGGCTGGATTAAGCTGGTTTCAGAGCTAACTGAGGCCGCTTTAAGGGCATGGCTTCACTACAGAATTAGGTCAATTTTATTTATTTTGACTTTGAGCATCTGATTTAACAAATGCAGTTTGCATGTCCCCACCAGGTGTCCGGGGTCGACAGAACACATCTTCATTGCCACGGGATGCACTGTGGATAGCCATCTCACAGATGTGGCATCAGATGGGAATTCAGGGCGAGGGTGTTGATGCCTTTTGGGACGAAAACATTGTTAAGAGTGATTATGGGTGCAGGAGAAGGGTCTCCCATGTCTTTCATTCAAAAACAACCTTGTCCTGTGATATGTTTGTCTAAGCTCCTTTATTTTCATATGGCATTACTGTGTGTCCCAATAGCCCTTATCCACCATGCCCTATGTGATTTTGGCATAGATATCAGTTTCATTGTCTGCTTTGGAGCTCTGCCTGCATAGTCTGTTCCCTCCTCCCTCCAGCAATCAGAGAAAATGTGGTTCAATTTATTAGAGAATTGAAAAAGAGAGAAAAGGGCAGAGATTCATGAACTGAGAAAGTGAAGTTCCACACTATGTAGATTACTCTTCCAGATTCCTGAGGTACAACAAACCCCAGTAGCCCGTCCTAGGATCTTGCCTTTTATAATATATGGACATGAGGATGAATTTCTCAACACTAAGCCATGTTGTTCTTTAGGAATAAAGTTTTGCTTTTCTTTTCATTTAATTTAATTTGTCAGCATAGACATTTCTTGTTGGTTTGTTTAAAGAAAGATCATCTAGATTATGATGAGCTCTGAATTGCCTGGAAATCTTATCAGTTAATGTCTTATTGAATATGCTCCTTGTACAGAATCACACCTGTTCAACCAAAAATGAACACCAGCTTAAAAAATAACTCTAAACCTCCTTTCCCTACAGAGTTGACCCCTGAGGAGAAAGCACAGAGAATTGCCAAAGCTATGCGTAAACAGTCTTCAGAGGTGAAAGAGAAATGGGACAGCCTGAATGCCAGTGCCAACAGCTGGCAGAAGCAAGTGGATAAAGCACTAGAGAAACTGAAAGATGTGCAGTGTGCCATGGATGACCTCGATGCTGACTTGAAAGAGGCTGAAAATGTGCGAAATGGCTGGAAACCAGTTGGAGATTTACTGATTGACTCACTGCAGGAACATGTTGAGAAAACTACAGTAAGTATGACATTCTTTATGAATATAATTTGGTTTGTATTAGTCTGTGTAGAATTCTAAATTCCTTCACACTTTCCATGTCTATTATAAGTACATATGCACCCACATATTTGGTCTATATAAATTCCATTGCAAAAACACTTTGGTTATGTCTATGCTGACAGGGGTATTTAGAGTACACACACTACATGCATCCCCTGCATGGGAATAAATGGCAGTGTAGACAGTGAAGCACTGCTTAGGCAAGTAAAGACACACCAGGACCTTAGGGGTACCCTATTCAGCTGTCTATATGCCCAAGCAATGCCTCCACTCATTTAAGCTGCTATTCATAGCAGTGTAGCAACTACTGTCCCCACCCCCAGAACCAGAACCTTTCCCTATTCCAGAGAAAGTGTCCAGCAGTAGGGAGGCAACAGGGGAATGCATTGTCAGTTCCTCATTGCTAGAGTCTTTCCTGCTGCCTCAATTTCTCAATTTAGTGTAGATGCAGGCTGCTTTTCACTAGTTACCCAGGCCCTACAGCGGGGTGGGGAATAATTTTTGCCCATTTGACTCTCCCCCCTTCTCACTAGGCACCCATGCCCTAGAAGAGGCTTGGCACACTCCCATACTCCCAGGCCAATCAGGGCTTGGGGAGTGTGGGAAGCCTCCTCCTATGCTGCAAGGAGCACGTGACACTTAGAAGTGCTGCGTGCTCCTCGCAGGGCTGGGACAGAGCAAAGGAAACTTCATACAGCTCCCCCGCCCCCAGGCCCTGATTGTCTTGGGGGCAGGGGAGTGCATGAAGCCTGCTTCACTCTCCCTCCCTCCCCATCTTGCAAGCAGCGCGCAGCGCTTCAAAGCATCATGTGCTCCTGGCAGGGCAGGAAGAGGTTTCCCACACTCCGCTGCCCCCAGGCCAATTAAGGCCTGGGGGCGGGGGAGCACACAAAGCCTTCTCCGCTCTTCCCCCGCCCTGCGAGCAGCGCCCTAATTGGCCTGGGGGCAGCAGGCCTCCGTGGATCGGATCCACCCGCTTGGCCGGCCAGATCCAGCCCACAGAGGCCCTTTTGCTCACCCATGTCCTAGAGTGTGAGCAGACTTTATAGGTAAGTTTGCTAACGGGCATTTCCTATCAATACAGTTATTAAACTTAAAGGAAATAGCTAGTTAAGGCAATATCAATAATTGTGACTAACTTCATTTATATTCCTTCGTATGCAAATGTTGTCATACTCAGAAATACTAAGATTCCACAGCTCCATAACAAAATCTTTTTTTCATTTCCAATGTTTAAGCTCCCATAATGATTCTACTGACCAAAGTTAAGCACGGGTTTACTTCTGACCTTAGCATATAACATTACTCATGAAAGGATCAATGGTCTTTCATTGTTTTAAAAAACAGATTCCATCTCTATATGTATTATAAACAATTATATGCATGTATGGTACTATATAAGTAGTATATCTGACTCTTTCATTTTACCAGTGTTCATGCATACATGAATAGGGGTTTACACCTCCTTCCTCTGTAATTTTGTTTAAACTTTTGAGTTCAGTGGAACATAAAAATGTTGAAGGTACGTCTAAACTATGTTCTAGTTTCGAAAGAGGATATGCAAATTCTGTGACAGTAGTCTGGATGTGGTTTTTTCAGGAAAAAAAAACGTTTTTCAAAAAAACCACCACGTAAACCTCATTTTTTAAGGAAGAGCAGGGTTTTTTTTCTGAAAAAGGGGTCCCCCCCCAAAAAAAAGCATCCAGAATACATTCACTTTCGAAAGATCCACTTTTGAAAGTGAGATTGGAAGAAGATATGTACATTCCCGTGGGAATTTGCATATCCTCTTTCGAAAATAGAGCGTAGTTTAAACATAGACACACTCAACCACATCCAAGCTGATTTATATCTAGGCTTTTTTTGATTTAAGAAGAGTAATGCACACATTGCTCCTCTCCCCCCCGCCATTTTAATATATAGTAAACCAAGCTCTAGAATGCTGGAGGGAATAGCTCTTTGTTCTTGTGTTAAGAAGCAGTTTGTCATATCTTAATGCCATTTCTGCAAAGCAGGGTAAAACAAAGTCCATTAAATTTTCATTGCTGTGAAAAGCAGAAGGAGCTGCTAGATCTGTTGGGAGCCAACAAACCAAAATTTTCCCTCTTGTCTCCTGTTAATGGAAGTGACAAGGGATATTTTCAAGGAAGGTGGGGAATAATTGGATTGTCCAATCCTCCCCCCCTTTTTGTTTTCTGGTTGTTTTTGGCTTGTTCGTTGACACTTAGTCAAGCTCTTCACAGCGCCATTTGCCATTACTTCCTCCACAGTAAGAAAGACATTTAGTGAATCTTTTCAACAATAACTAAATTGTTTAATGTTATGTTAAGTTTAGTTTGATTCAGAAATTTTTTTATTGTGATAGTTTTAGCTGAGTCATAATCCCCTAAACTACTATATTTCTTGTCTTTGAAAGATGCATTGCCTCATGCTTTGCTAATTCAAAAATGAAGTATTTAAATAAAGATTTAATTGAGGAACAATAGTCAGCCTTATTCAATGCATTTTATTTAAGAATCCTTGATTTGACCTTGTATTTCTAAAAATCATTGTAGAATATCACAATATTGGATTAAATCCGCCCTGTGCAAAATAACCACAAAGCCGTATGCGCCCCCAAAAACTTACTTAAGGCTTATTTTTGAGGACTTAAATGGAATGCATGTAGGGTAGACTTTTTAGGGTAGACACAGGTCTCTCAGCACCTGTGTACAGAGGTGGGTTTATAGTGAAGTCAAATATTACAATTGGGCAGACTCCTTTCCAATCAAATCCTACTTAAATAAATAGGCTTTCCTCCATAGAGAGCGCTAGTTACTTCCATTGCATGCTTTTGTTTAGCACTTCTCACTTATACTGTCATGTCAGTCTCAACCAAATGTAACTTAGTTTTTTGTTTAGCATGAGAGTTTTTATTCTATTCTGTAAGAAAGTGGTCAAGCAAAGGTGTGTGTTTGTTCTGTCAGGCTTTCAGAGAAGAGATTGCACCAATCAACTTGAAAGTTAAAACATTGAATGATTTATCTAGTCAGCTCTCTCCACTTGACCTTCATCCGTCTCTAAAGATGTCTCGCCAGCTGGATGACCTGAATATGCGCTGGAAACTTTTACAGGTATGGCCTTTTCCTTAGGAGATGCGTTGTCTGAAATGGGGAGGGAAAAGTGCTTTAGCAGTACTCTTTTTTTTCCTCTTACGAAACAAATTATTAACTTTTTTCATTATTGCTCTCTTGAGTGTGTTACCATAGTGGCAAAAAGCAATGAAAGGAGCTGTCTTTCCTTCACTCTCTTGATTGATAGCCTTCCTTTTCTGCTCTCTCAGCAGTTCACTCACTCAAGGGACTATGTTAATTTTTAGAGACTAGATCTTATTTTTGTTTCATCTTTGTGATAGCAATATTTGTACCAATTTGTAAGCACTGAAATAACTTCATAAATCATAGTTATCGAAACTTTTGAAAGTTGGCACATATGTTTCTGCTGCGTTGCCACCTGGGTAAAGGTTGGTTTTCTTTTTTAAATGTCCGGTTTCCATCGGGAATTTTTTGTGTGTGAATAATGTGAATACTGATAGGTCTGGAACTCTGGAATGGGGGGAGGGGGGGAAGAAGTGAAGGCTTAAGATAACAAAACATGCTCGAGAGGTATGGAGTAGATTCATATTGCTTATATTTGACTGTTGGTACTTCAGTGGGCCTAAGACTGGTATAATAAAATCTGTGTATCTATTGGCTTATTTACAGTTTAGTGCTGAATAAAATAATGAGGATCGATCCTTAATGTATTTGTCATATTTAAGTCAGTTTAACAATCTTTTCAATCCCCCCCCCCATCACAATCTTTCACGCTGTTTTTTTTTACAGTCCACTTCTATTAATGTTGATTTCCCCAAATCTCAATTTTTTTTCTTGCCACACAAAGAAGGAATTGGGGGAAAACAAAATGTTTTGAAAAGGGAAAAAATATGTCTCCTGTATCTTTGTTTCTGGGAACCTGCAGAGTTAGGATATAAGCTTCTTGGCTACTAGACTCAAAACAAAGTGGGAGGCAAAGTTATTAACATTTCTGAAGCATCCCTTCTTGTCTCTCAAAATGTAATTTGTAATTGAAATGATTTTCTGCCTTAAAGAGAAGTACCTAAGCAGCCAAGCCCCTGCTGCATGTGCTTAGTGCAGTTTAATTAGTAACCCATAAGGAAGTCTGGATATCCTGTCAGCCAGTGAAGCAGTGTGTTCAGAATAGTCCAATCTTGTAAAGGCAGCTGTCAGATTGACACAATCAAATAGAGTCCTGCTGACTAGGGACAATTTGGGCAAGAGATGGAGAGCAAAATCAGAAAAGTCAGTGTACAATGTAGATCACTGTGAAAGTTGTTCAGTATTGACCTGTATTGCTTTACCTAAGTGCAATGTTATCTTGCATTTAATGAGCTACGAGTAAATGTGTTAGATGCATGACATTTATTTGGAATGGAATGCAAACCATTGTTTTTATTGTGGCTCCTACTTTGCAGAATAAATATGGATCTTTCGTGTGTGTGTGTGTGTGTGTGTGTGTGTGTGTGTGTGTGTGTGTCTGTTTGTTTGTATAGGTCTCTGTAGAGGATCGCCTTAAACTGCTGCAAGAAGCACACCAGGATTTTGGCCCTACATCTCAACATTTTCTCTCCAGTAAGTGCTAGTAATAAATTTAAGAAAGTATCTTCTTTGATATCCTTAACTGACCATATTGTTCAGGAAGTTTCTCTTGCTTGTAGTTAACTACTTTGTTCTTTCAGCTCAGTTCATTCTGTGTTCCTCCTCAGACTTCTTCATTTCACTTCAGCTCTCTATTATATTCCATTCTCATGGATCACCCAGGTGTCTCCACGCACAATGGTTCCAGTTCTGGTTATCTAACTGCTCGTTCTTTGTTTGCAGATTTTGCTGCTTTTCTGCACCTTTTTTTTATTTAACATAGTGTCACATGCATGAGTTCTTATCCCATTTCCCTCTGATATCTATATTCTTTTCAATCATAGTATCTCTACCTCTGACCTTAGCTACCAATCTGATACAAGACAAGAGCTGGTCAAACGTCTTTTTTAAAAAATGCATGCTAACCAAAAGTTGAACGACATTTACTGTGTTTTCAGAAGTGCAAATGAAGAGAAAAGTCCAACAAAACTTCTTTCTTCTATGGGGAAACAATTGTATTTATTTATTGCCATGTAATGATTTTTTAGAAATTTAGATCTGGAACCTTCGAGTATTTATAGGATTTTTCCTTGGCCCACATTTGACCCATTATAGAAATGTGATGGAACTAAAGAATAAAGATCCATGTCCAGTTTCTGAACCTTTCTCTCACCCAGAAACACCCCCAAAGCTCAAGTATTTTGAGCTACATGGTGTTAAATTAGGTCTATCTCTATTTTTTAGATGAGCCCTACAATTATAATCATAGCTTTTTGTCATGTATTGTCTTTGAGTGCTTTGAGATGGGTGGATAGTGACTTAACTCTTATATTGCACTTTGATTCTATAGATCTCAGTGTATTATATGCGAATACATGACACAATGCTAGGAGCATCTTGCCAGCTAACAAGTCAAATAACCTAAAATAATTTTTAAAAACCCTCTAGATATCTAGTCTCCATTTTTCAGGAAACCTAACTGCCATAATCTTATTTCTGACCCCTAAGTGCATTTGAATTAAAGAGCCCGATGAAAGAGTTGCAGTGTAACACATTTAATTAAAAAATATAGGTGACACACAGGACAAAGATTTTTAGAGCAATTCCTCAAAAATGATGAGACTTATTTGCAGGCTTGCCAGATTCTTCAACTGTGATCCTCAGAACAGAGCGACTTAACACTTTCTTTTGTATAAATGATAAATAAAATGTATCTAGAACCAGGGAATGTCTGGGAAACTTGAGACCTCTGAGTAGTATCAGAATTTTTACAGCTGAGGAGGCATTCTCAAGCTGCATTACTAGCATGCCTCTGCTTGTTCTAGAGCACTGGTCTCCAGCCTTTACACCGAAGATCACTTTTTAAATCTCAGAACAGGGGAAGATCTACCGCCCTGCCCCTTCCTTGAAGCCCCGCCCTCTCTATTCTCCTCCTGTCCATCACTTGCTATCCCCAGCTCTTACTTACACACTCTGATAAACAGTTTATTTTTAAATTATGCAATATATAAAATTAAAATCAGGTGTTTATAGTTATGAAATAAATGGTCTGTTTTTTATTCATGCTATTTAAATCTAAAATGAAGCATTTATAATTATACATTTTGTGGGGTCAGAGTTCTGCGGCTGGGGGCAGAGGAGAGGGAACAGGGTGCTGGGAGGGCAGAGGACAGGGTTCTGCAGCAGGGGACAGGGTGCCAGTGGGGACAGAGTTCAGGGAATGGGGAACGGGAATAGGGACAGAGTTCTGTAGCTGGGGACAGAGGAGTGGGGTTTGAGGAGCGGGGACAGGGGGCAGGGTGCCAGTGGCAGCAGAGTCCCTTGCATCTGCCTCCTCCCAGGATTCTCCCCTGCCCCCCCAGAGGGAAGCCAGCACGTGCCTCCTCTGGGCCTGACTCCCTCTCCCTCCCCCCCACAGAACAGGGAAACCCCTCGCGTGCCTGCCCCAGGGACAACTCCTCCGCTCCTGCGGCAGGGCCAAACCCCTGTGGGCGCCTGTCCCGGGGCCAAACCCCCCTTCCACGGCGTGGCCCGGCCCATCCCCTCTCCTCCCGCAGTGTGGCCAACCCCCCTCCCGTGGCGCAGCACGGCCAACCCCCTCCTGCAGCATGGCCAACCCCCACGGGCGCCTGCCCTGGGGCCAAACCCCCCTTCCAGAGCCCTGCCCAGCCCAGCCCAGCCAACCCAACCCCTGCCCTCCCCTCCCGCAGCATGTCCAACCCGCAGCCCCCACGGGTGCCTTCCCTGGGGCCAAACCCCCCTCCCATAGTGCGGCCTACCCTGGCCCAGCCCAGCCAACCCTCCCCCCCCCCCCCCCCCCCGGCCAACCCCCGCCCTCTCCTCCCGCAGTGCGGCCAACCCCCGCGGGCTCCTGCCCTGGGGCCAAACCCCCCTCCCGCAGTGTGGCCCGGCCCAGCCAAAACCCGGGGCCGACCCCCGTTCCCACAGCGCAGGGAAAACCCTGCGCTCAACTCACCCCTCCGGCGCTGGCGGCGCAGGGAAGCCCTCCGCACTCCTCTTCCAGGGCCGACGCCCCCTCCCCCAGCATGCAAGAGAGCTGTGGGAGGGAAACAGCCCGCGCACTTCCGGAACTCCCAGAAGTGACGCGGGCTTCAGACAGGACCTCCGTCCACCCCGCGGGAAGCTGGCACTACACTAGAGGTAGGTAGTGGAGCTTCTTGGGGGTGGGGGGAAAATGGAGGGTGGGGTTGCCCGAACGCCTCGTGATCAACTGGTCGAGGCCTCGTGATCGACCAGTCGATCGTGATCAACGGGTTGGTGACCACGGTTCTAGAGGAATGTCCCTTACGGAGTCACTCCTGACTCCTCCTTCTCTACAAAGAACAACCTGACATAGGGGACAGCTTGAAACGTTGTCACAACCCACACTCTAGCTCTTCCCTGATCTATTTCTGTTATCCCGCTAATGTTTTATTAGTGGGAAGACAGTTGCACTCTTGCTACATCCTTTCTCAACTTGGAATCCTTGGGCTCCTTATAGCTCACTCTTATGTTGGTAAGGCTTAGCCATCCCTCAGAATTTTTTGATCCATAGTTCCCTAAATGAAACCCATGCTACTGTCCTAAAGTTTTGAGAAATACTAGCTTGATATTTCTGTAATCTCTGTTTTACAGATCCACAGTTCCACAACTCTGCAGCTAGCTTTTATATTCTTAGAAGAACAGATTTATTTCAGTTAGTTATTATGTGCATATGCACTGTCTCTCAGCCTGCTGTACCCTCATTCAAAGCCTTTCAGCCACCCTGTTCAATGAATCCCTCACATGCATCCAATATTTTTACTGTCTACAGTATTTATATTGGGTACCACAATCAATAGTTACTCTTCATCTTCCACCCTGAAATAATGGTTTAAAAACAATAATTTCATCTTTGCATAGATTCATGCAACACAGAAAATGGACAATGTTTTTATTAAGCAGAGTTCAAAATAAGCACAGCATCACTTGATGCATAAGAATTAGAGATAAATCTATTATTATGTTATCAAGACGATTTGCCCGCTATGGCAGAATCTCTGCCGTCTCTCACATATCTAATAAGTCAAACCTGATCAAAACTCAGAGGGGAGCTAATCTTCACAGTTAGCTAACATTATTAAAATAATAGTACCCCAGAAACCAATGGCAATGATTAACAATATTAGGAAATGAAGGTCTGAAAGGTCTGAAGTAGTAGATCTAAAATGAAGGTCTGAAGTAGTCTGCTATCTTGGGTGATTTCACTCCTTTTTTCTTCCACACAACAGATTCCCAAAATACAAGCCCTACTATTCTTTGTTTCAAATTATGGACAAATAAAATGATTGTTTGATCATAGAATTTGTTTTTCTTACAAATTACCAGCACTTACTTAAATATGGATATATTTCCCCCCCTAAAAGTGTGGCACAGATTTTCCTGTTAATCTCTGAATACATATTAAAATATAGACCTTTTTTCCATAGGTTCATATATTTTGCCCCAAAGTACTGCACGGCTAGCCTGTTGTTCACTAAATTAATTTATTAACTCTGTATAATGTGGCCAGAATTTTCATTCCACTTCTCTAGATTTTAAAATATGGGGTATGGAGCCTAGCTTAGGTGCCTAATTTTGGTTTGTGTGTTGAATATAAATTTTGTCTTATTCTTTCAAGAACAAATACTTTGATTCCACAATGAATTTGCTTCCTAGACACTAGAAAATGTTTTACAAAATACAGGCAGTCCCCGGGTTACGTACAAGATAGGGACTGTAGGTTTGTTCTTAAGCTGAATTTGTATGTAAGTCGGAACTGGCGTCCAGATTCAGCCGCTGCTGAAACTGACCAGCGGCTGACTACAGGAAGCCCGAGGCAGAGTTGCTCTGCCCCGGGCTTCCTGGAATCAGCTGCTGATCAGTTTCAACAGCGGCTGAATCTGGACGCCTGGGACAGAGCAGCTGGGGCGCTGCCGGGTAGGTCCCCGCAGCGCCGCACCTCAGTGCTGTGGGGACCAACCCGGCAGCACCCCAGCTTCTCTACCCCAGGTGTCCCCAAGTCAGCCGCTGCTGAAACTGATTAGCGGCTGATTCCAGGAAGCCCAAGGCAGAGCAACTGAAACTGACCAGCAGCGGCTAAATGCTGGGGTGCTGCCGGGTTGGTCCAGTAGTGCCGAGGAGCGGCGCTGCGGGACCAACCCGGCAGTGCCCCAGATGCTGTACCCCAGACGTCGCGAGAAAAGCCTGGTCTGCTGGGGGGGGGGGGGCGCACTAGCTGCGTCCCCCCTCTCCCTGGCAGCAGACCAGGGAGACGCAGGCGGCGGGACCGCCGAGACGCGCCACGGTCCCGCCCGCATCCTCCACGGCTTTGCTCCGCGTCTCCTTGGTCTGCTGGGGGGGCTCCTCCAGCAGACCAGGGAGACGCGGAGCAGCTTTTCTTGCCCTGGAGGACGTGGGCGGCGGGACCATGGCGCATCTGGACGGTCCAGCCGCCCGAGTCCTCCGGGGCGAGAAAAGCCCTATTCGACATAAGTCGAATCCGCGTAAGTCGGGGACTGCCTGTACCAATTTGGTTATGTATTATGAGGTGGTATAAAGCATCTGGTTTGGGGAGTACATGGGTAAAGTACATGTATGGGAACTCCCAGCGTCTGACCACTTCTAAATTAATCTGCCAGCTATCTTCTTCAGTCTTCATCTGAAGATTTCTATAATCTACTGAAATTTTTAGCTGAGCAGAGGTTTTGTAGGTTTTGCATCTTTTGTGTGTAGATTTGTTATAGGAGGAGCCCCAATTTACGGATTATCTTTTTTGCTGTGTGAGATTTACATACATTTTACAGATTTCTATCTTCAGGAGCATGGGAATGGGGTTTAATATTCTGTGTATTTCACAGAACATTGATTTATATGAATTGGGATTTCAAATAGGAGCTGAGGGAAATAACTAACAGTAATGTAATTATTTTTCTCTTATGTTATATTGTAATATATTAATTATGGTAGTGGAGGCCTAAAAACATAAATTGCTTATAAATTTCCAAATCTTAATTTGCTTGTAATTTCTGGAACCCAAAAGTTAAAAGTTTAAAAATGCTCCGTTAGCCTGCCTCTGTGTGGATGGCTTGCTAGTCTATAATTTATTATCGTTCTTTGAAATGGAATCACCATATTTGTTAGCTTTATTTCTTGAATGGCATCAAATAAATAGCTAACACTATCCTGATATATTATCATTGTTTTCTCCAGCTAAATTACCGAAAGCCTGACTGGAAAATTAGAGACATTTCTACTTAATTTATTATAAGAGGAGCTAATTGTAAAATGGAATCATGTTTTTTGAGACAGGTGCTGTTTAATCACCACCTCCTGTGTTTTTCCCCCCCAGCTTCAGTTCAGCTTCCATGGCAGAGATCTGTCTCACATAACAAAGTTCCCTATTACATCAAGTAAGTTGGTGTTGATTTTCATTTAGCTGCACTAAAGAAAGCAAAGGGTTTTGTGAACTAAGTCTGATACCTGATGTTACAAGATTAGTAGAAATTATACAAATATATTCAATGCTTAATGTGTCATTCCGTATATCCTATATCTTTTTCTACAATATGAATACAAATTTACAAATATATACAAATCATCCAGCATTGAAGTTCTGATTCAGCAAGGTTATTTAATCACATTCCTGATTTTAAGCACATGAGCTTGTGCTATTGAAGCCAGTAGGACTATTCGTGTGCTTAAAGTTAGGCACAAGCTAGAAAAAGAAATGAAAACCTGGGGGGGGGGGGGCGGGTTCTGTAAGAGTCTGAATACAGGGTATGTCTCCTCTTAATGAAAAAGTCCATATTTGAGAATAATTTTTGTAGTGACTAATTTGTACAAAGTTCATGATTTACAGTTTACTGCTTTTGTTTGTTTGTTTTTGTTCAGAGCTCCTATATGCATAACTATATGGCTGATCCTCCTATTTTTCCTGTTCTAGTTTTTTCCTTTTGTTTTTGAAATATCCACCTGGCATGAAAGTTATCAGTTTGCTGAATAAATGGTAAATAATAGAAATAGTTATTTGTTGAGACATTCATTCTAGAGGAAAAATAATTCACAATCATTAACTGCATCCATTTTCTTATATGTCTGTAAACCTGTATTGTCCCCTTTGTGGTAGGACAAAGATCATGGCTCTGTCAGGAAACCAGCAGATGTTTGCAAAAGTGATAAATGCTGTTTGGGATGTCCAATGCACAGTCACTTTAAACTAAATCTGTAGTAGTTTATTTTAGTTCCGAGGGGCAAAAGTCCATGTAAAACGTTGTAAGGTGAGTTTGGAAGGGCCATATTACTCCTCAGTGTAGCATATAAGTGAGCATCGTAAGTCATCCCAAACCAGTGCCATAAATATCTTTATCTGATGGTACATGACACTGTTGTTTATCTGTACAGCTCACATTCAGTGTCTGACTGAAAACTATTTTATAAATATTTGGGCGGGGGAGTTCTAAAATTGAAGCTAAGGATACTATTTCTTTGTGTCCCTCCACCTGCATTTGCTTAGCTTTTTCTAGTGTTCCTTTGAATAAGAGATTCCTTCCTTCATGTCCTGGATGTGGAAGAGGAGCAAAGATGGAGAAGGGTAGGGAACTGAGTAAACATGATCTATAGGTCCTCTTCCTTTCTGCAGTTCTTTTAAAGGCCACCCTGCCTCAGGCATCAGAACAACTGGAGCAATTGTGTCTGAAGTGGTAGGTGTACAGGGAGGTGAGGAAGTGAGTTTAGCTGCTGCTGTCCTTGTTCACACTGATTCATCTTCTGATGCCTGGAGTATTTGAGGATAAAGGGGTGTTAGTACTGATGGAGTTTCTGCCAAGCTAGACACATTTTTTGGGGAGAGGAAAGAGATCCCTGCCTCCTCTCTCACTTCCCAAATCTCCTCTCTCATTCTGTGTGTGCATGCTTCCTTCTTCACTGTGTTGTATGTTTGGGTGGGAGAGGAAGATGTCACTGACTAGTGCATCTCCTCCAACCTACAATTAATTGTGGATTTTATGGTGCTTGATCTTCTGCAACACCAGTACCTACATCACAGTTCACAGCTACATTGTCTGGGATGCTTTGTGAGCTTTGTCTCCTTCTCTTGACAGAAAAGAATACTGTGGGGCTCACTGTCAGTCATGATAGCAGTGCTCTGGGTCTTCCCCTCACCAAAATGTACATTACATTGAGTAATGTCCCTGTGATATGTTGCACATCAGATTTCACACCCTTAATTGAACATTTTCATCAGCGATTCTGCAGGTTTCATGCCTGCACCCTCGGCCCCATTGTGCTCTGGTTCAAAGGTATACCCGTTCCCTCTCCAGTTCTTTCTCAACTGCCTGCAGCCTGTGACATCATTGTTGTGTCTGTTAGACAGCTACACAACTTGCTACCTCTCTCCCTTAAGCTTTTATTTTCTTCTTTGTTATTTAGCACACACTGTGCATATGTGTGGGTGGTTGGGGGAAGATGTCCCCCCTCCTGCCTGATTTGGACCTTCGGAAGGACCTTGATCCACAGCCACAAGTATGAATTATGATCACCACCTGGGCTTTGAATTCTGCCAGTCCTGCCATTGGTCTTCCTCTTGCAATGGCAGACATTCGGTTTTCCTCTGCAGCCTGGAAAAGTTTCACATACAAATGTAAGATCTGACCAGGTATTGAAGGGAAACAGGCTAAATTTCTTGTTGTTAGAACCTGCAGGCTCCAGTCATACACCTGTACCGTGAGCCAGGTGATCTGAGAGCTCTGGAAACACTCTCTTCTGTGATGGTAATTAAAAACTCTGAGGGCCCTTCAAAATCATCTTGACCTCCAAAAAAGGAAAGACCTCTTTCTCCAGACTGGGTTAAGAGAAGGAGAATGTCACCTCCTCAGGGTGACTCTCAGGAGACCTCATGTCCCAACAGGGGTTGGCACTAAAGTGCCCATCCCCTCCAATCGTGAGACCATGGCACTAGCTTAGAAAATGATGGTACATACTTAGAACCCATTAGTTATTGAACCTAGAATGGCATGGCATCGGCCTCAGAGCCTCCAAAATCATCAACACAGGGACTACAGAGCTAGGCCAAAATCATTTTCAGTGCTTTCTTCTATAGCCCGATGTGACGGGGGCACCAATCACACTTCAGTACCATCCCCAAGACCACCTGACATACTGATCCACTGGGTGTCCCTACTTGTAGTTTCCCATACTTTTCAGGCTCCTGTTCCATTAGGACTTTTGAATCCTGGCAAAATCCTGAATCATGATTATGGGGGACATTCTTTGCAGGTACCGCTCTCTTCCAAGGCTTAGCCTCTGATTGTACCATCTTCAGTAGTGACTCATCTTCCAGTTCTCAAGTGGTCATCAGCTCCTCACAATCTCTTTGAGGGTCCAGAGAAGCATTTAGAGCACATACATAACATTCTCCTGTACTGTCTTACCAACCATCAAACATTCAATCTCTGGTCCTTTCAGGCCCTAATCCCAGCTCAGCCACAGGTACCGACGCTACTATTTCTCAGGTAAGCATGGGGGATAACATCTCATCTGATTCTAAAATGTTTATACACCTTCCAGTCTTCCTCCCTTGAAGTACATCCTAAGGAGGACATTCCCAGCAGAAGACATACCTGGCTATTCTAGCAAGGACAGCTTTGATGTCTTGCCCCCTTCCGTTATGCTCCATCAGAGTGGGCTTTTTGGAATTTGTGGATCCCTTATGGTAACCAGTTCTTCAAGACCTCATCTTATTAGAGGGCACACCAGGAGCAGCAACTGCAACCCTTAGGTCCTGTTCTAGAGTAGGGTCTACAGAGGAGCAAGACTTAGCTGAGGAAGAAATACTACATATCCAGCCTACTTGCTGAATGAGGTAGGCATCTCATGTGAAACTCCTATAAATAACTCCTAGCTAATTTATTATAATGCATGAGAGCAGCTAGATACAGTTGCATTGGCAACATAATCTTTGCCATTTCCAGCCTTTTATGAGTGCATCAGTTTGCAATTAACATCTACTTTTTGATTGTCCAAGAAAAACAGTTTAAACATCTGCAGTGAGTAGGCTCTAAGTCAGGGCTACTCAACACACGGTCCACGGTGTATTCTGGGTTTACATGGGGCTCAACACATGGCCCACAGGTGGGATCCTTTGAACATGACCTCTACTGGGAACACGCGTCTGTACTGGGAACACTCTGTACAGACAGGTAAAGAGTGTCGGCGTTTCTAGCCCCCAGGGAGGAGGTGCCGGGAGCACTGGGGCATTGTGGGAAGTGCTGGCTGTTTGGCCTGGTGGGCAGAATACCGAGAGGTGCTGACTGGCTCACACTGGCCACATTTGGTCCAGCACCACGGTTTAAGTCTTAATCTTTGTATTCAAACCTGTCAGTGTGAAATAAGCTATTTATATGCAACCACACTTAAGTTGTGGCCTTGGCATGTGCTATGAGTATCATTGTGGCCCCAGGGGCTTCCAAAGTTGAGTAGCCCTGCTATAAGTTATTTGAGACTGGGCTATCTATGTAGATCCTTGCTTAAGAAATTCAGAGAAGTATTGGATCTTTTGGACCATATCTTATTAGTGACCTTGGTGGAAAACACAAAAAACAAAATTATTAGAGCTGCCCAAAGAGGAGGTTTGCTAATAAGAGATTTAGTTGAAATATAAAATCACATCTTTTACATAATAAAGAAGAGAATTTGTTTGAAAAAATCCCACGGGGATATTAGCAAAGCAAGTAAAGCTATTTTTAATCTGTCAGATTTGTGGGCATAACTGGAGTTGTTTAATGTGGCTAGTCAGGATTTTTAGACAATGCATTAGGCATCCTTCAGTCATCATTAATACAGTACTATAACAAGTGAATGGTCAAGTGTAAGCAGTCAGTGTAAATGTCTTTTGATTAGGGATGTAAATATTATACAAAATAGTTAACCGGACGCAGCTGGGTTGGCATGGCATGTCCTACCTGCCTCCTCCAGGCGTGCAGAGCAGCCGGGGCCACTGTGGCATGTGGCTGGGTTGGGACAAGATGGACAGTGGGGCTGCAGCCGGGGCTACAGCTGAGGCTGCTGTGGCCCCACCTGCTGCCCTTCCCTTGTTCCCATCACCCCACCTGGATAACCAAGTTACCTATCCAGTAATTCTAATGCTTACCGGGTAGCTTTTTACATCCCTACTTGTTATGTCTCCACTAGCTTTTATATATCATTTGTCTATTTTTATAAAGGTTAGTCTTAATAAACAAGGTCAAAGCAATTGAAGTAGGAAAATCTTTTACTGCCCTCGCAAGATGGCTTTTGCGGAGCTTTTTCTTTACTATCATCTCGATGCACTGTCAGAGAACAATCTGATAGTTAATCAGCAGATTTTATTTATAAAAGCATGATGAAGAATGCTAAATATTTATAGCTTCACAGTCTGCTACGGCAACTTTCCTTTGGCACTTGGCTTATTTTCTTGTTGTAGACTGTCTCCAAACTTCACAGTTGCTAGCAGCATGTAAGGGAAAGCTTGAGTTATGGAAAATAGAACAGAAAAAATGTCTTAAGATAACTGATTCTTAATTTTGTTTTTGGGACATTATCAGACCTGAAGCATTTTTTCCTGTTTTAAATGTATGTAATTTTGTAAACTATGTTTATTCCCTACTTTCAGACCTAATTAGGAGGACAGAAGAAAAATATCATAATTAAAAATGTATTTAATTAAACCATTATTGTGCTTTAATAGTACAATCCAAGAGCGCAATCACGTGTGCAATAATTATTCTTTACGCAAGGAACTATTTATTGGAAATTGGTACTGATTAGCTTGTTACTTAATTTTCCTAACGATTTTTCTGAATTGCACCAACATTAGAATGGCCATACTGGGTCAGATCCATCTACCAAGGATCTTGTCTTCTGATAGTAGCCTGAGCCAGGTGCTCCAGTGGGAACGAATAAAACAGGTAATCAAGTGATTGATTCTAAATCACCCATTCGCAGCTTCTGGCAAATAGAGGCTAGGGACATCATCCCTGCCCAACCTGGTCATATTGTCCATGAATGCATCTAGTTCTTTTTTGAACCCTGTTATATTTTTGGCTTTCACAACATCCTCTGCCAAAGAGTTCCACAGGTTGTGCACTGTGTGAAGAAATACTTCCTTTAGTTTATTTTAAAACTCCTGCCTATTCATTTCATTTGCTGATCCCTAATTTTGTGTTATGTGCAGGAGTAAGTAACAAATCCTTATTTACTTTTTCCACTCCTGTCATGATTTTATAGACCTCTATCATATCCCCCTTTAGTCATCTGTTTTCAAGTTGATAAGATCAAACCTTATTAATCTCTCCTCATATGGAAGCAGTTCCTTACCCCTAACATTTTTGTTGCCTTCTTCTGAACCTTTTCCACTTTTTTGAAATGGTCAGTACCTATGCAAATTGGCTTGCCATTTCTGAAATTAAATACTACCATGGTAGACTGCTATGGTGTTTTCCCCACCCACGGGACCTTAAATTTAATTATATTATGACCACTACTATCAAAAGGTCCAGCTACATTCACCTCTTGGCTCAGATCCTGTGCTCCACTTAGGACTAAATCAAGAATTGATCTTCCCTTGGGGTTCCAGGACTAGCTGTTCCACAAAGCATTTATTTAAGGTGTCAAGAAACTTTATCTCTTTATCTTGAACTAACATGTACCCAGTCAATATGGGGATCATTGAAATTTCCCTTTATTTATTTTTATAGCCTCTCCAATATCCCTGAGCATTTCACAGTCATGTCACCATCTTGGTCAGGTGGTTGGTATGAAATCCCTACTGCTATCTACTTATTAGTCAAGCATTAAATTGCTGTCCATATAGATTCTGTGGTACAGTTTGGTTCATTTAAGATTTTTACTTAATTTGATTCTGTGCTTTCTTTCACATATAGTGCCACTCATCCACCAGCTTGTTCTGTCCGTCTGATGTATTGTGTACACTGATATTATGGTGTCCCATCTAGGGATGTCAAATTGTGTTTAATCAGCTAATCTCATATTCGATGGAATTTCCATTGACTACTCGATTAGTCGATAAGGAGGGAAATTGCAGAGCTGCAGCAGAGTTAGCTCCCAGCCCCAAGAGTTAACCCTACCGCAGCTCTGCCTTTTAAATGTATTAAGAGCCTCCAGGCTTCCAGATGCTGTGGCTCTGCTTTTTAAATGTATTAAGAGCTGCCATCCTTTCTATATAGGCTCCTTCTTTCCTAAAAGTTTCCCCTAATAAATCTAAATCTTTCTTCCCTACCCCATTGGCTCATTCATTCATTGACACCCTGCAGTTCTGCCTGTCTACTTGGCCCTGCACATGGAACTGGAAGCATTTCAGGATATGCTACCATGGAAGTCCTGGACTTCAGTCTCTTACCTAGCTGCTTAAATTTGACTTCTTTCCTATCCTTCACTATGTCATTCCAGTGTGTACCATGACATGCTCCTCCCACAGCACTACAAATGAATCTGTTTAGATGTCTTAAGAGATCTGCTACCTTTGCTTCAGATGGGCAAATCATCTTGTGGTTCTTCCCTTCATTGCAACCCAGCTATCTTTGTTGCTGATGATCCAATCCCCCGTTACTAATACTTGTCTCTTCCTAATAACTGGAGTTCCCGCCTCCGGAGAGGTATGCTCCATTCTAGTGGATACCACATTATCATTTAGAAGGAGGGTCTGATTATGGGATTGTTTCCATCTGCTCCAGTTCGATGTTCTCCTTCCCTGAGTATTCATCTTCTTCAACAGCACGTGTCCCAGAGGTGAGCCTCTTCAATAATCAGGATTGGCTGGGCCTAGGCTTCCAGCCCTTAAGAGCAAGCCACCCTCTTACAAAGAGGTTTTTACAGTATTTGACTTCTGTAAGATCTGTATTCAGAGACAGAGAATATAGTTGAGTTGCAGCTAAGCACCCATTTGAATTGGGATACTGCAGAAGTATACCTGCTATGATGATGATGATCTTTTTTTGAAAATATACTGCACCCTCACAAGTTTTATAACAAAAATAAAGAAAGCATTTTTCACAAATTAGGGAACTCTCTCCGAGAAGGTAAGAAGAGGTGTTTTAGCCTGCAATGGATCAGTAAGGAAGAGAGTGTCAAAATGATTTAAAACGTTTGTATTTTGAGATAAGTAGCTTTTGTTCTGTCTCCTGCCTGATGCCAGTGGTAACAGTCCTTTACGTGCCCAGACAGGAATGTCTCAAAGAAAATAAGGGTTATTTTTCTGGTTTGTTTCTTCCCGCTTGCTTGCTAATTTTAGTGTGCATACTGGTTCTGCACGTGTATAGTTATTAAAGTACATGTAATATGCCTAAGAGAGGTTTGCACAAAGCCCTTCTCCCCTTCCACCCGCCCCCCCCTTATTTGAGCAAGTGGAGTTACTTTGAATGGGGGATAAAGTTTTGTTTTCTTGGAAGTGAGATTCATTCTTTAGAGCCCAGGTTTATGAAGCTGTTTATGTGTCTATGCTCTGGACAGCGTAAATATGTTTGAATCTTACATATTTGTTTATGTATAGAATTTGGTCTTTTACTGTATTTCCTCCTTTTATTAAATAAAACAAGTAGACAAGGGCTACTGAGATTTTCTTGGTCCTATTTACTTTTTGTTTTATCTTCTTAATGTGAAACGGCAATAGTTCCGTAGTTCTGCCACTTTGGGTTAATTATTGCAGTAGCATTCAGTGGATGATGTGTGGAATCTAGGTTGCGACTCAGCTCTCCATCTGTCAAATCTAAATGCTCTTGAGGAAAGATAATTCTTTTAAATTTTTGACAAGAGCATGTTCGAGAGACTGGGACTAATGAGCAGTACGGAGGATAGAACACAGGTCTCACAGTATTTATTAATCCACTATTGTTTGTAATAAATGTGGAAAGTTTGGACAAATGGTTACAAAAGACAAAAATTGATTTCGTTGAGTGAGCATTAAGTTGAATGCATTTTTCATTGACTGTGGTACAAAGATATGTGGGCTATAATGGACATTCTTTACAACTTTTTATTTATAACCATTTAAAGCACAGAAGACATGTTAGGCCTCCAGGCAAATAATGCAAAAATAAAAGAAAAAATACACTACTACAAAAATATTTACTACTGCCCTCATCTGGCACCATCGGGACCTGACTGGTTCCAAACATTTGGATTTGCCAAATGAGGGGTGGTCCCTCCCAACATGGTCCATGCTGTCCCTGGCTAGGACTCCAGGTAAGCCCCATTACTGCCTGCCTGGCCATGGCTGTCGGGTCTCTGTGGCTGCCATGACTTCGGGGGCTTCCAGGGCTCCGCAGTTTCTTGGACTCTCCTGGCTGCCTGCTACTGCCTGGCAGCATGGGCCTGAGCTCCCTTCTACAGCCCCCTCTCTCAACACGGCTGAGTCATGCCCTTCTCCCCCCACTCCTGCCCTGCGCCATGACCTTCTTATACTTGGACTCTCTGTTCCAGGAACATCTGTGGTCCAGCCAGACTATGGATGTTGCTGGACCACAGAGTCCTGGATAAGGGAGGTACAACCTATAGTACAAAAATGAAAATATATACTAGTATAACCATGGAAATTTACATCTTTTTTTTATTTTTTTTGAAAAGGACATTGAAAAATACATTAAAATTCACAGTCCGTGAACCAGGAGTGGGGAACCTTTTTTGGGCCACTGACCCGCAGAAAAATCAGTCAGTGGCTGTACACAAGAAGCCCGAACCCCCCATCCAAAAAAACCCCTAACTGACGTAGCTCCCAAATGAGGAGAGAGACACTCCCCACATTCCCCTCACACTAGAGCTTAATGGGAGCCCAGACTAGTAGATTTTGTGTGCTCCAGCTAGCGGTCGTGGGCTCCCCAATGCTGAGGTGGGGGGAGCCCTGAGCCTCAGGTGCCGGATCCCCCGGGCCTTAAGTTCCCCTACCCTGATGAAAATAAATTTAAGGAACATGTCATCAGGTGAAAGGAATGTAGTAAAGAAATAATTACTCTGGCATATTTCAGTGTTCTTCAGTTAACCACAACTAATCATACTAGTTATGAGTCTTTTCACATTTATAATATATGTGTTTGTATTGTCCTGATGATCTCAAAAGGAAATGAGAGGGATCAAAGCAAATGTAATATTGTATAGGGGGCATGTTGCTAAGGACAGTGGTGTCCAAGCATCATCATCAAGCTACCCCATTTCAAAATCCATAATCACACACTTCTGAATACTCTTGGAAAGGACCTAACATCTTTAAACATGTTTTGAAAACCACTTTATTTTCTCCTATGTCACATTTAACTTTCCAGGGTGTAAGGAATCTTGCTGTTGTACTTCTAACGTCTTCCTTCAGAATAAAAATTCTCTCTCTTTGGATCTTAGTTTTACCATGAGTTTGGGTGAGATGAAAAAAAATATCCCCAAATACTGGAAGTAAATCTTCCTCCTGGCCATATCCACAATACCATCTTCTGTATGTTTGAAGGGAAAATAATGTTTAAATTGCCTGTAAATGTGATACAGCTTTTAATTTTGAGATTATTTCCTTAGTTACCACTAGCCTTCATTTTCTAATTAAGAATTATAGGTAGTGCTTTTTGTCCAGAGGGAATTCAAAATATACATAACAGAAATTACTGCACCCACTACTGAAATTAAGCTACCCCTACAGCAGCAGGCCAGCTCTTTTATGGCACACTTTTACAATAGTTTAAGAAAGGAGGTTAAATACTCTGTATCCAGATGAAATTATATGAGGAACTTAAGCAGGCAGGAATTCCTCCAATGGAATTTGTCCATGACTACAATGCCAGCTCACAAAGTACCATGGAATTTTTAAAGACCATTAGAGATCACCACTTCAGTTTTACATCCCATCCAAAAAGCTTCACCTTTAGACATACAATGTGATTTACCACCATTGCAGGGTGTGGTTTCTATACCAGTATTGTGAGCCAATCAAAGCTGGTCTGCACTACTGCAGGACAACAATCTAAGTTATGCAACTTAGCTACACGAATAACATAGCTGAAGTTGGTGTACTTAGGGTATGTCTACACTGCCACCCTAGTTCGAACTAGGGTGGCTAATGTAGGCAATCGAAGTTGCAAATTAAGCCCGGGATTAAAATATCCCGGGCTTCATTTGCATCTTGCCAGGCGCCGCCATTTTTAAATCCCCATTAGTGTGGACTCCGTGCCTGCGGCGGCACAGAGTAGGTAGTTCAAATTAGGCTCTCTAATTCGAACTACCGTTACTCCTCGTGGAATGAGGTGTACCGGTATTTCGAATTAGCCTAATTCGAACTACCTACTCCATGCCACGTGTAGCCACGGGCACGGAGTCCGCACTAACGGGGATTTAAAAATGGTGGCGTCCAGCAAAATGCAAATGAAGCCCGGGATATTTAAATCCCGGGCTTCATTTGCAACTTCGATTGCCTACATTAGCCACCCTAGTTCGAACTAGGGTGGCAGTGTAGACATACCCTTAGATCTTCTTACTGTGGTGTCTTTGCTGTTGTCTTCATTTCTAGTGCAGTGCAAGAGAAGCATTCTCCCATCGACTCCCCTTCTCATTGAGGTGGAGTAACGGTGTTGACAGGAGAGCATTCAGTGATCAATGTATTCTGTCTATACGAGATACGATTCGTCGACCCCGCTGGATCGATTGCTGCCACATTGATTTCTGCTTCACATAGTGAAGTATCAGAACTGCTTCTGTCCTTGTATGCACTGGGGTATTATACAAAAATAATTCCCACCTCTAGCCTTCATAATTATGGAGAAACACACTATTCATGTTATAAAAGTTGTTACCTTGCTGAGTCTGCAGACAGCCTGAAAAAATACCTGAGATGTGTGAACTGTCCAATTCAACTCAATTGAATGGTTAACTCTTATACCTTGTGATCACAATTACAACAGCAATATTATAAACTATTTCACAACTTGTCATTCTAACAGCAGTGTCCAGGAAATGTTAAAATGTATTAATTGGCAAAGAGAATTATTAGAAAGAATTATTATCATCAAATAGATGGGTTGTATGATAATGCATTTGGTATCTGACATTTTAGTGTCTGAAAGAGTTGAGGACAAAGATTTTGATGATGCCTATAGTTTATTCTAAAATTGAAAGGTTTGTATTTTTCAGTGACTTAAAATCTAAAAATTAAGTTAGAACACTGTTAATTATGACCAGTTCTGTTCATTTTTATTTATACATAAATCTGTTCATGCTGTTATGTTGGTCTTATTTGGGGGGTGCCAAATTTTCATGAAATGTTTCTTATTGGAAATATGGTGGAACATGGTTTATACTCTTTATGTCAGAGAATGAGATGTACAACATCGTTTTCCTAAATGAGTCACACAGAACCAACAGAAAAAGAATTCACTATCAGAAATACCGCTTTGTGCCACAGTCAAACAGTTCACTGTTTTTCTGACTGAGCTGTAAGAAAAGAGCCACTCCTACACAGCGACAGGGAGTTCTGTGGCACCTTATAGACTAACATAAACATTTATTGGAGCATAATCTTTCGTGGGCAAAGACCCACTTCGTCAGACACATGTAGTGGAAATTCTAGAGGCAGGTACAAATATACAGGCATAAGAAAAGACTACCAATCAAGAGCAAGGCTAGAGATAACGAGGTCAATTCAGTCAGGGAGGATGAGGCCCACTTGTAACAGCTGATGTGGAGGTGTGAACACCAAGAGAGGAGAAACTGCTTTTGTACTTGGCTAGCCATTCACAGTCTTTGTTTAATCCTAAAGTGATGGTATCAAATTTGCAGATGAACTGAAGCTCAGCAGTTTCTCTTTGAAGTGTGTTCTTGAAGTTTTTTTGTTGCAGGATGGCTACCTTTAAATCTGCTACTCTGTGTCCAGGGAGATTGAAGTGTTCTCCTACAGGTTTTTATATATTACCATTCCTGATACCTGATTTTTGTCTGTTTATTCTTTTACGTAGGGCCTGTCCAGTTTGGCCAATATATATAGCAGAGGGGCATTGCTGTCACATGATAGCGTATATTACATTGGTAGATGTGCAGGTGAATGAACCCATGATGGTGTGTCTGACCTGATTAGGTCCTGTGATGGTGTCGCCGGTGTAGATATGTGGGCAGAGTTGATACCGAAGTTTGTTGCAGGGTTTGGTTCCTGAGTTAGAGTTACTGTGGTGCGGTGTATAGTTGCTGGTGAGAATTTGCTTCAGGTTGGCAGATTGCCTGTGGGCGAGGACTGGCCTGCCTCCTAAGCCCTGTGAAAGTGAGGGATCATTATCCAGGATGGGTTGTAGATCACTGATGATGCATTGGAGAGGATTTAGCTGAGGACTGTAGGTGATGGCTACAGTCTGTTAGTTTCTTTGTTGGGCTTATCTTCTAGTAGGAGGCTTCTGGGTACATGTCTGGCTCTGTTAATCTGTTTCCTTACGATACCTGCCCGAGGAAGTGATTTCAAGAATGCTTGGTGAAGAACTTGTAGGTGTTTGTCTATCTGAGCGATTGGAGCAAATGCAGTTATACCTTAGTGCTTGGTTGTAGACAATGGATCGTGTGGTGTCCCTGGGATGGAAGCTGGAGTCATGAAGGTAGGCATAGCAGTCAGTAGGTTTTCAGTATAGGGTGGTGTTTATGTGACCATCACTTATTTGCACCATAGTGTCCAGGAAGCGTATTTCTTGTGTACACTGGTACAGGCTGAGGTTGATGGTGGGGTGGAAATGGTTGAAATTGTGATGGAATTCTTCCAGAGCCTCCTTCCCATGGGTCCAGATGATGAAGATATCATCAATGTAGCATAAGTAGAGAAGGGCCACTATTGGACAAGCGTTGTTCCAGGTCAGCCATAAAAATATTGGCATATTGTGGAGCCATGCGGGTGCCCATAGCTGTGCCACTGGTTTGGAGGTATATATTGTCACCAAATCTGAAATAGTTGTGTGTTAGGATAAAGTCACAGATTTCAGCCACCAGTTGTGCTGTGGCATCATCAGGGATACTGTTCTTGACAGCTTGTATTCCATCTATGTGTGGGATGTTGGTGTAGAGAGCCTCTACATCTATGGTGGCTAGGATGGCGTTTTCTGGAAGATCACTAATGCATTGTAGTTTTCTCAGGAAATCAGTGGTATCTCATAGGTAGCTGGGAGTGCTGGTGGAATAGGGTCTGAGTAGAGAGTCCATATATCCAGACAGTCTTGCGGTGAGAGTGCCAATGCCCAAGATGATGGGGTGCCCAGCATTTCCAGGTTTGTGGATCTTGGGTAGTAGACAGAATAACCCCGGTCGGGGTTCTAATGGTGTGTTTGTGTAGATTTGTTCCTGTGCTTGTGTAAGGAGTGTCTTGGGCTTATGGTACAGTTTCTTAGTATATTCCTCAGTGGGATCTGAGGAAAGTGGCCTGTAGAATGTGGTATTGGAGAGTTGTCTGGCAGCCTCCTTTAGGGAGTCAGACCTATTCATGATGACAACAGCACCTCCTTTATCAGCCTCTTTGATTATAATGTCAGAGTTGTTTCTGAGGCTGTGGATGGCATTGTGTTCCGCATGGCTGAGTTTATGGGGCAACTGATACTGTTTTTCCACAATTTCTGCCTGTGCATGTTGGCAGAAGCATTCTATGAATAGGTCCAGACTGTCATTTCGACCCTCAGGAGGAGTCCATGTAGAGTTCTTCTTGTGCTGTTGGTGGGTGGATATCTGTGTGTCAGTGCGCTGTTCAGCATTGTGTGGAAAGTATTCCTTGAGTGGGAAACAGCAAAAGTAGGCTTCCAGATCACCGCAGAACTGTCTCATGTTTGTGGGGGTGGTGGGGCAAAAAGAGTCCCCGAGATAGGACAGACTTTTCTGCCAGGCTGAGTGTGTAGTTGGATAGATTGACGATATTGCTGGGTGAGTTAAGGGTACCACGATTGTGGCCCCATGTGGCAGGTAGGAGTTTAGACAGCTTACAGTCCTTTTTCCTCTGTAGAGAAGTAAAGTGTGTAATGTAAATCTCCCGTCTTATTTTAGTAAAGTCCAGCCATGTGGAAGTTTGTGTGGAAGGTTGGTTTTTTTATGAAAGTCTCCAGATTTGAGAGCTTTTTTTTCATGTTTTCCTGTTTGCTGTACAGGATGCTGATAAGGTGGTTCCTCCATTTCTTTGAGAGTGCATGGCATAATCTCTCACCATAGTCTGTGCAGTATGTTGATTGCAATGGATCTCCCACACAGAATACCTTTGGAATCTCCAGGACCTTGGCATGTCTGTAGCAGTGGAATTGCTCTCCTGTGGACTTCCCAAGTTCCACAAAAGGTCCTTTTTGCCTCTCTGGACCCTTCGGCACACCTTGTAAAGCCTACTTGCCCACTGCCCCTCAGAAAGACCTGTTGCAGAAGAATATTCATAGTGGACCTGTTTATCCTCTCTCTGTCAAATAGAGCAATGTCTTACTTCACAAGCAGTCTCAGTGAACTGCTTGTGGAATAAAATGCTATTCAACATGGGAGAGGCAATAGAATTGGTAGTAAATAGAATAGAATAAAGCACTGCTTATGTTAGGATTGTTTGTTTCTATGGTTTTTATGTTCTTTGATGTGCGTGTTGATAGCACTGTTGAACTGATGGTCTGTAAAAAATTGTGTTGGTGTAACTTCCGTTTTTTGAAGTGAGAGTGCTCAGAGTCAAATTTCTAGATCCAAATTTTCTTTTGGCCTTATTTCTGGCTCAAATACTATTTTCTGGGTCAGGTTAGGAAGCTTTTTAATGTCTCCTGGAGATTTATGTGAAGTTTCAGTCCAAATTGGTAGACCAGCTGCTCTTACGAACCTTAACAATATGTTAGTCTCACCATATTTAGAAGTCTCAGAGCAGTAGCCATGTTAGTCTGTAACTTTAAAAATGAGTAGTCCTGTGGCAACTTTAGATAGATAGATAGATTCACACACACACACAGAAAGAGAGTGAGTGAGAATCATGTTCCTGGGCAAAACCCATTTTTTCAGATGGGATGATCTTGAGTGAAGAAAAAAGTGAGGGAGGGACCCTTAGGCTGTGTCTGCATTGTTGCCAAAATTTGCTGCCTGTCTACACTCGCCATGAGTTCTTGCACTAGAACGCTGACATTCTAATGTATGAAATCAGTGCTGCTTGTGCAAGAACTATGATGATCCCACTTAGGAATAAGCCCTCTTGTGCATCTGTTCTTGCGCAAGACGCCAGTGTAGACAGGCAACATGAATTTCTTGCGCAAGAAAGCCCTATGGTTAAAATGGCCATCAGAGCTTTCTTGTGGAAGAGAGCATCTACACTGCCATGGATGCTCTTGCACAAAAGCACATCTCTTGTGCAAAGGCACATGCCAGTGTAGACGCTCTCTTCTGGAAGAGTTTTTGCACAAGAACTCTTCCGCAAAAGAGTTTTTGCACAAAATCATGCCAGTGTAGATGTAGCCTTAGACTAAGAAAGGAGAAGCATATAGACTAAGAAGTGAGAAGCATAACATGGAGCCAGAACAGGTAGAGGCTAGCCTGTCTTAGACCCACATCACCTCCAGTCAGACTGGTAACAGCCGGGTTGGTGGTACTGACCAGAACCACAGGGATCCTTTTTGACTGGGAGTGCTATATAGCACTGTTATTACCCTGCTCCAAGGGCACCGTTTCAGGTTGGGGGCAGCAGCCGCGCTTACCGGGATGTGGCTTGCTTTTTTTCCCATTATCCTGACGATAAGAGAGAGAAAAGTATTTGGATTCCGTGATTGCTTCTCACACCTGGCTGGTGAAAGGAGAAGGCAGAGGAGTAATTCATGGAATCCAAGTCTTTTCCCCCTTGCTCCCTTATCAGGGGAATGGGACGAAGGTTTTTTTGTAATATTTTAAGGAAAAATATCATCATCGTTTTACTACAATTTTTCTTGTTTTTTGTTGTTGTCAAAAGCTTCTTTTCTGTATGTTCCTACTTCCCTATTAATCAGCATATCAGAAAGGCAGAGAAGCATCCAGTGGTTCCTTACTGGGACTGGAAGATACTCCTTCTGGGAAATCATAACCAATATTGTATATGACTCAGGACAGGTCACTATGGCTTGAGTTTGCATAAAAGAGCCATCAGGACACAGTAAGAAATTTCTACCACAGTGTCTCTGCAAATCCGTGTCATCTATGTAGAAGCAGGAGATCTGTGCTATTCAAAAATATTCCCAGAACTAACTCTACTAAGATCCCCTTATTTTTCACCATCGGGAACGATGCATTCTCAATATGCCTGTTCATAGACTAATGGATTTTTAAAGCTCTCTCGCACTTCTTTCACACAGCTATGTTTTTGGTCAAATGCCATTCTATCTGTTAGGATACAGTATGAGAAAGGTAACCTTGTGACCTATACAGGACTATGGAATATGGAACAGCATTATGAGTCTCTTTACTTTCTAAGTACGGTTTTTATAGGTTGATCATTTTGCATTAGTCATGCATCAGCAGCACAAAAGCTAATGTGTCTGCAGCAGAGAAAGATAGGTCTCATTTCAGAGGGCTGCTTTATAAACCAAATCCGCACATATTGGTGTAACTTGCTTGCCTCCTATTTTGAGACCCTTAAAATGACTCCTTTAACTGACATTCTTTTTTGTTGCCTGTTAAGGTTACCTGCACACACATTCATTCTTCTGGTGAAATTCAATTTGTATATACATAAAAAGTCCCCATGTGTTATGAAATTATCATCAAACACAGCTTTGAAGTGAGAAATAGCAACATTGAGATTGGTTCCTTTTAATTCCTTATTAATATGAAACTGTAGTAGCACTTTTATAGCCCTATCCAATATGCCCTCATTTGCAGTTTTTGAGTAGCATGTGTGTGTGTGTGTGTGTGTGTGTTTGTTTAGATTTGGTGTATATGAAAGATGTCAGCTTTACTTGCCTGGAAACTGAAGTCTGTAATCCACAGAAGAGATATATAATACGAACAGTGGTACCGGTAGCAGCAGCACTGACAATATGGTGCTGCTTTCACCTGAATTAATTAGCTCCAGTGCTTGGGTCATTGAGGGAATGTCTGCACCTTGGCTGGGAGCAAGCCTCTCTGCTAAGCCTACCAACAAACCTGGAAACAGTGAATGGTGGTTTTATGATATAAAGCTTTGTCCTCTGGGGATAAGACTTAAACAATCAAATTCGTTTTATGTAAACACCCAGCAGCAATCCAAGACCAATAGTAATAACTTTTTGGTCACTAGCAAACAGGGCTCTATTGAAACAATGACCTAGAGGAAAAAAGTTCCATATTCCATTTTCAGTACTATAGGTCACAAGGTTACCTTTCTCATACTGTATACTAACAGATAGAATGGCATTTGACCAAAAACATAGCTGTGTGAAAGAAGTGCGAGAGAGTTTTAAAAATCCATTAGTCTATGAACAGGCATATTGAGAATGCACCACTCCCGATGGTGAAAAATAAGGGGATCTTAGTAGAGTTAGTTCTGGGAATATTTTTGAATAGCACAGATCTCGTTGACATTCTTTGTCTTTTCATGTCAAAGTGAAAATTCAGCTATCCAGGTGATTATTACATTACAGGGAGGTAGTGATATGTAGAGCAAAGCATTGGGAGAGAGGGTTCCTGGATTCTAATCCTTACTCTACCATATCTCACATGGGAAGATTCATTTAACTGCCCTCTACCTCACTGTTAACTATATGTAAAGTAGGAAAATGCCACTTCATCTAGCATGGGGTTAGGCTACAATAACACTTGTGAAGCCCTTTGAGATTTTCACTTAAAAGGTACCATAGAAAATTATATATGTAATTTCAATAATAATAATTATTATTATTGTATTATTAATAAATAATACAATAATTAAAAGAAAAATTTTCAGGGATCCCAGACTGTTCTTAATACTTAAGTTATCCAGTTTTGTGGCTGTTAATCCTACAGACCAGGAGAATGGAGTGCCAGTGATTATGACAGCAAAAATGTCACAGATCCAGACATTTCATAGCAAACATTAGTAAGATGTTCTGAAGTCATTACTTTTTCTATGTAATAATTGTTTTAAGTTCCTTCCATAAATATACTTAAAAGCTACTGTATAGACAATTCAGTAAGGAGATAAACACTACTCCTTTTGGCTTAGTAAAATGTAACAATTTTGTGGTGGGGAGGAGACATTTAGAGCCATTTCATTATTATTTTTGATTGCACAATAGGAGTTAAAACTATAATTTTGCACTTCCATACCATCTTTCCAGCGGAGGTTTTCAGACCATCTCACTAATGGCAGTCAAGTTTCATAATACCTGTTTTACAGGTGAATGGAATGAGGTACAGAGGCCCTGATTTAGCAAAGCACTTAAGCACATGCCTGAAGTGAAGAGTGTGAATAGTCCCGTTTAAGATATGGTCAGATAGATAGAGTTTGGGATGAAACATAGTGTGATCTATTATATGTACTTATATTGGGGGTTTGTAACAAATATTTTAGCTTTTAAATCCTTTGAAATGTTAAGAATTTTTTTTAAACTGATGTAAAGGAGTATTTAAATGTTTCTCAAACTACCACATTCAACTTATGCTTGTAATTTAGAGATTTGCAGTTCTGTCAGGTTAAAGCCCTTTAACAATCCAGACACTAATGCAGTCCATGCCAGATGATACTTTTCAGTCATGATGCTGACAAGTAAATTACCAGACACTTTTTGAAGGACTCTCATACTGTTTTAAATGAGCTTTACTGAAGGCCCTTATTTTAGATGTGACTCTGTGGTTTATGATGGATACAACTGTTGCCAGCAATGTAGGTCAGAGAGAAACGGCTGAGGGGACAATGACAGCATTTCACTTAGCACTGTTAGACTCTTGGCAATAGCAGTAGCCTGTACCTCAATGAGAGTAGCTGAGGCATTAGTTCTCTGGTTACTTAATTGACTGATCAATGCAGACCATTATACTGAATTTTCTGTTTCCATGCACTGAAACTATACAGACCCCTTACCCTGGCTCTGGCATCTTAATTCACTGCTACACTAGATTCATTCAGAATACAGCACAGTAAATCACCATAGCTCTGAGCCATCAATGGACCAACAAACACATGTTTTCCTTCTTTCTGAGTTGGTTTCACTGCTGATTTATTAGTTTGTCTGACAGGCAATAGCTGTCAGGTCTAGAAATTTTACTGTCTTCTTTCAGGTGACTTTGTTACAGAGAAGGACAAGCGCAAGTGGCTTCTATGTATTCAGTTTTCATATTTTATGATGAAACTAAAACCTGTCTAAGGTTGCAGTATAAGAAGTTGTTCCTATTCAGGAAAGCATTGAAGTACTTGCGTAACTTTAAGGATGCGTTTAAAGTTAAGAACACTTTAATTTGCTTTCTTGAATAGTGATGATTTAAGGAAATACTTAAAGTTCTTTCCTGAATTCAGAAATAGAAGAGATTGATTCATCCATAGGTTGGGTAGAGTCTTGTCACTTGGATAGGCTGCTCTTTGTGCCTTTAAGCGCAGAAATACGCAGTAAAAGAGAATAAAATGCTTTCTCTCTCTACAATAGGTACTGAAGGTATTACTGGGCCAGTTCCTTAGCTACTGTCAATCAGGACATTTATACTTTCTGAAGATATGGCCCACTGAGTTCAATGGCAAAATATCACTTTGTAATTCAGTTAAGAACCAAAGCATCTGTTTGCGAGTAAACGAAGTGCTTCCCTCTGCTAAGGAAAGTTTGACAGACACATTTGAAGAAAAAAAACCCCAACTTTCTCTGCTTTAAGGTTCTGAAATATTCCGAGAGACTTTTATAAGAAACTGAGTTCTTCTGAATTTCAGGAATCTCCCAAGAAAGTTTATTTTCATGAGACTTTCAGTCCAAAGATTCTTTAAAAAAAAAAAAAAATCTGAACCCATGGATAGTTATCAAACCTTGATCTTTCCTGTTTCCTCCCCTCTCCTCCTCCTAGTTTGGTAAATTATGGGTCTTAATTCCATGTCACCTTGCTTTTGTACAATATTCAAAACAACGTCTACCATCAAAATGCAACAAGCAGAGAACTTTAAAAAAACCACTATTGAGATAAAATGTAGCCACTTCTTAATGTTTGTGCTAAATATTTTGTATTGTGCATTTGCTTATGGTTATCTTTATATCTGCTTACTGACAAGTGCAAATAAACACTCTCCTGTTTTAGTGTGTGATAGCGTTCTCAAATTACTGTCATCAATAAAACTACAGTGAGCCCATTTTCATGCACACGATAACATTTGTGTTCATTCAGAAATTAAGTAATGTGATGAAAACGTGCTTATGTTGATCTCGAAGTCTGCTTTCTGACAAGTTCAAATAAAAACAAAGATTAAAGACAGTAGGTTTTTCTGCTTCATTAAATATTGCTTAATTTGCTAACCTGGGATTGTTTCATTTACAATGCTGACTTGTTAATTCTTAGCAGGAATGTTGTGATCTTTTTAGTATAACATCCAGTATGTCAATTGTCTAATTAATCTGATTTAAGTTTTAAACACCTATGTGTGTGTGTGTGGTATGAATGTATAATCTTTCCAACAATTATTATACAGAAATAGAATCAAAACATCACTGCTGGAAAAAATTGAGATTTCATTGAGCATGAGATAAGCTTGTGTTTTATTCCCATTGCTGGAAACATGATACTTTGATAGGTTACTTCTTCTGTTAATTGGTGGTATTCTGTGGTGGTAGTCTGAGAACAGAAATCTAGAAAATTGTCCTGTGATATTATGTAATGATAGGTTTGCAGGTGGGAAAGTTTATTATGCACTTTGTTAAAAGTATTATGGATAAGTCATAAGATCACTGTTCGTATCCTGATATTGACTAATTGCAAATAAATAATGAAGACTATGAAATAAAAGCCTCCATTTTGTAAAAAATACTTCAAACATTTAAAATAAGTTTGATATGTTGAGACAGCAGGGAATTGCATCTTTACCCCATTGTTACCTTCTTAGTTTCAGAATCAGTGACCAAATGATAGAGAGAAAAAACAGAGAAAAGGAAGGCTGGGGGGAAAAAGGATCAGAAATAAATCATTCTAGTCATGGATACTAAAGATGGGATGATTATCTGCTAAGTTATTATATTGGATGATAAATCTTGTAGTTAGATGTAAAAGCTAAGGGATTTTTCTTTTTTACTTATAACCAAAGATTTTAACCTGTATGTGGCTCAAAATGTGTTTCCATTTTTTTTTTTTGTCTCAAACTTTGCACATCTCCTTCTCTTACAGTCACCAGACACAAACAACCTGTTGGGATCATCCTAAAATGTCTGAACTCTTCCAGTCACTAGGTGAGTACACTTCCTTTAACATAAAAAAATTTATGGAGTCAGTGTAACACACAGGCTCTCCAACTGGTACATGCCTCCTTTGGGGTTGCAGAAGACTGTTCAGTGGGGTGCAACTGGGGCTTAGCCAGCACCGTAGGGTGCAGAGAGGGCACACTACCCAGTTCCCTAGCTCGTGGCCCCAGCCTGAGCCCACTTACCCCCATCCATATCTCCCCCCTTTCCCCTGCTTTTCAAGCTGCAGTCCCTATCTTGGCCCTTGCTGTCAGGCGGGGCAGAGGTTTGGGCGGGGGGGGGGGGGGGGGATGTCACGGAAAAGTTTGGTTACCATTTCCACCAGTTTGACTGAAACTCTCATTCTCTGCTGACCATGACTGTCATAGATTATGTTTAACTAAGCCTACCCTGCTACATGACTGAAGACTTAGAGCTAGGAAACTAGGTATTTTAATCATGCAATCTGTATTATTATTCAGTAAACAACTGTAATTCAATAGAATTGTTTTTGCAACCTTGCCTTTTAATGTAGTAGTTTGTGTGTATATTTATCTATTTTTCAATAGCAATTATATCGCCATCCTCAAGTGTTCATGGGATTCTGGCTCCCTATGCTTTTAAATAAGAATGCATAGACTATAGGATGCTATGTTTGCAATCTCTCAAAGCAATAAAACCTAGTTTATTATATGAACCTAGTTCAGCAGCATGCCAATGAAAACACCTGCATTTACTCTGAAATGCCTTCTGTCTCATTTTAGATTTTACATTGTCTGGTTTTAGACTGTAAACAGTGTCCTAAGTACGTTCCAGACAAGTATGAGGACAAAGAGTCACAGTGTCATAACATCCAAGGGCCTGACCACTGAAGTCAAGGGGAAGTCTTTCTGTTGACTCTAAGGGGATTTACATCAGGCCCTAACGCCATGGTTGTCTTTGCATTTTGTTTTTGAAATATTGTGTTTCCTCCTTCTTTTCAGCTTTGTAAAATGAAATTAACCTCAAACTTCACTGATAAACTTCATAGAATGATTTAGGAAATTGTGTGTCAAGGAAGTATTGTGAATTTCTTGATATTATTTCTTATTTCAAAATAACTCATATTTCTTCTCTGTAATATTTCAGCTGACTTGAACAACGTACGTTTCTCTGCATACCGTACAGCCATCAAAATCCGAAGATTGCAAAAAGCATTATGCTGTAAGTTTATCCTTTAAAGCGAATTAATCACTCTAAGTACTTGAGAGACGTAGGGTGGGCCTGATCCTAAAGACAATAACAGCAATAAAAAGAAAGAAGGAGGGGCTCAGATGTCTTCTTGACAGTTTGTCATTGACACCAAAAAATGACATTAAATGCCCATGGCCCATGTCACTGCTATGAATTAATAAAGTTAGTGAATACAAAAGAAGGCAGGTCAGTGGAATGAGCTAAGCTAATGTGCTGTCATCTCTGGTTTTTGCTTTTGTGAAAAGCAAATGGAACAGAAATCAAAATGTGCATCATATACAATCCATAGTGTGAGCTGATAGTATACAGGAGGAAATGATTCCTGCTAAGAAGCTGAGTTCTGATCATTAGGTCTAATACTAGGCTATTTCATCATCTGTGAAAGAGAGAGAAAATCCATATTACAATTTTCTCAACTTTTTGTATAACTGTTATGCTTCATATGAAAATATTTTCCCTTATGGAAAATGACCCTTCTTTTGTGAACTTCTAATAGGAATGGATGTAAACTGCTCAGAGTTGGGGTGCCAGGTAAAGGTCTGTAAGTTTACTTTAGATGAGCGATGGCCACCAAAGGCTAGTGAGTGGTCCACGTGAGTGGCCCTCCTTCATCTCAGGGGGCTGCAAGACTGTTGTAACCGAAACAGTCTCCTAGAATAGGGTAGTTTTCCTAACTGTACTTGCGCACCTAGAATTTGCAGGGTGTGCCTACTGAACCATTGCAGCACTTTGGATGCAAAGGGAACCAATGGCTCTCACAGTCAATGTTGTTTGTAATCAGCATGTAGTTCACATCATGAGCCCTTGCTTTACGCGCGCACAGCCCCAACTGATTTTTCCACTGAAAAATTAAAATAATTTATCTTAATTTAAATATGAAATGTGTTTAATGGTGTGTGAATGTAGAATGCTTCAGAAAGCTATGTCTGGCTTATGCATTAAGGTAGGGATGGGGAATCAGTCACAGGCTGGGGCCTACAGAAAGACTTGGGAGGGGGGCTGGAATGTCAACACTGGTTCTCCAATGATGGGGAGGCCCTAACCCTTCGAGGCCAAATCCAGCAACCCAGGGGCTGCATCCAGCCCCCAGGCCTTAGGTTCTTCTTCAAGTGCTTGCTTATGTCAGTTCCAGTAGGATGTGCGCGTGCTGCGTGCATGGTCGTCAGAACTTTTTTACCCTTAGCAGCACCCGTTGGTCCAGCTAGGGAGCCCCCTAGAGTGGTGCCAGCATAGTCACGCATATATACTCCTGCTGGCTCCAACCCCTCCCAGTTCCTTCTTACCGCCCGTTATCTTCTGTAAATAGTTGTTATCTGTGTTTAATGAATAAGAAAGAAAACACTTGTTAGGTGTTAGTATCTTCCTTCCTCTCCCGTGCAAGGGGGGAGGGTATGCCTCAGGGCTTCAAACCCTGCAGACGCTGCTCTAAACCGATGCCCTGTGGTGACCCTCACAAGGACTGCCTAAAGTGTTTGGATGAGGGTCATCTAACTGACTTTTGCAAGTCTTTCAAGCCCAGAACTAAGAGGGAGCAGGATTCGAGACTGAAACTGTTGCTCATGGAGTCCACGCTCCAACCACAGGCACTGGAGGCCACGTTGATACAGAGTGCACCGGGCTTGGAGCGGGAGCCAGAAAGCATGCCTCGGCACAGGAGCACAGGTCAGCACCACGGCACTGGTCCCAGTCCCTGGCCCCACGTGCGCATAAGAAGGTGCACTGGGACAGGTTCCCCTCGCGTAGAGGGGAGACCCGCCAAAGGAGTGGGCGCCAGAGCCCTCTGGCACCAGAGCAGAGTCATAAGGAGCCGAGCCGTTGCAGAGAGAGCAGCTCCAAGTCCCTAGACCTGTCCTTGGAGGAGGTCTGCTGACACTAGAGACATTCCTGGAGGCTCAGGAACTGATTGAGCTCACGTCGTCCCCGGGACTGGCACCGGGTGGTTCACAACCCCATCCCAGACGGGATGCACAGTCAGTGCAGGCTACAGCGGCACCGAGACACTCGGTGCCACCCCATCCGGAGCCGCAATCCCCGGCACCACAGGCCGTGGCACCACCCCTGATGATGCCGATATTGGCTCAGCCGGTACCCCCGGCCGCACATAGTTCCGGCACCATTGCTGCATGGAGAAGAGAAGGAGGCCAAGCACCCACCGGCAACGCCAGGGCACCGGGGCAAGCCAATGGCAATGGCTCGCCACATGCACCAGGAGGGGCAGAAGCGATCGACAGCACCACCCTGGTCGTCTTCTGACTACTTCTCCGGGTCGGAGGTGGAGTCCATCTCTTCCCGGGCTTCCTCCAGACGCTCCAGTAGGCCACGGTGTTACAGTCCTTGGTACCGCTTGAGTTCCCAGCATGGGGACTGGTCTCATCACCCTGTGGAGGTGCAGACCTGGCCTCCCCAGTGGCAGTCCCCTCAGCAGTGGCCTTACTGGACCCGCTGGGCATACCACCAGGCCCAGGGGCCAGAGTCGATGAGGTCAGGGTCGGTGATGCCCTCTTCTCGCTCGGGGCGCAGGGTGGCCCCTTCGGTGACCCCACTGGTTTGGGACCCAGGGTCGGAGAGCAGACCTTTCCTTTCGGGCGTGGCGGGGAACATGGCCCCCTCTCATCAGCCACCTACACCGGCCCAGACGGTCACCCAGGCAGTACTGCAACATCCACCTGGTTCAGGGGACGTGCTTCCCCAGGTACATTTAGAGACGAGAGATTCGTCCTCCCCGCCACCCGATGAGGGCCTTGATGAGGCCTTGGGTGACCCAGCCCTGGCAGTGCCAGCCATGGACGCGAGAGCCCACCAGGACCTCCTGAGACAGATGGCCCAGAATTTGGGGGTCCAGGCAGAAGAGGTCAAGGAGGAGCAGGACCCTGTCGTGGACATCATCACTGCCGATAGCCCGACTAAAGTCGCCCTCCCCCTAAACAAAATGGTGGCCAGAATCACCAAGATGCTCTGGCAAACCCCAGCGTCCATACCGCCTACACAGAAAGGGGTCAAGAGGCAGTATTTTGTGCCTCAGGCTGGCCATGAGCATCTGTTTTCCCACCCGCCTCTGGGTTCGGTGATTGTGCAGGCAGCCTGTAACAAGGAGAGGCAAGGACAGCTGGGCTCCACGCCAAAGAGTAGAGAGCCCAAGAAGCTAGACCTGTTGGGCTGGAAGGCATACACGACTGCGGGCTTGCAGTTGAGAATTGCCAATCAACAGGTCATGCTTAGCAGGTATGCCAATAACTCTTGGGTGGAGGCATATAAGTTTAAGGCATGTTTGCCTCTGGATGCTCAGCAGGAGTTCGCCGCCCTCACTGAGGAGGGCAGGATAGTGTCCAGGTTAACCCTGCAAACGGCCCTTGATGCGGCGGACGCAGTGGCACGGGCAGTGGCTACCGGCATAGTCATCCGCCGAAGCTCCAGGTCTCCAGCATCCCAATGGAGGTGCAGACCACTCTGCAAGACTTGTCCTTTGAGGGCCCGAGCCTATTTTCTGAGCAGACAGACAGCCGGCTTCATAGTTTGAAGGATTCTCGGGCGACTCTGAAGTCCTTGGGCCTCCATACCCTGGCCCCACAGAGGCAACCCCTGACCCCTCAAGATCAGAGGGGGTTTGGTCAAGGGGCCAGGTTTGAGACTAGGCGTAGGTCCCGGGGTGGCAATAACAGGAACGCCAGGAGGCGTTCCCAGTTGTGCTCCAATAACAATCAGGGGCCTTCACACAAGTCCCAGGGCCCCAGGTCGGGCGTTTGACAGTGCGAACGAGGACAGCAATCCAGTAGAGGCCCTAAATCGACCCTTTGTGGACAGGTTATTCCTTTTCTACCAGGCCTGGGCGGCTATTTCGTTGGACTGGTGGGTCCTCGAGGTGGTGGCAAGGGGATAGTCTATCCCGTTCCTTTCCCTCCCTACCCCCGTCCCCCTCTTCCTGGTCCCTTTTCAAGGACCCCTTTCATGAGCAGCTCCTCCGGCAGAAAACGGCCACGCTCCTCTCGCTGGCCGGTGGAAGAGGTTTCCATGGCCTTCAGGGGAAAGGGTTTCTATTCACACTACTTCCTCATCCCCAAAGCGAAGGGGGGCCTTCGCCCCATACTGGACCTCAGGAGGTTGAACACCTTCATAAGGAAGGAAAAGTTCAGAATGGTGATGCTAAACTCTATTATCCCGTCTCTCGATCAGGGAGACTGGTTTGTTGCCCTCGACCTTCGAGATGCCTATTTCCACATTTCCATTGCCCCTCATCATGAGATTCACGGTGGGGGGAGGAGGGAAACCATTACCAGCTTGTGGTGCTCCCCTTTGGCCTTTCCGCAGTCCCCAGGGTGTTCACGAAATGCATGGCGGTAGTGGCAGCTATGCATTATATCAACAGACAGGGTGGTGCTCGCTCCTCTCCCCTGTGCCAGGAGGTGATGGCCCTTTGGGAGTTTTGTGGCGCACGACATATACGTGCAGGCGACCTACCTGCCGGGAGTGGACAACACCCTGGCGGACCGGCTCAGCAAAGCTTTTGTGGCCCATGAGTGGTCCCTCAAGGGGGAAGTGGTCAGTTCGCTCTTCCTGAGGTAGGGTGCTCCCCTTTTCGACCTGTTTGCTTTGAGCGGCAACAGGAAATGCCCCCAGTTCTTCTCATACAGGGGGAGGGGGAGCGGGTCCCTGGGGGTCACCCTGATAGGGCAATGGCCCAATGGCCTCCTATACGCGTTCCCCCCATTCTCCCTTATTCCCGAGGTTCTCTTAGGGGTCAGGAGGTTCCAGGCAACATTGATCCTCATTGCCCCAGCGTGGCCCCACCAGCACTGGTACACGACCCTACAGCGCCTTGTGATGGAGGACCCCATCCTCCTCCCGCAGGTCCCGGACCTGCTCACGCAGAACATCGGGTGAGGTCTCCTCTGTCACCCGGACCTGCGTTCCCTGCACCTCACGGCCTGGAGGATCAGTGGCTAAGGGGGAAGGAGCTCCTCTGCTCGGACCTGGTTAAAAGGGTACTGATGGAAAATAGGAAGCCTTCTACTAGGGCTACCTATTGGGCTAAATGGCAGAGGTTCGTTTCTTGGGCCAGGGAGCGGGAGCTGGACCCCTTTGCGGCCCCCACACAGTGTGTCTTAGGCTATCTGCTGGAGTTCAGGCAGCTGGGGCTGTCTACCTCCTCGGTTAGAGTACACCTGGTAGCCATAGTGGCCTTTCATCAGGGCGAGCGAGGGCACTCAGTATTCGCCCTTCTGATAGTCAAGAGGTTTTTGAAGGGCCTGGACAGGTTATACCCGCAGGCCAGGCAGTCCATTCCCCAGTGGGATTTAAACCTAGTGCTGCGATGGCTCATGGGGGCCCCATTCAAGCTGCTCGCAACCTGTTCCCTGTCTCACTTATCTTGGAAGGTGGCGTTCCTGGTGGCCATTACCTCAGCAGGGCCCACAGGCAGATGCCAAGGCGCAGTGTTGGGAGGCGGATGCTGATTGACAGTCTAGGGTGTCAGCTCCCTGAGGGAAGGGCTGCATGGCGGGCAGCAGCAGTGCTAGAGGGCTTGCCGTGGCAGGGCAGCGTGCAAGCTACTGCTTCTCATTGGGTGCCACCATGCCTCCAGCCAGCGCATCCCTTTGCTGCCATTCCCTCTGTGTCTCCTCAGCTATGCTCGAGCCGCAGACCACCTAAGAGGTATCTGTAGACTACTGGTTTTCCATGGATCACACTTTGAGAACCACTGCCCTAGGCAAAGCTATTAGGGCCTAGCCTTCTAATAAATCAGTACAAACAGCTGATAAATGGAAAGAAGAGGAAAACTACACACTTGCAGAAAGTTTCTTCAGTGTGCCATTACAGTCAATTCCCATCCAAGACTGTTGGTGAAGGAGGCAGTTAGAGAAGGGAGCAGTTTCTTTACCAATATTGTCCCCTCTCCTTGTTTTTGTTGGGAATGGCAAAGTGAATCTTAACTCTGTAGGAAGTCAGTCGCTGCCCACTCATCCACCTGGTGTAGATTTGCACATGAACAGAAAGAACTTGACTCGTCTGAGTGAGTGGCGTTGCGGCTTGGTGCACACAATTGCACTTGCCACACCACTCCAGTGGCCTGGCTGCCTCTCTATAATGATGAATGGCAGATAGCCAAATTGAGTGGTGTGGCAGGTGCAATCGTGTGCACCAGGTCGCAATGCCACTCACTCAGATGAGTCAAGTTCTTCCCATTTGTGCGCCAAAATGCATCAGTTTTAAAAAAACAATGTTTCCTCTCATCTCTGCCCCCCGCCCCTAGGTATGTGCCTGGTTTGCCCATGCATTCTTCACAGTCTGGGTGGTGTATGGTGAGAAAAGAAGCATTTTGACTCAGTTTTGCTCTTGGACCATAGGAATGAGGCCCAAGTCGTCCTGTGCTCCCACTAAGGTGGGTGGCAGCACAGCTTCCCAGGTAATCAATCAGCCTCACCCAGTCTGTGCAGAGACCCCTGAGCCTCTGACTGAGTGGGGCTGATTAATCACCTGTGAAGCTGTGATGCTACCACCCACCTTAGAAGGAGCATTGGTCCAGGGAACACTACCATGCAGTCATCTGATTGGCCAAGTACACTGTTTAACAATGGAGGATGCCTCCAGAAGTTGTCTGGGCAACCACACAGAGTTTTGTTCTGCTGTGACTCCTGATTGTATCTTATTTTCTGATGTCCATTCATGGACCACAACCTGATCCTCACTCCTCTTTCCTGATTCTAGCCTGAAAACTGTCACTTCTCTCTGGTGTCTGACTTTGGTTTGACTCTTGCTAATGGATTCCATCTCTAGTGATTTCTCCTATTCTCAGTGATTAGTGGCTTTTGGCCACACTTCTTGACACGTACGTGTGAGAGAGAGAAAAAGAGAGAGAGAGATTAACATTCACAAAGTCTTTTTGACACCACAGCTTGATAGCAACATTTGCCTAGTTCCTATGAAGCTACAAGAACTAAGAATTCAGTATTAGCAATTGCATGTCTGACTGAGTTAGTCAAGTTTACCAGTTTGAATGATGAAGAGCGAGACAGTTTCCGTTTTTAGTTTCTTTTTGGAAAGTATCTTACTATGAAAATGAAAGAGATGACCTTTATGTCAATTCATCAGAGAACAAAGAGAGTTAGTCTTTTAAGCATGTTTCAATCATCTGCCAGGACTCAGATTTTGGCAAATGTAAGTGCACTAAAAGATGGTGTATTTGGACCATAAGCCACCAATCTCACCTCCTGTTTTAATACTAGGAAAGTTGCAGGTAACAACACCGATTATTAATTTATAAGGACACCAGTTATGACAGTCATATAATTCTGAGTTCTCTCTTGTACTTAGCACATGGTGAATGTGAAAAATGATTTAATCTTGAACCTGCTTGGGTTTGATATGCTTGAAGATTGGTAGTACCTTATAGTCTTGCCTCCAACTTCTCAAAATAAAAAAATCATTGTATTGTGTATGTTTGAATCTTTGAACTCTAATATTCTTGTGTTCTGTTTTGGATGTAGGTGTATTTCATACATTCCAAGCACTGTATAATGTTACACTGATACTGCAAAGCATAGTAGCAGCCATTGCTACCATTCCAATACATGGTTTGCTACAGTTAGTCCTCCCCTTCCAGCCTATGTATGTTTAGTGTATTTCTCCAGTTCTGGTATCTAACAACAGCTTCTCCTTCAAAAAAACCTATATGAATCTAATCTCTCTATGGACGAGTGCTGTAAAGTTAAGAGTACAATATGCATCTGTCAGGGAAGGGGAAAGTAAGGAATATGCAGGATATTTGTATTGCCTTTTTTCATTTTTACAAAGATGTATAGTAAATGGATTGGACAAAGGGGCATAGAAATGTAGGCTTCTTGAATCAATGCATCTGCTCCTATGTAGCAAGAAAAAAACTTGAGGCCTGACTGCTGATGGGCAGAAGAAAGACAGCTAGACAAAGACAGTAACATTTTAGTTTTTGTCATTCCCTTGTCTGTTTCCTGTGTATCTCATTTTACAGGCCATGCTGAACCAATCTGACTCTGCATCCTATTCTGCACAAAAACTTTTGCGCTTTTGGAGTCCTTATTTTATACTGATCTACAGCAATTTATAACTCATCCTAGAACTGTCAAAATCCTTTTTTCAATTGAAAAATGGCATTTATACTATTAATGCAGTACTAACTCTGCCCACAAAGAAACAGCTTTGGTTGTTTGTTCAAATTCATACTATAGATACCGTCGTTACTACGGGAAAAGATGCTAGGAAAATGCCACTACTACTTCTTGCTAAAATTCCAACTTGTCTAGTAAAAAATGTCACTATGAATTATACTGCCATTTGACTTACACTGCCCTTCTCTCTTTTAGACAAAGATCTGCCTCATTTTATTACTTAAACTGAGTTGGAAGAATTCAATAATAGCCTTCTATTCTTTCTCATCATGCCACCTGATAACAAGATTTTCATGATCACTGTTACATTTGTGTGTGCTTTTTGGTGTCAGAAATTCATAGCAGCAGTGCATTCTTTTATGAAGGGCCCCTAAAGATTTTGTATGATTATGCATGGTATCACCTTGACTAATAAGATAAAAACATAAGATGAAAATTACGTCTTTTTTTCCTGGGAAGTCACACCAAGCTGCTCCCTATTAGTTTATTTTAAATCTTCATTATTCTGCATCTTCTATTTAGTTAATCAGTCTTTATGCATCCCTAATTCACATTACCATCAAACATTCTTATCATATCATTACTTTACATTGAGAGCCATTCAATGATCATTTGAAATCTTGATAATTGTGGCGGGGTCCTCCCTGCCCCTTTCCCTTCTTCCCATGATTAAAGCGTTAGCCACCAGCCCGGAGGCCTAGTCTAGTAGCCGCAACGGGCCCGGAGGCCTAGTCCACAGTCACAGCAGGCCCTGTGGCCTAGTCCACACCCGTCTCTGGGGCAGCAGCACAGGGGGTGTCTCCTGCAGCGGGGCGGGTGGCCCCCCGGCGTTGGCGTTGGGGGCGTGCTCGCCCCGGGGCTGGGCAATAGCGGCGGTCCCTCCGGCTCTGAATCTGGCGGCAGGTCCGGCGGCAGGCCTGCAGCTTGGGCTGGAGCTCCTTCCTCCCCGGCGGTCTGCCCCAACTGAGCAGCCCGGCAGTCTTTTATAGTGAGGCTGCACTTCGAGCATGCCCAGTAGGGATGTGGGGGAGGGTCGTGCTCTACCCAATAAATGGGCTCCTCTCCCTCCTGCTCAGTGCGGGGCAGGTTAGCCCCGTCACAATAATCAAGGCCAGATTCTGCCTTCTGAGTTGTTCAGGAGACTCCCAGTAAAATTAGTAGAATCTCATTTGAATTCTGCATCTGAGGGCAGAATTCACTGATGATCACACAGCTCTCACCAGTTGTTTTAAACCAGTTTTGCTGAGTAGCATAGCATTTGTGTGGTTTGCTTGTATGATTAATTAAACCAAACTCACCCAGAAAAAAACAAAAGCACCCCAAGCTATAGAGTCCTTCTAGCAGAGAGGGGTGCTTCACTAATGCTAGTATGGTTAGAGGCAGAGCTTCAGCTAATCTGTCTGTAAATAATGCTGTAATGGCATCAGAATTCAGGAGGCAAATGCTGTATCCAGTGATGAAGCATCATTATTAATAAAGTCTTTTTTTATTATGTTATTAGTGGACCTGTTGGATTTGAACACAACAAATGAAGTTTTCAAACAGCACAAGCTGAGCCAAAATGATCAGCTCCTCTCTGTCCAGGATGTGATCAGTTGTCTCACTACTGCTTACAGTGGACTTGAAGAGAAGCACAAGGACATGGTGAATGTTCCTCTTTGTGTAGATATGTGTCTCAACTGGCTGCTCAACGTATATGATACGTAAGTAATATGTTCTTATTTACCACATGTAGCTCATTGTTTCCATGTAGCACATGCAAAATGAATACCATGTGTACAGTGAGTTCAGTGCAGTTGTATCTGACATGATGTGTGTAAAAAGAAACATCATAGAGTGTAGCACTAGCATTTTATATTCACACACACACACACACACACACACACACACACACACACACACACACACACACACACACACAAAATATAGTCATGTAAGCAGATTCAATGGGGTCTACCAAGGTGGGTCTGCCTGGGTGTGTATATAGTATGCTACAGCTACATAAGGTACCAAAGAAGCATATTGAAGTATATCCCTCATTTGGCAATTGATAATACTGTGTTGGGTGCAGAACCAGACAAGCACTAAGAAAATTGCAAAGTGCAGAGCATCCATTCCAAATTTAAAGATGCCAAATAGCCAGAAATCCAAAATAACTATCAAAAAATCTTGATGCCATCCATCCAACACAAAAAGTAGAACTAACTACAGAAAACCATCCTAACAATATCAATCTATCAAAGCTAGCCTTGACTCGAACTGAATTACTTCAAATCTCCAGTGGACTGATTCTGCCCAAGCTGATCATATACTAATGAGGAAAAGGATAAGAATTCTTCTGCTACTTTCTTCTTAAGGAATTCTTTCACAACAAAGATTACATTATCTACAACCCCCACATTCCCCTGACAGAAATCAGAATAATCTGATTGGACATCACCAAGAGAACAAAACTCATACTGCATCATAATGTCAAATGCCTCCAGAAAAAAATGATACTGAAATCCTCAACAGACACTATATCCATCATAATCTTCTGCCACTGAGGGAATAGCTGCGTATTCTCTGAAACCCAACCACAAGATAGCAATCAAACCCACAAACAGTGCTTAATTGCAGTGACTATGTCAACAAGGCCAAAGACAACTTTCACAGCTCCTACAATGAAAAGCTCTAAGGAATGTAAAGATACCATCAAATTATTGCCTATACAACTCTATGAAAAATTCTACAACTATATCTCTCCACAAACCCACTCCAGAATGCACAAACAAGGGAACCTAGGGAGGCCCATGATATCTGTTTGACGCTCTTATCGAAGAAATATCAGGACTTGTCGAAACCACCCTTAAACTACTCTGTGGACAAAGAACCATCTTAGTAGTCAAGTGTGATGGGGAGGATAAAGCCCGACCTTCCTGCTTAGAGGCCTTTCAGCACCCTGGCCAGTAGCGGGAGCAGTGAAGAGGTCCTCCAAGCAAGGTAGAGGGGCAGCCTTCACTGCAGCCAATCAGGGTGTTGCAGGCTGCTATATACGGAGCTGCTAGCTAAGGCCAGTCAGTTCCTTCCTGGCGCTCAACCCAGGCAGACCTCTGAGCTGACTGAGGAATATCAGAACCATGGACAGTTCCGAGTAGGAGCTGGGCCCTCAGAACTGAGTGGAGCTAGATCCCACAGCTAAAGGCTAGCCAGCAACAACTTTGCGGAACCTTGCATAAGGGGAATTTGGTAACACGCTCTAGAGAAGTGCTGGATGAACGGCATCCCCGGAGAAATGGCCCAGGGACGTGATCACAATTACTGACCTTGAAACTTGGCAGGTAACTGCTACGTATAGGGTCCCTGAGCCGGGACCCAGAGGAGTGGGTGGGCCTGGGTTCTCCCTCCCCCAACTCCCTGCAAACCACACCCGAGTGAGGGGGTAAAAGAAGCGGTCTGAACCTCGGCCAAGGACTGGACTTTGACACATCCTCAGACAGGCGAGGTAACTACTACAAGACCCTTTTGGCCACTAAGGGTCACTCACACACAGGACTGAATCTGTTACATCAAGTCACTATTAATTTCCTCCAGAAACTCCAGAACATTAACTTTCCTCAGAATACCATCCTTGCCATCAAGGCTATCACTTGCCTACACGCCAATATCCCTCCCCAGGACTGCATCACTGCTTGGTTCAAATATATAATAGATCATGCACAATGGAATTGGTCCTGCCTTGGACAGGGGGCTGGACTGGATGACCTCCTGAGGTGTCTTCCAGCTCTGTGATTCTATGAGTGCTCAGAAATCCACCCAAAACACATAATCAAACTAATTCATTTCATAATTCTCCATAGACACTTCACATTTAACAACAAACATTTTGTCATAATCATAAAAACAGCCATGGGAACTAGGATTGCATTCCAGTTTGCCAGCCTCATCATGGGTAACTTTGAGGAAAAATCTCTGGAAAAGTGCACCATGAAACCAATTATACATAGACAACATTTTCATCCTCCAGACAAGTGAACAGAACCGCTTCATAGATTTTCACCACAACTTCAACAATTACTACCCATCCAAATCTCTCTAGAACATTCCCATGCCAGCATCAACTGGCCATCACAATCAACTTGAAATATACTATTAAAATAATATACAAAGAACCAACCTATCATCACACTTACCTCCATAAATCCAACAGCCATCCCTGATACATCAAGAAATCTATTATTTATAGCCAGCCACTGAGACACCATAGAATATGCTCCAAAAATAAAGTCCAAGACATACGCCTAAGATGCATCCTTGTTTGGTGAAGCAGATTTTAAGCAACACCAGAAAAGTAAATTGCATCATGGAAAGGGCCACCCAAATACCACAGAAGAAGCTTTTTTTCACTGTAGGAAAAAGAAACCCACTGACTCCCCTCCTCATAATTTTCACGTGCCATCCCACACTGAAACCCATATGGGTATTATGGAAAAAAGTATAACACACATTTCATGTGGACAAACAACATCCTGAAAGATTTCTTTCAGAAAAGCCCCCCCCTAGCCTGAAGGTCATTCAACTCTCCCTTATCCAAAACTTTGCCACGTTCATCATCAGAGGCAAACTCCTCATAAACCAAGACACACTAACTCTGAGTAGCACCAGACCCTGTCCAAACAATAGATGCAAAACCTGTAGGTATGATCAGCAAATCCCACAGCACACCTTTCAAAATTCATTGTTCTTACACCATGTGTTGGATAAGCATGTATATCTCATTCAAGTGCATCAAAAGCCCCAATAACAACTATGTGGGTGAAGCAAGACAAACACTGCTTATGAATAGACTCACAGAAAAATGAAAAAAGTCAAAAACAAATTATCGCCCCTGGGTGAACACTTTTTTGCTTTATTTCTGATTCTTTCAATACTCATGCTCAAGGCAAATTTGCACAACAACTTCATAACTCTGCTAGACATTAATATGTCATGCTGCCTTCAATCCTTAATTGCTAAATCAAACCCTTTCTGCATAGTAATATAAACCCCTATTGATACACAGCACTTAGAGAAGTTAATTTGAAATAACAGAGGCCTACATGCATGTATTTACTTTTATCTAAGTGTTATCTCTAGATTCATAACTGAGGCAGCTCTGGCTTATCCTCCATTTCTGAATTGGGAGAAAAAAGCCCAGATTACTTGCAGCATTTTCTTGACTCTGAGGGTAACCTGCAGTTTGACGCTTGTGGCTGGCCTGTGACAGCTGACTAGGCCTCACAAGGCTTCGGCTGAGGAGGTGTTTAATTTCAGCAGAGACATTTGGGCTCTGGATTGAGCCTGGGGTCTAGGACTCTTCAAGGTGGGAGAATCTCAGACCCTTGCGTAGGATATATCTAGATTGCAGAGTTTTTCTGAGATACCTCTGGTATCCCGAAAAAGCTCTTCTGCGTCCAAGGAATGTCTGCTTTTCTGAAAAAAAAAAATCGGAAAAGCAGATGCATTTTTTCATCATCCCTGTAAACCTCATTCTACAAGGAAGAAGGGATGTTCCGAAAGAGGCTTTTTTCTGACAGTTGGCCCTGTGTGGACAGGCCAATTTTGGGAAAAGCCTCTTTCGTAAGAAAAGAGGAAAAAGATACACAAATTGCGGTTTGCAATTTGCGTATCTTTTTCCTATAGAACTTTGTAGTCTAGACACAGCCATAGAATATTCTGGTCTGGATGGACTCAACTAGGTACTTTCTCCCCTCACCTGATGTCCCAGCCATTATTATTTTAACGCCTTTATAACTGGGTATCTGTCAAACTGTCTCATGTCACTGTTTTAACTTTCCTTCTGGGCTCCTCATCAGACCCTTAATAGCTTCCTTTGATTTAACTCTGAATTCAGGCAGGCAGCAATGCACAATTGCACAGTGACCAGAGTCACATGCACTATTTATAAGAAATACTGCAGATATTTTTTTCAGTTCATCACGAATGTATCACAGAAACAGAGGTACAGGTGCAGATACATTCCTTGACTTGGAAGTTGTTGAATGCTTAGTATCAGAAAATGGATAGTATCAAAGGAGAAAGTTGACTTTTGATTCCTAAGTATTAATCACTGAAACATTATTTTTCAGCTTGCTCCTTGCTCACAGATTTGAATGAAAAGCCAATTGTTTGTTTTTGTTATTAAAATATGTGTAGTGACAAACCTTTATCCCGTTCAGTATTATTTCTTACTTTCTTGTCCCATTTGGTTATTGTATTGAAAGTGTTGATATGATGCCTGACTCTAAACTTTTTAGACTGATTAAACTTTGATACAAAATATGAAAAATATTAGATTCCTTACTCTCAAAGTTAGAGAGTAAATATTCTCTCTCTCTCTTTCCATCTTTATCTCCCACAAATATTAAAGATTGGGAAATCATTTTAAATTTCCACTTTTGTAATGTCCTTTAGAATGGAACTAATTTGTCTCTTGGCATTTTCTTTGTTTATTACATCAGTATCATAAATATATAGTGTTCCAAATCATTAAACGTCCTACAAAAGCATCTATTTGTCAGTGGCTATTAACCTGAGTTTTAATTAGTGGTTTGCAGATTGAACAACTTCTCAGTTATAATAAAACTTACCTGCTGATGTGTATAGCCATTAGAGGGAAGCAATTTACTTTTAGAAACAGCTGACAACAATAAAGTCTATTGTTTTTGGTATTTTCTGACACCTTGAGAATTACTAATTCTTCCAGCTAGATAAAAGAAAGGAGCAGAGATTAAATCTACTCCCTGCAACATTTACGTTATCAAGAACTCGAAGGTTTTTTTGTTGATTTAGCATCTGCATTGTAAATTGTTTCAGCCTTAAACTTGATCACTCGAGAATTTTGTCTGGTCCAAAACACCTTTAAAATATAGTATTGAAAATATAACTTGTAGGCACAATGTGAACAACAGAAGAAATAGTCTTAAATGTCTTCTTGAGAGGTGTGTGTGTGTGTGTGTGTGTGTGTGTGTGTGTGTGTGTGTGTGTGTGTGTGTGTGTGTGTGTGTGTGTGTGAGAGAGAGAGAGAGTCTCAAATAATTTTTTTAAAGTAGCTCTCACAGGTAGGTTGTTGCACTAGGATACATTTAATCTGAAATTACATACAAATAAATAACTAGATTATTTTCTTTAATGGCTATCCTATATTATACCATTTTAGGAAACATATGTCACTTGTATAAAAATGGACCACCAAGGTTATAGATAACACTAAAACATAATATCTCCTGAAGGATTTGCTTTACATTTATAAAGGGACACACATTACCTGGCATTTAGTAAGTTTGCCTATGGGGATCAGTAACCCATTCTTATTTGAAAGTAATTCAAAGAACCCTAAATGAGCCACATAGTGTCCATAAGGAAACTTGTATGGGATTTCTGCTGATTTTGTAACTACTTTATCAGGTAGTATTTTGGAGGGAAATTTAATGTTTTCAGATGTCTATAATCCTAAAGTGAAGGGTATTTTCTACATGAATGCCTGTTTGAAAGGCTGGGTGTGCTGCTTCTTTTTTTTTTTTTTTCATTCTGCATATCCAGTTGTGTGTGATGTTATGGTAAGCGATGTTGTATATCCTAGATTCCTGTAAGATTCAAAGCTGTTCTCCTACAGACAAGTCATTATCTTTTCTTTGTGGTTCACTCTTCCAATAAAGAGTCATAACTTTGTTGTTGTAAAATTGCCAGTGATCTATTCATAGATGTTGCATTTACTATAATTTCTTATCTTTTCCTATTTTTTCCTTAAAATTAGGTCAGTGAATTCCAGTCTTCATGCTAGCTCACATAGCCTATGTCTAGACTGCCGCTTTTTTCGGTAAAAGGTATGCAAATTGCGATCTACAATTTGTGTATCTTTTACAAATAGTTTTGTCAGAAGAGGCTTTTCCAAAATTTGGCCCGTCTATACTGGGCCAAATTTTGGAAAACCCTCCTCTTTCGGAAGAGCCCTTCTTCCTCGTGGCATGAGGAAGACAGGGCTTCTAAAAGAGTGAGTCTGCTCTTCTGCAAAAAATGTCAGAAGAGCAGATGCATTCCCTGGTATCCTGGAAAAACTCCGTAGTCCAGACATAGTTATATTATGCTCTTTTGATAAAGAACTGGCAACTTTGCTTTAGAATATCTTATAATGATTTTATGGACTTCTCTCCATTGGGACCCCCAATCATGTAACATACAAATCATGACTTTGAGTTGCTACTGTGATTACTGCACAATATATTACATTGTGTCTCGTCCATGTAATCTTCATGATGATGCATCTGAGTTGTGTCATACCAAATGTCATTAGATCAATATAGTGATGTTAGATTCTGGAGTGTTGGGTTCATATTATAGGTCAGGCTGGTAGCACGGCACTTCATTGAAATTACCCACTTCCTGTTATAGACCTCTGTTTTCAGCTTTTTATAACTTTGTCAGAACTTTAACTATTTGTGCTAAACGTTTTTATGCACTAAAAGTCTGCCACAGGATGGTTTAAAAAATATAATGGAAATGGTTCTGCTGTTTTCAGAATAAGGCTAAGGAAACACACATTGTTTTACCTGGGCTAAAAATTTTTGATGACCTTTTCTTTGAAAAGCTCTAGCATCTCCATGCTGGACCAAGAGCCTGAAGGTGGGGGGGGGGGGGGGGGGGGGAGGCGTGATGGTTTCCTAATCCTGTAACAGTACACCCAAAATCTGACCAATTTATAAGACTTTGCACAATTGTATTTTGCACATGCTCAGTGCAGACTCATATTGTAGCAGTTAAATTCCCCAAAGATGCTCTGGATACTGTTCATTCTTCATCTTAGCTAACAGGATTTACTCTATAGGTGCATATCTGGGCTACTGTGTACTGTATTGGGTCCAGGTCTGGGCCGCACTGAGGAGAAAGTTGCCTGAATCAAATGCAAAAGGGAAAAGAGAGGTTCTTTCTTCAGACAGCTTCCTCTGCCATCCTGCCTGTAGGGGTCTTTGGAAGTAGTTTAAGGCAATGAAGATGTTTGGGTGGAGTAAATTAAGATAAGAACCTAGGGTATGGGGACTGGAATGGGATGCTGGCAAGATAAAGGGAGAGGGCTTGGGGTTTGGGGTGGGCAGAGATTAAGACTAACAGCAGCGAAGATGATTAGGACTGCACTGTTCGGTAATGTGTGCCAGTTGGTGATGAGGAGACTGCGAGTAGATGACGAGCCATGTAGCTGGGCAAAGAAGCTGGGGCAGAGAACCAGTTGGGCTCGAGGGAAGGAATTGATGGGGAAGGGAAGATAGATATGACAAGGATGTGGGATACAAAGAAAACAACTGGCATTGGTTAACAACAGGGAGGAGGACAGAGGGTCAGGACTGGGTGGAGAATTCTGAAATTGGACTAGGACCCTGAAATGGGAAATTGCGACTAGGACTGAGCCACAATTTTTTGGCAAAATGTTTTCATTAGAAAGTGACAATTTATCAAAATCAGAACTGTTAACAAGAAGGGGGGATGAGTTTTGACAAATTTCTCATTTAAAAAATATGGGGGGGAAAACAGCAGTTGTCTAAACAAAAATAGTTTCACATATCACAAAGTGTGTGTGTGATATATGCTTTAAAAACAGCTCTCATGCATACCACATACAAAGAAAAGCAAGTATGTGTGTATTTTCAGTCTTGAAAGAGACATTAGTAAAGACAAAAATCTGCAAGTTCTTAATTAGTGCAGTTTTTGAAACAAGCTTTTGAACTTTCTTAAATGATGGTCTTTTCCTCTCCGTTTCCTGATTTTATCACATTAGTACCAATTATTAACTGCATTTTGCTTATGAGTTTAAAATTTCATCATTTGGAGCCTGGTGTGTATCTTGTTTTTTTAAAATGTCACACAGCATGAGTCTGAAGTCATATTGCAAATGGCTCCACATTCTCTAATTGGCATATACATTCATCTGTTTATATGCTGGTGCATCTATACATAAAACTGTTTTAAAAAGAGAGATGAAGCACAGTGGGTAAAAACATTAATGAATCTATACAGTATAAGAGTTTAGTTTCATTTTACAGTCTCCATCTCTTACTGTATAGTGTGCTTCCCTGCTGTCTGTTGGTGTGTACTTTTTGTTGTGTAAATCGCATTTATCAAATCATACTATGATTGTACAGTGTAAAATTTAATCATTTTGGGGGTAGTATGAAATGGTAAGTTAAGATGTACCCATGTTGATAAGTTTTTGTAAGGAGAATTCTCTTAATTTGATTATCAGTTCTAATGGCCTGAAGTTACTTGTTTTAAGGATTTAAGTATAGCTTGTGTAACTTGCCAAGAGTTTTGAATTTGGGATGAATCTATGCCAAAGTATTAATGGAATTTAAGCTCTTTAATAGACTTTATACAATTTCAGGGGTCGGACTGGAAAAATCAGAGTGCAGTCCCTGAAGATTGGGTTGATGTCTCTTTCCAAGGGTCTTCTAGAAGAAAAGTACAGATGTGAGTAAGAACTTATTCCATAAAATGTGTGAATCTCTACTTTCAATATTAAAAGACAGAATCATGATTTAAACAAAAATCATAATCATCCTCCTGCCCAAGAAGATGATCATGATTTTGATGGGAGAGTAGATTAACGTTAGCTTTTTCACTGTCATCAATCATAGCTGTAAACTGTAGGAAAATATGCTGTAACTGATAAACTATGCAGTTACAACATATGGTAAGGAGGGATTAAGTGATGTCTTGTTTTGCATTTATTTAGAATGATCCTTTGCCTGTTTAACAAAATAATGTACCATTCATATGTTCCGTTTATGGAAAAATCAGACAAGTCAGAGATTAGAACAGGTGCATAGGTTTGATAAACTACTGCAAGGAAATACATCGACATACAACAGCTTCCTTAAATGTGGCTGTTTATGAGGAAGAATGACTGCCGCTTTGTAGATACTGCTCCATCTGAACTTTCTGTCTGTGCCGTATCCTAGGTATGAAATTATATTGATTTAGATATTTAAAATTTTTGAGGATGTTGAAAATTTTGAAAAGATTTAATGAAATAGCAACATTTAGCACAAATAATTACAGAATATTAAGAGTGGCATTCTATTATACAGTATCTTATGAGTAATTCAGAACAAAGGAATAATGCAATCCTATGAGAGGTCTAATAATACAGGGATTTAAAATTAGCTTTCATGGGAATAGCACTTTGGCACACTACAAAGTGTGTGAAATAAAAGTATACAGGGAGAATATTTGTTATACCTTTCACAGAAAACTGGAGCTCTCTGGGAATATATTCCTAACTTTTTAAGAGAGCATGAAAATTCATGTAAATTGCTGATTACCATAGCTAAATTAGCAAAAATTGTGTGCAGCGAGGCTAGTTTCAACATCTGTGTTTTTGTACAGTCATAGTCTATCCCCAGCATGTTCTGGATTTTTTTCTATTCCCTTGCATAGTTTAGTTTATATGAATTTGTCTTTGTTTTCATGAAAGAGACTTGGAGTTGGGCCCCTATATAATTAACCAAAATTCAGAATAAGGCAACAGAATGGGATTTGTGAAAAAATGAAAAAATGATTATAGATTCTAGGGCAGGGATGAGCAATAAAAAACCCAGCATCCCTCAGGATTAGTCCCTGGTGAGCCGTCACTGCTATGTTTACCTGCACTATTGGCTAGGGGGTCGGTGATGCGGTGGGGGGAGGAGGAGATGTGTCAAGAAATTACTTTTCCTGGTCTGGCAAAATCCCTCATGTAGGACTGGTCAGGTTCCAAGGGTGCTGGACCAAGGAGGTCCAACCTGTATCACTAAATGTATCTCCAGGGCATGACGTAGTCTTCATGCGACTTTTTCCTTTTTTGAGCCAAAATCCTGGCATTTTCTTTCTCAGTTTAGGCTCTCCTCTTTAGGAATTCAAAGGCTATGGAGATTTCAGTATGCTTTGTTAGAATTGCATTTGAAGTCTTTTGCAGAGGACACATCTTGCTGGCCATGCATTGTTTTCTTATGCCATAGAAAAAATCTGGTCAGTGCATTGGATTGTAAAATAAGCAAGCTTTATCCCACAGAAACATTGGGACATATCCTTCCTTTTCTTTGGGTGCTTTAGAATTTTACTTTAACCTACTTGGCCATGAGCTACCGTTGGTTTCTCAACTCTTAGAAGAGTATTTTGAATAGACACATTAATCTGGTCAGTGCATTGGATTGTAATTTGATTCTGATTTCAGGTGACTCCCTGATTTCAAACTCCCATATAGAGAACATGACCTATGAAGGAAGGCTGAAAGAATTGGGTTTGTTTAGTTTAGAAAAGAGAAGACTGAGGGGGAACATGATAGCCATTTTCAGGTATCTAAAAGGGTGTCATAAGGAGGAGGGAGAAAACTTGTTCATCTTGGCCTCTGAGGATAGAACAAGAAGCAATGGGCTTAAACTGCAGCAAGGGAGGTTTAGGTTGGACATTAGGAAAAAGTTCCTAACTGTCAGGGTAGTTAAACACTGGAATAAATTGCCCAGGGAGGTTATGGAATCCCCATCTTTGGAGATATTTAAGAGTATGTTAGATAAATGTCTATCAGGGATGGTCTAGACAGTATTTGGTCCTGCCATGAGGGAAGGGGACTGTACTCGATGACCTCTCGAGGTCCCTTCCAGTCCTAGTATTCTATCATTCTATGAATCCTATATTTTTTATACCCTATGTGATCAGATGATCTCAAAGCAACTGATCCACAGAGATTGTTGGTAATATCTTCATCGGTTGCTTTGCTTTTGGAAACTGGCTTATAGGAAATTACAATTTCCCCCTGCTCTTCCAATTACATATTAATTTATCATCTGTTTAGAAACCATTTAGAGCCAAGTCCATGTTCTGTTCCGTTAGGAATGCGTTGATTCAGATGCATTCTGAATAGTAATAGAGAGGTAGCCATGTTAGTCTGATCTAGCTAAAACAAAAGGAAAAACTATGTAGCACTTTAAAGACTAACAAGATGGTTTAATAGGTGATAAGCTTTCGTGGGCCAGACCTACTTCCTCAGATCATATTCTGAAAGGGAATTGGCATGACCATACATACCAAAGGAATACAATGAAGAAAGTGAACATTTTCATTGTATTCCTTTGGTATATATGGTCATGACAATTCCCTTTCAGAATATGATCTGAGGAAGTGGGTCTGGCCCACGAAAGCTCATCACCTATTAAACCATCTTGTTAGTCTTTAAAGTGCTACATAGTTTTTCCTTTTGTTTTAGGCATTCTGAACACGTTTTGATGTCACAATTTCTGATAAAATTAAACTGCTTCTCTATATTCTTTGTAAGAATTCAGATTTACGTAGGAAATATAAGGAAAAAGTTTTATCAAATAGAATTGCTAGTTGTATTAAGAAAATAGATTACACAATTGAAGCCTCAATTCAAGAAAGCATCACTATTCAGGAAAAAGCTTTTGCTTAACTTGTCCATATGGTTTCTTGACTACCGATAAGAGTAAAAAAAATGCTTCAGTGAACTGGAGACTAGAGAAATACAGCAAACAAAAAGTTAATAAATGTGTTAAAATATATATTGGTTGCTTTAATAACTGTTTAACCCAGTCTAATTTTGAAATATTCAGAACAGAATAAACAAAATGCCTGTTGTTCAGTACTGTTATTACTGTAAGTTATTTATATATCATTTACTAGCAGACTTACCCAGTATTTCCCAGGACTTTCAGGGCAGGGCCGTGTGTGTGTGTGTGTGTGTGTGCGCGCGCGCGCGTGTCGGTGGGGCCCAGGAGACCTGTTCTCTCTCTCTCTCTCTCCCCCCCCCCTTCCCCTGAACCTCCTGCTTGCCAAGGGCCTGTTCTCTTCTCCCCAGCCATCCCTTGCCCACTAGGGGCCTCTTCTCTCCCCCTTAGTGCCAGTAAAGCAAGGCCACACACAGTTGTATTAGTTAGATGATTGTGTGACAATTCTTAGGAATTTTGGATTATTCTGTTAGGTTCCTCCTACCTTTAATATATTTAAGCTCTGAGTTTCCCCCATCTCACATTTCCTACCCATCTTGATGGAATAGAACCTTTTTTTCCTCTTCAATTTAACCTACTTACTGATTTCAGTCTACACACAAGCTCTTAAAGTCTTTGGATTGTGAAATCCTCAGAGGGTGATAGATGGGTTCATCTACTACTGTAACAGACACTAATAGTCTGTTCCCCATCATCACTGCTGTCAACATGTTATCCCCTGCCACAGCCCAGCATCTTCACTTGCCAGGGTTACTGTTTCTAGGATAGTTGAAGTCAGCTGGCCAAAAAGTACCTTATTGTGTTCTTGATTCAGGAAGCTCCTTTACCTTGCCGAACACAGTCAACCTGGCACTGGGTACTATTGGGAGGTGACAGCCCCCAATTTCTCACTACACTTAGCCCAAACACAGTCTCCCTAGGTCACAAGAAAGTACGGGGGGGGGGGGGCCTGTGAATTATGTAAACAAATCCCTTCTTCTACAAATGAATCTGCTACCTATAGCACCATCAACTGATCATCTTTCTCTTCCCTCTCTGCCATCTTAATTCATCTTATATTTTTTACACATACACGCGCCCCAGTCAACATAAGGGTCAGAATTTGGGAAAATGCTTTTCCACTTTTCTCCCAGTCATGGTGGCTGCTCAGCCTTTGTACCTGCCTTTGTGCCAGCTTCCAGTAGGCAAAGAAACCAGAAGAAACACTGAAGAGGGGGCTGAGAGAGCTGTCCTCCCATCAGCTCTGCAAAGCTTAACTTGTGGTTGCTACAAAACTGCTGTTCCCCAGAAAGCTGAACAGGAGTCTGAAAGCCTAGGATGAAGCAGCTAAAACCAATAATAAATGTATAAAAATTCCCAAAATATGATTGTTAATCCAGATGTTTCTTTTGTTAAATTTCTCTTAAAACCCAAAGTACCATACCAATAACTAACTAAATAAATAAACAAATAAATTTTAAAAAATTTGTGCCCAGTGTTTGAGAAGTGCTTACACCTGCAAACAGTTTCTGCCTACTTCTCCATCAGAAATATAGTCAGAAGGGATTTTTAACTATATTAAATCTTAAACAATAAATGTGTGTTATGTTAAGAGTGGTGCAATATATGGAAAATTGTACAAATGGATTCTTTTTAATTAAAAAATATGGAAAACCTCAATTGGGAACAGAAACACAACTGGAAAGAAAACGTACGCATCTCCAGGTCTTGTTGGATTTATATCGTAGATAAACTTAAGACAGGATTCTGAGAGAGAGACTCAATATTTAAGATGTGGAGACAGACTAATGTAGTTTGCAAATGTGGATATGCAGAATTAGATCATGAATTGAAACAAGGGTCACTGAGGAAAATGACTGTGTCACAGCTTTAGCGTTTGGTATTAAGAATACCACTGAAGTGATGTAGTGGAATAAAAAACAGGATATAAGAGCAACAAACTGAAAGTTCAGTAATTGGAACTATAAGATTATTAGTGGGCTGGGCTGTGAATTTAGTTTGGACTTGAATACCCAAGTAAGTTAGAACAACATTCCAATATTACTCTGCTGGGCACATCTGTTTCTTCTTAACTTAAAGTTTCTTATTTTACAAACATTAAGTTCTTGGGCTGAAATTCTGTGGTCAGTGGGAAAGCCTTTATCAACTTCAGGAACCCCATGATTTCTCCCTTCAGTTTCTTACCTAGGAAAATTGTTTTTGAGTGAATGTGAATTGCTGCACTACTGTTTTCCTGAGACTCTTGCACGGCACCATAGAAAAATAGCTCTGAGATTTTTTTCACTGCTCTATTAATCGTAACAGCTGAAGTTTAGTATTAGTTTAAATGTCCACCCTGCTAACTATCTAGCTTTTGATCATTTAAGTACAATCAGCTAAGTTGTTGGATTTTATATAAATAAAAAATGGAAGAGACTAGTTGGATTTGCATCTAATCCATATTCAGTAGTCAGTGCAAAATTATTGCCTACAAACTATTGTACAAAGCTCGTCTTGCCTGATTTTAAATGAATCAAGTAGCTTCCAACATTTCCCTTGAAAAACTATTTCACTGTTCCATAGGTGCACGGCCAGAAACTATTTTGCTGCCCTTTTACAGCCTCAGTTTTTCTTTTCTTAATATTATTCCTATCCTAGTTATGCCTCATGAGGCTTTACATGTGCTGCAGGAAAAGAGGGACAAGTAAAGGGCAGGTGTGTGGAAGGATATGGTTATCCAGGGTTGTAGCGGCAAATATAATTAAAGTTATAGCATAAGTACTGTAGCTGTAGATAGATAAGTGATAACATTCTGAATCTTCCAACGTTTTATGTACCAACTGTGATATCTGTCAGTTCAGATGCAAATTTTTTCTGCCCCAATCCAGTCTGCTGGTAGCTCAAGTTTTAGCATAAATGTATCTCATACATGGAATTATTCCTATGATAATGTGAAAACTTTAGGTGCTACGGAAATAAGTGTATCTTATTTTAATCCTATATTATTTTGTTTTGAGGTATTTCCCACTTTTCTGTCAGATGGGTGATTATTGAGAGTTATAATACAGTAGGGTTTATTTCATTTCTTCTTTTAAAGGAAATTAAAATAAGCAACAAAAACTACACTTACTGGGTCTGATTCTGTCTTCATTGACACCAGTGTAAATCAGGAAAAACATTACTGAAATTGAGTTACACTAGGATAAAACGGTTGTAAGCCATGGGAGAATTAGACCAACTGTAATTACATTTGAAATAGGAAATATTATAAAACCCATATATCTGAGGTGCAGACAAATAATTAGAAAAAGAAAAAAGATCAAATTGAGACTAAAATGATTTTCCCATATGAACCTTTGATTATCATCTCTAATTGCAGATCTCTTTAAGGAAGTGGCAGGGCATACAGAAATGTGTGACCAGAGGCAGCTTGGCCTGTTACTTCATGATGCCATCCAGATCCCCCGGCAGCTAGGAGAAGTAGCAGCTTTTGGTGGTAGTAATATTGAACCCAGTGTCCGTAGTTGCTTCCAGCAGGTAAGATCAACAACTTTTCTTTATGTTTGGAATGCATCCACTGTATCTTTTTGTTCTGAATCTTTTTATATGTTCAGAAACTTTATTGAGGCCAGAATCAACTATGGCATTAGTAGACAGGCTCTTTATATTATAGTGTAAAAATAATAAAAGACATACAGTACACTTCATCAAAATATGTAAGTAGAATGTGTATTAAATGCAACTCATTCAACAGATCAACAGAAAGAAGATCAACAGAAAGATAGATAGAGTCAAAATATGTAAATATTTTCAAGGTATAGACTGGACCATTCTGAAAAACAAAATAAGAATTAAGCAGTAGAGCTATATTAAGAAATAAGTATTACAGGTATGAAAAAAATCACATTTTATTTATTCTAAAATAGGTCAGCTATAGGCTGCCATTAACTACAAAACTCTAAAATATGGTTTGTTTTGTTGTTCTTGTAGTAAAGAAAAAAGACAGAGTAACCCCAGTCCATAATGATAAAACATATATAAAACATGTTTTTAAAGTTGTAATCACAACTTTCCTATCTTTAACACAAATCATGATCAGAGAACAACAGAGTTAGACAGGGCCACAAAGGTCATGTAGTCTAATCCCCTATCAAGATGCAGGATTTGGTATATTAAAACCATCTAAAACAGAGAGCTATCCTGCCTCTCTTTGAAAACCTCTAGTCAAGGAAGCTTCCATAATCTTCTTAGGCAGTTTGTTCTATTACTCTACTGCTCTTACAGTTAGGAAGTTTACAGTGGAACGAGGTGTACCGGTAGTTCGGATTAGAGAGCCTAATCCAAACTACCTACTCCGTGTCGCGTGTAGCTGTGGACACGGAGTCCGAACTACTGGGGCTTTTAAAATGGCGGCGCCCGGCAAGGTGCAAATGAAGCCCGGGATATTTAAATCCCGAGCTTCATTTGCAACTTCGGTTGCCTACATTAACCACCACCCTAGTTCGAACTAGGGTGGTAGCGTAGACATACCCTGTGGCAAGAGAGAACAATTTTTCTACATGTTTTGTATGACAGCCATTCAGGTACTGGATGACTACAATCGTATCCCCACTTAATCGTCTATTTTCCAAACCAAACATGCCTAAGTTTTTTTCAGCCTTTGCTTATATGGCTTGTGTTCCATTACTTTGGCCATCTTATTTGCTCATTTCTAGATCCTTGCCAGTTCCTCTACCTCTGTTCTGTGCAGCAGTGGCTAAAATTGGAAAACAGTACTCCAGCTGAGGTCTAATCACGGAGTACCATCATCTCCTGTGACTTACTATCTCCTTATTAAAGGAACCCAGAATAATGTGTGAGGGTTTTGGTTTTGGTTTGGTGGCTGTGTGTGTGGGCGGGGGGATAGCAGCAACATTACATTGTTGTGATCCACAACAACTCCTTCTCAGCATTGCGTCTGTCAAGCCAGTTATCCTGTATTTGTGCATTTGGTTTTTCATCCCTAAGTGATAGCACCTTCCATTTGTGTTTGTTGAATTTCTCTTTGTTTTCTATAGCTCAATTTGCAAATGTATATGATCCCTTTGAATAGTAGTTCTATATAAAGCATTGGCAGCTCTCTGTCTTCTGCAAAATTGTTCAGTATGCTCTCTATTCCCTCAATTAAGATAATGAATAAAGACGTTAAATAACACCAAACCCATAACAGATCCCTGTGGAATCCCACTTGAGGCCCCCTTCAGATATGATATAATTCCCTTAATTGTTACTCTTTGTGATTGTTTAACCCGTTGTGTCCACTTAATAGTAGTTCTATTGCACCCACACTTCTCCAATTTACTCATCAAAATGGCATGTAAGTCAATGTGCAAAGCCTTGTTAAAGCCCAATATATTATGTTCACCTCATTCCCCTGTGCAGTAAATCTGTTACTTAGTCCAAGAAGGAAATCAACCCAGTTTGGCATGATTTTTTTCTTAGTACGTCCATGCTGGCTGCTTGTGTTCACCCCTTCATTCTCCAGACATCATCTATTCATTGTCTGAATATAGGACACTGTTTGCCTATTACTGTGATGTACTTTTACGAAAATGTGTCAGACTTCAGTGGAAATTGCAAATACTTTAGCAGTTTGAAAACTAGGCAACCTATATTTAGGACAGGACTACTCAACTTTGGAAGCTCTGGGGGCCACAATGATACTCACAGCACATGCCAAGGGGTGTAACTTCAGTGTGGTTGCAAATACATGCAAATATATGCAAGTAGCTTCTTTCACAGTGACGGGCATGAATACAAACATGTCAAGATTACACAACACATAGGCCCCATTTAAGTCAGTTCTGCTGGTATTAATCAAATGCAATATTTACCCAATTTCCACCCATATGACAGCACTTTTAATGAGCCATGACAGTTCAGGAATTTAACTACTAAAATACATATCAACAGAAGACCACTATATTGACTACTTTTTTATTTTGACTCCACCTGTGGGCTGCATGTTGAACCCTGTGTAAACTCAAACTGCACCGCGGGCCACAAACAAATAGGCCACCTGTTGAGTAGCCCTGAATAGTCTTGGATATGGCTTTTGATTTTTAATTTAGGAACCCAACGTCTACAATTCTGGCCATAGATTCTAACTACCTCTGCTTTATTTACTAATACTGATTTGATTTAGAAGTTGTACTATTGATGCGTCTCTGACATCTCTTTAAAAGCTTTGTGTTTTCTCTTCATAGGTTGTATGTAAAATTAGTCAAATTACTGAATGGTGTATTTATTTGGATAATGGCTATATTGAAAATAATAGTAATACTATATAAATTTTCATCAATAGATCTCAAAACTTTAGGGAAGTGCTATTATCCCAGTTTCACTGATGGGAAACTGAGGCATAGAGAAACTTAGTCACTGACCCAGAATCTTATAATAGAGAAGGAGATTAAACCTCAGGAACAACATGCTTGATCTCAGGAGTTCAGCAGAGTGTTGTTAGTAATTCTTGACCCTGCACATCAAGAGATTATTTCGTGTTAGTTTTTTGACAAGGGAGTTGGCAATTTCACAATGTTTGCAACATAGTCACTTATATGTCTGGAGTCTATGCAACAGACAGCTCATAGAACAGGACTTCCTTACTGACTTGTAGTTCAGATACATTAAAGCTGTTGATTAGGCTACAGGGGGTATCTGTCTTTTTAGGGAAGATAGGAGGAAAGAGAAGACATTCTAATGGTACACACCCAAGTTTGAATTAGAAAAGATGCCTAAGGCTCTAGCTGTTTGGTAGTGATAATTGTGTTGGCTGCATTTATTATTTTTGTGACTATGGATATCTTTGAGCAATGTCAGGAAGCAGATAATGATTAAAATCACTGTTATATATATTAAGCTCCTTAAGTGCAATGTCGGACATGTAATAGTATTGTGATTTTATTAAATCCCCAAAAAAGAAAATTTTAGAAAACTGTGGAAAACTGTGGGAAACTTCTCTGTGGAAGAGAAGTAACAGCTCTTCTTCTAGCTTTCCGTACTACAGCCTCTGGGATTTTTTTCCCAGTGATCTTTGTACTTTATTCCCTTATTACCAGTTCCTATCTTGGAAAGATTAAATGGTTTAAGCTGTTTTTATAAGAGATCAATGGTAGATTCCAATCTGAGCTCTTGTCTTAACACCAAAGGAAGATCATGTTTATTAAGAGTTATTTTGGGGAAGTTCTGTGGCCTGCATTAAACAGGTCAGATTAAATGATAGCAAGGGTCCCTTCTTTTTTCGGAATCTATTAATTTGGTTCATGAATAGTCTGCTGGATTTAGATCAAGTCAATTTGCAAGATGTCCACCCTGGACCTCTCCTAAGATTTCATACAGCTGCTCTAGTAAAATAAAATATATTGATAGTGTGTCTGTTACGGTTTCAAGTGGCTCAAGTCCTAATTAGAAGTGAGGATTCAGTAGGTGGTGATTGACTTTTTGTGTGTCACCACTCAGGAATTTGATGTGCTGTCCCTCAAGGATCAATTTAATCTCTCCTGCTATTCAGAATATACCTCCTCAAAAGATAATCTTTGAACACACACCAGGGTATCATTTGTTATTGATTAAGATAAAGTTACATCTCTTTCATTGAGTGGACCCTGCCAGTTAGACCTCTGCTCTAGAGGAGTGCTTGGATGATATATTCAGTTGGATGTGTCACAGCTATCTTGTCCTGAAGCCTGTGAAAAAAAAAATGTTTTGCTGACAGGCAGAGCTCATTATTACTTTCTTCCTTGATATTTCCACTTACTGGAAGGGGTCCATTTGGTCAGTGAGTAGGTTAAGAATCTTGGAGTCATTTTTTGGTCATGCATCACTGCCTAGCATTGATGGATTTTAGGCTGTGTCTTATTTATCTTGCCATGAAGTCAGAACAAGAGCGCATATTCTTATGATCATAAAATAGGATTCATGTATTTCCATTTTATCAAGGTTTCTCCATTGGTTTCAACATATTCAGAATGCACAAGCAGGTTTGCTTGCCATCTGGAACAGTGTAGATAATACTTTGGCTTCCTATAGATTTACTTTAAATTTATTATAGATGTTTTACATATTAATTTAAATTAACAATGTTGGCTTCTTTTTTTTTTTTTTTTAAAAGGGGGTTCTAAACATTGTAGATATCGTCCTTTAGCCTCACTATGATGAGTAATTATACTCAAATGCTTTATACTTTTTAGGTGATCTGTTGCCGCATCTTACATTAACAGGCAAGTGTGCCTACTCTCATGGTAGCCTTTCAGTTCAGATATTACTTTCCATCAACATTCTATTTCCTTCTAAAAAACTTTTATTTCAAAGATAATTTGTGAGGGTCACTGGTAGTTGTGTATTTATTATCTCCTTGTTCCCTTGCCTTGATTTTCTTCCTCCTTTTTTATAGGCTTATTTATTTGTTTTTCCTTTACCAGAATCACAATAAGCCAGAAATTACTGTAAAGCAGTTTATAGACTGGATGCATTTGGAACCACAGTCTATGGTATGGCTACCAGTTCTACACCGAGTGGCAGCTGCAGAAACAGCAAAACACCAGGCAAAGTGCAACATCTGCAAGGAATGTCCAATTGTTGGCTTTAGGTAAGAAGAATGGAATGTTTCATTGATTTTTTTCTTAATAACCTAGCTGATCATATCTTCTTGCCAATTTACTTGACCTTTTTTGTTTTGCCAGTGCCCTTCCATCTGACTGTTGAGTTCCTCTGACTCTCCTCGGGATGCTCAGAAACTAGATTGATTTGTTGTGTCTCCAGAGATCCTGAGCCAGTTTATTTTTCTACCTCCTGCAAATAGTTCTGATGGACTCACTTTTGTGATTGACCAGCATCACAGAGGTGTATTTGCATCAGTGGAAGCAGATAGGCAGTGAGTGAAATATAAATATGCTGATGTGCTCTGTATACATCAGAAATAGATGTGAGCAGCAGGAACAAATTTTATATATTTGTTCATGTTTATGCTTTACACTGAGTCTGGCATTATGCCCTCCAGCAAATCGTGCCAAACCAAAGGACATGAGCCAATACTAAAATACCCTAAAGCTGCAGTCTTGCTTTATTTTGGCTTTAGCATTAATACATTGCTATGATGTATCTTCCTCACAATCTCTCTCCCGAAGCACTAAACACAATCTAATTTAGGTCTCTCTTCCTACTTGTATCCAGAATTTTAAAAGGAAAAGATAAACAGTGAACATTCTCCAACCTAGTCCCAAAAACGATATAATTTAGATTGACTGGTGGACCACACTTGAAACCTCTGTTACAACCAATTAATGAACACACATATAGTGAGACCCTATAAAAGCATACAAGAGAAAGCCATCTTTAGGAGCTTTGTATCACTTTCTCTTCACCTTGTTGTGTACATAGAGGTAACTCATGACATTTAAGACCTACAGAAGTCAGCTTCTGCCTCTTACAACTCTCCCTCTTGTCCACTTCAAGACAATTCAACCCATTCTGAGAGTAGGTCTGGTGGGACCGCTTACTCTTGTGCTCAACTGAACTATAAAAGATCTCTTCTTTTTGCCTCTACTGCTTTTCTTTCAAGGGTAGCACTAAAGGCCCAAACACAGGAATCTTACACAACTTCTGCTGTCGGAAAAGCACAGAGCAGTAAAAGAGAGAAGTTGAGAGGAGGAAGATGGCAGGAAAATAGCTATTTTTACACAATTTATGTGTAATAGCCTGAGGTTTTTATAACATCATAGAAATGAGTGAATTAAGTGGCCATATTTTATGTGTGACCCTGTATAAATCATATTAATAGCTTTATTTGTATATGTTAAAAGTAAATCTATAAATTATACACACGCATTCTTATGCATGATAAAACAAAAAACACTTAGTTTTTTTCCTCCGTTAAATACGGCCAAAACCAGCAGGATTAAAATCTCTATAAGGCGCCTACAGCAATTACTGTGTTGCAAATCTGTCTCTCACATTTTAGAACTGTCCAGCCTTATAAAAAGTTATATGTATAATATACTATACCATACTACTGCATGAGATCAAAAGGCTTGAACTGAGGAAGCGACTTAATAATTGAATTTCCATTTATGAGCCTAGTTTTCAGCATCATCCCGTAACTTTCCCAAATAGAAATGAATTCTTCATAAATTTCACATTTCATCCCTGTACATATTTATAGTTTCCCTTGGAAATTTTAGAAAAAATTAGAATACAGGCTTTTACATTTTATAGCTTGGATGCATAAAATTTAAACTGCCTTGTTGACTTTTGGGGGGGACGACCCCAAAACCTAATTTCTTTTGGACATCATGTCTCCAAATGGCTTGGACTATTAACCCTAAGTTTGTTGAGCCTGATCAGCCTTGCTGAGAACAAGGCCTTTTAGTCTTTCTGAGCTGTTAGAACAAAGGTATATACTATTCAAAGGCAAAAACAACAAAACTGCATTAATGCAGCATTGAGGTCACTTGGGGTGCGTCCACACTGCACCCTTAACTCAAAATAAGCTACGCAATTTGAGTTATGCACATTGCGTAGGTTATTTCAAGTTAATTTAGAAATAGGTAATTTTGAAATTTGGCGCTGTCTACACAGGGCTGGATTAACCTTTTGTGGGTTTGGTGCCAAACATATCGTGGGATCCTACAGGGGCAATGGAGCATGGTGCAGGGGAGGTCAGTCACTGGAGCAAGGAGCTGGCTAGGGCATGAGCACAGTGGCCCACCCAGCTCTGTCCTGCCCCATGCTGCACCATACATCTCCTCTGCCCAACACTGGAACACTCCCTCCCTCCACCTCCTCCCTCCCCTCCCCCCATTCCCTGTGGCCAGAGTCTCTCCCTTAACCCTGGCACGAATGCACAGCACCCTGCACACTATCACCCCTGTCCAGCACCCTCCCCAGGATGGGGATCACAGAGATAAACACAGAGATCTTCCCTGCCTCCTCACTGCCCAACACTCCCCAGGCCCTTCAGAGACCCATTTCCCAACACTCTGCCTCTAGACTGCAGCCACCTGCCCTTTGCAAGGTGACTCTGTCTGCTGGGCTGAGCTGCCAGTACAGCTAGGGCTGGTATTTCCCAGGCAGCGAATTGCCCCAGCCCAGGAGTGATGCAACCAGCCAAGCCAAGGCCTTCTCCAACTGGGCTTCATCAGGAGGTGGAGAGGAGCTGTCAGCCAATTGGCAGGGAGGCCAAGAGGATAAGTGATGGGTAGTGGGGGGGGGCCAGCTGGTCGGTGTCAGGCACAGTACAAGCAGGGCAGGACAGGGTCCTTTTTGAACATGGGCCCAGATGCATGGCAACATTGGTGCCATTGTAAACCCGGCACTGCTACAACCTCAGCCCCTTGCAATGACAGAGGTATGATTAAGTGTGATGTACGTAATTTTGGAAAGCGTCCAGCACCATCAACACATTACAGAGGAAGGCAGACAAAACAACACAAACATCCCAAACGTCCTTGTCAGTCTGACCTGAGGGCTAATTCCTTCCCAACCTCATATATGGCAGTCAGTGAGACCTTGACCAAGTGAGCAAGAAACAGCCAGCTAGACATCTTAGAGCGGGAATGTTTGGTGCCACATCAGAGCTCTGGCCAACCCCTATCCAGTGTCCTATCTCCAACCATGACCATCTCGGAGCTTCTGAGAAAGGAGACCAAACCCTTTCACCACCATAATACATAAGGCATAAAGAGAGAATCACTTCTTGACCCATGTAGGTGTTTAACTAAAGCCCTGAAGCATGAGCTGTCAGGAGCATAAGATGTAAACCAGAAAGGGAACCCTACTGCTGTTGGACCCTGCCCCTTTCCCTCACAAGTGACCCATCATACAGTCACACTCATAATACTCTATGTAAACTCTAGGGCAGTGTTTGCCAGTTGGTGCTCCTGCACCCCTCTCTTAAAGAGACAGAGACAAATTGCAGTGGGACTTTGCTTTTGCTTTTTTGGGGTTGGGGAGAGGAGCTCGGAACCTAGGAGTTCCTTCAAATTCTTTCAAGCTAAAAAGGGTTCTGTGGCCAAATAAAATTGGGAAACACTGCTCTAGGGGAAAGTTAGCTCCCCAAAAAGCCTCAGCTAAGCTAATTTAAAAAAATTAGAAATGTTCATTCTCCTTTCTAGTTAGGCCTCTGAGTTATTGGGGCAGCCACTCGAGAGGCAGAGTGTAATACCTTTTTATCACTGATCAGCAACCAAGTGTCACCCAACACACTGTCAATCATTCTAAGTTCTACTGCATAAAGTTGCTTAGAGGATAATTACTTTTTGCTCACATGGTACACGACATCTTGTCATTGTTAGTTAGATCTGCTGTAGTTATTGGGAGTCACTACTCTAAAATCATAACAGCACAGATTCCAGCTCCACTACTGCTTTTAATTTCTTGGGACCTGGGCCAAAAGGTCAGGCAACCTTTGTTGCTACTGGTTTAACTTCTGGAAAATTGAGGGGCTAGAAGCCTTCCTAGAATTAAGAAAGAAGAATTAAAAAAAAAAAAGATAAATCCCTCCAACAAAACATCATGGCTTCTGTAGACCAAAGCAACACAAAGCAAGCCTGAATTGGCTCACTCACAAACAGCCTCTCTGCGTTCTGGTCTCTGAAATAAAGACATGTCAGAGAATATGTGCAAGTGTTGTTTAGATACATGCAACATATTTTAGTGTGGAGGGTGTTTTCTCTAACTGGGATAGGTGTGAGCCAGGCTGTACACCTGTATGGAGATGTTAAAGGTAAGAATCCCCTTATACTCCTATGAGGCCACCTGGATCTTAGGTCCAGCCATGCAGGAGCAAGTGCAATTTGTGCACCCTTATCTTCCCTTCCATGGTTGGTGGGGAGTGCAGCAAATATGATCCCTTTAAGCAGGAAATTGAGAAAGAAATTGTGGGTAAGAGGTATCGTCTTGTATTCTAGACTGCAGTTTTTGCATCACTCTTGCAGAGGGCTCCAGATCCTAAATCTGTAGTGTCCAACATGCTAGCCCCATGAGGCTATTTGGCCGGTTGAGTGTGGCTAGTTTTCTACAGCCGTACCCACTATAGTCCCCCTTGCACTGCTGCTGTTGCAGAGCATCCAAGTCAAATGAGCTGTCACCATTTCAAAGACCAACTTCCTCTCCACTTTGAGAACACAAAGAGGGAGAAGGGAAGCTAATTTACCTTGTGATATTTAATAGGAAGGAAATAATATAATTGAAATCTAGGAAGCTCCAGTAAATTACTTAATCACCTCACTTAATGTCTCCACAGATACCGGAGCCTGAAACATTTCAACTATGATGTCTGCCAGAGCTGTTTCTTTTCTGGCCGTACAGCTAAGGGCCATAAATTACATTACCCAATGGTGGAGTATTGCATACCTGTGAGTGCTGATTTACTAACTGTTTTCAGTAGATTATTTCTGCATTAGTCAAGTTTTTTTTCTTGTATAGTCTTGTATAGACACCTAAATAGGCTGCCTCTTTTTTATATAGAATCTTGCCATGACTTGTGTTGCTGCATTTCTCCATGAAATCCACTAGATTCTTTGCTCTTTCTATTAATTTTATGTGGAATTTTATGTGGAATTCCCAACGTGTGTGCCACTTAAGCTGTGCATGCACCTCTTGAGCCTTTGATCAGAGATGTTCTGTTAGCAGTATCTGTTCAGCCTGGGCTTGTGCTCTGTACCTTTGTGCTGGATGCTGAGGTTCTATGGGATGCATAGGTGAACTGCTCTTCTCCAACCATCTCAGCCTGAGACAAAGCCTTAACGTGTTTGCCTTTAGCATGCTGTGTCTGTCTTGTTTATGGTTTCTACAATTGTGTGTTTAGGGTTTTCCAGTCCATCATTTTAGAGGGCCGATTATGGCTCAGAACCACTCTCAAGCATCCCTTGATGCTGCTGCCATGTCCATCTCCACAGCTGGAGTTACGTGCAGGGTGTCATGGCTCCTACTCTCCAGGTTTCTGAGGACCTCCCGTTCAGTACTCATAAGCTTTTTTCAGAGACCATGGATGAGTCCTTGTACACACTAAAGATCTCCTACAGCTACTTTACAATCCCTGGTGCAGGCAAGGCATATACACCTACAACTGCCAATTTCCTGGATTAGTTCAGAATAATCTCTCTGGATAAGTCTACACTGCATCCCTAGTTCGGACTAGGGATGCAAATGGAGACGACCGAAGTAGTTAATGAAGCGGGGATTTAAATATCCCACGTGTCATTAACATGATCTTGCCGGCGCGCTAGTTCAAATCACAGCTGATTCGAACCAGGAAGTGCGTGCCGGATGCGTTAGTTTGGACTAAAGCCCTTAGACCGAACTAAAGTTACTCCTCATTTTTTGAGGAGTAACATTAGTTCGGACTAACGTCTTTAGTCCGAACTAACGCGTCCCGGCGCACACTTCCTGGTTCGAATCAGCTGTGATTTGAACTAGCGTGCCGGCAAGATCATGTTAATGACACGTGGGATATTTAAATCCCCGCTTCATTAACTACTTCGGTCGTCTCCATTTGCATCCCTAGTCCGAACTAGGGATGCAGTGTAGACGTAACCTCTTACAGGCAGAGCCACCAGGGACTGGTATCTGACAGTTCCTCTCAGAGTAAGGAACTGCCTACACTGGTTGAAAGATAAGTGCAGTATCTTTGAAGGCATTTCTTTCTGTTGCTCAGCTCCATGAGTAACTATGTCAACAGCCACATCACTGTTGGGATGGGGAGCTCACCTCAGTGACCTCATGACTCCGGGCAATGGATACCCATCTGTTGGAACTTACGAAGTCAGGAATGCTTGCTTTCATTTCCTACCTTTTCAACAGGAGCAAATCAGTCTGAGTCATGACAGACAATATATCCCGCATGTGCTCTATCAACAAGCCATGAAACTATGGAGCTGGTGTGTTATCTCATCAGATGCAAATTTCAGCTGACTATTTCCCAGGTATTTGGAACATCCCAGCGATCACCAGGGACTGAACCCATCACACTACCAACCTGTCTGGTACATTTAGTACATAGTACTCTTACCTGTTTCACCTATGCATCTAACTGCTGTTCAAACATCTGACCACTCCTTGTCTCCTCTCCTAGGATGTGTCAACCCCACATACAGGTCCTCCACCTCGGGTTGTGGGCCTTCAGTGGTTCACAGAATTAAGCTCACACTTCTCTGCAGAAGAGCAAGAAATGTTATTGAGCTGTGGAAGGGAGGCAACCAGTATTACTTACCTGCAGAAATGGAAGTGATTCTTCCACGGTGGTATCTGCCTGAAGCTGGGCCGTTCGCAGTCATTTCAGATTATCTGCTGGATCTAAAGAAATAAGATTGTTAGGTCCATTAAGATTGTTCGTTCAATTAAGGTCCATTTAGGTACAACATCAGCTTTTCATTTCCTAATAAGGGGTTCTTCATATTTTCTCATCCTATGTCATTGTGGTTTATTAAGTGTTTGGGAATTCTCTGATATGAGATTAGAGACTGAATTACTTACGAGATCTCCATTTGAACCAATGGTAACCTGCTCCCTGTTCCATTTATCTGTTCAGATTGCCTCTTTAGTAGCCATTGCATTGGCCTGAAGGGTGAGAAGTTTGGACACCTGATGACAGATCCTATTTTCCACCTTCCTTACAGTGTTCTTCAAGGACTCAGTCTGTTTATACCTTCACCCTAAATTCTTACCTAGAATACTTATTGGCATTTCCTCTTAATCCAGTCTATTAATCTACCAGTGTTCTTCCCAAAACCACATAACTTTCTGCAGGAGACCTGTTTTCATATCTTGGATGTTAGAAGGGCATTGGCTTTCTACTTACAACAAAACACTTTTGAAAGTTCACCTGGACTGTTTATCTCCTTTTGCAGATATAGCCAAAGAGGCCACAATCTCTGCTCAAACATTGTTGAGATGGCTATGTGGGTAGAATAATACTTTTTATAATGCAGCCAGTGTTCATCCCCCATAACAGCAATAGCACATTGTACTTGTTCTCAAGCAATATTTGCAGCATTATTCAAGAACACAGTAGTATCTGAGATATGTATGGCTGTTATATGGACATCCGTATATATGTTTTCTAAACATTATGCATCGATCCATGTAGCTAGATCTGGTAAGCGTTTGGTACTGGAATATTGTCTTCAGTTCCGGACTCAATTAAGAAACTGTCTCCTCCTTTGGATGCTGCTTGGAAGCTATCTGAAGTGGAGCAGCCATAGGGATGCTACTCAAAGAAGAAATTATTCATTTCATGCACTGTAATAGTCAATTGCAGAAGAACTTTGTACGTAATAGTTTAGGGGTGGTAAGGCCTGCATTCTTTCTTCCCTCCCCCTTTTCCCTATATCTGATGAGCCAGAAGCAAATCTTTGGGAACATACGCCACTTAAGATAAGCATTGTTGCCAGTATAGCAAGAACAAGTAAAGATAAGGGTAAAGGGCAAGAACGCATAAACAATTCTGTTTACCCTAACGTACTGATCACGTAAACAGGGCCAAAGAACAAGAAGATCCAGATCAGAACCAGATCGATAACTAACAGCTAAGTTCTACATCAGCACTAATGAGTAATCTCTGGAAATTTCCAAACTGCCAAACAGGGCATGAAAACTGTATTTAAGGCTGCCTCAGAGCCTAGCAAATTGGACCTCACCGATGGGCTTTGGGTACCGGCACCTAGGAAGCTGAGAGAACCTCCCACTTCGTCCGCAGCCTACCTGGGGTCCCAGGCTTGTAGGAAGGGATGTAAGATATGCTGCTTCTTTGTTATATTGTTCTTCCATTTATGGGGCACAGCTGCTAGCTGTCAAGAAATAAACTACTTGTGTTTAACGGATACCTGTGTAGTGTCCTTTGTACTTTGGGAACCCGGTGTCGGACCTTAGACTTACTCTGGCCGACTACCTGCAGTAAATTCAGTTTTTCAAGATGTGTGCCTGGTGGGGTGCTCCACTATCTGCCTTCTTTACATGTGCTTTGGACAGTTCTCTATGGGATGTTTATCTGGAGAAGGAACTGAAATCCATTCGCCTGAGCATCCCTATATAGTCTCATTTTCCAGTATGAAGAGTTATAAGGCATGTGTGTGGGCCAAATGGACACTGCATTTAGAAGGTCTCCAAACGAGTATTCAAGAGGCATATGCTCACTTGAAGGAGTGTTCTCAAAAGAGGGGAAAATCTCAAAGGATTTCATGTTTTGCACAAGGTGAGTAATCTCTTATTTTCCTGTTACAAGGATGGTATTATCACTTTTGGTGGTTTTGTTTTCTAAAGTTTGCTTTTTTTAATTTGAATGTGACCTTCTTTCATTCATTCCTTATATTAGTGCATGAACTCTATAGGGAACCCTCAGGGTGAGAAAACATTCCTATTAGAGAAACTATTTGGTTGTTTTCCTTTACTGCTGTAGGTGGGCTTATTAGTATAACAGTCTCTTGCATGTTCCTCGTCTCTATTAGCAGAAGTCAATTGTTATTGAGTATCATTAATGGTTCATTATAATCAAGGTTAGCGGTGAGTTTCATTACATTTAGTTCATTAATTTTGGAAACTTTAATGGTAGGTTTGTGCTGATAAACTAGCATGCGAGATTCTGTAGCAAATAAATGGAGCTGCTCTTGATATTCATACTATATCACAGTTTTGTTGTTAAAGTCAGTTCTGTTTTTTTCCATATTCTTCAATAATTTTCCTTTTCCATCCTCATTTTTCCTCTCATATCTAGCAGTTAATTGGTTGACTAAGACATACATTTTGAAAATTATATCTGTGATTCAGAAAAACATGTTGCATATGCAAAATAAGTAACTGTGCACAGCATTGCAAAGTTAACCAGCAGAAATTGCATTTGCAATTATGTCATTTGTGTTCACAACTGCATGTTTTGTGTACAAAATCTCAAAATATTTAAAAAGAAAATCAAGCTTTAAACTGAAAAGAGCACTGCAGTAATGACTTTCAAATTACTTAATTCCCGGCATTTTAACAACTTTTATTAAACTTTAAATATTTCAAAACATTAAAGTGTTGAAGCTTTATTTTACCTCCTGTTTTTTCCCCTTTTTGCTGATGATTCATCTGTTAAATCTGTAATTGTTTCATTAATATTCTGCTGGATTTACAGAGGTGAATTTCCTGTCCAGTGCTCAACAAAAGGGGTCTCCTTACTAATCTGTAAACAATTAATGATCATAACTTGTTGGTATTTTATGTCCCAAAATATGAAACAAGGCTTTCTTTATATTTCAGTACCCTTTCCTTAACTATCATTTTTATGCATTCCTTGCTATAACATTGGATTGTACTTTATCTAATTTATGGGCCAGAATTCTTACAATAATGAGTAGATATATTTTCCAGAGTGAAGCAGTTTGTGCTGCAGTCACAGAATGCCCTAACTTTAGCTGTATGACAGTTTGAAAGAAAAAAGTAGTGTTTTGGCATTTTCAGCCCACTCTTGGTTAACTTCTTGGCTTATGTGACCTCATCTAGTCAATAACATCTTTTAACCCCCCCATTTTTATTTTAATTGCTCATTATTTTCCTTTGCTTCTCGTTTCAGTCTTTTTGAAATGATGCCATATAGATGAGCTTTTCTATTTCTTTCAAGTCACTTGAAGTCTGAGTCTGCATTTCAACTCTTTTGATTGGCTCATCATATATCAATGTGGATTGAGTTGATACTAAATCAGTTTTTTGCAACAGAGTCTGCTGCTATGGCCATTTTATGCTTCACACATAAGTCATTAAGGAATTGTATAATCCCTATATTCAAGTCTGAGCTTTATTAGCTGGCTAAAAGTAAAATATCCCAGCTCATAATTGACATCCTTCATTAGCATATCTTTCACATGTATCTCTAATCTGTGCCAAAACATTTTTTCTCCTTCCTCCTGCCATGTAAAAGCATTTTGTAGTGCTAATCTGCCCATCACATGGGAAAACATCATCATCTGATTTAGGTGCTTTCTCTGAAGCCCTCCATGGTATTTAAAAACATTTCAACTGTTGCTTAATTTGGCAGAATTTTCCTATAAGGTTCATTTGCAAATTGAGAGGTACTGGAGGAAGTAATTGTTCTTGCTTTGATGTAATGTAACTTCTAGCACAATCAAACATTTGATGAGCTCTTAGGAGTCACATTTACCAAGATATGGCCTGATACTTTTATTATGTTTACTCACTGCTTTGTGTGTGCTACAGGTCCCCCCTCTGAACCCAGTCCTTCATGGGCATGAGTCTGTTATAACCCCAGTTAGAGTGTCTTGGTTTATTATTTCAAATGGTAGCATACTTTTAACTCTGAAACTTGGAAGTTCTCTGTTTAGTGCTCAGTATGTCAGTAGAGTTAACAGCTTTTTACTTTAGAGTTAATAGTACTTTTATCAGTTGACATCAGCTCTCCTTTTGCAGGGCATATCAGATGCTTAATCATAAGTATTGGCCTCATCAAGCTTATCCTAATGTTGCATTGTTTTATTTGCAGTCACCCTATACTAGTAACAGGAGTCCGGATTCTCAAAGGTATTTTAGCCCCTTAACTTTCATTGATATCAGTGGTAGTTAGCATCTTATTACCCTTGAGGATCTAGATTAATATACTTTCCTTAGCCATAATATTGAGTCTTAGCAGTTGAAGGAGTATGCAAATACATAATGTAAGAACATTTATTTCCTCTTCATCTGTGATGCCTAAAACTGAAACGTTTTGAATATGCATTTTCCTCTCCTGAATTTCTTATTTTTGCTCTAAAAAACAATCTTGTTTTAAAATAGGTGTTTGCTTTACAGTCTCATTTTCTTCTATCATATTTTCTTATAGCTGAGTTCTTGGTTTTCTCTGTAGTGTGTTCCTGGTGTGACATAAGCCAACTTTTGTCACATTTACCTAGTTTCAAGGAAAGACTTTTTTCATTACTATAATGAGGGCATGAAGTTCTGCATTGCCTTTCCTTTTTTTTATCAGATGATAAATGTCAATTTGGAAGGAGATAGCTAACATTGTACACATATTTTGATATGGTGTGGATGAAACAAGTCCTCTTTTTCCACTTGTTTTTACTTTTGTACATTTTTATTTTCTTCCCAAACACCATATCCGCTGTCAGGTTATTTTCCTCCTGAGCAGACTTAACCAGAAAACCCTAACAATATTAGAATGCATTTGCCACACATTCATAAAATTGTAGCTGCTTCCCAGGTTAGAGTCTTCTCTTCCCCCTCTTCAGCTTATTTCATGGTACCCTTCATATATGTTAAATTCAAATGTAAGAACAAAAATATGGTTTGCCTTACCAAGTGAGACCACTGCTCCATGTAATAAGATATTCTTTCCTGCTATGCTAGTGAAATATACATTGGGGAGGCAAGGGAAAAAACATAAGTACCCTTAGCTAGTATATGCAATACTCTAAATACACGGTTGTGAAAAATTTCTTGATGCGTCCTCTGTGTACACCTTTATGGTGCATTATTACACCGTCACCCAGTATGCATGAGACAATGTTGCATTTAGCAAAGTTATGCTACAATCAGGAATGAGTTGAGTTCTAACCCCTCCTCCATACAAACTGCTGGTACGTCACGTGTTGGAATGCACACGAGCAATCATTAGAAGAAGAAAAGACGGTTGCTTACCTTCGTAACTATTGTTTTCTGAGATGTGTTGTTCATGTCCATTCCAGGCCCTCCCACCTTCTCTTGGTTGGACTCTTCTGGCGAGAAGAAACTGAGTGGGTATATATACGCTATAGTGCAAGCATCAGTAGAGGAGGCACCACAGCTTAAATACATAACTTTGTTAGATATTAAAAATCATGGACTGAATCAAAACACTGGATTTATAGCCTGTTACAATAATCTATAATCCACTTGTACCCCCAGCCTTTTTTTTTACCTCTCTCCTCACCTAATTACTGAAGAGATGTTAATGTGAACTCCTTATGCTACACAATTTGTGCCATCTTGTATTTTGTTGTGTCACTCTGAGTACGTTTCCCAGGCCTAATGAAGAGCACCGTGTAAGCTGGAAAGCTTGTCTCTGGTGCAATAAAAGTATTTCTGTCCATTGCATTTCTCTAAGCAAGATGGAAATTGTTATTGAGACAGATTAATGGACAATGCTTTGGGTCTCCTACAATTATTGAAATCCTTTTCTCGTTTCCTTCAGCTTGGTACCTCCTGCCAACTTGCTCCTATAAAGGCACTGCTAATTTATTTATTCCTTAATTACCCTATCTGCAGTATATGATTTGCAACTTCTATCATTGATTAGCTTCTTCCTGGTAAGCTGAACTGTGAGAAGTGATGCAAGAAACAGATAGCATTGTCTCCTTTCTAGAATTACTTGTGGCAAGGCTTCAAATCTGAAATGCAAATTTCCCTGAGGATTGCTCCTTTGTTATTATAATTACTGTTGACATCTTATCTTGGAAGGAAGCTGACCAGTATTATATATCCCTGAAGAAGTACATAATATGACAGGCACGATGTCAAATATTATTAGTCCTTCCACTGGCGTGACCTGAGGGAAAAATATGCTTCATACACAATAAAGCTTACTTGCAATAATGACTCTTAAGAATCCTCTTTTATGGCAACACCCCAAAAACAAAATTGTTGCTGACATTTTAAGAAGGCGGTTACTTTCCTGAGCATTTAAGCATCATGTTTGAGTATTTTGTAAGCAACAAATTGGCATAGAGAAGGGCCACTTCACGATGCCTTAACCGCTTCATGCGTATCACTGTATAAAGCATGGTCCTTCATTTTTATCACAATTACTTTGTTCCATGAAGAAAGAACATAATAAGAGTGCTGAAAAGATTAATCTGGCTATTTCAAATGCAGAACATTATTTTCAGCTGTAGAGTTCAGAGATTAAACTATGCTGTGAGAAGGCTAGAGAGCTGATCGGAGAAGTCTGAACCCAAACAGTTGTATCAAAGATATTATTGCTTCCTGACTCTAGCACTAATTGTATAATCATTGTTTTGACATTTGGCTGCCTCGTAACCATTCTCCCTTGGTTTGATAAATTCTAAAATCATATGATTACTCTTGAAATTGCAGAAAGATCAATTTCTGTGTGATACATTTTTTAAAAGTACATTTTTTTTCAAAAGATATAAGATGTAATCAACTATTGGGTTTGTACTCTTACAAAGAATTCCTGTGTAGCTTAGAATTCCAAAATCATCATATCCAGGAGAGGAACCTTCATAACGTGTCTGCAGTGGCATGCAAACTAATTACTTGTTAGTGATAGCTATATGATAAATGCATTTGTAAGCAACTTTGTAGACTTCGTTTATACTCTTCCCACTAACCTGTCTTTACCAGGACTGCTACTCACTAACACCCCCCACCCCTTTCCAAAAAATAACCCACTTAATTTAAATATGTGCCTCAGCATTTTGCTGGATAGGTGTGGGTTTAAACAAATCCTTAAAGTTAAGCACATGCTCAAGTGCTTTCCTAAATCAGGGTCTTAATCTCCAATAGATTATGAATTTTCAGAGCAAGGAACAGGAACATTTTGTACCATTAGATAGGAGTTTCCCCAATGGTAGTTTACAGCTGTTTGTCAGATCTGCAGTGAAAGTGATTTTAAATTGAATATGTGCTGGATCCTCATCTGAGACTGCCACCACGTGAAATCGATGGTGGAATGCAGGAACACCCCTGAGCAGGAGGGCCATTCTCTCCCAAGGTGTTCAGTCACCTGTTTTTTCAATGAACATCATCAGCATGTATGAATGTGCTCTTGGGCAGATAGTGCTTGATAATGGTGGCTGAAGTATGAAGGGCGTACGAATGTTTAGCATATCTGAGACATAGGATTGCCAGGTGTTGGATTTTCAGCTAGAACACATGGTCAAAAAGTAATAGAAATGTAGCCGTGTTAGTCTGGTGTAGCTGAAGTAAAATGCAGGACTATGTAGCACTTTAAAGACTAACAAGATGGTTTATTAGATGATGAGCTTTCGTGGGCCAGACCCTGAAGGGACCCTGGCAGTTCCTTTCAGCACCTCTGACTGTGCCATTGAAGTCTGGTTAACTGCCTGCAGAGAGCCTGCCTGGCTCTGTGCAACCCCTAGGAGGTGGCCAGCATCTCCCTCAGACTCCTAAGTATAGGGATGGCCACAGGAACTCAGCTTACTGCTTCTGCCCAAGTGCAGCTCCATAGCTCACATTGGCTGAGATATTTGACTAGTAATTTATGTGATGGTTTGTATGCTCTCATTTTTTTTTCATTGCTTCTTGCAAGCTCTGACTAATGCACGTTTTAACATTAGGTAAAATACTCCCCCAATATTAATATGGTATCAGTCTTCAGTGTGTTCTGTTTCCCCGTCTGTAATCAAATTGGTCCTTTTAGGCAGTTAGGTGAGTGTGTCGTAGCTCATAAATGGTATCCCAGAAGAACATTTTGGCAGATTAAAAGGCATTTGTTTTTATTGTTTGCAAGAATTTGAAATTTAGTTTATTGGCATTGTGGCAAATTTCCATCTGTTCAGGTTATTTTGCATGAAAGTAGGCAACAATATTGGACCTTAGATTAATTTTTTGGATCATCTGAGAATTTAATAAAGGTTTTTTGGGATTGATCTTGTGAGCCTGTCCCCTGAGCCCATCTGGTTAGATTTTTCTGGAACTTGAAGGACTCGTGAATTCCATTCTGGCTATTCTAGCTTGTTGCTCATTATATTCTACACTGCTCTTCAAAGGCTTCTCCACCAAATTCAATAAACTGTTTCCAAAAGGTTGTTATCACATAGATTTAATCATTTGCTGTTACTGAAGTCAGTGCAGTTTGCATAAATAAATATAACAAAATAATTAGATGCATTTACATTAAAATACTTAAGACATGTTGGATGAGAGAGATCTGTTTTCACAAGAGGAAATAAAATGCAGAAAAAGCTTAACTTATTCTATCTGAGGTTCTTATAAGGGTTAATGGTTTTCAAGTATGAAAAATGTTTAATAGATCTGCTTCACTGTAGGTTTCCATCTAGTTTCAGCAGCATTTTATGTTGATGAGCTGCTCTCAAAATAAAATTTGCAGTAGTTCAGTGACACCATATCGTATGCTATTTCATGTAATTTTATAACTTGTGAGCAGAAAACACCTAGAATCATCTTGAAAGAGTACTTTATATGTAAACCAATGGATTCCATGGTGATCTTCAATGAACAGCTGCTTTTGGAAGAAAGTAGTCTTTTTTGTTAGGTTGTGTTCGGATTTTGATACTGCCGTTAAAAAGATGATGAAGATGTTATAACTAGACCATTGGGAACAGTTCTATGCATTTTAAGTAATGTTTAAAAATATACAACTCCCTTGTTGTAAGACCTATCCACATGTTTTATACTCTTTCTGCTTTAGCAGAAGTTCCTGAACTCTCTGATGAAAGAGGTGTTGCCATCATCATTCAAATTAAAATAGGCATGATGTTCCTAAAAGCAGTCTTTCCAAACACAGATGAAAAACAAATCTGTGTCAGTTTTAAAAGGCCAACATCAACAGGGAAAAATAAAAAGCTATGAGCTGGCTGAAATCTTGTATTTTTAGGTTCTTGATGGTCTGGTGAATAGGGCACTAGACTGGAAGTCATGAGACACTGGGGTTATATTTCTGGGTCAAACCTACTGTGTGACCGTAGGCAAATCCATGTTACCATTCTGTCCTTTTCCACTACACCCTTTGTCTGTCTTTCTACTTGGGGTATGTCTGCACTGCGGTAACACACCTGTGGCCCATGTCTGCAGAGCCAACAGCCATCAGAAGTTCCCAGGGAAGGTGAGGGGAGGCTTGGCTCCATTCTCCCCCAAGGGCTGGGGCCAAGGCAGCTATCCCTCAGAGCTGCCTGGAGTGCGGCATGGTCCTCCCCAGGCCTTTGTGATGCCTGGAGGCATCAATTTAAAGGTCCCAGGACTCCCCTGCCTGCTTTGCCCCCACCTTGGCGGGTCTGGCCCATGTCAACTGACTTAAGCTTGTGGAACTTCTCTAAATGGCATAAAATTGCATGTAGACATCTGAGCTCAGGGACTCTAGTGCCTCATGAGCTCTTCACATCCGGGCTCCAGCCTGAGCTTCAACATCTATCTATACCTCATCCCAAGCCCTGTGGAGGGATGTTAGCAAGTAGTCAACTAGAGTATCGACTACTTGCTTCTCTCCTCCCTCCCCCCCCGCCCCCTTGCTGCTTCTATGAGAGGTAGCAAGGGGAGTGGAATAGGAGCTGGTGCTGGAGGGAGCCACGGTGCCGCCTGCCTACTCCTGCTGCCTCCATTACAGTCAGGAGGGTGGTGGATAGGGGAGGCTGCTCCAGCAGCAGCCCCTGTTCCATCTGCCACAAACAGGGGCTGCTGGACTCGGCGTGAGCCAGGACCAAGCAGTCACAGCTCATACTGGTCCGGGACACTGCACTTCTGCATTTTAAATGTAGTAAGAGCTGCCGGGCTCTTAAAAACATTTAAAATGCAGAGCCACAGCATGGGTGGTTCCTAGAGCTACCCTTGCTGCAGCTCTGCATACCAGTCCTTATTGACTAGTTGTGTAGTTGATACAAATTCTATTGACTACACGATAAGTTAGATAACCGCAACTTAACATCCTTAGCATTGTGAGTTCAAGTCAGTCATGGGCCAACCACAACCATTATACTTCAGTGTGGATAGTGGATATATACTTAGTATATAATCTGTTTAGGTCTGGGACTGCCTCTTGGTTTTTATGCAGCATTATACAGTGGAGCCTTAGTTTCAGTTTGGACCTCAAAGAGCTACTGTAATACAAATAATGAGGAGAAGTAGGTTTAGTTTTGGTAACTTGACTAGGAAGCATCCAAGGAAAACCCAAGGGTTGCAACGTCAGAGTTATTATGAGTCAGCAGATGGTACCTGTTAGGGATGTAGAAGGTTAACTGGTAATCCAGTAAGCATTAACCTTATCCGCAGCTTTACTAGGTCATTGGTTAACCCGCAGGGTGGGGGAAAGTAGTCCTCAGCCTGCAGCGTGGTGGAACCCTGAACCACCAAATTAGTCCCCAATCTGTAGCGCAGCACTGAGGGACCATAGCTGGCCAGAGCAGACCCCACACTCCTGCCTGCAGAGGGCCAGGTTGGAGAAGCCCCCAGATTGGCTGGCCAAACACCAGGTGTGGCACAGTTAATCAATTAACTTTTTTCCTATATATTTCCTGTTATTTTAAAGGCAATGTTAAATCAGTGACCCAGCATAGAGTCCAGGGTGGGCAATCTGTATGGGGAGATGGGTTAGAGAAGTAAGTGCTATAGAATACATCACCATGGCTACTAGTTAAAAAACACAATACTTTTCTGTGAGTTGAATTGTTAGCAATTGTTTCCAAACAAAATAGCTTGTTATTTTTCATAGTTTTGGTTATAATTTGATGTCTTTTTAGGCTTGTAACAGTCTAGTTTTTAAAATTTGCCAGTTTTTAAAATGGAAGGAAACCTTGTAAATTCATTGTTGTTGTGTTTAAACACTGTGGGTTTTAATTTCAGGCCATTAATAAATTAGAAAATCAGCAGCAGCATTTAGAAGTTCCCTCATATGTCCTCTTCCAGCATACCTAGGCTATAACCCAATGCCAAATATAAATGCTTATTTTTATTTCTTTAACTTTCTAGACAACATCTGGAGAAGATGTACGGGACTTCACTAAGGTTCTGAAGAACAAGTTCCGGTCAAAAAAATATTTTGCTAAGCACCCACGACTTGGCTACCTTCCTGTGCAAACTGTTCTTGAAGGCGATAACTTAGAGGCGTAAGTTTGAATGAGGCATGATCTCTGCCATGTGGTTTGCAAACCTCTTCCACCCTAAAAAAAAAAAAAATCCTCAAAAACAAAATTGAAGTGAAGCAATAGTAACAGAACCTCAGTGAGGCAGTATTTTCTGAAAACCCTTTTTTATTTTATTTACTATTTTTTTGCTTCTTTTCTACAAATTTTTACTTTGGCTGTATAACTCTGTTGCCGTAAAGTCATGTAATTCAGCATATAGTAATGTTGGTATGGTTTTTTTTTTTTTAACTTTTCTCAGAGAGAACAGTTTCTTCTGATTGTTTACTAGTAGTCAGGAGAGGCCGTTTTTAGTCATACAAAATTAAGATACTTTGGAGAGGCAAGGGAAGTAATTCCATTGATTGACTTCACTTTATTTCATGGAATTTCAAGTGCTTTAAATGCAATACTTAAAGTGAATTAAACCATTCTGTGTATAAAACATATATATGTGATTGCTTAAATATTATGGTTGTAGCCATTATCAGTTATTCGCTCTCATAAACCAGTGCCACTGTATTTTTAACACCATAATAAATTGAGCATAAGTGGTTAAGAAACAAGATCAAATGGCCAGATTTCAGAATTGCTGAGAGTTTCATCTAATCCTTGATTTCCAATATGAATTTATTGCCTGTTTAAAACACTCTAAGTAGTCCATATTTTAAAAAACAAAACCAAAGAACAACATGGCATAGCCTTTGCGTGATTGTAGTCTATGGTCAGGAGTGGCCAAGAATTGGAATAGTAGGTATATTTCAGCAATTTAGGATAGAGGTGTATGGTCAAGCTATGAGGGAAGCATATGTATAGTTTCTCTGCAGAGGATGAGTGTAGCCCAAGTTATCAGTACTTCCCTCCATTAAGCAATAAAACACCCATAAGTATTAAAAAACCCTCTCTCTTTAGCATATTTGTTGTGTATTTGCTATGTGATAGAAAAATAAGCATTGTAGCAATAAGCTTGATTTTAGCCTTTTAAATTTTCCATGATTAAGTTGTCATAAGTTCAGTTTCCCAGATAACTTTAAGGAAAAGTCTCAGCAACTAAATGGAAGAAATTCCAAATTTAAACCAGCCAGACATGGTGTACATTATGAATTCAATGTATGATAATGTTTCTGTATGTTTTAAGACTTCTTTTTTTAAAAAAAATGCATCTGCTACTGTCCTATTTTTACATGGCACAGTGCAGACTCTGTTGCTACTGCATTTCTGTGTCATAGATGTTGCTAATGTAAATCATCTGGATGGGCACATGGTTAGCTAGTTTTTGTGCTTTTTCACCTGATTCTTGCTTAATAGCATTTGTTCTGTGGTTTCTTTCTCTTTTTTTCTTCTTTGCAGTCCTATCACACTCATCAGTATGTGGCCAGAGCAATATGAGTAAGTATGCACAACTCTTGGGTCTAAAAAGCTCAGTATGATGATTGTTTTCTTAATGTTTACTAGTTGGCTTACCTAATTGTAGAATCTGTTATCAACAAATTCTAGCAAAAAACACATATAATGTCCTCTCTTTTTTTTTTAAACAATTTTATCAGTCTAACAATTTTTAAATGCTGTATTGTCTCACTAAGTAGATTATATTAGATACTATTAACAATTTTGTGCTCATTTTCTTTTAATAGTCCTTCCCAGTCCCCACAGCTATTTCATGATGACACACACTCCAGGATAGAGCAGTATGCCACTAGGTAAGAAACACAGACTTCTTATTTTAATTACACTTCTGAATTTGGGATTGATTCTTGCAGGAGAAAATATACTTTATGTTGAATAGACAGTATTTATTACAAAAAGGACTAAGTCTCATGACTATTTTTATACCCAGAGGAAAAATAAATCTTTCTACCTCAAGAGCTGGGAAGTCATCTTAATTAAAACTTAATGATAGTGAATGAAATAGATACATCAAAATTGTCATTGATCAGTAAAGAATGGATAGTGTTGAATTACTTTCTTTTGTATCTGCTCTCTGTCTTTTATTTTCTAATATATCTGCAAATATTAGTTTATTTCCCATCTGCTCTCTGTCTCTTATTTTCTAATGCATCTAGTCTTCATAAATGAAGACTCAGCATGGTAAGGTAGATATTTTCTCTTTTAGGTTTTTGAGATGCTGGTATTACTCATTTTGTCCCCAGTGGTTACATTTATATTTGCAATTAACAGTGAACTTCAGAGACAGGTGAAATAAGTAAGAAACTGGCATTTAATATGCTTCTGAAAAAAAACCTGCGGAAGTATTGTGTTTACTTGCATCCACTTTTAGGACAAAATAGAATGGTGTATTTGAATGTAGAATAGTATCCCTGGTAACCTGGTGGAAGCCCTGTGACTTGAGTCATGACAGTTTAAAAAAAAAGGCAATGGGACAAAATTCTTAACAGTTCCTTAGGGAACAATCTTGTATTATCTGGGAGGAAGGACTAGGTGACCGGTTAGGTCTAATATCTTGAGTGTTTAAGAGACTTCTGCATAGTGCATATACTAATTACTCTGGGAAAGAGTCGTTCACATAGCTGAAAGTTTCTTGCTTAGTGACTATACAATATATTGGTTTCTGAAAGTTTTCACTGTGTAAGTCATAATTTTGGGGGCATAAATGATTTTCTGCAAAGTGTCATTACAGTAATTTGGTAAACTCCCCTTCTTTCATTTGAAGCGGCAGCTGTATTTGTATTTGCAGCTCCAAGTTCTACAACAACAAATTGTTACGCATACACAGTGTTAGGGATTCTCAGCCTTTTTCTTTGTGAGACCTCCCTCTATATGCTATACAAATTCCATGGCTCACCTGAGCCATAATAACTGGTTTCTGCATAAAAAAGTGAGGGCCAGCATTAGGGGGTAGCAAGCAAGGCAGTTGCCTGGGGCTACATGCCACATGGGTCCACCATGACATTGCTCAAGGTTTAGCTTCAGCCCTCAGTGCCAGTGCCAGAGCTCAGGACCTCAGGCTTGGGCCCCAGCAAGTCTAACACTGACCCTCGTTGGTGGACTTGCTGAACCTGCTCACCTGCCTCCCAGGAGCATTGGGAGCATGTACTCCTGTCTGGGAACAACTGGGATATGTGACAGATTTTCTGGGGCCATGCTCTGAGCCAGTACCACAAAATATTTTATCAGGTTAGTGCTGCTGTATTGTGAAGATCTGCTGAGTGTTGCAGTGACTGGGTGGACATGTCACCTCTTTCCACACAGGAACCTGGGAAGTCCAGCACTGGTCAGGAGCAGCCCCAGAGACATGAGCTTACTGTTCTCCTTGAGACAACAAAGAAGCTGATTTGTATCTAAAATAGGAGCTTATCAGTTTTGCTTTCTGCACTGCAGTAAAAATATCTAGTTTCACATTTCCTTTGTTTTGTTTTTAAAGGCAATGCAGAGCTTATGTCTGCTATCCCAGATTTTGACTAACTTGCCACTGATAGTTTTCTGTGGAGCCTGAAGATAACCAATCTTCAGCATGTTGTAGCAGTAAAAGAAAATGCAATCAGAAAAGAACCAATTATATGTATGATGGGCGAAAGAAACACTTAACCTATTGTCAGCCATTCTTCCTCATTTTAATTTGACAATTAATGTTGTTGTCCTTTGCATTTACCCATTGACAGTATACTACAGTATCATAAGCACACTAGGGAATTGTGGTCTATATGAAATTACTATACATTATTACAAGGTGGATGCATTATTGGTTGGAAGCCTATACTCAGAGTAGTTATCGATGGGCCACTGTAAGACTGGGTGAATTACCTGGTGGGGTGCCAACAGGATCTGTTCTGGCTCCACTACTTATCAACATTTTCATTAATGATTTGGATAATGGAGTGAAGAGTAACTTCTAAAATTTATGGATGACACCTAGCAGAGAGGGGTTGGAAACATTTTGGCAGACAGGATTAGAATTCAAAATGACCATGATAAATTGGTCTGAAATGAGCAATAAAGCTATATGTCACTTGCTACACTTAGAAAAAATCAGATAATAAACACAAAGTGGGAAAGATGTAGCTAGAAAGCAAGTACTGCTGAAGAGAATTTGGTGGTGGTCATTGTGGATCACAAATTAAACATAAGCCAACAATGTCATGCAGTTGTAAAAAAGGCTATAATATCATTTTTGGTAGCTATTACCAGGAGACATGGGAGGTAATTGTCCTGCTGTGCTCATTAGGGGAGGCATTAGTTGGAGAACTGTGTCCTGTCCAGTTTTGGGTGCCACACTTTGGAGGATGTGAACAAGTTGGATAGAGTGCTGAGAAGAGCAACATAAATGATTTTTAAAAGTTTAGAAAATCTGATCTAGGAAGAAAAAATATTGGCATGTTTAATGTTGAAATAAGAAGACAGAGGGGAGAACCTTGTAACAGTCTTCTAATATGTTAAGGGATTTTACAAGCAGAACAGTGATCAATTGTTCTCCATGTCCACTGAAGTAACAGGCTTAATCTACAGCAAGGAAGATTTAGATCAGATATTCGGGAAAACATTCCAACTAAGGATGCAGAATCCCCATCATTGGAGGTTTTTAATAACATTACAGAAATGCCTGTCAGGAATAATCTTGATGTGCTTGGTCGTGCCTCAGCATGTGGGGCTGAATTAGAGGAGGTCTTAGGTCCCTTTTGGCCTTGCATTTGTATGATTCTATTATTATTTAATACTAAAATTATAGCACTTTAATTGCCCAGAAATGTGCCATTCGTGTGGAAAATGTAGCACTAATATTTGCATGACAATAAAAGTAGGTCATTTATATAATTATGCACAAAACGATGCACAGCTCTGTTAAGCTCAACTTTAAACCAAACAAAAAAGCAAAGAAACTTGGATTTAAGAAAAAAGTTGACCTCCATGGGAGTGATGTCAGTATTTTTAGTTTGTCCTTCATTCACCACTTTGATTTTATGATTTATAGTACTAGGGTGAAAACCAAACTCTAGACTCATACTGTAGTATGTGGTGCCTGCTAGAAATAATCCCATTAATACCATCTGTGATGACTCCCTACTGGGCTGACCAGTCCCAATTAAGGTTATACTGGTGTAGTTGTGAGTGCTCTGACCACCTATTACTGATGTCTCTGGGTCCTTGATGAATTCAGAGTCACAGCTGTACCTACCATGTTCAGAAGTTAAAAGACAATGCTAATTACTTTGTATCTGGGCCGTCTTAAAATCCATGAAACTGTATTTCTTCTATTAATACATGCGTAAGAGAAGAGTAGGTCACAATATAGGCTGCATGTCAGTTTTATAATATGTCTGTGTATTTAAATAGTTTGTTTTTTTTATTGATCCAATTGGCATTTCTCTTCCAAAATACAAAATATTTACCATTAATCTGAGCTCTTGTGCTGAATTCCCATTTTTAGTTACTTAGGGAAGGAATTTATTTTTAAAAAATATTATTCAACAATAATAATGTAAATACATACTTATTTTATATGAGTAGCTGGCAGTGACTTTACTGTATAGATTTCCTAATTGTCATTCTAGGAGATTGCCAGAAAAATACCTCACAAGCAAAGGCACAGTTCAGGGCACAATGTCTACAGCTTTATTAAATCAGTAAGAATATAAACAAATGAAGAGGAGGAATGAAGGCAGTGTTTGCCATAAAGATAAGTTGGCTGTAGCTAAGTCTTTTATTCTGATTGTCAAACTCAAAACGGCTACCCAATTTAGATAAATAGTTTGGCCCCGCCATTACTGGACCAGAAGCCATGCTCCATTCCTGTAGTACAACTATTAGAACTTCCTCTGAGGCAGACTTCAAGCAGCCTCTGCTAATGGGTCTCTTTTCCCAGTTTCGTATTGAGTCCAGCAGTTCTGGCAGATTTATACCCTCCTTGCCTACTGACCCAGCCCAAGCAGCTGAATCAGTGTAACCCCTAAGAAAGACTGCATCCTCCCAAAAGAAACAAAATCAACTTGATATCAGCATGATTCTGGTTCTTCTGAACAGAAAAGACATTGTTGTGTATAAACATAATAGCAACATACATTCAGCAATAAAGGACTAGCACCGTATCCTGAGAATAAAAGCTAAGAATTTCTGGAGCAGAGAAGCATGTAAATAATAAATATTAGCAATCAAGAGGGAATAGTTCTAGTCTTTCTTTTTCTGATGACTGTCCTCAGTAATTTTGTACATATCACAACTCTAAAAATATCAGGAGCGAAGGTATTATAGGAGGAGATATTTGTGTCTTTTATATCTTCTAGTGTTTCCTGTGTTAGACCAGATTGTTATATGAGAACATTTTAAAGATCTTAAACAAAACTTTAGGTATTATCTTGCTCTTTAATAAGTGTAGTAGTTGAGTATCGAAGAGGGATAGAATTGAAAGCAGTTAAGAGTCTGGTCCATAGCCCATTGACATCAATGAATTTTAATGACCTTTGGATAAGACCTTAAATTTTCAGAGCTACTCAAGTCTTAGCCAGCTGTTTTCCATTAATATTTATATAACAGCCAAATTTGTAAATTTTTGGTGGGGATGTGGCGGTGACTCCTCCATCAGTGGCATAGGGGGTGGAGCCCCTGTACTTAAGTGTTTGGAGGGTGATTATCCACAAGGTAAGAGAAAAATTTAAAATAATCTCTGGATCCAACTACCCTCTCTGGATAGAGAAATGACAACTCAGTAACCAGGGCAGACATTGGGAGGACCCCCACTCCAGAAGCAGAAATGGTGGTTCAGTAACTTAAGTTGTTATCACTCATTCTGGAGCAGGTCCAGAAACAGAAGTAGAAGAGGCAGCGTGAGCAGATAGCACCCTTGCCTTCTCCGGCTTTTCTGCCTCAGGCCTGCTTCAGAAGGAGAGATGGTGACTTGGTTAACTGGATTTCGCTGGGGTCTGCTCACGTTATCAATCAGTTATCACTCATTCTGGAGCGGGGAGCTTGATCAGAAGTTCTGGAATGCTTTTCTGGCTCCAAAAGGAAGTTCCAGAACTCCATTACCATAAACTTGAATGCTGTTAATGCAACTTTTCCCTCTGAGGTGCCAGCTTCAATGCAGCCCCAAAATATTAGTTGGGCATGGTTCCCTTTAATCAGACACTATAGACATTGGAGTTGCCTTGAACTAAAATTTCCAGTCAGACTTTTTGAAAACTTGAGAATACATGTTTAAATTCATGTAGATGTTTGTTTTACGAAGACTGTTTTAGTAAGCACCAATGTCCTTGTATCCAGAACCTGAGCATTCTACTGCTCCCTGTCCCTTTTCCCAAACATGTAGGCCACATCCAAACCTTTGTAAGAATAATATCTTTCTGTTAACAAATCAAAAACTCTTTTATCCTCCTCATTTCCCTACACGATTAATGGTTTAAACAGCTAGAAAACATGACCTAAGGAAGATTGAAAGAATTGGAATTGTTTCGTCCGGAAAATAAAAGATTCTTTCAAGTATCTAAAAAGTTGTAATTAGAAGGAGGGAGAAAAATTATTCTCCCTAACCTCTGATAATAGGACAAGAAACAATGGACTTAAAGTAAGGGAGAAACTGTTTAGGTTGGACATTAGGAAAAACTTCCTAACTGTCAGGGTAGTTAAGCATTGGAATAAATTGCCTAGGGAAGTTGTGGAATCTCCATCATTGGAGACTTTGAAGAGCAGATTAGACAAACACCTGTTGGGGACAGTCTACATGGTGCTTTGTCCTGCTGTGAATGCAGGGGACTGGACTTGATGACCTCTCCAAAATTCCTCCCAATTCTAGGATTCTATGATCTTCCACCAATACACAGCTCCACATATAATCTCCCCTGCCTGTCACCCTCTCTATGCTCTCTTGCTTTTGAATCCCTCCTGGGACTCCCCCTTTTTCCTCACATCAGGTTCATATTTCTTGTCCCTGTTTTCAAGGCTGTTTGCAATTCTGCCCCCTTTGCTAGATCTCCAGTGCCACCTGATTAAGCCACTTCTTTCATAACCATTCTTTTCACCTATTATGTCTATTTGAGGACTTTTGTAAACAGTTAATGTTATGTTCAGAACAGTCAATAACATGTCTTTGGGAGGAGGCAGTATGACGTAGTGGCTGGATCACAGGCCTGAAAGTCAAAGGATCTGAGTCTATTCCCAGTTGTACTCCTGAGTTGCTGAGACACCTTGAACCAAGTCACTATACCATTCTGTGCCCGTCTATGTGAAAGTGATATGACATTTCCTTATTTTACAGCTGTGCTTTGAAATTACATTTATAATTTTTTGTCCAGGCTGTAGAGATGCTCATCTGGACAACATTACAGACATGACTAGCTCTGTTTTTACCTTGGGCTTATTCAGTGTTAGCTAATGCTGAAGATCTGCAAGAGATCAACTTCTAGAAATAGAGGATTATCTGAATGCCCTCTTATTGGTTAAAAACTTGACTTCCAAATAGACAAGCCAAGTCTAGGTAATGCTATTCATTCACCCTACCTCTACTTCAGTGGAATAAGATGACTAAGAATATTATCTTGTAATAGGTTTTTCTTCATTGCCTCTAATCTTTACTATTTCATTCATTCATGAAGACTCATTCATTTACAGATTAAATAACTTGCTCCCAGACAAACAGGAAAAGTTACAAAAATGAGCCAATGGGTGGTACATGCTATTTTTTTTCTTCAGCTCAAAGATGTCTATATAAAGTAAGTGCTAATTCTTTATAGTAACTTCCATAGGATCCTAGAAACTAGAAAAGGAAAAGGGGACAGTGAGAGTTAAGATAAGCCAAATTGTACATCATACTGATCTCTAAACAGGCAGTACTCGTGACATTAGCAGACAGTTTAATTTTTCTGAGGTCAGTATAAGTTTGAGTAAAGATATTTGATTTGTTGATTGTTAACTGTTGTTGTTGTATTTATTGCATTCTGAAGTCACCATTATTTCCAACATTTAATCTTTTGTAATGGGGCTGAACTCCTTCAGCTTCAGGTATAGACTCCAAGAGGGTGGCTCTATAGAAATACTCAGTAAAGCAAGGAAATTGCTCTCTTATCTATAAGTGGAGATGTCTGTGTCGCCCATTGATGCACACACCATTATATGTTTCTGGATTGCCTTGTATTCATTTTATGCAGTGAAAACTACTGAATAGATACAAAAGAAAGAATTTCTAACACATCTTTAAAGAAAGAAATTACCAAGATGTTTGCTCCATGAGTATTCAATTTAAATGTTCACACTGTATTCCTTATCTTACGCTTTTTATAATGCTGTGCAACTATACAGTAACAAGATATCATATCTGCCAGATAGTGGTACAAAAACATTTATGTAATACCCAAATCATTTTAGATTAATTCCATTTAAAATAGGAAATTCAAGCAATGGCTTCCCACAGTTACAATACGTTACCTTATAATTTTTCCACTAATATGTTAATACTTTATGGGTCAGTTTGTCTATTGTGCAGTTTTATGTATTTGAGCAAAGCTTCAGAGCAGGCATGTCCAAAGTCCGGCCCGCGGGCCAATTGCGGCCCGTGTTCCGGTTTAATACGGCCCCACAGGTAATTTGGCAATATCTATCTTTTGTGGCCCCCAACAAATCCATATGTATTGAGATGAATACATTGTAAAATCTCAGTTAATGTCAGTTGGTCTAAATCAGTTATAAATATATTTGGACACAACATGTATACTTGGTGTTATGTTCCTTTTCATATTTTTTGAACTTAAAAGTTGACAGACAACCTTTATTACCAATAATATGTAATGTACTTTACAATGTTCCTGACATATATTTCAGCTTCCTGGATTTTTTTCATCTGGCCTTCAGATATGAAAGGCAGAGTGATTTAACACCTGTTTAGATTTGTCATCCATGTGACGAAATGAAAAGTGTGCCGTTTGCAATAAACTTTGCATAAAATAGTTAATTTGCATTTAATTTTAATGGTTCAAAGAATGTCAGGCAAAATGGTCGGCCCTCACGCATGTTCGCTTCATCAAATCTGGCCCTCTTTGAAAAAAGTTTGGATACCCCTGCTTCAGAGGTTGGCATGATTATTGTGATGATGCTAATGAAAATCAAATGATCTTCTCCAGGATTGCCAAACAAACATAAATGTTGCAGATAAATGGGCAGGTAGAATTTATCAGTGGTTCATATCATTTGAGGACTATTTTCTGTGAATAAGAGCCAGCCTATGTTTTCAACATATTTCAAGTTATGCTAAAATATTTTGATAACCTAAGAGTCATTCTAGACTATGTTATCATCCATGCTGACTATCTTTTCTGTTAGTCAGCCAGTGGTTTAGGAGTTCAGCCTTCATCACCTGGAAGAATTGACATATCTGAAGTGCTCCCAAATAGAATGATCCCAGCCTGATTTCTTAGCACAGTCTCCCCAAGTCACATTTCTCTTTTCTTTCAGGCTGGCTCAAATGGAAAGGAACAATGGGTCCTTGTTGACAGACAGCAGCTCCACCACAGGGAGTGTGTAAGTAAATCATGCAGTTAGAGTTGCCGGGAAAGGCTAACTCATTTGATCTTTATTGGTTACATGGTAAATTTTAGTCCCAATAAAAGTTGATAATAAATAGGATCCAAAAAATGCCTGCATCAATTTCATGTGTCCAAGAAGTAATGGTATAAATTGGCAGTGTTTGGTCAGCTTGATGAGTCATTTAGTAAAGTGATTCTGCCTCAAGAAATTGGGTTGTTTCAGCTGAAAGGCACATATAAATTCATTGTAGCTTGTCTCTTTTCTAGCTTGATCCATTAATTTAAAAGAAACAAGTAATTCAGTAGAAGAATATATAGTGCTAGAACAGTATTGTTACTTATGCTGAACAATTATATTGATTTTTGCCAGCTATTGAGTTCATCTACACATAGATATGCTTATAAAAATTACTAAAAGGGCCAGGTTATTATTAGAATTATGGGAGTTTTGCTTGTAAAAGCTTTAATGGAGATGAACTGATGTGCAGAACAAAAAAGAAAAAAGCTACCAGATTCTTGATAGATTATATATGAGTAATTTTTCACTGTTAGACGATAATATTTTAAAAACTTGTTTTGTCTTTGCCAAGACCCAATTTGTGAACTTTGGGGACTAATTCAAGCATAGGAAGATAGATCCTGGCTCATTTTGCATACTTGTGATATCATCAGCTTTTGCTGGACACAGGTCTTTGTTGTCCAACTTCCATTAGATAAAACTTTATAATTTTAAAAATGAATTTAGTATTTTCAAATCAAGTGACCATTCAAAGGAACATTTAAGTTTACTTTGAAGCCTTCTCCATAATCCTGCACACTTGGCGCTCTCTCTACTAAATCCGTTTTCACATATTTCCTTAGTAGTGAGTTCATCAGTGTCTGGTGTGCAGAGAACTATCCCTTTTTGGGCAACAGTAAAGAGCCTCGGGCCTCTTTGAATCACTGGGTCACTGCCTCCTTTACCCCTTCCCTTGTCTGCAGGTCTGGGCACTGTTATTTAAAATTTGGATTTAGCCCTGACACAGTATGCTAGGTTTCCAGAACTAAGAGTTACTGTTACTCCTCTCAGCCTCAACCAGTGAATGTTTTGCTACAGCTATGCTGTGTGACAGATTCCTGACATATTAGGTAGTCTGCAGCAAAGTCTTCTGGACTTTGCCAGTCTAGACCTTGCATAATGGATAACAAAAAAATGAACCCTAACTCCTGACTTCCCTCAAGACATCTTCCTTGTAGCATCCAGCTCCCTTTCAGAATGCTCATAAAAGTTAAGTTTGCTGATCCTGTAAAGAAAAGACAGAACTAAAAGATGGTTTATTAGGTGATGAGCTTTCATGGGCCAGACCCACTTCCTCAGATCAATTTGTGGAAGAAAATTGGCACAACCATATATACCAAAATTATACAATCAAAAAAATGAACACATGTGAAATTGACAAATCAAATTTTAGAACAGAGCGAGGGTGAGAGGGGAAGTTCTAAAATTTGATTTGTCAATTTCACATGCCTTCATTTTTTTGATTGTATCATTTTGGTATATATGGTTGTGCCAATTTTCTTCCACAAATTGATCTGAGAAAGTGGGTCTGGTCCACGAAAGCTCATCACCTCATAAACCATCTTGTTAGTCTTTAAAGTGCTACATAGTCCTGTCTTTTGTTTCAGCTGGACCAGACTAACATGGCTGCATCTCTATTACGATCCTGTAAAGAGTTAGAAAACAGCTCATTTAATTTATCTGGGATTTGACAAACACTCTTATTTCAATCACAGCACTGTGTTGGTTTACGTTATTAGTAACACAAATTTATCTAATAATAAAAGGACATAGATTAAGTGATATCAAATATAAGGAATAAAGATTGAAAGGCTACAAGCAAGCAAAACTAAAACCTGATGGAATAAATTAGTTTCCTGTTCACAGAAGTGTTTCTCACCAAGTCTCTTCTCCAAAATGGCTGACCAGACTCTGGCCAGGACCTTTCACAGACCACTAAGCACTTTGTGAAATAACATAGAAGTGAAATCTCTGGATGTGAATAAGCTGAACTTTGTGTTGAAATTTAGATCAACATTTTTCATCTCGAAAGCATCTCATATAAACAAATCTGGGCAAAATCCCTACATCTTAGTGCATTTTGTTAGACAGTAGGAGATGAGTAACTCAAATTCTGTACTTCTCACATTCAGAGTGCTGTTTGTTCTTTAATATTATTTTATTGGTCTCTGAAGGCACATATACTCAGCAGGGCTGAAGCTGAAATAAGCTACGCAACTTGAGCTACATCAATTGCGTAGCTTAAGTCAAAATAGCCTATTTAGACTTTTGGCACTGTCTGCACAGCAGGAAGTCCAAGAAAGAGCACTCTTCCTCCGACTTCCTTTACTCATAAAATGAGGGTTACAGGAGTTGGAGTAAGAAGTCCTCCAGCTCAACATTATTTTGATGTTGAAATAATTGCTTGTGGTGTAGACACAGACTATGTTATTTATGAATAACCTTAGTCTACTGAGCAGACTTATCCTGAGAGTGGTTCAGCTGATCACAAACTTGTAATAAGGGCAAAAATATACCTCATACTTTTCCCTCAAATGTTCAGGTTCGTCACAGAGAGCCTGGTCAGGTGATTTGAAAAACACTGGATAAGCATAATAAAAGGAAAATGAACATTATTAAGAAATTGTGAATTTAAACTCTCATGTTAATTTACAGCATTAATAAGGTGTAATGATTTGCATAACGCAATAGGCTAAAACTCAATACAGTTAAAGAAAATACTGATTATTTTGCTAATGTCACATATGATTTCTTCATTCCTACTTTATAGATGTTTGTGAAATGCAAAAATGTCACAAATTATAATTAGAAGTAACTTTTTATATTTTCCTATTTAACTATCCCATCAAATCTCTACATGTTGTATACCTGGGAGAGATTGAGATCTATTTAGGATATGCACGTAATGACGGAGAATACATTTTTGGTTAATCTCTTTGCTATTAGTCTCACTCCATGCTCCTTTGCTGCCAGGGCACATGAACATGCCACTGAAAATTGTGCACTGTTAGAACTCACCTTGAACATTCAGTGGCACAGCAGCCATGTTCTCCCTTGATGTTTCTAAATCAGATAGTGATGATCAAGGGTACATCTAGACTACATGCCTCTGTCGCCAGAGGCATGTAGATTAGGCTACCAGACATACTAAAATGAAGATGCGATTTAAATAATCGCCGCTTCATTTAAATTTACATGGCTGCCGCGCTGAGCCGACAAACAGCTGATCAGCTGTTTGTCAGCTCAGCACGATAGTCTGGACGCACGGGTGCCGACATCAAAGGTATTTGTCGACCACCCAGGTATGCCTCCTGGAATGAGGTATACCTGGGTGGTCAACAAATACCTTTGATGTCGCCACCCGCGCGTCCAGACTATCGCGCTGAGACGACAAACAGCTGATCAGCTATTTGTCGGCTCAGCGCGGCAGCCATGTAAATTTAAATGAAGCGGCGATTATTTAAATCGCATCTTCATTTTAGTATGTCTGGTAGCCTAATCTACATGCCTCTGGCGACAGAGGCATGTAGTCTAGACGTACCCCTAGTTAAAGACCATCCAGTCAGAGAGAGAAATCAATTTCAGTTGTTAGTAAATTAAGAAATGAACTGATAAACAAAAGTGAAAGGAGAAAAGAGAAATTTTGAGAAGGCTGTGGAACCCTCAGGATTTTGCTATTTCTCACAGCAATGCTAGATCAAAAGGAGAAATATAATTATTACCAGCACAGTCAGCTTAGTGCGGAAGATTTAATTTATGATTTGGTTCAATCAGGCTATGTCTAGACTGCAAGCTTCTTTCCAAAGAATCTTTTCCAGAAGAGTTCTTCCGAAAAAACTTCTTACAAAAGAGAGCATCAACACTACCAAAGCGCATCAAAAAATGATCTGCTTTTTTGAAAGATAGCATCCATTCTGTGTGGATGCCATCTCGTGTTTAAGCTGTGATTACTATGGACAGAGTGGCAACCAGGGTACCTGTGCTTTTTCCTTTTTCCTCAAAAGGCTTCTTTCTCATAGAAAGAGGTTTACCAATGTTGGAAAAAACCCTCTGTTCTTCCTCCCCCCCCCCCCCCAAAAAAAAAAAGAACACGATTGCAGTGTGGACATAAGTGAAGTTGTGGTTTTTTTGTTGGTTTTTTTTTTTCGGAAAAGCAGCCATTTTTCTGAAAAAACTCTGTAGTATAGACTTAGCCTCAATCAAATAGTATCAAGAATACAGCAGAGCTTCAAATGAATCTGCCCAAAAGACTTGATCTTTTTTAGAGCTTAGACTGAATGCTCTGACAGACATGGGAAACCTCACCCATTTGCCCCTTATTCTCCATATACTTATGAATATAGTGTATACACATCTACTTAAAGACACACAGAGAAGAGAGAGAGAGAGAGAGGTGTTACATGTTTCAAGTGCAGACTATGTGAGATGCACCGCTCTTAAATCCGACCTTCCTGCAGCTCATTTTTATAACTTACTGCTGTCATTCTGCTAAATGGAGCAGGCACTAAACACTACAGTAGAGTCTGATGACCTCTCTCTCTTCATGGTCCTGAAATTGAATAAAAGTAAGCTGGAAATCTTCCGTGGAATAACTCCTGGAAAAAGGCTGAGGAGTTGATTTTGCTGCTGTCTTTTTATTCTGGCTACTGCTACCATCCCCTCTCACTTCTGGGGAGGAAAGTGCAATGGGTTCTCAATATCAAAATGTTTGTTTGCCAGAGTGCATTTGCTGCCTCCTTGCCTGTAGGCCCTTCTGTCATCATAAAATCCTGAATTGGAATGCCAGTGCCGCTAATAGATCTATCTTAATTACTGCCATGAGATTTGTAAGTGCAGATACAAGGTCTTGCCTTTCAGACCAATAATTTAGCAATGAAGACAGAAGACTGAGGGAGAGAGACGCATGGCAAAGATTCATCTTTTCCTTAAATACATTTCTTCCTTTACCAGCTGTTCAGTGAACAATGCTGTTATCAGTGTATGCTGTTTATAATGGACAAGGCCCTGGCTGGGTTGATTTAGTTGGGATTGGTCCTGCTTTGAGCAGGGGGCTGGACTTGATGGACCTCCTGAGGTCTCTTCCAGCTCTATGATTCTATAAACGAATACTTCCAATCTTTGTCCTCTATATTCCATGTGGAGTAGCCACAATGACAGAGAAAGGGAGCAGATCTGCTCTGTTCTAGATTAATATGTATTTGAAATTTAAAAACTAGCTACAATTCTTAGTTCTATTTTAGATGTCTGTGTTTAATGAATAAACTTGTAATTTAGACAGTGCTTTTTTGGCATATATTTATAAACTAATTAAAGCAGCCAAATAGAAATATTTCACCTAGTGTCTCACCTGAACTTTTTACAAACATTTCTCTCATATACCATAAGGATGTCTCCACTTCAAAACAATGTCATTTGTTCACAGAAGCCCTGAAGAAATAGTTGCACTTATCAGTTAAATGAGTATTTGAGACATTCTTAAAAAGGAAAAAAAAAAGTGTTCTGTCTCTCCTGTCTGGTTTAATCACTGCTCATTTGAGTTGTGAGGCTAGAATTGCCAATATTTCAATGCCTCAGTATTTCCAAAAACTTGCCAGTTTCAGTGGAGTCATTCTGTATGGTTTCCAGGATTTTAAGGTATATTTTAGGGCTTTTTATGGAAGATCTTAATTTCTCTTGAAATCCACTTAAGCAATAATCTTGGTTAACAGAAGAATATTTTGAAGGTGGATAAAGGAAAAACGTGAACACGGTAATGCAGTTTTTTTACTAATGCTTTAAGATCTGATCCACAGTCTATTGAGGTTAATGGAAAAATTTCCATTCACCTTTGAATCAGGTTTTTAGTTTGTAGTTCGGCTGTTGGAAACAACCAATGATGAGTTCCACTGAGATATGAGAGTTGCTGGGAACAAAAAGGAACTAGAGGTTTGTTATTGTAGTGTGAGGGGGAAAAAACAACAACCCACACATTGATCTCTTTGTACATCTGCCAGCTAAGGTTTTTGTCAGACATTTTTAATAAAAATCACAAATAGGTCATGGGCAATAAAGAAAAATGCAGGGAAGCTAGTGACTTGTCCATGAATGTTACTAACAATATGCCTGATAAAATCTGGAGATGTTGGTCCCAATGTCATTCCAGGAGACCCATCTTAGAGCTTGCAGGGTCCCACCACCTGGAGTCACTCACAGTTCTGGGGCATCCCTTGCACCCACAGTGGCCAGGAGCTTCCGGGTCTTTCTGTCACCTCTGGCACCAACAGCTACAGGGCACCCCTACACCCGATGGTGGCTCTAAGTCCTGGGGCATGTGACAGCTGGCAGCTCCTGGGATGCCGCCTCCTGTGGGAGCCGGAAGCTCCTGTTAGGTCTCACAGGGAGCAGGGGACCCTGCAATCCCAGGTGCTGCCAGCGCAAGTCACAGAGGTCTCTGGAAGTGATGGATTCTGTGACTTCCATGAAAAAACCATGATTTCACTCATCAGATCTCCCTTTTGGATTTAAAGCCCAGAGATTCAAAATTTCAATGTGAATGTTAAGCCTAACATATACAGTGAAAAATATATGACATCATTACTCATAATTAATATTCTTACAGGGGTCATGACTGTGACAACAATCTCATTGCTTGTTTTTAAGGTCATAGTTGAGAAGCAGCAGGGAAATTACATATAAAAATGCACTTACATGGTCTATTCATGTTTCACAACAGTTATAAGCAGCTGCCCTCTTTAAGGGTGGCACTTTTTCAGTTTTCATTGTGAACCTTAGCAAGCTAATAATTTATCTCAGGACTCACCTTGAGAGATTATTGCACAAAACAGGAGCGTAGAGGTAGGAGCATCACATCTCCATTCTGTTTTAAATTCTTTAACACAAACGAATGCATATGGATAGAAACAGCATGAATTGGAACAATGCACAGGACTATCACACGATATAGGTAAAATTTACTTCATATTACTTAAGATGTAAGTATTTTATAAAACCCCAAACATTTATATCTAAATGACAAGGAGTAACTCAAGCTAGAGTCAAGAAGTGGAAGCCCACATAACGGCCTACATTGAGTAGTTTATATACACTCAAGGAGAGAAATATCTTGAGATTTCCATTTTGCTGTATCATAGGAACTAGTGTACAGGAAGAAGTGACTGAAGCAACTATTCAAGGAGCTTACATCAATTAGTTCTTAGTACAAGTGATTCTCTAATAAAGAACAGAAAACTACATTATACATGTGTGATATTTTGGCATCATCTCTAGAAGGTTACCTAATAGCACTGGCTTTTTTTACAGATATTTGCTGTGTATGCAGTAAGCTATCAAGAAACATCCTTACCTCACCAGTTTACCTACTTTTAAAAAAAAAAGATTTAACATACATACACTCTCAATTTATGTTCATAATTATCATCAGCATTTATGTACATTACCAAAATGCATTGGTGAGAATAAAAGATGCCCTTCATGATGATGATTTTAATGTATCTTTTGACAAATTATTGCCACCCATAAAGGTGGCCTGTAATTCACATAGGAGTTTTACTCCGCTTGGTTACCCATCATCATAACTAGTTTCTCTCTCATAAAAGGAAACTTTATGGTGATTTTAAGCAGCTATTTTTGCAAATCATTGAAATGTTTGGGATGAACAATGTTACAGAATTAAGAGCGTTGTTTATTAGCTGGGAGATCTCGCTGCCTGGGCTCATGCACACTTTCTGTTTAAAGCTCTGCCACAGTTGCACTTTATGCTGCTCAGCATGGCCAAAGCCTGTATCTTTTATCACCTAACCATCTGAAAACTGGAGAAAAAGCAGGATTTTTTTTAAAATAGACTTAGGTGAAAAAAGAAAGCTCCTTCTACAAAAGCAGGTTCAGTTGAACCAGTAATAACCATTACTGGATCCCTCAGGTCCTCCATGCCTCCGACCACAAAATAATTTCTCCTCTGGCCAGAAGGAGAAACTAGCTACTTCCATCAAAGAACCTCAGTACAGCTATGAGAACCACAATCTTAAGAAAATGGGTGAAAAGACCAATTTGTAACCTGTGTTTCTTGTTTAATGCCACAACCAATTCACTTTACTAAGCACATATTTCTAGCCTGAATCTCTGATTTTATAAAACCTATGACCATATTAAGATATCTATAGTTTTTACTAAGTGTATTGAGCATGTGTAACAAATGCCTAGCATTTTCTCTCCTGCTTCTCAAAGTACAGTAGATGTCAGATATTAGTGTTAAAATACACAATAGCTACTGAGGACAAAAAGTAATAGTTGGTTTTTCTCCTCTTTTTTTAACACAAAAAATAAAAGTATTTTAAATCAGTCATTATTAACTTAAACTATTTCAGCTTCTTCAATTTTTGGTTTCATTATTTCTGTCAGAGGTGTCACCAGTCATTGTGCTAGGTGTGTGCATTTAAAATAAACTGGCTTTACACTGATTCAGAACATTTTCCATGTGGATTCAGACTCTTGAGATATGTCTACACTACAAAGTTAATTCGAACTAACAGCCATTAGTTCGAATTAACTTTGATAGGCGCTACACATACAAACCGCTAGTTCGAACTTAATTCGAACTAGCGGAGCGCTTAATTCGAACTAGGTAAACCTCATTCTACGAGGACTAACGCCTAGTTTGAATTAACTAGTTCGAATTAAGGGCTGTGAAGCCACTTAATTCGAACTAGTGGGAGGCTAGCCCTCCCCAGCTTGCCCTGGTGACCACTCTTCTGCCCCCCTCCCGGCCCCGGAGCCCTTAAAGGGGCACAGTCTGGCTACGGTGCCCGTCCCAGGTACAAGCCTGCCAGCACCCAGCCAGCAGACCCTGCACCTGGCACAGCATGAGCCAGCCACCCGCTGCCACCCAGCCCTCCGCCTCTTCCCGGGACCAGGCTGGCGGCTCCCGGGAGACTGCCCGGAGCCGCAAGAGGTGGGCGCCCACCTGGTCTAGTGCGGAGATCATCGACCTCATCCACGACGTCCGCACTAGGCACAGGAAAGTGGCCGTCTAGGGCAGGATAGCTGCCAGCCTGGCCACCCAGGAGCAGGTTTGCATGAAAATCAGGGTGTTCCAGTGAGACCCCCCCGAGCCCTGAGCTTAGAACATAAGAACATAAGAATGGCCGTACTGGGTCAGACCAAAGGTCCATCTAGCCCAGTAGCCTGTCTGCCAACAGCGGCCAACACTAGGTACCCTGGAGGGGATGGACCGAAGACAATGACCAAGCCATTTGTCTCATGCCATCCATCTCCAGCCTTCCACAAACAGAGGCCAGGGACACCATTTCTACCCCCTGGATAATAGCACTCCATGGACCCAACCTCCATGAACTTATCTAACTTCCCTTTAAACTCTGTTATAGTTCTAGCCTTCACAGCCTCCTGCAGCAAGGAGTTCCACAGGTTGACTATTTGTGTTGTAAAGAAGAACTTTCTGTTATTAGTTTGAAGCCTGCTACCCATTAATTTCATTTGGTGACCTCTAGTCCTTCTATTATGGGAACTAATGAAGAACTTTTCTTTATGCACCCTCTCCACACCACTCATGCTTTTATAGACCTCTATCATATCCCCCCTCAGTCTTCTCTTTTGTAAGCTGAAAAGTCCCAGTCTCTTTAGCCTCTCTTCATATGGGACCTGTTCCAAACCCCTGATCATTTTAGTTGCCCTCCCCTCTCCCACCCTCTCTCTTCCCCTCTCCCACCTCCTTTTCCCAGTCTCCCCAGGGGTTAATCCTCCCCCCCCCCCACCCTGAGTTTTGTTAAATAAAGAGAGTTTCTATTTTTGAACACACGTGTCCTTTATTTTGTACATCAGGAAGGGGGGCTAGGGAGGAGTAAGTGGAAGGAGGTGAAGGAGGAATGGGGTACGAGCCCCTGATGGGGAGGACTGGGGTGGCTCCTCGGGGTGGAAGCTCTCCTGCAGCCCCCCGATTGACACCCCCACCAGATGACAGCCTGCGGCAAGTGCAGCCGGGCTGATGGCCGAGTGGTGTGATGTGCCAAATGTGGGCATTCAGGGCACTCCAATCCAGGTCTGCTTTGCTGTCCCCCATCGAATTAGACAAGCGAGTGGGGAACCCCTGAGAACTGTCTGTCTGGGGTGGGGGTCGGGTCCCTTTAAGCACAGCCCTCGGCTAGCCTGAGACAACAGCTCCACGCTCTAAGTCCTAATCTGATGCCCTGCCGGCACTGCTTCCGGCCATCCTTAACCTCGGTTCAGGGTCCACTCAATGTGGACATGCTAGTTCGAATTAGCAAAACACTAATTCAAACTAGTTTTTAGGTCTAGATGCACTGCACTAGTTCGAATTAGCTTAGTTCGAATTAACTAATTCGAATTAAGTTAGTTCGAATTAGTGCTGTAGTGTAGACATACCCTCCGAGACTAACTTACCTCTGTACAAGCCTTTTTTTAAAAAGACAAACTTAGCAAAGCTATTAGATCATTGGCTAATTCATACTCCCAGTGCTATCAGGTATACTGAAATGAGCTATTTCCATCTTTGTTGTTTTGTTACTCTAGAGAGGATGAGCATGCCCTTATCCAGCAGTACTGTCAAACTCTGGGAGGAGAATCACCTGTGAGTCAACCACAGAGTCCTGCACAAATCTTGAAATCAGTGGAAAAGGAAGAACGGGGAGAGCTGGAGCGTATCATTGCCGACCTCGAAGAAGAGCAAAGGTTTTGTAATCTTCCTGTGCAGCATCTGTACTACCATTTCATTAACTTTGTTTTAATCATGTGCATGCTGCAAACTCATTGTTTGGACAAAGTGAGAAAAGGGTCTAATGTGAGAATTGGATTGGACTGTTTAGCTGTCCACAATGGCCATTTATAGGTTAATTTGTTGGGCCTATGATCAGATGCTCTAATCAAGTAGCCATTTCACTCCTGCTTGTTTGTGTTGCTGCTGTCTAATGTTATCATACACTTAGAGCCTAGACTGTATCTTGGTATAAAGTACTGAGGCCCCACAGATACAGAGAATCAGAAAATTCACTGGGTTAGGGGAGAGATCTTAAATTATGTTGCCATGTATGCTCTCATGAAATGTAATCTCCTTTTTCTCTTCATAATTGTATTAGGAGCCTCCAGGTAGAATATGAGCAGCTAAAAGAACAGCATCTTCGGCGAGGAATAAACCCTCTTGCCTCCCCTCCAGACTCTGCTGTATCACCCCAGCACATGTCTGAAGATGCTGAGCTCATTGCTGAAGCCAAACTCCTAAGGCAGCACAAAGGTCGTCTGGAGGCCAGAATGCAAATATTGGAAGATCACAATAAGCAACTTGAGTCTCAGCTTCACCGACTACGACAGCTGCTGGAGCAGGTACAAAAAGTAACTCTGCCCTCCCTCAGCTCTCATGCTCATGAGAGGGCATTCATGTCAGTGTGTTTTGTTCTGTTTTGTTTTTTTCATTCAGGGCTAATGCACTGACTTTTTGTGAACATTTTTTACTTAATTAGCTTACTCTGCTGCTTTCAGTTTTATTGATGGGATGAACAAGGGTGTGTATTTCTCCACCTTCCATTATAAATGTATCTGCAATAGCAAAAACACAAAACTTGAAACAAAACAATGCTTCAAAAAACCAATGAAGTGTGCCACATGGCCAGGTACAATATTTTCTTTCCCTATAACTGCCAGTTTTGGCATCCTTCAGCCAACAACTACAATCACCTAGCATCTTCAACATACTAATAATGTGGATTGGTTCCTTCCCTCCATCCATCCAAGACCTCAAGGCATTTTTTACTTCTATGAAATGTTCAGAGCTACTTAACAAAAAAAAAAATGCAGCAATTTTCTCAAAATAAATAGAAAAAGCTAGTGGGCCCAGCCATACAGTGCACCTGCCTAGATCTCATTGCTCCTTCTTTTAATGAATGGAGATGCCTATTTTCTAGAACTGTAAGGGACCTTGAGAGGTCATTGAGTCCAGTTCCCTGCCTTCACAGCAGGACCAAATACCATCCCTGACAGATTTTGCCCCAGATCCCTAAATGGCCTCCTCAAGGATTGAACTCTCAAACCCTGTGTTTAACAGGCCAATGCTCAAACCACTGAGCTATCCCTCCCCCCTTCTTCAAGTGCTTGGTCTGGTAGTTGAAACTGGGCACTACACTTTTGCTTAGAATTATGATGATAGAGAAGCCTAAGTGATCTGTCTTGCAGGCAACACAGAAATAACTCCTAAAGAAAATGAGGAAAACCAGACAATTCCTTCATTAGCCCTTTTGAGTAGTCAGCATATAGTACAGGTTGGACCTCCCTGGTCTGGCACCCTCTGGACCTGACTGGTCCCAGATGAGGGATTTTTCCAGATCAGGCAAGGTCATATCTGCTCCTCCCCTCCCTCCCTCCACCCCCACTGCTAGCCCCACTCCCTGCCCTGCCACCCCATTGGGCTTCCTCTATCTCCTATCTCCCCTGGCACCCAGCTGGGTTGCACACCATGCTTCTTGCCCTCCCTATAAACACCTCCCTGGGCTGCCCGCAGGCTTCAATTCTCTCCCCCACACACCTCACACCAGGACTCTCTGATCCTGGAACATATGAGAATTCTAGTTTGTAAAGATACAACCTGTATGCGAAGTAAAATGGGGTAGCTACAACTGAATTTTGTAGTAGAAAAACCTGTGTCTTCCTTGCAAGTGCCAATAGCGATGGGGTGGGGTTTTTTTTAAATTCTTGATATGTGCACACAGAGGTTCTATAGCTCGCAAGTCTTATCTAGGTACACAAATAGCTGCATTTTAATAGAAATAGCTGCATTGGTTTGGTTGCACTGTTTTGGAACTGAGGACTTAAGAAATTTGCAGAGATGATATATCATCTTTTCCTTCTAGATCACCAGTTCAGATCAGTCCTAGTTCTATGTGACAAATATTCCCTGGCCTAGGAAAGCATAGTGAGTTGTTTTAGTCCTTTTCTGAATGAGCCAGCTGTCCACATCAAATAAAACAGACATCACAATTGTCATTCTATTCTGTTCTGTTATTAGCATCTAGGCACTACTTCATACTATTGTTGGCAGTCCTGGAATAAAAGTCAAGAAAGAAATAGTTCCAAAGACTGAACTACTCTCTCATCACTGCAGGTAGTCCTGGCTGAACAGTATTAAGATGCACCTGCTGGGGGGTATATCTGTTCTGCTGGGAAAGGACTTCAGTTCAGTGATGTAGTGGTAAAAAGTGGGTAAACTAACTTTTTTGGGATTCCATGCTGGGCAGTGGCATATTCCCCAAATGAGAAATGGGTACACTTAATTTATCTTTACTTCTTCATTTGCTGATTCTGTTCTTTGGGCATTTTTCACCAAGGCTCCAGAGGCTTAAATATTTAGATCGGTAAATGGGAATTCACACAGTGGTTCCATCTTGCACAGTATTTTGATATGACGATGGCCATTAGCGGGTTTTTTGGGGGAAGCTTTCTAAAACCTTCTTTATAGATGGTTATGTAGTAACATACTCATCAGAGAAGTTTCTGTTGAACTGCAGACAGTTAATAAGTAGCCTACATCCTAAAGAAATATAAACTTTCACACTTAAAACTCTTTAATCTTTCCAGTATAGCTGTGTATTTTCTTATTATTCATAGAATTGTATAATCCTTTTGGAATCCTCATAAGCTCATTTTCTCCATAATGTCATGTGGTTATGGTGAATTGTGCGTTGTGCCAAAAAAAAATTCTTCATAGCTACTTTGCCTTTTAATTTTGAGTGTCCCTTGGTTCTTTCTGCTGGATAAATGGAAGAGCACAATTCACCTTGACTCTCCAATTCATTATTTTAAACTCATCTATCATGTCACCTCTTCTTTGACCTAAATAGATCTAATATCCCTTTGTCTTCATATAGGAGTCATTTTATGCTTCTTATCATTTATAGGTGCCCCTTTCCAAGTCAGTTCTTTCTCTGTTCTACCCTTTTTATGATAGGCTGATCAGAACAAAGTGCTATATTCAAGGTGAAAGCATACCACTGGTTTACATAACTTTTTAAATATTTTTGGTATGTTTTTCTAAGCACACATCTAAACTCTTGTTTTCTTTTCTTACTTGGTACTACACACTAAACAGATGTTTTAGTAAATTGTCTCCAATGACACCTTGGTCTTTTCCTTCAGTGATTCATTTAGAACACGTCAGTGTTTATGAATAATTCCAGTTATACAGTAAAACTCTGATGGTCCGGCATCTGATGGTCCGGCACTCCTGATGGCCCGGCACCATCAGGAACCCGGAAGTGCTCCGGGCAGCCGGACCATTGGAGCTGCTCTACCCCCAGCTTCCCCGATTCAGCCGCTGCTAAAACTGACCAGCGGCTGAATCGAGGAAGCTGGGTCAGAGCAGCTGGAGTGCTGCCAGGTAGGTCCCATAGCGCTGCCCCTCGGGGCTGCAGGACCAACTCGGCAGCACCCTAGCTCTCCCCGATTCAGCCGCTTCTGAAACTGACCAGCGGCTGACTCCAGGAAGCCCGTGGCAGAGCTGCTCTGCCCCGGCTTCCTGGAATCAGCCTCTGATCAGTTTCAGCAGCAGCTGACTTGGGTACACCTGGGACAGAGCAGCTGGGGTGCTGCCGAGTTGGTCCCCTCAGCGCCGAGGTGCGGCGCTGTGGGGACCAACCCAGCAGCGCCCCAGCTGCTCTGTCCTAGGCGGCCTGATTCAGCTGCTGTTGAAACTGACCAGCGGCTGACTCCAGGAAGCCCGGGACAGAACAGCTCTGCCTCGGGCTTCCTGGAGTCAGCCGCTGATCAGTATCAGCAGCAGTTGACTTGGGGACACCTGGGGTAGAGCAGCTGGGGTTCTGCCGGGTTGGTCAAGAAGCGCTGCTCCTCAGCGCTGTGGGACCAACCCGGCAGCCCCCCAGCTGCTCTGCCCCAGGCGTCCTGATTCAGCTGCTGCTGAAACTGACCAGCGGCTGACTCCAGGAAGCCCGGGGCAGAACAGCTCTGCCTCGGGCTTCCTGGAGTCAGCCGCTGATCAGTATCAGCAGCGGCTGACTTGGGGACACCTGGGGCAGAGAAGCTGTGGTGCTGCCGAGTTGGTCCAGTAGCACCGAGGAGCGGCGCTGCGGGACCAACCCGGCAGCACTCCAACTACTCTGCCCCAGGCATCCCCAAGAGCAGCTGGGGTGCTGCCGGGTTGGTCTCACTGTGCCAAGGGTCGGCGCTACCGGACCAACCCGGCAGCACCCCAGCTGCTCTGCTGCAGGCGTCCCCGATTCAGCAGCTGCTGAAACTGACCAGCAGCGGCTGAATCAGGGACGCCTGGTGCAGAGCCAGACTATCGGAAGGGGGGGCTTTGAGGGGTCTGGAGTGACATCCCCCCCCCCCCCACCCCACACCAGACCCCTCATAGTCCCCACTTCCGATAGTCTGGCATATTTGATAATCCGGCACCCTCTGGGTCCTAAAGTTGCCAGATTATCAGAAGTTTACTGTACTTTCAAGAGAATACTTTCAAAGTACTTCGCTTTGTCTTATGAGAGAGACCATTAATGCATTTACTATCACCTCTGGTCTTAGGGTGGCTCCTTGGGACATCCAATATTAACCTTCTTCCATACTGACCATTTATTCCTGCTTCATTTTCTGTCTCTTAGCCAGTTCCTAATCCATGAGAAACGTCTACCTTTAACACTGACTCTTCTTTATTTTCTTGAGAGCTTCTTGTGAGGGCTTTTTATTAAAGCTTTATGAATGTCCCAATACATTTTATTTATTGCTTTTCCTTTAATGTTATTGATTTCCTCAAATAAATCTGTTTTAAAAAATGTGATTTAAGAGATCTTTTTTCATCACTGATGAGAAGGATGATTAGCTAACTGTCACAATGTTTCTTTACAATAATCACTAGTATTCGTCTGAAAATAGACTGTCCTATTTGCAGTAATTTTTTTGCCATCACTGGCATTTCTCCTCATCTGTTTGTTTCTGTCTTCTGTCAACTGTGAGACCGTCTTTTCTCATTCAGCTGCCTAGTTTCAGCAGGGTAACCACATGATCGTTGTTTGGGCTAACGATCTGTCAACGAATCTAAAAGCACTAGTACTTTTTCTTCCAATAAATGCAGAGTAGATGCTTCTATGCACAGATGTGTAGGGAGAACGCTAATGAAAGTTAAAAACTGTCCTGCCGTAACAGTGTGATCTTGATGTGGGAGTGCTGAAGGAAATCTTTTAGGGAACAAATGTGACAGAAATATGCATGCACTTACATTTATATTCACCTATTCCAGGTCACTATTAAGAGGTAAGCATGCTATTTTTATTTTAGCAAGCCCAGAAGATTGGTAGCTGTCACACAACATTGTCAAGTTTTATCTGTTTGATTGATTATAGTGCCAAACATGGAGGTAAAAGAGAACCGAGATGTGACAGTTTTGATGGTGACATGTTAATCATAAAGAACAGAAATAAAAACAAAAGCGTCTTTGTCGTCTTCAGCTCCTTTAGAAGCTACAGGTTCCATGTCACACAAAAACAAGACTGTATTACTGGGGACATTAAACATCTGTGGCGGTTCTTTCCTACTTGGTTAATCCGTTAAACAGATGGTTCTTATTCTGCACTATTGAAGTAAATGGGCACTTGCCAGTTACTTCACTGGTCACAGGAATAGGAGGAGCAGTACATGGGAGCCCCAGGTACTCCCGGGCAGGAGCTCCCCCTTTTTTGCTAAAAGCAGAGAACTTAGTTTCCCTCCTTTTCTGAATAGTGGAAAAAAGATATACCTAGCAGAAGACTCTGAGGTGGGTGCAGTTTCCTCTGGCTCCTTATCTTTCCCACAAGTAGGTAGAAAAGCAACTGCAGTTGACAAGGGAACAATAAAGAATTTCTTATTGTTTTTAGCCTCTAAACCCTGACAACTTCCTTTTGCATGAAAAGTTGTATGGGACATACTAGGTGCTATTGTACCTAGGTACTATTTAGAAAGGTTGTTCACACTCAAGTTTTGAAACATCCACTAAAATGCAGAAACTTCTCTTTAAAATTTGAATTCTTTGGAGAAGAGCCTGCCTGTATCTCCTTCTTTGTCTTTTCATCAAAATGAATTGGGATTGGGGAGTAAAATGCACATGCGTTCATACTACCTTTGTTTTTCTGGATTTTCTTTGTCCAGGAATATAGCACAAAGCAGCCCTAGTGCAAAGGAAAGTATTTTTTTATCCCAGTTTTTATAATGTAACTAGCTGCCTCACTTTGAATATGTCTGTTTTATAATCCAGTTGCAATATTTGATTCTCACCTCCTGTGGCAATGGAGTCCACAGTCTGACTACAGATTAAGATGAGTACAGAAGTGTCTCCTTTTGTTCTACATTTAGCTGCTGTTGAATTTACCAAGCAAGCTCCTTTTTCTCATACTATGAAATGGCATAATAAGAGGAAATAATCTGTTTTCATCACTACCTCATTATCTAAATCCCTCAACATCTCCTTTCTATCCCAATTAATCTTGGTTTTGTAACCTCTCGCCACGCTTAATCCACTTTATCTATATCTGAAATTCGAAAGTGTTGGTTGCAATAATATTACTTTGTATGAAGTCCAGACATAATACTAATCCTCTCCCTGACCCTTCTCTGAACATTTTGGTTCACAGTTACAGAGGTTAGGTGACCAAAACGAGCCATGGTTCTGATAACTTTTGACAATTCAAATTTTCTCTCTCTCACTAATCTGTCTACCTGTTAAGCACATAGGCAGCTGTCATGCCACTGACCTAACTTGTTCCAGAAGAAGCAATGCCTCTTGATTGACCATTTATCTCTATGCCACTGTTTTTCTAGGCTTTTCCCAAGCTGAGATTAGTGGCTGTACCAAGTAGTGTGTAATAGCTTTCTGACTACCCTGGTCTTCATTGGGTGTGGATTAACCAACAAACTCATTTTACCTAGTCTCAGAATGGTATCCATGTTAGTCTGTAAGGGTACATCTACACAGCAGGGCTAAAGTCGAATTAAGCCACGCAGCTTCAGCTACATCAATTGCATAGCTTAAGTTGAAATAGCTTAATTTGGCTTTTGGTGCTGTCTATGCTGCAGGAAGTCAAAGGAAGAACACTCTTCCTTTGACTTCCCTTGCTCCTTGTGAGATGAGGATTACCATGAGTCAGAGTAAGACGTCCTCCAGATCGACATTATTTCAGAATAAAGGCTTGTACTGTAGACGTGTACTATGTTAGTTCGAACTAACATCAGTTATTCCAGAATAACACCGCTGTGTAGGCATAACTGAAAAAACAACAAATGTTCCTATAGCACCTTATACTACAAAAAATGTAGATAGTCTCATGAGCTTTCGTGGGCACAACCCACTTCTTCAGATGAATGGAGCAAGGGGTCCAGAGGTAGAAATAAGCTACATTTTACCTAGATTCTCTCATTGAATTTGAGTTTGAAGTTAAATGACAAGCGACGTGGCTACACAGCAGTCAGCCACCATGGCTGTGAGCTTCTTAATAATAAAACACCCTGGAAATCCTGAAAGCATTTATATTTCTTTCTCCCCTAAATATAGACTTGTGTTCCTTGATTTATACTTCTTATTCAAAGCTGGAGTTGACATTGCCATAATGAAAGCAAGATGAGGTTTGGAGAGGGGGAAAAACAGCTTTGTTGAAGTGCCCAACAGAAAATTTCCTTTTTCTTTTTTATATTATATATGGAGGGGGGAAACAAATTCATAACGTTGAACAATTTCCTCGTATCTTATAGCTAGAAATTGTTTGAGGAAATTAAATGTTCCACTTAAGGCTGGAAAGGAGAGCAGAGTTTTTTGGTGCAGAATTTAGGTTTTTTCATCCTTTTCTTACTCCCTGAATTGATTAAACATCATTCTTGGTGATTCTAGATACTTTTTCAGTCTAACTTTTAAAAGTCATAATGTTACATAGTAATTGTTTGCACTTTAGTTCTAAAACATTATTCTTTAAAATAATTTCTGTGGATATTTTTTTAGGTTTAATTAAATTACACAGTTTAAAACTATGGAAGATGAGTAATTTTTATTCAGTAACATACATGATAACAGTGGTGCTAATTGTAGCTAAGATTGCAAACCTGTGCCAACAGCGCCTTAAAATATTTTAACTCTGGGACTAGAATTTTCCATGACTAGTCTCTTCCTCGGTGACTTTTTTATGAATGCTTGAACAAAAGCCCTTTGGATGTTTTTGAGTTGTTACATTGAGCCAATAGTTTGATGTTTTTCCATTTGATATGCATTAGTGTGTGTGCATATATAAAATGTGTGTGTGTGTGTGTGTGTGTGTGTGTGTGTGTGTGTATATATATATATATATATATATATATATATATATATATATATATATATATATATATGTACGAATACATATATAGGTTGGACCTCTCAGGTCCAGCACCTTCAGGACCAGGGAGTTTGCCAAACTGGAGGAGTTCAATGCTGGCCCTTCTGCTGCTGGCTTCCAGGCTCTCCTGGGGGCCACCAGGACCCTCCTGGTCACAAGCCCTTGTACTCAGGCTCCCCTTATAGCCATCAACCCAACTGCTGCCTCTGCTACCAGTCCACCTCCCTGCCTCTGGGCAGCCTGAGCTGCTCCACTCCTGACTCCTGCCCTAGATCCCAGCTGCCAGCGCCCCCATCTTTGGCCCATTCCTGTTCCAGTCCATGCCAGCCCAGCTCTGCTTCTGGCCCTGGCTGGATCCCCAACCACTCTGACCAGGATCCCCAACCTAGCTCTGACCAGGCTCCCGGCCACCAGCCTCTCTGCCACTGGGCTCTCAGCCAGCCTCTGTTCCCAGCCGCTGAGGCTCTCTGGTCTGGCAACAGCCAGGGATCACAGCTGTTGCTGGATCAAAGATGTTGAACCTGTATTCTCTAACTAAATATAATCACTACTTACTACGCTTATGAGCTTTCAGTGAGAGGTCTTGTGGATGGTGTTCTGAAAATACAAGTACATTCTATCAACTGTATCCTCCCTGTCCACATGTATTTAACTCCCTTAAAGAATTCCTCTATTTTGATATTCACATCTCCACACCAAATGTTGTGAAAGAGCCACTTCCACCCTGATTTGATTAGCCTCATTAACACAATATATGTAGCCCTGCCTCTGTAACCTCCGCTCCAGTTCATCTGATGAAGTGGGTTTTACACATGAAAGCTTATGCCCTAATAAATCTGTTAGTTTCTAAGGTACACCCAGGACTCCTTGTTGATCTAATAGATTAGTGAGGCATGGTTTCCTTTATAAAAGCTGTGTTGCCTCTTCCTCAACATACTGTCTATGTCTACACTACAAAGAAAAGTCAGAAAAAATTACACAAATTGCGAACCTCAGTATGCATATCTTTTTCCACTTTTCTTTTGAAAGAGGCTTTTCTGGAATTTGGTGTGTCTACATCGTGCCAAATTTCATAAAAGCCTCCTCTTTCAACACATCCCTTCTTCCTCGTGAAATGAGGTTTACAGGAATGGCGAAAGAGCGCATCCCCTTTTCCAAAAAAATTTCAGAAAAGTGGATGCGTTCCTTTGATGCAGCATAGCTTTTCTGGGATACCTCCGGTATCTGGGAAAAGAGCTGCAGTCTAGACATAGCCACTGTGTTTGTCTTTGTTATTTCTGTTCTTTACTATAGCTTCAACTGATTTCTCTTTTACTGAAGGTTAGGCATTCTGGCCTGTAATTGGCAGGATTGCCTCTGGAGCTTTTCTAAATATTGGTGTGGTATTAGCTATTCTCCAGTCATCTGGTATATAGAGACCTATTTTAAGTGATAGGTTACAGTTCCTCATTAATAATTGTGCAATTTCATTTTTGAGTTTCTTCCCAACTCTTGGGTGAATACCATGTGGTGTTGGTGATTTACTATTGTTTAATGTATGGATTTGTTCCAAGATCACCTATATTGACACCTCAGTCTGGGATGCTTATTCAGAGAATGGATCAGGTATGGGAAATACCTCCCTCCAAACTCTGTAGTGAAGACCGATGCAAAGAATTCATTTAACTTCTCCAAATGGCCTCATCTTTTAGTGCTCCTTTAGCACCTTGGTAGTTCAGTGCTGACAGATTGCTTCACAGGCTCTCTGCTTCTGAAGTACTTGAAAATGTTTTTGCTTGGAGTTTTTGTGTCTTTTTCTAGTTGATCTTCAAATTCTTTTTTGGCCTCTCTAATTATACTTTTACATTTGCCAGAGATTTACACTGCTTTCTATTTTCCTCACTAGGATGTGACTTCCAATGTTTAAAGGGAGTCATTTTGCTTCTCACTGCCTCTTTTACTTTGCTGTTTATCCATGGTGGCTTTTTTAAAATTCTTTTACTGTTCTGTTTTTAATTTGGAGTATACATTTACTTTGAGCCTTATGATGATTTTAAAAAGTTTTGTGCAGCTTGCAGGCATTTCAGTCTTGTGACTGTTCCTGTTAATTCCATTTAGCTTCTAATCTTTGAATAGTTCCCCCTTTTTAATGTTAAATGGTACTGTTTTGAGTTTCTCTGGAATCTCCTCTTCCCCACCCCATGATATTACGTTTAATTATTTTATGGCCACTATCACCAAGTGGTTCAGCTATATTCATATTTATGCGCGCGCGCACACACACACACACACACACACACACACACACACATTTTAAAACTTCATACTCCATGCATTTTATAATAAGCTACAACAAAAGCATCTGAGGTTTGAATCTTCATTTGCACAGAACTCTTACTGAAAGCTAATATTTGCTTGAGAAAGGGAGAATTTTATAAAGTTGTATAACACTGTTTGGAGTTAAACTCTCATAAGGTTTTTAAGACAGACTAATGGAACACCCAAAACACCTTTGTATTATCATTTCATATTCTCCCTTTCTGCCCTGATCAATTGGTTTTGGCAAGAAGAGTGAACTGTTTTGTGTGACGGAGATTGGTACACTATGCACAAATACTGCCTTAAAATGTGGGACCTAATTGGAGTCTGACAGTGACAATATTGAAAGGTCAAATCTTTTTTATAACTTGTTATCTTCCTGAGATCAGACCACATGGGAATAGAAATGAGTGGCAGAGAATTAAAAGGAAACAAGAAATAACATGAGAAGGAAAAAAGGAAGAAAAAAGGGATGTCTGTGATTAAAAAGGGAGCAACATGAGCAAACATTTGCGACTCAGTACATATAATTTACATATATTTCTGGATTATTATAATAATGGAATTATATTTCTTAAACTTTTTTTAGCCTGAATCAGATTCCAGAGTTAATGGAGTCTCTCCCTGTTCGTCACCCCAGTATTCTGCTCACAGCTACTCACTTGATCAGGATGCCAGCTCACAGTTTTATCAGCCAGGTTAGTACTTTGGTCAGATATTGTGCCACGTTTGTGTACAAAGCTGTGTCTAGACTTACATCCCTCTTTCAACAGAGGGATGTAAAGTAGACACTTCGAAATTGCAAATGAAGCGGGAATTTAAATATCCCGTGCTTCATTTGCATAATTGCGTAATGGCACTCTTTCGAAAAAGCGCCATTTCGAAAGTAAAACCGCGGTCGAGACGCAGTTCTTTTGAAAACAGCAGGCTTTTTCAAAAGATCCTGTACGCTTCAAAAATTGAGGCGTACAGGATCTTTCGAAAAAGCCTGCCGTTTTCGAAAGAACCGCGTCTAGACCTCAGTTTTATTTTCAAACCGCATCTAGATCACGATTTTACTTTCAAAATGGTGCTTTTTCAAAAAAGCGCCATTACACGATTATGCAAATGAAGCGTGGGATATTTAAATCCCTGCTTCATTTGCAATTTCGAAGTGTCTAATTTACATCCGTCTGTCGAAAGAAGGATGTAGTCTAGACACAGCCCAAATGATTGCAACCAGCTTTACTGATGTACGCCTTCAGTAGCAATACCAGCCAGTGCTGCTTTGTGCAAAACACACTACCATGGATAGCGTTTTTAGAACTGGCCACCATGTGAAGAATAATATAGTGTTGTGATTTGGGGAAAGAGAGCTTGGTTTTTTAATCAGTAATGGATGATAGTCTATATTAGTTGGTCTTCTCTCACTTCTGAGAAGGGGAATTACTCGCACAATCTTTTAATGCACCGAGGGAAAAATTAAATTCCACTAGACTTTAGGAACATTACAGCAGTGGTAAGCTTCTCACAGCATGTGTGATGCAAAGCACTTTTTCTTTAAAAACAGAAAATAGGAAGTATCATTTTGGGCTTCTAAATGCTATTCTGGGTATAATGAACCTTTTCTTACAGTGACATTCTGATGAAAAAAGACTTGTACTTGTTAGGACTTCAGTGGGATTTAAGTTGTTCATGCCCTTTTCACGTGGGTGGATCTTACCCTAAATGAGTATTGTAAATCTTATTCAATTAAAAACTCAGTAATTTGTACAAGTGGCTGGGAAAAGCTTTACAGATAAACACAGAAAAAAAACCAGGACAAATGCATCAGACTTGGTTCAATGAATGTACTTTATTCATTTATTTTAACAGTTGATGTACATTTTCATTACAATTATCTTACATAGATAGTGTTTTATAAATGTAATGGAGCTATACTACTACTGGAGACTGCATCTAGTTCAGGACAGCACTGAAGCACATACTTAAATCCATCCTTATCAGAGCAACACTTATTTCAAATTTTTCATTGACTTCAGTTGTACTTAAGCATCTGCTTAAAACCCTTAGCAGGGTTAAAATCCTGAGCCCAGGCCTCAGTGATTAAATCTTTGCTAAGAAGTGGGGAGCAACTAGTACTCCTGTTGTGCAGATCATTGAACTACAATCTGCTTCCCATGCTATGGAAACAGTATAACAAATATATTTGTTTTTTTTATTTTGTTTTGTTTTTCATACTATGGCATTTTCTTTCATTATTGGCATACAAAATTTAAATGTGATGTGAAACTTTTGTCATGCTGGTTTCATGAATTGATAGATTTATATAAGGTGCTTTTTAATAACACTGTCAAAAGCGAAGCAACCATATTTCCTTAATCAGTTCATTTGCTAAATTTAAAAAGCCCTTTAAGAAAGAAATGGCCTGAAAAACAGTTGCATTGATGGGTTAGCTGAGGCATATTGAACAAAATGCTTATCTTCCTGATAATCTTTTTGAAAAATCTCTGATTTGTTTGCTTTGGAAATTACATGATAAATTGTTTGAAAATAGAGGAGAATATCAAATGTGTGGCTGTCCCAATAGGCTTAACAAGATGAGAGGATAATTTATTTTAACAGTAAATTCTTACGTTCTGCTTCATGTGGACAATTCCCTTTGGTTAAATCTCAGGCATAGTAGTTAAGAGCTTTAATAATAGAAAAATGAGATCAGCCATTACAAATGCTTCAGTTAGGGGGTTTCCATTTAAATGTAAGAGCATGTAGTCAGTTTGTTAGACGGGAATGACTTTCAGAATCTGTTGCGTCCCTTTTGGTTTTTTTTTCATTATAAAATGCATTGCTTATCTTGTTGTCTCATGTGCAGATGACTTGTTAGTTCCACCTCATGATACCAACACAGATCTAACAGATGTCATGGAACAAATCAACAGCACATTTCCTACTTGCTGCTGTAAGTGTTAAGCATAATCTTTCTTTTCTCCCCAAACCTCTTGATTCTTTTTCCTTGTCATTCTCTGAAAAGATAACACAGAGCAGTATAGATACGAAGCTTATTTTCAAATAAGTCCTACACAGAATATTGACTAAGAAAAATGAAGCTTTACTCTGATAAAAATGTTTGCCAAGATGTGATGGCTGTGTAATCCTGTTCTTTTAAAACTTCAGCATACATAGCGAGTGATAAAATGAAGCCAAATGAAATCAGAATCATCCTGTGTTTAAAAAAGAAAAAAAAATCACTTGAATATGGCCTACTTAATGAAAAGCAGATTGCTTTAGACAGAATCTTCCTTTCTGTCTAGAAGAAGAAATGGAGATACCAGGCCAGATTCTGTGCTAATGTAAACAGTGTTATGCCCACTTACACCAGCAGTGAATTTAGCCCCTAGAATCCTGAGTCCCTGTGATCTCTCTTGAATTTAGTGATGGTTGGGGAAAAGTAGGAGCTGCAGGATTGGGTCCTTCACTTGCACCATTGACCTTCTGTGCAATTTTCTAGGCAATGGCTCCTCCTGGTCGGGGGAGCACCAGCATTACCTTTTACGTTCTGACATGAAATGAGCATGTTAATAATATAGCACCTGCCTGCTTTCATTCACCACCAAGGTTCCCTTTAAGCTGCACGGTAGCACAGCCCTGCAGCTGCTTAATGAGCCCTACCTAAGAGCTCGGGTCTGCCGCGCACGGAGCTGCCTGGCCAAGTTACAGCGGCAGCTCCCTGCTGAGGACAGAGTAGCAAGTCTCTCCCAGCTGGTAGGGACACATCCCCTCCCGATGAGCTGGGAGAAACTTGCTGCTCTGTCCTCATCAGGGAGCTGCCACTGTAGCTGAGGGAGAATTGCCTCTCCCTCCATCAGGCAGCTCTGTGAGTAGCAGCCCCAACCCCCTGGCTGGGGCTCATGAATCTGCTGCGAGGCCATGCTGCTGCACAGCTTAGAGGGAACCTTGTTAACTGGCAAGTAACATATAACCAGCTCAATTAAAATATCTTCAAATAGATCAAATATAACCATATAGAATACTGAGACACACATCAGGACTGAGCACACACACTTCCTCCTGAGCCTGACCAGATTGATCCACTTAAATTCATGAAGCGAGAGCACCCTCTTATGTATCGAAGGGGTGAAGCTCAGTTACTTTCCTCAAATGCCTTCTGCCATGCCCCACAGAAAGGACACTTTGTTGACATTCAGGAAAGGCATGAAGAGTGGGCCAGCCATGGGGAGAAGTTGGAAGGCTTTGGGGTGGGGAGGAGGGGGGTAGAATCATGGTCTCTCTTGCAGTGTTGTGAAGGCTCCCTAGAAAAGATTCTACCTCTAAAGGCATGTCAGACGTCTGAGAGTTCTTTATAGCAGGTATTGTATGTATCTGCTGACCTCTCTTCCTGGTGAGTGTCAATGCATTCTCTGTTCAAAGAGAGAAACCCTTTAGTTCTGCCAGAATTTTGTATACATTATTGTTGTTCCTGGCAGACGGATGTTGCAGGGAGCTGGTATTTGTAATATCTAAATTTGTTTTCAGTATTAGCTAAGCAAGATCAAAAAATCCATAAATGCTTGAAAGCTCTGTTGTTCGGTAATGGCTTTGTAAAAAGGTCTTTTTAAAAAAATAGTTGTTTTTAATCTTTTATCCCTAGCAAAGAAATCAGCTATCCATTCACTATTATAGTCTGTTTTGCAAGCTCTCCTGAACCCTATTAAAACACTCCCTTTATCTTTTCTACACACTTTTCATGTCTTTCAAGTATTGCATCAGAGAGAATGCATTTTACAAATTTTGAGAAAGCAAATTAGTATCTCGCAAAACACGGTTTGTTTCAACAGTCCCTTGAGGTCCTGAGTCAGTGTTAAGTTACTAGCCACAGCCCACTATATTGCATGTTAAGGGCCTGATTCTAAGAGGTTCCAGAAACTCATATGAAGTCAATCGGTAGTTCTGGTACTGTTTCCTTGTCACTGCAGTGAATGGAAAACACAAAAAGTATCTCCTCCTACCATGTTGAGAATGAAGAGGGTATGTAATTATTGCTGAAAAACATCTAATGTGTATTATTCAATGTGTGTTCCAGAATGACTTCTGCTAGATGATGAGTTATGATAAAAGTGTATGGGTACTGCATGTACATTAGATGAGTCACGTTGTCTCTCAGCCACTAATGACAGCAATGACTGAAGCATAATAGCTTATTTGCTGTTCTGCTGGGATGTCTGCTGTAGACCTGTTCATGCATTACAACCATAGTTGATTATGGCCTGATGCCTTCCTGTCCTCGCCTGGCCAATCCTAGTGAGGGGAGGCCCAGAGGAAAACGGGAATAATTATCTTGCTCTTGTACAGCCAAGTGAGCACAATGATACAATGAACAGATTAGAAAAGTGGTCTTCCAGAACCCCTCTTATCTTTCTTCCCACACTTTTAATGAGCCTTAATTGTTCTCTTAAGATGCCCAGCAATTGACATAGTTAATTTGCAGTTGAAACATACAAATGCTAATTATTTTTTATTGTAGCAGTTTCTAAGAATTCCAAACATGGATTAGGAAAAAAAAAAAGTAGTCCTGTAGCACCTTAGAGACTAACAAATTCTCTCTCTCTATCTATATATATCATGAGCTTTCCTGGGCGCAATCCACTTCTTCAGATGAGTGAAGCAAAAGGGAAAGCTTTGTGTGTTTAATAATATTAACTGGTCTATGGGACCATAAGGGCCCATTATCTTCAACAGAGAAAATGCTTTTGACCTTTTCTATTGTCAAGAATGTGTTTGTTTTTGTTTTTTCCCCCAGACTAGTTGTAAAGGGGAAAATTGATTATGAAAAATAAGAATGCCCTCTGAGAAATGAAGAGGCTCTCTCTGCCACTGAAAGCAGATGCTGATTTCCAAGATATTTGTTTTTCAGAGTGTGGGGGGATGTTCTGTTGTGTGTTCTATCAGCATTTTTTTCTTTTCTTTTCTCTCCTAGATAAGGTTTCATATTATTAGAGCTCAATTTACAGGGTTTTTTATGACAAGTAGACTATCAGGTAACATACTTCTTTCATAAAGAAGTTTCATAAAGGTGTATAGACCTTGACCACTACTGGAGGAAACAAGAATTTTTGCAGCAAATAAGAATTGAGTTCTTCCAGACTAAAGCAGATTCCACAAACTGCTATAATTAATGGGAGCCTTGTAACAGTGTTAAAGCTACGTCGCTTATGTGTACTAAATGTACACGATGCTTCAATAATCTCATCTTTTTAGCAATGTGAGTATTAAATATCTTCTGCAGTAACTGCCAGCATGACTGTTCCTATGAGGTTCAGTGCTTCTCCTACGAGTTGCCCAATGCCACCATTTCTCTGTAACTTCACAGAGAGATGGGGGCACCCAGATCTACAGAATTTAGGGGCCTGACTCTCATCTTGTAGATAGTGAGATGTTCAAAACCCCTGTTAAATTGCTGTCCCTACAATCCCACAGGGCCAACATTTCCAATGTTAAAGCCCAAGGTCCCCTCTAAGCTGTGCAGTAGCACAGCCCTGAGCTGCTTAATGAGCCCTATTTAGTTAGGGTTCAGGGGTCCATGCACATTGCTTCCTGGCTGGGGAGGGGCACTTCTCATTTAGCTACAGCAGCAGCTTCCTGCTGAGAACAGAGCAACAAGCCTCAGGCAGCTCCATGCACGGAGCCCTGAGCCCCTGGTGGGCAGGGCTCATTAAGCAGCTGTGGAGCCATGCTGCTGCATAGCTTAGAGGGAACCTTGCTAAAGTCCCTTAGGTATCTGTTTCCATGTGCACAGCTGCCTCACCCATCAGCATAGATACAACTGTACTGCCACAAGCACTCTACTATAGACATAGCATTTATCTTCACAAAACATCCGTGAGGTAGGAAAGTGCTATTGTCCCAGTTTTACAAATGGGGAATTGAGGCACAAAGAAGCTAAATCACCAGGGTCACCAGGAAGACTGTGGCAGACCAAAGCTAGTGCTAAAACTAATGGACCGTTCTCATGCTTAGCAGAGCAGTCTGTAGGCTATCCTAGTTTTTTGAAATGCCCACTGGGGTAAAAAACATGCTTTGTACTAGTACACAGATATGTTACACAGGAGCACAGGCCTGTATGCATCTGCAATACACATAGAGACTGGAAAGGGTGCAATTTAGTCACAGCCTCTGTCTTAAGACTGGAGTTAATTAGCATATAGCAGAGGGGGAAGTTGGTGTATACACTCCATTCCAATTTGTCACAAAGGGGTAGCTAGATATTCTAATGACAGTGAATTATTAATCTGTGATTTGTAACCTTACTAACAGGCTGAAAAACAGTTCTTTTGTGAAAACACCACTGAGTAAGGCTTTTCCCATTTCATTTGGCTGTCAAGACTTCCTGAAACATATTCAATTTAATTAAAAAAAATACCTGGGGCTGTATATGGAATATAGCTCACTGCATATTTGCCAAGAATATTTCACAAACTCCTATGTGTTTATGGTTCTTTCTGACGTTTACTCTCTCTCCTACATTGTCGGATCTCTTTCACTGACCTTTGTAAATACACTTTGTAAATCTTGCTAGCTATAGCACTGGCCTCTTCTGTTAAAATGGGTTGAAAGTAAATCAATCAGAAAAAAAATATTGTGGAACAAGGAAAGCATTACTGGGGCCTGGTCATTGAGCATAATCCTAAGGAAGTTAGTGTACAAGTCCATATAGTTTTTGATTCCTAAGGGATGATTATCAGCTGTTGTTGTTATGAACTCATAATGAGCTATGAGTGATTGATATAGTCAACACGATATTTATAATATTTATAAATTGTTCTAAAATTACTCTCATGTATTTCTCAGGAACTACTGTAATGCAACAATCTTAAATATTAAATAGTAACATAAGGTACAAAGTGTTGACTGTCAGCAAATCACTTCAGATGCTCAGTTTTTACAATAATGTTATAAATTAGAGTAATTCTGATGCTAAGAAAATTATGCCGTAGCCTTCAAAGCACCATTCGGCCAGTTCTTTTACCTTTTATGACGTTCAAATATAACATTTTCCTCTCCTGGTGCTGCAATCTTAGTTAATACAATAACATTTAATTCTCACACTGTTCTGCACTTTCGAATTTTAACTTTTTTATTTATTTATTTACAGCAAGTCTTGCTAGCAGATCACAGGTAAGGTATATGTTGCATGGTAGTACAGTCTTCCAGTAGTGCTAATGTAATACGGGCAGAAGAGTTCCTTTGTCTTTGTAATGAATGATTGGCTATCAGGTAGACACATTTAGCTGACAAAAACAAAGCAAACTAGTTTGCTTTAAATGCTACTGATTTTTGCTATCAGTAAGTCAAAAAAGGTAATTAAAAAACAAAGGCTACTTTTTTATTGGATGTAATCTTTGCTCATAAAATTTCAGTAATACCTGTTATAAGTTATAGAAACATAAATAACAAAAATAGCATATGCTATTAATAGTAATTCATATGTTTATAAATAACAAATAGTCTAATTTTCTTGGCCCTGTAATTGATAGCAAGCCACAATTTAACTTAGCCTCTTCAGAAATGATGATAAATTGAGAAATGCAATCCCATTCTTCTAGATAATTTTTAAAGGCAATTTTAACAGAAAGGTCAAGTTAACTGTCCTTCGTCAAAGTGTGCGTGCAGAGAAATGGCTTGGCCTAAGAACTGGGAGTTGTGGAACAATACAACCTTAGACATCAAAAGTACAAAGTAGAGATGTTAGTTTGATTAATCAACTAATCGAGTAGTCGATGGAACTTCCATCGACTACTCAATTAGTCGATAAGGGCGAAGTGGGGCGCTCGCTATCCCGGCTGTGACTCTGCCTTTTAAATATAGTAAGACCCATTCATTCCAAAGGCAGAAGAGCAGAGGAGAACACAGGACGAGCAGGGACTCAAGCAGGGTCCGACTGCTGCACTTCTGCCTTTGGAATGTAGCCAGATTCCTGCAGCACCAGCTCCTGCTTGCACTCCCCCCTCCTCCCCCCCCCCATTGCTGCCTCTCTCTGATAGAAGAAGGGAATGAAGTGACTGGTCGAGTCATTACTCGACAACCCAATAAACATATGCTTATCTGACATGGACCATGGATGTTCCTGGACCACAGAGTGATTCAGTGTGTGTGTGCACGGGAGGAAGTGGAGGATGGATGGCATGGTGGGGAGTTCTGGCCCCAGGGGAGGTCCCAGCAGCCAGGGAGTTTCAAACCCAGTGGCAGCCAGGGAGCTCTGGCCCCGCCCCCGGCTGCAGCACTCAGGCCACGTTCTGGCTCCAGCAGCCGGGGAACTCCAGTCCCAGTCCCAGTCCCAGTCTCAGTGGCAGCCAGGGAACTCTGGCCCAGGCCACGGAGCTCTGGCCTCATGCCTCTTCCCCAGCTGCAGCTGCGGAGTTGTGCCCCTGCGTAGCTCTGGCTGTGGCACTCCGGCCTCCGCAGTAGCGGGGTTGGAGAAAGCCCTGTGGAGCTGAGGGAGCAGCAGGGGCAGCCTGGAGTCCTAGCCCGGTGGCAGCACAGCAAATCCCCTCATCCGGGACCAGTCAGGTCCCAAGGGTGCCAGACCAGTGAGGTCCAACCTGTAGTTGACTAGTCACTTACATCCCTAGTACAATGACTCTTTTTTTCTGAGGTTTTTTTAAATTTCTTTCTGAAACTTTCTACAATAACTTTTGCTTTGTTTTAAGTTACTTAATAATGGAAACAGAGTGGACTCTGCACGTACACTTTGACGGAGGACAGTTAACTTGACCTTTCTGTTAAAATTGCCTTTAAAAATTATCTAGAAGAATGGGATTGCATTTCTCAATTTATCATCATTTCTGAAGAGTCTAAGTTAAATTGTGGCTTGCTATCAATTACTAATTAACTTTGGGTTGCAGCCCCTTTAATTGTTTTCCCTAGTTTAACTTAACATTGATTTCCAGAGAAGAACCATTGAAATCAGCTTTTGGAGGACTTTAAATGTGCCCCATGAGTCCTCTGATGAACGTTCCATATCTTCTGCTGTTGTAGAGATACACTATGGAAAGCAGATGGCCAGGCTGCCAAAGCTGTCATTCCCCTATTTCTGCACCTATTGGAGAAGGGGTGTTATTCCCTCAGTGCAAAAAAGAGCAAGCAACAGGATTAGGGACTGAGCATGAAGCTATAAATTGCGTATTAATTCCAGCTCTCCTACTTGATTTACTATTAGGCTTCGGCAAGGTACTTCCCTGTGTAAATACTAAGCACTATCATTTATGAATGTAATACACAGAAGGCTCACAAGTTTTCGGTCACCCAGCAACTGCCTTTGGCCCAGATTCAACAAGAACTTTAATGTTAAATTGCTAAAATTGTTAAAGAATGTAGCACAAAGCACTTTTCAAAGGCTTATTTTTAGCACTTGCTTATAGTTAATCAGGGGCTTTAATGATTTGTTGAATCCAGCACCTGTAGCCTAAAACCTGGAATACCCCATTTATTTTAAATTATTTCAACATTTCCTATTGGCACTGTCATGGGTGTTTGGGGCACCCTATAGAGCAGTGGTTCCCAAACTTTTCAGCATCACGCCCCCCCTTTTTGATTTTTGAGAAACCCTCACACCACCCCTACCCCCAAAAATAGCAGCAAAACTTGGGGTGGGATTGGCGGGGGGAGGTGTGGCTGGGTCACCTCGCACCCTCCCTGGAATTTCTTCACGGCCCCCCAGTGGGGCATGCCCCCCAGTTTGGGAACCCATGCTATAGAGGGAGTACTCACATTATGTATTAACATTGTTTCACTACAGGCAATGTGAAGTATTCATTTGGAAGGCAATGAACATTTCCTGACCTGCAGTATGGCCCTTTTCTACAAACAGCAGTCACAAGTTCTACTTAGAAAACTGCATGGGACCTTCAAATATACTGTTCAGCTCTGATTGTGTGTTCTACTTGAAATAGTAAAACACTGAATACCCAAAGATGAGGAAGTTGTGTTTTTATGATACAATGTTCTTTTGTTCTTCCCTTTCTATGCAACTGTAAATTAATGGATAGTGGAGTATTTGGGAATGATTATGCATTTGTCATTTGATTTGTACAAATATATAACATTGGGAAAGGGGGCGGGGGCTTTATATATGTTCTTTTTAATAACAGTAAAGAGTACTGCATAGGGTTTGGAGCAAAATGTTACATTTATACATTCCTTTCGGTTCTTTGCATTGTAAAACATTTATTTTCTGTTGTATTTGTGGTTCTGTACAGGTTATTTATACTTGTGTCAACCGTCTAACCAGATGGATTTCTGAAGACCCTTGAGTTGTCTTCAAGATGGGCAATATAACAAGTTCATATAACTTGCACAATTATTATTTAACAGAAAATATCTTATTGCTCATGTGTGAAGAGTAAGCTCCATTTAACAATTGCAGACCCAGTTTTAAAACTTCAGTAATAAATGCCATGCACCACACTGGCATTTCTAACAAGTTTTATGTTGTCAATACTTTTTGTTTTATTTTTAAGTTTATTTCAACTTAGAAATCATGAGAGAGCTACATGAAGATTTAACAATATTTTAAGTTGTTTTAGTAAAATCTCTCTAAGGAAATGCAACCTTATTTTCTCCCAGAGACAAAACTTCTTGTGCCAAACTTTTTTTTTAAGGCTTCATTCTCCAATTTGCAAAGACCACTTAGCAGCATCTTTATACATAACATCTGCACATACAGACATTTTCTATATTTGTTTTGGAAATCTTTAATTAATTGAGAAGCCCTTTCCAATAATATCCGGGCTATAGCATTTTCTTTAAACCAGTTCAGGGCACCTGGATGGTTTCATTCAGTCTTCCTCTTTATTTTTGAAATGCTCATGTGTTGTTCATTTAGTTATGTACTTAAGGCAGGAATAATTTTGGAAAGGTTGTGTCATTGATTTATGGTAAAAATATTCAAATTAGCAATCCAGTGATGGGTTTCTCTGCCTTCACTGTTGAGTTTATGATGTTGCATGGACATTTGCTTTAATTTCAAAACACACATTTGATTGGTAAATTTCATGTAATAATCCATTTTCAGATATCATTTGAGGAAACAAAATCATATACTAACATAATGTGGAAGAAAAATCTCTGGTCTTGAAGAACCTATACATTCTACAAATTGATGATTCTGAAGTATTCATTCTGGATGGCATGCAGGTAAACCTCAGGACTATTTTCACTGAGGTAGTTCCTACCAGAATGCCCTACATTCATAATTTTCACTCATGAATGAATGCTTAAGGCATGGCCTGAGCACAGATTCTAATCCCATTACTGATGTGGATTCCATCTGAAGCTGTATGCACAGAATTTAATCAACCTGCCTCCATTTCCTCAGTAAAATGGGATGATAATGCATACTTACCTCTCTGAGGTGTTGTGAGGCTTAATTAATTAATGTCTGTAAAATGCTTTGAAAATTAATAATGCTATATGAATGATAAGTATTATTATTTTTAGATGGGGGGAGGTTGGGGGAATTGTCAAGATGGGAAGGGGAGAGATCTGCTATTATGATTCCTTGATCTTAGAAAAAATATATTTGTAGTAGAGTTATTTTGAGAAGGAAAATAGTTTTACAGATGAGGAAAAGCCATGACCGCCTTTCTACCTCAGATCCGTCTTCATGTGTAATAATGGAAATAACTTTATGCTGTGTTCTCTGCAAGGTATTTTGTTTTTACCAGGCCACATCATATCAAAGCAAGAACTCCTCTTAAAAATTCCCTGAATTGAAAAGGTCTCAGTAGTCAATTTGGTGGCTTTTTTGTTCTGTGAAAGGTTATGTATAAAATTGTTTTTCTGCCTGTGTTTGTATGCAAGCTGTGTCCTCTCCTCTGCTGCCAAGTAAAAGCTCCTTAAAACACTACATTGTAACATTCTTCCTCGGAGACAATAATAAATAAAAGGAATATATTGCAGTAACATTAAGAAAAAGTATGGCATTCTCTTGAGTTTTGTGGTACAGAATGATCACACTTCTCCCTTCTAGTCTGGTTATATGCTATAAGTTTCATTTGGAATAAAATTAATTTTGAACACAAGACTGCTTTAATATTCCTCAGCTCCGAAATAAACCACATTTTAAAAACTATTCCCATGGGAAAGCATTTCAGGCTTCAAGGTACATTTATGAAAATAACATCGGGGAAATAAAAAATAAATCTTTTCATATTCTTCTGCAGTTTTGCTGCTTTGGTGACACAGACAGTATGTAATCTTTCTCTGCTGTATGACGGATTTAAATTTAAAGAACCAAGCAATTAGAGGTTTGCTTTTTTAAAAAAGTGTGCTGTATATACTACAAATAATATGTGACTACCCTATTGAACATTGGAATTGCAAATTAATTTTCCAGTTTCATTGGAATTCAGTCCTTCAGTTCAAAGACATCCTTGTGTTATTCAATCAAAAACATATATTTTGTAGCTGGTGGCATTTCATCACTTTCTGGTTTTAAGTGTGCTGTTATAAAGACATATTAATCAGTTCCTAGGAAATCTGAGTCTTTTAAAAACATACTTTTTACAATCTGCTACAGTTTCCAAGCAAGGTTGGTTGACATTATATATATTTATTAAGAAACAAGCTATGAGGAGAAATGTCCTATTTGCAAATGATCCAGTAATCAACAAAAGAAAAGAAATAAGAATTCATCTGCTTTGAAATTGCTACTTTTGATGGGAAACTTTACAATGCCAGCCATTTGTTCTTCATTCATTTAAGAATATGCATTAAACTAGAAAATTTTAAAGGAAGGAACATAGCAAACACAGCCTTTCAAATGTATGCTTGCATGTCTTGAGAGGAGAAGGGGAATAGGAGAGAGGTGGAGCAGTGGTCTAACACATGATTTTCAGATGCACTTAGCGCCTTTGAACATCAGATCGTTAATGTACTCTCGTCACACCTTGGAGATCACACTTAACCCTTAAAACATTAAAGACAAATGCATTCATTTTAATGCATCTCCTGCCTAGTAATTAGTTGGTTCCTCTGGGTTCTGTGGACCCTCCCCGCAGGCTGGGGGGAGGTCTTTTAGATGTGGGCGGGCTAACGCCTGCCCATCTCCCAGATACCAAATAGTCTCTCCCCCCAAAAAACAATCTCCTGCCTAGTCCTCTAGTGCCTCTCTCTTCCTTTATAGCCATTCCAACAAAATATCTGCCTTTTTTTTTTTCATTACCTTTAGCAAAAGTATCTCTTTGCTAGGCTACCCTACCAGCACCCACTGACCTCTGGAACACATACCATGTATGGGCTGGCTTCATGTTCCCAATGTGTCTTCTCTTATGCTGCTTCTTTGCTTCCCTGTGGGGAGCCATTCTGGTTTCCAAGTCAGTTTTCATACGCTACCGTACCCACTGTAGCCTGGCTTCCCCAAGCTGGCTCTTGGTCTGAAGGAGTGGTTCTAGCAACCTTTCCCAGTGGCAGAAACCTTCTGAAAGTCCAAATACACTATGTCCACTGCATCACCCTGCCCAGATGCTTGGTGACCCCCTCCAAGAATAGTACTTGGTGAAATATAATTTCACTTTATAAAAGCTGTCTTGACTCATTCTCAAAAAGTTGGTTTCATCTGTGTGTCTAATTCCATTTTTTGCAATGGTTTCATTTCATTTGCCTGGTCTGAAGTTAAGCCTACTGGATTGTAACTGCCATGATTGCCTCTGGATCCTTCTTTTAAAAATTGGCATTATTTTGGGTATTCTCTAGTCATCTTGTACAGAGACTTATTTAAGCACTAGATTACATAGCACAGTTAATAGCTTTGCAATTTTAATTTGTTTGAAAACTTTTCTACTAACGCCTCATTCTGGGACAGTTTCTCAGATTGTAACCTAAAAAGAATGGTTTGAGTGTATGGCTCTCCTTCATAGCCTCTGTAATGAAGACAGATGCAAGGAATTCATTTGGCTTCTTCGCAATGGCTGTATCATCCTTGAGTGATCATTTAGCATCAGACATTGTCCCCACTACCTGTTTGGCAGGCTTTCTTCTTCTGATTTACTTAAACATTTAGTTTTGCTGCTAGTTTTGGAGTCTTCTGCTAGTTGCTCTTCAAATTCTTTTTTGGTCTTTCTAGTAATACTTTTACACTTGACTTGCCAGAGTTTATACTCTTATTTATTTTCCTCAGTAGTACTCTGGGATTCCCATTTTTAAAGGATGCCTTTTTGCCTTTAAATTGATGTTTACCTCCAATGGCTATTTTTTTATTTTTTTTTAACCGTTTTTCATTTTTCATGTGGATACATTTACAACCTTCTGTTTTGGTGTTTTTACATAGTCTTCATGCAGTTTGCAGGCATTTTACCCAGTGGCTTCCTTTTTATTTTTCATTTAACAAGCTGCTTCATTTTTAGGTAGTGCTCGTTTTAAATGCTAAGTTGTGTTGCTTTGGCCACACACACACACACACACACACAGATAATACACTGAATTACATTTATGGTCTCTACTACCAAATGGTTCAATTATATTCACCTCTTGGGTCAGATCCTGTGCTCCATGTAAGACTAAATCAAAGATTGCCTTTCCCCTTGTGGGTTCTAGGGTAACCTGTTCCAAGAAGCAGACGGTGTCTAAGCATTTTAGCTCTGCATTTCTTCCTGAGATGCCATATATCTGGTCAATTTGAAGATAGTTGATATCTCCTATTAATATAGTGTTTTCTGCCTTTGTACCCTTTCTAATCTCCCTGAACATTTCACAGTCCCCATAATCATCTCAGACAGGTAGTTGGTAATATATTCCTATTGCTATGCTTATTGTTGAAGCATATATAATTTTTATCATGGGGATTCTGTGGTACAGTGTAGTTCATTTAAGATGTTTATTGTTGTGGGGGTTCGCCGTGCTCCCCCTCCTTTCTTTCCCCTTTTGTCTCCAAGTCACAGTCCCCTTTCTCCGTGTCGGTGCTTTTACAGCCATGGAAGTGCGGGGAGGGGGGTCCGGGCCCACCCTCTCTCCCGGACCCCAGCCCAGGGCCCTAAGGACAGACTCCCTAGGACCTGTCCCACCGGAGGGGTACCGACCCTCAACCCACCCGTGCGCCGGATCCTTGCCCTGCCCTGCCCTGGGCTACTTCCACCCCTATTGCTGTCTATGGCTCACCTACGCTCTCCACCCTCGCTCCCCTCTGCACTCCTCTCCCCCTCCTTCTGGCTCCTCCAAGCCTCCATTTAAACTTCCCGCAGCCGCTGCGGGGACGCCTGACGTCACCGCCGTCGGCCGACGCCAACCTCTGCAGCCCCTCCCCCCTCACCTCCCGCCGGCAGTTTACTTGCGGCGCCTTCTGCTCCACCGCCCAGCTGAGCCACCGCGCTGCAGTGTGCGCACGCCCTTACCGAGCCCCGCGCCGCCCCCATTAGCGACAGGGTGATTGCGGGGTCAGTGCGGGGTGGGCCTGCTTCCCCGCGGTATGCGGGTCCCGCCCCATCACAATTGTATTTGCCATGATACATTCTTTCACATATAGTGCCACTCCCCCACCAACTCAACCTATTCTGTCATTTCTATACACAGTATTTGGTGTATTTTAACTCTGGTATTACCATGTCCCATTGAATATCAACAATCTAAGAAGTTTCTGTAATGTCTATTATATCAATTTGTTCATTTAGTACTGGGCACTGTACTTCACCCATGTTAGTATCAAGACTTCAATATTTGTATTTCTACTAATTGAATCTCTCTCCATTATCACCTTGTTCCGCCTAATAGTTAGGGTTTCCTCTTTGAGAGGTATCCTCAGTGTGAGAGGATACTGTGACATCATCTGGAAAGTATAGGACTGACTATATTGCTAAGATTCACCTTGAGGGTGTCCTTGTTTGAGATTTTCATTTTTAATGGCAGTGGGGGTGGAACTGTTCTATGGTGTGCCTGAAAGTCTCCTCTGTGTACCTCTCTGTTTCCCTTAGCACTTCCAGTTCTGTCACTCTGGTCTCAAAAATGCATATTCCATCTCTGAGGCCAGGAGCCACTAACCCTGAATTAGGGATGTTAAAAAGCATTGGGTTTTTTGTTTTTGTTTTTTGGCAGGGGTGGCAGCTCCACAGAAGCCACTACACATGGGAAGCTGGCTTAAAAGCTGGCAATCCTCTCGGTTCCCCTGTTGATGGGTCTATTTAAGACACCACCTCTTTCCTCCTGTGCTGCCAGAACATTTGAGTTCAGATGGTTCCCCCAAGTAATTCAGTCCCCAAAGTTAAGTGTAAGGAAACAGGTGATTGGATGTTATTTTTGGAGACTGCTCAACTCTGGAATGTAATTTTCTAGCCTGATAGGCCTGATGGCTTTCTTCTTGTCCCCAGGCTGTGCCTGAGGAAGGGTGCAGGCGGCTTCGGTGGAATGCTCAACTGTATCAACTGAGAGAAGTTGATTCTTGTGATTTTTAAACAGTAACTGTTGTTTTTAATTGGGCATGTTCCCCTTGAGGCTTCTTATAATAGGATTCATTCTTTATAAATTAAGATATAAAATGAACGTTTAGTTCTCTGACCTACTTGGCACACCCACTGCAGAAGAGAGAGCTAGAATATGGGCTATTGAATGCATTGAAAGGCTGTGATGTTTTTCAACTGAACAATTCAATTTTTCCAGCAGCAAGCTCCTTGATCCTAGATATGTGCGTTAAGGACAACCTAAGCATGAAAAAACCCATTATGGATGGGGGGGGGGGGGCTGATGTCTTGTCTGCTTAAATCATTTTGACAAAAGCTCTGTGAGCTGAAACATTACCAGCAAATCAGTGTGCGTATTAAACAGGGTATAATATTGATTTATGTGACTGGTGCTAGAACACAGAAGTATTTCTCCTGTGGATTAAAAAGAAAGCCAAACTTCAGCCAGACTTGCAAAAACTCTGGGTGATGAGGTTGGTGGCAGTGTTTTGGGGCCTTTCTTTGGACAAAGATTTTTCTGATATTTAACTTTCAAGGGACTGGAATTTGAGCTCTACAAGATGGTATTTACATGAGGTCACTTGAGATCAGGCAAGTAGGGATGGATGTTACATGCACATAAAAAATTCTCATCCTCTGATCTGATGGGCACTAAATTCTTCTTGGATCAGTAATTGGAAGCCTCTCTACAGGGTTGTTTGTGTCACGAATAGGGAAAGTTCTTTGAGTGCTTGCTTATGTCCATTCCATCTAGGTGTGTGCATGCCCCATGCACAAGATCTGGAAGCTTTTTGCCCTTAGCAGCACCAGTTGGGCCAGCCAGGGAACTCCCTAGAATGGCACTGGTATATCCATGCATATAACCCCCTGCTGGCTCTCTCCCCCTTCAGTTCCTTCTTTCTGCCATTAGCTTAGCTAGTAGTTTCTTTAGTGTGTAAATAGAGTAGTTCACAGTTAATTAAGTGTTTGTCGTTAGTGTAGTTAATTGTTCTGCTCCGGCTCCCCTCAGGGAGGGGAGGGCATGCCGGGCCCCACGGCTTTAAGCCCTGTCGAAGGTGCTCCAAGCCCATGCCACGCGGGGATCCGCACAAGAACTGCCTCAAGTGTCTTGGGGAAGGCCACCTGACCGATTCATGCAAAATCGGTAAGTCATTCAAGCCTCGGACCAAGTGAGAGAGAGACTGCAGGCTGAAGTTAATCTTAATGGAGTCCACACTTCATCCCGCGGCACCTGAGTCGGAGCTGTCGGTGAGGAGTGCTCTGGAGTTGATAGGGGGCTCCGGCCATCCAGCGGCACCGAGGCACCCGTCCCAGTCTCCAGTGCTGGCGACTGGCACCGAGGCACCGGTCCCAGTCTCCGGTGCTGGCGACTTCAAAAAAGTCGAAGAGAGAGAGATTGCCCACCCGGTGTGAACAGGTGGAGCGCCGTGCGGCCTCCCCTTCCTCACGCAGACAATAAAGTCCGGTGAGGGCCGGCACCCCGCAGAACCAAGACCTGCCTGTGGAGGAGGTCATGCGGCCATCTATCCCGGATACTTTTGACGCAGCCCAGGAGTTGATAGAGTTGACAGCCTCACCAGCTTCGGCACCGCAGGGTACCGTAGAGCGTGAGACCAGAGAGATCCTCAGGGCCAGGCTGGTCTCTCCCTCATCCCAGGTACCAGTGGCACTGACACACTGGCCCTACGGACCTCTGGCACTGGCGTAGTCAGCACTGGTGTGGGCACGCCCAGCACTGGAGCTACATATGCACTTAGTCTCCCGGTACCAGGAGCACCAGACATGCCACCCCCGACACCTCCGCTGCACAGGGGTAAACCATCGGCAATGGTGCAGCAGGGAAGGGAGGTGGAACAGGCCTCTTCCACGGCTCCGCTCTGGTCAGCTTCTGAACTATCGTCGGAGTCGGATGGAGAGTCTCTGGTGTCGAGGGCATCCTCCCGCCATACTGTAGATACCAGAAGGTCATGGTCCTCATGAGCCTTGGAGCATTGGCACCGCTCCCATTCTGGGCATAGGTCCCACTCATGGCACTGTCAGGGTCACCATGACCAGAATCTTGTGCAATCTTGACCTCCACAGTGGCCCTTTTGGACACTGTAGGCCTACCACCAAGCCCAAGTCCCAGACCCCTCCAGACCGGGGTCGGTGGTAACGTCAGTGTACTCAACCCGCAGGATGGTTCCCTCAGCAACCCCTCATACTAGGGGTCCGGGATCAGAGCCCAGTCACAGTCCGCCAGGTTAGGTGGGGATATCGGCTCACCTACCTCCTCACCCACCTTCGGAGAGGTCCTCAGGTGGCCAGGATGCTAGACCCACTCCTAGAATGGAGATGGGGGATCCACCAGACCAGGGAGAGTCATTGTCCTCTCCACTGGACGAGGCCTTAGATGACCCCTCCCCAGGCATGCCCACAATGGACATGCAGGCCCACCAAGAGCTGCTCAAATATCTGGCGCACTACTTAAGGGTTCAGTCCGAGGCGGTCAAAGAGGAGGCTGATCCAATGGTGGACATCCTTACAGCAAATGCCCTGGCTAAAATTGCGCTGCCTCTTAATAAGACGACGGCAAGGATTACAAAGAACCTGTGGCAGACACCGGCCTCAATACCCCATACCCAGAAAGAGGTGGAGAGGAGGTATTTCATACCTCAAATGGGTCATGAGCATTTGTTCTCTCACCTGTCCCCTGGCTCCACAGTGGTTCAGGTGGCCTGTCAGAGGAAGAGAGAAGGGCAGTCTGGCCCCACCCCAAAGAGCAAAGAGCCCAAAAAGTTGGACTTGTTGGGGAGGAATGCATATGCCACAGTGGGCCTGCAGTTGAGGATTGCAAATCAGCAGGCAATGCTCAGCAGATATGCTTACAACTCCTGGGTGGCGATGGAAAAGTTTAAGGCCCAGCTCCCCCTAAGTTCCCAGCAGGGGTTCACTACGCTTAATGAGGAGGGCAAAATAGTGTCCAGGACAGCCCTCCAAATGGCCCTCGATGCTGCGGACTCTGTGGCACGGTCGATGGCAGCTGGGATTGTCATGAGGAGGTGTTCGTGGCTGCAGGTCCCTGGCATCCTGCAGGAGGTGCAAATGATGCTCCAAGACTTGCCCTTTGAAGGTTCAGGGCTCTTTTCAGAGCAGACCAATAGCAGGCTTCATAGCCTGAAGGATTTTAGGGCTACTTTGAAATCACTGGGGATACATACGCCTGCCCCTCAGCGCCATACCCCATTCCAGACACTTCAGAGAGGTCAACAGTAGGGGTCCCGATATGACAGCAGGAGGCAGCATAGGTCCAGTAGCAAAAGGGGTTCTACAAGGGCCCTGCAATGTAATGCAGTTCAGGGCCAGGGTCCCTCTAACAGACCCCAAGGCCCGAGGTCAGGCTTTTGAAGGTATGCCCGGGGATGGATTTCCAGTGCCAGAGTCAGTTCTCCCTTTCTCCTCCAGACTTTTCTACCATGGTTGGCTCTCCATCACTTTGGATCGGTGTGTCCTGAACACAGTCCAAAGAGGATACTCTATTCCTTTCCTTACCTTCCCACCTCCCCTCCCAGTCCCTTTTCAGGGACCCCTCTTACGAGATCCTGCTCAGGCAGGAGGTCTCCTCCCTCCTATCTTTGGGAGCAATAGGAGATTGCCATTACCAGGGCTCAACAATCTATTGAATCTACTCACCCGTGGTGAGTAAATTTCAGTCCGGCGCCCCGTTTACCAGCAGCGCACATATGCGCAATGCAGCTCTTGTGCATGCACAGTGCAGGGCTGGCGAGCGGCTTCTGCCGTTACCATTCAGGGCCAGGGGTTTCTACTCCCATTACTTTCTAATCCCAAAGTCAAAAGGGGGCCTTTGTCCCATCCTCGACCTCCCAGGGCTCAATGCCCACGTACGGAAGTCAAAGTTCAGGATGGTCATGCTAGCCTCCATCATCCCCTCCCTTGAACTCGGAGACTGGTACGCCGCCCTCGACCTCAAGGATGCATATTTTCACATTTTGATTGCCCAGCACCACAGGAAATTCCTGCATTTTATAGTGGGCAGGGAACACTTCCAGTTTGCAGTCCTGCCGTTCAGCCTATCCACAGTGCCAGGGTATTCACCAAGTGCATGGTGGTAGTGGCTGCTTTCTTGAGGTGCAAGGACCTGCATGTACCTAGACAACAGGCTGATCAGGTGCAGGTCCAGGGAACAGGTGCTCTCCCATATCGGGCTGGCCAGAGACATCTTCTCCAACCTAGGCCTGATCCTCAACGAGGAGAAGTCTACTCTCACCCCCACCCAGGTGATAGATTTTGTGGGAGTGAGGCTGGATGCCACCCTGGGCCATGCCTCCATACTGAGGGACAGATTTCTTGCCTTGCAGACCATCATACAGCAGCTCCGGTTATCCCCAATGACTACAGCGAGGAACTGCCTGAGGCTGCTAGGCCACATGGCGGCATGTACCTTCGTAGTACAGAATGCCACATTGTGCCTTTGGTCCTTCCAGTCTTGGCTGACCTTGGTATTCAGACCAGCCTGAGACCACTTGAACGTAGTAGTCACGGTCCCGCAACAGGTTCTGTCGTCCCTGAGCTGGTGGCTCTTAGAGGACAGTGTGAGAGGTGGCATCCCATTCACCCAGCCTCCTCCCTCAATTCAGCTGGTGACAGACGCTTCCAACACCGGCTGGGGTGCTCACCTGGGAAGCCTGTGAACACAAGATATGTGGTCGGTGGCGGGGAGAGAACTCCACATAAATGTTAGGGAACTAAGGGCAGTGGCTCTGGCGTGCAAGACCTTCATGCCCCATCTGCAGGGCAAATGTGTGTCCATACTGTGTGTCTGGGTGAGGGTTCACTGGAGGACGCCCTGGTAGGGAGGTGGCCAGCAGGTCTTCTCTATGCCTTCCCTCCCTTCCCTGTGCTACACGATGTGCTTATGAGGGTCAAAAGGTTTGCAGCATCGCTGATACTGATAGCCCCGGCGTGGCCCCAGCAGCACTGGTACACGACTCTAGTGTCCCTGTCAGTGGAGGACCCCATTCCCCTCCCGTTGTCTCCAGTCCTGTTGACACAGAAGCTCAATCAGGGTTGGCTCTGCCACCCGAATCGGCAGGCCCTCCACCTGTCAGCCTGGAGAATCAGTGGCTAAGGGGCAGGGAGCAACTTTGTTCAGACTCAGTCAAACGAGTACTAGTGGAAAGCAGAAAGACCTCAACTAGGGTGACTTATCGGACCAAATGGAAGAGGTTTTCTATACGGGCCTCTGGCAAGGGAACGGATCCTGCCAGAGCCTCTATCCCACTCATTCTGGACTACTTACTCGAGCTCAGGCAACAGGAGCTGTCTACCTCATCTCTTAGAGTGCACCTGGCCACCATTGCAGCTTTCCATGAGGGGAAGGGGACAGGGTCGGTTTTCTCCCATGATATGGTGAAATGATTCTTAAAGGGTGTGGATAGGTTGTAACCCCAGGTCAGGCAGCCAGTCCCCCAGTGAGACTTGAACCTGGTCCTCTGAGGGCTCACTAGAGCCCCCCTTTTGAGCCGTTAGCCACGTGCTCTCTATCTCACCCATCTTGGAAGGTAGCCTTCCTAGTCACCATCATTTCAGCAAGGAGAGTATCTGAGTTGAGAGCTCTGTCCTCGGAACTACCTTAACTGCTGATGTCTAGAGACAGGGTGACTCTGAGACTGCACCCGGATTTTTTCCCCAAGGTAGTTTCTCCATTTCATATGTATCAGGAAATTTTTCTCCTGGTGTTTTACTCGAAACCACACACAAATGAGACTGAGAGCGCACTCCATGCTTTAGATGTCGAGAGCTCTAGCATTTTATTTAGATAGAACAAAACAGTTTCGTAAGTCCACTCAGCTCTTCGTATCTATGGCAGAGTCCAGTGTCGCCGCAGTGCCTCTCATCTTGGATTACGTCGTGTATTAGAACCTGTTATGAGGTCAGGGGCACTACAACCCTACCACTCAAGGCTCATTCTACATGAGCATGGGCCTCTTCGGTGGCCTTCTTAGCACAAGTCCCAATTGCAGATGCCTGCAGGGCAGCAACTTGGTTCTCGGTGCACACGTTCACCAACCACTATGCCATTACACAGCAGGCTAGACAGGATGCGGCAGTCGGCATGGCAGTGCTGTAATCGGTTTCTTCTAGGGTTTCTGACCCTGCCTCTGGGGAGGTTTAGCTTGGAATCACCTAAATGGAATGGACATAAGCAAGCACTCGAAGAAGAAAAAACAGTTGTTTACCTGTAACTGTTGTTCTTCTAGATGTGTTGCTTTTGTCCATTCTGAACCTACGCACCTCCCCTCGTCGGAAGTAGCATGTGAGAAGGAACTGAAGGGTGAAAGGGCCAGCAGGGGGTTATATGTGTGGATATACCAGCGCCACTCCAGGGGGCTCCCTGGCTGGCCCAATGGGTGCTGCTAAGGGCAAAAAGCTTCTGGAACTTGTGCATGGGGTGCACACACACCTAGACAGAATGGGCATAAGCAACACATCTCGAAGAACAACAGTTACAGGTAAGCAACTGTTTTTTATATTTGTCACTCCCTTGGGATATGTCTACACTACCCTAGTTCGAACTAGGAGGGTAGTGTAGACATACCCTTGGTGTTTATAGAGTAGAGTATGACCCCTTTAAAGCCTTGTCCCTAAGGAAAGGAAGTGCTAATTGTTCCAGGAAAAGGAAGCGCTAGTTGTTCTGGGGGAGGGGAAACAGAAGGAAAGTTACATGGTTTATGTCTGGAGCTCAGGACAAGAGGGCTACAGCGAGCTGACCTTAAAAACAGACATACTGAGCCAGACCAAAGGTCCATCTAGCCCAGTATCCTGTCTTTTCACAGTGGCCAATGCCAGGTGCCCCAGAGGGAATGAACAAGAACAGGTAATTATCAGGTGATCTGTCCCTGGTCACCTATTCTCAGTGTCTAACAAACAAAGGCTAGGGACACCATTCCCATGCATCCTGGCTAATAGCCACTGATGGACCTCTCCTCCATGAATCTGAACCCCATAAAAGTCCTGTTCTTTGCAACATCCTCTGGCAAGGAGTTCCACAGATTCCCTGTATGTTGTGTGAAGAGATGCTTCCTTTTTTTGTTTTAAACCTGTTGCCTATTCAATTTCAATTTGTGACCCCTAGTTCTTGTGCTATGGGAACAAGTAAATAACTTTTCCTCATTTGCTTTCTCCACACCAAGCACAGTTTTATACACCCTAACATAGTTAAGCTGACAAGAATCTGCCCCAAGCCTGAGAGGGACAGAATGGCCAACTGAGGTTGCAGGTCAACTTACATATCCTTGATGTGTTGTGACAGATGACAGTCTATAGCTGGAGGTATATGATGATTGAAGATATTGTCTGCACAAGCACCCAGGTGGTAGCAGATGAGGTTCTGCCGGTAATATTTATTTGTATTATACCTTAACACTGAGCTGCCCTCAGAGAGGACTATAACATAGGGAAGATGTAGCTAAAGCCAATGACTATACCTTGACTCAAGAGATGGAAGGGCAAGATCACAAAGCAGAGCATTTGCCATATATTCATTCCTAATAGCATAGGGAAATGCTAGTTTGAATACAGGACTCTAGTTGAATACAGGACACCTGATGAAATTACTCATACTCGAGCAAGTTTATTGGCAATCAAGCTGAACTATTCAATACAAATGTTCAAATTAACATCAAGTTGATTGAGCTGCTGTTAAAGAAGAAATACTGTGTAGCTGGAGTCTTTTTACCTTATCTCTAAGGTTTGCACCAGGAGAGATGACACACACACACTCACTCCCATACAACTGTCTCACATGGGGATGGTGGTGACTGACCGACCTGACCCAACCTTCCCTACCTTCAATGCTTGGCTGGGCCTCTGGGATGGACCAACCTCTCCTGGTACCTGGCACCGCATCTTCTCAAGGCAAGGTGTGGGGAATATAGAGTCACAGGCCCCTCCCCAGATTTCAGTCAGGGTTCACACTGTATTGGGAGGAATGGGATGGGAGCTGCCTCCAGTACAATGGGGGTGGAGGTGGAGATAGAGATGACCTGGCCTGTGTTTTTCCAGAGGTCATCTCTTCCTTCCTGCCCTTGCCCCACACTTACCTATGGCTAGAATCACCTTGTCCCTTCCAGGCCACACAGTGTTGAAAGGCATTGTATACTGCTGGCTACGGATATAATCCAGCTGCCCCCTGGGGTTAATCCCTAGGAATGCATTGAACACCAGGTCTCAGAGAACCTGGCTGCAGGGGCTTCAGAGAAGTAGCTCAGGTGGCTAGGGGACAGAACAGCCCCACATGCCCTGAGGGCAGGACCTGGAAGAGGCAGCATGTGAAGAGGGTGCTAAGTGCCTCTGCCTGAGGACCTGCAGAATTGGGTCACAAACTGGAAATAGCTTCCTCCCTACCACTCCAGAGCTTAGCTCGAGGCAGGGGAAGCTTTCCCCATGCCATGGCTGTGTGGGGATTTGGCACATGCAGAGCCTGGCTCCTGGCAGGTGCCCTGGGACAGAAAGTCTTTAGCTTTCCCTTGTGCCAGCCCAGCCAGAGGCAGTTGAGGAAGGAAGGAACCTCCCAGCGAGGCTGTTGGTGAGCTGAATAAGCTGACCTGGGGCTAGTTCTCCATACAACACCATGCTGCCGGGGTGGGATATAGAGGAGCAGCAGGGCTGAGGGAGTGAATGGACATACCCACAGGGAGAAGACACACAGAGGGTGAAGGAACAGAATCTGGACACCGGATATGAAGCAAGCAGGAGAGTTTATTACACACACTGCTGTCAGAGTGTCACATCACTTGTTATGGCTCAGTGAACACTGCCAAACAATAGGTTACAGCTAATTATATAGGATGCTCAATGGTCAGATCAAAGTGATGTGGGGGGTGGTAAGATCCTGAACACCTGGATAGGTGGTAATTGTGAAGCAAAATAAGAGCAATAATATAAAGTTACATAGTGTTTCCAGTAAAACAAGTATTTAAACAAAGCAGACAGCAATTATCAATTATGTGTTAAGTGGTGATATGTCTGTCAGCTTCAAGAAGGTATCTGCAGGATGTGGTCCATCTGGGGATTAAAGCAGAGACATTAGGAGTACTTGACAATGGCACATTGTTTCTAGCACCATAGAATGTGTGCAGGGCCGGCCTGAGCCATTTTGGCACTCTGGGCACGCGGTGTCACCCCCGGGGCGGATGGCACATGTGTGGGCCCGCCCCTGGGGCACACAGCACATGCACGGGCCTGCCCCAGGGCACACGGCGCATGTGAGGCCTAGCCACGGTCGCTGACACACAACCCGGGGCCTACCCCCGGGGTGCACACCGCATGCACTGCCCAGCCCAGCCACTGCTGCTGGCTCGCAGCCCGGGACGGGTCACGCCTGGCTGTGCAGGGCCCCGCGGCCGTGGAGGGAAGGGCACTGCTGGCTGGTGCTGCACGGATGGGGGGGGGGGGGGGCAGCGCAGCAGGAGCCAGCACGTGGCGCCTGATGGCAGCTATAAGGGGTGCTGCACACCCCTTACAGCTGCCATTAGGTGCCTCCATAGGTTGGCGCCCTGGGCAGCTGCCCAGCTCACCCACCCCTTAGTCCGGCCCTGAATGTGTCTTGTCCTGTCTCCCATCCTGGGCTAGGTGTGTGTGTGGGGGGGAGGGGGTTGTAACCATCATGTACTGTGTTTGTGTACCAGTCCCAGACTCCAAATTTAGAATAGGGGTTCTTAACAGAATATCATAGCCTGCCTCAGAAATGTTCATCCTACAGAGAGGGAGCATGTAAAGGGCTGATGAGGGCAGCAGAGGCAATATGTGACCAGCCACCAACTGCCCACACTCCTCAACCTCTGCAAGCAGTCAGAGCTGCCTGGAAATGGGGGTGGGGGGAGCCTGCTGACCAACAGGCAGCACAGAGCAGGAACTGCACTGAAGGAACCAACAGGGAGAGCATTTGGCCCCATATGCTGCAACTTTGTACACTCACCCCATTGTCAGCCACTGGATACACACCATTCAGTGCTGGTGTGTGGGAGGCTGGTGAGCAAGGATCTACCCACAGCAGTAGAATCCACCAGCACTGATGGTGGGAAGAGACAGAAAATACAGGACAATTTGCTCATTTAAAAAAAAAAATAGGGACAGATTCAGGAAGGCTTAAATATGGGACTGTCTCTTTAAAAAGGGGACATCTGGTCATCCTACTAATAATAAAAAGCATGTTAATGGCATTCGGTTACAAGCTTGGCTGGATTTGTAGTCTTAGTATAGGTGGTGATGTTTCACTGCGTGGTTTTAGTTTTTATAAAAGCACCCTGGAGTGAAGAGCTTGAAAAGGTCAGGCCTGTTTCACAGGCAAAGGGCTCCCAGGAACCATCAGCTACATGAAATGTTCCTCCACAGAGAAAATCGCCCTCACTAAGCAAAGAGATGGAACCTACCAGAGCTGAAAACTATCTAGATTTCTGCATTCTGGGTAGCAGGGATGAGCTTGTCTCTGATATTTGGTGCTGCTAGCAATTCCATGATGTCAGAGCACAGCTTAGAGACTCTGCTAGCTTCCAGTAACACCCCCTGCACCAGCGGGGGCAGAGTCACTAAAGGACTTCAGGCTGGGGTTATGGCTATCATACAGAGCTTATAGAGACACCGCTGTACTGCTGTAGCACAACTAGAGCACATTCTCTAGGCCAGGGGTGGGGAACCTAAGGCCTGAGGGCCAGATGCGGCCTGTGGCTTGCCTGGATCCGGCCGCAAGGCTCAGGGCTTCCCCCAGCATTGGAGAGCCTGTGCTGGCACTCAGTGGGCCCTAATCCCAAAAAGATTCCCCACCCCTGCTCTAGGCCAATAGAAGAATAAGATGAAGGCTCCAACCATTTGGGCATCTTGGAAGATAAGGGATAGATACTTTGTGGCCACTGTAACACCGCACTGAGCAAGCATTTCACCCCCAGGGGGACACAGCCCAATAGAAACCCAGAAGTAATTAGTTCCCAGTCAAGGAGGGAGGTGTGGTGTGTGTGTGTGTGTGTGTGTGTGTGTGTGTGTGTGTGTGTGTGTACGTACTCATGAAGGTGCTTCTTCCACAAGTGCAAAGATGTACAACTTTTGTAATTTTTTAATGCCAGTGAATGTGGACCAGCACCAGGACAAAACTTAAACTAGCTGGAATGGTGTTGAACACATGATGCAGTCCTACCAACTGCTCTGTGCAAAGGTGTGAGACAGCCCTCTTGCTAGTTGGAGAACCAGATTGTATGTATTTGAAGTTTCCACTTCAAGTCACAACTACCCTACGTGATCTGAGAAATTGATGTCATCCCCATCACAGCTGCTTTTTAGTGCCCACATGAGAAAGCAATGTCTCTAAGGGTATGTCTTCGTGGCAGTTTTTTTTGAAAAATAGCTGTTTTTCAAAAAAAAAAAACCTCCAGTTACGTCCACACTACAATTGCATACTTTCAAAAAAAAATTGAAAGAACAGAGGGTTTTTTTCTGACATTGGAAAACCTCTTTCTACAAGGAAGAAGCCTTTTTCTGAAAGAGTTCTTTCAGAAAAAGACGTGTGTGGACTGGGAAGAGGGAGTTCTTTCGAAAGAAGAGGAAAAAGCACAGGTGCTCTGGTGGCCTCTCTGTCCATAGTAATCAAACCTTAAATGCGAGATAGTGTCCATTCAGTGCGGATGCTGTTTTTCAAAAAAGCAGATCGCTTTTTCAATAAGCTTTTGCGTGCGGACACTCTCTTTCGGAAGAAGCTTTTTTGGAAAAGCTTCTTCCGAAAGAAGCCTGCAGTCTAGATGTAGCCTAAGAGGACTTGACGTCCACCATTTGAAGGGAGACTTCCATTCTTCCTGCAGGTTCTTTCACTGGACAGAATCCACCATGCAAGAGTGAGTCCTGCCAAGGTTTCGGAGCACAGAGACACGATTCATCATTCTGCTGGAGAGTTGGAAATGAAAGAAGCTAGAAGTTGCTATCTCTTGGTTGTTTCCATTGGAGAGCACTCTGTGATGTGTTGCCCAGCATTCTAAAGAATATATTGTCTAATCTTTTATCAAACAGCTAAAACAAGCAGCAGAAATTGACAACACTTTGATATTTCATTTTAAGAACCATGCTAGCTTAGGGCAACATTTTTTAAAAGTGATGAACAAAAGCGAGAAGCAGCAGCATGGGATTCTTAGATGCTGACTCCTGCAATTTGATTTGAAAACATATCACATAATTTCTATAGCCATGTAAGATGGCAAATAATGGAGAGAGGCTTTTCGATTTGGGGTCGGCTAGGATCGTTACATCTATGGATATAGAAAGAATAAGGGAGGATCCCATATAAAGGTTTTATCAGCCTTATTTTAGGATTTTATTCTGTTAATCTACTTATTCCAAACCCATCAGTGTAACACTGATTTAAACAAAGTGGTCAGCACCTCTCATCGATGACTCCCTTTCCATGCTTATGCCAACATTTATTTTGAAATACTCCGATAATGTGCAAGCTGGGCTTGCTGGACTTGAAAGAGGTCACAATAAAATCAGGACGAACCTTTAAAAATGCAACATATGAGCATTTTAACATGCTTTTGATGCTGTACTTTCCCTATATCCCCACATGAAGAGGAAGGAAGCACGACCCACTGGATAGCTCATGTGTCTATGAGTCAGGAGATTTGGGGTGAAATCTAAGCCTTATTGAAGTCAAAGGCAAAACTCTCCCTAACCTCAACAGATCCTGGATTTAAACCCTGGCTTCTAATCCTAGTCTGATATTGATTCTGTCTAACCTTGATCGGTTTATATCATTTCTCTTGCTTCATTTATATATCTACACAATGAGGACACTGCCTGGTTTAGTAGGGTGTTGTGAGGCGCCACAGAGAGAAAGCTGTTGCCTGCCATTTCAGCCAGACTGATCATTCCCTTAATGACCTTAAAACATGCATATTGCTTCCAAGAGACTTTAACTCCAGACTTCAACGAGAAGCTTCAGAATTGTCATTCATGCTTTAATTTGACACTTTACGTTTGGGTTTAAACAAAGACTCTAATTATCTCACCCATTACAAAGATAGCTTCCCCAATTATCACCCCTAATGTCATTACCTCACAGAAACTTCCCCTATTATCACCCCTATGTCATTACTTCACATACACTTACCTTTCCCCCTCACCCCACTCTGTTCTAAAAATTTGATTTGTCAGTTTTACATGCGTTCATTTTTTTTGATTGTATCACTTTGGTATATATGGTTGTGCCGATTTTCTTCCACAATTTGATCTGAGGAAGTGAGTTTGGCCCACGAAAGCTCATCACCTAATAAACCATCTTGTTAGTCTTTAAAATGCTGCATAGTTCTGTCTTTTGTGAGGCTCCACTGATTGTTTAAGGGCTTTAAGGTTCTTAGATAAAAGACTACAGAAGTACCACATATTATCAGTCTCCACCTTCTCCTCCTGCTGTTTACATTTATAAAAGTCTTCAGGTTAATATTAAGCTATTCATACAGAATCAGTCTGTTACCATCAAGGATCCCATCCAGCCATCACATTTCTCGACTCTGTGTGGCAAGGTACTTCAGTGAAAAGTAAATTAGCTCTTCACTGTGCATTGGTATATGGGCAAGTCAAATAGGAGAAGCCTGAAATGAAACTTAAACACTAAAACTGAGATAATGGCATAAGGAGAAAGACAGGGCAATTTCAAGTTTGAAGGCCCTGGCTATACTTAACATCATGGACACCATGAAGTGTGAATCATGGGGCAGCTTCTTGTCTGGTCCTCAATGCTTCACTCAATAAATAAATCACAAGGGAGTTGCTAAACTAAGCCACACCAGATATTTTCTGTAAAGAGAATATCTATCCTTTCTGTGTGAGATCCAATTGGTAGCCAGCTCCACGCCTGATGGAAGGAGGGGGAGGGAGGGAAGATGAAAATGTAAGAGATCTGTAAGAGATCTGTTGTAACAATTTGCAGTTTTTAATCTGGTTAGAACTCTGTCTGGGCAATCCACTAGGGCACTAACATGTTAAGGAAAATAAGAACATGAATGGCCACTTACATTTTATGCCAAATTCTAGTCCTTCTATGTCTTCCAAAGCCATGAGGATTAGAAATTCCTTTGGACTTTAACTTTTTTGTTTTTTTAACCCATGTCACTTTAAAGATCCATTTTAACTTCATCTTGAATCCATTGATCCTTGACAAATGGAAAGCCAAGAATTCATCATGCCATATCCACCCATGATCTGATGAATTCCAAGTGCTTGTGACAGTCAGTTCCATTGAGGACCGTAAACTATGGCAGACAACTTTCCCATTCTCCTCTACTTCCTCTCCATTGTCCTTTGTACACTTGTACCAACAATAGTGATCACAACACACTTGTTTAAAAATATTTAAACAGCTGATGGACATGATAACAATTCTTCTTCGAGTGATTGCACATGTCCATGCTATTCGTAGTGGGCATGTGCACAAGTGGAGATTTTCAGCAGTACTAGCTGAGGTGGTGCATGTGGCCTCAGCAGCCTAGTGCTGCTGCATAAATGGTGTAAGTAGCAGAGCATCCTCACTCAGTTCCTTCTTACCACCCAGACGGTTGTAGCAACTTGCAAATGTGCCTTTGCAAGTTTCCTGTTTGTCTGCCCTTACATAGTTGGTGCTGCCTTATTCATAGTTCTAGTGTTACGTGGTTTTGAGTATTGTTTCCTTTTCAGAGAGCTGTTATGCACTTTGGTTCCCTTTGCTGGGTTTGGGTTTCAGAACTGAGCCATGCCCCAGTCAACAGGTTTCAAACCTGTCCTTCTTGCAGAAAGCCAGTGCCAGTGTAAATGACCCTTGCTGCAGTTGCCTGAAGTGTTTCTGGGAGTCTCACGTCAAATTTCTGGGGACTTTAAACCCAGGAGCCAAAATGAACAGGGTGGCCAGACTTAAACTTCTACAGATGGAGGCAGCTCTTTGCCCACCTTCAGGAACTTCCCATTCAGCATAGCTGCCGAGCTCTCCTGCTTCTGTCAGGAGCACTCCTACGTTGGCTGGATACCTGCTTCAGTCTCCACCCCCAGTTCTGAGGCAGAAGTACTGCGAGTTGCTGTGGAAGCACTCCACTTCTGGGGCGGGAGGGAGCTCCCTGGCACCAGAGTCCAACAAGCACATCTTGAAGAATAACAATTAGGGAACCGGTTAGTAACTATTTCTTACCATGAGGCGGAAATGAATGCTTTCTATCCATGGCTAATCCATACTATTTACCAAACTCGTGGCAAGAAGTAAATTACAGGCAGTCCCCGAGTTACGCGGCTCCGTCTTACGTCGGATCCGCAGTTACGAACGGGGTTTGCTCCCCGTCTCCTTGGTCTGCTGGTCTCCCGCTGCCAGCATGCTCCGGGGCTTTGCTCCGCGTCTCCCTGGTCACCAGCAGACCAGGGAGACGGGGAGCAAAGCCGCGGAGCATGCTGGCAGCGGGACAGCCGAGACGCGCCGCGGCTGTCCCGCTGCCGGCGTCCTCAGAGGCTTTGCTCCCTGTCTCCCTGGTCTGCTGGTCTCCAGCAGACCAGGGAGACGGGGAGCAAAGACGTGGAGGACCCGGGCGGCGGGACCGTGGTGCGTCTCGGTCCACCGCCCGCGTCTCCCTGGTCTGCTGGTGTGGGGGGGGAGGGTGCAGCTAGTACCCCCCCCCCCCAGCAGACCAGGCTTTTCTCCGGACGCCTGTGGCAGAGCAGCTGGGGCGCTGCCAGTTGGTCCCGCAGCGCCGCTCTGGGCGCTACTGGACCAATCCGGCAGCACCCCAGCTGCTCTACCCCGGGCGTCCTGATTCAGCCGCTGCTGAAACTGACCAGCGCTGACTACAGGAAGCCCGAGGCAGAGTTGCTCTGCCCCAGGCTTCCTGGAATCAGCCGCTGATCAGTTTCAGCAGCAGCTGACTTGGGGACTCCTGGGGTTCTTAAGTTGAATCTGTATGTAAGTCGGAACTGGTGGTCAGTTTCAGCAGCGGCTGAATCTGGACGCCAGTTCCGACTTACATACAGATTCAACTTAAGAACAAACCTACAGTCCCTATCTTGTACGTAACCCGGGGACTGCCTGTAGTATGAACGGAGCTTTGAAAGGATGAGCGACGACAAAAAGGTCAAGTTGTTTCTATGAGACAAATTATTCCATATTGCTCTGTTAATTGAAGCCTTCTCATTTATAAGATGCTCATCCCTATGGTATCTAAGAACTGGGCATGTTGCAGGACAGTTACCTATATGGGGTGGCAGCATGGGCAGCTGCTCTAGGGCCCAGTGATTTCTAAGAGCCTGGGACTCCCAGCTATTGTGGCTGTTACACCAGCCACAGCTCCAGACCCTTTAAATCACCACCCGTGGCCCAGGCAGCCCAGTTCCAGTGGTGCGAAAGGATTGAGTGGGAGAGGCTAGCTCAAGTCTTGCCCTTTATTGGCTCCAGAGCCACCATTCCCACTTTGCCCAGAGCCCAGACAAATCTGGCCTTGCCATGTGTTGCCTTAAGGAGTTCAAGCCAGAGAAGTGGAAGTAGTGGTGGCTGAAAACATTGTGAAATCATCCATCTCTGATCCCAAAAACCTAGCCACCTGAAGGGAGCATCTACTTCACGTCAGTAGTGAATCCTGCTGTGATACCCACTGGAACACCACCAAACTAGAGCATTAACCATGATGACAACACAGCCCAAAAGGTAAGAAGTAACCCCCCACCTCTCTCAGTCTGTATGCTGGCGTGCAGTTGCCCAGCTTCCAGGTTAGCTTGTGATACAACAAAGTCAAACAACTCTCCCTCCCACACTTTCCTAGAACATGAAGAGACTCGAGTGCTTCTCTGTAACCACCAGGGAAACTATCCTTGCCAGCATGGCACAGTTAAAATATTAGTGTAACTCTCAGTCAAGGCAGCTGTTGGCAAAAGAAATGAGCCCCCTCCTACTCATCTGGTGATCTTCTCTTGACAGAAGCCTTAAGGCATGTGAGAGGCTACATGTGATTTTGCTAGATGCCACTTAACGTTTATCAGTGGATTATGGTGACGAGGTTTTAATCATGGCACAGCGAGAGAGAGAGAGAGAGAAGCAAAAAGAATCTCTGCCCAGATGTCTCTCCCTCTTGCTAATCTCAGTGGACCTTCAGTAATGGAAAATATGGCTCTAACAACATACTTCCTGCCAACAGGCTCTAATTACAGCCCTATCCATTTTCCAGAAAGACAGATATGAACAAATGAAAACTTGACTAGATAAAACATAGAATAAGAATGTCACCTCCACCCTAAAATCCCAGTCCCTTGTTCCTGTAATGAAGTCACTCAGTCAGAGGCTGAAAACTCAGAGCTGTTGAAATGGAAATGAAATCTCAACCTGTGTTTCATTTTGTTATGAAAAATTATGAATCAGGCTTTGGAGACAAACAAAAGGTGTCCTGGGATCCATCTGTCTGACAGTCTCTCTCTCCACAGATCAGTAAGCCTGCTTGATTAAGAACTGAAATTAACATTAGCCTTACTGGAATGAAGGATGCTTTTGATTTTATACCTTCATTATGTTCTCTGAACTTTAGTCACAAGACCGAAGGCTATGCTGGCTTGGGGCTGAGTTCTGTGAGGACCCGTGGCAGGGCCCTGAAACAAAGTGGCCAGAAATGCCATTCAAAATCAAAGAACAGTTTTATTCCAGTCAGCATCTTACCCAGGGAAAGTTCTGGTGCTGAGCCCCAAAGGCCGAAGTGGGTGATTGATAGGAGCCAATTCACATTTCATTAACGCTGGAGTAAATCAGGGTTACTTCATTGAAGGCAATGGAGTCACACGGAAGGGAATCAGTTCCATATCTTCATAAGGCTCCCCACCCATATTGCCTGCCATTATTAAACAGGAATCCCTACCACAGCCAGTCTGTCAAAAAGCTACCCTTGAAGACCCAGTCCTGCAAACACTTACTGATGTGAACAGTCTTTACTCATTGGACAACCCTGTTTCAGTGTCACTAGAATACAAACCTGTCACGCACTCATACTAAGCACTTCCTAACAACTGTGCTAAATTACCATCTCATCTGCTTTGTCACCACTTGCGATGTATTTACATCCAACCTGATATTGTGACGATTATGAGCATCAGGAGAGTAGGAGGGCAGGGCGTTTCTTCAAAGTCTTGGAGGAACCAAGGGATCATCCCTCCCCATACACACCAAAAAAGCATTATTGAATCTAGATATTTTGGTAAAAATGTTAAAATACTGATCCTATTGCTATACCTTATTAGGTATTTCTGTAGACAGTCTGCATCTCTTTCTTGTCTTTTTATAGCAATGACATAAAGACAGTAGATGACTGAGGATATGTCTAGACTACATGTCTCTGCCGACAGAGGCATGTAAAATAGGCTACCCGACAACGTCAACGAAGCAGGGATTTAAATATCCCCGGATTCATTAAAATAAAAATGGTCACCGTGCTGTGCCAGCTCAGCTGATCATCGGCACAGCGCGAGAGTCAAGACGCAGATTGGTCGACAGGGGAAGCCTTTGTCGACCACTCTCCTTAGGCCTCGTAGAACGAGGTTTACAGACATATACATATAATGCACACAAACATATACATATAATACATACAAAGTTAAAGATAGTCAAGTAATCTCTATTTCCAAAGCACCCAAACAGTGCTGTCATAAAATTAATATTCAAAGCAAGTTCAGTCATTGTAGAACAATTAACTTATTCTTTGTTCCAGTTCTTTAGTATGACAGCGCACAGTGAAACTGACTAAACATATTTTCATTATTTAGTCTAATTGCTAAGAGTAAACAGCCAGTGTTAATTGTGACATTAGGATAAAGCTTTTCAAGTATTACAAATTTAATAATTGTAAGGAATGTGTTTTGTTGTTTTAACATGATTTTAACCTGATATCGTTAAAGCAAGTCCTCATGTGACTTTGCCATTTAAAAGTGATGTGTTTGGCTCAATTAGACAGCTAATTAAGATGCAGGCTTGCTGAATTAATAAATATGTTGGTACAGTTAAAAGCTGTTGGCCCAACTGTAGCTCTACAGAAAACTGCTCCCAAATTCACCTTGATTTAACAGAGGTTCTGAATCTGAATTTTTTCCCCCGCAGTATCAGATGTCAGGACACAAATAAGGTTCTGTCATCCCTGTCTATCCTGGGCCTCTCTTTGCATAACCTCTGTTAAAGCCCAAAGGTTTTCCATCTCCAAGCGTTGTACAAGGAAGAGATTCTTTCAACTGGCCCCTTTTATGTATTTTTCTAGCTGCCGTATAGCAAGTCTGCCATGATAGATACTCTGGCTTCATGCGTAACATATATCCAAACTATTTCTATCTTCTTTTCTGGATAACATTAGAGCTTTTGGATCATTGAATTGTCAGATGAATCTTGGTATTGGTTATAAATTCATTAATATGTAGTAGTTTCCAAAGGGATTTGCTTTTGAAGGCATTTAAATACCTATGTAAACCTTTCCTGAATTTCCATCTTTCCCAGCCTTATGTTAAAATGGTAATTACATCTAAATTGAAGTTTCATAGTTTGGTCTTTAAGCTGTAGATTTTAAAAGACCAAATCATGTTTAAGCTGCTCAGTCAATGTAACTGCTGCTTTGCCAGTTAGTGATGTTGTTTCCTTTTGGATATTCCATTTGGCTTGCCATGTGACTATCACAGTACAGGCAGTCCCCGACTTACGCGGATCCGACTTATGTCGGATCCGCACTTACAAACGGGGCTTTTCTCTCCCCGGAGCTCACGGGCGGCGGGTCGCCGCCCGTGTCCTTCGGGCGAGAAAAGCTTCTCCTGGTCTCCCTGGTCTGCTGGGGGGAGGTCCAGCAAAGCCTCTGGACCCACCCCCCCAGCAGACCAGGGACACCAGAGCAGAGCCGCCGCCTGGGCGGCTTTGCTCGTTTACCCGGGAGCAAAGTCGCCCAGGCAGCGGGACCCCCGCCACCTGGGAGGCTTTGCTCCTGTCCCCCTGGTCTGCTGGGGGGGTCCAGCAAAGCTACCAGGGGGACAGGAGCAAAGCTGCCTGGGCGGCTTTGCTCCCGGGCAAATGAGCAAAGCCGCCCAGGCGGCAGCTTTGCTCGGGTGTCTCTGGTCTGCTGTGGGGGTCCAGCGGCTTTGCTAGACCCCCCCCCCCCAGCAGACCAGGGGGACAGGAGCAAAGCCGCACAGGCGGCATCCCACTGCCTGTGCGGCTTTGCTCATTTGCCCGGGAGCAAAGCCACACGGGCGGCGGGGTCCCTCTGCATGTGCGGCTTTGCTCGGCTCTCCCTGGTCTGCTGGGGGGGAGGGGGCGCAGCTAGTGTGCCCCCCCCCCCCCCCAGCAGACCAGGCTTTTGTTGCGGGACGCCTCGGGTAGAGCAGCTGGGAACCTACTGGGCAGTGCCCCAGCTGTTCTGTCCCAGGCTCCAGATTCAGCAGCTGTTGAAACTGATCAGGCTGATTCCAGGAAGCTGGGGGCAGAGCAACTCTGCATCCAGCTTCCTGTAGTCAGCCCCTGGTCAGTTTCAGTGGCAGCAGCTGAATCTGGAGCCAGGTCCGACTTACATACAAATTCAACTTAAGAACAAACCTATAGTCCCTATCTTGTACGTAAATCGGGGACTGCCTCTAATATTCATTTACCTTATAAAGAAATGTTTGAGTGGGAGTTGCTGGAAAAAGATAGTTTTAAAGAAAAACTTTGCCAGATGATGAAGTATCAGCATTTTTTGCAGCGATTAGAAAATGTTCCTTTGAACATTGCCTTTGATGACACTGATAATTTTAGCATTATATTTGGTTCAAAGTAAACCAAACATAAAAGCAGGATTAGCTATTTGGGAATGTACTGTTTACCATACTGTCACTTTCACTTGTCTTTTTGCAGTTGTTGCATTTCTTTTCATTACAATTACTACAGCAGTTGTAAAGTGAATATGAACAACATATAGGTCCCGTCATATCATATTGCATGTAGACTTATGCTAAAATGGAGTATTTTAGGGAGCAATAGACTTCTTAAACATAAGTATGGTATGATTCTTTTAATCCCCTTTTCAAGAACAGTTATGTACAGGGACATTTTTTTGAATACATGTGCATGTTGGTAATTTCTCCCATTACCTGCAGATTATATCCATCTCTATGAAACCATGGAAATATGAACTCCTTCCTCCTTTCTCTCCCCCCCCCCAAAAAAAAATAGATATTTTCCAGTATCTTACTGTAAAATTAAGGGAGAAGGATTTGTCCTTGATAATCAGAAGGACATTATGCCAAGAAATTATGCTAATAAATTTTCTGGTCAAATTTCAAACACTGAATACTGAGTCCCTACTCAGGGATAATGTTTTGCTGTCAAAGTGTATTTTAGACATTTAAGTTTTGTCCAGTACTGGATAGAAGAAAGTGTTGAGCAAAGAGGTGGACATGAGGAATAGTCACTGCTTTTACATTTTTTTAAATTAGTAATTAACAAGGATATTAGAAATCACTTATCTTAGTAATTGTGTAACTGAAACAGTTCATAGCGGTTACATGGTTACCAAAAGGCTCTCCCTGTGGGCAGAACCAGCAGTTAGTGTGCTCTTGGCTCCCGGCGTCACTCCCGAGGGGCCTCCTGTCATCCCGTGCTGCTGCTGGTTTGTGCAGAGTTAGATTGAAAACTGGCTCCCTGCACAGACCGACTCCCACTTACCACCCTGTGCTGCTGCTTCTGATACAGAGGCAGCAGTGTGGGATGGCAGCAGCCCCTGTCCTTTGGCGGCCCTGAGCTCCCTGCAGACAGAGGCCACTCCAGCTTCCCACAGAGCAGCGTCTGTCCATGGCAAGCCCAGACCTGCAGCGGATAGAGGCTGCTCTGCAGCAGCAGCCCCTGTCTGTGGGGCACACAGGAACCCAATTGACAGGGGCTGCTGCCACCCTGCAGTGTTGCCACCCTGCAGTGTGAGGTGGCAGGCAGGAGCTGGTTTTTAAACTGGCTGTCCACACAAGAGCTCTGCTAAAGAGGTAGCTGTGCGGGGTGGCAGACAGCTCCCCTGCGTGCTCTTCATTTAAAACTTGGATTGGTGAACTGGGACTGAGAGAGCCTGCCGGTCCAAGTTTTAAATGCAGAGGAAGGGAGTTGTTGCAGTTAACCAGGACAGTTAACAGATAAGCAGTCACTTATTGGGTAAATGGTTTGCCGACTAGCCACTAACATCTCTAGTAATTAAACATTTTAAAACTAAGTCACCAAAACAAAGGTCGCAAAAGCTGTTTTTAAAAATCAAAGTAATTTTTGCTTTATCAGGAAAGCTTTGAACATCTATACAAAGCCATAACATGAAGAAAAATGTTAAAATCTGTGATAAACCCAAGTGAGATTTTTGCCCTAGGCTGACAAGAAGGGGGAGAATTAATAATACCTCATGCTCATATAGTGCTTAAAATACCTTCACTCAGTCCCACAGGGTAAACTACTAATAAAGGACTTTGCAGGCAAGAAGATCTTAAAGTGCTATATGGATTATGTATAGAGAATCTGCTTTGCCCACTGTTGAAACACAGTCATCACTCAGACACGATACAACTAATTAACAGCCCCACAACACTTCCCAACAGTTTAGAATATGAATAGTTGCCTTAGTTGTAAACGGACCAGGAAACTGAAGCTCACAATCCTACCCTACACTGGGAGAAAAAACATAGGTTAGCAAACTATTTCTTAATATAAATACCGTCTTTTGAATGCATGCCTTTATGCATATACCTAAACAAGATTTTGTATATATGGTATTTGTTAATAACATATTGCATGCTGTTAATCTAGTAGTCACCGTTATTAACTTACTTACTATTTAGGGCTCTGATGTGGAAATTGATCTCATGAACTCCAAGCTTGGGTGGAGATCCATCGAGGCAGATCTTCAGTGGAGCTATGGCAATTTTCACCAGTAGAGGATCTTCCCCTAGGATAGTCAGATTTCACGTGGGTAGTTGGGTGAGCCAATTGCAGGATTAGGGCCTACAAGTCGAGATAGGTTATCTAGTTAACTAGTCTCCTAGTTTAGGTGGTAATCATGCTGTATATGAGAGTTGCATTGTGAACACTACTCAGCTGAGCAAGTAGGATAGTGAAAAAATAATTTATGAATACATTATTTGCTAATAGAGAAGAGAATTGTTGTATTTGCTGGCAATTTATCTAGAGTGTTGGTTGAATACAGAGAAAAATTTGTACTCAAATCATGTATTTGGCAGATGATGGGGAAACAGTACTGAGAGTATTATTCTACAATCTCTGCTAGGTCCCAGCCCTGCAATCAGACCCAACTGGAAGATCAGGATTTTAGTAACCACATGCCTGTTCCTACGAATGACCTTTCAGCAAAGGTTCAGGCAGAGCTGCTCTGATGATATCCTTTGATAGCTGTATGGTAATGTCAGGAGTCATCTTCCATGTTTTCCCTCTGTGCGGTACTATTTCATAGCTTTTTTTTTTTTTTTGTACTTCCTTAGAAAATGTATTCTGTTTTCAATCTGCCCTTCAAAAAGCCTGTGACAATATTATATGCTTGCATGGATGTATAATTTTTTTTTTCTGAGAGCATGAGGCAGCATGGCAGATGGCCTAGCAAATCAGTGAATGTTTTCACTAGGAAATCAGGTTTCACAATAGATAAATGCATGTTTTGGCAGTTAACCTTTCTTTTGAGTGATGAATCAAGCCATAGAGTCTGATACCTATGCTCTACTACTGAACACTTTACATTTATGTAAACTCAGCAAAACTAATGGAGTTTCATAGCAAAGGCAGAATTTGAAAAAATGTAGGGAAGGATTCACATGTGTAACTGGGCATTATCTGGCCTTTATTGTTGTCAATATGCAAGAAGCAAAAAGAGCACAGGTTGATTTTACTGTTAATAGTAAGGTTCTTGTATTTGTAAACTGAACACATTTGGTCAGGCATCGTTGACAGAGAACAAATGTTGATCTTCATAATGCACTCTGAGAGTCTCTAAGAACCACACTTTATTTGTCTTCTAATCCTGCTGGTCCATCTAGAGAGTTTAAAAACCTGCAGTCTGTGGCTGCAGTTGTCCTATGTTACATCAACTCAAGAGCGATGACATTCATAATGCAGAGTTAGACACAGGTATTTAGGAAATTAACCACTAACCCTTCTATAATGTTTTCAAAGGCACCGTCTTTATTGCAGACAAAGGAATGAAATAAATCTGGATTTTCTACACCAATTTATTTTTAACTATATATGCAAAATACAAAACTGAAAAAAAAAAGCTAAGCAAAATACTTCCATTTCCGCTATGCCTTCCTTATTCAGTTAATCTCAGATTACCCTCTTACCCTGGGTAAGCTTTTCAGTTCCTGCTCTGTTCCTTAAATAAAAATGCATGATTTCTGAACAACAGTCTCTTTGCTGCTTGTGTTGAAGGCGGGAGGGAGGAATCTACAGGATTTACAGGCAAGTACATTGTATGCAGGAGCACCTCATTGGGAGCAACATACATGAGTCTAAAAATGGCCATTCATAAACCTGTCTTTCAAAGCCTCTCTGATTTGGTTTGCCTCTCACTGTGCTCTTCTTATTGCCCTTGTATCTGGCTGCTCAAAATACTTATCTAGGCACTGTGCCTCAGCCCCTCCTCACCCTGACAAATAACTTTACCCATTACTTTCACAAATACTATGGAGCACACAGCAGGCTGCCAGTCAGAAGACTGCAGAACCTTCCCCTTAAATTCCCAAAAGTATGTTCTACCATGATTCTGCTCCTTAGTGTGGTCCAGGCTGCCAGTGTAAAGCTTCATGAGCTACAGGAGGAAGTCACCAATGATTGCTATTGTCATTGCAGCATCTCTGACTATAATTTTCTGAAGCTTTAGGGGGTAGCTGAGTTAATCTGTACAGACTAAAACTTAAACAACAAATGGTCTGGTAGCACTTCAGCATGTTTTGTTAGTCTATAAAGTGCTACCAGACCATTTGTTGTTTTTTTCAGTTTATCCTTATAATTTTCTGATCTGGGAAAAAAGTTCCAGCTTGTAGCTTGTTGAAAAGGTGGAAGTTCTTAAAGATGTGCGTATCATGCACCTTTCCCAACCATCCCATGTTGACTAAATGGTCCATGTGATCCACCAGCCCCTGCAGCAGAATCAAAAAGTACTCCTTGTGGTTTATGCACTCCTTGGCAAGGTGGTCAAGTGCCAAGATGGAGATGTGTGTTCCATCTATTGCCACACTAGTTAGGAAATCCTAGCATGGCAAAGCCATCCACTATGGAATCCATGTGTCCGGGGTCGCCCCTTAGGATCTCCCCACTGTAGACCAGGGTGCCTTATTTCTGGGGTGATCCCTGGATTTCTCTCGTCCCATCAGGGGTCCTACCCCCAACAACACCACAGAGAGGCCACCCTTTGGGGACCTCCCATTATCACTGCCCAATCCCGGCGCAATCCTCGGTTTTAGCAATCACCCTGGGGTGGGGGAAAGGGAAGCCCGGGCCCACCCACTCTCCAAGCCCCAGCCCAGGGCCCTAAGACAAGGGATCCACTCGTCCCTGTCTAGACTGGCGGGGCTGTTGCCTGCAACTTGCCAGTCCTCGGGTTTCTACACCCGCTCTGGGCCCTTTCCTTCCTCCTTCCCCTTAATTGCCCCTGTTTCCAGGTCCTGGGGTCCTCTAGGTATCCCTGAGGTGTTACCTCATGCCCCCGGGGGTCTCTCGGCGTCCTTCCGCCGACCTCCCCTCCTGGTGGGGACCCTCCCTCATTCATACTTACTGCCCCCACGTCGCTCTTCCCCTCAGGATGATGCTGGGGTACATCACTTCCCATGGGCGCCAGGCCCACCTCCCTGTGGTCCTCTTCAGGCTGCCAATGATCAGATGCACTGCACAGCGCTGGCCATAGATAAGATGCACTGCGGGGCGCCAGCCGCCGATCAGCTGATTGGGTCCATGGTGCCGGCTCTCTGCTGCTTACCGTGAGAGTGCAGGCTGTGCTGCCCCATTACACCATGTTTCCCAGAGTCACTACTCTCCAGAAGGTATTGATTGTCCTGGCTTCTTGAGTCGCAACAAACCCCACTATAGATTTCTCCATTCCAAACTGATTCCCAATTGACTGGTAGCTGTCTGGCATTGCAAGCTTCCACAGAGCAATTGCCACTTGCTTCTCCACTGTCAGAACTGGTTTCATTCTGGTATTCTTCCACTTCAGGGCAGGGGAAAGCAATTGGCAAACTTCCATGAAAGTGGCCTTATGCATAGAAAGTTTCCCAGACATTTCTGATTGTCCTATAGCTTCATCACAGTGCAGTCCCATCAGTCTGTGGTTGTCTGACGGCACCAAGACTGGTGTTCCACTGTGTCCTGGGGATCGAATGCTGATGGCATTTGCCAGTTATTCAGTTCAAGTGCTTCATAGAAGAGTATGTTCATGGCCTCTTGAGATTCGTCCTCATTCCAGTGGATCCTAGATACGCTCTGGACATACTCCAGCATTAGTGCATCAAGGTAAAAAGCATTATCATAATGCTTTGATACTCACCGGGATCCACAATGGGTTCCATGCTTACGTTGCAATGTCAACTGTGTGGATAACCAAGGGAAAAAAAGATTCAGAGAGACTGTTTGTCATTGCGCTCAGGCAGGGGAGGGAGGGAGGAAATCAGTGTATTTTGGGATGCTGACAACACATACCCAAGACCATCCGCTGCACAGTTTTGATTCCAGCATCAACTAGGAGCATAACACAGAATGCAAAGGGGTGCAGGCAATGTAGGATAGCTACCCACAGTGTATCGCTCTTAGAGTTGATGATAGCTGTCCTGCTAGTGATGCGCTATTTTGAACTACATTGAATTCTTGCACACAGTGAGGACATGCACCTTCAACTTTTCAAAATTGGGTGCTAAAAAGTCAACCTTAATAAATTTGACCTTATCTTTCAGTATAGACAGGGTCTTAGAAACAACTTTGTGGAGATTTAACTCAAAGGTTCAGCTCTAATTTCTTTGAGTTAGATTTTGTAAGATCACTTAAATGCAATTTCGATTGGTTTAATATTGTAATGGAGATGAAATTGATTTCCCGTCATGTAACCAACAGATAATAGGAAACTTTAGCAATCTGCATTATGTGTGTACATGTCAGCAGCTATTGGGGATCTGCTTCAGCAGAAATATCTTCCTATGAAGAGAATAGAACAGTACCAGTTCATTAAGAACACTTCACTTAAGAGCCAAGGCAAAGAAATATTCATAGACTCTGGCAGTCAAAAAGAGGACAAGGCAAGGAGCTTTCGATAATATCTATGAAGGATTTTTGAAGAAATAGATGCCATATGAACAATGAGACTTTGTAGGGTTCGCAATATAATTACTTGTTTTTGTAATGTAAATTATGTTGTTTGACACGTTAGTTCTGCTCTTGTCCTCAGTAGAATTTTCTGCCTTGCATTAATTGCTTATCTATTTTAAGTTTTACATCCATACCCTGTATCAAACATGTTGGGACACACTAGTTTTTTACAAATGTGGTAAGGGCCTTGAATGAATTGGCAGATCAGTTAACCTGAGGTAGCTTGGGTGGTGGGTGAAGCTGTTGATGGGGAAGGCAAGATCTCCAACGCACCTCTTCTGCCCTTCCCATACTCCATCCCTGCTCTGCCCCCATTCTGCCCGGGTTCCACTCTCTCCCTGCTGTCTCCCTCTTCCATTCCCTCCCACTCTCTGATCAACCCCTTCTAGCCAAATTCCTGAACCCCAATGAAGGAAATGATATTAGAAAATGCAGCATATTTTCCACTACTTGCCAGATGAGGAAGACTGGACACGTAGGAAGTACCTATTTAAAAGCACTAAACTTGGGAATAAAATATGTCAATCACAGGGGTTTTTTTTATATATCCTGAAGTTTGTCAGAGATTTATGTGCAAAAACTTTGTAGTAAAGGCAAGTCAGCTCTCCTGCGGAATATAAGTTAAATAATATGGAATACACGATACAGCTCTTCTCTGTTTTACATTTTCTTAATCAGTACTTCTAAGCTGATTTTATATTTTAAATGTACTCTTAAGCCTTAATAAAATAACTATTCCAGATTCCTGCATATTTAACTCACTGAAACAAAGACATTTAAAATAATCAGAGGGTTTAGTGTGTTCATAATAATGATTGTTGCGTTTAGAAAGAAAAGGGAACTCTAATTTATTTTATGTGATCTCTATAGCAATAGACACGCTTATGAAATTTCACCAACTTTAAAGATATATTTCCAAATATTTTAGGCATAACAAAGGACTTTGTATCTTACTAAGGTACTGATTTTGCTGTAGTGTTCTCTTAAAACTAGTTAATAAAAACTAGTTAATAAAATAGACAGAAGTAAAGACAGGAAACTTTCTGGAAGGAAAGGAATGTTGTCCTTTTAAAGACTATATGTGTGGAAGATCCAAACCTTTAAGGCTACAAATGAATACTCATATTGTTTACCTAAATATCTATGCAGGGATTTTTTAGAGATGTGATTTTTATAATCTTCAGCAACATGCTAATGAAGTATTTTAAGGCAAATTTTAAACTAAGGTCATGCATCAATATAACAGTAATGCTGTTTATCAGCAAATTCAGAAACTGATAGCATTAAAATGTGGGAATGGCAAAGGCCTATTAAATGACTTCATTATTACTTGAATGGCTTTTTAATAATATAAATGTTCTGCTAATATGTCTGGCAAGCTGGAAGGCTTTTTCACTTTTAGGCTATGTCTACTTTGCAGGCTTCTTGTGCAAGAACATCCATTCTTGCACAAAATCTTGCAGAGCATCTACACTGCACGCACGTTCTTGCGCAAATACATTTACAGTAAAGCGTAGGAAAACAGCGTTTCTTGTGCAAGAGTTATTCCTCTCCCCATGAGGAATAAGCCCTCTTGCGCAAGAGTTCTTCCAAAAGAAGGCAGTGTGGACAGGCAACAGGGGTTTCTTACGCAAGAAAGCCCTATGGCTAAAATGGCTATCAGAGTTTTCTTGCACAAGAGAGCGTCCACACTGCCTCTTGCGCTAAAGCACATCTTTTCCACAAAAGCACATGGCAGCGTGGATGAGCTCTTGCACAAGACTTTCCCACAAGAACTCTTTCACAAAACAGTTCTTGTGCAAGAAGCCTGCAGTGTAGACGTAGCCTTACATTAGTTGATCAAAGACTCACCAGGCAGTAGCCAGCTCTGGGATCCACCAGGAAGGTCAGAATAGGGATAGGAAGAGGTGAAAGGGTGGGCACTAAGATCTAGGGAAGACAGTGCCTTCCTTTGCCTCTTTTATCAGTCACTCATATAAAAATGTCTTGTGCAAACAAATGAAGCCCTTATCCCACAAATAATGCTGAATACTCACCAGCAAGCAAAGACTTCTTCTTCTCGTTTGAAGACTGCCTAGAAAAATGACTAGGTTATGAGCAGTCTTTCATTCTTTGTCCAGCAGGAGTGCTGTGGAGGCAGAATGTTCTGTCCCTGAAATGCAGACGATATGTAGGGTCATTCCATAGTTTCTCATCTAGCATTTTCAATTCAGCAGTTATGCTGAAGTAACTGCACTCACTCTCTCCTCTGAAGAGGTAGTTACAATAATGTAAGGAAACTGAGGATAAATAGGAGAAAAAATGGAAGGATCATTAGAGGCTCTTCAAAACGACCCTGATAATAAAACGGTACATATATATTATTATTGAAAAGACCGGTCAGATACGAGCATGTAGATTATTTATTAGGTGCTGTATAAATAATGAGTGTCAGGCTTCAAGAAATTCATTTGATTGTGATTTTGTTTTTCACTTAGTAGGTCAAAGATTATTTTAATTTCTAGTCGACTATCTACCCTAGGGTTTTAGTCTTCAGAAGGAACAGGGATTAAAGTATCTGTAGTATTTTTCAGTTTATGGAGGAAGCAAAGGCCCATATTTTGATGTTTTCAGGGAGTTTCTTGTAATCTCAGAGGGTCTCAGAAAAGTGGAAGATCTCACAAATGATGTAGTATGGACAATGAAGGACAAGTAAAAGAAACATTACCTTCTCTTTATTTGATTTAAGTAATATCCTTAACATAGTATTTGGTATTTGCATTTCTTATTTTTAATTGCAGTGTAAAGAACAAAGGGAGGAAAATCACTACATGACTTCATAATGAGAAATACATAGACCGTGTAAATAATCACTTTTCAAAGTCCATTTTACTGCTTTGGACACCAGCACTGGGGAAAACAAATGACACTGTCTGCTGTGCTGCTCCTCTAGACCTACTGATCTGGATCCTCTGTTATATCAGTGGAACTCTTTTGATGTAAACAGGGAGTGAAATAAATTGTCTTTTGCATAGTATCGAGTTGCCTGGAACAATACATTGGCGTGACGCTCCCCTTCCCAACATCCTGGCTTCATACAGTGTCAGTGGGACAATTATGAAATAAACCTTTGTGCTAACTCGCTTTGGCTCTGCTGGAATTTAATGTTCTATCAATAATCTGTGACTAATGTGCAGTTAGGAACATAACTCCCATTAAAACAGCAGGGGAAGTATTGTAATCACTGTGCTTGTCAAGTTATTATTTTTCAAAAGTATTATAACAACATGCCCTTATCACAGGATGGTACAGGTGAACAGCTGGGGTGCAATTAATTTATTAGAAGGACTGACTGCCTTCATAGTCCATCTCACTCTCCTCCCCAGGGCCAGGGTCTTTCAGCTACACCACAGCATTTTCTAGCCACAATGGATTATCATCATTTGGTCCATAAGATTGTGTTTATGTATTACTCTTGGGGAAACTAGAATGTTAATTTACCCTTTCAATATGCCAATTTCTTAAATATAAATGGCGCTATTGACTTAATAGCAAAAAATTCCAAATAATAAAAAGGATATATGAAAAAATGCAGTTCCCATTGACTTTATTGGGAACTGTTGGCATGCATCTGGAGAACACTCTGCAGATACAAAATTTTATATCTGCCATCCACAAAATTGAGCCATGGCTATTCACATCCGCAGATACCCATGGTGGATATCCTCAAATTTCTCAGTGTTCTAGATACAAAATGTATCTTCATGATACATGAAGATGTATCTTCATCTGCATCCAAGTCCACAAAAATAAGACACAGCTCTCCCCATCCACATCCGCGGATGCGGATACCCATGGATATAAAGTGGATATCTGTGGATTTTCAGGATTCTATGCATCTGATGGTATATATAGTATGTGTAAACTTATACTTAAAAATTGGAAATTAAAAATAGAGATGGGCCAAAATCACAGCCCCTAATCTACACCTGTTCATATTTTTGAGAAGACATAGCCTTAAATCCTTACATCTGAATTTGCTTCTTCTGGATTGTAGATTAGTGTTAGATACAGAAGGAATGTGTTATATGGCTCTGGTTTGTACACAGCCAAAAATTTGCAGGAACAGATATTCTCACTAGTCTTCACCCCGAGAACACGGGACTCTTGGAAGAGTAGCTGATCTCAGAAGATTGTCATTTTGAATGAACATTTTCCAAAAACCAATGTCAGTGTCCTCACCCCCCGACTTGCCACCAAATTCCTACACCTAAATCTAATATGATTTTGGTCAAAATACTGCCTCCTTCGCCTGATTGCGTGAGCTATGAGTTAAGGAGCTGATGTCTGTCCTGCAACAGCAAATAATCTCCAAGACATATAATGATAACCTTCTTGCACTTTGGATTCACCCTGGAGAATGCTGTGCACCTACATCATCCATCAACACTAATGCACCACAAAGGCTGGCTTTTAAGACCGTGGAGTGTCACTAAATGGTGCTATGACAAATAGTGATTTCATTTGTGTTTCTCTCAGGCTATGTCTACACTACGAGTTTTCTCAGCAAAAAATATGCTAATGAGGGACTCATTTGCATGAGTTGCAGTCTCGTTTGCATATTTTCTGCAGATCCAGTTTTGCGATAGGGGTTTTTGCGCACAAACAAGCAGTGTGGATGTTTTCTTTTTGTGCAAAAAACCCTTTTTCCACAAGATCCATATGTCCCCAAAAAAGAGGTATACCCATCTTGCGGAAAAAGGTTTTTTTGCACAAAAAGAAAACATCCATGCTGCTTGTTGTTGCACAAAAACCCCTAGTGCAAAAACGGATCGGCAGAAAATATGCAAATGAGATCGCAACTCATGCAAATGAGTCCCTCGTTCCCATATTTTTTGCCGAGAAAACTCATAGTGTAGACGTAGCCTCAATATATATGATCTTCTCCTGACGGAATTATTTACCATTGGCTCTGATGCCTTTCCTTTCAGATACTGAGCATGAGTAACGTCCTTCTCCACTGAATCTTTTCCTTTCTCCCTCTGACTAAAAATCATTTAGGTACAGCTGCTGCTGCCTACAGATTAATTTATAACCCTTCCAAGCAAACAGAACATTGGTAAGCCTTGCCATTGTGATATAGTCATTTGTTGGAGGACAAACACAGCACTCAGGACTTGGCAAGTAAAGAGAAGCAACAATAGATTTTCAACTGTTTTACATATTTGAAATCGACGGCTGTACAGATTTATCAGGTCTCTGATTAGAACACAGGTCTGTAAAATCTTTGCAGTACAAAATCTTTGCAATTAACTCATAATTTTACTTGAAATCACAGATCTCTTTCTCTCTCTTCCGTCCTCTTCCCTCCAGCATTTCTACTCAATATGGATTCTTACATTGCCCTCTTCACAGTAGTATCTGAGAATCTACCTGTAGCACATTAAGTGATGTGATTAACATTATTCATTTGTGATTTATTCTTGGTTTTTCTTTCTCTCCCAAGAACTGTGTGTTCAATTGAATGTTTTGTGCTAGTAGGTTTTTAATTAAAAAAAAATACATGTGCTATTGTTTCTTGTTGCAAAGGCATGGTTAAAAAAAGTCCATCTTGTATGAGATGAGAAGGCAGGACAGAGATCAGAGGACCGAGGGTGTTTGGGCTTGTGGCATCCTGTGTTTCAGAGTTGATGCATTGCAGGAATGGTTTTCAGCCTTTCCAGATTATTATATCTCTTTCACATGTCTGGTTTGGCTTGAATACCCCCAAGTTTTACCTCACTTAATAACTCAGGTTTTGGCTCCAGTCACTAACAGTTTGAGGAGCTCACTTTAGCTATTTAACTTTTAGTTCAGTGACCCTAGAGATCCATGTCACTACCACTTAGTCTCATACTATCACTGTCCTGACTGTGGTCAGATAAGGTACTAGCTCTGTGTAAGGGATGCTTGAAGAAGGGAATGGAGGAGTTGAATTTCTATCAAGGGTTGATTTCATGCCTTACACTCATGTACCTGTGTCCTGCCTTAATCCCCCCACCCCACCCTCTAGTGCAGGAAGTATAAGAGCATAGTGATGATAATTTAATCATGTAGAAGACATCAGATTTGATTACCTAAAGCATGGCAAGTGAATATGTTTTTTTTTAAATAATGGATTTGGGAAAAAGTCTCTTGACCGTTCATAGACTGGTTTACATGGTTCCAAACGTTGCACACCAACTCCAATAGGGTTGTTGTCTGAGTCTTGTTGTCAAGAAAATCCTGTATGATCAAATGAAGTTGGCAGGAGAAGCAGCAGATGTATGAACCAGAATCCCCAGCTATTTTTATATTGGTTAACTTTACCTCCAGTGAAGAAGCCAGGTGTGATACTTTGTGCCTGGCTGTTACAGCCCTTTTTGTTTGATCTGTACATGTGTAAGAAGAATGAGCAATCTGGAGCACAGCTGTTTCCTTGTGTGCTTGCTGCTGCTGTCTGTGTGTTGGTAACTGCAGAAGAGCAATGCTTGGTGGTAATGCAGGAAACAGGAAATCCCACCTGCTCACTGTGCCTCAATGCTATCCCAAATGTCCTGTTAGAAAAATGTCTTCTTTTGGCTGCTTGTCCACATACCACTGATAAGGTGTACAAGACATATTGTACTAATCTAAGAGCTTGGCTTACTTTGATCAGTAGGCTGTCATAAATACAACAGCCTGCTCTTTCTGCATCAGCGAGAATAACTTGGTGCATTATACTGCAGTAGCATTTTTGGCCAATATTTTATTCTGGAATGCAATGTAGCTATAGATCAAAGTCTGTCATTGTTACTGTTTTCTGGGCTGTGGAGGGTGTGGGTGGATAATTTTGAGAATGTTTAGCTTTCTTCTGGGAAAACCTAGAGGAAATGCTTTCTCCCTTTTTGCCACTCCCACATAGCACATATAACCGCCAAATGGCTGGCAGTTCATTCTTGAGACCAGCCAAAGTGAGCTGCTGCTTATGCCAAACATTTGCTGCTCCTCTACATTCCTTAGTACTGACGAGTACATAGAAAGCAACACATGGCATAAATGGCATCTCTCTTGAGCTGGCCTATGGACTCAACTTGCTAACCAATGGAAAACCATTAAAAATTATATATTACTAGATTTACCCGGTGTTGCTCCGGTCCTTAACTCAAATAAGTTTTGTTTTTCTTCATTTAAATAATTATACAGAGTTGGGCAGCTGGAGGTGAGGGGTTCAGTACTCAGGAAAGAGGACAGTCCCAGCCCTCCCTCACCACAGCAACTTGGGGCTGGGTGAGAAAAGCCTCTTTATGGCCACTGCAGAGGATGCAGCCGGGATAGGAGTACATGTCCCCTGACAGGGGAGCAGACAGTCACACACAAACAGACAAGCTCTCTGAAATATATGGTAGATTATTACTCTGATTAAATCCTTTTCAAGCCAGTTGTGGTATACAGGGTGTAACTAGTCTCTTCATCGCTCTCTGTTCTTTGTTGCTAGTTCCATTACTCTGTACTGTTGAAAGTGATTGTCTTTTAGACACTCTCATTACCTCAAATGAGTTGATTTCCATGTGACAGCTTTATGCGGGAATCAATGTTGGCATCTGGAGTGTAAATTCCAAATATATCCAATGTGTCCTTCTAATTTGAGTGGTAATGAGTGGCTAGTTGGTGATTTATTAAGGATAATCTGAGTATTACAATGAGAAATAGTTGGAGGTCGAAGACTTGATTTTCTATTTCACATGAGTAACTCTTACGTATAGTGTAGCAGCCATTGGTGGATGGGTTAAATGTACAGTAAGTGGGTGGTAAAGTTAAGGTGGGAGTGAGGGTGATGGTGGGGGGAGAGAGGGCAACTCCTGTGTGGTTCTATGGATTTTGGCATTAGTTTTTTCAATGTTTAAATCTTTTATTGCTCCTCTGGCAGGCCAGTAAAACTAGTGAATAGTTTAGTCTCCTGCAAAGTCTCTATTGGTAATCACTGGGCATAAGCATTTTTGGTTAGGTTTTCTTCAGTAGAGCTTTAAAATGGATTTGCTGGCTTACATAACACACCGTTCCTACTTTAGATAGTACTTTTTTATGGATTTATTGGATAGAGTGGGATAGCTGGAGGACTATTAATGGATGAGTAAATACTGCGCATACAAAATAATGCGGTTGTCCTTAGGTCAGAGTTATTCTAGCCTAACTGGTAAACAAAATACTTATAAGATTAATCTGAAATGGTATGTGTTTACCAGAGAAAGCAGGACAGTTCCCATCACTACAGTGGCTTAAGCTTTAGGTTCAACTCTCGGGCACTTTCCTTGCTAGATTATTTTTTTATTTTAACATGTTTTATTGTGAAAATGAACAGATCCAAGCTACAAATGAGATTCTGACATAATGTGATAAAGCAGAAAATTCAGAATTTAGTGCTTACATTGGAAATTTGCTATATCCTAAATTTGTGCCTGTGTATTTGCAATATTCGTGGCCTGTAAACTTATACTTTGATCTCAGATCCATGCTCTGCCTAAGTACAGGGCCAATCTTAGGAACGGATGATATAGGCATTTGCTTATGGTGCCATGAAATCACAATTACAGTGTGGGACATTCTAACCCACAAGATTAGTGACAACGAGGGATGCTGACCTAGACATGAAGGGACTTTAGGGGCATCATACAGCAGCCTGAACTCTAAAGTCATAGGGGAGATGTAAATGTGGGAGCCCTTGGGAGAAGGGTAGAATCACAACTGATGTGCAATGTCCCGTGTAATGCAGGACATGAGGGATAACCCACAGGCTCTTCAAGGATGGTTCCTTTCCTACTGTAGGAAGGTGTCCGGCTCTCTCTTTTTCTGCATGCTGTTTCTTTTCAGCTGGGCTCCTGGGCTGACACTGTCTCTTTCATCAGATTTGATGGGGCATAGACTTCTAAAGCTGGAGTTACATGGCCATTTTTCCTTTTAGCCCAAGAAAGTTGACAGGCTCTCTGGAACTACTGTAATGATGAGTGAGCCCAGTGGAGTGTAAGTAAAGGTATGTCTACACTGCCACCCTATTTCGAACTAGGGTGGCTAATGTAGTCATTCGAACTTGCAAATGAAGCCCGGAATTTAAATATCCCGGGCTTCATTTGCATGTTCCCGGGCGGGCGCCGTCATTTTTAAATGCCCCGTAGTTCGAACTACCTGCCCGCGGCTACATGCGGCATGGCTAGGTAGTTCAAATTAAAGTTCCTAATTTGAACTACAGTTACTTCTCCTGCAATGATGAATAACGGTAGTTTGAATTAGGAGCTTTAATTCAAACTACTTAGCCCGTGCCGCGTGTAGCCACAGGCAGGTAGTTTGAACTACGGGGCATTTAAAAATGGCGGCGCCCGGGAACATGCAAATAAAACCCAGGATATTTAAATCCCGGGCTTCATTTGCAAGTTCGAATGACTACATTAGCCACCCTAGTTCGAACTAGGGTGGCTAGTGTAGACATACCCTAACTTACCTTCTAGGGACAGAATTCAGTCTGATCACAGCATATCCTTTTGCGTTTTTAATTCTAATCACATATCATGGGGGGAGGGGACTTTTTGTCTGATTGTGTTGCAAAAGTTTTTATGTGCTCATGAATGTTCCTCTGATCTTGTAGAGAAGAGAGTCTCTTTGATAAGAAGCTATCAGAAAATTGCACTCCTTAGAGTCCTATGATACTCTGATGTGATCTTCTTGAGGCAGATATATTTACTGAAAACACAATTCAGAGTCTCACAAGAAAACATTCCATGCTTGCTTCTGGTTTTTGATTCATTTGGCTACGCTTATGAATGTATGCACAAAGACATTAATTCCTTCTGCCTTATGTGGGAGCATTTATTTTTTAGAGGAAGTAGGGACACCAAAAGAAATATTGGGGTAGTTTCTAGCCACAAAATTCAACCAACTCAACCCTGATTTCTTACTCCACTCCCACTACTCTGTTACCCTTCTAAAAGAGATGCAACTGGCAATAAAATATAACTAGTGTTGCATCTGAAAGATCAGTGAAACAGAGCAAGTTGTTGTGAGGGAGGAAGGGAGATTCTTTCCTATAAAAGCAATCAAGCATTCACTTATGTTTGGATGCCAGCAATTTTTTGCAGCTGCATGGAACAGCAGATGATGATGATCAGACACATAAAAATTAATGTAGCAAGTTATGTGCTTTAAAATTTAGTTACAGCTATGCAGATTTGTGTGTCACTTGTAAACTCAGGCCGCACCTGCATGGCTGTACAAGGATTTGGAGGAAAACACATGAGGCATTTCCGCATGTTGCCAGATGCTTGCCTGCCATGAACATGAACAATCTGACTTCACGGGAGAGTGACAGGTGAGGTAAGATTTCTGTCTGTGGGTGGAATATTTATCACCAAGGGCTGGTTAGTCATCTTGTTCTGTTGGATGCCAGTTTTCTGCACAAGAAAAAAGTACAGATGTTGGGGGTTATTTTTATCTTTAAGTTTCTTTCTTCCTTTGCTCTGAGAAGAAAATAATCAACAAACAGGCATGTTTGCCATTGCAATGTTGATTACGTTGGAAATGGCTCTGACGGACCAGGTTCCACTCTGCTATCGACTGGCTGTTACTAGAATCTGTACTTTGGTGTGTCCATCAATACTCATTTTCAGAAGGTCAGTTTTGGATTGGGATGAAGAACAAATGACTTAGTAAAAACTATAAATGCACAATTCGTGTAATGGAATAAGTCAGGTCCTAAGAATATTACCCAGCAGATTAGTTGTCTAGGGAAGGGATAGAGATGTGGGGAAACATTTAAGGCCAAATTCGGGCATCCTGGAAATTGGTTGCCAGTATTGAGTATTCTACTGACCTTCCAACACTGAAGCCATGCAGGGATAGATTGGGGGCAGAGTCAGTTATCAGGGAATGAGAGCTGCATGTTTACATATTTTTTGCCTTCTGATCTAACCATGGAGAAGCTCATTATACAAGCACACACTGCTCTGGAATATATCATATGTAGTGGGTGGGAGGAAGGCTCAGGAGAAGGGAATTGCTATCGCTCAGAATAGAGGTGTGTTCTTCATATGCGGCATAATTGTGCATGTGTTACAGGACCATTCAGATTTGTTAAATGAATATGGTCCTTTAAATGTTAAATATAATTTAAGAGTAAAAAACTCTTCATTTTTTGTACACATTTCTAAGGTGCTGGGTAGTGGGGGGGAGGTTAACTCTGTATTAGAGAGTACCCTCTGGATGTTCAAATAGCCAGATATCTGGACAGCAGACAAGAAATCTTCTTGTACAGACTGAGAATCTGAGGCTATGTCTACACTGAGGAGCTATTTCGGGATACTTCTGATATCCCAAAATAGCTATTCTGTGTCTATTGAAGCCACCTGTTATTTCGAAATAGATTTCAAAATAACAGGTGGCTTATTTTGTCATCTGGTAAACCTCGTTAAGGGGCATTTCTGAATAACGAGTTATTTTGAAATTTGGCACTGTGTAGACTATGCTAAATTTTGAAGTAAGCTATGCTAAGCTAAGGGTGCTGTGTAGATGCACCCTAAAAGTCCCCAATAATGTAGCTAAATTTGCATATAAACAGTTTTCTCAAAACAAAACACCCTAAAATGGAGCCTGCTGCTGGATCTGAAGAAAGATGGGATACAAGCTACGGGTTCCTGAAGAGAATAATTGGTATATCTGAAGATGAACTTACCTACTAACCATGCATGCTATATTGTGGATCTAGCCCATCTATTTGCATTGTCCAACAAACTTGGCATGGCACTATCTGGTGACAGAGAATTCTCCATATATAAAATCAAAACTATGTTAAGAAAGAGTTAACCCTGAGGGTACTTATCAGTATCTTATTTTTTTTTAAATCACAAGAACCTTATATTTATTCCCAGAACCAAATACTATAGAGCCAGGAGACTCCATGTTATGGCTTGAGTACAAATAAATCTAAGCATGTTGAGGTATGAAAATACTTTAGTTAAGGCACCCAAATAACTGTAATTTCATGGACAGGAGACAAAATAGAACGAAAAATATAGTTTTAAAAATTGGATTAATCTGAACTTAGGATATCACAATCAGTAAAATGCATCGATTTTAACCATGTTGTTATTGCACGGCTGCACTACAGAGTTTTTTGATCAAGCATCTTACTTCATCCGTCTTGTTCATTGTAGCAGGGCTAGACCAAATTTTGGAAGCGTGCCACTCTGTGCCTTGCTACATGAGTCACCTAAGATGCCAGAACACCGGGTAGTTTACAAATTCTCCCCTGGTCTCCAGCCTGATCTTTAACTCCTTACTTCCCATGGTCCACACTCTGCCATTCACCACAACTAACTTGTAATGTAGAAATGAGTTTGGATTTTCCTCTAAAAGCTCTGATAAAATAATCAGTTGTTTAATCAAGTGGGACATGCGTATGATGTATGTGTATGCTGGATCTTTTAATAGTTGGAGTGAAAGCAGTGCTGCTGGATCTAATGGTATCACAGTGGTTGATGTCTTTGTTTACCATACTCTCCAGTGGAAATAAAGACTTCTGGTTACCACCTGTTAACAATCCCCATGAGCTAAACTGCTATGCTCACCCATTGAGCTGATTCAGGAAACTGAAACTCTGATTTCAATGGGAGAGTCAACTTGCTACTTTTCAAATTAGCCTTCATTTTTGTATCCAGAATACTTGCAGATAGCGTCTTGTAAATGCTAATCAAGCTGGCTGCACTGTATATCACTTAGGTATGTGTTAGATTTAAACTCCTGTAGTTAGAGATCTACAATAAGTTTATGTTCTCCAGAAAATCTGTGTCTAGAGCTGATCACAATTCAGGATCTCCATTTTGTGGGCACTTTCCATATTTCGAAGTATGCTTTTATTCTGATTTAGAACAAAAACAAATATTTTTGAAATTTTCCCTCAAAAGCCCAGGGCCAAAGAAAGCCCAGAATATGATGTGTTACACATCTTGCTTCTAATGTTAAAATAGATCTGTGAATAGTTAAATACTGTCCTCAGTCTATATAAAATTCTAGGAAGGAGCTGGATCTCTGCTGTTTCTCTGTACACCTACTTAGTATAACAAAGAGGAAATAGAAGTTGCTATTTCTCCTGGCTTCCTGTCATTTCTAGTAAGAGGATTAGCCAGACAGCAAAGCATGACTTGTTTGCTGTGAAATGTGCCCAGGAAAACATGGGTAGAGCACAAACCCTGTGCAAGCTTCATAATATCATACAAATGAAATATCATAGCAAATTAAATGTCCAACAATGCTTGGAGAATACGAGATTCATGAAAGTTAGGAGTTGAAGTGGTAAAAGTTCAAATGAGTTAAAACCATCATCCATGCTCAAGGTGTAAGCAACCAATTTAATTTACCTGAAATGATTTGCTGTTAACCTAGGGTGGCCAAAATCAGTTTCTTTAAATGTGCTTTGGAGTTAATAGACACTTTACTGTAGCTTTGTTTGTTGCAAAAGCAGCACATCCAAGCTAGAGGACTATCAATATAATTGAGTCTAGGCCCCTTTCCCCCGCAGACTTCATCAAGTTATGATGTCAGAACACTCTCCTTTCAGATGGGTCCTCTTATACTAAGGCCAACATGAAGAAATATTAAGGTTAAGAATCATAAGATCTGGACTCTGATCCTGCTCTTTGCTGTACTTCTGTTTGACCTTTAGCAAATCAGTCTCACTTTCCTTCACTGCAGAATGAAGCATAATGTCCCAACCTGCAATAGCTTCAGGGGACAGCCGAGTTAGTCTGTTACAGAAAAAAACAACAAATGGTCTGGAAGCACTTTATAGACTAACAAAACATGTAGATGGTATCATGAGCTTTTGTGGGCACAGCCCATTTCTTCAGATGACCAGAGTGGGCTGTGCCCACAAAAGCTCATGATACCATCTACATGTTTTGTTAGCATATAAAGTGCTACCAGACCATTTTTTGTTTCCAACCTTCAATGTAACTCAACACTCATCCTCTAGTGGGAACAAAAAACAGGACTGTGTAGCACTTTAAAGACTAACAAGATGGTTTAATAGGTGATGATGTCATCACCTATTAAACCATCTTGTTAGTCTTTAAAGTGCTACACAGTCCTGGTTTTTTTTCAGCTGCACCAGACTAACACGGCTACATTTCTACCGCTAGTGGGAGGATGTGCTGTTGATAATGAGGCAGCAGCTACTTGAAACAAACACCAATGGAGTTTCCTAGTTTAGCATATTGAATGTTTGTCTCTGCACATGTTTTGCCTCTATCATTATTAGAATTAATAAATCATTATATAGCACAATCATTTCATAATATTTCATTCCTCTCCCCCTTATAAATTCTTATAGCACTGATGTAGTAGTAGTTCCTAACTGCACTAAATTCAACAGGACTGTGGTGTAAAGCACTTGGGACGGAAGAATCCCAAGCATAGTTACAGGCTGGGGACCAACCAGTTAAGTAGTAGTTCTGCAGAAAAGGACCTGGGGGTTACAGTGGATGAGAAGCTAGATATGAGTCAACAGTGTGCCCTTGTAGCCAAGAAGGCTAATGGCATATTAGGATGCATTAAGAGGAGCATTGCCAGCAGATCCAGAGATGTCATTATTCCCCTTTATTCGGCTTTGGTGAGGCCACATCTGGAGTATTGTGTCCAGTTCTGGGCCCCCCACTACAAAAAGGATGCGGAAGCATTGGAGAGGGTCCAGCGGAGGGCAACCAAAATGATTAGGGGTCTGGAGCATATGACCTACGAGGAGAGGCTGAGGGACTTTGGTCTGTTTAGTCTGCAGAAGCGAAGAGTGAGGGGGACTTGATAGCAGCCTTCAACTTCCTGAAGGGAGGTTCCAAAGAGGATGGAGAGAGGCTGTTCTCAGTAGTGACAGATGGCAGAACAAGGAGCAATGGTCTCAAGTTGTGGTGGGAGAGGTCCAGATTGGATATTAGGAAAAACTATTTTACTAGGAGGGTAGTGAAGCATTGGAATGGGTTACCTAGGGAAGTAGTGGAGTCTCCATCCCTAGAGGTGTTTAAGTCTCGGCTTGACAAAGCCCTGGCCGGGTTGATTTAGATGGGATTGGTCCTGCCTAGAGCGGGGGGCTAGACTTGACGACCTTCTGAGGTCTCTTCCAGTTCTATGATTCTATGATAAGGAGATGGTTGGATGAAATAACATGATCTTGGTAACTAATTGACCATTCATTATCAGTGGGAAATAGGTCAATGGAGGGATGATAGGAGTTGCTATAGGGAACTTTCTGGGTGTCTGGCTGGTGAGTCTTGCCCACATGCTCAGGGTTTAGCTGATCGCCATATTTGGGGTCAGGAAGGAATTTTCCTCCAGGGTAGATTGGCAGAGGCCCTGGAGGTTTTTTGCCTTCCTCTGTAGCATTGGGCACAGATCACAGCTGAAGGACTCTCTGCATGTTGGGGCCTTCAAAGTATTTGAAGGCTTCAATATCTGAGACATAGGTGAGAGGATTATTCTAAGAGGGGTGGGCGAGAGTCTGTGGCCTGCACTGTGCAGGGGGTCAGACTAGATGATCATAATGGTCCCTTCTGACCTTAAAGTCTATGCGTCTATGAGTACTTTTCAGTGTGTACAAGGGATCATAATCTGGCCCTAATCTAGGTACAGTTGACTTTGAAGTTAGGCAAAGAAGCTAAAGACGGACAGTACTAAAGAGAACACAAAAGAAATGTCAACAGTGTCATCAACTCTTGGGATTTTTATCAAATCCTAGGATATTTGGTGCTTGCCATAAAACTCCAGCTCCTGGAATCCTCTGACTGTGTGGTGATCTCAGCTTTCTCTCTTTTAAAGAAAGTTTCTAGCCCTGATAATTGAAGAGAAAAGTCTGAAACTGTGACTTGGGTACCCTACAGGCTAAAAATTGAAAAGGCAAATAAAACCTAGAATATATCATTTGCAAAACCTTGGTACTTCAGCCAGTTTGTTGGGGTCCAAGTTGTGATTTTTTACTATTGAGACTGGAAGCACTTTCAGTCATACTGAACAGTACAGCAAGCAAGTCACATGAGTAGAGCAAGAGGAAATAGCAGAGGAATGGAAGTGAAACAAATGGAAAACAAGACAAAATAAGTGAGGAAGTGTGTAGTCTATGGACTGAATCTCTGGTCATCTTTAGGAGGCCGAGCATGTGAGCCAAGGTGGAAATAGCTTGATAGGATTTGGTTTTACTGTCAAGCCAGTTTAGGCTTCATACCTTGAATTTAAAACAGGCTCTTTTAAACAATTAGATGTTACTGTCTACTGAACTCATCTGGATATTAATTGTTTTAACAACTAGAGAGTGCCCATGTTTTTCCACTAAGGCTCTAGAAATGTGATTCTACAATGAAATGTGAGTCTGTAACAATAACATTGTGATTTTCTATGTTTGTCTCTGAGTTTCCACATAAAATTTGCTCAGATTTACAAATAAAAAAGTGCTGTTACTTTTCCAACTGCTGGTCCAGTAAATACTACCCAGAAACTGAGTCAATCAGTGCTATTTCTATCGCACACTTCATCACCAGTAGTAAATATTTTGTAGTTGGAAGTTACTTAATTCTGCTAATGATGCATAAGCCAAAAGAAAATTTAGCTTGCTTTATAAGAGCTAGATTAGCTTAGCAGTGCTAACATAAGTGAAAAGCAGTATATTTTATTTATTTTTGTTTAGAAATATGATACATCTTTGGAGCAAATCTGCTAGTCAGAAGATGACATTTTTACATGACTTCTTTCTGGCCATATCAATATGTTAACAATACAATTTTTAAATATTTCTAAAAGAGTGCTAGAAGTGTATTTCTTAGTTAACTCTAAAAGCAGCCCTAGGGGACAGCTAATAACAATAAATGGAATTTAGGTGGCAAATATTACTAGAAAGATAAAACTCATTAATGGTATAACTTTTAGTAATTTAACATGGAGAGAAAATGTATAATTAATATTTCATAAAAATTACAACCCTTACAGGAGTGGAAGTCCATAGCTTTGAAATATAAAACACTATTCAATAAATGAAATAGTCTTTGGTAAGAAGCCATGCACACATACTTGTGTTAAATTACCCACTGGAGAGCTCTTATACTATTTTCTGAATGCATTAGTAAGATATTTAAAATTATAATAAACTTACATATATAAAAGAAAGTAGAGACGGTGGGGGCCTTCATGGTTTGTTTTTTGTTTTGTTGTTGTTGTTGTTTTTAATAAAAAGCCTGTACTTAGTTCATGGAAAATGTATCTGGAGAATAATGTGAAAATAATTTATTCTGTGAATTTAAAAAACACACATGCACACAACCACCATGTTAAATTAATTATTTATAATTCAAAGAAATAGCTGATTATGTGACAGCGACTGAAAATCACACATAGTTGCTGACTTTTAACACTGAACAAGGAACACTATTGGAAGAAGAACAACAGGAGAGCTGGCTTAAGCCTTTCATTCAATGTATTATTTATAAAGGAAATTTACTGGCCTGTGTTTCAACAATTTAGTACAAAGATTTACTTGTAAGACTGGTAACATTGTTCTGATCAGTCAGCTTCATAAGCAGCTAAACTGGTTTTCTCTGATGACTGATACATCTACACATCTGCAGAACTCATGCAGGATCTCTTTGCTGCGAACTTTGCCATTAGTCCATTCCTCTGTCAGTATAATGAAGGATGGAAACAATGTCATTAAAATCATATTGTATCTCAAAATTGTGGAATGTATAATGGTGAAACTTTCATTGTGGACTTTCTTTCACAATGTTACAGTAAGAAAAAATATCTTTCTGTTTTCCTATGTCCATTGTACTGTGGGACTCACAGAGTTGCAGAATTTGTAAACATCTATTAAAAAGATCATTAGCTACCAAATGGGAACATCTGTCTTTCTCACACCAGCTTATGAGTGTTCTTGGTCATAGGCTAATGCTATAGGTAGGGGTGCTGGATCAGTCTGTATAGTGTGGGTGCTGAGAGCCATTGATCCAAACAATAAATCCTGTATATGATGGAAATTACTTCAAGCCAGGGACTGGAGCAGCGTTTCAAATACCCCCTAGTTCCTGCACCTATGACCAATGTTTCCTCTCTTTTTTTTTTCCATCTATGGGCAAAATAACTGTTATGTGCACTGATGCATGTGTGGATGTACACCACCAGTAGAAATACAAGCTGCTGGATACAGGCTCTCTGCTAATCAGCAGAGGGGAATCTGAATCTCTCCTAGGTGGTCACGCAAGCATATAGCTTCCAGGAAACATTGCCTATGACTATAGGAATTGAAGTTCTCTGAGTGGTGTCTTCCTTCTCATTCCGAAAGACTTGCATGATTTCACATTGTGGTTTAGGTTGTGCCCTACTTTGGGCCACCAAACTGACTTTTGGCGTTAGTGCTGGTATTCAGCGTGGCCCTTTTGTCTTTCCTGTATGATGTGAGTATATCATCCTTCAAGAATTGCTAGGCTACAATGTGGCTGCCAGAGGCTATCAGGCCTTTACTGTCAGTGAATGCTCTTTCATGGCAGTCGACCAGGGTTCCAGATTTTCATAGTGGGAGTGCTGAGAATCACTGAACCAAACTGTAAACCCTGTGTATAATGAAAACCATTTCAAGCCAGGCGGTGTGGCAGCATCCCTAGTTCTGCACCTCTGAAGGCATAGGCAGGGTAGGGTACCCCAATAAGTAACTGTGTCCCATCATGATTTATTAAATGGAGTGCAAGTCTGCAGTTTTGTATCAGCACTAAATGACATTTTTCATGCTGTCTTCTGTGCCTGGAACACCCTCCCTGGTTCCGTTTGCCATGAAATTTCTCCTACCTTCTTCAAAACCCTTCGCAAGACTCACTTATTTCAACAAGCCTTCCATTGCTGCTGAATCAAGACACTTGAGAGATGTAATGCAGGCAACAGAAACATATCTCATGTTCATTCTGTGTAATATTCCTTGCCCTCCTGATTCTTGCCCCACACACATACTTGTTCATCATTATTTATTGCTCTCTTTCATCTAAAAACCCTCTAGTACACCTATAGCATTACTTAAATAATATAATGATTCATATAATAACAGGAGCATTTTTCATTTGTTTTGGATAATTGGGTTCACACTTCAGTCTACTGAAACTATGATCAAGTTATCACATACCTTCAGGCTATGTGCCTATTTAATTCCTAAAAAGATTAACAATCTTCTCTCCTATCTTTTAGTAAAGCTAACATCTTTAGCATTACTCAGGTAATCTGAGACGCCTTCTCACACTAAAAACCCTCTTTTTAAATTAGTCCAATTTCCTTTATTATCGTATTTTCTAGAACTGCAGATTAATACATTGTATGTATCCCTTGGGGGGAAAAAAAGAAATAAGAACAACCCAGGAAACTACAGATCAGTCAGTTTAACTTCTGTGTCAGGAAAGATAATGGAGCAAGTAATTAAAGAAATCATCTGTAAACACCTGGAAGAAAATAAAGTGATAGGGAATAGACAGCATGGATTTGTAAAGAACAAATCATATCAAACCAATCTGATAGCTTTCTTTGATAGGATAATGAGTCTTGTGGATAAGGGAGAAGCATTGGACGTAGTATACCTAGATTTAGAAAGGCATTTGATATGGGTTTGCATGATATGCTTATCAATAAACTAGGCAAATACAACTTAGATGGAGCTACTATAAGGTGGGTGCATAACTGGCTGGATAACCATTCTCAGGGTATGTCTATACTACAAAGTTAATTTGAACTAACAGCCGTTAGTTCGAATTAACTTTGATAGGCGCTACACATGCAAACTGCTAGTTCGAACTTAATTCGAACTAGTGGTGCGCTTAATTCGAACTAGGTAAACCTTATTCCACGAGGACTAACACCTAGTTCGAATTAAGGGCTGTGTAGCCTCTTAATTCGAACTAGTGGGAGGCTAGCCTTCCCCAGCTTTCCCTGGTGGCCACTCTGGGCACCACCAGGGAAACTCGTCTGCCCCCCTCCCGGCCCTGGACCCCTTAAAGGGGCACGGGTTGGCTGCGGTGCCCATGCCAGGTGCAAGCCTGCCAGCACCCAATCAGCAGACCCTGCACCTGGCACGGCATGCCAGCCACCCGCTGCCACCCAGCCCTCCACCTCTTCCCGGGACCAGGCTGGCGGCTCCCGGGAGCCTGCCCAGGTCTGCAAGAGGCGGGCGCCCACCTGGTCTGGTGCGGAAATCGTGGACCTCATCCACGACCTCCGCACTAGGCACAGGAAAGTGGCTGTCTAGGGCAGGATAGCTGCCAGCCTGGCCACCCAGGAGCAGGTGTGCATGAAAATCAGGGTGGGCCAGTGAGACCCCCGACCCTGAGCCCTGAGCTTAGAACATAAGAACATAAGAATGGCCGTACTGGGTCAGACCAAAGGCCCATGTAGCCCAGTAGCCAACAGCGGCCAACACTAGGTACCCTGGAGGGGATGGACCGAAGACAATGACCAAGCCATTTGTCTCGTGCCATCCATCTCCAGCCTTCCACAAACAGAGGCCAGAGACACCATTTCTACCCCCTGGCTAATAGCACTCCATGGACCCAACCTCCATGACTTTATCTCACTTCTCTTTAAACTCTGTTCTAGTTCTAGCCTTCACAGCCTCCTGCAGCAAGGAGTTCCACAGGTTGACTATTTGCTTTGTGAAGAAGAACTTTCTGTTATTAGTTTGAAGCCTGCTACCCATTCATTTCATTTGGTGTCCTCTAGTCCTTCTTTTAAGGGAACTAATGAAGAACTTTTCTTTATGCACCTTCTCCACACCTCTCATGCTTTTATAGACCTCTATCATATCCCCCCTCAGTCTCCTCTTTTGTAAGCTGAAAAGTCCCAGTCTCTTTATCCTCTCTTCATATGGGACCTGTTCCAAACCCCTGATCATTTTAGTTGCCCTCCCCTCTCCCACCCTCTGTCTTCCCCTTTCCCACCTCCTTTTCCCAGTCTCCCCGAGTTTTTTGTTAAATAAAGAGAGTTTTTATTTTTGAACACACGTGTCCTTTATTTTGTACATCAGGAAGGGGGCCTAGGGAGGGGTAAGTGGAAGGAGGTGAGGGAGGAATGGGGTACGAGCCCCCGATGAGGAGGACTGGAATGAAACTCTCCTGCAGCCCCCCGATTGACCCCTCTGGATGGCAGCCTGTGGCAAGTGCAGCCGGGCTGATGGCCGAGTGTTGTGATGTGCCGAGTGTGGGCACTCAGGGCACTCCAAGACAGGACTGCTTTGCAAGCAAGGAACCCCTGAGAACTGTCTGTCCAGGGTGGGGGTCGGGTCCCTTTAAGCATAGCCCTCGGCTAGCCTGTGACAGCAGCTCCACACTCTGAGTCCTAATCTGATGCCCTGCTGGCACTGCTTCTGGCCAGCCTTAACCTCGGGTTCAGGGTCCACTCAATGTGGACATGCTAGTTCGAATTAGCAAAATGCTAATTTGAACTAGTTTTTAGGTCTAGATGCACTAGTTCGAAATAGCTTAGTTTGAATTAACTAATTCGAATTAAGTTAGTTCGAATTAGTGCTGTAGTGTAGACATACCCTCAGAGAGTAGTTATTACTGGTTCACAATCCTGCTGGAAAGGTATAACAAATGGGGTTCTGCAGGGGTCTGTTTTGGACTGATTCTGTTCAATATCTTCATCAACAATTTAGATATCAGTATAGAGAGTACGCTTATTAAATTTGCAGATGATATCAAGCTGGAAGGGGTTGCAACTACTTTAGAGGACAGGATCATAATTCAAAATGATCTGGACAAATTGGATAAATGGTCTGAGGTAAACAGGATGAAGTTTAATAAGGACAAATGCAAAGTGCTCCACTTAGGACGGAACAATCAGTTTCACACATACAGAATGGGAAGAGAATGTCTAGAAAGAGATCTAGGGTTATATTGGACCACAAGTTAAATATGAGTCAACAGTGTGACGCTGTTGCAAAAAAAGCAAATGTGATTCTGGGATGTATTAACAGGTGTGTTGTGAGCAAGACATGAGAAGTCCTTCTTCTGCTCTACTCTGCGCTGGTTAGGCCTCAGTTTGAGTATTGTGTCCAGTTCTGGGCACCGCATTTCAAGAAAGATGTGGAGAAATTGGAGAAGGTCCAGAGAAGAGCAATAAGAATGATTAAAGATCTAGAGAACATGACCTATGAAGGAAGACTGAAAGAATTGGGCTTGTTTAGTTTGGAAAAGAGAAGATTGAGAGGGGACATGATAGCGGTTTTCAGGTATCTAAAAGAGTGTTACAAGGAGGAGGGGGAGAACTTGTTCTTCCTGGCCTCTGAGGATAGAACAAGAAGCAATGGGCTTAAACTGCAGCAAGGGAGGTTTAGGTTAGACATTAGGAAAAAAGTTAAACACTGGAATAAATTGCCTAGGGAGGTTGTGGAATCTCCATCTCTTGAGATATTTAAGAGTAGGTTAGATAAATGTCTATCAGGGATGGTCTAGGTAGTACTGGGTCCTGCCATGAGGGCAGGGAACTGGACTCGATGACCTCTCGAGGTCTCTTCCAGTCCTAGTATTCTATGATTCTATGATTCAGCTGAAGGGAATGCATTCATTGCAGGGAAAACTTTACTCTGCAGCCCCTATACTTTTTTATCAGAGGGGTAGCCGTGTTAGTCTGAATCTGCAAAAGCGACGAGGAGTCCTGTGGCACCTTATAGACTAACTGAAGTGTAGGAGCATAAGCTTTCGTGGGCAAAGACCCACTTCGTCAGATGCATGCATCTGACGAAGTGGGTCTTTGCCCACGAAAGCTTATGCTCCTACACTTCAGTTAGTCTATAAGGTGCCACAGGACTCCTCGTCGCTTATACTTTTTTACTTTCTCTGAGGGAGCTGTCAGATTCATTGTCCTAATTACATGGATTAAAAAGGCAAACAACTTTTTAGTCTCATTTTCCCAAATTGAAAAAGTTGGATTTCAGTTGTGAATTAATTAAATGGAATCTCTGAAAGATTCAAAGGGCTTCGCCATTTCTGGAATAATTCCACCCTTTCGTTTCCCAAAATCCAGTTACATCAATTAAAGCATGTCTATCCTGCAATTAAACCCCTGCAGCTCGCTTGCGGCAAGTGACTTGGGCTCATGGGGCTTCAGCTGGAGCGTCTTAAACCTCCCAATGGTATTAAGAGTATGTCTACACTGTTTGTATTGCACAGCAGTGCTGTGATGTGGGTAGTGCAGTCATTCATTAGCACTGTGAGAGAGCTCTCCTGAAGATCAAGAATATATATGGGGATTTTTTTTAAACAAATAGCCTCCACAATGTACAAGATCTAGCTTCTGTCTAGCTTCTGAAGTTTATTCCCATGATAATGATTAATTTATATTGTGGTAAAACCCAAAACATGCTAGGTGTTTTTCAAACACTGAAGAAGATGCAGTCCAAAAAGCCCTCCATCTACAAATAAAGGGTCACATCTTCAGTTAGTATAAACTGACATAGCTCCATTGACTGTCATGAAGCCACATTGATTGACACCTGCTGAGAATCGGAAGCATGTCTGAACAATGAAGTGATGGGGCAAATTTGGATCTGAAATAATTAGTGACACAGGCTTTTGTGAAGAATTTGATATTGGCTTCTTAGTTCATTACAAGAAAATCAAAAGCTTGGGTTATCACCTAAACTAAGTATTCACTGAAACAGAAGGTTCTTGCTCCAGGCATCTGTACTTAAGGCTATTTATGAAAAATGACATCTGAGATGGGACCATTCTCCTTGGCAACTTCTGGTTCCTCATTAGTAATCTGTGATACACGGCTAAATCTGTTGTGAGAGTTTTTTCTTTTTCTAACTGATGTTCACTTTTAGGAGTTGTAAGTCGTCATTTGAAGTAATCATGTAAAAATATTTAAAAAACAAAACACTGTGGCCAGATGGTTGCATACTCCTCCACTGAGCATGGAGTGACTAGTTTTGTCAGCACAGGTTGTATGTGATGCCATTAGGGAGACAGGAAATGTTAGCAATTTTCTTTCTGTGTCATTTATATTTCATCACAAAACTTGACATTTAAACTTGAGGCAAAGGAGGATTAGTTGGTTCTACTACAACCATTATGAAAAAGAGCAAAGTGCACAGCTCATCTGCCCCTGTGCTTCCCAGCAAGAGTGAGGAATGCAGCAAACTGTGCACTTACCCTTCGTCAGGCAGCGAGGGGAAACAGCCAGTAATGCCTCCCTCCCGCTCTCTCAAATGGAGGGACATTCCCTGAACCTGCCCTTTTCACTTGCTCGATGATTGTCTCTTTTCTGTATGGTTTTATAAGATGCAATCCCATTCCAGGCACATCCATTTTCCTGGCACAACCAAACCCTGGCTTTGCTTTAAGTTATGGTAAGAGGAAGCTGCATACCAAATGTGGTAGTTCAGCTCTTACTGTTTAGGAGGAATTCTTGAACAAACAGGCAAACTGTCTCAAATATTTAGTGGATTTAAATATCTGTCTTCACTTCCCCTCTAACCAGGTTGGTTTCTTGATTTTGGGATTGTAGCTTTGGGGGTGTCTAGTAAAGTTTTCTTAAATGATTGCTCTATTACAGAAACTAACTGATATAAAATGTTTCCAATCAATCATTTACATTTGTTTAATGTGGTATCACTTGTGAATGAAGATGAGCTTTGGTTTTGAAATGTAAGTTACTTTGGCAAAGTGAGAACACGCCAGTGGCCATGAATCTTTTTGTATATTTTTTGCTGATGCCTAGAAATATAAATATGCTGTAATTAAGATTAAAAAAAAGGGCAATCTTTTAAGTAATGTTGATTTGATATCCTGACTGCTGCTGCTTCCCCCCTCCCTCCCCTTCTGCAAGTGAGACATTTAAACTGCAGCTGGGAAGCTGTGATGATTCCATGACAAATTACTTTTTACAGCTGAACCATTTTTTTTCTCTTAATGAAAATGTGAATTTCTTGCTGAGGAAGGCACGAGAGTGTGATAGTACTGGTTTCAACCATGGTTGAGCAAGTGCTGAATAGGTTTTGAGCCCTACAACGTTCACTGCGATGGAGTCCATCGTTGAAGTCTGTAGTCTCTCAGGAGCAGAGTGTATTGTGTTGGTATCTGTGTTCATAATATATGTAAATTAGGATGAGATGAACAAACTTTCACTTGACAGTGTTGCTGTATCCTAAGCCCTCCTGGTTACAACAAGAAGGAAAGCTGGAGAAATGTTGCTTGACTTGGGAAGCATGAGATTCTTCAGCAGCTCTCAGGCAGGGACATAGCACCAGAGATTCCTATGGCTGGAGTAGACATCTGCATCCTCCCTCTATTCACTAATCCCAGCAGCCAATGTGGCTCACTGCAGAGGTCAGAAAGCAGAGAATGGCTCCTCCACACAGATATCTTTTGGGCTGCGGCAGAGAGAGCTGCTGGGGAGTAGCAGCAGACACCAGAGAGTTAAGGTAGGGGAGCAGTAAGAGCTGTGGCCAATGTCACTGCCTGAGAAAACAAGCTCCTTGTGTTCTGATCTGTTCTGCAAATTCTATCTTATAATAGAGCTGCTGCCAGGCTCCCTGACATGACAATCTTTTATATAATTTCCTGAAGGGAAGAGGAAATGAAGCTATATCTGGCTAGACCTCTTGCTCCTTGACTCATCCCAGAATGAAGGATTAAGCTCCAGTGTTGTTCACTCTTGTGTGCTTATTGTGACTCTCAGGGTATATGAAGATTTTCTTTAATCCTCAGTTGTTGTGTACCTGTGATTAGCTGAGAAGCCGAGCTTTCTACAATTAAATCACAATTGTAAGGTAAAATTGGCATATGTGGACTCCAAATGCTCCCGTGCTAAAGGACAAAGAAAAAGGGTCCCAAGTGTGTGCATGTTTGTATTTAAAATCCCATAATTTTCAGCTAATTGGTAATTTTGGGACTAGGTTTGTGATTTTTGATTTCTTTGGGGATGGCAATATTGCAGCTTGCACACATCCTCTCCAGCTCTTGGTAGTTCAAAAGGCTTTCTGAGCGCTGAGAAGAGTAATGGTGGCAGTCCTGTGTACAATGTAACCCTTCTGCTGGGTAGGCCCGGCAGTAACCAGGGCTGGGTTCGATATCTTGGGGTCCATCTCACATAGAACCAGCTCGAGCCCCCACCCAGTAATCTGGGAAAGTCACACACCCCTGGGTGCCTCTGAGAGGCAATGCTTCCCCACTCACAAGCACTGAGTCTGAGTATAGGAAAGAAACATTTAATGAAACAGAGAGAGAAGTCATACGGCATTAACTTGGGGAAAATACCATAAACAGAGTTCATAACCCAAACATGAGCCAAGCCCCCCCCCCCCAGCCAAGAATCGCCCAAAGTCCAAAGAGTCCAACACCCCAAAAGTCTCTGTCCCTGGTCTGTGCCACCCAGAGTCCCAAAGTTCACTCGCAGGATTTCACCTCCCAACCTGGGTAGGAATGGGGGTAGGGGGATAGATAGTGGGCACCTGATACGAAACTCCGCCACGCTCTAACAACTGTCTCGTCCCACACCACTGGACGCTCTGCTGGGCACCTGCTGCCGCTCCTCATCTGCTGCAGCCACTGGTCGCCGCTCCTCGCCTGCCGCTGCACCACGCCATGCCACTAGTCGCCGCTCCTTGCCTGCCGCTGCTCCATGCCACACCGCTGGTTGCCACTCCACGCCATGCCGCTTGTGGCTGCTCCTCGCCTGTCGCCGCTCCACGCCACACGGCTGGTTGCCACCGCTTCACTGGCTACAATAGGTCTGGCTTTCAGCCAAACCAGTGATTTCAGCTCAGTGATTTCAACTATTTAGCCACCAGCTGGACTGGCAAATGAATCCAGCTTTCACTGGACAAGCAAAAGAAAAGACTCCTCAGGCAGTCTGCTTTAGGTCAGTCTTTAAAACAAAGAGGGAAAGGTGCATGCCAGGCCAGTCTTATAGCTCACACCTAGCAGGTGTGAAGCAGGCTGACTCAAACCCTTTAACCCTTTCCCGCAGCTCTGTCCACTCAACTCTGGAAGGGGGGAGGCTTGTTCTTCCGAGACCTCTTACCATGATGGTGGTGTCTCAACTGCAAGCACTGGTGGCATGTTTTACAGTTCCCACATTTAGGGGTAGCACGAATAGTGACCCCCACAACAGTCCCAAATTATATACAATTCTCCACATTCCATTCCAACACTGACCTTCCATCAGCCCTGGCTGAATGGGATTTACATAGTGTCACGTGGCTGGATCTTGAGGGGAGCAGCCAGATCACTGATGCACCCATAGGTGGGGGTGTTGGCCCCAAAAATGGTATAGAAGGGGGCCATGTGAGGTATTGAATAGAAGCTCACTGTCTGATAATCCTATGTATGCTGTTCTGGTGTTTGTATAATGTCTGTGTGTGCAATTATTAGCATGTACTTGTATGGACACTGAAGATTTCCCTGAATGTGGTTAAGCATTGGACACACCTAAAGAATGGGGGCTGTCACCTGAGAGCAGCCAGCAGGAAACACAGGGATTGGCCTCTGTCCAGGTGACCTGCTACGTACTAGAAGAGGCCAGGAAGGAGGTATAAAGAGGCCATGTGGTCGATGCTTTTTTGTTCTCAGCTCAGCACTTCATCCCAGAGGCAGCATTGCAGGGATCGAAGAGCCCGGAAGACCTGTGAACCCATCCTGATGCTAGGATGTGCAATAAGAACTTTTAAACCAGCAGCTGCAACATCTCTGCTAGAGCCTGCATCGAGAACTGGGAGATTCGGTGCATGTAACGTACTAATCTTTAACAACCTTACTCTCATGCTTTTCTTTCTTGTGTTAATAAACCTTTAGTTGTTAGATGCTAAAGGACTGGCCCAGCGTGATTTGTGGGTAAGGTCCAGAGGGTAAATTGACCAGGGATCTGTGGCTGGTTTCTTGGAACCGGACAGAACTTGTTCGGGGTAGATGGGATTGGGTGCTAGGACCCACCACCTGTGTATGAGGCCCGGGACCATCTGGGGGCACAGATATTGCTGGGGTGTCGGAGGGGTTTTGCTCGTGAGGCTTCAGGCAGGCAGCTGAAGCGCTCTGTGGGACTGGTTTGTGGCCTGTTTGGAGAGGTCACCAGTCTGGGGTCTGTAAGGAGCCCCGGATTTGAGCAATTTGCCCTGAGCGGACGCCCTTAGCTGTGCCCAGATACGGCCCTGTCCGTCACAGTGGCGCAGCGAGCAGGGTCCACAGATCTTGGTCAATTGAGCTTTGGGATCAGGACCCCACGCTGTCTAAATTTGATTTTTGGTGTTGGCTGTGTGGGACTTATTGCGTGGCAGCATAGCCCCGCAGCTGATTAGCTGAGAAGGAACGCTGGTCTGGAGGAGATCAACTACTCTGTAAGTAGGTATTTTACAGAGGCAATGAAACCAACTGTGCCGCTCCCTGTTTTCCCCTCCCCCAACTTTGGCATTTGGGAGGGTGACTGTCCTCAATGCATCCACCTAGAGATGCAAACCCCTAATGGCTGGTCCCTGACCCTCCTGTGGGCCTGTCTTCCCTCAAAGAAAGGTCAATTTTTTTTAACAATTGTGGATCAAGGAACTGACAGGGCAACTGCCTTTTTAAAATGGGGTTTGAATGCAGGGCTCCAAATATTAACTCAATACTTAGTTATGATAAAAAGGGTAGGGAATAGCCTTTTAAGAAAAAACTTGTGTTGATGGCCTATTTAAACTACATCCACAGAGACCGGATGCATGCATCATGAAATGTCCTTCACAGTTAAAGCTGGAATTCTGATTTGTATTTCTGCGCTTTCTACTCCTCAGTGTGTTTCATTATTTATTCATCAATTCTCATATCTCTAACATTTCATAACTTTGAATCAATGTGATTTATTTTTTTTAAAAAAGCAAAACAAGTGAGAATTTTAAAGTGCCTTGTAATAAAACATTTATGCCTAATATAAGCCTCTTAGTGAGAGAGTTTAATTGGCGCCTGCTGGATCCATAGAAAGTGGCACTTTCTGCACATTTCAGAACTGGATCTAGATTCCAACTTTCTCAAAGTTTCAGGTGATCCGATATGGGCTTTTGATTTCACTTATTTCACCTATTGTACAGAGAGGCCAGTGGGAAGTTCCCAGGGTTCTGCAATGTTCAGCCAACTTGTAATTTATCCATAGAACAAAGCACTCATTGGTAAGTTCTCTCTGATGTATTACGCATTCCCTAAGTATGTGCAGGAAATTCATGGTCTACAACTCTCACTTCACAATAACTTCTTGGCAAATCTTATGTGTATGTCTATATTGGTGTATATGTTTGGGATAAAATGAGTAATGTGTTATGCATAAAGAGAAAACTGAATACAATGACTATTTAATGCTGATATAAATCTCTTGGGGTATGTCTACACTACCACCCTAGTTCGAACTAGGGTGGTAATGTAGGCAGCCGGAGTTGCAAATGAAGCCCAGGATTTGAATTTCCCGGGCTTCATTTGCATAAAGCCGGGCGCCGCCATTTTTAAATGTCTGCTAGTGCGGACTCCGTGCCGCACGGCTACACGTGGCACGGACTGGGTAGTTTCATGGAGGAGTAACGGTAGTTCAGACTAGGAAACCTAGTCTGAACTACCTAGTCTGTGCCGTGTGGCACGGAGTCCACACTAGCGGACATTTAAAAATGGCGTCGTCCGGCTTTATGCAAATGAAGCCCGGGAAATTCAAATCCCGGGCTTTATTTGCAACTCCGGTTGCTTACATTACCACCCTAGTTCGAACTAGGATGGTAGTGTAGACATACCCTTGAATATTTGCTGGTCTCTTAATTTTTATAAGAGGATGAGCTTGAGATCAACATAATAATGAGTCAAGTGGAAACTGTAGGTAATGCAGTGCCAGGAATTCACGATGATGTTCCTAGCTAGGTAAGAGTGAATAGCAGCTTTTCACTGACAACCATGATAGTGCTCTGCTGGACATGCAGAACTGCCATCTTCCATTCTTCCGCCCGCCCACAAAAAAAGGCAAAATGATAGAACAGTGACAAGGCACAATTCAGTAAACTGTTGGGATACAAAGCAAATTCATGATGGGAGCTACATGGTTTAAAATGATGAAAAGCAGTTCAAGAAACATACTATGTTCAAAGGACAGTCTTTTACTGACTTAATTTTAGCCTGTAGTAAACTAGCTTGTCTGCAGATATGTCGCAACTATAGGCTTGTGTAGCATATTTAATGCATGCCATTTCTATTATTTTCTATGCTGTGCTACGGTGTTCTGTTCAACACTATTTTTTACACTGATTTTAATGCTTGCAAAAATATCATAGAATCCATGGCACCAGTGCAGTTTGGGCAGCGGGAATGCACGTTTCTCTCATCCACCCACCAGTGTGCCTGAAACCCTTTATTAAGTCAGCATTTCTAGGCAGTAAAAGTGCTCCCTGGTTCAGCACCCTTGGGAAGGATGACAGATTTTGCTGGGAGTAGGGGAGGTCAAATCTGGCCTCCCTGCTATTGGCTGTCTCCAGCTCCTGGGCCGGCCACTGGCCTCACGGCCATCTCCTCCCCCTGGCCGCTGGTCCAGCTACCCTGCCGGTCACCCTGCTTTCCTGATACATTGAACAGCTCAGCTCCAGCTCCAGAATACCAAGCTCTTGGCACCCACTAGGCAGCCCTGCTGTGACGTGCTGGGCTTCCAGTCACACCCTGTTGGGGCACACAGGACTCCCAGCCCTACTGGGCAGTTCTACTTGGGGAGCTGGGTAACACCAGGAGGGAACTCAGCCACCAGGAATCTCTGATCCTAGAACATCCTTGGTCTTGCTCAACCATAGATGTTGCTGGACCAGAGATTCCCGGTTTATTGAGGTTCAACCTGTACTTTAATTTCCATACTGAATCAACATTTGAGACATACCTTGTTAATGTGTTAGGGTATTATGATGCACAAACCATATAGCAGGTGAGTTTTCCAGAATGCACTGCTTGCTTGAACAGAATCCTAGCGAAAATAATGTCATGAATTTGGAGTTTTCTTAAAGGAGGAAGGAGACACCATCACGATTTCAGACTTGCACATCAAGGACAGGTGCAAGAACTTCAATATGGAGGAAGCTACTCGCTTGTGATGATTGTATCATGGTCAGTGAAATTGGAGCCACAGGGCCCATGTTCCCTGGAGAGAGTGTTGTGGAAGGGACACTGGGGAATGTGTGCAGTTAGGCTGGAAACAATGCAGTCCCATGGACAGAGCAGTACACTTTTAATATAGTTCTATATTTAGTTTCAATCGGCTAATGAAACAGTAATTATTTTTAGTCAATTGGACTTAACTATATGGCTACATTTAAGAATGTCTTGAACTGCTTTGCTGAATCAAGATCCTAAAGCACACATTGGCTGTGTCTAGACTGGCAAGTTTTTCCACAAAAGCAGCTGCTTTTGCGGAAAAACTTGCCAGCAGTCTACACTGGCCGATTGAATTTCCGCAAGAGCACTGACGATCTCATGTAAGAAATCAGTGCTTCTTGCGGAAATACTATGCTGCTCCCGTTTGGGCAAAAGTCCTTATGTGAAAAGCTTTTACGCAAAAGGGCCAGTGTAGACAGCTCAGATTTGTTTTGCGCAAAAAAGCCCCGATCGTGTAAATGGCGATCGGGGCTTTTTTGCGGAAAAGCGCGTCTAGATTGGCCACAGATGCTTTTCCGCAAAAAGTGCTTTTGCGGAAAAGCGTCCTTGCCAATCTAGATGCTCTTTTCCACAAATGCTTTTAACGGAAAACTTTTCCGTTAAAAGCATTTGCGGAAAATCATGCCAGTCTAGACATAGCCATTCTGAAAAGTAATCCAAATTTTGGAGAAACACAAATCTTTACTAGTGAAAAAGACACAGAATAAATATGTGTTCCTGTCTGAATGAATGAGTGAAGGTGTGAGATCAATCTATTTCCTAAAGATTTTTTCATTGACTTTTCTCTTTTGAGCATGCTGTGTCCATTAATAGCATAAATTCCATGGCGTGAAAAGCTGTACCACTTTGTGTTCTCAGTTAGTCTTGGCAATGAATGGAAATCTACAGGGAGTGAAAAGACTTTAGATTTTTCACTTATTGGACCCTTGGCCAAGGCTGTTGAATATGAACAGAACCTGATTGCCCATGGAGATGAATTTGTTCAGTCCCATAAAGATTTTTAGCTTTAGAATCTCCTGGGCGTAGTGGCCCATGAAACAACCCATTTTTTATCATTGCTGCTAGACTGGGATCCAGTCTAAGACCTACCTTGGAATGCCTGCTATGCAATAGCCTGATGACATGGCCAAACCACAATAGATGTTTCTATCTATCTGGCCTATTGAATCTTCAGTCTGCTCATCTTTGCAGCACAAAACTTTCACACTGGTTACACAATCTCTCCAATTAATTCCCAATATTATCCTTAGGCTACTACTACACTGTAGCCTTCTTGCAGAAAAGCTTATGCAAATGAAGCTTGGCGTGGAATATTGCCTTGCTTCATTTGCATAATTAATGAACAGCTGTTTTTGCACAAAAAGGAACTGTGTAGATGGTTCCTTTTTGCGCAACCCCCTTCCCCCTTGTGCAACAGCCATTCTTCCTCATGAGACTAGCTCTGCCGATGTCTGCCTTCACTTATTCTTTTAGTCTGCTGGATGTCAGCATTTATTTTACTTCCAAGATAGATTAAGTTCTCAGCTCTTTCACACTCTTCGCTCTCAATCAGACAGCCACCACTATAGAAACAACTCTCTCCTGTCTCCATGATCTTGGTCTTTTGTGTACTAATATGAAGTCCCACTTTGGCCACTGCTACTTTTTTGCTTCAGGCATCCAATGTGACTATATTCTCTGCAAATGCAGCAGTTGGCATTCTTCTCATCACACTGTCTATAGCGATGCAGAAGACAAAGGGGGGAGGGGTATAATACTCAACCTTGTTGTACACCAATAACAATATTAAAACTCTTCCATGTCTCCATTCACTGGCCTAACAGAGTGCACAGATTTTTTGAATAAAGCTTTTCTCAGCTTTTTTTTTCTCAAATTGACAGTCATTGCTGGAATTCCATGGTATCTCAAGATTGTCTAGTTGGCATCTCTATGGAGACTGTAGTGGGGCCTATTTGAAACCATGGTGGGCGGGATGACTAGACCCAGGGTTCAACTAATGTTGGGGGACAAATAATGACAAAGGATCAAGGTGTGGGGGTCACAGGTTTAAAACAAGGGAACCAGATGGGGACACTGAGCCCACTGAGAGAGCCCCATGTGCTGAATGAGCACGCGGGGACCTCTGTCGTAGTCTAGGAGGTCTCTGGCCTTGGTGGTTTCTGCCAGGATTAGCCTCCGGTGCACCGAAGGAGACTCTGCCATCTGCACGCACAAGGGTGGATCGTGGAGCAGGGGCTCTGCGAGGGGGTCTGCTCCCTCAGTGGCCACAATGGACGTGGTCACCAAGAACAGCTTCCAGGTCTGGAGGAGTTCCTAGTAGAATTCTGGCAGCTCTGAGAGGTCTCGCGGAAGGCCCCTTGGGTGGATAAAAAAGAGCTGCCAGTCGTATTGAAGCCCTCAGAGGTGGAGAAGGAAGGCACACCCCGAAGTGCTCCACACCAGACTACCTGCACTATAGAGGAGTCTCTGCAGGGCCTGGAGGCAGAAGGTTCAGCCTGGCTGTGCACGCAGACCAGGCCCTGGTTTCCCCTCCCCTCCAGGGGAAGGGACAGAACCCCTGCAGAGACCCAGTGCAGCCCTGGCCAAAAGAACTCCAGGGCTGTCCTCTGGAGCTTGACCAGGACCTCCGAGGCTGGGCTCAGAGTGTTGAGCCCGTGCCAGAGACTGGACAGGACCAGCTGACTTAGCACCAGCGCTCTCCCCTGAAGGGAGAGACACTGGAGCAGTCCTGTCCATCTGCGCAGCTGGTCACCCACCCTGGCCTCCAAACCTTGCCAGTTCTCCAGCAGAGAAGGATGCCTGGCAGACAGAAAAATGCCAAAATAGAGCAGGGGACCCGTGCTCCACCTGATGGCTTGAAGCGCGGGTGGGAAGGAGCCTGCCTGCCACCCGTCCCCGACCACCAGGCCAGAGCTCTTAACCCAGTTGATCCGGGCGGAGGAGGCCACCAAGTAGACCATTTGGTAGGCCTCCACCCATGCCAGGTCGCCAGGGTCCTGGACCACGAGGAGCACATCATTGGTGTACGCCAACAGAACCAGCCACAGCTCCGGCCCTTAGAGCACCAACCTTGTCAACCTCCTATGAAGGAAACAGAGGAAGGGCTCGATCACCAGAGCACACAGCTGGCCCCACAGTGGACATCCTTGATGTACACCCCGCCCGAAGCTGACCGGCTCGGTCAGGGTCCAGTTGAGTCTGACCAAACACTCCGTGAGGGCATACAGCACCCAGAGAAAACCCACAAAACAGGGCCCAAAGCCGAAGGCCTGCAGAGTTCCCAGGAGACACCGTGGTCCACCCTGTTGAATGCCTTGTCCTGGTCCAGGGACAGGAGGGTGAATGACAGACTGCCCCTACTCCCAAGCCCCAAGAGATCCTGTACCACGTATAGATTATCAAAGAAGCTATGGCCAGGGACAGTGTAGGTCTCGTTGGGGTGGATCACATCCTCCAGCATGGACCACAGACCTGTAGTCCATGCTGAGGAGTGAGACGGGACGCCAATTCTGAACCTCGTGGAGGTCCCCCTTCTTCAGCAATAAGGCGAACACAGCTCACCTGCAGGACAGAGAGAGGACCCCTCTCTCCAAGGACTCGGCCCAGACAGTGACGAGGTCTGGGTCGAGGACATCCTAGAACACGCAGTAGAACTCCACAGTCAGCCCATCCGTGCCCGGGGTTTTGTTGGTGGGCATGAGACGGAGGGCTTCTGAGAACTCAGCCAGAGTGAGAGGCAGCTCTAGCTGGTCCTGGTTACCCGTGTTGACCATCGGGAGCTTGGCCCAGAGCACCCTGCAGGCGTTGGCTTCGGTCGGATCTGGAGAGAACAAACTGGCGTAGAAGGCCCTGGCCCTTCCATGCATCTCCTCTGGATCCGTGAGGTGCCGTCCTCTGCCAAAAGGCAGGTGACATGGTTTGTAGCCCCCCTTTTTTTCTCCAGGGCATAGAAGAAGCGAGAGCTGTGATACATCTCCCGAAGGAGACGGATGCGGGATCGAACAAAGGCATCCCGGGCCTGGTGGTCCTCGAGGGCCTGGAGTTTCTCCCCACTACTGCTGGTATGCCCCATGGAGGGATGGATCCTCCAGGTCGGATACCAGTTGCCTCTCAAAATTCAAAACCTACCACTCCAACTGCTCTATCACCACATCCCTCCATCAGCTGGCGCCCTGGGAGTAGTTGCAGCAGAAGAGCCAGGCATGCACCTTCCCCACATCCCACCATTGCTGTGCCGAAGGAGAGGCAGGCCACTGCCACCACTAGGCCAGCCAGAATTCCTGGAAGGACGCCACGAGGCCCATGTCCTCCAGCAGGGTACGTCTACACTACAACGTTAATTTGAACTAACTTAGTTCGAATTAGTTAATTCGAACTAAGCTAATTCGAACTAACGGATCCAGACTAAAAAACTAGTTCGTATTAGCGTTTTGCTAATTCGAGCTAGCATGTCCACATTAAGTGGACCCTGAACCAGGCCTAAGGATGGCCGGAAGCAGTGCCGGCAGGGCATCAGAGGAGGACTTAGAGCGTGGAGATGCTGTCTCAGGCTAGCCGAGGGCTGTGCTTAAAGGGTCCCGACCCCCACCCCGGACAGACAGTTCTCAGGGGTGCCCCGCTAGCAAAGCAGTCCTGGCTTGGATTGCCCGGAGTACCCACACTGGGCACATCACAGCACTTGGCCATCAGACCAGGTGCACTTGCCGCAGGCTTCCATCTGGAGAGAGGGGGCAATTGGGGGGCTGCAGGAGAGCTTCCACTCCCAGAAGCCCACAGAGCCAGCCCAGTCCTCCCCATCGGGGGCACATACCCCATTTCTCCCTCACCTCCTTCCACTTACCCTTCCCTAGCCCCTCTTCTTGATGTACAAAATAAAGGACGATTGTGTTCAAAAATGGAATCTGTCTTTATTGAACAAAACTGGGGGAGACTGGGAAAAGGAGGTGGGAGAGGGGAAGAGAGAGGGTGGGAGGGGGAAGGCAACTAAAATGATCAGGGGTTGGGAACAGGTCCCATATGAAGAGAGGCTAAAGAGACTGGGACTTTTCAGCTTAGAAAAGAGGAGACGGAGGGGGACAGGATAGAGGTCTTTAAAAGCAGGAGTTGGGTGGAGAGGGTGCATACAGAAAAGTTCTTTATTAGTTCCCATAAAGAAGGATTAGAGGACACCAAAGGAAAGGAATGGGTAGCAGGCTTCAAACTAGTAACAGAAAGTTGTTCTTCACAAAGCAAAGAGTCAACCTCTGGAACTCCTTGCTGCAGGAGGCTGTGAAGGCTAGAACTGGAACAGAGTTTAAAGGGAAGTGAGATCAAGTCATGGAGGCTGGGTCCATGGAGTGGTATTAACCAGGGGGTAGGAGTGGTGTCCCTGCCCAAGATTTGTGGAGGGCTGGAGATGGATGGCACGAGACAAATGGCTTGGTCACTGTCTTCGGTCCATCCCCTCCAGGGTCCCTAGGGTTGGCCGCTGTTGGCAGACAGGCTACTGGGCTAGATGGACCTTTGGTCTGACCCAGGACGGCCATTGTAAGCTCAGGGCTCAGGGTCGGGGGTCTCAGTGGACCACCTTGATTATCATGCACACCTGCTCCTGGGTGGCCAGGCTGGCAGCTCTCCTGCCCTAGCCGGCCACCTTCCTGTGCCTAGTGCGGAGGTCGTGGATGAGGTCCACGATGTCCGCACTAGCCCAGGCAGGTGCCCGCCTCTTGCGGTCCCGGGCAAGCTCCCGGGAGCCGCCAGCCTGGTCCCGGGAAGAGGGGGAGGGCTGGGGGGCATCGGGTGGGTGGCTCGATCCGTGCCAGGTGCAGGGTCTGCTGGCTGGGTGCTGGCAGGCTTGCACCTGGCACGGGCACCGTAGCCAGCCCGTGCCCCTTTAAGGAGTCCGGGGCCGGGAGGGGGGCAGACGAGTTTCCCTGGTGTTGGCCAGAGTGGCCACCAGGGAAACCTGGGGAGGGCTAGCCTCCCACTAGTTCGAATTAAGGGGCTACACACCCCTTAATTCGAACTAGGTAGTTCGAACTAGGCTTAATCCTCGTGGAATGAGGATTACCTAGTTCGAACTAAGCGCTCCGTTACTTCGAATTAAATTCGAACTAATGGAGCGCTAGTGTAGCTCCTATGAAAGTTAGTTCGAACTAACGTCCGTTAGTTCGAACTAACTTTGTAGTGTAGACATACCCTCAAACTATTGTTGAAGTGCCAATAGGCTGGCCCCAACCTCTCTGAACTCGGAGAGGCTTTCACGGACGCCAAGTGGTGGTCCATGAATGGGGCCGGCCAAGTGCTGGATGAGTGGGCTGATACCAGATGGAATCAAGAGATATAGATGCGGTCCAATCAGGAGTGGCTTGACCGATCGTCTTCCACTCGGACATAGGTAAGGCGCTGTTGTCCGGGCGGTGTTCTCGCCAGATGTCCACCAGGGAACGATGATCCACAATCTCCCTGAGGATGCCTGCTGCGGCCTGGCAGTTCTCAACTCCTGCACGGTCCCAGTCCTTGAGGGTGGTATTGAAATCCCCACCCAGGACCAAGCATTCACGGGGATCCAGGGTGCCGAGGAAGGTGGCTGCCTGCTGTCAAAAGGTGACCTGGTCCAGGCCTGTGTTTGGGGTGTAAACATTGACCAGGTTCAATGCAAGCCCCTCCACGCAGACCCAGATGTGCAGCAGGCAGCCTGGGATGACCTTGGTGACCCCCAGTACATCGGGCTGTAGGGCAGGGGAGAACAGGGTGACCATCCCAGCCTAACGGGTGCTGAAGTGACTAAAATACACCCTGTCCCCCTACTCTAGCTGACAGACAGTCTCGTTGGCCGGAGTTGTGTGGGTCTCCTGCAGGAAAATCACCGAGTACCACCCCTCCCGAAGGAAGGAGAGCACCCGGCTCCTGCAGAAACCCGCCCTACAGCTCCGGGCATTTAAGGTGGAGGTAGTTGTATATTTCATGATGAGGTGGAGCCTCATGGGCAGGGTAATGGTTGGCCTCCCTCAGGTCCCACAACAGGCCACTCCCCAACCTGAAGAAGAGGAGAGCATCATGGAATTTGAAGGTCTGGCGGTAAGCCGTGATGTCCTGCCTTTTGGTTCCTCTCCCTTCCTGCAAGAGGGCCTCATAGCCCCGAGGATGGAATGAAAATCCCTCCAGCGCTGAAGAGCCAGCTCCACCTTTCCCTTAGCCCTGCGGGTGTCCACGAGGAATTGGCAGAGCTCAGCCTTTTCCTCTGTCTGGGTCCCTGGATGGACCTCACAGGCCACGGAGATGGGCAGACAGGGATCTGATCCCCAGCGTGGCGCCAGGAGCGATGGCATCGTGTTGCCTGTCCCTGACCCCAGTGAGGGAGGGGGAGGTGGAGGGAACAAGGCAGCCCTATGGGACTGGGGGCACGAATACCACCCCCTGAGGGCCACCTGCAGATAGTGGGAATGAGGCAGCCTCCACAGGTGTGGCAATAACAGTGGGGTGTGGGGGCAATTGAGGGAGAGCAGGCATCACAGTGGGGTCAGGAGGGGGAGTCGGGTGGGGGGACAGTAATGGGAGAACAGGTATCGTGGTAGGGACAGGAGAAGGGGTGGCCTCAGGGCCGGACGGTGGGTCGGGAGGGGAGGAGGGATAGCAGTAATGATAGGAGAGGGGTCAGGAACAAGGGAGGACTTGGGGCTGGAAATGGGTTAGTAAAGGGTGGGATTGGGACCAAGGGCATGCACATGGGGTGAGGAGAAGATTGTGACAGAAAAGGGAACCAGAGCATTGGACAGGGTCACAGGGAAGGTCCCCCAGGTCTATGCCACCAGGCCGCTGTGCTTCCCAAATGGGAATCAAGGGTACAGGAGTGGGAAGGGGGCCCGAACTGATGCTGGGCTCAGACAAGCATTCGTCTGCAGCCTCGGCGTCGGCTAGAGGTGCGTTCTCTGCTGGGCCCCCAACAGGAAGAGTAGATGACTGCCCTGCCTCAGTTGTGGGAGAGGGGGTGCCCTCAAGTTTGGGACCTGGCTGCTTGGTGCCAGCTGTTACCCCAGAGGGCTTGGTGGCTTCAGCATCAGTGCCCAAGTCAACCAGGCCAATGGGCAGCACCAGAGGCACCCCAAGAGTGAGGACGGGGTCAGCCACCTGGGACATAGGGTTGGGGGGAGAAGGGAGCGGCATAACAGGGTCACCGCCCAGACTGAGGCCCACTGGCAGAGGGTTGTCCTCCCCCTAGGTGAGCAGGGTCAGACCCAGGGCCTTGATCTCCTCAAAGATGAAGCTAAGCTCCATCCCCATGACCCCAGAGCCCTCCTCGCCGGCTGCCGAGGCAACAATTACTTCAGTAGTGGTGACGGGGGCCGCAGATGGTACCGGGGCCGGGGGAGCTCCACCCGAGGCCTCCTCGGGGATGGGTTCTGCAGGAGGGACAGTGTCAAACCCCCTTGCTGCCACGGCTGGTGCTCAGCATTCTCGACAGCGCTGGTTCCCCCTCGGTATTTTTCGGAGCGGGGCCTTCCCACCCTCTTCATCGGAGGTGGGAGATTGAGCCCGCGGACTGTGGGCTCTGCGCTTCCCCCAAACAAGCGTCCAGCCCTCTGAGGTGGAGATGGAGAGCTGGTCAGCATGGGCAAGGCCCCCTATGAAGGCACCATGAAGGACCCCTCGAGTGCAACCCTGCCATGCGCCGCAGGCAGCATTTGCAGTTGCACCTGCCGGTGGAAGGACAGGACGTGGCAGACAGTAGGGTCGCTACAGCCCAGTGGGAGAGGGCTAATGGTGGAAATTTGTCTCCCCAGGGTAGAGAGGGTGGGCAGCACTGGGGAGGTTGGGCAGAACAGAATTGAGAACCACCTGTACACCCAGGTCCTCTAGTGGCTTGAGGGGCACATGCACGCCTCCAACCACCAAGCCCCTCTCCACCGCCTCCTGGGTGGTGGCCTCTGAGGAAAGGAAGAACACCACCTTGCCATATATTTTGGAGGCTGCCACCACGGCCGAGGAACCCACCACTCTCATCAACGCCCGCATGTATGTCTCAATGTGGGGCGAGGTGGCGACCAGGAAACAACGGACACCATGCTTCCTGGTTAGAGTGGGGAAGGGGCCTCAGCCACCTAGGATGGAACTGGAGGCAGCGGTCAGGGCAGATGATGTGGCAGCATGCGGAGGGCTGCAGCGGCCACTTGGGCATACGCTCTGGGGGCTGTGGGTGAATCGCCCCTAGAGCTGGTGAGGGGAGCGACAGGGGAAGGGGGGGCTGCAGTGGATGTTGGGGTTGTAGTGGGTGGGGAAGCGTCAGCCACAGTGGGTTTGGCCTTCCAGGCAGGGCCTTTGCCCTTTTTCTTCCCCTGGCCTTTTTTCCAGCTGAGGTGGAGGCCACTCTCGAATCTGAGGGAGCATTGGCCGAGGCAGTGGCGGAGCTCGAGCCGGGGGTTGGGAAGTCAGCTGCAGCAATTTTTGGGGCTGGTGGCAATGGGGAGACTGTGGGGTCAACGGGGGCAGGGGCCTCCTCCATCATGGGGAGGGGGTGGATGGGGAGGCACAGATGGCAGGGAAAGGGGCAAGGGTTAACAACTCCTCCCCACCAAGCAACAGGCAGGGGAGGAGGGCATCAATGAAGGGAAGGGGGATGGATGGGAGGAGGGTACTAGATTCAGAGAGGGGCAACCAAGGAAGGGGGACCAACCACTCCTCCCTGCTTAGCTGGATGCAGAGGATGAGGGCACTAGTGAGAAGGGCAGGGGCAGTTGGGGAGGGGGTAGAACCAGGAAAGTGGGGAAAGCAACCACTTCTCCCTGCAGAACAAAAGGCAGAGGAGGAGGGTGTGAAAGGGAAGGGTGGGGATGTGAGGGTAAGGAGGGAGGGTCGCAATGTGGGGAGGGAGGAAGGGGAAAAGCAACCACTCCCTCCTACCAAGTTCGTAGGGAGGGAGGGTGTTAACAGGGAAAGGGCATGGACAGGAAACTGAAGAAGGAAGGGCTAGCAGCTGCTCCTCCCTGCGAGACTGCAGCAGAGGAGGAGGGCACCAGGGAGAAGGGGAGGTAGTTCGCGATTGGGGGGGATGGAGATGGGGACAGCAACCACTCCCTCCCGCTGGACTGTTTCAGGGAGAGAGGGCACTAGCAGGGGAAGGGCATGAATAGAGAACCCAAGGGGTCAGGAGCCAGCAGCCTCTCCTCCCTGCTCCGGTGAGCAAACTCAGGGAGGGAGGGAGAAAACAAACTGGGATAGCAGGGCGGGGACAGGCAAGGGAAGGAGGCAAGCTGCTGTGGTGGGGGGCAAGGAGGGGTGAGCAGGGGTGAGCAAGAGTGAGGGGGGGCCCCCAGCCAAATGCAGCTAAGGGAGGGGGGCCAAGTCTAGGGGGTGGGGGAGCACGCCCACGAGCGCTTGTGGGGGCTTAGTTTTTGCCCGCTGCTGCAGCGGAACAGTCTCAGGAACCAGAGGAACCAGATGCCTGCCCAGTGCTCTCTGTTGGGGAGACTGAGGCGTGGCCCGGGCCTCCAAGGGTGACTGACCTGGAGGACCTGCCTGAACTGTGATGCCAACCTGTACCTGGGGACCTGGAGGACCAGCTGGACCCTGAGGACCTGCCCAAGCCTCGACAGCCATCTGTGCCCTGGGACCCTGAGGACCAGCTTGAAGGGCCCGGACCTGGAAGCAGCCGAGAGCTGGATTGGGCCGCCAGGAGCTACCACCCTTGACCCGCCCCCCTGTGTGACCTGCTGGAGACTCAGGTACCTGCTGAGGGGGAGATGGGAAGTGGCCCAGGGGATAGCATGGGCTGATAAAAGCCCTAGGCATGTTGCGGGCTAGGGTCCCCACTGAGCCAACAGCAGCTGCTCTGCTGCCTCTGATGCTTCTAGGGCCGTAGGCTGGGATACAATGGAGTGGGCGGGCCTGCGCACCCTCCTCCTGCCACCCACCTACCGGGTGGCAGTCTCCCCCTCATCACCATTGCAGGTGAGCTGTCTGCAACCCTCCTTAACAAGGAGCTCCCAAACTTGTGTGTGTTTACTGCCATGCCCTGAGTCAGGGCCTGGCTTTCCCTTAGCTGCACTGACTGCTTGTTTGTTGCCCTGCCCTGCTCTAGAGCCAGTGCTCCCTGAACTGCTTTGTTGCCCTGCCTGAACTAAGGCTGGGCCCTATAAACTATTGTTTAAACTATAATTGCTAAACTGTAACTTGGTGGCCCCCCTGAACCGGGGTCAGGGACCTCTGGAGTAAGGGCCTGTTACTCCTGCCTGAGCCAGGCCCAGGTGTATTGAACTTGGGGTTTGTTTGATTGCTTCCTCGCCCTGACCTAGGGCCAGGACTGCCGAACTGTTAACCTGTTTATTTGTTGCCCAGTTAACCTGTTTATTTGTTGCCCCATCTGGAACAAGGCCTGGGTGCTGAAACCTGTAATGGTTGTTTGCTTGCTGCCCCGCCGCCCTGACCTAGGGACAGGGCTTCTGAGCTGGTAAACTATTTATTTGTTGCTGCTCCTGGAACCAGGCCTGGGCTCTGGACCTGATATTTGGGTGTTTGCTGCCCCACCCTGACCAAGGCCCCGGGCCTCCTGAACAGACTCTGGTTGTTGCCTGCCTTGCCCCAGGGCCAGGGCATTGTGACACTGAAACTATATTGAACTCCTTACCATTGGCCCAGCCCTGAAGCAAGGCTGGGCACTTGAACGCTTTGCCTCTCACCCAGCCTGAAATAAGGCTGAGCTCAGGACTCTTTGCTTCTCGTCCCGACCTGGTGAAGGCTGGGTGTTCGAAGCTATTGACTTAAGGGTTTATTTTGGGGGGTTGTGTAGTGGGGCAGACTGGCTACCCACTGACCCTGAGGTGGAGGAACCCCTCCAGGCAGCTTAACCAACTTACAGAGACAATTAAATGCTTTTTTAAAATCAAGGAAGTTAAAAACATCATCTTCTGGTATTTTAAGCCTTTCTCAAAAAAGTCTTTTCAAGGTGAAAATCTGGTCACAACATGACCTGCTACACTGAAATCCCACCTGTCCTTCCCTGAGTACTTTATGAATAGCCATTTTCATTCTATTCAAAATGATATTGGAAAGCACTTTATCAGATAAAGTATTATGTGAGACCGGAACTTGACGTAATCACAGCCATTTTGTGTAGTTTGCCACCATAAACTGGAAGCAAGGATGCTACATATTCAGGAATAACTTGGCCTTTGCTTAGGCAGACAAACCAGTTGACAATGTTGCTAATAAGAATAGATAAAGTGACAGATTCATGGGAATGGAAGGGGAAAGTATTTACATAGATCCAACATCAGCTATCTGTCTCAGTCAGTTTTTTGCTTAGAGTTGCTATCCTAATAGAGGGTTTTTTGTTTGTTTTTTGTTCTTGCGATTGCTAGGGAAATAGTTCATCCAATTGAGTTATGAGCTTTGTTTTGAAAAATTTGTGTAATTTGAAAACAGAAGAAGTTGGAGAGGATTTCTATGAGCTAGGATGCTGTCTGAAAATCAAAGACAAGTTACCATAGTTTCAGGTTCAGAAACCCCCGCTTAATAATATTGCCACACTCCTCCAGTTATCACAAATAATTGGTTCCCCACTTTTTAGGGATTTTTCAAATAACACTTTACATGCATATATAATTCACCATCATTTCCTCCCCAGGGTCTATCTTATCATAGCCTGGTCTTTTACTTTACTTCAGATGGTTTATAGTCTTAGTTATTTCCGCAAAGGCAATTAATTATAGTGATGTAGGCGACTTTGCTATTTCTTTGCAACTCTTCGTGTGTTGTTAATGGTTCTGTGATGTAACATTCCAACACCCAGTGCTTGTCTTGAAAATATGTTGTTGTTTGTTAGTCTGGAAACTAGATAAAAAATGTACAATGCCCTGTTTGTATACAGGGTCCTTAATAAAGAATGACCTTTATACTAGTTACAGTCCAATGTTGCCCCTTCTTTATTATCACTAATTTCCCACAAGATAGTCACATTCTGAGTCTGAAAGCAATGGCAAAGAAAATAGTGTAATTTATGAGAAACTAAACAAAGAATTGGACTGGGTTTTTTTAATTAAAAGGCTGTGTTCATTAATGTGGACTTTCATTGTTCATTAAGCTTTCTGACACAAATTGGGAAATGGTATTAAAAGTGTCTATATCTTGGAGATGTTAATACCAGTGATCCTTTTTCAGCTACTTCAAAGACAGCACAATTTGTTTCTCATGATTGTTAATAGCTTTAAGGGAAATTGAGCTGCTTAATAAAAAAATAAAATAAAGGGAGATAGGCCATATATACTGGAGCTTTGAATATTTTCATGTTTTATATTAATATTATTGTCAAAGGCTATAAGTCTGAACTTCAACTAACAAATATGTCAGATAAAAAAATTACTTTGCTTTTCCAGTAGCCTACATGTAGCCGAATGGGGCATCTAATTCCTGTTTACTTAAAGCCATACATCTCTTTGGCTTGTGACTAGATTTGGCATGGGCCTGAAATACTGACATTGGTAGCCAAGGTACCTGTGTAATCCATCCCTCCTAGCACTCTTTGCCAAAAAAAGTGTCTCCAAATAAAACATACAAACAAATTTAGGGGACCCAATTTTCCATTGCCTTGCCTTTTGTGCAATCGTATATACACAACAGTGCAACGTAAGTGTAAACTGTTACCAAATCAGAATTCCTCACTCACTCATATTGGTGGTAACATTGTATGCCAACTCTTCTCTATGATAAATGACTACATAATGTGCAGGGCAGTGGAGAATCAGTCCTTAGCTATTCGTAGTTGGAGAAATCATCCAGGAACCTGTCAGGAATATGTCTGCTGTTGGCTATTCGCATACAACATCATTGCCATAGTGTGAAAAATAAACATGGGGAGAAAAAAGCAATAAAAAGACATCAAAGGAGTAAGTATTTCTTAACTGAGCTGTGGACTTTATTTCTTTTCTTCCACTCTTTCCTGCACATCCCTCTGTAGCTTAACTCAGGAAACAGGTATCTGATCCTTGCTGCAGCTGGTAAGTTTCAGCTTTAGTAACTAGTGCAGAGTTGTTATACAACAGGCTGCAACTAACTACTGCTGGCTTGAGTAGTTGTTCCTTTCATGTTTCTATTTCTTTCGCTCTAAGCTTTTTATGTCTTGATGCCCTTTTCTGGCACCCTCCTCTGTTGCATTATATCAGTGCAGTAAAACTCATTCACTCTTCAAGGAGAGTTCAGTATTGTTGATCCCTAGTTTTGTGTGTGCAGTCATTTGCATGTTTAGATAAACTGGACTGCATGCATGCAAACATTTTCTTATGCAAATCCTTTTTATTACTTGATTTTATATAGAGAGCCAGGTTCTCCAATGGAAAGACAGGAAGGGTGCAATTTTCCAGAGGCCCAGGTGATTTTAAAAGGGCCTGGGGACCCCTGGCTGTCCTCACTGTCAGCACTGTGGGGCTAAGGCAGGATTCATGCATGTCCTGCTCTGGACTAGGGATGCTAAAGACTGGGGGTACGTCTACACTACAGCGCTAGTTCGAACTAACTTAGTTCGAATTAGTTAATTCGAACTAAGCTAGTTCGAACTAACGCATCTAGAACTAAAAACTAGTTCGAACTAGCGTTTTGCTAATTCGAACTAGCAAGTCCACATTGAGTGGACTCTGAACAGGGCTTAAGGATGGCCGGAAGCAGTGCTGGCAGGGCATCAGAGGAGGACTTAGAGCGTGGAGATGCTGTCTCAGGCTAGCCGAGGGCTGCGCTTAAAGGGTCCCGACCCCCACCCCGGACAGACAGTTCTCAGGGGTGCCCCGCTTACAAACCAGTCCTGGCTTGGAGTGCCCGAAGTACCCACACTGGGCACATCACACCACTCGGCCATCAGACCGGCTGCACTTGCCGCATGCTGCCATCTGGGGAGAGGGGACAATCGGGGGGCTGCAGGAGAGCTTCCACCCCCAGAACCCGCAGAGCCAGCCCAGTCCTCCCCATCGGGGGCTCGTGCCCCATTCCTCCCTCACCTCCTTCCACTTACCCTTCCCTAGCCCCCCTTCTTATTGATGTACAAAATAAAGGACACATGTGTTCAAAAATAGAAACTCTGTTTATTTAACAAAACTCGGGGAAACTGGGAAAAGGAGGTGGGAGAGGGGAAGAGAGAGGCTGGGAGAGGGGAGGGGGAAAACTGGGAGGAGGGAGCTGAAAGGGGGAAGCAAGGGAAAGGAGGGGGTGGGGAAACTGAAGGATCAGGGGTGGGGGTCTCGCCGGGCCGACCGCCTCCCAGTACAGCGAGGGAGGGGGCCTCGGCGTCCCCGGGGCGATGGGGTGGAGGGTGCGGAGGTTGAGGTGGGGGGTGTGGACATTGAGGAAGAGGTTGTGGGGGTTGAGGAGGGAGAGGTGGGAGGGGGAGCAGGAGTGGGAGGAGGGACAGCAGTTGGGGGGACAGCTGGTGCAGGATCAGCACGGGGCACCATGCTCTGCAGCAGGAGCTGCAGGTTGGTGCTCAGCCCTCGGACCTCAGACAGCAGCTCGTGGCGGACCTGCAGGTCTTCCTGCATCCATGACCGCAGTGTGCGGTGCACGGCTTGCAGGGCCCCAAGGTGCTGGTCCCAGTATTCCTGCTCCGTGCTGGCAGTCCGGAGCAGGCCGCGGGTGCGGGAGCATGTCCCAGGCGGGGTGGTGCGCCCTGCACGAGCAGCTGGTGCAGCTGTAGAGAAAGAAGAGAAGGGGTCAGTTCTCCCTGGGGACGCAGAGGATGATGCCCAGCCCCCTCCCCAACTCCGCAACGTGAGGGTGACCATGTCCTGCACCGTCACAGCCGCTGTGCTTGTACAGAGGCCATGGTCAGGATGTCTGGCTCTCCCCGGGACTGGAAGCTGCCCCAAGACCGCACCCATGTCCCTGTGCCATGTATAGTGTGGCCGGGGCGGTGGGGGGAAAGGGGAGATGTCCCCTGCCTCCGTGTAGAGGGGACATGTGAAGGGAAATCATCCTGCTGGGTCCTGCCCCGGGGTCGGGAGCATGTCACGTCTCTTTGCACAAGCATGTGCCTATTGGGCAATGGCCCCTGGGTGTCACGCAGCTGGAGCCACCTGCCCAAGGGTGGCATGGCACGTGCTCGCACGTGTACAGGTGTCTGCGTGATCCGTGGAAGGCATGGCCCACGCGCGCGGTCCCTGGTCTCCCTGCCACCTCCCCCCCCCGAACTACTTAATTCAAACTACTTACCCGGTACGGTCTCCCTGGACGACCCTGCCGACTCCGGTGCTGGGACATCCTGCGGTGGCCCCTCCGGTGTGCCCGGGTCAGGGCCCTCCAGTCCCGGCTCGCTGTCCCCCAGGCTGGCACGGACCGCCCTGCCCCCCAAGAGTCGGTTGAGGGCAGAGAAGTAGGGGCAGGTGGCAGCCCCTGCTGTGGCGCCACCCCTGGTGGCCCTGGCGTACGCCTGGCGCAGCTTTTTAATTTTAATGCGCACCTGCTCCTGGGTGCGCCTGTGTCCCCTGGTGGCCATGGCGGCTGCTATGCGCCCATAGACGGCCGCATTCCTCCTCCTAGTGCGGAGATCATGGACGTTGGGGGCCTGCCCCCAAACCTCAATGAGGTCCATGACCTCCGCACTAGTCCAGGAGGCCGCGCGCCGTCTACGGCCCCTGGCTGGCCCCTGGGTGCTGGGGGACTGGGCAGGGGACATGTCACTCCCACTGGCTGCCTGGCTCATGGTGGGGCCACTGGTTCGGGGCAGAGACTCCTGGCAGGGCTGGCTGACTCCAGTGCCGTCTGGCCAGAGTCTACCCCTTTAAGGGCCCGGGGCTGGGGGAGAGGAGAAGAGTTTTCCTGGTTGTGCCCAGAGAGGCCACCAGGGGGAACCTGGGAAGGGCTAGCCTCCCACTAGTTCGAACTAAAGGGCTACACAGCCCTTAGTTCGAACTAGCTAGTTCGAACTAGGCGTTAGTCCTCGTAAAATGAGGTTTACTAGTTCGAACTAAGCGCTCCCCTAGTTCGATTCAAATTCGAACTAGCGGAGCGCTAGTGTAGCGTTAGTTCGAACTAACGTTTGTTCGAACTAACTTTGTAGTGTAGACATACCCTGGTTGACTAGTCCTCTGCATGATTGAAAGACTAGTCGACTCCCCTCTGCGTGATTCAAAGGGGCAGCTGTGGAGCATGGGGTCAGCTGGGGACTCCCCAGCAGACCCCGGGCTCCATGGCAGCTGGCCCTTTACAATGATACCACTGTGCATGTCAAAGGGGCACCCTGCCACCCCTTTAAAATGTCATCTCTGTGCGATTCAAAGGGGCAGCTGTGGAGCCCGGGGTCAACTGGACTTCCCCGGAACCCGGGATCAGCTGGGGATTCCCAGCTGACCCCGGGCTTCCTGTGGCATGCAGCGTAGCATGGAGCCCAGGGTCAGTGCAGGACTGCTGACCCCGGGCTCCATGGCTTTGAAATGCACAAGAACCTCCGTTGGGGACTCTTACACATTTCAGAGCAAGCATGCTGCACGCAGCCCGTAGTCAGCGGGATTTCCCACTGGCCCAGGTCTTTACGCCGAGTTCCGCATTCCTCCTTTGAAATGTACAAGAGCCCCTGCCGGAAATTCCATCAACTAGTCAATTAACCGCATTTTAACATCCTTACTCTGGACCACTCCTGGAAGAGTCCAGAATATACTTGTGGCCCCTGAAAAGGGAGGGGATCTCTGTGAGGTGCTGCTACCCAGAGCACTGAATCTGCAGGTCCCGTTGGCCAGGACTATAGTCAGTAGGAGCTGTGGTGGTGATACATACAGGCAGCAGCACATGGAGACCCCCTGATCCCTGGACCTGGGAGATGTTATCAGAGGGCTGTGCCATCCTGGTAGCCCTGGATTCTTGCTTCAGCATAGTCTGGAGCAAACTCAGGGCCATTCTAAACTACATTTGGCTGGAAGAGCCTAAGGGATGCTGTTACACAGTTACATTTCATTCCCTCCAGGCATAATATAGACACACACAACCTGTACTAGAGTCTGACAGAGAGGGTTCAGAGTCATTTCTGATACTCTATATCAAGCAGATAACTTTACATTTCTAGGGGAACAGATCCATTCAGTTACAGCTTTTCATGCCATCAGAACAGGGCCTTGAACCAATTGTTGTATTTGGGGTTTTGTGTGTATGCCAGTCCACATGCACACTGAGATGCCATTTTTGAAAACAAACTTGTTTTGAGAGAAGATATCTATCATTTGGCTATGTGTAATCAAAAGAGTTAAGTTTGCAGATGTAAAGTCTTTGATCTTTACTATTTGAAGCAAAAAAAATGTTTTTGTAAAAGCAAAGTCAACAGCCCCCTTCATTAAGGTCAAAGCTTGAGAGAGAGGCTTTGCACTAAGCTAAAAGTGAGCCATTTTGCGATGTCCTATCAGTCAGGACAGTGAATTCTAGAGCTGTGAGAACTTCAATTGGCTCAAGCACCTCTTGAGCACCTTTTAGTTCTGATGAACTATGAAGGGAATAATTCTGGACACACTGGGTGCAGCTGAAAACAAGCAGAGGATTTATTGGTTCACATAGCTGGTGGAGTACCAACCAGGGGTTAACCTGGTGAGTACTAACTTAATCAAAACATACATTAGATTATATAGGCAACAAATGGGTGAAGGGGAAGCGATTTGATAGGTCTAGCAGCGGAAACTTTATGAGCACATAAGCCAATGGACTACAAGGTTACACAGGATCCCCACCCATCGCCAATTAAACATATTATCACTAATACAGGTAATTACTTCTAACAAGCTAAATGAACTAACATAAACAAAACAGACATGTTGATGGTAACTTGTTTTGCTGAAATTGTGATGTGTCTACTGTGAGATGACTACTTCCTTGCATTGGCACAGTCCTTGGGATCCAAGCTTATTTATCTGAAATTACAGGAGTCAGTGAGAGAAACCGCGCAGCCTGGCTGGTACTAGCCAGGCCTTATCAGAGGGAAGCCCCTTTTGGAATGTGGTTGCCAGGACGACCAGGGTCAATTTAACTGATGTGCTGTATTCCCAGGCTTGTCTTAAATTTAGGATTTGAGTTCTCAGTTCTCAGCAAGATACCATGGACTGCCTCAGTTTACCCCTACAAACTACCAAAGTGATAGAAAGTAAATGAAGTCCTTCTTAATTGGGGAACCAGATAACCAGCACCCAAACAATATGGTGGTTTGTAGAATTAAATCATCTATCCAGAACCAAGACAATATGATGTTTTCTTGCTCTAAATCAGGAGTGGGGAACCTAAGGCCCGTGGTTTGCCTGGATACGGCCCCCTGAGATTTAGGACTACCCCATCAGCATTGGGGAGCCTGTGCTGGGGTTCCAGCCCCCATCACCTCCCCGCTGGGGATGAGCACACAAAATCTACTAGCCTGGACTACCCTAGGGGCTCTAGTGTGTATGGGGAACATGGGGAATGTCATTCTCCTTCTCAGTCGGGGCCCATTTCCGTGACAGTATGTTTATTTGTTTGTTTGTTGTTTTTGGGGGTTTTGCTTCTCACTGTTTTGAGGCCCCCGACTGATTTTTTTTCTGTAGATCAGCAGCACCCCCAATCCAGATTCCTTACCCCTTCTCTAAATGAATCTGGGGTTTAGAGTCTTGTGAGGTAAACACATTCTGTGCTATTATTGTAAATTACTCCAAGAGATTTCCATCTCCGACTGACGCACTACAGGTCACTCGACAACTTGTCCACAAATCTTTTGATACCTACTTGCCCTTGATCTTACATTCTTTTGTGCCAACCATCATTTTCTTTTCTGAGCATGAGCAGGAACTTGATATGGAAACCAGCAGCAGACATAGCATTTTATGAACCCTTTTATGAACTGAATGTTAGTGTGGTGTGGCCTCCCTCTGAGCCTGACAGGGAGGAACCACCTGACACCTCGTGTTGGTGAAGCAAAACCACATTTAAAGGAGGAAGGAAGAATCTGTAACAGTTAAAATGTGGATGCAGTTTCACCATTGAGATGCTGAAGTGGAACACACTAAGGGTACGTCTACACTACAGCGCTAGTTCGAACTAACTTAGTTCGAATTAGTTAATTCGAACTAAGCTAGTTCGAACTAGCGCATCTAGAACTAAAAACTAGTTCGAACTAGCGTTTTGCTAGTTCGAACTAGCGCGTCCACACTGATTGGACACAGGGGGGCATTTAAGGGCAGCTGAAACCGGTTCTGGCAGGGCATCAGGTCAGCAGTTGCTTTGTGTGGCTGCTGTCTGAGGCTATCTGAGGCTCGTGCTTAAAGGGACCCCCCCTGGACAGCCAGTTCTCAGCTTTTCCTGCTTGCTTGCCAACCTCGCCGAGGGACAGCAAAGCGTTGGTCTCTGTGCCCGTCTGTGTCGGTGCTTCCCTTCGGGGGGGACTGCCGCAGGTGGCAACATGGAGCCACGGCTCGCCCTGCACCTTCTGGTGCACGTTCTGGACTTGCTGCTGCAAGCCTGCCACCAATGGCTCGAGGCTGCCTGGCACCACCTGGGGAATGTCAGCCCCCTGCCTCTCCACCTGGCCGCCCTGGGGGCCGTGGAGGAGCCGCGGCGGCGCCCCGGCACCGGCGTGCCCCGCCGCATCTGGCGTCTGGACACCAGCAGCGACTGGTGGGACCGCATCGTCCTGGAGCGCTGGGACGACCGACAGTGGACCCAGAACTTTAGGATGAGGAGGGACACCTTCCTGGAGCTCTGCGAGTGGCTCACCCCTGCCCTGCAAAGAAGGGACACTCGCATGAGGCCCGCCATCCCCCTCCAGAAGCGGGTGGCCATCGCCCTCTGGAAGCTCTCCACGCCGAACAGCTACCGATCCGTCGGGAACCAGTTCGGCGTGGGGAGATCCACTGTCGGAGCAGTGCTCATGCAGGTACGGCGCTCGTCGGCCACCGAGCCGGGGGGGAGGGGGGCTGCGAGGAGGGGATGGGCCGCCCCAGGGACAAAGGGGGGGGCGGGAGGAGGCGAAGGCGCCCCGCACCGGAGGGGTCGGGCTGTCCCGGCCGTACTACACGCCGCCAGGGGGGTTGCTTCCGGGAGTGGGGCGCGGGGCACTGCCAGGGCACGCACGCTCCCAGCCACCCAGGCGCCCCACTGATTGACGCTTTGCTGTGTCTCTCTCCGCAGGTGGTCAAGGCCATCAACCGGGTGCTGCTCCGCAGGGTGGTCCGCCTCGCCGACCCGGACGCCGTCATCCGGGGATTCGGCGCCCTCGGCTTCCCCAACTGCGGGGGGGCCATCGACGGGACGCACATCCCCATCCGTGCCCCGGAACACCAGGCGTCCCGGTACGTCAACAGAAAGGGGTACTTCTCCGTCATCCTGCAGGCCGTGTGTGACCACCGGGGACAGTTCACGGACATCAATATGGGCTGGTCCGGCAAAGCACACGACGCACGGGTGTACCGGAACTCCTCCGTGTGCCAGCGGCTGCAGGACGGGACCTTCTTCCCCAACCGCCACATCAGGGTCGGGGACGTGGACATGCCCGTCTGCCTGGTGGGGGATGCCGCCTACCCACTGCAGCCCTGGCTCATGAAGCCCTACACGGGGCACCTCAATCCCTCTCGCCAGGCCTTCAATAACAGGCTGAGCAGGGCCCGCATCGTGGTGGAGGGGGCCTTCGGGCGACTGAAAGCCCGCTTTCGATGCCTCCTCACCCGTCTGGACCTGGCCGAGCACAACATCCCTCCCGTGGTGGCGGCATGTTGTGTGCTCCACAATTTGTGTGAGCGGAAGGGGGAGGCTTTCTTGCCAGCCTGGATGGCTGAGGCTGACCGCATGGCTGGACACTACGGTCAGCCCCGCACCGCCGCCGTCCGGGAAGCCCAGCGGGGGGCCATCCGGATCCGGGAAGCCCTGCGGGAGAGCTTCCAGGTGGAGGAGGAGGAGGACTGACCTCTCCCTGCATGCCCCACCGGGGCCTTCTTCCACCCTACCCCCCCCCTTCCCCTTTCCCCTCCCTATCTACTGTACAATAAAGACACCTGTTTTTCAAACAAAAACATCTGTTTATTTTAGAGAACTGGGGTGGGGGAGGGAGGAATGAAGGTGGGAGAAGGGAGGGGGAAACCTGGGACGAGGGAGCTGGAAGGGGAGGGGAGGGAAGGGAGGAAGGGAAAGGAAAGCTCAGGGGTGGGAGTCTGGGTGCCTCTCCCGTCTCGCCACACTGCGGGTCCGGGGGCGTCGGTGGGGAATGGTTGTGGAGGGGGGGGCAGAGAGGACAGGGGGTGTGGAGGAAGCAGGAGCGGAAGCAGGAGGAGCAGGAGGAGCAGGGGGAGCAGGGGGAGCAAGAGGGGGAGCAGGGGGAGCAAGAGGGGGAGCAAGAGGGGGAGCAGGGGGAGGAGGAAATGGAAAGCGGTCTAGCAGGCTCTGGAGGTGGCCTCGCAGGGCACGGCCCTGCTCCTCCAGGGCCTCCAGACTCCTCTGGCGCAGCCTGAGGTCCTCCTGGACCCAGTGGTCCTGGAGACGGAGCTGTCGGTCCAGGAACCGGAGATGCCGCCTCTGGTAGTCCTCCTGGTTCCTGGCTGTCCTGCTTGCCCGGGCGCGGGCGGCTGCTGCAGGCGGTGTGGTGCGCCCTGCAGGCCCCGGTGCTGCAGCTGTGGTGCAAGAAGACCAGCGGTCAATTACCCCAGGGGCCCAGGTGTGTGAAACCCAGCTCCCCTCTGCAAGGCCAGGGCCCCTGCAGGATCCCCAGCTGCTGCTCCGTGGTGGGCAAGGCCCAGGCGCACGGTCCCGGGGCTCCCTCTCGCCCCAGCCCCCCGTACACATAAGGGGAACACGAGGGTACTCACAGGTGGACGCCTCCCCGGCCTCTGATGATGCAGGCGAGCGGCTCTGTGGGGTGCCTCGGGGGTCCCGGGTCCTGGGAAGGCTGGCGGCAGGCTCCTGGCTCTCAGAGCCCTCTTCCTCCTCCTCGGTGTCCAGGAGCAGTCCCTCTGCCCCGGGGTCAATCACGTCCCGGGGGGCAGGGACGGCATGAGGCCCCAGGATGCGGTCCAGGGCATGGAAGTGGGGGCAGGCCTCCGGGTCGGCCCCTGGCAGGCAGGCCCGGGAGTAGGACTGTCGCAAGTCTTTAATCTTGCAGCGCACCTGCTCCCGGCTGCGCTGGTGGCCCCTGGCGGCTAGGCTGGCAGCCATGCGTCCATAGACGGCCGAGTTCCGGTGGCTAGTGCGGAGATCGTGGACATTTGAGGCTTCCCCCCAAACCTCGATGAGGTCCACGATCTCCGCACTTGACCAGGCGGGCGCCCGCCTTTTGCGCCCCCGGGCAGGCTCCCGGGAGCCGCCAGGCTGGTCGTGGGGAGCAGTGGAGGGCTGGGAGCCCTCGGATGGCTGGCTCATCCTGTGGCAGGTGCAGGCTGTGCAGGCACGGGTGCTTGCAGCCTTGCAACTGGCACAAAGTGAGTAGCCAGCCCGTGGCCCTTTAAGGGCTCCGGGGCCGGGAGGGGGGCAATAGAGTTTCCCTGGTGTTGGCCAGAGTGGCCACCAGGGAAACCTGGGAAGCCTTAGCCTCCCACTAGTTCGAACTAAAGGGCTACACAGCCCTTAGTTCGAACTAGCTAGTTCGAACTAGGCGTTAGTCCTCGTAAAATGAGGTTTACCTAGTTCGAACTAAGCGCTCCGTTAGTTCGAATTAAGTTCGAACTAACGGAGCGCTAGTGTAGCGCCTAGGAAAGTTAGTTCGAACTAACGTCCGTTAGTTCGAACTAACTTTCTAGTGTAGACATACCCTAAGATTTTGCAACAATTTTGAGGTGCTCTGTAAACATTCCAGAATTGACTTAAATACTTTACAAACTGAGCTATTTTTGTGTGGAACACAAAGTACAGTTCTTAAAAGAAATTTCTTGTAGACCCTTATTTAATTGGCAAGATACACCATCCAAGAAATGTTGCACTTGGGCATTTAATACAGACTATTTTTTGGTAGATGTCTTGCTGTTGAGAGAGGACATATATTTGTTGGAAAAGAGATACTCTCCAACTAACTACCTAAACATAATAAAATCTTTTCTTAAATCCTGTAATTAATCCAGTAGCTCAGGAAAGATAACTGTGGATAGATTTTGCAAACTAGAAATCTCTATTGAAAATGTACTCTCTACTTACAGGATTTTCTATAGAAACGTGTTGGGACAGAGGGAATCTTCAGGAAGCTTGCAAGGCTAACCATAACAGCTCTAGCTAAAATTATAACTTTCTGTACTGAAAAAATTCAAAATGAGAGAGGTAGGAATTTTCACAAGTAGTTCTAGAAACCTGACACAGCATTTTGGTTTCTTCTGTCAATAGAGAAATATTAAATGTTATTTATCATGTTAATGTCAATTGCATGGCATTGTTGAATTACTGTTCATGTGGGCTGAATTCCTTTTTTTTCTAATGGTTCATGAAGTAATCCTGATTTCTACAAATGCTTTTGTTAATTGTTGGTATGCACAGGGACTCATGAGACTGGATGAGTTGTTGATAGATTGGTCATTTTAACTATTTACTAGCTATTAAACGTAGTTTGTGGTTGGTCCTCTACACCGTGTGATCATTTTTCCTGTTAAAGTTTTGCTGGCTGATGAATTTGCTTTAAGAATTAGAAAATCTAGATGAAAGAAGAATATGAAATAATGCACTTTATGCATGTTCCATTGATCATTTGTTCCTACCAAAATCTGGGAAACTTCTAGTACTGACACTGTTATTTCCACTAAGGTACTATACTTAGTTTAAGACTGACTCACATATTATGTTAAATGCTTATGTATGTTTGGATGAAATTCAATTTAAGAAAAAATTGCATTAGTAAGAGACTGATTGACCTTCAACACACAGTGAGAGGGAAAATAGGGGAACCGTGAGAAAAATGTATTCATTTTTAGTTTAAAATTTGTATACCAGTTCAGGACCCTTCTAGGCTCAGGGGCCCTTTGCAATAAGTTTTACAGACATAGAGAAAGAGATGGTCACTGCCCCCAAAGAAGTTACAATCTAATACCTCAATCCTTTAGTAATTTCAGTGGCTATCTGCCCATACAGAGCGCGTTGCTGGATTAGGTCTTAAACTGACAAGGCAGACAAGCATTGAGACAAAAAACAGCCAAACAAAAAAGTCATGTTGCACAAAAAGAAGTGTTGTTTCTAGCCATAGCTTCACTAAGATCCAGAAACAAACAGAAGCCCAGTCTAATCTCTGCAGAGAATTTGTTGTTGCTCATTTGACTGTGCATGTGTTGAGTGATTTTTGCTAAATGTGATTGAGCTTATGTAATGAACAGAAGCTGCCAAGAAACAGGGTCACTATTTAGCTGATTTCCTCCTCTACTGGGCTCCTGTCTATGATACTGGGTGGATATTTTAAAGATATTCAATGCAGTGTGTTACTAAGTGATTGACTTTAGGCACCCCTGTATACATTCACTACCACAATAATATCTGTACATGATATGCGTTGTGAGGTCTCATATGAATGCTGATAACAGTAACATATGCTTTTTACATTGCTATTAGTAATCTGTATGTTATGTGTGAAGTTATTAGTTATGTATGCTGTTACCAGAACTTAGCTTAGCCTAAGCAAAAGTGATAAACCTGTCTGTTCTTAATGTATATATTATTGGGAAACAAAGCCATCAAACTAAACTAGAAAGACAGAGAATTAATCTGGCTCTCGTACTGCAGAGAGAGAGAGAATTCCACATGTAAGACAGACATCGCTTTGGGGATGTAAGGAACACAGAGATACTTCATTTTTATCCTTTACCTTAGGACACAAAGACATCAAGCCATTTGATCTCTGTGCTGGATCCCAGCCAGGCTGGCCAGTAAAAACCTGGAAATGAAACTATTTGCTTGTAACCATCTCTCTTTCGTGATATCACTTAATCCATATTCTTGTGTTAATAAACTTGTTTTGCTTTCATTATTAATCATCAGTGTAGGTAAATTCAATCAAGTGTGTGATTCTAGAAGGCTTAGAGTATTTTTCTGTCTCTGTAAAGGTAGCCAACCGAAAATTTCTTCCGAGTCCAGGAAGAGGGACTGGCCCTGGTAGTAGGAAGATTTGGGAGGTGAATTCAAGACTGGAAGGACAGTAAAGTCAGCCTACAAAGAATACCTGGGTTAAGGGTAAGGCATTTGGGCTTCTGGTAGGCTGTTGGGTCAGAATTCTGGTCCAAAGCTTACCAGCCACTAGAATCCCTGGGTTATAGGTCAGATTGTGACCAATACTCTCTGGCATGGGCAAACCCCCTTCCATAAGTTAGGCAAGTTTATGGAGAGAGTGGCTGCAATAGGAATTTCAGCACACAAGGTATGGAACCTGGAGGCCTGCCAGCTGTTTCCTCCCTCTTCTCCTTTATACTTTAATTAGTATTTTCTTTTCCAAAAGGCCTTCCCCTGGAGACCCTTTTCAAATCATTCCTTATTTAGTAGGTGATTTTCTACAGCATTGATGTGATATGAGAAATATTAATATTTAAGTGCTGACATCTATTATCATAAAAGTAATGGTAGAAGCCATTATGTCTTCAGCTTGTCACAAACTGCCAGTCCATTAATAAGATAACACATTAATTAATCACAGCCCTTAATTGAAATGTAAAATCTTAGTCACTGTAATCTTTTATTACTAAGCCCACTTAGCATCACCTGAAGGAAAAAAGACTAATGGAACACAATTAAAATACACACCATTAACTTCATTGGGACATTCCACTCTTCTTTGTGTGTGTGGGTAGAATAACTTAGTTTTACGAGGCAAAATTACGTGCCTGCCAAGAATATGTCCAAGAAGATAATATTAATTTTAATTATGTTGCTTACTTCCCAAAGCATTTCATTTGGCTGAAGGGATTTTCCATTTGCAATCACAAGCTCTCCCAGTGTGGATCTCCAGGTCTTCATGGCCAAAGCTAGGATGGAGCTATAGAAGCAGAATAATCCTCTGGTATACTTGCTTCTCCAAGAGAAAGGAGGGGCACATAAGAAGGTCATCCAAAGGGCATAGACCTGGCTCTCAGATATTTAATACCCCACTGGTGATGTCAAGGCTGATTCCCCACTCTGGCATGATGAATGCAGAAGTGGGGACCCGCAAAAGTACCCCAAAACCTTATATTTCCAGGCTTTCGTATAAAACTCCCCCCCTGAAAAATCTTAACCTAGATTTTCGGGGTAAAAATCTGCTGCCACTACCCAAGTAATGGTAAGAAAACCAGGGAAGAGATCACTTGGGAAATCTCAGCCCTAAAGTAAAACCAGGGCACAGAAATTAACCAATACCAGGTTAATTAAAAAGAGAGAACTTTTATTATCACCCCAATACTCCTGTTACAAGCATAATGATTAGATGGAAAAGTCACCAATTAATATACTCATGAGGGACTCCCATGGGCTAAAAACGTAGTTACAAAGGAGAGGAAAACCCATTTTTAAATGCACAGACCTCAGATTCCCATTCCCAAACCATAAAACAATAAAACCTAATTAATTTATTTAAGCTTTACCCTACTTACAGATAGTGAAGAATCTTTTCTTGGAGAGAGATATGTTGTCTGTCTCCTCAGTATCTGGAGAACAACTGGCCCACAGACAAAGGAGGGAAAACCCCCAAATTCCTTTGTCTTAGTGTGCAATCCCCATCTGCATTTCTATTGGCTGACTGCTACCTGGTTACGTACAGTTAACCCCTTAGTCCCCAGGCTGCTGGCCATCCCTCATGACCATGACAGGTGGATTCCTCAGGTGCTCATTATTCCCTTCGGTTTTCAGTTAACCACCACTTTAGGAGCAAGTCTCCCAGCTGCCGCACCTATGACATAATCATCAGATTTTAACTGGACTCACTTTAATTCCCATCACAAATACTGTGGAAAAAGAGGTTTGTCAATAGCTTATTTTCTTCCTCCTCCTTACAGAGAGAAAAGGAATTTCTTATACTTTTAATCTCCCTCCTCTGTGATGCATCTAATTAGTTTTTCTTATTTTGTTTCACTTTACTTTACATTTATGATATTTTTGAGATCCTTTCTCTTTCTATGTATTATGTTTCAATTGCCTCGGTATAACTAATTGGCTGTACTCAATTACATTATGTCAAAAAAGTGGAAGGATTTTAAGAAGCTGATGAAACTTTTGACAGACCTTCTTTCCATGCCTACTTTATCCATTGTCATCATAGTCTTTGGTGAATGCACAGGTATTATTGCTGTCCAGACTAAATATCAATGAAAACTACATAGGTATCGACTCTATGGATGCTCCAATATTAGGGCACCCACAGGAAAAAAAAGCTCAGCACCCTTCAGCCATAGCTGCTTGGTGGCATAAGAACGGCCATACTGGGTCAGACCAATGGTCCATCTATCTAGTATCCTGTCTGCTGACAGTGGCCAATTTTCTTGTGGGACAGTGGAGAGCAGTAAGTGGCAGGGAAGGGATGGAGCATGAGTGAGGGTGGGATCTAGAGTTGTCACATGGTTTCACCAAACCTCAAAAGAAAATACTGGGGGAAAAAAAGTTGAGTAAAGAGGAAAAAAAAAAGCCCGCAGGAAAAGTTGTTGAGAAACCTTGCAGTCGCAGCCCCTTTAATTCCCAGACTGCTCCCCTCTCCCTCCGCCCCAACCAGTGTGAGCTGTGCCACATGTCCCAAGCATCCTTCCATCTTGGGGAAAAAACAGAAAATACCAGACATTTTAGATGTCCAGTATTTTCTGAATTTTTTTTTTACCGGATGCAGGGTGCAAATATCGGGCTGTCCAGTTCAATACCAGACACCTGGCAACCCTAATGGGATCTTGGGGGAGGAGGGACAGAGTGTAGGTGGGGCCCTGGGAGAGGGTCAGAGTAGGGTAAGAAGAGGCAGAGGGCCTGAGGGAAAGAGATAGAGTGAGCATGGGGTCTCAGGATGAAACCAAGATGGAGCACTCCCAGAGAAATCTAAGTAAGCACCCATGACAGCTGAATTTCACCTTTGACCTCACTTCTGTTTTTAAGATGATGTGTATATTTTACCTTTTTTTATTTCCAGAAGCCAAGAGCAGATTTTCCTTTGCCAAAATACCAACAAACCAACCACAGAACCGTCTCTCTGACGGCACATGTATACTTATGAGAAGATCAACACTCTGTAGGTCAATCTTCTAGTGTTCGATTTAGTGGGTCTAGTATAGAACCATAAATCAAAATCTGAGGGCAGCCGCCACTGGTGTCCAGTACGCCTCCTTTTGTGAAGAGTAAGGGACGCCAACAAGAGTGTTTGTTCCCATTGTCCTCCCACTGTGTGGCCACTACCAAGGCTTGGCTTAAGGTAAGCTAACTCCAGCTATGCATTTTCTATAGCTAGAGTTGTATACCTTAAGCTGACCATTCTGGTCTAGTTTATAGACCAGACCTGAGTGAATGTATAAAAGTGCTTATGCCCAAAACTAATATTTTCTCAACCTTGAACTTAAAATAGTGAATAGTTATAGTGAGCCCTTTTGTGCACAGCTGTGAAATCTTTTCACAATCTTAATTTGATCAGTGAAATGCTCAGATGTTCTGTTATATGTTCTCAGAATGTGTTCTCATACTTCTTGCTGTCATTCCTGGAAGTGCTAGATCTTAGTGTAGGTTCTCCCAGAAATAACATTACTTGTAGGTCAGCAGTTTCCCAGGTGGAAGTTTTTTGGGGGCAGTTCACCAGGAAATCAGATATTCTCACAACTGAATTTCAAACCACCATGTAAGTAAAAAAGAGTGACAGTAAGTCTTAGAAACTATGGATTCTTTTTAATCTTTCGAGTATTACCTGCCTGATTATCTCTGAAAGTTGTAGCAGCTTTGTCTGTGACCTTCAATGATTTTAGTCTGAGACTCAACCCTGTGCATTCACAGCAGCTCACATACATAGCACACAGAGCAGCTTGTCATCACCTTTATTGTCCTCAAACATTAAAGAGTCAAAGAGATAACAGAGTGGTCCAGACTCTGTTACCTTGATACAACTCCAGAATAGTTCCGCTGAATTCATAAGGGTAGACCTATAGCATTCTAGGACAAGAGGAACACAGGACATTGTTATTATGCAGCACTGTCACTGCAGTAAAGTGAATCATTACTCAGGTAATTATTCTGTAGTTTAAAGGGCACAACCTTCATGCAGTAGCACATCAAGGCCTCAGGAAATGACTGTGCATTTAACTGTTTTTAATTCTTCCAAGTGATAGCTAGGGAGAAACATGAATGGATTCCATACCCATGCATTCCTCCCATCCCACAAGTAAAATATGGGACAAATGTTATCCATGCACAAATCTGAAGTAAGTCCTGTTCAATAAGGCAATATCAGGAGAAGGGACTGCTGTTTGGATGGGATTAGCACAATAATTAACTGAGAAACCACTGATTTACCTTTACTGTACCTACCACATTGGTGTAATGTAGGGTATAATACATTCTAGAGTAGACTGTTGTCAGGCTGGGGTACTATATATTATGGATGAGTGGTCTTATTTGGGATCAGGGTGGAATAACAAGAAACATTTATTTAATAACATGAAGCTTCAAATAACCTTGTAATCAGACCAAAATAACCTCTTGTCATGCAGGCTTCCATTAATTACATTATAAATAAATAGTTATTTCTCTCGTTGCTTGCAAAAACTAGTCAGCATTAGCAACAGGAGCCCTATATGGATTTTTTTCTTTTTGATGAGTTTTACAATGTCTTTATGAAGATAAATTGTGTAATTTCATATTCTTTCCAGTTTTCCTCTATCTTTTATGCACACTGATCTTTTTCAAGTGCAGTGCAGTAAGCAAATAATTGTGTTTAACCAGCAATCTTCCTTCAATTTAATATTTCATTTCCTTATCCACAGGAGCCATGGGCAAGGCAGCAACAATGCACACTTGCAATGATATTGTATAGCATGATAAAGTGTAGCATTCATGTGACACAATATAGTAATCAGAAGGAAATTACACTATTCAAAAATACCATGCCCAATCACAATACCTATCACTACGAGATAAGTGCTGTCATGGGAATACAGAGAATAAAAAAGGCAGACCAGTCATTAAACAAATACTTTGGCCATCAATAATAAGTATCCTATAAAAAGAGACAATTTTCTACTAATCATTATATTGTAGTTGAAGTGCAAACTGCAGGTTCTTTTTCATGGTATAGGCTGATTGTGTAGAGCTAAAGTCCACACATACATACAAAAATGTTTGGTTTGTTGCAGGATTCAGATATGAGATACAGGTCTTCAAACAATTTGTTGGTGTTTTATGTACTGTATGCAAATATGTATGTTTCTGAATACAGTATCTATCTATCTATCTATCTATCTATCTATCTATCTATCTATCTATCTATCTATCTATCTATCTATCTATCTATCTATCTTATCTAATCCAACTTTGAATACTTCCATTGGCTTCCTGTCCCTAACAAATTTACAAACTTATGCTCCTTCTTTTGCAATCGTGTCCTTTCTACTGCTCTGTTCTAATTTTCCAGTATTTGCTCTCTCACTTCGGATGCTGTTCTCAATCACCCTTCCCTTACTTCTTATTTGTGTTGTCAGAAATGCTGCCCCTTATGGCATGTCTTCCCAATGGGCTGGATTGACTGGATAGTGAATAGTCCAGTGGAGACTGATTTATCGTGTCTAGTATAGTTGTAATAAATCAACCATCAGTCACTCTCCCATTGAAACTCATATCCCAGAATGAGAAATGTCAGGGGAGTCAATGGTAGAGTGTCTCCAGTTGACACACTTAAGTGAAGATGCTGCAGTAAGTAGATCTAAGTATGTTGACTTCACCAACGTTATTCATGTAGCTAAAGTTACATACTTTAAATTGATTTCCCGCAGTGGTATAGACCAGCAGTCATTCCTGGAATTATCTTCCTATACACTCTCTTTTTCAAACCCAAGCAACCCTTCCACCCTTCTTCTCCTTGTCAGCACTCTTTATATGCCCCCTTTATTGAAATTTTACCCTGTGTGTTGTTTCTTTATGTAAGCTATGTGGGACAAGGGCCATAGCTCGTTGCTATGGGCTATATTGTCTCATAGTTGATTTTCTGTGAGTGTTCATGGGAAATCACAATGTGCACTGTTCTGCTGCCCCTTTTTTGAAATGAGCAACTAGTCAGAGTTTGGGGCATGGGAATGTTCCAGTTAGAAGTAGAAATTGATGGAGTCTGTGTGGTTTTTTCTGTAATGCAGTCTTGTTTATTTACAAGGAAGGTACAGAATCCTGTTTCGCCAAATTCAGGAGGAATCAAGAGCAAAAAGAGCAGTTCTTAGCTTATTGCCCAAAATTTGTTTTTGCAACACCACACCCAAAAGCTCTAGTTTTTTCCATGGTGTCACTGTGCTCACAGGCTTTTCCTTAGCTTTTTTGCCTTCTGCCTCTGTCTCTCTGTTGTCACCTTCTCTTTGTTCTTCCCTCCCCTTAGCAAAACACTAAGGATAATCATCAACAGCCCTTTGCCCTCCCAGTCCAAATTTCTGGGCAGATTGACAACTCCCTTTCATCTTAAGTGGGCAGCTTTCTGATTAAAGCATCCTGACAGTAATGTTAATTGAGTGTGACCGTATCTTTCAATTGCAAAAGAGGTTGGTGGTTTAAAAGGAACCTTAAATTGACTGATGTATGCATTTGTCTACACTAAAATTTGTCTGACAGACCTAATGCCTACAGTGAGGCATGGACCTCCTCCGAGTGAGCAGGAGGGACCACAACACACCACCTGGTGGGTAGAACCAGGAAAGCCATGCCTGCCCTATTTTAGAGCAAAAGGGAGGGACAAGAAGTAGAAATACAAAAGACAGGCTCTACAACTCAGCTGGAATGGAGCAGCTATGGGGGAGAGAGGCATCCAGACGACTGCTGGAGTCTGCAGAGGAACTGCCGGGGGTTGCCTCCTGAGGTCTGGCTGGAGGTCCCAGGACTGCTAGAGAACTGAGCTGCTAAGGAGCTCTGAGACTGCTGCCTGAGGACTGGCCAGAGATCTCTAAGATGGCAGACGACCCTCATGGTATAGAGGTACCAGACCCCGGGGATGTAGAAAGTAGCCCAGGGGAGCTAGATGATCACCTAGTTGAATGTTGGTCTGATACAAAGTCAATGTGTTGTGGTGGGTCCCCACTGACACACTGGTGGGACACTCCACTACTGTCATGCCATGGTGGAGTCAGGCGGACTGTGTCGCCCAACCCCATGCCACACCTCTCCTCTGTCAGGAGATTTATGGAACATACTGTCCACCCCCTCTGAGCCCCAACACTTTGCTGGAGCTAACCCTTGCCAGAGCCCCCAGACTCTGTTGATGCCAATCCTTACCTGAGTCTGTAGGCTGTGTGGGAGCTCACTCTCACCTGGGCTCATAGTGTGCTTAACCACCCTGCCCTGACCTCAGGCCAAAGCCTACTCACTGTTTGTGGATCCAGGCTGATGAGGGCCTGGTGCTCACAGATTGTTGCATTGTTCTACCTGGCAGTTGGGCCAGAGCACTAGGTGTAGCTAATTCCATGCTTTGAGCTCATCTGAACAGTGAGCTCTTCTCACCTACGAGTGAGAAGATATGCCCTCCCCCCACCCCTAGAGAGGGAACTGAAGGGATGGCCACTCAGCCTACAGTGCCCCATTACAATGACACAATAATACCATTCCCCTGAATGGTGTAGAGCTGTGGTTGATTTATTGAGGTTCATTAAGTGTGAGCATAGACACTGCATGGTCTGCGTTGATCTTAACATTCCTCCAGCAGCTGTGCCACAATTCCCTTTTCCCTGTGGCAATTGCTCTGGTCATCATTTCAAACTCCATTGCCCAGGGAACACAGAAACTGGAAGCTACGTGCTCCTTTAATCTCCCCTGCATGTTTTTGAAATGGTTTTTCCTGATTTCCTACCATGGTGAGCACACTTAGGAGCTCGCCCTGGCCTAGCTGATCATGTTGGCTCCACACACTAGATACGCTTCTGCCAGTTCCACCACGCAAGCACAGATGAGAACTTGGGTAAGTGTCTGCATGCATTTTTCCTTTACAGTGTTTAAGTTTAAAGAAGGTGCCTGGTCCATCCCCAAGTTAACAAGAAAAAGGTTTCAACCGTTCTTTGTTTTACTTGTACGTAACTGCAACAAACAAAGGTGGAGCTGGCATCTGCTTTTTGTTTACTGTTGGAGTAGGACAGGGGAGGGGTAGTAGGCAGTTTGTTTGTATGCATAGGGATGTCCCTTCTATCCTCCTGAGAGATTTGGAGGAAAGTTTCATGGAGATACTCCATGTCCCTCTCCTGAGTGTTTAAAGAGGGGGCTGCCTTCTTTCTTCCTCTGTGATAGGAAAGTGTCCTATGCCACTCTACAATGTATCTAATTGGCACTATTCCAGTAAATAGGCTAGCAATGTAGAAAAGTAACCAACAAAAAGTATCCCTTTTTACTGATATTGTCTGTGGCAATGTGGTTCTGTGCCAAAATAGGGAAATGTGTGCTGTTTCTCCTTCTCCTCCCCAGTTTGGGAACCCCACTGTTCTAAATACATATACTGTTTGCTGCACACTGCTGAGAGCGATAGTCCTGCCAACCAGAAGATGCTGAATGACCCTATGCACATGAAGACAACAGCTCCCATTGTGGATTTTCTAACCCCTAAATGATTTCCCACTCACCAGTAGCCATCCAGCCTTGCAAGCTTCCATGGTGTGATTGCTACAGTTCTCCTCCTCCTCCTCTTTCCCCCAAATTAGCTAATTTGCTTAGATTCTCTCATAAATTGAATCTCTTTTAGAACAAAGAGAATTTCCAATTTTGTAATAATTGCTCAGTTACTAAAACAGAACTCAGTTTAAATTCTTCTTTTAACTTGAGTTCTTTTGTGTGAGTTAAATCCCTTTGTTAGGATGTCTGGAATAACTAAGATGCAAGAATTAATTCATCCATATCCTACAGAACCCCCACAACTATTAATCAGAATCTAAATGAAAACACAGGTTTTGAATGCCTGTCTAGCACTTACATTGTCACAATAACTTTGATTTTGAAAAAGGAGCCCCATGCAGTGAAATAAAGTCAGATTGAAAATGACAGAGAAAATATAAATAATATTATTCATACTGGCATGACAAGGTTCAAACAGTAAATACCAGATTCTCTGATTTTTTTTTCTTGAATTTAGTGAGGCCTAGTCTTGACAGCTAAAACCAGATTGCATTGGGAGCTGGATGCTCTAATGCATACTACCTGCGCTATGGAGACAGTGAAAGATCCTCTAACATAGTTCTGTGAAGTTGAACTTTCAGACTCCTATCCTCCAAAGCTAGAGAGGACAGCAGTAGAATTGAGAGAACTCTAGTGAAGTCCCTCCACCACCACTAAATAAAGGTGAGCTAAAGCCTCAGAGTAGGACCAGGTAGCATTTGTCTAGGGAGTGAAGTTAGGTTTTGGGATTACGTTGCCCATTGGTACAAAACTATGAGTGGGGTTTAGCAAACGGGAAAGGAAAATTGATGCGATAAAAGACAGTTGCCTGTTAGGTGTTCACAGTAGTTGGTGTGACCAAGGCATTGCCAGGCAGGTACATTAATTACCATGTCCAATCATCATCTTGATATTTCACCAAAAGGAATGATGTGGGGTCATTTCCAAAATCGAAGAACTAGTTCATCATCATGATTATGGCAAGATGTTTGTAAAATGTTGACCATAATGTTTGTAATTGTAGAAGTGAGGCATGCCACTTGAGGCAAGATGGTCTCAAAGCTGACTTAACACTGAGAGCAATTGATATCCCTTGACACAGCTCAGCCCAGTGTTTATGGTCTGGACCAGACACAATTTTGAGCATTGACAAAGACCAAAGAACCTTTTGTAGGCTTTCCTGGCTCCTGATTGTCCAGTTCCTCTGCTGTGACTCTTGCCTGCTTGGAGGACCTCTCTATGGTTTCTCTTGGGCGGGGTATGGTTGGACCACACTGTCATAGAGACCATCAAGATTGAGCTGTTAGTGAAATGCCTACTTACTATCTGAGGCATAAGTGTGGGGCTATATAAAAGAAAAAGAAAGGACATAGGATGTGATCCATGACAGAGGTAGTTTTTTCCCAGCTGTGTGTTTCATAAAAAGTGGATCCCAACTTTCTGGACTGGACAAGTGGTGTAACCACTGACCAATGGGTGAAAAATAACTTTAGACAAGAAACTAACTTGTAAAAAGTTTTGGCTCTGGATTGCCTTTTATATTTTTCTTTGATCTGTTACCTGCTATTTTCATTCCTTTTGCTTGCTTTTATTTGAATCTTCAACTCAAGTTTTCTTAAATAAACTTTAATTTGGTTGTACTATACGCATTTCTAAGTGCCTTGTGCTAAGGAGAGTGTTAAATTCCAGTGTCCATTATCAGAAGACAAGGAGATGGGGACTTGAGTATAGCAAAATGAGGTGTTTAAATTGCTAGTCTGTAGAAGAGTGGAGTATATGTGCTACTAGCAAGTCAGTGATGGTGATTCATTCTGGTCCCATTGGTTAACCCTGGAAAGTGGGGAGCTGAATAAATAGACAACTGCCGAAGTTATGGTGGGAGAGTGTCAGAGGGTAGTCATGTTAGTATGTAACTTTAAAACAGTGTTTCTCGAAGTGGTCTACAAAAGCACTCTGAGAAACCTGATAACTGGTCGCTCCAATGTGTTTATTTACTGGCTCCACTGCTATGGAGCCTTGTGGTTCCCATTGGCTCCAGTTTACCCACTGGATTTTGCCCACAAAAGCAAATAATACTATGATACTATACATTTATATTTGTTAGTCTCTAAGGTGCTACAGGACGACTTGTTTTTATTGGAGAGTTGTTTGTTTATCACTCATTTATATAAATAGCATCACTATGTTTTTCCAAATTGATGCTGTTTCCTTTTCCACCAGTAATGTTTTCCTTTTTTTATACACATAGTCTCAGTGCTTGTGAGTGGGGAAATATAGCCAATTAAGTGCAGATAGGGAAGGTATTTATTGATCTGAGAATTTTTTAATGGGACTCAAGCAAATGGTGGTGGTTAGTTTTAGGAGGGACATTCTGGTATTGATCCATGTTGCTGCTAAGAACTATTAGAAGCAGAGTTACACTCATTTACATGGAAACATCCCTCTGTTATTTGAAACCTCAATTATCAAAACTTTTACAGGATCCCTAACACTAAACAGGTATTTGGGATGCACTATTTTTACTCTCACAGAAAACAATGGCATAGTCTAATTAGATGGAATTTCAGTGAATTTGACTGAGCTCTTTAGCTTTCTGAAGTAGATATATTGAGCTCACTGGAGTTTTGTGTTGTTCATTTTATTTATTATTTTTGGAGGAGATCCTGTCTGTCTACTCTCTGTGAAAAAGAAGGGATATTGTTTCAGCCAGCATAAGAAATAGCTTCTCTTTTGAGTGGCACAGCTTATATTAGGACTTAGGAGAGAGGAGATTTATTCTTGGTTTTACCATTGTTTAATTGTTCCTGTAAACTTATGTTGATTAGGTGCTCAACTGTGAGTAGTTAATGAAAGTTTATAAATTATCAGAATAACCTGTAACTATGTATTTTAATTGGAACTGTGTAGGGGAGCCGACAGCCTGTGCAGGCCTCTGGAGGCCACCTGCATTCTTCCTGAAGGGATGGGGCCTTGGGTAGAAGGGTAGAAGGCAGCCAGCTTTCCGTACCACTCACAGCGTGGTATGTTCCCTCCTGTCCTCAGAGTCCCTGTGGGGCTTCAGTGGTGATTTAAAGGGCCCAGTGGTTCTGGCTGCTGCCACCACTGCAGAAGCTGGAGCAGCTGCTGGGAGCCCTGGGCCTCTTTGAATCACCAGTCCCAGGGGCAACTGCAGCCTTTAACCCCTCCCTGTTGGTGGGTCTAGAACTGTGAAAAAGGTAAACTGAATTTGTCATAAGAATATCAGATTGGGCATACTGGATCAGACCAAAATCCTGTCTTCTAACAATGGCTAGTAACATCTGGTTCAGAGTAAATGAAAAAAACAAGGCAATTATCAAGTCACCCATTCCTATTCATCTACTGCTTCCTTTTTGCCATCAGAGTATTTGGAACACATGCATCATGGGGTTATAGGCAATGTTCCCTGTAAACTGAGCACTTGGGTGGCCACCCAGGAGAGATTCAAATGCTGCCCAGCTGATTAGCAGAACACTCACAGCATCCACAGCTGGCAGCATGTGTTTCTACTTGTGGTGCACATCTGCACTTGCCTCAGTGCACATAAAATTTATTCCACACACGAATAAAAAAATAGAGGAAACATTCTTTCCTCCTCCTCCCCCCTCCCCCCCAATCTGAAAAGATGTCCTGAACAGTCAGGGCTGAAAGAGAGGGACTTAGGTAACTTAACTACCTCCAATGGCTCTTCTGGTAAATGGCTCCAGCGGCTCTGGTAAATCTCAAATACTGCACTGGTGTAAGATTTTATCACCTTATCCCCCAGTTTTTGTGTCTTTTCCCTTCTCCATTTTAGTTCTTTTTCCTATTCCTCTCACTTTTTTTCTTCTATTTAATAAAAGTATGGATTAAGCAGCCAAGATTGTATTTTTTTTCAACACCCTATTTTTATAATCCTGTGACCAAAGAGATAGATGAAAGTAATGTCTTAAACCCAGGCTGAGCCTGAATTTAAATTGCTGTGTAAACATACCCAGAGTGGTGAATAAGTCAGTGTTTTTTTCAGCTGTCAGGTTGCAAGTGAACATCAATACCAGAATCAAAAGCTGCATTTTCTGTCTCTGCTGTTCTTCCCTGTTGTGTGTGTTAGGTTTGTTTTGTGATTGGGGAAATGGGATTGGACTTAAACAATGATCTCAGCTAACTTTTTTTTCTTTCTCACCCAAAAGACAGTGATTACCATTTAATAGCAAGTAAAAAATTGTCAAATGAGGGGACAGTATGGGTTTCTTTTAAACCTCTACAGCTAAAGGGACCAGATAATATTGTTAATTGAGGCATTTAGGTATGTATTAGGAAAAGAGTCAGAAACCATTATTGACTATGTACAGGATATGGTGAGCAATAATGTAACCCCCTTATAAAAAACTGTGTTGTGGAATACAATAGAACATGTTGCCTTGATGACCATGTCTGAATTGCCTTTATCTCCTTTGCTACATTGCAGTGTTTGGGATTGTTTGAGAAGTACATGAGAAACAATTCATTACATATTATCTGACTAGTATAATTATACCTTTTATTAACAAAACAAAATCCTTAGTCTAACAATAGTTTCACTACTGTGGCTGATCTAGAGGGCGAATCCTCTCAAACCACTGCATGGAAGATAAATCAAATTCCCACTGACAAATTAGCCTATAGTAACTTACATATTTGCTATATAGTATAAACAGCACTATTGTGCTGTGAGGTTGTAAGTCCTCAGAGAAGCACAAGTGAACTATGCCAAGTTATTTATGTGAAAAATAAATCCGGTATTAGGATACTGAGATCTATCCAGATCGAACTAAACTTAATAAGGTGTCTCAACACCTGTTTTGTTTGTGTAAAATCTTCTAATTTAAGTCTGCACTGCAATGTGAGTGGGGAAACTTTCACTCACTGGGGAAAGTAGCAACTTGAAACACATTTGCATAAGAATTATCAGAAAATATGATTTGATTTAATATTCTGAGATTCCACCTAGACTACAAGCTTCTTTCAAAAGAAGCTTTTCCGGAAGACATCTTCCGGAAAAACTTTTTTCAAAAGAGAGGCATCTACACAATTCACTACATTGTGCAAAAGCACAATGAAAAATTGATCTGCTTTTTTGAAAGATAGCATCCAGTCAGTGTGGACACTATCTCACATATAAGACCACCCGGAACCAGTTCAGGCAGAGAGTTAGGTCAGCAGTTGCTTCTGAGTGCTGTTGCCTAAGCCTAGCTGAGGGACCCCACCCCGGACATCCATTTCTCTGCTTCTGCTGCGTGCTTGCCTACCTCTGAGGGACAGCAAAGCTTTAGTAGTGCATGCTCTGGTTGCCCAGCTTTTGGATGCAACAGCATTCTTTTGTGACATGGAGCCCGAGCTGCCCTGGGCATGCGATGGCCCCACATACCCATGCTGCAGTTTGTGCAGCAGTTTGTGCAGGCTGCCTTCATGGCCCTCCATGAGCTCAACACTAAGCTCATCCTTGAGACCCTTTCCCTGTGTGCAGGATCAAGACCCTTGCAACCACACCCCACAGTGGAGAGATGCTTTTGGAGGCTGGACACTAGTTCCAAATAGTGGGACTAGCTGGTTATGAAGTGGTGGGATGACCAGCAGTGGCTCCGAAACTTCCACATGTGGAAGGCAACCTTTTTGGAGCTATGTGCCTGGCTCCCCCATGCCCTCCAATGAAGTGACATCCACCTGTGGCCCACCATCTTCCTGGAGAAGTGGCTTGTGATCGCCGTCTGGTAGCTTGCCACCCGAGACAGCTACCAGTCGGTGGGCAACCAGTTTGATACAGGGAAGTCCACCATCAGGGCTCTCCTCATGGAGGTAAAGCACTTTTGGGCTCCAGTCCTCCTGGAAATGGGGACGCTAGGGAAAGCAGGATATGGGGATGGGCTGAGGTGGGGGAGAAGCCCATCCCTGGAGTGGTTGTCAGCCTGCCCTCACAAAGCCCTGCTGCTCCTGGGGGGGGGGGTCTTCATAGGGGGTGACTCCCGGGATGTTTGGGGGGGGGTGGGAATGGGGCGGGGAGGCAGGCACCTCCCAACGGCTCAGGTACTCCCTCTCTCATTCTCTGTTTTGTGTGTTTGTCTCCTGCAAGTTGTGAGGGCTGTCAATTCCATCCTCCTGCACAGGGTCATCTGCCTGGGAGACCTGGACCTGATGGTTGCAGGATTTGCCACCCTGGGGTTCCCCAACTGCAGAGAAGCCATAGCTGGGACCCACATCCCAATCCACACACCAAGTAATCAAGTGGCCCAATACATTAAAAGGAAGGGCGGCTACTTGATGATGCTGCAGGTCCTGGTCAACCACCATGGAATTTTTGTCATGTGGTCAGACAGGATGCATGATGCCCGTGTATTTAGAAACTCCAGCCTCTGTGGGAAGCTAAAGGTGGGCACATTCTTCCCCTGGCATGACTTTGCAGTTGGGGACGTGCAGATGCCACTGTACATCATGGGGAATGTGGCCTACCCCTCATGCCGTGGCTGATGAAGCTGTACATCAGCCACCTGGACCAGTGTTTTCCCCAGGAATGGAAATTAGGGGAGGTGTTTGAATTTACGGGGGGGGGGGGGGGAGGAGGGAGTGTCAGGGCTGATGAAGGGTGAGACCGTGAGGGTGAAGGTGGGCTGTATGGCACCATAGTAAAAACTGAAAAATGTTTCATGACCATTTTATTAGATTTAACTCATGTTTTAAAATCACACAAATTAAAGTTGGCTACTCAAGCCTTCTATGAAGCACTACATCTACATCCTTCTTGGTTTCTTGTTATAATTTTGCACAACTCTGTTAATGAACTTCTCAAATGCAATGTGTTTGTTTTCGGTGGCTTCTCATGTGTCCGGTACTTCCATTCCTTCAATTGATATGCTCATTAGTTCATTCACATGATCAGGCAGAAGGCGACTTCTTTCAGAACACACAATTCCATTCAATGATGAAAAAGAACGCTCAACTGTAGCTGTTGTGACTGGGAGCAGCAAGAGATGAATTCCTACTTTCTTCATCCCAGGAAACATAACACAAAAATCTGGTCGAGCCACTAGTAATGATAAAAAAGAAGTTGAAGTCAAATCTTCATTCATTTGTCGTATGATATTCCACTCTGTGTTCAAATTCCCTATTCTGTCCCGAGCACATGGCAGCCCCATTGCTGGTAGTGCCTCACTCCACTCAACTGTCGGTGTTTTATAGGACAGGTATCTGTAAAAGCTATGTGGAGGTTGAGTAGAATCTAGAAGTCGCTGCTGTAGATTTTTAAGAATCAAGTCTGTGTACTTTTTTCAGTTGTCTTAACAAACACTTCTTGTCCCCTTCACTTAAGGATTCAATATAAATGCCTTCATTAGTCAACTTCTGGACTGAAATGTTTGCTTCTTCCAGTACTTTTTCAATGGATATCTCTCTGATCCAAATGTAGCATCTATTGCTGGACAAAGATCTACTACTGTTGTAGCAGATGCTTGGATGGCATTGTTTAATGACATTGTTTAATGGCATTGTTTCAACAGTAGATTTATATGAGAGTGAGAGAATGGCAATAGTCTTCTCTAAACATAGTAGCAAAAGTAATCCACCAGCAGGGGCGGATATAGGGCAGGGCGAACAGGGCGGCCGCCCCGGGCCCCGCGCTTAAAAAAGCCCCGCGCATGCGCCGTGGCGCCACCGCGCATGCGCCGTGGCGCCACCGCGCATGCGCCGTAGCGCCACCGCGCATGCGCCGTGGCGCCACCACGCATGCGCCGTGGCGTCACGGCGCATGCGCCGTGGCAAAGGGGGGCCCCCGCAGAGTTATGCTGCCTGGGGCCCCGCAAAACAGTCATCTGCCCCTGTCCACCAGCCTCACTACTTAGATCCATCCCATCTTGGTAGATCCTTTCCAAAGCCAGTAATAACGGCTGGAGTAATTTTAAGAAAACAGCCAAGGATCGCTCATGAGAGAGCCAGTGGGTTTTCCCAGGTTGGGCTAATTTTAACTTCAGTACCAGTGTATCTTCTATATTTTCCAAGATATTCAGTCTTTTTGAACTCTTGCTTAAAAAAGAATATAATGAAGACATTACATTTATAGCTTTTTTTATTGTCTTATGAAGATTCTGCGGCTCGTACTAGTGCTAGTTGGGGAAGATGGCCTCTATAGTGTGTATAGGAGAGATTAGGGTTACACTTTTCTCTGAGCAAAGCTTGTACTCCACCATGTCTTCCAGAGAAGTTTGCAGCTCCATCAAATGCACAAGCAACCATCTGTTTGGGGTCCAATTGACAAGCATTTAATTCTTCTAAGATGTGGTTTGTCACAGATGCAACTGATGTGTTTTCTATAACTTGAACATCTAGCAATGCATCTCCTGGCCTACCACTGAAATCAAGATCACATACACAATGACTTAATACTCGATGCCCATTTGCATCGGTGCATTCATCAGCCATATATGCAAATTTTTTGAATGTGGTGAGAGCTCTTCACTTTTTTCAACCGTTGCACCACATGCTTCTAGCCAGTCAGTTGAGTTTCTTGCAGAAAGATAGTGAGCATTTGCTGGTCTTGTTCGGAACCAGTGTTCAACTTCAGGATGAACAAGTGACAATGCACTTAACATTGGCCTCCAGTTTTTAGTGTGTGGTCTCTCTTGCTTAAATAGAAAGTATGATGCCACAGCTATGTTTGTTTGCATGAACTGTGTAGTGTCTCCAGCATTCTTAACAGCCACATTAAGTATTTCTAAAATTGGCTTTGAACGTGGGCTTATAAGGCTTTCTGCTTGTTGATGCAGTCCAGAGGACTGGTGTTTTGCTGCCTTTTCACGTAGTTTGTCAGCATTGGCTTTGCTGATTGGTCTGACAAACCAGGTTCCTCCACTTTTACCAGTTGTTACAGCATTGGAAAGCTAGCCTTCATAAGCTTTTTTGCAAGAGTTGCATCAGTTAGCCATCTTTTGTAACTTCAATAAATGGAAACACTTTCATTGACAAACATCGGGAACTGCCTTTAGGTTTTGGAGACACTGTTTCTTTAGTAGGTAGCTGTATTTGTGCTTTGGGCTGGTTGGATGTAGATACACCACTTGACCCTTCAGATGACATGTTGATATATTCTTGGTTCTTGATGTGTTCTTCACCTTGGTTAGTTTTTGAGGCCTTTGAGTGGAAGAAAAATTGTATTGTTTTTTGTTTTTTCATTTTTACTTTGACCTGCAATGTATAAAAGAGATATGAATACATTAAATGTTTTGTTAGGATAATGCAAATTTAACATAAGGATACTGCAAAATACACTAAAACATACAACAGAAAATATCTTATTGCCTCTATATAAATTTATGGTATGTGTACACCTTGAATACTGTGTGCAGATGTGGTCACCCCATCCCGAAAAAGATATACTGGAATTGGAAAAGGTACAGAGATGGGCAACTAAAATGATGAGGGGTCTGAAACAGAAGGAGAGATTAAAATGACTGGGAATTTTCAGCTTAGAAAAGAGACGACTAAAGGGGGTTTATTATAGGGGATCTATAAAATCTTGACTGGTGTGAAGAAAGCGAATAAGGAAATGTTAATCAATCTTTTACATAACACAAGAACTAGCAGTTACCCATTGAAATTAATAGGCAGCAGGTTTTAAAAAAACAAAAGGAAGTACTTCTTAACACAACATAAAGTCAACCTGTGGATCTCTTTGCCAGGGGATGCTGTGAAGACTATAACAGGATTAAAAAAAGAACTAGATACATTCCTGGAGAATAGGTCCATCAGTGGCTATTAGCCAGGATGGGGAGGGATGTAATACCATGCTCTGAGAGTCCTAGCCTGTTGCCAGAAGCTGGGAATGGGCAAAAGGGGCTGGATCACTTGATTACCTGTTCTGTTCATTCCCTCTGAAGCACCTGGCCTTGACCACTGGTGGAAGACAGGATTCTGGGCTATATGGACTACTGGTCTGACCCAGTATGAGCATTCTTATGTAAACATTAATTATAATAATAAAAATGTTTAGTACAGAAACTCCCCGACATAATGACCTCTCAAGATAGCAATGATGGGAGATAACAACCTTGGCAAATAATGCTTTTTAAAAACCTTGGCCTACTAGGAAACACATTTATATAAGTTTCCATTCCCAGTCACAAATCTAGCATTCTGGAGCAAAGTCACTAAAATATAGTCCAACAAACAAATGTTTATTTAATGTGCCCCTCATTTTTCTCTCCACCTCACCCGACTCACCGTTGTTGTCCTTGGTCAGTGGAGACTCAGAGTTTAGAGGAGCTTTCATATGAGGGGCAAGACGGCACATTGCTTGTTCCTCCAGCTGCTCACTGTTATCTCTGGCCACTGTTGTTTGTTGTCCCACTGTTCACTTCATCACGCTGTTGCCAATGGCCCTGCGCCATCACCTTCTGGTGCTACCTGTCACTGTGATCTCCGTGAGTTGGTCTCTTGAGGTTCCACCCAGCTCTCAGTGATTTCAGCTGAGCTCTCAGTGGGGGAACCTCCCTGCTAGTACAGTCTGGGCTGTCTTTTACACAAAAACACTATACCTACAGGAACACAGTCTCCACAGCAGGACTAAGCACTTAGACCTGATTATCAGTGATTTCAGCTGTAGTGGTCACTTAACAAAACAAAAGACTATATATGGAGCCTAATCAGCTCTGTCTTTAAACAGTGGGGAGGGGCAAGTCAAATAGTACTTGTGACTCAGACAGACCATCAAGCAAAACACCTGTCCCCATCCTCAATCAGTACAGGTTAAGTACAGTTCTACTGCCCTTTATTCATACAATAAGAACAACAACATTTCTCTTCTTCTCCCCCCCCCCCCCAACATGTAGGTATACCCCCCCCAGCCCCCGCATTCAAGTGATTTGTAATCCAACCCCAGCCAAAATCTTATCACTTGGGTAACACAGCTCTGTTTGCTGGATACCTAGGTAGATTAGGTGTGAATGTAAATACAGTCTGGTCCTGAAGCCTTTCCCCCAGCTCATCACTAGCTGTCAGGGAGAGCTCATTTTGACTTTGCTTACAAATCATAATTTGAAATTATTACGTTGGCCCCCATCACCAAAATGAATGCACTGACATTGTCATAAAAAAACAATGGCTGTATAAGGAAACTAGTCTATGTTCATACTTTTCAAATCTATTATACTTTTTAGATACATATCTTATACACTGTATATGCTTTTAAAGTGTGTATTAATATTTCAATTCAAATTTCCAAACAATCACTAAATTGGCATGTAACTAGTTCACAAAACTGGAATGGGGGTGTTGGGGAAATTCGGGGGGGTATACAACCTCATGGGGGTGGGGTAGGGAAATCACTGACCTGGACCCCAGCAGGGACAAATTTAATTCTCACCTCAGCCGGGCCCTCATGTAGGTGGAGTGCACCTTCAGGCACCTCAAGGTGTGGTTCAGGTGCCTCTTGACCCGCCTGGACGTGGGGGAGCCCAACATCCCTGAGATGGTCTTGGCGTGTTGTCCTCCACAACATTGTGGAGAGGAAGGGGGAGGCCTTCCTACCAGGGTGCAGGGTAGAGTCTGGCCATGAAGGAAGGCCCTTTGAGCAGCCATGGACAGCTGCCATCTGCCAGGCCCATCAGTTGGGGGTGTGCATCAGGGAGGCCTTTCTGTCAAGGACCCCAGTAACTCTTTCCAGGGCCTCCCCACTAGGGGCTTGTGCCTTGCTCCACTATCCCTTTCCCACCACAACCCATTCCTTCCCCCCTTCCCGGAACTCACAATAAACACACCTGTTTTGATTTGAACAAAACAAACTTTGTATTTTTCTTTTAGTAAAATAAACTGGCGAGAAGGGAGGCTGAGAACCTGGAATGGGGAGGGAGAAGGAGGGCTCAGGGTGGGGATTGGTGGGGAGCAGCTGGAAGTTGCAGGCGACCTCTGTGAACTTGGGGTTGGGTGGGTCCTGGGACCACAGGGGAGTGGGCGGGGGGGGAGGGCTGGAATGGGGTCAGGGATGGCAGAGGGCATAGTCATAGCAGGGGATGGGGGCATAGGCATCACTTGGGGAGGGAGCAGAGGCATCACTTGGGGGCAGGGGAATGGGCATAGCGGGGGCAGGGGAATGGGCATAGCGGGGGCAGGCAGAAGGGTGGGAGGCAGAAGCAAGGACAGCAGCTGGGTGTGCCATCATTTCACGCATGATGGCACACATGTTGTTACCCTGCTGCATGAGTGGGTCCCACATGGGTCTGCCACTCAGTGTCCTCCTGGACCTTTTGCACCAGGGTCTACTGCATGTCACGCAGGACAGCTGCCTCATGAGGTCTTTATGGACCCTCAAGGGCTTTTGGATCTCCTGGGTTGGATGGTTGCCTCAGCTGGTATGGATCACCCCTCTGTGACAGCTGGTCTGGCTGTGGAGAATAAAAAGGGAGAGGTGGTCAGTCATCCATGCAGACACTGTCCCTGAGGCTGTGTCCTCCTTTGTGAGCAGCGAGCAACAGTCCTCGGCCCAGAGGACAGGAATATGCCAGCAGCAAGGCCATGTGTGGCCTGCCTAAAGGTGCCCAGGGGACCATAATGCCCACTTTCCTCCCCCTCCCCACCCCCACGGACAAGCAGGAAAGGGAAGTATCCAGCCACAGTGGGATCCCATGGGCGGGAGAGGGGCCTTGAGCAGCCTGGCCCTTCATGGGGCCCACACACACATCTCTGAAGTTATTGGAAAGTATCCCTTGATAGGGAACCAATAACTTTTGCTGGAAAGACAACACCCCGAGAGGTCATCAGCATGCAGATATCAAATGACTGTGAGAACAACTTCTTCCTGATAAATGTATGTTGTAGGAAGACTGATTGTGATGTCAAGTGACTGATTAAGGCCTGACAAGGCAAAATGCATAGACTTGCATGGAAGGAAAATTGTATAAAGGATGGGGTGTCTTGTACAGTTCTTGTACGGTGTCTTCAGTTTGCTTTCACTTAGTTGATAATTATTTGGTGCTTCTGAGTCTCTAGCCCATTCTCTGACCATTTGAGCATGCAGTGGCCTCCACACTTCTCTCCTAAAACATTCTCTCTCTTTCACACAAACATTTACAGAATTGCAACATGGAACAAAGGGGTACTTCTAGTCACTTTGACAAAGTTACAAAGTCTTTCAACATTAAACTTTTCTATCTATTACAAGGCCTTACCTAATATTAACTAACTATATATTACACTATTCCATCCCTTTGCTTTGACATCAGAACATGCTGACATCAACAGAGCTGGAGCTAAGTTAAAGCTACCTGGCCTGTCTGAGACTTACATCTTGTGTTTGTGTTTAATCTAAACCTTTTGCTATAACATACATTCATTATAACTAACTAACTTATTACCTACAAAATTACAAGGCTACAGAATTTGTTGCCAAGGTATGTTGTGAAGGCCAAAAATATGAATGGATTCAAAGCAGAATTAGACAAGGTCATGGAGGATGGGTTCATCCATGGCTATTAGCAAAGTCAGTCAAAGGACACAATCTCATGCCCTGGATGTCCATAAACGTCTGATTGCCAGAAGCTGAGACTGGGTGACAGGAGATGAATCACTTGACAATTGTCCTGCTCTGTTCATGCTTTCTGAAGCATCTTGCACCAGCCACTGTTGAAAGACAGACTACTGGGCTAGACAGATCAATTATCTGACTTAGTATGGCCATATTTGCCCATAGACTCTGCTTCCATAGACTATAGCACTTTGTTTTGCAGAGCATAGAAACACAGTAAATAATCTTTCCTTACATTATCTTTGTTTATCAAAGAATTACATGAGGCAAAGTCTTACTATCCTAACGTAGAATTTGATTTAAGTGGAATGGCTGTCTCTGTAATGACAGCACACGATAATTACTTACGTATACAATACACAATGATTTAGCTGTTGTTATGCGATGTTGCAGTATAGCTGCCTTTATGCTCCATAAGACAAATTTAGGTCTAGCCTCATGGGGCTAGAAATGATTGTTGTGGACACTGAAAATTGTCAGCTCACCATCTGGCAAAGATCAACAAAGCAAACAAATCTCAGGTATACATCAAGAGAGGAATAAAGAACGAATTGGAAGCAGTCGTTATAGCACCATACAAAGACAAATCTTTCAAGAGCTTCTGCAGAAAATGTGAAAGACCAGTTTTAACATAATTAGCAGGGACATTGGACTGTCCTAATTCAAGACATCTGGTCACTCTGTACTTGGCGGAATACCTAAGTACAGCAGAGAGCACGCAATTACTATACACATGGCCATTATGTCAAAAAGGACCTGCGTGGTGGAAGTAATGAGACACTCCTGTATCACTCTGAGACACCAGTTAGATTTGCCTCCTTTGAGAAGTGAGCGCCTCATTTGCTTTAAAATCTTCGTTTCCACCAAAGGATATTTGACCATTATTTGTTTTTAAGGATACTATCACAACAGAAGACAAAGCTTTTAAATATCAGTCATTCAAAATGGTGCCTAGGATGCTGAGGTTCTTTTGAGTCCCTGAAAAATTCTGCACTTTATATTGCAGGGTTACAGGGTGCTTTGTAGTAAAAGAGCTATAATTACTTGGGGCCAAATACTCAAGTCCTTACTCATTTCCTACCACTTATACAAGCAAGAATCCCTATGAAATATTTCAGCCTAGTCATCTATACCATGCTTATTACCTAGGTATCTGAGCTCCTTAAAATATTGTCTATAAAATGACAGTCTGGACATAATTTTTAGGTTTTATTAGGGCAGTCTGAAAAATGTTCTATCAAAACTGTTTTTGATGGAAACTTAGGTTGTCAGCTAATCACATTTTTGTGAATAATGTCTGCTTCTGCAGAAAATGTCATTTTTATGTAAAAACAAAACAACAAAAAAAGGGAAAGGCCAGGGCTTCCTTCAGCGTACATCTCGTCTTGTACTCTTTTTCAAGGGATTTCCATGATGTTCTGTCTCATTTTTCCAGGGGGGAGAGGCCTTGGTTTACCATGGGAAATGTAGTCTGACCAGAGGGGTCCAAAACCACAGAGGAGACTGGGAAAATGTTCCAGAGCAAAATTTCCAGATCTAAATATTTCTGCTTTAAGCTGAAATATTTTGGTATTCACATTTTTGTCAAGAAATCAATTTGTCTATGGAAAATTTAGAAGATATTTTTTTTTTAATCAAAACATTCCACAGTAAAAAATCTCTGTTTTCTGACCTGGTGCAGATTGTATCCATAGTTTTCCCTTTGGGTATGTTCACACAATAGGACGAAGTTGAGTTAAAATGTGCAACTCCAGCTACATTAATTGTTTAACTCAGCTTTTGGCACTGTCCATGCTGCACGAAGTTGAAGGGAGAACACACTCCCTTCAGCGTCCCTTACTCCTTGTGAAAGCAGGGTTACTGGCATCGACTGATTGCCTATCTCACTTTGAATCAGCTAATTCGAACCCTGGAAGATCAACAGTGGCAGCTTCAATCTTCCTCTGGTGTGTAGAGGTACTCTCTGATTTTCTCTTCCTTCTCTTCATAAATATAGATACCCCCCCAATCTGGTATTTTTATGAAGATATAAGATCCACCTCTTCACCTGTATCTTGCCTTTATATAATAGAATTCATGACCATTCAGGTAGCCTCATGCAAGGGAATTCCATGGCCTTGGATCAGTTCAGTGATAGCTTTGCCTGACTTATGACCTGAAGGTTTAGTTTGTCACGTTTGACATATGTAATTAGGATTATGAGCCAGTTCACATAATTAACAACTCACTTGAACCTTCATACTCCCACAGCCCCAAACTTAACCCAGAACAAATGTTTCAACCCCGTCTGGTAGAAATGACAAGAAACTGTTTTTTCTTTGTGAAAACTGACTGCTTATTCCTGTCTTTAACTACTTACTTGATCCATGAGAGGACCTTCTCTCTTATTCTTAATTCATAGTACTGTTTATGTTGCTTGAGAGCCTTAGTTGAGGGACCTTGTCAAAGACTTTCTGAAAGTCCATTTACACTATACTACTCTATGCCACATGCTTGTTGATACTAATAGATTGGTAAGGTTTACAAATGCCATGTTCACTCTTCCTCAACATAATGTATGAATCTGAAAAATCTTTTTTCCCTGTAGTTTCAACCAATGCGTTTGGTACTAAATTCAGGCTTACCAACAGGATTACATCTGGAACCTAGTTAAAAGAATTGGTGTTATGTTTGCTATCTTCCAGTCATCTGGTACAGACACTTATTTTAAATGATAGGTCATATAACTCAATTAATAGTTTTGCAGTTTGACATTTGAGTTCCTTCTGAAACCTTTGGTAAATACCATCTGGTCCGGGTAACTTCTTATTGTTTAATTTACCAATTTATTCACTTATAGCGATGCCTCAGTCTGAGGCAGTTCCTCAGATTTGTCACCTAAAAACAATTGCTCATGAGTTGGAATTTCCCTTACATCTTTTGCAGTGAAGACTGATGCAAAAGAATTCTTTTAGCATTACCACAATGACCTTGTTTCTCTTGAATGCATCTGAAGCACCACCCAAGATCATCTCATCTGAAGAAGTGGGTTTTGCCCACAAAAGCTTATTATACTATACATATATTTTTGTTAGTCTCCTAAGATGCCACAGGACTACTCATTTTTTAATAGTTGTTTTTAAAGTTACAGACTAACATGCTATGCTTCTGAGATTCTTTAGTACCACAATCATCTAGTTACCCCACTGATTGTTTGGCAGACTTCCTGCCTACGATGTACTGAAAAAATATTTTTCCGTTAGTTTTTAAGCCTTTTGCTAGGTGCTCTTCAAATGCTTTCTTGGCCTGCCTAATTATACTCTTAAACTCAACTTGCTTTTCTTATTAGGATTTTACTTCAAATTTTTAAAAATGTCATTCTATCTCGAACTCCTTCTTTCACTGTGTTGTTTAGCCATGGTGGAAGTATTACAAATAAAAAAACCGGAATATAAACATCTTTTCATGGGGGCTTTACATTTAATTTGAGCCCCTGTGTTGGCATTTTAAAATGCTTGCAGGCATTTCGCTCTTGTGACTGTTCCTTTTAATTTCCATTTAACTAGCTTCTGTATTTTGTGTAGTTTCCTTTATGGTTGCTATTGTCAATGTGTTCTGCTATATGCATGTCTTGGGTCAGATGCTTGGATCCACTTAGACTGAAATCAAGAATTGTCTCTCTCATTGTAGGTCCAGAACTAGTTGCTCCAAGAAGCAATCACTAACAGTGTCTAGAAATTTTATTCCATCCTAAAGTGACATGCACTAGTTGAAATCCCCCATTTTGTATTCCATTTTTTAGCCTGTCTAATATGCCTGATCGTTTCACAATCACTATCACCATCCTGGTTAAATAATGGGTGGCATATTCCTACTGTAATAGTCTTATTTTTGAAGCACGGCATTTCTATCCATACAGATTCCAAGGTTCTGTTTGATTCATTTAATATTTTTATTATATTTGCCTATGTTTTCTTTCATATGTATGTTGCGCCCTCTGAAGAACAACCTACTCTGTCATTTCCATATATATTGTACCCTGGAATTACTCTGTGTCACTATCATAGTTCAACTAACTTTGTGGTACCTGATATTTCAATATACTAATTTGATACCAGGCACTCAAGTTCACCCATACTAGTATTTAGACATTTGGCATTTGTATATGATACAAATAATTGTAATGAAGTACTTATAATAATTGTAGTGAAGCATTGCAATGTGTTACCTAGGGAAGTAGGGGAATCTCCATCCCTAGATGTTTTTAAGTCCCAGCTTGACAAAGTCCTGGCTTGGATTATTTAATTAGGTTTGGTTCTGCTGTGGGCAGGGGGTTGGACTTGATGACCTCCTGAGGGCTTTTCCAGCCCTAGGATTCTATGATCAATTTAGAGACCCTCATCATCAACTATTACTGTTAATATGGAATATTTCACATGGTCTGCACATAATTAATAGCAATAATAATGTTAGCACTTGATGACACAGGATGGGCAGATACTTTTCAGTGGGACTCTTCTCTGTGAGTAAGTGAATCTAGGCCTATAATAGCTAAAATACAGAAGTACATGAAATTATAATATACAAGGCATTTAAAAGGAAAAAGCCAACATGTAATAATGGATCCTGGGATTTATAGACATGTCTAACTTATTTACACTTTCTTCCTCTACTCTTTCAAAGCAGATATTTAATGGAAAAGCAACATAATGAAATCCAGCTTACTATGGAGAGTTCAGTTTCAGGGATTTCTATCCCTCCTAGCAAGTGACTCAGATGATAAATTGCGAGTACTAATCATCAGAGTGATGCCTGGCAGGAACCGGAGCTGGTCTTGTTCAGTACATTTTAATTAAAAAGAAAATTAGGAACTTTTTTTTATATTTTAATGGAAGTGTGCTGCAGGAGGAAGCAGGCAAAGGGCAGAGAGTAAGGGGAAAGATTTCTTAAAGGTCATGAAGCTCTTTCATCTTTCAATCACAAAAAAATCTTAATGGAGACATAATGATTTTTTTTTTTAAAGAAAAGAAACAGAACATGAACAGTCATCAGGCTGATCATTTTAATATATTCTGTTAGGACCTGCCTACCTTTGGTGAATTTGCTTCTTTTAGCACCACAGTTATACTTCATTGTCAAGGCCTTTATGTATAAACCCTATGGATGTACTACCTAATATGATGGACTAGGGGAATGGGAATGGAGACCGGTAAGGGGAAATAAAGTTCTAGTTGACTTTGTTTGAACCAAGCACAGGATGGTAGTGACAAAAAATCAGACACTACCATCCGAATTTTATATACTTATTGAAAAAGATCCAGAGGTTATGATCCAACATAAAGGCAGCCACATAACAAAAATGAGACCTACTTAGTACCACTTTACCTAGTGACATTAAGGATAAGGTAAGTTAGAGACTGAACAAACTTTTTATCTCTAATTCTTTCACCACAGCGTGCATCCAAGTTAACAATGTATATTAGCAGGATTAGGTGGGGGCATGTCTCTGTCTATACTTACCCCTTCTGTGACTAAACATGGGGTTTCAGTCCATCAGTGCTGACTGTGAGAAGATACCAAAACTGTGATCAAAGGATGCCCAACCAAATGGATATAAGATGAAAGTCTTCGCATGAGCCAGTCAGGGTACACTCACAGAAAGCTCCAGAAAGGCTCTATGCCTGATGACCTTTGCAGAGAATAATGTTGATCTAAAGATAAAAATACATAAAATAATACTGTGGAATCAAAATTCCAAGAGACGTATATTGTAACACTAACAAATACTATTCCAATCCTGCAAACTGCTCCACATAGGAAATTCATTCCCCTTTCAGTCAGCAAGAAAGATAAGGGCCTGAATTTTCATGCTCAATATTTTAAAAAATTGGTGACACTTTTATGTTGTTTGTAGGTACTTAAATAAATGCCCTGCTCTTTAAAAGGGCTGAGTCAGTGGGAGGAGCTGTTCAGCAATTTGAAAATCAGGCATTAAAGAGCAGAGTGACAGGAAACTAGCTCAAGTAGTTTGGTTCCATGCTTTGCTACTAACATATATGACGTTGGTCAAGGCACTTAGCCTTTCTGTGTTTCAGTTTTCTGTTCGTAAAATGGAGATAATAGCATTTCCCTACCTTGGAGTTTTGTGACAATAAACACATGATTGTGAGGGAAAAAGAGCCAGATGCAGGAGTGTTTGTGGGAGCAGGGCTGGAGGGGGAAGAGAGTCATATAAGTACCTAAGATTTATGCAAGGAGTTAAAATATTACCTCACTTATCCCTCAGATTATTCAGGATATTTGTTGTCTCCAGCTAGACTTTCATTTCTTTAATATTTGTATTACTGTACTGCTTAGAATCCCACTCAGGAACCAGGACCTCCTTGTACGAGGCACTGGACAAACACAGAGAAAGACTCTGCCCCAAGGAACTTACAATCTAAGTTTAAAAATAATTCTTTTCAAAATCACTTTCTTCTGTTTGCATAGAATTTATTTTAAAAAAAGAAAATATAAAAATTAAATTGGACAAAGTTCACACATTTAGAATTTGTTTGCATTCCACAAACTTTTATCAGAGATAGGGCTATAATTATTCAAGTAGTTTATAAACTGGAAAGATGCACTCACATAACCACTGCATTGAAACAATGCAATAACCTATGCTATCAGTATGGTAACACTACTGTTAATGGTGAAGATATAACTACTGCAGAAATCATTACTGAGCCCTACAGGAGAGGTGAAGGAGCCAATGTGTGCTGAACAAACAGTGATGATTTCTAGGGTTGGCCAATAAGCTCTGTGACATGAATGAGTGCTGTTTTACACCAGCTGAGGATTCAGAACTATATACTAATTTGAAGCTCAGTAGTACTATACACTATTGCCTTTTAGAGACTCTCCATTGTAAATGGCTGTATTCTGAAGAAAGGGGACCTCAGGTTACTCTCAGTATTAGTGATGTACAAGTCAGAAGTCAGTGAGTGCTATCAGACACATACAAACGCCCGAGGAACAATAACCATGGAAAGGAGTGCATATGGGAGTAGGATATAAACTTTGCTAATGATAACTCATGTCACTGAGGTCAGGAACTAAAGATGGCCTCTTAACTGGAACTGTGTGCGCCACTTCTTTATTACATCCCTGTGGTGGACTATATCCCTATAGTCATACCCTACGCACAACTGTAGCAAGATTTCTACAAAATGTGCCTTGTAAGGTATCATCGGAGAACTCCCATTAAGGATATGAGTTAATCACAGAGGTCACAGATTCTGTCATTTTACTAGATCTCTGTGACTTAGGCTCCAGCTGTCACTGGTGGAGATGGAGATGGAAATGGGGCTGTTTGTCCTGGACCTACTGGAGCTGTGCTTTCCCTTGCAGCTGCAGCAGGTACCTGGGGTGGGTACCCCCGCCCCATGGCTTTGGTTGGGATGGGAGCTGGGGCTGTGCATCCCTGACCCATGGTTTTGACCAAGGCTGCGTGCCTCTGCCCCGACTCATAGGTTCAGCCAGAGCCAGGGCTGCTCCCTCTTTTCCTGCCCAGTGGTTGCAGACATGGTGTGTCCCCCTCTGTCCTGGATGGGTGTGCTGGAACCAGAACTGTATGTTCCCCTGAGGCTGTGGCAGGGGGCGAGCCAGGGCTGTGCCCTCCCTGTGGCAGTGGGGCTGTCAGTTCCCCTGCTCCCATAGTTGTAGTAAAAGTCATGGGCTGATCACAGCTCCCATGAATTTTTGTTTTTGACTGCGACCTGGTCATGACTTTGACTAAAAATAACCCTGACAAAACCTCATCTTATTTAAAACTTGCTAGCGTGTGTTGTTTTGATAAAATATGGCATATGAAGCTATAAGATTCCCATGTATGAGATTATTAACAGATGTTCCCAATCCCACAGCCCTTTAGCTTTTGCTAGATTCCTCCTCTGTATTTGACAGCTGAGGACAAGGATATGAAAAAAGTGTCAGTAGTGCTGGCCACTTCATTCTTCCCTAAAAACAGGGATCTATGAAACTTAGTTCTAGGCTCCACTGATGTATCATGAATGATTTGCAAAAATGAGGTTTCTGCTGCTACTACTGTGCTCAGTAGATTGAACACAAGAATGGGCAGATCCTCATCACTGTGATAAGTGCTTAATGCTGCCAGCTGACATTTTCAAATTTCATTCTTTGCCTTAGCTGGAGTATAAATGTAACCATTTCACTAGATACTGCTTCTGTTCTGCAAACATCTTAAATTGCTCCCTTTGAAACCATGCAATTATGTGAAAGGTTGGCTGCACTCCTTGGTGGTTGATGGGACTCATTTATCAGGTAAATAATATCTAAACCTATCTAGACTTAATGGTTCGCACCTGCCAAGAGAGTGGTAACACATTTGAAAATAAGCAGGGATGAGTTTAAATTGCTAGGATGAAGCTAATGCATATCAAAAAGGACAATGAAAAGTCTGAAAAGATATAAGATGAATGATACTCATTGTTAAATGGTACTTCAGCTTTAAATATTTTGCTATAAGGCTGCTAAATGCTATTGAAATACTTTTTCCTGTTACCTCATTTTAGACTGTCCCTGTTATTTCACCCTGTCTCCATATTCAGTTAAATGATGCAGCCAATGAAACCACAGATGCCTTGTGATAGAATGTTCCCTGTTGGTATCCATGGAACTGCATTGCATGAATCTTACAAACACAGCTGTGCAAAAAATGGTGCTTGTGAAGAGAAAAGAACATAAATTTGCTTTTCTTTTTTTTCATTAAAACACCCAAAGTGGAAAAAAAAGTAATTCTTCTTTGTTTACTAGTCCCTCACGTGTGGATACATATGCACTCCATAGTTTCTAGAAAGTAGGTATCCGTTGACATGTACTTGCACTGTTGGTCTCCTTGCCTTCTGAACCAAAAGTATAAGGCAGGGCTACTCAACACATGGCCCATGGGCTGCATGCGGCCCGCAGCCTGTTTGTTTGCAGCCCGTGGTGCGGTTTGAATTGACACAGGGCTCAACATGGAGCCCGCGGGTGGGAGCCAAAACAAGAGTGGTCAATATAATGCTCTTCTGTTGATATGCCTTTTAGTAATTAAATTCCTGGACTGTCTTTGCTCATTAAAAGTGCTATCATATGGGTGGAAACTGGGTAAATATTGCATGTTGTTAATGTTAGCAGAACTGACTTAAATGGGGTCTGTGTGTTGTGTAGTCCTGCCTTAATCTTTGTATTCAGGCCCATCAGTATGAAAGAAACTATTTGCACATATATTTGCATGTATATGCAACCACACTTAAGTTGCGGCCCTCGGCATGTGCTGTGAGTATCATTGTGGTCCTCGGGGTTTCCAAAGTTGAATAGCCCTGGTATAAGGGATAGTGCAGACTGACGTCTCTCCAGTTCCTTCTTACTGACCTTAGTCAGAATCATCTGTGTCCACTGATTTGTCTATATGTTTTTCTTCTTAATGAAGCTGTGAATATAGTGTAAATAGTTTTTAATATTATACTCTAGTTAGAACTTTTAATCTTAGCTAAACTATACTAACTGTGCTTTCTCCATGCCCTGGAGAATTTCTCTTCATGGGCAAAGACTGTGACCAGAATTGTAGGATTTAACAATGTTGTCTCCTACCCAAACTCCTTCTCTGTGAAGAACCAATGCTGCTTCTGTTGTCCTGAAGAAGTGCAGCATATGTCACTTGTCTCAACTTCAAACTTCAGGCACTGTAGCTGAGAAAACATATTATGGAAAAGAAAAGACCGCTGTCACATTTTGGCTCAGGTTTCTAGTAGGACAAAAAACACTGTCAGTTCACAGTACTTTAATTCAGGCTAGCAGCAGCAACCAGGGTCTTCACTAAGGTCTTCTCCATGAGTTGGCCCAAATGCGACATTATAGCTACATATTTTTGTATGTGGACAACTGATTCCTAATGGGTCACTGCAGTCAGGCAGTTCAGGCAGTGATTTTGCTATTGCTCCATTTTCTAACACACTGGAGAATGTATCTCAATTTAAAAAAAAAGCCCATTTTAACTCTCACAAGGATTATAGACTTTGAGAGCAACCCTAGATTTGATCATGGCAAAGGCCTACTTCCCTTTGGAAAGATTCCAGTCCACAGTTTGATCAGGATAACTCACTTTCAGACTATGGACCATTGTCAAGGACCACTTTTCCCTTCTGGGCCATATGGAATTATGTTCTTATGTAATATCATTCACCTCTTCACCTACTTGCCAATAGACCTGGCTCGCTAGTCTATTTACGCACTGTCAGAGAGCACATTAACACCAGAGTAACAATTCCTGCCAAGGTTATAGATTTCACTGCCTTATAGATGAACCCAGAACAAGCACTTGAAGCAAGTTTCAAGAAGAGTGTGGACATTACAAGCTGGGAGGAGCAAGCTACCAGCTGACCTCAGTGGCAACCCATCCTCCATCTGGCAGTGTCCCACTTTGAGGAAAAGCATCTTGCCCTCCAAGATGAAAAAAGAGAGAAAAGGAAGGAAAGAAAAAGAAATAACTCTCCCAGCAAGCAGCTTCTCTTCCAGGAAATATCTCTACCTACAGAGTGTGGATCTGTGGTTCCAGGATCCATAAATCTGTGAGAGAGAGCATCCTCAGATCAAAGGATCACTGTTTCTAACAACTGAAGTCAAAGCAGGGGATGAAGCAACCTCCTTTCCATTTTCTATCAGAACCCCACATCCTACTCTTGAGTCATTGGCTTCAGGATGAGCAAGATGAACAGATATGGAGACAGGGTAATAAACAACTCAGCTTTCTCTCTTCTCTGTGAATAGGCAACTGAGAAGATTCTGGAATGGTTTCCTGGCTCTCACAGTAGTCTTCTACATTGTTAACTAAATAGGCCAGATTCTGCCCTCAGTTTACCCACATAACCATACTGACTGCAGTTAATTCAAATTGGTTGCTCAGGTACAACTGAGGGCAGAACGTATCCAGTTTATTCTTCTTGTATTATTATTTGTTATTTGTATTACGGTAATGGCAGTCATGGACCAGAAGCCATTCTGCAAGGTGCTGTCCAACCACAAAGCAAAGAGTGTGTCGCTACCTCAGAGAACTTACAACCTGAGTCAAACCGTTACAGTCATCACCTGAGTGACTTTTCCTTATGTCCTATTCAAGTCTGAAGCATCAACAATAAACAATTGCGACTGGAACAGCTGCATGCAGTGAGAATTTGCAGGCAGTCGTAGGATATTATTTTGGTGTAATGATCTTAATCTATTAATGAATAGCAGGATGGTATGCAGTTATAGTCAGCCACTGTGTGGTATGTTTATCTGTGGTAGGATAACATTTCTGTAGGAGACACTATGGAGTGCAGTAGAAAAAATAGATTGCCTGCAAGATTCTCTAGACTCCATAGGACTCTTATTGCCTGCCCTACAGAGAAAAGAACTTGCTTTAATTTATGAACAGGCAGTTCTGGTTATCTGAAGGGAATAATTACACATTATTTTCATCATGGTAATCAACTGTCACTTAATTGTAGTGTCAGTCGAGCACTCTAAATCCCTTGTGTGAAACATTCTACTGCTTCCCTGATCCGGTTAAGCAGGATTTACCTCCTGTAATTAATTATTTTGAGCCAACCATAATCTTTATATCTTAACGCACATGTGGAACATAAGCTGACAATGTAACAGCAGAAAAAGGTTGTGCAGAAACATAGTACAAGTTTAACTAAGCTTTAGCATATTAATATTGAAGGAAGCTACCTCTCTCCTATAACTTAGTGAGATATAAATAGATGAAAATATACAAAATATAATCAAATATGTACATTACACAGATACGTGCAGGAAGAAATACAGTTGGATGCTGAAACAGCTAGGGCAACATACTAATATACTTCCACTTGCCAGGTATCTTAGGAAAAGCTCCAGCTGACAGAAAACTGAGCAGCCTGCCTGCTCAGCCACACAGATCCCCAAGAACACTGGTACTCCATTCGCTGCGCCTCTGAGGTAGAATCCAGTTCCAAGTCCTGATACTCAAAGTCTTCTAGGGGATTGGGCCTACCTGTCTGATGCTATATCTACACTATGAGCTAGGAGTGTGATCCCCTGCTTGTACACATGTACTTGCAGTAGCTCTCTTCAAGTTAGCACAAATATGAACAGCAGCATAGCCCTGTAAAGTGGGTAGCAGCAGAGGCCCAGCTGAGGCATGCTGCAGATATGTAACTTTAAGGCAGCGGGATCATTGAGCATGTTCAAACCTACCCTCCCCATTGGGCCTGGATGGGTCTTAGAGGACGTACTGATCACTCCAATTATGCGTGAAATACCACCCACTCCTGAATCAATCCTCCAGCTAACCAAATGCCATGTGTTCGCCAACTTGCAAACATCTGGCCAGCAGCCTGCCTTGCACAGAGCTGTGTGAGTAGAGTGCAGATGAGGATCGGTGTCTAGCAATGGGATGACACTGAGGATGACTTTAAAAATGTTTTCAGTCTTACATATCAATGCTAACCTAGGAATACTAAGGATCAGTGTCTTTTGTATGAGTGCACATATATATATGTCATAGATGGGTACCATTGTGTTTATGGGAGAAAGCTTTCAAAACAATTTCAAACTTGACTCATTTATGATGACAGTGTACTATCAAAATTTCCAGCGACCAGAGGAACTAGAGCAGGGAGTTGGAGATGGGGGGACAGGTAGTCAATTCCCTCTGTCCAGCTGGAGGTGATCATTAAAATTATGATTGTCAATTGTTATGAATCAAATGCCACCTCCCGTACCTTTCTATCATCACAATGCCCATGGATATATGCTCTCATACTAATGTCTTTGATGTCAGCTGTTTGCATGGAACTAATTGCTGCATTCATAGAGGCTGGCTTATTTGGAAAGCTTCTGAAGGGTAGATTCTCCTGCCTCAGCCAAAGGAGACAGCTATTCATTGCCAGTTGCTTTTATATGAAATTTAATCCTTGTTTGAATTGTGACAGTGATTGGTTATATCTTAAAGGAAGTTTAAAAACATGTATATTTTTGGGCATCAATCACTCATACACATAAACAATGCCATTAATTACCCAAATTAGAGAGGACTTCTGTTAGACCAATACCCGTGTACCAGGATGCAACTGATTATACGAATTCTAGCTTCTTTCTCTTAAACCTTCATACTGTTAGCAGCCCTCCTATCCCCTCTAGGAGGAATCATTTCAGTCTTGAACTGAACTCCCATTTTCTCAAGCAGTTTATCAGTGGCAATGTTTTGCAAAATTGACTAGAGCCAAGAAGCTATTTCAATATTTGATCTTTAGATATGGGACATCTTTAGCTCAACTTTATCTGAAATAAATTCTCTGGGCTATTTAAATTTCCCAGTATGCTTTTGGTCTATATGCAGTGGAAAACAAAATCTAGTAATGAAACATTTTGGTATGTTTTGACTTCTTAAAGGAAGAGTCCTCCCACCTATGTTCCAGTGTGTTCCCCAGTCTGATCCAGATTGTTTCTGGTGGTGGCAAAGATTCTCTACCTCTGCATTCTCTTGTAATGAACCAGATATTATATGTTATTTGAAAATATAAGCATTCTCCAGACGTGCCTGATTTCATATTTAATGAGGAAAAATAATGAATACAGGGGAATTTTCCTTTAGCTGTTATTAAAAAAAAAAGACCATGGTATCTATAGATTTGTTATACTGTGTATTTTTGGGGAAAAAACCCCAAATGACTCCATTTCATGCTACATTTTCATCTCTCATCCATCTCAACTCCTTAGATATCTCCATTGCCTATCTATGGATATTTTAGAATTCAGATAGTTTGGCCCACCATACTGGCAGTCCTTGCCTTCTTTAGAGATGGCACTTTTTCCCATATTTTAGTATTTTCCCCCTCTGTGAGAGGAAAGCACCCTTTGTTTCTTTGGGGGGAAATTTGCACCAAAAAGATTAAAAATTTGTAAAATTCTGCATATTAAGTTGTCAAAATTAATGCTAGATGATCTCAACAACCTCAATTATTTTTGTCATTTATATCTAACAATATAGACAAAAATATCCCCTCAAGAGCAGAGAGTTAAAGAAACCCCTGTGACAACACGGTTCCTATTTCTCTGCTCCCTCTCCCTCAGAATCCAAGTGCACACCCCCTCCCAGAGCCAAGACACCCACAGCCACACCTCTTCCCTGCCCAGGGATCCAGAGGCAGAAACAGCCTTATGCTGGATCTGGATTTGCATGGAACTTCCTGTGCACTGCCATCTCCTTGCTTCAGGGTGTGCTGAAAACTGCCTCCAGCTCCCTCTTCCTGCCCCAAGCAGGGTCTTTTAGGCTATGTCTAGACTATAGGCTTCTTTCAGAAAAAGCTTTTTTCAGAAGAGATCTACAGAAAAAACTTCTTCCGAAAGAGAGCGTCCACATTACAAAAGTGCATCGAAAAAGCAGTCTGCTTTTTTGAAAGAGAGCGTTCACACCGAATGGATGCTCTCTTGTATATAAGCTGTGATTGCTCTTTCGTCTTCTTCTGAAAGAACTCCCTCTTCCCTGTCTCCACACCTTTTTGCAAAAGAGCTCTTTCACAAAAAGACTTCTTCCTCATAGAATGAGGATTACCAATGCCGGAAAAAACCCTCTGTTCTTTCGATTTTTCTCACGGAAGAATGCAATTTCAGTGTGGATGTTCCTCAAGTTTTGTTGGAAAAATGGCTTTTTTTCCGACAAAACTCTGTAGTGCAGACATACCCCTATTTGCGAGCTTAGCTCTGCGTGGTCCAGCAGCCACTAACGGGAGCCAGCAATTCTGCAGACCATTTCTGTGGGTGAGAGAGGAAATTCTGCACACACACACACAACATTAATTTCTGAAAAAAAAAATCTGCCTTGTGCAATAGTGCAGAATTCTCCCTGGATTAAAACTTTCTATAGTTTTCTCCATTGTTTCATGATCCAACACCAGTACTTTGTGTCCAACCACCATATACCATACCAGAGTCTGGTATCAAATCATTAAAATGCATACTTTATATACTTTAGAGATATACATTCTTGTATTTAGATATACATCTAAATCTGAACAATGAAATTAGATTAAAAATGAAAAGGTATTATGTTATGCATGTATCTAAGCTTGCAAGAAAACACATTATAATTGTATTACACTGGAAGAGTTGAAAATAGTGCAATCATGCATTTCCTTAAAATGTGTTATGCTCACGAGGGGAGAGGGAAGCCCCCCTTTCATGAGCAGCCCCTTGGCTGATTGCACTCTCTATGGGTATGTCTACACTACAACATTATTTCGAAATATCTTATTTTGAAATAGTTATTTTGAAAAAGCTTATTTCGAAATAACGCGTCTAGACACAATATGCATTTCAAAATAGCATTTTGCTATTTCAAACTAGCATGTCCATACTGATAGGGTGCTGAATCGCATTTAAGGCTGGCCGTAACCAGTTCTGGCAGGACATCAGGTCAGAAGTTACTTTGTGTGGCTGCTTCCTGAGACTATCTGAGACCTGTGCTTAAAAGGGCTCCTCTGGACAGCCAGTTCTAAGGTTTCCCTGCTTACTTGTGTACCTCACTGAGGGACTGCAAATCATTTTTTTCTCTGTATGCTCTGGTTGCCCTCACTCAGGACACCACAGCACTCTGCAGAATGGAGCTGGAGCAGCTCCTGGACACTCTGGTGCTTCTCCTGGACATGTTGCTGCAAGCTTGGCAGCACATTCTGCAAGCAGTAACAGTCTCTCTGGTGTGCCCCACTGGGGGCTTGTGCCTCATTCCTCCTCTTCGTCCTTCCACTTATCCCTCCCTAACCCCCCTTCCTGCTGTACAATAAAAGACACGTGTTCATTACAACAAAGCCTCTTTATTGAACAAAACTGGGGTGGGAGCGGGAATGAAACTGAGGTGAGACTGGGGAAAGAAGGTGGGAGAGGGGAGGGGGAAGGTTGGGGGGAGCAAGCTGGCAGGGGGGGACAAGGGGAGGAAGGAGGAAGAGAAGCTCAGCGCTCAGGGTTGGGGGTCTCGCTGGCCCAACTGTCTCCCAGCACCACGGGTGTGGGGCCTCGGTGTCCCTGGGGGTGTGGGAAGGGTGGGGAGGAAGAAGAGGGAGTGGGAGGAGGAGCGGTAACTGGGGAGGCAGCAGGGGCTGGAGCAGCAGGAAGCAGCAGGAGGGTCGATGACCACCTGGGGGGCACAGACCATCTTGCCCCCCAGGATGTGGTCCAGGGCATCAAAATAGGGGCAGGGGTTTGGGTCTGCCCCTGGTTAGGAGCTGCTCCCTGTGGCCCTGGCATAGGTCTGCTGCACTCCTTTATTTTCATGCGAACCTGCTCCTGGGTTTGCATGTGGCCTTTGGTAGCCAGGCTGGCAGCCATCCACCTGTAGACAGTTGTGTTCCTCTGTTTAGTGCGGAGATCATGGACGTTGGAGGCATCCCCCCAAACCTGAATTAGGTCCCTGATCTCCTCACTGGACCAGGACGGTGCCCGCCTTTTCCTGTCCTTGGCAGGCTCCTGGGAGCTGGCAGACTGCTCCTGGGGAGCAGCAGAGGGCTAGCTGGCACTGGCTGCCTGGCTCATGCTGGTGCCACTGGGTCAGGTGCAGCGACTGCTGGATCTGGGCTGGCAGGCTTGGAGCTGGCACAGGCACTGTAGCCAGAGTCTGCCCCTTTAAGGGCTCCGGAGATGGGGGGGAGGGAGAGGAGTTTTCTTGGTTGTGCCCAGAGTGGCTACCAGGGTACCCTGGGAAGGGCTGGAGGCCCCCTATTTTGAAATAAGCATCTACACAGCACTTATTTTGAAATAGCAATTTCGAAACCACTATTCCTCGTGGAATGAGGTTTACCAATTTCGAAATAAGCCCTCCACTATTTCGATTTAATTTTGAAAAAGCAGTTTGGCTGTGTAGACGCTGGTAAAGTTATTTTGAAATAACGGCTGTTATTTTGAAATAGCTTTGCTGTGTAGACATACCCTAACTCTGTTTGTGTTTATTTGTTTTTGCTGAGTCAGCTCTCCGGCCAACTCACACATAGTCTGTGAGATAAAAGCAAAGTAAGTGCCCTCTGTAATGTCATAGAATCATAGGACTGGAAGGGACCTCGAGAGGTCATCAAGTCCAGCCCCCCGTCCTCAAGGCAGGACCAAGCTCCGTCTACACCATCCCTGACAGATGTCTATCTAACCTGTTCTTAAATATCTCCAGAGAGGGAGATTCCACCACCTCCCTTGGCAATTTATTCCAATATTTGACCACCCTGAGAGTTAGGAATTTTTTCCTAATGTCCAATCTAAACCTTCCTTACTGCACTTTAAGCCCATTACTCCTTGTCCTGTCCTCAGAAACCAAGAAGAACAAATTTTCTCCTTCCTCCTTGTGACACCCTTTTAGATATTTGAAAACCGCTATCATGTCCCCCCTTAATCTTCTTTTTTCCAAACTAAACAAGCCCAGTTCATGAAGCCTGGCTTCATAGGTCATGTCCCTCTCAGTTGGTTGCTCCTCCAGAACAGAATGGTGCCCCAGGACTCCTTCCCTGGAGGAAGTGTCGTCTTCACTCTCTTGGGCCATTTTGGCCACAAAGATATTTTGGTTCACTCTATTGGGTTTCTTAATGTCCACGATACTTTTCCCACTGACTAATAAGGACCTGGGGAGATCCAGGCCCATCCATTACTCCAGGTCCCAGCCCAGGACCCCTATAGATAGCAACAATCCTTTGTCCTTTTATCTAGTTAGCATGGCTACTCTAATTTTCTGGGCCACCCTTACCTCAGGCCCTTGACCTGATGGAGTCCCCATAATCAGCTCAGGGCTCTTTCGTGGCTTCTGGCATTACCTCATCCAAGTCACACTTCTCCTGCTCTAACAAGCAGTTTCTCTGGCCCTGAAGCTCTTCTTATTACTAAACTGCTGGGCCCTGATTGGCTGCTTTTCCACACAGCAGTTGTAGGAAGCTTGGAGGACTTCTCTATTGCTTTTTTTCTGAGGCAGGGAGTGTCAGGGCCACAAGGCTCCAGCAGAGGGCCTAAGGATCTAGCCCATCCCCGTCACAGTTGCATATGTGGCCTTTAGCTCTAACATTTTCTGTCTCTGAGGCTATGTCTAGACAACAGCACTATTTTGCGGTACCAGAAGTATATTGAAATAGCTATTCTGCATCTTTAAACATGCAGATTATTTTGGAATAGATTTTGAAATAATGGGCATGCTATTCTGGCGTCCCTGTAACTCTTGTTTTATGAGGGTTAAGGGACGTTTTGAAATAGTGCTTTATTTCAAAATTTGGCGCTGTGTAGACCTACAGGTACAGTGTCAATGCCCTCTGAATGTTTGACCATGTTGCAGAAGTTCATAGTCTGACTCATCCCTGCCAAAGGATTTATGTGCAAGGGTATGAGATGCATATTAGAGAAACAAGGTGGGTGAGGTAATATTTTTTTATTGCACCACTTTCCATTGGTGAGAGAGGACAAGCTTTCCTGGAACCTACACAGCTACAACACTGCCTCAACACTATGAAATGTATATATTACTTGAATTATATTGTTATCTGCACTCTTTTTTTACATTGTCAAAAGTTAATTTCCCTGGTATAAAACCCTTCTTACATTGCCACTTCTCAGGTCCTAAGTGTAATTTATTTAGGACTTGTTCTAGTCTGGCTGACTTATTTTTTTCAAGGATTTTTTTCAAATCCATCTCTATCAATTACATTAGTTTTGTGCACAATGAAGGTCATTTCCTGACCTTATTGTGGTGGGTGGTGCACAAGTTATTAAAGCATTCCTTATCATCGATAACAGGTTACCTGAAAAGAGGCACTCATTTACAATTACTGCTGAAACAATCCAATGTCTTTCTGGATTATAGTATGAACTTCAAGAACAAGCTACTCTCCCCTGGAGATTTCCCTTCAATGGTTTTAAATAGCAAGTTCCATTTCCTCTCCCATTATGGCAGCATTTAGCATATTGTTTTGTCTAATGTGAGCTATGCTAATTATTATACTGTCTATAAACTATATTACACTGTCCATGATGTATTCTTTCCTTCATACTGAAATGGAGGCATAAATGGCTGTTGATAGAAATTGTAAGAATCCCATTTTTATTTGATTTGACAAGGTAGTTATTATTTCTTCATGAGTTATCTTTATGAGCAAAAATAATTACTTCCTTTAGTTCCTGCGTTGTTATATTTTAGTTAATATCCTTCCAGCCACATTTCCTATTTTGAAAAATGTGAAGACTCCTTCATTATCATATATTTTGCAATTACAGGCTAGTTGGTAAATTTGGGGGTAGAGTTTAGATGACTGGGGTCTCATAAGTTCCGTTTCAGGGCTTTTTAATTGGCAGACATGTTTTAATTTCCCTCTGTGTAACCATAACTTTTAGGTTTTCATCGATGCATGGCTTATTACCTAGCTTCTTGCTATGGCTTTGAAGAATGCCCACAAATTTTTATGGTGATGTGACTGGAACTAGCACTGTGTCAAAACAAAACAAAATTCCTAAACATAAATCTGCATATATTTTCAAATGAGAAATCTTTTAATCAATTGGGGTTAAATCCACAGCACCCAGAGCTCCCCTTGGACCTGTGGGTTTTCAGCACTTTTGAAAATCAAGCCAAGGGCCTCATCCCATTGCCACCAAAGATAATGGCAAGACTTCTAAAACCTTCCTCTTTAAAAGCCTACCCACCACAAGAATGACATTCACCATATTGATATGCCCTTTGACTCAAAACCCCAACCAACCTCAGTCCCCCAGCCTAGTCAAAATAGCTTTGACCCTAAAAAGGTAGATGTGCCAGAGACTTTATGGGTATGTCTACACAGCAGGGCTAAAGTCAAATTAAGCTACGCAACCTACATCCATTACATAGCTTAACCTACATTAACCTACATCCATTACATAGCTTAAGTTGAAATAGCTTAATCTGGCATTTGGCACTGTCTACACAGCAGGAAGTCAAAGAAAGAACGCTCTTCTTTTGACTTCCTTTACTTCTCATGAAATGAGGGTTACCATGTAAGAAATCCTTCAGCTTGACATTATTTCGAAATAACAGCTTGAAGTGTAGATACACACTGTGAAACCCATTTGAGACTTCATTATGGCTATTGATTTTGTGCTGAAGATGCTCAGACTGTGGTGATGGGTAAAAATATAAAATCCTAAGATCCATAGAGAGAACAGTGCCTCTCATTTTTCTCTGTAGTAAATTTAGGGCTGGTGAAAATGTTGGAGTGACAGCCGTGAAGAGCGAAGTCTCATCCTGAGGCAACAGTAGTGCAGTTTTTACCAAATAACACCTTGCTCCTGTTTTCCAGTCCTGGACTGAAGGGTTTGTTTCACAATTCAGCCCCTCTGATCATTCAGAACCATACCACTCTGGGTATGTCTACACTACAAAGTTAGTTCGAACTAATGGATGTTAGTTCGAACTAACTTTAATAGGCGCTACACTAGCACTCCGCTAGTTCGAACTAGGAAAACCTCATTTTACGAGGATTAAGCCTAGTTCGAACTAGCTAGTTCGAATTAAGGGGTGTGTAGCCCCTTAATTCGAACTAGTGGGAGGCTAGCCCTCCCCAGGTTTCCTTGGTGGCCACTCTGGCCAACACCAGGGAAACTCGTCTGCCCCCCTCCCGGCCCCGGACCCCTTAAAGGGGCACGGGCTGGCTACGGTGCCCGTGCCAGGTGCAAGCCTGCCAGCACCCAGCCAGCAGACCCTGCACCTGGCACGGATCGAGCCACCAACCTGATGCCCCGCAGCCCTCCCCCTCTTCCCGGGACCAGGCTGGCGGGTCCCGGGAGCTTACCCGGGACCGCAAGAGGCGGGCACCCGCCTGGGCTAGTGCGGACATCGTGGACCTCGTCCACGACCTCCACACTAGGCACAGGAAAGTGGCCGTCTAGGGCAGGAGAGCTGCCAGCCTGGCCACCCAGGAGCAGGTGTGCATGAAAATCAAGGGGGTCCACTGAGACCCCCGACCCTGAGCCCTGAGCTTACAATGGCCGTCCTGGGTCAGACCAAAGGTCCATCTAGCCCAGTAGCCTGTCTGCCGACAGCGGCCAACCCTAGGGATCCTGGAGGGGATGGACCGAAGACAGTGACCAAGCCATTTGTCTCGTGCCATCCCTCTCCAGCCTTCCACAAACCTTGGGCAGGGACACCACTCCTACCCCCTGGCTAATACCACTCCATGGACCCAACCTCCATGACTTGATCTCACTTCCCTTTAAACTCTGTTCCAGTTCTAGCCTTCACAGCCTCCTGCAGCAAGGAGTTCCACAGGTTGACTCTTTGCTTTGTGAAGAACAACTTTCTGTTACTAGTTTGAAGCCTGCTACCCATTCCTTTCCTTTGGTGTCCTCTAGTCCTTCTTTATGGGAACTAATGAAGAACTTTTCTGTATGCACCCTCTCCACCCAACTCCTGCTTTCAGAGACCTCTATCCTGTCCCCCCTCCGTCTCCTCTTTTCTAAGCTGAAAAGTCCCAGTCTCTTTAGCCTCTCTTCATATGGGACCTGTTCCCAACCCCTGATCATTTTAGTTGCCCTCCCCTCTCCCAGCCTCTCTCTTCTCCTCTCCCACCTCCTTTTCCCAGTCTCCCCCAGTTTTGTTCAATAAAGACAGATTCCATTTTTTAACACAATTGTCCTTTATTTTGTACATCAAGAAAAGGGGCTAGGGAAGGGTAAGTGGAAGGAGGTGAGGGAGGAATGGGGTACGCGCCCCCAATGGAGAGGACTGGGCTGGCTCTGCGGGCTTCTGGGGGTGGAAGCTCTCCTGCAGCCCCCCAATTGCCCCCTCTCCCCAGATGGCAGCCTGCGGCAAGTGCAGCCGGGCTGATGGCCGAGTGGTGTGATGTGCCCAGTGTGGGTACTCCGGGCACTCCAAGCCAGGACTGCTTTGCAAGCGGGACACCCCTGAGAGCTGTCTGTCCGGGGTGGGGGTCGGGACCCTTTAAGCACAGCCCTCGGCTAGCCTGAGACAGCATCTCCACGCTCTAAGTCCTCCTCTGATGCCCTGCTGGCACTGCTTCCAGCCATCCTTAAGCCTGGTTCAGGGTCCACTTAATGTGGACATGCTAGTTCGAATTAGCAAAACGCTAATTCGAACTAATTTTTTAGTCTGGATCCGTTAGTTCGAATTAGCTTAGTTCGAATTAACTAATTCGAACTAAGTTAGTTCGAATTAACATTGTAGTGTAGACGTACCCTAAGTGTGCTAAGAAAGATGTCACATTAGTCCTACTAAGAGATTTGTTTTTGTTTCTTGGCACCTGAACATTAGGAACGGGACTAAAACAATAATTCATTTCATATTAAATCGAATAATAATTTCCAGTAACTATTAATTACCTGATTCATTCCAAAATGGAGACCCAGTTCCCTGGATTATCTAGTTTCTTTAATGCACACTTTTTTCCATAAAATCAGTACATAGCTTTTGCTATGTACAGTGTAGCTACAAAAGGCCTAAAGAGGGATCAACTTTCCATTCAAATTATATGCATCAACTGCTTTCCATCTTGAGCTTTACTTTAAGACTAAAGAAATCAGTGATTTCACTCATGAAAAAGTTAGTTTTTATGATTTTAAAGTAAAGTCTTTAATACAATCTGTAGACATATCTTTTATCAAAAAAGATGCTATGTAAAATAAATTACACACAGAGATCTGTCAGACCATGCCTAAGTTAAAAGGAATAATGTAGGTCTGACTCTAACAATTAGCCAGCCAGCCAGTTAAGGGATTATGCAGTTGCAGTGGGAAAGGATAAAAAAAATCCTCAAACTCCAGGAGAACATAATCCTTTTTGATTTAAAGGGATTTTAACATTAATCACAAAGGGCACATCTGTCACTAGTTGTGCTGTATAAAACTGCTGTTATTGTTTCCTTTCAGTCACTGTGGAAGTGGAGCAAAAAACAGTCACTTTGGTTTCTTCATCAACATTTTGAGATGAGTGATTAAAATGGAAGAGATACTAGATACTGTCTGCAAAATACAGGACGATGTAGCACTTTAAAGACTAACAAGATGGTTTATTAGATGATGAGCTTTCGTAGGCCAGACCCACTTCCTCAGATCAAATAGTGGAAGAAACTAGTCACAACCGTAAAGACTTGTTAGTCTTTAAAGTGCTACATTGTCCTGCATTTTGCTTCAGCTACCCCAGACTAACACGGCTACATCTCTATCACTAGATACTGTCTGTTATCTATGTTCTAACACTCCTTGTTGTGCTGTTCCTTCAGCTTTCTCAGCACTGTGTTTCCAGATCTCCCTTGGAATATTGTTCAGCATTTCAGGAAATAAAAGAGATACAATTTCAGATATGGCATGATTATTTATTGTGAGTATGCTGTTTGAAATTTGCTTAGTGCTAATGTTAAAGAAATGCTGGGAGACTGGTTATTCAAGTACAAAGAAAGCTATTTCCAAACAATCAAGGGAGGCAAGAAAATATCAGAGAGCAAGTATATTTTTCATAGTCATTTATGGTATGGTGAGTTCTCCACAAAAGAAATACAGCCTTGTTTGACATCTAATTTCCATTCAGCCTTCATTATAACATGAGCGATTAACAGTGCAGACATGTTTCCAGCAATATATCTACACTGTAAATGGTCATGTCACACTTAGGGCTGTACCTACTTAATTTGCTGTCTCAAAAGCAGTAAACAACATCTGAAAGAGTGGTGCTAAATTTTCATAAGTTTGTGTAAGCAAGATAATGTGGAATGAGAAGCATAATCCCACATCACACTTTTCTATGCATGAAGAAAACTGGCTCTTCTCTCTAAGGCAGTGTTTCCCAAATGGTGTTCTGGGGAACCCCAGGGTTCCGTGAAGTGAAAATAAGGGTTCCACGAGAAAATTCCATTACAATAACATGTTATTATTTAAAAAATAATAATTAATATTAAGCATTTATGAATTTTATTGAAAACAATTTTCATTTGTGTTGATCTCATGACCTTGTTTAGCATTTGTTTATTATTATCCTTACTTATTTGTGGTCTACTTTTTCAGCTCCATATATAAGACTGCTATTAGGGATTTCACAAAATTCTTTTGAGTTTAAAAGGGTTCCGTGGCCAAATAAAATTGGGAAACACTGCTCTAAGGCAACCAACCAATTGTGCAATGGTTTCCAAAAAAAGACTGCAGAGCTGTAATTTTTGTGCTAAAAATCTGTTACTTTTTTTTTAGGGGCTGGCTGAAAACAATAATTTGACTCTTAGAATGTCTCAGAAGGGTAGCTGTGTTCGTCTGTAACTTTAAAAACATTAAGTAGTTCTGTGGTTCCTTAGAGACTAAAAAAACGATATAGTATCATGAGCTCAAGTGGGTCTTAGCAATGAAAGTTATGTTTTTTTGTTTTTTGGGGTTTTTTTGGCTAGTCTTTAAGGCTACGTCTAGACAGAATTGCTTTTTCGGGATACTGGAAATAGCCCGAAAGAGCCATGCCACATCTAAGGAATGTGTCTGTTTTTTCGAAATTTTTTTCAAAAGAATGAACGTGCTCTTTTGCCATCCCTGTAAACCTCGTTATACGAGGAATAAAGGATGGCTCGAAAGAGCACTTTTTTCCTAAATTTGGTGTCACATAGACATACCAAATTTCAAAAGAGCCTCTTTCAAAAGTAAATTGAAAAGAAATTTGCGTACCACAAATTGAGTATCTTTATCCGATTTAACAATGCACTCTGGACATAGCCTGAGGTGCCAACTACTCGTTGTTTTTTACTTTTAAAATAATTTCTTAAAATAATTCCCAAACTCTGGCTAAAAAAAATGTGCGAGAGAGCGACACACACACACACACACAGAAGAAGAAAACATCCCTACAGGAGCTAAAATATCCCTACTGGAGCTATCATGCAAATATTAAAGAAGTGTGAAGGGAGAGGACATTTTCTGTAGAGGCTGCTGTACCTCTCGATGCTATAACTCAGATTCTAACTAATGTAGCTGAAGCTCCTGTAGTAGTCCTGTCTCAGCACCTTAATAACTGCTAGCTGTCCTGCCTTGAATTTACTCCTATTTTTAATTTGCGTTGGAAGGGTAACATAGGAAACAAACCACATTGCACCCTTATCTGGAAGGATCCTCACTGTGGATATGAGAACAGTTTATTTTCCATGCTCATTCAATCTAATCTGTGACCATTCGTGCCAGTTGTGTAGGTGATTTTGTGATGCCACTGGGAACTTGACTTGATCACTATCATTTCACATAGACCACTAAAGAGCTGAAAGATAAGAATTTTGATCACTTTCCAAACCTTTTCCCTGAAGCAGACCAGAAAAAAAATCCTGGCATCCCATTACCAATTCTTTGAGGTATTAAGGCATCCAATTTGTATACAGTCTAGGGGGTACAGCAACCAACTACAAGTCAAGAAGCATATTACTAACTCTGGTACAATTTTCTTGTATGTCCTTAGGCAAGTCCCTTCATCATTCTGCACCTTGGTTTCCCCATCTATAGGCATACCCAGCCCTACATTAACAAAATAAACGTATCATTTTTTTTACTAGCATGTGAAGTGTAGTGATATAACAAAAAGATGTCGAGCTGGCATCTGCTTTTCATTCCTCTGTTGGGTTAGATTGTTTTGGGGAAGGGCATCATGCAGAGCAGTTTGTTTACATGTGGGCCTCATCTAGGGGCAGGACCCAAAAATGACTGGGGGGATGTGGTTGCACGTGGATCACTTGAGGGTGTGATCTGAAGATGACAGGACAGCTGGGATGGGGACTGCTCAGAGGTCAGGATGTAGCCTGCTGGGTCATTCTTGCTGGTGATGCTACAAGGCTGGGAAGACCATAGCATGACTCCCAGTTGCTGGGGAGTTTGAGGCATTCAAGTCCCTGATATAATGAATTCAGGTCCCCATGCAGTGGGTTTGACAGTCAATCACTCACTAGAGCAGAACTACGCAGTGAGCCCCTGGTTGCCTGTGCTGTGAGGGGGGAGGCTGCAAGGTTCTGCTCAGCTGGGACACAGGGAGGGAGTTTCAGTCCCTGATAGCACATCCTGATCAGAGCCGGGGCTAGGAAATCCCTTGCAAAGGCTCCTCCTGGCCCTGGTGCTCTTTGTCCTTACCTGAGTGACCGGAAGCAGTCAGAGTTGCATTTTGGCCCTAAAGGTGCAATAATCTAAACCTGCTCTGTGAAGGAGCAAGTCCTTAGAGCACTCATTGCTACAGCATCTGGCCACATTAGAGATCAAAGGAAACAATTTTGAATTTTCAACTCAAAACTCAGCCCAGAGAAAAAAGTTCGTCCCTCACTCACCTCTCCTTTTGGAGGGGTAGATGAGATGTGGCAGGAAACGTTTTGAAGGTTTAACCCACAGTGTTAATGAGATGGAAAGAATGCAGCCAAGAGGATAGGAATGCAAAAAGAGGGCACTTACTGGTCTCTCTCCATTTTAATCAGCTCGTCTTGTTTTTGAAGAAGAAGCCAAAGTGACTGTTTTGTGCTGTACTTCTACAGAGGCTAAAGGGAACCAGAGAGAGGCATTGTACATTCTACAGCAAATGACAGATGTGCCCTTCATGATTAAAGTTAAAACCATTTTGAATCAAAAGGATTGTGCTCCCCCTTCATTGAATTTTGTAATCTCCCAATGAAATTGCTGCTTCCCTTAAGTGGCCGATGACATGATTAGTGGACTCTGACATACAGTTGGTTTCCTTTTAATTAAGTGCTTCTTTAGCAAACACAACTTCTTTAGCCAAGTTATATGTTGAAACAGCTCTCTCAGAGGGTATGTCTACACTACCCTCCTAGTTCGAACTAGGAGGGCAATGTAGGCATACCGCACTTGCAAATGAAGCCCGGGATTTGAATTGCCCGGGCTTCATTTGCATAAGCGGGGAGCCGCCATTTTTAAAACCCCGCTGGTTCGAACTAGGATTCCTATTCCGAACTACCGGTATACCACAGTGGAACGAGGTGTACCGGTAGTTCGGAATAGGAATCCTAGTTCGAACTACCTAGTTCGAGCCCCGTGCAGCCGCGCTGCATGGGGTTCAAACCAGCGGGGTTTTAAAAATGGCATCTCCCCGCTTATGCAAATGAAGCCCGGGAAATTCAAATCCCGGGCTTCATTTGCAAGTGCGGTATGCCTACATTACCCCGCTAGTTCGAACTAGCGGGATAGTGTAGACATACTCCTGAAAACACTTAGGGTATCATAGAATCATAGAATAATAGGACTGGAAGGGACCTCGAGAGGTCATCGAGTCCAGCCCCCTGCCCTCAAGGCAGGACCACGCTCCGTCTACACCATCCCTGAGAGATGTCTATCTAACCTGTTCTTAAATATCTCCAGAGAGGGAGATTCCACCACCTCCCTTGGCAATTTATTCCAATATTTGACCACCCTGACAGTTAGGAATTTTTTCCTAATGTCCAATCTAAACCTCCCTTGCTGCACTTTAAGCCCATTACTCCTTGTCCTGTCCTCAGAAACCAAGAGGAACAAATTTTCTCCTTCCTCCTTGTGACACCCTTTTAGATATTTGAAAACCGCTATCATGTCCCCCCTTAATCTTCTTTTTTCCAAACTAAACGAGCCCAGTTCATGAAGCCTGGCTTCATAGGTCATGTTCTCTAAACCTTTAATCATTCTTGTCTCTCTAAACCTTTAATCATTCTTTGTTTAATGTGTGGATGTTTTAATATTTTTTACCTTCATTGCCAATAAAATAATCTTTAAACTTTTTATTCTTGCATGTACTAAGAGCCAATTAGTTGATACTAGTTTTGGTCTCTAATTATGTTGCTATTGTACCTTATGCAATTTAGTGTTCTTTTTTGGGTGGTTTGTTTTGTTTTATCTCCAAAGTAAGTCACTAACTTAAATTTTTAAATATATGCTTAATTAACAGACAAGATGTAATATATAATAGTACTTAAAGAGAATGCAGGGTTGATCTGCTATGTTTACTTACTTACTAGATAACTTTACTAGATAAGTTTACTTCCCTAAACAAGCCATTGTTTATAGCTAAGCTCCTTAAAAAGCAGTTCAAAAGTGACTACAACAAACACAAAATACATTAAACCATTCCAATGATATAAAAATATTTAATTTACCTTTTGAGACAGAATTATTAAGATACGGCTTCAATTGGTGCATCTGTTGTTTTGTGTTGGCTACTCAGTATCATTTTTGCACATGAATGGTAGATTTTACTAAACACACCAAACCCATGTAAATGGTCTACATTTATGTAAATCTGTCATTGATGTGTGAAGGGATAGTAGGCCCAAGGTGTATGTACATCAGGGATAGTTGCAGGTAAGGGTGGCGGCAAGACAGAAGGCAAGGGTTAACAGATAAATGCCAAGGGGAAATTAAGGGTAGAAGAGGAGGCATGGCAGAAGGTTGGGGGAAAGGTAGAGGGCAGAAAATGGTGTTGTTATAATGAGGTTCAGCTCAGTTCAGCAGCGTGGAGGCTGCCAGCACAGAAGATGGCCAAGAGATACCATGGCATCTAGCTCTATGCTGCCTCCAGGGCCATATACATCTATTACAGGTCTCCCATAAGTCAAGCTATGGGTGTACAACATAAATTTTCAGCTGGGGCTAGAGATTGAGGCCACCTTGTATTCACCCAGCTGCAGTGACTCATTTCCTGTGAAGATGGCCCTGGCTTCCTACTCTGAGTCTTGTAACTTGGTTCATGAGGCTATGAGTCACTGAGATCTCATTCACTGCATTGCAATGGGCCTCACTGCAATTTGTCCTGTATGACCCGCCATTGGCTGGCTCAAATCTGAATGACATTGCCACCAAATAGAACAGGAACCACTGCTGCCGAGTGTGTGTTGGGAGGGCTCAATTTCCAACTCCGTCTCCCCCAAGACTGCCCCTTGACACCAGGCTGAGATTGGGATTGCAATGGCATGGCAGCAGGTATGACAATGAGTAAAATGAATGGTCATGGTAACATGTGACATACGTGTTTTATAACAGCTCAGAAATGTATACATTTAGAAACAAAGAATATAGGGTTATACTTATGGGATGAGGGACTCTATCCTGGGAAGCAGTGACTCTGAAAAAGACTTGAGGGTTATAGTGGATGATCAGCTGAACTTGACCTCTTTGGATAACACTGTGGCCAAAAGAGCTAATGCAATCTTGGGATGTAAATATAAACGGGACTATCATAGAGAGGTTATTTAACCTCTATGAAGGGGAGCTGACCACTACGCTGGGCCCCTGGGCAAAGTGTGGGGAAGGAGAGGCAGCTCTGTGCTCCCAGAAGAAATGGGACCTCAGGCAGAAGGGATGGGGCTGAGAACAGCCAGCCCTCATCACGCCTAGACTGCAGTGCTCCCCCCAGCACTGGGTGGATCATGCTGTGTGGTGCCCCTGCCTTCCCAGGCAGCCCTAAGAGCCACCTGGAATGCACTGCATGGCACTCCAGTGGTGATTTAGAGGGCTCTGGGCACTGGCTGCTTTGAATAACTGGATGCTAGGCAACTGCCCCTTTTGCCCCTCCTCTTCCCCTCCTGCCCCCGTCAGCAGGCCTGCCTCTGTGTTTGGTAGTGGTGCAAGTCCTGCGGAAGTATTGTGTCCAGTTCAGGTGCGCAAAAGTCAAGCAGGGTGTAGATAAATTGGAGAGGGTTCACAGAAGCGCTATGAGAATGCTTAAAGGATTAGAAAGCATGCCCGAGAGTGACAGACTCCAGGAGCTCAAGTGTTTAGCTTAATAAAGAAAAGGTTAAGGAAGACTGTGATCAAGTCATATCAGTACCTACATGGGGAGCAAATATTTAATAATGAACTCTTCACTATAGCAATGAAAGGTATAACCTGATTCAATGGCTAAAAGTTAAAGCTACACAAATTAGACTGTAACAGAGTGCACTTTTTAACAATGAGGGAAATTAGAACAATGTACCAAGGTCATGTTGGATTCTCCATCTCTGACCATTTTCAAATCAAATTTAGATATTTTTCTAAATGATTTGGTCTAGGAATTATTTTGAGGATGTTCTATGGCCTGTGATCTGCACTAGGGGAGCATAGTGGTCCCTTCTGGCTTCATAATCTTTGAATAATTGAAAGTGGCACCACCAATGACTCCCCATCTTCCCTGGTTGCAAAACCCAACTCTACCACTATGTACAATGATTTGTGTGAACTAAACTGCATTCATACAAAGGGATGTGAATTGATGCCTTGATGAAATAATTCTCCATAAACTAGAGTTCCTGCAGAAACAATATGTTTTACAGTTTCAGTGATAACAGAGACATGACTCAAAATATTTCTCAAGGCAGTGCTGATTGTTCACAAACATAAGGGGACATGTTAAATTAATTGCCTTACTGAGTACAAACAAGCCTGGAAATATTGGTGTTCTGTAAAGATATAGTCAGGGTACATACAATAGTAGATCAATTCTATCAGGCAGTTAAATATTTGGTATCATATAAAGAAGAAAATTGTAGCAGCATTACAGATTTGGTTAAGGCCTTAATACAAATAATGTTGCTTCTTGTTACATATACTCTATTTCAGCAAACTTTTGATAGCATGCACATGCTAGTGGTAAAAATATTTACATATGAAGGGTTGTTGAACAAGTACAGGAACTATATATTTCCCCATTTGATGTATTTATTGCAGCCAGTGAGAGATTGTGGGAGAAACTGGTCTAGGCCCAAGAAATTAATGTACTGGAAGGATTGAAGCTAGTGTGATAATCTATAGTACTGAACTCCTAATGCTGAAGGTATGGATTGCACTCATTCTAATAACTGGAATTGATGGTGGCTGCTCTTTGGAGACACAATGTTTCTTTGATGTGTTTCTGCAGAAGTTGCTGCCAAGAGATGGTGGCAGGTGTTTCAGAAGCAGCTTTTTTTGCTTGGGGGAAGTCAGAGACAGAAGCTTGCAGGAAGTACAACAGTGGATCAGGATGTGGTGACATGGACAGAGATGATGCTATTTATCATGGTAGCATCACTTTCCCACATAGAACGTGTTTCTGGACTAGGCTCACCATCACAGATTGGTAGGAGTATGAAACATAGAATGACTTGGGTGGGTTTGTTACAGCCAAGAACTGTCAAATGTGGGAAGCCACATTCCTGGAGCTAAGAATGGAGCTTGCTCATCTTGTGAGCATCAGCATACCCTAATGAGAAAGACAAGACCACTACAGATGCACTTTGTGATCACCCTATGCTATCCCCAGTTTGCTGGCAATCAGCCTGAAGCTGGCAAATCCACAGCTGGCTCAGTGGTCATGGAGGTCTGCAAAGTAATTAATGCTGTGCTAGCCACCAGTGCTGTAACAGTTGGAAAGAATCCTGGCAATAAATGGTAGAGTTTGTACAAGTGGAGTTCCTGAGTGTGCAGGTGTGTTTGATGGTATACATATATCATGTGCCTGCCATTTGACGCAAGCAAACATATTAAAGTGAAAGCAACCAGTCCATAATTATGTAGATCCTTTTGGATCACCATGGCGTGTTTGTAGATACATACACTGGATGCCTTAGCAAGGTGCCTGATGCCACAGTGTGCTGGAAGTCTGGCCTCCTTTAATCTAGGCAAGATGGCACATCATTCTGCCAGAGTAATGACGCAGTTCTCAGTGGGTGCCCTTTGTAATTTTAGGTAACTGAGCTCTAAATTCTGATATCCTAGTTTATGATGGATTTTCCTGATTTGTGATAACTGTGCAGGAGATATATGTACAGATACATGTTGAGTAGATGCCAGATGGTGATGGACCAAATAAAAGGGCATCTTTTTCTAGTGTATGGTCCTCTATGGAATATACCATACGGGATGTCTTGTGCACTCATAGTCTCAAGCTGCTATATGGCACGCTGGGGGTGTTGCATTGAAATCAATGTAGTATTTATGCATGAATAAAATGAAGCAATACTCTCTTCTGTTAACTGAAGTTTACTGAAGGTTAAAGCATGTGGGTAGATCCACTGCACTGACACAATAGAAAAGTATGCAAAAATCAGTTCAACCTTCCCCTCCCATGCAGATGCAACATAAAATCTTAATATGCTGTCTCACAAATAATGAAACTGTACATCATTAGTGTCTGTGTTCTCTTTCTCCCACAGGGCAGAGATGTGGAGTGCATCAGATATCGCTGATGATGTTTGGGTCCATGGTTAATTGTATGGCTCTCCAGTCCTTCTTTGTTCATAGTATGTAGGATATGATGATAATGCGAAAATGAAGCCACAAGACTGGGAACCAATGGGATGATGGTTTGTGTAGGAGAAGATGATGTTATTCACCTTGTGCAGTAACAATGGTTCTTCAAGATATGTGCTCCACTCAGGTCTCAGTGCATCCTCACACCAGAGATCGGAGATTTTTGTCTAGCAGCGCCTTCCTGCATGCTCAGTCACCCTCTCGCACTGTTTTCATCCATTGGCTGCACATATCGTGTGGGTTCCCCTCTGTTCCTTTTCTGCCAGAAATCCTTTAATGGACTCCAAGTTGTGGAGAGGAAGGAAGGGTAGTGGAGCACCCACAGGGGCACACATCTCAAAGAATCATCGTTATTGCACAAGGTGAGTAACTTCTTCTTCTCCTTCAAGTGGTGTCTCTGTGGGAGGTTCACTCAGGTGACTAGCCAGCAGTACCTGCAGCTCGTGGTGTTGGGTCTTGCAGTTAGTTGTGAGAAGAGGCAAGGACTGCATCAGCTATGGTGGTGGTAGGTATGGGTCCCTGCTGCAGAGCATAGTGTTGTGCAAAGATGTGATGCAAAGACGACATCGCTGCTTTACAGATATCTGTGAGGGATACATTACAGTAAAGCAGTTGCTGTGACCATTGCATGAATGGAATGTGCACTGATAGTCTGAGATGGTTCCCTCCTGTGAAGCCAGTACGAGGTATATATGCAACTGGCAATCAGCTTGGTGTGGAGATGGCTGTTCCCCTGTGGAGACCGGAGATAGAAGTGAAAAGTCTGTCTGATTTCCTGAATTCCTTGGTCCTATCTATGTAGAATGCAAGGGCTCGTTGTGAGTCCAGAGTATGTATCATCGCTTCCCTCGGGGAGCTATGGGATTTTGGAAAGTAGGTGGGCAAATAAAGGGCTCATTAATATGGAAGTCTGATACAACTTTAGGTAGGAACTTTGGGTGAGGTCTGAGGATGATTTATCCTTGATAAAAATATCAGAGGGGTAGCCGTGTTAGTCTGAATCTGCAAAAGCGATGAGGAGTCCTGTGGCACCTTATAGACTAACTGAAGTGTAGGAGCATAAGCTTATGCTCCTACACTTCAGTTAGTCTATAAGGTGCCACAGGACTCCTCATCGCTTTTGATAAAAATAGTATTTGGTGTCTGAGCCATTAGGGCTGCAATTTCGCTTACCTTTCTGGCAGACGTTATTGCCACAATAAAGGCCACTTTCATAGCTAGATATTGCAGAGAGGCAGTAGCTAGTGGTACAGAGGGTGGTCTGGTGATTGTGCCAAGCATAAGGTTTAAATCCAAAAGTGGCACCGATGAACATGAATTTGGGCATGTCTTTTGCAAATCCACTAAAAAGTGCTTCGTGACGGGATGAGTGAAGAGTGAGACGTTGTCCACTGATTTGTGGAAATCTGTGATGGCGGACACGTGGACATGAATGGAGATGATAGAGAGGCCTGCATCGTGAAGGTCCATCAGGAATTCAAGTATGGTAGATATCAGAACAGTATTTGGTCGTAACTGACATTGGCCACACCACTCTTGAAATTGTCTCCATTTGTTTTGGTAGGTATACCTCATAGAGGAGCGCTGACTGTTTAGGAGGAGCTGCTTTACTCTCTCATAATGGGTAAGTTCTTCATTCTGGAACCATGAAAAAGCCATGCTGTGAGTCTGAGGGCCCTCAGGTTGGGGTAGAGAGTTTTGCCTCGATGGTGGGTCAGCAAGTGGGGGCTGGTGGGCAGGGGAATCGGGTCAGTACTTGATAGATGATGCAGGTAGGGAAACCATGGTTGTCTTAGCCAGTAGGGCACTATTAGAATCACTGTGGCTTGGTCTGTGTGAATCTTATTGATCACCCTGGAGAGCAAGGAAATCCGTGGAAAGGCATACAGAAGGGGAGCAGCCCAGGGTATGATGAAAGCGTGTCTCTCCAAACTCTTGTCTCAATCTTCTCAGGAGCAGAAGCACTGGCATTTTAGTTGGCTGCTGTGGCTAATAAGTCTATGACTGGGAACTCCCATTGCTGGAAGACTGGGAGGATGACACTGAAGCTGAGCTCCCACTCATGCTGTTCTGAGAAGTGTCTGGTCAGCTTGTCCACAGTGATGTTCTGTCGGCCTGGTATATACATTGCGGTATATACATCTGCCTCAGACGAGGGGAAGGAAGTGTGCACAGGCATTGCGGATAGCCCTGAGTTCTAGAATGTTGATGACCATCTGCTCTGGACTACATGCATGTCACAAGGGGCACCCCAACCTAATAGTGATGTGACAGTTGTGATCAACATTGATGGATCTGGGTGATGGAAGGGTACACTCATGAGGAGGTTGTGTGGGGAGGTCCACCAGTTGAGAGATTGGAGAACTAATGGTGGAAGTGTAAGATGTCTTGCAAGGCTGTGTCGGTTGGGAATGTAACCTCATGAGAGAGACCATGAATGTGGCAGATGCCATGTGTCCCAGGATCTGAAGGCATGTACTGGCAGTCGTGAAGGGGGAATGTTTGACTCTGTTGGTAAGGTCACATAATGTCTGAAAATTATGTGGAGAAAGGTAGGCTCTGGCTGTCACAGCATCTAGGAATGCCCCAATAAACTCTATCTCCTGGGTTGGCTCAAGAGTGGATTTCTGAATGTTTTTGAGTAGATCCAAGTGAGAGAAGCAATCCTTGGTGGTATTTGTCATGACTAATGTTTGCTGGAGTAAAGAACCTTTGATTAACCAGTCATCGAGGAATGCCGTGACCATGGCTGAAATGTTGAAAAATAGCCATGGAGAGTCCGAAAGGGACAATTCAGTACTGGTAGTGGTCTTTGCCTACCATAAATCTGAGAAACCTCCCGTGTGCAGAATGTATCATTATATGAAAATATATGTCTTCGAAAGCTCAGAAACAGTCCCCCTTGTCTAGTGCAGGAATAATAGTTCCCAGAGTCACCATTTGGAACTTGTTGTTGCATATGAACTTGTTGAGCTTCCTGAGAGCCAAAATGTGCCTCCAACCCCCTGTTTTTTTTGTGTTTTTTTTTTGGTAGCTAGGAAGTAGTTGGAATAAAAACCTCTTCCTTGAAATTCTGGAGGGAGCAGCTCTACTGCCCCAGGCTGAATAGTTTTTGTACCTTTACTCATAGAAGGGGCTCCATAAGAAGGGTCCCTGAAGAGGGGCAGGGAAGTGTTTGGGTAGAGAGCATAGAAGTAGCCAGTATTGTGTAGCCAGTATTGATGATCTCGAGAACCCACTTGTCCATAGAGATGAGTACCCATTGGTGACAAAAGGAGTTCAGAAGGTGGTGGAAAATAGGAGTGGTATGCACTGGATTGCTGGGATGGTCGCTCAGACCCTCTACTGCATCCTCAAATTTGCTGTTTGGTCATGGTGAATTAGTTATTTGGAGGACTGATTGTGTTGCTCTCTTGTTCTGTTGGACCGTTGTTTGTGTCTGTGATTGTATGGCATCTGCTGCTGTCTCCAGCCTCTGTATTCAGTATTCCATGGTATTCCATTCTGATATGAAGTGTACCTGTGTCTCCTATTAGGCAGGGTATACATGCCTAAGGTTCACAGGGTATGTCTACACTACAGCGCTAATTCGAACTAACTTAGTTCGAATTAGTTAATTCGAACTAAGCTAATTCGAACTAACGCGTCTAGAACTAAAAACTAGTTTGAATTAGCGTTTTGCTAATTCAAACTAGCAAGTCCACATTGAGTGGACTCTGAACAGGGCTTAAGGATGGCCGGAAGCAGTGCAGGCAGGGCATCAGAGGAGGACTTAGAGCGTGGAGATGCTGTCTCAGGCTAGCCGAGGGCTGCGCTTAAAGGGTCCCGACCCCCACCCCGGACAGACAGTTCTAAGGGGTGCCCTGCTTGAAAACCAGTCCTGGTTTGGATTGCCCGGAGTACCCACACTGGGCACATCACACCACTCGGCCATCAGCCCGGCTGCACTTGCCGCAGGCTGCCATCTGGGGAGAGGGGGCAATTGGGGGGCTGCAGGAGAGCTTCCACCCCCAGAAGCCCACAGAGCCAGCCCAGTCCTCCCCATCGGGGGCTCGTACCCCATTCCTCCCTCACCTCCTTCCACTTACCCTTCCCTAGCCCCCCTTCTTATTGATGTACAAAATAATGATAACGTTTCTTCCAACATTGACTCTGTCTTTATTGAACAAAACTGGGGGAGACTGGGAAAAGGAGGTGGGAGAGGGGAGGGCAACTAACATGATCAGGGGTTGGGAACAGGTCCCAGATGAAGAGAGGCTACAGAGACTGGGACTTCTCAGCTTAGAAAAGAGGAGACGGAGGGGGGACAGGATAGAGGTCTCTAAAAGCAGGGGTTGGGTGGAGAGGGTGCATTCAGAAAAGTTCTTCATTAGTTCCCATAAAGAATGACTAGAGGACACCAAAGGAAAGGAATGGGTAGCAGGCTTCAAACTAGTAAGAGAAAGTTGTTCTTCACAAAGCAAATAGTTAACCTGCAGAACTCCTTGCTGCAGGAGGATGTGAAGGCTACAACTAGAACAGAGTTTAAAGGGAAGTGAGATCAAGTCATGGAGGTTGGGTCCATGTAGTAGTCTTAGCCAGGGGGTAGGAGTGGTGTCCCTGCCCAAGGTTTGAGGAAGGCTGGAGAGGGATGGCACGAGACAAATGGCTTGGTCACTGTCTTCGGTCCATCCCCTCCAGGGTTCCTAGGGTTGGCCGCTGTCGGCAGACAGGCTACTGGGCTAGATGGACCTTTGGTCTGACCCAGGACGGCCATTGTAAGCTCAGGGCTCAGGGTCGGGGGTCTCAGTGGACCCCCTTGATTTTCATGCACACCTGCTCCTGGGTGGCCAGGCTGGCAGCTCTCCTGCCCTAGACGGCCACTTTCCTGTGCCTAGTGCGGAGATCGTGGACGAGGGCCACGATGTCCGCACTAGCCCAGGAAGGTGCCCGCCTCTTGCAGTCCAGGGCAAGCTCCCGGGAGCCGCCAGCCTGGTCCTGGGATGAGGGGGTGGACTGGGGGACATCGGGTGGGTGGCTCTGTGCCGTACCAGGTGCAGGGTCTGCTGGCTGGGTGCTGGCAGGCTTGCACCTGGCACGGGCACCGTAGCCAGCCCGTGCCCCTTTAAGGGGTCCGGGGCCGGGAGGGGGGCATAGAGTTTCCCTGGTGTTGGCCAGAGTGGCCACCAGGGAAACCTGGGGAGGGCTAGCCTCCCACTAGTTCGAATTAAGGGGCTACACACCTCGTAAAATGAGGTTTTCCTAGTTCGAACTAAGCGCTCCACTAGTTCGATTCAAATTCGAACTAACGGAGCGCTAGTGTAGCGGCTATGAATGTTAGTTCGAACTAACGTCCGTTAGTTCGAACTAACATTGTAGTGTAGACATACCCACAGTGTGGTATGGGAGTCCTTCATTGAATGGAGGGCTTCATTCATCTTGGCAGCAAAGAATTGGTTCATGTTGAAGTGGACGTCTTCTACCAGAGGGTGCATCTACACTGCACCCTTAGCTCAAAATAAGCTCAAAATATTCAATTTCAGTGCAATGTAAGATCTACCTCAAACCCGAATACCCTTGCCCCACTTCCTTCCTGCCCCTTCTTTGAGGTCCTGCCCCTCATCCACTTCTTCTCTGAGGCCTCACCCTGTTCACTCCATCCTCTTCCTCCCCCATCTTCATTCATTTTCACTAGGCTGGGGTAAGGGGTTGAGGTCCAGGCTTTGGTCTTGGGCCAAAGGGTTTGGCATGTGGGAGGGACTCCGGGCTTAGCCCAAGGCAGGGGATTGGGGTCCAGGAGGGGTTTCAGAGTGCAAGCTCTGGGAAGGAGTTTTGATGTAGGGGGACTCGTGTCTGGGACAAGGGGATGGGTGCAGGAGGAGGTTCAGTGCTGGGACAGGGGTTCAGGAAGCAGGTTCTGGGTGGGCATTGTTTAACTGAGATGGTTTACAGGTGTTGGAGTAGTGGGGTTAAAGCAGGGTTACTCCTGCCCTGGCCCTGGACCACTCTTGAATGCAGTTGGCATTTACAGCAATAGCTCCATGAAGCCATGTGCTTCCCCTCATCTACTGACACTGAGCCCACAGCTTCTGTTGGCCACAGTCCCCGTTATTGACCAATGGGAGCTGTAGGAGCGGTGTCTGCAGGCAAGAACAGCATGTGGAGACCCCCTGCTCTGCCTTTCTCAGGGGCTGCTGGGACATGCCAGCCACATCCAGGAGCAGGAGTTACCACAGGGATAATGACTCCAGCCATGACAGGTTAAGCATTTTAGAACTCACTACTCAAATAATTAAATGTAAGTGTAAGAGAGAAATGAAAATGATGAAATGCACAGACCAGTCAAAACCGCAAAGTAATACACTTTGCAAGCAGTAAAAGAAATAACAATCCCCCATGTGTGTGTTGGGTCAGGAAATGCGAGGGAAGGACAGTGTGTGTTTGTGAGAATGACAGACACACAGTGTGTGAGTGACAGAAATTTGCATTGCCAAGCCCCTTCCATCCCCTTCTCTCTGTGTGGAGATAGAGTACAAGAGTGGGGGGAGAAGGCACAACCTGACATCAGTGCCCCTCCTTCTCCCTCCCACACCCAGCACAGCAAGCAGCAGGCTCCAGGGGGGCAGCTCTAAAGCAGAGGGCAGGAGCAGCATGACTGAGGGTGGAGGACTGAAGTGCCAGCTCTTGGTAGCTTCCCAACCAAACCAATCAAGATCACATGAGTGGGGCTCCAAGATCTACTGGTAGATCCCAATCTACTGGTTGGTGACCACTGGTCTACACTGTGCCAAATTTCAAAATAAACCACTATTCTGAAATGTCCCTTAATCCTCATGGAATGAGGTTTACAGGGACGTCGGAATAGTGTGCCCATTATTTCGAAAAATATTTTGAAATAATGGGCACGCGCTCAAGGCACAGAATAGCTATTTTGGGATACCGTAAGTATCCTGAAATAGTGCGGCAGAATAGATATCTGGCCTAGTGGTTGGAGCAAGAGTCTAGTTAGACTTACATCTACATAGGATCTACTGATCCAGAAGAGAAGCCGTGGGTCAAAAGCAGAATCAGAGACCAAAGTGTATGCAAAAGACTTAGCCATGGCTGTAGTCAGAAGAATGAGTTGAAGGTGTGAGACAGACGTCAAAATCTGAGTGGCAGTCAGAGGGAGGAGCTGAGAGTTCTGCATCAGTGATCAGGAAGGAACTAAGTACTAGAGCAGGTATAGCCTGGGACAAAGCAAAGCCAGAGACAGTGAAGGGAGAGACAGGACCAAGTGCAGCTGAAAGGTAGGGATGCGTTGAGCAGTCATTGAACTACTGTTGTTCCTCAGCTTAACTGTCTGTCTGCAGACTTCTGCAGCCTGTCAGGAGATGCAATCAATGAGACAGCTTCTATCTGGGTTAGGCACACTCACTGGGTTGCCAAGAGACTGGTCTGCTTATGGCTGGCCCCTGACATCAGGAAAGAAAAGTGTAAAAGCAGCAGAACAAAGAACAATGGGCTTAAAAAAGCAGACTTTAACAAACTCAGAGCAAGTAGTAGGTAAAGTCCCAATGGAAGAATATCTGACGGGGGGGGGAGGGGGGGGCGAAGAGTTCAGGAGAGTTAGCAGTTTCTTAGAGATACCATTACAGGCACAACAGCAAACTATCTCAATGTGAAGAAAAGACTTAAAAAAACAGTAAGAGGCCAATATGATTGCATCAGGAGCCCTTAAGTGATGCGGAAATCAAAAGGAATCCTACAAAAAGTAGACAAATTGTTAAGGATGAGTCAACTAAAAAATACAGCACAAGCATGTAGGGACAAAGGCTAAGGCATAAAGTGTCTTATACTTAGCAAGGGATATAAAGACAGTAAGGAGAGGTTCTATAAACACAGTAGCAACAAAAGTATGACACAAAGTTTAGGTCCATTACTGAATGTGGAAGGAGAGCTAATAATGGATGCTGAACTGTTACTATTTTGCTTCAGCCTTCCCTAATGAAGAGAATTGTGCCAGATGATTAACGTAATTAATATTAATAACAAAAGGGAAGGAACAGAGACCAAAACAGGAAAAGAATTAGTTAAATATTTAGATAAGTTAGATGTATTCAAGTTAGAAGGGCCTGATAAAATTCACTGCAGGATACTTAAGGAACTTGCTGAAGCAATCTCAGAACCATTAGTGAACTGAGAGCCCATGGAGACTGGGTGAGGTACCGAAAGACTGAAGAAGGGCAAACATAATACCTACATTTAAAAATTTAGATATCTGAAAAGATATCTAACAATCAATTTGTAAGCACCAAGAAGTGCCAACATGGATTTGTTAAGAAAAAATCATGCCACACCAAGCTTATTTACTTCTTTGGCAGGGTTACTGGTCTAGTGGATGGGGAGAAGTGTTTTACCTTGATTTACATAAAGACTTTGACACAATCCAACATTCTTATAAGCAAAGTAGGGAAATGTGGTCTGGATGAAATAACTATAAAGTGGATGCAGAATAAAGTGGTTGCAAAACTGTTCTCTAAAAGTATTTATTACTGATTTGCTTTCATACTGTATCTAGAATGTTGCCAGAGGGGTCTGTCTGGCATTCACTAATCAGTATTTTAATGATTTACATATTGGAGTGCAAAGTAAGCTTATAAAATCTGTGGATGACAAAAAGCAGGGAGCACACTGGAGGACTTTATGAAATTAGAGAATTGGTGTGAAATCAGCAAGATGAAGTTCCATAAAGAAACATGCAAAGTGCTACACTTAAAAAGGAAAACTGAAATGAACAAAATGAGGAATAACTGGGTAACCTATATTACACCAGAAAATGATCTGGGAGTAATAGTGGATCACAAATTGAACATGAGCCAACAAAGTGGCACAATTGCAAAAAGGGTTAATATTGTGGGGTATATTAACAGGAGTGTCATATGTAAGACACTAGGGCTATGTCTAGACTGCAAGCCTCTTTCGAAAGAGGCTTTTTCGAAAGATACTTTCGAAAAAGCCTCTTTCGAAAGAGAGCGTTTAGACTGCACGCGGAACTTTCGAAAAAGCAAGCCGCTTTTTCGAAAGAAAGCAGCAAGTGAGTCTGGATGCTCTCTTCCTAAAAAGCCCTGTTTGCTTTCAAGAACACCTTTTTTTGAAAGAGCACTTTCGAAAAAAGGCGTTCTTCCTCGTGGAATTAGGTTTACCACCGTCGAAAGAAAAGCCGCGTTCTTTCGATTTAATTTTGAAAGAACGTGGCTGCAGTCTAGACACAGGTGAAGCTTTTTCGAAAAAAGGCTACTTTTTTCGAAAAAACCCTTGAGTCTGGACACAGCCAGGAAGAATTGTTCTGTTTTACACGGTGCTGGTGATGCCTCAGCTGGAACATTGGGTCTAATTTTGGGCAGAGCCCTGTAGGAAAGATGTGGACAACTCCAAAAACGAGAGGACAACAACAAAAATGATAAGTGGCTTAGAAAACCAAGGAAAGGTTAAATATATTTGCCATATTTTGTTTTGAGGAAAGGAAATTTAAGGGGACCTGATAGCAGTCTTCAAAATATAGTATGGACTGTTATAAAGAGGACTGTGATCAATTGTTCTCCAATCTACCAAGAACAGGACAAAAAATAATTAGCTTAATTTGCAGCATGGGAGACCTAGATTAGATAGTAGGGGAAAAAGTTCTAACTATAAGACTAGTTAAGGTTTGGAATAGGGAGGTTGTGGAATCGCTATCATTAGAGGCTTTGAAGACAATCCCCTGTCAGGTATGGTCTAGGTTTACTTGGTGCTGCCTCAGCAGAAGTAGCTGGAGTAGGTGACCTCTTGGGTAGCCTTTCCAGCTCTGTGTTTCTGTGAGTCTATGTTTTCTGGCACATACACAAGGAAGGCAGATAAATACACTTGCTAGAAAGTTGCAGTTTAACACTTTTTCTTTCTTCTTTCTTAGAATTACTTTCTTAGAATCACTTTTTCCCCCCTCCTTCAGTTTCCTGTTCTGCTTCCTTGGCTTTTTGGCTAGGCCTTTGTCCTCTCCCAATGCATTTGCCCTGTAGTATGGTATCATTATAGGGTATCATTATGCAACAGTCTTTACATATTATTTTAACCATAAATTCTGAAGCTTTTCACGTACCGAAAGCGATCTTTGGGATCTCCCACCCCTTGGCCCCTTTGAAACTGTCTCAGAGGCTCTTGCTAGAGCAGGAGTGGGGAACCTTTTTTGGGTCAGGGCCACTAACCCACAGAAAAATCAGTCAGAGGCTGCACACTAGTGAGAAGCCAAAAAACAAACCCAACCCTCACTGACATAACTCCCATCTGCGAAGTTCCTTTCCCACACCAGAGCCTAGAGGGACCCAGCCTAACAGATTTTGTGTGCTCTATCCCTGCAGTGGGACAGTGAGGGAACTGGAGCGCCCGCGCATGATCCCCAAAGCTGGAGGAGGGAGAGCCTGAGCATTGAGCATTGGGGGCCGGATCCAGGCAAACCAGGGGCCACATTCAGCTCCTGGGCCTGAGATTCCCCATCCCTGTGCTAGAAGGTATAAAAGGAATTTTGAGACTTTTACTTTTATATTAACTCTATGCAGCTAGAAATAAAAAGTATCAACTTTTCTTTCAAAATAATGTCATTCTCTTTGCTGTTTCTCTTATTGAGCAGCCCTCTTCCTGGATGGAATCTTTATAAAGGCCTATTTCTGGGGAAAGAAACATTGAGTTAATTTTTCTTTCTAATTTTCCCAAAAACTTATTTTAATTTTGATGAGGAAAGGTATGCTGTGTGTGGTTAGTGTGCAGGATAGCCCAGTACCGCTGTGTATGTCATACCTTTTCCAGGATGCTGCACCTTACAAGATGATGTGCTGCTGGAGATCCTGAAGTAGAAGAGAGCACAGTTATTCTAGGACTGAAGGAAAACACTTTCTGTCTGCACCAGGGATCTCCTTCCTTATCTTGTGACAGATGTACTGATAAAGGACTAGAGAGGCTTGCTAGTTATAAGGGAGGCAGAGGGAGACTTACTATACCAGAGAGTCTTAGGGTATGTCTTTCTATTAGTAGATAGTGCATTCATTTTAATTATTGAGCACCTAGAGTGGCTAACATGCCATGTAGTCAAACTTATAGTCTATGTCTAGACTACAGGGTTTTTTCGAAAAAACTTCACCTGCATCTAGACTGCCGCCATGTTCTTATGAAATTAAATCAAAAGAACATGGCGGGTTTTTTGACAGCAGTAAACTGCATTTTATGAGGAAGAATTCTTTTTTTCGAAAGAGCTCTTTCTTGACCGCAAACAGGGCTTTTTCGAAAGAGAGCATACAGGTTGCCTGGGTGCTCTCTTTCAAAAAAAGTATCGCTTTTTCGAAAAAGCTGTGTCTATCTAGATGATCTCTTTTGAAAGAAGCTTTTTTGAAAGATTCTTTCATAAAAGCTTCTTTCAAAGAAGCGTGTAGTCTAGATGTACCCATAGTAGTGGTGGTGGTGGTGGTGGTGGGGTGTGTGTGTGTGTGTGTGTGTGTGTGTGTGTGTGTGTGTGTGTGTGTGTGTGTTCCAAAGCTGGCTTGAAATCCTTATTAAAACACTGGTGGCTGCTGAGCCTTGTCTACACTAGGGCTCTCTTAATTAACTCCCTTAATCATTAGTAGAGCTTACCTAATAGCAGCAATTGTGGGAAATTTTAGGGAATTAACTTAGTGTAGACAAACACTAATTGTGCCTATGCCATATAATATTTTGGTTTTAAAGTGAAAATGTAGTTACCTAATTTTCTATTTTTCCAAGTTAGCAAACATACAGTGTGCTAATAATACATGGACTGGCTGCATTTTCTTAGAGATGGACAAAACATGCAGAGGTTAATTAACTCTGACCAGAAAACCAACAACACAATGGTTGTATAAATCCTCTTATGCAATATTCATATCTCTGAATGAAGATAAAATCTGTCATAGGAAGCTTGTGTTGATGGTTTAAAACATCTTGATAGTCATTCAAGAGCAAATCATTCAATAATTGCTAAAAAAAGTCTTGGTGGTTACACGAGATGCCCTGCTGGGAGACCTGCAATTAACATCCAATTTCTTCAGAAATCTAGAAAACTCTTATTATACCTTGACTAATTGTGGTTCCCATTTCTCACATTTCTCATTTAGTATGTCTCACATAATTAGAAAACATAGTCATTGGAAGTCATTAGTGATTCTTAGTTTACTTCCACTCTTTTAATTGCTTATTATAGATGTTCTAAAATACTGAAATTTCATTCCAGACATATATATAACCCTCTGCGTAACTGAGCTTCAAAACATTCTTTGACTCTTAGAAACAAAGATTCTGGTCAGATAGGAATTTGTAGTTCAAAAAAGCCAACTACTTCCTAACAATGAGATACCCATGTACCTACTTGCAGGTGATTATGGTGTTAACCAAATCTATTTTTCCAAATCTCATAAGTCTGGAGATCAATCTTTCTTCATTAGCATCACCAGTTATTCACCATGAGAGTGGTACTGCTGATCAACAGAACACACTATAAACAACACAACAATTTAAAACAGGAAGTAAAATATTTTGTTTAGTTGTCAGGGAATTTAGACTAGCAAAATAACTGATGAAGAAATATGACCAGGACACATGGCCAGGACAATGGCATTTACACTCTACTTGTTGTGATTCTTTCTACTTTTTAAGGGCTATTTCATGACCAGAAGTTTTGAAGACCATCCTATTTGAAATACACTTTTCTTACCAGGGTAATGTATCCTAGCACTATGCTAGGACATTGTTTTTAAACTCACTTGGAAGAAAGAGTGCCATTCACTGGAATCACCAACCCCATTTCTTATATTAATTAGGTATTCCTAACAGGACTTCCATCCAAATACCAGACCATCCCAAACCTGCCTAATGTATGAGATTTGATGAGAACAAGTCATGCAATAGTGTAGCTGGAGAAATCTGTAGATGAAAACAGGCAACTCAAGTATAAATTTAGAAATTTTACTTTAAAAATGACTTTAACTTCTATTCTCATTTTCAAAGCAGACTTGTGTTCTCATTTTCAAATTGATAGTACAGTAATATTTTTTCTGTAGTGTTCTCAAAATGTATCAGATTATCTATTTTCAAATTTTTTTTGTCTTGTCAAGAGTTTACATTGTTATATTAAGATTCCCACCCTGATCTGAGGATAGTCCAGTTTAGTAGTGACTAGAAATGGGCAGATTCCAAAACATTGAATAATGAACTTGACAAAGCCCTGGCCGGGTTGATTTAGTTGGAATTGGTCCTGCCTAGAGCAGGGAACTGGACTTGATGACCTTCTGAGGTCTCTTCCAGTTCTATGGTTCTATGATTCTATGAACTAAAACTTTGTACAAACTCAAACTAACCCCAAAATGTCTGTGAATTGAAAAAGAGTCAAACATCTTCTAATGTTGATAGTGACTGAACTGGATCAGGTGTCCCAGATTCAATCTTCTGGCTTGTAGAACTGTATTAAAAACTCATCACATGAAATTTCTTCTTCTGGGGTTTGGAAAAAAAAGAGAAAACTTTGGTCCATTTGCATGCACAAAGTGGTCTTTGTGTTCATAGTTTGGGTAATTGGCACATGTAAATAATTAAATGCACAATTACCCAATGTTTGCTGAAAATACTGATTTGTGTATGCAAGAATAGAGTTTTTAGGGTGCAACAGTCATGCAGTGTATGTTTTCTTAAAAATCAGAATCTTAGGTTTTTTTCGTTTTTTTTCTTTTATATCACAGCTATGTTATGGCTTCTCTGACTATAACTAGATTCCAGATAAACTATATTTAAACAGACAAAAAAAGCAGGGAAGAAAGGAGAGAAAGCAGAAGAAGGAACAAAAGAAAGCTGTAGACAAAGTTGAAAATCCCTATTTTCAACAAAATAATTGTCATTGCTCCTCAGTTCATACTCAGGGATTAGTCTTCATTGCGATGCTTCATCCCAGGATGGATGTCTCAAATATTTGCAGTTCTGGCACAATTTAGTGGAAAATCATGGGGCCTTTAACCTCAACCTCACCAAAGAAGACTTAGCAGTGATCTTTTGCAGCTGACCTTGAAACTGGGTAAGAAATCAACTGAGCAAAGCAGATCAGACCTGTTTTCCAAGTTCCACTTATACCTGGTGCAAATGAAATCAAACTGAAGAATGAGATTTAATGGGAAATGTGTGAAAACCTCACCAAAATCTGCAGGTAAATCCTCTTATCTTCTCAGAATATTTCTAATCCATAGGAAAACTAGCACATGCCATGAGTCAGCGCGCTGTACACAAGGTATCTGTAAAACTGACTAGGAAGATTTGTAAAATGATATCCAGGGTGGGGATGGAGGGAATGGATTTCAACCCCCCAGAGAGATAGGTCCAGGCGTTTGATTTAAAAGCATGAGTTCAGGGTTGGGTTGAAAAAGAAGCGTCTTTTGATTTCTGACTCAGAATGTGCTTAGGCAAGCAAGACCACTAGGGTTCCACAGTGATTTCTACAGCAATAGAATATTTTGGTAGATGTCGGCCAAATAACATCAATAAAACCTCATATCCGGGGTCAAAACTCCATCTCTATGAATAGTAATACACACATTTAGAAGTTTTCAGTATTTGAAAAGAGACTGGTGTTCCCAGATGTCATTATAAGCAGACGATGCCATCAATCACCTCTTCAGTAAATTATGGAGATTCAGAAAAATGATGCAAATGAACAGTATTTGGATTTTCTCTCAGCAGCTTTTATATTAAAAAAATATAGTAAGCCCAACTCAAATGAGAATATCCAATGAAAAGAAATAAGCTAAAATCTACAGCAATAGGATTTTGTGATACAGCATTATATGACTGACTTCAAGTTGAGAAAATTCATGCTTGCTCTGATGGACTTGGCCATTGGGAAGTTTCTCTTTAGCTCACCTGTTAGAAAAGTGCCAGCCAAAAATGGCGAGAAAGTAACACATTTCATACTAGAAATGTGAGACTCTTCTAGAGAGCTAAGTTTGCTTTAAATTCCAGCTCCTTGGACAAATAGTTCTTTGCCACACAGAAGGTGCAGTGATGGTTCCTTATTACTGGATACAAATCACATCCTTATAAAATTCAGTGGAAAAAAATCAGTCAGACCATGTGTCAGCCAGACCATTAGACTATTCTTAGGTTTTGAAACATTTGCCTGTTTGACTGAGAAAAGTTGAGGGATGATGTTGCTGCTGTTGTCTTAGTACTGTAGATAAGTGGACCTCAAAAGGTTCAGTGTTTTAAATAAGAATCCAGAATTGTGGATGAGTATCTAAATATTTTTGGTTTGCAATTTGGACTGTTGACCTCACTAGATCATTAAGTCATGTGATGTGAAATCCCAAAACTTCCTGGTTTAGGATTAGAAGTAGCAGAAGAATAAGTTTAACTCTCTGAATAAGATTAACATACTCATGCTTCCAAATTCAAAACACCAAATATTCTGACTACACTTAAATTTGCTATGTCAGGTATTCCTTCCAGTAACCTCAGTTTGTAGAATTCTCTAAAAAGGTTAGCACAAATGGTGATGTAATCACAGCTGAAGAAAATTCATTTAAAGTTGTATAAGTTTAATAGTGGATAATGTTTTGTAGTGTTAGCCAGCCTCTGGTTATAAACTCATGAAAATATCAATCTTGTAGCAATATACACAGCAGCAGTATTTTTGTTACTTATGGTCCCTTTTTGTATTAGAAAAACTGTCACTACTTTATTATTCTTTTCATTAGTCATTGTTATTCAGATAATATGCTGTGGTTTCCCTGCATACACATTCTCATTATACTTTTGGGCTCAAGAGGGGCTAATAATAGTATAAAAAGTATGGAGAATAATTTTCATTCTCATTTGCTTTTCTTTCTTGAAATTGAATTTTTTTAAACTTTAAAATAGCTAATAGATACACAGCTGATATCGAACGGAGCCCAATTGCTATTTTATATCTTTTATAATAATTTGCCATGTATTCGCGTAATTAAATATGGGATTATGCAGTGTTTTATTCAACTAAATCATGATCAAATTATGCAAAATTACAAAAGAAACAACATAATGTAAGTAGATTAATTGCATTTCATTTTTATGAAATTGACTGATTGTCATGTTTTGTGTGTGCATGGGTATGTGTGAGTGTAAAAGGATAATATGTATATAGAAATTCTAGAAAGATAAATAATCCAGTTTGGATTATGATGTCATAAATGGGCCTACAAATTTACCCTGATTGTGAGCTCTTGTAAACAGTAGTTGAAAATCAATAATACAATAACTTAATATAAGAAATGTTGATGGGAAAAGGTGCAATAGGGAGACAGACTGAGTTACAACAAACAAGACAACCTATTGATAAAACTTAAAGTCTGTATTAGGATCTTATTAGAAAAGTTTGGAACCAGAAATCAGTTAACCAAAATTAGTGTGTTGAAAACTAGGCCTATTTTGTGGAAAAAGTAAGGAAGAAAGGACTATTCTGCTCATCCTTCTCTCTGTGAGTATTTAAGGAAAGAGAATGTTTGGAGAAAAATTATCTAGCTTCTCAAATGTGGCTGCTCCCTCACCTCCTCCTGGGACTCTTCATCATCTTGATCCTGAGAGATGCCCTGACCAGACTTGAGCAAGAAGGGACCCAGATAACATTGGTACTTACTCAAGCTTCAGCTGAATCCTAGACATTACTTGGATGAAATGGGACTGGGTTTTAATAATAATGACAACAACTGCCCTAGGCCATCTCAGCTAACTTCTTTGATACCATCTAACAGACTGTCAAACAAGGAGGGTTTCTTTCTAAAACCCCTCTCTAACTAAAGGGAATAATAATGAATGTGCGACACTGAGCCAGAAAACTTTAAGTGAAATGACCCAAATTCAACCTCTAAAGATATACTAGAAAAGTATATAAATGGTAATTAGGACTATTCCTTATAAATAGCTAATAAAGTCATGTAAGATAGACTAGAGCTTTGAAATGCAAATCTTTATTATTAGAAAAGTAGAGGTAAATACTAATGTGTCTGTTTACTAATTTCTTATTAGATGTAAACTACATAACTAGAGGTTTCCTGTCTGTAACTATATACTAGTTATCCAGAGATCAAAAGGGTAAATTAACATTGAGATGAAACATGGGGGGTAATAATATCATTGTCAATATTTCTCTCTGAAGTTTGTAGTAAAGTGTCTATGAACTGTTTAATGGACGATTACCTAATGCCGATGAATGCAATTACCTGAGTATACGGAGGAAAAGGAGGTTTTTCTTCAAAGTTACAATACTTACCCTAAGGATTGCCAGAGATCTATAAAAGAACTCTAGGGCCCTGATCCTGTTAGCACAGATCTGCTTAAGACTGGTCAGGAGAAGTTTGAGTCACAAGATTGAGATCTCCAATTACCCTGCTAATTCTCATGGAAGAGCTGGAAAAAATTCTGTATCTGGAATGCCTATTTGGACTGTAACTGGATGAACTGATTCTGGAAGCTTCAGAGGGGTAGCCGAGTTAATTTGTAACAGGAAAAACCTAAAAAAAAAAAAAAAATAGACTAGTAGCACCTTAAAGACTAACAAAACATGGGGTGTGTCTAGACTACCTAGTTTTGTCGACAAAAGTGGACTTTTGTCGACAAAACTATACCAGCGTCTACACTACTGCTGAGTTCTGTCAACATAACGTCGACAGAACTCAGCAGTTTTGTCGACGCTGGTATACCTCATTTTACGAGGCATAACACCTTCTGTCGACAGAACTCTGTCGACAGAAGGTGTTATTGCCTGTAACATTGCGTCCAGACTACGGAGTTCTGTCGACAAAGCAGCTTGCTTTGTTGACAGAACTCAATGTGTCTGGACGCTCTTTGTCGACGGAAGTTTTGTCGACAGTATCTGTCGACAAAACTTCCGTCGACAAAACGCGGTAGTCTAGACGTACCCATAGATGGTGTTATGAGCTTTCATGGGCACAACCCAGTCCTGTCATCTGAAAAAGTGGGCTGTGCCCACGAAAGCTCATGATACTATCTACATGTTTTGTTAGTTTTTAAGGTGCTACTAGTCTATTTTTTTTAAAGTTGATTCTGGAAGGAAATTTTTGCTTCAGCAGCTCAGCAAGCTTGCTTCAGGGTCCTGAATGGCTGCTGATGGGGAACTGCCTAAGTAAGTGTGACCCGGCCAGAGTCTGCCTCTGGAACCACCCTCCTTCCACAGGTCACCACCCAAACCTTCTGCACCTCCCCTTCTCCAGGTCACAGCTCCCTCCCAGACCCTGCACCTTCCTCCTACATCCCTCCCGCAGGCCACAATCTTCTCCTGCACCCATACCTCATCCCAGACTATGCACCCCAAGCCTCTGCCCCAGATCACAATCCCCTCCTTCACCTAAACTCTCTCATAGACCCCACACCCTCTCCTGCACCCTAGTCCCCTACCCCAAGCTTCTTTCTGCACCCAACTTCTGTTCCAGACCCCTCCCCCCATCCATAGAAAAGTGCAGTCCTTGGTCATTTGCCAAAATCTTGGAGTGTCCCCCCATTAAAAATTATTGCCCACGCTGATCTACTAAATGTTTGAGAGAGTTTGTCAGTGCGCAAGTCTCTGTTCAAGAGCTCCTCCTAATCAGTGAAAGCTAGGACAAATTTGGTATGCAGCTTCCTCGTAGCATAACTTAAAGCAAGTTAAGGGTTTGGTTGTGTGGGGCAGAAGGGGGAACGAAGCATAAAACCATACAGAAAAGAGACAGAATCATCAGGCATGTGAAAGTGGTGGCTTAGGGTGTGCCCCCGTCTCTGGTCTGGACCTTCACCAGCCCTGAGTCTCCCACTTTTCAGTCACCCTTTGGGGACATTACTAGTTGTTTCCCTTCATGAAGGAGTGAGGGGAAAGTGCACGGTTTGCTGCATTCCTCACTCTGTGCAAGAAGCAGATGAACCTGGTACTGCTCCAACTGGGGGACACGCACCCCCCCCCAGCTACGCTCTACCTAGGGCATCCTGCATACTGAACTCCTCATTCCCAGCCCCACCCCAGAGCAATGATTTTCATTTTCATTTTATTTTTCTTGGAAACACCTCTGTTTAAATGCTCCATCACTCCCTGTCTTCCTTAACTCTAATATCAGAGTTCCTTTTTTATTGTTATCTATATTATAGATATTATATTGCTATCTATATTATCTATATTATACCATTTTAATTGCTATTCATTTTTCTCCCCTCAGGGTGGGTTGACTCTTTTGGCTGATTTGTAAAAAATAATGTATGGCTGGCAGAGGTGACAGTCATTTGAGGTGTTAGGTTTTTGATTAATAGTATTCATGTTTATATTCTTCAGACTGATTATTGTAGTTTCCTTACTAACCTGTGATTTGGTTTTGTTTCCCTTAAGCATATGGTTTTTCAATTCCAGGTCTTTGTGTGAGCATGTTATGATTCTAGGTGGTTAGCTTTATGAGGCTGATTTATTTCAAATGTACTTTTGCTGGAATTATACCTTCATCTCATGCTTACAGGGTTAGCTGTTTTGCTTTCTGAGTGTAATAGAATGCAGAACTAAAATATCCAGGGAGATTTTTCTTTTCTTTGAGTGGAAAGCTGCTCTAATGGTGATAGGCAACATGTGTATTTTCACAAGATGTTCCTCTGTAGATGTTCTTTTCTCCTGGCTACTGGAAAGTTTCCTACGGGGACTGTTGTAAGATATGGTTAGAGCTACCGAGAAACGTTTTGCACTGCTCCTTCTGGTTGGTCAGAGGTGATGCTCTCCATTGGTTCTAAAATAAAGCTGACACTTGGCTTGACATCCTTAGCATGAGTATAGCCTCTTTAGAAGGTGGCTGACAGTGGCACAGAAAATTTCCCTTCTTCCACCCCCTCCCCATCTCCCCTATTTATTTTGGTTCTAGACATCCAATGCTCCAGTCATCTGAAGAAGTGGGCTGTGCCCACGAAAGCTCATGATGCCATCTACATGTTTTGTTAGTCTATAGAGTTCTACCAGACTATTCGTTGTTTTTTCAGTTTACTTGTACAGACTAACTCGGCTAGCCCCTGCAGCTATTTTAAATGATTAGGTAGCTGATTGACTCTTCTTCAGTGACTGCATGATTTTGTGCCCAAACTAAACAGCTTAAATTCAAAAATTAAAGCATTGCCATCCAGTGATTCTGGAACGATGGAACGTTTTACAATGGAGATGCTGAAAGTCAGTGGTCCCCAAACATTTTACCTGGCAGCCCCTTACCAGGACTCAGTAGTGACTCCTGGGAGAGGGGACTGCAGACAGTGATAAAGGGACTGAGGCTGGAACCACAGCTGGGGGCAGATTCCCTGTCATGGGTCCTCCAGCTGCGTCCCCACATATGGCCCTGGAAGTAGAGTAGATCCAGCAGCAGCCAGTACCTCATGTGCTGAACTGGGAGCAGAACCCCTGGTGTGGGTCCTGTAGGCAGGACACTGTGTGTCGAGCCAGCAGGAGCAGAGTCCCAGTATGGGACATTCAGCTGGGAGTGCAGGGCTGGCAGCGCTGCTGGGATCCCATGCAAACTGGAGGTGTTACAGCATACCCCTGCGCCACTATTCTCTGCACTCCTGTTAAGTATCAGAGGGGTAGCCGTGTTAGTCTGAATCTGCAAAAGCGGCGAGGAGTCCTGTGGCACCTTATAGACTAACTGAAGTGTTGGAGCATAAGCTTTCATGGGCAAAGACCCACTTCGTCAGATGCATGTAGTGGAAATTTCCAGAGGCAGGTATAAATATGCAGGCCAGAATCAGGCTGGAGATGATGAGGTGGATCCAATCAAGGAGGATGAGGCCCACTTCTAGTAGCTGATCTGGAGGTGTGAATTCCAAGAGAGGAGAAGCTGCTTTTGTAGTTAGCTAGCCATTCACAGTCTTTGTTTAATCCAGAGTTGATTGTGTCAAATTTGAAGATGAACTGTAGCTCAGCAGTTTCTCTTTGAAGTCTGGTCCTGAAGTTTTTTTGCTGCAGGGTGGCTACCTTGAGATCTGCAATTGTGTGTCCAGGAAGATTGAAGTGTTCCCCTACAGGTTTTTGTATGTTGCCATTCCTAATATCTGATTTGTATCCATTGATACTTTTACGTAGGGACTGTCCAGTTTGGCCGATGTATATAGCAGTGGGGCATTGTTGGCACATGATGGCACATATTACGTTAGTAGATATGCAGGAGAATGAACCAGTGACAGTATGGCAGATCTTGTTAGGTCCTATGATGGTGTTGCTGGTGTATATATGTGGGCAGAGTTGGCACCGAGGTTTGTTGCATGGATTGGTTCCTGCGTTAGAGTTACTATGGTGCGGTGTGTAGTTGCTGGTGAGAATATGCTTCAGGTTGGCGGGTTGTCTGTGGGCAAGGACTGGTCTAGCTCCCAAGGCCTGTGAAAGCGAGGGATAATTGTCCAGGATGGGTTGTAGATCACTAATGATGCTTTGGAGAGGTTTTAGCTGAGGACTGTAGGTGATGGCCAGTGGTGTTCTGTTGGTTTCTTTCTTGGGCTTGTCCCGTAGCAGGAGGCTTCTGGGTACACGTCTGGATATTTATACCTGCATATTTGTACCTGCCTCTGAAAATTTCCACTACATGCATCTGACGAAGTGGGTCTTTGCCCACGAAAGCTTATGCTCCTACACTTCAGTTATTCTATAAGGTGCTACAGGACTCCTCGCCACTTTTGCACTTATGTTGCCAACCTCAGATATTCAAAACTCAGGAATCAGCCCTCCCTCACGATCATGAGATTTATAAACAACAGCAAAAGTGGGGTTCTTTTTATTTGCCTTGTGGATTTTGAGATTTTTGGGTGCACCCCATTACATTTTCAAGCTTTCCACTACAACCATGAGGACTAAAACTATACTCCCCCCCCCCCCCCCCCCCCCCCCCCCCCCCCCCCCCCCCCAGAAAATGGAAGCTGAGATTTCCATATAATATCTTGTTTTCAGGAACTGGGACTTCAAGTAAAACAAGCTACTTTGCCAGACTCTCAATAAAATAGCCTGAATTGTCTGTGCTGTATAAAGTGCACATAAACAATATGTCATTCTGTAGTGCAGGGAATGTGGAGAGACATTTACACTTAGAACAGAGCAGCTTATTTTTCTCTGATCTGGTTGCTTTTCTCTTTGCCTTCTCATTTGGCTGTTGCTTTCCCTGCCCTCCACAGTTTTAATTGCTCCCTCCTCACCTTTCTGTCTTTCAATGTAGCCTAGCAGCACCCACTCTCCTTCCAGCTGCTCCTGTGTTTTAGAATGATAGAGACAAAGCTTCTTCACCCTTATCCTTTCTGCCTTTATTTCTGTCACTTTGTTTCCTCCCTGCGGGATCCAGTGAGTTCTGACACAATGTCACAGTTGCAGGGCAGGCAGGATCAAAAAGCACAAGACCAGCTGCAAAAGAGGTAATTGCTTTATCACCAGTAACTGGACTTGATTCAACAGAAGCAATCAGCACTACTTCTGGCTTTGTATTAACTCTTCAAGTGTCTCCCAGAACACACTATATAGTCCAAAAATCACCCATTCATTCTGAGCATCACTAGCTAAATGCGAGGCCAAGACTTGAATGGACATAGATGTTGCAATGCCCTCAAATCTTTTATTAGAGCCCAAGGCAAAGGTCAAAGCCATTTTTCAGGGTTCTGGGAGCAAATGTGCTCCATCTCCCTATGCTGTAGCTTCATGGATAGAAATAGAGAGTTTCTCTCCACGGAGATAAATAGAAATAATAAAAGTATGGGTGCCAATCTGGCACTTTTCACCCACACTGAATTCACCTAAAATTTTAATAAAACAGTATCGTAGAATCATAGAATAGTAGGGCTGGAAGAACCCTCAGGAGGTCATCAAGTCCAACACCATGCTGGAAGCAAGACCAACCCTAAATAAATCATCCCAGCCAGGATTTAGTCAAGCTAGGGCTTAAAAACCTCTAGGGATGGAGATTCCACCACCTCCATAGTTAACCCATTCCTAACCACCCTGCTAGTAAAATAGTTTTTCCCTATATCCAACCTAGACCTACCCCCCACTCTAACTTAAGACCATTGCTCCTTGATCTGCCATCCATCACTACTGAGAACAGCCTCTCTGCATCCTCATTGGAACCTCCCTTCAGGAAGCTGAAAGTTGCTATTAAATCCCCCCTCACTCTTCTCTTCTGCATATTGAATAAGCCCAAATCCCTCAGCCTTCTTCATAAATCGTGTGCTCCAGTCCCCTAATCAATTTGGTTGTCCTCCACTGGACCCTCTCCAATGCATTCACATCCTTTCTGTAATGGGAGCCCAGAATTGGATGCAATACTCTAGATGTGGCCTCACCAGTGCAGAATAATCACTTCTCTAGATCTGCTGGCAATGCTCCTCCTAATGCACCCTAATATGCCATTAGCCTTCTTGGCTACAAGGACACACTGTTGACTAATATTCAATTTCTAATCCACTGTTATCCCCAAGTCCATTTCTGCCGAACTAGCCAGTCGGTCCCCAGCCTGCAACAATGCTTTGGGTTCTTCTATTCGAAGTGCAGGATTCTGCACTTGTCCTCGTTGAACCTCATCAGATTTCTTTTGGCCCAATTCTCTAATTTGTATAGATCACTCTGGACCCTTTCCCTACCCTCCAACATATCTACCTCTCCCTGTAGCTTAGTTTTATCCTCAAACTTGCTGAGGGTGCAATCCATCGCCTCATCCAGGTCATTAATGAAGATGTTGAATAAAACTGCCTCTTAAGCTGATCCGTCCACTTGAAACCAACCGCCAACCAGGCATCAAGTCCTTGATCACTACACGTTGGGCCCGACAATCAAGCCAGCTTTCTATCCACCTTACAGTCCATTTATCTAATCCATACTTCTGTAACTTGCTGGCAAGAATATTGTGGGAGACAGTATCAAAAGCTTTGCTAAAGTCAAGCTATATCACATCCACTGACTTTCCCATGTCCACAGAGCCAGTTACCTCATCATAGAAGCTAATCAGATTGGTCAGGCATGACTTGCCCTTGGTGAATCCATGTTGACTATTCCTGATCACTTTCTCCTCTTCCAAGTGCCTCAAAATGGATTCCTTGAGGATCCTCTCCATGATTTTTCTGGGGACTGAGGTGAAGCTGACTGGTCTTTAGTTTCCTGAATTGTCCTTCCTTTTTAAAAGATGGGCACTAGATTTGCCTTTTTCCATTTGTCTGGGATCTCTCCCAATCTCCACAAGATTTCAAAGATAATGGCCAAAGACTCTGCATTCACATTTTCCAACTCCCTCAATACCCTCAGATGCATTGAATCTGGACTTATGGATTTGTGTTTGTTTAGCTTTTCTAAATAGTTCTTAACCTGTTCTTTCTCCACAGAGGGCTGCCCACCTCCTTCCTCTACTGCGTTGCCTAGTGCATTTGTCTGGGAACTGCCCTTGTCTGTGAAGACAGAGACAAAAAAAGCATTGAGTACTTCAGCTTTTCCCACATAATCTGTCACGGGATTATCTCCCTCATCCAGTAAGGGCCACACACTCTCCCTGATCACCCTTTTATTTCTAACATGCCTTTTCTTGTTACCCTGCACATACCTTGCTAGCTGCAATTCCAGATTCACTTTCACCTTCCTGATTACTCCCCTTCATTCTTGAGCAATATATTTATACTCCTCCCCAGTCACCTGTCCAAGTTTCCACTTCTTGTAAGCTTCCTCTTTGTGTTTAAGCTCACCAAGGATTTCCCTGGTAAGCCACCCATGTCACCTACCATATTTGCTTTTCTTAATGTGCATCGGGATTGTTTGTGCCTGAGCCTTCAATAAGGCTTCTTTAAAATACAGACAGCTCTCCTGGACTCTTTCCTTCTTCATGTTAGCATTCCTGGGGGATCCTGCCCATCATTTCTCTGAGAAAAGTTTGCTTTTCTGAAGTCCAGGCTATGCTGCTCTCCTTTCCTCTTTTGGTTAGGATCCTGAAATCTACAATCTCATGATCACTGCTACCCAGGTTGCCACACACATCTACTTCCACTTCTAGCTCCTCCCTGTTTGTGAACAAAGGTCAAGCTGCACATGGACCCTGGTCAGTTCCTTCAGCTCTTGTACCAGGAAGTTATCCCCAACATTCTCCAAAAACTTCCTGGATTGCCTGTGTACTGCTGTATTGGTCTCCCAACAGATGTCAGGGTGGTTAAAGTCCCCCATGAGAACCAGAGCCTGTGATCTGGAAGCTTCTCTTAGTTGTCTGAAGAAAGCCTCATCTGCTTCATCCACCTGATCTGGTGGTTTATAGCAGACACTAACCACAACATCACAGTAAACAAATTCTTCCTTGATAGCAACAATGAAAGGGGACATTTAAAAAAAACTAGATATGTATAAGAAACTAAATGAGGACCAGAATAATGGTAGAGCAGGATCTTCAACTTTTGTAAGTCATGGGAGCTCTGTTGAAGTCAGTGAAGCAATGTTATTTTACACAAGTTGAACATCTGGAAAAAAGTGTACCCCACCTTTCTGCCAAGGTTAACTGAGGAGACACATTTATTTTATGTTGAGCTGCCATACTAGATATCAGAGCAAGACGTACAGTAAATTGTATTGACGTAACACTTCAGACAGTACTAACTTTCTTGTCTTTTGTCCCTGTGAGTTTCATAGCCTCCCAGGAATGCCAATGTGCAAGTTCGTCTTGAAGACTAATGCACTGACTCGATTAGAGTGATAAGTGGTGAGCCTGTGCTAGGGCAGAGAAAGTACATAGCACCATTTCACATAGTGTCCTTGAAGTTTTTCATTACTCATAAACTCCTGACATACTGTTCTCAATGCCCTGTAAAAGTAGCTGCCTGCCTATGTGCCAGTATCAGGGATGGAAGGTTGGACTGCTGCTGGTATGCTAGCCATAGTTCTCTGAGCGCAGTAAAGCATTTCAGTAATGAGGGCTCCCCTCCCCCCTTCTATCTGTAGTCACCACTAAACCTGATCAGTGCTCACTTTTCCTGGCTTGGTGGATTGACACAGATTAGCCACTGCTGCTGGCAGTAAAGCCTAAAGATGTGCTTCACATCTAGGACAGTGCTAAAGAACACACATTCTGAATTATGATGACCCAGCTACTGGATGACCAAAATAGCAGGCCAAACTCTGTCCTCAGATACACCGTTGCAATTGGCTTAACTGAATTTGCCTCAGTTCTGCTAAAAGTTCAGTGCACTTCAAAAAAAGGGAGGATTAGAAGTGAGCCCAAGACTCAGAATGTGGATCTGGCCTGACATTTCCTCAGTCATCTGAGAGGAAAAGGAAGCACTGTTTCTGTGGAATGTGTGACTGCAGAAATTCTCCACTGTCTTGCATTTTGTGTAGTCACACCTTTGCAGAGGGCAAGCAGAGGTTTAAAATGGTACCCTGAACCAGAACTGTACTATTTTATATCAACTTTACACAGCACCAGGTGAATGGCAATGGAGAATCAGGCCTCTAAAGTTTTACTATGAGTCCATCTTTATTGGTGATTATAGCAAAAGGCTGGTTTCAGGGAGCGGGATCAAGTATACCCAGCTGTCTAACCAGGATGGGCAATAATTTTTGATGGGGGGGGGGGTCATGCCAAGATTTTGAGTGGTCAAAGGCCACATTTTTCTATGAGGGGGGGTGTGGGGTCTGTGACAGGTTGGATGCAGAAGGGAGCTTGGGGTAAGGACGTGGGTGCAGGAAAGAGTGTGGAGTCTGGGTCAAGGAGCTAGGACAGAGGCTTGGGTGCAGGGTCCATGAGTGGGTCTGGGTGCAGGAGAGGATTTTGGCCTGAGAGAGGGGTGTAGGAGTTGTGACCTGGGGAAGAGGGGGAAGGTTTTCAGAGAGTTTGGGTGGCTACCAGGGATAGAAAATTGGGGTGCAGCAGGGGATGTAGAGTTGGGGAGAGCAATGGGTGCAGGAGAGAATTCTGGTCTGAGAGAGGGGTGAAGGAGGAGATGCAGGGTCTGATAAGGCGTTTTTGCCTGGGGGAGGGGATGCGGAAGATTTGGGTGGTGACCTGGGGCAGGAAGTTCTGGTGCAGATGGGGCTGGGTTGCCAGAAGCAGGCTCTGGTCAATAAGCACTTACCCAAACAGCTCCCAGCCAGCAGCCCAATGGGACTGTGCCTCTCTGTGCCGCGTGCAGGAGGAGGGGGGGGGGGGGAGTTCACTTACTGCCTCCACCTCCGTACAATCTCTCAGCTCTCATTGGCTGGTTCCATTGTGGGGCAGCACACAAAGCTTCTCCCTCCCCCCAGTGCAGAGCCAGATGGAGCAGCCAGAGGCTTTGAGCCCTGGGGCTGCTCCCTGCCTGTGAGTCTCAGAAGGGTGGGTCTTGAGCCAGATTGAAGGCTCAGCAGGCTGGATCTGACACACAGGATGTATCTTTTCTGTCTCTGATCTAACTTGTTTTTAAAAACCTCCAATGATGGGGATTCCACACCCTCCCTTGGAATCCTATTCCAGAGATTAGCTATCCTTGTGATTAGAGAGGCTTCCCTCATATCTAACCTGGATGACCTGATTACAATCTATATGTACTTACACAGGGACCAAATATTTAATAATGAGCACTTAAATCTAGCAGAGAAAAGTATAACACAGGCAAATGGCTGGAAGTTGAAGCTAAACAAATTCAGACTGGAAATAAGCTGTGCATTTTTAATAGTGAGGGTAATTGACCATCGGAACAACTTAGGTTCATAATGAATTATGAAAAGTGTCAAACAAATGCTCATAGACAGACAAACACTTGGATACTCATCCCACCAGCTTGCAACACAGCCCCACAAAAGCCACACTTACCTCAGCTCCTCTCACACGTTTCCCAGGCAAACTCCCTGTTGGTTGCTGCCCTGTTTGCTGCTCATACTCGGGGAGGAACTAGTAGGGGAAGTAGATGTGGGTGGCAATCTGGGAAGCAGTGATCATGAGATGGTAGATTTCAGGATCCTGACCAAAAGAAGACAGGAGAGCAGCAAAATACACACCCTGGACTTCAGAAAAGAAGACTTTGACTCCCTCAGGGTATGTCTACACTAGCCACCCTAGATCGAACTAGGGTGACTAATGTAGTCATTTGAACTTGTAAATGAAGCCTGGGATTAAAATATCCTGGGCTTTATTTGCATGTTCCCGGGCGCCGCCATTTTTAAATGCCCGGTAGTTCGGACTCCCTGCCCGTAGCTACACGTGGCACGGGCTAGGTAGTTCGAACTAAAGCCCCTATTTCAGACTACCGTTACTCCTCCAGCAATGTTACTGCACCTCTTCCACCCAAGGCCCTGCCCCTCCCTGGAGTGCAGAGCCCCTCACTCCCCACCTCCCATTACCTAGGGCCAGACAATTCTATTGGCTCCCCTGAAATGGTCACTTCTGGCCTTTGAATCTATGGATCCATAGTTTGGATATTATTTATCACCTTATTGTCCTCTGGTTACTGCTTACTGATTGGTTAATGATTTGTTCCATTGTCTTTCTAGATACTGAAGTTAAGCTGACTAGTCTATAATTTCCCAGGTCTTCTTTGTTCCCCTTTTTAAAGATAGGTGCTATGTTTGTCCTTCTCCAATCCTCTGGGACTTAATGCATACTCCATGTGTTCTCAAAGACAATTGATAACGATTCTGAGATTTCCTCAGCTGGCTTCTTACATACCCCAGCATGAATTCTGTCAGGTCCTGCCAATTTAAATACAGCCAATCTATCTAAATATTCTTTAACCTGTTCTTTCCCTATTTTGGTTTGTGCTCTTCCCCCTTGTTGTTAATATTAATTGTATTAAGCATATGGTATATTTATTTTCTTTTAGGGAAGAATAAAACAAAATGGGCATTAAATACTTCAGCTTTCTTCTTGCCATCAGTTATTGGCTCTCCTGCCCTCCTAAATAATGGACCTACACTATCTTTCATCTTTCTCTTGCTCCCTAAACTATTTATTTATAGAAATTTTGTATAAAGTTATTCCCTTTATATTCCTTATTAAGTGAAGTCCTAGTGTGTGTTGGCCTATCTGATTTTGTCCATATACAGGCCGTCCTCACTATAAGTCCGAAATACGTTCCAAAAAACTTGGACTTATAGCAAAACAACTGAAAGCGGGGAATTTTTTTTCCCACAGCTGACTTCCATTTAAGCAAATTGGGGGAAGAGTGGGGGGTGTTTCGCACAACTTATAGTGGGGAATGAGAGGACTTATAACACATCAGTTCCTATGAACGTCAATGACTTTAGTGTGAAACGGATGTATATGGGGGCGACTTATAGTGGGGATGTCCTGTATGCTTGGGCTATTCTTTAGCACTCTTCCTTATTCATTTATCCATGTTTCCACTTTTTATAGGATTCCTTTGTGATTTTCAGATTGTTAAAGAGTTCTTAATGCACCCATATTGGCCCTTTACTATTCTTCCTACCTTTTCTTCACATCAGGCTAGTTTGCTTTAATATTGTCTTTTTGTGAAGCTGCTAGCTCTTCTGAACTCCTTTTTCCCTTGGAGTTTCTTCCTGCAGGACTTCACCTACCGGTTTTCTGAGTTTGTTAAAACTCTGCTTTTTAAAGTCCATTGTCCTTATTCTACTACTCTTATTCCTCATGGAGTAGTAATTATATCCATCATGAAAGCTTTCTTTCTCCACAAAAAGTGAGTTTATCATTAAACATTAAGTTTTCCTCACTTGTGGAATTCCTAGCAGATCCTGTCTACTGTGGGTCTATCTTTTAGTCTTTGCTATACACCTTTTGAGGCAAGCAGACTGTTTATGTCTAATATATAGTGCTGATCAGATTATCAATGTCAAATATATAATGAAGAATAGTAATATAGTCTTGTCAATATGGTAAAAACTGAAAAGTGCCACTTTTCTATTGTCTTTCAGCTGATTGTTGATGACTGAGCAGCAGACTGAAACAGAATGCTTTTTCTCGACTTCCTTTCAGGCTATTGTCTACACTGCTGAGAAAAGTTGGAAAAAGAAATGCAAATTGTGAACCACAATTTGTGGATCTTTTTCCATTTTTTTTTTCCAAAAGAGGCTTTTCCAAAATTTGGCCCATCTATACAGGGCCAAATTTTGGAAAAATCTCCTCTTTCAAAACATCCCTTATTCCTCTCCCTCAGAGGAATACAGGGATACTGAAAGAACACGTCCACTTTTTCAGAAACTGTTCCAAAAAAGAGGACGTGTTCCTTGGACAAAGCAGAGCTTTTCCGGGATACTGGAGGTATCCCGGAAAAGCTCTGCAGTTTAGACATAGCCTCAGTCAGCCATTAGTTCACACCCTAAATATGCCAGGAATAGCATTATACTCAGAACTGGCATTGGAAATGGTGCCTTTCTTTGCTTATGTGAGTGGATTCACTTTTGTATTCTGAGCTCTAAATATGTACTGCTCTTGCCACTACCAATCTAATATCTTATTCTGTTTAAGTCCTCTGACACTGCCAGCAGGATGCATTCTCTGATTACTTTAAAGCCTTCATAGACTAAGAGAACATAGTTTGACAACTTGTGTTCTCTAGCGATGAGTGTGTTCATGAATTTCTTAAAAATGTCTCCTCCTTTGTGCAGTGCCCACTGCTGTGGTATCTGAAAACCTTAGAAACAGATTAAAATAACATATTATAACATTAAAATAACATAAATAGCATTCTTATAAAAAGCCTGTAGAGTTTGACATAATAGTTAAATATAGGTCTTCATTTTCCCTGAAACTCTAAGCCCATTCTCTTGGGACTTTGTCAGGGTAAGTTTTAGACATGAGGGGCTCTCACGTGTGAATTCTCTTGCTTTTAGCCTTGGTCAAACTACAGGAAACTACTGGGGCTACAAGACATAACACCAAGACAACAAATCAGGATAGCAAACAACAGGAGATAAGATGAAAGGGTGAACAGTAGTAGCAATTATAAGATCAAATCATTCAAATCTGCAGATATTTTTAATTAGCATTATAAAGTTCCCTATGAAACTAAGACTCCTGCATTCTGTTAGTGTTTGCACCCACCCGAAACAAATAAACTTGGACTATCTCTTAGGCTACGTCTACACTGGCATGATTTTTCGGAAATGCTTTTAACGGAAAACTTTTCCGTTAAAAGCATTTTCGGAAAATCGCATCTAGATTGGCAGGACGCTTTTCCGCAAAAGCACTTTTTGCGGAAAAGCGTCCGTGGCCAATCTAGACGCGCTTTTCTGCAAAAAAGCCCCGAACGCCATTTTTGCGATTGGGGCTTTTTTGCGGAAAAGAAATCTCTGCTGTCTACACTGGCCCTTTTGCACAAAAGTCTTTCAGAAAAAGACTTTTGCCCAAACGGGAGCAGCATAGTTTTTCCGCAAAAGCACTGACAATCTTACATGAGATCGTCAGTGCTTTTGCGGAAATTCAAGCGGCCAGTGTAGACAGATGGCAAGTTTTTCTGCAAAAGCAGATGATTTTGTGGAAAAACTGCCAGTCTAGACACAGCCTTATTGTTTATATCTGTGTCTGGTGTGATTCTTTGTGATAACTTTAAAAACAACAATAGTCTACTCTAGCAGCACCCTAAAGACCAACAAAACAAATAGATGGAATCATGAGCTATCATAGGCACAACCCACTTGGTTGTGCCCAGGAAAGCTCATGATACCATCTATGTGTTTTAGCGGCGAGGAGTCCTGTGGCACCTTATAGACTAACTGAAGTGTTGGAGCATAAGCTTTCATGGGCAAAGACCCACTTCGTCAGATACATGGGTCTTTGCCCACGAAAGCTTATGCTCCAACACTTCAGTTAGTCTATAAAGTGCCACAGGACTCCTTGCTGCTTTTGCAGATTCAGACTAACACGGCTACCCCTCTGATACTTGATTCTATATGTTTTGTTATTCTTTAAGGTGCTGATGGACTAGTAGTTGTTTTTTAAGTTTTTCCAGTTACAGACTAACTTGGCTACCTCTCTGAAGCTTTTGTGTGATAAGTTAAGACTCAGAGGAGATACCTGAGTGCAAATTTTGATTTTCTCAAGTGATCTCTTACAGTGGTCACTCAGCAAAGGCTCTTTAAAAGCTCCATTTATGCTGTGTCTACACATCAAAGTTATTTAGGAATAATAGCCATTACTCCAAAATAACTATGTGGGCGTCTACACTGTTATTTAGAAATTATTTTGCAATAATTGATGGCTTATTCCAACTTCTGTAAACCTCATTTTACAAAGAATAATGCCTATTCCAAAATAGCTATTTCGAAATAAGGTGTGTGTTGATCCTCCACTTCTGCTATTTCAAAATAGCCCCTCACTAGGGCCATTCTAAGTTATTCCTCCCAGGGCTCTAAATCGAGATAGCACGCCTACATTAGGGAAGCCTGCCTTGGACTAATTTTGAGGCTTCCATGAAGTGTAGACATGCTATTTTGAAATAAGCTATTTCAGAATAACTATCCAGACGTATCCCGAAATGGCTACCCCGCATCCAAGGACCGCATCTGCTATTTAGAAATAATTTTCGAAATAATGGATACACTATTTCACCATCCCTGTAAATCTCATTGCCTGAGGGATTAGGGATAGCTCGAAATAGCACTTTTATTTTGAAACTGTAGACGTGCCAAATTTTGAAATAGCCTATTAAGAAATAAAATTGAAATAAGATACACAATTTGCATAGCACAAATTGCGTATCTTATTTTGATTTTAGAGTGCAGTGTAGACGTACCTGTAGCCTCAAAGTCCTTTTTCTTTCCCGTGAGCAGTATCACAAGACTACAATACTTGGTTGGCATCGCGCAATATCCCTCTGGTATAATTGTATTTAGCTCAGGATAGGGAAAAATGACTTTCTGCCTTTCCTAAAGGCAGATCTAATTACCTTTAAATCTTTAGTGAGTCAACAGACTCATGTGGTGAAGTGAAGCAATTTGGGAGCCGTGGAGAACAATTTAAGGGATAACATGGTATCTTCTGTTGTTGGGAATTTATCTTAATGGGGAGGAATGGCCATTGACTGGTACATTAATTCCTTTTAAGTGGATTCTAATGTATTTTCCCCTGAAAAGGAGAGCTTATAATGGACATTGTGGTAGATGAGTTGACAACTTCCTCAATACAATGCTAAAAAGCAAGAATTCCTGACAAAAAATATATAGAGTGGGCCACAAAGTACTAGATTTATCTTGTTAATTCACATCCTCTTTCATCTGCAGACCCATGGGAAATCCTCTAGCCCATTCACAGCTATGAAAAGTACTTCCTTTCACCTTTGTTACATCCCTATGGAAAAATACAGCCATTACTTATGTATATAGGTAACATAAGGAAAAGTAACTGATACATATTTTGGTTCTCTTTTAATTAAACTTAGCAGAAAACAGGAAAAGATACAGCAAGCTAGCCACACAGCTGTGACCAGCCAGCTTTTTGCTGACCACTAGTAGCCCCTATGAACCGGGTAGCAACCACTGCTAGAAAGAAAATACAGCCGAAATATTGTTCTGCTTCATGGCTTTTTTGGCCAATTGTGTTAATTGTCTAATAGTTTTCTCGTATGTTAACAAGTACCCACCACAGAAAACCACCTCACTCGTTTCCACTACGACTTTAATTGGATGTGAACCTGGCTATGTTTATGGTGGTGTTCTCTGCACTATCTATTTCTCCTTCCTTTCATATGTGTTTTTTGGATTTCTCTTACACTCTTTAAAACTTTTGTGAAAACTATGGCCTATTTTCCTTACTTTATTTGTAAACCTCTGTATCCTCTAGTATTGTTTTTTGTTGTTTTTCTGTTTCTATAGGCCTTTTAATTCTGTTCTCCATATGATGATTAATTTTATCCCAAATAAAGTTATTTTTAGCATGCCCTCATTCTGCCAACTCTTTTTAATCTTACCTTTGTGTTAACATGTGCTTGGCTACTGTAAAATCTAGTGTAAAATTGGCTGATCACCTGTACTATTTTTTCATTTACTAAGATATCCTTGGTGTTTAGCATGTATTTTATTCTGCCATTTAGTGGTCAATCAGAGTAAAATGTACTGCTATCCTTTTCCTGAGAGGCAACCTTAAAGAGGATTCCTTGCTTTAACTCATAACTAGAAAAGGTCAAACCAATCTTTGTGAAAAATATTAATGGCAAATTTTGGATTTTTGAATAATTATTCACAAGTATATTTTCCCCATTGTTTGATGGGTATTCGTTTAGGAAACAAGGCTTTTGTTTCTTGTAGTTCATATAGTGGTGGTGTATGGACTACTTAATAGCTTTACATACTTTTATAGCTATGTAGCAACACAGCATTCAAATAAACAGCTCAATTTATGTTGCTTGTACCAGCATGTGTCAACTGACTTGGTCAGTAGACAGTCAGATTGTCTTTGGACTTTCATGAAAACAGTTTTAAGTGGCTAAATCGTTTCTCATCTGATGCTACTTAGTGCTACATGAAGATAACTTCTGTGAATGTGCTGCAATTTTGTAGCAGAATATTTATGAGAAAGATCAGAGGGCATAAGAAAGTTGCAGGGCTGGTGTGAGATGTGTGCACATGGCCTGAGCTTTATTATTGGCCCCCCTCCCTTCCCAGACTGTGTGTCCCCTGCATGCCCTCTCGGTTCCCCTGCACATGGCCCTGCACTTTATTATTGGCCCCGCCTTCCCGGGCAGTGTGTCATATCTGAGGTGCATCCTGAAGCTGTGGGATGCACATGGTGGCAGCGCTCCCTCTCCATTCCCCTGACATGGTGAAAAGGAGAAGAGGAGGCGGCTGCTTGGATGCCAGTTGTGAGGGCACCCTGGGTGGCCTGGTCCCCTGCACTGTTGGCTTGGGAGCTCTTTGTGCTACTGGGGGAATTGCCACTACAGCCCCATGGGGGAACAGCCCCTGAAGCCTTGCACTGGCATAGCTGGAGCCACGGGCCTGGTGTGCAACCACTGATGGCCTGGGCCCCAGCACTCTCTTGAACTAGACCCCCTTGAACTATGCTGGCCCTGGAAAGTGTTCTTCAAAAAGAGAAAAATAACAAAAGATGCATTTTTATAGTAACGTCTGGAGTAGGTTTAGGTGAATTTAGTGCTTTTCATTAAAAGTTTTAAGACCAAAGAAAGCATAGTTTACCCAAATACATGCAAATGTGGTGTGTAGACCCCACCCTGGGGAGGAAGGTCCCAGAGAGGTGCTGAGAACCTGGCTAGCTCTATCCCTCCAAACATGTCAGACATGCATGGCAAAGAGGAGGCCTTTAAAAGGGGGGAAGCTGCAGTCAGGTGTGGGGTAGTGGTGGGATTAGGATTGTTCTAAGCAGTGAGTAGACTGAAGGAGTGACTCCTACAGCCATGGTGGAAACTTCTGGACAGATGCTCTTTAATCTGACTTTATGGAGAATACAGCAAACCAGATAGATTTAAGAAGGCCTGTCAAGAGCAAGGGCCCCTTGGAACATGTAAGGAGCAGGCTGAAGAGACCTGGGGTAAATAACTGGGCGTGTCAGATTCTCTCACCATCTGTGGAAGAAGCCTTAGGAGGCTTTGTTCACTGGGGTCTGAGTGTAACTTAATGTGAGACCCAAACCTGCAAGTGCTCGTGCACGTGAGTAACTTTACTAATGTGAGTCTTTCTACTTGCACAAATCTTTATGGGCCAGGCTTTTAAAGCTATTGCAGGTAGGAACTTACTAGTATTTTCAAGAGTGCCTGGGTACATGTCTCCCATATTGTTACCTTCTCTTTTAACTTGCGTGAGACTTTTGCCCTGCTCTCTGTAATACGCAGTTTTGGGATTAAGCTCTTCCTCTGTTTTATCCTAAATCATATGTCCGCTGGACTTTGAGAGACATGCCCATGGGTGAAGACTACCAGCCTGTTCCAACAGAAGAAGGTGTAATTTTGTTTCCTTCCTTTCCCAGCTGTCACATTTATGTTCCTGTAGTTCATTTGCAAGTTATTTTCCTTTTTCTTAACTTCCTGATTGACAGTAACATATTGTGTTTCTATTGTGCTCATATAGAGAGAGCTGTATTCCCCTAACTCTAGAACACTTGGCAGGCAGCCCCCAGATTGGGTGGCCCTGGCTCCAGATGCCCTAAGTCCCTGGCCTAGACTCACCTTCACCTGCGGTCAAAGGGGAAGAGCAGAAATCTGGAAGGGGCTTTGGGCTGGAGGGTGGGTGAGGTCACACCTAGATATTTGGGGACCCTAAGTCTCCCCTGGTCTATGATACCTGAGGTATCATACATGAGGTCAGAAATGTGTAAATATTTACCCAACGTGCCATGCAGTGGAGGATTAGGCCTTGCATTTTTAGACTGATATTTAGAAATCTCTTTTGATACTAATCAGTGAGATAAAGGGAAAGCTTCACAAAGCTAGAGCAGATGTGACATCCAAACTTATACCATCATATATTCCCTCTGGGAAAGGCTGGGTCTGTTAGACACAGTGCCATTTCTGAGGGCAGTTAAGAGCCATGCTACCTCTAGGAAAACATTCTGCCTTCTTTAGGCAAAAATGGCTCCTGGAGATCCTCAGAGAATAGGGAGCAAGCAAATTGCTACATCATATTAAAGTGTGCAGCAAAGGGTCCCGTTTAGGGAGATTAGGAGGGTCTGTAGCCCTCTTAAAGTTTGAACCCCCTGGATTTCATATCTGAGGTCTGCTTAAAGTGCATGCCCTGGCTCCAGTGCCAATTCTTAACTGCAACAGAGGTTGTGCTGCTTCCATCATTGCCTTTTGGGACAGGAAGTTTATTTATAAACAGGGAGAGGCAGGTTGATTAAAAAAATAAAAGGCTTGTCATTCAAGTTATTGAAATATCATTAGATCATGAAAACATTGCCAGGAACTCCACTTAAAAATAGGGGGGAAAGAGTTCAACATACTTGGAAAAAGAGGTAAATAGTGAGGTGGCAAAAATTGGCGGATGATACAAAATTACTCAAAATAGTTATGTCCAAAGTTGACTGCAAAGAGTTTCAAAGGGATCTCACAAAAACCGTGTAATTGAAGCAGCAGATGGAATTCAGTATTGATAAATACCAACTATAGCACATGGGAATATATAATCCCACCTATACATACAAAAATGATGGTGTCCAAAATAGCTGTTACTGCTCAAAAAAGAGATCTTGGAAACATTGCGGAGAGTTCCCTGAAAACATCGGCTAAATGTAGAGAGGCAATCTAAAAAGGATAATAGGACAGAAAATATCATATTGCTTCTATATAAAGTCATGATATGCTCATATTCTGAATACTGCATGCAGATCTGGTCATGCCATCTACAAAAAGGATATACTGTATTTGGAAATAGTACAGAGAAGGGCAACAGAAATGATTAAGAATAAGGAGCAGCTTCCATATGTGGAGAGATTAAAAAGACTGGGACTTTTCAGCTTGAAAAAGAAAAGACTAAAGGTTGGGGAATATATTAGAGGTCTATAAAACAATGAATGGCATGGAAAAATTAAATAAGGAAATGTTATTTATTCCTTCACCAGCATAATACTAGAAACTCCCCCAATAAAATTTATAGGCAGCAGATTTAAAAACAAACAAAACAAATTATTTCTTCACAGTCAAACTATGGAATTCTTTGCCAGGGGATGGTGGAAAGGCTCAAACTGTAAGGCTATGTCTACATTCGCAGCTCCTTGCAGCAGAAATATGCAAATGAGGCTAAGCGTGGAATATCATCGAGCCTCATTTTCATACCTAATGAGCCACCATTTTTGCAGAAGAGGCTCTTGTGCCAGAAGGAGCTGTCTACACTGCCCCTTCTTGCGCAAGAGGGGTTTTCAGTATAGACAGTTTCTACTGGCACAATAGCCTCTTCTGCAAAAATGGTGGCTCATTAGGTATGCAAATGAGGCTCGGCGATATTCCACGCTTAGCCTCATTTGCATATTTCTGCTGCAAGGAGCCGCAAGTGTAGAAATAGCCTAACAGTGTTCCAATAAAAACAAAATTAAGTTCTAGGAGGATAGGTCCATCAAAACCAGGATGAGCAGGGATGGTGTCCCTAACTTCTCTTTGCCAGAAGTTGGGACTAGGTAACAAGGAATGGATCATTTGGTGATTGTCTCTTCTGTTCATGCCTTCTGAAGCCCCTGGCAATGGCCACTATTGGAAGACAGAATACTGGGATAGATGGATCATTCACCTAACCCAGAATGGTTTTTCTGATGTCCTTATGTAAAGCCCAAATGTATCTACCCCCCGCTATAACCTACAAGACCCCAGTCCCTTTCCAGAGTTGAGCTAGAGCCCAGGAGTCCTGACCATCTCTCTCTCTCTCTCTCTCTCTCTGCAGAGTTAGTAACAAAGTCAGAATATATATTAAAAATTGAAGACTAACCAGTGTCCCTTAAAAGTCTCAGAGGGGTAGCTGTGTTGGTTTGTAACTGAAAAAACTTAAAAAACAAGAAGTGGTCCAGCAGCACCTTAGAGACTGACAGAAATGTAGACAGTGTCATGAGCTTTAGTGGCACAACCTACTTCTTCAATGACTCTTAAGTGACTTGCCACAAAAACTCAGAATATGGTTAGTATTAGAGCTGAGTGGGTCTACTATTTATTTGTCTTTCTTTTATATAGGAATCAGATACACTGCTTCTGTCAGCTAATTGCTAAGTTATCTTCTGAAAAAACTAATATTTTCCAGTGCATTAGTGGTGCCTGGAAAGAGGTGTTGTATGTGTGTGTGTGGAGGAGGTGGGGGAAATGGACACGTGCGGATGGGGTCAGTTCCCTACCAATTTGACTTGTACTGAGTGTGCTCAGTAACACTGCTGTCCTCAGTCTGCCTCCCCCATGTGCTGTCACTTTCCCCTCTCCCTCATCACCGCATGCACAGGTCACTCCCACACACAAAAATCTGAAATGGCTCCCCTGTGGGTAGCACATTCCTTCCTCCCACCATACACACCCTACTGCATATGTGGAGCTATGGCTCTGCTTGCTCCCCACTCCTTTTATACTCCTCAGGGAGTAATTAGGGAGCAGCTCCTATGTAAATGGGCCACACGCACTGGGAGGAGGCTCTTTATTCCCTTCCTGAAGTTGTTCACAAAAGTAAGGGGTAGGCAAAAATCTAGACCTATATATTCTCTTAGCTAGCAGTATGAAAAATGCCAGCATTCTGGATGTTAAAGCATTTGTTCCTTCAGTCAGGAGATGAAAAGAGCTACTTGCTCCTGCTTCTTCTTCTCCCCTCCCCCTGGCTTTTCATTTAATCACCCCTCCAGCCTGTAATGAACAACTTTCATTTTCTTGGATTTCTCTCTCACCCCCAACCTTTCTGCTTCTCTCTAATATTTTTTTGGATTATCTATCCTGGTTATAGAGGTCTGGCTCTGCTTCATTGAACATCCTATTTCCTTTCTTCATCTCTTGACAGTAACTAGTACAATTTAGGATTCAGCCCCTCGCTGTTTTCAACAACATTCTTTACTAGTCAGCATATCTTGGCACTGATAGTGGGTTTTTTCATCCCTGGAGGTTTTCTTCTGCTGTGCTCTGCACACCTCCTCTGGTTGTGTAAAACTTCTTAAAATATAGCTGCACTCAGGAGTACTCCATAGGGAAATGGGGATGTGGTGGTTGCAAGAAAGTGGAAGTAATCTTATGAGGGCTAGGGAGATGAATCCAGGCTAATTCTTGTCAGGAACCCAAATGCCAGCAGTCCGGCTTTGTGGCTAGAACTGGACTGATGGGGCCAGGAGCCAGAGGCAGAAACCAGGCACCAGAGGCAAGGGTGTGAACCGCAATCAGAAGCCAGGAACCAGGAAGGGAACACAGAGTTGGATCAAGGGAGGAACAATCATCAATCTTGAGCAGTCAGCAATTCAGTGATGCCGCTTACCTTAAAAGCAGCTTTTCAGGCTCCTGTAAGCCAATCAGCCAGGCTATCCAATGACACCAGCCTACTGCAGTCTAGATTAGCTCATTAATCAGTCTGGCTAGTCATCAGGCTCTGGTGAAAGGGCCAGTCATGACACTCTGTAGGTACCAAGCCTGAGAGTAGAACTCCAAGGTGAGAACTATTGAGGAAGACAGTTCCACAATATGTGGATTTAAGATGTGCAAGACTGGCCACTAACTGGCTGAGACATGCAATTTGGTATTGCAGGAATGTCTGCAGACCCCACTTAGCATTGGGCCCCCTTTGCTAGGTTCTGTACAAATGCAGAAAAAGATCTAATTCCTGCCCTGGAGAGCTGGCAATCTAATTTAAGATAAAACAGAACAAGTGAGCGTAACACATGATTGATGGGAAAAGGGAGAGAAGACGACAAGAGTAACAGCATCTAGTTTAAAAAAAGACATAGTTTAGCCATGTGCACAATAACTGGCTCCAAGTTATAAATGTTGACTTTCCCTGAACGTTCCCATGGTTAGGTGGCTGACTTCTTAGCTCAGTAGAAAGGCCAAAGACTGAAGGGGGCATAGAAATTGAACTACTGTTCCAGGGAGTTCCTCCAAATCAGGTGATGATTCACTGGTCTGGCCAGTGGCACATCCCCTAATTTGAGATGTACAGTGCAGCCTCCACCCTTTTCTTTGGCTCACCTCCGCCCCCTGCACTGGGAAAAGGTTGGCACCACTCCTGGATTCATATATTATAATCTCAACTTACTTCTCTTGTGGAAGTGAAGAACTAAAAAAAAATATTAAAAAGTCACTTTTCTTGGTGAGCCAGGTTTTTTTATGCTTTATATCCCACTCCCTTTGTATATGAAAACATATCTTTGGGGACTTTGGAGGAAGCTACATTAGAAATGTGCACTTTAATATGTCATTCCCTTTAAGAAGAGTGTGACTAAAGTAGTGTTACTTTCGTTTCTCTATAGTAGGCAGCTACCTGTGAGAACTTTTTGTGAAAATCAGATGAAATACAAATGAAAGTTACAGTAGGCACGAGGCAGTGGCTAATGCATGGAAATGGGAGAACATTTGGGATCTGTGTCACAGACTCATAGGGTGCCCGAGAGAAGGCCAATTAAATAACTCAGGACTTTGGTGTCCCCATCCGTAAAACAGAAACAAAAAATCTCGCCTGGGTTTTAAGAGGCTTGAATTCATTGTTAGTAAGCTGCTTTGAGATTATTTCTGGGCTTCTAGGAATAGTCATTTATTTTCACAGAAGTAATTCAAATAGCTACCAGTTTACCACCATTCAATGCTGGACATCCACCTGTGACTTAACAGCTATTCTGGTTCATGTGTTGTGAAGTGATGAATCCCACAGAGTAAAAAAATGTAAAAATGGATTTGCTGTAGCAGCACGGTAGAAGTGTTGTGGTAAGGCTTGAACAATAGGGTTGACTTATGTAAAGTCTTAAACTGTTCAATGTTTTTCACATCTTGGTCTGACTTCCAGGGGTAGTATATTTACAAAATGCATGTTTAGGTCCAGATCCTTCAAACTCATCTGCCAGTCATCTCACTAAATGTAATGGGATTGGGTCTTGAATTGGCACACTTTCACTTCCTAACCAAGCTCCTTCCAGAGAATAATCTGTCTAGGTAGTCAGTAGTTTTTAAAACTCAAGGCAAAAAGTTCATTACCCCATGTCTCTATTACTGAGACAGATTATTGATTCTACAGATACACTCAATGTATTTCTCAGAGGAGAAGCACATAACTATTTTGTTTTTTTCTCTCTCTGTCTCTGCTGATAAGGTTTCCAGGTTCCAGCTGAGGTGTCAGAAAGAGAAAATAATTGGAACTGGAGATTTAAAATTTTTCTCCATACTGAAATTTGTAAGGACCTTGTTTACAGGGAGAAGAAATAGAGGACATCAGCAGAGAGAGGGCATCAGAGATAAGGATTCATGATTAGAATTTCTAATTATATTTGTACTATCAAATATAGAAATTCTTCCCCCCACTGCACAGCTATTCCTTATCATATAGCAGAAGGATACTCATCAGTTTGAATCTTGATATTAACCGCTCTCTGATCAAAATGATACATGTAACCTTTATGCTTGAGATACTCATTCCAGTCTATGAAAGTATGCATGTCAAAAAGCTGCATGTGTGCCATTGCTGAAGATACATCAGTCATATGCATTCCTTTCAGCGCTCCATGCTGGGATGGTATTGGGCACACTATGGTACAAAGTGTTACAGGTTACTTGCTTTCTATTATCAGAGAGGTAGCCGTGTTAGTCTGAATCTGCATAAACAGGAAGTCCTGTGGCACCTTATAGACTAACAGATTTATTGGAAAAAAACAACAAATGGTCTGGTAGCACTTTATAGACTAACAAAACATATAGATGGTATCATGAGCTTTGTGGGCACAGCCCATTTCTTCAGATGACCCAAAAGACAAAGTGGATCTTTGCCCACAAAAGCTTATGCTCCAATAAATCTGTTAGTCTATAAGGGTGTGTCTAGACTACAGGGTTTTGTCGACAAAAGTGGACTTTTGTCAACAAAACTATACCTGCATCTATACTGCTGCTGAGTTCTGTCGACATAACGTTGACAGAACTCAGCAGTTTTGTCGATGGCTGTAAACCTCATTCTACAAGGAATAACACCTTTTGTCGACAGAGTTCTGTTGACAAAAGGTGTTATTGTATCTACACTGTCCTTTGCATCTACATTGTCATGTCGACAAAGCAGCTTGCTTTGTTGACAGAACTGGATGTAGTCTAGATGCTCTTTGTCGACAGTATCTGTCGACAAAACTTCTGTCGACAAAAGCCTGTAGTCTGGATGTACCCTAAGGTGCCACAGGACTTCTCATTGTTTTTGCTTTCTATTGTAGCATTTTGTTTGTTTATTGTCTTAAAAATTACCTCCAAAGGAGGACCAGCAGCTACAGTTTCTAGTAAAATAAGATTTCTCTAAGATGTTCATCTGTTAGGTAACATTTCTTGCTCCTGTAAATAAATGTTGGGGAACTTGGGATGAAGGAGATTTTATGCACATATAGTGGACAGGTTCAGTTACTGAAAAGTATTGGGACACCAGTCATAACCACATATTACAAACTGTTGGATATTTATTACCAAATGATCCTATGGTAAACCTTAGAAGAAATGGCCACGTGCAAAGAATTGAAGAATTAATCTCACAGCTACTATGGTAATGAGGCTATTGATAGTCTCTTACCGTAAAAAAGAAAAATAGCCCCAAATTAGATGAATGATCCAAAAAATATGAGAAGTAGCAGTTATAGAAAAATTATGTACTAGTTATGTTCCCAGCAAAATAAGAAAAAGACAAATACATACTTAGATATTTGACTGTTTATTCATTTGCAACATAGAATCCAGCTCACCTGCCCAACTTTGTTGAATATTAATATTCAACTTACATACCCTGTTTGATAAATAGGTCAGTAGTTCCATTCAATTTAATAAAAACACCTGAAAAAGCCACATCCTCGAAGGTTTAAAGAGACTCACTCTGAATATGGAAACACCCTGCTAAGCAGAGAAATATGTAATGTTGTAATGATTAATGTTTTATATCTGATGTTTACATGTTAATGATTCAGAAGCATGCTAAAGCTTCCTAAAGTTGTTATAAAATAAAAATGGAAGAATTGCCACAATAGGATAGTCTATGAAGAATCTATAATATTGCACTGAAATCATCACAAATCACTATCAATTGTATTTACACTGATTTGATTTTTCTGTTTCTATATTGTAAAGTTTGGCTTGCCTATGATGTGGCTGAGACATGGGACCAGAGATTTTTCTGGAGAAAAGTGATTTTTCTCTTTATTATCACTCTTTAATGGGGAAACAATATCACCATGTCATTTTATTTAAAGAAGTTCATTTATATGAGCAATACTTAAAATATCTGAGGGTATGTCTACACAGCAAAGTTATTTCAAAATAACTTCACTACCATCTACACAAGTCAACCGCTATTTCGAAATTAATTTGAAATAGCAGAGGGCTTATTTCGAAATTGGTAAACCTCATTCCACGAGGAATAACACCAATTTTGAAATTGCTATTTCGAAATAAGCGCTGTGTAGATGTTTATTTCAAAATAGGGGGCCTCCAGCCCTTCCCAGGGTGCCCTGGTGGCCACTCTGGCCATAATCAGGAAAACTCCTCTCTTCCCCACCTTCCCCAGAGCCCTTAAAGGGGTAGAGTCTGTTTGGCCACAGTGCCTGTGCCAGCTCCAAGCCTGCCAGGCCAGAGCCAGCAGTCGCTGCCTCTGACCCAGTTGTCTCAGCATGAGCCAGGTAGCCAGTGCCAGCCATCCCTCCACTGCTCCCCAGGACCAGTCTGCAAGCTCCCAGGAGCTTGCCAGTGGCTGGAAAGGGCGGGAACCTTCCTGATCCAGTGCGGAGATCATGGATCTGATTGAGGTTTGGGGGGAATCGTCCAACATCCATGATCTCCGCACTATATGGAGGAACGCGGCTGTCTACAGGCAGATGGCTGCCAGTCTGGCCACCAAAGGCTATATGTGAACCCAGGAGCAGGTTCGCATGAAAATAAAGGAGCGGTGGCAGGCCTATGCCAGGGCCACTGGGGGCAGCTTCCAACAAGGGGCAGACTCAGACCCTGCCCCTATTTTGATGCCATGGACCACATCCTGGGGGGCCATATGGTCTGTACCCCCCAGGTGGTCATTGACTCTCCCTCCACAGGCTCCCTCTACACAGAGCAGGGGACATCTCCTATCCTTTCCCCCCACCCTCCACACACACTATATATAGCACAGGGGCATGGGTACAGTCCTGGACATGCTCACACTCCTGGGGATAGCAGGACACGATGGTGCGGAGACCTGCTGTCCTCACCTTGCAGAGGGGGGCTGGGCTTTACCCACTGTGTCCCCAGGGATAACTGACCACTTCTCTTGTTTTCCCACAGCGGCAACAGCTACGAGTGCAGGGCACACCAGCCCGCCCAGGACATCCTCCCGCACCTGGGCCAGCAGGCTCACCCGGAACCAGTACTAGTGGCAGCATCTGGGGATCCTGCGAGGCCAGCACCACACCCTGGACTACTGGGTGCACGAAGACCTGCAGCTCCAGCGGGAGAGCAGGCGGGAGCAGCTTGCTCAGGACCGTGCCATCTCCGACCACCTGCAGACCCTGGTGCAGAGATTGCTGCCTCCTGCCGCTCCAGCCCCTGCTGCATCCACAGCTACCATTCCTCCTCACACTCCTGCTCCCCCTCTCTCTTCTTCTTCCCACCCCCCTCACTCCGCCTTCCATACCCTCCCCTCCCCTGGGGATGCTGAAGCCTGTGCACCCGCAGTGCTGGGAGACAGGTGGGCCAGCAACCCTAAGCTTCTCCTCCCCCTTCCTCCCCTTGCTTCCTCCTTCTATCTCCCTCCTTCCAGGTTTACTTCTCCTCTCTCCCACCTTCTCGCCTCCCCTCTCCCACCCTCATTTCCCCCCCTCCCCCCACCCCAGTTTTGTTCAATAAAGAGAGTTTGTTTTTGTCAACACAGGTGTCTTTATTTACATGAGGAAGGGGGGCTAGGAAGGGGTCAGTGAAAGGACGTGAGGATGGTGAGGCACAAGCCTCCAGTGGGGCACACCAGAGAGACTTTAGTCCTCCTTTGGGTGGAAGCTCTCCTGCAGAGCCTCCCGGATACGGACAGCCCCCCAATGGGCATTCCAGTTGGCAGCAGTGTGGGGCTGCATGTACAGGCCGGCCAAGTGGTTGGTCTCTGCCATCCAGCCTGCAGGAAAGCCTCCCCCTTCTGCTCACACAAATTGTGCAACACACAGCACGCTGCCACCATGTGCAGAATATTCCGCTCAGAGAGGTTGAGGTGGAATCTGAAATGGGCCTTCAACTGGCTGAACGCCCCCTCCACCATGATGCAGGCCCTGCATTAAAGGCCTGTCAGGAGGGGTTGAGGTGTCCTGTGTAGGGCTTCATGAGCCAGGGTTGTAGGGGATAGGCTGCATCCCCCCACCAGGCACACAGGCATGTCTATGTCTCTGACCCTGATATGGCGGTCAGCGAAAAAAGTCCCAGTGTGCAGTCTCTGGCACACAGAGGAGTTGCGGTAAACCCGCGCGTCATGTGCTTTGCCAGACCAGCCCACGTTAATGTCCACAAAGTGGCCCCGGTGGTGAAAGACAGCCTGCAGGATGTTGGAGAAATATCCCTTCTGGTTTATGTACAGGGAGTCCTGGTATTCCAGGGCACAGATGGGGATGTGTGTCCTGTCGATTGCCCACCCGCAGTTGTGGAAGCCCAGGGCGCCAAACCCCTCGATCACTGCATCCACATCAGTGAGGTGGATGACTCTGCGTAGCAGCACTCTGTTGATGGCCTTGACCACCTGCAGAGGGACACACAAAACCACTGAGAGTCACTGGGGTGCCAGGGTGGCTGAGAGTGCTCCTTCCCCGCCACTGCTCCATGCCCCGCACTCCCCAGAAGCAACCCCCGCCCTGCAATCCTGGCCACCCCAGGCAGTCCGTAGTGCGGGTGGGACAGAACAAACCCTCCCGGGGAGGGGGACTTACACCACCTCCCCCCCTTTTCCCTAGGGCAGCCCATCCCCTCCTTGCATTCACCCCTCACACACACACACACACACACACACACGGCACAGTGGCTGGAGATTGCCATACCTGCATGAGCACCACTCCGACAGTGGATCTCCCCACTCTGAACTACCGGTAGCTATCTGACATGGAGAGCTTCCAGAGGGAGATGGTCATATGCTTCTGGAGGGGGATGGCGGGCCTCATGTGCGTGTCCCATTGCTGCAGAGCAGGCGCGAGCCACTCACAGAGCTCGAGGAAGGTGTCCTTCTTCATCTTGAAGTTCTGGGTCCATTGTTAGTCTCCCTAGCGCTCCTGGACAATGTGGTCCCACCAGTCGCTGCTGGTGTCCAGATGTGGTGGGGCATGCTGGCATCCAGGAGCTGCAGCTGCTCCTCCACATACCCTAGGAGGGTCCAGATAATGGCGTGGGGGTTGGGATGCAGCAAATGCTGTGAGGCAGCCTGCAGAAAGCGCAGCCAGGCTTGCAGTAACACATCTGGCTCCATGGTGCAGAGTGGTGTGGTGTCTCGAGTAAGGGCAACTAGAGCACGCAGAGAAAAAAATGCTTTGCTGTCCCTCATTGAGGTAGACAAGCAAGCAGGGAAATCTGAGAACCGGCTGTCCAGGGGGGTCCCTTTAAGCACAGGCCTCAGATAGCCTCAGGCAGCAGCCACACAAAGTAACTGGACCTGATGCCCTGATAGAACTGGTTTCAGCTGGCCTTAAATGTGATTCAGTATCTAATCAGCGTGGACGCGCTATTTCAAAATAGCAAAACTCTATTTCAAAATGCATTTTGTGTGTAGACGCATTATTTTGAAATACCTTATTACAAAATATCTTAATACCATGCTGTAGTATAGACAGATCCTGACAGAGTAATGAATAATGTAGATTTCCGATCAGTGTCTGCCTTTTAGTTCTTTATGGATGCAGAATTCATATAGGGAATGTCTACACTGCATTATTTAAAACAAAAAAAAGGAAGTTTTTCTTCACTTAGCATTCAGCCAACTTGCAGAACTCCTTGTCAGAGGATACGGCGAAGGCTAGAACTTTAACAGTGTTCAAAAAAGAGCTAGATAGATTCATGGAGGTTAGGTCCATCAATGGCTATTAGCCAGGACGGGTAGGAATGGTGTCCCTAGCCTCTGTTTGTCTGGAAATAGGTGACAGGAGAGGGATCATGTGAGGATTACCTGTTGTGATCCCTACCTCTGGAGTATCTGGTATTGGTCTCTGTCGGCAGACAGGATACTGGGCTAGATGGAGCTTTGGTCTGACCCAGTATGGCCATTCTTATGTTCTTATGTTATTTCAAAATAAGCTATTCTTGAAGAAATACTCCGAAATAGCTTATTTTGAAATAGCACGTCTACACTACAGGGAAACTTCAAAATTAGTCCAAGGCAGGCTTCTCTAATGTGGATGTACTACATCGATTTAGAGACCCAGGAGGCACTGGGGAGTAATTACTTTGAATGTCCCTGGGGAGGAGCTATTTTGCAATAGCAACAGTGGAGTGTCCATGCTACTGCTATTCCAAAATAATTATTTTGGAATAGGCCTTATTTCTCATGGAATGTGATTTACAGAAGTCTGAATAAGGCGTCCATTATTTCAAATTTATTTCAAAATAATGGAATTGCTATATAGATGATCACATTGTTATTTTGGAATAACAGCCATTATTCCGAAATAACTCTGCTGTGTAGATGCACCAATAGAGACCCAGAGCTGACAAAGGAGTGGGTAGACCTAGTGATTAGTGAGTTGTTATATTTTAGTGAATATAACCCGTGGGTTATATTAGTTTTTACTAACCCCGCACCGCCCTCCCCGTGGGGTATACTCGGGTGCGGGATATACAGAACTTTTTTTACTCACTTGGGGGTGAGTGCGGCTGTGCGGGAACCAGGTGGTGAGTGTTTCCCCCTCCAGGAGGCTTGGCCTCCAAAAGCTACCAAGGGGGTGAGTGCTCCCCCGCCCAGCTCAGGCTCACAGGCAGGCGTCACGGGACACAGTGCTGAGCAGGCCATGCAGCACGTGCCTTGGAGAATGCCCCCCTCCTGCTCTGAGAGCCCCTCCTGACTAAGCCTTTGCCGGGCTGGGGTTGAGAGCTGCAAACACCTTTGCCCCCACAGGAGAGCCGGGGCCGGATTGAACAGCCTGCGGCTGAACAATGTGGGGAAACTTACAGGGGGGTGGGGCGCATCCCAGTAACTTTTTCCTGGCGTGGCTTTCCCAGAAGGGGGAGTGGGGGGCAAAGTCTGCCCGGAAGCCCGGCTCGCTCTCCGGGAACACTCTGGAGCCGGGGCAGAGGCATCCCCAGCAGAGGCACAAAGTGGGAGGCTCCCAGCCCGGGCTGACAAAGGGAAGGAACTCGGAGCCCTATCCTGGGAGGTGGGTGGCCTGCGTCGCAGATCGCTGCAAATCGCCCATGCCCCCTGGCAACCTGCTCGCAATCTCCCCTGTGCCCCCTTGCAAATCCTCCTTGTAGCTCTCTTGCCACACCTCGGAACAGTTGCGGGCATGGGGCTCGGTGGCCAGCAGCAGCAGAGGGAGGCTGCAGGTGGCCACAGTGCACAGGAGCAGGGGCAGGCAGGACTATATCCGCACCTGAATAAACGCCGACCCCCTTCCCCGCGAGCTATACTAGGGGTATACAGGGATTTCTAAACTCAAACGGTAATAACCGCAGGGTATATTCGGGTACGGGGTATATTCGCTAAAAGACAGTAGTGCAAGTTACTTGCTGCAGAACTCTATCTCAAGCACTTACATTTGTTATGTCTCTTCAATATTCTATCATTAAAGGCTACAGTGATTGGCAATGATTAGTTGTATGTTTCTTGTATGTTTAAAAGTATTAGTAAAATATTAATTTAAAATAAAAAAGACAATAAAGCAAAATCTAAATTGGCTTCCATTTTAGGATTCATTCATTTGCCTTCCCCTCTTAACCAAAACCAAAAATACTTTGAATATATTGAGCATGTTAATAGTTGCTAACAGCAGGGGTTTCTTGATAGGATATCAATATGCATTATTAAATATGTTGTGGCAAATCAATATTCTGTTACAGTGAAATACTTTATTTTTACAACACAATTGTTTGTTGCCCACTGATTCCAGCATGGCTTTTTATCTTTAATAAATGCTAGAGCTAAGCAATATAATTTTCTGCACTTACTTTTTTTTACATCAATGAATCCCAGCTGATGTCCGTGCTTTCTTAGCAAAAGACTAAATACCATAGAACTTACATTTTGTGGTATGCAGGGACTAGGATGACTCTGCCAAAATACCAAAAGAAACAAATGAGGGAAATTGAACAGCTGGTACTATCTCAAGCAAAACTAGAAATTACATTAGTTTAAACGACCATTCTATGCCCAAAAGCCTCACTCCCAGTTCTTTGGTAAAACAGCACTAAACAATATTCAAGTTAGAAGATGCAATTATTTTTTATAATGGGTAATGCCCAATGGGTTAAACCACATTCTTAAAGAAAAAAGTTGTATGCCACATATTGGGACAGACATGAGCACAGTACATGGACCAGGCCAAGCAAAGTCCTATGGGATGTTTGTAGTAGGAGGGTAGCTGGCTCCGAATTGCAAAGACTTATTGGGAAGCCCATAAAGGCAACTGGAAACATGAAATCTAGCTTTTTGCATTAGTGGCCTTTGCTACAAAGAAGAGGGAGAAGACCCAGGAACAACCAGGGAGTTGCCAGCCACCAGTTGAAAAGGAATGCCCAGGAGAGCAGGGAAAAGGAAATAAAGGCTGTTAGGCAGAGAGGATAGGTCAACACTACACCTTTTTGTCAGAAAATGGCACGCAAAATGTGCTTCTTGGTCTATACTGAGCCAAATTTTGGAAAATCTCCCTCTTTCAGAAGTTCCCTTCTTCCTCGTAGAACAAGGAAGACTGGGCTTCCAAAAGAGCACATTTGCTCTTCCACAAAAAAAAAAAAAAAAAAAAAAGGGAAGAGCAAACGCGTTCCCTGGGTGCGGCAGAGTTTTTCTGGGATACCTCTGGTATCCCGGAAAACCCTCTATAGTCTAGACATACCCTAAGACTATCTGTCACAACAGGAGAAAAGGTGGGAAGCATGTGCAGGGGAAGAGGAGGAAAAGGGTAGGAGTTAGCAGGGAAATTACAGAGGACTGAGAGATACAGAACAGATGGAACGGGAATTGAATTTATAAGCCACATTAAAATCAGTTGCAAATATATAAATCCTTTCCCGGTAATTCTTTTTCATGTAAACAAGCACAATAGTTTCCCTAGGATGCTGGGCAATTCTCAATTTGGAGGACTATTTGAAGGCAAATGCCATATGACAGTCCTATGTTAAATTGTAAACTGCACTGTGATGAAAGTGCTTTGGAATTGCTGGCATTGTATCTGAGTGTTGTCTGAATGGTAAGTCCGGGGAGGCATTTAGTGGCTTTTGTTTACTAGTGAATAGTATGTCATGCTGTTGGTGTGTTTCCATTTCTGCATCATAGAACAGCCAGTATTAAAAGCTTGGCTTGAATTGCAACATCAGCACAATCTCTGAATGGGACTGCACTTGGCACACTTCCTGAAACACTTCTGTTAAACACATCACTTCATCAAAATCTCATGTAACTCACCAGCAGCATAATTATTTGGGAAATAAAAATACAACTGTCATTTTAAAGCCTTTTACTCCCCAAGTGAATATAGACTATGTAAAGAGCTAACTACCTGAAAAATGTACAGTGAAAGGCCCTCAGGTGTGGGTGTTAGCCAAATCCTAGGGTCAGACTATTGACTATTAAACAAAACCTAGCAAAGACAGTTATTAACCAAAGAGTCATCCAATTAGCCCAATCATTCAGGTTCCAGCCTTCTAGAATGCCCACTTCCATCAGTGACAAGGACAGATCTATGTAAGGGACATTCAAAATACACATGTGAAAGATAACTGCAGACACTTGAACATTGTAGAAGGATAGTGTAGCGGGGTGACGGGTGCGAGCACTGCTCCCCTGCCCCTTTTCCCCAGGGGACAGGGGGGGCTCCGCGAACCCTCCGCTTCGAGTCTGCCCTGTTCGTCCCTAGCCGGGTCTATACGTGGCGTGAAGGCTGGGTGCGATCACCCCCCTGCCCTAGGTGGCGGGGGGGGATCAGTGAACCCGTGGCCACGTCCTGCCCCTTGCCCAGTGGGCTGGGCGGGGTTCGGCCCGAACGCAGGCTTTGGGGTCCCTGCCCCTAGTCTCGCCCTCACCGGGCACACGTCCGCAGGGCGGGGTTGCGACCCTGTTCTCGCAATGCCCTCGTCGCGTAGGTTTTGGGGTTTCGGGGGGGGGGGTTGTTTTGGGGTTGGGATGGTATGGGGAGTGGGGGACCCGGGCCCACTCTCTCCTCCGGGTCCCAGCCTAAGGGCGGCCCTCCACGGCAGACGGGGCTGGCGCCCTAAACTCGTCTGCCCATGGGCGCCAGAATGGCCCCGCCCTGGGCTCCTTCCACTCCCCCAGCCGAGCGCGTTCCCAGTCACTCACCCCGGTGGAGGCGTCGGGTCCGTCCCAATGCCGCCCTCCAGCTGCCGATGCTGTCTTTCTTGTTGGTGCAGGGCCCCGGAGGCTTGGCACCTCGGGACGCCAGAGTGGACGCTTCCTTGCTCCCCCTTTGCTCGTCGTCGGACTGCTGCAGTTAAAGTCCCTGGGGAGTGATGTCAGAGGAGTTAACTCCGCCCCCTCGGCGCCTCCCCCCTGGGCCTCCCTGGAGGCGTACCCGAGGCCCCGCCCCTCTGGGTGAGGCGCGGCGCCCTAGCCGGACGCGGCTCCGCGGCTTGAGCCCGCCCCCGCCTCTCTCGGCGCACGCTCGTCCGCGCTGCCTGGCGCCTGGGTTCCCGCGGCTCAGGGATGGCCCTGCCACCGCCCGCAGCCGGCGCTTCCCCGGCCGGAGGGGAAGCCTCTCCCCCATGGCTAGTGCAGACCCCACCGGGTCTGTCACAGATAGGTTCTGAATTCCAGTTTCAGATTTTTTACTGACTCACTCTATGACCCTGGCCTATTCACCTGGCTTTTTCCTGCCTCAGTTTCCATGAAAGCAGGCAGATGCAGGAGTAAGATGCCTCATGTTCAATTATAAAGACCTTTCATCGTTGCAAGAAAAGTATGCATGCCAAGGAGCCAGGTGTTCAATACAAAGCTATGATCAGTTCTGTGCACTCTTCTGCATGGTGCAGAGATGGTGCCCTAAACTAGAACATTAGGTATGCAGTTATGTCATGGTCATTCAGGGTTTTCTGTACATTCATTTTTTTTAAATCAAAATAATGACCTTATATTTTGCAAATTAGCGGCACCACCATTGTATATTCCTTTAGGAGCAAGGGACTGCAGCAAGGGGGTTGGGTAGGGCATCCCCAACTATCCAACATCACTACTGGGGTACTCAGGATCTCCTTTTATGTTAAAAACATCAGGCGCCCAGGCACACCAGGTGAGCGTGGCCTGTTCCCGAGTAACCCAGGGAGGAAGAAGTGGGTTACATACACAAAGTACCATAGTCTCTTCCTCACTTTCCTAATCTCAGAGCAACCTTAGAGTAGAGAGATTGTTTCTGACAAGGTTATATCAAAGCCAGCAGCAGTTTGTATAGTTGATTGTCTGATGGCGAATTGCTAGACCATGGGGTAGACTCCTAAGGGAAGTGATGGAGTATTATACTGCCTGGGACAAATAAAACTAAACTGGATAGAGTCTTGGAGTGAGAATGCACTGTAAGGAATCTTCAGGTAGATGAATTAGAGCAATATGTTTCAAACTGCATGGTATGACTCACAAGCAGGTGGTAAGCAAATATCTAGTAGGGAACATCCCACAAGTTTGGATTCGGCAGAGGTGTTGGGGGAAGAGACAGAACACTGACACTAAAACCTAGTGGGATTAGGCAAAAGCTAGGGGGAAACTACCTCTTGAACCAGTGCTACCTGAAAAGCTGTGAAAGCAGGAAGGAGAAGGAAGAAGCCCCTTCCATCCATCATCCCACCAAAATCAGTCCCCCACAATCAAACCCATCCATATGTTCTTGCTGTGTGATTCCAGTTGAATAATACTTGTTCCCACAAAGGATTGTGGGCTTCTGATAGGTTATGGTGAAGCCAGCGTGCATTTTGTGTTCTTGAAAAATGAGTGAGAGACAACCAGATAAATAAACAGGTCTTTTCAGTCTTTAGTTTATATGATTTGTAAGTGCTTATGAATATTTTTCAACAGACTGCCATGATATAAGATCATGACTTTGAATTCTTCTACAGATTTTTACAAGGTGATCCTGTCTCCTATAACTTTCCTTTGTGAGGCTTTTGTATTCTTGCCTGTCCTAGTTATGGAAGTTGTACATAGTACTCTGAGGTAAGGCATACAAAGGAAAACTTTACCTCCCTAGGATGTTGGCACCATACGACAGTATATTCTATTGCTTAATATATTGCATAGTATAATGCAATAATCAGTATTTGGTGTTCAATCACTGCTTTCTATGATTAGGAACAGCTTTTCAAACAGCCTTTGTTTTGTGAATGTTCACAGAATAGGTAACTGTTGGAGTGTAGTATTTGTACATGTGCATGGAGTAGAGGGTTGTTTTTTTTGGGGGGGGAGGGAGACTGGCCTCAGTTCATTAGGTCTTTGTGTGGTAATGGGATGAGCAAAGCTGGTTCAGGAAAAATTGAAACTGACTAAAACCAAACCTAGACCTCAGATTGACATCTGAAATTACTCATCTATATTGATTTTCCGTATATACATCCTGGAATCAAAAACAGGACAGGAAGCAGAAGTGTCAATGCACTGCATCAGAGGGGCATTTCTAATCTGTTTGGCACAACATAATACCAGAAATCTAAAAACAGATTTCCAGTCCACCTCTGACAGAGGTGCAGGCCAGTTTCAAATAAGCATTTGCCATTTTCAATGGTTTTTGAGTCACTAAACTTTATCAAGTTCACCCAATGTTGTTTTTCTGGCTCTGGATATTGTTTGTTTGTATCAATCAATTATGTTTCTATCTGTTGTAGCAAAGCTGTTGCAAATCAGGTCTCCAAGCTAAGAACTGCATTATTGTACTTCATACACACAATTGGATTTTATTTGCCTTCCTTTTCTTTTTTTCCTGCAAATAATTGTGGACAAATATAGGAAGCCAGCAGTCACCTAACTATATAATACACAGGTTAAGGCAGGGAGGCTGATTTTAAGAATCTGGCCTTCTAGTATATGTTTTGAAGGATCCTATATATTTAATTTTACAGTGGAAACTGTTTACTCTTGGTTTTCAGAGATGTGGACAGACCTTAGAGACTACTGACTTGATTGGTAATGCATCCCACATTCCATTGCTTTCCCCATCTGAACACAGCCATTGAGAACTGACTTCAAAGCTCCTCATTTCTCATAGTTACATGCTTCTATTAATACCTAATATTTATGCTGCACCACAGCTGAGCCTGTGACTGACATCTTACTGTTTCATTTGAGTTGCTTGTCTCTCCTCCTCCTCCTCCATCCCATCTGGGTGTAAAGAGTATCTCTGAGCATAACGGTACACAAGTCTTGTTGTAGACTAGCTTTTCCTTTGAGAGCAAAAGTGCTCAGCACTGAAACTCAGGTATGTAACATTGCAATCATTGGTATAGAATCGATACAGTTTGCTATGGCTCATGTTCCTTGTCAGCCCATAGAGGATTGTACCAGCAGTCTGTAAATACAGTCAGAAGGGGGAACAAGAAGGATGGATAGATGTAGATATAGATTTAGATATCCTTGTATGTTGGACAGATTTGTCAGTTTCCGGTAGCATCATTATATGCATCTGAGCTCATTAAAACACAAATAAATTTTCACAATTACATAATAAAACCAGGTTCACAATATCGCATCTGGGCTTAGTTCTTACTTCAATTTATGTCTATGTCTCACTAACTAACTGCCCATAGCCTGCCCCTTATATTTCCATGGGGGCATGGTTGACAATATTCTAGGAAGTTGAAGGAAAATAGAGTTCTCATGTAGTTTAAAAGGTTCCACGTGATTCTACAAGAGTCCTGAACATTCTAGATGGTAAGTGAAAAATAAATCCACATATGTAATATCCAAAACCTGTTACTTCAAACATTCTATTTTCCTTTTGTCACTAACAACAAAAGCAGCCTACTCCTCTCCTCCCCCGCCCTCCCCCACCTCAGCCAGGTTTGCTTGCCCCTTAATCCAGCCTTGTTCAGATATTCATAGCCTTTGGATAGAAAGTAAAGCTCTGACAGTGGCCTATTTAGACAGTCTGGAGATATCACTGTGTAGTCAGGGGACTGTGCAGCCTGGAAAAATCCTGATTAGGATGCAGAGAGATGTGTGTCTATCTGAGAATGTCAGTTATGGAGCCAGCAGCCTGGAGAAGATGTCCTTGGGGGGGATCTTGGAGGAGGAAATACAGGTGTAGATAAAATTTCACTTTGTATGAAATACTTAATTTTTCTCTGGGCAAGTGAATGACTATGGTCTTCTGGGTAGAATACATTTACTCCAATGGCTATTTAATTATTAATGCAACCTTCCACTGGAGAGACTGAAGGTGACCCACACAAGAGTAGCCCATGGATTAGAACACTCTGCTAAGACACCTGGGTCCATGTCCTTGCTATTTACCAGACAGAGTGGGGATTTGAATCTGGGTCTCCTGCATCTTAGGGGAGTGCTGGAATTATTGGGTTATTTGATGTAAAGGGAAAGGAAAGGGAGGGTGTTTCCTTGGTTGCAACAGTGTTGTTAAGCCAGAGTGACTCTGGAATTCAGGGTTACTCCAGTGTGTAGTGTATCTGAGAGCAGAAATTGGCTTTAAGGATGTGAAAGCAGATCCCATACAGCCATCAAATACTGTACGCCAAGCGAAATTTCCCTCTTACTGGATATATATAATCTTAAATAATGAGAAATAAAGAAATAAAAACAAGCAGATAAAAAAACCCAGCACTTGATATATTCTAATCTATTCAGGACATCGCCTGTAACATTGCAAGAGGGGAATTCTGCTCATAAATCCTGTAAGCAAACAACAGGTTTTGTATATGTAGCTCCCAAAGCACCATGTTCAAAATGATTTCTTTATGATTTTTTTCCTGTTATCATTTCATAGATTATAAAATCACCCATAGAAACGAATCCCTTGGGAAGACCTGTATTATTCCATCACTAGTGGTTAGCAGCTTTTTTCATTCAATACCTAAAAACAAAATACTCTGCCTTGGATGACTGCTTCTTTTCCCAGAAGATCATAGACTTTCTAGTGTCTGTTGCTTACTATTTTTTCCTGGCTAAACACTCCTCCTCCCCCCTTATTTCTGTAGATGAACATCTTTTTTCTGAAACTGATTCATCCTCTCCTCCATTTCTCTTTTCTGTAAATAAATATGTTTCTATTTATTTAATTTCTTACTGAGAAACTGAAAATGCAAAAAAAACCCACAATTTTTTTGGCAGAAGGAATTGAAAGCAGAAAACATCACCATCTGATGCTGGTGGGGAGAATTAGCTTTTTTGTTTCTGATAATCAAAAACATTTCTTCAAATAATTTCAAATAAAATAAACAATTTGTTGTCTTTAAAATTTGTCATTGAAAACAGAATCACTTTTTTGACCAGCTGTAGTAATTTTCAACCTTATTTATTAGTTTCATACGAACATGAATTTAAGTAATATATACTTAAATATACCTTTACATTTGCAGGAATGTTCCATAAAAAGTCCCTCAAATATTTAGATGGGTACATATCTGAACAAATATTCATAACAGAAATGCTCACAAGACCATCTTGAAATAGCTGACAGTGACCAGCCACAATGCCATGTGACTTAGATGACCAATCAGATAGATTCACTGTTGATATTTGCAGCAAACAGTTCATATTTAATCCATAGGATGGAATTTGATCACACATAACTTTTGTCAAACATTTCAAACAGTGAAATAAATAGTAACAATCACAGTCTAAGGACTGCAGCAAAGTGATAATTTAGACAAATTGCTTGCTAGGAACTGTTGGCCTTTCCGTATCTTTCATCACAAGCAGGTGGCCTGACAGCTACAGTGGTGCATTGGCTATTTGAATATGCCATGATAATCAACTTGGGCTACTAAGTGGTGATTCATTAATCATGCTGAGGGAAATGGCATATGTTAGGAAGATGACACTGCCCCTACTCAATTTTCTAGGTTCCTGTTACTCTCCTTAATTAACTCAATACAGTAAATTGAGTTGTGGCGTAACAGCTTTTTTAACAGCCCAGTTCTGTCTGTGTTCTAGGACCCTTGCTCTAGGTTTCAGAGATGCAGCCATTTTAGTCTGTTTCAGAAAAAAAACCCTCAAAAAATAAGGAGCTTGGTGACACTTTAAAGACTAATAAATTTGTTTGTCTTTAAAGTACTACCAGACTCCTTGTTGTTTTTGCTTTATGAAGACAGTTTCTCCTTGTTCTCCATGCTTCAATTACTACATTTTGTGCTTATAACATACTAAAAGATTTATCCAACATTGTTCTAGTTCTTAACTCCATTAATTTTTGTTTTTTGGAAAATAAAATGAAAATGTGCATGCTTCATTTGAAACATTGCTCTGGGGTGGGGCAGAGGATGAGGGGTTCAGTATGCAGGCTGCCCCTGGGAGAGGGGATTGCCCCAGCCCTCTCTCACTGCAGCAGCTTGAGGCCATGTGAAAAACGTAGCTCCAGCAGCATAACCAAGGGCACCATTTATGGGTGGGTATGAGGGCATTAGCTCCCCCCCCTTCTTAGTCTGAACCCTTGGATTTCAGACTTGAGGTCTGCTTAAAGCCCATGTCCTAACTCCAGTGGAAGTTCTTAAATTCAAAAGAGTTTGAGCTGTTTGCAGCTTTGCCCTTAGGGCAGGGAGTATGTTATAAAAGTGGGAGGCAGGGTGATTAAGAGCAACAAAAGGCTGGGCATTCCAGCAGTTGAAGGATCCTTAGATCATCAGGAAAACATTGTCAAGTACTCCACCTAAAAGGTACGGGATGGGGGGAGGGAGTAGGAATGAGTGTTGTGCTGCAGGGATCTGCATTTTGAGCACTGCTGTTAAACTTCTCATGAATGTTCTTAAAAAAGAGGTAAACAGTGACTAATCCAAAGCTGACTGCAAAGAGTTACAAAGGGATCTCACAAAACTGGGTAATTGGGCAACACAAGGGCAGATGGAATTCATTGTTGATAAGTGCAAAGTAACGCACATGGGAAAATATAATCCTAACTATACATACAAAAATAATGGGGTCTAAAATTGCTGTTACTATTCAAGGAAAAGATTTTGGAATACTTGTGGGTAGTTCCCTGAAAAAATCTGTTCACTGTGCAGTGACAATCTAAAAACTAAAAAGCTAGCTGAATATTGGGAACAGGGGCGGTCCGTGACTTGATTACGTCACGACCATTGACGGCTGTGCAGGCGGGGGTGCCGATCGCACCTTCCATCTGGGGCACCAGCTGCCACAGCCAGCCTCGGGCCGCTCCTAATTGGGAATCATTAGGAAAGGACTAGATAAAACAAAATACCATATTGCCTCTATACAAAGTCATTGTATGACCAATCATGACTACTGTATACAGATCTGGTCACACCATCTAAAAAAGATATATTGGATTTGGAAAAGGTGTAGAAAGGGCAACAGAAATTATGAGGGAGTAAGGAGCAGCTTCTACATGAGGAGAGATTAACAAGACGGGGACTTTTCAGTTTGTAAAAGAAACGACTAAAGGGTGGAAGAAGGTTATGATAGAAGTCAAGAAAATCAAGAATGGTGTGGAAAAATAGAATAAGGAAATGTTATTCATTCCTTCACTAACATAACACAAGAAGGTGACCCAATTAAATTTATAAGCAGCAGATTTCAAACAAACAAAATGGGCGACGGGATGGATCATGATGATTGCCTCTTCTGTTTATTTCTTCTGAAGCACCTGGCATTGACCAATGTTGGAAGCCAGGATACAGGGCTTGAAGGATCATTGGTCTGACCCAGTAGGGCCATTCAGATGTTCTTATATAGCACTGGAATGTATCTGCCCATGCTGTAACCCACTAGACCCCATTCCTCTTCCAGAGTTGAGATAGAGCCCAAGGGTACGGCTAAACTACGTTTTTTTTTTCTGAAAGAGGATATGTACATTCTGTGGGAATTTGCCTATCTTCTTCCGATTGCTCTTTCGAAAGCGGGTCTTTTGGGGGGGAAAAACCCTTTTCCGAAAAACCACGTGAACCTCCTTTTTTAAGGAAGAGCGTTTTTTTGAAAAAGGGTTTTGGGGGGCTGCAGGAGAGCTTCCACCCCCAGAAGCCCACAGAGTCCCATCGGGAGCTTGTGCCCCATTCCTCCCTCACCTCCTTCCACTTACCCTTCCCTAGCCCCTCTTCTTGATGTACAAAATAAAGATAACGTGTCTTCCAAAATGGAATCTGTCTTTATTGAACAAAACTGGGGGAGACTGGGAAAAGGAGGTGGGAGAGGGGAAGAGAGAGGTTGGGAGAGGGGAGGGCAACTAAAATGATCAGGGGTTGGGAACAGGTCCCATATGAAGAGAGGCTAAAGAGACTGGGACTTTTCAGCTTAGAAAAGAGGAGACGGAGGGGGGACAGGATAGATGTCTCTAAAAGCAGGAGTTGGGTGGAGAGGGTGCATACAGAAAAGTTCTTCATTAGTTCCCATAAAGAAGGACTAGAGGACACCAAAGGAAAGGAATGGGTAGCAGGCTTCAAACTAGTAACAGAAAGTTGTTCTTCACAAAGCAAAGAGTCAACCTGTGGAACTCCTTGCTGCAGGAGGCTGTGAAGGCTACAACTAGAACAGAGTTTAAAGGGAAGTGAGATCAAGTCATGGAGGTTGGGTCCATGGAATGGTATTAGCCAGGGGGTAGGAGTGGTGTCCCTGCCCAAGGTTTGTGGAAGGCTGGAGAGGGATGGCACGAGACAAATGGCTTGGTCACTGTCTTTGGTCCATCCCCTCCAGGGTCCCTAGGGTTGGCCGCTGTCGGCAGACAGGCTACTGGGCTAGATGGACCTTTGGTCTGACCCAGGACGGCCATTGTAAGCTCAGGGCTCAGGGTCGGGGGTCTCAGTGGGCCCCCTTGATTCTCTTGCACACCTGCTCCTGGGTGGCCAGGCTGGCAGCTATCCTGCCCAAGCCGGCCACTTTCCTGTCCCTAGTGCGGAGATCGTGGACGAGGTCTACGATGTCCGCACTAGCCCAGGCGGGTGCCCGCCTCTTGCGGTCCCGGGCAAGCTCCCGGGAGCCGCCAGCCTGGTCCCGGGAAGAGGGGGTGGGCTGGGGGGCATCAGGTGGGTGGCTCGATCCGTGCCAGGTGCAGGGTCTGCTGGATGGATGCTGGCAGACTTGCACCTGGCACGGGCACCGTAGCCAGCCCGTGCCCCTTTAAGGGGTCTGGGGCCGGGAGGGGGGCAGTAGAGTTTCCCTGGTGTTGGCCAGAGTGGCCACCAGGGAAACCTGGGGAGGGTTAGCCTCCCACTAGTTCGAATTAAGGGTCTACACACCCCTTAATTCGAACTAGCTAGTTCGAACTAGGCTTAATCCTCGTGGAATGAGGATTACCTAGTTCGAACTAAGCGCTCCGCTAGTTCGAATTAAATTTGAACTAACGGAGCACTAGTGTAGCGCCTATGAAAGTTAGTTCGAACTAACATCCGTTAGTTCAAACTAACTTTGTAGTGTAGACATACCCTCTCTCTCTCTCCATAGTGTTAGTATCAAAGTAAGAATATATATTAAATTTTTAAGGATGACCAGTGTCCCTTAAGAGACTTGCCACAAGATGTCAGAATATGCTAGTGTTAGAACTGAATGGGTTTAACATTTATTTAATTTTCTTACTTTTGAATAGGAATCAAATACAGTGCTCCTTTCAGCTAATTGCCAAGTTGTCTGCCAAAAAAAAGTAGTTTTCCAGTGCCTTAGTAGCCCCTGGATAGAGATGATGTGTGTGTGTGGGCGGGAGGATGAATGGGGTTGGCTCCCCCTCCCGTTTGGTGCTTAGCTTGTACTGCTCAGTAACAGAGTTGAAGCCTCTGTCTTTGGTCTGTTCCCCTCATGCTCTCACTCTCCTCCCTCCCATCGTGCCTTGCACAAGTTGCTCCCTCTACCCCTAAAATCTGAAATGGTACCCCTGGGCACAGCTGGGGAAGGAGTGCATGTTCCCTGGCTGGGGCAGGTCCAGGTTCGTCTGCCTCCTGCACTCCCTAGCCAGCAATGTCCCCATATGTCTGGTGATTCTGTCCCTTTTCTGTTTATCTTTCTGAGAAGCAATCCCATTCCAGGCACATCACATTTTCCTGGCGCAACCAAACCTTTATGTTTTTTTAAATTGTGATAACAGGAAGCTCTACACTGAATTTGATGGCCCTAGCTCTGAAGTTCTTGAACAAACAGATAGGCAGAGAGACGAACTGTTTCAAATATATAGTAGATGTCAGGGCCCACATTTTGGAGCTTTAAATCCCCAGGAAAGAGCAAAACCCTGAAAACGATTTCTATAAAAGGGCAGTTTTCTGTAATTCAGCCCTGGGTGGCTTGTAAAAAAATAGGACTGAGCAAACCGTTTGGAAGGAAATCAGAAAATAATGTAACCTTCTGCTCCACAGTTGCTTGAGTGAACCTGAATGTGGGGAACTGATTTTTGCCAGAAACTTTTTAGACATTTCTGTTGCAACATACTGTTATGAGAATAATCATATAACCCCAAATTCAAGCCCCCCAGGACAAGGAAGAGTTGATCCTTGGGTAAAAGTGGTCAATTGAACCTCTCTGAACTCAACCTTAATAGCAAGCTATATAGTGGAATGGTATTCCAAAATAGCTGACCCTTTGTTCATTCTTACAATGGTTTTTGCTTCATTCTGTATTTCAGGCAATCAAAAGGGCATCAGTAGGGGCTGCAGTGATTCTCTCAACCAATGGGCCTCCATCTTAAAAGCTAACAAGAAAACTTTTACTTTTTGGCACAGGGAATGCAAACTTCTTTCTCTTTCATCCTTCTGCTCACTTTCATTTTTATTCTGTCCGTGAGGCATTAGGATACACTTCAGCACAGGAATGCTTGTTTGGGAATCTTCTACTGAACCAAGACGTAGTTCTGATTTACACCAGGTGCAGAGATGGTGAAGCTGGCTCTACCCAAGAAACACTGTAATTGGGTACATTAGAAATCGATAGAGGGAATGCTCACCATCAAAGTCAGCACTTGCAAACTGTCACTATATATATCAGTGGAGTGTATTGGAATATGCAGGGGTTGGATAGTCAAGAACTAAGGACAGCGCTGATCTGCTGTGTTACCTCTATTTAGGCAAAACCAAAGAGGAGTCTTGTGACACCTTAAAGACTAACAAATTATGTGGGCATGAGCTCTTATGGGCTGCAGCCCACTTGGTCAGTTGCATAAAGTGGAAGCTTTAGTTTGGCAAGGCTTTATTCATACAAAGATGGAAATGTTACATTACAATGGGAAGGACCAGTGCTAAGGAGGCTAATTCAATCATAGGGTTGATGTGGCCTGCTCCCAAGGGTTTGTTGCAAGGATTGGTTCCTGGGTCAGTGTTTCTGTTGCGTGGAGTGTAGTTGGTGGTGAGTATTTACTTCTGATTGGGGGGGAGGGTGTCAGTAATGAGGACTGACCTGCCTCCCAAGGTCTGTGAGCATGAAGGCTCATCATCTAGGATGATGTGCTGGAAAGGTTTTAACTGGGGGCTATAGGTAATGGCCAGTGGCGTTCTGGTGCTTTCTTTATTAGGTCTGTCCTGTAGTAGGTGACTTCTGGATATCTGCCTGGCTTTCTCAATCTGTTTCTTAATTTCCCCAGGAGAGTACTGAAGTTGTAAGAACACTTGATAGAGTTCCTGTAGGTATTTGTCTCTGTCTGAGGAATTGGAGCAAATGTGATTGTATCTTAGGGCTTGGCTGTAGACAATGAATTGTGTGATGTGTTCCAGATGAGAGCTGGAGGCATGTAGATAAGCATATTATCCAGTAGTTTTCCAGTAGAGGGTGAAATGTATGTGACCATCACTTAGAATCATAGAACCATAGAGCTGGAAGAGACCTCAGAAGGTCATCAAGTCCAGCCCCCTGCTCTAGACAGGGCCAATCCCAACTAAATCAACCCGGCCAGGGCTTTGTCAAGCCGAGACTTAAGCACCTCTAGGGATGGAGACTCCACTACTTCCCTAGGTAACCCATTCCAGTGCTTCACTACCCTCCTAGTGAAATAGTTTTTCCTAATATCCAACCTGGACCTCTCCCACCACATCTTGAGACCATTGCTCCTTGTTCTGCCATCTGTCACTACTGAGAACAGCTTTTCTCCATCCTCTTTGGAGCCTCCCTTCATGAAGTTGAAGGCTGCTATCAAATCCCCCCTCATTCTTCGCTTCTACAGACTAAACAGACCCAACTCCCTCAGCCTCTCCTCATAAGTCATATGCTCCAGCCCCCTAATCATTTTGGTTGCCCTCCGTTGGACCCTCTGCAATGCGTCCACATCCCTTTTGGACTTATTTGCACTGTAGTGTCCAAGACATGGATCTCTTGTTTGGCTTGGTCTAGGCTGAGGTTGATGGTTGAGTGGATATTGTTGAAATCCTGGTGGAATTCTTCAAGGGCCTCCTTCCTGTGGGTTCTGATGATGAAGATGTAAAGGAGGGGCACTTGGGGACAGGATCTGAGGAAGCATTGTTCTAAATCAGCCATAACAATGTTGGCATACTATAGGACCATGCGGGTACTCATAACAATGCTGCTGACTTGTAAGTTTGAATTGTCCCCAAATTTGATATGTCTGTGAGTGAGGACAAAGGACTTTATTTAGACAAGTCATTTTTACCTACGTTATCGCTATTTTATAAATGGGCCAACTGATGCATAGTTCCTTTCTTTATAGGTGGTATAATGAAGGTTAATTAATGTTAGTATAGCACTTTCTTCATGTAAATTAATGTAAAAGAGATAAACATGGACACCGAGATAACATCTAGTGAGTGTTGAAATCTTCCATAGAGAGACATTTCCTTTTTGCAAAAGAATCCCTATATCATTTCAGGCAACATCTCCAGGCAACGAAATATAAAACTGAATAACTTTGGTCCAATGAAAGGCTTAATATGAGTCTTGCTGAATGTGTGTGTGTGGAATTGAACACAAAAGGTTTTTACAACAATGCTAAGATAGCTTTCTAAGCCGTTACCATGGCTTTGCCACGAGGGACATGTTTGCAAATATAGGCATCAGTATCAGTACTTTACTAATCACCAAGTGAAGTCCATTTTAAACAAATGAATGTTTGAGGTACTATATTGTACTTTAGTTGAAAATAAACCTGCAGCAACTTTAGAAAACAAGTCGGTGCAGTGAATTGTAGAGGCTCTCCTAAATGAGTATGTAATGCCTGAAGGCTTAGCAGTAGCTTGTTCTCTCTGCTTTTTTATATTGCTGCTCTATGCAACACTTCATGTGAGGCTTCACAGCACATCATAAATTTTATTCCAACTAATAATTAACTTACCCCTCGGTAATATGTCTTGCAGAATGACAGCTAACAATACCTAAAGAAGACACATTAATGGCATAACACAGGTGTTGAGGGGAAAAGGAGAGCATGACTGAGTTTGAGTGCTCTCCAAAATTAAATTCATTAAAAGCTTGCTTATAAGCAAACACTTGTGAATATTTAAACAAACACATTGCTGAATATATTTCAAGACACATTGTGAAAATTAGGGCACTCATCAGATGCCCCACTAGTGGGCACATTCTTTGAACTTGCAGCTACTGTAGTTTGATTGGTTCTGAGCCCTTTAAATAAGCATGTAAGGCAGATGCAGAATTGTTTTTTACTACAGAAAAGGCATAAAATATTTAATGTTCTTTGTTGTCTGGATTCACAAAGGCTTTCACAGCAGAAGGAAAACTCTCTGATAAAAAGAGACTGCACTGAAGGTGGGTAATACTTGACGATCAGACAGACTATTTGATTCACATCACAGATGATCATCCTAAATGATAAAAGGTGTTATTTTAAGATGTAGAAGGCTTCCTGTTTGTCACTTCAACATCACAGGCAAAGGCCACTTTTTCACTAGAGTTTTTTTTTCACAGGGCTGGAAAGCAGGCATTTCTGGTTCTCCTACTTCATACTCCCTGCACTAGAGCAATAGCATCCTTCATTTATCTCAGACCTGGCTTTCTTACAAAGCTCTAATATTCTTTCACTGGCCCCCCAAAAGATCCCTTTCAGTATAAGATCTGGAAAGCTCCCTATGTCCTACAACTGGTCCATGGGAATCTCCTCCCTCCATCTCTGATCATCCTCCATTTCCCATGCAAACCTTCACCACAGCAGATTTTCACATCCCCCAGAGCTATCATTAGCTATCTCCTATAGAAAAGGACAATTTCTTTTTCCTCAATTGTTTCACTAAGTTCTCAGAAGCAAACAATGGTTTGGTCTCCCAATCCAGGATATTCCAGATTGACCACTTGGCTCTTTGAGGATACATCTACACAGCAGGGCTAAAGCTGAAATAAGCAATGCAAGTTGAAAGAGAATAATACGGCCTTTGGTGCTGTCTACACAGTACGAAGTCGGAGAAAGAGAACTCTTCCTTCAACATCCCTTACTCCTCATAAAATCAGGGTTACAGGAGTCAGAGTAAGAAGTCTTCCAGCTTGACAGTATTTTGACATTGTCAAAATAGCTGCTTTTAGTATAGACACGGACTATATTATTTCAAAATAGCACTGCTATGTACACATACCCTGAGAGTGTATGCTGCTGGGTACAAATACCCTGTCCTCTTGTATCCATAGATCTTGTGGGAAGCTGGCAATGTGTCCATCCTGTAGTACTAGAGCAGGAAATAAAATGCTGCTGGGTGCTCGGGTCTGGAAACAGAGCTTCTTACAAGTTTCTTATTGAGAGCAACAAGATTGGAAATAGAGCCCATGTCTGCTCACTCCTAGTCTGTTGCTCTAAACACTTGACATCATGCCTCCCCATCAACCTATGAAATAGGATGTCTGACAGCCTCTGTTTGGGAAAATAAAAGGACTTGGGTTAAAAGCGTCAAAAGCACCTAAGAGCCATCTTTAACAGAACCTAAAGGCATTAACAAAATTGATGTGAGCAAGACACGAGAAGTCATTCTTCTGCTCTACTCTGTGAGTAGGCCTCAATTGGAGTATTGTGTCCAGTTCTGGGCACCACATTTTAAGAAAGATGTGGAGAAATTGGAGAAGGTTCAGCGAAGAGCAACAAGAATGATTAAAGTTCTAGAGAACAAAAGGAAAGACTGAAAGAATTGGGCTTGTTTAGTTTGGAAAGGAGAAGAGGGGACATGATAGCGGACATGAGAGGTTTTCAAGTATTTAAAGGGTGTCACAAGGAGGAGGGAGAAAAATTGTTCATCTTGGCCTCTGAGGATAGGATGAGAAACAATGGGCTTAAATTGCAGGAAGGGAGGTTTAGGCTGAACATTTGGAAAAAGTCCTAACTGTCAGGGTGCTTAAACACTGGAATAAAGTGCCTAGGGAGGTTGTGGAATCTCCATCTCTGGAGAAATTTAAGAGCAAGTTAGACAGAAATCTACCAGGGATGGTCTAGATGGTGCTTGGTCCTGCTGTGAGGGCAGGCAACTGGACTCAATGACCTCTCAAGGTCCCTTCCAATTCTAGTAGTCTGTGATTCTAAATCAATGACTTTTAATAGAACTCGGGCTCCTAAGTGAGTTTGGACTTCATTTAGTTGTTAGTTGGGTGCCTCTATTTTTTTGGATGCCCAACTTGAGTTATTGCAAGGAGGACTGATATTTAGGAAGTTGTGAGTATTCTGCTTTCTGAAAGTCAGACCCCTTAAAGGTGATTTAATGTTAGTACCTAAAGCAAATAGACATTTCCAAAAATATAGTCCATGGAATCTCATTGAAAAAATGATAAAAAAAGCCGCATTTTCTTAAAATGTATTACAAAAGTTTCCTTCTGCCCCTTTATTAGTAGTAGGCTTTATCATACAGTGTTTCATTTTGTTACTATAGAATTTGTAACTGACAACCTAACCTCTAGCTTTGCATCAACCTGAGGTAAATGGAGATGGAATTAATTTTGTTCTACCCTGATCTGAATGGAATTTTAGGAGGAGTATGGTAGAGACGAGCTTGGTCCACTACATTATATGTTGAGTAGGCCTTTTGAAGGAAGTTTATATCCCATATATTTAGAGAGACCACTTTTGTGCAAAGTATTGAAATGAAAGGGGCATTTGAAGTGATTGGCAGTACTGACAGCAGTAGATGTGTTCAATGCTTGTGCTCCTCAGCCACAGTAGGACTAGCCCAGCTTAGGGACAGGCAGTGGAGAAGGCACCTCATCCCCACGCTCCTCCTTGAAAACTTGCTAAGAACCAGTTACAATCTGGAGTTAAAATTCAGAGTGCACAGAGCTAACCAGAGAGAGGGGTCAGCATGGCTTTAGACTGTCCTCTATTAACAAACCTCACTTTCCCTCTCATGACAGGCTTGGGAGGAATATGATATACACAAAGCAAAAATAGCCCTGCCTTTATTAGCTATCGACTCCACATGCAAGCTGACAATCATCTCCTCAGTTAAATGCTGCTCACTGCCTTGGGAATCTGTCAGAGACTCAGAAGATACTGTATAATATAAATGGTAATGCAATAGCATTCAACAGGTTACAGATAAATGAAAGCTATCCTCACATTTCCTTTGAACTATGCCAACACACAAGTGAATTGGCTGAATCACATTACAATGCCTTTTGACTCTCTGATTTCTATTAGCATGCAAGTGAATTATCCTGCTGACTTGGTCTGAGCTGGCAACCTGCAAGGTAGCAACCAATCCCTATTGTAATTGCCCTCCTAGCACGCAGTCCTCTGTTAAGGTCCCACTTTCTTATACCCACCTGAGGACTTTTGTCAGCCTCTTTGAACCTAGTTTAAAGCCTTTCTCAGCAGGTTGAAGTCTCAGTAACTGAAAATGCTTTCTCCTTCATCAGGAGGATCCCATCTCTTCCCATCATACCCATTCCCATTCTCTCACTCCAAGCGTTGCGTGTATGCCTGTGCCATGTACAGAGCAACCCTACTTTCACCCTCCCAACCCATCTCGGGACTGAGTGCCTGTGTCATCCACTAGACCAGGGGACCTCCTTCCCTCCCCCCCCCCCATGCTATAAAAAACCCATAGGCCACCTATGCCACAACAATTGTTTTTCTTCATTTAAAAGCCAGTGCCAGTGAGTGGGGGGTTGGAGGACAGAGGAATGGCCTAGGGCCCCATGCTACAGGGGCCACCACAAACCTACATTGCTTCAGCTTTGGCTTTGAGCCCCGATGGAAGGGCTTGAGGCCTCAGGCTACAGCTCCATGCAGTGGGGCTTTGGCTTTCTGACCTTGGCCCCAGCAAGCCTAATGCTGGCTCTGCTTGGAGGATCCCATGAAACCTGCTCGCCGCCTCCCAGGCAGTCCCAGTCCCCTGGTTAAGAACGACTGCACTAAATCTGTTCATGGGAGCAGGGACAGAAATAAATGGTATGGGAGTGGTTGGGCTTGAGGGGCAGAGATGAAGTTGCCCCTCCGCACATTCCTCACTGCATGGTTCTGACCCCTTCCTTTTCTTTCCACACTCTCCAGCAGTGCTCTGGCCTCTCCTCCTCATCCAAGAAGTAGCACCAATGTGGGAAAGAGTAAGTTCAGATCATTCCACTTCCCTGTCCCCAAAGCATGTTACCAGAAGATGCCTGACATTCCCTCTTTATGGCTCTGCTCTGTCAGCAATTTTGAGCTCCTAGCCAGCAAAGGTCCCTTAGGGAATGTCCCATGTTGCAGAAGGATCATAGGGTATGTCTACACTACCACCCTAGTTCGAACTAGGGTGGTTAATGTAGGCAACCGAAGTTGCAAATGAAGCCCAGGATTTAAATATCCCTGGCTTCATTTGCATCTTGCCGGGCGCCGCCATTTTTAAAGCCCCGGTAGTTCGGACTCCGTGCCCGCGTGTAGCTGCGGGCACGGAGTCCGAACTACCGGGGCTTTAAAAATGGCGGCGCCCGGCAAGATGCAAATGAAATAAATAAATCCCGGGCTTCATTTGCAACTTCGGTTGCCTGCATTAACCACCCTAGTTCGAACTAGGGTGGTAGAGTAGACATACCCATAGAAAACTACTTTTATTAGAAACCCAGTTCTTCATTAGAGCTCTAGCCACCATGATGGGCTTCCAAAACAGCATTTGGGTGATCTGTCTTCTAGGGTGTGCTGATCACTTGGCAGCTATCCCAGGGATGAAGTTTGGCAAAAAGGCAAGGTTCCACCCAGCACCCTTGTAGCTCCTACACTCTCAGTGACTTATATGCTTCAGGGGGTAGCTGAATTAGTCTCCACAGGGTAAAACAATATTTGGTTTTCCCTTTGATATTTTCATACCCTCTGCTCCTTGTTTCTTGACCCCTTCCCTTCTCCCCTATTTATTCCCTATTTATTTGTTTTTTTCCCTTCTCCCCTATTTATTTTAGGTTTGCACATCCTAAACTCAAAACTCCAGTCATCTGAAGAAGTGGGCTGTGCCCACAAAAGCTCATGATACCATCTACATGTTTGGTTAGTCTATAAAGTGCTACCAGACATTTGTTGTTTTTTAAGTTTATAGTGACTTATATATTGCTTCCCCAAAGGGGCAATGGGTCTGTGCATTAGCTGAGATCTTCTATGTGGGAGCATACAGTGACAGTATGTGCACAAAAATTTATAAGAGCCAAGTAATTTTGTAAATACAAGTTTTTTATGAAGTGTTGTTTCTCAGCTACTTCTTGTGTAAATGACCCCACATTGAAACAACCAATTGTACCCTTCACACCCAGGAAGCATAGCAAATTGCAAACTATCTGAATCAGCATGTGAATTTTAGGGCAATTAGAATAGTTGTTCTTTCAAAGCATCTCTGATATAATACATGAAAATACCATAGATGCCAGAGCACCTCTGCACATTTAATATGTCAAATACCATCAAGAGTCAAATGCACCATCTTTTTGCAACTAAACCCCCATTTCTATCTCATGAGCTAAAGTAGGAAATCCAGTACTAGAGAGAACAGTCATATAAAGAGCTCTGACAAAGTCTCATATATATTTCAGCAGTGGACAGTTATATGTATGCCCAAACACGCACATATTTCAAGGTGCTCTTAATGTCTTCATTTTACAACACACTCACACTCATACAAAAAGCAAATCTGTTGCTCTCAGATCACTATGGTAGTATTCAACTTTGATCTCCCACTCTGTCTAGATTTGTGGACCTCTCCATGATGTCAATGGGAGAGCTGCACATGGACTAAAACTTAATATCAAAACAGAGCAGACTGCAGTGTAGATCTGAAACAACAACAAAAAATCCGCCTTTAGTGTTTTAACCAAATTACATGTGAAGATATATGTCTCCCAACTTCTGCAGACAGATATGCTACATCGATTTATGCTACATCCATTTTGCCATTGTCCTGTCCATTTTTCACATTTTTTATTTCCATATATCATTCTGATTGCAGTCAAATTTCTATCTGCATATGATGCTGCTTGTATTCTCAGAAAGGATGGAAGAAATTTAATTTCCTAGAATTAAGGGAAAGAACAGTGACAGAGAGGGGAAAAAACACATTTTTACATGGCAATAGAACTGGCCTTGGAGGAGAGAAAAATTATAACTAATACATTTAGAAATCTCTGAAAATGCCTAAAATTGCTTTCCTTTATAAAATAATCTTATACGTTTAAAATCCAATATCTCACCGTGTCCCTAGATTAGAATCAGATGCCTAATGCTATTATAGAGGAGGAATTCTGGCTATCTCCAAGCATAAAAATCTCTTGCCTAACTCTGATAGCCCCCAAAAAGAAAAATCTATGACTTAAATCTTTCCTTGGTCTACTAGTGATTCTGTCCTGTGTCTTCTTTAGGGGAAGAATTCTACAGTTTGGAAGGAAAGAAATTTCTGGGAGAATTTTTTTATGTTTAAAAATGAAACCTGTTCAAAGCTGCCAAGAAGCCTTCAATATCTGAAATTTACAATCTTAATATTGCACATTTTACATCAGATGATGGCAAATTAATATTAATAATCACAGATTTACAGAACACCTTATGAATATATATTCTCTAAGAGTCAGACATGCTTTGTCATCAGGAGATTTAGTTAGATTATTCAGTGGTTTTTTTTTTTAATTTTGTTTTGGTTTTTATATACCCATACACTACAAGGTTTTACCCGGCATTGCTCGGGTCCTCAACTCAATTAATTTTTGGATTTTTGGACTCCTTGTTGTTTTTGTTTTATGAACACAGCATCTCCTAGTTCTCCATGCACCTACTACATTTTTGTGCTTATAACATACTAGAAGATTTACCCAGCGTAGCTCTGGTTCTTAACTCAATTAATTTTTGTTTTTTGAAAAATAAAATGAAATTATACATGCTTCAGTTAAATCATTGTTCTAGAGTGGGGCTGCGGATGAGGGTTCAGTATATCGGCTGCTCTAGGGAGAGAGGACTACCCCACTCCTATTTCACGGTAGCTGCTGCAGCTCCAGTGGGCACAGACAGAAGAGGGGTGCATGTCACCTCGCTGGAGCAGGTCCAGGTTTGTCTGGCCCCTGTGCTCCCAAGCCAGAGTAAGGAATATAGCAAACTGTGCACTTTCCCCTCACTCCCTGACAAAGTGGAACAGCCAGCAATGTTCAAATGCAGGAGGAAGGGAAGCTTCACCCCCCACTTCCTACCACACTCCCTAAAGAGCCCCTCCAGGGGCTTGGGAGGCTTGGGGCTGAAGCAGTCCTAGGGGATGGGGCATGCCCCAGCCAGCCACTTTCACCTGCCTAGTGATGCTGTCTCTTTTCTGTATAGTTTTATGAGAAGCAATCCCATTCCAGGTACATTGCATTTTCCTGGTACAACCAAACACTTACCTTGCTTTAAGTGATGAGAAGAGGAAGCTGCGTACCAACTTTGGTGGTTCTAGCTCTTGCCATTTAGGAGGAGTTCTTAAACAGACAGAAACTCTCTCAAATAAATAGATATAGATATGACCTTACATATGAAACCATGTGCGCTTTGTGCACTTTTCAATAACATTGGCGCCTGGTTTTACTTAGCTCTTCCTTTTGTATAACTAATCTGATGTTTTGGAAAGCAATGTTATATATGGGCTGGATCGTCAACGAGTATAAACTGATTAAACCATTTGTAATCTTACATAAGAAAATAAGACCAGCCATACTGGGTCAGACAATGGTCCATCTAACCCAATATTCTGTCTCTGAGAGTGGCCAGTTGCCAGTGCGTCAGAGGGAATGAACAGAACAGGTCATCATAAGTGATCTATTTTCTGTCACCCATTCCCAGCTTGTAGCAAACAGAGGTTGGGAACAATTCAGGACATGGTTGACTGAGAAGGGTGCTAGTTTCTGACAGTTACTGGTTTGATGGCTCACTCATCCAAGCATTGGGGAAGTCCCCCACCAAAGAGACTTTTAGCCCTCAAAAATAACAGGGGCTAAACCCATTGCCCAGATTCTCCTGGAGACATGAACATAACATAGCTTGTTCTGATTCTAACGTTGCATATGGTGCAGCCAATGGTTATAGCTGGCTCCAGGCTGTAGCTCAGTCAGACAGTCATAAAGTCAGTGTGGTAGGAAGACATCCGTATTTTTTTTCATAGACATCTGTGCATTCACAGTTCTTAGTGGGAAGAGCAAGGTTGATCTGCGTGCAAATCACTCTGCAAAAATAGCTGCAAAAATAGCATTTTTGGATTCCATGTTTTTCTGTTTTGAGGCTCAGGTCCACAAAAGGCCTTCGGGGTTGTGATGTTCAACATTGTGGTGCCTAACTTGGCAGCACCTGGAAAATTGCTGGAACTGAACAACTGTGCAATACACAAAGCTTGAACTGGGCACCTATACTCTGTCAGTGAGCTAGCTCAAAATTGATGCAAAATTATATTAACTTATCCCTCATTGTCTCCTCTTGATGTTTTCCCTTTTTGTATAACTAATTAGAGAGCTAGTGGAGCATGGAAACTGCATCTTGTGTCTCTCCTGTCCCAGGTGAGAGCCTTACCCATTAGGCCGTAGAGTGCTATTAAAGTATTTATCTGAAGTGGAACAGCTTCAACAGGAGTGAGGGAGAGAACCCCACATGGGAATATTGCACACCCCAAAGGTTATGGCATTCTCCTGATGGCAAGACTCCTGTTCAGATCCTTTCTCCAATCACACATGGGTGCATCTACACAGCAGTGTTATTCCGAAATAACAATGTGAGCATCTACACAGCAATTCCATTATTTCGAATACATTTGAAATAACAGATGGCTTATCCTGACTTCTGTAAACTTCATCCCCCAAGGAATAATGCCCATTCTAAAATAACTTTTTTGGAATAGCAGTAGTATAGACGCTCCACTGCTGCTTTTTTGAAATAGTTCCTCCCCAGGGCCATTCAAAGTAATTACTCCCCAGTGCCTCCTAGGGCTCTAAATCGAGGTAGCACTTCTACATTAGGGAAGCCTGCTTCGGACTAATTTTGAAGCTTCCCTGTAGTGTAGATATGCTATTTCAAAATAAGCTAATTTGGAGTATTTCTTCCAGAATAGCTTATTTCAAAATAAGCATGGAGTGTAGACGTACCGGCAGAAAATAGAATTTAACTTGGCTTGCCCCATATTCTATGTGAATGCTCTAACATAGGGCTAGTAATAAGATGGGCACCATCACCGCCATCTCTCCTTGATATTTGTCACACACAGAAAACCAATGAAAATGTGGCTTTTTATTAATATAATAGAAAAGGAAATAGTAGGTGACATAGATAATATTTAGAATTAACTTCCCCTCTTTTAGGACTCATTCTTCATCTTGGAGCCATGGAACCAGTTCTCATTTATATTAGTCCTTGATTTCAGTGGACCTGTTCAGGTGATTAAAGACTGTTCATGTGAGTGTTCTTTATATGATCAGTTTGACTTGGCACTTATCTTGTGCATCACTGTGTTGTGATCACTGGGTGCATGGTCATTGGCAAAACCTATTTGGGAAGGTTTGTCTTCCCTGAGCAAGGAAAGTAGCCAAACACAAAATGTTATACTTAAAAGATCATCACCCAATCTCATTGCTCATATGTGTAGATCTTCTCATTTTCACATAGAGAAAAAATTCAAAAGGCAGAGCAGGATTTTTAATATGGAATTGCAAATCAGTTGTTCTTCCTCCCAAGCTCTTGTTTCTGCATAATAATCTCCATGACAAACTGTGCTTCCATTGAGGTAAATGGAAGAACTGCCATTAATTACAATGGGAGCAGCAGCTATAGCATATTTGCTGCTGGTTTGGAGGATGCGAATCCCATTTTCTCATAAGTTTTAAATCAAATTTCTATGCCCTCTCTCATGAAGCCTCTGTCTGGAGGCACAGAGACCTTGCAGTAGCTTAATTTATTATATCACTGTCATTGTCATGGCAACAAATTACGATGTCAGAGTCCAAAGGACTGTATTGTTTCAGCTCACCAGCAGAGGGAAAATGCTGCTAAAATTTCACCGAAGGCATATGACAGACTGAGGAATGGCAGAAAAAAAAACCACATGAAAGTCTATCTCTGTGCATGTGGTGTCTCTCCCTCCCACTGTTCACGTAACCTTTGGCCTTTGGGAAGTATTGCTAAAAATATTTATATCTAAGACTTTCTCTTTGGGAAATGGTGCAGGGTGCTGACCCTCAGGAGCTGATTCTGGAAAAGGCCAGAAAACTTTTTTTACATGGGTGTCAGCTTGTTGGTAATTTTTTCACTTCCTTGTTTTTCAAAGCCATTATGGATTCTGGAGGGAATATAACTTCAGCCTTAAGTACCATATGGAAGAGCTATAAGTGCTCCATCGTAGAGAAGGACCCAAATGCAGAATTCATTTCTTATGGCGGCAGTATCCCAACATCCACTGCTGTGTGGATTGCTTTCAGGAGATATCTTAAGAAACTGTAGAAAATTCCTATCATCACATGTATAAACCGTGTATGTGTGTATCTATAGAATTATGCATACCTTTTGGTGAAATAGCCCCATATTCTAACACCCCAAAACACCTTTAATCACTGAAGCATCCTCTAAGGAACAGTTTGCATGGTAGTGAGTGCAGGGATACTACTAGCATGCAGTGTGTGAATTCCAAGGGAAGGATTATCTACATGGCAAATTATTCCAGAATAGATGTTGCTAATTAACTATTCCTGTGTAGACATTCTGGGATAAAAATGCCTTATTCTGAATGAGCTCAATCCATGTTGTAAGTAAATTAAGCTAATTTTGGATAATGTACTCTCATTTTGGAGTAAGAACATAAACACAGGTTGCTAATTAAGGCTGGCTGTTCTGCTTTAAAGTCACGCCCTACTTGATTCCTAATTTCCCGGTGTAGACAAATCCTTAGTCTTTGAAGAAGTGTTGCATCTTGATATCAGCTTTTCTTTTCTGGCTGTGCTGATTAGGACTGGCAGGTGAAATTGTGTAGGGTCACTAACCCAGAAGATGTCTGTGAAATGAGGTAATTAAATGTAGTTTCTGAGGTTTTCCTGTGGAGATGACTCTCTCTGGGATTTTTGTAACTCTCCTTTTTTTCCTAATTGGCTGAATCTTGCATAGCTGGTGCCGGGGATAAAGTTGTCAAAATAAAGATTCCCCAACTGTGAGAATAGATATTCTACCGCCATTTCAACTGACAATTGTAGACTTCAGTTAATAAATTTAACAAGTGCTTCCTTCATCCAGCACAAAATAAATAAATAAATAAAGAATCCTTCTTTATTTCAATGGTAACTTTTTTTTCAGCATCAAATTGAAAGAGAATTCTGAGCTTTACAGTCTGACAGAGAAGCCATGGCAAGTTAGCGGAACGTCCTGGCAACAGTACGGCTCATGGCTAGAGAGTGTAAATGATGGGAGCGATTCCCAGTGGCTAATCTTTAATTTAGTTAGAGATGTTTCCAACTCCAGTTGGTAATAATATAATTCTGTATTCTTGGTCAGTCTTACCTGTACCATAGTGGTAGTCTTCTGAATGATGGGCAGAGGAAACAATTTCAGTGGAGTAGTATAAGGAAGGAGTAGCATAATGAAATATGGTTGCAAATGAAAAGTATACATTGATGTGTGAAGTGGGCTTATTGTTTGTTCCGTACTGTACTGGCAATGCCCATATTCTTGTGGCCTTTCCAGAAATCAAATGAGGCAATAGAATTTATTATAATTGTTTGCTAAAAGCATATGCACTTTGCTTTGCTTTGTACAAGGCACAAAATTAACATTGTTCCTACCCTTATGGCTAATGAAAATAAAGAAAGCGGTGTGTATTTTTAGAAGTGCTACAATTATGAAGGAAATTAGTTTGCAAAAACAAGGGAAACTCCAAACTAAGTGGATTATCCAAAAACACGCATTTTAAGTAAAAGTAAATTGTTATGGGAAGAAGAAATCTTTCTATATCTACCAGCCCAACAGAGAAAAGAATCACCTTCTTCATGGGACGGACAAAACATCATTGTTCATTCTTAAAAGACAGGTCGTAAAGGACAGCTTGACTCTAGAGTGAGAAACAACAATGCTTTTAAGAGTTTGCCTAGAAATCTAATTCGGTACTTGCACTATAAGATTTTCAGCAAGCAAGGAGCATTATCTCCAGTTATAATTTAATACTGTGCTTGATAGTTTTCTTTTAATGTTCCCCTCTTGTAAAGTGATGTGTACTAGGAGGTACTAAAGGGTGATCTGGTTACTTTTGATAAGAATTTTGTGTCTGGTGTGTGGTGGGGGAGAAGAATACTATAACGTTTTCTCATTTTGGAGGAAGATAACACAATTTGTCTAATAGGACACCCTTCTCATTGGTTTTAGATAGAAAGGTGGCAAAGGGACCTAATTCCATGAGCAGGATGGAGATCAGTGGATTTACATCTGTGAAATCAGGGTGAGGGGAGAATTGGGCTGAGGGCCTAGACAAATATTTGTTGAAGCAGATTTTGTCACTGGCAGCATAGCTATAATATAAAAGGTGGCCATGCAGCTGGTGATCCCAATCAGTAAATAATTATATTCTCTATCTAAATTTCCACTACAGTTTCAATTACATGTGATATTTTTCTTCATATTCTGCTCTACTTTATTTTGTAACATTAATGGGAGCTGTGAAATAATTGCTAGTTCTACCTCAGAGATGATTCCGTTTAAGTGGCAGAAAAATGATTCCTTCCCATCTAACGCATCCACAGAGCTATGTAAGGCCAAGGGTTAGTTCCTTAGTTGGTGTCAGAATACCTCATCTGATGATCTGGCCTTTCATTTTACTAATAGTTAGTATCACACATATACTTGTTCCCAGAAGTGAGTTTATAATAGCCATAGGTCTTTGTCTTCCTTTCTGTTTTTCTTCTACAAAGCCCAAATATACATGTGACAGTCTACACTATTATGGTCACCCCTTTTCCATGAGCATGATAAATTTTGCACAAAATGTGCCTTGTGAGGTATAATTTGAAAAACCGTAATCTGCTGAATATCATTATCCTGTTAAATTATGTGAAGCAACACTATGTGCAAAGTTATAAGATTCTGCTGTATGATTGTTACTGAAATATTTTGTAGTTCTGGATGAAACCCAAAAACAGTTTTTCAGAGGCTTTGTTTACACAGGCTGTTGAGCAACAAACTTTTGTCATTCACAGGTGCTTAAACCTCTTGCCTCAGAACAAGAGCTTTACAGCAGCAAGTACTAGTATAAGCGGTGCTTGTCTGCAAAAGTACTTTCCCATGGATAAAGCAAATGCCATTCGTGTTGATGACTTTTTTTTTGGTTTTCGTTGGCAAAAGTGCGGAGAAATAGCATTTACACTGCTTGACTTTTGGCGACATGGCTATGTCCACACAGACATGCAGCTAAAAGCTGTGTAGTGCAGACAAAGTCAAAGACACACTAACACCCCAGACAGAAGTTAACTACCGGTTATCTATTTAAGTGGCCATCTGCCAGCAGAGGGAAGGTGTAAACAAGAAATTTACATTTAAACACAGGGACAATTCAAACCTCACATCCAAAATGGACTGTGGCGCACAATGACTCAACAAGGATATTTTTAGTACAAGGAATTGAATTATAAAGAGGGAGGAAAACACTTGCCTCTCTCTACTCTTGATATCAAGGACTCTGAAAGAACTTGAACTGATGGGGAAAGGAGACCCATCCTGTGATTTTTACAGCAGCATATGGTGAGACAAAATCTTTGCTTTTAAGTTCACTTAGCTTGTTACAATTAGGAATTCATTTTGTATTTCTCTTTTATCGTCTTTTGTAACCAATCTTGACTTTCGTGCATCACCCCTTGTAATCATTTAAAATCTTTCTATAGTGAATAAACTTTCTTGTTTTACCTTCACCAGTATGTTTGGATTAAAGTGTGTGGGGGAAACTCCATTTGGAATCAGAGATGACATGTGGCAGGGGAGAACTGACCCCACATCTCCCCACCCCTTGCTCTGTGCTCAACCCACCCTTACTCCACCCCTCTGCACCCACCCCATTCTAGCACTCCCCAGAATGGTGTGGCTGGGGAATGGCACTGCACAGGCTGGAGCCGTCTAGCCTCCACCTTCCCTGTCGGACACCACCGTTGCTGGTTAGTGGAAGAAGGGAGGAGCTGCACCACAGCAGTGGCCTCCTGCTACCAGTGCTGACCCTCCTGCTGGCTGCTGACCCACCCCTCCCACCTGAGGTGGGGGGAGTGCATCCATGTGTACCCACCACATGTGTTTGGAATAACCAATGCTTGTGTTTGGAATAACCAATGTAGTACATTATCATTTTCCTCTGATGAAATAATAGACTTGCTTTTAGCTTGCATTGTACTGCCAAGCACGCTACTGAACAAGACACACAGTTCTGGGGGGGATGCTCATGTATTTAGCTGGGAGTGAATTTGCATACTGAAAGCTGAGCAAGCTGGATATTCTTGCAACATAGCTATGTAAAAGACACCTCAGGCAGGAGAATTCAGCTGTTCAACCATAATGTCACAATACATTGTATTCCAAACATACAGCACTACTCACTTCCAAAAGTGGCAGTAGAGGACCTCCCTGCTATGTAGGGAGAAAAAGAGGTTCTGAATAACAGAAGTGCAGCATCTACTTGACTATGGTACATGTAAAGCTAACCAGACATTAAAGGGGCATACATATTTTATGGAATGGGCTTTTACATGGACAGACTGGTTCAGAATTTTAACAAAAGCTGAACACTTTGTACTTGGAAAAGTTGATGTGGCATAAAATTGAGTTGAACTGCTGTGCCTGAACATCATAAATAGCTGTTAAATTCTTGTGAGCTGGCCTTAGACATGTGGTACTAAAAGCTGGGCTCCTGATTTTTAACTGTACTGTTTGATATGAGTTTTTCCAGCAAATTTTATAGTATCGTCAGGTATTTTCCTCTAGGAAGAAGCCTTTTATCCCATTAAGTCCCCTGTTTGATTCTGTCAATATTCTGGCTAGAATGCATTAGGAGCTTCCCTATGGATGAGCACATTTCCTGGATGTACTGGGGTGGCACAGAAAATATTAAGCACCATTAGAAACAGCACAAAATAGAACTCTTTCCAACCCAAGGTAAAAGAGAGAACTGATAGTTTCCAAGACCAGAAGGAACCATTGTAGTCATCTAGTCTGACCTCCTGTAAAATGCAGGCCATAGGGTGCCCCAAAATAATTTCTAGAGCACATCAGCTAAGGAAACATCCAAGAGCATGGGCTTTGTATTAGCAAACCCTTCACCATTTTGTGAAAGATCCTGGTTAAATCAGACTCTATCATTCAATAAGTGTCAGAATCTATCCCTAGCTTTGAAAGCCACAGAGATGCCAGAACACTTAGGATGAGTCTACACTGCACCCATAGCTCAAAATAAGCTGCTCAATTTGAGCTATGCAAATTGTGTAACCTATTTTGAGTCAATTTTGAAATAGCTTATTTTGAAATTTGATGCTGCCTACACAGCACTTATTTTGAAATAAATTGCTATTCCAAAACATTCCTTACTTCTCATGGAATGAGGTTTACAGGGACGTCAGAATAGTGAGCCCATTATATTTTGAAATTATGGGCACACACAAAAGATGCGGAATAATATAGTGTAGACATAGCCTTAGTTTATTCCATTCTATTCATGGAATTCATGGAATTCAGTGAACATGGAATTAAAGGAAGCTGAAAAATTATTTTTTCCAGATGACTGACAGAAGATCAGGGTAAGATAACTATGCCTTTGAGACGTCCGTGTGCGTATAAAATAAGTAGCTCCATTTCTCAATCTGTGGGAGGGGAGACAGTACATGGCTCTTTCAGTGGTGTTCATTCATGAGGAAATATTTCTGAAAACAGGAAAGGAAAAATGAACTGAAGCAAGGTTATATAGACACACCTGATTTTATAATACAGTAGGGCTACGTCTACACTGCAGGCTTCTTGTGCAAGAATGGTTGTTCTTGTGCAAAAACTTGCAGAGTGTCCCCACTACAAGCCCGTTTTTATGCAAGAAAGTTTACAGTAGATCATCAGAGGGCTAAGCCTTTTTGCACAAGAGCTCTTGCTCAAAAAGGCTAGTGTGGACGGGAACAGGGGTTTCTTGTGCAAGAACCCTCCATGGTTACAATGGCCATCAGAGCTTTCTTGCACAAGAGAATGTCCACACTGCCATGGCTGCTCTTGCGCAAAAGCACATGGCAGTGTGGATGCGCTCTTACATAAGAACTCTTGTGCAAAACATTCTTGCGCAAGAAGCCTGCAGTGTAGATATAGCCTAGAAGATATACCTGGTGTTGCTTAGGTCCTTAACTCAAATAAGTTTTGTTTTTCTTCATTTAAATCATTGTTCTGGGATGGGGTTGGGGATAAGGGTTTGCAAGGCATGTTGCCCTGAGGAGAGAGGATAACCCCAACCCTCTCCCCCCACAGCAGCTTGGGACCAGTTGAGAAGTGCCTATCCAGGCTGCTGCAATTGCAGTGGGCACAACTGGGGGAGGAGTGCCTGTCTAAATTACACAGATTTTTCGAAAGATTTTTCTGAGGGAATTTGCATATCTTCTTCAGATCGCATTTTCGGAAGAGGAGCTTTCAAAAATGAAAGTAGTCTGGGTGTGTTTTTTTCAAGAAAAAAAAACACTTTTTCAAAAAAACTGCTTTTCCTAAAAAAGGAGGTTTACGCATTTTTTTTCGAAAAAGGGTTTTTTTTTAAAAAAAAAACACGTCCAGACTACATTCGAAAATGCAATCGGAAGAAGATATGAAAATTCCCATGGAATTTGCATATAGTCTTTCAAAAAATCTTTGTAGTTTAGACATGCCCTTACTGAGGGAAAGAAAGATGCAAAGACAAACTCTCTGAAATATGTATTAGAATAGTTGTTCCTTTTTCCAACTCTGCCTTCTGCTGGACTAATGGGTTTATAGCTGTCCTTGTCCCTATCTCTGGCCCCTTGCTGCCCTCCTGTGGTCATTCTACAATAAAACTTCCCCCTACCAGATCCTTTCCTTTCCACTTTATGAAAAACAATCAAAATCCAGGCACATCCCATTATCCTGGCACAATCAAACCCAAGGGGTCTGATTTTCTAATGTGCCAAGCACTTCAAACATCTATGAAGTCAGATCATCTTTGGAAATTAATGTGGGATTTTCAGAAGTGTCTAAATGAGATAGACACTTAGTTTCCATTGAAAGCCAGGTGCCTCACTTCTGTGTGTATATGTATGAGTGTGCGCGCGCACGGGCATGTGTTAAGATCCCACCCCTAAATATGAATGTTACAGGTAAGTTTTGGATGTGTCTAATGAATTGAGGAGCAATGGTTCCATTGACTTTCAGAGGGTCTTGGGTTCTTAACATAGGTGCTGCTACTAGCCTTGGAACACCCAGGAAAAAAAATGAGTGGGTGCTTAGCACCCACCAGCAGCCAGTTCCTTCCCCTAGCACCTCCCACTGGCTCACAGCCCTACTGAACAACACCTTCCCCAACCACCCAATGCTGACCCACCAAAATCAGCTGTCCCCTGTTGCAGAGGGAGAGGAGCAGGGGTGGGTATGCTCAGGGGAGTGGAAGTCTTAGTGATGAGCAGAATTTTTTTTGGCAAGTCAGAGTGTGGACCTAATTAGAAGATTACTAAAATATATGTTTTTCTGAAAGAGATGTGTGACCAGTTTGGTGGGTGCTACCTGATGTACTGGTTCCCACTTAGCTGGTCTTTTCCACCAGAATGGGCTTCCTCAACCTGTCCTTCCTGTGCAAGGCCCTCAGGCCTTCTCTAGCACACACACAGGTAGGGCCACACCCAGCTGCAAAAAGGACCCCTGACATAAAATCAGTTCTGTGTGTGACAGGACTCAGGTACCCAGCACTCAAGGGCATTCCCCTCTGCCTCTCCCCTCCGGAGTGTAAACCCAAAATTGTATTGTCTTATGCTGCACAGAAAACTGTATATTGCTCTCAGCCTGGGTCTAGTCCCTTTCTTCCCAATTTAGTCTTCGGTGTTTACAGCAGTCATTTTGGGTGGGCACTCCATGAAGAGAACTGGCCCTGATTATTTCACTCTCCAGCGTTAAATAGGATTTTTGAAGTGGGAATGTTTTGTTTTGCAGTTTGATCCCCTCCTCTTCTTAGAAAAGTACCAGCATTTCAGGATGGTCACATGACCTGCTTTGACGCTGCATCCCAGGACATTTCCTGGGAACATGGGAGATTAGCATATTCAAAGACCTATTGTCCTCTCCAAAGGCCCATCTAGTCTGCATTTTGTCTGGTGGGTGTGATTGTTACAGTGTCACTATTCCTAACTTCATGTACAGAAATGATACAAATAAGATACTCATATTCAGCAGTAACTCATAACCTTTCAAATAATATCTCACAGGAGCCATCTTGCATAAAATACATCTTGGCTATGCCATATTCAGATATAATATATTTATGAAAAATATGGTGTGTGGTGTCACAAGTTGCTTTAGCTCAACCAGAAATTATGTTCTCTGTGCCAGAATTACTGGCTGAATGTCTATGGACTGTGTTATGAAGGAAGTTTGGGGTAGAATCAATTGAATCCTAGGGCTGCAAGAGACTTCAGGAGGTCATCGAGTTCAACCCCCTGCCCAAAGCAGGACCAACCCCAACTAAATCATCCCATACAGGGCTTTGTCAAGCTGAGACTTAAAAACCTCTAGGGATGAAGATTCCACCACCTCCCTAGGTAACCCATTCCCGTGCTTCACCACTCTCCTAGTGAAATAGTTTTTCCTAATAGCCAACTTAGACCTCCCCCACTGTAACTTGAGACCATTGCTCCTTATTCTGCCATCCATCATTACTGAGAACAGCCTCTCTCCATCCTCTTTGGAATCTCCCTTCAGGAAGTTGAAGGCTGCTATCAAATCCCCCCTCACTTTTCTCTTCTGCAGACTAAATAAGCCCAAATCCCTCAGCTTCTCCTTATAGATTGTGTGCTCCAGCTCCCTAATCATTTTGGTTGCCCTCCTCTGGACCCTCTCCAATGCATTCACATCCTTTCTGTAGTGGGGGGCCCCAGAACTAGATGCAATATTCCAATGTAGATTATTCTAATGTCCTCATTTGACCTTAAAATCTTTGACTTTATGAAAATTCACTGACTCAGATTTCTGTTATAATTGGGATTTTTTCTTATATGTAGTGCAAGAGATGCCTGTGCTACTATGATCACAGGACAATGGCATGTGTTTCTATTCTTTCTCCTATCTTTTGGCTTTTTTATTGGTCCTGTATAAAATGAAGAAGTCACACCATCATGGCGGTACAATACAAAACCTATTATACAAAGAAACATTGGTATTAATTTCGACAGAAACTATCTAGGTAGACCCAATCTTGCCTCAACATGTGGGTGGAGGAAGGACTAGTGGTCCCTTCCAGCATTACATTCCTAAAGTTCTTGTATAATGTGATTTTGATTTGAAGCTTCTCTTCATTCTCTTCTTCCATCTAGCAGTAGTGACACAACACAGTAAATCAGTCTTATCAGCTCATGAATTAGTGAGCCTCCAAACATAAACTGACAGGATAATTAAATGGGCTAGAGAAAAGTATTCTTAGTCCTAACCTAGAAAGAAAGAAGAGTGAGGCAAAGAATTTGAGTCAAATAGATGTTCTTCATAGCACTTTTTATCAATGCCTAATAATAATTCTGCACCCAGTGATAGCAACCATCATTTCTAATGCTGTGAATCTCCTATAACCTCAGCTCAGTCAGGGAGATGCCTAGAACCAGATCTCAGAAACTCCAGTGTCTGAGTGAACTATTGCTTATACCACATTTCAGTTTAAGTGGATCAGTCAGATAATCCTGCCAGCATTAGCAAAAGTAGGCATTTCAGCCTCATAGGAAGTATTCTCAGAAGAAGAAAAAGAAGGAAGAAGAAGAAAGTTTCTATTTCTAGAATTTTTTTCTAGTCCTTTGTCTTTCAAGTTTCATCCCTGACCAAGTAGCTATCAATGAACCTATTCTCCAAATTCCTTTTTAAACTCAGTTATACCTTTTATTGCATGCTATAAGTATTGACTAAATCAGTCTAAACCAGAGATGGCCATGGAAGTAACTTTCACCACTTTTGTTTTATTATGTCATACTGACATTATTGCTTTGAAACTAGAGACCCACTTGCTTGGATGAGAATTCGTATGTGTCTGTCTACCGTGCTGGTTAACACTGAAGGGTTTACATAAGATTGTACTAATTTTTGGACAGCAAATAGATTATACAAATAACAACTAGCTACATATGAACATTTTTCTCCAGTCCATATGTTTTCTGTCTGATTGTCAATGGAATCCCTAAGGACACACATCCCTTTCCCTTAAAACAAACCCCTCATTCCACAAAAGTACAAACAAAAATGCATGACTTGATCTAAGAGTGGATGTTAAAAGATGGAACAATCCCCATAAGTTACATTTTCAAAGTATTTGGATCCCTATGTAAGGCTTTAGCATATTCAGAAACAGGCATAAGTAGTGTGTGTGACAACTGAGAATTTTCAAAGGAAGATCACATGTGGTGTGTGTGTGTGTGTGTGTGTGTGTGTGTGTGTGTGTGTGTGTGTGTGTATATACACGCACACTAAAAGTTACTGCTGGTGTTGTTGATAGTGTGCAATATTCATTCTTGTGCAAATATATTGCACAAATATTTGTGACAGCTTGGTGCGCCTGCACATTTCATTGCCTCTTTAATTCCACTATTTAAAAATCTGGTAGAAAGCTAATTCACTCAAGTGCACTTTGTTAAATGTTGTGGCTTACTTGTTCACATACAACGCAATGTCTGCATGTATATTTCAGGCTATGTCTAGACTACATGGCTCCATCGATGGAGCCATGTAAAATAATTTATTCGGCATGGGCAAAGAAACGGGGATTTAAATAATCCCCGCTTCATTAAAATAAAAATGGTCACCGCGCTATGCTGATGATCAGCTGATCCGGCACAATGGGGCAGTCTAGACGTGCCATGGTTGACAAGGGAAGCCTGTTTCATGAGGCATACCGGAGTGGTCGACAAAGGCTTCCCTTGTCGACCGCGGCACGTCTAGACTGCCCCGCTGTGCCAGATCAGCTGATTGTCAGCACAGCGTGGTGGCCATTTTTATTTTAATGAAGCAGGGATTATTTCAATCCCCGCTTCTTTACCTATGCCAAATAAACTATTTTACATAGCTCCATCAACAGAGCCATGTAATCTAGACTTAGCCTCAGATAAAAAGTAAAGGACAGATAGGCTACATCTATTCTACACAGTTATTTCAGAATAAGCTATTCCGGAATAGTTATTTCGAAATAGCACGTCTACATTTCAGGGAAGCCTCAAAATTAGTCTGAGGCAGGTTTCCCTAATGTAGACGTGCTATCTTGATTTAGAGCCCCAGGAGGAATAACTTTGAATGGCTCTTGTGAAGGACTATTTTGAAATAGCAGAAGCGGAGCCTGTACACATGCCCTATTTTGAAATAGCTATTTCAGAATAGGCATTATTCTTTGTAGAATTAGGTTGACAGAAGTCAGAATAAGCCATCCGTTATTCGAAATTATTATGAAATAACGGAATTGCTGTATAGATGCTCGCATAGTTATTTCAGAAAAATGACCGTTATTCTGAAATAACTTCGCTGTGTAGATATACTCATAGTGTGCTGGGGTCTGTCCTTCCTTTCCTTAGAAAAGAATCAGTCAGTGAATTAATTCTGTCCAGGAAAGAAACCTTCAAAATATTTGTGGGCACATACAGACAAAATTAGTGTAGCGGAATACATTTTTGCACTCATATATTTCTAACCCTTTTACCTCCTTTCCAGGGCTATAGTTGCAGGCAGATGAGAAAATAGGCATCAGGCAGGGGAAAATATGACCACATGCCTACTCTGGCTATGCTCAATATATGACACACAGTTGCCAGCACACAACTTAGCATGCTGTTGTGGGACGACTGAGAACTGGTGTGCCATATAACTTTTGGATGGCAAGAATAAAGAGCAGCATAAAGTTTCTCCTTCTACTTTTGACCCTTGGCAAACAATAGTTATTTGAAATTCAGCAGAATAGAAAAATCTATATTTTAAAAACTCCTGTAAGCCATATAACGGCAGCATGAAGGACATAGCTGTATTAAATACACAGAAACGCTGCACTAGTGAAACCCTGATTTGTCACCAGAGACAATTTGATTCTACTTTCCAATGCCATTCAGGCTTTATTGAAGGATAAGTTGTAGTTTTTAAACTATACCAATAGAGCACATAACAAATCGGACCTCCCTGGTCTGGCACCCTCAGGATCTGAGTGGTCCCAAACCAAGGAGTTTGCTGGACCAGGGGAGGTCCAGGTTTCCCTCCTGTCTGACAGCGCTGCTCTATACTGGGCCTACATTCCCTGCTGTCTGTCCCACTGCCTCTAGCCCCATCCCCCACCCAGCCTGGGACTGTGCTTCTGGCCAACAGCATCACTGCCTCCAGCCCAGCCCAGCCCAGGGCTGGTAGACCATGGATGTTGCTGGACCAGAGTGTCCCAGATTTTAGAGATTCACCCTATACAATCTCCTTAGTTACGAAGCTAGACTGGTACAAAGGTACTTAGCCTAGTATAACTTCTTCCTTTATGGGCAAAGGGATAAAGCTGAACCAACATAAGGCAAATTTATACCTATATAACTGTACTGACAGTAGCAGTTGTCCTGGTACAACTATTTTGGTGAAAAATCATACTTCCCTATAGATATATCTTTATTTATTAATACAAAATCTAATAAATCTAGGGTAGATCCAACCTAATGTTATCTTTTTCAGGTATGAAGTGATACACTTGTTCAGTTTGTAGCAAGCTATGAACTAGTTACAACTATTAAAGTGGTAAAAAAGAAGATCTTTAGGAATTAAAGATTTACTAATTATCCATGATAATAGTATATACTGTACAATGGGTCAAAGGAAATTATGCCACAGCTGTATTGCTGACTCTGCTGTTAAGCAGTTGCGTAAGTGCTGACTCGTATTTGTGCATCTTTTCAATAAATCTCTCTCTCTCGCTCTCTTTAATTTAAATGACTCCTCCAGAAAGCTTGGAAACTTCACATTGAGTCTCGTCAGATGCTAAATGATGGGGACCAGCCTCTGCCTCTCTGTTCATGGACACACTGCAGGTGAGTTCAGTGGTCGTCTAGATAATATTTTCTAGAGCATCTCAGGGCCAAATCTGAAAAGGTTTTAGAAATATTTTTTGTGGTTAAAATGGAGAATAATGCTAGAACTGATCATCTCTCTCGCACCTAAGTAAACATTCCAAGCAAGCAGACATATACAGATGCTCCTTTGCTTTGCATTACCTGTGATTTACATTTGACATAAGCATTTTAAAAAGCATCCAAGTGACTTAACTTGCCCAGTCCTAACTGCCAAAGTCACTTTTGGAAATGGGGCTTAGGTTCGTAAGTCACATAGGTGCATTAGAAAATGTCACCCTTAGGGCTTTATAGGTCAAAAGCAACTATGTGAGCCTGAAATGAAAGTCACTGAAGTGCCTGCCATACTCACAGCTTCTGCTTCACTTTGAGGAAGTTGCCAAGTGCTCCTTGAAAAGGTATGTCCAATGTAACAAATCGAGAATAATTTCCATATTTGCCTGTTTTCTCTCGGCCTAGGGACACTAATCGGTTACTAAAACAACATTGTATCCTAGAAAGCCTCTACTCAGTCCTCGTCCTTTAGTCTAAACTCAGAGTGCATCTTTTCTTTGATGTTGTTCTGTGTTTTCTTTCAACAGGAGTTTTGCTTTATGGTTTTGTTGGTTACTATGACCTTCTTGGCACCTTCTTGCCACCTGACACTTCACCCCAGGATAAGGTTCTGTACAATAAATGCCCCTCTCCATGCTGTCTGCACTCATGGTACTTCCCCAGCTCATCCATGTTGCTGTTCCTATTGCCATCATCACCTCTTCTGGCTTGTAGTCAGTTGTCTCCCTTGCCCCAGGTGTGCACTCCTATTTTCTGTCCTGCTGGTCACTGACTTGTGGGTCATATTCAGAGCCCCATGTGGATACAAAAATGTGGATCCATATCCAATCTGCTTCCACCAGGCTCAACCGCCACCATTCTATCTGCAATCTGTGACCTCGGTTTTACTTGTAACCACACAAGAAATCTGGAGGAGGGAGGGAGAACAGATGAGCAAGGAAGGGCAGAGTTGTGCAGGGACAGGCAGGCAGCAGCGGGGAGAGTGCATATGTGTAAGTAGAGGGTTGTCATATTTTCAGGCGTATTATAGTCTCAGTTGAGTGCTACCATTTGTGTTTCTAGATACAGAAAGAGGGTGGGGGTGGGGACAGAGGGAACCAGAGCTACCTGTTGAATTTCCACACTTGTGGAGGCTACTGTCCTTTTTAACAGTGTGCTGGGACTGCACAGGTTAGTGTTCACCAAATGGGGAGGGGGACCAGGTAGGGACAGCACTCGGCCCTTCCTGCAGAGAGATTTAGGATGCAGCTTGTGTCCTTTCCCTGCTGGCAGTGCAGCGCATAGTGTTGTGCGAAGGTGTGATGTGAAGACTACATTGCTGCTTTACAGATATCTGTAAGGGATACATTATGCAGGAAAACAGCTGATGTGACCATCACACTAGTGGAATGTGTGCTGATCGTCTGAAATGGTTCTCTCCTGCGAAGCCTGTATGAGGTATATATACAACTGGCAATCCACTTGGAGATATGTTGTGTGGAGATAGCTGTTCCTCTGTGGAGACCAGAGATAGAAATGAAAAGTCTGTCTGGTTTCCTGAATTCCTTGGTCCTATATATATAGAACACAAAGGCCCGTCGAGCGTCCAGAATATGTAGCAAAATCCCACAGCTTCCCTTGGGGAGCTGTGGGATTTTGGAATGTAAGTGAGCAAATAAATGGGTTAATTAATATGATAGTCTGATAAAACTTTAGGAAGGAACTTTGGGTGAGGTCTGAGGACAATTTATCCTTGATAAAAATAGTATTTGGTGTCGGAGCCATTAGGGCTGCAATTTCGCTTGCTCTTCTGGCAGAGGTTATTGCCACAATAAAGGCTACTTTCAGCTAGATGTTGCAGAGAGGCAGTAGCTAGCGGTTCAAAGGGTGGTCTGGTGAGTGTGCTGAGCACAAGGTTTAAATCCCAAGGTGGCATTGGCAGACATGAATTTGGACATATCTTTTGCAAACCCGCTAAGAAGCACTTTGTGATGGGATGAGCCGAGAGCGAGAGGTCATCCACTGGTTCATGGAAAACTGAGAGGTGGACAGGTGGATGCAAATGGAGCTGATAGAGAGGCCTGTGGTTTGCCAGAGTGCCTCCAACAGCTCCATAATAGCTTTGTTAATAGGGAACTCTATTTTAGAGGATGTCACTGGTTGGAGTAACTTGTGTAATTTGGGTTGCTTTTCTTATACTTCCTGCAGTGTAATATCCTGGTACTGAGCTACCCATTTAAATAAATCCTGAAATTGCTTCAGGTCATCTGCAAGTGGAGAGGATGATGAGGGGAAGACAGTTGGAGAAGAAGATGACTGGGGAACTGGAGAAGAGCTGTCTGAGTCCGAATGAGGTAGGTCATATTCATCAACTGGCTCAGCTTGGGTGGTTACAGAAGGTGACTGTGGGGAGTGAGATGGTGAGAAGTGTGTAGTGGTGGCTGGAGAGCATGTTGCCACATGTGCTGGTATTGTGTGAACAATAACAGAGCGAGGAACAGACGCGGTAGTGTTTCCATGGTTCCCAAGGGGGCCATTTGGGTTGGAACTGAAGTGATGAATAAGGAGAATGATGGCCAATGGATAAGGCCAATGGTGATTAAACCATGGGTATTGAGGAGGGTCGGTGCTGAGTGGAATGCCACAAAGTTACTCAGTCCACTGGTGAGGAGTGCTGCAAGAAGAACTTGTTTTCCTGTCCTGTGCTGTGCCTGGTGCCCGGTGACAGTGGTGTAAGTGAGAAAGAAATATGTTCCAAAGATTGTCATTGAGGACTAGGTTGGCAGATTCTGGGAGAATGCGGAGGTGAAGGTGCACATAGCACTGGTGGAGATGGTGTGTGCAACTGACACACTTAGTGCCATTTGTCAGCTGTTTTATAAGAAGCCATCTTTATCTCTGGTGCCAGAGCATGCTTGGGTTCCAACTGGCAGAAACCGGAATGTTGGCGCTGGAGGCGGTGGCATGTCAGTGCCGGAGGTGGTGGCATGTCAGATTTTATTGGTACCAATCAAGGAGCAGCACCGGTCAGTGTGGAGGAACTAGACTTCCTCTCCTGCTCCAACTCTGCTCTCTTCGTAGATGCCATTTTGGGTGTCTCCATGGTGCCAGAAGTAGATGGCACTGGCGAATAGGAAGCATGGAACGTGGATGGCAAAGACTGTGCTGGAGAGGCCTGGAACATGCCAGAGACCCCTTGAGGGCAAAGAATCAACCCTTTTATGAGGAGTTAATGGTCCTACAGGTTTGATAGACTTAGCCTCTGGTGGTTGAATGGATTTCTCCCACAGGAGGTTCTTAAGTCTCATTTTGTGATCTTTTCTTGGCTCTGGCCATCATGTTCTGGCAGTGAGGGCATTTGTGCACCACATGGCCTTTGCTGAAACATTTTATGCATGAAGCATGCCTGTCATGTGCAGGTATCAAGTCTCTGCATGAATCACATTTCTTAAAACCAGGAGAACCTGGCATTTTGAAGAGAAGAACTTCTAGGGTTCAAAACTTGGAGAAAGACTAAAAGGAAAAAACTGGGGAAGCATTTTTTTTAACTAACAAGAACTAATAAATGCTAACTCTAAACTGACCAAAACTTCTAATGAACTATAAACTAATTACACTATTCTTATTTTTCCAGTCAGAGAAGAGAGCACTGCTGCGACTCTGTCTTCTGCTATTGACAGAGGAACTGAAAAGGACCAACAGATGAAAACAGTGCAAGATAGCGACTGTAAATGCATGACACGGGAAGGCACTGCTAGGCAAAAATCTCCAATCTCTGGCGCAAGGATGGCCCAAGACCTGAGTGAAACACCCACAGGGACACAACTCGAAGGAGAACCAGTGTGTCTAATTTCACTGCTACAGAAAACTCTTCTCAGCTGCTCATCAGGTGACTCTACCCCATACACCCGCCATGCTCCTGAACACCCAGATAGCTACTTGCCAACTGTCAGCTCTCTGAGGATTCACAAAAATGAAGAGCCCCTACATGAAAAGCATATTCAGCCATTACTTCAGCAATAGATGTTTGTTTTTTCTTGTGTTGAGGAAGAGATGTCTCCTTAAAACCCCTGGAGCTGTGCCTGGATGAGATGTATTGCAAAAATTATAGAGCCATGGACTCAATTCATAAGTCAGACAATGCAATGAATTCTTGTGCTCGTCTCTTTTTGACTGAAGTTGTTTTTCATTTTGATTAGTGGTTTTAAATAGCTCATTACTTACTTCCTGTTTTACCTCTAGAAAGTTTATCCATTAGAGACACTTTGTAATCACATTCAAACGGAGATCACAATATATTCACTTAAACCCATAACTTTTCTTTTCTTTCAGAATGAAATAATACCGCTGAGGTAAACAGCTGAAAATATTTTACCTAAGTATTAACAGCCTCTGGAGCTGTAGTTAATGATGGGTTTGTTAGCATGTGAAATGCCTCCTTGCTTCTCCTCAGGGTGCATAAACTAATACATTCCTGTGAAAAACTGACATAATTTTCCTTTTGCTTTTACCAGCACCACTTCATAGACTTCAGTGAAATCAGTCCTAATTTACAACAAAGCAAGCTAGAGAAGAATCATCTCCAAATTGTTTAAATATCACCTGTCCTAAAGGGTAAGTTGGCAGCACTGTCATTGTCCAAAACAATTTTATAACTTATGTACAAGCCATGCTAAATCACACTTGGATTAATGCATTCATGTGGCGCCCAACGTTAGGATAGTTTTCCCCATTTTGGCATTGAAGTAAAGATCTTGTTTTCCAAATCTCTACTTGACAGTTCTTTCAGTCATTCCTGACATTTCAGACAATTCTTTAAAAAAGAAAAAGAGGGAAAGGAGCTAAACATTTCAAGTGAAAAGCTTTGTATTTTCACTTTGTTTCTTTGAAACTTGGCAGTAATTATTATTGTGGTAATTTAAATCTCCAGTGGGGGACTTTGTTTGGCTTTTAAAAAAAAATTCTCAAGAAATTAGAGGAAATTATTTGAAAAAAAATTCCATGCAAACATTTCTCTCAACTTTAGAGATACTAGGGCGCCAGGCCCCCTGCTTTTTACCTCACCAACACCCTCTGTCTGCCATAGCTGCATCATCGCCTTTCCTCCAGCAGGAGGCAAGGCTGCCACCAGCCCTTTCTACAGTCAGATGGGGGCAGGACCACAAAGCCTGCCCCAGGATTGGGGCCGCAGACAGGATGCTGCAACCTGATGGGGGTCTTGTTGGCCAGCTTTCATTTTAAATAAAGTAAAATATTATGTTCAACACAAAAAGGTTTCAACATTGTCTTTATTTATGGCAGAGGTGAGGAACCATTTTGGGGTTCCAGGGTTAGTACATTTTGTGCCCCCCCTCCCAAGTTCTAGGCTGGGGCCAAAAAGGAGTGGTTCAATGTGTGGGACAGGGCTGCCAGTGAGTGGATTAGGGATGGGAGTTCAGGATCTGGGCAGGAGATGGGGTGCAGGAGGGGCTGAGGTTGCAAGGTCTGGGTGGGAACTACGGTGCAGGAGCTGGCAAAGGGTAAGATGTCTGGCCAGGAGGGAGGATGCAGGAGCAATGGAGGGTGGAGGAACAGGCTGGGAGTAGGATGTTCTGGCCAATGGGAGTACAGGAAAAGCCTCTAGACAGTGCGTTTGCATGCTGCTGTTTTCCCAGCCTGGGAGAGAGAGCACTTCTTTCCCACTCTGCAAGGTTCAGGGATTTCTCTCCACACCCTCAGCCCACCTTCTCTGCCTCCCCCCACAGCGGGAAGCCAGCACTGGTGTTCCAACCACACAGGGGAGGAGGGAGGACGAGGCTGCAGCATGTGGCAAAGGGGACCCTGGCAGCTCAGTGCTACTGGGCGCCTCCTCACTCACCTTGCAGAAGCACCACCTGTTGCTGCAGTCCCATGAATGGCTGGCTGGGAGGGAGCCAGTGTGAACTTGGGAGATGGGCTGGGCTTAAGTCTCCCTGGGCGGCTTGGAGCTGGGCTCTGGATGCAGCCACTCGTGGTGTGGCAGAGAATGGGGTGGTGGGTGGCTGGGTTTGCAGGGGACCTTGCTCTGTGCCTGGTGCTTCTCTTGAGGCTGCTCTTGAGTGCCAAGAATGACAGTGGTGTTGTCCTGGAGCAAGTCATGGAGCCCTTGGGCATGGGTGCCTGCCTCCGTTCCCAGCGCAATTGGGCCTTGCACTAGTCAAAGCAGCCTGTAGGCCATGGAGCTGTCTGCCCAATAGGCTTAATTTGATGTCTTGTTTAGGCATCTGCTTGAGTTTTCAAAAGTGCTGAGAGCCCAACATCTCCCATTTAATTCAATGGGAGCAGCTGAAGCTCAGCACCTCTCATTTATTTAGGACCCAAAATACAGAATTAAATCCTTAATTTTTATCTCCTGTTTTAAACTTAATCCCTGTGTTGTATAATCAATTCTGCAGCTGATTTGCTGTTTGAATGATCTTCATCAAGTCACTTTACCTCTTCATTTCTCAGCTTTCACAACTTGTGGAATGACACAACAACATGTGCCTACCAGGCGGGGATATTGTGAAGCGTTATTAATGATTGTGAAGAAGTTTGCAAGCAGCAGCTGAAAGCAGCTTTATAAATGAAATTTTTATATAACCTACCCACCCTCACAAAATAAGCCTGGTTACAGAAGGGAGGCTAACAGTGCATCCTGGGAGTAAGAGATTGTAAAATGTGGATTCTGTCTCTGCCAGCCTGCAAGAATAACTAAATGTGGAATAACCAGCACTTGATCCAGCAAAAGTATTAACATGGTGCTTAATAGAGATTGGAAAGTAAATGTTTCACTTTTTTGGGTTGAGCATGGTTTTCTGGAGTCCACTTTCTATTGCCTGTGGGAACTTCTGAAAATGTGTTATGTTAGACTGGTGTTCATTTAGAAATAGCCTGAACAGCAAATAAATAAGATCAAAACTATATTATCATGCAGCTGAGTAGGTTTACAAAAGCAGTGGAGCACTAAAAAAATCATGTCAGTTATGTACAAGGCTCTACCTCAGGCAGCCAACTTCCCATTCTCCAGGCATTTTCAAATGACAGTCCCCTAACTAGAAGATGAAACTTATTGTAGATGCTTTTGGATTCATAAGTCATGCATCTAAACCTGATCTGGGCATTACTCAGCCCTGATTAGTTTCAAAAGTGAATTTGGAATTAATTCATTTAAAACTGACTAAATGAAACATAATTTTGATATTCAGATGTTCTCCCTAGCCATGCTTGAATTTATCTTCCCAATTATTTTTATCAATAAACATTTCCAGATTGCTTTTGACTTGTCTATTAAAATATTCTTGGTGCTAATCAAGGCTGTGCATCACCTACTAATCACTCTGTCAGCTGGCAGTATATCTGTGGAGATGCATCAGGGAAAAATAAAGGTTCACTCATTTGCTTATCTCTCCAGCTATTGGCCTTGGAGCAGATTTTATATTTTATGGGAGAAAAAGAGAGTGGGAGACTAAATCAGGAAAGTTGGATGCTGTTTGCCGTAAGATACTTCACCACAATCAGATTCCTACATACTTGCACACAAGAAAGGACCACCAAAGATACCCAATGAAACATGCTCTAGCGCAGTGGTTCTCAAAGTGTGGTCCATGGACCACCTTGCAGGTGGGCTGCAGGCTTAGGACTCACCCCCCCTTTGCAGTGGGGAGCCTGCAATGGTGCTCTAACCCCATGCCCTGCCTCTGTGAGGTTGAAGTGCCAGCTCCAGCTTCCCAATGCAGGGTGAGGGGAGTCAAGTCTCACAGGCTGATCCGGCTTATAGGGGAAGGAAGTGGCTCTGCATGCTGCCACTCCTCTTTCCCTCCCCCCCAGCTGGGAGAACTGTCACCTGGAGGCTTTCCCCACTGCTCCCATTGGCCAGAATCACAGCCAATGGAATCAGAGGGGGGCTGTGCCTGGGAGCGGCAGGAGGAACAGAGCCAGGTAAATGTCCCCCATCCTCCACACACACACACACACACACACACACACACACACACACACCAAGACCCCACATCCCCACCCTGCTCCTGCATGGTCCTTCTGCTCAGACCCCTCTCCCACCCCCAGCCCACTCCTGCACCCTACCTCCCAGTCATCACCATGGGTGATTGGTTGGTGATTCGCGGAAAGGTCTGTGTGGAGCAGGTTGGGCCATGGGCTGAAAAGTTTGAGAACCACTGTTCTCGTGCAACAGAGTTGAACAAATTAGCTTCAGTTCAAACTAATAACCGACTCATGAAAATCAGAATGAATCAACGCAGAATATTTGTATAGTTTGAAAGCTTTATTCACTTTAAAAAAAAATAAGTTTAATGCATTTCTGGACTCTCCATTTTGTTTTATTGTTTTATTACTTCATTTATTTATTGTGCATAGGTGGATAGTAGCACTTACATGAAGCCCCAGTGACTTGCCTGGGACTCCTGTGTGAAAGCAGCAGTTGGCCCACACACCAAGAATTACAGAATCAGGACCTACCTGATTTTGCACATGAAGTCTTTGGAAGAACAAGGAATCTAACTCAGATCTACAACATCCCAGTCTGTTCATCACATGACCATCCTTCCTCCCAGAAGCAGAAACACTGTCCCTGTGGAATCTCAATCTGCTTTATAAACCTAGCCAATACTGCTTTCCTCGTAAGATTGATGCTTCATATCTGGGTACAGCTTCAGATCTTGCTTTACTCTGCTTTCTATCAGTGTTACGAGTGCTGTGTATTTACATAGATTTCTCTTATTCTTCAAGTTAGACAGACATATAATAGGTCCAGTCCTGATCTGGGGGAACAATCAATAGGAGTTTTGCTATGAACTTCAGTGTGGTCAGGACTGAGCCCAATTTAAGTCTCCCCAAAAAACTCCTGGAAATCTACTAACTAAAAAGTAGTGGCATAAAGACCAAGCATTGCAATGGACAGCAACATACTTCACTATTTCTCATGTCATAAATTAAGCTTTTTCAACAACAAAAAAAGATAATAAAAACCACTACCACCAGTCTTCATTTACCTATATCTAAAAGGCACAATATCCTACGAATATTTTCAATTGTGAATAATTCCTATTACCATGAGAAAAGACAACAAGGAGTCATGTGGCACTTTAAAGATTAACACATTTATTAGGGCAGAAGCTTTCATGAGCAACAACTCAATTCCAAAAGCTTGTGCTCTAATACATTTGTTAGTCTTTAAAATGCCACCAGACTCCTTATTGTTTTTGCTGAAACAGACTAACACAGCTACCTCTCTGAAACCTATGATACTACCACGAGGAGTTTCACTTCAGTATTGCTCCTAATATTATTTGTTTGCAAGACTAGGACCTAAATTTGAATCTCACCTATTCCTAAAAAGCAGGATACACATGTATGAACTATTACATCAGCTTTATTCGTTGCTATGACAGATACTATTTTCTGATTCCAATGTCAGCTAAATAGACATGATCTCAAGTATTCATAATAATTTTTGGCAATTGTAATCTTTAGAAGCAATAGGCCATGCTGATACAGCCAGTGAAAGGGCTTTCTCTAGTCAGAATGAAACACTTTAATTTTGTTTCATATCAGGCTCAATGTCTCACAGCACAGAGAATATCAAAAGACAGACCTAAGAAACATGATTATGTTCAACTTTGTCTGTTCTCTTTTCCATCATACACAAACCCGCAATGGAGTTTTGCCTGTGCAAAGACACAGCCATGGGCTACTTGGAATAAATTCATCCTTCATGTTTATCCTCCATTAATTTCAGCAGAAGTAATAATACAAGATGAATTTTCCTGGAAGTTCATATTCTTTTTGTGGTTCCTAAGGCACTTGATAGGAAACTATTCACCAGTCATATAATAAAATTCTAGTTTGTTGCTTTGCAAGGAGACAGACCATGGCAAATACACTATCTACTCCTTTGGACCAATTTGTTTAATCACTTTTTTGTTAATTGCTGAGAATGTAGGCTTTCAGATTTATTCACAAATCATAGTCAATAAAAAAAGACCAAGTATCTAGGGAAACATTTGAATTCATACCTGCAAGTCACTTTTTTTTTGCCATGACATTAACTAGAAAAATCTATCAAGATTACATGCAAGTGAGGCTGAACAAGTCATTTTATAGTATACATAGATGGCCCTATGAAACAGACCCTTTATAGCTTTTCAAACATAGAAAGAGCTGAAAAAGAGACTCAGTCTCCTGAACACCAATTTGAAGAAAACACTAAAAATCCAAAGAGGAATACAATAATCATATTGACGGTAACAGCTTATGAAGAATATAGCTAAAGATTGTCCTTGTGTAATTTATAGTCACTTCTTCCCTTCTAGATGGAGTCAGTGCTTTACTTTCAGTGTGTCTATGCTTAGACAGTTACTTAAAACTGACTTATGCAAGTTGGGGTCTCAATGAACACTCCACTGCCACCTAGCAATAAAATGTGGGGAAGGGGATGGGATCAGGAACTGATTATAGTTGCGTATACTTTTCCTAGATGATCAGAAGATAGAGCTGCTTTACCAAAGTGATCAGTCTTGGCTGTTTTGGTTTAAAATTCACTTTAGTCTTGGCTGACATTTCAGAGGGGTAGCCAAGTTAGTCAGTTTCAGCAAAAACAACAAGGAGTCCTGTGGCTCCTTAAAGACTGGTTGTTTAGGTATAAACTTTTATGGTCTGGAACCAACTTTGTCAGATGCCTAAATGTGTTTGTTTTAGGGTGACACGGGACTTCTAATTGTTTTTCGTGATAAGGTAACATGAGGGTGCTGAAGATGTTGGTGCACACATCTCAAGGATTAATCTCCCCAAGCATCAGCAGGCACCCTGGATCCCACCAGCACCAGCGGGTACCCCATAGATCTCCCCCAGTAATAGCCAGTGCCCCAGAGTCCCATCCCAGCATCAGAGGGTACCCCAGAGCTCTCCCCTGCAGAGCAGCAGCTGCACCCCCAGAGTCCCCAAGAACACCAGAGATTTAGTCAGGGGCACATACTACAAGTTATGGATAGGTCATAGGGCCATGAATTTGTATTTATTGCCTGTGACCTGTCCATGACTTTTACTAAAAATGCCATGACTAAATCTTCGCCTCAGAGATGGTATTTTAATGAGGAATAGATGGAAAATATTCAGGTAGTACAATACCTTTCATTCTCTGATATTATTAGTTATACCACAATCAAACTGTGCAAGGGCTCTCATTCTCCTGCCCTTTTTACATTAGCTATATGGCACATGAAGTACTTCAAACCAATACAAGTTAATACTACTCTGAGGATCTGGGCCTCAAAGCCTAACCTTCATAATCTAACTAGTTTACAAACTTTTATGAAGAGCCCTGGATGGCAAGGGATCCCAGTGTCACGCAATATGTGTGATAGTCTCACACGTGGAAGACATGTCACACACCCTAACCACTTGGATTGAATCTCACATTGTGAGTAAACTGTGAATAGATGTTGCCATTCTTCTCACAGCCAGTAACAGTCACTGTAGAGCCTCACTTCAAACAGCCACTCACTTCTCCTCCAGCTATGCTCAAGGGACTACGGGGACTGAAACAGAGGTTTGGCTGTGTAGCTGCTTGTGAAGCTATTTCAGAATAGCGGTCATTATTCCTAAATAACTTTGCTTTGTAGACATACCCAAAATGGCCACTTGTCTTAGTATTGGAGAGACAACAAAGGTAAATTGGAGTCTAGTCTGACCAGGTGAACTGGAGTCTAGACTGTCCTGTGAATCAACCAAGAAACTTTCAGTTAAATTATGATTGCAGAAGTGTTGATGTAAGAAACAGAAAACAATGTGAGCTTCAGGTCTCCGGCTGAGTAGGTTAGGCTGATGTATTACAAAAATTAAGATTTTACATTGTAAACTAAGCACACAATACCTGATAGGATATAATTGTGAAAAATTTGTAATGATAATTTCACATTATCCATTTGTAGATTGAGGACAGACTTATGTGTGCAATATATCTAAGTATAAAACACTATACACTGTGCATCAGTTGCACAAAACAAGTTAGATCCTCAGGTAGTGTAAATCATCATAGAGCAACTGATGACAGCTGACTATCCATTCTGCCATATCCAATGCAAAGGAAACAAACCAGTTTAGCAGTCTATTACTATACAATCCTTACTCTTCCATCTAGACATGGAATCTTCACTAGTTGCACAACCACCGTGTGCTATAGACCACACAGCAGCAGAAGTGTCAGAAACAAAGCCTCACATTTGTACCCACATTTTTACACAGCACAGTCATCATCAAAAGTAGATAGAGTTTGAAATGCTGCTGGAGGATGGGACACTATTAGTTCCCAATGCTTTCCATTACACATTCAATTTTCATTCAATAATCCTAAAAGCAAGATTTATATTGTTATAGTGGTCATAACTGAAACCATTTTTTAAAAAGACAAATGTTTTGCTGTGTTTTAAAGAGTTTGATGTTCAAAGGATACTGATGGATCCTGTTTTAATAGATGATACATTACAGCATTTCTTTATTGAGTTATTACAATTAAAAATATCCAAATGAATTCACTTTTACAACTTCAAAGAAAATACACTTTAGCTATACAATAAAATGCTTTCTTTCTTCTTTCTGTGAATACTAGAAGATTACCAATATAATGGAGAAGAGCTATGTATGCAGTTGTTATTTGAGTGTGAATTTGTCTTTTTGTGGAAGTACATCTTGAACCTGAGTTACTTGTGTTTGTAACTTGTATATTTATGTATGTTTTTAACTTGCTCATCATGCTATATGCTGATCTTTGCTCAAAACCTTAACTTTGAATTAATACATTTCTTATTGTGGGTTTATATATTATATAGCATCTCCTCTTGTTTAAATCTATTTTTTAAATTGTCCATATATGCACATGCACATGCACATGCACATGCACATGTACAGACCTGCTATTCTAAGCATTCATTCATTTGGCAACCTGGAAAATTCTAAAATTCTCATGGAAGGCACATGATTACATATAACTCACCCAAATACAGGCAGTCCCCGGGTTACATGGATCCGACTTACATCGGATCCCGACTTACAGATGGGTTGAGGCAACCCCGCACTAGCTGCTTCCCCCCAGCAGACCAGGGAGATGCGAAGCTAGCGCGCCCCCCCCTCCCCCCCCCGCAGTAGACCAAGGAGACGCAGAGCGGCTTTTCTCAGCAGACACCTCAGCTTGAGAATAAAGGACTGAGGGAAGTGAGGTGTGGGAGAATAAAACTGAGCTCTGGAGAAATGTTTGGCTAGAGTTTCCCCTACATTATGTACCAGTTCCGACTTACATACAAATTCAACTTAAGAACAAACCTACAGTCCCTATCTTGTACGTAACTCGGGGACTGCCTGTAAACTGTTACCTCTAAAATCAGAGTCTGCCTATTTCTTTAAATCTGATTTGAGTTGTAGAGAGCTTTTAAGATTTCAAAAGAGGACTTTGGGAGCAAAGTTCCTGAAAAGTCTGTTAAATTAATATCATGGCAAAACCTTCTATGAAGAGATGATACCTTAAAGCAATTTGATCTTACAGATGTCCTCAGAAGATGACAATGTGGCTACTTACATTATTGTTATGTTTTAGAAAGGCTTAAGGACATTAAACAAAGTCCCTAAAACTTTGCTTCACTGATATCCCCACTCTCATCCTCAGAAATCTCATTTTAAGATGTCCCGGAGGAGTGGAAAAATGATGAGATGTCTGCATTAAAAAACTCAAAAACCTGGACTTGTCCCCTCTAGTGTTTCTATATACCAGTAATCCCTTAGGACTACTTAGTAAAAAGCTGCCCCAAAATTTGACCTACATGAATGCAGTGAAGGCTTTTACCTGAGTGAAATCCCAATAGCATTTACAATGTTGCAGACCTTGAGCAAATATACAGACATGCAGAAGGATGTCTGAGATGCTCTTCAATACTTGATGCCCCTGCTGCTTTTTATAGCTGAACAAAACAGCAGAAAGGTGCCACTGTAGCTGCATTACCTCAGTATCATTGTCTTCAATAACAATAACATTTAGAAAACATACTGTCTGTTATTGATATCTCCACATTTAAAGCAAAGCCAAGTTATTTTAAAGTAATTGGCACTTAAAATCTTTCCTGAAACCCCATTTCACATGGTTACAGAGTCTCTTCATTCCACTAATAATGCAAGCCAAGCAGAGATTTTGTTGTTTTATAAAGAAAAATGAGTTGCAAGCATTTTTTCAGACAGCCATCTATTTCAATATTTCAGTAACCCCTTTTATTTATGGAAATTCAGCTTCTCACTCACAAGTAAAGAATTGAATATCCAGTGCCATAAATCAATACTGCTCAGAGCAGGCGAAAACTTGTGAAATTTGCTATGAAGCCAAAACTCATCTTGAAAACAATTTAAAAGTGGTAGACCGAGTTGCTCAGGGGACTGATAATGGGGTATAGAGCTCTTCTCCTCTAACTTACTGGTGTGAATCCACTAAACCTGGGTAGTGACAGAAAGTTATTACCATCGGATGGCTGTTGGATATCATATGTAAAATGGGTTGATTTCAATGTATTTCCTATTTGACAGGACTCCACTTCACTGAATCCACCAACATGATTAGCTCTTTTTGGCACAGAATCCAAGGAATGAAGGAATACAGAGAATGAATTATTTACATGGCCAGAGCCCAAATTGTTGTTTCTGCACAAAGATTCTGTATAAGGAATCTTGCACTGTCATTTCCTGTGCTGCACCTGTTGAATGGACAAAGCTCATAGCTTTTAGCCCATTAATCTATCTTAATTTCTTGGGCATTGTTTTTTCTATAAATCTGTGGGCACACATTGCCATGAATGTATATGCAGCCTTACTTTGTGCACATCCTTCAAAGGCTATGTCTACACTGCCAGGGGGGTTTTCGGAAAAAGATACGCAAACTGTGAACTGCAATTTTAATATATTTTTTTGCTTGTTTCTTCGGAAGAGGCTTTTCTGACATTGACCCATCTACACGGGACCAAATATCAGAAAAACCTCCTCTTTCAGAACATCCCTTATTCCTCATAAAATGAGGAATATAGGGATGCCGAAAGAATGCACCCGCTTTTTCAGAAACTCTTCTGAAAAAGCGGACGCATTCCCTGGATGCATTTCCTCTGGTATCCTGGAAAAACTCTGCAGCCTAGACATAGCCTAAAAGTGCACAACCAAATCATCTGCCTGCCCACGTACATGGTTTGCTAGATACCTACCTAGTCATATGCATATGCAAATGAATCAGGAATTTGTGCACACACCTCCTGCACCTGCCCTCATGGTGTACAGTGAGCCATTGCAAAGCAAGCCCCTGCATCTCACAGGAAGTGTGTATCCACCTTATATTCCTCTAAATCAGGTGCTACTCTACTCTGATGCAATATTTTCCTTTTCCAAAGATTGTTTACTGCCACTGAGACGGAGACATTATTTGCCCTAAATCTGAACCAAAACAATAGGACTTTGTGTTTTCATGCATCTCCCATCACACTTCTGTGAACGACTGAGCCGCAATCTCCCCACAGACATGTTAGTATAAACCAGAAAAAAATTCTAATGAGTTGTTTGCATAGTTAATATAATTTTAAACACAGACGTTCTTGCAACAATGTTAAGAGGAAAGCAAGATGTGGGCAGCTACAGCAGAAGGGCTATGGTGGGAGTTGTAGGGCATCTCACTCACTCTATCCATCAGAGAGTTTCCATGCCTCTCTCCTGTTCATCTGTATCATGGGAGTTGGGAAGGTTTGAGGTTCCCCCCCAATCTTGTTGGGGGCCCTTCTTCTGTGTTCTCCCGGCCCGCTCACCACTCCCACATATGCTTATATTTAGGTGTGTACATAAGTATCTAGAGGTATGTCTACACTACCCCCCTAGTTCGAACTGGGGGGGTAGTGTAGACATACCCTTGCTGCCTTAGTTTCTTGCCCAACTTCCACTTCCCATTCCTTCTTTCCTTCCCTTTTCCACTGCTTCACTTTCCTCTTTCTGCTGTTTTTCCTCTTTCTTCAAGTCACCTCATTTACTTTCTTTTCTTACTTTTCTTCCCCTTTTCAAACTTTCTGCTGTAAACTTTATTCTCCTCCCTCCATTCTATTATACCTTTTACCTCATTTCTTCCAGTAAGTTATCGCAGCAAACACCCTTAATTCATAAATTACATTCTATGCTCACTGCCCTGAGTATTAAATCAGCTCTCAACCTCTCCATGCATAATTTCCAACTTTATGATTGCATTTAATTACAGCAATGTAAATGCTATTCTCACAGGATTACTTATTTTTTCTCCCACCTTAAAATATTTTCAGAGGCAGAATTCATAAAAGTTTAATAGCATTTATTCAGTGAAACTACCTTAATTTAAACCATATTAGTCATGAAACCCAATAGATATGTATTAAGTTTTCAAGTCTATGTATTATGTAACTTCATAGCTAGCCTTAAATATTTTCCCTTCACCTTGCTAGGCTGTTTACTGTTTTTCTTTCTTTACAGCTGGTTTATATCTGAAATTCTGCTGTCTGCACTCTTTCTGTTCATTTTTACTGAAATAAAAACTTCTAAATAGAAAACCAGAAATTACAGTCACAGTCAGAATGAATTTCAGTTGCAAGAAAAAAATAATCCAACCCCTCCCATCCAGATACTTTTCTCCTGAAAACTAGAAGATCAAACCAATATCATTGGCCCACCATTCTGCTGAACCATCCTAATGTACTTGGATTTTCAGAAAGGCTTTGACAAGGTTCTCAAGCAAACTAAACAGTCCTGGGATAGGAAGGAAGGTCTGTGCATGGATCAGTTACTAGGTAAAATACAGAAAACTAAAGGTAGGAATAAATAGTCAGTTTTCAGAAAGGATCTATAATGCTGCCCACCAGGGACCTGGGCAGGGACCAGTGCTGTTCAACATATTCACAAAGTGGCAAAGTTTACAGATGCTACAAAATTTCTCAAGATAGTTTAGTCCAAAGTAGACTGTAAAGAATTACAAGAGATAGCACAAAATGACAGATTTCAGAGTTGATAAATGCAATGTAATGACTACTGGAAAACATAAACCTGACTATACATACAAATCGATGGGCTCTAAATTGTTGTCTTGGAGTTATTGTTGGTAGTTCTCTGAAAACTGCTGCTTAATGTGAAGCGGCAGTCCAAAAAAGCTAATAGAATGTTAAGAATCAGTAGGAAAGGTAACCCTGCTATTCTCTCTGCAGGCCAATTTTAATCACTTCTCATAAATTATACAAACTGTCTTTGTGTGCTGTGCAACTGCATTATACTGACTGGGTTGTAATTTCCCTGCTTCTTTCCCCAAACTCTTGGGTAGAGTGGATGTTAAAATGTTGTAATTTCTGTTCAAAAGAGGAATATCTTCCAAATCCTCTTTTTCTAAGGCTATGTCTACACTATGGAGTTTTTCCGAAAGAAGAGGGTTTTCCGACATTTGGCCCTGTGTAGATGGGCCAAATGTTGGAAAAGCCGCTTACAAAAAAATAATCCTTTTTCTGAACACCCCCCCCCCCCCAGCATTGTAAACATAGCCTGAAGGTGGGTGGGGGTGGGGGGAACCTTCATGAAAGGAAGATCCAAATTAAGGCACAAGAGCATCACTGAGAGGGGATCCATAAACTTCTGATCAAATTTTGCTGTCAAATTGTTACCCCCCCAGAAATTAATTTCTTTAGTGACAAGTGGTCTTTCAGGTGAATCCTCTTCCTTGTCTGCTAGTGTTGGATAATTGTCCAAAACCTGCTGCTGCTGGGAAGGAGAAATGGTTTGTTCCTGAAATAATTTACTGTTATATTCTTGAACTATCCTCAACATGCCACATCTTGCTGCAGTCTCTTTCCCTTACACCCTGACAGTATATTAAATGAGGCTGCCCCGTCTTTTGGGGACACCCTCCCCCTCGAAAGCCAGGACTAAGCAAGCCTGACTCAGTCCTGGTTCGCACTGTGTCTGGGAGCTCCCCCCCCCCCCCCCCTTTCCCGCATTTTAAATGTAGTAATAGCTGGGCGGATCCTACCACTTTTAAATTGCGGAGTCACAGTGGGGGTAGCTCCTGGACCCACCGTGAGCTGGGACAGAGAGGCTTCCCTTATCAATTAATCATGCCGTCAATGCAACACAACAATATCTCACACCCAAATCAATTATTAAACTCCTTCTTGGCTGCACTTCTACCACATACTCACTGAGAGCATAAGTGTGCACACAGGGTGTGCCTGGTGTGCCCAAGCACACCCTGATGTCTTGGGCCAGATATCAGCTGCTGGAGGAGGAGAGGGATTTGTGACATAGAGCCACAGCCCCTCACTTTAAATTCCCTACAGCCATCTATGGGGCACTGTGGGGCAGAGAGAGTGCATGTGCAGCATGCTCAAATGCCATGCAACAGGTGAGAGGGGAGATGCTCAGGTGTGGCATGACATCACGGCCCGGGTGAAGACAAAGGGGGCAAGGGCAGTGAGGGAAGGGGGAGGCACCAGGAGGGTGCAGGGGTAAGGGAAGGTGCAGGTGCCAGGAGATTCTGGGGGTGAAGCAGAAGGGCAGACATCTGCAGGGGATGGACCAGCACCAGAGAAGAGAGACTGGCCAGATGTGTAGAGGGAGGTCTTAGGAGAGATATTTATTAATAACTTGGGTGCCACCGTGGCACATCCAAACAAGCCACACAAACTCAGTACTGGTGCACAACACAAAATTCATTCTGCTCATGGGAGGAAACTCTTAGAGGAAATACTTCCCCCGGCCTCTCTGCCCCCAAGTTAATGTCACACACATTGGGGTAATGCAACTGCAGGATAGTTACATCAGGGGACTTTGGGGGGGGGCAAACTAATCCCTATTGGTAGGAGGATAGTGGGAAAAGTCCTTGGGGGGGTCACATGACACCTTTTACTTCTGGTCATGTGTCCATCTTGCCCGGAGAGTGTTACCTCCAGAGGTGTGGCCAATGGGGGTCAGGAGTGTGGTTAACAGGGTCACGGGTGTGGCTAATGGGGGTCAAAGTACATTTTTTAAAAATTCTTTGGGTGTACACCCTAATGAAATGTGCTGCACACGCCTGTGACTGAGAGTATAAATAGTATCCCTACTCCAGCATAAGTACCAAACCTGACGATCAAGAGATGGGCTCCTGAAAGTTCTCAAAACTGTCTGAGTTGTCACAGGTACTTTTAATCCTTGCCTAGTTGACCATCTTGCCACTGCTACTACTCTGACTTGCTCCTTCCCTTTACCCACTTAAAAACCTCCAGTGATGGCAATTCAACAACCTCCATTGGAAACCTATTCCAGAGCTTAACTGTCCTTTTGCTAGAAAATATTTTCCTAATATTTAACCTAAGCCCACTGGCTGCAATTTAAACCCATTACTTCTTGTCCTGCCTTCATTGGGCATGGAGGACAATTAAGCATTATCCAAGAATTAATTAAAAATTTTAATAGTGCCAAACCCAGGAGTGACCAGTGTGGGCCTCACTAGATACACCCTCCAAGTTAGACAGAAACCCATTGTATCTTTTTATCAGTCGTACAATCACCTTATAATAACTTCAGCTAGCCCGCATTTTCCAACTTTGCTTTTGAGAATGTCACATGGGACTGTTTCAAAAGCCTTATTAAAATCAAGACAGATCATCTCTACTGTCAGTAATGCAGTTGAAGAAGGAAACTAAATTGGTTTGCTATGATTTATACTTGATGCAGTCATGTTAGCTGTTATTTATTATTTTGGTTAGCAAAACTTTGTCATGATCCAATCTCTCTACTTAGCAGCAAGTTGCCATTACAGAATGAGCCACTTACTTACACCATCCAAGATGTGTTGCTTAAGGTGATTTTATAAAAGTGAATGAAATCATGGAGTCTGCTCAGACTTACCAACCCAGATATAAACTTAAAAAACAATAAATGGTCTGGCAGCACTTTATAGACTAACAAAACATGTATATGGTATCATGAGCTTTCGTGGGCACAGCCCACTTCAACAAAATTGGGCAAGTAAGTTAGTGTTTTTGCAGCTAGATATAATTTTAGTATTGAATAAATACAAATCAAATATCTAAGTACCTGTTTGTCCTCTGCCTCTTTTGCTGGTATTTTATTAGTGCAATAGATCCTTTGTTCCCCCTTTGTCCATTTCTCTGGGACCTCCCCCATTTGTTTGTACAGAATACTTGAGAAAAGCCATTAAGGGTCAGACCCATATGCCATCTAAGCCATTATTCAGACTTCCGACAGTGGCTAATGCCAGATGCTTCAGAGGGAAGGAACAGAACATAACAGGGTATGTCTACACTACCCCGCTAGTTCGAACTAGGAGGGTAATGTAGGCATACCGCACTTGCAAATGAAGCCCGGGATTTGAATTTCCCGGGCTTCATTTGCATAAGCGGGAAGCCGCCATTTTTAAATCCCCGCTGCTTCAAACCCCGTGCAGCGCAGCTACACGGGGCTCGAACTAGGTAGTTCGGACTAGGTTCCTATTCCGAACTACCGTTACTCCTCGTGAAATGAGGTGTACCGGTAGTTCGGAATAGGCACCCTAGTCCGAACTACCTAGTTCGAGCCCCGTGTAGCCGCGCTGCACGGGGTTCGAAGCAGCGGGGATTTAAAAATGGCGGCTCCCCGCTTATGCAAATGAAGCCCGGGAAATTCAAATCCCGGGCTTCATTTGCAAGTGCGGTATGCCTACATTACCCCGCTAGTTCGAACTAGCGGGGTAGTGTAGACATACCCCCAATTACTAAGTGATCCATCCTCTGTTAGCTAGTTTTAGTATCTGGCAATCAGAGACATAGGGACATCCAGAGCAGAAGATTGCATCCATGACCATCTTGTCTAATAGCCAAAGACAGACCCATCTTCCATGAATTTATCTCGGTCTTATTTTAATATTTATAAGTAATATGTAATAATGTTGATAGTGACAGTAGTAGACATTTTGATGCATTTAGTACTTTAGGCAGAATTTGCTTTTAGAGGTGCTTGTCTCAGTCATTTTGTTTGACTTGTTGCTTTTGTTTTCACTAAAAAGCCTAGCCTCAGGGTTTTTGAGAAATGTCCCTGAGTAGCTGGTGAATAAGATCTATGAGAAAATAAAAATGTATACTGCTCATGAAAATTAATGTTTTTGCTGAATTCTTCCTAATTTCATGCTTTCACTCGAACATTATGTCTTTGCAAAAGGCAGCTTTTACTGGGAAGTTCTAGAATATGTTACAGCTGTGTTATGCATGTTTTGCATTTAACGTTGAAGGCAGAATAGGGAAGCTACTGAATATTCTTATAGCATAACCTCTTCCCAGGTCCATCACTAAATTGAATGATGCCCCAGGAGCCAACATTAGAATATGTCTGTGATGCTCTTGAAAGACTCAAAGGCCAAGAATATAATTAGTTCAGGGATTGGGCATGGCGTAACACATCAGAAAACCTCTCATCAACGTTTCTTTGAGTCTAGCAAAAGTATACTGTACTTATTTGCATTATTGTGAAATTTCACAATTGTGAAGAAATATCTCATGGCACTGTTTGGGTTCTGCTTTCCCAGCCTGCAAAGACTTCAGTGCAGCTGTTCCTCCTTCTGTGATTTTTAGGTGAATTGGGCTTTTCCTTTGTGCTTTCAGAAAAGCTGTAATTCTTCTCTTTTTAAATGTCTTTGGCTACGTCTACACTGGCATGATTTTGCGCAAATACTTTTAACGGAAGAGTTTTTCTGCTAAAAGTATTTGAGCAAGAGAGCATCTACACTGGCACAGATGTTTTTGCGCAAAAGATGTGCTTTTGCGCAAAAGCATCCGTGCCAGTGTAGACGCTCTCTTGCGCAAGAAAGCTCCAATGGCCATTTTAGCCATCAGGCTTTCTTGCACAAGAAATGAACATTGCCTGTCTACACTGGCCTCTTGCACAAGAATACTTGTGCAAGAGGGCTTATCCCTGAGCGGGAGCGTCAGAGTGTTTGCGAAAGAAGCACTGATTTCATACATTAGAACGTCAGTGTTCTTGTGCAAATACTCGCGGCCAGTGTAGACAGGTGGCAAGATTTTGCGCAAAAGTGCTTGCTTTTCTGCAATATCTTGCCAGTGTAGACACAGCCTTAATGTTCTTCACTTCAGTGCTACAGAACCCTGGTTTAAACATTATTAAAAAGAACAAATATAATGTATACAATTTAAAACTTTTAGGCTTTCAAGCATGCTGCTTTTCAAAAAGGCAGATATAGTTATAGAGTTAAATATCATATATCATGGGCTGGACCATAAACCAAGAAATTATCTGAGAAGTTTCTGAGTTCTTCTGTTATTAGGTGAAAAATGCAGCATTACTCTGTTTTAGTATATGAGAAGATGGGGAATGATACCATTAATCATGTTTATTACAAATAAACTGTAAAATAGTTCCATAATTACGTCTGAGGGAATAATTCATAATTATTCTAATTATAGTGGAGAGGAGAAGATATGAAAATTTCCAATAGTGCATGAACCCAAGAGGATGAAAATTTACTAGTCCTTTAGGAGACATTTATTGTCTCTCTCATATATTGACATATGGTATACCTCTAAAAGAGCTGCAATTCACTATACATCATTATTCCTGTTTTGAATAAGTTTAGGCCATTGAGACTAAAAGGTAGAAACTTTCTGGAAAATGGCTTTAATTTGGTAATGCATAGGTGCTTCATTACAAAGATTTTTCATGTTAAATGTGGGAGATTGGCTTTGGACATTGATTACCTCAAAGCAGATTGGATGGGGGGATCTTTCTGATCATTTCACATTCATGCACTAACTTCTAGTCATACTGTAAGTGCTTTGGTGGATTAATGCCAGCAGGGTGCTTATCACCTTACAGGATCACTTTAAAAATTCTTATTACTATAGCTCTGGATATTCTGATTACCCATATAAATGTCCTCAACATTATTGTATGATTAGGAAAAAATAAGATATATTTCTCCCCACACAAGTTTTAATAGTAATAAACAGAGAACAATAATAACTTTAGTTCAGAGAAGAGCCAATGGAATGATTATAGAATTAGAAAATTTGCCTCATAGTAATAGGCAGGGCTTGACAATTAGGGCAATCAACTCACCCATGGCAAGTCGATTTTAGACCGGCATGTCGCTGCAGCGCAATCAGCGCATGCGCAGCATGCTAAACTGCACGTCTGGTGAGCGGGGCTCACCGCCACTTGTCAAGCCCTGGTAATAGGCTTCAGGAGCTCAATCTATTTATTATCTATTTTTATTTATTTAAATATTTTTATCCCACCTTTCTATTTAAAATATTCAAGGCGGCTTACAAAAAAAAACACAATACAAATATATATTTAGTTTAACAAATGGAAGGTTAAGGGTGACTTGACTACTTTCTGTAAGTATCTGCATGGGGAACAAATATTTAATAATATTCAGTCTAGCAGAGAAAGATATGACATGATCCAATGGATGGAAATTGAAGCTAGACAAAGTAAGACAATATATAAAGGTGACAGTGATGGTAATTAATTTTTGGACTAATTTAACCAAGGGCTGTGGTGTATTTTAACACTTTTAAAATCAAGATTTGTTCTAAGAATGTTTCTGAGGGAAGTTCTATGGCCTATGTTCAGTGTTCCTTCTAAGATTTTCCATCCATGAGCACAGCGAGTTGTTTTGTGCACCAACATTGAGGTCATGTGCATTTATTCATATGTGTGGTGCCCAAGTTATTGTGGCACCCAAATTATCAACAAATAGCTTGTATATATATATTTTTAATGTTATGGAAGAAAGAATACTAAAACAAAGGATAGTTAACAAGGTGTATGACTTTAAGGCTACGTCTACATTGGCCCCTTTTCCGAAAGGGGCATGCTAATTTTACAGGTCGTAATAGGGAAATCCGCGGGGGATTTAAATATCCCCCGCGGCATTTAAATAAACATGTCGCCGCTTTTTTCCGGCTTTTAGAAAAGCCGGAAAAGAGCGTCTACACTGGCCCCGATCCTCCGGAAAAAAAGCCCTTTTCCGGAGGATCTCTTATTCCTACTTCAAAGTAGATAAGAGATCCTCCGGAAAAGGGCTTTTTTCTGGAGGATCGGGGCCAGTGTAGACGCTCTTTTCTGGCTTTTCTAAAAGCCGGAAAAAAGCGGCGGACGTGTTTATTTAAATGCCGCGGGGGATATTTAAATCCCCCGCGGATTTCCCTATTACGACCTGTAAAATTAGCATGCCCCTATCGGAAAAGGGGCCAGTGTAGACGTACCCTAAATGTTTATTTAATATGAAGTCAAATAGAAAAATTAATACTGCAAAACTTTCAGTAGCCAACTTCCTCCATTTATAGTCCTCTCCTAGACCCTCCCCAAACTGGACTAGATGGTCTCTTGGGGTCACTTATGGTAAAACCTGCCTGGACTCTGTGCTGAGGTGACACAAAGTTATTTAAAAGAGGATACAGTGTATATAAACTATATGTTTGCAAACTCCATTCACATAACCTAATCTTAGCTCACACGAACATTAGGAATTTTAGTTTATAATAATTAGCAAAACATTATATTTAATTTCCTTTTAACAGCTATTCCATAGTGTTAGACTCTGTCTTATATATATTTTGATATATAATTGCAGGAACAAGTTTAGCATAGGTTCCTATTTGAAAATCCAAGGGGAAGAAAGGGGAGAATTACAAATGTCTCTGAAAGCTACTTTGGTCTGGGCAGGTACTCAGTGGTACCAAGGTTGACTTTTCTGTAACAGTTGTATTACGTCACACCAAAACAAGTCTACCACACCAAATGAAAGAGCAGACAATTAAAATAGATACAGAAAAATGTCTTTGCAGAACATTTGCTTATAGACAAAAAAAGATACTGTGGTGCTTAAGGAAGAACGGAAGGCATACCCCTTTCCTATTTGTGGACATTTCGGACTGCTGTGGTGAGGGCCCAGGCCTTTCCGGAATTGTTCCATTCTAATACCACTTAGAATCTTTGAGGGACCACTCGGTGTTCCTCCCCAATGGCTATAAGTAGCCCTAGGGTTGAAGGTCCCGAGAAACTTACCCAAATCCTGTCCGGTTCCTCCATTGTACCACCTACCAATTATAAAGTTTCTTACCTTTCGGCGTTTTCTGTACTGTCTTCTATTTCTTCATGGGTGTGGGCTGGCTTTGTGACACAAAGTGTCAGGGATTGTTGTTTGTCGTTAACTGTTGAGTCTATTCAAATGTATAATATAATTGAGTTTAAATTTATTCTGGCCTCTGGCTGTGTTAATCTTACCAGTGATTAGATACGGGAGTGCCAGGCTGAACCTCACTTCTGTGCAGACACACTCAAAATCATAGTCAGCCACAGTATCAAGTTGCTTACCTGGGTCTCTGGGGTAACAACATGCTGGCAGCCATTATGCCATGATTGGTTGCAGGTTTCCAGTTGCATTCCTCAGGCATGAATTGGCCAGCTTGAGAGCCATTGTCCTTGGGGCTGTGCTAGTTAGCATAATCATCCATTAGACATTCCTTCCTTACAACAGGCAGTCCAGGCCCATTGCTCTGTCTCAGGCAGAGAACATTCACAATACCAGCACAGAGTCCATATTCATAACTCCACATACAGACATCATACAAGTACATGAGCAGCATGTATTGAATCAGTAGAACATAAGCTTTCATTTGACACCTCACATAGTCCCCTTTGTACAGACTTTGGGGCAAACACCCCTCCCTGAGTGCAACAGTGATCTGTCTGCTCCCCAAAAATCCAATAATGTGACACTGAGTAATTTGCAATACAAAGTTGGAGAGTTGAGAAAGAATACATCTTCCTGCCAAACAAGTTCATACATTTACACTCTTTATCCTGTCTCCGTGTTCTAGTATTGTGATAGTTTTGACTTATGATGATGTGCTGCGTCAACTACCAGAGAATTTGATTGAGGTGCAAAACTAAAAAGTCCATTGCCTTGGCAGGGACCAAATATTTCAGCCTGTTTGAGAGGGGCAGAAGCTAGGGTCTTCCATATCGCATCGGCCACTCCTATGATTGCCTCATCAGTAGCTTATGCAATCTTGGCACAACGAGAAAGCTGAAGATTTTTGAGGAGACAATGTTGTTTCTCCTGGACCTCTGTAAGTTGTACCTTCTGACTGGTAGTTATCCTCTTCAACAGTTCCTGGAACTGTTTCAAGTCATCTGTTGGTGAAACATCTCCTGGAATTACTGCCTTGTCTGGGGAGGAGGAGGATTAGTCTGTAGGGGAAGTCTCAGGCTGTTGAGGCTCATCTTTGTCTGATATTTGACCTTCCTCTGTCTCAGGTTGCTCAGGGCATGGGATGATGGAAGAGGGTGCCTCATAGCCAGTGTGGATGAAACTGTAGATCAGCACCTGGAGACTGAACAATGACAGCATGGTGACCAATGCCTGGAATAAGGTGGTGAGTAATGCCACTGTGCCATCCAAGGAGGAGGATGATCAGAGGGCTGTCTATGTCTATACCAGGATCTTGTAGGTGAGGAGTGTGGCTATGAAAAGATGCTTCTATGGTTGCCATGGAAGTCACTGTGCACTGATAGCACTAGCGAGCTAGGGCAGGGGTTCCCAAACTTTTTGAGATGGGGACCAGTAAATCCATTCACGATCTTTTGGAGGACCAGTAACTTTCATTTACATATCTGCATATTCATTAAGCAAACGATGAATATGCAAATACGTTTCTGGTCCTCCCAAAGCCGTCAGTGCCAGCTTTAGCAAAACTTTTGATATGGTCACCCACAATATTCTTGCCAGAAAGTTAAGGGAATATGGATTGGATAAGTGGACTGTAAGATTAATAGAAAGCTGGCTAGACCAGGGTTTCCCAAACTTTTTACTTTAGTTGGAATCCATTTTTTTAGTACTGTTTTTTGCAGCCCAAAAATATAAATGCATATTAAGAAAAAGAATGAAAAATTAATACGTTTTCACTGTGTATTATTTATTCACAATAATAACAGTACATAACATAAATCTTAATTACAATTTAACCAGTAGAATTTTAAAGTTGAAAGTTTGTTTATTTATAATTGAATGAGTTGAATATAAGTCATTTGTGTGCATTTTATAACTTTTAAATAACTAAAAAGAGAACTAATGGGAAGGGTGATGTTGTTTTGCATCACATAGCAACTTTATGTCAGGAGCAAAAGAAGAAAGTTTTATCCTCAAATCTGGTTCAACATTCAATCTATTTCTATATTTATATTTGAAGAAAACCAATGATGAGAAGCTAGATTCACACTTATATGTTGTGATGAAAGGCATTAAGAATTTGACTGCTTTCTCAGATAAATATGAATATTCATTTCTACAGCTCAACCAAAAATCAATCAAGGAGAGTTTATCGAAGCTCTCTTTTAAAGCAGAGTCACAGGAAAGTTCAATTAATGAATCCACTTCTGATGCACTCAATTGTAGTATTTCTTCATTTTCGGGGTCAATAGTAAAGGGTGAAACAAAAAACAGGACTGTGTAGCACTTTAAAGACTAACAAGATGGTTTAATAGGTGATGAGCTTCGTGGGCCAGACCCACTTCCTCAGATCAAATCTGGCCCACGAAAGCTCATCACCTATTAAACCATCTTGTTAGTCTTTAAAGTGCTACTCAGTCCTGTTTTTTGTTTCAGCTGCACCAGACTAAAAATGCTACCTTTCTACCACAATAGTAAAGGGGTTCTTAATCCACATTTTACTGGCGTCAGTTGGAGGAAAATATTCATTTAAACTTGATGTTAGCCTCAAGAGGTGTTCTTGGATTGCTGCAGAAATTGCATCTGAGATATTAGTTTTAGCATATTTTTCTTGTAATTCAGTTAGAAACTTTGTCTTTTTGTACTTTCTTGTTAACTCGCTGTACCCATAAACAAAGATTTTTAATTGTTTGTCTCAACTTTTTCGTGAACTTTGAAAATATTAATTTTAGTGCCTTGTAAATTCAAATTTAAATAATTTAAAAGACAAAATATGTCACATAAGTAAGACACCATTGTTAACAAATCAAACTCATGAAACCCATCTTTAAATGTAAATATAACATCTTTTGCCGATGGAAGGTGTCGCTCCAAGAACAATAAAACTTCATCCTTCATTTCAAGGAGTTGTTTCAAAATGTTTCCTTTCGACAGCCATCAAATCTCACAGTGTAGTAAGGGATGATCATGTTCACTTCCTAATTCATTGCACAAAGCAGTAAAGATTCTGGAATTCAAAGGATAAGCTTTTATATAATTTATAAACTTCACACGTTCTTGAAAAGTGGAACTCAAAAGTGATGGCATAGTTTTCACAGCTAGTGCCTCTCTGTGAATACTGCAGTGCACCCATACATAATCAGGCACTACAGCTTGAATCCGCGGGACAAGCCCAGTGCGAGACCCTGCCCTTGCTCAAGCCTCATCATTGTTCAGTCCAACACACTTTTTCCAGTCAATATCACTTTGAAATGTTGGAATGGAAGGGTACGGCTTGCTCAGGAAGGACAGACAGGGAAAAAAGGGAGGAGGGGTTGCCTTGTATATTAAAAATGTACACACTTGGGCTGAAGTGGAGATGAACGTAGGAGATAGCTGTGTAGAGAGTCTCTGGATTAAGCTAAAAGGGGTAAAAAATGAGGGTGTTGTCATGCTAGGAGTCTACTACAGGCCACCTAGCCAGGTGGAAGAGGTGGATGAGGCCTTTTTTAAACAATTAACAAAACTATCCAAAGCCCAAGATTTGGTGGTGATGGGGGACTTCAACTATCCAGACATGTTGGGAAACTAACACAGCGGAGCACAGGCTATCCAATAAGTTTTTGGTCTGCATTGGAGACAAATTTCTGTTTCAGAAGGTTGAAAAAGCTACCAGAGGAGAAGCTGTTCTGGATTTGATTTTAACAAATAGGGAGGAACTAGTTGAGAACTTGAAAGTGGAAGACAGTATGGGGGACAGTGATCATGAAATAATAGAATTCATGATCTTAAGGAAAGGTAGAAGGGAGACAGCACAATTGAGGTAATGGATTTCAGGAAGGCAGATTTTGATAAGCTCAGAGAACTTGTAGGTAAGGTCCCATGGGAAGCAAGACTGAAGGGAAAAACAACTGAGGAGAGTTGGAAGTATTTCAAAGGGACGTTGTTAAGGGCCCAAAAGCAAACAATTCCACTGTGTAGGAAAGATAGAAAATATGGCAAAAGACCAGCTTGGCTTAACAAGGAGATCTTGCATGATCTCAAAATAAAAAAAGGAGTCCTATAAACAATGGAAACTAGGACAAATAACAAAGGATGAATATAGGCAAGCAACACGGGAATGCAGGGGCAAGATTAGAAAGGCAAAGGCACAAAATGAGATCAAACTAGCTACAGGCATAAAGGGAAATAAGAAGACCTTTTATAAATACATTAGAAGCAAAAGGAAGACCAAGGACAGGGTAGGCCCACTGCTCAGTGAGGAGGGAGAAGCAGTAACAGGAAACTTGGAAATGGCGGAGATGCTCAATGACTTCTTTGTTTCGGTCTTCACCGAGAAGTCTGGAGGTGTGCCTAACGTAGTGAATACAAGCAGAGAGAGGCTAAGTTTAGAAGATAGGATACACAAAGAACAGGTTAAAAATCACTTAGGAAAGTTAGATGTCAGCAAGTCACCAGGTCCTGATGAAATGCATCCCAGGATACTCAAGGAGCTGATAGAGGAGGTATCTGAGCCTTTAGCTATGATCTTTGAAAAATCATGGAAGACAGGGGAGATACCAGAAGCCTGGAAAAGGGCAAATATTGTGCCCATCTATAAAAAGCGGAATAAGAACAATCCAGGAAACTACAGACCAGTCAGTTTAACGTCTGTCCCAGAGAAGATAATGGAGCAGGTAATTAAGGAAATCATATGCAAACACTTGGAAGGTAATAAAGTGGTAGGGAATAGCCAGCATGGGTTTGTGAAGAACAAGTCATGCCAAACTAATCTGATAGCTTTCTTTGATAGGATAAGGGAGAAGTGGTGGATGTCATATACCTAGACTTTAGTAAGGCATTTGATACGGTCACGCATGATATTCTTATTGATAAACTAGGCAAATATAACTTAGATAGGGCCATGATAAGGTGGGTGCATAATTGACTGGATAACCGTAGTCAGAGGGTTGTTGTTAATGGTGCTAAATCCTGCTGGAAAGGAATAACAAGTGGAGTTCCGCAAGGGTCTGTTTTAGGACCCGTACTGTTCAATATCTTCATCAATGATGTAGATATTGGGATAGAGAGTACATTTATTAAGTTTGCAAATGATACCAAACTGGGTGGGGTTGCAACTTCTTTGGAGGATAGGGACATAATTCAAAATGACCTTAGCAAGTTAGAGAAATGGTCAGAGGTAAACAGGATGAAGTTTAATAAAGAGAAATGCAAAGTGCTCCACTTAGGAAGGAACAATCAGTTCCATACATACAAGATGGGAAGCGACTGTCTAGGAAGGAGCATGGCGGAAAGGGATCTAGGGGTCATAGTGGACCACAAGTTGAATATGAGTCAACAGTGTGACGCTGTTGCAAAAAAAGCAAATATGATTCTAGGTTGTATCAACAGGTGTGTTGTAAGCAAAACTTGTGAAGTCATTCTGCCGCTCTACTCTGCACTAGTTAGGCCTCAGCTGGAGTACTGTTTCCAGTTCTGGGCGCCACATTTCAAGAAAGATGTGGAGAAATTGGAAAGGGTACAGAGAAGAGTGACAAGAATGATTAAAGGTCTAGAGAATATGACCTATGAAGCCAGGCTTCATGAACTGGGCTTGTTTAGTTTGGAAAAAAGAAGATTAAGGGGGGACATGATAGCGGTTTTCAAATAACTAAAAGGCTGTCACAAGGAGGAAGGAGAAAATTTGTTCCTCTTGGTTTCTGAGGACAGGACAAGGAGTAATGGGCTTAAAGTGCAGCAAGGGAGGTTTAGATTGGACATTAGGAAAAAATTCCTAACTGTCAGGGTGGTCAAATATTGGAATAAATTGCCAAGGGAGGTGGTGGAATCTCCCTCTCTGGAGATATTTAAGAACAGGTTAGATAGACATCTGTCAGGGATGGTGTAGACGGAGCTTGGTCCTGCCTTGAGGACGGGGGGCTGGACTCGATGACCTCTCAAGGTCCCTTCCAGTCCTATGATTCTGTGATTCTATGAATAATAAAATCATTGATTAGCTTAAAAATTTCGGCAGCCGTTGTTCTTGTTGGAAGTGGTTTACAAAATAAGAGATCTTCTTGAATGGAGCTTTCATAATCATATCTAACAAAACACATCAAATTGGCAGCATCAGCTATATCAGTGCTTTCATCCACTTGTAATGCAAAAAAACTGACTATTCTGTAGTCGATGAATGAGCGTTTCTTCAATATTTTTGGCCATTTCTTCAATTCCACATTTCACTGTATTGTTGGATAAAGACAGAGAACCCAACTGATTTCCCTTTTTTCCTCCATAAATACGGGATGTAATAATATTCAATGCAGGAAGTATTAACCTTTCACCAACAGTATGCGGGTAACCTATCTCAGCTATTAGTTTTGAAACTTCATATGAAGCCAACACAAAGTTTTGATTTGAAAAGCCCATTGAAAGTGCACTTTTCATGCTTTTTTTTAGCAAAAGCTAATTCATTTCTCTTATTTATGAAAAAATCTATGGGCTTGCTCGCATATTCTGGATGTTTGCATTCCAAATCGCGTTTCAGTTTTGATGGTTTCGTGTACTCGTTGGATAGTTGTGTGAGACAGATTAGGCATAATGGCAAGTGATTATCACTACCAGTACTTATAAAACAAAATTTCAAATACTCATCAGAATAATTGCAGGTCCAAGGAGTTTTTATCTTCTTATTCTCACTTGTACTAGGCTGCACATCATTCAAACATTTTTTAGTTGTATTTCCAGTCACATTCTTCAGCCACTTATCCATAGTGAAGATGAAAATGAGAGGGTATGTTATTGAAAAAAATGAAAGCTTAAGCAGGTAACCTAAGACGACGTGCACCACTGTGCAGAAACAAGCTGAGGCTGCTGTATCACGTGACAGGAAAACCAATGACACAAGCTTGGCTGCATGAAAATACACGTGCTTCCGAGGAGACAAAGCCCTTTCCCTGCCCTTGTCAGGAGCCTGCACTCTCTGGCACTGCCAAAGCACTGTGCTGGCCCAGAGAGCCCGCCCCCTGGAGTAGCCACTGAAATCCCATAGGAAGTAGTCCGCCACTCACCCATGGAGACCACCATCCAGCAACCCCAGCTGCATCCTCCGTCCAGCACTGACCAGGGTTTGGGGACGCAGTGCTGCATGGGCACTCCGGGAGCCCATAACTCCCGGCCGTATCCTCCAAGCAGCCTGGGCCAGGGCTCGGGGCCACAGCGCCACACAGGCCAGCTGGAAGGTGGGAACTCCCAGCTGAATCCTGCGTGCAGCCCGGGCCAGGGCTCGGGGCTGCAGCACCGCACAGGTCAGCTGGGAGGCGGGAACTCCCAGCTGCATCCTCTGCTCAGCCCAGGCCAGAGCTCTGGGACATGGCGCCCCAGCAGCCATGCTGAGGCCCGGTATATTTTTGCCACGGGCCGGTACCGGGATGCAGCCCATAGTTTGGAAAACACTGATCTAGGGGACCTGATTGAGTCTCATGGGGAAGGGGGCGATGGAGAAAGCTTTCTGGTTTTAATACCATGAGATGACCTGGGCTGTGGTACTGAAGTGTGTGGTGAAGCAGGCCGCTGCTGTCCTCTAGTAGGTTGTGTGATATACCCCAAAGGATCCCCCATCAGCACTGGTGAGTGCGGTGCCAATGATGGAGATATCTGTGCCAGCATCAAGCGTATTAGTTCCAGGAAAAAAGTCCTAGAGGGCCCCTTATTGGATTTGGCACGGACCTTAATCAGTGCCCAGGTTTTTTCAGGTGTTCGTGGTGCTGTAGTGCTCAACTGCTTCTCTGGTTAGTGTGTTCTCGGCAGAGCCAGTGCCAGAGCCGGAGCCGGTGGTGTGGCAGTCAGTGTTGATGGTGTTCCATGCCACGACTTTGGTTCCACAGTGCTCGTGGAATGGGTACTTGTAGTGCCAGATGTTCCCGGCATATCCCTGGTACTGACACATGCAGATGAAGTGGCTAGAAGAGAGTGTGTTGGTGAAGCTCTTTTCTTGATGGACGTACCCAGTACTGCTCACTGCTTTTCAGCTCTGGGATGGTTCGAGTGAGATGAAGGGGCCCTAGAATCCAACAGTTGAAGCACCTTATTGAACAGGACCATGTGAACATGCATCTCCCTGTCTCAGCATGCCCTCGCTGTTAATTTGCAGCAATGAGGGCAATTTTGTGGGATGTGTGCCTCCCCTAGACACCTAATACATGAGGAGTGCCCGTCTGACACCATCATCTGTTCACAACAGCTGTTGCATTTCTTGAAACTGGGTGAGCCCAGCATGGCTAAGTATTGTCCTCTTCTTTGTCTTCTTTCTTTTTTTCTTTTTTCTTTTTTTGACTGAGGCATGGTGGCCATTAACTGTGGCCTATACATCCGCTTTTCTTTCTGAAAAACTGAAGAAGAACTAACAACAGTGAAACAACTAACTAACAAGACGCTCTAACTAACTTATCTGACTAAACTAGGTAACTGTGAGGAGAGACGCAAGCTCCATCTGTGACTGAGGGCGGCTTACACAGCCCAACCGGCTACTGCTAGGGAAAACTCTGATCTGTGACACTGGGATTATCCAATACCTACAGTGGAGCACCCACGGGGACATCATTCGAAGAAGAACCAAAACATCACGCACTAAAAATTGAAATTTGCTACATTTTTCTTTTTCTTTTTTGGCTTGCCGTGTGTTTACCGCTAACCAACATTTTCATGCTCAGGGTGCATATTAAAGGTGATGTTGTCATTTTTGAGGGCAGACATGTAAATCATATTTGCGGTAACAGCTTGGGTGATGATGTCTCTTTCAACAGAAGCTCTCCTAGGGCTAGGGTGGGACTTTCTCTACTCCCAGGGTTGGGACTGGGGCTTGCCTGTCCCTGCTCCTGGGGCAGCATGTGTTTGTCCCTGCTCCCAGGGCCAGGAGCAGGGACAGCTATACTGTGGCCCAGTCCCAGGAGCAGGTGCACTGCAACTCAGGCTCCAGCTCAGGCAGCTGACACATGGCCCAGGCTCCAGCCCTGGAAAAGGGCTGGAGCTGGGGCCAGGGCCACGTGGTGGTTGACCAGCTGCTCCCAGTGCAGGGCCGCATGGCAGGAGGTTGCTGGAGCTGGAGCCAGACTGCAGTGCAGCTGCCCCAACCCCAGAAGCAGCCTCACTGCAACCTGGGCTCCAGCTCTGACAGGGACAGTCACACTGGAGCCATGGCCCCAGCTCCAGCTCTGGCAGCCACCATGCAGCCCACTCTGGCCACAGCTCCAGCCCTGGGAAAGCACTGAAGGTGGGACCTGGGCCACATGATAGCTGCCCAGCTGCTCCTGGGATGGGACCCCATGGTCCATGTGCCAGGGCTAGAGCTGGGGTGCCGGCTTGTGTGCTGCCCACCATGCAGCACGACACTGCACGGCCCTGGGAGCAACTGGGCTGGAACCATGTGGCTCTGTCCCCCCATTTTCTCATCCACCAAGCCGCCCATCATCACCACTTACCTCCCACATGTCCACACAGGCACACACACTAGATGGAACTGATCTGCCTGGGGAGGATAGCCTCCTGCTTATTTTTCTTCCCCTCATGCCTGCCTCTTCTAAGTGTCATGTCCCCTAGTGTAAAATAAAACCTCACTGCATAAGGCCTGATTCTCAAAGACTATTTGACACCACTTTGGAAGCATGAGTTTTCTCCTACTCTAAGTTTTCCTTATCATGCCAGAACAGTATAAAGACATGTTAATGGAAATAAGAATCATGCCCAATCAGGACCTTAACGGGCAAGCCATCAGTTTTGGATGCTTTTCTGTAGAATACAGACTGTTCTTCTTGATGATTTAACACCTTGCAATTGTAAATTATTTGTGGATCACAGGGGTGGTCTGATTCTCCATTGTTTTGTTCAGTCTTCCACAGCAGAGCAAAGTGATGGTCAAAATGCTGTACAAACTATCACCGGTGTAATTGGAGAATTTTGATCAGCAGTGTTTTACACCCAGGGGAGAAATGACTGCACAAGGAACAAAGCAATGAACAATCAGACCTCACATTTCTACATGGTCACTGAATGGGACTGATTTGGAGCAAAAAAGGCCATTTTTCAGTGAAAAACCTTTTTGTATGAAAATTTTCAAAAAACAAAAATTGTCAGCATTTGACATTTTCTATAATTTTTTCCCATAAATATGGGAACAGACAAGTTTGATTAAGGGAAAACTGGACTGTTGGTAAATGAAATTAAAATAATTTTGATAATATCAATAAGAAGCATCATGAAAACTGATCCATTTTTTACTTCTGTGACATGGAAACAAAATTGACATGTTGAAATATCCACAAAATTGTTTTCCCTTGCTTGACCAGCTGTATTTCGCTCTCCACAGATTCCCACGTCAAAAGGAATATTGTGATCATCTAGTTTGACTTTCTCCACAATACAGGCCCAAAATAATTCCTAGCACATATATTTAAGAAAAAAAAATCAAGATTGTACTGAGTTGTCAGTGATGGATAATCCATTCTTCCTATGATTAGTTACTTTCTCTGTCAAATATATGTCTTATTTCCATTCTGCATTTTTTTAGCTTCAACTTCCAGCCACTGGCTGGTGTGGTACCTTTCTCTGCTAGACTGGAGAGCCCAAAATTCAGCCTGACTCTCACCAAATATGAAAAGTGAACATAAATGGGAAGAATCTAGGAAACCAAAACCATAGACCAAACACTGGTGTGACAAAATCACTGTGACAGACTGCAGCATAAGAATATGTCTACACTACAGCATTATTTCAGAACTTACATTATTTCAAAATAACAAGGCAAGTGTCCACACAGCAAATTATTTCAAAATAATGGGCTTAATTCAAAATAATAAACCCTCATTTGATGAGGAATAATGTTTATTTCAAAACTGTTATTTCAAAATAGCAGTAGTGTGGATGCTCCAGTGCTTCTATTTTGAAATAACTCCTCCCAAGGGTCATTCAGAATAATTACTCCCCAGTGCTTCCTGGGGCTCCAAATCGAGGTAGCGGTCTACATTAGGGGAGCCCTGCCTCAGACTAATTTTGAGGCTTCTCTGTTGTGTGGACTTGCTATTTTGGAATAGTTATTTTGGGAGTTATTCCAAAATAACTTATTTTGAAATACCCTTGTAGTGTAAGCATACCATAAAGTACTTTCTACTCTACAGTCCAAAATATTGGGTATGTGATACATTAACTTAATAGGAATGATAAATAATTAAGGAAGTGAAGAGGGAAAAAAAGGGAGTTACTCACCGTACATAGTACAACTGTTCTTTGAGGTGTGTGTCCCTGTGAGTGCTCCACGCAATGTGTAGGAACATCCTGGAGCCATGGAGTAGAGCTTTTTTAGCAGTTGTCAGCAGGCCGTGCATGCGCAAAGGGAGCCTCGCACTGTGCTCAGCTTGGCGTCTTGCGCACATGAACTGCCCCCCCTTTCAGTTCCTCTTCTCTATCCGAGTAATTAGGACTCCAAATAGAGGGGAGGAAGGAAGGGTCATGGAGCACCCACAAGGACACATACCTCGAAGAACAGTTGTTACTGCACATGGTAACTCCCTTTTCTTCTTCAGGTGATGTCCGACATGGATGGTGGGAATCGGAGTCACTGCTTAGAGGCTACACAGCTGCAGCCAGTACTCTGGCTGGCTTCCTGACAGAAATGCCTGTCTGGATGCCTGTGCCTTTAAGAGGCTGCAGACAGGAACAATAGAGGTGCTCAGCATGTCGATGGACTGTCCACCTGCGCTTCTTCCTGGAGGCCCCTTTTTCCAAAAGAACTGGCTCCCCCGTGTCCAAACACACCTATTTTCAACAGATCTCTGTCGAAAACGGCATTATTCCTTATAAAACTAGGTTTAACGCCGTCGACAAAACAGATTTAATGTCGACAGAATGAGGCAGCAGTCTAGATGCAGGTAAAGTTTTTTCGAAAAAAGTTTTTTCGAAGAAACCCTGCAGTCTAGACACAGCCTCAAAGAGCAGCCTCTCTCTTTTCCCACTTCAGCAGCACTTGTAGAGACAGACAGACAGAACATTCGTCTATATTTGGGGAAAAAAAATAGTGTGGTTTTAAACTTTAACTAGTGTTGGTTACCAAAAATTCCATAGGCTGTAACCCCCAAAAACCTGGCACTCTCAATTCAACACTGCCACCCCCCGCCTTATTTCTGTACCTCCTGGATTTTTGTTCTTCCCTCTCCTTTCAAGATAATGGAGCAAGTAATTAAGGAAATCATCTGCAAATACCTGGAAGATAATAAGGTGATAGGGAACAGGCAGGATGGATTTGTAAAGAACAAATCATGTCAAACCAATCTGATAGCTTTCTTTGATAGGATAACGAATCTTGTGGCTAAGGGAGAAGCGGTAGACGTGGTATACCTAGACTTTAGCAAGGCATTTGGTACGGTCTCACATGATATTCTTATCAATAAACTAGGCAAATACAACTTAGATGGGGCTACTATAAGGTGGATGCATAACTGGATAACCATTCTCAGAGACTAGTTATTAACGGTTCACAATTCTGCTGGAAAGGTATAACAAGTGGGGTTCCGCAGGGGTCTGTTTTGGGACCGGTTCTGTTTAATATCTTCATCAACTATTTAAATATCGGCACAGAGAGTACGCTTATTAAGTTTGCAGATGATACCAAGCGGGGAGGGATTGCAACTGCTTTGGAGAATAGGGTCATCATTCATAATGATCTGGACAAATTGGAGAAATGTCTGAGGTAAACAGGATGGAGATTAATAAGGACAAATGCAAAGTGCTCCACTTAGCAAGGAACAATCAGTTTCACACATACAGAATGGGAAGCAACTATCTAGGAAGGAGTACGGCAGAAAGGTATCTAGGGGTAATAGTGGACCACAAGCTAAATATGAGTCAACAGTGTGACACTGTTGCAAAAAAAGCAAACATGATTCTAGGATGCATTAACAGTTATGTTGTAAGCAAGACACAAGAAGTCATTCTTTCGCTCTACTCTGCACTGATTAGGCCTCAGTTGGAGTATTGTGTCCAGTTCTGGGCACTGCATTTCAAGAAAGATGTGAAGAAATTAGAAAAGGTCCAGAGAAGAGCAATAAGGATAGTTAAAGGTCTAGAGAACATGACCTATGAAAAAAGACTGGAAGAACTGGGCTTGTTTAGTTTGGAAAAGAGAAGAGTGAGAGGAGACATGATAGCAGTTTTCAGGTATCTAAAAGGGTGTTACAAGGAGGAGGGAGAAAACTTGTTTTTCCTGGCCTTTGAGGATAGAACAAGAAGCAAAGGGCTTAAACTGCAGCAAGGGAAGTTTAGGTTGGACATTAGGAAAAGGTTCCTAACTGTCAGGGTGTTAAACACTGGAATAAATTGCTTAGGGAGGTTGTGGAATCTCCCTCTCTGGAGATATTTAAGAGTAATTTAAGAGTAGGTTAAATAAATGTCTATCAGGGATGGTCTAGACAGTACTGGGTCCTGCAATGAGGGCAGGGGACTGGACTCGATGACCTCTGGAGGTCTCTTCCAATCCTAGTATTCTATGATTCTATTATTCAAGCCTTGGGTGCACTTCATGGTTTCCCCTCACATGCTGTTCATAGGACAGTTCACCCCCTCTCCTGGGTTGCAACAGAAGAAGAGCAGGGAAGAGTTGTGTTATTGTTTATGGTAAGAGGTCTGTCAAACTTCATTGCACTGCAACCCCTTTCTGACAACAAAAGTTGCTACATGACCCCAGGATGGGAAACTAAAGCCTAAGTCCACACAATCCCTGCTGCCTCAGACAGGGGGCTAAATTCCAAGGGCTTCAGCCCCACTATAATCTGAGCCCCATCTCCCAGCCCTTAGGCATCAACTTTGCCACAAGTCTAATGTTATCTCTGGTGATTCCATGAACCCAGGGTAATGAATCTAACCCCCTTGGGGTCCCAACTAAGGATGTTAAATATCAATTTATTTAATAGTTGAGTAATCAATGGAATTTCTATCAACTACTCGACTAGTCAATAGGCACTTCCACATTCCTGCTCTGAAATGTATAAGATCCCCAGTGGGGGCTCTTGTGCATTTCAAAGTTGAAATTCTATGTGCAGCCTGGGGCCAGCGGGAAGTCCTGCTGACTCCAGGCTCCATGTGAGCGCTTTCACTTTAAAATGCACAAGAGCCCGGACTTGCTGTAAAGCAGCAGCACGGCACAGAGCATAGGACCAGATGGGGACTCCCCAGCTGACTCTGGTTTCCACGGAAATGCCACATGGAGCCAGGGTCAGCCACGGAATCCCCAGCTAACCTTGGGCTTCATGCGGCATTGCTGCTTTGAAATGCTACAATGGCGTTTCAAAGGGGGAGCACTGCATGGCACCCAGGGTCAGCTGTGTTGCTCTGCCTCTTTGAAATGCTGTCACGGGCCCCATGCGGCGGGCTCCATGCGGCGCTGCCACTTTGAAGTACTCCCTCTTTCCTCTCATTACTACCTCTGTCTGACAGAGGTAGCAAGGGCGGGAGGGAAGCGACTAGTACCCCAGTCTCCATGCAGCACTGCTGCTTTAAAGTACTTCCTCTTCCCTCTCGTTACTGCCTCTATCTGACAGAGGCAGCAACGGGGTGGGTAGGCTAGTCAACTAGTGGACTAGTCCTTAACATCCTTAGTACCAACCCACAGTTGGAGAACCACTGACCAATATGAAGCAAGGGAAATTGACCCCTATACTGTGGGGTCCTTTAATGACTCCCCTCCTCAGAACATGACTTAGGGTTTGGAGGCAGAGGTCCAGAAAGATCTTCCTGTAGCACTGATTAGTTGTTCAGTCCAAGGGTGAGGGTCTTGCCTTCCCCTGTTCCCTGCCCCTAGACTCATGCAAATTTTGAAGCATGAACTTCTCTCATCATCATGAGATAAGATCTAGCCCCTTACTTGCAAAAGATGGCAACAGTGGGTTCCTGAGACATGTTATCATCCAACCCCACACCAGTCTATAAACAAAGTGCAGCCATTAGATCTATAAAGAATCTGTAAATATTGAGGTCCACACTGATTCAACTTCATTGGAAAAACAATGCTTTCGACCTCTTTCCGTAATACAAATCAGTCACTGTGTATGTAACTATTCTGTGTCCTCTAGCAAGTTGTGTTGGATATTTTTTCTTTTTAATCCCTCGTCTCTCTTTCTGTTTTCATACCACAGATGGATGATCTATCCTATTAAATTATGTGCTTTGCAAATTGATTATTTTTGAATATTAAGTCATATGGATAGAGTAATATAATGGAAATTACACCCTAACGCTACCACATATATTTCAATAAATAAAAAGCATTTGGTGGAAAATCAAGGAATTATCAAATAGCAAGGGAAAAAGCCAACGTTCTTGGTGAATAATGAATTAAAGTTTTGATCTTAGAATTAGAACAAGGTATGATACTTAACATTTTTTTCTCCATTTCTCTCATCCACATGCAGTTACATTTTCAATACACTAGGTTTTTGTACATGAAATACCATAAATTTCTTGATATCAAGTGCATATTAATGTAGTATTACTCCTCATATTTATTTGACTACTTATAAATCTACTTGTAGTAGAATGTACAGAAAAACGGGGGTGGAGATAGGCGTGGGGGTATAGAGTCGCACCTGTTTTATGCCACTCTTATCATATAAAACATAGGGGCTGTGTCTAGACTGGCCAGTTTTTCCGGAAAATCAGCCGCTTTTCCGGAAAAACTTGCCAGCTGTCTACACTGGCCCCTTGAATTTCCGCAAAAGCACTGACTTCCTACTGTAAGAAATCAGTGCTTTTTGCGGAAATACTATGCTGCTCCTGTTCGGGAAAAAGTCCCTTTTGTGCAAAACTTTTGCACAAAAGGGCCAGGGTAGACAGCTGAGATTTGTTTTGCGAAAAAAAGCCCCGATCGCGAAAATGGCAATCAGGGCTTTTTTCCGCAAAAGTGCATCTAGATTGGCCACGAACGCTTTTCCACAAAAAGTGCTTTTGCAGAAAAGCGTCCGTGCCAATCTAGACGCTCTTTTCCAAAAATGCTTTTAACGGAAAACTTTTCCGTTAAAAGCATTTCCGGAAAATCATGCCAGTCTAGACATAGCCAGGGGCCTTATATATTACATGTGCAGGAATTGGTCTGCTTCTGTAGAATTCAGAAGATCCATAGGAGTGGAAAATCTACAGATGACTGGAGGCCTGTGGGCAGTACATAAAGTGACATGCATGAACTAAAGTGCCATTACAAAGAGCAAGAGAAAAATGAAATATGTGCATCATTCCATGAGAAATATGTGCTAGCTAATGCCAATGAAATATGTGCTAGCTAATTCCAAAGCCAATTAATTAAAGACTTAAAACCACAATTAAAGGAAATCATAGAAACTTTATTGGAATCCAGAGACAGAATGAGTTAAGACTAACCCTGAATTGATAAACTTTAAGTAAATCACATTAATATAAGTTACAGAAAGAAAAAGAATGCAATATGGTAATGACAGCTGAAGTTAAACCTAAGATTTTAACATGAAGTATTAAAGTTCTATCAGGTAGCAATAATCAAACCTTATTAAAGCATTTCATAAAATTTCATCACAATACATTGATTTTTAGTAATTATTATACTTGGAGCCTATTAAAAGCTCAAGAGAACCTTAAATTGTGCATGGGCGTAGGGGAAATATATAATTCCTGAAGATCCCTATGAATATAAATTGTACAAGTTCTCTTCATCCCACTTTGGAATTATTCAAGAAAGAAAGTGATGAATAGGGCTGGCTGTATATTGATCTTAATAAAATTTTGCCACTTTCAAATACACACCCTATGATAACCTTCACACCATCCAAACAGCACACTACAAACAACCTCAACTTGCCCTTTAAGCTCCATGTAGTACACACATACAACCTCAACTTTACCATCTAAGCTACATCCAATGATACAGATATCCAAACCTATCTATAATTTTCAGCAAGTCACAACCCTTTTTCATACCAGACCTCAAAAACAATAATCACAAAACTTCACTTCTGCACTAACAATATTAATAGCTAACATTTGACAGAAATTCCTACATAAACTCTCCACAACATCAGCCTATAGCTTTCATTTAATATATTTTAAAAAACCAGATAAATACCACTACCAATACACACCTATCAAAAACACCCTAACACAACGGGGGCAAAGTTAAAATTGAATATGTGATATAATTTGGTTGGTGTGACAGTTAAAGCAGAGTATGTATTTGAAAGTTGCAAAACCAACGAATACCCTACCTACTAGTTTCCAGACAAACATTTAGTTTTGTTGCTTCTCTTTACAAGTATGATACGGAGATCTCAAAATATTACTTAAGCTGTTATCTGGAGTAAGCATTAACAAACTTTTCAACTTTAAAATATCTCAAGGATTTTTTTGTGTAGAATACAAATACATGTCTTCAGTCCAGTTACATCTTTGCACTCCTAATATGAAATAGTATTTTATCAAGAATACTAAGCTATGCTTATGCAGCATTGTATGTAATGATTTTGCTTCAGGGAGTCCCAATTATTCCTCTATAACTAGTGAGTAATCTGTTAGCAAAAACAGATGTATGCATAATATAGTTGGGCAATTAAAAGTTTTAACTCATGTATTTGGAAGACATATTCCAAGAAATGATTATATGTTTAGTCTGAAATCAGGTAGTCACGTGCAATTGAAATATTTTGTGTCTCGTGAAGATTAAATCAACATTTAGATGGAAATTATTCAATTCTGATGCCTATTTCTAATTGGCAAGCACCTCAAAATAGGTAGAAATTTACTTCAAGTCTACATTTTAAAATTTGCACTGTTCTGGTATTAAAGAGGATTTTATTAGGGCTGGGAGAAGGGTTAAGTGTATATAATATGCACAATGGCAAAATGGGTTCTTCAGTGGTCTTCTTAGAGTAGCCAAATGCAAGTTGGCTCTTCTGTTCTGAACAATTTGCTGTCACTAAAAGACTAAGAATATGAAAATGACTACTGGCTAAATCCAAGATTCCTAATTAAAAATATCAAAATGACTAAGAAGGAATCATAAATGTTAAACTTTCATGAATGAACCCAACAGTCCTATTCCATTTGAAATGGAATCTGAACATATGATGCACAAAGTATGTTTTCCAGACTGACTGCTAAGACCTTTTCAAGGGAGACAATACATCTGTATTATCAATGCTCCATGGTTAGAAAGAATTAAAGAATGCTGCAGTAAATCAGTCAATCATTGGTATTGTGGTTCATGAACAATTTTCTTAAAATAACACTTAAAATTTGAGATTAAGTTTCTTATAAAAAACTGCTTTTTAAAAGTATTAAACAGCAGAAAGAGGGGAGCCAGTTTCCTGAGCTTATCCTTCTAAGGAGTTAAGATGTTCTAATCATGAAAATGGTTATAAACTTGAAGAGAAAAAACAATTTTCTATGACAATATTAAGCATGAGATACATAAGGAATACCTAGTATTGTTCTAAACGTTCAATTAAATGAAGAAGGTTAGCTTAAATTTATTCTGTATGTGACATTATTATATAATTAATGATGGAAGTATAACAGAATAACACAGATATAAAATTCCTACATGTTGTCAGGATGTATGTAACCTCAGAAATACAGAATTCCAAAGATGAAAAGGGAACATCTCTTTAGCAACTTAGCAGCAGCTACTGCAGAATGTCCCAAATCCATCGATGAGGCGTACTGGAAGCAATGACAGTTGGCTGCAGAATTCCAGGAAGAGCGATAGGAAGGGACTCTGGACAGAGTTTCATGGACGCATGACAAGTAGTAACTGGTAAGACTTGCACCCTACTTACAGGGTGCTCCATCTGACCAGCGGCCACAGTAGCATCATATGGAAAGACAAAAGGGAGCGTACTCAAACTCTAGCTACAGGGAGGTCACCCGGTCCCAATAACTAAAATGCTACTAATAGTACACATAGATCAAGGAGGGAACCAATCTATAGGTCCCCTGTTTTCCAGGGTGGTCAGTCAAATTCGCCAGCTGCATCCATATTAACGTCAAATATGAGACAATATCCCATAAGAACCACATACTGATGACTTGAACCCACGTTACAGGGCAGTCACACGTGCTAGAAAGCTAAATAAGCAGACGGCCAACCTTACATACAGGGAGGCCAAACTACTCAAAGTATAAAAGGGCTTAACACCCTTAAGTAACCAGAAACTCTTAATTTCAGGGTGCTTGCCCTGTCCAGGGTCCCATTCCTTGCCCTCCAGCTTCTGTGGCTTCCTCCCTTTCCTTTCCTCCTGTCCGACGGATTTTTCCTCGCGCCGTCCTTCCTTCTTTCTTCTCTTACTTGGCAACCCTGGAACCAGAGAGACACACACACAGAGGGAGAGGCAAGAGACATGATGGCACTACTTGTCACCAATTTGCTTCAAACAATGCCAGAGGAGCATGTCTTTTGGAACTTACCAGCAACGGCTGCAGAATGTCTCATCTCCAGCGGCCAGGCCATGAGCCACGGAGAGCCGAGGCGGTGCAATTCCAGTCCAGCTGGCAAGGGAGGGTGATGGGCAGGGACCCTGGACAGAGTTTCTCGGGGGCGGGGGGCTGGCACGACAACTAGTGACTCATGAGACTTGGACCCTCCTTACAGGGTGCTCATTCTGACCAGCAGCCATGGTACTGTAATGTGCAGTGGCACAAGGGCAGAGACTCGATCCCGAATTACAGGAAGGTCATCCAGCCCCAATTACTAGCATGCTGCTAATCCCTCAGCTGGAGCAAGGAGGGATCCAACCTATACGTCCACACTGTTTTCCAGCGTGGCCAGTCCAATTCGCCAGCTCAAGGCATATTAATGGCCAAGGAGAGGCGGGCAAGGACCTTTCCCTCAATTACAGGGAGGCCATGCCGGACAAGAGAGCAAGGGCCACAATGTGTTGCATAAAAGCGGGAAGTACGTGACATGTCCCCTGATTAACAGGATTGCCACGCTGACTAGGCTGAAACAGAGACCCCAGCATTCATTACAGGAAGGCCCCGGTGCTCAGCGGCCTAAAGCGCTCAATTTCCCCTATCAGCGGCATCCTGGTGACTTGCACCCGCATTACAGGGCAGTCACTCTCACTATCCAGCTGCCGTAGGCCAAAGGGCCGACCTGAACCCTCATTACAGGGTGGTCAGACTGCTCCAACACAGGTTGCCGCATAAGCAAGAGGAGGAAACTCCCTCCCTAAGAACACAGTGGTCACTCTGTCTAGCCGCATAAGAGAGCGCTATGTTCAGAGACCAGAACCCTCCATACAGGGTGGTCACCCAGGCCATGGTACAAAGCTAGATCTAAGCCCTCGTGAGCAGGAGACATGCGACCTTCCCCCCTGGTACAGGGTGGTCACGGCAGCTACATTATCAACAGGCCACAATGCCAAAAGGACTAGAGGGCAGAGCCCTGAACCCAAATTACAGGCAGGTCTCAGTACCAATGGCACGAAGCTCCTGCTAATCCCTTCCAAATGAGTGGGATTCGACCTGCACCTGAATTACAGGGCGGTCCCTTCCCAGTAGGCTGCTACAGAAGACTCGTGCCAAGAGCCTAAAAGACAGCCACCTTCTCCTGAATTGCAGGGAGGTCACGCTGCACCGGCTTCCACAGAGCTCAAGTTTCCCCATAAGCCACAGGACCGTGACTTGCACCCTACTTACAGGGCAGTCACTCCCGCTAGCCAGCTAAATGAGCACACTGCCAACAGAGCACAGACCTGAACCCTACTTACAGGGAAGACCACACTGCTCAAAGTAGGAAAAGGCTCAATAGCCTTAAGTGACCAGAGGCTCTTAATTTTCGGAGGGGGGGGAGAGCTCACTCTGTCCAGGGTCCCATTCCTTCCCCTCCAGCTTCTGTGGCTTCCTCCCTTTCCTTTCCTCCTGTCCGACGGATTTTTCCTCGCGCCGTCCTTCCTTCTGTCTTCTCTTCCTTGGCAACCCTGGAACCAGAGAGACACACACACAGAGGGAGAGGCTTGAGACATGATGGCGCTACTTGTCATCAATTGGCTTCAAACAATGCCAGAGGAGCATCTCTTTTGGAACTTACCAGCAACGACTCCAGAATGTCTCATCTCCAACGTCCAGGCCATGAGCCACGGAGAGGCGAGGCGGTGCAATTCCAGTCCAGCTGGCAAGGGAGGGTGATGGGCAGGGACCCTGGACAGAGTTTCTCGGGGGCGGGGGGCTGGCACGACAACTAGTGACTCATGAGACTTGGACCCTCCTTACAGGGTGCTCATTCTGACCAGCAGCCATGGTACTGTAATGTGCAGTGGCACAAGGGCAGAGACTCGATCCCGAATTACAGGAAGGTCATCCAGCCCCAATTACTAGCATGCTGCTAATCCCTCAGCTGGAGCAAGGAGGGATCCAACCTATACGTCCACACTGTTTTCCAGCGTGGCCAGTCCAATTCGCCAGCTCAAGGCATATTAATGGCCAAGGAGAGGCGGGCAAGGACCTTTCCCTCAATTACAGGGAGGCCATGCCGGACAAGAGAGCAAGGGCCACAATGTGTTGCATAAAAGCGGGAAGTACGTGACATGTCCCCTGATTAACAGGATTGCCACGCTGACTAGGCTGAAACAGAGACCCCAGCATTCATTACAGGAAGGCCCCGGTGCTCAGCGGCCTAAAGCGCTCAATTTCCCCTATCAGCGGCATCCTGGTGACTTGCACCCGCATTACAGGGCAGTCACTCTCACTATCCAGCTGCCGTAGGCCAAAGGGCCGACCTGAACCCTCATTACAGGGTGGTCAGACTGCTCCAACACAGGTTGCCGCATAAGCAAGAGGAGGAAACTCCCTCCCTAAGAACACAGTGGTCACTCTGTCTAGCCGCATAAGAGAGCGCTATGTTCAGAGACCAGAACCCTCCAAACAGGGTGGTCACCCAGGCCATGGTACAAAGCTAGTTCTAAGCCCTCGTGAGCAGGAGACATGCGACCTTCCCCCCTGGTACAGGGTGGTCACGGCAGCTACATTATCAACAGGCCACAATGCCAAAAGGACTAGAGGGCAGAGCCCTGAACCCAAATTACAGGCAGGTCTCAGTACCAATGGCACGAAGCTCCTGCTAATCCCTTCCAAATGAGTGGGATTCGACCTGCACCTGAATTACAGGGCGGTCCCTTCCCAGTAGGCTGCTACAGAAGACTCGTGCCAAGAGCCTAAAAGACAGCCACCTTCTCCTGAATTGCAGGGAGGTCACGCTGCACCGGCTTCCACAGAGCTCAAGTTTCCCCATAAGCCACAGGACCGTGACTTGCACCCTACTTACAGGGCAGTCACTCCCGCTAGCCAGCTAAATGAGCACACTGCCAACAGAGCACAGACCTGAACCCTACTTACAGGGAAGACCACACTGCTCAAAGTAGGAAAAGGCTCAATAGCCTTAAGTGACCAGAGGCTCTTAATTTTCGGAGGGGGGGGAGAGCTCACTCTGTCCAGGGTCCCATTCCTTCCCCTCCAGCTTCTGTGGCTTCCTCCCTTTCCTTTCCTCCTGTCCGACGGATTTTTCCTCGCGCCGTCCTTCCTTCTGTCTTCTCTTCCTTGGCAACCCTGGAACCAGAGAGACACACACACAGAGGGAGAGGCATGAGACATGATGGCACTACTTGTCACCAATTTGCTTCAAACAATGCCAGAGGAGCATCTCTTTTGGAACTTACCAGCAACGGCTGCAGAATGTCTCATCTCCAGCGGCCAGGCCATGAGCCACGGAGAGGCGAGGCGGTGCAATTCCAGTCCAGCTGGCAAGGGAGGGTGATGGGCAGGGACCCTGGACAGAGTTTCTCGGGGGCGGGGGGCTGGCACGACAACTAGTGACTCATGAGACTTGGACCCTCCTTAAAGGGTGCTCATTCTGACCAGCAGCCATGGTACTGTAATGTGCAGTGGCACAAGGGCAGAGACTCGATCCCGAATTACAGGAAGGTCATCCAGCCCCAATTACTAGCATGCTGCTAATCCCTCAGCTGGAGCAAGGAGGGATCCAACCTATACGTCCACACTGTTTTCCAGCGTGGCCAGTCCAATTCGCCAGCTCAAGGCATATTAATGGCCAAGGAGAGGCGGGCAAGGACCTTTCCCTCAATTACAGGGAGGCCATGCCGGACAAGAGAGCAAGGGCCACAATGTGTTGCATAAAAGCGGGAAGTACGTGACATGTCCCCTGATTAACAGGATTGCCACGCTGACTAGGCTGAAACAGAGACCCCAGCATTCATTACAGGAAGGCCCCGGTGCTCAGCGGCCTAAAGCGCTCAATTTCCCCTATCAGCGGCATCCTGGTGACTTGCACCCGCATTACAGGGCAGTCACTCTCACTATCCAGCTGCCGTAGGCCAAAGGGCCGACCTGAACCCTCATTACAGGGTGGTCAGACTGCTCCAACACAGGTTGCCGCATAAGCAAGAGGAGGAAACTCCCTCCCTAAGAACACAGTGGTCACTCTGTCTAGCCGCATAAGAGAGCGCTATGTTCAGAGACCAGAACCCTCCATACAGGGTGGTCACCCAGGCCATGGTACAAAGCTAGTTCTAAGCCCTCGTGAGCAGGAGACATGCGACCTTCCCCCCTGGTACAGGGTGGTCACGGCAGCTACATTATCAACAGGCCACAATGCCAAAAGGACTAGAGGGCAGAGCCCTGAACCCAAATTACAGGCAGGTCTCAGTACCAATGGCACGAAGCTCCTGCTAATCCCTTCCAAATGAGTGGGATTCGACCTGCACCTGAATTACAGGGCGGTCCCTTCCCAGTAGGCTGCTACAGAAGACTCGTGCCAAGAGCCTAAAAGACAGCCACCTTCTCCTGAATTGCAGGGAGGTCACGCTGCACCGGCTTCCACAGAGCTCAAGTTTCCCCATAAGCCACAGGACCGTGACTTGCACCCTACTTACAGGGCAGTCACTCCCGCTAGCCAGCTAAATGAGCACACTGCCAACAGAGCACAGACCTGAACCCTACTTACAGGGAAGACCACACTGCTCAAAGTAGGAAAAGGCTCAATAGCCTTAAGTGACCAGAGGCTCTTAATTTTCGGAGGGGGGGGGGAGAGCTCACTCTGTCCAGGGTCCCATTCCTTCCCCTCCAGCTTCTGTGGCTTCCTCCCTTTCCTTTCCTCCTGTCCGACGGATTTTTCCTCGCGCCGTCCTTCCTTCTGTCTTCTCTTCCTTGGCAACCCTGGAACCAGAGAGACACACACACAGAGGGAGAGGCTTGAGACATGATGGCGCTACTTGTCATCAATTGGCTTCAAACAATGCCAGAGGAGCATCTCTTTTGGAACTTACCAGCAACGGCTGCAGAATGTCTCATCTCCAGCGGCCAGGCCATGAGCCACGGAGAGGCGAGGCGGTGTAATTCCAGTCCAGCTGGCAAGGGAGGGTGATGGGCAGGGACCCTGGACAGAGTTTCTCGGGGGCGGGGGGCTGGCACGACAACTAGTGACTCATGAGACTTGGACCCTCCTTAAAGGGTGCTCATTCTGACCAGCAGCCATGGTACTGTAATGTGCAGTGGCACAAGGGCAGAGACTCGATCCCGAATTACAGGAAGGTCATCCAGCCCCAATTACTAGCATGCTGCTAATCCCTCAGCTGGAGCAAGGAGGGATCCAACCTATATGTCCACACTGTTTTCCAGCGTGGCCAGTCCAATTCGCCAGCTCAAGGCATATTAATGGCCAAGGAGAGGCGGGCAAGGACCTTTCCCTCAATTACAGGGAGGCCATGCCGGACAAGAGAGCAAGGGCCACAATGTGTTGCATAAAAGCGGGAAGTACGTGACATGTCCCCTGATTAACAGGATTGCCACGCTGACTAGGCTGAAACAGAGACCCCAGCATTCATTACAGGAAGGCCCCGGTGCTCAGCGGCCTAAAGCGCTCAATTTCCCCTATCAGCGGCATCCTGGTGACTTGCACCCGCATTACAGGGCAGTCACTCTCACTATCCAGCTGCCGTAGGCCAAAGGGCCGACCTGAACCCTCATTACAGGGTGGTCAGACTGCTCCAACACAGGTTGCCGCATAAGCAAGAGGAGGAAACTCCCTCCCTAAGAACACAGTGGTCACTCTGTCTAGCCGCATAAGAGAGCGCTATGTTCAGAGACCAGAACCCTCCATACAGGGTGGTCACCCAGGCCATGGTACAAAGCTAGTTCTAAGCCCTCGTGAGCAGGAGACATGCGACCTTCCCCCCTGGTACAGGGTGGTCACGGCAGCTACATTATCAACAGGCCACAATGCCAAAAGGACTAGAGGGCAGAGCCCTGAACCCAAATTACAGGCAGGTCTCAGTACCAATGGCACGAAGCTCCTGCTAATCCCTTCCAAATGAGTGGGATTCGACCTGCACCTGAATTACAGGGCGGTCCCTTCCCAGTAGGCTGCTACAGAAGACTCGTGCCAAGAGCCTAAAAGACAGCCACCTTCTCCTGAATTGCAGGGAGGTCACGCTGCACCGGCTTCCACAGAGCTCAAGTTTCCCCATAAGCCACAGGACCGTGACTTGCACCCTACTTACAGGGCAGTCACTCCCGCTAGCCAGCTAAATGAGCACACTGCCAACAGAGCACAGACCTGAACCCTACTTACAGGGAAGACCACACTGCTCAAAGTAGGAAAAGGCTCAATAGCCTTAAGTGACCAGAGGCTCTTAATTTTCGGAGGGGGGGGAGAGCTCACTCTGTCCAGGGTCCCATTCCTTCCCCTCCAGCTTCTGTGGCTTCCTCCCTTTCCTTTCCTCCTGTCCGACGGATTTTTCCTCGCGCCGTCCTTCCTTCTGTCTTCTCTTCCTTGGCAACCCTGGAACCAGAGAGACACACACACAGAGGGAGAGGCATGAGACATGATGGCGCTACTTGTCATCAATTGGCTTCAAACAATGCCAGAGGAGCATCTCTTTTGGAACTTACCAGCAACGACTCCAGAATGTCTCATCTCCAACGTCCAGGCCATGAGCCACGGAGAGGCGAGGCGGTGCAATTCCAGGCCAGCTGGCAAGGGAGGGTGATGGGCAGGGACCCTGGACAGAGTTTCTCGGGGGCGGGGGGCTGGCACGACAACTAGTGACTCATGAGACTTGGACCCTCCTTACAGGGTGCTCATTCTGACCAGCAGCCATGGTACTGTAATGTGCAGTGGCACAAGGGCAGAGACTCGATCCCGAATTACAGGAAGGTCATCCAGCCCCAATTACTAGCATGCTGCTAATCCCTCAGCTGGAGCAAGGAGGGATCCAACCTATACGTCCACACTGTTTTCCAGCGTGGCCAGTCCAATTCGCCAGCTCAAGGCATATTAATGGCCAAGGAGAGGCGGGCAAGGACCTTTCCCTCAATTACAGGGAGGCCATGCCGGACAAGAGAGCAAGGGCCACAATGTGTTGCATAAAAGCGGGAAGTACGTGACATGTCCCCTGATTAACAGGATTGCCACGCTGACTAGGCTGAAACAGAGACCCCAGCATTCATTACAGGAAGGCCCCGGTGCTCAGCGGCCTAAAGCGCTCAATTTCCCCTATCAGCGGCATCCTGGTGACTTGCACCCGCATTACAGGGCAGTCACTCTCACTATCCAGCTGCCGTAGGCCAAAGGGCCGACCTGAACCCTCATTACAGGGTGGTCAGACTGCTCCAACACAGGTTGCCGCATAAGCAAGAGGAGGAAACTCCCTCCCTAAGAACACAGTGGTCACTCTGTCTAGCCGCATAAGAGAGCGCTATGTTCAGAGACCAGAACCCTCCATACAGGGTGGTCACCCAGGCCATGGTACAAAGCTAGTTCTAAGCCCTCGTGAGCAGGAGACATGCGACCTTCCCCCCTGGTACAGGGTGGTCACGGCAGCTACATTATCAACAGGCCACAATGCCAAAAGGACTAGAGGGCAGAGCCCTGAACCCAAATTACAGGCAGGTCTCAGTACCAATGGCACGAAGCTCCTGCTAATCCCTTCCAAATGAGTGGGATTCGACCTGCACCTGAATTACAGGGCGGTCCCTTCCCAGTAGGCTGCTACAGAAGACTCGTGCCAAGAGCCTAAAAGACAGCCACCTTCTCCTGAATTGCAGGGAGGTCACGCTGCACCGGCTTCCACAGAGCTCAAGTTTCCCCATAAGCCACAGGACCGTGACTTGCACCCTACTTACAGGGCAGTCACTCCCGCTAGCCAGCTAAATGAGCACACTGCCAACAGAGCACAGACCTGAACCCTACTTACAGGGAAGGCCACACTGCTCAAAGTAGGAAAAGGCTCAATAGCCTTAAGTGACCAGAGGCTCTTAATTTTCGGGAGCGGGGGGGCTCACTCTGTCCAGGGTCCCATTCCTTCCCCTCCAGCTTCTGTGGCTTCCTCCCTTTCCTTTCCTCCTGTCTGACGGATTTTTCCTCGCGCCGTCCTTCCTTCTGTCTTCTCTTCCTTGGCAACCCTGGAACCAGAGAGACACACACACAGAGGGAGAGGCATGAGACATGATGGCACTACTTGTCATCAATTTGCTTCAAACAATGCCAGAGGAGCATCTCTTTTGGAACTTACCAGCAACGACTCCAGAATGTCTCATCTCCAACGTCCAGGCCATGAGCCACGGAGAGGCGAGGCGGTGCAATTCCAGGCCAGCTGGCAAGGGAGGGTGATGGGCAGGGACCCTGGACAGAGTTTCTCGGGGGCGGGGGGCTGGCACGACAACTAGTGACTCATGAGACTTGGACCCTCCTTACAGGGTGCTCATTCTGACCAGCAGCCATGGTACTGTAATGTGCAGTGGCACAAGGGCAGAGACTCGATCCCGAATTACAGGAAGGTCATCCAGCCCCAATTACTAGCATGCTGCTAATCCCTCAGCTGGAGCAAGGAGGGATCCAACCTATACGTCCACACTGTTTTCCAGCGTGGCCAGTCCAATTCGCCAGCTCAAGGCATATTAATGGCCAAGGAGAGGCGGGCAAGGACCTTTCCCTCAATTACAGGGAGGCCATGCCGGACAAGAGAGCAAGGGCCACAATGTGTTGCATAAAAGCGGGAAGTACGTGACATGTCCCCTGATTAACAGGATTGCCACGCTGACTAGGCTGAAACAGAGACCCCAGCATTCATTACAGGAAGGCCCCGGTGCTCAGCGGCCTAAAGCGCTCAATTTCCCCTATCAGCGGCATCCTGGTGACTTGCACCCGCATTACAGGGCAGTCACTCTCACTATCCAGCTGCCGTAGGCCAAAGGGCCGACCTGAACCCTCATTACAGGGTGGTCAGACTGCTCCAACACAGGTTGCCGCATAAGCAAGAGGAGGAAACTCCCTCCCTAAGAACACAGTGGTCACTCTGTCTAGCCGCATAAGAGAGCGCTATGTTCAGAGACCAGAACCCTCCATACAGGGTGGTCACCCAGGCCATGGTACAAAGCTAGTTCTAAGCCCTCGTGAGCAGGAGACATGCGACCTTCCCCCCTGGTACAGGGTGGTCACGGCAGCTACATTATCAACAGGCCACAATGCCAAAAGGACTAGAGGGCAGAGCCCTGAACCCAAATTACAGGCAGGTCTCAGTACCAATGGCACGAAGCTCCTGCTAATCCCTTCCAAATGAGTGGGATTCGACCTGCACCTGAATTACAGGGCGGTCCCTTCCCAGTAGGCTGCTACAGAAGACTCGTGCCAAGAGCCTAAAAGACAGCCACCTTCTCCTGAATTGCAGGGAGGTCACGCTGCACCGGCTTCCACAGAGCTCAAGTTTCCCCATAAGCCACAGGACCGTGACTTGCACCCTACTTACAGGGCAGTCACTCCCGCTAGCCAGCTAAATGAGCACACTGCCAACAGAGCACAGACCTGAACCCTACTTACAGGGAAGACCACACTGCTCAAAGTAGGAAAAGGCTCAATAGCCTTAAGTGACCAGAGGCTCTTAATTTTCGGAGGGGGGGGAGAGCTCACTCTGTCCAGGGTCCCATTCCTTCCCCTCCAGCTTCTGTGGCTTCCTCCCTTTCCTTTCCTCCTGTCCGACGGATTTTTCCTCGCGCCGTCCTTCCTTCTGTCTTCTCTTCCTTGGCAACCCTGGAACCAGAGAGACACACACACAGAGGGAGAGGCTTGAGACATGATGGCGCTACTTGTCATCAATTGGCTTCAAACAATGCCAGAGGAGCATCTCTTTTGGAACTTACCAGCAACGACTCCAGAATGTCTCATCTCCAACGTCCAGGCCATGAGCCACGGAGAGGCGAGGCGGTGCAATTCCAGGCCAGCTGGCAAGGGAGGGTGATGGGCAGGGACCCTGGACAGAGTTTCTCGGGGGCGGGGGGCTGGCACGACAACTAGTGACTCATGAGACTTGGACCCTCCTTACAGGGTGCTCATTCTGACCAGCAGCCATGGTACTGTAATGTGCAGTGGCACAAGGGCAGAGACTCGATCCCGAATTACAGGAAGGTCATCCAGCCCCAATTACTAGCATGCTGCTAATCCCTCAGCTGGAGCAAGGAGGGATCCAACCTATACGTCCACACTGTTTTCCAGCGTGGCCAGTCCAATTCGCCAGCTCAAGGCATATTAATGGCCAAGGAGAGGCGGGCAAGGACCTTTCCCTCAATTACAGGGAGGCCATGCCGGACAAGAGAGCAAGGGCCACAATGTGTTGCATAAAAGCGGGAAGTACGTGACATGTCCCCTGATTAACAGGATTGCCACGCTGACTAGGCTGAAACAGAGACCCCAGCATTCATTACAGGAAGGCCCCGGTGCTCAGCGGCCTAAAGCGCTCAATTTCCCCTATCAGCGGCATCCTGGTGACTTGCACCCGCATTACAGGGCAGTCACTCTCACTATCCAGCTGCCGTAGGCCAAAGGGCCGACCTGAACCCTCATTACAGGGTGGTCAGACTGCTCCAACACAGGTTGCCGCATAAGCAAGAGGAGGAAACTCCCTCCCTAAGAACACAGTGGTCACTCTGTCTAGCCGCATAAGAGAGCGCTATGTTCAGAGACCAGAACCCTCCATACAGGGTGGTCACCCAGGCCATGGTACAAAGCTAGTTCTAAGCCCTCGTGAGCAGGAGACATGCGACCTTCCCCCCTGGTACAGGGTGGTCACGGCAGCTACATTATCAACAGGCCACAATGCCAAAAGGACTAGAGGGCAGAGCCCTGAACCCAAATTACAGGCAGGTCTCAGTACCAATGGCACGAAGCTCCTGCTAATCCCTTCCAAATGAGTGGGATTCGACCTGCACCTGAATTACAGGGCGGTCCCTTCCCAGTAGGCTGCTACAGAAGACTCGTGCCAAGAGCCTAAAAGACAGCCACCTTCTCCTGAATTGCAGGGAGGTCACGCTGCACCGGCTTCCACAGAGCTCAAGTTTCCCCATAAGCCACAGGACCGTGACTTGCACCCTACTTACAGGGCAGTCACTCCCGCTAGCCAGCTAAATGAGCACACTGCCAACAGAGCACAGACCTGAACCCTACTTACAGGGAAGACCACACTGCTCAAAGTAGGAAAAGGCTCAATAGCCTTAAGTGACCAGAGGCTCTTAATTTTCGGAGGGGGGGGAGAGCTCACTCTGTCCAGGGTCCCATTCCTTCCCCTCCAGCTTCTGTGGCTTCCTCCCTTTCCTTTCCTCCTGTCCGACGGATTTTTCCTCGCGCCGTCCTTCCTTCTGTCTTCTCTTCCTTGGCAACCCTGGAACCAGAGAGACACACACACAGAGGGAGAGGCTTGAGACATGATGGCGCTACTTGTCATCAATTGGCTTCAAACAATGCCAGAGGAGCATCTCTTTTGGAACTTACCAGCAACGACTCCAGAATGTCTCATCTCCAACGTCCAGGCCATGAGCCACGGAGAGGCGAGGCGGTGCAATTCCAGGCCAGCTGGCAAGGGAGGGTGATGGGCAGGGACCCTGGACAGAGTTTCTCGGGGGCGGGGGGCTGGCACGACAACTAGTGACTCATGAGACTTGGACCCTCCTTACAGGGTGCTCATTCTGACCAGCAGCCATGGTACTGTAATGTGCAGTGGCACAAGGGCAGAGACTCGATCCCGAATTACAGGAAGGTCATCCAGCCCCAATTACTAGCATGCTGCTAATCCCTCAGCTGGAGCAAGGAGGGATCCAACCTATACGTCCACACTGTTTTCCAGCGTGGCCAGTCCAATTCGCCAGCTCAAGGCATATTAATGGCCAAGGAGAGGCGGGCAAGGACCTTTCCCTCAATTACAGGGAGGCCATGCCGGACAAGAGAGCAAGGGCCACAATGTGTTGCATAAAAGCGGGAAGTACGTGACATGTCCCCTGATTAACAGGATTGCCACGCTGACTAGGCTGAAACAGAGACCCCAGCATTCATTACAGGAAGGCCCCGGTGCTCAGCGGCCTAAAGCGCTCAATTTCCCCTATCAGCGGCATCCTGGTGACTTGCACCCGCATTACAGGGCAGTCACTCTCACTATCCAGCTGCCGTAGGCCAAAGGGCCGACCTGAACCCTCATTACAGGGTGGTCAGACTGCTCCAACACAGGTTGCCGCATAAGCAAGAGGAGGAAACTCCCTCCCTAAGAACACAGTGGTCACTCTGTCTAGCCGCATAAGAGAGCGCTATGTTCAGAGACCAGAACCCTCCATACAGGGTGGTCACCCAGGCCATGGTACAAAGCTAGTTCTAAGCCCTCGTGAGCAGGAGACATGCGACCTTCCCCCCTGGTACAGGGTGGTCACGGCAGCTACATTATCAACAGGCCACAATGCCAAAAGGACTAGAGGGCAGAGCCCTGAACCCAAATTACAGGCAGGTCTCAGTACCAATGGCACGAAGCTCCTGCTAATCCCTTCCAAATGAGTGGGATTCGACCTGCACCTGAATTACAGGGCGGTCCCTTCCCAGTAGGCTGCTACAGAAGACTCGTGCCAAGAGCCTAAAAGACAGCCACCTTCTCCTGAATTGCAGGGAGGTCACGCTGCACCGGCTTCCACAGAGCTCAAGTTTCCCCATAAGCCACAGGACCGTGACTTGCACCCTACTTACAGGGCAGTCACTCCCGCTAGCCAGCTAAATGAGCACACTGCCAACAGAGCACAGACCTGAACCCTACTTACAGGGAAGACCACACTGCTCAAAGTAGGAAAAGGCTCAATAGCCTTAAGTGACCAGAGGCTCTTAATTTTCGGAGGGGGGGGAGAGCTCACTCTGTCCAGGGTCCCATTCCTTCCCCTCCAGCTTCTGTGGCTTCCTCCCTTTCCTTTCCTCCTGTCCGACGGATTTTTCCTCGCGCCGTCCTTCCTTCTGTCTTCTCTTCCTTGGCAACCCTGGAACCAGAGAGACACACACACAGAGGGAGAGGCTTGAGACATGATGGCGCTACTTGTCATCAATTGGCTTCAAACAATGCCAGAGGAGAATCTCTTTTGGAACTTACCAGCAACGACTCCAGAATGTCTCATCTCCAACGTCCAGGCCATGAGCCACGGAGAGGCGAGGCGGTGCAATTCCAGTCCAGCTGGCAAGGGAGGGTGATGGGCAGGGACCCTGGACAGAGTTTCTCGGGGGCGGGGGGCTGGCACGACAACTAGTGACTCATGAGACTTGGACCCTCCTTACAGGGTGCTCATTCTGACCAGCAGCCATGGTACTGTAATGTGCAGTGGCACAAGGGCAGAGACTCGATCCCGAATTACAGGAAGGTCATCCAGCCCCAATTACTAGCATGCTGCTAATCCCTCAGCTGGAGCAAGGAGGGATCCAACCTATACGTCCACACTGTTTTCCAGCGTGGCCAGTCCAATTCGCCAGCTCAAGGCATATTAATGGCCAAGGAGAGGCGGGCAAGGACCTTTCCCTCAATTACAGGGAGGCCATGCCGGACAAGAGAGCAAGGGCCACAATGTGTTGCATAAAAGCGGGAAGTACGTGACATGTCCCCTGATTAACAGGATTGCCACGCTGACTAGGCTGAAACAGAGACCCCAGCATTCATTACAGGAAGGCCCCGGTGCTCAGCGGCCTAAAGCGCTCAATTTCCCCTATCAGCGGCATCCTGGTGACTTGCACCCGCATTACAGGGCAGTCACTCTCACTATCCAGCTGCCGTAGGCCAAAGGGCCGACCTGAACCCTCATTACAGGGTGGTCAGACTGCTCCAACACAGGTTGCCGCATAAGCAAGAGGAGGAAACTCCCTCCCTAAGAACACAGTGGTCACTCTGTCTAGCCGCATAAGAGAGCGCTATGTTCAGAGACCAGAACCCTCCATACAGGGTGGTCACCCAGGCCATGGTACAAAGCTAGTTCTAAGCCCTCGTGAGCAGGAGACATGCGACCTTCCCCCCTGGTACAGGGTGGTCACGGCAGCTACATTATCAACAGGCCACAATGCCAAAAGGACTAGAGGGCAGAGCCCTGAACCCAAATTACAGGCAGGTCTCAGTACCAATGGCACGAAGCTCCTGCTAATCCCTTCCAAATGAGTGGGATTCGACCTGCACCTGAATTACAGGGCGGTCCCTTCCCAGTAGGCTGCTACAGAAGACTCGTGCCAAGAGCCTAAAAGACAGCCACCTTCTCCTGAATTGCAGGGAGGTCACGCTGCACCGGCTTCCACAGAGCTCAAGTTTCCCCATAAGCCACAGGACCGTGACTTGCACCCTACTTACAGGGCAGTCACTCCCGCTAGCCAGCTAAATGAGCACACTGCCAACAGAGCACAGACCTGAACCCTACTTACAGGGAAGACCACACTGCTCAAAGTAGGAAAAGGCTCAATAGCCTTAAGTGACCAGAGGCTCTTAATTTTCGGAGGGGGGGGGAGAGCTCACTCTGTCCAGGGTCCCATTCCTTCCCCTCCAGCTTCTGTGGCTTCCTCCCTTTCCTTTCCTCCTGTCCGACGGATTTTTCCTCGCGCCGTCCTTCCTTCTGTCTTCTCTTCCTTGGCAACCCTGGAACCAGAGAGACACACACACAGAGGGAGAGGCTTGAGACATGATGGCGCTACTTGTCATCAATTGGCTTCAAACAATGCCAGAGGAGCATCTCTTTTGGAACTTACCAGCAACGACTCCAGAATGTCTCATCTCCAACGTCCAGGCCATGAGCCACGGAGAGGCGAGGCGGTGCAATTCCAGGCCAGCTGGCAAGGGAGGGTGATGGGCAGGGACCCTGGACAGAGTTTCTCGGGGGCGGGGGGCTGGCACGACAACTAGTGACTCATGAGACTTGGACCCTCCTTACAGGGTGCTCATTCTGACCAGCAGCCATGGTACTGTAATGTGCAGTGGCACAAGGGCAGAGACTCGATCCCGAATTACAGGAAGGTCATCCAGCCCCAATTACTAGCATGCTGCTAATCCCTCAGCTGGAGCAAGGAGGGATCCAACCTATACGTCCACACTGTTTTCCAGCGTGGCCAGTCCAATTCGCCAGCTCAAGGCATATTAATGGCCAAGGAGAGGCGGGCAAGGACCTTTCCCTCAATTACAGGGAGGCCATGCCGGACAAGAGAGCAAGGGCCACAATGTGTTGCATAAAAGCGGGAAGTACGTGACATGTCCCCTGATTAACAGGATTGCCACGCTGACTAGGCTGAAACAGAGACCCCAGCATTCATTACAGGAAGGCCCCGGTGCTCAGCGGCCTAAAGCGCTCAATTTCCCCTATCAGCGGCATCCTGGTGACTTGCACCCGCATTACAGGGCAGTCACTCTCACTATCCAGCTGCCGTAGGCCAAAGGGCCGACCTGAACCCTCATTACAGGGTGGTCAGACTGCTCCAACACAGGTTGCCGCATAAGCAAGAGGAGGAAACTCCCTCCCTAAGAACACAGTGGTCACTCTGTCTAGCCGCATAAGAGAGCGCTATGTTCAGAGACCAGAACCCTCCATACAGGGTGGTCACCCAGGCCATGGTACAAAGCTAGTTCTAAGCCCTCGTGAGCAGGAGACATGCGACCTTCCCCCCTGGTACAGGGTGGTCACGGCAGCTACATTATCAACAGGCCACAATGCCAAAAGGACTAGAGGGCAGAGCCCTGAACCCAAATTACAGGCAGGTCTCAGTACCAATGGCACGAAGCTCCTGCTAATCCCTTCCAAATGAGTGGGATTCGACCTGCACCTGAATTACAGGGCGGTCCCTTCCCAGTAGGCTGCTACAGAAGACTCGTGCCAAGAGCCTAAAAGACAGCCACCTTCTCCTGAATTGCAGGGAGGTCACGCTGCACCGGCTTCCACAGAGCTCAAGTTTCCCCATAAGCCACAGGACCGTGACTTGCACCCTACTTACAGGGCAGTCACTCCCGCTAGCCAGCTAAATGAGCACACTGCCAACAGAGCACAGACCTGAACCCTACTTACAGGGAAGACCACACTGCTCAAAGTAGGAAAAGGCTCAATAGCCTTAAGTGACCAGAGGCTCTTAATTTTCGGAGGGGGGGGAGAGCTCACTCTGTCCAGGGTCCCATTCCTTCCCTTCCAGCTTCTGTGGCTTCCTCCCTTTCCTTTCCTCCTGTCCGACGGATTTTTCCTCGCGCCGTCCTTCCTTCTGTCTTCTCTTCCTTGGCAACCCTGGAACCAGAGAGACACACACACAGAGGGAGAGGCTTGAGACATGATGGCGCTACTTGTCATCAATTGGCTTCAAACAATGCCAGAGGAGCATCTCTTTTGGAACTTACCAGCAACGACTCCAGAATGTCTCATCTCCAACGTCCAGGCCATGAGCCACGGAGAGGCGAGGCGGTGCAATTCCAGTCCAGCTGGCAAGGGAGGGTGATGGGCAGGGACCCTGGACAGAGTTTCTCGGGGGCGGGGGGCTGGCACGACAACTAGTGACTCATGAGACTTGGACCCTCCTTACAGGGTGCTCATTCTGACCAGCAGCCATGGTACTGTAATGTGCAGTGGCACAAGGGCAGAGACTCGATCCCGAATTACAGGAAGGTCATCCAGCCCCAATTACTAGCATGCTGCTAATCCCTCAGCTGGAGCAAGGAGGGATCCAACCTATACGTCCACACTGTTTTCCAGCGTGGCCAGTCCAATTCGCCAGCTCAAGGCATATTAATGGCCAAGGAGAGGCGGGCAAGGACCTTTCCCTCAATTACAGGGAGGCCATGCCGGACAAGAGAGCAAGGGCCACAATGTGTTGCATAAAAGCGGGAAGTACGTGACATGTCCCCTGATTAACAGGATTGCCACGCTGACTAGGCTGAAACAGAGACCCCAGCATTCATTACAGGAAGGCCCCGGTGCTCAGCGGCCTAAAGCGCTCAATTTCCCCTATCAGCGGCATCCTGGTGACTTGCACCCGCATTACAGGGCAGTCACTCTCACTATCCAGCTGCCGTAGGCCAAAGGGCCGACCTGAACCCTCATTACAGGGTGGTCAGACTGCTCCAACACAGGTTGCCGCATAAGCAAGAGGAGGAAACTCCCTCCCTAAGAACACAGTGGTCACTCTGTCTAGCCGCATAAGAGAGCGCTATGTTCAGAGACCAGAACCCTCCAAACAGGGTGGTCACCCAGGCCATGGTACAAAGCTAGTTCTAAGCCCTCGTGAGCAGGAGACATGCGACCTTCCCCCCTGGTACAGGGTGGTCACGGCAGCTACATTATCAACAGGCCACAATGCCAAAAGGACTAGAGGGCAGAGCCCTGAACCCAAATTACAGGCAGGTCTCAGTACCAATGGCACGAAGCTCCTGCTAATCCCTTCCAAATGAGTGGGATTCGACCTGCACCTGAATTACAGGGCGGTCCCTTCCCAGTAGGCTGCTACAGAAGACTCGTGCCAAGAGCCTAAAAGACAGCCACCTTCTCCTGAATTGCAGGGAGGTCACGCTGCACCGGCTTCCACAGAGCTCAAGTTTCCCCATAAGCCACAGGACCGTGACTTGCACCCTACTTACAGGGCAGTCACTCCCGCTAGCCAGCTAAATGAGCACACTGCCAACAGAGCACAGACCTGAACCCTACTTACAGGGAAGACCACACTGCTCAAAGTAGGAAAAGGCTCAATAGCCTTAAGTGACCAGAGGCTCTTAATTTTCGGAGGGGGGGGAGAGCTCACTCTGTCCAGGGTCCCATTCCTTCCCCTCCAGCTTCTGTGGCTTCCTCCCTTTCCTTTCCTCCTGTCCGACGGATTTTTCCTCGCGCCGTCCTTCCTTCTGTCTTCTCTTCCTTGGCAACCCTGGAACCAGAGAGACACACACACAGAGGGAGAGGCATGAGACATGATGGCACTACTTGTCACCAATTTGCTTCAAACAATGCCAGAGGAGCATCTCTTTTGGAACTTACCAGCAACGGCTGCAGAATGTCTCATCTCCAGCGGCCAGGCCATGAGCCACGGAGAGGCGAGGCGGTGCAATTCCAGTCCAGCTGGCAAGGGAGGGTGATGGGCAGGGACCCTGGACAGAGTTTCTCGGGGGCGGGGGGCTGGCACGACAACTAGTGACTCATGAGACTTGGACCCTCCTTAAAGGGTGCTCATTCTGACCAGCAGCCATGGTACTGTAATGTGCAGTGGCACAAGGGCAGAGACTCGATCCCGAATTACAGGAAGGTCATCCAGCCCCAATTACTAGCATGCTGCTAATCCCTCAGCTGGAGCAAGGAGGGATCCAACCTATACGTCCACACTGTTTTCCAGCGTGGCCAGTCCAATTCGCCAGCTCAAGGCATATTAATGGCCAAGGAGAGGCGGGCAAGGACCTTTCCCTCAATTACAGGGAGGCCATGCCGGACAAGAGAGCAAGGGCCACAATGTGTTGCATAAAAGCGGGAAGTACGTGACATGTCCCCTGATTAACAGGATTGCCACGCTGACTAGGCTGAAACAGAGACCCCAGCATTCATTACAGGAAGGCCCCGGTGCTCAGCGGCCTAAAGCGCTCAATTTCCCCTATCAGCGGCATCCTGGTGACTTGCAACCGCATTACAGGGCAGTCACTCTCACTATCCAGCTGCCGTAGGCCAAAGGGCCGACCTGAACCCTCATTACAGGGTGGTCAGACTGCTCCAACACAGGTTGCCGCATAAGCAAGAGGAGGAAACTCCCTCCCTAAGAACACAGTGGTCACTCTGTCTAGCCGCATAAGAGAGCGCTATGTTCAGAGACCAGAACCCTCCATACAGGGTGGTCACCCAGGCCATGGTACAAAGCTAGTTCTAAGCCCTCGTGAGCAGGAGACATGCGACCTTCCCCCCTGGTACAGGGTGGTCACGGCAGCTACATTATCAACAGGCCACAATGCCAAAAGGACTAGAGGGCAGAGCCCTGAACCCAAATTACAGGCAGGTCTCAGTACCAATGGCACGAAGCTCCTGCTAATCCCTTCCAAATGAGTGGGATTCGACCTGCACCTGAATTACAGGGCGGTCCCTTCCCAGTAGGCTGCTACAGAAGACTCGTGCCAAGAGCCTAAAAGACAGCCACCTTCTCCTGAATTGCAGGGAGGTCACGCTGCACCGGCTTCCACAGAGCTCAAGTTTCCCCATAAGCCACAGGACCGTGACTTGCACCCTACTTACAGGGCAGTCACTCCCGCTAGCCAGCTAAATGAGCACACTGCCAACAGAGCACAGACCTGAACCCTACTTACAGGGAAGACCACACTGCTCAAAGTAGGAAAAGGCTCAATAGCCTTAAGTGACCAGAGGCTCTTAATTTTCGGAGGGGGGGGGGAGAGCTCACTCTGTCCAGGGTCCCATTCCTTCCCCTCCAGCTTCTGTGGCTTCCTCCCTTTCCTTTCCTCCTGTCCGACGGATTTTTCCTCGCGCCGTCCTTCCTTCTGTCTTCTCTTCCTTGGCAACCCTGGAACCAGAGAGACACACACACAGAGGGAGAGGCTTGAGACATGATGGCGCTACTTGTCATCAATTGGCTTCAAACAATGCCAGAGGAGCATCTCTTTTGGAACTTACCAGCAACGGCTGCAGAATGTCTCATCTCCAGCGGCCAGGCCATGAGCCACGGAGAGGCGAGGCGGTGTAATTCCAGTCCAGCTGGCAAGGGAGGGTGATGGGCAGGGACCCTGGACAGAGTTTCTCGGGGGCGGGGGGCTGGCACGACAACTAGTGACTCATGAGACTTGGACCCTCCTTAAAGGGTGCTCATTCTGACCAGCAGCCATGGTACTGTAATGTGCAGTGGCACAAGGGCAGAGACTCGATCCCGAATTACAGGAAGGTCATCCAGCCCCAATTACTAGCATGCTGCTAATCCCTCAGCTGGAGCAAGGAGGGATCCAACCTATACGTCCACACTGTTTTCCAGCGTGGCCAGTCCAATTCGCCAGCTCAAGGCATATTAATGGCCAAGGAGAGGCGGGCAAGGACCTTTCCCTCAATTACAGGGAGGCCATGCCGGACAAGAGAGCAAGGGCCACAATGTGTTGCATAAAAGCGGGAAGTACGTGACATGTCCCCTGATTAACAGGATTGCCACGCTGACTAGGCTGAAACAGAGACCCCAGCATTCATTACAGGAAGGCCCCGGTGCTCAGCGGCCTAAAGCGCTCAATTTCCCCTATCAGCGGCATCCTGGTGACTTGCACCCGCATTACAGGGCAGTCACTCTCACTATCCAGCTGCCGTAGGCCAAAGGGCCGACCTGAACCCTCATTACAGGGTGGTCAGACTGCTCCAACACAGGTTGCCGCATAAGCAAGAGGAGGAAACTCCCTCCCTAAGAACACAGTGGTCACTCTGTCTAGCCGCATAAGAGAGCGCTATGTTCAGAGACCAGAACCCTCCATACAGGGTGGTCACCCAGGCCATGGTACAAAGCTAGTTCTAAGCCCTCGTGAGCAGGAGACATGCGACCTTCCCCCCTGGTACAGGGTGGTCACGGCAGCTACATTATCAACAGGCCACAATGCCAAAAGGACTATAGGGCAGAGCCCTGAACCCAAATTACAGGCAGGTCTCAGTACCAATGGCACGAAGCTCCTGCTAATCCCTTCCAAATGAGTGGGATTCGACCTGCACCTGAATTACAGGGCGGTCCCTTCCCAGTAGGCTGCTACAGAAGACTCGTGCCAAGAGCCTAAAAGACAGCCACCTTCTCCTGAATTGCAGGGAGGTCACGCTGCACCGGCTTCCACAGAGCTCAAGTTTCCCCATAAGCCACAGGACCGTGACTTGCACCCTACTTACAGGGCAGTCACTCCCGCTAGCCAGCTAAATGAGCACACTGCCAACAGAGCACAGACCTGAACCCTACTTACAGGGAAGACCACACTGCTCAAAGTAGGAAAAGGCTCAATAGCCTTAAGTGACCAGAGGCTCTTAATTTTCGGAGGGGGGGGAGAGCTCACTCTGTCCAGGGTCCCATTCCTTCCCCTCCAGCTTCTGTGGCTTCCTCCCTTTCCTTTCCTCCTGTCCGACGGATTTTTCCTCGCGCCGTCCTTCCTTCTGTCTTCTCTTCCTTGGCAACCCTGGAACCAGAGAGACACACACACAGAGGGAGAGGCTTGAGACATGATGGCGCTACTTGTCATCAATTGGCTTCAAACAATGCCAGAGGAGCATCTCTTTTGGAACTTACCAGCAACGACTCCAGAATGTCTCATCTCCAACGTCCAGGCCATGAGCCACGGAGAGGCGAGGCGGTGCAATTCCAGGCCAGCTGGCAAGGGAGGGTGATGGGCAGGGACCCTGGACAGAGTTTCTCGGGGGCGGGGGGCTGGCACGACAACTAGTGACTCATGAGACTTGGACCCTCCTTACAGGGTGCTCATTCTGACCAGCAGCCATGGTACTGTAATGTGCAGTGGCACAAGGGCAGAGACTCGATCCCGAATTACAGGAAGGTCATCCAGCCCCAATTACTAGCATGCTGCTAATCCCTCAGCTGGAGCAAGGAGGGATCCAACCTATACGTCCACACTGTTTTCCAGCGTGGCCAGTCCAATTCGCCAGCTCAAGGCATATTAATGGCCAAGGAGAGGCGGGCAAGGACCTTTCCCTCAATTACAGGGAGGCCATGCCGGACAAGAGAGCAAGGGCCACAATGTGTTGCATAAAAGCGGGAAGTACGTGACATGTCCCCTGATTAACAGGATTGCCACGCTGACTAGGCTGAAACAGAGACCCCAGCATTCATTACAGGAAGGCCCCGGTGCTCAGCGGCCTAAAGCGCTCAATTTCCCCTATCAGCGGCATCCTGGTGACTTGCACCCGCATTACAGGGCAGTCACTCTCACTATCCAGCTGCCGTAGGCCAAAGGGCCGACCTGAACCCTCATTACAGGGTGGTCAGACTGCTCCAACACAGGTTGCCGCATAAGCAAGAGGAGGAAACTCCCTCCCTAAGAACACAGTGGTCACTCTGTCTAGCCGCATAAGAGAGCGCTATGTTCAGAGACCAGAACCCTCCATACAGGGTGGTCACCCAGGCCATGGTACAAAGCTAGTTCTAAGCCCTCGTGAGCAGGAGACATGCGACCTTCCCCCCTGGTACAGGGTGGTCACGGCAGCTACATTATCAACAGGCCACAATGCCAAAAGGACTAGAGGGCAGAGCCCTGAACCCAAATTACAGGCAGGTCTCAGTACCAATGGCACGAAGCTCCTGCTAATCCCTTCCAAATGAGTGGGATTCGACCTGCACCTGAATTACAGGGCGGTCCCTTCCCAGTAGGCTGCTACAGAAGACTCGTGCCAAGAGCCTAAAAGACAGCCACCTTCTCCTGAATTGCAGGGAGGTCACGCTGCACCGGCTTCCACAGAGCTCAAGTTTCCCCATAAGCCACAGGACCGTGACTTGCACCCTACTTACAGGGCAGTCACTCCCGCTAGCCAGCTAAATGAGCACACTGCCAACAGAGCACAGACCTGAACCCTACTTACAGGGAAGACCACACTGCTCAAAGTAGGAAAAGGCTCAATAGCCTTAAGTGACCAGAGGCTCTTAATTTTCGGAGGGGGGGGGGAGAGCTCACTCTGTCCAGGGTCCCATTCCTTCCCCTCCAGCTTCTGTGGCTTCCTCCCTTTCCTTTCCTCCTGTCCGACGGATTTTTCCTCGCGCCGTCCTTCCTTCTGTCTTCTCTTCCTTGGCAACCCTGGAACCAGAGAGACACACACACAGAGGGAGAGGCTTGAGACATGATGGCGCTACTTGTCATCAATTGGCTTCAAACAATGCCAGAGGAGCATCTCTTTTGGAACTTACCAGCAACGGCTGCAGAATGTCTCATCTCCAGCGGCCAGGCCATGAGCCACGGAGAGGCGAGGCGGTGCAATTCCAGTCCAGCTGGCAAGGGAGGGTGATGGGCAGGGACCCTGGACAGAGTTTCTCGGGGGCGGGGGGCTGGCACGACAACTAGTGACTCATGAGACTTGGACCCTCCTTAAAGGGTGCTCATTCTGACCAGCAGCCATGGTACTGTAATGTGCAGTGGCACAAGGGCAGAGACTCGATCCCGAATTACAGGAAGGTCATCCAGCCCCAATTACTAGCATGCTGCTAATCCCTCAGCTGGAGCAAGGAGGGATCCAACCTATACGTCCACACTGTTTTCCAGCGTGGCCAGTCCAATTCGCCAGCTCAAGGCATATTAATGGCCAAGGAGAGGCGGGCAAGGACCTTTCCCTCAATTACAGGGAGGCCATGCCGGACAAGAGAGCAAGGGCCACAATGTGTTGCATAAAAGCGGGAAGTACGTGACATGTCCCCTGATTAACAGGATTGCCACGCTGACTAGGCTGAAACAGAGACCCCAGCATTCATTACAGGAAGGCCCCGGTGCTCAGCGGCCTAAAGCGCTCAATTTCCCCTATCAGCGGCATCCTGGTGACTTGCACCCGCATTACAGGGCAGTCACTCTCACTATCCAGCTGCCGTAGGCCAAAGGGCCGACCTGAACCCTCATTACAGGGTGGTCAGACTGCTCCAACACAGGTTGCCGCATAAGCAAGAGGAGGAAACTCCCTCCCTAAGAACACAGTGGTCACTCTGTCTAGCCGCATAAGAGAGCGCTATGTTCAGAGACCAGAACCCTCCATACAGGGTGGTCACCCAGGCCATGGTACAAAGCTAGTTCTAAGCCCTCGTGAGCAGGAGACATGCGACCTTCCCCCCTGGTACAGGGTGGTCACGGCAGCTACATTATCAACAGGCCACAATGCCAAAAGGACTAGAGGGCAGAGCCCTGAACCCAAATTACAGGCAGGTCTCAGTACCAATGGCACGAAGCTCCTGCTAATCCCTTCCAAATGAGTGGGATTCGACCTGCACCTGAATTACAGGGCGGTCCCTTCCCAGTAGGCTGCTACAGAAGACTCGTGCCAAGAGCCTAAAAGACAGCCACCTTCTCCTGAATTGCAGGGAGGTCACGCTGCACCGGCTTCCACAGAGCTCAAGTTTCCCCATAAGCCACAGGACCGTGACTTGCACCCTACTTACAGGGCAGTCACTCCCGCTAGCCAGCTAAATGAGCACACTGCCAACAGAGCACAGACCTGAACCCTACTTACAGGGAAGACCACACTGCTCAAAGTAGGAAAAGGCTCAATAGCCTTAAGTGACCAGAGGCTCTTAATTTTCGGAGGGGGGGGAGAGCTCACTCTGTCCAGGGTCCCATTCCTTCCCCTCCAGCTTCTGTGGCTTCCTCCCTTTCCTTTCCTCCTGTCCGACGGATTTTTCCTCGCGCCGTCCTTCCTTCTGTCTTCTCTTCCTTGGCAACCCTGGAACCAGAGAGACACACACACAGAGGGAGAGGCTTGAGACATGATGGCGCTACTTGTCATCAATTTGCTTCAAACAATGCCAGAGGAGCATCTCTTTTGGAACTTACCAGCAACGACTCCAGAATGTCTCATCTCCAACGTCCAGGCCATGAGCCACGGAGAGGCGAGGCGGTGCAATTCCAGGCCAGCTGGCAAGGGAGGGTGATGGGCAGGGACCCTGGACAGAGTTTCTCGGGGGCGGGGGGCTGGCACGACAACTAGTGACTCATGAGACTTGGACCCTCCTTACAGGGTGCTCATTCTGACCAGCAGCCATGGTACTGTAATGTGCAGTGGCACAAGGGCAGAGACTCGATCCCGAATTACAGGAAGGTCATCCAGCCCCAATTACTAGCATGCTGCTAATCCCTCAGCTGGAGCAAGGAGGGATCCAACCTATACGTCCACACTGTTTTCCAGCGTGGCCAGTCCAATTCGCCAGCTCAAGGCATATTAATGGCCAAGGAGAGGCGGGCAAGGACCTTTCCCTCAATTACAGGGAGGCCATGCCGGACAAGAGAGCAAGGGCCACAATGTGTTGCATAAAAGCGGGAAGTACGTGACATGTCCCCTGATTAACAGGATTGCCACGCTGACTAGGCTGAAACAGAGACCCCAGCATTCATTACAGGAAGGCCCCGGTGCTCAGCGGCCTAAAGCGCTCAATTTCCCCTATCAGCGGCATCCTGGTGACTTGCACCCGCATTACAGGGCAGTCACTCTCACTATCCAGCTGCCGTAGGCCAAAGGGCCGACCTGAACCCTCATTACAGGGTGGTCAGACTGCTCCAACACAGGTTGCCGCATAAGCAAGAGGAGGAAACTCCCTCCCTAAGAACACAGTGGTCACTCTGTCTAGCCGCATAAGAGAGCGCTATGTTCAGAGACCAGAACCCTCCATACAGGGTGGTCACCCAGGCCATGGTACAAAGCTAGTTCTAAGCCCTCGTGAGCAGGAGACATGCGACCTTCCCCCCTGGTACAGGGTGGTCACGGCAGCTACATTATCAACAGGCCACAATGCCAAAAGGACTAGAGGGCAGAGCCCTGAACCCAAATTACAGGCAGGTCTCAGTACCAATGGCACGAAGCTCCTGCTAATCCCTTCCAAATGAGTGGGATTCGACCTGCACCTGAATTACAGGGCGGTCCCTTCCCAGTAGGCTGCTACAGAAGACTCGTGCCAAGAGCCTAAAAGACAGCCACCTTCTCCTGAATTGCAGGGAGGTCACGCTGCACCGGCTTCCACAGAGCTCAAGTTTCCCCATAAGCCACAGGACCGTGACTTGCACCCTACTTACAGGGCAGTCACTCCCGCTAGCCAGCTAAATGAGCACACTGCCAACAGAGCACAGACCTGAACCCTACTTACAGGGAAGACCACACTGCTCAAAGTAGGAAAAGGCTCAATAGCCTTAAGTGACCAGAGGCTCTTAATTTTCGGAGGGGGGGGGAGAGCTCACTCTGTCCAGGGTCCCATTCCTTCCCCTCCAGCTTCTGTGGCTTCCTCCCTTTCCTTTCCTCCTGTCCGACGGATTTTTCCTCGCGCCGTCCTTCCTTCTGTCTTCTCTTCCTTGGCAACCCTGGAACCAGAGAGACACACACACAGAGGGAGAGGCTTGAGACATGATGGCGCTACTTGTCATCAATTTGCTTCAAACAATGCCAGAGGAGCATCTCTTTTGGAACTTACCAGCAACGGCTGCAGAATGTCTCATCTCCAGCGGCCAGGCCATGAGCCACGGAGAGGCGAGGCAGTGCAATTCCAGTCCAGCTGGCAAGGGAGGGTGATGGGCAGGGACCCTGGACAGAGTTTCTCGGGGGCGGGGGGCTGGCACGACAACTAGTGACTCATGAGACTTGGACCCTCCTTACAGGGTGCTCATTCTGACCAGCAGCCATGGTACTGTAATGTGCAGTGGCACAAGGGCAGAGACTCGATCCCGAATTACAGGAAGGTCATCCAGCCCCAATTACTAGCATGCTGCTAATCCCTCAGCTGGAGCAAGGAGGGATCCAACCTATACGTCCACACTGTTTTCCAGCGTGGCCAGTCCAATTCGCCAGCTCAAGGCATATTAATGGCCAAGGAGAGGCGGGCAAGGACCTTTCCCTCAATTACAGGGAGGCCATGCCGGACAAGAGAGCAAGGGCCACAATGTGTTGCATAAAAGCGGGAAGTACGTGACATGTCCCCTGATTAACAGGATTGCCACGCTGACTAGGCTGAAACAGAGACCCCAGCATTCATTACAGGAAGGCCCCGGTGCTCAGCGGCCTAAAGCGCTCAATTTCCCCTATCAGCGGCATCCTGGTGACTTGCACCCGCATTACAGGGCAGTCACTCTCACTATCCAGCTGCCGTAGGCCAAAGGGCCGACCTGAACCCTCATTACAGGGTGGTCAGACTGCTCCAACACAGGTTGCCGCATAAGCAAGAGGAGGAAACTCCCTCCCTAAGAACACAGTGGTCACTCTGTCTAGCCGCATAAGAGAGCGCTATGTTCAGAGACCAGAACCCTCCATACAGGGTGGTCACCCAGGCCATGGTACAAAGCTAGTTCTAAGCCCTCGTGAGCAGGAGACATGCGACCTTCCCCCCTGGTACAGGGTGGTCACGGCAGCTACATTATCAACAGGCCACAATGCCAAAAGGACTAGAGGGCAGAGCCCTGAACCCAAATTACAGGCAGGTCTCAGTACCAATGGCACGAAGCTCCTGCTAATCCCTTCCAAATGAGTGGGATTCGACCTGCACCTGAATTACAGGGCGGTCCCTTCCCAGTAGGCTGCTACAGAAGACTCGTGCCAAGAGCCTAAAAGACAGCCACCTTCTCCTGAATTGCAGGGAGGTCACGCTGCACCGGCTTCCACAGAGCTCAAGTTTCCCCATAAGCCACAGGACCGTGACTTGCACCCTACTTACAGGGCAGTCACTCCCGCTAGCCAGCTAAATGAGCACACTGCCAACAGAGCACAGACCTGAACCCTACTTACAGGGAAGGCCACACGGCTCAAAGTAGGAAAAGGCTCAATAGCCTTAAGTGACCAGAGGCTCTTAATTTTCGGAGGGGGGGCGGCTCACTCTGTCCAGGGTCCCATTCCTTCCCCTCCAGCTTCTGTGGCTTCCTCCCTTTCCTTTCCTCCTGTCCGACGGATTTTTCCTCGCGCTGTCCTTCCTTCTGTCTTCTCTTCCTTGGCAACCCTGGAACCAGAGAGACACACACACAGAGGGAGAGGCATGAGACATGATGGCGCTACTTGTCATCAATTTGCTTCAAACAATGCCACAGGAGCATCTCTTTTGGAACTTACCAGCAACGACTCCAGAATGTCTCATCTCCAACGTCCAGGCCATGAGCCACGGAGAGGCGAGGCGGTGCAATTCCAGGCCAGCTGGCAAGGGAGGGTGATGGGCAGGGACCCTGGACAGAGTTTCTCGGGGGCGGGGGGCTGGCACGACAACTAGTGACTCATGAGACTTGGACCCTCCTTACAGGGTGCTCATTCTGACCAGCAGCCATGGTACTGTAATGTGCAGTGGCACAAGGGCAGAGACTCGATCCCGAATTACAGGAAGGTCATCCAGCCCCAATTACTAGCATGCTGCTAATCCCTCAGCTGGAGCAAGGAGGGATCCAACCTATACGTCCACACTGTTTTCCAGCGTGGCCAGTCCAATTCGCCAGCTCAAGGCATATTAATGGCCAAGGAGAGGCGGGCAAGGACCTTTCCCTCAATTACAGGGAGGCCATGCCGGACAAGAGAGCAAGGGCCACAATGTGTTGCATAAAAGCGGGAAGTACGTGACATGTCCCCTGATTAACAGGATTGCCACGCTGACTAGGCTGAAACAGAGACCCCAGCATTCATTACAGGAAGGCCCCGGTGCTCAGCGGCCTAAAGCGCTCAATTTCCCCTATCAGCGGCATCCTGGTGACTTGCACCCGCATTACAGGGCAGTCACTCTCACTATCCAGCTGCCGTAGGCCAAAGGGCCGACCTGAACCCTCATTACAGGGTGGTCAGACTGCTCCAACACAGGTTGCCGCATAAGCAAGAGGAGGAAACTCCCTCCCTAAGAACACAGTGGTCACTCTGTCTAGCCGCATAAGAGAGCGCTATGTTCAGAGACCAGAACCCTCCATACAGGGTGGTCACCCAGGCCATGGTACAAAGCTAGTTCTAAGCCCTCGTGAGCAGGAGACATGCGACCTTCCCCCCTGGTACAGGGTGGTCACGGCAGCTACATTATCAACAGGCCACAATGCCAAAAGGACTAGAGGGCAGAGCCCTGAACCCAAATTACAGGCAGGTCTCAGTACCAATGGCACGAAGCTCCTGCTAATCCCTTCCAAATGAGTGGGATTCGACCTGCACCTGAATTACAGGGCGGTCCCTTCCCAGTAGGCTGCTACAGAAGACTCGTGCCAAGAGCCTAAAAGACAGCCACCTTCTCCTGAATTGCAGGGAGGTCACGCTGCACCGGCTTCCACAGAGCTCAAGTTTCCCCATAAGCCACAGGACCGTGACTTGCACCCTACTTACAGGGCAGTCACTCCCGCTAGCCAGCTAAATGAGCACACTGCCAACAGAGCACAGACCTGAACCCTACTTACAGGGAAGGCCACACTGCTCAAAGTAGGAAAAGGCTCAATAGCCTTAAATGACCAGAGGCTCTTAATTTTAGGGCGGGGGGGCTCACTCTGTCCAGGGTCCCATTCCTTCCCCTCCAGCTTCAGGGGCTTCCTCCCTTTCCTTTCCTCCTGTCTGACGGATTTTTCCTCACGCCGTCCTTCCTTCTGTCTTCTCTTCCTTGGCAACCCTGGAACCAGAGAGACACACACACAGAGGGAGAGGCATGAGACATGATGGCACTACTTGTCATCAATTTGCTTCAAACAATGCCAGAGGAGCATCTCTTTTGGAACTTACCAGCAACGACTCCAGAATGTCTCATCTCCAACGTCCAGGCCATGAGCCACGGAGAGGCGAGGCGGTGCAATTCCAGGCCAGCTGGCAAGGGAGGGTGATGGGCAGGGACCCTGGACAGAGTTTCTCGGGGGCGGGGGGCTGGCACGACAACTAGTGACTCATGAGACTTGGACCCTCCTTACAGGGTGCTCATTCTGACCAGCAGCCATGGTACTGTAATGTGCAGTGGCACAAGGGCAGAGACTCGATCCCGAATTACAGGAAGGTCATCCAGCCCCAATTACTAGCATGCTGCTAATCCCTCAGCTGGAGCAAGGAGGGATCCAACCTATACGTCCACACTGTTTTCCAGCGTGGCCAGTCCAATTCGCCAGCTCAAGGCATATTAATGGCCAAGGAGAGGCGGGCAAGGACCTTTCCCTCAATTACAGGGAGGCCATGCCGGACAAGAGAGCAAGGGCCACAATGTGTTGCATAAAAGCGGGAAGTACGTGACATGTCCCCTGATTAACAGGATTGCCACGCTGACTAGGCTGAAACAGAGACCCCAGCATTCATTACAGGAAGGCCCCGGTGCTCAGCGGCCTAAAGCGCTCAATTTCCCCTATCAGCGGCATCCTGGTGACTTGCACCCGCATTACAGGGCAGTCACTCTCACTATCCAGCTGCCGTAGGCCAAAGGGCCGACCTGAACCCTCATTACAGGGTGGTCAGACTGCTCCAACACAGGTTGCCGCATAAGCAAGAGGAGGAAACTCCCTCCCTAAGAACACAGTGGTCACTCTGTCTAGCCGCATAAGAGAGCGCTATGTTCAGAGACCAGAACCCTCCATACAGGGTGGTCACCCAGGCCATGGTACAAAGCTAGTTCTAAGCCCTCGTGAGCAGGAGACATGCGACCTTCCCCCCTGGTACAGGGTGGTCACGGCAGCTACATTATCAACAGGCCACAATGCCAAAAGGACTAGAGGGCAGAGCCCTGAACCCAAATTACAGGCAGGTCTCAGTACCAATGGCACGAAGCTCCTGCTAATCCCTTCCAAATGAGTGGGATTCGACCTGCACCTGAATTACAGGGCGGTCCCTTCCCAGTAGGCTGCTACAGAAGACTCGTGCCAAGAGCCTAAAAGACAGCCACCTTCTCCTGAATTGCAGGGAGGTCACGCTGCACCGGCTTCCACAGAGCTCAAGTTTCCCCATAAGCCACAGGACCGTGACTTGCACCCTACTTACAGGGCAGTCACTCCCGCTAGCCAGCTAAATGAGCACACTGCCAACAGAGCACAGACCTGAACCCTACTTACAGGGAAGGCCACACTGCTCAAAGTAGGAAAAGGCTCAATAGCCTTAAATGACCAGAGGCTCTTAATTTTAGGGGGGGGGGGCTCACTCTGTCCAGGGTCCCATTCCTTCCCCTCCAGCTTCAGGGGCTTCCTCCCTTTCCTTTCCTCCTGTCCGACCGATTTTTCCTCGCGCCGTCCTTCCTTCTGTCTTCTCTTCCTTGGCAACCCTGGAACCAGAGAGACACACACACAGAGGGAGAGGCATGAGACATGATGGCACTACTTCTCATCAATTTGCTTCAAACAATACCAGAGGAGCATCTCTTTTGGGACTTACCAGCAACGGCTGCAGAATGTCTCATCTCCAGCGGCCAGGCCATGAGCCACGGAGAGGCGAGGCGGTGCAATTCCAGGCCAGCTGGCAAGGGAGGGTGATGGGCAGGGACCCTGGACAGAGTTTCTCGGGGGCGGGGGGCTGATACGACAAATAGTGACTCATGAGACTTGGACCCTCCTTACAGGGTGCTCATTCTGACCAGCAGCCATGGTACTGTAATGTGCAGTGGCACAAGGGCAGAGACTCGATCCTGAATTACAGGAAGGTCATCCAGCCCCAATTACTAGCATGCTGCTAATCCCTCAGCTGGAGCAAGGAGGGATCCAACCTATACGTCCACACTGTTTTCCAGCGTGGCCAGTCCAATTCGCCAGTTCAAGGCATATTAATGGCCAAGGAGAGGCGGGCAAGGACCTTTCCCTCAATTACAGGGAGGCCATGCCGGACAAGAGAGCAAGGGCCACAATGTGTTGCATAAAAGCGGGAAGTACGTGACATGTCCCCTGATTAACAGGATTGCCACGCTGACTAGGCTGAAACAGAGACCCCAGCATTCATTACAGGAAGGCCCCGGTGCTCAGGGGCCTAAAGCGCTCAATTTCCCCTATCAGCGGCATCCTGGTGACTTGCACCCGCATTACAGGGCAGTCACTCTCACTATCCAGCTGCCGTAGGCCAAAGGGCCGACCTGAACCCTCATTACAGGGTGGTTAGACTGCTCCAACACAGGTTGCCGCATAAGCAAGAGGAGGAAACTCCCTCCCTAAGAACACAGTGGTCACTCTGTCTAGCCGCATAAGAGAGCGCTATGTTTAGAGACCAGAACCCTCCATACAGGGTGGTCACCCAGGCCATGGTACAAAGCTAGTTCTAAGCCCTCGTGAGCAGAGACATGCGACCTTCCCCCCCGGTACAGGGTGGTCACGGCAGCTACATTATCAACAGGCCACAATGCCAAAAGGACAAGAGGGCAGAGCCCTGAACTCAAATTACAGGCAGGTCTCAGTACCAATGGCACAAAGCTCCTGCTAATCCCTTCCAAATGAGTGGGATTCGACCTGCTCCTGAATTACAGGGCGGTCCCTTCCCAGTAGGCTGCTACAGAAGGCTCGTGCCAAGAGCCTAAAAGACAGCCACCTTCTCCTGAATTGCAGGGAGGTCACGCTGCACCGGCTTCCACAGAGCTCAAGATCCCCCATAAGCCACAGGACCGTGACTTGCACCCTACTTACAGGGCAGTCACTCCCGCTAGCCAGCTAAATGAGCACACTGCCAACAGAGCACAGACCTGAACCCTACTTACAGGGAAGGCCACACTGCTCAAAGTAGGAAAAGGCTCAATAGCCTTAAGTGACCAGATGCTCTTAATTTTAGGGGGGCGGCTCACTCTGTCCAGGGTCCCATTCCTTCCCCTCCAGCTTCTGTGGCTTCCTCCCTTTCCTTTCCTCCTGTCCGACGGATTTTTCCTCGCGCCGTCCTTCCTTCTGTCTTCTCTTCCTTGGCAACCCTGGAACCAGAGAGACACACACACAGAGGGAGAGGCATGAGACATGATGGCGTTACTTGTCATCAATTTGCTTCAAACAATGCCAGAGGAGCATCTCTTTTGGGACTTACCAGCAACGGCTGCAGAATGTCTCATCTCCAGCGGCCAGGCCATGAGCCACGGAGAGGCGAGGCGGTGCAATTCCAGGCCAGCTGGCAAGGGAGGGTGATGGGCAGGGACCCTGGACAGAGTTTCTCGGGGGCGGGGGGCTGGCACGACAACTAGTGACTCATGAGACTTGGACCCTCCTTACAGGGTGCTCATTCTGACCAGCAGCCATGGTACTGTAATGTGCAGTGGCACAAGGGCAGAGACTCGATCCCGAATTACAGGAAGGTCATCCAGCCCCAATTACTAGCATGCTGCTAATCCCTCAGCTGAAGCAAGGAGGGATCCAACCTATACGTCCACGCTGTTTTCCAGCGTGGCCAGTCCAGTTCGCCAGCTCAAGGCATATTAATGGCCAAGGAGAGGCGGGCAAGGACCTTTCCCTCAATTACAGGGAGGCCATGCCGGACAAGAGAGCAAGGGCCACAATGTGTTGCATAAAAGCGGGAAGTACGTGACATGTCCCCTGATTAACAGGATTGCCACGCTGACTAGGCTGAAACAGAGACCCCAGCATTCATTACAGGAAGGCCCCGGTGCTCAGGGGCCTAAAGCGCTCAATTTCCCCTATCAGCAGCATCCTGGTGACTTGCACCCGCATTACAGGGCAGTCACTCTCACTATCCAGCTGCCGTAGGCCAAAGGGCCGACCTGAACCCTCATTACAGGGTGGACAGACTGCTCCAACACAGGTTGCCGCATAAGCAAGAGGAGGAAGCTCCCTCCCTAAGAACACAGTGGTCACTCTGTCTAGCCGCATAAGAGAGCGCTATGTTCAAAGACCAGAACCCTCCATACAGGGTTGTCTCACAGTAAAAACCAAAAAGGGACAACCTGAACTCTGGTTATAGGGTGGCCATCTATTCCATGAAACAAAACTGGCTCTAAAGCCCTCAAGAACTGGGGACATATGACCTACAACCCACTTATTGGTTGTATAATACCACTATAATACCAACAAGCAACAAAGTCAAACTGACATTAGTGCACAGACCTGAACAGAAATTACAGGAATGTATAAATACCATTGGCAGTAACCAAGCACTAATCCTTTCCATCTGAGAAGTATTTCACCTGCACCTGAATTAAAGGGCGGTCCATTCACTTTAGGTGGCTACAAAGGCACAGTGTCAAGAGCCTAAACAACAGAGACCATCTTCAGAATTACAGGGAGGTCTCTCTGCCAAAGGTATTAAAATGTTCAAACCCTTCCCTAAAAAATAGGTATGAAAGCTCAACCATCCCTTAACCCTTTCTATGACTAGTGGAAGGAGAAACCCATCTGTGCACTTGTAAGTTGTTCTCTGGTTCTGGGCAGTGTACAAAAATAAATATGCTGCAGCGATTTAAAAACTAAAATTAAAAATTATCTTTCATATCCATAGCTATCATACTCATTCATCGACACACACATACAAAAACAAAAAAACCCACTGCCCAGAGTAGAAAAGAGCTCATAGTGACAGAAAGCTGACCCATTTTTTAAAGGGGATCGATTCTCCTCCAGTCCAAAAGGTAAAGAAAGGTAAAAGCTGTACTCTATTTATTGGGAAGGGTACACTTAGACTTAGAAATGAAATAAGATAAAATGGAAGACCTATACCCTGCTTGCATGGATGTTGATAGAGCAGAAGTGACACTATGATATTTCCCATGAGAAATAGGGGTAATAACCTAAACCCTACATAAATGGAAGGAACTCCAATTAGCTGAATAAGGGAATACATCTTATTAGGAAGTAATGAGGAAGAAACATGGACCTCAATTATTGGACGGATAAATGGGCGACACTATATAAATGTCTCCGAAATCCCAATAATAGGAAATATATATCTTATATCTTACTTTCTGGGGTGGCTCACACACTCTAGACTGCCAAAATCCACAATGCCAGAAGAGCAGAGACCTGAACACAATTTACAGTCTGGTCTCAATACAAATAGTTACAAATTAGACCTAATCACTGCTAAAAGAGCTGACCCTAACACCGCATAACAGGACGGGCAGATTCCTGAAACAGAGGATGCTGCATAAACAAGAGGAGGAAACACCCTCCCTAAGAACAGAGTGGCCATACTGTCTAGCCTCATTAGAAAACACTATTTTCATAAAGGAAAGGGAAGAGACCAGAACCCTCCATACAGGGTGGTCACCCAGGCCATGGTACAAAGCTAGTTCTAAGCCCTCGTGAGCAGGAGACATGCTACCTTCCCCTCCGGTACAGGGTGGTCATGGCAGCTACATTATCAACAGGCCACAATGCCAAAAGGGCAAGAGGGTAGAGCCCTGAACCCAAATTACAGGCAGGTCTCAGTACCAATGGCACGAAGCTCCTGCTAATCCCTTCCAAATGAGTGGGATTCGACCTGCACCTGAATTACAGGGCGGTCCCTTCCCAGTAGGCTGCTACAGAAGACTCGTGCCAAGAGCCTAAAAGACAGCCATCTTCTCCTGAATTGCAGGGAAGTCACGCTGCACCGGCTTCCACAGAGCTCAAGATCCCCCATAAGCCACAGGACCGTGACTTGCATCCTACTTACAGGGCCAGTCACTCCCGCTAGCCAGCTAAATGAGCACACTGCCAACAGATCACAGACTTGAACCCTACTTACAGGGAAGGCCACACTGCTCAATGTATGAAAAGGCTCAATAACCTTGACCAGAGGCTCTTAATTTTGGGGGGGCTCACTCTGTCCAGGGTCCCTTTCCTTCTCCTCCAGCTTCAGAGGCTTCCTTGATTACTTTCCTCCTATCTGATTGATATTTCTTGGCATCTTCCTTTTTTCTTGTCTTCCTTTGTAGCACTGGAAACAAAGAGGGAGACAAAGAGAGACTGACTTGTCATCAATTTAATTCAAATAATGCCAGAGGGACCCTACTTACAGGGTGCCACAATAGCATAATTGGAAGCAACTAAAGGGTAAGGACTTGATCCCTAGTTGCAGGGCTTTCCCTTCCCTATTTACTAAAATGCTGTTAATCCCTCCCAAAGATCAAGGAGGGATAAAATCTAGACCCTGAGTTATAGGGTAGTCAATCAATTCACTGGCTTAAGGTGTAATGGAGGCAGGTCTCAGAACCAATGACACTAAAATAGCTCTAATCCCTTCTAAATTGGAAGAGTTCAACCTGCACCTAAAATATACTGTGGTCTGTTCTGTTTAACCAGCTAGAAGGTCCTAATGCCAAGAGCTCAAAGGCAGAGTCTTTCTACTGAATTACAGGCAGGCCACATAGCTCAAGGTACCAAATGCCTCCACCTTTCCTACAGAAGAAAGAGATTATTGTGACATGCACACTCCTTATAGATTTGTCACGCTGACTAGACTACAAACAAGGGATAATGAAAAGAGGGAAATAAGTCAAAGACCTTACTCTGAATTACTGGGAGGTCAAGCAGCTCAGGGGTCTAAACCTTGAATATCCCCATAAGCTTTGTTCTGTCATCACAGGTTAGTTACTCTTACTAGCTAGCTAACAGAGAATAATACCAAAAGTCCAGGATATTATAGATCTGAACCTTTTCTCCAGGGAAATCACACTGCTTAAGTTTTTAATAGCTTCAACTCCACCATATGACCCAAGTCTTAATTATGGGTGATGCTCACTGTGTCCAGAGTTTCTTTCCCTCTCCTCTACCATTAGTGGTTTCCTTTTCCCCCTCCTCTTTGCTCAGTTACTTGGAGGCTTTCTTTTTCTTCTCTTCCTTGAAGGAGTTGGAAAGAGACAGACAGACAGAGAGAAGGTAAAATAAGTTATGGGAGGGCTTAGCACACTCTATATCCCCAACATAAACTGGGCATAAATGAGGAATTTGTTCTTGTTTTCCCCAAATCTGAAGACTGTCTAAGCCCTCTGCCACTCACCATCCACCTCAACGCTTCCCACCACCTCAGCCTGAATCCCTGCCAAGCACTTGCTGCCTGAGCCCTCGCTCTTCATCCCACCTCAATGCTTCCACCTTAGCTTGAACTCCTGCCGCTCACGCCTTGCCTCAGCGCTTCCCGCCAGCTCAGCCTGCGCCCCTGCTGCTCGCCTCCTGCCACTGCGCTTCCCTCCGCCTCCGGCTGAATCCTCCCTGTTCATCCCCCACCTCAGCTTCTACCTCAGCATGAGCCCGCCCAGCTCAGCGCTTCCCGCCTTCTCAGTCTCTCACCTCCACCCTTCCCGCCTCAGCCCCGCACCCAGTGTTGCCCGCCTCAGCGCGGGCCCCACATCCCAGCGATGCCTGCTTCGAGCCGAGCCCCCCGATTGCAGCGCTTCCCGCCTCGACCTGAGCACCGCACTTCAGTGCTCCCCTCACCTCAGCCCCAGCCCTCACCCCAGCGCTTCCCACCTCAGACTATGCACCGCAGCTCAGCACATCTTGCCTCAGCTTGTCCCCCACCTCAGCGCCTCCAGCCCAGCCTGAACCTCTGCCACCCACCGACCACCTCAGCGCTTCCCACCACGTCCCTGCTTCTCAGCTCTCACTTCCCGCCTCTGCACCTCCACCCCAGCGCCCCCAACTCAAACTGAGCCTGTCCCACCTCAGCACTTCCCATCTCAGACAGAGCCCCCCCCCCCCCAGTGTATCCTGCTCAGCCTGATCCTCTGCCACACACCGACCAACTAAGGATTTCCCACCTCTTCAGTTTGAGTCCCTCCTTCTCACCCCAACCTTCGGGAGTCTCACCTCAATCTTAGCCCCATAGCTCACAACACTTCCTGCCACAACCTCTCCACCCCCCCCCCCTCAGCACTTCCCACCTCAGCCTCTGCCACCAGACCTCAGTGCGTCCCTCAGCCTGGACCCTGCACCTAATTGCTTCCCACCTCAGCCTGAGCCCCCCTCAACTCAGCTCTTTCCACCTCAGCCTAAGCCCCTCCCACCTCAGCCTGAGCCCCCCACCTCAGCACTTCCCACCTCAGATAGGGCCCTCCCCCCACCTCAGTGCTTCCATCACAGACCATGTCAGCATTTTCTATCTCTTCAGAATGAGCCCCTGATTCTCACCCCCCACCTCAGCGCTTCCCACACCAATTTGGACCATGCATCTAAGTGCTTCCTGACTCAGACTGAGCCCCTCCTCACTTCAGCCCCTGCCACCACAGCCTGCGCCCCCCACCTCAGCTCTTCCCGCCTTAGACTGAGATCCCCTCACTTCAGCCCTTGCCACCACAGCCTGAGCCCCCACCTCAGCTCTTCCCGCCTTAGACTGAGCCCCCCCACCTCAGCCCTTCCCACCTAAGCCTGAAACCCCCACCTCAGTGCTTCCCATCTCAGATAGAGCCCCCACACCTCAGTGCTTCCAGCTCAGCCTGATTGTCTGCCTCCCACAGACCACCTTAGCATCTCCCACCTCTTCAGAATGAGTCCCTGCTTCTCACACACACACACACCTCAGTGCTTCCCACCTCAGTCTGGACCCTGAACCTAAGTGCTTCCTGCCTCAGACTCAACCTCCCTCACCTCAGCCTTCTTGGCCTCAGCCTGCGCCCCCCACCTCAGCTTTTCCCACCTCAGACTGAACCCCCCCTCACTTCAGCCCCTGCCACCACAGCCTGCGCCCCCCACCTCAGCTCTTCCCACCTCAGCCTGAACCCCCCAACTCAACACTTCCTGCTTCAGCTTCTGTACCCCTCCTCAGCGCTTCCCACCTCAGACAGAGCCCCCCTCACCTCAGTGCTTCTTGCTCAGCCTCATTGTCTGCCACCCACCGACCACCTCAGCACTTCCCGCCTCTTTAGAACGAGTCCCTGCTTCTCACCCCCCACCTCAGCACTTCCCATCTCAACCTGGACTCTGTACCTAAGTGCTTCCCGCCTCAGGCTGAGCCCCCCTCACCTCAGCCCTTTCCGCCTCAGCCTGAGCAACTCCCACCTTAGCATTTCTCACCTCAGCCTGAGCCCCCCACCTCAGCGTGAGCCCCCCACCTCAGCCTGAAACACTTCCACCTTAGCACTTCCCACTTAAGCATGAACCACGATCTCAGCACTTCCCATCTCAGACTATGCACCCCACCTCAGTGCTTCCAGCTCAGCCTCATTGTCTGCTGCCCACCGACCACGTCAGCACTTCCCTCTTCTTCAGTATGAGTCCCTGCATTTCACCCCCACCTCAGTGCTTCCCACCTCAATCTTAGCCCCATCGCTCAATACTTCCTGTCACAACCTCTGTATCCCCACCTCAGCGCTTCTCACCTCAGCCTCTGCCACCAGACCTCAGTGCGTCCCTCTCAGCCTGGACCCTGCACCTAATTGCTTCCCACCTCAGACTGAGCTCCTCAACTCAGCCCGTTCCGCCTCAGCCTAAGCCCCTCCCACCTCAGCACTTCCCACCTCAGACAGAGCCCCCCCCCCACCCTCCCACCTCAGTGCTTCAGTCTCAGCCTGATTGTCTCCCACTCACAGACGATGTCAGCATTTCCCATCTCTTCAGAATGAGCCCCTGATTCTCACCCCCCACCTCGGCGCTTCCCACATCAATCTGGACCATGCATCCAAGTGCTTCCCGCCTCAGACTGAGCCCCCCCCCCACTTCAGCCCTTGCCACCTCAGGCTGAGCCCCCCCACCTCAGCACTTCCTGCCTCAGCCTGAAACCCCCACCTCAGTGCTTCCCATCTCAGATAGAGCCCCTACACCTCAGTGTTTCCAGCTCAGCCTCATCATCTGCTCCCCACTCATCACCTCAGCACTTCCCTCTTCTTTAGTACGTGTCCCTGCTTTTCACCCCCCACCTCAGTCTTAGCCCCATCCCTCAACACTTCCTGTCACCACCTCTTCACCCCCACCTCAGCACTTCCCACCTAAGCCTTACCCCCCCCCCCCACCTCTGCACTTCCCTCTTCAGACTCTGCACCCCACCTCGGTGCTTCCCATCTTGGACAGAGACCACCCACCTCAGTGCTTTCAGCTCAGCCTGATCGTCTGCCATATTCTGACCACCTCAACACTTCCCGCTTCTTTAGAATGAGTCCCTGCTTCTCTCCCTCCCCCCACACCTCAACACTTCCCACCTCAACTTGGACCATGCACCTAAGGGTATGTCTACACTACCCCGCTAGTTCGAACTAGGAGGGTAATGTAGGCATACCGCACTTGCAAATGAAGCCCGGGATTTGAATTTCCCGGGCTTCATTTGCATAAGCGGGGAGCCGCCGTTTTTAAATCCCCGCTGGTTCGAACCCCGTGTAGCGCGGCTACACGGGGCTCGAACTAGGTGGAACGAGGTGTACCGATAGTTCGGAATAGGAATCCTAGTCCGAACTACCTAGTTCGAGCCCCGTGTAGCCGCGCTACACGGGGTTCGAACCAGCGGGGATTTAAAAACGGCGGCTCCCCGCTTAAGCAAATGAAGCCCGGGAAATTCAAATCCCGGGCTTCATTTGCAAGTTTGGTATGCCTACATTACCCTCCTAGTTTGAACTAGGAGGGTAGTGTAGACATACCCTAAGTGCTTTCCTCCTCAGACTGAGCCCCTCTCACTTCAGCCCTTGCCACCTCAGCCTGAGCCGCTCCCATCTCAGCACTTCCCACCTCAGCCTGAGCCCCCCAACTCAGCACTTCCTGCTTCAGCTTCTGCACCCCTCCTCAATGCTTCCCATCTCAGACAAAGCCTCCTTTACCTCATTGCTTCCAGTTCAGCCTGATCTTCTGCCACCCATCGATCACCTCAGTACTTCCCACCCTCACTTGCTGGGGTCCAAGCCCTGCTCCTAGACAGGATCCCAATTTGTGGGGAAGTGAAACCTGCCCCCTATGGATCGCTGCTCCTGGGGCAGCTTGTATGCAGGGCAAGGGCTGCCCCAGGCTGCTTCTTGTGGCACTGGCTGAGAGGCCTAACCTGGGGCAGAGGAAAGCTGCTAACCATGCCCAGGGTTTGCAGGGATTGGGTTGCTGAGGGTGGGGCAGGGACGCATGGGGAGCCAGCAGGGGGCTCTGAGAGCCAGAGGGTAGTGAGATGGGAAGAGGGGTACAGGAGAGAAAACCAGGAATGCAGGGAGCTCTAGTCCCAAGAGGAGCTGCACTGCAGCCCAGCTCCAGCTCCAGCACCAGCAGCTACCTGCCATGCAGCCTGCCTTGGTAGCAGCCAGGCAGCCACCATACAGTCCTAGCCCCAGCTACTGCCCTGGGGAAGAGCAGGAGCTGGGGGTCAGGGCCACATGGTGGCTGCCTGCATGCTCTTGGGGTGGGCTGCATGGTAGCTGCTAGAGCTGGAGTCCAGGCTGTGGTGCTGCTGCTCCTGGGGCTGGGGTCACGATAACACTGATTAGCAGAATGCCCATGGCTAGGTTTTGTGTTTCTATTGATGGTGTGCATTCACACATGCCTTGGTTAATAAGAAATTATATTCCACACATGGATGGAAAAAGGTTATACATGCATGGAAAAGATTAGAGGGACCCTTCTTATACAAGGCCCTGATTGGCTGTCTTCAGCCTCCCTTTTATTTGCTGGTGCCACAGCCCTCTCCAAGGGCTAATTAATCCCTTGTTAAGCAGTGCAGGGGAACCGCCGCAATACTATAGAGCCACAACAATAATTAAAGGTCTAGAAAATATGAGCTATGAGGGAAGGTTGACAGAATTGGGCTTGTTTAGTCTGGAAAAGAGAAGACGGAGAGGGGACATGATAGCAGTTTTCAGGTATCTAAAAGGGTGTCAGAAGGAGGAGGGGGGATTGTTCTCCTTGGCCTCTGAGGATAGGACAAGAAGCAATGGGCTTAAACTGCAACAAGGGAGGTTTAGGTTGGATATTAGGAAAAACTTCCTGTCAGGATGGTTAAACACTGGAATAAATTGCCTACGATGGTTGTGGAATCTCCATCACTGGAGATATTTAAGAGCAGGCTAGTCAGACATCTATCAGGCATGATCTAGACCAGAGCTATTCAACTGTAGAAGCCCGGAGGCCACAATGATACTAACAGGACATGCTGAGGGCAGCAGTTTAAGTGTGGTTGCATATATATGCAAATATATGCAAATAGCTTCTTTCACATTGATGGGCATGAATACAAAGCACGTCCCACAATATCCTGGTGCTCCCAGCACCTCCTCTCAGGGGGCTAGAAACGCCAACACCTTGTACCTGTCTGTTCCAGCCAGCCTGTCCACTTGTGTCTTTCAATGCTCACCTTGCCTAGAAGACGCATTGCTATGTTCAAAGGATCCCACGTTAGGTATGTCTAAGTGGGATAATAGGGCTGGACTTGTTCCCTGGATGGGCTGCAAGCTGGCTGCCAGAGCTGGAGCCACAGCTGATCCTGGGGGCGGGGGCGAATTTTGTGTCCCATCCGAAAGGATGGATGTAATATCAGCTATTCCTTATAAGAATGTTTAAGAGTCTCCGACAACAGGCACCAGCGTTTGTCAGGTTGGTATTTATAAACTTGCAGCAAAGGCACCGTGGAAAAGAGAGGCATTAATAGATTAGGGTGGGTGACTTTTGTGACTCATGTAAAGACTAAACCAAATGTGGGGTTTTTGTAATAGTCTTCTGGCTATTTGGGATCTTAAACAAGCTCTGCAAGCAAGCCCTGACCCAGGAGCAGCTGATCAGCCATCACAGCCCTGGCCTCAGCCTCAGCCTTTCCCCAGGGCTGGCGCTGTGGCCAGGACCATGTAGTGGCTGCCCAGCTGCTCCCAAGGCAGGGCTGTGCGGTGAGCGGCTGCCCCATGTGCTGGGGCTGGAGCCGGGGCTGTGGTGTGGCTGCTCCTGGGGCAGGGCCCTACTGGGGCAACTGCACTGCAGTCCCAGCCTCAGCCCCAGCCCTGGGGAAGGACTGAAGCTGAGATGAGGACCATGTGACGGCTGCCCAGCTGCTCCCAGGGCTAGGCCACGTGGCGGGCAGCTGCCCTTGTGCCAGAGCTGGAGTCAGGTGTCAGCTCCAGGCCCGGTACAGGGGTAGCCACCTGCCATGTGGCCCCACCCCGAGAGTACCTGATCAGCTGTCATTTGGCCTTGGCCCCGCACTCTCCCACCAAGCCTACCACTGCCAGTAGCTTCTGTTCCAGGTTGGAGAAAGGTGAGTGCTGCTGTGCTGCTCTGCTGATGAGGTGGGCAGGATTAAAATTCTTTGTGCTTGTCCACACAGGCATGCACCCGAAGTAAGTCAGTGTTCCATCCAGGAGCAGAGTGAGTTTTGTCTTGTGCACCAATATTGAGGTCATGTGCACTAGTTCAGATGTGTGCCACCGTGGCCCCCACCAATTACTAACACATATCTTAGATACATATATTATGGAAGAAAAAAATACTAAAACAAGGGATAATTAACACTGTGATATGGCTATTTTCTGCCCCTCTCCCCTTCTCTGGGCCAATAGGGAGCAGGTGGAGGACACGGCATGAGGTAGACCCAAGGGGCTGGCTGGGTCCAATGTGAGGAGCCCATGGAAATGTTGTACTTAAAGAATTGCACAGGATCTTCTTCAGGCGGTAAGGCAAAATACCACATTTATTGGTAATATAGAATTATTGTATTATATACACATAATATACTGTGCTCATGCACTCATACACACACACACACACTCCATCTCCGTGGTCCCCAACACGGTGCCCGCAGGCACCATGGCGCCCGCGGGGGCATTTGCATGCGCCCGCCAGGTGCTCAAGGCTGGCCTGGCCCTGGGCACACGGTGCGGCGCTTGCAGGGAGCGCCGGCCCCGGGCGCACGGCGCTTGGGGGGGGCGCCCCGGCCCCAGGTGTGTGGCTATGGGGGGGGGCCCGGGCAAGCGGCTATGGGGGGGCCCCAGCCCCGGGCATGAGGCTATGGGGGGGGCGCCCCCGGGCGCGCAAGTGTCCCCGCCCCCTGGCGCCCGGCGGGCGAACGTCCACGCCCCCTGGTGCCCTACAACCTCAAAAGGTTGGGGACCACTGCTCCATCTTGTCATTGCTTAGTTACCAATTTGTTACTTCCCTTAATTTCACTGGCCAGGTGAGTTAGATGGGGGAGGGAAAGTGAAGAGTTGGACTTTTGTCAGTCCGGACTGATGCACCAATGTTGACAAAACGAGACCTGGGGTCCCATGCAAGGCCCCTCACATTTATAGGAGCTTCCCTCTCATGTAAATCTATGCACTTTGGTTGTGTCAGTTAGGGTACGTCTACACTACAGCGCTAGTTCGAACTAACTTAGTTCGAATTAGTTAATTCGAACTAAGCTAATTCAAACTAACGCGTCTAGAACTAAAAACTAGTTCGAATTAGCGTTTTGCTAATTCGAACTAGCAAGTCCACATTGAGTGGACTCTGAACAGGGCTTAAGGATGGCCGGAAGCAGTGCCGGCAGGGCATAAGAGGAGGACTTAGAGCATGGAGATGCTGTCTCAGGCTAGCCGAGGGCTGCGCTTAAAGGGTCCCGACACCCACCCCGGACACACAGTTCTAAGGGGTGCCCCGCTTGCAAAGAAGTTCTGGCTTGGAGTGCCCGGAGTACCCACACTGGGCACATCACACCACTCGGCCATCAGCCCGGCTGCACTTGCCGCAGGCTGCCATCTGAGGAGAGGGGGTAATTGGGGGGCTGCAGGAGAGCTTCCACCCCCAGAAGCCCGCAGAGCCAGCCCAGTCCTCCCCATCGGGGGCTCGTACCCCATTCCTCCCTCACCTCCTTCCACTTACCCTTCCCTAGCCCCCCTTCTTATTGATGTACAAAATAAAGATAACGTTTCTTCCAACATTGACTCTGTCTTTATTGAACAAAACTGGGGGAAGACTGGGAAAAGGAGGTGGGAGAGGGGAAGAGAAAGGCTGGGAGAAGGGAGGGCAACTAACATGATCAGGGGTTGGGAACAGGTCCCAGATGAAGAAAGGCTACAGAGACTGGGACTGTTCAGCTTAGAAAAGAGGAGACGGAGGGGGGACAGGATAGAGGTCTCTAAAAGCAGGAGTTGGGTGGAGAGGGTGCATTCAGAAAAGTTCTTCCTGAGTTCCCATAAAGAAGGACTAGAGGACACCAAAGGAAAGGAATGGGTAGCAGGCTTCAAACTGGTAAGAGAAAGTTGTTCTTCTTCACAAAGCAAATAGTTAACCTGCAGAACTCCTTGCTGCAGGAGGCTGTGAAGGCTACAACTAGAACAGAGTTTAAAGGGAAGTGAGATCAAGTCATGGAGGTTGGGTCCATGGAGTGGTATTAGCCAGGGGGTAGGAGTGGTGTCCCTGCCCAAAGTTTGTGGAAGGCTGGAGAGGGATGGCACGAGACAAATGGCTTGGTCACTATCTTCGGTCCATCCCCTCCAGGGTCCCTAGGGTTGGCCACTGTCAGCAGACAGGCTACTGGGCTAGATGGACCTTTGGTCTGACCCAGGACGGCCATTGTAAGCTCAGGGCTCAGGGTCGGGGGTCTCAGTGGACCCCCTTGATTTTCATGCACACCTGCTCCTGGGTGGCCAGGCTGGCAGCTCTCCTGCCCTAGCCAGCCACTTTCCTGTGCCTAGTGCGGAGATCGTGGACAAGGTCCACGATCTCCGCACTAGCCCAGGAAGGTGCCCGCCTCTTGCGGTCCAGGGCAAGCTCCCGGGAGCCGCCAGCCTGGTCCCGGGAAGAGGAGGTGGGCTGGGGGACATCGGGTGGGTGGCTCTGTGCCGTGCCAGGTGCAGGGTCTGCTGGCTAGGTGCTGGCAGGCTTGCACCTGGCACGGGCACCGTAGCCAGCCCGTGCCCCTTTAAGGGGTCCGGGGCCGGGAGGGGGGCATAGAGTTTCCCTGGTGTTGGCCAGAGTGGCCACCAGGGAAACCTGGGGAGGGCTAGCCTCCCACTAGTTCGAATTAAGGGGCTACACACCCCTTAATTCGAACTAGCTAGTTCGAACTAGGCTTAATCCTCGTAAAATGAGGTTTACCTAGTTCGAACTAAGCGCTCCGCTAGTTCGATTCAAATTCGAACTAGCGGAGCGCTAGTGTAGCGCCTATTAAAGTTAGTTCGAACTAACGTCCGTTAGTTCGAACTAACTTTGTAGTGTAGACATACCCTAAGTTCTTAATTAGATCTGAGGTGCTATTCCCAATGCTACCACATTCATCTTCAAAGAGGCTGTTTGATTCAAAAGAGGGCGCTTGCTTCTGACTCCAAGGCTGTCCATATATCTGATCCTTTCACAATGAGCCCACTTGACAGTATCTTGCTGTCCTTGCATTTGGCTCCTATTCACCTTTTCAACTGTTGCAACTGTTAATCCTTCCAAGTTTTTACCTTCCCTTGAGGGACAGAGAAGTCCACACCTCAGTCATTCACACCTCATTCATCAAGAGCAGAACCACTTTCAAGTCAAAGGGGTAAGATCTATTCTGCTTCTAGTACAGTGGTCTTCAACATGGATCATGGCACCCCTAGGGGTCGATCGCCAAGGCCAGCTGGCCAGGCAGTTGCCCTGCTTTGATCCAGCCCAGCTGGAGCGTGGCACAGCCTCAGCAGATTGAAAACTGTGGACCATGAAGCTGTGCCATGCTCCAGCTGGGCTGGATCAAAGAGGAGTAGCTGCCCAGGTGGCTGCCCCTCTTTGTTAACTTGCTGGCTGGGCTGGGAGAAGTGCATGGTACATCTTCCCTCTTGCCTCCTGCTCCAGGAGGGGGCTGGGCAGCTGGCACACGACACACTGGGAACAGGGCTACAATGCACTGTTCCCAGTGGGCTGTGTGCAGGGTCTGAGAGCCACCTCCTCCAGTGACAGTGGCCCTGGACTCTGCCTGTCCCAATCTGAAGCCACTGCCTGCAGGCAAAGGGCTGGACTGGGCAAGGAAGAGACTCTGCCCCCTCCCCCTCCCTGAAGGTTGCAAGTCCCAGCACTGCTATCCTGCCAGTGAGTGTGCTGGGAGCACAGGGATGTGGGGGCAGTATGGAAGGGGATAGAGGGTGCATGAAGGGGCATGGGATGATGAGGGGATTAGGCTGGGCTGGGGAGAATCATGGGGCTGAGGGGAGCGAGGATGGAGCAGAAGAAAGATTTGAGACAGGGAGATTCAATTTTATTTTGCAGAAGCTGCTCTTTCATTTACTCCCCACTTTTTAGCTTCCTTCCCCAACTAGCTATTTGGCTGCATTATCACCCTTTCACCTTTTCTGTGTTACTGCCCCAACCCCCTCCTATCCCAAACTTCCTCTCGTACCCCCACCCCACACCCTCTCCTGCCACTAAACTCTCTTCCAGACCCTGCACCCCCTTTCCCATCCAGATACTGAATCTTTCCCACTTGCTGGCAATCCTATCCCACACACTGAGCCCCACATTTTTGTTCCCACCCCAGAGCCTAAGGGGGTCCACAAAACCCACTAACTCTGGAACCCCAGAAAAGTAAATCTGGCCTACGGGAAGCCGTGAACCTCAGTCCTCCCTGCCCCTTCCCCTCATCCTGTCCGGGCTGGAGTGCCAGAAGAGTGAGGTGTCTCAGTTGGGGGCCACATTAGTGAGAGTTGGAGGGGTTTGGAGGAGTTTTTTGCTTTTCACATGTGTTGTCCTCAACTGATTTTTCTGTGGGTTAGTAGCCCCTGACCCAAAAAAGGTTTCCCACTTCTGCCATAAAGAAAACATTGAAACCTTTTCTGTTGGACATGTTTTACTTTATTTAAAATGAAGTTTGATCAACTAACATGAGAAAGTTAAAATGCTTAATCTGTTTAATAATTTAAATTAAACCATTCTCCCCAGCTGCAGCACTAGCAAAATGGCTTGGGTGTAATTATGTAATTAACTAGCCAATTAGCCCATCTTAAAACAGGATTTTCAGGTCTCTCCTACACATCCTATTCCCTTTCTATCTCTGTCTTTTCTCCTGAGCCTCCGGTCTCTCGCTCCATCTCTCTCTCTCTCTCTCTCCTCCTCCTGCTTCCCCCCCCCTTTCTCAGCTCTCATCTGCCTCCTGCCTCTCTCTCTGTCTCTCTCTTCTCCCCCTCCCACTCTCTATTTCTCTTCTCCTCCTCCTCCTGCGTCTCTCTCTTTCTCTCTCTCTCCACTCTCCTCCTCCTCCTCCTCTCGGTCTCCTCCACTTTCCTCCTTTTGAATCTGGTGCCCTTTCCTGACATCAGCGACGCACGCTCTTCCAGGCCCCGCCCTCTGGCTGTGTACGTCACTGCGCCGCCCCCCTTCGCCTCCCGCCATGGTGCTTGGCTGACTTCTGTGCTGCTCAGCCAGGCCGCCATGTGGGAGCAAGTGATGCAAATGGCCATGCTGCATGGGTACTGTGAAGCCCAAACGGCCGTTTGCGCCACTTGCTCCTGTGCGGCGGCCCAGCTGAGCGGCGCAGAAGTCAGCCGAGTGCCACAGCGGGAGGCAAAGGACATTACAGAGGCAACAGCTCCAGTCAGAGGCAATAGAAAACGTTGTTACAGAGTTACAAAGTCACCATTATGGAGCCACAGACGTTGGGCTTTTGTATATATGATGATAATATACGCCGCTCAGAGGCAACAGTGCCGCCCAGAGGCAACAGAAAATGTTACAGTGTTACAGAGTCTCAGACATTGGGCTACTTTATGTAATTAATGGTGAGTTTTCATTAGCAACAGGTAGTCTGTGGAAAGGTTTGGAGAGGGCAGGGCTTCAAGGAAGGAGTGGGGTCTCAGCAAAGAGATGGGGTAGATTCTGGCTTGCCCTGACATTTAAAACGTGATCTTGGATGTAAAAATGTTGGAGACCACCGTTCTAGTACAAAGACATTTTCTTTATCTTGATTATTCCTAAGAACCATAGCAATATAAAAAGTTTTAATACAAAGTGTCTATATTATGAAAAGACCTAATACAAAGTTTCTATAAGACATTATGAAGCCTATACAGTTTCCATAAGACATTACAATACAAAGTTTCTATGAGACATTATAAAATGACTAATACAAAGTTTCTATAAAACATTATACTACTATTCATCTACAGAAAGAGACCCATAGCCAGGTGAGGGAGAAGCTGCATCAACAGAGGTAAGTGTGACTCTTTCCTGAAGGCATCAGAGCTCAGGTTTACAAGGCCTGTGTTAATAGCGCCCCCCCCCCCCCCAGCCTCACTGGGACACATGCATTCTTCCTGCCAAGGAACTCACAATCGCCCTCCTTCTCTCCAATATCTGACCACCTCACAAGTCACTAATGCATATGGCCTCACAACTGTACAGAGGGGAAACTGAGGCACAGGGAGGTTAAATGACTCACCCCCATACCATTGTCTGCAAAGTCCCATGGCAGCACCCTAAACACTGGCCCATCCTTTTGATCAGTGCCCATTTCCCTGTGGAAGGATTAGGGACATGGGAATATTTTGATACGCAACTCTTTGGGCCGGGGCTGGCTTTTTGTTCTGGGCCTGTAGTGTTGGGCATCATGGGGCTCTGGTCCCTTGTTGTGGAGCTCCAGCAGTGCCCATAGCACAATGTTCTGTGACTAGCATGGCATCAATTACCACATCTATTCATTCTCCAGCATGGATTCAACAGAACCAGGTCCTGTGCCCTATGACCACGTCATACTATCCCAGTCCCTTCCAGCAAGGGGCAGCACTGCACACATATAAACTCACTCCCTCCCCCATGATTTCTTTATTCCATTTCTGTCTTGGAAACATTCATGACAGAAAAGCATCTCAGCAAAGAAGGCGTGTGTTACTGCTGCACACGCACTAGTAGTCTGATTAACAACAGTCTTGGGTCTTTGGTCTCACCCTTTTCTCCCCTCCCCACACAGCTTTGTGTTCTTTGGCTGTATGTACACATCCTACCTGCAGGAAGTCACAGTGACGAGGTGTCTTAGAATGCATTACAGTCCTACGTTAGCATGCAAGCAAGCGGGGACAGGTGCACTCAGTCCAAGGAATCACAGTCCAAGGAGAAGCTGTACCACAGCCCAGGCTCCAGCAGCTACCCTGCAGCCCACTTCAGAAGCAGCCACTATGCGGCCTTAGCCTCAGCTCTAGTCCTTCCTCAGGATTGGAGCTGGGGCCAGGACCACATGGTGACTTCCCAGAATCTCTGCCAGGTGGTCCCCACCTAAGTTACATCACAGTATGCACTGAACCTTTAAATGGAGCAGATTCTCGTCTACTACAAAGGGCCTTTTTATGTTCAGATAACAGGCTTGCTGTTAGACAAAACCTATGCTCTTTTATGGAGATTCCATTTTTGTGATTTCTTGATTGGCATTTCCTTTATAAAGTTCTCTGTGATTGAAAGAAATGGTTGCTTCCTTGTCTCTGCCCCCTCCCCCACGGAGAATATTTAATATTATTGTAAGGAAAGAAAAAAAAACCTGACTTGTGCTCCTAACAACCCACCATTATTTTTTTAATTTTAAAAACAGGCACTGAAATTATTTGATTCTGAGTAGCATAGTTCAACTTGCTTTTTTCTCCTTTCCTCAGTATAGTAGTGTAACTATGGCTAGAGGGTATTCAAAATATTATGGGCATATATTGTTGTATTAATAAAGCATTTACAGCAAAAGGTTATGTTAGTTTGCAGCTATTTTTCACTAATGGCTACACAAGTTTTATAGGCATAAGAGTTAAATAAGTAAGGTGAAATGGCAGAAGAAAGGGATAAGATATGCAAAGAGAAACTTCCACTTACCAACATAGAATTTATTAAGATGAACTAGAGATCTTGGGCATTACAGATCTAAAGTGTGCGAGAGTTGAATCTTGAATCATAATCATCCAACAGTATGGTTGTTTCTTCAGACTTCTACCTATACTTAAAATACTAGGGCTACCCCCCAGTGTAGCTCCGGCTGCTGGAAGACCTGGAGCAGCTGCCCCCCAATGTGGTCTGGCTTCTCTGAGCAATCAGAGCAGTCTCCCATTAAGCAGCTCTGGACACCAGTGTGACTACCCATCACGTGGCCCCCATCCCCGTCTGTCAAAGATGTCACCTCCCCCCAACGTAGCCCCCTCCCCAGCTGTGGGAGCAGCTGCCCCCAACGTGACCTTGGCTTCCAGAGGAACCAGAGCAGCTGTCAGGCCATGAGAGCAGCCACCCCTTATGCGGCCCTGCCCCCAACCTTGGCTGCCAGAGCAGCCACCTGATATGTAGCCCTGTTCCCTATTTGCCTCTAGAGAAGCCACCCGCCATGAGGCCCCATTCCCAGCCGTTGGAACAGCCACCTGCCATGAGTCCCCGGCCACTGGAGCAGCCAGAACAGCTGCTTGCCAGGAGGCCCCTACCATGTGGCCCCAGCCCCAACCCTAGCCACCAGAGCAGCCTCCTTCCACGTGGCCCTGGCCGCCGAAGCAGCTATACCACTCACTTTCCAGGTCCAGCAGGAAAGTGGGTGTTGCTACGTGGCTCTGTGAGGAGGTGGGTGGGCTTAGAATTCTGTGTGTGCAGGTGTGTACCCTGGAAGGAACTTAGCCTGTGTCCTATGGGAGGTCAGACTAGATGACTGCAATGGTGTCTTCTGTCCTGGGAATGCAGGACTCAACAGAAGATGTAGTGAGAAAGAGTCTGGGGAACTTGGCTTTGCAGTAACATCACCATTGATGGAAAACATCACATAAGAGGTTTTTGAACTGGATCCTCGCTAACCCTGAGTGCCCAAATGGCTACAGTGAGAAATCTTATTCCCAACTTCACTGAAATAGCTCTTTCCCTCCTATCCATAGTCCTCTCTCCAAAACAGAGAGCGCTCAGAAGTCCAGCTCAAAAGTAAAGCTGATCAAAAGTCAGAATTTCTGGCCCCTGGGAAATTTTGACAGTTGACATTTGTTTTTATACTGATGAAAAGCTGAAACATCTCAACTTTTTACAGAATGAAAACTTCAGCATAATTTTGATTTGGAAATAACACAATGTTTTATTTCAACTTGTTCTATCAAAATAAAATGTTGTGATAGTCCTGAATCTAAACATTTGCTTTATGTTGGTTCAACATTTAACTACATTTGTCTGCTCTGTCATGGAGCATGTAGGGAACTGCAAATGAAGCATCAGGAGAATGGAGGGCTGAGGCAGAACTCCTAGTCAGAGATTTTGAGCAGCCAACCAGGGTGATAAGGAGAGCACAGCACGGGACAGTGCAAATCAGAAAGGCTTTGAAAGGAAGTTTTATGAATGGCCAGTTTTGAGAGTCTTGCATGTTGCTCTCAATGAGGTTCCCCTGCATTGTATGTTTGCATGTAATCTCTCACCCCAGCCCTGAAATACAAGCAATAAAGAGACTGTTGTTCAGAGATCATGTGTTTTTATTTAGGGAAGACAGCAGGGAAAGAAAATAAGTCCATGGTGGGACCTGAAATGGGGAGGGGGTATCAGAAATGTGAGGGCAGCCTTTTGCCTTCCGAGACCTTAGAGTCTGAGTGTGAGGCTGCCCTTGAATACCCCCTGCTTGTTTTGGGGGGTAGAAACTATGGGACTGGGTGAGAAGGGAAAGTTGTTCTACATGGGGTAGGGAGGGTTCATCTCTGCCAGGAGCTCCATCACAGGCAGCAGGGATGAAAAGACATTCTCCTGTTTCTTCGCATGCTGCTCCCTGCGCAGTCTCCTCTCCTATCACTCTGCTATCCTCTCCTACCACACCATTTGCATCTCCTCAGGAAACATATGCCTCCACTCAGTTTGTTCCTTAAACATGTCTTCCTTTGTCCATTTTCACCCGCAGATTTGTGCAAGCTGGACAGCTGCTGGAGCCAGGGGAGTATGCAGCAAGCTCCTTGCTGACCCTACTGTAATGAAAAGTTACAAGGGTACACATTACAGGAGATACATTGTGGAGCCTAAAACCTAATCTGTTAACATACAGTGAAGGTCTCTCTAAAGATAATGAAGATGTGTTCTGTGCAATGTTTAGAGTGGCCAGTGTACAGCAGGTAAGCAACAAAGTTCTCAAGGGAACATCTGGACTCATGTGGTTTGGAGGCAGGCATGACAAGGGGCTTGCCAGGGCAGAACACTGCAGGTGGGGATGGCAGGGGCAGGGCAGTGGTCACGCAGCTTCCCTCCTCTGTTCCTGCTACACCCTGCCTCCTGGGAGAAGAAGGAACTTATGAGCAGGAGAACAGGAGGGAGGGAAGAGGTGTCAGAGGCTGAAGCCATGCTAGCAGCAGAGGCAGCAGTTAATAGCTTCCCCTCCTCCTTCATCCAGATTGCCATGCAAGATATCAGTCTTCTCCAAATCACACAGAGTGATAGGGTGCTGATGCTGACTGAGTGTGGCCTGAAACCTGGGCCTCATGCAGCAATGCTTTGTGCTGCAATGACACCACGTACTGACAGACCACTTACTGCTGGCTTGGCATGGGAAGGTGTCCTACTGTGGAGAATGGAATAAGGCAGACCTCCCCAGAAACTTTGTGAGAAGAATCAAAGAGTTCCTATATGAGAGCTTCATGGAGATATTCAGGGAGGATTTATGCTCCATCTCCAGCCACGTGAACAAGCTGTTCTGGGCCCCTCCATTTTGTGTATGCATAGAATATACCACATACAATGCTCAATTGCCTTAACCCACTTATAGCAAGAAAAAAAATTAGGAACACACCAGAAGTACCCGACTGCGAGATTCCCTGGGAGGAGAGGATTGTCTCCAAAGTGATGAAAAGTTCTTGGCTTTCGCCACTCGTCAGCTTCTCTTGGCCCTTCTCCTCCCCCTCCACCAGCACACTGTCCATGCTACTGCCCTGAGTATCTTGGGCAGACTCCATGGTCAGGCTTGGGAAGTTGGTCGGGTCCCCCCCAAGATCATATGCAGCTGGTTTGTAGAAGCGACATGTTTGCTGTAATGCACCAGACTATCCATTTGCCTCCTTAGTTTTGTGAGAGGACTGCATCATCTCCTTTATTTTAACACAGCACTGCTGGGAGCCCCTGGAGTATCCTCTCTCCATTGGTCACTTTACTATCTTCACATAGATACTGGTGTTTCTTCTGCAGTTTCGGAGCTCAGGGGGAATGGATTCCTCCCTGCATGCCTCCATGAGGTCCAAGATCTGCACTCTCCATGCTGGTGCTCTTTTGTGCCCCTGGAAACTGGCACCGATGGAACTTGAACTAGTGGAAGTCATGGCTACATGTGCTGCTTGCTCTGAAGTGTACTCACAACACTGGCCACCCGGGAAATGAAATTCAAACTTTCCTGGGGCTTTTCATGTTCACCCAGAGAGCAGTAGAGGTTCAATTTCTAGTCAGAGTGAGTCACTGTGGGATGCCTCCCCAAGGCCAAGAATCTCGACTTTCTCAATGCTGGGTCTGACTTTCTCATGCCGGGTTGAATTTTGCATTACTCATCATGAAAAGCAGGAGTACCGAAGCTGACTTGTTCCTTTCAAGCCTAGCAATTGGTTCACATGGGTTCAAAAGGAACAGTGCCAGCACTTTTACTTCTTTTTATTTTTAAGAAGATAAAAGTTGAGCTCCTCATTTACATTTCAGCTGCACAGTGCCCATAGGTGAGATCTTCTATCTGTACTTCACATGCCCCTGAGTAGAAGAAGAATTACCTTCACAGGACTTCTAATGCAAGTCTCCTTGATTTTAGTGCAGGGCAGTCAGATCTCTATGTCAATGAAAAGTCCCAGTCAACTCAGGAGATCTACAAAGTAGGAAAAGACTGGATTGACCTGCGCAACAAAGTAAAAAGAGTGAGAGAACAAACAAACAAAAAAACTCTTAAGGTGTTATCTGACTTCTTGTGGTTTTCTTCCCATAAAGATTTCCTCGGGTGTTCTACATCAGTAGCCAAGGCAAAACTGTCCTCCAGCTGCATCAGTTTAAAAAAATATATAAAATAAAGAGAGAACAGACTAAAAACCAGTTGCTGGGAAATGTGAACTATTTAATGTTTATCTTGCCTCAGATGTAAATATAATTTATAAAACTTGTTGGCCACAAGATCAGAATTTAGCAAAGGATAGTGATGAACATCTTCAACACTAAACCACTAAATTAAATATGACGTTAATGGAACCATTTAATGCAGTTCAGCTCTGCTCTGATGGCCATTTAAATTGGATTGCTGCTGTGCTGAACTGAAAAGCTGCTGACAACATCAGAAAACCAGAGCTTGAAGTGTAACACCTCATAAGATGTTGCTGGATCTCTATTTGCAAGTATATTTTATAACCTTGGTCTCTTGGCATACTCCTCTTCCAGAAATGTGATTTGATTTAGAGGGTGGACAATCACATAGGGATTCATTGTCAACCCTTTGCCTACAAAAGCTTTTTTTTCCTCATGGGTTCATGCCATGGAACTTCATGATTGAGGTGGCTTCTGGTATTGTGTCTTGATTACAAGCCTAGAAGTAGTCAGTCTGATGCCTTAAGGAAATACAGGACTATGTAGCACTTTAAAGACTAACAAGATGGTTTATTAGATGATGAGCTTTCGTGGGCCAGACCCACTTCCTCAGATCAAATATTTGTTTCAGCTACACCAGACTAACACGGCTACATTTCTATTTCTGTTGCCTTAAGGGTGAGCTCTTTTTTATAGACTTAGAGGGATGTGTGCCAGTAAGAAGCTTAAACTCAACTTTGATAGGAATCAGATGTTCAGCCTTTACTGTAGCATCTACACCACGGGTGGGCAATAATTTTTGACGGGAGGCCATGCCAAGATTTTGGAAAGTGGTCGAGGGTTGCACTCTTCCATGATATTAATGGAGGAGGTATGAGGTCTGAGATGGAGGTTGAGTACAGCGGGGAGGTTGGGGTAACGGACTGAGGTGCAGGAAGGAGAACGGAGTCTGGGAGGGCATTTGGAGGAAGGAGGTGGTTGTGATCTAAGGCAGGGGACTGGAGTGCAGGGGTATAGGAAGTGACCTAGGGTAGGAGGGGATTGTGATCTGGGGCAGGAGATTGAAGTGTCAGATCTGGGAGGAGGTATGGATGCAAGAGAGGAACAAAGGGCCTGGGTATGTTGAGTGGGGGTAGAGGCAGAGGGTTAGGGAAGGGAGGAGCTGGGGTGTCAGAGGCAGGCTGTGGCCAGGAGACTTACCAGCCAATCAAACCAGCCTGCAGAGCAAAGACTTGCAGAACTTATAATGTTTCCCAGCCAGCCTGTCTGCCTGCCTGCTTGGCCATGTGCTTCAATGAATAACAGCTGAGGAAAGGGAGCATAGTTCTTTTTCAAACAAGCAGCTCCCCATTTGCTGATTTCTGGCCAAAAAACATCCAATGGGACTGTTCTGAGGGTGGGAGCAGCTCCTGAAGCTTCCATCCCTCCCCTCCAGTTTTGAAACAGAAATGGGGACCGGAAGCTACATTTTTGTGGGGTGCGCAGGGCTTCAGCGCAAGCAGGGGAGCCTGCCTGGGGCTCCCTGCTGCCTCGTGGGCTGGATTTGGCCCACAGGCCATATTTTGCCCAGACCTGATCTACACAGTAAAAGAAACAATGTAAGTGCCTTTATTTAGATTCAAACCTAAATATTTTCCCAATAGCTCACCATAATTATTTTGCACAAGTATTTCTGTCACTAGGAAAAAAGAATACACTGAATGAAATATCATAGTGGTCAGCAATACACAAATGTATACTCCTTTCACCTCAGGGATGTTAGTTAGTAACTCCAATGTAACACATGTAGAAAAGTGGCTGACTCAAACCTTAGTAAAGGGATTCTTTGCCCTGTGTGTGGCTTTAAGCTACAATTCTTGTTAGGCCTATTGCTCCATGTCTGTTGGCTGAGTGGTGCTGGCAGTGAGCTATTGCCAATGAGTTTCCAAACAATGTTCATCCCTGCAGCACTTCCACCTATCCATCTCTTGCAGCCTAGGAACACCATTCATCCCCAAACAAACAAAATGTTAGGATTCTTAAGGAAAAGGATAGAAAATAATACAATAAACACTGGAGAGATTCACCTTCTCCTAGCATACTGTTTCTTTCATCATACTTCAAAAAAGACGGCAGAAATACTTGTTTAAAATATTTGTTTACTGAATTTTTTTAGTAAATGAAAATGTTCAATAATGATTGTGAACACAATTTCAATAAAATGTGAATAAAAATGTGCAACTAACTTTCACGAAAAGGAAAATGGATCTGTTTTGAATCCAGCAAATAGGAAACAAATTCAAAATTTTCTTCAGTACTATTTCTATATTTTGACCAGCTGTAACTGGGATATTTCCCTTATGGAGAAGACATGATTAAAGCATACAGAATAATGAATAGACTACAGAGGGGAAATTGAGAGCGTCCGGTCACACAGTCAAATAATATAAGAACACAGGGACACTCTAGGAAATTGAAAGGCAGCAAATTAAAACTACTGAGAGTACTGATTTTTCAACACAATGCATAATTAATTCATGGAATTCATTGCCACAGGGCATCACTGACACCAAGAACTTATCAGGATTTAAAAGAAGATTGAATATTTGCCTGAATAACAAAATGTCCAGTGACAACCATAAAGGTTTAAATAAACAAACACCATAAAAAAAAATCAAGAACTTTGTGAAGGATATAAAACCTGATATGTCAGGACATAAATCAACCAACATTGTAGGGCAGTAGTTCCCAAACATTTTACCTTGCAACTCCCCTTTCTCCTGTTCATGTCCCCTCTCTTCATGGAGTCATGTTCCCACTCCTGGCTCCAAAGGGGGGTGAACACAGGGTTTAGGGGACCAAGCCTGGGGGGCACAGCTGAAGGCTGGGGAAGGGGAGGGCAGGGGCCAGCAGCTACAGCGGGGGCCAGGAGTGGAGCTGGGTGGCACCCCTTCTCCAATCTCCATGGTAGCTGGCCCATGCCACAGCTGTGCCCCTCCACTCCTTGAATATTCTTCCATGCTCCCCTCAAGAGCATGCCCTGAAATTTGCGGACTTTGATGTAGGAGATGGGGGAGCAGGGAGATGGCTAGGAAAAATGTATCCCCCATAGATAGGTTCTTTCACTGTTCTCTATTGAGGGTTTCTTCCTCAGAGCTTCTGGTGCTAGCCACCAGAAACAAGACACCAGGCTATATGAATCACTGCTCTGAGCCAATATAGCCAGTCCCATTCCTCAGAAAGAACACCATTCCCACACCCTTTGTGCTGTAGGCTGGCTTACGCACTGATGCATAAGGTTTATGTCTTTCACAAAACTCTTGAAATTTTTGTCTTTTTAAATCTTCGTGATTGTAACTGGATGTTCTTGTTACCTGGTAGCTCTTCCTCCTCTTATGGACCTTGCCCTTGCCCCCGCCCTCACCACTCTCTGCCATCTGGCCTCCACCTTATACCTGCCTTCCAGCAGCACTTCTTTCTCCTGCAGCCTCCACATACCAAGAGCCTGAGAATCCGTGCCTCCAGAACCCCACTCTGCACCTCATTCCTTCACAACCCTCTGCCCTGTCCCACCTTCCCCTCCTTCCCACTCCTTCCCCTCTCCCTGTCTCACACAGCACCGCCCTCTCTCACACCCACTGCTGCATAGGACCTTTTCTCTCTACTCTCTCCTGCTTTCTGCCCCCACTGCCAGCTAAGAGAGCATGAGCACTGTGTGCATATGTTTGTGTGATAGAGAAGTGAGGGGAAGCAGGCATAAATGAGCACATGAGAGAACGGCTGGTGCATGGAAATGGTGAGCTGTGAGTAGGATTATGTGGATGAGAGTGTTCGATAGGCACAGTGAGCATGGTTATCAAAGTAACTTAACTGCTGCAAAAAGATGAATTGCTTTAATTTAATCTAAAGTGAAGAAATTTGTACCTGGCATTTCAAATTTCTCTGGGAGAATGCAACTCAGATTCTCCATTTCAGTTTACTGCCTCCCCTCAGCTCTCCTAAGCCTCCCAACTTCTGTTTCACTGGCCGCAACACTCCAATGTGCAAATGCTAGCTAAACAGTTGAAAGTATTATTTATTTAGTTAAAACATGTGTGTTTTAATTTATAAACACCTTGTCTAGAGGGGACTGCAGCTGGAAACAAACAAGAATGGCAGCTGCAGTGTATAAATTCTTAAATTATTTAGAATGAGACATGACAGGTTTGAAATAATGTCAGTTTCCTGAAAGAGAGAGAAGAATGTAAAGCTTATGTTAGCTCATTTCAGATTCTTTCAGAGTGAGGGGTCAACTATTTCAGCTGAAACTCTTATCACATTTTCACTTAATTTCCTCAGCTGAAGTAACAGTATGTGTAAGAGGAATTTAAGATCAGTGTTTGAAAGTAACATTTCTGTTCTTTGTACATTTTTCTTTTTCTGTTTCTATTTGTGATTTTCCTTCTTTTCCCCCCTTGGAGAGAGAATACTGTCATTGTTCAGAGCAGCTCTACCCGCATTACCTCTCCAAAGGCACCCACTTTGAGATTTCTAGCTCTTAGCCATCACCTCTTTTGGGCAGAGACCTGATCAGGACTTTTCAAGGTTGAACAGTTCTCTGCCTTATGCTGTGATGTCCCTAATGAGTTCAGACTGTCCAAACAGGCCAACATCTGCACTTTGCTTTTTTTCCAAGGGCTTTGAACAGCATAATCATCTGCAGTTACCACAAAGTCCCTTATATTCAAGCATATTTATTCATGAGGTGAAAGCATTACAAGAGAAAATGATTTAAAACAATTAAAGAACCTATAAACGTGCTCTTTGCTTACCAGAGATCTTTTGTCTTATGGAGCCCTCATAGGTCAAGTCCTGCAAGGACTGGGAGCCCCTCTTAGACATAAGGCCCTGTTTCTTTGCTGCATAAGACAGAAGGCCCCCAGCCAGTTTAAACTCAGGTTATTTATCCAAAAGACTTATCATTGTCTGTTGGTCTATGGAGAGTATATGTGAGTCTCCCCCAAAGGTGGTGCCTCTTTTGGGAGATGGAAGAGTACAACCCGCTACGGGCATGTCTACAATACAGTACTAATTCGAACTAACTTAATTCGAATTAGTTAATTCGAACTAAGCTAATTCGAACTAGTGCATCTAGACCTAAAAACTAATTCCAATTAGTGTTTTGCTAATTTGAATTGGCATGTCCACATTGAGTGGACCCTGAACCGAAGTTAAGGCTGGCTGGAACAAGTGCCAGCAGGGCATCAGGTTAGGACTTAGAGCGTGGAGCTGCTGCCTCAGGCTAGCCGAGGGCTGTGCTTAAAGGGACCCGACCCCCACCCCAGACAGACTGTTCTCAGGGTTCCCCGCTTGCTTGTCTACCTCAATGAGGGACAGCAAAGCAGTCCTGTCTTGGAGTGCCCTGAGTACCCACACTTGGCACATCACAGCACTTGGCCATCAGCCCGGCTGCACTTGCCGCAGGCTGCCATCTGGGGGGGTCAATTGGGGGGCTGTCAGGATCCAGGAGGCCCTGCAAGAGAGCTTCCACCCTGAGGAGCCCACAGAGCCATCCCAGTCCTCCCCATCGGGGGCTCATGTCCCAGTCCTCCCTCACCTCCTTCCACTTACCCCTCCCTAGCCCCCCTTCCTGATGTACAAAATAAAGGACACGTGTGTTCAAAAATAGAAACTTTCTTTAACAAAACTGGGGATGGAGGGGGATTAACCTCTGGGGAGACTGGGAGAAGGAGGTGGGAGAAGGGAAGAGAGAGGGTGGGAGAGGGGAGGGGGAAACCTGGGAGGAGGGAGCTGGAAGGGGGAAGCCAGGGGAAGAAGGAGGAGGGGAAGTATAAAATTATGGTACACCATATCTTCAGTACCGTGTACAGATGTGGTCTCCTCACCTCAAAAAAGATGTTTTGGCCTTGGAAAGGGTTCAGAAAAGGGCAACTAAAATGATTAGGGTTTGGAACGGGTCCCACATGAAGAGAGGCTAAAGAGATTGGGACTTTTCAGCTTGGAAAAGAGGAGACTGAGGGGGGGAATATGATAGAGGTCTATAAAATCATGAGCGGTGTGGAGGGGGTGAATAAAGAAAAGTTCTTCATTAGTTCCCATAATATAAGGACTAGAGGACACCAAATTAAATGAATGGGTAGCAGGCTTCAAACTAATAAAAGAAAGTTCTTCTTCACAAAGCAAATAGTCAACCTGTGGAACTTCTTGCCAGAGGAGGCTGTGAAGGCTAGAACTATAACAGAGTTTAAAGAGAAGTTAGATATAGTCATGGAGGTTGGGTCCATGGAGTGCTATTAGCCAGGGAGTAGAAATGGTGTCCCTGCCCTCTGTTTGTGGAAGGCTGGAGATGGATGGCACGAGACAAATGGCTTGGTCATTGTCTTCGGTCCATCCCTTCCGGGGTAGCTGATGTTGGCCGCTGTCGACGGACAGGCTACTGGGCTAGATGGACCTTTGATCTGACCCAGTACGGCCATTCTTATGTTCTAAGCTCAGGGTCGGGGGTCTCACTGGGCCAACTTGATTTTCATGAAAACCTGCTCCTGGATTCGCACGTGGCCTTTGGTGGCCAGGCTGGCAGCTATCCTGTCCTAGACAGCCACTTTCCTGTGCCTAGTGCAGAGATTGTGGACGTTGGAGGCCTCCCCCCAAACCTTGATGAGGTCCACAATCTCTGCACTAGACCAGGCAGGCACCCGCCTCTTGCAGCCCCGGGCAGGCTCTTGGGAGCCGCCAGCCTGGTCCTGGGAAGAGGCGGAAGGCTGGGTGGCAGCAGGTGGCCGGCTCATGCCGTGCCAGGTGCAGGGTCTTCTGGCTGGGTGCTGGCAGGCTTGCATCTGGCACGGGCACCGTAGCCAGACCGTGGCCCTTTAAGGGCTCCGTGGCTGGGGCAGGGGTGGCGGGGGGAAGAGAGAAGAGTTTCCCTGGCTTGGCCCAGAGTGGCCACCAGGGCAAGCTGGGAAGGGCTAGCCTCCAAATAGTTCGAATTAAGTGGCTACACAGTCTTTAATTCGAACTACTTAATTCGAACTAGGCGTTAGTCCTCGTAGAATGAGGTTTACCTCGTTCAAATTAAGCGCTCCGCTAGTTCGAATTAAGTTTGAACTAGCGGTTTGTATGTGTAGCACCTATGAAAGTTAATTCGAACTAATGGCTGTAGACATACCCTATGGCAATTGTCCACCATGGAGTAGAACACAATCATGTACAGTATAAGCCATTCATTCAGAAGAATGAATCTCAGAAAGATACTGCAATATCTGTTACCCTCTCTAGAGAGGAGAGGTATGTACAGTTACGGCCCACAATGATACATAAGCTTCATGCAAAAAGCCTTTTAAGGTTATTGCAGGAAGATGCCATGTATGTCACAAATGCCATATTTTAGGGTAGGAGATAAGGCAATTGATGGGAATAGTAGATTTTACAGAAAGCTGAAAGGGCAGGTTGTGTGGGCAAACCATAGAGATGTAGAGCCTGGATGAGTGCTGAAGGCACAGAGATGCTTATACTGACTCCAGATGTTACAGAAAAATATAACCAAGGGCAGAGTTTACGGGGCTGATATGGAGACTTTAATGGGGCCTGAAAAGGTAAAATGAGAACAGCACACATCATTGGAGTCTGAGGAAGCATTGGTGGTGTACCGTCTATGACCAATTGTGCATTTTCCAAATGGCATGAATGGGACAAATTCAGCCAACAGGATAATTCCATTTGGTCTGCAGACAAAATGGCAACCTCTGTTCTGTGTGACATCACACTGCATGGAGCACATGATATTGGACCATCTACTTACTTACTAACACTGTCGTGGCATGCCATTGGGAAGTATGTTTGTGAAAAGAAGACTAGAAGCTCTGCATGCTAAACCAGTATGTCTTGGCAAAGATTTCTTGAAATAATATCATCAAATAAGCCATGTCAGTACTATTTTTGGCTCTCATCGAAGTCTAGGAGGCTTTGTCTTCCCAAATTGTATATTTTACCTAACTTTAAAAAAAAAAGTGGCTCCTGTTACTGACATAAATAGAGAGGGGCATTCTAAATTGCACTCTGATTAAGTTTAATGCATAAATCTAGCTTAAAACTTTTACTTTAATTAGGTCAGTTTGGGGCATGTACAACACATTAGGAAAAGTACCTATCTGTAGCAAAATATAATTTAATTGCATAACTAAGAATGTCTCTCTGAAACTGAATAACTTTGGTGTAATCAAAGCACTTTCTATATAATCTGAGTGTATTTTAGTAGGGTTATTTTGTCACAATGACATAATGAGGGCGAGTTATAAAAGCCCTACATTAGGAATGTGTGTTTGCTGTAAATCCTATGCAAAATGTGAATAAATCATGGTCTTTCCAGTAACTGTGTGAATTATGAGCATTTCATATCTGGGAAATGTAATACAAGCTAAAGTACTAGCTTATAATATCATCCAAATCATGTCTTTAAATGTTTTTCCTGGACAAAGGTTACTAAATCAATAGACAATGTGTAAGATTTTAATTACACATACACTTATTTATGGCTGTATGGACAGACACATATATGCATATCTATCAATACACATGCACACATTTTAATATGCTAATGAAGTTTAAGAAAAATTCAAAGGACAGGACATATAGCCATTATGTTTACGAGTAGCACTAGCACTGACTGCAGACCACTTCCAACTTGCTTTTCCAATTTGTGCTGGAGGCCGGTGTCTACCAATAATTGGTACAATGTGCATTAGGAGATTTAGCTCAAGAGACACAGACTACTAGGTGGATGACTGTCTTTGGCTATTAGTTACAGATAATTAGATAACTAATTTTCCAATAGGCCTGAGGGGAAAAAAAAGCATTTGATTACTTGAAAAGTCTTAATAAATCCCTCTGGGGATTCCTTTAGCCAGCCTTTGTTTCTTTGCCATAAAACTTCTGTGATACAAGTAATGTCCTCTCTTTTATACAGTAAAACCTTAGACACATGGAAGGCACTGAGAGCTGCTGAAGAATTATAATCCTACTCACCCTTGCCCTTCATTTGTCCTTTATTCTCTCCTCCCCCACTTCTCACCATAACAGCATTCCTCCTAGCAGAGCAAGTGAGAGAGAAGTCAAACCATTATACTGGATTAATGCTTGTTCAGCAGGGAACCAATACATTCTGGCTTTGAGAAAGTGAACTTGACCAAGTGGGATCCAGTGTGGTGATGTTAGGTTATTCTTTCTTCATCATTCTCCACTTGTTTATGAAACTATGCAGAGAGAATTTGACTCTGGTCATTACAGAAGAATATAAACATAGAAGACTGTTTGACTATGATGGTTGTAGAAGAATATAGACCAAGGTTATCTATCATTGTGCATGCAGTTGCTAGTAAAGAAAACAAAATACATGAAACATGTTTATAGCCTAGGTTATACCCTTACTCTCAGGATAAGACTTATAGAAGATTCTGTGTGTATACACACACACACACACACACACAAGCTACGTCTAGACTGGCATGATTTTCCGCAAAAGCTTTTAACGGAAAAGTTTTCCGTTAAAAGCATTAGCGGAAAAGAGCGTCTAGATTGGCACGGACGCTTTTGCACAAAAGCACTTTTTGCGGAAAAGCGTCCGTGCCAATCTAGACGCGCTTTTCCGCAAAAAAGCTCCGATCGCCATTTTCGCAATTAGGGCTTTTTTGCGCAAAACAAATCTGAGCTGTCTACACTGGCCCTTTTGCACAAAAGCTTTGCGCAAAAGGACTTTTGCCCGAATGGGAGCACCATAGTATTTCTGCAGGAAGCACTGATTTCAGACAGTAGGAAGTCAGTGTTCTTGTGGAAATTCAAGCAGCCAGTGTAGACAGCTGGCAAGTTTTTCAACAAAAGCAGTTGCTTTTGCAGAAAAACTTGCCAGTCTAGACACAGCCCCCATGTGTGAATACAGAGTGAAACACAGAAGTCACTTTGTACTTTGATAATATCTTTCTTGAAGGGTTTAAATGCAGTCTACAGGTAATAATTAATTAAGCCTCACAATACTCCCTAAGAGACAGGTATTTTTATCTGAGACAGAGAGATATTGTGCCCGAAGTCACAGGCTGAGTCATTGACAGGATTGAAAACAGATCTTAACAACATGACTCATCTAAATGCTAGATACAATGACTCCCAAGGAAAGGATAAAAGAGTGCTTACATGACAATTGTGTTTTCAATTTTCCATAGCTTTCCTATATAAAATATGCTATGACAAGAATATAATACAGAAATACTTTATGAGATTGTGAAAGTTTCCAGAGAAATCATTATTCCCTTTAAGTGTGTTTGGGGGGGTGGGGAGCGGAGATCAATAAAGGAATGAAAAACAAATATACAAACCGGGTAGTGTTGTAGCCAGTAGAGGACAGTGAAAACTGAGAAGTGCTCTTGTGAATCTTAACCCTAGGACATTCCTTTTAATTGTCCAGCACCTTATTCAGATGATATACCTACTTTCAAGTTGAATAAGAGATCCTCCGGAATAGGGCTTTATTCCGGAGGATCGCGCCAGTCTGGACGCTCTTTTCCGGCTTTTCCCCCAAGCCGGAAAAAAAGCAGCGGCCATGTTTATTTAAATCCTGCGGGGGATATTTAAATCCCCCGTGGATTTCCCTATTCCAAAGTTAGAAATTAGCATGCCTCTTCCGAAGAAGGGGCCAGTGTAGACATAGCCCTATAGTGAAACTTTTGTTCAATGCCATCATCCCACAAACAGATTGACCCAAATATCACAAGTAGCCATTAGTTAAAAATAAACTGCATTAATTTAAAGTAATGCTATAATTCTCATTGCCTTCTCAATTCAGAATCAGTTCATAAAGTTGAAAATATTCAAGAAGCTGCTGTGATGACTTTGAAGATACTCTACAATTCATGAATAACGCATTTTGACCCATTTATTCAAATCTTTAAAGATATTGGCTTAGACTAATAGGAGGCCATTCAAATAAACAAGCAGGAAAAAAAAATAATGTCTCAGTATCAGTCATCCATCCTGGTAAACAATTCAGAGACATAGTCATAACAGGAAATCAAAAGAACCCTGGTCAGAGTTCCCTGTAAGCTGTTTGCTTGTGCAGCTGCTCAGGAAAGATTAAAATGCCATCCAGAGCACCCACAATTAGGGGTTGTTGTTTTTTTTTGTTTGTTTCTATTTGTGGTTCACATGCTTCGGTACACAAAAAAACAAAAATGTATTCCAGACATGAATGGAGAAATCCACACATGGATGGAAGAGATTTGAGTGAAAAGGAACATCCTTTCAAGGAAGAGAGGAAGGTTGAGGGAAATCAGACAGACACACAAGACTTCAGTGGGGAGATGGGGCTAGAGGGGCCTGAAGAATTTAGGCCTGCTTAGGTTACCATCTTTTGTGAAGACAGACACGTGTAGACTGTTGATTGCTATATAATACTTTTTCTCTAAATTCCACTAGTCAGATTTCTAAAGGGAAGAACTGTGGGTGTCTGAACTCAGTTATACCTTCTGGGTAAGCGTGGTTAATACCACAGCTACTGTAAGCCAACGGTCCAGGCCAAGAGGGAATGCCATGTAGAATTCTGCCCCCGGACCAGTAAAGGTACAAGACCTGACAATTGAGAGGGTGAACTCAGAGAGACCACAAAGGCCACAGAGGTACAGCTAGCCTTGTAATCATGACCAGTGTTTCTGAAAGTGTACCACAGAAACACTTTAACAGGCCGCCCCAGTTTGTTTATGGTACCAGCGCCGCAGCCACAGAGCCTCACAGCTCCTACTGTCTCTGTTTCATCTTTTGCAGCCAAGGGGAGCCGCAGGAAGCAGTGGCCCAGCCCACGCCGCTTCCCACAGCTCCCCTTGGCTGCAAAGGACGAAACAGAGCCAATGGCAGCTGCGAGGCTCTGTGGCCGCGGCGCCAGTAAATAAACCGGGGCGGCCAGTTAAAGTGTTTCTGAAAGTGTCTCTGTGGTACACTTTCAGAAACACTGATCATGACAGTTGTATGTGAACTTTGCACCTTGTGTTCTTGGTTCTATACTGCACAAGGAGATCAACATCTTAAACTTTCATGTGCTGTACACAAATGTCCTACAACTGAGAAGGCATGTGATTATGCATTTTCAACAGAGGGTTTGGAGTTAGTATTCCTGGATCTATGCCTCGCTTCATACTGAATTGCTAGATATTTTACATCACTGTAAAACAACTATAATATTACATAATACCATCTGATAGGGGTATCATGAAACTTAATAGATCTGCACTCAGTTACATCATTTTTAGGCTGAGATAACTCCATCGTTTCTAGCCTCCCAGTCAGTGCCAGATGTTGTTTTGGTTTCCAAGTTTCTCAAAGCACTTTACAAATATTGGATGTGAGTCACCACTCTATTAGATTGCTATAATGCAGTGGTGAATGTTTGTGAAGTGCTTTGAGATGTTTAAAGGCAAGCTTCTACATTCAGTAAGTAACTAATTTGTTTGTACCACACTTTGCACATTTAAAAGAATTATTATTGTAAGTGCAACACATTATTTCTGTTAGTTTTGGAATGATATAAACTGTTGCAATCTGCTTGGATCCTGCTATAATATTTGTGTGATTTTAAAGAAAATTATGCACATTCATTGCACAATCAGTAGCCCCTTTATTTATTCAAAAAAGCACCACCTGACTCAGGGACAGAGAATGACACCACTCATTTTACAGTCTGCTGTTAATTAGTTGAAATTATTATTTTTTTAAATCCTTGCAGTAATGCATCTGGGCAAGATATTGAATCTGAAGACAAATAAAAGTAAATGATTTATGGAAAACCCAGTTTTCCAGGTTCATCGGAGGATACAATTCCCAGTAAAGAGCAAATACAGAAAGACTGGTTATTTTCAAACATGTCCCGGAGAATAATAAAGGCTTGATAGGACCTTTATCTTACTGAGGGTATATCTACACTTGCATCCTAGTTCGAACTAGGGATGCAAATGTAGGTGACCGAAATTGCTAATGAAGCGGGGATTTAAATATCCCACGCTTCATTAGCATAATCTCGCCCTCGTGCTATTCCGATCGCCAGCTGATTCGAACCAGGAAGTGCGCTCTGGCTGCGTTAGTTCGAATCAAATCCTTTGGTTCGAACTAATGCGACCCGAAGCGCACTTCCTGGTTCGAATCAGCTGGCGTTCGGAATAGCGCGTGAGTGAGATTATCCTAATGAAGCACGGGATATATAAATCCCCGCTTCTTTAGCAATTTCGGTTGCCTACATTTGCATCCCTAGTTCGAACTAGGGTGCAAGTGTAGACGTACCCTGAGACGTAAAAGTTTACTGTTTGAAGATGGAGATTGACAAAGCAAAACACACTGCTAGTTTGAAATTTACCTACTACAATCTCATAGACTCATAGACTTTAAGGTCAGAAGGGACCATTATGATCATCTAGTCTGACCCCCTGCACAGTGCAGGCCACAGAATCTCACCCACCCCCTCCTAGAATAATCCTTTTACCTATATCTCAGATATTGAAGCCTTCAAATATTTTGAAGACCCCAAGATGCAGAGAATCCTCCAGCTGTGATCTGTACCCCATGCTACAGAGGAAGGCGAAAAACCTCCAGGGCCTCTGCCAATCTACCCTGGAGGAAAATTCCTTCCCGACCCCACCTAGCACAATTATTTTGAAATAACTGATAATATTTCAAAACAACAATGCAAGCGTCTACAAAGCAATTCCAGTATTTTGAAATAACTTTGAAATAACGGACCGCTTATTCCAACTTCTGTAAACCTCATTCCATGAGGAATAATGCTGATTCTAAAATAATTATTTTGAAATAGATACGGCAGCTGGAGATATTTCAAAATAAGTGGCCCCAGGAAATCCCACAGGTGCCCTACTGGCCACTCTGGCCACACTCATTAGGACTCTCTAGTTCCTCTTCTCCTGTAGCCCTTACGGCTGCAGCCACAGGGGAAAGGGCTCATGGCAAGAAACTGGCCCTGACAATCTACAGCCACTCTGAAGCTGCCACAACTAAGTGGGCCAGCATGAGTGACCCTTGCGCCCCCCCAAAGAGTCCTCCCCTGCTCCCAGGGAGCACTGATGGCTCCCAGGAGCCTGCCAGGGACCGCAAGAGACACACACTGTCCTAGTCTGGGGAAGAGCTCTAGCCCTCATAGACTTTTGGGGCGAGGAGGAAAGCCACCAGGATCTCCACACCAGACAGCACAACACTGAAATCTACAGCCATATGGCCGACAGCTTGGCCTCAAAGGGCCATATCCAGACCCAGGAGCAGCTCCATATGAAAGTATAGGAGCTCTGCTAGGCAAATGCAGCTCCCACTCCAGGGCAGACCACACTCCTGCACATATTACCAGGACCTGCACCACATCCTGGGGGGGGCAGTGCAATCCCTCCCTCACCTCTGGTGCTGCCCATCGTTCCCTCCGCAAGGGGGCAGAACCAGTCATGGGGAGGAAGAGGAGGACGACCCCGACGTGGCCAGCACCATCACCAGGCTGACTCTGGAGCCAGTACTCCACAGCCTGGATGTGCCTCAGGTATCCTATAAGGCTGGGGAAGGAATATCAGGTGAGTTACCTTAGGTACTTGACAGACAGGGTGGAATGGCAGGTGGCATGGGGAAGCTGCACACTCCTTGCGTGGCCTTCTCAGCCTGGGGATCGCTCTGTAGTCTGTGCATGTGGATGCATGTGCAGTGCCAGTCTGGGCCACACAGCCCCAGGAGGCTGTATCCCTGGCCTCTTGCTCACAGGGTCTAAGGAGGCCAGCCACACTTTTGACACCCGGGTGGGGCACCCTCCCATCACAAGGCACCACTAGAAGGCAGCTAGGGACCTGGCCTCACCCACACACACAAGTATGCCGGCATGTCCATGTGCTCAAGGGCAGTGAGTTATATGGGCTCATGGTGCCCATGCTCCAGCAATATTCAGAGCTGTAGGCCCTGCTCCAGCAATATTTGGAGCTGGGTCTTTCCCCAGGCCCTGCCTGGAGCAGGCCCCGGTCCCACCTGGAGTGGGTCCTGGCCCCCATCGGCCAGCCCCCCTGCGAGTCCTCCCACCCTGGCCTCAGAGTGTCTCCCCAGTCTCGGCCTTAGCCCCAGAGCATCCCCCCCATCCCTGCCATGTGCAGTTTTCAGTCCAGCTCCCCCTTGCCGGCTGCTGCTGCCATGCGCAGTGTTTACAGGTAAGCGGGGAGACGTCTGGGCATGATGTGACATCACGGCCCAGGACTTTAAAACTGCTCGGTGCCCCCTCCCCTACATACACCAAGAACAACCCCCTACATAATTCCATCCTCTCACAGCCCTGCCAGGTGATGGACTGAGAAAAAAAAACAACACCTGAGGAAGGGGGCTTCCCCCACCCACAACTCCCCTTTCCCTAGGATTCCCAATCCCAGCAGTTCACCTCTCTCCTGGTACATTAGCCCAAGAGCACAATACCTGCATGACAAGGGCACCAATGCTTGACCTTCCCCACACCAAACTGGTTGATGACAGCTTGGTAGCTGTCTGGTGTGGTGAGCTTCCACACAGCGATGGTGACCCACTTCTCCAGGGGGATGGCAGATCCAATGGTGTCCCGTCGCATGAGAGCAAGGGCAAGCAGGTACACAGCTCCAAAAGGGTGTCCTTCCGCATGCAGAAATTCTGGAGCCACAGCTGGTTGTCCCACCACTCCATGACAAGCCGGTCCCACCAGTCAGAACTGGTGTCCAGCCATCAGAAATGGCAGTGCACAGTGTGGTACAGCTGGAAGAGCTGTACTCCCAGACAGATGGTGAAGGTCTCCTCCACCAGCACCAGAAACTGCTGCAGAAACTGCGGCACTGACAGATAAGGGCTGTTGACTACCCAGAGGCAGCTCCAGCTCCATGCTCGACAGCTGAGATGTTCACAAGCTAAAAAAGCAGTGCTGCCTTCTGTCTGGTAACTACTTTGGCAGCTTTATGAAGGGTTTAGAGCTTGGACTCCAGATAAGATTAAAACCTCTGGAAAATCTTTCCTCACTTACTTCAAATTGGCTTAATTTATCAAGTTCATATGATAAGTAATGCCAGTGCTTATAACAAAGTATTGTTTTATTACATTGTGTTTGTAGTTTGTTTACTAGAATTAGCAATTAAGCAATTATGCTGATAAGAGTCTTATCTTCATACAAAGGCACAGACATTGGGTCAAATTTAGCAGTGGCGTAAATGAGGGCAGCTCCATTTAAATGTATAGACTTTTGCATACTCTTATAACATCAAATTTAGTCCAGATAATCTATTATTATAGAGTATATATGTATAAAGTATTGTCACTAATATATATAGTTTATATGATATCCTTATTAATAAGCAGTGCTTATTTGACATTTCCCATTAGAAGACCCATTAGAAAAACAGTTCCTTATATCATTTGGGCTAACACAGCGTTTCTCAAGCCATGGGCTGCGGCCCGGTACCAGGCCTCAGCGTGGCTGCTGGGAGGGGAGCAGGGCAGGGGCGTGCTGGGAAGAGGTGTGTGTGGTGGAAACCGGCCACTGGGAAGCAGGATTGGGGGCAGTGGAGCTGTCCGGCAGAGATTGAGGTTGGGGGGCGGTCTGGATGGGGGATGGGGGAGCTGGACAGGGGAGATTGTGAGGCTGACGGAAGAACTAGCTGCCGGAAGCAGGGCTGAACGGGGGCAGCGGAGCTGGGCAGCGGACATAGGGAGGAGAAGCGGACGGCGGGGGAATTGGCTGGCGGGAAGCAGGACTGACCTGGACACACGAATGATTCTGGCCCTGGGGGATTCCATTTTGCCCCTCCTCCCCTCCCCCAAGTAGTTGCGAACTGCCTGGCTGGCAGACACACTTATGCAGCATGAGCACATCCACCAGGCAGGCAGTTCGCAGATACGGACTGATACACCTAATTATAATAAAACTTACCTAATTAGAAAATACTGGACATTTTATACGTCCGGTATTTTCTCAAATTGTTTCCCGGACAGAACCCTCAAATACCAGACTGTCCAGTACAAAACTGGACACCTGGCAACCCTACCCCTCCTTGCACCCTCCCTCTTAGCCAGATAACCTGCCCCCAATCTGCTCCTGCCTTCTGGAATGCCCATGTGGCACTGGGGCCCCCAAGCCTTGGCCCAAGCTGGGCGGAGGATGCAGCTGAGTGAAACACTGAAAATGTATTCATTTTTAATTCTTTTTTTTAAATATGCGTTTATATTTTTGGACTGCAAAAAACAGTACTAGAAAAAAAACAGGTTCCAACTAAAGTAAAAAGTTTGGGAAACCCTGGTCTAGCCATTTTTCTATCCACCTTACAGTCCATTTATCCAGTCCATATTCCCTTAACCTGCTGGCAAGAATATTGTGGGTGACCGTATCAAAAGCTTTGCTAAAGCTGGCACTGGGGGCTTTGGGAGGACCAGAAACAACTTATTTGAATATTCATCATTTGCTAAGGGTGTGTCTAGACTACCTAGTTTTGTCGACAAAAGTGGACTTTTGTCGACAAAACTATACCAGCGTCTACACTACCGCTGAGTTCTGTCGACATAACGTCGACAGAACTCAGCAGTTTTGTCGACGCTGGTATACCTCATTTTACGAGGCATAACGCCTTCTGTCGACAGAACTCTGTTGACAGAAGGTGTTATTGCCTGTAACGTTGCGTCCAGACTACGGAGTACTGTCGACAAAGCAGCTTGTTTTGTCGATAGAACTCAATGTGTCTGGACGCTATTTGTCGACGGAAGTTTTGTCGACAGTATCTGTCGACAAAACTTCCGTCGACAAAACGCGGTAGTCTAGACGTACCCTAAATGAATGTTACCGGTCCTCCAAAAGCTCGTGAATGGATTTACTGGTCCCCGTGTCAAAATGTTTGGGAACCCTTGGGCTAATGTCCATACCAGAAGTCTGCCTCAGTATGAACACTTTCTGGAAAGTGCCAGTCAAAACAGTTAGCCATTTTCAAAAACAACATTAGGAAAAATATTTGTGTTTTATTTTATCAATTTAAAAATTCTGGTGACTTTGTGACAAGCTCCATTGGCCTCCTGTTTTGGACTTGTAATCTGGCAGAGATGACTTGGAGTTTTCTAATGGAATTAATAATTTGTAACATTAATTATATCATCAATACAGCTAGGCTAGTTAAATAAATAAGTAGTATTAGTCCATCTTTTAATTAGCTTGCAGTTTTCTGGCAAGACAAAGAGAACTCTGATATCTGGAAAGTAATAGAAGAGAAAAGATAAAAAGGAAAGAACAATTAGAACAACCAAACACTATATACTAGTCAACATATAGAACAATAAAAAAAAACCTTACTGTAGAATCATTTCATTATTTCCTTGGCCTATCTACAGAATGTTGCTTAAGATACTACTAAAATGTCCAAAATATAACCATAGTCCACAAGACTTTTCCATCAGCGATAATTTTGCTCTAGTGTATTTAACAATATTTTTCATATTTCCTTATTTCTCTGGGAAATGGAGAAACCTATGATGGAAATAGTGATATAAGTCACTTTTGGCCCAGATTCTCAGCTGCAGACAAAGGGAAGAGACATAAAACAACCAGTTGTGCTGCCAGTGGTCAGGCAAACTGATAGCCTAGAGCTATTGCTAGACTCATGATTTAAATTAACCACAGACTGGGCCTTCTTTGCTATCCTCTTACACCTCCGACTTGCTTTTCTTCCCCTTTCTGTTCCCTTTCCCAAAGAGGCTTAGAGGTTTGTAGGCTCAGCATCATAACTAGTAAATGGGTACACGTATTAAGAAAGAAGAGATAAGAAACATTAGAAACTGTGCTGCACAAAAATATCTTGTGCCACCTTGTTCTCCAACGTGTTTCAGAGAGGATAGCCATATCTTTAAGAATCCATTAAAATGCTTTTAACATCAAGAAGGATAGTGATAATTGAAGAGGGGTCAGGGAAGAGCCATTAGAATGACTAAAATATTAGAAAACATGCCTTATAGTGGTACAGTCAGAGCTCAATCTATTTACCTTAAAATGAAGATTAATAGATTACACCGATAGGTGTTGAGATGGGAAACAAACATTTAATGGCAGACTCTTCAAAATGTAACAGAGAAAGTTATAACTTGATCCAGTGGCTGGAAGTTGAAGCTAGACACACTCAGACAGGAAATGCAGTGTAAATTTTGCAGTGAAGATAATTAATCATTGTAATAATTTACAAAGGCTATGGTGGATTCGCCATCTCTGACAATTTTACAATCAATACTGGATGTTTTCACAAAGATATACACTGAATTACTTAGGGCAAGTTCTATGGACTGTGTTATACAAGGGGTCAGACTAGATGGTCACAATGGTCCTTTCTAGTCTTAGAATCTATGAAAACAAAAAACACTGAAACTTTACACATGTGAGTAAAGGACCATTCGAGGACTTTGTTAGTAAAATAACTAGGTAATTAAAATATATCTTTTCCTTATCTCTACATGTGTTTCTTGGTTCCTCCATTCTTCTTCACTTATCCTGCTCTGCTTTTTCTTTTCCTCTCTGATCATTCATTTTAAGGATATAATAACTCCCTCTAAAGTCAATGGAACGTGTCTCACTAAACTGTTGTGTAACTGTTGGTAAGCCTTAAACAGCAACTCCAGAACACACACAGGCAAACACACTGAAACAAGATAATTGGAGGGCAAAAGAAATGATGAAAGGGTTAGACAATTAGCATTTTCAAAAAAGATTTGGAGAACTAGACATGTTCACTTTGGAGAAAAGATGACAGACTAATCATAATGTTGACATATCTAAAGGGATGTTACAAAGAGAGCAGGAATCAATTATTCTGCAAAGCCAGTGAGGTCAGAACTGAGGTTGCCAGGTCAGCTACTGCAGAGAAAGTAAAAGTTAAATATTAGCACCTAAATAAAAATCAGATGTTACTTCACTAACGTTCAGAACAAATAAATTACCAATCAAAAATAAAATACAGGACTATGTAGCACTTTAAAGACTAACAAGATGGTTTATTAGATGATGAGCTTTCGTGGGCCAGACCCACTTCCTCAGATCAAATAATGGAAGAAAATAGTCACAACCATATATACCAAAGGATACAATTTTAAAAAAAATGAACACACATGAAAAGGACAAATCACATTACAGAACAGAAGGGGGATGGTGGGGGGGGGGGGGGAGAAGGAAGGTGAATGCCAGTGAGTTAATGATATTAGAGGTGGGGAAGGGGAAATGTCTGTGAGTTAATAGTATTAGAGGTGATAATTGGGGAAGCTATCTTTGTAATGTGTAAGATAGCTGGGGTCTTTGTTAAGTCCCGTGCAGAGAGTGTCGAATTTTAGCATGAATGCCAGTTCAGAGGATTCCCTTTCAAGTGCAGATTTGAATGTCTTCTGAAGTAGGATGCAGGTTAGCAGGTCATTGAGACTGTGTCCTTTCTGGTTGAAATGACAAGCAACTGTTTTTTCTTTGTGATCCTGTCTAATGTCTGTTTTGTGGGCATTGATTCTCTACTTCAGAAGACATTCAAATCTGCACTTGAAAGGGAATCCTTTGAACTGGCATTCATGCTAAAATTCGACACTCTCCGCACGGGACTTAACAAAGACCCCAGATATCTTACACATTACAAAGATAGCTTCCCCAATTATCACCTCTAATACTATTAACTCACAGACATTTCCCCTTCCCCACCTCTAATATCATTAACTCACTGGCATTCACCTTCCTTCCTCCCCCCCCCCCCACATCCCCCTTCTGTTCCGTAATGTGATTTGTCCTTTTCATGTGTGTTCATTTTTTTTAAATTGTATCCTTTGGTATATATGGTTGTGACTATTTTCTTCCATTATTTGATCTGAGGAAGTGGGTCTGGCCCACGAAAGCTCATCATCTAATAAACCATCTTGTTAGTCTTTAAAGTGCTACATAGTCCCGTATTTTGTTTCAGCTACACCAGACTAACACGGCTACATCTCTATCACCAATCAAAAATATGAATTTGTTACATGAAGTCCATTGGCAGAAAGTGGGGTTATTAAAAGGGTAATTTCAACTTAGGCCACGTCTATACTTATTCGTGGATTGATATTCCAGAGATCAATCTTCTGGTGTTTGATTTAGAGGGTCTAAAAAGGACCCACTAAATCGAACGCTGTGGGCTTCCCCCATGAGTGCTAGTGCTCCTACTCCTCATGAGGAGAAAGGAAGTCAACATGAGTGTTTCTCCACTGACCTCCCACTGTGGGGACGGCACCAAAATTCAAATCAAGGTATGTCAACTTCTGCTATGGAATTAACGTAGCTGGAGTTCTGTATCTTCATTCAAACTTACTCCCTAGCGTAGACCTAGCCTTAGAGTGGATAGAGTATTATGGAATGGACAGTAGTGAAGAAGTCTTCATTGGTTTTGAGTTGGACTTTTCAACCTCTACTTCTGGGTACCTAATTATACCCCTAAAGGAACATACACGTTCCATTGACTTTAGAGGGAGATATTATATTATATAGTGAAAACAGTATCCCAAGACAGAAGGAGAGAGGCAGAAAAACTAAAATTAATTAATAAAAATTCTACTACAGGACAAGAGTGGTATATTGCACCAGGTACAAAATAGACCATACGCATATTAGGAGATACACAAATGGATTTCAGAACATTGTCTCTTTTCTTCTATCTCCCAAGTAGATTTTAGAAAGCAGGGGTTTTAAAAGGTTAGAAGAAAAGGTTAACTGGAGTTCCAATATTTCACGAGCAGCTCACAGAAGTTATCATTTAAGGTAATACCGCTTAGCTAAACATGGATATGGCAAGCTTATATTGCCTGTGGTACCTGGAAAATATCACCTAACTGGATGGTTCTCTATATATTTTCATCAATGAGAAAGGAATAAAAGCCCTAAGACTGACTTTTAAAATCAAACATAATATGTCTGTTTTCCCACTGATGAGCAGGAAGTACCATGGTCTCATCTCTATGCATCGAGGATTGAATGCTAAAGGAGTGATTCCTTTTTATTTTAATGCTATAGTTGTGAATCATCTACCTATAGGTTGATCTTATATAGAGAGAATTCAAGTAAAAAGGATTTAGTATTCACTGTGCTCTAGATTTAAGTCCATATTTTATTTATATATTTATTTGATATTTGGAGCATAAAAATAATTGGAGGAGGGGCTCTCATCAACAATTGTGTAACTTCCCTAATCTTTAATGATAGAACAGGTATAATTGTTTGATTACTTGTCAGCCTTAGGATGTTCATCCCTTTTTCACTATTTGAATCTAGTGAACTATTGGACTGGAGCAGGGATAGGCAATAATTTTTAAAGGAGGGGGTAACTCCACAAGATTTTGGCAAATGATCAAAGGCCGCACTTCAATGGAGGGGGTGCAGGATCTGGGACAGAGGTTCAGGGACTGAGGTGCAGCAGGGGGTGTGGGATCTGAGAGGGTGAAGGAGAGAGTTGTGGCCTGGGGCAGGAGCTTTGGATTCAGGGTCCAGGAGGGAGAATGGGTACAGGAGAAGACTCTGGTCTGGGGGATGGGCTTTCGGAGGAGGAGAGCCTGGGAGGGAGTTGTGACCCGGGAGAAGGCAAAGGGGTGCACAGGGTTTGGATGGTGGCCTGGGGCAGGTAGTTGGGGGAAGAGGGGATAGAGTGCCTGCTGGGAGGCATTTACCTAGATGGCTCCCAGTTGGAAGCCCTGAAGTAACCTGAGGCAAGCTTGCTGCCTGTCTGCTGCAGTCCCAGGCTGCTCGCTGCACAACATAGCTTTGCTCTGGGCATGGGGGAGAGTGGAGGGAAGGAAGGTTTGCATGCTTCCCCTACCCCCCAACAAAATTTCTCAGCTCCTATTGGCCAGAAACTTGCCAATCAGAGCTGAAAGATTTTTCTGGGGGTGGGGCATCACACAAAGCCTTCTCCTCCTTTGTCCTCAGTGTCGAGAGCAGACTGTGAGCTGCTCTCTGCCTCAGGGTCCCAGCAAGTGGCTACGGGCCAGATCTGGTGGCTTGGTGGGCTGGATCCAGCCTGCTGGTTGCCTGTTGCCCACCCTGGGACTGGAGGGAGGATACTGGAGGGATAGTTCCTCAGGGATCAATCATAAGCTTGATCTTATTTAGTATTTTTATTAATGACCTGGACAAAAAAAAGTGGGAATGTGCTAATCAAATTTGTTGATGATACAAAGTTGGGAGGCTGTGTCAATACAAAGCAGGATCCAAATATTTTAAAGGAAGATCTGGATGACCTTCAAGCCTGGACTGACCAAAAGGGGATGAAATTCAAGTCTAATGTATAAGGTCATTTGCTTAGGATCTAATTCAATGAATTTTGGCTATGAGCTTAGGTCTCAGTTGGAAGCAACAGAGGAGGAGTAAGATCAGGGTGTATTGGTCAATAATAGGATGACCATGAGCCATCAGTGTGATGCAGCCATTGAAGAGTCAAATGCAAAAGTAGAAAGCCTAAGGCAAGGCATTTTCATTAAAGAGATAAGGTTTTTTATTGTCATTAACCTCATTTGGAACAATGTTCACTTCTGGTCACTCACATCCAAGAAAGATTAATTTTAAACTGGAACAGGTGCAGAGAAGAGCTGTGAGGATGACTGAAGAAATGGAGAAGCTGTCTTTAGAGCTTGGCTTGATTAGTCAAGCAAAAAGAAGCCTCAGAGGGGACTTAGGGATGGGGATATATAGCGGGGACCTCAGGAATGGGAGTGTGGCCATCATGCTGCCCAGTTGCTGGATCCCAGAGTGGGAGGGCAGGGACTGCACTTGTCCAGCTGCCAGATCCCTGGGGATGGTAGAGTCTGTGCTGCCAGGCCGCCCGAGCACCGAATCAGGAAGGGATTCCATCTTTATCCCACAGGTATCCTGCATGGGGAAGGAGCCAGTCTTCTTCCACTGAAGCATTGGAGATGGCCAAGGCTGGAAATGGGACAGTGGACAGAGGGTGGGCCAGGTCAATGAGGTGGAACTGAACATTCTCTCTTGAGTGCTTGGCTGGTCGGCTCTTGCTCACATGATCAGGGTCTAATTGATCACCATATGGCGGTTTGGAAAGGAATATTGACAGTGATCTTGGGGATTTTTTGCAAGCATGGGCTTGCAGGCTGCTTGCCAGGATCATCTGCATGCACCTCATTTAACTAATACCCTGCCATTGCAAGTCCTTGGGCATTGGTGCACATCAACTCTTCCTATTCTCTACCCATGGCACATAATATTTAAGTCTTCTGTGGGCTGTAATACTTTGGTCTAGTTATTGGGGGCCAGAGACATACTGGGGGTCAGTCCAAATTATGAGCCAGTCCCACCTGGCTTTAACTTCTATGACTCCAAAATCTGTAGAGAACTAATTCAATGGTCATTTTTCCAGTGTAGATATTGATGCTGTTGAAAAGAAAATGGTAATAGAATGAAGAACCTTTCATTTCTGCTTTGTCAGTTCAAATTCCGGCACATTGTCTATGACAAAGTCATTACCATGTGGTTAATCTACTGAATCAATGTCCACATTGCAAAAAATCCCACAAAAAACCCACATCACCACTATCAGCGCCTTATAAGTAGAGTTTGTGTCTGTTGCAGGGGTTGCATTTGTATTGGACAAGTGCTATAAATAGATTTAGATTCTCCTATCCATGTTAGATTGAGAGGCTGACCACTTTGTTAAAGTGTATGTGAAACTTGGCAGACGCTGCCCACACCACAAGGCCAACTTTTAACATGAGCTGAGTTGGTAGTAGCAAGCCCACCAGTGGAGAGGAAGAGGAGCAAAGGGGATAACTGTCCTGAGGCCCAGCAATTCAAAAGGGCCCAGGGGTTCTAGCCACTGCTATTGCAACAATAGTGGTTCCTGCTGTTCCAGTCCCTTTAAATCTCCACTGAAGTGCAGCACCATGTGACTGAAGTGCAGCACCATGTGCTCCAGGTGACTTGAAGACCTGGGTGGGGAGGCGGAGGGGAAGCATGCCATGGTCTGAGCAATGCTGAGGTCCTGCTGTCCTGATCCCACTACCCCTTCCATCTGAGGCCCTGTCCTTTCCAGGAAATGGAGCTGACTCCTCCACCTTGCCCAGGTGCCTGGTGAGGCTGTCAGCTCCCCTGATTGATAGCCAGATAAATCAATGGACAGGCATTCGGAACTGTCCTAACAACTAGAACAGTGGTTCTCAAACTTTTGGCCTGTGGCCCATGAGACTTAATGCAAACCTATCTGTGGACCACCAGTTGCTAATGGAAACTCACTGTTAATTACATAATTACACCCAAACCATATTGCTAATGCTGCAGCCAGGGAGAACAGATTAATTTAACCACTAAGAAAGGAAATATTAATTTAAATAATTAACCAGATTAAGCACTTTAACTCTCTCATGCTAGTTTTGTCAATCTTCACTTTAAATAAAGTAAAATATTAATTTATGCCTAACACAAGAAGTTACCATGTTTTCTTTATTTATGGTAAGGGTGGAGAACCTGTTTTTGCGCTCCGCATTTTGCATACCTTTTTCCGATAGCTTTTTTTCAGAAGAGGCTTTTCTGAAATTTGGCCCGTCTACACTGGGCCAAATTTTGGAAAAGCCTCCTCTTTCGGAAGAGCTCTTCTTCCTCAGGGGAAGAGAGAGATAGGGCTTCCGAAAGAGCGCGTCTGCTCTTCTGCTTTATTTTTTTGGGGGGGGCGCAGAAGAGCAGACGAATTCCCTAGATGCAGTGGAGTTTTTCTGGGATACCTCTGGTAATGTGTAAACATAGCCTTGGTAATGCTGGTGAAGCTGGACCAGAATGTAAATCTTTAGAAAAAAATCTCTTCTGGAACCATAGCCCAGAGGTACAGATTTAGTTGGATAAAAAGATAGCTCTGATACTGAAAGTAATTGTGGATAACGGTCTCTCAACACAAATAAAGAGAAATCAAATCTCCCCTAGGGAACAGTTCACAAAACTCCAGCCTCATCTTAACATGTAGCTAAAAGTGGCATTGTGTTTTAGATTTTGCATTTTTAGAACATCCAAATTACTTTTGATGGACCATAAATTTTCAATACTTCTTAATACTTATTTTATACTTTATTCACATTGCCAGAAATAGCACCAGATGCCTTGTGTTTCTCTTTTCTTAAATCTTTTGATTTGGAAAAAAACACAAGCAGTTCTAACCTAATTAACACAAATACTCTGTACGCCTCTCTAGCTGTGACAAAAGTTCTAATGGGTTTCATTAGCGGTTCTGCATCATTCTCTGCAACACAAAATCACGGATGCTTTTTGCATAAAAAAATATTACCACAGTAAATAAATGCTAAATTGCACTTCATTACCGGTTTACTCCTAGGAATATTTTCTTTTAAAAGTTACACACTAATGAGGACAATTATATAGTAGTTTTCTTCTCCAAATTTTGCCTTGCAACAAAAAGCTTCCTTGATAGTTCTATTACAGTCATGCATACAGAGCAACCTGACTGCTTACCAAAAGAGGGAGGCAACAAGTAGAATTGAAACAATGCATTAGAACTGACTTACATGAATAATAGTCCAGGGAGCGTAGTGAGGAAGACCAAGCACTAATATTAGAAAAAGTAAGCCATTAAATACAACACAATCTCATATATCCATCTTTCATTTAGGCCTTATCCAAAGTCCATTGAAATCCAATGGGAGTCTTTCAATCTAATTCAATGGCCTGTGAACAAAGTTCTCAACCAGAAATACCTCTTATCTCATCCCAGTTATGTCCCTTGATATGAATTGCTCTGTTTCTTTCCAGTTATCTGGTTGAATGGACTTCCTTGAGTTATACAGTATACCAGTTTTAACTTAGTGGGGTGCTTTTAGTTTGCTTTCTCAATGTACGTTTAACACTGGTAAAAGTTGCCAGATGGAGACCAGTGGAAGCGGATGTTCTCTGTTCACACAGGGGCGGACTGGCAATCAAAAAATGCCCGGGAAATGGGTTGAGAACGGCCCTCTTTTTCACATCTAAGAATTTTTTAAAATTTACTCTTTGACCCCAATTAGCCACACCTCAACCCTTGTTAACCACACCCCGGACCTTCCACACCCATTAGCCACACCCCCTGACTCCCATTAGCCAGGCCTCTGGAGGTAACACTCTTGGGGCAAGATGGACACATGACCAGAAGTAAAAGGTATCATGTGACCCCTCTCTAAGGACTTTTCCCAACCATCCTCCTACCAATAGGGATGTTTGCCCCTCCCCCCCAACTCCCCTCGTGCAACTATCCTGCAATTGCATTAACCCAATGAGTGTGACATTAACTCGAGGACGGAGGGGGCAGAGAGGCTGGGAGAAGTGTTCCCTCTAAGAGTTTCCTCCCATGAGCAGAATGGATTTTGTGTTGTGCACCAGTACTGAGTTCATGTGGCTTGTTTGGATGTGCCACTGTGGCACCCAAGTTATTAATAGATATCTTATAAAATTCTGCCTTTTCCCTCTACTGCCATGTCTCCTCCCCTTACTCCATCAGCTCCCCTGGTGCCTGTTGCCCCCCAACTCCTCACCCTCCTCTGCTGTCCTGACTCCTGCCCTTCTCACTGCCCTCAGCCCTCCTGTGACCTGCCCCCCTCCACCAGCCCTTCTCTGCTCCCTGTGCCCACTCCTCCAGTAGCCCCACTCTGACCGTGTGAGCTACCCTTCCTCATCCTCTCTTCTAACACCTCCCTCTACACACATGCCCTGTCTCTCTCCTCTTGTGCTGGTCCCTCCCCTGCAGGTGTCTGCCCTTCTGCTTCACCCCCAGAATCTCCTGACCCCTGCACCTTCCCTTACCCCTGCACCATCCTGATGCCCCCCTTCCCTCACCGCCCCTGCCCTCTTTGCCTTTTTCCCTGATGCCCACCTCCTCACCACCCTCTGCCTCCGTTCCCCTCATGCCCCTCTGCCCTCACACGACTTGCTCCATCCTGGCCTTCCTCATGCCCACCCCTTCTTTCAAGCCTTCTCCCAGCACCTTCCCTCTCCCCTCTAGCTCTCCTCTCCCAGCATCACCCTGTCCCCCCTCCCACTGACACCTCTCCTCATGCCCTTTTCCTCATTGTCTCCACTTGGCCCCCTGGAATTTGTCTCTTCTCCATCCTGTCCCTTGGTGCCTTCCCCTTTCTTCTCCTGACCTGCCCCCTTCCCCTCAGCACAAGCCCCTTCCTCTCCCACTCCTTTCCCCTATTTTCCCTCCTCCCTCTCCCCCACCTTCTGCCTTCCAGTTCGTGGACTGGAGTCTGTGATCAAGCCCCAGAAGTCCCCGCAGTACTGACCCCAGCTGCTTCTGGGGCTCCTGACCACTTACCGGGCCTGGAGCTGGGTCGTGCGGTGCAACTCTGGGCTGGGCAGTTTGAAAGTCCCAGGCCGTGACGTTACACCATACCCAGGCATCTCCCCTCTCAGCTGTTGCACGGCATTTGAGCATACCGTGCATGTACTCCCTCAGCCCTACCATGCCCCATACATGGCTGGCGCCGGGGAATTTATAGTGCGGGGCTGCAGCACCTTGTCACAATCCCCCTCCTCCTCCAGCAGCCACCAGCTGGCCCTTCGGCCGGCCCTTCAGAGGACGGCCCATCGGGAAATTCCCGGTATCCTACTGAGCCAGTCCGCCCCTGTGCTCATAGCACAGATATAAGCAAGGCAACCACTCGTAAGCTTCCTAACTTCATCTCAACAATACACCATAACCCTACACTTCTTGGAGTACCTCTAGGAGTGACCTGGTATTTCTGTATTAATAACCCTCTGGTTGCCGAGGGCCTCTGAGGCTGCTGATCAGGATGTCAGTTAATAGCAACTGAGATATAGGTGTTAGTGAAATAGACTCCGGTCTACTAGGAGGCACTAGATGGAACATTTCCTGTGAACCACTAAGCTGACATGAGACAGCAATGAATATCAGTCAATGACAACCTGGACAGAATCTGAATCAGTGAACTCCAAGTGAAAAGCTGAAGACCCCATTCTCAGTTCCCAGAGCCATCTAGTCTGACTTAATTTCCATTTTATTGTCAACATCCATTCAGGCAGAATCTTCTTGGTTTTATAATCAGGAAAAAGAGGAAAGTAAGTTTTAAAAGGGGTCAGAGATGAGCTTTTGGAGATATTAAGATAGTAATTCAGAAGCTGAGCCCAGCATAGCTGATTATAATATGTATCACAGGAGTGCTCAGAAGCCCCAGTCCTGGACCAAGGTCCCACTGTGCTAGGTGCTGTACAAATGATAGAATTATAGGACTGAAAAGATCCTCGGCAGGATATCAAGCACAGTTCCCTGCATCAAGACAGGACTACATACTGACTGACTAGACCAGTGTTTCCCAATTTTATTTGGCCATGGAACCCTTTTCAGAGTTTCAAGGAACCCCTAGGTTTGTCAAGCAAACAAACAAAAACAAAACAAAAAAAGAGGGGAACCCACCAATGCATGAAAATCACATTCCTTCCCCAAGGCCTCATCCTCTCTGTTCCCCTCCTCTCCATCACTTGCTATCCCTAGCCCTTATACACTCTCACTGGGTTGAGACAGGAGGTGCGGGCTCTAGGATGGAAATGAGGGATTTGGGTGTGGGAAGGGGTGAAGTGTAAGCTCTCATGGGGAGTGTTGGGCTCAGGTGGAAGGTTGGGGTGCCAAGCAAGTCACAGGCTTGTGGATGTGAGGGTGCAGGAGTTTGGATATGTGAGGGGCTCGGGGTAAGGAGGCTGTGAATATGATGGGCTCAGGACTCAGATTTGTGATGTGTGGATGGTGTAGGAGTGTTGTGGCAGAAGACTGAGGATGTGGGGATGCAGGAGTTTGGGGATGTAAGAGGCTCAGGACAGGGGGTTCCAGTGTATGATAGGCTCAGATTTGGGGTCAGGTGGTGCAGAACTGTTATGCTGCTGCAGTGAGATGGGGATTTGGCCCCAATTGGGGGCATGTTGGCCAGGCTTCATTTTTAAATAAAATATTATGTTACACTTAAAAGGATGTAGCATTTACTTTATTTATGTGAGGGGCAGGGAACCTGTTTTGAGTCAAGGGTCACTGACCCACAGAAAAGTCAACTGGGGCCACACAAGGGAGACACAAAAAAAACCCTCCAAAATCCCCAAGACTCACTAATGTGATCCCAACTGTGCTGGTGGAGGCAGGGGACAGGGTGCTAGTGGGTGCTGGGGACAGGGAGAGGGTGGTGCTGGGTGGCAAGATGCTGGTACAGGTGGAGGGGTGCTGGGGCAGGATGCTGGGGGCAGGAACATGGTCCTGCTGGGCTTAGGGGTGGGTGGCGGGGTGATGGGACAAGGAACAGGGTGCTTCTGGATGCTAGGATGGGTGGCAGGGTGCTGGGGCCAGAGACAGGGTGGTGCTGGGTGCTGTGGTGGGGGGCAAGGTGCTGAGGCTGGGGAGAGAGTGATGCTGGGTGCTAGGCAGGGTGCTGGGGCTAGGGACAGGGAGATGCTGGGTGCTAGGATGGATGGCAGGGTGCTGGGGCCGGGGACAGGGTGCTAGGGTGGCTGGCAAGGTGCTGGAGCTGGGAAGAGGGCGGTGTGGGGTGGGTGGCAGGGTGCTGGGGCCAGGGACAGGGTCCTGGGGTGGGTGGCAGGGTGCTGGGGCTGGGGACAGGGTGCTGCTGGGTGCTGGGGTGAGTGGCAGGGTGGTGGGGCCAGGGCCAGGGTCCTGCTGTGGGTGGTAGGGTGCTGGGGCCGGGGCCAAGGTGCTGGGGCCAGGGCCAGGGTGCTGCTGGGTGCTGAGGACAGTGCTGGTGGGGGCAGGGGACAGGAGCAGCTGGGACCAGTACCTGGCAATCCTGCAGCACCTCTGGGTTCCAGGAAGTGTGTGACTGCCCTCCCTCTCCCCAAACAGCTGGCATGCGCGCTGCCTGAACAGCAGGGGCTGTTGCACTCCAGCAACTTACTTCCACGATGCTGTCCTGCCCTATCCCCCCATGCAGAAAGGCCGCGGGACTAAGTTACCGGGTGCCACAGCCCCAGCTGTTCAGGCAGCACATACCGGCTCCTTTGGGGAGGGGAAGTGCTTGCCTCCCCACTGTGGGTCACCCCGGTCCAGCATCCCCCTAGTGTGCCAGCCTGGAGCAACTGTTCCCCTCTGCCCCCGCCTCACTATGCCTCTGCGTCGCCAGGGAGGAAGGGGAAACAAGTGTGCTGCTTCTTTAAGAAGCTGGTTAGCTGGCTCTCTCTCTTTCAGAGTGGGCAGGGGAGTGCCGGCTCCTTGCAGAACCCCTACTTTCGCTTTGCAGAACCCCAGGGTTCCACGGAGCACCAATTGGGAAACACTGCACTAGACCATTCCTGACAAGTGTTTGCCTTACCTGGACTTAAAAACTTTCAATGACAGAGATTCCACAGCTTCCCTACCCAGTTTATTCCAGTGCTTATCTAGCATCAACAAGCAGCACTGATCTGGGACCTCTGCGACTTAGAGCATGAGCTACAACACTACAGCTTGAGCAATAAAGCTAGCTGCCTCTCAGCTAAGTCCTTAGAGCAAACTCATTCTCTCTCTCTCTCTCTCTGTAAATGCTCCAAGTACCACTGCATGTGACAGTGAACCACACCCAGTAGGTGTGGGGGTTACACGTAAATAAATGCAGAACAAAGACAGGTCCTGCCTCAAAGAGTTTATAATCTAAGTAATCTGCTTCTAGGAATTAGTGAGATCAGGAAAGGCTATAACAAAGTACAATAATATTAAAAGTGAAAGGCCACAGAAACTAAGTGCAGGTAAGCTGGATGGGAACTGGGGAAAGCCCAGCAACAAGATGAGGTGGCAGCTGGTGAACAGCAGATCACAAGTTGAACAGCTGTTCACAATTGGTAAAATTCATCTGGGAGCAGGACACCAATTTGAGGCCTGATGGAGTTGTGTAGTGGAAAATGGACAACAGAGAATGAGAAACCACAGTAAGAGGAATGGGGGGGACAGAGTTGTGTTAACTTGGAAGGGCTAAATGAGCCCAGAGGGTCCAAGCTATTAACATGACCCTGTTATTGTGCACTCAGTTAAACATGGTTCATGAGATCTTGGTGTGGTTAGTTCCAAGGCACAAACACAAAAATCTGAGAATATATTAACTGGGATGCATAAGAGGAAAAAAAGATTAAAAATAAATCAAAGCATTTTGAAACTGAAATGACCCTACTAAGCAAACCATCAAAACTGATCGAGTCCTTTTTTCAGAGAAAGGATCTCAGTTTCATCTACTATTCTCTCACACAGCCCTTTATAGGGAAGAATTGGTTTGCTCTGTTGAATTATGAATTGATTGCTGTGAACAGTGTTTACTTTGTTTGATTTGATAAAATACACAGATGCAAGAGGGAAAAGAGATAGGACACTACAGGCAGGGAAAATATGGCTTTTGTTGATATTGTCAGGATTCAGGGTCACCATGGATGGATATTGTGGGCTGGAAATTTGGTGATGACAATTGTTCTGTATCCTGGCTTACTTTCCCCCCTCTAGGATGCTGGTGACCACCTGGCTGATCTGATCAGGTCCTTCTCAGATAGAGAGCTAAATGAACCGCTTCCTTTAGATTTGTTGGTGCTGTATGTTGCACTTGGTCTCACAAACAGATGAAAGGCTGAGAGAGAGAAAAAAATACAGGAGAAAATTAGTGGAGGACAAAAAGAAACATGTGAAGGGAGGGAAGACTCACCAAGATCCGATACTTGGAAGAAATGGTGGGACTGTGATTGCATGCTACACCGAGTCACTGACAAAAGCACAAGCATGTCTAACAATGGCAGAAAGTTTGAAGATACTTAAACATATCCTTGGGATGACCAGTCAGTCAATGTAAGTTTAGAGCCAGAAGCATAACACTAAAGAATATCTTGTTCAAAGGAGGGATGGGTACAGATAGACACATTCTCATTTCCTATTCCAGGAAAGATCTCCTCCCCCACCCTAGTTCATAAATAGGTGAAGTCTTATATGGCCATGCATCAGAGAACCTCATACAGCAGACAACAAACCTGGTCTCCAAAAGTTAAAAGATAAATATTGCAAAAATCCAGGATCCTGGGAATAAAATCTTTTTTAATGTACATAGATTGAGGAGAGGGAGAGAGAGAGAGCGTGAGCAAGAGCGAGAGAGAGAAAGGAATCACTTTGATCCTGCTAGGGGAAATGATTAAGGTCGCTTTTAGGAGGAGGAGGAGAATAGGACAAATAATAGTGCCAAAAAGGAATACTATACTGGACATACAGAAGTGGAGTTACAAACACAGTTAGAAACCTGGGGTGGTAAAGGGAGATAGAGAAATTACATTCATTTTTTAAAGAAATGAATCAGTACTGAATAGCTCAACAGAGAAAGCAGCAATAAAACGGCAGCAAGCGATGTTTAGGTTGGACATTAGGAAAAAGTTCCTAACTGTGGTTAAACACAGGAATAAATTACTTAGGGAGGTTGTGGAATCTCCATCTCGGGAGATATTTAAGAGTAGGTTAGATAAATGTCTATCAGTGATGGTCTAGACAGTACTGGGTCCTGCCATGAGGGGACTCAATGACCTCTCGTGGTCCCTTCTAGTCTTAGTATTCTAGGATTCTATGAAACAAGCAACAGAGACTGATGAAACAAGAGATACTAAGAATACAGGAACATCAAGTCAAAGGTAAGGATTCCAGTGCGGGAGAGGAGAGGGAGAAGCAGGAAGATGGGATTGTGATAAGAGGTTGGGGGGCGGTAACAAGTCACACAAGCATTTAAAATCTTCCATAAATGATTGTACATGGTATTCAGGGATGAAAAACCAACCTAAAGCAGGGTTTCCCAACCTATGGGTAGGGACCCAAATATGAGTCACCATTAGATTTCAAAAGGGTTGCCAAGTGCCTCCGCAGGTGGCCCTCTTAAGGAGCCATTCACATATTTGAAAAAGTCCCTGGCTGCTCAGCTCCACAGCTGGCTTAGTTTTAAGGAGCTATTCACCTGAAGTGGTACTCAACTTAAACCAATCAATTGAATGGAATACCATTTCAAAGACTCAGAGCAGACCAGGGAAATATCCCTGGACATTGGGAAAAAGGTTGGAACCTTAGGGAACCCAGAGAAACAGCAGCACCCATCTCAGGTAGATGGGGTGGGGGACCAAGTGTCCAGTTGAGAAGTTTCCAGCTGCCCCGCCAAGGTTCCTGTAGCTCACCTTGGCCAGCCAGGGCAGCATCCTGGCTGGCTTGTAGCCGCGGGGGGCCAGGTAGGGGCTGGAACTGTGTTCAGAAGCCCGGTGAGGAGAGGCTGGGACTGTGCGGGGGGGATGCAGGGAAGAAGCTGGAACTGCGTTGGGGGGAATTGGTTTGCAGTGAGGGGGCTGGTGGGAGCCTTGTTCTGGGGGAGGGGTGGGTGCATTTGGATAAAGCAGGGGGCTGGGGTGCTTGGTTCTGGGGAAGGAGAGGGGCACTAGGTAGGAGCACAGGACTGGGGAGTATCTGGTTCTAGAAAAGGGGAAGGGGATTGGGTTGGAGTGGGGGAGCTGGAAGGTGCCTGGCTCTGGGGTAGGAGAGGGGCTATTTTAGTAAATTTTGTGATCTGCATGTATTTATATATATGCAGCCACACTAAGTAGCACCTCTCGGCATGTGCTGAGAGTATCATTGTGGCCCCTGGTGCTTCCAAAGTTGAGTAGCCCTGGTGTAAATAACAGCCATCACAGACTTATTGCAGCGCACAATCATAACGTGTGTGTTTCTAATACTTTTGTAACATCTGTGAAACTCCCAGGCCCAGAGTGCGCCCTCCAGGCCCTGACTTTCAGCTCCTGAATGTGACTCCAAGCCCCCCCAGCCCCAAAGTGTGCCCTCCAGGCTCTGACTCTCAGGCCTCCAAGTGTACCCCCCCCCCCAGACTCCTGTAAGACTCCCAGCCCCTGAGTGTGACTCTCAGGTGCACCAGCTCCCCAGCCCCTCCACCCCCAGAGAGTGACTCCTCCAGCCCCTGAGTGTGGGGTTTAAGCAGGGAGGAGCAATTTGGGGCTGTGTCTTTCCCCCATCACAACTCAAATAAATGTACTGTTATTTTATTAATGTATTTTCAGTTTTTCTATTAAATAACTACTATGAAATAAGAGGGGGCACAAATTTATATTCTTGCCTCAGGCACAAAATTAGCTAGTTACAGCACTGCCCCCTCCCCCATTTTTTAATTGTCTTGGGTCACCAAGTCTTCCTGAATTGTCAACACCCAAAAGGCGATGACAAAAATTGCTACCGGGTGTCCATGTTAGCTTCTGCTGTTGACCCTGGGGACACCAGTGCGAACAATACACTGTGGGTCAGTATCCTACAGTGCAGTGCTGTGGGAAAGCAGAGCTGATCCCTGAGCACCTTGGGATTCCCTTCGATTTCTCCCCCAGCCTCTTCAGCTTCTGGGAGCTGCTACATGAGCTGCTCTGTGAACTCTTGGTGCTGAGAAATGTCAATGCAGCACAGCAGCTTGTCTCCCTCCTCCTCCTGATGCAGGCTGCCTTAGTGCAGGACAGAACAGGAGCAGCTCACTCAGCTGTCAGATATTTCCCAGAGCTTTGAAAGGAGGGGCTGTATGAGTGCAGGGCAGCAGTGATCAAAACACTGAGCAGAGACATCAGGGCAGGCATTATGGGATGCTGGCAGAAGCCGGTTCTGTGGACAAAACATACAGCAGTGTCCACAATGGCTTTTTGTGGACAATAAAGGGAGGGGAAAACAAAAAAACCACACTTTCATAGAGGTGGAAGGTTTTTGTTGCTGCAACTGGGCATTTCCCTCCCCCAACAAGAGTCACATTGCAGTGTGTATGCTGTCACTGGTATCTCACTAAGGCTACTGTCTAGACTGCAGTCCTCTCTCGAAAGAGGAATACAAATGAAGGACAAAAAATGCAAATGAAGCGCAAGTTTACAAATCTCACGCTTCATTTGCATAATTGCAGCCAAGCACTTTCGAAAAAGGATTTTTTGGAAAACAAAATATAGTCTAGATGGGGTTCTTTCGAAAAAAACCCTTTCAAAAGAACCCTTATTCCTGAAAAAATGAGGTTTAAAGGTTCTTTCAAAAAAAGGGGGTTTCCCCGAAAGAACCCTCTGTTGACCGTGGAGTTTTTCGAAAAACCCTTTCGAAAAAAATCGCTCCGAGCGATTATGCAATTGAAGTGTGAGATTTGTAAATTCACACTTCATTTGCATTTTTGATATTCATTTGCATTCCACTTTCGAGAGAGGAATGCAGTGAATACGTAGCCTAAGAGATAGCTTTTTGTGACAAATTTTTGGTTGCTTCTAATGTCTACACCACCAGTTAGAAAAACTGCAAAACATGTAAATGGGTTTAATTCCTTAAGAATATCAGAAAAGATATATAAAAATTCTGCCTTCTATCTAAAAGCTATTTTAAAATTCTTTGAAGCTCTACAAAGTGAATTCAATATCATTAAAGGATTTCTCCTCATATGTCTGACATTTTTACTTACAGGTCTGACATTTTCTGACTACTGAAAGGATTGGGAACACAATTGACTGAGGTAAAAACCAAGTATTTGGAAAGCACTTTGGAACAAAATAACTTCTCAAAATAAATACCCGCCAAGTACAATGCCATGGGAGAAAAAAATGTAACACAAGGGCAACTTGAAGGTGTGTTTGTGTGAAGAAATAGTACAAAGGCTCCTGGTAGCAGTTTCTTCACTGTTATTAATATTGCAAGGTAATTAAGCTTGTTATTCCATCCCTTGGTACCACTCAATGCAATTCCTCAGCACAAGCAATCCAATGGCTAATTATTTTACATTTTAATGTATGATAATAAATATGGGTGGGATTCTGTCCTTAGATGTGCTCCCATTGATAGAGCCATCCTATGCATAGAATGGCTTGGGGTAGCTGCCCTGGGGCCCACATTTTGCCCCCCCCCCCCCCCCCCCACACACACACACAGTGGCTGCCCTAACCTAGTCCGTGCCGCATGTAGCGGACATTTAAAAATGGTGGCGCCCGGCTTTATGCAAATGAAGCCCAGGAAATTCAAATCCCGGGCTTCATTTGCAACTCCGGTTGCCTATATTACCACCCGAGTTCGAACTTCCTAGTTTTGAAGGAGGAAGGAGATACAAAGTATGAGCCTAAAGGAAAAGAAAGCCTTATACTCCCCTAATATTGCTCTTCCTGCCTCACCTCCCACATAGGTTACAGAGAAAGGATCAAGGCCACACCGCACAACACAACCGTGATCCCTATACAAACAAAGGATTCAATTTGAAATCTTATCATGGATAATAACTATCTGAAACTATGAATGTCATGAAATGCCAATGACAGAAATGGCAAGGCAGCAAAGAGTTTCATGGCAAGAGGTCACCACTATAAACTGCCTATGAAAAAATGAGGTTATACAGAGAGCTTCTTGTTTCTCATGTTGCTGTAACTTTGTCCAAGTTCTGTGTACCAATTCACAGGAAAAAAATAACTATCCTGGGTCATTTACATAGGATAGTCACATAAATACAGATTTTTCCATGTATAAGGAGATAGAAGATCAATTTGATTACTGGCCACTTACTCATGAGCAGAACAAGGACAGTAATATTTTCTTTTTTCAAGCAGTTAGATCTTATTACATTCAGGTCATTTACATTCAGGACATTAAGACATTATAGATTTTCATTTGAGTCTTTGCTTAGCTCACTGTACTAAGTCAAAACAGAGTGACCATCAAAATATACCACAGTATGACATGTTTCTAATGTGAGCAATGCAAATGTGTTTAATGAAGCTGATTGCAGATGGAGTCTACATTGGAGATGTGTAGGGAGCCTATAGAAATCACTCTCAAAAAAGGAACTGCAGTAGGCATGTCACTTGAGGACAACATTTCACACCAGAACCCGGAGGGGGAGACAACCCACAGAGGAAGGAAGAACCCTCACATTATTTTGCCTACACATGATTATTGGGAGTGTACAGTCCCCTGCAGTTCTTCCCCCAAATAGTGGGAGAACCTGACTGCATCCCATTATTTACACTGGGTGGCTGCAGCACAAAGCCCTAGTTCCTTACTATTTGCAAGAAGGTCCTGCCCTTTGTGGGCTCAAGTTTCTCCAGATAGGGGATCAAAAGGAAAAAAAAAATCACAACACCCAACACAGGGCCCCTCAAAGTGGGGGAAAGTCTACCGTTCTGCAAACAATATAATAGCCACATAGTGGGTTTCAAGAAATCTTACTGGATGGACTTGTGTCAGGATGAGTCTGTTTGGCTTACTCTGGGAGTACACTGAACTCTCCTTGAAGTTGAGTGAAGGTTCCCTGCTGCCAGATGGCCCTGTGTGAGATCTATGTGCCCTGTTGAAGGCAGGGAGCTGATAACTTAATTGCCTCAGATCATTTCTCCAGTTTGTTCATGTCACTTTGAATTTTAACCCTATCCTCCAAAGCAGTGTTTCCCAAACTATGGGCCGTGGCCCGGTACCAGTCCGCAGGAAAAAAATACCGTGCCTCAGCATGGCCGCTGGGGTGTTCCAGGCTCCCGGAGTGCCTGTGCACTCCCGCAAGTCCTGGGCTGGGCTTGGCAGAGGATGCAGCCAGATGTTCCAGGCTCCTGGCAGAGGCATAGCAAGAAGGGAGTGGGTGCAGTTGCCCCTGGGCACCACACCGGGGGGTGCCAGGCTGGCTGTGGGGGAGGAGGTGCAGGGCTCACCTGGGCTGCAGGAGGGAGGTGCTGGGAACCCAGCACTGGAATCAAGGGGGAGGGAGGGAAGGAGGGACAGGGAATCAGTACTGGGCTCAGTAGTTCTGCAGGGCTTGAGTGGGAAGGGAGAAGGAAGGGCAGGGAAATGGGGCTCAGCTGGGCTGAGGTGGATAGGGGAAGGCATAGGGAACAGAAGAGCAGTTCAGCTAGGCTGTGAGGATGCAGGGAACTGGCGCTGTACTCCCTTGGATTTTGAGGGAGGTGCAGGGAACCTGTGAGAGTAGGCAGCACAGTTGGGTTGCAGGGGAGGGAGGTGCAGAGAAGCCTAGTGGGGTGGGAGAACCAGGAGCCATGAAATGACCTCCCCGGTCCAAAAAAAAAAAAAAAAATCCCTTTTCTGGGACCAGTCAGGTCCAGAGGGTGCCAGACCACGGAGGTCCAACTCCTATCCAAGTTCCCTCCTTGCACCCTCCCTCCTAGCCAGATACCCTACCCCCCACTCTGCTCCTGGAGTGCCCATGCAGCACCAGGTCCCCCAAGCCCTAGCTGGGGCTGGGAGGAGGATGTAGCCAGGTGAAATGTTGAAAATGTATTCATTTTTCATATGCATTTATATTTTTGGGTTGCAAAAAAACAGTACTAAAAAATGGGTTCCAACTAAAGTAAAAAGTTTGGGAAACCCTGGACTAGCCACCTTTCTATCCATCTTACAGTCCATTTATCCAATCCTTAACTTGCTGACAAGAATATTGTGGGTAACTGTATCCAGGGCTGGATGGAAGTATAGGCGAGTCGGGCAGCTGCCCAGGGCGCCAACTGATGGAGGCGCCTGACGGCAGCTGTAAGGGACGCGCGGTGTCCCTTACAGCTGCCATCAGATGCTGCACGCCTGGCTCCCGTGGCACCGGCCAGCAACACCCTTCCCCCCCCCCCCCCCCCCACAGCCGCAGCACCCTACACAGCCCGGTACACACACCCGCAGCACTGGCTGGGCCGGACTGGGCCACGCTTGTGCTGTGTGCCCTGAGGGTGGGCCCCAGGCTGCACACCAGCGGCCATAGCCAGGCCACGCATGCACTGTGCGCGCCAGGGGTGGGCCTGTGCTCCCTAGGGAGGCAGGCCCGCTCCTCATGGGCAGACTCATGCATGCACCACATGCCCAGGCCTGGGGCACCAGAATGCCTCGGGCCGGCCCTGACCGTATCAAAAGCTTTGCTAAAGCTGGCACTAGGGGCTTTGGGAGGACCAGAAATGACTTATTTGCATATTTGTTTTCTTAATGAATATGCAAATGAATGTTACTGGTCCTCCAAAAGCTCGTGAACAGATTTACCGGTCCGAATGTCAAAAAGTTTTGGAACCCCTGCTCCAAAGCACTTGCAACCCCTCCCAGCTTGGTATCATCTGCAAACTTGATATGCTATTATCTAAATCCGTGATTCCCAAACTTTTCAGCATCATGCCCCCCCTTTCTGTTCTGAAAAACCCTCATCTGCCCCCCCACCACCAAAAAAAAACTTGAGCAAAAGAAAAAGGGAGTTGAGTGGGGCAGCACAAATTAAGGGGGAAAAAAAGAAAAAGAACTGAGCAGGGCAGCAAAACTTGATGATGGGGGGGGGGGCTGTGTTGCCTTGTACCCACAGGGCTAGCATGAGCTATTCGTGTGCCCTGGCCCCCGGGAGCGCGATGCATGCATGGTGCCGCCCCAGCCCAGCCGGCCACCCGGTGCGGTGCCCCCTAAAATGTGGCAGCCCAGGTGGTAGCGTGGTTGGCCTGTACCTTGGGCCGGCTCTGCGTGCCCCACCTGGAATTTCTTCATGCCCCCCCAGGGGGGCATGCTGCCCAGTTTGGGAATCCATGATCTAAATCACTAATCAAGATATTGAGGAAAACCAGCCCCAAAACTGATCTGAGGAATCCCACTTGTTATGCCCTTCCATCATGACTAAGAAGAAAAAAAACAGGGGCTACCAGGAGCAGGGTTTGAACCCACATAGACATGCATCTATTGGATTTTAAGTCCAACACAACCACCCAGCCATCCTGGTACAGTGTATGGTATAGATAGGAGAAAGTGAGGGAAATTAAGTAGGATTAAATCCATTCTACAGATTTTTGAATTGCAAAAGATTGTGACTTGACCATGGTTACACAGGAGCTCTCTGCAGAGCTAGAAACTGAACTGGACCTACTGAGTTCCCAACCATTATCTTAATCAGAAGCATCCAGAGCCTTTCTTGCTAGTGAGTTTCAAGTCCTTCCACTGAATTTTTATTTTGAGGCTAATAGGTAGCAAATTTAAAACAAACAAAAGCAAGTGCACCTTTGCACAATGCAGTCACCCTGTAGAGGTCCTTGCCAGAGGCGGCTGTGAAAAATCAGGACTTTAACAGGGTTCAGAAGAGAACTAGATAAATGAATGGAGGACAGGCCCATGAATGGGGTAGGAATGGTATCCCAAGTCTGTTGGTCAGAAGCTGGGAATGGGGGACAGGGATGTGTCACTTGAGGATTAGCAGTTCTGTTTTTTTCCCTCTGGGACACTGGCATTGGCTCCTATGGGAGGACAGGATATTGGGATAAATGGACCTTTGGTCTGAGCCAGTATTGGCATTATGATCCAATTTGCTTTTCAATCTTAGCTATTATTGAAACATTTCACATTGGCTTAATGGCTATATTTTTCTTAAGCAGGGAAATTGGTTATATTGTGTTGCCTGGATATGGTTATATTTTGTGTTGCCTGGATACATTAGACGAATGGGACTCAAAATATGTATTTGAATATTAATAATGTTATGCATATCACTGGTGATTACAGGCCTGAAGCCTTGATGCAGCAGACAGAAAAAGTTTCAAGGCTTCATGGAAAATTAGTTTTCAGATTAAGAAACAATTTGCCAAAACATAAAGCTGCCAAGATTCCTTTTTCTGTGGTTGGATAAAATGAAGTAAATTTCTCTTGTTAGGAGAAAATATGGAATAAGTGACTGTTATTTTATTTTAAAATTAGAATATGAGATGCAGTCATCAGGAGATTTAGAATCTAGCCTAACTTTTTTAATGAAGAAAGGTATTGATTGAAAGCTTAGCTATAAGAGGATTTTTTAAAGTTCTACATCACTCTTGAAATTATAAGGATGTTAAAGGAAGTTCTTACATATTTACATGCTCTTATAATGTGTGTTCTAAGTTCAAAGAGGAAATGCTGCTTAGTGGACATATTTAATAGATCATGTGTGAAGGTGTCTATGTAGTGTCAGAGTGAGTGGAAAATGTACCAGAGAATTTTCCAAGGGGATGTTGTGTGCACAGTAGGGAATCTGAATGCTCTATTTTGGTAGCTCTGCGCTCCAGTGAAATTTCAAAAAAATAAAGTGGACAATGCTAGAGTTTTGAAAATATGGAAGACCAGCTCTAGCTGCACACTCAGGAGACAGGATTTTCAAGATCAGCTGTTCCATGAGACTATGCTGCCCAGCCACCACAGAACACTTGGTATCAAAAGTTCTATCACTTCCATCCTGTTGGGGGGCACAGAAAGCTATGCCACACCAATGCAGTGGCCACTGCATAAGAGGAAGAATTCACAAGCCCAAGAAATGTATGACATCAGAAGTGCAAATGCTACTCAGCTGTGTATGGACAAGCCTTCCTTCCACTCATACCATGCTAGCTCAAGTTAGGTGCAGAAGTGTTGCAGGAAAAAAAATAAGTGACTACTTTCATACCACATCAGGAACCAGCCATTTGCCTGAAATACAGTAGGAGAGAATACCATTAAGACTCACAATATGATTGCTAAGTGCTGCTCTAGTGATCTCCAAAAAGAGGTCATATGGCAGGGATTGAGGGCACAGGGAATGCTATCTGTGTAATGAAGCTTTCCTTTGGGTTTTGTGGTTCGTTGTGCAACCACAAGGACGCTATCTGTAAAGAGCTCTATTAGATATGCCTATGTCCACAAGAAATCAGCCCTATCATAGCAGAATATAAGCAAAAGATTTAGTGGAGAAGGGAAACAGAAGTTTGTCTCATAGTAAAACAATCTATTGACCATCTTGATATTCTATACATTTATTGCTTAGCAGCAAGGGCTGGTTAGGGAATAGTTCTGTTAAGGCTACTGCTATATAACCAGTGCGTGGGAAAAGTCATAACACCCTTCCCTTGGCTAAGCAAAAAACAAAAAACAAAAAACCCAACCCCTGATGTGACCTTTGGCTCATCTGCTAGCTTTGTAGGCTTTGGAGTATGAGGTCTAGTCATCTAATCCAATAAGATGTAATTTCCTCTGATTTCAGAATCCCAACTTTATGAAGAAATCAAATAAGCACACGGCTGGGCATTGGCACAGTTCTTAAAAGCAAAGAATAAAAGCAAGCTGTCGTCCTTCAAAATGAAAAAAGAGTAATTATTTTAGACAGACTGATCTAATTTTATCAAAATTGATTTAAATGGTAGGTCAGGGCAAGAGGCCTTTGAAATATACATGTTAGAGCAGAAGAGATTTACCAGTCAATAAAGAAATAAATGCTATCCAAGATGTATGCACTCTGACAGTATTAGAATGTGGATCACCAGGTGAAGTGTTATGACCTGTGTGATGCAGGAGGTCATAATACAGTCCCTTCTGGCTCCAGAAATCTATGAAAGTACATTTCTCCCCCGGAAGAACAATTTTAAAAAATTGGATAAACCAATGAGGAGCATAAGGATGAATTCTGTACTAATAGTGGACAATTATGCAAGAGTGGCTCCCAAGCTTTGGTCCATGGCACAACAAAAAAGGTGTTCAGGATCTTCATACATTTCAGGACCCCTTCTATCTAATGAAGAAGAAAACAAGTTGTTATAAACTAGCCATGAATAAGTTTAATCTGGAAATTGAAAGAAGGTTTCTAACCATCAGAGTGAGGCTCTAGTACAACCTCCTATTCAGAATAATGAGGCAAACCATTTTAACTAGTTTTAAGGTGACAAGAATTTAGAACATTTTTTAATGGGATTATATGACTGATACTGGGGTTTGGACTCAGTGGCCTAAGAGGTCCCTCCAGTCTTATATGCTTAAAAGGAGGATGTCTGGGATCCCTTAAAGCCTATTTGCAAGACCCCTAGCAGAAGTTCAGGATCCCTATGTTGAGAACCTGTGAGCTAATAAATCTATTCCAACTCTAATGTAAATGACAGGGAGGCAAGAAAAAAAGATCTGCATGTATTTAACAAGTACATTTTTTCAAATACAACTGTTGGTCAAATAAAGGATAAATGTATTTGATCAATTTTCCCTGATTTTATTCAACTCATTGCTAATGGTTAAGATGGATTGGCTACTTACAAAAATAACAAAGTATTGTTCCTCTTCCCTAGATGGAAGAGAAGACAAATTATGACTGTTCCTTCATTAGCCATGCAATTGTGGGCAGGAAGTAAGGACATTCTCTCTGAGAATCACAACCCCTGTACTTGAAGGAATAGTGAAGGGACTGGTTTTGAGTTGCTTCTCCAGCCAGCCCCAGCCAGAGAACTCAAGGGGGAGGACCTAGGCAAAAATCCTGCCTCTACCCTGTGTAATTGTGCTGCCATGCAGAGGACAGTGAACTGCACTCCTTAGTCTCTTATTGCCTCTCAAGTACAGCGAGGGGGCTCCTGAAGCAGCAAACTATTTGACACTGAATGCCTCCCATTACAATGGACTGTGTTTAATAAACACAGTTTAACTTTGTATAAACAGAGCTGGTCAAAATGTATTTCATTTACTGAAAAAATATTTTGAAAAGAGGGGGGGTTCAACAAGCCCCAAACCTGAAAACCACTTTTTAAAGTTTAGTGTCTGTGGTGTTTTAGATGCTGCTTGTAACTATTAGAACTGGGAGCACTGGCTGCTGGGAGTCTGGAAGCACAGGAAACAGGAAGGAGGGGGGAGGAGATGGGCCAAGGCTGAGAGAGAGCTACAAAGGGGGCAGCAGCAGCAGCTTTGTAAAGAGGTTTCACTTTAGGTAAATAAAGTCCTGTTGAAGTGTGTTTGTACCTTGCTTGCATGATACAGTGTCAAACCCACATAATTGTGGGAAAAAAGCGTAACTTGTGATAGCCAACTTTCAGTGAAACTTTTTGGAGTAACAAATATTTATCCATCATTTCAAGCACTAGCTAATAACAAGTGAAAACATCAAATCACAAATCTGAATACAAACTTTGAAATTCACCATTTGTCCCGTTGGTTAATTTTACTATTTGAAATTTGCTCTTTGCAAACATTTGAGACTGCAAGCTTAAAAATGAGAACATAAAAGAGGCGCGTGCACACAATGAAAGGTAGTTGAAGGATTCAAATCAATATTTTCAGATTTTTGCATTTAAAAACTTAACACACTCCTTTTTAGGATACATAAACTAATATTCCTAGGCCTCTTTAGCTACATGGGCTACAACTACAGCAAGCACATGAGACGCGTCTTCTGCCATCTACAGGTTGAACCTTGCTAATCCAACACCCTCAGGATCTGACCAGTGCCAAATCAGAGAATTTGCCAGACCACAGATCAATATTGTCTAGCAGTATTATGAACACTTCCACTGCTTCCTGGGGTCTTAGAAGACATATAGGGGTAAATCAGAGCTAAACATCACAAAATGCTGAGAGCAAGGACTGGGAACTCTAAACAAACTTTATGGGACTGAGACACTTGGACATCCATAATAAAATGGACATCAAGATAAGCAAAATCCATGGACCGGCATGGCTTTAGTTAACCAGAGAGGTTCAACCTGTACTCTGGCTTCTCAAAGTATGGAGGCAAGTTTAGAGTTTCAGTACTGTCTGAAAGTTCTCAATGGTCTGCACCCAGCATATTTATAATATAGCCTGGAATAAGGACCAGAGTCAACAACTCTGCTCCTCAGGCACAATGAAATTTTCTACTATCAGGATAAAGCTCTTCTCTACGGAAGGCAGAACTCTCAGAACCAGTCGGTGGAACAGATAGCTAAAGCAACTGAAGACCATCATAAAAATCACACCACTGCCTGCTCCAAGTGCAAAGCAAACTTCTTCGGCTTTTCTTGGATACAATTGATACACACAATAATGTATCAGACATACAACAATGTGTATATTCTAATAAAGTGTCCCTAATCAAAATCTTACCAAAAACAGAACACTGCAAACATACAGCTTTCCTCCTGGAGAAAGAATGACAGCTAGAGTGAACCACACATGACAGATGTTAGTTATGTTGCTTAATATGTTATTGGAAGGAGCTCAGATCTATTCCCAGATTGCAGCTGTAGTCAAAATTAGGCAGTTATAGGGCAGAGAAAGCAAATTACTTCTCTCTAGTTTTTCATACAAGCCAAACTTCACTATCCATCTATAGAAGAAGTTTCAGATTCTGAGATAAGGAGAGTGAACTGTTAGATTGTCTGCCTAACAGTTCTCATTTGTATTACTAAAGAGGGGTGGCAAAAGGCCTTTTGAAAAGCAACAGCTATAAAAAGGCAGCTTGGAAGCAGGCCAGTTGAAAGAGGAGATATCTATGTAAATGAGAGCAATTTTAGCTACCAGAGGACAGGCACTCCCATGAGGAACAAAATCAGAGCCAGTCACAGAACGAGGCACATGGTGCTAATTTTGTGAAGATAACTCATAAATGCCTCCAGTGCAGCGATGAAAAGGCTTTTGCAGCCTGATGGAAACTGGCAGCTGTTCATGGGTTTAGCAGCTCTAGAGAAGACATTACATGAAGGAATATGTAGGCATCCCGTGAAGGAGCTGCTCATTTTTATGTTCTGTCTGCACTACATCCTTGATTAGATGGAGAACAGTAACAACTCCTTCATTTTGAAGGCACACATCTCAGCTGGAAGATGCATTGCTTCATCACAGAAAGGGATCATTTATTTTTGGAGAGCTAGCAAGGCTTCCTCAAGTAGGGGAAACAGCTGCTTATGTACCCTAGTGCCATGAGACTCTTTAAGGAAATTGAGCTCCAATTTCTGTTTAAAAGGTGTAGTAAAAAGTTATCACAGAAATCACAGTCCTGTGCACCCATTTGTTTCAAGGAACCAGTTGGCTTCAGTCTATGTAGCAATAGAAGCATCTCAACACTTCACTTTAGAGTGAGGAGTCTGCTTTCTGAAAAACAAGACATACATCAGAAGCAGAATCATAGGGCAAACTGTGAGGAAGCTCATGTCTCTCCCATGCAGGTCAGCTATTTTCAAAAATTGCATAACAGAAGAAATGCCAATTCTTGACCCTGCCTTGTAGCTCTCAAGGAGCTTGTCTTGTTGCCAAGATATTCACTCTAATGAGGAACATTATCTCTTAGAACTCCAGGCCAGCCAAGCAGCGGGTGGTCCACAAAAGAGTCTGGGAGATTTAAAAGATCCCAGCCACCTCCCTGAGCTGCCATTTCCATCAATCCAGAGGGGCTAAAGTAGGGAGTTGGGACCAGCCCTGCAACCCCAGAGGGCAGGAAAGAAAAACCATCTGTGAGCTGCCACTGCCCTGACCATTAACTTCATAGCTCCAACTGGCTAGAAACTGTGGCCAATGGGAGCTGCAGGGGCAGAGAGCCTGGGGGCAGCAGCACATGGAACCTCTGCCCATCTTGCCTGGGAGCTGCTGCCAGTCACTTTCAATACATGTCCAAGGGAAGCACTGACCCCAATTCCTCCAGAATCCAACCCCCCTTTCCCAAGACTCAGCCTGGTATCTCCTTCCGCACCCAAACTTCACAACCTGCCCCTCAGCCAGTGTTCTTGGTAAGCTAAGCACTTGAGCAGCCACCCAGGAGAGATTCAGGTGCCACCCAGCTGATTAGCAGAGCACCTACAGCTTTCACAGAAGGCAGCATATGTATCAGCTAGTGGTGCATATCTACATATGCCTTGGTGCACATAAAATTATTCTGCTCAGGTATAGAAAAATTAGAAGGAACATTGCTTTAGCCTCCTGCACCAGTCTGATGAAAGTGCGTGAGAATGGGGGGAGGGGCACATCAGGTGGCAAAGAGAAAGAAGAGAGAGAAAGAGATGGAGGGAGGGTGGAGTTGGTGAGGACTTGGAGAAGAAGCAGGACAGAGTATGGTCTCAAGGTAAGGGCCAGGCAATGGTCTTTGGGTTTGTGGGATTAGATAGTTACCTGCCTGGTAGGACTGCCAATTGGAAACCCTGGCTATGCTCCTTGCTGAGCACCAGCCAGCTCAGGGGCCGCACTGCTCTATCTGCAAGTGCACAGACTGTATTATTCCCCCCCTCCCCCCACCGTTCTGCCCCAGGGCTCAAATTGCTGTCAACAGGCCCATAGCAGTTTGTCATCAGAAGACTGCAATCAAAATCAGAGCTTCTGTTAAAACTTTCAAACCTATTATGTATTTGCAACATCTTTGGAATAATCACTCCACATTCCAAACCAGGATTTTGGAACTGAGGAAGAAGAGCATCCTGCAGATAAAGCATTCCTGGTTTTACACTACACCCAAAGCATGTCAGCACTACCAACCAAGAGGTTTTGAGGAGTTTCCTCCTCTGGGTCAGCAGGAGGCCACGTTGACTCACTACACACCACCATGGCACCTTCTGCCAATAGCATAGGGAATTAACTCTGATCTGCTCACCGTACACCTCTCTCTAGCTGGTGTCTCCCCAGGTCTTCACTCCATGCTCATATTACTCCCAGACCACAGTGTCTTCTTCAGGACACTGCCCTATGGCAGTTCCCACTACAGTTTTGTCTTATCCCACAGGGAAGTTATCAGCAGTGTTCTGCATGCTAGGGTCCTCCCCGCCCAGGAAGGCCCCAAATTCCACTATACCCACCTTGCCTCAGTGATTCACTGCGAATCATCTAGCCCCTTACCTTAGGGGCAAACTGCAGTCTGACATGGCCACTCATCATTGGCAAAAGAGTGTGGACCTGCTGCCTTTGCCTATCACGGCTGCCTCTCTGCAGCCCCAGCACTCTCTGGCCTTGCAGCCTGGGAGTGACATCAGGCCAGAGCACCTCAGCACAGCCCTGTCCTCAGACACCTCCAGCTTCCCTGATAACCAGGTCCCTCCAGCTAGAGCAAGAGCATGTGTACTTCTCCCTCCAGTAGCCCTTATTTATACAGCCAGAGCTGGGCCCTAATTGGCTGTATCTGCCTCAGCTGTGGGGCTTTGCTCTCCAGCATCTCCCAGGGCTGGGTTTTATCCTTAAAGGGCCAGTGCTGGGCAGATGCCCTATTACCCCATAGTGAAACCTCAGCTGAACAAGTTAGATGTAATACAAAGTTGGACTCAATAAATCAGGAAGAAACAGGTCAGAGAATTTCTGGGGACAATGGGATATTATAGGCTATTCATTCGCCACTTTGCACCACTCTTTTTATGGATCTTACAAAGGTCAGAGAGACCCAGATGTAACAAAAAGGACTGATAAGGTCAAAAAAGTTTTTGTGGATCAGAGAACAACTCTGTGAACTGATCCAGTGCTAGCAGTCCCAGACTTTAAGCAGTTCATGCTACAAAAAGATGCCGCTGAAGTAGGGTGGAAGCCATACTCAAATAGTAGGAAAGGAAGAACCTCAGTAGAAAATGCCTTCCCAAAGAACAAAAGTATTGCATAGAGGCTTGTGGTAAAATGAGTCAGAAAAACCCTCTGCATTTCCTGCTTAGACAGAGGTTACAGACAATGCCTCCCTGAAATAGATGCATTGGAATAAAAGAAAAAAAATCAAGATGGTCCCTGTCACTACAGCCATTCCACTTCAAGATGCAACCTACAGCAGGAGTCACACATGGCAATCCTGATAGTCTGTCCAGAGTCTATTGTTCCTGGGCCCACACAGTCCAACCCCATAGGTCTGAGCAGGGTAGAAATGGGGCTAGGTGACAAAGTTGCCCATGTTGGTCCCTCATATAGGACTTTTGGATAGGAACAGGCCTATGATTTTATATGCCAAAATGTTAGAAAAAAAAGTAGTTGAGGTACATGTGGTCCCAGTAGTGAAGAAAAACAAACACCAGGAAATTCATTTTGTGATAAGAAAGGCCTATTATATAGATTAGTCTGACTCCAAAACAAGAACTAGTCCAGCTTCTACTGCCTTGAGAACTCAGAAAGGCAACGCTAGCTCTTGCCCCATAGTCATTTGCTGAAGAGACATTTTAGGGATGATAAAACACTAGATAGACTCCTACAAAGGTTCTTTTGGCCAGGAATTTAAATGGAGGTTCAGTGCTATTTTGCCCTGAATGCCAGTTGCACAGCCCATGACCTCGCTTTAGGGTCCAAACACTACCCCTACCTATTATCAACGTCCTGTTTGAGAGGATAGCAATGAACCTGATTGGGCCAGTGAGGAAGTCAGGTTATTAGTGTGTGCTTGTGATTCTGGACTACTGTACCTGGTCCCCAGAACCTATATCCCTGTCAGAGCTGTATCCCTGCCTGCCACTACATTTCATAGCACATTCTCTCTCTAATTTGTCACATCAATTTAATTAGTGGGTCAAATATCCTAGGTAGGTGCACGTCATTCAAATGCTGCCTATAATGATAGGCAGTGTTCCCATGGCACACTTCACAAAGACCATCCTACAGGCAACTGAGCTTTAATTGACTTTTTTGCTCTCATTTAAACTTCCTGCCCTTCCAGCTAGCAACAAGATTAAACAACCACTGTTACAAACTTCCATTTTACTTATGTCCAGCAATAGCTTTCTTCATATTCTTTATACAATTTCCTTCTAAGGCACTACTGTAACTCTAATTCTAAGATGTAAATGAAACCCCCAGAAAGCATGGTGGAAGTTGAAAGAGAGAAATAAATCTTTGGCATATATTTTTATATATGTTGTGCTTATACAAAATGTGTGAGTTCATTCATTAATTTCACCTGACATCTCTTTGAACAACATACTTTCACTCATTTTCTTTTTTCACGAACTTTCATCGAAATAAGTTCTTCTTCAACATTCAAATTCCTAAATGCTGAGAGCATAGATCAACACTGAAAAAAAAATGGCTATTTCTAATATGTGAAACTTCAAATTCACTTCATCCTGCCAAGCACATAATGGGAGAAGTTCAAAAAAACCCAACCCACCGATTTCAAAGCCCCCTTTTAAACAGTAAAAAAAAAGGACAATGTTTAAGGAATATTACAGAAAGCACTAGGAAGAGTTGGAAGGTTTAGATAACATTTTGAATTGATAGAATGGCAGAACTATTACAATGCACAAAACATTTATGGAAAATTGTCCACCTCCTATATACATTCTGGTTCAGCATTGAGACTTAAGTATATATATATATTTAAGTACGTGTATAAGGCCTTTTCTGAATTAGAACCTAAGTAAGGGGTTTTATTTTGTTTTAGAATCAGAAGGGACCTTGTGAGGTAATCTGTTCCAGTGCCCTGCACTGATGGCAGAACCAAGCACCATCTAGATCATCCCAGACAAATGTCTGTCTAACCTGCTCTTAAATATCTTTAGTGATGGAGATTCCACAACCTCCCTAGGCAATTTATTCCAGTGTTTAACCACCCTGACAATCAAGAAGGTTTTTTCTAATGTCTACATTAACCCTCCCTTATTGCATCAGAGGTAAAGGAGAATAATTTCCCCCCCTTCTCCTTTCAGATCCCTGGTAACAGGAGCGGGGTTCAAACCCAGGCTAACATGCATCTATTGAATCTTAAGTCCAGCACCATAACCACTTTGCCTGATGCAGGTGGTAGCTTATAGCTAACATAATTTAAAAAAAACAAAGAGAAGTTTGGGACAGAGCCAATATCAGATTTAAAAAGGAAAGTTAGAACAAAAGTTTTCATTATTAAGGACAATTTTGATTGGTCAAAGAATTTGCCTGTACAAGTAAGAATTAATAATCATTTGGTTATTCAGCTCCAGTCTTTGGTTCTTTAGTACAGGCAGTCCCCGCGTTACTTACAAGATAGGGACTGTAGGTTTGTTCTTAAGTTGAATCTGTATGTAAGTCGGAACTGGCGTCCAGATTCAGCCGCTGCTGAAACTGATCATTTTCAACAGCGGCTGAATCTGGACGCCAGTTCTTACTTACATACAGATTCAACTTAAGAACCCCAGGCATCCCCAAGTCAGCTGCTGCTGAAACTGATCAGCGGCTGATTCCAGGAAGCCCGGGGCAGGGGCTTCCTGTAGTCAGCCACTGGTCAGTTTCAGCAGCAGCTGACTTGGGGACTCCTGGGGCAGAGCAGCTGGGGTGCTGCTGGGTTGGTCCAGTAGCGCCACCGCTCCTTGGCGCTACTGGACCAACCCAGCAGCACCCAAGCTGCTCTGCCCCAGGCGTCCTGATTCAGCCGCTGCTGAAACTGACCAGCAGTGGCTGAATCAGGACGCCTGGGGCAGAGCAGCTGGGGTGCTGCTCGGTTGGTCCAGTAGCGCCCAGAGCGGCGCTACGGGACCAACTGGCAGCGCCTGTCAGCCGACGGTCAGGGCAGTGAGTCCCTTATGACCGGCTGAAGTTCTTTTAAATTGTGCTTGGTTCTGTTACAGCAACTGAAGGAGTCAGGTTAAAGCTTAAACAGTTACTATTTTATTGTTACAGGGTAAACTTAGCTGTTAAATGCTACTACTGTGTTACAGATAACACAGACACTACAAAGGACAGGACAGAAATTACACTAATAAGTCACTTACAGGTACCATGAAACCCTTTGGTTCTCTGAGCTCTTATTAAATGCATGCAAAATAGACACATAGCAGGTATATATTCTCACCCCTGCGTTCCAGACTTGGCGTGGCCAGCGTCTTTCTCTCAATCCCTCGGGAAGAAGTAGGGCGAGGTTGGGCGTCCCACAGACCTCGGGAGACAATCAATACCTGCCAGCAGGTATAGATGATTGGAGCTCAAATGGGGTGGGCTGCTGAACCTCTTTTATACCCCTTGGGTCATGTAGGCTTCTTCCTGGGCTCAAGTGGCCAATTAGGAAAAATGGCTTTGAATGCCAAGTTTCCCACGAAGGGTGCAAAGCACAATTCACATCTGGGAAAATGCAAACAATGGGCACCTCTGGTATGTGATGGGCGAAGATTCCTCTCTGGGACAGTGCAGGCGTGTCAATTACTGGTACTAGCCATCAGGGCGACGGGAGGCCCCGGGTCATCAGCTAGCCCATTTACTGTCTGGTTTCTGTTTATGGTAGAGTCAGGGACAGGCAGCAAACCTGTGTTCCCAGGGCATCAAAGGCTGACTGCCTTTCTCTTGCTCTCTGGGGGGGGGGGGGGGACAAGATGGGGTTTTGTGTCTGGCTACAGCGCCCCAGCTGCTGTACCACAGGTGTCAGGAGCAAAGCTGCGGAGCACGGGGGCAGCGGGACAGCCCAGACGCGCCGTGGCTGTCCTGCTGCCCTCGGGCTCCATGGCTTTGCTCTGCTTTGCTCCCCGTCCCCCTGGTCTGCAGACCAGGGGGACGGGGGGGCAAAGCAGAGTCAAGCCGCGGAGCGCGCAGTCAGCTGACAGCCCAGACGCATCTGGGCTGTCAGCTGGCCGCGTGCTCCGCGGCTTGGCTCTGCTTTGGTCTGCAGACCAGGGGGACGGGGGGACGGGGTCAAAGCAGAGCCAAGCCGCGGAGCGCGCAGTCAGCTGACAGCCCAGACGCATCTGGGCTGTCAGCTGGCCGCGTACTCCGCGGCTTGGCTCTGCTTTGGTCTGCAGACCAGGGGGACGGGGGGGGGGTCAAAGCAGAGCAAAGCAGAGCCAAGCCACGGAGCATGCGGTCAGCTGACAGCCCAGACGCGTCTGGGCTGTCAGCTAGCCGCGTGCTCCGCGGCTTGGCTCTGCTTCCCCCCCCCCCGTCCCCCTGGTCTGTAGACCAGGGGGACGGGGGGGCAAAGCAGAGCCAAGCCGCGGAGCACGTGGGCAGCGGACAGCCCTGTCCGCTGCCCGCGTGTTCCACCGCTTTGCTTCCTCTCCCTGGTCTGCTGGAGACCAGGGAGAGGAAGGGCCCCGTTCGTAACTGCGGATCCGACATAAGTCGGATCCGCGTAACTCGGGGACTGCCTGTAATGCAAAATCAGAAACTAATCTTCAGCATTATTTGTTTTTAGAAAAAGGGAGAACTAGAGGGCACAAAGGAACACTGACATTAAAAAGAAGAATGAAAGGAAAGTAAAAGAGGATAGGAGAAGAATGATAGGACATAGAAGAGAGAGGTGGGAGGAAGGAGTAGAGAGCAATGAGGCAGATTGAGCAGATGGGAGAGGCCTCAGTAAGAGGCACTGAGAAAGATAGGTTACCTGCAGGAGAATTAAATTGATTTCTCCCAAAACGGAGACCATATATCTGTAACTTATTGTCATTGTTTCTATTATGAAACATTTTTCATTCTATTGTTTCCAGGTTCCCCAAGTCAGGGCTCTATCCTGGGCATACTTGTAACTTCCACATTGTAGATTTGGTTGTTTGGCTATGATCAGAGCTCTGTCAAACTACAGCTTTTCAAAGGATTTGTATTTCCAGGATGGATTGGTTAGGCCTAAAACAGCATGAACCCAGCATTTCCACTTTGGTGAAGAGACAGAAATTGACACAAAAATTTAACTCTGTCCAGAAAGGATGGATCACAGGGCAATCCCAAAGGATATGTATGATAAGTTAGCTCCTGCTGCACTCCAGTACGTGTCAGACTTAGAATCATAAAATCATAGAATCTTGGTAGTTTCAGACCCAAAAATAATTTTCTGCTGGATCAATCTTAATCCCAAACTGGGTGTACAATGCTATGTCTTGGATCAAATTTGACTTCACTGTTGGTAAGTGAAATTGACAGCTCGTGTTCCCATTTATTTCTAACACTGTCACTGCTGATTGCCAATTTGCCTGACAGGTAAGAATACAGACTAGACAAGAGCCTATGCAGAAAGGTCATGAAACTCTAATGCTTGCAAAGTCATTCTGACCAAATTGTAGATCATGTTTAAAATTACCCTTCTTTGGGTCCATTTGCAATTTCTCCCTATGACAAGGAAACGGTTTGAAGGAATCATTTTCATGTATGTGGTTTGTGCTCAAAATATCTTTATTAAACTACCTGAGCCTCAGAACAGACCTATGCAAATGAAATTTGCATTAGCCCAAATTGAAGACTCTGTAATGAAGGATAAAATTTAAACTTAGAGGCAACCAAATTCCAGGTTTTTCTAGTTGAAATCGGAGTTTAGAACTGATTCTAGGAGTACAGGGGCAACAATTCCTTCCTCCATGTACAGCCAGCACAGACAGCTTGAGTGCAGGGGGTCAACCATTCTGCCAGTTGGCTCTAGACATATACTAAAGGACATATACTAAAGCCTAATGTTGGGTAGACTAAAACCTCCTGGCTACGTCTAGACTGGCATGATTTTCCGCAAATGCTTTTAACGGAAAAGTTTTTCCATTAAAAGCATTTGCGGAAAAGAGCGTCTAGATTGGCACGGACGCTTTTCCGCAAAAGCACTTTTTGCGGAAAAGCGTCCGTGCCAATCTAGACGCGGTTTTGCGCAAGAAAGCCCCAATCGCCATTTTCGCGATCAGGGCTTTTTTGCGCAAAACAATACCGCGTTGTCTACACTGGCCCTCTTGTGCAAAAGCATTTGCGCAAGAGGGCTTTTGCCCAAATGGGAGCAGCATAGCATTTCCTCAAGAACACTGACAATCTTACATGAGATCGTCAGTGTTTTTGCAGAAATTCAAGCAGGCAGTAGACAACTGGCAAGTTTTTCCGGAAAAACTTGCCAGTCTAGACACAGCCCCTAATTTTATATGAAGCTGCATTTTTCAAAGGATAATCTGTGTTTGTCACCCCATCCTACAACCCAGTGTGAAAAATGTTGTTAATTCTGAAGAGGAAAAAACCCAAAAGTATGACTATAAATTGGCAAGGAGCCAAGGACTGAGAGCTGCTTTGGGAGGACATTCATCTTTAATATACAATATTGACTCTGCCCCAAGTGGACAGAGGAAGGGCCTGTCATTTATGTAAACGCAAAGCTATCTGTGTGGTAAAAGGACTGAAATTAATCTTTACTGTTTCTGTTATATTCCTAGAAAAGAAGACTATCAAGTACCTGATTGCCACATGCTGCCAGCAAAAAGCATTAGCTAAGAGGATGACATTATGCACACCTTGAGAGATACTAAAATCACTGACTTATGCCAATTAATTTTTTCCCAAACAATTCAATAGTCTGTAATATATTAGGGGTGGCCTGACGAGGGTTGGTGATGAATAAAAGTATATCATCAGCATATACGCATATTACTATCTCTTTGGACTTTATTTTTGGCACTCTGGTTCATTCTGGTTTGTACTGACAATTTCTATAAGGACAGATCAAATAGGAGGAGGGATGGGGATAGCCCTGTATAGTACCATGAAGAGAAGACTGAAAAGAAGGGAGTTGTAGTTATTAGTTACAACAGGAACTAGGAATGAAGTATAAGAGTCTAATCCAGGAAATGAAATGAGGGACCAAATCAAAATTTTTGCAAAATGAGGAACAAACACTTCCAATTAACTCTGTCAAAGGCTTTTCCCACGTCCAATTACAACAGAGCCATCAGTCCTGAGGAGTTCTAATAGTAGGACTGCACATTGCTAAGATGACAAAAGTAGTCTGATCCATGTCTCTTTTGAATAAAACCCACCTCGTCTGGATGTATGTATTGTATTCCTCATTACTTTTTCTAATGGTCCAGCCAGGATTTTAGACAGTAGTTAATATCTGAGTCCAATGGCAGGGTTAGAGTTAGTGGGACCTTATGCTCTGCTTCATTTTTTGCTCCCCTTTCAGGAAATTAAAAATAAAAATAAAAAAGAAATAAATAGAAATAAAAAACATTTTCTCTCCTCTTCTTCTCCCCTCCCCTCTCATTTTTCATTCCTTTGTTCTTCATCCTCCTCCTATATCAGGCCTGGGCAAAATACGATCTACAGGCCGAATCTGACCCACCAAGCCACCGGATTGGACCCCATGCAAGCTCCTGCTTGCCTCGCCCCACCCACACACCACGCGGCTTCTGGGCAGTTTAAAAACTGAGAGGGGGGGGAGAGGAAATTTAGGAGATGCTGCCACCCCCAGCATAATCCTATTGGCTGATTTCTGGCCAGAAACTGACAGGTAAGTCTCCTGGCCAGAGACTGCCTCTGGCACCCCAGCCTCTCCCTTCTCCAACCTTCTGCCCCCCACTCCTACCCCCCTACTCCACATCCCCAAATCCTCTGCACCCCTCCTGCACCCATAGCCCATCCCAGATCTTGCACGCCAATTCGCTGTCCCAGATCACAGTCCCCTCCTACCCTAGCTCACAACCCAAACCTCTGCACTCCCTCCTGTACCCCAATTCCCTGCCCTAGGTCACAATCCAACTTCCTGCACCCCAGTCCAGTGTCCCAGATCACAACTGCCTCTTTCACACAAACTCCTTCCTTACTCTAAGCTCCCTTCTGCACCTATACTCCATCCCAGGCCCGGCACCTCCTCCAAAAATATCATTTAAGAGTGCAGCCCTCAACGACTTTCCAAATTCTCAGTGGCCCCCCATGAAAAATTATTGCCCACCCCTGTCCTATATTATAAGTAATAGGGAGTAAATGAAAATAAAGTGAGGTACCTTTTTTTTTCACAGATCACTTGAAAATTGCTGAGAATCTCAGTGGACCACTTAATGATCTTTCCAAATGTCGTTTGTACCATTAGTGCTTTGGAGAAGAGCTCTTTATATTAAAAAAAAAAGTAACCTTTTTTTGGTCAACCTGAATGGAATTCTTGGACCACAGTTTGAGAACTTCTGGTCTAGATAAAAGCTTGTATCTGGATTACACTGATATGAAAAATGTACAAAAGAAAAGTATACATGATGTGCATCAATTGTTTTATTATTTTCCTCAGTGTGACTTATAGGAGGGGCCATCAAAATCAGCCTGGAAGAACAACATGCATGAGAACTATCTCTAGACAGATACACAGTTGATCAAAATCACATTTTTCTGGTCTCTTATTAAGGCCAAATCCCATTCCCATTGAAATCAAAAGGAGTGTTGCTATTGAGTTCAATGGGAAGAGGCTTTGTCATTTGGAGAGGAAAGAACAAAGCCACTCAAGGAAGGGCTATGTTGCTTACATAACAGGTACCATGCTGAGTCATGTGAGAAAGTCAGAATTATTAGGACATAAACTACATGCATTTTTGATGAACTGGGTTTTACCCACGAAAGCTTAAGCCCTAACAAATCTGTTACTTTCTGAAGTGCCACAGGATTCTTCATTTTTATAAACATACAGCACAAGGCTAGAAAATGAAGCATTTGTTCGCTTTGCTTTGCTACTCCAGTGTGCTCTCCTCCCCTCCCCAACTGTTGGGGCCCCATGGCACAGCACCATTTGTTTCAGTATTTTGTAAATCCGCCCCATTTATGCTATCATGTGCCGAAAATGTCGGTCTGCTTTGTACATTGGACAAACATCTCAGACACTTCGCCAAAGGATCAATGCCCACAAAACAGACATTAGACAGGATCACAAAGAAAAAACAGTTTCTTGCCATTTCAACCAGAAAGGACACTGTCTCAACGATTTAATTACCTGCATCCTGCTTCAGAAGCTTTTGAATCTGCACTTGAAAGGGAATCCTCTGAACTGTCATTCATGCTAAAATTCGACACTCTACGCATCAGTCTCAACAAAGACCCTAACTATCTTATTCATTACAAAGATAGCTTCCCCAATTATCACCTCTAATACCCAGACATTTTCACCCCCTCCTCCCGCATCCTCCTTCTGTTCTGAAATGTGATTTGTCCTTTTCATATGTGTTCATTTTTTTAATTGTATCCTTCCTTTGGTATATATGGTTGTGACTATTTTCTTCCACTATTTGATCTGAGGAAGTGGGTCTGGCCCACGAAAGCTCATCATCTAATAAACCATCTTGTTAGTCTTTAAAGTGCTACATAGTCCTGTATTTTGTTTCACCCATCACAGAGTTTCTCTTGGTTAGTAATACATTCTTGGACATTTTTGTCTGATTTATGCTTGAAAAGATAAGGGCTTCATTCACTGAAGCAGACATAGTGACTCTACCCAAACTCTAGACTTTGTCTACACTACATAGTTTTGTTGTCGAAACTTGCCTTTTGCCAGGAGTGCACAAATACCGGCTTTTGGGTCGGCAAACAGACTGCTGTTCCTGGCCAATGGGATCTGTGGTTGCCTGTACCTTTGGAGGTTCAGGTAAATATAGTAGCAGTGACCCACCAGGTGCTAACCCTGGTGAACCACTGCTGTTTTGTTGCCCACACCTATCTTTTGGAGACAAAACAGTGAAAGCGTTCATACTGCAATAGGACTTTTGTTGGGAAAAGCAACAAAAAGTGACAAAAAAACTACTACCTCTAGGAGAGACTCCCGCCCCCCTCTGCCATTTTTGTCAACAAAGAGCCAGTGTAGACACTGCTGTTCGTTTTGTTGACAGAACTGGCTTCAGCCAGTATCCCACAATGTCTGCCCTGATGGTTCTGCTCAGCTTTGATCTCCACTGCCCTGCAGGCATGCACCCTTCCCATTTCAAAGCTCTGGGAAGTACCCGACAGCTGTGTGAGCTGCTCCATTTGGGGAACAAAGAACAAATTATGGAAAAAAGAACAAATCATTGGAACACAGCAGCAGGCAGACTGCTGCGGCAGGGGGCGGGGTACAGATTGCTGTGCTACTGTGACATTCCTTAACATAGAGAACTCACAGAGTGCCATCATGAGTAGCAGATCCCCAGGAACTTGAAAATACGTTTCCTGCTGGCTCGCTCAGGATGGACTGCTCCTCATGGCATCTTCTCAGGGAACCAGAGTTGGCTGTCGCTCAAGATGCTCTTCTACTTGGAGCACCCCAGAACTTTTGGATCTTATCAGTGTGTGGGGTAAAGAAACTCACACTTGCAAGTGACCCATAGCAAAGCAAAGCAATTGCAACACACTTCTCTACTGAGAGAGCAGCTCCCATTTGGCCGTTTTTGTGCCATAGCTCAGTGGCCAGCTGAGCACAGAGCTCCAGGAAGGTTGCTTTACGCATCCGAAAGTTCTGTAGCTTTATCCCACATCTGTATGACAATGCGATCCCATAACTCGGTGCTGATTTTCTTAGCCCAAAACAATGCTTTACTCTGCACAGCTGCTCTGTGACAGCCCAATGCAATGCCACTTCACTGCTGTCCCTATCACACTGTTGTCTGCATTTGTGTCTTCCTCTGATACTAAGTGCATTAATAGCTCTGCTGCAATGTGTGATGTCCTAAGCACATTGAACCCAGCATGGGAGAGAAGTCAGGCATCCATAATTTCTCACAGCAGATGCTGGAGTTCACAGCAAGGACTATCACAGTTTGAAATGGTGTGAAAGGAAGCCAGAAGCCCCGGGATGGCTGTGAAGCAAAGAGGTTGCTGGCAGAATGTTTTTTACATTCCCAAAAAATACCTTGCAGTATGTTGTGTGTTCCCACCATGCTCAGTGACTGAAGGCACTGTTGCTTTGCTCTTTCTGTTGGTGGGGGAAGCTAACAATGTGGTCATGATATGAAGACAGAGTGTAGCAGTGTGAACATTATTTGACAACTTTCTTTTTGGTGACATTTGAATGTTGACAGTTCTTTTGTCTCCAAACATTCCAGCATAGACATGGCCTTAGGAAGGGGCAGTACCAACAGGGGTAAATGGCTGATCTGGAGCTACTAAAATCCATCAACATCTGCTATACTTAGGCCACAGTTTTTGCTTTTGGATGCTTATCCTCTCTCCTTAACATGTTAGTAGCAGATAGATCCAGTTTTGAACTTCCCTCTCTCTCTAAACTCCACAGAAGTCACAAAAAAGCAGAAGCTTTCTGACAACCTTGCTCAGGGCACATGGTACCACTCAAGTGAAGACTGAAAACTCACTGAGTCAAAACAAATAATGAACAATTCTCTAAATTTTGCCAATGTTTGTATGTAGAGGGACACCCACTCCCAAAGTGATCGATTATTAGAGGAATACAGCCCAAATCTGCATCTATCTCAGATAACAGACGAACAACAGATTTGCTTTGATTCCTTGCTATGTAGCTGAGATGATGACGGCCCTAGATGACATGAAATCAGGCACAACCTTACACATAAACTGCTTTCCTGCTAAATTTTATGTCCAATTCAACCACCTGGCTTTTGGACTGGCTGAAGCAGACACTAATGGTGTCAACGAAATTTATGTTAACACCCAAAAGTTAACAAACAAAAATGGCTAGAGGGTGTTCACACTTGTTCCCTCTGTTGACAGATTATGTCCACACTGGGGATATCATTGCTGACAGTGTGAGCAATGCACTGTGGGTATGTTTCCCACATTGCCATTTTGTGGGAAGGCAGAATTGATCCCCGCGCATCTTGGGATTCCCCCTTAGTTCTCCCACAGCTTCTCCGCTACCGGAAGTGGCATCATGAGTAGCATCTGTTTACATGGCTGCAGAGCTGCAGCGTTCAAAGCACTGGCTAGAGTGGCTAATCAGGTATTGTCGCAAACATCCTGGATTTCAATAAACTTGGGGGGGAAAAGCCTACACACTGCATGATTGTTGACAGTAAAAGGAGGAGGAGGGACAAAAGCCCCTCATGGAGGTGGAAGATTTTTGTCACTGAAACTGGGTGTTTTTCACTACTTTTGCCACAGTGCAATGTGTTTTTGGTGTCAAAACTTGCCAGTGTAGACAAACCCTAAGTGAGGTTTTAAACTTTTTACTGGGAATGGCTCAGACCTAATGCCTCCTTCAATGATCCAACTAGATAAGGCAGCAGCTTTCTTTCTTAGCAAATGGTCTCTGAGCCTGCAAGTGTTGTGACACACTGAATATTTATATCAGTACCTTTTGGCTGATAGACTACAGTGAGCAGTAATTACCTCTTGAAATGGGTCTCACCCAAAGACAATAAAAGATTTGTGGTCAAAGCTAATCAAGTGTGTGGTGCTGCATAAACACAGCCCAATGCTGAGCTCATTTCAAACCCATTTAATGCAAGAGATGAACTCATGCCTAAGATGCCTAGCTGCACCGAGGAGTGGAACTTCACAGGGGGTATTTGTTTAGGGTGAGGACACCAAGCAGGGAGAGGAGAGTGGTGGAAGCAGGAACAGAATTTGGTTCCTAACAGCAAAAGGGAAATTTAGAATTTAAAAGAAAATAAAGATGGCATATCTAAACCCTTCACTACCTTATTGGTGTGGGCAAGGGCCTTGCACCAGATGACAGATTCCCCACATCTGCGTCCTAGGTGCAACCGTTAACTGCTCCATGCATCTCTTGCCAGAATCTACCAATATGATACCGTATTCAGTATCAAGTCAGCACATTGGTATCACCATGGATGAATTCACACAGATCATTTTAACAAGAAGCTCTGATCTAAGTTTGCCTCTTTGCTTGCAATAAACTCTCAAGACTCAACGGTATGCACAGTCACTTTTGTTTTCCCATTTAAAGAAAAATGTTTCCTCCTAAACAGATCTGAGGGAGAGGCAGGCACACTTCCTAATCCAACAGCCTGACTGTTTTCACTTGCAAGAATGACATCTAGTGGTCAAAACTCAGAACTGGGACCCAATATCCATTGACTTAAGAAACCACAGGACTCCTTAGCATCTCACTTTACCCATCTATAAAATGGACACTATAAAAACTACAGGTGGAAGAAACTATGGGATTACACAGCTCATCCTCTTACTGGTGCCAGTTATTCCTTGCATCGCAATATTTACCTCTTTACGTGGAAGGATGAAAAGGGAGTTGAGACAACATATTAATTAGATATGCACATAAAAATGCATCCAGAGATACTCAGATGAAAAGCCCCATGGAAGTTCTGGGTATGAAAATTTGTTAATGTATGTTTTGGCTTTTGATTATAAATATAAAATTGTAAGGAAATGGGTTCACTGTTGTTTGCTTGTTTTTCTAAAGGAATCAGACATATTACAGGGACTTGTGATTCAGGTGCATTTTTCTTAGTTTGATAAGCTTGGTGTTAGTTTTACACTTGGCAGCAATTTGGTCATTACATCCTCCCCACTCAACGGAACACCTGTACTAATTAAGTAACAAGCAGTGATATGATTGAGAAACACCTGGGAGCTCTCCCATTAACATATATTTTAGGTGTTTTTACTGCATTTCATTGAGAGGCTTCAGCAGTTCTACACTTTTATACTAAGGAGCTATTTTAAATGGGATTTTTCCCTCCTGTTTGCTTCCATTAGCTCTTTTTGTAATGTTCTGAAAGCAAAGTTTCTGCCTTTCTCCTGTTGGTTAAACAGGAGGTGGCAGGCACAGCACAGTTTGTCTGGGATAGAAACATAGCCTGCACAGCAGTCTGAGAAGTGAAACCAAAACATCTGTGGTAGTGCTCTGTGGTAGTTCTCCCAAGATGTCACTACAGATTCTTCCACTAAACAGCCTCCTTTGGTATTTGGCCAATATTCTATTTTTCTACAAAAGGACCATAGTTAGGGTACTTCCAGGAGTGGTCTGAGGCCAGCTGGGGCAGCTGGCTCCCCAGGCGGAAGGCGCAATCAGCGCCCCCGCCTGCATGGCCGTCAATGGCCATGACGTCATCATTGGGTGCCTGGGCGCCCCATGATGTCATCATCGGGCGCTCTGGGCCGGCGGCAACCTAGGCAACCACCGAGTCTGCCTATGGTCACAGGCCGCCCCTGGGTACTTCCTGTCTCTTCTACCCCTGTGCAGCAAGGAAAGCTAACACCATGTCTATACTGCCATGTTACTGTACTGCAACTTTTTCAGTCAAGGGTATGAAAACAAACACACACACACTGAGGGCAGCCAGTTACAGTGCTGTAAAGTGCCAGTGTAAATGGGCTCCCAGCGCTAGGAGCTCTGCTCCTCATTTATGTGCTTTACGTAAGATGCTGAGAGTGCTCCCAGGCATTTCCCTACATCCCCCCATGGTGGTGTATACCCCCCTGAATTTCCCCAAACCCCCCCAGTTTTGTGAACTATGGTGCCATACAGCGCACTTTCACCCTCACAGTGTCACCCTTCATCGGCCCTGACACCCCCCTTTGTAAATTCGAACATTCCCCCAATTTCAATTCCTGGGGAGGCTAGTGGTGCTCTCTCCCAGTGCTAGTGCCACGGCCACACTTACCCATTTGAATGTTTTCAGTGTAGACTTAGCCTAACGCAACTTCCTCGGTGCCCCTGAATAAAGCAGGGTAATGTTACAGGCAAGTTGGAGCTTCAGTCTCTTTTTTTTTTGCACCAGCAAAATGAGTGTGAAGCCATAGCCAATTACAGGCATTTCTAGCAACATGAAATGTGCCTGAAATCAGGAAGTTTGAAATGTAAGGGTTCAGGATGCAACTGGCATTCACTTTGTGGGCAGAAGTTTAATGGCTGAAAATGTAGCTCTTAATGTGTGGCCACACATGTATCTTAGGACCGACTACCCATATGGATTTTGTTTCCTCTCACTGTGTGTCCAATATGATGGGAGTTCATGCACATATCAAGAAAAAAACACACATGCACGTATACATCAGTTCATATCATTCAAAATTGGCTATCTTGTCTATATTGCTCATTTGCCACTAACTAGGCTGTCTTACATTTCTATAACCCCTTTCATTCTGATGTATTCCCAAGAGCTGTAGAAGCTGTCTTGTGCTGCCGATGGAGAGAGTGCATGATGTTGTGGGATAAAAGGTTTATAAACACAAGCTTAGAAAGGCTGCATTACACAAAAAGTGGGAAGGCCATGAACTGAGTAGTCAAGGCCTGTAAAATATGCTCACATATCCCCCCTACACCACATTGCTCCATCAAATGTCCTGCCTATGCTGCAGAGTTTTAGAGGAAAAATTACTTAAGAAATGTAATTGAGAGAGTTTTTAAACATTTATATTGAAGCTATTTATCTTCTCTCCCTTCAAAGAGATGAGTCACTTAGCACCATGAGTCCAACTGAATGAGACTCTGAAGAAGGAGAGAAAAATAAAAGCCAATAAACTTACATCACCTCTAAATAACCTAAATATCTTTTTATTTTTATAAAGAATAATGTGGTGAATTAAGGTACAATATTATGGCATCTGTGCCATGGGAAATCATAAGGAGCATGTATCTCACTAGAAAATCCCCTTTCTAGTTGTATAAAGAGATTCAATTTTCCCAATTCTGCAGAGTTGTGAGATATAAGATTTTAAATAACTCCTTGGGACAGCACTGCATACTGGCTATTCTTGGCCGAGGCCCAATGCAATTTGAGAAGGGGAGTGGCATAAGGGAGACTTTTTTCTGGAAGAAGGCTGATTTTTCATTTACGTTTAATGATAGCTGTTTAAAGCTGTGAAGAATCATAGAATCATAGAGTACTACAATTGGAAGGGACCTTGAGAGGCCATCAAGCCCAGTCCCCTGCCCTTGCAGAAGAGCCAAGCACCATCTAGATTATCCCTGACAGGTGTTTGTCATACCTGCTATTAAATATCTCCAGTGATGGAGATTCCACAACCCCCCTAGGTAATTTATTCCAGTGTTTAACCACCCTGACAGTTAGGAAGTTTTTCCTAATGTCCAACCTAAACCTCCCTTGCTGCAATTTAAGCCCATTGCTTCTTGTCCTATCATCAGAGATCAAGGAGATCACCCTTTTAGGTGTTACAAGAAGTTATAATGGGAAGATAAGGCAGTGAGTTGAATGCAGGTGAGTAGGTGACAGGCACATGATAAAAGGACTTTGTTACATGAATCACACAGACCTCACTGAATGGGTACATGCACGCACACTAATAAAAACTGACCATTGTTTGCTCCTTACTCCTGCAGTGTCACTAGAATCATGGCAACATGACAAAAGTTGAACTTTGAATGGCATGCACTCTGTAAGGGTGAGATCATAGGCAGGAAAAATATTCTGATCAGGGAGAGATCACTACTGAAGCCTATGGTTTAGCAGCTGCTTCCTCTACAGACCTGTATGATGATTCTCACCCTACGGATCCATGTAAGTATAAAAGAAGTTGCCCATGCAGCCACATTCCCCACCCCTAAAATGCAACACTCCATGCCAATGTATTTGAGGCAAGCTGAGAGATTACCCCTTTACAAGTCCACTCTAACTATGCCTTCCCTTTCTTAGCATAAGGCTATCAATGCACTCATTGTGAAGAGGCCTTACATTGTACCATTGTAAAGGGGTTAATCGCACACACCTTGTTCTTTAGATGGCTGCTTTGACTTGCTGGAGAAAGAATGATTATGATTATTGGCAACAAGTTGCCAATAGCCATAATCATTGATTGTCTATGGTCAATACTTGTGTGAGTGCTCAGAGATATACCATGGATGGAAGAGGACTTTACAGAACAACAAGAAACTCAGTCATGTTTGAAAGATAACCATGGCCATGTAGTTAATAAAGTAAGTCCATTGAGTGGCAAAATAACATGTAAGATCTTTCCCTTAGCATGAAAGAACCTTCTATAGCTGTGGTGTCAAACCAGTTCTGAAGCAGTAGCCACTACAGTGAAACTAGCCACACTCAACTGCCCAATTAGCCACATTTATAGCAATCTAGAGATTATTGTAAGTCTGCTTTTCCCTGCATGCAAGTCAACAGGTCAGGTGGTGCCCATGGCAACCTGTCTCACAAGTACTCCCACCCAGCATCAGTGGAGTGGCACCAATGTTAGTGCAATGGCTGGAAATTTGAAAAGAAATGCAAGCTAGAAACCAACTAGGGATGATAATGTCTCACTTTCTTTAAGCAATAAGATCAGTGCAAGAGGTAGGGAGAGGGTTAAACCTCAATACAGAGACAAAATTAGATGTCAGCTATTAGAAAGATAAGTGCCTCATTATAACTTCCTGTTACCTGATTCATGGCTATTATTTTGTGGTTTATATTTACACTGGAGTATTTTGCTTATGCTACAAGCCAAGAGGAAACTGGGTGGTGACAGAAGAACAATTTTTCTGCTGTTAGGCATGATTTACAATTTGTACTTTAATTTCGTCCCTTACTCCTACCCTTCGATTTAAAAATGGACTTATCTTGTCATTTAACAACACCCAGCTCTCAAACTGCTCAGTAGACTCTGACGAAGGATTAACCCATTTTGGTGTCAGCATCCGTGACTTCAAGCAGGTGTCGGGAAGCAGATGTGCACTGTTCTCTATAATTAATTTCAGCTCTGGCTATGCCCTTTGCGGTCTATTTGGAATTTAACCTTAATAGAATCAGAATGGCATTTACCCTGGGATCATGTTCAGAATATGTGAAACTCACAGCAATAAAGGTGATGGCACAGTAACTCCTTCACCTTATTTTTTCTTTACTAGAAAATTTTTCAAGTTGTTTCTGAGACAAGAAAGATTAGGTGAGCTATATATTTATACCCCTGGAGCTGGGAAGGAGCAGGATGCTTGGAAGGAGGCCATGACAACACATATTTCAGTATCCTACATCAGAGCTAAGGGCTCTGTGTACTTGGGCAGAACGCCTGTGCATCATAAGAGGTTTCAGAGGTAGCTGTGTTACTCTGTTTCAGCAAAAACAACAAGAAGTTGAGTGGCACCTTAAAGACTAACTATTTTATTTTGGCATAAGCTTTTACAGTTGCAACTCACTTTATCAGCTGCAGGAAGTGAAACAAAAAAAGAGATAGTGGAGATACAGAGGTGCAAGTGTTACATCTGAGCTAATTCAATCAGGGTGGATATGGATAAGAAGGTGAGAATAACCAAAGTGGAGAGAGCTATTTCCAGTTCCTATTCAGACCCATTCTGATGGTGTGAAAATTACATATGAATTCCAGCTCATCAATTTCACCTTGCAGTCTGTTTTTGAAGGTTTTTTGTTTGAGAGGCAACTTTCAAGTCTACAACTGTGTGCCCAGGGAGGTTACAATAGTCTCCCAGTGATATTTGTGCGTTGCCATTCTTGATGTCTGATTTGTGTGCATTTATTCTCTTGCGCAGAAACTGTCTGGTTTGTCCAAGGTATATGGCAGAAGTGCATTGCTGGCACGCAATGGCATATCTCACTTTAGTAGATGTGCAGGTGAACAAGCCATTGGTGATTTGGCTGATGTGTTTTTGTCCTCTGATGGTATCAGAAGGGTAGATGTGTGGACAGAATTGGCAACGGGATTTGTTTCAGGAGCTGGTTCCTGGATTAGTGTTTCTATTGTAAGGTGACTGGTTTGTAGTGACCATGTGTTTCGGGTTGGGAGTCTGTCTGTAAGCGAGTACTGACCTGCCTCCAAAGGTGTGTGAGAGTGAGGGATCATATCTAAGTGTAGATCAATGTTTCTCAAAGTGGTCCACAGACCCACTTTGAGAAAGCAGCTACTGGGTTGCTCCAGTTTGTTTACTTACTGGCTCCAGGGCCACGGAGTGTCACGGCTCCCATTGGCTGTAGTTCACCATTTGCAGCCAAGGGGAGCTGCAGGAAGCAGCGTGACCTCCATGGCTACAGAGCCGGTAAGTAAACAAACTGGAGTGGCCCAGCAGCCGCTTTCTCAGAGTGGGTCCATGGACTTCATTGAGAAACACTGGTGTAGATCCTTGATGATGTGTTGGAGAGGTTTTAGCTGGGGGCCATAGGTAATGGCCAGTGGCATTCTGTTGCTTTCAGTATTGCCTGTCCTGTAGTAGGTGACTTCTGGGCCAGGCAAGTCCCAAGATATTAAATACATGTGTCATCACTGGTTAAATTTATGTATTAGCACTGTATCTGACGTTCTGAATATTGACTGGGTATTTGTATCTCAGATATGTGTGGTCTTTTAGGTGACTCCCTAAAGATAGGATTTACATTAGGGCTAAGCAGTGATGGTGGCCAATTAAGAAAACTCCATTCTCACAAGTGGCCATTGCAGAAACCCATCCCACCCAGTAGGTCTTTCCTGTGTAGATGCTTCGGACGGTGAGGAGCCATGATTCAGCAAATGTGCTGAGGACATGTAACCTAAGACTATAACTTTTGCCAGTAACTTTTCGTGTTCGTGTGACCCTGGGCCAGGATCGTTTCATGCATCTGGGCTGAGCTATACATTTCAGACTGTGATATCACTGCTTTGTCTTTATTTCCTGTTTCACATCTCTGGACTGCTTTTCTAACAAGGCAGCTTAAAACAGGGAACTGAATGAGTCCACAATCTGTTTGGGTGCATCTAAAGAGACTTTTTACAAGCTAGGAGATTTATAGCAGTGCTCTGCTCATGAGCTGCATCTTTTTTATCTTTTAGATACTAAGGGAGTGACTACTAGCATGGATCAGCATTGGATAGTGACTTGGCAGAGTGGCTGGTCCCTTAAAATTGAAAGAACTGTATGTGTGATGAATTTGGTTTTCAGTAACTTCATAATGTCAAGTTGTCTGAGTGGTGAGCCAAGGACTAAAATGCCTCAAGGGTCTGTGGTTTTTGGCTTCTTGCTAACCAGTGTGGTAATACCAGAAGCTCATTTTGTTACCCATTTGATAATGATAGACTAACAACCAGATTGGGGTGGGTCTGCCCTGTTTCATACCATCTGTCCTGAATTTGGCATTCTCAGCTGTGAGCCATTGAAGCGCATTTGGCAATGATCATATGCCAGATGCTGTAAAGTGCCACTGAAAGTATAAGCTCACCGCTAAGATCCATTTGGCAACTATTTCATCTTGAGAGCAAATGTTTACATTGGCCTCTCATGGGTCTTGGATTTCTCCAGTATTCTGGACTATGCATGGACATCCCTCGTGGGTGCTGGTTCAACTGCCCGCACACCCTGAAGTGTTCTAATTCAAAGTTTGAGCAATCGGGAAAAATTCATTGCAGCTGAAGACCATACAGCCAGTGATAATTTTGCTATCTTAGAATTCATCAGGTTTTTTAAAAATTGGTCTTTTCAAGAAAAGTTGTCAACTCTTGAAGGTCCTTTTTAATCTCAAGGTAGATAAAGACCCTGTCAAGATAAAAGGAGGCAGGTCCCAGTGTGATGAAGCAAAGAGAAAAGAGATTCCTAGTGAGAGGAACAGTTCCTAGTGCACATGAACAGAAAGCTTCTAAAGAAAAGGTTTCTTGGATATGGGGGGGGGGAGAGGTTCATTAGCAAAGGAAATCTAGGGAGAATGCTACTGCGTAGAGGAGTTTCTAGAAGGAAGGGACTGTGTTAAATCTCACAGAAAGTGTGTCTCCTATGAAAGGCTCTATCCTGCAACAGCAGAAACCCTAGATTCGAGGAATTATATGCTGTCCTGAGGAAGGGTCCTTGTGATATGGCATCCATGGGGGTAACCTCTTTGACTGCTAGAGCCAAGAAGCCCCTGACTCCTGAAGAGGGTTCTGGATCATCAAGGTCCCTTACCAGTAAAGCCTTTGACATAACCTATATCTGCCAGCCCTCCACTTCACTCTGCCCCTCCTTTCTTCAAGCAATGCTAACAAAAGGTCTATTCATGGGATGGTCTGTCTTCAGTGACCTTCACTAAAGGGAAAATAAGGTAGAGATGCAACGGCAGAGATGCATTGGGCTAGAACACCTGGTCTCTATACCTGGCTCAGCTGCCAACTGTGTGACCTTGAGGAAATCATTTCACTTTTCTGTGCCTCTGTTTCCCTCCTGCAGTCGGTCTGTCTTGTCAGTTTAGACTGTAAGCTCTCTGGGACAGGGACTGGCTCTCATTATGTATGTGTGAACAGTTCATAGCACACTAAGGACCTGATTGTGGTTGGGGCCTTCACGCCCCATGATACAAATAATTAATCCAACAGTATGCGAAGCCCAGAGAAAAAAGAAGAAATTTGGGAGAAACAGCAAGCATTTTTTCTCCTATGCTGTCTGTCAAATGCTGAGCCTAAGGCTAGTACTTGCTTTCCTATTCTCTCTGTCAGCCCTTTGAGAATAGAAGAATTATGACCATGGAACATTAAAAAATAAAGAAGCAAAGGAGAATCTTAGCGGCAGTGTTAAACCAAAGCCACTTAAGTGGTCATAAAGCAGTGGGTCCCTATCTGCAATATGTTCTAGCCTATTGTCTGGCTAAGCAATTAATAATAACGATTGCTACTGAACCTGTAAATATTCACTGTGGTTAAGAAGAACATAATGTAGCATGTTTCCATAATGGTTATATATCTGAAAAACTAAGTGTGCTCAATTGCCCTCAAAATCGACCCTCCACCAGAGTGGTGCCGAGGACAATTGAAAATACACTGGTTGTAATATATACATGCAGTCAGAATAAATAACTAAAGATCCACTAAATCTAATAATGATTGCTCCCTTAGGGCTATGCTCTCTTTTATTCCAATGGCTGAGCGCTCTCCTTTTCTAGAGATGGAAAATATGCCCTTGAAACAACTTGATTTTATATTTTTACTTAAAGAAGAAATCTGGTATATGGAGAACTGGTTAAAAACAGAAAGCCAGCTTTGGAGTCTGATATAAATCAGATGGAAATGAATAGGGATCTTTCCATTGCCTTCAGTGGGTTTGGGATTAGACCTTAGGGTAGTGGTCACCAACCAGTAGATCAGGATCTACCGGTAGATCTTGAAGCCTCTGAGAAGGTGAACCTAACTGGTTTGGCCAAGAGGCTATCAAGTGCTAACATCTGAGCTAGCCTCCACCCACTGCTGCGCATCTCCTGCCCTTTGCCTTGGAACTTCCCCTCCCCCTGGGCAGCTTCCTGCTTTCTGTGCTTTTTTCTCTCCAAACACCCACTCACTCCTATTGTGTATCATATGCCTGGTGTGCCCACCCATGCTTCACAGACTGACACAGTTGTTTAGACAATCACTGAAAAGTCTGATTGAAATATTAGGAGCTATTCAAGTAATAAATATTGTTTTGGCTATCTAGTAAAGAGTTCAATATGTGTTTGAAAGAGCTAGCTGCTTCCATAATTTTCCTTCAGAGAAAACTTCAGATGTGAACATTAAGAGAGAGCCCTTTAGTGATCCTATCTACAAGAGCTGGTTGGTCTCCAAGAATGGCCAAAGACTCAATTTAAAAAAAATGTAGTTCAATGCCTTTTAGAAAAAGTAAAAAGAAAATGAAAAGTATCAGTTGAAGTTGCTTGTTATTTGATCTGCCCACCACCAAACCAGACACTTGCTTCACATATTTGGATAAAGAAGGACATATGTCAGGACCATATGGCTATCTTGGAATACAAAATAAAACAATTTAATACATTTTTCACTAGTGCTTTTTGGAACTTTTAGGTACAAATATTTTCAGTTAAAATTTGGCTTCTGCAAAAATTAAAACTTTCCACAGAAAAAAGTTGATTTTGTGGAGTCAGTTCATCATTAATCGTCATATCTGCCCAAAATTCCCTTATGTATTAAAGGAGTTATAATTTGAATGCCTTGTCCCACCTATTCTCCCTCATACATTGCCTGTGACACAGCCATAGGGAATGTTCATAGATTCCAAGGCCAGAAGGGTCAATTGTGATGATCTAGACTGAACTCCTGCCTGTCACAGACCATAGAACATCCCCAGAATAATTCTGAGAGCTTTTGTTTTAGAACATCAGTACTGAATACTTCATTTCAGTTGAGAAAAGTCTGAAAAAAGTTCAGCTATTTCAACTTTTACTTGATTTGGAGAAGAAATACACATAAAAATATAATCTCTTGTTAGGTAGAAATTTGGGCGTTCAATTAGCTCCAATTTTTCACCATATTTTTTAGTGTAAAATTACATTTTAATCCTTTGTGCATGTAACCAATGTCTGTCCCCAGTTGTATTTGGCTTAATGGCAGGATCAGTGGGGTGGGAAGGCTCTTTACCATGAGCTCAGTATCCCTTGAATTTTCTTAATGTAACCCCCTTTTTTCTCCCTGGGTTACTCGGGAGCAGGTCACACTCACATATGTACCTGGATGCCTGATGTTTTTAACATAAAAGGAGATCCTGAGTACCCCAGTGGTGATGTTGTTTAGTTGGGGATGACCTGTCCACCCCCTTGCTTCAGTCCCTTGCTCCCTAAGGGTATGTCTACACTACCCCGCTAGTTCGAACTAGCGGGGTAATGTAGGCATACCGCAATTGCAAATGAAGCCCGGGATTTGAATTTCCCGGGCTTCATTTGCATAAGCCGGGCGCCGCCATTTTTGAATCCCGGCTGGTTTGAACCACGGGGAGTAACGGTAGTTCAAACTAGGAAGCCTAGTTCGAACTACCTAGTTCGTGCCGCGTGTAGCCGCGCGGCACGGGGTTCGAACCAGCCGGGATTTAAAAATGGTAGCGCCCAGCTTATGCAAATGAAGCCCGGGAAATTCAAATCCCGGGCTTCATTTGCAATTGCGGTATGCCTACATTACCCTCCTATTTCAAAATAGGAGGGTAGTGTAGACATACCCTAAGAATATACAGTGGCGGTGCCTCCACCTGGCTGGCCCTGTACACACTTAATGGTGTGCCTTGGGAGCCTCCAGCAGTAATCTGGATCTAACCCCAGGACAACAATTATAAATAATATACATCTAGCTAATTACATAGAATTAGTACACATTTACTTAACAACTTAAAGATACAGGGTTTAACAGATTAACAGTGAATAAAATCAATTAACAAAGTACACAGAAATAATAGGAATTTATCTATCTGGCATTTGTACTGCCACCATTTATTCCACTCCAGAGTGTGCACTCCTCTGGAGTCAGAGTCCCAGATGCTTGCATGGGCGTGCTTGGAGGTCTGCAGCTAGAGTGGAGACAGCACTGTGCAGGTCCTGTGTGTGTTAGTCCAAGCTGAGCAGACAGCTGCAAAATCCCTCTACCAGTGGAATCGGCTCCACCAAATGCCAGCAGCTCTAGTTCACTGGGCTGGTCACTCTGCCTCCCTTTGGACCAAGAGTTAGTCTATATCTCTGAGGTCTGTCCCAGGAAGCACTTTCCCAAAGAGCCCAGTTACTTACAGTTTCTGCCTCTGTGCAGGTATATGTAGCCCTTTTCAGCCACAGGCACAGCCAGAGTCTCTCCCCTTTTTATTTTACAATCAACAGCCTCTGAAACAGCCTGCTAGATCCGAGCCCTGCAGGCTCTCAGTCTCAGGCTATAGCTGCAACACAATAGCCTGGGATTGGACAAAGGCTCCTCCACAGCAGCCTGGCTCCTCTGTCCCAAAAATGGAGAGCATCTCTCTCAACATGCTGGGACAAGCCCCACTTCCTCCTTTTTCCTCAAGGACTCATGGGAGTTGTAATCTATAGGGCTAGATTGCAGCACACAGGATCCTCCCAGAAAAAGTCAGAGGCCCTTTTAGTAAGGGGTCTATATTAAATATATAGAAAATACTTATTGAACTAGGCAAAAGCTGACTAACTGAGCTTCCTAGTGAATCAACTGAGTCAATATCTGCAACCTCCTATGCCACAGGAAAGACCATGGTGACTACCTGATGCAGAGAGCACCATGATATCCTAGGGCAGGGCTACTCAACTTTGGGGCCACAATGATACTCACAGCACATGCCGAGGGCCGCAAGTGAAGTGTGGTTGCATAAGGCTTCTTTCACACTACAGGGCACGAATACAAAGATTAAGGCAAGATTACACAATGCGCAGGCCCTATTTAAGTCAGTTCTGCTGATATTAATCAAATGCAATATTTACCCGATTTCCACCCATATGGCAGCACTTTAATGAGCAATGACAGTTCGGGAATTTTACTACTAAAATGCATATGAACAGAAGACCATTATATTGACTACTTTTTTGTTTTGGCTTCCACCCACAAGGGCCGTGTGTTGAGCCTAGCATAAACCCAAACAGCACCATAGGCTGCAAACAAACAGGCCACGGGCCACGTGTTGAGTAGCCCTGTCCTAGGGATTGCTTAGGGAGAAAATGTCAGGATAAAAGCGAGTCAGGTTGTCACAATATACATGGCTTTTAACTCACTACTCTCTCTCTGCTTAAGCTGTCCAAAAATATTATTTGAGTGTGTAGCATGCTAATACTGTGTTGTTTATCCATGGCTCAGTGGCAGTGGTTGGAAAGTATCCCACTGCCTGTGAAACAAACACAAAAATAAAATCACACAGTGATAATAGGTGAAGGCAAATGAAAAAGTCATTTTGTTTTGGTCAGTTTTCTGTATTGTATATAACAACGTGCCAGGGACCAGGACCTAGCACAGAGCTCTACATCAGAAATAACTCTTTGGATCTGATTTTCCTCACACTTACATCAATGGCTCCATTATCTTCCACAGAATTAATTCTGATTTACACAGGTGTAAAAGAAGAGAATTGAAATTTTTTTCCCCTGTATTTCATATTCTTTCTCACCCCCCATATCCCATCACTGAGAGACAATCAATTTATGGCAAAGTTGATTCCTGATTGATGACTAAAAATAACATTTAATCTGTAAGTGCCTTACTGATATTATACATGTGTACACAAACAGGGCTGGCTTTAGGCTGATTCGCCCGATTCTCCCGAATCGGGCCCCGCACCTAAGAGGGCCCCGCGCCCTAAAGCCGGAAGTGTGCTGGCATGCCAGGTGTGCTGTGGGAGGGGTCGTTGGACCCGGGGGAGGAGCACGGCGACTTCCCTGTGCCGCAGAAGGGGTAAGTTGAGCGCAGGGGTTTCCCTGCACTGCGGAAGGGGGAGTCGGCCTCGGGGTTTGGCGGGAAGGCAAGACTCTGCCCTGTAGCTGGAGATTTAAAAGGGCTGTGACTCAAAAAAATCCTGGCTGTTCAAACTGTTTGAATTGGGCCCCGCACTTCCTAAAGCCAGCCCTGTTCACAAATAACCCACCAAGGAAATACATTAATTTCCGGTTGGGAACACAACACCTAATTAAGAGCACACAGCAACAATATAGAGTCACAGAGTTTAGGGGAGGGTGTGAAGGAAAATGTTATATGTACCTGAAATTGTAGAGAGAGGTCACATTTAATTAGCTAATCTGGAATTTGGCCAGATCAGTAGGGCTAAAACTTAACATCAAGGAAGTATCACCAGACTTTTAATAAGTAAAAGAAGCCAGGATCCTGGGTTTTATATTTTTTAAAAGAAAATTATATACAAATTCTACCAGTTATTCCTCCCCCCCACCCCACCCCACCCCACCCTTTTAGAGTACAGGCAGTCCCCGGGTTACGTACAAGATGGGGACTGTAGGTTTGTTCTTAAGTTGAATTTGTATGTAAGTCGGAACTGGTACATATTGTAGGGGAAACTCTAGCCAAACATTTTTTTTAGTTTTGGATAGCATAGGGAAAGGTTAACTCCCCTCTAATGTTTGTTTTGCTGTCTGTTCCCCTGTTCAGAAGATTTCCCATCTATTTCTGTCCCTGTGACAAACTCAGGACTAAAGGAGTAACTCATCAAATACCAAACAGCTCTGCACCATGCTTTGAGCTAATAGCTTTATTTCCACACACCACCCAGGGTTCTAGGAGGAGGGTCCTTTTTTTGCTAACACAATGAGGCCAGCACTTTATTTGTTTTGGTGGAGTCTTTGTTTGCCCAGGGAGCCCAGCATGTATAGGGGGAGGAGGTGCGGAGAGGCTGCTTTTGTCTGCTGTTCTGCAGCCTGTTGCTCAGGGGAGGGGGCAGCCTGTTGCTGGCAGGGGGGGAGGGGGGAGGCGTGCAGGATGCGAGGCCGCGGGGGGGGGAGGGCAGCGGGCGTGGGGAGGCACTTTTCCTCTGCCCGGCAGCTCTGCGGGACCCCAGTCGGAGCCGGCCCGAGGAGGAGGAGGATCCTAGGACCCAGGTGAGCGAGCCCCGGGAATGCTGCTGCGCATGTGCGGGAGTTGCCTCATCCCGTTCGTATCTAGGGATCCGACGTAAGTCGGATCCACGTAAGTCGGGGACTGCCTGTACTTATTTCTGTCAATCTATCAAATGTAGAGAGGACAGAAAGCAATTATATTCCAAATTCAATACTTATTTCTTATTAAAATTTACAATCCTGTTTGTCATGAATTTTTTTTTAAATGATTCTGGTTTTGGAGAATGAGAAACAAAAATGATTTTATAGCTTCAGTGTTCTATTCTTTCTGGGATGTGAATTGTTTTATGTAGAGCGTTTATTTAAATCCAGTAGGGTGCTGTCTTAAATAATTGGAAGAGTACATTCAGGAAGCTGAACTGTGAATTGATTTAACATCCCAGGAGTGAGGCTATATTGCCTTGTTTAAACTCAAAAGTGCTAAATTAACAACCTTCGTAAAATCAGGAAACAGAGTAGTGCATCAGGGTGGGGGAAGAGCAGAGTGAAGGCTTGTGTTTCCCCTCCACCTGCAATCCTTCCGAAAAGGATGGTTAATAGAAGACAATATTTTATCAATTTTTTAAAAAGTAACCCACAGATTGGGGTATTTAACCAACTCTGGCCCTCATACTGCAAACATTTGAACTCAATGGCCCTGATACATAGTCATTTACATGGATGTAAAGTGAGTATAAGATTCCACTACTCTGATTTGGCAGCATTTATTTTGCACTGGTATAAATGACTACATGTGATGCATGGTGATCATGAATTAGGCTCAATGAGATAGCTCACATGCAGAAATATAAAGGTGTGTGAGTGTTTGCAAAGTTAGGACTTATATCTGTCTTCCTGTATATGATCAGTGTTCTAGACAGATTACCTACCACTACTATTTCTAATAATGCAGACTGTAGAGCACAAGCAATCACAGTAACTCCTGAGCACAAAATTAAGCCTTGCTACATAACTAGGTAATTTCATATGAACTTTTTTAAGTTTTTCTCTGAGTTTGAGTCTTGCTCTCCAAAACAGAAAAATATGTACAGAGAAATAAAATAAGATTGCCTTTGCCATTGCCACTATTATAGTATTTCCAGTGAACCACCTCAAAATACCTGTGGGAAAGAGTGTTTCTTCTTTGGTATTTCATGTTATGAAATGGTGCTGAACAATTTCACACCAGGCTCTGCAGGATCCCTCTGTGCCCTGAAGGAAAGAGATGAAAATAAGATAGAAGAGAACTAATGCAGATAAACACAAGGAGAGAAAGATGCAAAGAAGAAACTAAGAAAACAACACAATGAACCAAAAAAATATAAAATAAAATGTTTCCCACCTTAAACTGAAGCAGTATTTATATTTTAACATAATGTAAACAATGGACCAAAAATACATGCACAGCTTTCCTAGACAGCTTTCCTCACCTCTAAATTATAGAAGTGAAAATAGAAATTGGCTCATGGTGGCCCCAATCCTGCTGTCTGTTCTATATAAATAAACCCCTGCACTCACAGGGAGCACCATTCAGTTCAGACAAAATGCTAGCACAGAGCAATGTCAGCTGCAGGTCGCAGATTGTATCTAGAATTGATTTTGAAAGACCTGAACCTTGATGAATCATTTTCAGTTGTAACAGATGACTCTAGCAAAGGCTGGGGACATCAAATCCTTGAGCAGAGAGTACTTCGGCCAATGAGATAAAAGTTGACACTTGAAGATGTTTGTAAAGACCTCTGGAGAACTGGGCAGGAAAAAAATGTTGGGAATAGTCACAATAAGAAAAAAAGCTTCAGGTTTATCAATTGGAAAGACCGGTTATATTAATTTAGATGGAATATATGGGCCAAGGTATTAACATAACCCAATCACCAAATAGTGTTAAACAAGAGACCACAGCCTGTTGAGTATCATTGAAAACTCACTATTAAAAATCCTCTTAGCCTTTTATTAAAGATAAAGAAAGAAATGAAAACATGTTAAAGCATTTTAAATGTAAAGTATTAAATTAGGTTTTGTTTTAACAACATCCTTTTCCTTTCACTGGAGAGAATTTATATAAGGAAAGAACCCCTTCTTTGACTGTATCTAAGGGTACGTCTAGACTACATGCCTCTGTCATCAGAGGCATGTAGATTAGGCTATCAAACATAGGAAAATTAAGCGGCGATTTAAATAATCGCTGCTTCATTTAAATTTACATGGCTGCTGCGCTGAGCTGACAAACAGCTGATCAGCTGTTTGTCGGCTCAGCGCGATAGTCTGGACGCGCAGGTGTCGACATCAAAGGTATTTGTCGACCACCCAGGTAAACCTCATCCCAGGAGGCATACCTGGGTGGTCGACAAATACCTTTGATGTCGACACCCACGCATCCAGACTATAGCGCTGAGCTGACAAACAGCTGATCAGCTGTTTGTTGGCTCAGCACGGCAGCCATATAAATTTAAATGAAGCGGCGATTATTTAAATTGCCGCTTCATTTTCCTATGTCTGGTAGCCTAATCTACATGCCTCTGGCGACAGAGGCATGTAGTCTAGACGTACCCTTAGATAGTATCAAAGATGGTAATAACTGTCCTTTGGGGAAGAAGAAGTTAGTTAAAATGAGCTGGAGTAGTTGTTGTTGTTGCTGTTGCTGCTGCTGCTATTAAAGTCCAATCCTGTTTCTTCCCAGCTGGGTTTGGGATTTAACTGGAATGAGCAGAGGTGAGGATGTAGCTGGATCCATCTCTTTGGCCTGATCCAGACCAAACATCACTCAGAATCAGGATGTCAAAGGCCCAAAGTAGTGGCAGTCACTCTGGTGAAGTTTGCTCTGGTATCCAATTTTTCTCCCCAAGCCTCCTTTAAGGACCCACCAAGGGATTAATGGGCAGAATAGCCAATCACCTCTTTATTTTATCCAATAACTAGTCTTAGTTTCCAACATGCTGATTTTGGATGACTGATTTCTGGTTCTGTACTCTCCTTGATTATTAAACATAGTCTTAACACAGTGCTTGAGTTATGCCAATAGGCCCAATTCAGTCTTTCAGTCTCCCTTTTCTATATTTTCCCAGCAACACTTGTTGTTATAGATTATTGTAACATCTTTGTGAACTTTCATTCATTTTATGCAACTGAGCTCTCAATTAGGGTAAATTTGTAGGTCCAACTATGAAAACAGACTATTCTTCACTACTGCTAGAACATTATGGACACCACTGGTAGTAATAAGCAAATTGACATTTTGATTTTAAGAGGTTTTTCTCCAGGCTTGTCTCCCTACTAACAAGAGGAATAGAATATACCAATACGCTGGAATAGAATATACCAATGGGAATGTTTCCTTTCCTTTTAGTGTTGTTCTCCTGTTTGTTACACGGTTTACAGCTCTGGAGTGAATTCCTGTTTATTCACAGAACAAGTAGGATCATGGTTAGTGCAAGCTTCTCTCCTTTCTGACCTCAATGCAGGGACTGACAGGATATCTGTTCCTGATGGCAGCTACACTGAGCATTCCTGATCTGTGAGAAGAAGGAAATGCTAACCAAAAATTTTAAAAAAATCCTTTTCACAAGACTCACACATTGTCTGCACTAAACTATTCTTTTATGTAGCAGGATGAAGGAAGCATTTTGAAAGCTTAGTTTAAAAACGTTATGCTATGCTTTATTTATTTGTGTTGACAGGGTTCAGAAAAGTCCAGTTATACCATTTAATTAGGTATTGGTCCCACACATGACTACAGTCTGCCTGACCTAACACATACCCTAATGCAAAATATTAATTACATTAGTTATTTACCCAGTAGGAGTGAGAATCTGAATTCATGTTTGTGAAATTCTTTTGGATCCTCACATGAAAAGCACATAGAAGTCAGATTAAATATTTTTTTAATATAGACTATCAGACATCTGACTGAGATAGCTTTCAGCCTTACCTGACCTGGGATGAATTTGAAATGGCAAATCTCACCCCCCACCACTATGGGTAAATAACCAGTAGTTAAAGCATAACACAAGCCTCAGCATAACACAGGAACCAATTTCAGTGAGTTTGTTACACACAGACTCGGAGCTTTTGAGAGCAGAAGTAGTAAGATGGTGTGTAATTTTACCAGGTTACGGAGTCGAGAGCCAGAACTCAAGCCAGTTCTGTGTTGTATTGTTAAAGGGGAATACCTAGATATTGAACTGAGCTCTTATCACTGCCAAATCCAGCTGGCAGAAAAATTAAACCAGAAAGTTTACCTCTAACAATTTAACCAATCCCAGGTGACCTACCATCTGAGCCTGAGGAATTAGGTAAGACCCTTGGAAGTGAGACCCCAGATAATGGGAGTTAACTAGAAAGGGTCAGCTCTAAAACAGAATCCTGAACAGAACTCCAACAAGTACTGAAACCACCTGGATATATTTGAAAGGGAAAACACAGATTCCCTATCCCCACACTGGGACTTCAAGGGTATTTCTACACAGTTGTACATAGCTTGAAATAAGCTATGCAATTTGAGCTACGCAAATTGTGTAGCTTATTTCAAAATAATCCATTTAGAAATTTAGCTCTGTCTACACAGTGCCAAATTTCAAAATAATGCGCTATTCCAGCATCTTCCTTATTCCTCGTGCAAAGAGGTTTACAGGAAGCTGGAATAAGACACCCAATATTTCAAATCTATTTTGAAAGAATAGGCATGCTGTTAAGACACACTCAATGCTATTTTGGAATGATGGATGTTATTCTGTCACCAGAAGCCCAGCCTACTTTTGTCCAGCTTAAGTTTGCCTTCTCCACAGCCTCGATTCTGACACATTCCAACTATTCTCTTGCTGCAACTCAGATTCTAGTCAGTTCTACACTTCTGTGAATATTTCTCTGAAAAATTTACCCCTGAACAAATGAACTCAAGTGTAAAACTCTAATTAGGCATGCCAAAAAAAATTTAAAGAGGAAGCAGCCAAAGACTCCAAAATTAGAAGCAAAAAAAATATGTTTAAGTACATCAGAAGTGTACTTTTGCACTCCATTTGCATTTCCTCTTGCAGAAAAGCCTTGCAGTATAGATGTAGCCTAGGTGTGTGGATTACACTCTCATGGATTAATAAATGGGCTTAAAAAGAGAACACAAAGGATAGGAATAAATGTTCAGTTTTCAGAATGGAGAGAGATAAATAGTTGTGTCCCCTCAGGGATCTGTACTGGGGCCGATGCTGTTTAAAAATTCATAAAGGAGTAAACAGTGAGGTGATAAAAATGTGTAAATGATACAAAATTACTCAAGATAATTAAATCCAAAAAAGACTGCAGAGTTACAGAGGGATCTCACAAACCTGGGCGATAGGGCAATAGCATGGCAGATGAAATTCAGTGTAGATAAATGCAAAGTAATGCCCCTGGGAAAACATAATCCAAACTATACATTAAAAATGATGGACTGTAAATTAGCTGATACTAATCAAGAAAAAGATCTTAGAGTTATTGTGGCTAGTTCTCTGAAAACATCTGCTCAATATGCAGTGGCAATCAAAATCTAATAGAATGTTAGGAAAGGGATAGATAAGAAGACAGAAAATATCATAAATGTCCGTATATAAGTGTATGGTACACCCACATATTGAATACTTCATCCAGTTCTTGTCACCCTATCTAAAAAAAGATATATTAGAATTGGAAAAGGTACACAGAAGGGCAACAGAAATCATTAGGGACATGGAACAGCTTCCATATGAGAAGAGATTGAAAAGACTGGAACTTTACAGCTTGAAAAAGAGATGCCTAAGAGGAATATGTTAGGTGCCTATAATATTTTGAATGGTGTGAATAAGAAAGTGCTATTTACTTCTTCATATAACACAAAAATTAGGTGTCACCCAATGACACTAATAAGGATCATGTTTAAAATAAACACAATGAAATACTTTTTCACACAGTGTGGTCAACCTGCGGAACAAGTTGTGAAGGCCAAAATTATAATAGGGTTCAAAAAAGAATTAGATAAATTCCTAGAGGATAGGTACATTAATGGTTATTAGCCACGATGATCAGGTATGCAATCCCATGCTTTGGGTGCCCTCAGCCTCTGCTTTCCAGAAGCTGGCACTGAATGACAGGGGACAGGTTGCTTGACATTTGCCCTGTTCTATTCATTCCATCTGAAGCAACTGGCTTTAGCCAATGTTGGAAGACAGATTACTGAGCTAGATGAACCTTTGGTATGACACAGTATAGCCAGTCTTATGTTCTTAACTATGATATGCTGGCCAAGGAGCACCTCACATTGCTTTTGAAGAATGAGATTAACATCTCCAGTTTTTACTGACCATAAGAACCTTTAGTATCTCCCAAGCTTTGAACCAGAGACTGTTAATGTGGGCCTTGTTCTTCTCCTGATTTGAGATTATGGTCACCTGCTGACTGGGAAGCCAAAATAGAAAAGCTACTGCTCTGTTATGAAAGGAGGAATACTACTGTGAAAATGAGGAACCTACCACCAAACTGCTCACTGCCCCAAGTCTAGTTACTTTATCAGCATTGTGCATCTACCAACATCTGCTTCTTGTTTTAGGTGTTCAGTTTGCCAAAGTCACTGAAGAACTCAGAGAAATCTTTTGGTTTGAGCAAGTGGAACATGTATTTGTAATCAGCAGCTTTCTGTATTGATGTCTAACAGTAAAACATGCTCTTTCCAAGACAAGCTTTGAAACAGTGCAGGAAAGGCAAACAAAATACCATAGGCATGTATATAAAGGAGAATAGAAGTCTTAATTAATGCTAGTGCCCTGAAGCCCTGTACTTCATTTTATTTAAGTGGTGCCTTATATGTGGGATTACGAACATGCTACTTCAATTTTATTTGGTATTAAGGCAAGTCCTTAGGCCATTAAAAAACTTTCAAATGGAGAGTCTTTAATAGAGGACAGATTGTAATTAAATAGCCAAGCTAAATACTGCATTATTAAAAGGACAAAGATAAGCACTTATTTCTAGTTTTAAAAGTATGATACTGTTTGCTATAGTTTTCAAAAGCCCAAAGATGCAAACCATTTTCTCCTGGTTTTGTCCTTTTTGTATTTGTAACACTGATTCTCCATCTCCATTTTCTGATTATGCCATTGTTTGTGGAAGGCATCACTGGTTGCCAGGACAATGTCCAGTATCTCTAATATTTATCTTTTACTATATTGTAGAGTTTGTGCAATTCCTGAATCAGAAACTAAGGGATTCCACTGACAGTAACAGTTCTTCAAAGACCTAAAGTACGGTATAGTAGGAAAGCAACAGTGTGAAAATTAGAGTGTTCTCAATTTCAAAGTGAAATTTTATAAAAAAAACTGTGGGTTTTGAAATATTCTTGTATTAATATTGTAGTATTTTGCAGTCACTGGCATACATACTAGTGTTAGTTTGCCTAATTCCTTATAAGAGGGATTCTCAGTCTCAACCTAAGTGTGGAGGGTTACAAAGTAAGTTAACCATGCCTAATAAATTTAATATCTATATCTTCTTGTTGTCAGGAATGTATATCATCTCATGGAATAGGCAATTTGTGATTTTTAACAACAATATAAAAATGCTAGGTTGTAAATGTGAAATAGCCTGAATTCTTGTCAACAAGCCCTTACAAAACAGATTTGACTTAATTGATCCTAACCCCAGAGTGTCTAGGGTGTTCCAAAAAGGTTTCAAAGCTTACAAGGAAGCCAACTAGCTCCTCTCACATATCTCACAGTAAAGTCTGCTGAAAAAGTGGAGACAGCAGTGCCCTTTGCAATGATAATGGCATCTCAGCTGGGTGACCAGGCATGAGACAAGAGGGAGAAAATATTCTCACTGTTATGTCAGAAGACAAGGTTAACTTGAAATCAGTTCTGGGGTTAGGTCAGTCAGCCCTGCAATGACTGACTGCCAGATTTTCAGGGATAGAACACTGGCTTTGGAGAACCTACTGGGCTGCCCAGGCAACAAGAGGGGCTGAGCAAAAACCTGCAGGAAAGAGTACTGGACATAGAGGACAAATGGAAGAGCTGAAGATCACATGGCAAAGAGAGGTTAAACCAGCTGCATTCCTGCAGTACATTCTGAACATACCCAGACCTGTTGGTGGGCCTGCCTACAATCCAGATATAGTCTATTAATTTAATTTATTTTTCAAAGGGAAGTTTTCCAGTGTATGTGTATTGAATATAAATGCCTATTTTGGTATCCTGCATTCTCAGATCTCAGGTAACAATGAAAACAATGTGCGTCTTTGGGTTGCAGGTGAAAAAAAACCTACTTCCCCAAGAGAAGCCTTTATATAAAAGAATAGGTGATTATTGAATAAGGATGTACAAGCAGAATTCCTTATTCTTTTACCCAAATTGGGGTTATTGTCTATCCTGAAGTAGACCAAGACCACTTTCATCTGGTGCCTAGATAGAAAAGATAAGGAAGAGAGATAGGAGGAAGTTTTTTTCCTCTTGGAAAACATCTGAATAGAATGATAGTCCTGTACTGAATTGTGTCTCTCATCTTGTCCATAAACCTCAGCAGTGCATGAAATCTGTGACATAACACATGATCTAGATATTTCCCATTAAACCTACATGCAATTCTGGAAGGAAGAGAAACTTCTTGTTGACTAGGTAGCTGCATCAACCAGTTCTCCTACTATGACAGTAGTGGCCCTTTTTAATGTTTCTTGTCCAAAATGGAGGATTTGCTGAGAAGAACAAAATAGACTGAATACAATAATAAATTATCAGAACCTTCTATGAAACCTGAAACCTTATCCAAATGACTTTGAATTTTGAAATATGCACTTAAATCCTTTTATTGTCATTTTAAAAATGTTCTATGTGTCTCTGCACTTTCTAGTTTAGACTGGGACCAGAAGCATATACAGATTCCAATTATGTGAGGTGCTGAACACCCTTGCCAAGGTGAGTAAGGATAACATAAATACTGATAGAGCAATGGGAAGACATGGGTGCGGCACCATAAATAAAAACAGAGAGAGGCTTATTGATCTACGTAATATAAATGGCCTAGTCATCGGCAGACTTCTATTTCAACACTGAAATTCACAAGCTGTCATGCTCTCCTCCAAATGGCAGAGAGATAAGAACCAGATCGACTACATAATGATCAATGGCAAATGGTGATGCTCACTGACAGATGTGAAAGTGAGAAGTGGAGCAGATGTTGGCAGCGACCATCACCTTGTCTCAGCCTCCTTCATGTTCAAACTGAAAAATGTGGGTCCACCCAACAAGGGACATAGACATTATGCAAATGACAGTATGAGCTCTAAGTGACTGTAATAGCAGGTGTGGTATCACCTGCCTATCTATGCCAAATAAGTTATTGCATAAGGCCATAGTCCAGGGTATATCAGAAGCAGGGTATATTAGCATTCCCAGCAAAGGACAAACTGGTTTTTGGAAAGGGTGTGGGTGCCTAGTCCAGGATTTTTACTCTACAAAACATATTAGAACAGCGTTCAGAACGACAATGGCATCTCTACACAAACTTCATAGACTGAGGAGGCTTTTAATAGTATTCATGGGATCAGCTCGTGCTGTACTCTGCTGGCATATGGAATCCCTCTCTGTATAATCAACATCATCCCAAAGCTTCTATTCCAACTTTACATGTAGGCTACGTCTACACTGGCATCCCTTCCGGAAAAGGGATGCTAATGTAGCACGTTGGAATAGGCAAATCCGCAGGGGATTTAAATATCCCGCGCGGCATTTGCATTAACATGGCTGCCGCTTTTTTCCAGGTTGGGGAAAAGCCGGAGAAAAGCGCCAGTCTAGACATGATTCTCTGGAAAATAAAGCCTTTTCCGGAGGATTTCTTATTCCTACTTTCAAGGAATGATATTTAAATCCCCCGCGGATTTGCCTATTCCAACGTGCTACATTAGCATCCCTTTTCCGGAAGGGATGCCAGTGTAGACACAGCCGGGGTGGAGCTGACCCTGCCCCAGCCAGCCCTACAGCACTGCTGGGTGCGTGCTGCCCACAACTCGGGCTGTGATTTAAAGAGCCCAGGGCTCTGGACGCTGCCTCTCCCACTGTAGCTATAGTGGCAGAGAGTCCCATGTCCTTCTAAATTGCTGGACCCCAGGGCAACTGCCCCTCCCCCCATTAGCAGGCTTGCCAAGAGGCAGCAGATGGACACCCTTCTCAGCTCCTGAATATATGGAATTCACACATGATCTCATTCTCCTATCTCCACTGAAGTCAATGAGAGCTGTGAGTGAGTAAGAAACACAAAATTGGGCCATAATTCTAGGAACAGCTGGTATAGCTAAAGCTGGCAGTGCTTCCTGTAAGTAGGTTGCCTGAAACATCCCATTATACTTCAGCTGCTTTATGGGGAGTTATGAAAGCAATATGTGCCGTTAAGTAAAACTGACCTCTGAGTGTACCATCACACCCCAGCCATAAAAACCTGAGAATATCAACTGAATTTCATTCAGAACTTGGAAACAGACGTTTATATATTTGAGAAATACACACAGGATGCCAGTGCTAAATAACTATTGGCAAGATATTGGCAAGTGCCTGTTTAAATCGAAATTAATGGCATGATGAAGACAATAAGAGCCTTCCAATGGAATAATTGCTTTGCCATAGGGAATTCATGCTGCTAACATTTGTTGGTGTCTGGACTGCAAATGAGCTATCAATGCTGGTGACAATGCAGCATAATGGCAATGACAGACAACATGTCTGCCAGGGAAGAAGAGCCTTCAAAGTCACACAGTATGTTAACATTAACAAATGAAGTTGGAAGAAATCTTTGTTTTAAAAACTTGAACAAAAAGGAGCTAGAGGTAAACCATCAAAAATTCTCTGCTTCTCAGTACTTTTACAGCAGATGTTAAAAAAGCCATAACCCCTCAGCTCCCCGAGAATTTTTAAATATATTACACCAATGCCTCATTAGCAAATGTCTCTGGGATACTGCTGTGAATGACACAGTCAAATAAAATGTATTCATAAGAATTCGGAACTATTCCTCTGTCAATAGTTCAGGACATGTAAGCATGTCAGGGACAGATGCCCAGATGATGTGTGGAATTAGATAAGGTGACTATAGCACCAAAGCCTCAATCCTGAATACAGAAGTGAATCAGCATGGAAACTCAGAGATCTGCAAATGTATGGATGGATTTTTTAAATATTTTTGCTTCTTCTTAGGAGACCAGTCTGACCTTAAGCATACTGGTTTTTAGGAAATGCAATTTAGTAACCAAGTGCCTGTTTTGCTGCAGGCCTTATAATTTTGTTGGCTGAATTAAAAAGCATTTTAAATAAAGGAATTACTGCATTAATAGGGAGAAATGAATTACTGGATTTGCAACATGTAGGAATTCAATGAAGTTTGGGGAGAGGTTCTTTTAAAAGGAGAAGATTTAATTTTTTTAAATGGTTTTTGCTTCTGGATTAACAGACTTTATTTATCTTTTGACATGTCCTGAGGTAACCCTGATATATACACGTCTTTACCTGTAGCAAGGAATGCATTCCATAAAAGATGTCTTGAAGAAGCTCTGAACCCCTATGAAAATTTTACACATGGAAGAAATTTTGTTCTTTCTGGGGAAAAGTAAATAAAAACACTAATTTTATAATTAGTCTATTATGCAACAAAGAAGAGGTGGTGTCTTATGTGGAGATTTACCTTGTTAAAGGTACTTCATTTTGTTTGTAAATTCTAGAATTTCTCCTGCAACAGAAGGACTGAGTATATAAAAAAGCTACTACTTGTCCTTGATTTCTTGTTGAAGTAATATACAATGTCTAATGTAGATATAGGAGAAGATGAAATATTTTGTATCCAGGAAAATGGAAAGAGGTTGTTTTGATGCAGGCCTTGTTATTCTACTAGTTTAGTTTCCATGTATTTTTAATAAAAAAATTATTGTGTTAAAAGGGGGAGGTGAATTAATGATCTGTTTGCAACATGTAGGAATTCAGTGGAAATTTTTTATAAAACAGAAGATTGTAATTCAGTTGTCTGAGGATTGGGAGTATTTCTCCTCCAGAAAGAGGAGCGGAGCTCACCACCTACAGGAAATCTCTGAGAGTAGAGTTTAGATACTGCTAACTACAGTACAAGAGTAGAGGAACAGGCTGAGTTTCACAGTAGAAGTACTAGTCACTAATTTTATTCTCTGTGCTGTAAATTAGTAGATAACTCCCTGGATTTAGCCTAGATTGAGGGTGAATATTAAAATTATAATTGTGAGGACTGTATTGTTCAGGTGCCCTCAAATTTGGCAAAACAATTGACTTAAGCAGAGCTCAACTCCATTCCTCTTCAGCAAAGACCTTAAGCACATGCTTACTGTTATGCTTAGTTCTACGCGTTAGACAAACACATCCATATAAGTGGTTTCTATTTAAGTATATCCCTCAGGGGGTATCTCAGTGTACACATACTCCTGGTTGAAAACCAATCTACTAACATAACATCTAAGAAACCCTGTTCATTTCCATATAACTGCCTGCTTTTAAACCATCATAAAATTTGACCCAAGACATAGGTTTATTTTAAGAGGAATTCTTCTCAGAAAATTATACTGAATAGTTATTTTATTTTATACAAATGCCCAAAACTTCTTCAAATCATCTTCCAAAGAACTTTCTGGAGCCTTCTGCAGGGGCGGATATAGGGCAGGGCGAGCGGGATGGCTGCCCCGGGCCCCGTGCTTCAAGAAGCCCCGCGCATGTGCCGTGGCAAAGGGGCGTCCCGCGAAATGGTGCTGCCCTGGACCCCGCGAAATGGTCATCTGTCCCTGGCCTTCTGACTCCATTAATTTGCTAACAAGACAGTATTTGGTCCAATTTAAAGATCAGGTTAAGAGGAAGATGATTATATAATGTGACAGTCTGTAATAGCTTCTTCCCAAGCCATTATAGTTTACCTGGTGAATATATAGATTAATACATAAAGTAATTTCAATAATTCATATTATTCACTCAAATGCTTCTACATGTCTGAATTATTTTGGTCTGTCGTACCAATTGGTCTCTTGGGTAGAAATATTTATTGTGTTTCTGTTGAAAAGGGGTTTCATGGCAGCCAATTTGCTGTGTTTTTAAATCTAAGCCTTTTATCCAACATAAAATACCAACAAGTATCTAAACCACATCCTAGAGGTAATTACTTGCCAAGGATTTTTATGTGTCTAAAGGCCAAATTCTGTCCTCATTTATACCTATGCTATTCCATTGACTTAATTGGTGTGACTGAGGGTTTACCATAAATAATGTATTACAATGGAAACAGAAGTGAAAGAGCATTTGAGCAATTTATAACTTTATTGGACTATTAAAATTAAAACTCACTGGAGGTTAAATCCCAAGAACATGGATCTGTAATAATATAATAATCCACTTACCTGGAGAGAATATGAGGTCTTTTTCTTTGATTTTTTAAAAATGTGTTTCTGAACTGAGACACTTTGTAGCAAGGCACAACTTAGAGTGTATGGCTTAAATTACTAATAATTTGGGTCTAGAATGAAAATGCTAACCAACTCTTAACTTCATAGGCATTAACCTGCCGATTCTAATAAGCAGAAATGTCTGACAATAAATTTGGAATGTTTGGAACATTTTTTTTTGTACTAGGTGTAGAGCACTTTTTTATTATCTTTTGACTTCTGAGGGAGTCAGTACAGTAGCTTATTTTCCTTTTTCCTAGGGATTTGTTGTATAGCTTCAGAAGATTGCCAACACCCTCATTTCAATGTGAAATGGCCACAACCAGCAACTGCTTCTTCATGGCAACCTGCCATTTGTTTGCCTCTGTTATGAAATTATGGGTATGCTCAATCTTCTGTTTCCAAAGAACTTCCATTAAAAGTCTTTTTTTCCTTATACTAAACCAAAGTAGTTTAAGAATACAATCAAATTGCACTCCTGTGATTTCATGATCCTTTTGCTGAGTCTTGAAGGCTACATTTTTTTCTCCAAAGTTTCCCCTTTAGATTAGCGGGAGTCAGTTTAGCTTGAAGGTCACAAAAACATTCCTATACATTTTCATTGGGACAGGGTCAGCACATATAACCACGAGCTACACAGAGATTCAAAAGAGTTTAGAAAAAGAGACAAGCCCCAAAGTCCAGTATTACTATTCGCCCAAGTTCAACCACATGAATTTGAGAGGCCATGTACTCTAGCAAGTAGGGCACTGGACTATTTCCAGCTCTGCCGCTAACTTGGTGCATGTATGAGCTTAGGGAAATCACTTCACTGCTCTGTGCCTCTTTTTGCCCTTCCTTTCCTAGTTTGTAAACCCTACAGGTCAGGGACTCTCTCTTTCAATGAATCTGTACTGCACCCAGCACGGTGGGTCCCCATTCTCAGCTGGGGTCTGTGACGGGGTATATTAGCCTAATCAGGACCACTGGTCGAAGAAGCCCTGCCCCCATGATTCTGCTGTGCATGCTCAGACTGCAGCCCAGGTATAAAAGCCTGGAGGGATCTCAGTCTGAGCTGACTGCCAGGGAGGAAGGACCTCAGAGGGGAGCGCCTGACCAGCATGAGCCAGCCGACCGGAGGGAAGACAGCATCAACCTGAGTGCCGGTTGGGACGTCTCTCCTGCAGCCTATGAGGGAGAAGCGGCCCCCAAGGAAGGAGTGGACCTGGTGAGCATATGGGACACTATCTCGCAGGATCAGGTAGGAAGTGGCCCAGGGTAGGGACAGGAGCTGCTTCTCCTGCCCGGAGTCCTTGACGTGTTGTATGGATTCTCTGCCGAGGGAGTGGTGAGTTCTCCTGCCACTCACAGGGCCCTGGGCCAGGACCTGGTGGAGTAGGGTGGGCCCGGGTTCCCCTACCAGGGGGTAGCCCCTTCCCGTGACTTGTCACCACTGGACCCTGCCTTAAGGGGCCAGTGAGCCTTTCTGAATGACCAGTTCAGGTTGAGGTGTCCATCAAGCCCTAGAGTCAGGTCCTGGCTACAGCCTGGGGTAGAGCGTGCAGGGCGGGCTGTAGACCCAGGAGGGGGAAAGAGAAGCAGCCCCGCAACAGGGTCACTAGAGTCTTCCCAAATACGTAATAGTGGTACACCAAACCCAAGGTTGTTTAAAGAAAGCATGAGTTAAATAAGGATAACTTGGGAAAATATAGGGCCTGACTCTCCTCTTTCTAGGAAAGATTCAGCTGAAGTCAAAGGAATTACACCAGTGTAAAACAGGTGTAAATGAGAAGAGAATCAGGCTCCGAGTCCATCATTACACTGTGTATTTTCAGTTAACCTGTAAGAAATGATGCCACCTCATTCTCAAGCTCAAAGATATGAAATAAGGATTAGCCAATATCAGTCTCATCAAATTTAGGGGTGTACTGAAAGCATCTTCTGTATTAACAGCCTAGAATGAGTGTACTTAAGGACACTGCCAGCTTGAGAGCTACTCCATTTTTTTAAACAGAATTTAAAGTAATTTCATGTACTATCACCCCTGAGTCGTGCCAATTTTCTATGATTTTACTGTAAGGGTTTCCTTCTTTTTAAAATGCGTTTTCTTGCCAGTTACTGTGAGAGACACCCCTCCAAACAGGGGAAATGGATGGATTGTCTAGCCAGGGAAAAGTCCAAAGATCCCAGGTTTTAGCTTTGGCTATTTTCTAAGGGAACTCACTAAATGGCTCTTCAAGTACCTCTTCCTTGATTTAATGGCAGAGGAACCTAGAATGATCTTTTAAAAGTGATCTTTCTGAAGGGCACAAAGGACAAAGTAACAATCTCATTTATTCACTTTTTAAAGTGGTGCTCTAAGATAGAGGGTCGTTCACTTGCAGCAACAAGTCAGGCTTTCCCATCGTTCTTTGTCTTGTTTCAAAGCTGATTGTTTGTTTCTGCCAATTCGTAATTGCACAGAAAGGTTGATGCCAGGGATTGCAAAAGGAGACTTTCTATCATTGTGTCTAATGACTGTTCTACGTGGCTTGTGATTATTCATTGATGTCTGATGTTTGCTGCTCTTGGCAGCAGTTAGTAAAAGACTTGCAGCAGTTCAATATTATTTCCTATATGTCTTTCATAGAATGATTAGTTTCCTGTTCCAGAAAAATATCAACATTGTAATGCAATTTGTTCCTCTGATTAATGAGAGAAGTAAATCCAGCCATTTTTTCTATCTTCTGCTTTCTTTATTCAATAAGCCATAGCTGTATGTATCTGAGAATGCATGAATTGATAATATGCCTTGAAACTTTAATCCCTATACATAGAAAGTTATTGCCTAGTTATTATTCTCACTTTTTCACCCTACCATCTACAACAGCAAGGCAAAATACCAGTGGGAAAAAAAATTCTGCAATGATGAAACATCTTCTAGCAAAGTGATATTTTTATTCCTCTGTTCCTGCTCTAACCCATCACTAGGTGGCTGTTCTCTGCTGTAGAAGGGTTCCATCATCATGGCAAATGAGTGAGAACACACTTGTCTAGTTCCTCATGATAAAGAGTGAGCCTGTTACAGAACCACGTATCTAAACCATGTGAGAAACCAGAGACCTACATTCACATTTCCTAATATCGTGCAATTTTAAAATGCTATGTAAATCAAAAATCTTCTCCTTATCTAGTAAGAGCATTAAATTAATGCTTGGAGGATTTCTCCAATAAATGTAAAACAGGAAAAACTGAGCCCTGGAGTATGTGGATGCAATCCTTTGATTTCAGTGGAGACATGTCTATTTACAGCAGGAATAAATTTGGTCCATCCAATCCAGTGCAGTTGAAAGATATCATTATAACTTCTGTCCTACCATCCTGAATATTTTAGCAATAGGGTCTGTAGCTGAAGGGTGAGTTCTTTTCATTGGTTTTAGTGAAGATTTTCACATTAAAAAGGAAAACTCCATCTATATGAACATCAAAGCTGAAGTATTTTACTTGAATTTATGGCAGGAAGAACTTTATTGTCCTATAGTGAATAAATAATGATTTGATACATCTTAATCAGAGTAGCTATCCTTTAGGGACTGAAGGTCGTAGGAAACTTCACCTAAAGCCCATTTAGAATTTCTGTTTGACAAAGTTCAACCCTTGTTCCGCGAAAAATGCAAGATAATTTCAGCAGCTTCTCCCACACTTTCCCACAAAAGTACAGAAAGTTATTGACCCAATTTTCTTGTCATGGTTTTTTATGTAGATGCTTATCAGACATATAATTCCTATAACAATTATTCATTATTGATCTCCTCCTTTGTTGTATGTTCTAAGTGTCGTTAACCAGGTGTGGGGAACTTCAGGCTTGGGGACCGGATGCAGCCCCCGGCTTGTCTGGATCTGGCCCCTGATGCTCAAGGCTGCCTCCTCCCCCAGCATTGGGAAGCCCATGTTGGCACTCCACCTCCTCTGCCATCACCCCCACAGGGCTGGAGAATACAAAATCTACTAGCCTAGGTCCCATAATCTACTAGCCTGCATCCCTCTAGGCTCTGGTGTGCAAGGGGAATGTGGGGAGTGTCTTTCCGCTTCTCAGTTAGTGAAGACTTTTTTTTTCTTATTTGTGCGCAGTTATTTGTGGGAGTGTTCTTGAACATCTTATTTCATTTTGCTTCAGCGTAGTGCCTTTATCCCTAATTCTCTATTATGTTGGAAGTAAATGCCTAGTTAGTACAAAGATCATTGAGAGAGAGTTTCTTAAAGCACAGTTCCTGAAAGATAATTCAATTTTCCAGGTTTAGCATATTCCACCTGAAGAAGTTTAATTTCCTCTCTAAGAAATTAATCTGTGAATTAGTTGATCTGCCCATTTTTATAGAATGAAGAATAATTAAGCCTCCAAAGTAAACCTAATGCATTTCTACACAATATTAGGTGATTTTATAAAATGCTCTCTATTATTAGAGGATGCTATTTTCTGAAACTATTTATTGGCAGAAGATATCAACATGCCATTAGAATGGCCAACAAAATCTGCTGAATCCTACATATTACAATGCAGTCCCATTATTCAGGAGTTTAAAATCTTTTCTATTATTCAGTCAAAGGGGTTAGGGCCTAAGACACTCAATAACAGACTGAAAAGTCTGTTGCTGGAGCAATTTAGTAATTAGGTAAAATGTATGCTGAAGCAGATTCTACAAAATGGGAAGACAAGTTTAAAAATAGGAGTTTTGCCGTTGAATTCTATGAGAGAAGAATAGAAGAATAGGATACTAAATAAAGAAATGACAGTTGTGATAGTACTTGTTTTAAAGACCAGAGCATCTGGAAAAACTAGAATTCTCCTGTTTTGCAGATCACTTTGTCCAGGTTATCCACAACAATTGTTCTGTAGTTAAAAATAAGTCTAAGATGTAAACCAACACACACAATGAGATATCATGCTATTATGAGAGCCCTGTACATTGATGTAATTAATATGCATATGAGACTCTATACCTCCAGGGAAGCACACTGTATACATTTCTCCTATATATGTGTAATTGTGGTATTGCATCTCGAGCATACCATGTGAGGTATCAGGGGAAAGGTTATGATGTGCTGAAACCCACAGTTCCTTTTAAGTATGTGTATTATTAATGCATGTGCAGTTATAAGAACCGTTTGAGATTGGGAAGCGCCAAGATACTAGCTTCACCACTCATAAAAAATAAACAAGGGGGTAACCAATGCCCGGGCAGATATCAAACAATCATCAACAGCCATTATCTATTAAGGGAGTTACAATGCAATGACGCTTGCACAAGGCTAAATCAGAGGAATTGCTCAGCTTTGCCTGATAACTCAGCAATGCCCACCAGACATGCCTGGACTTGTGTTATCCAAGCACTTGTACTAAGGGTATAGAACAGAACACAATGAACCCATGCTGACCACCACCGTCACCACCATCACACCTTCATAACTAGCAACAAGAATGCTCAGAAGACTGAAGACTCGAACAGAAGAAGCTGGCCCAAGTTTAAGAGACAAACCTGAATATGAAAGGCTGTAAGATCAAGCGGGGTGAGAGAGTTGTTTTATTTTTATCTAAATGCTGTCTAGTGAAAGAGACTAACACCACATACCAGGTGTAGCCCAAATTCAATGTACTCATTATTTGCATTGAAGGTCGCAGAGGGACTAAGTAAATTTCATGGTAGAAACTACCAGTGGTGGAGGAGCCAGCACAGAGTCTTACATTCCAGATCTGCTGGCTCGTTTACTCCTGAGCTAATGAACTTTATCCAAGGACACTTGTCAGAAAAATTAATTTCAAAGGTTAACTGAACTATGAAGATGAGGGAGTGAATCCCCATGTTATCCTTCATTTAAGGAAACAAAGTGATTTGATCTCTCTTAGCCAAAGTTGGAAAGGAAACAGAGTAACAGAAACCATCTTCAGAAGCTTCAGGGGGTAGTCAAGTTAGTTTGTACAAGATAAGCTTAAAAAACAATAACCGGTCTGGAAGCACTTTATAGACTAACAAAACATGAAGCTGGTGATATGAGCTTTCATGGGCACAGCCCATGACTTCAGATGACCAGAGTTTTGAGTTTAGGATGTGCAGACCCAAAATAAATAGGGGAGAAGGGGGAAGGAAAAAAAGGAAGGCAGGGTGGGAAACAAGGAGCAGAGGTTATGAAAAAAATCAAAGGGAAAAACAAGAAGGCAAAATAGGCAATCAGTAAATACCTGAAGACTGGATCGTTAAAAGGAAGCAGATAAGGATCAAAGTCAATAGATAGGAGGGATACTAACACAAGAATATACATAAAAAGTTGTTTGCACCTTCATTGAAAGTTATGTTGGTAATGGCCCAGCCATCCTTCATCCCGATTGAGCCCATTAGCATGAGAATTGAACTTGCAGATGAACTATAATTCCAACACTTCTCTGTGTATTTTACTGGTAGAGTTTGTGACAAAACGGCCACCTGGAGATCTTTTAAAGAGTGATTAGGTAGACTGAAGTGCTGTCCAACAGGTTTCTGTACACATCCTAAACTCAAAACTCCGGACATCTGCCCATGAAAGCTCATGATACCATCTACATGTTTTGTTAGTCTATAAAGTGCTACCAGACCAGTTTTGGTTTTTTAAGAAACCATCTTGAACAAAGACATTATTTTGCTAGATTATGTTTTAGACTTTTAGAGGTATGATTTCCCTTCCTTTTGCTTTAACCACTTCTACCTGCTGTAGGGATGTAAAAACCCTTTTAAAATGTAACCATGTAACTGCTAAAAATCCTACGTGTTACATATGCTGCAGGCTCTGCAGTATAAAGCTTTTTCAAGACTCAGTTACAGCCCTTTGTTCTGTAACTGAAAAAGGTGCACGGTTTGGCATTTTGTAGACAGCACTCTCAACCCCACAGACAAGGGACCATCCCTCATTTTTCTGTAGTCATTTGTGAGGCCATTTTAGAAAGAAATTAGCAGACATTTAGGGACAACATATCTAGCTTTCCTTTGGTTACCATGAAATGAGGACAGTGGAGATTTGGGTTTATAGCTAGTGGATTTCCAATAAATCCATCAGGAGCCTGGAGTGAGGCCTGATGGATAACATGGGTGGAAGGGGAGGAACTGCAGAGGGAGTCTTTCTGGTGTAATAATGCTGAATACTTCATCCTACCACAGACAGTGTAAACTTCCCTCACTGCATGTTCCCAGCCTGATCTGTATGGGTGCATCTACACAGCACCTCTACCTTGAAATAAGCTACGCAGTTTGAGTTACGTAAATTGCATAGCTTATTTCGAGGTAATTTCAAAATAGCTTATTTCAAAATTTGGCAGTGTCTACACACTGCCAAATTTTGAAATAAAGTGCTATTCTGAAACAACCCTTAACCCTTGTGGAACGAGTGTTACAGGGACACCGGAATAGTGTGCCTGTTATTTCTAAATCTATTTCAAAATAATGGGCTGCTTTAAAGATACGGAATAGTTATTTTGGGGTACTTCGAGTATCCCAAAATAGCTCCTCAGTATAGATGTAGCCTATGAGGGCAACTGCTGCTCTTCAAGTAAAGTCTCTTCCAGGATAGCAGCCTGCTGTGCAGGTGACAAACCTCTCAGGCTGATCTATCCACCCTCTCCATTAAACAAATCTCCTGATCTCTTCCTCCTTTCATTTCTAACTTCAGCAATGCTGATGCTTCAGATAGATTTAGCTTTCTAGAAATACTTCCTTGATGTTATCTCTTTCTCGTGTACTAAGCTTTGCTGTGAGAAATCCTCGACACTGGGGCAGAGAAATTAAAAGGACGTGAGTTCTGAACATCTTTGTTCAACAAAATTTTCCCTCGTGTTTAACACCTCGTGTCTCTCTAGCTGGATAAGCTCCTTCTTTGTTGCTGTCTTCAATGCTGCCTTTAAATCCTCCTCCTGCTCTTATCTTTGCATCTTCTTCCCCAGGCAGAAAGCCCATTGAGCTTCCTTTTGGAGCAGAAGTGCTGCAGGGATCAATGTACCAGCACCCAGGGAGCAATCCTGCAGCCTTCCGATGGCTCACACAACTCTGTTTCACTACTAGAACTCTGTCTCACTGCTCAGTCCCAAGGCAATTCATGGTAGCCCCACACTAGGCCTTTTTGCTTGATCCCAGATGGATGTTTGGACCAGAGTGCAGGAACTTTTAAAAATTACACAAAAGATGCTTGGTTATACTTTTTTAAATGGATAGAAAATAATATAAAGAGTGTATTAACCAGTGCTGGTCTCTCCTTTGGAGCACTGTGCTGCATTTAAATCACCTCAGTTTGGGAAAGATACAGGCAAAATTTAAAAACTCCAAGAAAGGGCAACACAGCTAGCTAGAAACATTGACATAATGAAAATACAAGCTGAAATAATAAGGGTAATTGAATACCATGCTTCTGGGTGTAAGCTAATTGCCTGCAGGGTTCTGGAGGGATTTTTCTCCTCTGTACACAATATAGTATAACTGAAAAGGTGCATTCTGGGAGCCTTCCACCTGCCTCTGCACAAGGCAAAATGCTCAGCTAGATGAACAAATTATCTAATCTAGAAAGGCAAGTCTTCTCCTATATCACCATGCTGAACAACCAGTCAGACTGCAGGATAACCTAATGTCATTGTATAACAACATTTTGAGTAGTTTCAGTCTTTATTTTGTCCCCTGAAATGCCAGCCAAGGTCCCAAATGGCACAAAATGCTGATTGCTATGGCAACTTATGCCTAAACTATTGTTCAGTTATACATTAATATGGATTTATGCTTAGCTGGGAACCAGCAGTGCATTGTCTGAATTTTCAAAACACAATATCCCTTGCAGCCCTTTAATCTCATTTCAGTGCTGCTGAGTTCCAGGTAATGGAGAGTCACACTGTGAGCTCAGTTAGTCTCAGATCTTATACGGAGACTGTAAAAGGTGAGCTGTCTGAGCCTGCCAAATAGAATTTCCTATTTTAAAGATATTTACTCAATTTTATATTCTTCCAAATGCACTTAACTGAGCAACAATTAGTAACTGCTATTAATTAATAGGGTTCCTATATAATATTTCTGATGATGACTAAATGAGGTTACCATGATGATTAGGGATTTTTTTATTACCATGAATACCAATTGCCCAGTAAACTCAATCCACAGCATATAATTATTCTCTCCATACAGGTAACCATGAGCTAAAGACCACTCGCACAGGGAGGAAGTGCTGAAGATGACCTATAAATATCCCTCTACTGCCACAGTGGCATGACCTCAGTGCAGAGGGCATATCTACACAGCAGTGTTATTTCAAAATGACCAGCGTTATTTCCAAATAACGAAGTGAGCATCTACACAGCAAGCCCACTATTTTGAAATAATTTTGCAATAGCAGGCTTCTTATTCCAAATTCTGTAATCCTCATTTTACGAGGAATAATGCCTATTCCGAAACAGTTATTTTGAAATAGGGTGGGTGTAGACAGGGCAGTGGAAGTTATTTCAAACTAAGTGGCCTCCAGGGCTTCCCACAGGTGCCCTGATGGTCACTCTGTTCATACACATCAGAACTCTATAGTTCCCCTTCCTCTGCAGCCCTTAAAGCTGCAGCCACAGGGGGAAGGGCTTGTGGCCCACAGCAGGCCCAGCTCACAATGTGCCACACCTCAGAACCCTGAATGCTTTCTCTGCTGCCATGGCAGATCCCTGTGCTCTCTCCAAGCCCCACATGGCTGCAAAGGAGCAGGGAGCCACCTCCCAAACCCCTGCCCAGGAGCAAAAGCAAAACCCCTGCCCCTCATGCACTGACACGGAGATCCTGGATCTCACTGAGACCTGGGGGGAACATTCCAACATCCAGGCTTTCGGTGCCAGATGGTTAAATGCAGGTGTCTTTGGCTGGATGGTCGACAGACTGTCCAGAGGGGGCACAGCTGCAATCCGGACCAGGTGCAAATGAAAATAGAAATTCCAGCAGGCCTATACCAAGGCCAGGAAAAGAAGTTCTTGATTGGGAGTGGCACCCCAGACCTGCTGCTTCTTCTCACAGCTGGAGGGCAACCTGGGAGAGGGGCAGGTTGCCTCCCCTCCCCAGTGACTCCAGCCTGGACAACCCTGTTGTCAGCCTCCTGGAGGGCGTGGCTGTGGAGGAGGAGGAAGAGGCCAGCACAGACACCATGCCCAGCAGCCAGGAGGTCTGCCAGTCCCTGGAGCCGATAGCTCCCACCCAGGATGTCTCCCACAGCTCCCAGAGACGGCCCATCAGGTGAGTTACATTACTTTCCCTTGACACACCTGGGGGGAGGCGGTGAGTGGCAAGGGGCTGTGCATTCCTCACCCAGCATTCTCTGCTTGAAGATCGCGCACCAGCCTGTGGACATGGGTGTGCATGGAGCTCCCATTTGGAGCACACAGCTGCAATGAAGCAGCCACTCAGGAACCCTGTGCTCCTGCTCACAGGGTTTCTGGAGAGGCCTGCCTTACTCATGACCCCATAGTGGGACACCTTCCCACCTCTAAGGAGGATGCAGTCAGGGGGACAGATGGACGGGAACACACACAACCCCCCTCCCCCGCACTCTTCGGGCAGCATGCACTCCTGGGCCAGTGTGGCGAGGTAGAGGACACCAGTCCCCTGCCAGGGGAGCCTGCGGGGAGGGCAAGGAAGTGGAGGGAACCCCAGCAGCACCCTCTCCAGCAAGCAATGTTTGCCACCCACCCACACCTCCCCCAACATCCTTCCCCCTCTCCTCCAGCAGGCAGGGATACAAGTCTTCTACCTATGGGACACCACTACTGCCGGACCTGGTGTGTACATGGCCCAGAGGGAATCCAAGCCACCCTGTTGCCCCACCTCCCACCCACAATCTCCCAGCCTGGCCGGCACCTTCCCATGCCTGCTTGTGCCCAGGGTGAAGGGGTAGCAAGGCTCCCCACGGGACATCTGTGCCCCTGCAGAAAAGGGCCCACTGTCTAGGTCACAGATGGCCTTGCTCGAAGCACATCACCTTTGTCTGACCCAAGACCTTTCAGTGTCAGCTCACACATGAGGGGTAGATTTCATGCATAGTGTCTCCTGGGATGACTGCTCTTCTCACTTTTCTTCATAGCTAGACCAGCTCTGAGTGAGGGGTGGGACATATCTCCTTTGTCAGCCTCCCAACCCCAAGATCCACAGTGAAGGCGACCCCAGAAAGACCTGCAGTGGGAGCGCATCACCTGCCTGCATGCCCTGCAGCGATCTCTGGACCGCAGCACCTGGCACGAGCTGTTGCAGCAGGCCCAGACCATGTGTGCAGCTTGCACCACCGCCATCAACCACCTGGTGGCTGCTCCTGCTGCTGCTCCACCTCAGCTTCCACCCCAGATGCCGTTCCTCCAGCATCTTCCTCTAGCCCCCCTGTTGGCCACCCACAGCCCCACACACAAGGCAGAGAGACCACCCAAGGCAGGCACCAGTTCCAGCCCCACCCCTGAGCCTCTCCTTCACCTTCCTCCTCCTTCCACCTCCCAGGTTCTTTCCCCAGTCCCTCCCAAGTTACATTTACCCCAATTAAACAAAAATAGAGTTTATTGGTTCAGAACAAAAGGTCTGGTTTATTTTATCAACAGAGGAGGATGTTGGGGAGTAGGGGAGGAAAGGGCAGGGGAAGAGAGGGGTGTGGGAGGAAAGGCACAGAGGAGCAATGCACAATGCTCAGCTTTTGCACTCCACCCTGGCAGGAACATCTCCCCCTTGTGCTGACACTTATTGTGGAGGACACAGTATACTACCACCAACTGGGAGAATGTTCCACTCACCGAGGTCAAGGTGGGTTTGGAGGCAGTGGAACCTCCCTTTCAAATGGCCAAAGGCACCCTCCACAACAATGCAGGCACTGCTGAGTCTGGAGTTAAAACATTCCTTGGTGGGATCCAGGTGTCTATTGTAGGTCTTCACTAGCCAGGGGAGCAAGGGTAGGCAGCATTCCCCATGATGAACCTGGGCATGTCCACTTCCCTGACCCTGATGGAGCAGTCAGGGAAAAAATGTGCCGGCAGGCAGCTTCTAGAAGAGGTGTCATGAGGTTCATGAAGATGTGGGTGTCATGTGCCTTCCTTGACCACTCAATGTTAATGTTAGTGAACAGGCCTCAGTGGTCCAAGAGGGCCTGCAGGACCATAGAAAGTACCCCTTGCAGCTCATATAATCTGATGCCTGGTGGTTGGGGGCCTGGATGGCAATATGGGTGCCGTCCATGCCCCCCCTTCCCTGCAGTAGGGGAAGCCCATGGTGGCAAAGATGATGACCCTGCACAGCAGGATGGTGTTGATGGCCCTCACCACCTGTACAAGGATACAAACAGGGAATCACAGGGTTGCCAGAGCCTTTAGGAGTTCCCCAAGCCCAACCCTTCTCCCCACACACCAGGAGCATTCCCCATCCCCCAGCAGGGCTTTGTAAGGGCAGGACAACAAAACCTTCAGGGAGGAAGAGTCCCCCCCCTTTCCCTAAGAAACCCCTTTCCAGTACATCACCCCCTCCTGTGACTAGAGCAAGAGAGCCATACCCGCACGAGCACTTTCCTGATGGTTGATCTCCCCACACCAAACTGGTTCCCAATGGAATATGAGCAGTCCAGCGAGGCAAGCTTCTAAAGTACAATGGTGACCTGCTTCTGGAAGGGACTAGTGGGTCTCATTTGGGTGTCTCAGCACTGGAGGGAAGGGGTGAACCACTCACACAGCTCCAGAAATGTGTCCTTCCACATGTGGAAGTTCTGGAGCTACTGCTGGTTGCCCAACCGCTCCATGACAATGTCCCACCAGTCGGAACTGGTGTCTCATCACCCGAAGCAGCGGTGCACACTGTGCAGGGGAGGGTGGGAGGAATCATGCTACAGGAGCAGCGCCAGGAGAGAAGTGAGGAGGTGCTCCACACTGAACTAGGGGTCCTGTTCCTGCAGGGCCACGAGTGCAGCCTGCAGTAACTGCACTAGGAGGTGCAGCATGAGGTCTAAGAGCAGACGACTGCTTGGAGGCAAGTCCAATTTCATGGCTGGAGTGCTGTGTTGTTCGCAATGGCAACCAGAGCAAGCAGGCTTTCCTGTCCCTCAAGGAGGCATGCAAAGGAGAAGAGCCTGAGACACAACTGTACAGGAGAGGGTCCCTTTAAGCACGAGCCTCAGGAAGCAGCTTCAGGAAGTGACTGCTGTTCTAATGCCCTGCCCGAAATGCTTCCCGGTGGCTTTACATGCGTTTCAGGCTCCAGTCAGTGTGAATGCTCTATTTTGAAATGCTCAGCACTATTTCAATGGGCATTTGTAGAGTGGACACACTATTTCGAAATAAGCTAATTTGGCATTTTTATTTGGAAATAGCTTATTTCAAAATAAACATGTAGTGTAGACATGCCCAGAGAGAGCTGTGCTTTGTAGAATTGTAATGCCAAACACCATACCAGAAAAGCCATCCATGTAAATGACTGTGACGGGGCGAAGCAGCCCCGTCCCTTATCAGCGCCGCAAGCCGCGGATGCCGGTGAAGCAACCACCGCCGCGGCCAGGGTTGCCCCGGCACGGCAGGGAACCGGAGAACTGGCACGTCATCAGGGCGTGCCCGGGGGAAGTGATGACGTCATGGGTGCACCCGGGTGGAATAGGGAGGAACACCCGGAAGTGAGGGAGAAAAGGAACACTGACATGGGACTGGGAGATAAAAGGGACGAGCCAGGGGAAGAAGAAGGAGGTGAGGAGGGGAACGGAGAGCAAGGTACAGAAGAGGGGGACTGGCATGCGTACGCGGGCTGGTAATTGACCGGCGGAGTGGAAACGACCCAGGGCGGGCTGCGGAACCCGAGAGCAGGTGTGTTTGGGGGTAGACACCCCACCTGCTACTATCAGGAGGCACTCTCCTGACGTTAGGGCCCTGGGTTGGGGTCCGGAGAGAGGGTGGGCCCGGACCCCCCACTCCGCCCCGGAGGGCTTTGATCACTGCACAAACAACCACAAAGGGGTGCAAAGGGGGAGGCATATCGTGACGGGGGGCGTATCATGACACGTGGTGGAGAATATGAGTATCGACCCGGGCCCTGCACTAAGGGCATACAACAGGGGGATAGCTGTATTTGTTGTTTAAAAGGACAAGCGCGATGGAGGCGGATAAAGTTGTGGAATGGCTGGTGGAAAGCCAGCGCCAGTTGCAGCAGCAACAGACCGAAGCATTGCAGCAGCTGACGTCGGAATTCAGGGAGCAGCAGCGACAGCTGGTTCGTGAGTTGAGGGACGGAGGGAGTGTGACGGCACCCGCGGGCGGAGACGACGAGGGAACAATAAGCTCCCGCCTCCCGATTAAGCTAGCCAAATTGGGGCTCGAGGATGATGCAGAGGCATTTTCGAATGAGTGGCGATGGTGGCCCGATGGCCCCAGGAACACTGGGCCACGATGCTTGCCCCGTACCTCTCCAGCCCAGCAGTTAGCCTACCGGGGCATGTCGGATCGGGACGCTCTCTGTTACTACAAGGTAAAAGAGGCGATACTCGATCAGCTGGGCATCACACCAGAGACCTACAAGCAAAGGTTCCGGGCAGCTAAGTACTTACCAGGGGAGCGACCCCTGGCGGTGGCCCAGCGGATCAAGGAGGCGGGGCTACGGTGGCTGGAACCTGCCGCCAAGATGGCGGATCAGGTGGCCGATCTGGTGGTGTTAGAGCAATACTTGCAGGTCCTCCCCCCAGAAGGACAACGTTGGGTACGCCGTCATTTGCCAGGGACCCTGGAAGAGGCGGTAACATTATTGGAACATTTTATGGCGGCAGAAGGCCCGGAGGAACGCAGCAGGGCAGGGACGGGGGCTAGCCCAGTGGGGCGAGAAGGCCCTAATCTGCGAGGGAAGGAGGTATGGAGCAGTGAAGGAACGGGCCCAAAAAGTATGCCAGGACGAGGCCTGGAGCGGTGGCTAGCCCCGGTATGGCGCAGCCCAGAGAGGAAGGAGAAAGGGGAGACACGAAACAATGAGGAAAAAGGTCCCGAGTTCAAGACGGGCCCACCGCCGAGGCCGACCTGCTTCCAGTGTGGACAGGAGGGCCACTTCTGCAGAGAATGCCCCATGATGGACTGTACGTATGGGCAACCCACTCCTCGGAGGGTCCCGCGACAGGAGGTAAGCCGGACCCGGATTACGAGGAGGGTGCGCCTGAACGGGGAGATGGTGGAGGCCGTGTTAGACTCAGGGTGCGGGCAGATGTTAGTGAGGGAAGATGCCCTAAAAGGGGAACGCCCGAACAACCCCGGGTGTGGATTAAATGTGTGCATGGGGACACTCGGCCCTATCCGACGATTCAAGTAGTCCTACATGACGGACAACGAGGGGGGCCGCTACGGGTGGTGGTAACACGACGATTACCCTGCTCGGTATTGTTGGGCTGAGACTGAACCGGGTTTAAACAACTACTACTAGGAGGGGACCGCACCCAGAGAGGAGACATAAAAGCCGTTTGGGCGGCCCAGGAAGAGGAGGGCACGCGGCAAGCCCAGCAGGAGGGGAGAACAGCGGAGACGCGGAGACCCGCAGCAGCCTTAGAAGTGGACGTGGAAGATTTCCTGGTTTTGCAATGGGAGGACCCAACACTCCGGCATGGTTGGGAGAATGCGTGGACGCCCGCAACAGGAGCCGGGGGCACAGGTGAGGAATGCGGGCGAGGACCGTACTTCGAGATCCAGGGAGATAAGTTGTACCGAATCCCGGGGGGAGCAGGGCGAGAAGAGGAGGAAGCCCAGTTGGTTGTGCCCAAGGCTTACTGGTGGCGAGTAATGGAGCTGGCGCACGACAACCCGTGGGCCGGGCACCTAGGGATGGCGAAGACCCAGCAACGGGTACTCCAGCGATTTTATTGACCCGGCCTTTTCCAGGATATTAAGAATTTTTGTGCCTCCTGTCCCCAATGTCAATGGACATCAGGGGCGAGGGTGCCCCGAGCCATGTTGGTATCCATGCCGGTGGTGGCGGAACCTTTTGAGCGCATGGGCATGGACCTCATAGGGCCCCTGGAGCACACACGGAGGGGACACCAGTACATCTTAGTGGTGGTAGATTACGCCACATGCTACCCGGAAGCCGTCCCCCTGCGTAAGACTAACGCGGCGGCGATAGCCGATGAGCTAATGAAAATGTTCGCACGGGTCGGCCTCCCCAAAGAAATCTTGACTGACCAGGGTCCAAATTTAGTATCACGCCTAATGACAGAATTGTGTAAGTGGTTACAGGTCAAGAAGATCCGCACAGCAGCATATCACCCCCAGACGGACGGGCTGGTCGAACGTTTTAATCAAACACTGAAAGCGATGTTGCGGAGACTGGCACAGGATGACCCTCAGGAGTGGGATAAATTGCTACCGCCCCTGCTCTTTGCAATACGCGAGATACCTCAGGCCTCGGTGGGGTATTCCCCATTTGAGTTGCTGTACGGGAGACAGCCCCGGGGAATATTAGACCTGGTACGAGAGGGATGGGAAGAACAAACCTCAACGGCGCTAGGGGCCGTCCAATACGTGGTCAAATTGCAAAATAAGATGCGGACGATAGGGCAATGGGCCCAAGAGAATCTGCAGCGGGCGCAGGAAATGCAAGCCCGCCATTATGATAAAGGGGCGCGGACAAGGACCTTTAACCCGGGTGACCCGGTGCTGGTATTGTTGCCAGCGGGGGATTCCAAACTGTTAGCTAAATGGCAAGGGCCCTACCGGGTGATGAGGAGAATCGGGGAGGTAGATTATGAGGTGCAGGTAGGGGGTAGGCAGCGCTGGGTACCCAGGGAAGCCCGCCCGGTAGAAGCTCTCAATGCCGACATCGAGTTTGGGCCGTGCGGGGAGGAGGAGGTGACTTGGACGGCTATCCCCATGGAGGCAGGGTTGAATAGCACCCAACAGGAGCAACTACGGGAGGTGTTACAACGATCGGCAGCCAGCCTAACAAGCAGACCCGGAAAGACAACCATGGCATGCCACGAGATCGACATGAACCCCAGCCAGAAAGTAAGAGACCCAGTGCACCCCATACCCCGGAAGTTATGGGCAATAGTACAGCAGGAACTGCAGGATATGGTCTGGTGGCGGGTAGTGGAGAAGTCGCGAAGCGATTGGCGTAGCCCAATCGTGCTAGTCCCCAAAAAGGACGGGACTATGTGGTTTTGTATTGACTTCCGCAAAGTAAACGCAATATCAAAGTTTGACGCATACTCCATGCCTAGAGTCGACAAGCTCCTGGAGTGGCTAGGACAGGCCAAGTACCTGTCAATTATCGACCTAACGAAGGGATATTGGCAGATCCCACTGTCGCCCTCAGCAAAGGAAAAGACAGCGTTTGCCACTCCCTTTGGTCTATTCCAGTTTGTTACCATGCCATTCGGATTGCATGGCGCAGCAGCCTCCTTCCAACAACTAATGGACAAGGTCCTAGAGGCTCACCGGGACTATGCAACTGCCTACATTGATGACATAGTCATCTTCAGCAGTTCCTGGGAAGACCACCTCCGGCAACTGGAAGCCGTACTACTAACGTTCCGGCGAGCCGGACTCACCGCGAACCCAAAGAAGTGCCAGTTCGGTAAGAGTGAGGTGTCTTATTTAGGATACACAGTGGGGAACGGGCAGCTGAAACTGCTACTGGACAAGGTACGGGCGATCCGGGATTACCCCCGCCCTCACACAAAGAGACAAATCCGTCAGTTATTAGACCTGGCGGGATATTACCGGCGTTTTATAGCGCATTTTGCCTCATTGGCTGCCCCCCTGATGGACCTCACAAAAAAAATCAACCCCAAAAGGTATTATGGACACCCCAAGGGGTGCGGGTATTTGAAACGTTACGTAAATGCCTGATATCGGGGCCGGTGTTGAGACCACCAGACTTTGAGAGACCGTTTGTGTTACAGACAGATGCGTCAGAGGTGGGGCTCGGGGCGGTACTAGCGCAAGAGGAGGGTGGGATAGAATACCCGCTGGTATATTTAAGCAGGAAGCTATTCCCCCGCGAGAAGAATTACGCCACAATAGAAAAAGAGGCGCTAGCCATCAAATGGGCGGTAGACTCTTTACGATATTTTCTCGTAGGAAACCACTTCACGTTGGTGACCGACCACGCACCACTGAAGTGGATGCAAACCATGAAGGACACGAACGCGAGGATACTCCGATGGTACCTGAGTATGCAGCCGTACCATTTCGAAGTAAGGCATAGACCAGGTAAAGACAATCAAAACGCCGATTGTCTCTCTCGACTGCCGGGTGACGAGCAGGAGAGAATGGCAAGTGCAAAAATACGGGGGCAGGAAGAGATGAGGAAGAGGGAGAGGCAACCCTCTCACCGACAACTGCCCAAAAGGGAGGCAGGGGAGGAGATGTGTGATGGAGCGAAGCAGCCCCGTCCCTTATCAGCGCCACAAGCCGCGGATGCCGGTGAAGCAGGGTGGCCAGGGTTGCCCCGGCACGGCAGGGAGCCGGAGAACTGGTGCATCATCAGGGCGCGCCCGGGGGAAGTGATGACGTCATGGGTACGCCCGGGCGGAATAGGGAGGGGCACCCGGAAGTGAGGGAGAAAAGGAACGCCGGCATGGGACCGGGAGATAAAAGGGATGAGCCAGGGGAAGAAGAAGGGGGTGAGGAGGGGAACGGAGAGCAAGGTACGGAAGAGGGGGACCGGCATGCGTACGCAGGCTGGTAATTGACCGGCGGAGTGGAAACGACCCAGGGTGGGCTGCGGAACCCGAGAGCAGGTGTGTTTGGGGGTAGACACTCCGCCTGCTACCATCAGGAGACACTCTCCTGACATTAGGGCCCTGGGTTGGGGTCCGGAGAGGGGGTGGGCCCAGACCCCCCACTCCGCCCCGGAGGGCTTTGATCACTGCACAAACGACCACGAAGGGGTACAAAAGGGGGGGGGGCATATCGTGATAAGGGGGGCGTATCGTGACAATGACCTTACTACTTTCCTCAACATTGGAAAATGGGCATAAAACACTAAGTCTTCAGACCTTTCTTCTATAGCTTAGTTTCTTCTATATTATCTCAGCTAATAGAGATTGAAATCTTTCCGTCCAATATCAATGCTGATACAGTGGAATCTCTAGTCTCTACACCCACTCCCAGTCATAAGAACATAGGAATGGCCATACAAGGTGAGGCCAAAAGTCCAGCTAGCCCAGTATCTTGCCTTCTGACTGTGGCCAATGCCAGGTGCCCCAGAGGCAATGAAGAGAACAGATAATCATCCAGTGACCTATCGCCTGTCACTCATTCCCAGCTTCTGACTATTCTTTTGCCAGAATAGCTTATGCCACAGAAAATTCAGAGTCCTTCAAACAGAGAATGCTGCTATATCCAAGGCATCTTCTGGACCACTTCACATGCAGCCTATTTTCATGCACAACAGTGACTATGCAGGTAGTTTGTGTCTTTCTGACCCATTATTGAACCAATGTTCCAGCTTAGAGTTCAGGGATACTGTGCTCCTGGTTGTGCTACTATTCATAAAAAGGTATCAAAGACCTTCTCACTATTCGATCCCATTGTACTTTATGTAAGAGTGAGTGCTAACACCCTCCTCCATTCCAACCAAACCCTAATATCTCTTTGGAACCTTATTCATTTATGATTATTGTTGACAACATTTTTGTAGGTGTCCACTAATTTTGGGTGCCTCACTTGAGACACCTAAAGTCTGAATTTCAATGTCAATGAGCACCCTTAATTCCTACTGATTCTATCTGGAGATGTGGGGCTCAGCATCTCTGACAGTGAAACCCAAGGTGTCTCCCACAACAACACAATAAAAAATGGAGGCACCCAGAAACTAATGGGCACTTCTAAAAGCATTGGTGCTAGGTGATTTACAAAGAAAGAAGCAAAGCCTCCTCTGGAAGGCTCTTGAAATGTAAAAGACAAAATAAGACAAGAGATGCAACAAAACACATTGTTGTTCAGATAGATAGCAATATTAGTTCCATATTGGTTTTTATAGGTGACATTTTTATCCAATTTTCCCCTAAAGTTTCCGCTGGATTCCTATTTACTTCTCTCTGTAACTAGTTTATAGTTTTGCTATAAGCTATTAAAGAGTTGCTGTTTCACCTGCCAAAATCTCAGGAGTAAGAATTTCAACAGTAGATACAGTGATTCCAGTAGACAGATGATACAGATACATAGTGAAGTGTTGTTGGTCCTTTGGGAGGAAAGGTGAATAGATGTGTGCTGATATTCTCTAAAAAGGAAAAAGAAATGTCCTGACAGTGTGATGAAAGAAGCAAACACTAACTCATAGAATCCTAGTACTCCCATAACAAATATCTGGCAGGATTGATTGGGATGTACTGGCTTGCACTTTGCTTTTCTTTGGAGAAATTATAGCAACCTAATCTGAATAGGTTGGTGGTAGGTTTTGCTTTCCTCCAGCAATAGAAGTGAAAATGGAAATCCCATTTTAAAAAGAGTAAAATTAGAAAAATTCTTTTCTGAGACAGAATAATTCATCCTTGAAGGTCTCGCAAGAAAAACTCTTTACAACTTTCTTTTGCAGCCTTAAAAATTAAGATTCCAAAATCCAGTTTTTCAAAACTTTCAGTTAGTGCTACATAGCATTTATTCAAATCCCAGTAAAAACCACAATGAATGAAAAAAAAAATCAGTCCATGTATAGAAAGGGAGCATTTGAAAAGAGTGGAAGATTAAATCAAATTAGTTTGGAAGACATTTTGAGAGTAGCATATTGAAAGAATATGAATTCTGTGTTTTGCAAGTCCCTCAGGGACACTCAAGCTTGTTTATGTGACCCCGCACAGCTCAGACTATAGGAATGTGAATTCTGGTGCGCACAATTTAAAGAAGATGACATTAATGCAACCTAAGTACTTTTTAGTTCGTGCCTGCAGCATCCCCACTGGTGAATTACAGCTCAAGAATACTGCAGTTCACAACCCCATAGTTTGACGAGTGGGGCCATATAGACATAGCCTATGTTCTATATATTAGTAATGGAAGAAGGTAGATCAACATTTACATCCATAAAACTTTGATGAGGCATTTCTGTTCTCTTTGTTATCTTTCCCTTTTCTTGTGGTACATTTACTTCCTGCACTTATCTGTCCTTGTTTTAAATAGGCCAAATGCTGCAAGTCCTAACTCATACAAAATTCTACATGAGCAAAATGGGAGTTTAAATTGAGTTAGGATTGCAGGACTGGATGATGTATCTGTATGTTGATCTTTATAGTTAGACACATGACACTTACACAGTCATTCTGGCCCATTATTGAACCAATGTCCCAGCACAGAGTTTGGGGATACTGTGCTATCGGTTGCACTATTGTTCGTAACAGGTATTAAAAATCCTCTGAGTATTTGATCCCATCATAATTTATGCAAGAGTGAGTGTTAAAACCCCCTTCAGTCCAACCAAACTCCAAATTGACTAAATATCTCTTTACAAGCTTGTTAATGTTATTGCTGACAACATTTTTGTAGGCGTCCACTAACTTGGGGTGCCTTACTTGTGACATCTATGATCTCAATTTCAGAGCCATTGAGCACCTCTAGCTCCTATTGATTTTGTGTGCAAATTCCCATACTCACAATGATGAACATTTATTCACGCCACTGGAGTCCTTAGGAATTACGTGTGTAAATAGTCACTTAACTATCAGGTTTATTATCTTGTCTTTTCAGATCACATTACAACAGAGCTTGGCTTTCTTCTGTTAAATGGTGCATGCAGTGAATTCATTCCTTGAGTAAGAATGGACTATTCTGGTTGTTGAACTCCATGGAGAATGTTGGTTATGTAGGGAGGGGCACTTTTTGAAACACATTATAAATTGCATCTGTGGTTATTGTCAGGGATAGTTCGCTGGTTTGTAATGACACATATTTCTGATGACTAGGAAATACCACCTGTCTTTGGAAGCATGGCCAAGAATGACTTGCAGGAGATAGGCTGCAATGAGAATATCAACTAAAATGCTATTTTAGGTATTTGGGGCTTGAGTCCATTTTCCACTCTACATCAGTCACTACCCACGAACCTAACACTTGACGCTTAAGTGGTGCTTTTGATCTGCACATCTCCAAGAGCTTCACAGCCACTATTGTTGTTTCGACAGCAGTAGTGCCTAGGAGCCCTAGTCATGGAGCCATTGTGCTAGGCACTGTACAAACACAGAAGAAAAAGACAGTACCTGCACCAAAGAGCGTAATTAATTTAATTTCACAGTATATGGCACGTAGTAATTAATCCCATTTTACAGAATGAGGAATAAAGGTAGAAGAAACTCTAAGCTGAGTAAGCTGCTTTGGAATTTCTAAGAAGGCAGAGAGAAAGAAATCTTCTCCCCAGCCTGGAAAAATCTCTGTGCTCTTTGTATCCAGGCCTTATAAGAACAGCAGTTGGATTTGCATGGTGGTTGGTGCTTTGGCCCCACTGCTGGCTAACCCAAACCCCACATTTGTCTGTCCAATGATTGCATGGAGCTCCCTCAGTGCTGTGTCCTGTAATACTCAAGAGATGCCCTCTTCTGACTAGGCCTCTCAAAAGCCTACCCGCAAAGCATACCACCCCATTTCACTGCAAAATACTGCCTGAGCTTGCTGTAAGGACAGGGCAGTTGTCAAAATCTTCTCCAAAGACACAGTCTGTGGGGGCATACTCAGCTTTTTACTCCTTTCCAGATCAATTTGCACAATGTAAGACAATGCCATTGACTTAGGAATATAAAAAGAAAACTTACAAGAAAACGTAACTGGAGGTAAGAACACCTACAGCAGGAAGAGAAGTAAATGCAGAAGCCAGTTACAAAATGGCCACTTTAGGGCAGCAGCTGCTGGTCTCTGCCAGTTTTAAAGGACCAGTTCCTGGAAAGGCTTGCTGGGAAACAGTGCCTATAAAAGTCCAAATCTACACTGGTTACAGTTACATTGACCAGAGATTAGCATTGTGGAGAAGGGCTTCTTGTCTATGTTGTATACCCCACTCAAGGAAGTGGGGGGGACAGGGACAGTTGCCTCCAGGCACCACGCTAAGGCAAGTGCAGGGAGAAAGGCATGGGCAGGTGTGGGACTGCCCGTCTCCACTGCAGCAGCCATGGCTATGTAAGACCCACCCATGCCATTCTCTTTGCACTCACCTTAGCGTGGTGTCTGGGGGGAACTTCCCCCCCCCCTCGCAACGCCCCTGACCCCACTACAACTTTCCAGTCTGCTATTGGGAAATAAGGACTGCTTAATTTCTGTACCAGGAAAGATTATGGAGCAAATAATTAAGCAACCAATTTGTAAACAACTAGAAGATAAGGTGATAAGTAACAGCATGGATATATCAAGAATAAATTTTGTCAAACCAACTTGATAATTTTCTTTGATTGTGTAACATGCCTTGTGGATGGGGGGGGAGGCAGTATACATGACAAGTAATTCTTCCACTATAGTCCATGATGATTAGAATAATAGAACTGGAAGGAACCTTAATAGGTCACCAGCTCCAGTCCCTTGCACTCATAGCAGGACCAAGCAACATCTACACCATCTCTAGCAGGTATTTGTCAAACCTGCTGTCAAGGCTGTTCCCCATTCTAGCAGAACGAATGCAGAAGTGGGGGCCCACAAGAGCACTCCAAAACTTTGCCTCTACAGGCTCTGGTACAAAAACTTCCCCCAAAAATCCTATTACCCACATTTTGGGGAATCCACTGCCACCACCCAAGTAATTCCAAGAAAACCAGGGAAGAGATTACTTGGAAATTTTCCTCCCTAAGGTAAAACTCTCCTCCTGCCCCAACCTCCATTTTGCTTGGAGTTGGGAAAAACAGAGGGGATTCACAGACAACAGTGGACTCTGCCCTTGTAACTAGGCACTGAGTCCTAAGGACACAACAATCAACCAATCCCAGTTAATTAGAAAAGAAAACAATCCTTTTTTATCAAAACAAAACTACAGTTGCAAGCATAGTAAAGTGGCTAGATGGAAAGAACCAACAATTGATATAGATACTCAGGAAAAGTCCCTGGGCTAAAACTTAGTTACAAAGAAAAAAACTACAGTTAACAGCTCAGACATTATTTCCAAATCCCCAAACAAGGAACACAACAAATCCTGACGGACTATCTAAATTTTTCCCTAACAGATTTTAAGAAGTCTGTTCTTGGAGAGAGAAGTGTCTCCGTCTCCCTCAGTCTTGGAAGAAACTGCTCTCTCTCTCTCAAACACAGAAGAAAGAGAAAAAATTCTATCTTCCAGTTTGAAATTCCTACCTGCATTGTTATTGGCTGACCACCCAATACCTGGCTAGGTACAGGAGACGTAAGTTAACCCTTTAGTCACTGGGTGATGGTCAGCACTACTGATTAGGACACCTGCTCTTAAAAATCTCTAATTATGAACATTCCACAACCTCCCTAGACAATTTATTCCCACGGTTAAACAATGTGACAGTTAGGAAGTTTTTCCTAATGTCTAACCTAAACCACCCGTGCTGCGATTTAAATCTATTGCGTCTTGCCCTCTCCTCTGTGGTTAAGACGACCAATTCTTCTCCCCACACCTTGGAACAACCCTTTATATACTGGGGAACTGTTATCATGTCCTTTCTTGGAATCCTCTTTTTCAATCTTCCTTCATAGGTCATGTTTTCTAAAGCTTTAATCCTTTTTGCTGCTCTTTTCTGGACTTACTTCAATTTGTCAAGTATATAAGCCACTGGACTTTAAGTTACAACCCATAATTTGTAATTCTGTTTTACATATCAGGATATCACTCTTTTCTGTAATTTATACTTTTTATTTTGAGCTCAGAACTTGTGGTGACATGAAATCAAAGATTTCTTTACTTTTTCTTTCTTGTCCTTTTTTCTGTTCTTCTTCTCCTCTGTCTTCTGTTAATTTTCTGTCTTCCTTCCAATGCTTGTTTCTGCTTCTGCCTCCTGTTTTCATTGGAGTAAATTGAAAATGACAAGTTTTCTTTATAGTTTAATTTTGTTTCTCCACGAACATATGGAACAGGTCTATGTGGGTGGCGCAGACCATATGTTTTTTACATATCACTCTCTGAAACATTATGGGTTGGTGCCTAACCCCGGTTTACATCATGATTTATCAAACACATTTTACCATCTCTCTAGACCTTCTCATTGAGGGAGGTTAATGTATGTGTTAGCATTAAATTGCCACCATTTTTGTTCCAGTCTTAGCAAGATCTGTGTGTTATTATCATAGCATCTGATATTACTATAAACTCTCCTTAATGCTAATCCCTGCTGATTGATCCAATGGTAATATCAAGATGAGTAATGGTTTCTGTACGCTGACTTCAATCCATTTTTCTTCTCTTCTTTCTATCCAAGGAAAAGCATACCCAGTGTGAAATGCCTCCACTTCCAAGGCCTGAAATGCTCAGTGCTGGTCTGCTGATCCACACTACATGGAACTTTCTTCCTAGCCTGTGAATCAGACACTTTTCTCTTTTTTCTTCAGAACAAATTCATCTGGATCTCAAACCACTGGATCTGAGTATTTCTGGTTCTATAGTGAGCAGCCTTGCTCAATTCTGCTTAAATACTGCTGGATCAGATGGTTCCTTGTCTCATGGACTGGATCTTAAAGAAGAGGCTGATGCCAGTGTTGAATAAGCACTCTTGCTTGACATACCAGATTGACCCTTCTTTTCTCTCTCAAGAACCTAACCATGGGAGGACAACCCCAGGGAGGGTTCAGTAGTCTTATTCTTTAATTCTTCCCTTATTTTCTAGATCCCTTTGTTCTTTGTACCAAAGAGGAGGTTTTAGCCTACTTCATTCCAGACACACCTCGAGTCAATGCTGGTTTACAAAGCATATCCAAAGCAAGCAAATCCTTGGTTCCAGAAGACTTTGTGGTCAAAGCTACTTCAAGAAGAATCACTTGAATTCTATTCTGACTCCCTTCTATCTCACTGTAAACATCAAACATATGGAGCATTTTGATGGCAGCTGATCCTTGCCCAAGCATAACAACTAGCATGAACAACAGACACTGGAAACACAGCTGGACATATCACTTAAAGACCAGCTTCATGGTTTCATCATACTGGTACTCAAAAACTTATACCTGTGTGTCACGTTACTGGATTTTAAGGGGATCAGACAGGTCACTGCTGCATCCATGGGGGGAGGGGGGCATTTGCCCCAAAGTCTGTACAAGGGGGCCAAGGGAGGTGTCAAATGAAAGCTTATGTTCTACTGATTCTGTATCTGCCATTCATGTACTTATACGATATCTGTATGTGGAATTATAAATATTTACTCTGTGCTTATGCTAGAAGATTCTCTGTCTGAGACAGAGCAATGGACCAGGAATGTTCAGGCAGTGACTTTGCTAATTAGCAAGACTCCAGAGACAAGACTGTCAGAGAGGCTAATACACACCTGAAGAATGTGTCTGGGACCTGCAAACTAGCCAATATCATGGCTTCTGACTTGGGACACAAGGATAGGTCACTGGGCCATGTAACCTGCTCCAGCTTGGAAGATACCAGGGATGGATATAAAATGCCATGAGGCAGACTCCATCTTGCCTTCAATTCTGCTACTGATTTCAGATGCAGCCTTGCGAGGAACAGCGAGCCGGGAAGAATCATGGGCCCATCCTGACACAGGATGTACACCAGAGACTTTTAAGATAGCAGAGAAGTTATAAAATGCTAAGAGACTGCATTGAAAACTTGGTGATTCGATGCATGTAATGTATTCTCCTTAACCTTACTCTCATGCTTTTCTTTCTCTTATTAATAAACCTTTAGATTTTAGATTCTAAAGGATTGTCTCAGCGTGATCTTGTGGGTAAGATCCAAAGTGTAAATTGATTGGGAACTATGGCTGGTTCTTTGGATCCAGAAAGACCTGTTCAGGGTAAGTGAGATTGGGTTCTATAACCCCTCACCCGTGTGGTAGGCCCAGGGCAGATTGTGACACAGGGAGAGCTGGGATGTCTGAGGGGTTTTGCTCAGTGTGACCAGTTTGTGGAGGTCTCTGGTCAGGAGCTCTAAGGAGCCCTGTGTTTGAGCAATTCACCCTGAGCAGATGCCCTCAGCAGTGCCCAGACCCAGCCTAGTCCGTCATACTGTGTCTAAAAAGTTGAAAGTAGATATAATGATAATAAACTGAACTAAACGAATGGCTAACAACTGTAATTAAGTAGGCACTGAAGGATACAGATCTGGAAGAATCCCAGGAGGATTCCTAATATAGCTGGTAAGGATTGGAAGGAGCTGAGGGGTCTGGAGCACTACACCCCTTTTATAGCCTTGCTGTGGAACATTGAACATTTGCAAAATAAAAGATTCAGAAGTGGGAGGAGGGTGTATGCGCATGCCAAAGGGCACAGCGAGGTAGAGTTCCAACGTTCAGGCTGCACTGGTAGGAGCATTCTATTAGTGGGACTATGCGGAGGACACTCAAAGAAGAACTTGATATTCTCCCCCAATTTTTTTATACATCAGTGAAGCTTCTTACAGCTCTTTCTAAAAGGTCTTTTAAAGTAATTGAATAGCATCAATAGTAAATTAAATTGGAACAAAACTCAGTTCCAGAGAGCAGAGTGGTATTTTGAGCAGTCCCTGATGGAAGGGCGGGTTGGGACATCACAATTTTAAGCTCTATCAGTGGGCTTCATCCCTAACAGGTTCAATCCTCCTCCTCCTCCTTAAGCCCATGAAGTAGACTCAGCAAGGATTTGATTATCTGTTCTGTATGTGCATTCTAGCCCCGCAGGTGGAACTCTAGTCCCATCTAGTTGAATTTAAAGCACCTTAACCCTAAGAAAAACCTCAAAGAATCCAACACTGCTAAGCATCCTTCACCTCGTTGCCTGCAGATCTTTAAGCAGGCAGGATAACAAAAGCCTGAATCACTGAACTATCACACAAATGTAGTGACAAAGATGGATTCATTGTTTCCAAATTACATTTTTTTATCCTGAGATAAAGAAGCCACCCTGAGGGAGCATTAGACTCCTGGTTCACGCTCTGTAATAGAGCCACTACACTAGCTGCCTGTCTGCACAAAAGAAAAGCTCCTGAGGGATAGAAGAGAGATTGAACCGAGGGCTATGGAGGGCTCTAATCAAAGGAATATTCTTAGGAATCTACAGGAATCTCTAGGACTTATTCTCTAAAGATACACTCCATTACTGCTAGGAAATAGATACAATCAATACACATAGCTATAAGGTAGGGAAGGGTTAGCCTCAGGTCCAGAGCATTGGAGTAAACTCAACACTTGTGCAGTCACCATGTGCCCCTGCTTCACTTGGACACACTCACAAAAGCCATTCACTGCCTGCAGCCATAGCCCCTTCTGGAATAGCTAGCTAAGAGCAACTCCCTGCGTGCTTGCTGTAGCTCATCAAGAGCAGTGATGAAATGAAGCTTAGATAAGCAGTAGAAATGCTGCTGGTCTGTGTGAAATGGTTTCTTCAGGTGCACACATTTCTATGGTATCTGTTAATACCCTGGTTATTGAAGTGCTGCACAGTAAACATGCCCAAGGGGGAAAGCTGCTCTCCCAGCAAGCAGAGTGTATAGGAACTGAATTCTAACATGTTTTCCCCTCAGCCGAGGCTTAGAATCAGAACTTCCAAGGCAAACTGGGACAAGAACTGATTTAGCTTCACAGCATCCCTCTCGGAAGCTCCTTCTGCAAAACACTTGAGAACATGTTTGACTTTAATTATGTGCTGAAGTTTCATGCATTTCAAAGGTGGATGCTTAATGTTTTAAATAGCAATGGACATCAGCACATTCTCAACATTAAGTGCCTTGCTGAATCAGGGCCTCTGAGGCTAGGACTAGACTGCAGGCTTCTTTCAGAAGAAACTTTTCTGGGAGAGAGATTCTGAAAAAACTACTTTTGAAAGAGAGCGTCCACACAGCAAAAGCACATCAAAAAAGTGGTCTGCTTTTTCGGAAGATAGTGTCCTCATAGATTGGACACTATCTCGCATTTCAGTTGTGATGAGTATGGATGGAGTGGCCACCAGGGCACCCATGTTATTTCCTGGAGGCCTCTTCTTTCAAAAGAGCTCCCTTTTCTGCATCCACACATGCCTTTTTCAGAAAAAGGCTTCTTCCTCGTAGAAGGAGGTTTACTACTGATGGAAAACCCCCTCCATTCTTTCAACTTTCTGTTGAAAGAACGCAATAGCAGTGTGGATGTAAGTTATAGTTTTTCCCGGAAAAATGGATGTTTTTCCAGAAAAACACTGCAGTGTAAACATACCCTGAATAGGGAGTACTATCATCTCCATATTAAAAATGCCAAAACTGATAATGAAAGGGGTTAAGCCCCAAACTCTGTTCCGAACCCAGGTATCTGCACTGAGCACTGCTAAGTTCCTTAGCCGCAGGGAGAGAATAATCTCAGCCTAGGTGTGGGTCTTGCTGGAGGCCTAGACATAACTCACAATGTGAACCAAAGCCTGGGAACCAGAGTGGGCCTGGCCCTGGCTAGTTAATAACACACTAGGAATTAGCGAACACCAAATAAGTATACTCCTAACTGGAGAGGATGGTGCAGGAACATCCAGCTCTCTAACGAACTATGTAAGTTGTGTACTATGAATTACGTACTTCCTAAGAGATGGTACAAGGAAACCTCGCTCTGTCGTAAGATAGGGATGGAATGGACAAGGATGTTTTGATTGAACCAGTACCCCTGGAGTGTAATGCATGATTTGCTTGTATTGATATAAGGAGAAGTCACAGGAGGGGCAACTTTGAGGGGACAGGATCCTAGTGTGCCGATTGAGCAGATACCTTTCTGCAGGCACACCTCTGTTAATGTCCCTGTCACACCTATGGGGTAGTTGTACCATGCTTTGTTGACAGTAAACCTGGCTGACCACCTTCGTCACCAAACTGAGGCTGTGGTCTTTCTTATGGCTAACATGGAAGTCCGCTGAATGAGCATGCTACACCGTGTGCTAGTGCAGCTGACACCGGCACTCCGAGAACAAGGACGCTGGCAGCAGAAATAAGGCACTATCAGCGACAACATTCCACAATCCTCACAGCACCCAGGCAGGGAGAGCCTGCGGATCAGAAGGAAAGGAAGAGCAGATTGCAGCAGCTGTTCATCTGCCCCCATGCATTATACTTATTTGTATTGTGCCATCTCTGTCTTTCTGCACACCCTTACCCCTCAGCCATGCTTTACAGGCCAAACATTCTTCTCCCCTCACCCTGCATTGTTCCATTGGTCATTTAAATAGAGAATAAACCAAATGCTGTATATTGGATGCAGGATGTTTGGCAATGCCTCTGGGTAATTGGGGGATTATTAAATCTCGACATCTCTAATGCATATGGCTGCTTGTCTTGTTAAGCAATTGTACTGGGTTAATTGATTCGATTTGCTAAAACATTGACTCAGCGTTAGATGGGAAATGAACAGCGGTCCATTCTGTGGGCATCATGTACTGTTCCACCTAATTGTAAGCAATCTAATAAAGTGGGCAAATATGACCCTGCTGTGTTGCGGGTCTCATTGCTGGCAACAGCCATGAGCATTTTGTAAGGGAGCCTTAGTATAAACAATGACAAAAGTGGAACAAACTACTTACAGTAAGGAAGGAAGTGGTAAACTAAAAAGGACTTACCTTATCAAAATGAATGTGCATGTGGAATAACACTAAAAACCAGCAGAGCTTCGAACCAAGGAAACCTCTATTGCTCAGTGTAGCGGGTTCACTCACTTTTTCCACACAGCCTCTTCCCTCAGGGTGGCTTTTAGGGGAAGTAGCTGGCTGTTCCACCACCGACGCACCCCCTTAGGGTGTGGTGTTGGTCTTCGGGGCACTGCCCTCCGGCAGTGACCACTCTGTTCTTAGTCTGCGACCCCTTCCGGGGGAGTCATTGCTGTTCTCTAGTCCAGGTCCCTCCCTACTCCCTAGGACCCCCAGTTCTTCTGCCCCAGGAACACCCAGTTCCCTCCATGCCATCCCAGCCTCAGTGGCCCGCTGCTAGTCCCTTAATAGCCCCTCTGGGCAGGCCACAGTATCTCTAGGCCCCTCCTCCCTGGCCACAGGAGCGCCTCTGCCTGACCGGTTGCCTCCTGCAACACTGCCTCCTGGTCTTATGGCCTGGGGCGTCCCTAGCTCAATCTCCCCCTGTCTACTGCAGCTGCCTCCACGCTAGCCACGGCTGCCTCCTTCGCAGCCCGGCCTTTTAGGGCTGCCTCCATGCTAGCCCTGGCCCTTCGAGACTGCCTCCTTGCAGTGCTGGGCCTCAGGCCGGGTAGCCTGGGTTCATCCTGCCATAGCCTCCCCAGTCCTGCCCTCTTCCAGGGAGCCTCTTGCTTCCCTGGCAGTCAGGTCTCCACTGCTCTCCCTCCAGAGCAGCATGCAGGTAGATCTCCCTCTCCTCCTCCTAGGAGCTGTTCTTATTGCCTCCATATAGTCCCTCCTCGTTTGCCGCAGCTGGTCTTCCCCTGACTCCCTACTCTCAGCCCCTTAAAGGGCCAGGGCAGGGCAACGCCCTGCCATACTCAGGTGTTCAACATGCGAGTCCCAAAGGGTGCATGGAACCTGCAGTGTGGCACTAGGGAATGGAGTGATTCATGCATCCAAGATCAAAACACCACTTGCCACCTCTTCACTTATATTGTGTTCTTTGGAGCCACCTGTCTTCACTTGAACTTGAAGCACTCCAAAAAGAGGGTAAAATAGGCAAAAAAGCACTACTTCAGCCTATGTCACCGGGGACTGGAAAGACTCAAGAAAAAATTAATGTCAGACTAGATCTAGCGATCAAACCCCTTTGAGTGTGGAGTGGCATTTGTCTGGGCACAATGTCTTGGCATGTCTGGCTATGTCTAAACTGTAGGCTTCTTTCGGAAGAAGCTTTTCCAAAGAGATCATCGTCTGAAAGAGCGCATCCACACTGCCAAAGCGCATCGAAAAAGATCTCCTTTTTTGAAAGAGAGTGTCCACACTGAATGGATGCTCTCTCACATTTAAGGTGTGATTACTATGGACAGAGTGGCCACCAGGGCACTTGTGTTTTTTCCTCTTTCCTCTTCTTTCAAAAGAACTCCCTCTTCTCCATCCACACACACCTTTTTACGAAAGAGCTCTTTCAGAAAAAGACTTCTTCCTCGCAGAAAGAGGTTTACCAATGTCAGAAAACTCCTCTGTTCTTTTGATTTTTTTCCGAAAGAGCGCGATTACAGTGTGAACGTAAGTGAAGTTTTTTTTGGAAAATGTCCATTTTTCTGAAAAAACTCTGCAGTGAAGACATAGCCGCTGTCAAATAAAGCAGTGACCAAATACACTCAGGAACATTAACTGGATTTGGGATGCTGAAGGGTTGTGGGGCCATGACCCCATGTGGAAGCAGCTCTTTTTAGATGCAGCACCTATAGGACATTGTAAAAGGAATGTAGCAGAATTAAATCCACACTAAGGAAAGGAATTTCCTTGAATTATCAGCAATTTGTGGGTATGTTTTAAAAGAGGCGGGGAGGGGGTGATAGGAGGGAGTGAAAAGCAAAAGGAAAAGTAACACGAGTAAACTCATGCACTGAAATTTGAAACAATTATGTGTGTGCACAGCAGGAAATGTTGCTAAGAACTGCTGTCTTTATGAATGATTGCCCCGTGATTCTGTCGAGGTCGACTAAGTCAATGGAGAGTTCAGTACTGTAGGTTCCAGTTACACTTTTGAAGCTCATTAATTTCCTTTCCAAAATGTGTGATTGCGAGTCTGTGAAATTTTGCTCTTTTGCCTTATTCTTCTCATCCCAGATTGTGTTGTCTCCATTTTGAGCTCATGTGCACCTACAACATGTGCAACATTTGGGTCTGGATTCTTAGCCAACAATGTTAGCAAGCACAATATGGATCTCAGATATGCAATAAAGTGAGTGGGAGAACCAGTTTCAACTTCTTTTAGTTTCCAATCCCCTGGAAGATTAAGCCATTTCATCTGATCATTTTACTGGCATTATGTATTACATTGAGACTGGGATACAGTCATCAAATGTCCTGAGTGCACTTCTCAGTGCCAGCCATTGTGAAATTTTCACAGAACAGTATGACGGCAGATATATACACATTTAAAAGTCATCTCATCGTTAATTAAAGCTGAGCTCCAGCAAAGCACTTCAGCCCATGTCAAATGTTTTGATTGAAGTACATGGGACTATTCTAATACTTAAAGTGTGCTTTGGTGCTTGGCTGGATCAGGTCATAACTGGGGAGAGAATGTGTCCTGTATGCTGAATGAAGGCTTTTATAATTCTAAAGAACAAATAGGCTGCGTCTAGACTGGCATGATTTTGCGGAAATACTTTTAACTGAAAAGTTTTTCCTTTAAAAGTATTTCCGCAATAGCACGTCTAGATGGGCACGGATGCTTTTGCGCAAAAGCATCTGTGGCCAGTCTAGACGCGATTTTGCACAAGAAAGCCCCGATTGCCATGTTAGCTATCGGGGCTTTTTTGCGTAAAACAGTTCTTCCCTGTCTACACTGGCCCTCTTGTGCAAGAATTCTAAGTATTCTTGCGCAAGAGGGCTTTCTCCCGAGCGGGAGCGTGAAAGTATTTGCGCAAGAAGCATTGATTTTGTACATTACAAAGTTAGTGCTCTTGCACAAATTCAAGCAGCCAGTGTAGATAGCTGGCAAGTTTTTGCTGCACAAAATCTTGCCAGTCTAGACTCACCCACTGAATGTTTGATTACTTGCTACGTTCTGCAATTACTGTCCCCTTTTCCTTCCCCCCATCAAAAAAAGCAAGTGGACTTTGAATAGGTATAAACAGGTTCTCGGTTACATTCCCTTCATGTCTTTTTCTCTTCTTTTTTGTCTCTAAGAAAGCAGATTCACAGAAGAACAGATGCTCAGGTTACTCTTTGCCTCTCCCATCAGTGATGATTTTCTGTCATAAAATGCCAATGGATTTTTTATTTATTTATCCCAGACTTCGATAGGGAGAACTCAGTGTCTAGACAAAAGTACATGGAAAACCAGTTTTGGAAGCAGCTTATGGTGATTTCTCCCCCGTGTCAAAGAAGTGATATGCTTCTTTAGCCTGGAGTGAGGGAGGTAACTAGAAAAGGAGAGGATGACAGCTGCATATGGCAGGCTAGGTTCCGATCTCAGCATCAGAGGTGTAAAACTGGAGTGTCACTAAAGACAAAATACTCCAGCTACTACCATCCTTGAAATCAATATATGACCTTCTACCTGGTGGCCCATGGAACAGCACTTACGTTAGGGCTAGTCAGGGATGGAGAACCATGTACACCACTGAAATCACATTTTTTATTTCAATGTCATAAGCAGAATATGCTGATGGCATAGCTCACCATTTGCCAAAATGTATTCTAGTCATGTTTCACATTATTTCTTCTCAGCAATCAAGAAAGGCCTAATCAAATTTTTCCTCTTTAAAATAATCATCTTGGCAGATTTTTTTAAATAGTTTGCCAGTTATTCTCTCTTTTTTTCTTTTTTTTTCTTAATGTCTTGTTGCAGCATTTCTTCAGCTATCCAGCCTCGCATACTTCCAGTCATTAAATGGTGAAATAAGTGGAATTAAACTTCCAAAGCAAATTGAAATAACAGAGGTAATCTGCTCTCACTTCCGGAGGTGGATCCATATATTACTCCATCCACTGATCCTTTTACCAGGGTTTCTATTCACTTCTAAATTGTCCTCCAGGTTTTTGCCACTCTCCGTGGACTCCTTGACCTCTCTCTGCTCTGCCTTCTAACTCTGCTTCCTCAGCATCAGTCTCCTCTTCCTGGATCTTTGCCAGGGACCTTGCACCACTGAAAGGTTGTTCATTCTGCCCTGTCTCCTTCTCAAATCACACCTTCTCTTGCTATTGCTATTAAACCTTCCTCTTTTATTAGTATCTGCCTGACTCTCATTCTGCAAAATGTTGTGTCATTCTGTGTTGTAAAGCAATTCTGTGGCATCCTTCATAAAAAGCACACTATGGTTCCTATTTCACTTATTGTTAACTCTGCTTTCATTGATCTCTAGATCTTAAGAAGCTCTTCTTTGTCTATCATCAAAGGGAGACAGGCAAAGTTAGAACCTTAGGCCAAAACTTTAAAACCTAGCACTCAGATCCTCAGTTGGGAAACTGACTAGGAATTTCACTCGTAGTTAAAGGGCATGTTGAGGGGCTATATGAGCCCTTAACGGTATTATTACGAAGACAAGTCAAAAGAAACACCTGACTGCTGATGCTTGAATCTGTTCCTTGTTTTAAAATGATGCAAGTCCATTCCAGCTCAGAACATTTTCCCTAAGGTATATGTACATTGAAGAGCCAAGCCATCCAGATTCTTAGTAACTAGGAACCAGGCGTCTGCATCTGCAATCAAGTTGAGTTTTTGGAGGGAAGGAAGGGGGTCCCTGTGATAGTTGAATCAATCATGTATACCCCTAATATACCATTAACTTAATTACAAGCTTACACTGATAATACAGAGCAAGTCTCTCAGTGGAGTCTTTACTGCCATTATAGCAGTTTAAGCCCCTAACGTTATCATCATCCTTCTAGACTCTAGAGACAAGGTTGGTCAGGCTTAGAAAAGGGAGGTGATTTGTCCAAGCTCACACAGCAGCAAGTCAATGACACAACAGCAAGGAGTGCCCATGTCTCTTATTTTCCAGGTTGACACCCTGAATACTGGACCTCCCCCACCTTCATGCTCCTGAAAGCACCCGATTGCTCCTCACCCAGCACATCTCTTTTAACTACACACTGTGAACTTCGTCAGTTATGCCAGGGGCAGAGAGTATCTGTGTAAAAGAGGAAAATGAATCATCTTATAATGAATTGACCTTGAGGCTACTGTTACTGCAATTACATTCTCCCACTCTAGGCTTAACACTGGGAGTCCTTTCCCCAGCTGTGCTCAACAGGCTGTGCTGTAGCAGCACCAGGTAACAGCCATTGCTGTCTGACAGCAAAGAGCGTGCATCAAGCCTCACACAGTTCTTTGCTTCCATTTGTTTAGGCATAGTTAATCAGTACCTTTTCCCACCTACTTACCCTACTCTGCAACACAATCCCATGCATCCTGATTCAGATCAAAACTTATAACTATTCCTGGGGCTTGCCTTTATTAATATGGCTTATTTTAATGTACTAAAAAAAATCACCATCTATTAAAGTCAGATTTAGCACCTACAATGACAGACATTGCCACTGACTTTTAAGATTTGCTTTCCTTGGTTGAACTTGAGAATAAATTTTTTTCAGAAATAATACATACCCTGATAACAGTGATATCAATAGGGAGGTTTGCTACTGACATCAAGAAGGGGTTACCTAAATACTACACGCAGCTACATAGATGCAATTCTTATCAAAGACAGCAGAATTTTGCCTGTTTTCATTTAAAGGCTGATATCTGCTTGCCAGATATGTGCTTTCTCCACAGTCCTTCTGTTTTTACTTACATATTCATGATTTCCCATTACATAGCTTCAGTGTTTCTTTTATTCGTGGCATGGGGTTATTTTGCTTTAAATCCTACATTAGCTTTGCAACATCTCACTGCAATTTAGTGAGAAGGATAAAAGGAGAGAGGAAGAAGGGTTTATGGCAATCTTCTTTTTACTATATCAACAGTTTTCCCAGTTGCAGAACAGTAAAGTCGGTGTGTAATCCTTAAAGTAGAGATGAAAGAAACCCACGGTGGTAGGTACTAACATCCATTCTTTTGCCAAGGAAAGGTTATTCCCTATGGTAACTTTCCTACAGTGCTTGTGCTTCTTCAGAGACTGGGGTTGTATCAGTTTCCTTAGGAGACTCTTCCAGGTGCACATAGGTCTCACATTTCCCATATCATCCACCCAGAAAAGTTGGAGTGAGAGAGTAGATAAAAGGTGGCCCAGCACCACAGGGATTAAAGAAAGCCTTTGGATCCAGTTAGCTCCACTCTGCTTTATCTGTAGCCACTGCCAGGCCTGAAAGGGGGAGAAAATGAAGGAGCCTGGCTCAGTTTGGGGCTGACTAGAGAGGAGGCAGGAGCTTAGCCCAGACAGCAGCCTGACAGTCCAACAGATACAGGAAGGAGTAAGCCCCCACTTCTACCCCTCTTGGCAGAAGAAGAGGGGGACCTATGGAAAAAAACCCAACCAAAGGAAATCTGCACTCCTGGGGCCATGTCCCAAACTTAAGGACTTGGGTAAGGAATGGTCAGGGGCTGCTGGGCCAGGAACAAAGGGGGACAGTTGCCTCCCACCCACACATACTTTCCTCCCGACCTACTCAACAATCTAGCCATTAGGCTACCCAACCCCACAGGGACCTATCCACAGTAGGATTAAATTCAGTGAGCGGAATATGAGAATTTTCCTGGGCACCTGGCTCCTATCATGGATTTTCTTGAATAATAGATGCAGGTATCTATAAGCTTCTCAGGGCAGGGACTGTGTGTACTTTGGTAACTTTTGTAGGACATAGAATGCAGTTAAAATGAATGAGACAATTGAAACTGAATGCTTTTGTTATGACTTAAGTGCAGTAGCACTTAGAGGCTACAGCCAATATCACATCCACATTCTATGCTATACAAACACAGAGTGAGCCCTAAGGAGCCTGCATTCGGAACAGATAAGACAAAGGGTGGCCAAGGAAGCAGCGGTAGGAAATTTATTTAGCAGCAGTCACACAGCCTGTCAGCAGCAAAGCCCAGAATAGAATGCAGAGTTACTTTCACCCAATCCCCTATCTACTAGACCATGCTGCCTTCCTAATTAACTGTTAGTTATTGTACCCTGTTTCCTCACTGGTCACATGTTTTTATCACAGAAGGAAAAATACTCATGAAGTGCAAGCGCAGTCAGGAAGTCCCTCTTGCAGTGATATTAAGGCAGTTCAGAACACTCAGGCTACGTCTACATTGGCCCCTGTTCCGTAATAGGGATGCAAATGTAGCACTTTGGAATAGGCAAATCCGCGGGGGATTTAAATATCCCCCGCGGGATTTGCATTTTCATGGATGCCGCTTTTTTCCGGCTTGTAGATAAGCCGGAAAAAAGTGCCAGTCTGGACACGATCCTCCAGAAAATAAGTTCTTTTCCAGAGGATCTCTTATTCTTACTTTCCTCTTATTTTCCAGAGGATCGCGTCCAGACTGGCGCTTTTCTCCAGCTTATCTACAAGCCGGAAAAAAGCGGCAGCCATGAAAATGCAAATCCCACAGGGGATATTTAAATCCCCCACAGATTTGCCTATTCCAAAGTGCTACATTTGCATCCCTATTACGGAATAGGGGCCAATGTAGACACAGCCTGTGTGCCTTGTGATTTTTGGCTATAGGAATAAATATGTATATTAGTGTCTATCCTAATATTGATCATTAGTAACCGGGAGTTGTAAATGGTTCCAGTTCATGCAGCAAATTCCATTTGCTTCTTCAATTACATTAGATAAAATAAAATGAGGGTTTTATTTCTACCTGGGCAACAAATCCTCAATGTGCCAATTCTAAATGACATCCATTTTCCCCACTGATACCTTTCAGTGATGACCTTTGAGCTCTTGAATCTGTTTTCTCTCCCTGTCCTCACACACTATTTCAGTTTATTTTGCCCACTTTAAAATGAGTATTTCAGTTTATCAATTCTTAATTCTCTTCTTAGGAGTTATTTTTGTCTTAATATCATCTAGCCATAAAGGTGCTACTACAGGGAGGAAACACACATGCATATTAACAGCAACGGTGCCCTCATCCTTTCACCTAAATTGCATACGCAGTTTAGTGTGCACAAATGGCTAATGAGCCAATCAGCACAAGAACACATTTCAAATTAGGATTTTAATAGATAAGCATTAGATACAGGCTTATCCTATAATTATGCAGCTGGAAAAATTGAATATTATGAAACCTTTGCTTTTCTTTTGCTGTAGCCTTTTGCAGTGGGCTCTTTATTTAAATGTCTGGTGCTTACTAATTGCATTTGGCAGGCAGGACTTTCAATTAGCGTTACCTACTAGAGTGGCTTTCAATAAGGAGGCAGGAATCAGTGCTCTGGGGACAATGTGACAAGTGGGTATATTACAGATTATGTACCGTGGGTCTACAACCTTTGGGAACTCTGTGACTTTTCCTAGTACATTTTTGGCATTCGTTTATCTAATCCATTTATGTAATCCAACAACTGTGTCCCCCTGTCACTACTGTACCACAGTGCCTCATCGGCATTTAAATATAGAAACACCAGTCGAGATTTGATTCAGTAGCACTACAATTTATTTACTAGTTGCAGCTCTTTGATGTTGATGGTATCCACTGGATTCTAAATTACTGGTGTTCTTGTCCAAAAGACCTGGAACTCAATGTGGTGTAAACTTGTACATCAGATCTGCACAACATGAAGAATTCCTGCCTGGCTCCTTCTGCCAAAGAGTGGATGCTCTGAAGTACAGAATTCAATTATCCTTAGCATGCAACAACTATGAATGTAACCACTGAAAACAGTACTAGGTGTATCCTACCCAGCTATACTGAAGGGATCCATGGAATATCCTTTAAGCCTGCAGTTTCAAAAGCACCCACACAGAACTATAGCAGATTTTTGTTTCTCATGCATCTGACAAAGTAGGTCTTTGCCCACAAAAGCTTATGCTCTAATTAATCTGTTAGACTATAAAGACTTCTCGTTGTTTTTGCAAACTTCATAAGAATTCTGTTGATAAGTTTTCTATATTTGGATACTGAATCAAATCCAAGAAGTTCTCAGAGATATTGAAAAGACAGAGAATGGGAGGGGAAGTAGCAAAGAATTGACCCAAATCCCTTACTCACTGGAAACCATAGCTAAGTCATCCTGGGTAAGGTGTAATTTACTTCTGGTATAGGCAAGTGTTAAATACTTACCTCCTAAGATCAAATAGGAAAAGGAGGAGGAACTGGGAGTCAGGTGTGAGTTACCCCATTACACCACTGCTTGTCCAGGGCACTCTTGTGCTCTGAGAATAGGTTGGGCATCATCAAAACCTTTTGGTTCACAAAGGCAGGCACACAGATACAAAACATTGTTGTTCCATTCAGACCATGGGAGTCAAGAAATAAACAAATGTTTCAAATGGCTACTGTCTCCTCTTATGTACAGATAACGAACATATGAGCCAAACACATGAGAAAACACCCACTTATGGAAGTGTCATCAGGCTTTTATTTAACAGGCTATAGTTCCACCCAGTATCTAACAAGACATACATTCTTTCAAAACAGAAATAAAGTAGTGGTCAGATAAATAAACTTACAATAACTTTCAGTGGCTTTTTCCCATCTGGAGGCATTGGGGCAGAAAATAAAGCAAAATATATCATGATGGACATTCTCCCTGAATACTGCCTAGAATATTGTAACAGTCTGATCACTAACAAGTCTCCACTATTAGAGTTTCCTTATAATTAAGGTCGAAGTGGGTAAGATAGGGTCTGCACACTGAATCTGGCCCACCCAGCCAGTTGATCCAGCCCATGGCTGCCCTACCAGACTAATCGCAACCTGGAGGCTGGGGAGCGCACAGAGTCTCCTCCCCCCACCAGCTGGCAGATCTCTCTAGGCACCACACGCCCCTGGCAAGGCAGGGGCAGGGAGTGAGAGACTTTGCATGCTCCCCCGCCCTCAGGCCAATAAGGCCATTTCATTATAAATGTCTTTGTAAACACACCAAAACAGAAGGCTCTACCTAAAATGGCCAACATCCCTGTCTGTCTAAGCCAGAAAAATACAAAACCCACACCACTGATTTCTATTTCTGTATATAGTACTCCTGAATGCTTCCGCCTTCTTCCTGCCAGTCTTGCCATTCCTCATGCTTGTATCCTGTGAGATTTTCCTCAGCTCCCGGAGTCCCATGACTACATGAGAATCTCAGCTTTCATTTTGAACAATAAGTTCCTAGCCCACCTTGCTGCAGAGAAAAATTTGAAAACAAGACCCCCTCCCCGCAAGGCAAATAAAAAGACATTAATTGTTTTCAAACCTCATGATTTTTCACACACACTCTCTCCCCAAGCAACAAATCTGGGCAGTTCAACTTAGGAATTTTGAATGCTTAGGGTTGGCAACACTGCAAACATCTCCCCTGCTCCAGTCAGCTTTTCTACCACTACTGTCTGCATGAGTAGCGAAGCGGTCCAAATTTCTGATAAAAATCATCTTCAGCGCGAACCAGAGCTTCTTCATCTATGTAGACAGCGGGTCTCCTGGAAGCCACAAAGTATTGCACTTTCCTCAGATTCCATCCCATCACATACTTTAGCCAGCCACAGATAGCGGCTGTGGACCTGCCGACACCAGCATTGCAATGCACATAGACGACATGACCATTCTCTAGTAGCCCGTGCAGGAGACAGACAGCCTGAGGTAACATCTGTATTCTTCCTAGGATTAAAAACAGGGCATGTTCCCATGAACTCAAGGAAGGAAGGATCACTGTTAAATATATATCTCTGTATTCTGCTGCACTGTGAAATCATAGTGGCAGGCAAAGAGAAATCTATTAAAGCTAGTTTCTCTTCTCTCTCCGTGCATTCAGGGCCCCGTGCTGCCCAGCTCCCCGCCCCATCCACCCAGACGGGAACCACATGGCCATGCAGCTCAGCATGCTGCCTTGGGTCCCCTGCACACTCTTTGGCTGGGCCTGTCTGCACTGTCAGAAATTAAGTACTTTTTGCACAGGGTAGGGCCTGAGATTTCCAAAAGTCCACAATACGATGCCTTAAAGAGGCTCAGTTTTAAAAGGGTGGGAGCAAAGCACCTCCTAAAAATTAGGCCCTGTCTCTGGTTAGGCACACAAAATCCACAATCTTTGTTGAAAATCATGGCCAATCTGTGAAACTAACAGTGTCAGTTTTCTCAAATCATTTCCAACCCTCACATTTCCTAAGTATTAGGCCCAGGTAATACAAAAGTACATATAACTTGGACCTAGGACTTCTTTGGTAACAAATGATGTTATGCACAAAATGTGTGTAATGAAACAGTGGTTCTCAACCTTACCAGATTCCTGTATCCTTTTAAGGAGTCTGATTTGTCTTGCATACCCCAAATTTCATTTCACTTAAAAATTACTTGCTTATGAAACTAGGGTTCACAGGTGTCTGGTTTTTGACTGGAATGCACTGTTGGAAAGGGACCCTGGTGACTCCAATCAGCACCACTGACTGGGTTAAGAGTCCAGTTGTCAGTGCAGTAGTGCTAGGGCAGTCTCCCTGCCTGCTTTGGCTCACCATGGCTCCTGGAAGCAGCAGCATGTCACTCCTCCAGCTCCTATGGGTAAGTCTAGACTACATTTTTTTGAAGGAGATATTCAAATTGGATGCTAATTTGCATATCTTCTTCTGATTGCTTTTTCAAAAGTGGGTTTTTTGAAAGTGAAATAGTCTGGATGTGGGGTTTTTTCGGAAAACATGTCCAGAAACCTTTCACTTTCAAAAAAACCGCTTTCAAAAACGCAATCAGAAGATATGCAAATTAGCACCAAATTTGCATATCTCCTTTTGGAAAAAAAATAGTCTAGATGTACCCTAAGTGTAGGGGAAGCCAGGGTTTCCAGCTCCCACTGACCAGTAACAATGGCGGTACTTCAAAATGATTATGTAACAATACAGCAGCTCAGTAGTGGCACATGACTGCAAAAGGGAGAGTTGTGTTGTGAGGGAGCCAAAGTAGGTTACCTAGCACTGCCTCTTTGGTTAAAACCAGAATTATAGCAATTTCAGAATGCTGATGTGTAAGCCAATGACCATCAACCTGCTACATTTGCATTCTCACTAAATTAATGCTGAAAGAAAAGGTTTTCAAGCAGTCACCAATTTTTGGAGGGAATAGAGATATCCTGAGAGAGGAAGATCTGTATCAGAAATAGTTTGAATGAGTTCTGTGTATGACAAAGGGTACTGAATCCATTAGGAGCAACACCACAAAGTTACCACTTACTATAGGTATGTCTACATTGCACAGCTATTTCGGGATACAGGAAGTATTCCGAAATAGCTACTCTATGTCTACACAAGCTGCCCATTGTTTCAAAATATTTTTCAAAATAATGGACATGCTATTTCACCATCCTGGCAAACCTCATTGTACGAGGGATAAAGGATGGCTTGAAATAGCACCTTATTTCGAAATTTGGCACAGTGCAGATGTGCCAAATTTCAAAATAAGCTATTTCAAACTAGTTTCAAACTAAGATACACAAATTTGCACTACACAAATTGTGTATCTTATTTCAAGTTTAGGCTGCTTTGTGGACGAACCCTATAATAAAAAACTAAAGCTATTCAGGAAAAAAACACTTTAAAATAATGTAGTCACATCACTGAAAGGTTTATTACTTATCCAGTTGTAAGACACATTTGAATATTACCTTCAGTGCTCATGTCTGGGGTTGGCATCCAGACATAAGCAAGACCTTCCTCTTTATACAGTTTCATAAGGATCTCTGGGCTCATGGGTTCTGGATAGCGGTTGCAGCCCCAGGAATTCTGAATGACATCCCACTCGGTCTGGAAGTTCATTACAGCTGTAACACCCAATTCTTGTTTTAGCTTGATAGTCACATGCTCCACTTGCCGAGGACAGCTTCCCAGCCAGATGTTTGGCAGAATCCTAGCGTTGAAACACAAAAACTTAGCAGAGCTCATTAAGTACTTGCAGCAAAGGAACTCACCCACCCCTGCACAAAACTCACACATTCTGTCAGATTAAAAGGCACGCTGGTTCTAACATACTTGGATAACATCAGCATATGAGATGCACTGTTAAACACACCCGTTTCATATCACATACTTCTTGTTTCAGTACAATTTAACCAGTAAAATGTTTAAAATGCTGCATAGTTTGGACCTCCCTGGTCCGGCATCCTTAGGACCTGAGCAGTCCTGGACAAGGGAGTTTGCAGGACCAAGGGAGGTCAGGCCTAGGCTTCTCATGGGATTCCCCTACTGGCCATGGCCCCAACCAGTGCATTGCCCCCAGACTGCCTGCTGGGCTCTGCTGCCCCCCAGCCTGCTGGGAGGGCTCTGCTCTCTAGTCACCAGTGGCACTCCTTGCCCTCAGCCAGTGAGACTTCTCTCCAGCTGCTGGCCTCACTCCGGCCAACAGGGCTCCGTGCCACCAGCCGCTGATGAGGCTCCCTGGCCCCTCCCACCAGGGGACTTTGGGCTAGGATCCATGCCCCAGGCCACTGGGCCTGAGAGTTGCCAGCCATGGGCAACTTCCACGGCTGGGGTTCTCTGGTCCACAGAGGTTCAATCTGTATTTTAAGAACCAAACTGTAAACTCAGCACACATGGCTAAACTCACTTTGCCTGTGTAGACTGGAGCCCCAGCAAAACCATGGCATAATTAGTAGCACAGGTCTCTGAGGCACTAGTCATTCACTGCTACAGCTGAAGCCTATTAGCAGCACTGATGAGGATAGGGAAACCCAGAAGACTCACACAATCTCTGTGCAGAAAGAGATTCACAAAACTCAAATGTGGAATGTTACCGTACAAAATATAAGCCATATAACACTTGCTGTTTTATAGCTAGTACTATCGCCGTGGGCAAATCAGATCTGGGTGAGCCACCATCAGCCTAAACCATACTTTCTGTGGTCAAAAGAGTCTGGAATACTTCTTCCCCGCCTGCCTATGCAATATCTGGAGTCCAGACAGAACCAGTTTCAGAAATATGAACTGTGTGTGTTGATCCTGGAAGAACCAGAAATTCTGTGAGGAAAATACTAGAGGATTGGATAATTTGTAAGAACATCTGCACCTTTTGGTATTTAGCTAAACCAAACCTCTGAACCTTCTGTGGTTTTCCCATCTCTAGTGATCATAAAACTATTATACGCTTTAGCAAGCTTTGGTACACAAATGGAAACACGGAGGGGCTTGCTTTCAGAAGTGGGTGCCCTATTTGCACATGAAGTTAATGTGATTGCATTCCCAATAGATTATTTACATGTTTAAATACATTTAAGTAGTCTTTGGCATGTACAAATTTCTAATTTGCACATGTAGTCACAGTCAACACCCATGCAAAATAGGCACACAGTTGCACATATAATTTTGAAAATCAGGCCCTTAGTTATTCACAACTAAATAATATGGCATCTTTAAGAGGAAGCTTCCATGAGCTGTTTCAATCTATGATGAAAGTAAGTATATTCCACTGGTGAGTGTGTGTGACAGGTCCCACTTTGTGCCAATCCATAGACAACATGAATTGTTACAGCTCCCAACCAGAAAGCCAGTTGCTCAGACTTCTGTAATTTTCAATAAGGAACAGATCATTGCCTGGATCATCCTATGATGGAGAGAGCAAAACGGTGGCTTAATGCCACTTTTATATCTCCTCTCCCCATATCAAGTTGCACTGAATATGCCTGGGCCACAACATTTGATAGTACAGGATAAGAAAACAAATGTGTACTCTGAAGACAAGAGCAGTTGGTATTTTTCTTCACAGTTTTTTCTGAGAGTTCAGTACATTCTTATGATAAACCCCCAATTTTGTATGATCAACTAATATACAGATTTATCATCTCTTCCAGGGGATAGTATAGACTCTAGTAGATGATTTAACCAGGGGGTACTAGAACCCTTAGGTCAATGATGCAATATATAAATTGGGCAACAGAGAAAAAGCTACTTTCGAAATCTTTTCCTATCCTTAGCCAGTATGGCTGTGTCTAGACTGGCAAGTTTTTCCAGAAAATCAGCCGCTTTTCCGGAAAAACTTGCCAGCTGTCTACACTGACCACTTGAATTTCCGGAAAAGCACTGACGATCTCATGTAAGATCGTCAGTGCTTTTTTGGAAATACTATGCTGCTCCCATTTGGGCAAAAGTCTTTTTCCGAAAGACTTTTGCGCAAAAGGGCCAGTGTAGACAGCACAGCACTGTTTTCCGCAAAAAAGCCCCGATCACGAAAATGGCAATCGGGGCTTTTTTGCGGAAAAGCGCGTCTAGATTGGCCACAGACGCTTTTCCGCAAAAAGTGCTTTTGCGGAAAAGCATCCTGCCAATGTAGACGTGCTTTTCCGAAAATGCTTTTAACGGAAAAGTTTTCCATTAAAAGCATTTTCGGAAAATCATGCCAGTGTAGACATAGCCTATATGTATAGATGAAAAGCTATACTTGCATCATATTCTATAGCCAGATTATCTACCAAAAGCTTTGAAACTTTCCATCAGAACTTCTGGACCTTCTAGAATCCCTATTGTACCTCAGTTCACAATTGGTGAATTGTCTAGTGGCTTTACCATTGAACATCACCATATTCAATGGAATGGAGAAAAATGGCAGAACACAGCACATAAGCAAGACTAGGGGTGTCACCTGCCTGGATTTAGATCAGTTAACTCTTATGAACTGGTTCCTCGATACCAGTTTCAGGAGTTTTGCCACTAACATAAACAGGATTAGGGCTTGGCTTCTGGGCTTTTCTCCTCAGTTTACCAGTAACGGCTATAAAGGCTTGGTATACAGTGCATGTATTACTTAATTGGGTTTAATTGTTCTTTTATCAGGGTAACATTCATTATAGATAACATGCTCTGTACAATGACACTAAGCAGATTTGTTTATTTAGCCAATTTATTTAAGAGATCTAATTATGATTATTTCTTTCTTAGATGCCTGGGCTTTCATTTGGTTTTATCAGGTTCACTCCTTTATTTTCTCTTCACATAAAAAAGGGTTTTAGTTCAAATACAATCTGCAGAAATTGATGAACAGTTCAGTAATTGTATTCTATATATTTATGCCTCATATTTCTCACGACCGTTTCACTGTTTGATAGATAATGAAAGTTAAATAATTGTAATGCTAGCGGGTGATCTTTTCATAGTTTAACTTCTCTTGCCTACAACTATGCTTTAAAAAAATGTGTTTCCTATTGGATTGGGGTAGTACTTGAGCTGTTCAACAGTTGTTGCCTTGCAGCTCTAGAAGTGATTACATTTCAATTATTAAAATAACTCTTCCATATAGTTTGAAAAACATTTACAGATTAAAGGGCCTATGTAAATGTAAGATCATTTCAACCATTAATCCTGTTCTTTTCCTAAAAATCAATGAGTCAAAATAAAATGACACACTTTTTAAAGTGGAATTATAAGTAGAATATGTCAGTGGTCCAAGGGCATTAGAGAGATTATGTAGGAGAGGAAATATCTTTTATTAGACCAACTCCCATTGCTGAGACACCAACTCAGTGTAGCTCAAAAGCTCATATCTTTCACAAGCAGAAGATGGTCCAATAAAAGATTTTGCCTCGCCCACCTAATCTCTGTGTAAAAATGGCCCTTTCTTATTTGATGTACCTGTGCACTCTGTGTTACTAAGACTAAAACACTACATAGGCATTCAGAAGATGTGGTCACATCCCAACTCAGACACAGACACCCCATCAGACTTTAGGTTGAATAGGCTCTCTCACAAGGCTTTTATTCCCCAAGGGGCTAAGGATGCAATACGTCCCGCAAAAGAAAAAAACTGTTTTATATTCCAAGAAAAGGAATACAAGTAATCAAGTCTGAATTACACCAGATTTCCGCAGTGCCTAGATATGCATGGAGTCTTCCCTCTGCCAGCTCTGCACTCCTGATATTTATTGAACCAACTTCTGTTGGTGAGAGAGACAAGCTTTCACTAACAGAAGCTGGTCTAATAATTGATACCACACCCAGCTTGGTTCTCTGATATCCTGTGACTAGCACAGCTACAGCAACTCTGCAAACACTCATGCCACACACATACTTTACGTCCTTTACAAAAGTCAGGGGTGCTCAGTGCTACCTGCTGCTCAGAGCTTCAGTTCAGGGTGTATTTCTGATTCCTTCCTTGATTGGCATTGCAAAACTCTGCTATCCTATCTTTCCCCTCTACCTAGTGACTTCAGTGTTCTTATGTCATATCACACCAATGTGTAACATCACAACAACATGCTCACCCACACCTTTGTGGTGACCTTTTTTAACGTACATATATGCAGTTGTTCTTATGAATCTTCCCACCTGTGTACCTATTTGTTCTTGCTGCTTCTGTGCCTTCCAAGTTCAATCTCCTTAAAAACCTATGTGAGAATAACAGTATTTAGTGTCCAGAGGGTCCTTGCAGCTTATCAGGACAATGACGATGATGATGATGGAGGGCATATTCCAAGCAAACTAGAAATATTACTTAGGTAATAACCTAATCTGCTGGGCTATGTTGGATTTTTAATAATGACTTCAGGGGCAGTAGAGTTAGGTCAACAGTGAGGGCTTTTGAACAACTTATCCTAAACTATATGGAGCACACTGTTTTTGGAAATGTTTCAATCTTTCCAGACCCATATGACTAAAATGCAAAAGAAGCTAATAAATTAGTTTCACTTTCTTCTCACAAATTAAATGGTCTATGGTTCATTTTACTCTGTTAATCAAATTATACTGTAGCACAGAATCATGGAGACCAGATGACTTAGATCTACAGTGCCATATTATGATCTCACTTATATCTTTGTATAACCTGAGTAACTTCAGTACTGTTAATGAAATTATTACAGATTTATATTAGTATAGCTAAATCTATTGGGTCTATTCCATGTCCATCTCAGTAAAACCTGTCCCTTATGGTATATTTTTTCTTATTTTATCCAGCTTAGTTTTAAATTATTCCAGTGATTAGGCTTCCACTACTAATCATCTACTTCTGTTGCTTATTATTGCAATTCTATTCGAAAATATAATTCCTAATACCCAACAGATTTAGAAAGACTCTGGATTGAGAGAGTTGGTGACTGATTTACTTTTTCACAGTTAAATGTGCTCTTTCTCCAGTTGAGAACTGGAATACTCTGTGCTGTGCTTTGACTGGGAATGCCACTGCCTGCACTACACCTATTCTGTGGATTTGTAGAGGAATTCAGTCTCCAAGGTTCTGTCAACATTTTTCACAAGAAAAGGAGGTAAACCAGAGCTGGGCAAGATATGGCCCGGGGCCAGAACTGGCCCGATGAACACTTTGATCGAGCCTGTGGACTGCATCTGGCTGCTTTCTACTTATATCCTGCTGCCTGTGCCATCAAAGTTCTAGGAAATGGCTCAGGCAGCAGGATCCTATGACTTCCAGTTGCCAGTTGCAGTGCTACCCCAGCAGGGAAAAAAACATCAAAATCACTCCTTATCTGATGAAACAGTGGTGTAGAATTGGCAGATTGAGGCACATGGCTTTTTCAAAGCTGCAGTTGTTTACCCTGAAGACCAGACCAATTCTGTTAGTGACTTGTTACTGATAAAGTTCACCACAGAAGCCAAGTCACATCAAGTTTTACAATGAGAGGCTTGATTTGAATAGGATTGAGTGAAAGCAGCCAGATGTACTGAACTACTGACCGAATGAGGAGAAGCACTACTAACTGGCTTAAGAGAAGAAGATACAAGGATTTGCAGGCAGTATGATCTATTCAGTGAAAACTGATCTAACAGGCATGATAACATCAATTTTATCAATAAAGACACACAAAATGGCTATAAACTGAGCAGAAGCCTACACAGGAAAAAGCTGATTAATACGGAAAACACAGACTGCTGTAATGACATAGCAGCAGCCTTGTTAAGGCTACTTACGCTCCAGAACAGTTTACTTTTATCTAATGCCACAAGCAGAAGAAATTTGGTGATTAGAAATTCATCTTAGTTTACTCCATGATATACAGTTTATAAATTCAACTGCAGAGTTTTAAAATTAGGAGAATTTTTAAAAAATGACAAGGTATATCCAATGTTCCCTCCCCCCCCCCCCCATTATGTGCAGCAGTCTGATGTAAAGTAATTAAGAGCTGGAAATTTTTCTTCTTAGATGTAATATGAACTATCATCTAGGATTCTCAGATGGGAGCAGACTTGGCAACTGGAAGGGAAACACCTGTTTTTATCACTGCAGAACACCATTGTTTATCAGTCTACTAAATTCTGAAGTCCTTAAATGTGAGGTGATATGCTTAATAAGCTCTTACTTATTCACTGTTTACAAATTTATGTATGACATATAGCATCAGAGAGGCTGGTTCGCTGATTTGCAATGTGAAAAGGCATTAAGCAAATCAACCTTTAGTTAACAATGGAATCAAATGAAAACAAAGACTAAGAGATACAAAGAATACTGTGCTGATAACTGAGATATGAAGATTTGCTGACATCAAGATGCTAAACAACGCCTGCAGATGCACAGCACCCTCAACCTATACTGATTAGAGGCAAGGAAAAATTTGTTAGAAAATCCCAGAAATGGAAACAAAGTCCTCCTGTTTACTATTTTAAATTACATCCATAGGCCAAATCTGCAGCCCCCCACTGCTCCAACGATGCAAAAATGTTGAAATATTGCCTTCACAAGGTGGCTACAGATTCTCTTTCATACCACTCCCTCATCCTGTATTTGGTAGATGCATCAAGGAGTGTAGCGTGCTCCAGTCATCCTGGGTAGATGGAATTACCACTAAGGCATAAATAACTGATGGCATAAATTGAAGCATCTCAGAGGCTATGCTGTTTTATGTCACAGCCTGAACCTGGCTTCCTCCATGAAAAGAGGAAATGAAAAGGTGGATTTAAGCCATCTTTGCTCCTTTGTGCCAATTATAACTCACCTGGACCTACGGATATGACCAAATATTTTTTAAAAAGTCAAATTAGCCCTCAACTGCACAGAGCACACTCCCCTAAATTCAGTTGACATATTCCTATTTGTGATGTAAGTGAATTTGGCCCTACAAGTAAAATAAACAAAACAAAATAAATCCCTTAGTTTCTTTATAGCTATATAAGGTTATGTTAAAGTCTCATGAGATCAACCCTATAAAATGATATATGATAGAATACACTACTTTGATTCTGTCTTCTGTTCTGGGAATATCCTGGCACAACTAGCCATGGTCATACATGGCTTTAAATATATGACCATCCTTCACATTAAAAAATGAAGCATTCTCTTTCCCATCACTTTAACATAAGGCTGCATTTCATGTTTGTGCATCCAAGTTAAGAAAATCTGAGGTCCAGGTGGTTATTTATACACACACCAGTGCCTTATAGGACTTGAAGTCCAAAGTTAGCCCTGTGAAACATTCATGCTTAGGTCCCTTTGGCTGTCAGAAGATGCTTGCATTCTATCTACAGCAGAAAACAGAATTTGGTCCTTGGAGACCTGAGTTTTTCCTCACTTTCACCAGTATAAACCAGGTGAAGCTCCACTGAAGTAAATGGCATGTCACTGCTGAAAAGCTAGGGTGAAAGAAGAATCAGGTCCAGTGGGCTCATGCCAAATGATCTGATGAGCTAGTCATGAAGATGGCTTCTCTGAAAATTAATATTTAAATGCTCTAATTACAGAACTCTGCTCAGTGCATTAGTTGCCACCAATTACTTGCTACATATGTCTTCATCGTATTGCCAGCATTCAAATTTGTTTTGAATTAGAACTAATGATCATGAGTGAGAGGTACAACAGACTACATAACTAAGCCAGATAGCAATGAGCCATCAATCTTTTGGCATGAGGAACCAGGAATTCTAATATTAGTGCTTCACAATGGGAGCGAGGCTACCATTAACACCTTTAAGTTAAAATGCCTTACAACGTTGGACAATGCCACTACAGCTGAACTTTAATTAGTTCAGCTGACTTGGACATTGCTAATGAGATGTCTTATTTCATCTTTGTGCTAAGTTAATCACAGTGGTTAATTCAAAATCTAAACTTCCCAAATAATGAGCTGTGAACCTACTGCCTGAAATCCTTTAGAGGTAATCCATTGGGTACACATTAGAAACATGCCCTTGAAGATGAAAATCAAGTAAGTGGAAATTAATTTATTCTGTCTGACAGTTGGCTGTGTAGGCTAGGGCTAGCACATAACATGAAAATGACTGAAAGTCTCTGCTGGACAGGAAGAACCAGGAACTCTGGAGGTAATACATACAGAATCTGTGGTATGTGAAGAGGATGGAAATGGTTCGTTAATGTCATTCAAATGCATTCTAATTGAACAGTTATTTGCATTTAAATTGTCTTTGTTTTGTTTTTTTAAATAACATCACAATGAATATTAAGACTTGTTAAGAAAGCTAGAGACACGGGCTAGAGAACTACAGATGGGAACATTAGGCCTTATAAATATTACAAGCAAAATTTGAAAAAACTCATCTGACCACAGTGAGAACTCCAAAAAGTTCTAAAACAAGGTTACATCCCAACGCCCAAGCATAGGGACAAGATGGCAGGATACTACAACTGTACATAACATGCCATTCAATTGTTACATTATAAACCAAGGGAGACTTTTATAGGTAAGGGTTGTTTGCTACCAGATTTATAATATGTAGCTGCCACATATTATTCTCAGGGTAAATACTCCTCTCTGAATGTTAAATAAACAATTACACTGTATACTTTTAAATGCCATATGAGTGACACCTCCAGTACTCATGTGGAAATTCACCCGAAGAACCAAAAAAACCTCCAATTTCCAACCTACCATGTAGTCTGTCACCAGAGATGACTGGATACTCAACTAGCTATTCCACTGCCAGAGACCATAAAATGTCATACATGCCACTCTCACCATCATCACTGCAGCTGTCACATAGGAAAGCTACCTATAGGAGCCTCCATGATACTGGGAAGAGGGGAAGCGTGATGAATTGAGAAGCACTGGGTTGGGCTGGGTTGCGTGAGGAGGGGCTGGTGGATTTGAGGTGAGGCAGAACGGATGGATTTGAGAGGTTTTCTCCTGACTTTTGGAAGAGGCCCTTAGGTGGTGTGTGTCACAGGGAGGAGTGGCCTCCTACCTACTTTGGAGTTGTGAGGAATTATTGGAGAACAAGGCACCAACCTCTCTCCAATTTCCAGGTCTTCAAACTCTGGACTAGATAGCCAGCAGTGAGGAAGGCTTCAGAACTCCCACTCAGTGCAACAGCAGATGAGCTCTGTCTCTTCCCTTAAAGAGCTTAACAAAGAGAAGATTAAGGAGTGACTTGATTACTGTCTGTAAATAACTACATGGAGACCAAATATTCAACAATGGGCTCTTCAGTCTAGCAGAGAAAAGTATAACATAATCCAGTGACTAGAAGATGAAGCTAGACAAATTCAGACTGGAAATCAGATGCAAATTCTTAACAGTGAGTGGGATTAACTTTTGGGACAATTTATGAAGTATCCTGGTAGATTCTCAACCTCTGATTCTCAACCTCTGAGCTGCTGTATAACACAGACCATAGAACTTCTAACAATTATTTTGGGGAAGTTCTATGGTCTGTTTTATACAGGAGATAAGACTAGATCAGTGGTTCTCAACCAGGGTAGATATACCCCGAGGGTACACATGGTCTTCTAGGGTATATCAATTCATTTAGTTATGTCTAATTTTATAACAGGCTACCTAAAAACACTAGCAAAGTCAGTACAAATAATGTACTTATTTTCACAGCTCTATATACTACGCACTGACATACAAGTACAATAATTCTATTCCAATTGATTTATTTTATAATTATATTGTAAAAATGAAAAGGTAAGCTATTTACAGTAATAGTATGCCGTGACATTTTTATTTTTTATGTCTGATTCTGTAAGCAAGTAGTTAAGTGAGGTGAAACCTGTGGTACTCAGGACAAATCAAACTCCTGAAAAGCATGCAGTAGTCTGGAAAGGTTGAGAGCCTCTAGACTAGAAGATCACAATGACCCCTTCTGGTTTTAGAATCTGATTCTCTTCTGGCACTGAAGCAGTAGGAGGGGAGACAAGGTTATGAGTACTCTGAGGGTATGTCTAAACTACATCTCTCTGTTGAAAGAGGGATGTAAAATAGGCAAATCGAAAGTGCAAATGAAGCAGGGATTTAAATATCTAGACACGGTTCTTTCAGAAAAAAAACCTTTTTCAAAAGATTCCGTACTCCTCAATGAGGAGCTTTTTCTTTCAAAAGAACTACATCTAGACAGTGCTTTTATTTTCAAAAAACCCTTTTTCAAAAAAGCGCTCGGATGCCATTATGCAAATGCAGTGCTGGATATTTCAATCCCTGCTTCATTTGCACTTTCGATTTGCCTATTTTACATCCCTCTTTCAACAGAGGGATGTAGTTTAGACATACCCTGAGAGATGGTATAAGAAGGGAATTCTCCCCAGCAGTAGCAGGTAGTTTAGTCCTTACTCAAAGAGTGTGTCTACACAGCAAAATTATTTCACAATAATGGACATTATTCAAAAATAACTATGCAAGTCTCTGCACAGCAAGTATGTTATTTCAAAATAATTTCAAAATAATGGGAGGCTTATTCTAACTTATTCTGTAAACTGCAGGGAACCCTCAAAATTAGTCCAAGGCAGGCTTCCCTAATGTAGACATGCTATTTTGATTTAAAGCCCCAGCAGGCACTGGGGAGGAATAAGTTAGAAAGGCCCTGGTAAGGGACTATTTTGAAATAGCAGAAGTGGAGTGTCTACACAGCCCATATTCCAAAATAACTATTTTGGAATAGGCATTATTCTTCATAGAATGAAGTTTACAGAAGTCGGAATAAGCCTCCTGTTATTTTGAAATTATTTCAAATTAACGCTATGGCTGTGTAGATGCTCGCATAATGGCTGTTATTCTGAAATAACTTTGCTGTGCATTCTACAAAATAGTTATTTTGGAATAGGGGCTGTGTAGATACTCCACGTCTGCTATTTCAAAATAGCCCCACCAGGGCTCTTCTAACTTATGCCTCTCCAGTGCCTCCTGGGGCTCTAAATTGAAACAGCACGTCTACATTATGGAAGGCTGCCTTGGACTAATTTTGAGGAGTCTCTGCAGTGTAGACGTGCTATTTTGAAATAAGCTATTTCAGAATAACTATTTCAGAATAGCTTAATCTGAAATAAATGTGCAGTGTAGACGTAGCCAAAGAGGGCTAAGTGCAATAACAGGTAGAGCTTTTTCCAGCTGCGGAGGGATCCCAGGAGGAACTGTGACCAGTCCTCTTTAGCCAGGATTAGCAACCATATTGTAGAGTACTGAGAAAGGTTTGGAAGTCAAGGAGGGCAAATAATTAGTTTGACTAGAAATTTTAGGAAGCTGGGGTACAGCAGTTTGTTTCTATGGAAGCACAAAGTTAACAAAAACTGGGAAGGGAAAGTGGTTATCTGTATTTTTAAAACTACTTTTTACTTAAATTGTCTTTGTTGCCTAGGATTATGATTTCATCTGCTTTGAATAGAAATTGTGGGCACTTTGGTAACTGGATTAAAAGTGATCAGCTGTAGTTTATGGAAGTACCCCCTGGAGATCTTCTGCTAATTATTCTTATTGTAACTCTGTAAAGTGTTACCCAATCCTGGATAACAGTCTTAGGGTATGTCTACACTACCCCGCTAGTTCGAACTAGCGGGGGTAATGTAGTCATCCGCACTTGCAAATGAAGCCCAGGATTTGAACGGGATGCAAATGAAGCCCGGGATGGAACGAGGTGTACAGCTAGTTCGGATTAGGAAGCCTAATCCGAACTAGCTAGTCCGTGCCGCGTGTAGCCGTGCGGCACGGAGTCCGAACTAGCCGGCATTTAAAAATGGCGCCGGCCGGCTTCATGCAAATGAAGCCCAGGAAATTCAAATCCCGGGCTTCATTTGCAAGTGCGGATGACTACATTACCCCCGCTAGTTCAAACTAGCGGGGTAGTGTAGACATACCCTTACTTCCCACACCACAAGTGTAGAGGGGAAACCAGGTTGGCTTGTTATTTTGTTATATCTTTTGTGGTGGAAATGTTACCCAGTGGAGAGTGGTGAAAACTACTCTCTCACCTTACCATAATGGATGTGAGCTGTTATAGCCCACAGCTACAATGCCTTGAATCTGTAGCAGCTCAGACTTTTAGCTCTAAAGATTCCCAATGTGAGGACCAGGAAGTTGGACATGACAGAAGCTTAGTGTTTACAGTAGGTTAGCACTAAGTAGCATTAAAGGATCTAGCCTTCTATAGTGATGCTCATGGTGAAGGTGAAATTCACACAAATCTGAAGGGCCCACAAAAGGTCTTTTACATCTCTGAAGCCTGTTACAGAGGGGAGAGCACCAAAGGAACATCATGCTGGGAAACTTTGCACATCCTATCTGGTGGAGAGCATAGCATTTTTCCAAAAAAGGCTCTGAATATGCCAGTTCTGGGGTTGACTAGACAGGCCCCAATATACATAATTACACTATCCAGTGGCCCAAAACTGCAGAGCCAAGAGGCAGCAGCCATTGAGAGAGCTGATTTTGTGGCCACAGCCCACCAATATATTCTGTGGGTGAACTGGGCTCTCTCACTGTTTCTCCTTCCTCACTCAACACCATGTACAAAGTCCAAATACTTGGACTATGTGTTTGAAGGGGTTAATTGCACCCTTAAAGAGAATACCTAAAAAAAGAACTACTAACATTTATTGCTTTCGCAATGTTGTTTGCATTTTACTTTTCTCCACATTAAACATGAAATTCATGTTTTCTTTGCAGTTCCTCCCTCTTCTCCTTTTTTTCCTCCCAGGATGCTTATAATTATTTTCACATTATGCAGTCTTACCACAGGAAAAAAAAAAAAAAAAGAAGCATCAGACTTTTCATTCTAATTGGCAACTCTTTTGGGGCTGGATATTTTCCCCACTAATCAAGAGTATTTGAAATCCATATTTCATAGAGGTTGGCAACCCGCATGACACTTTGGTCAATTTTTGTCATGGTTCACTGAGGACTTTTCACCACACTCCTTAACAAATAACAGGAGTTACATACCTAACTCCCTGAATCTTAAATGAATTTTTTTTCACTGAAGAGCATTAAAGCTAAGAAGGCAGCTGCAGTTCATCTATTTTGTTTTTGTTTTGTTTTCTTCCGCAAAAATAAAATAAACTCCAGAAAATATAGCAGCAACTCTAATATTTATTTACTCTCAGGAAATAAAACAGTATAGTTTCTGAAATGAAACTTCAGGGAAACAAAAGGAGATGATCAAGTTTCATTTCAAATAGCTTTTTTAACAGTTAAAATATGATCCCTCATATATTTACCCAGGGGAGCCTTGCTGAATTTATCTTTCAAACATCAAGGATTTTTAAGCCATAAACTTGCAACTATATTTATTATCTGTTTTATAAATTCTTAAAGCATTCAGGAAAATTCAGAATGTGTAGCTTAGCTGTAGTTCACTAGTTTTCAGAGATATTCTCTACTCTACTTCTATCCTTACAACTAAGCAAGCTATACTTACTTTACTTAGTGATAGAGATGTAGCCGTGTTAGTCTGGTGTAGCTGAAACAAAATACAGGACTATGTAGCACTTTAAAGACTAACAAGATGGTTTATTAGATGATGAGCTTTCGTGGGCCAGACCTCATTTACTTTACTTAGGGCATTTTGGGTCAGATCCACAAAGGCACATAAGTACCTACAGCCCAGTTGTAAGTTCTACTAAGATCCTCAAACCTCCTATTCAGCTGCTACCCAACACTGTAGGTGTCAAAACTCATCTGAGCACCTACATTTTTGATGTAAAAATTCTGTAGGTGTTTTAAGTTTTTACATCTGAGGATGAGCACTACTTCCTGTCATTGACAAGTTTAATTCTTATGCAAATGATATGAATAGGAACATCAGCTGGCTCACACACAATCTTCCACATCCTAATGACTTAACTAACCAACTAATCATTGGAGGTGCTAACTATTCCTAATCAGCTTCTTGAAACTACTTGAACCACCTACTCAGTCTCTCTCTTTTTTTTCTTTTCCCCCCTTCTTTGATCTCTCTTTTTTCCCTCCTTTGCCCTTCCCCCTTCCTTTATTTATTCTTGGATCTGGGCTTCTAATACTCCAGTCATCTGAAGAATTGGGTTATGCCCATGAAAGCTCATGGTACCATCTACATGTTTTATTAGTCTTTAAGGTGCTACTAGACTATTTGTTGTTCTATAAGCTTTTCCTATACATACAGGCTACGTCTAGACTATAAACCTGTTTTGAAAGAGAGTGTCTAGACTGCAACCACTTCTTTTGAAAAAGCGAGCCACTTTTTCGAAAGAGAGCATCCAGGCAGTCAGGATGCTCTCTTTCGAAAAAGCCTTGTTTGCATTCAAGAACACCTATTTTCGAAAGAGCGCTTTTGAAAAAAGGAGTTCTTCCTCATAAAATGAGGTTTACCGCGGTCAAAAAAACCCACTACATTCTTTCGATTTAATTTCGAAAGAACACGGTGGCAGTCTAGATGCAGGGGAAGTTTTTTTGAACAAGGGACACTTTTTTTGAAAAAACCCTGTAGTCTAGGCACACCCACAGACACCTATAGCCTACCTAAGCCTCAGTATGATACACAAATAAGAGAATAACAGGTGTTCCCTGCTCCTCCCCAATGGGTCCCTTTTGGGTAAAATTAGGATGCTACACAAGTAATGGCTTAGGCACCGACATAGTCTGACTCCAAAGGAGGGGTTCCTGGCTGTGGATGGAAGCAGAAATGGCTTAGGCACCTACACACTGACTGCAGAGGAGGCTGTAGTGCTTACCCTTCTCATCAGCTTGGTAGGTGGCTCCTCCTGTAGCTGGCCAGCTTTTTAAATCATTTTTAGATGCTTGTTTCTTCCTAGTCATTGTACAGGAAATCTGGGCACTTAGCGTAGACTTTTCAGATCCCATTTGTGTACCAGTCATTATTGTAGACACTCTTCTCAAACCCTTCGTAACCAACACCCCCAGCTATCTCCGAGACACTACTGACTTCCTAAGGAAACTACAAAACATCGATAACCTCCCCAATAATACCATCCTTGCCACCATGGATGTAGAAGCTCTATATACCAACATCCCACATGAAGACGGATTACAAGCAATTAGAAACACTATCCCAGAGGACACTACTGCCAACCTGATAGCAGACCTATGTAACTTTGTTCTCACCCACAATTATTTCCAGTTTGAGAACAACTTATACCTCCAGATCAGCGGCACAGCCATGCGTACACGCATGGCCCCACAGTATGCTAACATCTTTATGGCTGACCTAGAACAACGTTTCCTCAACTCCCGTCCCCTTTCACCTCTCCTCTACCTACGGTACATCAATGACATCTTTATGATCTGAACGCATGGCCAAGAAACACTGGAGATATTCCACAGAGATTTCAACAACCTACACCCCACCATCAACCTCAGCCTGGACCATTCTACACGAGAGATCCACTTCCTGGACACCACCATACAAATCAACAATGGAAAATTAGACACCACTCTCTACAGAAAACCCACCGACTCATACAGTTACCTCCCATCCAGAACACACCACACGATCCATCGTCTATAGCCAAGCCCTTCGATACAACCGCATCTGCTCTAATCCCACTGACAGAGACCAGAAGCTTCAGGATCTCTACCAAGCATTTATAAATCTCAACTACCCACCCAGAGAAATAAAAAAGCAAATTGAAAGAGCCAGACGAATACCTAGAAACCATCTACTTCAAGACAGACCCAAGAAAACCAACAATAGAACACCACTTGTCATCACCTACAACCCCCAACTTAAACCTGTCCAACACATTATCAATAAACTACAGCCTATATTGGAACAGGATACCATACTCAAAGACGCTCTGGGAGACAGACCCATAGTCTCCTATAGACAACCACCTAACCTCAGGATGATTCTTACCAACCACCACAGGACATACCACACTAATACCAACCCTGGTACCTTCCCTTGCAACAAACCCCGTTGCCAGCTTTGTCCACATATTCATTCTGCTGATACCATTATTGGACCTAACCAAGTGAGTTATAAGATCAAGAACACATATTCCTGCGCATCCAGAAATATAATCTATGCTATCATGTGCCGAAAGTGTCCGTCTGCTATGTACATTGGACAAACATCTCAGACACTTCGCCAAAGGATTAATGCCCACAAAACAGATATCAGACAAGATCACAAAGAAAAAACAGTTTCTTGCCATTTTAACCAGAAAGGACACTCTCTCAATGACTTAACCACCTGCATTCTGCTACAAAGACCTTTTACATCTGCACTTGAAAGGGAATCCTCTGAACTGTCATTCATGTTAAAATTCGACACTTTCCAAAAAGGACTTAACAAACATTTGAACTATCTCACCCATTACCAAGATAGTTTCCCCAATTATCACCTCTAATACCATTAACTCACAAACATCCCACTCTCCCTACCTCTAATATCAATTCACAGACACTTATCTTCCTTCCTCCCTCCCCCCCGCATCCCCCTCCTGTTCTGCAATGTGATTTGTCCTTTTCATATTTGTTCATTTTTTTAAATTGTATCCTTTGGTATATATGGTTGTGACTACTTTCTTCCACTATTTGATCTGAGGAAGTGGGTCTGGCCCACGAAAGCTCATCATCTAATAAACCATCTTGTTAGTCTTTAAAGTGCTACATTGTCCTGCATTTTGCTTCAGTCATTATCTAGGCAGCTAACAGGTACATATTGCAATGCTGAATGTTGCAACATGTAAGTCCCTTTATGAATCTGGGCCTCAGCAATTAGGAAGGTACTTGTTTCAGAAATATGGCATGTACCTAACAAAAAATCCTAGCAAAAAACTAAGTCATTTGTAATTATATCAGCTTGTTGATGATGGTTAATCAGTTTCCAAGAAAGAATAGTACATTCCAGCTTGGAAGCACTTTCCCCACAGTACTGGCTGTGAGTGAAAATTACTCAGATTTCAGAATCCTAATCAATTTCATTCACAGCTGGTAATGTAGGCAAGCTGCTTCTCTATTGCAGTGCAATGCTATTCTGTCTCCTATAGCTTGGCCCTTAAAGTACAGAAAGAAAGTAAAAATGGGAAAAAACAATCAGAAGGAAAAGAAAGTAAGGAACAGAAAAACAGACTAACAAAGAAAGAAAAGTAGACACTACAAGAGTAATGACCAAAATCAATTTCCCCCCAACCATGGTACCTCACCTTATATTTGATGAATTGGATCATCAAAAATTGCCTTTTGATAACCCACAGGATAAAAATGGTGCAAATCAGTTTGTTTACACTTGTGGTTTCTTTGCCAAGAGGTTTCCTGTTTTTCTCTCTGCTCTTTTTCCTGAAGAAAATCAGTGTCATTTTTCCACAAGAAATAAGGACAACACCACAGCTATGTGACTTTCCATTTCAAAGAGCAGCAGTGTTTTTAAACAAATGTTACACACTGACAGTTAATTTAGGAAAACTGTCAATTCTGACATCAGCAGCCTCTCTCAGCTCACTTGTTTTACATTGAGGAGATCATTCTACCCTGCACAGTGACTCACTCATAGCCATCTCCCTAAATAATCTATTCTCGGTCAGACAGACAGTTCCCTTTCTCACACGCATACAGCATAAAAAAAAAACCCTGATAACAAAATAACTACAGGAAACTATTAGGTGGAGTGTTAAACTTCTTCACTCACTCATTTTACATTATTGCCGACCATTCCCAACTCCTGAGGTTGTAGAATGTGTAATTCGATTGTACACTCTTTTAGCAAAATCCTTGCCTTTATATCTGTTGCCAAGCACCTTGCATGCTGTTAGTGCTGGACAAATTGCCAGCTGCTTCTGTGAAACTGTAGCATTATTTCTAGTGCAACCGTATGCACCTTTCCCATCCCCCAGTACCTTGAACAATGGACCTTATTGCCATCTATTTTCATCCTGTCCTGAAAGCTTGTTTCTCTCACCAACAGAAGTTAGTCCAATAAATAATACTATCTCACCGACTCTAACATCCCAGGACTGAGAGGACTACAACTACGTTGCATATAACAAGTGACATCATTTTGAACTTCAGAACCCATTTGGTTATGAAAAGAACTCTGTTTGAATGGCCATCAAAATGTATGTTTCAAGTCCAGTCTCTTTGGGGCTGCCATTCATATGGCCAAATACCATGCACAAAACTAAATAGACCTCTGAAAGCCCATCCTTATTCCAGGCCCACAAAGTCGTATTTGCTTTTGAGAGGAAACCCACATTTAATGGCAAGCTACATAAGAGCTATGTGACAAGTCCCCACTCTGATCAAGAGGTTGAATCCATGTCACCTTTCTGCCTGAGGGTATGTCTACACTAGTTCGAACTAGGGTGGCTAATGTAGTCATTCGAACTTGCAAATGAAGCCTGGGATTAAAATATCCCGGGCTTTATTTGCATGTTCCCGGGCACCGCCGTTTTTAAATTCCCGGTAGTTCGAACTCCCTGCCTGCGGCTACACGCGGCACAGGTTAGGTAGTTCGAACTAAAGCCCCTAATTCGGACTACCGTTACTCCTGCAATGAGGAGTAACGGTAGTCCAAATTAGGGGCTTTAGTTCGAACTACCTAGCCTGTGCCGTGTATAGCCACAGGCAGGAAGTTCGAACTACCAGGCATTTAAAAATGGCGGCACCCAGCAACATGCAAATAAAGCCCGGGATATTTTAATCCCAGACTTCATTTGCAAGTTCGAATGACTACATTAGCCACCCTAGTTCGAACTAGGGTGGCTAGTGTAGACATACCCTGAGTTCCTAGCAATAATGGCAGAAAGGCACTGCACATAAGGAGGAGGGAGAAAACTTGTTCATCTTGGCCTCTGAGGATAGAACAAGAAGCAATGGGCTTAAACTGCAGCAAGGGAGATTTAGGTTGGACATTAGGAATAAGATCCTAATTGTCAGGGTAGTCAAACACTGGAATAAATTGCCCAGGGAGGTTGTGGAATCCCCATCTCTGGAGATATTTAAGAGTAGGTTAGATAAATGTCTGGCAGGGATGGTCTACAGTTTTGGTCCTGCAGGAGGGCAGGAGACTGGACTCGATGACCTCTCGAGGTCCCTTCCAGTCCTAATATTCTATGATTCTATGATTCATTCTGCCTCTCCACTTACGTACAGCTGCAGTTGTTCCATGGCTGAGTGAGTTCCATAGGAATTTAAATGTGTTCGTTTTGACATCATTTTTCAATGTGACACAATGCTTTTGGGAATAAGCTACTTTTTAAAAAAAAAAAAAAGAAATACAAACTCAGGGAGGTATTTATTCAGGGAGGAGGAAGAAGTAGTCCTTCACAAAACTTGTTGGCCTACAAAAGAAGAGTGAAACAGAAGAAAAAGAAAGAGGGGAAAGGAAATAAAAGGGAGGAAGTTTCTTTTTTTAATGCGCTTTTGACATTTTAATGGGTTTGAATTATCTTTGAACTGTAAAAAGAATTACTTATTTAATGACAGAGACAAGATCAAAAATATATGGCTAAAAAGGGATATCCATATATCCATGTCACATGAACCAGGCTAAATCAACAAAATAAAACATGACGTGTCATTGGAAAAAAAAAATCCAAGTATACATCAAGAATGTGTACCAGCTGCTTTATGGTCCAAAGGCAGGCAAAATCCCAAATAGAAAATCTCGAGTTAACTGGATTATTAATAATACAAGCAACATGCAGGGTAACTTCCTGGAAAGAGGAAAAAGGAAAACAAATTATCCCCAAACCAGATGCACATTAATACTACTGATGGCTATCACTTAATAAATAGCTTGACATAAAAAATAATTAATGGCTGCCAAAGTTGGTAAGGTTTTTAAACAGACCATTTGCTGTCACACTAGTTTTTCTCCCATTTCATCATGTTTATCCAGACAATCTACCATTCTTCGGTAGTTAATTCCATAGTGTCACTCCAATGTCTAGACAATATTTTATGTCCTGCTGATACAACAGTATACAGTAAATCTGACAGAGTACTAAAGAAAGGCAATTCTTCAGGCTGAATAGATAAAATGCAGATAATTATGATAATGGTAGTTTAACAACTGATGAGAGTCAAGCAAAAATCCTGCTCTGAAATGACTCTATCATCGCACAATCTTAGAACAAACTTCCATATAATCTTCTGTTCAATCTAAATTATAATATCTGCTCTATAATACCATATTCCTTATAATTGCAATAATCACTCAAAGTGTGGCTAGATCACAGGACTGAAAGCCAGGAGTCCTAATTTCATTCCCCATTCTGACACTGGGATATATGAATAAGAACATCTTGTTTGCATTCAGAAAACAAAATAAGTCTCTTGCCCACTTTGGTTCACCTGTCAAATAACCTTCTTTACAGGGATGTTGTAAGCCATAAATAATATTTAGAACCTGTTTCAACATTAATTAGCTATAAGGTGATGATAAAACAGAAACTATTATCTTTAAATAGTTTCTCTGAAATGATTTTAATTGTAATTTGTTACATCTCACATATTTACATATTTTTGTTATGCAGTATCAAAATTAAAATTGATACTTATTCTTAAGCTTTCCAGTAGCCTGTGGATCTTATTTAACAACTATTACTAGTCTTGGCAGAATTAAATTTGCATTTTTTTTAAATTTTAATGGATAATATTAATGCTTATTTTTAAGCATTTTTAAATGTTCACAGTAGCACAAAAGTAGGGGACCAATGATTTTCCCCCCCAATTTCTTATCTATTTATATATTCAGAGTTGTGGGAAATTGGGGGTGGGGAGACTAGATAATTGACAGTAGATTTTGCATTGCAAGGTTAAAACTTGATAACACTTAAAATGAGGGCTGTCCAGCAATAAAAAATTAAACAGGATTAATCATGTGATTAATGACACTTAAACCACAACAGACTACAATTTATTTAAAAATTTTGGATGTTTTCAACATTTTCAAATATGTTGATTTCAGTCACAACACAGAATACAAAGTGTACGGTGTTCAGTTTATATTTATTAATTAAGAATTTATGCACTGTAAAAAATAGTACTTTTAATTCACCTCATACAAGTACTGCAGTGTAATCTTTTTATCATGAAAGTGAAATTTTAAAATATATATATTTTTTTATATAACTGTACTAAGATAAAAAGCAAAAGTTTAGAAACTTACAAGTCCACACAGTCCTATTACTAGTTCAGCTAATCACTAAGGTATATCTACACAGCAACATTATTTCAAAATAACTATAATAATACACAGCAGGCAGTTATTTTGAAATAATGTCAAAATACTATCAAGCTAGAGGACTTCTTACTCCGACACCTGTAACCATCATTGAACAAGAAGGAAGGGAAGTTGGAGGAAGAGTGCTCTATTTCAAAATAAGTGCTGTACAGATGCTCCCAATTTTAAAATAAGCTATGCAATTGACGTAGCTCAATTTGCGTAGCTTCTTTCGAGTTAAGCCCTACCGTGTAGACACACCTTAAGACAAACAAATGTGTCTACGATTTTGGGAAACATGCTGCCCATTTCTTATTTACAATAGCACCAGAAAGTGAGAACAGGTGTTCACATGGAACTTTCATAGCCGGCTTTGCAAGGTATTTATGTGCCAGATATGCTAAACATTTGTTTGGCCTTTAATTCTTCAGACACCATTCCAGAGGACATGCTTCCATGCTGATGACGCTCATTAAAAATAGATTAATTAAATTTGTGAATGAACTTCAGAGGGAGAGAACTTCATGCCTCCAACTCTGTTTTACCCACATTGTGCCATATATTTCGATTATAGCAGTCTCAGATGATGACTCGGCACATTTTGCTCTTTTTTAAGGATACTTTTGCTGCAGATCTAAAACACAAAGAAGGTACTAATGCAAGATTTCTTAAGATAGTTACATGACTCAACCCACGGTTTAAGAATCTGAAGTGCCTTGCAAATCTGAGAGATATAAGGTGTGGAGCATGTTTTCAGGTCTTACCAAAGCAACACTCTTATGTGAAAACTACAAAACCTGAACTATCAAAAAAGAAAATCAATCTTCGGCTGGTGGCTAGTGACTCAAATGATGAAAATTAACCTGAGTCAGTTTTCACTCCTTTGCATGGATGCATGTCCTTTGGAGTGGTGGTTGAAGCAGGAAGGGACATGTTCATCTCGCATGTATGTTTATTTTGCCTATCTGTAAATTTAGATAAAATGGAAAAACATTTGTGTGTGCATTTGGCAAAATTGACATTTCACATTTACTAGTAAAAATCTAATCTTTCCATGCCTAACTGTTTAGACGTGTGTACATGATATGTATGGATGCATGGCATACTATAATTAAAGTACTGTTAGGACAGGCATAATAAAGAAACTAGTTGGCAGTTTAGTGGCAAAACAATGCACTGCCATGCAGAAGGTGCAAATTTAGGTCTCAAATGCCAAAAAAAAGTTTTCCCCATTGCTCTTGAGCAACCTCCTCCGGCTGACATTTTCAGTTAATCAGATCCAGATGTTACATTCATTGGTTGTCCCAATGTCTGGTCAGTAGCCAGCAGTGGCCCTTTTCCATTTATGATTTGTTTTAGTAGATGCAGACTTTTCCCTGCTTTCCCCTATATCTTTTGTCAATTCCAACGTTTACGGTCTGAAAACATCCACTCAATATGCAGCAGCAACCAAAAAATGCAAAAAGAAAGCTGGGAATCATTAAAAAAGGGCTAGATCAGAAAGGAAATATCATATTGCCTCTCTAAAAATCCATAACACACCCACCTCTTGAATACTACGTGCAGATGTGCTTGCCCCATCCCAAAAAAAATACATTGGAATTGGAAAAGGTTCAGAAAAGGGCAAATGATTAGGCGTATGGAGCAACTTCAATATGAAAAGAGATTAATAAGACTGAGTCTTTTCTGCTTGAAAAAGAATGAGTAAGGAGAAGATATGATTGAGGTCTACAAAATCATTAATGGTGCAAAGAAAACGAATAAAAAAGTATTATTTACTCCTCATTACACAAGAACTAAGGGTCACCAAATGAAATTAATAGGCAGAAGGTTGAAAACAAACAAAGGAAGCATTTCCTTACACAACACAAAGTCAACCTGCAAAACTCCTTCCTGGAGGAGACTGTGAAGGCCAAGACTATAAAAGAGTTCAAAAAAGAACTAGAGAAATTCATGGAGGACAGGTCCATCAAATGGGTATTTGTCAGGATGCGGTGGGATGATGTTCCTAACCTTTGTTTGCAGGAGCTGGGAATGAGTGAAAGGGAATGGATCATTTGATGATTACCTGTTCTGTTCATTCCTTCTGGGGCATCTGGAATTGGCCACTATCAGAAGACAAGACACTGGGCTAGATGGGTCTGACCCAGAATGGCCATTCTTATGTTCTTATGGAATGTGTCCTACCTGAAGACCTGTCAGAAATGTTAGGAAGTATAGAATACAACTCTCTGCTTGTTCAATAGTACTTCCCTCAGGCAGCATGTTATACCTGTTCCCGTTGACCTGCACTGGCTTCCTATACATTTCTGATTGCAATTCAAGGGGCTGGTTTGAATCTATAAAAGGATCAGGCTTTGCTTATCTTAGAAACTGCAATACCACCAAAGTTGAAATCAGCTGAATTATCTGAGCTAACAGTCCTCTGGTTTACATCTGAGAAAGTTGAGGACGAGGATCCTTTGTCTCCTAAACTTATTTTCTCTCTTCCTTCAGTCTGAATTTGTTTCCCTTCAAGCCACAATGCAATTCCTATCTATTTTCTAGGCTTTGTAGGTGAGGACTATGCAAAGTTAATGAGGATGAAGGTCTAGAGCACTAGAATCTGTCCTCTGAATCTGGTCTATATCAATGCACGTTAACAGATTGTTAATGCATGTCAGCAGGATCCACCTGAATAGTCAGACTGTGGCAGGCAAGTGGAGATAGATTCACACCCCAGCTTGCTGTGAACTAAATGTCTGTGTAGACAAGCCCTTGCACTCTGTGGGAAAGGCTGATAGTGGGAGGTTAATGAGAAAGAAGAATTTCAATCTGGGTAGGTTAGGTAACATCTTTCACTGGTGAGAAATTGAATCCAATTTTTATTTGTATGTGCTTGTAGCCAGACATGAACCCCATCTTGTTCCCCTCTCCCTCCCCCCGTCCCCCCCAGAGAGCAAGAGAAAGGCAGCTAGTCTTTGATGCCCTGGGAACGCAGGTGTGCTACCTGTCCCTGACTCTACCATAAACAGAAACCAGACAGTAAATGGGCTAGCTGACTACTGGGAGGCCTCCCGTCGCCCTGATGGCTAGTATCAGTAATTGACACGCCTGCACTGTCCCAGGAGAGGAATCTTCGCCCATCACATACCAGAGGTGCCTATTGTCTGCATTTTCCCAGGTGTGAATTATGCTTTGCACCCTTCGTGGGAAACTTGGCATTCAAAGCCATTTTTCCTAATTGGCCACTGGAGACCAGGAAGAAGCCTACGTGACCCAAGGGGTATAAAGAGGGGTTTAGTAGCCCACCCCATTTGAGCTCCAATCACCTACACCTGCTGGCAGGTATTGATTGCCTCCCGAGGTCCGTGGGACGCCCAACTTCGCCCTACTTCTTCCCGAGGGATTGAGAGAAAGACGCTGGCCATGCCAAGTCTGGAACGCAGGGGTGAGAATTGTACCTGCAATGTGTTTCTTTATGTGTACACTTTAATTGTCACTCTGTTATAAGTTTAGTTACTTTATTATAGTTTCTTAAGGCAAACTGCTTCATTTCTATTGTAAATTGCCTTTGGTAAGGTGATTTAGCCATAAACTTTGGAAATAAGTGGGTGCCCTCATTCACTTATAAATATATATATATATTGAACCAAGTTTCTTTTATTTTATTTTCTCTTTCTCCTATAAATAAGCCAGTGCATGTCAAGCTTCTGACTTGAACCCGTGCTGCTGTACCCGAACCGAACACAAACAAAAGAACTTCAGCCGGTCAAAAGGACAGGTATAGGAAGAGCTTGGGCGTTTTGGATTGTGTCACTCCCAGGTGACAGATCCGTTGGGGCATCTCTCAGTCTTTCCCAGACTGCCCACTGCGAAGGGATTTCTGTATCCTAGCAGCTAAAATCTGAGGTGTAATAAGCTCTTCCTATAAACTCGGGGCGTCTGAGAGCCTGTTGGCGGCCCTCTGCGACGGGACCCCGGTCCTAGCAGTAAAGTCACAGACGTTAAACTATTTTTCGGGGTGCCCTCCAGCCTCCTAGGCTGCCCACTGAAACAAGACTTTGCGTCTCAGCAGTTGAAGACTTGGGTGTAACACACACACACACACACACACTGCCCTGACCATCTCGGCTGACAGTGCTTGAAACAAAATTTTGTTCAAGCTAGGGATAGGCACAGTTTTAAATAAATGAGCCCAGAGAATACAGATAAGGTTCTGTTCCCATAATGTGGATACCTTCCTCATTCCTCCCCTTTCCACACGTGCATACGCACTTGTTTTTTAAAATAACTTAAATTCTAAATTGTTTTAAAAAGTATCTTCTGCATTTAATCCCTCTCTTCCCCCAGAAATGGCATCATACAACTCCAAATGACATTAAACATAGATATACATAGCACACATAAATAAAGTGACTTTTTAAACTATTCAGTAAAAGGTTATTTCTATTGTTAAGTAACCATTAGAACAGATGTAAATAAGTTTAAAATTGTGACTAATAATAATTAGATAAAACTAACATTTCAAGGATGGATAGCCAAGCCTTCACTTCAAATGTCCTGTCTTTGGATGATCTTTGTACTACAAATATGGCACAAAATTACTTTTTTACATTTAATTTGTAAGTGACTCACTAAAATTATTGGCTTTTTTGTATAATTCACATCCCCATATTTCTCCCTTAAAATCACTTGTAAAACACCATTAACTTAACTGAGGAAGAAGCAGGCCCTTAGTGACCTTTTACAAATACTCCCATCTTGTTCCTTATTTTTAATGAAAAACTGCCTTGTATTTTTTTTAAATTTACTTGCAATACAAAGGGATGACTTTGCTCTGTAGCTCATTATTCCTTAGTCCGGTTACTGATGCTATTACTGTATTGCTGCGATTCTCAAGTGAGGCCATTAGAGCTGCATATGGTCACCACGCTGACACCATAACTTTTGGGGTCTCAGAGCCCCTTCCCTAAGCTCTCTGCCATGGGTCACTGGTGCTGCTTTTTTCCATCAGCAGCCCAAGTCCATGGTGAGCCTTGTGCTGTTTCAGTGTAGCGTAGTAGGGCAGCTGCCTCTGGCTCAGGAATGGAATCAGCCCTGAGAGAGAGGAGTGTTGAACAATTCCTGTCAAGAACCTTTGAAATAAAAACTAGTTCATTTGCAACTGGTAATTTTAGTGGTATTATTAGAAGTACATATCATTCCTTAAATGGAAGAGATTTATTTTCTTTATATTGACACTTCCAAATAATCACATGATTATATTAGCACTAGTTTAATATTTTCACTGTCAAAATTGTAACCAACATCAATTTGCTATGATCACCTTTGTGAACCACAGAGAAAGCTTGTTCTTGGCTTTTAGTCCTAAAAGTGGAAAGCCCAGTAAACATCAGCAGACACTGTCCCTTACTTTATAATTTAACCATAATGTATTGTTTCAACTTTCTACTGTAGCACCAGTTCATTGCCGATTAGTTAAAAGTAGCTGAATTTATAATTTTGTAATAAAAATTCAACCCAGGAGGACACTTAGTAGCTGAATGGATTTCTTAAATGCACATTTAGTTCAAGTTACAGGAATGAAAACATAAGCATTTTGGTTTAGCTTTTTTTTTTCAGGTTAAATAATTCATAGATGGCTGCAAGGGTGAATAGTAAATATTATTCATTAAGGCAGAATAGAAATCAATGGGTTTTTAAAAAAAATCCATCACAATCTTGACTTTTAAAATAAAGTCATATTTTATTCCTTATTTGTTAACCTATGTGATCTGATCAAATTGGCACAGGCTAATGGGGTTGCCTCCTCCTCACTAGTTCACCTAAGCAAAACATCAATCAGTTTGAAGTTTCTACTCCCCTGTGAAACCACACCTAAAACCTGTAGCCCTACTCCTTTTTCAGGTGAGTATTACCACAACTCTAAAGGAACTGCATAGTTTACTAAGAAACTGGGATACAGGGAGGGAGAAAGGATGGCAAGTGTCTATGCTGGAATAACCAAGCCCCAAGGACTCAAAAGCATATGTAAGGAGCAAAATTTGATTGTGATGTAGTCTCACCAGTGAGATTCAAAAACACAGTTTTCATATAAAACGTAGGAGAGAAAACAAGCTGAATCTAAATAAGGAGAGTCCAGTGAAACAGAACATAACTGTGTGGGGAAGAAAAAAAACAATAAGAGCAGGCATTCAGATCCCAGTCTTCATTTACTCAAAAAAGTGAGCCCCTCATGAGATCTTGGAACTCTGAATTCATACACTTAATTCTACATCAGGCATTAATGTTTCAATAAAATATAAAAGGAGCATCAGGGTTTTGCCTTGCACCGTTCCTCATCCATTCAGGGTTAGCTCCTATGCTCTCAAAAGATTGGAAGGGTCTGTATACAAGATTGAAAACCTCAAGAACACTGTTTGGGAAGCTTAAAAATCCTGCTTGAAACCTGTAAGAGAATAAAGTGGCTACAGAACTTTCTAAAGGATTGGGATATGTGGAGTTACCACAGCACTTAAACAACTCTGGGCAGATCCAAACCATGGCAGTATTTTTCCTTTCCTGTTTTGCGATTACAGTAGAAGGTGAAGAGAGAGGTGCTCGATTTAAGAACCAATTTATGAATCACATGTGAGAAAAAAAATATCTTTTTGGAAAATGATAAATGGCAGGAAAGGGCAGCTTCAGGACTGTGCTGTAACATGAGGAAGAGACTTTCTTGTGCATAAGCAGACTTCTTGTAGACTGAGACACTGCCTGTTAGTAGTCGAATGTTGCTACAACTGCTGCAAACTACATCAGTACACCACTGCCTACATAGCCTGTCTCAGTTTCCTAGTTGAGGGAGATTTGGAAATACTAAGTAGGAGCTGAAATAAAACAAACTAATTAATATAAAAAAAATAAAAATAAAATCCAAACAAGTGTAGGGTCCATTTATGGAAAGTTTGAGGGCACCAGTAGAGATTAGTGATTGCAACATCTTAGTCAGGCTGACAAGTTAACTCCAACATACCCCCATAAAGCGGTCAGAATCTTCATTTTCAGTCTACCCTGACTGAAATAACTTTCTTGTATTTAAAGTACATATAAATACCTTTAAAACCCGCTTGTCCCTGCCAAATGATGCAAGGTTTCCATGACTAATCATGCTCAGTGACTTCACTCTCTCATCTGCTCAATTTAAAAAAAATCAAATGTTCACTTTTTACCCAAATTCAACCTGACACCTGCAAATCAGGTTACTCTTTTCTGCCTCTACCATTATCAACAAAAATACTGCAATCACAGCTCAGCTGAAAATGTCTGGTTGGTGTCTGAGGCTTTACAGAACCATGTTCACTCTTCCATAGCTTTTATTAGTTCTGCAGCACATAGAGGAATAAAAATATTTTCCCCCAACAAATGAAACAGACAGAAGTCAAAGATAAACAAGAAGCAGAGATTCTGAATAAGATATTTTTTGCATAAAATAAGGCTATTCACCACGGAGTAACTGGAGTTTTTTGAGATGTGTAGTCCCTCTCGGCATTCCTATGGCTGTGCCCCATGTGCCTGAGACTGAAAAATTTTTCACTAGTGGTGTCTGCTGGTCCGTGTCTGTGCTCTGTGCCTCCTCATGCTCCAATCAGGGGACAAAAGAGGTGGCACAGACTGCCTGCCTGCCTCTTCAGTTCTTACTGTACTATGAATTATAGTACGGTTCCAAAGCAAAGAGAAGAGAGGGCTGTCATGGAATACACATAGGATCACACATCTTGAAGAACTCCAAATAATATGAAGTAACGTGTCTTCTCCAAGTGCAGGTCCCTTTGCGTATTCACTGTGTGTGACTCTCAAACTACACACTTTGAGGAGGCAGGTATGAGGAACATGCTGCACCCCAGATCACAGGACCAATGTTCCAAAGGAAACATCTATGGATGAAGCTTGCTTAAGGCTTAGTAAAAATACCTACTGAGCCCATTGCAGCAAACCCACAAAAGCATCTTGTGCTTTGGCACAATGAGCCCTCACACTTTCTTTTCATAGCTAACATGGTTAGTGTGACCTGATGTCCCAATTTTATAGGGACAGTCTTGATATTCAGGACTTTTTTTTATATAGGTGCTATTAACCCCCATCCAGATTTTACACTTGCTATCTGGTCACCCTAAAGAAGCATGAAATATGAAATCCTCACAGAGACCCTTTGCAATACAATTGCATCTTCTTTCATTTGCTCAGTATCACTGTTGCAAAGGTAAGGTTCTTTGGCTGCTTTAATTGTGCACTCTTGTAATAACATATTTGGGCTTCTTTTAAGTAGAACTGTGAGTTTTCTGGGTTTGTTATACTGGTTTTGCAATAACTACAACAGCTCTGCAAAGATTAAATTACCCTCAAATTACTGATCAGTATTCCCACTCCATGGGAGATCACCACTGACCAGAGGGGCCAACAGAACTGCTGGGCCTTTGGGCAAGAGGGAAGGGGAGGTAAAGCTGGCTCTGGATTCCCAGAAGGGGTGAGACCTTGGGCAGAAGGGGCAGGGTGCAAGCTTGCCTCCCCCCACCAGTCCTTCAGTGCCACCTGAATCATAACACCTAGTGCTCCAAGGGCAATTTAAAGGACCCAGAGCTCCCAGGCCCTTTTGAATCATCGGGCCCCAGAGTAGTTGAGATTTCCTCTTTAGCTGCCAGGATTGAATAAGCTCATGAGTATTCTCACTGTTTGTTTTTTACCTGGAATAGTGAATGGCTTGATGGCCTGCGATATTAAAATAGAAGTCAGTTGTGTGCTTCATCTCATCAGTGTGTCCAGAGACTTCAATCCAGTGTCCTATTGGCAGGCAGTAAACACCATCTACCAAGTTGCTTTCGTTGTAGACACAACAACGGTCGTGATGGGGTCCATTACCTGAAACAGAAGCAGCAACGTACACAGCTTGTGAATCAACAATGTTGTTTACACAATCAAAGTAGATGTGAATTTAAATATGAATGTAAGGTCTTTGAACAGGGACTGTAACACAGGGTGGCTGAACTCAGTACATGAAGTAGATATAGCTCTCTTCTCTGCCAGAATCGGTGTTCCCACTTGCCCAAGTTCGAGGGTAGGGAAACACTTGATGCTCTACAGAAAAAAGGGGGAATAGGAGACAGTGAATCAGATGCCTGAGTGACGGTCAGAAAGGGCAGATGAGAACTGCCAGAGGTAGAAGGTGTTTCCGGGGTGAAGGCTGAAAGCAAGGAAAGCAGCAAAAGGGGCTTTCTGGCTGGCATCCCAAACCCAGAAAGAGTGCGTCTAGACTACAGGTTTTTTTCGGAAAAACAGCCATTTTTCTGAAAAAATGTAACTTACATCCATGCTGCTATTGCATTCTTTCGAAAGAAAATAGAAAGAATGCAGAGGGGTTTTCTGACATTGGTAAACCTCATTCTACGAGGAAGAACACCTTTTCTAAAAGAGGGTATGTCCACACTACCACCCTAGTTCGAACTAGCAGGGTAATGTAGGCATACCGCACTTGCAAATGAAGCCCGGGATTTGAATTTCCCGGGCTTCATTTGCATAAGCCGGCCGGCGCCATTTTTAAATGCCGGCTTGTTCGAACCCCGTGCCGCGCGGCTACACGCGGCACGGGCTAGATAGTTCGAACTAGCAAGCCATTCCGAACTATCTGTACGCCTTGTGTGGCCATGGCCAAAAGTGCCAGTGTATGGTAGCATTCACGCGCAAGATGGCTTGAGTTTTAATGACTGCTTATACTGTGTGTGGGAAATGAAACATGTCGGGGATTTTGTTGTTTGCGTTTTGGTAATACACTAGACCCAAGGGTATTATTTAATAGAGAGCCTACATTAGCTTTACTGAGGATACTAAAAGGCAAAATAGAGGCAGGTTTGCCTGTCGTGCTGCACCCTGAAGAAATGGAACACTCCAGATGAGGCTATTCTATGACAGACTCCCACTTACTATCTGTTTGGAGAACACCCAGCATAACACAATTCATATTACCCAATCTGACTGTCCTTGCACACAACCACAAAATGAATGCTTAGCAATCACCATCACTGAAACCTTTTAAAAGAAGAAATAAGAGGTGCTGTATAGGAACCCAAATCCTCAACAGGCTATTACAAGCACCTAAAGGTTACAAAATGGGAGAGATTAAACAGTTTTTCAAATGTATGTCTCTTTGCTGCTTCCCTGCAAAGCTCTGCATTTTCCCTGCAACTTTCGAGAGCATCACTAGTACCTAAAGAAAATCTCATCTACAATAGGAGATTTTTCATAAAATTTTCCACTATTGCTATCATCAGTTCAGCTCCCCATGTGGTAAAGAAATCTAGAATAGACAATGTAACAGGTTTTAAGTACCATGTTGTGTCAGTCTGCTCTCGGCAGGGTGTTTAAATGCTGGGGGTCCTATCCACACTAGCAGTTCCCATACTTAAGTATATATCCAACCAAAACCCAACTTCCTCTCTCCATTTACACATTTGTGGTTTTGTCAAATGTTGCAAGGAAAACAAAAAACTCAGGTCTTGACAGATAAAGAGCCTTTCCATTTCATTGTTATAATGCTTTCACTTGTCATTTTTAAAGGTTAGAGTTAAAAGGGTTAATTATGCCTCTTCCTTCAGAGGAATGCTAAGAAGGGGAGATAGCTAAAGAACCCAAATCAAGGTTCAACACAGATTTGTGGAAAGCAAAAGGTGTACTAGCTTGTTCTGCCATCAGTCTGTTGGTCCCAGAAACTGGGTGAGGCACAGGAAGGCAGTATGGAACCTCAAAGGAAACCAGTGACTTTGTCTAGTATAGGGAAATAACAAAGGATGCTCTCCACAGCACCCAGGAAACATCACAACTTTTAAAGGTACTATATCGCCAAGGGCTGATCCTGATTGTGATATTGCCTCAGTCCCACAAGAGGCGTAATTAAACTCCTAGGTTATGTCTACACTGGCGGGTTGTTGTGCCAGAAATATGCAAATGAGGCTAAGTGTGGAATATTGCCGAGCCTCATTTGCATATCTAATGAGCCACCATTTTGCGGAAGAGGCTCTTGCGCCAGAAGGAGCATCTACACTGCCCATTCTTGCGCAAGAAAAACTCTCTTGCGCAATGCCCTCATTCCTGAAAATAATGAGTGTAGCGGCATTGCGCAAGAGACATAGCCCTATTGTGATTGTGAGATTGGATCTTATATCGTTGGGGGTTTTTTAAGTTTTACGTTACACATATAATATGTAGCTCAATCAATAATAAAAAGCAATATCTATTTTTTCCTCACAAAAGCAACAACATTCAAGCAATAGTACTTGAAGTATAAAATCACATACTAATATCTATTTTCTTTCTCTGTTATTGAACTGGCATAATGACCAATCTGTCCCTATCCTTCTAATACAAAGATCAATTTTAAAAACTACAGTTCATATCTACAGTTAAAGAAAGATGAAAATACTGTTTTTCTATTAAAGAATTAGTGTGGAGCACAAGAAAACTATAAATATAATTAGGGTTTCTATTTTGCCATTTATTTTATAATACGATATCTGCTAAATTTGCAAGGTCTAATACCAACCAGGGAATATCTCAGTTCAGTGAAACTGTGTGTTTTTTTAAACTATAATTTATAGGGACAAAAAAAAAAGATATATTTCAGTAAACTCACTGCAACTGTAAAAAAAAAATGAGACTGAATAACACTGAGGTCTTAACAAGTAACAGAATGGTTGCTTGTGTGGATAGATAATCGAGTAGATGTAAACTACTTTCATTATACTGTTGCTTACTGAGTAAACAGATATGAGAGACAAATAAGAGTTATAGGAAATTTACTGTGATGAGAGCAAGTAACAAATACTAATGCAAATTATTAGGATCATCATTTAATAATTCTTAATTTTCTTTTTTTAATGCAGCACTTTTTGCCCTAGTTATGTGTTATTATTTCAAATATAAAATAAGGAATATAAAAGTACAAGGGAGAAAAACACTTCTGCCACACCTGTTGCTTAAATATTATATTCCATATACAATGATACAATACAACTGCTAGTAAAATATGGTACTCAGGACCAGCTTATAGCTTTTAACATTATGAATCTTGTCCTTTTATGCATATTTTTATTTCACATCTTTCATTGTTAGGGTTGCCAGGTGTCCGGTTTTGAACCAGACAGTCCAGTATTTAAGCTTTCCGGTTGGAAAACAAATTGAGAAAATATAAATGAGAAGATATAAGTGTCCGGTATTTTCTAAATAAGATGTAATGTAGATTGTGATGTAATGTCAAGTGTGTCCGGTATTTTGGTTGAAACCATCTGGCAACCCTATTCATTGTATGTTTTTCTTGATGCTTTCAAATAATATTTCAAGACAGCAGACTACATCAAAAGTACAATTAAAGTAGAAAAACAGTGACATTTATAAACACAAATACACCATCTGAATACACGATGGTTAGGACTATCTGGGTAGAGCTACAGCTTCCATTTTCTCTTTCTCTCTCTCTCTTTTTTAAAGTTTATAATAAAACTTATTTCAATGGTAAGGTTAAAGGGCCCAGTCCTGAAGGCACAGAACAATTCTCCTGTATATGGATGACTCGTGCCAATAAAGGTTGCAGAACTTTCATGAAACCCACTTATGATAACTTCCTGAAGTCACTTTTTACAATGTGAACAAGTCTAAATAAAATATTTTTCTTTATAAATTCTGAAACGTTCCTTTGTTATATTCATTGAATATGTTATATTCATTGAAATATATAAATGATAAATGAAATGTATAAATGATGCCATCCACTAAATGGCCACATTGATTGCCTTCTTCAACAGCTTTGGCCCTCTTTCTCAATGTTTACTTTTCTTATCACCCCTCTTCACCTACTAATTCCATATCACTATATTATTTCCCCCCTTTCCTGGCCTGCTTCAATTTATTCTACAACGTTCACTCTCCCTTCATACTGACAGAGGCGCACCTTCCCTCTACTGGTCTAACATCACTTCTCAGCTCTTCCTCTTGCGCCCTTTCCCTTCACCTCTGGCAACACCCATTCCAAGCCCACATTGGCCTTTTCACTTTTTTCTCTTCCTCCACTTCCTCTTATTCTTACCCTTTTCTCCACCAATCACTCCCGCTGGAATTCTGCAACATTATGCGATGCAGGATTTGCTCAGAATCAATGGTCGTTAGACAACTTTATTTTTCATGCAGCATTTGCTACTGTGGCTGCTCCCGCCTCCTATAGAAGGACGGGGTCCATGTGGTTGAAGAGTAAATAAGAGGATGCGGGTGCAGGACGGTATTGCCAGTGCTAGGCAAAAGACATGGAGACAGCAGGGACCCAAGAGCCTAGATACAGCAGCTATAACTGCTGACACTCATTTCATTCACACTGTAGGCTCCCATGGGCATGGAAGACACACAGTGAGGAGAAGGGGAACCCAACGACTGGCAGAGAAGGGGAGCTGTGCCTTGTGGCTATGCTCCCTGCCCCTCAGGGGGACACTGCTAGGCAGAGCAGTGTAGGAAACGGGCACCAGGGTGCGTCCAGCACAGTGACTGGTTGCAAGCTGTGCTCCTCAGGCCACTCCCAAGAGTGCCACGCAGTCAGGTATGTGATGCCCTCTGCCCAAGGACAATGCAGGTCTCTGAGGAACTGTGGGACAGTCCAGCCACTGTCTACCTCCATCTTTGCATGCACTAACAGCCAGGGAGCTCCTCAAGCTCAGAGCTCATTTTTATTGCCTCAAAACTTGACGTAAGGTACACTAGGAAGTTTGTCAAGCATCAGCTTTTTAAGGTGTTGGACACATAGCCACCTGCATTTGGACAGTTTGCCCTCATACTCCTATTTCCTTCATGCTCTCTTTTTTTGTCCCATTGTCAGTTCAAAAGTTTTAATTCATTAAAGGTACAAGTATAAGGAAATCAAATTCCCTGCATTCCCCATGCTAAAAATGCTTGGCACTATATAAAGTTAATATGCCCCTGACGAGACTACACAGCATTCTGCAGAGGTACAGAAATAATATCTTTGTTCACGTTACATCCTGGGAAACAAGGATACAGAAAGCTTAAGTTACCTCCTGCCCAAAGTCTCACAGCAAATGAGCACCCAGAGAAAACCCTAGAGTTCCTGGTTCCTAGTGTGGGGTTCATTTAACAGGGCTGCACTTGCCTCACCATTTAGATCACAACTTTTATTTTACCAAGCACTGAGATTGACTTCCATATAGATTATTTTTCAGATAGAAACAGGGACAAGGAGCATTTTTTTCTTGGGGGTGTAAACTTTGTGCCCTAGTTTGAACATTAGTTTACTCAAAATGACTTAAAGGACAATGAACTTTGGTCATACGAACAATGTTTTGTGAACCATACTCTGCTTAGAGTGACAATCCACTAAAAAGGCCTCCATTATAAGGCTTCCCTGATAATACAGATATTTTACTTCACTTTATTTTCTCTTAACAGTTGTGATTTTTACGTTTTATATTTGATTATTTGAATGAAAACCCTACAAAATTCTTTTGCTAAACATTTTTTTTCTTTTTGGATGTGTGTGTTATTTCATTTTATTCACCTGGGGTGGGTTCTGCTTCCCATGGGCATTGGGGCAGGCGGCCATGTACAATACCCTACTCTGCAAGTTGGGCCCAGTTTCACACACTCTAGGTATTGCAACCTGAAACTTTTTTGTCGCCTGTATGTTGTTACAAACAAACTTGCTGACAGGGTTGTTTTTTTAAATAAATTAAAATAATTGAAACTGACATGATTATAGTGTGTTTTTTTGAAAAAAATGCAGAATTTTAAAATAGTTACATTTATTTTGGCTTAGAATTTTTCCAGATGTAACCCTTGTCTCTTTTTAGTGCAGTGTAGGGGTGCTCAACTTCCTTTATGCTGTTCCCTGCTCTGGGGATCTTGCTTTATTTTTTTTAAAGCAGACAATCTGTGACATTTCTTACACTCACTTCCTCCATCTTTGTTCTTAAAGGCTTTCTCCCTATACCACAGACAGTCAAAGGAGAAGGCAACAATAGAGGCAATATTCCCATTCATCATGCTCTCCCTTTTCTAACTCTTTTCCCTCCTTCCTCTTGAGTTTTATGCAATCTGCTGACTAGCTTCCTCATCTCCTCATCCTATTTTCTCTTCAATTTGGCTTCCTGGTCCTCCATTTCCTTTCTTCCTAGTCCTCCTCCTTAATTCTTGATATCATTAACTTGGCAGTTGAAGTTCTTTTCAACTTTACCATCAGTCACTTCCTTTCCCACATGGCACTAAATTTACAACCATAATAAAATCTTACCACTTCTTCAAGTTAATAGTCTTCACTAAACCCTGGTATCTCTCATCTGTCACTTTCAAGTAGCTTCCTCTCTTTGATCGCTATTTATCATTAAAAGAGGTGAAGGAATAAGCAATCATCACTTGGGTTTTATTTTTTTTAAAACACCCTCTATTTATAATAGTGCATTTCACTCAAAATCACATCAAATTACTTTAGTAGCAATTTTTATGCACATCATATACACATCAATCATTCCACTCACCACTGACAAACAACAACAACACAGAATGCACAATTTGAAACAGGAAGGGAAGATGAGTTTGAAGAAAAGAAGTGAGATAATCATTTATAATTCATATACTGATTTTAATAGCATTCAGCATTCATGTCTTAGTTTTTTTCCTCCATAACTATTTAAATAATAAAAAGTTGTGGCCCCATATGGAGCAGAACTGCTGACACATTCTGTGGGACTGTGTCACAAATAACTCTAGTAGGGGAAACCTTCCCTGCAATAAAATGTATTTGGCCATAGCTAGGTGAAGAAACCACTCTAAACTGGCAATACAGAATAGACTCACTTCATGACAGAGTGAAGATGAGTGAGCTATGCCTGCTCATTGAGGGTATGTCTACACAGCAACATTATTTCAAAATTACTTAGTCCATGTCTACACAGCAGGTAGTTATTTAGAAATAATGTTGAAATACTGTCAAGCTGGAAGACTTCTTACTCTGACTCCTGTAACCCTCATTGTAGGAGGAATAAAGGAAGTTGGAGGAAGAGTGCTCTATTTCAAAGTAAGTGCTGTGTAAACACTCCAATTTCAGAATAAGGTATTTCGAAATAAGATACACAATTGACATAGCTCAATTTGCGTAGATTATTTTGAGTTAAGCCCTGCTGTGTAGATGCACCCTAAGGTAAAACATTGCAGTCATGTCTGTGAGAATTAGAAGCCTGCAATAGAAATAGTTGGCACGTCAATCTAATAGCTTTCAGTTCTCTGTCACTGGTGTGTAAAACTAAGTTCTCTGAGAACCATAAAGCTGGCATCTGAAGAGAACTAAAATGGGCTCCCCATCCCAAGACTGAAGCATTTGGCCATAGCACGAAAGTTGGTTGTGGATGGACAAATGGAACACATGCACACATATTGGCTAGATCTATCAACCAATGTAGGGATGTGAGGATATAGAAAGGCACTCTTACCGCAGAGTCCATCTGATGGTAGCTTGCTAGTTAGACAGATGTCTCTCAGCCCTGCAAGGGTTCTGAGTCGTAGCCTGATGTAGTGAACCACATACATGCAAGAGGCCATGTGACCCAAAAGTTTCAGTTTTGTGTTGTTGTGATCAGCAAACCTATGACAATTGATTGAATTGCTTGGAATCCGGAAGAAAGGCCCTGGCTTGAGATAATTCCACTGCAATCCCTATAAACTCTTAGGCTATGTCTACAAAGCTTCCCTCTTCTGCAAAAGCCTATGCAAATGAAGCATGGATTAGCATACTGTCACACTTCATTTGCATAATTAATTAGGAGCTGTTTTTGCGCAAGAGGTTTTTGCACAAGCGGGGGTTTTGCACAAAAAGATGCTGTGTAGATGCCACCTTTTTGCGTAAAAACGGCTCCTAATTAATTATGCAAATGAAGTGCAGCAATATGCTAATCCATGCTTAATTTGTAAAGGCTTTTGTGGAAGAGGGAACCTGTGTAGACATTGCCTTAATGTTCTGGACTGGGGAGAGGAGATATTTTTGTATCAGGGTAACACTAAGCACTTGCCATTTGGACTGGCCTTTGACAAGACAGTTATGTAGATAGGCATTAATATACACTCCTGCCCTTAAAAGGAATGCAGCCACTATAGCCATGGCTGAGAGCAGCCTACTTGTTAATAGGTAAATTAGTCTCAGTTTATAAGTACTCACATTGGAACAAATATTGAATAATGGACTCTTCATTCTAGCACAGTGTTTCCCAATGGTGTTCCGTGGAATCCTGGGGTTCCGTGAAATGAAACTAAGGGTTCCATGAGAAAATTCTACTCACTCCCCTGCCGAGCCCATAGGCAGGTCCCATTGGAGCTTTGCCAGCGGGGGTGGGCTTCTGGCGGTGCACAGCTCTGGCCACTCCACCACCCACTGTGGCTGCCCTACTACTGTGCATGGCGCGGCCCCCTCTTCACCCCACAGGACAGCCCTGTCCCACGGGGCCTCCAGTGGCCTGCAGCCTCCTCCTACTTGTGTGCAGACGGCGGCTTGTTACAGTGGCCACTGCTGCCAGCAGGGGAAGGGATGGCCAGGTCTGAGGCACCAAGTAGCTGCTCCCAGACCTTGGTGTTTTTAAACTGCTTCCTGCGCCCTGACAAGGGCCACGCAGAACTCGGTTAGGGCTCTGCCCCCTCCCCTTGGGGTGAGCTTGGGCTTACCTCCCCCCCTCCCAGGGTGCGCTTGGGCTTGCTGCCCCCCGTGCTGCCGCTCTCTCTCCCCTGCACTCCTCCCCACCCTGCTGGAGAAGTGGCAGAGTCTGGTCTGGTGGGGAAGGTTGGGGTTTCTACACCTCTCCCCTCGCCCTACCAGCGGGAAGCCTAACCTGGTGCTGCAGTTGTGCTGGGATCCCTGCTGCATGAGGGAGACTGAGCTCCCTCTTCCACCCCCCTGCTGGGGGAATGACAGCATGCTGCCTGGAGGCTTTCCCTGATGCAGCAGGGTGCCAAGCCACGTACGCATTGCCCTCATGGCCAGACCCCTCACCCAAATCCCCTTCACTCACTCCCCTGCCAAGACCCCGCATTCCCAGCTTGCTTTGACACCCTGCCCCAAGTCCCCTTTTGTACCCTCCCTCCTGGCCAGACACCCTTCCTCAAGCTCTCTCCTGTATCCTCCCTCCTGGTCAGGACATTGCAGATCATCTTCACGATTTATACACATACAGCATGAAGTATTTTCCAACCATAAATGACAACAATAACTGGATTTGAAATCCATTAAGTATAACAGAAAAGCCAGTCGGTTTTTCTACACAAGATTAATTGAAATCACTTCAGACAGCCAATTAATACTAAAATTTAAATACGTTTCTCTGATTACATTTGGGGAGGGGCTTATGTCAAGAATATTAAGCTTTATCAAGACGTGCAATTCATCAGTTGTTACCCTTCACCAGCACGTACTTGTACGAAACTGGGTTCTCAAATTATGCAGCAACAAAAATGAAATACAGAAATTGACTGAATGCTGCATGTGATATGCGAATCCAACTTTCCAGTATTAAACCAAATACAAAAAAATTTGCCAAGAAAAAAAACACTGTTTGCATTGAAAACTGCCAATATAATGAATATTAGTTTTTTAGCTTTATTTTTGTACACATTAAATGTGAATTTTGTTTTTAAATATGTTCAATTAAACTAATTGTTGATCTCATGACCTTGTTTAGCATTTGTTTATTATTATCCTTATTTATTTGTGGTCTACTTTTTCAGCTCCATATATAAGACTGTTATTAGGGGTTCCGCAAAATTCTTTCAAGCTTAAAAGGGTTCTGTGGCCAAATAAAATTGGGAAACACTGATCTAGCAGATAAAAGTATAACAGAATCCTGTAGCTGGAAGCTGATGCTAGACAAATTCAGACTGGAAATAAGCCATAAGTCTTTAATTGTGAGGGTAAACAACTACTGGACTAATTTACTAGTGACTGTGGTGGATTCTCTCTCTCTTTTAATTTTTTCAATCAAAATTCAATGTTTTCTATAAATGATCTCCTCTACATATTATTTTAGGGACCTGTCTTTTATGGGCAGTTAGACTAAGACTATGTCTACACAGCAGCGTTATTTCGGAATAACTCATGTTATTCCGAAATATCATAGTGTGGGTCCACACTACCAGCCTTTATTTCGAAATAATGTCAAGCTGGAGGACTTTTTACTCTGACTTCTGTAACCCTCATTTCATGAGGAGTAAGGAACGTAGAAGGAAGACCGTTCTTCCTTTGACTGCCTACTGTGTAAACAGTGCCAAAGCCGAAATAAGCCATTTAGATGTAAGCTAAGCAATTGATGTAGCTCAAGTTGCATAGCTTATTCCGACTTTAGCCCTGCCGTGTAAACGTACAATAGAAGATCACAATCATTCCCTCTGGCCTTGGAATCTATGAATAATCACAAAATATCAGTATTATGCCATTTCAAAGTTCCTGTATGTTTTAATCACCAGCATTTCTTTTTCACTTTTTTTCCCTTCTACAACCAGTGTTAAAAAAAATAAATTCAATTTTAAACTCACCCTTTCGTCCCTGGGGTAAAAGAAAATCAAGCAAAATATCCTGTGGGAAAAAGGCCACGCACAACAAAAAGGATATATTTTTAAAAGCTCAGACCACTTTATAAATTGATCTTTTTCTTTAATCTTGATTGTATTGATTTTTTTCCTCTGGGAACAAATGTTGGTTTAATTTCTGAGATGAAGGCAAACTTTAAAAATGTTGTGAAATAAAATCCAGTCATGTCCAATGCTTTTCAAATATTTAATCCATGACTTGACTTAATCTACAGACCTCTCTCTCCAGTCATAGAATCATAGAACATTAGAATTGAAAGAAACCTCGAGAGATCATCAAGTCCAGTGCCCGGCCCTCATGGCATGACCAACCACTATCCCGATAGATGCCTAGACACCTATCCAGCCTGCTCTTAAATATCTCCAGCGATGGAGATTCCACAACCTCCCTCAAAAAAGGCAATTTATTTCAGTGTCATGCACGTCATTCTAATTAAAGAGCAAAGAATCTGGATAAGTTTATGAACAGATATAGGTTTGACTAATATGCATCCTGAAATGAGGAAATGCAGTGCCCTATTTTCCTGCATCAGTGAGGTCTAGAATAATTGTATTTGGCTTGTTACAAGACCATCTTTGAGAACGGCACTTCAAAAGCAAAAATGTTTTTTTAAGAGGAAACTAAATTAGGAAATATAAAAATATCTTTATGGTGACTAGATCATCGGGGCCTGATGTTTTTGTGCCTTACTTGATGGCTCTCATTGCTGCTGAAAGCCATTCTATGGACTCTGCTAGAAGAAAGAGTTATACAAAAATAAAGCAATTAACAGTATTTCATATAGATCAATCTTCACTATTATTTCAAAGCTTTCAGGATTGCACATATGACTCCTGCACATGAAGCACACATGACTCCTGTCTCTATTACAATGAAGATTAAAAACAATTACTAATCAACTGAAAAAGTGCTGGCATGAGGACAAGGCACAAATTTGACAAACAAAAATGGCTGACGCAAGGGCAGCCAAATAAAGATGGAGGGAGCTGTATAGGACCCAATAGATGGGAGAGAGGATAACGCCTTTAACAGCTGAACTTAAAGACAAAGCAAAAAGAGCATTCAGTAACACATCTGAAGAGGTGGGCTGTGCCCACGAAAGCTCATGATACCATCTACATGTTTTGCTAGTCTATAAAGTACTACCAGACCATTTGCTTACTTTTGTTAAAGGTATGCTGCAAAAATATATAAGCAATTAAACCAAAATGTTCACATGGAATAGTCATGAATATAACATATTAAAAAACAGATTTAAAACAAAAAATTGTGAAGGATTATATAAGTGGTAATGGGGATTATAAGAAAGATCCTGATGGACCTACAGGCTGTGTCTAGACTGGCCAGTTTTTCCGGAAAAATCAGCCGCTTTTCCAGAAAAACTTGCCAGCTGTCTACACTGGCCGCTTGAATTTCCGCAAAAGCACTTACTTCCTACTGTAAGAAATCAGTGCTTTTTGCGGAAATACTATGCTGCTCCCGTTCGGGCAAAAGTCCCTTTTGTGCAAAACTTTTGCGCAAAAGGGCCAGTGTAGACAGCTGAGATTTGTGCAAAAAAACCCCGATCGCAAAAATGGCGATCGGTGCTTTTTTGCGCAAAAGCGCGTCTAGATTGGCCACAGACGCTTTTCTGCAAAAAGTGCTTTTGCGGAAAAGCGTCCGTGCCAATCTAGACGCTCTTTTCCGAAAATGATTTTATCTGAAAACTTTTCAGTTAAAAGCATTTCCGGAAAATCACGCCAGTCTAGACATAGCCATAGTGTCTAAGTCAATCAGAATAGGGCACTTTTGAAAATCAGGCTCCCAGGAGAAAGCCCTACTCCTCCTCCACAATCACCGTGGATCCATTGACAGAAAAAAGCAAACTGACACCCTGCTTGCCCACATCCCTGCTCAACATAAACTCCTTGTGTAGTTTGCTTGGCAGTCAGTGTATTAGCTCTTGCAGTTAGTTGCCTCTTCAGAGTGGCTATGAAGAGGCTACATGGTTTACACAAAAATTCCTACCCTAATCATCCGCCCAGTTCTTGGCTCGGCTATGCAGGGTTTGAGTCTATGTGCACAAATCCCCCCAAAGGGCCCAGTTTTTGTCTTGCATTTATTATGCACATAAAACTCCCATGGACATAACAGGAGATATACATTCATCATACCTTCAAAGTTGGGCTCTAAGGGTACATCTACACAGCAACATTATTTTTAATAGCTAGCATTATCTTGAAATAACTTAGTCTGTGTCTATACAGCAGGAAGTTATTTCGAAATAATGTCGAAATACTGTCAAGCAGGAGGACTTCTTACTCCGACTCCTGTAACCCTCATTGTAAGAGGAATAAGAAGACACGCTCAATTTTGAAATAAGCTACACAATTGATGTAGCTCAATTTTTTGAACCTTATTTTGAGTTAAGCCCTGCTGTGTAGACGCACTCTAAGGGAGCATCTACACAGCACTCATTTCAAAATAGAGCACTCTTCTCCGACTTTCCTTTCTCCTCGTATAATGAGGGCTACAGAAGTCAGAGTAAGAATTCCTCCAGCTTGACAATATTTCAACGTTATTTCAAAATAACTGCCTACTGTGTAGATGTAGACTATGTTATTTTGAAATAATGTTGCTGTGAAGACACACCCTAAATGTGTAGGCTAAAATGTTACAAATAAATTCATCTAAAAATTAAATTAGGTATTTGCACCAAGAAGAGAAAATCCTGAGGCTAGAATGTCTCCTGAAAATTAATGACATCACAAGCACCATAAACCAAAAAGATCTCTCTGTTTTAGAGGTGTAAACATCCATTAAAAAAGTGAACCAGTTAAACAATTATAATTATTTAATCAGTTAACCATACAACTGGGGTCCAGCCAGCCTGTTGCGAGCTGGGGGGGCTGCTCTGGCCAGCTGAGGTCCTAGGGCTACTCCCCCTGCCCAGCCTTCCAGTTAACAAGTTACCAGGAAAGCATGCTGGTAAGGCTAAAGTTTACCGGGTAACAGGTTAACCTTTTACTTTCCTACTCTGTATAACTTTTTTTTTAAACAACAAGTTTAAAAAAACCTGTAGGATCTAAAGGGGATGTAGAAAATTGAAAGATTGTAAAGGGCATGCATTTCTTGGTCTCCTTCTCTTAATACATTACAGTGAAGAAAACCCTCAGTTTTGAGATGTTCTATGACCTGTGTTTTACAGGAAGTCAGACTAGATGATCATAATCGTCCCTTCTGGCCTTGAAAACCATGAATAATCACAAAAAGTCAATTCTTCTGCTGTATATCGTCTACAGTACGGTGTCAGTATCAGCAGTTACAACAAATGCGCTTCCACTGGTACACATAGAATACTCAAATTTACTTATGTTTTATAGTAGAACTGTTTATTAAAGTCTCCCTGTTGGCTAATTGAATAAAATTCAATCTTAGATGTCTTGGAATAAGCTGTGCCTCAATCCAACCAAGACTGAATTGCTATTGATTGCTACAAGATAGAGGTATGGGAGGGTTGAACTTCCACCACCTGAATTTAGCAGGGTCAGATATTATGGCAATTGATCCTAGTAGAAATTCTTAGTGTCATTTCAGTCTCTTGTCTATATCATGTCGACATATGAAAATTATATCAATGGAAAATTCAGCTGTGGTCTTGATTTCACACAGCTTATGAATATTGCCAAGATAAAACACTTGTTTTCTATGACTCAGAGAGATTCTTACTCCTGAACTGAATATACTTAATTATTGTGCTTTTCAGTGCTGGCCTTCCTGCTGTCTCAATATGCAATCTTTTCTATAGGTTCAGAAGCAGCAGCTAACTTTCTTACACTGGTTAAGTATAATGACATGACACTAGTATTCATTTCCCAGACTTACAGCACTTCTAGAACAGAAACATTGTTTTTTAAATACATCCCCCGCCATAAGTTAATAACATGTGATTAGTTTCAACTAGCCATACAGTAAATCCTGGCATGATCTTTTCCAGCAAAGATATAGAGAATTTGGGCTTGGATTTTTGAGATAACAAAAGTATGAAATTAAAAAATTCCCTATAGATTGAGGGACTTCAGAGCATGAAAGTCATGCCAGCCAATTTTAATCCTTTGCTGACTCATTAAGAGAAATCAGTAAAATACAAGGATGGTATGATGTGCATATTTGAATCACATACACTTGAAGATCAGTCATGTTGATTTTTGCCCATCTTTAAGTTTGAATTCAAAGTCACAGTGATATTTTAGGTGGACAAAAATGCTATTGTGATCTGAAACATGATTGCACAAATTTACAGAGAAACTGTTTAAATGCAGTCACATAAAAATAGGAAAGCATGATCCTGTGGCTGATTTCAAATTGATTCCCATTTACTCTCATCAACAATGTTTCCTCACATGAAAGGCATTAATATATTTACCCTTTACTCTCTCAAGGAAGTTATAGGTTTTCAATAAATCATTCTATATTACACATAATTACTCAATGTCAACATCATTATGCTTTTCTTCCCTCCCTTACATTACTAATTTAAAACTAAGTTTGCTGTGGGAAAAGAGAATAAAATCCTACAGGGCCTTAAAAATGAAGTATATTCCTATGAAGCTGCCTTCTACAAGATTTGGGGAGGTATTTGTTATATACAAGTAAAATGGTGACACCTAGTGGAAGTAATGATCAGTAAATAAAATGGCTACCTTAAAAAGAATAGAGAAATTCACCTCTCTTTTGTTTTACAGCTGTTTCCTTCAGGGGATCAGCATATTAGTTTGGAGGAAGGAAAGGAATAATAGGACAGGGAAGAAATAAATTAATTGCCTGAAATTCCGCTTCCTTAGAGATTTAATGTAGAATTCTTACTTATCCCCTTGCAATCCCCCTACTGCTGCCATACATTTGAAAAGTAAATTTTAAAAACAAAAATTGTAATTCGGCATATAACTTACATTCACTCCTTTAAAAAGTTTCCCCTTAAACAGAGTCCTACTAGCCTCGTGCTATAGAGCTAAGCCAGAAGAAACCTGCACAAACTGTAGATTTAAAACTAAATACAGGACTATGTAGCACTTTAAAGACTAACAGATGGTTTATTAGATGAGCTTTCGTAGGCCAGACCCACTTCCTCAGATCAAAGTTTTGATCTGAAGAAGTGGGACTGGCCCACGAAAGCTCATCATCTAATAAACCATCTTGTTAGTCTTTAAAGTGCTACATAGTCATGTATTTTGTTTCAGCTACACCAGACTAACACAGCTACATTTCTATCACTATTGTAGATTTAAAGTTTCATTACATAGATTCACTAAATTCCACATTGTCAACACAATGCCATGAGCAAATGAATTAAAAGTTTCTAACAAGCTGCACACAGCCAGAATTCTGCAAGCTCAGAAAGAATCTCAGAGGTTGCACCTTTGCACGTCTTTTATAACATTCCGCTCAGCTATGACATCATGTGTCCTGGCCACTTAGAGCCAAGAGCGGAGGCCTGAAGTATGCAGAGTTTTCTTGAGTGGAAGAAACTGAAAGAGGGGAGCTACAAAAAAAAAAAAATCAATAAAATAATACAAAGTAAAGACGACGCAAGATGGGAATGAAAAAAGCTGAAGGAAAAGCGAGATTGAAGAAAGAAAAGCACATGGCATGTGAAACAGGATCCTGAGAAAAAGTAGACCACTGATCACACAACCACTCACTACTTGGGCTGATAATTCATGCTGAGTAAGGCAGTGATGAGAGCACTGAGACAGTGCTCAAGAAACAGTAACTGAACAGACCTAGCTGTGGGAAGCAAGGAGACCCACTGGACTGGGAAGAGTAACATTTAAACCCAGGGACAGCTGTTCTGTTTCTAAAGCACCCAGCATGTAGGCATTAACACCAGTATCTTGACCAGTTAGTTTAATGTGAAATAGTGCCCTCTTCTCTTTGGTAGCCAACATAGTTACATTTTAAAAGACAAAGAATCCACTACCATTTACGGAGTTATTTTTATTCCACAATGACAAGAGCAAAGCCTGGTATGTATGTAGAATGCTTTCATGGAAGGAGCTAAAACATAAGCCTGATTTAAAGTTGTCCAGCCTGCTTGATTGCTCTTGAACAACACAAAAGTGTGCTTATTATAAAATATGCAGTTTGCTTTAATTATTATTTGAACTATAATGTGCCATTTCCCAATTGAGAAAAATCCAACTTCAGTTGCCTAACCCAACTTGGCAGGGACTGGGAATGCTGCAAAGAAAAGCATGCTCAGCCCCAGGCTTTGTAGCATAATTGTTTCTAAACTGATTTTTTTTCTCCAGAGTTTGCCATAAGGCATCAGCTGCTCCTGAAAACAAGAAAAATGAGAGATCGGCACAATTTCATTTGGAAAGCAATGAATCCCTAGAAAACAAAATTGGGAAGATTAATGTGAACAAGATAGTTTGGATTTTTTTCCAAACTAATCAGGGTTAAGTACTTTGAGTGTATATCATGTCATTTTATAGTAAACACACCCTACCCATTCTCTACCATTTAAATTAGTGAATTCACGGGGAAAAAACCTGAACTAGTATGTTAAAAGACTATAAACACAAGTCAAGAATTTCAAATATTACTAGTTATTTCTGATGCCAGCATGTTGCGGCTGCTAATTTGCATACTGAAAAAGGCACAATCCCTGCTCTGAGGAGTTTACAATACAAAGACAGACAAATAGTGTAAGAGAAGGTGTACAAGATAGTTGTGAGTAAATATATTATATAAATATTTAAATAGAAAACTTTTCCCTAAAGACTCTTCAAGCTTATCATTGTTAGTCATTAACTTTTCCATTAAACAGAGGTGCATCTTCAGAAGGGACTTGAATGTAATGAGGGTAAGGGCATAAAAAGCAAACAATAAGGTACTGTATGTAACATTATTTTGACCACAATGCATATAGATTTGTGGTGTAAATGTAAGCCAGTAACTGGGGGTATGTCTACACTACCCCGCTAGTTCGAACTAGCGGGGTAATGTATGCATACCGAACTTGCTAATGAAGCCCGGGATTTGAATTTCCCGGGCTTCATTAGCATAAAGCCGGCGCCGCCATTTTTAAAAGCCGGCTAGTGCGAACCCCGTGCCGCGCGGCTACACGCGGCACGGGCTAGATAGTTCGAACTACGTAGCCATTCCGAACTATCTAGCCCGTGCCGCATGTAGCCGCGCGGCACGGGGCTCGCACTAGCCGGCTTTTAAAAATGGCGGCGCCGGCTTTATGCTAATGAAGCCCGGGAAATTCAAATCCCGGGCTTCATTAGCAAGTTCGGTATGCATACATTACCCCGCTAGTTCGAACTAGCGGGGTAGTGTAGACATACCCTAACTAATTCTCGTTTTGATGATAGTTTTCTCACTGGCTTGGAAGAAACAGGATCCCATTACCTCAGTTTATTTGTAAAATAGTGATAATACCTACTTATTTCAAAGAAACACCACATTTACGAGGATTAGTTTGTTTGCAGTATAATTTGAATATGTAAGTATTATACACATAGTATTTTTATTAATATTTTAAGGAACATTACCTGACTAAAATCCTATTTAAAATTAGTTGTCTTACCTAAAGCAATCAATGTGCAAAAAATAAGCATTAAAATAAGCACATATAATTGGATGAAATCTCCTTAATTGTATAGGAGTGCCTCGATCCACATATTTGTAATAAACATAATTCTGCTCTTTTTTATATCATTCAGACCATCGATTGCAAGTATGCCTTCAGAATTGCAGATGTTCCTATAACTATGTTATTTTCCTGAGGACTGGTTCATTTTCACCTTTAACACACATGGTATTGCAGCCAGGTAGGAAGCACAGATTTCTGAATACTCACCATGATAAAGAATAAAATTCCATGCAGGTTAGGCCGGAAGGAGCATTTATGAAAAAAGTAGAGTAAAATCAATATACCACCCAGGAAACAAAACACTTCACGAATGAATAGAAGCCTTTATATTTTTATATGTCTGAACTGAACAGCACCTGAGTCTCTAGGGTTACATGTAAATTGGTTCAAGACATTTTCATAATGTACTAGGGGGCTGTGCCCCCTGCTTGCAATGCTTGCCAACCCCCCTCTCTCTGGCCACTTTTCCTTCACTGAGAGAGCCTGTTGATGCTGATGACGTCATTCTGTCGCCTGGCAGGAAAAATGTGTTTATATATACACACAGAGAGAAAAGAGAAGGAGAAACATTTCCCAATAAGTACAGGACAGTCTCACTACAACTACATTCTATGGAAAACTGAAGGATGGTTTAACACAAATTAAAGGGGTGACTTCAATCTAGCTAAACTGAGCTCTTCTGATCAAAGTCTATCACTTAACAACCTCGCTTGTACATTTTCTTCATGTGCCCTGGGTCCTACCATGATTATTAGCAGTCAATTATTTAAAGTATCTCTGACACACCTGGTGATAAAGTTGCCCCATTTCCCTAGCATTTCTCTTTTCGTTGAAGCTCTACAATAATAACTTCAGACTGACACCAAAGTAAGTTTGAATCACTTATCTTTATTGCATGTCACATAGTGTTTATGTGTATAGTAGCGGTCTGTAGGAACTATCATTGATAAGAGAATGGATTATTTTGAACTTGGCCCCTTCTAGAAAAATGCCTCATTTACTGCTCCTTTGGATGGATGAGAGATTTTGATTTCATAAGTTCACCTTTCCTGGACTTCTGCAAAAGAAAGAAATTGTCAAACAAGCTAAGTATGTCTAATTCAGTTAGACATAAGAGATTTCATTAGTCACATATCCTAGGTACATCATAGCACCAAGTGCTGTTTTCAAAGACACAGACTTGTAGCTGTATAGTTTCTCTGTAATTTTTTTATTTTGCTTTCCTCCGTAACCTGAATATGCCAATGACTGAAATTTTACATATATATCCTCCCTAATGTAGGAAGCACAGTAGTATTGTCACTTGCTTACTCTGTGCACTGAATTAAACTTTAATAGTACTTCAAAATGTATGAATGAGTTGCTCCTTATTTAAAAAGAGAATATCCTTTAATTCACCTTCTGCCTTACACTAAGTCTCAAGTTCTCATGTTCCCATCACAGAGAAATGCACAGAATCAGATCTTTACAGATTTAGCAAAAAACTAAGTGCTTATACTCTCTTATGTCAAAGATATTAAATGTAATTCACTGAAACACACTACGGGCTGGTGGACACTACACAGTGAGGTTGACATAAGGCATCTTATGACAAACTAATTATGACAGTGTCTACACTACAGCCTTCCTCCCACCAGTCTAAAGTGCCCTACTACACTGACGTAATTCCACTTTCCATGATAGGCCTAAGGCTTATGTCACTATAGTTAGGGATGTAGGCGACTAGTCAAGTAGTTAACTACCCGATAAACACAGGTTCATAGAGTAGTCAAGTGAGTACTTGACTAGTTACTTCCCCCCACTTTCTGCTGCCTCTGTTTCAGAGGCAGCAAGGGGGAGGGAAGGGTGAAGCAGGAGCCAGTGCTGGGGGTAGCTTGCTTAAAAGTCGATCCCCTAGCACCATCTCCGCAGTCCTGGCTCACGCCATCCCAGGGAGCTAACCCCTCTGTGGCTTTGCACTTCAAATGTAGTAAGAGCTCTGTGGACTTTTATTACATTTAAAGTGCCAAGGCGCAGTGGTAGTACCCCCCATATCGACTAATTGAGTAGTCGATGGAAATTCCATTGACTACTCGATTAGATAATTAACTGATACAAAAAAAGTGATATAATAACCTAGGCCTTTTCCTAGTCTACCTTATTATTTTAATGGAAAATCTCACTAGATATAAAAGGCCACACCCGTAGTTCAGATGCTGAGTTCCTTTTAAATATTTTAGTGAATCATGGGTTTGAAGCGGGGAACATTGGGTGTAATTCTGTGGTCTGTGTTATGTCAGACTACATAATCATAATCGTCTTCTGTTGTACAGGGCATCCGTGCTATAAGACATTGCAGGATACATCTGTTCCACACTACAGACGTTGATGCTTGTAGGAACTGATGTGTTATAAGTCCTCCCATTTCCCGCTCTTAAGTCATGCAAGAAAACCCCCTAATTTGCACAAAGGGAAGTCAGTCGCAGGAAAAAAATTGCCTGCTTTAAGTTGTTTCACTGTAAATCCATGTTTTTTGGAATGCATCTTGGACTTATAGTGAGGACAGCCTGTATTAAAACTCTGTGAATGCACAACATGGAAGAAAGACTATATGGAAGAATGATAAATCAAATTCTTTTCTAGTAGTCTTAAAAATTTAGAAGATGCTTTATGTGACTTTTTCCATTTTCATTTTAAAAATAAGACAACAACTAACTAAAATCCTAGAAAATCATCTGTGGATGCATAATTTAACTATTCTGTGTTTACAAGAAAAAAGTCCAAGGTACTATTCTAATACCTTCAAAAAGATGAGTACCAAAACCCATCCACTCGATAAAGAAAACACCTATTTTGCAAGCAATCAGATGGCTGATAAAGGCAGAAAGTCTTTACTACAGGGGTGGAGAACCTTTTCTGGGTCGCAGGCTGCTGACCCACAGAAAAATCAGGCAGGGTCCACACAAGCGAGAAGCAAAACAAAACAAAAAACTCTCAAACCCTCACTGAGGCGGCCCTTGACCGAGGAGGAAAAAGGGACTCCCCACATTCCCCCGACGCACTAGAGCCTGGAGTGGCCCAGGCTAGTAGATTTTGTATGCTCCAGCCCCACAATGGGGCAGCAGGGGCACTGGACCACCGTGCAGCTTCCAAATGCTGAGGGGAAGCCCTGAGTCTTGGGGGAGGGGGGCCAGATCCAGGTAAGCTGAGGGCCACATTTGGCCCCCAGACTTTAGGTTCCTCACCCCTATTTTACTACTATAGCAGCACATATTTTCTGGATTCTTCACATATACCCAATAAAGACAGAATCCTTAAAGTTGACTGTAAAGTGAGTGATCTAATAGCAAAGAAAGTTCCAACTGTATTTCTCTGGTCTCTCAACCAACCTCGGAGTTTGGCACAATATACAAGAGAAAAAATACTGAAAATCTGCCTCTCTACTTTTCCTGACCAAAAAATCCCCAAAATCCTGAGGCTGCAATTTTATTCCAAAGAAAGCTAAGCTTTCTATATTTTGAGGGAGACTGTTACAATCCTGTTGGATAATATCAGAGCTACAGTGACAGTTTTGCACAATAGGACTCTTAAGTCTATATGAATACTGATTACAAGGAAAGAATTACAAGTTGAGAGATTTATCTGGATCAAATACTGCGCTTAGTGGTTTACTATATTACTATAATCCCATCTTTTTATCAGTATCTGGTTTCTTCAGCTCTTCAAGAAAGAGACTGTCTGTTAAAAACTGAGCACATTTTGAATGCTACCACAAGACAAATAATAATTACAAAATGAAGCAATCCAATTAATTGATATGCCATTGTTATAATTAGCCCTTTCACTTGCTGTGTTAAGTAGCAAATTTTACACAGTAAACACATAATAAAGCTCTTAATGCAAAGGTGGGGAACTCTTTTGGGTTGGGGACCACTGGCCCACAGAAAAATCAGCCAGGGGCCACACACAACTGAGAAGCAACCCCCCCCCCTCACACACACACACACACACAAACACTCACAGATGTGGCCCCTGACTGAGGAGGAGAAAAGCTTCAGAGGTAGCAGGATCTGTAACTGGAAAAACTTAAAAAACAACAAATAGTCTTGCAGCACCTTAAAGAGGAACAAAACATATAGATGGTATCATGAGCTTTGGTGGGTACAACTGACTACTTCAGATGAATGGAGTTATTAAAAGTAACTGGAGTTATTAAAGGCTGGGGGCGGGGAACTGAACTCCCTTTGGGGGCCGGATCCAGGCAGCCCAGGCCTTAGGTTCCCCACCGTGTCTTAATGGGTTGATTTCTCTTGGCCTTTGTAACGGCCATACACCAAACACTTCACGGTGCATAGCTGAAGGTGTTTTTTCCATTCGACAACTACATTATACATCCCTTTCTTGGCATCTTCCACTCAGGGTATAATCCAACAAAGGAATTTAAACTTTATTGCTGAAAGGCTTGTTCACACATGCAAATAAACATCCGAGACACGCACCAATGACGTGATTACATTTCCAAAGCGTGGGTGCCCACCTCGCGGTACTTCTCCCCCCGTGCTCCTTGATACTAGACACTCGGGCTCCCCTGCACTACAGCGGCACAGCCGGGGGGCCCTACCCTACTGTAGAGCCGAGGCTTCCTCTCTGGAGGGAAGGGGGTTTCTCCGCAGCGCCGGTTAGTTAGGGCTGTTCGAAAGCGGATAATTGGGGAACTAGACGGGGGCGCTCAGAGCCCGCAGCCGGGACACCGTCCAGAAAAACCCCTCGTGCGGGGGGGGGGGGGGCAAGCTCCCTACAAGCGAGACGCAACGGGAGTCCCGCGGCAGCAGCTGCTCTCCGCGCGGCCCGGCCTGGCTGCGCCCCCGCCCCGCAGAGGCCGAGCAGCAGCCCGGGGCGGGGGGAGGTCCCCGGCGCTACCTTCCCAGACGGTGTCGGCGCCGCGCCGCCGCAGGAACTTGAACCAGAAGGTGCCCGCGGCCTCCTCGTCCGGCAGCGCCGCCTCCGCCAGCCACAGCGCGGGCTCCTGGGCGGGGAGCGGGGCCGCCGGGCGCGCGGGCTTCATGGGCAGCGCGCGCTGCGGGTCCCACTGGCCCAGCTCCGGCCGCGAGCCGGCCACCAGGAGCACCGCGCCCCCCGCGCTCAGCCCGGCCGGCAGCACCACCCCGAAGCGGAACAACATGGTAGCGCCCGGCCCGCTCCCGGCCGCGGGGAAGGTGAACGAGTCCTGCACCCCCCCCCCCCCCGGGAGACTTGTCACCTCCCCACCGCTAGAGGGACCCCACATGCCGCGCGCTTCTGGGATGTGACGTCACCTGGCGCAGGGGTGTGAGGCACGAAAAGCGGGCGCGCCACTTGTTGGTGTGTAGGGTCTCACGCGCATGTGCGGGAAGAGGAGGGAGGGGGGGATTGAGCGCGTGCTGCTCCCGGGGAGCCGACGTGTCGGGCGCTGGGCACGCGGCTCGTTCGGGTCCTAGCGCAGCTTGTGAGTTTAGCTCGCGTGGAACTGTGGCTGCCGCCAGCTCAATTCTGCAGCAGCCCCGGAGCCTCCTCGGGGGCGGGGGGCTTCTTGCGGCCAGGGGACCCCTCGCTCGCGCCGGGAAAGTTCACCCCTGGAGTTGGCTGCAGTGGAAAAGTTAGCAGTAGAAGGGGCCCCAGCGTGCGCAGCAGGGACGACACGGGGCGCTGTTACCAATAATCGCTTGAGTTCTACTAGCAAACCAAACAGAAGTCTAGTAAAGGGGAGAGAGAGGGACACAGAGCCCGTAATATTTGCATTACTTGCACTCGCGCTATTTATATCTCCTGGAAAATGCCCCGGTGTGTTGGTCATCATTCTCACTGTTGTCATCAGCTTTGCTAATGTGTGTGTTAGGCTAATGCCTCCTAGTGGTTTATATATAGGGAGATTTTTACTACTTGAAGCTATGCACCCCACTTCTTTGGGGTGCCCCATTTACATTTGTGTCTTTGTCATAGAAACAGGCTAGCACAATGGTGAGTAATCTGCATCCCATTGGGGTTCTATTTGTAGCCTGAGGGACATTTTGTTTACTGTTGCCTGCCCACCGGATTGCCAGAGTCAGCTGCTTTCTGTCTGTATAGTTTGTTTCCTACTTGTGTTAAAGTACATGCACATACAGTAAGGCTACGTCTAAACTGGCATGATTTTTCACAAATGCTTTTAACGGGAAAGTTTTTCATTAAAAGCATTTGCGGAAAAGGGCATCTAGATTGGCACGGATGCTTTTCCACAAAAGCACTTTTTGCGGAAAAGCGTCCGTGCCAATCTAGGTGCACTTTTGCGCAAAACAAATCTGAGCTGTCTACACTGGCCCTTTTGCACAAAAGCTTTGTGCAAAAGGGACTTTTGCCCGAACGGGAGCAGCATAGTATTTCCGCAAGAAGCACTGATTTCATACAGTAGGAAGTCAGTGTTCTTGCAGAAATTCAAGTGGCCAGTGTAGACAGCTGCCAAGTTTTTCGGCAAAAGCACTTGCTTTTGCTGAAAAACTTGCCAGTCTAGACGCAGCGGGCAGGTATATGAAGCGAGTTGTGTGCTCAATGCGTAAAACATTCTGGAAGCCATGTGCTCCCTCTACATCCATCCAAACAACACACTGCTACAGTTTAATCAGCCCCCCCCTCCTCCCAAATTCTAGGTATGAAGGCATGGGTAGAAAAACTACCCTATTCATGGAAACCATCTTGGTTACAACAATCTTGCATTCCAGTGAGATGGAGGGGCACTTGTGGCCCGCTCACTAGCTGCCTATATTGCCCATCACTGATCCACACTGAATAGTTTACACTACAGTTTAAGCCCCCAATCTTGCAAACATCTTCTCACAGGTAGAAGTGTTTGCAGGATTGATATCGGTGAAGAATGTTAGCTAATGTGTTCAGTAGTGTCATTTTATGTATGGGATTGTAGGCAAAGTGAAACCTGTGGATGGACACGAGACAGGTAATATCCATAGGCGTGCGCAACACATTTCATTAGGGTGTGCACCCAAAGAATTTTTTTAAAATGTACTTTACCCCCATTAGCCCTGACCCTGTTAGCCACGCTCCTGACCCCCAGTGGCCACACCTCTGGAGGCAACACTTTCTGGGCAAGATGGACACATGACCAAAAGGTGTCATGTGACCTCCCCCCCAGACTTTTCCCACTATCTTCCTACCAATAGGGATTAGTTTGCCCCCCCAAAACTCCCCTCATGCAACTATCCTGCAGTTGCATTACCCCAATGTGTGAGACATTAACTCAGGGTGGAGAGGCTGGGGGAAGTGTTCCCTCTAAGAGTTTCCTCCGATGAGCAGAATGAATTTTGAGTTGTGCGCCAATACTGAGTTCATGTAGCTTGTTTGGATGTGTCACTGTGGCACCCAAGTTATTAATAAATATCTCATAAATCTCTACCTTTTCCCTCTTGCCATGTCTCCTCCCCTTGCTCCATCAGCTCCCCTGGTGCCTGCTGCCCTCCAACCTCTCACCCTCCTTTGCTGTCCTGACTCTTGCCCTTCTCACTGCCCTCAGCCTTCCTGAGACCTGCCCCCCTCCACCAGCCCTTCTCCCCCCCCCCCCCGTGCCTACTCCTCCAGTAGCCCCACTCTGATCATGTGAGCTACCCCTCCTCATCCCCTCTCGTAACACCTCCCTCTACACACCTGCCCTGCCTCTCTTCTCTGGTGCTGGTCCCTCCCCTGCAGGTGTCTACCCTTCTGCTTCACCCCCAGAATTGCCTGGCACCTGTACCTTCCCTTACCCCTGCACCCTCTTGGTGTCCCCCTTCCCTCAGTGCCTCTGCCCCCTTTTTTCCTGATGCCCACCACCCTCTGCCCCCATTCCCTTCATGCTCCTGTGCCCTCACACATGCCTTGCTCCATCCCTGCCTTTCTCATTCCCACCCCTTCTTTCAAGCCTTCTCCCAGCACCTCCCCTTCTCCTCTCTAGCCCCCAAAACCCTTACCCTCTCCTCTCCCAGCATCACCCTGTCCCCCCTCCCACTGACACCTCCCCTCCTGCCCTTTTCCTCATTGTCTCCACTTGGCCCTCTGGCATTTGCCTCTCCTCTACCCTGTCCCTTAGTGCTTTCCCCTTTCTTCTCCTGATCTGCTCCCTCCCTTCAGCACAATCCCCTTCCTCTCCCACCCCTTCCTCTTATTTTTCCCCCTCCTCTCCCCTTCCCTTCCTTCCCTTCGGCTTCTGCCTCCAATTCGCAGGGCTGGAGTCAGAGCTGGCCCAAGCTACAGGCCGACCAGGCCCTAGCTGGGGCACCCCCAGGACGCCGCACGGTGCTGCCAGGCTGGGCAGGGGTGTCCCCGGGGCGCCTCGGGGGGACTGTGCGGTGCTGCTGGGCCGGGCAGGAGCATCCCCAGGGCGCTGCGTGGTGCTGCCGTGCGGGGAGGAGGGTGCCTCAAGGGGTGGCCGCACGGTGTCCCCAGGGCACCTGAGGGGGCGCCGCGCAGTACTGCCAGGCTGAGGGGAAGGTGCCTCGGGGGGGCCACACGGTGCTGCCGGGCCGGACGGGGCGCCCCCGGGTGCCTAAGGGGCAGTGTTGCGGGGCCCGGAGCGCAAAAATGGCTCGGGCCAACCAACATTTGTAGTAGGGCCTCAGCTGCTTCTGGAGCTGGGCCACACAGTTTGAAAGTCCCGGGCCGTGATGTCACGTCACAGCCAGGCGTCTCCCCTCTCACCTGTTCCGCGGCATTTCAGCACGCCGCACATGCGCACTCTGCCCCACAGTGCCCCGTAGATGGCCGTGGGGAATTTAAAGTGAGGGTTTGTGGCGCTCCGTCACAAATTCCTCTCCTCCTCCAGCAGTCACTAGCTGGCCCAAGACATTAGGGTGTGCCTAGGCACACCCGGCACACCCTGTACGCATGCCTATGGTAATATCTGAGGACACAGTAAATGCATTTTCGATTGCTAGATGGAATGTTCAGTTGAATTGCAGCAGGTGGGTAAGAGCCTTTGTAAGAGCATTAAGACTTGCCGGCTGAAAGCTTGATTACTGGGACCTAGCTGACACTGCCAGGAAGGGGCTCTAATTGGTTCATTCATAGTTTTACTTGCAGTTAATAAAGCCACAAATCATTAAATGGGTCAAGATTGGAGCTGTGGTGACTTAAGTTTTCCTGCAGTGGCTTTGAAAAGTACCTAACATCTGTATCAGACAGCACCTGGTCCTGGGGACATGGTCCTTCGTCTAAGAGAGCAGAGTGAGCAATGAGGTAAAATTGCCAAGTGTGCAACCCAATGGTTGCACAAATTATCTGAGCCCAGGGCATAGGAAACCCAGGATCATTAGATGGCCTAAATGGACATCACTGAGTAAAGTTGGGGAAAAGAAGGTAAGTTAGCAGAGGTGTCTAGGGATGATCCCCCATCTGGGACTGCCCCAGGCCCCTCAGCTGCCATTTTGGGAGCTGGGGGAAGCTGCAGCCACACTTACCTGGTCAGTGTGGGTTTTTCCCCCTGTTCGCTGTTACTAGGAAGTGAGGAAAAAGTGCAGAGCCTGCTGTGTCCTCTTGCTCTGGCTGCCCCAGAGGGGCAGAAGAGAAACGCATCCCCTGAAATGACACCCCACACACACTCATCCCTAAGCCCCCCTTCCCTGAATCCTACATCTTCCATATCTGTCCTGCTTTGAGTTCCCCCCCAGCCCTTCATGCCTCCCAACCCTCTGCCCTCAGTCCCCCTGCTCTCCATCCCACACTTAAATTTCTTACAGGTACTACTGTATCACAACTCCCCACACCACCTTCCAAGAGGGGCAGGTTGTGAGAAATTTAAATTACTTTCACCCCAGGGTCTGACCCAATATGGCCGTTCTTACATTCCTATGTTCTCAAAGGGAGATTTTCTCTTTAAGTTATAATAAACTGAAGTAGAAATTGTAACAAGGGTAGATTAAAAAAATCCAGACAGAAGATTGACTTTTTTTAATTTGATATTGTTTCTTCAAGAACAAATGAAAAAAAAGAGAGAAACCAGTTGAAATAGAAAGTTCCTAATTTGTTTCAAACAGATGCTGCTTTTTTCTGTTCAGTATTATATTTGTCAATTAGTTGCTTGTGGTGCTTTTAGCAAGCCATAGGTTTCTTACTTTATTCTACTTGCTTCAGAAGAGGCTTCATACTCATCTTTATATATTAAATAGGCAGGCAAAGACCTTGTTGTAAAAATGTGGCCAAGAACATACAGGTTATATTTTGGTTACTAAAAATGAACAAATCAATATGATGTACACATTAAAACCACTTTCTTAGAATCTTTTTTATTTAAATGAATCCCACTTGTTCATCTTGTTTTTAACATCTTTAGAAGTTCTTAACTTTATCTTTTTAAATACCAAGCTCTCATATAGACAAATACATACAGAGAAGCATGTTTTACCTAAGATATGAAGACTTGGTAACAGTAGGTATTAAAGAATCCCTAGATGCTATATAATAGAATTCATGCATTATAAGCATCACTAGCATTCTGAAGAATTTAAACTAGATATTAACTTGTCTCTAAGAAACCACTAGTAAATTAATATTGTGAATTTTGCCCTGAAATATGAGACATCCACAACAATTTTTTCATTGCTACACGAGAGCAAATCTTTAGAACAATTCTGAATAAATAAAGTCAACTCAATAGCATAACATTAAGCAGACTTTGAAATATAAAATGACTTCAAATGAAGTGTGAATGAGAAACAGTTATTGACATTGCATTAAATATATTTAATGTATTTTGAATGTAGTTGGTATAGGTAAATTTCTGGTAACAACAAAAATGTATTAAGATATGGACCTGATTTAATTCTCCTGTCATTTGCATTAATTTTATACTGGTATAACACATTGAATTCCTAGAATTACTAGATATTTAACATGGTATTGTTGCATAAATTGCTAGTTTCGTCCTCTGGAGGCTAGTCCAATTTGCCTCAAGAAGAGAGTCACACTTTCAGGCTGGGTCCAACTCCATTTATTGTTTGCAAACAAGGTCGACAAAGGAGCTCAGTGCTCAAAGCAAGGTCGACCTTGAGCAGCGCCTGAGCTGAAACTTTTATAGATTTCACATTCCTTCTGGTCAGCGTGTCGCAACGTGATTGGTTGCTGCAAGTTTACTTAGGTCCCTTATATGAAAAAAGCTAGCAGAAAGTTTAGCAGCTTCAAAGGCATGCGCAATTAGCTAAATGATACGTGCTGTTTCGAGCTTAAGCAATGGGGGAAGAAGCACACTTAGTTTTTACTACAGTATGGCCCTATTTTTGCATGGACTTACGCTCATGCTTAACTTGCACTTACAGTAATGAAAACTACTCAGTACTCACAGGGCATAAAGTTAAGCATATGCACAAGTCTTTTCAGGACTGAAACCTAAGTGAAAGAAGAACTGTGGGCCATGTCCACAATACTTGATTTAGATTTTCAAAAGTGTGTATGTCTACTGTAGGACTATCCTGAACATTGATACATTTCTAGTGTTTGTAATGTTGGTATGATTTCAAAAGGTATTCCCATCTCTTTCTAACTAGATGTTTCCTTAAAATTGCTTGCTTTTGGCACAGCCTTCTTACAAAATGAAAAGAATTCTCCTGCCAGTACTACATTGTAGTATTATGCAAAGCTCCAAGATACTTCCTTTTAGTGTCTGGACTACAGCAGGACTATATATCTGGTACTATATATTTATGTCCGTTTACAAACAAAAGGTAAAATATGGACAACGAGGTAGGAGTGGAAATGTCTTCAAAAGAGGCACTTTGAACCAGCATCTCAAATCAGATGTAATCTAAAGCAATTCCATTAACTCTAATGGAGTTAGACTCACATTTTTAAATGGTTTTCATGTCTGCAATTTCCCACATCAAGGGAGATCAAGCAGAGTTAACTCTGCAGCTCAGTGTAAGAGCATACTGAAATGGCTTTAAACTTTCATAATTGCTTTTTCACTGGCCATTCTTGAACAGTGTATGCCAAAGAAAAAAAGGGCAATTGTTTTGGAGGGAAAGGAATTTTTAGCTATCCTCATTTACTTGTTCTCTCAACTTCAGAATATACATAAATGGCTAACCCATATAAATTGAGTAAGCCCCTATGCTCTTTTAATTTATGCCCAAAACCAGGCCCACTGATGGGGGAAGCAAAGAGGGCAACGGCCGTAGGACCTGGCAATTCAAACAGGCCCACAGCTGCCACTGCTGCTACTGTGCCAGTGGCCAGAACTTCAGGCCTTTTAAATCACTGAAAGAGTGCTGGGCAGCGTGCTCTGGATGGCACTAGGGGCTGGCTGGACTGTGGCACAGCACAGTCCAGGCTGGTCTGACGGTTGGCTGACCCTAGCTCTACCCTTTCACCTGAGGCCCTACAACTTTTTACCCAAGACCCCACCCCTTCCAGGAGTGGAGTGACCCCTACATCAGTGGTCCCCACCACTTCTCATGCTTGCTTCTCTCTCCGCAAGCCACAGTTGGGAGCTGGGACCATGGCTGTAGCCAGGGGTGGATCTGTAGCCAGGAGTGGGACCAGTGCTGGGAGTAGAGTTGTGGTGATAGGCCAATGTTGGGGGCAGATCCAGGGCTGGAAACAGTGCTGCAAGCAGAGCCCGAGGCCAAGGGGGATGTATAACTGGAGCTGCATCTGGAACTGTGGCCAGGTGCATAGCCATTAGCTGGACTAGGAAGCAGGACTGTAGCTTGGGAGCAGAGCTGGGACTGTGGCTGGGAGTAGGGCTGGGACTAGAGCTAGAAGCAGAATCACAGCAGGACTGGGTGGCACTCCCTAACCACCCGCACCTATGAGGACTAGCCCTTGACCTCAACAAATATTCCTCCGTGACCCACTAAGGGGCACATCCCAGAGTTTGGGGATCACTGTCTTACATTAATATATTGGTATTATAGCTAAAAGAAAATTACAGGACTATTGCATTAAAACTTTCATTTTCATTGGATGTTATTGTATCTTAGTATTTCACTTCTATGGAAATTCTCTAGGAAACATCACGTTCTCTTTGGGATAGTTATTACAGAATTTGGTTCTTCTCTGATTTATCTTCTCAATGTATATTTCCCTTCTCCCAGTTTTTGAGTATCAACGTTCTCTTTTTAGCAGTTGGAGTTTTTATCACAGCTATTCTGTCTAAATAAATCATAGTCCAACATGTCACTATCAACAATTATTGCCTCGTTATCTTCACTTTCCATCTTTGTAATACCGAATTTCTGATTTTTCTGCTTGTTTCTATTACAGCCATTCCATACTTCTATAAGGTAGCATACACTGATAAACTTGTGTCAACCAAATAACAGACACCTACTCTGAAAAGCTTGCATCCAGTTAAGAATCCTGGATCCACAAAGGAAGGGGCTTGGGTGTTTAGGTGCTGAGTATTGCAACATCTCACATTTTGGCACCTAGAAAATCACTGGAATCCACAAAGTCTGAGGTAGCCAATTAGGCTCCCTATGCAATGCAGCAGGAGATATAGGTACGCAAGAACAAACTGACCAAAAAAGCCAGGACACCATGCAATTCCTTGCATAAACTAGCCAATAGCAGATACCAGGAAGATGGGCACTGAAAATTTCAACAACCATTATTTCTTTTTTTTAAAGAAACGCCACAAAATTAACTCAGGGATATAAAACATGATGTTATAATGATTGTGCTAATATTAAGAAACAAAAGCTAATAAGGGACTCTGATGAACTGCCTAAACTAATAAATGTGGCACTGACTCAACCACTGTAATTAAAGTCTAACTGCATGACTAAACTGTTTAAGATCTGTTTTCTCTAATCTGATGATGCCACAGTAACAGAGAAAAGAAGTGGAAATTTAGCTTTATATGTGATGTCGGGGGAAGAATATGAAATAAATTAAGAAGTTGATTATCGCCTAAAACTCTGTTGGTAAAAAGAGAGGCGCAATGCTTTGGAGCTATTGCATGGCAGAAATAATAACTCCAGAGGTTAATGTAACTGGTTGTTGCTGATTTATAATGTAAGAGTGTATTTTGTGCTGAAAAGATTATTAAAAAATTATGTCAAGAATATCCATGTTAGTAAATGCTCTTATGTTCTTAATTTTGAGGGATTGCTTTCAATTATATTTATAGTTCTGCATAGTGTTATTTAAAAGGAAGCACAGGGTAGTATGAATATGCAGTAACCATTTTATACAGTAAATAAATTGCTAATGTTTTGAGTATGTATTTGATTTTCCAGAAGCCTGTATCTGCAATACAATTCCAAATCTAACATAGGCATTGCAGGACTGTTGAATTCATTTATGAAAATATTCAAACCTATTTGAATTTTTATGTACAGTGCATGTAAGGGGGAAATTATATTATTAGCTCTTAAGAGTTAATCCCAAGACTAAAACAGTCCTAATTGCTTTAATCAAACTGAATTATTTTTACATTGTATTGACCTAGCTGACTTGGAGGCAAAGGCCTTCTGAGCCACTGGGCTCACAAATGGAAAGCTTATGTGAGGTTACTGGCTGTTTGTGAAGATGTAAGAAATTACTGAATTAATTATACTCTTGGCTACGTCTACACTGGCAGCTTCTTCTGGAAGAACAGCCGTTCTTCCAGAAAAAACTTGCTGGCTGTCTACACTGCACGAGCGTTCTTAAGAACATAAGAACGGCTGTACTGGGTCAGACCAAAGGTCCATCTAGCCCAGTATCCTGTCTACCGACAGTGGCCAGCACCAGGTGCCCCAGAGAGGGTGGACCGAAGACAATGATCAAGCGATTTGTCTCCTGCCATCCCTCTCCAGCCTCTGACAAACAGAGGCCAAGGACACCATTTTATCCCCTGGCTAATAGCCTTTTATGGACCTAACCTCCATGAATTTATCCAGCTTCTCTTTAAACTCTATTATAGTCCTAGCCTTAACAGCCTCCTCTGGCAAGGAGTTCCACAGGTTGACAACACGCTGTGTGAAGAAGAACTTTCTTTTATTAGTTTTAAACCTGCTACCCATTAATTTCATTTGGTGTCCTCTAGTCCTTATATTATGGGAACTAATACATAACTTTTCTTTATCAGCCCTCTCCACACCACTCATGATTTTATAGACCTCTATCATAACCCCCCTCAGTCTCCTCTTTTCTAAACTGAAAAGTACCAGTCGCTTTAACCTCTCCTCATATGGGACCCGTTCCAAACCCCTAATCATTTTAGTTGCCCTTTTCTGAACCCTTTCCAAGGCCAAAATATCTTTTTTGAGGTGAGGAGACCACATCTGTACACAGTATTCAAGATGTGGGCGTACCATAGTTTTATACAGAGGCAGTAAGATATTCTGGGTCTTATTTTCTATCCCTTTCCTAATAATTCCTAGCATCCTATTTGCCTTTTTGACCGCCGCTGCACTCTGTGTGGAAGTTTTCAGAGAACTGTCCACGATAACTCCAAGATCTCTTTCCTGATTTGTCGTAGCCAAATTAGCCCCCATCATACTGTATGTATAGTTGGGGTTATTTTTCCCGATGTGCATTACTTTACACTTATCCACATTAAATTTCATTTGCCATTTTGTTGCCCAATCACTCAGTTTGGTGAGATCTTTGTAAAACAGGGCTTCTTCCAGAAGAGTTATTCCTCTTCCCACGATGAATAAGCTCTCTTGCGCAAGAGCTCTTCAAGAAGAGGCCAGTATAGACAGGCAACATGAATTTCTCACGCAAGAAAGCCCTATGGTTAAAATGGCCATCAGAGCTTTCTTGTGGAAGAAAGCGTCTACACTGCCATGGATGCTCTTGTGCAAAAGCACATCTCTTATGCAAAAGCACATGCCAGTGTAGATGCTCTCTTGTGGAAGAGTTTTTGCACAAGAACTCTTCAGCAAAAGACTTCTTCCAGAAGAAGCTGCTAGTGTAAACGTAGCCTGTATGTGCATGTGCTGTTTTGTAAAGGATTGCAGTATTATAAAGACATTTGCTATCCTGTTTTGAGGGCTTTAATAATGATGCTTCACATTTCTAGCATTTTCCACAGTTGCGGAAACACAATGAGATGCTACTATTTTCTTTTAAATATCTAAGCTGTTTCTTTTAGTGTCTTTGATTTGATATGAACAGATATGTGATTTCTTTCAAAACAAAAAGATTAAATGAACTGTGTCAGCATGAACTTTGCTCATCTAATTTAAAATAGTTATACAGGCAGTCCCCGGGTTACGTACAAGATAGGGACTGTAGGTTTGTTCTTAAGTTGAATCTGTATGTAAGTCGGAACTGGCGTCCAGATTCAGCCGCTGCTGAAACTGATCAGTTTCAACAGCGGCTGAATCTGGACGCCACTTCTGACTTACATACAGATTCAACTTAAGAACCCCAGGCATCCCCAAGTCAGCTGCTGCTGAAACTGATCAGTGGCTGATTCCAGGAAGCCCGGGGCAGGGGCTTCCTGTAGTCAGCCACTGGTCAGTTTCAGCAGCGGCTGACTTGGGGACGCCTGGGGCAGAGCAGCTGGGGTGCTGCCAGGTTGGTCCAGTAGCGCCCAGAGCGGCGCTACGGGACCAACCGGCAGAGCCCCAGCTGCTGTACCACAGGCGTCCGGAGCAAAGCCGCGGAGCACGGGGGCAGCGGGACAGCCCAGACTTTGCTCTGCAGACCAGGGAGACGGGGAGCAAAGCAGAGCAAAGCCGCGGAGCACGCGGGCAGCGGACAGCCCAGACGCGTCTGGGCTTTCCGCTGCCCGTGTGCTCTGCCGCTTTGCTTCCTCTCCCTGGTCTGCTGGAGACCAGGGAGACGGGCCCCGTTCGTAACTGCGGATCCAACATAAGTCGGATCCGCGTAACTTGGGGACTGCCTGTACTGTTACCATATAGAAGCATGCTGATGTATTCTTAGTAAAACATGAATGGTTCAAAACCTTTCCTTTAGGCAGTATTATTTATAATTTATATAAAATAACATTCACCTTTTTAACTTTGCCTTTATGACTTTTTCACACAATCACACCAATTTGTAGTTATTTATGTGCTCTTGTTATAATGATGTTGTGAAAAGGTAGTAATTAATCCTAGATGGGCCTGATTAAAGCCAATTGAAGTCAACGGAAGGACACCCCATTGGACTTCAGTGGGTGTTAGAAAAAAACAAATGACTTATTTATAATGCATTCTTAGTTCTTGAGCTGAGATATCTACCACAGGGGGTCCACAAAAGAGTACCTAAGGTCAGGGTAGAATGGAAGCCAGAATCGTGAATTTGTTCCCTCTTGTCTTCACATAGCTGACCAATGCAGAGATAAGAAGTGTCATAGCTAATTGCAAAAGCAGCTTTGAGTTTAGGAGATCTTGCCAATCAAGTATTTCCCTATAAGTGTGACTAGAGTAAAGACCAAAAAAGGTGGAAGTGATACATTAATTAGATTCACATTTCAGGTATGACAAGTGCTTTCTACTCCCAGTTTTTAATCACAAAACCATTTTTCTTCTATTCTGCCTTTTACTCCTGCCATGATAAACAACACTGTAAGATGTTTGATTACTCTTCTGTGTAAAGAAGACAACAATTGGAGAAGATTACAAGCCTAGATTTTTACAGAACTGGAAGAGGTTGTCAAGTGGTAAAATGAAAGACCACCTGCTCTCTCATTTCACCACTTGACAACCTCCTTCAGTTCTTGACAACCTCCTCTAGTATATTGACCATCTCCAAACATGATTTAATATGTATGTTGCACACCAAAGAGCATCTGGGCACTGTATGTTTAATAACAATGATGATAAACCAATCCAGCTATGTTTTCCTGCTCCTCATAGTTTCTTCCCCTTTTTACAGATGGTTGATGGAAATACAGTTAAAGGATCCAAGAAGTACAGAGTTATTAAATACCTGACTCTTCTCCCCATCCCAGTTCTATTACTATTATTATTAATATAATTAACTTTACTTTGTGAACAAGAAATGGGTTACATCTGTTATATTAATTGTTACAATGTGGTCAGCTGGATCTAGTCTCAAGTATATTCCCGTCAAGACATAATCACTCTCATTTTTCTGTTACCATTATAACTTCTAACATAACCATGCAACCAGGGCAATGCTAAAAGCATAACATTTGGTGCTGGAGAGCAGAGTGCAAATCTTTTTTTCTTATTTCACTCCATTTCCCATGGTTGCTTGGAAACTGACTATAGCACTCCCACTGACCACCTCCTTCCCCTTTATATTATAGTGGGGTTTTTGGTTTGTTCCTGAATTTAAGACAAAAAATTGCAGCCACATTACTTAAGTGAAACATTACTTAAGTGAAACTCAGATCTTCCAGATGATTCAGTGCCTAATGTTTTCCTTTCGGCTGCTGAGACTTCTTGAAGTGTTGTTAGTCATGTATAATGCATTTACAACAGGAAACCCCATATAATAGTGAAAACTAAGCAATACCTGTTTCTCAAAGAAGGAAGGAAAAATACAGAAATTTTCTGCCAAACTGGTAGAAGTTGCTGAAGTGCTTCCCTTCTAAGGACTGCTACGATGCACTGTTATAGATACTATATTACTGTAATTGGGTACCATTGAAGTTCATGCTGTGCTTTTGAAAAATGAAAAGGCTATATTATGTTTGTCACACTCTACAAAGGAAACACATTTTTTCTTTGTAAACACTCATATGATATGTCACATTAATTTTGGGTCACCCATTCCCTGCTCTGATTAATTAAATAGTATTGTGAAGTCACATACAGACAAATATGTTGTTCTATTGTTGTGTGCCTCATTTTAAACAACCAAATCTTTTTTCTTCTTCTAAGCTTCATACTTAATAAGAAGCTTGACATTCCAGGGTTAACAACAGTACATTTAAGGCTCCAAAAATTATAATTAGATTGATTTTGTAATAATTTGCACTTACTGGTACAGCACCTTTTACCTGAGGATCTCAGACCTACTTTGCAAATGCTAATTAAGTTTCAGCACTCCCTGAGCTGGGTAAGTATCGCTGGTAAATCCTCTTCATGTGAAGTTAAAGGGTCAAAGTAGGGTTATCAAGTTATTAAAAAAAAATCACAATTAATTGTGCAATTAAAAAAAATCACGATTAATCACCCTTATAAACAATAACAAGACTCCAGCTGACCCTGGGCTCCGCGTTACGCTGCCCCTTTGAAACGCCAGTAGCTGCGTGGAAATGCCTACAATTAAGGCACATTAATATTTTTAACGCGTTAATTCTGTGCTGCATTGATCGCAGGCATTAACGTGTGTTAATTGACAGCCATAGGTCAAAGTAATGTAAGGAGGCCCTAATAGCCCTGATCTGTTGAAGAGCCAGCACTGCAGAAAAAAGGCTTAAAGATGTCTTTGTGAGTCCTGATATACAGGATGTTGCAGGAGGACATCTTGGGGGATAAGGTTACATCACGCAGTGCTGGTATGTAGCAGAGTCAGCCTTATTATTTTGAATCCTTACTCCTTGCTCAATTATATGCAATTGTCTCTTTTCAAATAGTACTCATTTATTTGGTACTTACTTTGACCTTAAATTTAAAAAATAAGCAGTTGAGGGTCTAGGATAAGGATGTTAAAATGCGATTGTTTGGTTAATTGTATAGTTGATACAATTTCATATCAACTATACAATTAGTTGATAAGTGCCTAAGCAGGGCTGCAGTGGGGGTAGTTCCAGAAGAACCTACTCGAGCCGGGACTGAGCAGTCCTGGCTCGTGCCAGCTTCAGAGCCACCTGTACTCCAGCAGCCCCTGTTCACGGCTCTGTCTGCTGTGAACAGGGGATTGTGGTGGAGCAGCCCATGTTCGCAGCAGCCAGCACTGGCTGCAGGCATGGGCTGCTCAGGCAATAGCCCCTGTCCGTGGCTAGCCCTGGCTGCCACACCAGGTTGCTTAGCAGCAACAATCCCTGTCCATAGGGGTTGGGGGCAGTTCCCCACTGGGACCCCTGCGGATGGGCTGCTTCGCAGAAGCATCCTCTATTCCCTCCTTTCTCCCACCCTCCACTGCCTCTGGATAGAGGCAGCAAGGGGGCAAGCGGCAACCTGGAGATGGTGCTGGGGGAAACTGGCTTTTAAGCTGGCTCCCTCCAGCACTGGCTCCTGTCCCTCCCCTTGTTGCCTCTGATAGAGGCAGCAAGGGGAGGGCACCACAGTGAGCACAGGGTGAGTGGGGACTGCTTGAGTCCTTGCTCACCCAATGTTCCTTGCAGCAATCCTGTTTTTGAAATGTACAAGAGCCCCACAAGACTCTTGTACATTTCAAAAGCAGAATCACCCACAGTGGGAACCTGTGCAAGTGGGAACTACTTCCTTGCTCGTGCTGTTCCCCACTGTGCCTCTGCCTCCCACAGAGAAGGTGCTGGGGGAAATCGGGTCTGGAGGGTTGGGGCATTGGATTAGAGTGGGGAGGTGTCAGGGGGCTAAAGCACCTTAAACTCAAAGGCTACGTCTACACTGGCCCCTTTTCCGGAAGGGGCATGTAAATTTCAGCAGTCGTCGTAGGGAAATCCGCGGGGGATTTAAATATCCCCCGCGGCATTTAAATAAAAATGTCCGCCGCTTTTTTCCGGCTTTTAAAAAAGCCGGAAAAGAGCGTCTAGACTGGCCCCGATCCTCCGGAAAAAGTGCCCTTTTCCGGAGGCTCTTATTCCTACTTCAAAGTAGGAAGTAGGAATAAGAGCCTCCGGAAAAGGGCACTTTTTCCGGAGGATCGGGGCCAATCTAGACGCTCTTTTCCGGCTTTTTTAAAAGCCGGAAAAAAGCGGCGGACATTTTTATTTAAATGCCGCGGGGGATATTTAAATCCCCCGCGGATTTCCCTACGACGACTGCTGAAATTTACATGCCCCTTCCGGAAAAGGGGCCAGTGTAGACGTAGCCAAAGTCTTCATGGATGCAGAATAAGGCAGCCAATACAAAGTCATATTTAAATTCCAGGGCAAAAAAAAAAAAAAAAAAAGAATCAGCATGTACAGGCAGTCCCCGGGTTACGTACAAGATAGGGACTGTAGGTTTGTTCTTAAGTTGAATCTGTATGTAAGTCGGAACTGGCGTCCAGATTCAGACACTGCTGAAACTGACCGCCAGTTCTGACTTACATACAGAATCAACTTAAGAACCCCAGGCGTCCCCAAGTCAGCTGCTGCTGAAACTGATCAGCAGCTGATTCCAGGAAGCCCGGGGCAGAGCAACTCTGCCTGGGGCTTCCTGTAGTCAGCGCTGGTCAGTTTCAGCAGAAGCTGACTTGGGGACGCCTGGGGCAGAGCAGCTGGGGTGCTACTGGACCAACCCAGCAGCACCCCATCTGCTCTGCCCCAGACGTCCTGATTCAGCCGCTGCTGAAACTGACAAGCAGCGGCTGAATCAGGACCTGGGGCAGAGCAGCTGGGGTGCTGCCGGGTTGGTCCAGTAGTGCCCACGGGTGCTGCAGGACCAATCGGCAGCGCCCCAGCTGCTCTGCCCCAGAGTCCAAAACAAAAGCCTGGTCTGCTGGGGGGGGGAGCACACTAGCTGCGCCCCCCCCCCCAGCAGACCAGGGACACGGGGAGCAGAGCCGCAGCGGCAGCGGGGTGCCGCGCCTCTGAGGCTTTGCTCTGGCAAAGCCTCAGAGGCGAGGGACCCAGCCACGGCTGCGGCTTCAGTCTGGGTGCCTGTGGTCTGCTGGGGACGGTCCCCAGCAGACCACAGGCACCCGGACTGAAGCCGCAGCCGCGGGGGGTCCCGCGCCTCTGAGGCTTTGCCAGAGCAAAGCCTCAGAGGCGCGGGGAACCACCGCTGCTGCCGCTCCAGTCTGGGTGCCTGTGGTCTGCTGGGGACGGTCCCCAGCAGACCACAGGCACCCGGACTGAAGCCGCAGCCGCGGGGGGGTCCCGCGCCTCTGAGGCTTTGCCAGAGCAAAGCCTCAGAGGCGCGGGGAACCGCCGCTGCTGCCGCTTCAGTCAAAGCGGCAGCAGCGGCGGTTCCCCGCGCCTCTGAGGCTTTGCTCTGGCAAAGCCTCAGAGGCGGGACCCCCCCGCGGCTGCGGCTGCGGCTTCAGTCCGGGTGCCTGTGGTCTGCTGGGGACCGTCCCCAGCAGACCACAGGCACCGGGTCTCAAGGGGCAGCAGCAGCGGTTCCCGCGCTTCTGAGGCTTTGCTCTGGCAAAGCCTCAGAAGCGCGGGAACCCGCCCGGTGCCCCTGGTCTGCTGGAGACGGTCTCCAGCAGACCAGGGGCACCGGAGCAGCTTACGAACGGGGCTTTCTCGCCCCGACTTCCGGGGCGAGAAAGCTCCGTTCGTAAGTGCGGATCCGACGTAAGTCGGATCCGCGTAAGTCGGGGACTGCCTGTACCTGGTTTACACTGTGTTTCTTTAAAGAAAATTCAAAGGCTATTGTTTGCCAGGCTGAAGAAATTATTCTGATATAGGAGTCTTTCCCTTATTGTTTTTGAAACTCATATTTGCAATCTGGGATAGACCTGAATTTTTAGAACTATAAAAAAGCCATAATCTTCATAAGTTAAAAAAATGAGGGAAATATACCACAGATCAAGAAGCTGGAGTGAAACAGGCAGTTCAGATTGTGCTAATTTACTTCTCAGTTCAGTTTAATTTTAAAAAACTCACAGGACATAACAGGGCAGTAGTGTTAAATTTAATATCCACGGTGGGGATGCTTTTTTTTTTTTAGTGTGAGAATATTACTGTATTTTTAACGGTTTTTTTTTCTTAATTTGATGTTTGTTCCTTGTCAATTTCTCTGAAGATCTATGGACTGGCCTTGAATTTTTAAGTGACTAGAGACTTTTTTCTTGGTTTTTGTCCGAAATGTCCTGTAATGTTGTTTTTATCACTACATTTTGTGTACCATATCTATATATAGAGAGAGCTATAAAAATGCTTATATATCCTGATAATGATCCTCAGAAGAAAACTGTTGTGTTATGGAACACAAATGCCCAAAGCATTTTTTAATCTGGGGTAAACTGAAGTTGAAGAATTTAGGGTCAGTAATCTGACAAACACTACATCATTCTCCTGATTATGCCAGTTCTTACCTCGAGTACATTATTATAGTTATGTGGTTTTCTAAATCCTCCTTAATCCCATTCACTACATATAACTGAGAATCACTGTTTCTTGCTAGCAGAATTACTTCTTTTGCCTAGTACAAATAGTTTATCAATTTCCCAGTCCAGGTAACTTTTGAACTCATCTTTCTCTCTACAAGAGTTCCTTCCTACTTGTTGAATTTATTTAATTCAATTGAGGTGGATCTCTTGCTAATTTAGTAAGATATTTTACTTGCATAGATATAATTATATGTAAATTGTTACTGCTACTTTTATCCCCCCCTCCTCGCTGCCAGCAAGGCTTTTGAACACTGTCCAACCATTGTTCTTCGTACTTAATGAATTCTTGTAGTGGAATGTTGAAATTGCTTATCAGTATTTTGAGTACTTAGCTTCAGTTTCATTATAGTCCAGTTCTTTATGCTACATGTATTTCATAATTCCAAAATTAGTTATTCATAATTACAGCCAGTCTAGTGACTAAACAAAATATGAATGTGAATGTAGTGTTCATGAAAGGTGGTATTTTGACAGCCTAATGGGGCTTCCAGGGGACATCAAGACTGAATGCTAATTATAAAGCAACTAGTATTATTCAATAATAAATACAGATATTTTCATTTGAAATAATTTTAACAAACCAGCAGCCATAACCTGTCAGATAATTTCGCATTCTACCCTAATTTTTTAAGTTTGAGAATGTAAAATAGAGAAACTCTCATTTCTTACATTATCAACAATTCAGCAATACTGGTAATGTCTGTATTCACAGCCCTAACAATTGGTGTAATTAGATGGACCATAATAATACAAATGTACCTGTATATCTGCAGGTACAGGTGTTACCTCGAGGGCCTAGATAATATTCAAATTAAGCTCAATGGTGAATGCACTAGTCAAAAGAAAACAGATCCATCCTCTCCCTCACAGTCTATCACCTGTGAATTAGGTTGATAGATAAAGAGAAAGGGACTCAAATTAAGAGTGAAAAACAAAAGGAAACTGTATTAGTTATTTTATACAATATCTGGGGAAAGCAGGGAGGAAACCCGATGCAAACTACACCAAAAAAATGAGGAGTAACATTAGTTCGAACCAAGGGGTTTGGTTAGAACTAACACGTCCCGGCGTGCACTTTCACTTTTGAAACAGCTGGCATTCGGAGTAACCTGCCGGAGAGATCATGCTAATGAAGCACAGAATATTTAAATCCCCACTTCATTGACTATTTCAAATGCCTGCATCTGCATCCCTAGTTCGAACTAGGGTGCAAGTATAGACATGCCCTGAGAGTCCCAAACAGGCCCTTGGGACTTTATTTCCAGAAGCAGAACTTCTAACAGTATCAATGCCAACAACCAATGAATGCTTTCAGTGCTATGACTTCAGAATTACATGAGAAAAAGAAGAGAGCTGTACTGACCACCTGACTTGTAAAGAACACTTGTTTAAGCATGGTCTTCAGAACAAACTCTGCTCTGATGCATATTTTTCCAAGCTCCTTAGCCCTCATTAGTAGAGGACATATCTTTATTCAAGCTGAAAAATTAATTGAACTTTCATCTCCAGTCTTTAACAGATAGCTTAGTATTTCCTGAATCGTCATTCTCACATGTATCATTGGGAGATAAGAGGGAATAAAGGAGTCTGCTCAAGTTATCAAAGGAAAGTGAGCAAAAAATCATGTCTAGTATAAAAGTCCAGTGAGTGCTACTGTGGAAAAGAGCCATTCCCGAAGAGGGGTGCCATAGAAGAACAACCAGACACCTGAAGCAGAGGTGCCTCTGGCTCACATGAAGTGCCTCATGTTCCAACAGAACTAAAGACTGAGTAAACTTAGAGAATGGAGAGTCTTTTAGGACCCAAAATTGCAAACATGATCCCACCACTGCTTCTTTAGCATAAAGTTCAGCAGCTCTAAAATGATCATTCTCTCAGAATTGTCATCACTATTGTCCTTAAAACATCTTTCATAGTGATAGTGATATCAACACAGATTTGCTCTTTCCTGTCTCCATGTGAAAGTGGGAGGAGTTATACCAATCTGTCTTCAGAGAGATGTAGCTGTTTAGTATCTCAAATTATTAATTTCATTGCCATTGATAAATCCTTTTTTTCTGCTAATTATGACTAGCTACTTCCTTAGCAGTTACTTACCTATTGCAAGTGTTACAAAATTGTTATGGAAGAAACATTCAGACTTGGATACCTGAAGCAAGGGATTGAAATAAATGATCTAATATTCAGCATTAGTGGTATCAACCATTTTCATTGATCTCTTTGGGAGGCTATGGGAGCTCAAAGCCTACGAACATTCAGTACTAATTTAAATATAAATGTGGGCACCTCTGGCATGAGTTTAAAAGTTTTAGTCTAAGGCATTCTAAAAATAATAATAAACCTGTAATTGCTATTTTCAACTAAGTCTTTAAGAGTTTCATATGTAATATTGCTAGGATGGTATGTCTAAAAAATTTAAAAAAGGGTTTGACTAGAGAGAACTGGGCTACTATTTTTAGAACACTGCAAGAAACATTATAAAAAAAATGAAAAATGAGGGAAAGATAAAGTCCACAGTCTTGAATGCATAGAACTCAAAGAGATGAAGAATGGCTTCTCTACTTCTGCTGCTACTGTCAGGAGTTTTAGTGCAGAGAGCAATTAACTTAATCAACTTTTAATGGCCTAATTAAATTCCAGATACTGAGTTGAATATTATGTAAATTCAATTCTTTACTGCCTTTCTGAAATTAATGCAAATATTGTAGCTTTGTGTTTAGGGACACACCATCCTTCATTATTCCAAGTCAAAATATAAAATGGAAACTTTTGACACTTGACAAGAGTGATGGATGGATTGCACATTATTACATATCAGAGTTCATTTCAGATTTTTAGGACCAATTAGTTGCTTTTTAACTGAGAAACATTTTGAGCAGCAATTTGACTTTGGTTAGCAAATTTTAAAAATTGGGTGACAAATCATTTGAATCTACTTTAACTAAAAGCTCTACTCATTTCTTCCAACTTATTTTTAATATTCTACTGTTGTCATCACACAGCTGGAACATGGAAATGAACAACTAATATACTTATTTAGCTGCAATTTTTAAAAAAACTGCTCTTCTACTATTGGCACCAAGAACTACATAGGAGGTATTTGTTAAAAAGGTTAATTTCTGTAATAAATCCAAGAGACATCATCTTTCACTGAGGAATGTTCTAGTTAATAAAATAATTCAGTCTCTAACAAGGTTTCTAACTGTGGAAATGTTTATTATATGAGATTTGTGCAGGTTGGTGCAGAATAAATGTTTTTGTCCTAGATTTATTATTCTATGAAGTATTCAGTTATATATGCTGCACTATCCCACAGCTTGTTTTTAAAATTATTGCCAACATAAATTCAAGGAAACAAAGCATCTTTGATGTATAGATCAAACCAAGGATTGAATGAACTCTGAATGAACTCCACATGATTAATTTAGACACAGAATAGTTTAGCATCTCACTTCACTGATTTTAATGTGATTACTTCTATTTGATCCATGGTGAGCAATAAATAAAGCAGTGATTTTTCTCATCCAACTGGTATTATAGACAAGGTTGTTAAGGCAACTCTCTAAAGCATGATAACAGCTTTAAAGATAGTTGTTATTGGCTTATGAAACAGTATTTTGAGAAAAAAAAAAGAAAAAATAATTTTCCCCTGCAGATTACTCCTGATTTACACTGGTATAAGATCACAATCAAGCCCAGATAGAGGAACAATAGAGTAAGGACCGTGACAAGCCAGAGACTAGTGCTATCAAGTGGAAAATGAAATGGCCGAGGAAGCTAGGGGAAGCCATAAACAACTGATCAGTTCAAATCTGAGGGCCTAGTCTATACTATACCCTTATGCCCTATTCACCATCAATCTAACCTATGCAACTTCAGATATACAAATAATGTAGCTGAAGCTGACCTATTTATTGCAGTGTTTACACATAAAAGTTGGTGGGTGCTGCTCTTTTGTTAACTCAAGGTAGTCTTCTCGTCCTGGTGAAGTAATGGAGTTGACAGGAGAGTGCTCAGAGGCAGATTTCTTGTGTCTAAGCAGCACTGATCCATCATGTAGTGAAGAAAAGCCTTAAGGTAGGGGTGAGCAAAGGGCCCGCTGCAGGCCAGATGTGGCCCGCCACGCCAGTGGATCCACTCTGCATCCATCCTGCTGTTTCCTTGCCCCTAGACCAATCAGTGCCTGGAGGTAGGGAAGTGCACGAACTCTCCTTCTCCTCCCTCCCCCCCAGAGCATGTGATGGCTAGAGAGACATGCCAGTTGTTTTAAAACAGCTGGCATTTATGTCTAGCTGCCACGCACCTATGGTGGGGGCAGGGGACTTTGTGTGCTTCCCACCCCCAGACCAATCAGACTCTGGGGGCAGGGAATGCACAAAGTCTCTTGTGTTTCCCCCGCCCTGTCAGGAATGCACAGTGGCTAGAGAAAAATGCTGGGTATTTTAAAACAGCCAGCATGTCTCTCTAGTCCGCGTGCGCTCTGAGGACGTGAGACAAGGAGATTTTGAGTGCTCCCCTGCCCCCAGGCCCTGATTGGCCTGGGGGCAGGGAGAGTACTCAAAGTCTCCTTCCACTGGGTGCCTAGAGGGAACTGACAGCTGTTTTAAAATAGCTGGCATTTCTACCTAGGGGATGAGATGGGAGGGGAAAGACTTCATGTGCTCCCCCACCTGAGGCCAATCAGGTTCTGGGGGAGCACAAGAAGTCTCCTGGCCCCACCCCTTCTGCCCAAGGCTCTGCCCCCTCCAGGATGACCTGGGGCCACTTCAGAAATTTCTGAAGTGGACCCCCTTTTAAAAATTATTGCCCACCCCTCCCCTAAGGGATATATCCTGGCCAATGCTATGTCCTCAGAGCCATAACAAGGGTGGGGCAAGTGGGGCACTCACCCCGAGCACAGTACATTTAGGGGTGCAAAATTAAAAATTAGAAAGTTAAAATATTATTTCATTTATCTCTTTACTATCATCAATTTGCAATCTCAATATATGTGCAATTAACAACATGTGCAAGGAATACAATTAATTAAAAAATTAAGAATTTTATTTTATTTTTTTGGGGCGGAGGGGGGCGCAGCTCAGTAGCTTGTTCCAGGCACAGAAAACCTTAGTTTTGGCTCTGTATGTCCTCCCCAATAATCGCTAAATGGGAGCTGAGATTGCTCTTGGCATGGGAGAATCCCTATGTGATGTGGAGCCACTGGTGTTCATCCTGTTTGTTTCTGTATTGTAATACTAATTGAGTAACAAATTCTAAAGATGAATCAGACAAATTATAAATAGTATCCACAGGTCCAGTCCTATTAGGGAGGAGATTAAGGACTTCAGTAGTGAAACCATGGATGAAATAGGTACTACCTTCTCCTAAAAGGGACAATCAACTCAGAAGAGTTGGGTCAGGAAAAGAGGGGCTTTTATACTCTGTTCTAGAACAAATTGATAAACACTCTTGCCTCACCAATGGTTAACCATTGCAACTGATTCATGTTGCCATCACTCTTCTAATGTAGACTGGCAGAGTGAAGGAAAACATGGGTTTCCAGTCCTTCTGACCTTTAGACCAAAGCTGACTCTTGTACTATTAGCCATTTTTCATTTAAATTATGTAGTTTCATCTCCTTGGGATTCTTAGGATTTTGGACACAAATATAATATCAACATCTACATTTCAGGGAAAATGTAAACTAGAAGTAAAAAACTTATTTTATAAAAAATAGTACTTGTAATGCCTGATTCATTGATCCAAATAGTTATCAGAAATGTGATATTCAGATACAAACTAAAAAAATAATACAAAGACCAGTTTGATGTTATCTGCAGATTCTACTATGCAAAGGAAGTTCACATTTTAATATGAAGTCTATTCCTAGGTCTCTAAAAATGCTGCACAGTAATTACAGACCCATGATTATTTATGCTTGACAGCCCCATCGGAGATTATCAGCACCCTATAATTAAACTATTTTATCAAACCCTCCCTAAGAAATGCCTGGAGATCCAGCAGCAATGAAAACATTTCCCTGGATCTAATTGGGCAACTTCTCTCTCAGACTGGCAAGCAAATACTGTAGTCAATGGTACTGCTTGGGTTAGTACTTCACTCACCTGTGTAAGGGTTGTAAATCTGGGCCTTTTCGGTCTGTCCTATTTAAAGCTCAAGGGGAGGAGAAAAATAAATACAATATCTCTTTGAACAAAGATTTATTTACAGGTTATTTCAGAAAAAGCCAAAATCTGTGAAAAAGGAAAGTTCTGACCATCTCAAGTGAGCTGAATAAAGGTATCCTTGTAGTAGGAATTTTCTTAAGAGAATTAGGATTTTCAATTTTTTCATATAGTTATATTGCAAACCTGTACATATTGAGTTATATACATTTATATAGCTTATTTAGCGTACATCTACACAGCAGGGCTAAAGTCAAATTAAGCTACATCAATTGTGTAGTTGAAGTCGAAATAGCTTAATTCGGCTTTTGGCGCTGTCTATACAGCAAGCAGGAAGTTGAAGGAAGAACACTCTTCTTTTGACTTCCCTTACTCTTAGTGAAATGAACATTTCACACATATGGTCTCAAAAAACCTCAAGTTTGAATCACATCTGTTAGACCGCTTGAATACAAGGAAAATGAGAATACTCACACATTCCCTGGTTGAAAGATTTGTCTCATATATTTGTTCACACACACAGATTAGCAAGATGATGTCATATGGTCCGAGGAAATCTTTTTCAGTGTTTTAAAATATAATTATTTAAGCTTCTTTTCCTACATGGATTATTTTTAAAAATACTTTGAAGATTAAAAGCAGGAGAAAGTGATTATGTTCATCATGGAACTTCATTTCTGAGTCATGGACAAGCAGGATCCAATGCACATGTAGCTCAGCTGATTGCTACATTTGTGCAGTAACAGAACCATTTTTCCCATAATCAGCTCAATAATGCTGCTAACAAGAATCTGCAGATGCATGCTGCTTACACAGAAGCAGGATGTTGTTCTGTCTATATGACTAATAATATTTTTACACTTATTTTAATTTTTGCCCCAAATGGCATCTCCTGGAAGTTTTGATTAAAATTCACTACTGTAGTTGTGCCTTCATATGCCATTTTGCTTTAGCGCAAAAACAAAACTGGTTTTCCATGCTGTACAAAATATTCTGCTGGCAGAATTCTATAACTGTATAGTTAAATCATAACCATCTTACTTGTTTGTGTGTCGAAAGACTCATCGTGTGCATAATACAACCTAAATTTGTAACACTGCAAGGTTTTGGAACTAAAACTAGCAAACATAGCTATGATTTTACTTTGACGAATAGATGAAGTTCATATCAAAAGGATTATTCATATCAAAATGACAGACATTTCTAGCAAACTGTAGTCATGACAACCATTTATTAATGCATCCCTGAATGGAAAATAAAAACTCTCAATGAGACAAGACTGTGAAAATAGACACGTAAAAAAAAAGTTAATTGCATATTTATCCAACAGCAACATATGCAAATGTGGGGGTAAAATATTCAAAAGAAAACTGCAGTAGTAGCAAGAGAGCTGTTGCCTTCATTGAAGGATGGATCCAGCAGCAGATTTCCCCCACACCATACACAATATACATCCAAAGAGCTGTGATTCTATCTCAACACTGTCCATGCCATAAATTCACTGAACTCTCACAAAAAATAACTGAATTGGGAAGGTCCTCATAATGTGGCTAGACTGTTTCCTCAGCACTCTCATTGCTCTCCTTCTCCATTAGCTCCTCCAGATAATTCAAACCAGCTCCTTCAAATAGTGACAGAACATTGGTTATTAGAGACCTTTTCAACATCTTTCATGTGACCGTACTGCACTATCATGAACATTATTTTTTCTCAGTGCTACATAAGTTCACGGGCTCGAGATAAGAGATATTCCAATACACCTTCTGAGGATGTCTACACTATAAAATTAGGTTGATTTATTGAGGTCGATATTTAGCATCTGATTTCATAAAGTGGATGATGAATGTCCTCACTAAGCACATTTGGCTAGTGGCTACCATTGATTCCTGCAGCAAGGCATTGTGGGTAGCTATCCCACTGTTCCTGCCACCTATTTGAATCCTGGGTTAGACACCCAATGCCTGATGGGATAAACACATTGTCGCGAGTAGTTCTGGGTATAGGTCATCACCCTCCCATGATGCATTTACCTACTCTCTCCCTCCCTCCTTGAAAGCAACAGCAAATAATCATTTCACACCTTTTTTCCTTGGTTATCTATGCAAATGCCATAGCACTGCAAGCATGGATGCTGCTCCGCTGTACACTGCTGTGGTAATTATTGCAAAAACCTCACACATTATTCGGCAGGTGGCGGGACTTGATGACCTCCTGAGGTCTCTTCCAGCCCTAGGATTCTATGATATGTCCAAAGCCTAGCTAGGAACTGTCTGCACAAGGAAGAATGTGAGGACGACACACACAGATGTGCAGGAACCCATTGAATGGAGCAATTAGCATATGCTGGTGACATTCAGGTATGTTGACACAGTGAAATGCTGATTGTGGTCCCAGGAAACAAACACAGACTGGTGGGACTGCATAGTTATACAGCTATGGGGTGATGATTAATTGCTGCAAAACTTTCACGTTTAAGGCCACATTTGTGGAACTTTGCAAATTGCTTTCTCCTGCCCTGAAGCACAGCAATACCAAAATGAGACCTGCTCTGACACTTGAGAAATGAATAGCTATAGGCCTGTGAAAGTTTGCAATGCCAGAATGCTAGTTGGGAATCAATTCAGTGGGGGCTGCTGGATCCTAGTAGCCAGGGCAATCAATAACCTTCTTCTAGGAAGGATGACTCTGGAAAATGTGCAGGACTTAGTGCATGGTTACCTGTGATGGGGCAACAGATGGAATGCATATCCTTCTCTTGGCACCAGACCTCCTTGCCAAAGAGTACATAAACTGAAAAGAATAATTCTCAAAGTTGCTGATGTTAAAATATGAATAGTTATTATCCTTGGAGACCCAGCCTATCCCATGGCACATAACACACACAGGCAGTCTGGACAGTAGTAAGCAGTTCAACTATAGGCTAAACAAATGCAGAATGGGCCTTTGGCTGTTTAAAAGAACACTGGTGCAGTTTCCTGACTAGGTTAGACCTCACTGAAAGCAATATTCCCACTGTTGCTACTTGCTGCATAGTATCTGTGAAAGGGGAAAAGTTCCTGGAAGGACAGGGATGTTAAGACAGATTGTCTGGTGGCCAATTGATTAGCCAGACACAAGGACAATAAGAGCACATCGAAGCACAACAGAGGCTCTGAAAACTAGGAACGTCAATGTGTAGTCAACTATTCGATTAACTGATAAACGCTAAGCCTAAACTTAATCTTCTCAACGTCAAGCATCCCCCCACCCTTGGCTGCCTCTGTATCAGAGGCACCAAGAGAGGAAGCAGGAGCTGGTGCTGGGGGAAGTTGGTTTAAAAGCTGATTCCCCCACAGCATTGGCTCAGAGGTGCCACTTGCCCTCACCCACTCCACTGCTGCGCGGGTGAAGGGGCAGGGGAAGATTGTCGTGAAGCAGCCTGAGAGCCCCATGGACAGAGGCTGCTCTGCATCCCACAGAGCAGCCTCTGGCTGCGGTGAGTCTGGGCCCACCATGGGCCAGGGCTGCTTCGTGGCAGCAGCCCCTGTCCATGGAGGGTCCCAGCTCTCCGCAAAGGATGCTCTTCATCCCACAGAGCAGCCTTTGGCCATTGAGAGCTTGGACTCCCATGGACAGTGGCTGATACCACCCACGCTGCTTTCTCTGAATAAGAGGCAGCAAACTGTGGCAGCTAACAGCTGGTCTGTGCAGGGAGCTGGTTTTTAAATTAGCTCCCCTTGGAAACTGGCCCCCACCTGGCACCAATGTCCCCTCTAAGCTGTAGGCAGCACAGCTTCACAGGTGATTAATCAGCCAGGCCCAGTCAGTCAGCTCCTGGTATGAAGCCCTAAGCCTGACTGGGTAGGGCTGATTAATCACCTGTGAAGCTGTGCTGCTGCACAGCTTAGAATGAACACTGCTTAGCACCCCATGGTGCTGCCTCTGATAGAAAGGCAGCCAGCGGCACTGGATGGCAGGGCACTCCCTGGGAGTAGGGCAAGAGCAGATTGGCATCCAGACCTGCCTCCAAGGACTATCAAATAGTCATGTAACTACTAAGATTTCATGCAGTTACATGACTATTCAATTACCCATATCTAACATCCCTACTGAAAAACAGTTTCATGAATGACCAGACAACAATGGGACAGTTGTGTGTTGCTCATTATCAAGTTGCCTCCTGTTGTACATGTACTGCCCTGTAAACCATTCTTCCCCCACCCCAGTTGGCACAGTGAATAAATATCTTACTGTTCTATGCATTTTTATTTAGGCAGCATAGTAAACAGACACTAAACAGAAAAGGAATCGCATGCAAGGCAAGGGTCTGAAAACACAAGGGGAGCATAGGGTGAGCACAAGGACATGGGGTTTATTACAATTGCCCTGCATCACAATCAAAGCTGTGGGAGTGACCGCCTCATGCTCAAGCCATCCCTCAGAACTGAGTGAAAGGTTTCCCAGGCCTTCGCCTCCATTTCCCTGCATTCTAGAACATCTGGGAGAGAAACATATGGAACTTGGTGAATAGAGCAGGTGATTTATCAATGGGTGTATAGGGGCACTCTGTGCGTCAGCTGCTTTTCTTTCACCTCATCAGCTCTGTTTGCTCTGCCACAAGCCTCAATGTCTCATCCTGTATCTTACACTCATGTTCCTTGCATACTCTCTTGCCCTGTTTGGAACAGTGACCTCTAATAGCATTCGCCTCCATGTATTCAGTTTTGCTGTGAGTGAAGGCAGATTAAACATTTAATTGCATTTTTTCACCTTCTAATCTATGAAAGTCTAACTGCAGAAGCAAGGACAGGTATCCCAGATCAACTTTCCCCCAGATGGGGGGGGGGGGGGGAACGCAAGGGCAGACTTTACAGAAGATGCATGATAAAAACAGAAAGTTAACTTTTACAGTGAATGAAGCAATTTAATAACACAAAGCACATAGGTAGAAGGCCAAATTTTGCATTTTAAATTGAGCACCTACTAGTAATGTATAACACAGCAGAGTACTGAGCAGGAGAACTCTGTTTTCCAGCAAGCACGTTAAGAAAGGTTAACAAACTGTTTCAAGGAGCACCTACTGTGAAGGTGAACTGGCTACCACTGTATCCCAGGTGTTCAGGGAAAATCAAAGATTAAATCCAATTACATTTAACCACTGTAGCATGATTCCAAATGTGCACTCACCAGAGTTGCCCTCCACCATCAGGGTCTGAAACAATAGCCCCTGGGAGAATGGCTCCAGAGTTAGGAAATGCTCCTGGCTATTGGTGAGAATGTATCCTCCACTTACTGCTGAGCATTCTCCTCCTCTTCTATGATGGTCTCCTCATTGTTGTCCTTGGCTGTCTGAAGAGTCACATGGGAAGTATCCATGGATAGTTTTGGGTTACTTATTAGGTCTCCCCACCCTAGAATCTCATGCAGGTGCTCATAGAAGCAGCATGTCTGTGGCTAACCCAGAGTGACTGTTTGCCTCCTTTGTCTTCTGGTATCACCTGAGCTCCTCTATTTTCATGCGACACTGCTGGGTGTCCCTGCTGTCTTCTTTCCATGTTTTATGATTTTGGCCCAGATATCATGGTTTCTTCTGTTAGTTTAGAGTTCTTCCTGCAGATTCTTCTCTGCATACATCAATCAGATCTAGTATCTTCTGCATACTCCATGCTAGAGCCTCTTTGCAACCCTGGATGGGTATGCTGTTCGGCTTGCCATGCTGACCAAACAGGAAATTAAATTCCAAAGTTCCCAGGGCTTTTCCTTTGTACCTGGGAGTGCAGCAGAGTTGAAAGTTCTGGCCAGAGTAGTCACACTGGGGCACTGAGGGACACCTCCTAGAATCAAGAATGTTGACTTGAACAGTGCTCTGTCTGTCTTACCACAAATTTGACACTGGAAGATCAAATTTAGAGCCACTCCTCAAGATGGAGTACAGACCTTGATGTTAGTGGTAGTGGGTTAGTGGTGTAGACATACTCAAAACAAACATGGTTAACAACCTCATCGTGCAGACTAGCTCTAAGACTATTTGGAAGAAGTCAGTTCAGCCTCAATACTCTCATCAGCATAACAAACTCCTCCTTGTGCCAAATTGTCCAAACAGCCAGTGGCAGTTAATTTGCCCAGAAAAGATTTTAAAACAGCCTGTGGCACACAGGAGTCCCAAGAGAGGGGACAAAATTACATCCTGCACATTGTGAGAAGAGAAAGTTAGATTTACCTAACAAAACAACCACATATGCCTATACTGAAAGGAATCAAGTTATGACTCAGTAGGCTACTGTGGTTTAAATGATTAATAATAGTTATTGTATGGATATATTTTATTTTTTAAAACCACATTCCCATACCATTTTGTAGCATAGTAAAAAAACTTCCGTATGGATGGAGTCCTAGTCTTTCATGAATAATCCCAGTCTAAATTTTAAAAAACTCCCAAGGGTTCTCCTATTTATATTTTTCCTTCACAATTCTAGTATAAAGTCTATGTATTTATAAAAAATGGAAGATAGTCTGATTTGACATTTAAATTCCATTTTGTTAATTAGATTTTAAAAATATTTCTAACTGCAGCCCAATAGCCATCCGATGAGTGCCATATTTAACTACTGAAAGTATAGTTCAAAAGCTTAAAAATAAGGAATATTCATATCAAGTAAAGGGAAATGCCAAATGTATTTTATTAGAATTTTAACAGACATTGCAAAAAATATTGCATAATTACTGAAAACATAACATTTTAAAAAGGTAGCAATGAGGCATCAAGTAAAAGACAAAGAATACAACAGCTGTGTACATTTGCTGTAAAGGAAATTGCAACTGGGGAGGGGATGTGTGAAGGGATCACGATGTAGGGAAAATGAGAAATACAATACTTTTAAAGTCCCAGGACAAATATGAACAAAACCAGCCAAGTTCCGATAGACTGATTACATATTACTGATGTTTTACGGACTGCATAGCAGTGTAAAATAAATGCTGTTATCCCAATTATGTATTGTATTCTTGCATATGAAACAATTTACAATCAGAAATGTTGTTTCCAGCATTGATATTTTAATAGCTCTGGATTTTCCTAAAAATAGAAACTTATATTTAACAAAGTCAGTATCTAACACTTGAGAACAAAAGTGCATGTATTGAGAATGTAGTGTTATCTGTCAAGATGAAAATAGCTAGTATTTAAAATGCCTATTTTAACACAGCAGCATAATCAATTTTACTTTAGCTGCATATTTGTACTCTGCTACAGGCTAGATTCTGTCCACATAAGCACTTGCAGCAACTTCTCTCTAGAGAAACACCTTTGGCTAGCCCAGTTCTATAAAAAGCAGGATTCTTGTTAATTCAAATACCAAGAACCCGAGTTACAGTAGTCCTTAACTAAGTGAGTATCTATCACCTTGGGGTGGAGGCAGCTTTAGAGATGCAACCTGAATAGTCTGTGTTCCTCCAGTATGACAGTTATTTCTGGAAGTGAAGGCAGCATGGGGTCCATTACAGCTGAGATATGGTGCTAAAAGGAAACTGTCTTTCCATGGGACTGGAGGTTTCTCTCTCTTGGTTTTGAGAGTATTACAACATATAAAAGGGAAGGGAAAGAAAGATCTTTTTACCTCCAGATAAAATCCAATTTCTATTTCCAAATTAGAATGTCATTCATGTTTCCTGCAGTCATCACCATGGATGGATATGTATGGAGAGTTATCAAAAACAGCTGAACTTTTTGCAAAGTGTTCTTCCCCCACTTGCTCCCATCCAAAGTGGGAGAAAGAAGTGTGAAAAGACACATGATCCCAAGATTCAAATATTCTAGAAAACGGTATGCAAAGAGTTTGTTTTGTCTGAGCTCTTCAACAGTTTTGTCATATGGCACTGAAGAACTGGGTTTGGTTTCTTTTTGGAGAATCTTTAGCATTCTGAACAGAAAAACCACAATGCCTATTTAGCTGAATTGGACCCAGAATGGGCAATACACAGATGCTGCAATTGTGAACTGTAGCCAGGCTAGCAATAACTTAAGTATCGCTTACAGAAGTTACAAGCTTTAAATGTAGCCATTACTATTGTAGCCTCTCCTTAAGAATGTCTTGTTTTATCTAAAATTGAAATGCATACTGTATTTCATTGTTCCAAACTCCAGTCTGTTTCTGTCTTAGTGTGTGGCACAGTCACAGAGTGCAACAGTCTATTGTCACCAACACAAAAGTCTGAAAGTAAATTTGAATTGATCTATTGTACTTTTGTTATTAACCAGCACATACTTCCTATTCACAAGATGCTATGCAAGTTTCCACATGGCAAGAGACTGTAGAAACAATTTGGAGTTCATTTAATCACACATATGGCTGAACAAAGCATTTTGGATATGTTTTATGCAACTAATGGAAACTGTCTCATCTTATGAAGATGATACATTTTAATATACTTAGGCAATTAAAATGCCCTCAACCAGTATAGCATTTTTATTGACAAATTAACAAAAACAAAAGACAATACGTTACAATACCACAACACAAGTTAAGCCCTTTCATTAGCTGCATTTTAAATCTATAATTGTGCATCCCAAATTCTAACTTATAACCAATAAACAGGAAGATGTTGTTCCTTATCTCTAGGACTGGAGAATGGACTTTAAAAAGTGATTTTTAACAACTGTCACTTTAAGGCCCAATTTTTCATGGTTTTAACCTCAAGAGTTTTGCTCCCAAAAGTGAAATAACCATTAGTTCACAAGAAAAGTAACCTTTGCTGACACTTCAAAAAAATTGTGCTCAAATTAATCTGCCATAAACCAGAGTTCACTTATTTCACTGCTACATATTTTTTAAAATGCATGTCCTATGTCACCATATACTAACTAGGATGAGCACTACAACACTGATTAAACTAAAATTTGCACACATGTGCTTAAAAAGTCAAAAGTTTGTCTGAGATATCTACTACAGAATTCTGAATAGTGTTCATTTTTTAATGTTTAAGTAATTTGTAACAAGACCTAGCACACAAAATGTGTTTGATCATGAACTTGTCTCATTACAACTCAAAGTATCCTATCTGAATGTGCATACTTTTAGAAATCCATTTCTGAAATTGTACTAATTCAGCAAAAATATGGGCACCAGTGAATCAGAAACACACACACAGAGAACTTAAAAAAAAAAAAAAATCACATAAGTTAGATAAAACTACCCTGTCCAGCAAGTTCCAAATTTTTCAAACATTAAGGCAACTTTCAATACTTTCAACTAAACAGTATTATAAAAAATAAATGTCACTTCAAAACATTATATACATAGTTACAGAGTAGATTTAACTAGAAATTTTCTTTAGTACATTAATAAAGTGTCATGTAATATTACAGAGGTTATATCAGGTGCTTGAGTGTATGTGCAAGTGGAGGGTCATAGCATTTTAAAGTACAGGTTTCAAGACAGAGCGGAGTGAACGTCCTTCTTTAGTTAGTTCTCGTGTTACACACATACATGGCAGCGGGACAGCCTCCTCCCTTCTCTCTACAGCATTATACTTGCATTTCTTCAAGTGGTCAGCCATGCTTACGATATCAGCAAACTTCCACTCATTCACAGTACAAAAAGCTGTACTGAATCTCCACACCTGGAAAACAAATAAATGCTTAGCATCAAACTGGTTTTCATAAACAGAGAATCAAACTAATATAAATAATGTTTAAAGACACTTGATCTTACTACACTAACCTCCATTTTGTAAATAATTTAGGTCCACCATTAATTACAGCTAAATCAAAATTACCCGTTGTACAGTTTACTAAATTTCAGTCAATAATATCCAGCTTGACTTTCAGAATCCAGGTTGACTTCATAGGACGGAAATGTGAGGCAGAAGTGGAGGTGGGGAAAGAATCATTTTAAATTGAACACATTTGATCTGGAAATTATATGCCAGGCAAAAACATTATGTATCTTAGTATCTGTGTGGTTTTAGTTTTGAAAAGTAAGATTCTGGTTGTCAGTCATGCTGAATATCTGCAAGTCCAACTGAAGAAAAAGGAGATGAAAGTACTCAGCTCTTCATCATGTAATGTGTAAATTGGTGCCTGATTTTTCAGGTCACTTGAATGTTTAACTTTTTTTTAAATTATTCAATACCATGGCAAGAGACAAACATCAGGACCAAATTTAGAAATGTATACTTTCATTTCCTATCTTTATTAAAAACTAGAGAAAATCTCCAATTGATTTCTAATTTCTAGATACATATTTTCAGTTTTCCTCAATATTACAGCACTATTATTTTACATATTATAATGACAGAAAAAATGGACAGGAATTACCTCAAATCCCATTCCCCAAACTACTGGGAATATGCTGAATGTTCTAGGAAGGCAACAACCAAATTGCTTATGGTAGCACTTTCCCCCACAACTGAGACTCAGACTAGCATTGAGTTCCCTGGCAGAATGTCTTTTTCAAGAGACACCATGATGTCAACCAACCTAAATACATACTATCTGTGAGCAGTGCTTAGGGAAAACAGTCATTTTCAAGACAAAAGCAGGTATGTCTCAGACTTCCCAAGAAACAAAGTTAACTTACCTTTTCTTTTATTTGCCATGAAGAACTTCCATCTGGATACTTTCTCTTTTCCCAAAGCAGTATGACCATTCCACGCGCTTGAAGCAAGCTTCCACATACATCTCTCATTAATCGTGACACTCTGGAAAGCTGACACAAACTAAAACCATCCAGAAAACCAGCAATATGCTGTAGAACCTCAAAAGGAAGATTACTCAGATGGTCACTACATGGACCAATGAGGCAGTTTTTAGCTGGTTCTACTAACACTGTAGATATACAAGGCTGAACACCAAATGACCTCAGATGGCGGTCGTGAATAATCTTTGCCCCTTGTGTTGAAGGACAAAACCTACGCTGAGAATATGTACACCCATAGTATGCCAAAGGACACCTCTGCTCCATCCATCCATTGAGGCCAGCATGAATATCACCATGCACATTCTTAAAATGCGAAGAAAATTCATTTCGCCTAAACAATTGTCCACAAACAAATGTAAACATTGAACGCTGTTTTGTTTGGTATCTAGCCACACATTCCAGCACCAAGTCCAAACCAAGTGTCTGAAAAGGACTTGGATTTGAAAGTTGTGGATTGGCATGATCACATGCTGAAGCTGAAGCTATTTCCCCTACCATTGTATTTGTGGCCAATATTGCAGATGGGAGAGAAAACGTTTGCGTCCCAAAATCAATGTGATATCCATCAACAATGCGACTATCAGATATCCCCCTACCACCCGGAGAGTCTCCTAGACAAAACAGCAAAGCTGCTGTGATTAGATCTATTCCCTGAAGACCCATAGGATCTTCTGTTATGTCTAAATCTGATGTATCAACAGCTTTATCTTCCTTTGGTGTAGACCAACAGTGGTTAACAAGGAAACTGTATGATCGATGATGAATTAGAGAAAACACATCTACATTTCTCAATCTTTCTTGTTCCAATTGCCTCTCTAACACTTCCTCTCCCCTGGAGTCACGTGGCAGTTGTATATGATTAACAGTGCCATTAAGTAAACTGTGGGGTGTTATTACTTCTCTAAGTTGTTGTGCTGCTACAGGAAAGGAGCTGCAAGACTTCAATACTCCATCATCAGGAGATGCAATACATTCACCATTTGCTACATTAGATGGTTTTGAATCACAAACATCTAGATCTTCATTCTGGTCCAATGCCTCTGTATCTATATTTTCTGTATGAAAACCATTACACAGAGCTGAAGCATTACCAAGGTGTGCATTCAAGTCATGTTTTTGCACTATATCATAACAAAAATCACTTGAACCATTTTGTTCCGACTGTGAATTTTGGCTCAAGACATCAAAGTCAATTCCACCAACTGCTCCCATATTATCTTCATCTGGGTAGTCATGGTCTACAATTTTATGCTGGATACATCCATTAGCAGTTTGCTCTTGAATCTGAAAATCTTCATTCATCTCATATGGTGAAATACATAGTCTTGAACTTAACATGCTTATGTCTCTTGTAGCAGTGTTCAATATATCTAATGCCACAGCTAAACTCTTAGTAGTTTCTACAGTAGCTTGATAAAGTGCACTGTAGGAATCTTCATCTGCAGAAATCAATCCATTTGAAAGCACTGTGTCAGAAGCACGTGATTTAACTGAAGTCTGCTCTCTAGGTTCAGAAATCTGATCAGCTGATTTTGACATCATAGTTGCTACTTTGAGGGATTCTAACAGCATGCGCTGGTCTTGAAGGGCTAAAGCCATGTCTAACTGTTCCACTTCATCAACATCTTTACTTAGATTTTCATAAGATTTCCGGTCCGCATAACTGACTGGCCATCTATTCCATTCCATAGTGCAGCATACCACACTTGCAGGACAAGTTTCTAGATGTTCAGCGACTTTGTTTCTGGCTACAATGAAGGGACATCCAAAGCCACTATTCAAACAAGGCACTCTTTCAAATGGGCACAAAATGCGATGTTCCTCAGATTTGCATGTATGAAAGACTGCTCCACAAACCAGTGGGCAGCCAATCAAGTCACAGGAAATTCCAGTCTCTGGTCTGGTCATGCAACGCCGACTGACACAATTAACACAGTGTAAATGCTGCTGATGTTCCTCCATGATTGCAAGTCCAGCTCTGGGCAGGGAAAGAAAAAGGAGATAAAAGCAATTTTTAATTCAGAATTTCTGAAAGTTTACTAACAAATAACTAAATATTCTTGGTCTATACTAATTGATCACAAGCCATAAGCTCAAGAATAAGCCGGACACTTTACAAAAAAAAGTTGGAATCCATCCTATTTAACTTATTTATAAATGATCTAGAGAAAGAAAGGGAGATGGCAAAATCTGCAGATGATACCAAACTGCTCAAGATAGTTAAGACCAAAGCAGACTGTGAAGAGCTTCAAAAAGATCTCACCAAACTAAGTGACTGGGCAACAAAATGGCAAATGAAATTTAATGTTGATAAATGTGAAGTAATGCACATTTGCATATTCATGTCTGAGCATTTTTTCAAAACAGGGTTTCTCAAAAGTGAAAGAACAGTCTAGATTGGGTTCTTTCAAAAACCAAAACCAAAACCAAACAAAAAAACACCCACACACCTTTTCCTCGAAAGAACCCGTACTCCTCATTTGTTCAGGAGTACGGGTTCTTTAGAAAAAGGATTTCCCCCCCCCCCCTCAAAAGAACCCTGCACTTTCACTTTCAAAAACCCTTTCTCGAAAAAGCGCTCAGAAGTGAATATGCAAATGAAACACGGGATATTTAAATCCACACTTCATTTGTGCTTTTGATTTTCTTCGTTTACACTCCTCTTTCAAAAGAGGAATGTAGTCTAGACATACCCAAAGTGGCTACATTTTTTCATCATTGTCTAAGGTGACAAATTCAAGTAACCAAACAAGTTTTATACTTTTATTTTTAGTAACTTAATCTGTTGTCACAAAGTTATTTATGGAATTCTAAGTTTATGCTCCTCTGAGAGTTCATATTTTAAAATTGGCTTGAATTTCAAGTATCAGCTTCCTAAATCTGAATAATTCAAACATTTTGGCCACCCACTCTCCTGAACTCTACTAACAAAGAAGCATATGTACTGTACTTGATAGGCATAACACAGCTGTTTTATTTTTCCCCACTATGAAGAGTTCCTTTTTCTTTATATGTAATAAATTAGCTTCTCATTGTGAGTTTTAAATTGTTCACCAATCACTAAAGTTATGCACTAGTCAAAGGCTTTCTTACATACAACTCATTTCATCCTACAGATTAAGTCAACAGTATGTAAAGCAATTCTTCATTGACATTTTAACTGTAAGAAATTAAAAGGAGGGTGATAGAAGAAAGATGCATAACAACTTTCTACACACCATTCTACGAGGAGTTCCTTTCAAACTGACTCATTCACAAACTTATAACATGAACAAAAATAGTTAAAAATGACCTCTTTACAAGCTGTGAAAAAATTTTTTCCCTCCTCTTCTGCTTCTATTTGAAAATGAACATTTAGCAGTTTACTCAAAGGAAACATCTTTCACCCTATTAGAATTAGTTCCTTTATAGGATCAACTGCCCCATACTGCACACACAGAGACAGCTTTCAGCCTCTTTCTACTTTTTCTATGAAGGGCATGGAGAGTTCTGCAGAAAAGGATCTGCCTGCAAGAATATGTCTGTAGCTCACTTCCAAGATCAAGAGAGACTCTTGTTTGCTCCCATTTCATATTGCTGCTCCCTAAATTAATATTCTCACTCACAAAGTCACTCACCCATGCTCTCCCTCCCAATACAGGGTGGAAAGAGAGAGGAAGGAACAAAAGAACGGTAGGATTTGTGATGATGGAAGAGAAGTTTGTCTTTACTATTGCTGAAATACTTTGAGAGAGATTGAGAACTGTATCAGAAGGTTAGATTGCCACAACACACCTGGATCACTGAGGTTTGTGATGGTCTTCATCTACAACCATTTCAGGGACAATTCATACCTTCAAGTTAGCGGTACTGCTATGGGTACCCACATGGTGTAGTATGCCAACATTTTTATGGCTGACTTAACACTTCCTCAGCTCTTGTCCCTAACACCTTTCCTGTACTTGTGCTACACTGAGGACATCCTCAACATATGGACCCTTGGGGGAAGGAGGCCTTTGAAGAATTCCACTGGGATTTCAACAATTTCCATTCCACCATCAACCTCAGCCTGCACCAGTCCACACAAGAGATCCACTTCCTGAACACTACAATGCAAATAAGTGATGGTCACATAGACATCACCCTTTACCACAAACCTACTGACCTCTATACTTAACTTCAGGCCTCAAGCTTCCATCTTGCACACATCACACAATCAATTGTCTTCAGCCAAGCCCTAAGATACAACTTTATTTGCTCTAATCCCACAGAGACAAATACCTATGATGGGGGGAAGAGAGGGGGATTTTAGAAGGGAGGGGCCACTTCACAAATTTTTGAATTGGCCTCAGGCAACCCAAGAAAGGATGGGTCCAGGAAACTTCCCGGGCTACCCTGTCCACAGACCCTGATTTACCTGGAGGTGTGAGAGCAAGTGAAGTCTTTGCCCCCAGCCTCCTGGCACCTAGAGAGAACTACCAACTGTTCTGAATAGCTGGTGGTTCCCTCTAGACACCGTGCATCCCTGGTGGCAGGAGGAGACTCTGCATGCTCCTCCCATCCCCAGGCCAATTTTTTGAGTGACAGAAGATTCGGGAATGAGAGGATTTATGACAATAGATCCTAAAATCACCAACGATGTTAGTGCGGAACACCGGGATATACAGTGGGGATGGCCTATATTCTGCAATGATTAGGTCTCAATTGGAGTAACAAGTCCAGTTCTGGGTGCCATATTTTAGGAAAGATCTGGACAAAATGGAAAAGTCCAAAGAAGAACAACAAAAATTATTAAAGGTCTAGAAAACATGTCCTATGAGGGAAGATTGAAGGAATTGGGTTTTCTTTAGTTAGGAGAAGTCATAAAGAAGAGTTGATAACAATGTACTTGTACAACCTTGTAATGGTTGTTACAAGGAAGAGGGGAAAAAATTGTTCTCTTTACTGAGGATAGCACAAGAATCAATGAGTTTAAACTGATGTAAGAGTGGTTTGAGCTGGACAACTACCCTGACACAAAGTGGAATTTCTAAACACTTTGTGGAATTTCCATCATTGGAAATTTTTAAGAGCAGGCTAGACAGCCACCTGTCAGGGATGGTGTAGAATGGATAGTCCTGTCCTGCCATGAGTGCAGAGGACTCTAGTGATATAATGACTTCTTGAGGTCCCTTCTGGTCCGATGTTTCTAGGATTTTTAGTAATTATTTCCTAAAAATCTAATCACCCTCAACTGACACTCAAAACTTGCTTTTCATAAATATTACTGCCAGTCAGGCAATTTTGAAACTTTCTTTTGGAAAATGTAAAAAACAAACCTGTTTGTCGAAAAGGGTGAGTGATGCAAAGTTTCTTGGTTTAAAATGTTTTTAGAAGTTTCAGAATTGTGAAACATTCTTTTCTATTCTAAATGTCTAAAATTTTAGTTACAGTAATATAAAACTTAAAAAATAAGGTCAAAATCAAAATGTTTTAACAAACCCAAACCAACACACTTTTCAGACGATCAGTTTAACATTTTTTTGCCTGATTGAACATGCAAACTGTGGCAATTAACACTGGCATACATTAACACTGGTGTACATTAACATATATCCCCTAAAGAGATACATATAATAAAACCCTAGAATCTTTAAAAAGCCAAGAGGTGGGCACATACTCTAGGTGCACCATCCCAACCCAGGCTCTTTGTGTTTCTCCAGCTCCTTCAAGTCATCCCTTTTACCCCTTTTTATGCTTACATATCTCCTTGAGATTTTTTTGAGGGGTGGGGTAGAGGAAGGGAGGAGGAAGAGAAATAGCTCTGTGGCAGCAAAACCTAGTTTATTCAATTCCCCACAGTTATTTTTCACAAGAACTACAATCATCATTAAAAGTGACCAGTGACTTCACTAACTCAGATGTAGTCCAGATCAAACAATGATGCACATCGTCACGGAGTACCTGCAAATCAAATTTAGTGGTGGATTATAAGAGCTCTACTTGGCCACTAACAAACAACACTATTGCTTGGCTCAGAGAATGCAGAAATGCTTTAAAAAAAAAAATCAATCAATCCATGTAGCCATCATGAAACACAACCTGTAATAGACTATACAAGGACACTAACACACTAATGCCCTCCTCCTCCCTAAAAAGCTATATTGGTTTTTAAAGTCAGATTATGTGAAATTTGAACTCAGTGATTAGTAACTCATTTTTTTGGTCAAGTTTCTAGCCTCCTCTTCTAGTCATTAGCTGGCATTCAGTGGTACCAAGTAGGGCAGTGGTCTCCAACCTTTTTATACCCAAGATCACTTTTTAAATGACAGAACAAGCCAAGATCTACTGCCACGCCTCTTCCTTGAAGCCCCGCCCCTTCCTTGAAGCCCCGCCCTCTCTATTTTCCTCCTCTCCATCACTTGCTATCCCCAACCCTTATACTGCTGCTTTCCCCCCCCCCCCCCCGCCCCAATTCTTCTGTAGGAAGAAGTTTTTCCAACATTTGGCCTGTCTAGACTGGACCAAATGTCAGAAAAAAACCTTCTTTTGGAAGTCCCCTTATTCCTCGTGGAAAGAGGAATATAGGGGTGACAAAAAGATCATGTTTGCTCTTCCACTAAAAGAAGTGGAAGAACAAACGTATCCCTGGATGCAGAAGAGTTTTTCTGGGATATCTCCGGAATTCTGAAAAACTCCTGCAGTCTAGCCGTACCCTCTCTGTGTTGAGACAGCATGTGTTGGCTCCGGGGTGGGAATGAGGGATTTGGGTGTGGGAAGGGGTGAGAGGTGCAAGCTCTGGGAGGAAATCTGGATGCAGGAGGCGGTGGATAAGGGAACGCTGGCTCGGGGAGGGGGTTCCAGGCCAGGCAGCATTGGGGTCAGATGTAGGGTTAGGATACTAAGCAAGCCACAGACTTCTGGATGTGAGGATTCAGGAATTTTGGTTTGGGTACGTGAGGTGCTCAGGGCAGAGGGTTCCAGTGTATGACAGGCTCAGATGTAGGGTCTGGGGGAAAAGGGGGTGCAGGAGTGTTATGATGCTGTGGCCAGATGGGGGCTTGGCCCCAATTGGGGGTTTGTTGGCCAGGCTTCATTTTCAAATAAAATACTATGTCAAACACAAAAAGTTTCTGCATTGTCTTTATTTCTGAGAAAGGCAGGAAACCTGTTGAGAGTCAGGAGTTACTGACCCACAGAAAAGTCAGTTGGGACCACACAAGTGAGATGCAAAAAAGCCCTCCTCCAACACCTCCCCCCCTCCCCCGAGTTTCCCTAATGTGGCCCCAACTGTGTTGGTGGGAGCAGGGGACATAATACTGGGGAAGGTGCTAGTGCGTGCTTCGGCAGGGGACAGGGTGCCAGTGGGGACAGAGTTCTGCAGCTGGGGACAGGGAGGGGGGACAGGAAGGCAAGAGACAGGGTTCCAGTGGGGACAAGTTTCTGAGGCTGGGGAGTGGGGAGAGGGAACAGGGGAGCAGTGGGGGCAGAAAGTCCTCTGCACCTGCCTCCTCCCAGGATTCCCCCTCTCACCCCAAGGGAAGCCAGCGCGTGCCTCCTGCGGCACAGCCAAACCCCGGCAGGCACCTGCCCCCGGGACAAACCCCCCTCCCACGGCGCAGCCAAACCCCCTCGGGCGCCTGCCCCAGGGCCAAACCCCAGGGCCGACTCACCCCTCCTGCGGCATAGGGACGCCACCGCACTCCTCCTCCGGGGCCAATGCCCCTCCCACAGCACGCCCAGGACGCCCCTCCCACAGCACGCCCAGAGCTGTGGGAACAGGGTGCCAGTGGGCACCCGGAAGTGGCGCGAAACTGCAGGCAGGACTTCTGTCCACCCCGCGGGAAGCCGGCACTATGCTGGACGTAGGTAGTGGGGCTTCTCGGGGGTGGGGGGTAAATGGGAGTGGGGAGGGCCCCGAACGCTTTGCAATCACCCGGTTGCTGATCACGGGAGTAAGGATATAAGTGACTACTCAAGTAGTCAACTACCTGATAAACTTATTGGGTAGTCAAGTCACTACTTGACTACTCGCTTCCTCCCACCCCCGCTTGCTGCCTCTGTGAGGTAGGCAGCAAGGGTGGGGGGAGAAAGAAGGAGCCAGTGCTGGAGAGAGCCAGTTTAAAAGCCAGTTCCTTCCAGCATCATCTCTGCGGTGGGGGGAAGGGAGCAAGGGGAGTAAGAGCCTCAGTGGTCCTGGAGACATCTTGAACTGGGACTGCTCAGTCCTGGCCCACACGGCTCCCCAGGAGCTAACCCCACTGCAGCTCTGCAATTTAAATGTAGTAAGAGCCGGGCTGCCAGTGCGCCTGGCTCCTACTACATTGAAACTTCAGAACCGCAGGGGGGTAGTGAGCACATCCCCCCATCGATTAATTCAGCAGTTGATGGAAATGCCATTGACTACATGATTAGCTAATTAACTACTATTTAACTCCCTTAGTACCGAGTCAAGTACTGATTACATAGATGCAGACAAAATTTTAAAGTGTCCAGGGGAGGGAGAACATAATAGAAACTTTTCAAATACTCCTAATGATCACTATATTAATGCCATATCAGACAATAAGTCTTAATCATTTATAGTTAGACTCAATTAAGTTAGCCCAGTAATAGCTAGGTGTTTGCGTTTGCACTGAATGTAAATCTGTTTTAATTATTTTTAGAAATGGATTTACACTGTCAGTGGGCAACAGTACTTCAAATTTACCAAAATTCTGCAATCTGCACAGTTAGAACTTCAGAACACCAGTTGGGAAACTGTAATTGTGTCAGCAAAGTGTTTTATTTGTACCTTATTAAAAAACACCAAATCTTTTTGGGTGTTATTTTCATGGATTTAGTTTAAAACACTATCAATATGACCCAAAATCAATTGTTCAGAACGTAAATGTTTAAGTCTACAATCAAAATTTGTACATTTTCCAAATTCAAGTTGAAGTAATAAGCATGTTTTAGGAATAATCAAATATATGAATGACATATAGTTGTCATTAATAAAAATGAGATACTTCTGTACCCCTATGCTAACTTGAAAAATTATATATAGTACCTTACCATTTTCATTAGTTGCAATACCCCATTCTTCTATACGACCCAGCAAGTTAAAAAAAAAAAATCTTTATTTCTCACACTTAAGGCTACAATCTTTTAAATAAACAATGATTACTACTTCAACGAAAACAGAGAGCAAAAACCGTGAAACACTAATGTATGTATTAATTTGAAAACAAACAAAAAAAACCCAAAAAACAAAAAACACACACCTATGGTAAAAAAAGCAGTTAGGTTTGAAGATACCTGAATGTTTAACACCACGTGAAATTTTTTTTTTTTTAAAACAGTAATATAAAATTCAAAGAGTAAACAGATGAAGTAGTTGTGTTGCAATCAAGAAATGACTCAGGGAAAGAAACATTATTTACAGTTAGAACTTGTCCTGAAAACAACGGATTTATTTTATGTTACATGATACTAGTTTCTTACTATACTTTAGGTCAAATTGGTGAGTATACCGAGAAGGAACAGCTGTACTTTTCTGGTTATGTAACGTCAGCAACTATGTTCAGTTCATCTGAGATGCTGAAGTATTTACGTTTGACTGTTACTAGCAGAGAAACCTAAAAATATACCCAGTTCCAGTGAGGTGACCACTGCTCTCAGAATTTGAAGGATCACTTGATGTTATTATATATACACAATATTGTCAGCTGACCAAATCTGCCACAGCATACTTTGAAAACTTGCCATAATTAAATATTCCAGCTGTTATGAACAACCTTGTGATTTACAGCTATTGTGATAATACAAATTTTAAACCAGCTCAAAAATGGCTTTAACTTGTGGGCATACAATATTCCAGATACACCCCTCACTGCCTCCTCAATCTCACAGACAAGCTGCTATACTTGCACAATATCTAACTCAAGAGTGAACAGTTGCATGCCCCCACACCCTTGTCAGATATAGCTGTTGGCCTTTTTAGTTTCATGTGTTTGGGAAGCACAAATTTCATTAAGATTAAGTTGAGGTACCTTCTGGACTTTGTTGCAAAGCACCTCTCCCCCGTTAACAGCAGGAGTCTTGGACTAAATTAGTCCAACTCTGGAAAATTTGTATTTCTCACTCAGGCTTTATATTTTTGAATATTTACAAGGTTGGCCTCTGAGTAGGCCAAAGGAGAACTACCGAGCCAAACAAAGAGGAACAAGTTTATAGCATGGAAGGAAACACTTCTCTTGGTGTCCCCCCCCTTCTTTTTCTCACTGCTGCAGTTCATCTCCACCCATCCCCACACACAGATTTTTAGAGGTCATAAGGAACCCTTAATTGAACTCAGGTGTCCCTACGTTGACCTGAAGTAACCTCTTTTCAGCACATGGGAAAAAGAGTCTTTATCATTCTAGGGATGATGTATCCGTCTTTCCACCACTCACTGGTAGCAGTCCTGTCTCATTTTGTCTTAACTTGTATACTCAGAATGCTAAAAAGGCTTCTTTCCTACTTGCTTTCACTTTTTAAAAAAAAGTTTCTAGCCCTTAAGATTTTGAAGGGAACCTTTCCAATGTGCAATTATACATTGATGTTCTCTTGTCTGCCTAAATGCAGCCTGATCAAGCTCCATGCCACTACTGCACCTCTCAACACCTCGCAAACTACAGCAGAATAAATCTATTCAGAAACCTGTGAAACTGACAGCTACATTCTAATTCAGAAAAACAAGCAGCAGAAAAAGACAATGAAGCTAGTCACTGAAAACCAGGACCCAAAAAATGAAAACAAACAAATGTTTTTAGCAACCAGAAGGTTAATACAAAAGATAGAATCCAGAAAGAGCAGCCAGAAGGGAATCCTGGTAGTTTGGGAGAAGTAGGGATGTAAATGGGTAGCCGGTAGGGGTTGGAGCAGGTCCCCATATGCCTCAGGCAGGGTGCTGCTCCAGCCCCACAAAACCCACCAGAGCAGCTCCTGTACATCGCAAGCCTGGCCCAGCCCTTCCACCACAGGTTACATGTTGGCTCCTGGGGAGTGGACTGCAGAGTCTGTAACGAAGCCTCCTCCCCAAGAGTGAGCTAGGCAGCAGCCTTTGGCAACCCCACTACTGGTGAGCCTTCACTGTGCACTCTGCAGCATAAAGCTTATTCTCTGCAATATAAAGTTGTATACTGCAGAGCCCGTAGCACATGTAACCACTATGATTTTCACCAGTTACATGGTTGCATTTTTAAATGCATTTTTACATCCATAGGGAGAAAGTGGAAAGATGTGGAGTCTCACCTGGAATGGCTCCTGGACACTGCTACCCTCCTGACCCTTACATCTTTCATACTGGTTTTCCACTTGTAGATTTAGTCTTTTGGCTATCATGTCTGATAAAATGCTCACACCCTGTATTTGAGAGGATGGGTTTACATCTTGGGAGTAGGTGAGCAGGAGAAAGATGGGGAAAATGTATCATGCAACAGAAAGTAACTGGACTAAAAGATTTTTGGGGAAGATGAAAGGAGAAAAAATACTGGAGAAGGAAAGAATACAACATAGGTAAAAAAGATATGTTCATGGAAACAGGAGAAAGAAAAACTGAAGATAACTCAAGAAAATATTATCCAGATCCACCACAGGCCCAAAACCAAAACAAACCCCCAACTCCCTCCAAACAAACGCACATACCCCAAAGATAAGTTTAAACTGTGTTACAGAAAATATATTGACAATGTTATAGTTATATCTAACAGACCTATTTTATTCTTTTAAATCAAACAATGCATTATTGGATAGAAATTTTTCATTTTAATCAAATTTAGATTGCAGCTTAGGAAGTGTTCCATTTTTTTAAGCTCTTCTATAACATTCCTAGCCCATTTCTCCCTACATTCAAAACTTTAAAATAATTTACAAGTTTGCAAAAAGTGAGAACACACCAAATTCTCTACTATAGCTGGACATTACACTAACATTTCAAGTAGTGGATTTTGCAGTTTAAGTTTCAAATAATAGAGCAGATCCATTGAACTGGTAGAGGGACATGTAAGTTCTATATCCTTGTTTCAATTACAGGTTGAACCTCTCTACTCTGGCACCCTCGGGACCTGACCAGTGCTGAACCAGACAATTTGCCAGACCACAGGAGGTCACTCTTATCTAGCAGCATTACCAACACTTCCACTACTTACTGGGCTCTTAGAAGACATCTGGGGTAAATCAGAGCTAAACAACAGCACAGAACACTGAGAGCCAGGACTGGTAGCTATTAAACTTTATGGGACCCTGGGAAACCTGGCCACACCCATGGTAAGTGGATATCTGGTTAACCAAAATCATGCTGGACTACGGATGTCACTGGACCAGAGAGCGCTGGATTAGAGAGGTTCAACTTACAGAACTCTTCTGCTAAACAAAATGTATGGGTTTTGAACAAAGCAGAGTAGCTTTAATGCCCACTGAGGGCTTCAGAGGAACAAAGGTGCTAAGAAACTGAATACAGCCATCCCCTGGCCATGACTTCTTCAAAGCCAATGGAGCCTCTGCCTCCACAAAACAAGAGATCCATCCTCAACTTCCTGCTCAAACTTTCATTTCACTTCTGCACCACCAGAAGCAAGTGCAGACTGTGAGGGGAAATTAATTATTAGTTTCCAAATCTTTATTTTAGCTGTAAATTCACACTATTTTATTAAAAATTAGTGACTGGATGTTGATTAACAACTATTTGAATTATTTGGTCATCTTTCATACAAAATTATTTAAAGCAAGTAGATGGCCATGTATAATGCCTTATAATCAGACACTGGTCTCAGTATGTATTTAATACACAGAATTAAGCCCTCGAACTGGAACTTTATTTTACTATTTAGAGTAATTATGAAGAAATTTTAAATTACTTCTTGGATAAAGAAGTGTGGTTATCAGGGGCAGATGACTGTTTTGCAGGGCCCCGGGCAGCATAACTCCGCGGGGCCCCCCTTTGCCACGGCGCATGCGCAGGGCTTTTTTAAGTGCGGGGCCCGGGGTGGCCGCCCCGTTCACCCTGCCCTATATCCGCCCCTGGTGGTTATTACAGATACAATGCCCAATGGAATTAGGCACTTCTACTGCAATATGGCACTTCCCTGACGAGTTTATAATCTAATTTTAAATTATATTACTACTAGCAGATCAACCCATTGTTGCTGAGGTGTTTAACTCAAAAAAATGGTTGGTTGGAAGAGCCACATGATTTGGGGGGGGAGGGGAAGGACAGAGGGAATCCCCAGGCCCTGTGAGAAGGCACAGGTGTGAGAGAGTATAGGGGAGGGGTATGAGGGGAAATCGCCCTGTAGGAGACTTACAGCAGAGGGGGAATCTCAATGAACTTCTGTGGAGTGGCAGCGGGGAGAAATCCCCAAGTCCTGTAGCAGGGTGGGGAGTAATGCTCAGGTCCTATAGCTGGGGGAAGAGGAGAGGAATGGAGGGAGAAGAACCTTGCTTGTAAAAGGTGGCATAGCTGGCAACATGCAGTGCCTCATCCCTAACAGTCTTGTGCTGGTGTGACTGTCCCTAGTGCTCACTCTACAGTATCCTGTCCCCACTCTCTGCCCCCAGTGATTAGTTAGAAGGCATGACTTATTTGAAAGCAGCATAAAAAAAGATCACTAACAAATTAATCCTCATAAAGCATATATAATGAACTAGATTTTATATTTGTATTGTATATGTATCCTAAAAGTAGCTTCGTGGACCTAAATGTTTCCCTCATAACCAGGTCAAATCTGGAAGTCAGGCTGGGTTCTAGCCTTCTCACATACCACCATCATCATATGGTTTATGCAGGCCAGCAACACTTGTGGAGAGCAACTGCTTTCAATGCATTTCCATAGGTGTCCACAATTAGAATTTAACAAACAAGTCTTTTGATGCCCCAGAAAGAACAAAACCCCATTCCCTTTCTTAACAATACTCGTTCTCAAGGCTCAACAAATCCGTGTATCTACTCGCCCGGGGCGAGTAGATTTCAGCTGGTTGCCCCGTTCACCGGCGGTGTGTGCGCATGCCCAGTGCGGGTCTGACGCATGGATTTCACTGCAGTTTGTCGAGCCCTGCTCATTCTGCACAGCTAACAGCAATAAAAAACAGTAAACTAACTTAGTCACTAAATTCAGCTCTAAAAACACAAACTTTGCTGTTACTGTCATAAGGCATGACAATTTACAACCACAATAAGACAGAAAACAGAAAAACAACATTCGTAACAATATTTCCTGATATCTTATAGGGGAAAAAAAACCCACTGAGTTATAGCTAGCATATTACAGTCCTATGCATTGGTAAACTAGTTTGTTGATGAATGATCAAAGGATTACTACAATATTTCAAAAGGCAAATAACCTAAAATCATGTCTGGCTCAAAGATATATCTGCTTCTACATAGGGATGTAAAAAGGCGGTTATTTTACTGATCGAGTACAGTGTCTTCTCAACTTACGAACCAGTTACGGACCAAGCAATTGGTCGTAATTCAGTTCGTTCGTAAGTCAGACCCCATAGAGTTACATGCGACCATGCTGTTCGTAAGCGCGGATCGCGTTCGTAACTCAGGGTCCGCCATTTACAACAGCTTTGGTCGTAACTTCGAACGGTCGTAAGTCAACCGTTCGCAAGTCGGGGATCGGCTGTATAGTTGACGGAATTTTTAATCAACAATTCAATTAGTTGATAGAGGAAACCAATCAGCTCAGTTCTGGCTCGTTGTGGGACCAAACCCTGCTACGGCCCTGCAATTTAAAACACAGTGTGTGTGCGGGGGAGGCTGCCGGGCTTCTATTGCCTTTTAAATTGCAGAGCTACAGCAGAGTAGGCCCCTCAACGTGCAGGGCGGGGGGAGGAAAAGAGGGGAGGTGCAAGCAGCACCGTGCTGGGGAGAACCAGATTTTAAGCCAGCATCCCCCAGCACCAGCTCCTGCTTCTGCTTCCCCCACCCTTCCAGCCTCTGATATAGAGGGATAGGTCAGTGGTTTGAGCATTGGCCTGCTAAACCCAGGGTTGTGAGTTCAATCCTTGTGGAGGCCATTTAGGGATTTGGAGCAAAAATTTGTCAGGATGGTACTCGGTCCTGCTGTGAAGGCAGGGGACTGGACTCGATGACCTTTCAAGGTCCCTTCCAGTTCTAGGAAATAGGCAATCTCCATTAATAATTATTATAATTAGGGAGACGGGATGCAAGTAGTTGACTCAACAACCAATTGACTACTCTTTTACATCTCTACTTCTAAGAAGTACGTCAATGAGACTGAGTGGAAGAAACAAAAATGTATGGGTTGGAGCTCCCTGGTCTGGCACCCTCAGAACCTGACCGATCCCAGATGAGGGATTTTGCCAAACCAGTGGAGGTCATTTCTATACCCCCGGCAGTTAGCCCACCTGGCCAGTCCACTGGGCAGCCATCACTGCCGTGGCTTCAGGACCCCTGGGGCAGGCACGCATGGTGAATCCCTGGTCCACTAAGCTACCACTGCCCTATTGGCCCACAGGGATCCAGGCTGCTGACCCTCCACCAGGATTCTCTGGTCCTGCAACATCCGTGGCCAGACCTTGGATGTTGCCAGACCAGAGAATGCCAGTTAAGAGAGTTTCAACTATAAGACTGTCTATAAGGCACCTTAAACCTTATTTCTTATTCTAAAACTATCTCCCCATTCTTCAGAGTATTTATTATGACATACTTCCTCCAGAAAGCCTTCTGGATAGTCCAGAAATAGAATAATTTAAAGGGTAAAACCTTCAGACATTCTAACACTTGTAGACTGAACTCCCAGTTGGTGCCTTGGTCTGCAAGACACTTGATTTATTTTACAATGCAAACCTCTTTCAGGTGGAACTCAACCCTCTCTCCCATAATCTTAAATAAATTATTTAACACATTGCCATTTTAAAAAGAATCACCAGGATTTCCCTTGTGTTTCTATGACAGATCTCCCATGCGGTCTTGATTTTTTTGCCCCATTCCTCAATTAACAGTCCAAAATGTTGATGCACCTTGGGCAATAAACTACTAAAGGACAGCTAAACCTGGAGCAGCATACCTAGTGCAGGGATCAGGCACAAAAACATTCTACCTGTTGAGAGGGTGGCAGAGTGAAGTCAGCTAGTGAGCCAGTTTGGCTTCATGAGTGTAGCACTTCTGAACTTGAACTCAGTAGAACTGCTTGAGTGTTGAAGACTCTGCAGAAGATGAAATTAAAAAAAAAGACAAAAGGGTGTCATTTTCTATTGTGAAGATGTCTCCCTAGACCACGGTCCTCTGAAGAGAGTTGTGTGCTTGCCCTATCAGGGACTGCACATAGGCTTGCATGACTAACATTTTACAAAATTCTATATTCCAAAAGGACAAATAAAACATTAGCTTTATTAATAAAGGGATAGGAGGACAAACTGATTTACCACCAAAGATGATAGGTTTTGCAACATTAGTCTAATGCCAGTTAGTAGACATGAGATTGCTGCTTCACAGATTTTAAGGCCAGAAGCATATGTTTATCTAGTCTGATCTCCTACATAACAACCCCTACTGATTTCACAAAGTGATTCCTACATCTAGTTCAAGAACTTGCATCTGGATAAGAACATATCTTTTAGTAAGACTTACAATCTTAGAATAAAAAATTCCAAATTATAAAGAATTTACCACCATTCATGTGTATAGGTTCCAAAGAGATTAATTACTCTGAATGTGTCTCATTTCAATTTCTAGATATTGGGCCTTGTTAAACATTTGTCTGCAGCACTGAAGAACCTTAAAACCTTCTTTGCCCTAAATATGCATGTAACCATGTACTGCGAGTAGCTTTAGAGGATATGGAACACAGGGAAGGTAAAAAACAAAGGGGAAAATGTTTCTTTTTAAGACAGTACCTCTCTCAGAAAAAACAATCCATAGGTGAATAAATAAGGCTCAGAGAAGGATCAAAATCTGACCTAAAGGAGGAATAAAACAGAACCCCCTTCTAGAACTTCTACCATTATTCCTTTCCCTTTTTCTTTGTCTCATGTGACCAACTTTCATTTCTAGGTTTTGAATCTTTTCATGCCTTGTCTGCTGTATTAAAGAGCCTTCTAAGTATTTAAAAAAAAAAACACGTCACCTCTGTAAACATATAGGCATGGATTGCTAATAGCATGGAAGGAAATGGAAAACAGGAGATATAAACAAAGGAGAGGGAAAGCATCCTCACCCTTTCTTTAATCTCACCACCAGTATGTAATCTACCAGATATATTTTAAATGAATCCTACAGAAAATAAAAGGATGAGGAAAGAAAAAAAAAAAAGACAGCAGTTTTTCTAGCTAGTATGCCACTATGTACTTCTCTGCAGTTGGACCAAGGAATTTTCCTATTTTTTTAAAAACCATAGAAGGGATTCAATGCACAATCATAAGAATAATTGTGCACCTGTGTTTATACTTATAAATGCAAAGATCTACATTAAATGCACGATGTTTGACTTTTTACCTACATTACCAACTACACACTTGTATATATGAAATATATTATTTCTGCAGAGTGTATTAAGTTTAATACTTTAATATTTCAATTCATGCATATTGTGGCAATTACACTGGAAAAATATCTAAATTCATGACCTTTGCTTAATTATATATGTCAATCATAAAATCTTATTGTAACATTGTTTCTGTGATTTTATACACAGACATTCATAGGGTTCCCATACTGGAATGAACAAGTATATTTAAATGCAAATTGAACATATGAACGTCTGACAAGCTAAATAAACAAGATATAAAACAGATAGGGGTACATAGGTACAAAAAAAATCAAGATGATCAGTCTTCTTAAGTCAGAGGTGGGGAGCCTTTTTTTGGGTTGGGGGCTGCTGACCCACAGAAAAGTCAATCAGGACTCAGACAAGTGAGAAGCAAAAAACAAAACAAAACAAACCACATTCCACCCTCACTGATGTAGCTCCCAACTGAGGAGAAAGACACTCCCCACATTACCCGTGTCTACCAGAACCTAGGGGGGCCCAGCCTAGTAGATTTTGTGTGCTCCAGCCCTCTGGTAGGGCAGCAGGGGGGGCTGGAACATCAGTGCAAGCTCCCCAATGGCGGGGTGGGGGAGGAGGGGCAAGAAGGAGGGCTCAATCTCAGGAAGTGGATCCAGGCAAGCCAGGGGCCACATCCAGCCCCTGGGCCTGAGGTTCCCCACACCTGCCTTAAGTTCATCCTATGTGTTAAAAGTTAAGAAAATTAACCTCCCTTAACTTCAGTATCATTAAACCATTCATACTCACTATAATTTAGTGCAGTGATCACCAACCAGTAGATTGGGATCTACTGGTAGATCTTGAAGCCTTTGGTAGGTGATCCTGACAGGTTTGGCCCGGAGGCTGTTAAGTGCTGGCACTTCATCTATACCTCTCAGCTCTGCCACGCTGCTCCTGCCCCCTCTGCCTTGGAGCTGCCCTTGAGCCCCAAGAGCCTCTTGCTTGCTGTGCAGGGCACAAGAAGAGGAGAGGGTGCTGATGTTAGGGTGCCCCTCCCTCTACCCAGTACCCCATCTCCACAGAGCAGAGGGGGGCAGGAATGGAGAGAGTTTGCTGCCTGCTTTTGGGAGTGATGCAGGGCCTGGGGATGGGTGGACCTGCCTTAGCCCCACTGCACCAACACCCAGAAGCCACCTGAGGTAAATGGTGCTTAGCTGGAGCCTGCATTCCAAACCCCAGCCCCAGTCCTGAACCCCTCCTGCACCTCAAACTCCTGCCCTATCCCTGAGTCCCCCTGCACCCAAACTCCTTCCCAGAAACTGCACCCATCCTGCACCCCAACGCCCTGTCCCAGGCTCAGCTAAGAACCCCTCCCACACTCCAACTCCTTTAGCCCAAGATCAGAGACCGCATCCCCCTCCCTCACACCCCAACCCTCTACCTGATAAAAGTGAGTGAGGGTGGGAGGATGGAGTGAGCAGAAGCGGGACCTTGGACAAGGGGCGGGAAGGAGGCGGGGCAAGAGTGTTTGGGTTTGAGATGGATCCTGGATTGAATTTAAATTCAAAAAGTGATCTCATGCTTAAAAAGGTTGGAGACCACTGATCTAGTGTGTTTTTTCCTTATTTTCCCTCTAAGTTTAAGAGCATCAGAAATCATAGGTCTTTTTTTTAGCAGGTAACTAAGTAATACGAAGCAGTGGGGGGAGGGGGGAGGGGGAAGCAATACTTTTCATTAAGTTTTAAAAAGCCACTTTTGAGATAGAAGTAACAATGGGATATGTAAGCCCCAAAAGTAACTTTCAGAAGGCTTTAAGGACATGTAAACTAGGGCTTAAAACTGAAGAGCTCTCTCAAATAGCTGCTAAACCATACCTAGGAATAGATGGAGCACACAATTGTGAATGTGTACTAATAACTGTCAAACATATCTTCCAATGCACCAACTGTTTTACAGTCACGGAATTAGAATGAAAAAGACTGTATAAAGAAAAAAAAAGGTTGGCTCTTCATCTTGTTTCGAAATTAATTGTAGAGGACAGTGAATCACCATTTTTCATCTATATTTGACAGTTAAAAACCAGAAGTATTTTCAAATGTCAGTAGTCATGAAACTAAGATATATAATTCATGGACTCCAACCAAGCATGCTTGTCCAAACTCTCTCAAGGGCTCATGATAATAGTGACTCAGCTAAAACACTGTTTTAAATACTGCAACGTACTGTGTTAAAGCACACACTAAAAAAATTGCCTCATTTGTTACTGAGCTGTCATTCAAAACTGTTATTCTTCTACATAAGCACATAAACATACCTGCTATTCTGGGCAGAGGAACTACTGATTCTATAAAAGATATACTTCTATACCACTCAAATTCACCTAAAAGATAAGTATAAGCAACTTCAACCAAGTGTTTGTTACATATTTTTTTTACTGACCATTACTTCTGTTAAGATTTTATGCTAAAAAGCAATACGCTTTCTAATTAGAAATTTAGCCCACAATTACTTTATAGTGGCTTTCAAAACACCATTTGACAGGATTTATCTCGTAGCTCTGCTTAGAACAATTGTTTTGCCTTTGGCAAACAAAAAAAATTGTTTCCTTCCACTGTCAATAAATAAGTGCATATTGTTGCATTTGCTTTGCATAAGTGTGCTATTAAAAGGTATTTCATGTGAAATATTGAGACATATCCTGGGTCAGCAAAAGGTACTTTCATAATTACTGTGTATACACAAAAAAATGTTACAGACATAAATTTTAAAAATTAGAAAATCCTAAAATTTAGGTTACCCATCCAACCTTAATTCTGCCCTCTTACGAGTATGCATTACAACACAGTCTTTGATTACATGGTCACATACTATTTTTAATAGGACTATTGTCTCATTCAGCGCAGAGAGGATGGACTATGCTCACAGAATGAGGCAGCTGTTTAATGCTACTTTTTATCCTCTGAAGGAGGCTCCTGAATACTAACCAAAATCTTAAGCGAACAAAGAATTGTTAATTCCTCATGGTCTTATCTAGGGTGTTCATCACCATAGTATTTAATTGACTAACAAATGAATTTATCTCCATTGTGAGATAATAGCATTATCCCCAGATGGGGGAATTAAGAGAAGAGATTTGCCTAACACCATACAAGTGATTTAGCAGTACAGATAGAATTATGATTCCTGACTAGGATGTAAATATTGATCAAAACAGTTAACCAGGCGTCAGTAAAACAGGAGCCGAGGCTGGCGCAGCTGGGATCCAGGACTGCAGGAACCAGGGCTGTGGTGCAGCTGGGACTGCTGGGCCCGGGGCCTGTTTGCCATGCAGCCCCACCTGTCTCCATGATCTGAGATTCTTGCCAGCTGCCTCCAAATGACTGGCAGTCTGGTTAACTGGTTACCAAGTAAGCATTCCTGTAAGTCTAATGTTTACTGGTTAACTGATTAACTTTTTACATCTCTATCCCTGCTCCTATACTCATACCTCCATGCTACATTATATTATTGACAGAGGTACAAAGCATCCACTTCATTTGCAGTGTGAGCACTCACCACTTCTGCTTATCAGGCTCCAAGTATTTCAAGTTGAGCACCCAGAAAATCAGAAATACATAAGCCGCCCCCTGGCAAAATTTTGGTTTCTGTGACTTGTGTAGCATCACATAGGAAGCAGAAGCAGAGATAAAACTATGTTCTCACATGGCATTCACCTGCCTTGAGCATGAGACCATCCTCTGTTTTCTTGAAGCATCTTCCTTTCTTCTCTATCTTCCCATTTCTGCAACGAATGAGGCAGAGATCATATAAAAAGGACTCACATAAGCCTCATTCATTCTTCAGCAATTAATAAAGTAATGCTTTTGTAGGAAAAAAAGGTATGTAATCATGTAATTAAAGACTACTATAATGTAAGAGGGCTGAATTAAAATTACATGGACAGCCTACATTTATAGACATGTTTCAGCTTTTAGCTGTTTAACTTTATACTCTAAATAATATTTTAACAGTTGTGTGTATGTAATTTCTTATTACCTTTATTAAAAACAAAATTACATGCAAATATTAAAATCTCACTATTGTTTCACCTGCAGAAATTGAAACTTAAGCCTTCAAAGGTGCACAGGTTGAGCTATAGGATTAGTTATTACCTGGCAGTGACAGTAAGTTGTTATGCTGGGTGATATGGGAGATTCTCTGGGTCCAGAACATAGAGTAAGGGAAAGGAACCTAGTCATCTCTTTCCCACTTCCTGGGGAGGTTATCTGCTTCCTGGCTAAATTCTCCCTAAGCTGCAAGGCCACTCCATGCTGGAGCACAGAGCTGCAGCAGGGAGAGGTCTCTCCCCCCAAAGACCGCAAGCTGCCAGGGAGGGTGGGGAGGAGCCCCTTCCCTATGTCCCTAGTATCAAGCTGCAGTGACAAAGGGAAGGGGGATGATCCTCGCCATCCCCAACAGGAAGTCAGATCAAGTAAGCCGAAGCCCAACCTCTGACCCCCTCCCCCACCTTGACCGCCCCCCAACCCTGCTGGCCACCAAAGGGCATACCACCAGTTCAGAGCCTCTATCCCCCCCAGCACCACAACCCTCACCCCAGAGCCTACCTCCTGCACCCTAAGCCCCTCGTCCCCAAGCCCCACCCCAGAGTCTGCACTATCAACCAGAGCCCTTGCATCCCAACTCTCTGTTCCAATCCTGAGCTCAACGCCAACTTAGACCTCACACCCCCAGCCAGTGCTCTCACACTCCTGCACCCTAATCCTCTGCCTCAGTCCTGAGCCCCATACCACACTCAGAACCCCTTGGTCTCACTCCCATCACATGAAATTTTGTTACATGTGCCAATTTGAAGGTGATGGGAAAATTCAGAAGAAAAAAAAAAAAGAGGAACACTGCTCCCTGGACTCCTAATGCAGCATGTGCTGTAGCTATTTAATTTGACATGTTAATAATACCAACAACAGAAGAGAAATGTGGATTTGAAAAACGTTTCTCAGACAAATCTGAATGGAATTTGAGGGTCTAAAGAAAAGAACATTTCCCCAGCTCACAGCTCTGTCCCAATCAAATTTCAAAGGGCTGCCTTAGACAACATAGATTTTACAGCTTCTCAAAAACAGGTTGCATGGGGTTTTATTACAGCTACGTTTTCAGCAAAATCACTCGACAGCTCCTCCCTCCTATGTTTGTGTTCATTATAATTTTTATAGAACTATAGGGCTGGAAAAGATAGACTCGAGAGGTCATCCAGTGTTTCTCAACCTTTTTTTTTACAAAATACCTTCCCCCCCCAAAAAAAAGACCTCCTATACCTAGTTTTCAGACACACAATTTTTTTTCTACCTTTGCAACATATTTGTTTAAACTTAATTGTAGCCAGGTGAGCGATGAAATTTTTGAGTGTAAAAAGTATAAAAATAATTAAGCACTGTAAAACTTAAAACAAAAAGTCAATTCTCTCCAAATTTCAGTTGTGTTGATGACTTCTCTTGGCTACTCCTAAGGATACTCCTACCACTTGTTGAGAAATACTGATCTAGTCCAGTTCCCTGCACTCATGGCAGGACTAAGTATTATAGTCCTGCTTATACTTTATGTTTATACAGGAATAAGTTGCCTCTTTTCAGGTCTCTCAGAAAATGTGATTTCAATGGACTAAGAAACTGAGACACCAAGTCTTCTCTTAGATATCTGGACTCACTTAACATGGACACGGACACACACTTCAACAATAATTCAGAATTATCTGCCCACTTTTGTATGAATAAAAGAGCAACACTGCTTTGTGGAGCAAAGGCTGACTTCCTGTATTTGAATCACACCCAATAAAATAGGACTCTAGCCTTATTTTTTGGGCGCTACTGCAATGCATACGTTTATTAATATTAACAGTGATGGGGAGGTTACATGGGGGGGGGGGGGGGAAGCGGCCACACGGTGAATGTCTCCCCATAGCCATTGTTTGCTCCGCCAGAAACCTACCCAGAGAGTGGCCCATAAAGGGAAAAGGGGTGGGGAGCGAGAGAGGAGGGGCGGAGCTAATTCGCCAGCCACCCTAAATGGCATGTTACCATCACATATGCTCCCGCCGCAGGCTGCGATCGGTGTTAAACCCCAGCAGCCAAGGGAAGGGTGACACGATACCCCTCCTGCCCGGCGCGCACGCCCCCCAACACAGCCCCGCGGGGCTGTCACTGCCGGGCGGGGCCGGCCTCGGAGAACCCCGCTGTTCAGCCGGGAGCGCCCCCCCGGGGCGGCAGGGGGAGGCGGCAGCCCGACCCCGGATCGTGGGGAGCAGTGGAAACACCCCCCCCCCATGGGTCTCGCCCTTCGCAGCCCCGGGCACGGCCGGGAGGGGGAGGGGTGATTTTGTCACTGCCCCAGACCCGGCCTAGACACCCTGCCCCCCTTTGCCACTGGCGGCGCCGACGGGGAAGAGGCGGACCCAGAAGAGAACCCGTCCCGGACCCGGTCACTCACCCTCCGATCCGCGGCTCCGTCTCGGGCAAGGCTCCGCGCGGCCCCGCTACGGGTCGCTGCTGTCTCCAACCGGCGGGCGGGCGGGCACGCGCGCGTACAGAGAGCGAGCAAGAGAGTCCCGACGGCCCCCCGGATTCGATCCGGTTCCGGGATGGAGGAAGGGAGAGTGCGCGCGCCGACTCCCCCCGCCCGGGACTGGCACTGCCGGCAGCGTCTTTCTCCCCCAGGTCCATGCAGTGGGGGCAGGGCGGGTCACCGGTGACGCCATGACGCACGGCGGAGGGGGGCGGGACGAAACTTCTCACTGAAGTGAGCGCGCGTGCGGCGCGTTCAGTTCCCGGATGTTTCCTCCCCCCGCCCTTCTTTTGTGGGCTGGTTGGGGGTAGCCCTGAGTTCGGAGGCGGGCGCTGGTCCGTTGAGGGGTGAAGCTGCTGTCACCCTGCGAGGGTTCTGCCCTGGGTGCCGCGCGCAGCGTCCCTGCCCCGCCTCCTCCGCCCTCCACGTTCTTAGAAGCCAGAGTCCAGCTGCGCCCGCGGAGTCTCCCCAGGCTGCGGGCGGGGGTAGGGCGGTGACTTGCAGTGAGCGTGGAGGGCGGTGTCCGTGTTTTGTGCCGGGTCATGATTTACACGGGCACGTGGTTCCATGTGACCGCTTATGGAACCTGGGATCAGAAAACTTTTTAAAACAATTGTTGGCATTTGAAATGTGTTCCCAGAATAAGGGGTGACATGGCTCGAATTTAAATCCCACCACCGGGAGGAAAACGGGGGTGAGCAGAGTAGGCACAAGCGTGCTGATCTTTCCCAGCCCTTCTTCCAATTCTGAAGACCTCCACTCAGGCAAACTCTTTTTGAAGGGTCAGATGCAGAGAGATGCAGAATACTTAATGTGAATAAGAGCTATGGGTGCTCAGCATCTTTCTGCATTTAGTCCATAGTTATGAAGTGTATTGTAAGAAATACAGACTAGAGGCATGGCTTTTTAGTTAGACTGGTAGGACTTCTTACTAGTTCCAAGAACAACAGACATGGGATACTCTGTATTTTTTTTTGTTAGTCCTGACATTAGGGAGTTATTTTAAAATAAACTCCCTTATTTTGAAATAAGTGGAGTCTCAGCACTGTTCAGCCTGTTATTGTGAACTAATAGGCTGATTATTTTAAAATCTGTACTCCAGCTTTCCTCAGGGAATAAGCTTATTTTGAAATAGTTATTTCGGGAGTTATTTTGAATTTAGTTATTTCAGAATAATTTCCTAGTGGAGACATGCCTGTAGGTGCTAGAGGATGACTTTGGTTTGGTTTGGTTTTTTTAATACACCAAAGGTTCCATATAGACATGGAACACGGTTTAATGACAGGGATCATATTTGCTTGTAATGAATATTTGCTAGTTTTTCAACATTTACAAAAAGCCTTGATCCTGCATTCAGATTCCAGTTGAGAGATCTTTGTTTCTGCATAGATCTGATTACAGTATCAAGATATACAAATATCCCACCTAGTAAGCTTGAGAAGACAGTAAGGACTGGCTCCATGCCTATCTACAAAAGCCAAAACAAAACACCTTCATAAGCAGACAACTACAGAGATTCTCAAGGAGTTGAAGAAAATTCAACTCTCACTATTGGCACTGTATCTTCATTTAGGTTGGTGCAGCCTATGGGAGTTTTTGTAGTACTGCTATCTTCAACTGGGATTGTGAATTGAATTCTATGTGTAGCTAAATCAACCTAGCTAAACCTTTATTTGTAGACTCCTAAACATTTCAAATGGAGGTGTAGACCCCTTTGGAAATCTTAGACATTGCTTGCAGACCTCAGATTGAAAACCACTGCTATGGTAACACCACCTTTTGTGAACTTCTTAGTCTGCAAATTCCTGGAGTGCACAATCCAGTTGAAAACTACTGCTAAACAGAATTTATGCTTTCTATTGCCAGAATGCTGTGGCAGGACTCCTGGGCTATGTCTACACTCCCGGCTTCTTGCATCAGAAATATGCAAATGAGGCTAAGCGTGGAATATCACCGAGCCACATAAGAACAGCCGTACTGAGTCAGACCAAAGGTCCATCTAGCCCAATAGCCTGTCTGCCGACAATGGCCAGCACCAGGTGCCCCAGAGGGGTGGACTGAAGACAATGATCAAGCGATTTGTCTCCTGCCATCCGTCTCCAGCCTCTGATAAACAGAGGCCAGGGACACCATTTCTATCCCCTGGCTAATAGCCTTTATGACCCTAACCTCCATGAAATTATCTAGCTTCTCTTTAAACTCTGTTATAGTCCTCGCCTTCACAGCCTCCACTGGCAAGGAGTTCCACAGGTTGACTACACACTGTGTGAAGAAGAGCTTTCTTTTATTAGTTTTAAACTCATTTGCATGCCTAATGAACCACCATTTTTACAGAAGAGGCTCTTGTGTCAGAAGGAGCTATCTACGCTGCCCCTTCTTGCACAAGAAAAACCCTTTTGCACAATGCCGTTATTCCTGAAAATAATTGGCATAACGGCATTGCACAAGAGGGTTTTTCTTGTGCAAGAAGGGGCAGCGTAGATAGCTCCTTCTGGCGCAAGAGCCTCTTCTGCAAAAATGGTGGTTCATTAGGTATGCAAATGAGGCTCGGCAATATTCCATGCTTAGCCTCATTTGCATACTTCTGACACAAGCAGCTGTGAGTGTAGACATAGCCCTGTTGAGATAGGGGATCTCCTTGTCCTAATTTTTTGAATAGGGGGAATCATTTTCAAGTACATGGGCTTTTTTGTTTATATCCTTGGCTCATCTCATCTGTATATGTGCAGTCCCTCAGGGCAGAATCCACCCTTCCATTAAGACATTAGTGGACTTGCTCAGACTCAGCTCTCCCCCTTTGATCCACCAACCAACATTTCCATGAACAGGGTTACCATTTAGGGTAATCACTCAGTATGGGTGCAATCACATAGTTGGCATTCTGTGGTTTCTAAAGTATGGTACTGCCATCAGCACAATAGGCAGTGGTTTCCATTGCTTCGTGGTCCAGAAGGCTGAGAGGGTTCTGTGAGTAAGTAACTGTGAAGGCAGTTTTCTGATGGCTCAGGTCCAACATGAATGAAACTTCTCTGTGGTAACTTACTAAGGGAAAATGAGTATCTGTAATTGGACCAGTATTATTTTGTATGTTGAATCCCATTAAAGTTAGTGGTAGCTTGGAGTGAGAATTATGCAGATTCCTAATGTTATCCGGTTCTTTTTACCAGTCTGAAATAAAAACTCTGATCCAGAGCCTAGCTATTCAGTTATGTGTGTAGGCTCTGAGAAACTCCTGCAAATTAGTAACTGTGAGTAAAATGTTAGACATTTCCAAGTCTACAAACACGTTCAGATCATTTGCCAAGAATCAGTCGTCTTGCATGCCAATTGTTCCCATAAATTTTAAAATATATAAGCACTCTCTCAAGTTGATATAAATACCCAAGTTCAGAATAGTTTTTCTCTTGCAAAGATTTGTGCATGGGAATCTTGTGTACATCAAAAGTATTTTAAATTTTGCTATAAATATGAAAATAGGTACAAATGCTTTCAACACGTATTTGCAATTGATGCAAGTGTGCAAGCATTTCCATTTATTAGGGTGTAAAAATCAAAATTTTAGTATCAAATTTTGCCTGCAGATTTGTATATGCAAGTTCTACTCTTTGTAAGCTCAGATCTCAGAAGGGAATATATATGTAAACAATACTATACCAAGACCTCATACCAAGTTCCAAATACACATTGTGGGCCAACTTTTCAAACACAGGCACACTGGAAGATTTGATACCTCGATTTTTAAAAAAAAAAAAAATCCCCATGGTGGCACTTCACAATCCTTTCTAGCAAAGCCCATCTGTGCCAGTTACATCAAACAGTAAAATAGTAAAATGGGTTCCTTTTGTAATGTCATTGAATAGCAACAAATCTAAGGGCTTACTCCATTTAGCTTACTGACATTGTAAGAGAAGTGGTTTGAGAAGGTCTCATGATCTATTGGATTCTCTTGCTGTTGCCTCAATGCACTCTGCCCTTAATCAAAAAAGGCCTGTTTCCTTGTAGGAAAATAGTGCATGTTTAACCCCTTTTTACATTACCATTGTGACGGAGTCAGGGTCCCTCCCTGCTTTCAATTCAATTATTCCCACACCTAGTTACAATAGTTATAACTTGTAGAGAGCCAGCTGACACTTGAGTTTCTATAACAAATTGTGGCCTGTCTAGTATTTTAACACCATTATGGGAATGGGATTAGGTCTACTTTGCTCATTTTGATCATGAGGTAACCAGGTCCCTTGAATCAATCAAAAAGTGTTAAGTAGCAAGATACAAAGGATTAATACTCATCTCAAAGAATGCAGAAACTTAGTTTCTTCTTGTACTTTGAACTAAAATGTGCCCATGAATGAAACTTGTTGACTTGGAAGAGTAGAACACTGACGACTTTGATGATCCTGCAAATAAGCGATGGGAAACCTGGGATGGTGAGTGGGTCACACAAGTGACTCTCCTTCATCTCAGTGGGCTGCAAGTCATAACCAAGATGTCTCCCGCGATAGGGTAGTTTTGCTAACTGCGCTTGCATACCTAGAATTTGCCGGGTGTGACGGTTGAACCATAGCAGCATTTTGATTGGATGCAGAGGCAGCCGGATTAAGGGGGGGGCTAGCCAGGCAGCTGCCTGGGGCGCCAACCTAGGAGGGGGCGCCTGATGGCAGCTATAAGGGGCACCGTGCGCCTGGCCGCGCAGTGCCCCTTAGAGCTGCCATCAGGTGCCCCGGGGTCGGAGGCCGCACAGCGCCCCTTAGAGCTGCAATCAGGTGCCGCACGCCCGATTGCAGCTGTAAAGTGCGCAGCACACCGGGGGTAGGGGCTGTGCATGCGCTGTGCGCCCAGGGGTGGAGTCACCCAATGCGTCACGTGTCCACTGCCTGGGGCGCAGGAATGGCTCTATGCAGAGGGAGTGCATGGCTTAAACAGTTAATGTTGCATGCAATCAGCACACACCTCACTTCACCACCCCTTGCTTTATGTGCATGTCATTTTAGTAACACCAGTAGGAAAAAAAACCCTAACTGAATGGAAACCAGTGGAATCTGGCAGCCCTGTAAAGGGGCAACAGTAAACAAAATATCTTGTGAACCACACAGAAAACCCAAATGGGCTGCATGTGGCTCACAAGTTGCAGATTTTTCACCATTGCTGCAAATGATACTTTTGATACTATCACAGTAACTGAACAGTGGCAGTTTAAGTGTCTGTTCCACGACTTCTACCAGTGACTCCCCTTTAGTCAGAAGCAGGCTGTTTATCTTTGCGACAGTGGCCAGTTGGTGATTATGTCATAACAATTGGGATGGCCTTTTTGGGTAGAATAGGAGGAGGTGAAATATATCTGGGTTTTCTAAATAGAGGGAAATGACTAGTCTGTGGTACATTAAAATACCCAGAAAACATAATTAAAGGTTTTCAGCACACATTTCTTTACCTGTTTATAATCAATTGTACTATCTTTTATGAAAATGAACACAAGAATAGAGCCTTATTAATAATATGTGAACTTTAATTGAATCATTAATAACAATTATTTACATGTATAAAATAAACATTAATCTGAGATCAACACCCTATTTGTCTTCATGACCCTTGCTGCAACTCAGGTCAAATGCTTTAAGATGCGGGGATCATCTAATCATGATGCTGCTTCTGAGTTATGAAAATATGATATAATCAGCTGAGGTTCTATAGGAGGGTATGCTCTTCTTGACTTAAGCAAAAGTGCTCCAAAGACTCCAGTTAAAACTAAAAATGCCATTAGCACTCCTCCAAGGATCCAGGTTTCAACTGGTGTAAATTCTCCTCTATCTGGGGGGAAAAGAACAGAAAGGATTTACAAAGGTCTTCTCTATCATCAAATCCATCTGAAAATATTATAACTTAGGACAGAAGGTGTTTTTCCAGTCTTAAAAGTATAAAAAATCATTAGGATCCAATTCTGAACCCAGTTTACAGAGCTCAATGAATACATAAGCTGCAGAAGGCCAGCAAAAGGAAGGGCATCAGACTCACATATCTTGGGAAAAGTTAGCTTGATTTGTAATGGCAGGAAGAAAGAAACCACACCTGAAATTCAGGTTCAAGCAGGAGGTGAAGTGTGAGACTCACAGCCATGTATTATGTAGACTAAGAATTCTGTTGTATGGCCATTCCCTGAGGCTACAAAATTCTGTTGTGCGGATATACCCTGAGTCTTTGTATGTCCAGTGTGGTCTATACTAGGATTGGATTCTATTTGATGAAAATGGAAGAAGTCTTCAGATAAAAATCCCAAACCTAAAAATGCAGATATTGGGCTTTATTCTCATGGATACTAATGCCCCTTCCACTCTGCTCTGACAGTGTAAAGGACTATAAAGGGAGTGCAGCTATGATTCATGTTCACTTTAAAGCCTTTTCACATAGCCAGAGTTGTGTAATGTGGCCTTATATAAACAAGAAACAGGAGATCCCCGGAAAGTAGTTTACAAAGATTACACCAACATCAATATTCATTTTTTTGACCTAGGGATGTTTTACTCCACTCTCACAGTGGAGGTGAGCATAAATGTAAAGTGAGTGTAGAGAAGGTAGTAGCATAATTGTATTTAGACACACTCTGAGGCCCTTTTGCACTGCCAAAATAGACCTTAGTGAATATAAGGAACAGGCTATTCAGTTTAAGAACATAAGAACTGCCATATGACATCACACCAATGGTTCCTCTATTCCAGTGAATACGTAGGATACTTGCTTTGGGTCACTCTCATTACTGGCACTTCAGGGACTACAATGGAAAAACCAGGCAGTACCGATGGCCCATCAGCCAGAGACATGAACTGTAAAAGAACGTAACCTTTCTTCAAACACGTGTCAGCCTAGGAAGAATGGCTACAAGGACCCTACAGAGACATGTGACCATGTCACCTGATATTGGAACCCATCTTAAATTCTGTACTTTTCCATGAGAAGCTGGGATGAGGTCAAATTATGAAACAAAGGACTCCTGGCTTATACAAATCCTATTTAAGGGTGGGAAGTCAGGTAATCTAGGTTGTCAGTTCTCAGCTACTCCCCCCCGCCCAAGATGACTGCTGGAAACAACTAAGATTGAACTGGGAGAAGGGAATTGGCCCACAGTGGAAGGATGTCTGGCCTGTGAACAAGATTATTAGAACCACATTTAGGGTGAGATCTTACATGTAACTAGTTTTTTTAATGTATCTATCTTAGATTGCGTGTTTTGTATTATTTTCTTAGTAATTTCCTCTGCTCTATTTGCTACCTCTTTGACAATTTAAAACACACCTTTTCTTAGTTAATAAACTTATTTTTGGTTTATAATATAACCCAGTTTATGTAATTTCTAATGGGGGTCAGTGAGAGGCTATGTATACCTACCTTCATAATGAGGAAGAAGGCAAATTTTATTTAAATTGGGGTTTGTACCCTAGGAGGGAAGGGGGAGCAGTGAGCATCTGGGTGCTGAGTTTTCCCAGAGCTGTTCTCAGTGTTTGTATCTGCAGCTGGATGTGGCCTTGCCCATGGGTTTTGCTAGTGGAGGCCTGGGTCAGCAAGCCCCTTAACTGAGGGACTAGGTTGGCAGAGAAGGGAGTCTCAATAGTGTCTAAGCACCTCAGGGGTCTCAACCTGTCACATGCCCTTTTCCCTTGTATGATATCTCAAGGCCCTCTGATTCTCAGATACCATCTCTATTAGCTGACCATCAGCGTAGAGGAATTTTTAGAACTAACTAAAAGATTTATTGAAAGCAATGAACTGATAACAAGTTCTTTATGCGTGAAATTACTTCATTTTTCTACAAAACTTAGATGAATTCACTGGCAGCTTTCCTTTTTTTAAAAAAAGTCATTGTAAGTTAAAGCAACATAGAATGAATTAATCAAATACATCAGAAAACTCATATTTATGGTTTCCATCACAGCTCACTCATAATAAGGCATAATGCCATATGAATGACAACATAAGTTATCAATGATAACTCCCAATGACTTCACTGGGGGAGTTTAAGCTGTTCAGAACCATCTAGGAACTGGTACATACTGATAATTAATGTGAATTGGTCAAAGAAGCTAAGTTGTCTGTGTATTCATGAATTTTAATTTTCTGGATTTTGTATGTTTAAAAATAAAACCTTCCTGTTAAACATTTATGATTTTTTTAAAGTAAAATATGCCACAAAGGATCACATCAGTCTACATAAAACATTATGTTTTGAAACATGGTTTTTTAAATCATGTACCTTTATTAGTTTCTCCATCATCTGCCAGCTTTCTCTTGATGGGACCATATGAGACTGTGTGAGTAAGAAATAGTGTTGTTTCTCTTTTATTTCTGGTTATTTTACCATAATTAGTACAATTCTGTTAAAAAGAAATTGCAAACAGTAAGTATCCGTGCATATATGATCCTCAAAGGTAGGTCAAGAATTTACACTTAAAACTACCTGGTAAACACAAGCCTCTGATGAGATGAAGGAGCATCAGAATTGAGCAATGCTCTGAAGAGCAGTGTCTGAGATGAGCAGAGTCATCTTGCTCCAAGAGAGGGCAGTGACAACCATACACACACATCAGTATATCATACGCTCAATACTTAAGACAGAGCTTGTCCTGGAGTCCAAAGCAAGAGTATCTGCTGTTCAGGAGACTCTTATTGGAACACAAACCCTTATCATGTAGGTCACTGGCTCAAATTCAGGTCAGGTCAGGTCAGATCAGTAGTGACCGGATCTTGCTCACAGATGCATGTGCTTCTCTATGCTGAAGAGTAGTTTTGTTAAACTCAGTGGGGTTACCTGTGAGCAAAGCTACATTGTTACCATCTGTTAGCTGTGCAGTTGCTTGTGAGAAATTAATTTAGTAGGTTCAATTTTAGTGGACAAGGAGAAAAAAGCCACTGTGCTAACTGGCACCCTTTATGTTCTTCTGAGCAGAGACAAAGGACTAACTAGACTTGATAGTTGAAGTGCCCTCTTACCCCTACACAGTTTAGCATTAGGGAAGTATGGGGAAGTTTGTAAGCTGCTGATTGTTCTGTAGTTATTTTCTGGATAAACTGGCAGCAGAGGAAAATACACTCCAATCTTTTACAAACATCAAAGTAACTTAGAAAAACAAAAGACTCCCTTAAATCTATGTGTTCAAAATAAGTTATCTACAAATGAATTTGCAATGATCTGTGTGTGTAGAAAAATTAAATAGAATAAATCATTGTGTGTATGTGTATACACAAACACATGCACACCCCTTATGTTCTCTCTCCGTTGTTACATATGTATATATTTATATATATGTAACAACAACGAGAGAACATAAGATGTTTCAGGACATTTGATCACAAACTATAGGGTTCTTATCTGATACCTTAATGCATAATTTCTAGCAGTACTTATATTTCAGGTCTGGCACTAATAAAATACTGGATATGGAAGTAAATTGAAATGTAGTTTTTAGGCTGCAGAACATTAAGCATTTTGATAATAATTAAAAAGATTTGGGGATTACAACAAGCCCCTGAACCCATGTAGGAGGCATCTGCTCACTTTGCAGCCTTGTGTTCTTAGTTCTTTCTCTCAAATATTAACAAGTTTGGCTAAAGGAAAAGATCCATATTAGTTTATCTAGTGCAAATAAATGCTATTCTCTAGCAGAGCTTAATCTCATAGAGGAAAATTTTATATACCCACTAGGAAAGCATAGTTATGGTTTAACTTTTGGTGCATTGCAGATGTAAAGAAGAGTTGCTGTTAGAATAAGAATGGCTAGCACTCGGTTGGCATCACATAAAGCTGGAGTGGATAAATCACAAGTGGATAAATCAGGAGTACTTCTGCCAGACACAGAGCTCTCAGTAAAAAACATTGACAAGCTCCAGAAGTGAGTAATCCTGCTGGGAAGGAGACGTGGCTGGGGTAGCAATAGGACAATGAATATGCAGATTTTAAAAAACTGTTTTGCACACCCAGAAGGAATAATGTTCAGATACTAATAAACTTGGCCTCTCTCATTTATACCCCAAAATAAACAATGAGCTTGAGCCGGCCAAAATATTCCTCCACGGCTGCTGTTCCCTGGAAACTATACAAACCCTTTAGTCTCTGCAGTCATGGAAGAGAAATCTCTAGTGTGATGTCCTGCATTCACAGGCCAAACCTGTCATCCTGTACTTTCCTCTGTCCAACGACAAAATTAGAGGCTTCTCCCAGCCCAAGTTTTATATTGGCAATCTAGTTCTTGGGGATTATTTTGGGGAATTCCACTTAGCAATGATAGGGAATCTCAACATTCTTGTGGGAGACTGGGTTCTTCCCCAGTACTCAGTAATCTGGAGGGGGCATATTGAAAGGTTTATATATCTGAATAGCTGTACAATTTGGGAGATGAGAATTTAAAAAAACAAGGATCAGGATTCAAGAAACCTTCTGCATCCATAACAAAACAAAGATCAGGAGGCAGAAATTCTATCCCTTTCACTCCCTTGCAACACGCTCGGGACTGGTCAGCTGCAAAGACAGAAATAAAGCTCTCTTCATTGGTTGGGCTCTGAGCCCATCAATCCCGCCACTTACAACAGTGCAGGGAAGTTACCAGGGCTGTAGTTATTCCCTCTTGTTCATAAACACATGGTGCTGCTGCTGGAGCTTTGTGAATGTCCTGTGTCGTGGGAGTTGTGCAGATCTGTAGGAAGAGGATTGGCTCATTTAATATGTGCGGCCACAAAGCCTTTACTTAAAGTCTCCTATGACTTTTCTACTAAGGAACTGGGATCCACATACTCCCAACATTTGCAGTGCCGGTCCATGTAAGCATTTTCATCTGGGTCAGGCTTTAACGGGTCCCAACCCATAGATTAGACTGTCAGCATGCACAATTTCATCTTGTTCCAAAACCTAGTTAGCAGGTAAAGGACTAAAAAAATCTACCCAACACTAGAGCCATATTCAGTCATGACATAAAAGGGTTTAGTACAATGGTTTTTGAACTATGGTATTTCCCTATAGTATTGTAATTTGTTATGCTAGGTCTGAATTTTGTCCCAGATATTTAAGACCTGATTCTCACTTACATCAACTTTACATGTGAGTAAGTCTATTGACTGCAGTGGATTTACTTGGATTTATACCAGTATACATGAAAAGAGATTCCAGGTCAAAAGAGGCTGGGCTTTTATTTAGAGGTTATAAATTGTTATCTGGGCAGCTTATAAAAATCAGCTAATAGAGCTAGGAGTGTAGCAACAAATGACACATGTATCAGGGAACAGATGCATACCCTAAATGGGCTGTGGCAGATTTTACTTGTGCTGAGATACTGTCTTGTGTGACTTTTAGACAAAGCACCTGGTTTATCAGAATCAGTTTCCAAAATGTCATACTGATTTCCTCCTTGATTACTTCCCTCGCTTGGTATGTCATCCGGGTAGCTTTTTCTGATGTAATTCTTAAGGAAACAAATCTATGTACAAAGCCTGTCATCATTTTGCAGCTGCTGTTAATGTTAAAACAATCTACCATCAAAAATCATTCACAATGATACTGCATTCTGTATCAATGTCAGAAAAGTACATAGCAAATTATACTCTATCTTGCTTTGTGGTATCAGAATGTTTTCTCTCCTGTTTCATATGGCAAACAAAGATCTAATCAATCTCCTTGCTATTATAGTGAAAGTTGTGTTATCCGCCACTCTGATACCCAGAAAACTTTGTTAACCGGCATTGCCCCCAACCACAATACCACCGCGTCTTCAAGCCGCCTGTCTGACTCCTGCCTGTCTAGCCAGGAGCTAGACAAGTCGCACTGCGGGGCTTCTGACAAGAGGCACTGCAGGCACCTCCTTCTTCCTCAGCCTGCCTCCAGCTGCCGGGAGACAGATCTTCCAGTAGGGGGCAAGGGCAGAGCAATAAGCTTTGTTAACCAGCACATTCAAATAACCAGCAACCCCCTTTCCGAAGGAGTGGCGGATAAAAAAGCTTTCACTGTAATATAATATAAAATTCAGCTGTGTGGACAGTTGGAAGGAAGAGTGTTGTTCTGAGGTAGAATATTGCTCCCATTTAAAAACTCATTTTCTATGTCATGAGCTGATAAATTGTCATCTGAGTACTGGTAAATATCACTTAGTTATAGCACCTCTATGATCAACTAATATTTCATGCTTTTTCCCATATTATCTGATGAAAAGAATGCAATCTCTGCTATATATTTTGCTATCATATTGACATGTTTGAGTTAAGCTGCAAGCTTCCAGCAGAAGGGCCCTTTTATATGTGTTTGTACAACACTAGGTACATTAATGATGCCTTAAAAACAGTATTAAAAATCAATCCAAACTATGTGCCCATCCTCCGGCAAAATACTCTTTGGGGTCAATGGGACTGTTGCCCTGGCAGTTCTGAATTAGGGCCACTGGATGACAGTAATGAGTATTTTTCATTTTCAAATTGCTATACAAACAATTTCTCATGACAATGCTGAGAGTTAGGCAAATGTGATGGCAGGCAGGGACACTACCTTGTCCTTAATGAGTAATGAGTTAAGCTCAACTTTCCCTCCCTTCAAACAGGGGAAGAACTAAAAATGGGCTACTTGGGAGACAGTGGAGGGAAACACCAGCGGGAATGGAGTTCACAAGAATTGGAGAACTAGAGTGAAACTCTGGCAGAGGAAGTTTGCTGTTACTCTTTTGTACTAGGTTAACTTGATTTGATTTCTAGTTATAAATATTAGCCTTAAATAAAACCATGTTGACGGCTCCTGGGTTTTGTTTCTGATAAGTCATTCCGACATCTTGCACTAAGGATTACTCTTCTAATTTTGTAGATGGGAAAGCTGAAGCAAAGGGCTAGGTGTCTTGCTCAAGGCCACACATCAAGTAAGTGGCAGAGATTAGAATTTAGACACTCATGATTTCTAGACTTGCCTCAGTCTATTAGACAACATAGCTCCTCCACTTAGAATGATAATAATAATCCCACTCCCAATCCTCATGCACACATGGATATATAAAAAAAACTTACTGGCTTGCAAACAGCTGCTGAATTGTGACAAATCTGAACTGTGCAGTGCAGGAAAATGTCTTTGTAAGAGATGCCCACAAACTTGAACATATGAATCCTAAACATTGCTTCTGCACCTTCGCCATTCATTATTACTGACAGTGTTTCATCTTTGACAATGTGTGGGCAGCTATGTAGGATAAAAGATATTAAATAATTAGCTCTCAAGGGCCATAAATCTTTGGCATTCATTCATCTGTGTAATTATATCAGACACTAGAGAAGATTTAGCCAAACAGTGTCTCAGTCAGATGGCTGTCTTGCTGTTTATGAATCCCTCACATTATTCCACTTGAAAGTAGGAATAAAAGATCCTCCGGAAAAGGGTTTATTTTCCGGAGAATCACGTCTAGACTGGCGCTTTTCTCCGGCTTATCCCCAAGCGGGAAAAAAGCGACAGCCATGTAAATGCAAATACCGCGGGGAATATTTAAATCCCCCGCAGAATTTGCAATTGCGATGTGCTACATTAGCATCCCTTTTCCGGAAGGGATGCTAGTGTAGACCCAGCCTTAGAGTATCTTCACTTGATGGTTGGACTCACCATAGGGCAGATCCTACTCCCAACTCACGCTTTGGCTGCTTAACATCATGACAGCAATATTGCTTGGAAAATCTTTGATAAAGCCATTTTCCATCAGAGAATGCATTTGACAATGTTGCAATATCCCATTTTGACGTTTTCATAATGAAATATCTGAATTTTCCACTTGGAAATAACTTTTCATTTCATTTTGTATTAAAGGTTGAACCTCTCTAGTACAGCACTCTCTCGTCCAGCAATATCCATGGTCTGGCATGATTTTAGCCAGAAGTCCACTTATCATGAGTGTAGTGAAGCTTCCTGCAGTTCCATAAAGATTATTTACAGTCACCAGTCCTGACTCTCAGTGTTCTGTGCTGTTATTTAACTCTAATTTACCTGTAAATGTCTTCTAAGAGCCTGGTAAGCAGTGGAAGTGTTGGTAAGGCTGCTAGACAATATTGACCTCTGATGCTTTGGCAAATTCTCTGGTTCAGCACCAGTCAGCTCCTAAGGGTGCCAGACGAGAGAGGTTCAACCTGTAGAATGGCAAATAAAATAATGGCCAAGACCAAATGATTTTTTTTTCAGAATTTTATTTCAGTGCAAATTTTGAAAAGCTTATGGATTTCTTTCCTAATCAGAATGAAGACAAATGCCCAAGATTTTTTTTACAAAATGGAATTTCCATACTGCCGTACAGTCTACTTCCAGTGATGCAAAAGAGTTATATAGCCAGTGAAATTGACTGAGGGTATGTCTATACAGGCAGTCCCCGAGTTACGCGGATCCGACTTATGTCGGATCCGCAGTTACGAACGGTGATTTTCTCGCCCCGGAGGACTGAAGCGGCGGGACACCTGGTCCCGCTGCCCGCCTCCTCTGGGGCGAGAAAAGCTGCTCCCCATCTCCCTGGTCTGCTGGGGGAGCCAGCAGACCAGGGAGATGCTGAGCAAAGCCGCGGAGGACCTGGGGCCAGACCCGCGGCGCTTCCAGCTGATCTGGAAGCGCCACGGGTCCGGTCCCGGGTCCTCCGCAGCTTTGCTCAGCGTCTCCCTGGTCTGCAGACCAGGGAGACGCTGAGCAAAGCCGCAGAGGACCCGGGGCCGCGGAGGACCCGGGGCCGGACCCGCGGCGCTTCCAGCTGATCCAGCTTTGCTCAGCGTCTCCCTGGTCTGCTGGGGGGGGACGCAGCTAGTGCCCCCCCCCCCAGCAGACCAGGGAGACGTGGAGCAAAGCCCGGGGCCTGTGGTAGAGCAGGTGGGGTGCTGCCGGTTGGTCCCGCAGCACCGCTCCTTGGCGATACTGGACCAACCCAGCAGCACCCGAGCTGCTCTGCCCCAGGCGTCCCCAAGTCAGCCGCTGCTGAAACTGACCAGCAGCTGACTACAGGAAGCCCGAGGCAGAGTTGCTCTGCCCCGGGCAGAGTTGCTCTGCCCCGGGCTTCCTGGAATCAGCTGCTGATCAGTTTCAGCAGCAGCTGACTTGGGACGTGTGGGGTTCTTAAGTTGAATCTGTATGTAAGTCGGAACTGGTGTCCAGATTCAGCTGCTGTTGAAACTGATCAGTTTCAGCAGCGGCTGAATCTGGACGCCAGTTCCAACTTACATACAGATTCAACTTAAGAACAAACCTACAGTCCCTATCTTGTACGTAACCCGGGGACTGCCTGTACTTGATTCCTTTTTCAAGAGAGGAATACAAATGCAGACAAACGAAATTGCAAATGAAGCACAGATTTGAATTTCCCATGCTTCATTTGCATAATTGCATCTGGGTGCTATTTTGAAATACCCTATTTCAAAAAAAGAAACTATGTCTAGACGCGGTTATTTCGAAAGAAAACCGTTCTTTCAAAATTACCCTTAAACCTCATTTTATAAGGAGTAAGGGTAATTTCAAAAGAAGGGTTTTATTTCAAAATAACCGCATCTAGACAGCATTTCTTTTTTTGAAATAGGGTATTTCGAAATAGCACTCGGACGTAATTATGCAAATGAAGCACTGGAAATTCAAATCTGCGCTTCATTTGCAATTTCGCTCGTCTGCATTTGCATTTCTTTCTTGAAAGAGGAATGCAGTGTAGACATACCCTCACTAAGGAGTTCCCCTAGCCAGGGGAATCCTCAGATGGACTGAGTTGCTATGCTGGTTCCTATGCCACTGTCCTCCTTCTCAGTTGCAGAGGGGTGTATCTGGAGGAAAGGAGGTGGACCTCAATTATCTAACTGTCCAAATGATTCTTGGGGCCATTGGTAGCCAGATAGAAGTTAGATCAACTTCTAATCTTCTTGGCTGTGTCTACGCTGGGCCACTTATTCCGGAAAATCAGCCGCTTTTCCGGAATAAGCTGCGAGCTGTCTACACTGGCCCTTGAATTTCCGGAAAAGCAACGACGCTCTACTGTACAAAATCAGCCGCTATTCCGGAAAAACTATTCTGCTCCCGCTCAGGCATAAGTCCTTATTCTGGAACACTGTACCGGAAAAGGGCCAGTGTAGACAGCCAAATAGTCTTTTCCGGAAAAAAGCCCCGATCACAAAAATGGTGATCGGGGCTCTTTTCCGGAAAAGCGTGTCTACATTGGCCACAGACGCTTTTCCGGAAAAAGGGCTTTTCCGGAAAAGCAGCCGGCCATTGTAGACGCTCCTTTTCCGGAAAAACTGAAAACGGGATAGTTTTCCGTTTTAAGCAGTTCCGGAAATTCATGCCAGTGTAGACACAACCCTTTAGTTTATGACAGACTCTGGCCCATCCTAAGGTATGTCCACACAGCGGGGCTGTATCGGGATATCGGAAGTATCCCAAAATAGTTACCTTGCATCTTTTGAATGCACCCACTATTTTGAGATAGGTCTGGAAATAGCAGACACACTGTTTCAGCATCCCTGTAACCCTCGTTCCATGAGGGCTAAAGGATTTCTCAAAATAGCGCGTTATTTTGAAATATGGCAAATTGAATATCTTATTTCGAGTTTAGGATGCTGTGTAGATGAACCCCTATCATTGTCTTTAGGATTGGGTTAGCATAGAGGTGATTTAAAGCTAAAGGGTTCTGAAGTCAGCAGATCCCTGTCTAGATTGCTGCACTTTGCCAACAAACAGCTGATCGGTACAGCGTGGTGGCCATTTTGATTTAAATGAAGCGGCGATTATTTAAATCACCGCTTCATTTCCCTTTGTCGTCCTGCCTCATCTATGTGGCTCCGTTAACGGAGCCATGTAGTCTAGACATACCCTTAGTGTCCTTTACAGGGATTCTGCTATTTTTTCATGCTAGTGTTTCTGGCCTTTTCCCGTTTGCTTTTAAAGGTCCCCTTGTTTCAGGAAACAGAACTAATTACTTTATAATAACTAAAAAAAAACCTCCAAAAAACAAAAACCCAAACCTAGGTTCAAGGAGAACATTAATAAAAATCATTCTTTTACCCATGGTGGTGCTGGGGGCCTGTGCTGCTGATTCTCCTAACTTTCAGAAAGCACACAAAACTGAGATATTAACTGTTGAGCCTTAATGCTGCAAAGCAATCACTATAAGCTCAGATCCAACTGAAATCAGTGGGACTTGAGCATAAGCTAAAAAATGGCTATAGGTATATGTTTAAGTGCTTTGTTGAATTGGGGTCTAATACTTGGTTATTTTTCAAAAGAACAGGGCTGTTATTCCCAGTGTCCTAGCCAGATTCCATCTCTGTATTTAGGGGTGAATTGATGAATGTAGGCTCAGATCCATTTACGCTCTGGGGTTCCCCGACAGCTGGGTGTGTGTTCATGCATGCCAGTTGACTCAGTCATGCCTCCCATCTGTTGCTGATTCGTCCCGTGTCTTGGCTGACACTGTGCCTTGTGGCCCCTGAATTCATTCCCTCTTCTCTAAGTTCTGTGCTGGGAGCAGATGGGTGACCAGCAGCAATCAGCTGTGCACCAGGATGCCAACAGCATATTGAGGCAATGATTCAAGTCGGTGAAGCCTAGATCACCAGAATCCCAATTCATTTACTAATTATTTAAATTTCTGTAGTACCCAGAGGTCCCATTGTATGTACATAAAGGAAGATAGCCCCTGCTCTGAAGCGCTTACTGTGTAAAACAGACAAGACAAAGGACGTATTATTAGCCCCGTATTTTAGTTTAACAGATGGGCAGCTGAGGCACAGAGAGGTTAAGCAATTTGCCGTAAACACCAGGAATTCCATTACAGGGCCAGGGATTGAACTGAAATCACTGAGTCCTAGGTCAGTGTCCTAGCCACAAGAGCATCCTTCCCCATTAATGTGCCCCAGCCAATATTACTGTATATTATGCAGCCTACAAAAGTTTGGCTCCGGTTCTTCTGGATGAAACGAGCTATGTGATGCTAGACAATACCAGTATACTAATTTGCCTTTGTTCTCAACGGGGCTTTTGATGCAGGGCCATTTAGTAGCACAAGCTAGAAAACAAAAACAAGAGGAGTTACCTGATGTCAACACTGATTTTATTATCTCCATTAGGCTGTTGGTACCATGTAAGTAATGGGATATCGGCAGGCAAATGTGATATTGATAAAGGACCTTGTAATTATATCAGAGAAGTTGCTTTGTATAGTGTTGCTGAAAATAAAGTGTGCACCATCAGAAGCCTGAAAGATAATACAAAGAGTTGTTGCTATTTCTGTTGAAAGAGCCTAATTTGCATAATATGCTGAACATTTAAGGATACATGTGTCACTGTACATTTTGGAACTCTATTAAAATTAATTATTATTACTAGTTAATAAGGTTTCTTATGAGACAGACTGAAAACAGGACTCCATTGTTCTATAAACAGCACTTGACAGCTCCTGCCCAGAAGACCTTACAATCTAAAGCAGTGGGTTTTCAAACTTTTTTTCTCATGACCCAGTTGAAGAAAATTGTTGATGCTCGTGACCCAACATAATATCACTAGTGTATGCGCTCCGGGGTGGGGCTGAAGATAAGAGCTTTGAGGTCTAGGAGGGGGCTATGGCTTTGGGGGTGGGGTTGGGGTTGGGAAAGTCAGCGGTACAGCAGGGGTACTAAGGCAGACTTCCTGCCTCTCCTGGCAATGCAGACCATGCTGTGCCCCAGAAGCAGCCAGCAGCAGGTTACCAGGCAATGCGAATGTGGAGCTAGTGCTCAGGGCAGGGGCAGTGTGTGGAGCCTTGTGCACTCTCCCCCTCTCCCCAGAAGTTGGGCTTGTTGCCGTCTGCTTGGGGAGCACAGTACAATGTGCGGTTCCAGGACAGGTAGGTTGTCTGCCTTAGTACCCCCACTGGTCACCTAATCACCCTGTAGCAATGAGACCCAGTGCCTGACATTCCACGACCCAGTATTGGGTTGCAACCCATAGTTTGAAAACCACTGATCTAAAGGTATGGTCCTGCCTCTGTATTCAAATATGGTAGTAGGTGTATGGTAACATATATGCAGGACTTGGAGAGAGAACAGTCATCATACAAGGAGATCCAGTAATAGACTTGTAAATGTGCAAATGGAGCCATGGCAAGTTGTGTATAGACAAATGATAAAGAATGTTCATGGAGGTGGAGCTCTAGGGGTGTGTGAAGACATTGTAATGCATTTGCCTGAATCAAACCATGATTGCAAGCATGTGCTCCCAGATGCAAATGAATGAGCGTAGAGGTGAGGCCAGCCATGTGAATAGAGCTATAACAACGAGTGTGCCTTTTGTGGTACACATAGGTTTGATTTTGTAACAAAACAAAACAATATAAATGTTTTTGGCCAGTTGTTGGTTTTTGCTTTGCAAGTTAGGAGGTAATAAAGTCCTGTTCAGAGACACCAGTTATTTAGGGACACCTCTTTTCACTAAACAATTCCATACTCGACAGGTGATGGAATCTAATTTTTCCCATAGCAGCTGTAGTAGTGTACTTGTTTGTGCGTTCATTTAACATTCAAGTATTGTGACTCTGAGAGGTGGTGTCAAATTCAAGAAAAGCTATAACACAAACACAAACTACAAAAATCTTGTGCTACACCTTATTGCTTTTCTCGTTCTTCACCTTTGAATGTTCCAATCTTTTTAAAGTTAATATTGCATCTTGGTTATTTATGTGTAACTTCCAGGGACTTGAGAGGCAGAGACAGTCAAGAAATCAAAGGCAGAATTTGTCCCTTTCATTCTTGTAACTAGCTCACACCTTGCAATGATCTTGTCCAATGTCTTTTCTCCCACATAACTTTTTAAAAACTGGGAGCCACTTACAGTAAAGTTTTTATAAATTCAGGGCTAAATGTCTACAACTCCTACTGAAGTCAGTGGGAACTGCAACCCTCCCGTCCTCCAGATATCTGAGAACAAAACATGGCACACAATATTTTACCTAAACTCTGTCTTGTGTTTTAGCTGTATTTTTTTCTTATGTTGCTGATTACTCCAGTTTATGTTTTTTCCTTTTTAATCAACCGTGTCATCCTTCTGAATCATTCTATCTCACCGTGTGTGACATCCCAGTTATTTCCATGGGCATGTGATACTGTGTAAGAGGAGACTGATTAGAAAGGGATGTGTCTAGTTTACATATGCATACATTATTATGGTAATGAATCATTTGATGAGGACATTAGAAAAATATGATGGGCTTGATGATGCTCTCATGCCAGTATATATTGGGAGTACTCTGCTGCAATCACCGGATTAAACTAGACGTAACTGGGGTAAAGGAGAGAAGGATCAGGTTCTATATTTTAAAAACACAGGACATTGGACTTTCAGTGCAGCACTTTTAATCTGATCAGAGATGCTGCCTTTGGATTTGATTAGGTGCTAGAAATCATCAGACATAATATATTGGGAACTGGAGTCAAAGGTATTTGAGGAAATTTATGTAAGTAATAAGCAGTGTTCTCTCTAAACTGTGCAGCTTCACAGATCAATCAGCCACACCCAGTCAGAGACTCAGGGCTCCATGCACAGAGCTGACTGACTGGGCAGGGCTGATTAATCACCTGCAGGCCAGGCCTTTGGGCAAGGAGAGCAAGGCAGGCTCCTTGGGCCCCCCACATTCAGGGCCCCATGCTGCCCAGCTCCCAGCCCCGCCCACCAGGCCGGGAGCCATGCGGCCATGAAGCTCAGCATGCAGCCTTGGGCTCTGCATGCTCTTTGGCTGGGCCTGATCACCTGTGAAGCTGTGCTGCTGCGCCACTTAGAGGGAACACTGAGAAGCATCTATGATTTGAATCTCAGAAATGTCACGTGCACTTTTTTCTCTTAAAGTTCAACTATATACTTAAAAAGCTGACTTTGCCCAGAAGCTAGCTTAAATCGTTCACCTCCCCCCTTTATAATTTAATGAACCCTTTTACCTGTTGCTTTTTAATAGCCTGTTAATTGTAATTAATGGCAGAATTTGTCTTTCTATTATAGCTGGGGCATTCCAGCATAAACTGCATATGTACAGCAGATCTTTGCAGCTGCTCAAATGCACCTCTGGCAGTGTGAGCTTTTTGCTCAGTGACAGTCGTCTGACAGTGAATTTATACTTTAATACAGTAAGTGTTAGTCATATTTTTGTGAGTGAGACTACATTACTGCTACTAATAATTCACACTACATGTATGATTTGTGTTAGTGCTACAATGTTCTAGGAACTCTTTATGGAAGCATCTGTCTTGCCGAACGTCTGAGAGAATAACAAGAAACTAAGACTGAGTAGCAGCAATGGAATATAGAGAAAATACTGTATTGTTTGATTTGGAGATAAACATTTGAGTTATTCTGCAGTTGTAATCTACCACAGCTGTAGCACACAGAGAAACAAATATCAGAGGGGTAGCCGTGTTAGTCTGAATCTGCAAAAGTGTCGAGGAGGCCTGTGGCACCTTATAGACTAACAGAAGTGTTGGAGCATAAGCTTTCGTGGGCAAAGACCCACTTCGTCAGATGCATCCTGAATGCATCTGACGAAGTGGGTCTTTGCCCATGAAAGCTTATGCTCCAACACTTCTGTTAGTCTATAAGGTGCCACAGGACTCCTCAGAGAAACAAATGGTATTCAAAGGAAGTAATACAACTACTTCACAACAGCATCTTGTGCATATTACCATTCTAGTCCCACAGTCTGTGAAACTGGTTTTAATGCTGAATATGTAGAAGCTTCCTGTTTTGGTGCCATGGTATTCTGGGTCATTGAGACATAAATCAGAGATCTGGAATGAAATGATAATTTTTTGTATAGTTTATTATACTTTTAGCACCAGTTTATTTCATGTTTAGATCATCACTACCTAATCTGTATAACATTCTGGGTCTTAAGGCATAACATGTCATCATCAAATAGTAAAACAAAGAGCAGACTGTCAAACTTAACTACACGCAGTACTGTATAAAAAAAGGAGAGAGAAAGAGAGAGAGCCAAAAATTCATTTTTTCTAAAGAGCCTGATTCTGTTCTCACACCAACGTAGGTGACATCAAAATCTATCTAAAATACTATGGACCAAAGTATAGATGTGAATCCCAGTGTAACACAAGACTTTCAGCATTCAGGAGTTAGGAGTGCTGGGGGAGAGAGTGGAGCAGCAGCAGTTATTGTATCTTTACTAACGATGGGGCAAGTGTTCCCTCAGCATTGCTCTTCTGGCATAGGGCCATGATCCAACATTGTTTTGAGGACACAGGATCATAACCACAACCTCTCTGGGGCATTCAGCACTGCAGGAAATGAGGCAGTAGCATTGTGGCTGTTTCCCACAATGTTGTACTGGTAAGCTGTGGCAGACCAGTTTCTTGTGTTTCTCCTCTCTAATTTTCTACCTCTGACCAGGGCAAGCATAACAAAACCCTGCACGTTTGATTTAGATGACTCCAATATAAACTTGGCTTCTTTTTTTGTTACTGCTTCTGTGCTTTCTAATGTAATGTTAGAACGCCTGACTTCACGCCAATTTATGTGTTGCCAACTGAAGGCAGGGGAGTAAGTCTCACACTTCTCCAGCAAAATGGGGGCAAAGAGTACAGCAAGACATTATCATACATATCTTATTTTCACACCTCTGTGCCTCACTACTTCAGTCATTAAGTTAGTAGACTAATCCATCAACAAGCAATACAAAGCAACAAACATGAACACACTTCTCCTAAGGACTCAGCAAATTATGCAGAAAAAAATGAGAATATCTTAACTGCCAGAAAATTTGCTCGACAGGGTTGCTGGAAAATGCAAGCATTCTGCCTGAATAATGATGAAAGATACTCTTTAAAATGATAACCTGAATCTTAGGGAAATGTCTTGGGATACAGGACAGACTGTTAAGTACTTGCTGGTTTATGTTAAAGCTTAAGGGAATACCTACATGACATATCCCTGTGCATAAGCTGCATGCAAAGCAGAGGTTTAAAATCCTGATAGACACACAATAGGGCCAGGTGTTCATTTCAAGCTCTCTTTGTTTCTTTTTGTCACATTTGATAGTAGGGCATGCCCCCACCAAAGTCAACAGTGAATCAGCAGTAAGATCCCTGGATTGCAAACTGTTGAAACCAAATGGAAAAGCTAAATGGAAAAGTACTAGGAGGAATTACGTTAAAAAGGACTTATTGTTTCCTCTGTGTTTCCACTTGGTCACTGCTAGATTATATAGTTTAAGAGTCTCATATGCTGCATACATCTTCAATAGTAGCCATGATGATAGAATTTGGCCCATCATTTGTTGTCTGTCCAAATCCAGGAGCTTGCATAGTATCACAATGGTGTGAACTACAGGATGAATAATAGTCACTCAGATTAGGAGACACTACATTGCATGCCAAAAATTTATATTGTACATGAACACAGTATTTTTTTAAAGAAAGTTTAACACATGAAAGTACTTACTTGGATGGGAGGGTTCTTTGTCAGAAAGAATTTACTTGGAATCGCCACCTCAATCAGGTCTTTGATACAGATGATGGTTTCACTGATTTCTGTATAAACATTAAAGTTCAGCATGTTATAGAGGCAAGTTAAAGTCTGTCTGTGGCTCAGCTCCCCATCTGTAAAATGGGGGAAATAGCACGTCCTTACCTCACAGATGCATTGTAAGCGTAAGTATATAAAGACTGAGACATTCAGATAACATGGTGATATCAATACCGTAGATAGTTATGGCCTCAGACCAGGTTCACTGGCAGGCTTTTAAAGCTAAGCAAATGAGCGTAGGCCAATTTATGGTTTCAATGCACAGTCAGATGAAATGTGGAGATTTCATCTGAGATTCGTTTTAAGATTTTTGGAATTCATTTACATCCCCTTTGTGCATATGAATTGCTATACAGTGCATGATTCAGGTTAAAATTATTTTATAGACCAGGTTTAATCCTTATGAAAGATCTTGTGGTTTAGATATGTGGCTGCAATGCTTGCTTTCTAGTCTTGAAGCTTAACTCTTTCCCAAAGTGCTAGTCTTTAGACATGTGAGGCTATCACAAATATGATGTCTAGTTCTCTGTAGTGATTGGCTTAATACATTGTGATGGATGAAATATGAAGCTTGATGGCATTTTATGAGAGTGAAATAAAGTTATGTAACCTGACCCAAGGTGACTCTGCATCCAGTATGTATTGAACAAAAAGCCTTCTCCATTGAAGGTTGAAACTTCTTACACACAAAGAAAAAAAAAATTCTGTAACAAAAATCAGGGAACAAACAGAGCTGAGAAAAAAAATCAAAATTTCCATTTCATAGGACATTCTGATATTTTGACACATATTCTTGACAAAAATCAAAATATTAATTTTTTTGAAAAACAAAAAGTTCTGAAAAATTTCTATTCAAAGAAATGACAGAACAAAATATTTTGATATTCCTTAATAAAAAAAATGTGTTGAGTGAGTAGGACATTAAACTGTCTCTGCTTAAGTGCTATGGTGACTCTCAGGAGTAGTAGTTGAGGTGCTTCATACCCTCATTCTTTTCTATGGGCTGAGCTCCCTGGCTGGACTATATCCTCTATGATGTGAAGTCCTGTGGCACCTTATAGACGAACAGATTTATTGGAGCATAAGCTTTCCTGGGCAAAGATCCACTTCGTCAGATGCATGTCTGACAAGTCCTGTGACTCCCACAATGCACCACACAATTTGGTAACATAAGAGACTATGGTACATAATGAGAGATGTTGTCTGGACATAGAACCTGCCTCACATGGGGTATACAGCAGGTGAACTACAACTCCCATGAGGCATTGTGTAGATTTAGGCAAATACAATTTAATGTCAATCTCACTTGAAATTTAATAAAAACATTTTAATAAACAAACTGAAATAACTCCGGTCGGCTGAGCCCACGAAAGCTCATGATACCATCTACATGTTTTGTTAGTCTATAAAGTGCTACCAGACCAGTTGTTGTTTTTTTCTAAAATAATTCAATTTGGGATAAAGCTTCCCAAAATGAAATATTATATTTCCTAATGGAAAACTGAAAGATTTCAGCAAAATTGCCATGTCCCTTTTTGCAGAAAGTAAATTTTCCAGTGATAATTATTTTGACAGGAAATCAATGACCAGCTCTAGGAACAAGCTGATGAGTGCAGCTCACTTATGAGTTTACACAATTATGCCCAGGGACTTCAGGAAACAAAATAACATATGTGGTTTTGCATGTCATATGTTACAAGGCTTAGACAAGTTGAACTTACATTAGTTTTATTTTTAAGACACAATTATCCTCTTTGGGCCACACTATGACTCTCTTATCCAAAGTGCAGATTTACTTTATATATTCTGCATTGTTCTATGTACAGAATCAGTATAGAAAATGCTTTAGGTAAGCCCTACTTCGGACAGGAATATTTTGCTTCTAGTGTTAGTGTAGTATACATTCCTTTTGGAAAAATAATCAGTCATTTTAGAGACACTCACATAGTATTCGTTGTTGTTCATACTAGTCTTTCAATGATACTGGAGAATCTTTAGAATGAAAATGATTCATACAATACATAGCAATGTCCCAACGAGTCAAGGCTTACTTTGGAATCTTTAATCCATGGTTTCTTGTTGTAAATTGTCATGTCTCTGTCCCAACCTATTATGTTAAGACCTATTTTAGCAATTCCTTAATTCACAGATCACTGGACCAATAAGCTCCAAAAGGTCATATTGGCATTCTTAAGAATCATTGAAATAATAAACCAACACAGCTCCTTTCTCTCTAGCACTAACAGGGATACAACAGTTTTATATGCACAATTGTAAAAGATCCTCTGCACTACAATATTTCTATTATTTTTGCCTTTTCTTTAACAGAACTTATTTTTTAAAAAAATTATATGGTAAGCTTTTTGTGGGCTTGAGAAATTTACATCCTGGGAGTAATTCTCAGGGACAAAAAGCCTCACTCTCTCTCTCTCTCTCTCACACTCTCTAGCTTTTTAATATATTAAATAATACATTAAAATAATAACAATGATGATAATGGATCAAATCCTGATGTTAAATGGGAGTGTGCCCAGGAACTAGATGTTGGTTCATACTGAGCTTGGGTGTTTGTTCATGCTGTTTAATACAAGACCAGTGATAAGTAAAAGTATCCATCCATCAGTGGTTTGACCAGGGATAAGAACCTTGAGACATTAGTCTGCAGGGCCAGTGTAGTTCCAGCTGGGCCTGAAAACATACTTGGTGTAGTCTCAAGAGAGAAATGAGGAGGAAGAATAGCTTTGGGTTTGATACCCATTCCAAATTTGGACTGACTGCTTATTCACAAATCTCAGGATGGCACCTAGTTGAAAATAACCCAGGGCACCAAGAAAGTTCTTGTTGAGTTTTTCTGGTTCTTCACTGAGATGATGCTGCAGGTGCTAACACTGAAACTGCCTAGTGACATAAGTGTCTCCCTTTGAAGATGATTCTTCTGGGTCGAGTTCTTGGCTGCTCTAGCCAGAGTTCTTATAGGTAGCTGATGACTTCACCCATATAGTAGGCCATACTCAGGAGCTACTGTTTAGAAAACAGATTGGAGAGGTAATGATGACAAGCTTATTATGGGCTGATCATTCCCTCCTGTGATTTGAGACTGAGGCATTCTTAGCCCATCACACTTAGACATCTTATAACAGACTGCCCAAGGAGATGGTTTTAGAAGGCACTGATGAAGTGTACTCTTAGCTAATGGCTAACGGATTATGACATAAAAAAGAGAATGCTGTCTTATGCCCTGGTTGTGTAGGAATCAATGAAAGGTTTCTTTGCCTCTTCTAATGCATATTATAAGTCATAACAGCAGTATTATTCCAAGTAATAGAGAACTTGATTCATCCTGGAGGCTTCTGTTGGTTACAGAATTTACTTTTTTCTTGCAATGAAGAATATTGAAGTTACTTTGTGGGCAAACATCAGACTGAAGCTTGCTGTGTCCAGAGAGTCACTCAGTCTTTGAATGAGTTTCTACTGATGTTACTTGCTAGGATTTTGGAGGTGGGTGGGGGACTTCAGGCCACTCTCTGTGAAGTAGATGCATTTCCCACAGGGCTGTTTAAAGCCTGCAGGGAAGATAGTGACTCAGTCAACTGACAGTTTTGTCCTGTCTTTTGCAAAGATTTATTGAGGTGGTGGTTGCAGAGCAGACAAGGCAGTATTTGCTGACTTTATATTCCCTGACTTGGCTGTGAGACAGAGACTGATATTTTAGCACTGTTTGATGATTGGCTGTTCCTGGCTGTGGATGAAGTCAGTGAGCCTGACAAGAGTTGGCATAAGTCAGGGTACGTCTAGACCAGGGATGTCCAAACTTTTTTCAAAGAGGGCCAGATTTGATGAAGTGAACATGCGTGAGGGCCGACCATTTTGCCTGACATTCTTTGAACCATTAAAATTAAATGCAAATTAACTATTTTATGCAAAGTTTATTGCAAACGGCAAACGACATAACACCAACTATACATGTTGTGTCCAAATATATTTATAACTGATTTAGACCAACTGACATTAACTGAGATTTTACAATGTATTCATCTCAATTGAAAAAAAAACTTGCCTACACTAATGTGAAGGGTGAAACTGAGATCTGGACTGCAGTACATAGGCTAGGTCTGGTTCAAAGGCAGTGGTTTTGATGCGCAAAATGTCACGCAGGTGAGAGTCACTTAGTCTTGTCCTCACGCGGTTCTTGTTAAAGTTCATAGCAGAGAATGTCTTCTCACACATATATGTTGAGCCAAACAAGCTCAGCATTTTCTTAGCCAATGTTCGAATCTCTTGAAACCGGCTCTTATCCAGTTGGCGGTAAAAGTTCACAAGAGAGAGCTGTTGGTGACGACTGCGTAACTCGCTGTCACAATGCAGCTCAATGAGCTCGAGCTGCAGCTGATCTGGAGCATCCTCGGGGTCAACAGAGAATGGAGAGGAGAAAAGGCTGATCTCCTTTTCAATAGCTGCGAAGTCCTGAAAGCGCCGTTTAAACTCCCCAGCCAGAGATGCAATGTCTGCTGCATACCTGCTCGTTTGCGCACTGATATTGTCCTGTGGAAAACTGTTCATTATTTCCTGCAACGCTGAAAAATGTATGGTATTGGGCTGTGTTTGTGACAACTGCCTTATGAAAAGTTGCAGCTTTGTCCCAAAGGCTTTGAGGTGTGAATAAAGCTGGTTCACCGCTGCATCTTTCCCCTGAAGACTCGTGTTCAGTACATTCAGATGCTTTGTTATGTCAACTAGAAACCCCAAATCAGCCAGCCAAATAGGATCAGATAGTTCTCGCATTGGTTGTCCCTTTGTTTCCAAGAATTCTACGATTTCCTTTCTGAGAGAGTAGAAACGCTGCAGTGCAGACCCCCGACTGAGCCATCTTACATCGTTGTGATATAAAACATCTTCGTATTCAGCCTGGATGTCCAGTAGAAACTGTTTAAACTGGCAGTGGCACAGGGCTTTAGAGCGAATAAAATTAATTGTCTTTAGCACCGGTTTCATAACATGATCATATTTGAGATGTTTAGCACAGAGAACTTGTTGATGAATGATACAATGGAGTTTAATAGCTTTGCCTCCTTCTTCGATCACCTTGTTACAGATTAGGGTTGATAATCCACTTCGTTCACCAACCATTGCAGGTGCCCCATCAGTAATAATCCCAGTAACTTTGTTCCAAGGCAGTTTCATGTCATCTATGGCGAACTAACAGAAACAAATAAATCTTTTCCTCTTGTTTGGTCTGTAAGGCTCTGGAGGTCAAGTAGCTCTTCAGTCACATTCATTTCATCGTCCACCCCTCTCATAAAAATCAGCAACTGAGCTGTGTCAGATAGATCCGTGCTTTCATCACAGGCTATTGAAAAGAAGTCAAAATCCCCTCCTTTGGATGTCAACTGTCTCTTAATATCTGATGAAATCTCTTCAATTCTCCGTGCTACAGTGTTACGAGCCAGGCAAATGTTGGCAAACTCTTGCTTCTTCTCGGGACAGATATTCTCAACCATTTTCATAACGCATTCTTTGATAAAGTCACCCTCAGCAAAAGATTTGCAATTTTTAGCAATTAACGTTGCCACCTCATAGCTCACCCTTGTGGCATTTTCATTTGACTCACGGGCTCTTATGAAAAATTTCTGTTGTGACATTAAAACAGCTTCAAGTTGCTTCAACTTTTCACTGCGGTCGTGCCCTGTAAGCTTGTCGTACGTGCTATGTCTCGACTGGTAGTGTCTCTTGACATTAAATTCCTTATAAACAGCCACAGTCTCTTGGCATATCAGACAAACACAGTGATTCTCTATTTCAGTGAAGAAATATTCCACTTTCCACCTGTCCTGGAAGCGGCGGCCCTCACTGTCAACTTTCCTTCTCTTATTTACAGTCGCCATTTTTTTAAATTGACCAGAAGGGGAAGGGATCATGTGAGCGCAGTGCCAGAGGTTTAATACACTGCCCAAGTAATACACTGCACTAATACACTGCCCAACAAGAATTCTCTTGCCTTTGTGGCTGTTTGTGGCGAAGTCTCTAATGATGAGCTCCACGTGCCTGAGCCCGTTTGTGGCGAAGTCTCTAATGTTCGCAGCTCCACGTGCCTGAGCCCGCCAGGAAGCTGACAGTGCACAGGGCCAATCACAGATACTGAGCTTGAGCAGCTGCGGAGTCCGTCCCTGATCTCAGCAGCTGCGGAGTCCGTCCCTGCACTCTCAGCCCCAAGGTAGAGGGCTTGCAGGGTCAGAGGCGGGCGGAGAGCGCAGGGCACGCTGGCCTCACGGCGGCCCGGGGGCAGGGCGAACCCGTAGCCAAGCGAGGGAGCGGGGCTGCGGATGTGCCCTACATGGAGGACTTTAGGACCGCAGCGGCCGCCATGGACGGCGGCGGCGCGGCCGGAAGCGGCGCCAGTCAGAGGAGCGCCGGGGAGCCAGGAGAGGGGGAGGAAGCGGGGGCTGTCCCCGCACTCTCAGCCCCAAAGCGGAGTGCAGGGGCAGGGTTTGGGACCGCAGCGGCGGCCCGAAGCGGCGCGCTGAGCACGCCAGTTAAAAAAAGCACCGGGGAGCCAGGAGAAGCGGGGGGCCGTATTAAATCCGACCGCGGGCCGCATTTGGCCCGCGGGCCGGACTTTGGACATGCCTGGTCTAGACTGTACGCCTTTTTTGACAGAGGCTTTGTCGACAATACTACAATCAGTACTGCTGACAAAGCAAGCTGCTTTTTCGAAAGAGTCTAGACGCTCTCTTTCGAAAAGCACAGTTTGCATGCAATAGCGCCTTTTTTCAACAGAGTACTATAGAAAAAAAGCGTTATTCATCGTAGAATGAGGTTTATCGCCGTCGACAAAACTGCCGCATTCTGTCAACTCACGGTCGACAGAATGCGGCGGTAGTGTAGATGCAGGTATAGTTTTGTCGACAAAAGCCCACTTTTGTCAACAAAACCCTGTAGTCTAGACACATCCTCAGTGCCACCAGCTGAAGGTATGAAGTAACACACACACATAATGACCTATCTAGATTTTCAAGTTGCCTTTGATGCAGCTGATGACAAGATGTTGCTTACAAAGATGCTATCCTTAGACTGAATGCCTTGAAGGGATTTAACTCCTATGGAAGTGTGCAGAGGATGTTTATGGGCAAGTATCCATCTCAGTGGCTCTGTCTTATTGGGGCATTATAGAAATGATCCCCAACAATTTCCATGCCAACATCTTTCCCCAGAGGATCAGGACTAGCTGCCTCGGGCAAGACAGAGATAACTTTGCTGAAGCTGGAGAAAGCAATAGAAAAGATTGCAACAATTCTAACATCATCCTTCATTGAAGTTTTCTGTATCTGTGAATCAGATTCACAAAATAGTCTCCTTAGAACCAAACATGCTGTTGGATACTGTGTCACATCAACAAGCACACTTTCTCAATTGCACTAGATAAAAGTGAGGTATATTTAGAATGTTGCAGTTGTATTTTGTCTGTTCTAGCCCTTCTTACTTTTGGCTACATCTAGACTACATCCCTTTTTCGGAAAAGGGATGTAAATTAGACGTATCGCAATTGCTAATGAAGCAGGGATTTAAATCTCCTGTGCTTCATTAGCATAAAAATGGCTGCCGCTTTTTTTCAGCACGGAGCTTTGCCGGAGAAAAGCACCAGTCTAGACGCTGATCTTTCGGAAAATAAAGCTTTTTCTGAAAGATCCCTTATTTCAAGAGGGATAAGGGATCTGTCACGGGGTGCAGCACAGTCCGCCGCCCCCCCCCCCCCCCCGGTCTAATAATCATCCAGTCGTGCACAATGCACCGCTTACTTTCGGGCCTCCTCGGCGGAGTGGGGGGTCCGGGCCCGCCCCCACTCCGGACCCCGACCCAGGGCCCTAACACCGAGAGCGTACCTCTCGGTGGTAGCAGGGGGGCTAGCACCCCAAACGCACCTGCTCCCGGGATACACGACCCGCCCTGGGTCCTACTCCACTCCGCCGGCCGCTGCCCCGCTTACCGGGTTGCTCCGCTCTCCGCCTTCCCGTCCGGGGCCGCTCCTCTCGGCGCTCCTCTGCCCGTGGCTCGCCTCTCCTCCTCCTTGCTTCCCCCTTTGCCACTCTCGTCCCAGTCCTTTTCTGCTCCCCTGCACTTCCGGGTTCCCCCCTCCTTCCTCCGTTGTCGCGCCCGTGACGTCACCCGCCACGCTCCCGGGCGCGCCGTGATGACGCGCCACGGCCTCCCCGTCCCCGTTCCTCGCGTCCTCCGGCGCTGCGGCGTCTGCGCCCCTCTCTCCCGCGGTCCCAGCTACTGCTTGCGAGTGGCGGGGCGGTTCTGCCCCGTCACAGGATCTTTCGGAAAAGGCTTTATTTTCTGAAAGATGAGTGTCTAGACTGGCGCTATTCTCCCGCAAAGCTCCGTGCCGAAAAAAAAGCGGCAGCCATTTTTATGCTAATGAAGCACGGGAGATTTAAATCCCCCCTTCATTAGCAATTGCGATAAGTCTAATTTACATCCCTTTTCTGAAAAAGGGATGTTGTTTATACGTAGCCATGATGTTTGAAAGGCTACAGGGAGGATTATTTGCTAAACTTGCAGAGGGGCAACAAAGATAGTGTTAGCTCTCATTTAGCATGCTTGCAGTAGAGTCACTCCTCTTGTGCAAAATACCAATTCCTGTTAGCTGCAGATAGTTTATTCCACTCCAGTACAAACATTTAATTTTGGCTGCCAGTTATGGCTGGCACAATAAGCTACAAATATTTTTTCCATATTGCAGACAGCGAGTCCTTTGAGGTTTATGAGCAATTCTTGCTTCAGTAGAAGCCACTCATGAGCAGCCTTATATGCTAATTGTCCTCTAAAATGTCACAGTGGTTATTGGTTTTTAATTTACATTTTGGAATGACTTATTAGCTGAAGGTACTTTCCATGGGCAGTTGGGATTTACGAGGGGGTTTAATTTCTGTATCTAGTTGCTACCAGAGAGCATATCTAATTTAAAATAGCTCATATTTCTAAAACTGAAGCAGGCAGGGGGAGAAGACAGACAGCTCCCTTCCCCCCCTTTCCAATAAACCATCTCCTTTAGGGCTACCATATTTGAACTTTCAAAAAAGAGGACACTCCTGAGAGGGAGTGAATCTGTATCAGTATCTACCAACTCACGTTGTATTAATGTGTTTTTTATATATGGTAACCCTAGTTTAGTCTCCATTTCTTAGCAACTTGGTTAGTGTTCATATGGACTGAGGCCAAAGACTGCTTGCAGGAGCCAAAGTATCAAATCACAGAGTTGTTGACTCGAGTTCCAGGACTTGAATTTGAGTCCAACTTAAGTTGCCTAGTGACTCGACTTCAGACTTGACTTAGGTTAATTGTTTGTGACTTGAGACTCGACTTGAAACTTGCTAATTTTGTTAAATCAACTTGGTGAAAAAATTGTCTGAAAGTGCCGATATTGATGGCTTGTACAAAAGTGACTTGACATTTTTAAAATTAAGACTTGAGACTCGACTTGGGACTTGACTCGAGAGTGACTTTAGGGACTCGAGATTCGACTTGACATTTGAACTGTATTGACTTGAGACTCGACTTGGACTTGACAATGACGACTTGAAGACAACACTGTCAAATCATATATGTCCATGATTTGGCAAAACGTGAGGCTGAGGTTTTCAAAGTAGCCTATGGGGGGAGATGCCTAACAGTTAATTGTAAGAGGAATTAGTAAAATTAGTGAAAACAGAATTTCTCAAAACTGGATTCCTTCTTCATGTAAGCATCAAGGAAGACCATGTCTCTCCCTGTGATACATTTTTCATAGGGGAATACTGAAAGAAGGGATGTCCCGAATCCACAGAAATCCTCTTGTAAAAGAAACTTGTGCATGTTCTAGTACTTTGCACTTTAGCAGCAGCTTCCTCCTAAAAGTACTCTCAGTTAATGCCTTTAACAAGATTGGGCATGTTGAATTTGTCCCCTCGTGTCCTGTGGGCATCATGCTATAAACACCTTGCCTCAGTTTCTTCTTTTGAACAGTTCAAGAAACTCAAATGCTTTTATCCATGTTGTCTGTTCTTTATTCAATTAACAAACATTCAAAATAAAATTTTCCAGGCTATGCAAAGCTGAGAAAGGTTTCTCTTCCTCCAGCCAGGCCTTCCAGCCTAAAGCCTTTCCTGCTGTGGTAGGCTATTTTCAGCCCCTGTCTGGCTAGACTCTCAGTCCTAATGCCCAGGATTCTGCTAGAGCCTGCTCAAGCCTAGCAGTCTGTAATGTCAGAGCATTTCCTCCTTCTTTGCAGCCTCTTTTGTTTTTAATTTATACTGTATGAACACCTAGTCATAGTTTGCTGTAAATCAGGGGCATAGCACTCTTGGGTTTTTGCTTCACTGCTGAGCAGCATGCATCCTGGCATTGTTTTTCTTGTGAATTACGGGCCACAGGGCAGATTCCATTTAAAAAAAAAATATTTTCACTGTCTTCACCCCATACTTCTTTTCCAGGCAACCTCCTGCTATTTCCAGATTACTGTCTTCCAGCATGGACCCAGTAACACCTTGCACCACTATGGTGAGGAGTGCAAGTATGCTCATTCTACTTGAGCTGTATGCCAGCTCTCAGAGCCAGATAAATTCTGCGTCGGAATTCACTCCTCACACCACTGAGCAGATGATAAAGGAGCAGGACAATGTTCTATATACAGCAGCAGCTCCTATGGCAGCAGGATGACAGGGCAACAGTAGCAAGAGGAGGAAGAACTAGACAATACCGAGCTGTTGGAACAAGAATCTGATTGATATTCCTGGGTCTTCTACTCAGCATTCAGCACCATTCCTGGGTCTGGGGAACCAGCGTGGATTAGCGAGAGAGGATCATTCTGCAGACCAGGGACAACCTACAGTGGTGAGAAAACTTCAAGATGGTGTTACCCGGGGTTAAGAATAAGGTCTGGGTAAAGATTTGGTTCGCCTAATCTGACTAGATAGTTCTATCTTTGTCCTCTACCCTGGTCACAGAGGTTGAGAGCTATGGAGCTCTGTCTCTGGAGGCAGACCTTGGGAGTCACAGCTGTCACACTTACACTGAGGGTGGTACCAAAATAGAACAATTTTTATTATAATTGGTATTAAGATTGCAAACAATATAAAACATAGGGCAAGGATCGCACAAATTAAGGTGACCAGAATTTGAAAATGAGCGAGGAGGACACTAAGTTGACAAAAAAGACATATTTGTATATTAGGGTTACCAGAGAGTCTCCCAAAAATATTTTTGGTTGAGCAAAAAAAAGGAACACGGGATTTTTTTTGGCAAAGTAGGACAAAAGGAGGACAGAATTATTGGAGAGGACAAGCCCCTCAAAAGGAGGACTGTCCTCCTCAAAAGCAGGATGTCTGGTCACCTTACACAAATGGATTCGATCATCCCGAAAAGTAGCATAAATAAGCCTGAGTATACAACTGTAATGATCTAAGTATACAGTTACCAAGTATAATACCATACTGACATACACCCTTCTGGAGAACCTGGGCATTCGAGGACCAGTCCATGGCCGCTGGTGGAACGAGGATCCCGGTGAAGTATGATAGAGGAAACTTGGAAAGAATAAGTAAAAGAAAGTGTTTGAGGTAGATAAACCTCAAACAGAAAGTCCCTAGTGAGGAAGCAAAATCCTGCTGCACAACCACTGTCAGAGTCTCATAGGCCTTTTTGTGTCATCTTTAGCCAACCTCTCAAGGCCAAAAAACAGATTTCTGCACCCTGAGATCTTTGTGGCTACATGTATTTGATTGGATGATTAAATTGGGACATCCTTTTGAATAGGCATGAAAAGTTCACTTGATGCCCTCTTGTACACATTCCCAGAAGTGGGAAAAATGGGAACTTGTGGTCAGGTACCAATGCCTTCTGTTTCTTTGATGAGGTTGTCAATTTGGCTGGATCATTACATTTTGGACCCTTTTTGAGCTGACGAAATACTGACTCACATATTATCACCCCAATCTGGCCGTTATGTGTGTCCTGACCCGACTGAAGATTCCGCCACAAATCCTTTCACAACTTCTAAAATTTATAAATGGAAGGGATAGATAGATAGATAGATAGATAGATAGATAGATAGATAGATAGATAGATACTCTTACTTATACTTATAACACTACTGCTTATGCCAACTTCTTACAGGATAGAATCCCTGTAGACTCTTGCATTACTGCTAGAATAGTGACAAGGTAAAGTATTATAGGTTTACAGGTTCACAGGCTGCAATGACATTGAGATCCGTGCAGAACTGACCCTGGAGCTTCAGCAACAACGTACCTACATGGGGTGCTCATACCTATGTCACTGCCATCTGGAAGCTGGCCACTCCGAATGTTACCAAGCTGTAGCCCTACCAATGCAGCCCAGGTAGATCAACTGCTGGGGGCCATTCTGATGCAGATCTGCCATTGATTAGGTGCTGTCTAACTAAATCACGAAGCTGGGTAATGCTTAGGAGATTATGTAAATGTTCTCAGTGCCTAGAGGTGAAATTTGAGAGATGAATGGGAGCATCTGGATCACTGCTGCCGGGATGCAGGGTGCAGACGTTAGGAACTGCTGCTGCTCCCAGTAACCACTATTGTTCCAGGGCTGAAGGAGATAGCTGGAACCCAAATTATGGGATTGCAGGGCTGGTGGCCTAGCTGAATCATGATTTGCAGGAGAGAATTATGTCTCAGGATTGCATTCATGGACTGCCTCTGCATCCCTGTTTTTTTCCATGCTCTCTTGTGCCTGGGACAGCTACATTCTTTCCCCCCTCTCAACCGCCCAGATCCTCTCATACAGCCTGCATCTCTCAGCCAGCCTAGTGTCTGCATTGCAGTATGTTAGCAAGACTAACTCACCAAGACAGGGTATTGGCAATCCAAGCTGGCAGGGAAAACAGGCTCAGTGGGGGCTCAGCACATCAGGTAATGTTCCCAAGGGGGTCCTGCCCTGTCACAGAGCATGGGCAGGAGCATCGTTTGTGCCTTAGCACAAAGTACACTCATACCTCATGTAAACTATGCGGACGAGCCACATTTCTTTTCCTGTGAGCACTATCTCAACAAACTGCTGAAATTTGCACAAAAGAATGCTTTCACTATTTGAATACTGGGAGTGGGGAGGGGAAAGGAAGCAGGAGTAGGACTGCAGCATGCTGGAAGCAGCACAAAGGAGAGCAGGGTAGGGGGGAGGTGAGGCCTGTTAGCTCACACCTGCCAACAATAATACATTTCAAAGATAGGTACTTGCATGCCAACAAGTTTTCTCCATAGGATTGGACTCTTCAGTTCTGACCTGGGATTCTAGCTGGGACATGATCTCAGTCTATTCAGGACAGGAATGTGTCCATAGTAGCAGGGCAAGACAGTCCAGCAGCTGCCATCAGGTCCCTAAAAGATCTTGACTCTCAGGGGACAGCTCTTCTCTGGCATCCTCCTGCTTATTCTCTAATGGGTTGAGGCCACTGTCTTTTGAGGGAAGGTGGGGGATTGTACAAAAAGTGGTACACAGCAATTGTGTGCACATGAACAAAAGCCTAAACCAGTTCAAAGCAAACATAGTTCACTTTGCAAGAGAACTCCAAAGTTCACACAAACGTGGAGTCTGTATGCAGTGATAGGTTGCATCATGTGTATGCAAGCATTTTCAATCCATTTCAATCAATTTTTACACTAAAAAGAAGCAAGAGGGCACAATGCTTATCCTCAGTATTACGTATGATTGGAACAAAATTCTGAAGTTTTTATTCATGCGGAACTTTCTGAAGTAAATGAGGATACTTACATGGAGAGGGTGAGCAGGATTTGATCTGGGCAGGGGTAAGCAGTCACAGTCTACAGGGCTGACAAGAGTCTTTGCTAGGCCCTGAAGGGGAGCTGGATCCAGGCCCCACAGAAGGGGCGGGGCCTCAGGCAGAAGGGGCTCCCAGTCAGCCTTTCAGTGCTGCTAGAGCTGCAGAGCGCTTGCAATTGGGGGCTCTGGAGGCAATTTAAAGAGCCCAGCGCTCCAATGCTGCCTTTAAAACTTTTCCCAAGCTATTAGCGCTTCCTTAGAGAAATCTTTTCACAGGGTACAGTCTCCTCTGTGCCCTTATGTGTGACCACATGCTCAAGCTCTTGCCTCTCCTCGTGTCAGAAGTCAAGTTGTTTCCCCTGTGAACATCTAGCTGAATTTGCCCTATTACACACCTTCATTCCAAATTCAGATTATTTTAAATTAAAAGTGGGCAAAGTGAGACTCAATCAATGAAAACTAAATTGAATGAAAACCATAACCAGACTTAGGCTATTTCTGTGCACAAGTGCAGTGAACAGGCACACAGTGTACCCTGTTTAAAGCTCGCCTATCACTCTGACGAGCAGCATTCTGTTGCATGCTGTTCGTCATCCTCCTGTCAGATCTTTCTGGAAGAAAACATGTAGCACCCCCTTTTACAGATTGTCAGAACTTTTTCCTTGGGTACTGACCATCTTCATTAACAGGTTGAACTGTTTTTCAGATGTTTCTCTCAGAAGTCAATATGCAAGTAGCACAATTATACTCTTATCATATTTCAGCATTTTGGATTATGAACATTATCCTTTGATATAAAATCTTCTTCTCCTCCCTGTTTCCATGTTGAGCATTTCAGAGTATTAACCTATTAAAATGGGTGTTAGAGTGTGTCTAGTCAAATGGGTTAACAGTGTTGCTCTCATTTCTAAAGAACTATTATCCTCCAGATTGTGGCTTGAGTCAGCATCCCTTTTAGAGAAATGTCATTAGTAATTTACTAGTTTCCTCAACTCAAGAAGTCTTATAGCCATTTAAAAATGAGCAAATTGAGGAACAGAGAGCTTGTGAGAGTTACTGAAAGTCACAGTGAACTTGTGGAAAATTGGACCCACAAGCTCTGACTGTTGTTCCATACAACTACAGGTTGAACCTCTCGAGTCTGGCACCCTCAGGACCTGACTGGTGCCAAACCAGAGAATTTGCCGGACCACGGGAAGTCAATATTGTCTAGCAGCATTACCAACACTCCACTGCTTAGTGGTATATTAGAAGACATTTGTGGGAAATTAGAGCTAAATAACAGCACAGAACACTGAAAGTCAGCACTAGTGGCTGTTAAATTTTATGGGATATAGCAAACTTGACCGCACCCATGGTAAGTGGACATCTAGTTAACCAAAATCATGCCAGGCTGCCAATGTTGCCAGACCAGAAAGTGCTGGCTTAGAGAGGTTCAACCTGTAATACACTCCTCCTCAGGTTAAAAAGAGATTTCAGGTTGGCTTATCTTTTTGGTTACTTCTCACTCAGAACTAGTACAAAGAGCAGCAGCCCCCAAATATCCTGTTTATTTTACACCAACATTTTAATCAAGCCCTAAGTAAAAGTGAATAGGGTTGCCAGGTGTCCGGTTTTGAACCAAACACTCCGGTATTTGAGCTTTCTGTTCGGGAAACAAATAGAGAAAATATAAATGTCCGGTATTTTCTAAATAAGTAAGTTTTATTGTTATCATGAGTATCAGTATGTAGCTGTGTACTGTGAGAGTGTGTCAACCAGCCAGGCAATACGCAGCTACGCAGTAGAGCGGGATGGAATCCCCGGGGCCAGGCTCACCCATGCGCCCCACCGGGACCGTGCATGGGATGGACAGCACCCCAGCATCTGCATGCGCCCGGGTCAGCCCCACTCCCCTCTGGCCGGTTCCCCCTTGGCCAGCTCTGCTTCCCGTCGGCCAGTTTCCTGCCGGCCCGCCCGCTTCCCCTGACCCCCTCCGAACAGCCCTGCTTTCTGCCAGCCAGTTCCTCCCCGGCTAGCTCTGCACCCCCCCCCAACCCCTTCCCGGCCAGCTCTGCTTCCTGCCAGCCAGTCCCCCCATCTTCTGATCAGCCCAGCTTCCCCATAACCCCTCCCGACAAGCCCCTTTCCCCTCACGGCTGGTCCCCCAACCCTGTTCTGAGATCACATGTGTCCGGAATTTTTTGAAAGCTATCTGATAACCCTAAAAGTGAATATGGCAAAAAAAAAAAACCCAACAGTTTTAGTTTCCTTCTGCTTTCCTTACTTCATTTGAACACAGACGTAACTCTACTGGGGCTGATAGCACCTTAATTGATATACAACTGAGTAATTCCACTGAAGTCAATATTATTCTTTAGCCAGTGAGTGTTGAATCTGGCCCATTGACTTCACCGGAGTTACTTTTTATTGTGCACCAGAATATACAAGGTCAGAATCAACCCTATTGGATTTGTTTGGAAAATGCCAGTCTGCCCGGTGCCAGTTTGTCAGCAAACCAGCCAGCAAAAAACTGATTTATGACAGGAATAAAGTGTGCCAGCAAGCACTGTGCTAACATCCTCACATAACAGAGTCTGCAGATGTAGGTTTCACTGCTGCTGCCGGCAACAAATGCAGGTAGTGCAGAAGGCATCATGATCTAAAAGGTAGGATGCTGGACTGGATTTCAGAAAGCTTGGCTCAGCTCTGCCATTGAGTGATCTTTGGCAGTCACTTCTCTGTGTCCCTTCCTATTCTTTGTCCTGTCTGTAAGCAGTGTCTGTGGGACTGATCCAAAATCCATTGAATTCAATGAAAAGTCTCCCATTAACATCAGGTTCTGCGTTATACAGCATCCAGCAAAAGTAGAGAGAGAGCGAGAGAGAGAGAGAGAGAGATCTGGTAGGGTTTCTAGATGTGACTGGGATACAAATAAGAAATAATAATTATGCACATTCCGTGCTTACAAATCTTCTCTCCTGCTTTCGCTTTCAGAAAGTTTGCTCTTTCAGACATTTTGCCAGCTATTTTTTCTGCTGTGAAATTAGCAGCCGTGGCACTAGTTGATGGGAAGTATATCTGATTGAATGACTTTGCTGATTCAGGTAATCATACATCTGTGGAAAAACCAAAACAGTCATTTCTGAAGTTCTGTTCAGCCATAAACTCAAGGGACTGCCTTCTCCAAATGCAATCTAGAGAATGCTTATTCTTTGTGCTCTGGGTTTGACAGGAGGTGACTTACAGCCATAAGAGCAGAACAATACTCAGTTCAGCAGGCCAGCCTGCAGAACACTCTCACTGTCTCAGTTTCCTAAGACAGAAGGCCTCAACATGAAGGATGGTGAAAGAGAATCTGGCCAGGTACCTTAGTGCCAGCCTAGGGCAATTTTAGACTTGGGTTAAAATTCAGCTGGCCCAGTGCAACTACTATTACTACAGTGGTCTCCAACCTTTTTAAGCATGAGATCACTTCTTGAATTTAAGTGCAGTCCAAGATCTACCTCAAATATAAATACCCTTGCCCGCCTCCTTCCCACCCCTTCCCTTGGGAGGGACAAAATACTTTTTATCCGCTTTTTTTGCAGGTGGGTTGCATTGAGGCAGGTGTCTGCCAAATGTCCTCAGATACCTCCATTATTGAGTCATCAATAGGGAGAGCAATCTTTCCTTGAGAGGACAGACGAATGTTCTTTAAGAGATGATGATGTTTCTCTTTTACTTCATCGAGTTGAACCTCCTAGCTAGTGGCTACTCTTTTTAAAAGTTCTTGGAACTGTTTTAGGTCATCTATAGAGTTTGATGCTTCTGGTGTCGCAGCTTCATCAAGGGGTGAGGATAAATTGTCCTTGAGTGTCTGCCATTCTAGTAAAAGCGGCGAGGAGTCCTGTGGCACCTTATAGACTAACTGAAGTGTAGGAGCATAAGCTTTCGTGGGCAAAGACCCACTTCGTCAGATGCATGTCTGATACTTGCCATTCTAGTGTGACCCTATCTCCGAGTCTACCAAAGCTGGAAGGTTATGGGTTGCGGAGGCTGGAGGGAGCCTCCAAGATGTACTCCTGGGATGGCATCTGTGGGTCTCCCAATAGTCCCACGGTGTCCACAGCAGGGGGTAGAAGAGAGGGGGATATTGACATTCTGGGTACCAGTCAGGATAGTGAGGTCTTTCATGGTAATGTTGAAATTGATGAGATGTAGCTGGAAATTAATGTTGTGAAGAAAAAACACTGCCTTGATCGTATTCAGCAGTTGCAACATTTCTCTGTGTCAGTGGGGGTTCAATGTCACATAGAGATGGACCTGCTGAATCAGTTAAGTACGGAGGAGCCCCCAAAGGGGGCAGAGGAGAGCTCAGCTGAGTGTTGTAATCTTCAGCTGTTAATATCGTATTACCTGCATTTGCACAAGGATTTTATCCTGCAGCGACTGTGTTGAAGCCTCTGATGGGGAAGCTTTCCTGTAGATAGCTCAGGAGGAGGCAGCGCAAAGGATTTGCGGGGCCATTTGGAAGGCAGTTCCCGGCTTCTTCTCAGCACTGAATGCTGTGGTGCTGGTTTCTGCGGTGCCATGGTCCCTCCGGTGCCACTGCTAAGTGTGCCGACCCCAAGTTGGTGGGGGTTGCAGCCGCTGCAGTGCCTAGTAAAAAATTTTCTGCCGGATTTTCTGGTGTGTGCCACACATCCCCAGTGATCAATCTGGGGGACGACTTTGTAGGCAGTGACGTGGCAGATGAGACTGTTGCACTGTGATGTTTATGGGGCAATGACGACACAGACCTGTGCTTCAGGTCTCCATGCTTCACAGCAGGTTCAGGCTGCTCTGAGGGCTGCAGCGCCCTTTCAAACATGATCATGCGGAGCTGCATTTCACGGTCCTTCCTGGCCCTGGCGTGAGGCTCGTGCAATGATCATATTTTGGGGGGGGCATGCGCCTCCCGCAAACATCTTATGCAGGAATCATGCCCATCTGATGCTGGCATGGGATCCTTACATTATATATGATTTTTAAAGCCCTGAGGGCTGGATAGAGTTGGTTATTGTTAAGGCTTGCGTGCCTTCTTTTCTCTTCTTTACCCTCTTTTTTCTTTTTCTTTCTTTTTAAGAGAAACACCTTTAAGGGAGTAAAACAGGGAGCGAGAAGAATCAAAGCCGCTGCTGCTGAGGCGGTCCATCAGCTGGAATAGCATGGGTTGGTTTTTTTTTAAGTTGTATCAATTGATCAATTAAGGGAAATAGCCCAGAAAGAAGAGCAATTAAGTAGCAAGTAAGTGTGAAGAGACAATGCCTGAGGCGAAAGAGATCAGAGCTCCATCTGTGACGGAGGGCAGTTGAAGAGGAACTGAAGGGGGGGTTGGGCTGCTGCGCAAGGCGCTGTCAGCGGCGCGAGGTGCCTCCTGCGCACGTGCAGCCCAACTGTCAATTACTACAAAAAGCTGTGAACTGCGGCTCCAGGAATCACGTCACCAACAGTGGAGCCCCATGGGGGACATCACCCCAAGAAGAACATGTAGTTTACTTAGAGCTATCCCATTCATTGAAACTGCTTAATATCACACAGCACAGGTTGCATCTGTCAGACATCTCAGCAACACACAAAGGGATTTGGAACACAGCATTGCTGAACAACTAGCTTATTGCAATGTTCCCTAGTGATTCCCCAGTGGCTTGGCAAAAAGTAATGCATTGCTCACAGCTGTTTAAGAAAAGAAAGATGTTGTCATAAATATACCAGCAAATTTACCCAGTGCTGCTCAGGTCCTTAAGGAGAGGCTCAGAGCAGAGGAATGGAGGTGTGGGGGGTGCAGGAGTCAGGATTGGGGAGTGAGGTGGGGCTCCGGGCAAGGGACTGTGTGTATGTGATGTGAACAGTTAATTGGTACCCAAGAACAACTTGTGGCCTGCCGTGGACTGAGGGCTATTCCAAACCTGCAGGGGTGAAGAGCCACCCCCCCATGCACACGGAGGGCTGGCAGCAGCAGCTGAGGGGGGCAGGAGTTGGATCCCGCTTCAGTTGATTTAACGGGTTAACTAATTAACTGGGATTTTATATTGTGTGTATAGGGGACTTGGCAAGGAGGGCGGGGGGCGGGGGGAGAGAGGAGAAGCCCTGCTCCCCTCCCCCAAATCCATACAAGGGCTGCTTGCTCTTTCACTTCCTGTCCCTGTTAGGGAGTGCGAGCAAAGTGTGCAGCTCATTTTCCCTCTGCTCTCCACAACCAGAGTGTGGAATGCAGCAAACTGCATTCCACTGAAGTTAAGGAATGACCAGCAATTTCCCCATACAAATCTGGGGTGGGGAAGCTTCAGCCCCCCCACAAAGGGTGCCTGGAAAGGTGGGGATGCATGCCCCCAGCTAGCTCCTTTCACTTGTCTTGTGATTCTGTCTCTTTTCTGTATAGGTTCTGAGAAGTAATCCTATTCAAGGCACATTCTATTTTCCTGGTACAACCAAACCCTTACCTTGCTTTAAGTTTTGCTAAAAGAGGAAACCACATATCACATTTAGTGGTGCTAGCTCTTACTGTTTAGGAGGAGTTCTTGAACTGACAAACTCTCTCAAATATACGGGCAGTCCCCGGGTTACGTACAAGATAGGGACTATAGGTTTGTTCTTAAGTTGAATCTGTATGTAAGTCGGAACTGGCTCCAGATTCAGCTGCTGCCACTGAAACTGACCAGGGGCTGACTACAGGAAGCCGGAGGCAGAGTTGCTCTGCCCCCAGCTTCCTGGAATCAGCCTGATCAGTTTCAACAGCCACTGAATCTGGAGCCTGGGACAGAACAGCTGGGGCGCTGCCTGGTAGGTTCCCACAGGACCAACCTGGCAGCACCCCAGCTGCTCTACCCAAGGCGTCCCGCAACAAAAGCCTGGTCTGCTGGGGGGGGGGGGGGCGCACTAGCTGCGCCCCCTCCCCCCCCAGCAGACCAGGGAGACCCGAGCAAAGCCGCACAGGCGGAGGGACCCCGCTGCCCGTGCGGCTTTGCTCCTGTCCCCCTGGTCTGCTGGGGGGGTCCAGCAAAGCCTCTGGACCTCCCCAGCAGACCAGGGACACCCGAGCAAAGCCGTTGCCTGGGCGGCTTTGCTCGTTTGCCCAGGAGCAAAGCCGCCCAGGCAGCAGCACCCCTGCCACCTGGGCGGCTTTGCTCCTGTCCCCCTGGTCTGCTGCGGGGGTCCAGTGGCTTTGCTGGACCCCCCCAGCAGACTAGGGAGACCGGGAGAAGCTTTTCTCGCCCCAGAGGACACGGGCAGCGACCCGCCGCCCGTAAACTCTGGGGCGACAAAAGCCCCGTTCGTAAGTGCGGATCCGACATAAGTCGGGGACTGCCTGTATAGTAGATGTTATTTCAGCTCCCAAGTAACTCACAGCCAATTTTGTATTTAAAAAGAGACATTAATAGAGAAACTTTAAGGGACAATCGATGTATTTAACACCAAACTATGATTTTAAAATAAAAGGCTGCTGACAAAGGAACCAAAGGCACAATGCTTCCTGCTTTATTAAAGTACTGATAAATTATCAAAGAGGAAAAATGTTGCACAATAAAATGAGAAGTAAGGCAGCAGCATGCAATATAAAAAATAGAGAAAGAAGACTTACTAGAAAAGATACCAACCTTTGGTAGCATTAAGTGTTATGGCAGCATTAAGTGTTTTCCTTACACCTCTCCTGTCTGCTCAGTCATTTGTGTTTCAATTTTTCCATTAATCTTCTTGTGAAACCTGATCAAATGCCTATTGAAGTCCCTGGATCACGTGCTAGAGGCATAACCATGAGAATGAAATGTTCTAGTCTGTAGTACAAACAAAATCCAGAAGCTCTGATATTTCACAAAATAGAAAATACCGAATCCCAGTGGAGAAATGATGTTACTGTTTGGTGAGGAGCACTTAGGAGGAGCACTTCAATCTACTTTTGAAGAGTCACAGTGAAAAACAGATTTCTTTGCACATATTCATTTTCAAATTTCATTTTATCAAGCTATTGTGAAGACATTTTTAGTGTATAAAAGGATCAGTTCCACTGTTCTCTTAAAGCAATTCAGTTATTCCCTCTTTCCATTCTGAGATGCTATCATTAAATTACAATATAAGATATCCAACAATTTGTGAGTATTGACTCATGTTATTTTATAAAATAATTGTTTGTTTATATGTAAAAGAATGTATATGCTAGCTTGACACTGGTGCCCACAACTAATTAAAACATATGCTGCCACAGAATTGCAAACATTCAAACAAAGATCCATGTCAGGATTGATATAACCTTAATTGTAAATATGTAATGCTTACACTTTACAACTGATCACATAAATAAATGAGATGACATATTTAATGCTGGTACAACAAATACATGTACACTCCAATACATGTATTTAGATTTTAAATAATAAAAAGATAGTTATCCAAGGCTCCAGATGTCATAACGTTATGAAGAAAAGAATAAAGTTGCATATGAAAGTAATTCAGGTGCAAGCCAGGGGAAAAATGATTTTAAATTATCTTAGTTAAAATCAATTGCATCTATACCCATCGTATATGCATATGATGCCTACAGTGTGCAAGATTTTAAGAGCATGTCATATTCTGTGTGTATAGAACCTGATTCTGATTTCAACAGTGGTTTAAAGCCAGTGTAAGTGGAGAACTGTGCCTATGCTAGTTCAGAATTCCCAATGGAAATGCTTTTTTTTTGGTGTGGCCTAATGGTAGCATTTTTCTTTAAAAAAAAAAACTCACCTTCTCCGACGTCAGTGTAATTTGCTGAAGTTGAAGTCAGCAGAGAAATGGTCAGGAAAACAGCAAAGAGCATCTTACACAGTACAGTCTGAACTGGAGTTCCCTCAAGCAGCCCAAAGCCAGGAAAACCCTAAGTATCTCTTGCCCTTTCAGTTGCTTTACTTGACTGGAATGGGAAGCAGGTTTCTTCAACTCTTTTACAATGGGGGGAGGTTTTTTTTTTAAACCCACTTCACCGAAATGACCATGTCCTAGTTAATGGGTGCATGGTATCCTGTACCCAACAATAGGATTCCCTCAGGTGCACAGAGATAGTCAGTGGAGACCAAGGGTACGTCTAGACTACATGCTTCTGATCGGCTCAGCCCGACAGCCATGTAAATTTAAATGAAACGGCGATTATTTAAATCACCGCTTCATTTTCCTATGCCTGGTAGCCTAATCTACATGCCTCTGGCGACAGAGGCATGTAGTCTAGACGTACCCCAAGGTTACTCACAACAATTATTTTGCCCAGTTTGGGACCGAATTCCTCCAAGACAGAAGAGCCACCCTCCTCCCACATACACACATTTTGTCTTGTACAATAGCAGCAGCACAACTCATTCTTTACTAGGCAGGAGCCAAACAGCCCTTATGCTTCACTCACTTCATTTATTGCTGTGGTGTTTTGTGTCCATTCATTCTGCTTTGCAGGCTGTTAAAGGGAGCTGTAAGTGATTGAAACCTCTCCTTGTTGGAAATATGCAACAAAGGAGTCCAGTGCATTTTGTTCCCCCCTCCCCACTCCTACCCTTCAATATAATCTTTTGGAGAGATAATTTTTTATGAAGGAAAACTGAGTTTAAAAAAATTGTGAATGCCACATGAAACATAGTATCAAGTTTCCTACTAAAAACATAGATAAAAGAGCAAAGATCACTTGGCCACCAGTTACTGGAGTTGAAATATTTATGATACAGTCCTGTAGTGAGCTACCAAAGGGAGCCAGAATCCTCCTCTACCACCTGCATGTCCCCAAGATGGAAATGTAGTGATTCTATGCTTTTCAGGCCGTGTGCTGGCATGAAAGTTCGGAAGGTTCAAGATTTCATTTTGTGGAGGTGTAATGAGCCTGGGACAGCAACATGGCAACCTGCTGCTACGGAAGAGGAAGTGTCCTCTAAAATCCCTTGGCGGGCGGGTCCAGCCGCACCTAGCTCTGCCCACAGGAAGCCAGTGGGTATTCTAGGGAGTCAGCGGTGCCCCCCCCCGCTGACTGAGGACCCTTTACACAGGGACAGTTGTGAAGGTTGCAGCTTCATGCCATCAAAATGTCTGTCATTGCAAAGAATGATTTGTAAGTCTAATACATCTGTTTTATGGACAAAGACTATTCTTTTCGTTTGAGGTGCTATACATTTGTACTGCACGCACAAACTGGAGAAATGGTCTGAGGTAAATAGGATGAAGTTTAATAAGGACCAATGCAAAGTACTCCACTTAGGAAGGAATAATCAGTTTCACAGATACAGGATAAGAAGCGATTGTCTAAGGAGGAGTACTGCAGAAAGGGATCTAGGAGTCATAGTGGACCACAAGCTAAATGTAAGGCAACAGTGTGATGCTGTTGCAAAAAAAGCAAACATGATTCTGCGATGCATTAACAGGAGTGATGTGAGCAAGACATGAGAAGCCATTCTTCCACTCTACTCTGCGTTGATTAGGCCTCAATTGGAGTATTGTGTTCAGTTCTGGGCACCACATTACAAGAAAGATGTGGAGAAATTGGAGGAGGTCCAGAGAAGAGCAACAAGAATGATTAAAAGGTCTAGAGAACATGACCTATGAATGAAGATTGAAAGAATTGGGCTTGTTTAGTTTGGAAAGGAGAAGACTAAGAGGGACATGATAGTGGTTTTCAGGTATCTAAAAGGTTGTCGCAAGGAGGAGAGAGAAAAATTGTTCTCCTTGGCCTCTGATTATAGGACAAGAAGCAATGGACTTAAACTGCAGCAAGGGAGGTTTAGGTTGGACATTAGGAAAAACTTCCCAACTGTCAGGGTGGATAAACACTGGAATAAATTGCCTAGGGAGACTGTGGAATCTCCATCTCTGGAGATATTTAAGAGCAGGTTAGATAGACATCAGAGATGGTCTAGACAGTACTGGGTCCTGACTGAGTCCAGGTCAGGAGCCTAGACTTGATGACCTCTCGAGGTTCCTTCCTTTTCTATGATTTTAAACGACTACATTTACAAATCTGCAGCATGGGTTTGGCTAAGTGCCAGAGTAGCAGTTAAAGCAGGGGTGGGCAATAATTTTTGATGGGGGGGGGGCACTCCCAAGACTTTGGAAAGTGGTTGAGGGCTGCACTCTTCCATGGTATTAATGGAGGAGGTGCAGGGTCGGGATGGAGGTTGGGTTCAGAAGGGAGCTTGGGTTAAGGGACTGGGATACAGAAGGGAGAATGGGGTCTGGAAGGGTGTTTGGGTGAAGGAGGCAGTTGTGATCTAAAGCAGGAAACTGGGGTGCAAGGTTTTGGGATGTGACCTAGGATAGGAGGGGATTGTGATCTCAGGAAGGAGACTGGAGTGCCAGATCTGGGAGGGGGTATGGGTGCATCTGGAGAAACAGGAATGTGGGGTAGAGGGTGGGAGAAAGGAAGGACTGAGGTGCCAGAGGCAGGTTCTCGCCAGGAGACTTACCAGCGTGCCTGCCTGCCTGCAGAGCTAAAGGCTTACAGAGCTTAAAATGTTTCTGCCAGCTTGGCCATCTGCTTGAGTGAGTGAGCAGGAGGGTTGTACTTTGTGGCTGCCTGTTATTCAAACAGGCAGCTCCCATTGGCCAGAGTCTGTCCAGAAACCAGCCAATGGGATTGTGCTGGGGGCAGGAGCAGTATCTGTATCTTCCCTGCACTCAAAGAGAAAGTGTCCACATTTCTGAGCAGCATGTGGGGCTGTAGAGCAAGCAGGGGACCCTGCCTGGGGCTTCCACTGCCTCTGCGGGCCGGATCCATCCTGTGGGACATAAATTGCCCAGGCCTCAGTTAAAGCATTGTTAAAGCACCCATCACTGTGGCAAACCTGTACAAAAGGAGTCACTTTCTTCAACAGCTGCAAAGCCCTTTATATTTCCAATAATTCTGTTAGTGTTCACTAAGAAAATAACTATAATCTTTACTATAAATGCAAGTAAAATACTTGACTAGAAAATTTACTCTGCATTACTCAGGTCCCTACCTCAAATAAGTTTTGTTTTTCTTCATTTAAATCATTGTTCTGGAATGGAGATGGGATAAGGAGTTTAGTATGCAGGCTGCCCCAGGAGAGAGGACACCACCAGCACATTAGGATCAAGTGGGAATCACCTCTCCATTGCCACTGAAACTGCAGTGCACACAGCTGGGAGAGGGCTACATGTCCCCCGGCTGGGAACAGACACACAAACTCTCTGAAATATATAGCAGATAGCTGTCCCTTTCTCCATTCCTGTTCTCTGATGGCCCAGTGGAGTTATAGCTGTCCCGGTCCTCATCTCTGATCCCTTGCTGCCCAACGTGGTCATTCTGCAGTATAACTGTCCCTCTTACCAGATCCTTCCCTTTCTACGTTATGAGAAACAATAGAATCCAAGCACATCCCATTGTCCTGGTACAACCAAACCCTTACCTTGCTTTAAGTTATGATAAGAGGGAGCTCTATGCCAAATTTGATGGTCCTAGCTCTTACCATTTGGGAGGAGTTCTGGAAAAAACAGACTCACCAGACAAATGGACGGACACATAGTTTCTAAAATATATAGTAGATAAACATTCAGATTCAGTTTATGTTCCCTATTGCCAATGGATGCATTACACATGAAAAACATATCCTTTTCCTAGTTATTGTTCATAGCTGAGGTCTGGATCATTCTTACCATGGGAGAGGACCTTAGGAAGGGAAATTGCTACAAAGATCCAACGATGCTTCTCCACTGGTCTGTCAAGAGTGGGTCCTTCCCTCCACAGGACCAGCCTGGAACCTAATGGATGATCAGGCACTATGAGAGGCCCCATTCCATTGGCTGATTGGAGCTCTTCTGGCTTCTTACTAGCTGCACTGGCAGGGCTGCCTCCTTGTTACTCTAGAACCATGGAGTTAGAAGGGCTCTGTGGAAATGGCAATACAGCTTTAAGCGACTGTGAGGGGGCAACATGTATTCCCCCAATTGAGCCATTTTCCTTTCTCTCCTCTGATGTGGACCAGAGCTACAACCCCCCCCCCCCCACCTAGAATCTGGAGAACAGTGCCACAAAGGCAGCTAAATAGCTCCCCTTTGATCTTCGAGTACATCATCTACAAAAAAGAGCCAAAGTGCACAGAGGTGGAAGAATGGTCCCACAAAATGTCAAGGTCAAATCTTACACTCTTTACTCAGGTTAAATCCCCATTGACTAAAGGAGTGCAGGATTTGAGCTGATGTTAGGAAATCAATGCAGAAAAAAACTACTTGCTGTATACCTGCACCAGTCATTCTTAAGCTTTCTTTAAGTGGTGTTGGAAGTAGCTAGAAGATACTATGACTGGAATAATGGCCTGCATATAAGCAGGTAGAGTAACAGTGTGTGCTTTAAGTGGCAAGAGGAAGAATTAAACTCCTTATTTGCGTTTCCTATAGGCAAACTTCCTCCTTTTGTCAGTAGGAATTGCCCCCCTTCGCCCTTTGCTGCTAATGTACATGAGACTGGAAGCTCTCTATGGGCAAACACTGTGCATTCACATTAGCTAAGTTACCAAGGTGATAAAGAGAAAACATTTCCAAAAACCATGGCTCTAGTTCAGTGTTGTGTCCTCAGACTTAAGAGAATTCTCTGAAATTTAAGCAAGAGAGTCAAATTATCATATTGTCAGAGTTCAATCCCAGAAGAGATCAGATAATCTAATCTGACCTCCCATATATCACAGGCCACCATCACCACCAAGCACCCACACACTAAACCCAACAACTAAAATTAAAGCATTAAAACCTCCAGGAAACTAGACTAGTATATGCCATGGACAGAGGGACCCAAGATGCACTTTCACAGTCCTTCACTTTATCTAAATAAGCTTTCCATCAAATCCAAGCCATGACTGGATTTAAGTACAGTCCCCTTTGTCTCACAAATGAAATTCATTAGACCTATATATCACTATTTGTCCACTATATTTATGTGTGGACAGAAAATACTAATTTAGCTCCCAACACAATTTAACAGGCATTAAAAACAAAAACTCACAATCAAAGGAGGAAGAACGTCTATCTAGTAATATTTATGTTGCACCCTTTTCTGCACTTTCCTTAGCTGCAGCTTGTTTCTTTTGGTTACAGATTTGTCTTGTGTGCCCAAACCCCAAAATAAAAGTATAGACTTTGTCCACAAAACAGATGTACTAGACTTACAAGCCATTCTCTGCAGTGACCGACATTTTGAGAGCATAAAACTAGGGATGTTAGATGTTGATTAACTGAATAATTGTGTAACTGCATCAAAACGTAGCGGTTACACGACTATTGGATAGTCCCTGGAGGCAGCAGCATGGGGTGGCAGGCAGGAGCTGGTCTGCAAGGGGAGCCTGTTTAAAACCCAGCTGCCCATGCAGACCAGCTCCCGCCTGCTGCCTTGCACTGCTGCCTCGGATACAAAAGCAGCAACCTGAGGTGGCAGCAGCCTCTGTCTATAGGGGGCTGACATCCCTACATAAAACTGCAAACTTCACAGCTGTCCCCCACAAAATGAAATCTTGCACCCTGAAAACTTTCATGTCAGCACAAGGTGTGAAATGCACAGGACCACTGCAATTCTGTGAAACCCATTACAGTACATGTGATGTCTTTGATCCTCTCAGTGTGCAAGTTGAGATCACCAAACAGAAACCTCCACCTCATAGCCTCCAGAGTTTCCTATAATAAGGAAGAAAAACAGCAAGAGCCTTGACTAACCCAGTTACAACTCTCTCTTATCCTTAGCAGAACTAACATAGACAAGATGCACTTAAAATGAATACAGAAATCCTGAAGTATGTAGGCCATTCTGGAATTCATGCAAGGGAAATTCCACCCCAGAATAAATATTTCAAAATAAATCAATCATTTTCAGTTTACATGGATTGACAGTGTCCCTTTAAAAATGGTGCTGGCAGTGAGAAAAATCATTTGTAGACTGAACACACTGGAAATAGAGTTGTGGAGTCAAAAGGCCATTGTCAGAGAGCCATTTTTTTCTAACAGAGCTACGCTTTAATTGCCAGAACTCTATCTGGATAGTTTATTTTACCCTTAGAAGGCTTGGGAAGTTAGTTTGTTTTTTACTCCTTAACTATATCTGAGAGTGTCAAATCCAACTGGAAACCTTCTTTACAGCCTTGCATATAGAGTAACAATACCAGCAAGCAGTTTTGATGCAATGCATTATGGGTATCTATGCATTTTCCCCTACAATGAGAAGGAACTAAACAGCAGAACTAGTAAAAGTGGTGCTGCGTAGTGACTGGGATTTATCAAAATAAATAAATCAGAGACTGGGATTTGAACAAACCTATGAATCTAAATGATTATGTAATGCAGCTTGCTCTCCAAATCTTCAGATGATATTGCTGATAGGAAATGTGAAGTGCTTACACTGAAATTAAAAATCTGCTTCTGCAGAAAACACAGACACACAGGCAAAGAAGAGAGATTATAATCACAAAAAACTTACAGTGGGGTGACAGTGGATTAACAAGTTTTAAAAAAATGTTTCCACTAATCTACATTCTTTAGTTCCAGTAAGCTAGTTTTACTGTAGCTACTTAATAGATTGTGACTCATCAGCTCTAATGCTATTGACGAAATACACTCATTCTTTGTAAGAGTGTTAGCAAGCTGTGGGGAGAAGAAGTGATTTCTTTGGTCTCCTTTTTCCCTGTGTGGGTTTCCCATGGTCACGTACCATAAATGAGGGCTATTCTTGTAAACATCTTACAAGTACCAGACAACCAAAAAAGGAAAAGAAACCAGCCGAACAGATGCAGATGCTTTGCAGAGCAGCAGTCAGCCTGGAGAGAACTAAAGAAGCTCTTGTAACACATAGTTCCAGCAACAAGCATTCTGATTAAAAATCAGAAACAGAATCTACTTATTAATCAGATTTTTTACAGACTCTTCTGTTCATGACCTTACCACAATTTAAGGGATATACATTTTGAGCTCAAACTTTATCGTATTGCTAAGTCCAACCCACATGTTTCTTCTCTAGTTTATCATAATGTCTATATTGAAGAAAAGAACAATAGTGTACTTTCTCTAAAAAACTGCCATGTGGTGTGAAAACCCAATTAAGGAAAATGTTTTCATATTTGCAGAGAAAACACTGATCCCGAAAGAGATAATGCAGATATAAGGAACATTAATTTCGTGCAAATTGTTCCAAAGGGCACATGGAAAGGAGAATGTGTCAAGTTTCTCATGCAGATCCTGCAAGTGTACCCTAAAATATACCTAGTTTGCATTAATATAGTCCACAGGATGAGATACCTTTTAGACTATGCCAGCAAGGTCTACACAGGATAGTTAGAACACAACAGATTGGTGTGCTATACAAATCACATCTTTCTGCAGCACTGTGCAAACAAGCCCATCATTTCTGATTAGAAGTGAATGGGGAAAGACAAAAGCAACACAGACACCAAATGAGTATAAAATGATGGGTAGCTTAATTTTTTTTAAAAAAATTCTGTAACAAAGGAACCCAAATACTTACAACAAAGCAGTAGTTATAGCTTCAAGATTTTTTAAAAATGTGTACAACAGGTTCATTTTTTACTGTTATTTCAAGACCAATATACATATAAAAGGCATAATTTATCAAGATAACAATGCAGTAAGTGCCCACGAATTCTAACTTGCAATGACATTTCCACGGTGTTGCATAATCCGCAGGAATACATAAAAAGGGGATTCTGAATACCCAAGTGGCTAGTAAAGAGTTTATTTTAAGTGTGATCAATAAAATGTGCAATCCTTGAGTGTAAAATGCTGAGAACACTAGAACCCTTTTTGTATAGGTATTCATTCTCAACAATGCTTTGTAGAATAAAAAAATGAGAAACAAAATACTCTGTTCGCTGTTTCTCTGACCACACTTTCCTTTCCCCCAAAGCAAATATTTACTCTGAGTAAAATCCCAGCCCCACTGTAGACAGTGGCATAACTCTCATTAACTTCAGCTGGGCCAAGATTTTACCCTCAAAGCCCAGGTCAAGCATTCTTCAGCAATAAAATTCATCATTTTGTATAGTGTGCAAAGTGCAATATCTCAGCAGTACTATTGGAAAACGTGATAAGAACATAGCCACAGAATCAAATTAAAAACCTTTCAAATGCTAGCAATCCTAACCGAAGGAGGGTATTTGATATTTACAGAAATGTATGACAGGTCAACTGATTTAATAAAGATACTATTATGAAGACATGCCCTTTCTGATTTCACTGAGTCAAATCAAAGGTGTTTCACTCAAGTTCTTCAGTTTCTTCTGTGAAAAGATCTGCCAGATCAGCCACTGTCAACACTGAGGCTTCTGACTGTTTCATGGAAGAGCTGGTGTGGCTGTAGGAAAAATGTGCATGTGAGTTAGAGAACAGACTGTGCAATAAAGAAAGAACATGCAGCAGTAGACTGTCTGAATATTTATACTACAGTGAACATCACAAAGGAAGATGACAAAGAATGGTATGTATACTGGGGATGTAAGCAACTAGTCAACTAGTCGACCCATGTGCCGGACCGCACCACATGTGCCGGACCCCGCGTCCCAGCTCTGCAGAGCAGGCCCAGTCCCGCTCCCTTCCGAAGCAAGAAGCCTGTGGCCAGGAAGTGTGTGGGGGGATTAACCCCTTAGCTCTCAGGAGCTGTACACCCAGGCTAGGCAGGGACAGTGCCTCTCCTGCCCTCCCCCTCCCAGCACAAAGGGGGAGCTAGTGCTCCCTCCTTCAGATGCACAGCTGAGGCTGGAGCCACAGCACAAGCTCCTGCCTGTGGGGGGGGGGGGGATGGAGGAGGGGGGAAGGCAGGGCGGGGAAGGGATGGGGTTGAGCTCCCACCTAACGTGCCACAGGAAATCAACTCGTGTGCCACTTGTGGCATGCATGCCAGGAGTTGCCAAACTCTGGTTTACTACAGCAATCTGTAACTTACTAATTAGGGATATGAATGGTTAACTAGTAAGCATCACCTACCATGCTACAGTCCTCCAACCCGCTTCTGTGTAAGTGTTTAACTGATTAAATGGGATTTTACATCCCTACCACTAACCCTTCTCTTTTTGGCCTATGACTACAGAGGTGTTAACAGGCTACTCTACCTTGAATGGTACATTAGAGTCTGTCTCAGAGCTGTGTTAGTCTGTAATTTACAGGATTAATCCTGGTCTTTAGAATTTGTGGTAAACAATCTATGCCACCTTGCATTTAGCTGTGACGCACATTGTACCTTTCCCAGACCAGAAGAGAGAGAGGCTCAATAGCTTCCATCTCTCATCAGCAGAAATTGGTCAAAAATATATCACTTTGCTCATCTCGTCTCTCTAAGGGAGAGTATGGTTATTATCATGCTCAGCTGTTTATTATGTACAGACCATCTTACAAAAGGTCTTCTCACTAGGCAATTTTCAAGGAAAAGCAATTAAAATAATCTGATCAGATATTTTGTTGTTCATATTCAGTACTACTCAAATTAAAATCCTATAAAGTGCTACACTGGATCAGACCTGAATTTCATCTACTTCAGGACTCTGACAGAAACTAGTAGCAACATGCTTCAGTAGGTGTAAGAACGCTGCAGATGAGGAATAATTGGCCTCCAGCATGAGATCCTGATCACCCACTCCCCCGCCCCCCAAAAAAACCCATTAAAACAGTATGGCTCCTTTCAAAGTGCCTGCAGAGTCAGAATACGGATAGGAATAGTGGAGCAGTTGAGCACTGCTTCCCCTTGGTCTTTATGCTTTTTGACGGTAGCCATTTTGTTTTTGTGGTCAAGCCAAAACACAGCTTCTCTGCAGAACCAGGTAAGCAGGAGGTCTGGGGTTGGGGGGCCGGGGTTGTCAGGGACCGCGGGGTGGGAAGGGGGGGGAAACCCAGGGGCTGGGCCCAGTTACCCAGTGTGTTGTACGGTTGCCAGGTGTCCTGTATTTTCGCCTCCTGGCCGGGAAAAAAATTCAGAAAATACAGGATGTTCTGGTGTCTGGTATTGTCTGAATTTTTTTATCGGACAGGAGGCAAAAATACCGGACTGTCCGGGTCAATACCGGACACCTGGCAACCCTAACAATGCATCAAATAACAATTAGTCCCCTCAACCCCCCAAAATATACCTTCTCTCTACAGTTTTCAGCATCATCTGCATTCTCTCTTCTATTGTTGCTTTTATCAGGAACCTGTGAACAATGGTGGGCCTGTATGTGTTAAAAATAAAATTGATCACTGGCATATTGTCTCAGAACTGTCAGGAAGCTTAGGCCCAAATTTTGGTCTTACCACAAATTATTTTAACCTTGTTCAACATTTCCTCTGGGTTTTAAAGTCCAGCCCTGAAAGATGTGAGTAATCTCCACTGAAAGTAAATGGTGTGCAGCACCTCCCACCACACAAACTGCGACTTAGCAAGATCAGGTCCATAAGAACATAACAGCCATTCGATTTCTAGTATCCTATCATGTGATAGTGGCCAGCGCCAGGTGCCCCAGAAAGAATGAAGAGAACAGGTCATCATCAAGTGATCCATCCCCTGTCACCCATTTCCAGATTCTGGCCAAGGGACACCACTCCTGGTTTCCTGTGCATAAATCTAGCCTGGATAATTACTCAGCATGCAGGAGCAGCATTCTTGCTGCCAGGGAAAGTGGCCTGCTCCTTTTTGTATGCTGGGCCTGCTCCATAGACTAATGTCATATATGGATGGGAGAACAGCACTTTCTTCTCCTGTTCCACTTTGGGATGTTATGCACATGGGATGAGGACATGGAGAAAGCATCTCCTGAACTCCTCTGAGTAAAGGGATTGTGACAGACCTTTTGCATGCTGTCTTCAAGAGCCCTCTTTTCTGAGGGCCAGTCATAATCTGGTCCTGAATAATCAACGAAGTCCATTGCTCGTACTGGATCTAGAACGTTTTATACTCTGACGCTTCTGAGCTAGTCTAATAAAGGGAGTTCAAACTAATGACTAATTAAACCTCATTTTCAGAGCTATACTGATATCGCTAATGCAAAAGGTAAGAAACCAAACAAAATGTTGACCTGTGTCTCATGGGGGGGGGGGATCTGTTTGCCAAATGGAGTATAACAAAGCTAGAGAGAAATAAAAATGATGTTTAAGGTCCTGAAAGAGTGAAACAGAGCAGAGTAAAAATAAAAAGTTATAGCTGGAGATCCTTTGAAAATTAAATTTCTATTCTGAGAAAAAGTATTAGAAAATAGAAACCACTGAACCTTGCTCAGTTCGAACTGGATTCAAAGTCCACTGAAATCAGTGGGAGTCTTTCAAGCTCTACAGTGCAATTTAATGGATAAAGTCAATAGTCTTACTCATGTGGGTGAAAGGTAAGCATGATCACAGGTTTATGCAGGATAGAGGTATAAATCTGCAGTAACTCCAGATTTATGCTGATGAAACATAACAATTTGCCTCTTACTATACATTTAACTTATACATAAGCCCCCTTCCTTCCCACAATTTTATTTTCATTAAAATGTTATTAAAGTATACAACACAACATATTGTTGCTGCTGCTTACTCATTTTCTGTTATGCATTGATACTTCATGTGAAATTACAATACAGGCTGTTGCTATTATTCTGACCTTTGACTCCACAGTTGATCCAAAATATTTAGAACCACTCCCAAATATCCACCTACTCATACATTCTCACTTTTTCACTTTCTCTCACACGCTGACTCCAATTCCTGCAACTCCCTTCATTCCAAACAAAAACATACATCTATCTTTATTCCAGAACCTATTCATTCCAGTAATGTTTCTATTTAATATGTGGCTTTTTTGGTTTTATGAATAATTTTTTAAATCTAAGTAGGCAAGCATTTACAGTAATCTATAAATGATAAACTTTTAAAGGGTGTGATTCAGTGGTTTGCATCACCAACATGAAGTATGCAACATCAAAATAAAAGTTGTGCACATTCATGGCCCATCAATGCTTGAGATATTTAGCTATTAATATGAAAGAACAGCATGGATTTAAAACCTATCCAATTTCAAAAATTAGGTATTACATCTGTTTTACAGTTATATTTTCCTATTTTAAAAACTATTTTTCTTTCTCTGACATTGTGTGAAATCCACACACAACTAACAAAAATACAGACAGACTAAACCATGGAAATTGCATTTGACAGTGCTGTGTGTTGTCAGGTTTCACAAACTAAACAAATACCAATCATTGCAGTATCTAATTGAAACCACTTAAGATTCCTCTAAACATTTTTGTTTAACTATAATTGGAAAAATGGGTATTTGAGAAAAATCTAAGATAGAGAGGTACTTTTTGTAATAACAGGACATAATGTTTTATGAAAGTAGTAATGTTTATTTTCTTTTTTAAGTTGACAGTTTCTCTTTAAGGAAGGACTGCAACTGCCAGAAGGGTCAGATTGCTTACCACAAGTTAAATTGTTATAGGTTCTCTCCTATAGTTTTAATTAATACAGAATCTAAGCAACAATCTTCAATACAAGCTTTAACAACAATAGGTGTCTTAACTTGATAAAAAAAGCACAAGATGGATGAAGTATTTGGGCTAGATTGTTTCCTTCCACAGGAGACAGTCTACTAGAAACTTCAGTAGATTCATAAGGTGTTTTTTTTTTTAACTACATAGAATGTTCCATGAGTAGAGCATGAAAACACACAATGCTCCTTTCAAGTGGTCCAGGAGGTGGGCCTACTCTTCCTCTATGCTTCAATTAGACCTACCACTTAGCATGACCACTCTCTTCCTCTGGAGCCAATCCTATCCCCATACACTTTATCTCCCTCTCCAAAAGTGGAGTAGCAAGGGTTGAAGGGCAGAGGGATAAAAAGTGTATATAGGGGTACGTGTGGCTCTCGGGCAGGGCTACTCAACTTTGGAAGCCCACAGCACATGTCGAGAGTCGCAACTTAAGTACGGTTTCATATACATACAAATATATATGCAAATAGCTTCTTTCACACTGACGGGCATGAATACAAAGATTAAGCCGTGGTGCCAGACCCAAACATGGCCAGCGAGAGCCAGTCAGCACCTCTCAGGCTCTGCCCACAAGGCTAAGCAGCCAGCACTTCCCACAATGCCCCAGCACCTCCTCCCTGGAGGTTAGAAACGCTGACACCATGTATCCATATGTTCCAGCCAGCCCGTCCACTTGTGTCTTTCAATGCTCCTCCTGTCTGGGAGATGCCTTGCTGTTGTTGAGTGTATTCCCAGTGGAGGCCATGTTCAAAGGATCCCACCTGCAGGCTGCATGTTGAGCCCCACGTAAACCCAAACTGCACTGCGGGCCGCAAACAAATGGGTCACGGGCCACGTGTTGAGTAGCACTTTTCTAGGGGAAGTGGGTGGTCAGGCTAAGTGGTAGGTCTATTTGAAGCACAGAGGAAGAGCTGGCCCACCTCCTGGACCTCTTGAAAAGCATAAGACCAATGAAGTATTTCCAAGGCAGATTTCCACTTAGAAATCCCACAGTACACTCGAGCATTTTGTTGGGAATGACTGCTCCCCCTTTCCGTTGAGCTACCTCTCATTCTTGGTCTATTTCCTTTGGAGCTTACAACTGAGTCTTCCTTAATTCCTCTCCCCCCAATCTTCCTGTGCTTCCCCCACTTTTTACTGAATTTGGCTCACTTCTCACTACCTAAATAAAGGGGAGAATTGGGCCTTTTATGTTTTCCAACCCAACTCACTCACCTCTTCTGATCCTAGTGACTAGAACTTGAGATAAGGAGTCAAGACACTGGATTCTAGTCCTGGGTCTGAACATGTGTTCTTAGGTAAATTATGCAGGGCTAAATTCTTGTAAGTGCCTAAGTTTCTTAGGAACCTAAGTCACACTGATTTTCAATGGGCCTCAGTGCTATGTCACTTTTGAAAATATAACACAAGAATTTAAGTCGTGGAAGTACTTAGGTTCTGTTTAAAGATTTAATCCAAACCCTTTTGTTCCTCAGTGTAGCCATATGTAAAGTGAGGATACCTATTATACCCCCTTCATGCTTCGAGAGTCTCAAAAGGAGGTTTCCACATAAGAGCACAGTATTATTTTTGACTGGCAAGGCAATATAACAACAGGTTTATGCAACATTTATTTAAACTCTTACTTTGTTTGTCCAATACGATGCACTCTGCCAATGGCTTGAAGTTCATGTGCAGGATTCAAAATGGGCTCCACTAGTAGAACATGAGTTGCTTCAATTATGTTTAATCCATTGGAACCAGTATGAAGGGGTAGCAACAAAATATTGATTTTGGGATCATATTTAAATGCTGAGAGGTTCTCCTAGAAGATAAGCACCTTATTAGCACTTCAGTGGTAGTTGTTCCGGGATAAGGTTTGTAGGTTAGGAATGACCATCAGGATCCAGACACCCCAGAATGGAGAATAAGCCACTGAATCAACTAGTTGAATACAATATTATCATACTATAAAAGTGCATTAAATGTAGTTGTTAGGAAACTTTCTGGTCATTAATATTACTTACTGAGTGATATATGTACACTTTGCATGTAAAGAATTATGAATGCATACTGGGAAAACGTTCCTAAAACATGGTCAGACCAGGCAATCTGAGTAGAACACATAAGCAGGTTTGTCCCAAACAAAAGAATGTGGATTTGCCAATCTGCCAGTGTCAGGCTTTGTAAACCTGAGACACTGAAAGTACATTTGCATTCAAGGTAAATATAGTAATCAAACCAACCAAAACAGTATCACAAAAGGATGAAGACAACAGTACCACATCTTCACAACAGCGGGGGAGTACCTCTCTCTGGGATGTACACTTCTAAAGGAACACATTTCAAAGATTTATTAGATTATAAGAAGGTGGTGAGAAAAATCCCTTAGTAATCCATCACTTAAGGGTGATCCTTCTGTCCGAAGGGCTGGAGATGTTGGTAGCGTGATGTGAGAAAGCTGTTTAGGCAAAGATTGTAACTTGCTAAAGCTAGTTTTTTAGTCTTTAGAAACCATGTTGTTTTGTTTGTAGCCACACTTTTCTCTCTCTCTCTCTGGCTTACCACCACTTACATCTACGTTCTTTATTAATAAACATACTCTTAGTTTTACTATTAATCATCTCAAACCTGTGCATTAAGATACAAAAAAAGTGTGCCCTTAGTTGTGCTAACAAGCTAGTGTGCATGTGTACTGTCTCTTTGGAAACCATGGTTTTAGTAATTTCTGCAAGTGTCTAGTGAGAGGGACTGGACACTACAGAGATACATCTCTGGGGAAGTTGGGTTCACGGAATGTTAACTGCAAAGCAATTCTCAGATTGGCAGAGTCTCGAAGAGTTTGCTGGTTGGTTTGAGATGGACCCACTGGAGTAGCAGGGAGGTGACATACTAGTTAAGCTTCAGCAAAGCTTTCTCTTGCTAAGGTAACACAGTGACTTCCACTTCTGGGTTCCCTGAGGGGAATGTCACAATCAGGTGTTTTTTGTTGCCTTTAAAAAAAATAAATAAAGAGCCAAAGAACAAATGGCCAATCTGTCTTATCCCTGTCAGCCACACTAAGGTTTTTTTTTTAAATGAAAGTTTATGGTTTATTTTTGTGGTTTTGATATTTTTTTTTAATTATTATCGTTTTAGAGTTCATAAATTCAAAGATTAAGTGTTCTGCCTTGATCAATTCTATTATTCTAATTCTATTTTCCCAAAGGAGATATAAGGTAAAAGAGTCAAATGAATTTCTGCTTCCAAACCCTACTGCAAAAATGACTTTCAACAAAATCAGTTTTATGTACCTGAAATTTACTAATTCCATTAATCTGAGCAAACACCATGTTGTTATCATAGAGGGCTTTTGAAATTATGTCCAACACATCTTGCCACTAGAAAAACAATATAAAAGCAAGTCAGTATCATAAATAGCACTGTCAACACTAGAATATGAAAATATGACAGAACTGCAGTAGTTTAAACTTCCAATAAATAACCTAAGAAACTGCAGATATGAAAGGAAGCTCTTATGAAACATCTTAAAATGAACATTAAACAAATGTTGATTTTTATGTTACTTTTTCCCTTTGAGAAAAAGTATATTTTATATCTTTTAAAAATAGTTTTAATATTAAAGACAAAGTGATAAGTAGTCCAACATTCAACATGGGCAAACAGAATCCAGAGAAGAGAAAACTAGTGTAAAGAAATAAAGATAAGTATGAGCAGAAGAGATTAGCAACAATGAAATGTAGTTTTAAAATTTATGAAAGATACATTGACAATATTTTTTCTATATAATTAAATTACATTCAAATATTGCTGATAAGGTAGAAATTGTTGATAAATACCGTTGAGAAAACTAAAGATTTAGCCCCTGGATCTTTAACCTGGATTTTCTTCAGAGTCCGGACCACAGCTTCTACTTTGGTGGAGTGACTTCCCTTTAAAAAATGGAAAACAAACATCAGCATACAGTAAGATAAAGCAAAACTGAAGGAGACAAAATCATACATACACATTACCTCCTGATCTTTCTATTAGCATCTCTTAAATACAGTGTGGTCTCTGTTTTATATATCTCAAAAGGGATCAGCTAGTATCTCTTACTCAGGTACACATTTTTTGATAGATCTTACAAAATTACACAGGAACTTTGGAAGTAATTCCCATAGTTTGTCATTAGACCGTTCTCTTGTCAGGGCAGAAGCTATAGCCAAAAATCGTAACTTGTACCCTGCAACTATGGGGAGGCTAAAATAGCTTTAAGTTGCTTTTCTGTTCTCCCTGTAACATATTATTCTGGGAGTTATGGTGATCCCCATTCTAATTTAAACAGTCCTCTGGATGACAGTGCTGTCCATAACCTTTTCAACACTCTGTGCTGAAATCCAGTCCCTGACACACCTTTTCCTCAAGAACATCCACTATGTCTTGGATGACTTGCAAGGCAGTCCTTGAAGAATCACCTATGACAGTCTTCCTTAATTCCTAGATTAGGTAACTACCTCCCTGGCCAAACTAAGGGCTTTTAGAGGCTATATGATACCTGGCCCTTTTACCTAGTAACAAAGGGCTGGAAGGAATAGACGTGAAAAAATCAGCCTATGTGTTTTTATGTCTTATGAAGCAATGAATGTGCTGTCACCTCTGACATAAGTAATTATTTAAAATGGTTATTTTAACATAGGGTCCTATCTATTTTTGTTTTATTTTATTTTTATTTACAGAAGAAGGTATACTTTATCCACAGTTCCGTGTGCATTTAGGAGACATTTAAACAACAACTACAAAAAAAATCAATAGAAAACTTAACCAAGCAATTCAAGATTGAGATAAACAGTACTCAGAAATCTCAGCTGTCATTTAATTTAACAAACAAGCTTTCTCAAATTCTGTAAATATCAAGAGATTCAGGCTATTTTGGATCAAGTGGAGGGGCTAGAAATCTAAAATCCTGGGCTTTTATGGAGAACACCGTGCCAGTAAGTTCCCCCCTCACTTAAATAAGAAGAGATCTACTGCTTGGATGCTATGATGATTATAACTGCAGAAGTATGGCACAGGGAGAGATGTCTATTAGGTAGGGATGTCACAGGAATCAAATCCAACATATGAAACTCTGTCTGTGAACCAATAACTAAGCAATACACTGTCTTGGGTCAGCTTTAAAAGTCAACAATAATTTGAGTGGCTACATAAGACAAGCACATGACTGTGAATTAGGATTGATATTAGATGTGAATGGCTATAAAGAGCTACCTTTTTCCTCTCCCACCTCTTAAGCCAGCTATGTCTCCCTAGCATAAGAGGATGAATACAGTGAAGTTCTTCTATGTCTGAGCCTCCAGTGATGTTAGAGCTGTGAGTGAACTTCATAAGAATTTTATAGAAGTGTGTGCTTTATGAAGACAAGATCCTCCAAAGCATTTGAGCACATGTATGGTAGTCATACTAAATCTCAGGGTGGAGGAAGAACTATGGTGCTATTCCTCCTTTGACTCCAATGTACTAAATACAATTTTGTTCAACAGGCCATCCCAAACGATTTCATCACCAGAGCCAAGAGGAAAGTATACAGGGACATTCTTGCTCAGGTCTCCTCTTTAAGAAGGATGGAAGACAGAACAGATGTTGGCCCCAGCAAACACCATCAAAGGTTGTTTAATGAAAGTAAAATACAATTTGATATTCTGTATAGAGTTCAATGTAGCTGAAAGTATTCTCAGCATCAAGTAACAAAATGAAGCCCGCTTATTAGAAAAATCACAATTTCTGATTTTTTCTCTTTAAAAAACTCAGAAACAACAATTTTTAACAATATTCTCTAATACACAACCATCATATTTACTTAGGGAAACTATGTGCCAACACCTGCTATTAAGTTCATCTTTCTTTCAGAACAAAGGAATTTTCTGTAAAGTATAAAACTTTTGACAAGAACTAGAATGATTCAGCAACAAATAAAAGGTCGGCAAAACTGAATATTTTTCATAGACTTCACTCTGGAGGTACTGCAGCATTTTTTCTTTATATTGGAAACATCAGAACAACTTCTTGTATACTGTACAGAAGGCAGGTAAACTAATTTCAATCATCACAAAGTTAAGTTTCACTACAGTGGGTGGAAGTCTATTGCACAATCAATGATCCACAACTGTTTATGTTTTTCTAGGATCCCTCCTTTGAAAATATTTCAGGCTGTGATCACCCCCTTCCAAAAAATGATGGCCCCTTCTCTATGCCATTGCCCCTTCAGCAATACCACCTTTGAAGGATCTTCAAAATCCAGATTTAACCACCTCTCTCTTATACTACCTCTCAGCAAATTTAGGTCACCAGTAAGATGTTACACTTGTGAATCCTGCTTCTGTCATGTTCCTCACTCAGTTGTGGCACTAACATTTATTGCCGTTTGTTCCATAAGAATTAATAATTTATAGCATTTCAGAACTATTAAAATAATAATATCTAGTCAATTTAAAAAGAATTAGCAAATAGAAATCAGTTTGTAACATTTCAAGCCAGGATCACAGAAAAATACCAAGTCCCATGAGTGCAACAAAACTGGTAGTTTCTCATGGCATTTTTACTGAAATTACAGAGCTACATTTTAGTTATGACCACAACTCCACTTATCACAGCCAAAAGTTGAAATATGGTAAATGCACATGTAACCCACACACCACCTGGGTGTGGTGTACTATCCCATCTAGTGGTGCTGAGACCACTTACAGAGTGAATAATGAGCCTGCTCTACAGCATTATCTGAGAGCTAGCTGGCTTTAGCTTATGCAGTAGAGAGAGGCTCATGCACTAAGCTTCAGAGATCCCAGGTTCAGTTCCATCTGCTGGCATTACACACAAAAGAAGTTAATGGAGGTACTTAAAATATATACATACGGATCATTTTTACCTTCTATTGTAGGTTACTAAAATTGCTTTTTTAACTATTTCAGCTCTCCTAGATTTAATCACGTGTAATTTGCAGGGGTGAAATATATTTGTAAAATGCCGATTTTTAGATCAAAGCAAACTATATTACTTTAACAAGTGTATTATAAATATGTAAGTTATACCTTTATTGTCCCCATGGACATTTTAAATTTGTCACAATTATAACTGAAGTTGATTACTAACAAACTAGTATTAGATTTAACTATGCAAAGTAAGAAAAATCTAGGAAAAATACATACATTAACTTTAACTTATTGTTAGGTCATGAAGGGAAACCCATGCTAAGCATGTGCTGCAATGCAAACCCTGTCTACCCTACTGTCTACATTCCATTGATTCAAAAGCATTTCATTGTATTTTAATGCATGACCTTATATACATAAATTGTAATGTTCCTAATACAGATTACATTACAATGTTCTACTTCTTGTTCATGTTTGCATGTGGGCTCTGTTTGTCTGGCAATCAGAAAATGTATTTCTGATTGCCATACAATGTAATTATGTATAATTACAGTAATTTCTCAGTATTTTAAAGGCATTTTCTTGCTTAAAAGTTCTTATTAGGGCTGTCAAGCAATTAAAATATTTAATCTTAATTAATCATGCAATTAATAGCATGCGCCTCCCCTTTGAAACACTGCTGCGGTGTTTCAATGGGGGCTGCGCTGCATGGAGCCTGGGATCACCTAGAGTCCCCAGATGACCCCAGGCTCCATGCAGTGCTGCCCCTTTGAAGCGCCATGGCAAAGGGGTAGTGCAACACGGAGCCCAGGATCAGCTGGAGTTCCCTGCTGACCAGGCTCCACGTTGCACTGCTCTTTGGAAACACTGCTCTCGTGCCTCAAAGGGGCAGCACTTTAGGAGCCCAGGATCAGCTGGAGTGCCCAGTTGATCCCCAGCTCTGCATTGCGCTGCCCCTTTGAAGTGATGGAGTGGAGCTGCAAAGGGGCAGCACAACACAGAACTGGGGATCAGCTGGGCACTCCAGCTGATCCATAGAATCATAGAACTGGAAGAGACCTCAGAAGGTCATCAAGTCCAGCGCCCTGCTCTAGGCAGGACCAATCCCAACTAAATCAACCCGGCCAGGGCTTTGTCAAGCCGAGACAAACACCTTTAGGGATGGAGACTCCACTACTTCCCTAGGTAACCCATTCCAGTGCTTCACCACTCTCCTAGTGAAATAGTTTTTCCTAATATCCAACCTGGACCTCTCCCACCACAACTTGAGACCATTGCTCCTTGTTCTGCCATCTGTCACTACTGAGAACTACCTCTCTCCATCCTCTTTGGAACCTCCCTTCAGGAAGTTGAAGGCTGCTATCAAATCCCCCTTCACTCTTTGCTTCTGCAGACTAAACAGACCCAACTCCCTCAGCCTCTCCTCATAAATCATATGCTCCAGCCCCCTAATCATTTTGGTTGCCCTCCGCTGGACCCTCTCCAATGCGTCCACATCCTTTTTGTAGTGGGGGGCCCAGAACTGGACACAATACTCCAGATTTGGCCTCACCAAAGCCGAATAAAGGGGAATAATGACATCTCTGGATCTGCTGGCAATGCTCCTCTTAATGCAACCTAATATGCCATTAGCCTTCTTGGCTACAAGGGCACACTGTTGACTCATATCCAGCTTCTCATCCACTGTAACCCCCAGGTCCTTTTCTGCAGAACTACTACTTAACTGGTTGGTCCTTAGCTTGTAACTATGCTTGGGATTCCTGTGTCCCAAGTGCAGGACTCTACACTTGTCCTTGTTGAACCTCATCAGATTTCTTGTGGCCCAATCCTCCAATTTGTCTAAGTCACTCTGTACCCTATCTCTGCCCTTAAGCGTATCTACCTCTCCCCCCAGCTTAGTGTCATCCGCAAACTTGCTGAGGGTGCAATCCATCCCCTCATCCAAATCATTAATAAAGATATTGAACAAAACCGGTCCTAGGACTGAACCTTGGGGCACTCCGCTAGAAACTGACTGCCATCCTGACATTGAGCTGTTGATCACTACCCGCTGGGCCCGGCCTTCTAGCCATCTTTCTATCCATCTTACCGTCCATTTATCCAATCCAAATTCCCTTAACTTGCTGGCAAGAATATTGTGGGAGACTGTATCAAAAGCCTTGCTAAAGTCAAGGTATATCACATCCACTGACTTTCCCATGTCCACCGAGCCAATTACCTCATCATAGAAGCTAATCAGATTGGTCAGGCACGACTTGCCCTTTGTGAATCCATGCTGACTATTCCTAATCCCTTTCCTCTCATCCAAGTGCCTCAAAATGGATTCCTTAAGGATCCCTTCCATGATTTTTCCAGGAACTGAGGTAAGACTGACCGGCCTATAGTTCCCTGGATCGTCCTTCTTCCCTTTTATGAAGATGGGCACTACATTTGCCTTTTTCAAATCATCTGGGATTTCTCCCGATCTCCACGACTTTTCTAAGATAAGAGCCAAAGGCTCCTCAATGACATTTGCCAACTCCCTCAGTACCCTTGGATGTATTAAGTCCTGACCCACGGATTTGTGTACGTTTAGCTTTTCTAAATAGTTCCTAACCTGTTCTTTACCCACCACGGGCTGTCCATCTTCATCCCATCTTGAGTCACTTAGCGCAGAAGTCCAGGAGCTGACCTTGTCCGTGAATACAGAGGCAAAGAAAGCATTGAGTACTTCAGCTTTCCCCACATCATCTGTCACTAGGTTACCTCCTTCATCCATTAGGGGCCGCACGCCCTTTCTGATCATCTTCTTCTTGTTAACATGCCTGTAGAAACTTTTCTTGTTATCCTTCACATCCTAAGCCAGTCACATTCCATTTGCGCTTTCGCTTTCCTGATAACCCCCTGGCATTCTCAAGCTATACATTTAAACTCCTCCCTGGTCATTTGTCCAAGTTTCCACTTTTTGTAAGCTTCCTTTTTGTGCTTATGTTCACTAAGGATTTCCCCTGTAAGCCAATCCGGTCTCCTACCATGTTTGCCTCTCTTGCTATGCGTCGGGATGGTTTCTTTCCGTGCCTTCAATAAGGCTTCTTTAAAATACTGCCAGCTGTCCTGGACTCCTTTCCCCTTCATGTTAGCATCCCAGGGAATTCTGCCCATCAGATCTCTGAGGGAGTCAAAATCTGCTTTTTTGAAGTCCAAGTTGTGTATTTTACTACTCTCTTGTCTTCCTTTGGTCAGGATCCTGAAATCTACCATCTCATGATCACTGCTTCCCAGGTTGTCACCCACTTCCACTTCCCCTATTAGTTCCTCCCTGTTTGTGAGCAGAAGGTCAAGCTGCGCACAGCCCCTGGTCGGATCCTTCAGCACTTGTGTCAAGAAGTTATCCCCAACATTCTCCAAAAACTTCCTGGTAGGGAAGTTAAAGACTAGTCGACTAGTGGACTAAATGACTAGTGGACTAGTGCACTAAATGATTCCTCCGCCTCCCACACTTGCTGCCTCTATCAGATAGAGGCAGCAAGGGGAAGTGTGCGGTGCGGCCACTTTAAAACACAAGGTGGCATTTTAAAGGAGCAGCCATGGAGCCCTCCCAGGCTCTGTGCAGCATTTCCCCAGAACCTGGGGTCAGCTGGGGAGTCCCCAGCTGACCCGGGGTTCCACTGTCACGGGGAGCCCAGGATCAGCTGGGAGTCCCCAGCTGACCCCGGGCTCCACGGCTGCCCCTTTAAAATGTCGCCTCCATGCGCATTTCAAAGGGGCAGCCCTGGAGCTCAGGGAATTTCTGGGGAAATGCTGCATGGAGTCCAGGATCAGCTGGCGTATCCCCCGCTGACCTCGGGCTTCACTGCCCCTTTGAAACATTCAGAGGTGGTGTTTCTAAGGGGCAGCTGCTGCACAGCTGATCCCTGGCTTAGCCTGAGGAGTCCCCAGCTGATCCCAGGCTCCGCGTTGCGCTGCCCTGTTGAAGCGCCACAGTGGCACTTGAAAGGGGCAGCGCAGTATTAATGACTGCGATTAACATGTTAAAAAATTTAATGCGTTAATCCCGGACTGAGTTAATCACAGCCCTTAAAATATGTAAATTGACAGCCCTAGTTCTTATATATCTATACAACTGTGTGCTGTAGCTATCTCAGCTGGGCAAGTATTGTTTTATTTCTTCTGTACCTGTTTTCTGAATGCTAATTTGCACATGGTTGACGAGCTATACTGACAGATCAAATTTAGGGCAGTTATAACTGCTTGTAATATTGGTGGGGAAGCGAGTCCAGTCTAATTGAGTGCCTGGAGCAAGCAGAGGGCTGCTCAAGCATTCACGTGTCACAAGCAGATATGTGAATACTCGAGAAAATCTGTATAAAATCTAGAGCTGGTAAGCGCTTCTCTATTCAGAGTTAGCTTGTTTGACACTATTTTCTATAGTGATTTCAGTGCTATGACTTCGATACAAGAGTGGATAACTTTTGGTGCCAATACATTTGCTATTGATATGCACCAGGCAGACATCTAGAATCCTGTTTCCAGAAGTGTGCATAGACTTTTAAAAATGTATATTTAAAAAAGGGTTGGAGGTTGAGGGCATGGGGGAGGGGAGGAGGGTTTAATGATACCATAAAGTCACCAAAGGTCAGAGCCAGCAAATGGTCCTCATCCTTGGTTATGGGAGCTGAGATCTGATAATTCTCAGAATTTCTTACAAATGCCAAGACGGAGTTCAGGGGCTGATATTTGAACTGGTTAACATATTACAGTAAAACTCCAATAGTCCGGCATCCAATAGTCCGGCACTCCTGATAGACCAGCATCAAAATGGCAAGAGCCTAGTGAGTGAGCTTCAGCAAAAAATGAGTCACAAGGTAACAGCGGCAGTAGCTGAACTGAGCAAAAAGAGTAAAAAAGGCTTTAAAAAACTAAAATATTACAGTATACTGTATACAGTAATACAGTATGTACAATAAAAAGGGTTAAGAACACCTCCTGAGTACCTCCTGATAGTACCTCCTGATAGTCCGGCATATTTGATAATCTGGCACCACCTAGGTCCCATAGGTTCCGGCTTATCAGAAGTCTACTGTATTACACCAGCTTTCCTTATATTCAACATCCTGTTGATATCAAAAGCTAAATATGGGACATTTCTAGGACACTAAAAAAAAAATTACACCACCAATTACCTTGAAGTTGGGGAATTTTTACACCTAAAAAACCCCATTTTTACTGCTTCATTGCTTCACTCCTTTCTGTGGTTCCCCTGTTCTGATTTATTCTCTGCTTTTTTGTTCATTTTTGCAATCTCATTCTGCTGATTTGAGTACATAGCACATTTGTAACACCTAACAGGAGTGAATGAAGCAACAAGACAGTTGAAACTATGGATACAGTACAAAATAGTCCAGTACCTTTGCTGTCCCAGTTTTTTATCATTCTGTTCTAAACAATCAAGTTAAAGATACACCATCAACTTGAAAAAATTACATGTATTACAACCTCTCTGTGCTTTCCCCCAATCCATCCAAAGAAACTTTGGATCACATTTTAAGTAAAAATAAATACCAAATGAGGTTGATTCTTAATACCAAAAATAAGGCAGCATTTCTACCCATAATGTTGACAGGAGATGTACTAGGTATTCTTTACATCCAGTCTGGCCATTTATTATCCTATTGCCTAGCAACACATCTTGTGTTTGTTTACATTAGGGTATGACAGCAGTTAAATGATAGCTTATATATTTGCACATGCTAGTCTAACAAGACTAATCCACAAACACCTGTATTCTGTTGAAACAAAAACCAGGACTATGTAGCACTTTAAAGACTAACAAGATGGTTTATTAGTTAATCTTTAAAGTGCTACATAGTCCTGTTTTTTGTTTCAGCTAGACTAAACTAACACAGCTACATCTCTATTACTGTATTCTGTTGTGGAATATTCAGATGAGCATATATAAACACTTTAACTATCAATTTTAACCCAAGTTAAAAATCTCTAGAGTGAGCATATCACCTGACCAGATGGCAGACTAACAATAGCCAGTAAAAACTTGCTAGAATCCTCCTAATCACTTCCCTTTGTACAGAGTGTCACATGTAACTGAAAGTAGCATTACAGCATGTAGATAATGCTGACTTAACAAAACACAAGAAAGATATTGACTTTAGAGAAAGACATGAGGAATGGTACAATCACAGAGACAATATACATATAGGGCTGATCCCAAATTTTCCCAGAGGCTACATCTACACTGCAGGCTTCTTGCGCAAGAAGCCTTTTGCCCAAGAGTTTTTGTGCAAAAACTTCTTGTGTAAGAGCACGTTCATACCTCAAAGTGCATTGCAAAAGTGATGTGCTTTTGTGCAAGAGAGTGTTCACACTGCATAGACGTTTTTGTGCAAGAAAGCTCTGATAGCCATCAGAGTACCTGTGCTTTTTCCCATAGGGGTTTCTTGTGCAAGAAACCCCTCTGGAGCGGCCACACTTGCCTTTTTGCACAACAGCTGTAGCGCAAAAGGGAGTTATGCCTCGTAGAAAGAGGTTTACCTACACCAGCAAAAGCCCTCTGTTCTGCCATTTTATTGCTGATTTACTTGTGCAAAAGCGCATTTGAGGTGTGGATGCACCGCAGGTTTTTGCGCAAAAATTGCCATTTTTGTGCAAAAACCTTGCAGTGTAGATGTAGACAAAGATACCAGTACACTACTAACCCTTCCCATGCTACTTTATAGGACCATTATGTAATACAAAAAATATTGTTCTTTGTTGCTCGTTCTTTTAAAAAAGGAGCCAAGTAGGAACAGCTTGAATTTTTTAAAAAATCTTGCTTGCTTCTGCAGCACATGTACTAAAATTGGATAATACAAAAGATATTAGCATGGCTCAATGCAAGGCTGACATGCAAATACATGAAGTATTTCATATTTCAGATGAACCAAAGGTTATGGGCTTGATGTAGGAATCCTTCAGTGAAATTCTATGACCTGCATTATGTGGGATGTCAGAAAGGATCACCTTAATTGTCTCTTTTGTCCTTAAAATACAGTAAACTTCCGATAATCCGGCACCTTTAGGACCCAGGGGGTACCGGATTATCAGATATGCCGGACTATCGGAAGGAGAGGCTATGAGGGGTCTGGAGTGGGGTGGAGGGGATGCCACCCCAGACCCCTCATAGCCCCCCCTTCCTATAGTCCGGCTCTGTCCCAGGCGTCCCTGATTCAGCCGCTGCTGGTCAGTTTTAGCAGCAGCTGAATCGGGGACGCCTGCAGCAGAGCAGCCGGGGTGCTGCCGGGTTGGTCCGGTAGCGCCGACGCTTGGCGTGGCGAGACCAACCCGGCAGCATCCCAGCTGCTCTTGGGGACGCCTGGGGCAGAGCAGCTGGGGGGCTGCCGGGTTGGTCCCACAGCACCGAGGAGCGGCGCTACTGGACCAACCGGCAGCACCCCAGCTTCTCTGCCCCAGGTGTCCCCAAGTCAGCCGCTGCTGATACTGATCAGCGGCTGACTCCAGGATGCCTGAGGTAGAGCTGCTCTGCCCCGGGCTTCCTGGAGTCAGCCGCTGGTCAGTTTCAACAGCAGCTGAATTGGGATGCCTGGGACAGAGCAGCTGGGGCGCTGCCGGGTTGGTCCCCGCAGCGCCGCACCTCAGCGCTGTGGGACCAACCCGGCAGCACCCCAGCTGCTCTGTCCCAGGCGTACCCAAGTCAGCTGCTGCTGAAACTGACCAGCGGCTGATTCCAGGAAGCCAGGGCAGAGCAGCTCTACCTCAGGCTTCCTGGAGTCAGCCGCTGGTCAGTTTCAGCAGCGGCTGAATCGGGGACAGCTGGGGACAGAGTAGCTCCAATGGTCCGGCTGCCCGGAGCACTTCCGGGTTCCTGATGGTGCCGGACCATCAGGAGTGCTGGACCATCGGAGTTTTACTGTATATGAATGAGACTTCTTGGATAGTCCCTTGTACTAGTCAAGAAAGAATGACATTAACCCTCTCCTTCCAAAATTCCTGGATAAATACTGCAAATATGGAAAAATATTGTTTAAACCCCTTACTAACACAAAACCCAATAGAACTAACACTCCTAAAGAACAACCTTACTACTCCCCCTGGTGCCAAGTCATGCCAATTACTTCCAGCCTTATTTGACTTGGACATAGTACACCACACAGGAGGTTAATTTCCAACTCAGATAGACAAAGCAGTGTGCTAAAAAATAGCAGTGTTGTCACAGTGGTGTGACTGGTGTGATGCAGCAGCTGTTCAAGTCTGTATTCAGGTCTTTGACAGGATTGTACATAGGGCAACTAGCTCATCATGCTACCTGTGCTAGTGCAGCTACCATTATGTTTTATAGTGTGTTAACACAATCAAAGCTATTGCATGTATGTGTTCTTGAGCTCGAAATTACACAAGTAGACATACCTTTAACCTCCTCAGTGAAAACATTACCAAACTATCTGACTTGCTATACTGTACTTTAAATCCAGACTCCTCATCCTTTTTTTCCCCAGCCATCCTAAGTCATAAATTTTGTTTTCTGTTAAAACTAGAATTTTATAAAACTGCCATTGTAAAACAAAAATGAATATACTTCTGGCATAGCAGCCTAAATATCCCAATTATTATTTTAAAATACCCCTCCAAAATAAACTCTTATCAGGAAGAGACAAAAATAGCGAAGGAGGAACACAACTTAGTGGGAAAGAATGGAACCCTGGATTCTTGGGACAAAAACCCAGTCAGTTTAATTGCTTTTATAGGTCACACAGCTCAGCAATTACATCTTTAGGGCAGCGACTGTCTTTTTGTTGTGTGTTTGTGTCTATCACAACAAGATGCGGCTCCATGATTAGAGGGGTTTCTAGGCACTACTGCAACACAATAGGATTTTTGGCTCCTAAGTACATAAATCCCTTTTGAAAGTAAGTCTTAGGTGACGCAACTCTGAGCACAGCAACAGCTAACAGATTTAAAAATCTGAGGCTGAGGCGCTTGTGCATTCAGTAACCATGAATTAAACCCACTAACTAATCAGCAAACAAAGAAGATGGAAGAGTGATGGAGTGGCAGAGCCCATCTTTTCACCATAGAGCAAGAAAGCAGCCACATGCAGGAACTCCTCAAAACAATGTTAGGAAGGAATTGAAAGGAGAGTTTTACAAGAATCTACCCAGGAATTAAACAAACACACAGTTGAACCGTAGCATAAAACTGACCAAATGCTTACTAGCAGGCATAATGCCCACTACTGGGAGCAGTCTAGTACTGACAGCCTTCAGTGTTCTCAGGCCCACCAATGGGGAATGGGTGGCAAAGAGGACAATTGCCCTGGAGCCCAGCGAATCAAAGGAACCAGGGCTCTGGCAGCCACTTCTGCTACTTCAGCAATGGCTGGAGCCCTAGGCCTCTTAAATTGCTGCCAGAGTGCCATACCGCACACTCCAGGCAGTGCTACGGGCTGGGGGTGGGGAGGGGGAAAGGAGAATTCACCGTGCTCTGGACAGTGCAGAGGGCTGCCTGGGGGCCGGCGTGGTATACTCCAGGCGGCACTCATGGCTGTCTGCCCCAGCCCTGGCCTTCTTCCTGAAGCTCTCCCTTACAGGGAGTGGGAGCTGGGCCCCCCTACACACTTGCCCAGGGGATCATGAAAGCTGTTGGCGCCCTTGGGTGTTCTACAGTTAATGGTGTACATATTAATCTTCATTCAGCAATATTTTAAAATAAGAGAAAAGAAAATATATTAAAACCACTATAGTCTGAAGAGCAGCTAATCTTTTATGGCTAGCCATAAAATCCATAAACCTAAATCTTTGGCACTTAAAGGTGTGGAAATCAGATTCAGGAACAAAATTCAGATCTAGCCGTTCAGATCTAGCCAGGCTAAACCTGGTAAATCCAGGTTTAGCCATTTAACCAGTCTGTAACCAAAGATGCAACAAGTCTTTCCTAAGAAAGCACTACTCATCTAAGTAAACACTGTAGACTTCCCTGCCCTCCACCACACGCAAATATTATGAGAGCTACAGGGAATAGCTATAGCTACAAAAAGCCAATCTTCCAAGCAGGATATCCACAGCCCTTTATATGTTCATGGATTTATTTTTAGAGAGATGAGATGTTACAAAAACCCTAATTAAAGCACAATAAAGGCTGCTGCAATTTTTGTTCTGGCTTTCAGATTTTATTTTCACATGAAAGACAAATATCCAGTTTTTAAAAAATATATAATTTTGTAACTCATTTCTAACAGACTTCAGTCAGACATTTTAAAAAATCCTTCCAAAATATCTGATCTTTGATGCCATCATACGTGGCATGTTTGTACTTTAAGCTAAAAAAGGTAGTTAACATGGATTTTGTTTTTACGAAAAATTAAAATGTTTATTTGATAGCTTCTAGTTGTCTAATTTTTTGGGAAGGAAATAAACGTGAGGAGCATATTATCAAAACAAAAACAAGAAAACAACAACAAGCACATATAAATCACACTCAGGTGGAAAGGGAGAAAAAACCCTACATATGCTTATGAACAATCTCTACTGGAGAGCATGTATTTTGAGTTTGCATGCCAAAATCAAGCATGTAAACACCCTGTCATATATGAAGTGTGTACTTTGTAGCCAGACAGGAACCCCCCTTGTAACATCCATTTTTGCTTGCCTGGAGCATGCAGGGCACACATAGCAGAAGGCCCAGGCTGTGTGACCGTGAATGGCTGTAAACAGAGATACGCCAATTGCTGACCAAGAGGCTGCCAACGAGTGTCCTTGACTTAACCCATATTGATACGAACACACAGCTGTCCGCGGGGAGAGGAATCTCTCGCACAGTAAAAAAATTTCTAGTACTCACAATTTAGTTCTCTCTTGCAAGTGTAAATTAATTTGAAACTTGCTTGTAAGAACTGGCGCCACAAAACGGACCAGTACAATTCGGCATCTTAGATAAAAAAGAGGATACGGGCCCCCAGGGGTATATAGATGGGTCCAGCAGCACATTTTCTCTGAGTGTCAATCTACCATCTATCTGCTGGTCGGGTTAGGTGTTTGATCTCCCGAGGTTCCAAGGGGACACCCACCTCGTATTCGTCTTTCCTAGGAATTGAGAGACCGGCCCTGACCTGACACGCTGAAGTCGAGAGGCACAGAAAGGGGTAAAAATTGTACCTGGATGTGGTCCTTTGTCTTAAGTGTACACATAGACTTAGAGCTCTTTAAAGATTAAGCTGTCACTTGGTACCATTATTTCTATTTTCTATCTTTATTTTCTTTGTAACTATTTTTTTTTAAATCTATATTTGCTAACAGTTAAGAAACAGAGCAATAGCCATTGTAACCATATGCTTTATAAGTCTTTTTAATAAACCTGTAACTGTTTAAGCTTTAACCTGACTCCTTCAGTTGCTGTAATAGAACCAAGCACAATTTAAAAGAACTTCAGCTGGTCATAAAAGGACAGGCATAGGAAGAGCTTGGGCGTTTGGATTTGTGTCACTCCCAGGTGGCAGATCCGTTGGGGGCACCTCTCAGTCTTTCCCAGGCTGCCCGCTGCGAAGGAATCTTGCATTCTAGAAGCTAAAATCTGAGGTGTAATAAGCTCTTCCTATAAAGGGGCGTCTGTTGGCCTGCTTGCTACCCTCTGCGACAGGACCCCGGTCCTAGCAGTAAAGACACGGACGTTAAACCTTTTCTCGGAAACACACACACACCCCCCCCCCCCCTTACCGTCGGCTGACAGTACTTCTGAAAAGGTGGGCAAAAATATGCTACATATGGTGAATTACCTTCACAGGAATATCATCCTCTTGGTTTGCAGTCTCTGCAGTGAAGACGTAAGATATTTCTTTATGAGAAGTTGTCTGCCTACAGATGGCACATTTAATTGAACTTCTGCGGGTGCCAACGCTGTACTGCTCTATAATAATAGCTATGCACTCATTACAGAAGCAATGTCCACATGTCAGCACTGCCCACTATACAGGGAAATATGAGAACAACAACAATACAATGTAAAACCACTTTCTTCTCTTTACGTACATCCAAAAACAATTCAGATATATCATTTGGTTGAAATTATATTTTAAAAACATTTCCTTATATTTATGAAAAATAACTTTTAGATGATTAAAACAGAAGGAATTCTATACAAATATTTTTCATTATTTGAGTTAGTTAAAATTTTGAATTTTTACACAGATTTTTTTTGTGAAAATGTCCAATCAACTGTACTATTTATGCTGTTTACTATTTTCATATCTCAGTATAAAAGTAAAACGATTTATTAAAATCATTGCCAATGTTTTATTTTTTGATTTAATGCACTAGAACAGGGTGTTGGGGAAGGAAAACTCCAGCTCACAGGCCTCATGTGGTTCATCAGGGTTAGCTGCTGGAGGGCCACCAAAGAGTTTGTTTATCTGAGTGCCCACAGGCATGGAGCCCTGAAGGTCCCAATGGCAGTGGTTTGCCACTCCCAGCCAATGGGAGCTGTGGAAAGGTGTGCAGGATGGGCCATTGCTTCCCAAAGCTCCCATTGGCTAGGAATGGCAAATCATTGCCACTGGGAAATAATAACTGTAATACATTTTTTAAAAGTCTATACACTGTTTCTAGTTGCCTTCAGTTTTACAAATGCTTTGTTTTTAGAAATCCTGTTAAGAGAGAAAAAGTCAAAATGCTTTCTCCAAAATTCATGAAACAAAGTTTTATTTTTTTGTGTATCATCATAAGTTCTGTCTAACAGCATTCCTTTATTTATAAAGAAAGAAAATTGTGAACTTGGGGGGGGGGTCTTACTCTTATTTAGAGTATAGACTGTAAGATAATGGAATGAGTGTATTGTGAACACCTTCCCTTCCATTTATGATTTTGCTGATTACCCCCTCTATCAATTGGTATTATATGTCATCCCTGTGGCAACTAGAAGAAGGGTAATATTTTGTAATTAATGACTTTTTTTAGCAGCTGGGAATAAGGAGTCAACACCATGTGACCAGCTAGCTCTAAGTGGGTCACTAGTGGCCTCAAGACAACACTCACAGAAATACAGTTTTAAAAACATACAGAAGAAACATTTCTGAGGGATGGATAATACAGAGGACTGACAAGGGGGCATGAGGCTCTCAATCTTTGGTCACTGGTTAAAATCCAGTAGTAGAAGATTGATAGCATGACAGACTATTATGCAAAGGCTCTTTCACAATGTAAGTGAAATGAGTTGATGGTCTCAAACAGGCCTGCAGCAGACTGATGTTCCTACCAGAAAGCAGCATGATATCAGATTGTGTTCCTGGGTGGCTGTCTCAGTAAAGGTGGACTGAACTACCATCTCTTATAGATGGTGTCTCCAAATCAGGGTTGAAATACGTTGGCAGGTAAGTGTAAGGAAAGCTACCATTACCTATGCTTAAAGTTACAGGACACAAATCCCACAATAAAACATTTTTCAGGAAATTCACTACAAAATTCTGCCTTTTCTAAACAGAATCTAGATTATTAATATTTATGCTATCAATTACTATTTGTTTCTGAAAAAGTTATATGCAGTAAGTGAGGTTTTTCCAGATATGTGTCCTCATGGGTGCTTCACTATAGGGGTGGTAGCATCTCTGTGCCTAGGATCAGAGATCTTTGGTAGTGGCACTAGATAAGGAGCATCTGTGTGACCCATCTCATACCATGTCTATTATGGCAAAGTGCTATGCATTTTGAGTGCCTTCAATACCATCTCTATTGCAGGGTTTACATTTTAACTTGAAAGCAGATGGGAGGAAAGCCAAGAGTAGAACGTCTATAGGAACATATAGCTCAAAGAACCTCAGTTACTGCACATGGCGAATAACTTTCTTTTCTTCAACCAATGTCCCTACAGGTGCTCCACCTTAAGTGACTATAGAGCAGTATTCCTAGATGGAAGATGGGGACTTCAGAGTGACGTCTACTAAGGAGGATAGGACAGTATCTAATGCCACCTCCTGGATAATCATATAGTGTTGACTACAGGTGTCTCCGGGTACCCAGGTAGCCACCTTACAAGTGTCAGCAATCAGCATGTTATTTAGAAAAAAAGGAAACCTATGTTAATTTAAAGACTAAGGGTACGTCTACACTTGCACCCTAGTTCGAACTAGGGATGCAAATGTAGGTGACCAAAATTGCTAATCAAGTGGGGATTTAAATGTCCCACACTTCATTACCATGATCTCGCCGGCGCGTTACGCTGCTGAACAGCTGTTTCCAAAGTGAAAGAGCGCACCAGGACGCGTTAGTTTGAACTAAACCCCATGGTTCAAACTAACGTTTTTCCTCAAAAAATGAGGTGCAACATTAATTCGAACCAAGGACTAATGCATCCCGGCACACACTTTCACTTTCGAAACAGCTGTCCACGAAACAGGAGTAATGCTAATCTCTGCGAGATCATGCTAATGAAGCATGGGATATTTAAATCCCCACTTCATTAGTAATTTTGGTTGCCTACGATTTGCATCCCTAGTTCAAACTAGGGTGCAAGTGTAGATGTACCCTAACAGGGAGGAAAGAGCAAAGGAAAAATATCTTAAAAGGAGGAAGAAAGAAAATAAAGAACATGGCTAAAAACTACAGAGCTACAATGGAAACTTTACTATTCTAAAGGTACGAGAGAGATATGAAGGCCTCTGCTCTAGATTCCATCCCAGTCCAAGAGTGGTTAGGAAGGAACTGAGGGAGGTTCGACCATAGAACGCGGTACAGACACTGCTCATAGCATGGCACTGGGGTGCATGTGCTGTCCAATAGGCTCTTCTATCAGAGATTTCCAGTCCCAGGCTCCTGCTGTGGAGCACCCATTAGGATACTACTTGAAGCAGACCAGCTAGAATCTATTTCTTTAAGGTTTTCTATCTTCAAAGAAAAAAATAAAACAAACTAGAGAATCATGTATAATATAGTCAGCAATGGACAAGTTCCCCATAAGTCTCTGCCAATGCACCTCAGTAGTGAGTTGACACATACCAATATCTACTGATTTTATTTATTCTGTGAATGCCAAGCTTCAGAGCTGAATTTACAATGAATTAACCAGTCTAATAAGCTTGAGCTGAACTAAATTTGGTAATTCTGGATTTGGACAGACATTAAATGATATACTTTCCCAGTTTAAACAAACCATTCAGTTAATTCAGATTACTGAAAGCTAGTCTAAAAATGCTGAGCTCTAGGCTAAGAACTCTGTAGAATTAAGAATCAATGCCTGGATATTTACCTGTTTTCCCAGTTGGCGGGCACAAATTGGACAAGGTTCTGGATTAACTCCTCCAGTGGTTTTATCCTGAGACTATAAAGCATAAAAATTATAACACTGAAAAACAAAATTGAGTTCCTTTGCATTTCAAATAATTAATCTGAACTGATTTTAAAATTGCTTTTAAAGTTGCTAAAATGTCTTTCAACATATATTTAAAGATCTGCGTGAAAAGTCATTCATGAAAATAGTCAGTACATGCTTTTTTAAAAAAACAAATCCAAACACTACAATAAAAATATTATAAAAACATTTTTATAATGAAAAAACATTGACAGATTCCTGTCTGTTATGGCACTAGAGGGTGCTACTACATTGTAGCATTGAACAACGAACTGTATATCTTACCTTCTCCAAATTAGTAAGATATAGGAGCTGGCCTAGTTTCTTCTGAAGTTGTGATTTGGCAACTGCCTTGTCATTCAAAAGTTTCACTCGATTTTGTTCTACCTGCAAAAGCCACATTCATTCACAGGGTACTGCATGATAAATTTCAGAGCAAAGCTTAAAAGGATTATTACAATACTTGTTAAGTAGACAGTTTAATTTTTACATCTTTTTATTTTATTTTCCCCAAACTGTTGACACACAAGACAGTTAATTTCTTCATTTTAAAATTTCTCCATTAGTTTATCCAGAGTAGCTATTGAATGTGCATGATTCCTCTATATCATTATAGTCTGCAGAAGAGAAGACTGAAAGGGGATTTGATGGCAGCCTTCAACTACCTGAAGGGAGGTTCCAAAGAGGATGGAGAGAGGTTGTTCTCAATGGTGTATTGTGTCCAGTTCTGGGCCCCCCACTACAAAAAGGATGTGGACACATTGGAGAGGGTCCAGCGGAGGGCAACCAAAATGATTAGGGGGCTGGAGCATATGATTTATGAGGAGAGGCTGAGGGAGTTGGGTCTGTTTAGTCTGCAGAAGCGAAGAGTGAGGGGGGATTTGATAGCAGCCTTCAACTTCCTGAAGGGAGGTTCCAAAGAGGATGGAGAGAGGCAGTTCTCAGTAGTGACAGATGGCAGAACAAGGAGCAATGGTCTCAAGTTGTGGTGGGAGAGGTCCAGGTTGGATATTAGGAAAAACTATTTCACTAGGAGAGTGGTGAAGTACTGGAATGGGTTACCTAGGGAGGTGATGGAATCTCCATCCATAGAGGTTTTAAGTCCCGGCTTGACAAAACCCTGGCTGGGATGATTTAGTTGGGATTGGTCCTGCTTTTAGCAGGAGGTTGGACTCAATGACTTCCTGAGGTCTCTTCCAACTCTATGATTCTACATGCTGGTATCCTGGTCAGTTAAAATTTCTTTGGATATCCCCTTAATATCCCTGTAAACTGCACGCCTGTGGGGCGAGAGGGAAGCAGGCTGCATGGGGAGGGTGGGTGGGTGGGGGGGTGCCAGGAAGACATGTGCATGATTACATTTCAAACAAAGTTTACATAAGTGTTAATGGCTTAAAAGAATCTTTTTCTTTGTAACTTTAACAGAATTTTTTGGAGTGTTGCAGATATCTAAAACTCTTAACTTAATGATCTTTTCTTGAAAAACACAACTGCCCTTTCTTTGACTGAAATATTTTACCTCATGTGGTTCTATGATGTGAAGAACAGGAGGGCTAGGCTTTGGCTCATCAGGATGACGCACCCTGAGCCGTTCTGTAGCCATAGCAAGTTCATCAATAGCAGACACATGATCCCTCAGTACCATCCAATATTCATGAAGTAACTATAGAAAAAAAATAAACAAAATGAATTAATTACAGAACTGTGGGTTGAACCCCTGTATACTGCTACCTCTAATAAGTGGTATAGTCTCAGCATGGACCTGAGGATTTCACAATCTGGTCACAATAACTTTTTCTGAACAGAAATCTGTATAAGAGCATAAGCATAAACTGATCTCTTCCACCAACTATTTATGTGTGTCTATGAATGAACTTAAATTACTTCTCACCTCTTTCTCCACAATTTCGCCAGTGAAATTACAAAACTATATGTAAGATGTAGAGGTCACTAGCCTTTGCTTGATTAAGCATAATCTCTCAATAAAATGAGGGAAAACGCAGCAATGTTTATAAAGCATAGAGTAAGTAAAGCAGAGCTTTTTAGATGAAGCATGAAGTATTTTATTCACTTGAATGACAATACCAATTTTTTTTCTCATGTTGATATTCAAAATTTGACCCTCCTAGATAATAGAGGAACAGAAAAGGGAAAGAGGAAAAAAAGTAAAAATCACTGGACTGTATTCATTTGAGGAATAGCAAATATTTATCATGTTAGTTTCTGATTTTAAATACTTATAGAAAACCAGCAAATTGCAAATTGTCGTAATTCCTGGTGTTCTTTCAAAGTCCTAATTGGGTATATTGTGACAAATTTCGGCTTTTTTGGTACTCCTACAGCTTTTTGTTCTATGAATCTTTCCTCAACTTTTAGTGATTTTATTCAAGAGTTCCATATACCGAGATCCTAAGAAATATCTCCCATTTTTTTCTGTTAAGGTTCCTACCTTCTCTCAAGGTTAAATGTCAGATGTGTGTGTTGGTTTTGCTACTGTAAGGATGTTCCTGAATGCTGGCCTGCGGGCACTGTTTTAGGGATATGAATGGGTAAGTATTACCCTTAATGGGTGGTGCTTATCAGGTAACAGTTAACCATTACACGGTAGCAGCCCCCTGCGGGTGAAGGGTTGCTCCAGGCTCCTAGCCCACATAGAGTGGGAGTCGGAAGTCTCGGTGGGAAGGGGAGAGGGCTACTGGCTCCCTTCTGCCCTGTGTGGGGCTGCCAACTCCCAGTCCTGGAAGCAGTCTGGCTGGAGCAGGGCTAGAACAGCCCTCCTGCCACCGCCTGGACCTGTTTAATCGGTTAATCAGATAAACGTAACATTTTTAAATTTTAAAAAAAGTACTGAAGTATTAATTTTGGAGCCCACACCATAGCACATACAAATGCTGAATTACTTTGCAAATAAACTAGCATAAAGTTAGAGAAGTAGATCAAATTTTGAGATTATTTCAATGAACAAGGAAAACAAGAGGGGCACCAACCTCTTCCCAGTATGTGGCTGAGGTGGTCCTCAGCCCCCACCTTGCCATAAGGCCCCAGCCCTGTCCTTGACCCCATCTCTTGTCCCTTTTCTTCCTCTGAGATACCATCCCCTGGTCTGGATGGAAGTTGACACTGGGCAGTGGTAAGAGCTTCACAGGGAGTCTAGGCCACTGTGAGGAACCCCAGACCTTCCTCCAGCCTCAAGCAGCACTCTTCAGAGAGAGACTGGGGACAAACTGGTAGCTGCTCTCAGGCACTCCATCTCCTCAGCCAGGCTTACTCCAGTGATAATGCTGGAGGTGGGTGCCCAGGCAGCAGTCTTTCATGATGTCTCTCTCTACTCTAACTTCAGAGCTTAGCAGCCAGAGAGCAGCAGCTGACACAGTATGACTACCAGAGGTGGTGGGATAAAGGAAAATGTTGGGGTCTGTACATCCCCCACAAACCCTTCCCAGCACTACCTGTGAAGGAAAATAAAATCAAAAACTCTTTTTAAAAATAGCAAAAACCATTACGAAAGCCCCATTCATTGATCATTCAGATGCTCCGATGGACCATGTCATTAATATATTTTCTTTCTAATCACAGAAATACCATCAGCCAAGTCTTCTCTCATGAAACACCCAGCTGCCATCAAGTATAGTATATGTACAGAATGTTCATCTCTGCATTAGGGATGTAATAGCGTAAATGGTTAAATGATTAAGCAATAAGCAAAAGCTTATCAGTTAAAGCTGCCAACTACATGCACCCCTCCTCCCCCTGCCAGTACATTTTTTAGAGGGCTGGCCAGCAGCCATGCTCAGTCCCAGCTGGTGTCGGGTCCTGGGCATTACCCCTGCTGCAGCTCTGCAAGTCAAGTTATTTAAGAGCCAGGCAGGCAAGCAGCCCAGCTCAGTCCTGGCTTGCGCCGAGTCCCGGAATATAATCCCACTGTGCAGTGGTGGTAGCTCTCGGGACTTGGCACAAGCCAGTACTGAGACAGGTTGCCTGCCCGCCGTGCTTCTAAATGACTTTCAGTGCAGAGCTGCAGTAGGGGTAGTTGCTGTGCCCAGCATGAGTCGGGACTGAGTGGTTGCCTTATCGATTAATTGTGTAGTCGACAAAATTTTTGTTGACTACACAATTAATGAATTACATGCTTCTTAATATCCCTACTCTGCATTCAGTTTTAGCAGAGAAATTGCTAGAATTGAAAAAAATGCAGTTACTTTGCTTTTCTTCTCTGAGTGTTTAAGAAAGTGTCTTTCCTACACTAGGCAAAACTTCCCATTTTTAAACAAAGCTATCAAGACAATCTGTGTGATTAGAAAACACCAAGTAAATTTCTTCCCATTCCATCCTTGTCTGCAAAGAACCGGCACTGGCAAAACATCTACAAACATACAGAATAAACAATGAAACCTAGAGCAAACTGGCATTATTTGTCTTTTACTTAAACGCAACAGCTATATTTCATAGTAGACTCAAAGAAGATTTGCCCTTGAGATCATTAACTAAAGTTAGTTCTAGGTTAGAGGGCTACCATAGATGTAGCAGAGATCTTACAGCTCAGAGTGGATTTGAGCAGCACAGTCAATTGAATCAATGTTGCCAGGCCAGGCCAGATGGAGTTACAAATGTACTATTTGCATTCTTATTGGATTGGTAATATGAGCCCTCCTTCTGCCTTCCAAAGTAATAGAACACGAAGATACTATTTGTTCTTACAGTAGACAAAACATACAAATGCAATTAATGGTTCCCATCTAGGAAATGAGGGGAGAATCTCTAGGTAGATACACAGACACACACACAAAAGCCAAAAAAAAAAAAAACCAAAATAATTTTATAACTGACTAAGAGTCTATGCACTAAAACAAACTATAACTACAATTGAAAACTAATTTCTTTCTAGATAAAGAATATGAGGAGGCAGTACTGCCACTGAGCTCCTCTGCTGAAGATGACTGAGAAGGAACTGAAAGGGTAAGGTTGTGCACACACTATATGAGCATCAACAGCACCACAAGACAACTTCTGCGCAAGAATGACCCGACTGAGCAGTGCTAACTAAATTATCCAATCTGTGGCACAGGAATGCACTGACACCTGAAGTGCAACACTCACAAGGACACTACCCAAATTTCAGAGATTTAAGTGATACTAAGCCAAAGATAGAAAAATATCATTATAAACAAAACATACTTCCTAGTGACTAAAACTTATTTTTACCAAGTTAGAATCTTTGCCTAAGCAGTTTTCTTACTTACGTTCATTTACCAGCTTCTCAAGCCACGCAACTAAGGGGATCAAACTTTCACAGCCTCAAAGGGTACTGCACCCTATGTTGCTAAGGCTAAGTCTCACTGCAGGCTTCTTGCGCAAGAACTTTTTGTGGAAGAGATCTTCGGCAAAAAATTCTTGCTCAAGAGTGCATCCACACTGCCATGTGCTTTTGCGCAAGAGAGCGTCCACACTGCCATGGATGCTCTTGTGTAAGAAAGCTCTGATGGCCATTCATAGAATGGCCATCAGAGCACCTGTGCTTTTTCCAATAGGGGTTTCTTGCGCAAGAAACCCCTGCTGTCCATCCACTCGCCTTTTCGCGCAAGAGCTCTTGCGCAAAAAGGCTTATTCTTAGTCGAAAGAGGAATAACTCTTGCGCAAAAAGCCCTGCTTTCTGATGATCTACTGTATTTTTTCTTGCACTTGTAATGTGGACGCTCTGCGAATTTTTACGCAAAAACTCTGCAGTATAAACGCAGCCTATGTGATGGATCACTAAAATGCTTTGGTCCCCTTATATAACACAAAGCTTATTGCCTCTGCCTTAAGAGTCAAGGACTCCTGGGGTACAGATTTTGACCCCTGGTGAGCTTACTATGCTTGTTCCTCTATTGCTCATTACTTTGTTTACCTTGTATGTAAATATATCTTCATTGTCCTCAGTTTGTAATACAGCCAGTAAGACAGAGGAATCCACATCTGCAAACTTGATGTATGCACTGCCTCCCAAACACACTTTAGGAACTTATTTCCAGCACATGCATATAAAAGTATTTGTGCATAACCCATAAACTCACCATTAAGTGACTTTCAGGACCAGCATGGCATTAGCTTAGATGTACCTCACATGGCATCTTTTAATACTTATTATGAGAAAAATGTGTTGAAGGTAACAAATGGGTGAGGCCTGACATATGGTACAGTACAATTACTCTCTGCCATTGGTCACTAAGGGGCGGCCTCAAGAGCTATAGAAAGTGAAGCTGTGTTAAAGCATTTGAGTCTAGAGGGAGGCCTAAATGTATGTTCAAGCATGTTATAAACCAAAAGGACTAAATGAGCCTAGGGAAAAGGGTTGTATGGTTTTGATATTTTACAATAATAAATTATCCTCAAAAGGGAAACAGTACTGTGAAAACATCAGATTTGATGATTTGATTGATATGAAACAGAAGGTAAATTGAGCCACTAGATGGGCCAGACATCTAATTTGATGATCCCTGCTAAACACAGAACTTAATCAGAAAACTGCTTAACTGGGTTAGTCTGCAGTGGATGAAATTACACGTATATAGAAATGTGTATACCAGGATAACCATTACATCTGTGCAAAAACTACATGTAGACAAGCCCTAACTTTAGACATTTAGGTTGAAAATTTTGGCTTATATTCATATTAAATATAATACACTACTGCAATGTTTCTTCAAAATTTCATTTGTTGTACCTTGTACTCTTTCTTCCATGCTTCAAAGAGTTCCAGAAATGTATTCCCTTCTTCAATTAGTCTAACATCCATTCGGTGAGCTTTGGCAAAAGATAGTATGGCTTTAAGGGAGCGCTCTGTCTCACTTGCGGCCCATAGTCCTCGACTTGTGGTGGGCAAACGGTCATCAACCAGCCCTTCTTCATCTTCTATCATCTCTTCAAAGATAGCCATCTGGCCATTCACACTTAAAATACACCAAAGCATACACTTGCACTAGCTTCTCAAGATAGATATATCTTACATACACATTGCTAGATCTAAATTTATATATAGATATATGCTATATTTAAGATACATACATATCTTACATATACATAGATATATTTCACTTCCATGCTATTGTTTTCTATTTATTAGTTAGGAAGCCCAAAACATGGCCACATTGATAATCAGGATATATTAAAAAGGCAAATTAAAAAGGTTAATCTAGGCCAAACAAATTTAAGCAACCTGTGATACTATTCACATTCAGGTTAACATCAAGTCTTACACTTCTGGTTTAGAAAATATATATACACATTTAGAATAGAGAAAAAACAGCTTTGGTTTATGTGTCTGCTTTTAAATTATGGTTCTCTGACAATTCCTTGAAAACAACGTGTTAGATACTGATATCATGAATACTGTATCATACTTCTTGAGTGGCTATTAAGGATACTGGAAGTATCAAGTGTAAAAAAATATTTTTAAATAGCACTTGTATATATTTAATTTCTTCCTACATGGACAACAAAGAGATACAGAGGAGAAATCTTGTCTCAAAGTCTACTTTCCCAAACAGAATCCCCTTTTCATACCAAACTGACCATGGATGAGGGAACATTAGTTAATGCCCTCACCAGCACAAGGAAAACTCAGTACCATGAACAAGTCTATTTCATGCCCAGTTTTATTAACTCACGCAAAAACTCATAAAACTATTCCCCTGACCATAGCAAGTGACAAGGGGCCAGAGGCTTCTCTCTTTGTACCTCTCACTTCTGGCAAAACAAAAAACACACCACACTCTTTCCTTAAAGCCCTTCTGAGTCATGGGACAGGTAGGTCCTTAGATCTTTCCATGCTGTTCCACCCTATTACAAGGGGATTTCAAAAGGTTAAGTTAGGAGCATAAATTCCATTGATTTTCAACGGGACTTGTGTGTCTAACTCATTTAAGTGCTTTTAAAAATCCCTTTCATCAACCCTAAACTGTCTGTATTTTTCCCACTCTCCCTCCCACTGGACAGTTGAGATTTACTACCTTTTAAAATGTAAATTTATATTTGGCCATTGGACAACATGGGATCGGGGATGATAGCCAGGATCTTCAGAGTACTAATTCCAGCTCTGACACTGACACACTGTCCCTCCCTGGGCACACTTTCATAACCATCGCCACAGTAATTGCTATCAACTACAAAAGCGACGAGGAGTCCTGTAGCGCCTTATAGACTAACAGATTTATTGGAGCTTAAGCTTTCGTGGGCAAAGACTCACTTCGTCAGCATCTGACAAAGTGGGTCTTTGCCCACGAAAGCTTATGCTCCAATAAATCTATTAGTCTATAAGGTGCCACAGGACTCCTTGTCGCCTTTGCCGATTCAGACTAACACGGCTACCCCTCTGATATTATCAACTAGTTTATCATACTGTACTCTCACTTAGAGGAAATTAAAGGCCAAATAGCCATGTTCTCTGAGTACTTATGATTTGCATAAAAGAGCATTTGCTCACACAGACTACGTAGCTGAACATACATTTATAAAATTGGCATATTAAAAAGATGGAAACATCTTGAAAATTTAGCTCTCTGAAAATCTTTAGTGATCTCTCAAATTATAAACCCTTAATGAGAAAACAGCATAACTTATTTGTTCATTTTAGAAGAGAGTTTTAAATGAAATATGCACATAAAAGTGATACTACCTAAAATATTAATATTGACTCCTTTTGTAAGAATATGTTGAAATAGTTTGATCCTAAAATTAGACAACTTAGGATGTCTTATATTTTAAACTAACTTCCAAAACAATTTTTTTTCTTTAAACCACAAATATAAGAATGCAAACTAAGTACTCACCTATGAGAGAACAGCTTTGACTCATAATCTGTGAACAGCTCATCAGCTTTACAGAACACACAACTGGAATACAACAGATTGCAAAGAGTGATATTTAAGACTAACTGTCCAGATAAATCCCTAAGAGATTAATATACATATAAACTCATTAATTTTTCAGCTATACAGTGAAAAGAATAGGAAACCTCCATTTTAATTTGTTTTTTTTAATTAACATAGGGGCTGTTCCAGCAAACTGGATCCATGCAGTCATAAGGGTCTGTTTGCATGGATCTCATGTAAGATGTGAGCTTTAATATTTCAATTTCTTTTTTCTTCCTCTTATTCCGAAATAATAAGGAACACACCTTCTACAAAAACAATGTTTTGACATACTTGTTCAAAGGAAGTCTAACGGGTCGTAGATGGCAAATAGTGGCAGCTTCAATAACCTTCTTAGAGGGAGGACCTTCTAGATTTTTCACAGCTTCTCTTACAAGCTTCTGGAACTTCTTCACCTCCTCCATTTGTGTTGTGAGCAGGTACTGAAGGCCTCTACAGTCACGAAACCTGACCAACAACAAAAACACACCACATCACGTCATCAAGTCAAAGCCTAATTCAACATTTTCACAAAAAAAAAGAAACAAATAAATGGCAGTATACAATGAAACTATTTAAAGCCCAGTCCTGCTCAGATAGCCCAGACTATCACAAATAGTCCCATTGAAGTCAGTGAGACAGAAAGACTTAGATATTAGAAATGGGGAAACAGCATATACCAACTTGGTCATTGGTTCAAATCTTGTCAAGGTCAGTAATGCCTGAAAGTATTTACCATCTAATTTGCATTTGATGTCCAGGGAGTAGCTTGATGGTCTCAGTCCAGTTTACAGGGGACACACATACATAAAAACACCATATACCAAGCACTTGCTACTCTAGTTCTCAAGTAAAATACAGAGCAGGCACGAAGATGAACCACCCTTTCAAACCTAGGCACCCCTCTTGATCAGTCGCACAACATGCTACAAATGCAATATGAGGGAAGTGAATGGTTGCTGCCCATGATATAACTCTTCTTTGACTATACTGCTTTGGATGACAGAACACTACTCAATTTAGCATCCTAAAGAGCACTCAGTAGTAACTCGGTGTTATGAACATCTCAGAAATGGAGGTTGTTCATAACTTTGAAATATTCATAATTCTAATCAAATGTTGTAGTCCTTTCAAAAGTTTACAACTGAGTATATCTGAGTTTCAGCTCTGAAACTTTACTATACACAAGAAAAATGCTGATTTTAACTACATTAATTTAAATGAAACAAGTACAGAAACAGTTTACTTACCCTGTCAAAACATTTTCCCTTTCTTTTTTTAGTAGTACACATCTAAACACAATACTGGGCTGCACAATGTTTGCTTTTATTGGGGGGGGGGAGGAGGGTGTCTCTGCTGCTTGAGAATGTACACTTCTGGTTCCAAATGAGGTGTATGGTTGAACAATCAGTTCATAATTCTGATGTCTGTAACTGATGGAGTGGTAAGGTATGTGTAAGCATGAGTGCACAAATGCGTTAAACAGATTGCTTCGCTCTCAGAGGGAACATCAGATTCATAACATTCCAAAAGTATAATGAGCCAAGTTAGAGAAAGATAAGTTCATCTCTGTAAGTTGAGTAAAGCTAGAAAATGGGTAGCTGTTTAAATGATTAAGTTAAGCAATACTTTGGGCTAATTTGGAATTCTGAAATGAAATAAAACTCACAAATGGGAGAACAAACCAATTACCAATAGGATATTTTGGAAACATATGGGTACCATTTAAGTTTGAATTAATAATATAACCCGAGCTCCCAAGTGTTCCAAATGTAAGAGAGAAATCCTACTTTGTATTTTGGATCATTCAACTCCACTACTCAGCTATTACACAGCCCTTACTGCTTCCACATTACATTTTAGTAATACAAATATTTTAGCTTTTCTGGAGTATATTTATTTCATAGCTTAAAGTACTTTATAAAGGAGTACCAAGTATCATTATCCCCTATTTTACAAATGAGGAAATTGAAGCACAGAAAGAAGAGTGACTTGCCCAAGGTCATAGCTTGTCAGTGGCAGAATTGGGAAGGTAATCAAGATTTTTCTGACTACTTATTTCAAGGGAAGAACTGTTTTCTCCTTCAACATACGTAGTGGCAAATACAACTGGACAGAAATTTTTTGATGAAATTTAGTTTAGTCGGGTAGAGTGAATATTCCAATGAGTCTAGCACAGATTCAACAGAAACTTTGATTGCAATACAGCAGTTCATTCCGTATAGCAATGTAGAATAAACAAACAGAACTTTTCCTATAAGGGATTCACATTTCATTTTTTTTTCAACAGGCAAATACTTAGTTTTTCACACTGCTTGCACTTTATGTTCCTGTATCTGAAACCAGACTGTTAACAAGTAAAGTAAATGCTAGTCACTCATCTATAGTCACTTTACAGGGTAAATATATGACTAATTTATTGCTCCATGAGTTGGGAGTATTGCACAGGAAGCACTCCTGAGCTTTGGACCGATGGTATTTGTGAAAAGGGTGATGTAAGTATGGTGGAAGTAACAGGTGGTAATTCCAATACAAGAAGCAGTACTGATGGTCTCCAGTGGTAAACTCATCCCAAATTCCTTGGACAGAAAATGGTATCTGAAGAATAGGAAACTGCAAAATGGGAAATGGGTAGATCTTGAAAGAGATCAAAAACTGATGCAAATGAATCCCTAGAGGGACAAAATAAATTGCTAGTTGGTTTGTTTTAGAGAATGATCAATCCCAATGCAATTAACATTGAGTTATTTTGCTCAGCAGTTTCATGAACACAACATTAAAAAACAACAACAGCAGATTATGCAAAGGAGAACATTTTAATGAACACTTATCTTGGGAGAAAACTGAAGGCCTTGCTCTTTTGAAGTTTTATATTTAGTTTCTCCTTTTTGAAGTATGTTTTTAAACTTAATTGCAGCCCAGATGTTCTGAAGCACAAGTGCTTGGCATTTAATTTCATCGGCTAGCACAAACTGATTAGAAGACTTCAACACAGTTAAGTGTATTAATTATGCTATTTTGTTGTTATTCTCTTACTTGTCTGCCATGGAGAGTTTATTAGTTTGCTGTTTGTAGTTACTGGTTATCTCATTTTGCACACGCTGAACAAGCTCCTCATCAATGGCATATTGTATTGCTGTCTGGATCACATCCAACCACCAAGGCGACCCAGAATGTACCTGTATGCAAGAGAGATTTATTCAGGAATACTCACAACAAAAGTAAATGCTTTGCCTGCCCACAGTGGTAAAAGCCTTTTTTATTCTTTAGATCATAATCTTTCTGGACTGGTAAATTCTACTGGAAGTAGCCAAGAGATGAAGCTATAAAGGCCTACCTTTGCCCACAAATGTATCCAGCATAACTACTAAAATTTACCTCCTTGTAAATTTCATTTACATCAATATCTTTATATTGTTTACATGTGAGGCACAGGCTGGCTATCTATGCAAGAGAAGAAAAATAATGTCTTGTAGCATGTGCAGAAGTAGAGTAGTTTGGAAGTTTCCTTCCAATCTGAATAACTCCCTTTTACTCTAACACAAACTACTATTAGGAAAAGAAAGGCTAGAGGAATAAGACTTTTTAATGAGAGAATGTGGATGGAAAGGGAAAACATATTTGCCAGCGTGGACTGATCTAAATTACAATTTAAATCACCAAAAAAAATCAATGATTTAAATCAAATTTCCCATTAGGGATATTAAAATGCTTTTTTTTTGTAAACATGTAACTGCTGAAATGTACAGTGGTTACACTTTTACGCTCAGTGGGATAGGTGGGAGCCAGTGTTTGTGGCAAACAGACTTTTAAGCCAGCTCTCTGCAAGCACCAGCTCCTGCCTGCCTCACTGAGTGCATAAGGCAGCAATGTGGGGGGAGGGGAAGGAGAGAGGGGAGCACTGGAAGGTGGCTCCACAGGAGATCCTATGCGCATTGTCTCCCATCTCCCCCCACAGAGGCAGTTGGGATAGGGCTGTGTGTAACCATTAGGAATAACTGATGAGCCCAGCTCATCAGTTACTCGTGTAAACAGGTACACCATCACATCCCTATTTTCCATTGATACGTCTTCATATATTACTTCCAACAGTGATGCAAATCTGATCACTAAAACTTGTTAATTTACACCTGAGGACAGCATGTTGCAACATCTAAGAGGGTATACTTTGTATAATGTTTTTAGATAACTTGATTTTTATTAATTTAGGAAATAATACATAATACTCATTACCTGTATCAAGCTGCAGATTCAACAGCAGTACATCAGGAATGGTAAGAACTAAATCATACATACAAATACAACATAACTTATATTTTATTAAACTAAATTTTAAACATTATATAAACATTTCACATTTGCAATTGCAATAGTCTCCAAATTTGCTGGCTGCCAGCTGTCCTTAAACTTTTTTTTTTAATTTTCAAATTTTATTAACTCTAACAGATAAGTCCTCAGAACACTAATAAATGTATGGTATCATTAAAACTTCTATAACCCAGCTCTCATCTTCCCCAGGTCTACCGTCACTTTGATTCAAATCTGATTCCAAGTTACCAAAACAGCTAAGGCTGACTACCATTATGGTCTGTGATCATGATGTTCCAAAATAAGGGGCATGTATTAGGTAATATAAAATAAGAAAATGACATTCAGTGGCAACTGGCAACTCCAGATTTCTCTTACTACAGCTTTCCGTACTGTACACTTGGATGATAGATTCTAAACCTAGTTAATTAATTAAACAAGCCACAAGGATTAGGTATTCTAATTTTTTTTCCTAGCAATATCTAACACAGCAAACTGCCTGGGAATTTGCTTGTTAAATCACACTTATACTAAAGGCATAGAGAGAGTCCTGAAGAAGGATGCATCGCAACGCTGATCCATAATGTTCTTCAGACATATCCACATTTCCATCCACATCATTTTCTCCCATTAAGCAGTTTTCCTTATAATGTTTCATTCTTGCAGCTAGGCCCTATATCTTCTTCTTGCATTGCTTACACTTGATGCATTTTCCTTTTTTACCCAGGGAATGAATTTCTTCAAAATATTCCCAGATAGGTTCTCTTTTATACCCAGAAACCATGACAGTTTTTCTGTGGCAAAAGTGAAAGGCAATATAGGAAGCTGTGTGTGTCCTGAATAATATCTTCCTTTTTTCTTTCTAGTCCACTTCACTGTTTCACCTATGCTGCCTCCATTCTTTTCTATATATTGTGTGTCGGTCTTTATACAATGTCTTAACTAACTTTGGCGTGGTTGGCCCAGGGCCACCACCACATAAACATAGAACAAAAAAACAATCCTATCCAGCCTGTGTCTGGTCACATCTGTGTACAATCTGCTTAGAAACAGAAACTGAAAACCCAGAACTCTCAAGAAGCAAAGGCTGGTTGTTAGGCTGGACAGATTAGAGCCATTAATTTATGTTTATGAGACTGTACAGATAGGCGTAGCGTTTCTGTGATAAGATTTAACTGTAACCTATTTTTAAATGAGAAATTTAGTATTTTAATGATTTTTTTAAAATAGGATTTTTTAATTTTTAAAAAAACATTGATTTTTATCCACCCTGATATTTGCTCATGTGATATTTCATCTTGTGACACAGTGTAGCCCAACTGGCATTTCAGTGCAAGACTTCATCAGTATATTTTTCTATTACACCTCTCCTCATCAGCTAGGTAGTCAGAATGAATTAATGTTGTTGAGATACACTTGCTGGAAGAACCATTCCTTAGAAATGAATGTAGACATCACCTGACAGAGTTTTTAAATTCAGTAACACAGCCTCTTCTAGTATGGCTAGTATGACTTTATTCTTCTAGCTTGATTCTTAACCTAACTTTCAAGAGATAAACATGCATGTGTATCATATGGTGCGATGGAAAAAGCAAAAAGCAGATGCTTTATTATAATTTTCTGTTACCTTATGTTCCTCCAATCTGCTTGTTGTGCCCATTTGTTGTAGCTCATCAAATACTAAAAATGTAAGCTCTTTCGAGGCAGGGGTCATCTTTTTTTGTGTGTTTGTGATGTGCCCAGTACAGTAAGGTTCTATTCTGTTTGGGCCTCTACATGTTATCATGTATTAAATAATATTTGGAATCAAGGATACACAGGTTAAAAGTAATTAGTAAATCAAAAATCATAAACCAAAGAGGCACCTGCCTTTCTCTGGAGCTCACGAATGGTCTGTAACACTGGCTGCAAAGCCTGATGAGCTTCTGAAACTTCTGCATTGGATTTACTCATATAATGTTGTCGAAGTTGTTCAGCCTATATGCAAATAAGAATTTAAATTATGCATCAATCATTTATATCTACAAGGAATAATTAAACAGAGAAAAGCTCTCAATCCCTGAATTACATTAGTCCAAGAGTGAAGTTGATTACCCAAGGTCTGAATTTGCTTCCCTGCAAACTCAATTTGTTGTGTTTTTTAAGAGCTCGAATTGCATGAAATTCAAAACATGTGAACAGTACTACTGTAACAAATTGTAGGCAGGGAAGGAGGCTGAATAGTAATTTTTCTTCTCCAAACTCTTATTTTAAGCCATTCTGTTGAGCCTACAGATATCTATTGCTGAATCAGAGAACAACAATTTATTTACCTGCACACCACAACTCAGTGCTATAAGTGAGGTAAGAAAATTTTGGGCCAAAGGTTTGGGTTTTTTTTTTTTTAAAGAAAAATGCAGATTTGGGTTGACCACAACATTTCACAAATTTGTGTTAGTTTCAACTCAGAAAAAAACCTTTAAAACACTGAGGGAAAAAAAAATCAAAATAATAAATCTAATATTAACGTTAGATATTTAGTTTCAGATCAAACACAATCTGCTTCACTTTGCATTTAGCTGTGATATTCGGAAATCTGAAGAACTCTGTGTGGCTCAAAAGCATCTATCTGTCACCAACAAAAGGTGGTGCAGTAAAAGATATTACCTTCCCGATTTTGTGTGTCTGCCATTTTTAGTCAAACCAGATGAACTTTTTTTGAAGAAGCACATCTATTAAAAAAAATTAATTGTAATATTGGCACCAGTTGGCAATATGTTAATGTCAGGTTAACAAGTGGGTTATTGGCATGTGAATTTTCTCAAACAAATGGTCAATAAAATCAATTTTGGTGTATCACATTTTTGCCTTTATTTTCTGTGTTTTGGGGTTGGCTAAGTTTCACTTCACTTTTCCATTAGTATGAGAACAACATCATTATTGGTACGTATGAAGCTTAGTCACTGAAACTAAAGAAAAGTTCATGGGATTGGGCTAGAGCTCTTTATTGAAAGAGGATAATGAAGAAGAATCTCAATTCTTTTGTTTAAAAATGAAAGCTAAGCTTCCATCCCTTTTCCTTGTGACAACAACATTAAAAAAGATAAAATGATGTTAATCTTTTGTTAACAAATTGACTGCTGTAGTCCAACTTGGTCCCTGAGAGTGCTTGTATAGCCCCAACCCTCACATTAAGAAAAGTTCTTAATGTGAGGGAATGTTAACATGTAATTGCTTACACAATTAACTGATAAGCCTTGGCTCATTGGTAAATCATAATGGCTACACACACCGCATTTTGCTGCCTCTAATATACAGGCAGAAAGGTGTGTGTGGCGGGGGGGGAGTGAGAGCCAGTGCACACAGAGCCGCCTCCCTCCCGCCCCCCGCCAACTCCCACAGAAGTAGCAGTGCAGGGGCGCAGGCTTAAAAGCTGGCTCCCCATGAGCACCAGCTCTCACAGAGCCACCTGCCTCCCACGCAGCTGCCTCTGATAGAAAGGCAACAGTTGTGATGGTGGGGAGCAAGTGGGAGGGAATCTGATTCTGTTCTCTCATACTAGAGTAATCAAGAGTGAGGTCAATGAAAGGAGGGGCACCAGCAGTAATGGAAGGAAGATCAGGCCTCTGAAGTTCTATTCCCCAAATATCCAATACTAACCCTCTTCCCTAAGTCCTTTTACCAGTGACAGATGACCAGTTCTTTCAGCTACTCACACAAGTTCAGGGAGATTGGTGCCATCTTCCTCCTCCCATACCAGCTAGAAGACTACTAGTAACAAAGGAGATTCTCCCACATTAAAATTTAAAAAGGGGTTCTGTTCCAACCATCTACCAAGCCCATCACCAGAGAGCCTCTGGCCTGATCACAACATAATTAGAGATGACAGGACAACCCACCTACCACTATTTTTCTTGCTCTGGTTAATAACTGAGCATGTAAGGAAGACAGGTATGAGCCTAAACAAAAGTAAAGGATGGATAGAAATTAATCAGAGTGGGGTGAGGAATAGAAGAATATGGAACTGATGGAATTCAGGTGAAGCAGAGTGGAGGGGACTTCCCACATATCACTGAGGTAGAAATTTTGAGAAATAATGCTTTTCTCCTAGCAGTTGGAAGCATAAGTTGGGCTCTTTGCAACCTGAGTGTGGCTATTATCATTAGGGTTGCCAGATGGTTTAACCAAAAATACTGAACCCCCCTATTCCCCCCCCAAAACACACCGGGGATAAAATTCTGTTGAGAGGAAAAAAATGTACCCCAAGAGTTATGCTAAGAGCACTTAGAGAGAAACTGTCTAGATTTTGTTGAATCGTTAGCTTTTCTCCAAAAAGACTGGATCCTGTAAACTTGGACAAGCAAAGGAACTGCTTAAAGTAAGTTTACACCTTCCATAGACACAGCCGTAGGTGATGCCTGGCTATTGAGATGGATATTATGGCTCAGGCTGAGAACTTAAATGCCTCCACTGAGGCACCAGCAGCAAACACTGGTGCTAAGGAGACTTGCTTTAAAATGGAGCCAGAGTCAGGGTGATCTCTGACCTTAAGGGCTTTGAGGTTCTCTAGTGAGGAAATAAATGCTTTTGCAAATCAGGCAGCTGTTAGGAATGCTTGAAAGATACTTGAGTAGGCTTCAAAATTCATCTTTCTATCCATTTCATTCTTAGGCTGTGTCTACACTGCACCCCTTTTCCGGAAAAGGGATGCAGATTAGACACATCGGAATAGCAAAATCCGCGGGGGATTTAAATATCCCCCGCGGGATTTGCATTTACATGGCTGCCGCTTTTTTCCGGCTTGGAGATAAGCCGGAGAAAAGCGCCAGTCTAGACGTGATTCTCCGGAAAATAAGCCCTTTTCCGGAGGATCTCTTATTCCTACTTCGAAGTAGGAATAAGAGATCCTCCGGAAAAGGGCTTATTTTCCGGAGAATCACGTCTAGACTGGCGCTTTTCTCCGGCTTATCTCCAAGCCGGAAAAAAGCGGCAGCCATGTAAATGCAAATCCCGCGGGGGATATTTAAATCCCCCGCGGATTTTGCTATTCCGATGTGCTACATTAGCATTCCTTTTCCAGAAGGGATGCCAGTGTAGACGTAGCCTTTGAGTACAACTCCCTCTCTAAGGAAAAAAAAACAAATCCCTGGTGAAGGATGCTACAGCAGAATCCAGTTTGGTATGTCAGTAATAGGCCCCTTTGGTTTTTGAATGTTACAGAGCCCTAGGTCACCCCTCTTAATGTGCTTGTCTTCATTGGGCTTGTTCCATTCATCTCTAGTCATTTCCTTGAAGAAAGAAAAACAAGAAATTGCAGGCTCAGAGAATGACTGTGGATAGAGTGCAAAGAGCCACGTATAATATATTTATTTTGATAGATAGATAGATGGATAGATAGATAGATAGATAGAGTACACAAAATATAGTGATAAAAATAACATTACAGGACATTTCAGACAAAAACCAATAAAAAAGCCTCTAGGCACTTAAAAAATTCCTGGCCAGTCCATAAATTTTCAGAGAACTTGACAAGGAACAAATATCAAATTAAAAAACCCCCAAACCTTTAAAAATACAGTAATATTCTCATACTAAAAAAAAAAAAGCATCCCCACCGTGTATTTTAAATTTAACATTATTGCCTTATTATGTCCTGTGAGTTTTTTAAAATTAAACTGAACTGAGAAGTAAATTAGCACAATTTGAAGTGCCTGTTTCACTCCAGCTTGTGGATCTCTAGTATGGTTTCCTATGGTTTTTTTCTTAACTTATGAAGATTATGGCTTTTTTATAGTTCTAAAAATTCAGGTCTGTCCCAGACTGCAAATATGAGAGGTTCAAAAACAATAAGGGAGAGACTCATATCTCAGAATAATTGCTTCAGACTGGCAAACAGTCTTTGAATTTTCTTTAAAGAAACACTGTAAATCAGGTACATGCTGATTTTTTTTTTCCCTGGAATTTAAATATGACATCTGTGTTGGCTGCCTTATTCTGCATCCATGAAGACTTTGAGTTTAAGGTGCTTCAGCCCCCCTGCTCTGATCCAATCTCCCTCCTCTCTCCCAGAAGCAGGCACCCCTAGGCCCTCGCTCTAACCTAATGAACCCACCCCTCCCCGAGAGCTAGGAACTCTTAGCCTCCCTGCTCTAACCCAATGCACCTCCTCTATCTCAGAGCCAAGCACCCCCTGTGAACCCCTCCCTAGCTCTAACCTATTCCTGGGTCTCACTGGAGCCACCGCCGCCACCACTGTCACGCGCTTCTCTGAGGAATTATCAGTCGTCGATGGGCCGTGGCCTTCAAGCGGAGCAGGGCCACCTCTGTTCTACCACATGCTAGGATATGGCATGCTAACTGGAGTGAGGACCCTGCTGACATGCACTAGAAGTTCTCTATAGTCCCATTTCATACAAGCTAGCTCATGCACAACAGACTAATGCATTGTATAGACAACCCCTGATGCCTGGAAATGTATTTCCTTTCCTTCACTGATTAAAACACCCACCAGTACACTACTAGATAGATAACAGAACAGGTAAAGGAAGAAAAGGTATAAAACATTGAAAAGGAAAAAGAGTGCTTAGTGTACATGAAATTGAGCAGAGATTCACAAATACTAAATTGAGATATATCGTATCTACTCAGAAAGGCCTATGATACTGTCTCACATGACTTTGCATAAGCAAACTAGAGAAATATAACAGAGGTGAACTTACAATAAGGTGGCTACACAACGGATTGGAAAACCACACCAAGAGAAGTCAAGCTGGAAGGGTAGATCAAGAGGGGTCCTGCAGGGATCTCTCCTGGGGATGGTCCGACTCAATATCATTATAAACTATTTTGGATAATAGCACAGAAAGTAAGCTTATAAAATGAAGAGACAGTGGTGGTGGCGGTGGCAGCAGCTCCAGTGAGACCCAGGCATAGGTTAGAGCTGGGAAGGGGCTCACGGGGGATGCTTGGCTCTGAGTTAGAGGAGGTGCATTGTGGGTAATACCAAGCTGAGAGGGATTGCAAGCACTTTGAAGACAGTAGAATTCAAAATGATCTTGACAAATTGGAGAAATGGCCAGAATAAACAGGATGAAATTCTGTAAGGACAAACACAAAATACTATACTTGGATGTGAGGATTATAGTGTATCACAAACCAAATATGAGTCAACCATGTAATACAATTGCAACAAACAAACGAACAAAGATAGATTCTGGGATGTATTAGTAAGAGCATTGTAAGCAAGACCATGAGAAATAATTCTTCCACTACACTCAGCACTGAAGAGACTTCAGTTCGAGTACTGTATCCAGTTCTGGTCACCACAACTTTGGAAACGTGAAGAAACTGGATCCAGAGGAGAGCAACAAAAATGATAACATTTCTAGAAAACATAACCGACAAAGAAAGATTGAAAAAACTGTGTTTGTTTAATTTGGAGAAGAGAAGATTTAGGGGAGGGAGAGAGATAATAGTCTTCAAGTGTGTAAACGGTTGTTATAAAGAAGCGAGTGATAAATCATGCTCCTTGTCTGCTGAGGACAAGAAGGAAGTAATGGACTTACATTGCAGCAAGAGAAGATTTAAGGTAGATATTAGGAAAAAATTCCTAACGATAGTTAAGCTCTGGAACAAATTATCTAGGAAGTTGTGCAATCCTCATCACTGGAGGTTTTTAACAACAGGTTGTACAAACACCTGACAGGAATGGCCTAGATAGCACTTGGTCCTGCCTCAGTGAAGGAGACTGGACGATCTATCAAGGTCCCTTCCAGTCTTACACAACTATGACTGTGATCATGTCACCTGACTACTGTATTAGCAAAGGCCATACAACGTTCCCAAAATGATTCCTAGAAATAATATAATTTTAAAATTACCACTAATGGAGTGTGGCTCTTGGTAAAAAGATGATAAGAGATCACCAGATACTTGTGAACTAAGAAGCTGACTATTATTTGGCAAACAACATTCAACAGATGGCTATGTAAATGTCAAACATAGGTATTTTCCATAGTTTGGTCCATGAGGAACAGAATACGTATTTAGTCTCCTGACGCCCTTTTTACATACTGCCCTATTTGATCCCAGTCCACTTATGAGGGGTAGTTTATTTTACGTGTTTCTAGATTAATTGACTATATACAACTACTGATACATAAAAATTTGCAAGATCATCTTTCTAGTAATCAATATTTAATTTTCCCCAAAACGTATTCATAACATAGCAAAGATCAGCATGCATTCAGAATAGCAGCAATTGGCCATTTTCAATTAAATGCAATTTTATTACATGGCTGAAAGTTAACCTACTTGGTCTGATGATTCCCCCTCCCCCCATGTTTTGACATAAAATAGAATAAAGATGGTTACAGTCTTAAAAAATAAAGTACAATCTGCAAAATATATTCTTTAAAACAGGAGTGGGGAACCTTTTTTGGGTCAGGGGCTGCACACAAGTGAGAAGCAAAAATACAACCCTCACCGAAGTGGCCCCTAAGAAGGAGAAAGACACTCATCACATTTTCCTTGCACACTAGAGCCTGGGGGGACATGCAAGTAGACTTTGTATGCTCCATACCCATGGGGGAAAGCAGGTGGTGGGGAGCTGGAGCACCAACATGGGCTCCTCAAGGCTGGGGAGGGAGCCCAAGAACTCAGGGATCAGATCCAGGGAAGCCATATCTGGTCCCTGGGCGTCAGGTTCCCCATCACGGTTTTAAAATATATTTACATCAAAATTATCAACAATCACCTCTTCCTCAAGTCTGCCATCACGCAATGTTGGTGGTATCCCCGGATGTTTTGCTGTCAATAGTTCCATCAGATTGTGTGTAGAATGAAGTCTCTACATGTACAGAAAAGCAACAAATATCATGAAACACAATATACAGTATTATCTGTTACTACAACAAAGTAATAATCAGTAGAATCATAGAACAAGGCTACTTATGAGAATAATAATTATTTAATATAAAGGTACAGCTTCCCTCCGTAAATTACAAAGTAAGCATTATTACTTCCATTTACAAAAGACAAAAAAGAAACAACCAAGGAACTGATTTCGCCAAGATCTCATAGCAAACCAATTAAAAAGTCTGATATCGAATCCATGTCTTCAATTCTCTGCTTTGTATTCTTTCCACTATATCACAGCTGTTTCCCCTAAAGCTATTGTGAGATACAAGACATTTATCTTAAAAAAGTATTCTTTTAAAATTATTTTTGAAAAGAATATGGAATGAAGTTGCTTATTATATTCCTAAAATAGACAAACTAGAAAAGCTGAAAGAAATTACAAATTCAGAGCAGCTTCTGATGTTTTTCTTAAGTTTCAATAGTATAGCTTCATTAGCATCATTACTGTTATATCAAGGCCAAAAGAGATCACAAGATCATCTATTCTAACTTTCTTTGTGTCCCAGGCCACTAAATACCACCTACTTATCCCCATACTAAGTCCAGAAACTAGAATCACCCTGCATTATTACAGTCTTCAAGATATATTATGGTCTTCAAGGGCACATCTACACTGCATGCTTATTTCAGAATAAGCTATTTCTGAAGAAAATCTCCAAAATAGCTTTTTTCAAAATAGTGCTTCTACACAGCAAATGCCCATTCAAAATAGAGTGTCCACACTCACTGGACGCTGAATCGCATTTAAGGCCACCTAGAAGCATTTCAGGCAGGGCATTAGGACAGCAGTCACTTCGCATAGCTGCTGCATGAGCTATGAGGCTCATGCTTCAAGACCCCTCCCCCCCCGTACAATTGTGTCTCAGGCTCTTGACCTTTGCCTACATCCTTGAGGGACAACAAAGCCTTTTCTCGACCTGCTGTGGTTGCCCTTGCAGACACCACAGTGCTCCAGCCATGAGCTGGACCTGCCTCCAAGCAGTTGACAGCTCATATATTGATTGCATGCTGCACCTCCTACTGCAATTTCTGCGGGCTGCCCTTGTGACCCTGGAGGAGGAGGACTCCAAGCTCATTGAGGGGCACCACCTCACCTCTCTCCATGCGCTGCTCATGCAGCTTGAACCCATCCTCCCTCCCCTGCACATCGTGCACCACCGCTTCTGGCAACTAGACACCAGTTCCGACTGGTGGGACTGGATTGTCATGGAGTGGTAAGAAGCCCAGCAGTGGCTCCTGAATTTCCACATATGGAATGACACCTTCATGGCTTGCCCCAGCCCTTTGACAACAGGACACCTGCATGAGACCTGCCATCTCCCTCCAGAATCGGGCACCCATCACCATCTGGAAGCTCACCACACCAGACAGCTACCAATCCATCGGGAACCATTTTGGCGTGGGGAGATCAACCGTTGGGGCCATGATCATTCAGGTGTGGTGCTCTCGTGCTATTGTCCTAGGAGGATGGTAAACTGCAAATGGGGTTCCCTAGGGAAGAGGATGATGGTGGAAGCCCCCTCCGTGAGAGGTTTTTCAGTCCCGCCTTCATGATGCCATGCCGGGGGTCAGGGTAACTTGGGGTTATTCCTGGTGTGTGAGAAAGAGGGGGATTGGGCTTGCGAAAACTCCTAAAGGCTCTGGCAACTCTGTGACTCTGTGTCTCTCCCTCTGCAGGTGGTACAGGCCATCAACACTGTCCTACTGCTCAGGGTCATCAACCTGGGCAACATGGACCCCATCATTCCCAGCTTTGCCACCAATGGGCTTCCCCAACTGTGGAGGGGCTACTGACAGCACCCACATCTCCATCCAGGCCCCCTACCACTGGGCATCCAAATACATCAACCGCAAGGGGCACTTCTCCATGGTCCTGCGGGCCCATGTTGACCACTGCGGCAAGTTCATGGACATCTACATTGGGTGGTTCGGGAAGGTGCATGACACCCGCATCTTCTGAAACTCCAGCCTCTTCCAGAAGCTAAACACAGGCACTTTTTTCTCTGACTGCATCATCAGGGTCAGGATGTGGCCATGCTAATGTACATTGTAGGGACACAGTCTACCCTCTGCTCCCCTGGCTGATGAAGCCCTACACTGGACACCTTGACCCCAACAAGGAACATTTTAATGCCAGGCTCAACAGGGCCTGCCTTTGGTGGAGGTTACCTATGGGTGTCTCAAAGGTAGGTTCCATTGCTTCCTCACTCAGCTGGACCTCGGCGAGTGGAATGCCCCACAAGTGGTGGCTGGGTGCTGTGTCCTCCACCACCTTTGTGAACATGAGGAGACGTTCCTGCCGGAGGGGAGATGGGGGGGGGGGGGAAGAGGCCGAGCACCTCGGCAGGGCCTTCGAGCAACCATGCACAGCTGCCATCTGGCAGGCCCATCAGGAGGCTGTGTGCATCCAGGAGGCCCCGAGGGAGAATTTCATCCAGGTGTGAGACTCTCCCTTGGGCCTCCCCACAAAGGGCCTCTGAAGTGGCCCACTGTGCCTTTCCTCCCCCCAACTCTCCCACCTTCCCCTCCCAACACAATAAACCACACTTTTTGGTTTGAAAGAATAAATTAATTGTCTTTAATTGGGGTAAACATAACAGGGGAGGGACTGGGAAAAAAATGTGGGAGGGGGATAGGGAGATGGAAGGGGAAGGGGAAGAAAAGTGGGGAGGAGAGGCTCAGGGATAGGGCTGGGACCGGCATCTGCCTCAGGTAGTCCCACTGCCTATTGTGTGGAACCCTCATTGGCCAAGAGAAAAAGGTGGGGAGACAGGTGCGGGAGCAGGTGTGGCAGCAGGAGTAGCCACCAGGCAGTCGAGGACAGTGGTGAAAGCCATCAGGTACCATGACGCAGCTGCAGGTCCTCCTGAAGTCTCCACTTCTGCCAGTCCTGGGAGCACTGCAAGGCAGCAATGTGCTCTGTCTGGAGGTCCTTGTGGGCTTGTGTGCACCTGTGGATCACGTGGGTAGGGAGGATGGCACAGGAGGTTTTGACCACTCCCCTCTCATAGCTGGTCCAGCTGCGTAGAACAAACAGAAAGGTCAGTCATCCTGGGAGACACTGTGCATGAAGCCTAGCCCTCAACTCTGAGCTGAGACCAAAAGGTCTCGGGTTAGACGAAGGCAATGTGCTTCAAGCAAGATAGCGGGCCCTTTCCTGCAGGAGCACAGATGTCCAAGAGGGGAGTCTTACTATCCCCACGTCCCAGGAACAAGCAGGCATGACAAGATTCTGGTCAGACTGGGAACCTGCAGCTGAGAGGGAGGCCACGGGGCAGCTGGCCTTCCCTCTGTGCCACGCACACGCTGGGTCCAGCAGTGGCGGAGTCCCACATAAAGAGGCCTTGCACCCCTGCCCACTGGAGGAAAGGGGGGGAAGGTGTTGGGAGGGTGGTGTATGTGAGCGGCAGACACTCCTCCGCCTCACTGCTCTGTCCCCAGGAGCAGATGGGCATGCCCATGTGTCATATGTGGCACTGCTGTGTGACTCCCTCCAGATCTTCAGTTTCTTTCTTGTGGTAGGAGGGTGTCCCACCCTGGTGTCAGAAGTAAGGCAGGCCTCTCCAGATATCCTGTGAGGAAGAGCACAAGCGTCCTCTGTTGCAACCTCCTGGGGCTAAGTGTCCTGGACTGGCACTAAACGTGCACAGGTTGCCGCGCAGTTACCCAAGCTGAAAAGGCCAAGCGAGGAGCGCGCAGCTGCCCCATACCACCCACCACCTCCAACCGTGTGCATTTAGGGAAAGTAATGGCACTCACCTGGTGGGCCTTCCCCAGTTTTGGATGATGCCTGGGAGACATCCCGGGAGGGAGAGGAGGTACCAGCTGCAGGATGAGCATGACCTCCTGGCTGGTGGGCATCGAAATTTTTCTGGCCTTGTCCGGCTCCTTCTCCTCCTCCTCCACACTGGCTCTGCCCCCTGGGAGGGCGACAATAGGTGTCTCCAGCCCTGAGTCCACAACGAGGTGAGGGAGGGACTGACCCACTCCCTAAGATGTGGTGGAGCTGAGTATAATATGGGCAGGCCTGCAGTGCTGCCCCAGAGCAAGAGCTATGCTCTCTGGCCTCGACATAGGCCAGTCTTAGTTTTTTATCTTTCATGAGCACCTGCTCCTGGGCACGCACGTGGCCCTTGTTGTCCAGGTTGTCAGCCATCTGGCCAGAGATATCTGCATTCCTGTGCCTGGTGTGGAGATGCTGGAGGTTTGCCACCTCTCCCCAGACCTCAATGAGGTCCAGGATCTCTGCAAGAGACCAGGAAGGTACACGGCTCTTTCATCCCGGGCAAGGTCCTTGGAGCTTGCTGCTGGCTCCCTTGCAGCTATGGATGGATCAGTGGGAGCAACAGGGTTGCTCGTGGTCGTTGCCAATGCTGTGCAGGCTGCTGCTCTGTGGTTCACAGCTATCAGGGCCAGCTGTATGCCACAAGCCCTTTTCCCTGTGGCTGCACCTTTAAAGCCTGCAGGGGAAGGGGGACTATAGAGCTCTGATAAGTGTGGCCAGAGTGGCCAGCAAGGCACGTATGGGATTTCAAAATAACTCCTGCTGCCCTGTCTACGCACACCCTATACCAAAATAGTAATTTTGGAATAGGCGTTTTTCCTCCTAAAATGAGAGTTACAGAATCCAGAATCAGATGCTTGTTATTTCAATATTATTGTGAAATAAAAGGCTTGCTGTGTAGACGCTCACATAGTTATTTCAGAATAATGTTCATTATTCCAAAATAATGCTGCTGTGTAGACGTGCCTCAAGATATTAAACCATCGTGTGCCACAAGAGGGAAAGTAATGCACCACTACACAAGGGCCCTGCAATGGCAGAGAATTGATTTAGTGAGATATACCCAGACATCAACAGAGGCAGCTTGATATGCCTATATAATTAATAGAAGGTAGATCCTGCTTGAATTGACAAAACAAAAATGTAACATCGGATGGGATAAATATGGCCAAAACAATGCCACATTGGTGCTGAGTTCTGTATTAGAAGACCCCAATGCAAGACAATGACCTGAAATAATATTTAATTTCCCTGGGGGGGCGGGGGGGGGGGGGGGCTGTAAGTAGTAAGGCAACCAACAGGAAACTACCTCACTTTTGAGTTATCACGAAAAATATATAAACATACATCTGCTGTAAGACAAAAGAGTTGGTCCAAATTTACCTAGTTTACTATGTACTTTAAATATAAACCATCATCTGCAGTTGCTGTTACTGCTCCCACCCCCAGGCCAATCAAGACAGGGGGACAGTGGAGCTCACAAAGTCTCTTACCTTGCCAGGGGTATGCAGCACTAGAGGGAACTGCCAGTTGTTCAAAATGGCTGGCGGTTCCCTCTGGGTACCATGTACCACTGGCAGGGTGGAGACTGAGTGCTCCCCTGCCCCATGGGGGAGTGCTCAAAGTCTCCCCCCTGCCAGTATCCCGCCCCTTCCTCCAGAGGCCCTGCCCCTTTGGACGTTAGCCCACGGCCACTATCAAAATTGGTGAAGTGGCCCCCTTACAAAAATTATTGCCCACTCTTAGAGGTATCATTTCTTGTGATATAACAATTTGACTTAGCTCCTTTTATACTCCAGAACTATCACAACTGCTTTTTATTTGTCTGTCTGAACTCTACCACCACTGATGTTAGCAATCATATGTGAGATTCCAGAATGAGAGCTTGATAAATTCTGTTGTACACCAGCAGGCAGAGTTCTAGTATTTTGGTGCGTCACACAAAATTAGAAGCAAGGTTTTATAATTTTATTTGTTGCAATATAGTGGCTTTTAAACAAAAACTCTGTAGATTAGCTGACTTTTCTCATACATCACAATGTTTAAAGTATATTATATTTGAAGACAGAACAAGTTAACAGCGTCCTTTTGGTAAACCCCAAGGAGAAACAGATGCACAAGAAATTTAAACTGAGACATGAGAACTGTCAAGTAAGTATAAGTAAGTATATGTTCACATGTTTATTTAAAAAATGCCTGTGAACTTAAATGCATACTTACTTGCAGTGAATCTGTTTTGAGCTTTTCTTTGTGCTCTTCAGAGGAACGCAACACCTCTCTGTAGAGGTCTGCTGCCAAAGCATATTCACCTGAAGAATTCAAATACATTTAGAACAAACACAGCATGAGGTCTATCTCCAAATGGCCACGAAAAGCTATCATCTATAACATATGTAAGATGCCCTCAGAGGGACCATCTACTATTTATCTGACAGTTTACAGCAACCGAAAAACCTGCTATTTTAAACATCAACCATTTTACCCAATAGTGGAGCTCTATTCTAAAAAGTAAGTCTGTAAAAAGGGCATAGTAGGATACTATATTTGTTATTTCTCAATTACTTCAAGAGCAAAGAAACTTAGAAAACTACAATTGTCCTGTAGCACCTTAAAGATTAACCAAAAATATGTAGATAGTATCATGAGTTTTTGTGGGCACAACCTGCTTCTTCAGATGACAAGTGGGTTGTATCCACAAAAGCACATGATACTATCTATATATTTTTTGGTTAGTCTCTAAGGTGCTACAGGACCATTGTTGGTTTTTTAATTTTTTTTTTAAGTTACAGACTAACATGACTACTCCTCTGAGACTTTCAAGAGCAAAGAGTCACAGTTCCCAAGTTAAATATGGTTTCTGCAATTACCAGACCTGCAAACTTGGTTTCAGAGTCTAACAGTATTCTTTTGTCTATATTTTCATACTTCAAAATTAGCCTTAAAATCCCATCCATTGCAACACTCACTACACTGGTACAACTAAATGCAGAATTTGCCAATTACCCAGGATAACGAAAGCATGAGAATGACTCTATAGCATGGCCGTTAGGGCACTTGCCAAGAAATTTCAACTTATGCTTCCAAATCCCTGCTCCAATGACTATTTAAATATTTATAAAAAGCAGAACAGCTTCAACAGGAGAGACTGAGAAAGCCTTATATGACTAGAGCACTCTCCTACAATACAGGAGACATATATTCAAACCCTTTATCTACATAAGGCAGAGGGAAGAGTTGAACTCTTGTTTCCTGCATCCCAAATGAGTTCCCTGATCATTGAGCTAAAGGTTTTAAAGAAAGCCACCTCTTACTGCAACCTCTTCCCATTTTTCCCACTGACCTTTTGTAAATCTACTCCTCTGCTTTTGTGAAAATGCCCTCAGTCTCAATGTTTTGTTTTGACTCACTAAATTATTCTGATTTACCAAAAAATTCATTTTTGGTTTGGTCTGAAATGAAAAGCTTATTTTGATTTTTCAGATTTACCAGTAATTCAAAACATCCATTATTTATCCAGGTCGTGCCCCTTCCACAATCACTTTTCAGAACAGAACTACAGGCAGTCCCCGGGTTACGTACAAGATAGGGACTGTAGGTTTGTTTTTAAGTTGAATTTGTATGTAAGTCGGAACTGGTACATATTGTAGGGGAAACTCTAGCCAAACATTTCTCCAGAGCTCAGTTTTATTCTCCCATGCCTCACTTCCCTCAGTCCCTCAAGCTGAGGTGTCTGCTGAGAAAAGCCGCTCCACGTCTCCCTGGTCTGCTGGGGGAGGGGGGGAAGAGGCGCTAGCTTCGCATCGCCCTGGTCTGCTGGGGGGAAGCAGCTAGTGCGGGTTGCCTCACCCCGTTTGTAAGTAGGGATCCGATGTAAGTCGGATCCATGTAACCCGGGGACTGCCTGTATAGTTTAAGAGGCCATGTGCACCTCGAAGAAAACATTAACTGATATTAACTTGAAGATGTATTTGTAAATCATAAAAACACAATTGTGCATGCTTTCCCTCCAACAACAAACACAGGAAGACTGGACGATAATGGTGAAAGCCCTTTCTAGTTACAAGTATCTTGAAAAATTATGTTTGAACAAGAGCTACAATTTCTTATGCTGACTCAGAGTTATTGGTGGCACTAGAGTAGGTGCTCATGAAAGATGTAGAATAGGATATCTATTTAGGAAAATAGGTGTTTATTACTTTTTCTTCATCAAGCTGCTTCTCAAAAAAGGGAAAAATTTCATCTTTGCTACAAGTACATTTCAAAGAACTGAAGCTTTGCTGATCATTCATTTTCATTATCGCTGTGTATTTCTATCCAGAATACTTGCTTCTCTCTCCTGTAGGTCCCAGCAGCCATTACAAACTATTCATTTCAAACCTATTAACTGCTGATAAGCTGAACCGAACTTAGTCTTTCAGGGATGCGGGTGGTGGCAAATTACAGGGTGAGGAAGTTATCTAGTAAAAGCTTTACTAAAAGAAGAACAGGTAAACTGAAAAGACTGCTGAAGTTAATACAGCTTAACTAAAATGACATTACGTAATTTACCAAATCTGAATTACTAGGTATTAGAAAATGCAGTATTCTACACACTTCAAAGCACACTGGTAATCACCAGGACAACAGCTGATTAATAGATACAAGTGGGAAGGAACTGAATAAAATGTATTCTTATCTCCACAAGAGATTGTTTTCAAAGTGAGTACTAACACTAGAACGAAGGGAGGTAATTCCATGCAACTTACTTGTTTTAACAGGGGTAACAAAAAAAGAAAAAAGAAAAAGAAAAAGGCAGGTTCTGCTTTTGTTTTGAACGTTTAGAACTAAGCATCCAAGCAAATTACACTGCTTGGTAACAGATTTGCACAATTATTTCTCCTTGCTTCATTTTTCAGATTTCTGATTAGAACCCAAAACCCCACACACTGATTCAATTGGAATCCACACTGCCATTTATATGCTAATATACTCTCAACTAACAGTGCATTTTCAGTGGCAACAACATAATGACTACATTCTCTATGCATACAGCAATTTCTTGAGACTTGGGGGTGGAAAGTATAATTTTCATTGCTTCCAAATCGGTTATCTTTTGTACTTCCAACTTCAAATGTCACTATCAGTCCTGGCTATTGATGCCACTACAATTTATTATAGCTTAAAAATAATATTGCAAAAGCATCCGTATATTGAAAATGAAAAGTAATTTGAATGGAGATACAAAAAGCCTCAATAACACATTTTACTAAAAAGTTTATACTATAGAATGCCATACATACTTTCTAGGGAAGAGACCAAAGATTTCACTGACCACTAGATGGAAGAAGTCAAGTTTAGTGAAGGGAAGGAATGCGCAAATAACAAAAAATTCTGATAAATTAAGCACCACATGTACTTCCGGCATAGTGACACTCTTTGCAGTTATGTTCTGTTATCTACAAAAAACTTGGATGTAGCTGTCACAATTCCAGAGGTAAATGATCCTTTGACCCCTTCTTATCCCTCTTAGATCTCAGAGTTCTAGTCATCACCCTTTTTAGGAGACAGCCTGTGACACCCACTCTCTAGGCTGGGGAATTAGGCACCAATCTTCTCTACAATTCATTCTGATCACCTCTGTAAGTCTGACCATTTCAGCATTTAGTGTTCCATTCATTCAGGAGCAACAACAATGTTTACCTGTGACCAGCCAGTGTTCCTAAATCAAAGTATTATTTTATTCTCAACAAAAGCAGTACAGAGAAAACATCTCAAGCAAGGAACACCTGATATAAAGTCTTAGCTTTCACCTATCTTTTGTATGAAGACACTATCAGGTTTCAAAGTATTTCAGTACTATCATAGGGCCTCTCCCTCTGGCTCACAGTACTATGCCCAATTCCTGGATCAGGAGAGAGTGACCTCTCTCCCTACTTCAAGGTGGTCAGTTTTCTGGCAAACATGGAACCCAAAACCATATATTTTTGAACCAGGTAAAACCAGGTTATGCTATTTTCTCCAGGAGTCAGACTTCTCCAGACTGGATACCTGCTTAGGGACTTGCAGTAGTCACCACTTAGTGGTTTTAATTCCAGCAGGAAATTATTTAGCAAAATCATGAAGCCAGAATATAATCCCATTTAGGAAGTTACACACAACTTTTATAAAGTTGATACAGGCTGAACCTCTCTAATCCAGCACGGATGTCCGGCAACATCCATGGTCCAGCATGATTTTATTAAGTCAGATGTCCACTTATGTGGCCAAGTTTTCTGTGGTCCCATAAAATTTGTTTACAACTACCAGTCCTGGCTCTCAGTGTTCTGTGCTGCTAAGAGCCCAGAAATCTGTGGAAAGTGTTGGTAATGCAATACTAACCTCCCATGGTTCAGCAAACTGGTCAGGCCCTGAGGATGCTGGACTAGAGAGGTTCAACCTGTTCAAGAATCTTAAGTATCCTCTGTATCTGTCACAGGAGCCACTGTCACAGCCCTAACAAAAGTTGAGACAAAAATGTCCCTAATTCACCACAGTTTTACGTAAGTGCAAATCAACAGACTTCAGTGGAGTTACACTTGAATCACGCCAGTGTGATAGCAGAATCAAGCTAGATTTGTGACTTTTATTCTCTCTTGATTAATCTAGACCTTAGAAAGTGAACAAAGAATGTTAGAAAATGCAAGATGCTGTGATGCAGTTCACAATATACTGTACCTCTTCCTTCCCTGTCAGCTCAAAGAAATTTGTTGGCACTTCAGATGCTGCGTGTATACTTTTTCAGTTTTCTGTTACTGCATTATGTACTTTTTCTTAATATCAGTGGCCACCATAGCAGCTAAAAAGGGTGTAGTAACATACTGTAGCAATCTGCTTTACCTTTAATGATATGGATACCAGCTAAGCCATTGAGAGCACACACCAGTTGACGATGGGCTTCCTCACATTCTGTTCGACATTTCTTCTGCAATGAAGTTAGTAGCTCTTCCATAGTCATGGTGCTGAAATAAAGAGCTAATGCATCAACTTTGAAATAAAATAGACTCTGCACTTGCATGAAAAGTCATATTAGAAGTAGCAGATGTATCAAGCAAACATATGTTTGCAACACAAATAATCTCTAGGACAATATAGTGAAATGACAATTTTAGCAATCAATCCTTCAGATACAGTATTTGCACACATTGAGTTATGCACTATGCCCCAATCAGTAATTTTATCAGGGTATATGTCAAGAGAATAGAAATAAACTCCTCCAACTCTATGAAGACTTGGGAAGAGCATCTTCTTCATTCATAGCCACTATGTCCAAGTCTCTGCACTGCAACAACACAGTATCATTCCTCCAGAGACAAGGAAACAAAGGCTATTCTTGAAGAAAAAAGAAGAAAAAGTTATGCAACTGATTTTTAAATCACTTTCTCTCAGGGAGCAATTCATTACTTCAGCAACATGACTGAGCTCTACCAGTCTCTCAGGGGCCTGAGAGAATGCACTGGCCTCAAGAGATCTTTCCACACTGTAACAGGTAGTTTTTATATTTTAATTCTTATTTGTATTGCTTATCTACATAAGGGCAAACTGAAAAAAGGATCCTACCGTGTTAAGGGTTGAACAAAAAATAAGCAATGAAGCCCTAAACAGCAAATCTGGATAGACAAAACAAAGTACTGGGGAAAAGAGATATAACAAGCAAGTGAACAACATGATGGTTGGCAAGCTTTCAGTACTCCTGTTGCCTTTCCAGTGGGGGAGATAGAGGTGCTACTGATTTAAAACTGAAATTTATACTGAGCTACTTTTCTCAGTTGTACTGGCAAATATGCACAGCACCTTTTATTCACTCAGTGCACAGTTAACCTGTGGAACTCCTTGCCAGAAGATGTGGTGAAGTCTAGGAAATTAACAGGGTACAAAAAAGAGCTAGATGTACCTAACCTCCATGAATCGATCAATGGCTATTATTCAGGATGGGTAGGAATGGTGTCCCTAGCCTCTATTTGTCTGGAAATAGGTGATGGGGAAGGATCCTGTGAGGATTATCTGTTGTGTTCCCTCCCTCTGGGGCATCTGGTATTGGCCACTGTCAGCAGACAGGATACTGGACTAGATGGACCGTTGGTCTGACCCTGTATGGCCGTTCTTATGTTCTTAACCACTGCTAATATACTCTACAGCTCTAGCCAGCACCATTAATCTTTTATTTTCATAAGCATATAGAATGAAAAATTTCTAAAAGCAAAACAGAAATGGCACACACAAATTATGAAACTAAGGCCTAGTCTACACTAGAAAATTAAGATGGTTTAATTATGTTGGTTGAGGTGTGAAATATCTACATCCCTGAGTTGTGGAGTTAAGCCAACCTAAGTCCCAATGTAGACAGTGCAAGATCACCAGAAAAATTCAACCTAACTATTAATACTTTGGGAGGCGGATTACCTACAACAAGAGAACCTCTTCCATCGGCACAAGTAGTGTCTATACTGAAGTGCTAGAATAGCACAGCTGTGCCACTGTATCACAATGGGCACAACCCCTTAATTCAGTTAACTTCAAACAATCTGAGGCTAAGAATCAATTTCAAGATAAAGTCCTGATTGAGTTTAAAGTCTAGAAGAACCTAAAAAGTATTCTGTTTAGGAATGGCTAAGACAGCCTTATTTGCTGCTTTCACTAGATAATGACAAAATTAATATGGTCTCACAGGTGTATCACACTCCAGGTGTCATTTCCCTTATTTCAGTCCAATTCTCCTATCACCACAATATCCAACAATTAATTCTTTTCATTCACATGCAAATAAAAGAATTCATAAACCAAATCTTCTCTGTGTTCAGGGAATGGTCCACTGCTGCAGACAGGACTGGTTCATAAGAGAATAAATAAAGAGTGCCTGCAAACTGCCTTTTCTTACGAAGTTTTTACTGAGGGTTCATCTTTTAGTCTTGGTCCTTCACTACAATTGCTATGCTGCTGTTATCCATCAACTTTCCACTGAAATCAATGCAGAGCTAGGATATTCCTGGTGTACTTAGCAACATGGCTCGCACACTGTGCTTGAACATCACTGGAATGTTTGGCAGTATTCACATAGTAATGTGCGATGGATTGAGAGAGGGAGGGGAAATACTGACATTTCTTGTGTTCTACCTCTGCTTCCATACTTTTAAATATATCAGGCTGGAAAATCCTACAACAGATTGTCTGCAGCTGTAGCTATTAGGCAACAGAAGAGGCATAATTCTATGCTGAAGGTGTCTTGCGAGGAGAGAGTGGAGGGACTAAGGACACAGAATAATGGACACACAGGAAAGATATATAGAGAGCAGAGAGGAACAAAGGAAAAGGTGACTGGAAACAGCAGAAATACATTCATATTAAGGACCAACTTCGGTTCTTTCCTGCCTGTAGCACCAAGAGATTGAAAAATGCAGAAAAAAAACAGTGCTCTCAGTCCCTGAGCTAGAAGTATGCACCTATATCTATATCTATCCATTACTGCCAACGAAAAGAGGACTCATTTGCTCCAACATCGCTTTCTCTAGCATTTAGGAATTACTAGAACTAATAAGCCCATTGCGTCCTTCTCAGCTTCTGACATCAGATAAGATCACGCCTGATACAGTATATCTGCAAATGGCTCAACTGGTAGGTATAATTTTTGACTAAGGGCTGCAGCACTGACAGCCCTATGGTATTTACGCATGTGAGGGGAAGGAGAAAATTTTTATAAGTGTGTGCACAAAAACAAAGATTTTGAAAGTCTAACCCTAAATTTTAAAACACAAAAGTTATTTATTAATACCAGTTTATTTAAAACTTAAAAAAAACCTACTCTGTGCTGCTTATTCACTTTGCACATAACTCTTCTTTTACACACTGAACCCTGAAGACTAAATAGGTTCATTTTTCTCTCCTACTCAGCTTCATTTTTCAAGTTCTCATGCTGTAGTACAACGTTTTGTCAGCAAACACTGAAGACAAATATAAATTCCACCAAATTTAGTATCTCAAAACTGTATCTAATAATAAATATAGTACCTCCTCCAGTATAGTTCCCCTCTTCATCACAGAGAAAGGTTAGTCTTTGGAAAAGTGCCAAATAATGAACACTCAACATTGCTTTCTCTAGCATTTAGGAATTACTAGAAATAATAACCCCATTGTGTCCTTCTCAGCTTCTGACATCAGATAAGATCACGTCTGATACAGCATAGCTGCAAATGGCTCAACTGGCAGGTATAATTTTTTTTTACTTTAACAACATTGGCCCCCTGATTCTGCACTAATAAATTTAATGGGAGCTTTGCCATTTATTTCAGTGAATGTAGGATCAAGCCCTCAGTGTCCAGTTTAAGCATTAATAAAATTCACCTTTTCTGCAATGGCAAAAATTCCCCACGAACAGCTTGCGGATGACAGCAGGCCTGCCTCAGCCGCAGCAGAGGGTACAGAATAGAAGTGACAGTCCTCCTGTCTAGGCTGCTTAGTTTAAGAGTCCAATCAGAAATTTTCCTGAGTTTTGCTAGTGCATCTTGGCAGCACACTTCATGCTGACGATGATAGAAGTGTCTTTCCACAGGAGAAAAGTGTAGCCAATGCAAATCTTCTGTCTGAGGGGGAATTTGAATCTGCAAAGTAAAAGAAAATAAATTAATAAAATGTTTTAGCGAAAGCGCTATTTATGAACAATTTTTTGAAGTCCGTATTTACTTGATCAATCACGTCCTTCTTTGCTGACCTCCACATTACGCTGGCAATTAGGTTGTAGAGAGGCTGAGGATTTTTCCTACAGTACGGTCGATACAAAAGCTGATCCCACCAATGTTTGACCCAGTAAGGATCAACTCCAAGAAAAAGCACTAATCCATATAGATCTGATAAAAGAAGAAGCTTATTTTACTAGATGCTATTTTAGAATGCCAAATGAAAACATTTTCAACAGGAATGTCACCAGGTTTGAAATACCTACATGCTTAAATCACAAAGGCAGACTCAGTTTTCAACACCCTTCCGCAGAAAACAGATGAAGCTCTATGAAGTTTACTGTGTGCTACGGTCTTTTGACTGAGACCTCAAATGTCAAGGTCCTGTCTGTTTCATGTAACTTTAAAGATTATACAACACTTTCCATAAGGATTGGAGTTTTCCCAAGAATCTTATTTAAAAAACCAACACTGCTCTCTGTCATTATTTCACAACTTGCAGTGCACCAATTGCTTACTACCTCCCACCCAGAAGTGGCTTTCACTCCTTCAATAGGACCTTAATATTATGACAAAGGAAATCAATTAAGATTTACAAACTATAAGCATTCTTCTCTAGGATTATAAAATATCTACTACAGAAACCTAGGAGTAACAAAGTTGGAAAGTATAGTTCTCTCCAGGAGCCCCAATTCATCAGAGCTATGTACACTACAACTAAACAAGCTTACCTTCTAATCCTCGCTGCACAGGAGTGCCACTTACACACCAGCGATTGATTCCACTCAAACGGAGTGCCATTTCTGCAGCCTAGTGAGAAAAAAGATAGAAATAGCAATAAGTAGAAAAACATGAGAAGTCTGAAAGAGCCAAGAAAAAGATCACTCACTCTAAAGAACCATGACTGCATGCATCAGCCTTGCAAAAATCTACTGTATTATTGCCTGTGGAGGGCAGTATTTTTGATTGGCAGATAAGAGGTTTTTTCAATAAGGGTATGCCTACACTTGCACCCTAGTTTGAACTAGGGATGTAAATGCAGGCATTCGAAATAGTCAATGAAGCGGGAATGGTTCGAACTAATGCGTCCTGGCGCGCACTTCCTGGTTCGAATCAGCTGTGATTCGAACTAGCGCGCCAGCGAGATCATGCTTCATTGACTATTTCGAATGCCTGCATTTGCATCCCTAGTTTGAACTAGGGTGCAAGTGTAGACATACCCTAACATAATAATAAAGTAGGGGAAATAAAATGTTCTGCCTGGACTGAAGAAGAAAACATCAGGGTCATCAGTATAGTAAGAGAACAAACTAATTTTAGTTCTACAGACTTTCCTACATGTATAACAACTACTCCATTTGCTTTCATATAAAGGAAAGGAACTGATCCAGAGCAACAAGTTTCAGATGGCTACCTCTATAACCCTAAAGTATGCCAGACAGAGTTTGCTGTGATTATGCTCTTGGTGCTCTTCGTTTCCTACTACTAACTCCCATTAAAAGACCACTAAAATTATATTAAATATTCCCTGACACTTTTATATACAAATAATTGACATATTTGCCACAAGAATGTTAAATAATCATTTGGGGGAGTGGAGATGAATATCATCATAATATGGAAGAGTGAGAACTCATGTATTACAGAAAACTGATAGACGTATAAGCAGAACTGATACCTGGTTTTTTTCTCCATACATACACACATATGCATATGTATACACAAACACATTCAAAGAAGGGGGTGGCATATACACACAGAAGATTCATTACGCTTTTATTTATTTTAAAAACAAATAGATCTCGATAGCTGCTGAGATCTATCACAAATCTCATTCAAACTGAATGAAGTGTTTATAACAAGAAGGTAAGTTAACAGATGTGTTTGTAATACAATTAAAAAAGTGATAGACTGTTATGAGAGTAGCATTTTCTGGTTTTATCTTCCTACCCTGGACAAGGGGGTAGACAAACAAATTAAAATAATCTCCCTCTGCAAACTGATAGAATGAACCTAAAAAGAGAGTCTCAAGTTATTTCCAGCTATTTTACATTTTCTAGACCTAAAGGACATATTAGTGTCTCTAAACCAGTGGTTTGCAGATCCCTGAGGGTTCATGAGGGCACTTTAGGGGTTCTGCAGAAAGTTTTTAAAAGTTAGGATCGGGCCCACTACAGTGGGCGCAATCCTTACTTTTCTTCATCTCCCCCCCCTTCCCCAAGTGTGTGTGTGCGGGGTGGGGGAGGGAGACAGCAGCCATGAGCACTGGGACATGGATTGCTTTTGATCCTGTTCCCCGGAAGCTAAGGGAACGTGGGAGAAGTGTTTGCATGCCATGCATGCCTCTCACTCTTGGCTGGTGTGTGAGAGGCATGCATGGGATACAAGCACTTTCCCCTTGCTCCCTTAGCATTTGGGGAACAGGATCAAAAGCAAGCCACATCCTGGCATGCACAGCTGCCACCTTCTTCCCTCAACCCCCCCGCATTCCTGAAGTTCCGCCCTTGCCACCTACCCTCCTGAAATGACACCCTGAGGAGCTGTCAGCTCCAGAGCTTTCTTTCATCACGAGAGCCTCCTTGTTCCATGGATAGGCAGGGGACAAGAGCTGAGGAAGCAGTGCCAATGGGGGGAACAGCAGCCAATGGGACCTGAGAAGCTCCATGCCCTGCAGTCTGCACATCCCTCAGTCCACGCTGAAGCTGACAAGCTGCGACTATACTCTGGAGTTACCTTATAAATGGCTCAGTCACTTTTTACCATTTTTTTCTCTCTTTTGAATACGTCACCCTGCGCTAACCATTCAAAAGCTATTAGAGTGGTGGGAAGGGTTTAGTTGGGCTAGCAAAAATGGATCATTTGGAGGGGGTCTGTGAAATTTAATAGATTGAAAAGGGGCCCGTATGCTTGAAAAGGTTGGGAACCACTGCTCTAAACCATGTCACTGAATAGGTGAGTGAAGTGTTTGAAACCATCAAGCACAGTATACAACAGGGGTGGGCAATAATTTTTGAAGGGGGGGAGGGGCACTTCATGGATTTCAGAAGTGGCCATGGGCATACTTGGCCACATCCATGATAAGTGGACATCTGGCTAACCAAAATCATTGCTGGGATAGATTACATTAAATACTTTGAGCTAAATACACGTCACAACGTACCAACAAGGGAAACATTCAATAGTACATATCTCCAAAGGAAAGCAAACTAATAGTCAATTCTGAAGAAAAGATTATAAGGATCAGTTTATGTTAAATACAAGTTAACAGTCAAGAAGTAACTTTATCTTATTTTTTTCCCTGAAGTTACAATAATCTTGTCAACCTTTTTCAAAACAGGAGATTTCCTTACTTTTGCAGTGGTGCATTCAACCATTTGTGCTTCATCTAGGCAGATCCTCCACCACTCCACTGCTACTAAGGGACTTGGGATGGCCATATACCTCTTCTGGTTCCTAAAACGGCGCCCATCTTCACTGTTACTATGAGGGATGTCTACATAGTTCAGCTCAGTGCGAAGGACATCATAAGTGGTGATGACTACCTCCTGCTCTGCTAACATGTGAGGCTGCAAGAAGCCATGTTTCTTCACGCCTTGATACACCTACAAACATTTATAGATACAAATATGCAAGCAAAGACTGAAGATAAGAAACACTTTGTAACAAAGTATAAGATCTCTTTATACTTTTAAAGCGCACACACTTAAAAATGTCCTTTGCATAATGTAGTGTCAGTTCACAAAAAATGGCTACCAACCTTTCTGTAACTTGCTCTTCAAGATGTGTTGCTCATGTCCTTTCATGTGAGGCACGCATGCATCACATGCACATTTGCTGGAGAATTTTTTGCCATCAATGGTATGTCACGCCAGTTTCAGCACCCACTTGTGCCACACACTTATGCACTGATAGAAACAACCCGGCTGGCTCCTCACCCTCTCAATTCCTTCTTGATGTTAACTCCAACAGAGAGGCAAGAGTGTGGGCCATGAAAGGGACATGAGCAACACATCTCTAAAAATAAGAGCTATGGAAATATTAGAATCCATTTTTTCTCTGAATGCTTGCTCATGTCCAGATGTATGAGAGGAATTATCCACTGCTAGAAGATGGCTCTGACTACATCAGGGCGAAGAGTCTGCTTGTGGCAAGAGGAAAAAGAACTGCTGAGATTGTTCCAGGCTCCTACAAGGTAAGAAGCTTTGAGGTGAATTGACTGCTTCACACAGAATTTCCACAAGCGAATGGCCTCTTGACATACGGGAGAAAGAGTATGTCCCTCCATGTCTGTTGTTGTAAAACATGGCTACTATACTGTCTTCAAGGACTCAATGAACCTTGCCTGAAATATAGGGTATAAGTACCTGGCATGCTAGGTGGATCACTTTGAGCTCTCTGACATTTATATGTAAAGAGAGTTCCTCCAGGGACAGAAGACCATGAGTTCTGAGTTGCTCAAGTTGAGCCTCAGATGCATCAATTAGGATATGGAGAATTAGGGACTGAAGAAGGGAATGTCCAAACCTACTGACCAGGGATTCCTCCACCAATCTAAAGACAATCTAAAGAGGTGAGGACCTGAGCTGGAACTGTAAGCACCGAGTCCAAATGAGGACGGCCTGGCAAGTGGGCCAAGGCCAGACAGGCTTGAAGGGTCTGAGGTGCAGTCTCACATGCTGTACCAAGTATATGTATGTGTCCATATTATCTAATAGTCTGAGGAAAAAAAATAGGCTGTAACAACAAGGTGGGCACTGACTTGAATATCATTGATAACACTGGGCAGTAAAAAGGAACTGAAGAGTGTGGAGTTAGCCGGGCCCCTTATACCAGCACATAGGCATGCAGCACAAGAGGGTATCAGATCCAGCCCAAAAGATACCACTGCAGGAAAAAGTTTCCTGAAGATTGCATGTGGTGCAAGCACACCTAACATGGAATGGACACGAGTAAGCACTCAAAGAACATTTGCACTAAAGAATATTAAGTTATACTGTGGAAAGGAAACAGGATTTCCCAATTGATTATTCTCCCCCTAGAGAATAAAAGGATTTCTGTACTTCATATGATAGTTGTATTTTAGCTTAGTTGCTTTAACATGGATTTAATACTCAGCAATATCACGGAGGCAATTGTTAAAACATGCAAACATTGTCCATTAGGAACAATGTGCAAACTTGAGTAGACTATTATTTCTAGCTTCCAATAAATCTCCAAAAAGAATCAAAGAAACACATGGAACCAACATGAAAGATAGTGGCAAAAGTAGCAGTAAAGTCCATGATTTCATGTTCGGTCCTTTAGTGACCTTCCACATAAAGTCTTTAAATAAAAGTATCTTTGTAATTTGTAACAGAAAGTGTGTGTGTGTGTCTGTATTTTACTTCAACATTTTCATCAATACAATCCTTTGTGAAGTAGCTGAAACGGGGGGGGGGGGGAGGGAAGCCTAAATTCATACAATGAATTAAGCCTTTTAACTGATGTATTTCAATGTTAAAATGTTATATATCTCCAGAAAAGTGCAATAAATACTGACAACTTAAAAGTTTATACTTTGACTACTTTAAATTATTAGCCCCACCTGTTATACCTTTCCAGCAGGATTGTGAACCGTTAATAACTGTTCTCTGGGAACGGTTATCAAGCCAGTTATGCACCCACCTTATAGTAGCCCCATCTAAGTTGTATTTGCCTAGTTTATTGATAAGAATATCATGCAAGACCATGATATTTCACCATGTTTTCTTGTAGTTTACACCACATTACACATCTTTTAATGTAGTTTTATGGGATTTAAGGTTGCAAAGTCAAGCAATCAAAAGTTATGAACTGCAAGAAATAAGGCTGCCTAACCAATTCATTTGGGTCCCCTTGTGTGTATGCTTTATGATTCAGTCTTTAATTACCAAATCAAATGCTTTATTTTTCAGTTTCCTGATTTCATTTTCTGTGCTTTCTGCCACAACAGGAGTAATTTCAGGTCCTACTTTGCCTCTGAAGCCCCAGAATAAAACATGTTTAGTCACTCTATAGTGACAGAGCATGTACGTTTGATTGATATGTAGGAGCTGTGAGGGTTAGCTTGCTCAATGCAGACAAAATCTTAGGAGAATGTAGAAGGGTGTGCAGACTCAAATTTTTCAGAAGTTTATTTGGCCATATATGTGAGAATTTTCACATGGATGGTGAAATGTACAACTCTGACACAAAGGCCACTCTTCATCCAAATGTATGTCTTATGTTCCTAAAAGTTCACAATTTAGAGTTTCAGCAAGCCACCTGCAGGTGTCAGGAAAGTAGTACGCCTCTTTTCCCAATGTATTCTCTGGTGATTTTTGGTCTCCTTTTTTTGAAGCATCAGAGTTGGCCATGGCTGGATATAAGACACTGGTTGGAATGAGTCAGTGTTCTGAGGTAGCAGTGAGCATTCTCTTACTCCAGTGCTTAACTGATTCGTTCTGATTTCACATGCATTGGGTATAACTCATCACTAAATGTGACACTGGGAGGGAATTTTCCCTGAGGTCAGATTGGCAGTGACAGTTGTGGGGTTGGGGATTACCTTCCTCTGCTGTGTGAGAGTGCAGGTCACTATCCAGGATATATTTTATATAATCATCCCGCTGCCACTGAGGTCATAGGTCTTGGTGAACTTTGGTCACTTCTATTCTCTCCCTGTGACACAATGACTTAATCTTCTGAGGAGTGCAAAACACTTTGGTCTAATTTCAGTTGTTGAGTTTAATGGGAAGGTGTTGGTAGCCTGCGATGTACATGTACATGAGATCAGACTGAATGATCTGATGGTCCCTTCTGATTTTAAACTTTAAACCCACTGGCACTTGATAAGATTAGGTAAGCTTGGTTTTCCTCTTCTAACCTATGAATCTAGACATGTGAGAGGATGAGATGAAATCTTACCAGGACTTGAAGAGATGATGATCTCACATGCCTGTTGATCTCATCCACCCACTGATGGCAGATGGAACTTGGAGAGATTATCAGAGTAGCTCCTGTAGAAACTGGTTTCATTGCTACTAAGCAATGGGGACAATAAAAGGGCTTAATCTTTAAGTTTTCCTCTTTGTAGTTTACACACTCAGCATGCTGCCATAGGTGGCACTTCAGGCACTGCACACGGGCTTTACAGTCAACCAAGCCAAGCTCACCACAAATGCATTCAAAACGATAGTCAGAGGTGTTAAATGGACAAATGGAACTGGCATGCTGTAGGAATCTGCCAGCACATTCTTTGGAGTCTGAGGATTGGTCCTTTAGGATTTCAGAGTCATTTGTATTTTTACATGCACTGACAACAGGATTGCTGGAATCAATGGACATGAGGTCGTTTTGCAAATCTCCTTGCTGAAGATTTTCTTCTTTCATGCAGTTCTTTTGGCTTGTCTCACATTTTTTGTTATTTTTGTTAGTTGTACAGTAATCATGGTCTTCTGTAGGAATGTCCACCTGCCAAGGTAGTTTAACATTTTCTGAAGATGTGCCACTACTTGCTGATTCTTTGATTTGGGTTTTATCATTAGGCAAAGATGTCTTCTGAATCTTTCCAGTACTTCTTGTTGTCTAAAAAATAAAATTAATTTTAATTTTTTTTCTCTTTGATGAGGAAAATATAGCCATCAAAGGAGTAAACTGTTAACTTTATATACATCTACTAGGCAGGGTTTTGAGGGCCAAGTACTCAATATTAGTTTAGAATTTTTCAAGTGTTTCAAAAATCTCTTGATCATAAAACTGTAACATTTGCCAAACTTTACAGTAGCATCTTCAAAAATTCTTAAAAGACCTAGTCTAAGACTTTAACCCCAAAATTTGACCTACTTTGGGTTTTATTTTGTTTTGTTTTTTTGGTACAGTGTACATATTACAATTCTTTATTTTGTTTTTAAAGCAAATACTTCAGATTTTTGGTTGAAATCAGTCAATACCACCAAGGAAGCATTAATAGGGAGCCCTTTAAATAGCACCACGCTGGCAGCATGTAAACCAAAACATCTCGATGCAACATTTGTGCAAATTAGTACAGGTTGAACCTCTCTCAACCGGGACTCTCATGTCCGGCAGGGGCACGGCTGTTACTAGATCAGAGAAACCCAGTGGAAGGCCAGAGGCAGGAGCTCTGCGGGGGCCGGGAACCCAGCCAGACTAGATGCAGGAAGGACAGTGGCTAGGATGCCTGCTGTGGGAGTCCAGTTGAGACAGTGGCAGGGAGGCCAGAACGCCAGCGGGCTCCAATGGGACAGCAGTCTGCTGTGGTGGGACCAAGAGCCCCAGCAGCAGAAGCACAGAGATGCCATAGCAAGGCTGGCAGAGCCAGGAGCCCTGGCAGCATTGCCGGTGCTGCCTGGGTAAGCTGGCAGGGTCAGGAATCCTGGTGGCTGAGCAGCAGACTGAGTCGAGTGGGAGTCCCGGCAGTGGGGCCACAGGCTGGCAAGGCCAGTGCTTCCGCGGCAGGACTGGTGGGGCCGGGAGCACTGGTAGCAGAACAGCGGTCGGCCGCGGCAAAGCTGAGAGCTCCAGCGGTGGGACCGTGGGGTGCCATGGCAGGGCAGCAGGGCTTCTTGCACTTGAGGAGCCCACCGGGAGGCCAAGCCAGGAGCAGAACCAGGCTGGGGGGTGGGGCTGGTGGCAGGGGGACAGAAATGATGTCCCCTGGTCTGGCAAAATCTCCCCTTTGGGATCACTCAGGACCCAAAGGTGCTGGACCAGGGAGGTCCAACGTATATTTTCAATTCTTATTTTACCTGTTTTTTAGTTCTCTCGTGTTTTTGTTCTTTGTAATTCTTCCCCAACTTGAAAGATCCAGCCAGACCATGACCTTTAACCTGTTCCACTACTTGTTCTGCAATTAGTTTTTCCAATGTTCTTTTGAGAAGACGTCGATTTCTCTGTATGTCATATCTATACACGGCACTGACATACTTAAATATTGCAATGATGGAAGCTCCCTTCTTCACATTCATTTCCTTGACAGCTGCTATTATCATCACCCGTAAGCCTACATACAGAACAAAACTACAGTTCAGAGAAAATGAAAAGTTACCAGGGGACAATATATTTATGTGGCTCTGAAAATGTATCGCCTGCTAGTGAATTAAAAAATACACACCCTAATATCAACAGAGTAAGCAGTCATGCTCAGGCTACTCTTGGAGACCATGACTTTTCAGTCAAGATATATGTACTTTTAGATAGTATTGAATAAGAGTGAAAACAAAGAAACCTTGTTTTTATTGAGAGAGATATGCAAGTACAATACTTTGTCTGCTCAGTAAACCATGTTGCTACAAGGTAGAGTTAGGTAAAGTTGTGCTGCATGGAGTTCTACAATACAGTTCACAACTGGTTTTACTTTTAAAATGGCTCTATTTTAAAGACAATTACAGCTTTCAAAGTGCAGCGCAATACTCTTTAGCAAGCTATATTTCTGCATCAGAGATAAGGCCATCAGCAAACAGCACCTTTCATACATATCGAGGGCAGCCCTTGCATTCCTGACAAGTCACCAATACAATCTCAGGCCACATTTATATTTACTGCGCCAGAGATCAATCTTCTGGTGTTAAATTTAGCAGGTCTAGTTACGACCCGCTAAATCAAATGCTGAGGGTTGTTCTGGCTAGTGCCAGTACTCCTGGCAGTTGCAAAGAGTAAGGAAAGACGGAAGAATTTGCTCCCATTGTCTTCCCTCTGTGAAGACAACACTAAGCTCGGCTTAAGATATGCTGACTCCAGCTACGGATGTATTTTACACAGCTGGAGTTGCATACCTTAAGCCAATCTTCCAGGCTAGTGTAGACCTGGCCTCAGTAAGCAAACTATTTTACATAAATTTTGTCTCTCTATGAATACTTACTGGGATAATGTACTTTCTCCTTTGACTTAAGCTCTACATTCTTTGTTTTTTTCTTTTTGTTTCCTTCAGTAGGCTGGGGTGGAACGAAGAAGTTCACCAATTTACCCTAATAAAAACAATATTCAATAACAGTAGGAGGATGCATATCTGTGATATAATTTTGAATTGTTTTATTAATTAATATTTTAATTAGAAGACTAGCAAAAACTATGTTATTTTAAAGTCATCAATTCCTCATTAAGTACTTCCACAGGAGCATGCTGGATCAGACTCAAGGTCCACCTAAACCACTATCCTCCCTCTGACTATGAGCAGTGTCTGATGCTTCAAAGGACAGTACAAAAACCTCAAGGGAGGCAGATATGGAATAGTCTGCCCTCCATATTAAGTTTAATTCTGATCTTTAATGGGTTGAAATTGACAAACTCTGAAACACAAATTTACTTACTTCTGAAGATGCTGTTATGAATTACAACTCTAGATTGATACTGGATATCCATATAAATATCCAATCTCGTCTCCATTCTTATTAAGTTCTTAACATCTACAATTTCCTGTGCAATGAGTTCCATAGTTTAATTGCACATCGCACAGATAAGTATTTACTTCTATCAGATTTGATATTCCCAACTTCTTAATTTCTTTGAACATGCCCCTATTCCTGTGATAGGAAACAACAGATATTTCTCATCTACTTTCCATTCGTGATTTTATATATTTTTATCATGTCCCACTTTATCCATCTTATTTCTTAGGTAATATTCCCAATCTTTTCATCTTTCTTTATATGGTTCTTGACCATCCTGGTTCTGTAATATCCTTTTTGACATGGGTATTTCAATACTGCATGCAGTATTCCTGGCCACACCACTGATTTACATAGAGACATAATATTCATTGAATTAGTCACCATCCCATCCTAACATCTTATTAGCTTTTCTTACTGCTGCTGCACATTGAGCTGAAGTCTTCACTTAGCCATCTACAATGACCCTTTGCCCCTTTTCTTGAGTTGCTACAATTAAACTGAGAAAGTATAGGAGTTCGTTAATTGACACTTTATTTAATTTACCACCATGTTGCCCAATCAACTAGTTTGTTTTGCTCCCTTTGAAGTACCTCATAATCTTCTTGAGTGCAAACTAACATAAAAATTGTGTGTCAGCTACACTCACCTCCCTTTTCATATAATTACTATAATAAACAGTATAGGACATAGCATATAACGGGGGTCGGCAACCTATGGCTCACATGGGAGCCAGATATGGCTCTTTTGAAGCTCGAACCCAGCCCCTATTTGCTCTCCCCAGCAGCAGGCAGCCCATGCTGGTGCTACAGCAGGCTGTAGCAAAACACCCTCCTCTGGCTGGATCAGGCCCAGGAAGCCTCCCCTGCTTGCCCTGATCCCACGCACAACACAGAAAAGCTGCTATGGGAGCCCTTTGTTTTTCACTCTGTGAGCGGACCGGGAATAGGGGTGCCTCATGGTTGCTCCCCAGCACAATCCCATTAGCTGTTTTTGGCCAACGGCAGCTGCTGATTTCAAGAACAAGCGGCATGGGAACCACTGATCATCACTCCCCTCAGGCTTTTAGTCACTGAGCACCTGGCCAGGCAGCCTGTGAGGGCAGGGCAGGCTCCTGCTGGAGAAATGTACTGAGCTGCAAGTTTCACTAGTAAGTGTCCTGGCCAAAACCAGCCTCTGGCATCACAGCCCTTCCCACCCCCAGCCCTCTGAACACCCTCCACGCACCCCAGATTCTGCACCCCCATCCCTATCCCACTCACTGGCAGCTCTGTCCCACACACTGGCTCTCTCATTTTTGGACCCACCCCAGAGCCTGGGTGGGGGACACAAAATCCACTAACCCTGGAACCTCAGAAGAGTTAACCTGGCCAGAAACCTTGTACCTCAGTCCTCCCTCTCCTTCTCCTCTCCTCTCCCCACCCCGCGGAGCTGGAGTACCAGGGGAATGAGGTGTCTCAGTTGAGGGTCACATCAGTGAGGGTTGGAGGTTTCTGGAGGAGTTGTTTTTTTGCTTCTCACTTATGTGGTCCCCAACTGATTTTTCTATGGGGCAGTGGCCCCCGACCCAAAAAAGGTTCCCCATCCCTGCCACAAATAAAGAGAATGTTAAAACCTTTTGTGTTAGACAAAATATTTTACTTATTTAAAAATGAAGCCTGGCCAACAAGCCCCCAGTTGGGGCCCAGCCCCCATCTGGCTGCAGCATCATAACACTCCTGCATCCCCCCACACCCCTACCCTAAGACCCTCTTATCCCCACATCCCTGTATCCCCACATTCCCAGTCCCCTGCCATAAAACTCCTGCATCACCCACACACCCCAAACCTGTTCTTGGAACCCTTTATACACCCGATCCAAACTCCTGCACCCCCACATTCCCAGCCCCCCCCCCCGCCATAAGATGGGCAGAAAACAGCCTGAATGTGTGTATGAAGAGTTATGATGTAAACTTCAAAGAGATGTGTGAAAAGATGCAGCAGCAGAAGTCCCATTAAATAAAGTCCGTGAGTACATTTCATTTATGCTATTATTAATCAACACGTCAATTATCAATATTAAGTTGTATATTTTCAGTCATGCAAATGAGCATTCTTATATGGCTTATTCTGAATTTTGATGTAGTTTGGCTCTTTGGTTTGAATAGGTTGCTGATCCCTGGTATATAACCTTGAGACTGTTAATTTTTGTCACAATAAAAACAGAGCATTTAATCCTACTCTTTGCTTTCTGTCTCCTAGCGGGATTGCCTCTCAACGAGTAGCCTCTTGTATGGAACTTTGTTAAAAGTCTTTAGGAAATCTAAATAAAGTAATGACCATTAGCGCTACTTTAGACTGCTATTATATCATGATCTTTCAAGCTCTATTTTATCATATTTCAGTTGTCAAGGTCCACATGTAAAGTTTACTGGTCTATAACTCCCCAGATCATCCTTGGAGCCTATTGTAAATATAGGTTCAACATTTGCTACTCTCCAGTTCTTAGGAGAAACAGTGGCCGTTTTTAATTAGAAATTGCATATTTGAATTAACATCTCCATCATTTCATACACCTAAGTTCTTTCCAGAATCTTGGACCTTATAACTGTCTGCTTTTTAAAGTGAGAGACAAGGTGGGTGATATAATATTTTTTATTGGACCAACTTCTGTTGGTGAGAGAGCTGTGTGTGGCGCAAAAGCTTGCCTCTCTCACCAACAGTTTGCTTTAGTGAGTCTTTTTCTGACACCACAATCTCTAAAACTACATCATTTTTATTAGCAGAAAAGAGCAAATCTAGAGCAAAAATCACCTAATATTTTCAAGAGCGAAGACCAATAATAAAAAAAATTAGCTTTCCAAGTGCCCCGTCTTCCTTAATTGTTCCTTTGAACTTAATTGTTCCATTGGTGTTTTGCAGATTTCCAGTCTCTGATATATATTTAATTAATCTCTCGGTTTTAAAAAATACATATACTTTATGTTACTTAGTTCAAGATCCATTTTGCCTGTAATTTATGCTCCTGTCAATTGGCTTCACTTTACAAAAGTCAGCTTTCCAAAGTCTGAAAGATTTCTGTTTAGACTGAATAAACTGTTGTAATTTTCTGAGACTGAGACTTTGTTCTTACATAAATGACAAACAGTATAAACTGCTCCTCATAATATTTTGTACTGTTCTCGTATTCAAATCACCCAAGTCCACGTGCTAACAAAGACTGTGTCTTTCATTTGCACAGTAATTTAACAGCTTTCATTACAGATTTTGCCACACAAAAAAGAGGTAGCCAAATAGCAGAAACATGCCTACTAGAAGTACCCTTCGCCCCCTCAAAAAAGTACTATAGTTCTCTCACCTCAGGTAGCATCAGATCATCCTGTTTAACGTCTTGTCGGGTGTGTGTCAGAATAAGAGCCAGTACCTCTACTGTCTTTCCAAGACCCATCTCATCTGCCAGGATTCCTCCAGGCCACGGAGGCCCTGCAATTGGGTGTTCACGGATAATGCTAAACCCAAACAAAACTTAACAAGTTACAAACTAATGCGACTAGGAGACTAGCATGTGTTCAAAGCAGCAGAGATAATAAATAATTTCTGCAGGTTACATATATAGATAAATATGCATCTGTGCTAAAGAAAACTGCATTGGTGGCTACGTTTAAACACATTACAAAACAGCAATTTACATAGTTTTCAAACAGTGAAGACAAACAAAAACTCCATAAAGCAACTTTGCACTGCAGTACACAAACTGCTATTTACTCCTCACAAAGTTTTTAATTTGTTAAAGTAATACAAGTTATCATTTTCATCTATTTTGTTGTACAAGGTCAATAGAAAAATAAAAGATTATATTGTCTCTTTGCTGTAACCTTTTTAAACTTCAAAACACAAAACCGAAGGGCTGTAACATTAATTACACTTTCTACACAACACACCTTTTTTCTTCTTTCATATTAAATATCCTATAACTCTATTCTGCATTTACTAACTAAAAGGGCACAGTTATTTATCAAACACTCTTCATGTAAAGCTTTCTAATTAAATATTCATAAATTAGCTTGCTTAGGTGTTGCCAGGAAAAAGTGTTCCCTCTAAAAAATAAAATCAAACCTCACCAGCCAGTAAATGGATTATAGTAGAGTTTTAATCCATCTTGAGTGATGACCTCTCGCCATAGAAAGTGTAGTGTATTTTCTACAGAGAAAGAGACCACATGAATATTATAAGATTTTTTTCTGTCAATAATACAGCGCTTAGAACTGCTAAGCATTTTTATGACATTTAAAGACAAAAAGTAACCACCAAAAACTGGAATTAGCTTGTCTATAATTGGAAGCTCTTTGACATGTGGTCCCTATCTATACTATACACGTGAGTGTATGTGCACACCATAAACCCAAGTCCAGAAATTCTAACAAGCAATGTCTTCTGCCCCACATATGCACAGTAACTCTCCTCATGTTCCAGACTGAGGGTGGGTAATGGGCGGAGTGGTCACCTACTGACTCTCTGAGCCTTGGTGGGCAGCACCTGACCGGAAGCCAGGAGGCGGGGCCAGGGATATAAAAGGCCTGCCAGAGACGCCAGTCAGGTCCCAGCGACCAAGGAAGCCAGAAGCCTCCCTATCACACCCAAGCGAGGAGTTGGAAGCTGAGGACTGGCCAGGGCAACAAGGGCCTCTACTGGAGGACTGCTCAGAGTTGCTTACCTGGCCGGAGGTTCTGGATCAGCGGTGCCCAGAGGACCTGGATGGGACCCAGGTACAGCCCAGAGGGAAAATTGGAAATAGCCCAGGGGTAGAATCATAGAATAATAGGACTGGAAGGGACCTCAAGAGGTCATCGAGTCCAGCCCCCCGCCCTCAAGGCAGGACCAAGCTCCGTCTACACCATCCCTGACAGATGTCTATCTAACCTGTTCTTAAATATCTCCAGAGAGGGAGATTCCACCACCTCCCTTGGCAATTTATTCCAATATTTGACCACCCTGACAGTTAGGAATTTTTTCCTAATGTCCAATCTAAACCTCCCCTGCTGCACGTTAAGCCCATTACTCCTTGTCCTGTCCTCAGAAACCAAGAGGAACAAATTTTCTCCTTCCTCCTTGTGACACCCTTTTAGATATTTGAAAACCGTTATCATGTCCCCCCTTAATCTTCTTTTTTCCAAATTAAACAAGCCCACTTCATGAAGCCTGGCTTCATAGGTCATGTTCTCTAGACCTTTAATCATTCTTGTCGCTCTTCTCTGTACCCTTTCCAATTTCTCCACATCTTTCTTGAAATGTGGTGCCCAGAACTGGACACAGTAACTCCAGCTGAGGCCTAACTAGTGCAGAGTAGAGCGGCAGAATGACTTCACAAGTTTTGCTTACAACACACCTGTTGATACAACCTAGAATCATATTTGCTTTTTTTGCAACAGCATCACACTGTTGACTCATATTCAACTTGTGGTCCACTATGACCCCTAGATCCTTTTCCGCCATGCTCCTTCCTAGACAGTTGCTTCCCATCTTGTATGTATGGAACTGATTGTTCCTTCCTAAGTGGAGCACTTTGCATTTCTCTTCATTAAACTTCATCCTGTTTACCTCTGACCATTTCTCTAACTTGCTAAGGTCATTTTGAATTATGTCCCTATCCTCCAAAGAAGTTGCAACCCCACCCAGTTTGGTATCATCTGCAAACTTAATAAGCGTACTCTCTATCCCAATATCTACATCATTGATGAAGATATTGAACAGTACGGGTCCCAAAACAGACCCTTGAGGAACTCCACTTGTTATCCCTTTCCAGCAGGATTTAGCACCGTTAACAACAACTCTCTGACTACGGTTATCCAGCCAATTATGCACCCATCTTATCGTGGCCCTATCTAAGTTATATTTGCCTAGTTTATCAATAAGAATATCATGCGAGACCGTATCAAATGCCTTACTAAAGTCTAGGTATATGACATCCACCGCTTCTCCCTTATCCACAAGGCTCGTTATCCTATCAAAGAAAGCTATCAGATTAGTTTGGCATGACTTGTTCTTCACAAACCCATGCTGGCTATTCCCTATCACTTTATTACCTTCCAAGTGTTTGCATATGATTTCCTTAATTACCTGCTCCATTATCTTCCCTGGGACAGTCGTTAAACTGACCGGTCTGTAGTTTCCTGGGTTGTTCTTATTCCCCTGTTTATAGATGGGCACAATATTTGCCCTTTTCCAGTCTTCTGGAATCTCCCGTCTCCCATGATTTTTCAAAAATCATAGCTAAAGGCTCAGATACCTCCTCTATCAGCTCCTTGAGTATCCTGGGATGCATTTCATCAGGACCTGGTGACTTGCTGGCATCTAACTTTCCTAAGTGATTTTTAACTTGTTCTTTGTGTATCCTATCTTCTGAACTTACCCTCTCTCTGCTTGTATTCACTACGTTAGGCACACCTCCAGACTTCTCGGTGAAGACCGAAACAAAGAAATCATTGAGCATCTCTGCCATTTCCAAGTTTCCTGTTACTGCTTCTCCCTCCTCACTAAGCAGTGGGCCTACCCTGTCCTTGGTCTTCCTCTTGCTTTTAATGTATTTATAAAAGGTCTTCTTGTTTCCCTCCCTTTATGCCTGTAGCTAGTTTGATCTCATTTTGTGCCTTTGCCTTTCTAATCTTGCCCCTGCATTCCCGTGTTGCTTGCCTATATTCATCCTTTGTTATTTGTCCTAGTTTCCATTGTTTATAGGACTCCTTTTTTATTTTGAGATCATGCAAGATCTCCTTGTAAAGCCAAGCTGGTCTTTTGCCATATTTTCTATCTTTCCTACACAGCGGAATTGTTTGCTTTTGGGCCCTTAACAACGTCCCTTTGAAATACTTCCAACTCTCCTCAGTTGTTTTTCCCTTCAGTCTTGCTTCCCATGGGACCTTACCTACAAGTTCTCTGAGCTTATCAAAATCTGCCTTCCTGAAATCCATTACCTCAATTGTGCTGGTCTCCCTTCTACCTTTCGTTAAGATCATGAACTCTGTTATTTCATGGTCACTGTCCCCTATACTGTCTTCCACTTTCAAGTTCTCAACTAGTTCCTCCCTATTTGTTAAAACCAAATCCAGAACAGCTTCTCCTCTGGTAGCTTTTTCAACCTTCTGAAACAGAAAGTTGTCTCCAATGCAGTCCAGAAACTTATTGGATAGCCTGTGCCCCGCTGTGTTAGTTTCCCAACATATGTCTGGATAGTTGAAGTCCCCCATCACCACCAAATCTTGGGCTTTGGATAGTTTTGTTAATTGTTTAAAAAAGGCCTCATCCACCTCTTCCACCTGGCTAGGTGGCCTGTAGTAGACTTCTAGCATGATATCACCCTCTTTTTTCACCCCTTTTAGCTTAACCCAGAGACTCTCTACACAGCTATCTCCTACGTTCATCTCCACTTCAGTCCAAGTGTGTACATTTTTAATATACAAGGCAACTCCTCCTCCCTTTTTTCCCTGTCTGTCCTTCCTGAGCAAGCCATACCCTTCCATACCAACATTCCAATCATGCGTCCTATCCCACCAGGTTTCTGTAATACTAATGATATCATAGTTGTATTTACTGGTTAGCAATTCCAGTTCTTCCTGCTTATTACCCATACTTCTCGCATTTGTATATAGGCATCTAAGATACTGATTTGATCTTGCCTCCCTGTTGTGCCCTGACCCTCCTTTCTCCTTGCCATTATAGGCCGTAGTCCCCCCCATTTCCAACCCATCTCCCAGTCCCGCACATTCAGCACTTACCTGTGGGCTTTGCTCACCTGTCCCCGTCGAACCTAGTTTAAAGCCCTATGGCAGCCGACCACCATTTGGTTGGGCCAGCACCAGGTCAGCATATTGCGGTATGGAGTCCCGCTGACCTAGAAACAAACTGCACTGCTGCTAATAGGACCCTGGGCTGGCATGCAGTGGAGTGAGTAGGCCTGCGTCCCCCTGCCACTCCACTCTTGGATGGCAATATCCCTCCTTGGTCTGCTGGACCCCTACCTGAGCAAAGGGACCCAGCTGGGGTTGTTGCAAAGGGTGTTGAACTGTGTGTATGTTTGCCTGCCATCCCGCTCTGAACCAGGGCTTGGGCTTACAAACTGCTCCTTGTTGCCTGCTCTGAACCAGGGGCTAGGCCTTGAACTAACTGCTTGTTTGCCTCCCACCCAACCCTGAACCTGGGACTGGGCATTGAACTATTTGTTTGATTGTCTGCTGTCCTGCCCTGAGCTAGGGTCGGGCCAGAGGACACTCGTGGGTTTTATTGTTGCCCTGCCCTGAATGAGGGCCAGTGCTTACCGACTATGGCTACAGACTGCATGCGAATCTGTGGGCTACCTAAGAGTCAGCAGCCACAGCTGATTCCTCACAAGAATTGAGCGGGGTATCGCATGGCGGAGTGGCAGCCCACTGACACCGAGGGGGAGGAGCCCCTCCCTGAGCCCCATTGGGCTTTAGAGTAGAAGAGGAAATGTGGGCTGATATTTCTTCAGTTCCTCTTCTTATCTCAATTTCAGCAAGATCCAAACAAGAGGAGACAAACGTGAATACTGGAATTCAGACAGAGACCACATATCTTGAAGAAGAAATGGAGGTTATTTGCTTTTAACTGGAAGTTCTTCAAGTTCGGTCTCTATGTGCATTCCATACATGAATGATCGACAATCTGTATTTGGACTAGAGGAGACACACAACAGCAAAGATGCTTGAAGTAGTGCAGTGCCCACAACACTGCATATGCAGCAAAGAACCAAACTAGCATCCAATGTTTTATGAATGGAACTCTAGCTAGCCACTTTGCATATGTCTAATAACAGTACTTCCTACAGCGATGCTGTAGAGCAGTGGCCCCAAGCTGTGAGGCACACCTCCCTGTAGGGGTGCAGAAGAACAACAGGGGTGAGAAGTACAACAGAACCTAGGATAGCCCCCTCAGGGGTGTGAAAGGGAATGCCACCCTGCACCACTGCATTCCCAACCCAACTCTGGCCACAGCTCTGCTCCGCCTACAGCCCCAGCTACACTCCATCCCCTGTTCCACCACTGTCCAGCTCTTGCCCCAGCACCAGTTCCACTCTATCCCCAACCACAGATCCATCCTAACACTTGCTCTGACCCCACTCCAGCTCTGCCCTCGTTCACTCCCCACCCAAAGCCAGCTCCATCTCTAGTCCCCGCTCTTCTCCCATATCTAGTTCTGCCTCATCTCTGCTTTCAGCCCAAGTTCCTCTGCTGAGATAATTGTACAGTAGTGGAGGGAGGGCACAGACAGATTCCATTACTGGTAACAGGGGTGAGGGGCATCAGGAAAAATTTGGACACCACTATTGTACAAGCAGCTTGTACTCTTGTGATGGAGAGATATGTACCAATTGATAGCTCATAATGATGTACCCAGAAATCTATTCAGAGATTCTCTGGAAGGATAGCTTGTTCTTGCAACCTTTCTGCTATGTCCATAAATAACCCTGGTTATTTTCTGATCCATTTGGTCCTCTGTGGCTAGAATATGAAGGTACATTTGACATTGAATGAAGTCTCTTCTCTTCAGCAGCAGTATGGGGTTTCAGGAAGAAAACAAATTAAGTACATAGTTTGGTTGTCATGAAACTCAAAACAACTTTGGAGAGGAATTTAGGATGAAAGCGACAGAAGACCTTTCCCTTGTGCAAAGCAGTACATGGTAGGTCTGCCATGAAGGCTCCCATCTAACTCACACTTCTAGCTCAGGTAACAGCAACTAAAAATGCAACCTTCATGGACAGTTGGGACACAGAGAATCTTTACAAGGAAAAGATATATCTTTCTCTACCCTGTCATGTAAAAGGCCGTATGGAGCCACTATCTGATATTAGCTGGACACGCAAAGAATGAATGGGTAGAAGAAAAGCCCTGCTTGCCAAGTAGACTGTCCACAGGAGTAGTCTGGCCTCTTGTGAATCCAGGTACCTTGTATAATATGGTTATTTCTGTGAGCACGCCACCCCAAAAGGGATGCATCTGTTACAATGGTGACAGGGGCAAGAATGATGAAAGGGACATCTACTCTTACTTGATCCAGGTTCAACCAGCAGGTGAAAGAAGCAATAGCGGAAATAGTCACTTTGGCATTGGTGTGATCCATAACTGGTATAGATTTACAGGAGTCAAGCCTGTAGACAGTGTAGATGAAGCCTAGTGAATAGTATCATAAGAGCAGAACGTCATGTGGCCTAGAAGAGAAATGCATACCTTGACCAGAGTCTTTGGTCACAAGAAGTCTGTGCTATCAGATTGTTCATTAACTGAAATCTTCCCATGGGGAAGAAAGCTCTTGCCCCCATAAAGCTCATCATCTGTGTGAGAGTGTGACGGGGTGGCGCAACCCCACACTAACCGCGCCGCCCCCCCAGAGGGCCAGGGGGATGCGGAGCGGGTTTCCCCACCGTGAGGTTCAGCATGGTTCGGGTGCCAAGGATGCCAGACTAGAGAGGTTCAACCTGAATAATTTTCATTAATAATAAAAGCTAACCTTCCAATTATTTAATTATTGAGACTATTCTGATAAAATTATGTTAGCTCATGTGCAATGATTTTTGATACTATACTGTTCATTTATTTTGAGAAGTGCTTTAATTAAGATCTGCATTTGTTGTCCAGAGCCATGTACTTGCCACTGGTAGGGTTGTTTCTGAAATTCTCCCGATGCAACATCCAGTTCACAGCCTCACTTTGGTATGGCCTGAGTATAGGAATCAATGCAGAGTGCTGTACGTCTTTCCTCAAAAGCTGGATTTCCTGCTGATGTGTGTGCCTTACAAAGTCATACAGCTCTTCAATATTTTGTCGTTCCAACTCTCTGTCAGATTCTTCCTCATCCTCTTCCAGCACATCTGCATATATGAAAGAAGGCTATTCATTATTATCTTTGCCTCATCTTTATTAGCCACTAGAAACACCTCAATAAAATAAGCTTACTTTTATTGCTACATGTTTAGTTAATATATGAAAATAGTTAAGTACTACTTCTATCAAGAGTATGAACTGAGTATTTTAGCTGATTGTTACACGGGAGTCGGGGGAGTGGCAGTAGTAGTCAAAGATGGGAACTGAAATTCTTAAATCTTAACACTGTGTTCCCTCAGCCTCCTGAGCAAGGGAAGGGAAGAGAGAAGAGAAACGCTCTGCCTGAGTCAAATATGACAGAAAATGCTTCCCTCGTCCACAGAGGTGACTACACTTTCCTTCATGTTATTATAAACATTGTTCTAATGGCAAACCTAAAAAACACAAATGGGAAAAGTGCATGACAAAACACTCTTGTTTTCTGAAGCACAAAACTAGAAAAGTATCAAAAATTACACAGAACTGAACTCCAAGGAAACATGCACTAATCAGGACCACAATGTCAAATGGTTAAATCAGCCTGGCTTTATTATTTCAACTAAACTAGACTGATTAATATCATCAACTAAGGATTAGTCTTTAGTTTCTAAGTCATAACTGGAGGGACTTGTTTTGTTTCAATTGTTTTTAATAAATATTTTTCTAGATATTTCAGGCTACCATTGAAATGTCAGCCTGTCAATAAAACTGATATAGATGCACTGTAACATTCAGAAATGCTTGCTTCAGAATAGGGCCAGAATGGTGCAGAATAAAAATAATCTTATTTAAGAGATAATTGTCGTCTTAAATTTGCTTACTACATCTTTTGCTTTGCTAAGTGAAATGCATTTTTCCTAAAACAAAAATGCTAGCAAATATTCTTGAATATCTGAAAATAAACAGTATGTAAATTCATGAATTTCACATATACATGCAATATGAATTTGAGTGAGTAAACAATTTCAAATTCTCTTTTTTTTTAATTATGAAACATTCTCTCATGATGACAATTGAGAATCCAATACTAGTGTGAGTATACCCTTGGGAAATCTCAAATGTGAAGATAATTTGCATCACTAGATTGTAAATACTCCCTAACCCTTAATTAATTTAAGTTGTTATATCCAATTTATTACCAAGAATTAGGCCTAATTAGTGGTGCAAGTATTTCATATGCTTCTGAGCCATATAAGGAAGATAAATAATCAGAATTCAGTATGATAAATGTTTCAGGATTTTCCGCTCTCCTTTCTGAGGGAAAAAATGCTTTCTGATATTCCGGTCCTATTTGTTCAGAAGGCATAATAAACATTTTGCTATTTTCCAGTTCTCAAAAAGCACTTCTGTAAAATTAGCAAGAGTACCATTACAAGTTCTTTCTGCAGATGTATCATCTCTCATCATTCATGACACATATAATTAATCAAAGAACCAAAGGTCATGAAGAGAAGAAATTCTTTAATTGCTTATATAAATCAATGCTAGGAATCTTTGTAACAAACATGATGCTCATTCAAGCAAAAATTGGATCTGGTTGGTTTTACTGAAACCTGGTGGGACAATTCCAATTCTCATGACTGTAATGTTAAAATCAGGGTTAAAAACTAATTAGGAAGGATTGAGTGAGCAAAGGGGAGAAGTAGCACTCTGATTTCTGAATCACTGACAACTCAAAGGAAAGTTATCTTAAATGCTAATAGATAAAGCACAAAATTGGATATTAGTCCATGTCTGCTACAAGCTCCTAAATCACATTAGGGAACATGACGACTGTCTCAATACTATCTATGCAATGTAGAAAAAAAAAGCTCTGTGATAGCAGGAACCTCAATCTGAGTGACATATGCTGGGGAACCTCAAGCTGTCAGTATTCAAACATTCTTGAAATGCTGCCTTAAAGTAAATGGAGAAAAAATATTTTTTCTTGACACACAGGTAGGGTTGCCAGATGGTTGAAACAAAAATACCAAACAACCGCGCCCCTTCCCCCCCTCAAAAACTGGAAAAAATTCTGCTGAAGAAAATAAAAGGGGGGTGAGACCAAAGTTGTTGAGGGGGGAAAAAAAAGGATTCCAAGACCTATTAAGCAAAAAATATATATATAAATAAAACAGCATTAAAACAGCATGTCCCCTTTAAGAGTGAGTGGAGGGATAGGAACAGGGGAGCGGTTGAGTCTGCTTCCCCTTGGTCTTTTTGCTGGCAGCCATTTTGTGCCAGCAGCTGTGCGGAACCAGGTAAGCATGGGGACTGGGGTCAGGGGGCTGGGGGTGTTGGGAGCTTGGGGGGGCAGAGGGGAGTCAGAGAGGAGGCCAGGTGCTGAGTGTTTGTAGGGTTGCCAAGTGCCCAGCATTTTCGCCTCCTGGCTGAGGAGAAAAAAAAAATCAGAAAATTCCGGACATCTTAGGTGTCCAGTATTTTCTGAATTTTTTTTACCAGACAGGAAGTGAAAATGCCAGAATACTGGACACCTGGCAACCCTACACACAGGGCAGGACATGTGCTGTGACTATCACTGTGGCCCACAGGGCTTCCAAAGTTGAGTAGCCCTGGTTTAGATAAAACAAATTCTGCATTAATTCTGCATTTTGACAGGGAGTTAGACTAGATGACCCTTGCAGACACTGGACTGGGACCATATTCCATTGATATCAGTGGGGATAGCTTTTCCCATCTCAGAAAAGTGTTATGAAGATATATTAACCCTCCTCCTGAGAGTAAATATTTAAGGTGACAATTATATATTTAGGGACAAAGACAATTGTCACAGCAGACAAAAAAAGTTGTATAATTATTGTCTTTTCCTTAAAAATATCATTGAACCAACTGCATGATAGTTAGATTATTTTACCTGGAATTATAAAGTTGTAGTATTTTTCCATTAGTTTCTGAATCAGCTGATTGGCCTTTTTTATTCGCCCACCTCCATCACTAAGAAACTCTGGTTTGCTTAAACCAGCTTCCAAAAGGTAAATTCCAACCTGTGAGACATATTTGCAAGAAAGTAAAATCGCTTTAGAGAACAAAACAAAAACGAACAATGCTTACAAGTTAGAAAGCCACATTTGCCAAAGCTTGAAAACTGTTAACTATGGATATACTCTTAACACCATGAAAAAATTTAGCATGCCATACTTAGGAAAATCAGATGATTTCTAAATGCATTTTAAGTGAACTTGATGTGTAATGATTAATGGTGATTATTCCAAAAACACTGAAAACACGTATGCAGGGAACTGCTGAAGAGTACACTTTGAACTGTATTTTAGAAAGGTGTTGTGGGCCTCAAGCTTGTCAAATGTTCACCTAATTTTCTATTTTATGGTACCAAACACAAAATGAGCTATTTTTATTTGAAAATCCCTTTTTAAATAAACTGAATGAGCAAATACCTTTAAAGCTTGATCCTCTCTAGGCCTCTGATAAAGCCCAATTACCTTCTTCTTTTGCAACCACCTCAAATCTTCTAACATTTCACCACTGATAGATGATTCCACCAATATGCCCTCTTTATAACCACCTAGGCTTTCTTTTTCCTCATCACCCTCTTCTCCACTTCTTGCATGAACACAGATTTGCAGCTGATCACCAGAATCTGTTCTCATCAAAGTAAAACTCCTTTTATGGATCTTCTCAATAACAATTTTCTCAGGGAAAAGCAGCAGAACAAACTCTCCAAGCAAAGCTTTCCAAGAACTGTCTGACTGGTAAGGCGAGACTACAAAATTCAGTTGTACAGATGTAGAGGTCAGGATGGAGCAGGAATCTTCTCCTTCATCTGTTAAGGAACTCACAGACTTTGAACCTCTGTTTTCTTTGTAAGTCAGTCCTTCATCAATGCTATCATCATCTATAATAAAGGATGCAGAAGAGGTGCTTGGACCTGGAACAGATTGGCTGTCTTTCATGTCATCATCCAGTATTATCTCCTCATTTCTTCGGTCTTCATGCATATTCCAACACAGCTGTTTCTTTTTCTCCTCGTCCATCCTCAGTGGAGGCGCACGCTTTCGACGACTACTCATCTTGGTATTTTCCTAGCAGTCTCGCAATGTCTGAAAAATGGACTAATATTAGTCAACAGCAGATAACTAATTCGATACCCACATAGATCTTTTACTGTGCTATAACTGAAGAGTTTGTGAAGGTCATTAATTGCAACTCTGTTCATTAGGGATGCTTGCAGATAGCTCAAAGTGTATATTCAGTTTTTATAAATAACACTTGGCTCCTGCCCCAAGAAGTCACACAAACAAAGCCATATAAAAAGATGAGTCTTGTGATGTTTTTAAGAGATCAATTGCTTTTTTTTAATTAGAGAAACTCATTTGTTTTTTCTGCTTAATTCAGCCAACACTCATTTTTTTCCAAATGAAGTTAACACAAGGAGGACTTTTTCCTTTTGAACAAATTGTTTCTTGGAAGTTATAATTAATCATTAAATAAGACACCTGCAAAGTGAAAGAAGAAAGGTACACAAGAAGATTGAAAAATCCAGTTTCCTGCAGTAAGCAGGAAGCTTTCCCTAGCAAATGTGGAGCCTGCTGCCGCTACTAGTTTTGCCAAGCAGCAACAGATTGAAATTAAGAAGACTGGCCAGTTTCAGTGCTATTATTTGGAATCTCATGGGGTAGCTGTGAAAGCATCAGAGATCATATTAATTTCACATAGCTGATGCTGAAGAAAACAATGAGCAGCAGCTAAGGAAAGTGCTAGAGTTATCCTTTGAAAGCAGAGGCCAGTCCACCTGCAGCAGTCTGTTGTTTCCATAAAAGGAGAAGAGACAAAACGATTCAAATATTTTCAAGCACCCAGATGGAGTTTCAAATTTATCTAGCCATGTACTAGCCAGAGGATGACATAATGTAATAAATGATTTGGAGCCTGAGCTTTTAAGTGTGCTGTTATCCATGGACATCCCTGATGATGTCCATCCTACTCTTAATACTAACCACTGGCTAGCAGCTTTATTTCCAAGGCCTGGGAATATGCCTTTCTTGAAGCATCTTGCACAGTAGACCTTAGCAGTTCATGGTGCAATTAGGCCCAGATTCAGCTAAAAATTTAGTTATATGTGTATCTTTAAGAACACCAGTAGACCCAATGACTTCAGTGGAAGTACCCAAGATGCTTACAAGATATACATATGCTTAAGTGCTTTTCTGAATCTGGACTTTGAATCACAGAGGTTATTTTACACGTAATCCTACTAGTCAGTAACACACATATGGTAAATACATTACATGGAAAATGGGAAACATTAAGGTCATAATAAATGCAATACGTCCTGAGAAGTTAACAACTATATATTCAAGAAGTTATTGTCAAAAATTTGATTTTCAAAAAAGATAGATTTATATTAGCTTAGCAAAACACTAGAGCTCATCAAAAGGTTCAAAATAACTGTTATACAATTTCATTTGCTAGGAATGATGGGCCAAATTAACAGATCTATATTTCCTGTTTTGAAATTGTTACTGAAATACAAAAGGATAGAAGCAGATACACTAAAATACTCCATATATAATCAAAGGCCCCAAGACTAAGGAAAAGTTCATTCTAGAATGACCTAGAAAATTTCCTGAAACTCTTGAAGATCTTTAAAAGGGTCCTGAGAAGGGAATATTTCTCTTCTTGTATCTCACAGTAAAAAACATACAGGCCTGACATGCAATATCCCCAACATTTGTCTTAATCTAATAATAAAACTCAATGGCTGTGTCTACACTGGCATGAATTTCTGGAACTGCTTAAAACGGAATACTATTCCGTTTTCAGTTTTTCCGGAAAAGGAGCGTCTACATTGGCAGGCTGCTTTTCCGGAAAAGCCCTTTTTCCGGAAAAGCGTCTGTGGCCAATGTAGACGCGCTTTTCCGGAAAAGAGCCCCGATCGCCATTTTTGCAATCGGGGCTTTTTTCCGGAAAAGACTTCTGGGCTGTCTACACTGGCCCTTTTCCGGAACAGTGATCCGGAATAAGGACTTATGCTCGAGCAGGAGCAGAATAGTTTTTCCGGAATAGCGGCTGATTTTGTACAGTAGAGCATCGTTGCTTTTCCGGAAATTCAAGGGCCAGTGTAGACAGCTCGCAGCTTATTCCGGAAAAGCGGCTGATTTACTGGAATAAGTAGCCCAGTGTAGACACAGCCAATAGCGTTTACTGGCATTCACATACAGAAAGTTAGCTCTAAGCTGTTTGTAGACTTGCTCACTTTGATTGCATTGGCCACATTTTATTAGCCTCTTCTAAACAGATTCTCACTGCAGTTTCTGATCATTCAGTATTCACAGTAGCACCACAAAGAGCTACAAAAACATACTACCATTTAGTTGGGAGTTTGATGGGTTTCATAATTGATTTGTATGAAAGGAGCAAGTGAAACAGAATAACACTATAAGACAGTGGTCCCCAGCGAGGTGCCTGTGGATGCCATGGCGCCTGACAGGGCATTTATGTGCGCCCGCCAAAACATCTGGGCTGGTCCTGCCCCGGCGCGCAGCACATGAGTGGTGCTGGCCCCGGGCGCGTGGGTGGCCCCTACCCCCAGCACATGGTACATGCGAGGCACCAGCCCTGGGCGCAGGGCGTGTGGGCTGCCCCTACCCCGGGCGCACGGAACATGCCCCTACCCCGGGCGCGTGAGCAACCTCGGCCCCGGGCATGCGGCGCATGCGTGGCCCCACCTCTGGAAGCACGGCACATGAGCAGCCCCGCCCTCGGACGCCCGGCAAGTGAGCGGCCCCGTCCCCAGGCGCTGGGTGAGCGGCCCCGTCCCTGGGCGCCCGGCAGCCACGAAAGGTTGGGGACCACTACTATAAGAGAACAGAAGGAAACAACTTATTTTTTACAAGCATCAAATTATCACCTCACAGCACTGCTCTTAAACTAGTGATTCTAAAATTTCAATTAACTGGCTAATCGAATGGTTGATGCAATTTGCATTGACTATTTGATTAGTCTATAAGGGTGCTTCCACCTTTGAAGTGTAGCAACAGTCCCACGCTGGCCCTGTGCTCCCTGTGGTGTTTCAAAGCGGCAGCGCCGCAGGGAGTCCGGGGTCAGTCAGGAACTCCAGGTTCCCTGTGGCGCTGCCGCTTTGAAACGCCATGTGCAACCCAGGGCCAGCTGGGGAGTCCCATCTGGCCCCGAGCTGCATGCGGTGTTTCAAAGTGGCAGACCTTGGGCTTCACGTGGCACTGCCGCTTTGAAGCACCCCTTTCTCTCGACCTCCTAGCTACTACTTTCTGATAGAGGGAGCAAGGGACAGGAAAGTGAGTAGTCAACTAGCATGTCGACTATCCGATAAGCATTTCCCTATCTTAAACTTGATGGCTCATGGTAAAATTCTATGTGCAACTATATCTGAATCCTTCTCAGAACATAAAACATTACTTAGAGCACAAATATTCTTCCAAACCTGTATAAAATGGTTAACTTGTTGGCTGTGTCTAGACTGGCAAGTTTTTCCGCAAAATCATCTGCTTTTGCGGAAAAACTTGCCAGCTGTCTACCCTGGCCATTTGAATTTCCGCAAGAACACTGACGATCTCATGTAAGATCGTCAGTGTTCTTGCGGAAATACTGTGCTGCTCCCGTTTGGGCAAAAGCCCTCTTGCGCAAATCATTTGCGCAAGAGGGCCAGTATAAACAGCACAGTACTGTTTTCCGCAAAAAAGCCCCGATCGCGAAAATGGCAATTGGGGCTTTTTTGCGGAAAAGCGCGTCTAGATTGTCCACGGACGCTTTTCTGCAAAAAGTGCTTTTGCGGAAAAGCGTCCTGCCAATCTTGACGCGCTTTTCCGAAAATGCTTTTAACGGAAAACTTTTCCGTTAAAAGCATTTCCAGAAAATCATGCCAGTGTAGACGTAGCCGTTGTGTTCCTATAACCTTTTTCTTCCTTTTTACTGGATAGGCTGTTTATCACTCAACACCCACACTAAAGAACCAGCGGACTGCTTTTTGTCTGTCCCTATCCTCTGATCTGTCCAACTTATGTAGGCATACCAGAAGAGTAACTTCTGCTGGCACAGCTCTCAGGGTCATAGGCACTCACCACATCAAGGTGTAGTCACCAGGGAAGGATATGCAAGTATACCTACAAAGAAAATCATGATGTATTTTTGGAAATAATTAAAACTTAACCAATGAGGAAAGACTGAAAAAAATGGGTTTATTTAGTCTGGAGAAGTGAAGATTGAGGGGGACACGATAACAGTCTTCAAGTATGTAAAAGACTGATATAAAGGTGGTGATAAATTGTTCTCCTTAACCACCAAGAATAGACCATGAGTAAATTAACTTAAATTGCTGTAACGGATATTTAGGCTAGCTAGGCTTTAGGAAAATCTTCTAACTGTAAGGATGGTTAGGCACTGGAACAAATTACATAGGGAGGTTTTGGAACCTGTGTCATGGAGATTTTTAAGAACAGTTTAGATAGGGATGATCTACACGGGTTGTCGGGGATGATCTAGAATTGTGGTGTCTAACCAGTTCTGAAGCACTACAGTGGCTACTACTATAGTGAACTAGCCACACACAACCAACCAAACAGCCACACGAGGCTAATGGCTAGCATGTTGGACACCACAAATCTAGAAGATAATATATAGACCTGGAAAGTGACCTAGTTAAGTCAGCATCACTATGAAAGGTAGCATGACTGTCTAAATGAATCCGTAGTACTGGGGGAGCGGGAAACACCTACGAATTTTTATGTTCTCTAGTCCAACTTCTATTAAAATCAACGAGAGTCTATTATCACCGAAAGTTGGGGTAGGCTTTTTGTGGGGGACTTAGGCTAACACACTATAGTTAAAACTTTGATTTCAGTATGTGTTCCCCAGGCATTGAACAATAGGAAGATGTGAGTGTTTCTACATTACACTAACTGATATGTTGATATATCAGTAAAAATATCATCACTTACAGTCCACTTAATGTTCCACAGGCTGTACAAAGTAGACTTAGTCTTATCCTCACTTTTCAAGATTATAACCATGAAAAACAAATTTCATATACAGGCAGTCCCCAGGTTACGTACAAGATAGGGATTGTAGGTTTGTTCTTAAGTTGAATTTGTATGTAAGTCGGAACTGGCATCCAGATTCAGCCGCTGCTGAAACTGACCAGCGGCTGACTACAGGAACCCGAGGCAGAGTTGCTCTGCCCTGGGCTTCCTGGAATCAACCGCTGATCAGTTTCAACAGTGGCTGAATCTGGACGCTTGGGACAGAGCAGCTGGGGTGCTGCTGGGTAGGTCCCGCAGCGCCGCACCTCAGGTGTCCCCAAGTCAGCCGCTGCTGAAACTGATCAGCGGCTGATTCCAGGAAGCCCGGGGCAGAGCAACTCTGCCTCGGGCTTCCTGTAGTCAGCTGCTGGTCAGTTTCAGCAGCGGCTGAATCTGGACGCCTGGGGCAGAGCAGCTGGGGTGCTGCTGGGCTGCAAGCGCCAAGGAGCAGCGCTGCGGGACCAACCCGGCAGCGCCCCACTGCTCTACCCCAGGCGTCGCGAGAAAAGCCTGTTCTGCTGGGGGGCGGGGAGGGCGCGCAAGCTGCGCCCCTCCCCCTCCAGTAGACCAGGGAGATGCGGGTGGCGAGACCGCTGAGATGCGCCGCGGTCCCCCCCCAGCAGACTAGGGAGACGTGGAGCAAAGATGCGGAGGACGCGGGCAGCGGTGCATCTGGGCGGTCCCGCTGCCCGTGTCCTCCAAGGCTTTGCTCCGCCTCTCCCTAGTCTGCGGGGGGGGGGAGGGGTTCCCCCAGCAGACCAGGGAGACGCGGAGCAGCTTTTCTCGCCGGAGGACGCGGGCGGTGGGACTGCAGCGCATCTGGTCGGTCCCGCCACCCGAGTCCTCCGGGGCAAGAAAAGCCCCGTTTGTAACTACGGATCCGACGTAAGTGAGATCCGCGGAAGTCGGGGACTGCCTGTACCTCAATATTTTACTGTTATACATTTTGTACTTGTTTTTCCTATAAACCCAGCAGCTCTAGCTAATGCTTCACACTCCCTTCAACTAATGTTACCCACATCGCCAAAAGAATTCTTTGGGACCTGTGATCCACAAACAGGCTCTAAAGATATAAACAGATATCAGCAGTATCTTTTTTAAATCATGTGAACTGAACTCTCCCATTGTATTTGGTCTCTGTATCATATTTAATTATCATTTTAAGGATCCCACATATCTTTATTTATAAAGTTATACATTTCCCTATGCTTGCTAATACATAGCTGCCCATGCATCCAGCTGACAGGTGGGTGAGAGTAGCTGGGGAGGCAGCTGCCACCTTACACTGCTCTCTAGATGTTATACTGCAGATCTTGCAGCACAGGATGGCAGCCAGCTCCCCAGGAGTGGGGCCAACAGCCGTGAGCCTGCACACACCAGGAGCCTGCCGGCTTGTAATGAGGAGCCTGCATCACAGGGCAACTGGTTCCCTGCTCAGAGAGGGGCCAGTACCCCAGGAGTGAGGCAGTGTGTGCCAAGAGCTACCTTGCACCCACTGGCTCCTGGCTGGTAGGTCCACTCCCAGGGAACCAGCTTCACTGCTGGCTCTGAAATATAAGACTTATACTGAGGGCACTTCACCATCCTTCCCTTCCTAGTCCCATCCATCCAAAAACAGTTAATCAGGTAACCGTTAGGATTTTTATCAGTTACATTGTTATTGTTGTTAATCCTTCTTTATATCCCTCCTGCCAACTGAAATTTAACTCACAATTTGCCTTTCATACAATCAAGGTTTTATAAAGCCTATATTAATCAACCAGTAAGAAATTATTTTTAATCATTAAATGATTCTAATGATGATTCTAATGAAATTAAATTTCAAACACTGCACCACTAAGAACCTGCAAGTGAAACTGATTATCAGTATCAACACTGAGAAAGGTGCAAGTATGGGCGATCTGTAGAGGTAGGGCTGGGGGTAGCAGACCCACCCACTGCCCTGCCCCCGCATCTGAGACCCCGCCCCCACTATGGCAAGTATGTGCTCCATCCCCATGGGGAGGGGAAGACAGGGGAGAAGGCAAGCCTCCCCGGCCCCAAGCACAAGGAAGGGAGGAGACCGAGTGGCCAGGGCTTCCCCAGCCCTGGAGCACTGGACAGGGAGGAGGGCACATGGTTCCAGTCTCGCTGTCCTGGATCACAGGGAAGGCAGTTGCTGGGGGCCTTCGGCAAACGTTCTGGGGGTGGAGTTTGGGTGTAGCTATGTCTGGCGGTTTTGGAAGGCAAAGCCTTCACCCCTGCCTAAGCTACCGGACACCCATGGGTGCAAGCTGTAAGAACAGAATAAACAATGGCAAGCTAATTCCATTTTTAGAATTCTTGTACTTAACATGAACAACAAGGCAATCAAATCCATGGAATTTTACCTGCAAGAACCAGCCGTATACAGGTCATAATTACAAACATAATTAAAGAAATCTGTCTTTTCCAGACATAATTGTAAGTGTCCCTATTTATGATGCAATCATGCCCACAATATAAAGCCCAAATCCTGCACAGAAAAGCACATGGCTAAATCTTTGACAGATTGAGAATTTATTTATTTATTTATTTACAAAACTAAAGTATTTGTAAGAATTTCTGAATTTGCAAAGATCTTTAAAAGTATGTTATGTCACATTATTTCTTACTTAATTGGGCATAGTTTTTTCCCTCGTGTCATTCTTTAGGAGTGCTCAGATTTCTTAGATCAATGGTCAATGTAGAAGTTTAACCCTTAACTGATAAGCATCAGCTTATCAGTTTCTGTTATGGTTAAACTCTTCTGCCCTGGAGGCGTGCCATGGCTGCTGGCCGGCTCCTTGCATTTCTCTATGAGAGTTATACTGCAGAGTCCGCATCATGTAGCAGTAGCTGGCTCCCCAGGAGCAGGGCCAGCCGAGAGCCAGCACATGCCGGGAGCCTGCCAGTTTATAATGCAAAGCCTGAAGCGCAGAGCAGCTGGCTCCTTGCACAGAGTAGGGTAGTATGTGCCTGGAGCCAACTTACAGCCATATCTGTGAACGCCTGAGGATCTGGAGATGATGTCTAGGAATTCCAAAGGGATTCACAATTCCATTAAAATTTTTTTGGGGGTCTTCAAATGAAAGAAAGGTTAGGAACCAGTGTCCTACACTATGTTTTTACATTACTATTGTATGCTCCAATGTCATACATTCTAACATCCGTTTCCAATCTTTCCTGTATTGCTGAAGAGCTATTTGAAACATCAACAGAATATGAAAACAAAAGTTAAGATTTTCTTTTGACTAATAAAATTTCATCTCAGCGTACTATTCCAAATAAAGCTATTAATGTGGAAGGAAATGTATGGTATTCGATAGCTCAAAATACTGCCCAAAGTTCATCAGCTTCTGAAATGCAGTACCAATGTTATTGACATTACAACTTCACTCACTAGTCTTCAATTTTTATTTTTCCTTATTACACATTTACAGCACGAATATGGAGCAAACAGAAGTAGTATTTATAAACACATGCAGACACCCCTTTGCAAATATACACAAACCACACTCCACCCTGAAAGAACTTCTGAAATCCAGCTGTTCTTTGAAGCATTCCAGCTGTGAAGCTCACAGTCCCCACTCTCCTGCATCATATTATACAGTGGGACCTAATTGATCCAGTATAACTGGGATCAGGGCCAGACTATATAAACATAATTCAGATAAACAGATGAAAGAGCAAAAAGTTTCAGCATTGAGTGTGGAGGGCTCTGGGACTCCTGCTGGCTGACCACTCACGCTCCACCACCCAGGACTGACAGCCTGAGCCTCTCCACCTAGGGATGACAGCGTCAGTTTCCCACCTTATATTCCTGGGTGTGTGCCAGTGCTGGTTTGGTTACTCTGGGCAGTCCGATAAGGGAAGCAGGGATCAACGTGGTTCTATGGTACTGCAATGTATTCGGTCACGTCTCACACTGCAAGCCCTTTGGGGGCAGGGACACTTACTTGCCTTTTTTAGCGCACCACACAGCGGTGCACAGCTACAGAAATGAGGGAGACAAGAGCCGCCAGGCTAACTCCGAGCAACGCAGCCCGGCGAAGCCAAAAGGGGGCGGGCGTAGGGGCCGAAGGTCCCATCGCTTCACTGCATGAGAATCACTGGCTCAGCGCAGGGGACACTGGCTGCGCTGGGCTCCGGGCTCAGCCCCACTTGGGGCCTGGCCTAACGCCCTGCGCCTCGCACGGCAGCAGGGAGGAGACGGGCAGACGCGGTGCCGGGTCACGACGCAGACACGGGCAGGGACCTACAGCCCCGGCGCCCCCCTCACTGAACCTACCGATAAATCCGCTCCGGCGCCTCAGCGCCCCGCCCCGGCCGCGTCAGGGCCCTGGGGGCGCCCCCGGCAGGGAGGGGGCGGGGGTGCAGCTCGCGGGCAGCCGCGCTCGCACGAGAACCCGCCGCGCTGCCGGGCTGCTGCTGAGCCGAGGCCACAGTAAACAACGGCCTCCCAGCCCCGCGCGCGCGCGCACTCGCGACAGCACCGGAGCGCGCCCCGCTGGAGGGGGTAGGGGGGTGGAGGGAGCCTCCTGGCCCGCAGAGAGGCTGCGCCGGCGGAAAGACGCGGGCGCATGCGCAGTGGCCACGTGGAGGCCCTTTCCGATTTGCAGGCCGGGGCACAGAGGCGGGCGGCAGGGCGCGGCTGCTGCGGCGCTGGCGGGGAGTGTGGCAGCCGCGCCCTGGCCAGTGCGGGGGGGATTGACCTGGGACAGCCGGACCCAGGGGCGCTGGTGGGAGGAGAGAGGCAGCAGCAGCCGTGAGATGCCCGCAGCAAATGTCCCGCGCAGAGCTGGACTTGGGAAATTGATGCCTTGGGAGCACTTGTATTTGGTGCCCTTGGGCCCCACGCTCCCTGGCCCCCATGCACCACATCCTCCCATTGCTCCCGAACTCCTACTTCTTCGCCACAGCCCGGGCCTGCAGTCCCCTCCAGTGCTCAGTTTCTCCACTGGAGAAACTGACCTGGATGCACAAAACAGCTGGCGTTGCTGCTAACTCCCTCTCCTGCCTGCTCTCCTCTGTGCACTTTCGGGTCCTTTGGAGGGTGCGTGTGACGAGCAGCATCAGAGGGCCCTTTACCCACTTGGGCTGTGTAGCCACCTGGGATGCACAAGGCCACAGTAAAGCAGCAGCTACTTATGCTTACCTCATCCCTTCACAGCCCCTTGGTGAGGAAAGTAATAGAGATGTAGCTGTCTTAGTCTGGTCTTGCTGAAACAAAAGACAGGACTATGCAGCACTTTAAAGACTAACAAGATGGTTTATTAAGTGATGAGATTTCGTGGGCCAGACCCACTTCCTCAGATGAAATTGTGGAAGATAATTGGCATGACCATATATATCATAGGGATACAATAAAAAAAAATGAACACACAAAATAGACAAATCAGATTTTAGAATGGGGTGGGGGAGAAGAGAGGAGGTTAATGTCTATGAGATAATGATATTAGAGGTGATAATTGGGGAAGCTATCTTTGTAATGGATAAGATAATTAGCATCTTTAAGTCCCATTTGTAAAGTGTCTAATTTAAGCACAAATGACAGTTCAGAGGCTTCTCTTTGAAGTCTTGTGTTAAAATCTCTTTGAAGCAGGGTGCAGATAATCAGGTCGTTGAGACAATGCCCATTCTTGTTGAAATGGCAAGAAACTTTTTTCTTTGTGAAACTGATGTCTGTTTTGTGTGCATTGATTCTTCGGCAAAGTGTCTGAAAAGTTTGTCCAATATACATAGCAGATGGAAACTTGGCACATGATGGCATAAATTATATTTCTGGATGAGCAGGAATATGTGTTCTTGATCTTATAACTGAAATGGTTAGGTCCAATGATGGTGACAGCAGAGTAAATATGTGGACAAAGCTGGCAACGGGGTTTCTTGCAAGGGAAAGTTCCAGGGTTGGTACTAGTGTGGAATGTCCTGTTGGTGGTGGTGAGAATCATCCTGAGGTTAGGTGGTTGTCTATAGGAGACTATGACTACGTCTACACTGGCACCCTTTTCCGGAAATGCTTAAAACGGAACAGTTTTCCGTTATAAGTATTTCCGGAAAAAGCGCGTCTTCATTGGCAGGATGCTTTTCCGGAAAAGCACTTTTTCCGGAAAAAAGCCCCGATCGTCATTTTCGCGATCTGGGCTTTTTTGCTGAAAAGACTACTGTGCTGTCTACACTGGCCCTTTTCCGGAATAGTTTTTCCGGAAAAGGACTTTTGCCCGAACGGGAGCAGCATAGTTTTTCTGGAAAAACACTGACAATTTTACAGTAGATCGTCGTTGCTTTTCTGGAAAAGCAAGCGGCTAGTGTAGACAGCTGGCAAGTTATTCTGGAAAAGCGGCTGCTTTTCCGGAATAAGTGGCCCAGTGTAGACACAGCCTTATGGGTTTGTCTCCCAGAGCCTCTCGGAGTGTAGTATCCTGTTTCAGTATAGGCTGTAGTTTATTGATAATGTGTTGGACGGGTTTAAGTTGGGGGCTATAGGTGAGGAACACTGGGATGGGGCAGTATTGTTCCCCCAACATGTTTGTTTGCTGGGAAAAATCAGGGAAAAGCTGGTCATACATATATACACCCTGCTTTGCTAACAGCCAGGAACAGTTTCTGATTCTACACAGGGAACCTGCACCTCTGTTCTGCCCTTGATCTTGGCACCTCAAGTGGGTACCTGGGTGGCCCCAACTGGTGACATGTAAAATGCAGTTCTCTCCCACCCCCAGAGCAGAGGGAGAGCAACAAACACCGAAAATTCCCACAGTTTTCCACTTTAGCTGTGGAATTACAGAACATTGGGGCACCCACAGAAGGAACTGACTGATCCCTTAAGTGTTAAATAATGCCCAGTTATTATGGTAATGGATGCATTAACATTAGGATGAACTGATATTTGCATATTATTGGCACTGGGCATTAGGGGCTTTGTCTTATATATGAAATTTCCTTGCCTCCATGGGAAAAAAAAGTCCTGTTTTTCACACTAATTAAAAGTGCATTTATACATTTATTATAGTGAGTGGATAGTGACATTTTTAGGATCCATCAACTAATCATAGATTGTCTCACAGTAGAACTGTTGTGTTTTGTTTTGTTTTTGTAAAAACAGTTCAAAGCAAATCACTTGTCTCCTTTTATGATTGGACTGATTCACCCAAATCAGTAATGAGTTGGCTCTAAGCCTGCAGGATTTGATAGTGCAAACCTGCATAGCATCCTCATTATGTTTCATGATAAAGGTTACAGAATTGGCAGATTCATACAATATAAATTCATACAATGATATCAGAAGAGTTCAGTCTGCGCTTTTCTCTCCTAAATCATAAGTCTAAGAAGAACAACAGTTGAATAAATGCTGCAAACATTCATTAGAGTAAAGTCACACATTTGCTTCTATTTGTGACCTCTTTTATTTGCTTTCCCTAAACATTTGTATGTGCAAATTTTTGTTCACAATAATGTTATGGAAAGAGAATTTTCCAGGAGTACTCATGAAAATACGTATTTGTACGACCATTCACATCAGAGCTGTTTGCACTGACTTTTTGCAAGCTTTTCTGGGACTAGAAATCATCCAATCAGGGAGCAGAGACTAAGAAATACACGTTGAACCTCTCCAGTCCAAGACTCTCTTGTCCAGCAGCTTCTATGGTCCGGCATCATCACAGACCCTTTGGGTACTCCAATGTTGGAGTACTCATGGGGAAAAACCAGTACAGAATGACCATGACTTTTGCCAGACCAGAAAGCTGGGGTCAGAGTTCAGGGCCAGGGCACCTGACACGGCAGCTGAAGCAAGTGGGGGCTGATGGCTGGGAGGAGAGCCTGTTAGCTAGGAGCAGTCTGGAGGTCAGCAGCAGAGGGACCAGCATTGACTTTCCCTGGTCCAGGAAATTCCCTGGTTTGGGACTGATCCGGTTCTCAGACCAGGGAGGTTCAACCGGTAATAAATTATTAATAGCAAATTCTCAAAGCAGTATTAATGATGGACAATGTCTGGCAAACTGTGAGCTAAAATATGTTTGCAAAATTACTCTGAATAACTTAAAATAAATTCATATAAAATATGTCCGTGGATAATTTAAGGGGTAAAAAGACTAACTGTCTAATGAATTGTATAGGCCATTTTAAAAGTTGCAAAATTCTGAATAATAAGAGTCATATCTTGCTGTAAAATAGACTAATATTCACTAAGGCTATGTCTACACTGGCGTGATCTTGCACCAGAGCTATGCAAATGAGGCTAAGTGTGGAATATCGCTGAGCCTCATTTGCTTATCTAATGAGCTGCCATTTTGCGGAAGAGGCTCTTGCGCAAGAAGGAGCTGTCTACACTGCCCCTTCTTGTGCAAGAAAAACCCTCTTGCGCAATGCCGCTATTCCTGAAAATAATCAGCGTAACGGCATTGCGCAAGAGGGTTTTTCTTGCGCAAGAAGGGGCAGTGTAGACAGCTCTTTGCGCAAGAGCCTCTTCCGCAAAATGGCAGCTCATTAGATATGCAAATGAGGCTCTGCGATATTCCACACTTAGCCTCATTTGCATAGCTCTGGTGCAAGATCGCGCCAGTGTAGACATAGCCTTAGGGTATATCTACACGACAGAGGAAGATCGAAGCTGCCGCTGTCAATCTTCCAGGGTTCAAAATAGTGGTCTAGTTATGACAGCTACTTCGAAGTGAAAGGGGCGCTCTGGTTAATGCCAGTAACCCTGCTTTCACAAGGAGAAAGGGAAGTAGAAGGAAAAGTATTCTTTCTTCAACTTCCTGATGTGTAGACAGCGCCAAAAGCTAAATTACCTACTTTGACATCAATTACACAATTAATGTAGCTAAAGTTGCATATCTTAATTTGACTTTGTCCCGTAGTGTAGACATACCCTGAGGCTACATCTTCACTGCAAGTTTTTCCAGCAGAAAATATGCTAATAAGGGACTTATTAGCATAAGTCACAACATCAATAGGATATTTTCTGCTGTTTCTTTTTGCGCAAGGGGTTTTTGTGCATAAAGAAGCAGTATAGCCACTTCCATTTTGAGCAAAACCCCCATTTTGTGCAAGATCCTTATGCCTTTCCAATGCCCTGTAGAGAGGATATTGTTTTCCACTATAAATAAGCAGACATATATCAAGAACTAATAGAACTTTTGAGCCTCGCAGCAACCTTTTTGTTTGCGCAGCTACCTTTTAGGGTTGCCAGATGGTTTAACCAAAAATACCAAACACCCTCCCCCCCCCTAAAATAAAAAACGCTGGAGGAAAAAAAAGGGGGAAGACCAAAGTTGTTAAGCAAAAATAAGACCCTAAGAGTTAGTAAGCAAAAATAAAATAAAACAGCATGGCCCCTTTAAGTGCAAGAGGGGTGAGGTTGACCACTAAGACCCAGGGAAGGCATTGCTTCCCCTTGCTTCAAGTCCTTAGGCTTTTTGCTGGTGGCCATCTTGTTTTCTTGATTAAGTCCCCCTCAGGTAAGCAGGGGACTGGGCGGGGGGGAAGGCCATGAGTTGGGCCCAGTTGCCGAGTGTGTCGTAGGGTTGCCAGGTGTCCAGTATTTTCACCTCCTGGCAGGGAAAAAATACTGGACATTTTAGGAGTCCGGTATTTTCTGAATTTTTTTACCGGACAGGAGATGAAAATACTGGACTGTATAGATCAATACCAGACACTTGGCAAGCCTACTTTTTGCTCATCTTGAGTTGAATCTTACTCCATAAATAGACACTGAACTAGCAAAATCTTTAAACACAAGTCACTATATGGACTTCAGTGAGACTACTAAGCAGTTCATGTGAGTAAGGGCAGCATCTGGATCTGAGTTTGAACCTTTGAGTAAGGACACTTTAACTTTATAAAGTTAGGGTGCGTCTAGACTGGCAAGCTTTTGTTCAAAAGCAGTTGCTTTTGCACAAAAGCTTGCCGCCTGTCTACACTGGCCGCTTGAATTTCCGCAAGAGCACTGACGTTCTACTGTCCGAAATCAGTGCTTTTTGCGCAAATACTTTGACGCTCCCGTTCAGGGAAAAGCCCTCTTGCACAAATGATTTTGCGCAAGAAGGCCAGTGTAGACAGGCAGCTAAGACATTTTGCGCAAAAGCAGGCTAAACGGAAAAAAGCCCTAGTGGCCGTTCAGATGCTCCGTAGCTGCAAGCCAGCTCCTGACTTCCTGGTAACCCGAGACCCCTTAAAGGCAGACGCAGACTGCTGAGGCCACGAGGCAGAAGCCCTTCTGGGACCTCTGGCCACAGCTCTGCCACGCGGCCCCTGCCGTCTCCAACGCCACCCAGACCACGATGGCAGCTCCAGGAGGGGATCAAGCACCCGCACCCCCAGCACAGGAGGCCCCAAGGGGCCGAAAAAGAAGGGCTCCGTGCTGGTCCTCGGGGGAGCTGGAAGCACTGCTGGACTTGTGGCAGGAGGAGGACACCCTGCACGACACACGCTCCCATCGCCGCAATGCAGACATTTTTCACCGCATGGTCCAGGTGCTTGCCCAGCAGGGACATCCAGCCCAGACCCTGGAGCAAGTCCGGGCAAAAGTAAAAGAGCTGCGCCTGGGCTATGTGCAGACCAGCGAGGGCCAGGGGGCAGGAGCCGACACCTGCCCCCACTACTGACGGCTCCACCACATCCTGGGCCAGCCAGAACCGCAGGGACCGGACGTCCCCGTGGACACCAACATGGGCCCCCCCATCACCAGGACCACCGAGGCGGGGGAAGGAGACACCAGCAGCAGGTCGGAGGATGAGACCAGCACTGACACGCTGCAGGCCCCCACTGGCAGCCCCAACATCTCCCGTGCATCCTCGGAGGCCGGGGAAGGATCCACCCGTGAGTGTTGCACTTTGCACTCACAAGGGCGGGAGGCGGGGGGAGAGCACATCACTCAGGCCATGTGAGCTGCACGGGCTGTGTAGCATTAGGCAGTATGCAGCACGTGCAACCATGTGGCCACGGCAGGCAGCTCCAGGGCACGCCTGGGACCGTGCTGCTCACACACATCCGGCAGGACCAGGGGGGAAGGGTGGATGCCGGCTGGAACCAGCCAGGGCCCCAGGGACTCAGGCCAGAGCCCACACCTCCACAAGGGTGCAGAACGGCAACACTGTCCCATGCCTGGCTGTGAGGCACAGCCAGCTGCTCCTGAGAAAACTGCAGCGTCACAGCCCTGTGAGTGTGGCCCCCACTGAGCCCCTCGCCTGTTCCCGGTGCCTTGGCTGGCTCCCTGAGGGAAGTCCCCACTGTGGCCACACATGTCCCTGGGCTACGTGTGTGAGGGCTAGCGGGGGGGGGGGAGGGAGGAAGCGCTCGGGCCGGCCCTAGGGCCACCTGAGTTTTGTTGCAAGGATGGTACACTCCCCAGTCACTCTCCTGGTTCCGTCCAGGAGACATCCCACATATGGGGATCTGAGAGCCCAGACCATGTCTGCTAGATGTGCTCTCAGGCACTGTGTGGGGATTCATCTCGCTCCCTGTCAAACACCACTGATTAGCCCAAAGCCTCACAGCCTCCACCGGCAGGGAGTTCCACAGGTTAACACAACACATGCGCCCTCCCACCCTCCAAGGGGACAGGACACAGACCTGTGGTTACAATACATGGACGAGGATCCTACTCCACAGGCGGTCCTGTATGCAAACATACAACACGGGAGGGAAGGGGGGTAACCGAGTGGGCCCACGCCACACTACTGTGGTGTCATCTGGGCTCAGGGGTGGAGGGCATGAGGTGTGGGGACAGTGGCTGGGCTGCCTGACTGACCCATCCTTTCTTCTCTTCCATGCAGCGGGACCAAGCACAAGCCGGGGACCATCTAGCCCTGCAGCAGCCGCAACAGCAGCAGCACCCCCAGCCGCCCAACCACCAAGGCGGCAGCTCCGCCACTGGGACCAGCTCCTGCGGCACTACATGCAGGCCGTCGAGCGCGTCAAGGCAGCCATCACTCGGCGTGTGGAGGCGGACCTGCAGTGGCACCAGGAGGCCTGGGGCTCCTTCCAGGCCCAGTGTGTCCACATAGCGGATTCACTAGCCACCCTCACTGCACACATTGGCCATACCATCCACTATGGCATGGCCTTACTCCATGCACCCGCCATCCCTCCCCTAGCACTGCCCTTACCCCCTCCTTCAATGGCTCCTCCTGCTCCTGTCCCTCCTGCCCCTGCCCTTCCTGCGCACCACCCCGTGCTGCCTGCCCCGACTCAGCCTGCCCCCCATGTGCAGGTCCGCCCACGCAGGAGCAGTCGCAGGGGCTACCCCTCCCAGGAGTAGCTCCTCCCCCTCCCAGTTGAAGGTCTCTTCCCTCTCCCCATTGTAAATAAAAACTTACAAGTTTGTGTTAAAAAAAACCTGTGTTTGGTGTTTATTGGGAGGTAAGGGAAGGGGAGGAGCAAGGGGAGGGGATTGTAAAGGGAGACCGAGGCGACCCTACTATGGGGCCTGGGAGAACATGTCCGTCAGGGTCTCCCGTATGTGTACCCCATCCTGGTGCGCCTGGCAGATGGCAGCTGTGTGGGGCTGTTCGTAGGCCTGGCCCTCGCCTGCCATCCATGCGGGGAGGAAGGCCTCCCCCCTCCGCTCCACAAGATTGTGGAGCACGCAGCACGCGGCCACTACCTCTGGGACATTCCGCTCACCCATCATGAGATGGGTGAGCAAACAACGGAAGTGGGCTTTCAAGCGGCCGAAGGCGCACTCCACTGGATTGTGGCCCGGTTGAGGTGGTCATTGAACCGGGCCCGGTTCTGGTCCGGCCGCCCCATGTAGGGCCGCATTAGCCAGGGCAGCAGGAGGTAGGCCGCGTCCCCCACGACACAGATGGGCATAGGCACATCCCCGACAGTAAACTCCCGCTGGGGGAAGTAAGTGCCCGCCTCCAGCCTGCAAAACAGGCCGGAGTTCCGTAGGACGTGGGAGTCGTGTGCCCTGCCGGACCAGCCTGCATAAATGTCCAGGAAGCGGCCACGGTGGTCCACGAGGGCCTGGAGTACGACAGAAAAGTACCCCTTTCTGTTCATAAAATGGGCCGCTCGATGCTCCGGGGCATGGATGGGGATGTGGGTTGCATCCAGGGCTCCCCCGCAGTTGGGGAACCCAAGGGTAGCGAAGCCAGCCACTGTAACATCCACGTCGCGCAGGCAGATGATTCTCGGGAGCAGTATGTCATTGATGGTATGGATGACCTGCAGAAGGGTGCAGAGAAACACAGGGGAACACATCACATAAGGCAGGGTGAGTGTGTGCTCCCTTGCTGCCCCCCCCCGTGATGCCCTCTGTGCTCACGCACACACACACACACACACCAGGGCCCCCTTGCCCCATGGCCCCCCCCCCAGCAGGCCTGTGCAAGGGAGGGATGGCTCAAACCCCTGGGTGACCCAGACTGGAGTCTTGGCTGCCCCTGGGCATGGAGTGCAGCACCCTCCCCACACCTCACTCCCCCGGGACTTACCTCCATCACGATGACACCGACGGTCGATCTGCCCACCCCGAACTGGTGCGCCACCGATCAGTAGCTGTCCGGGGTAGCCAGCTTCCAGACTGTGATGGCAACCCTCTTGTTGACGGGGATGGGTGCCCACAGCAGGGTGGTGGTTCTCTGGAGCGCAGGGGCGAGCCAGGCACATAGCTCCAGGAACGTCTGCTTTTGCATGCGGAAGTTCTGGAACCATTGCTGGTCGTCCCATTGCCCCAGGACCAGCCGGTCCCACCAGTCCGTACTGGTGTCCAGTCTCCACAGTGGCCTCTCCACGCTGGGATGGGGATGCCACAGGGACGCCATGGCCTCCCAGGTGAGGGAGTCCAAAGCGACCTGCACCTCCAGGTCCTGGAAGAGGAGGGCACCAGCTTGGGGCACCAGCTACAGGCACTCCAAAATGGCCAGAAGGGGCGAGAGCAGGCACATGGCCACCTCTGGCTCCATGGCACAAAAAATAAGGCAGATGAAAAAAAACAGGCAAAGGCACTAAAAGGCAAAAGGCAGTGGTGTCCAAAAAGGCAGAGGGCAACCACAAAAACTGCTACGGCTGTCAGTCCCTGCAAGAGATCCTATAACACGCAGCAGGAGAGAAAAGGCTGTCCAGGGAGATCCCTTTAAGCACGTGTCTCAAAGGAGCTCCAGCCCCCGCCCCCAGAAAGGGCTGGTGCCCTTTTGCCCTCTTCAAAATGGTTCCAGGCTTCTGCTTTTGTGCAAAAGCATCTTGCGCAAAAGCGCATCATTGTAACGATAACTCCGGGACCAATCTAGACACGCTTTTGCGCAAATACTTTTAACGGAAAAACTTTTCTGTTAAAAGTATTTCTGCAAAATCATGCTAGTCTAGAGGCAGCCTTAATGTATGCCTTTGAATGTATCTTTATAAATCCAAGATTATTGAAATGTGATAATAAGGAGAACACAATGTGTTGGTGCATTTATTGGCACTCAAACTGTGTTTCCCAACGATAATAAAAGCCATTAGCTTGCTGGGTCTGGTTCTTCAATATTTTTGGCTAGTTTACGTCAGTGAAACTTCATTGACTTCAATAGAGCTAATGTAAACTAATAAAATCAATGTAACATTATAGAGAACCAGGCCTGCTGGGTTTTAGCAGTGTTTCTGTAATGTTCTAAGTTTCACACCAGGACTCTGCTTTGTTTGTGATGTACTACCCATCTCTATGAATAGAAATTCCATGCTTGAAAAATGATATAGCAGTAAGAATATGCTACCGGCTACCTAACCAGAATGGTGACAGGGATTGTGAAATGCTCAAGGAGAAAATAGAGGCTGTAAACACAGAACAAAGAGAATTACAACTATCTTCACATCACATGGTGCTCTCTCAGCTATCTGGTATGCTAGGCTGCCTGTGCTCTTACAATATACACACAGTCCATTTTCCCAAGGGGTATCATTTTTCTTTAGATTCCAGGCACTACAGAACACAGTAAAGGCAAATGTAAAAAAGATCTTCCCACCCTGCTTTCTCTATCATACCTAGCTCGTGATCTGAGCTCTCCCCTTCCTGTTCCTGTCAATTTTATATCTTCCCCTTATGGGGCTTATTATCCCAAACCAAGACCCTTAAGTGCCAACAATCTTCATACCAGGTTAATTTCTTCCAATTAAGTCTGTAAATTTCTCTGTTATACAATTACTTTAGTGACCTGGGTGCTACCGCTACCACATTGTTACATCTCATTTTGACTCTGGCCTTGTCTACACGGGCAATTGGATGACAAAACATTTTTAGTTCACATGTCCCATCCACATGCCCCGTGACAAAAGCTTTGCCACAACAAGTGGTGGTGTAAACCACTCATTCTCAGCAGGAACAATGCAATCCCCATTCATGAGGAGGGGAGCAGAAATATTTTGTTGGCAAATATGCTGACAAACAGAGTTTATGCTGCCCAGCTTTTAGCAGTGTCATTAAAAGCGGTATAGTGAAGAGAAAGCCTGAATGGCTGATGCCCCAGGAAAAAATACAGAGATAAAATTTCTAGACACCATAAATGACTCCTTTTTCGAGCAGCTTGTTCTGGAAACCACAAGGAGAGAAGAAAATCTTGATCTAGTCCTAAGTGAAGCACAGGATCTGACTCTACAAGCTATCAACTGATCCCTAGCCTCTCAGCATTAACTGGGAGGCAGTTGAGTGGGAAGCAACTTAGCTTTTACTTGTATATCTGAGGCTTGACCTACAGTTACAATCTCTGATTTCAGCCCCAATTCAGCAAGGTACTTAAGCATGCACCTAATTTTAAACATCTGAGTAGTCTTAATGTAATCAGTGGGTACACTCATGCTTAAATTAAGCACATTCTTAATTATCTTTCTAACTCAAGGTTTAATAGGTAAATATTCTATTCAATATTTTATTTAGGCCCCAATTCAGAAAAGCACTAAAGCTTGTGCTTAAATCCCAGAGAGCCATTTAAATGCTTAGCTGAAGTGAGATCTTGTTTTTTTTAGCAGTCAGCTCAGAATTCTGATGTGTTCCTTCTTCATTAAAACTACAGAACTGCTGCTGCACATGAGTATACTCATTAAAGGACACATTTTCATTTCATTTATTCGTTCATCAGGCTCAGCATTTAAGCACTCAAATAAGACACTTTTATTGCTTTAATAATCCTTGATATGAGTTATCTTCCTTGTCTCTCTGGATTCTCTCCAAGTACTTCAACAGCTAAACAGCTCCCTTTGCAAGTAAAGGAAATCCATGAAGGGAAAAGCTGGCATGCATTCACAATGTCAATAAACAAACCAACCAAAACAATAAAAATAATGGAAACTAGCAGGGAATTTAGGCCCAATATATCAATTTATGTGCAATTTCAAAGCTGCTTTGGGGAATGTGAAGATGAGGATCTAACTCGATGAATATGGAGGAAAATGTTAGAAATGACACAGTCAGCATGTTGCAGGTAGGAGGGCATGTTCTAATTTAGCACACTTGCTCTAGGGTTCTTGAGCACTCAACAACAATCTACAGCTCCCCTCTTTTAGGGAAACGCCCATGTCAAATGGTGGCACAAACATTACCTGCCTTCTCCCAAGGGTAAATTCCTCTAGGGCAGTGGTCCCCAACCTTTTGAGGTTGTCGGGCGCCAGAGGGCGTGGCCGTTCGCCCGCCAGGCGCCAGGGGGCGGGGACACTTGCACGCCCGGGGACGGCCCCCCCCATAGCCGCATGCCTGGGGGTGGGTGGCGGGGCCCCCCATAGCCACGCGCCTGGGGGCGGTGCCCCCTCCAAGAGCTGTGCGCCCGGGGCTGGCGCCCCCACCCTCAAGCGCCATGCGCCCGGGGCCGGCACTCCCCCCGCCAAGCACCACGCGCCCGGGGCCGGCGCTCACCGTGTGCCATGTGCCCGGGGCCAGGCCAGCCCTGAGCACCTGGTGGGCGCATGCAAATGCCCCCGCGGGCGCCATGGCGCCCGCGGGCACCGTGTTGGGGACCACGGCTCTAGGGTAATGCTATCTCCATTTGTACAGCCAGAACACATCCCTTCTGGAGGGGAAGATTTGAACGAAGTCCCAACTCTGTAAAATATTCAGCAAATTCAAACTTTCTCCTCTCTTAAGGACAAGCACTTTTCAGTAGCCAGTTCTGTGGATAAGGGAGGAGTTTGTAGTGCAGATTGGAGATGAAAATGTTGCTCTAATTCCTTTAAAATCTCATAGGAGTGGCTTTTTTCAGCCGGTCTCTTTTTACAAAATTAAATTTAGTCATCACATTTTCTGTCATAGAAAATATATTAGCTCCATTTATGTACCAGGAGATTATTTTGCTTTCTCATAAAAAGGTATGGAGTTTCAAAGAGACTCCTGAGTACTCACATCACAGGCTAATCAAGTTAATTAATACAGATTGGAAACTGCCTACAAAGGGATTGTCCTTTAGGCTGAATAAGTTTTTGGTTCAAAAATTAGTTCAGACATCAGTGTGGCTTCATGAAAGGAAGGTTAATAATGGGCTTTTTTAGGATAGTCTTACATTTAATTAACCATTCTAAATTCATTTCTAAACCAGTCTTGATAATTGCATTGGATACTCACCCAATTGTACAGAATAGTAATATATATTCCACAGTGTTCAACATTTTGGTTTTAATTCTGACTTAGATGCTAAACTAAGCTATTGGGCCTGGTACTGAGCTGCACACAGGTAGTATTTAGTACCACAGAGGAGGAGGCTGTGAGTTGTTTTAAAACACTTTTATCCTATCTCCTACCCAAGGGCTTGATCTATGATGACTCCAACATCCTGGATTGCTGTAAATTAGCGTTGTTGTACATTATGCCACAGGCTGATGGCCCCATGGGACTGTTCTAGCACATGGGTTTAGCCAAGTCAATGGGTTGTGCCGTCTATACCATATTTTATGGGAGGGAGAAATAAGGTGATATAGGAATCTGTGTAACAGCACTACATGACAAGAGGATCCTCCTACACTGCCGAAATCTCCACTAGCTAGCTGAACCAGGTTTAAAGCTGCTTTGGGCTGGTGGAATAATGTAATAGGACTGGCCCATTATATCCATACAGAACTTAAATCTCCATCTCTCTCTGTACTGCTTCCACTGTAGAATAATAATTAAATAGCCACAGGGCTAGAAAGACTGGGAATAACGTTATAGTTCAGTAGTTAGGGCACACACCTGGGAGGTATGAGACCCTGGATCTAGTCTCCTAGATCTCACTATTCTCTCATTATTTATTTGCAGTGGAACAGCTTCAACAGGAGACGTTAAGGAAACCCCACATCAGACTGTCCCACTGGTTAGTGCATGCTCCAGAGAGATGGGAAACCTCTATGCAAATCCTTTCTCCTATTTCTGGCAGAGAGGAAGGAATAGAACATGGGTCTCCCACAGCCCAGGTGAGTGTCCTATTTTAGAAGGTGAACATTTTCTCTTTCAGCTAAATTTTGAATGAGACCTTATCTCATAGGTTCCTTCTGAACATGCCAACTAGACAGGTTGCCAATAGATGGGGAGAAAGTGGGCAGTTGTTCCAGGGCCCAGTGAGACAAAAGGGCCCAGGACTCCTGGCTGCTGCTGTTACTGCAATAGAAGTGGCGGCTGGAACCCTGGCCCTTTAAATCACCACTGGAGCATCAAGCAGTCTGTTCTGGGCAGTGCTGAAGACCTGCGAGGTAGATGGGGGGAGGGGAGGAAGGATAGCTATGCCCTACCCCTTCCACTGAAGGCCCAGACTTTTCTACCTGGTCTAGGCGCCTGGCAATTCTGTTCCCCTCCTCCCCCGCTATTAGCCCAGGCCCTGAGTTAGGCAGCTGCATATCTGTCTTTCCTTGTCTCATGAATAATTTTGGGGCTTCACCAGGAGCTAGGCATCCAGATTACACATATTTATATTATAAAAAATAAAAGAAATAGTCTTTTTCAATGTACCTAATACAAGTACACTCAAGCGATTTCTTTACCATGAAAGTGGAACTTACAAATGTAAAATGATGTACAAAAATAATTGCATGAAACTAAAACAATGTAAAACTTTAGTCTATAAGTCCACACAGATCTGTTTCTTGTTCAGCCAATAGTTCAGACAAACAAGTGTGTTTACATTTGCAGGAGATAATGCTGCCCAATTCTTGTTCACAATGTCACCTAAAAGTGAGGACAGGCATTCACATGGCACTGTTATAGCAAGCAAATCTCCATGCTGTAAGCCAGAACCCCTGAGCCTCAGTTCCCCACCAATGGGCTGGAGCTGTGAGCACTGTCTTGTGGTGATGAGGGAAGCGCCGAATGCTGTACTTGCCTGGAGATGCCACCGCCGCAACCCCCATTGGTCAGGAACTGTGGCCTACTGGTGCTGTGGGGGTAGCATCTGCATGGAGTCACCTGTCCCTCCCCCCAGAGGCCACAGGGACATGCTGGCTGCTTCTGAGAGTGGTGTGGTGCCAGGAGCCTTCCTGAGCTCTGCTGCACCACCGAACAGGAGCTGTTCAAGGTAAGCATGCTGCACACGATCCCTTGCCCCAGCCCTGAGCCCCTTAATTTCCTTCCAGACCCCAAATCCTGTGCCTACCCTTAGCTTGCTTCAGCACCCTAATTCCGACCCAGACACTACCCCCATGAGTTCCATGAGCCCTCATCCTCACCCCAAATCTCTCATCCCCAGCTATACACCAAAGCCAGGACTCCTAGTTGGAGCCCTCACTCTGTGCTGGTCTACACTAGATCCAGCAGGTTGGCTTAAGGTACACAACTCCAGGTACACAAAATGAGTAGCTGGAGTTGGCAGCATCCACACTGTGGGTGGCCGATGGGAGAAAACACTCCCGTCAGCCTCCTTTACTCCTTGAAAAAGGAGGAATACCTGATGCTGACGGGAGCTGCCCTCAGTGTACAATTTAGCGGGTCTATACTATGCTAGACCTGCTAAATTGAATGCCAGAGATCGACCCCTGGAGTGTCGATTTTCCAGTAAGTATAGACGTGCCTTCCTTCCCACACCGAAAGCCTCTTCTCTAGCCTGGAGCTCTTTCCTTGCATTCTTAACCCCTCATTCCTATGCACCCTGGAACATAGGGAAAGCTCTGAGCCTTTCTTCCCACCCTCCATGTGGTCACTTTGTTTTAAATTAGGAAAAAGGCTTGTATACAGGGGCCCCACAAAATCTAGTGGCTCCAGGCCCACAGGAGAGTTAATCTGGCCCTTCGATGACAGGATCTGCTTCATAATAATCCAAAGCAGCATGGACCAACTCATGTTCATTTTCATCACCTGAGACAGATGACACCAGGAGCAGAAGGTTGATTTTCCTTTTTGGTGGTTCAGATTCTGTAATTTCCGCACCCAAGTGTTGCTTTTTTAAGACTTCTGAAAGCATGTCCCTTGTCCCTCTCAAATTTTGGAAGGCACTTCAGATTCTTAAACGTTTGTTCAAGTGCTGTAGCTATATTTAGAAATCTTACATTGGTATCTGTGTTTGTCAAATCTGTAGTGAAATTGTTCTTAATGAACATGTGCTGAGTAATCAGCCAAAACTACTTACAAAATATATGGCAAAAAGCAGGTAAAACCAAGCCAAAGACATACAGTTCTCTCTGCAAGGAGTTCAGTCACAAATGTAATCAATGCATTATTTTTTTAACAAATGTCATTGGCATGGAAGCATTTCCTCTGGGACAGTGGCCAAAGCGTGAAGGTGTATACAAATGTTTAGCATATTTGGAATAAAAATAGCGTGCAGTGCCAGCTACAAAGGTTGCATATAAACATATGTTCTCGCTTTCTGGTAACATTGTAAATAAGAAGCAGGCAGCATTATCTCTCATAAATATAAACAAAATTGTTTGTCTTAGCAATTGATTGAACTAAAAGTAGGACTGAATGGAAAAGTAGGCTCTAAAATTTTACAGTGTTTTGTTTTTAAGTGCAGTTTTATAACAAAAATATTTACATTAGTCTGTTGCACCTTTATGATAAAAAGATTGCACTACAGAATTTATATTAGGTGAATTGAAAAATACTATGTCTTTTGTTTATCTATTTTACAGTGCAAATATTTGTAATCAATTAGTTTTTAATTTGATTAAAATTGATTAATCATGATTAATTTTTAAAATCGTGATTAATTTTAGTTAATCTTGTGAGTTAACTGCAATTAATTGGCAGCCCTAGTTATGCTTTGTTTTACACTTTGTGTAATAATTTAAATGATCCCATAAAATAACATGACAACATAAATCTTTTGAAGCCAGAAAAGGCATTCAGAATCAATGGCTTATAATATAAAATGAAAAATAAAAAATCAATTGAATAACACTTTTTATTCACATGCATGTTTAAATCTCCAAAAAGAATATTTAAAAGTGGTGGTGGGGAGGGGGGAGATTGACACAGTCTAACCATCCTAATTTACAATCTAGAATATGTTAAGAGTCTTCTGTTAGTCCTTTCCTTTGTAATATCACCTTAGAACTTATTCAGACGTGCATTTTGAATCTTCATAAAGCCAACACGAACACTGGTCGTGTAGCATCAACTTTTCCTGAAGTGGTAAACAAGACAAGATCTCTCTCTCTCACTACACCTTTGGGATCTTCAGCTAGAAAAATACATGCAGTAGTAGGGATTGGACTCGATGACTTTCTGAGATCTCTTCCAATCCTATGATAATATGGTTCTCTGAAAATGTGATCTCGGTGCATGGAAAACATATGCAGCTTTCCCTGATATAGCTGTATTTGGGTATTTGATCTGCAGAAATGTTTTTTATTTCTGTATTCATGCGGCTTTTGATGACCAAGTAAAATTAATAACAGACAAGATAACTGAAGCAAAATGTACCTTTCTCACCTCTTTCCCTCTTTCATAAAAAAATGAACATTGTGATGGGACAGACTTAAAGGCTTTGCGGAAAACAGATGGCATTAATCACATGCTTAAATGCTTTTCTGAATTAGGGCCTATATGCTGTATTATTGTTCTATTTGTTTTTATGCAGCAACAAAAGAGAAGCAGTCAGCATAGGTCTTTTACATAGATGACGGGTGCTTAGAAGATAGGGACAAAACTGTATAAAGTGCTTTCATGTTTTGAGTTGGGGCTGTATAGTGTTAAACAAAGAGTGTAAGAACAGGAATACATGAATTTGTTTACTCGGTCTACTGTGATTTCAGTTTAGAAAAAAAAGCAGACTATGAATCTGGAGGAGATGAATCTGCGAACAAGTCAATTTACCTGTGATTTGTACAAAATGGAATGAAGAGAAACTAACTGCGGGTACAATTTGAAAACAAGAAGCACAATGATATGAAAGATGATGATGTCTTATTTTTAGCTAACATGTGTTAGTTGAACATATTTAAATAGACACGTGGAATTCAGCAGCTGTCCTTTGTTGCATTGACTATCAATTACCATCAAACCACTTGAACCATTTAGGTACTTCAGTTGGGTTAATTTAAAAAGTGGAGGTTTCCTGTAACAGCAGATTTCCAGTGCCGATGAAACAGAGGCTTTTTACAAGCCGTTACTGGAGGGAAGAGGGGAATAAAAACACAGGCTGTTGCTATCAGAAAATTGCCTCTGGAATTTTTTTAAAGAGACAGTATCAGTGCATTAGCATATAACAAAACTATGAGATAATGTTGCTTTAATTCAACAGACTTGAGTGAGTTCTACATTTTGTGCAGAGCACAACCAAGTGCCTGAATGACTTTAGATTTTTTCTTTTGAATAAATTCTGTTTACTCATTGTTGGAACTATTTTGATATTCCTCACTTTATCCATTGCTAACCCAGGAAAGTTTTAAAAATAACTCATCAGTTACTGTTAATCATTTGTTACACACAAACAAAATGAAAAACTGGTCTTTAAATGTGCCCAAGTGTGGTATTTTTCTTAAGAATGTATTAATTTTCAGTCTTTCTTTTTCACATTTTATAGACCAAGACCACTGCTAGAGTTACTGAACAGCATTTTCAAAATATATCAATAATTTTAGGTGCCTCATTTTTGTATGTCCAACTTGAGACATCCTATAGGGGCCTGATTTTCTGAAATTGCTGCATTTCTTCAACTTCATCGTTTTCAAGCTTCCAACCACCTCCTCCTCTTCTTGCTCTGACTGCTATTTTGTGAATCCTTTGCTTTGTTTTTGTCAAAATTCCTGAAAACCTAAACAAAGTGTGTTGGATCACAATGAAACTTTTCGTTTGGTTTGTACCTTAACATTTTTACTCTTTTCAACTTACTGAAACTGTTTAGCTTCATATAAAGTCATGAATAGTTTTAGTCAACCTAAAATTGCATTGTTTGGCAAACAAATTATTACTCCTAAGTTTTTCCCCAGGTCTACTCCAGAACCTTTCTGGTTCCAAATTAGTCAAGCACAGGCCATCAAAACATATCCCTCGCTCTCACAGCAGAGAAGAGCTCTAATGTCAAAGTTAAGGAGGTAATGGTTGGTCCAAGATACAGGCTGAAGATCCAATTGCCTAATCACCAGTCCAAATCTAAAACTAGATCCTAATTATGGCCAGTTGTCTGAGTTAAAGCAGTGGCCCATGGTCATTATGAGAGCTAGGAAATCCTAAGCTGCCTCAGAAAATACATCATTTCCATGAAGTTTGAAGTCACCAGAAAGAATCAGTCTCTGCATTTCCCATATTATTGTGGCACATTGTAAACATAGAGAGAAAAAAGAGACATAGTAAAAATTCTGCCAAATCCTGAGTAATTAAATGCTTCAAGAAATGCTTATCCTAGCTAGAAAGTCAAAGTGGTGCAGTTTCTGTCAACAAGACTGCACTGAATGAAGAGTATAAGCAAAAGAAATAATAAAAAGAAACATATGTACCAGAGATTTTTTTCATGCTTCTGGTAGACTATTTAAGATGTAAAATGCACGTGTGCTATCAAATATTTGTTATAACACAGTGGACCTCATTTTTAAAAGGATTTCAATCTAATCTCTAATTTTCTAGGTGCAGTCTTGTGTGCACGTCTATATGATTGTACCAACAAATCAGGCAGTACAAATCAGGAAGTATAAATGCCGGTAAGTCATGGCTACATATAGTTGTGGTAAGTGCAAAATTTAGACTGTAAACTTCAAGCTCATTTTTTAATATCAGTAACTTTATTCTGTATCTATTAATGTTTCTTTTGATAATGTAATTATGGTAATTACTAAAAGGTGAAATAATTTAAAATAGTTTCTACTATTGTACTTCAAGTTTGCTATTCTACTCTTTTCAAGTAGAATGAACGGTTAGGCTCAGCCTAGAATAAGGGACAGTGCATAAGCTGTACAGCATCAAACATAGCCTGTGAAGAATCTGTGCTTTAGAAAGGCACAATTGCTTCCTCTTTTTTGAGGATGAAGTTTTTTTCAACAGGTCTTTTCAGGAAGCAGCATACCGTATAAATGCCCAGCTATCTGTGCTCACAGGTAAATTGGAATGTGAATACAAGGTGTCCCTCCCTTCCCACCCAACTGCATCCCCTCCCCATCAGAATCACTTACTTTGCTCTAGTCACAGTGCTCAGTGTCACAACCTAAGCAACAATAAGTCTTACACAGGGAAAGGCCCTGGTGCATGCATGGTCCTGGTATGCCAGCATGTCTCAAGACCTCTTTGTGTCCTCCTGCTCTCTTCCTTATGGCTTTCCATTCAGGTCCCTCTGCCTGGAATCATTGACCCACTCTGTTATGCTCCTCCTCTTTCAAGTTCCTCCTTAAAATGCACTTCTTTCATGAAGTTTATAGATCCCAGTAAATTATCTCTGCAGTGAAGTGTTAGCTAATTAAATATACTTTTATATGAGAAACCATCAAAATAACAATTATGAAACTACCACAATAGGCCTAATTCTCCACTGGCCAGCTCCCAGTATAGTCACTTCTCCTAATGCATAGCAAGTACAAAGTGGGTCTAAAATGTTATTATCCTGATTTAGTAGGCTTTTAGACCCACTGCACCTCATTTCAAACAGGTGTAAATGAATACAGTGGAGAATGAAGCTATTTCAGTCCAATATCACCATTCAGTCCTACTGGTCTTGTCAAACTCATCCTGCATTTGCCATTGCAAACACTGAAGCAGAGGTGCCTGTAAGTCTGTAATGTGTCATGCATATTGTGCTAGGGATGTAATTAAATAAAATACACAGAATATTCTAGTTAATAAATGCCAACAACTTTCTAGGATGCTTCTCTTAACCAGAGATTACCTTGCATCTGTTTGACACATAAATGTCTTCATCCGTGTTGGTTCCCTAGAACACCAAAAAGGTTCCTTAGAAAGAACTAGGCCTTTATTGTGCTCTCTGTTTTCCAAAGTGATACTTCTAGAAACTTCAAGGTTTTGTTGTTGTTGTATGAAACAATCCTACTCTAAAATGGAATGGATTAGATGATTGGAAGTCTTTTCTGCCTCTAACTTTTATTATTCTGTTTAATTTTTAATGACATATGTAGAAGTGAAATATTAAATATGGTGGAGAAAGGAAGGAAGCAAAGAACAGCTGTTACATATCTGTTCTTTTCTGTGCTGAGATTAGTCATGGGGAAAACTTCAGACAATTGATGAAACTTCCAAAAATACTATGTACCTGCTCTGCTCCTAAAGCATTGCAGATACACATTGCTCCCTCCTGTGGTCTGTGAGTAAATGCTCAGTTCAGCTCTTACGGACATAGTTTTTTTGTTGCTGTTAAGGGTTGTTATCTAAGGATGCTATTGAATCCCTGGCTCCTGGTAGAAGGCCAAACAGCAGCTATGACCAACAGTATTTTTTTCCCATCAACATTTTGCAGAAACATTTCAAACTTTTTTTCTCAGATGCAAATTTTATCATTATTATCTATGCCTCTGTAGTGGATTACTGCAATGAGTTTATATAGGACTACCCTTGAAAACCACTGGGAAATTTCAGCTAATGGAGAAGAAAACTGCCTATTTATATCACAGTGTTTCACACTGATTCTTCATAGATTTTACCGACTTCTACTGAATTTCTGTATTCAATTTCTGGTCCGAGTTTTGATCTTTGTAGTTGGATCATCTATACCTTAGAGACCTTCTCTGTCTCTGCATATTTCAACCTTGCAGGTGAGTTCAGCTGTGCTGCTGATGCTGACAGCCACTGGATTTTTTTTTTTGGTTGGGTGTTAGGCATTCTAAATGGAGGAATCCTCAAATCTGAAATTGGAGGGCACTTGACTCTGAAATTAATTTTCCTCTTTAGCCTGACATACCTTGAGTTTGTTCACACTTGACCAGAATAACAAACTGTTTATTTCAGCTTTTTCTGAAGAGATTATATCAGGGGGAAGTTAGATGACCTTGTTTAACTGTTAAGTTCTATCATCTTTAGGTGATTTGCATTCAGTTGATTTACGGTAAGTATGTATTGTATTATAATGATTGTGTCATATAAGCACAGAAAAGGTTTGAAACCCCATTTAGAACCAGGTATCACCTCACTTGTCATACACTATTAAGAATTGTTGCATTTACAGTTAAATCCTCCAAATTCTGTATACAGGCAGTCCCCAGGTTACATGGATCCAACTTACATCGGATCCCTACTTACAAACGGGGTGAGGCAACCCCGCACTAGCTGCTTCTCCCCAGCAGACCAGGGAGATGCAAAGCTAGCGCCCCCCCCTCCCCCAGCAGACCAGGGAGACGCGGAGCGGCTTTTCTCAGCAGACACCTCAGCTTGAGAATAAAGGACTGAGGGAAGTGAGGTGTGGGAGAATAAAACTGAGCTCTGGAGAAATGTTTGGCTAGAGTTTCCCCTACAATATGTACCAGTTCCGACTTACATACAAATTCAACTTAAGAACAAACCTACAGTCCCTATCTTGTACGTAACCCGGGGACTGCCTGTACTGTAACAGACCAGTTCTTATTTGCAAAATTTTACAGTTAAGGCTCCAGCTTTTGTGACAAGTGGCATGCGACTCAGGAAAGTGAAGACTAGCCTTTTGGATATGACATGGTGTGCCTCAATCAAAAATAGATTATAGGATGCCTTCCCTTTCACTGTGGGGAAAGCCCTATGGCACACTGTGTTCCACTCTCTCATCTCACATTCTGCATGAAGAAATTCCATTCACTTGTTCTTTTTCTCCCACATGGTGTTATAAAACACTTAAAGAAGGCAGAAGAGTATTTCTAATTTCTCTTAGAAATGTTTCAGAAACTTAAAATATTGGTTAATATTGACAGTAATTCCAGTTGGAGACTGAAACTACTGAAAACATGGGTGAATCATTATTTTATGGACTCCACATCCCATAGAAAGTGGCAAAAAAAAAAATTCCACAAGAAGTTCCTCCCTGCTGGATTTGTCATTGCTTTGGATCTCATACTTATCTGACAGTTGTTTCACAACTAGATAGACAGCTCCTCACTGACTGAATCTCTGAGGAGGTATATGTGCTTTGCTTATTTTAGAAAGTATATGGAATTTCGTATGCTCATGGAATATATTCACAATATCCTGATTTTTTACAAGACTAAGACGATGTCTAATGGATAGGAATAACATCTTTCAACCTTTTGGGAGGTCTTTGTGGAAAGACAAGTTTAAAAGATGGATCTGTCAAAAATGAACTGTTTGGAAGAGAATGTATTAGTTCCAAGTAGCGGGTGCTTCTAGTCTCTCAAAAGCAAACTATAGGCTTTCTGTGGAACCAATCACTTTTATTATAAAATGTGTTATGTTAGCAAGTAATGTGACCTGAGTTAACAATTCAAGACCATTTGATTGAGAGATGGGACAAAGTCCTGTAGCCTATGTAGTTTTTTATAATGAAAACTATATAAGTCTTTGCTTTATTGAAGGGGAAAAGAAGATTATTGCACATACTAAATATATTTGGATTTAATTATTACAATCCCTGTTTTGTAGGAAAGCATCGTGTCTGCTTGATATAAGCTGAGGAAAAGCCTTGGTTTATATACAATTGGAGGATCTACTAGAAGGAAATATCTAGAAAGATTATCTTCTAGCATATGTATTCTCCAGTTGTCTTATGTAAATAATAAGGGGGAAATGGGGTGGCCAGAATAAAGATGGACACATAATGACTAGAATGGGTTGTAATGGATCCAGGATATCTGCAACACAAATAAACAATCCTCTGAGGGAAAAGTTTTAGCAGAACTGCTCTACCCAGCTAAGCTCCAAAGCTCACTGATGATTTCTCTGGAGAATACACACAACTGGGACACAGAATCTGACATATCTTATACTGGGAGAAAGAGAGGAGGAGCTGCATGCTGGCAAATGGTATACAAGTTAATCACATCAAAGCTCCTCTTGCTTCAGCATCTCTCCCTCCAAGCCAGGTATATCATAAGTCAATACCTCCCCCTCTCTGCCCCAACAACTCTGCTTCCCAATAGAGCTGTTGAGAAATTTTGCAACAGTAAATTTTGTCCTGAGAAAATTTGGTTTCATTGAATTCAAAAAGTTCAGCAAAAAATGTTGACTTCAACACAATTTTTCTTTGAAATCAAAGTAAAAAAGGAGCATTCTGATAAAAGCAACACGTCCCTTTGACCTTTTCAGAATGGAACATTTTGATTTTTTCTCCTTTGAAATGAATTTTTCTTTCAATTTTTTTCACATTTTATACTATGTAGCATAAAAATAAAAGTCAAAACTGGAGTAAAACTTTTTCAAGTTCATTAAAATTAAACATTTTGATCAACCCCATGTTTTTTTCCTCACCTCTCAGAAACATTGTATAGGAGTTTTGTTGTTGCTTTCTTCCCATTTTGGAATGTAAAATATAAATTAAAAATCACAGAATATCACAAAATGGAAAATCCAGATCTGGCACAACTCCATTCACAATATGTCTACTCTGTCTTACATGCCTCATTCCACTTCCTTGGTCAGCATCCATGCCCCTCTGCAATGCTAGGCAGTCCTATTCAGCTCCTCTCCTCAGGCGGCTATATGGTATCAAGAAACAATGATGGTATCTGAAGAGTGGAGATTGAGGGGAGCCAGAGAGGTATGTGACCAGTGATGAAGGAAGGAGAGTCATTCAAATGTGGTGAGTTTATGAGAGGAGAGGCTTCTGGTTATAGTAACTAGGTGGAAGGATCCAGGGTTGTGTGGAAGGACTGGGGTGAGAAAAAGTACAGAACCTCTGTGCTTAGGCATTAGCACTAGAAGAGTTTACCAGAGCTGCTGTCTTTTTTTGCCCTTGAAAACTCAAATGCCATTTCTTCTGAAAGCCTAGATCTCTCTTCCTCCAACCCTCCATAGCCCCATCTCTTCCACATGCCTGAACCTGGCCCTGTTTCCCACCCATCCTCTCTGCTGACCAGCCCACCTCCCTACTATTCTGTACTGCTTAGTGCTGGTGAGTTAGGAAGTCAGGCTGGTAGCATCAGAGAACAGGACTGGGTGATGGGACTTGACAGTTCTGTTGGCTAATCTTGGCAAGATCTGGGTTATCCTGAATTAGAGGAATAAATATTTGTATAAGGTTCAGGCATGGTCCGTGTCTGAAATATTGCCACTGTGAATGTCTGGGTAAAGTTTAAAAACAACGAATAGTCTAGCAGCACCATGTAGATGGTATCATGAGCTTTTTTGGGTACAACCCATTTTTTGGCATTTATGGGGTCTCTGATTGTTCAGCTGGAGGAACCCAAAGGAGAGTTGAGAAGAACAGGGCAACATTTTGTTTGTTTGTTTGTTTGTTTGTTTGTGTGACGAGATAATGAATGATAGTAGCTGAAAGTCAGAAAAATGACAACCCTCTACCTAAAACAAAAGACAGAACTATGTAGCACTTTAAAGACTAACAAGATGGTTTATTAGGTGATGAGCTTTCGTGGGCCAGACCCACTTCCTCAGATCAATATATGGAAGAAAATCGGCACAACCATATATACCAAAGTGATACAATAAAAAAAAAAGTGAACGCATGTGAAATTGACAAATCAAATTTTAGAACAGAGTGGGGGTGAGGGGGAAAGGTAATTTTCTGTGAGGTAGTGACATAGGGGTGATAATAGGGGAAGTTTCTGTGAGGTAATGACATTGGGGTGATAGTTGGGAAAGCTTAAGCTCACAGAAACTTCCCCATTATCACCCATAATGTAGAGTGAATGTATATATACGCTTCCCCTATTATCACCCATAATGTAGAGAGTGAATGTATATATACACTTGTATGTGCACACACATGGGTACACATAAATACCTGGAAGGGAGAGCAGCCTATGTCTCAAAGATTCTGCCAGTCCTTAGCTTATTTCCTTCTAATTTGGTAACACAGTATATAATCAGTTATGATGGTAAAAGTGTGTACCAAGATTTGTTGTGGTTGCATTTTTAATAAAAATTCTATTAGGTCTTTAATAATGAACATGCCTCACAAATATATACACAACATACTACATAATCAGCTGTGCCAATGGAAACAGAGCAAATATTACACAGGAAAAAGAAACTAGTGAAACACATTCAGTAGTTAAATACTTGTCCTTGTCTTTTTTTAAAAGCAGGACACAGTCCAACCTCCACAGACTACAGAGTTCCCAGAAGGCTGTGTGTTCTAACTTTAACTTCCACATAGTAAACGAAAACACCCCAGACTCCTGGTGGTGATGCAAGCAAGCCATCTGAATTATGATTATTCGGTCTGGCATTATTTTAATCTGACTTCGACGTGCTTGATTTACATTCATCTTGACCTGAAAACTCTAACCACAATTTCTTTCTCTTCACATCTGATTTATCTTGTTCCCCTAGTTGTTATTTCAGCTGCGGGCATTAAGAAACCTTCCTAAGGAGTCAGACTTGCACATTTATCTATATCAAATACATTGGAATCAGGTTCCTCCCCTCCCTTCCAAGCATCATACTCTGTTTTTATTTGTTGGTGTGACAAGGAGGTAATGAATGACTGTAGCTGTAATCAGATAAAACACAACCCTCCATCTAGGCATTTTTCTGGGTTATATTTCTTTTTTTTTCTTTTCTTTCCTTCTTTCTTTTTGATAACCAGGCAATAACTAAAGAAATTAAGGAGGGGGAGAAATGACTGATCTTTATGTATGAGATAATGGATGAGCCTTGAATGACCTGTTTTTTTTTCTTGCGGTAAAACAGCGTTGAAGAAAGAGGGCACTAGCGTACAGCCCATCTCCTCCCATCTGACTGTCTTAGTGCTAAAGCGCCTGTTAGCAGGAGAGCTGCCAATGACTGCTTTGCCCAAGGAAGGAGCGAACTGTCTCCCTGGTTCAGGTACGTCTTAAGTTTAATCTTACCAATAGCCCAAGATTTCGGCTCTAACGCTGCAGACGAAAAGACCGAGACAAAAGACACTCAGACGACACCTACCAGGTCTGGCTGGCTGCCGGGCCAGTTAGAGACGCCTCTTGTGTGAGGCTACAGGACCAGGAGGGAGAACCGGGACTGGTGACTCTTCAGAGCATCTCCCGCTCCCTTGGTCCCCCGACCCCCTCTCTGCATCTGGAGAGAGCCGAGGGGCGAAGCCCTGGCTTGCTGCTCAAGAGACCTCCCCGCTCCCGGACCTCATCCAGGCACTCGAAGCCGTTCGGGAGGGATGGGCTGCTGCAAGTGGGGGGTTGTCTGCGTGTGTGTGGCGTGGGGAGAGGTCGGGGCAGCGTGCGAGGGGGGACCTGGGTTGCGGTGGCCTCCACAAAGGCCGAGAAGCGGAGAAGTTTAGGGGGAAGCGCTTCGCATTGTCTGGGAGCCGCCGTGGCAGGAGGGACAGGGACAGGGCGGGCTGCAGACGGGTCTGGCTCTCCGCTGCGCTGTCCTGGGTTCTGAACGCGGAGCCATCCTTGCCTTGCCGCGGCCGGCCGGAGTCGCTCCTCCTGCCTCCCTCTCGCCGCCGATCACCTTTACCCCCCATTAGACTACTTCGGCGGTAACCGCCTGACTCGGCACTTCTGGGTGCCCCAAGTCTGCAGGCAAGGCAGGCGTGCCAAGAAAGCACAGCACTACTTAGGCTGCGGTTGCCTTAGTAACTAATATGTATTTTCCCCGGCTTTCAGATTTGTGTCTCTTGTTGATTCTCCCACCCCCTTAAATACAGAAAAGTTAATCTGAGCAGGAATGGGGTTTTTTTTTGTGACCTTTAAATGACATTTTCCTTCACTGGAACGGCGGATCTCACCCTCTCTTTCTCTCTGACAGTGGATTGTATACACAGCCAAATTCTGTTTTTAAATGGTAACGAGGGAAGTCAGACCTCCCTCTCCTTTCTGATATGGCCACCACTGAAACCATGATGAGATGTTTATTTGATTAACGGGCTAACAAAAGTTTTAAAACTTGTCAGCTGTTTTGTCATTCGTTTAAAAGGTACTGGCAACAACCTCCTTGTCTTAAAGACACACGTGTCTATCTATATTTCCACTTGGAACTTACATTTGAGAACCTGTTCTGATGCAAACTGAACACAAAATAATTATTTCTCCAAATCCCTGTAATATGAAATGATTGTATTGATTGTTGCTCTGACAGTTTCTTCTGACAAATGTGTTTTATTTCTCCTTTCTGTTTCAATAGGATACAGCTCAGTACTACCATGACTCCTTTTGCACCTTAGAGCCATTTGTTTCAGGCTATGCTGCAATGGGATTTGGAGCCACTTGAGAAGTGACAGCTGAGAGACTGGTATTTCCTTCATGTCCTTCAACAATGTGCAGACAGGAGGAGCCCATGAAGTTTGTAACCTGCATTTGGATGACATCCTGTAACAAAATGATTGTAGTGGTGCTGGTCTTTTTCCCTGCTATCTTCCTGGAGATGGATCTCCTCCCCAAAAACACTGGCAGGAAGCTGCTGCTATCAGGGGCTTCTGCACAGCGCTCGGTTGCCAGAATGGATGGGGATGTCATTATAGGTGCCCTCTTCTCAGTCCATCACCAACCACCTGCTGAGAAAGTGCCAGAGAGGAAGTGTGGGGAGATCAGAGAGCAATATGGCATCCAGAGAGTAGAAGCCATGTTTCACACTTTGGATAAAATTAACTCAGACCCAGTCCTGCTGCCCAACATCACACTGGGCAGTGAAATCAGAGATTCCTGCTGGCACTCTTCAGTAGCACTAGAGCAGAGCATTGAGTTTATAAGAGACTCCCTGATCTCCATCAGAGATGAGAAAGATGCACTCAGTCGATGTGTGCCTGACTCCCTACCCCAACATCAGAGCAGGATCAAAAAACCCATTGCTGGAGTGATTGGTCCAGGCTCTAGCTCTGTTGCTATCCAAGTTCAAAACCTGCTCCAGCTCTTTGACATCCCTCAGATCGCTTATTCTGCAACGAGCATTGACCTGAGCGACAAAACATTATACAAATACTTCTTGAGGGTGGTCCCATCTGACACTCTGCAAGCAAGGGCCATGCTTGACATAGTCAAACGCTACAATTGGACCTATGTATCCGCAGTCCACACAGAAGGTAAGTGTGGAAAAAGCAGTGCACTTAGAACTAGGTTAATCAATTTTCCTTCCTACCCCTTTGAGCTGTACTTTCCCCCAAACCTAGGAATCCAGTGACAAACTGTAATGACACTGCATGGTGTGCTACATGGGTTTGTCAATTACCTGCATCTACATTGCACCCGTAGCTCGAAATAATCTACTCAATATAGCTTATTTCAAAATTTGGCACTATCTACACAGCACTTATTTCAAAATAAATTTATATTCTGTAACATCCCTTACGCCTCGTGGAATGAGGTTTACAGGGATGTCAGAGTAGTGAGCCTGTTATATTTTGAAATAACGGGCATGCTCAAAAGACGCAGAATAGCTCCGGTATCCTGAAATAGCGCTGCAGTGTAGATGTAGCCTAACTGACTCATGTAAAGGAATGTTTTCCACTAGATAGTCAGTACTTGACTCCAAATTTGAACTATTAGATTGTGGTAACCTATCTACTAGCATATTTCCCAAGTCAAGTCAGCTCCACTCCAGGGATACCAATAGCAATTGTTTTTTCTTACTTATCTAGCTTGCTAGAAAGAAGGAAAATAATTTGGTCTCCCCTCTTCTACTTCTCCCCATACTCACCCTCAATCACTGTGGGATCTGAAAAATGTTTCTCTTCAGCCAGGGAAGTTAGTGCTGGATAAACTGTTAGGCAGTATCCCAACATGTGTTGACATGACAGACTGGATGTAATTCAGTAGACTTTATTTAATGTCAGAAGGAAAGCACTGGCAAAATTAGATATACCCGACCAAGATTTTTAGGTTTGAGCCTGTCCCTTTTACATTTCATACATGGAAGGATTCCTGTTTCTTGCAATTTTAGTCTTGTCACTCGTTTCTAATTTAAAAGGTAATTGATGTAAGACTCTAGAGCTGAAGTTAATAATGGTATAAACATCATTCTAAAAGAGAAAATTCCAGCCAGCTCTGTAATGAAGTGTACAGATTTTCTGTGAGACAAAACCTGTAGTGTTGTTTAGTTTTTATTCAAGTAGAATAATCACTGATGCCAGTGAGAGTTTTGCCTAAGTAGTAATTGAGTCAAAATCAAACAAGTGCTTCAGGATTTAGCATGATATCTGTTCTGTATTAATAGTATAAATTAATTTATTGGACTATACACAGAGGCATTGCTCTAATATATTTTACACAAATGTTTCCTAGTGAAGTAAATGTATAGAGGACAGTGCTATTTGACAGGCATGTAGTTCTAATATTCAGTAAAGTGCTACTACTCTATGAACAGAAATAAAAATATTACTATATGGAGAGCATTTTTATTCAATCAGTTTAATTAACTTTAAACTAATAAGTGAAGGAATTGTGACATCACACTATTTAAAACTGGAAGCACTGGTTAATAGATAGACCATCATTTCTGTCAAATACCACCACATTTATATTATCAGCTAAATTATACAAAAGGAAAGCCTTTTCAATACGTTATTGTTGACTTTGCTGCAGTAAACTCATGCCACTGAACACAGAATTTACAAACTAAATTACCAACCTGATTTTTTTCATTGCAGCACATAGGTTAATACATTTATTCAAGAACATCCAGATGTAAATCTGATTTATGATTCCCTTTAAATTAATGTACTAAATATGTAACTTTTGCTCATAGGTCTGGTCAAATGTAAAATGTTCAAAACATGTATTACCAACACGAAAGAAAGAAATCATCAATAAGACTTGCAAATGTCACATTCAAAAGTGATTTGGATTAACCTGGACATATGAAACATGAAAGTGCTGCAATTTTGAAAAATGTTAGAGAAGAGAACAATGACCTGACATTTGCAGTTCATTTTGTGCCCTGTCACAGATAAAAAAAAAACTGATGTACAGGATGGAATCTGAGATACTAAAAATCTTGAATGCTGGTAGACATGATTATATTTTGTGATAGATCAGAGTGAAAATACACAGTAAGGAGCAGCTCCTCAACTGGTGTAAGTTGTCATAGCTACATTAATTTCAGTGGAGCGATACCAGTTTACGCCATTGGTAGATCTGCCCTTGAGGGAGCTATTCTACTTCCATGTGCATATGTAATTCCCATTAACATTATTGGGAGTTTTCTTTCCTCTTGGGAAGAAAATAGCTTATTATTGTTATTTGTTATGTTAGTATTTAAAAAAAAATTATATGAGAGACTTTTCATGGTAGCAATTTCACTCATTATATGTGAGAACTTTTAATTAGCTATCCATTTTTAAAATACCTTATTTACTGATAAGGGGGTGCTTGTTGCTGGATATTTTTCTGATATCCAGGATGATACTTTTAGAAATATTGAACTAATTCTGTTTCACAGCATGATAAATGTTCTCCAGCAACAAGGGATCAATTTTGTATTACTCAGCTGTCATCATTTTCTTTTTCTCTCTTTTTTGTTTTGCTCTTTCATACAGAAACGTGCACACACACACACTGCCTCTAAAGATTGTCTGTAAAGACAATTAAATTAATGGAGATTGCCTATCTCCTAGAACTGGAAGGGACCCCTTGCAAGGTCATTGAGTCCAGTCCTCTGCCTTCACAGCAGGACCAAGTACCATCCCTGACAATTTTTGCCTCAAATGGCCTCTGCAAGGATTGAACTCACAACCCTGGGTTTGGTAGGCCAATGCTCAAACTACTGAGCTATCCCTCCCCCCAATTAAATTACAAATTATACTTAGTAGCACTAGTACATATTTGTTGGGTTATTTTCCAAAAGAGCTATGGAGCAGCAATTTATACAGTATGAAAATCCTCACTCACTCACCCTTTTAAGGTAAAATTACTGCTCAGGAACAATGTTTTTACTTATATTTGCCTATATTTACTAATATTTGCTTCCTCTGGTAATGAAGGGGTAAATAATGTTCAGAACCACATTTCCATCCCCCTCCCCAGAGCTGCACCATAATCTATACTATTCTTGCCATATGTACCATATATGCAACCCCTGTGCACACCATGCTTGAGGAGATTGTGGGTTGTGGCATAGTGTCTTGGAACCACCCTCTACGTAGGACTCTGAAAAGTGTACACATTTCTTACAAAATGCACAGGCAGTATGAGTGCAAACATCCATCAGACTTATTTTCCAGAGAGCTTCTGACATAAGTAGACCATTCTTGCTATTTGGTCAACCATTCACTTTCCATGTCAAATCAATCTTTGGCCCCTCAACCCCCTCAGATCATTATAGAATCTGGCCACAAGAAAATGAAATTAGATCACCAATTCATTTGACATAAGCATTAACTGGCTGTTCGAGAGCAGGTTCTTTGGGTAGAAGTGACCTAGTCTGGATTCAATAGGTATCCTAGAAATCAGAGTCTCCATAGTCTCTCTCTGATATGCTAAGCCACTCTACTGAAATTCCTATTCCCTGACATGTTACCTTCAGACATAGCTGCCTAGAACAGTTCAGATGCCTATAAACAATGTCATTGTGCACATATTATTCTATCTTTTAATAACGATCAGAAATAAATGCCAAATGAAGTTTGTGAACTATACGCAGAAATGTATTAACTATATAAAATGTCTTCTAACTATTTTATCACATCTGGTATATAGTGACAATGAGGACTAGCAAAGCAATCCAGTTTGTAGATGGTCTTTTTGGTAGTCCATGAGAGCACATTCTTCTGTTCATTGAACACATAGAGGTTTACTCTCCCACAGAGTACAGGATATATGCACCTTCTGTTAGTTATAATGATATTTTTCTGTACAAAATACCTGCACATTCATGGGAGATAGATCTCTCGAAGATATGGATTATCTGACTTTTGCAACACTGTTTTCAGGAATACATAAATATTGTACAAAGGTACAAATTACTATAATATTAGTTCTAACAGTTGATTTCAAAGGGCTATATAATTCCACTGGAAAAATAACTTAGTAGTAAAACTGACAAACAAGGCTAGCCAGTCAAGAAAAGGGCAAGTAATTGTGCTTGATTATGTGTCTCAGATGAACACACCTGCACATCAGGAAAATAACACATCTGCCTATGCAAATTTGTATAGCCATATAATAGATGCAAAGCATTTTCAAGGCTATTTTTTCAAGGAACCTTCAGTGTACAGATTTTTTTATTTTAATGTGCACATGCATCCTCTTAGCTTTTAGGGCTGATTCAGAAAAACATTTCTATTCCAAAGTGTATTTAAGAACATGCTTAACATTAAATATACGCAGGTCAAGAAGAATGTTTGTGACATTGGAGATGGTTCAGAGAAGGTACCACAAAAATGATTAAAGAAATGGAAAACATGACTTAAAGTGAGAAACTCACAGAGTTCAATCTATTTACCTTAACCAAGAGAAGGTTAAGGGATAACATCATAACAGTCTTTGGCTACCTATGGGTAGCAGGAAGTTGATCATACAGGGCTCTTCTATCTAATGGGGGAAAATGTGTAAGAAGATCCAATGGGTGAAAGTTGAATTTAGACAAATTTAGACTGGAAGTAAGGCACATATATTTAATCATGAGGATAATTATTGGAACAACATACCAAGGATTGTGGCGGAATCTTCCTTGAACAGTTCTTCTAAACCAGTGGTTTTCAATTTATACTTTCAACTTAGACCATATTAAGATTTTCAAAGAGGGTCCCCACCTTCAAAATTTTTTAGTGGTTCATAAATGAAAAAAGATTGAAAATCACGGTTCTAAAAGCATTCTGTAGTTCAAACAGGAATTAATTCAGGGAAGTTCAATGATCCCTTTCAGCTTTATAGTCTATAAGGCTCAATATTAACTAATTAAATATTTGTCATGATTATACAGGGTTTTTTTAAGTTCAAAGAAGAGAATGTGGGCTTTTAGCTTCATTTCTGTTTTTTGTTTTTTGTTTTTATTTTGTGGCCATAACTGTTACATGTTCTCCACAGTGGGGATTCACAAAAACTCAAACCTACAACCACAACCAGTTACTAGTAAAAGGGTGGAAGCTGTATCACTCTGGACTTTTCAAAGGGTAACATTCTTTCGGCATGTATAATAAACTTGAGAGTAGAGAATTCATTATGATAGTTTGGAAGGGTTAGAACAGTGGCTCTCAACCTTTCCAGATGACTGTACACCTTTCAAGAGTCTGATTTATCCTGTGTTACTTCCAAGTTTCACCTCACATAAAAACGACTTGCTTACAAAATCAGGCACAAAAATACAAGTGTCAGAATACACTATTACTGAAAAAGTGTTTTATGTTGTCGTTACCATATAATTATAAAATAAATCAATTTGAATATAAATCTTGTACTTACATTTCAGTGCACAGCATATAGAGCAGGATAAACAAATAAAAATTTTTAGTTTGTACTGACTTTACTAGTGTTTTTTTATGAAGTTTGTTATAAAACTAGGAAATTATCTAGAGGAATAGATGTACCCCTGGAAGATCTCTGTCTGCCCAGAGGAGTACATATACCCCTGGCTGAGAGCCACTGGGCTACAAAATAGCTTGCAGTTTAAAGATATTACACTGTTTGGAATGATGGGTTAAGAAGCACCTTTAGATCTTTATCAGAGGGGTAGCCGTGTTAGTCTGAATCTGAATAAACAACGAGAAATCCTGTGGCACCTTATAGACTAACAGATTTATTGGAGCATAAGCTTTTGTGGGCAAAGACCCACTTCATCAGATGCATGTCTTTACTTTAGATCTTTATATTTAATGAAGAGGAACTTCATTTCTGTTAAATGCACAAAGGCAGTAAATACTGGAAATGGAGAATGGAATTTGTTAAACCAAACTATGATAAATGTAAACATTGTGTTGCTCAAAAATTATTCAGAAACAATTCTTAATTTCTGCTTCCTGGAGCTACTTATTTACAATTCACAATATAACTGATCACATGGTATGTTTGGTGGAGTGCCACTTCCTTAATGTGAGAATTATGGATTTGTAATAGTGAAAATGGCAATTCCAGTACAGCCACTCCCTAACTTACGAACACACTGACTTATGATCATCCGTACTTACAACCAACCTCCCATTAACTCCATTACAATATTTTCGAGTTGAGAACAATGTACGTCAAGATTTTTGAACAGCACGGGCAGTGCATTTAAGGGTATTTCCAACTTACGACCAAATCGAGTTACGACCAGGTGTTCGGAACATAACCTGTTTGTAAGTTGGGGACTGCCTATACAAATTAATTAACTTTTCAGAATTTCCAAATAGTTTCATGAGTATATGTTAGTGATTATAAGAACATTGGCAAATGATAAATAGTATAGCCTAACTAAGAGCAGTGATTTGTATCTGAGAGGTACTCACAAATATATTCACCAAGCTATTTTTTCACTATCCAACCAGCTTCACTAAACATCATATGGGATCTCTGAAGTCTGGTGGTAGGGGAGAAGAAGCAGAGAAATTCAATGTATATTTTGTCAAAATCAAATTTAAGGACAGAAACAAATGGAAAAACAAGTGGTGATTGGAATTTTTTTGCATTGCCCACACTAATATTTTTTTAAAAAGTGGTGAGCAAATTATTTACATTGATTGATGTTGACAAAAATCTTGCTTGTGAGAAATAGAGTAGATAAGTTGTTCAGGAGAACTTTCTTCTTGAAAATACATGAACTTACAGTGTTATTACATTCACAAAGAATCAAGCTTTTTCAGCTTCATAAATGGCAGTCTCATGAGTTATATCAGCTCTACAGACTCATCAAACGTCCACACCTGCCATTTCAGCAATACTCCTAGGTTTCACATTTATGAGTTGGCACACTGGGTTCATTTGTGCCAGTTGCTTCTATTTTTCTCTGTGATCCTCCTGCTTTTTGATTTATACAGCCCACAGTCCCAGTATGCCACAGCAGATTTTCTGAGTTAATAAAACATTATTTTAAAACCAATTCAAAAGAGCTGATTTTTTCAAACAAGCTATATGAAAATGTCTTTAAAATGTTGTTTTGAACATAGAATTCTTAACACAAAAGCAATTGTGTCTTGTTTTCTCAGTCAGAAAAAACGAAGGCCATGGAAAATTTAGGTATCCGACTATATATGGTAACTTCCATTAAGAAAGGTATTTTAGGATAATGTAAGGCTTAGGGGATTGACAGTTTTAACAGAATATAGGTATGTTCCCATCTAGATCATTGATTCAGACACAGACTAGGGCATCATCAGTGATGGAAAGTCATTTTTCATGCTGGCTGTCGAATGAGAAATGATTTGTGGGCTCAGTATATATTTTCTAGTTGACAGGTGTTCACAACACAAAAGCCATCCTCACAGATGGCACTAATTAACATCCTGGCTGGCAGTCTCAGCCGAAAGGGTAGCAATTGACTCAACACAGACACTTAACTATAGTACCTTTTCTCCGCTAGAGCTGGTCCCTTCATGTCAGGGTTGGGGCACACTGTTAGAACAGAGCAGGGAAGTTCGCAAAGCCATCAACAAGGCTGTATCTGTCCCATGATGATATAGATGTTCCTTTATAGATATGTCATTAACACTAAAATTAACTTAAAGTTTACTTTATTTTTTAAATATTAATGTTTTCCCAGAAGGGTGTACACCCAAGAAGAATTAACACATATACAAATAGAGATACACTATATACATCTAGGGCCCAAACTGACTGTTAAAATAAGTGGGAGCATTTCCATAGATTTCAGCGGAGTTGCAGTCATTGACATCAGTGGTGTTATTTCCACTCCAATTCATCTGATGACATTGACTTAGCCCATGAAAGCTCTTGATACTATATATTTTGGTTAGTCTCTAACATGCCACAGAATTACTCATTGTTTTTGAAGTTATAGACTAACATGGCTACCCCTCTGAGATCAGTGGTGTATGTGATCCTAATTCTTGTCTACATCATGCAAGCACTCTATGTGGACTCATCAATACAGGGCTTCAGTGAAGTAAAGAAAGCTCCATGCAGGCAGAGGTCTCTGCCATGAAGAATTAGTTGCAAGATTGGGGTTATTGGTTGGAATCTTGTCCTTGTTAGAAAGACAGATAGAGACATATAGTTGACAAATAGCATGGAAGCAGAAAGCCAAACACAGATGACTTTCTTAGTAACTGGTATTTCTTTTATTATCATATAAAACTATCTCTGATCGAAATTTCAGTCTCCAAGCAGATGACTCAACACGCATATAGAAAGGCAATACAATACACTACAGTATTTAATATGTGCCCTCATTTTTCCTTACTGATGGTAACTACAAATTATGTGTATCCTAATAATACGACATACAAAACTAATAGATATTTGCCGTGCTTTGTGACATTTGGGGAGCCTTTTTGTGAAGTGAAGAGCACTGTGTAGCACAAGCTGTCTATTTGTCTGTGAGTTGTCACTGGCTGCCTGGCTTGCCTCCGTCAAAAACACAGTATGACATGCCTTTCATTTCACTGAAAGCCATCCCACATGTTACACAATACTGTGGCCCTCTGACTGAGCAATTTTCATTTGTTATTGTGCTCTCATGCATGTTTTTAAAACAACTGATTAGCCTAAAGAATACTTGTAGTTTATTAATAACCGGTGAGGAATTATAGTGACATTAATTATTAGGGACCTGATTCTGGATTCTTTATGTATCCAAAAGTGCCTATGAAATCAGTGTAGTGTTTCTGTGATCGGCACTTTAGAAATATTGATAACTAAAATAGATAAGATGCAAGTTCATATCTGAAGGGAATAAAATTATCTAGAGCACGTCACAAGTGATAGATATTGGGCCTGATATAATGCTCATAGATGACAACTGAAAGACTCCCATTGACTTCAGTGGGGATTGAATTGGGTCCAACATTCATATCATGTATTGGTCTATTGTATTCTGAGGCTAAGATTCCTCAAACAGCATAACAGATAAACAGGATGGCCTTCACTGATGGATTTTTCAATTAAATTGATCTCACTGTTCTCTGAAAGTGGTGTGAAGTTACATATAAGCAAAGAATATTGTATTTAACTACATATTTGATGGTGTTCCCACACACAATTTATTCCACATAAGTAAATTATCCAGTAAATTTTACCCTTTGTCTTTCTTGCAAATTGTTTGCAAACAGATTTTGATTTTTATAATTGTCTTCACTATTTGCAGTTTTTTTGACAAGTGATTTACATTCTTATCAGTATGTGCATGTACAAAAGAACAATTCTGCAAAAATGAATGAAAGCAAAAATTCACCTTGGTGTCAAAAAGTGTCATAAATTTGGTTGAAATGACAGTTTTTAAAAATTTGACTGAATGTTCATTAATACCAAATTTTTAGTGTTTAACAAGGCTGAACGCAGTATGCACGTGCCTATATACACTAGTGTGTAATAGTATGTGAACAACCGTCATGCAGCAAGGCCGGGCCGTGGCAGCCCAGCCGGGGAAGCCTATGTTTAGACCTGGTCTAACCTAGAAAATTAAGTTAGTTTAACTATGTTGGTCAGGGATGTGAACTTTTCCCACCCATGTATGTTGTTAAGCTGACCTAAGTCTTTGTGAGACAGCACTAAGTCAATGGAAGAATTCTTCCATTGACCTAGCTACCAACTTTCAAAGGCCATGTCTACACTACAGATAAGTTCAAAGCAGCCACAGTCAATTTTCCGGGGTTCAAATAAGTGGGTCTGGTAAAGACATGCTAATTCAAAGTAAGAGGTGTTTCCATTGATGCTAGTAGTCCTGCTTCTACAAGGAATAAGGAAAGTTGAAGGGAGAGTGTGCCCCCTTCGACTTCCTGCAGTGTGAATGGGGCCAAAATTCAAGTTAAGATACTTTGACTTAAGCTATGCAATTAACGTAAATGAAGGTGTGTATCTTAACTTGGACTTTTCTCCTAGTGTGGACCAGGGGAAAGAGATTGATTACCTACCCCAATGGGAGAACCCCTCCCATTGGTATAGATAGTGTCTACTGAAGTGTTACAGTGGCATAGCTGCAGTGGAACCACTGTAGTGTTTTGTGTATAAACAATCCCTAAGTCAAATGCACCTTCCCAGGGGAGAATGTTTGACTAGAGTAAAATTGGACAAGAACATCTATCTGAAAGCATCTTTTGGAGGACAATAGCATGTCAGTTAAGCTTCAGTTCTGAGTGTAGGATTATGCTAAGCCTGCAATTGATTATGTATTTCCCTTTGTTGGACTCCACATGTGTGAATTTGAAATCAAGACTGGGTACTTAATGTAGTGATTTTTCTAAAAGCACATCATGACCCAGAAAGTCCTTATTTTATTCTTCTATGGGAAAAACAAACTAAAGCAGTCTCCACAATACAATTAGTGTCTACTGTTAGGTTAACTTTAAATGTTAATTTTTAAATCAAATGTTTACTATGATATATGTAGAAAGTTGCTATGATTTACGTTGCTAGAAAGCACAATATATTTCTGATACAAGCTGGTCAGGATTTTTCAACTGAAGAAAATTTAGATGAAAACAAAGAAAAAAGATATTTGTTTCTAAATTTTCCATGGAAAATGAGGATTTTGGGGTGGAAACTTGAATACTGAAATTTTTCAGCCAAAAACCAAAGTATTAATATAATATATGGACATATACCTATCTCATAGAACTGGAAGGAACCTTGAGATCATAGAGTCCAGCCCCTGTCCTCATGGCAGGACCAAGTACCATCCCAAGTAATTCCATTTGGAAATGCTGTCATGTTTCCTCATGGAAGTTGTGGTTTTGATGTCTCATGCTCCCATTCCTCTCTATAGGCTAGACTTTCTGGTCAGACTGCTTTGTTGCCTTCCCTCTTGGAGTGTGGAAATGGTGCATCGTGAGAGTCACTGACTGTGGTACATTATGGAAGATGTAGTCGGTCCAGCGAGCCCAGTCTATGGAGGAGAATGGGGACATGAGGCAACTAAACAGCAAGTGCCATGAGGCACTTTTTCCAGATGGAAATATTTTGTGTTTTGGCTTAAATGTTTTGGTTTTTGTACAAAATATTTTGATTTTTGGGTTGTCAGTTTTTCAACAAAGTATCAACATTTTCTATGGAAAGAAAACACTATTGTGAAAAAAACTGTATAATAACCCCCCCATATTTTCATTAAAATGGGTTTGGTAGAAAAAATTGTGGCCAGACCTATTTCTACTACAGATCATGTGACTGATGGGAGTAAGGCTTATTTTAGGATAGTATAATATAGTTTACAGTGTGCAGTGTGTATTGGAAATTTGAAGTAGCCCGATCTATTGTGCTTCACAGCATGTTGATGTCATATGGAAGTTCACATGACCAAATGATCACCACAGCTAGAATTAGTCTGTTTTGATTATAATTTTTATGCAATATTTTGTTAGCTTTCAATAATCAGTATGAGTAACAGTTCCTATAACTCCATTGATTCAAGTATAGTAACAAAGGACATATAAACACTGAACTGTACCTTAAGGATTGCTTTAAAATATTCAGACTTCTGAGTATTAAGTTACTAATGTTGACTTTACCTATATATTCTTGTTCTTACCCTTCATTATTTCATCTATTGTTCTCCTTCTCTCCTCATTTTATCTATGCCTCTTATTGGCTTGGGTCACTTTCCCTGGTGGTTGCATCCTTGTCCAGTTTTTCCTCTGAGAACCATGATTGTGCAGTAGGCATTTATCATTGTGGCTACATGCCAGATGCTTTAATCTTTCTAATGGAGAGAAAACAGAAAGGAAGAAGAAAGTTTATGAAGGGGGGGAGTAAGTAGTATCTTTTTTTTCCACGTTACCCCTAGCCTGATAACCAGTGGTTTTTCTTCCAGAACTTTTTGTGTTGATTACACAATATTTCAAGAAAAGAGAAAGTATCCTAAAGTTCTGTCTGCTAATGATATAGTGTGTTTAAAAAATTAAAATCAGCATTGACATTGTTAATATGACACCCATTCTGTTAGAGGTGAGCTGCAGCAATGAGGGTTATATATCTGAGATCCCATGGTAATCATGTATGGTAGGTCTCATTTTTTAATAAAGAATAAAATTGATATTTCGTACAGTATCAGAGTTGAGTCTGTACTGACATTTGTAAGATTGTTGTACAGGAAGATTAGTTTCAGTAATAAACTCAGACAACAACTAACCACAGGTTTTGCTTCATGTGTATTCTTTCACTCGATATAACACATGCACAATGGAGTATTTTTCAATGTTTGTATTTTCCACTCCATTTAAGTTTTACACTAAATTTGTTCTGATCATAACATAAACAATGGCTTATGTAACTGAAGAAAGCGATAAGCAGAATGGAAAGATTCATCTATGTCATTCTCATAGTATCACTGATTATGATATCACTTTGTACTCAGGATGATATAATGTGTCTGAAAGCACATGCTAAATAAAGTAAACATTATGGGAGAAAAATGAAAACTGGAACATGTAGCAAGTGCCTTTTTCCTTGATCTAACAGTTTTGCAGGAATAATTTCATACAAGTATTTTGCTGGACTACAGTATAGATATTTGTAAACATGCATTGAAGCTGACCATAGAAAACCTCATATACTGATATTTTTCAAGTGGACTTAAGCATAGGACCAATCTAAAAGCATCATATATATGCTACTTTGGCTATCTTCTGATGTAACAGGAATATTAATATGCTCTAGGCAATGTTGAATAGATTCTTTGATTGAAAATATGATGTCCCTGTCACATCTATTTATCTCTCTTATAGTGAGCCAAGATATATGTGATTGGATGAAAGTGATAATTAAATGATAGATTTCATGATCCTAAGGAAAGAAAGGAGTGAGAGCTGCAAAATATATAAAATGGATTTCAAAACAGCAGATATTAGAACACTCTGAGAACTGGTAGGTAAGGTACCATAAGAAGAAAATGTAATTAATAAATTAGTGCAGGAGATCAGGCAGTTTCTCAAGGAGACAATATTAAAGGCATAACTGGAAATTATCCCAGTGCAAAAGAAAGATAAGAAAAATAATAAGTGGCCAATATGGCTCCACCAGGAACTCTTTAATTACCTGAAAATCAAAATACAAATCCTACAAAAAGTGGAAATCAGGACAAATTGTTAAGGAGTTCAAAAGAATAGCACAAGTATGCAAGGACAATTTTAGAAAGATTAAGATACAAAAATAATTGTACCTAGCAAGGGACATGAAAGGCAGTAGGAAAAGGTTCTTTACATTAAAAGGAAGGAAAGTGTTGACCCTCCACTCACTGGGAAGGCATGCTAAATAATTGATGACATCAAGAAGCCTAAGATATTTAATGCCTATTATGATTCAGTCCTTATTCAAAAAAATTGTGCCAGATGCTTAACACAATTAATATTAACAATAAAGAAGAAGGAACACAAGCCAATATAGAGAAAGAACAGGTTAAAGAATATTTAGAGGTTTTCAAGTCAGCTGAGCCTAGATTACTTAAGGTACTAACTTAAGCAATCTCAGAAGCAATAACCAGTATCTTGGGAGCACATAAGAACTGATGAGGTCCTAGGGAACTGGAGTAGAGTGAACCTATGTACAAAAAGGACTCAGAAAATTATAGATTAGTCAGTGTAACTCAGATACCTGGGAAGATACTGGAACAATTTTTTTGAGCAATCAAATTGTAAGTGACAAGAGGATAACAGACTTATAAGAAATAGCCATAATGGATTTCTCAAGAACAAATCATGCCATGGTAATCTATAGGATTAGAATTCAAAATGAGTTTGAAAAACTGGAGAGTTGGTCTGATGCTGGTAAGGTGAAGTTCAATAAAAGCAAGTTCAAAGTACTTCAGTTAGGAAGGAAAAAAAAATTCATGAAGCAAAGGTCCATCGTACTTATTAGCCAGGATGAGTAGGAATAGTGTCCCTAACCTCTGTCTGTCAGGCTGGAAATGGATGAAAGGAGCGGGATCACTTGATGATTCCCTGCTCTCTTCTCTCCCCCTGGGGCATCTGGCATTGGCCACTGTTGGAAGACAGGATACGGGGCTAGGTGGACCTTTGGTCTGACCCAGTATGGCTGTTATTATGTTCTTACATAATGGAAACAACTTCAAGCTAGAGGGTGCTGTAGCCTCCCTCCCAGATCCCTAGTACCAACACTTCTGATTATTCTGGATTGTATTACATTCTGAAGTATATTAACAGAAGTGTGGTATGTACAACATGGGAAGTAATTGCCCTGCCCTACTTAGAACTGATGTGCCCTCAGTACGAGCACTGTGTCCAGTTCTTGGCTCCACACTTTTAGAAAGATGTGAACAAATTGTAGAGTCAAGACAAGCTACAAAATGATAAAAGATTTAGAAAATGTGACCTATGAGGAAACATTAAAAAAAATCACCGAGTGCAAGAAGACTGAGGAATGTAGGGAAATACAATAACACTCTTTGAATATGTGATGGGCTGCTATAAAGAGAATGCTGATCAACTGTTGTCCATGTCCCCTGAAGGCAGGAGAAGAAGTAATGGGCTTTAATCAGTAACAAAGGGAATTTAAATTAGATATCAAGAAAAACTTTCTAATTATAAAGGTAGCTAAGTTCTGTAATAGCTTCCAAGGGAATCCCCATCATTGGATGTTTTCAGGAACAGGTTATACAAACACTTGTCAGGAATGGTCTAGGTATATTTTCTTCTGTCTCAGCCTGGCCGGCGAGGGAGGGGAGAGCTGGACTAGATGGCCTCAGGAGGTCCCTTCTAACCTTACATTTGTATGATTCTTTTCTGTGCTTTTTTAGCTTCTCTCCTCATGGTAAACCACACCGACACTGACTGATGTAGTTTCGGCAACTTTAATTTCAGGGCTGTTAAATGAATGCTGTCTATTGCAATAGATCTCAAACTTTTCCATACAATGATCTCACATTACAAAAGTGAAAGTTTTGGGGTTGCTTCTCCCTCTCCCAACAACTAGCCATAAGGAAAAGCAACTGTTCACGACCCTCCCTTGGAGCTGTTTATGCCCCCCTGGTTGGGAAGCTACATTTCTATTGTTTTTACTTCAATAATGAATGTGAGGGAGTCAGTGAGGTTATTTCCACCTACTCTTCCCCTGCTGTTAATGAAACATATTTTTAAAATGTAATTGCTTATTTGTGTTTCATTATTTGTTGCTGTTAGTTACAGAACATTGAACTTAATCAATAAATAATTATTCACCTAATGGGCTGAAGGATGTCTGAGTCGCCCAAAGTATTACTGTTTGCATGTGTAGGAGGAGAAGGTTTGTGAAAAGTTCAGTTATATTTTATTTATACTATATATATATATATCTTCCCCCCCCCAAAAATACTGGTCCACTCAGTTTGTAAGCACCTAAAAGATAGTAGAGTTATAGGAAACAGCAAGCAGGAATTTGCCAAGGCAAATCATGCCAAACCAACCTAATTTCATTCTTTGACAGTGTTACTAACCTAGTGGATGGGAAGTACACGTGAGATAGCTTGATTTTAGTAAGGCTTTTGGCACTCTCCCACATGAGCAAACTAGGGAAATTTGGTCTAGATTAAGTTATTATAAGGTAAGTGCACAAATGACTAAAATCCCCTACTCAAAGAGTAGTTATTAAGGGTTCTGTGAAACTGAGAGAGTGTATCTAGTAGTGTACTAAGGGGATCAGTCCAAAATCCAGTACTATTTAGTATTTTCATTAATGACTTGGTAATGGAATGGAAAGTATCTAAAAAAAAATTGCAGGTAACACTGACTGGGAAGGGTTGCAAGTGCTTTGGAGGACAGGATTAGCATTCAAGACCATCTTGACAAATTGGAGAATTGGTTTGAAATCAACAAGATGGAATTCAAGACAGAATAGTGATGACAACTACTTTGGAAGGAAAAATCAAATGCAGTAATATAGTGTAAGGAACAATGAGCTAAGCAGTACTTCTCCTGAAAAGGGGTTATTGTAGATCACAAATGGAGTGGAAGTCAACAGTGTAGTACAGTTGCAAAAGAAGACTAATATCAGTTTGTGTGTACTAACAGGAGTGCTGTACGTAGGACACAGGAAGTAACTGACCTGTTCTACTCAGCACAAGTGAGACCTCAGTGGGAGAAGTATGTCTAATTCTGAATGCTGTGCTTTGGGAAAGTTGTGGAAAAATTGGGGAGAGTCCTGAGAAGAGTAACAAAAATAATAAAAGGGTTAGAAAATCTGTCCAAAAAACTACGAGGAAAGGTTAAAAAAACCCACTGGGCATGCTTAGTTATGAGAAGAGAACACTGAGGGTGTGTCTAGACTACAGGTTTTTTTTAAATAGTGGCCTTTTTTGAAAAAACTTCCCCTGCGTCTATAGTGCCGCTGCATTCTTTCAAAAGTACATTGAAAGAATGCGGCAGTTTTTTTGATTACGGAAAGCCTAATTTTACAAGGAATAACGCCTTTTTTCAAAAGTGCTCTTTCAAAAAAAGGCATTATTGAACATGAACTGTGTTTTTTTGAAAGAGAGCATCCAGACTGACCAGCTCGATTTTTCAAAAGTACTGGCTGTAGTTTAGATGCTTTCTTTCGAAAGAGGCTTGTAGTCTAGACATACCCTGAGGAAGAACCTGTAACAGTGAGAGGATGGTAATCAATTGTCCTTGTCCACTACAGGTAGGGTAAGAAATAATGGGCATAATCTGCAACAAGAGAGAGTAAGGTTAGATACTAGCCAAGGCTTGGCGATGGGATGAATATGGCTTGGGGCTCAGCAATGCAAAGGGACCTGGGGCGTCTGTCTGCTTCTGCTACTACTGCCACAGTGGTGGAGGATGGAGCCCTGGGTCTTTTAAATTGCTGCTGGAATGACACGATGCATCCTGGGTGGCTCTGAGGGCTACCTGGGAAGCCGGAGCCACTGTATTACATACTCTGAGTGGAGCTGAGGACTAAGGGGAAGAGCACGAGGGCTGGCTGCCCTCTACTCCACCCCTTCTGCCCGAAGCCCTGCCCCTTCTGGAGTGTGTGATACCATGGGGTAAATGATGAGGAAACAAAGGAAGTAAATTATTCTCTGACTACCTTCTGAGCCTCCAAACTAAACACTGCAGTGTTTCTTCTGCAAAAAATTCCTTCAAGACCCTAACATCAAGTAAAAAAAAAAAGCTAACTTTTATTGGACGTGAGGAAAAACAGTGTTTCAGGGACAGGAAAATAAGACAACATAAGACTGTAAAGACAGTGCTGGTATGTCCTATTAGCAGTCAGGCCAAATTTGTCAAATCTTTAAACCCGACAACAACCATATATTATAAACAAGCGACTATGGGGAATTTCCCTTTCCTACTACATAAGATTTAGATTCAGTTTAGAACTATGTTTTCCAGGAGGCCTCCAATCATATCTTAGATGGCTCTTGGAAACCACCCTGTCTAAAGAGAAACCTCCCATGGAGGGTTAGAAAATCACTACTAAGGGAATCTCCCCAGGAAAATGAGCATCCCAAACAGGTGATTAAGCTCAGATCCATTAATAGTAAATGGTAGATATGAAATGGAATTAACACCACCACAAATAAAGAGGTTTTAAACCACAGGACCCATTTCCATCCAAAGTAACAAACAATTGTAGTTATCCTGCTCATGTCACAAGTGGAATATTGTCTGTTTCTTTCTACACAGGAGTAGAAAAGCCTGTGTTATGAGTAAATTCACCCCTGTGTAAAGAACTAGTGCGAGGCATCGCCAACCCTTAAATCTCAACTCACCATGAACAACTTCAGGCTGAAAATTAGAGAAAGTTTTTAACTATCAGAGGGATGAGGTTCTGGAACAATTTCCCAATATGAGCTGCAGGAGGGTGGGGGGAGAGACAACCAAGTTAATTAATTTCAAGAAAGAGATGGGCAAATGTATGGATACAATTGTATGATAGGGGGTTGCGTGCGATACTGTGGGATAAGACTGAGCAGTTCTGTGGCTCATTCCTGGTTTATAGCATGTGTTCTTAGGGGTTCGTGCTTCAGGGTTTCAGCCAGACAACAAAAGGGGTCAGGAAGAGTTCTCTCTCTCAAAGTATTCTCTCTCTTTCTCTCTCTCTCATATTATATTATATAGATACACATATATAAATGCACACACACATAGTTTTTTTTTGCAGCATCACAGATGGAAACTACTAGAGATGGAACAATGGCTGGTGAGGTATACCAATCATTCTCTCTTTTACGTGCTTGACTGACTGATGCTCAGGTCTAACTGATCACCTTATGTGGGTTTGGGAAGCAGATTCGCAGTGACTTTGGATTTTTTTTCTCCTTCCTCTGTAGTGTGTGGATGCAGGTCACTTGCTAGGATTATCTGGGTAATCTGATTAGACATTTTCCTTCCATTGCAGGCACCTCAGCCACTGGTGCATGTTAGTTCCTCTTATTTTGTCACCATGGCATATAGTAGTCTAGTCCCCTGAGGGCTGTAATCGTTTGGTCTGATTTTGGCTGATGGGTTTAGTGTGTGGGTACTAGGTGGTGTTGATGGCCAGTGATATACAGGAGGTCAGACGAGATTATCTGTTGGTCCCTTCTGGACTTAGACTCTATGGCCTATATAAACCCGCATCCCCTTGTTTCCCTCAAAAAGAGCTTAAGTGAATTCTTCCTTTAGTCTAAGAGGACCCATTTCCTCTCTCCAAATATTCACATTTTTCTGAACCAGTTCAATCCATCTGCACAACATTGTGTAACATAATCCAGGTGAAGATTCTGCTTATTTTTGGATAGGGCATGTATCTGTTTCAGTTCAATCCTTTGTATTTGGAGTGAATACAGGAGGCAGATAATATCTGGCCTGAAAACATTGTGTGTGTCTGAAGGATTCAGTATCTTTTCACTGCATTGTTGCTTATACCCTGTCATACCGCATTATGTTATTTCATGCCACAGGCTTGACAGTGATGCTAGGTTATACAATGCCAACATGGAATTTGTAAATCGAGTGTGTTTGGATCACATGTATCCATTCAGGACTCTTGGCAGTTATTTTGCAGTACTGTACTTACCTTTGCAAGTAGATTTGTTGAATTAAGGAGTAAACACTTTCAGATTATTCATCATGCTCTCCATGTGCTATTTTTTCATAGAATGTATTTAGAATACAGGTGGAACCTCTGTTAACTAGGACTCCCTGCTCTGGCAACATCCATGGTCCGACAGGACCATGGATGGTCCAGGACTAGAAAGTCCTGGTGGAAGGCTGGCAGATGGGCTCCCTGCAGCTTGGCTGCCTGGTGCACCACAACTGGGCTGCTAGGTACAATGCACTGCAATGGGTCTGCTCGGCACATCCAGGAGCCCAGCACACTGCAGTGGGCCTGCCCAGTGCATTCAGGTGCTTGGCATGCTGCAGTGGGGCTTCCAGGTGTGGCCAGGAGCCCAGTTTACAGGGAGCTGGACTGCCTGGCTTAGCAGAGAAGGGCAGGGGGACTGGTAGGGAAGTGGGGCTGGTGAGGGAGTGGCCAGGAGGTTCGTATCTGGTCCAGTGCTGGGGGGGCCAGTAGTAGGGGGCAAATATGACTGCCCCTGGTCCGGCAAAATCCCTCATCCAAGACTGGTCAGGTCCTGAGGGTGCTGGACCAGGGAGGTTCAACTTAGGTCACAAGAACTACAAGGCTATTTTTATATTATTTTATTGGCTGAAGGTGGGCAAGAATATAGAAAGAGAATGCTGCTTCTGAAACTTTTGATAAATAGAGCAATTATATATTTGCAATAAATAATAATTACTGTACTAAAAATAAATGATAGAAAATGTAACTGCTGATCTGGTCACACCTGATAGTTGTTTCTTCAAGATCAACTCTCCGATTAAATTTAAAACGTTTTCCTTTTCCAGGACAGCAAAAGCTACAAGTCTAATCTAAGAACTAATTGCTTTGCAAAATTAGCGTTGTCATTAATGATGATGACTTGGAGCTACAACTGACTTTTTAAAAAGAGAATACAGTATTTGTTATACTATAAAACGGAGATACAGGAAACCCTCACCATTCATGGTGGATGTGCTGTTGATGATTCGTCAAATCACGAGGGTCTCCTGTATAAGGCATGCAACTGAAAACTTCATTGTTTTTAAAGGGCCCAATCATACCACCAAAATCGAGGTGCACAGAGGTCACTCAAAGTTGAGATTTCTTCATTCTGCAGGGATAAGAGTTAATCAGTTCTATGGCATCATCTCTTTGCTCTCTCCCTTCTTTTGACTCTGTGTGCATGTTCAAGAAGTGATGCCTGGAAAGCAAGTGTGCCAGGGGAAAAGTAGGTCAGAACCAATATAGGAAGATGAGTGTTGGTTCCCCACTGATGCTGCAGAAATTCTCCTGGAAAGATAATTAATTCCCTATTACAGCGTAGAACCTCCAGATTTGGAGGTCATAGATTTGTGTTTCATTGGTTTTGTCCTGTCAGGCATTAGAGACACTAAGGATTCAACAGCCAGTGTGGAGGCACAGGGCCTCTGAACAGATGGCCTGGCCTCCCCCTGATTCCCTGTATGATGCTGCAGATGAGGTTTCACACTATCAAACACACAGTTGGAAACCAGTCTGACTCACCTGTATGTTAGTATTGCCAAAGTAGGTGTTAGACTTCTAACAAAGTGTTTGTACTTTGTGAAATGATTATAAGTTACTGCATGCACTTATCTCACTTATACTATCTGAACCACATGCTCTGAGGTATTACTTAAGTGTTTGTTCTGTAACTGTAAAAACATTTGCTCTGAAATGCAAAATCCAGTTAGGATAGAAATAACACCAAAAGCACAGTTCTAGTTTACACCCACAAGAAGGGCTGATCTCCAGCCCACCAGACCTGCTGAATGAAAGTGGGCCATTTTGAGCCTTCAAAGAATGAGGACTGTGATGATTGCCACTTGGAGTCCAAAAAATATAAAAAGGCCTAAATTCCTGCTGGTTAGAGATTTTATCCTCATATCTTCAAAGTCCAAGCTGATGGTGGGAGTGCTTCTGCACATCCATTTCTTCAGGGGTGTTCTAGGAGCAAAGATTTCTAGACATAAGCAATACAGCTTCAGGATTAACCAGGGTTAGTACTAAGGGATTTATAGTCTTGGGATATTTCAGCAGCTCTGTCATCATCTGAAACCTAAGACTGCAACTCTTGTATGTTTACATTTACCTGCCTAAATCAGTAAATAACTTGTTACATTTTCTCAATTAATAAATTCTCAGTTTACTATAGGTTTGGCTATAAACATTGTCTTTGGTGTGGCTTCTAAGGTGCAAATGGAGCTCAGGTAAATGACAGGTCCTTTGGGACTGGGAGTAATCAGAATATTTTGTGATCTTTTGTGTAAAGTGACCATCTACCACAGGGTCAAGCTTGCCTAGGTGGCAACATAGATTGGAATGTGCAAGTCTGTGACATTCCAAGTCTGAAATGTTAAGGTTGTATAGTGCCTGAAGAGTTTACACTTGTTATTTGGTTGATGAAATCTACGATGTGGTCTTCACTGTAGACCTATAGTGTTATAACTACGTTGCTATAATCCACACACCTGAGCAACAATTATATTAATCTAATCCTCCACACTGACAATGCTATGTTGGCTGGAGAGCTTCTCTGTCCAGCAGTTACTGCTTCTCAAAGAGACAGATTAACTAAACTGCTGGGAGAGCTCTTTCCCATCACCTTAGAGTCTTCATTAAAGTGATCTAATGAGGTGCAGCTGCATCGGAGCAATTGCACTGATGCAGTGTTTTAGATATAGACTTTTCATGAGTATAGAACTCGCCATCTATTTGAGGTTTGTTCTCTGCATCTTAAGAGACTGTCCTGAGATTGGTATTCTTGGATGTGAGCCACTCTAGAAAGTGTGGCCCTCTGGATCTGGGGACAATTCCTGGAAATTTGCAGTGTTTGGGAGCCATCCCCGTGGTCTATTCTGTAGCGTAACAATCTCCAGCCTGCTGAAACAATTAAAGAAGTAATTCTTTCTTAGCCCATCCTGCAGGATTTTCTAAGAAGAAGAGCAGTCAGGCTCAAAACTTGGCTCATGTGTCCAGTTTTTAGCCCAAAGGGCTAAATAGGAACATTTGTCGGTCTTTCAAGGCCAGATCATGCCCCATCAATCTGGAAGCAGAGTGCTCTGTGCCTGTGGTCTGCCTCCCACTCCCACATAACAGGCATAACTAAAGGTTAAGGACTAGAACCAATGAAGTAAGAGAAGGAAGGGCCTCTCTATACTAAATAGATGCTTCTACAAATATGGGAGATGATTCTTGGCAGAGAATTTGTTGGTTATTAAGTTAAACCCACACATATGAAGAGAACTTTAGAAAACTGCACGTATTTTCCCTCAGAATGAAGGGACCTCATAATGGGGAACTTAGTGATGGGCTAAGGGAGAGGGTTGTTTTTTGTTTTTTGGGCTGAAAGAGATGCATAAAATTCAACTCAGAAAACTCTTCATACATTTAAGGCAGAACATTACACATCTTTGTAGGAAATTGTCTTCAAAAAGAAAGGCTATAGAACAAAGCCTGTCCTAACAGGAGTGAACTGATTTTGTGAAAAAACAACATTAAAATGAGCAGCATTGACCTGTTCAGGAGACATAGGCAATTTAGTGGTTTGTAAGCAAAGAGAAGATAGCAGGAGTGGGTCACGTGAACAGGTACATCCAAGTGAAGCTACCAAAATAGGAACATTTGTCGGTCTTTCAAGGCCAGATCATGCCCCATCAATCTGGAAGCAGAGTGCTCTGTGCCTGTGGTCTGCCTCCCACTCCATGGAAGGAAGATCAGCTTTCTCCCCATGCTGGACCTGCAGCTGGACTTTGCTGCAGGCCCACTGGTCCACATGTTGGCAAGAGACAGGAGAGAGTGAAACATTTTTTTTTTTTGTAACTTGGGGGGATTCTGCCAGGCAGTTAACACATTCCTCGGCTGTATTAACTTCCCCGGGCACCCCTTCTGCACAGGAGAGACCTTTGCAGGATGGGAACTTTCTGTGTTGCTTGAGTTGAGGAAGGGGATAAAGGAGAACCTTCCAAGAGCCACTTTGTTAGTATCGTGCTACCAAGAATCCATGATCTGATGCAGAGACACAGAGACCGCTTCACAAAGAGGTGTCCTGAGTAGATCCCTGGAAATCCATGTAAGCAGGAGCCAGGTGTCCTCCTTTTCCCACAGGAGAAAAACTTGTCTTAATGGAAAAAATTGAAGGAGACATCCCAAGAGACATATCATTAACTTCTTTCTTTGGCTGTTTCACTTGTGGATGTGCACTATCTAGATCTCAGCTGTTTATGTGTATATGGTACAGTGGTATGGAGAGTGAGCAGAGGGAATGACATTATGCTGCTACTCAGTAGAGTAGAGTGTGCTTATCCACCCAGTAACACCAAACCTCTCAAGCATTAAATGAATTGACTCACCCCATGAAAGCTAGGAGAACTTTCATCTTAAACATCCACCAACATCTAAACATCTGCCTAACCACCTAAGCACACAGGCCTAGATCAGCAAAGGTAGTAGCCTGATTTTCATTGATTTCAATGAGAATTAAGCACCTGAATGCTTCTGAGGATCTGGGCCATAAAATCATATTATTTTCTGGATAGATCGGGGTGGGCAATAAAACAGTGGCAGTTCATCAAGGTTAGCCCCTGGTGGGCCCATGCCACTATATTTACCTGTGTCTCTGCAGGTACAAGTGACTATAGCTTCTATTGGCTGTGGATCACTGTTCCCAGCTAATGGGAGCTGTGGGAAGTGGTGTCCCGGTCTGCACTGCTTCCTGCAGCTCCCATTGTCTGCGAATGGTGATCCGTGGCCAATGGGAGCTGCAATCACCCATACCTGTGGAGGCATGGATACATATAGGGTGTGTCTAGACTGGCAAGATTTTGCACCAAAGCAAAAACTTGCCAGCTGTCTACACTGGCTGCTTGAATTTGTGCAAGAGCACTGACGTTCTAATGTAAGATTTCAGTGCTTCTTGCGCAAATACTTTGACGCTCCCGCTCAGGGATAAGCCCTCTTAAGCAAGAATGCTTACGCAAGAGGGCCAGTGTAGACAGGCCAAAATGGCCATCGGAGCTTTCTTGCACAAAAGCGCATCTATACTAGGCACGGATGCTTTTGCGCAAAAGCATCCGTGCCAATCTAGACTCTCTTTTGCAGAAATACTTTTAACGGAAAAACTTTTCTGTTAAAAGTATTTCCACAAAATCATGTCAGTCTAGACGCAGCCATAGTGGGGCTGGCCCACCAGGTGATAACCCTAGCAAACCATATCTGGCCCATCGGCTGGTCTTTGTTTACCCCTGGGATAGACGAGTCTGTTAATTTAGGCAAGATTTCTGTTTTCCTTTGTAAACACTTAAGACAATATTATGATACAAAGTCATAGTTTGGCCTGAAATCCATCTCATTTTACTTTATTGTTGTGTATTTTTAATTGGGAAAAAGAAAAGCTCTGTTGTGATGAATCCTCAGAGTTGAACCACCTGCTGCATGATTTAACATAAATCATTTGAGAATGCTTAGATCACAGAAATGTCAGCTCACTTTATTTTTTTAAAATGATGCATTAGGCTTATTATTTTCAGTTAAATCACTGAAAAGAGCTGGAAAATGTTCTAATTTACACTTCAGTGTTACATCCACAGTTGCATTGCATCAGCATAGGCATTCTCTAACCTGTTCTGAGGCAGACACAACACGATCTTTACCTGCTGTTGTAAAATGTGTCTGAGGTGAGGGTTTTGCCTGTCTATTTTGAGGTGTCACTAGTAGTTACTGTTCAAACAAACAAGAAGGTTTATAGCTTAGTGAGTCCCTCTGCAGGAAAGAAATTGTCAGTTCAACTGGTGTTTATAGTAGAGATGGACCAACACTGCTGCCTCAAATCAACCTCCTTTCATTTGTGAGAAGAAGATATAGATTCAAATCTTCAGCTCTAATTTGCTCATTTAATAGCTGAAGCCAAAATGAGAATTTGATTCCCCACACCATTATCAGTTTCAGCCTTAGTTGGGATTTTAGCCCAATATGGTAGATATCTCACAAAAATGGCAGATGGTTTTCAGTTTATTGGGCCAAAAATTCATCAGAAATAGCTCACAGGAATTTAGCTGTAGCTAATCTGAAGCCTAGCTCTGCTTCAACCTCAAACCCAAACTCTAACCTAATCCAGATCTAAACATTGTCTTGTCAATGTAGCTCTGGTAAAACCTGAGGTTAAGTAGCTGATAGCCTTGACAGTGTTAATGATTTCTCTGCTGCTTATGGACTTACTACAGCTGAGCTTTGTTACCAGCAGATTTATCTCATTTGAGAGGGGCAATGTGGACAGACTGTTAATGCAGCCACTTATTTAGCATGTGCATAGCTATCTAGTCAAGCACTGGCATCTTTTTGCAGTTAAAGACCTTTGCTTTAGATTTTTTTTGCAACAAAACCTGAACAAACTGAGCTTTGGATAGGTATTGGCAGAAAATGAGTGAATTGTTGGCTTTTTTGTACATAAAAGGTCACCTTCAAATGAATGACTGATTGCACCTCCATCTGTTTCAACACCACTATTAAAATATTTATTCAGTTTTTCTGGCTTCTAGTTTACTTGAAAGTAATCAACAGCACTGAAGAAAAAATACCTCATCCTTAATAAGGTAGAGATAAACAAACTACATTTTTTGATGAAACTCTGTTTTAACTCCCTTCAGTCTTTAATCTCCATTTCTCTTGACTTTTATTACTGATAGCAGTGTGTAAACAAAACACCAAGAGGCAACATAAGGACACAGAAGGTGTTTGATTTGGATAGATCTTGCTGAGAAGGCGTCTCTTTTTGCTTTTCTCATGCATTTTTTAATCTTTCAAGACAGAAAAGATCTGTTTAAAAAATGGGAGGGTGGGAGAAGGAAAAAAAATCAAATGAGACAACTTGGATGTTCTTTATTACTTTATCTTTGTTTGCCTGGGGAACCACTCTACAAAATTACTTAGTATTGGTTTTTTTGTTGAAGGTTGCAAAATGGCAATGAATTGGGCTTTAAAGCCCAAGATGGCAAATTCCTCCTAGAATTCCTAAAATAGCAAAAATTAAAATGCTTAACTTATGTCATAGTGGTGGATTTTATAAAAATGTGATTGAAGGTGAGTTAAGCTATTTACATTTTTGAATATTTTTATATGCTTGTGAAATTTGCCTGCATAACAGGAATGGAGAATAAAGTCTTCTAACTATCTATATAGTTTTTATTATTTTCAATGATAGTGTTTTTAAATAGCAGTGAAACAGAAGCAAAGGGTTTCAGTCTTGATCTGCACTTCCCTAAAGTTTGACAGGGCCTAATTCACCCTTAATTTTAAAAAGATAAGAGATACACAGAAATGATTCAAGAATTTAAGGGTCTGATTCTGCAAGCATTTACTATCAAGTGTAATGCTTATTATCATTATTAGCCCTATTGATTTTATTTATTTTTAATACCAGATGACTCCACTAATTCAGTACCTATTTTTTAAGATAGACAAATATAGATATGTTTTTTAAGGGCTGGTTGAGAAAAATTGAATTATTCCTTTCTTTTTACCTCTTACCTCTTTTGTACTGATATTAATTAGGTTCCAGGCTGATTCTGTGATTAATAGGCATTTTATTTTATCTTTTTGACTGCTGTTAGCCAGTTTCTTCATGTTTCTCAAGCTTGCCCTTTTGGAGTGCATTGTTACCTATGTGGGACTCACCCTTAACAAACTTAATGATTGCACTTTGGTATTGGTTAGCTAGTGGAATGTCTAGGCACATTTCAAGAACTAGTGCCTGTCTGTTATTCAGCACTAAGCCAAATTACATCTCCCTTGCAGACACCAAAACAAGCTGTTAAAAAAGTATTTTATGTTTCACCAAACTGTGCCCAGATGCACTGTTCAAGCTGTTAAAGATGAGCATTTATATTGTGCTAATCATCAAGTTGATGAGCCTGAACAAAAAGAGATCCCAGATCTCAGTACCCCATGTGTTCAAAATCTGGGTTTGAATTTTTCAGCGTGAACTGATTTCAGTTCAGCCCCAATCTTGCAAACATTAATGCACCATATTTAATTTTACTACCATGAGAACCTCAGAGGATTACCCACAATAGTATAGTTAAGCACATAGATCAGGACTTCATTTTGCAACTACTTTAATCCCTTTAGTCTGCTGCAATCTTTGTTCCTATTATGATTTAGAAGCTTGTAGTCCAACAGTTTAACTCATTTTATTTGAGACTTCAAAGTGGGTTTAAATAGAAGTCTCAGAGATGAACAATAAGGCTACGTCTACACTGGCCCCTTTTCCGGAAGGGGCATGTAAATTTCACTAGTTGTCGTAGGGAAATCCGCGGGGGATTTAAATATCCCCCGCGGCATTTAAATAAAAATGTCCGCCGCTTTTTTCCGGCTTTTAAAAAAGCCGGAAAACAGCGTCTACACTGGCCCCGATCCTCCGGAAAAAGTGCCCTTTTCCGGAGGCTCTTATTCCTACTTTGAAGTAGGAATAAGAGCCTCCGGAAAAGGGCACTTTTTCCGGAAGATCGGGGCCAGTCTAGACGCTCTTTTCCGGCTTTTTTAAAAGCCGGAAAAAAGCGGCGGACATTTTTATTTAAATGCCGCGGGGGATATTTAAATCCCCCGCGGATTTCCCTACGACGACTAGTGAAATTTACATGCCCCTTCCGGAAAAGGGGCCAGTGTAGACGTAGCCTAAGTGAAATTGTGCCTTTTCAATGTTACTTAAAAGCAAAAAGTTTCAACGTGCTCGTTTTGTGGTTTAGAAATAATTGATAATGTCATATTTAGTATCATGTGGCTCTTTAAAATGTAAACTGTATTCAGCTAATGAAGTGAAGTATTTCCATTTCAGAAAAGCATATAAAGAAGCCTCTAAAAGTGTCAACCTTTTTTTATATATACATAAATATTATATATGTTCTGCATTCATAACAGTTTTTTCCTTTTAGGTTTGTTCTAAAAATTTTCTAGATAATGTAACTCCTTATCTGTAGCCTTCCTCAGCTTTTACATCCACTCACTCTATAACTCTCTCAGTGTTTGTGCTGATTCCCAAGGGCAGAGTTGAGGGTAGAGCTTTTAATATGTTAGTCTGGGTTTCTTTCAATAATGTAGAGATTATTGATTTCAGGTCACAGTTTGAATAGCAAGCCAAAAATGGATTGTGACAGAGGATGAGTTAACCAGTTGAGATAAAATAAGAAGGGATCTAAATTTTTGTCTAACGTGAAACTGACCCATACTGAACTGTATGTCCTACCAACATTTTTCTAATAGTCTTTGGTACTATACAAGCTAGTTATTCTTTCTAAAACCATGTAACGTAATCTGGATAAAAATATTACAGTAGCCAATGATTTGAAAAACCCAACCTCCAAAAATGTATTGTGTTATATATTATATATATTGCAGTATAAAACAATATTCCATTTAGATCTGCAGTTTATTTTATCGAATGATGGACAGACTGTCATTATGGGGTGTTTGTTAAACATGAGCCAAAGTTGTATCTTTCAGATTCATGTTCAAATCTTTTCATCATTGCAATATGTTCAGGTACAGAGTTTTGGCCCACAATAACCATAAAGTTCTGAATTACCATAAAGTTCTAGACTGTGTCTAGACTGGCAAGTTTTTCCGCAAAAGCAAGTGCTTTTGCGGAAAAACTTGCCAGCTGTCTACACTGGCCGCTTGAATTTCCGCAAGAACACTGACTTCCTACTGTCTGAAATCAGTGCTTCTTGTGGAAATACTATGCTGCTCCTGTTAAGGCAAAAGTCCTTTTGTGCAAAGCTTTTGTGCAAAAGGGTCAGTGTAGACAGCTAAGATTTGTTTTGCACAAAAAAGCCCCAATCGCGAAAATGGCGATCGGGACTTTTTTGCGGAAAAGCATGTCTAGATTGGCACGGACGCTTTTCTGCCAAAAGTGCTTTTGTGGAAAAGCGTCCGTGCCAATCTAGACGCTCTTTTCCGCAAATGCTTTTAACGGAAAACTTTTCCGTTAAAAGCATTTGCGGAAAATCATGCCAGTCTAGACATAGCCCTACAGAATTTGGATATGGGGTTATTGTCCAGACCCACCAGTTTCTTTTTCAATTGTGAATGTGTACAGTTTGGAGAATCTATGTACAACTTGTGAATTCCGACTGATTTAATGAACTCTGTTGTATAACTATGAACTGCAGTAGTATTGAATCAGCCATTTCCTAGCAAAGCATGTTCATGTATCTTGGGAACCCTGTCTAGAAGCCACGATAGGACAATCAAAAAGTAATTAGCATTGAATGATTTTGCCTTTGCACATAATAGATATGATAACAAGATGCAAGAAATACATTTTCCCAGTCTAGTCTTCAGTTGAGCAGCAACCGAGCAATGGATTGCTAGATAAGGGATCTTGATCACTTGAGAGGAGCTTTGAGGCTGAGCAGAAAGGTTACACAACAAAGGGGATATGTTGTAGTCTTAGGGAAAAAAAGATATGTTGTAGCCTTAGGAATTCTTTCATCAACCAGAAAAAGGCGTCAAAACTGGCCAGGAAGATAGGGTGGCCTTAAATTGACCAAAATCCAAAGAACTCTGGGCATAAGGACAGTGGTAGGAGGGTTTTTATGTAAAGTTAGCTTAGCTTAGTTATATTTTATTTTCTACCACAGCAGCTAGTCAAAGTTCTGGGCCCTGGGGCTATTACAGTTGGAAGTAGAAATTGATGGAGACTGGTATTTTGTTTATTTACAAGACACAACGTTCTGCTTCTCTGAATGCAGGAGGAACCAAGAACAAAAATGTCTTTCTAGTTTTTTCCCAAGGTTACACTATACTTGCAGGCTGCTGCTTGGCTGTCTGCCTCTTCTGAGTCTCTCATAGAGCCTATCTACACTTGCACTTGATCGACAAAACTTTGAGGTCTGTGGGTACTTATTTACCCGTGAACAACAATGTTTTGCTGTGGCAAGTGAAAGTGAACACTGCAATCCTGCTGACAAAGCAGAACCCCTTCATAGAAGAAGGAAGTATTTTGTCTACAAAAGTGCCAACAATGTTCACATACACTGACTTTAGCAAAAAGGTGGTGTTGTCAGAGCCTTCTCACTAAATGCTGTGCAGTGTAGACTACCCATAGTTTTCAGCTTGTCTCTCTCACACGCATGCACGCACCCAGCAAAATTTCTTTGCCCACTCCAATCCAAAACTCCTGGGTATATTCACAACCTCCTTTTATTTTAGTTTAGGGTCTTGTGATTAAATCACTCTGACAGTTATATTCATTGAAGGGTGCATTCAGACCTTATCTCAAAGAGGTCTGTGACCAATGCAATCAAAGTTCTCTCAGCATAACAGACTTGGTTGACTCTGGGAATGAGCAGCAGTTCCTGGTGAGGTGTGGAGAGTCAGAGCTAGCATCAGGGCTTTGACAATTGGACTGCAGGTCTCTATTATAACATGGCCGAGAGCCTAAACTCTGCGTACACCCATAAAGCCAAAAGAGAGCATGGGTCCCCAGGGCTTGGGTCCAGTATAGATGCCTAAAATGAGTGTCCAGTAGCATGTACTCATCAGGTCTGTAAGAGCACAGATACTGGGTATAGTTCACTCAATCCTTGTTTAAAATGGATCCTGCGTCTACTTATGTCAAGAACTTTAATGGGAGCAGGATCCAGTGTGTTAACAGTAAACATATTCCAAAAATTTGACTCAAATTCTTATAACAGTAACTATCTTGAAGGGATTGATATTGCAGGTCACTAATTTTGCACAGAGTCACTAATTTTTATGGTGCTGTTTTCTCATGTTGTAGTCTCATGGTGTTTCAATCCGCAAGCCCTGAAAATGTAATTACAGAAGAGGCTCTGGTTTTGTCTATACAAAAGCTTAGTTTGTGACATGCTGGGCTATACATTTACTTCACCCTAGCCTGCTATATATTAAGGGACTATATGTACCCTGTTCTGTGCACTATATATTTTTTGCAGTATGCTTTGATGTACCTCTATTTGAAAAGGATATCAAATAAAGCACACTAGGGAAATATTAATGGAGAGCAGCTAGGTTCACAAGTATGTTTGGTGTGCAGCAGGCTAGAATGGGATAAATTTACACTCCGGCTTGATGCAAACGAAGTGTTTGGATGGAAAAGTCCTAAGTTTGTAGCCCTCATCATTATAGAGAAAGGTGAGGAAATGTAACTTCCAGGGTACTCAAATGGCTAAAAAAACAGAAAGCAAATCAAGATTTTAATTATTTTTCAAAAACTCATTATTTTTAAGTCAATCTTATGAATAATGAGGGGCCATATTCATGGGTTTTGAATGCCAGTACTTGGCAGCAAGGTATAAAATATTTCTAAGTTTCATTATATGTGTGAGCAGTGGTAATTCATAACCAGAGCTAGACAGATACCTCTGTTTCTCCCTGTACATATTTGCTCAGATTTAAAAAAAAAAAAAAAAGGATTTTTTTTTTCTGTAGTGCCCCTCTCATGTCTGAAAATATTTTTGCAGCTGAATTTACTAACAGGAAATATTCATATTAATTGCTGAGAAAATATAAGAGAATATTTAAGGGAAACGAATTTCCAATTCATAGATGAGAATTAAGTTCAAATGACCCTACTAACAGCTACATATTTCCAATAAAGGAACACAAATAAAACTGACCTGCACATCCAGCCAATGCTAACCTACAGAGACTGAATTTCAGGTATTTAAAACTTACAAAGAACAAAAAATTGCACAGATCAAGAATAATTTTTAGATATTGTTTGGAGAATTACATCGGGTAACTATTAGGGAAAGTTGAAAGCTACTCACTGACAATTTAAAAAACAATGGTTCTTCAAAAGTGGGTTGTGCCCACGAATGCTCATGATACTATTTATATATTTTTGTTAGTCTCTTAGGGTATATCTGCATTGCATTCCTCTTTTGAGAGAGGAATGCAAATGCAGGCAAACGAAATTGCAAATGAAGAGCGGATTTGAATTTCCAATGCTTTATTTCCATAATCACGGCCAGCCGCTTTTTCGAAATACACTTTTTTGAGATAAAAATGCTGTTTAGACGTGGTTATTTCACGAAAAAAACCTTTATTTCGAAATAACCCATTACTCCTTATAAAATTAGGTTTAAGGGTTATTTAGACAGAAGGTTTTTTTCTTGAAATAACCATGTGTAAACAGCATTTTTTATCTCAACATAGGGTATTTTGAAAAAGCGTCCGGCTGCGATTATGCAAATGAAGAGCAGGAAATTCAAATTCGCGCTTCATTTGCAATTTCATTTGTCTGCATTTGCATTCCTCTCTCAAAAGAGGAATGCAGTGTGGACATACCCTAAGGGTGCATCTACACAGCAGGGCTTAACTCGAAATAAGCTATGCAAATTGAGCTATAACAATTGCGTAGCTTATTTTGAAATTGGGGAACATCTACACAGCACTTATTTTGAATAGAACACTTTTCCTCTGACTTCCCTTACTCCTCATATAAGGAGGGTTACAGAAGTCAGAATAAAAAGTCCTCCAGCTTGACAGTTGACAGTATTCAACATTATTTCAAAATAACTGCCTGCGTGCAGACGTGGACTAAGTTATTTCAAAATAACATTAGTTATTTCGAAAGTGTTGCTGTACCCCAAGGTGCTACAGGACCATGGTTGTTTTTTACGTTTTTTTTTAATTGGCAGACTAATAATACAGTTACCCCTATGAGACTTTGCTGACTTTGTGAGCACAAAGACAGGCTAAAATAATAAAGTTACTTACTTCAATAAACCTTATCATTATGCAGAAATATCATTAATCCCTATGTATTGCCTTCTCCACATAGCATCTATAAATCTGTGCCCTGCTCCTGCTCACTCCTATTACTGCTAGCCCCAATTACTCACTTGTCTCTCCTTTATATTCAATTTGTCCAAGGCAGGAATTCTTTGTGCTCATTTCAAATATTTCTCATGATGAGTGGAAAAGTGCCAGATCCAAAATGGGTTCCAGCATCAGGTGGCATGGTCTCAAGTCTTTGTAGAACGAACAACAGTTTGGAGTTACAGGAAAAACAAAACCATTCACATGTCATTGACTTAATCACCCAGCCATTAAGTTCCTGAAGGATCACTAATGCTTTTTATTAGAATACATGGACTAATAAAATAGCCTCTCACTTAATATTTCTAACTTCACATACAAAAAAGATACACACAAATAGGATATGCGGATTCAGTGGATTACAACTTTCAAAATACATGTCACATGATGTACTTTACATAAAGCATCTTTGAGTTCTGCAAAGGCATATTCACAAGATAATTTTCATAAAACGCGGGGTAGGGGTGGGGTTAGAAAGTTTTCAGTTAGAAAGTTTTAAGTCCAGTGGCTGCTTTCTTACAACAACAGAACTCTCTTTGTCCTCAGCCACCATCTCCTTTTGTACAAAACCCCCTGTTAATTAACTGCAGCAATGAAGAGTTTTAAAGTAAATTATAATTAGACATTACAACAGGTAATATCACCTTGCATCTTTGAAATAAGGCTTAAATATTTAAAGTTAATCTACTAAGGGTAGTTGTGGGTTTTCCATCCCTGACAATTTTAAAATCATGATTGTATACTTTTCTAAATGATCTGGTCTAGGAATGATCTGGAGAAGTTCTATGATGTGTTAGGCAGGAAATTAGACTAGATTGTCACAATGGTTCCTTCTGGCCTTAGAATCTATGCAACCATCTAACATCACCCCTTAGCAATTTACCTGTGATCAGGGAAGAAGGGGACAAATAAAGTATGATTATCAGAGAAGGAAAAATGGTGCACAAAAGTAGCTTATGAATTCAATGGCTGTTTAGGGAGAAGAAAGGGAACGTTATGTGGTAACATTAGAATGGATCGCTCTCATGTTTGTGTACTGTTGTGTTCTATTTTTTCTTTTTGCCTTTGCCTGGATTTTATTTTTACCGGTATCCAGAGCACAATACATGTGGCAAACACATAAACAATTGAGCACGTGCTTAGAAAAGTGCTAGCCAATCTTAACTATACCGGCACTGTTTATAGTGTAGGTAGGCAAGTGTCTTGTACTGCTTGTCATGTTACTTGGTTTTTAAAGTTTTGAGGTTTTGTACACATGCATAAAGAGGGAGACTACACAAATATATTTTTTTTTCCTTTTGGTGGTGTGCTTTGAGGTCTCTTGAGAGGTTTACATTCCATATAAACCCTGTTGGAGCAGGCTATGAGATCCATCTCATAAGTAGCTATTTCCTCCATTGTGTTTCTCTCTTCCTGCTGCCCCCCTTTTTGGAATAAATGAAAGTTGCTGAGTTGATAGGCCTAAATTTCAAACTTCATATCTGCGCAGACTTCCCTTTGCTACCAGGTTAATATGACTCAGAGCTGAGCAAAATCACCAGTTTTAGGAGCAAAATGCAGGACAATGTAGCACTTTAAAGACTAACAAGATGGTTTATTAGATGATGAGCTTTCGTGGGCCAGACCCACTTCCTCAGATCAAAAGGAAGTGGGTCTGGCCCACGAAAGCTCATCATCTAATAAACCATCTTGTTAGTCTTTAAAGTGCTACATTGTCCTGCATTTTGCTTCAACTACCCCAGACTAACACGGCTACATTTCTATCACCAGTTTTAGGGTTCCCTTAAACATCTGGCTGCCAGTGATGGATCTTTCAATGAGTTCCATGCAGGGAGATTTATTACACTTTGCAGAGTTCAATGCAGAAAAGGGCATTATTAGCAAATAAAACGTGTGCCATGTAGAAGTGTTGCTGGGGTAAACAAAAGGTTTTTTTTTCTAAAAAAAGAATAAATGAGAGCAAGAACAAAACCAACCAAATAATTTCAAACAACATAAAGCACAACTACTGTTAAGGTTCCTGAATATGTCCATGAAAGCTTACATGTGGGGAGCTGACTCTGTGTGTTGCTTAATTTGACCATTTATACAACTAAATAATTTCCAACATGACTGTTTCAAGATAACCCATTTTTGTGTGTCTGAACTGTCATTTTCCTCCTCAAGCTGCTTTGTACGGGTCATGTGCTTTCTCAGGTGTTGCTTGAGTAAAGTGATAAGAATTAATCTCTGATTACCCCAAGGGGGGAGGCTGAAGAGAGTTGAGAACTTTGGCTAAAACAATTAATTCCATTTCATAAATGGGGGAGAGGGGAGAGGAGAGCATTTCTATTGACAAAATAGGGATACATTTGTCAAGAGTTCAAAAAGTTCTAACAAAAAAACAATATTGCCTTCAAGATGAAACTCCTGGATTCTAGTTCCGACTCATTCACATTTAATGTGTGATCCCAGACAAGTAGCTATAAAATTAATTCCTCATTTATCTTACAAGGGTTAATTAATGAGGCTAAATTTTTGAAAGCATGTTGATATCCTTGCATTAGGTAACTGCAAAAGTTTCATGGCTAAGCTTCTAGCTGCCTTGTCTGAACTACAGTCTCATTCTATGGATTAATATTATATATTCTATTTTCCCTAAAAAGTCTGAACATTTTTGTTAAAATAATCTCCATTTATGGGTGTGAAGATTAAGATAATATTCTAGCCTTAGATAATTGTGCTTGGTTCTGACTTCATGGAATAGCTTGTACATAGCTGAAGGAAGAATATGGCCTTACCATCTGTGTTGGGAGAAAACATTTTCTGTTTAGCACCGAGAATAAAGATGTGCAGAACTTTTAATAAAACTCAATTCTAATAGGATTTGAACTTGCCACCATTGAAATGGAAGCATTTACCCACTAGGCTACATAAATTTGCTAAAGGGTTTCATTTTAGCCACCAGATGGAGCTCATATTGTTTTCCAAATAGGCTAGAAACATACTGAGAATAATAAGCAAAAAATCATAAACAATTAAATATAGTGGGGTATCAAGCTCACTGTGTCATCTGTTTCATACTGGCATTCACATACATGCTAGATTGTAAGTGGTCTCCAAACACTGCAAAGTCCTCTGATCTGGAACAGCCAAAGGAAAGATTAAAGTGGGAGAGGTAATATATTTTTATTGGACCACCTTCTGTGGGTGAGAGGTAAAGTTTTGAGTTTACACAGAGCTCTTCTTCAAGCTTGTCTCTCTTACCAATGGATGATGGTCGAATAAAAGAATTATTTCACTCACCTTGTTTCTAATATAATGGGTCCAACATGGATGCATCAATACTGTTTCCACAAAGAAAATTGTATATGCGTTGCAAATGTCTGTGTAAAAACACAGTGCCAGATTCTGAACCCTTTACTTATCGTATGCAACACTATACTCCAGGAGCAACATTGATTTCAGTGGTGTGTATATATATATATATAAGAGATATATGAGAGAGATATAAGAGATATCATGCAGTGTGAGGAAGGGTATAACAGAATAGAAGTTCTTACTAATGCCGGGTAAGTACTCAAGATTTCCATGGCATCTGGTCCTCTATCAGTCTGGTGAATGAAACAAAGTTATTAAAAAAAAAAGAGTATTGATGTTACTGTGCTATCCTGCAAGATATATATGTGGCAGCTGCAAGGTGAAGGCCTAGGAAGGTATGTCCAAATTTGACTGGGAGGGTGAGGCATGACCTGATCTTTCACAAAATATCTGATGTGTGTGGGAGTGGGGTGAAGCCCTTAGTTTCATCAGGTTTTCATACCATTCTAAAAAAAATTTTCTCACTAAATGGTACCTATATTTTCTGATTCTTAGTTTGTATTTTGGGAGACCATTAGGAAGAATGCTATTTTGAAACTGTCCTATTCTGTATTTACTAATTAAAAAATTAAATACAAATGAAAAGCAAGAAAATGAAGCTGTGCTTTTTTGTGTAAATTACGTGGCCATGGGATAAGAGGAAAGGGTCTTTCTTGGATTTAGAACTGGTTAAAAGACAGGAAACAAAGGGTAGGAATAAATAGTAAATTTTCAGATTGGAGAGGAGTAACTAGTGGTGTCCCCCAAGGGTAACCTGGGACCAATCCTTTTCAACTTATTCATAAATGATCTGGAGAAAGGGGTAAGCAGTGAGGTAGTAAAGTTTGCAGATGATACCAAACTGTTTAGGATAGTCAAGACAGAAGCAGACTGTGAGGGACTCCAAGAAGATCTCACCAAACTGAGTGATTGGGCAACAAAATGGCAAATGAAATTTAATGTGGATAAGTGTAAAGTAATGCACATCGGGAAAAATAATTCCAACTATATGTACAGTATGATGGGGGCTAATTTGGCTACGACAAATCAGGAAAGAGATCTTGGAGTTATCGTGGACAGTTCTCTGAAAACTTCCACGCAGTGTGCAGCGGCGGTCAAAAAGGCAAATAGGATGGTAGGAATTATTAGGAAAGGGATAGAAAATAAGACACAGAATATCTTACTGCCTCTGTATAAAACTATGGTACGCCCACATCTTGAATACTGTGTACAGATGTGGTCTCCTCACCTCAAAAAAGATATTTTGGCCTTGGAAAGGGTTCAGAAAAGGGCAACTAAAATGATTAGGGGTTTGGAACGGGTCCCATATGAGGAGAGATTAAAGCGACTGGGACTTTTCAGTTTAGAAAAGAGGAGACTGAGGGAGGATATGATAGAGGTATATAAAATCATGAGTGGTGTGGAGAGGGCATATAAAGAAAAGTTATTTATTAGTTCCCTAAATAGAAGAACTAGAGGACACCAAATGAAATTAATGGGTAGCAGGTTTAAAACTAATAAAAGTGAAACAAGGAGTAACGGTAGTTCGAACTAGGCTTCCTAGTCCGAACTACCTAGTCCGTGCCGTGTGTAGCCGTGCGGCACGCAGTCCGCACTAGCGGACATTTAAAAATGGCGGCGCCCGGCAAGATGCAAATGAAGCCCGGGAAATTCAAATCCCGGGCTTCATTTGCAACTCCGGTTGCCTACATTACCACCCTACTTCGAACTAGTGTGGTAGTGTAGACATACCCATAGAGTTTAAAGAGAAGCTAGATGATTTCATGGAGGTTAGGTCCATAGAAGGCTATTAGCCAGGGGATAAAATGGTGTCCTTGGCCTCTGTTTGCCAGAGGCTGGAGAGAGATGGCAGGAGACAAATCGCTTGATCATTGTCTTCGGTCCATCCTCTCTGGGGTACCTGGTGCTGGCCACTGTCGGTAGACAGGATACTGGGCTAGAAGGACCTTTGGTCTGACCCAGTACGGCCGTTCTTATGTAACAATATTTTTGGCGTATTGAACATGATCAATTCCATCTCTATAGTTTCACAAGAAAAGTAATGTTAGCAGAGTGGGTTAGTTATTAACAGTTCAAGAATCACTGATACACTCCCATATGTGTGGGAAAGAGAGGTGCCAGGGGTGCTGCAGCACCCCTAGTTTTTGTGTAGGGTCCTGGCTGCCACCCTGACCCAGGCTTCCAGTACACCTGGCCCTATTCTGGGGGTTCTGCCCTGGGCTGCACACATGGGCTGTGTCTACATTGACATGAATTTCCGGATATGCTTAAAACGGAATACTATTCCGTTTTCAGTTTTTCCAGAAAAGGAGTGTCTACATTGGCAGGCTGCTTTTCCAGAAAAGCGCGTCTACATTGGCCACAGACACTTTTCCGGAAAAGAGCCCCGATTGCCATTTTTGCAATCGGGGCTTTTTTCCGGAAAAGACTACTGGGCTGTCTACACTGGCCCTTTTCCGGAACAGTGTTCCGGAATAAGGACTTATGCCCGAGCGGGAGCAGAATAGTTTTTCCGGAATAGCGGCTGATTTTGTACAGTAGAGCATCGTTGCTTTTCCAGAAATTCAAGGGCCAGTGTAGACAGCTCGCAGCTTATTCTGGAAAAGCGGCTGATTTTCCGGAATAAGTGGCCCAGTGTAGACACAGCCATGGAGTCCCAGTCTTGGCCACCTTACCCTTGTCCATGTTGCCCTCAGAGGACCCAGTCCTCAGTGGTGGGAGGCACAGACAGAAGTAAGGGGAGGCACAGACAGACATTTAGGAGGCCATTGGCTTTCAGCACCTTCACATCAGTCTACTCCTATTTTAACTAGTGCTGGTTTGACACACATGTTCATGGTAATGAACAATAATATACAGGCAGTCCCCGGGTTACGTATAAGATAGGGACTGTAGGTTTGTTCTTAAGTTGAATTTGTATGTAAGTCGGAACTGGTACATATTATAGGGGAAACTCTAGCCAAACATTTCTCCAGAGCTCAGTTTTATTCTCCCACACCTCACTTCCCTCAGTCCTTTATTCTCAAGCTGAGGTGTCTGCTGAGAAAAGCCGCTCCTTGTCTCCCTGGTCTGCTGGAGGGGGGGCGCTAGCTTCCCGTCTCCCTGGTCTGCTGGGGGGAAGCAACTAGTGCGGGGTTGCCTCACCCCGTTTGTAAGTAGGGATCTGATGTAAGTCGGATCCATGTAACCCGGGGACTGCCTGTAATGTCATAAATATAGACTGTGAGTGTACAGAGCTTGTGCAGCAGAAAGCAGAGTTGGTTTAAATGAAAATGTGAGTTGGATTTTGTCTTTTTAATTAAAGCAGAACCAAAGGTAGTTCCAAAACCATTTATCTGAATCACTGAAGTTTGTGGGAAGCTTAAGTTTTAAGTATTTCTAATTTATGAGCAATTATCCCAAAATTGATGTGTGTAGAAAAAATGTTGTACATCAAAACCAAATATTGGACCAGATTTTTCATTGCCATGCATGTTATTCAATCCTTTACACTAGGGCTAAGTGGCCATTAAATGCTACATCAAAATTCTTTCATTTTACACTCACTCCTGCACTAGAGTAAACGAGTACTTAAGGTGGAGGGCACAAGAAAATCAAATCTATAAGGGAGAAAAAATGGATCTATTTTGAAGTTGGCAGGGATGTAGCTGTGGTGCTATTCTTTGCATGTAACCTTTTCTACTTTGAGTAACATTTTTTGTGCTTTCCTTGAAGGAATACCATTGGTAGTTCTGGGGCAGTGCCTGGTTGGGAAAATTCTCAATTTTCAGTGTCTTTCACAAAAGTTAATATAATAGCTCTTCCAATGAAATTATGTAGGGGCCATTGTTCTAGTGCTTATAATATGCACCGTGACAGACCTATTTCCACATGGGAACTCTAAAGCAGCAGCAGAAGGCCTGACCTGAATAGCCTAGGGGGAACCAAAGTATTCCATGGAGGGATGATAAATAATAAATACTTCTGTGCATTTCTACTGAGTAGGGACTCCAGAATGACCACACTGCCCCTGAAAGCGGGAGAAGGAGGGGGCAGGTATTGTTTGGCTTGCTCGTGGAAGGAGAACAGTGCTTTACAGGCATAGTGGTGGGGAGAGGTCAGAAGCTGCTGCAAAGGAAATGTGTGGGATGGGCTAAAAAAGGGTAAGTCAAGGAGTAAGAAGCCCTTTTTCCACAGAGCACTCACCTTCCCTCCCCTGCAGGTGGCAAAATGCTATGTTTGGTCTGGACCTGCTGTGGGTACAGCATTAGCCACTTTTTAGAGGAGGCTGGGTGAGGGAAAAATTCCATCTATCAGATTGGCCTAGGTGGAGAGGGCGGGGCTTCACCTTCCCCACAGTGGGCTGAGGGTAGGCTTTGCAATGGTGAAGAGGGAAGGGAATTAGGCTTCTATGTCACAACTCACTATGTAAGCATGGGACAGCAGCCTGGTGCAAGTACTCCATAGAGAAGGGATACGGTGACTGGTAAAGGAATTAATAAGGAGGTATTGGTTAAAGCACAGAACAGGGAAAGAGTATGGGGCGCCTATGAATGGTATGGCAGGGAGACAATCTTCTTTTTTTTTTTTTTTTTACAGCCCACCTTAATCCTCCGAGGAGTGGGAATGTGGATAGTAAGGACCCAGCAATAGATTGGCTGGGGAACCTGGATGGAACAGGGAGAGGGGCTGGTGGTTGATATCCCCCTCCAGGTAGTCACTGGATAAAGACGGGGTTACCTGCACTGTACTTTTGTCTGCCAGGTAGTCCCAGGCATCTCACAATAAAGTGATGGCCAGATTAAAACCATTTCAAGTGTCTCCTTTAGCTATAGCTGGACAATAGCAACAGCAGCACCTAACTGATCAACCTGTAAGCTAGAAAAAAAACGGCTGCCTTCATTAATTAGCCCATTGGTGCAGTGTCAAGTTAAATGTTGGCCTAGAACTACCACCGGCTGTTGGAACTGTTTGTCTTTTCATTGCTTATTCCTGTTGAAACAGCTAGAATAGCCAGTGACACTGCCATGACTTCTGCCTTGCTACGTCCTCAGAGCATTTACAAGCCTCCAAAGGAGCTGGAAGCCTCACTGTCTCCGTTGAACTTTGTTCCCCTTCCCTTCATCTCTGTCCCTTTCCATGCTTGCTTTTGGCATCCACTATTAATGAAAGTAAGAAGTGAACCTCCAGTCCCCAAGTAGAGTATAATTAATAAAATGGAAATTATCATTGCTCCATTATAGTTAGAATGCATACAAGGTATGGGGTTATAGGCAGAGAATGCAATAGCCCCACTAATCAATTAATAAAATAAGTGTCTCCCTGGTCCATCCTAATGTCACTGATCCTATTAGCTGATGTCAGAAAAATTTTCCCAGCACCACTGTACCCTCTTAGCAGGCTGTCGTATGCTATTGCTATTACATTAATATCAAAATCTCCCTGATTTTTTTGTTTAGGAAATTATGGGGAGAGTGGAATGGAAGCCTTCAAAGAGCTGGCTGCCCAAGAAGGCCTGTGCATCGCACACTCAGACAAGATCTACAGCAATGCTGGGGAAAAGAGCTTTGATCGGCTGCTGAGGAAGCTCCGTGAAAGGTTACCCAAGGCCAGGGTTGTGGTTTGTTTCTGTGAGGGAATGACAGTGAGGGGGATCCTCATAGCCATGAGACGCCTTGGAGTACTTGGGGAGTTCCTGCTAATTGGAAGGTAAGTCTTTGACTCCCGTTTTGTTGTTCCCTCAGGAGGAAGCCAGCCTTCCATGCATTGATTATGTTACTGTGGTTGCCAGTTTCCAATACACCTTCATAGTGAATTAAGAGGTGACTAGGTGGCAGAGCTGAACCCAGGAAGGCAGTGTAAAGCTGTCTTCCTAGTAAATCAGTATCATTTTGGATAAACTGAGGTAAATGCTCATGTATTTATGCTTTACATATATGGAAGACTGGATTGACTATCGGGGGAAAGATTTATGTATGAATAAAATGTACAAAACCTTGATTGGGAGTGCTGTGTGCACTCAGAACAAAGGCAAAATAATGTGATTAGGCAGTAAGATGTGCAGAGAAATATATCATCCATTTTATCAATGAACAAAACACTTTCTACAGTTACAAATTGATTTTGATTATGGGAAAGAATTTTCTTATTTTTTGGCAATGATGTTGAGTCAGCATCTCAGGACACTGATTTTATTTTGTAAATTTTTAAATGGATTGTTTATGATGAGTTAGCATAACCATTATAGTATGTCTTTGTGCATGTTTGATAGATTTTTAAGTGTAACAACTTGGAAATGTGTATGATACTTAATGTCATATCAGTATAAGGCTGATACAGTTCACTACATTAATTATTGAAGTCAATGTGGACCATTTCTGTTTGCCTGTATATTTTAGGTCTTGCATTGAAATCTGATTCTTTTATTAGGTTCACTTACATGAGGTTTGTTTACATCTCCATTCTAGATTGTTTTGATTTTTTTTCAAGTAGTTCCTACTTTTAAGCCACATTTTGAGGCAATGATATTATTATTACCAAGCGTATCCTGGCACACTTTGGTAGAATGCCTGATATTTCCTCTTCATGTCCTCTGTTCTCTCACACTGTTCATTGAGTCAGAGATTTAGAAGATCCCATTGAAGTAATCTAGTCTAACCTATTGTGTAACACAGGTCAGAGAACTTACCAAAGTAATTCCTATTAGTGGTATAGGATCATTTTTAAAAGTGAGAGTTCTGAAATCCAGCCCCCTTACCTCTGTCAATTATAACCCCCAGCTAGGGCCAGCGGCTGGATCCCTGGACAAACAACTATAATTCCTAGAGCAGATATTTTAGACAAATGCCTAGTCTTGATTAAAAATTGCCAATGACGGAGAATCCATCACAACCACTAGTAAATTATTCCAACAGCTGGTTACTTACTTTTAAAAAAATTAAGTCTTCTTTCCAGTCTGAGTCTGTCTAGCTTCAGCTTCCAGCCTTTGGACCGTACTATGCTTAGACTGAAGAATCCATTATCAAATATTTGTTCCCCACATAGGTATCTATAGGCTATGACTAAGTCATCTCTTAACCTTTTCTCTGTTGAGCTAAATGGATTGAGTTTCTTAAGTCTATCACTATAAGGCATGTTTTCTAATCCTTGGTTCATTGTCACAACTCTTTCCTGAACCTCTCCAAAGTTTCAACATCCTTCTTCAATTGTGGATACCAGACTTGGACACAGTATTGCTGCAGTGGTCATACCACTGCCAAATGCAGAGGTAAAATAACTTCTCTGCTCCTACTTAAGATTCTCTTGCTAGTGCATCCCAGATGTGCATCAACCCTTTTGCCCCCAGTGTCACATTGAGAGCTCATGTTTAGCTGATTATCATTCATACACTCCAAATCTTTTTTCAGTCACCACTTCCTAAGACAGTATTCTGTCTTGTACTGTGGCCTACATGCTTTGTTTCTAGCCATATTCAAACATAAAGGCTACGTCTACACTGGCCCCTTTTCCGGAAGGGGCATGTAAATTTCAGCAGTTGTCGTAGGGAAATCCGCGGGGGATTTAAATATCCCCCGCGGCATTTAAATAAAAATGTCCGCCGCTTTTTTCCGGCTTTTAAAAAAGCCGGAAAAGAGCGTCTAGACTGGCCCCGATCCTCCGGAAAAAGTGCCCTTTTCAGGAGGCTCTTATTCCTACTTCAAAGGAATAAGAGCCTCCTGAAAAGGGCACTTTTTCCGGAGGATCGGGGCCAGTCTAGACGCTCTTTTCCGGCTTTTTTAAAAGCCGGAAAAAAGCGGCGGACATTTTTATTTAAATGCCGCGGGGGATATTTAAATCCCCCGCGGATTTCCCTACGACGACTGCTGAAATTTACATGCCCCTTCCGGAAAAGGGGCCAGTGTAGACGTAGCCAAATTGTTTTGCTTGACAATACCACCATCCTTCCTGACACTGAAGTGCATCAGTTAAGTTAATAGCCATTTTTTGCTTACTCTCCCTTGCTAAATAACTAATTTGGGCTCTCTTCAGCACCTGTCTTGACTACTACAGCCTTTGCCACATCCCTTTGCTTGCTCAGGTCTTTTTAAAAAACATGGCTGCTAAGATCATCCTCATTTGTCTATCAGTCTGACCATGTCCTCTTTTTGGAATTTCAGATACATCAAGCTCCAACTTTAGTTGTTTGCCTTCAAGGCTTTCACCTCTGTCTTTTCTCTGCAATTCATTTATTGCCTGATTTCTTGCCTGTGAGCTCTTTGGAGGAGGGGTTGCATCTTTGTGTGTGTATACAGGGCCTACTACATTGGGGGAGTGATCACAATGAAAATAAAATAGAACTAAAAGTGATATTATGCCTAAAAATTGTCCTTATAGTTTATTGTATCTTATGTCAAATAGCTTGTATTGTCATAGCATATGATAAAATGTTTCAGATTGTCACACATGGTACTTAAGCTTTGTTTTACAGATACAGAGCAGTGAATTGAATCACACAAATTTATCACACAAAACCCAGTTTGGTTATTGTCTCTAGCAGTTCTATAAACTTGTTTTTGCAGTTTAAACTATTATCTACTTGGTTCATGTACTATGCCTTGTTGCCACATAACATATGTTTATTATTGTCTAGTTATGGATATTTTTATCATATTTTCCTGATACGAAGCCATTTAATTTTTTATTAGAACTTCTACTAGGTGACACATCTATTTCTATTAAGACCTCATCCTTAGTAACGTGTCTGACAGTGAAATTCTTTCCTCAGTGGCATTATAAGAAGTTCCATCAGAAATTCTCAACTGTTTTGTTAGTAAACAGTTAGGATTCTCAATGAAACTCTCAGTGTGTTTTCATCCAGATTTTCAAGTGCTTTCAGTTTTCTTTGTTACATAAGCTTTGAGTGGGTTTTATTTTTTAAAAAAGAAAAGGTTGATAGATCTCTCTTTTAATAAAACAAACTGGTGATAACTTTACTTAGCCTCCTGCCTGACACAATCCAGACTCTGAAGGGCTCACAACATGCCTCAAAAGCACTTACAAAGCTATAAAAAATACATTTATTTGGATTGTCCTAATTAAATGATAAAAATGGCAGATTCAGCACTAAGCAGCAAAGCATTATTCACAATTAAATTGCAGTGACACTGCTGTGCCATGAATTTGAGTAGTTTAACACAAATGGGAACAGAGTCACACATCAGCATTACTCTGACATGGTATCAGGTGACTTGCATTCAAATACACAGCTAAGCAAAAACAAAAGGCAACTTTATTCCTTTAATTGAGAGGAATGGAAGTGAATGTAAAAACCAAGATCTTTACAGTTGTGAGGTAAATGAAGCCCTTGATTTACTCACAGGGGCAGGTGCATTGTCAGCCACACAGCGAAAACCTCATAACTCTATCCTGACTTACTATACAAAGAAAGTCTTTTATAAGGCACATCTAGCTTTTGTCTGATACAGTCTCTAGCAGTTCAGTACACTTGTTTTGCAGCTTTAGACTATTATCTATTCTATTAATAACTACATCTTGTTGCCACATAACAGATGTTTATAATTGTTAAGTTTTTAAAGTCTTTTGTCATCTCCTCCCCAGTTCTCTCTTCAGCGTCTTCACTCTCGAACAAAACAGAATGGTCAGAAACTTAATAAAAGAAATTCTAGGCGTGGGAAAGATGGTGTTGAGCCAAACTTGACTTTCAAGTTGTACTGATGTAAATCAGAGAGAACTCCATTGACTTGTTTGGATTTACACTTTTGCAAATGAGAGTCAAGTCTGGTTCAACATAAGTGTTACAAGAAATTACTTGGTAACCTTCTGGGGCAGGGAGGGGACTGGTCCTTTTAGTGAACCTAGTTATTTGGCCCTTGGTAATGGATTTGTGTGCAGTCTGGCAGTTCAGCTGGGTGATCAAGATCCCCTGATAATTGCCCATGTGTGGGGATTTCCTATAGGAAGGAGCTTGCTCCCCACGGTCATGTCTACACTACAGCATTATTTTTGAAATAACTCCTGCTGTTTCAAAATAATAAAGTGAGTGTCCACACAGCAAGCCTGTTATTTCAAAATTAATTTGAAAGAACAAGCTTCTTATTCCGGAATAATAGACCTTATTTCATGAGGAATAACGCCTATTTCAAAATAACTATTTTGAAATAGAAGTAATGTGGATGCTCCACTGCTGCTATTTCAAAATAGCTACTCCCCAGGGCGATTCAAAGCAATGACTCCCCAGTGCTTCCTGGGGCTCTAACTAGAGGTAGCATGTCCACATTAAGGGAGCCTGCCTTGGTCTAATTTCAAGGTTTCCTTGTAGTGTGGAAGTGCTATTTCAAAATAGTTATTTTGGGAGTTATTACTCCAAAATAACTTATTTCAAAATACCCTTGCAGTGTAGACATACTCCTAATGAGAGATCAGGAGGAAGAATGTTTGGGGAAATAAAGATGAAGTCTAGGAAGGGGTTGAACTAACTCTGGGGAAAGGAGGGGGGAAGTGTTCTGATTTTAAAATGACATTTGAACTGAGATACTGTTTTAATAGTTCAGTCCTCAACAAGAGGTGGTTGCAATTTGAGAAACTGAAGATGGGAAAACTGAAGCAGGTGGAGGGTCCAACCTGGAGTCACATATCATTTTGTTATATTGCCTGGTTTGAAATACTGTTCACACTTCTGGATACCTTCAAAAGCAGATTACAGATCTGGAGAAAGTAGAATGATGTACAATCAAAACATGATAAGGATTTGGGGAAAGCAGCAATTTACAATTTTACAATAACTACAACTTATTCAAATGGAGCAGATGAACAGAAGGCCTTATTAAAATAGCATGCTAATTATTAGAACAGAAAAGAGAGGTCCTGAATGAACAAAGTAGGCTAAGGAAGGTCACAGTACTAAAAGAAATCCAGGTGGATTTTCTTCAACGTTAGTTCCAATGTAGAATTAATTAACGTAGCAAGAGAAGCAACTAACAAACCCATTTAATGATATTTTATGCAGAACCGTTCATTCTCAAAGCACATTGTGACCTGAGGCCTTATAAAAACCGTTTAGGTACGTAAGTATCATACATATTTTGTAGAGTGACAAATTGAGGCACGGAGCTCAGGTGACTTGCTAAGCTAACTCCATCTTTGTTGGTAATGCGCTGCTAGTGTCAGGTCTGGGTTTAGAAGTGAAAAATCCTGCCTCCCAGCCCTGTGATTACACTACTAGAAATCATTGCCTCCCCAGAAAACAGGAATGTTGAGGTGAAAATATTCAGTAACTGACATTTTCCCAATTCCCTCCTATTTTAAGTGGCCTGTTTTGTATATTGGGAACTTTAGTGAGTATAATGGTGTTAAGGATGGGTAGGTGTCTTTGTGTATGCTATGAGGTACAGTGTTTTGTAACCTGATGTATAGGAGCTTCAGGGGGTAGCCGAGTTAGTCTGTTAGGGTACGTCTACACTTGCCCCGTAGTTCAAACTAGGGATGCAAATGTAGGCAACCGAAATTGCTAATGAAGTGGGGATTTAAATATCCCACGCACTATTCTGATCACCAGCTGATTCGAACCTGGAAGTGCGCTCCGGGCCGCGTTAGTTCGAATCAAACCCTTTGGTTTGAACTAACGTTACTCCTCATTTTTAAATCCCTGCTTCATTAGCAATTTTGGTTGCCTACATTTGCATCCCTAGTTCAACCTAGGGGGCAAGTGTAGATGTACCTTTACAGAAAAAAACAACAAATGGTCTGGTAGCACTTTATAGACTAACAAAACATGTAGATGGTATCATGAGCTTTCATGGGCACAGCCCACTTCTTCAGATGACTGGAGAAGAAGAATGACCATCTGAAGAACTGGGCTGTGCCCACGAAAGCTCATGATACCATCTACATGTTTTGTTAGTCTATAAAGTGCTACCAGATCATTTGTTGTTTTGGGTTTGTTTGTTTTTAATGTATAGGAGTTACAGTATACCTAGTCTACCCGGTATTCTTGTCTCTTTCATCCGTCACAGCTAGTAATAGAGATTTAAGATCAGGACTCCCTTCACTATCAACATTACATGCTGTAAGATTCCATCTCCCATGGTTGTTACATAGCTGCGTCTTTTCAAGTGTTGGTGGAATCAATGGACTCTCCAAGAATACCTTGCACTGAGGACAGGACTGGAACCCTCCTACTCCTGGGTGCTAATCATGGACTAATCACTCATCATATCTTTGGCACTGGAAAAACCACTTAACCTCTCTGCATCTTTCCTGGTTCTAAATTTGAGGTTCTTAGTTTTATTCCCAAGGGTGTAGGGTGTATGTGTGTGTATGAATGAATACATGTTTGTGCTGTATTTTAAACAATGACATTTATTATGAGTGTTGGGGGTTTATAACAATTTTTTTTTACCCTTGAGCTACTTGCAGTAAAAGCACTGCTTTTAACATGCTGTACTGGGCAAAATGGCAAAGCAAAAGTGGGGAGGGTATGTATGGTACCATCCTTTCATTATGTTTTCATAGGTAAGACAGCACTAGGGCTAGTTCTGATTATTTTTTACCATAAACTTGGCACATCCTTTTTTTGATTTGATAAATCAATAAGACCCAATCAGAGAAGGAAGCAACCCAGCTCCAGGGAAATGTCTCATATTCATGACCAAATAAAACTTTAGGTAAAGGCTAGGAAAACAGGCTTGGTGGATGGCATCAGCTATGAAACTGGTCACAGAATTTAATAAAAGACATTAATACCCTGAAATATGTAATACTTTCCAGAGACCAGATTGAACTATGGCTGAATGCCAGAGACCCCACTAGCTTCAATACTGAACAGATTCCAGCCACTAATATTCTGTATGCCCTCCAAAATTGCTTCACAACAAGACATGGAAACAAGATGCACTGATAGATGAATTCCTCATGGTGGTGGAGCGAGACAAGACACAAAACAAGCTGATCTTTTTTTTTTTTTAACCTTCCCTAGCCTATTATCCATTTTAGACACTATCGATCACAAAGTGCTGCTGAACTGGCAACACGCCCCAGCAGGAAACAAAAGAATTCCATTAATTTGACTTCACTCCTTTCTTCACAGCTGCTCTTGGAGTCATGACAGGCAGCCTCTCCTGCCCCAGAGCCCTGAGGGCCTAATACTGAAACTCCTGCTGTTCATCATGTAGAAGTCACCCTTAAGTCCTATTGAGATGGCAAGGGCTGCACTGCCAAGAACATAATGTAGCTCTATGTATCTCTTTCAGCCAGCTCTGACAGCCATGCTGTCACAGATATGCAAGTGCATATGAAGGCAACTGCTGACTAGATGAGCCAAATTGCAGAACAAAGTCCAAAATGATGCTACAAAGTAAAGGATTTGGGGAACTGGTTAATACCATCGCCTCAATCTCAAGTGGTATTTGCCTTCAGGCCAGGGTTGCCAATTATCAGTACATTCGTGGACAGTTCATTAAAAGAGAGCTAGTACTGTCCATAAAATCCATACAAATATTTAGATATCAGTGTAAAAATATCAAACTTTGCAGTGGAGCTGAGGTCCCTCACCTTTGGAAGCTTCAGGAAGTTTATAGTTCCTGGGACAGGGATGGAGAGGACAATTCTACTGGTGGGAGCTCCTTCTGGCCTATTGGTTTCTGGTAGGGGTTGCTCTTCTCCACCTCCGGCTTTGACCTCTTCTTTGGCATCAGTAATGTCAGCTTAGGGGAGAGAGAGTGAGAGTGTGCACGCGCGCAGCACTCCCTCCCCCCCAGGCTCCCCGGGACAGTGGACCAGACGTAGCAGCCTCCCACAGGCTACCCACCAGTAAGTCACAGTGGTGTGGCCACTAGTGGCAGCCCCCAGTCCCAGCTAGGTGAGAAGCTCTTGGCCGCTGCTCCCCAGGGTGGGAGGAGGGCCCTGAGAGGGCCGGAACTGTAATAGGCCAACGTATTGTAGGTCCAGCTGCCTGTGTGGTGGGCTTCCTCCATTCAATTTCCTGATGCCCAGCTCAGTTTGCTGGCCAGGTTGGAGTTTCACAAGTGCCACCACTGTCAGCTCAACTGAGAGGCAGGAGTGTTGTGATGTATGAATAAAACATGAGTTATCTTTATTTTACATAAGAATGTGTCCGTAACAAAATTTGGTTTTCTGTAATTTTTTTTTCTGTATTGTACATAAAAATCATTTCCAACACTTGGCAACTCTACTTCAGGCAGTTACACTACCTAACCTGGGGTCCCTGAACAATCAAATAACAGCAGTCCTGAACAATGCCTCACAAATTATAATCACTCCATTTCTGGAGAACCCATTCCTCCCAGATGTGGCTCTGGCCACGGTAGTTCATACATGTCTTACTTGCAGGATGAGTGGCTCCTACTTGCTCGACCTTAGCCTAACCATGGCACAAGGGGGCTGCGCCTCAGACCTATGATGCCCTTTCTCCTAAATGAAACAAGCTGAGGACAGTTTGCTGTTGTTGCTTACCAACCTGCACAACTCCCTATCCTAGCTCTGCAACTGATTGGAAGGAGATTGAGAAAGAGTCCTACCTTCATATTTATGTTACACTTGTTACCAAAGCACATCGTAAAGAAGAGGATCAGAAAAACCTTCATCATTGTACTCTAAAGTAGCACTTCTGACTAAATCAAATTCAGGACACAAGACTGTCTCCTCACATTTACTAAGAGTAGAACATAGATCTGTTTGCTCTCTTTGCAGTTCTCAATGAATTTTTATTATACTTCTGTGCTTTGGTTGTGGCCTGATGTATTTTCTTAGGTATTGTGCGCACAGCTCCTGCTGAATTCAGAAATACTGAAAGAACAGCGGTTTAGAAAAGGTTAGCCCTTCATTTATCACTTGTGTAGTGGACTGAGCAAGGGAAACATTAATACGAGCAGCAGTAACTATGCTATAAGTAGCAATGTAGTTATAAGAACTAGTAGTAATACAGTGTCACCTGAAGCAGATGGTATAATCCAAACTCTGTATCATGTCCTGGCTTTCATGGGGGAAGAAAAGAATTAAATGATTAAATAACTGTGACTGGAAAACATGGAACAAACCAAGAAAAGGCAGGGCCAGGAGCAGCAGAGCTGATAAATAGGAGGATATTGATTTTAGATGCCAGGTGATTTATTTGTCAGACTTTTCTTTGACTTCAGAAAGAGTGGTTCACTGTCACCACCAAGACCCCAGGTACATAGAGTGACTAATAGTGAGTCTACCACTGCTGTTGATTCTGAGTTACTGGAGACACTCAGTACTTTATTCAAAGTTAACCTCCAAATCTTTTGAACTCTTAACTTTTAGAGAAAGATGTAATATTGGCAGATAGGAAAGCATTTTAAATAAAAATATAGATCCAAATACAAGTTGAATCTCTCTAATCTGGCATTCTCTGGTCTGCCAACATCTGTGGTCCAGCATAATTTTAATTAGCTGGATGGCCACTTATCATGGATGTGGCTAAGTTTCCCGTGTGTTACCAGATTTGCCCATTACTCTGGGGTATGCTCAATTATTAGGGTTACTCTTATGAGGTTGGAGGGGGGGAGGTTAATAATTCCATCAGTCTGCTGCTTGTGCTACTTGTGCTCTCAGATGGAGCTGAATTCTCCCTGCTGCCAATTCCCGCTCCCAATGGAGCACTCATGCAGGAACTATGTTCCTCAGGATGGTGTTCTTCCCACCTTAGAAACATAAGGACACTCACACCCACTAACAGAGCTCATCTTAGAGGACTGGTTAATCAGCTCTCACAAACTGACCCCTTATATGTCCCTGGATTCAGCAAACTGTGTTTAACAGCAATGTCACGCTGTACCCTCATGTGCCTTTGGACTCAGTGGGCTGGATTTAACAGCACTTTAATCTGCCATTCTCATAAGCCCCCAGGTTTAGCACTTCCCTATCCCTCCTTTCACGCCACAATCATTGGCTGGTAAACCACGTGATGAGCAAACCCCACAGGATTTTTGGACACTACAGGGATCTTTAGCTTGGGCAGAAGCAGTGTTGTGGCAGAGTGAATGGGAAAGCCAAAACGACACCCCTAAGGAAGAGTGAGAGAAAGAGAAGCAACCAGTTTAACAATGAAAATTATTTATTTATGGGTAGTGAATATATACATGTATGAGGAGCCAAACACACAAAACAGTTACAATATTAAATCTACATTGAAACTGATTACAAAGGTTAGGAGTAGCAAACCATATAACAGTTTACATAGGACAGAGTCAGCAGACTATGCTTAGAGAGAGATAGTGGAGGGAAACGGGGGGAGAGGAGAGAGAGAGAGAGACCTCACCACTCCGTGGAGCTTGCACTGATCGGGGTTCCCAGATGGTAATGGTAGCTGGGGGTCCAGAGGGCAGGAGATAAGTAGAGCAGAGCCTCCCCTCCCCTCCTCCCCCTGCATGATCAGACAGGAGATGATGAAGTCTCAATGGAACTGATGCAGTTTAAATCCAGGTATCAGAACAGTTTTCCTTGGGCAAGGGTAGGAGTTTTTGTAGGGATAGAACAATAGTTCAAGGAGAGCATTGGATTTGTTTATGGGTAAACAGAGGCAAGACAGTAGAGACTGATCACACCTGACTATGGGTGATGTTCCTTCAACAAGCTCACAATGCAACCAGGCAGTTCCAGTATTTTGGATGTCAATAGGATCCATTACTAGAATTGGCCTGATAATGACTAATTTGGGTGTGAGCAGGCCTGGGTTCATTAGCAGCTGGAGCAGAGATTTCCTGTCAGGCAGTGCTTCTCTGCTTTCGGTATCCCATAGTTCAGTGCGGTTCCTGCTTTGGAAATGCTGTTCTCCATTCTGTATGCCGATGAAGATGTGTCTCTGTTCTGTCTTCAATGCAGATGAGGCTGGGGTGTTTCCTTAATTCTATCACCCTTCTCTAGAGATGTTTAGGTATGTCTTCCCTGGCCTTTTTCTTCTTTTGTCTTTGATTCAAGCAGAGGCCTGGGGGAAGAGGATAGTTTTCCATGAATATCACTCCCTGGCTCCCTAAGAGCACGGGGCTGACAGGTGGCCATGCTCTGGTTCCCCAAGAACACAGAGCTGGTAGGTAACACGTGGTCCCAAAAGTTTATTTATTGCCACCAGTCCTGGCTCTCCGTGTTCTATGCTGTTTAGCTCTGATTTGCCCCTAAATGTCTTCTAAGAGCCCAGTAAGCAGAGGAAGCATTGGTAATTCTGTTAGACAATACTGACCTCCATGGTCCTGCAAATTCTCTGGTTCAACATTGCTCAGGTCCCAAGGGTGCTGGGCTATAGATGTCCAACCTGTAGTATGATTTGGCCCTCTCTTGAAAACTATGAAGATGAGCCGTTTTTTGGATCTAACATAAGGTGCTGGCTCTTAACTGGTGTAAATCAGCATAGGTTCACAGATGTGAGGTATCTCTACACTTGAATTTTTAGTCATATTCTAGTACACGCTAGCTATCACAATTGTAACTCCTAATATAAAGAAGACACAAATGCCTATACCATGACAGGAGTTTTATCATAAATACAAATGTGGTACAATAACAATGGGAAAAGTACCAAAATACCAAATAGGGAAAAACAAATGTATAATACCACACCCTTCCACACACACACACACACACACACACACACACACACACACACACACACACACACGAAAAAGTCAAGAAGCTTAAATAGGCATCAAACATTCTGGCATTCAGTAGCTTTGGGGTCAGCTATTTCCAATAGCTGGTGATGGGGAGAGCTTTGAGCTCTTACAGAGAATTCTTTTCCAGATGCATCGGATGAGTTCTGCTGACATGCTTAGGGTCTAATTATCACTATATTTGAGGTCAGGAAGGAATTTTTCCCTGGATCAGACTAGGTGAAAGCCTGGGCTGTTTTTGCTTTCTTCTGCAGCGTGGGTCACTTGCAGGTTTAAACTAATGTTAACAGTGAGCACTTTGTAACGTGAAGTCTTTAAATCATGATTTGAAGGCTCAGTAACTCAGCCAGAGATTGTGTCTAGTGCAGGAGTAGGTGTGTGAGGTTTTGTGGCCTGCAGTTTGCAGGACTAGATGATCATGATGGCCTTAACATTTGTGAATGTGAATGTGGTGTCTAAAATGTCGTGATGGAAATATACTGGATGAGCAGTCACTCAGTAGATGTGCAGTATTCTCAACTGCATCTTAGCTACACAGAAAGCCATTCCTGAATCCCAAGGTGTGGTCGTCTACTACACGCCTCTCCACCCTGTGTCTGAAATAGTTGAGCTTGCACCAGAGGTAGGATGGTGGCTAGTAGCAAGGCAGTCTCACCAGGCTGAGTGATATGGAAGGAATTTCTTCCCACTCTGCTCCTCACAATGAAACATCTGCTGTGGAAATGGGCAGGAACATAGGTCACACTGGTCCGGCAACAGTTGTGGTATTTCCTGGATTTTTGTCAAGTAGGTCCTTTACTGCAATATAAAGCCTAATGTTAGGAGTTGGTGCCAGCTGTTTGAGCAGGATAGTAGAGTGTCTGTTGGTCTCATAGTTCCTTAGTTACCATTTGAGTCAATTGTGCTTTAATTAACTTTGTGTGGGGAGAGTTTACTTTGTTCCTGTGTGGGTATTCTCCAGCTGAATAGCAGAGAGCTAGTGCCAAACTCTGCAGTGTCCGTGCATTAGCTCTGCAAGTTGAGCCAGCAAGATTATTTAAAAGGCCATTTCTGTTTTCAGTCTTTTGAGCTACCTTTGTTGTGGTAGTCCTTAGAATAGTGTTATGAACTAGTAACTCTAGGTCTAACTCCTAGATACACTGATTTTGGATCATATGCCAGTTGTTCTTCATTTGAGCAAATGTTGAGAAATGCTGCTATGGTCTCATTGTGAACCCCCATAGTCCCCTCTGAGGCAAACTGGAACAGTAAACAGTAGAATGGAATCCAGAATCAGTTACTGGTACTGGATTAGTAATCATTGGTTCTTTACTCTCCATTCTTTAGCTCAGTGCCAAGGGGCTTTCAGCTTCAAACTGCTCTGTAATAAAAAATCTTAGGGTCATGGGGACTCCAAGAAAAGCATTCCTTGCCATCAATCTGACAACATGAAGCCATGCCATGGTAGCTAACCATCTTAATAGAAAATATGGCACTGCCATTGACGCAAAAGCTGATATTAATGGTGCAGAGGCGCTATCAACTTCTTTGCCTCATTGTGATGAGGTAAGAATTGGTTCATTTAAAGCAGTGAAAGGTTTGTAGACCTCCTGATGAAGCCTAGAACACCCCACCTGTACAAACACTTCAACATCCATCCATGCTGAGGACCTCAGCAGCCATCACACTTTATGAGCTACAAACATAGACTGGATCTTACAGCCTTGGCTCCTGTAAGTGATACAGGATTAAACATGACTAAGAATAAATTTGTCTTTTTTATATTTAACTTATTAACGCATGTTGGAACATGACTAAAAATTAATGTGTAGCTTTAGATACACTCGAATAGAGCTGTGCTGATTAATAACTGAGCATTTATCTTCATTTTGCATGCAATGTAGTCAGATCACATCTACAGTACCATGGTGATAAACATCTTTTTTTAAAAAACTGTTGAATACAGCTTAAGCCTTAAAGCCGAGGTGGGTAACCTGCAGCCTGAGGGCTGAATGTGGCCTATTGAGGTTCTATGTGTGAACCATGAGATATTTTATTTAGTGTTGCCCATGTACTGGGTTTCCAGATTCCTCTGGCTTCCATCCATGTAGGTTCCCCCCCCCACACACACACACTAGCACTACTGAAGTGACACACATGTAAAGCAAAGCTACGTGAGGTGCAGGCTGATTGCACAGAGCTTTGACTGAGAGAGCCATGCACTCCCTGTGCATCTGTTCAAAGCGTTGCTATGGTTTAATCAGCACACCCCGCAAATTCTACGTATGCAAGCACAGTTAGCAAAACTACTCTATCCCAGGAAACCATCTTGGTTATGACAGTCTTGTAGCCCACTGAGATGGAGGCCCACACACTAGCCTAGGTGTCTATCACTTGCCTGATCTATTGATTGTGTATTAATTATGCTGATTGCTTAAATATTCCCCAGTTAACGGTCTGAGATTTGATAGGGTCTCATCCCAAGATCAGGCACAGTATCATTAGACTTTTGAACCCTGACATATCTGGTTGTAATACTCAAAATTAAGAAAAGCTTCTTGCAATTGTAAAATTAACACAATTAGCAATGTTACAAACAATCTACAAAGAAAGATCAAAATAACGCAGAATGACCATCTGAGCATCCATATACTCACACCATCCCTTGCAAAACAACTTCAGATGTTTGTTTCTCTTCCATCTCTTTCTCCTAACCATCACTAGTGGTTTTCATCCTGGCATCTCCCAAGAGTTACATCCCCATGGTGTGCAGACCAGTATGCAACTTTTATAATAGGTTACTTTGCCTACGGCATAGTCAATAGGGGGTACAACCCCCTTTCTTTTGTATGTCCTCACCCTAGTGCTGTTGGGGTGCCATTCTCCCATAGGTTACTAGACTTTTGGCCTCAAGCTTATTAGTTTATATGTCAATTAGTTACCATAGTATTCTTGAGTATGGGTGTAACTAGTTGTTCCGGGGGTGGGGCATGCAAGATACGACTGTGGATCTCCCTCTCATCTCACAGCTCAGCTCTTGTGCATTACTGCTTAGCTAATGTTAATTATTTTACCCCATCTTCTCAGTGTGTGAAGAAGCAATTAAATACATTTGCATAGTTTTAATTGCGCCTAGTATTACATTTAAAGAACAACAAAAGCAGTAACATTATGCAAGCAAAAAACCAGCACTTCCCAAATTATTAATAAAATCAAATGTCCTGTAATTTAAATTTGAGAGCAATCATCTGCATTGCTTAATACCACATAAAATAATCTAATTATTCAACATGGCGATTTGTTGAGACATATTATACCATAAACAATAGCATTAGGATGGAGGGGCTCAGGACAGGGAGTAAAGTGGTGGTGGTGATGCAGAAATAAGGACAGGGGGCTAGGAGTTGGGAACAAAGCAGGGAGGCTGAGGGGTTCAGGAATAGGGGCAGGGAGCTGGTGCTGGGAGGTTTGGGCAGGGGATAAGTGGGGTGTGTGCAGGAATCAGACCAGGGAATTGAGACCTTTTTGATGAGGTCAAGGCAGTTGACTGGAGGTGTAGGGGTGAGTGCAGGGGGGCCAGGGCACCATTTCAGGAGGGTGGGGAGCTGCAGCCAAACATACTGGGTCACTGCTCCTCTTCCTCTTCACTCCCTGATTGTCAGAGGAGGAGAAGTGCACAGCTCATGTGAAGAACTCCTCTGCCTCTCTCCAGGCCAGCCAGAAATGAGAGAGAGGTGCACAAACTGTGCGCTGTCCCCTAGTTCCTGGATAGTGGAAAAGGAAGAACAGCTAAATTCCAGGTACATGTGGTTGCAGCTTCCCTCCCCCACTCCCAGGGCACAGGCAAGATAGCCTGTGGGAAAGCCCCAGGAACCCAGCTGGAAGCAGTTGCAGCCAAGCACCCCAGACCACCAGCTGCTTCTTACCAGAGCACTGCACTGGTGTGCTCTAGCTTACTCTCACCTCTGGATTTGGAACCGCTCTGTGGCCATGGGCCCGGATGCGCAGCATGTCCGGTGTGACCCCTACTTGTGCCCCTGTCTTGAGGCAGAAACATCAGCAGATGTTTAAAATAGCCTAAGATGCTATAAACTAGCATCTTGTGGTTACCTGTCAGCAATTCACTCATAGAATATTGAAGTCTTGTGATATTGGGTCATGGGCAGCTTATGATCTAGGGTCAGTCTTGGTGAGCTGTTTATGCTAAGGCCTTGGTGCCTTCATGCTTTGTTTAAGCTGTTGTCTTAAAGTTCTGGAAACTCACAGGCTCACTACATTGCTGCCTTAACATATACTATGCCTTATCTAGCAAATACTTATACCTACAGGGTACAAGAGAGACCTTTTGTCCTGACATTAGATAGCAAAAGCTGTGTTTTAAATTAATGAGAGATCAGTCTTCTCTGTGCTCTCAAAATAAAAAAATGCTTTCATTATGTAAGATTTTGAGGGATAAATTAACTTATTGCCATACGATTTATTTGTTTGTTTTGTTTTTAGTCATGGAAATACAATCATGACTCTGTGGAAAGTTTACCCATTAGTGAGTAGATGACTCTACCTATAATAGTCCATATGTTAAGTCAGGACTTCAGGAATGAGGAGTACATTTGATTTCAGGATGATTTACCTCTCAGTATCATGTCTATGAAAGGAAGAAAAATCTCTTACACCTTAACAAATTTGACTCTTCTGCGGTTCAGAAAGAAAGTAAATGACTCATTGTCTTTTTTGTCACACTTCTACAATTTTGCTTCAATGCATGTGTCTTCAATGTTCTGTATTCCTCTGGATGAGGAGGGCTAGGAGATTCTGATACAGTGATTCTGGGATTCCATCAGTGTTGTAAATGAATTTTCAAAGAAATGTAGAAAAAAATCTCTGGAAGAATATTATACAGTACTTTCAACAGTTGCTAGCCTGAGGAAACTAGGTATTGGGCATGATCTCACATCTCTTGGGCATGGGCATAGAAAACTAGCTACTTTAAAATCATTACTTAAAAAAAGAATGTTCTGCGGTGATATTTGTTTTTGATGATCAAAGCCAATTTTTCCAAAGCACATAAGTCAATTTTGAAAAAGTTTTTCCAGACACTTTGCATATTAATAGAATAAGTTTTTGTTGTTCAGACTTGTCATAACTCCTGGTTTTGCGTATTAAAAAATCCTAATTGCACATAGTGCTGCTTTAACTATGCCACTTTATATATTGTAAGGTCTTTAAGAAATACCTATCTGGAGAATTTCCAATAGAGGATTTGATGTGACAGTCTATGCCTCGCTAAGTGAAATTAAATGACATCACTGGCAAGTATGAGAACAGACTTCACAAATACTATTAGGACCATTGTTCCCCTGGTTTGATGGAAATTAGACACTGCACAGAAATGAGGTAGCCAGCTCTGATAGTGTGAAGATTCAAAAAACCTCTAAAATTCCCTTGCAGATCACCTTTCCTGGTTGATCTTTAGTTATCCTTGCATGGGGATTTTCAGCATCTTCAAGAGATATTATGGGCCTGTTTTTTCCACGTTTTGTCTTCAAGGAGATTTAAATAAGTCTGTTATCTGATTAATTCTGGAGCCAATATTGTATATCATGCTCTGTGATAATATTTGGGCACTCAAATAGAAATGCTAACTTAATTCTAGAAAGACAAAGTGGGTGAGGCAATTTCTTTTATTGGACTAACTTCTATTAGTGAGAGAAACCCCCTTTTGTGCTTACACAGAGCTGCTCTTCAGGTCTATAAGTGTGAAAGCTAGCCTCTTTAACCAAAGTTAGTCCAGCTCTAATCTATTAAGAGAGAAGCATGCTTTTCTGCAAAACAAAAGGCATCTTAAACTAGTTAGTTTAAAATAGACCAACTGAGCAATCTTTTTACAGAAGGTAGATGGAAGCAAATTCTATCCAGTATTGCGCCATATGAACACTTTTTCAGCAAGCAGGAGCAGAACCACATCATCAGGGACTTGCTCCGTGTTTCCAACAGTTTGGTGGAATGGAGAGATGATGGGTTGCTACCATAATCAAATGCATAAACACAGTCTACAGTTCCAGCAAGATGCAGCAAGTTGGTTCCTAGTGTTTCCAGTGAGATACTAGGCTTTGGAAGACTGCCCTGAAATGTTAACACTAACATTAGATACTGAAAAGGGGTACTGTGGAAGCAGGTATATGCTTGTACATAGTGTACGCCCGTACCCAGAAAGGCCCGCGTGGTTACTCAGGCCTGGTCTATACTAGATGAGGCACGTCAGCTTAAGGTCTGCAACTTTAGCTATGCAAAATGCATAGCTGGAGTTGGTTTACCTTAAGCCGAGCCGTGGTGGTGCCCACTCGCCGGGAGGCTGTTGGGAGCAAACACTCCCAACATCTTCCCTTATTCCTTGTTGAAGGAGGAGTACCAGATGCCAGCAGGGGTTGCCCTCAGTATTCAATGCACAGGTCTACATTAGACCTGATAAATCAAACACTTGAAGATCAACCTCAAGAGCATCAATCTTTTTGTAAGTATAGACGTGCCCTCAGAGAGGGTACAGAAACAAGCAGTACAAGGACATGTAACTGTCTCCACTCCTAAATGTACATATTATACCCTCACAATGCCTTTTTAATCACTATTAATCAATTTGGATTGGTGCCCTAAAAGTAAAATATTCCATATCTCATTTACAGATATACAGGAAAAACTTTTTCTTGTCTATAATGTGATTTTTTTTAAAGATTTTCAATTTTTTTTACCCAAATTTGAATGAGAAGTCAATCTTCAATTTTTATGGGACAAAAATTTGAACAAACTTTTTTTTGGGGGGGAGAGGGGCAAATGAAATGTTTTGATAACTTTTAAAGTTTTTGTGTATATTTCAACTACTCTTACTTTTTACTGTAATTAGCTGAGTTGAAATAAAAAGTTGTCTTGAATCAGAAAACTGCATTTTCATTTTGAAATAGTCAAAACAAAATGTCTTGACAACTTCAAAACTTTTTCTAAAATATTTTGAATAAAAAAGCTGTGCTGAAAATGATCTTTTCTTGCAAATATTTTAGGTTTTTGACTAATCAGTATTTTCTAAAAAAGTTTAATTGAAAAATTCCTGACCAGCTCGAATTCCAGTCCCAATCTCAATCCCAGTCCCTGGTCTTGCACACATTAGATATGCATTTAACTTCAATCATCTGTATATTATTTTGTTCATTCAGAAGGGAAGGAACCTAAAGGGACAGTTTGTTTTTAACTTTGAAATCCACTGCTGCCTCATTACTTATTTCAGATGATTTTAAACAGAGCTGGTCGTAGGGGCGGGTGAGCGGGGTGGTTTCCTGGGGCCACATTTTCAAGGGGCTGCCAACAGAGCTGGTTTTAGGGGCGGGCTGCAACTACATTTCAGCCCAACCTCCTGAATCCACCCCCCAGGTTTCCCTGGCTTGGCTTTTTTTTTTCCTTGACAAATTTTTGTCTGGTATTTTTTTTAAAGCATCTGGCAACCCTACAGCTGAGCCGAGCAGTCACCTGGGGCTGTCAGTTAGCACCAGACCTGATTTTGACTAAAGCTCATTATTCATTACAACAGGGGTGGGGAACCTCAGGCTGGGGGGGGGGGCTGGTTATGGCCCCCATCTTGCCTGGATCCAGCCCCCTAAGGCTCAGAATGCCCCCAGAATTAGGGAGCCAATGCTGGCACTCCATCTTCTCCCCATCTTTCTCACTTGTATGTGGCCCCTAACTGTTTTTTCTGAGAGTCAGAGGCCCCTGACCCAAAAAAGTTTCCACACCCCTGCATTACAAGCTCTTTGATTATAGTCATTTTCTATGTTTGTGATTTGGTTATGTTTAATTGTGTCTGCATGGCAACGTGCTTAAATTTCTCCTCTTGATTATCTTCTCTTCTTTAGAGATTCAGGAAGGGCACTTAGGTTAGCCAGAGAACTGCACAACTGCTATTTAAATACAACAACAAACGAGGCTAGGATTGTTTTTGTGTTTCTACTCAGTAAAACTGAATTCTCTGGTCTCATTTTCAAAGAAATCATGGGAAAAAGATGCACTTATGTTAACCTGACCCATAGACAAATGACACGATAGATGGAATTTAAATATTCCAGTGTACAGGAATGATACTGCTTGAATTTGATCCAAGTTGCTATTTTTGCTGACATCTTATGGGAGGTTGCATCACTGTGAGATATTACTTTAGCTGAAAACTTTTATATTCAATTTATTCTCTGCAAATGCTCCTTTTTCTGCCACCTTAGACACCTCTATTGCAGTTCTGTTAATACATCTACCACTTGCTCTCTCCTTTATGCATATACTGGAATTGTCTTCATCACACATTTCCTTTTTACATGTTCCTACTTGTCTCCTGACCGTGCCTGATGATTAGCCTATTGGGCGTTCCAGCACCTGTTTATCACTACAGAAAAATATTTCTCTGCTATATTTAAACATTTTATTATAGTCAAAAGCACTCAGTGTTGGCCTATTTATGCTTCCCCTGAAGTCAGTGAGAGTTTTACCATTGATTTCACTGGGAGCGGAGAGAGGCCAATACTAATTTCTTTCAAAAATACTATCTAAACTACTGAGTATAGGTAAAAACAAATTAATTTGACCTCTCCCCACCACCACATTCTTTAGATCTCCTTTCTTCATCCAAAATATTCTTTCTTGTCTTGTCTTATGTCTTCTCCTGAAGTTGTGACTGAACAGGCCCTAACGTTTATGGATGATAGATCTTATTCCTGGTGGTAGACATAAAGGTTGTGTCTAGACTACGTCCCTCATTCAACAGAGGGATGTACATTAGACACTTTGAAATTGCAAATGAAGAAGGGATTTAAGTACTGGTACCCCATGCTTCGTTTGCATAATCATGTAATGGCACTCTTTCGAAAAAGCGCCATTTCCAAAGTAAAACTGCGGTTCTGTCGAAAACAGCAGAGCATACAGGATCTCTTGAAAAAGCCTGTCATTTTCTACAGAACCGCATCTAGATGGCGGTTTTACTTTGAAAATGGCGCTTTTTTGAAAGAGTGCCATTACGCAATTATGAAAATGAAGCTCAGGATACTTAAATCCCTGCTTCATTTGCAATTTCAAAGTGTCTAATTTACATCCCTCTGTCAAAAGAGGGATGTAATGTAGACACAGCCAAAATGTAAAGTATGACCTCTAATCTTTTCCATCCATGTGTGGATTTTTCCATTCATGTGCAGGATAATTTTTTATGTGCACCCAGGTATGTGTGAATGTGCAACATCAATAGAAATAAAGCCTAGATGTGTCATTTGAATCTCTCCTAAGAGCCCACACAAGCGCACAGCTTAAAGGAAACACTGAGGCTGTGTCTACACTGCACCCCTTTTCCGGAAAAGGGATGCAGATTAGACCAGTCGGAATTGCAAATCCGCGGGGGATTTAAATATCCCCCGCGGCATTTGCATTTACATGGCTGCCGCTTTTTTCCGGCTTGGGGATAAGCCGGAGAAAAGCGCCAATCTAGACGCGATTCTCCGGAAAATAAACCCTTTTCCGGAGGATTTCTTATTCCTACTTTCAAGTAGGAATAAGAAATTTCCGGAGAATCGCGTCTAGACTGGTGCTTTTCTACGGCTTATCCCCAAGCCGGAAAAAAGAGGCAGCCATGTAAATGCAAATGCCGCGGGGGATATTTAAATCCCCCGCGGATTTGCAATTCCGACTGGTCTAATCTGCATCCCTTTTCCGGAAAAGGGGTGCAGTGTAGACACAGCCGGAGTGTGACTGTAATCAGAAAAGTGGCTCTTTGGGAATGGCATTTTCAAATTCTCTGTTCTCTGGGTGCCTTCTGGTCATGAGAATTTTCTTCTGGGGCAAAATCAAGGTTTTTAAAATCACCATATTAGGCCTGAAGAGCTATTGAGAATGCCCACCACAGCAACAAAATTGCCAACTAAATTCTAATAGCAAGATCTTTATTGCAGGCATGATAAACATGAACTCCACAGAGTTCTTCAGGACTCAACTGCCTCCCTCAAAAATGGGGTTGCTCAGCAGCCATGAGCCACAGGCAGGTGTTAGGAGTATATACACGGCACCTAGTGAAAGTGCAAGGCCAAAAGCACCCACTGGCAAAACCAAGTCAGTGCTGGGACAGGCAGTGATGTGAAGGACAAAGAACAGGAGTATTAAATCGCAGGCTGAATTTGTGGGATAGTTCTTAGAGATGTGATCTTTTTAACCACAAATAAAAAATGGAGTCACTGTGAGAGAATAAATATGGAAGGCCACAACTTTGTTTTTAGAGGTCACTTTTTCTGAGTCACCATCCTTTAACACTGGATTGGTTTTCATGTTCTCTATCTTGGGGGGGGGGGTCTTGTGTGTGCATGCAGGAATGAGAGACTGAGAAAGAGTGACTGAGTCTTTGCCACCAGTATTTCAGTGAATTAGAGATAGTAAACCTTTTTCTTAATGTCCACACTGGTGTTGTAAGGTTAAGTCTTCAATCTTTCTTTCTGCTAATCTATCTTCATGTATTTGGGTTAGGGGGGGGGAGTGCTTTCTAGGGTGGCAGTGTGTGCACTAATTACGTTTTAAGTACATTTGCACTTTTGAAATACAATTCTTCAGAAAGGTGGAATTCTTATTTTAAATCAATGTGATGGAGGGGTGTGTATGTTTTAGTTAGCATAGTAACAATATTGGGACAACTCTATTTGTTGTTCATATGAGTGGCAAGTAGCTATCTAGTTATTTCTGAGTAAGTATAATGTCTGCTGATTGATAAGTAGACAATGAAACATAGCAAAGATACTGCAGTTCTGATTGTGTATTGCAGAGGTTGATTCACAATAGAGCACCTGTGGTACAAAATTAGATGTGTTAAACCCCATGCATACTGAATGAATTCATCTCAGCACTGTGATAACAATGAATATGAAATGAGCCCTGAAAGAGGATGAAGAGCTTGAACTATTCACAAGAACTTTGCCACCTTCTATTGCAATCTCTGATGAGAGCCGCAGTGAGAATAGCTGTATCGCAGGCGTTGCATAATAAAGTCCTCACAAGAACCTGATCCTCCAAATATGACTGTCAGTTTCACTATGACAGTTTCTGAACACCTTATAGATCAAAAGTGTGCACTGCAGTAACAGCCTGACCAGCTCTTCAGATGAAAGTCAGCAGCAGCAGAAAGAAGCAGTTGGAATTTAAAAGGGGAAAAGGTACAACAGGAAGTGAAAAGGAGGAAAAATGAGATTAGGGAAAGAAGATGCAAGGTGCAGTGTAGCAGAAAAGAAAGGGATGAGGGTACAGGGAGGGAAGAATTAGAAACCAAGTAGCAATTGGGCAGGGCCATAAAGAGGAAACAAAATATGGGACAGATCCCAGGGACCAGAGAAGTATGGAGAATGATTTGTTCTGCAATCCAAATTGAGATTTATACTCTGGCTAGAGTAATTAATCTGCAGTCATAACTCTTTGCCCATGTACCTATGTTTCTTTTCCAAATTAAATATTTCTAGAGTTGTTCTGAGGCAGGGATTGTCTTTTTTGTTTGTAGTCTAGCGCAGTGGGACCCTGCTTGAGGATTGAGCGTCCTTTAATTAATTTAAATGAAACTACCACGGAATTTCCAGTCCTAGTGGCACAGAAACAAGGGAGTTTTTCTGTGGAATTTAGTTTTAGATTGTTGTAGAGTTCACCTGGTCTTGCTTGTAGCCCATTTGTAAGTCCAGGTCCTGTGGACATCTGGACAGTGGATAGGAGAGCCAAATGGTGGGAAACAGACAAAATGAAGTTCAGGGTTAAGATTGGGAAGGCAACCGTGCAGTATTTATTAGCAGATGCTTCTTTTCCTTCCCACAACACGGCAGCTCAGATCTATGTAGCTGTGGGGGGAATAAGTCACGGTGCAGTCTCTCTTGGTTGAAGGAACACTCTCGTAATTGGTCAGTTGAGTCTTTAGTTTAGAAGTGCTCTTGGATTCCTCATTGTTGCTATGATCTTTTATAGAGCAATACCTTCTATTATCTTCATTTGACCAGGAGACTGTCCCATAATGGCAGTCCTGGCCTCAGTTATACATGCCTATGACATCTCCTATGTGGGCCACAGCCATGCAAGGCTGAGCATGAACTAGTCCAGAATGCTACAAGACATTTTCTTCAACAACAAAGGCTACTGTGACCACATCACGTCCATCCCCCACTTGCTACACTGGTTTCCCATAGAATGTCAAGCAAATGTCAAAATCCCAGTCCTTATGTTCAAAGTGCTGAATGGTCTAGACCCAAGACATCAAAAAGAAGCTGCTGGGTGAAGATCAGGGTTGAGAAGCTCCTCTGGCATAGTGGGATTTTTTTTCTTCCATAAATGTAAAGCTTGTCTGTGCAATAGTTTCTAGGGCCCAGTCTAAGATGGTGGAATGAATGCCCATAGAAACTAAGGCCCCTTCTGCTCTGAGTGGAAGGTGCATGTCTTTGACCTGCCTTTTCCAATGTACACTGATAGCACCAAATACATAAAACCCCTCAATTCCCTCCCCCACGATAAACAAAACCTAATCTACCTCCAAATAAAACACTTCATGGCACAGACAATTCTCCCCTGAGAGCCAAGTTGAGAGATTTAACAAATCACACATAACAGATGCTAGTCATGTCATTGAATACACTACTGGAAAGTGCTCAGCTACTCCAGTGATGTGGGCAGTCCAAGAATCTATACAGAATAGAATAACTACAGCCATTCAGTGTAACATGATACACATTCAGGGCGGCAAAAATTACAGAGCCACAAGCCTTCTAAATTACTGTTCCCTGAATGGCAATTCTTCGTTCATGGATAATTTACACTGTGGAGGAGCTATAACTGCACCCTTGAAAATGCAACTACCGCTGAAGGGTGTGAGAAAGAACTGAAATCTGTGGGGGACAATCCTGTTTGGTTCTGTCAGTCATCCATGAAGCCTGGCTGTCTTCCCCCTGGCCTTTTTACTCTGCAATTGGTCCTGCCTGTGAGGGAAGAGCAACCTAGAAAAGGGTGTACGGTTCTGAGGGGCAATGCTCTTTTTCTGTGTGGTTTTATTATGCAATGATCTCAGGTCAGTTGGGTTTTCAGCTTGTGACTCCCAAACTTCTCCCTTTGTGCTCATCTGTCTGAGGTTAAATCTCATCCCAGTCATTCCCCTTGACAACCTCTTCTTTTTGGCTTCTGAATTTTGTTCCAGTTGCCTGTTTCTTCCCCTTCCTTCTGTTTTTTTCAATAGCATTATTTTATTTATTTATTATGGTAGTGCCCAAGGACCCCACTGTGCTAAGCGCTGACCAAACCCAGCGTAGCAGGCAGTCCCTGCTGCAAATAGCTTACAATCTAAATAGACAAGGCAGACAGAGATTGTAAGGAGGGATATAAAGCACAAGCACACACAGACTAAACAACGCAATGGCAGCAAACTGCTTGTTAGCTCTGGCGTAGGTGGGGCTAGTTAGCAGAGGATAAACTAAATGAGAAAAAAGGGAAAGGCAAGGAGACACTGAAGTAATAGGAGGTATGGGTGATGGCATGGTTGAAGAGGATAGCAGAGGTGGGTGTAGTGCAAAGCTGACAAGATGAGAATGAGGAAACTTAGAGACAGAGGGTTAGAGCAAGTAGCTAGTCAGCACAGAGAAAAGTCAAAACTATAGAAAGTTCTCCGAATAGGCAAACATCCCTGCTTTGGCTGCTTCCCCAGCTGCTCCTGCCAGATGGAGTCTCTGACTAGGTCCTCTCTGCAGTTTTCCCCAAGGCCTCATGGCAAAAGGAGGAAATGCACCATTTGGGTGCTAATTTCCCAAGTGTCTATGTATGGGCCAGTGACTGTCTTCCCTGCACAGTTTTAGTGCTGAGAGGAGGGCTGGCACTTACTCCTCTTGATGATTCCTTTCCCGTTTACTATACATCCCTAGCCATATTCCTCCCTCCCCTTTTATTCTTTTCTCCTCTCCTTTGATTCATTTTCCTTGCCACTAGCTAATATTTTATTTAATATTTTATATTCTGACAGCACCACGTCTCCTTTCCTCTCTCTAGCTTCACTCCTATTCACGAAATCCCTCTGACTTGCCTCATTTTGTATTCCTCATTGACTTACTGTCCAATTCTGTGAAAATTATGGCCGCTGTCTGCACTGCAGAAACCCATGGAGACTGTCAGTATGCAAAATCGATACTTTCTGTTACCGTACTCCGTGCTGTAGAGCCCATTGGTGCTGAATAAAAAACCCCACAGTATCTGACCTGGAATAGGTAAAGGAGCTCTTAACCTGCTCACTGGAGCTTCCAGTGCTGTCCAACTAGCTTTGCATGGGCTTCTGCCCTTTGAAAGCTGAATGTAGCATTTGCTGAAATTTTGAGCCTTAGTTCTGTGACCTGAAACTCTATTCCATTTCTGAGATTTCAAATTGCAGGCAGCATATGATGTCTAAATATTTTCTGACAATTTATTAAATACTTTATTTGAAAATGTAAGTAAAATACTGAGAGACATTGGGAAGAAAAAGGTAGTAATGGGTGCCTTAATTTCAAAGGATAGGACTCTTTTGCATTGTATTTTAGAATTAAGTGATTCAGCGATTTCTTCACCCCGTATCTGGCACTAATGTTTGCTCGGCAATTATGTTTGGGTTGGACAGCAAAAACTGACGGTTTTAGACTACTAGAGATCAATGCATCTTTCTCATATTTAGGATGACAGTGTGTCCTGGCTCTGACAAGAGCTTAGGAGGTTGCTAGATACACTGTCTTAGTATTTCAGTCACTTTCTGCTCCTAATTCAAGAGTGAACTTTCAACAAAGTGCTGAAATAAATAACACAGAAGTGTTCTACCCAGAGATAGAAATAAAGCACGTTTAGAAGTGACAAAAATTGTCAGTTGCTCACCAGTCATGACACAAACTAAGTTTTTAAAGGCAAGAGACAGAATGATTTTAAGAAAATCTGTTTATTGTGATTCAAGCTGTTCTCAAAAAAAGCCGCTCATTGTAAATTCCATAGTCTGCCATATGTAATCCATTAAAACTGAATCTCAAAAGCAGTAACAATGCAGAAAAAATTATAATCTTTCAATAACTTATCTGAAGATCTGTTTTTCAAGGTGTTGAACGCTCATATCCCTATGCAACAAAGCATGTGTTCTTGTGCTTAAAGTAGTGATAGAAGAATATTTTGGAAAATGACTGATCAACATTGCATTTTGGACATTGTGACAACACCTGGATTTTTAATATGGAGTACAGCCTGTGCTAGGATTGGTCTTTATATTTGTCATAATACAAAACTGGTGTGACTTCATTTTTGTCAACAAATTATGAACTTACATATATATATGACAAATATACATTAATATTTACATTACATCTATGCACTTAAAATAAAACTGATTTTCTAAATATACTGTGTGCATTGGAAAATTAGATAACTTGTATTCTAAGTATGTTCTCTCTGTACCTACTGGAAGCAATTAATGTCTTTTGATTATGTAAATATTGATGTTGGGAGGAGGTAATTAAATGATCTTCTTCCAGTCTGACCTATAGAAGAAACTGAACTTTGGCTGAAACATACACATAAATAGCAGGTCTGTACTTTAAGGAACAAAGGCTGATATTTACGGCAGACACAGTATATCATCAGTGTCCTCATCTCTCTGTAGTTAGCAGTAATTGTCTCCGGTTGGTTGTCCAATGCTACAATATAGCCAAGCGTTTCTGGCAAGTATTAATTTATTTTCTTTTTAGGAGATAGCGTCTTAAATATCTGAGACTGTAACTTGTTAAAATTAAATAATAATAATCAATGAAAGATGAGAGGGGTAGCCCGGTTAGTCTGTGACCGTATCTGAAGAAGTGGTTTGTGCCCACAAAAGCTCATGATATCATCTACATGTTTTGTTAGTCTCTATGGTGCTGCTAGACTATTTGTTGTTTTTAAAGTTTTTTCCAACAAAATATGCTCACTAACACAAATCTATGCATAACTGAAATCCAGATATCAATGACTCAGTCTGTGCAAGGCTGGTGCAATGAGACCGAGAACAGAAAGTTGGATGTGTCCTCTACAAAAGGATACCTGTTAATCTGATCAGGATTCTGTCTGGATGGGACTTGCCATTGAAAGGTTCTTGCCTCTTTACCCACAGACTCTGGCCCTAGTGAAAGTGGGTCATAGCTTATTATTTCTCCTGAACAAGTGCTTCTTAAAGATCCTGCTTTGTTGCTTCATGGGAAGAAAATCTTCCCCTACGTCCGGTTTTCTTTCTTTTGCACTAGCATAGCACTGGCTGGGATTTTAGCTCTGATGGCCAGGTTTCAAAAGTGCTCATGTCTGCAGTCAGGTCTAGATTTGCAAAAATCTTTAACTCCCAACGTTCTTAGCTCTTTTGAAAGTATTTTGAATCACAGTAAGAACTTATGGGTGCTGGGCAAGGAGCTGAATAGCCAGCAAAACTGGCAATCTGGTATTTAGAAGCTTGGCGTCAGAGACATAACCAGAAGTTTACCCTGGCATTTTCAAAACCTCTAGTTTGATAATCACTGAGAATTTAATGTGGCCTTTTCCTCTCTTTCCTCCAATGGCTTCAGACAGACAATTTCTTGGTATAATCTGGAATTATGGGCAGGTCTACACTGCGAAGGCAGCTCGATCTAAGTTATGCAACTTCAGCTACATGAGTAACATAGCTGAAGTCGATGCACTTAGATCTACTTACCACAGTGTCTTCTCTGGAGGGGTCAATGGGAGGTGCTCTCCCATTGACCCCTCTTGCACTTCTTAATCTGGTGCAGCACTGGAGCCGATGGGAGAGCGATCAGTGGTTGATCTATTATGTCTATACTAGATGTGATAAGTTGACCCTTGCTGGATCAATCCCTGTCCTGTTGATCCAGCCTATCGTGAAAACATGGCCTAAGATATGTCTATGCTACAAAATTAAGTCAATTTACATGAGGCTGACTTTCAGATACTACAGTAATTCATGTCCACACAATGTCAGTGGTGCATGTCCTTACTAGGAGCATTTGGACTGACTTAAGTGGGGCAATATGAGGCACTCATAGCTGGCACCCACATCTCAGGGCTGGAAATTGGAGCCCCACCATTCTGAGTTAACAGCTGGAGTCCTGCTGGGCTGAGAGCCACACTACCCTGTGCTGACATGGAGGTGGGCTCTGGCTGTCAGCCTCAGGCGGCAACAGTCAATGTAAGCAATACAGGTGTACACAGACATGTGTTTTGACCTAATTACATCAACTTAAGCACTTCACTTCTTGTAGAAGTGCAGTTAAATTGGTGTAATAAGCTACTTGCATTAGCAGGAGGGACATTTTAGTATAGACACTTGCAGAGCTAGGTCAATGTAAACTGCCTTATGTGGGCTCATATCTGTAGTGTAATCCAAGCTTAACTAGGAAGAATGTGCAATGTACATTCCTGTGTATTGATTAACGCACTCTATAGTTTTATCAAAGTGGAAAAAAAATCCATGCTTGTCAACACATTAAGACGGTGTTATTTGAATACAGAATTTTTACTGGGTGCTAATTGCATGCAGCTACAGGTTTTTTTTAAGTGTTATCAAGCTAGTGCCACACTGATAACAGTCAGACAATTCTCCACCACTGTGTATGTGTTAATTTATAAAGTGGATTAGCACTTACTTTCAACTTTTTTTTTACTAGTTGACAGTTAAAGTAACAGAGAAAAGCAGATATGCAGATACCAATTAATAATGGATTCAAGCTTGTCAATGTCTAAAGCACAGAGGTTTAAAGTATGGTCATTTCTTAATATAAGTGTAATTACATGGTTAAATACTTTGTGGTTTCATAATGTAAGAAAATGGCAGTGGTCATTCCTTCTATGAGCTGAATTTAAAAAGGTCATTTGCTCACATAAAGAGATCACATGGTACTAATTGATAAGCAGCATAAAAATCAGGATATATGCATGGGGTTTTAAATACAAGTTTGGCAAAAGATGTTTAGTGTTGATGTACACATACTGGAATAAAAACACTGGAGATTAAAGTCCTTTCTCTACTAGTTTCTGTATGGTGCATGTTCTGTAGTTCACACTCCCCTACAGTGTCCCCCCTATGTACTCCAGAAGGAAAGCATGTACAAGTGGATGGGCTAGTAACCATCTCTGGTTGCTTTGCTGAGACTGTCAAAAAGAGGGCCAAGTGTGTGTGTGTATGTGTGTGGGCGGGGGGTTGGGGTGGGGAGTGTTTAGTGATACTAATATTTGTTACTGAGATTTGAACTGAGACCAACATCTCATTTCACACAAAACCCAAGACAGTCACTGAACAGTAATGACTGTCAATCATCAACATTCCGGACAGGATTCTTAGGGTGTGTCTAGACTACAGGATTTTGTTGACAAAAGTGGACTTTTATGGACAAAACTATACCTGCGTCTACACTACTGCTGCGTTCTGTCGACAGTAAGTCAACGGCGGTAAACCTCGTTTTACGAGGAATAATGCCTTTGTTGACAGAGTTCTGTTGACAAAAGGTAAGTGTGGAAGCGGGGAAGAATTTATGTCGACAATAAAGACCTCCAGGAAGAAGCCCTGGTGGACACTCCTGCCACAGCTTTCAACTCTATTGTTCCTACCTGTAGCCATCTTTAAAAGGCACCAGCACCCAGGATTAGCATTCTGGCAGCAAGCCAGCTCCAGCCAGGACCCTGACTGCACAGGTCTTCCTGGTAGGGCCACTCAGAGCCATGTCCTAGGGACAAGCCCACCAAAACCCTCCTGGCCCTTTCAGAGACACATCCCTGCAGGAAGCCAGGGGCACCAAACACCAGGCATCCTCCTGGTCTGGACCCAAGATAAAAGCCATCTTGGAGCTCTGGTCTGAGGAGGAGGCTCTTCAGGCCCCACAGTTTAGTCGGAGGAATGCTGACATCTATGCCAGAATGGCTGATGGCCTGGCAAGGAAATGCCACCACTCCCGCACCTTAGACCAGGTGAGAGCCAGGGTCAAGGAGGTGCGGCAGGGGTACATGAGTGCAGCTCCCGCTCCTGGGAAATGGCACACTATTGTGAAATGGCACAGATACAGCCCCACCTCCTGCCCAGAGGGCTTGGAGACCCCTGTGCAGAAGTGGCCACAACTCCAGGGTGAGACCCTGGCAGAGGACCAGCAGCTCCAAGAGGAAGAGGAGGAAGACACTACCAGGAGCACAGCGACACTGACCCAAGAGCCAGACGCCCACACTCAGGAGGCCTCCCAGACAACGTCGGACACCGGGGAGGGAACATCAGGTGAGTGCTGTGAGGGTGCAACACACATAGGGCAGGGCATGTGGGAGCAAAGTGGATGGTGCAGTGCTGTGACATGTCATACTGATCACAGCCGAGGGATGGGGGGAACACGCATGTCCGACCTCAGGGAGGGCCATCCTACTACAGCACCTGCTTGGCTGCTAGGCACCACCTGCTCCTGCAGGCAGTGATGCCAGGTGCAGGCATGGCTTGGGGATGCTGGGATTGCCACACAGCTTCAGGCCTCTCAGCAACCTGCAGGAATCCCAACTGTGGCCTGACATTTGTCTGTGCTGCTTGGCCATAGGGTGTGTGTAGGGGAGAGGGGGGGAAGGATGGTGGCCTGCACACCTTCTGGGCTCCAGGGAGGCCGTGGCTGCTGGCCAGGCCACACCATGCCTTACTGAGACACACATGAGCATCCTCTGACCCTAGGACAGACACTGACTGACTTTTCCCTCTTGTCCTCCACAGCTGGACCAGCTGACCAGGAGGGGAGCGCCACACCTGCCCCATCACCCAGAAGACTGCAGGGAACACTCCCCTGGAAGCGAGCCCGACTCAGGCAGGAGTTAAAGAGTTCCTTGCTTGCATCCAGGTGTCCCGTGAATGGCTTCATGAGCCAGGGCATAAGGGGGTACACCACGTTGGCCACAATCTGGGCCGGCTTAAGCCCTTTCTGCACCCCAGGCAGCAGGCATGCAACGCATGCGAGGTTCTGCCCCCAGGCGCATGGCGCATGCTCAGCTCCTCCCCCCAGCATGCTGTAAGCGCCCCTTACAGCTGCCATAGGTTGGCACCCTGGGCAGCTGCCCGGCTAGCCCCCCCTTAATCCGGTCCTGGTCACAATGCACGTAGGCATCTGCACATCCCTGACTGCATAGTTTCTCTCTGGAAAGAATGCCGCAGCCTGCGGTACAGGTATGAGTTCCGGAATATGTGGGCATCATGTGCCCGGCCTGCCCACCCAACACAAATGTCTGTGAATTGTCCCCGGTGGTCGACCAGGGCCTGCAGCACCATCGAAAAGTAGCTCTTTCTATTAATATACTGTGTTGCTCAATGGGGTGGTGCACGGATTGGGATGTGAATCCCGTCAAGTGCTCCACCACAGTTCGGAAAACCCACCCAAGACAGTATCCAGGTCTCTGAGGTGGACAGTCCTGTGAAGCAGCTCTGAGTTGATGGTCGTCGTCCCACTGCTGCATAACAAGCTGGTCCTACCGGTCTGAACTGACGTCCAGCCTCCAAACTTGCCTCTCCAGGAATATGTTCGGGGGCAAGGGCAGTAGAGCTGCAGCCTGAGTGAAGGGCTCAAAGCTGGGCTCTGAATCCAGCTCTGCCACAAACGTCATGATGCTCTGATGAAGATGCAGCAGAACTTCCAGCATCACAGTGTGGGGCCATCACCTGCCCAGGAGCAGCTCAGGCTCCATGACCAAAAACACAGTGCAAACCACAAAAACAAACCTGAAAATAAACTGCTGTGGTGTCTGAGGAAGCAGGGCAACCAAAGCAAGAACTGCAGCAGCTTTGCTTTCCCTCTAGGAGGTAGGCAAGCCAGAAGCAGGAGCAGAACAACGGCTGTCCAGGAGGATCCCTTTAAGCACACGTCTCTGCAAAGAGCATGCAGCAGCGCCTGGAATTTAAGGCTGCCCCTGTGACCTGCCAGAAGCACTTTCAGGTGACTTCTTTTCGACAAAGTGGATCAATTTTCAATCTGTGTAATGCAGTCTAGACACTCTTTTTCGACAGAAGCTTTGTTGACAATATCTGTTGACAATGCCTCTGTCGAAAATAGCCTGTAGTCTAGATGTACCCTTAGAGATAAAATGCTCCATACCACATCACTAATTCTCTCAGGCATGAAATTCTCACAGGTGGTGATTTTAAAGGAAATTCTAAGAAATTGCTTGGAATATTTCTAATTTCCGATATTGATTGTCATCTGAGTTCTGATGGATTTTTAAACACAAGGCAGGGGTTTTTTATCCTCTCATTCTGAAAAGGAGAAAAAATGGCCTGTGAACAAATATCCAGTAAAAGAGATATTATTGTATAAAAGTTTATTATCTCAGATAATGGTGAGAGATAGGAATAGAAACCTAACCATTTGGGATCATTTTGTCCTAAATAAATTCAGTTAACTGTATCCTAGAGATGTTTAAGAATCTGGGACATATATCATGAGATAGCATGATGATATTTATAAGTTTTGTCACGTTTTTTACTCTTAGTTCCCTGTGCACCTGCATAACTTCCTTAAATTTAAAGTATAGCTGCTTTTTACACAAAACAAGGTAAGGAAGGAATCTGAGGGAATAATTAAAAGTGAATAATGTATGAAACATATTTGGCCTTCTTCCTGTATATAAATTGTCCACAAATAGCTTTCCTGAAATGTATTTATTATTTGAAATTATTCACGAGTAGCACTTCTCCATAAGAAGTGTTATCTATTGCAGTGGTTTTAATTGTAGAATCAGCTGCTCTTTGGCATAAATAAGGGTGTCAGAATTTGGACCAGAATAATTTTTAAGAATAATTTTTGGGCCATATATTGTTCATTAGAGGTTTATTGCAGGTATCTAATGCTTGAAATTCAAATAGTCTTGGTTACTTTTGACTAGGTGCATAGACCATATGCTATCATTTCTTTTGAATGACTCCATGATCATATATCCTACAATGAGGTTTCCAGTAAGACTTTGTACATTAATGGGTTCTAGTTTTATATTCCATGAATATTCCTACTATTTGCCATTTCTAAAAACATTCCTACCAATAATCTCAGTAGTTAGAATATTCAAGGAAAGTGGTAATATAAAGGCTATAAATGTAGCTAAAGTCTTCTGTTTAATTCAGGGGGTTTCAAACTCACAATTCATAGGCCGTCTACAGTTGGAGCTTTTTCATTATCGGTCCTGGGAGCCCCTTGGGGCCGCATCCCTAAGGGGATGAAGTGAAATAGAAAGGAGATGGTGAGGTGGTATCAGAAGGGGGTGGGGCTTTGGAGCCAGGAATGGAGATGCCTCCCTGGACCACAGGGACTCCCAGGCTGGATTGTGAAAATGCTCTGGCCATACATGACCTGCAGGCTATGAATTTGAGACCCCTGGAATAAATTAATTATTTGGGGGAAATAATTTGAGCTGTTAGCCTAGATCTAGTAGGAAGGACGAAAGATGTTTCAGTACATGTTCTGACATAATAAGGGCATATGAGAAAGCATTCTCTCAGATAAAGGCAATAGTTTTTTAAAACAAAACAGTTATCAAGTGAAGTTCATTGTATCCTTAGATTTATAGCATTGTATTCTTATACAAAACAATACTGATGTTGGTTTAGTGAATTTTTTTAGTCTTACACAGAACTGGAGGATTCTGGCTTTTAATCATTAGCACTTAATGACCTTAGTATCTCCTGTTAAACTTGATGGGAAATCATTGGTATATAGAAAGACAAAGTCAAATAGGGTAACTGGTTTGCCAAGTACTATGGCAGATGAATGATTTGGTAATAGCTATGATAAAAACTGACCTTGATCATAATACGTGAGATTTGCTCTGCTCCTGGTGAATGGTATCTTCCAGATATTATATAATCAGGTTAAAATATTATTTAATAAAACTAACATGTTGACTCTTGGGAGGGATGGTTGCACAGTGGAAATCTAATTAAGAGTTCATCTTAATTGCTGAGTGTAGTGCCAAGTGATCTTTAAATCAGAGTCTGTGAGATTTATTTTCGGAATATGAGTTTTTGCAAGTAAGATTAATAGACCTACATTCTGATGGGCCAATAATCCTGGTTAGAAAAGAGCGAGGGGTAGGTTTTTCTCTAAAGATATGTTGCTTTCACAAACCTGTTTTTCTTGCCAAACACTCTGAGGTATGCCTTTTGCCAGTTGCTTTGGAATTTTTCCACTACTAGGATAAGTTGTTAAACAAATGCACGTTGTTTGTTAATGCCAGTGTGTTTTAGTAATATGCCAACAACAACAACAACAAAAAACCTTCATTAAACAAAAGTGGAATCCAGTTAGATTGCTAGGAAATGCAGCCCCTAAAGCCTCTTTTTTAATCCGGCCCTACTGCCAGAGCCAGAGGAGCACATCTGTCCTCTGGCTGTGGCAGCTCCCTGCTAAGGCCAAAGGAGCATGCCTCATTCCTGATAGCGTGACAGCAGGGAGCTGCCAAGGCTAGAGGTGTGCTCCTATGGCCCCAGCAAGGAGCGGCCACAGCCAGGGAAGAGGTGGCCATGGCAGCTCTGTGCATAGCAGCCCACAAATAGGTAGCAGATTTAAACCAAACAAAAGAAAGTATTTCTTCACAGTCAGCCTGTGGAAATCTTTGCCAGAGGATGTTGTGAGGACCAAGACTACAACAAGGTTAAAAAAAATTAGGTGAGTTCATGAAGAACAGGTCCCTCACTGGCTACTAGCCAGAGTAGGCAGGGATCTAACACCATGTTCTGCATGTCCCTCTCCTCTGTTTGCCAGAAGCAGGGAATGGGTGATGGGATGAATCACTCACTGATTGGCTGTTGTGTTTATTCCCTCTGAAGCACCTGGCATTGGCCACTGTCAGAAGACAGGACACTGGGCTAGATGGACCATTGCTCAGATTCAGGATGGCTGTTCTGATGTTCTTATGTAGACCCCACACTCCTCCCAGAGATGAGATAGAGAACCCATCAGAACTCCTGGGCTCTATCTCCACAGACTTAGTAACAAAGTCAGAATATATGCTAGAACTCTAAACTTAACAGTGTCTGTATAAGTAACTTGCCGCAAGATGTCAGAATATGTTATTAGAACTGAGCAGGTCTAATATTTGTTTGTCTTTCTTTTATATGGAAATTAGATACAGGGTTCCTATCAGACAACTGCTAAACTATCTGCCAAAAAATAAAGTTTTAAAGTGCCTAAGTAGCTCCTGGAATCATGGTTAAAATTGCCTGCCCCTAACTAAAGTCTGAAACGGTGCCCCTGGGTTTAGACAGTACCCACAACAACAGTTTCATCTCAATGCCACAGTTTGGAGATTGCACAGTATGTGCTTTTCTGTCTTATTTAGCTGAGAAGGGTTGGATGAAACTTCCTTGAAATTCAATCCGTGCCTCTTCCTGCTCAGCTCTTTCGGCCCAGATTGTTCAGAAACTAGAAATCCCAACTTCAGTCTCTCTCAGCTGTGTGTGGCAGTGCCCACCGGGCAACCTCTGTGTCTTATTGGCTGGAAGGATTGAAATGCACATGAGGTTGTTCTATGAGCTAATGAAGCTGGCACATTCTGAGTAGTTTAGAATTATTGTTTTAAATAATTTATTTACTCATGTGGTACTTAAATGTATGGGTTACGCACTGTGAAATGTAAGAATTTGGGCTGTTATTGTGTTGCTCTTTATGGGAATGTTTATAAGAGGACAGTCAGGCAAATTAATCAGAATTAACTAAAGGTGTAAGTTTAAAGTGGATTAGTTTGAACTACATTACACCCTTAGGTAGACACACTTATCCAGAATTAAATTAAATTAAACTAAACTGAATTAACTAAGGTCACATTAACTCTGAAGGAGAGAGTCCACACAGGGTTCAGCAGAGTTGAATAAAACTACTTTACTTTCACACATTTTGTTAATTCTGATTTACTTTCCTGAGTGTCCATGTGAAGATAAACCAATCATTTTGTATCAGTGGTGATTAGATTGTCTTGCAGTAAAATCACAGTAGCTGCTTTCTAGAGAGAGAAGTTAATATTCAAGTTATTTTTGAAAGCATGTAAGAACAATGTCAGTAAGTATGGGATCATCACAGATGATTTTCTATGATTACAGTGTGGTAATAATTCACGATCATCGGTAGAGGAATTTAGTGGAAGCTGTGGGTTAAGAAAATGTGAATTAAGGGACTGCTGCCTTTAAAAAACAAACAGTAGAGACTTTACAATGCTTTTTTTTATCAACTGCTTTGTCATCTCTCCCTTTGAACTGTAAATGCATTCTGTTGCCATACCAACAGTTTATATGAAATGTGTAAGACTTTGTTTTCCTGAATATGAAGGTCTTTTCCATGCTAATGTTGTTGGTTTCCTGTTCAAGTTTAAAATCACCTGGCATGAAAGCCATGTGTTATATAGGGGAATAAAAGAGAAAATGAAATGGTACTAAAGCTAGAGTGGACAAAAAGAGATGCACTCTGATCTAAAAAGAAGGTGGCTCCTCTTAGTCTGGAAAATATTTTTAATTTGATTCCCTACTTTTGAAACTAAAGCTATTTTACAGAGTTGCCACTTGGGATAAAGTCCTGCTACCTTGCAACCTACTGAAAACACTCTATTGACAGAGAAACTTCTTAGAAAACTTTTCCCCAGCTAGGCATTCTTTAATGAAAAACTTCTTGTTTTCATAGCAACCTTATTGCAGATTCAGTTTTTGTTCCCATGGCACCTTTGCAACTCTCATAAACATTTTATTCACAGTCCAGATCTGGCATGGATTTGTTTTTAAAATATATATCTATAATTACTTTGAAAATAGAGCTGAGCATTGTTGGATCATTATGCAAATAGAGCAGGAGAAGCAACAATATAAAAAAGAAAAAATGTTAGTGACAAAACTAGGGGTAAGGAGTACCTTAATACAGACCTTCACCACTCAGCCATCACATTGTTAAATGAAAACTCTTACATCTCTTGGGTGAATATATACTAGCTTTTACTCAGTTATGTTTTGTGATAAGGTGATCTGTAGGATACATTGTGGATGCATTTGCTGAGATGTGGAATGCCCTTTTGGATGATTCAATGAAGGATTAGAACATGTGCAAGAACAGTCTGCCTTGATACTGTACTAGTCATGGCCTAAGCTTATTCTCCTCCTCTTTTTTATTGACTTGGTTGGGTTTAAACTGCCCATCTGTGCAGAGAGGGCAAGAAGAAATTGGTAAGAGGTTGGCTGGGTGGATCTAGTCTTAGACTGATGTAACTCCATTGACTTGAAGTTATTTCTGATTTATCCAATGTATGAGGGAAATCAGACTTGTGTTTGTATATAATTAATACATAACTCATATCTGTTTTTTCTTAAATTTTATTTTCTGGTAAAACATAATACAGGCCATAGGTATCCGGTGGCCTACGTAGGCGAAGGCTTCGTCTTCCCAAATCACCAAGCACGGCCATGCCTACACTCTGTCCCCAGAACACCTGTTGTATGTGTTCCTGGGTCAGGGTGTTGCTGCCCTCAGCACCCACCCTCCCCACGCTCATGGCCAGAGAGACTGGAACCAAATGGCATTCCCCAGCCATGCTCCAGGAGTTGGGGAGGCGGAAGCCATGTGGCCTTGTCAATCCCTGGTGTTCCAGGGACTGGGGAGGCTGGGGCATGCGCACGCACCCCCTCACATCTCTTCCTTCCCTCTGTGGGGGGCATACTTGGCCTGCCTCCTCCAGCTGCACCAACCACCCATGATACAGGCAGAGTAGTTAAACAAATGTTTCTTTCTTTAAACTCAGCCTGCACAGAGATGCTGGATAACTGATTAATGGCATGCTATCCTGCCACTTTTTCACAGATGGTAGCAAGGTACATGGACACTACATTAATATTGTCAACCCCCAATTTTCAAAAGTCATGAGTCAGGTTTACCAAAAATCACAAGATTGGCATTAAAAATCATCTGGTTATATAATAGCGTTGGTGTTCTTTTTATTTTCCTTCTGCTTTTTGAATCTTTAGGGTCACATTTTGAATCTTTCTCAACAGTCATGAAGGCTAGAAACTTATTTTTTGTTTAAGAACGAAGGCTGAAATGAGCTTGTAAGTTCATCATGTTCAGCTTCTAAGTTCAAAGGAACAAAGGATGACAGACCAGTCTGTAAGTTCAAAAGCTTATCTCTTTCACTGGCAAAAGTTGCTCTAATAAAAGATATCACCTCACCCACCTGGTCTCCTTAATATCCTGGGACCAACATTGCTACACTAGCACTAAAAAAAAGTAATGTTTCACATTTAGCTGTGAGAATTCTCATTATCCTCTTTCCTGGTAATGCCTGTGAGAAAGTAGCTTGGACATAACAGATTGTGCAGAAATATCCAGTGAAACTATGTGCTTTTGTAAATCCTTTATGGATGACAACACAGATGCTGTTCTTGTCTAGAGTGAAATGGTTACCTGGTAGAACATAAAATGTAAATGCAATAGAGATTCTTTCTGCCACGCAGCACAGATTAATTAATTCAGGAACTTTTGCTAATTATGCAGACGAGCATGCATTATGCTGCTTTGTAAGTGTTTTTTTGAATAAATGACTTATTAAAACTACTTTTGCTCAGAGAAAATACTTATTTTAAATCCCTTAAGCATGAATTTTACATTTCTTATAAAAAATTTTAAAAATCCCAACAAACAATGATTCTGCAGCTATTGAACAAACGTTGTTAAGCGTTAGGAGGATACAGGAAGCTTTCTAAATAATAAGTGATCTATCTGCCTATTTATTATTATAATTTGCTGATTATTTTTCCTTCAGAAATAGGAAAGAAAACTTATACACATATAAGTTAGAATGTTAGATCCACATTTCCTGATGCTGCAAAGGCTTCACTTGGCATAAGTGAATAATCCTATTGACTTCAAGTATGTGTATACGTCTTCATAAAATTAGGGTCATGGTATGTAAGATTGTGATGCCAGAAAAGCACAATTTAGTCATTCCAAAACGTTCACAAATAATCTTGCTCAGCCACATTTTTGAGAACATATCTAATGTTTTCAATAGTTCCATTACAGAAACCTCTAGTAAAAGGTATAAAAAGTTAACATTTTGGCTGATAAACTGTTTATCAAAACTAGAAGCAAGCGTTTGAACTCCCTGGCCTGCAAGAAATCCAGCTGTGTTTCCATAGCAACTTCAGTGGACTAGTAATGATGTCATCACACAGCAATAGTTAAAACACATCCCAGTCTTACACACTAGGTACAAATAAACATCAAATCATCTAATTGTAAGTTATAAGACAATCCCTATCTCCCCAAATAATTTAACATGAGGAAGAAAAAGACTTAAACATTACCGGTCAAAATAGTAATTACCCTGAGTTGTTTGAAGGGTGAAGTCTTCATTGTCAAACTCAGGTTGTTTTTTTAAAGCAAGGTAAGTAATTACTGAAAATATTTTTTCAGTTTGAATAGCCGTGTGTGGTACTATCTATAAATTATTGAAGATTATTTTATTTCTCATGGAGAAAGGTCCCTTAGGGTATGTCTACACAGCATAGTTCTTTCGAAATAACAGCTGTTATTTCGAAATAACTGTACTAGCATCTATACAAGCCAATTGCTATTTTGAAATTAATTTGAAATAGCTGAGGGCTTATTTCAAACTTGGTAAACCTCATTCCGTGAGGAATAATGCCTATTTCGAAATTGCTATTTCGAAATAAGCGCTGTGTAGATGCAGAATAGGGGCTATTTCAAAATAGAGGGCCTCTAGCCCTTCCCAGGGTGCCCTGTTGGCCACTCTGGCCCCAACCAGGAAAACTCCTCTCCTCCCCCCATCTCCGGAGCCCTTAAAGTGGTAGAGTCTAGCCACAGTGTCTGTGCCAGCTCCAGGCCTGCCAGCCCAGAACCAGTATTTACTGCCCCAACTCAGTGGCCCCAGCATGAGCCAGGCAGCCAGTGCCAGCCAGCCCTCCACCGCTCCCCAGGACCAGTCTGCCAGCTCCCAGGAACTTGCCAGGGGCTGGAGAAGGGGGCACATTCCTGGTCCAGTGTGGAGATCGTGGACCTGATTGAAGTTTGGGGGGATGCCTCCAATGTCCATGATCTCCGCACTAGACGGAGGAACACAGACATCTATGGCAGGATGGCTGCCAGCCTGGCCACCAAAGGCCACATACGAACCCAGCTCCTAACCAGGGGCAGACCCAGAGAGCTGCCCCTATTTTGATGCCGTGGACCACATCCGGCAGGGGGTGGGGGAGGACGGTCTGTGCCCCTAAGATGGTTATCGACCTTGGGGCAGAGGGCCCTGACCAGGGCATGGAGGAGGAGCAGGAGGAGGGCCAGGAGCCACAGGAGCCTGAAGGGAGTGTGCCGCGCAGCCAAGACCCCCAAGCTGTCACAGCGGACCTGTCACCAGTATCATCCAGGGAGGCAGCAACATGTGAGTGCTTTCACTGTCTCGTTATGGGTGGGTGGAGGGGGGAAGAGACCAGGGAGCGTGCACATGGGCCTTGCTGACCACTGATCATGCAGCAACCTGTGCATGTGTGAGCACGTGCTGTGCCACCCTGGGCACGTGGCCCCTGCTGGCTGCCACACAGGGGTCTTGGCCTGTTAGCCACACGCGTGTGTCAAAAGACATTTCATGCTCCTGAACCCAGGGTGAGACACAGCACGACACCCTCCCTCCACAAGCCCCCTCTACACAGAGGCAGGGGACATCTCCCCGCCCCCACACTATATACAGCACAGGGGAATGGGTGCAGTCCCGGGGCAGCTCCCACTCCCGGGGATAGCAGGACATCCCAAACATGGCCTCTGTGCAAGCACATTGGCTCTGATGGTGCGGAGACCTATCGTCCTTGCCTTGCAGAGTGGGGCTGGGCTTCACCCCCTGTGTCCCCAGGGAGAACTGACCACTTCTCTTGTTTCTCCACAGCCACACCAGCTGTGAGTGCAGGGTGCACCACACCACCAGGGATATCCGCCCGCACCCGAGGACTTCATAGGTCCACCCATGCAGTGGAGGGGTACCAGTAGGAGCACTTGGGGGCACTGCAAGCCCTGTGCCACACCCTTGACCACTGGGTGCAGGAAGACCTGCAACTGTGGTGGGAGCAGCTTGCCCAGGGCCGTGCCATCTGTGAGCACCTGCAGACCCTGGTGCAGAGCTTGCTGCCTCCTGCCGATCCAGCCCCTGCTGTCTCCCCAGTTACCGCTCCTCCTCCCACTCCTTCTCCCCCTTTCACTTCTTCCTCCACACCTTCTACCCCCCCCCCCCCAGCGATGCCGAGGCCCCCCCACCCGCAGTACTGGGAGACAGTTGGGCCAGCAAGACCCTGAGCCCTGAGCTTCTCCTTCCGCTTCCTCACCTTGCCTCCCCCTGCCAGCTCCCTCCTCCCAGGTTTCCCCCTCCCCTCTCCCACCCTCCATCCTCCCCCTCCCACCTTCTTTCCCCAGTCTCACCTCAGTTTCATTCCCCCTGCACTCCAGTTTTGTTCAATAAAGAGACTTTGTTGTAATGAACACAAGTGCCTTTTATTGTACAGCGGGAAGGGGGGTTAGGGAGGAGTAAGTGGAAGCACGTGAGGGAGGAATGAGGCACAAGCCCCCAGTGGGGCATACCAGGGAGACTGTTACTGCCTGTAGAACGTGCTGCCAGGCTCACAGCAACACATCCAAGAGACGCACCAGAGTGTCCAGGGCTCTGGTTCCATGCTGCAGAGTGCTGTGGTGTCCTGAGTGAGGAGAGAAAAAGGTTGATCTAGTCTTATAGCTCATGCCTGGAGGGCATGTAGCCTGCTGGTTCAGAACTCTGCCCTTTCCCTCAGTGAACTTCACAGAGTTTGGAAGAGAAAGCAGTGTCCATCTGAGATTTTTTTTTAAAAAAACAAGTAGTCTAGTTAGTGGCACCTTAAAGACTAACAAGACATGTAGATGGTATCATGAGCTCTCATGGGCACAACCTACTTCTTCAAATGACAGGAGTGTTGAAAGTCCCAATCCAAGAATAAATAGGCGGGGGGGCGGGGGGCAGGAAGAAAAAAAGAGACAGTGAGTAGATAAGCTTCAGAGGGTAGCCGAGTTAGTCTGTAACAGGAAAAACTTAAAAACCAACAAATAGTCTAGAAGCACCTTAAAGACTAAATAGTTACAAGAGGCTGATAAGAACCATTAGTTTGCACTTGGAAACTAATGGTTCTTATCTAACTGTGCTACCCCGCTGAAGCTTTTGAGATTCTTTACAATGATAGTGTCTCTCCTTGCAACTGAATTAGTCACAGTCTGCTTTTCTGCACTCCCAATAACTGCAAGCATTGGTGATCATATTTTACAATTCCTACATTTAGGGTTAACATGGTTTGTGACCCCACAACAGCCAAATTGGTTACAATAGGCATAATACCATTCTAACAATTGAATATCAGAGCAACTGTGTGAACTGTATTTAAATAACCACACCCAGGATTTCTTTCTCATTCCAGCGTGAACTGTACTTACATAACAACAGTTGAATACCTAGCTGATCTAAGGCACAGAGTGATCCACACGCAGGATTCCTTTCCCATTCAAGTTGGCTGTAATGGAATCATTGATTCAGACCCTCCTTATAGAGGGATACAGGAAATAACGGAATTTGAATGAATACGCTGAGCAGCTTTTTCAATTCTATTAGAGTTATGGGCTAAACAGGAAATGGGACTGTCTTTGTAGGGGCAGGTGTGTCAAAGATCAGCTGTTGAGGGTGAGAGAGGAAAATCAGCATTCTTCTTCATGGTAAAGTCCTCAGATCTGTTACCATGGGTACTTCAGCTACTTGTAGCTTGGGGTAGAACAAGCTTATTGGGAGTTCTGGCCTCAGACACAAGCCTGCTTTAATGAACTGAAGCTTATTAGATCTGTCCAGTAATTCTAAATAATTCCTCTACATCTCATCCTATCTTATCCATTGGCAGTGATAACGCTCTGAATGCATGTTCTCCACTCCCTCATCTGGTAAATGCAAATAAACTGATTTCTGTTTTGAATGGATGTTCCTGATTAGTTCAGGGAATACATACCAGAAAGAACAAGCAAAGCATCTGCCAGGTGAAACACAGTGCTCCACTGTGGTCCAGAACAGTGCTCCTTCCATGAATTACAGCCCTGTTTTAGTAATGACAGTCAATGGCATGATAGAGTTTTCACTAACTGGGAAGAACATGATCAGCCCTACCCTAGAGAGAAATTATTCTGTCCCAGTTAGAGAAGAATTTCCTGTTTCTATATGCATCATCCACCAAGAGGGAAATGAACATCAAGACTTATGTGACAGGAGTTGGATTAGCATTGGCTTTTATATTCTGAAATATCTCATTCATCCTAAGTCAATTTTGTGGGCTAGCAATTAACCTCTTTCCATCAGGAAATGGTAAATATACTGCCCTGCAGGACCTGGGATATAAGGTGTCAATACACCACTTTGAAAATCACATTGTAACCTATTTGCAGAACTTCTCATGAAGATGAATAAGAACAGTTATCTGAGCTTACCTGAACATTTCCTATCTTCAGATAATAAGGTCCACAGATTCAGCCCACCCTGAAGACAATTGGATCATACAGAACAGAATCAGAAATTAACTTCTCAGGATATGTGTTTGGTGGTGGTAGAATCCACCATTCAATGGGAGGAACTGTTGTTATTTTTCTCTAAGTATATTTAACACCATCTGTAATGTAGGAAAGTAGATTTAAATTATTCTGGTTGTGAATTTCAGAGGGTAAGGCGTTCCTGTACTGCCAGTGACTGAGTGGTTTGGTTCTGCCCTCATGCTCAAGTACCCATGGTAACAGACCTGTGAATACTAATACTTGAACAAAGAACATTTTAATATAAACACAGATTTTATTCTTTTCCATCTGTAGTAAAATCTGAGAAAAAACAAACTTCCATGTTCTCAACTTTGCATAGTGATTTTATTACATTGTATAACTATTTACTTATCTCACTGTATATTTGAGACAAATATATGTAGGTACAAACTACGAGAAGTACTGTGGCACCTTATAGACTAACAGATTTATTGGAGCATAAGCTGTCATGGAGCACATGCATCTGATGAAGTGGGTCTATGCCCATGAAATCTTATGCTCCAATAAATCTGTTAGTCTATAAGGTGCCACAGGACTTCTTGTTGTTTATGCAGATTCAGACTAACATGGCTACCCCTCTGATACTAGGTACCAACTGATGTCCAATACACTACATGACTCAGGCCAGTCTTAGGGCTTGATCCTGCAATTCTTACTAAAATGCTAGTAGCTCCACTATCATAGGGTACGTCTAGACTACATGCCTCTGGCGACAGAGGGCATGTAGATTAGACTATCAGGCATAGGAAAATGAAGCGGCAATTTAAATAATCGCTGCTTCATTTAAATTTACATGGCTGCTGCGCTGAGCCAATCAGCTGTTTGTTGGCTCAGCGCGGTAGTCTGGACGTGCGGGGGTTGACATCAAAGGCATTTGTCGACCTCACAGGTATGCCTCATCCACATTATTAGCCTGGAATTGTTCCACTTTGAATCTCATTGTTATATTCTAACCATGTTTTTAATTTCTCTAGCTTTCTTTATTTCTCTGTCTTCACTGGTACTTGCAACTCCTCCCAATTTAGTATCATTTCCAAATTTCATTAATATGCTCTTGACTTTCTCTCCCAGATAACTAATGAATATGCTAAGCAACACCAGCTCTGGAATCCTATTTATGCAGTATCCCATTAGTCACTTCTAAATAGTACTCAATATGCTATTTATCATTCTTTGTAAATCAGGTGACTGAAATGGTTCAGCAGCTTCTTCACTGAACACAGGCCCATGTCTCTGGCCAAAACAAAGGTAGAACCAAAGGCAGTCAGGAATTTGAACTACATGAGTAGAGATTTGTCAGACCATGGTTTGGGTAACAGTGGTTTGGGAGTGGTGGGAAGATGGAACAGACAGTAACAGGAACACTGATAATAAGCTCCTGAGAAAAGGGTACGAGTTAGCTAGTGGGTATAAAATACTGAGTGAAGGGCAGGTTTGGAACAGAAAACAAAGAAACTGTCTCTACTCTTTGATTCCTCCTGTGTTCAGGGAAACAGGACTTTATGTGTAATCTTTGTGAATAAACAAGAATACATTAAAGAAAATATTTGGCTCCATAAAAACTTTTTTCTGTTCAGTGAAACTACCCTCAACACCTTGAAATTGATTAACAGCTTGGGTCAAAGGGGAAAAAATATATTCAGTGTCAGCGTAATAAGGTCCTGATCCATGACTGGGGCTTCTAGGTGCTACAATAATAAAATTAATAAATAAAAATAACACAGAATAAAATGCTAATATAAAAGTAATTTCAAAATGAAAGGACAACACTTCATTCCAATAATCTGAAAAAAAGGATGTTTCAACATTATCCGGATTCCGCATCACCACCACCACCCCTTTTCCTCCCCCCATAACAAAGTTTTGACAAAATCAAAATGATGTGACAAAGCATTTCGATTTTGACACAACTTGATTTTCTGGGGGAGGGAGTGATGTGTGTGTGTCTGGGTTGAGGGGGCTGCAGCTGGGCTCTGGGGAAAAAGGTGTGTGAGCGTCTGACCCTCTCCACTTGAAAGTTAACATGGATAATGGTAGAATGTGGGGGTAAAGGAGAATTATCTTCATTCTACAGATGAGACAGAAGTATAGGGTGGATAAGAAGTTTTTGACCCAAGCAAGACAAGAAACAAGGTCTTCTGAGGCCTAGTCTTGTCTAGTCACAGGCTATCCATACAGCCTATGTTCTATAGTGTCTTTAGAAATCAATGAGTAATGCAGGCACTAAGGGTATGTCTACACTACAAAGTTAATTCGAACTAACAGACGTTAGTTCGAATTAACTTTCATAGGCGCTACACTAGCGTTCCGCTAGTTCGAATTTAAATCGAACTAGCGGAGCGCTTAGTTCGAACTAGGAAAACCTCATTATACGAGGATTAAGCCTAGTTCAAACTAGCTAGTTCGAATTAAGGGGTGTGTAACCCCTTAATTCGAACTAGTGGGAGGCTAGCCCTCCCCAGGTTTCCCTGGTGGCCACTCTGGCCAACACCAGGGAAACTCGTCTGCCCCCCTCCCGGCCCCAGACCCCTTAAAGGAGCACGGGCTGGCTACGGTGCCCGTGCCAGGTGCAAGCCTGCTAGCACCCAGCCAGCAGACCCTGCAGGAGAGCTGCCAGCCTGGCCACCCAGGAGCAGGTGTGGAAGAGAATCAAGGGGGTCCACTGAGACCCCCAACCCTGAGCCCTGAGCTTACAATGGCCGTCCTGGGTCAGACCAAAAGTCCATCTAGCCCAGTAGCCTGTCTGCTGACAGCGGCCAACCCTAGGGACCCTGGAGGGGATGGACCGAAGACAGTGACCAAGCCATTTGTCTCATGCCATCCCTCTCCAGCCTTCCACAAACGTTGGGCAGGGACACCACTCCTACCCCCTGGCTAATACCACTCCATGGACCCAGCCTCCATGACTTGATCTCACTTCCCTTTAAACTCTGTTCTAGTTGTAGCCTTCACAGCCTCCTGCAGCAAGGAGTTCCACAGGTTGACTCTTTGCTTTGTGAAGAACAACTTTCTGTTACTAGTTTGAAGCCTGCTACCCATTCCTTTCCTTTGGTGTCCTCTAGTCCTTCTTTATGGGAACTAATGAAGAACTTTTCTGTATGCACCCTCTCCACCCCACTCATGCTTTTAGAGACCTCTATCCTGTCCCCCCTCCGTCTCCTCTTTTCTAAGCTGAAAAGTCCCAGTCTCTTTAGCCTCTCTTCATATGGGACCTGTTCCAAACCTCTGATCATTTTAGTTGCCCTCCCCTCTCCCAGCCTCTCTCTTCCCCTCTCCCACCTCCTTTTCCCAGTCTCCCCCAGTTTTTTTCAATAAAGACAGATTCCATTTTGGAAGACACGTTATCTTTATTTTGTACATCAAGAAGAGGGGCTAGGGAAGGGTAAGTGGAAGGAGGTGAGGGAGGAATGGGGCAAGAGCCCCCAATGGGGAGGACTGGGCTGGCTCTGCGGGCTTCTGGGGGTGGAAGCTCTCCTGCAGCCCCCCAATTGCCCCCTCTCCCCAGATGGCAGCCTGCAGCAAGTGCAGCCGGGCTGATGGCCGAGTGGTGTGATGTGCCCAGTGTGGGTAGTCCGGGCAATCCAAGCCAGGACTGCTTTGCAAGCGGGGCACCCCTGAGAACTGTCTGTCCGGGGTGGGGGTCGGGACCCTTTAAGCACAGCCCTCGGCTAGCTTGAGACAGCATCTCCACGCTCTAACTTCTCCTCTGATGCCCTGCCGGCACTGCTTCCGGCCATCCTTAAGCCTGGTTCAGGGTCCACTTAATGTGGACATTCTAGTTCAAATGAGCAAAATGCTAATTCAAACTAGTTTTTTAGTCTGGATCCGTTAGTTCGAATTAGCTTAGTTCGAATTAACTAATTCGAACTAAATTAGTTCGAATTAACGTTGTAGTGTAGACATACCCATATATACATACCTTACTTTTACAATCAGATCCTAAACGTTAGGCAAAAAATTAGAGCATTGTGGGTCATTTATTTTCCAAATACTAATAAGGGTTGGACCTTGATGGTCTGGCACCCTTGGCACCTGACTGGTCCTGAACAAGGGGATTTACTGGACTAGGATTTATCTCTCCTCTTCTGACATAGCCACTGGGTTAGGGCTCCAGCTTTCCCCCGCTGCTGCACTAACCCCCTGGGGGTTTCTAGATGCCCTCCACCCCGCTGCTGCTGGGGCTGGAGTACCACAGCTGGAGCTCTGGAGCTGGGCAGAACTCTGCAGCTGCCTGGCTCTGTAGGCAGGGCTGGAGCTCCACAGCTGATTGGCTCCATGGCTGGCCTCCACTGGGGCTGGAGCTCCACGGCAGCTGCTGGGGCCTGAACTCCCCACTGTGCTGCCCATTCTCTTCCCCACACACCCACACTTGGGCTCTCCACTGAGTTGCCGGTGCCCCCCATGGCACTTCTGCCCTGCCTCCAGACATCCCTGTTCCTGGGCTCTGTGGTCCAGGAACATCTGTGGTCAGTGCCAGACCATGGATGTTGCCAGACCAGGAAGTCCCAGTTAAGGGAAATACAGGCTGTACTCAAAATCCCATTTACATTTTTCTGTGAAAGATTTGTTCTGTGCTGCTTTCCCATTTGATATGAGGCATATCAGCTCTATATTTGAGAGTTTAACTGTGTATTTGTCTGTTTGTTCAAGAACTCCTCTGAAACAGTAAAGGCTAGGACCACCAAATTTGGTAGGCAGCTTCCTCTGATCATAACTTAAAGCAAGGTCAGGGTTTGGTTGTGCCAGGACAATAGGATGTACCTGGCATGGGATTGCTTCTTAGAAAACCATACAAAAAAGACAATCACCAGGCAGGTGAAAGGCACTGGCTAGGAGTCTGTGCCCCTCCCTATCTCTGGGACTGCTCCAGCCCTGAACCTGAGCCTCCCATCCCTCTGGATGCATCTGACGAAGTGGGTCTTTGCCCACGAAAGCTTATGCTCCTACACTTCAGTTAGTCTATAAGGTGCCACAGGACTCCTCGCCACTTTTGCAGATTCAGACTATCACGGCTACCCCTCTGATACTTGACGTTGCCTCCCTCCCCCAGTTCATACAGGAACATTGCTGGTTGCTCTCCTTCATCGGGTAGCGAGGGGAAAGTGCACAGTTTGCTGCATTCCTCACTCTGGCTGGGAAGCAAAGGGGACAGACAAATGTGGACTTGCCTCAGCTGGGGGATATGCACCCTTCCCCTGGCTGTGCTTGCTGGAGCTGGAGTAGCCATGGAAAGGTGCTTCTCACCTGGACCAAAGTTGCTACAGTGAGAGAGGGCTGGGGTAGTCCTCTCTCCCTGGGGCAGCCTGCATACTGCGCCCCTCATCCTCAGCCTCACCCCAAAGCAATGATTTAAATGAAGAAAAACAAAAATTGATAGACTTAAGGACCTAAGCAATGCCAGGTAAATCTTCTAGTATATTTTAAGTAATGGAACATTTCATGAGAAATGGGGAATATTGTAATTTATACTCTGGGAGGGAACTATTGCATTTTCTTATGTTTAAACTGGCAATTCTTGTATTCTTCTTGAGATTATAAATTGCTTTCTGAAAAAAGTAATCTATATGTATCTAATATTCTTCTTAGTGTTATTTATCATATTCATGGAAAAAAGTATATAGAGGATTATAGGGTCTGATTTCCTTTTGATGGACACCAGTAATACTCAGGTGTAATCCCATAGACTTTTTAATGGAGTCACTCTTGATTTACATAGGAGGAAAAGTAGGTCATTACTTTCTACCACAATCCCCTAGCACCTACCTTGAAAGTTGCTTTGATTAGAAAAAGGCAAAACAGGACTGAAACACTCTGGGAACGTTAACACCATTGTGTCAGAGGCTGGACAATAGGTCATGTGCTCAGCTGTCCCTCTGACATCTATGCATTACTATGTTTTGCTGTATTTACATCTATTATCCAAATTAAATACCTACAAAACACACACAGAAATTGAGTCAGCCTGTGACAATTGGAAGTACTATACTATTGAGAGTAAAGAAACACTCTTCGAGTGATATGGCTGGTTGTCATTTGTTGGGTGGCTGTACAAAAACATAAGGGGACATCTTGATCTATTCCAGCCAGTGACTTTGTTGTTAACCCTTTTAATCAGGTAGAACTTCTATTTCTCTGTAGGTATTGTGAGTTATAAGCTATGTTATCTTATTGGCATGTCAAGATAAAATAAAATTGGTTCAGCAATGAAAACAATGTCTGTATCAATGTGTCTTTAACAAGTGACCTTGTATCACTTTTTAAAATTGTTACATTTGTTCCTATCTGTATTGAAAACCAATCTTTTTGATCATTCCTTAAAGAAACACCTCCACAGGTAGCAAGCATTCATTCAAGCTGAATCAGAAAACTTATTTCCTGAAGCACAGGCATCACCACCTTCTTACAAAGAAAGGTATCATAGTTGCTCTTTATTGTCTCAAGATGACATTCATTGCTATTCTGTTGGCCAATGCAAAGCCTGATTTAATTCCTGCTTAAGATCTATAATGAGTAGTTATGTCCTGTTCCTCTTCACAGGGGTGCATTGCATCCTAAAATGATCTCTCTTCAGGTAGCTTTGTTAATATAACAGAAAATGTACTTCTGTATTCAATCCATTAAGGACACTCCAAAATACTTTGAAAACTGACATTCAGATATCATAGAGGAAAAAAGCTAATAAAGAGCCAGACTCTCATGGAGCTACATTAATTTATATGAGCATCTGTCCCAAACATTTGGATTAATGGAAACACTATGGGCTCAGTTCACCACTGATTTGACACACTGTTGGTAGCTATGGTTCCTTTAAGTGCTTAACTTTCACAGCACTCCTACCTGCTGATAGTCAAACCAGTTGCCTCAGCAACAAATGAAGGAAGAAAAGGAAGCTTTCTTGTCAATTTCAGAGACTATACTGAACAATTTCATGGTTTTATTTGTTAAGAATTTAAAAAAAATCTTATTAACATTGTGAACAGATGGGAAATAGATAGAGTGTGTAAAAGTTTACGAAGTTTTGAAGAGTGGGATATCACTTCTGGGAAGACCAATAGAACACTGACGCTTTTAAATAGCACTGGTGTCGTCATGATCAGAACTGTGTTATTCTTAAGGGGGGATTTTAAGAAGCCCTTGGGAGTGGCTTAATTCTGCTCCTATTACATCAACAGGAGTTTCACTATTGACTTTCACAGGAGCAGAATTAAATCAATGCTTTGGAAAGTCTCATGTTGAATTCCTGAGCTATTGTGAGGTCTCAGCACTTCTGTGTGTGAGGACTTCCACAGAACCCACTGATGCTGATAAACATTCCAGCCACTGCTATGAGTTTTTTTTACATGTACAAGCCTAAAAACTGACTGTATGATATTTTAATAATGATATCAAAATTTGAACAAAAAACTCCAAATAAATACAAAAATACGAGGATCAAGATCTGCTGTCTCTGAGAGTTACACCAGTCTTTTCTGAGCGTAGGTAGAAATACTCCTTAGCAACAAGTGATTTCTTAGGAGCAGCACCCTACTTTCCTATCACCTAATATTTCATAGCTGTATTCTTGCATCATGTGACACACAGCATGTGCCTCTTTAAATGAAAGAAGTTACCCATTTGGGTGGAGAGAATATTACCACACTGGCAGAATATACCACATTTTCCATTGCTTTGACTAAAAGGCAGACTTGTTTGCCACTTTCCTGCATTATCAATGAATGCAACTTTTTTCTAGAAATGTCCAAGTTTCTTTTGCAGAGTGTTCAATCACTCTGGGTATGTCTACACTGCAGAGTTTTCTCAGAAAAACAGCTGTTTTTCCAAAAAAAACCTTAAGTTACATCCACACTGCAATCGTGTTCTTTCGACAAAAAGTCAAAAAAAACAGAGGGGGCTTTCCAACAGTGGTAAAACTCTTTCTATGAGGAAAAATGCCTTTCCCAAAAGAACTCTTTCAGAAAAAGGTGTGTGTGGAGGTGCCCTAGCGGCCACTCCATCCAAAGTAATCACAACTCTATAATTTCTATCTCTTGGCACATCTTAAAACTGTAGGCACCCTGGACAAGCCTCATGGCAGGAAGCCAGCCCTGGAGCAGCACCCTGATGGTGTGGCTCTCCCTGCAATAGGCATTCAGAGCTATGTCTGAGCCACAAGCCCCCCAAGACCTCCCTGACCCTCACAGGGAGCAACACCAATGCTCCCAGGACCCACCCAGGGGCACCAAACGCTGTGCACCTTTCTGGTCCGGAGCAGAGATTCTGTCCCTTCTCGGGCTGTCGGGGGAGGAGGAGCGCCTACAGGATCTCCGCTCCAAACGCTGCAATGCAGACATCTATGAGCGCATGGTCGAGGCCCTGGCAGAACAGGGACACCCACCGTGGACCTTAGAACAGGTCCAGAGTAAGGTTAAGGAGCTCTGCCAGGGCGGTGCAAGGGCCGGAGGGCGCAGCTCGCGCACCAGGGCAGGACCCCACACCTGCCCCTATTTCAATGAGTTGCACCAGCTCCTGGGCATTGGGGAAGCCCTTTCCCCACCTGTGGTCATCAACTCCAACCTCGAGACACCCCTCATCACCCGGACGGAGATCGCAGAGAAGGAGGAGGAGGACGAGGGGCAGCAGGGGCAGGAAGAGGACCACATGGCTACCACAGTCACGCTGTCCCTGGACCTGGTTACCCGTAAGCCTGGATGTGTCACAGGCATCGTCTAATGCTGGGAAGGGATCTTCAGATGAGTGCTCTCAGTTTTCCACACACACAGGGCGGGGGAGGTGGTGCAGAGCGGACGGGGTGCGATCGTCGCTCGGTCTGCTCGGGCAGGACATTGTGCTGCAGTCTGGGCATTATTGTGCACCATGTGGATGTGCAGGCAGCCCCTGAGCGTGCCAAGGATCCTGCTCCCAGGCTCAGGGGAGGCCCCACACACATTTGGCCCCAGGGCAGGGCTGGATTACCCAATAGGCAGACTAAGCATGTGCTTAGGGCACCAGCAAAGCAGGGGAACCAAAAAAAGAGAGAGATTTTACAGTATAGTATTGTTTTTATTTTGAATTACATATGGGAGGGGCACCATAATCTTTTCAGTGCTTAGGGCCTCTAAAGGTCTTAATCCGGCCCTGCCTCGGGGGGTGGCACCCACTTACCACCTGCCATGGTTGGAAGCAGGCTAGCCACAAGGGCGCAGGCACAACCCCATACAGACTGAGGCGTACCACACGGGCACGCCTGTACGTGCGAGGCACCACCCGCTCCAGCAGACAGTGCTGAGAGGCACAGGTGTGTGTGTGTGGGCGGGCCCCAGAGAGGGCCAAGCTGCTTCAGGCTTCTCTGCCGCCCATGAGATCCCACTGTGTCTGGACACTTGCCTTGCTTGCTTGTCCATGGGGGGAGGAAGGGAGAGGAAGTGGGCAGCATGGTTCCCTGGGCACCTCGGGGCCCCTGTGAGGCAGGGCCTGCTGTGAAATCCACACATGGCCTTGCTCCTGGGATATCCCCCTCCTCAAAGAGGAGGGCACGGCCTCAGGGACAGTGTCTGCATGGACGACTGACTTCCCTATTTTTATTCTCCACAGCCACACCAGCTACGACTGAGGGGTGAAACACGCCACCCAAGCCAGCCGCCTGACCCCGGGGGACCTGAAAGCACTCCAGGGTCCAGGAAGACCTCATGAGGCAGCATGTGGGTATCCTGAGTGACATGCAGTGGACCGTGGTGCAGAAGGTCCGGGAGGTGGCGGGCCCGCATGTAAGACCAGTTCGTGCAGCAGGACAATAACGTGTGCCATCATGAGCGAAATGATGGCACACCTAGTTGCTGTCACTGCTCCTGCTTACCATCCCCAGGTGATGCACATGCCGCCTCCCCAAGTGATGCCCATGGCCGCCCGCCTCCGCTGTCTGACCCCCGCTCCAGCCCCCCCTCTTGTCCACTCTGCTGTGGTCCCAGGACCCACCCAAACCCAAGTTCGTAGAGGTCCCTGAACCTGATGTTGCACTTCCAGTTGCCCCCCATGTCACTCCCAGCTCTGAGCCCCCTCCCCTTCCAAGTTATGAGCTCCCTCCCCCTCCCCATCTTTTTAAATGAAAGATAAATACAAAGTTTGTTCTGTTTAAGTCCAAACAGATGTCTTTATTCAGAGTTCAGGGAAGGGGGGAGGGAAGGGGTTGTGGTGGGAAAGGTATATTGGAGCAAGGCCCAGGCCCCTAGGAGAGAGACCCGGGGGAGAGTTATTAGGGTCCTTGAGAGAAGCTGTCCCTCAGCGCCTCCTGGATGTGGACCCCCAACTGATGGGCCTGGTGGATGGCAGCTGTCTGCAGCTGCTCAAAGGGTCTCCCTTTGTGGCCAGCCTCTGCCCCTCACCCAGGTAGGAAGGCCTCTTCCTTCCTCTCCACAATGTTGTGGAGGACACAACATGCTGAGACGACCTCAGGGATGTTGTGCTCCCCACGTCAAAGAGGGTTAAGAGGCACCTGAACTGTGCTTTGAGGTGCTCGAAGGCGCACTCCATTTGCATCCTCGCCTGGCTGAGGTGAGAGTTAAACTGGTCCCTGCTGGGGTCCACGTGGCCAGTGTTCGGCTTCATCAACCATGGCCTCAGGGAGTAGGCCACATCCCCCACAATGCACAGTGACATCTGCACATCCCCAACTGCAAAGTCATGGTGGGAGAAGAACGTGCCAGCCTCCAGCTTCCCACAGAGGCTGGAGTTTCTGAATCCATGGGCATTATGCGCCCTGCCCGAACACCCGACGAAAATGTCAGTAAACTGTCCACCCTGTGAAGGGTCCTCACCACTTGCAGAAGGAGACAAACAAACTCCCAAAACAGAGAATGAGAGGGAGTGCCTGAGCCCTTGGGAGGTGTCTGCCCCCTCCTTTCTCCCCCCCTCAAGCACCCCAGGAGCCATCCCCCATGAAGCCGCTTCACATCAGTGCTGTGTGAGGGTGGGACGGCACAACCCCCCGGGGATGGGGCTTCCTCCCCACCCCCACTCTCCCACCCTGCTTTCCCTAGGGTCCCCCTTTTCCAGGACTCCCCAGCCCGTGCAGGGACTGCAGCCCCAGAGTGCCTTACCTCCATGAGGAGGGTTCCGACGGTGGACTTCCCCATGCCTAACTGGTTCCCCACCGACCAGTAGCTGTCTGGGATGGTGAGCTTCCAGATGGCAATTGTGACCCACTTCTCCAGGGGAATGGCGGGCCACAGGTGGGTGTCACATCATCAGAGGGCAGGGGCGAACCAGGTACACAGATCCAAAAAGGTGGCCTTCCGCATACGGACGTTTTGGATCCACTGCTGGTTGTCCACCGCTCCATGACCAGGTGGTCCCACCAGTTGGAACTGGCATCCAGCCTCCAGAACAGTCTCTCCACTGTGGGGTGTGGTTGCATGGGCTTTGCTCCCACACACAGGGAGAGGGTCTCACGAATGAGCTCAGTGTCGAGCTCGTGGAGGGCCATGAAGGTAGCCTGCACAAACTGCTCCAGAGATTGCAGCATGGCCGTGGGGGGCCATCGCATGCCCAGGGGCAGCTCCGGCTCCATGGCAAAAAAGAAAAATGCTGTGGCATCCAAAAAAGCTGGAAAACCAGAGCACACACTGCTAAAGCTTTGCTGTCCTCAGAGAGGTAGGCAAGCACGCAGGCAGAAGCAGAGAAATGGCTGTCCAGGGGAACCCTTTCAGTGCGTATCTCAGCTAGTCTTAGGCAACAGCACTCGGAAGCAACTGCTGACCTAAAGCCTTGCCCAAACTGGACCTCATATGTGAGATAGTATCCAATCAGTGTGGATGCTGTCTTTCAAAAAAGCAGGTTGCTTTTTCAATGCACTTTGTATACATGCTCTCTTTTGGAAGAAGCCTGCAGTCTAGACATAGCCTCTGTGGCATGATTGCTTAAACTAGAGAGAATCACCGGAATGAATATTAGGTTGCATAATATTCTAAAGTGACAATGTGACACAAATCCTGAGTTGGTAGAAATACAAGAAGCTGTCTTGACTTAACTGACATATCTTGGTTTTCATTTTTTTTTATTTAATTGAACCAATTTATACCAGTTGAGCATCTAGCCTGATTCTGTGTCATAATCCTTCTTGCATAATTTTTTTAAAAAAATTTAAATTGAGGGTGTGCTGAGTCAGCACCCAAACTCATTATACGCCGTCTCATATTTAGGACTGAGCTGTCTGGTTTGAGTCAGAACACTGACTGACTTTTAATGCACTGTGACATAGCAACAACAATTTCAGCTGGCCCAAGTTTTAATGATTTCCTTTTGTTTTTCTGTAACTTCTTTCAGATGTGATAGAATGGGAGGTATCCATTAAGAATGCAGGATTTTTAGGGGTAAAAGTGCAAATTTTTTGAGAATTGTAATTATGCCCTGAAAATTAAACAAACCGAACCAAAAGCAGTCACATGCTTCTGCACTGGGAACCTAATCCAAACCTCACTAAAGCCAATCTACATGCTTCAGGTGTAGATGCTGAACATCAGTTGAAGTTTTAAAGAAAAGTCCGTTCTCCCTCTCCTCTATGGTAAAGTATTGCACAGCTGAGCAGAGGCATTAACAGCTTTTCTTGTAGTAGCTGGTACTGGGCACTTTTAAGAGATAGGATACCCAGGCTGGTTAGAGCATTGGGGTCTCCTAGATTTACAGTTTACTTGTTCCTGTGAGATCTATTATCTTTCATGTCGTTTATTTTCCTGGGAGCTGGTCTGAGATGTCAATTCCACGTGACTTCATTTTCTTGTGGAAACAATGGCTTTTAGCTAAGCAGGGGGCTCCCTTGGAACTAAAAAGACCTCATGTGTCACCAGCAGAGCTATTTACACTATTATTTAGTGCAGTAATTATCCTATTCCTTTTGTTTGTTTGTTAGCCCTGTTCTTTCTTCTTTTATGTTTTTGTTTTAAAAGGGAAAGAAATAACAGCTTGTCTCTTTGAGAGCAAATAACCCTTTCTGAGAGCTGTTGCCAAGCAACCTACATTTGCAGCTTGGGTGGGCTGCTGCGCCTAGAGTCAGCTCAGAACAAAAATGAACCCCCAAATGAAGAATTTGGTCTCCCTGGCCCCAGACATAAAGCAGACAGGTCTTTTCATTATTTGGCATGCAGGGGATTACAAAGTATCCTATGGGGGGGAATGATCTGAGAAGAGCAACCTATATTGTCATATTCAGTGTAGTGAATATTTTTCCCCCCAGAATAAATGCACTCATCACAACTTTGAAGGCAAAAGCTGACACTCCTGAGCAAATCCATCAAAAGCAACCCAGACAAATAATTGTGCACCAAATGCTGAGAGAGACTAAGATCCAGCAACTCCCACTGGGAGTTGCAAATGCTAGTAGACTATTACCTCTGCTCAGGATTTGACCTTGTATTTTTGGGGTCATGACATATTTTTTAACAACATTCTAGTACCTGGCATGTGTGCCTGGTGATAGTTGTGAGGGAGCTGGGTATGAGCCATTGGTAGAAAGAAGCTGCTCTTTACCCCAGTTTGCCTGCAGATTGCAAAAGATCTGCCTCAAAATCTCATTTGGTTAAAAATCCAAATAGGCGTGGGCCACTATACACATGGCTGCGTCTAGACTGGCATGATTTTCCGCAAATGCTTTTAATGGAAAAGTTTTTCCGTTAAAAGCATTTGAGGAAAAGAGCGTCTAGATTGGCAAGGACGCTTTTGCGCAAAAGCACTTTTTGCGGAAAAGTGTCCGTGCCAATTTAGACGCGGTTTTGTGCAAGAAAGCCCCAATCTCCATTTTCGCCATTGGGGCTTTTTTGCTCAAAGCAGTTTTTGCCTGTCTACACTGGCCCTCTTGCGCAAAAGCATTTGCTCAAGAGGGCTTATCCCTGAGCGGGAGCATCATAGTAATCTTACATTAGATCGTCAGTGTTCTTGCGCAAATTCAAGCGGCCAGTGTAGACAGCTGTAGACAGTCTAGAGGCAGCCATACTGTGAGAGAAGTGTCTGGGTTTGCCTTTGAAAAAGAAAGTATGCATGTTAGAATGGCAGGGAAATTCCAAGACTTGTAGGGAAGATATTAGAAAACAAGTTGAACTAAGGTGTCTTTACTATATGAACCTGATAGTGTTTTTATTCCCTCTATTCCTGAGTTTATTTATATGCTGCATATCAATTGAAGTTGAATTCCTGAATTTTATGCAAGCAGATTACAATTGTCTCAGATATAGTCATTATTCAAAATTAGTTGTTGTATTATTTTGATTAGCAGGTGGTTTTTAGGTATTTCAGAATTCAAAATTTGAATTCAAACTCTTTTCATTTGATGCGTTGCCCCTTAAACTCACTTCTCATCTCTGTTTGTTAGACTTTTCCTATGAATCCATGGGATTGCACCCCTGCAATTAACATATTTTATAGGCAACTCTAGGTCCTCCCACAATAGTACTCCCTGAAACACAATCTCTTTGGTGCTCCTGTTGGGATAATGCGGCTTTACACTGCCTCCTATAAATGGCTTTGGCCCCAGCATGCTTGTGACATTCTATACCTTGGGGGAGCACCTTGTGTCACAAAAAAACCAATATGTGGGGCCTGCAGATTATCAGGCTAGGATGGAAGTTTCCATCCTTGGTGCATATAGCCTGGGCCCTGCAAGCACAAACTGCAATTGTCTCTTATCAGCTTTAACGCCTGCACTTGAGCTGGGAAACTACTAAGCAGTAAACAAGTTTGAACTTGGTCTCAGCTCATAAGAGTGATAAAAATGGCACTGAGCCAATATGCTCACACCCGGTAAACAACTGTAGTATAACTAGTGTAGGGAGTCCTGTGCCTATTGAGTCTCACCAGGGACCTAGAGCTTGGAGGGTGCCCTGGATTCCCCCAGCTGGAGCCACATCCACTGCGGTTCTGGTGCGAGGTGACCCAAATGGGACTCCCCACAGACTTAAGGGGTGTAAGCATTTTTAAGTGTCTGTTACTCTTTTATGAATTGCTTTGCCTGTGCTTGTTGAGATATCACTTTGCAGTAGCTGTATAACCATTTGGCAGTACTAACTCTGTAATAGTAGTGATATAGAGAGATTAATAAAAGCAACTATGCCTAATCGACTCTGTATTAAAGCAAATCCATAATCCTGTTTAGCCATGGCCCTGTGAGTTGACACCCTGTAACCCCTTATCTTCCTCATTTACATATAAAGCATGCCATGTGAGGTATCATAGAAATCCACCTTACCATCTAAATATGTATATCATCTGCATATGAAGTTATGAGACTGTTTTGTATGCTTGTCACTAAAATATGCTGGGGGTTTGGGACATGCCCCGATATTAGCTCTTCAGAGACAATGAAAAGGGAGGTAACCAAAGCCCAAGTGGGTGATGAACAGCAAATATCATCAGCTATTGTCCGGCAAAGGAGTTAAAATTCAGTGACTTATCTGTAATGGGCCCCACCAGGGGAATCGGTCAACCTTGCCTGGTGACTTAGCTATGCCATCAGACATGCCTGGACTTGTATTCTCCAACTACATGGGAATGGGGTATAAAACAGAACGCCAGGGGAATAGACTTGCCCTTTTCTCCTACCTTCCCCCCCCCCCTCCTCCGCCTCACATCTGCAAGCAACAAGACACTCAGGAGGCTCAAGACTCCAACTGAAGGGACCAGCCCAGGTTTCAAGGGTCAAATCTATTTATCATGAACTGCAATACCCACTGGGGTGAAAAACTGCTTACGCTAACTGATTCCAGCGTAACAGGGTTGAGAGTTTAGACCAAGTGCTTACATTTTCTTTTCTTTTGGTAACTAACTCTGACTTTTTGCCTGTAATTTATAATCACTTAAAGTCTCTTTTTATAGTCAATAAGCTTGTTTGACTGTTTATATTTACCAGTGAGTTTGCCTAAAGTGTATGGTAAATTGTTCCAGTTTACAATGGCTGGTGTATATCCAGTCTCTGTTGATGAACCTGTTAATAAATTTGGTATATTCCTGAGGTATAGTGGTGGAAACTGGAACTGGAGGTAGATTAAAATATTCCCCTATAGGTTTCTGTGTATTGCCATTTCTGATACCTGACTTGTGTCCATTTATCCTTTGTTGTAGAGACTGTCAATATACATGGCAGAGAGGCATTGCTGGAACTTGAGGGCATATATCACATTAGAGGATGTGTAGTTGTATGACCTTCTAATTCTGTTGTATTATCAAGCCCATCTGCTCTTGCTTACACAACAGGAAGCCCTCGAGAAATCCACAGATTTCTTTTCTTCCTGGGATTGCTATTGGCCCCAAAGACAGCATGTAAGATGAGAGACAGCCTTTCTGCTTCTGTCTGGCAGATCTGAAGACAAAGAACACCTTAGGCCAAAAGAACCAGATGCTCTTCATTGACTGTTCTTGTTCCATCAAGCTATTGTCCACACAGACAATATAACAAAGAAAGGCATCTTGTCTTTCTAATCCTATCTCATATTTAGACCATATTTATTTTTATAGCCACTTAAAGGTAAAATCTAGTGTTCACAGAAACTTTGAGCCTCTAATTATGGCCTTCTTCAAACAGTTCCCCTGATTTGTTCATTAGCAATGGGGCAAATAATATCAGAGGATGATCCAGATGGATCTTGACTGAAATATTCAATAGGTCCTAAGGCAAGTCCTCTCAGAACTTCCACAGTCCTTCTATCATGAGGAACACACAGTAGACACGGGTCTGAACATTGGCGGCCTGTCAATAGGTGCAAACTAGGTGGTCGTCTAGGGCACCAAATTAAATGGCCGTTGAAGGGTTTGGAGGTGAGGGTGCCGATCCCGCGCTGATCGTGTGCCGATCGCGTGTTTTGCCTAGGGCACCAGTTGCTGGCAGCTCGTCTAGGGCCACTCCTAGGTCTGAATAATCTTAAATACATCGCAGTGTCCACAGGCTTAGGGTTCTTATTTATTTCTACTGTAACTGAAACTAACAAGGGTGTGAACTAACAAGATGCTTGAATTTGTCCTGAATTATTGAGATTTATTTTTTTGAGGACTTTCCTGTAAATCTAATGAAATAATTAAAAAGACAGAAGGGATAGGAGGGGAAAGTATTGTGAAACTGCTATGTAATAAAATTATAGTTCAATTATTTAGGAAGCATTTCTCTAGCAATTGGTGTATGAAACTGCAGTATCATACCTTTAAGAAATATGTCACTTCTCATAGCTGCTGTTGTGAATACACTGGAATATTTCTCTGCCAGTATCTCTTATATTACTCATTTACTATCTTCCTGTAGATGGTGCTTGGTCCTGCCAGGAAGGCAGAGGACTGGACTTGATGATCTCTCGAGGTCTCTTCCAGTTCTAGTATTCTATGATTCTGTGATTCTATTGCAATGCCACCTTCTCAACACAGTAAAGAGAATTAATAAAATTTATTAAACATTCTTTCTATTGGAGTCTTTTGGAAAAAAATCATGGAAACATTCAATAAGCATTATATTTTGATCAAGTATATATAGATAAAATTCGGTCCAAACATGACTTCACAATAATGTCCTTTACAGTATATAACATTTCATTAGTCGTATGACTCAGAGCCTTGATAAATATTCCATGTTCCTATAGATACTAGAGAAACATGTTTTTATAAAAGTAGAGCTCAGAAAAATGGGCACACATATAGATAGCACATCTCTCATGTTCTGATTGAGCAGCCCATTCCTGTTCAAACTCTTTCAGATTTTTGATGATTATTTAAGTACATGTCAAAAGCTAAATGCATGCTTAAGTGCTCTGGTGAATGGATTTAAGAAGAGTCTTAAATGCTGTGTTGAATTGTAGCCTAATAATTCTCTGCTGAAGATGTTGGGACAGAATACCATTGATTTCAATTGATCTCTGATTGGGCATAAGACTCTGGCCATAGGAATCCTGTTAGAGGACTAGGGATTTTTTCAGGAAACATATCTGATGCTTACACTTCTTCATCTTAAAAATTCTTCAGTTATTATGGTAACGCAACCTTAAATGAGTTTTTAGAAATGTATTTAAAACTGTATTCAAAATTGAACTGTATCTAGTATAAATTACACAGTGGTGTATGACTTATAAATATGGAAACATGATTTTCTTTTGGAGAAATAATATTTGTTGGTACAAGGCATCCATCAGTAGCATGTTAGTACACTTTTGTGGCTTATAGCAATTTATGAAAGCTTCCTTCCTTTAGAATTTTTTTTAAACCTAGACTTAGATTAATCTATGTAAATCCCCTTATTACAAGAGAAGCTAGTTAGTTATGAATATCTTAACGCTTATATTTTGAGTCTATTTATTGGCAAATTGTTATTTTATGCCACCTTATCTAAGGTTTCCTTGACTATGTAGATTCCTTTTCCCTCTTTCTATTCCCCATGAGGCCAAATGACTTTTAAGCAGTAGTCTATGGTGTATTATGTGAGTATATTGTGAAAATGAGGGGAAAGATTCATGAAAGGAGAGAAGAGGAGATCCTCAGTATTTACACTCTAATTTATGAATGGCTACCCAAATTGAACTATAGGTCTGATCTTAAGTCCATTTAAATCAAAGGAAAGATTCCCTTTAATTTCACTGGGCATTGGATCAGGCCCCAAAACTTCATTTTTTCAGATTCACTCATAAGTGTACATTACTATGTTTCAGTTTTCTTAAAAGTAGATTATTGCTAGTCAGTTTTGAATTGGTGACCTAATTTGCATAAATCAGGACAAGCTTGTGTCTAAGGGAGAAAATTATTTTTCTCTGTGAGGAAAGTCTACTGAATGGCTATTTCAGTCTAATAATTTATACATTCTAGCATCCCTATGATTTATGAGCTAAACTGTCTGGTAGACAGTATGACTTCTATATGAGGCAGACAGGGTGTAATTTCCTGCCCTTATAATGTAGCAGCATTTTAGATAGAATTTTCTTGTTTGCATACAATATTTTCAAATCTAGCCAAACCTATGTTTTGTAGATTACAAATAAGATGTATTATTATAAGGATTCTTTCTATATTTGCTACTCCTATGAGACACTAATGTGCTGAGTTGGAGCACAGTCCCTACAATCTTCCATAACTCAAACCAGAAGCAGATTCTTCTGACATCTTTCTGTCTCACATGCACAGAAAATGACTGCCTGTATTTAGCATAACAAACATTCAGAAGGGGATCACTGGGTAACAGTTTGTGTGACTTCATTGCCAATTTGTTCATTTCTGAAATAAAGTAAGCAATAGCTAGTTATAAATTTCTGTGCACTGGTGTTATGCAGAAGTCATTTTCAACAAGTGGAGAATTCTATACCATTACATTGTTAGATATATTGGCTTTGGATTCATAAAATGCACTGCTGAGAGTGTTAGATATTTTAGTTGATTGCTGAGTGGAGTGTGCAATTCACTGAAGGATGAGTTCACATATGAAAGACCTTTCTAAAAGCTCATTTTGTGGAATGACTATTAAATGGGATGATCTCTGATTGTACCTTTGCAATTTTTATTGAGTGGTCTCATGCTGTCTCACATGCCTCTTGATTCTTTGCCAAATTCCAGGAGTACCTATTCAATTGACTCTCACCCCTACATTTTCAAAGTAGTGCACAAGGTTTTAGCTGTTGGTCTCGTGATGACTATAATAGGAGATAGAGAGCTTAATTTCTCTTTATTCCCCACATACTACAGTAGACTTCCGATAAGACAGAACCTATGGGACTTAGATGGTGCCGGATTATCAGATATGCCGGACTATCAGGAGGTACTATAAACTGGTTATATATATACTGTATACATTATATACTGTATATAAAGTGTTCTTAACCCTTTTAATTGTACATACTGTATACAGTATACTGTAATGTTTTAGTTTTTTTAAGCCTTTTTTACCCTTTTTGCTCAGTTCAGCTGCTGCCGCTGACACCTTGTGACTCATTTTTTGCCGAAGCTCACTCACTAGGCTCTTGCCATTTTGATGCCGGACTATCAGGAGTGCCGGACTATTGGATGCTGGACTATTGGAGTTTTACTGTACTATGAAAATTCATCCCTATGAATTGGAATATAAACATAGGTGGAAGTTTATTTACTAAACAATAGATTGCATTCAGAATTGTTAGAATTTGTTCCCCCTTTTTTTTCAGTATGTATGTCTAGTAGCCACTGAAATTAGAAAAAAAAAAAAAGGTAATTATGAGTTAATCCATTCTCTACTTTTAGGGTTCAAGTGAAATTAAATTGTGCCTAAGTGTAGTGCTGGCGGTAGGTAAAGGGGTGAATTTCAAGCTGGTGTGCATAGCTTTCATTGGATTCCATTTATTCTAAAATAAAATTACCTACACCTCCAAGAGTTTTAGGTGTATTCTGTCATGACTAACTAGCACAAATGATGGCTTCTGTGATTTCTTATGTGTTGAGCACTGGTTATTTTGCACAGCTGATCTGAACATGAGGTTTGGTTTGGTTTGTTTTTAGCAAAGCTAAATGCTGTGCCAGTGGTGTGTGCGCAGTTGGTGAAGTGCAGTTTTCTTTTCAATCCCACATTACATTCCTTTGATGAAAAACAATTAAATTTGAGTTTTCTTTCTACTATATTACTGCATGTCAAGTGTAGCAGCATTTATATTTGTGCTGTGGAGAAGGATGTACATATAGATCTTCAACAATCTATATGAATAAATGTAGAAATATTTCTGGGCATTATGATTATTGATTAATCATAGAGCATAACCTTGTGAAGTTGTCACAAAGATTTATCAGCCAAGATGTAACATTTTCTCAGTCACCATTTACTATGAATGTTAATGGAAAACACTGATATTTTACTCATCCATCAAAAACAGTACTTAGCATGCATGAATGGGAAGTAGAAATTTGCTAGTATAGCACCAAAAATGCTTACTAGATAAATATGAAAATCAGCTACTTATCCAAAAAGTTTAAAATCCAAGGGTATGATTTGAAGTTCACTGAAATCAATGGGATTGTCCATTAACTTCAGTGGACTTTAAAGAGACAGTATACAGGTTAGGGCTAGAGGAAGGTGACAGAATTTAGCATAATTCTTGCTAATGTCACAGTTTTGTGTAATAATATTTTTTCTATTTTGATTCAGTTAAGTGGTTCAGAATTATCACAACTAGAACATGTTTTGTTGATTTCTGCCACATCACCTCTCAGCTGATATTTAAAAAAAGAAAACAATGTGTACATCAAAATAAAATTCAAAATCTGTATCTTTAAACATTACTTTCCTTTTTTGTATTTAAAAATAAAATTAAATAAACAGTTCTCTCCAACTAATAAAGTCACTGTTTAAAAATAAGGAAATAAAAAGTATAAGACCAGGACAAATGCAATTGTATGTCTTTCCATTTGCTAATATAATGCAGATTCTTATTTATATTCTTTTTCCTCAAATGAATGCATAATTCTGGTTGACATTACTGGAAGTTGAGTAGATTTCCCAAAAAGGACCCAGATTATCTTTAATGATTTAGGTATTTAATTCAGAACACAATTAAATCAGTTTCCAACAAAAAACAAACAGATTTCCCATGCTCTTGAAGTCAGTCCTTTACTTTTTAATCTTTGCTTTCCTACTTCGTTTTAATTCAGCTTTCCAAATTGTTCTTTTCTGTCCTTGCTGGTAGCCACTGCTAAATTTTCCCCCTAGAATCACAAACAGAGCTTTAAGTGCATCCCACACCATGAGAAGAGGAGAAAATGATGGTTTGTTTCTGAGGCTTATGCATTTACTCAGTCTGTGAATAAGGAGAAATAAACCTTCATCTAATTCTAAATACACAAAATGAGTGACTTTATTTCTGTGATTTAAGGCACAGCTAGAGCCACTACATGTTGATAGTACTCTTCTTTCCCTCTGCCCTCCTGTAGCATACCTATAATACTGTACATTTTGTACTGAAAGCAGAGAATGAAATGTTTGCAAACCACAATTTTGACAGGAATCAAACGGATGTGCCTACGGAAAACATAGTTTGTTCAATGCTGGCTGTATTGAACAATCTCTGGTCATCAATTAAATGATGAGTGAGTTTAATAAATGAGATTTCCTGGGCCTTCAGGTAGATACCATCTATCAAGATTTGGATTAACTGCCATCTATAATAATATGAGTATGTTATGACAGCACCTCTGGAGGCATTTCATTAGTGCAAGAAATTGAACATATGCAGATTATTGTTGAGAGCCCAGTGGATATTTTCTATAGTACATTGACTTTCCATTTAAGTTTTCATTACCTCCCTAGGGGTTATTCACCAATGACTGTATTTATGGGGGGAAACAGTTTTATGTGCAAAGTCCCTGAGGAAAAATCTTCTCCCATCCTCCTTTTCTTTGCCTTATTCCGTAGTAAAAAAGACCTCTTGTCGATGTGGCATTAGATAAGGTAGAACATTAAAACAAAGGGAAAGGATATGTAGAGTAAATGAACTCATATTTGTGCAGAAGTAGAAAAATGCATGAATCAGCCAAACTTGATTTCAAATCCATTGTTACCCAACATGGTTTCATAAGCAAAGATAAACTACAGCCCATCACCTCAGTTATAGAAGAAGAGTTTAGTGAGAGAACAATGAGACATGTTCTTTTTAAAGGAAAAAGCATCTCATTTTGTTACATTACACTCAAAATTTATGTTAAAAGCACATTCCTATGCTCTCAAAGTCAAGCATTCAAAAGTTAGGAAATGCCTGAGGCACGAATTCCTGGGCAACTTTAATTCATCTCCCTTGTGCGTATGTATTATGATACTCTTTAATTACATATTTTTACTATGTTTATCACAGGACCTCTGCACACAGGTTAGACTCTAGTTCTAGGGATGAATCAGGGTTGTGTACTGAAGGAAGCTATTGTCTAGAGGACACCTGGCTCATTTGCTGCAAAAACTCAAGGGTGTGAGACAGGGGATTAGAGAAAGAGAAAAATGTCTAATCCTAAAAACCAGTGAATGGAGAACTGGATTGTGTCATTGTTTCTGCCGCGGAGTTTCTATGTGATATTAGTCAAGTCACTTAAACCACATTTTTCACAGGTGCTCACCAATCACAGGTGTTCCCCATTTTCTGTGTATTAGACTTGAGCCTTTGGAGTCTTGTTTGCAGAAGTTCTGAGCACTCACAGATGCAACTGAAGTCAATGGGAGCTGTAATTCACATTGAGAGTGGTCGGTAATGCTACATGGTGTGCAAAATCAGGTGTCTAAAATTGGGCACTTAAATTAGCAGGTACTTTTGAAGTTAATCTCTCCGTGCTTCAGTTCTCCATCTGTAAAATGGGAATAATTTTACCTCTTCATCTCATAGGGTTTTTTTTTTTTTTTTTTTTTGTGAAAATAAATTCATTATTTGTGAAGCATTCGGATACTCCAGTTTAAGGGAGTGACCTTAAAAAAACCCATGAAAAAACTAATAATTCACCTTCAGAACAGGCTTTGAGTAGTGTGCAATAAAATAAGACATGGGGCTGCACATTGAAACAAGAAGAAGAAAAAGTATGGAATAGCAGCTCACTGAGTGACCACTGTCCAACCTGTGTACAGGTTGTTCCTCCCTTAACCGGGACTCTCTGGTCCAGCAACATCCATGGTCTGGCAGGCCCCGGGGATGTTCCTGAACCAGAGCCCAGGTATAGGGAGGTCAGGCTGTGGGGCTGAGGAGACTCACCTGGGAGCCCCATGTGTGGGAGACTTGGAGGGGTGGCCAGCACAGCAGAGAGTTCTTCTCCCTGTTGCTGGGAGGTAGCAGAGGTCAGCAATGGCTGTGGAGCTTCAACCCTGGCTGCAGCCAGGGAGCTCCAGCTCTGGCCACAGAGCTCAGGTCCAGCAGCAGCTGTGGAGCTCTGGCTGCAGAGCCTAGGGTCTGGCTGCAGTAGCTAGGGAGCTCCAGCCTAGGGAGCCATAGCTGGGCAGGCAGGGGTGGTACCAGGCTGGAGACCTAGCCAGGAGCATCAGGGTAACATGGACCATTTTTGGAAGGACTTCTCTTGGTCTGGCAAATCCCCTCATTTGAGACCAGTCAGGTCCTGAGGGTGCTGGACGAGGGAGGTCCAACCTATATTGGATGTGGCATGACTAAGGTGGAAAATACAGAACATGCGTATATAATTACCCACTGTATCACAATGGGTCATCAGCAGAGTTGGAACCTTAAGATTCATTACACAGATGTCATTTATCGTTTGATGTAACAAAGGAACTGACCTAGTAGTAGGTTGTCATCCTATATGTTGGGTTAGGCAAATACCAGCCTGCGAGCTGGATCTGGTTTATCAGGGCTTGTCATTGGTGGGCCATCACCACTATATTCACCTGCACCTCTGCAGGTAACAGTAATCACAGCTCCTGTTGGCTGTGGACCATCGTTCCCGGCCAATGGGCACTGTGGGAAATGGTGTCCCAGTATGCGCTGCTTCCCGCAGCTCCCATTAATCAGGAATAGTGATCCCCAGCCAACAGGAAATGCAGTCATCCATATCAGGGTGGTGCAGCCCACCTGGAGTTAACCCTACTGAACTGCTGCTGCTTTATTGTCCATCCCTGCTATATGTGGACCAGCATTGGAGGGAGACAGATACTTTGCTAGTGGATTTTTCAGATATTTGCTTCATAGAATGTGGTGCTGCCAGATCCACTATATTACTCTTGGAACATCTGATTGACTTAGCAGAAGGAATAATGCTGTTGCTGGTCAGACTAAAGTATTTTCTGCTGTATAAGAGTTCAGGTAATTTAAACTATAATGTGTTGGCATGGTTAGCACGCCTGTGTGGTGTATCCAACATGCATATTTTGCTTACTTTTTAATTTCATCTCCCTATTCATTATGTATGTGTCTCAGTTTGCTTATTTTCATTTAAGGCTATAGGAATTAGATCCTGGGTATTGTTCAGGTGGGACAATCACTGGTGACTGGCTTCAAAGGGAAAATGAACTCTCTGACCTTAGGATGGTAGCATCAGAAGTAGGAGACTGGGTGCAAAGCCAAGGACCAGGGAATATTTTGTTCCTTCACCCCAAAGTACTGCTCAAAAGATCTCCTTGCAGTCGTTAAGAGAAGCAGAAAGGAAGCATTAACAGTACCTAATAATTTTGTTGAACCTAATACATTCATGAACAATACAACAGATATTAATCTGGTATGCCACTAGGTGGTGAGACACACACACACACACACACACAAACCCTCTCTTTATAGACAACTTTCATAATAAAGCCCAATGAGAGCAAAGAGAGAGCCAAATGACCTGCTGTACACAAGACATGGTTAGAATCCTATGCAAAAACTCTGTCCAGTCATTTTCACCATTTGATTTTATAGATTAGGGATAAGGATTCTCTCCTTTGGGTTCAGTTCTCTTCTCAACTGTTCACTTATTTGATAGACAAGATGGGTGAGGTAATATATTTTATCAGATCAACTTTCTACTGGTGACAGACACAAGCTTTCAAGACACACAAGAACTTTTTTTGGGCCTGGAAAGGGAACTGTCACCATGACAGCAAAGTGGTAGGTGGAACAGATTGTTTAGCACAACTAATTAGTGCATCTTGTAAGGGACCATTCAAGGTAGAGTGGTCCGTTAACACCTCTGCAGTTATAGGACAAAAAGAGGGGATGACTGGACTACAGATTGTAGTAATAAGCCATAACTCCATGTCTCTCTCTGTTTAGGCCATGATTTATGGTGTCTAGCAGAGTAATTAATTTAAACTCCCAGGCTTTGGAAAGTGTAGTGTAGATTTCCTTTGATGATGACAGATAGGTCAGATACAGGATGATCACTTTGTGAAAAGTGTTCACCCACAGGTGATAGGGTGTTTTTGTCTTTTATCATTTTCCTGTGTGACCAACAGAAGCTGGTTCAATAAAAGATATTTCCTCATCCACTTTGTCTCTCTCTGATACAATATCCTGGGACCAATGCTGAACTTCATATTTTTTGATGAATGTTACTGCACTTCTTCTCTTCAAGGGCACATTATTTTGATATGGTTGTAGTCAGTTATCTAGTCTGGTAGGTATAATGCTGTCATGGCCTGCTCCACTTCATTTATGTTTCATTGGTTGATAAATTTTTGATGGATCATTTACATTCAGATGCAGCTGCTCTATATTGTGGCATGCGATAGGGCTTCATTATGATAAGCCCTTTTCCTCATACTCTATTGCCATTGGGTGGTGTTAGTTAACATTATGATATTTATGGTTAACATATAGATTATGGTAGTTTAACAATGACATTAGTTTATTGTGATGCTTTCAACTGACCAGCTTTCATTGTCAAATTTTGGATGTCTCATAATTTCATGAAATTAAACAAAAAGGTTAGTTCTAAATATTTGAGGGTATGTCTACACTACCCCGCTAGTTCGAACTAGCGGGGTAATGTAGGCATACCGCACTTGCAAATGAAGCCCGGGATTTGAATTTCCCGGGCTTCATTTGCATAAGCGGGGAGCCGCCATTTTTAAAACCCCGCTGGTTCGAACCCCGTGCAGCGCGGCTACACGGGGCTCGAACTAGGTAGTTCGGACTAGGATTCCTATTCTGAACTACCGGTACACCTCGTGGAAATTCAAATCCCGGGCTTCATTTGCAAGTGCGGTATGCCTACATTACCCTCCTAGTTCGAACTAGGAGGGTAGTGTAGACATACCCTAAGTGAAGTTTTTCCTCTGGCATCTTCTTTTGAATGCTCTTTACAAGTTAACAAACTGTTATGTTATGCTGACCTTGGATTTACCATCTGATACAGTTATTCATACAATTTTACTAGTGAATCGTTTAATCTTTGATGCTATAGCAGAAGAATGAGATCCTTCCAGTTAGCAATGACATGGTGTGACAATCTGGGTACTCTATGTATAATCTGGGTACTCTATGATCTGGTTGAGGTTATGAAGTTATGAAATTGTGTACATAGAATGTCTGTATGTGGATGTAGAATCCGCCATCTGCCAACAGAGGCTGTAGTACGTACCTGCCAGACCATGAAGTATGGAGAATCCTTAGTCTTCAGGAAAGACTAAGAAAGGGCATGTTAAGGAGGTTCACTGAATGGCAAAACTACTCTGTCCAAGTGCCCTTCCATGAGGCTGGTGAAGTAGAGAGCAGAAAATCACCAGCACAGTCTTATAAACTGTAAGGCCAGAGGGGACCATCATGATCATTTTGTCTGACCTCCTGAATGTTGTAGGAACATAAATGCTAGCTCCCTCTGGGCCTGGGAGGTGGCAATGCTCTGCTGCGCCCCAAACCCTACTCCTACCCCACCTCTTCCCATCTGCTCCTCTAAGTGTGCCCCATTCCAGTGCCTCCTGCATGCTGCAATACAGCTGATTGCAGCGGGTGGTAGTGGTGGTATGGGAAGTTGCTATAAGGGTAGTTGCTGGCTGCCAATGAGTGATAAGCCTGGAACACTCACAGAGTCAGCACCTATGGACCTCAGAGCCTTACCCTCCTGCTCCTGAAATAGACCCCTAACCTCTGTCTGAGTTACTGAAGTCCTCAAATCATGATTGTCTCAAGTTACAGAGAATCCACCATTTACACTGGTGTAAGCCTAAGAGTGACCAGCAGGAGAATAAAGGAACCAGGCATTGGCAGAGGGACATATAAACATGAGTGATTCACAGGAAGCTTTGGGGAGGAAAAAGGAAGACACACAGCAGGGAGGTTAGATTTAATTGAGACCAGCACCAAATCAGAGAAAAAACTGGATACAAGGAGGCTGAAGAGAAACCATGAGATGCCCAAAAATGATTCTGGACACCACAGAGAACTCTTCCCAAGCACAAAGAACTGTCTATACTGGGGGGAGAGGGAGAAGGAGTGGAAAATATGTATAAGTGGGTGTATTTTTAGTCTAGTTCTGTGCATTTCTTGTGTTAAGTAAAGCAGAAATGGTGTTTAGAATCCTATGTAAAGTCTGCATCTGTTTGCTTTCACTTTAACATGCCCCTGAGGAGTTAGACTGTAAACTCAGAAGCACCCAGACAGCTGGAGTTCTGGAAGAGGGTGTGTTAAAGCTATAATGAGTCTGAGGAGTCAGCGCTGTTCCCCAGAGCTAGGCAGCTAGCTGTGGGTCTCATCTCTCAAGCTCAAGAAATAGGAGCTTCACCTCAAGAATGTGTCTCAAGTGCCCGACCTAATGGCAATGCCTAGACTCTTTTTATACTTAAGAGGTTTCAAGCACAGAGGCCCAGTGATGTGATTCCCAAATACAACAACTTGGAGAGAATCTAGTGAGCAGGTGAGATCAATCAGGGTTGTGTGTGTGTTTAAAATCTGGCAAATTTGTTTAAAACTTTTATTCTTTCCAGGTCAGACTCTTGAAATTCTGTCTTCATAGCGCCTTCTTGATCATTTTATTAATAAAATGCAGCTTACAGAGAGTAACAGTGGCACTATGCTGTCTTAACACATTAGTATGCTGTTTGCAAATCTTTACCTTTGCTTCCTAACGTGCAGTGGCATGCTGTCTATATATGCATTGCAGGCCCAGTTGGATTGGGCTTGCAGGATACTTCTAGCCAGCCGCAGAGTGCATGTGAGGAGCAAAATGGTATCCACATCATTCATGCAAGGTCACACTGCATTAGGGTGACATTTTGTGGAACTGTGAAATCCTCTGCACAGTTTGACCTTGCACGTACTGTACAGGCAGTCCCTGGGTTACGTACAAGATAGGGACTATAGGTTTGTTCTTAAGTTGAATTTGTACGTAACTCGGAACTGGCTCCAGATTCAGCCGCTGCTGATGAAACTGACCAGGGGCTGACTACAGGAAGCCTGAGGCAGAGTTGCTCTGCCCCCAGCTTCCTGGAATCAGCCACTGATCAGTTTCAACAGCGGCTGAATCTGGAGCCTGGGACAGAACAGCTGGGGCGCTGCCGGGTAGGTCCCCCCAGGACCAACCCGGCAGCACCCCAGCTGCTCTACCCCAGGCGTCCCCAACAAAAGCCTGATCTGCTGGGGGGGGTGCACTATCTGCACCCCCCCCAGCAGACCAGGGGGACCCCGAGCAGACCAGGGACACCTGGAGCAAAGCCTTGGAGGCGCGGGACCCCACCGCCTCTGCGGATTTGCTCGGGGTGTCCCATGTCTGCTGGGGACGCCCCCAGCAGACCAGGGACACCCGGAGCAGCTTTTCTCGCCCCGGAGGACACGGTGGCGGGACCACTGCGCGTCTGGGTGGTCCCGCCGCCCGTGAGTTCCGGGGCGAGAAAAGCCCCATTCGTAAGTGTGGATCCGACATAAGTCGGATCCGCGTAACTCAGGGACTGCCTGTATATGCGAGATCACACCTTGCATGCAAAAAAAGTTGTTGAATACCTTACTAAAAATGTCATGGCATCGGGGTGGTGCTAGTCTCTTCCCTGTAGGAGAGTTTAGGGGTGCTAGACAGAAAATGGGGAGGAGGGGCCTGAGAGCCCCTTACCACAAGGTCCCACACGTCTTTGTGGTCATGCCTCCTGCTCCTCCTTATGGAAGTAGCAGCCCTGCCTCCTCCTCTCACCCACCCCATTCCTGCTTGAGGACCACTGTCTGGATAGATTGGAGGCCACAAGCTGGAGCCAGGCAGTGTGGAATGACAGCTGCACTGACTGGTGCCATAGTGTAGCAGTCACAATGTTCCCCCATATCTTGCTGCTGATGGTGCCTGGGTCCCTGGGCTGCAGTTGCTCCTCAGCTTCCCACCTCACTTTGACTGTTCCCAGCTTATAACAGTTGCATAGATGGGGGGGGGGAACCCAGATTTGGGGCCAACAGAGCCCTTGGGGAGCAGTAACTATGGAGGGAAGTGGCCAGGAGCCAGGATCAGAGCAAGTCAATCCAGGGTGCGGTGAGAAGCAGGCAAGGGCATGGGCTGGGGGTTGCTGACACAGGACTGCAATTGAGCTCCATTCTTTTTTGAAACTGAATTTTTAAAGTCTTATTTTTCATGTCACACTGAAGCCTGAACATTGAGGAGTCAGAACACCCCAAGGGGGTTCATTTTTGCTGTTTTTGCACCCAGACCTAGAGAAAGAGTTCTGAACCTCTCCAAAGTCTCTTCTCATGCAATCTCATGTGATTTGGCACAGTTGGGTTCAAAATCATAAGGTTCAGCTTATTTCAGTATACTTTAAACAAGCATTGTTTGGATAAACCGAACCTTCAAACCCTGGAGGTGCAGCCATTACTATTTTAATTGCTTAAATTATCACTATGTACCAATAGCTGGTTTTTATATAACACTTCTCATCGGTAGATCCCAAAGCACTTCTCAAAGGACGTCAGTATTGTTATCCCTCTTTGTAAAATGGGGAAGCTGAGGCAGGATGAGAAGAAGTGGGGAGCTACCAAATAGCCCACCTTTGTTATTAAACCATAGGGCTGCCTGAGGCTGGTTCATCCTGTAGAATAATTTTAGCAGCCTCAGAACTGCCCTTATATATGCCAGTCCCTCAACAATTTAGTTATTGTAGCTTTTCATCCTGTTCACACTGCCAGAGTGCACAAAGGGTCTGTATCAGGATTGAGGATCTAGCCCATGAAATGTAATCTGAAGTAAGTAAAAGGAGGAAGTAGTAGAAGCACTAATGCGATGTCTTTAGAAAGCTTGTATGCATTTGCTTAGCTGGAATTTGGTTCCTTTTAAAGATGAATGAAAGAATAATCATATGGTGCTTCAACATTTTGAAAAACTGTCTTTGTGTGTGGGTGCTCTGTCTGTTTTAACTTCACTTAGCCAAGCCTATATGTCTGCTAATGTATACACATTCATTATTCCTCACTATTTTAATCTTAGTATTGGGAAGCTGTTCTTTGTTAGGATGCTTTCTATTCAATTTCTCATTTACGTGATTGGATTAAATATATAGGGCTTCATAACCTTACATGTAACTTCCTAGGACAGGGCAGACCAAACTGGATCCTTACACCTGGTAATTTTCTCTCAATGGTTATGCTTTCGGTTCCCTCCCTCAGCCTTCCTACTGAGAAGACACTGTAACAGTGACTCAGGTTTTTTGATTCTAGAGCTAATCATGGGATGGCTATAATTTGCAGTCGTCTCCAAATTAAAAATGCGAAACTGCTTTCTTGACACCCTAATTGAGATTTTGGTACATCTTTGCAACTTTCCACCAGCCTCCAGGTAAACTCTTTTGGAATAATGAGGAAGAATAGATACTTCTAAAATAACAAGAAGGTTGTTATGGCAACAGAAGTGGCTTAGGCAGGCTCTTTTGGATACAAGCTTCATTGTAGTGAGGTTGTCCAACAGCAAGACACAGGTAGTGCAACAGTTTGATGTGTCAAGCACAGCTGAGGGCTGCCTGCTGGGGTGAGCGTGAGCTCACCAAACTGGAAAATCAAAGAGAATTAGACTCTGGGTACATCTATGTTGCAATAAAAAATCTGTGATTGCAAGTCTCAGCGCCTGGGTCAACTGACTGAGGTTTGAGCTACAGAACTAAAAAGAACACCATACATTAGGACTCTGAGACCCTCAACCTTGCCAGGCCTGAATGTCTATACTGCAATTCTTAGCCCTGTAGTGCAACCCCTATGAATCTGAGGGTACATCTAGACAGCACCCTTCTGACGGAATAAGTTACGCGATTTATGCCACGCAAATTGTGTAGCTTATTCCAAGTCTAAGTTGAAAGAGCTTATTTTGAAATTTGATTCTGTGTGGACAGTGCCACATTTCAAAATAAGGCGCTATTCTGACAAATCCTTTAGCCCTTGTGGAACGTGAGTTACAGAGACGCTTGAATAGAGCACCCGCTATTTCGGGAAATAGCGGGCACCTTTAAAGATGCAGCATTGCTATTTTGAGATACTTTCGGTATCCTGAAATAGCGGTGCAGTCTAGACATACTCTGAGTCAGTTGACCTGGGCCCTGCTGAGACTCACGGCCACAGCTTTCATTAAGGTGTAGACTCATGCTGTGAAGGGGATGCAGCTGGGAACTAGAGATTGCGTAGAAGACCCTGGAGTTATGGTGATCTCTTTAATACATGTTGGTTCAGAATTTTATTTTTCACTCCTGTCCTACATTCTGCCATAATTTTCCCTGGATTTCCTAATTGGCTGGATTTCCTAATTGAACTCCATGGACAACAATGATGGTCAAATGAGCTTGTCTGTCTCTTAGTTTACAGTGTTTTATTTATCTAAGTTTCTTTAATATATATTCACAATGTGCGTATTTTATTTATTACCACTATCTATGTATCTCTCAGATTTTCTATACCAGTTACGTTATCCCTTCCACTACTAAGTGGTTTCATCCTGTGGTCTGCAGACCTCTGGATATCCACGGACTATGTCTAACAATTCCAAAGATGTCCACAACTCCATTTGAAAATGTTTAGGGGTCTGCAGATGAAAAAAGATTGAAAACCACTGCTCTATATCTTACTTAACAGTGGCTGTAATATCAGTTTCTTGACCTCATGATCTGTAAGTATTGTAGTATACTGTGTCTTTCTAATCTTCACATTTCTGTACTAATACCTGAGCAATTTGTCCTATAGGTCACTTTCAGAAAAGTGGGACGCTTATTCCTATAAGGTTACTCTGCTATTTTCAGACTATATTCCCTTCATGAGATGATATTTATATCACTCTGATATTTTCTGGAGACTGGTTGGTTACTTGACATTTACTGTCCCTGCCATTGTCCCTTTTTTATACAGCGTTCCCATGAAAGCTTTTTCTTTTTGTAGGTCTTGCTCCAATGCTTCCTGATGTCACAAGGTGAAGCTGGCCTGGTTTCTTGTTTTAGCTCGTGGAGATTATGCTCTGTACCATCTGAGGCTATGTTCTGAGGTCTTTCGGCTTACATATGGGATTTCCTTTTATCCATTTCAAGGATTGCTTTGGGCTTTAAGAATGGGAAAACAATTTTTATATGTTTTTTTCAAGATACTATGTTCAACTTTCAGGTGAAATTCACTCTTTGGCAGAGGACCAGGAATAGGTATTTGGATGATCTCTAGAGCAGGGACAGAATATATGTTATGGAACTGTAAGGTGCTTTGCACAATGGAGATCTTCTGAAGAGTCTGTTAGAGCTGTGTCATAATTCTGCTCTTCTGCATCATCCATATACATTCACATTAACGCATCATAGTGTTCTGACTGAATCTTGAGTCGTTGGAAAATGCATGTTTCTATCTACAAGAACATTGCTTGCGTGTGCAAATAAGGGTATGAATATCTCTGGCCAGATTACAGCTGGTCCCCAACTTATGAATGAGTTCCTAGAGAACGGCAACTAAGATGTGACAGGATTTGATGATCAATAGATGGCTTAGGCAGTTGTGCTATAAGGAGGGCTTTGGGATGTATGGTCACTGGGAGGCATTTATGGACAGAGGACTGTTCTCTCGGGATGGACTTCACCTAAGTAGGGAGGGAAATAGACTTCTAGGATGGAGGATGGCTCAACTGATTAAGAGAGTTGGGAGATGTCCAGGTAATCTCTATGCCGGATTTTAACACTGAGAGGGAGGAAAACAAAGTAAGAAAGGATATAGCTGGGGGTAGGAGAATGTACATGAGGAAGGGTAGGGTGAATACTAGTCTAATAGGTCATATTGGAGGTACAACGTCCATGCCAAATTGGGTAAAGAATGTGAGTGAGGCCAAACAGCAAAAATTAAGATGTTTGTACACCAATCCGAGGAGCCTAGGTAACAAAATGGAGGAACTAGAGTTTTTGGTCCAGGATGTGAAACCAGATATTATAGGAATAACAGAAACATGGTGGAATACTAGGCATGACTGGAGTACAGGTATTGAAGGGTATGTCCTGTTTAGGAAAGACAGAAATAAGGGTAAAGGTGGTGGAGTCGCACTGTATATCAAAAATGAGGTAGATTGTAAAGAAATAAAAAGTGATGGAATGGAGAAGACAGAGTCTGTTTTGGCAAAAATCACATTGGGTGCGTCTACACTGGGCCACTTATTCCGGAAAATCAGCCGCTTTTCCGGAATAAGCCGCGAGCTGTCTACACTGGCCCTTGAATTTCCGGAAAAGCAACGATGCTGTACTGTACAAAATCAGCCGCTATTCCGGAAACCGTACGATGCTCCCGCTCGGGCATAAGTCCATTTTCCGGAAAAGCTTTTCCGGAAAAGGGCCAGTGTAGACAGCTTTTCCGGAAAAGCAGAAAAAACGAAAAAAAGCGGTTTGGACGCTGGGAGACCCCGTAGGAGCCGTGGACTTCCTGGTAAGCCCGAGCTGTTAAAGGGCTCTCAGGCTGCTGGGCGCACGTGCCAGGAACCTGTCTGGGTCAGCTCTGCCGCCTGCTGTGCTGCCCAACACTTTTTTCCTTTCGGCTCACCGCACCATGGCAGCTCCTGCTGGAGAGCCCCCTGGACCCCCAGCGGAGGAGGCCCCCAGGGGCCGCAAAAGGCGGGCCCCATCCTGGAGCCCCAGGGAGCTGGAGGCCCTCATCGAATTATGGAAGGAGGAGGAGGGTCTCCACGACCTCCATTCCCGGCGCCGGAACGCTGATCTGTACACTCGGCTTGCGCAGAACCTGGCCCAGCAGGGACACCCCAGCCGCAACTGTGAGCAGGTCCGCTCCAAAGTCAAGGAGCTGCGGCTGGGGTATGTCAGGGCCACTGAGGGCAGGGGGGCAGGACCCGACGCCTGCCCATATTTTGCGGAGCTCCACTCCTTTCTGGGAGAGCCTGCCCCTCAAGCCCCACCGGTCCCCGTGGACACCTGCCAGCGGCCACCTATTAACCGTCCCACCGAGCCGGAGGAGGCAGACGACAGCGGCAGTGCATCTGGTGAGGAGGCCAGCGTTGCCACCCAGCAGGCCCCCTCCAGCAACTCCTCCGAGGACGGGGAGGAACCCACTGGTGAGTCTGTGCAGTTTGCACTCCCAAGAGTGGGGGGCGGAGGGCGGGAGGTGGGGAGCCAGGTGCCCGGAGGGGGGAGGGGGAGAGTATGTCACTCAGGCCACGTGAGCTGCACGCTGCATAGCATGAGGACAGCAAGCAGCAGGTGCAACCACGTGCAGCCTGGTGACCGAGCGGCACGTGACCACGGCAGGCAGCTGCAGGCCACGCCTGGGACCCTGCTGCTCACACACATTTGGCGGGACCAGGGGGAAGGGTGGATGCCGGACGGAACTGGCCAGGGCCCCAGGGACTCAGCCCAGAGCCCGCAGCTCCAGCAAGGGTGCAGACCAGAGAACGGCACACTGTCCCATGCCTGGCTGTGAGGCACAGCCAGCTTCTAATTGGGTAGACTGCAGCGTCACGGTCCTGTGACCGTGGCCCCCACCGAGCCCCTCACCTGCTCCCGGTGCCTTGGCTGGTTCCCCAAGGGAAGTCCCCACTGGGGCCACACATGTTCCTGGGCTACCGGGCTTGCGGGAGGGATCGTGGGAGGGAGAAGGGCCCCTGAGTTGTGCTGCAAGGATGGGACATCCCCCCACCCCCCAGTCACCCTTCTGGTTCCGTCCAGGAGATATCCCACACGAGGGGATCTGAGAGCCCAGACCGCCTCTGCCAGATGTGCTCCCAGGCACTGCGTGGGGATGCATCTCGCTCCCTGTCAAACAGCAGTGATTAACCCAAAAGCTTTTCACAGTCTCCACCGGCAGGGAGTTCCACAGGTGAATGCTGCACTAGCACCCTCCCGCCCTGCATGGGGCCAGGATACAGAGCGGTGCTTACAATACCCTGGAGGGAGGACCCTACTCCAGGGGCAGGCAGGAGGGGAACCGAGTGGGCCCAAGCCACACAACTGTGGGGTCACCTGGGTTCAGGGGTGGAGGGCATGCGGTGTTGGGACAGTGGACGGCCTGCCTGACTGACCCATCCTTTCTTCTCTTCCTTGCAGCGGGACCCAGCACCAGACCCTCCATTGCGGCAGCAGCGCCACCCCCAGCAGGCCAACCCCGGAGGCACAGGCTCCGCCAGAGGGACCAGCTGCTTCGGCGCCACGTCCATGCTGTGGAGGCAATCCAGGCCTCCATCGAGGAGCGGGTGCAGGGGGACCTGCAGTGGCGGCAGGATGCCTGGGCTGCCTTCCTGGCCGAATGCAGAGGGATGCGCACCACCATGGACACTCTCACGGCACATATTGTGCATGCCATTCACTATGGCATGGGCGGAGCCCAGGCCCCCGCCATCCCTCCCGTAGCACAGGTCATGCCCCCTCCCATCCCAGCTCCTGGCCCTCCTCCTATCCCAGCTCCTGGCCCTGTTCCTGCCCCTCCTCCTGCCCCTGTTCCTGCCCCTGTTCCTGCCCCTGTTCCTGGCCGTGCCCCTGTTCCTGGCCGTGCCCCTGTTCCTGGCCGTGTCCATGCTCCTGGCCACCTCCGCGTGCAGCCTGCCCCGACGCGGTCTGCCCAGCGTGGGCAGGCTGGCCCCCGGAGGAGCGTTCGCCGGGGCCGCCCATCCTAGTAACTGCCTCCCCCCGTCCCAGTTGAAGGTCTCCCCCTCTCCTGTCCCAGTTGAAGGTCTCCCCCTCTCCTGTCCCAGTTGAAGGTCTCCCCCCCCCCCTTGTAAATAAACAGATCTCTACTTTGCTGTTCATTCGTGTGTTGGGTATTGTGTAACTCTAGGGTAGTGTACAAAATGATGTGAGATGCCAAGTAGCCACTTAAATGTAACATGGTGGCAAACTGTGGAGAACGAAATCTGTACTCTATTCACTGGGGGGGGGAGGGCCTTCGTAAGTGGTCAGTAGTTTGTGGCGCAGAAATAAATGATGACACTTTTCAGTAACAGGTAAACCACAAAATATTATTAACATAGATTACAAACTAGCAAGAACAGTTACAAGATGCACACAACAGAGATTATTAAACAAACTCTAGGCACAGGGAGGACGATTGTGGTGTTGCTGGCCACCTCGATCCTTTGGTCCTTCCGGGCCTCAGGAGAGGAACAGCCAGGAGATCCCTCGACGGATGATCGTGGTGTTGCTGGCCACCTCGATCCTGGTCCTTCCGGGCCTCAGGAGAGGAACAGCCAGGAGATCCCTCGACGGATGATCGTGCTGTTGCTGGCCACCTCGATCCTTTGGTCCTTCCGGGCCTCAGGAGAGGAACAGCCAGGAGATCCCTCGACAGATGATCGTGCTGTTGCTGGCCACCTCGATCCTTTGGTCCTTCCGGGCCTCAGGAGAGGAACAGCCAGGAGATCCCTCGACGGATGATCGTGGTGTTGCTGGCCATGTCAGTCCTTTGGGCCTTCCGGGCCTCAGGAGAGGAACAGCCAGGAGATCCATTGAAGATGGCACTGATGTAAGCCTTCCACACAAGTCCCAAATCCTGTTGGCTGTTCCTCAGGACGGCGATGGTGGCCTAAACCCTAGCCTAACTTAAAAGACAAACCCTAACTACGCCCGACGCACCCGACGAACAGACTCGATGACGGCCGCGATATGCTGTAACCCGACGCTTTACTATACTATAGGGGGGGGAGGTAAGGGGAGGAGGTGGGGAAGGGTAGGAGCTGGGACAGAGTACTCCGGGGTGACCCAAGCGACCCTGCTAGGGGGCTTGGGCAAACATCTCCACCAGGGCCTCTCTAATGCGCACCGCCTCCTGGCGCGCCTGGCGGATGGCAGCTGTGGCGGGCTGGTCCAAGGTCTGTGCCTCAGCTGCCACCCATGCAGGGAGGAAGGCCTCCCCACTGCGCTCCACAATATTGTGGAGCACGCAGCACGCGGCCAGCACCTCCGTTGCATTCTGCTCACCCATGTCGAGACGGGTGAGCAAACAACGGAAGCGGCCTTTTAAGCGACCAAATGCCAGCTCCACTGGGTTTCGGGCCTGGTTGAGGCGGTCGTTGAACCGGGCCCGGTTCTGGTCCGGCTGCCCCGTGTAGGGCCGCATGAGCCAGGGCATCAGGGGGTAGGCCGCGTCCCCGATGATGCAGATGGGCATCGGTACATCCCCAACAGTCAAGTCCCGCCGGGGGAAGTAGGTGCCCGCCTCCAACCTCTGAAACAGTCCAGAGTTCCGGAGGATGCGGGCGTCGTGTGCCCGGCCGGACCAGCCGCCGTAGATGTCCAGGAAGCGGCCCCAGTGATCCACGAGGGCCTGCAGGACGATGGAGCAGTACCCCTTTCTGTTCATAAAGTGGGCTGCTCGATGCTCCGGGGCCCGGATGGCGATGTGGGTGGCGTCCAGGGCTCCCCCGCAGTTGGGGAACCCGAGGGCAGCGAAGCCGGCCATGGTCTCATCGACGTCGCGCAGGCGGATGATTCTTGGCAGCAGGACGTCATTGATGGCGTGGACAACCTGCAGAAGGGTGCAGAGAAACACAAGGGAACACATTACATACAGCCAGGGGTGAGTGTGCGCTCCCTTGGGTCCCCCCCCCTTGATTCCCTCTGTCCACACACACACACACACACACACACACACACACACACACACCAGGGCCCCCCATGTCCCCCCCCACCAGTGGGCCTGTGCAAGGGAGGGATGGCCGAAACCCCTGGGCGACCCAGCCTGGAGTCTTGGCTGTCCCTGGGCCTGGAGTGGAGCACCCTCCCCCCATTCCACTCCCCCTGGGACTTACCTGGATGACGATCACGCCAACGGTGGATCTTCCCACCCCGAACTGGTGTGCCACCGAGCGGTAGCTGTCCGGTGTGGCCAGCTTCCACAGCGCGATGGCAACCCTCTTGTTGACGGGGATGGGTGCCCGCAGCCGGGTGGCGGTTCTCTGTAGCGCGGGGGTGAGCCAGGTGCACAGGGTCAAGAAGGTCTGTTTTCTCATCCGGAAATTCCGGACCCACTGCTGGTCGTCCCATAGTCCGAGGACCACACGGTCCCACCAGTCAGTGCTGATGTCCAAACTCCAGAGTGGCCGGTATACGGTGGGGTGCTGATGAGACAGAGTTGCCAGGGCCTCCCTGGTGAGGGCGTCCAAGGCGATCTCTGCCTCCTGGTCCATGAACAGCATGGCACCGGCCTGCAGCACGAGCTGCAGCCAGCGGAACAGCACCAAGAGGGGCCCGACCAGGCACATGGCCACCCGTGGCTCCATAGTACACAGAGCTGGGCAAAAAAATAAACCGCAGAGAAAAGCAGTTGGGGGCCAAAGGGGGGGTGTCCCCAAAAGTCAAAGGGCACCCACAGACCTGCGAAGGGTGTCAGTCCCTGGAAGAGGCCCCAAGGCACGGGAGCAGGAGACCAACGGCTGCCCGGCAAGATCCCTTTAAGCACGTGTCTGAACGGCGCTCTGGCCCCGCCCCCAGAAAGGGCTGGTGGCCTTTGCCCTCTTCAAAATGGCTCCGGGCTTTCTGCTTTTCCGGAAAAGCGCGCCGCCAATGTAGACGCGCTTTTCCGGAAAAGCGCATCGTTATCGCGGAAACTCCGTGGCCAATGTAGACGCTCCTTTTCCGGAAAAGCTGAAAACGGAATGTATTCCGTTTTAAGCATTTCTGGAAATTCATGCCAGTGTAGACGTAGCCATTGGGAAAGAAAACTATCAGATCCTCCCCTGGGATAGTGCTTGGGGTGTGTTACAGCCACCAGGATCCAATTTGGATATGGATAGAGACCTCTTTAATGTTTTTAATGAAGTAAATACTTATGGAAACTGCGTAATCATGGGAGATTTCAACTTTCCAGATATAGACTGGAGAACAAGTGCTAGTAATAATAATAGGGATCAGATTTTCTTAGATGTGATAGCTGATGAATTCCTTCATCAAGTAGTTGCTGAACCAACAAGGGGGGGATGCTAGTTTAGATTTGGTTTTGGTCAGTAGCGAGGACCTCATAGATGAAATGGTTGTAGGGGACAACCTTGGCTCGAGTGATCATGAGCTAATTCGGTTCAAATTAAATGGAAGGATAAACAAAAATAAATCTGAGACTAGAGATTTTGATTTCAAAAGGGCTAACTTTAATAAATTTAGGAAATTAGTTAGGGAAGTGGATTGGACTAAAGAAATTATGGATCTTGAGGTGAAGGAGGCCTGGAATTATTTTAAGTTAAAGTTGCAGAAGCTGTCAGAAGCCTGTATCCCAAGAAAAGAGGAAAAAAATTATAGGCAGGTGTGTTAGACCAAGCTGGATGAGCAAGCATCTTAGAGAGGTGATTAAGAAAAAGCAGAAAGCATATAAGGAGTGGAAAATGGGAGGGATCAGTAGAGAAAGCTACCTTATTGAGGTTAGAGCATGTAGGGACAAAGTGAGAAAGGCTAAAAGTCAGGTAGAGTTGGACCTTGCAAAGGGAATTAAAACCAATAGTGAAAGGTTTTATAGCCATATAAATAGGAAAAAACAAAAACAAAAAAAGAAGAAGTAGGACAGCTAATTACTAAGAATAGAGTGGAGGTTAAGGATAATCTAGGAATGGCCCAATATCTAAACAAATACTTTGCATCGGTCTTTAATGAGGCTAACGAAGAGCTTAGGGATAATGGTAACATAACAAATGGGACTAAGGATATTGAGGTAGATTTTACCATATCCGAGGTAAAAGCCAAACTTGAACAGCTTAATGCGAGTAAATCGGGGGGCCCAGATAATCTTCATCCAAAAATATTAAAGGAACTGGCACATGAACTTGCAAGTCTATTAGCAAAATTTTTTAATAAATCTCTAAACTCAGGGGTTGTACCATTTGACTGGAGAATTGCTAATATAGTTCCGATTTTTAAGAAAGGGAAAAAAAGCGACCCGGGTAACTATAGGCCTGTTAGTTTGACATCTGTAGTATGCAAGATCTTGGAAAAATTTTGAAGGAGAAAGTAGTTAGAGACATTGAGGCTAATGGCAATTGAGACAAATTACAACATGGTTTTACAAAAGGTAGATCGTGCCAAACCAACTTGATCTCCTTTTTTGAGAAAGTAACAGATTTTTTAGATAAAGGAAATGCAGTGGATCTAATCTACCTCGACTTTAGTAAGGCATTTGATACAGTACCACATGGGGAATTATTGGTTAAATTGGATAAGATAGGGATTAATATGAAAGTTGAGAGGTGGATAAGCAACTGGTTAAAGGGGAGACTACAGCGGGTCATATTGAAAGGTGAGCTGTCAGGTTGGAGGAAGGTTACTAGCGGAGTTCCTCAGGGATCAGTTTTGGGGCCAATTTTATTTAATCTTTTTATCGCTGACCTTGGCACCAAAAGTGGAAATGTCCTGATAAAATTTGCAGATGACACAAAGTTGGGAGGTATTGCCAATTCAGAAAAGGATCGGGATATCATACAGGAAGATCTGGATGACCTTGTAAATTGGAGTGATAGCAATAGGATGAAATTTAATAGTGAGAAGTGTAAGGTTATGCATTTAGGGATTAATAACAAGAATTTTAGTTATAAGCTGGGGACACATCAGTTGGAAGTAACGGAGGAGGAGAAGGACCTTGGAGTCCTGGTTAATTATAGGATGACTATGAGCCGCCATTGTGACATGGCCGTGAAAAAGGCTAATAAGGTCTTAGGATGTATTAGGCGAGGTATTTCCAGTAGAGATAAGGAGGTGTTAGTGCCATTATACAAGGCATTGGTGAGACCCCAGTTGGAATATGTGTGCAGTCCTGGTCTCCCATGTTTAAGAAGGATGAATTCAAACTGCAACAGGTACAAAGAAGGGCCACTAGGATGATCCGAGGAATGGAAAACCTGTCTTATGAAAGGAGACTCAAGGAGCTTGGCTTGTTTACCTTAACCAAAAGAAGGCTGAGGGGGGACATGATTGCACTCTTTAAATATATTAGCGGAATAAATACCAGGGAGGGAGAGGAATTATTTAAGCTTAATACCAATGTGGACACAAGAACAAATGGATATAAGCTGGCTAGTATGAAGTTCAGACTTGAGATTAGAAGAAGGTTTCTAACCATTAGAGGAGTGAGGTTCTGGAACGGCCTTCCAAGGGAAGTAATGGGGGCAAAAGATCTATCTGGCTTCAAGATTAAACTAGATGGGTTTATGAAGGGGATGGTTTGATGAGATAACATGATCTTGGTAACTAATTGACCATTCATTATCAGTGGTAAATAGGTCAATGTAGGGATGATAGGAGTTACTATAGAGAACTTTCTGGGTGTCTGGCTGGTGAGTCTTGCCCACATGCTCAGGGTTTAGCTGATCGCCGTATTTGGGGTCGGGAAGGAATTTTCCTCCAGGGTAGATTGACAGAGGCCCTGGAGGTTTTTCGCCTTCCTCTGTAGCATGGGGTACAGATCACAGCTGGAGGATTCTCTGCATCTTGGGGTCTTCAAAGTATTTGAAGGCTTCAATATCTGAGATATAGGTGAGAGGGGGTTCAGAGAAGGGCATCTAAAATGATTAGGGGTTTGGAACGGGTCCCATATGAGGAGAGGTTAAGGCGACTGGGACTTTTCAGTTTAGAAAAGAGGAGACTGAGGGGGATATGATAGAGGTATATAAAATCATGAGTGGTGTGGAGAGGGCCAATAAAGAAAAGTTATTTATTAGTTCCCTAAATAGAAGAACTAGAGGACACCAAATGAAATGAATGGGTAGCAGGTTTAAAACTAATAAAAGAAAGTTCTTCTTCACACAGCGTGTAGTCAACCTGTGGAACTCCTTGCCAGAGGAGGCTGTGAAGGCTAGGACTGTAATAGAGTTTAAAGAAAAGCTAGATAATTTCATGGAGGTTAGGTCCATAAAAGGCTATTAGCCAGGGGATAAAATGGTGTCCTTGGCCTCTGTTTGTCAGAGGCTGGAGAGAGATGGCAGGAGACAAATCGCTTGATCATTGTCTTCAGTCCACCCTCTCTGGGGCACCTGGTGTTGGCCACTGTCGGCAGATAGGCTACTGGGCTAGATGGACCTTTGGTCTGACCCAGTACGGCCATTCTTATGTTCTTATGTTCTTATTATTCTAGGAGGGGGTGGGTGAGATTCTGTGTCCTGCACTGTGCAGGGGGTCAGACTAGATGATCATAATGGTCCCTTCTGACCTTAAAGTCTATGAGTCTATGAGTTACGTTCCAAGCACTTGGTTGTAACTCAATGTGTTCGTAAGTCGGATTACATTCACTGACGTATGGCTGCGCTGTTCGTAAGTGCGGATTTCATTTGTAACTCTGGTTCCAGCTGTATAGGAGGTTGGTCGTAAATACGAATTGTTGTAAATCGATGTATTCGTAACTCAGGGACCCACTGTATAGCATTAAGAGGTGTTGTAGGGACTCCCCACTCACTCCCACATATACACACATCACTACTTATCACACTTGAATGCTGATTTGCAGTACTTCCTAATGTTGGGCCTGTCCTGAGCAGAGACTGCAGAATTCTGTTAGGCTATGGGGTGGTTTTGTCATACCAAAATTGCAAAAATTATTGCCTAAACTAGAGGTAGGCAGTAAGTGGCCCATGGACTGGACACAGTTCACCAGGGTTATCTTCTGGTGTGTCACCAGACACTTTCTTTACCTGCTCATCCACAGGTATGGCCATTTGCAGCTTCCTTTGGCCACAGTTCTCCATTCCCGGCCAACAGGAGCGCTGGGTAGTGGCACGGACCGGAACACCACTTCCTGCAGCTCCTATTGGCCGGGAATGGTGAATGACAGCCAGTGGGAGCTGCAGGCAGCTGTATACCTGCAGATACGCAGGTAAATAAAGCATCTGGCAGCCTGCTGGTGGCTAACCCTGGTGAACCATGTCCAGCCCACAGGCCACTTATTGCCCACCCCTGGAATAAACTGACATCATTCATTCACTTTGTTTTAGCTGTGATCTCAAGAAAGATTTCCAATGCTATAAGTGAAATGCATATTTGATTTAAATACAGGCCAGATTGTTACATTTTCATGATCTACATTGGTGTGACTCCACTAGCATCAGGGCCAGTGAGATACAATCAGGCTTTCAGGGTTTTCTTTAGGAAATTAAAGTGTGTGTGGCAGGCATGGAAATTTTTAATCTTCGAGCATTTTTTAGTGAGAATTCAACTTCACAATAGGTTGATCGGATCAGTTTCACACACACACACCAAGCCCCACAAATAATGGTTACAACTGTGTAGTTTGGCTGTTGCACCAGAGGTTGAAGGACCACTTGCTGCCACTGGAGTTTATCTCACTTTGCCACACTGAGGATATGTCTATATTACAAGCCTCTTTTGAAAGAGATTATCTAGACATCCAAAGACTTTCGAAAAAGTGATCCTTTTTTTTGAAAGAGAGCACCCAGGCAATCTGGATGCTCTCTTTTGAAAAAGCCCTGTTTGCGTTCAAGAATGCCTTTTTTCAAACGAGCTCTTTCGTAAAAAGATGTTCTTCCTCGTACCACTGTCGAAAAAACCTCTGCGTTCTTTCGATTTAGTTTCAAAAGAACACAATGGCAGTCTAGACACAGGTGAAGCTTTTTTTGAAAAAAAGGCTACGTTTTTCAAAAAAACTCTGTAGTCTAGACATAGCCAAAGACTGCAAGCAGCAGATGGAGGAGGCTTGGAGCCCAAAATATAAGCTAGCCCTGTTCACGGTCTGTCTACACAATAGGGTAATGTGCACTGTGGGGATGTGACTTCTAAAGTGCATTAATGTGTTGTGCATTAATTGGTCCATGGAGTTTCCTGTCCATGCACACTAAAGGTTCCCTAGTGTGTTTTAGAACTTGCTAAGTTAGAGTGCACTGGGGAATCTTTAGTGTGCACCAGCAGAGTCTTCATAGATCCTTTAATGCATAACAAATTAGTGTGCTTTAGAAATTGCACTCACATAGAGCATGTTGCTGAACCTCACAGACAAGCCCTCAGGAGCAATATAACTCTGTGTGTATATGGGTCTTACTACCTTTGCTCTTGACTCTTCAAGCCCAACAACAAGAGTATTGTCAATCCCAATCATTCAGAAATTGTGAGCCAGACCTCCAACTAATAGCAACTGGCATAACAGTAAATTTGGGGTTCTTTTTATTCTCCTTTATTCTGACATTTAAAGTTTTTCTCTGATCCATAAAGACTTGAAACTTTTATTTGGAATGAAAAATTGTGATAGAGGAGTTTCTTCAGCAGACAAAAATGAAATAAAAAAACCTCATTCCTTCTGGATAATATAGCAACAATGCAGTTAATAAACCAGGCTTTTAAAGCTGTGTACAGTATTTAGAGAACAACATATGTTTCATGTACTATGTGCAGCAGCAAAAGATATACATATTAAAAAGCATATGTGGCTACATTACTGCTTTGAGCCATGGACTGTAAAAATATATTGATTGTATCAGACACTGAGAAACATTGTTTAAATTGAAAAAGCAAACCTGCTGCAAATATTAGAAGTTGGAAGAGTTGGCAATTTTAGTGCCAGACGGACCATTTGTTAGGGATAGGGCAGCCTGTTCCAAGAAGACAAGGATTGAGTGAATTTTCACCAGTCCCTCTCCTCTAATCCAAACCAGTCATCCTCCAATTGGGAAGTACTATACTGTCTTCAAATTCAGTTACAGTCCGGTGCTTCCCTCCAGTTATTCCCACAAATTGCACTTGCATACAGAATATCTATTTATCATTGCTGTATATGTAACACTTCCCCCCTTCCACTCCACAAGGACCATTGCTTGGAAGTATCTCTCGTTTGGGGGTCTTAACCACAGATAGCACACTCTAGAAGAGGTTAAATTTTAAGAATGGTTAGTTAATGCCCTGCGTAGAAATAGATGAATCCTGCTGATTGAAAGTGGGAAAGCAAGCACACCAACTAGTCCTTGCAAGAAGGAAATCCTCCGCATGTAAAAAAGAGGGGAACTAAGGTGTATGTCTAGGAGTAAGGTTGGTTGGCTAGTTTGGGCCTCCAGGATTTTGTTAGATTGGATAAGTATCCACGTAGAAACTTGAAACTTTTGAAGATTCACTCATCACTTTCTTAGAACATCATTGTTTCTAGGATATTTATAATATAATACAGCAACAGCACAGTTAATAAAAGGAAGCCTTTAAAGCTGTATATTTAGAGGAAAACATAATGCCATAATACATGTACTATGTGTAGCAGCAAAACATATAAACATGGTTCTATGGGTAAAATATTGATTTTTATACCACAGGCTGTAAAAACTTAAGGATCGCATCAGACACTTATTTTGATACACTGTCACAATGTTGGTGCTAGAACTAGACTGTTTCAATACTACAATAGTCTTTTCTTCAAATAACATTTCCATAAGGATGGTGTTGATTATCATCTTGTATCTTTCACAGTTGCCTGAGTTATAAAACTTCCATTTTCCTTTGGCAATATTTCCTTTCCATCTGGCAATGTTTCTGGTTTGGCTGGCTCTATTTCTTCCACTTCCTGGTTTACCTGAGAGTACGAGTGCTGGGATCGAGTCACTCCACAATGTGTCCACAGAAATAGGTTGTTTTTTTATCTAGGATCTCAAGTAACTGTGCTGTTTAAAATGCATCTTTCTCATCACCATAATTGAGGTTATGCAGATTATTTTTTAACGTTCCTCAGGAACTCCAAAACTGAGTCATCTTTGTGTCCTTTTTAAATACTCCACACAAACATGTTTGAACGATAACATATATTTTAGAAACACATCTGATCTTGATTTTAAAATTACTAGTGATGGTGAATCTATCACAGCACTTGGTAAGTTGTTCCAAGTTAGTTACCCTCACTGTTGGAAAATTTGTGACTTTCCAGTTTGAATTTGTTTAGCATATCTAGCAACAAGGCAGAAATCTGAAAGTTGTTTGAATGCATTTTTTTAAGCAGTATCCTTCCCTTGACAACTTCATTGCATCTTCTCCCAGATATTATTAGATTCCCTAAATAGAAGAAACTATTTACTTTTTTCACCACTTGATCAGCAAGACATTGGTATTGCCTACCTTATGTATTACTGTGGTTATTTGTGGTCCTACTTATTGCCTTCTTAACATTAATAATAAAAAAGGGACACAAGAAGTTAAGAAAGTTATTTTTATATCATAGATTCCTTTTTGTATCTCAAGTTCTGAGGGGGTAAATTGCCTTTCTCCATCTTTGTATCTTTTCATTGGAAATAAGTCAACATAAATGAGAAACAGAAAACCCTCTCCAGTGCAGCTAAGGAATAACGAGGGTTACTATGGCTTGTGTTGATTGTGGTGTTGATGCTTTGGTGTACAAATATGCAGCAGCAGTAGCAATTTCCATTATTTTTAAATGGGCCCATTTACTTTAAACAAATTCATTGTTCTGCTATCATAAAGATCAAATTCATCCGTTAATTAGGCTCTAGGATTTAAGACAAAAAGAAAAGATTTTAAAACTAATATCTTCGTACTCTGCTTCATGCATTTATTTTTAATTCCTTAAGTATTATGGGACACTGCTTCAGAAGATGCTTCTCTGGGGACATCTTGACCCTTCCATTTTAGAACACTCTTTTATTAAACAAATTCCCCAGGCTCTACCTTTTGCCAGAATAAGCCTTCCTATTTCTGGCCATTGATTAGGCAGCTACACAATGAACAGAGCATGACTGGGCTTGTTTGTTGAACAGTTATAGTTTGCCTGTGTTTTTGGGAAGGAGTAGCCGAATTTATAAAGACATCACTCAGCTCTGTTATTGATGATGGCGATGGCTGGACTAGGTTGTGTGCATTTTTTATCAGTGGCATTTTCTAGATGATGATGGTAAACCAAGATGCTGCCATTAAAGATTTATCCCCTGTTCCTATTATTTAAAATAAAGCTAGCTGCATATAGTAAGTGGGATATGAAATCTGTGTGTTTCAAATACTGTTGATTTTCCAGTGACGGTCCCCAAAATAGGTTATCTGGAAAATTACAATTGGCAATATCTTCAGTGTGTATGCATATTTGTGTCTAATGTTTTTCCATGTTTAGAGAACAACGTCCAACTATGTCCAGACATCCCACATTCTCTCCCAACTGTCATGTGTCCCATTGCCATAGACCAGAGTTTCCCAAATGGTGTTCTGCAAAACTATGGGATTCCGCGAAGTGAAAATAAGAGTGCTGTGTGAAAATTCCATTACAATAACATTTTATGATTTAAAAAAATGTTTTTAAATATGTGCAATTAAACTAAATGTTGATCTCATTACCTTGTTTTGCATTTGTTTATTATTATCCTTACTTATTTGTGGTCTACTTTTTCAGCTCCATATATAAGACTGTTATTAGGGGTTCTGCAAAATTCTTTTGAGTTTAAAAGGGTTCCGTGGCCAAATAAAATTGGGAAACACTGCCATAGACCTTTTAAAATCTGGCTGATGGAAGTACTGCTGTTATGTGGCCCTGATCTGCAAACCTTTACTTCATACTGAACAGTGTTTACTTACTTGAGTCCCATTGATTTTCATTTGACTATACAAATGTGTAAGTGCTTCCCAGGGCCATGTCTACACTAGGAAAGTATTTCAAAATTACTAAATTTGACTTAACTTCAGATTTAACAAATTTCAGCCAGCGTGTCCAAACTATAAGGAAATCTCAAAATTAGTCCGAGGCAGGCTCAGTTAATGTAGATGGACTACCTCAGATTTAGAGCCCCAGGAACTACTGGGGAGTAATTAGTTCAAATCACTCTCGGGTGTAATTATCTCAAAATAGCAGCACTGGAGCGCCCACATTGCCGTTCTTTCAAAATGACTAATTTGGAATTAGTGTTACTCCTGATGAGAAGCAGGAGTACAGATTTCTAATTCTGTAGCCTGCTATTTTGAAATAATGGGCTTTGTAGTGTGGACACTCCGCTTATACACCCTGGCAGGGTGGGTTATTTCAAAATAAAGTCCTAGTCTAGACCAAGGCCAGGAGAGCTGACAGCCACACTGCATCCCTGGGAAAGGTGGAAAGGCTCCTGGAAGGGGCGGGTTCTTGGGCAGAAGGGGCATGGGCAGCCAGCACTCAGCATCACCCAGAGCATGCCACACTCCTCCCCCAGATCTTACAGCCACCTAGAGCGTGTCACACCACTCCCCCAGACCTTACAGCCAGCCAGAGTGTGCCACATGGCACTCTGGCAGCCAGTTAAAGGGCCTGGTGGCTGCGGCCACAAGCCCAAGGCCCTTTAAAATCAGCGGATCCCAGGGCAATTTCCCTAGGCTAAGCTCCTAAAATTAGCCAATGGGAGATGCTGACAACCAGGGCATATGATAAATTCTGCCCTTCTCTGAGATAGGCACTTATCTCTGTTTAGCAATCCATGAATAGAAACCTATTTCCTGGAGTCAAGTGGCTTAGGCACATAGACACATTCATTGCCAAACATGAGTTAGGTGTCCATCTCACTCCACACCAAACAGCCACAGAAGGAGGAGGTGATACCCACCTCGTATCTTGTAACTAGTTGGGTGGAGCACATCCCTGAGATGTAGAAAGCCAGTTTCAGTTCTCTTTCTGCACAGGGAAGAAAGGATTTGAACAAGGGTCTCCCCTGTCACAGGATAGTACTTGGCCCACTGAGCTTATGGGATATTCTGATGTCCCTTCAGTTTCTCCTGTTGAAGCTGTTCCATTGTGGACAAATGAAAGAGGGATTGGAGCTGGGGGACTGGATCTCGTGTTTCCTACTGCCCTAGCAGATGCCCTAACTCCAAAACTATAGAGTCATTCATCTGTTTGCTTGCTCTTTCTCTACCCCAAGCCAACTATATTAAAACATTTATCCTCATTGGAGCAGTCTTTGAACCAGAGAGGAAAATAATTTGAAGCCAGTGCAGAGCATGGTACAATGTGCCCAGAGGAATTGAATGAGTGTGCAATGTACTATCTTGATCAAACACTGCTTCCTGAGGGATAGAGTCTGAGTGTCATATGCAGTGTGACAACTGGGGTGAGTAGCTGCTTATTAATATGAGCAAATGGTTAACAGTCTGGCTGTAGGTGAGCAGCTGCATAAAACATTAACATAAGCTTCTGACTGGTGTTCAGGTGTACCCTACAGGCATCTAATCTCAACTTTATAAAAGCCTGGATAGCTCTAATGTGATATGAACCTGACAGGAGAGTTTGTACATGGCAATAAGGCTGCAAAATTATTTTCTTAATAACCAAAATAGCATGCTTAGCACAATTCTTTTGTAAAAAAAAAAATATTTACTAAATAGGCAAACCTGCTAGAATTACCAGCATAAATTGAATAATTTGGAATCCTACTGGCTTTATTGTAAATGATGCTAAATCAGACGTTCTGACCAATAATATCCCATAAGAGCAGAGAAAATATATACAATCAGTGTTTGAATTTTAATGGTTGTTTTGTGTGGCAGCTGGGAGGGGGGCAACTATTCCATCCAAGTTTCCAAGATTTGTAAGAAGTGTAATTATCCTTCAGTGATGTGACAGCTTAATGGAGATAAGCTTTTAACATAGGGCTGGGTTTTGCCTGGCTATTAACAAGGTGTGCAGTAGGAAGAGAAAGCATAAGCAGCCTCCTTTCTTGCCTGATGTACAGGAGAAACACTTCCCATTCCAAGTGCAAGGCACGTCACTTTGATTTTGCTGCTTCAAACCCTTCCAGGAAAAGGAAAGGAGGAGCCGTGTCTGACAGATGCTTGTTACTTTGTGCATCACTTGGAGAAACGTATGTATCTTGGTGATGGCTACAGTATAAGAACCCCGCAAGCAAAGAATGACTAGAATAGACTAGAATTCCCACCCCAACCTCATGGGCATGGCATCCCAAAAGGAATGGGGAGCAGGTGAGTTATGGCTCAATCCCCTGATGATCTAGTTCAGTGGTCCCCAACGTTGCGTGGCTGCCGGGCGCCCGGGGGCGGGGCCACCCACGAGCCGTGCGCCCGGGGGCGGCACTGTGCATGTGCCGCGCACCCGGGGCAGGGGCTGGCACCGCGCATGTGCCGCGCGCCCGGGGCAGGGGCCGGCAATGCACCCCGGGCCAGCACCGCGCATGGGCCGCGCGCCCGGGGCCGCCCATGAGCCACGCGCCCCAGGCCGGCACCGCACATGTGCCCTGGGGCCGGGGCTGGGGCCACCCACGTGCCCCGGGCCGGCCCTGTGCATGTGCCGCGCGCCCAGGGGAGGGGCCGCCCGTGCGTCCCGCGCCTGGAGCCGGCACCATGCATGTGCTGCGCGCCGGGGGCGGGGCCAGCCCAGATGTTTCAGCGGGCGCCCAGAAATCCCCCGGTGGGCGCCATGGCGCCCGCGGGCACCGCGTTGGGGACCACGGATCTAGTTTATAGTGCTGGGTAACTACATAAGGGAATAAGATATGTGGTGCTACATTCTGAAGCTGACTGACTGGGCGGCGCTGATTAATCAGCTGTGCTGCCACATAGCTTAGATGGAGCACTGATGTCTCTCCTCAGTGGCTTTAGGAGCTTCATTTAATGGTTGAGAAGATTGTCTATGGTCAAAATGAACTTGCTTTTCGTCCTAATTCAACTCCCTATGCATGACATGGAAAGATTCTTATTAATTCAGTATGAGATGGATAAGATCCTAAAAGGGCTGTTCTTTTTCAGACTTTCCTTTTAGGCTGGCCAAAGAAAATTTTGAAAGGACTGCTAAATAAAATCTCCAAGTTTATCTGGGAAAGAAGAAAGCCAGTTCTTTATAGGTAGAATAAGCTTTCTGAAGCTGATCCATTTAGTGTATATATGAACTCGGCAAAGCAGAAAAAGGAGAAATTATGGATGGCTAATGAAGGGATCCATAAAGGTACTGTACTTAGATGCCTAAACACCAGATTTAGGGACCCGAGTCTTGGATGTGGGTACCTATTTCCCTGTTTTGGCTCCACTGCTGTTCACAAACCTCCAAATTGGTACCTAAACTTGCCACCAAAGTTGTTGGATAAAGTTTCCTAGGCACCTATGTTTCTGTCTCATGCATGTGCACTGCTGCTTCCCTCTTGGCATCTGGACATTTGCCTTCCCACCTGAGCCTCACAGGGTATGTCTACACAGCAACATTATTTTGAAATAAGCTGAGTGAATTATTCAAAACAAATAATTATTCAATTAATTTTTCCTCTTCACCTCTGTTCACTAACTATCTGTGAACAGATTGCCTAATTCTCAAATGAATTAATTATTCACATTATTCACCAACTTCTTCCACAAATAATTTTTGCTTTGCAAATTGTTCACTATACTTTCAAGCTGGACGACTTCTTACTCCTTTCAGACAGCCTGCTCCAAGTCCTTCCTGTGCTCTATACAGCATTTATTTCGAAATAGAGCCCTCTTCCTCTGACTTCCTTTACTCTTCATACAATGAGGGTTACAGGAGTTGGAGTAAGAAGTCCTCCAGCTTGACAGTATTTCTACATTATGTCAGAATGACTGCCAGCTGTGTATAAGTGGACTATGTTATTTCGAAATAACACTAGTTATTTCTCAATAATGTTGCTGTGTAGACATAATATAAGGGAGAAGGGTTGCTGGCAGGGTTTTTCTGACAAGAATCCTTAACATTGAAACTGGCCATATTACCACGAATTCCCTCCATGGACTGGCATAGCACAAATTGACCTTCAGGCATACCTTGAGGCTCATCTCTTTTTTAGGCCTTTGTTAAGAGTATGGGATGATAGGTAGTGTGTGGCTGGATGATGAGGTCATTTTTCTGGACAGTTTATGTTTTGTGATCTGGGATTTGTTTAGATGGGCAACTTACCATCATTGATTTTTATCCCTACCTTTGGGAAGGGTGCTTTTAAAAAGCAGTAAATACAAAAGAATAAATAAATATTATTTCTGTGCTTCTTTGAAAGTTCTCTAGCAACAGTGTCTTTGGATTAGATGTGGCATCATGAGTTTTGAAGCTGAGTGAATTATTCAAAACAAGTAATTATTCAATGAATTTTTCCTCTTCACCTCTGTTCACTAACTATCTGTGAACAGATTGCCTAATTCTCAAATGAATTCATTATTCACATTATTCACCAACTTCTTCCACAAATAATTCTTGCTCTGAAAATTGTTCATGATCTGTTCATGCTGTTATATGCTGTATTGGTAGGTCAGAGAAGCATTGCTTCTGCTACTGGCTGAATGACTTTTGTGACCAACAAAACAATGTGAATTGTGAATTTTACAATTGAACATACCATTTTAAATTAACTAAAAAATTAACACGAGTCCATTCAAATGTTCATAGGAAGCAAAAAAACAAAGGTCGTGGAAGTGATAAATTTACTTTTGTTTTGGAATTCATGAATATTTGTGGAAACATTTTCTACTGTTTGCTCAGCTTTGATTTACAACTCCATGAGAGCTGCTGTTCTCTCTCACTTTTTATAACACAGCATAACACTACCTCTTGTTTTCTGTTTTATTTAAATGGACATTCTGAAGCCTATAATAGTACTCTGTAATTTGAGTTGAAAGAGTGTTCTTAACTTCTTGCCCCAAAGTAATGTGTATTCTTCTTGTGTGTTGTTAAATAGTAGCTGGATTCCACCCCAGAGGTGGCAACATTTACATAGCTAGTGGAAAAGTCTCAGAGGGTAGCTGTGTTAGTCTGTAACTTGAAAAACAATGAGTAGTCCTCTGGCACCTTTGGGAATGTCTACACTAGGAAATTATTTTGAAATAACTCCTGAAATAACTACTTTGAAATAGCATATCCATACTACTGGGAAGCCTCAAAATTAGTCTGAGGCAGGCTCCCTTAATGTGGGCACGCTATCTCGATTTAGAGCTCCAGGAAGCTCTGGGGAGTAATTACTTGGAATGACTCTGGGGAGTAGTTATTTTGTAATAACAGCAATGGCGCATCCGCGCTAACGCTATTTTGAAATAACTATTTCAAATAAGTGTTATTCCTCATGGAAAGCAGGAGTTATTATTTTGAAATAACCAGCATGTTATTTTGAAATAACAGACTTGGTAGAGTGGATGTTCCTCTTGTTATTTTGAAATAAGGGGAATTATTTTGAAAATGCTCCCTAGTGTAGACTAGGGCTTAGAGATTAATTTCTGCACAGTGTGTGTGGAGGCTCAGTTTTCAAGTATGGTCATATAAATAACTGGGTCAAAAAATCCTTACACACACATTCCTAGACAGAGACTATGTGAAGAAGTGCCAATTTCTGAAGCTAAATGCAAAACTTAGGATATCCTGTTTAAACATCCACATTTGAAAATTGGTCTCTCTGTCTTCAGTAGAGTTCCAGGAAATTGTTGTTAAATCTTAGCTTCCAAGAGGGCTGAGAATAGTATTAGGAATATAAATATTAAAGGAAAATTCTAGTCCCCTCTGTGGTAGTCAACTAGCTTGTCAGCTACACTGAGTCCTGCACAGCTTAGGAACTGGAGAGATGGAAAAGTGAGTTCAAACTATTTCCTCTATTTAGTGGGCTACTAGAAGCCAAATGAGGAAATGCACAATTCCTCCCTGGCTTTCATTGTATGGCAGTGGTGTGTGTGTGTGTGTGTGTGTGTGTGTGTATGAGAGAGAGAGAGAGAGAGAGAGAGAGATTGGGAAAACACATACAACATCAATCCTGTACAATATGTAACATACTCACATCCAGGCATCTGGTTAGCTCGGCGGATTGGCACATAGGAGATGGAGCCTTGTCTCCACCTGCTCCCTGAGCCTCTCTGACCACTCCTTGATCACTTACAGTGGGAAACATGAGGCATACAGAATCTGTTCTTTTCGCTTCAGCTCTGGGCCCAAGATCTGGGTCATTCCAATGTGGATAATGGAGCAGTCTTATCCTCTTTTTCTGTTGCATGGCCATGGAGGACCAAGTCACGGTCTAGTCCCTTAATTTGGTATATTCTTGAATGAAATTCTCAGCCTAGATGTCACCTGTTTTATCATCCTAAAAAGGTACTCTATCTCTGCTGTAAAGTTTTTGAGGTGGGGACTTTCTCTTTGTTTCTATATGTACAATGCCTAGCACAATAGGACCACAACTGCAATTCAGTTGTTACTCCCAGCATATAAACAATAGTAAGTTGAACAAAGATTTTCATGGAACTGTTACAGAGTTAAGAACATGGATGCCTTAAAACATCAACATCATATCTGGGTGCACAAATTAGTCCTCATGTACCCTTTATATGCCTGCTTGCTGATCTTACTGTGCTAGGATTTGGATTTAATCTTTGCCCATGTTTGAAAATGGACCTTCTCCTAATTCCCCCACACACGTTTTATTTAGAAAAGTGACATGTTCACAAAACTTCATGATGTTATGAATTTCTAATATACAGAATTAGGATTCCATCTTCTTGTCAAGCATCAGGGTAGGAAGCATGTGTATACCAGCTGTTGCCCATGAGAACATCTGTGTGGGAGTGGAGTTTCGAGGGTATGCACTGGTGTGCACATTTGAGAATGGTTCAGACCTCACTTCATGAGTATAATAGCCACACTTACAAAATGCTGTTGATACAAATATGAGGAATCTTCATAATAAAGACCTTCAAAGAACATATTGATATGATAAACAGTTATCATATATTATGTAAATAACATGCAATTATATGCAATGCATATGGTAAATAAAACCTTTCTAAACACACATGTACAAAATAGACAATCAATTATTGGTCCATGAGATTATCACTACATTTTTTTAAAAAGAGCATTCCAGAAACTACAAACTCAAATCAGTGACATTTTATTTTGTGTGAAGCACAACAAACTACCATTTATTGTACTACTGTAAGGCTACGTCTAGACTGGCCCCTTCCCCGGAAGAGGCATGCAAAGCAGGCAAGTCAGAATAGGGAAATCCGCGGGGGATTTAAATATCCCCCGCGGGATTTAAATAAACATGGCTGCCGCTTTTTTTCCGGTTTGGGGAAAAGCTGGAAAAGAGCGTCTAGACTGGCGCGATCCTCCAGAATAAAGCCCTTTTCCAGAGGATCTCTTATTCCTACTTGCAAGGGGCCAGTCTAGACGTAGAAGGGGCCAGTCTAGACATAGTCTAGGTCTTTTTCACAGTACCATTCATTCAGAAGGACCTATTTACTAACTATATATTGGGACCACTTTAGCAACTACTGAACTATTTACTCTGGCATGAAACACAAGGAACTAGTTATCGAGTATTGTTGTGTGCTGCCAGCAGTTAAGACAGGAAGAGAAGAATCCTGTATATAACTAAAAACTATGGGTAAAATTTTTAACGTGGCAGAATCTTGCCTGGATTAGAATTTTACAACATGCAAACTTTAACTCTGTCCGAAAGTGCTATAGGTTTTTTAATTATCTCAAGTGTTTTGTTTTAATTTGATTGAATTTCCACTTCACATCTCATTCACAACAGTACCTCTAACAGCACGTTACACCAAGCCCATGCTGTATGCTTGATGCCGAGCCACAGGGAAGAGTCGCACCTACTCAATTGTACACTTCACTCCCTGCATCAGCTGGGTTTTCCCTAGAGACTTCCAGTCCAAGTACTGATGGGGTTTGAATCTCCTTAATTTATGAGTCAAGAATACAGACTAAGGTGGGAAGGGTGCACTATATGACTCATGTTTAGTGTCTAAAATAAACTGACAATTGTACAGTTGGACACCAACTCTTTAATTTCACTCATTGTGCCTGCCTGGGGGGAGGGTTTTAAGACGCCAGAATCTTCAATCCCACTTACATGTAAATATTTTTCTGGGAAGGAGGCTAAGTAGTCTTTTATCTAATGCTTCTACCTGATACCCTCAGTGCTTGCTTCTTCGTGCTTTCAGTAGCCAGGCAGCCCGCCCATTTACACTTCTAGCCCTTCAGCTGGCAAGTGATTTCCCTGCTTCCCCATTTTAATTTTTTGTGGGGGTAGAATTCAGACAGTAAAGCTGTTCCCACCAAATCCAAGGTTATGGTATGGTAATGTATAGCCTCTCAGCCTAGTCCTGCCAGAACTTGGAAATGTAATGTAACATTAAACATGTGTGTAAGTGTTCAGTGATGCATGGCCTTTATGTGTCCTAAATTCACTCTCTGTCGGTTCTCACAGCGGACAGAGAACCTACTGCTTCTAATAGCCAAAAGTAGTAAGATGTGCTTGTGTTTTCTGGAACTGAAGGGAGACAAATTCTAATCCTGGCTTTCCAAGCAGATGTGTGATTTGTTCTGCAATCCACACTGCTGAATGACTAAAAGAGGAAGGGGATGCTGTATGTAAATAAAGGCTGTATTTTCAGGCTTGAACCAATGTGTATGGCATTTAAGGGGAGCCTTTCAATGGACTTCAGTGGTTGTTAGATTAAATCCTCAGTGCAAAAAGTGACTTTGCTAATGCATGATTCCTGAATGTTGACAACCTCGGCATTCTCTTAGCATTGTGTTTTGTATGTTGTGTATGCTGTGTGAATAGAAAATATACATATTCCTGCTTTTGATAGAATGTATCCCTCTCTTTGAATACTATTGGCAGTACTGCCTTTCATCCATGGCTCATAAGTGAGCTATTGTTTTGCCTCTAGTATATACCAGGCTGAGCAAAATGACAAGTACTTTAAACAAAATCCAGGAGAGGATGCCCTGATCTCTCAATGATAATTTTGTTTTCCTCTGATGAAATTTATTCTAGGGCAGATTCTGCCACCTTTAATCATGTTGAGTAGTAGTAGACTACACTGGCTTTAGTGAAATAAAGCTATCTGAGGCATTTGCATTTGCTGGGTTAGCTCTGTAAACTAAACTTGGGTTTGAAGTGCAACAAGTTCTGCAAAATACCACAAAGCAAGAGAGGCTGTATGGAAGTGCTTTGGCTCTCTGTGTGTGTATTTGCTTTTCTCTCCTTTTCATACAATATAAGAAAGTATACTTTAAAAAAAAAAAGCAGTATTCTAGATTCTAGCCATCATTGCTAGAATTTGTATTTTATATTCAGGGATTGAAGGGCAAAAAGTTCTGCCATTTAAAAAGTGCCACGGCCACTAAAAATGCTTTTTTCTAGATTCTAGGTACCTTTGTTAGAATTTTAAAATACAAAGTTAGATTCATTTCTTTAGCACATGCAAAGGATTTTTTTCCTAATCAGTTTCAACGAATCACATTTTCTATTTTAGTACTGTGAAATAAAAAAATCCAAAATTAAATTAACATCAATATAATTAACCCAATCAAAACACAAATATATAGTTAATTTGCTAATCCAGAAATATTTGACACAGATGAAAATGGGCAAGTGTCCAACCCTGCAAACATGAAAGCATATGAATCAGCTCCCTTCTACAGCCTCAGTCCATAAAGTCAGTGGAGCTATGTATGGAGGCAAGGATCTGTCTATGTATATAAGGCTGTAGGTTTGCATCCTATCTCATTTTCTTTATCTATAAAATGGGGATATTAATAACTTCATATGAAAAGCATCAGATATTGTCTTTCCCTTCTTTCTTTCTTTCTTTCTTTCTTTCTTTCTTTCTTTCTTTCTTTCTTTCTTTCTTTCTTTCTTTCTTTCTTTCTTTCTTTCTTTCTTTCTTTCTTTCTTTCTTTCTTTCTTTCTTTCTTTCTTTCTTTCTTTCAAAAAAGGATCTTGAATGCACTAAGAACTGCTCTGGGGAATGAAGCAAAGTGCAGCATAAGAGTTAAAGTTGTGAAGAGGTTGAAAATAGAATGCTTGATTGCTAGTTGTCTCATGAATCCATACAAAAAAGCAGCTGACAGTATGCTCTTGTTTGGAAAAAATAGGAAATTGGAACCCCATTTAATTTCTCTTTATGTTGGATTCACAGGAATACGTGTGTCATATTTAATCTGGATTTCAAAAAATACAAGAGATTCAGGTTTTGCTGTCTAAACTATACTTCAGAAATGCCTAGTGTTATACATCATTGAGATAATACATCTAAACAGAAAAAAAACCCTTCTTGGTTTCCCTTTCCCTAATCAGTGTTGATAAGTAGTAACAGCTCTTTATTTATAGAGAGGTAACTTTGGGGTATTTCCCATTTGATCTGATATTTTGTGTGTGTGTGTCTATGTCTGTCATTCCTCTATTTACATTTGGCAGCATGCGGGTTTCAGCAACTAAATCAGAACTGAGGGGTTTCAGCAACTAAATTGGAACAGAGATGAAGCACATCTTGCAGAGAACTGGCAACCACTTTGATTGCGACAAACAACATGAAACAGTAATGAAAACAATCGGTTGTCTCTTTTTTCTGACAGTGAGCAAACACTATTCCACACCCACACATATGTCCCCTTCTAGCTGCTTTTCCGCGTTCATACTTTAAAGAGCTTCGTACTCTAGCAGTTACCAGATTCATCTCAAGGCTATAACACTGCACAAGAAACATGATCAGACAGTAATCATAATAAGCAATACAGTTAGTGGATATGTTGCCATCTTGAGGCATCCATACACAGTTCCACTCTTCCATGTCTGTATGAAGAGTAGTTGTAGCAGCACTGGTCCCAGGATATTAGAGAGACAAGCTGGATGAGGTATTATCTTTTATTGGACCAAGAGAGACAAGCTTTCAAGCCACACAGAGCTCTTCCTCAGGGCTGGGAACTTTTGTTGCACCAAACTTGTGCAGTGCCCTTGTGAACCTATTTTTTTCCACAAGAAAAATCATTTAGACTGGGATTTTCAAATGGAGCTGGGTACCTAAATCCCTTAGGCTGCTTTGAAAATCACAGCCTTAACTTTTTTTTCCATGAAAGGGAGCCCACTACTGCCTAGCCAAGAATTGATTAATTATCTTTTCTATTAGAACTCCAATGCCATGAAACACTCTACTTTAGCCAACAACTCACTGAGCTAGTAGGATGTTCAAAGCCCCCTCCCTTTGGTGCACATCAATGGGCAATCTCTTGACTCCTGAGTCTGCAGTCAGATTCACCCACAGGTAGACATTTGCAAATGCACGGAGTTACATTATAGGTTGACCAGACAGCAAAAATGAAAGGGGGGGAGGCAGAAGATGGGGGTGTAATAGGTGCTTAGATAAGACAAAGCTCCAAATATTAAGATTGTACCTAAAAACTCATAAGAACATAAGAACGGCTATACTGCAACAGATCAATGATCCATCCACCACAGAATCCTGTCTGCTGATAGTGGCCAATACCAGATGCCCCAGAGGGAGGGAACTCAACAAGTAATCGTCATGTGATCCTTCCCCTGTCATCCACCTCCAGAGAAACAGGCTAGGGACATCATTGCTGCCCATTCTGGCTAATAGCCATAGATGGACCTAACCTCCATGAATTTATCTAGCTCTTTTTTGAACCCTTTTAAAGTCCTAGCCTTCACCACATCCTCTGGCAAGGAGTTCCACATACTGACTGTGTGCTGAGTGAAGAAAAACTTCCTTTTGTTTGCTTTAAACCTATTAATTTCATTTGGTGACTCCTAGTTCTTATATTGTGGGAATAAGTAAATAACTTTTCCTTATTCACTTTTTCCTCACCAGTCATAATTTTATAAATCTCTATCATAATCCCCCCTTTGTCTGCTCTTTTCTAAACTGAGAAGTCCAAGTCTTTTTAATCTCTCTTCATATGGGACCTGTTTCAATCCCCTAACCATTTTTGTTGCCCTTTTCTGAACCTTTTCCAATGCCAATATATCTTTTTTGAGACAAGGCGACCCCATCTGTATGCAGTATTCAAGATGTGAGCGCACCATAGTTTTATATAGAGGCAATAAGATATTTTCTGTCTTACTCTCTATCCCTTTTTTTAATGATTCCTAACATTCTACTTGCTTTTTTGACTGCTGCTGCACACTAGCTATGTCTACACCACAAGCACATTTTTGCGCAAGAAAATCTGAAGTCAGTCGACAGAACAGAGGGCTTTTTGCGGTATAGGTATACCTCCTTCTACCTGGCATAACTCCTTTTTGCGCTACAGCTCTTGCGCAAAAAGGCACGTGTGGATGCTCTGCAAGGGTTTCTTGCACAAAAAAAGCCCATCTGAAAAAGTACAGGTGCTCTGATGGCCATTCTGTGAATGGCCATCAAAGCTTTCTTGTGCAAGAACGTCCATGCAGTGTGGACGCTCTCTTGCACAAAAGTGCATCGCAAAAGCGATGCGCTTTGAGGTGTGGTTGCACTTTTGCGCAATACGTTTTTGCACAAGAACTCTTCCACAAAAGACTTCTTGCACAAAAACCTTGCAGTGTAGACATAGCCTGAGTGGATGTTTTCAGAGAACTATCCACAATGACTCCAAGATCTCTCTCTTGAGTAGTTGTAACTAAATTAGTCCCTATCATATTGTATGTATAGTTGGGATTATTTTTTCCGATGTGCATTACTTTACATTTATCAACATTAAATTTCATTTGCTGTCCAATCACTTAGTTTGGTGAGATCTTTTTGAAGTTCTTCACAGACTTCTTTGGTCTTAACTATCTTGAGCATTTCGGTATCATCTTCAAATTTTGCCACCTTACTATTTACCATTTTCTCTAGATCATCTATAAATGAGTTGAATAGGATGGGACCCAGGACAGACTTTTGGGGGACCCCACTAGTTACCTCTGTCCACTCTGAAAACTTACCATTTATTCCTACCCTTTGTTTCCTGTCTTTTAACCAGTTATCAGTCCATGAAAGCACCTTCCCTCTTATCCCATAATAGCTTACTTTACTTAAGATCCTTCGGTGAGCGACCTTGTCAAAGGCTTTCTGGAAATCTAAGTATACTATATCCACTAGATCCCCCTTGTCCACATGTTTTTTGGCCCCTTCAAAGAACTCTAGCAGATTAGTAAGGCATGATTTCCCGTTACAGAAACCATGCTGATTTTCCCCCAACAAATTATGTTCATCTATATGTCTGACAATTTTATTCTTTACTATAGTTTCAACTAATTTGCCTGGTACTGATGTTAGACTTACTCATCTGTAATTGCTAGGATCATCTCTAGAGCCCTTTTTAAATATTGGCATCATGTTAGCTATCCTCCAGTCATTAGGTATGGAAGCTGATTTAAAGGATAGGTGACAAACCACAGTTAATAGTTCAGCAATTTCCCATTTGAGTTCTTTCAGAACTCTTGGGTGAATGCCATCTGGTCCCGGTGACTTGTTACTGTTAAGTTTATCAATTTGTTCCAAAACCTCCTCTAATGACACCTCAATCTGAGACAATTCCTCAGATTTCCCTAAAAGGAATACCTCAGGTTTGGGAATCTCCCCAATACCCTCAGCCGTGAAGATTGAAGCAAAGAATTAATTTAGCTTCTCTGCAATGACTTTATCATCTCTGACTGCTCCTCTAGCATCTTGATCGTCCAAGGACCTCACTGGTTGTTTAGTTGGCTTTCTGCTTCTGATGTACTTTAAAAAAAAATTTCCTGCAGTGGGTGTAGGGGGGAACACTCTGGCAGCTGCCTGCAACAGGAAAGGCAGTGGGACACCACACTGCTATTCATAGTAGTGTAGCTAGAGGAGCACTGCTTGAAGGTGTGGAAGCTGTGAAGGGCATATCCCAGGGGTTCAGATTTATAGGGCCTTCCACTCTCACCTAAGCCATGCCTTACAGGCTATACCTTTATTTATAGCCATGCTAGCTGAGCCATGCCTTGTGTGTACACTACATGCCACTGTAAGGCCAGACCTACCCATGTGTGCCCCCACAGATTCAGTAGCCAGACTGGGGCCTTAACTTGTATGTGTACAGCTGCCCTCTCTGGGCTGCCAACATCTTTGCCCATGTGTTTCAGTTTGTGCCTATCTTGCACCCTCCAAGTTCCTCCTTTAGCTCAATCTCTCAGTGGTTAGTTAATAAAACATCTCAAGAAATAGACAGGTTAATGTTTGCATTTATCACATTGATCACTGTATGTTCTATCTCTTTCCTCTCCTCTTTGTCTTGTCTGTTTTAGGTTATAACTGCCAATTGAATGTCACTGTCCCTAGGCACTAGCCTAAAATACGATTAAAATAATAATGCACGTGTGTGTTTGGTGCAGCTTTCCTCTGCTGCACATACATGATTATCTGGTGACCATGATATCTGTGGCCCAGAATCATTAGAAGTGTTGCTCCTTGGCAGTGGCCTCTAGTGTCGAGTGCACTAAGTAGCATTGCGCAGAGTCCACAATACAGTAGTCCTTTCTGCCCTGACTGCCTCTGACTCTCCCTTGTGCTCAGGGCTCGGCATAGTGTATAGTCTATACTTTAGAATGCAGCCTTTGGAAATGTATCTTTTGGGAATTCTGCATAATCAATGCAGCTTCACACTGGAAGGAGCTTTTATCTTGGTGGCTATAGGTAGAGACCTATCCATTTCCCAGACCATTTTAGTCAATTTCACTGTCATAGGATTTTTTAAATCACAGATGCCATGCTTACCGCTATTCAAATCTGAAATATTATGATGTCATTGTAGGGGTCCTGACCCAAAAAGGAGTCGGGAAGGGCTGGTTACAAGATTATTGTAAAAGGGGTTGCAGTACCGCTACCCTCATTTCTGCTCTGCTGCCTGCAAAACTGGGCCATCCATCAGTAACCACTACTCTCTGTTCACTCAGCTTTGAAGGCAGCAGTAAGGGTATGCAATACCACCTGCCCCCAAAATAACCTTGCGACCCCTCCCACACAATTCCCTTTTGGGTCAGGATCCCCAGTTTGAGAAATGCTGGCTTTCTCTGTGAATTAGTATCATATATGTTAAAAGCACACACAAGACCAGATTTCACTGTCTGTGGAGCATTTTTCATGGCTGTGAATTTGGTAGGTCCCTAACTATATGCCAGATGTTCTTTTCTTCGTGGTCAGTCACATTGATTTTGTTGATCTCTTTGCTGCTGTTGCTGAAGCAAACAGATTAAATTCTTTCAGTGGCAGAGTGCTGCTGTTGTCATTCCAGCTGGATGCAGCTAGTTCTTTAGATGTCAGAGTAATCTATTTCTCCGGAGACATGACTATGCATATTAAAATTAAAGTGAGCTGACTTAAATTTGCACTTACATTAACCTAAGCACCAGATTCCTAAGGAGAGTCACTGAAGAGTTGGAGGATGCAACTGAATCAGTGAACTTGGAGTTAGTGAACTATCTAAACCATCAGATGCTAAGCCAAATGACCTAATTCAAAGCCATTAAACTGACTCTTCATTAAGTAATATGGTCAGGGAAATATATATTTTTTATCCTTAGGGTTTTACAGTTCTCTTTATTCTTAGTTCTGTCAGTTTGGATGGGCTGAAAATAATAAATAAAAGCAATTTGTTTGTAAGCCACATGTTTACATGGATTTCCAGCAGGAGCATAAGCAGTGTGTGGTTTTCTTTTCAATTTCTTCAGTTTTCCTATCTATTCTTCCTCCCCACTCTCTCTTCCAGCCTAATGCATTTCTCAGTTCATGTTTGATTTCAATTATTGTGCTAGCTTCCAGAGCTATGATTGTTGAGATCACAGCCTTGTAGTCCTAAAGTCCCAGGGTTTTGCAAAATCATTGCTATTCTACTGAGTTAGACCCTGACAGAATAGAATGAGCAAGATAGTATTCTCTCAGTCAGAAAACATATAGCATGAAACATCCTGTGTTGGAAGAATACTTATACTGTTTCAAGTGGGACAAAGAAATCAGTCTGAAGATATATATCTCCCTTTGATTCCAAATGAGTTAACCAACTCTCAGTCTGACAAGAGTTAGACATTGCTAGCCATAACTGTTACCTTATTTTTTCCAATTAGCTTTTCTCTTCTATGCCTCCATTTTAGACTCAGTTGGACTTTGGATATCCTCTTGACAGTATCTTTCCAATCGTGTTGACTTGTTTCCATCTAGGTGCTCTTTCACACCACATTCCTGTATCTCTATAACAAATTTTCCTTCCCTCTTTTCAGTGATGGCTGGGCAGACAGAGATGAAGTTATTGAAGGTTACGAGCCAGAAGCAAATGGAGGTATCACTATCAAACTGCAATCCCCAGAGGTCTTGTCATTTGATGACTATTTTTTAAAGTTACGTTTGGATACCAACACCCGAAATCCCTGGTTTCCCGAATTCTGGCAGCACAGATTCCAGTGTCGTCTTCCAGGACACCCTCTAGAGAACCCCAACTTTCAAAAGAACTGCACCGGTAAACAATTAAATATCTTTTATGTGGATCTATATAGTTTGATATTGATCTCCCCCTGATTTCTTAATATAAATTTGGTGCTAGTGAAAAATGCTCAACTCATAGGGTCTCAGACCAAAATCCTCACTAATGATATAGATGTGTCATTTGCATTGGCTATGCAAGCTTTCTTACACTGCCTTGTCAGTGTAACTCTCTCCTATTGCAAATGCACCTGGGCACCTGCTTCTTCTGCATCCGACAAGAATTAAGTTAATGTGATGGAGTTTGTGATATTAATAGCTTTGCACTGGATGAGGTAGTACACCACATGTTGTACTAGGTATGTGTAGTATCCATGGATCTTGAAAGCGGTGTTGTGGGTCTGGAATACACCTAGCCCTGACAAAAAAATGCTAAGAGGAGGGTGGGGTCTCCACATGGCCAGTTTGCCCTCTTATATTTGAAGTGGCTTTAGCCATTCCCCCCTGCTTGTTAGGCAGGGTTTCTAGGTCAGGCTGTTCAGGCAGTGGCTTCCCCTGGCCACCTTGCCCAGCCAGTAGTGAAGCAGCTCCAACTGCCCTGACTCTCTGATGTCAAACTGCCTGGTGACATTACTGGTCTGTGAGATCTGGTCCTTGGTAGTTGGTCAGTTTCATAAAGACATAGAGCAAAGTCAACTCTGCTAGGACGCAAAACTGGTTTCAGGAAGTCTATGTCATAGGCAGACAGGATGAGCCACAGTCAGCCCTAGGCTATGTCTACACTGGTGGCTTCTTGCACCAGAAATATGCAAATGAGGCTAAGCATGGAATATTGCCGAGCCTCATTTGCATACCTAATGAGCTGCCATTTTTTTCAGAAGAGGGTCTTGCACCAGAAGGAGCGTCTACACTGCCCCTTCTTGTGCAAGAAAAACCTTCTTGCGCAATGCCGCTACGCTGATTATTTTCAGGAATAATGGCATTGCGCAAGAGGGTTTTTCTTGCACAAGAAAGGGCAGTGTAGATGCTCCTTCTGAAGCAAGAAAAAAATGGCGTCTCATTAGGTATGCAAATGAGGCTTGGCGATATTCCACACAGCCTCATTTGCATATTTCTGGCGCAAGAAGTTGCCAGTGTAGACATAGCCCTAGTGTACAGGGTGGGCGCTAAGGAGCAGCGCTGGGGTGAGAATTCAGGAACCTGACCAACAAAGAAAGGTCTGCCACAGCAGCCATCTGAGGATCCATCTAATTGCACAGACACTTCCCGGTGCCCCCTCCATTGCAGAAGTAGTGCTCCTGGACCCATCAAGGGGCCCAGAAACACTGCCAATCAGGCCCTCAGTGATCTGCCAGAGTTGTTAGGTGGTGGTACGGATGCAGTAGTCCCTCAGGGCAGCCTTAGGTTCTAGCCTCGTGACTCCTCACAGCCTACTTATTCCAGAACGAAGGTTTTGCCTGCTATAGTATTTTCCTCAGTGAAATAAGGTGGAACAAATCTTATAATATTGTTTTTTTCTTTCATGGTGGGAGTGAGGCACACCGATATTAGTGTTTTGTAGAGTTTGGGAAGTAAATGTTAGTGATAGCTGAGGAACTCTACATACTCAATAACACTTCAGAGAGCTGAAAGCTTGATTCACTAATTTCCAGCAACCAATTCAAGCAGAAGGAGCTCCCTAAGGGTATTCTGCAAAGAGATGTTTCTGCTTGTGGGTAGAATGTATTTTGTTCACCTATCTGAAGGGAATGAACAAAATATATTTTTTCAGTTGGATCTCTTTTTAATATCGAGGGTTACAGGTTAGGAGGAGAAGTTTTTTTTTTTTTAAATGATTGATAAAGAGAGAGACTAATAACAACAATGGCAGCTGGAAGTGAGCTGTAGTGTAGGTGGTTATGTATCTTCTCTTGTTCTTATAATTTATAACCAGTATTAACCTGTACTACATTATTTATCATTCCTGAGGGTTCAGGGTTCTATGGAATGGAATAAATTAAATGTGGAAAAAGATCTTTCAGGCTATCTAGTCCCTCCCTTGCCAATATCAGACTGTTCTCTGCTTTGTCCGGTTATTAAATGGGACTTCCATCACTTTCTTCTTTAGTCCTCAGGATCTTGGTAATGGTAGAGTAAAATTCAAATGTTTTGTGATATAAACCAGTAGATTGAGACAAGGCTATTTAATTCATTGCACTCAGGATCCATAATCAAGATTGAAAAACAGCCTCCAGAGAGGCTATGCTAATGAAACAACTTATTTTACTCTATTCTATTTCCCACTGTTGCAATGACCTTGAGGTATTGCATTTTGTTAAGTATTTATTATATAACCTAACCAGACAATTTATGACTTGCATGCTCAACCCAGCAATCTCATATTGCATGATGACTACATGAGCTTCATTAACATGGATACTGAGATCAAGATTTTCCAACATGGATACCTAAAATTCGGCTCCTAAATCCATGTGTAGGGGCCTAAATAGATGTGGTCTGATTTTCAGATGCTGAATCTCCCAGAACTCTCACTGAATTCAATGTGATCTGTAGCCATTTACTTATTAATCAAACCACCTAATTAAGTACTTAAATATGGATTTGGGTTCCTTATTTAGGCATGCAAATTTGAAAATGTTGCCCTACATTCTGAGAGCTATAGCATGGTTACAGAACTCTGAGTCTTCTCCCCTTCAAATAAAACCTCAAATGTAATGTGAAAAGCATGACACTAGTTTAATCAGTTCTAATTCAGTCTGTTTCTGAATGATCTGTATATTTATGTGTTTTGTAATAACACTTCTATTTGTACCTGAGGTATAGGTTTAGTTTGTTATTAGTGTCCAGTCATAATTAAAGCTGGGCAAACAGTGTAAAAATTGGCAGGCATTTATTTTATTTTTAATGGGTTCACTTTAGCTATATTTACACATTTAACAAGGCAATCTGTCCACTTTAATGGTATTTGTGGTCCATGGCCTGCCAGTTTTGTATTCAGGGCTATGTCTACACTGGTGGCTTCTTGTGCAAGAACATCTTGCGCAAGAGTTCTTGTGCAAGAAGTCTTGCGCAAGAAAAAGTCCACACTGCCATGTACGAGCTGTGCTTTTGTGCAAGAGCATCCATGGCAGTGTGGATGCTGTCTTGCGCAAGAAAGTTCTAATAGCCATTTTAGCCATAGGGCTTTCTTGCGCAAGAAATCCCTGCCGAGCGTCCACACTGCCCTCTTGCATAAGAGCACCTGCACAAAAGGTCTTACACTTGTTAAAAAAGAGTGCAGCTCTTCCGCAAGAAGCCCTCTCTTACCACGCCGTACTGTAAATCTTCTTGCACAAGAGCAGGCAGGCAGTGTGGACGCTTGCCGGAAGAACAGCCGTTCTTGCGCAATAACCCATCAGTGTAGACATAGCCCAAGTGTTGGTACTTTTAAAAACAGTTGTTATGTGTCTTTTAGTGCCCTTGGAGGATCACAGGAATGGGGATCAGGACACAAAGTCGTGTGACTGATTATATGAGCAAGGCAAGAAATACAAAGGTTGACTCTGTTTCTCAGCCAAAGAGGGGATGGGAGAGACCTGGTAAAGGTCTCTGCACAAATGGTCAGGATCTGGAGTGGAGTTAGTGGAACTTCTGCCCAGAGGAAGTAGGACAGGATCCCATAAAGGGTCTTCTGGAGTAAAATCAATGGGAAATTTGTGACAGGCACAGGAAAAGCATGATACTCCAGAGGGCCTCCATAAGGAGGTCTGTTACTATTAGAAACTCTGACACCAGGAGTAATTATCTCTGGGTAAGGATTCTGCAAATAGCATAGCTGAAGCTGACATACTCATCACGACATTTTATGTGTGGTAAAGTCAGAGGCTGCTCTCCCGTCAACACTGGTTATTCTTCTCATCTGGATGGAGTACCAGCATCAATAGGAGCACTCTTGGAGATCGATTTATCGTGTCTAAAGTAGACACGATAAATTGATGGCTGCTGGAGCAATCACTGCAGCATCAATCTACCAGTTAGCGTAGACAAGGCCTAGGATGCAAGGGTGTGTTGAAAAGACTAAAAGGAAGTGCATGGGTAAAGAAGTGCATACATTTACATCTAATAATCAGCCTTGAAGGGAGACCTGAACCGCAACACATGGAGTGAGAGTTAATTCATTAATCAGAGGGGAAACTGAGGCTGAAGTGAAAGTGTTGCTACAGCATAGGGTGGCTTATGCTAACGTTTCCCACCAACAACTCCCTTTGTGTTCCTTTTTTGTGACTCTTCTAGTAAAAATGCTCCACTATACTTCTGAAAAGTGAATGTGAAGCTCAACTGTTTTTGTGAAAAGTGAATTATATATTGGAAAACTAAATAATAATTGTGACCAAATGCCCCCATGTAGTCACACCCTACACACAGATCCCTCACTGCTCTAGCCTGCCCTCACTGTTCTTGCTGATTAGGTTAAAAATGGTTATCCAGGAAGAGAACAGAGAAAACATCAGATTACATGGTATTGCTGAACAAAGGATGAACTGTGCATTTCAAATCCAAATATGAACTGATAAGTAATGATCTGCAGATCCAGAACTATTTGCTGAAGAAATATAAGTAATTATTTGAAATAATGCATAGAGCTCTTCCAGTGTCTGCAGACTGTTTGCACACAGAAAAAGTATAAGGAAAAAACAGTCCCATTCTAGTCTTAATTTTCATTTGTCTCTTTGGAAAGGACTGGAATCAATTTGATTTGTCTTTGTGTCACTTGTTTCTAGAATAGACATGCCATCTAGTGTTTGTTAGCTAGTCTTTAGCTTTCCCAGTTGTTTGAATTACTGCAACAAGTTTTTAGCCATAAACTTTTGCAATTTTGATGGATTCCCAAAGATTACAGTTGGTAGTGAAGTTTTGCTGCTTTCTGATTTGTTTCTGCCATTTGATTTCTGTATATCCATTTATTACAACTGGATATTTGATCTGTGGTAACAGGCCATGGGGATTTGGTATTCGCTTCTTACAGTATTGTGATTACCCATTGGAAAATGGATGGGATTGTGTATTTCATTCTTTGTGTTTCGATAAGCCAGCAGAATCAAATAGGTATCTTATTGATTATTCACTGCCTTTTGAAGCAGGTTCTTACTTATTGGTACAGCTTCCTCAGCTACATTATAAGATGCAGGATAGTGTGGTCTGGAATGATTTGCCCCAGGTGCAAATGGCTTGTGCATTATTACAGTTTCATTTACAATGGTACTAATCACTCATGGATGTGACTGTGCAAATGATGGCAAGTATGTATAACCTGACATTTCTTTGCAAACTGCTGGAAACATGCTACTAGCTAAACGTGGACTGTTACTTATATTGTTTGTTTCAGATGCCAATACGTGGAAATTTATTATCTCCTAATAATGATCATCTCTCTTCTGTTGTTTTCTAATCAGTTAATCTCAAACTACAGCTATTAGAATAATCAGCCAGAATTGGATAATCAATAAGACTTAAAAATTAAGAAATCACCTCCTACCCTTGCCAAATTTGTTCTGGAATGTTGCACAGCTGTTTGGTATTCTGTGACTCACATTTGTCACATCTATCACACTTTGAGACTATATCTGTGGTGCCTGTATTCATACCTCACAAAGAACAGTATGTCTTTGTTTGGCCTTTTCTATGCCAAGATGCACACTGCATGGCTAATAGTTCTACCAATATTTATGTCTCTATTCGTTTTTAAAAAAAATATTGCACAGTTATTTTATCATGATTGTTTTAATACTAGACACGTTTGAAGTTATAAAAAAAATCTTCCTTCCAGCCTTTTGGTGAATCTGTAAGACCAGGGGCCTGTGCAGGAGTTTAAATTTGACCACTTTTGGAGAGACGTGTCAAACACATGCATATTGTCCACATTAAACTGTGTCAACACACACACTTACTTCATATGCATAGAAATAAATAGCAGTATGCTAACATTTCATTGAAAGCACACTGGAAGAAATTATAAATGTGTAGAGCCAATTTCTGTAATTTACATGTGGGCCTGTAATGAAGGGACATGGAACTACAATTGCACCTCCCTAAAGGCAGCTTGGGGAAGGATTGTGCTGGAGGAAGCATGGAATTTCTGACATGGCTGGTGTATTAAGCTCCCCTTACTGAGTCCCAGTCAGCCATGCTGGCCAGTTCAGTGGTCAGGGGCAGGATGACACATTCCCCTTAACTCTGTTTAGAGTGAATTGGGGGATTGCAATGGTTCAAAGCATTTTCATAGGGAGAGATATTGAGCCATTCTTCACAAGCATGGGGCACAGTCTGACAATTCTCACCATGTAATTGTGTCTTACAATATTTGGTGTCTTTCTTGTCTCTCAGACCTCAGCTCCTGGAGTCATGTGGTTAAGTGAGAATCTCAACATCCAATTAGAAATAGGGGGTGGGGGATAGCTCAGTGGTTTGAGCATTGGCCTGTTAAATCCAGGGTTGTGAGCTCAATCCTTGAGGGGGCCATTTAGGGATCTGGGGCAAATCTGTCAGGGATGGTATTTGGTCCTGCTGCAAAGGCAGGGGACTGGACTGGTCTGATGACCTCTCAAGGTCCCTTCCAGTTCTTTGAGATAGGTATATCTCCATATATTAAATAGTAAGTTTCAGACCTAGTGGTTGCAGGAAGAAACTTGACAGTATGAGTCTTAGCATCTCAAGAAGCTAACAATAAAGAGAGACTAGTTAGTTAGTTAAATATCCTGACTTTTAAGCCAATCTCATGATTTAGGGATAAGGATGTTAAGGATTAGTCTACTATCCAATAAGCAAATGGTTATTGGATAGTCGAGTCTACTAGTCGCTTCCCACCCTTGCTGCCTCTATCAGATAGAGTCAGCAAAGGCAGGGGGAAGAGGGAGTACTTCAAAGTGACAGCACCTCATGGAGCCCGGGGTATGGGCTCCATGTGGCACTGCCGCTTTAAAATGCCACAGCGGTGTTTCAAAGGGGCAGTGCCGCACAGCTGATACTGAGCTCTGCGCGGTGTTGCCCCTTTGAAATCCCATCAACTACTCAATTAGTAAATTAATCAATATTTAACATCTTTATTTAGGGACCCTGAGTTTTGATTTTTTCACTTGCTCTGGGATTGGCAATACTACATAGGTCTTCTCTCCAAATGTACATATAGTAATGCTGGCTCTCATGACATTTAATTATTTAGTGAATCAGGTGCTTGTGCCACCAATTCCCCCATGGATGTTTTAGCTTTACTTGTGGCACCGTTGTATTTGTGTATGCAACTCTCATTTTGCAGAGCCTTTGACACTAAGCTCTTAAATCCATAACATGCTTCATCATTGGAAATTTTAAAATGTAGATTGAATTAGAGGCTGTCTTTCCTGAATTAATTGCTGTTTAGATGTTTTCTTGAGAGTCCCATGGCTAGAGTTACAGACTTAGAATCGAACCTTACATAACAAGATATGGGGCATTGAGAGAATAAATTTAAATATATATATACTGGTTTTTTGTGACCAAGTGAGAGAAAACCCCATTTGCACTTAAATCTGTTTTTCCTCCCTTTGACAATTAAAAGACAATGTTGACATCCTGAGAGACCTGCCAAAGGCTTTTGAGGACACTTTTGGTGCCCAGCTGTGTAAGTTTGTCTAAAATGGATATCAAGCTCATTACTTTTAGGCATCAGACATCTGTTGCACATATATACAGATGAAACAGATATGGTACTTCCTGAAGGCTAAGTGCATATTTTTGGTAAGAGTCAGAGTTACATTCTGATCAGCTTTAAACACTGAATTTATTATCTAGGAGGAGGAGGAGAAAGAAAGGGTAGTTAAAAATAAAACCCCCTCTTAATTCAAGCATCTGAATGCAAGAAATAGAAGAGCTATTAGGTATATATTCAATTTTGCTATTGTATATACTCCAGCGTGTATAAATAATAGATTACTTCTATTTGAGGAGGCTTTATTGAAAGCCCTGGATTTCAATTGCTTCCTATTTTCTTTGAAGCTTAGATTTAAAAAATGCCAGTTATGGTTAAATGGCAACACTTCCCAGTAACTACTATACAGTGATCTGAGACAACCTAATATTCCTTTATACGTGGAATACCAGCTATCAAAAATATAACTATCTCTTTTCCAAGCTAAAGGCGATTGGGTTGCTGGTTCTACCATTTCCAGGATTGCTGGTCCAGTGTTCACTGCACATCTGCTCCACCCTCCTTTACACCATTTAATCCACTGTTTTGTTGGCCATCTCTGCTCATAAACTCTAGTCTCAAATGCCTCCCTAACAGGATTCACTTCATCTACCCTTTGTACATCCCCATCCCATCTCAGCCATATCTTTGCAACTTCTCGCTGATACCACAGACATCTCACTCCTCATGATGACCTCATTCTGAATGTGCTCCAGCAATGTCACCCCCTCAGTGTCCTCAAGCATCTTTTTTCAATGGCATCACATCTACTGAAGTGCCTCCATTTGGTTGCCCATATCTCCGACCCTTACAGACAAGTTGGTCTTATGATGGTTTTGCATAGCTGCCCTTTATCTAATTTAGGCATTCAGTTGTCATAAATTACTCCACTTGTCCTGTGCCAGACTTTCCTTATGCTCAGCCTCATTACTTGCAGTTCTATCTCTATTTCTCCATTTGCAGCTAACCAACCTCTGAGGTATTTAAATACAGAAATCTGATTTAGGCACTGCCCCTGCCCTAACTATAATTCTGCCATAATTTTTAATGGGAGGATAGATCAAGCCTAACTGCATGAATATAAGAGATGATATCAGCTTGGGAAAAGAAGAACAATTTGGAATATGGAAATGAAAGTAAGAAAGAGAGGTTTCATTTCCAGACATCTTGCAAATGAAGTCTGCAGCCTTCAACACTGGAAGAAATTGAATGCTTAGTGTATTTCAAATCTCAGCACAGAGTCTGCAGACTAAAATTTTGTCACCCAGAAGAAAGCTGTGCTTACTGTATTCTTGCCAAAGGACTGACCTGCTTAATGAATTATGGGGAGTTTTGTATTTTGTTTAGGTTAGTGAGATGCCATGCAGAAGAGCTCCTGCAGAGCTAAAGATAATAACCCTTTTAAAAATTACTAACCTTTTTACAGCTTACAGGTAAGGAAGTTTCAACCATTCAGAAAGATAATATGCATGCAATGCCAATGAGTGGGCTGTTTTGTCTGACAGCATGTTTAGATAATAATCAAATAACCCATCTTCCCTTCCCCGTTCTCTGACTTCCTTAAGTAACCACTGGAACTCGCCTCACTCTCTCAACATGCTCAGTTTGCTCCTCAACCTGCTTCTCTGCCGCCCAGGAATTGATATCAAAATAGGAAGCAGAGGAGTAAACTATTACATCAAGGCACTATTTTTGTTACTAGAAGACTACAAGGGCAATACAAATACTCATTGTCTGGGATTAGAGCCTAAACTAATACTCATGGTTTATTATCAGCAGGATTTTGGACTTAGAGAACATTTCATGTAAGGAGGTTTCATAACCGTTTACATACTTATTAATAAACTTCACAAAGCTTCGCAAGGTAGACAAATTTTTTCTTATTTCAAAAATGTTAAACTGAGCCATGGAGACCACAAGATCACAGAGGCAATCAGTGACTATCAGCAAGAAAGCTTGTCAGATGGAGCTCCCAATCCTCTGTTCTAATCACTTGATGGCAAAATCCTTCCCTTCCTTTGTGTTCACTCTTCCATGTAACAGAACAAGCAGCAACTTTAAGACCCAAAATAGAAAAAACAGAAAAATATTGGTAGTTGAGCATACAACTGCAGCCTGGAAGAGACGGACAATCAGTGGCTTACACAGAGAAGAACCTTTTGTCACAACAGTCTCTATATTATTCTGAGTATATTTGGGTGATTGACATAATTGTCTGAGAGTAATGACAACCTCACTGTACATTTTGGACAGCAAGATCTAATTGAAGCTTTATTGTTATTGTTTGTTAGTAATGAATTGGATGCACTTAAGAATTTATTGATATGATGAGCATAATGTATTTTCTCTACACTAATACGCATTTCTTGTATTAATTACATTAAAATAACTTCATATCAATAGAACTCACATTATAATTACAATGGAAACCCTATAACATTAATATTTTTATTGGTCTGTTCTTGGTTTTATGCCTGTTTCGTGCATATATTGCTTATACTATCTAAAACAGATCAATACAATATCAATTATTTTAAAGGATTTCCATGGTTATTGCAATATGAATTCTAGAGGTACTAGAATACTTTAATATGATAAATACAAGAAATGCACATTTGCATAAGTACATATATAGAGAGATAGATGTAATAATGTACAGTGTGTGTGTGTGTGTGTGTGTGTGTGTGTGTGTGTGTGTGTGTGTGTGTGTGTGTGTGTGTAAAACAATAGATTAGATAATTTACATTAGCTAAAACTGGGATGCATCCATGAACAGATGAATATATTTAATGCTGTTAAAATGGAAGAACTGGTGATATGTGTAAAACTTATCAGGACTTGGTTACTTTTAGGATTTAACTGTTAGGCTGTGTCTAGACTACATGCCTCTGTCGGCAGAGGCATGTATATAAGACAGATCAGCAAAGGCAAATGAAGCCGCGATTTAAATGATCGTGGCTTCATTTACATTTACATGGCTGCCGCGCTGAGCCGACAAACAGCTAATCAGCTGTTTGTCGGCTCGCCGCTAGTCTGGACGTTCCCCCTGTCGACATCAAAGCCCTTTGTCGGCAGCCCCATTATTCCTCGTGGGATGAGGATTACCGGGGCTGCCGACAAAGGGCTTTGATGTCGACAGGGGGAACGTCCAGACTAGCGGCGAGCCGACAAACAGCTCGTCAGCTGTTTGTCGGCTCAGCGTGGCAGCCATGTAAATGTAAATGAAGCCGCTATCATTTAAATCGCGGCTTCATTTTCCTTTGCTGAACAAACAAATCTACATGCCTCTGCCGACAGAGGCATGTAGTGTAGACGTACCCTTAGTGAATATACAGAAAGAAAGCTGTTTTAAGGGATTAGCAACTAAAAGAAAAATGTAGGGTGGTCAGCCTTTCCTGATCTATGTGCCTAAACATAAGATCCTAATTACATATTTAGGGACCTAAATAAAAGAGGCTTGATGTGTTTTCCAAAGGCAGAGAATACACAGAAATCTCTTTAAATTAAAGGAGAATGTGGTTGCCCAGCACCCTTCATAACTGGCCAACTTTTATTTAGCTGCCTAAATGATTTAGTGGTTTCGTGTTAGGCACGGAGTTCAAAAAGTTTGGTCAACGTGACTTTCTAAAAGGTTGGCTAAAGGAAAGACCAGAGAAAGCAAAGACTTTGTCCGCCATTTTTTCATAATGTTGCCACAATGTGAGATTAATTTATGACCCTCCAAACATTTACATCAGATCCTCTGTGGTGTCAGTGCTGCACAGCATTGCTTCTACTGCAGTGCTCATGATGCTAAGTACTGCTATTTCTGGAGCTCTGAAGAAATGGATTGTGCCCATGAAAGCTCATGATACCATCTACATTTTTGTTAGTCTTGCAGCACCTTAGAGACTATTTGTTATTTTTTAAGTTTTTTCAGTTACAGACTAATACGGCTAACCCTCTGAAACTTTCTCACTAGTAGAAAATGCCATTTATCGATTCACCACACCTCAGTCTTTACCATAAAGACAGCCCACAGGGTCAGTTTGGTGGCAAAATTGCTTGGTCAGGTTTATTACTAGCACCCCATGAGAGCTACAGCTACGTTAACAAGTAAGAGGGCAAAGTTGCCTCTCCTATGACTTATCCTTTTACACTCAGTACAAAAATGTTATATATTACATTTCACTAAAGCTCCACCCTTATCCATCATACTGTCATCTTATCCTTATCTTCTGAGGACTTGGTGTGTTTCTGTACAGTCTCTTGAGAATTTGTTTACACAGTTGCTTAAGAGACTTGTGTGATTTTGCACTATCCTCCCCAGTTAGTAATGTGCTTACTTTGGTGTAAGCTAATACCTAGTGTGTTGTTATTTAGCCAAGGCCAGATCCACTCTAGTTCCCAGCATTGAGTCACACTGTTTGTTATGCCTTCGGTTCAGCAAGGCCTATGGAGTGAAATCTGAAGGTATGTATAGGTTGTTACTTCCCATTATTTTCAGGTACATTCTATAGCCAGCACATCACTCTCTGTCTCAGATATTCAAGAAGAGCTAACTGGATAGTACTGGCACAAACCAGTTCAACCGCAGTGCAGAGTTGGACAGTCCAGGAGAGAGCATGAGAAGAGCTCTCTGTTACGTGGAGGAGCATACACATTGCTCCACTGCTCATGGGGTACTGCACACTTTGGTACAAGCTGGGGTGAGGGGGTAGATAACAGAGTCAAGGCTCCACTTCATCCCTGCCCCAGTGTGGCCTTGCCTCCTCCAGTGGAACTAGGAAGGAGCCATCTCAGAACCCTTGTCAGCATAAGAGCAGGAATTTTGCCATACCCTTATGTAGGCCAGCCCAGCATGGAAGACGCCTTGTTGTCTCACTGCATACCACACAAAGATACAGACTTTACTGTGCTTCCAAAATAGCTCCATTTTTATAATGCATTTGAACATAGCCTAATCTCAGACACCCTTACTCATATAGTGCAAATGGATTCTGATTAGGGCTGCCAATTAATCACAGTTCAGTCACACAATTAACTAAAAAAAGCTATTTAAAAATTAATCACTATTAATCACAGTTTTAATCTCAGTGTTAAACAATAGAATACCAACTGAAATGTATTAAATGTTTCTGGATATGTTTCTGCATTGCTAAGACAAACAAGTTTGTTTATATTTATGGGAGATAATGCGGCCTGCTTCTTATTTACACTGTCACCTGTAAGTGAGAACAGGAGTTTGCACGGCACTTTTGTATTCAGCATAGCAAGGTATTTATGTGCAGATATGCTAAACATTTGCATGCCCCTTCATGCTTCAGTCACCATTCCAGAGAACATGCTTCCTTGCTGATGACTCTCAATTAAATATATGTGTTAATTAAATGTGCAAGTCAACTCCTTGGCAGAGGGGGAGTGGGGAGAATTGTATGTCTCCTGCTGTGCTTTACCCATTTTCTGCCATATATTTCATGTTATAGCAGTCTCAGATGGTGAATTGTGATTTGTTTCTAGGACATTTTCACTGCAGATTTGACAAAACATAAAAAAGGTACCAATGTGAGTTTTCTAAAGATAGCTACAGCATTTGATCCAACATTTAAGACTCTGAAGTGCCTTCCAAAAGCTGAGAGGGATAAGATATGGAGCATGCCTTCAGAAGTTTTAAAAACACAACACTCCAATGTGGAAACTATAGAACCCAAACCACATCATCTGCCTCATGATTATGAAAAGGAATATGCATCAGTCCACATTGCTTTGGATTGTTATTGAGCAGAACCCATCATTAGCATGGACACATCCTCTGGAATAGTGGCTGAAGCATTAAGGGACATACGAATCTTTAGAACATTTGGCATGTAAATCTATCTTGTGATGCCAGCTACAACAGTGCCATGTGGATACTTGCTCTCTCTTTCAGGTGACATTGTAAACAAGAAAAGGGCAGCATTATCTCCTGCAAATGTAAACAAACTTGTTTGTCTTAGTGATAGGCTGAATAAGAAGTAGGATTAAGCTGTTTTATAGGCTGCAAATAGTTTTATTTCTGAATGCAGTTATTTTTGTACATAATTCTATGTTTGTAAGTTCAACTTTCATGATAAAGAGATTGTGCTACTATTCTTGTATGAGGTGACTTGAAAAATACTATTTTTGTTTTTTACAGTGCAAATATTTATAATGAAAAATAAATATAAATTGTGCCCTGTACACTTTGTGTTCTGTGATATGAGTTAAATACATCTAGGAATGTAGAAAAAAGCCAGAATATTTAAATAAATGATATTCTATTATTGTATAATAGTGCATCTTTTCTATGCCCATTTAGGCCCTTGTGCCTTTGCTGATACTGTCTAATTGTGATAGCAGTTTTTCTAATCTTTGCTAATTGCCCCAAGACCATCAAGGCACTTTATGTGTGTCCCTGAACAGCCAGCAGAGGGTAAAGGTTTTTGGTCACTAACGAATATTTGAACTAATGACTACAGCTCAGCAAAGAATTTGTAAGAATTTATTCATTACATCTTGACTTCTTTTCCAGTTCATCAGTGGTCTGTGAACAGATTGTGATTTTTATTAAATGAATGTGTTGTTCAAAACTATGTGCTGACTAATTTCACTTGGTTAGATATTAAGCAGAGACCCAACAAGATTTCCACCACCCTTCTTGTTCTCCCAAACTCTTTCCTCCCTGCCCACCTCGCTCAGGGCTGCAAACAAGTAATTATTCGTGGCTAAATTCCTATGGAGAGTTAATTGGGTTTTTGCTCTCTTTCCTCTAGATGTTAGACTATAACTCCCTTCTAGTCATAATTTTAATATGAGCATGGTTCCTTAGTAATTCCAGTTTATAGCAAACATGATTTGCATGCTATTCAATCTGCTCCAGGATAAAACTATTCCCTTACCTACCTCACAGGAATGTTGTTAGACTAAATTCATCCATGTTTGTAAAGCGCTGTGCAAGCATCTCATAGAAGATATTGTGAACCTGACTGAGCAAACATTAAAGTCAAAAGAAAGGTTCCTATTGACTTTAAGCAAGTGAGATCAGGCTCTAAATTAAGTGGTCTCTCTCTTTCTCCTCTTACTATATACATTTCTATTACTTGCATAGTGGTTCTTTTGTCCATTGTGTGCAAACAGAACATTTTATTTATCTTGAAGAAAAAGGAAATGACTGGCAAAAGCAATGAATAAAGCCAGGACTGTAATAAGAAAAGCCAGGCATTCAGAACAGCACTGAAGCATCTTAAAGGAAGATTAACATAATAGAAATAGCATAAAGGAGAAATTTTAGGACACTTTTTTTTTAATCTTACAAGGTCATGCTAAAGATAATGACCTAATTAAAGTGTTTTCAATTAATCCAGTACTCACATGGCTTATAAGAATCTAAATCACAAATTTTGCTTACAAAGGTGAAAGCTAAAGCTTCTAAAAAAAACCCAAACACCTCTTTTTTAATGTTGATTCAGACACTTTCAAGTGTTCAAATTAGCTAGTTTACACTAATGATCTTTTGTCAGAAGATGAAGGGGGGAAGATCACAATAAAATGATCACTGGTTTTTCTGAGAGATGTTTTTGCTTATTAAATGTTGATGTGCAGGTAAAAATGGCAGCTTTACAACATTAAGATAACATGAATAGAATGTTTTATATGTTTCATGAAAACATTGCGTTTAAGGTTATGTCTACACTAGCACATGATCCACAAAACTTTTGTCGTGGGTACTTAATCCCTCCCCCTCCAGGAACAACTAAGTTTTGCTGCTGCAAGTAAAAGTATGAATGCTGCTTTCTTTACAGTAGTGTTCTGCTGTTGACAAAGCAATCCCCCCTTTGGGGGGGGCATATTTCTATTGACAAAAGTGCCAAAAAACAGCATACACACACGTTGACTTTTAGCTAAAAGCTGCGTAGGGTAGACATAGTTGCTTTCTAAAGACTTAAAGAGTCTATATTAATATCTGAGATTTATCTCTAGCAAGAAGAGATGAACAAAATTCCATCTCCTCAATTTGTTAGAAATATCATTTTCTGTGAATAGCTGTCGGTGCCACATAGTTTTCACAAGCTCAAATGCATAACGTAGATGAAATGTATAATAAAGACATAGGATTAGACGGACACGTGATTTCATATATAAATGAAGTAGGTTTTTGGGAGAGATTCCCTTTTGTCCATAGGACTGATTAGCGGATTATTATTTACAATACTAGATGTTCAGATGTTTTCAGTTGAAATACAATTATTTCAATAAATTAAAATTGGGCGATATCTTTGAAGAATAAAATGAATTATGGGGAGATAAGGCTCCAAGCAGAGCTCCAGGGCAAAACTGATCTTGACTCCTTTGTTAATCGAAAACAAACAGTCCTCATACTTTCCGATGTTAGTTAAATCTCATTGCTAAATAGCATTAATTCTGAAAGTCATGAGAAAATTGAGCACCTATTTTTCCAGATTTAAAGTCTTTTTAAAAGACTTCCTTTTAAAATGTTTCAAAAGGCATGTCATGTTTGAGTGTCTCCCTCTGTCATCCTGACCAAATACTTTATCCCAGAAAAATTGTAACAAGATTTTGAAAATTTGGAACAAGATTTTGATTTTGGCTCCTGCAAGAATCAGTTTCTAGAGCAGGAATAGCAAAATGTTCGTTAACTTATTTTTCTTTTCCATAAGCTTCACCAGACCTCCCAACAATTCCAAATGTTATATGACGGTGCTGCTTTGACTCTCCCAAATTGCTTCTCTGGCTTAAAGGGCAGTTTGTCTCAGCCTCTCCCCCCATTTGCGAGGGCCCCTCCTCCCCCGAAGAAAGTGGCATTGCAGTGTGGTGCACAGGGTCATAGAGAACTGAAGTTTGGCCCAACTCTATGTCTATCTACGTGGGTGCATATAGGCCAAATTTGCTTGGTGGTATGACATGGTGCAGTGTCCCATGTTAGCCACTTGAATTTTTAGGAGTTATTGTTTAACTGATGAAGAAGAGAGGAAGCTCAGGAGGGTACCACATGAGGGCAGGAACCACTCTGCAGCTAAGCAGGCTTGAAACTCTGTTCTGACATTCCATGGGCAATTTTGCTGCATCTCCACTCTGAGATCTACTTAAAAGCTTTAAACTAGGTTGCAAGGAACTGCTATGCTGAGCCTCACTCCATTTCTTACAAAGAGGGATAGAGGCAATACTCATCCTGAATTAATAGAAAAGGAAGGTAAAGTAAGTGGCATTTGTATGGTGCTTCTGTCCAATATGCTAATCAACAGACAAAGCACATGTAAAGATCATTGATATTGTTGCCTGCTGGGTAGAAATACAATCAAACCCCTCACACCCGTTAGATGTGAATTATCTAGATGTTGCTTGCAGTACATGCTTTTAAGGTATCTATACTGACCTGAAATGTATATTATAATTCCACTGGGCATTTGGTAAGCTATATAGATTTTCTGTGTGTGCTTAGTGATAAAGTTTCTAGTCTCACTATGTTTTCGGTGATATGGTGACTGTCTGCTGTTTGAATGGAAACTGTGTGATGCCTGTGGTGTGTGGAAACTAGAAGAACTGTTGCAGCTCTGAAATAGTCTTTCTTTCACTTGGGATTCAGTACAGTGCAGAACAGCTGTTGAAATGAGGCCCTGTTACCAACTTACAAGAGGTTCTTGCAATAAGGAAAGTTAATGCCCAAGGAAGCCCAGATATTTCTGTTATTTAAATGGTATCATTCTGACATGTCACCAAATAACATGTCTGAGCTGTGATGGTGAAGCTGGGGGGAATTCCTGCATCATCAGAGTGTGTTCTTGGGAGAAATTTAAAGATCAAATTCATTGTCCGCTTTGAAGATTGGACCATGCCTGCACTAGGAAAAAGGGCATGTTTTTAACATGTTCGTAGGTCAAGATAGTTCTGCTCTAATGGCTTTCCTTGATACACAAACACACGTTACAACTGACTCGTCCACACTAGGATTTTAACACATCAGTTAACCCCTGATATCCCACACAGCTTTTTTTTCTAGTGGGGCCAAAGCCTTTTGTGGACAAAGAGAAATTAGATGGCAGAGATTAGATATTGGGAATGGTGGTAGCACATCTACAGATCAAAACACCTTCCAGTGGGTCAGTATAACTGAGGAGAGTAGGAAAGAACTATGGATGCTTCGGTTCTGGCTGATAGCTTTTCAGTAGTCCATGACAGGAAATAGGGGCAATGGTCTGCTTCCTACTGGATTGGTGTTTGCATTGTGTAAAACACAACTGGGATCAGGATCCTCCTTGGTAGTGTCCTGAAAGTTCAGATTTGAAAGTTATATGTGGACAAAGCTTTCACTGCTGTGTTGTGTCTGATCTATGGCAACTTCAGTGTCTGTTAATTCAGCACCTTCAGTCACATAAAAAACTTTGGATATCAAGAATTTCTATTGATTATCCATGGCGATCCAACATGGCATGTGTGAACTAGTATTCTGAAGCATTGTATTAAAATAAAAAATAGTTATCACTTTTCCTGCAGTGAGTAAGGGAGTTCTTTTAAATGTCTTTGTTTTTTTAAGATCAAGCTGATTTAGACTAGTTTCTTAGACTGGAGCTTTCTGCATAAGTTTGAGATTTTATTGAATTGTTTTCCTCTCACAAAAATAGATAATCCAGAAAAAATGGGATGAGATCAATTGAAACATTTAGCTTCAATAAGTTTAAAATTGTTTTATTATTAACCCTTTGAAAATATAAATTAAAATTTCAAATACAATTGTTTCTAATCAATGAATAAATTTTTCCTCTCAAAGTTTTAACAGTTTCAGTTTTTTTTAATGCCACATCAGAAGAGTTGTTGAAAACATAGATTTTTTGCTAACAGTCTTGTCATTCACATTTTCAAACAAAAAATGTTTTGGAAAATTCTCAACCAGTTGTATTGTTTGGAAGTATTTCAGAGAAATCAGCTAAATAATATTTTGAAAAATCATTTAAATCTCTGTCCTCATTCCATATTCTGTAAGTACATGCAATTATTTAATTTCTATTTTATGGTAATTTTCCCCCCTCTTGTTGTTGTAGGCAATGAGAGTTTAGAAGAAAACTATGTCCAGGACAGTAAAATGGGATTTGTCATCAATGCTATATATGCTATGGCTCATGGCCTACAAAATATGCATCATTCCCTTTGCCCAGGACACGTTGGGCTATGTGATGCTATGAAACCCATCGATGGCAGTAAACTCTTGGAATTCCTCATTAAGTCTTCCTTCATTGGCGTTTCAGGAGAGGAAGTTTGGTTTGATGAAAAGGGAGATGCCCCTGGAAGGTAAGGTGCTAATTCATGTCAGTGAATTGAGCCAAAGAAATTGTTGCTACCGCTAGCAAGTGTTGCTACCGCTAGCAAGACTAGAACATGCAGAAACTGTTTGTCAGAAATTGGGCGTATGTGGGTGAACTTAGTCTTTTCGGTGAGTAATAGTAATCCCAAAAGCAGGATGATCTGTTAATTGCTAGTTTGTAATGGGACTAGGTACCATAGAATGTGTAACCCTTTCTAGCATTTCTGGAGAGAGAGCAGGCTGCTTATCTTATGAAACTTCTGAATTTGAGTTACCATTGGGGTTTCAGCCTCAAAACTCTTCTTAGTATTTCTAGGATGATTTAGTTGCAATACATGGACTGAAGTGTTTTAACTTGCTGAGTTAAAACTTCCTCTCACTCACACCGGTGTCTATCAGAAGCTACTGCATTTAATTCAGTAGTGTTACACAGTTGTTAAACTGATCAAAGTGAGAGGAACTAAAGCTCTGTGCATGTTTGCTCAATGCAATCAAAGAACTGGCATTGTATAGAGAGAGAACCCTGAATAAAGGAGACTTCACAATTTGCAGATGGCATCAGAAAAGAGCATTGCAAGAGCCAATGTTGTCATAAAATGTCTTTAAAAGTTCTTGCTTCTCTTACTAACAGCTTATGTTATTCAAACCAATATTCAGTTTTCCACAATTTGTTCTTTGTGCAGTTTGGTGTATTTAACTCTGCTTGAACAATCAAAAGAGATTGGTCAGTTTTACTCCCCACCTCACCCCCCTCACCTCATCCGTCAGCCCATGTTGTGTTTTGTGCCTGTATTTCTTCAGCCAAAATAACATATAGACCTGGCCAGAGTTTAAGAGGTAGGTGTCAGCAATTGCTTTATGTACATACGGTCAATATACCTGGACAAGTACAGCTACAACATCCTAAGACCACTAGGAAACTTAAATTAATGCATGTCAATCTATTCAGTAATGATTCACACTGGGAATATATTACACCTTTGTTGTGTAGTTTGCATTGGCTACTGATTAGTTTTTATGTTCATTTAGAACTGTGAATCCTAACATCGTTTGGGATCTGATTACCCTCTCTCGCCTCATACAATTCCGCTATGGCAGTGATCAACATAGGGCTACTGTTTATGGCTGTCAGTTTAAAAAAGAGAGGGATTATGAGGAATATTTTCATAAATTCTGAAACACATTTGCTTACCCCTTGATCAATTGCAAGGTTCCCACTCCCTCCAGGCTTCTATTAGTAGGACAGGTTTAGAATTTGGATTGACTGAATGAGAGTGGGTTTTCTTTTGCTGATAACTTATATTTTAAGAGTTGGATTGATGAGCATGAACAAGAATATTTTTGGATTTTATCCTTTGTTTTCTAGATTTTTCATACATGTACTAGTGTATGCTGTTCATTGGATAGGTAATTTAGATCAATAAATAATAAGTATTAGACATTTGGATACATCCAGGAATTTAGGCCTATGAATAGAACCCTGTACAAATACAAGTTTTGTATCCGCATCTGCATCTGTACCCACAAAAATGAGCCACAGATATTCACATTGACATCTGCAGATGGTTACCTGTGGATATAGAGCAGATTTCTGCAAATTTGCAGGATTTTAAATATAAAATTTGTATCTGCATCAGCATCCATATCTGTAAAAATGAACTGAAAATACATACATGCATATCTGCGGGTGTGGATATCTGCAGCTATAAAGCAGATCTCAGCAGATTTGCAGGGCTCTGCCTGTGAAAATCTGCACTTTCAATCATGCATACCTGACTTTGAAAATGTGTCCCAGATTCTACGGTACAGAGAAAAAGTCCTTGACTGGTGTAGATGAATATACAGTAGCATTTTATCAATGTCAAAGTGTCTCCATACCTTAATGAAATATAAAGCTCTATTCTGCACTCAACAATTTATAAATTAAATAAAGAAGAGCATTGGAACCAGAGTGCCTTCTCTGTGACCTTTTATTTTACAGGGACAGATGAGGAGACTGTGTCCCTGGAAGAAAATGAGGTTTTAATATTTTCACAAATATGGGAACCATTTTCAGGCTGCTTTGGAGTCATGTTTTAAGGTTTATTTTATGTATCTATACATCAAGAGAAAACAAACAAAACAATAGTTACTATTATGTTAGTGAATATCCAGTAGTTGAAGTTCCTTGCACATTACCAAATGAACTCAAAGTAACATCCTAAGCTGTAAAGTCCCCAGCTTTCTCCTAGTCCCTCCCAAATGCAATGTGCTCTCTCTGCATTTCTGGCCATTGAAGCTTTTTGGTTTAATTTGCAGTAGTGTTGTATAAAAAAATAAATAAACCCTTATAAGACAGAAAAGAACAATGTTCCCACTTTGAACACTAACATGTATACTGTATTTTATTTACAAAATCCTCTAGTTACTGATGTTTTTAACTCATCATTGATAGTAGCTGATGTGATGGCGTCATTGGTTACCTAGTATAAGGTTGCTTTGCACTTTCTATTTTCAGTTCCTCATAACTTTGTCTAACGTTATCCAGTTAGCTGATATTTTCTCAGACCTATTTTCTGCCACAGACTGAATATATTTTTTAAAAGGTTAAATGAGAAAGTTTGGACAGTTTTGGACAATGAATGTAGACAAAAATGAGTTCACCCCTATTCAGGGGCAGATGACTGTTTTGTGGGGCCCCGGGCAGCATAAAGCCGCGGGGCCGCCCCTTTGCCACGGCGCATGCGCCGTGACGCCATGCACATGCGCGGTGGCGCCACGGCGCATGCACGGGGCTTTTTTAAGTGCGGGGCCAAGGGCAGCCGCCCAGTTCGCCCTGCCCTATATCCGCCCCTGCCCCTATTCCTTCTTCCCACTACGCGCACTCCTCTTTCTTTGAAGAACTCTTGTGCTACCCTGCTTGGCAGCAAATGTTTGAGATCTGTGTAGACTAAAAGTTCTACTGAGGCAATGAAAGCCTTTAATAATCTTCTGTTCTGCTCCCTCAGATTCACTTTCAAGTGCAGTGTATATGGTTGTACATCTGTCTAATTCAAAGTCAGAACAGGAAATAAATAGGTTCTGCTCTCTAGCAATAGATAACTACTAATGCTCATTTATGCTTGTGTATCACACATCTACATTATAATGGACCCTGCTTCATGGATACTGCTTCATGCAGTACTGCATGGTTTATACTAAGGATATTAAAATGCAGTTAATTGACTAGTCGACTAGTCAATGGAATTCCATCGACTAGTTGACTAGTCAATAGGCACTTCCGCATTCTTCCTTTGAAATGTACAAGAGCATCTTGTACATTTCAGAGGAGGAATGTGGAACTTCACATACATCCTGGGGCCAGCAGGAAGTCCCACTGACTCTGGGCTGCATTCAGGTGCCTGCTTTGAATTGCACAAGAATCCCAGCAGACCCTGGGTTCCATGCTACATTGCATGTCGCTAGGAGCCCGGGGTAAGCTGGGAAGTCCCCAGCTGACCTCAGGTTCCATGCAGCACTTCCCCAGAATGTGGGTTCAGCTGGAAACTCCCCAGCTGATCCTGTGTTCTGGGGAAATGCCGCAGGGGAGCCCGGGATTAGCTGAGAACTCCCAGCAGGGGAGTTCCCAGCTAATCCAGGGCAACATGGCTGCTCCTTTGAAAAGCCGCCTGGGGGTTTTAAAGTGGCACACCGCTCTGTGGCACTGCCACTTTGAAGTATCCCCTTCATCCTTCCCTCCCCCTTTGCTGCCTCTCTCTCATAGAGGCAGCAAAGGGGGGAAGGAAATCGATTAGTCGACTACTCAAAATACTATCCGATAAGCAAATGCTTATCGGATAATCAAATAGTCGACTAGTCTTTTACATCCTTAGTTTATACACAACGCTATCGAACAGCATCATTTGTTCCTTTTTTGTATTCTCCTTTTATAAGAACAGGGAAGTGTGTAGGGGGGTAGAAACTGCCCCTTCCCTTTTCTAGCCTCTTCTAGCCTCTTTTTTAAATAACCACCAAAGCTCTCATCCTGCAGCCACACAGAAGGACCTCTGTACCTGCACAGAGCTGTCCTGAAGTGAGTAGTGTCCCATACACGATCTTTGCCTACTGTGATGGGCATTCTCGGGGTGCAACCTGCGACACAGGGGGTACTGCTGAGCCCTGTGTCTCACCAGCCTGGGCTCCTTCTCTCACTGTGATACTCTAACAAGAGGCAGTCCTCTTTAGGTCCTGCATTCACGATTCACAGGCAGGGACACCCCCAGCTGAGTTACAGGAATGTACTTGCCAGCCTCTCATGAACAAAAAATTGAGAGGCTCCAGCTCCAGCCAATGGCTCCCTGGCCTTGCACCCCTGAACTATAATATCCCATCCTGATCCAAGCCTGGCCAATATAAGTTTATTATTCAGTCTACCACTTCTACAAATATACTCAGCATGAGAGACAATTCAACAGGATATTAATGTTCAACAGATCAGTACTTTTAGAGTGATACCTTACAAGACATGCTTTGTACAAAGTGTATCATAATTATATCACTGAGGTATATATAGAAGTTTCAGGGTGTTGCTCTGGGCTAAAGAGTGTCACATTCCCATGGAGCGCTCAGTATGGACAAATGGATCTGCCCAGGCAAATATAGCTGTGGGACTGGATCAGTCCTCTGTGCCCTTTGTTCTCCAGCCTATATATATTAGTAACACTTCAAAATAAAACATTCTCATCTCAATATAGATTTTAAAAATTCAAGAGAACTGAAACAACAGCACAGAAAAGCAAGGCAGGGACTCTCACCCTTAGAAAACTGAACATATTTCTCAATTTATAGTCCAAATCACAATTTCCAGGTTCAGCCTCTTCTCACCCCCTTCTAGATCAAAACACTCCTCCACCTGCCACCCACAATGATCTGCTTCGCCATCTCCCAAGAGCCAGCCTGTCTATCCATCCTCACTTGTGGTCCCTCCTCCTTGTGCTGCTCTCCTCTCTTCATTCCATCACTCCTGCTTATTTCCCCCCCAGCAAATTACTGTGGTTAATCATCATTTTGCACAAACTACAGGCAGGGGGAGAAAGCAGGAGCAAAACAATTAGCAATGAAGGACTACCACACATCAACCCCAACATGCAGGGTATATGAGGGTGAGATGGTAGAGGGTGACGACAGTTAGCTGAGTGTTTACAGAAACTGTGTTTTTATGCTTCCTTTATATCAGCCTGGGGAAATTCTGTTTTACTTGTCTTGGGTAGGAAAGTAGAGTTTTGGGTCTGGGCTCATAAATTATCCTGACATTCTTGCTAGCCCATCTTATGTTTATTGTTAAATCAATGTTTTTGTTTAATTTATGTCACTCATTTGTTTTGTTTTGATATGTTAATTGGATGATGATTCCAAAATGCATAATATAGTGCTGTAATGTGGGACTGGATCGCAACTAGCCTTAATGTTGCCACAAAAGGAAATTAGTAGCTGTAAAGATTTCATGTTCCTACATCTCTGATAGTTAACAGGTAAGGAGGCTGTCACTGGAGGCTAGATGTCAATAGGGGAGATCTATATGTTACATCCTGAAAAAGGCTGTAGCAAAGTACTTCCCATCCAGAACAAAAGGAGTTTGTCCTGTGAGGAACTGTATCTCTGAAGTACAATTATTCCTGGGACAGCATAGCTAGGAGCTTGTCTACACTGCCACTTTCCTGCTCAGGGGTGTGAAAAAAGTGCGCGCGCACATCCTGTGCAGCGAGTTACAGCACTCTAAAGTGGCAGTGTAAACAGGCCCCTGGTATCAATGGCATGATCTAACCCTTGGACAATACGCACCAGTAAACAGCAGAAATTAGTGGTGCCAACTCTGGCGATTTTCTCACACGTTTCTCAGTATTTCATGGGAATTTTTAAAGCCACAGCTTTTGAGTCAAGTGAGTACATAAGAATCTCAGCTTTCATTATTATTAAATTAAGTTTGTATCCCTCCATAGTTTCAGAGACCCATTGTTGTGACCCAAATGTAACTCTAAAGGCTCTGAATCTAGAAGGCAAATAAAAAGACACCCCAAAATGTATTACAGGCAGTCCCCGAGTTATGCAGATCCGAATTACGGGGCGAGAAAAGCTGCTCCCGGTGTCCCTGGTCTGCTGGAGACGGTCCCCAGCAGACCAGAGGCACCGGGAGCAAAGCCTCAGCGACGGCGGGGTCCCGTGCCTCCCCGGCTTTGCCACAGCAAAGCCTCAGAGGCGCGGGACCCCTCTGCCTCCCCGGCTTTGCTTCGGGTGTCCCTGGTCTGCTGGGGACCATCTCCAGCAGACCAGGGACATGGGGAGCAAAGCCACAGTGGCGGCAGGGTCCCGCGCCTCTGAGGTTTTGCCAGAGCAAAGCCTCAGAGGCGCGGCACCCCGCCGCCGCTGCCGCTTTGCTCCCCGTGTCCCTGGTCTGCTGGGGGGGGGGGGAGGCGCAGCTAGTGCGCCCCCCCCCCAGCAGACCAGGCTTTTGTTGTGGACCCTGGGGTAGAGCAGCTGGGGTGCTGCCGGGTTGGTCCTGCAGGGACCTACCTGGCAGCCCAGCTGTTCTGTCCCAGGCTCGAGATTCAGCCATTGTTGAAACTGATCAGTGGCTGATTCCAGGAAGCTGGGGGCAGAGCAATTCTGCCTCCAGCTTCCTGTAGTCAGCCCCTGGTCAGTTTCAGCAGCAGCGGCTGAATCTGGAGCCAGTTCCAACTTACATACAAATTCAACTTAAGAACAAACCTATAGTCCCTATCTTGTACGTAAGCCGGGGACTGCCTGTACTTCTATAACACTTGTGATTTTTAAGTCAGCCTCATGATTTTGGGGTATCTGGCTCATGATTTTTGAAATCTTAGGGTTAGTGATACTGAAGAATGAAGTAGCTGGAAGTGAAGTTATGAAGAGCTGTTGGAGTGAAAATCACAAATTAGCAAGTTTCCATGAAGGAAAAGAATAAAAAGATTTAATACTTGTGTCCATCAGTCTCCATTGTTTTCTCTGTGTTCCTTTCCCAGATATGACATCATGAATCTGCAGTATATAGAGCCCAACAGTTATGACTATGTACTCATTGGAACCTGGCATGAAGGGGTACTGAATATTGATGATTACAGGATTCAGATGAACAAAAGTGGAATGGTCCGGTCAGTGTGCAGTGAACCTTGTTTGAAGGGCCAAATTAAGGTACAACTGAGGAACTTTTCTCTATATTATGTATCCAGGAAAATCCACATTAATGAGAGATGAATTACAAGCCCACACCTTTTTCACCAGATCTGAGAAAACTTGGTTCCGATTGAAAAAGGTGTCTGGCTTGGATTTTTTTTGTTGCTTTTCAGTTATAATAAATGTATAATAATTCAGGTTTTTTTGCATCAATATTATATAAAGAATCATAGGTCAACACATATAAGAAATCAAGGCCAATTTCTTCCACAAAAATTGTACTAGCACATGTCCTTCTGTGTCTTCATGTTCAAATGAAGCACTATACCCAGTGTGTATGAAAATACCAGCTTGTGAGCGTACTTTTGGGGGGATATATTTCTGGAAAATTCTATAGTTACTCAGTCTTTTTCTAGTTCTATAGACAAAGACTCAAATTTCAGTTTGTACCACTGATGCAACCTGTAACAATATGATTATTTTGGTCATAGCCCAGCACTTATTATAACTGTGTTTCTCCTGAGGAGCTGATTTTTAATATGGTGTGCGCTGCAGGAGGAAAAATTTTGTCCCATCAATGGCACCTGGGAGAAAAAAATGTTTATTTAGGCTCACCACAGGAGATACAAAAACACAAGGGAAATATTTATCTGTTTATCAAATAATAGCGCTTGTATCCAGCTACAAAGTAATTTGCCACCTGCCATGTCCAGGTGGCATAAAGACAAATCTAGGCAGTATCACAATAATAGGGGCATAGTTAGAACACAAGTATAAGATGCTCCCATGGAGGAAAACCATCCTCCTAAAACAGCTTCCCATTTCTAATTAAATTCAAAATGTGTAAATAAGAAACACTTGCCTTCTCCCCTCCCTCCTGCCCAATGCATCAAGTTTAAAATTTTAGCAAAGGCTTCATAAAATGTCCAAAACACTTGGAGGGAGAACTATGTCAGTATTCATTGGTCTTTAACGATACCAGCCCTAAAGAAAGAAAAGTTTTGAGATTATACAGTGTACATGTGTATATATGTGTGTGTATCAATGCACACACTCACAGACACACAGGTTCTTCCTGCTTCCATTTGGACTTCACCTCCATAGATTGCAAAAAGAACTGAAGTTTCTGTACAAAACTCAAAAAAACAACCAATTTACATTTTGCAGCTCTTCATGTGGGTGATAGGGAAAATCCTGGAGGAGACGCAGGATTTTTCCTGCTGTCACATGGAGTAAAAGTCTGTTGCAGCACAACAGTAAAAGTCTGTTGCAGCACCTAGGCCAGCACAACTCATTCTTTCAGTTCCATTGGCATCTGGATTGTATTTAATGTACAACTGCATGTTTTACCCCGACAAGATATGCCCAGAATCAATTTAGAAACTCACCTATCCCTCAAATAAAAACTCTTTGGAAGTTTAATGTAAATTATAACTCCCTCTGGGCACGTATACTTCCTGAGTCAAATAGAAGAAAGAAGAATGCAGATGTACCACAAGAGAAGCTGTTGCTGAATTTCTAGCCTACCAGAAGTGACACTGGAAATATCCTATTCTTGTGAGACTTCAAGCACAGGTTTAGGCAATAAGGGTGCAAATAGGTCTCTAAATTTTAATATTCACTCACCTTTAGAAACTTTCCTGGGCCAGTGCTCATATTGCACTGTTTTATAACATAGTAGGAAGTGCTGGTCTGGTGTGGAGACTCATGTTCTTTAGATACTGTCTGAAGGTACTTTTTGTCTTGCAGGTTATAAGGAAAGGGGAAGTGAGCTGCTGCTGGATTTGCACTGCTTGCAAAGAAAATGAATTTGTGCAAGATGAGTTCACATGTAAAGCCTGTGACATGGGCTGGTGGCCTAATGCTGAGCTGACAGGTAGGACAATCTCCTTTCCATACACATCCTCACATAACAGCATGCAGCAAGACAAGTGTACAGTTGTGTGTAACAAGGCAGAACCCTGGAATATTACAAGGGCCCTTTAAGCACAAGTGCCTGTAAAAAGCAGATCACTCCTTGGACAATATTGCGCCTTCTAGCGCTATTCTGCACAGTGTGGGGAGGAAAAGCCAGGTGTGTATTAATGTATATTCATAAATAGTTACAGGGACAAATTACATACTCCGTTTGTGTCATATACGTTCAGTTAACATGAACATTGATAAAAGCACCAAAGTTATGAATTAATTCATTATAATACAATCCTGGCTGGGTTTTGTTACCAGTGATATTGTAGGAGTCAGTGCATCAGCTGGTTTATTTGCTATCTTGTCTGTTCGTTCCATCTTGCAACATGGAACTTCAGATCTGGGGTTTGAGGCTGTATTGCAAAACTTCCATGTATTTCCCCATTCTTCCACCAGGAATATCATCCAGGCACAGCAGATACAGAGTCCCATCCCACCCCTACCACAGGAGACCCCAGCACACAGGAAATTTCAGGGGTGTTGTGGGGAGCGATGGTGTTGGAAGGAGGCTGGAGCAGGGGTCTCAAACTCCCAGCCCATGGGCCATCCCCAGCTAGAGCAACTGCACAATCCATCTTGAAGCTTCTGGCAGGCTATCAGGGCCCTGTCCATTACTGGTTCCCATGCCTCAACCCTTCACTCCATTGCCCTCTTCCCCCCATGGCATCCCATGCAGCTTTGGGAATCATGGTGGGGAGGGAGCATCACAGGGCAGTGGTAGTGGTCAGGCATCCCACATCCCCCGCAATGGCAGGAGCCAGGGAGAAGCAGAGCCACCATGAGGAGCGTATGGGGGGTGCAACTACTGCTGCTGCGTAGCACTAGGCCCCTCCAAAAGCCACTTCTGGAGGACCAGAGCATCATGGGTGGAGAGGAGAAGGGTGATGGCAGGAAGGGGAAGGAATTGGAGCCCGATAACAGACAGTCTCTCTGCCCTCACCGGGAGTCCCGAGCTGGACTGTGCAATCGCTGGTGACAGCTGGGGACAGCCCGCGGTGATATTAATTAACCAATGGAACAATTTACCAAGGACGGTGGTAGACAATTTTTAAGTCAAGATTGAATGCTTTTCTAAAAAATACGCTCTTGAAAATATTCTGGGGTAGTTCTAAGGCCTGTATTATGTAGGAGATCAGACAAGATGATCAAAATGATCTAAAATATATGGGGTACCAAATTTATCCAGGGTACTTATGCTGATTTAGCCACCCCAGTAACACAAAGCAGCTGTAACCCTGCCTATTTGGACAGTTAAACTGGGTTTGCAATTGCTTTGATTTGCTGACACTTCACAGAGCAGTCAGTCAGAGTATGTCTACACTACAAAGTTAATTCGAACTAACAGCTATTAGTTCGAATTAACTTTCATAGGCGCTACACATACAAACCGCTAGTTGGAACTTAATTCGAACTAGCGGAGCGCTTAATTCAAACTAGGTAAAACTCATTCTATGAGGACTAACGCCTAGTTCGAATTAAGTAGTTCAAATTAAGGGCTGTGTAGCCACTTAATTCGAACTAGTGGGAGGCTAGCCCTTCCCAGCTATCCCTGGTGGCCACTCTGGCCAAACCAGGGACCACTCTGCCCCCCTCCCGGCCCCGGAGCCCTTAAAGGGGCACGGTCTGGCTACAGTTCCCATGCCAGGTGCAAGTCTGCCAGCACTCAGCCAGCAGACTGCTGGCTTTTAGAAAAGCATTCAATCTTGACTTAAAAATTGTCTACCACCGTCCACCCGCTGCCACCCAGCCCTCCGCCACTTCCTGCGACCAGGCTGGTGGCTCCCAAGAGCCTGCCCGAGGCCGCTAGAGGCAGGTGCCCGCCTGGTCTAGTGTGAACATCGTGGACCTCATCCACAACCACCGCACTAGGCACAGGAAAGTGGCCATCTAGGGCAGGATAGCTGCCAGCCTGGCCACTCAGGAGCAGGTTTGCATGAAAATCAAGGTGGTCCAGTGAGACCCCCAGCCCTGAGCTTAGAACATAAAAACATAAGAACGGCCATACTGGGTCAGAACAAAGGTCCATCTAGCCCAGTAGCCTGTCTGCCGACAGCGGCCCACACTAGGTACCCTGGAGGGGTTGGACCGAAGACAATGACCAAGCCATTTGTCTCGTGCCATCCATCTCCAGCCTTCCACAAACAGAGGCCAGGGGCACTGTGCTTTTTCAAAAGAGAGCATCTAGATTCTCTGTCAAAAAAGTGGCTTGCTTTGTCGACAGAACTGGCTGTAGTCTAGACGCTCTTTGTTGACAGAAGCTTTGTCTACAGTATCTGTTGACAAAGCTTTTGTCAACAAAAGCCTGTAGTCTAAACATACCCACACTCAGCAGAAGGGTATGTCTACACTACGGCACTAATTCGAACTAACTTAATTCGAATTAAGCTAATTCAAACTAGTGCATCTAGACCTAAAAACTAGTTCAAATTAGCATTTTGCTCATTCGAACTAGCATGTCCACATTGAGTGGACCCTGAACCGAGGTTAAGGTTGGCCGGAAGCAGTGTCGGCAGGGCATCAGATTAGGATTTAGAGCGTGGAGCTGCTGTTTTAGGCTAGCCGAGGGCTGTGCTTAAAGGGACCCGACCCCCACCCCGGACAGACAGTTCTCAGGAGTTCCCCGCTCGCTTGTCTAACTCGATGAGGGACAGCAAAGCAGTCCTGGCTTGGAGTGCCCTGAATGCCCACACTAGGCACATCACAGTACTCGGCCATCAGCCTGGCTGCACTTGCTGCAGGCTGCAGTCTGGGGGGGGGGCAGCAATCAGGGGACTGCAGGAGAGCTTCCACCCCGAGGAGCCACCCCAGTCCTCCCCATCGGGGGCTCGTACCCCATTCCTCCTTCACCTCCTTCCACTTACCCCTCTCTAGCCCCCCTTCCTGGTGTACAAAATAAAGGACACGTGTGTTCAAAAATAGAAACTCTCTTTATTTAACAAAACTCGGGGTGGGGGTAGGGATTAACCTCTGGGGAGTCGTGGAAGAGAGAGGGTGGGAGAGGGGAGGACAACTAAAATGATCAGAGGTTTGGAACAGGTCCCATATGAAGAGAGGCTAAAGAGACTGGGACTTTTCAGCTTACAAAAGAGGAGACTGAGGGGGGATACGATAGAGGTCTATAAAAGCATGAGTGGTGTGGAGAGGGTGCATAAAGAAAAGTTCTTCATTAGTTCCCATAATAGAAGGACTAGAGGACACCAAATGAAATGAATGGGTAGCAGGCTTCAAACTAATAACAGAAAGTTCTTCTTCACAAAGCAAATAGTCAACCTGTGGAACTCCTTGCTGCAGGAGGCTGTGAAGGCTAGAACTAGAACAGAGTTTAAAGAGAAGTTAGATAATGTCATGGAGGTTGGGTCCATGGAGTGCTATTAGCCAGGGGGTAGAAATGGTGTCCCTGGCCTCTGTTTGTGGAAGGCTGGAGATGGATGGCACGAGACAAATGGCTTGGTCATTGTCTTCTGTCCATCCCCTCCAGGGTACCTAGTGTTGGCCACTGTCGGCAGACAGGCTACTGGGCTAGATGGACCTTTGGTCTGACCCAGTACGGCCATTCTTATGTTCTTATGTTCTAAGCTCAGGGCTCAGGGTCGGGGGTCTCACTGGACCCCCTTGATTTTCATGCAAACCTGCTCCTGGGTGGCCAGGCTGGCAGCTATCCTGCCCTAGATGGCCACTTTCCTGTGCCTAGTGCGGAGGTCGTGGACCTTGGAGGCTTCCCCCCAAACCTCGATGAGGTCCACGATGTCCACACTAGACCAGGTGGGTGCCCGCCTCTTGCAGCCCAGGGCAGGCTCCCGGGAGCCACCAGCCTGGTCCTGGGAAGAGGCAGAGGGCTGGGTGGCAGCGGGTGGCTGGCTCGTGCCGTGCCAGGTGCAGGGTCTGCTGGCTGGGTGCTAGCAGGCTTGCATCTGGCGCGGGCACTGTAGCCAGACCGTGCCCCTTTAAGGGCTCCGGGGCCGGGAGAGGGGCAGACGAGTTTCCCTGGTGGTGCCCAGAGTGGCCACCAAGGCAAGCTGGGGAGGGCTAGCCTCCCACTAGTTCGAATTAAGTGGTTACACAGCCCTTAATTCAAACTACTTAATTCGAAGTAGGCGTTAGTCCTCGTAGAATGAGGTTTACCTAGTTCGAATTAAGCGCTCCGCTAGTTCGAATTAAGTTCAAACTAGCGGTTTGCCTGTGTAGCGCCTATCAAAGTTAATTCGAACTAACGGCTGTTAGTTCGAATTAACTTTGTAGTGTAGACATACCCTAATATAGGAGTGATAGGACAGGGAGAATTTCTCATTGTTGAACTATATAAACCATTTTTTTCTGAATTTAATTAAAATCAATATTTTGGGGGCTCCTGCCAGGAACATCCTTTTAATAACTGATGTCATTTGTTTTATCAGAATGTATGGAAAGGAAACAAATGTCTGAGCTAAAACATCCAGTTTCTTCCAGCTTTAAGTAACCAATAGAACAAGACAGGACAAGTAGTTTTATAGGTCTATTACAATATCCATTGTAAAGATCTTATGACTTCAGTTGCATAAGACATGTATTAACAATCACGGGAAACACCTCTGGAGAGTATTTTTGGCCTTATAATGTGAATAGCATTTTTTTAAATAAAAATCAATTAGCCTTCTGCCCTGATAAATATTTCATAGTTAAAGCATAGGACGGCAAAGTAGAAAAAAAAAACCCTAGCCAACTGGTTTTCACTACACATGGTAAATTAACTCTGTTACCTTTTGTTATTACTTTCTATATCCTGTTTTTTTTTAAAGCTTGCAAACTTTTATTTTACTGCCTCTCTTTCCTGTTTGTCTTGTTTTACATAGCTTTCCTACCCCCATGTGTCTCTTCTTCCCATACCAGTCAAAGCACTCCATTAATGTGAGCAGTTCATGACACCATGGCCGGGTGTCATGGAATGTCCTCAGCCCAAAGAGAGTATGTTGTGGCCCACTGGGCTTGTCTGCACACCGAAATTGCACCATGTATCTAAACAGATTTCTTTGTCTTACACACACTCTTAAAGCTAACTGTGTGTGTAAAGGCTCTGTTGAATCATGGCCAAGGCATTGAACATGTTGCCTATGCTGGAGGAATGAGAATAGGGCTTGGTGATACTAAATTCAGACTATACTAGGCTCTTCTAGTGCCCAGACCAGTGCTGCAATACTGGCATACCAATCGAGAACAAAGCTTCGTTTAATATCAATCAAAATGCTTGGTTGCTTCTGACTATTAATCTATTATACAAGCAAAATGGCAGCTGATTCTATTTCTCAGAACTGCTGTGGCTGTTGGCCACAGCTTTCAGGCCTAATTAACATCTTTATTTTCAATTCCATTGCATCCTGAACACATGATGAGAGGTGCCCCTTATCTCACCACAAGAGCAGGGCGTGCACTTGTTTTTCTTTTAAACCTGCTCCTTGAGCTGCAAAAAAATTAGCACCGCTGTTGCTGTTGTATTAGGCAGTGCAGAATAGTACCACCTATGTCAAGGCTGCTTTTGATGACAAGACCCTGTTTTCAGTTGCTTATACATTTGCCAATCTTTAACTATTCAGGCTGAAATTGCCCGTGCAATTTTGCTTTTTATCTGTATTTTGGTGAATATTTCAGCGAATGTGGGTCATCTGTTTCTCAGAATGAACATTGGGGAAATATGTTGACTGGGCCATGTTAAAAAATTCTCATATCTGTTTCACTGAGACCTCCACACCCTGAAGCAAGGACTTGACATTTGGTAGTGGTAGCATCACATACTATGAGTCTCTGAAAATCTCAGTGTGCACATGCTCAGTAGAGACCTCTCCAAAGATTCTGTTAGTACTGAACATGCCCCCCCATCTCAAGGTTTCAGGGATAGAGGACTTTTCTCAACAATTGAGCCTCACAGCACCGAGGGGCCAGTATGGTGCTAGACACCATAACTGAGAGCAGCAAGGCTGTCTCCCCTGTGCTCTCAATGCTTCCATTGCTGCTTCCCAGGTAAGGAGGAGGAGAAAGGGAAACAACACAACTTCATTGCACAGGTGTGAGGAGCTGGGTTAGGGAGGAGAGCATAACTTGAATAAGAGGGTCAGTATGCAAGTGGGTAAGACAAGGAACCAGGTTTCCTGGAGGGAGGCATTGAGATGTGAAGCTTGGACAAAGAGCCACTGGGATGAGGAAGTGGGGAACTGGGAGATGGGCACAGATCTTGGGGTGGGGAGCAGGTGAAAGACTATTCAGAGGAACTGAGGTGGGTAGGGTGTCTGGGACTAGAAGGATGACAGGCTAGAGGGCCTAAGTTGTCAAAATGAAGGTTACCTTCTGTATTTCTAGTACTTTCTGTCTTCTGTTTGACTTTGCAGCCTTAACATTCTTGTAATTTAATTGTAGTTTTATCCAAAGTAAGTCCCATTCCTTATAACTACTTGTATTTTACTAGGATTAGGTGATATCCTTTATGTCTGTTTTCAAATACACACATACCTTATGGATTTGACATTAATGTCATTGAATTCATATTGTCTTTAGAGGAGAATGTGTGAAGGAGCATAAAGGGAAAAAATTAATGAAAATATAGGGAGAAAATGGAGCAGAGATCTAGAGAAGTGTAAACAGACACTGTAAAGAAACAACAAGACAGAAACATTTTAATGAAACACACATACACACACACACGGTTACATCTATCAGGTAGGGGTACTCAGTTGTTCCAGTCTAGCTTTTAGTGGTGTTTCTAATCCACATAAATAGGCTTGCCTTTGTCTAAAAAACAGATGAAAAGCATTTTTGTTTTTGTTTATTTTTAATAAAATCATGAAATAACCCCTTGAAAAATATGAGTTTAAATTACATTAGCTTTGTGAATATACAAAATTGTTTGCAGTTTGAAACCCTTGAACTCCCTATGAAATCTTCCAATCCTTGCCCATAACTGTTGATAATCATCACTTTGCTGTTGTAATAGGTAGGGAGAGGGTGTTAGCTTAGGAGCAAGGATTTCTGGGGATTGTCTCCAAATTATTCAGTTGCCTTTGGAAAGTCAGTTAAAGAATTCAGGAGTTTCTGGTTTTGGGTGCTGAGTGCAATAAGGACACCTCAAATTGACAAGTACTTTTTAATGTATTTAATCTTAACCTTTCTGTGCTTTAGCTCAGTCATCTGTAAAACGAGTATAATAATCCATGCCACATTGGTTACACTAATGTTTATACTCTAGTTTGGCACCCAGAAAGCAGTTTATCCTTCTAGCATGTACTCTTCTAACACTTCGTTTCTTTTCTGTATACCACAGGATGTGAACCCATCCCTGTAAAGTATCTCCAATGGAGCAATATAGAGTCTATCGTGGCTGTGGTCTTCTCCTGCCTGGGGATTCTGGTCACCATGTTTGTCACTCTTATCTTTGTGCTCTATAGGGACACCCCTGTTGTCAAATCTTCCAGCCGGGAGCTCTGCTACATTATACTTGCTGGCATCTTTATGGGTTATATCTGTCCCTTCACCCTTATAGCTAAGCCCACCGTCATTTCCTGCTACTTCCAGCGCCTTCTGGTGGGCCTCTCCTCTGCCATGTGCTACTCTGCTCTAGTGACCAAAACCAACCGCATTGCACGCATCCTGGCAGGGAGCAAGAAGAAGATTTGCACCCGCAAGCCACGCTTCATGAGTGCTTGGGCACAGGTGGTCATTGCCTCCATTTTGATCAGTGTGCAGCTGACACTGGTGGTCACACTAATCATCATGGAGCCCCCTATGCCTATTCTCTCCTATCCCAGCATCAAGGAAGTCTTCCTGATCTGCAACACCAGCAATCTAGGTGTGGTGGCCCCAGTGGGCTACAATGGACTCCTCATTATGAGCTGCACTTATTATGCCTTCAAGACTCGCAACGTGCCCGCCAATTTTAATGAGGCCAAGTACATTGCCTTCACCATGTACACCACCTGTATCATCTGGCTGGCCTTTGTGCCTATTTATTTCGGGAGCAACTACAAGATTATCACCACCTGCTTTGCGGTGAGCCTCAGTGTGACAGTAGCCCTGGGGTGCATGTTCACTCCCAAGATGTATATCATCATTGCCAAGCCTGAGAGGAATGTCCGCAGTGCCTTCACCACCTCCGATGTGGTGCGTATGCACGTTGGGGATGGCAAGGCTCCTTGTAGGTCCAACACATTCCTCAGTATATTCCGAAGAAAGAAGCCAGGTGCTGAAAATCCAAAGTGAGTAATTGGTTGTACGTACATACATGATTGTCTGTCTCTGTCTCTCTCCTGTTCTCTTTAAACCTACCATAGATTGCTGCATTTGTAATAAGGTATGTAATGTTATTTCATCTTGGCTGTGGTCATGAAGGAAGGCTGGGGTAGCTCTAGAATAGTCACCCACCCTTTTCTGGTTCTCTCTCACATTCTGAAAGTAGTTTTGTAGGTAATCCTTCTTTCATGCAGGTAACCAATGCTCCCACTTCCAGCTGCTCACCTTTTGTTGTATGTGGTTTGAGTCTCACATACCCATTTGAAGTGCACTACATTATCGCCCAAACTGAGGTGCAAGTGTATTAGAAAAGTGGACCAGAAATCTGTGTGTGACTTACTATCGATCACACATACCCATGAAATAGCCACTGGTGCCTGTATGTGAAAGTGCAGGGTCTTTCATTTATCCCCTTGATAGCCTTTTATGAAACTCTGTTCATGATTGTCATCAAACTGTATCCCTCCTTATTGTGTGTTGGCACTGTTAGTTTGAGTAGTCCAGTTCCCAGTACTAGAGTTTGCCTCACGGAGTCACAAGGATTAAATAATCATGATGACAGTTTTGCATTTGTAACCTGCTTCTCACTAAGAATAGAAAATAACTAAACTACAGGAGAGAGAGAAAGAAAGAGAGAAAGAGAGAGAGAGAGAACTGTTATTTCAAGCAGCGACTCTCTGTGAGCACCTGTCTGAGCACTGGTGTATTTTTTTTCCTATTTCTTTAATAGTATCATAGTTTTGCAAACACAACACAGTACAGGACACAAACATAGATGCCATTATTTATTCTGGGATCTGGATTTATTATACTCCGGTCATCTGAAGAAGTGGATTTTGCCCATGAAAGCTCATGATACCATCTACATGTTTTGTTAGTCTTTAAGGTGCTACTAGACTATTTGTTGTTTTTTAAGTTTTTACTGTTACAGACTCACTCGCCTACCCCTCTGAAGCTATAGATACCATTGTTAGAGTTGTGATCAAAATGTTAAAAAAAAGAACCAAAGGAGGTAGTGTCCACATTTCAGAGCTCTTTGATAGCATCAAAATTAAATGATCAGTCCATTTATCTGTACTGAGAAGTCAATAGGTTTGTTGAAGTCCTTCATGTTGGTTTCACTTCACTTTGCCCAGGAACCATTTTCATAACTCTCTGAGACACAAGGAGGATACAATTAAGACCACATAAAACTCTTGCTGTGATCAATTTTGCTTTCATGCTATATCGTTACTCCTTAATTTATCAGAAGGCAGGGGGTGGAATATAGGACAAGCATAAACAGTAGAAATACAAACTCAATCAAGGAAGAAATAATTAAGGAGTACACACACATATAAAGAAAGAACTAAGAATAGCAGTCAATTTTTGAGAGACCATTTTAAATTTAGACAATGTGTTCTGGATTGCAATATACTATCAAAATACTGACCATTGCAAGCCACAGACTTGTGGTCCTTGAAGACAGTTGATATGGCAATCCAGTTCTCAATGATTCGGTAGAAGATATATCAGGTCTTAGATCTCTCCAAGAAAACTGTATTTCATTTGTTGACTCTACTATCTATCTTTGATTCAGGCTGCCAGAAGAGATAGATTGGGTGTTTTGCACACTAAACAAGTTTGACAGTTTAGTTCTTTGTTATGTTTTGTTGACTTTTCTTCTAGCTTACTAAAAATAGAATTTTTGAATTTATTAAGGGTTTATAGCTTTAAAGAATGGAGAAGGAATTCACATTTTGAACAGAATTATATTCAGAGTTTATAAAAGCAAAATTAGAGCCAAGCATATAATACAAGAACATTTCTCCTCATTAGAAAACAGCTTTCTGAACTGCATTTGTACCTTATAGAAATGATAGAAAACTTAGCTAAGCTCTACCAAATTTGTTGGTTGCATATCATTTAATATAAGTATGTCTTGACATTTAATTCTTCTCGATTCAGCATGTGTTTAGTTATATAGAACAAAAAGTCCTTATAGCAGATTCAAACTGTGTTCTGAACTAAATGTTCATTAGTCAGTTAATATGCCTTCTGTATTTTGTGCGTAGTCAAGTTTCTGGATCTTTTACATGCCAGAATGCAACCTCTCAATTTGCTAGTGTTGCCTGCTTCATTTATTTTAGCACAGAAGTGGGAGCATTCTGTTTCCAAATACAAGACATAGTCGTTTTGCATACAAGAAGAAGGTTTTGGTGGTGAGGTGACAAGGCATCATAGACAGTAGTTTCAGGATTTTGGAAGCTGCTCAAGCTCCCGGTAGGATCCACTTGCAAAATTTGCAGGGACAGTGAGTGGGGAGAAGATGTAGGCTGATCCTGGGACTGCTGATGATGAAATCAAGGGAAGCAGCTGAATTTACTGGAGACTTTGAATCTGAAATCTAGCTTGAATATGTGAAAAAATGTTTGAAATAGAAATGCGGTCTAGAAGCATATTTAATGCCCAAAGGACTTGCACCCTGGCTTCCTTCCAGCTCCTCCTTGCCTTTCCAGGTTCAGGGTTTTATTTTCAGCTTTTCTCCCTTTGCTTTGCCGTGCAGACCCTTTGTATTGGTCAAGCTGCTCTGCTTGATTCTGTAAATGGAAAATCATGCTTGCTACTTATAAATGGTGAGCAGCACTTTTTCGGAGGGACCTTTATATCAATTTCTTTCCTCTGTCTCTCCTCGTATTTACTTGTTATGTCCTCTCCCATGACTATAATGTACAGGTGCAAGTAAAACTGATATAAGCCAGATTAAACTGTGGTTTCTTCACCAAGGAGAAGAAAACATAACTGACAGCCAGATGTCACAGCCGAATTGATTTCTCCAGGACAAACTGCATAATAGTGATAATCTTCATCAAAAAAGAAAGGCATACTGTCTTTGCTAATTTCAGATGACCTGTTTTCTTCAGATGAGTTACAGCCATGGTGTCCAACCAGTTCTGAAGCAGTAGCCGCTATAGCCGTTGTGATGCTTCTGAGGATAGGTCCATCAATGCCCATTTGCCAGTATGGTCAGGGATGCAACCCTGTTGTCCAGCTATCCCTAAATATCCAATGCCAGAAGATGAGACTAGATGACATGGGATGGATCACTCAAACTTGACCTGTTCTGGTTATTCCTTTTGAAGCATCTAGTACTGGCCACTGTTGGAAGACTAGATATTGTGCCATGGATCTGACCTAGTATGGCCATTCTTACAAGGCCACAACAAAATACAATTATATATCTTGAAATAATACATAGAGTCATTAAATCAACAGTAGTGAATGCAGTATTTCAAACTGGTCATTTTAACCTCTTGATGTTGTCAATGTTTATCCCTGTTGCTATGGTAACATCACCATTTGATAGCTCCACATTATACCTTATCTAAAAATAGACCTAATAAAGTGATGTGTGATGTGCATGTGTGCAAAGGAGGTACATTAAATTGGTCAAGGCCATGCTGTCTACCACTGGACTAATTTGTGTAGACAGCACAAGAAATATACAAATCTAGACACCTATATACATTTACTTGCTTTGTTTTTCTTACTGCTCTTCAGCATTCTTTGGGCTTAGGTCAGAGTCCTATAAGAAGTCCATTAACCCTCCCCCCCACACACACAAATGTCTTCTCTTCTGAATCATATGGAACCTTTCCTCTGCAGCCTGTTTCTTTCTTCCTCAGTTATCATGCAATTAAAAAGATCTCATCTGCCACAAAAGTATGACCCTCTGTTCCTCTCTCCTTCCAAGGCTTCTTTCATCTCTGTAAATCCCTTTTCATTTAAAATCCTGCCACTTATATCTTGGTTTTGTTCTGCTTCTGGGAAAATTCATTTCCTTTGAAGACCCCCATGCAGAGAAGTTTGAGAAAACTGGCTTTATGTAGGATGCAGATCTCCCCAGGTAATATCAGTTCATGTGCTGATAGTCTTCAAAGACCAACCAATTCATAAGCAGACATTTAGACAACATTCCTCTGTCTGTTAGCACAAGAAGCATGAGGCAACACATAGTGTAGTCATAAAAATACATATGGTCCATAAAATCAAACTGGAATTCATACATTATCCATTTCTCAGATCACGAGAGAGAGAGAGATTTCTCAGATCATGAGAGAAAGCGAGAGTGTGTGTGTAAGCATTTCACCCCAAGGTATCCCAGTGGTTAGGATACTTATTTAGGATGTGGGAATCCTTGATTTAAGTGCTTTGTCCAAATGCAGTTGCAAGGCAGCTTTTAGCATGCTAAAAATAGCAGTGTGGGCACAGTGGCTCAAGTTAGCAGCTTGCGCATAGCCCTGTCCAAGATTCTATATACCTGCTCAGGTGGGTGGATAGCATGAAGCAGAGCATGCAGCAAGAGTTTAGACTTCCAGAAGCAACAAACATGAACAATTTTTTTATAACTTGGTCAAAATTGGTTGAATTTAGGGTGGGCGGGACTCCAACCCTCAGCCACCACCCATAGCAACCATCCCTAGCCACCACCAGCTTCCCCAGCCCTACCTTCCAGGGGTGCCAGCTCTATCCCTCGGGAAGCGAGTGTTGGGTGACTTCTGAAACTATTTCCCTTTTTGTTCAAGTTCTTTCACCAAACCATCAAATATGCTATAGTTTTGGATACTTTTTTTAAAATTAGAAACCTGGGGTTTTTTTAATAGAACTACCTTTCTTGAAAGATCAGACTTGAAAACTGCTGACCTCTGTTCTGATCAAATTTTTAAAAAATGTGCCAGACACATCCAAACATGGAAAATTTGATTCTGAATTATTATAGTCATAATCAATTGAAAGTGGAGAGTATAAAGGACAGTGTTGGTCAATTTGGTCAGCCTCAATAGGGGCCACTACAGTATCCACTATAAAAAAATGGATATTAAACTCCTATCCAGTGCTCTGTAACATTGTTCTAACCTGAAATGCCTATGGTATATTTGCAAGTGTTTTCTGTGTCCTAAACTATAATTTAGTCAACAACCTCTGAGTTAACTTTAAAGGGCTTCTATATAGATTAGTGCTTTGTGTAGATTTTTATTGCCAGTTCAGTATGGCTCCTTGCATCATATATGAAATGGTAGGTTGGCCTGCCTTGCAATTTAGAAAATCAATGCACTTGGATATGTTTCTATTATGCCATAATAATTGCAAACACAAGAAGGCAACTCTTTATTTCAGCAGTTACAGCCACTGGAAAACACATAGTCTGAAAGCAAGTACTAATAGAATTAAGTTCCTTAAGTCTCATGTTGCTGCCTTCTCAGTTAGGGCCATAAACTATGTTTAGTCTTCATGCACATCCTGTTAATGCTCATTGGGCAAAGCCAAATCACTGTGACATGGGCTCTTTGAGGAGGGTGATGCAAAAGGATCCTGGAAACAGAGTAGGAAACAAAGGTCACAAGATATTAAATCACAATGGAAAAGAATTAAAAAAACAAATTGATTCTTTAAAAAATAAGAATTAGCAAGATTTATGTGCTTGATCCCACACTTAAGTATTATTTATATTATGGTAGCATCTGAGAACTCTGGTCATGCAGCAGAACCTCCTTGTTCTAGGAGCTCTCTGAACAAAAAGAACCTCTGTTCCTAAGAGCTTACAAAGTATAAGAGACAACAGATGGATGCAGACTGAAAGAGGAGAACCAGGAATCAATGACACAATAGTGGTTATCATAACTAGCTCTGATCTCAGCAATAACACTAATGGCCACATGCTGACCCCTGGTATGTCCACTTCATGCTACTTTGCATTCTTTTATGTCTTTTGATCCTAAGTACCACAGTTTCAAATAGATGATTTTTTTCTAATTTGACTCCTCCCTTGGTACCATATTATCTGCAACACTGTCTCTTGTCACTTTAATACTCTGTGTTCAGTGTACTCTTTTATCTATTTCTGTGGCTGCAATATTTGCCAGGAAACCATCTTGCATTTTCACAAGTATAATGAGAGGTTTAAGTGCCAAATATCTGTCCTTTAACAATGCAAGCACATGTGCCATTGCTAGGAATTACTGAACTTGAACCATAAATGGTTTTATTTGAACATATTGTCTGTGGCAGGTACTGGCCTTTACCCTTTTCTTTCATATGTGTGATATCAATTTCAAAGAAGAAAATTCAGAAAGCCGATTGGGCAAGTCATTCCTTGTCAGTGTATTGAATTAAAATAACTTTTAAAGCCCCCATGAGAAAGAGAAGTACATCCTTCCACAGGGATCATTACAATTAAAGTAAAAAATAGAAAGACACACACACTGATGCAGTCTGAATCTTCATAATTCAATGACATTCTGTTCTGGCCAGATGGCGGGATTGTTCATTACATTTGAGCAACGTATTTGTGTCCATTATTGTCTTCGCTTTGGACTTACATTGGCTGTGATAGAATTGAATATTGTTCTCTCTAGTGCATCTGGAGAGGGGAACAGAGAAGGGCAATAGTTATAACCAAGTGGTTTATTTCTCTTCCTACTCATTTAGTATTCAATAAAATCACCAGAGGTCATGTATGTCCTGTCTATGGCCTGGCACTCAAACTCTGGCTGGCCATGTGTACAATAATTAAAAAGAAAAGTCCTTAGATACCATTTGTGACGTAGTGGGGGTACTTGCTGGGCTGTGGTGACCCCTGCTGTCTGGAGCAAGACCCAGCAGGGAAAACCTCACTAGGCAGAGGTAATGCCAAACTTGTTGAACCAGTGGCCAGACACCCCCCATGGAGAGGAACAAAGGAAGGTGGAATGCTGCCCTGACTGGGGGGGCAGGGCTGGAAGGAAATTTAGTTAGTTCTGTCTGAGAGCATGGAGGAGAGCCTAGGGGAAGGGGCTGGAGTTTAGGGGCCCAGTCTCCCCCATCTCAAGGGGGCCTGAGGCATCCTAGCCCAGCTCTGTGACCAGATTCCATCTGTGCTGTGCTGTATCCTGGAGAGGCAATAAACTTCCTCTATTCCACCGGCTGGTGCAGTCTGTTTGTGCCATTTCGGGGTGCAGGAGACGGGGGACCCCCAACGCGCCGTCACACCATTTAATATTCAAAGGGCTTCCCTTTCCTTAACCTGTGAATGGCAAAGGAAAATTGCAACATTCATACAGGAAAAGTGGAAAATAGAATTAAATCATGTACGGTTTCTCTGTTCATTTAATTAAATTCTTATTCCACTGTCTACAGTACTAAAACCAGTGAGTTAAGTCCTGGAGGGAACAACAAGTTTAAAGAAGCAGTCAAGAAAAAAAATTACTTAAAAAAGCTTCCCCTCCCCCCCTGTCCTTTTCTTATAAGAAATATATGGCAGGATTCCAGGAATTGAGCACTGAATTCAGCATTGGGGTAGACACATTTTGGCTACGTCTACACTGGCCCCTTTTCCGGAAGGGGCATGTAAATTTCAGCAGTCGTCGTAGGGAAATCCGCGGGGGATTTAAATATCCCCCGCGGCATTTAAATAAAAATGTCCGCCGCTTTTTTCCGGCTTTTAAAAAAGCCGGAAAAGAGCGTCTAGACTGGCCCCGATCCTCCGGAAAAAGTGCCCTTTTCCGGAGGCTCTTATTCCTACTTTGAAGTAAGAATAAGAGCCTCCGGAAAAGGGCACTTTTTCCGGAGGATCGGGGCCAGTCTAGACGCTCTTTTCCGGCTTTTTTAAAAGCCGGAAAAAAGCGGCGGACATTTTTATTTAAATGCCGCGGGGGATATTTAAATCCCCCGCGGATTCCCTACGACGACTGCTGAAATTTACATGCCCCTTCCGGAAAAGGGGCCAGTGTAGACGTAGCCCCCATGTAGCAGAGCCAATGTTCTGTGGCCCCAAAGCTGCTTAAGGTTCTACAGAGAAATTCTTCTAATGTAGGGGGTGAGCAAGCAAGTTCGTAGCCAAGCCACATTTGGTGGTCCTAGCACTTACCATATAGGAGGAGTTCTTGAACAAATGGACTCACAAACGGATGGACAGACAGACAGACGTACATTTCTAAAATATATAGTAAGATTAACAAGGCCAACAGATCAGTAACTGGCATAATCAATTTGGCCATGGGTGGTGGGTGGAGCCTCCTTTAGAGGAGATTAGCCCTGACTCTGCCCCTTCCACCCCCCATGTCCAGAGCTCTAAGACCCCCTTTTTCTCTGCTGCCAGCATACCAGAACTTTCTGCTACCAGCCAAAGCCCTGAATCTCTCTGAAGGAGTCCTGAGCCAGCTGCAGCCACACCATGCTTCCCCTCTCCAGACCCCAAGCTGCACAGAGAAACAGCCTCTCTGCTCTGAAAGACATTTTGCTATGCCCCATGCAGGTGCTGGAGCAGCTGAGGAGGCAGAGTTTGCTACATAGATTCCCCCAGGGACATTAGTGGTCAACCCAGAAAATTGGGTAGTACGTACCGCCTCCTCAGCTGTCCCAGAAGCTGCATGGAATACAATAAAACAAAAAAACTCCCCCCCCACCCCCAAACCTCACAATTGGATGGTCTGGTACCCACGGCAACCTCTCCTAAAGGTTTCAGAGCCTTCTCTGGCCTATTATACCTACCACCTGTGACTTGGGATGACCTTAGTAATGCACTTATAAAGCAGGCAATGGCACAACAGCTACATTTATTTGCAACTTCCTTGTAACAGAGCATGACTCACCATGCTCGGTTGAATCTATTCCTGAAGGAATCTGAGAGAGGAAGCAGAATGGAAAAATCTTCCTTTGGACAAGACCTTTGCTTTGTGATGCTGATAGCAAGTGAAGTATCCTACAGCAATTAGAAAAGGAAAATTCTTCCTCCCCCTCCCTCCCACCAAACAAAATTGGCCTTTTTGGGTTGATAGCACAAGAAGTCCATTGAACATCTATGAGCTGTCCATTGTGGCTTGCTTCCGTTGGATTGGTCCCTTCAATTGAAAAAGCTGTCATATAACACCAAAAGTTTTTATTTGTAAGATATTCCCTTCTTTGAAACTTCCCAGACCTGAGCATTTTCAACACTTTCAGTTTCCTCCAATCATATTCACAACTGTACACTGCCACATAATTTCTACAAGAAATAAAGTGAAATAACGAATGGTCTTATAGATGCAGTTTGGCACTTGCACAAGGAGACATGGAAACATTCTTTCTTTACATCATGCTCTTCCATTGCTACTGTTGTGATGTTGAATCACAATATTTAAGTTTATCTGGCTTCTCTGTGGTACTAAACTACAGTGCATTCTAAATCTCTATAGTTAAATACAGTGATGCATAGATGCACGATTACATGGAAGGGAAGTCTTATGATTAATTCAAATACTGTGTATATATTGGATTGGGAGAGACAGACACAGCACTATGAAAACCCTAAAGAAGTCTATCATCCTTTTGATGTAAGACTCAGGAATTTAAAAAAAAAAACAGGTTTAATTTTAATTCCTGCTTGAATGAATAGCTTATTCCTTTTCCTTGTATTTCTATATATATTTGCATTTGTTATAGATCTTTTCTTAATTCCACAAGAGAAAAATGTAGTCATAACATCCCAAACAAGTTTGGAAAATATACCAATTCAGTAGTGACTTACATAGACAATTGTTCTTTACCTTTACTAGGAACTCAGGTACAACATTGATAGGCAAACAAGGTCAATCTAGTATGAAGAATTTCATGCTATTGTATTTAAAATCTAATCATCTTTGGCCCAGTCTACAAATCTCCTAAAATCAGGATTTTATTTTGAGAAGTTAGTAGTGTAGATCATAGTTTTGGGTGGGTCAGAAATACCATGAAAACAGATCCTGCTCTCCTGTAATTCAAAACAATTCAAACAGAATTGAGAGCTGAAATATAGGAGTTCATGAAAACTTACTTTAAGATGTTTAAATTTGAGACTGCCCTCTATCTCCTTCCTCGTCCCCAGAGGTAGTGTGTTTCATCCCTGTGCTTTAGTTATTCACACTTTCCTGGCAAAAAAACACGTGTAACTGTGACACATTTCATGAGCACAAGGTAATTCTAAGTACTCACAAAGTACTTGTTAGACTAAGCCATACATCAGAAAGTCCTGAGATGTGTAATCAGTAGGGATCTCTCAGCCTATGTGTGATTTCATACATCTTTCAGCTAACTTAGAGATATAAACATAAACCTAACACTGAGGATACCATCTGAATTTGTGACAGTCTCTAGAAGATAGTAGGGCTATAAAACAGTAATGGAGTACACTTCTCCGTATGCTATGGAGTGTTATTTTTTAACCTGTGACAGATGTAGTCTGAATAATGTTCTTATTTTAAGTTATCCTACTATAGTTCAGTTCAAGTTATTATTGTAACTTAGCCTTCATGGTATTTAACTCTGTCAAAACACAAAGTCTGAGACAACACAGATGGCAAGATCTTATAAAAAGCATGGGGACTGGAGCATGTTTTGTGGTGTGGTATGTCTCTTGGAGAATGGCACGTCTACATTAACCGGAAAGGTCAACTTAAGATACACAACTCCAGCTACGTTAATTAGTAGAATGAGGTTTACATACGTCGACAAAACTGCTGAGTTTTGTCGATGTTATGTCGACATAACTCAAAGGCAGTGTGGACGCAGGTATAGTTTTGTCGACAAAAGTCCACTTTTGTCGACAAAACCCTGTAGTCTAGACACACCCTGAGGGAGCCTGTGTCAATGGGGGCGCCCTCTCAGTTTGAATTAGCGGGTCTTCACTAGACCTGCTAAATTGAGCCCCAGAAGATTGTTAGCAATAGCGTCAATCTTCTGTATAGTGTAGACATGGCCTTAGAGAAGAGAAAGGCTCATCCATAGTCATGCCACAGTTTTAAAGACAACTTGTGGTGAGACTTTCTCTTTCCTGAGAAGCATGCCACATGTCACAAAATGCTGCAAGATTAAATGTTTTTTTACAAGTGAATAGCTCTGATGAGACTTTTGAAAGTTTGTGATGGAACAAATACAAGATGGGAAATCATGGCTACATATCTGATTGGCCATAATATTTCTTCAACAAGCTTGTGATGTTATCCAGATTTCTGGCAAAGATTTTTGCTGGGCACATAAGGTCAGTCTCAATCTTGTGATGCCCTGTTCATTAGAGAAACAAATACAAACCCCATTTTGGATTAGACAGTGAAGAAGTAAAGCTATAATAAACATGCCTGTTGTCACAATCACCCAGATCTGCTGAAGTGAACATTGTTATTCAGAACAAGTAGGCGATGCCGTTATGGGGCTCTGTTTGCACTGGAGAAACTTTCTAAATGCTTCTTATCATTGTTAATAAAGGAACATGGGGTCAGCTCCATTAATATTATTGTTACACTCCTAGACCTTGAACTGAGTTAAACGCTGGAGTTGTATTACATCTAAAGAACCCAGACATAGCTTGCACAAGCCTCATTGGGGCTGGGTCTCTCCACAAAATACAAAACTCTCCTGAGACCACACCCTGCTTGCCGGCTGTGTCCCCTTTCATCTTTTCAGCAGAGCTCCAGTCCTTAGGCTTAGAGGGACAGGGAACACTAAAATTACCTGGCATTTCAACCAATTCCTAAGAAAAAGGCTCACATTCACATGAAAAGTGATAGAAATGTAGCCGTGTTAGTCTGGGGTAGTTGAAGCAAAATGCAGGACAATGTAGCACTTTAAAGACTAACAAGATGGTTTATTAGATGATGAGCTTTCGTGGGCCAGACCCACTTCCTCAGATCAAATAGTGGAAGAAAGTAGTCACAACCATATATACCAAAGGATACAATTAAAAAAAATGAACAAATATGAAAAGGACAAATCACATTGCAGAACAGAAGGGGGATGCGGGGGGGTGGGAAGGGGGAGGAAGGAAGGTAAGTGTCTGTGAATTGCTGATATTAAAGGTAGGGAGAGTGGGATGTTTGTGAGTTAATGGTATTACAGGTGATAATTGGGGAAACTGTCTTGGTAATGGGTGAGAAAGTTCAAAGACTTGTTAAGTCCTTGTTGGCAAGTGTCGAATTTTAACATGAATGACAGTTCAGAGGATTCCCTTTCAAGTGCAGATGTAAAAGGTCTTTGTAGCAGAATGCAGGTGGCTAAGTCATTTAGAGAGTGTCCTTTCTGGTTAAAGTGGCAAGAAACTGTTTTCTCTTTGTGATCTTGTCTGATATCTGTTTTGTGGGCATTAATCCTTTGGCGAAGTGTCTGAGATGTTTGTCCAATGTACATAGCAGACGGACACTTTCGGCACATGATAGCATAGATTATATTTCTGGATGCGCAGGAATATGTGTTCTTGATCTTATAACTCACTTGGTTAGGTCCAATAATGGTATCAGCAGAATGAATATGTGGACAAAGCTGGCAACGGGGTTTGTTGCAAGGGAAGGTACCAGGATTGGTATTAGTGTGGTATGTCCTGTGGTGGTTGGTAAGAATCATCTTGAGGTTAGGTGGTTGTCTATAGGAGACTATGGGTCTGTCTCCCAGAGCCTCTTTGAGTTATGGTATCCTGTTCCAATATAGGCTGTAGTTTATTGATAATGTGTTGGACAGGTTTAAGTTGGGGGTTGTAGGTGATGACAAGTGGTGTTCTATTGTTGGTTTTCTTGGGTCTGTCTTGAAGTAGATGGTTTCTAGGTATTCGTCTGGCTCTTTCAATTTGCTTTTTTGTTTCTCTGGGTGGGTAGTTGAGATTTATAAATGCTTGGTAGAGATCCTGAAGCTTCTGGTCTCTGTCAGTGGGGTTAGAGCAGATGCGGTTGTATCGAAGGGCTTGGCTATAGACGATGGATCGTGTGGTGTGTTCTGGATGGGAGCTGGATGCATGTAGGTAACTGTATGAGTCGGTGGGTTTTCTGTAGAGAGTGGTGTCTAATTTTCCATTGTTGATTTGTACGGTGGTGTCCAGGAAGTGGATCTCTCGTGTAGAATGGTCCAGGCTGAGGTTGATGGTGGGGTGTAGGTTGTTGAAATCTCTGTGGAATATCTCCAGTGTTTCTTGGCCATGTGTCCAGATCATAAAGATGTCATCGATGTACCGTAGGTAGAGGAGGGGTGAAAGGGGACGGGAGTTGAGGAAACGTTGTTCTAGGTCAGCCATAAAGATGTTAGCATACTGTGGGGCCATGCGTGTACCCATGGCTGTGCCGCTGATCTGGAGGTATAAGTTGTTCTCAAACCGGAAATAATTGTGGGTGAGAACAAAGTTACATATGTCTCCCAGAGGACACTACTGCCAACCTGATAGCAGACATATGTAACTTTGTTCTCACCCACAATTATTTCCGGTTTGAGAACAACTTATACCTCCAGATCAGCGGCACAGCCATGGGTACACGCATGGCCCCACAGTATGCTAACATCTTTATGGCTGACCTAGAACAACGTTTCCTCAACTCCCGTCCCCTTTCACCCCTCCTCTACCTATGGTACATCGATGACATCTTTATGATCTGGACACATGGCCAAGAAACACTGGAGATATTCCACAGAGATTTCAACAACCTACACCCCACCATCAACCTCAGCCTGGACCATTCTACACGAGAGATCCACTTCCTGGACACCACCGTACAAATCAACAATGGAAAATTAGACACCACTCTCTACAGAAAACCCACCGACTCATACAGTTACCTACATGCATCCAGCTCCCATCCAGAACACACCACACGATCCATCGTCTATAGCCAAGCCCTTCGATACAACCGCATCTGCTCTAACCCCACTGACAGAGACCAGAAGCTTCAGGATCTCTACCAAGCATTTATAAATCTCAACTACCCACCCAGAGAAACAAAAAAGCAAATTGAAAGAGCCAGACGAATACCTAGAAACCATCTACTTCAAGACAGACCCAAGAAAACCAACAATAGAACACCACTTGTCATCACCTACAACCCCTAACTTAAACCTGTCCAACACATTATCAATAAACTACAGCCTATATTGGAACAGGATACCATAACTCAAAGAGGCTCTGGGAGACAGACCCATAGTCTCCTATAGACAACCACCTAACCTCAAGATGATTCTTACCAACCACCACAGGACATACCACACTAATACCAACCCTGGTACCTTCCCTTGCAACAAACCCCGTTGCCAGCTTTGTCCACATATTCATTCTGCTGATACCATTATTGGACCTAACCAAGTGAGTTATAAGATCAAGAACACATATTCCTGCGCATCCAGAAATATAATCTACGCTATCATGTGCCGAAAGTGTCCGTCTGCTATGTACTTTGGACAAACATCTCAGACACTTCGCCAAAGGATTAATGCCCACAAAACAGATATCAGACAAGATCACAAAGAGAAAACAGTTTCTTGCCACTTTAACCAGAAAGGACACTCTCTAAATGACTTAGCCACCTGCATTCTGCTACAAAGACCTTTTACATCTGCACTTGAAAGGGAATCCTCTGAACTGTCATTCATGTTAAAATTGACACTTGCCAACAAGGACTTAACAAGTCTTTGAACTTTCTCACCCATTACCAAGACAGTTTCCCCAATTATCACCTGTAATACCATTAACTCACAAACATCCCACTCTCCCTACCTTTAATATCAGCAATTCACAGACACTTACCTTCCTTCCTCCCCCTTCCCACCCCCCCGCATCCCCCTTCTGTTCTGCAATGTGATTTGTCCTTTTCATATTTGTTCATTTTTTTTAATTGTATCCTTTGGTATATATGGTTGTGACTACTTTCTTCCACTATTTGATCTGAGGAAGTGGGTCTGGCCCACGAAAGCTCATCATCTAATAAACCATCTTGTTAGTCTTTAAAGTGCTACATTGTCCTGCATTTTGATTCACATGAAAATACATTGACATACATACATAGTTATGTGAGTGCTACACTCTGGCCCCTCCCCCCACTTGTAAATTTAATGTCATCCTGACATTTCTATCAGCAAAATATACCACTAGGTCCATTTCAGTTAGCCTATAAGATTCATGGCAGAAGCATGGAACTGAGGCATTGGGCATATGGCAAGCTATTTAAAAATCTATGAAATAATAAATAATAACGACATGATATTTGGCAGGACGAATATCCATCCTAGAAAGCAATACTGATTCATTTTCTAATGTTACTTCAGTCTTGGATAAAATACAGGATAAGATAGGTGCTTAGGAGGGCATGTGACATATATGAGGTTAATCCCATGGTGCAATCACCAATCCAATAGTTGGAGTTAGACGATGATAATACGTGTTTCTAGATGTTAATATGAACCAGTTGTCAGTGGATTGTTCTGATAATCTGTCCTGTTGTGCACTACTAATTTCAGGTTCCGTGGTCTAGTTTGGACATTCATGTCTTTCAGTGGCAGGTGCAAATGTCACTTCAGTCTGATTAGCAGTTTCCACGTTTACAGGATCCATAACATCCTCATTTCACAAGTGTGGATAAAATTGTTTCTGCTTGCGGATTCGGAGTCTCTGGTACCATCACATAACAAGCCTGGTATATATGTGAATAATGTAGTTGGAGTCGACAAAGCTTAGGTCTACTTATTGCTGGGATAATGGGAGAGTTTATCCCTCATTGACTTATTTTATAGATTCAATTCCGGTGGAATAGTAGAAACAATGGGAAAGTGATTTGTAGGCAATTTAATGGATCTTCACTAGACCTGAAAAAAATCAACCACCGTTGGATCGGTTGCTGCAGCTCTGACTCCCCTGGACGTGTAAACATACAAGTAGTTGATCTCCATTCTTACTATTAGAATAACTGGAGTCTGAATCCTGTCCTTGTTTTAATCTGTTATAGGCTGTCAAACAATTTAAAGAAATTGCAGTTAATTGTGAGATTTAAAAAATATAGTAGCAATTAAGTTTTAATTGCACAGTTTAACAGTACTAGATTATCAATTTAAATTTATTACAAATATTTTAGGATGTTTTACTACATTTTCAAATTTATTTATTTCAATTGTTACTCATAATACAAAGTATACAGTGCTCACTTTATTATTTGATTACAAATATTTCCACTGTAAAAAATAAAAGAAATAGTATTTTTCAATTCACGTCATAAAAGTACTATAGTGTAAAATCTTTATTGTGAAAGTGCATCTTACAAATGTGGCCTTATTGTGACTTTTTTTTACATAAATTCACTCAGAAACAAAACAATGTAAAACTTTAGAGCCTACAGGGAAACTTGAAGAGGCATATGAATGCTCAGCATACGTGGCATGTAAATACTTTGCAACACCAGCTACAACAGTGTCATATGAACACCTGTTTTCATTTTCACCTGGCATTGTAAATAAAAATCAGGCAGCATTATCTCTCATTACTGTAAACAAGCTTCTTTTACTTCTTGATTGGCAGAACAAGAAACAGGACTGAGTGGACTTGTAGGCTCTAAAGTTTTATTTTTTTTAACACAGCTATATAAAAAAACTTCATCTGCAAGTTGTACTTTCACAGTAAAAAGACTGCACTATAGTACTACTATGAAGTGAACTGAAAAATACAATTTCTTTTGTTTATTTTACAGTACAACTATTTGTAATAAAAATAATATAAAGTGAGCACTGAATACTTCCTATTGTGTGTTATAATTGAAATCAATATATCTAAAAATATAGAAAAATATCCAAAATATTTATGTTTAAATTGGAAATCTATTATTGTTGAATGGTGCAATTAAAACTGTGATTAATCCTGACTATTTTCTTAATCTAGTTAGTTTGTTTTGCATTAATTGCTTGTATTAATTGACAGCCCTAATATCTTATTGTTCTATTTTGCCTTGTTCTCTGTGACTTCCTCTAAGGTAGTTTAGAGGGCATGTCCAAGGGTAAGAGATCACAGGGAATTAAAATATGGGGGGGAGGTGAAGAATTCAAACAAATCTTTTTCCATCTTTTGTTTTTACTTTGTAGACAAAACTATCTCCTTTTTTTAAAAGTAATACATGAATTTTATCTTCTCAATAGCATATTCATTTGCCTGGTTCCTCTCTCTGAAAGATTCCTGACAAGTAATCCTTTCCAGAAATAGATCTTTAAGAACATTTTGATGCCAATTCATTAGCTTCTTTTATCTGCTATTTCCAATTCTCAGTGTAATCTTTATGGGCTTGCTGGTGGTAGAATGTGATTGAACAAACCTAGTGAAGTGATCCACTCTGACTAAAATGCATTTTTATCATCCTTTGTTTCTTTCTAGATGCAAAAAATGTATTGATACGATTGCATAGGATTCTATTGTAACAGCATTAGTTAGTGGAGTTCTAGTAGATTGGTGAGGTTTTACTCAGTGTATGTAGCGATAGTAGTGACATAAAGAGGAACATTGAACATCTGCAGGCAATAAAAACACTCTCATAAGACTGATTATTCATGCAACTCCTTGATGTCCCATCTCTTTGTGTACTTAATATACTTAATATACTTGCCTTTTATATTTTTCAGATAATACCAGCTGATTTCTTGACTTAGTTTGCCGATAAATTACTCCATGTTTCTCCAAATACAATTAATATTATTCACGCATCAGACTGGAGAGCCTAACACATCCTCCTGTGTTTTCATGATTATTAGGTTTTCATACCAAAAACTTACAATGAAAAATTTTAGCAAATACTGATTTTTTTTCTGAACTTCTAAAATTTCTTCCGAATAGACTTTCTGGTAGACAAGATATCTACTGCCAAACAGTTGGTAGTAATTGTTTCCAGCCAAGATACTTTGCCATCTCTTGTATATCCAAGCACTGTAGAATAGCATTAATATAATCTTCGTCTCTCTCGTGCTTTCAGTGATAGCTTTGCCTATTTTGGTTAGGGGATCATCCTGCACATTAGTTTTCCCTGAAGAATATTTCACGCTGAATTTAAATTTAGCTAATTCTGCAGCCTACCAGTGCACTGTGACATTCAGCTTTGCAAAGGTAAACACATAGACTACTGAGTTGTTATTACTGTAAATTATGAAGGATTGTGCGTAGAGGTAGTCATAAACTTTGTTAGTGAAAGTCGGTATTACAGCTAGAAATTCCAGCTTTCATGCAACTGAATTTCAAGTATCCTTAATTTTATATTGTTTCTGATATTTTTTACATTATTCTTCTTTAGCAGTGGCATTGAGGTATAAAGTCTGATTTTTTTTTAAATTCCAGTGCTATAGCCAAATCTTTCTGCTCTTCACTGCTTAAGTGGTTTGTTATATTTTTTACTAAAGTAGTTTTAGCTGTGCCCCTGGGTAATTCACTCTCCTATCCTCTACTGTCCTTTCTTTCACTTTCCAGAGAAAACCTTCTTTTTGAAAAATCATTTTTATTCATCTGACCTTCTGCATTCTGTCCTGGAACCATCCATGGAAGCTCATTCATCTCAAGAGGTTTGATCATTGCAATTCCAGGTGGCAAAAATCTTATATGAGTAAGCAGTTTCTCATGTGAGTGCTCCCACTTACATCTATGGGACTGTTTGTGAGAGTCACTGCTCACCTGTGTCAGAGGTTCCCAGACTGTTTTAAGAACTTTTAACTATTCTGAATAAGTCTGCAGACTCGTGCATTCCATTGCTTTTCTTCTCATTCTTTAGTTTTCTTCATCCCAGCTTTCATTGGTCAAATGAGCTATCCATGAGACAGTCAGACCTCCCTGTTCCTTTGTGAACCCTTTTGTTTCTAAAAAGAATAGTGATGTGTGGAGCAGTTGCCAGCTAAATGTTCAGTTCATTAGATGGTTATGCATATAGGCAAGAGGAGCAAAGCCAAGCCTTCCACCTTTTTATACATACACCCTGCACTAGCAACCGCATGTGATGCCTGAATCTGCTGTGTGATAAACATAAAGGCTATGTCTACACTGGCATGATTTTCCGAAAATGCTTTTAACAGAAAAGTTTTCCGTTAAAAGCATTTTCGGAAAAGCATGTCTAGATTGGCAGGATGCTTTTCCGCAAAAGCACTTTTTGCGGAAAAGCGTCCGTGGCCAATCTAGATGCGGTTTTCCGCAAAAAAGCCCCGATCGCCATTTTCGCGATCGGGGATTTTTTGTGGAAAACACTACTGTGCTGTTTACACTGGCCATTTTCCGCAAAAGTCTTTCGGAAAAAGACTTTTGCCCAAACGGGAGCAGCATAGTATTTCCGGAAAATCACTGACGATCTTCCATGAGATCGTCAGTGCTTTTCCAGAAATTCAAGCGGCCAGGGTAGACAGCTGGCAAGTTTTTCTGCAAAATCAGATGATTTTGTGGAAAAACTTGCCAGTCTAGACACAGCCAAACTCTCTGAACTTCCTGCCACAAAGATACACCTAGGGGTTAGGCTGAGAAGAGACTGAGGGATCAAAGAGCAAACCAAAGCCCCCCTCTTTACTATAACAAATACTATTTATCAATTCCTCATGTTCAGAAGCACCCAACTGACCTCCAGATGATCAAAGGAAGAAAATGAATAGTGGGAAATTCTGCCACTTTTTTGCTATTTTACCCCTTTGGAGTGGAAGTCCCAGCATGGAAAACTGAAGTGGTTATTTTAAGTCATGATGTTATGACTGAAAGGAGATATTTTCCCCTATGCATATGAAAGTGCAGATTTGTATTTTAAAAAACAATTTTGAATGATTCAAGACCATAGATTTGTATGCAAAGCTTACTCAAGTAACAGCTTGATACTCTCATTGTTACCCTTGCTTGCACTCCTCAGTACCCAGTCCTACAATGTAAGAATGGCCAAACTGGGTCAGACCAAAGGCCCATTTGTCCCCTGTCACCCTTTCCCAGCTTTTGACAGAAACTATGGACCCTATCCTTACCCATGTGGGCTAACAGCCATTGATGGACCTAGCCTCCATAAATGTATCTAGTTCTTTTTTGAACTCTGTTCTAGTCTTGACTTTCACAATATCTTCAACATCAACAACCCTTTTGTTGCCCTTTTCTGAACCTTTTTTCAATTTCATTATATCTTTTTTGAATTGGAACTCCTTTCTTCTCCCCTCCCCCCCACCATCTTCATTGACCCAAAATTATTTTATGATTTTTTTTTTTTACTTTTCAGCTTGACAAAAATCTCAAAATAATTTATTTGACTAAAACAACTTTTGCTGCTGCTGTTTTTAATTTTAATTGCCAGCAGATTGAAACATCCATAGTCTCCAAGTTCTTCTTTGGATGCTACTGCAGTGTATATGATAAATAATAACACTGTCCTGCACATGAGGAGTCTCAGCTAAAGGACAGAAACATTCAGATTGAGATCTGTTAGATAAGTGGAGATAGTAGTTCCTGAGTTGTAGATTCACAGCTATACAAAAATAAAATATCACAGATAGCAATTTACACTTTCCTGCAATTTTGACACAGCTGTTTGACTCACAGGATGATTAATTTACACTTAAGGAAAAATATAGTGAGAAAAACAATTCTTCTGTCAGACCCATTCTTCTCAGCATATTTCAGCAGGCCTGTTACTTTCCTGAATTATGAGCAGCTGGCTACAAATAATCTTATGCTTCGAATAACTTAAATTTTAGCTGTAAAAGGACTTCATTCAGGAACCCTCTGCTCTGCTGGGATTTCCTCCAAGGTCTTTTCCTATCAGCTTATTTAGAACTCCTTGACCAATTCTGGAACAACACTTCATCCAATTCAACTCCAACATGTCACTCAGGTTCAGCTTGTAACTCCTTTTTGCCCAGGCTGGCCAGGTCCAGATGCCACGGTTTTAGGTACAGCAGGTTACCACAGTTGCAATTCATTCCTATTTTGTTTACTATAAATATACTCACAACAATTAGTTGTTTTAGCAAATACTTGGTCTAGCTTGTTCAGCAGTTTCTTGTTCAGGCAAGTCTTGTCTTACTTTGGGCATGTTCGTGTCACCTAAACCGACCCTACACGCTCTCTCATAGTCTCCTCTGTGATAGACTCTGTACATGTTGAACCCCTGTCTTTTTAAACACCTTTGTTATGGTATGCCAATTCCTCATCTGAACACACAGTAGGCCTGGTTCTCTGTCTACAGGATATATAAATAACTGGCATTAGCACAGTAGGAGTTAGCTATATCTTGCAGAGGGAGACTACAGCCCTTAATAATGGCATTTTAATCACAGTGTAACACTACAAAGATGGATAGGATACCAATTTTTTTGAAACAGGATAGGATACAGGATCATTTGACTTCCTGCTGAACATTGCCACCACTTTGGTAGAATGTGGCAGCCAACTTAACAGAGTCAGTGCGCAGCTCATCCATTTAAGGACAGAATTGAAAGGAACACACCTTTTCAACTAATTTTACAGGGAATTTAAGGGGTTGTGATATCTTTATTAATATATTTATTGTAATATATTTATTGTCAGGACATACAGCTCTTAACTTGGCCCTGTCATCATTTGGAGAAGAAGAACAAAGATGCTTTCTGAATGCATTAAAAGGATTTTTGACTGGGTCTTGAAAGTCTGTACCCTTCCCACCTTTGTACATGAGAAATAGTCAGAATGAGGCTATATCAGGATAGGAGGAAATACAGAGTAAAAAAGCCACAACGTGATCATGAAATGTCAGACTATATCCAGTCGAATCAGTTGCCTCAAAAGCAGCCTGATCCCATGTCACACTTTAAAGTCAAAGGACATTTTGATATTGTTTTTAATGGTGTAGGACCAGGTCATTTGTGCTATTGTGTCCTTTGTTGTATATATGGTGTACATGCTGAAGCTGTGCATATGATGGAAATATATTCAGAGCTAGATTTTTGTCTCAGATAATTGGTTGCATATTGTCAACTATCTTGTAAAATCAGCCATAGTGAGTGAATACACTACTAGTTCTGATTTTCAGCAAAGACAATCAGCAATGAGGCGTAACTTTGTGTAGTTTTCCATTAAAGGTAGCAATTGGCTCTGCTAGTAAATCAAGAAAATGGTAAACCTCATAGAAATGTTGGTTGTTTGGTTTAGTCAGAAGCTCTACAACATTTGTGAGTTTAGATAAGAGAAGAGGTCACGGTAGCTAAGCCCTAATTATAATTGGCTTGAAATTTTGAAATTTCAGAGATCTTGTCATTGCTAATAGGGATTTTAATTATTCTAGAGATTCTAAGGAGGATAGTTCAAGTGCTAAGAAATAGCTTCATAACAAATCTTACTTGCAGTGTATTTACAATAGCATGGAAGTAAGCTCAAGGCATTTACAGCCCAAACCAATATTCATGCATTACTGCATATATCACTCTGTGCTAGTGTACCTCAGTATGTTGTGAGAAAAGTTGGTTTGTCTTAATTGTTAAAAGCTAACTGAATATGCCGTATTTGTACATGTCACCCTGCAGCCCTTCATTATGAGGATAAACCAGGGCATGACAAGTGTGCACCATGACTTTCTTGTTAACGGACAAAAAATGCTGAATTTTGTTTTGCATTTCATTTTCAACCCAGCTAACTCTTTTTGCAGAATTCTGTCCATCCACTCCACTTGCAAAAGTACCTGACATTTTTGTGAAAACATTTTTTTCTTTTATTAGTTCTGTGAAAGACAGCATGGGAGCTTGCATCTGCTTTTGTTAACTATATAGCACAGCAGGGAGAAGAAATGAAAGAGGAAATTGCCTTCCATTGTCTTCAGTGTTAACATCCAAAGCAACCAGTTTTCAGTTTTGAGGCATTAAATCATCTAAGCCTAAACTTTATGCCTACCCTTTAAAAGCACTGTTATATCCGTGAGAAACAAAGATTCACATGCAGTGAATACCAAGGACTATTCACTGAAGCCAGAGAGTCAGAGAAAGGTAATAACTGAGAAAAACAAACTATTGAAGGAAGGGCCACAGAGGGAAAAAACGCGAACTAAGCATATACTTAAGAAGATCATGTTGCTCCTTTTGTACCATTCCCACGCTGCTTGGAGAAGGCCATGGGAGAGTTTCCACTGAAGACTAAATGCACAGCTGCAGTGCCATCTGGTATTTGAGTACTTATGGTATCAGTAGAGAGAATGAGTATAAACACCATGAGAAGCCATTTGAAAACAAGTCATGCGGTAGCAAAGGAAATCTTTTTGCAAGTTGCAGTAGATCACCAAATAAAGCAGAGATGGAGAAAAAATGGCAAGTTCCAAAGAAGACGGGGACTAGATCAGGGACAGGCACCCTATTGAGTGGTACAACCACCATGTGTGTACATGTGTATAACCACTCACTGGGTGTCTTTTTCTTTTCAATCTTCAGGAAGAGGCAGCCAGAATTCTCGCCCACCAGCCAGTGTCCGTCGGCACATGTGCAGCTTTGAAAAATCCCACACTGCAGTGAATGTGTAAGAGAAGCTGCATGACAAATAGCGGTTTTACCCCTTGCTTTCTCTTTCTCATTATCATTTCTAATAATGGGACAAATGCCGTGCATGCCATTAAGGATGGGGAATTTGCTTATGTGCCCTGTTTTGCACAATACCTTAATCCAATTGTCCATTCTTTAGAGGACACTGTTGAGTAATTTTTTAAGAGCTTTAATTTTTCATGATCTTCACTTTTGTCTGTAAATGCCTGCCTTACAAGTTTGCAAATACATATTTCCATACTAATTTTATCTTTTTCCATTTTGCCAGCATTTTTTCCTCCCTTTTTACCATTTTGCATGGAAATTAGATTACCCTGTGTGTTTTTAACAACTTCAGTTTTAGTGGCTGATTCATGGCAAGACATCTTTGCTGTTCACTGCTCTTGCTAGCAGCGCATGTTAGTGAATTGCTGTTACAAAGCCAGCAAAGGGAACATAAAACACTGGTTTGGTGGGACTAAAAAAAAATAGGAAAGACACAAGGATCTTTGAATATTAATCTGCAGGATCTGACCTAAAATGACTATTGTATTTTTTAAAAAGTATCTCCTTAAGGCAATAACATGAAAACTTTTTTTATTTTTCATCTTATTTTCAAAGATATTTAGAATCCAAAATACTTTGCTCCATCAAAATGCGATAGTGTGGTGGTTGGTTAAATTATTAGCTTTTCAGTAACCCTATAAGTAAATATGAAACTATTGTTGAAAATATGTTGAAAATTAATTGAAAATATTGTTGAAAATATGTTAGCTGTGCACGAAGTCTGTGGTCACTCCTAGCTTTTTCCTTTATAATCATGCTTGCTTCACCAGGGAAGACAGCATAGTGACTAGGTGAAGGTCCACCTCTAATACACTTACACAACAATTTTGTGCAATAAAGAAAGCTCTTTATAATTAGGGTTGCCAGTAACTTTAAAAAAATACCAAACATGGCAGGAGAAAAATTAGTTGAGCAAAAAACAAAAGTGGAACAAAGTTGTTGAGCAAAAAAAGGCACAAAAGGCTCTGCGCCTTTAAATTCCCACACTCACAGCTCCCCTGCCCCTGCCAGATGCGGCAGGAGGGGGAATGTCACAAGCGGCCTTCTTTCCCAGAAGAATAGAAAATACCAGACATTTTACATGTCTGGTACTTTCTGGGTTTTTTTTAATGAGCAGAGGCCGCAAATACCGGACTGTGTGGGCCAATACCAGACACCTGGCAACCCTATTTATAATGGGGGCTGCAGTTTGTCCCTACTCTTCAGTCAGTGAAGTGTCATAGAATTTAACATTGCAGCATTTCTGTGTTCCTTTCAACAGTCCATACTACTGATAAGCAGCACTAATGCTAGTGTCAAGCAAATCAGCTCTCTCATTTGTTTAGTAGAAAAAAATACTGTATGGTGCATCAGATACTGCAAAAGTATTTTTATCTAATTGGTGATGGTATTGCAGTGTTTTGGCAGCAGCCATCTTTGCTTCAATAAAGGCAAACCTTAAGTCAATTTAAGGATTAGCACAAACATTTCCTCATTAACTCCCACTCCGAAGATGACATGCTCCCTTTTCTGATCTAGAGCAAGTCCCTCAGAGTCTCAGAGATACAGTTGCCAACTGCACTTCAGGAAGAATAGATTAAGAAATGGAAGATTATTTGCTTTCTAATGGCATGTCAAGGTCAGAGAACAGTGCAAAAATAAAAATTCTAAAAAAGTGCATCAAGGTGAGCTATAAAACTCTTCTATGCAAGGAAAGGAGATTGCATCTTGATCCTATTTTTGCAACTTTTTAAAAAATAGGGGAAGAAAGTCCTCACCCAGGTAAAGTCATGAGACTACTTCTAATGGAAATGCAATAAATAAATGTGCCTTAAAATGTGTTCACAAAGAGCAGGTTAATTTCCTGAAGGGCCCCTCTTTAACTTCACCAACTCCCAGAAATTGAAATAACACAATAAATACGCGTGTGATTTTGAGGTTCCCATTTTTAAAATGGGACCCCTAACATTGCAACTCGTCTCCTCTTCCTGTTATATGTAAACAGATTTAAAGACCTGCACTTTTTCTTGAACTCGGCTATATTTAGCCTTGGGTATTTTCCACCCAGTTACAGCAACATAAGAACCCCCATCCACATCTGGTCCTAGATGGAACCCAGAAATGCAGAGGCATAAAAATTAAGTGTAATGAAAACTTGTATTTTATTTGGAAATTCAAATAGTTTGGGCGGTTATTTTATCCAGGGTCACTCAACCTTCACTACTGAAACTTTCAGATACACCCATATCACCCTCACTTCTTCTAGTGTCTAGTAATTTACATAATGTAGGGTACAATATTGACATTTTAAAAATGAGGCATTCTTGTGGTTCCTGAAATCACATTTTATATCTTCCTATGTTGACTGTATTGAGTTTGTGTTCAAAATGGTGACATAACAGTAATAGCAGCTGAGCGCATATCCTTTTTAGGATTTCATTAGTTAAATTTTGAAAAGTCAGAGTATTCTGAGCAATCTTGCAAGCCAGAGAGGAAAAAAACATAGTAGATTACCTAGTCCATCTCTCTCCCAATGCAGGTTTGTTTCTCACATTGTCCAAGCAAATGTCTGACCCAATGGGCTTTCACTATTTCCATTAGAAGACTGTCCCACATCCTAACAGAAGTCACCATCGGGAAATTTTCCTGCTATTCAGCATATCATTCAGTCTGGAGTGGCTCACAACCATGATTCCCTACCTCAGGTAGACAGTGAAAAACAGGGCAGACTGGCCAAAACTGGTGGCTTGTTCCATAATTAGATTTCACCAACCCAGTGGCATATATGAACTCCTCGATTACTGTGCCAGTCACAGCCAATTCTAGTTAATCTTGCCAATCTGGATTGAGTGGTAAATGGTCACTTATACCCAAAATATTCAGGTTGCTTCCAGTCCCAAGAGTCCATTCACTTACCCCAGATCATACATCAAAGGCAACACCTTTAGCCAATCCTGTAACAATTAATATAAAGATTTGTTAACTGGTGAGCTGCAAGTGAAATCCTAATAGTGGCAGAGTTACAGTCAATTCAAAATGTCTTTCAGGGCAACCCATGGGAAAGCCGTGGGGGAGGGGATCTTGCTTCAGTTTAGCATCTTTGGCTCTGTGAACATTCACAAGAAGAGATCTTTATCTTTTATATTAGTCTCCTCCCTCCGCGTCGCCCCCCCCCCCACCCAAAGCCCTGTCTCCTGGGCTGGCTAGAAGCTTGGCTGTGATAAGAGCTAACCAGGGAGTTGGGCTATTGTGGGGAGCCCTGGACCCTCTAACTATCCTGAACAGCACACCCTGGGGGCAGGAACATGGGTCAAGGGCTGCTCTCAGACATCCTGGTTCCTTGCCAAGGGCAGGTGGAGGGTCCAGGGTTCCCCACAGCTGTCCTGGCTCTCTGGGCAACTCTCATTAGTTTAGGATGACCATATGTTCTGTTTTGGCCAGAACCGTCCCCTATTTAAGCCCTGCCACAGGTGTCCCAATTTTTGTTTTTTGTTGTTGTTGGGCAAAACTGGGCATTAGTCCATTTTCAATTGGCAAGAACAAATGGGACAAATGCTTAGTTTTGCCAAAAAGGTCATCAGGGTGGGGCCTTAGAAGGAAAGGTCCATTTACAAAGACAGGGAGTGAAGGAGCAGTGTGGGTGTACGTGGTTGTGTGTGTGTTTGGTGTGTGTGCACGTGTGTGCATGCACGTGTGTGTAAAAAGAGGGGAAATTTTGGCTGTCTAAAAGGCCCATTGAAATCTGGAAAGAATTACACTGAGTGAGGCTGAGAGGGTAGCAGAGAAAAGTCAATATTGATATTGATGTAGATACACTTTAGAGAGTTTGTGTGTCTGTCTGTCCATGAAGTCCGTTCATCTGTGAGTCCATTTGTTCAAGAACTCCTCTTAAAGAGTAAGCACTAGGAACAGCAAATTTGGCATGCAGCTTCCTCTTATCCTAACTTAAAGCAAGGTCAGGGTTTGGTTGTGGCAGGAAAATGGGATGTTCTGGAATTTGATTGTTTTCTAAGACGTGGAAAGGGAGGGGTCTGATTAGAGGGCTAGTTATGCACTGCCATGACTACTGGGGGTACTGAGCATGGGGGACAGTTATACTGAAGAATGACCACAGAGGGTTGGCTGCACAAGGAAAAGAGTGGCCAGCTGGGGTGGGACTCACCATATTGCTGGCCACCAGCCCAGATAAGTGGCCGCCCTGCCTCACACCACTTCTCCTAAGCCCCCTCCTCTCAACCCCCTGCCCTGACTCCTACACCCCCCACATTCCCCAGCCCCCTGCCCTGAGCCCTTCCTCAACCCCCTGCCATGACTCCTGCACCCTCCACACCATCAGCCCCCTGCTCTGAAGGATCTAGGCAGCCAGCTCTTCGCCCTTGCATGTTAGCAAGAGATTTTTCTCTTCTCTTCAGAGCAGCCCTTTATATCTGGGCTGCTCCAGCAAGCCTTCTCATGATTGGCTCCTTAGTAAGCCCTTTTCTCATTGGTCAGGTTCTTCACAGCCTCTCTAAGGCTGCTTCCATCTCTCCCCTTCTGGAGTGGGCCACCATAGCATTACAACATTCCTAGCCAACATAGTGATACCCAGTAAATAATTTATGTATAGACCAGAACTCAGCAGTATAATGTCACTTGACAGATAGGATAAGTAGTGCAGAAAGGGTAGAAGACTTGCCCAAGTGAATTAATGTCAGAGCAGGGTTAGAATTCAGTGATTCTTAGCTTGTGTTCCTACACTCAGATTATTAGACCAAGTCTGTCCCTAGACAAAATCTAGCTAGCCAGGGTATGTCTACACTACCACCCTAGTTCGAACTAGGGTGGTAATGTAGGCAACCGGAGTTGCAAATGAAGCCCGGGATTTGAATTTCCCGGGCTTCATTTGCATAAAGCTGGGCTTCGCCATTTTTAAATATCCGCTAGTGCGGACTCCGTGCCACACAGCTACACATGGCACGGACTAGGTAGTTCGGACTAGGAAGCCTAGTTTGAACTACCGTTACTCCTCGTGAAAGTGGCAGGGTAGGGTGAAACGAGGAGTAACGGCAGTTCAGACTAGGCTTCCTAGTCCGAACTACCTAGTCCGTGCCGCGTGTAGCCGTGTGGCACGGAGTCCGCACTAGCGGACATTTAAAAATGGCGGCGCCCGGCTTTATGCAAATGAAGCCCGGGAAATTCAAATCCCGGGCTTCATTTGCCACTCCGGTTGCCTACATTACCACCCTAGTTCGATCTAAGGTGATAGTGTAGACATACCCCCAGAGAATGAGTTGGAATATTTTGTATATAACTACTTTTTAATCAGCTAGCACCAAGGTATATTTAAAACAGCCCTCTATTTTTCACAGAACATTAAACTCCCATATTTAATGGGAGTTTATGTCAACAACTTTGTCTAGCAAGAGGGTTTTTTCTAAATTTATCCCATTGCTCAATAATCCTCTGGATAGGGCCTGTTCTTTTGCTGATCTACAATTCAAAATTTAGTTGTGTTAATCAGAAAAGAGAAGACTGAGAGGGGTCATGACGACAGCTTTCAAGTACCTATTAGGCTGTTACAAGGAGGAGGAGGGGAAATTATTCTCCTTAACCTTTGATGATAGGACAAGAAACACGGGGCTTAAATTGCGGCAAGGGAAGTTTAGATTGGACATTAGGAAAAGCTTTCTGTCAGGGTGGTTAAGCACTAGTATAAATTGCTTAGGGGAGTTGTGGAATCTCCATTATCAGAAATTTCTAAGAGCAGATTAGAGACAAACACCTGTCAGGGATGGTCTAAATGGTGCTTGGTCCTGCCACGAGTGCAGGGGACTGGACTAGTTAACCTCTTGAGTTTCCCCCCAGTTCTAGTATTCTATGTTTCTGTATGCATGGAAAGCAATTTGTTTTGTGCTACAAAAAAGAAAAGGAAATGTTAATTTACTAAACTTCCAGAAATACCAGTTGGAGGCTAAAATCTCTAATTATACAGATTGGAGTCAGACAGTGAGAACTCTTGTGACAGTCTCTTATCACCGAACTAGAAATTACATTGTAAATAGTCTAAACTCAGAATAGTCTGTGATTGCCTCCTCTTGGTGATAATCAAGTACACTAAACAGACAAAGACCTGAGCATGAGCTATAATGAGATTTTGACAGCATGTATCTACCTCACTCTTGGGAAAACTCCTTCATTAGATTGAGAGAAAGAGATGAGCCCATAGTTGGAATGCCTCAAATATCAGTCTTGCAGTGAAAAGCTACCAGATGTGGCCAATTAGGTTAAGAGACTCATTAGACCAGGGTGGATGTTGCCAGACAGAGATAAGAGGTTTGAAGAGAAAACTTTTTTCCCTTTATCCCTTAACCCCTTTTGATGCCAGGGCTATTTTATTGTAGAGACTATCATGATGGAAAATGCATTGTGAATGATTCATTGTCCTGACAGAGTATGCGCTGCTAGCCTTCCAAGGATGGGAAAGGCAATTGCACAAAGAAAAAAGCTCACTACGTGAATTGCTTCTCCAAGGCAGTGTTTCTCAACCTTTTTTTTATAAAGTACCCCTTTTTCAAAAAAAAATTACAAGTACCCCCTTTTTCAAAAAAAGTATAAGTACTTCCAGTACCTACAGTTTTAAGAAACACAACATTTTTTTTCTACCGTTACAACATATTTGTTTAAACAACTTAATCTCCAGACAGGCGATGAAAAGTACAAAGATAATAAAGCGCTGTAAAACTTAAACTAAAAATTCAATTTTGTCCAAATTTCAGTTGTGTTAACACACCCCCCAGACTTCTCTCGAGTACCCCTAAGGGTACTCGTACCACTAGTTGAGGAACACTGCTCTAGGGTTTGAAAGGCTGGTAACATGTACATGAGGGCGTGGTGGTAACCCTCATACAAAGATATCTGCTTTGATGCTGTCCTAGAATAACATCCATCCTTCACATCAGGGTCAGCTCTGTGGGTCCAGCTCTGCCACTTAGGAGTTTTTTGCTTGATGTCTGGGCAGTAGCTGACATTTGTCTCCTAAAATGCTGGTAAGACAGTGAATAAAAACAGAGAAGGTTTGATCTGTCTCAGTACTTTGGATTTTAGTTCGGACCTGTCTTTTTTAGATGGATTTGATCGCCATGTCTCAAGCTGCATAAACATAGTTCAGGATTTATAAATTCATAGAGTTTAAGCTTAGAACATCTAGTCTGACATACATCACAGGATATTAAATTTCACCTCACTGCCCCCGTATTGAGCCCAAAACTTTTGTTTAGCTAAAGTATATCTTCCAGAAAGGCATGCGGTCTTGATTTGAACACAAGAGATTAAGAATTCACTGCTTCCTTTGGTTGCTTGTTCAAATGGTAATTCATCCTCAGTGTTAAAAAATATACCCTATTTCTAATTTGAATTTGTTTGGCTACCACTTCCAGACATCAATTTTTGTTATGCCTTTCCCTGCAAGGTGAATGAGCCCTTCAGCATAGTTATAAAGTTGCCTGTACATTAGTAATAAATCAAAGCTGTCTAACAACACCAGGCCTGGGCCAAATCTGCTATATCCCCCATCCCAACATGATTAGATGCTCTCCTTCTCCCATGGAAAGGCTAACAAAGCAAGGCTTTGCCATATTATTAGGAGAAGAAGAGAGAACTTCTGCAAAGCTAAGGGTTCGGAAAATGCATGTATCCCCTTCTCCTAAATATAGAAGGCTCCAGCTCAGCTTCCTTTACTGATTATATCGATAACAGTAAGAGACAAACAAAGAAGCTGTCATCCAGGTATCAGATCATTTATCTGTATTTCAGGCTCTCTGTTTCCCAACCCCATAACATCTGAACATCTCCCAAACATTCATGAATTTATCTTTACAAATGTAGGGTATTCTTGTGCATTTGATAATCAAAGCAAGAAGAAATGTATGTGACTTGCCCCAATACAGCCTAGGGAGTATGTAGAAAAACTGGGATTTAGGACATATGCATTAAAACAATCTCTTTGAGTTCTCTGTGGAAAGATTGTGGCAGCTTATGGAGTCCAAATTGCTTAACAGAGGAGCATATGGAAAGCACATAAAAGGAAAAATCCTGGGTTGAATTCCTAGAATACACAAATTGCCCAACACGTATCTGTCATGGAAAAGAAGGAAAACTGCTGCTGACTCGAAACATGTTCCAGGTAGTAAAGCACAAAGAAGCTCATCTAAGTTGTGTCAACAGGACATGCATAAAATTGCCTGAACAATCAGCATAGAGACAGTCTTAGCTGCAGGGATTTAGAGAAATAGTATTCAGAAGATACTTTGTACTGGACAGACCTGTCACTCCTGGTGGATGGTTCAAGGGGCTTGATGTCATCAAAATCTTGTAAAGCACTGAGCTCAGCCTGATGATAAGCTCTTAGATGGGTTATTAGAAAACATGCAATTAACAAAAGCCAAATAATAAAATGTGATTCATTTTCTTGTCAGCAAACCTACCGCAAACAGCAATGAAGCAGGGAAAATAACAGTTCAGCGTCGAGGCAAAACTCAGTGTCATGCTCTTGGAAAGGGGGAAACTGTTTGAATACTTATATTGAATATATATTGAAAAAGTACAAACAGGGTAATGATCGCATCATTGTCAGCTGTTGAGCCCCACAAATGGGGTTTACAATTTGTGGGAAGACCCAAATTTGCCACAGGAGTGTGGTATGTTCTGCTGTCTGAGTTAATTGATTTGTACTCAGCCTTTTGTGCCTACTCTGAGGCCAAATTAAAAAAATATCATGTTCTCTCTTCTGGCCTGGTTTGGGGAAAAACCCAGTATCCCATGCTTTACCCCTCTTTCTGGTAAAAGATGAGGCGAGCAGGAAGAAAAGAGCCACCACTCGCCTTCTGAATATGTGCCAGAGAACGGTGCTATAAATCCTCTTGCTAGCCACAGTGGAGTGTCACTTTAAATGTCTTGAACTCAGTTCTCAGACATGGTTATTTAGGTGATTACTATGCAGCATTAAGACTGTGGCCCTTAAAGCGAGACGCCATATGGGAGAGGACCCTTACTCAGTAAATTTTTTACAGGGCTTACTTATGCTGGATAGGCTCCAGGCATGCACCATTCATCATGACTGTTCCTTTCCATAGAAGCTAAATTTTGGATCCCCTTCTTCTAGACAGTCCATGTGGGGTCTAAGGCCACGATGGTTCTGGTATATTGTTTTATCAAAAATAGACAGAAAATCAGAAAATCCAAAATAATTGTTTGCATTAAATTTATATTCTTTCCCTCAACAAAAGGTAGCAGATATCAGCTCCTGTCATGTGGTTACATGAAAATAAGCAAGATTTGCATTTTTTTTATTGCATGATTCCTTTCTCGCCCAGTTTGACTCCACCTCACCTTTGACCCTTCTTTGTATGTAGAATGTCAAAGGCAAAGCCTGTTTTCAGCTGTCTTGTGTGAATGGAATTTTCAGTAATACCTTTCAGATTCTTTTGCTCTACATCTGCATCCTGTCATTGCTCCCACAGAATATAGCTTCCAAAGTAGGGATCCTGCGAACCACTGAACCAAATTGTGAATCCTGTATGTGATGAAAACTACCTAAAATACTCCAGCACACCTAGTTCCCGCATGTGTGTGCCCAAAAGGAGATAATAGCTAGACAGATAGTATCAAGAAGACTTATATGTAGTCCATGGGAGCTGGTAGTTGTAGTACATGTAGATAACAATCATGTAGGGAAAGGTATTAGAGATGTCCTGGAAGTCAAATTGAGGCTGCTAGGTAAGAGATTGAAGTCCAAGACCACCAGGGTAGCATTCTCTGAAATGCTTCCAGTTTGACAGAAATGCAGGGTCTCAGTGAATAGATGAGATGATAGTGTAGTGTTTTAGGTTTAGTAAGGACCAGTGATCCTTTGGGAAAGGAGGAACTTGTAGAGGAAGGATGGGCTTCACTTAAACCAAAATGGAACTAGATTGCTGACACGTAAAATTAAAAGGATCATAGAGAAGCTTTAAAACTAAGGGCTGTAGGAAGTCTGACAAGTGTGGAAAGCACACTGTTCAGACAGATGCATCCTTTAGGAGAGGCTCTGTTGACAGGGATTTTCTATAGCCTAGTAAAGAGAAGAGGATAGAAATTGATAAAGAACAGGTAGGAACTGAAGAAAAACAGTCAAATGAGAAAGAATCCCATTCTATTACATCATATGAAGGCAGACAACTAAATATTGACTTATTTTATAAATGCTTGTATACAAATGCAAGAAGTCTAAATACTAAGCAGGGCTGTAACCCTGGCAGGGCAAACACGGTAGCTGCCCAGAGCACAAAGCTGGCATGGGGGGGGGGAGAAGGGAGGCAGAAAATGGGACAGCATGGAGGTGAGCACCTGGGGTCACATCTCTCCCTCCCCCCAAGATTTTTGCTTTCCATTTAACACAGAGGTTTTCAAACAAGAGGGCTGTGTCTACATTGGCGTGATCTTCCGCCAAAGTGGCCGCTTTTGCGCAAAAACATGCTTCCTGTCTACACTGGCAGGGGGATCTTGCACAAGAACACTGATGTTCTAATGTGTAAAATCAGTTCTTCTTGTGCAAGAACTATGATGCTCCCACTCAGGAATAAGCCCTCTTGTGCAACTGTTCTTGCGCAAGAGGCCAGTGTAGACAGGCAACATGAATTTCTTGCGCAAGAAAGCCCAATGGTTAAAATGGCCATCAGAGCTTTCTTGCGCGAGAGAGCATCTACACTGGCACGGAAGCACTTGCGGAAAAGCACATCTCTTGCGCAAAGGCACATGCCAGTGTAGACACTCTGTTGAGCAAATACGTTAACGCAAGAACTCTTCCGTTAAAGAGTATTTGTGCAAGATCATGCCAATGTTGATGTAGCCAAGGAGGGGGAAATGCATCACAGTTTAAAAATCTTCACCTCCTGCCAGGACCCAGAAGATGAGGTGCTGGTGGGAACCACCTGGTCTGCTTATGCCTGGGCACTGGCTGGCTCCCTGGCAGCCCTTTCTGCCCTGCCCCCTGAGCCAGGCTGCCTCTGTACTGCTAGGTGCTGCCAGTGACAACACCTGGAGTCAGGCCCTACCCAGAGAGACCAGCTGCCCTGAATGGTTCCCAATGCAAGCATCTCATGGCAGCGAAAAACTGATTCCAGGGTATCAGTGTCAGGCTTCTTCAGAAGAGAGGCAAGAGTGTGTCAGAATTGCAGCTCAGAGCTATACTGAGCACCTGGCCATCCAGAGGTGACCTGGCTTGGGGAGTAGGGCAGCCAGCCAAAACACCAGTTTCCACAGGGCAGAGAGCCAGGGATATACCCCACAGATTGAAAACCATGGTGCTAAATGAAAGGTAGAATCTGGGCAGGAGGGGATTTGACCCCTCTTGTCCCTGCCCCCCAAGTCATGGCTAAATCAAGCAAATATGCTTATTAGTAATGGGTACTCAAATAACTAGTTATAGCTCTGATACTAAGATGGCTGAACTTGAACGCGTAGTAGTAAATGTGGGTGTTGAGATAATAGGATTCACAGAACCTTGGTGGAATGATAATAATTAGTGGGACATGGTAATGTCAGGGTACAAAATATATTGGAATGACAGAGTAGATAGTTATAGTGGGGGAGTGGCACCATATGTGAAAGAAAACAGTGGTAAATACAGTAAAAATTGTAAATGAATCAAACAGTATCACAGAATCTCTATGGATAGAAATTCCATGCTTGAGCAAGATTATGGCAATAAGACTATATTACTGACAGCATGACCAGATGGTGATATGATTGTGACATGACCAGGGAGATTAGAGAGGCTGTAAAAATAGAAAACTTGATAATAATGAGAAAAAACAAGGAGTCCAGTGGCACCTTAAAGAATAGCAAAAGTATTAGGACATAAGCTTCAGATGCTTGAAGAGAAAGAAAGACACAGATACAGATATGAGAGTGTAACATCAGTGCTAATTAAATCAGAGTGGATGTGGCTCACTTCCAATAATGATGGGAAGGTGAGAGTACCTGAAGGGGAAATTACTTATTGTAATGGGAGAGCCATTCCATGCCTCTCTTCAGACCTTTTCTGTGGGTGTCAAATTTGCATATGAATTCAGCTCAGCAGTTTCACTTTGCAGTTGGTTTTTGAAGGTTTTTTTTGCCTAAAAATTCAACTTGCAAGTTAGTAATTGTGTGTTCAGGGAGGTTAAAGTAACACCCCTCTCCCCCAACTGGTTTTTATATGTTGCCATTCTTGGTGTCTGATTTGTGTCAATTTATTCTTTTGCATAGAGATTGTCCAGTTTGTCTAAGGTACACAACAGAAGGGCATTGCTGGCACATGATGGCATATATCATATTAGTAGATGTGCGTGTGAATGAGCTATAATGGTATGGCTGATATAGTTAGGTCTTGTGATGGTGTCACTAGGGTAGATGTGTGGACAGAAATTGGCAACTACGTTTATTGCAGGAATAGGTTCTTAGGTTAGTGTTTCTGCTATAGCATGTGAAGTTGGTGGTGAGTATTAGTCTCAGGTTTGGGGCCTGTCTGTAAGTGAGAACTGGCCTGTCTCCCAAGATCTGTGAGACTGAGGGATTATCACCTAGTATAGGCTGTAGATTCTTAATGATATGTAGGAGAGGTTTTAGCTAGGGACTGTAGGTAATGGCTAGAGGTGTTCTGTTGCTTTCTTCTGTTGAGTCTGTCTGTAGCAGGTAACTTTGGCTTTGTCAGTCTGGCTTTGTCAGTCTGTTTCTTCACTTCTTCAAGTGGGAATTGTAGTTTTAAGAATTCTTGAGTGAGATCCTGTAGGTGTTTGTTTCTGTCTGAAGAACAGAAGCAAAGTCCAAAACTGACTATGCAGCATTACAAGGGGATTTCATAAAACTGGATGACTGACCAACAAAATGGAAGATGAAATTCAGTGTTGATAAGTGCAAACTAATGCATATGGGAAATGGAAAATGTAACCCTATCTACAGATATAAAACAATGGGATCTAAATTGGCTTTTTCCACTAAACAAAGAGATCTTGGAGTCATTGTGGATAGTTCTCTGAAAACATCCATTCATTGTGAAGCAACAGCCAAAAAGCTAACCCAATATGAGGAGCTATTAGAAGAGGGACAGACAATAAAATAGAAAACATCATAAAGCCACTATATAAATCCAGGCATGCCGACACCTTCAATACAGCATGCAATTCTGGTTGCCCAATTACAAGACTAGATACTAGAATTAGAAAAAGTACAGAGAAGAACAACAAAACTGATGAGTATGCAACAGCTTCATAGAATCATAGAATCATAGAATAATAGGACTGGAAGGGACCTCGAGAGGCCATCGAGTCCAGCCCCCCGCCCTCAAGGCAGGACCAAGCTCCACCTACACCATCCCTGACAGATGTCTATCTAACCTGTTCTTAAATATCTCCAGAGAGGGAGATTCCACCACCTCCCTTGGCAATTTATTCCAATATTTGACCACCCTGACAGTTAGGAATTTTTTCCTAATGTCCAATCTAAACCTCCCCTGCTGCACTTTAAGCCCATTACTCCTTGTCCTGTCCTCAGAAACCAAGAGGAACAAATTTTCTCCTTCCTCCTTGTGACACCCTTTTAGATATTTGAAAACCGCTATCATGTCCCCCCTTAATCTTCTTTTTTCCAAACTAAACAAGCCCAGTTCATGAAGCCTGGCTTCATAGGTCATGTTCTCTAGACCTTTAATCATTCTTGTCGCTCTTCTCTGTACCCTTTCCAATTTCTCCACATCTTTCTTGAAATGTGGCGCCCAGAACTGGACACAGTACTCCAGCTGAGGCCTAACTAGTGCAGAGTAGAGCGGCAGAATGACTTCACGAGTTCTTCATATGCGAAGAGACTAAAAAGATAGTGACTTTTCAATTTAGAAAAGAAGCAAGTGTGGTTATGATAGCTGGCTATAAATCTTGAATGGTAGGAGGGCAGTGAATAAGGAATTATTACTTACTCCTTCATGTAACACAAGAACCAGTGGTTGCACGATGAAATTTTGAAGAAGCAGGGTCAATATGGTCAATCCTTGGTGTTTATTGCCAGAGAAAGCCTAAAGTATAACTAGGTTGAGAAAAGAATTAGATAAGTTCGTGAAGGATAGATCCATCAGTGGTTTTTAGCCAAGATGGTCAAGAAAACACTACGGTGCTCATAGTGTTCCTAGATATCTGACTGCTAGAAGCTAGGGCTACATGACAGGAGATGGATCACTTGATAACTGTCCTGTTCTGTTCACTCCCTCTGAAGCACCTGGCCGCAGCCACTGTCAGAAGACTGGATGGTGGGCTAGTTGAACCATTGCTTTGACCCCATATGGCCATTCTTTTATGTTCTTTATAGTCTTCCTGAGTATAATTCTGCTATCCCCTGGTTCTCATGTCCACTGTGATTTTCCTCTTTATACTGCACATCCCACTATTACAAACACCATATTTAATTACCAGAATAGCTCTACCATAAGGGAGCGTTATACTTCCATCAGTTATGTTATTCTGTATAACAAATTGCTCTCTTAACTTGGATGTAATATCTCAGAAATAGTCATCTTTATGGTCTCTCGGAAACTTTTTGTGTTCCTCAGAGAATCTGACAGAATGCAGATTGATGTGCTGTAGATAATTGCATCGAACTTAATGGCTGACCAAATATTTTTCTTTAGGAAGTGTTTTTATAAAACTTCCTATATTAAAATGTTAATTCTATGGATATAAAATATTCTGCCTATAATATTTTCAATTATTTGACTTGCCTATGTTTACATCATTTTAAAACAAAATATAGCACAGCTCATATTTATCATAACTGATAGTCTGCAGAATATTTTTAAAATCCTCCTCGTCTTTTCACTGATTACTGTAAAAGCTTGTATTATTCAGCACTGAGAAGTTTCCATTTTTTTCTAGTCAAAATTCTGGCTCCAATCATATCCACACTTTGGAGGTATGAACACTGTTATTGGCCCTTGTGAGCAAAACCAAGCCCTTGTCTCCAAACTTCTCCTCCCCCTTCACTCTAGATTTGAACTTTGCAGCATAGCTCCATCTCACATTTGTTTCCCTCCAGGAATATTTGCACCAAAATAGAAAATGGGGTGTAAATTTATCCCCAGAGGAATGGGATTGTGTTCTGCACCATTTTCTTATATTTTCCACCGAATTGCATTTTTCCACTGTAGTTTTCACAAACTTTGAATAGTGGTATCTTGTATATATGACACAAACAATGTTGGGGGGGCAATCTGTGCAAGAAAGAAACAAAACTTTCAGAACCTTTTTTCTGGAGCAGTGGCTAGTAGGAAAAACCTGGTCAGCATGACACTGATAGAGCTGTGTTGATAGGGAACTGTACAGAGGCACAAGATTTGAAGATTGGGCCCCTGCTTATTTCTTTAGAGAGCAAACCCCACCTCCTGGCATAAGAACTCAAAGGGAGCACTGTGTGGAGCGTCTTACACTTTTTCTCCTCCCTTGGCTTCCCTGCAGAGGAGGTTGAGCTATCTGCATTAACTATTTCTATTGGCTTTGCTAGCAATAAGAATATTTGTGCATGGTTCTACTACACCACTATTCTGTAATCTGCGCTGCAGCAGCTGAGATATGGTTCCCCTTCAGGTGCTGCTTCCTGTGATGACAAAGGATGATAGGAAAGCAGAGTTCTTAGGTTCACTGCATTTTGGTTCCTCTTCTGAGGATAAGATCACGGGCCAGGTCATCAAGTTCTCACTCTTGCCCACAGCCCCATTCAGAACACTTTGATGGGGTTCTGCCTAAGGAAGGACTGGGAATATTTGACCCGGGACGATTATATAACTTTGAGGGTATGTCTACACTGCCACCCTAGTTCGAACTAGGGTGGCTAATGTAGGCATTCGAACTTGAAAATGAAGCCTGGGATTTAAATATCCCGGGCTTCATTTGCATGTTCCCGGGTGGGCGCCATTTTTAAATGCCTGTAGTTCAAACTATCTGCCCGCAGCTACACGCGGCACGGACCAGGTAGTTCGAATTAAAGCTCCTAATTCGAACTACCATTATTCCTCCTGCAAGGAGGTTTAACGGTAGTTCAAATTAGGAGCTTTAATTCGAACTACCTAGTCCGTGCCGCGTGTAGCCGCAGGCAGATAGTTCGAACTACAGGCATTTAAAAATGGCGCCCACCTGGAAACATGCAAATGAAGCCTGGGATATTTAAATCCTGGGCTTCATTTGCAAGTTCGAATGCTTACATTAGCCACCCTAGTTCGAACTAGGGTGGCAGTGTAGACATACCCTGAGTTCCTCTGTATTCATGAATCAACCATTTAAAATGCTACGCTTTCTTTCCTGCTTGAAAATTATCCCTAGGATGAGATTAATCCACTGTGTCCTAAATTTAGAGGGGCATGAAGTGTGAAGCAAATCAACAAATTGTGAACTTCCTACAGTTTTATTATTTTTGCCTTTGGTCACACTGTCTGGAATGGCTCATGACTGTGAGTGCCTACCTCAGGGCAGACTCTCAAAAAACAGGGCAAGCACCCAAATTGGATTTCACCAACCCAGTATCAAATGTGAACTCCTAGATCACTAAATCAGTACTGTGGAGTCACACACAGTCCCCATGGGCTCTCCAGTCTATTTTGCCACCCAGGCAAGCTGGATTGAGTGATACATAGTCACTTACATCAATAATCACAAAATAGTCAGGTTGCTCCCAGTCCCAAGAGACCAGTCACTTGCCCTCAAACCGCAGACGATGCTGGTAGCCAGTCCTATGGTAAACTAATTAAGGATTTATTAACTAGGAGAAAAGAAATGAGAGCATTATTTACAGGTTAAAGCAGACAATATATATGGCAAATGAGTTCAGTCTAGGATTCCAAAAGGTGACAGAGATGTAATAATCTGTCAATACTGAATGCCTTCCCATGGCTTAATCCAGGGCAACCGTGCGGACCTCTGCTTTTCTGGTTCTTAGTTCTAGCCTTTGTAAGAATCCAAACAGCGAAGAGTTTAAAAACCTTCATGTTCGCTTTTTTTATTTCCCTTTTTTGGCATTCAGATTGATGGAATAAGGCCTGCTGCATATACTTCTCCACAAATCGATGGGGGCAGTTAGCAACATTTTGGTCCTGTGATGACCCACGTAATTTTGATAGGCCTCCTGGATGCGTGGAGAGAGCCACTCTTCCTGTCTCAGTTTGCAAGTCATAAAAGCAGAGCATAGTGTTAGTTTTACCTCTAGGACAGCCCTCCAATCCTTTTATATCTAGGGCTTTTAATTTATGTCTAAGCTGCAGGGTGGAGAGGGAGAAGTGGTTGGTTAATGGGATGTGAAGCATTATTAGCAATACCTTCTGCTACTAGTATTTTACATGCCAAGGGCTAAGATTGTGGTTTGTTTTCTTCCAACACTTTGGAAATCTTTCATGTAAACAGCAGTCAGCATTAATTAGAGCTCTGCCTGTTATTTCTCCCTTCAAGAAACAGCGAGCAAATTTAGAAGTAAATCAAAATAGCTGCCATCCCTAAAACTTGGGTAACCTTTCCAGTGCCCTGTGTATCAAGTTTTCTGTTTTGGCTGCAGGGTTAGTAGCCAGCAGGGAACAATTGGATTCCACTGCCAATTGTGGTAATTGCTGCTTTTAAGAGAAATTATTGTTTCTCTTGATAGTATTTCTCTGTGCCTTGTTCTGAGATTATCTGACTAGCAGGGGAACCAATTAATGAGGCAAAGCAGCCAAGAATTTCTGTAGGCATGTTTGTTATGTTGTACATGTGTGCATATTGTAAATGCAAATAAACCCATCTTTATTTTATTCATAGTTCTAATGGAAAGTCTGTGTCATGGTCTGAACCAGGAGGAAGACATGTTCCCAAGGGACAACACATGTGGCACAGACTCTCAATGCATGTCACAAGCAAGGAGACAGGATGCAATCAGACAGCAGTAATCAAGCCCCTCACTAAAAGTTACCATGGCCAAGGCAAGAGCCTGACTTTTTCAGACATCAGCAGTAAGACTCTCTACAACGTAGTGGAGGAAGAAGAGAGCGAGCCAGTGCGCTTCAGCCAGCCCAGCAGCCCTTCAATGGTGGTGCACAGGCGGGTGACAGCAACACCCCCTCTTCAGGCAACAGCAGAAGAGACCCACCTGTTCTTACCTGAACAGCCCCCCAGGAGTCTGGTGCTGCAGCAGAGATCTATTATGGAGCAGCTGCAAGGTGTAGTCAACAAGTTTGCCACTGGCATTCCCGACTTCAACTCTGTGATCCCCATGCCCAATGCAGGGAATGGAGTGAGGGCCCTCTACCAGCCTCCACTGCAGCAACAGCAGTTGCTTCCTCTCCAGATGGCAGCTTTCAGTGAAGAGCCGGTTTCTCCACCGTCCGATGAGGGGGAAAGTGAGAAGTTTAAGCTCATCCAGGGATATGTGTATGAGAGGCCAGAGAACACAGAAGAGGAGGAGGAGGAGGAAGAGGAGCGGGCAACTAGCAAACTGACTCTGGAAGACTCACCAGCGCTGACACCCCCATCTCCTTTCAGAGATTCGGTGGCTTCTGGCAGCTCTGTGCCCAGCTCCCCAGTGTCAGAGTCAGTACTCTGCACCCCCCCAAATGCAACTTACGCTTCGGTCATTCTGAGGGATTATAAACAAAGCTCATCCACCCTGTAGAATGATGATTACATCAAGGTGTGAACAAGGCAAACTTGGCTGCTGTCAACTGGAAATTGATGAGGGCACAGGAGGGCACCAGAACATTTGGGTAGGGGAGCATGAAAAAGCAGAATGTGATGTTATATGTGATTGGACAAAAACTGTATCCTGCACTAAAAATGATCTATTTGAGGGCTCAAATTCTTTAGCTGTTAAAAATAATAATAAAAGTGGTGTACATTGAGAAGACAATAGGAATTTCTGACAAAGCACAAACCCAATAAACAACTTCTATAGCAAAAAAAATGAGTAAACATAAAAATCACTCACATCCACACACTCTCTTGGTAATGCTTGAAAATGACTCTGGATAAATGCAACCATGGATAAATCATTAGCACATCTCATGGCTGTAACTCTTCAACTGATGCAGAAGCAGCAATCTCAAGAGCTGGAAGGGGCAGAGTTTGGCAGGAACAAGGGATGAGATGTCTAAGAAAGTATATATATATATATATATTCTGGTTTGGTAGGTGGGATGATGTGCAAATGCAAGTCACTATAGTGTGTCTGTTGGGGAAAAGCAAAGACCACATGCTGGCATATGATTTTAAAAGAATTTTGTCAGAACAATCAGTTGCTCACATTTGATTTTTTTAACTTGTGCTGATTTTGAAAAGTGGCTGGGGTAATCACAACATATTTGATGATGAAGATTCAAGAAGTCTGTTAAAAAGCCTTTGTTGCAGTACTTGTAGTTCCAAGTACTTAGAAGAACTGCCCTTTTATATAAGATTGCAAGCCATGTGGCTAAACTGTTACACTACATTTACTGTAGCAAAATATTTACCAACTAACCTTTAATATTACAATAGATTTGCCATGTGATTACATTGTATTTTTGTGTTACTATAGGAACAAATACATCCAAAATAACTGTGTACTTATTATAGCAACAATTACTATTTTAAACAAAAAGGCAATTCTTTATTGTGGGTCATAAAATCCATCATAGAAGCAAGAGAATGAATGTATGGTTGTGTCTGTGTGTGTGTTTATAGTATGTGTGAAATGTAATGTCTAATAACTGCCACTGGAAGATTGTTTTACAAATTCACATGGATATTTTTATGTTCCAATCATGTTTTATAACATTGTTATAAATATCCTATAGATCTTTGAAGGTTTGTATGCTGTGCTAACACATTTTTCATATACAAGCTAAGATGGTTGTTACCCTTAAAATAGATGCTTTATTTTGCAGATATTTTGTGTGGAAATATGCTATTGATAACTAGTGCTTTGAGAGCTTGTTACTTTAAATGTTTGCAACAAGTGTGGTTAACCAAAATAAAAAAGTCTGTTTTAGAAATCTTACACATGCCAGTATCAAAATTATAAAGGCAAGACTGAAAAAAGTATTTAGACCATTTCTAGTTATTTCAGATAGTTACAAATAAAATCATGTTGAGACAAGAACTTTCATCAGTGCTTAATGTGTACAAAAAGATCCAGACCTATTCAGCATTGTGCATTTTTAACTCTCACATCTTCTACTTGATGTCTGTGTTTTTTCCTTCCATTTCACCTTTGTGGTTTCCCTTTCTGCTGTTTATTTGTAATACTCATTTGCATGCTTCCCTGTTACTTTCCTTCACACCCTTTTCTCCACCTTTCAAATATTTGCCAGGGATGTCTAAAACAAAACCTAGTCCCAAAGACTCTTAAATGCTCTGGGGTTCAAAATCCAGATCCACCGTTGTGGCTTAAATGCATTAGTTCAATGAAATTGAGCTTATTTGGTTTGATTTGGTGCATTTGGTTGGTTTAATTTGTTTTTTATATATCGGACATTGTGTTATGTAGGCCACTTCTATGGAGCAGATTCTCCGCTAGTGTAAATTGTCATAGCTTGATTGACTTCAGCTGAAGTGCTATCCCATCATTTCTACACTTCATTTTTCTCTTGATATTTGTGAACTATTCTTTTCCTGCCAGCATAATTCTATAATTGCATTTTATCATAGGTTTTCTATGTTTTCTGCCAGAATTATTCTGAATTCCTCATATTTATACTTGATTGCCCCTTTCATTTCATTTTTCAGTCTAAAAATGCCTGTTGCCAGTAATCAATTCTTCCATTAAAATCCAATTGTTTGTTATGTTTGATTGAATTATATAGCAATGGCTGCTACCCCAAATCAGAGCCAATATTTAATCCTTGCTCCTTTTTTTATAGTATTCCTTTCAATATAACTTATTGCCTATTGTTCTTATCATCATGATGTGAAAAGCATGAATTGACTTTGCCCAAAGAAACTGCTACATCTTTTTCAAAAGATTGATGTCTCTGGTCAAACCTAAAGATGCCTTTGGGTTTGTTGGTTTGTTTTCATTGGGCTGCAGTTTGTTTGATTTTTTTAAACTGTATATAGATAAAGAAATAAGAAAAATGCAGTGTTTTATCTCTTGATTAGCATACTAGCAAAGGATTATATCTTCTCATACCTATTATTAGTATAAGATATTTTGTGTTGCTACCAATAGCAACAGGGCTCGTACTTTGAAGACATGAGTTAGGTAAGGTGAAGTGATTGGTAGGTACATAGATATTTTTGGTTGTCTGACCTAACTGATTTGAACACATTAAGCACTGATTTTACTACTGTTTAATCATAATATCATGAGTAGGAGTTTTCTTGAAATTCAGTATAGTAGCTCTTAGTTTGTAATTGTTAAAACTGTAAACATACACATACATAAAGTGTACCTAAAGGGCAAGAACTCACCTTCGTGTGTGTGGCTGTAAAAGCTATTAAGCTTCCTGTAAAAGTTATTTATTTTGGTCTGTCAAATGCTTGATTAAAATTGCCTTTTTGTCAAAATGATCTTGATGATGCTGTATAATAAATATTTTCTATTTATTATTTTATAAAGATTCTGAAATTTTGTTTCATGAGGTAAATGGAAAATTTTTGAACACACATGACCAGAAAAAAAATCTCAGAGCTTTTAATCTGTGTATTGCAGTACCAAGCTTTTGTGTGTGAGAGACTAGAAAACCTTAATGCAAACAGGTATTGATTAAGCTATGTTTAAAAAAGAAAACGATTCTGCTTATTGGTGAAGGACAGGAGCATCAGATCTTGGGGCATAAATTGTAGAGAATATTTAACTGGAAGTGGGTGGTATCCAAATAAAGTCAGAGCAGATGGTTGCAAGAGCATAGTGGACAGCAGAGAGGTTAGCTCTAGAATGTTAAAGACCCTTCTTAAAAACTGAGAAGGGGTTACTCCCATTAATTAGAGACACCTGAATCCAATTAAGGGCTGCCTGAGACCTTTTAAAATACCTCCTGAAAAGAGAGAAAGAGTGTGAGAGATATAGAGCAAGCAGGTCTTACCATTCCTGAGAATGGATGGCATAGTGAAGGCTCTGGTATAGACCACAGCGGTTCAACAAGAGACTACCAGAGTCCATAATACTGCCCAACAGGAGTCGGCATGGCTGCAGCAGGAAACACATAAAATGTATATAAGCCAGGCAGCCCAGGATCAAGCCACCATGAACCAGCTGAAGGCCCTGAACACTGTGACGTGTGGGCACAATCGGACATGGTCCCTAAGGGAAAGTGATTGCCTACAGAAAATAACAATTGAAGATGATGTGGAGACATCTATAGCTGTTCTGTCCTAAAATATCCAAAAGTTGGCATGTTCCTAGGGTGACTGGTGTCGTTATGGTCAAACTTCCCCCTTAAATGCTATTCTCAGTTCCCCAAAATATAGGAGTGACTGTTAGGCCATTTATCTGCTCCAAAGTTCATAGGCCTCAAGCCTTCTCAAGCCAATGTCTTATTGGATACAAGCCTATAGGTTCTTTGTGTTACTGCTAAATAAAATAAATGCTAACGTTAGTTCTGTGGGCTACAAATAGGTTAGATTAGATTATCATAATATTCACTATCCGCAGCAGGGACAGTCTGCCCAAGATCACCTGCCTCATCAGAGACAATTAAAAGGCTGAATGGTTACAATTATAAGTTACCCACAAAGCACTTTTTATGCAAGCCTATTTTATTCTTAAGGGAAAAGCATTACACAGAAAACATATAAAAAACAATAAAAGAACTTCTGTGCTGCCAAAATTACCTTTAAAGATCACAGACAGCCTGCATAAGATTAAGTCATCCTTATCTTGGGTTGGAGGGTGGACTGATATCCATCATCCCCATGACCATGTATCAGAAAAATGGCTTGCTGCCAGTTTTGGCCCTGTCTCCAGAATTGTGCCAATGGCATCTTAGCTACTGCAGAGGTCCTGTTTCCCCACTGCCTCACCCTGTTCAGAGTAAGTTTGGCTTTCTCATCTGGCAAGCTCTTGTAGCTACTTTGCAAAGGCGTAAATGATTTAGCAATGAGAAAGGTGAGGGGCAAACAGCCAAAGTCTTAGTCGTTAGTTAGGGAAGAACAGCCACAAGGGTTGATAAAAGCTGTTTTATGCAAAGCCTAAATGTTGTCTTTTAAAATAGCTCCTAAAGGGGGGGGGGAGTGAGGGTAGCCTGTTGTTACTGAGTTGCTTTGTTGGGATTTTTTTTTCAAATAATTTAATCTCTAAAGAGACACTTGGCAAGCAGCAATCTATCAAACCACCAGGAAGGGGATGCAAACCTGTGGTGAATATGAAGGCTTAGGCTTATCTGCAGTGAGGTTTCCAACAGGCATGTTAAAACAACAACAAAACAGGATACCATGTGAACAATGCTGTTGCATGCCTTACATCTGGAACAAAACCTATGACTCCATTCAGGGCCGGATTAACCCTTCTGGGTGACTGGCGAAACTAGATTTTGTGAGCCCCTGAGGCTCTGGGGTGGCACCAAAAATGAAGGGTTCGGTGTGTGGGAGGGGACTGCGGGTTGAGGCACAAGGGTGGGCATGGGGTGAGAGGGAAAGAGGCTCCAGCTAGGGGTGTAGGTTGTAGGGTGAAGTTGGTGATGAGGCATTGGCGTGCAGGATGCTCCAGGCTGTGGTCAAGGGATCTGGATTATGGGAGCAGGTCTCAGGGCAGGAGGTTAGGATAAGGGTGTGGGGTATGGGCAGGAGTTTGGTTACACCAAGAGGTGAATGGTGTGGGGGGAATAGGTGATGCTGTGCAGCCCACGCTTACTTGCAGGCACCACCCCCACAGCTCCGACTGGCCAGGAATTGTCAATGGCAGTTGTGGAGTGGCAGAGACTACAGGCAAGGGCAGTACAGAGATGGAGATTCCCGGTGTAGTGTCCATCATGGTGACATGGCTCCAGAGAGGAAAGGGAGGAAGAAAAACAGCACACAGAGCTGCCCTCCCCCCACAGAGCCAGGCGGAGCAGGCCTGGAAGAAAGCATGAAGAGGCTTTAGGGGCTGCAGCCCAGCATCCTGGGCTAAGGGTGTCCTAAAGCCCATTTCTTAATCCAGCCTTGGCTCTGTGAGGCCTGCTAACTTCAAAATACAGATGTTAGCAGAGAGAGGAGTGTACAAATGGCTGAAAAATGAAGACTTCTAAATTCACTGCTCTGACTAATCCCATCCCCTTCAAAAATGATTAAAGCACTTTTTTGCTTAATATTGTTGCCATGAGGCTAACATCTTCCAAATTTAAATAAATCAAAACAAATTACTAGGAGGGGGGAGGGGTTTAAGAATTCTTTCACTACCCTTTGTTTGAAACTTGCTTTCAAGGACAAACATACACATCAGCACTCTAGAGAAACACAGAATTAAAACGCTGGGGTGGCCCGTGCATTTTCCCTACGCAGAACTTCTAGGTGGTGAATCAGTTGACATTGCCACCCAAGCAGATAGATTAAAATGGTGAAGATGGGAATGGTGAGGTGGGGGCTATTTATGGATGATGTACACTATATCCACATAAGTACTGTGCACAAAATATTTGGGCTCTCTGTAGATAGAATGAATCCCATACAGGGGCAGCTTCCCCCTTCCTTGACTTCCGCCTGAAAGTGGTGGCCTTTGGTGGCCTAAATCAAATTTTGTGACCCTGCCACACCTGTTTTTGATGGTGTAGGAATGGCTGGTTCAGCATAAATGTAGCTCTAGTCCACTTCCATGATCTGTTCCAGAGCAAGCGCAGAAACCATCTCCATGGTGTGGAGAGACTACATGTTTGGGGTTTTCCAAGTAGCCCTTAGATGGGGCACACATGGCCCTTTACATAACATTGATGTGCCACCGAACATGGCCTATATCTCTTCTCAAGCAGGCTGCTTGAGGACTGACTGGAAGTTTTCACCTGTTCATTTGACTTGGTTAAGCACAGCCAGCTAGCTACATCCTTTACTGCCCAGTGATACAATAAAAGAAGATAAAACCATCTCAGAGAGGGGGCAAAAAGGAGAATTGTGTTGAATAAATTGTTTATTTGCCTTGAAAGTCTTCCGCCAGCTTCTCAGTTCTCCTGAAGTCAATGGAACTACCCTGATTTGCACCTAAATGAAACTGGTGATCTAGTTCTTCATTTGTTATCTTGCCCTTGGGAATGTACAGTATACTGAAGAGATTGCACCTTCATAGCAAAGAGCTTCCCTCTAGTGTCTACCATCACTAGCAGCGACAGCTCTCACTGCCTGAGCTGAGATTCTAAACAACCATTTTCATTTGCCTGTACGGTAGGATTTTTTTAAATGTACCTTTAGATCAAAACTTCACTTGCGTTTTCTTAGGTAAAGGGTACCTTTTCGATGGGGAAGAATTGAATTGAAATTTTTGGAGGGGTCTAATGTAACCCATTCAGCTTCTGGATGTGGTATACTGTCCCATCTAGTGGGACCACTATAAAAAAGAATAATGAGTTTGCTCTTCAGCGTTAGTTGAGCACCCGCTGGTTTTTAGCTCAAGCAGGAGAGAGGCTCATGCACTAAGTTCCAGAGGTCCATAATTCAGTTCTGCCTATCAGCTTTATGCTAGTTTATTCAAATATTGAAGCCAAATCTATTCAGCCACATTTGCATTTGGGATGTTGTTAAACTCTTGATGTCCACTTTAAAAATGTCAATTAGAATAATTAGCTGTAGTAGACAGTGAGTAGTATTGCTCCACTGAAGCTGTTGAACTGGCTGATTTCTGCCAGCTGAGGATCCGGTCTACTTACATCCACCATTAACTATTGACTTTCCTGGTTTTTCTTTTAAATGTTCAAAGATCATGTTGCATCCATGTGTGTTCTGTGTTTGTCTTCTTTCTTATATTTAAAGTGCCACTCCTCTTAAACCCCTGGCACAGTGACAGAGGGAAAGGATAGGAAGTGCCAATATTCTAATTCCCTAGAAATATTTAGGATTTTCCAGCTAAATTACTTTCTCCTGGGAAGTGGGCATCAGAATCCCATGTGTAGCTTGGAAATTTTCAGCTTGAATTTCTCTGTGCCTTAGCTTAGCATAAGCACAAACAGGGGAGAGGAATAGATGAAAAGGCTATGACCCACACAACAATACTTATCTTGCCCAGAATCGTAAAGTGCATATGATGTGACAGCAGGTGCATCGAAGTCTAGTGCAATGGTTCCACCTAATCAGATGGAGTTTATTTGCCTTCTTGTTTCCAGCACCAAAAAGTCCTTAGAGATTGTGAAAGTTGCTGAAGAAGAATGGCAGGAGGAGTCAATGTAACTACGCTTTTGGCTCTTCTGATACATAAGAGTAGAAGTAGAAAAAAACAGAAATTACCTTCAGGTGCCAGAGCTCAGATTCATCCATCATGGGAAGCAGTATAGAACCCTGAGGTAGACAGAGTGACTGGTGGTCCTGGAGCTATCAACAAGGAGCAGAAGAATGCCATGGGAGAGAGAAAAGAGAAGGTAATTGAAGACTCCTGCTAAAGCAAGCTCAGTTTAGGACAAGCAGCCAGCAGTACCCAATTTCTAGTCCCAGCATTGTCGTTGTTGCCATGTGGCCATGAGCAAGTCACATAGGCCGAAACTGAATGCCTAAAGACAGATGACCAAATCCATTTTTCAGGCATCAGAAGGAGGCACTGAATTCCCACTGAGACCAACCCTCGGATGGGACTGAAGCAGTACCCAGTGTACCCCCTTAGAAGTAAGCTGTATGAATGATTACCGTGCTCATGCACACTCCCGTCCCACCCTAGTTTTTAAAGCTTTATTTAGGCCAACTTTTTAAAGGGGTAAATTGCACCTGCCTACCCATCACAACTTCCTCTCCTGAGAGACTGAGCCCCACATGCCTGGGAACAAGAAATCAGGCATCAAAGCCACAGCAAGCTGGATGTCAGAGCACAGTACACTGGACCCAGCCAACCTTGTACTTGCTTTCTGTGTTTGTGTTCGCTCCCTGTCAAGCTCTGCCCACCGGGAGTCACATTGCATCTGTTCACAGCACCACAGACAATATTCAGCCTGCTTGAACATGTTGCAAAAAGCAAGAATTTACCTTTTGACCTCAGCTACACAGCACTGTTGTTATACCCAAAACTCACACTTCCTGTCATAGAGAATTCTTCACTTATGACAGAAAAAAGCAAAGCAAACTCCACACCAATGAATCGTTCACCTTTTAAGAAACCAGTGAAAGGATGTAATTTGCTGTGGAAAGCCTTCTGATAATGTTTTGGAAATATAAGAAGTAATTTCCAAAGGGTTACTTCAGGATCCATAGACAGAGGGTATCCTCCATGCACAGTTTTCCCTCTTCCTGTAAGAATCCATTGCCTTTGCAGTACTATGCCTTCCTGGCTGCTCTACCTTTTTAAACCAATTCCCTTCTCAGATCACCTCCCACCTGCCACCCCACTCTCTGATAGAGAGGCAGCAGAGCAAGATGGCACAGGGCTCCTCAGGAGTGGGACTGGGAGCACAATGGCTGTTGGTCCCACCACCGGGGACTATTGAATAGTCATGTTTGATGAGGTTACATGGCTATTCAATTACACAATATCTAACATCCCTACTCAGTCCTGCCTGTTGTGAGACATTTGCATCCTGTTGGGAATTCTTGGCCTTTTATTTATTTCCATGGTCTGTGATGACCTCTGTTTTTTCAGCCTCTGCTTTTGGAAGTTGAGCTCTTGTTGCAATGGAGCTTGGAGCCCAAACTATTGCTCCAGCCCTGAGGCAGTTTAGGTCTGTAATCAGAGGTGCAGCTGAGACTGGCACCACAAGGAAAGGCTAGTTGTAAAGGGTACACAGATCATTTGCCAATGGAAAGGGGCTAAATTCGCTCACTCCATTATTCCCTATGGCAAATTTGCTTGGATGTAGAGTCTGAGAAATAAAATCTGAGTTGCATTGGGTTTGAGCGGGGGGAGAGCACGGAGGCAGGACCAGAGTGCACAGCAAGTGCTACATATTGCAGCAAGCTGGGAGCTGGAAGGCCACATGCTCACTCCCTGTGCAAACTGCAATCAAGCCAAGGCAGCTGGGCCGGGTGGTGGGGGTGGACACTTTATAGGTAGGGTTACCCATCTGTACCTCCGGTGCCTGGCTCTGTGGGAGGGAGATTTGGTATGGGGGGGCCCTGGCTCTGGGGGAGGGGTGGATGCATTGGGATAAACTGGTGGGCTGGGGTGCCCGGCTCTGGGGTAGGAAAAGGGCTATTTCAGTAAATATGATTGGTAGTTTTTGTTTGATTTGTTAAAATTGTGAAGCCAAAACAAAAAAAAGGTCAATATAATGGTCTTCCGTTGATATGTGTTTTTGTAGTTAAATTGCTGAATTGTCATTGCGCATTAAAAGTGCTGTCATACGGGTGGAAATTGGGTAAATATTGAATTTTATTAATATCAGCAGAACTAACATAAATGGGGCCTGCGTATTGTGTAGTCTTGCCTTAATCTTTGTATTCATGCCCATCAGTGTGAAAGAAGCTATTTCCATATATACATATATATTTTCATATATATATACATTTGCATAAATACTTGCATATATTTGCATATATATGCAGCCACACTTAAGTTGCAGCCCTTAGCATGTACTGTGAATATCATTTGTGGCCCCCGGGGCTTCCAAACTTGAGTAGCCCTGATCTAAACAGTGCTTGATCCTGCCATGAGGGCAGGGAACTGGACTTGATGGCCTCTCGTGGTCCCTTCCAGTTCTAATGTTCTATGATTCTATTATACTGGACTGCATTACTAGGACCATTGCCAGCAGATCAAGGGAAGTGATTAGTCCACGCTTCAGCACTGGTGAGGTCACATCTGAAATACTGCATCCAGGTTTGAGGCCCTCTCTCCCCCTCACTACAGAAAGGATGTGGGAAAATTGGACTGCCCAATGAAGGGCAATGAAACAATTAGGGACTGGGGCACATTACTTTTAAGGAGAGGGAGAGGGAACTGGGCTTTAGTTAGTTGGCAGAGCCAACTCTAAATGGGATATCACTAAATGGGATATCACATTACCTGAATGAGGGTTCCAAAAAGGATGGAGCCAGGCTGTTTTCAGTGATGGCAGATGACAAAACAAGGTGCAATAGTCTCAAGATGCACTGGGGGAGTGTAGAGGGGTGGAATGGCCGCCCTCTGAGCCGGAAGCAGAAGAAACCCTCTGGGAGCCATTTTGGGGCCAGCCTAGCTCCGCCCTCTCACCTGACCGGAAGTCAAAGGGCGGGGCTAGGACTATAAGAAGGCTGCCTGGGAGCTCAGTCAGGGGCGAGCCTCCGAGGGAGCCAGAGGCCTGGCTGGAGCTCCTGCCTGAGGAGGCTAAGACCCGGGCTAGGCCGCCCTCAGCCACCTTCCCAGAGGCGGGCCAGAGACTCCCTGCCCCGGCTACTAAGGCCTGGCCCGGCCCGTCAGCTGAACCACTCGCGGGCCCAGAGGACGGGACCGCACCGCTGGACCAGCTGGACCCCCGGTGGGTACGGGAACGCCGGGCTGGACAAGCCCCACGGGACACTACAAAGCTCCGACCTCTTAACCCCTGGGTTGGGCCGCCAGCCCCTGCGGAGACGACGTGGGCCTCAACTCCCCAACAGGCCGCTGAGGCTACAGGTACTGGAGAAGGGGGGGGGAGACAAGGAGAGGCCCAGGGGGTAGCATGGGCTGAAAACAGCCCTAGGCCAGCAAGTTGCGGGCTGGAGCCCCTGCTGAGCCTGTAGCAGCGGAACGGCTGCATCCAGGGCCCCTGGGCCGGGGCGCAGTGGAGTGGGTGGGCCTGCGCCCCCTGCCACCCACTAACCGGGTGGCAGTCTCCCACCCCCCTTGCCACTGCGACAGCTGCACTGCCGGCCCCGCTCTTGAACTAGGAGCTCCTACAGACCTGTGGGTTTGTTTGCGGCCCGCCTTGCGTTGGGGTCTGGCCAGCAGTTGCTGCCCTGCCCTGCTCGAGGGCCTGGGCATCCGTATAAGGGTTTTGGCACCCGGCCAGCACCCGGATCGGACCTTTTAAAGGGCCAGGGCTCGGACTACTCTAAGGCACGGTAGGGCCATAGGACGGACTAGCCGTCCAGTGTACCAAGGCGGAGGATCCGCCTCCTAAAGGCCGGCTGGCCTATAACGAACCATCCCCCGGAAGGGGGGGAAAAGCTCAGGCTATTGTGGACATTGCCGGAGGGCAGTGTCCCGAAGAGACCGCGCCACCTGCCGGCAGATATAATTCCCTGAGCAGACGGCAGGGGCGCTGTGGTGGAGCGGAAACCCCGCTACAAAATGGTGGAGAATGTGGGCACTCCGACCCCGCCCCTGATGTAAGGGGCTGAGTGTGTGCCTCAGTGGGTTTAAAAAAAAAAAAAAAAAAAAAAAATGTGGGGTTAGGTTTTTTTTTTTTTTTTGGTGGTTGGGGTTTGTTGGGGTTTTTGTGTTCTGTTCTCCAAAGCCAGGATGGAACTGGACAGCGTGGTGAAGGCGGTGGCGGAGTGCCAGAACCAACAATTGCAACAACTGGTGGCCCGACACTGGCAGATGGCTCAGCAACTGGTCACACAACACGGGCAGTTGGTACAGCAGCTAGGACTTCAGTTCCAGCACCTCCAGGCGCTGCAACACCAACACCTCCAACAATTGCTCAGTTCCTGGACTCAGCCCCACAGGTCAGTACCGGGACCGGCCCCTGGGCCCGCCTACCCGGCTGGAGGGATTCGGGCCCCGAGGGGTGAGGCGGCAAGTCCACCCGAAACTGGCATGGGGCAAATGGACGAAGTGGGGCCTAGCGACGTTACTAGTCTAGGGGCGTGCTCTGCAGCACCCCGACCCAGGACGCTCAGTCCCGCACCCTCTTCCCCGTTGCGATTCCCGACAGCCCCCGAGAGGGGACGGTTCCCTCCGAAGGGCTTGGACCAGGGGGTGACGGAACCACCCAAGGGGTGGCAAGGGAGCTGTCTGGAGGTAGGGTGCGACTACGGACCAAGGGGACCCGAGCAGAGTTACATCCTACCGGTCAACCAGGTGGAATTTGTGCTCCAAGCGCCGACGGATACAGATAAGGTGGCCGTCCTTCTGGACTCCGGCTGTGCGCAGACTCTGGTGCGACACGACCTCCTGCCGGAGGGCCTGAAGCCAGAGGGGGAGCTGTACCTGCGTTGTGTACACGGCGATGTGAAGGCCTATCCCCGTGCAAAGGTCAGACTTACCATACAAGGGAGGTCAGCAGAAATGATCATAGGGGTAGCTGCGACACTCCCATACCCGATTGTCCTAGGCCGCGACTGGCCCGGATTTGCAGATTTGATGCGCGAAGTCACTCGCAAGGGAGCGGCCGGTCACGGAAAGGTAGAGGGAACCCTGCTGGGAGAAACGCTGCCGGCGGACCAGCCCGAAGAGGCAGCTGCGGAGGAGGAGGAGGTCCAGGAGGCCCCGGCAGGTGAAGAGCTCGACAGGGCGCAGGCGCCAGTGGAGGCCAGTGCCCCGGCCCTGGCCCTGACAGACTTTCCCCGGGACCAGAGGGAGGACCCGACCCTGAGGGCAGCATATGAGCAGGTAGCCGCGATCGATGGCAGCGTGGTGGACCCCCAGAGGGCAGCCCAGTGGCCCCATTTTGAAATAAAAGGCGACCGCCTCTATCGGGTGGTACAAGACCCCCGGACTCAAGAGATCAAGACCCAGATCCTTGTGCCCCGGGTCCATCGCCGGGCAGTATTGCAATTGGCCCACGATATTCCTGCCGCTGGGCACCTGGGAACTGAAAAAACATTGGCGAGAGTACTGTCCCGGTTTTTTTTGGCCCGGGGTGCACCGGGAGGTACGAGACTATTGCCAATCTTGCCCAAACTGCCAGTTAGCCTCCGACCCGGGAGTGCCGCAGGCCCCGCTCGTCCCCCTGCCAGTAGTAGGGACTCCTTTTGAAAGGGTGGCAATTGACCTGGTGGGCCCGCTGCCCAAAAGTAAAGCGGGGTTCCGCCACATTTTGGTTTTAATGGACTATGCCACCAGATTTCCTGAAGCCATACCACTGAGGAACACCTACGCCCGAACCATCGCCTCCGAGCTGGTAAAAATCTTTGCTCGGGTTGGGCTTCCTCGAGAGCTCCTCACGGATCAAGGGACTAATTTTACATCGCAGTTACTCCGACAGGTGTGTGCCATACTGGGGATCCGTAAATTACAAACCTCAGTATACCATCCCCAAACCGACGGGTTGGTGGAACGCTTTAACCGGACTCTAAAGGGGATGCTACGGCGGTTTCCTCAAGCAGAGTTGCAACAGTGGGACCTGCTGTTGCCTCCCCTGCTGCTTGCAGTCCGGGAGGTGCCCCAAGCGTCGACCCAATTCTCCCCCTTCGAACTCCTATATGGGTATCGTCCCCGGGGAGTCCTGGATCTCGTGAGGGAAACATGGGAGCAAACCCCTTCAACCTCACAGGGCCTATTGCAGTATGTTTTTCAGCTCCAGGAACGACTAAGACAAGCCGGCGCCCTGGCACAGGAAAACCTACAAGCGGCTCAGGCCCGCCAAGAGCTGAACTACAACAGACGAGCCCAGGAAAGAAGTTTTAAACCGGGGGATCGGGTACTACTCCTCCTCCCCTCAGAGGAGTCAAAATTTCTAGCGCGTTGGAAAGGACCCTATGAGATCACCCGCCAGGTTGGGCCGGTGAACTATGAGATTTATCAGCCGGACCGGAAAAAGAAAACTCAGATCTTCCATGTAAATTTCCTGAAGCCTTGGCGAGAACGGGAGGCCCTGATGATCACCCCCTACCCGTCAGAACCTGCGTTAGGGCCTGAAACCCCCGAACTGGCAGAGGAAAAGGAACCACAGCTTGGAGACACCCTCTCGGAGACCCAAGTGAAACAAGCCCGCCGTCTCATCTTTGCATTCCAGAAGACCTTTACAACCCGACCTGGACGTACCGTGGTGATAACGCATAGGATTCAGACCCCTCCAGGCCAGGTCGTGCGGGAAGGGACTCGTCCTCTCCCTCGCCGGATGCGGGAGGTAGTCGAGAAAGAGGTACAGTCTATGCTGCAACTGGGAGTGATAGAGCGCTCTAAGAGCGAGTGGCGTAGTCCAATTGTACTCGTACCAAAGCCGGACGGTAGTGTCCGCTTTTGCATCGATTTTAGACGGGTAAACGCTATTTCAAAGTTTGACGCCTACCCCATGCCACGAACGAATGAACTTCTGGACCGCCTAGGGACGGCCAAATTTATATCCACCCTTGATCTGACAAAGGGATATTGGCAGATCCCCTTGGATCCAGAGTCAAGAGAAAAAACGGCTTTTTCAACCCCCTCAGGACTGTTCCAATTTACACGAATGCCCTTCGGACTTCATGGCGCACCCGCAACCTTTCAGAGAATGATGGACCGTTTGCTAGCACCACATACAGCGTATGCTGCCGCCTATTTAGATGATGTGGTAATTTATAGCCAAGATTGGGAGGAACATCTCTTGCGGGTAGCGGCCGTCATGCGGACCCTTAGAGATGCAGGCCTGACCGCCAATCCAAAAAAATGTAAAATTGGCTGTCAGGAAACAACTTACCTGGGGTACCAACTGGGAAGGGGCCTAATCCGGCCGCTAGTGGGGAAGGTGGAGGCAATCCAAAACTACCCAGCGCCGACCACTAAGAAAAAAGTACGGCAATTTTTGGGTTTGGCCGGATATTATCGCCGCTTTGTGCCGCAGTTCGCGACCCTAGCGGCGCCCCTCACTGCGCTCCTTACAAAAGACCGGCCTCAAAGGGTCACCTGGACGGCCGAGTGCGAAGCCGCTTTCCAGAACCTAAAAGCGGCTCTTTGTAGTGAGCCGGTTCTATTTAGCCCTGACTTCTCCCGACCATTCATTGTCCAGACAGATGCATCGGATTACGGACTTGGAGCGGTGCTGTCTCAGGAAGTTGACGGAGAAGAACACCCAGTGCTGTATATCAGCCGAAAATTGTTTCCTCGGGAACGCAGTTATGCCGTAATCGAGAAAGAGGCCCTAGCGATAAAATGGGCCATCGAGGCCCTGCGATATTACCTCCTTGGAGACTCTTTTATCCTTTTTACAGATCATGCACCCCTACAATGGCTCCATCAGATGCGGGACACCAACAGCCGTATTATGAGATGGTACCTGTCCCTCCAACCGTATGTATTTACAGTGAAACACCGAGCGGGGAGGGACAACGCAAATGCAGACGCCCTGTCCCGCATAGAGAAAGAGCAGAAGCCCAGTCCCGGAAACCGGGAACTGGACTTAAGGGGGGAGGAGTGTAGAGGGGTGGAATGGCCGCCCTCTGAGCCGGAAGCAGAAGAAACCCTCTGGGAGCCATTTTGGGGCCAGCCTAGCTCCGCCCTCTCACCTGACCGGAAGTCAAAGGGCGGGGCTAGGACTATAAGAAGGCTGCCTGGGAGCTCAGTCAGGGGCGAGCCTCCGAGGGAGCCAGAGGCCTGGCTGGAGCTCCTGCCTGAGGAGGCTAAGACCCGGGCTAGGCCGCCCTCAGCCACCTTCCCAGAGGCGGGCCAGAGACTCCCTGCCCCGGCTACTAAGGCCTGGCCCGGCCCGTCAGCTGAACCACTCGCGGGCCCAGAGGACGGGACCGCACCGCTGGACCAGCTGGACCCCCGGTGGGTACGGGAACGCCGGGCTGGACAAGCCCCACGGGACACTACAAAGCTCCGACCTCTTAACCCCTGGGTTGGGCCGCCAGCCCCTGCGGAGACGACGTGGGCCTCAACTCCCCAACAGGCCGCTGAGGCTACAGGTACTGGAGAAGGGGGGGGGAGACAAGGAGAGGCCCAGGGGGTAGCATGGGCTGAAAACAGCCCTAGGCCAGCAAGTTGCGGGCTGGAGCCCCTGCTGAGCCTGTAGCAGCGGAACGGCTGCATCCAGGGCCCCTGGGCCGGGGCGCAGTGGAGTGGGTGGGCCTGCGCCCCCTGCCACCCACTAACCGGGTGGCAGTCTCCCACCCCCCTTGCCACTGCGACAGCTGCACTGCCGGCCCCGCTCTTGAACTAGGAGCTCCTACAGACCTGTGGGTTTGTTTGCGGCCCGCCTTGCGTTGGGGTCTGGCCAGCAGTTGCTGCCCTGCCCTGCTCGAGGGCCTGGGCATCCGTATAAGGGTTTTGGCACCCGGCCAGCACCCGGATCGGACCTTTTAAAGGGCCAGGGCTCGGACTACTCTAAGGCACGGTAGGGCCATAGGACGGACTAGCCGTCCAGTGTACCAAGGCGGAGGATCCGCCTCCTAAAGGCCGGCTGGCCTATAACGAACCATCCCCCGGAAGGGGGGGAAAAGCTCAGGCTATTGTGGACATTGCCGGAGGGCAGTGTCCCGAAGAGACCGCGCCACCTGCCGGCAGATATAATTCCCTGAGCAGACGGCAGGGGCGCTGTGGTGGAGCGGAAACCCCGCTACAAAATGGTGGAGAATGTGGGCACTCCGACCCCGCCCCTGATGTAAGGGGCTGAGTGTGTGCCTCAGTGGGTTTAAAAAAAAAAAAAAAAAAAAAAATGTGGGGTTAGGTTTTTTTTTTTTTTTTGGTGGTTGGGGTTTGTTGGGGTTTTTGTGTTCTGTTCTCCAAAGCCAGGATGGAACTGGACAGCGTGGTGAAGGCGGTGGCGGAGTGCCAGAACCAACAATTGCAACAACTGGTGGCCCGACACTGGCAGATGGCTCAGCAACTGGTCACACAACACGGGCAGTTGGTACAGCAGCTAGGACTTCAGTTCCAGCACCTCCAGGCGCTGCAACACCAACACCTCCAACAATTGCTCAGTTCCTGGACTCAGCCCCACAGGTCAGTACCGGGACCGGCCCCTGGGCCCGCCTACCCGGCTGGAGGGATTCGGGCCCCGAGGGGTGAGGCGGCAAGTCCACCCGAAACTGGCATGGGGCAAATGGACGAAGTGGGGCCTAGCGACGTTACTAGTCTAGGGGCGTGCTCTGCAGCACCCCGACCCAGGACGCTCAGTCCCGCACCCTCTTCCCCGTTGCGATTCCCGACAGCCCCCGAGAGGGGACGGTTCCCTCCGAAGGGCTTGGACCAGGGGGTGACGGAACCACCCAAGGGGTGGCAAGGGAGCTGTCTGGAGGTAGGGTGCGACTACGGACCAAGGGGACCCGAGCAGAGTTACATCCTACCGGTCAACCAGGTGGAATTTGTGCTCCAAGCGCCGACGGATACAGATAAGGTGGCCGTCCTTCTGGACTCCGGCTGTGCGCAGACTCTGGTGCGACACGACCTCCTGCCGGAGGGCCTGAAGCCAGAGGGGGAGCTGTACCTGCGTTGTGTACACGGCGATGTGAAGGCCTATCCCCGTGCAAAGGTCAGACTTACCATACAAGGGAGGTCAGCAGAAATGATCATAGGGGTAGCTGCGACACTCCCATACCCGATTGTCCTAGGCCGCGACTGGCCCGGATTTGCAGATTTGATGCGCGAAGTCACTCGCAAGGGAGCGGCCGGTCACGGAAAGGTAGAGGGAACCCTGCTGGGAGAAACGCTGCCGGCGGACCAGCCCGAAGAGGCAGCTGCGGAGGAGGAGGAGGTCCAGGAGGCCCCGGCAGGTGAAGAGCTCGACAGGGCGCAGGCGCCAGTGGAGGCCAGTGCCCCGGCCCTGGCCCTGACAGACTTTCCCCGGGACCAGAGGGAGGACCCGACCCTGAGGGCAGCATATGAGCAGGTAGCCGCGATCGATGGCAGCGTGGTGGACCCCCAGAGGGCAGCCCAGTGGCCCCATTTTGAAATAAAAGGCGACCGCCTCTATCGGGTGGTACAAGACCCCCGGACTCAAGAGATCAAGACCCAGATCCTTGTGCCCCGGGTCCATCGCCGGGCAGTATTGCAATTGGCCCACGATATTCCTGCCGCTGGGCACCTGGGAACTGAAAAAACATTGGCGAGAGTACTGTCCCGGTTTTTTTTGGCCCGGGGTGCACCGGGAGGTACGAGACTATTGCCAATCTTGCCCAAACTGCCAGTTAGCCTCCGACCCGGGAGTGCCGCAGGCCCCGCTCGTCCCCCTGCCAGTAGTAGGGACTCCTTTTGAAAGGGTGGCAATTGACCTGGTGGGCCCGCTGCCCAAAAGTAAAGCGGGGTTCCGCCACATTTTGGTTTTAATGGACTATGCCACCAGATTTCCTGAAGCCATACCACTGAGGAACACCTACGCCCGAACCATCGCCTCCGAGCTGGTAAAAATCTTTGCTCGGGTTGGGCTTCCTCGAGAGCTCCTCACGGATCAAGGGACTAATTTTACATCGCAGTTACTCCGACAGGTGTGTGCCATACTGGGGATCCGTAAATTACAAACCTCAGTATACCATCCCCAAACCGACGGGTTGGTGGAACGCTTTAACCGGACTCTAAAGGGGATGCTACGGCGGTTTCCTCAAGCAGAGTTGCAACAGTGGGACCTGCTGTTGCCTCCCCTGCTGCTTGCAGTCCGGGAGGTGCCCCAAGCGTCGACCCAATTCTCCCCCTTCGAACTCCTATATGGGTATCGTCCCCGGGGAGTCCTGGATCTCGTGAGGGAAACATGGGAGCAAACCCCTTCAACCTCACAGGGCCTATTGCAGTATGTTTTTCAGCTCCAGGAACGACTAAGACAAGCCGGCGCCCTGGCACAGGAAAACCTACAAGCGGCTCAGGCCCGCCAAGAGCTGAACTACAACAGACGAGCCCAGGAAAGAAGTTTTAAACCGGGGGATCGGGTACTACTCCTCCTCCCCTCAGAGGAGTCAAAATTTCTAGCGCGTTGGAAAGGACCCTATGAGATCACCCGCCAGGTTGGGCCGGTGAACTATGAGATTTATCAGCCGGACCGGAAAAAGAAAACTCAGATCTTCCATGTAAATTTCCTGAAGCCTTGGCGAGAACGGGAGGCCCTGATGATCACCCCCTACCCGTCAGAACCTGCGTTAGGGCCTGAAACCCCCGAACTGGCAGAGGAAAAGGAACCACAGCTTGGAGACACCCTCTCGGAGACCCAAGTGAAACAAGCCCGCCGTCTCATCTTTGCATTCCAGAAGACCTTTACAACCCGACCTGGACGTACCGTGGTGATAACGCATAGGATTCAGACCCCTCCAGGCCAGGTCGTGCGGGAAGGGACTCGTCCTCTCCCTCGCCGGATGCGGGAGGTAGTCGAGAAAGAGGTACAGTCTATGCTGCAACTGGGAGTGATAGAGCGCTCTAAGAGCGAGTGGCGTAGTCCAATTGTACTCGTACCAAAGCCGGACGGTAGTGTCCGCTTTTGCATCGATTTTAGACGGGTAAACGCTATTTCAAAGTTTGACGCCTACCCCATGCCACGAACGAATGAACTTCTGGACCGCCTAGGGACGGCCAAATTTATATCCACCCTTGATCTGACAAAGGGATATTGGCAGATCCCCTTGGATCCAGAGTCAAGAGAAAAAACGGCTTTTTCAACCCCCTCAGGACTGTTCCAATTTACACGAATGCCCTTCGGACTTCATGGCGCACCCGCAACCTTTCAGAGAATGATGGACCGTTTGCTAGCACCACATACAGCGTATGCTGCCGCCTATTTAGATGATGTGGTAATTTATAGCCAAGATTGGGAGGAACATCTCTTGCGGGTAGCGGCCGTCATGCGGACCCTTAGAGATGCAGGCCTGACCGCCAATCCAAAAAAATGTAAAATTGGCTGTCAGGAAACAACTTACCTGGGGTACCAACTGGGAAGGGGCCTAATCCGGCCGCTAGTGGGGAAGGTGGAGGCAATCCAAAACTACCCAGCGCCGACCACTAAGAAAAAAGTACGGCAATTTTTGGGTTTGGCCGGATATTATCGCCGCTTTGTGCCGCAGTTCGCGACCCTAGCGGCGCCCCTCACTGCGCTCCTTACAAAAGACCGGCCTCAAAGGGTCACCTGGACGGCCGAGTGCGAAGCCGCTTTCCAGAACCTAAAAGCGGCTCTTTGTAGTGAGCCGGTTCTATTTAGCCCTGACTTCTCCCGACCATTCATTGTCCAGACAGATGCATCGGATTACGGACTTGGAGCGGTGCTGTCTCAGGAAGTTGACGGAGAAGAACACCCAGTGCTGTATATCAGCCGAAAATTGTTTCCTCGGGAACGCAGTTATGCCGTAATCGAGAAAGAGGCCCTAGCGATAAAATGGGCCATCGAGGCCCTGCGATATTACCTCCTTGGAGACTCTTTTATCCTTTTTACAGATCATGCACCCCTACAATGGCTCCATCAGATGCGGGACACCAACAGCCGTATTATGAGATGGTACCTGTCCCTCCAACCGTATGTATTTACAGTGAAACACCGAGCGGGGAGGGACAACGCAAATGCAGACGCCCTGTCCCGCATAGAGAAAGAGCAGAAGCCCAGTCCCGGAAACCGGGAACTGGACTTAAGGGGGGAGGAGTGTAGAGGGGTGGAATGGCCGCCCTCTGAGCCGGAAGCAGAAGAAACCCTCTGGGAGCCATTTTGGGGCCAGCCTAGCTCCGCCCTCTCACCTGACCGGAAGTCAAAGGGCGGGGCTAGGACTATAAGAAGGCTGCCTGGGAGCTCAGTCAGGGGCGAGCCTCCGAGGGAGCCAGAGGCCTGGCTGGAGCTCCTGCCTGAGGAGGCTAAGACCCGGGCTAGGCCGCCCTCAGCCACCTTCCCAGAGGCGGGCCAGAGACTCCCTGCCCCGGCTACTAAGGCCTGGCCCGGCCCGTCAGCTGAACCACTCGCGGGCCCAGAGGACGGGACCGCACCGCTGGACCAGCTGGACCCCCGGTGGGTACGGGAACGCCGGGCTGGACAAGCCCCACGGGACACTACAAAGCTCCGACCTCTTAACCCCTGGGTTGGGCCGCCAGCCCCTGCGGAGACGACGTGGGCCTCAACTCCCCAACAGGCCGCTGAGGCTACAGGTACTGGAGAAGGGGGGGGGAGACAAGGAGAGGCCCAGGGGGTAGCATGGGCTGAAAACAGCCCTAGGCCAGCAAGTTGCGGGCTGGAGCCCCTGCTGAGCCTGTAGCAGCGGAACGGCTGCATCCAGGGCCCCTGGGCCGGGGCGCAGTGGAGTGGGTGGGCCTGCGCCCCCTGCCACCCACTAACCGGGTGGCAGTCTCCCACCCCCCTTGCCACTGCGACAGCTGCACTGCCGGCCCCGCTCTTGAACTAGGAGCTCCTACAGACCTGTGGGTTTGTTTGCGGCCCGCCTTGCGTTGGGGTCTGGCCAGCAGTTGCTGCCCTGCCCTGCTCGAGGGCCTGGGCATCCGTATAAGGGTTTTGGCACCCGGCCAGCACCCGGATCGGACCTTTTAAAGGGCCAGGGCTCGGACTACTCTAAGGCACGGTAGGGCCATAGGACGGACTAGCCGTCCAGTGTACCAAGGCGGAGGATCCGCCTCCTAAAGGCCGGCTGGCCTATAACGAACCATCCCCCGGAAGGGGGGGAAAAGCTCAGGCTATTGTGGACATTGCCGGAGGGCAGTGTCCCGAAGAGACCGCGCCACCTGCCGGCAGATATAATTCCCTGAGCAGACGGCAGGGGCGCTGTGGTGGAGCGGAAACCCCGCTACAGGGAGATTTAGGATGGATATTAGAAAACTATTTCACTAGGAGGGTGGTGAAGCACTGGAATGGGTTGCCTAGGGAGGGGGTGGAATCTCCATCCGTAGAGGTTTTAAAGTCCTGGCTTGACAAAGCCCTGCCTGGGATGGTTTAGTTGGGGTTGGTCCTGTTTGAACAAGGTGGTGGACTAGATGATCTCCGCAGGTCTCTTCCAACACTAATTTTCTATGATTGTAACATTTATGGAACATTTCAGCTCAAACTGAAGTTTGGTAAAGTTATAAGCAACCAAAAATAAGGTCTTATAATAAAATGTCAGACAATCTTAATAATAGCTAAAACTACCAACCCACCTACAACAACAGTTAAGGATAGCTTGTCAGTTATAATCAATGATCTGAGGAAGCATCTTTTTGGTTTGGGTTTTTGCTCACAAAGAGATTTCTTGAAATTCCAATTCACCTTGTCAAGCAGTCTATCGTTCTGTAACACTGAAAATCTGAGTCTGTCTATTATCTGTTGACACTTATTGTTCCTGAGTGTTATCTAGATGAGAGGAAAGTTATTTATCCAGGAATAATTTGACAATGTAAATGATGTTATTTTGTGCCTTTGTTGTCACTACAATTAATCAAATAAGAGATGAAGTGTGTCTTTTGCCATAGCTCATCTCTGAAATTTGGCAACTTGCTTGCTAGACAGTGGTGACCTTGAAATTCTGTATCACCTCAAGGCCAGTTTTCTCTAGCTTGACAAAGAGAATTCTCCAGCAACTCCCAAGAGACTGTTTCACATTCTGGGATATAACAGAAACTAAATTAGTAATGAGAGACAGATAATGCTATCTCCTTTTCCTTCCCTCTTCTACCTAGGAACCCAGACACAGGGGGAGCACCAGGTCCCCTAAATATCACCCACATTCAACACACTCCTCGTGGACAGCACCATCAAGGATCCCACCTTTTAGGGTGGGTTCACTTCTACCTTTTCATTATATGTATGTGCAGAGCCTAGCAGAATGGAGTCCTGATCCTTAATCACTGGCTTCAATGCATTACGGCAGCACCCATAAATAATTATAAGGCTCCAGATAGCCTGGGAGAAAGGAGAGCAGCGGTAGCTGTAGGGAGTGGTGAAAAGGAGTCTACAGCCTTAGAAGCTTTTCTGAGATCAGCACATGAGTCTCAGCAGTTACCCATTTGAATTAAACATTGGATCAGGTCAAAAACTTTCTTGCTGCTCTCATCTAGCAGTATTTGTACATTGTCAAATACATAAATTAAGACAATCGGAAGGAATAAGTCAAAAAGCAAATAATTAAAGGGACTAAAAACAAAACTAGTAAAGATAAGGTAGATGGTTGCTGGGGGTGGTGTATAAATATACTGGTAATAGGAAAGTAAAAAGATGAGCACCTATTGTAACCCTTTCTTGCTTGAACATTGCCTCCCTTCTCTCCTCCTCCCTCTTTGTGGTTTTGTCTAATTTAGATGGCTAACTCTTTGGCACTGGGCTATTTTTCCTATATGTGTGGCACCTAGCCACACATTTTGGTATTCATATGATATGAATTATAAGTGTTATAAAAATCAGTGGGCTCCTTATTGATAGAGAATGGTTTAAAGATTCTGGTTTTTTAATTTACTGTAATTGGTGAAATCTGGTTATCACTAGAAATTGCTCAAGATTTCTGTGAGAATCTGCTAAGCCACTCAAGTCCAGTCCTCTTTATACTTAAGGCAGTCAGCAATGTGCTTGTCATCTTGTAAAATCAATATAGGTAGTCTTTTATGAACATCTAACCATGCATGACCAGCTCAGTCACCAGCATAAAGAGAGGCCTTGAGCAAACCCCTCCACAGGATGTGAAAGAACACAATGTAGTTGTACACCAGATGTCTTTTTGTCTGATGTGCTTCAGAGAGAATGCTCAATGATACATGAATGCATGGATGCAAAGTTGACAGGGCTGGCAGCTTAAAACCAAAGAGACAGCCCGAGGTTAAGAAAATAAAATATTTTCAGAGTTCAAAAAGGAGAGTTTCAACAGGACTACAAAATTGTAGCATCCTGGCTCTTCCTCAAAAGACTACAGAGTTTACTGCAAAAGAATAAAGCTTCTCTGGAAAGATGAAAAATGCATTTGAACATTAAACTATAATTTAAAAATTGTGTTCAAATAATTCTAAAGATCTGTTTTAAACTGATACAGCCTTGGAAATTAAAACTAAAGGCAAGATGGCAACCCATCATTAATTTCATTATTAATGAACTGTACCTCATATAGAGCCAAATGCTGAAATTTACTTCAGTCTAAGTTTTGCCTCAATAAGGAGTCAGTAAATCCAAATCACCAATCCTGCCTACTGCTCCATGACCTGATTCAGGTAAGCCCTCTGTACAGCAAGGGGATTAAACATGTGCTTAACTTTAAGCACATACTTAAGCACTTTCCTGAATTAGGACCTCATTAAGTGCCCACATAATCTATTTGCAAGACTGGGGCCCCTCGGGATTTGGCCCACTGTATGTAAGTGAACTTAATATTTGGAGATTCTGCACAATTTAGAGAGCTAAACATACCCAAATTGGTTCCATCCTTCAGAAGGTTCTTTGATGTTTCCCTTTACAGCGCTATGGCTGGGAGCTACTGGCCAACATTGTATAGAACTGGCCAGTCCATGCATGAAAGGAAATTGCAACAAAACAAAACAAAAAATGCCTAACTTGACGGGTTTGGTGTAGTGAAGCTACATGAAGTGCATTTCAACTGTTGTCATTCCAGCAATATCTAGAGGCTCAACATTGATGAAGGCTCCATTCTGCTAGGTCCTGTAAATACAGTTAGGCCCAGGTCCTCAAAGGTGTTTAGGCAACTAATTCACATTAATTTCAATGGGAGTTAAGTGCCTAAAGAACACTGAGGATCTGTGTTGTAGTAAACTCTGCCCTGACAAGCTTGCAGTCTATAGGCCCACTACTGCAAACACTTACACACAGGCTTAACTTTATGTCTGAGTGGTCTTTCATTGAAATGAATTGGTGTTGGGTGCTTATTTAGATACTTTGAAAATCCTACTAAGCACCCGTCTGCATCTTTTAGTGTCTAAGTACCTTTGAAAAGGTTGTCCTTGTGGTTTGCAGGAATAGGATCATAATAGCAAGAAAAAGGAAGCAGTAATATCCCCATGAAACATTTATGATACTGTACTCCGGTACCAAGTACCATGTTTTCAATGTTCATTTTATAACAGCACCGCTCATAATGGTCAGTTCCTGAAGGCGGTGTTGTATAGTGAACACCCTGTGCCTCTGAACAAGAACATTCACAATGCATACTCAGTGCTTCTCCTCATAAAGTTCAATTCCATGCATAAATGTTACTGTGACAGCCCGCCACACATGACCTTCTGTTGGAATACTTAACTGATCAGCATGGCAAATTGCCTTATGATAATGCTCATTAATTTCATGAGCTTTTATTGTTTATTAAACAACTGTCTTCTAAAATTATTAGGGCCAAGTAGATTTAATTGTCAGGGAAAACTACCACAGGGTTTGACAATCCAATTTCCTTTTCTTTCAGTTAAGCATTTCATTAAAATCAACTTACTACTAAACGGTACATATTTATAACAAAATGCTGAAACCTGACAGCAGGGTGTTGCTAATTAGCTGTTGATATATTTGTGCAAATTGAAAAAGGAAATGAGAGAGAGAGATCAATTGCATTGTGCTATATTTAATACAACACATAACAATTCTCTTGTAGGAGAACAATATCTGTAGTCAACAACGGGTCTTCTGAACTAAGGCTCAGGATATGAGCTCTCTGTTCCGATATTAAGCACAGTAACTAATTTGAAGGAGGTTGCTGATAAAACAATCTAGCATCCATGGATCATTATAATAGTACTAGCCAATTAGCCCATCATAAGAGGGGATTTTCAGGTCTTCTCTCCTGAGCTCTCTTGCTCTACCTCTCTCTCTCTCTCTCTCTCTCTCTCCTCCTACTACCTCCCCCTCTCTCTCTCAGCTCTCCTCTGCCTCCTGCCTCTCTCTCTCTGTCTCTTTCTTTCTCTTCTCCTCCTCCTGCCTCTCACTTCTCTCCATCTCTCCCTGCCCCCCTTCCCCTTCCCCTTCCCCTTCCCCTCCCGCCGTGGTGCTCAGCTGATGTATGCCGCCAGAGGGCAGGGCCATGTACGTCACCGCCCTGCCTCACCATCCCCTCCCGCTGCAGGGGAGCCCAAACGGCCTGTTGCACTGCTGGCTCCCCTGGCGGCCCAGCTGAGGGGCGCAGCACTCACCTGAGCACCACAGCAGGAGGGGAAGAGGGGGCAGTGATGTACACAGCCCCGCCCCCGGCCGTGTACATCAGCGCCCCGCCCCCTTCCCCTCCCTCCGTGGTGGCTCGGCTGAGTATTGCGTGCTCAGCCGGGCCGCCATGGGGGAGGAAAAGTGGGGGGGGGGGCTGGGAGTCCCAGCTGGGAGGTGGGGCCGTGATTATCGCTGGGAGCCCTCAGTCGGTTGAATGTGAGGAGGAGAGGAAGCCTCCTCCTCGCTCGTGCTTCGCCGGGACCCTGCGTGGGACAGGCACCAAGTGCCCAGGTCAGTCCCACTCCCCGCCGGCCAATTGTTCACCCCTCTCCCTCTTCCTGGCCGGCTGGTTCTCCCTCACTTCCCCTCCTGATCTTCTCCGGCCAGTCCCCTTGTACCTCCCTCCAGCCCTGCTTCTCGCCGGCCCCCTGATTTCCCCCACCAGTGCTTCTGCACCTCTCTCCGCCCATGCCAGCTCTGCTTCCCGCCCCCCCTTCCTCCTGGCCACCCTCATAGCCCCTGATTCCCCCCAGCTGTGCTTTCTGCCCCCCCCCCTTACTCCTGGCCAGCCCCGCCCCCTCCCGGCCGGTGGTCCCTCCTCCGATATCCCGCGGCCAGCCCTGTTCCGCCCGACCCCCCACTCCCACAACCAGCCCTGCTTCCTGTTGGCCCCCCCATCTCCTACAGCCAGCCCCGTTACCCCCCCCTTAGCCAGGGGGCATGGCCATGTACGTCAGCGTTACAGACTCACAGACACTGGGCTACTATATATATGATATTAGTTATATTTTGGCAAAATGACAAACTTGAGAACAGCTCATCAATTATATGTGTGAAATGCTGATAGAGGGAAACAATTTCCTAGTGTTTCTGAGCTATTTTTCCATATTCAGAACTTAAAATATTATTCCAAACATTTAAAATGTGTACTTTTATAATTAAAATGGTTCTTAAGATTGCCAAAGGAGTTTTTTTTTAAGAGATGGGCAGTTAGCTAGAGACAGAAAATTGAAGTAATCAACAGACTGATGCACTGGACTCCAACAGTACTTAGTCAAAATGCTTCTTTTAAATGGAGATAGCCTCAAAGTCAATGGTTAAAGCCGAACAAAACAGGAAATGTTGCAGAACAATTCTGGTGACTGTATGACATCACGTGGTGAAATAATATTTCATTGTCTTGTGTGATGGAACATGGCATCATTAAGATAAAGAAATCACGAAAGGAACAAATGTCAGAGAAAGTTTCATGTCCCCCAAGCAGCTCCTTAGCAGGTCCAGTGAGAATGACACAGAGAGACAGAGACAGAATGGCTCTAAAAAAAGGAATAAGGGATCTTTCGGAAAAGGCTTTATTTTCTGAAAGATCTCCGTCTAGACTGGCGCTTTTTTCCTGCAAAGCTCCGAGCCGGAAAAAAGCGGCAGCCATGTTTATGCAAATGAAGTGGGGGGGATTTAAATCCCCGCTTCATTTGCAATTGCGATGTGTCTAATTTGCATCCCTTTTCCGTAAAAGGGATGCAGTCTAGACACAGCCAATGTGTACTTACACCCAAAATGTGGAATTGTGTAGGAGACCATCAAAGTGTAGAGTTGTTTGGGAATAGTCCATCTAAATGTTTTTTGATGAAAAATGCAGTTTCCCTAAAATTAAATTTCTCCTCAGGAAATTCTGAAATGTTTCCATTTTCCATAACAAAAATCTAAAAATAATGGTTTCATTTTGAATCTGTGTCTGCTTTCACTGCCTCAGTGGATCATGAGTGCTGTAATTTGGGTTGCCTTTTATGGGCTAAGCTCCCTATCTGGACTACAGCTCTCATGATACACTGTGATCTTCCTCCTCCATATTTTCTTGTAGAGCAAAGGAGGCAGTTAGAGGAACCCCTCTCCATCTTTTCAATAAACTATAATGATTTACAACAACTCAGGAGCTAGTTCATTCTTATTGTAGCCTCACTGGCTGCTGCATGCATTTAAAGGAAGGGAGAACATAGCCTTTTTTTAAATCAGATTTTAAAAAGTAAGGATATTTGCAGTTATAGCATAAACCTTTGAAAATTGGGATAATGGCAATTTTGGCACAGCAATAGTTAAAACACCATTTTAGAAGACAAACAAGAATTTGAATACCCAATCTAGAGTGAACAAATTTCCACTACAACAATGACACATGGTCATATTGCTTCTGAATATTATATTAAAATAGTTTGGAATCCTCTGCAGCTGCAAAATGCATTAGTACATGGCCCTGTTACTGAAATAGTGGGGCATAGAATATATAACATATCCAGGGAAGACAGATGAAAATATTTTACATTCCATCTCTAGATTGCTGGAAGTGAACATTCCTGAAATATTGATGTAACCTCAATTAAATAATTCATTAACTAGTTCAGTATAAGAAAAATATTATGAGTCAGCAGAACTTTCCAATCTTTTGTGCCAGTGCTTTAATTCCAGAGTAATTAAAAGTGATGGCATTTTGATTGTATACTCTAGTTTGTTGTCATTAAAAGAACACTTAATTTTTAACATGATACACCATTCTTAAATGTTTAGACTACAAATGAAGAGAAAATGAGTTCTCTGCTTTTGTTTCCAAGAAGATAGATATTGCATTTCATAAAAGATTCAGGAATATGACTGGATGTCTCATTGGATTATTACTAAAATGTTAAGCCATTTAGATCTAACCTGGGCAAAACTATTGGCCAAAAATTATTATTGTCCTATAATATTAGGCCTGTACATGGGAGAGGTGCAAAGGGTGTGAACGCACACCCCTATGGTCTCTCAAGTTGCCCCAGCTTCTCTCCCCTGTGCTCCAGCCAGCCGAGGGAAGGCTGTAGTTGATTTCCACCCACCCTCAGGAGTGAGTCTAGGAGTGGGGCTGGGCCACTGTTGCAGGAGTGGGGCCGCCACCAGCCCCTCCCACAACTCGGACCAGGCTGCCGCAGCTGCAACCCAGACAGATGGGCTGATTCTGCCCCAACCCTCCTGAGTGGCTGGAGAAGTGGGCTGCCATTCTGCGTTGTAGTTCACCATTTGACCACTTGTGATTGACTGGTCAACCACGGTCAGTGTGTTGGGCACCCCAGATATAGGATATAATTGGGCTATAATTGGGTCCTGCTGGGCATCCCACAGGCGTCAGGTGATTAGCGCTGCTCGGTAGCAGACTGTTGTTCATTTCATTGCAAAAATGGCTACCAGTTAGGACACCAATATAAAGCAACAGTAGATGAACTGATGAAACTTACACATTAGTTTTCTATTGCTGACAGTTTATTTTGAAATAGCTGTATACAGGCATTTTCAATGCAACTGGGCTGATTCTTTGTATTAATATTATTCTAGTTTAAATTAATATTTATTTTTTAAATTGAGTTTTAGGCACAACTGGAATATAACTGGAAAATAAGGGACCATTTTTATTTTAAGTGAAAATTATTTAAAAACAAAACCTTTTATAAAAAAATGGTTCCTTATATTCCAGTTGTGCCGATTTTTATTCAAAACCAATTTAAATATTGCTATGGGGAGAAAAGGACAGCAGGAATATATCTTTAAAAAAATACAGATATATTTAAAAATTGCAGTCCACATTTACAAAAAAAAGCACCCTCCCCACAGAAATTTCTGCATACAAGCCAGAATATTAATAGACAAATTTCAGAGGATCAAGCACTCAGTCACAGAGCTATGTGGAGAATAATAATAATAATAATAATTAATAATAATTTGAATGCTGATTTCTATTATGGGCATACAGACTCTTTTAAAATATGATTAAAAGGGACAGCTACAGCTTAGAAAAATTTTTGCTGCAGAAAAAGGGCCACAAGAACTAATGGCTAATGCATACAAACTGCTTGGATAAATTAAAGAAGAATGGAGGAAAACTGCCATAGCAAGGTTCATTCATTCTAATATTTCTAATAACAGCATCCTACACTATTGCCTTTGTAGGCTGTGTCCAATAATACACACTCTCAGGGTTTATCTGCATTGGGGGAAGGGTAGAAAAATCAATCTGAATAATTAAGTGTGAATTGAAGGTGTATTGTGTAAAACAGATTAAGCCATATTCTGTTTATTTTAATTAATTTCCAAAGTGAATTAAAGTAAATCAAATTAAGGCCACTTTTATTCTGAATACATGGTATGTCTACACAGCAACTAGAGACTCACAGCTGGCCTGTGCCAGCCAATTCAGACTCATTCAGCTGTTTCACCTTTGTGTAGACATCTGGGATTAGGCTGGAGAGGTAGAAGATCCCAGAGTTAAGGCCACAGCCAAAGCCTAGGTAGGAATCTACACAGCAATGAAACAGCCAAAGCTGGCTAGCACAGGCCATCTATGGGTGTCCAGTTGCTGTGTAGACATAACCACAGGTATTAATATGGTTTAACCAATTCACTTGAAATTCACACCTTCATTTGGATTAATTTTTCTGAGGTTCCTGTGTAGACAAGCCCGTGAAAGGGTCCATATTCCAGATCTTCACATGCAATAGTGACAATTCAGCTCAACTTCCTCAAATTATAATTAACCTCAGAGAAAAATAATAATTCAGGTTACCCTATGGTCATGGAATCTTAAAAGATGATCTTTCCAGAGGGAAAGAATTGGTAAGAAAGAGTATTTTATTTGCATTCCTGTTCAGAGGTGCAATTAAAAGACTATATGAAATCATATCCTGCTGATCTTATACATCTAAGCAGTCATACTGAAGTCAAGCATATGTGAGTATCCTGAGTAGGATTTGGCCACTGTGTAATTTAAATATAAATTGATTTAAAAAATACAAGGGTTCAAGAAAAAAATCCTATGAAAACAGAACACCTAAAAACCAGTGCATGTGAAAGCCGTTTTGTAATTTGGATTTATTTTTTCTACTTCATTAACATTTTTCAGGCATCTGCTATCCCCTTCCCTGCCTCCTTTATAGCTTTTTGGCAAGTTTTCTGAATGATGTCTACTGAACCAGAGGTGCATAGGCATGTTGCAGAATTTAAACAAGGAAGATGTTCTGTGCTATTCCAAATTAAGTGATTGTACAAGATTCTCAGCAGCTGAGATCACAATATGGATATTAGATGTGATACAATGGTAAGATGGAGAAGTTTAGCACCATATACCTATAGTTACTGACACTTGAGGAACTAAATGGCTGAGAAGTTTGGAAATTATCTTCCACCACTTAACCAAATGCTTTAGCAGCTTTTAAGGCCAAAAAGTACCATTATGATAATTTAAATGGTCTCTCATAACAAAGGCCATAGAACCTCTTGCAGTAATTCCTGCACCAAGCCAAAAGCTTCTTATTTGAACTACTAGAGCATACCTTGTCAAAGACATGAAATCCTGCTTCAAGCGGTGAAGTGATTAAGCCAACAGGGACAAAAATGTTTTCATCCAATGGTTGCCAACCGATTGGGTTTGCAGGCTTCAATCTCTAATTCTATAGATTCAAAGGGGACATAGATTATCTAAAAATTGAATAATTCAGAAGAATTACCTGGTGGTAACTTTGCAAAGTATGCCTTCCTGGACCGCTCCTGCAACAATATTTGTGAGCAGATATGATTTGGCTCGTAGTTCCCCACAATCATATATAGAGTAGACCAATGTCTGTGACTCTGTAACACTGAAATGCTGGCTGTTGCTTCTGAGCGGTGCTGTTGCCTCAGTCACGTCCTTCACCTCCCGCCATGGCGCTCTTGGCTGACTTCTGCACCGCTCAGCCAGGCCGCCGCAGGGGAGCAAGTGGCATAAGTGTCCATTTGGGTGCCGCCGTCCCTGTGCTGCATGAGGAGCGCAGGGCCCAAACAGCCGCTTGCGCCGCTTGCTCCCCTGCAGCAGCCTGGCTGAGCGGCGCAGAAGTCGGCTGAGCGCCATGGCGAGAGGCGAAGGGAGGTGGGGCGATGATGTATACAGCCAGGGGGCAGGCCTTGGTCGTGTACATCACTGCCCCGCCCCCCTTTGCCTCCCACCGAGGCGCTCAGCTGACTTTTGCGCCGCTCAGCCAGGTTGCCACAGGGGAGCCCAAAGAGCCACTTGCACCGCTTGCTCCCCCACGACGGCCTGGCTGAGCGTTGCAGAAGTCAGCCAAGTGCCACGGCAGGAGGTGAAGGGGGATGGGGCAGTGACATGAGGCATGACAGCGGCTCCAGGCCCCACTCCCTGGCCGTGAACGTCACCACCCGCCTCCCTTTACCTCCTGCTGTGGCACTCAGTTGACTTCTGCACCACTCAGTCGGACCGCCTCGCGGGAGCAAGCGGCCATTTGGGCTTCGCAGTCCCCCGAGTGAGTGGCAGGAAGAGGAGAACAGAAAGAGAGAGGTGGGTGGGGGCAGGAGGAGGAGGAGGAGGAGAGAGAGAGAGAGACACGGACGTGGAGGAGAGACCTGAAAATCCCATCTTATGATGGGCTATTGGCTAGTTATATCAGAATGATTAAGTCCAAGGAATAGGCTTTCCAGGGAACATATGACCTTTCGTATTGATATTTCAGATTCACTTCATGCAGCAGGAGCTGATGTAGAACATGTGGCAAAACAAAAAACCAAAAAACCTAGAAGTTGTATTATCAACAGTAGCTATTTGAGTCACCAGTTTAAACAAGTTAACTAATATCGTAACTAAGGACGTCATCCAATTTCAAGTGCAGCCAATGGAGAGAGACTAGCGACTAGTCTTTGCCCTTTGATACAGTTATTTTTGTGCACTCCCTTGCAGTCCTTGGCTATGGAACAACCATTTGTATACAATTGCAGCTGGACATAATTCTGAGCTGTCATGAAGCTACTCTAAATTATGCCTCTGGTTGGCCTCAAGATTGGGGAAGCACAAAATGGTTTAAAATATACATCTCCAAGGCTATTTCTACACTACGATGATCTATCGGAAAAAGGTATGCAAATTGCGCTCCGCATGTTGCATACCTTTTTCTGATAGTTTTTTCAGAAGAGGCTTTTCCTAAATTTGGCCCATCTACACAGGGCCAAATTTCGGAAAAGCCTTCTCTGTTGGAAGACCCCTTCTTCCTTGTGGGAGAAGGAAGAAAGGGCTTCCGAAAGAGCATGTTTGCTCTTCTGCAAAAAAAAGTGGAAGAGCAGACCCGTTCCCTGGACACAGCGGAGTTCATAGCCTCACACAGACACACACACGCACATGCACACGCACATGCACACGCACACGCACAGACATTTCTCCAGCTAAACAAACAGAGCTCTAAATTAGAACCTATTTATACAGTACGAACTTGTGCTGCATTTGTAATGTGCTTCCAACACACTGAAGGTTTTTCTAGGGCTGTCACAAGTCACTGGATGGACATCTAAAACTTCCACCTTCAGCTGATACTTTAGCTTCTTCCATCCACTTCCTAAGGAGCTAGTTATAGAGTTGTTTGACTATTACGGCATGGTAAGAATGTATTTTCTGTATAACACAGTTTCAGAGTAAGAATTATTATGATGTTAGTCACTAATTTATATAGTAAACATATACTGGTAGGGCTGAATCCTGAGCAGCAGCTTGTAGGCTGTGTGTTGCTTTGCTTCTAGGGGGTTGACGTGGAGGGAAGACTTCCCATCCCAAGGAATGGTTATATGGCAGTCCTGTATCTGCACTGCAGTAGCCTTTGGGGCTCTGGTTTGCTATTTTAATGTATGTGTGTGGGGGGAAGGGGTAGAGGAAGAAAGAAGCCATCCCTGTCCAATGCAAAATCTCAACCGGCAGTGCCTCCACTTACCTCTACATACTGAGCTCCATGGGCTTTCCCTATTCTGCTCCTCCTTTGCTACCCCTTTCTTCTACAGAGAGGAATCTCACAAATTTCACTCAACAGACCTTCATCGGGGCAAAGCCTAGAGCAGGATTTGTACCTTCCTATACAAATTTGGCCCAGTCTTGTCAATTGCCACTTGAGATGAGTGGTCTATAGCAGAAAATAAGTTGCCAAAACAGTTTCATCTCACTGATGTCAGTGGCAGTTGGAAAAGTCTTGTTATGTTGTCTGTCCTATTTATATCAAAGTAAACCAAAAACTAATCCAGGTATTAGAGAATTGTGCTTACTCCTCGCGCCGCGAGGGAGGCCGAGGAACCCGAACGGGGGACGTTGGTAGCACAGGGTGAGGAGGACAGGGGAGAACTGTTAAAAATTCCCACAATAGGTTTATTAAACTGTACTTTTGTCACAACTTGCAATACATGTGCTTCCAGCTAGTTGAAAATAGAAAATGCGAGAGAGAGGAATCAAAATTTCCAGTAAAAATTTCGTTTTTGATGAAAAAAGGCACATTTTGTGAGTTTTTGTTTAGTTTTTGAAAAAATGAAAACTGTAAAATGAAACAAAAAATTCGCCAGATTTACTTTGGGAGGAAAAAGGTAATTTTTAATTTAAAATAATCTCCACATAAAAGCTTTGATCAGCTCTGTTCGTTGTTCCATGAGAATGCCTGGTTTGAGCTGGGCAGGTGAGAGCAGTAAGACTAAATCTCACACTGAAGCCAGGACTTCATATTAGCCATGGTAGGACAAGATCCTTTCAGTCTATCTTGTGCATAATTCTGTGCACAAACAGACCACTTTATTGTACTGGGTACTAGCTTTTTATGCAAAAACACATGCTAATAAGTATCAGCTGCAGCAATTAATCTGATGAAAGGTTTACTGGAAAAGACATCAAACAGCAACATCAATCCATAGACTAGCTTTTCAGTGTTATTATACCACAATCTGTGCAGATGGTGATTTGCTTAGTGCTTGCTTTCTAGAGTCCCTGTTTCAAGCTGTATGTCTTCTCTCATTTGCATCATTCAAGTTCCAGAAATTACTGTTTGTATTTTGCAGCATTTTCATACCCTCGAGTGCTGCAGAGGATGCAGAGAATGGTGGAGATTTAAGGAGAAAAGGCTGATGACCCTAGGGACACAGAACTGCTACCAAGTGTGCCTGGTCCGGCTCTCTTCTCATGGTTTTTTTTTTTTTTTTTTTTTTTTTGTAGTAGAAGCTATTTCTTTTCTAAATAGTCTTTCAGTACTTATGTTCCCAAACATCATTCACCACTTCCTTGTCTGCTTTTGGCACGGAGGGTATGTCTACACTACCCCGCTAGTTCGAACTAGGAGGGTAATGTAGGCATACTGCACTTGCAAATGAAGCCCGGGATTTGAATTTCCTGGGCTTCATTTGCATAAGCCGGGCACCGCCATTTTTAAATCTCGGCTCGTTCGAACCCCGTGCCACGCGGCTACATGCGGCACGGACTAGGTAGTTGGGACTAGGCTTCCTAGTCCGAACTACCGTTACTCCTCGCGCCGCGAGGGAGGCCGAGGAACCCGAACGGGAGACGTTGGTAGCACAGGGTGAGGAGGACAGGGGAGAACCTCTGACCACAGAACCCGGGCAAGACAGGCCACCGGCGTTCACCCGCCTGGAGATAAACAAGGGAGACTTCCTCACACTGCAACGAGAAGACCCTACACTGCGAGTGGCTTGGGATCAAATCCAAGGAGCAGGTGAAAATCGGGAGGGGGACCCACCGAACCAGACCGTGGGGCCCCGGTTCGAGATAAGGGATGACCACTTATATCGGGTGTTACAAGGGGACCTCCCTGGGGAAGAGAGATGGCAGCTGTTGGTCCCACAGCCCTATCGGTGGAAAGTTCTCGAGCTAGCCCATGAACACCCGTGGGCCGGGCACTTGGGAACCGAGAAAACCCAACAGAAGGTGCTGCAACGGTTCTACTGGCCCGGGGTGTATCAGGAAATTAAAAACTTCTGCACCTGCTGCCCCCAGTACCAGAAAACATCCGCAACTCGGGTGCCGCCAGCTCCTTTGGTCCCCCTTCCCGTGGTCAGTACCCCATTCGAACGGGTAGCTCTGGACTTGGTGGGACCCCTCAAGAAATCAGGATGGGGTCACAGCTATATCTTAGTCATTGTGGACTATGCCACGCGCTACCCGGAGGCCATCCCCTTAAAAAGGGCCACAGCCCCAGTGATAGCAGAAGGATTGGTAAAGCTATTTTCGTGGGTCGGTTTACCCAAAGAACTACTAACTGACCAAGGGATAAATTTAACCTCGAATGTCATGACAGATTTATGCAGAGTCTTACAGACCAAGAAGCTCTGAACATCGGTATACCACCCCCAAACGGACGGACTGGTGGAAAGGTTCAACCGCACCCTGAAGGGAATGCTACGGAAGTTCGCCCAAGAAGACCCTCGTGACTGGGACAAGCTGCTCCCGGCCTTGATGTTCGCCATACGAGAGGTACCGCAAGCATCCCTGGGGTATTCACCCTTCGAATTACTATATGGACGATGCCCTCGGGGGATTTTAGACTTAGTAAAAGAAGGGTGGGAAGCGACAGTATCCCCAGCCCTGGGAGCCGCCCAGTATGTAGAAAAGTTGAGGAAGAACCTGCACGGCTTGGCAGACTGGGCCCAAGGGAACCTGCGGAGGGCACAGGAAGGGCAGAGAGCTTATTATGACAAATGAGCCCAGGTGAGAGAATTCGAACCGGGCGACCAGGTCCTCCTATTGCTGCCGAGCGGGGATTCCAAGGGTATGTCTACACTACCCTCCTAGTTCGAACTAGGAGGGTAATGTATGCATACCGCACTTGCTAATGAAGCCCGGGATTTGAATTTCCCGGGCTTCATTAGCATAAGCGGGGAGCCGCCATTTTTAAATCCCCGCTGCTTCGAACCCCGTGTAGCGCGGCTACACGGGGCTCGAACTAGGTAGTTCGGACTAGGGTGCCTATTCCGAACTACCGGTACTCCTCGTTTCACGAGGAGTAACGGTAGTTCGGAATAGGACCCTAGTCCGAACTACCTAGTTCGAGCCCCGTGTAGCCGCGCTACACGGGGTTCGAAGCAGCGGGGATTTAAAAATGGCGGCTCCCCGCTTATGCTAATGAAGCCCGGGAAATTCAAATCCCGGGCTTCATTAGCAAGTGCGGTATGCATACATTACCCCGCTAGTTCGAACTAGCGGGGTAGTGTAGACATACCCCTAGTTATTAGCCCATTGGCAGGGGCCTTTCCGGGTAGTAAGGAAGGTGGGACCAGTTGACTACGAGGTGCGGGTGAATGGAAGCCGACGAGAAACCCAAATCTATCATGTAAATTTACTAAAGAAAAGGAATCAGAGGGAGGCCCTCTTGATTGACCCCCGGACGATGGACATAGAATTTGGACCATGGGGGGAGCCCGAGGTGGAATTAGAAGGGATACGGATTGGGGAGGAGCTCCCGAACCTGGAACGAGAACAGTTGTACCATACCATAGAATGATTCCAACGAGTATTAACGAATCGACCCGGGAAGACTACCTTAATACAGCATGAGATAAAAACTGAACCGGGAAAGATAGTGAGGGACAATGTACGCCCCCTTCCCAGGAAGCTGTGGAACACAGTGAAGAAGGAGCTCCAATCTATGCTGGAATGGGGCGTAATACAGGAATCCCAGAGTGAATGGCGGAGCCCTATTGTGCTGGTGCCAAAAACAGATGGCTCCATGAGATTCTGCATAGACTTTCAAAAGGTGAACGCTATTTCTTGTTTCGACGCCTATCCCATGCCCCGCATAGACGAGTTGCTAGGCCGTCTCGGGAGAGCGGCTTATCTGTCGACCCTGGACCTTACGAAGGGGTACTGGCAAATCCCGTTGTCCGTGGAAGCACAGGCAAAAACAGCCTTTGCCACCCCCTTTGGGCTGTACCAATTCAGAAATATGCCGTTCGGTCTACACGGAGCGGCAGCCACGTTTCAATGACTCATGAACCGAATCCTAAGGGACCACCAGGAATACGCTGCAGCGTATATTGACGATATCATAATATTCAGCAAATCCTGGGAAAAACATTTAGACCATATAACGACCGAGTTAGAAGCCCTACGACAAGCAGGGCTGACGGCCAGTCTGAAAAAATGCCAGTTCGGGAGGGCGGAAGTTTCATATCTGGGGTACACGGTGGGGAGGGGGAAGCTCAAACCCCTGGTAGATAAAGTCCAAGCGGTGCGTGACTACCCCCCCCCCAACCACAAAAAGGAAGGTATGCCAGTTCCTCGGGCTAGTGGGTTATTATAGGCGGTTTATAGCTAACTTCTCTTCTTTAGCCGCCCCTCTTACAGACCTAACTCAGAAAGGACAACCCGAGAAGGTAAGATGGACGCCAGCGTGTGACGCGGCCTTCCGAGAACTCAAAGACCGGCTGGTGCACGCCCCAGTGCTGGCCCAGCCAGATTTTACTAAGCCCTTCACTCTGCAAACGGACGCCTCAGAGATGGGGTTGGGGGCCATTCTGACGCAAGAGGAGGAAGGCAGGGAACACCCCATTTTGTATTTGAATCGCAAACTCTTCCCACGGGAAAGGGGGTACGCGACGATTGAGAAGGAGGCATTGGCCTTAAAATGGGCTATTGATGCCTTGCGATACTTTCTTTTAGGGGATAAATTTACCGTGGTGATGGACCATGCCCCTCTACAATGGATGCGAAATATGAAGGACACGAACCCACGGATTTTGTGGTGGTACCTCAGCCTGCAGCCGTACCAATTTCAAGTGATACATAGGGCAGGGGTAACCAACGGGAATGCGGACTATCTATCGCGAACGGCAGAGACTCAGAGGGAAGTCACAGCGAGTATACTACGAGACTCGAGGGGGAAGGTGTGTGGCGGGATAGCCCCGCCCCTCCCTAGAACCCCCGCGTCTCTGCGGGGACGGGGAAGCGGGGCCGGCACCTCGCCGGGGCGAAAAACCACGCGGAGCCCCTGGCGGGGAGCAGGGATGCACCAGCGAGGCCGCAACGCAGGGGAGTACACTGGCTGGGGCGGGAGGCCGGCCGGGATGGCGTCGGCCGTGATGTCACCAGCGCAACGCCCAGGGGCGTCGCCGGGCGGTGACGCTGGGGGAGGCGTCATCCTCCCACGTCCGGCGGGAAATTTAAAATGGAACTCCGGGCCAGAGGAGGGGACGGATCTCCGAAGAGTGGGAGCGTCACAGCCAGGACCTGACAGACCCGACTACTGGAGACCCTGGGTAAGTCTTAACCCGGGAGCCCCAGGCTAGCGGCAGCTCACTGCTGGGGAAGAAGTGGCCCAGGGTGGGGGCGTGGACCCCGAGAGCGGGGGAGTTTAGAGGTTTTCAGCCCCCTCCGCTAGGCAGGAACGCGTGTCCTGACCTTAGGGCCCTGGGTCGGGGTCCGGAGCGAGGGTGGGCCCGGACCCCCTTCCCCAGCCAGCAGGGGGGGCGACCGGGCGCATCGTGAAAATCGTAAAAGCGCATGATTTAATAAACTAAAAGGCACCCAAGATGCCAAAAGGGGGTGTTACTTGGGAGTGGGGGGACGCGGACGTGGGTGGTCCCCTACAAAGGGTAACCGAATTCTGTGTCAGTTACACAGGAATCACATTGGATGGTTTAATGGTCCCTTTTGGTTTTAAATTCTATGACTATTAATTTAAGTATAGTCCTAGGCTGATTTCTATCTTGCTGAATCTAGAGGAGACGAAGGTTTTGGAAGGAGAATGAATTGTTTAAAAATTGCTGCTTGCTTTGCTCATTTTCTGGACCCTATGCGAGTGTGTGTATGTGAAGGCTGCATATAGGTGCCTATCAAGTCTTCCTTTTAAAATCCTTATTGTGAATTGAGTACATCGGCAGCATCCTTCATCAGCATCCTCAGTAGAAATTGATTTAGTCCTGCTTTAGTTTTCTTTGTTCACTGGCTTCAGTGCTGCTCTTTTCTTATGGCAGTCATTAACCTTTTCCTTTCACTTTCCCTTCTTAAACCTAAATCACTAGCAGCTTCTCAGAACTGTGTGTAGCTGTGCACTTTAAATGTGTTTATGCAAGTGCACTTTGGGAATGAGAGTGATAGGTGCACTCTTTACAAATGACCAGAAATGTGACACACTTTCTCATGCTGGTAGTGCCATACTCCTCATCTGGTCCCATTTATTTCAATGGGAGTGTAAGGGTATCAGTCTGTCCTGAAGGAAGGAAGATTTTATACCCTCTCCACAACCAGGGGTTATTAATACTAGAAATGAGTAGTGCCGATGTTGTTTTTTTCTGGCAATCTTTGTAGTAATCCTTGTCTTTTCCTACTTGGTAAAGTGGCAAAGCCACAATGATTTAGGTCTTTGGTCCTGAGCATCAAACCAGGAACTCATGTTCATCTGATTATCCACCATCACCGTCAATTATTTTCCAGAGACACTGCTTTCCAGGATGAAGCAAAATGCAGGACAATGTAGCACTTTAAAGACTAACAAGATGGTTTATTAGATGATGAGCTTTCGTGGGCCAGACCCACTTCCTCAGATCAAATAGTGGAAGAAAGTAGTCACAACCATATATACCAAAGGATACAATTTAAAAAAATGAACAAATATGAAAAGGACAAATCACATTGCAGAACAGAAGCGGGATGCGGGGGGGCGGGGGGGAAGGGGGAGGAAGGAAGGTAAGTGTCTGTGAATTGCTGATATTAAAGGTAGGGAGAGTGGGATGTTTGTGAGTTAATGGTATTACAGGTGATAATTGGGGAAACTGTCTTGGTAATGGGTGAGAAAGTTCAAAGACTTGTTAAGTCCTTGTTGGCAAGTGTCGAATTTTAACATGAATGACAGTTCAGAGGATTCCCTTTCAAGTGCAGATGTAAAAGGTCTTTGTAGCAGAATGCAGGTGGCTAAGTCATTGAGGGTACGTCTACACTACAGCGCTAGTTCGAACTAACTTAGTTCGAATTAGTTAATTCGAACTAAGCTAGTTCGAACTAACGCGTCTAGAACTAAAAACTAGTTCGAACTAGCGTTTTGCTAGTTCGAACTAGTAAGTCCACATTGAGTGGACTCTGAACAGGGCTTAAGGATGGCCGGAAGCAGTGCCGGCAGGGCATAAAAGGAGGACTTAGAGCATGGAGATGCTGTCTCAGGCTAGCCGAGGGCTGCGCTTAAAGGGTCCCGACCCCCACCCCGGACACACAGTTCTAAGGGGTGCCCCGCTTCCAAAGAAGTTCTGGCTTGGAGTGCCCTGAGTGCCCACACTGGGCACATCACACCACTCGGCCATCAGCCCGGCTGCACTTGCCGCAGGCTGCCATCTGGGGAGAGGGAGTAATTGGGGGGCTGCAGGAGAGCTTCCACCCCCAGAAGCCCGCAGAGCCAGCCCAGTCCTCCCCATCGGGGGCTCGTACCCCATTCCTCCCTCACCTCCTTCCACTTACCCTTCCCTAGCCCCTCTTCTTATTGATGTACAAAATAAAGATAACGTTTCTTCCAACATTGACTCTGTCTTTATTGAAAAAAACTGGGGGACACTGGGAAAAGGAGGTGGGAGAGGGGAAGAGAAAGGCTGGGAGAGGGGAGGGCAACTAACATGATCAGGGGTTGGGAACAGGTCCCAGATGAAGAAAGGCTACAGAGACTGGGACTGTTCAGCTTAGAAAAGAGGAGACGGAGGGGGGACAGGATAGAGGTCTCTAAAAGCAGGGGTTGGGTGGAGAGGGTGCATTCAGAAAAGTTCTTCCTGAGTTCCCATAAAGAAGGACTAGAGGACACCAAAGGAAAGGAATGGGTAGCAGGCTTGAAACTAGTAAGAGAAAGTTGTTGTTCTTGACAAAGCAAATAGTTAACCTGTGGAACTCCTTGCTGCAGGAGGCTGTGAAGGCTACAACTAGAACAGAGTTTAAAGGGAAGTGAGATAAAGTGATGGAGGTTGGGTCCATGGAGTCCTATTAGCCAGAGGGTAGGAGTGGTGTCCCTGCCCAAAGTTTGTGGAAGGCTGGAGAGGGATGGCACGAGACAAATGGCTTGGTCATTATCTTCGGTCCATCCCCTCCAGGGTCCCTAGGGTTGGCCGCTGTTGGCAGACAGGCTACTGGGCTAGATGGACCTTTGGTCTGACCCAGTACGGCCATTGTAAGCTCAGGGCTCAGTGTCGGGGGTCTCAGTGGACCCCCTTGATTTTCATGCACACCTGGTCCTGGGTGGCCAGGCTGGCAGCTCTCCTGCCCTAGACAGCCACTTTCCTGTGCCTAGTGCGGAGATCGTGGACGAGGTCCACGATGTCCGCACTAGCCCAGGAAGGTGCCCGCCTCTTGCGGTCCAGGGCAAGCTCCCGGGAGCCGCCAGCCTGGTCCCGGCAAGAGGGGGTGGGCTGGGGGGCATCGGGTGGGTGGCTCTGTGCCGTGCCAGATGCAGGGTCTGCTAGCTGGGTGCTGGCAGGCTTGCACCTGGCACGGGCACCGTAGCCAGCCCGTGCCCCTTTAAGGGGTCCGGGGCCGGGAGGGGGGCATAGAGTTTCCCTGGTGTTGGCCAGAGTGGCCACCAGGGAAACCTGGGGAGGGCTAGCCTCCCACTAGTTCGAACTAAAGGGCTACACAGCCCTTAGTTCGAACTAGCTAGTTCGAACTAGGCGTTAGTCCTCGTAAAATGAGGTTTACCTAGTTCGAACTAAGCGCTCCGCTAGTTCGATTCAAATTCGAACTAGCGGAGCGCTAGTGTAGCACCTATTAAAGTTAGTTCGAACTAACGTCCGTTAGTTCGAACTAACTTTGTAGTGTAGACATACCCTTAGAGAGTGTCCTTTCTGGTTAAAGTGGCAAGAAACTGTTTTCTCTTTGTGATCTTGTCTGATATCTGTTTTGTGGGCATTAATCCTTTGGCGAAGTGTCTGAGATGTTTGTCCAATGTACATAGCAGACGGACACTTTCGGCACATGATAGCGTAGATTATATTTCTGGATGCGCAGGAATATGTGTTCTTGATCTTATAACTCACTTGGTTAGGTCCAATAATGGTATCAGCAGAATGAATATGTGGACAAAGCTGGCAACGGGGTTTGTTGCAAGGGAAGGTACCAGGATTGGTATTAGTGTGGTATGTCCTGTGGTGGTTGGTAAGAATCATCTTGAGGTTAGGTGGTTGTCTATAGGAGACTATGGGTCTGTCTCCCAGAGCCTCTTTGAGTATGGTATCCTGTTCCAATATAGGCTGTAGTTTATTGATAATGTGTTGGACAGGTTTAAGTTGGGGGTTGTAGGTGATGACAAGTGGTGTTCTATTGTTGGTTTTCTTGGGTCTGTCTTGAAGTAGATGCTTTCCAGGATAGAATCCCTCAATCCATAAGTATGGCCCTACATTCTCTGTTCCCAAATGTATCCATTTCCATTTAGCCATATTAAAATGCATACTGTTTGCTTGTGCACTGTTTAGCAAGCAATCTTGATCTCTCTGAATCAGTGGCCTGTCCTCTTTATTATTTACTACTCCCTCAATTTTTGTGTCATCTACAAACTTTATCACTGCCAATTTTATGTTTTCTTACAGATCATTCATGAAGATGTTAAACAGTATGCAGAAGAGAACCAGTCCCCGCAGGATCCAACTGGAAAAACACCTGCTCAATGACAATTCCCCATTAGTTTGTTTTGAATAATTTAATGTGTCTGGATGGGGTATTCACCCCATACAAGGCCAACTAGGTTAATTATTATATTTAACCTGATAGGCTCACTCTGGCAGAAATTCAGGCATTGGAAGGCCCATCTGAGAAAGAACAGGCAGGATTGGTATAAAGCAAGGAATGTGGCAGCAGAAAGGGGCTACAGGGAAAGTAGGCTGCAGTCACTCCTTGGGAGGCAGAAGGTTGACTGGTATATCTAGAGAAGGTAGGAGCCAGAAAATGTAGGAAAGAGTCCAGAGAAAGAGCAGGGTTTGAAAGAAAGTGTTAACCTGGAAAACGCTCTACTTAAATTTTGTCACTGGTCAGCTGGATGTCTTAGGTTCCAACTTCAAAGCCCCATCTAGTAGACTCATTCTACCAAAATGCATTTGCCATCAGAGAGAAAAATCCAGGCAGACTTTATTATAAAACAAGCTTGTTAATTAGCAATGATTTAAATGGGAATCTGTATGACACAAAGGACTTCAGGTATAGGATGGATTAACAAACTGAGATAAAGTCAAGGTCCAAAACCCATAAGAACAAGGGAATTCAGTAGAGGTAAGATACAAAGATGCACAGTATACTACATCTGGTTTGGAAGAATGGACCCACAACAACAGACTTCATGGATGGGATATATCCAAAGAACAGAGTGAGAACACAGGACTTCTAGATACAGGTAAGACAAGAATTGACCAGGAACTGGGAGCTGAAATTGCAAAGTATGGATTTTCTTCTGTGGTCTTCTGTTGCTCTCTCAAAGTCAGAGTTAAAGGTGGGCCTGAGGTATGCACTAAGGGAAATGGCACAGAATATGTCAAAAAGCTCCTGAGACAGTCATCCAATGGGACCTCTATTACCCTAGAGTGTGTGGACTATACTGACCTAATGAGAGGGCCAATCCATGAGGAGAAGGTACCTTGACTCATAGAAGGAGAGGAGAAGCAAGGCACATGTACAGGTGTTAGAAGGGAGTGTCAGACTCAAACTGAAATAATCCTCAGGGCAGACAGGAGGAGGCACCTTACTAGGGAGTTTATATCATGTGACGGTATATCATGTTACATTTAAATAATTCTAGTTTTATAAATCAAAATGTTTTATGGTACCAAGTCAAATGTCTTATAGAGGTCTAAATGCATTGGGTCAATTCTGTTACTTTTATAAATCCATCTTGTAATCTCATTTTTAAAAAAAGGTATCACCATAATTTGACAGGACCTATTTTCAAGAAACCCATGGGCTATGTCTACACTGGCCCCTTTTCCGGAAGGGGCATGGTAATTTTTGAAATCGCAATAGGGAAATGCGCGGGGGATTTAAATATCCCCCGCGGCATTTAAATAAAAATGTCCGCCGCTTTTTTCCGGCTTTTAGAAAAGCCGGAAAAGAGCGTCTACACTGGCCCCGATCCTCCGGAAAAAAAGCCCTTTTCTGGAGGATCTTATTCCTACTTTGAATAAGATCCTCCGGAAAAGGGCTTTTTTTCCGGAGGATCGGGGCCAGTGTAGACGCCCTTTTCCAGCTTTTCTAAAAGCCGGAAAAAAGCGGCGGACATTTTTATTTAAATGCCGCGGGGGATATTTAAATCCCCCGCGCATTTCCCTATTGCGATTTCAAAAATTACCATGCCCCTTCCGGAAAAGGGGCCAGTGTAGACGTAGCCATGTGGATTTGCATTGATTATATTATCATCCATTATTTCATTATTATTAAAGTCCCATACCATCCACTCCAATATCTTGCCTGTGATCCCTATCAGGTTGACAAGCCTCTGTTTGTCCTCAACCTATGTCATCCCATTTGCTACTTTTAAAAATGGTATTTTTCTTTCTTCTTCTGGAACTTCCCCAGTGCTCTACAGCTTATTGAAAAACATCACTAATGGTTTTGTAATCTTGTCAGACAGCTCTTTTAAAACTCTTTGATGCAAATTATCTAGACCTGATTATTTAAAAATCAGCATTAGTAGCTAACGTTAGTGGCCTCTCTTTAACATCCTCCAGAGATACTAGTTCAATGGAAAGACTGTTATCATTACTACGCGTTGACACTGCATCATCTGTTTTCCCCACATATAGAATAGAAATATTTACTGAATTCTTCTTCTTTTTCTGAATTATGATTGATAATTCTCCCATTTCTATCTACAGTGAAACCTTTGTTATCCGGCACTCTGTTAACCAGAAAACTTTGTTAACCAGTATTGCCCCCAGACACAGTACTGTCACATCTTCAGGAACACAGGCCTGGTTTGGTTTACTATGATTGGCTTAACAATTTTTTATTTAAGAAGTACTAATCATCTTTAATTCAAAATACAAATGTGAGACTAACTGCCTCACTCTACAAAACTACCAATATTAAAAACTTGAGTTTTACTATTATTGTTCATTGGTTTTTCCTAGGTTGATGGGACCCTCAGATATCCGGAATTTGTAGATAACCGGAATGCCCTAATCCCTGAGCATGCCAGATAACACAGGTTTTACTGTAGTATTGGATCAATAACATTGTCAATATTCTTATTGTTCCTTATATATTTTAAAAACACCTTTTATTGTGGCCAATATGATTGCAGCCTTAGGATGGCCCAAGCTGGAGTTTTTACACTACTCCATCCCTTATGGGATGTAGTATGATCTCCACTGTGCAATTGTTCCTCTCTAAAGGCCAGCATAGATGAGTTGCCATGGCATCTTCACCATTTAGAGCACCATGTAGTTTCAAAAAGAATGCATGCAATATGCAAGGGGGAGGAAAAGTCTCTTACCACCACCACTACTCCACACACAGAGTAGACATTTACAGATAGTATTGACTGTGACATGAATTATCTTTTCATCTCACAAATGAAGCATCCATTGGTTAGAACATCTAGCTAGGTGGGTCCTTTTCCCAGTTTTATTCCATACTTTCTGTGTGATTCGAGGTAAATCTTCTGATCTTTAGGCTATCTATATGTAAAATTATGATTATAAGGATACTTATTTCACTTATACATTGAGAGATTTAGCTAATATTTCTCAAGTGTTTTGAAATCCTTGGTGCTATAAAAGTTTAAAATGTTATTAAAGGTTTAAATTAAGTCTTGTGGGCTCCAGTCTCTGCAAAAATTGCATGGCAATTTTATATACCTGCAAATGACTGGCAAGTATTTACACTTGCAGTTTTCCTTTCTTATGAGTCAGATAGTTAGCCTATGCTAATATCTGTACCAACCAGTCATTTGCAAGTGCAAAAAATACAGATGTAAATTTTGAAGATGAAATAAAGCATTTGAAAATGTAGGGCTAATTAATCTTGAAATATTTTTGAAAAAACTAAAGATTTCAAACATTTCCTCCCTCACTTATAAATTAAAATATGTGAAAATGTTTCTTAATTTTGTGGCCTTGTAATATAAACAGAACTAAAATCTGTATTCATTTTATAGTCCTTCCTGAAATCACAGTTTGGAAAAAAATTAAGAATATTTTGTTCTAAAATAGAAATTGATAGGCGAATACATTTCAGAATGCTCCAGCAGTCTAACTAGTGATTGTGCAGTCTACTTCATTTCTGAAATGTCAATCTTTTTCTCCTCTACCTTGTTAGTGTTCACATACATTCAGTCTGATATGGAAAAAGCAGATATTAAAGGAATGTGCTAGTAATCTGGCAAAACAATGGGCTGTGGGGTGGTGTATGCATAAGCCCAACCTCCTTCAAAGTTTTTGTGGGTGCATTTTAGGCTATTGACTAGACAAGGTCAATCGGCAATGTCCTTAAAGACTTTATCTTGCAAACTCAACTCCCATTTCAGTCAAGTTTGGTGAGGGCATTCATGGAGTAATAGTGTGTCTACACTGCAATTAAACACCTGCTGCTAATCTGTGTCAGCTGACTTGGGCTGGCAGGGCTCAGACTATGTGGCTATAAAACTGTAGTGTAGACGTGCAGTGGAGCAACTTCAGCCCGAGCCCAAATGTCTACACTGAAATTTTATGGCCCTGCAGCCCAAGTCAGCTGACATGAGCCAGACACACCTGTTTAACTGTAAACATACCCAGCCCAACTGACAAGGGAGGGAGGAAAGGAACAATTGGCCAAGTCCCAGCGATTCAAAGGGGCCCAGAGCTCCTGGCCACAGCTTCTGCTACTGTGGCATTGGCAATGACTGGAGCCCCAGCTCCCTTTGAATTGCTGCCAGAGCGCCACAACGCTGCTCTGCACTGCTCTGAGGGCTGGAGGGGGCATGGTTCACCACAGTCTGGGTGGTGTTAAGGGCTAATTGCCTTCAGCTCTGCCTCTTCCATTTGAGGCCCTGTCCTTTCCAGGGAGCTGACTCCCTCCTTTGCCCCTGGGGTCCACTGTGGTTGTCACCCCACTGGACACAACCATAGATTCTAATGCAGAAGAGACCATTCTGATCATCTATTCTAGCCTGATCTTCTGTATAGTACAAGCCTGGAGTTTCTCCAAAATGAATCGCAGGGCATACCCGTACCTCACATGGGCTCTGAGCAACGTCTGGCAGGACAGCTGAGGGCTGAACAGACTGAACTTCAGCCGAATGTGACTGAGGTTTTTCAATCTCTTTTTGGTCTTTTTCCTTCTCACAATCCTTTTTCTTCTACTCAGGTCTATGTGTAGATGCACATGATTATCAGTTTGTAATTGAATATAAAATATTTTTAAAAAATAGTCTAGTAGCACCTTAAAGACTAACAAAATATGTAGATGTATGGTATCATGAGCTTTTGTGGGCACAACACACTTCTTCAGATGACCGGAGTGTTGGAAGTCCAGATCCAAGAATAAATAAGAGGAGGGAGGGAGGAAGAAAAAAGAGACAGTGAGTAGGTAAGCTTCAGAGGGATAGCTGAGTTTGTCTGTAACAGGAAAGACTTAAAAAACAACAAATAGTCTATGTATATTTATTCTATGTATGTGACCTGTTATTGACATAGATCATGTCATCTATGCCATCAAATGCCAGCAATGCCCCATTGCAATGTATATTTTCCAAACAGGATAGTATCTACAGGAAAGAATTAATGGAAACAAGACAGATATCTGCAAAGGCAACACACAAAAACCTGTTGGAGAACACTTTAATCTTCCTGGACACTCATTAATGGATCTCCAAGTTGCTGTTTTGTTTCAGACCAATTCCACAAGCCAAATATACAGAGAAGGATTGGAACTTAACTTCATTCACGAGTTTAATTCTCATGCAAATGGTATGAATTGTGATATCTGATGGCTCACACATTATCAACCAACTAAACAATGAAAGTGCTAATGGTTTTTGATGTCTGTATAGAATCTGGTGTTGGTCATCTTCCTTTCTAAGTGCAAACTAATGGTTCTTATCAGCCTCTTGAAACTATTTAGTCTTTAAAGTGCTACTAGACTATTTGTTGTTTTTTAAGTCTTTCCTGTTACAGACTAACTTGGGCTGTGCCCACGAAAGCTCATGATACCATACATCTGCATGTTTTGTTAGTCTTTAAGGTACTACTAGACTATTTATTGTTTTTTAAGTTTTCCTGTTACAGAATAACTGGCAACCCCTCTGATAAAATATAAAATATAAACAAAGCCTCATGCACTAAATGCACTAAATGCAAAACAGTGTATTTGTGTTAGATCTGGACCATCACACAATGAATAGAATTCAGATCTATACATTCCAGCCTCCTTTTTTGTTAGATAAGGTTTTAATTCGTCTCCTTCGATATGATCCAAAGTCCACTGGAGTCAGTGGAAGACTTCCATTGACTTCAGCGAGGTTTGGATTAGGCCCTACGTCACCATGGCATGAATCCCTCCCCTGGATAGTAATTCCAGCACAACAAGCTATGGGCTTTCCTTCTCCCTGTATTTACTGGCATAATACTTATTCTGTTCTAACATACTTTTTGTTGTACTGTGTCCTGTGGTTCTCTAACTAAGACATAATCTGGACTGTAAACAGAAAACAAGTCTTTATTCTGTGGTAAGAGGCTATGCACAACTATACTACTATCTATATGTAGGGGTAAACTGAGGCAGTCCATGGTATCTTGTTGAGAACTGAGAACTCAAATCCTAAATCATTAAGGCCAGGCCTGGGAAACACACAGACAGTAGCTACCCTGACTCTGGTCGTCCTGGCAACCACATTCCAAAAGGGCCTCACTTCAATAAAGCCCTCGCTGGTGCCTAAACAAGCTGTGCGGGGGTTGTTTTCACTGTCTGATTTATTCCTAGAGAATAAGCTTGGATCCCAAAGACTGCACCAACCCAAGGCAATATCACCCCCAGAGTAGATGCATTATATTTCTGGCCAACAGAGTTACCATCAACATGTCCATTTTGTTTATGTTGGCTCATTTTGCTTGTTAGGAATAATTATCTGAATTATTGATAATATGTTTAACTGGCAATGGGCAGAGATATTGTGTAACCTTGTAGCCCATTGGCTTATGTGCTCATAACGTTTCCGCTGCTAGACCTATCAAATCACTTCCCTTCCCCTCCTCCCCCGCCCATCTGCTGCCTATATAATCTAATGAATGTTTTGATTTAACTAGTGCTAACCAGGTTAACCCCTGGGTGGTACCCCACCATCTGTGTGAACCAATAAATCCTTTGCTTGTTTTCACCTGCACCCAGTGTATCCGGAATTATTCCCCTACAATATAAATATAAAATAGTAGAAGTTTGTCTGATTCAAGAATTAAAGCTTGATCTGGCTAGATCTGAGGGTGTACTAAGTGCAAGCCTATTCAGATCCATGTGCAAGGAAAACAAAAAAAATTGGGTGTGAACACTGCACACAAAAAATGTGTCTAGTAATTTGATGGCATAGAGGTTTGTAATTTACATTCCTTGTAAGATCAATCAGATAGTCAAAATAGTGACTGTAATTAATTAGACATGATTAGTTAATTTCAAGTATTTGACCTTACTAGTGCAAAACTAGCTGTTACCTCTCTAAAATACAATTTATCTGTGTTTAACTCTACTGCAAACATTTTTATGTATTTAGTTCTTTAAGACACACGACAACTGAGACCAAGTCAAGAAAAGGTTTTCATAAATCTAACAGGCAGTGAGTATGAGTTAAATATGACTACTGAAAACTTTCTTTAACTAGGAAATAGTATTACTTACTGTACCCTCAGGTAATAAATTACTGCTATGTGCAAACTATGATGGGAAGTGAAAAGAACAGCTGAATCAGAATTAGTAAAAGATCCTTTGTAGTCAATGGCAAAACATTGAGGCTTTGCCTACCACTGCAGATTTTTGCACAAGCATCTTTTTGCGGAAGAGATCTTCTGCAAAAACTTCTTGCACAAAAGCGCATCCACACCTCAAAAGTGCATTGCAAAAGCAATGTGCTTTTGCACAAGAGAGTGTCCACACTGCATGGACATTCTTGCACAAGAAAGCTCTGATTGCCATTAACAGAATAGCCATCAGAGCACCTGTGCTTTTTCTCATAAGCTTTTTTTGCACAAGAAAACACTGCAGAGTGTCCACACATGCCTTTTTGTGCAAGAGCTGTAGCGCAAAAAGGAGTTATTCCTTGTGAGGAGAGGAATAACTTTACCAGCGAAAGCCCTCCATCCTGTTGATTTACTGTATTTTTTTTGCACAAAAACGTACTTGAGGTATGGACGCTATGCCTGTTTTTGCACAAAAACCTTGTAGTGTAGACATAGCCTGTGGGCACATCCTAGACAGCTTTCCTCTTTCGAAAGAGGAAATGCAAATGAAGCAGTGATTAGCATATTCTCATGCTTCATTTGCATATCCTATTCCAACTCTTTTTGCGGAAGAGTTTTTTTTGCCAAAAAACGCAGTCTAGACGTGGTTTATTCATGGAAAAAAAACTTTTTCAAAAGATCCTGTAAACCTCATTTTTTGAGGAATACGGGTTCTTTTGAAAAAGGATATTTTGGTGAAAAAGCCACGTCTAGACTGCAGTTTTTGGCGAAAAAATCTCTTCCGCAAAAAGGGTCAGAAGAGGATATGAAAATGAAGCACAAGAATATGTTAATCAGCGCTTCATTTGCATTTCCTCTTTCGGAAGAGAAAAGCAGTCTAGATGTACCCTCCATTACTTCAATTGGTGGAGGCTTGTGTCCACTGTATGACGTTATATTGGCATATTTTGGAGGAAGTTTCCTGCCTCATTAGAGTGTGCTGTCAAATATTATTTCAGCTTGACTGGTTTTAGCATTTTCGGTGCCCTCTTGGTTAAACTGCTTAAGATGGGGTCAGAGAGAGGGAAGACTAGTTTTGAAGGTATTTTCATTAATGAAAGGGAAGTTTTAAGATCCCCCTGCTCTTTCAAAGCAAAGATCCCAACAGAAACTGATTTGCACATACAGGAAGTCAGAAGTGTGGTAAAAAGATCATAGGCCAAAAGTAGAAATTACTTACAATGTAGAAGGGGAAGAACTGAATAATGTTTTGTGTTTTAAAGAAGCTGTTGCTAGACACAAATGCTGAACACACCTCGTGTGTGTTCCTCCCAGAATGGTGCCCTTTTGCTTTGTTTAAGTTGTGGTATATCTGTGGGCACTGGTGTAAGGTTTTTTTAACAGAATCTAAAGTTGGGGGCTAATGTGCTAGACGGTCTCCCAAATATAGGTTTAAAATGAGAGAAATTGGCATATTGTGTGAAGGGAATGTTTAGAGCAGGAGACAAGTGAAGTGTATTTAATGTGATAGTTTCCTGTTGTGCCAGCATTTTTAGTTGCCGGGAAACAAAATAAAAATTCAGGAAATGTAAGGTTTCTAACTGTTCTTTGAATAAAAAATATACTGTAATGACAGACATTACCAAAAGTAAATCTTCTGCAGGCACTAAAGCATTTACAATGCCAAATAACATGAAGAAATACAATCTAAACCTGTTCATTTAACCCCACAGAGAGCACAAATATGTCTACACCTTTTTAAATCACGTGAAGTATTACCACTGCTTGCCAGTTCTAGCATGCAGAAATATTTCAGAAATGCTAATAGGGCACTTTAGGTCTGGCTCTTAAAGAAGCATTGTATATCATCTACAGCAGATTCCTTAGTGAGAGTATGTTGTACAGCAGGTAATGAAATGACAGTGCTTGGTAATAACTTGACAACTTGATACAGCAATTGTGCATCTGATTTTCCAGAAGGCAATCTTCTGGAAGTCAAGTCACAACAAGTGAGTGTCAGATCACAGGAAAGAGGTAGGATAGTATTATGAATGAAGATAATTGTAACCTTGTCTTGTTTTGTTTTGGGGCACAAGGAAAAACGCCTGCCAGAGCAGATGGCTTCATGTAGACAAATAATATTTTGTGAGTATGCAATTAGATAGGGAAGTCTTTATTGTTTCATGCACAAAGCTTTTGATAGCAGAAACAAAGTCAGACATTAAAGATTGTAGAGAAAGGTGTATCACTTTTTAGAACAGGAGAAAGGCTAGATTTTATTCAGGTGACTAGAAGTACTTCTCACAAGTAGTGTTAGAAAAAAATGTTGTTATTTATAGACAAAAATTATAATTTAAGAAAAAATAATGCTATATGCCTGATAGCATCATAAAAGGATACTTGTCTTCATGAAATAGATTGCAATTAAACAAAGACAGACCCCTGCAAGCTTATTTTATTTAATAGGGACAAAAGTGTGAAAAAACTGCTGTACAAGCAAACACTCACAGATTGAAGACTGATCACCTAAATAAATTAGATCCTTTTGTATGATGGCTCACACCTTCTCAGACTGCTTATTACATGCCACAAGTAGAGCTGGGTGAAATGTTTTCCCCAAAAAAATTTTGGTTAAAAATGCAAATTCAGTAACACCATAATGCTAGATGATTTTTTGTCAGATTCACAAAATTGTGATGGTCAAAAATAATCATGAAAAATATTTAAATGATTTATTCTGACATTTTCAAAATGAAATGTTTTGCTACTGTGGTTAAAAATGACTATCGTGTCAAAATTTCCTTTAAGTTTTATTAAAAAGCTATAAATGTTTGAAATAAAAATAATACATATTGGTTTTGTCTAATTGAACGGTTTCATTTGCCCTGAAATGAATTTTTAAAATTTAGTCTAACGTATCAAAAATGTCATTTTCATACAACGAGACAATTTTTCTCTTTTTTCTGTTTTTCAGAATTGCCAGCAAACCAAAGATCCATTATTTTCACAGCTCAAATCACAACAATCCCAGAACGTAAGGAGCCCATTACAGAGTGAATAAGAATATATCAAGCAAAAACCATAAATCAGTACCTGCCATTCTTAGTTACAGCAGAAAAGATGCCATAAAGGAAAGGGGAACCCACCCTATGTTTTGTTTACAATTATGATAGACTTATTTCATTACAAATATGCAGTCAACAGGTCATGATGTTGGCAAATGCTTTTAAATTGTGTAATGCTGCATTTTCTGAGACCTGAAGAACTCTGTGTAGGATCAAAGACTTGCCACACTTGCCATCAGCTGATGGTCCAATGTCCAATAAAAGATAGTATTTCATCCGCCTCTGTTTTCAAAACAGAAACATGCACAGTTACGGGGGAAATTACTTGATAATTGTGCAGTGCTAACAGAATGGCTATGTCTAGACTGCAGGCTTCTTTCGAAAGAGGCTCTTTCGAAAGCATCTTTCGAAAGAGCCTCTTTCGAAAGAGAGCGTCTAGACTGCACGGAGAAATTTCGAAAAAGCGGCTTGCTTTTTCGAAAGAAAGCATCCAGTGAGTCTGGATGCTCTCTTTTGAAGAAGCCCTATTTACATTGAAGAACGCCTTCTTTCGAAAGAGGAACTTTCAAAAGAAGGCGTTCTTCCTCGTGAAATGAGGTTTACCGCCATCGAAAGAAAAGCCGCGTTCTTTCGAATTAATTTCGAAAGAATGCGGCTTGAGTCTGGACGCAGGGGAAGTTTTTTCGAAAAAAGGCTACTTTTTTCGAAAAAACCCCTGAGTCTGGACACAGCCTATGCTTGATACTATATAAGACATGAAGAAAGATGCTCTTCCTGCCCTGTGCGATTGATAACCTAAACAAGCAGCTAAGGCAATACACGGAGGCAAGTGTATGGCTCTGATTTAAAGCATGTCCTTATTTATTTATTTTTATATTTATATTTAGCAGATGTGTGAGAGCCACATTCACTGATGTGTGTTAGCAGATTTAAAAACTAAGAAAGGATATTTCCATCAAATTTAAGCAGAGATTTTTTTTAAGAGAGCTTATACAATGGGCATGAAACCACTTAAAATCATTTACAGCACATTATGACTTGCTGATATGTTATATTTGCAAGTCCATCACAGAAAGTCCAATAAACACTACCACCTCACCCACCTTGTCTCTTTAATATCCTGATACCAACATGACTATAGCAATGCTAAAAACATGTTTCCTTGAAATGAATGCTGTAGTTTCTTCACTGAGAGCTCTTAGCATTTCACTAACATAATAATAATATTAATGGTATTCTCACTGTTGTCTGTAGCTGCAGTCCTATAGTTTTCATGGCTAGAGGAAACAATGGATTAAGCACCTTGTTCCAGTGCTTTTAAAAATATGGTATAGTATTTGTACTTCCAAATAGTACAAGTCCAGTGATGTGGAGAACTTTTCAAAATTTAAATACTGTGGCCATTAGGACATATGGAACCCTAAAAAAGAAGGAAACCAACGTAATTGAATGAAATTGTTAAGATGGGAGAATGGCTACTATTCAAGGATGTTAGCTATCAGTTAATTGAATAGTCGAGTAACTGCATGAATTCTTACTGGTTACTCAACTATTCTATAGTCTCTGGGGGTGGGGCTGGCAGCCAGTGTACTCTGGCCCCAATCTCAAAGAGCCCCTTGCCACCTTGTGCTGCTGCCTCTATAACAGAGGCAGCAGCACAGGGTGCCAGGCAGGAGCTGGTCTGTGAGGGTATCCAGTTTAAAAAACAGCTTCCCTTGTGGACCAGCTGCCTGCCACCCCATGCTGCTGTCTCTGAAAGGGTATGTCTACACTACAAAGTTAGTTCGAACTAACTTTCCTAGGCGCTACACTAGCGCTCCGTTAGTTCGAATTTAATTCGAACTAGCGGAGCGCTTAGTTCGAACTAGGTAATCCTCATTTTACGAGGATTAAGCCTAGTTCGAACTAGCTAGTTCGAATTAAGGGCTGTGTAGACCCTTAATTCGAACTAGTGGGAGGCTAGCCCTCCCCAGGTTTCCCTGGTGGCCACTCTGGCCAACACCAGGGAAACTCTATGCCCCCCTCCTGGCCCCGGACCCCTTAAAGGGGCACGGGCTGACTACGGTGCCCGTGACAGGTGCAAGCCTGCCAGCACCCAGCCAGCAGACCCTGCACCTGGCACGGCACAGAGCCACCCACCTGATGTCCCCCAGCCCACCCCCTCTTCCCGGGACCAGGCTGGCGGCTCCCGGGAGCTTGCCCTGGACCGCAAGAGGCGGGCACCTTCCTGGGCTAGTGCGGACATCATGGACCTCGTCCACGATCTCCGCACTAGGCACAGGAAAGTGGCCATCTAGGACAGGAGAGCTGCCAGCCTGGCCACCCAGGAGCAGGTGTGCATGAAAATCAAGGGGGTCCACTGAGACCCCCGACCCTGAGCCCTGAGCTTACAATGGCCGTACTGGGTCAGACCAAAGGTTCATCTAGCCCAGTAGCCTGTCTGCCGACAGCGGCCAACCCTAGGAACCCTGGAGGGGATGGACCGAAGACAGTGACCAAGCCATTTGTCTCGTGCCATCCCTCTCCAGCCTTCCACAAACCTTGGGCAGGGACACCACTCCTACCCCCTGGCTAATAGCACTCCATGGACCCAACCTCCATGACTTGATCTCACATCCCTTTAAACTCTGTTCTAGTTGTAGCCTTCACAGCCTCCTGCAGCAAGGAGTTCCGCAGGTTAACTATTTGCTTTGTCAAGAACAACAACTTTCTATTACTAGTTTGACGCCTGCTACCCATTCCTTTCCTTTGGTGTCCTCTAGTCCTTCTTTATTGGAACTCATGAAGAACTTTTCTGAATGCACCCTCTCCACCCAACCCCTGCTTTTAGAGACCTCTAGCCTGTCCCCCCTCCGTCTCCTCTTGTCTAAGCTGAACAGTCCCAGTCTCTGTAGCCTCTCTTCATCTGGGACCTGTTCCCAACCCCTGATCATGTTAGTTGCCCTCCCCTCTCCCAGCCTTTCTCTTCCCCTCTCCCACCTCCTTTTCCCAGTCTCCCCAGTTTTGTTCAATAAAGACAGAGTCAATGTTGGAAGAAACGTTATCTTTATTTTGTACATCAATAAGAAGGGGGGCTAGGGAAGGGTAAGTGGAAGGAGGTGAGGGAGGAATGGGGTACGAGCCCCCGATGGGGAGGACTGGGCTGGCTCTGCGGGCTTCTGGGGTGGAAGCTCTCCTGCAGCCCCCCGATTGCCCCCTCTCCCCAGATGGCAGCCTGCAGCAAGTGCAGCCGGTCTGATGGCCGAGTGGTGTGATGTGCCCAGTGTGGGTACTCCGGGCAATCCAAGCCAGGACTGGTTTTCAAGCGGGGCACCCCTTAGAACTGTCTGTCCGGGGTGGGGGTTGGGTCCCTTTAAGCGCAGCCCTGGGCTAGCCTGAGACAGCATCTCCACGCTCTAAGTCCTCCTCTGATGCCCTGCCGGCACTGCTTCCGGCCATCCTTAAGCCCTGTTCAGAGTCCACTCAATGTGGACTTGCTAATTCGAATTAGCAAAAAACGCTAATTCGAACTAGTTTTTAGTTCTAGACGCATTAGTTCGAATTAGCTTAGTTCGAATTAACTAATTCGAACTAAGTTAGTTCGAACTAGCGCTGTAGTGTAGACATACCCAAACAGAAGCAGTAGTGAGGGGTGGCTGCAGCCCCTGTCTGAAAGGGTGGGGGGAAGATCTGGCACAAGCCAGGACTGAGTTGGGCTGCCTGCCTAGCTCCTAGTACACTTTAAATGCAGAACCACAGCAGGGGTAGGTCCCGGACCCAGCACAAGCCAGGACTGAGCCAGGCTGCTGGCCAGCCTGCTAAAAATTTTACAGGCTGGGGAGAGGAGAAGAAATGCGTGTAGTCTATAGCATTAACCTTTTGCTTATTGGTTAGTCAGTTAATCAACTATACTATTACATCCCTACTACTTTGGGGGAATAAAGTGGCTAAGTGGTGATTATACATAGTAAGTAAGAACTGTAGCATGCTCTTGATCCTTCTTCAGTGCAGGCGTGAAAACTTGTTTGTGGACTTTGTCTTTATTTCCCATTATGCTATTTCATTCTCTTATTGCTTTTGCATGTAAAGCTGTGTAGTGCCATCTGTGCATAAGTGTTCCTAAACTAAACAGCCAGTTTCTATAATATTTAAAAGGCTAATGCTGCATGCACAAGCAATTACATGTTAAAACCACCCACCAGGCAGGTTAATTGTTACATTGTATGTGGAAAAGTTTACAAATGGAGAAGCTTCACATACATTTTTATCTATCACTATGCAGTACAAATGATGAGCATATAATTAACTGCTAATGCTCAACCTTTAGTGTGAAGCCCCGAGTCCTCCCTCTCCACACACACACCTGTCCAGAAATGCCCTGGGATGGCTGAGCCTGGAATGGCATCCCCATCAGCCATAGGATCTTTGCCTCCTCCTCCTCCCACCTACCCAGAAGAACTCCAGGCCAGCTGCAGCCATGGCTTCCCTCCTCATCATACCCAAACTGCCCTGAGGAAAAGCATCTCTTTGAAATGCTTTTGATATGCTCCATGCATGTTTCAGGGTGGCTGTGGAGGATTCAGCTGCCTGGGTTCCACAGTTATCTCCCTGGACTCTTTAGAATAGATTCTCTTAGCTTATACCCTTTTTTATTTTTCCACTACTAAAAGTTCTGAAAAGAAGTGTGACCATGTCCATCATGACAGATCTTTTTTCTCATTTCTTTAAATTGTGTAATAATTCAGTTTGTGTTCGTGATGTTAGTTGGTTCAATTTTAGGAACTCACCATCCTTCCAAGTTTCACTGGCATTGCCAAACTACATTCAAAAAATCAATTATAGTGGCTGAAACAGCCTTGGATAAAAGTTCTCCTCCTCATCCAAAGAACTCTAGGAAATCATTTAGCATCTTCCAGATTCCTAGACTTAAAAGGTAATTGCTGCCCCCTCATGATTAATTAGCCACTTCTACTAAATTCTGAGACAAATCTCATAGGGTATGTCTACACTACCCCGCTAGTTCGAACTAGCGGGGTAATGTAGGCATACCGCACTTGCAAATGAAGCCCGGGATTTGAATTTCCCGGGCTTCATTTGCATAAGCGGGGCGCCGCCATTTTTAAATCCCCGCTCGTTCGAACCCCGTGCCACGTGGCTACACGCGGCATGAACTTGTTAGTTCGAACTAGGCTTCCTAGTTCGAACTACCGTTACTCCTCGTGGCACGGGGTTCGAACGAGCGGGGATTTAAAAATGGCGGCGCCCCGCTTATGCAAATGAAGCCCGGGAAATTCAAATCCCGGGCTTCATTTGCAAGTGCGGTATGCCTACATTACCCTCCTAGTTCGAACTAGGGTGGTAGTGTAGACATACCCATATAGAGGTTGCTAAGGTACTGGCCTGACTATCCTATGAGCTATATACACTGAATTAATTGCATTTGAATTATATATAATGATAAACTGTTAACCCTGAGCACAGTAACTCTGAAATGAATAGACCATGCTCACAAAATAAAAAAGAGTCCATGTGAAAGGATTCTTATGTAACCAATACTACTATGGTGAGATGGAAAGCCAGCAAAAAGATTATAATGCATTACACATTATTCATCAGAAAGAAGGGCCCTAAGGCGTAGGTATGTAAACCAACAGAAGTCTTGAGTGTTTGTATGGAAGAGTTTTGAATACAGGTTGGTCCTCCCTCCTCCAGCACCTTGGGACCTCGAACGAGGGGATTTGCCAACATGGCCCATGCTGCCCTGTTGCCCCCAGCTAGGGCTTCAGCCCCGCACTGCTGCTGCCTGCCCAGCTGTGGCTCTCCAGGCTCGAGCTCCCTAGCTGCTACTGCCGGCCCCTGGGTTCCGCGACCAGGGCCGGAGCTCCGCAGCCACTGCCGACCACTGCTACCTTCTGGACACAGAGAGAAGAATTGTCCACTGCGTCGCCTCCACCGCACTCCTACTCCATGCCCGTCCTCCCTATACCTTGGGTTCTGTGGTCCAGGAACATCCAAGGTCCTGCCGGACCACGGATGTTGCTGGACCAGAGAGTTCCAGTTAAGGGAGGTACAACCTGTAGTAATAAGTACTCGCCAGTCAAGGTCATCAGTGCTTTAACTCTGCTTACTTCACAAAGTGGGGCAAATTCACTGCTGGCCAGCACCTTGTACAATCATGTACACTCACAAAAAGTGGATATAAAATGGTATTAAACTAGAAAGCTTTTTATATCTTTCTCCATGTGTGTCAAATACAACCAAAGTGCAGGGCAATGGGGAATTGGGTTCAATGTTTATCTTTCCTATGATCTCATCATGCAAGGTACTGAGGAGTCTCAACTCCCTTCATGGATGTTGAGGGAACTCGGTACCACTTTGTCCAGCAATGATTAATGCACATGCTTAATTTATACTGTATGAGTCACCTATTGTAATGACAGTGCATAAAGCTGAACACACATCTAAATTTTTGATGGACCAGAGGCAAAGTAAAGTTCAAGTACATGCATCTGACAAAGTGGGTCTTTGCCCACGAAAGCTTATTCTCCTACACTTCACTTAGTCTATAAGGTGCCACAGGACTCCTCGCCGCTTTAACTTGACAAGAGGACTATTGGGGTGTGTCTAAACAACATGGCTCCGTCGATGGAGCCATGTAGATTAGACAGATAGGCAAAGGCAAATGAAGCCGTGATTTAAATGATCGCGGCTTCATTTAAATTTACATGGCTGCCGTGCTGAGCCGACAAACAGCTGATCCGCTGTTTGTCGGCTCAGCGCGCTAGTCTGGACGCTCCCCTGCCGACATCAAAGCCCTTTGTCGGCAGCCCCGTTATTCCTCGTGGGATGAGGTTTACCGGGGCTGCCGACAAAGGGCTTTGATGTCGGCAGGGGAGCGTCCAGACTAGCGCGCTGAGCCGACAAACAGCTGATCAGCTGTTTGTCGGCTCAGTGCGGCAGCCATGTAAATTTAAATGAAGCCGCGATCATTTAACTCGCGGCTTCATTTGCCTTTGCCAAAAAAACAAATCTACATGGCTCCATCGACGGAGCCATGTAGTTTAGACGTACCTTTGGAAAAAATCATCCAAACAGCAATATTCCCCATTCCAAGCATTTGGCCTTGGTGTGACGACTGCTATTTCAGGTGCAGTAACGATATGACCCTGGGGATATTAAAATGAGAAATATAGTACATCTTAGCAAAGTAGGAAACTTCAACACAAAATGAGAAGTTTCTCTATAGTTGTTTGGGTTTTGGAGGGTTGGTGTTTTTAGTTCATTTATTTGTTTTATATTAAGTAGTTTCCTCACCAACATTTACCATTTGTGAAGATGGATGAATCAAAGCATCAGGATACGAGTCAGAACCTTAACAATAAAATCTGCAGTGAGGCGTGGAGGTGCAGTGAGATGTTTTAAAAGGCACATCAGCGTTTTAGAAATGTGCACCCTGAATATTAAACAAGCTTTTATGTTGGCAGAACGGCTGCCTAGAACCAGCCTTTCATTCTCTATTATGTTCAGAGTGTTTAAAAATGTGTAGGCAGTGAGTTCTCCCTAGATTATAGAGTGGTTCAGAGAATAAATGTGCACTTTAGCCAGATTGAATATAGCTTGTATCTGTTTAACAGCCTTATTGCTAAGTAACGCAGAAGCTAAAAGGCCATGTTTCCGATGATATCTAAACTAACTATCTATCTATCTTTTGGAGATTTGTGTGTCTGTCTGTGGGTTTGTCTGTCTGTGCGGCTATTTGTTCAAGAGCTCCTACAGGGTAAGAGCTAGGATTGCCAAATTTGGTATGAAGCTTCGTCTTATCCCAGCTTAAAGCAAGATCAGGGTTTGGCTGTGCTAAGAAAATAGTAAGTGCTGGAAAAGAGATCGTTTTCCATAACATGGAAAGGGAAGAGGCACCAAGAGGAGGGATGCAATACTGAGAGTGGCCACTGGGGGCAGCAAGCCTGCAGGGAGAGCTATTTGCAGAGTGGCCACTGGGGGCAGCTGCACCAAGAGAGCAGGGTGGGGGTTCTGCCATTTTGCCTGCCACCAGACCAGGTAAGTAGCCTCCCTGTCCCAAACGCTCCTCCCCTGCCTTAGCTGCAGGCCCCTAGCAGCCAGGGGAGCCTGGTGACAGAAGGCCTTGGGGAGTTGGGGGAAAAAAGGCCCCACTGGTTGTGGGGAAAGAAAGCCCCATCGGATGGGACCTCCCAGCCTCTCCTTACCCCCCCCCCCCACTCTCTCACGCCCCCATATCCCTCATTTACCTGGCATTGCTTGGGTTCCTCAGGGGAAGGGGCTCAGGGAAGTGGTTGGAGGTGCAGGAGATGAGGGGCTCAGGACTGGTGATGGGGGCAGCTTGTGGCTGCTCCATGGGGCTGGCCCAAGGCAGTGAGGGGCCACACTGCGAGTCTTTTGAACACTGCACGGCTTTCCAGGGCTGTCAGGGCAGTAGGGGCTTGTTGTCCGCTGTGGTTATTCTGGAGTATAACTGTCCCTGCTGTCACCACCCATCCTTTCCATTTGGAAAGACACAATCGCAGTCCATTCACAGCTCATATTTCTGGTACAACTAAAACCTGACCTTGTTTAAGTTATGATAAGAGGAAGTTGCATACCAAATGTGGTGGTCCTAGCTCTACCATAGAGGGGGAGTTCTTGAACAAAGAGATTCACAGACAGATAGACAGACAAAAAGTCAGATGCACAAACTCTTTAAAATACCTCTCTGGCTCAGCAGGACTGCAGATGTTGCCAGACCAGCGAGCCCCTGAACCAGAGCTGGGGCAGACTGGGAGTCCAGCAGCTTAGAGACCAGTGAGTGGAGCCTGGACAGGGCTGGGAGTGGAGCTGGTCCAATAGCTAGGGATCTGGAGGCCAGAGCCTGGCCAGAACTGGGATTGGAGCTGGTTCAGTGGCTGAGGACCCAAGGCTGAGAGCCCAGCTAAGGCTAGGAGTAAAGGTGGGCTGGCAGCCAGGAGTAGAGCTGAGCTGGAGGGCCAGCAGCAAGGGGGGGCCAATGGCTGGAACCTGGCTGGGGCTGGAAGGAGAGCAGATACACAGGTCAAGGGCCAGGGAGCCTGACCAGGGTCAGGAACAGATCTAGGCCAGCAGTCCAGGGCCAGGGAACCCAGCAGCAGAGACCAGTGGCTGGGGCTAGCAGCGGGATTAGCAGCCAGGAGGGGAAGCTGGAAAGGTGGCTAGTGACCTCTGGGGGAGCCCACAGTATGGACCTCCTCTAGTCCTGCAATCTCCTTCTTTCGGAGTCAGTCAGGTCTCAAGGGTGTCAGACCAGGGAGAGCCAACCTGTAATCAATGAATACATATATAAAAAGTAGGGAGAAAAGATAAATAGCCGCTGTGGAGTCCCACTCCATAGGTCAGAAAGTGTTCTGGAGGCTAGCCCCGTTCTCTGAGCCCTGATTGACTAGGGGGAGGGCAGACAAGAGAAGCTGGCCATTCCACTGCCTGAGAGCCCTGCCTGGCTAGAGAGCTGGCAGGAGATCCCACCCTTACTTTCTGCTGCTAGTTCTCCTTGGATAGAGTGCAGGTTGGGATTAAAATTCCCCTTCTTCATACTGCGGTGGGGGGGGGGGGGGAAACCAGCTGGGAATCTGAGCTCAGAGCATGGGAACAGGCTAAGGGAGGAGCCTATCTGTGTGGTCACCATGAGCTTGCAACGCAGATGATAACTGGCTAGAATTCTAAGGGAAGAAGGTACACTGATTGGTGACTGAGTGACTAATGTTCCTGGGTCATTGAAAACATTTGTTGGCTAAAGATGACATGATTTCAACTAAATTTCTGCTGCCCCAGTGCTATAGAAGGATCCTTTACCCCAAGGCAAGTGGTTGGAGTTTTGGAACTAACTCATGGAGAAGGGATGTCCCCACCATACCTACATCTACGCTTAATGGAAAGGATCACAATTTTATAGATTTCATTGAGTGTGAAGCCAAAAGAGAACAAAGACCATCTAATCTGACGTCCTGTATATCACATTAAATCTCACGCTCCTTACCCCTATATCAAGACCAATGATTTTAGTTAGACTAAAGCATGTCAGTCATCTGGAGACCAAATTTTAGTGTGCCACGAGCAAAAAACAGGATAGACTGAGGTGCTACAAATGAGCAAGGCCCCTGTGATGGCAGGGCATTGATCGGTTAAGATACGCCCTGGTGATCCCACTAGACAATCTATACATGCTGCAGATGTAGGAAATGCCCATCTCCTGTTTCCTGCTAGTATGATCTGGGAGGAAATTTCTTCCTGACCCTTAATCTGGCAATCAGTTTTACCCTGTGCATGTGGGCACAGAGCCAGGCACCAAAGAAAGAGTATTCTCTGTGCAGACCACTGTTTCACCCAATGTCCCACCTCCAGCTGCAGCCAACCTCTGATTCTTCACAGGAAGATGAAAAAAAACCCCACCCTAATCTAAAAAATCCAGCCAATGAAACAAAGCATCTGACAATTATGAATCGGAGACGGGAGGGCAGGGGAAGAAAGAGGAGAGAAGAAAGTCTTTCCTGTTGCCTTAAGGTGATTGACTGAAGCCCTGAAGCATGAGATTTGATTATAGTCATTGTCTCAATGCAAAGCAGAGTGTTTTGTGCCTGTGGAGGGCAATGCAATGCAGGCATTCTGATTCTCCCTGTGGCCTATGACAGAAGGGGAAGAAAAGGAGGACTCATATTCACAGATTCCAAAGCAGCAATGAGCAACCTAGGCGAGAGAATGGGCCTCATGAGTGGTCTTCCGTCCACTCAGTGGTCCACAAGACTGTCATAAGCAAGGTGGTCTCACCAGATAGGGTAGTATTGCTAACTGTGCTTACGTCTCTAGAATTTGTGGGCTGTGCCCACTGAACTGTAGCAGTGCTTTTATTGGATGCAGAGGGAGTACACAGCTTTTACGGAATCAAAGTTGTGTGCAATCAGCATGCACCTCACTTCAGGTGCCCTTGTTTTCCATTCATGCCACTTTAGTAATACGAGCACATGACATGTCTGGAAACCAGCAGAATCTGGCAGTTGTGTACATGGGCAAAAGTAAAAAATATATATATATTTAAAACAAAGTCTTGCAGGCCACACAAAGAAACTGGATGGGCCTTTCAGCCTCAGGTTACCTACCACACTTTCAAAGCAACAAGTGACCATTCTACCCAGCCCACTGAGTGCACACAAGCTACAGAACGTCTCTCGGAAGCTGGATAATAGCATATCTTTTAGGGAGACGTCCAATCTTGATTTAAAGTCACTAAGTCTGACACCTCCCCTGCTAAGAAATGTTAATGTTTAATTACCCTCACTGCAAGGAAATTGCAGTTTACGGCAATGCTGAATTGGTCTAATTTCAACTTCCAGCCATTAAATCTTGTAATATCCTTTCCAGCTAGACCAATGAGCAACCCGCTGTCAGATCTCTTTTCCATGTCTAAATACCTATACATGCTTATCAAATCACCTCTCAACCTTCTCTTCCATAAACTAAGTTGAACTCCTTAAAGTTCTTGTTGTAAGTTTATTTTCCAGTCTGTATCACTCCTTCTTGAAGCGTGACCACCAAAAATGGGACATGGGATTCTGGCAGTGGTCTTATCAATGCATGAACAAAGGCAGGATAATTTCCTTATTTTTACTTGATATTCCACTCTTCATACACCCAAGGATCACATTAGCCTTTTTTGGCCACAGCACTGCATTGACAGCTCATACTGAGGTGACAATTTATGTTTACCCCAAGTACTTCTCTGAGCTTTGCTTTCCAAGACAGCATCTCCCACCCTATATTCACAACCTGTATTGATTTTTCCTAAACATACTCCTGCATTTTGTGGCATTAAAATGAATTTTGCTGATTTGTATAATTTAACTGGGTGATTTAGATCACTCCATAAAAACATCCTGTTCTCGGTGTCCTATACCACCAATCTTTGTATCAGCTGCCAACTTTACCAGCAGCTATTTTCCCTTAGACCAAATATTTTTGCCTTAGACTGAATATTTCTGGAACAAATCAGCAAAAACAGTTGAGCCAATTGCCAGAATGAGGTGAGGGGACAATACATTGTTTGGCCTACGTTAATTTTTTATGAGACAATTAATTGAGATGGTCTACCATTACAATTCCTTTCAGCAGGAACTGAAAATTGGCAGGATTTTCACATCGTCAGAGACCTGATGGCTTGATTGACAGAAGGAGTGGCTAATTGAGATCAGTCTAGGCTGAGGACAGTGGATGAACTAATTAGCTTGTTAACTGCAAGAATACAAAAGGAACATAGAAAGAGGGAAGGAAGGAAGCTGGCCAGCCATCCAGGGTAAGAGGGAAAGCTCTGAATGGAGAAATCTTTTCCTTTTATGACTGTATGACAATATAAATAGAATTGCTGAATAGGACTGGAAAAGGGTGATGGTTGATAAAACACAAAGTTCAGTGGCAGTCACAAACAGGAGGTGACAGAGCCTTTTATATGAGAAGACAGGAGTGGAGAACTGTCACACTTAATTTGGCAGCTAAATTATACCAAGTGTCCACCTGTAGGGGGCATGGTCCATTCCAGAATTCCAGGGGCTGATCCGGGCTTCTCAATATCTCCATCTGGCATCCAGGGTCTGCTGTGGCCTGAGCACAGGACTTGAAAGCAGGTGGAGTGTGAGCACTATCTATCCTGTACACTTGAGGCAAGGGTCCTATGGAAAAAACAAAACAAAAACAAAAAAAAAACCCACAATTTCTACTTTATCATAATTCATATGCACAAGGGAAGCTGAATTAAGGTTGCACAGAGAAACTTTAATTGTCATCTAATTTGAGTGCTTGGCTAGACTTTGCAACCATAATCTTCTAATTTGTAATTTTATGAGTCCACAAAAATGAATACAACAAAGGAAATGGCTTTGCTATAGACAGAATTTGACTGAATAGAGTTATCTTTTTCAAGTGGAGGAAAAAACTCATCCTGTTCCAAAAAATTTTGGACCTATTCTTTAACTGCAAGACTTCTACCTGGCTTGTGTGGCTGGGTATCTGAGGTATTTGGGCAGAGATGGGGGAAGGGGAGAGAGAAGGATGGTAATGGGGCTGTCAGACAACGATTACAAGTATTCATAATTTACTGCTATTTTTTCTCTCTAAACTGCACATGATAGATAAAATTCTCATTTAAGAGTCATCACAAAGGGTCCAGACAGCCACCAGATAGTCTCAACTGCGGATGTCATCCAGCTAGGAGGAATCAGAGGATATGTCACGGGACCTCTCCTGTGGGTGTCGGGCTTGCCCTCCCGTCCAGTTTGGGTTCAGCTCCTCCAACCAGTTCCACCTCTGAGAGCCCTCCAGCTTTGGTCCCAGAGTCCCAGCTTCATCCGCTGCCATATAAGCCTCCATTAAGGAAACAGCCCTGTCGAGGGTCTTTTGGCGGTGTCCATTCCTTGCCCCCCTTTGTCAGGATCTGAAAGAACTGCTCTAGTGCCACCATTTCTGCTACCCGGGCTCCTGTCCACTGGTCCAGTTCTAACGACCGCCAACACAAGTCTCGTATCCGCTGGGCCACTGCCCGGGGCTAATTCCCTGACCAGAACCTCTCCTGGCGTAACCATTGACTGTAAGTCTCAGGGCTTACCCTGGCCTGGAGTAGTATGGCCATCTTCACTTTGGGATATTCTAGTGCCTCTCGGACATCCAGATTCCAGTAAGCCCTTTGGGCAGCTCCTGTTAAATAGGGCGCGAGGATAGTGGCCCAATGTTCAGCTAGCCACCTGGCTGCAGTGGCAACCCTCTCAAAAGTCACCAAGTACACCTCAGGGTCATCACTAGGCACCATCTTGATTAGGCTTATGAGGACACTTGCAGGGACGCCCCAGCTCCATCCTCTTGGCCCAGCGCCAAGCCAGGCCCCCACAAAGCCGTCATCTGCTACAACAGTTGCTCCTGCCTTGCTCGTTGTTGGGAGGCCCACTCTCAGAGCAGGAGCTGCTGCTGTTCTTGCCACTGAGTCACTTGGAGTTGAAGCAACTGTGTTTGTTGCTGCTGTTGCTGGGCAGCCTGCTTTTGTTGGCTCTCTACTACCCACTCCAAAAGCTTATTGGAATCTGTCCTGTCAAAACAAAAATAACCACTGCTAAACCATCACAACCGAAAAAAAGGAAACCCCTTTTTTTCTTTGTTTGGGGGTTAAGTCTGTATCCTTACTTTTCCCCTCACGGCAGGGGAGGGATCAGTTTATGCCCACATTCCCCACCACATGTCACAGGAGTGCCTTTCCTTCCCCCTCCTGAGGGGGGGGTAGGAACCCATATCCTGGGTCTATCAGGGTCTACAGCCCACCCCCGTGTACTCCACCACAATCTGAAATAATCTGCTAGCCCTTTAAACAGGGCAGGAGCCTCTCCATACAAAATCCAAGGCTGTCCCTTTAAAGCAGGGCTCAGTGGCCCACTAGCCAGTCTCGAAGTTGAGTCACTCGTGAGTCATTTAAGGTAGGGCCCATTAGCCAGAGACTCTATATACAGTTACTGGTTGGCCCTTTAAGGCATGGTTGAAGGGCCTGCAACAGCAAGTCACTAGTGGGGTGGAGGCTACCTTCTGGTAGGGGGACCCAGCCCCACCCTACTCCACTGGGTACTGACCCAGGGTATGTCTACACTACCACCCTAGTTCGAACTAGGCTGGTAATGTAGGCAACCGGAGTTGCAAATGAAGCCCGGGATTTGAATTTCCCGGGCTTCATTTGCATGTTGCCGGGCGCCGCCATTTTTAAATGTCCGCTAGTTCAGACTCCGTGCCCGCGGCTACACGCGGCACAAACTAGGTAGTTCGGATTAGGCTTCCTATTCCGAACTACCTGTACTCCTCGTGGAATGAGGTGGAACGAGGTGTACCGGTAGTTCGGAATAGGCACCCTAGTCCGAACTACCTAGTTCGAGCCCCGTGTAGCCGCGCTACACGGGGTTCGAAGCAGCGGGGATTTAAAAATGGCGGCTCCCCGCTTATGCTAATGAAGCCCGGGAAATTCAAATCCCGGGCTTCATTAGCAAGTGCGGTATGCATACATTACCCTCCTAGTTCGAACTAGGAGGGTAGTGTAGACATACCCTCAGGGCCTTATGAGTGGCAGGACAACCCCCCAGTCGCTCAGCAGCAAATCCATCTGAAATGCGCCAAGGATTCCAGGGCAGGAGAGACTGCTCCTGCACCCTCCTTGGGCCACTTCCTACCTGGTCCAGCAGGGTTTCTTCCCACATGCTCACAGGGGCTGATTCCCCAGGGGCTGCTTCTCCCTCGTAGACAGCCGTGGAGATGTTCCAACAGACACTAGAGTCTCCTATCTTCCCTCTGGGTGGCCGGCTGGTGCTGGTCAGGTGCTCCCTTCTGAGGTCCTTCCCCTCCAGCAGTCAGCCCAGACTGGGCTTCTTCCCCAGGCTTTTATACCTGGGCTACAAACTGAGCATGTCCAGCACGGTGGTGGGGGCAGGGCTCCTTTAGCCAGGGTAACCTGGCTAAACCCTGTGGCTATGTCTACACTGGCGGGTTGTTGCGCCAGAAGTATGCAAATGAGTCTAAGCGTGGAATATTGCCAAGCCTCATTTGCATACCTAATGAGCCGCTATTTTTGCAGAAGAGGCTCTTGCGCTAGAAAGAGCTGTCTTCACTGCCCCTTCTTGCGCAAGAAAAACCCTCTTGCGCAATGCCACTACGTTGATTATTTTCAGGAATAACGGCATTGCGCAAGAGGGTTTTTCTTGCGCAAGAAGGGGCAGTGTAGACAGCTCCTTCTAGCGCAAGAGACTCTTCCGCAAAAATGGCAGCTCATTAGGTATGCAAATGAGGCTCGGCAATATTCCACACTTAGCCTCATTTGCATACTTCTGGCGCAACAACCCGCCAGTGTAGACATAGCCTGTGAGTTCAGTGCAGGGCTGGCTCGCCCCATCACAGGGTATGTCTATACTGTGACAGCAAGACTCAGTACCTGGATCAACTTCTGAGGCTCTCTGTACAGGACTAAAAATAGTAGTGTACACATTCGCACTCCAACTTGGGCCTTGGCTTTGAGACTGATTCAGGCTCACAGGACTTGCACTACAGGCCTAAGAACAGGTAGTGCTGATGCTAGGGTTGCCAGATGGTTGAAACAAAAATACTGAACACCCTCCATCCCCCAAAAAAGGACTCTAAGATGTATTAAGCCAAAAAAATTAAAATAAAACAGCATTAAAACAGCATGTCCCCTTTAAGAGTGAGTGCATGGATAGGAACAGGGGAATGGTTGAGCACAAAGACCCAGGTCTTTTGGCCGGCAGCCATTTTGTGCCGGCAGCCTTGCAGAACCAGGTAAGCATGGGGGTGGGCACTGAGTGTTTGCAGCGTTACCAGGTACCCTGCATTTTCGCCTCCTGGCAGGGGAAAAATTCAGAAAATACCAGACATTTCAGGTGTACGGTATTCTCTGATTTTTTTTACCAGACAGGTGGCGAAAATACCAGATTGTCCAGGTGAATACCGGACACCTGGCAACCCATGCTGTTCTCCAAACCTGGACTCTGGCCCTGGCAGGAACACATATCCTGCTGTACTTAGCTTCCTAGCACAAATATGAGTCTGTTAACCTGAGTTCTGAGACTCAGTGAAACAGTTTTTTTTTCTTTGCAGCATAGATTTACCCATAATTGTCAGAATCAGCAAAACTAGCTCTGTGCCACCTACTGGAGCTTCCAGTGTAGAATGTGTTGGGGTGGGAGAGAGTCTGGCCAGAGAATCATAGGATCATAGAATACAACTGGAAGGGACCTCAAAAGATCATCGAGTCCAGTCCCCTGCCCTCATGGCAGAACCAAGCACTGTCTAGATCAGGGTTACTCAACACACGGCCTGTGGGCTGCATGCGGCCCATGGCCCATTTGTTTGCAGCCTGCGGTGCAGTTTGGTTTTACACAGGGCTTAACACGTGGCTCATGAATGGGATCCTTTGAACATGGCCTCTACTGGGAACACGCTCCATGATGGCGAATCAATATAATAGTCTTCTGTTGATAAGTGTTTTATTAGTTAAATTCCTGGACTGTCATTGCTCATTAATAGAGCTGTCATATGGGTGAAAATCGGGTAAATATTGCATTTTATTAATATCAGCAAAACTGACTTGAATGGAGCCTGCATGTTGTGTAGTCTTGCGTTAATCTTTTTATTCACGTGTCAGTGTGAAAATTTATTTGCATATATTTGCATGTATATGCAACCACTCTTAAGTTGCTGCCCTTGGCATGTACTGTGATTATCATTGTGGTCCCCAGGGCTTCCAAAGTTGAGTAGCTCTGGTTTAGATCATCCCTGATACATGTCTATCCAACCTGCTCTTAAATATCTCCAGTGATGGAGATTTCACAAGCTCCCTAGACAATTTATTCCAGTGTTTAACTACCCTGACTGTTAGGAAGCTTTTCCTAATGTCCAACCTAAACCTCTCTTGCTGCAATTTAAGCCCATTAATGCTGCTTCTACCATCAGAGGCCAAGGAGAACAATTTTTCTCTCTGCTCCTTGTAACACTCTCTTGAAAACTGCTAGCATGTCCCTTCTCTGTCTTCTCTTTTCTAAACAAAACAAGCCCAATTCTTTCAGTCTTCTCTCATAACCCATGTTTTCTAGGCCTTTAATAATAATAATAATAATAATAATAATAATAATAAATAAATAATAACTGGATCATAATTTCAAAGTTTGTCCCCATTCTTCTGCAAGGTTATACTGATATTATTGCTCCCTTTAATAACACACATTTTGCTGCTAAATCTGGACTGTCTGGCAAAGACTGAAGCTAACAGACACTGGTTATCTGTTTGTGCCGCTTGCACATGGGAGCTAGTGTGTTAAGACCACAACCTACCATGCTGCTCATATTGTCTCTTTATTTCCTTGTACTCTTCTGTTGTTCTATCTGTATCTATCTGTCATCTCTTATCTTATACTTAGACTGTAAGCTTTTGGGGGCAAGGATTGTTTTTTTGTTCTGTGTTTGTACCGTACCCAGAAGAGTGGGGTCCTGGTCCTTAATTTGGATTTCTAGGACTATGGTAACACAAATAAATAATATTGATAATTAATTCATGATGAGTGGCTGTCTAATTTACTAATATTCATGCGGTGCTAGAGCGAGCAGACCATAAAATAAAGACTATTGCAGAACATTTTTGTGGGATACATTGTTATTTTGAGTGCAAATATTATAAATATGCGTATAGTTAAGGACTTGTAGCAGTTACTGTCTTCATTATTTTGTTGCTCAAACAGTGATTGTTACATATTCTAATGAGGAGAATAATGAGGTTTTATTTTCTAGACCGGGGTCAGCAACCTGGCGCGTGAGCCAAATATGGGTCAGTAAGGCACCAAATATGACTCTCTTGGCCAAATTTGACTGCCTCATGTGCTGGAGCTGGAGCCAGATTGTGTACTACTGTCCCTACTGGGACATCTTCACTGTGGCCCCACTTCCAGCTCCAGCAGCTACAATATGGCCCAGCAGAGCCATGACAGGTTGCTGCCCCAAGTGCTGGAGCTAAAGCTGGGCAATGATGCAGCTGCCCCTACTGCCCCAGGAGCAGCTGCACCACAGCCCCTATTCCAGCTCAGGCACATGGGGCAGCCACTGGTGGGGCAGCTACCATCTGGCCCTGGAGCTGTGGCCAGGGCAGGCCACGTGGTGGCTACCCAGCTTCTCGCAGTGTGGGCCACATGGCTAGGGTTGCCAGATGGTTTCAACAAAAATACTGGACACACTTGATATTACATCACAATCTGTATTACATCTTATTTAGAAAACACCGGGCATTTATATTTTCTCATTTACATTTTCTCAATTTGTTTCCCGAACAGAAAGCTCAAATACTGGACTGTCTGGTTCAAAACCAGACACGTGGCCACCCTACACATGGCAGGCGGCTTGCTCCGTGTGCTCGAACTGGGGCCGGACTGCAATGCAGTTGCTCCTGCAGCAGCCTGACCATCAAGGCCCCAATCGGGGCTCAGCCCCCATCTGGCATGCCCCACGGTCTGGTCCCCATCTGGCTCCAGGAAGGGCTGATGGCAACTCCCTTCCTGCTACAGCACGGATAGGAAGAGAGGCCATGATCTGGTCACGGCAATCCTGGCCCAGACCCTCCTCCAGCCACTGCTGCCCAAGTGCAGCAGCCACATACTCTACTTCCCACTCCAACCACCCTTTCCTGCCTCCTGCATCTCCCAGTCCCCTGCCCTGAGCTCCTCATATACCTCAACCCTGACTCCTGCACCCTGACATCTCCAGCCCCCTGCCTTAACACTTCTGTATCCCCCCACACCCCAGTTCTGTGCCCTGAGCCCATCATAGACTCAAACCTCCTGCCCTGAGCCCCTCATACAGTCCAATCCTGACTCCTGCACCCCCATACCTCCAGCTGCCTGCCATAAGATGGACAGAAGACAGTCTGAATGCATGCATGAAGCTGGATTTGACCCGTTATGATAAACCTCAAAGAAATGTGCAAAAAGGCGCAGCAGCAGAAGTCCCTTTAAATAAAGTCTGTGAGTACAATGTTTCATTTATGCTAATCATCATGTCGATGATCAATAATATTAAGTTGTATATTTTCAGTCATGTTGACCACTTATTCTGAATTTTGATGCAGTTTGGCTCTTTGGTTTGAAAAGGTTGCTAACCCCTCTTCTAAACTCACCAACATATAGTTGTCACTGTTCTACATAGTGACTTAAGCTATGTCTACTCAACAGCCTATGATAGCATAATTTATGTCACACAGGGGTGTAAATAAACCACTCCACTGAAAGACATACATTACAATAGAATAAGAGCAGCGGTGTTTTTTTACACCAACAGGAGAGCTTTCTCCTGCTGGCAAAGAGCATCTTTACCACATGTGCTGCTTCAGTGCAGCTGTATTGATACATATAGACATGACCTTAGTGTATCTAGGCATTTAAACTATGTTTGGTGCAGTTGGAGTAGAGACAGCATCCATATTTTCAGGTTCAGATATGATGAGTTAAATAAAAACTGCTTATTGAGACAGGAAATAAATAAATACATGTTATTATTTATATTTGTGGTAACGATGTGTTACTGCTTTGTAGTTTTGTGTTGCACTGCAGAAAGGAAGGCCCTGGTGACATGTGGTTAGCATTATGCACATGAGTAATCTCATGGAAGTGGATGGGGCTACGTATGGTGCATACAGTTAAGCACATGTTTAAGTGGTTTCTGGACTGAGGATTTATTTGTTTCTGGTCGAAGAGGGAAATTGAATTTTTTTTTTACTCTGAAGTAATTAAAATAAGTGATACAATTTTTCAGTTTTTCCCTAAAGTAATAACTTCTCTGATTAAAACTCAGCATAGCAATATATTGAGCTTGTGTGAATTAGTTTATGTGGGGGCAGTTCTGTCACACATACTTATTAAGCAAGGGTTGCAGATATGGACTGTTAATAGATATCCATGAGCCTTTTTTTTTTAAATCACACTTTTTATGAGACAGTTTCTAATTCTGAAATATCATCTTCTAGCCCTGGGATGGGGAACATTTTTTGGGTCGGAGCTGCTGACCCACAGAAAAATCAGTCAGGAAGCTGCACACAAGTGAGGAGCCGAAAAAAAAAAACTTCTCACTGATGTGGCCCCTGGCTGAGAAGGAGAAAGACACTCCTCACATTCCCCTTACACCCATGGTCATCAACAGGTCGATCGCGAGCTACTGGTTGATCGCGAGGACTTGACCAGTCGCTTGCGAGGCGTCCTGTCTGCCCTGCCCCCATTTCCCTCCCACCCCCGAGAAGCCCCACTACTTACCTCAAGGAGGGGTGAGTCAGCCCCGCGGGAGGTTCGCAGGGGGTTTCCCGGTGCGCGTGCGCGTGGGGAGGCGGAGGTTGGCCCTGGGGCAGGCGTGTGCACGGGGCATCCCTGCACGGGGGGGGATGGCGCCGGGACAAGCGCGCGCGGGACTTCCCTGCGCGGGGGGGGGGGTTGGTCCCCTGGGCAGGCGTGCGCGTGGGGCTTCCCTTCGCCGGGGGGGGAGAGGGGGTTGGCCCCCTGGGCAGGCGTGCACGGGCTTCCCTGCACAGCGGGGGGGGGGGGTTGGCCCCGGGGCAGGCGCATGCGCGCGGGGCTTCCCTATGTGGGTGGGGGGGGAGTGTCGGCCCCAGGGCAGGCGCATTCGGGGCTTCCCTGCGCCGCGTGTGGTCGGCCCCGGGGCAGGCACGGGCTGGTTTCCCTGGAGGGAAGGGAGAATCCTGGGAGGAAGGAGATGCAGGGGACTCTCCGCCTCCACTGGCACCCCACTCCCCAGCCACCACTCCCCTGGCCCCAGCCACAGAACTCTGTCCCCACTCCCCGAATTCTGTCCCCACTCTCCTGTCCCCAGCTACAGAACTCTGTCCCCATTCCCGTCCCCACTCCCTGAACTCTGTCCCCACTGGCACTCTGTCCCCTGCTGCAGAACCCTGTCCTCTGCCCTCCCAGCACCCTGTTCCCTCTCCCCTGCCCCCCGCCGCAGAACTCTGTCCCCACAAAATGTATAATTATAAATGCTTCATTTTAGATTTAAATAGCATGAATAAAAAACATTTATTTCATAACTATAAACACCTGATTTTAATTTTATGTATCGCATAATTTAAAAATAAACTGTTTATCAGAGTGTGTAAGTAAGGGCTGGGGATAGCAAGTGATGAACAGGAGGAGAATAGAGAGGGCGGGGCTTCAAGGAAGGGCAGGGCAGTAGATCTTCGCCTGTTCTGAGATTTAAAAAGTGATCTTGGGTGTAAAAAGGTTGGAGACCACTGCCTTACACACTAGAGCATAATGGGGCCCAGGCTAGTCGATATTGTGTACTCCAGTCCCATAGTAGGTGCAGGCTCCCCAATGTTGGGTGGGAGAGCTCTGAACCATAGGGGCCTGATCCAGGCAAGCCGGGGGCTGCATTTGGCCCCCGGGCCTTAGGTTCCCCATCCTTGATCTAGCCTCTTCATGAGAGAAATCATGACACTTTGTAATTGAATATTTCATATCTGACTTAAATCATGTTTCTGTAGCTATAGATATAATGTAGTATGGTACAGAGTTAGTATATTTATTGTTTGAGATCATCTAACAACTATAGTATTTTCTATATAAGATTGGCTCACCAACATGAATGCAATATTGGAAATCGCCAGCATCTTTCTGACAGTCAATGTTTCAACCTTTATCTTCTCTAGCATGATGATGATGATGATCACGATCATGAAGAAGGGGGTCAGATTTGGGGTTTTTCAGTTTCAGCCATGAAGTAGAAGTAAAATAATTCCAGGCAGAAAATGACTATGCTTTTCCTGATCCGACTGCTGCAATGGACTGGGTAGGTTGAATACAGTTACTCTTGTAAAAAGTTTATGGAGTTATAGGAAAAGGATTAAAATGATGTTGCCCCTTTCCTGGTTTACTCTCTTACTTCATTTAATTGCCTCTGCTCTGTACCAGGAGACTGAAATTCAAGAACTCATAGAACAGGATGGGAGTATTTTAGGGTTTACACTTTTCCACCCTCAGCCAACAGTAAATTCACACACCAAACATGATTATTGCAAATATTCCAGAGAGGACTTTCAGAAGAAAAACGGACATCATGGTGAAATTGGCCTAGCATAGAATGCGTGTGATTAATAAGAACCATCTAGATCAGGGGGTAAGTAAGCTCAGTCACCACATAAAAAGTCAGCCAAAGCTCTGGTACAAAAACTATTTCTCTTCTTAGATTGGTCATAAATCAGTCTGTGGGGAAACATTCCATCCTCTAGGCAAAATTCAATCAGCAGGCCTCTTTCCACACCCGTGTTGAACTCATATAGCAATTGAAGGCAATGTGACTTTCTCCAACTTTGTTCCTATTTTTCTTTGAAGTAGATCCCTTCATCTGTCATCATGCCTGAATAAATGCCTGGTTCTACCACATTTACTGTTTTCAACTATTTTGATAATCAAAGAGTAATTGTTTTTTTCTACCAAGGAGAATCTTGACATTTTATTTTTCTAGACTCACCAATATACTGTTTTCATTGCTCTGTCTGATGTCTCTAGCCATGAATACAGCTAGGTTTGGAACAACTGGAATTTTTCAATATGGAGCTTCCATATTATCAGTTGCACATATGAAGTATAACGGCATGTATATATGCAGGAAATAAGTATATATTATGACTTTAAATCTATGGTATAGTGGTCATAGAGTGGTCTTGCTTTGTATTTTTGATGCACTGTAGAAAGTAAGGTCCTAACCTTGCTAATACATATGCACAATATTAGATTTAGGCATGTGAATACCCTCATTGATGTGAATGGGAATGCAGACTGTGAATAAAGTTAAACAATTATGGTACCTATTTTCCCCATGACTAAGCCTTTGCTACCTAAATTTGATTTCTTGTCACCAGGCCTGCTGCTGGCAGCACTGATCTATCTTGGCTACTACACTGATTCCATTTTACAGCTTTTGTTTCCATAGATTGATTGAAACCCCTCCCCCTCTTCATTTAATAGCACAGAGAAGCTTCTAACTGGAGGGGCTGGGATTTATGTAAAGGTCCATGGAGATTAATTCAGTCATTGGATTGAACTGCCTTCCACACAGTGGCTACGTCTAGACTGGCATGATTTTCCGGAAATGCTTTTAATGGAAAAGTTTTCCGTTAAAAGCATTTTTGGAACAGAGCGTCTAGATTGGCATGGATGCTTTTCCGCAAAAGCACTTTTTGCGGAAAAGCATCCGTGCCAATCTAGACGCGGTTTTCCGGAAAAAAGCCCCGATTGCCATTTTTGCGATCGGGGCTTTTTTGCGGAAAACAAATCTGAGCTGTCTACACTGGCCCTTTTGCGCAAAAGTTTTGCGCAAAAGGACTTTTGTCTGAATGGGAGCAGCATAGTATTTCCGCAAGAACACTGAGAATCTTACATGAGATCGTCAGTGCTTTTGCGGAAATTCAAGCGTCCAGTGTAGACAGCTGGCAAGTTTTTCCGGAAAAGTGGCTGATTTTCCGGAAAAACTGGCCAGTCTAGATACAGCCAGTGGCTCTGAGCTCTGTGACTTGGAAGCAAACAATTCCCTCTTAACTCTAGTACATGTTGAACCGCTCTAGTCCAGCAACATCCATGGCCTGGCTATCCACTTATCATGGGTCTGGCCAAATTTCCCATAGTGCCAGGAAGTTTGTTTACAGTCACCAGTCCGTGTTCTTAATATTCTGTGCTTTTATTTAGCTCTAACTCACCCCTAAATGTCTTCTAAGAGCCGAGTAAGCAGTAGACATGATGGTAATGCTGCTAGACAATAGTGACCTCCCGTGGTTCATAAAATTCTCTGGTTCGGCATGGGTCAGTTTCCAAGGGTACTGGACTCGAGAGGGTCAACCTGTAGTACATATATCCAATGGTTAACTAAGCTACTCAGGCCAGGCACTGGCTATGAATTTCACTTTCAGTGCAACTACAGAGGACAGAGGAAGTTTTGCAGAAGAGGAGAAGTTGCCTACTGCAGCTTTCCTCTCCTGGCTAGCTAACCTCTCTGTCCCTTTCTCACTGCAATCTGAGTAGTGGAAGTGAGTGACCAGGGAGGAGGTACAAAGAGGAGAGAATAAAGTGATGGGGTGGAATGGGAAAGAGAGGAGTCAAAAGAAGAATGGAAGGCCTTACTAATGGTGGAGAGAAGAGTAGAAGAGAGAAGAGAAGGAGAGTAGGCAGAAGAAGAAAGAATATAAATGGAAAAAAAGGGGGAAATATAGAAAAAGACAAAAGATTTAGAAAATGGAAAAATGAATATGATCAGTGTAGAGAAACAAGGGAAGTAAGAAAAAATGATAGAGGAAATGGAGGAAAGAGAACACAAATTGGTAGAGGAGAAATTAAAAAAGCTGTGCAAGAAAACATGGAAACATGATACTATTATATTTAATAGAAAATTTGTTTTATTCAACTTTTGGCATCTATGATTGAATGGTCTGTAGGTTATTTACCATTTAACAAATCTAAAATGTCCCCAACATGTGACCAGGGAAAGGGCAAGACCCTCAAATCAAACTGAACCTCCTTCAGCACCCTCTATTGCCTTTACTCTGAAACTTGACAAGTATGTGACTCAGCACAGTGCCCCTGTTGGATGAGCAGGCCATCTTCAGTTGGGGCAGTGGTAAAATATCAAATTGAAAAAAAATCCTATTCTTCAGCCTTCCGGGCTAAGTGAGAGGGATTACTAGATCACCATTTTTTCAGGCTTCCATTTCCTCCTCTCATTCATGGAGTAATTCTTGAAATATCCAATGTATGAAAAGTACAGGCTGTCCCCGAGTTACGCGGATCCGATTTATGTCGGATCCGCAGTTACGAACGGGATTTGCTGCCCGTCTCCCTGGTCTGCTGGAGACCAGCAGACCAGGGAGACGGGAAGCAAAGCCTCTGAGGATGCCGGCAGTGGAACAGCCGCAGCGCGTCTGGACTGTCCGCTGCCCGCGTGCTCCGCGGCTTTGCTCCACGTCTCCCCAGACCAGGGAGACGGGGAGCAAAGCTGGGGAGCACGCGGGCAGCGGACAGCCCAGACCCGCTGCGGCTGTCCCGCTGCCGGCGTCCTCAGAGGCTTTGCTCCCCGTCTCCCTGGTCTGCTGGTTTCCAGCAAACCAGGGAGATGGTGAGCAAAGCCGCGGAGCACGTGGGCAGCGGACAGCCCAGACGCGCCGCAGCTGTCCCGCTGCCGGCGTGCTCCCCGGCTTTGCTCCCCATCTCCCTGGTCTGCTGGAGACCAGCAGACCAAGGAGACGGGGAGCAAAGCCGGAGCAAAGCCGGGGAGCACGCCGGCAGCGGGACAGCCGCGGCGCGTCTGGGCTGTCTGCTGCCCGCGTGCTCCCCGGCTTGTGCTCCCCGGCTTTGCTCCCCGTCTCCCTGGTCTGCTGGTTTCCAGCAAACCAGGGAGATGGTGAGCAAAGCCGCGGAGGACCTAGCTAGTACGCCTATCTCCCCCAGCAGACCAGGCTTTTCTCTGGACGCCTGTGGTAGAGCAGCTGGGGCGCTGTTGGGTTGGTCCAGTAGCACCGAGGAGCGGCGCTACTGGAGCAACCCAGCAGCACCCAAGCTGCTCTGCCCCAGGCGTCCCCAAGTCAGCCGCTGCTGAAACTGACCAGCGCTGACTACAGGAAGCCCGAGGCAGAGTTGTTCTGCCCCGGGCTTCCTGGAATCAGCCGCTGATCAGTTTCAGCAGCAGCTGACTTGGGGACGCCTAGTGTTCTTAAGTTGAATCTGTATGTAAGTCGGAACTGGCGTCCAGATTCAGCCTGTTGAAACTGATCAGAGGCTGATTCCAGGAAGCCCAGGGCAGAGCAACTCTGCCTCGGGCTTCCTGTAGTCAGCCGCTGGTCAGTTTCAGCAGCGGCTGAATCTGGTCGCCAGTTCCGACTTAAATACAGATTCAACTTAAGAACAAACCTACAGTCCCTATCTTGTATGTAACCCGGGGACTGCCTGTAAAACAAATGGTATTCAGAACTGCTAGTTGAAATATGACACCAGAACTTGATTTTAAATGAAAAAAAAAAACCAACCAGCTGAGGTAGTTAAAAATGGCATGATGACAACCCTATCTAAATCCCTCAATGCAGACAATTGAAGGAAATGGTGTATAATGCTAATTGGTCTACAGTAATGCCAATGTTCTTTATTCACTGAGGGATTTTCACTGACACAGAAGACCCAGCTGAAAAATATAATTCCATGCAAAGACCAAGTGCCACCAAAGGAGTTCACAATACAAACATTATTTCCCCTGCACTAGGTGGATAGCGATTATCTATTTTTTTCTGTAATCTCATGCATGGTTGATTATACTACACTATGTAGCAACAAAAGGGTAATAGGAATGCATAAACTGATTGAATTCTGCCATCCAAATTTTGCCAAGCTGTTCTGCACTGATTACAGCCAACTTAGATGAAATGAATAATAATGAAATTAAGGCAATTATTTGTTCAGCAAGATCCTTTGGTATTTGTCTGGCATATTATAATTAGAGTGATCAAACTATTAATTGTGAAAAACGTATTAGTCACATTTGGCCATTTTTCTGTTTGGGAATTGTCTAGGAACAGCTTTTACAGATTTTTTTGTTGCTCATAATTGTTCAAAAATATTTAACATGTTCTTGAAATGTTCTTATTAAGTACTCTTGAGCTTTTGTATTCTGAATTTATTATTAGGGCTATTGGGCAATTAAAAATAACAATGATTTTATAATTAAAAATAATAACGATTAATCATACAATAGAATGCAATTATTTAAATATGTTGATGTTTTCTACATTTTCAAATATAATCATTTTATTTATAACAGAATAAAAAGTGTACAATGCTCACTTTATATTTATTTTTATTACAAATATTTGCACTGTAAGAAATAATATTATTTTTTCAAGTACCTTAATACAAGTACTGTAGTGCAATCTTATCATGAAAGTTAAATTTACAAATTTAGAATTATGTACAAATTATGTATAACTGCAGTACAAAATAATGCAGTGTAACATTTTAGCATCTACAAATCCACTCAGTCCTACTTCTGGTTCAGCCACTCAAGTTTGTTTATATTTGCAGGAGTCAATGTTGCCCACGACTTCTTTACAATGCCACTTAAAAGAGTTTGCATGGGCACTGTTGTAGCCATCATTACAAGATATTTATGTGCCACATGCACTGAAGACTCTTATGTCTGTACATGCTTCAGTCACCATTCCAAAGTACTGTACATGCATCCCTGCTGATGACAGGTTCTGATCCATAGCCATACAAGGCAGTGCTGACAGACATAAGTTCATTTTCATCATCTGTGTCAGATGCCATCAGCAGGTTGATTTCCTTTTTTGTTCTTTGGGTTCTATAGTTTCCGCATTGGAGTTTTGCTCTTTTAAGAGTTCTGAAAGCATGCTCTTTACATCGTCACTCTCAGATTTTAGAAGGCACTTAAGAGTCTTATGCTTGGGTTGAATGCTATAGTTGTCTTGAAGGCTCACATTGATACCTTCTCTGTGTTTTGTCAACTCTGCAGTGAAAGTGTTATAAAATCAAACAACATATGCTGGACCATCATCTGATACTGTTTTAATATGTAAGAATGAGGGTAAAATAGAGCAGGAGACATGAAATACTCCCCCAAGTTCTGTTATAAATGTAACAAATGCATTATTTTTTAACTAACCTCATCAGTGTGGAAGCATGTCCTCAGGAATAGTGTCCAAAGCATGAAGGGGCATACGAATGCTTAGCATATCTGGCACCTTGCTATGTCAGATACAAAAGTGCCATGAGAATACCTGTTCTCAATCTCATGACATTTTAAATAAGAAGCAGGCAACATTATTTCCTATATAAACAAACTTGTTTGTCTTAGTGATTGACTAAACAAAAAGTAGGACTAATTGGACACATAGGCACTAAAGTTTTTCATTGTTCTGTTTTTGTGTGCATTTATATTACAAAAAATTTACATTTACAAGTTGCGCTTTCATGATAAAGAGGTTGCACTACATGAGGTGAATTGAAAAATATTATTTACTTTGTTTATCATTTTACAGTGCAGATATTTGTAATAGACATAATATAAAGTGATTACTGTAAACTTTTGATTCTATGTTGTAATTTAAATCTAACAGTAAAATTCGGATCAATTTTTATCACAATTAATTTTTTTTAGTTAGCTGCACTTAATTGACTGTGTTATTTATTATTTGAGCTGTGTGACTGTTCATTTAAGCATGTGATATGGTTTCTGTTCCCTAAGGCTGTGTCTAGACTGCAGGGTTTTTTCGAAAAAAAGTAGCCTTTTTTCAAAAAAACTTCACCTGCATCTAGACTACAGCCGCGTTCTTTTGAAATTAAATCGAAAGAACGCAGCTTTTCTTTTGATAGTGGTACTCCTCATTTCACGAGGAAGAACGCCTTTTTTCGAAAGTGCTCTTTCGAAAAAAGGCGTTCTTGAATGCAAACAGGGCTTTTTCAAAAGATAGCATCCAGACTGCCTGGTTTCTCTCTTTCGAAAAAGCGGCTCACTTTTTCGAAAGAAGAGATTGCAGTCTAGATGCTTTTTTCCGAAAGAAGCTTTTTCGAAAGTATCTTTCGAAAAAGCCTCTTTCGAAAGAGGCTTGCAGTCTAGAGGTAGCCTAACAGGGTAACAACCTTATAAATAGAAGGAAAGAATGAAGACAGTTCTGAGGGTGATGCATCTCTAGAGAGAGGGTATGGACTTTAGGAAAGAAGACCACAAAGGTGATATGGAAAGGTTATGAAAGTTAAAATGTTTTCTATTCTTTTCTACACAAGAAAGACCATTGTATTTGACTGTATATGAAACCCATATTTAAAACTAATCAGATTCCTTCCTGACTGAAAGAGAAATATAAGCTTTAATGGCTATGTTGCATGCTTTACATTCACTTTTCTTTTATTTCATTCATACCATGTAATTGAATGTATGTGTATCTGTGTGCTCGTCTTCACAAAAGTTGCTGTCTGGTTTACTTGTCAGTGTACCAGGAGTTTGAGTGGTGTTGTGGATTCTTTGTATTCTTTTATCTCATAACACATTTTTTTGTATGTCATCCAGGTGCATGTGTTGAATCCACTGTTCACACTATCATTTGCCCACCATTCACCCCAGTAATTAATAGCATGTATGTGCATAGAGGTGTTTGCAAAGATTGTATGTGATTTTGTCCTATTCATTGCTGTTAGGTGTGTAACTTGTCAGCAGCAGTGTTGAGTATCACCATCTACATGTATCAAGTGAAGGACCACTTTTATTTTTTGTGTTTTCACCTTAATGCCAGGTGAAACTTGAATCAGACATTTGAAGTTCAAAGTATTTGATGACCTCTGAACCTCCACCATTGAGCTAAAGGAAAATTTCCATTGGCTACTGTTAGTAGTCCTGATGTGGGCCTGATTCTCTTCACTTATGTCATTGTAAACCAGAAACAATACCACCCGAGATAATAAAATTACATAGGTTTAGAAAATAATTCTGCAATCTGCAAGACAGATCCCGCTGTCTGTGTAATGTTACCAATTCCACTTGTGCCCTGGCCTGTTTTTGTCCATTTCTCCCATAGGAGAATCTGCACTTTCTGCCATGCCACATAAAACAGCGTTGTTGGCCATGTGTGCCTACCAACTTTGATAGAAATGTAGCCGTGTTAGTCTGGGGTAGCTGAAGCAAAATGCAGGACAATGTAGCACTTTAAAGACTAACAAGATGGTTTATTAGATGATGAGCTTTCGTGGGCCAGACCCACTTCCTCAGATCAAATAGTGGAAGAAAATAGTCACAACCATATATACCAAAGGATACAATTAAAAAAATGAACACATATGAAAAGGACAAATCACATTTCAGAACAGGAGGGGGATGCGTTGCGAAGGGTTTGAGAAGAGAGTCTACATAGCTGGATAGACCAGTAGTGAGCGTGCCAATACCAGAGATGATGGGACGTCCGGGGTGCCCAGGTTTATGGATCTTGGGAAGCAGATAGAACAATCCTGGTCGGGGGTCAGAAGGTGTTTTTGTGTAGATTTGTTCCCGAGTAGTTGTGGGGAGGCTTTTAAGGAGACAGTGTAGTTTCTCAAACCCTTCGCAACCAACACCCCCAGCTATCTCCGAGACACTACTGACTTCCTAAGGAAACTACAAAACATCGATAACCTCCCCAATAACACCATCCTTGCCACCATGGATGTAGAAGCTCTATATACCAACAGCCCACATGAAGACGGATTACAAGCAATTAGAAACACTATCCCAGAGGACACCACTGCCAACCTGATAGCAGACCTATGTAACTTTGTTCTCACCCACAATTATTTCCAGTTTGAGAACAACTTATACCTCCAGATCAGCGGCACAGCCATGGGTACACGCATGGCCCCACAGTATGCTAACATCTTTATGGCTGACCTAGAACGTTTCCTCAACTCCCGTCCCCTTTCACCCTTTCTCTACCTACGGTGCATCGATGACATCTTTATGATCTGGACGCATGGCCAAGAAACACTGGAGATATTCCACAGAGATTTCAACAACCTACACCCCACCATCAACCTCAGCCTGGACCATCCTACATGAGAGATCCATTTCCTGGACACCACAGTACAAATCAACAATGGAAAATTAGTCACCACTCTCTACAGAAAACCCACCGACTCATACAGTTACCTACATGCTTCCAGCTCCCATCCAGAACACACCACACAATCCATCGTCTATAGCCAAGCCCTTCAATACAACCGCATCTGCTCTAATCCCACTGACAGAGACCAGAAGCTTCAGGATCTCTACCAAGCATTTATAAACCTCAACTACCCACCCGGAGAAATAAAAAAGCAAATATGAAAGAGCCAGACGAATACCTAGAAACCATCTACTTCAAGACAGACCCAAGAAAACCAACAATAGAACACCACTTGTCATCACCTACAACCCCCAACTTAAACCTGTCCAACACATTATCAAGGAACTACAGCCTATACTGGAACAGGATACCATACTCCAAGAGGCTCTGGGAGACAGACCCATAGTCTCCTATAGACAACCACCTAACCTCAAGATGATTCTTACCAACAACCACAGGACATACCACACTAATACCAACCCTGGTACCTTCCCTTGCAACAAACCCCGTTGCCAGCTTTGTCCACATATTCATTCTGCTGATACCATTATTGGACCTAACCAAGTGAGTTATAAGATCAAGAACACATATTCCTGCGCATCCAGAAATATAATTTATGCTATCATGTGCCGAAAGTGTCCGTCTGCTATGTACATTGGACAAACATCTCAGACACTTTGCCAAAGGATTAATGCCCACAAAACAGATATCAGACAAGATCACAAAGAAAAAACAGTTTCTTGCCATTTTAACCAGAAAGGACACTTTCTCAATGACTTAACCACTTGCATTCTGCTACAAAGACCTTTTACATCTGCACTTGAAAGGGAATCCTCTGAACTGTCATTCATGTTAAAATTCGACACTCTCCAAGAAGGAATGAACAAATACTCAAACTATCTTACCCATTACCAAGATAGCTTCCCCAATTATCACCTCTAATACCATTAGCTCACAGACATCCCACTCTCCCCACCTCTAATATCATCAATTCACAGACACTTACCTTCCTTCCTCCCCCCCCCCCCCCCCCCCGCATCCCTCTCCTGTTCTGAAATGTGATTTGTCCTTTTCATATGTGTTCATTTTTTTAATTGTATCCTTTGGTATACCAACTTTGGTTTCCTCTTTTTGGATAGCATTCTACACCTGATCTGTATTCATATGCTTCCTATTACCACTCCAGTCTGACAATAATACAATACTGATTTAAAATATTTTAAAAAGACAACTCTGGAAATTAATGTAGATGACAAATGACTGAAAACTTAAGATGAATGCAAAAAATAAAATTGATTTCCCAAGAACATCAATTCTCTCTCTTTTCACCCACCTCCATCTATACTCAATTCATCATCATTCTATCTACACACATTGGATAGTAAAGTTCTTGGGGCTAGACAGGAGTCTTATCATATTTTTGTCAGACACCAACAACTGTCTGCTCACATATGCTCAGCAGCAGATACATTTTTAAAAACAGGTGAAGCAGGTAAACTAAATGCAATTAATCATCGGTTTGTAGACTACTAAAACAGGAAGGAACCTTAAGAAGTCATCAAGTCCAGTCCCCTGTACTCACAGCAGGACCAAGCACCATCTAGATCAGGGCTACTCAACACATGGTGTTTAGGCCACATGTGGCCCACGGCCTGTTTGTTTGCGACCCGAGGTGCAGTTTGGACTTACGTGGGGCTCAACACGCAGTCCGCCAGTGGGAGCCAAAACGAAAAAGTAGTCAATATAATAGTTTTCTGTTGATATGCATTTTAGTAGTTAAATTCCTGGACTGTCCTGGCTCATTAAAAGCACTGTCAAATGGGTGGAAATTGGGTAATTATTGCATTTTATTAATCTCAACAGAACTGACTTAAATGGGGCCTGTGTGTTGTGTAGTCTTGCCTTAATCTTTGTATTCATGCCTGTCTGTTTGAAAGAAGCGATTTGCATATATTTGCATGTAGATGAAACCATACTTAAGTTGCAGCCCTTGGCATGTGCTGTGAGTATCCTTGTGGTCCCCGGGGCTTCCAAAGTTGAATACCCCTGATCTAGATCATCCCTGACAGATGTTTGTCCAACCTTCTGTTAAAAACCACCCATGATGAAGATTGTACAATTTCCCCAGCTAATTTATTCCAATTCTCAACTATCCTGATAGGAAGTTTTTCCTAATGTCCAAGGATTGTGACTGACAGAAGTAGCCTGTTGCAGAATCATGGAAGAAACCCAATAAATTCCAAATCCCTCCTTTCAGTTTAAACAAGAGCTACGAGGAGTGGGGTTTGAACCCACACAGCCACAGGAGCAGGGTTTGAACCCACACAGACACATATCAATTAGCACTTGTCTAATACCTTAACCACTCAGCCATCCTAGTTCACATAGTTGTGATGCTATTACAAAGAGCTGTTTTACAATGACAAGCCATATCAGCTAAATTTTGTTAGAAAGGAAACTGGATTTACAATTAAGCATTTTAATGGGAAATCAACAGACAAGAATGTCATTTATTACTCTAGTGTGTGAGCCCCTTTAAAGGATTATATCTTCTATGCTTATTAATAAATATAAGGAATGTCTTTCCCATGAGCTGATGTCCCTATGAAATGCTTAACACTAAATCCAATTCATTTTGTATCTAAAGGTATCTTGCAAGAAATGCCTCTTGATTATACATAACACACCATTTGCCATATTGTTCCCTAGAAAAGTCAAATAGAAGAACACTTGATGGCTGGTAGAGGAAGGTAAATGAGGAAGAGTAAGGGTATATCTAGAATGCGGTGCTATTAGCTCTTACGCATCTCTTAAACCCACCCATTATTTTAAAATAATTTCGAAATAACAGGCTCACTATACCATCGTCCCTGTAGCCCTCATTCCATGAGGAAGGGATGTTGTGGAATAGTGGTTTATTTCAAAATATGGCGCTAATTTTATTTTGAAGTAAGATATGCAATTTGCCTAACTCAAATTGCATATCTTATTTTGACCTACTGGTGCAGTGTAGATGCACGCTACAGCTACGTCTACACTACAGGGTTTTTGCACAAAAACAGCCGTTTTTGCACAAAAACACGTGGAGCATCCACACCTCATGTGTGTTTTTGCACAAGTAAGTTTACAGTAAATCAAAAGAACAGAGGGGTTTTTGTGGTGTAGGTATTCCTCTTTCTACGAGGAATAACTCCTTTTGGCGCAATAATTCTTGCTCAAAAACGTGTGTGGGAGGGCAATAGGGATTTTTTGCACAAAGAGCCAATTGAAAAAAAGCATAGGTGTTTTGGTGGCTATTCTGTGAATAGCAATCAGAGCTTTCTTTCGAGAGAGCATCCATGCAGTCTGGATGCTCTCTTAGGCAAAAGTGATGCACTTTTTGCAATACTCTTTGTAGTGCGGACGCACTCTTCTGCAAAAAGCTTCTTGCGCAAGAAGCCTGCAGTGTAGACATAGCCTTATGTTTGCTAAAGGGAGGAGGGAAATACCGCCTAGTAGGAGGATCAGACTAGAGACACAGAGGAGATTAAATGTCTGGAGCAACACCAAAGAGCACAGCAAAAAGATGAGGGAAAAATGGTAAAGCCTTTGTTTTAACATCTTGCCCTTGTAAATCTTCACTGCTCCCATCTACTACATCCAGCAGGAGCCAAGGGAAAGAAAAGCTAGAGTGGCCCCCTGATGAGCTATTGAGGCTCTGGTATGTACTGTATCTGGTGCTAGTGTACAGATTGGAGCCCCAATAATGTTTTTTAATGGTTCTGCCCACTCCTCTCCACTCCAAATTTTGTCCTCACCTCACACAAGTTAGCACCATGCATGGATCCACTTGTGCAACAGGCAGGCCCAGCTCTTCCTTTCCATCGCATAAAGTCAGGTTTTCAGTTGGAGTCAATGGTTTTCAGCACACCCAATATTAAAGTTGTTTTTGCACAAAAACACGTGGAGCGTCCACACCTCACGTGTGTTTTTGCACAAGTAAGTTTACTTCCTTACTAGCACCCAGTGCGCCAGCGTGCACAACACGCTGCCCCCTAGCCCTGCGGGCGCTGGAACAATTTTTATAGCAGGAGTGCTGAGAGCTGTTGAACCAAACTGGAGACCTTGTGTGCAATGGAAACCACTTCAAGCCAGGGGGTGCTGCAGATGCACTCCAACCCCCAGCGCCTATGCCCTGGGCCTGGCTCCTCAGACACAAAACAAGTACCCCAACCCACTGGTCCTAGACCTGACCTCAGACTCCGCAAGCAACCCAGCACGTCGGCATCCCGGCTCTGCCCCTGCCTCTCCTGTAGCGCCCCCCCTCCCCCAGGAACCCCTGCCTCACACTCCCCCACCGACGGGGGCAGGACTGGGGACACCCGGCAGCCCCTGCATGCAGGCAGCACGTGGGCAGCGGGGCCCCAGTCTCCAGAGGGCACCGCGAGTGGCTGCAGCAGGGGCAGAGCCCAACACGCGCTGCCTGGCGGCGCCCGCCCCGCTCGCAAGGCCAACCAGCCCGGGGAGCTGCAGGGGTGATTGACTGCGGCGGGCCGGAAGGCGGGGAGAGGAGGGGCCCGGGCCTGGGCTCCTCCCGCTGCCACTCACTGCCCCCGCTCCCACCCCCGGGGTTTTATAACGCGCCGGGTTTCCGTGTCCTGTGACTGCAGTCAGGTGGTTGCGTTCCCAGCCGGGCCGGGGCGGGGCAGAAAGTAGTTGGGCAAGAAAGTTTGCGGGCTGCCTGCGCGTCCCAGCTTCCTTGCCCAGGCCTCCGCGTGGCCCAAGGCTGGGGCCGGCAGCTCCCCGGGGAGCAGCAGGAGCGGGCTGTGCCGGGCGCGGAGCGGCGAGAATGGCTGCGGGAGAAGGCCGGGGCGCCGGGGGGCTGGAGTGCCGGGAGCATCTCTTCAAGGTGTTAGTGATCGGGGAGCTGGGCGTGGGTAAAACCAGCATCATCAAGCGGTACGTGCACCAGCTCTTCTCGCAGCACTACCGGGCCACCATCGGCGTGGACTTTGCCCTCAAAGTCATCAACTGGGACAGCAAGACCCTGGTGAGACTGCAGCTCTGGGACATCGCAGGTAAGAGTGAGAGGGAAGCACGTTTCTCCTTTTCCTGGGCTCCCCTGAGCTCTGTCAGGCGCTGTTGCTTTTTGGGTTGCAAAAGACCGCAATATGGGGGGAGGAAGAGAGGTAGCTAAGCCTGTCTTCTCGCTATGATGAGTTCGTGCTTTGCTCAACTGTAATAGAGACCCAAACTCCTCTTCACTCTCTTCTCTTGCCATGGCCATGCTGGGCATCCATTTTTCCTCTGGACTCAGAACAAGAGCAGAGCTTTGAAGGGCTCTTTGAAGTCATGAGAAAGAGGGCTTTGTATCCTGCTAAGGTTGCATTCACTGTAATTGGGACATATCTAATGTCTCTTCAGGCTTTTGGTCTGGCTAAACTGACTTGGCAGCCTAACAGCTGACTTCAAAAGACAGTGGTGGTCTTGCTAACCACCTGACTTAGGGGAATATAAAACAATCTATGCTTAGACTTATTCCAGAGGTTTAGTAGCATGATAACTGTAAAACTATTGGCTTATTCAGTCTTTTGGCCATCATTCTGAAATAGCTTTAAAATAAATAGAACCCCTGGTGGACTTAAAGTAACTCATGTAAGTAGTGAAGCTGAAGTTGAGAGGAAGCATCTTTAGGCATGATTTAGGCCTGAGTTGTTAACTGAAGGGCTAAAGTTAAGTTTTCCTGCAGTTCTTGAAAAAACAAAAACCCTCAATTTGCTTAATGCCTGTTTTGTCTGTAATATGAACAGTGTGAAAGCAATGTTTGATTGTAATGTGTATCTGGAAGAATGCATAGGCATTTTTGAGTTCCCTAGAAAGAAAAGCCTGTTGCTGACAAACCTTGTTTGCAGCCTGCAATTACATAAAGAGGAAAGGAATGTTGTAGGAGTCTAATCTCATGCTGCACTTGAGGCACATCTGGGTTAGAGAATTAGCCCAAAGTCTGTCACTCTGTCAACATAAGATGAATTGACATGAAGTAGCCCACAGTGTGCAAAATCACTTTCCTCCACTGGGTTTACACTAAGGAGTGGATTAAATATGCAGACATCTCTTTAACCTGACACTTTTCATGTAGCTTATATCTAGCCCTGATTGTCCAGCCACACATCTGTTCTCTTCCTTTTGTCATCACCTTGTTTCAGTTGTCTAGATGTGAGCTATTAGGCTTTAACTCAAGTGCCAATACTCATTATTATGTGGTTTTCATGTGAAAAATGGCTTTTAATGTCTTGCTTGTGATTTGGGAAGTCATGAGGCTATCCCACTACACTTTATATATACCCAAGAGAACAGTAATTGCAGTCTTATTCCATTATAAGTTAACAAAGCACAAACAATATAGTGCATGGTACTCTCGTATGTAGCAAATAATGTTATTGCCAGTCACCATTTCCATCATTTTATGGTACCTAGATAGATCTTCAAAACAGAATGTGCCTTCTCCAAATAAAATCCCAGATGTCAATGCAATATGTAGTAAGTTTTTTTTCATATAACTGTTTTGAAGTTGGTATCCTGGTACCCTATTGTGTAGTATAAACTATTCTAAATGCATTTTTGAGCCCCACCTCACTGCTCCCCACTCCCTGCCTGCTCCTTGGACACTGGTTACTCTCTCAAATCAAGCTCAGACTTCAGTGATGTGCAACACCTTTGTGTCTCTAGTCAAGGAAGCTTGACCCATGGCTAGTGCCCAGCTATATACAGTCTTGAGTGGGAGGGGTTTCTCCCTCATGGGCAGAGTCAGTCCACCAGCTCCCTCCCTGATGGACAGCTCTGCCTGCTCTCACTACTGACTCCTTTCCAGCCTATATAGTAAAGGACTCAAGCTGCAGGTGTTGCCATCCTCAGGCCAGCATCAGGCCTTTTCATCAGCCCCAATCTGTTAATTTGCTACAGCAATACTTACTGTAGCAGGTGCTCTTGCTCCAACCAAGGGTATCAACTTGATAGTTGAAATTGTGATAGTGGTAGGAATACAATAAGCTTGCAAGGAAACATGACACTGCACAAAAATAGAAATGAGTTTTAAAGGCTATACCTCCTCCAGGCTTCACTCCTGCATATAAATGCTTGACTTCCACAACTGAGCTCACACTGGTATGAGAACCATGAAATAGGACTCATTTTGAGTTCAGTGGAACTGTTCTGACTTGTACCAACTATTTATGAAGAAACTGTATTGAAGTTGCTGCATGAACTCATGGAGTAGTCTAGTATTTACTTTTATAGCTAAATATAAGTGATTATATAGAATTCAAAATAACAAATACTTGCATGTAGTTATAATTTGTTTCTATCCACACAGAGCTCTAAAATTAGTATCCACATCTGCAAAATATGTGAATATCGGCAAACTTGTAGATAGCCAGATACAAAACTTGTACTTGCATCCATAGTGGCAAAAATGAGCTGTGGCTATCTGTAGATTTACAGGGCTCTAGATATATAATTGGGATGATGGAGGAAACATTCCAGTGTGTAAGTGAACAAGAACTGGCATTTCACAATAAATCAAAGGGGGGAGGGGAGTAATGCTTTCGAAGATGCTTTAGGCTTCATAATGTGCGCATTCTTGAAAATGTTACCCTTAAATATCTTTATCTTAAAATGGAGAAGCTAAAGACTAGGTAGCTCAATATTTTTATTAATAAACTTGAAGCCTTTTGGTGCTATGGCAGGCTTATTGAGGTTAGGTCCACACTGGCCGTAACAGTTGCTTACATAGCTGTGAAATAAGTTGGTGGTCTTAGTCATTAGACTGTCAGTGTGAAACTTATAATAATCTTTTGATGGAGGCCAATTACTGAATGACCATAGAGACTGTATATATTGGCACACAACTTGATGCCCTTGTATTTTGCACTTTTGTGCAGAGAACTGATCAGGAGTTTTTCCTTAAAGCTGGCTGTTTTGCTGCTAGCTTTTGGAGTTGTAGGTGATTGGGCTGTGGCCTTCCATATTCAGCAATGTATATTCCAAGGGTGGGTTAAGGTAGACTAGAAGAAGGGTCAGGGAAAACTTTTACTGTTGCTGCCAGTGAGTTAAAGGATAATATTGAATGCCTGTATTATAGTAACTTGCTATGTTAAAGGAAATATTTCATATTGCAAGTCTCTCTCACTAGTTGCCACAGCTGAGCCCTGTCTTGATTTCCCTGACGAATGTGAATATGCAGTTGGCATCTACTCGTATCCGATGGATCCCATGTTTCTGTAGCTTTAACTTGTGTTGTGCTGCCCCATCCCCAGAGGAGCCAGCTCTTCTATAGAGGGTATACACCAAACTTGTGCTAGTTCAATCATTTTTAAAAGGGGGCCACTTCAGAAAGTTATGAAGTGGCCCTGGGCTTCTCGGAAAGGGGTGTGGCCGGGAGACTTGTCTCATCTCCCGCCTGACCCTGATTGGCATAGGCCCTCACCCTGCACTAGAGAATTGCCAGATGCATTAAAACCATTTGTGGAGTCTAAGTGTTGCAGTGGGAGGGAGACCTCTTATGCTTCTGTTGACCCCAGGCTGATCAGGGCTTACAGGTGGGCAGAGTATGCAAAGTTTCTTCCCCCTGTCCTGCCAGGGGCATGTGGCAGCCAGAGGGGAAACACTGGCTGTTTTAGAACAGCTGGCATTTCTCTAGAGGCTGTACACCCTTGGTAGGGGGAGGAAATGTCACATGTCCCCAGCTCTTGTGGGTGAGGGGAGCGGTAAGGGCCCCATCTATTGGCTTGGTGGGCTAGATTAACCCCGCAGAGACCCCTTTGCCCACCCCTGTAGTTGTTCCTGGCCTCCATTCTGCTTAAACAGTTTACAAAGGCACTTCCAGCTGGACAGAAAAGCTGCACAAATTGACTCCCATAAGATTTCCCCTTACATCATTTAAGCACTATAGTAACACTTAGAAATCCTTTGTGCTGGTAGTTGCAAGCTGGTTGCTTAGTAGCTGGCTAGGTAGCTTTAGAATGGAAGTTACCACTAACAAATTTATGCTGGGATTTGTTCTGAAAGCAGCTGATACTTCACAATAAATCTGTTTGGCCTAAACCTGTAACTGGGGCCACTAACCGATTCAAATGGAAAATAGAGAGCATTACAAGTTGGAGTAGATTTGGTAACAAACTTATAAATATCTTATTGTAGTACTTCAATTCTCCTAATAAAGCCTATCACTTTACTAAAGGCTGCAACTCTGGCACTTAGGATCCATGTGGTGATCGTTCCCTCTAGGACCACATCCGCTATTTTCTAACCCTGCACAGCTGCATGTAAATAATCCGGACTGTCTGTTTGGATGCAGGCTAACAACTTTAGACAGGATTTTAAAATATAGCTTTTAAAAAAAAAAAAAGTTATGCAGACACTTAAGTAACTGGAAAATAAATCACTATAAGCTGAATGGCTATATTGGCGAAACTTGATGCTCTTGTGTTTTGGCCAGTACAGGCAGTCCCTGACTTACGCGGATCCGACTTATGTCGGATCCGCACTTACGAACGGGGCTTTCTCGCCCAGGAGGTCGAGGTGGCGGATTGCTACCTGCGAGCTCCGGGGCGAGCGAGCCCTGTTTGTAAGCTGCTCCGGTGCCCCTGGTCTGCTGGAGACTGTCTCCAGCAGACCAGGGGCACCGGGCGGGTTCCCGCGCTTCTGAGGCTTTGCTAGAGCAAAGCCTCAGAAGCACGGGAACCCGCCGCTGCTGCCGCTTCAGTCCCGATGCCTGTGGTCTGCTGGGGACTGTCCCCAGCAGACCACAGGCACCGGGACTGAAGCCGCAGCAGCGACGGGGTCCCGCGCCTCTGAGACTTTGCCAGAGCAAAGCCTCAGAGGCGCGGCACCCCGCTGCCGCTGCGGCTCTGCGCCCAGTGTCCCTGGTCTGCTGGGGGGGGGGGGGTGCAGCTAGTATGCCCCCCCCCAGCAGACCAGGCTTTTGTTTTGGACCCTGGGGCAGAGCAGCTGGGGCGCTGCCGATTGGTCCTGCAGCGCCGCTCTGGGCACTACTGGACCAACCCAGCAGCACCCCAGCTGCTCTGCCCCAGGCGTCCCCAAGTCAGCCGCTGCTGAAACTGACCAGCGCTGACCACTGGAAGCCCAAGGCAGAGTTGCTCTGCCCCAGGCTTCCTGGAATCAGCCGCTGATCAGTTTCAGCAGCAGCTGACTTGGGGACGCCTGGGGTTCTTAAGTTGAATCTGTATGTAAGTCAGAACTGGCGGTCAGTTTCAGCAGCGGCTGAATCTGGACGCCAGTTCCGACTTACATACAGATTCAACTTAAGAATAAACCTACAGTCCCTATCTTGTATGTAACCCGGGGACTGCCTGTACAAGTAAGTGCTGTCTAGCTGCCACTTTGCAAAACGAGGTTTTCCTCCTAGGCTACTTCTACATTTCACATTCTTGTGCAAGAAGATATGCAAGTGAGGCATGGCGATGAATATTGCTGTGCCTCATTTGCATACCAATGAGCTGCCATTTTGTGCAAGGGACTTTTGCGCAAGGAGCCGTCTACACTGCTCCTTCTTTCGCAAAACCCAGTCTTGAGCAAGAACCGTTCTCTGCTTATTTTCATCTCTGTGCCTCATTTGCATATGTTCTTCTACAAGAATGCGCAATGTAGACATAGCCCTTGAGCTAAGTGAAGGAAAGACTGACTAGTGATGGTTCCCTTCCTAATATGGTGGTATTAGAACAAACTATAACCATTATAACCTCCTTAATTCAGCTCATCTAGATGGATTCTGATTGGGTTGTCATTGGTGAGGTAGTGGAATGGGCACAGAATTCAGTCATCTGAGACACACTAGACCTTACTAAAAGTGGAACCTTTTCTTTCAGCCAGCCCAGCTGATTATCAGAACATTCATACTTACAGCCAGTGACCTGTGTTCAGCTGCCTTTCCCTCCCACTTCGCTTTGTCCAGCACTTGCATCTCTTCCAGGTGCAGCTCTGCTGCAGAAGTCAGGGTGTACCCTTGCTCCTATATGCTTAGGGTTGCCAGATGTCAGGTTTTCACCTGGACTATCCATTAGTCGGGTCCTCTGTCCAGTTTAAAAAGACACATGTCCAGTATTTCTTGTTTCCCTCGGACGGAAGCCTTGTTTTCCTCAACTTTGGTCTCCCCCTTTTTCTCAAGACAATTTGTGTGTGCGTGCGCGTGCTGGCCAGCCGGCAGCCCTATATATACTATTTCTGCAGAGCAGGGGAGAAGGAGCTGCTCCAATGTGAAGCATGAGAGCATGTTTTAAGAGGCAGTGCACTCTTACTAAGATTTCATTGCTTGTGCTCTTCCTTTCACATACATTTTTTCCCCTCTCTACAGAGCAGGTGGGGGGGGGGGGGGGGCAGACAAAGCAGGAGAGCTTCCCTGTGTTACACACCATGTGACTTCTCCCAGATGCTTACCCAGTAGCAGCTGTCTCTCTCATACACTCTTGTTTTTTCTCCCTTTCTGTAGCCCCCTCCCACACCTCTTCCAGGGGAGGCTCCACCCCTCCTGGGGTGGGGGTGGGGGAGAGGGGTCAGAGCCAGCACTTGACTATTCACCAAAATTCAAGAAGTGGTTCTCCTAGGGGAAAAAGGATTGCCCACCTGTTGTAGGGGCAACAGTAACAAGCTGTTAGGGAGTAGTAATATGGTGCTTTAGCAGGGTATTACTTCACTCCCTTGTATACATGCTTGTGTATTGAATTTTTTAAATAGACTATAGACTAGCCTATTTTGAGGATCAGTGATCTTAGTTATATTAGATGTATTACATTAGTCATGTCATTAACTGATCTTGAGTGTGGCTTTTATCTTTAAGAAGCAGCTGAGCAGCCATTAGGTGCATGTTGGTACAGGAAACAAAATACATAAGTCTGGTGTAACATTTAGAAGATAATTAACTTCATAATCTACTACTTGATGGCTAATGCCTTTGCCTCAGTTGGTGTCTCTTCTGCAAGTGCATCAGATAACAAAACCAGTTTAGATGAGAACCTGTGAATCCAGGGAAGCAAAATACAGAAGTGAAGCTCATTCTTGTGTGCTTCCACACTGCAGGAAAAAAGGCTGCTTAATTATAGCTAGGATTTTCTTCCAAGTTAGTATTTCAAGACCTAGAGGGGGGGATCTCTTCTTTGGTAATCTACCTCTTTCTGCAAATAGTATAAGGTGTGAGTGTGGCAAATGTGGCTCGATCTAGAAATTTCTCTATTTAAAGTTTGCTCCTTCAGGGATTTTTAATGAGACATCTAAGGACTTTAAAATGAAACAAACCTATCTTGCTGTCTGCCTAGATATCACCATGGTGATGAAGATCTACAGTCTTATAGAACAGCAGAAAATAAAATCTAGTTATTCCTTTCTTTATAATAGTTAATGCAAATGATAAAAGGGTGCTGGTAGTAAGCCATATGGTTATATTAACAGCAATGCTCTAGGCAGAATGAAGTGCCATAGAATTGGAGAACAATTGGAGGGTTTTTTTTCTCTATTCCAGAGGCATTAATTTCAATGCCAAACTAAAAAGTATTGTTAAAGCTTCAATTAATGTAGGTTTTCTGGCTCCTCCAAAAAAAAATTAAGCCCCTTTTAGGGGCTTTCATTGTGGTTAAGAAGAATAGTGTTAACTTTTTATCACTAGAATGGTTTTACTTGTTTCATAGCAATACAATTTTAATTAATCAATCTGGAAATGCATGATGAAGAGTTCCGTATTCTTGCACTCTACTAAAGTTCTAACATATTCAGTTTTGCTCATAACCTCACTAAACATCAAGACTCAGTCTGTAAAAACACTGAATTACATTTCCATCTAGCTATCTCAAACCACCTTGCTATGAGATAGGTGTACATCCCAATTTAAAAGGTGCCAGAAACTTGACAAAAGGAAGGACCTTGCTCAAAATCAATGTCAGTGGAAAAGCAGGTGCCTGGATAAATCTTTCCACTCAGCTTTGTGCACAGATGATTTAGGTGGACACCTACTGAGGTTTACTGAAGCTCTCAAGTGAGGTAGGTGCCTAACTCTTAACTTCCTTGGTCCCATGGGAACTAGGGAAGAAAGTGCAGGATTCACAATGAAATATAGAGAAGGTAGAAATATTACAGCAAGTTTGGTTGGGGGTGGCTTACTATTTTATGTTTATACATTGAAAGATATAAGTCCCATTTTTGGGGGGTGGGTGGGTGTGGGTACTGTGGTGGCTTCTAAGGGTTAATGTGTTAATGATCAGTAATTGGTTTAGCTTGCTGTATCTTCAGGCTGTTGGGTTTTATTGCAGTAGAGTATAAGCCCTTGATGGTGAATTAAACACAGGTTCTTACATAAAAGGCTTACTGTCATAAGCTGTATGTAAAGTAAGCTGTTTTTACACAAGAGCATATGTTAGCATAAGTTATATCACTTGGGGAAGGGGTATTCAACCCCCCCCTCCCTCCAGCAACCTATGCAGTGGTGTGGACAGTGTTATGATAAGAATGTCTCCCACTGACATAGCTATCACTTCTCAAGGAAGTGGGTTTTTATGCTGATGGGAGAGTTCTCCTGTGGACCCTCTCTAGTGACGTAGCTGCATGTGTAGATTAGTCATAATAATCTTTTCTTTTTTTTTTTTTTTTTTTTTTTTTGTAGAAGCCATAATTTCAGTTTGGTCGCTGATGTGATTCTTCATACTATGCTCATAATCTTTCAAGCATGCAGAATTTAGCTTATTATATAAGGTTTCTCTTCCATTACTATGTCTGCCATGTACCTTTTTACAAAGGCTTGCATTCCAAAGCAAGCCTCAAATTCTGCACTAAAACTTGGTGCACTAAAAATTTCAGCACTTCAGAAAATGACTGACTGACTTAAATCTGTAGTTTCCTATGAGTCATTGCCCTTGGAGAGGGATGTAGTGCATTAACTCAACTGTGTCCTAACATGTTTACCTGTGGTGATGTGCGTTCTTCTCCCTCCTCCCCCCCGGGCATGGCTTTGAGAAAGAAAAATAGCTGTGTTCAGTTCACTTATACTCTGGATAACCTGCATTAATTTTCTGAGAATGGATCAGACATGCTGAATTTTGTCAATTTTTTAAATTAATATTAAACTTAATTTAAGTTCTAAAAAGCCTACATAAGTAGAGGTAATTTACTTAATCTTTTCAGTGTTGTATTCTCTTCTGCGAAAGATTACCACCGTGCAAAGAACAATTAAATTATAAACAATCCATAAAGCAATTTAAATGTTAGCTTGCCATAGTTCTCTAGTTTAATGAAGAAATATTGTGAAGAATTCTTACAATTTGTACTGTATCTGAGTTACCTACTTACATGATGTGCTCTATCTAAATCACAAGCACAGTGATATAAAATTCAAGGATATGAAATTTAAGTCAAATCAAAACCATTTTGTCACTTTAAATCTTAATAATTTAGTGTCAAGGAGAAATTCCCGCACATGTCATGGGAAATCTGTTAACCTTGATGCTTCTACCATATTAAGTTATACTGCCCATCTTAGAGCAATCAGGTATCCTGTGTATTAGTCACACTGATTATGCAAAAGACTGAATTTTCTTTTCAATTTGCAAATAGGCTTATCTTCAGCCAATAACTTGCCTAGATAGGCGCTGCAGAAAAACAATGTACTGATTGCAGTGTGCATGAGCTCAATTGTTTACTAAAGCCAGTTTTTCTTAGGTGGCCTTCAGAAACCATTTATGTTGTTGCCAAAGCACAACACACCTTGGATGAGAGTCAACTAATGTCCAGTTAAACCAGTGCATTTTAAAATGGGAAATTCTTATTATGATTAGGGAGCCACAAACACTGCATCTGCACGAGTACATCTTTCAGATCCTCTTAATTTCACTTCATTGTATTGCTTCACGTTTGGAAACAGTATTACTCAAGGTAGGGGCTTTTAGGCACTTTAACTGATTCTAGAGATCCAGAATGCATTCTGGAAGTTGCAAAATTTGTGCTGTGGACATAATAAAACGGTTCAGTCAAAATGTTGCTCTGGATGTTTGAAACTTACTAAAATAAAACAACTTACTTGGAATGATTCAATTTTTCAATTAGACATTGGTTTGCAGTACTAAGTGCAAATGCAAAGTGACACTATGAAAAGGAAGAAGTTTCATTACAGTATAATGAAACTTAAATACTAACACTCTGCAGAGAACAAGCAGTCTGTCCCACAGTCTCACTAATTGTCATCAGGTATTCTACTGAAGCTAACTGGTCAAGAATTTCTCTTGTTTATATTCAGTTTATAAATTTCAGTCTTTTCCTCAACTTAATTTTAAACTCCTATATTGGGGGTGTCTGTCCAACTCCAGGCCCACAGGCCAGTCCCAGCTGGAGTAATTGCACAATCCAGCCTAGGACTCCCAGTGGACTGGGCATGGTGGGGCCTGTCTAGTACTGGTTCCCAAACCCCACATAGTCTCCCCATTGCCTCACTCCCTTCCCTATGGCACACTGTCCTCTCAACATGTGCCTTAGTCACACTCCCTGCATTAAACACCTTAAAAGGCTACTAGGTGTGGCTGCCAAAATGTCTCTGATGGGTAATATTCCTTTCCCCAAGATGACAGAGTAGGGGCTTGAACCATACCACTGACACTGAAGTGAGAGGTTGTAGTAGTAGCAGCAGCAGCTGATAATCTCCAATATCAGTACTGGCAGAAGCTTCAGGGGGTAGCCGAGTTAGTCTGTACAGGGAAAAAAAAAAAGATCTGGTAGCACTTCATAGACTACCAAACATGTAGATGGTATCATGAGCTTTTGTGGGCACAGTCCACTTCTTCAGATGACCAGAGTTTTTTGAGTTAGTCATGTCTGTAAAGCTTATTGAAGACTTAGCTCGGATCTGATGAAACGGACCTTTAGTGGCCTGTTCGTTAGGCTATGAATAATGCGAACATGAAATGGGTAGGGTTACCATATTTGAACTTTCAAAGAGGACACTCCTATATTAGTATCTGCCAACTCGCGTTGTATTAATGTGTTGTATAGTATACAACAGATACCGATACACTCCTTCTCAGGAGTGTCCTTTTTTGCACGTTCAAATACAGGAAATGGGTTTCCACAAACACAACTTGACCTGATAGAACTGTTTCTAATTTTATTCCCTTTGAACTGTTTAGTTCCTCTTCCTGCATTTTGCTAAAAATACTTTCATGGTATGTTGGTTTGTCCTCCAGAAACTACAATTGCCAAACCTTGGCGAGAGCCACAAACAACTTTTTTTCTTCTCTCTATAACCGTCTCTCCTGCCTTCAACTCGTGCCCCAACACCCTTTCTTGTATGGCCCAAATGCTGTTCAGGTAGAGGAGGAAGAAAGAATCAACTTTGCTGTACTCTTAGGTGGCTCTTACAAGGGTTGAATGTACCTGTAGGCGATGTTCTGCTAACACAGCTAGTAAGAGACAAGGAATTGGGAGACTGAAAGACCAGGTTGGAGAGGCATACCTAATGGACTCTTCTAAAGTCTTATCTAAGAACATGAAGACACAGTTTGCAGGAAAAGCTACAAAATAGCTATAGTAACAGAACCCTAGTCTCTTCCATGGTTCTTGAAACTGTCCCCTTTTTATTATAGCTGATCTCTTGGCATGATTGGCTGCTTTTTTCAGATGTCTTTATACTAAACTTTTGCAAAGATGATTATTAAACTTATGTCTGTGCCACAGCAATGTAAGAAGGAAATGGCTACATCTAAGGCATTCTGACTATCTTGCTCATAGTCATAAAAGTACAGGCATGAATTGCCTAAATTCATGAGTCTCAACTCTTTGCAGTTGCTACCAAATGTGACATGTGGTGCTTTACTATATGAAGAAAGAACAGTTCTTGTTCCAGCTAATTAAAGTGTCTCGAGAGCCGCAGAGCTAAGATTACTACACGTTATGGAATTTATGCTAGGGCAATTTTTAAACATCTCATGGGAGCAGAGAGCTTGCATGTGGATTTGGAAGATGCCTATCTCTGAAATGAGTTGACAAGATGACTGTAGGCCTTTAGGGAAAAGTACCAGACCAGAATTGAACACAGTATAGTTAGATAGCCAATTATTTTTATTTGGGAAGGATTCTTTTGACTAAAGAGCATTATCTCTTGCATTTTAGTGTATATTTGTAAACTTCTGATGTTCCTGTGTGGATTTTACTGCTCTAATCTAGTATGTTATAAACAATTCTGAAGGGTAGCTTTGTTAGTCTTCCAAAAGGAGCAGTCCTGTGGCACCTTAGATTAACAAATATATAGATCATGAGCTTTCATGGAGGTGGGGGGAAACTCACTTCATCTGACTGCCATGAAAGCTCATAATCTATATATGTTAGTCTAAGGTGACACAGGAGGCATTTTTCCTTTTATTTTGGATTTCTTGAATACTGATCCTTGTTACTAGCATGCATAACAATTTTGCTCTGTCTCAATTTTAGTCGGATGCTCTTGAAAGCTTCTTGCCCGGCGTTGATGGGAGATGTGCAGAATGTAGTGGGAAAACACTTTAAATAAAACTTGCAACTTTATCAATAGATCCCCTTCTTATCCTACTACCTGTGCATGGTTGGGTGGGGAAGGGGAAAGGATACTGTCAGCTCTGTAGACTACATTAATATCCAAGTTTTTCTCATCAATTTCTTTCCATAAGAATACAGCAAAGGCTAGATTGGAATAATCAGATGATATAGCTTGTCTGATCACTGGATAACACTGGCTGAGTTAACTCTTCATAAGCTGTTAAGGTAGTTGAACTGGACAATTGCACTTCCCTGAAGGGTTTTTATGCTAGTTCATATGGAACCACTTTCTGCAGCATGTATTCTGTGTGCTTTTAACTGATATCCAGTAACCTGTGCAGAGCTCCAGTTGTGAGCTGAGCATGCAGGTATACTATCTCAACTTGTCAAGTTAGGTGACTACTGTTTTGCTGTTGATATGCCTCTTACAGCAGTCAGACTTATTTCACATTTAACTGTGGGATTTTTAAAACGGTATAGTGATTTAGCAAAAAGATGGGGATTGAGAAACACTTGAGTGCTCCATCCTGTTACCAGATTTGCCTAACACTCTGGGGTATGCTCATTTATCAGGGTTACTCTTATGGGACTGGGGGAGGGGTAACAATTCTGTCTGTGCTGTTTGTGCTTACTTCAGCTTTCATATGGAGCTGAATTCTCCCAGCTGCCAATTCCCTCTCCCACTGGAGCTCTCCTGCAGGAACTAGGTTCCTCAGGATGAGGTTCTTACCACCTTAGCAACACACACAGACACTCACACCCACTAACAGAGCACATCTGAGGAGACTGGGTAATCAGCACTCACAAGCTGACCCCCTCATATGTCCCTGGACTTAGCTGGCTGGGTTTAATAGCAATGCCACACTCCACCCTCATATGCCTTTGGACTCAGTGAGCTGGATTAAACAGCACTTTAAGATGCCATCCTTATAAGCCCCCAGGTACAGCACTCCCTATCCCTACTTTCACACCAGTCATTCACTGGTAAACCACATGATGAGCAAACGCCACAGGATTTTGGGCACTACAGGGATCTTTAACTTGGGTACAAGAAGTGGTGTTGCAGAGCGAATGGGGAAGCCAAAACAACACCCCTTAAGGAAGAGTGAGCAAAAGGGAGAGAAGCAACCAGCTTAACAATGAAAGTTATTTCTGAGTAGTGAATAGATATAAAAAAGCTACAATATTAAATCTAAATTGAAACTGATTACAAATGTTAGGTAACCATATAACAGTTTACAGAGGGCAGGGTCAGGAGGCTATGCTTAGAGGTAGTTGATGGGGGGGGGGGGGGGAGGGAGAGAGAGACCTCACCACTCCATGGAGCTTGCACTGATCGGGGTTCCCAGATGATGATGGTAGTTGGGGGTCCAGAGGGCAGGAGACGAGCAGAGCCCCCAGCACAATCAGACAGGAGATGACGAAGTCTCAATGGAACTGATGCAGTTGAAATCCAGGTATCAGAACAGTTTTTTCTTGGGGCAAGGATAGGAGGGTTTTTATAGGAATAGCTCAAAGAGAAAGAGGAGAGACAATAGAGACTGATCACCCCTGGTTATGGGTGATGTTCCTTGAACTAGCTCACAATGCAAGTAGGCAGTTTCAGTGTTTTAGATGTCAATAGAATCCTTACTAGAATTGATCTGATAATGACTAATTTGGGTGTGAGCAGGCCTGGGCTCCTTAGCATCTGCAGTAGAGATTTCCCATCAGGCAGTGCTTCTCTGCTTTTGGTATCCCATAGTTCACTGCTGTTCCTGCCTTGGAAGAGCTGGTCTCCATTCTGTATGCTAATGAGTTCTCTCTTCAATGCAGATGAGGCTGGGGTGTTTCCTTAATTAGTTTAGGTGTGTCTTCCCTGGCCTTTTCATTGCTTTGTCTGATTCCAGCAAAGGCTTAGGGCTGTGGTCACCAACCAGTAGATCGCGATCTACCTGTAGATCTCAGGGGCTCTAAGAGTAGCTCTTGAGCCCTCTGTGAACTGCGCACCTGCGCAGTACACTTACATTAGATTTCCTTATGTAATGTAGGCGGGGCTTCAAGGAAGGGGCGGGGCAGTAGATCTTCGCCTGTTCTGAGACTTAAAGTGATCTTGGGTGTAAAAAGGTTAGAGACCACTGGCTTAGGGGAAGGTGGCAGCGGCGGGGGAAGGTTTTCCATGAATGTTACTCCCTGGCTCCCAAAAGCACAGGGCTGGTAGGTAACAATCCCATCGCCTGTATATGAGGCTGTCTAGATTTATTTTTCTAGATGCAAATCCTAGGATCTGCAAGAATTGACCATTGGCCATCATTTATCTCCTTTTGGGGGCAATACTCTATACTCAAGTATCAGAAGTAGCAGTATTAGTCTGAATCTGCATAAACAAGAAGTCCTGTGGCACCTTGAAAGCTTATGCTCCAATAAATGTTAGTCTATAGGGTGCCACAGGACTTATGATTCTGTACTCAAGTGAGTCTTATCAGATTAATCTTGAATCTAAATGGTGCAAATAGGGTCACTAGCCAGTGTGTTAAAGCCATAGAAAATAAGTACATTAGAGTGGCCATACTGGGTCATACCAAAGGTCCATCTAGCCCAGTATCCTGTCTGCCAGCAGTGGCCAATGCCAGATGCCCCAGAGGGAGTGAATGCAACAGGTGTAATCATCATGCAATCCCTCTCCTGTCATCTAATTCCAGACAAACAGGCTAGCAACATCATTCCTACTCAGCCTGGCTAATAGATTCCTGGAGGCTAGGTCCATTAATGACTATCTGGCTCTTTATTTGAACCCTGTTAAAGTTCTGATTTTTTTTTTTCCTGAACATCCTCTGGCAAGGAGTTCCACTGTGCACTGAGTGAAGAAAAACTTCCTTTTGTTTGTTTTAAACCTGATACCTATTCATTTCATTTGGTGGACCCTCCTCGCCCAGTTCTTATGTTATGGGAACAAGTAAACAACTTTTCCCACTTCACTTTTTCAACAGTCATGATTTTATAGACCTTTATCATATCTTCCCCTTAGTCTCCTCTATTCTAACTGAAAACTCCCAGTCTCTTTAATTTCTTTTCATATGGGACCTGTTCCAAATCCTTAATTTTTGTTGTCCTCTTTCTGAACCTTTTCCAATGCCATTTCTTTTTTGAGATGAGGCAACCACATCTGTGTGCACTATTCAAGATCTGGGCATACAATGGTTTGAGGCAATGAGAATTTTCTATCCACTTTTAATAATTACAAACACTGTACTTGCTTTTTGACTGCTGTTACACACGGAGTAGATGTTTTCAGAGAACTATCCATATTGACTCCAAGGTCTCTCTCAAGTAGTTGTAGCTAAATTAGTCCCCATCATATCATATATAGTTGGGATTACTTTTTCCAGTGTGCATTACTTTGCATTTATCAACATTAAATTTCATTTGCCATTTTGTTGCCCAATCACTTAGTTTGGTGAGATCTTTTTGAAGCTCTTCAGTCTGCTTTGGTCTTACCAAACTATTCAAGATAGTTATCTTCCGCAAATGTTGACACCTCACTGTTTACCCCCTTTCTCTAGATCGTTTATAAAGAAGTCAAATAGGATGGGTCCCAGGACAGACCCTTGATGGACACCACTGGTTACCTTAAGCTTATCGTATAGTTAAGTTGATTTGTCACTTACATCTCTAGCTTGCCCCCACCCCTGTGCTTCTGCCTGAGAGGCAGCAGTGTTGGGGATGAGAGGGTGGAAGGCAGCTGGGAGTTGATACATGCATGAAGCCACTGCCCTGTGCATATATGCTTTATCAGATTTAACATCGCTACATGCAATAGAATTTGTGGAACAGTTAGATTCAAGTGTACACAAACATGCTCAGACAGCCCTGAAGTGCTACACAGTGCACAGTAACATCACTGTTACGTACACTATGGGTGGCCTTTCAACAAACTATTGAGTGGAGAGGGCCAAAGAGCATTCTAGCTAAAGTAGTAACCACTCCCTTTTGCTGTACTCTTGGGTCTTGTTAGTTCTAGCAGGTTCTTTGTCAGTGGAGGGCTGTGCCAAATTAAATATTTGACTAACACTTAAATCCCTACTTTAAACTAGTGTAACATGTAACCAATGAGTCTGGGCTCATCTGTTAAGCTTCAGAGTTACTCAGCTCTTTCCCGTCTCCCATCCCTGCCTCCACTCTACTGTCAGCATGGAAAGGGGGCAGGTAGGAGCTGGTGCTTGTCTCAGAGCTATCTTAAAAGCTGGCTCCCTGCACATACTGACTCCCATGGAGTTATTGCCTACACCTCTTCCCCTCTTGGCTGATGCCTCTGACAGGCAGGAGCCAGTATGCATGGGGAGCAAGGGAGGAGCAGAACTGTAATGGTTTGGCTTGATGCTTCAGGATTTTGGCCAGAGGGAATCATGACAAAGCAGCCCCTTTTTATAGCAGCTTTTAAATTTGGGACTACTAAATTTTGCACCATCATGCTGTAATTGCCATTGAGTGCTTGCTTTAAGTGTCTTTTTTTATATTATAGCTATCTTTTTTTTTTTTAGGAGGTGTATTTCTCACTACTTTAGCATCATATCTGTCCTTCATCCGCATCTCAGTAGGGGTATACAGCAATCTTTTGGTGCCTTTTTTTCCCCCTTGGTTTCTTCCTAGAATTCTAGGGTCCAACACACTAGCTATATGTAACACTTAGTCGGTTGAGTGTGTCTGGTTGGGCATTTCGTTCTAGAGCATCTGGTCCAGTGATGGCCTTATACTTACTTTTAAACACTTTATTTGCACACACAACAGGATTTTTGTTGTTGCATGGAAGCAATGTGAATACTTAAACAAGAACATTAAATTACAATTTAAAGAGAACAATTTACACTTTCTTATATAATGCTAATTTTAAACCTAAAATGAAGTGGTGACCATAAGGGTCCATGCCTGCTTTCTAACTAGCTTTAGATAATGCGTTATTAATCTACTAGAGTTCTTTGAGGGGTCAATAAGCATGTGGACAAGGGAATCCAGTGGATATAGTGTAATTAGATTTCCAGAAAGCCTTTGACTAAGTCCCTCACCAAAGGCTCATAAGTGTAGTAAGTTGTCATGGGATAAGTAGGAAGGTCTCCTCATGCATTTAACTCACTAAAAGACAAAGAAAGGGTAGGATTAAATGGTAAGTTTTCAGAATGGAGAGAAGTAACTAGTGGTCCCAGTGCAAATCCTTGGACACCAGTCCTGTTCAACTTATTTATAAATGATCTGGAGAATGGGGCAGACAGTGAGATGGCAAAATTTGCACATGCAGAGTCTAAACTGCTCAAGATGCTTAAGAACAAAGCAGACTCTGGAGAGTTTCAAAAGGCTCTCTCAAAACTAGGTGACTGGGCAACAAAATGGCATTTATCACCATTAAAATTCAAGTAATGCACATGGGAAAATAACCCCAACTATACATACAAAATGATGGACTAATTTAGCTATAACCACTCAAGATCTTGGAGTCATTGTGGATAGTTCTCAGAAAATGTCCACTCCATGTGCAGCAGCAGTCAAAAGCAAACAATGTTAGGAATCATTAAAATAGGGGTTGAGAATAAGACAGAATATCTTAGGGTGTGTCTAGACTACATGGCTCTATCGACCGAGCCATGTAGATGAACTTTCTAGACATAGGGAAATGAAGCGGCAATTTAAATAATCGCCGCTTCATTTACATCAAAATGGCTGCCACGCTGTGCCGATCAGCTGTCTGGCAGCACAGCGTGGCAGTCTGGACACTCCGCAGTAGACAGGGAAGCCCTTGTCGACCACCCCATTATGTCATGTGGAATGAGGTTTACCGGGGTGGTCAACAAGGGCTTCCCTTGTTGACTGCGGAGTGTCCAGACTGCCACGCTGTGCCGCCATACAGCTGATCAGCACAGCGCGGCAGCCATTTTGATGTAAATGAAGCGGCGATTATTTAAATTGCCGCTTCATTTCCCTATGTCTAGAAAGTTCATCTACATGGCTCGGTTGATAGAGCCATGTAGTCTAGACATACCCTAAGTGCCTCTATATAAAGCTGTGGTACGTCCACATCATGACTACTGCATTCAGATGTGGCTGCCTCATCCCAAAGATACATTGACATTAGAAAAGATTCAGAAAGGGCAACAAAAACAAACAGGTGTTTGGAACGAGTGCCATATGAAGAGAGATTAAAAAGATTGAGACTTTTTATCTTAGAGGAAGAGGCTAAGGGGAGGATATGATGGAGGTCTATAAAATCATGACTGGTGTTGAAGTGAATAGGCCTCACCAAATTAAATTAGATAGCAGGCTTAAAACCAACAATGGGAAGGTTTTCTTCACGCCACACTGTCAACCTGTGGAACACGTTGATAAATGTATGATGCCAATTTCCAGAATATAGCAGTGTTATACTACTGTGCAATGCTGCTGTTGTGAAGACCAGGACATCAACAGTGTTTAAGAAAACTAGATAAATTCATGGACTTTAGGTCCATAGATGTTTGTTAGCCAGAATGGGTAGACTCTTGTCGGGCTGGAAATGAATGATTGGAAAAGGATATCTTGGCTGTCCTGTTCTGTTCTCTCCCTCTGGGGCACCTGACATTGGTCACTGGGCAGACAGGATACTGGGCTAGATGGACTTTGGTCTGACCCAGTATGGCCGTTCTTATGTGCAAGATTCTGGCTGGTGAACTTTTACCAATGCACACTTTTACCAATGCACACTTAGCCACCCTCTCTAAAAGGGGGAAAAAAAGCCTGGCAGGGTATATTGAGGCACATTAAAAATGTAGACTTATGCAATACAGCCAAATGGCTACTATTTGTCAAGGCTAAAGCCAGGGTTTAATTGGTCTTCCTTCTGGGCCCTCCCGAGGCAGAGTTGCTGACAAGACTGATTTTGCTTTGTCACTGATGATAAAACAACTGAATCTGACAGTCTTCAGGTTAAATGATTCCAATGGCTATGCAACTGTCAATGTTAGCTGCAGCCAACTATATTTTGGAGATTGGCATCATATACTTACAGAAAAGGTCCCGTTCAGTGTTTCAGATCCTGGACAAATAACACATGATCCAGCAGAATGTAAACTTTTTTTTACCTAATGCAACTTAAAAGCTAACTATTGCTGTTTTAGTACTAGCAAAGGCTGCCTACTGGCAAAATTCTTACTATAAGAATTCTTTGGTCATACTCATGACTCAAGCAGCTCTTCCATAATCTAAAATGCCTGTCTTGTGGTGCCAATGCTAAGCAATGCATTTGCATCTTGTAATAAAGTAGATTGTATGGCTACATCTAGACTGGCATGATTTTCTGCAAGTGCTTTTAACGGAAAAGAGCGTCTAGATTTGCAGAAAAGCATCCGTGCCAAAGCACTTTTTGCGGAAAAGCATCTGTGCCGATCTAGACATGCTTCTGCGCAAAAAAGCCCCAATTGACATTTTCGTGATCGGGGCTTCTTTGCGCAAAACAAATCTGAGCTGTCTACACTGGTCCTTTTGCACAAAAGGACTTTTGCCCGAATGGGAGCAGCATAGTATTTCCGCAAGAAGCATTGTTTTTTTGTTTTCTGTTTTTGTTTTTTTAAACATAAGATCGTCAGTGTTCTTGTGGAAATTCAAGTGGCCAGTATAGACAGCTGGCAAGCTTTTCCGCGAAAGCAGCTGCTTTTGTGGGGAAAAACTTGCCAGTCTAGACACAGCCTAGCTGTCATGTGGAAGATGAAGATGTCTTTGATCTGATGGAAGTCCTCTCTTTAGGACCTCTTAAGAGAGACTACTTTGCAGGGAGGGGTTAGTGCACAAATCTCAAGCAGGTACCCTCTTCAGCCTAGTACCCCCCTGTAAGCTGCCTCTTCATTGTCTGTTGGAATGGGTACACTGCCTGACATTGGAGATTCCGATGTTGCTGAGCGCAGTTATCTCCATGTCAGATCAGAAGCCCCTGTTCTCTTTATATGGTTTTGGGGGTCCCCCATGCCCTTTTGTGGGCAGTAGTACTCCATAACTCAACTGACTAATCTGTTAAATTGTAAATGCCTATTGTCACTTCCTCTGTTTACCCTCTGGGTACACCCCTGATTAGTTGCTGCTCTCAGGAGCCTAGGTATTGGTAATCTTGCTCTAATCTAACTATCTAGCAAACTCGCTCATATTGTGCAGATAGTTTCTCATATGAAAGTTTACTGTTGAAAGAGCCAAAGCTACTGCACCCAGTTGTGTAGCTGGTCAACTTCAGCAGTAACATTGGCACCATAGTGGGGGTTCCAAACCCCCCCTCCCTTCAGTCTGTCTAAACCAGATGTCATTGCAGGATTTGCTATGTATGCATCTAGTCCCATTCCATCACCCTGTTGACTTCTTAGCAGCACTAAAATTCAGGTGTCTGCTTGAGCAGCCATATTTAAAGTCCAATAGCATTATTCCTCTTACCACTGATGGCTCTGTATTTCTAAGCTGTCTGCTTTGGTTCAGTTTTCAGACATCTCATCCTTTATTTCTTTAAGAGCCTGAATTCAATCTCTATGGCACTTTATCTACTCTCTTGCTGTTATTCACTGTACTATAAAACTTGATGTGAATCTTCTTAGCCATACTATCTACTGCACTGCATTGATATCTTCCTTCTCTCCCTCACAACATTATGCATACTATTAGTTGTTACAGCTTCATTTTATAAGCCTTCTGGAACATATGCAGTAGCTCTGAATTCCAAATAAGATTTTTTGATTCCAAAAGTGAGCACTTACTTGCTGAATACTAGAAAATCAAGCACTATTCATCATCACCATGAGAAGACATTTATGATGGTGATGTATACTGTTAACTGCAAACAAATTTCCAATAGAACTGTCCTGATGCATGCGGTCTTGGTTAATTCAGCAAAATCATAGGCTTAGAGTTGACAACTAGTTCCTGGCCCTTCTAGAAGGTCAAAATCCACTCTTGTCCTGTTCCCTACCTCCACCTGTGACTCGGCACCATGTATAATGGCGTTTTGCAAATGTTCCTTTAATGCAGCAAAAAGGTGAGATCTCCCAAGAGTCTGGAACTAGATAAATACCAAAATGTTGTAAAACATGAAGACCATCATAAGGACTTTTGACTACCACTCATTAGTCAAAGTAGGATATAATTGTCTGCTACAATTGGATGTGGAAGAAATCCTAGCAGAGTGGGTCAATCTAATTGCAGGTAGACAATACGTCTGTTTCTTCTGCCTAGTAGCTGCCTTTTATTTTTCTACTCCTCCCCTCAATACATGTACTGTTTTGGCAGGAGTTCCTATCAGAAATAGCTATTCAGGGACTGGAAAATTCTTGTAAAAAGAGGCAAGAACTGTTAGAATAAAAGCAATGTGCAGCACCCCACAGTCCAGCTGTCCAGGGCAAAATACAGAACTGCTAAAGAAACCTAGCTTTGCAGTTATAGCACAACTAGCTTACTATATCGCCTAGTTCATTTGCCCCTGTGTGTTTTGGCTCTTGTTCGATCTCTTGTGGCTTTTTTCTGTAAAGCCTTAGCTTCTGCAATCCATGACGACAGCTAAGATTCTCCTGTCACTTTTAAAACATTTCTAGCTTTCAGTTATAACCCACAGAGCTCAAAAGTGAAAGCATCTCACTTTGTCTGCTGCCAAGGTGGCAGCAGGGCAGAGAGTCAGCTCCCCAGGAGTGGGGCTGGGAGGTACTGGTTGTCAGCCCTGCCCCTGGGGACTTATCGTATGCACAACTATTGGATAGATTTCATGTCGTTACTCAACTAGTCGGTTATGACATCTAACATCAACTATGAGAACATGGGGTATGTTAAGCCTGAAGTCTGATACTGGAGTAGCTTGTTTTCAGCAGACTAAAACAATACTTTAGGAGTACACCTTGAAAAGGTTAAACACAGGGAGAGGGTGCATTGGGGCAACTAATTGCTGTGAAGAGTTGCTGGGTGGGGAATAAGAATTTACATTCTGACTCTCCCATGCTTTGGAGAGAGGCCAAGGAGGTAGGCATCTTCAGTGTCAGAACAAATGACTCCCACACTCTAGAGCCCTCTAAACAAGAGGTGATTTTTGTTTTCAAATTGACTTCTGAGAGGACTTAAATGGGAATGGGTTAAGGCCATGGAGAAGGGAGCTACACAAAGGTCTGCATAAGACCTCCCCTTGCATCCCAGAGAATAGTTTCTTTCTGGTAGTCATTAGACTGGCTTTTTGTACCTTGAGTTTATGGTTGGCCTGACTCTTACTACAGCAAATGGTTTCTTTTTTGGAGGGGGGGGGGGTGTCCTAGCTCCTAGATTCAAAGTACTCCTGGGTGCATATACGCATTAAATAGCAACTGGCAACCTTATCTTTGGGCCTGTCATTGTAAGCCAACAGAAGCAACAGTTAGCTAAGACTATTCTTTGCAACCCTTTCTTTTTGGTCACTTCAACTAGCTACAGCTGGAATTCAGAAATGCTGGAGGAAGTTGTCAGATGGTGGGGGAGGGTGTCTTGCTTACATAGAACTAGTAAGTTTGTGCAGAATGCCCATGGTTAAGTGTATACAAACTGATCAGCAACTGCATATTAGATACCACTTAGGTTGTAAAGAGTTTCTAGTCTGTTCTGGGTATGGGTTGGTTAAAGGAGGGAGGCATCTGCTGGGCTTTTTCCTTTCTCATTTCACAAGACCTAGTGGAAGCTATGGCTAGCCCTTCTCAGGGCTTGTCTGAATCTGAAATGTTAGTGGCACTACTGCAACACATCAGCATAGCAGTACCTACACAGGTGAGTGGTTTGAGGTGGTAACTAGGTTGAGGGAAGAACTTTCTCATCATCCTAGTGTTGCCTACGTGCACTTAAGCAGGGATAATGGATTTTTTGCATTCCTGAGCAATACAGTTGAGAGCCTAACTTTCTGGCATAGAGTAGGTTGGGCCATTACAGATTTGCCACTGGTACTCATTGGTTGATTGAAAGATGTCTGTTTAATTTGGCATGAGGCATTTCATCAACTTGTGGTCTGGCAATTTGCCAGTTCAGCTGTCTTAAGCTTTGTTCACTGGATTGTTCATTCGTGTTTGGTGGTGGTTGACTTTTATCAACCTTGAATAAGGCAGTTCATCATTCATGTGAGTTAGCAGGTCACATTAAAGTCTATGGGGAGTCCACATGAGAAATTAACTACATGTGCCTTTCCTTGAATAGGGCTTTTCCTTCTGCTAGCTCTAGTTGAGAAGACCTCATTTTGTCAGTAAAGGCACAGCTTCAGGAAGCATGTTACTCTAATACTCTGCAATGAGACATTAAATTAGTCAACCAGTATCCTGCTGAACTAGGCTTGTTGGTCAGGTGCAAAACTGCACTATAGACTTAGACAGTTTCACATCTGCATAATTATGAATTGTCTCAACACATTCTACTGAACTATTTGGCCAGGTCTGTTGTGTTGTGACTAACGAAATAAGCCAGAAATGATGTATCTGAATGGGTATGTAGAAGGCAAAAAAATCGGATTTTTGAGATGAGCAGTTGCTCAGTTTGAAATAGGCTAATGAATATCTTGCAAAAAGTGATTGCTGCAAATACTTTCCATGTGGTGCATGTCTGGCTAAAGATATTGCTCAAGTTTTAATTACTTTATACTGTTGCTTCAGGCAGCAGAAACAGTTGCACATCTCTTCACCTGAAGCCTCCAATGAGCAGATGTTAACAATCCAAAGTACAGGAGCCCCTGTTTTACGATGACCCAGTTTGACCTTTTCCATAAGTACGGAAGGAGCCAAAATCCTTCGATTTACGATGGCGTACAACATCTGTCGTAAATGCGGGCTTGAGTTACAATGATCCCAATTTGTGACGCTATCCCCAGAGTCAATCACGTCACAAGTCGGGCAGCCTGTAAGGATGTGAATACTTAACCAGTAAGCATCAGCCATAAGGTGATGCTTACCAGTTCTGGTTAATGAGTAGGGTTTGAAGAAGCCCCCTGCCTGTTATGGGCAGGGGGTTACTCCAGCCCTAAAGAGTGCATAGCCGGTAGGGGCTAGGGATGTTATGTATTGGGGTAAACACTGAGATTTTCAGCCATTAAATGTTGCCCATGCTGTGGGCTCTGCAGTATAGAACTAGCTTACCTTTATACTGCAGAGCTGCAGCAAAGCCTCCCTTGCCTGCCCAGCCCTACTCCCTGGGAGGAGGCTTGGAGTTAACAGACACCATTAATTGACCAAGCATCCACTTATTTCCCCTCAGGCCTCCAGAGCAGCCCCTTTCTGCAGCAGGGTGGCTGCAGTGCACTGTAGGCAGGGGCTACTTAGGCTGGGCTGGAGCACTCCTTCTTAGTTGGTTAACCAATTAAAATAGATTTTGCATTAGGGATGTAAAAATCCATTAGACTGCTTGAATCTATTGGATAGTTTGCAAATAGGAAGCTAACTGGGAAGGGGATGGGGGGGGGAGAAGATGACTCTAGAATTTAGCATAAGAACATAACAGCCATACTGGGTCAGACCAAAGGTCCATCTAGCCCAGTATCCTGTCTACCGATAGTGGCCACCACCAGGTGCCCCAGAGAGGGTGGACCGAAGACAATGATCAAGCGATTTGTCTCCTGCCATCCCTCTCCAGCCTCTGACAAACAGAGGCCAAGGACACCATTTTATCCCCTGGCTAATAGCCTTTTATGGACCTAACCTCCATGAAATTATCTAGCTTCTCTTTAAAGTCTATTATAGTCCTAGCCTTCACAGCCTCCTCTGGCAAGGAGTTCCACAGGTTGACGACACACTGTGTGAAGAAGAACTTTCTTTTATTAGTTTTAAACCTGCTACCCATTAATTTCATTTGGTGTCCTCTAGTTCTTCTATTATGGGAACTAATAAATAACTTTTCTTTATCGGCCCTCTCCTCACCACTCATGATTTTATAGACCTCTATCATATCCCCCCTCAGTCTCCTCTTTTCTAAACTGAAAAGTCCCAGTCGCTTTAACCTCTCCTCATATGGGACCTGTTCCAAACCCCTAATCATTTTAGTTGCCCTTTTCTAAACCCTTTCCAAGGCCAAAATATCTTTTTTGAGGTGAGGAGACCACATCTGTACACAGTATTCACAGTATGTGAGCATCAGACTTCCAGTCACGAACAGTAGATTACTAATCAAATTTTGGAACCGGAAACTAGTGTTAGGAAGTAGCTTGTGGTCTAGATTATCTGATGCCACTGATTCCCCAACCAAACAGAACGAGGTTTACTAGATCTGTCAAATTCTCTGCATATCATGTAACTTCATGTGATAGAGGCTAGGCAGGTACATAGCTTGAAGTTTAATTTTTAAACCAAAATTCAACTTCTATCCTAAGATCTCTAGAAAAAGCTAAGTGACTGAAGAGGTAATATACATGGCTTTTTTTAACTCCCCCCCCCCCTCCCCTTTTTTGTACAGTGGATCAGCAACATTTTATTTGAATATTATTCAAATACAGTGTTACCCATCCTCCAAAAGCCCTGTCTCCCTGAGCCTCCAGTGCCAGCCCTAACCTCTAGAACCCTTCAGTGTGCTCCCAGTGCCAGCTGCTGACCCCAGGGTCCCCTGCACCTAATCCTCCCAGTGCCATCCCCCACCACCAGACACCCCCCCGTGTCAGCCTCCTGTTTCCACAGCCTCACTTCCCTAGAATCTCTCACACTAGCCCCCCAGTATTAGCCATGTGCTCTGTGCCAGCCCTTCTTAAGAGTCCCCCAGCACTAGCTGAGCCCCCAGTGCCTGCCCTGTCCTCCCTTCTCTTCTCTCCCCCCCCCCCCCCCCCCCCAGCCCTGTGCTGACTCCCAGGTGAGTGCTGTTGCCTGGGTCATGGCTGCTCTAAGGCTGCTATGCTGGGCTCTGTGGCCCTCCTGCCATGCAGTGAACTGATCTTCTGCATCTGGGAGGAGACCCCACCTCTGTCTGTGCTGGTTGGCTGAGAGGTAGGGCAGGACATGCCTCTCCCAACAGCCCTGGCAGGAGGGGAGGCACTAGGTGGTGTGCTCCGGTCCCCAGAGCTGCTGCTGCCTGGCAGCCAGCGGTTCATGATCCAACACCAGGCCACAGACTGGTGATTGGGGGAACTGTTGCCATAGAAGCATGGCACTTGGCTTCAGACTTGTATGCTCTATAGCTTCACTGACACTATAGCTTCCTTTTTAAAATCTTTAAAACAGCTAGCGTGTTTGTTCAAAAACACTTCAGGAAGTCTCTAGCCTAAATCATTGCTGATATAGGGACATTATTTAATTAAACTCAGGATCTGGCAAATTAACTCATGACAAACACATCTACCATGTAATGTTGATTATGTACAGTACCATATTGTATTGGCTATAAATGAATACTGGTAACTAAAGGGGATGCTGTCATTCTGATCACATCTAATATCTTTACTGTTGCATAAATACTTTTCAGAAACTCTAACTTGTATCGCTGCTACTACTAATATATGGGGAAATTTATGGGAAGAGATTTAGACAATAGGACTTTTAAGGTAACCTTAACCTGAGGTCTAACACTACTCTCCACTTAAACGTGGTAACCCTAATTTGGGCACATGGGTGAATTGGAAATCAGACTTTCTTTTTTTCTGCTCCCCTTACATATTTATAACCAGCTCACCTCCACCCAGCTGCTGGGTTTAATGTTAAGTGTGTCCTTTGCCTGTCTTCCTGTAAACCAGCTTCTTGAGCTGTTTAATTTAGCCTGTTGAATGAATTGTCTTATGGCTCTGCAATTTGTCAGACATGCATTACATCATCCAGAATGTAATATGCCTTCCTCTGTTGCTGTCAGTTACCAAAGGGTACTGCAAATTATGGTGAGATTTGAGATCGGAATCAGCATAGGCATACTAGTGTTAATCCGTTAGTGTAGACCTGGCAACACTGGCTAACCACCACAGTATGTCTTCAGCTTCTCTGATTTGTACTGATGCAACTAGATTTGTTAACACCTCTCTGCTACTATTGTCACCTATGCTGGGCATATCTAGGCTATACTAAAACTAGCCTAGATATGTCTAACCATGATAAAATTTCATTCTGCTTGAAGCATTGCCAGTGGGACTGATGCATAATTATGGAAGAGAGCTCCTTTGACTCCGACCCGCCAGTAAGGAAGACCTTCATTAAAGAAAACAATATCCCTCAAGATATTTTCTGCTTCACTTCAGATCCTCTGCTTAATGCTTTCCTGAAGCACCTGCTGCTGTAGTTAAAGAGCAGAAAGCATTCTTTCAGCTATGCTGAGCAATGCTCCATAAAGAATTAAATGAGGCCTGATAAAATCAAACTAAAAAATTCCCGTTCCCAGGAAAGGTTCACAGTATTGCTGCATTTCCTTTCAGATGTATATTTAAACTCTTCCAAGTATTTTCTCACTAGCCTTCAAAAGCCATCAGATTTGATCTGAAAAAGGGGGCAGTACATTTCTAAACTCTGCCTCTGAGTTGCTGCTCACAATAGGTTGTTCCAATGTTTGAAATGTGGTGCATGCTCTCTTGGCTCAGCATCCTTGTAGGGAAGGATCTGACTTGATCTATGGGCTGTACTTGGCTCACTGTCCTTGGGTTTTCTCCTGGGTATATATGCTATGCAGAGAAACCCAATGTAACAGCAAGTCTGAGCCTGGATTAAATGTCTTGGGCTCATGCTATGAGACAAATTACTAATGTAGGTGTTAATCCTTGTGCCGGAGGCTGGTGATGAGGGAGGGTCTCAAAGCTTAGGAACCACCTGCATTGCTATTTTTAGTCAGTGAGCCTGAGACAGAACAAAGGCTTTGAAACTTGTTGCATCAGTGTGGCATACCCTTAGAGACTTTGTGATCCACAGGGCTTCTTGAACTGGCTCTGAAGAGATTTCAGTGGGAGAGGATGCAAAATACAAGATGACAGGATGGGGTCCTACTTTTTCCATTCTAACTTGTTTTAAGTTACACTGACTAAAGACAACCAGTCATCCTACAATTCTCCTCCCCACCCCATCTCCGGTGGGGGGAGGCAGGTGGGAGCCTGTGCTTGCATGAAGACAGCTTAAAAGCCAGCTTCACAAGCACTGGCTCTCACTTGCTGCTGCCATGCAAATGTGTAACTGCTGAAATTTGCAGCTGTTACAGATTTACAAAATTAAACACCTTTTAACATCCTTAGTTTTGTGTAATCTTCCTAGAGTGATTCACCCACTTCTAGCCTTCCACTTAAGGCTTCTGGCAATTAGATATTTAGGATCACTGTGAGTATGAAGGTTACATTCCTGACTCTTGACTAAAGTTCCTGGAGGACAGGTCCATCAGTGGCTCCAGTTCTTTTCCAAACCCAGATATACTCCTGGCCATCCCAACAATGCAACACAATGAGTTCCACAATTAATTGTGCACTGTGTGGAGAGTACGTCCTCTTTTGTAAATTAAACCTGTCTGCTAATTGGGTAACCCCAAGCTTTTTGAATTGTGGGAAGATAATACATTATACAATTATGATTTTATAGACCTCTGTATCTCTTAAAATTGAACAGCACTCTTTCTAATATCCTTCTATGGAAGCTGTTCCATACTGTTGATCACTTTTGTCCTTTCTGGAATCTCTTCAAATTCCTCTATCCTTTGAGAAGGGGGCAGTGGGATTTGAACCAGAACCAAACACTACTGCAGGTCCAAATCTGTAAGGGTGTTAGGACAGAAAAATATCTGTTCTTCCATAATAGTCTACTAACTTTAGGAACTATTGATGGCTGCTGCACACGGACAAGAAGTTTTCAGAGAACTAATCACAGTGATGCCAAGATCTTGAGTGCCAACAGCTAAACTAAAACCACGATGGCATCATATGTAGATGGGATTGAGATCTGATGTGCATTACATTGGCATCTATCAACCTACAACTTCATCTGCTATTCTGTTGGCCAGTCACTCAGTTTTGTGAGATTCCCTCTAAATCCTCAGTCTGCTTTGAACATAATAATCTTGTATCAAATACAAACTCAGTTCAGTTTTTTTTCAAATCATTCTTGAATGTGGAACACTTCAAGGTCTGTTCTAGGAGGTGTGATGTTTGTATCCACTGTGAACTGACCACTTATTCATATTCTCTCACTTTCTGTCATTTTATCCTATAATGGCTTGCTTTTCTGACAGTCCAAATAAACTATAATCACTGTATCTAACCCTAATCACATGCTTGTTGGCACCCTCAAAGTATTTTACTCCTTAGCTCTTGCACAGGGAAGTCATGTCTTAAACAATTTGCTGGGGAAGAGTCAATTATCTGATTCTGTTCTTTTTCTATAGGTACTGATGACTGGCAGATACCTGATGCAGAGGCTGATTTCAGTGATTAGTAGTTCTGCAGCTTCATATTTTAGTTCCTTAAGGGCGGGGGAGGTTAATTTGTGGTTATCAGTCTGTAGAAGCATCCAAGTAGGATATCAAGGATGATGCTGTACAGTAGATGGTGTGGGGGGTGTTCAAAAATGTTTAGGCTTTGCCTATTGGTGTGCTTTGAAGTCAGGACACGAACCATGAACTTGATAATGGAGGAGAACTTTGAGTGGAGCAATCCAAAGGTGGGTGGAGTGTTGGAATAAGCAACAGGGAGGGAAAGTCTTACCATCGGCATTCCTTTTAACGTCATTGAACTCCAGCTTCCAATAAAGTCTGAGGTTAGCAATATTGTCCAGTGCACATTTACCATAGTATGGATCCCTATAAAGATGGCTGACAGAGGAGATCAGTTTGGTTTAATCTTCATTTGGCACTCAACTTAGATTCCAGGCTGCTCAAAGTAAATTGAAGGAAGCTGTGAAACTTAGTTTTACCTTTATCTAACTTTTTGATATTTAAAGATCTTTTAAAAATCACAAACTTAAATAAAAATCACAAACTTAAATAGCCAGTATAGTATTCTTGTTACTCCAGTAGGTGTATCATTGGGTGTTATCAGGCATACCAACTTCAATCTTTATCCAAATTGAGATGTTAACCTATCCTTCGAATACAGCCTGTTCAGTTAAAGGCAACAGGATCCTCTTTAAGGATGTCACCTCTATTTCAATAGAGAAAATGCAACTGAAGAAACTTTTCCTCTTTCATTTTAATGTGATATTTGGGAAGTATAATATAGCATCAGCTTAATCTTTTCCTCTCTATTTCAGTTTGAAGATTTTTTTTTCTTTGTAGAAAAATCCTCACCTGGAACTTGCTCTAAATAGTTGGATTCTTTAGAGGAAGAATTGTGACTGATGGTAATACTAGATTTAGTAAATCTGTCTCGCTACATCGTAGAAATATAGTGCTGTTTCAAAGTACAGCAATCACTGGTATAATAATCATGCAGTACTTATTAAAGTGAGCGAATCATTGGCTTCAATGACTAACATTTGTCTTGTACAAACTGAGGTTTATTTTACTTTCAAATGAAATATTGCTTGCCAGCTGTCTACACTGGCCACTTGAATTTGCACAAGAGCACTGACTTTAATGTACAAAATCAGTGCTGCTTGCACAAATACTTTCCAACTCTGAGGAAAAAGCCCTCTTGCGCAAGAATACTTGCTCAAGAGGGCCAGTATAGAAAGGGAAGAATTGTTTTGCGCAAAAAAGCCCCGATGGTTAAAATGACGATCGGGGCTTTCTTGCGCAAAATCGTGTCTAGACTGGCCACGGATGCTTTTGTGCAAAAGCAAATCTTTTGCACAAAGGCACTTGCCAATCTAGACGCGCTTTTCCGGAAATACATTTAACGGAAAAGTTTTTCCGTTAAAAAGTATTTCCGGAAAATCATGCCAGTCTAGACAGCCATTGTGTTTTTAATCTTTAGTGTTGCCTCCTAAGCTGACTTAAGAGCTTTAAGTGACAGTTAAAGTTCCCATTTTTCACAAAGGGTAGGCATTTAGAAAATGAAGTTCAACCCCGAGTGATTGTTCAGATACCTCAGGATAACATGCCTTTTGTTCCTACAGTAAGTGTAGTTTAAGACAGGACTATGCAGCACTTGAAAGACTAACAAGATGGTTTATTAGGTGATGAGCTTTCATGGGCCAGACCCACTTGCTCAGATCAAATTGTGGAAGAAAATTGGCATGACCATATCAAAGGGATACAATCAAAAAAGTGAACACACAATTGATGGCTACATCTTACATACCGTAGGGTAATGGTGCTTTTTTACGAAAGTACATATATTTTTCTCTCTCTTATTTATTTATTTATTTATTTATATATATATATATATATATATATATCCCGATTTATATCTGAAATATTTTTAAGTGAACACTACAATATTACTCTAGATCAGGGGCTTCCAAACTTTTTGACACAGGGACTAGTAAATCCATTCATGAGCTCTCGGAGGACCAGCAACATTAATTTGCATATTCATTAAGCAATTGATGAACATGCAAATAAGTTGTCTCTGGTCCCCTCAAATCCCCCAGTGCCAGCTGTAGCAAAGCTTTTGATATGGTCACCCACAAACTTTCTGGCAAGAATATAAGGGAATGTGGATTGGATAAATGAACTATAAGATGGATAGAAAGCTGGCTAGACCAGGGTTTCCCAAACTTTTTGCTTTAGTTGGAACCTGTTTTTTTTTCCAGTACTGTGTTCTTGCAGCCCAAAAATATAAATGCATATTAAAAAATAAATTTTCAGTTTCACCGGGCTGCATCCTCCGCCCTGCCCAGGCCAAGGCTTGGGAGACCCGGCATGGCACAGGCACTCCAGGAGGTGGCAGCAGGAGCAGATTGGGGGAAGGTATCTGGCTAGAAGGAAGGGTGCAATGAGTGGACTTGGGTAGGAGTTGGACCTCCCTGGTCTGGAACCCTCTGGACCTGACTGGTCCCAGAAGAGGGTTTTTTTATTATTATTTTTTTGACCAGGGGAGGTCATTTCAGGACTCCTGGTTCCCTTCACCCCACTAGGCTTCTTTGCACCTCCCTCCCCTGCTGATCTGCCCACCCCCGCTGGTTCCCTGCACCTCCCCCAAAACCATCCCTCACAATCCAAGGGAGTGCAGCACCAGTTCTCTGTAGCCCCTCACAGCCCAGCTGAGTTGCACTTCTGTTCTCTATGCCTTCCCCCATTCACCTCAGCCCAGTTATGCAGGGAACCAGTGCAGGGCTTGCCTCCCCCACAGCACAGCTGAGCCCTGTTTCCCTGCACCACCCCTCCCCCCCCAAGCCCCACAACTGCTGAGCCCAGCTCTGATTTCCTGCCCCTCCCTCCTGTTGAGTCTAGCCCTGGCTCCCTGCCCCTCCCTCCTCCTGCAGCCAAACTGAGCTCTGAGTGCCACACATCTCCTCCATGCAGCTCAGCCCAGCACCCTTCACCTCTTTACTCTTGCAGCCCAGCTGAGCTCTGTTTCTCTGCACCTCCCCCCCACCCCCCAAACAGCGCAGGCATGTTGAGCCCAGCGCTGATTCCCTGCCCCTCCATCCAGCACCCTTGAGTGCACTGTGTCCAGCACCAGATTCCCTGTGTCCAGCTCCCTTGAGTCCAGCACCAGATTCCTGGCACACACCCCCTTCTCCTGAAGGCCCAGTGCCCCCACCCGCCTGCTCCACCCTCACTGCCAGGAGCCCTACATTTTGCCTGAGGCTATTCAAAGTTGGAATTGTGATGACTGTATGAGACTCCTCCTTCCTCTCATCTTTTATTAGAAATAGCAAGATCTTTGAGCAACATCTGGAAAAGAGCAGGTCAATAGCAGTTTCTTAAGTGTCACTCTTGTGTTTGCACTGCTCTCAAATAAAATAAAACATTTTTACTATATTGTGCTGCTATATTGGCTCATGAGAGATGTTCAGCTGAATTCTGCTACTCTAATCACCTGTTAATTACAAATGCCATCTTCAACATCCCAAATGTTGTCACCTGATGGTGTAACCTTCACGTGTGTAACAACCAAACTGATTAACAGTACAGCAATTCCAGAGATCCAGTGAATAAAGATTTCCCCAAATGCATGCAATCTGAAGTGGGTTAGACAGTTAAGTTATGATTGTATAAATCCACTAAAATTGAATTTGTCAATTCTCACTGATTCTAGACATCTTCTCCAGAATAGACTTAGAACAGGCAAAAAAAAACCAGTGAATTTTGGAATAGAACAATATTACATGCTTTGGCAGTGTGTTAAACACTGACTTCCTGGAATATTATGCTTATCTGCACCATGGGATTGGAAAGGTGTTTGAGCTGGTGGGAGAATAAGTGAAAGGAATACAAGGAACTGGGCAAACACATTCAAATTTAGACAAGAAAACTAAATTTAGAACAGTGTCTGCACCTTCAATATTATAAAAAGTAACACAATGTATGTTCAGTGGCCAGACTTACCAAAAGCTTTTTTCCCCTCCTTCTACCAAACAGATCAACAGTGTGGTGGCGAAGTTCTTGCTGAGGTGGAGAAGTTAGTGTTATGCTTAAGCACATGGCATCTTTTCAGGGGAAAAGGCCATACAAAATTTGAATACAGAGCAAAAAAGCACATGGGTTCATTTATTTCTATAGACATTGTCAGTCTGTTGCTCTAATTAACCTAGGAACCAGTTAGGCTGAAAGAGGGAAGAGTTGGGCTTTATTGGTCTGGACCGATGCTCAAGATTTTGGAGGGACTGAATCCAGAGAACCATTGCAAAGTTGCCCCCTCTTAGTCTTTAGCTCCCATATAAGTCTGCAGAGTCATGCTGCAATAGTCATATTTACACCAGCATTGATCTTTAACTTTTTTCCTGTACTTTGAGTGTTTGTTCTTTTAAGGAGTTGCCCTGTAGGGTCAGTTTATTTGCCCACTCGTAAGGATTGGGGGCACTTCACCTTTTGGTCCTCAATTTGATGGGAATGTTATTTGACCTTCCAGTGCCTCCGAAGATCATGACTCTCTCTCTTTAGTACATTTGATTCTAAAAACCACCTTCAAACTTATGTAACACGTTCTTCACTCGTACACAGTGTCACTACAAAGTACAGGATTATTTGTATTACAATTGACGGAATTCTACAGCTGTTGCTTACATCAACAAATGTTATACCAAATGGGTAACCATAAATGTCACCTACATCAGCAAACCTTATAACACCTGGTGACCATAATCGGTCACTAGGACCATTCTGGTCTCTTCTGCCTTTATGTCACTGACAAGCATGAACAGCCTGCATGATGCATCTTTACCAATAGTTATTCCTTTCTGCTAGTCAAAAAGGGTGGCTGGCAAACATTACAACATTTTTTTATTTTACTATTGCTAGCACTTGGTACTGTTGTAAGGATTCATTTGAATGTCTTACCACATCCAGCCTTAATACAGGATGACAAAGTAGAGGGCTACAACAATCGATACTATGAGGGGAAGCGATTAATTCTCTTGAAAAATGAAGCCTGGAAAAGAACTAGGGATAGATGTGTCTGTAGAATTGTTCAAAGTGATTGGCAAATGCAGTAATTATATGGGGAAAATTAATGATGTATGACATGCTCGAAAATGGCTAGGGGACCGTCTGAATTTTTTTCTGTCCTTATCAAAGAACGGCAGTATAAAAATTCTCGATTGTAATATTTCCCTGATATAGCACAAGAACTTCTGCTAATCTAGGATTGCATCGGGAGAAAAATCAGCAGAATCATTACCACAACAAACTAGTTTCAGAGCAGGCTAAGACACATGATTGAATTCCAAATACCTATCGCATGATTTGCACGATGCAGAGTGACCTGTCACCCACTGATCATGTGCTTTGTTGACTAATAAAGTCTGATGCTGTCCAACATGTCTGTTTAGAAGATACTGGTGGTCATGGGGAATCTACAGAATGTCACTGAATTCATTGCAGATCTCAACCAACAGACCATAGTACAGTGGTCCCTGACACTGTGCCCGCCGGGCCATTTATGTGCGCCCGCGGGCGCCTGGGCAGCACCTGCCCGGGGTCGCGGCGCATGCTGGCGCTGGCCCCGGGCGTGCGGCGCATGCTGGCGCTGGCCCCGGGCGTGCGGCGCATGCTTGGCCCCGCCCCCAGGCACATGGCCTATGAACGGGCCCCACCCCCGTACATGCGGCGCATGAGCGGCCCCGCCCCCAGGCACCCGGCAACCCCAAAACGTTGGGGACCACTGCCATAGTACATACAGCAATAGATACCAACTGGAGAAAACGACTGTCAGACTAAAGTGTATATTTTTGTCCCCAACTCTAACACATGCACAGTGTTACAAATTTTGGGGAATGTTTTGATAAGTGGAAAGAGCTAGGCTTCCAACTGGTGGTCACCTTTTAACTGACCTCAGGTGCACTAACAAAACTTTTCTGCTACAACTATTGTTGCATTGTGGTCAAGATACTGTTTGAAAACAGTGAGGGAATATGGATTCTTCCTGTATGTTATGTCCGCTTGCGTCATGTTTATTAGTAATATCCACATATGCATTGTATAGTTAACAGAAGCTGCAGAGGCAGTAAATTACCTGGGATCATCATCAACCAAAGAAACTGAAAAGACTAGGGATGGCTCACTCGGCTATGGCCTCACTTCAAGATGCACCGTGGCGCCCCCCCCCCCTTTTTTTAAATGCTTTGATGCAAACTTGCACACTTCTGTCTCAGTCTGTGACCAAAGTACCCTTGAATTGTGGAAGGAATGCTGTGCCTCTGTGGGCTCTTAATACATTTAAAAATCAGAAGGACAGCAGGGGGACTTGGCACAAGCCAGGCTGGCTGATTTCTGGCTCACTGGGTACCCCCTGCTGCACTTCAGCCTTTTATATGTATTAAGAGCCAGCAGGCTCTTAATACATCTAAAACCCCACTGTGGCTTCTCCACTTATCAACTAGTCGATGGGAAATCCATTGACTAGTTGATAAAACTAAGTTTAACATCCCTAGTTCTAACTGTGGTTCCTTGTTTCACTCTCTGAAGTGGTTCACTGTTCAAAAGCACTCTGGAGAAAAGACTTAAATTTAAAATGGACCTTAACTTAAAAATGGGTTCATAAACTCCAGATGTTCAGCCACTTCTTGGTAGTAACAAATGTTTGAGTACTTGTCCCTTTCTAGGAAAGGGACAGTAATGTTTGTTGCAATGCACTTGGTCTCCCTAAGGACAGGAGACTTCTACTGTTACCTCAAATTGACACACCATGTAGTAACTGCCTCTGACCATTTTGTGGCCTCCTTGAGGGTACCCACATTAGGTGCACCTTTTTCAGAGCAGGTGCCCATTGATTTTACGTTGGGGTTTGGACTCGTGGTCACCTGAGTAGGTCTGATTTCAGTTCAACACTTGCTGTCTTGATCTCCCCAGTGCAGTGACAGTCTATCTTTATAAAGCAAAGTACTTATTTATTCATACCAAAAATACAAACATCGTAAACAAACTGCTTATATGCAGGTGTAAACTTCCCAAGCAGTCATTCATCTGTGAAATGGAGACCTTGGTGGTACTTCTACCTCTTTCTGCAGGGTTTCTTGGTTAAAGCAATTATTGAGCTAAGCAAATGTCCCTTTCCACTGCGAGGCTGGTGAATTACAGTTCCTTAACCTGGTTAAGTGATGACAAAACTGGTGTATGCAAGTTTGCCCATGAAAGCTTATGCTCCAACACTTCAGTTAGTCTGTAAGGTGCCACAGGACTCCTCACCGCTTTTGTATCACCTTTATGAATATTCTGGTAAGAGCTAGATGTTGTATTCTAGCTCCACAGAGGAGTTACAGGAATTTCCTGCACAGACTGAAGTCACTAAGATAATTACAAATCCTTAGACTGGTAATGCTTCAGTTCTGGGGAAAGACCCACTTCGTCAGATGCAGTCGTGACGAAGTGGGTCTTTGCCCACGAAAGCTTATGCTCACTGCTTTTGCAGATTCAGACTAGCACGGCTATCCCTCTGAAAGGTGATACGGTAGTCTTAAATATTGCCTATGGCAGTAACATTTGTCACTATGAACTAGCTACTAAATTGAAGTGTGCTATAAATCCACTGTGGGCTTTCTGAAACCTGTGCAACTATAGGATCCAACCATTTGAAGAAATCCTAATGTCGTTCTGGCAATTCAGTGACACTATCAGTGCCATATTCTCCTAATGGGAGTCAAGAGAAATCCTTACCACTGACTATTTGTCAGATACTAAGCATTCATCAATATATATAATAGTTGTACCGTACTCTGATATGCATTGCAATGGTCTTTGTATGCTGACTGAAATTTTTGACTCTAGGATGAAGTACAAATTTATTGTTCATTAGGTAAACTGAAACAAGTTCACTTGGTTTTTCAATCTGACAAACTTGTTTGTTTTTAATTATTAGGGCAACTTATATCTCTAGCTTCTGCTAACTTAAAACACACATCTGGTGATCCCTCACACTGTTGCTCTTTGTCTTTCAGGCCAGGAACGTTTTGGTAACATGACAAGAGTGTACTATAAGGAGGCAGTCGGTGCCCTTGTGGTCTTTGATGTCACAAGAGGCTCCACGTTTGAAGCTGTTTCCAAGTGGAAACATGACTTGGACAGTAAAGTGCTCCTTCCAAATGGCAGCCCCATACCTGCAGTTCTCCTTGCAAACAAGTGTGACCAGAAAAAAGATGGCAGCCAGAATTCCTCTCAAATGGACCAGTTCTGCAGGGAAGGTGGCTTTATTGGGTGGTTTGAAACATCTGCTAAGGTGAGTTGCCTTAAATAAGGATGGTCTTTTAAAAGTTCTATTTAATGAGTGCAAAGTATTAGTTTCAGTGATCCTAGAGACAGGCTCTAATATCTCAGCTAATAGTTGTTTGTTGTGGAACTAGTTACACTGTCATATTTTGTCCCGTTTATCTTCCTGATATGTGGGTTTATGCCACAGGTGTACTACTCATTTGCCTGTTCATTGTGGAAGGTGGGGGGGAAGGAGGCAAGACATAAAACTAAAATTGTAGGGAAGCTTTTTAAAACCAGATGTTGAGCCACGACTTTAGTTACATCATGGTTGCCCATATCTGTAGCATGTACAATTAGTGTCAAAGTGCATGTTCACCTAGTATGGTAAGCTTTATTCTGTTAGCAAATAAAGGAGCATGATTTTTTTTCTTAAAATCTGTCATTAACTATAGGGAATGACCAAACTGGTAAACTAATTGCACAGAAGGGCAAAATTGAATCTGAAAAATTGGAAATAAAAGCTGTGGATAGGCTAACGTTCTTGCCAAGTCTTTAAGTGGCCAGTGTGTTACGCTAGTACAGAATTCTAGCCATCCTTTCATGTAATCTACTGGTTATTCAAAAACCCTCTATGCTAAATAAAGTCTCTAAGGGAGATCCTATCAATTCTCTTGATCGACCATGTTTCACACTAAAAACTAACTCATTTGAGTCTGAGTTTTTTGAAGACTATTGGGCTACTTATACAGCATATCAAGGGATCCAAACCACAAGGCCTCAGTTTATTTGCCCACTTCCCCTTCAACTGCCTGAGATGAGTCAGCCTAGGAAAACTGAATGTAAATGTGATAAGGCTGTTCCTGGCAGCGTGTATGTGAAAAGAGAAGCAGAAAAGTGGGGGAAGGGAAGACTCCTTCAAGAAGAGACTGGGCAGAGAAGGAAGGGCATCTCTTTAAGAGCAAAGATGGAGAACTTGGAAAGTGAAGAGAAGACTGCATTAAGGAAAACCTAGTAGGAGATGGGGGGGGGGGGGGGAGGGAGGAGGAGAGGCTACAGTAGTTTAGGGAAAGATGATGTACATGGCGTGCACTAACATTAACAGACCTTGCTAATGCAAGAACACTGCCTGTCAGTTTGTTGCTGCAGGAAGCTGCATTGTTGGCATACTGGTGAATGCCTTGCTTCTTGTATCTACCATTTTAAACAAAGCTTTGTAGCTTAAAACTTCATTAAGGGGAACTTTGTTCTCCCTGACCATTTAGATCTCTCTTGAAGTTTCAGTTGGATGTAATTCTTGAGTTGCTGTGCACTGCTAAAATGGATAATGAAGTGCCCTGGAAAGTATCTAGAGTTCCTAGTTTGTAATAGTACCTTTTTTTAATCAACAAATGGTAGTTACTGCCTACCCAAAGTGAGTTCAAAGTTCTCTTAAAACAGTGCCGTAGCTGCACTTCATTTCATGATGAAACTACAGCACATGAGATTCTCTTGGCAGAGTCAATCAAGAACTTGTGTCTCAGAAAACAAGTCAGTTCTCAACTTGCTCCCATATGTTTATATTTAAAACAATCAAAATGCTTTAAAGTTTGTCGTAGTCCACCTCAAAATATTAAGCCAATCATAATTCCTTTGTGAATGCAAAATTAAGAAAATATTGGAGGAAAGAAAGGGCTTAATTTTAACTTGGAATTCACAACTACTTTCATTGCTCTATCTACAGTCCAACATGAACCACATTCTAACACTATTGTACTAATGGCAAACAAAGCCCCCTTCAGAAATGGGGATATTTTTGATAATCTCAAAGATGCACATGTGGCTATTTAGCTTAATATCTAGTAAGAGAAATTCCATATTTGGTCCTGTCTCTGTGCAAGGTAAGAAGGCACAACCTAATTTTAAACCTGCAGCCTCAGAACATAGGTGGCTGTGACCCATCACAACCAAATGCACCCTGTGCAAGTGTGTAAGCTCATGTTGGTACAGTGGAGGGCAAATGGCATCCCCATGTTGCAGTGGGAGCTGTTGTAACTTGCCTTCAGGGGAATTGTGTAGCAAGATACGCATAACAATTGTGCCAGGATATGCATAACAATTGTGCCAAGATAAGGTGACTCAGTGTCACAGGGTTCCTCATGGACCATGCAGATTGTACAGAGGACACCTTACACTGACAATTCTACTGGAGTGTCTTGATCAAACACCTTTGACATCACTAATGGTTACTTGGATCCAGAGGGCTAGTGCAGAGTGTCAGCAGCAGGGAAGTTTTACACATACCTTATGCCATTGCAGCCTCCCTTTAGGTGGGCTTATTAGTGCTGAGAGTACAAAAGGCTGTGATATATTCCCACAGAGCCCTTGATAATACAGGTCTTTGTTACTGTTAAAGGAAACTAAACAACCCCTTAAGGGGTATAACAATTAATTTCTGAGCTTTTATGAAAGTCAGCATTTAAGGCCTCAACATGCAAGACATAATATTCAGTCTTTCTAATGTCATTATTGATTACATAAAGCCTTGCCAGTAGCCTAAATGTTTTAAAACGTGTAATAAATCCACAATGGTTAGGTGACAAGCCATCTTGCAATACTTGAATGCTTTTTTGGCCTTTATTTTATCTTCCAAGTAAATATCTAGTAGTGTGTGTGCTGGTATACCAGAGGGTGAGTTGGCAGCCTAACATGAGTCACAAAACCCACTCATTCTAAAGTTCAGTTATGGGTTTCTAGATACCATTTAAGTGGTGAGAGCCATTATTAAAATCTTTGGCAAGTTAATACTCTAATGCCTCATTTTAAGAAGCTCCCATTTTAGTATAGTAATTTTCTCACTTCAAGTCCTTTCTTTCCATATCTCCCGCAATATTTACAGCAAAGTGTCTGGATATGAATTTGTATCCATCCATCAAATTTCAATTAAAGTACTGTGAAGTCAGTGAAGAGTCCTTGCTCAAGATTGACTATGCCCTATATCCTTGGATATCTTCATCTCCAAACACAGGACTTGTATATGCTTTCTTCAGTGGATTTTCATATGACCCACAAACTACAAATACTCTCCCCTTGTCTGCAAAATAATGAATTCTTGTTCCACCCAAGCTTCCCACTATGATCATGGAGGTCAACATATATATATTCCTTTGACAGACTCTCATTCATGTTACTTTTTCTCCTCAAAGCAACAGAGGAGACAAAGGGCTTTGAAATGTAAGACCAGAGAGGCTATGGAATCTCCATCTCTGGAGATATTTAAGAGTAGGTTAGATAACGTCTATCAGGGATGGTCTAGACAGTATTTGGTCCTGCCATGAGGGCAGGGGACTGGACTCGATGACCTCTCGAGGTCCCTTCTAGTCCTAGTATTCTATGAATTGATGGATCTGCGGGGATGGCTTAAATGGACAGTGTCCAAGTCACTGCAGCCCCTCTTAATTTCACTGAGCCAGTAAGTCCTGACCACCTTTCCTCTACAGTCTGGGGAATTTCAGTAGACTTTCTACAATGCCCATGTTTCAGAACCAGATCCTTTAAGTAAAGCTCCTACTTACCTTTGCTGTACACTAAAGTGGGCCATGGAGTATTCCCTCCATTAAGTGAACCTATCCTCTGGACAACCTTTCCTATGCTTTAAAGGACTTGCAGCTTTCACTGAAGACAGGAATATTAAGTGTATTAAACAGCTTGGATAGACTTCAAGTCAAGTTAAAGAATTTCAGCAAATTACTTGCCAAACTTTTTCAATGGGTAGGTATGACCATAATCTGTTGGTAAAAAGACTGACTTTTAACTCCACTTTTTCAGGACAATATCAACATAGATGAAGCTGCTCGATTCTTGGTGGAAAACATCCTTGCCAACTACAAAAGCTTTCCTAATGAAGAAAATGATGTGAGCAAACTAAAACTGGACCCAGACCTCTTGAAGGCCGACAGTAAATCACAGTGCTGCTAATGTTGCCTTTGCTCTCACATGAAAAGGCAATAGAATGCGCAGCAAGACTCTTGCTCCCCAGATCAGACTGCTGCTATGGTGCTGCATTAAGGACAATCCAAGTGAGGGGTTTGGTTATCTTTGGTGATATTTTTGGGTGTTTACACATTTTGTTCTTGTATAAAATTGAAAATATGCTGTTTATCACTTCATCCTCCACTAAAAGAGCAGCTGTCTAGCAGTTGGCTACCTTCTTCTGACATGAAAACAGAGGATAGTGTTTACACTTTATTCTCCAAGGAATACAGACAACATTCAGTATGATGCATATCCAGTCTAGGCATTAGTTCAGAGGATGAATATTGTGGTACTTCAGAACAGTAGTAATTTGGCAGAAGTTAAAGCTGAAATAAGCATTTGCTTCTTTGCCATGTGTCCTTTATACCTATGATCTTCCATGCCTACTTACCTGCCTCCTTTTTATTCCCACACATACTATTTTTATCCCTGTTGATTATCCCCTAACATGAGTGGCCTATAACTACAGTCCTCCTGGGGGTGGTGAATGTTTTTCTTGTGCTGGACAGGGATAGCTGAGCAATGGCAGTCAGGTGACAAAGGAAGGGACTATGTCCAGTGCAAGTAAGGACAGCTGTTTCCTGTTCTCCTCAGCACACCACTTAGCAAGTATGTGACAGGAAAAGCATGGCTATTGGGGGTGATACAATTTGAACAAGTGCATCTTCAGTTATTAGCTGAGCAGATTTTTATTTCAAATATTCTTAAACAGTTTAAACCTGTGAAACACATTCCAGCATACACAGCAGGATTTTCTTGGTGTATTGTACCCAATTAAAATAAAGCAAAAGGAAACATCACCCATGTGTACATACTAAAACTAATGGCCAGAATAAATTCATACACAAATGCTTGGAGATTAGCTTTACTTCATCCAGGAGAGGAGGGCCATTAAAACAAATTCTTGTTTTGGGTACCTCTCCAAGCTAGTTTCACAACAGCTTACAGTATGACTAGATACCTTTGATTTAGTGATATAGAGAAAAGAGATGGCTTGGGCATCTTAAGATAAATTGAAGGGTTATTTACATCACTCAGTTATTTACCTATTACAAAGACTTCCCTAACTAAAAATGAATGCTGCACATATTTACACTTTGTATTGGTGAATTAATGCATTACCAATTTTATAACTATATGAAATGCTGAGTTAAGTGAAGAAACTCACTAGCTTGCTTTACCTCCTGGTAGAAGGCAGGCTATGTGAAGTCTTGACTTCTGCAACTCCATGAATATGGTCAAAATTTTGGGAGCCAGGTTGCCTGGTGAAAAGGCATAAATTTCCCTAGAGATTGTGGAAACTACATTAAGTGGAACTCCTACTTTCTCTAAGGTTCTGGATGCTATGTTTTGCCACGTGACACCTTAATTGTCATTCTGAAGTCTCACGGGTTTTTATTTGGTCGAACACTATAAAAGTTTAGGTCATATACCCTGTCCATGTACCAATGTTTAGATGCGCTAGATCTTTCATAGTTGCCTGTTAAAGTTAAAGGAAAAGGTTGTCTTAAGTACAAGCCACTTTTTTAATGAATACAAATATCTTTATTTTTAAGCAATAAATAAAACTGTTCAGGCACTGTCGATTGTGAAATAAGACTCTTGTGTGTATTGAATATTCCAGTTCTTTCCTCAAGAATATGTTCTTGAAGCCTGCGGACTATTCTCCCCCCCCCCCCCTTTATCCTGTTCCACTGGCTGCCATAATAATCTGCTGCCTCTTGATTTCCTGTTGTATTAAAGATAAATAGTTAAATGTGGTAACTTTAACCATTACTTAGTTTCTTAATTCAGAACATGGCCATCACTTTGTAGACTCCCTATCTGAAGGGAAAGAAGCTTTAAGAGTACTTTAACTATTTACTGCTGATGTGGTTTCATGTAGTGTGGATATATGCAATATTACACTACCTTGGTTCATTAATGGATTGAACCTGTCAAATTGCCACCTATAGGATCAGCTAAAAGAACAGCTGCCGTTTACTTGAAGGTTTTTAAATTAATCCCTTCAGTTTTCAAAACTGACACTTTTCCATGGGTAGTTAACTTAATATTTTCTTTTAGCCATCAAACTGGTGAACTTTAAAATACTCTTCAAACAGTAAACTGACACTAAGTATTCTCTAAAATAAAACAGAAAAATTAGCGCAATATTGGGTTTTTTAAATGAAGTGTAGACATAGTACCATGATTCTTAATTCCCATGCCCAGCCTTCTCATATTAGTCTCGACTGAATCTAGTTGCTGTTCACAGTTGAATTTCACACTGCCAAAACTAGGGAAATTACCATCAATCTAAGATAAATGCAACATTGCATTCCTCTACAGTGACTCATTAAGGCTTGAACTTAAATCTATATTCTGATGGAGCACTGTTTAAAAGAAATTCTTAAATTATCAGTCATGCACATGCATACCCACCCACCTTCCAGTGGCTTAAAAAGGTCTAGTTGACAGAGCTGTGGATACACCTTGCTTAGCTTTATTCATTGTCTTTGTACAATGATAAAGCTAAACTCATGCATGTAGGGTGGCTTTTTTTCAAAAAGATTATGGACTTAATTGCTAGCAGCTATAGAAAAGAGCTGTGAAGATGACTGTATAAAGTGCAGTCAGTGGTACAAAGGAAGCTGGGAGTGTGTGTGAGGGGGAAGCGGGCTGAAGAGGGGGAATCCATTTTTAGTTAACTTTTGAAGTACAGAAATTTGGAGGCAGATAAGTTTTCCCCCTTCCTTCTCCCAGTGGATTGTCTAAGTTTATCCTATCATGGGGTGGATATATTACTGGGTGTGGGAATTAAACAATTAACTTATTTGGCAATATCCAGTAAAGAATTCAAGAATTTTCTCCAGAGTGACTTTCTATATAGAAATGTAGCTATTCAGGGAGTCTCTTCCAAATCTGCAAAAAATTATTTCCTTTGCCTAGCATCTAGTAAATAGACTATAAAATTACTGAAATCAAATAGAAATGATTTCTTGCCTATCTTTTTTTGAACAGTTAATGAAACTATCAGACTAGCATAGCACATTTATGTTCAACCTTGTGTGGATAGAGACCTCCCTGTTTTGGAGAAATGTATATGTTCATTCTTATCATAAGTACTCATTGTAGCAGAGCTTCCTTCATGTGTTACTCCCATTAAATAATCTCTAGGATGCTGAATTTGTTTGGGATAAGATGGAAAAAGGAATCATGGTTACTAAGTGATTAAGATTCTTGCCTAACACAGATGTGGTATCCTATTTTTAAAATGTTAATTTGTTCAGCCACCATGCAGTGCATTATAGTAATTTGTGAGCTATCAGTATGGGAATTTGAGTAGCACTTCAATGGTGGAGGAGAACACAGTAGGAAAATCTGCACCCTTTTAAATGTATTAAGAGAAGACTAAAAGAACGGAGTGTAAGCAAAACAGTTTTTTGAACATAGCAATTCTTTAACTGCCATCCTACATCATAAAATCCTTGTCTTTCATGACTTGACTTAATACACACCAGTGAAGTCAGTAACAGCAGCCCTGGAGCACTCATTTAATAAATATTGATAAAAGATAAGCCCATGGAACTCAGTGACTCTAAATTTTTAGAAGCAAAACTTGATTTGCCCCTTCACCTTTTTCCTGTTTGGCAAAGATTTGTTACTTTGCTTTTTGACTTAATGCAAGCTTCCACCCCAACTTCCTCTCCTTTAAAGAACAATGTGTGTTACTCTAAATGTGCTTAAGATTCAAAGTACTTTATCTAATAATGACAGAAGCTGGACCATTCTAGGCCTGCATTTCTTGTGGAATACAATACAGCAAAGTTGGAGGGGAAATATTTCAATGCAGTTTCATGGTAACAGATTATGAATGTCAGGTACTGTAGACAGTGGTACACTGAATCTGCAACATGCCAGGTTTTCATCTGGCGTGTAATTAAGAACTAGTCTAAAGGAGCTGTGCCTGTGCAATCAATGTCTCTTTATAAAGAGTTGTATGAGATGAAGATTTTTTTAGTAACTTTTATCAATTTTGGCTCGTATTCAAAAACCTTACCAAGAAATAAGGGTTACCTCAGTGTGTAGTTTTTGAACACTAACTACCTTGGATTTTTTTTAGCCCCTGACATAGCCCTACTCCTTCAAGTCTTTACTGAAACCCTTTTTTTTTAATGTATTAGTATGAATAAACTTGACCCATTCCATTTCACTGCCTCAAATACATGTGCATAAAAATGCTTCCTGTGAATTAAGCTGCTTCCAAGGCTCTGAGCAGGAGATGGGGGGAAGTAACCTAGTGCCAGAGATGGGAGTGGGAGGGGAAGCTGAAGTACTCAATTCTTTCTTTGCCTTAGTCTTCATGGAAAAAGTCAGCTCCCAGACATGCACTAGGCAATGCAGTATGGAAAGGGGGTGGACTGCCTCTTGTGGGGAATGTTAGGAACTATTTAGAAAAGCTACACATACACACATCTATGGTCCGGATTTAATGCGCCCGAGAGTACTGAGGGAGTTGGCAAATGTCATTACGGGGCCTTTGGCCATTATCTTTGAAAACTCATGGAGATCCTAGATTGGAAAAAAGGCAAATGTAGTGCCCATCTTTAAACAAGGAAGAGGGACAATCTAGGGAACTACAGACTGGTCAGCCTTACCTCAGTCCCTGGAAAAATCATGGAGGGGGTTCTCAAGGAATCAGTTTCGAAGCATTTGGAAGAGGGGAAAGTGATGAGGAATAGTCAACATGGATTCATGAAGGGCAAGTTGTGCCTGATCAATCTGATTAGCTTCTATGATGAGGTAACTGGCTCTGTGGACGTGGGATACCTTGACTTTGGCAAAACTTTTGATATGGTCTCCTACAATATTCTTGCCAGCAAGTTAAGGGGATATGGATTGGATAAATGGACTGTAAGACAGATAGAAAGCTGGCTAGACTGTTGGGCCCATCAACGGCTCGATGTCAGGTTGGCTGTTGGTTTCTAGCGGAGTGCCCCAAGGATCTGTTCTAAGACAGGTTTTGTTCAACATCTTTAATTACCTGGATGAGGGGATGGATTATACCCTCAAGTTTGCAGATGACACTAAGCTAGGGGGAGATGTAGATACACTGGAGGGCAGGGAGAGGGTCCAGAGTTCCTGGACAGGTTAGAGGATTGGGCCAAAAGAAATCTGAGGTTCAACAAGGACAAGTGCAGAGTCTTGCACTTGGGATGAAAGAATCCCAAGCATAGTTACAGGCTGGGCACTGAATAGCTAAGTAGCAGTTCTGCAGAAAAGGACCTGGGGATTATAGTGGATGAGAAGCTGGATATGAGTCAACAGTGTGCCCTTGTAGCCAAGAAGGCTAATGGCATATTAGGGTGCATTAGGAGGAGCATTGCTAGCAGATCCAGAGAAGTGATTATTCTCCTTTATTTGATTCTGGTGAGGCCACATCTGGAATACTATTGAGTTCCCCCCACTACAAAAAGGATGTGGATGCATTGGGGAGGGTCTAGTGGAGGGCGACCAAAATGATTTGGGGGCTGAAGCGCATGACCTATGAGGAGACGCTGAGGGATTTGGGTTTGTTTAGTCTGAAGAAAAGGAATTTGATAGCAGCCTTCAACTTCCTGAAGGGAGGTTCCAAAGAGGATGAAGAAAGACTGTTCACAGTACAGGCAGTCCCCAGGTTACGTACAAGATAGGGACTGTAGGTTTGTACTCAACTTGTATTTGTACTTAAGTCGGAACTGGCGTCCCGAGTTTCTCTGCCCCAGGGTTCCTGGAATCAGCCTGCTGATCAGTTTCAACAGCAGCTGAATCTGGACACCAGGGACAGAGCAGCTGGGGCGCTGCCGGGTAGGTCCCCGCAGCGCTGCACCTCGGCGCTGTGGGGACCAATCTGGCAGCACCCCAGCAGCTCTACCCCAGGTGTCCCCACGTCAGCCGCTGCTGAAACAAATCAGCAGGCTGATTCCAGGAACCCCGGGGCAGAGAAACTCTGTCGCGGGCTTCCTGTAGTCAGCCGCTGGTCAGTTTCAGCAGCGGCTGACTTCGGGACGCCTGGGGCAGAACAGCTGGGGTGCTGCTGGGTTGGTCCAGGAGCACCAAGGAGCGGCGCTGCGGGACCAACCGGCAGCGCCCCAGCTGCTCTACCACAGGCGTCCGCGAGAAAAGCCTGGTCTGCTGGGGGGAGTGCACTAGCTGCGCGCCCCCCCCCCCCCCAGCAGACCATGGAGATGCAGGTGGCGGGACCGAGACACACCGCAGTCCTGCTGCCCAGGTCCTCTGCGACTTTGCTCCGCGTCTCCCTGGTCTGCTGCCTCCTCCTCCCCCCCCCCCCCCCCAGCAGACCAGGGAGACGCGGAGCAGCTTTTCTCGCCCAGGAGGATGCGGGTGGCGGGACCATAGTGCATCTGGGCGGTCCCGCTGCCCGCATCCTCTGGGGCGAGAAAAGCCCTGTTTGTAAGTACGGATCCGACATAAGTCGGATCCGCGTAACTCGGAGACTGCCTGTAGTGATGGATGGTAGAATGAGGAGCAATGGTCTCAAGTTACAGTGGGAGAGGTTGAGGTTGGATATTAGGAAAAACTATTTCACTAGGAGGGTGGTGAAGCACTGCAATGTGTTACCTAGGGAAGCAGTGGAGTCTCCATCCCTAGAGGTTTTTAAGTTTCAGCTTGACAAAGCCCTGGCTTGGTTGACTTAATTGGGATTGGTCCTGCCTTGGGCAGAGGTCTCTTCCAGCTCTGTTCAGGCCCATTCCATTCATGGAATCAGTGAGTGTATGGTCAAAAGAGCAGCTTTTACTCCTTTATCCTTCAGCCACTGCATGTGTGGGGGAGAAGATGGGGAGGGAGGTGGCCTTTCTTACTGCTCTGAGGGAAGGATACAAATCCTGTCTTCATGTGTCACTTGCTGTCTCCAACGCGCAGTGCAGCACACTGACTTCCTGAGATCAGTGTTTAGAGTAGAGCCACCAGGGAATAGTGGCAGCAAGACTCCTTGCAATAGTATGGTGCTAGCAGCATTGAGCTTTGCAACTATCGACAAACGGGTCAAATCCATTCTTGTTCTGAGGATTTGCCAGTGTCTTGACCCCTGCTGCACACTCAGCAAAAGCATCCCCACTTAGATCAGTTTCTTGAACCATAAATTGTTAATCAAAGGTATGGTAAAGAATTGCCCTATCCTAAAACAAGCCTGGCTAAGACACCTACAAATAAAGGGACACCACCCAGCTGTTCACAAAACTCACACTGACTGCTAACCTACACAAGCTGCAATAACCCATCTTCATTTTACTAACAAATGTATATACCTATTCTAGTTTAAAAAATAAATTCCTCTGGCTTCAGGATTTCCTTGACATAATTAAAAATACAGTTAAACTGTATCTAGAATCACCCCATAAACTGATAGATGCCAGCAACATTTCACCAGACTCTTTCCACTCTGAGCATGCGTTGACACTGTGTGTGTGTGTGTGTGTGTGTGTGTGTGGGGAGGGGGGGTGGGGGGGGTTGGAAGAAGGTATGCAAATTGCACTCGCAATTGCGGATCTTCAGATGCTTTCTCTGAAAGTCTCTTCTGATATTTGGCACATCTACACGGGGCCAAATGTCGGAAAAATGTTCGGAAACCCTCTTATTCCTCATAAAATGAGATGTACATAGGCTTCCAAAGTGGAGGCTTTTCTAACATTTGGCACAGTGTAGATGGGCCAAATATCGGAAATCCTCTTTTGGAAAAAGAATTGGAAGAAGATATGCAAATGTAAATACCTTCTGATTATAAAAAAAAAAAAAGTGTAGCTGTAACCTGAGAGAGAACTGGTAGTATGTTAGACAGTATCTAGTATAATTGTGCCCTGATTTTGGCTGCGGTCTCATAAATACGAAATTGCTACAGAGTGTACCATACTGCTCCATGAAAGCTCAATCATTGGAGATTTTTAAATCTTCCCCAAGTGATTTATTCCTGTGCTTAACTATCCTGGGAGCTGGAAGCTTTTCCTAATTTCCAACCTAATCCTGACTTGCTGTAATTTAAGCACATTTTTCTTGTCCTATCCTCAGAGGTTGAGAATAATTTTCCTCCCTTTACTTTGAAACACCTTTTTAGGTACTTGAAAGCTGTTTGTCCCCTCTAGTTTTCTCTTTGCCAGACTCTACAAACCCAGGTCTTCCCACATAGGTCATGTTTTCTAAACCATTAATTATTTTTGTTGCTCTTCTCTGGACCTTCTCCAGTTTCTTCACATCTTTCTTGAAATGTGGCACACAGAACTACACAATATGCCAGTTGAGACCTCATGAGTGCAGAGTAGAGCAGACGAATTATGTGTCTAACTTACTTGCAATACTCCTGCCAATGCATCCCAGAATCATGTTTGTTTTTTTTTCAATAGTCTCAGACTGTTGACTCTCATTTGGCTTGTGGCCACTATGACCTCTACATCTTTCTGCAGTACTCCTTCCTAGACGGCCATTTTGTAGGTGTGAAATTGATTGTTCTTTCCTAAGTGGAATACTTTGCATTTGTACTTACTGAAGTTCATCCTGTTTACATCAGATCATTTTTCCACTTTGTCTAGATCATTTTGAATTATAATCCTATTCTCCAAAACTCCTGCAATCCCTATCTGACTGGCATCGACTGCAACATTTATAGGCATACTCTACAACATTACCTAAATTGTTGCTTTTTTAAAGTTATTTTTCTAAGCAGACAGCTTTGGCTGAAATGTTAAAATTAGGATTGCTTCATTCAAAAATTCTTTGCTTGGTGTACCCAAAACCATCACAATCCAACATTGTAGTATTTTAAGAAGGACTCTGAAAACTGTTTAAAATAATTAGAAGTTTGATTGCCTATCATGCTGAATTGTACAGTCAAACCAAAGTACAGTTGATTAGTGTAATTCTTAGTGGTTTTGCTGGTATTTATTCCTAAATCACCATTGTCCTTTGCACTTTACCATAAAATATGACATCACCCTGACCCAAAGATATGAGGTAGGAGAGAGTAATGAAAAGTGATTTTTGGATTGGAAATGTTAAATGTCACTTGCTAGTTCTGTGACTTGTGTATATATTTTGCGCAACATTTTAATAAATTGAGATGATATTGAGGTGTTTGGCCTAGAATTTGTAGGCCTGTTTCTGATATGGCAAAAGGAATGAATGTGTCTTTTTAAATGAAAATCTTGTGTGACAAGGCCTGGACTGATGTATCGGTCCTTCAGAACTTCTTAATGTTAATGATGTAATACTAGAAAAGAGTAGTAATAATAATGGAGATTGCCTATCTCCTAGAACTGGAAGAGACCTTGCAAGGTCATTGAGTCCCATCCCCTGCCTTCACAGCAGGACCAAGTACCATCCCTGATGAATTTTTGCCCCAAATGGCCTCTGCAAGGATTGAACTCACAACCCTGGGTTTAGTAGGCCAATGCTCAAACCACTGAGCTATCCCTCCCCCATAAATGTTCTTCATAAGTGACCCACTTTTCACTTAGGTGGTGCTCAGCTGTGGGAAGAGACACCGATAGGTCCTTCTGAGATTAATTGTAAGCCAAGCACCTCATCTGGCAGGGGAATGAAAGAGCTACGGCAAGTATTATAGCTGTAGAGCAGGTCATCAGGATTTTGATGTCCCTTTTTCACTGCCTCTGAGACAGTGTCTTCCTGTTTTTCTTTTCCTAGGGAAGACTTGGGAAGGAGAAATGAGTGGGGCTTAACTGGTCACCCATTCTTTCCTACAGAGTTCCTTTACAGAGAACTGAGAATATGGTTCTCTTCCCTTAAACTCCTGGGACATGTCTATTCAGCAGGGTTAAAGTCGAATTAAGCTACACAACTTCAGCTACATCCATTGCGTGGCTGAAGTCAAAATAGCTTGATTTGGCTTTTGGTGCTGTCTAGACAACAGGAAGTCAAAGGAAGAGCACTCTGTTTTCCAACTTCTCTTACTCCTCGTGAAATGAGGGTTATGAGTTAGAGTAAGAAATCCTCCAGCTTGACATTATTTTGAAATAAAGGCTTATAGTGTAGATGCGCACTGTCAGTTATTTCAAAATAATGCTGCTATGTAGACGTACCCCTACAGAATGGCTTCCACCCATTTTGCCAAACATCTGTGGCATCCCTGCCTGTCTCTGAGGGAGATGTGTGGATGCCTTCATGTTCTTAAAAATAAGACATTTGACACACCATTAAGAAATCCCTTGCCATTGTTGTCATATGTCAATGATAATCTCATAGTCATTCGTCTAACACTGCACATGGAATATTTCTGGATGAATGAAAAATGTGATCTCTAAAACTGTCTCTCTGCCTTCCTCTAACATTTCTGCTTGCAATCTTTCCCAGTCTCCTTCTGTTTGGCGTGCAGCCTCCAAGAGTTTGCAGAAATTGCACTGTCATCTTTGATCAAAGGAGATGTGAGTTATAACTGAGAGAATCCCTCTGCAAGTAAAAGCTTTCTTCCAGGCAAATGTCAAGTGCTATGCTGGGGTTATAGAAGTGACACTAGTTTTATTAAAGATGTAACCTTTAGTAGCATAAAGGTGGTAGTGTGTATGTGATTACTTGGGAAAGTATGGTAATTAGAAGGTAGGTTAAAGCTACTTCTATGGCAGTATAATGAAAACCATATACTGTGTACTTTATATCATCCCATTATATGTGCTAGCCTCCTAAAGAAGTTCTATAGATTTTTCATTTTCAGAGCTATTAAACACCCTAAGAAAAATCCATACATATTTTATGCTAAAAATGCAGAGTATAGGGCATCTTGGAAATGGCACAAATGCCTTGATGAAGTGCCATGACTCACGACACAGACTTTGAGGAAAATACAATTTTGTATTATGCCTCATTTTCAATATCTTCATGGATTATTTGATATATACATGGTACACTGAACATGTCAGTTAATGCACAATAAAGTAGCATCTTATTTAACATGAAAACGAGCATCTCACCAGAGTATTGTCAGTTAATGCTGTTAGTCATCCTTCACATTATATTGTATCACTTAGTACTGCCACACAGACACAAATGTATAACCAAAGGTTTCCTGTTAGTTGGACTGCTACTTTTATGCTCTAGCCAATTGCAGTAATGGCACTTAAAAATCCATGGCCAGCAAGAGAATGAAATTATTTGGGTTCAGTTTGTTTCCTCCCCCAACACAGATTCTTCAAACAGAAAAAAATGTCCTTGAGTTTAAACTAGATGAGTTTGAAGGATATGCTGATCATCTGGTATTCTAGGTTAAGAATTGTCTTTGTATGGGTTATATGAAGAATACCTCAAACTTAACTAAGCAATTACACACAATTATATTTTTTTCTTTTGAGAAGTACATATTAATTTCCCCATACACGGCCCTGAAGAAATGGCTACGAGGCAATTTACAGTCTTTCATGTGGTACAATGCTAAATTATAAATATTGTAGGGGGCTTATTATGAGTTCTCATACAGTGGTTCTAATAAGTTACTTAAGTAGAATACTCCTAATTTGGTCTGTAACATACCAAGACCAAACTGAGATCCCATGGGTTCACAATTGGCTTTGGAGTTGGTGGTTACTCTGCAGGAGGGAGATGCGATGCTTTTTGCCTAGAATGCTAACACAGAATCTGTGATTGCACTCTCCAAGGCCCAGAGAAACAAAGATACTTAAGTATTGCGATGTCTGACCCCCTCTATGCCCTGCTGCTTAGTGGACTCTTCAGACTTGAGTTAGGTGCCCAGGCTGCTAGGCACATAAGGAAGGGTTCCTCAAAAATCCAACATGCTGAGCAGGAAACTGGCTAATTTAACCAGACAGGAAATGCAGAAGAAAGGTTGGGGGAGTCAGAGGGAGGAGTGAACATAGGGCCAGATCTTCAAAGGTATGTATGCATTGTGATAGGTATGAAAGCTTGTAAGAGGATAGTAGAAGGAAAATATATAAGCTCATGGATGTTAAAGGACCTCAACTCCTTCTCTGCTGATAGGGAAATCTCAGCTCAATTAGGCAGCCCTTAATTGGATTCAGGTGTCTAAACTCTTTTTAAAAACCCTCCCCTGTGGAAGAAGTAGAGACACACACCAAGGCTGAGATTAGTTGCTACTAGCCTAGTAACTGCAGGGAAGTGGCTTTGCCCCTTTCCATAGGGGAAGCAGACAACACATAATTACCATTTATCTGTGCCTGAGGAACATGGCTTACAGGCCAGAGAGAGGTATGTCTCTTCACTTGGGATTGAGGGTTAGAGTACTAATCTGTAGTGGTATTTTTATGGCCTTGCTACAAATTGGGAAGAACAGGGATTTGACTCTACATCTGGGGAACAGAGGCTGGGCAAAGGGAGAGAGGAAGTTGTGTCTACCAATGTAGACACATGTCCCTCATTGAAAATTCCTGACCTATATGTCTCAGCTGTTTTTTAGTGTACCCTTGCTGTACTGGAAAGACAGACATTCTCCAATCTCATATTCTACTTCAGGGTCTCTGAACTTTGGAGTTCAGTGCTAGTATTCTGGTGGGGCCACATCAGGACTTAGATGACTTCATAAATGCTGACCAGCGGAAACTCAAGTGCCTATGGGGATAGGCTGCAGCTGAATAGCAATGATGTCAGCAATGCGTGACAGAAATGCCAAGTTCAGTAAAAGCCTTTCAGTTTGTCAGTCTTTCCTTCCATAGAAAGATGAGACACTATAATGGTAAATATGGGGGAATGCTAAAAAGAAGTGTGTGTGAAGAAATGAATGAGTTTTCTGAAGCACTAATAGACCATTACCGGAGATAACTGATGGCTCACATGTGAAGAATCAAATCAGCCAGAAAAGAAATGCCTTGGAAAATAATGTAGGGACTAAGTGCTGAACTAGCAGAAGTTTGGGACTCAGTGGGAGACAATATGCTGTTCTGCTTCAGAAGCAGGATTTTGTTTAAATCACAGTGTGAGCAAATTACAAAATAGAGCTGAAGATTAGTTTTCCACATGTGTATTTATTATTTAAATAAATGGTGGTTGACTAGTGAATGATGATCATGCTTGGCCATTCTCTTGGCTATTTCTGAAGCTCTTTAATGGTTACATATCTCTCATTTGTTTAATAACCTTGCTTTTTAACAGACAAAAACAAGACAATTATAGTTCCAGCTGCAACATTTACAGCTACTTCTATGGCATTATTTTTAATTACTTCTGATTTTTCACATCAGTTTCAAAATCTAGAGAACTAAACTTTTTTGCATTAATAATCCATATTAACTAAAGAAAATTAAGTTCTTCTTCGGGTAGTTCCCGTGGGTGCTCCACGTTTGGTGTCGGGCTGGTCCCGGCGCCACGAATCGGAGCTTCCCAGAGCTGTTATCGACCGGGTCGCGCATGCGCGAGCAGCCTTCGCGCCTTTGAACAGCTGCGCGCGATCCGGTCCCCGCCAGTTCCTCTCATCCACCCCTGGTCACGGACGGAGCTCTCCTCATCTCCTCATTTACCTCACAAAAAGTTTAAGAAAGATTTACAGAATAACTTCTATTTACTGCTTTGGTCTTCATAGAAAGAGAAAACAAAACAACTCTGATATATTTAATTTTTAAGACTGATAGTTGAAAGCGCGGTTTCTCGATACTTTGGCCGCAGCAGTCTTTAGCCTCGCCGGCTCATTCCTTAAAAATAATAATAATAATAATAATAATAAAAATAATAAATAATAAAAAAATAATAAAAGAAACGGGAACAAGAGAACAAGCCAACATAGAGAGGCACGAAATAAACACCTCTCAAACTGTTAAAATGCCGGGTTCCCCCGGTTTCAAAAAATGCTGCATGTGCAGAGAGTCTATGCCGCTCTCGGACGGTCATTCTGCCTGTGTTCGCTGCCTTGGGGAGGCGCATATTCCTCAAAAATGTGTCCATTGTGTGAAACTTACAACTAGAGCTCGTAAGGAGCGAGAACGGCGACTCAAGGAAATCCTGTTTGATAAGGCACTGATGCCTTCTACTTCAACAGGCTCCTCTGCCTCAGACCCCACTCTGGAAAAGCGGAGGGCTCCTTCCCCGACTGCGCCTTCCCCAAAGAGGAAGAGAGCCTCTCCTGCTAAGTCCCTGCCAATAGCCCCACAGTCGCGGGGCAGCGCAGGAGAGAAGCCGGGTGCCTCTGGTTCCAGGGCAGCCCGCACACCGGCAGCGAAAAAGCCGCCCGGCACCACAGGAGCCTCTTAAAGGGCCAGCTCCATCGGCACCTACGCTCCCGGTGCCGACCCCACCAGCCTCTTCAGTCAATTCTCCTCACAGGGAGCTGTCCTCAGCACCATGCGCACCTGGAGTGCATGCTACAAAGCAAATGCCTGCCTCATTACACTCCACTGAACCTACAACCCTGCAGACTTCATGTCAGGAACAGCTACCACCACAGCCTTCTAAAGCAGCATCCAGACCAGATGCTCAGGCGCTTTCTCTTTCACCCTCTCCAGAGGCATCCCCTCATCTGTCTTCTCATGCTGACCGCACCGCGGCACACAGGAAACATTACAATCGCAGTGCGTCATCTCATCATCATTACCATAGGGAGCATAGCTGTTCGCATCACAGGTGTTCCATATCTCGATCTCCTTCCAGACATTCCCTAACACACTCACCACGGCGCACGTACTATGTCAGGCACAGCAGCGATAGATCTTCTAGACACTCGTCACCTGCAGACTCTGTCCAACATGACTCGCACTATCATAGTCGCTACTATAGCGAATTCTCTCGATATAGCCGGTCACGATCTCGCCGTAGGTCACCATGCTCCTGTTGGTCGATCAGTCTGTGTTCCACACACTCCAGACCACAAGAGCAGTCCTCGCTCAGGCCTGCATTGCCTCCACGATCCCTGACCCCTCGATCGCAGCAATCAGACCCGGAGGAGGGACAACTTTCTGAGTCAGAACCAGACAGGTCACCTAATGCTAACTCCTCCGTACCTTCGCCAGATGAAGCTGTAACTCCGGCTGAAACGTCACCCCCTGATGACCTTCAAGGAGTTCCAAGATCTTTTTAGACGTGTAGCACAATCCCAAGAGGTACAATTTACTGAGACCCAGGGAAAGCAACATAAAGTGTTCAAAAATTTACACCCGAAGCAGCAGTGGAAGATTGCCCTACCGATAGATGAAGCCATTATGGAGGTGGCCGAAGAGATTTGGCAAACGCCAACATCAGTACCACCTACTAACAAAAGAGTGGATAAGAAGTACTTCGTACCATCCAAAGGACTGGACTTTCTTTTTAATCACCCCCAGCCTAATTCGTTGATCGTCGACGCAGTCCGCCATAAGGCAAAGACTCCTCACTTCAGGAACTCCCTTCCGGACAGGGACTCTAAGAAACTAGATTTATTCGGACGTAAGGTCTATTCTTCCTCAACCTTACTCCTCCGAATTGCTAACTATGCTGCACTCCTATCAAACCATAATTTTGACAACTATTCCAAGCTCCCTGAACTCATGCAACACCTTCCGGACAGCAAGAGACCCCTTCTAAAAGCTGTAGTTCAAGAAGGATTCGCGGCATGCAGAACATCCCTTCAAATCGCCGCTGATGTAGCGGACACCGCTGCGCGAGCCATGGTAACAGGTATCGCCATGCGCAGAGCCTCATGGCTATTGTCGGCAGGAGCTCCTAAGGAGCTACAGACCAAAGTCGAGGATTTGCCCTTCGATAGGCAAAAGCTGTTTGCCTCCACGACCGACGAGATTCTACACTCGGGGAAGGACTCACGTACTACCCTCAGAACTTTGGGTATGTACACGCCGCCCTTCAGGCAAAGGAGATACTACCCATTCCAAAGGAGGTACGATTATTCATCATATAAGCAACAGCAACGTGGACCTGAACAGCCCAAATTCCGACAGCATCCGCAACGCAAACGCCAACAACAGAATCGCCCACCAACCCGACCGGCTTCTAGGCAGCAGGTTTGACTCCTATGCCAAGGACTCGAACATGCCTCCAGTAGTCATCACACAAAAGCCTGTTTCCAGCATATTCAATCACCGGCTGAAGCCCTACCTACATCAATGGGCCAGCATTACGTCGGACCGATGGGTCTTAGAGCTGATAACATCAGGCCTCTCGATTCCGTTCATCTCAGTTCCGCCCACTACCCCTCCCACCCCGGCCCTTATCGTGAACCCATCTCACGAGACCGTTCTTCGGGAAGAAATCCTCCACCTTCTAAGCATAGGTGCCATAGAACGAGTCCCAAGGGAGTTTCGGGGAAAAGGGTTTTACTCCAGGTACTTCCTGGTTCCCAAAAAGTCAGGGGGCTGGAGGCCAATCCTCGACCTAAGAGGTCTAAATCGTTTCATCCGCAAGCAGCGCTTCAAAATGACCACGCTGGTCAAGATCATACCAGCACTAAACAAAGGAGACTGGTTCGCAGTCCTAGATTTACAGGACGCATATTTCCACATCTCAATCCATGTAGCACACAGACGATTCCTACGCTTTGTGGTAGGGGACAATCGCTTCCAGTTCAAAGTACTTCCGTTTGGCCTTGTATCGGCACCAAGAGTGTTCTCCAAAATGCTAGCGGTCGTAGCGGCCCACCTACGCAGAACAGGAGTCGCAATTTTCCCCTACCTAGACGACTGCCTGATCAAGGGTCACACTCACGCAGAGACCTCCCACGTGGTGACGGCCACTCAGGCTCTATTCAAATCCCTCGGCCTTGTTGTAAACACAGAAAAATCCCAACTACAACCGACACAAATCCTTATCTTCATAGGAGCTCGGCTGAACTCCCTCGAGGAGTGAGTGCATCTGCCGGTCGAGCGTTTCCAAGCCATAAAAGACTTGGTGACAACGATCTTGCAGTCCCCTCTACTACCAGTCCGCGTATACCTGCAGCTCCTGGGTCATATGGCGGCTACTACGATCATCGTGCGGCACGCAAGACTACATTTGCGGTGCCTACAGCAGTGGCTGACCACCGTGTACAATCCCATCAGACACAGTATTCGCAAAGCCGTTGCGATTCCCGTGCGGGTCAAGCAGTCCCTGCACTGGTGGACTGACCCCAGCAACATGCTATCAGGAGTTCCTTTTCACGCGCCACAACCAGTAAGAGACAGAACCACAGACGCGTCTCTCATGGGCTGGGGTGCTCACATGGATGCCGAAAAGGCCCAAGGCCGCTGGTCCCCAGCAGAGATGTTGTTGCACATCAACCTCCTCGAGCTGCGGGCAGTGTTTCATGCATGCAGGCGGTTCAAGAGGCACATAAAAGGCACAACGACAAGAATTCTCAGAGACAACATCGTTGCGATGTACTATGTGAACAGACAAGGCGGTGCTTGCTCCAGGTCCCTTTGTGCAGAGGCGGTTCACTTGTGGAAGTGGTGCATTCGAAACGACATCTTTCTCGTGGCTGCATACTTACCCGGTGCGAACAACACCATCGCAGATGCGCTGAGCAGACATTTTTATCAGGACCATGAGTGGGTAATTCGCACGGTGTCAGCCGACGGTCAGGGCAGTGTGTGTGTGTATGCTTCCGAGAAAAGGTTTAACGTCTGTGTCTTTACTGCTAGGACCGGGGTCCCTTCGCAGAGGGTGGCCAGCAGGCCAACAGACGCCCCGTTATATAGAAAGAGCTTATTACACCTTAGATTTTAACTGCTAGAACACAGGGGTTCCTTCGCAGCGGGCAGCCTGGGAAAGGCTGGAAAGGTGCCCCAACGGATCTTGTCACCTGGGAGTGACACAGATCCAAACGCCTAAGCTCTCCCTATGTCTGTCCCTTTATGACCGGCTGAAGTTCTTTTAAATTGTGCTTGGTTCTGTTACAGCAACTGAAGGAGTCAGGTTAAAACTTAAACAGTTACAGGTTTATTAAAAGACTTATAAAAGCATATGGTTACAATGGCTATTGCTCTATTTCTTAAATGCTAACAAATACAGATTTTAAAAATGGTTACAAAGAAAATAAAGATAGAAAATAGAAATAATGGTACTAAGTGACAGCTTAATCTTTAAAGAGCTCTAAGTCTATGTATATATATACTTAAACAAAGGACCACATCCAGGTACAATTTTTACCCCTTTCTGTGCCTCTCGACTCCAGCGTGTCAGGCCAGGGCCGGTCTCTCAATTCCTAGGAAAGACGAATACGAGGTGGGCGTCCCCTTGGAACCTCCGGAGATCAAACACCTAACCCGACCAGCAGATAGATGGTAGATTGACACTCAAAGAGAATGCGCTGCTGGACCTATCTTTATACCCCTGGGGGCCCGTATTCTCTTTCTTATCTAAGATGCCGAATTCTACTGGTCCGTTTTGTGGCGCCAGTTCTTACAAGCAAGTTTCAAGTTAATTTACACTTGCAAGAGAGATAACTAAATTGTGAGCACTAGACATTTTTTTACTGGGCGAGAGATTCCTCCCCCCGCGGATGGATGTGTGTTCGTATCAATATGGGTTAAGTCAAGGGCACTCCTTGGCAGCCTCTTGGTCAGCAATTGGCATATCTCTGTTTATAGCCATTCACGGTCACACAGCCTGGGCCTTCTGCTCTGTGTGCCTGTATGCTCCAGGCAAGCAAAAATGGATGTTACAAGGGGATTCCTGTCTGGCTACACACGGATGTCCTCCTACCCCTTTTCCACCGCTGGGGTCACCCGGAGGTAGATCTCTTTGCCACAAGGACCAATGCGAAATGCAGAACTTACTGCTCCAGAGCAGGAGTGGGCGCTCGCTCCCTGGGAGATGTGTTTCTTCTTCACTGGGGAACATCACTGTTATATGCATTCCCTCCTGTTGTGCTCATTCCCAGGGTACTAGAGAAGATTGTCATGGACAAGGCACGAGTGCTGCTCATAGCCCCTGCTTGGCCCAGGCAACCGTGGTATTCGACCCTCCTGCAGCTCTCGACGCATACACCGCACCGATTTCCTCACCTACCGGACCTGCTGTCGCAGCAGAACGGCTCCCTTCTTCATCCGAAGCTGGACACCCTACACCTAACAGCCTGGATGGTAGATGGTTCAGCACGTCCGAGATGCTTTGTTCAGATCAGGTAAAGCGCATCTTGCTATATAGCAGGTAGGTCTTTCTGGTAGATTCTTTCCTATCTAAATGGTCGAGATTCGCTCACTGGTGCGCTCCTAAGGACCTCGATCCTCTTATCTCACCACTGAATGTCATACTGGATTATATTCTCCAGCTGCAGACTACTGGTCTGTCCATATCATCGCTTAGACTCCATGCAGCAGCAATTGCGGCCTTCCACCTTCCCATCGAAGGGAAGTCAGTGTTTTCCCACCCCATGGTGACAAGATTTTTTTTAAAGGTCTCGTTAACCTCAATCCACCAGTCAGACCCCCGCCACCTGCGTGGAGTCTTGACCTGGTCTTAGATGTTCTAACAAGACCTCCATTCGAACCCCTAGCAACTGTACCATTGCCGGTCCTTACAATGAAAGAACTTTTTCTCCTTGCTATAACGTCAGCACGCAGGGTGAGTGAGCTCGTAGCACTGATGTCATCACCCCCTTATACAGTTTTTACCAAGGACGCTGTAACATTGAGATCTCACCCAGCCTTTCTACCGAAGGTCTGCACTGAGTTTCACATCAATGAGCCAATCGTTCTACCATGCTTTTACCCAAAACCTCACACGTCAAGGCAGGACGCTCTCCTGCACACTCTAGACGTCTGTCGGGCGCTAGCTTTCTATATAGATAGAACCCGTGATGTTAGGAAAACGGACCGTCTTATTGTTTCCACCTCGGGACACTCTAAAGGTCAAGCTTTATCTGCCCAACGCATTTCGAAGCTCGTCGTCTCTTGTATTACTACCTGCTACAACATTTGTAAGAGGCCACTTCTATCACAGCCTAGAGCCCACTCTACGCGGGCAATGGCTACGTCAACAGTCTTTGTCAGAGGAGTCCCGCTACGTGACATATGTCGCGCAGCTACATGGTCTTCCAACACAACGTTCTCAAGACATTATGCGATCGTGCAGTGCTTGGCTTCCGACTCAGCTCTGGCCTCAGCAGTGCTGCCAAACCATCAGAATCGTGATTACGTAGCCCACGTCTAGTGGATTACTGCTCCGGAGTCACCAAACGTGGAGCACCCACGGGGACTACCCGAAGAAGAAGGAGAGGTTACTCACCTTCGATGCAGTAACGATAGTTCTTCGAGGTGTGTCCCCGTGGGTGCTCCACGACCCGCCCTCCTCCCCGCTATGGAATCTTGTTGAATTATCTCTTTCAGATGGGCAGTAAGAGGAACTGGCGGGGACCGGATCGCGCGCGGCTGTTCAAAGGCGCGAAGGCTGCTCGCGCATGCGCGAGCCGGTCGATAACAGCTCTGGCAAGCTCCGAATCGCGGTGCCGGGACCAGCCCGACACCAAACATGGAGCACCCGCAGGGACACACCTCGAAGAACTATCGTTACTGCACCGAAGGTGAGTAACCTCTCCTTATTCACCCCTGTAGATCTGTTATTGGAAATCAGCTTTTAAGTTTCTGAGTTTAATGTTTTTCTATTTTCAGTCATCATTATATATTGTTACCGAAGTTGTTTTTCCAAATTCTGTCTAAAGCACTGATTATTAATAAACATTTAACAATTGATGGAAAACTACCTTCCAGTATAGAAGGACGGAGTGTTAGGGTTTCCTGGTGGTTAGTTTTTGTTGTTGTTGTTGTTTGGTTGGTTTTTTGCACGGCTGTTCACTTGTCTCTGAACTATTCTATCTACACTAATACCGTACTGCAGTTATTCACAACTAAAATGGATTTGTTCAGATTTCCAGTGCAGGTATTGACTTAAAAAAACAAACATGTCTATAGTCCTTAAAACCTCCTGCAACATGCTGACACTTCCATCATAAATTTAAAAAAAAAATCTACTATAGAGATGCACTTGCAGCTCCATAATCTTGCATTGAAATGTACATTTGAAGTATGAATTCCCTATATATCACACTTTAATGATTGAATGTGGTCTCCAAATTTTAAACAATAATTCCTCTGTGTACAACTCATTTTCCTATAATATTTTGGATACATGTAGAAACCTTGTCAGAGATGTTAGCTTTCTGATGCTTCTTCTATCACTTTTTCAACACTGTTTCAGTTTTGAAATGACGCTTGTTCGAAACAGCACCAGAACATGATTATGCAAATGACGCATGGGATATTTAAATCCCCACTTCATTTGCACTTTCGATGTCTAATTTACATCCCTCTGCTGTCAGAGGGATGTAGTTTAGCTGTAGCCTAAGAGTGCAGCTCCTTTACAGACTACTCATTTCTTCTATAATTCCTGCTCTGCAGTACAAACCTACTTACCATCACCCTTCTATATCTAGTCCTATGACACACTGACCCAAAATATCCTCTCCCACATAATCCATTTTCCTACCTGGCTCCCCCTGAAAAAAAAAAAGTTCTTTCCTACCCTATTACTCATAGAAATGGTCTGCTTCTCCCCAGCGCCCCCATCAATTGTACAGCTTCCTTTCTGTTCAGTCACTTCAAACAGGTTCTCCATGAGCTCCCCTCAGTTCCCACAGTGTTGCCCTGCTCCTCATGTTTCCTACACAACTGCTGATCCTCCTCAAACAGAGCTGCTCCTACTGTTGTCCACCTGTTACTATATACCTCCCTTATTCTCACCCTTACTTATCATGTTAAACCAGCAACACACGAAAGAAAGCGGTGAGTGAATGCCATTACTTTTTCTGGCTCTTGAATGTAGTTATTATCCATTAATAAAAGAAATATAAAAAATCATTTTTCCTTCTTGTCATGTTCTGCCTTGCATTCATACTTTATTTTCTTAAAGGTTATTTCTATTTCAACAACCATTTAACATGTTGATTTGTAACTAAGTATAGCCTTTGCACTAAATTTTGTACATTTAGCTGAGTAATTATATAGCTTAACATACATTTATTCAGATTCTTTATTTTTTTACGGTTTTTATGTTGGAAAATGGTGAGTGAGCTTATTTACTAGATTGTTTTACTGTGATTTGTGTCATGCTCTTTTTGGATGGAAATTGGAATTCAATTCAAATTTGCAAAACATTTCAGAAAAATTTCATTAGTTAAACTATCTGAAATGTGTTGGATACAGTTTTTTCATATGTAATCAAAATATATATTTTGCATGTTAAACTGATTAAACAATGTGCAGTTAGTGAATTGAACTGATTGTATCTAGTCACCATATCATTCAAGATTTCAAGAACTAGTAACTCTCATCCTCTCACACCTAATTTTTGATCTTAGGCTATGACTACACTGCACTTTCATCAATAAAACTTTTGTCGATGGGGGAAAAAATACTCCCCTGACTGACGAAAGTTTTACTGATGGAAAAACTCCACTATGGACAGCATATTGTTGGTGAGAGATGCTCCCCTTTCAATAAAGCTTCCATCCCTATAAAAAGGGGTGCTTTTATTTTGTCAGCAAAAGAGCCCTCTCTGCTACTGATTCTACAGTACTACACTGCATTTCTTACAGCGGCACAGTTTTTGCCACTTTAAGGTGTGCATTGTACTGTAGGTATACCTTTAGACTGGTAGTGGAAGTCAAACTTACCTGCTTTTTTCAATTCCAGATTTTTTTTTTAACGTTGGCAACAGACATATACTGCTTAATATTTTGTATTCACTTTTATACATTTGGAGAAAGTCAAACCACTGGACCAACTGAGTTAACTGAAATGAAGAAAACATTTTTTCTGCAATTGTAGAACCTACTGCTATCAAAAACTTAAGTGCATTTACAAATATTGGTTTCAAGTACTTAGCCAGTAGCTTCCATCTGTTCAGTGGTGTGACTTTCTCCATAACTTTGGCAGCAGATATGTATTTAATATATTAATCATTTTAAATGTTAAGTTATGGCCCTAATACAGTTAATTGATAAACATTTAGATAAAAATGGTTTGTTTTTTTTAAATAAGTCACTGGCTTTTACTCACCTGGATTATAATTAACTCCTCCCCCCCCCCTCCCCAAACCTTTAGAATTCAACACACAACAACTGCCATTTTACAGATAGAGGGCCAAGAGGATTGGCCTAGATTCAGAGGGATATTTAGGTTCCTCATATTGCAATCAATGGAAATTTGGAGCTACTATAATTTTCCTATGTGTCTTGTCCCTATTCCTTGCATTGTTCTGATCACTTAACCTGCTTCAGAACAGATTACACTCCTCCACATTTCTTGGCAGCTGCCCCATCTCTGTCATCCCTCACACTCATAAACTAAAACAATCTCTGCTGCCATTTAAACTTGAATTCCTACTGACTTCACATTTGGATTTTTATAAGCCTTTTTATAGATACACAATGCCACATTTCTGCCTTGTTTAACAGCCAGGTATGTAATAAACTTCATTTTTTTACACAAATGCTTCTTATACCACGTGTATCAGCAGCACTGTTGGCTTACACTTGCTTTCAGTAACACTTTTACTGCATCATGCAGTGAGTGGCATTGCACCACCATATGGCTAGTGTAATACCAAAATCACTGGTATTTCAGATGCACCTTTTGCATTAATCCTTGCAGCATAGTCATACAGTACTTCTGTGTGGCCTCCAAAGAGCTCTGTTAAACATACTGAATTTTCTCTTTTATTTTCTCTCTAAGATGCAATGCTTATAAGATGAGGACTTCTTTAGTTTTAAAAACAAAGAATATTTTAGTGCAACACCAAGATAGGAGGAACTATAGTAACTTTTGTTTTGGCTAAGCCAAAACAAACAGCAGTAAAGCAATGGTAATTGTTTACCTCACAATAAATTTTTTAACACAACTTAAAAGTTTTCCATTGTTTTTTTTTTTTTAAAAGCCTTTGACAGTAAACATTTATTTTATGAAACTAAAAAATTAGCACCTATGAATCAGGACTTCATTTTTACATGTATTGCTTAAGCACTCTTAAATTTTATCAGCCCCTACTAATTGTGTATTGCAATATTTGATGGCATAATTGCCTGGAAGAGACCAGCTGCTCAGCTAAAAGAAATGTTTTCAGGGTTTTTAAATGAGACCTGTTCCAAGGCATATTATTTAAACAAGATGACATCAGACAGTGTCTGAAGTAAATGCCAAGATGCTGAAAAATTTTCCACTTTGAACTCTTGCAATATTTCCTTGGCCTTCTGTCATCTCGATATAGATCAAGATCTGATATCTGCCTAAAATAAGGCCTCCAGATGTTGTAGCTTCTGAGTAGGAATGAATATTCTTCCTTTATCTGATAATCTACTCATGTATTTTAAGACATGATAAAATAATTTCTATTGATTTCCATGTTTCCAAAAGGTATTGTGTGAATGAAACAAACAATGATCTAATATTGAGTGAAGATTAATGTTTATTTCATCAGGGCTCTTGTAGTAAGTACAGGCAGTCCCCGGGTTACGTACAAGATAGGGACTGTAGGTTTGTTCTTAAGTTGAATCTGTATGTAAGTCGGAACTGGCGTCCAGATTCAGCTGCTGCTGAAACTGACCGCCAGTTCTGACTTACATACAGAATCAACTTAAGAACCCCAGGCATCCCCAAGTCAGCTGCTGCTGAAACTGATCAGCAGCTGATTCCAGCGCTGATAGTCAGCGCTGGTCAGTTTCAGCAGCGGCTAAATCAGGACGCCTGGGGCAGAGCAGCTGGGGTGCTGCTGGGTTGCTCCAGTAGCACCCCTCGGCGCTACTGGACCAACCCAGCAGCAGCCCAGCTGCTCTGCCCCAGGCGTCCTGATTCAGCCACTGCTGAAACTGACCAGCAGCGGCTGAATCAGGACCTGGGGCAGAGCAGCTGGGGTGCTGCCGGGTTGGTCCAGTAGTGCCCAGAGCGGGTGCTGCAGGACCAATCCGCAGCGCCCCAGCTGCTCTGCTCCAGGGTCCAAAACAAAAGCCTGGTCTGCTGGGGGGGCACACTATCCGCGCCCCCCCCAGCAGACCAGGGACACGGGGAGCAGAGCAGCAGCGGCAGCGGGGTGCCGCGCCTCTGAGGCTTTGCTCTGGCAAAGCCTCAGAAGCGCGGGACCCCCCCCCCCCCCGCGGCTGCGGCTTCAGTCCCGGTGCCTGTGGTCTGCTGGGGACCGTCCCCAGCAGACCACAGGCACCGGGTCTCAAGCGGCAGCAGCAGCGGTTCCCCGCGCTTCTGAGGCTTTGCTCTGGCAAAGCCTCAGAAGCACAGGAACCCGCCCGGTGCCCCTGGTCTGCTGGACACGGTCTCCAGCAGACCAGGGGCACCGGAGCAGCTTACGAACGGTGCTTTCTCGCCCCGGAGCTCGCAGGTAGCAATCCGCTACCTCGACCTCCGGGGCGAGAAAGCCCCCTTTGTAAGTGCGGATCTGACTTACGCGGATCCGACTTACGTCGGGGACTGCCTGTATAAGATTCTTCTGTATGACTGTTATTAAAATACATTGTACTTCTGGGGAAACCCAGATTAGCTTGTCTGTGTCCACAAAGGACTGACATCAGGTGTTGGAAAGCTATTTACTTTCCACTCACCTTTGGGGATGACATGCAAATCTTTTGTCCCCCAATGGTATCTCAAACTTCATACTTGGATGATATGAACAAGAAATTTACAATTCACATGAAAGATGGTTCAAATATCACATACACAGAGGAAAGTTATGCATGCTGTCAAAGTACTAAGAATGGACCTCAAACAGAAGAGAAGGGCATACAATGAAAGACAGTTACCTGCACATTACCTCTCCTAGCTGCTACAAACAAAAGTGGGGAAGATCATTTCAAAGACACAAAACCTTGATTCAGTTGTGTGGGGTTATCCTAACTGACACGCTTTCCAGTTAGTATGGACTACTGAAGTTTTGGGTGACACATCCTTTTGGTTTCAAATCTTATTTAGATTGTTTAAGAAATAGCATGTGTTTCTCTTTTATAACCAAATCTGACTTTTTTTGCATATATAACACAAACCTACTATTACATATAGGGCTTTAGTTTAGTGTTAAAATCTTTCCCAAATACTAAAATCCACTATTTAAAAAATGAAAAACATCTGTGTCTGCTGATGAGTAGTATTTTGTCTTGAGCTGGACATTTTCTTTTTGTTGACTTCTTTTCTTGTCACTTAATTGTTGTTTTTTTAAAACAAAAACAAAAATCCTAACTGCATCAGGAAAACCACTGATTAGCACAATATAAATGACTACTCAAAAAATTTTATAAATAAAAACAAAGGTAAAATGTAGAAGGTTCAGTAGAAGTGCAAGGGAAACTTATATTCCACAGTTTCATACTGCATATTTTATTTCTATTCACGTATGGGCAAAACTTTTGTATTTAAGGGTTGTGATATCACGTGACTGTGAATGACAATTTTGTGCATTGTGTAGCAGTGTTTTTTTTTTTAACATACAACTAAGTTTTAGGATTCTATCCTCTTGCCTGTAGGTAAAATCCAAAGAGCAGAGTTAAAAGACAATGTAGCAAACCACATTCCATGTAATAGAATAATAGAAAAGACAGGTACCTGTCATTACTGGAGTATTTTCTAAAGGTCACAATTTTCTTCCTGTAACTTTTAATTGGCTAGAAAGAGTGAGCACATATATAGCTTCTCAACACACACTAGAATCTTAGGTTTCAAACACTGCAAGGATGAAAGCAACAATCAGCCCAGTGCAAAGAATCCGTAGAATGTTATTCTTGAATTGCATGATCTCTTCCACTCCTCCTTTCCCCCAATCACTACACATCTGGTTGAATAACTCTCATGTATTATAGGAGCTTTCCTTCCCAATCAAGTGATTAGCTCTATGAAAAGCAGTTAGGTCTCAGTTCTGCAAAGGTGTGTCTCTTCAAATCTATAGGACTACTGACAATGTGCAAAACTAAGCAGGCTCGTCTACACTGGCCCCTTTTCCGGAAGGGGCATGTTAATTTCAGCCATCGTAGTAGGGAAATGCGCGGGGGATTTAAATATCCCCCGTGGCATTTAAATAAAAATGTCCGCCGCTTTTTTCCGGCTTTTAGAAAAGCCGGAAAAGAGTGTCTACACTGGCCCTGATCCTCCGGAAAAAGCGCCCTTTTCCGGAGGGTCTTATTCCTACTTCGAAGGAATCAATATAAATTGCTAAGTCATTCCGATTTCTGTTGTTATCTTGAATGTCACAAATCTACTAGTCTTCCAGTGTCCAAGAAGTCTTTTAGAGGAAAAAATAGTGTATCAGACTGAAATTTTTAATGGAGTGAAAAATGAGAAAGCAATTAAATTGAGATGGCCCCACATACTTTTTGTGATAATTAATTGCAAGTTGTGGAAATCCAATTTTCGCCTTCTAGGTTACCTATAAAAAATCTGGGTATACTGAATCACTGGCTTGACTAAATTAACTATGGCCGCTCTGAGAAATAGTGAAAAGTGAAAGCAACCAGGACTTGGAAAAACATATGTATTTTACAAAACTCACCTACTATAACATTATTTCTAATTAGGTGAAAGCAGGGTATGAATAAGCTCTCCCCTAATATCCAAGTGATGAACTCGTGGGTGGGGGAGAAGACTTCAGGAACTGATCTTCTATGCATATACACTCTCTCTCCCTTGGTGCATGCTGTTTTGCACAATCACTGTTGGCCACTGCTGGACTTCAAGTCACTTTATTATTGGGTTCAGGGCTAATAAAGTGTTATCCTTGTTTGGTGAATCAAGGGGGGAACTGTGCTTGGCGTACCCCGATTAAGAGGTTTGCTTTCAGGTGAACTATGTTTATTAAGCAGGGGATTAGAGTACCAAAGGCCAGTGGAGATAGGTTATGGAAGCAGCTCTAGCAAAGGTTCCTAGACATTGATTTTTCCCTCTACTGTGTAATAAGAGAGCTAAGACTCAGTTGAGAGTATTTTGCACTAGATGGCTAGAGCTGAAATCACTGGTGTGTGTGGGGGGGGAGGGGCGAGCTCTAATAGACCTGCTATGATAAGTTCCTTTTGTGAAAGAAACTGCCCAGCCTACATTAATAGTAAGGCTTTCCAACTGACAGCTGAAATCCAATGAGAAATGTGTTAAGTGGTTAAATCTAAGACATCCCAGAAGCTGCAGTAGAGAAGGCAATGGCAGAGTGAATGATAGTGTAGTAGCTAGCAATAGAGTGTTAGTGGGGCAGCCATTGCAGAAGTGAGTAATGGTGTAGTTGCTGGCAGAGCAGCAACACAGTGTGAAACAGCAGCTCAGCTGAGACATTGCTTGATTCTCCATTCCCCAGCATGGGAGGTGAACTCACACAAATACTCTGGGTCCTTTCTGATCAAAGACAACAACTGTGAGTGGGATGTGGTGCAGGGAGTCAGGAGTGTTGCATTAAAGGAACATTTGTTTGCTAGGCTTTCCCACCACAAAGTGAGAGACTGAGCAGGGTCATTTTGCTCAATGTCCAGTGGGGTGGGTGTTTTGCTTGTGGCATATGTTTTTTAATTATGCTGGTAGTACTTTCCCATTTTAATGCTGGGTTCTCTTCCCATTTTATTACGTGTTTTCTTTTCCATTCACAGACTTAGGCTGTGTCTACACTGGCGCGATCTTGCGCCAAAGCAGCCGCTCCTGTGCAAAAACTTGCTGCCTGTCTACACTGGCCGCGTGTTCTTGCGCAAGTTAACTGATGTTCTACTGTATAAAATCAGGGCTTCTTGCGCAAGAACTATGATGGAATAAGCCCTCTTGCGCAAGAAGCCAGTGCAGACAGGCAACATGAATTTCTTGCACAAAAGAGCCCTATGGTTAAAATAGCCATCAGTTTTCTTGTGCAAGAGAGCATCTACACTGGCATGGATGCTCTTGCGCAAAAGCACATGCCAGTGTAGATGCTCTCTTCTGGAAGAGTTTTTGTGCAAAAACTCTTCCGCAAAAGAGTTCTTGCGCAAGAAGCTGCCAGTGTAGACGTAGCTTGGTGTTTGCAATAGGGGAAGTATTTACCCTTGCACACCTGTAAGAGATGTGTGTAATTTTCCTGGGTGAGGATTTGAGCCAAATCTCTGTTGTGCTGTCAAAAGGAACCCTTAGATATTGATTGAATGCTGATGGAAAGGGTAAAGTGCTAACACTAAACTCTAAAATGTATCTCTCAAATAAAATCTGACATGGCTTTTTTTCCCCACAGAGAACCTAAATTTCTTGAACGCTATTAAAAATCATAAGCAATGTAGACAGCTGTGTCAGTCACAGGATATCTTTTATTGGATCAACTTATGTTGAGAGACAGAGAGAGAAGCTTTTGACAAGCTTTCTTCTCTCTCTCAACAACAAATTAGTCCAGTAAAGGAATCTCCTCCACCTTGACTTTCAATTACAGGCAGTCCCTGGGTTACGTACAAGATAGGGACTGTAGGTTTGTTCTTAAGTTGAATCTGTATGTAAGTCGGAACTGGCGTCCAGATTCAGCCGCTGCTGAAACTGACCGCCAGTTCTGACTTACATACAGATTCAACTTAAGAACCCCAAGTCAGCTGCTGCTGAAACTCATCAGCCGCTGATTCCAGGAAGCCCGGGGCAGAGCAACTGTGCCTCGGGCTTCCTGTAGTCAGCGCTGGTCAGTTTCAGCAGTGGCTGACTTGGGGACGCCTGGGGCAGAGCAGCTGGGGTGCTGCTGGGTTGCTCCAGTAGCACTGCTCCTCGGCACTACTGGAGCAACCCAGCAGCACCCCAGCTGCTCTGCCCCAGGCGTCCTGATTCAGCCGCTGCTGAAACTGACCAGCCGCTGCTGAAACTGACCAGCAGCGGCTGAATCAGGACGCCTCGAGCAGAGCAGCTGGTGTGCTGCTGGGTTTGTCCAGTAGTGCCCAGAGCGGCGCTGCGGGACCAACAGACAGCGCCCCAGCTGCTCTGCCCCAGGTCCACAACAAGCCTGGTCTGCTGGGGGGGGCACACTAGCTGCGCCCCCCCCCCAGCAGACCAGGGATACGGGGAGCAAAGCCGGAGCGGCGGGTGCCTTGCCTCTGAGGCTTTGCTCTGGCGCGGGACCCGCCGCCGCTGCGGCTTTGCTCCCGGTGCCCCTGGTCGCCTGGAGACAGTCCCCAGCAGACCAGGGGCACCGGGAGCAAAGCCACAGCCACAGCGGGGTCCCGCGCTTCTGAGGCTTTGCCAGAGCAAAGCCTCAGAAGCGTGGGAACCCGCTGCGGCTTTGCTCCCGGTGCCCCTGGTCTGCTAGAGACAGTCCCCAGCAGACCAGGGGCACCGGGAGCAGCTTTTCTCGCCCCGGAGGTCGAGGTGGTGGACCGCTGCCTGCGAGCTCCGGGGCGAGAGAGCCCCGTTCGTAAGTGCGGATCTGACATAAATCGGATCCGCGTAAGTCGGGGACTGCCTGTATGACATTACGTCATTTTAAAAGAGATGCTTATTAAGCCAAAAAAAAAGCTTCCTCAGTGGAGAGTATCAAATTGAGATTAACAAAAATAACAAGCTAAATCCTTCCAGTGGATCCATATTGTTTTTCATGAACAAGTGGGATCTAAATGTTTTGACTGATCTTAGAAAAATGTTGAGCTGTGATGAAATGTTAAACATTACTGTTGCCATAAAAGGGACAAGTTAAAACCTGGCCACTGTCACGTTAGTTGAAATTACTTGTCAAGGTTGGGCTTCAAAGGGCCTAACTTTCTAATGAAGACATGGTCACATAAATGAAGGACATTTGGCATATGACTCCTGTGCTTTGAGTTAGCAGCTCCATCAGTTTTGTAGGCAGACAACTCTTTTTTTCCCTTTGCTTCTTGCAAATAATTACACTGGCAGGAAAGCATTTTTAAACACTGAAAGCACTGATGACACTGTTTAACCCTTTGTGGTTGGGAAAGACACCTACTGATAAGCTCTCCAGCTAGCATCTGCTTTCAGCTTCTGACAACTGATTTGGATTTGATAGGCATCAGTGATGAGAGAGCATTACTTTTCCAGACAGCACAGAACTCAACCACAGCTGGCTCCTGCCTAAACTAACCCAAAGCAGAACTTGGGTCTGGCTAAGCACAGGGTGAGGGAGTTTTAGCCACCTATGCAGCTGCCTCCTGCTGAGAGGGGCAGGTCAGCCCCTGGCAAAGCTTGGGCTCGCTTTTGCTTTCGTCCTATATCCGCCCCCCCCCCCTTTTTTTTGCTCACTTCTCTTGCTCTCAGCTTCCCTATTCTGTTTCAAACTACCTGGCAGCGACACACCTTTCCCCTGGGATTGTGAGCCCCATTCATGCAGCTCCCCTCTCCTAGCCCTGGCTTCTACCCCCTCCCTCCGCCCCCCTAAATGCTCCCTCTGTCCCCTCCGCGCCCCGCCCCGGGTGCTCCTCCCGCGCTCTCCTGTAGCCCCCCCTCCCCCACCGCGGCGGGCCTGCCCCTGGGCGCCGCGTCTCTTAGCAACGCCGAGCGGACGCGGGCCGGGCCGGCGGCGCCATGACCTCCAAGCAAAGCAAAAAGAAGGAGCAGCTCACCCGCAACAACTCCGCGCACGCCAGCGCCCCCCCCAAAGAGTAAGAGCCGCCCCCCCCACATGCCTGCCCTTCGCACCCCCCCCCCCCCCCCCCCCCCCCCCTACAGACGGGCCGCCCCCGTCCTAGAGCCAGTGGCGGGGGCGGGTCACTTGCTGGGCAGCAGCGGGGAAGGGAGCAGCTCGGGACGGGCTCCGCTCGGGGAATTGTTCCCTCCCCAGGTGTTTGCAGCGCTGAGCCCCTGGACGCGGCTCCCTGCTCCTACCCGCGAGACCCCCCCCCCTTGTACAGGAATTGTCCGAGTTTCACAGGCCGGGTTTGCGCTGCGATTGGCTCAACGCTGCGGGAGGCTCCTTCTCACCAACCCAGTCCCAGCTTCTCCGCCGGGACAGAGGCAGTCGCGGCGCTGCCGTGGGCGTAGGGCAGCGGTGCTCAGAGTGCAGGTTGGGACCCTCCCCCCCCCCCCCCATGGGTTGCAACCAGCTTCAGCGCTAGGACCCAGAAAGTCTAATGCTGGCGGCCCTGCTGGGACCCCCTTATAAGCAAAGGTCTTAGCTGCAGCCCCACTGGATTCAGACTGTGGCTTTCGCGGGACTCAAGTTTGCCCCCCTCCCAGGAGGCTCATTCCTGGAGTAACTTTGTTGTCAGAAGGGGATCACGCTACGATTAAGTTTACGAATCCCTTGTGTATTGGAATAAGAAGGTTCCTTCTGCCCCGCCACCCATCGAGAGATCTTAGATTGTTCCTATGGATCATTGTGACTGCAGGCTACTTTGAGCGGAATTCATATGCAAATTTGACACCCTAAATCACAGGTGGGCAATAATTTTTGCAGGGGGGATATTTCACGAATTTTGACAGTGGTCATGGGCCACTCTGGAAGGTGCAGGGCTTTGGGCAAAAGGGGTGGGGCCTCAGGTGGAAAGGGGCTGTTCCCTCTAGGTATGGCCTACTCCTGGCAGGGGGAGTGAGGAGACTTTGTGCACTCCCCCGCCCCCAGGCCAATCAGGGCCTAGGGTGGGGGAACACGCAAACTCTCTTGCACCCCTGCCCCCACCCTGCCAGGGGTGCCTGGCACCTAGAGGCAACCACCAGCTGTTTTGAACTAGGCACTGCACTCTCCTAGCAGGAGGAGGCAGCCTCCAGCTACATTGAACAGGGAATGACTTGGTGCACTCCCCCACTCCAGGTCTCAGTTGGCCTGGGGGTGGTGGAGCGGCAAGGTGGCTGAGGGACAGATCAAACAGCTTGGTGGGCTGGATCCAGCCAGAGGGTCAGATCCAGCCTGTCCTAAACCAATGTTTAAACACATTGGCTGTGTCTAGATTTCACCCCTTTTCCGTAAAAGGGATGCAAATTAGACACAGCGCAATTGCAAATGAAGCGGGATTTAAATCTTCCCCTCTTCATTTGCATAAACATGGCTGCCACTTTTTTCCGTCTCGGGGCTTTGCCGGCAAAAAGTGCCAGTCTAGACGGGGATCTTTCGGAAAATAAAGCCTTTTCCGAAAGATCCCTTTTTCCTGATGTTAAGATCCGACTTACCTCGCGGTCCCGCCGCCCGTGTACTCCGGGCGAGAAAAGCTGCTCCGCATCTCCCTGGTCTGCAGACCAGGAAGACACGGAGCAAAGCCGCTGCCCTCCCTCTGTCCCCTCTCCCCCGCAGCTTTGCAAAGCCTCGGGGAAGCCGGCAGCGGAGCAGCCCAGGCGCGCCTGGGTTGCCTCGCTGCCCGAGCCCCCCCGCGGCTTTGCAAAGCCTCAGGGAAGCCGGCAGCAGGACAGCCCAGACGCCCCGCGGCTGTCCCGCTGCCGGCCTCCTCAGAGGCTTTGCTCCCCGTCTCCCTGGTCTGCTGGTCTCCAGCAGACCAGGGAGACTGGGAGCATAGCCGTGGAGGACCCAGGCGGCGGGACCGCGGTGTGTCTTGGTCCGCCGCCCGCGTCTTCCTAGTCTGCTGGGGTGGGGGGGCGCAGCTAGTATGCCCCCCCCCCCCAGCAGACTAGGCTTTTCTCCGGACGCCTGTGGCAGAGCAGCTGCGCTACTGGAGCAACCCAGCAGCACCCCAGCTGCTCTGCCCTAGGCGTCCTGATTTAGCCGCTGCTGAAACTGACCAGCGCTGACTACAGGAAGCCCGAGGCAGAGTTGCTCTGCCCTGGGCTTCCTGGAATCAGCTGCAGATCAGTTTCAGCAGCAGCTGACTTGGGGACGCCTGGGGTTCTTAAGTTGATTCTGTATGTAAGTCAGAACTGGTCGTCAGTTTCAGCAGCGGCTGAATCTGGACGCCAGTTCCGACTTACATACAGATTCAACTTAAGAACAAACCTACAGTCCCTATCTTGTACATAACCCGGGGACTTCCTGTAGTTAATTTCCCAATCAGATACTCTCACTTTTGCCTCACTGTTGGAGATAAGCCACATCCACTCTGACTTATTTAGCACTGATGTCACACTGCCTTCTCTGTATCCTCCCTGCCTTTTTTTCCTTCAGCATCTGATGAAGTGAGTTGTAGCTCACAAGTTTGTACTTTCCTGGGGAGGAGCAATCAACTTCCCTAATAAATTCATTAGTCTTTAAAGTACCACTGGATTCCTTGTTTTTGCTGGAACAGGCTAAAACTATAGGCTAATCACCCTGACAGGAAGTTTTTACTGATGTCCAACCTAAATCTCTGTTGTTACAATTTAAGACCATTTCTTTTTGTCTTATCAGAAGGCAAGGAAAATAATTTTTCTCCCTCCTTATAGCAAACACTTAGGTTCTTAAACTGTTATGTCCCCTCTCACACTAATCTTTTCAAGATTAAAAACCCCCTATTCTTTCTTCTCTCATCTATCATGGTTTATAGACCTTTAATCATTTCTGTTGCTCTTCTCTGGACTTTTTGAAATTTATCCACATCTTTCCTGACATGTGGCACCCAGAACTGGTCACAGTACTCCTGTAGAAGTTTAATCAGCATGGGGTAGAGCAGAAGAATTACTTCTTATGCCTTACTTATGAGACTCCTGCTAATACATCCCAGAATGTAACATGGCTGCAAAAAAAGCAAATATCACTGTTGGCTCATGTTTAGCTTGTGGTCCACTGTGATTCTAAGATCCCCTTCTGCAGTACTTCTTTCTGGGCAGTCACTTCCCATTTTGTATGTGTGGAAATGCAAAGTACCCCTTCCATAACTCTTATTATTCTGTCAAAGAAAGCTGTCAGGGTGGTTTGGCATGATCTGTTTTTGACAAATCCATGCTGATTGTTACTTATCTTTTAAATGTTTGCATATTTAGTCCTTAATTATTTGCTCCATTATATTTCTGGGTTCAGAACTTTAGGTAAGCATTCCTCTCCCCAGGTTATCTTTTTTCCTTTCTATAGATTGGCACCATATTTGCCTTTTTCTAGTATCTCTCCTGTCTTCCATGACTTTTCAAAAATAATCACTAATGGCTCAGACATTTCCTCATCCAGCAACTTGAATATTGAGGATGCATTTCATCCAGTCCCAGTGACTTGAAGACATTTAACTTCAAGTGATTTGTAACCTGTTCTTTCCTTACTTTAGTCTCTGATCCTACCTCATTTTTACTAGCATTCACTGTTAGACATGTAATCACCACCAATATTTGTGGTGAAAACCAAAACAGATAAGTCATTAAGAAATAAGATGTTATTTCTACATTTTCTGTTAATCCTGGACTCACCTTGGCTCCAGTATGCTGTTTCCAGCCAAGGACAGTTGTGAGGGCCTGAAATTATGGAGGTCTTAGACAAATTAACTGCAGCTTTCTCAAAGTGGGCCCGTGAGAAACACTGGTTTCTAGTGAAATCGAGTATACATTTATTTTAAAAAGCAGAGATTCAAGTAATCACAAGTAGACGAAATGGAAACCTATGGCTACATATAAAACACAATCATAACGTATTCTGGAATAAAGACTTAATTAATTAGATACTCTCATATTTTGTAGAGTAATGCTTATCTAAAATCCTTGCAACGTTTTTCATCCAGACTTGGTTTTGATTCACCTTTCATGAGGCACATTCATTCCCTGGTGAGGGATCCTTGTGTGTCCCATCCTTCATCTTGATTCATAAACAGAAGGATCAGGAGTAGGGAAAACTATAGCTTGTTATTCTCACTGTAGCTGACCTGTTGAGTTTCCCATCCCTTCTTCCTTGTGCTATAGATGTTTGGATAGCTGTAACAGCGAGGTGGCACTTGCTTACTGGGGGAAAAAAAAAACTTTCTCCTGCTTTTACCTCTACTTTTTTGAGGGTGTTGCTTGTGATGGCCTACTGAAAAATGAAGGGGATTAGACAGGCACCCCAAACTCTAAAACACACATGTACACTGTTTGAACACCTGGACTAGCCTTTCACTTATATGCATCTTTGTATAAAAAATGTCAAATGTCTTTTGATTCAGCTTTGCTTTATTCATAAAACAACCTTACAAATGCATCATTAAATCCACTATGACCTGTATAAAATATTCAGTATATAATCTTATTCTCCCTGAGCCAGTCCATTGAGGTCATTTCTGGTGTAGACTATGACAGAGTGAGAGTACTTAGATTTAAATAAATAATTTAATCCATGGCTTTTTGAATGTAGCTTCATGTGTTGTCTCTAAATTATTATACAGTACTGGTCAAATACTCTTTCTACAGGTTGCATCTTTCTAAACCGGACCTCTCGGGTCCATCAACATCGGTGGTCTGTAAGGACCATGGATGTTCCAGGATCACAAAGTCCCAGCGTGCTGCCGGGGTTGGGCCAGGAGCTCTGTGGAATGTGGGGGGAGAAGGAGAGGAAGAGTGGTGCGTGGCTCAGCTTGGCTGTGGGCAGGGCGGTCCAGGAGTCAGTATGCGACTCTGCTGGGCAGCAGGGTTTGAGAACCAGCACATGGCTCAGCTGGACTGGGAAGTGGGCGGGGGGGGGAGGGTAGTGGGAGCTGGGAAGCTCAGATCATGGCTCAGCTGGACTGTGGGGGAACACGGTGAGCTGGGAAACTTGGTGGGGAAGGCAGAGCAAAGGGGAGCGGTAGTGGCGGGGGGGGGGAGAGGTTAGAAATGACCCACTCTGGTCTGGCAAAATCCCTTATCTCAGACCATTAGTTCCAGTTCAAATTCTTCCTGTTTAATTGTCTTAACCAGGGGCGGACTGGCCCGGCGGGATACCAGGAATTTCCTGGTGGGCCATCATGTCCACACGCCTTTGCTCCTCACTCCGAGCAGCTCTTTATCCGCGCTGTATGCGGCATGCAGAGCCCAACCCGCCGCGTGCCGGACATGGGGCAGGGCTTGAGGGGCATGCAGAGGTGACATCATGGGAAGGGCTGTTCTCAACCCATTCCCGGGCCTATTTTGATTGCCAGTATGTTCCTGGTCTTAACTCATGCATTTATAGTTTTGGTTCATTGATTGGGAGTGAGAACTGGGTTTAAATCTTATATGTATGCACCACTTATAAATTCAACTGACATTTGAAAATGATCAGCATAGAAGTACTGGATAAGCTAATAGCTGGCATTTTGGTGAAAGGATAAATAGCATATCTAAAATTTTTACATGACTTGACTACTGATATTAAAAAGCATGTTTTTCCAAAGTGTTTCATACCTCTGGTGAAAATTTTCAGTGTTGACAGTTGGAGACTGATGATACAAAGTAGATTCTACGACTTCTAAAAAACAGTCAGGGAGTGAATAGATAAAGTATTTTTACTTCAGATACTTTTTAAAGATGAGCAGTAAAAACGACTGCCTATCATTATCCTTGTGCTCTGTTATTTTAGTCTTTATAAATGGCACGTATGTTAGGATGCAAAATATGTTATTTTCCTTGTTTGTGAAGGTGTGGAAATGCACAGTTCTCACTGAAGTCATCTCCAGTAAACTGGATACACAAAACATGGCTGAAGACTTCTGCATGTAACTTTATTACACTTCTTGTTTAATCTGGAAAGCAATTACTACTTAGGAACCTAAATCCCTTCCACAGCCAAGCAGGTCAAACTACCTATAAAAAGCACACTTGTCCTTGACCAAAAGGGAGCTAGTACTCTTAATTCTGAGTTTTCTCTCACTGAGTCATTCTTATAAAAGGAATTATAGAAAGTTGATAAGGGAAGCAAAAGGACAGGACAAATATGATCAGCAGATTTCTGTACAATAAGAGGGATTTAAAAAAAACATAAAAATAAAATTGGTGGCTTTCAAACTGGAATACACATAGCCCTAAGGGTACACAAGCTTTCATTATCTAGAAAAATCCTGTATCTCTTACAGACCTCTTTTTCCTGTTTTCATAAGTATATTATGAGTCCCCTATTTCATATGGAGTTACATGGTAGACTACATGTACCTGTTCAGAAAGGGTACACAGCCTAAAATGTTTGAAAACCACTATATTGGTCAATTACTAGATGTTCATGTTAGAATAATAATGGTGAAAAGGCAGTAGTATTTAATACACATTTCCTTTGAGGTTGGAGAGAAAACAGATAATGTAGTCAATCATATACTGATCATGAAACACTGTCCAGGAGTAACTAGGAAGATGTTAAGCAGCAGATACCAAAGTTGGACAATTTGTTAAATCAGCAAGTCCAGAAAACTTGCACCCAAGAGTTCTAAAAGAGCTGGCCGAGGACCTTTTTAGGACAGATAATGTTGCTTTTCAGTTAATCTTGAGGAAGTTCCAGAAAACTGAAGAAGTTGAATATTGTGATGATAGTCAAAAAGGGTTGGAGGGAATGACCAGGATAGTTACAATAAAATCTCCTGAGTTATGGACTATTCAGGAATGGTGGTTGTCCAGTCTCTGAAATGTCTGTAACTTTTATGGACTTCAGCCACTTGGAGGGCCAATTAGGGAAGCAATAGCAGGGTGGGAGGGTCAAGACTCCAGGAGTAGTGAAGTCAGGGTTTGTGACCCTCAGGAATGCCAGGGCTCGGGGTTTTAGATCGGGGGGGGGAGGGAGAGTTCGGGGAAAACGTGATCAGGAGCATTCTTTAAACTTCTTTAAAATCAAAACCACCTGATTTAAAAAACAAGAAGATGAAAGGAATGCGCTCTAGGAATAAAAAGAAAATGCAGGCAGAAATCCAGAAACAGAGTGATTACCTGCCATATGGCCTGTGTGCATTTGGTAACGAGCTCCTGGCCTTCAGAGACTGTGTATGGGCTGTGGAGACCAGGGTGTCAGAACCGGAGGAGCTAAGGAAGGCAGAGAGGTACATAGATGAGACTTTCTGGGACACAGTAGAATGGACCCAACTCAGGTTAGTCAGTGTCTGTGCTGTTGAAGAGGGTGAAAGTCTCAGGGAAGCAGAACATCCAACTGAAGCAGAGGAAAATAATCCCATAATTGGTACCCTCTTTCCAGATGATGATATGGTGTCCTCTCACACTGACAATACCTCTCTGAGGTAGGGATCTCCAGTTATTAGGAAAAGACAGGTACAGGCAGTCCCCGGGTTACATGGATCCGTCTTACATCGGATCTCTACTTACAAACGGGGTGAGGCAACCCCACACTAGTTGCTTCCCCCCAGCAGACCAGGAAGACGCGAAGCTAGAGCCCCCCCCTCCCCCCAGCAGACCAGGGAGACGCGGAGCGGCTTTTCTTAGCAGACACCTCAGCTTGAGAATAAAGGACTGAGGGAAGTGAGGTGTGCGAGAATAAAACTGAGCTCTGGAGAAATGGTTGGCTAGAGTTTCCCCTACAATATGTACCTGTTCCGACTTACATACAAATTCAACTTAAGAACAAACCTACAGTCCCTATCTTGTAAGTAACCCGGGGACTGCCTGTATTAGTAATGGGGGATTCGATCATTAGAAACATAAACAGCTGGATTTGTGATGACAAAGAACTGCATAGTGACTTGCCTGCCTGGTGCAAAGGTTGCGGTTCTTTTGAGACATCTAGATAGACATATGTGTAGTGCTGTGGAGAAGGAGCCAGTGGTCATGGTATGTTTAGGTACCACTGACATAAGAAAGGTCCTGGAGGCTAAATTTAGACTGCTAGGTAAGAGATGGAAATCCAGTACTTCCATTGTAGCGTTCTCTGAAATGCTTCTAGTGTCACTCACAGGACTAGGTAGACAGGCAAAACTGCAGGGTCTCCATGCATGGATGAGACAATGGTGTAGGTAGAAGGCATTTAAGATTTATTAGGAACTGGGGAAACTTTTGGGAAAGTGAGAGCCTATACCAAAATGGAACCAGATTGCTGGCATGTAAAATTAAAAAGTTATAGAGCTGTCTTTTAAACTAAGGGGGAAGGCCAATAGGTATGGAAAAGCACATGGATTGGATGGAGACATCAAGTAGAATCTATTAGAGATTCTCTATGTCCTAATATATAGGAGAGGATAAAAATGATAAAAATTTGGGTAAGAAATTATGAGAAACAAATGAAAGGGTCTCAGTCAATTGCAACATGTAAAGGCAGAGAGCTAAATTGTGACCAGTTTTTTAACGTGCTTATTTACAAATGCTAAAAATCAAAATAAGATGGGCGAACTAGAGTACCTCATATTAAATGAAGATATTGATACAATGGTCATTATAAAAACGTGGTAGAATGAGGAGAATTAATGGGACACAATAATACCAGAGTATAAAATATATCAGAAGGATAGAACAAGTCAAGCTGGTGGGCGAGTGGCACTATATGTGAAAGAAAGCATAGAATCCAATGAAATAAAAATCTTAATCATCCAAACTATTGTATACAATCTGTGGATAGTAATCTCATGCTCTTATAATAAGAATATAACAGTAGGGATATTTTACTGACCTCCTGACCAGGATGGTGATAGTGACTGTGAAATGCTAAGGGAGATTAGAGAGGCTATACAAATAAAAAACTCAGTAATGAAGGGGACTGTCAACTGTCCCCATATTGACTGGGGATATGTCACCTCAGGATGCAGAGATAAAGATTCTTGATACCTTAAATAACTGCTTCTTGGAGCAGCTGGTTCTGGAACCCACAAGAGGAGAGAGTGAATTCTTAGCTTAGTCCTAATTAGAGCACAGGATCTCTGGTCCAAGAATATAGCTGAATATAGCTGGACCAATTGGAAATAGTGACCATAATATAATTAAATTTAACACCCTTGCAGTGGGAAAACACCACAGCAGCCCAAAATAGTGATGTTTAATTTAGAAAGGGGAACTACACAAAAATAAGGAGGTTAGTTAAACAGAAATGAAAAGATACTATGGCAAAAGTGAAATCCCTGTAAGCTGTATGCAAACTATTTTAAAACCATTAATAGAGCCTCAACTTAAATGTATACCCCAAATTTAAAAACATAGCAAGAGAACCAAAAAAGTTCTTAACCAAGTAAAAGAAGCAATGAGAGATAGGGACGTTAGTGTATATAGCCATTTAAATGATTAACTGACAAGCATAGGCATCTCAGATAATCCCAACTACATGTGCATACACGCACATGCCCCTGTCTCTGTATCAGAGGCAGTGGAGGTGGGAGGTATGTGCTGGTTCCTGCAGAACTGCCTGCCCTCTGACCTGCTGCCTCCCACAAAATAAGAACTAGGGGTCACCAGATTAAATTAATAGGTAACAGGTTTAAAATAAATAAAAGGAAGTACTTCTTCACACAACGCACAGTCAACCTGTGCAACTTCTTAAGGAGGATGTTGTGAAGACCAAAACTACACAACAGGATCCAAAAAAGAGCTGATAAATTCATGGGGAATAACTCTATAAATGGGCAGGAATGGTGTCCCTAGCCTTTGTCTGTCAGAAGCTGAGAATAGGTGACGGATTAGATCACTTGATGATTAGCTGTCTTGTTCATTCCCTTTGGAGCACCTAGTATTGCCCACTGTCAAAAGACAGAATATCGGGTTAGCTGGACCTTTGGTCTGACTCAGTATTGCTGTTCTTATGGTTTCAGCAGCACAGGGGGCATTAGGGCTCCAGGCTTCATCCTTATAGCTCTATTCCCAGCTTCTTTCCTGGGGCAGAGGGAAGGGGAAGCCAGGGCTCATGGCTTCCCAGGGCTCCACTCATGGTTTCAGCCAGAATAGGGCACACTGGGACTAAGGGCTTTAGTAATGCAGGGAGCACTAGGGCTGAGAGTCTAGTATTTAGGAGAGTGCTACAGGAATTAGCTCTTGGGTCTGTGCTATTGAACATTATCAGCAACGTGGAAGAAAACACAAAATCTTCACTGATAAGGTTTGCAAATGACAGATTGGGGACATAAATAATGAAGAGAACAGATCACCTATTGCTTGGTATCCATGCCATGCATTTTAATACAGTTTATGTAAATGTATATATTTAGGAACAAAGAACATAATCCCTCTTATATGACAGAAGACTCTCTTGGGAAACTGATTTTTAAAAAATTGGGGGATAATCAGCTGACCATTAACTGTCATTGTGATACTGTGTCAAAGAGCTAATGTGATTCTTAAATGTATAAACAGGGGCATCTTAAGAAGGAATAAAGAGGTGACCTCTGTATGTAGCATACTGCAACCTCTGCTGCAATTCTCTGACCTGTTTGGGGGTCCACAGTTCAGAAAGAGTATTGGTTAGTTGGACAGGGTTCTAAAAAGAACCACAAGAATTATTAAAATATTGGAAAACATGCTTTATAGTTTAAGAAAGATTAAGGGGTGACTTGGTCACATCTGTAAATACTCATATGAGGAACAGAAATTTGCTAATGGGGTATTCAGTCTAGATCTAAGATCCAACTACTGGAAGTTGAAGCTAGACAAATTTATACTGAAAATGAGGCAAAACTTAACAGTGAGACACGAGACAACTAATTACCAAGGGCTGTAGTATATCCTCTCTCACTGGCAATTTTTAAATATTCTGTATTTCAAAGAAGAAATGATTCACAGTAGATCTGTGGCCTGTGCTATGCAAGAAATAGGTATTGTTGTGATCCCATCTGGACTTATGATTTATGAATTTGTGAATTCAGTTAGCTAGTGGGGGTATCTCATACCTGTGCCTGGTACATCAGCCTGTTTCTGTTAATGAAATCATGTGTATTAGTAGTCTTTATTGTAAGAACATGAGAACATCCACACTGTGTCTGACCAATGATCCATCTAGTTTAATATCCTGTTGTCCAACAGTGGCTGGTGCCACTTCAAAGGGAATAGATAGAACAGTCATTGAGTGATGATGTCATCCACTCCCAGCTTCTGACAGTTACAGACTAGGGACACACACAGCAAGGGACTTGCATTCTTTATCTTCTTGATTAATAGTTACTGAGGGATCTATTCTCCATGAACTTACCTAGTTTTTTGGAACATCATTATAAATTTGGACTTCTCAATATCCTCTGACAATGAGTTTACTGTGTTGGAGTAGTGATAGCTCTGCTACTGGTAATGTTATAGTTTAAGACAACTATTCTAAATGTTCTAAAATTCACATGCTTATTTGGATTCTCTTCTAATTTTGGTGCCTCGTGATTGTGTAGAATCAGTGTAGTGATCCAAGTTTGGATCATTTGAGCAAGGGATTTTTGAGAGACAGGACCCTAAAAATGTGCATACAAAATCCCATTTTATACTCTCCTTTCCTCACATATGGGGCCAGCATTATCTGATCCTGCTCAGATTGAAGTCCCCTACTGATTCTATATACAGTAAAACTCCATTAATCCGGCATCCAATGCTCCGGGACTCCTGATGGTGCCGGACCATCAGGAACCCGAAAGTGCTGGGGCAGCCGGACAGGCTTCCCCCATTCAGCTGCTGCTGAAACTGACCAGCAGCTGAATCGGGGAAGCCGGGAGCAGAGCAGCTGGGGTGCTGCGGGGTTGGTCTCATAGCGCCGCCCCTCGGCGCTACAGGACCAACCCGGCAGCACCTCAGCTGCTCTATTGCAGGCATCCCCGATTCAGCTGCTGCTGAAACTGACCAGCAGCAGCTGAATCAGGGACACCTGGGGCAGAGCCAGACTATCGTAGGGGGGGCTATGAGGGGTCTGGGGTGGCATCTCCTACCACCCCACTCCAGACCCCTCATAGCCCCCCCCCTTCTGATAGTCTGGCATATCTGATAATCCGGCACCCCCTGGGTCCTAAAGGTGCTGTATTATCGGAAGTTTACTGTATTTGGGTTAGTTTCTATGAGCATTCTACACTAGGGAATTATTTTGAAGTAACTTACTTCAAAATAACTTGCGAAATAACTATTTCAAAATAGTGTGCCCACACTCCAGGGAAGCATAAAAATTAGTACAAGGCAGGCTCCCTTAGTAGGGACATGCTATCTCGACTTAGAGCCCCAGGAAGCGCTAAGGAGTAATTACTCTGGGTAAGTAGTTATTTTGAAATAGCATCAGTGGAGCATCTGTACTACCGCTATTTTGAAATAACTATTTCAAAATAAGCATTATGCCTTATGGAAAACAGGAGTTATTTTAAAATTATCAGCCCATTATTTCAAAATAATGGGCTTGGTAGTGTGGATGCTCCACTTGTGATTTCAAAATAACTTCCTAGTGTAGATCTATGGCACCTTAGTCCTAGACCATTCATTAATACTGAAATGGTTGATTAAGGGAGAAGCTTACTACTCTAACATGGGTTACTCTAAACTGATGAATCAAAAGGAGTGAAATTGTGAGAGAAGTGGTCTGTTGCAGGCCAAAGGTTTTATAGGCAGCATGTTGTCACAGTAATTGAATGTCTCAGAGTGATTTGCTCTGGCTGTTAAACCAGAGTGACACCCAGGTAATGTGAATTTGAGCCTTACCCTTGACAGCTTCTGAAGAATGTGTTTTCTGAATGTTTGCATTCTGCAGGGGTTCCCTCTGGAAGTTTATCACAAAGCCAAAGTGCATCATATAAGCCCTCTAAAATCCACACACAGTGTCTGATTTTACTTTAAAAGTATTCTGAAGGAAATTGGTTTTAGTGAAATAGAGGGAAGGTGAAAAAAGAGTCCAATAAGGGAAAGAAATAATGTCTTACGCTGTTCTCTGCTTTCATAAACAATAGGACGGAATATGATTTTAGGACTGAGTCATTAAGCCAAGAGGTTAAGTAATGAATGTATGGCCTCAAATAATTTTTCATAACATTTGAGTTTAACATTTTGAGGGGCAGAGCTAGGTAATGGGAGGAGGGCATGGGAGCAGAGCAGGAGGTAGTTGAGAAAGTGGAGAGCAGAGTCTTTGCCCCTTTGGCCGAGGGCTTTGTGCTGGCACAGCTACTGAGTGGCCAGCACATCTTAGACAATGACCTTTATTAATGTAAGGGTCATTCAGAGACTGTTTTTGAACACTAAGTTCAGTGACTAGAATTCAGATGAAGAACTGGGTTTCTGACAGGGTAGATTTTGTGTACAGGTAGTCCCCGAGTTACGCGGATCCGACTTATGTCGGATCCGCAGTTACGAACGGGGATTTTCTCGCCCCGGAGGACTCGAGCGGCGGGACGCCTGGTCCCGCCACCCGCCTCTTCCGGGGCGAGAAAAGCTGCTCCCCGTCTCGCTGGTCTGCTGCAGGAGCCAGCTGACCAGGGAGACAGGGAACAAAGCGGCGGAGGACCCGGGGCCGGACCCGTGGCCGCTTCCAGATCAGCTGGAAGTGCCGCGGGTCGGCCCGGGTCCTGCGCCGCTTTGCTCAGCGTCTCCCTGGTCTGCAGACCAGGGAGATGCTGAGCAAAGCCGTGCAGGACCCGGCCCGACCCGCGGCACTTCCAGCTGATCTGGAAGCGGCCGTGGGTCCGGCCCCGGGTCCAGATCAGCTGGAAGCACCGCGGGTCCGGCCCCGGGTCCTCCGCCGCTTTGCTCAGCGTCTCCCTGGTCTGCAGACCAGGGAGACGCGGAGCAAAGCCGCGGAGGACCCGGGCCGGACCGCGGCGCTGATCTGGAAGCGCCGCGGTCCGGCCCGGGTCCTCCGCCGCTTTGCTCCGCGTCTCCCTGGTCTGCTGGGGGGGGGACGCAGCTAGTGCCCCCCCCAGCAGACCAGGGAGATGTGGAGCAAAGCCCGGGGCCTGTGGTAGAGCAGGTGGGGCGCTGCCGGTTGGTCCCGCTGCTCAGCCCCAGGAGTCCTGATTCAGCCGCTGCTGATCAGTTTCAGCAGTGGCTGAATCAGGACGCCTGGGGCAGAGCAGCTGGGGTGCTGCTGGGTTGGTCCAGTAGCGCCGAGGAGCGGCCGCGCTACTGGACCAACCCAGCAGCACCCGAGCTGCTCTACCCCAGGCGTCCCCAAGTTAGCCGCTGCTGAAACTGACCAGCGGCTGACTACAGGAAGCCCGAGGCAGAGTTGCTCTGCCCCAGGCTTCCTGGAATCAGCTGCTGATCAGTTTCAGCAGCAGCTGACTTGGGGACGCCTGGGGTTCTTAAGTTGAATCTGCATGTAAGTCAGAACTGGTGTCCAGATTCAGCAGCTGAATCTGGATGCCAGTTCCGACTTACATACAGATTCAACTTAAGAACAAACCTACAGTCCCTATCTTGTACGTAACCCGGGGACTGCCTGTAATCCCTTGATGAATAAGGGATCATCAAAAATACCTTTGTCTAGGAAATCAGAAGCACTGACAGAGCATAAACAAAAATTGAGGGGACAGTGACAAACTTTGAGGGGGGAAGGAAGTGGAGCATCACTTCTATCACCTCCCCTGCAAACATCCTCTGTCCCCTAACAATTCCTCCCCATTGTTGTTCAAACATGAGAGCGCTCAGGGGCACTTCTTTCCTCCACTGCTTGATCATGCGAAGGAACCCAGAACTTCTGTCTCCTGCAGTGGGGTAAAAACTTACCCTTGCCGTCAATGCTGCTGCATTTGGGGTGAGGGAGGGGGGAGAAGAGAAGAAGTTAGACTCAAGCAGAAGAGTGTGGGGAGAAAAAAAAGCGACCATAGTGGTTCATTTCCCTATACCTTTTCACATCCCTACCCTTCATTTCTGTCCCCTTTCAAAACATACCCTCACTGATGCAACATCAGTCCCTTTACTGTTTCTGCATTCAATTACTGCTCCTCTAACTACAGGGTCCTCAATGGTGCCAGCCCTTCTGTGGAGAGGAGGACTTGGCTGTGCCAGATAGTTACATAGAGAGGAGATAATGCAAGGGAAATGAAGGGACTAACATGCAGTCAATAAAATCTGTTGCCAGTTAATCATTCTCTGGGAAATAGAGGCAGTAGAGGGGGCAAATTAAGCTGTGGTACTTTGTTTTGTTTTTTTTTAAAAAAAGGAAATTAGCTGACCTAAAACTTTTTCTATGCAGAGTAAAGGTTGCCCAGGTGTTGCCAGAGGTCTTTCAGATCATGGAGATGAGCTACATTCATATCAAAATCTAACACCTTCTGTTTGCTAATTCAAAATTTCAGATTCATCAGGCATAGTAATGGGAGCTACCTACATTCAAAAACTAAGCCTACTCCATACAAACTACCACAAACTTGCTAAATCGTATCATTCCTTCACCGATGCCTTGAGACTTTGGCTTCACTTGCCTCTTGATATGCTCCAGAGACATTAGGATACATGACACCATCCTGCTGACAATCTCTATGGCAAGAAGAACTTTATGCATTGTTGTTGATGCAGCCTACAGAATTTAGCCTCCAAATAGGCATACTTGACCCCCAAGGTATGCAGCACTCTTCTTCACACCAGAATAACAGGTCTCCCAACCTGTTCCAATTAATCACTCCACCAATCAGTACAGCTACACCTAATAGCAGAAGTATATGCAGATAAATTCAACAAATCAAATCTATACGAATAGCACATTGTCTTACTTACTCTTCATGTCTACTTATTGCACTCCCCTTTACTGAACTATTCTCTGTGGCTAATGACAGCTGTAGGAAAATATTTAAAGCTGCATTATGGCTGTGGTCTGATTCTGTACCTTAACAATATATATTGCCTGGTTTTAAGAGGTTTACATTTAGCTGAACCTGACATTTTGGAAGATCATAAGGCACTGCAGAGCAATCTTAACTCTGTGTTAACAAAGTATTGAGTCATTCAATTACCATGTCAATTCCTAGACTGGAAATGCTGCCCAGCAGATAATATGAGAAGCTGCTAATATAGCCCATATTTTTTCTTCCAGAATTGAATGGTTGAATTCATGATGGGTTTTTTCCACATTTTTCATGTAAAATGGATGAAGCTTTTAACCAAATGCAAAAAGGTATATGTGGGAGGAGCCAGGTGCCAGCAAAGGTAGTCACTAAGTACATAAGCAATGGCTAATGCAGTATGTCAGTGGGGAGTAGGAAGTGAATTCCAGACACTTGCTTCTGTGACTGAGGCAGTAGTAATAAAAATACTGAAATCAAGAGGACTGGCTTATTTAAACTGCAGGGATCTGGTCCCACAGCTCAGGCTTTGCACTGCTTAAGCTTATTAGGCTCACTTCAGTTGTTTTCCAAGGACAATATCATGGTAGCATAAGGAAAGTGTGAAATCCTCCCTAGCATTTAGTTACCATAAAATGGGTGACACAAAGAATGCCTTAAATTTAGAAACTAAAAGTAGAAAATGTTTGGTTACATAACTGGTTAACACAATGAAGGATTAAGCAGAGAACCTAAAAATTCAACAGTTGAGATCTGCAAAGAAAGTAGACACTTTGCAACCTGTATCATAAAGAATGGCAGGGATTTAGGGAAAAGAGTAAAAAAAGATGGGAGGGTATTTGCAGAAACTGACAAATCCTGAGAAACACTAGAGAAGAAGAAATGGAATGTATAGGATTCATGGGGAAGATTTTGTCCCAAGTATGGATGAGGAAAAGGCTCTAACAGGATCTCTGTATGAAGCACAAAGGCAGTTAAGGAGACAGTGTAAATACCACTAATGTATTATTAGACTTGCTTGTCCTTGCAGTATAGTGTTGCCAAGTGTCTGGTTTTGAGCTTTCTGTTTGGGAAACAAATTGAGAAAATATAAATGTCTGGTATTTTCTAAATAAGATGTAATGTAGATTGTGATGTAATGTAAAGTGTGTCCTGTATTTTTGTTGAAACTATCTGGCAACCCTTTTTCAGTATGTTAGAAGTGGCCAAGAATAAAGGAAACCTATTTTATAGTGGGGAAAAAGTTGTATGTCCTTTCTCAAATGTAGCTACCTAAGAAAAAGCCGAAGAAAGGAAAACGAGACAAATAAAAATGTTTGAAAGGGAGAGAATTAACCCAGCCATCAATCCCACCAAACAGTTTGTAAGATGCAAGAGTCTTTACTCCTCCTTTTTTTTAAATCTGATGTGGGAATGCATACTAAACCATGGTATTGATGAAAAATGACTTGGAAATTAAGTAAAACTGAAAGGGAAATAACATAACTAAAAACCCCCACAAAGATGTCAGATTGTTACAAAAAATTGTATGGAAGATCAAATCTTTTAGTAAGTCTCTTTTTTCCTGTAATTGTTGTGTAGAGAATAGTCTCAAACTCCCTTCTTGAGTGACTTGTTGAATTCTTTAGATAGGTTGGGATAATTTAAGATTTACTAGAATATAAAATATTGAGCAAAAACAGGATTGGATGGTATTTGGGCTTTCATTGATTAGGAAAATATTAAACATCTTTCTTTCCATGCCAGTAGGACTGATAAATGATTGAATAATGTTTATACATTTAATGTTGTAATTGCCTTTGTCCTGAACATCTGTCTTTATTACTGAATGAATGTCTTGTGTTTTTCCATAAATACTTAAAAGAACTAAACATGCACATTTTGACCAGTCTCTAAATAAATACAAAGAGTAAGACAATCATGTTGCCCTTGAAGTTTTTTTTTTTTTAACTGCTAGATACTTTGTCTTATTTTGGGTATATATTTTTAAATATAAACAAGTAAACCCAATAACATGTAACTTTTATTTATGTATTTATATGGTAATTTGGGGTGTATGCCAAAGTGTGATGCAGTGTTTAAGCCACACATGACATGAAAAGGTTAATATTGGCCTAAGGAGCCAATTAAGCTGCCTGATTGCACCTAGAAAGTGACCAGCTGGGGCAGGACAGGGCTTGTTGGCTTATAAGGAGATGGCTGATGCCAGGAAGACAACTAAGGATGAAAGCACAGAAAGGTGATCAAAAATGTGCCTGTGACATAGAGGCTACCATCTGAGCCAACCTAGGCTGAAGGCTTGGTTTTCGTTTATGTAATTTTAGGACTTCAGTAAAATTGTCTGGAGCCTGAGGGCAGTACTACATCTGCAATAGGCCAAAGGACAGAGGGGTAAAACTGAGGTACCACTGCTGAAATGCTACCTCTGGCTACAAGGTCATGGCACCTGGTTATACAATGTAGTTATTAGAGGTGTTTACATGACAGTAGCACAGCTGTGAGGTTGTAGCTGTGCTGCTGTAGAATAGATGTTTCCTACTTTGACAAAAAGGGTTTTTTGTATTGATGTAGTTCAGTGGCTCTCAAATGTATTTGAGCAGGCACCACTTCATTGTATTGGTCATCATGTACACACACAAACGTATATGGTACTGTACTACCACTGAGCTCTGAATGAAGAATGGAGAGTCTCAGCTGCTGGCGGTGTGCCTGGCTCTGAAAGCAACACCATGCCAGCAGTAGCATAGATGTAAGGGAGTCCATATGAAAAGTGCTATTCATCAATATCACTTTTTACAGCAGACTTAGCACATCATTGCTACCCTTACTTCTGTGTTGCTGTTAGCATCTCAGGGTTTACAGCTGGAACCCTGCCACCTTCATGGACTGAAGAGAAGAGGTGGGAAGGGAGAGCCAAGGTGGCAGAGCTCCAGCTGTCCCATTTATCCTTGCCTGTTGGATATGCATGACCCTTTTGCACAAGCCCCAGCTGACAGAGGTTTTTTTGTTTGTTTGTTTGTTTGTTTTTTTACTTACACGTGCTCGCTCACTCTCTCTCTCTCACGTGCTTCTCTTAGGAGATCACCATTTAGTTTGAGAAGAAATGATGTGATGTAATCTCTCTCTCCTAGGTGGAAAAATGTTGGGCTCAACCTAGTTATGTCTTATTGGAGGGTTAGGTAGACCTAGCTATGTAATGCAGGATTTGATCTATTTCATAGGTCTTGACAATCTAGCTATGTCTTTGTCATTTGTAGGTGTAGATCAATTTTGAAAGGAGTAAACGTAATGAACGTCATGAATACTGAAACCTCTAATAGGGCTGGCATACTGATGTTCTTCATTGTTGTGCATATACGCATGTACAGAGGTGAAGAAACTGAAAGTGGTATAGCTCTCTTGTAATTCACTAAAATTCTGCTAAATATGCTGGTGCTTGCATGTTAAGTATTATTCAGTACAGAATGTCAAAAGACATTCCATTTTATAAGAAGATGTGGTAAAGAGAATAGTCCTGTTAATGAAAGATCCAATATGCTGGAGGAGATGCCTGAGGCTTTTTATGCTTGACAGAGATAGATGGGGAAAGTGAAGTTTTACTCCAGAGAATACATCTGTCTTCCAGTTTGTGAAGATGGCTTGGGCTATACCTTATATAGAGTAGAGGATAACAGAGTAGAATACACAGGCAGATGGTACTAAATTTTTATAATTTAACTCCCAGGAAGAGTTTCTAGTAGTGTGTTTCAGTGTAGTATTTGATTAAACAGTGAAAGATTGTTAGTTTTAACAAACTCTTTGTTCTTATTACTAGTAAAAATGTACAGAGTAAAAAGTTTAAAAGGGAAGAGATGCGAGCTTCTAAGACTACCTATATGTGTAGTCAATATTTATGTGATTAGAGTTGGGACATAATTAATTTGACACTCACTATACTGAAAATCCAGGCAATAGAATTTGAATCAATTGAATTTAAAATACCACACAACTAAATTGGGAGGGGATGATCAGATTATCAACAATGCCACATCTGTTGAGTGGTCCTGGATATGCAATAAATCAAAAAAGCAAAGCTCAAGTGGTTTGTATAGTCACCAAGACCCCAAGAAAAAATTAGTTTTGAAATTCATAATAGCATATGAAATCATCAATTACTTGCACAGCACGCAATATAATATAAAATCCATGTCAGGATTTGAAAAGTCCCTTTACTCACAGCAAATGGAAAGATTACCCTTTCAAATGTGAGCCCCTGGGTTTTTCAGTTTCTATTGAAATTAAACTTTCATCCTTAAAAAAAAAAAAAAAAAAAAAGATGCGAAGCTGGCTCTCCAAGTGTAAGCCCATACAACAGTTTTGTCCTAAGACAGAAGACATCCAGCTCAAGGTCGTTTGCTACTTCTTGTAGGAAGAATGTGTTGTAATGAGGAGGCCCAGTATTTTTTTTTTTTAAACGCACATCATGAGTATTAGCAAAAAAAGGTTGAGAAATTGATGTTAAAAATCCCTATGAGTTAAAGAACGTATTTAAATGGGATATGCTTTATTTGAAAGCTTCTGGAAGTATAAAAGCCTTTTTCTGAGATCTTGATGCTGCTGTTGGGCAGATTTCAGAGTGTTCAGCAAGAGAAGCCCTGCATGTCTCATGATCTAAAGCCTGCCCATGTGCAGGAGAGAAATCTCACAAAGATGCAGTGAACTTATCACAAGAGAACACATGGCTCTAAAACAATAAAAGGAGATAAATTCCATCTCAGGTCACCTTTCAGGCTGATTGAGGGAGGCTGCACATCCCTCAGAAGATAGGCTGTGCATCCCTCCTCTTCAGCAAAATTCCGTGGTTTCAGGACACGGTGCTCAGTGTTTGGGCCAGGTAACTCATGGTGTGGCTGCCATGTTTTTACAGGTGACTGCCTCATCCTACTCCGCACATACGGCTCTTATACTTGTAACCAGTAGGTTTAAGGGAATTTGTGGAGGTCATCTTCAGATGCACCCATTCGTCCCTGGATTGAATTGGGGAGGAGGTGTCATGACCCAATTCCTGCCTTGTCATGTCCATTTTACTCTCTGCATACTCATGTGGTGCTATGCACACATGAACTAGTTCTGCTACCTGACAGTCAGCTGTATATCTCTCCATACAAGGCAAGACTAGGGATCCACAGTGGCAGGGTCACTGAATAGAAAGGTTTTGTATTTAACTCAGTTAAACTAAAACAAACCTATTGTCTTGTGGAAAATGTATATAATTTTTCCTTCTTCTCTGATGTGATCTTCATTTTAAAATTGTCTGTTCATTGCTTTCCAGACCAGCTGCTGTGTTACCCAGTGTGGGTGCTACTAATGAAACGAAGAAAGGGAAATTTCCAATTTGGCCAGAATGGAATGAAGCAGATATCAATGCAGAAAAGTGGGATGCAGGAAAAGTTGGAAAAGAGAAAGATAAAGCTGGAAAAAGTCCTGTTTTAGTAAGATGAATTTAACAATTATTTTGTTTTAGCTTAATTTGTTTACATCAGTGGTTCTCAAATTTTAGCAAACTGATGACCCCATTTTGATTTTAAAAGTGGTCCTAGACCCCACACCCTTTGACTGAGCCCCAGACCCTGTCCCCACTTCCTTACACCCCCCACCTCTTCCCCACCCTTTCTACTAGGGATGTAAAATCCTGTTTAAATCAGTTAAACATTACATATAACTAACCACTTAATGGGTATCCCACCCACAGTGCATGGTACACAGTGCTGCAGTCTGCTCTGGCCAGGCTGGGGCAAGCCTGCCACAGGCGGAGGCTGCTCAGACTGGGCCTGTTGCACCATGCCACAGGTGGCGGCTGTTCTGATCTGGCTAGGCCCACCAAACAAGGCCCATTGTGCCATGCTGTGGGCACAGAGCTGCTTCAGCAGAGCAAGGCTGGAGTGCCCCTCATTCACAGTGTGACTCAGGAGGCTTGGTCGGGCCGGAGTGACCCCCCAACTATGTCGACCGCCAGTTAAGTGGTTACTAGTAAGCATCACTTGGTAAGGTTCTGTGGACTCCAGTTTGAGAAATGCTCATCTATATATATTTAATAGAATATGCTTTACTTTAACTACAGAATAATTTGTTTTTGATGAACATGTTAACTTTTCCAGCACATCTTTTAAATTATTGCCCAAGTTGAAGTGGGTTCCCAATAGACCAAGTTCAGTCTTAAGCTAAACATATTTTGCCTCTTTTCATTCATTCAAAGGAAGACACTAATTTTTCTAAGTCAAAGCAGAAATATCTCAGACCATAATTAAAACTGATGTCTCTTATGGAAGCAAACACTTTGCTTTTACACTTTTAGACATTCTGTACCCTTGGTAACAGTATAAATAATGCTGGAAATATAATTATGAATTATGTTTGTGTAAAACACAGAAAAATAGGCTTTCCTAAGGGCTCATGATTCCCTGAGTATTATGTGAATCTTATAGTCTTAACTATTTGTTAATGATCATAACTTGAGTTAACAATTACATGTGGGCCCCATTCTCCTTACTAAATGGATCTGCTAATGTATTGTTTCTTCATAGGGATTATAAATTTGTTTAATAAATTATTAGATTTAAAATATTTCTCTGCTAATGTATTGTTTCTTCATAGGGATTATAAATTTGTTTAATAAATTATTAGATTTAAAATATTTCTCTTTGGCTGCCCAGCACTGTTCCTTATGTGAATTATGGGATAAGGAGGCAGGAGTTTCCCTTCATATATTTTTTGTTTACGAGGTGAAACCTGTTTGGGGCCCTAATACTCCCCTTTCTCTTCTCTGTGGAAAATACCAAGTGCCCCACATCTGAATCAGCCTCTGCAATCTTAGGTCTGGAGGCAGAGAGGGGCAGGATGTGCAAAGTGGACACAGCTAATTTGGAAGAACTACAACTTGTCTCTGACTTTAATGCTATTCTAATCCTGACTGAGATTTGATGGATTTGCCTGCTGTGAAGCCACATTAATACAGATAAGAATAATCTAGTCAAACTTCTTACATGGGTGCTTGTTCATTAGGTAGCCACAGAAGTTTCAAACTTTTGGCCTAATTTGCACCTGATTTTACAGCCTGAGGCTCAGATGTTGAGCACTCATAGCTCCCATTATATCTACAACTCCCACGGTAGTCACAGACTCTAGTGTAATTCTGTCTAAATATAGATTTAGAGTCTAACTTTAGGCTTTCCAGGTAGAAAACTTGGGGCTTAATGTTAGTTTTAGTAGTATTTAGTAGTATCTTAGTATAGGATTCCCTCCATTACTTTAAGTGGAGCTTGACAATTTTAAGAATGGGATTATATGATAGCAGGGGACTGGACTCAATTACTCTTATGTAATCATGGCAGCTGTAAAGAAGCATTTGGCCTTGGAACAATGAGATTCTTGTAAGAAGAAAACATTATGAATTAATACCTTTTGCACTTGCTGCCTAATGTTGGTCAGACTGTGTGGACTTTACTCCCAGAATAAAGGATAGAGCTCTTCCAGCAGCTTTTCTGGAAGACAGAAAAGACTAAGGAATTAAATAATGAGGATTGAAGGGGAAGCAATAAAAGACCAAAAAGTCTTAGGGTATGCCTACACTATGGGATAAGGTTGAATTAAAATACGCAACTTCAGCTACCTTAATAGCGTAGCTGAAGTCAAAGTGTCTTAACTTGACTTTTGGTGCTGTGCATGCTGCAGGAAGTCGAAGGGAGAACACTTTTCCTTCAGCTTCCCTCACTCCTCATGGAAGCAGGACTACCAGCATTAACCAGAGTGTCCTCACTAGACTCACTAATTTGAACCCTGGAAGATTGACAGCAGCAGCTTTGATCTTCTCTCGAGTGTAGACATACCCTTAGGTTCCAGGGAAAAAATGGGAGATCTACTCATGTGTTATTCTGGCAGTAGAAGCTACACAGGTTGAGTATCCTCCTAATCACTGCAAGCACCCAATGTGCTGGACTCTGTCCAGCTCTCATTATCTTTAATTTTGACTTTGCAGACACAGTATATTCTGAGAACTTTACTTATTGCTAAATAACTGTCCTTTCACTTCACTATACCATAATGTATGATTTTCTTCCCAATGAATAATCATGTACAATGAAGCATTTTAAATCTTGAAGATCCAATTGTATAGTAAACAACTGTTCAATTTTTGTAATGTATATTTTATATAGCACGTCTTTGAGGACCCTGAAGGGAAGATTGAATTGCCACCTTCCTTAAAAGTGAATTCCTGGAAACGTCCACATGAATTTTTAACGAATAAGGTAAGAAGCATGTGTTTTAACCATTCAGAAGAGTAGAGACAAGATCTTACAGCAATCCGAATTTTAGATTAAAAAAACTGATTTTCTGTTTTTCTGGCAAAGTACTTTTCATATGACAAAAACTCCAAAAGTTTGTGTGTACTTATGAAGGGGCTCACCTTCTCATGAGCACCCTTTGTGGCCAAAGGCATGTCCTCAGCATCTTCACCCAACTGGCTCTGGGATTGGAGGTGTCCCAGATGGCTTTCCTGGTTGGTCACCTGGGAGCAGGCCGCTTCTTATCTCCCTTTTTTTGTAGCTGTTGGAAGTGGGGGCAGGCAAAAAGCCCACCCACTTTTCTGGCTCTTGGCTCAGGGACCCTGTAAGTAGCAGCTGCCTGCTAAGTATGACTGTGGTCTCACTTCCTGGGCCACCTCCCCAAGAAGCTGCTCCGTCCAGCCCTTTCTCTGGGCTTTGAGGTCAAGTGTTCCCTGCACCCTGTCCAAGGTTCTGAAAAGTGTTGTGGTCTGTTACAGCTAGTCTTCAGCCAATGGACCTGGGTTTCAACCAGGTCTGAAGTCCAGCTCATACTCAGAGCTGTCCAAGATGCTGCTATCCTCCCAGTCAATCCCTAGGTCTGACTGAGTCAAGCTCCAGTGAGGAACTGCCAGGCCCTGGCCTGGCAACTTCTTTTATATCAAGAATAGTGATAGAGATGTAGCCGTGTTAGTCTGGTGTAGCTGAAACAAAATACAGGACTATGTAGCACTTTAAAGACTAACAAGATGGTTTATTAGATGATGAGCTTTCGTGGGCCAGACCCACTTCCTCAGATCAAATAATGGAAGAAAATAGTCACAACCATACAAAGATAGCTTCCCCAATTATCACCTCTAATATTATTAACTCACAGACATTTCCCCTTCCCCACCTCTAATATCATTAACTCACTGGCATTCACCTTCCTTCCCCCCCCCCCCCCCCACATCCCCCTTCTGTTCTGTAATGTGATTTGTCCTTTTCATGTGTGTTCATTTTTTTTAAATTGTATCCTTTGGTATATATGGTTGTGACCATTTTCTTCCATTATTTGATCTGAGGAAGTGGGTCTGGCCCACGAAAGCTCATCATCTAATAAACCATCTTGTTAGTCTTTAAAGTGCTACATTGTCCTGCATTTTGTTTCTTTTATATCAATTTGCTGAGCCCTGATTGGCTGCAGCAGAAGCAGCCACTGTAGTCTGCCTGAAGAACCTCTTTTCTGCTGTTGTCCCTGAGGCTGGGTGTGGCAAGGCCTCCAGCAGGGTGCTTTGGGCCTACTCCACCCCATTACAGTGCTATTTTTGTGAGAAGTTGTTGAGAACAAGTATGAGTTATATTCTTCCACCTTACTCTGACTTGTTCCAATGAAGCCAATTGTATTGTCTTTTTACATGCATTGCTTGGTCTGTATGGCTATGTCTACACTGCAGGTTTCTTTCTGGAAAAATATATGCAAATTGCGGTTTGCAATTTGCATACCTTTTTCCGCTTGTTTTTTCAGAAGAGGTTTTTTCCGACACATTACCCGTCTAAATGGGGTCAAATGTTGGAAAAAACTCCTCTTTCAGAACATCCCTTATTCCTTATGAGGAATACAGGGATGCCAAAAGAACACGCCTGCTTTTTTGGAAACTGTTAAAAAAAAGTGAACATGTTCCCTGGACATGGCAGAGTTTTGGTTTTTTTTTGGGGGGGGGTTGTTTTTTTTTCTTCCAGGACCCCAGAAAACCTCGTCTAGACATAGCCTATGAGAAAAGAAAACTGTAATTTATTTGATTACTGCAATGTTAGTAGCAGCCACAATTGTTATAACAGCAGAGTGGTTGAATTCAGACCTTTTAGAAATGCATTCTTTTGTAGACTTGTCAGCTGCAGACATTCTTGGAACAGGTAACTTAGTCAGCATTCAAAGCCTTCAAAAAACAATGGAGAAAGAATGGTTTGAGACAGATGAAACATGTTAGAACTTCCTGTATTCCATGTTCCCAGCAGTGTACTAAAGTTCACATACTACCAGACAACTGTGCAGTAGTGTCTTGTCACTTAACAAATTGGAGGGAACCCAAGTCAGAGCATCACACCCATGTGACCATAAAAAATTTAAAGTAACGTTTAATGAAAAAATGCAATGCATTGATATAGCAAATTCTCAGGACAAAGAATTGTTTCGGGAGGAGCACATGGTCAAAGTCATGAACAGAAAAACCTCTCTGCTTCAGTTACTGTTTGTCCAGTTGTGTCACCACTGAACAGAAAAGATTAACTGCATAAGTGCAATTACTTACCCATTCTTGTAAATTTACAAAACTCCAATTTTTTTCCCCCTGTAGGTTCCCATACATTAAGCTTGTAGGGAGATATGCCTTCTTGTTCTCTTGAGAGGCCATTGTTCCTGAGCTGTTTTCTCCCGTTTAGGAATACCAACAAGTTTTGGAAAAGTAGCAGTGGGGCCAGAGGATCTGATCCTGATTCTCTCACATGAGCTGCTCAGACTATGGTTTTACTTGAGCAGAACACTGAAGTAGAAATCTGCTATGCTGATCTAAGATTATGATTGTACCCATAATAAAATACTATCCTTGCTTTCCCATTTCAGAAATTCTACTTCTTTGAGCTGCTTACATAATTTGTCTGTATCTTTGACAATGTTTGGATGACACAAATCTAATATTTTTTTATTTGTGCACAATTCCTTTAATTATTTTCAGATGTTACAAAATCAGAACCAAAACAAATAAGTAATCTGCTTGCAATGTCAAAAGCGATGTGCTCTTCAACTGTGAAAATCTGTTGCTGTTGTTTAAATTTAACTGTCCTCTTCCCTGTTTTGTTCCATTTGAAATATGAAGGTTCTTAAAGCACTTTCCCTGCCCCTCTTGCTTTTTCAGTCTTGTCAGTTTTACTTGTCAGCTTGTCAGTTTCATTTTTATTAAATATGCAGTAAGTGTGTTTCATGTTTAAATTTTTAATGGGAGGGTGGGAGTGGAAAGAAATTCACAGGGGCAAAAGATTGCATGATAAATACTGCCAAAAATAAAGTGAGTTGTGGTAACTAAAGGACTGAAAAATATGACAGCCAGAAACCAATAAACTATATGTGTATAAAATCCTTCAACTATAACATCCATTTTCACAGTGCAATTAGTAAAGCATTTAATGCACTTCCTATTTTAACAACTTTTTGTTTTGGTTTTGATCACCTTAATTTAGTGTCAAATTGCTAAAATTATTATAAGCGCTATAGTTAATTTCATTGTTATAATCAGCAAGAGATCAAAAACAGTTAAAATTATGTAGTTAGTGTTAAATGTGGCTGAAACAGAAAAGATATGGTGAAGGTATGTGTATATATAAAGTAGTAAGAGAAGATTCAAGCAATCAGAAATAAAAACAGTTTTGTTTGTTTCCAAAGACTTCCACTGCCATCTTCCCATCTGCTATTGCCAAATTACTCTAAAATAAGCAAACAAACAATTCTGATTGTATGCATGGGTAATAGTTTCTTGTGGGTGTGCTGTGTTGTGTGTTTTTTTTTTAAATTAAAAAAATATATATATATATTTTTTTTAATCTTCCCAGTTAGTGTCCTGGTGAAATCTTCATTCATATCAGGTGATTTTTTTTTTTTAAAGCCCAGATTGCACGTGTTTTTCTTTGGAGCATTAAAGATTGAAGTCAGAACTGAGTTAGTGATTATTTAAATGTATAGTTTGTTTTAATTTGAACTCTTGTGAAGACATAATCTGGCACACATTGTTTGGAGAAAGCACACTAGTGAAGAGACACACTTTAGAACAAAGTACACTTGTGTTTTATGATAGTGTGAAGTTATAAATTGTCAATACATGGAGCTGGAACAGCTGCTGAAATGGAATGTGGTTTTTTTCAAATGATTCCTGAGAATACTGTGAGATGAAAATAGTTAGGAATATACTATGCACTGTTTAACTCATTCTTAGGAAACTTTAAAATGTTTGAAAAGCTAGTAGAAAGTGAAGAACCAGGCCTCAAATGGAAAGGAACAAATGTTTGTCTATTTTGGAACTATCCATTAATTTCTCACTATAGAAAAAGGTTCTTATTGTAACCATGACATTAGCACAAATTGTGTCATTTGCTATATACTGAAGTACATTTCTTGAAGTCAGACAGTAAAGTGTCTTGTTTCATCAAGTATCAGAGGAGTAGCCGTGTTAGTCTGAATCTGCAAAAGCGGCGAGGAGTCCTGTGGCACCTTATAGACTAACTGAAGTGTAGGAGCATAAGCTTTTGTGGGCAAAGACCCACTTCGTCAGATGCATGTTTCATCAAGTGTTTAGTAGTAATCAACTTAATGATGCTTGAATGTGTTTTAAAAAAATCCCACAAGAAACCAATCTATTTTCCCATACATTTTCTCAGAGGAAACACTGCTTCTGGATAATTTTTTTTAAAACCGCATTTACCATATACTGGACAGAGACTGTACAAAACTGGAATTTTTCGGTAATTGCATTGTTGTTAAGTTTAGAGTGATACCAACAGTGACTCCAAGTTAATTGGATATTGAGTCATCTTGTGGATCTTAGTATGGTTACAGAAAACAATAAATGTAATCATTTGTAAATCATCTTACTCTGAAAGGATATTTTCACAATGCATAAATTATAAAATGAATAGAGATCAAAATGATAGTCTGTTTGCTAAGTGGATCATCAGCATGTATTCTACTTTAATGGTGACTCAGGCCCAGATGTCTGAATCTTTGTAAATAACTAAGTTACAGTTATACAAATAAATGCCTATTGAATACTGTGGCAAACTTCACAGTGACTTTATTGGAAACAGGAGCAGTCCTGAAGATTTGTTTTTAAAAACAAAATTACAAAACAACAGATATCTTAGAGCCAAATGATTCAAAATGGGTTTTAATATGTTGGGTGGAAAATATCTATGTTGTATTATCTTTTTAATTACAATATCTGATAATCATAAAAATGAGAAATTTACTAGAGCCAAATATAATCTAAACAGTCTTTCCCTTGCAGGTCTGTCAGCACATCTATCCTATTTTTTAGCATCTGTAGTACATTATAGTGTGTGTGTGTGTGTGTGTGTGTGTGTGTGTGTGTGTGTGTGTGTGTGTGTGTGTGTGTGTGTGTTTTAATAGACAGCCATTTCCGCTTGTACTGAATGAGGCAGGTTTTTTTTCTTGAGATTATTTTGTCTGTCATGAAAGAGCTAAAAATTACTAGACCCTAAATTAACCCCTAAAATTCGTTTTCAGTTGTTCTTAGTTGTATATGAATGTTGTGCAGTGAAAAGAGCACATTAATGTTTGTCCATTGGACATAGAAAATGTATGGTAATTATCAATTGTTAACTAAGTTCCTAATGCAACTTAATGATTAATTTAAATTTTGAACACCCTCTGGGTTTGAAGATTTTATTTTTCCTTTTAAGAAATACTGAATTTGCAAGTCTTGCAGGTGATGACCGACATTGCTAGAATTTATACACTTCAATATACTTTGGGGATTTTTATTCTTTTCAGTGAATATAGCCTCATGCTTTTCAACTAAAACCTCTTTTCTTGCAGGTTCCTGTAATAGTGAAAAATGAAAACTGGTTTGACCTTTTTTCAGCAAATGAACACATACTTGGTAGTGAGGTATGTAGTCAATATTAAACACTTATCTCTCAGCATTAGTGATATAAAAAGACCATCAATAGGAGAAATTAACTACAGTAAAACCTAGGGATATCAACGTGTAGTCGACCTGTGCTTATTAGTTAATCCTGTTAGAGGCAGCAAGGGGGAAAGGAGGTAGCTCCCCATTAGCACTGGTTCTGATACACAGCAGCAGCATGGAGCGTGAGGGGGGCTGGTGGAGCCAGTACATGCAGGAAACAGGCTTTCATGCCAACTGTCAATGGATATCAGCTTCTGTGGAGCCCAGGGCCAGACCGAGCCATTCCGGCTCCCCAGGCAGACAGGTTAATTGCGCCCTGGGTTGGGGGAGGGTGCATGCGTGGTTCCCTCCTCCCCCGTGCTGACATGAGGGGGAGGGCACATGTGCGGCCCCGCCGGCACGTGGGGGAGGGCGCGTGGAGCTGGCGGCAGCAGGACGCATGTGCCCGGCGCAGCCCAGCCTGGCTACTGCCACTGGCGGGCAGCCCGGGGCAGGCCGAGCCTGACTGCAGGACCCCGCGGCCATTGGGGGAAGGCTGCTGGCCGGTGCTGCAGGGCTTAACGCGGCCCCTGCCCCGGGCGGCCGCTGCAGGGTGGCTGCCGGGAGCCAGGTGCGCGGTGCCTGATGGAAGCTAGCGCCCCTTACAGCTGCCATCAGGCGCCCCCCGCCCCCATAGGTTGGTGCCCCGGGCAGCTGCCCGGCTAGCCCATTCCTTAATCCGGCCCTGGTGGAGCCTCCTGTTCCCACAGAGGGAGGAAGGAGAGGCAGGAACTGTTGCTCACGGTGAGCTGTCTTAAAAGCCAGCTCCCCTTGAGCACCAACTCTGTGGAGTACCTGCCTCTCTTCCCCACACTGCTGCCTTCATCAGAGGCAGCAGCATGAGGGGGGAAGATAGGGGAGGCTGCCACGGAGCAGCCTCTGTCTGTAGCAGGACCGGCTCCTACCTGCCATCCGCACTGCTGCCTCTGTATCAAAAATGGCAGGGGGCTTCCTAGGAGTGGTGCCTGAGTGCATTAACTGATGGCTCTACCCCCGCAGACTACTGAATAATCATGTAACCACTAAAATTAGATGCAGTTACATGATTATTGAATTAATCAATATCTAACATACCTAGTAAATCCTGTGGTGTGAGGGAAGTATGACCAGGACTATTTCTGGGAGCAGGGGGAGGCGTAACTGCCTTGGGGTCCAGCAATTTAAAGGGGCCGTTTTATATTGCTGCCAAAGCCCCAATATGGGGCAGTCCAGGCAGTGCTGAGGTCCAGCAGTCCAGGCAGTGCTGAGGTCCAGCTACCTTTCACCCAAGGCTCTGCCCCTTCTGGGAGTGCAGAGCTGCCTACACTCTACCCTACAGCCTGGCGAATGGGTGAGCCCACTTAGGGGTGATGGACAGTCTCCTATTAGAATCAAACAGATATAATAATGGATAACCATTCATAGAAACGAGACAAATATAGAGACAATGGGAGGCTGATGAGTAAAATGTGGTTCTTTTAAAGTAAGCGTGCAGACTATGAATAAGATTTGTTAATACTTGCATGAAAAATTAATGTACAGGCAGTCCCCAGGTTACGTACAAGATAGGGACTGTAGGTTTGTTCTTAAGTTGAATCTGTATGTAAGTTGGAACTGGCGTCCAGATTCAGCCGCTGCTGAAACTGACCGCCAGTTCTGACTTACATACAGAATCAACTTAAGAACCCCAGGCGTCCCCAAGTCAGCTGCTGCTGAAACTGATCAGCAGCTGATTCCAGGAAGCCCGGGGCAGAGCAACTCTGCCTCGGGCTTCCTGTAGTCAGCGCTGGTCAGTTTCAGCAGAAGCTGACTTGGGGACGGGCAGAGCAGTAGGGGTGCTGCTGGGTTGGTCCAGTAGCACCGAGGAGCGGCGCTACTGGACCAACCCAGCAGCACCCCATCTTCTCTGCCCCAGGCGTCCTGATTCAGCCGCTGCTGAAACTGACCAGCAGCGGCTGAATCAGGAAGCCTGGGGCAGAGCAGCTGGGGTGCTGCCGGGTTGGTCCAGTAGGGCCCAGAGCGGCGCTGCGGGACCAACCGGCAGCACCCCAGCTGCTCTGCCACAGGCGTCTGGAGAAAATCCTAGTCTGCTGGGGGGGGGTGCATACTAGCTGCGTCCCCCCCCACCCCAGCAGACCAGGAAGACGCTGGCGGCGGACCGAGACGCACCGCGGTCCCGCCACCTGGGTCCTCCAGGGCTTTGCTCCCAGTCTCCCTGGTCTGCCAGGGAGACGGGGAGCAAAGCCTCTGAGGACGCCAGCAGCGGGACAGCTGCGGGGCGTCTGGGCTGTCCCGCTGCCGGCTTCCCCGAGGCCCCCCCCGCGGCTTTGCTCCGCGTCTTCCTGGTCTGCAGACCAGGGAGATGTGGAGAAAGCCCCGGAGTACACGGGCGGCAGGACCGCGAGGTCCTGCAGTCCGTGTCCTCCGGGGGAGCCCCGTTCGTAACTGCCGATCCGACATAAGTCGGATCCGCGTAAGTCGGGGACTGCCTGTATATTAATTCTAAAAGGGAACTAGTATTTAGAAAAGGAAGTAAAGATCCTTAAATTTAGGGTAAGTTTAAAAGACGTATGAAATCTAAAAGTGGTGAAAAATATTTATCATTTTAGTGTACAATATTCACCATATAGAAAAGAGGCCAAGAGTGGGAGTTCAGTTAGGTACTGGTTAGTATGAGCCATCCATGTCGGTGTGTCAGAAAGGCTAGTTATAAATGTAAAGAAAGGATATGCTCCTTAAAGAACAGAGTATGGCAACATTATTATTTTGGAAAATATGTACTGTAATTGTTTTAAAAAGAGTGATATTTTTACATTTTATAAAAAATATAAACAACATCCAGTACAGGAATAGAATCATAGAATCATAGAATAATAGGACTGGAAGGGACCTCGAGAGGTCATCGAGGAACAAATATTATTTTTCATATCTTGCACAGGAGGTGGGACAGAGTGGGAATGAAACTCTTAAACTCTTAAAATTATGATTTCAAAATAAATTACGTGTCTTTTTTTTTCCTTTGGTTGAGCCTGTCTCTAATTGAGAATAGGGAAGTGGAACTCCAAAACAAAAGCTACTGACTTTAAATGTGGCTAACACAATGGACTGAAATATTAATAAAAATTTAAATACGTACATATTTAACAATTTACATTTTACATATTTCATGTATCATTGTTACTATGCACATTGATGAAAATCGTTTTAGGGCAAGAAAACTATTTTATAAAAGAGACAAATTTAATATACCTATTGAACTGCTTATACTGTATTTGAGTAAGATAAAAAGGAGGGTTTAACTTGCCAAATCATGTAATCGGTTAACCTTTAAATGCAGAACAATAGACTTATGTCTTGCATAATAATGAAATACTTCCTTACCACAAAAGGTCACTTATGATCATTAGTGAAGTATATAATCCATTACTCCAGCCAGCATTCAGATTTCCTAAAAGTTCTAGGCTACTTCTCCTGTGATTAGTGTCAGTTTTTGTAGCTCTCATATGGTGGTGAATCATGACTGGTCAGTGAAGTGTTTATTTTGTATTTTGGTAGAATGTTTGATTACAGAAATGTTCTTTAAAAAATAAAAATGCAGCAAAAAGCCTCCTGGAAATGCACTATAATTAATGCATCCTACTAGATATAAGTACAGAGTAAGAATAGTTTCTTGTTTGCTTTTTAATCGTTAGACCCCCATTGGTTTCACTTTATAGTTTCCCACCCATACTGTTATTGAAACAACACAATTGTGACATGAGATGTGCTGTTGATGGCATGCATGAATTAATATGTCTATTAGCAGTTGTCATGTTCATGAAGCTTTGTGGATTTGTACATACAACTAAGTGCCATATAGTATGCATGACTTTTAAGAATATTTGTGCTGATAAAAATAAATCCTTCAATAAATTAATTTTAATGCACTCTTCCATGAGACTTGCTTTTCAGTTAACATTTGAAATTGCTTTGCATTTTCTAATATAATTGAACTTTATTTGATTTTTTTCTTAATGTGCAATGTAAGAAGTGAAAAACAGCTAACTTTAAGAAAAATTCTGTCATTTCAGCTAATGAGATGGATAATAAGTGAGATTTGTGCTGTCTGGAGGATCTATAATATGAATGTTTTAACTAACGAGGGTAAAATTAACACAAATGAAATGCCTACACTCTCTTGGAAGCCATGGGAGCATATTTATGCCTTATGCAAGGCTATTAAGGGACACATGCCCCTGTACAATAGCTATGGAAAATATGTAGTGAAACTTTACTGGATGGTAAGTACTGCTTTCAGTGTTCTAAAATCTATATAAAATGTTATTTCTGTGTACAATTAATACTGTTAATATACAGTACTATCTTTAATTATCAGGATAAATATTTCACTTTGTTGAAAACATGTTTTCTAGTTTTAAAATTGCTAAACGATCAACAAGTTGAAAATGAAAATTTCTTTGTATACTTGTACAGTTTGAGTTTAGATCCTAGATCATTAGTCAGTAATCCTTAAGAAGCACACTACCTGGAGTATAGTATTGCTTGTTAGAAAATTATATTTATCTAGGCACTACTGAAAAGTAAATAATATCTACAGGTTCTATATACAGTACCGTAGAGAAGAAATGTGTAACTAATGTTGCATCTGCTTAAGGGGCTTTCCATATGTATTTTGCTTTCAAACTGAAATTTTCATTATTCAAACTTCAGGAAGAATTTGAGGAAAAGTGATTTAGCCATTCACTACTACAAAAAGAGTGGTTAAAATATATTTTTACATTATTTTTAAGGGATCCATTTTGAACAGCACTATTACTTTAGCAGTTTGGAGTAGAAACTTGAAATTGATAAAGCCTGATTCAATATGCTTAACTTATGTTGTTGCTGTGCTGGGTAAAATGTTGTTTTAATTTTGCTTAGTTACTGGAGATTTCAAAATTCATGAAACGCATGTACTTTTTAAAATCTGATCACAGTTCTGAGATCCATAGTGTTAATAAAATTTTAAAAAAGCACTCCTCCCATCATTTAGCATCACACATGAGTACATGGACAAGCTGAGTAGAAATTCTCATTTAGCACATTTGAAAAAAGTATTTAAATCTGAGACATTGTGCAGATATGTTCTGATCTTGTGGTTTGAATGGTTTAATATTGAAAATGAATGCAAATTTTTCAATAAATTCAGACTAAACTAGACCAAAATCTCTGGTGTATTAGGAGTAAGTACAAGTTTGTTTGTTTGTTTTTGTTATAAAGCTTAATTTATTATCTTTAAATAGCTATTGGACACACTGCATTTAAAAGTAATGACTATTTCAGACTTTATTATGGCTGGATGAAAGTTAAAATCCCCAAATTGCATATTAGATTTCAATAGCTGTAGCACTAAATTGAAGATAGTCAAGCAAAATGTTAATTAAGGGAAAAATAAATGAACCACATTTCAAATTAACCTCAGAAATTTTAATTTTCAAAATACTGAGTAAGAAGTTGTCCACATGGGCAAGGAAGGCAGAGTAAACAATAGGTATGGAAGTCACTATAAGAAATCAAGGCAAAATAAGTGCGTTTTGGGGAGAAATTAGATAGAGAATGACAATGCTTGACCTGGTAGAAGACTGATATCACTTCAGAAGGAAAAGCAAGAACAAACAAAACATGAAAAGTGGGAAAAGGAGGGAAGCAATGGAAACAGACGTAGATAGGACGGATTTGGGAAGAGCATTAAAAATTAGACTGGAGCACTTGAACTTTATTTGGAAAGTGACAGGGAGCCAAAAAATGGATTCTGACCATGTCACAGCACAGGAAAGGACGACTGCCTTAGCTGCTGAATGCAGGAAATTCTGTACTAAAGGAGGAGGCTGTGGAATTCTTAAGGGTGAGGTGGAAAGAACTGTGATACGATCAGCGGAAGTCCACAGGAAGAAACAGATTTTAGAAATATTAGAAATGGCAAGATCTGGATATTAAGAAAGGAAGAAAATGAATCAGTATCTCCTAGATTATGCATTTGATATATGGATAGGGAGCTGGGGAGAAGAGTTAAGAAAGATTAAAAGATTATATTTAAGAAAATAGTAGGATATCGATGAGGAGGCGAGTAAGACCGAATGAGAGAGAAATCTGGACAAAGGTGGCTTTGAGTGATATTAAATCAGAGATGATCAGACTTCTTGTTTGTAATGCAGTTGCACCTATCGAGACCCCAGTTGGGGACTTTGTATCCCACTTACTGGGCACATAATAATGACAATTTCTGTCTGAAAAGGCTGGTAGTATATGTTTTGAGACAATGAAAGAAGAGGACATCAACTAGATGATGAAAGCCCAAGATGAAAGCCCAAGAAATAGACTATCAAAAAGTAGCTGGTTAACACTAAGAATGTGGAAGATGGATCAAGAAAATGTGTACGGAGATGAGGATCATGCATTTGGCAAAGAAGGGTATGTATACACTTGCACCCTCTTTCAATAGAGGGAAGCAAATGAAGACATTCGAAATTGCAAATGAAGCCGGGATTTAAATATCCCGTGCTTCATTTGCATATTCGCATTATGGCGCTATTTTGAAATAGCACCATAATGCGAATATGCAAATGAAGCACGGGATATTTAAAGCCCGGCTTCATTTGCAATTTCGAATGTCTTCATTTGCATCCCTTTATCGAAAGAGGGTGCAAGTGTAGACATACCCAAAGAAATTACTAGTGACTCTTGCAAGAAGAATTTTAGTACCGTACTAGAAGATTTACCCAGCGTTGCACAGGTCCTTAGCTCAAATAAGTTTTCTTTTTCTTCATTTAAATCTTTGTGCTGGGGGTGGGGAGTTCAGTATGCAGGATGCTTTGGGGTTAGAGGACAACCCCAGCTGTCTTTCACTGCAGGAGGTTGGGTCTAGGTAAGAAGCACCTGTCCATGGCTGTTGAAGCTGGCAAAGCCAGGGCAGAGGTGCACGTCCCATGGCTCGGGGACAGACAGACACACAGACAAACTCTCTGAATTATATAGTAGAATAGCTCCCTGTTAGCATAGTGGGATTATAGCTGTCCTGGTCCCATCTCTTGCCCCTTGTTGCTCCCCTGTAGTTATTCTACAGTATAATTCCCTCCTAACAGACTCCTCACCTTTCCATTTTATGAGAGAATCAAATTCAGGCACATCTCATTGTCTTGACATAATCAAACTCTTACCTTCCTTTAAGTTATGATAAGAGGAAGCTGCATACTAAATTTGGTGGTCCTAGCTCTTATAATTTAGGAGGAGTTCTTGAACAAATGGACTCACAGACGGATAGACAGACACACATTTCTTAAGATAAGGTATAGGATTGAGAGAGATCAAGGAGGGAGTGGAAGGAGAGAAAATAAAGGCCTAGTGAATAGACCACTCAATGAGCTTATAGATAAAAGTGAAGATAGAAATGAGAGGGGGAGGGGGAAACGACAAGAGGAAAGAAAAGATGTTCAAGAGAATGTTTCTTTAGGATATGCGAAATAACAGTATTACTGAATATGGAGAAAAGAGCTAAAGTGAAGAGAACAATTAGCAATAAATAGAGTGGGGAAGAGGGAGAATAAAGCAAGTTAGGATACAAGAGATACATGGATTCATGCCAAAGAAAAATAGGTCTTTTGTTAGTTATAATTGTTAATGCTTTTCTGCTGGAGGACAGGAACAAACTTCCATCTAACAGGTGCTTGTTAAACCCTTCCATATTCAGTCATTTCTTTATGTTGGTAATATTTCTGGATTGGAAAATGTTATGCTATTAACCCAGAGGTTCTCAAACTTGTGATACCGGTACCCCCCTCTAAGTTGCTCACAACCCCCCCATGGGGTTAGGACCCACAGTTTGAGAAATGTGTTATTAACCTTTCAACATGGTACACAACCCTGTTTTAATTGTAAAAGCTTCTGACTTCTAAGCTTATTTACATTTTAAAAACTCTCCTACCTCATCTTCTTAACAAACCTTTTCCTCACTAGCCTCATTGCAGTAGCCCTCCATCCTGCACACATCTGCAGGCTGTTGGTCATAGCATGTCTCATTTTATTGGCTAAAGTGCCTGACTGTTAGAGCTTGGCATATCATTGAAGTAGCATGTTATGGTATAAGCTTGCAAATTCTTCAGCTAATTAGATTACTATGGGTATGTCTACATTATGGGTACGTCTAAACTACATGGCTCTGTCGACGGAAAGGCAAAGTCAAATGAAGCTGCGATTTAAATGATCGTGGCTTCATTTAAGTTTACATGGCTGCCGCGCTGAGCCGACAAACAGGTGATCAGCTGTTTGTCGGCTCAGCGCGCTAGTCTGGACGCTCCCCTGCCGACATCAAAGCCTTTTTTCAGCAGCCCCAGTAAACCTCATCCCACGAGGAATAACGGGGCTGCCGACAAAGGGCTTTGATGTCAACAGGGGAGCGTCCAGACTAGCGCGCTGAGCGGACAAACAGCTGATCAGCTGTTTTGTCGGCTCAGCGCGGCAGCCATGTAAACTTAAATGAAGCCGCGATCATTTAAATCACGGTTTCATTTGACTTTGCCTATGTGTCTAATCTACATGCCTCTGCCGACAGAGGCATGTAGTCTAGACACAGCCTAAGTGACAAAGTCAAAGTAAGATACGCAACTTCAGCTACGTTAATTGCGTAGCCAAAGTCGAAGTACATCAACTCCTGTCTACACTGCAGAAAGTTGAAGAAAGAACACTCTTCCTTTGACTTCTCTTGCTTCTTGTGAAATGAGGGTTACAGAAGTCAGAGTAAGAAGCCCATTATGCTGTGTAGATGCAAACTCTGTTACTTCAAAATAATGCTGGTATGTAGACGTGACCTGAGTTACCCACACACAAATCTCTGTCACTCCCACACTCTGAGAGCATACACCTACCTACTTTTTACCCTAGGGTTCAGGGTGTCTCTCCATTAATTTAAATATGCAGTGCTACTGAATTACTAGTGCTTGGGGCATAACTTCACGTGGACTTGCTTACTTCTGAGTTATGGCTGACAGCGACCTTTGCAGTGGGAAGGGTGACAACAAGGGAACTAGGGAAAATTTTGAGGAGTCTGTAGCCTCTGCAAGTGCCCACATACCCCTACTTTTTCCTGTATCTCAAAAATAGGCAAAATATTATGCTTAGGGACAGCAGAATGGTGGTACACTACAGCCGCCAAAGAAAGCGGGGGGGGGGGGGAGAGGGGAAGAGGGGGACATAAAGAAATGTGTGTGACCATATAATCTTGTGGAGGTGCCAATTACCTTGAATTTAAGACTTTGGTACGGGGCTCTTCAATCTTTCTTATCTTTAATGTTTGAAAACCACCTCAATTTTCCTTTTGTAATAACCGTATCTCAGACCCCTTACATGTATTCCATAATCCTTTGTACTGTCCTTATAGCCTCCTTACAGACACTACTTTCTGCTCTCTGATTCAGGTCAGTATTTTTTTCACTGTTGTTCTGTCTTCAGTCCATGTTACATGCATCTTTTGCCTTGCAGTCCTTATACTAATTCTGTAGCACAGAAAAAAACATACCTTTGCTTACATATCTCTCATAAAGAGATGTTAGTGTGTGCTTCAGAATCTAAATGTCTTTGCAGAGATGAGAACTTCAAAACAAAAGAACTGGAATTCTGTGACCAGCAAATCGTGTTTCTGGATGAGGATAGCAGTTGGTATGAACCTTAGCATGAGAGAATTGATTTGGATTCATGGTTGAAATGTCTGAGTGAGCCTTGCAGTGTACTTTGTGTTGCTTAGCAACTACATGACTTAGGGCTCTTTCAAAAATCTATACAGATAAAAATAAAAATTCTTCCATAACCCTTGCAAAATCACTAATCTCAGCTCAATGTTAAACTAGTTGCTTTAGTGGACATGTTATCTAAATTTCTAAATTTCATGTACAGAAACGTAAGAAAGAAGAGTTATATTCTCTTATCCTTCACTCTGTTAAAATATTTAAAGTATCTTCTGAGTCTTCGAATGAACACAAATGCAAAAACAATAACAAGATTAAGGGAGCTTTAAATATTACCACCTATGCATGTTTGCTGCAACATTATGATTTGGTGCACCTTTTTAAAGTAAGAAAATAAAACCCTATGTATGTTCATTCTATTTTTAAATATCCCCAACTTCGTTAGTTTGAATATTAGGAAATTCAGATTAGAAAACGCACACATTCTTCTATTCAGCCATTAGTGAAGTTTTAAAATGGAGTTGAATTAGCTCAGAAATACTCTGATAAATTTTTAGGAATGCTTCTAAAGAGATTTGCTAGTAGGATCACTATGAACATATGATAACCTCTCAAAAGGTAATTTTAAAATAAATATATGCGGAACTAAAATGGGAATAAACAGTGAAAGTGAAAGTTCATTCATAACCATAGTTGCTACACTGACAAAATCTAATATAGTGCTAAATTGTATCTTTATTAATTGCCTTGGGTAATAGGTGGTGCATTGCCAAACCTCCAAAGCAGTAGATGCAGAAACTAATTATAAATCTTCACTCTGAGAATCACAGCAATGCCCCACTGCCATGTATATTGGCCAAATGGGACAGTCTCTAACACAAAGGATTAATGGACACAAATCAGATATCAGAAATAGTAATACACAAAAACTTGTAGGAACACATTTTAATCTACCTGGGCACTTATTAATGGATTTAAAAGTAGCCATTCTTCTACAAAGGAATTTAAAAAAACAATATAGATGTAGAATGGGCCTTGATATGCACGTTTTATTTATATAAATTTTATACACACAAATCTTCTAATTCACCAGCCATGCAAATGGATGGAGAGGAAACAGGGGCCACATGGCCCCTCTCTTTCCCACCTCCAGAACAACCTGGCACATGGTATCAGCATCAATCAGTAGCAAATTACTTTTCCAATGGAGTAAGGAGAAAACCAAGGCATAAAATTCTCAGAGGAGCAGCTGTGTTAGTCTGTAACTATAAAATACCAACAAGTAGTCCTGTGGAACCTTAGACAGCCTGTGGCCCATGACGACGTGTTGGTTTTTTATAGTTACAGACTAACACAGCTGTCCCTCTGAGAATTTTATGCTTTGGTTTTCTCCTTGCTCCATTAGGATAGTAATAGTTCCATGTGCCAGGTTGTTCTGGAGGTATGGAGGTGGGAAAGAGAGAGGCCATGTGGCCTATGTCTCCTCTCCATCTACTTGCATGGCTGGTGAATGAGAAGATTTATGCAGGCAGCCCTCTCCCTAGCACTGACTTGTAATGCTAATAGCCCATTCAAGGGAACCAGGAGTTGGTTTCCACTGCTTGAGTCAGTTGCATGAGAGCAGAGAGCATGATCTTACCCCTTTATTTTTGGGTTGAGGGTATGGTCTGTTGTGTATGCTGGACCTCTATAGGGAAAAATAGCATGTAATAAACAACTGTATTGTAACACATCTGCACAGTTAAAGTTGCATAGGCTACTTTAACTGTCATTTCCTGAGTTGTGTGTGTTTTAATCACTCACTTGTATTCTCCCTTCACTGAACTTCCCTTTTTCCTTGCTTCCTCTGCTGGTTCTACCGACTCTTTCAGTACCTCCGGAAAGGTGAAAGTGAGAGTGAAGGGATGACATGGAGGGGAAATCTGGGGGAGAACTGAAGGAAAATTGAGAGTGGGGAAGAATAAATGACTTTTCTCTAGGCTTGTTTCAGTGAGACATATTGTCTCTTAAGGACTCAGCATATGATTAAACCCTTTCTCTTCGTTGTTCTTGATATACCACATCCAGTTTCTTCAGCAATAATTCTAATAGCCAATGGCATTCTGGCACCTCCACTCCAGGCCCACCTACAGCAATTCTAGGCCCCAGGGCAGAACAGTCAATGGGTCCCCACTGTTCCTGTGTAGATGTGGTTTGTCTGATATTTGGTCAGCGCTTCACCTGTGCTGGCAAGTGCCTGCGAGCTGCCGGCTGTGCAGCTGGGTGCACTCTTCTGGCATGACCTGGACTTCTGTATTCCTGCCCAGTAGGACTGCCAACTGTTTAATTGCAGAAACCCAAAGACCCTTGCTCCGCCCCTACCTTCAGGCCATGCTCCTGTCTCACCCCTTCTTCTAGGCACCACCACCTCCCTTGATCCTCTCTCCCTATGTTATTGGCTCTCCCCCACACTCACTCAGTTTCATCAGACTGGGGCAGGGAGTTGGGGGGGGGGGGTGAGCTCTGGTAGGGAGTTTGGGTGTAGGCTCTGGGCTAGGTCAGGGAATTGGACTGTAGGAGGAGATGTGGGAGTTGGCACTTACCTCAGGCGGCGCCTGAAAGTGACTAGCACATCCCTCTGGCAGAGGCTTCTAGGTAGGGGTGCCAAGAGGTCTTCATGTGTCACTGCTCCCACTGACCAAAGTTCCCAGCCAATGGAAGCTGGGGAGTCTATGCTGGGGATAGGAGCAGTTCAGGAGACCTCCTCATAGGCACGTGTGCTGGATGCTTCTAGGACTGGTGGGGAGGGAGGGTGAACAGACAGCTTGCCTTAGTCATGCTGTGCTGTTGGGGGCATGGCAGGACATTTTAAATCTTCTGTGTGTCCCTGAGCAGTTATCTCCTTCCTTCTCACCCTTCCCTGTTGGTAAGCCTGCTTCACCCTGTGTTGTTGCAGTAGAACTCCTATTCCTATTCTTCTGTTCTGGGTCCCAGTTCTCTACAATCAGAAATTGTACTCCAGAGGGAAAGAATTGAAATTTATGGGTGCAAAGCTTAAGTAGGAATTCTGTAGGGTTCTCATTCATTTGTATAGGAATGCCTTTTAGGATTTAAGAGCTGACATAGAATGTACTCATTCAACATAATGGCAAAACCATTGGCTTGATTTTTTTCCCCTTGCACATTCAGTCTGTTAATTTCTGCCAATAATATCCTTCTCCCATCTCTACCAAATAAAATTGATCCCCCAAAATTACCCTGAACTGCTTCATTTCTGCTCTCTATTTCATAAGGATTTCTGTTTCTGAATTTGAACTCTTATTTTATTCCTTGGGAATGATTTCCCCTCTGTCGCCAGTCCCCCTCCCTCAATGTACATCTTTTAATAATATCTACTTAGGCTTTTAAGAAGTCTGTTGTCCATGCAGGATAATTACAATACGGATCTGAAGATTTACTATCTTTATGAAAATAAAATGTCAGTCAAGGGGAAAAATCAAATAACATCTGAAAATAAAAACAAGTATGTTACATTTCAGTTATGTTGTTTAATTATGAAAGGTACCCTTAGTATTGCAGTCTTAAGAATTACTTAGAATTAGTGTATCCGTAAGCTAAGAGAAAAACATTCCTTTTTATTTGCCCATTAGCTTGTACTGCTTGCTTAATGAAACATTTGGTTGAGCTGCTACATGAGAGAAGAAACAAATCTGTGTCATTGTTTGAGGAATTAACCAAAGTTATTGAATGGCAGACCTTTTTAAAAAATGCACTTTAGAAATTAAAAAAAAAAGAATGATGGCCATCAGGAAATATTCTTGCCTTTAGAGAGATCTATATATTTATACTTTTTTGATTTTTACTTATGGTTTAAACTCTTTTTTTAGAGTCTGTCTTCTAAAATCTTAAGAATTGGTAGGAGCACCAATTACACAGAAATGGGAACCATCAGACTGAATTTACGTAGTACTTATTACATTTAAAAATGTATCAAACTAAAGCATACAGATTATAGCCAATTTAAAAACCATTATGTAAATTCATTTAACAGTAGCAACCCTTATTAATATAGTCTCACTAGTGGTTTTTTAACAAAAAATAGGTTTAACTAAGAAAGCATTTGTCTTTTCTTGATGTGGTGAACTTGTTTCCATCATTGTAAGTGCAGAGCTTTCTCAGCTTTTTGGTAAACCAGTGAATTTGAATATTTTGAAAACAGCCTAACAAGCTTTGTTAACTTTTATTAATTTAAGTTCAAAGTGTTTGAGATCCTGCTTCTGGGGCAGGTTCCTCTCCTTCATGGAAACATTGCAAGGAACTCTTTCCCTGAGGATGTATGCTGGAGCCCATCAGCGGCTGTCTTTTTTTAGACCTGGTCGCTCAAAAGCGAGATATGATCTTTTTTTTTTTGCTGCTGTTCATCACTTGTCCTTCTAGATTTTTATTTTTGTTTTGTTGATTGTATGTTTTGCTGGATCAACTTTCTAATTTCATTTTTATTTGTATACTGCTTATTCTTAATGATAAATAAAAGAGTTGAGATTAATGGGGCTAAAAGATTAACCCTCTAATTAATCAAAGCAGCAACCCAGCATATACTTTGAGGGTTCAGCGGCTTTTTCATAGGTCAGATAGCTTTTTAATACCTTAGCGTATGTCTACACTGCAGCGTTAATTTGAGTTATCTTAATTCAAAATAGTTAATTTGAATTAAGCTAATTTGAAATAACACATCTATACACAAAATCTATTTCAAAGTAGCGTTTTGCTATTTGGAAATAGTGCATCCACACTGAGTGGACCCTGAACTGAAGTTAAGGCTGGCCGGAACCAGTGCCGGCATGGCATCAGGTTAGGTCTTAGCCTGAGGCAGCAGCCCCAAATACTAACTGAGCTCCGTGCTTAAAGAGACCCTACCCTCACCCCGGACAGACAGTTCTCAGGGTTCCCCACTTGCTTGTCTACCTCGATGAGGGACAGCAAAGCAGTCCTGTCTTGGAGTGCCCTGAGTGCCCTCACTCGGGACACCGCAGCATTTGGCCACATGGAGCCAGAGCTGCCCCTGGGCATGCTGGTGCATCTCACGGGGTTGTTGCCATCAGTCCAGCTGCACTTGCTGCAGGCTGCCATCCAGGGAGGGTCCATCGAGAGGCTGTCAGGATCCAGGAGGCTCTGCAGGAGAGCATCCACCCCGAGGAGCCCTCAGAGCCTCCCCAGTCCTCCCCACTGGAGGACTGGCTCGTTCCCCATTCTTCCCTCACATCCTTCCACTTACCTCATCCTAGCCCCCGTTCCTGATGTCAAATAAAAGACACGTATGTTCAAAAATAGAAACTGGGTTCATTGAATAAAACTGGGGGGGGGGGATGAACCTCTGGGGAGACCGGGTAGGGGACGGTGATGGCACTTACCTGGTGTGGCTTCCCTGGACGACCCTGTTGACTCCAGTGCTGGGACAGCTTGGGGGTCCCAGTGTCGTGGCACCCTCTGCTCTGGCCCCTCCACCGCACCCAGGTCAGTGCCCTCTGGCTTTGCAGCCGGACTGCAAGCAGGGGCGGAGTAGCGTGTCGAAGTGTCTGGAGACGTGGGGTGTCCGCGGCTGGCTGATATCAAATGTAGGCTGGAGCCATGAGCACACATGTGGCTTGCAGCAACCGGGCTGAGAGAGTGGCTGACCGGAGCACTTCCGGGTTCCAGTTGATGCCAGACAATTGGAGTTCTACTGTATAGTACATCATCTAATGTTGACATTGACGACTCAGCACCAACAGAAAATTGACTTTCACAGCACTGCTTGAAATGCAACCCCCACCTTTTCCATCATTTTCAATGGGAAAATTGACCCCACATAACACGTTTTCGCTTAGCAAGAACATTTTCTGAAATGTATCTACCATGTTAACTGAGGAATCACTGTAATTGCTGTTTCAGTTTGAGACAATTGAGTGTTTAAAAATATGTGCCTTATTTTTAGTAGTTCTGATTACAAAAACATGAAGGCTGTGTCTACACTGGCGTGATCTTACGTCAAAGTGGCTGCTCTTGCGCAAAAACTTGCTGCGTTTCTACACTGGCCGTGTGTTCTTGCACAAGTAAACAGATGTTCTACTGTATAAAATCAGGGCTTCTTGTGCAAGAACTCTGATGCTCCTGCTCAGGAATAAGCCCTTTTGCACACCTGTTCTTGCGCAAGAGGCCAGTGTAGACAGGCAACATGAATTTCTTGAGCAAGAAAACCCTATGGTTAAAATGGCCATCAGAGCTTTCTTGCCCAAAGCACATCTCTTGCACAAAAGCACATGCCAGTGCAGACGCTCTCTTCTGGAAGAGTTTTTGCAGAAGAACTCTTCCGCAAAAGGGTATGTCTACACTACATGGCTCCATCAATGGAGCCATGTAGATTTGTTTGTTTGGCAAAGGGAAATGAAGCCATGATTTAAATAATCGTGGTTTCATTTAAATTTAAATGGCTGCCACGCTGAGCCGACAAACATCTGATCAGCCGTTTGTCGGCTCAGCATGGCAGCCATTTAAATTTAAATGAAGCCATGATTATTTAAATTGCGGCTTCATTTCCCTTTGCCGATCAGCCTAATCTACATGGCTCCATTAATGGAGCCATGTAGTTTAGACACACCCAAAGAGTTCTTGCGCAATAAGCTGCCAGTGTAGATGTAGCCGAAGGGTTTAAATGTTCATTCATAACACTAAATTAAAATCGAGGCCTTGTAAATAATTCAGATACTATAGTGAGTGCATTATAATAGAACTTCATTAATAGGTCAATAGAACCATCATTTCTCTCTCTATACCATACATGATTTAGGCCTTAGCCCGTAAACTTTAGCTTTAGGCATATCAGTGGTTCCATTTTAAGACAATGGGATTATTCATATGCATAAAGTCATCCATGAGCCTAAGTATTTGCAGGATGAGGCTTTAAAGAAGCATGTGGAATTTGTTTCCAAGGACTCTGTGATAGCAATTGAAAATATGTCCATACCTTTTTAGGACTGCATATAAATTTGCTAACTGAAATAAAATAGTTAAACAGAAAAGGATAATAATATGGATGATCTAAAAACAGATTCCATGAATATCTCATGTATTCTGAACGATTCTTTTTGCATATTGCAGAATACCCACAATATTTTAGAATCAATGATGGTGTGTGTTAAATGTTAAAAATATATACATATCATCTGTAGATATTTAAAATTCTTGCCTGCTTTTTGCATGTTTTGCAGGTGGTGTACAGTGTTCCAAATTAATAGGTTAAGATTTAATGTGGCATTATAGTAGAGATTTGTGTAGATAACAGAACTGGAAATAATCTGTAACAAAGAATTTCAGTATTTGGAATGCTGAGTGTACTTGCTAAAGTTTCAAATTGCAATCTGTGTTACAGCTATAATAGGAATGGCTTCTTGGAGAACACTACACTGACTTTGTTTCTTATTTCCATCGCACAGTCTTAATGTTTCTTTTCTTTCTCATTCATAGGGATGCTGGCGAAAGATCACTGTGGATGATACTATGCCTTTCAGTGAAGAGAATAATTTGTTGCTCCCAGCTACAACCTGTCAATCTGAACTTTGGCCACTGTTGCTGGCGAAAGCAATCATGAAGCTGGTGAACACTGAGTATGTTTAGTGAAAACTCTTATCAGTTTGTTCTATAAAATCTGAATAAGCAACAAAATCCTAATATAAGGGCAAATGTTTGTAATGGTAAATGTATGCTTTTTGAACTCCAGTGTGAAAGCTGATACAGTAAATTTGCCTAGTAAACTTTCCCAGGATCTGTAGCTGATAGCTATGTGTATGTGTTTATACACTGTCAAAGCTTCATAAAGAAATGAATCAGAGGAATCTTCTTAAGTGCCTTTTCTGTCCAACATTACTGTGTGTGTTGTAAAAATCCCCCAAAACCTTCACATGCAGAGCAGAAATGTTATACACATTTTAATCACTTTGGAAGAATGGAGATATTTAGATGATCAAACCAAGGTAACTTACATGCAATATTGTCCTAATGCATTCTGCTTGAATATTATGTCTTACATCAGTGACACTAAGCTAAGTAATGTTTCACCAATCAGCATGGGCAAATAGAGGTGAAAATAAAATGACTGTGCTGGTGTGGTTAATGATAGAAATCTGCACGGTGATATCATATACTTGGTTCTGTTCAGTCTGTAGCTTGTTTCCTAGTCCAGTAAAGATTTGAAGTGCTCTGGATGCAACATACTCAGCCCCTTGGGCAGGAATAGTGCAACTCTGGTTTCTTGGGAAAGGGAAAAGAAGTTCCTCCAGCCAGTTAAGGGTAATAATGATGCACAATGAAGGGATTCTTTTTAAAGAAGAACGGAGTCATAGTGTAGAACAGGTTATAAATTGGAGACACTAAGGAGGGAAACCTTAAGGCCATCTTTATTCTACACAGTTTTGTCAATAAAAGAAATCTTTCGTCAACAAAACAGTGATAGCATACACAGTCCAGTGCTCCTCCTGCTGATTTAATTCTGCTACACCCATAAAATAAAATAACCTGGATGAAAGGTGTAGAGATTTTTTTCCAACAAAGTTAAAGTTAGAGTAGACAGTGTGTTACTTATGTTGACCAAATTACCCAATATGACTGTTCTTGTCACCACTTTGAAGTCTGGTGCCCTGTAGCCACGTACACAGGTCTGTGCCTCTCCTCCTTTAAAACCCAGAGTATTTTTTAAATGCCTCTTCCTGCTTTGCTTTGGGCAGACAGCTCAAATAGCATCTTCCCAGTGAGCATGGTGGCTCATTGCAGCAAACGTGCTTCTGCCTGGAGTACACCTGAGCAGGGGCGGCCCGTGAGCCTAGGCAGACTAGATGGTCGCCAAGGGCGCTGCCAGCCTGGGCACCCAATGATGACGTCACAGGGCACCCAGGCACCCCCTTATTACGTCATGGCGATTGACGGGCGTGCAAGCGGGGGCGCCAGCTGCTACAGCTGGCCTCAGGCTGCTCCTGCACCTGAGTTGTTGTATCTGCTGGGTGTGTGCAGGAGGAGGCTGTGCAGTCACAGCTCCATTCCAGCCAAAGAAACTTTGATACCTATGGGCAGACTGCTTATGGCATAGAGTTGAAGGGGTATGTAGCGAGGTCATTCCTGTCACCCCTCGCCTCTTGCACCCCCAGTCCTTGTCCCCTTCAGTCCGCCGGCGGGCCACCGGTTTGTCGGCCTCCCGAGTATCTGCTCCCCGACCACACTCACGGGACGCCGGGGCCGGCACGTCCTCACCTGCGCTCGGCCCCCTTTGGCCCTTGGGTGCGCTGGTTGCTGGGCTCCACTCCCGGCAACAGTCCCTGTGCCGCTGGACCGGGGTCTCCCGTCCCGGGGCGGGTCTGCTGCCCTCGGCTGCTCTGGCCGGCGCCTTCCAGCTGCTGTTCCACTGGGGCTGCCTGTGGGGAAAGAGAGAACTCCGCCAGCTCCCATCCCCTCCTGGCTCTCTCTCCCCTCTCTCTCCTTCCCACCGCTCTTTTGAATAGGCGCACCGGGTACGTCCTCCCCTGCCGTGCTCTCGCCACTCGTGCCCCCCGCGGGCAGCGCGTCTGCAACCGTGGTTCCCCGCTCGGCTGCGAGCTCACTCTGCCCTCCGGCTGCCAAATGGCCGGCTTCCCCTGGGCACTCCACTGCCTCCCTGCTGCGCGCTGCCCTAGGGCTGCGGCTGTCAGTGCGGGGAACGTCTTCCCCATCACAGGGTATGAGAAGATTACTCACCAGTGCTGTGCCAAGATCAGGAACCCTAGACAGGCATGCTAGAAGGCCAAGGAAACCAATTGTCAAAGATGTGCTGCTTCTACAAGGGATTGCACACTATCCTTTGCATTGACCCCTAACTCCACTGCCATAATCCTTGTGGATACTTTTAAGGGGAGCTGGAGGCAGTAGCCAGTGGAGTGAACCCTGAGGGCAAAGTGGTAAATAAGAAAGTGGAGGAGGATGGTGGATAGGTGACAGGGTCATTCAGTGTTGTGGTGATCTAGGACCCAGTTTGATAGCAGTCTGGAATTTCTAGCTTCTACTCAGAGATCACCACTAACTACTTCACTGTGAGGGCACTTTCATTTTCATGTCATTGTGCTGGAAGTCAGGCAAGCTCAGAACACAGCTCCAGGAAATTGGCTTTATGTATCCAAAAGTTCTTTCCTCGCTTCCAACCCCTACCTCCGTCACTTTGCAATACCACCACTCAGTGCTTGTTTCCCAAGCCCAGCACTAATGCTCCAACATGTGCAATTGCTCTGTGAATCCCAACATCAGTCTTGAATTCTTTCTTTCCATGGCACACAGCAGGGCAGATGCTGCTGTGACATTATCAGATAGCAGCTCATGAAATACTGTAAAATCAACTGGATTGGGTTCATATTGCTAATAATTAGTGCAGAATCCATGCTTCTAGACTGCGATGGGGGACACACAATTTACAGGGGCTGTTCAAAAGCAGTGCAAAACGTATTAGGAAACTCATGGAATGATGGGATGAAGAAAACTGCATGATGGGATGCTGAGCCTATTCCCACGGTGCACTGCGATCTCTTCCAGAGCACCCAGTAGCAGATGCGAGTTGCATAGTGGGATAGTTACCCATGGATGAAATGCTCTGTTTGTTAATGCAAGAGCACCGACAATGGATATGCATTGCTATCACAAGGATCATTGTGTGGACGCGCACCACCAATTTAATTACAGCAGTGGAAGATTGTCGGCATAATTTAAGATGACTTAACTTTGTATTTTACACATTGTCTACTGCTAAAACAGAGAAGAAAAAATAGCATCAAGGATGGATTATCATTTGTAGCAATATAAACAAATATATATGTTCATTTTTAAAGGGTAGATTATATTTAGCAATAAGTTAAAATTCTACTCTGAGGAGTATATTTTATTAGGTCAATTTTATTTAAAGCATGACCTTTAAAATAAAGATTAGGACTTTTGATTAGGAAAAGGAAAGAAAAATAGTGGAGCTGGAGACTTGATTCTGAAGAGGCAAAGTTTCAAATGAAGTCTTTATTTCTGTTGCAGTCTGGTGGGTGTATTTTGTGGTATTTGACAGAGAGGGTCACATCTTATGTATTTCAGACATAAGGTTTGCCAGTCACTTAAGTTATCAGGTGAGAGAGGTTTTCATAGTTCATGAATGATACGCTGGATATTCTTTAACTCATGTCTTTTCCTTAATGTTCAACTTTTTAAACACTTACCAGTATGCACTCTTATTGAAGATTCATATATATCAAATCTTTACAAAAATAAACATCACAGAGACAACTAATTATCAAACATATAGAAGATATTTTTGCTAATATTTATCAAAAAGTGTAATTTAGGGATACTTGGCAGTATAGAGCAAAAACCAGAACATTACAAGATATTATTGATAATTAGGGCTTACTCATGATTTTGTCACATGTACTAATCATTGTGGTTTAGCACTGCTCCAGGATCAACCTGGGAAGCAGCTGTGACTCAGTCAAAGCTTGCCTCCCAAGTTCCTCCTTCTCCAAGGCAGTGGTAGGATGTGCCCCGAACCAGAAACTGCTCTCAGCAAGCAATGATGTGTCAAGAATTTCAGCATTTGAATAATGTTTTTTTACCTATATCCAAATGAGTTATGTTTTCTAGTATACTGCAACATTTAGTTATCAGAGTTTAAAAAAAAATCTAGACTGAAGTGTTCAAAAGCTTATTAGTGACTTAGAAGCCCAAGTTCTATTTTCAAAAGTGCCGTTAGGCTTATGAATAACTTGGGGGTATTTTTAAACATTTTACCTGTGGAATAATAAAATATAAGGTTATTGGAAACATGACTGAGGTCTGAGAATCCAGAAAAAAGTTGTATATGTGAAAGTTGTTAATTCTGGGTGGCAATTATAAATCAACAGAGAAATCTGGTAAACTAGAATTTTATTTGTAACAGACTTCAGATGACCTTTTGTTTCCATTTTTCTTCCATTTTCAAGTTACTGTTGGATGACATTGCAAAAACAAGTCTTAATTGTAGTAAAAGATTTGTTTAAAAGGGTGCATTATACCGGTCAATAAATTTAAAGGAGAATAAGCTGCAACTGATGTATCTGAAAATGTATTCAGGAACAACCAGAACTGCTCTATGTGTGAATAGCTTGTTTTACAGTAATTTGCTATTATCTGTATTCCTGATCTAATCTCTGTTGAAGTTATTATTGAGTATTGACTTTCATGGGAGTTGTATCTGGCTCTACTTAACTATAAATATCTTAATATATATTATATATGAATTTCTTACAGTATACATGAAGCTGGAAAACGAGAGTTGGAGGAATTCACAGTTCTCCATGCTCTTACCGGATGGATACCTGAAGTTATTCCTCTCCAGTGAGTTCTCCTGTTAAACAACTTTAAATACTATTTTTCAGAAAGCTTAGATGACCTGAGAGGTGGACCTAAAATCAGTTTGTGACAGTTCAGGTTTTAACTCTAGTAACTGGAGAGATGTATGTTGAAAGCTAAGAAGCTTGCAGTCGTTGAAAAATTTTGCAATGTTTTCTGACACTTGTGAAGCTGTTACTAAAGTTAGAGCTGCTGATGCTTATTTTTTACATATTTACACTGTTTAACTGATATTGAACCCAGCAACAAACCCAGTTCTGTTTGCACTAGGTATGTCTAGTTTTATAATGATATATGGCTTTAAAATGGATAGCAAAGATTATTTTGATATATAGTATTGTAACTTTGTGTAAGAATTTACTGTAGAAAATACAGGCTATGTGAAAGTAGGAACAGAAGTTGAGTTCAATAGATTGCTCTTTTCATATTTCTAAACGTATGCACTTTTATTTCAAGCCAATCACACTAAACTTGATTTAATAACGCTTGCATTCTCCCAGCCCCCTCTTCTCAATAGCTCATATTCAAGTCCATTCTGAATAATCAGTGCAACAGGGAGCTAGTCTAATATCCTCCTTTTTTGAGTGGTTGATTGGGATATAAGGTATACAAGGCTTTCTTTGTAAAAGAAAAAGTACTTTTGCAACATGTGCCTTTTCGGTGAATGTATTTTAAAAGAAACAGTTAAACATTGAATGGACTAATATTCTAATATGAAATAGTACATAATGGGTCGCAATTTCAGTCTGTTTTACATAGAGCTCCAACTTGTTCAATTTAGGTTACTTAGATGTCTAAGCCTCTGAACATGCCTACAGATTAGGAATTTAGACCAGGGATGTTAGATATTGGGTAATTGAATGGTCAAGTAACAGCATGAATTCCTATCTATTACAGTACTTGACTATTCGGTAGTCCTGAGGGGCAGGGCCGGCAGCCAGTGCCCTTTGGCCCCACTCCCCAAGAACCCACTGCTACCTCACACTGTTGCCTCTCTATCATAGCAGCATGGGGTAGCAGGTGGGAGCTGGTATGCAAGGGGAGCAAGTTTAAAAACCAATTCTCCATGCAGACCGGCTGCCTGCTACCTCCTGCTGCTGCCTCTGATACAGAGACAGCAGTGCAGGGTGGCAACAGGGGAGGCTGCTATGAAGCAGCCTCTGTCCATGGCAGCCCAGGTTGGCCATGGACAGAGGCTGGTCTCTGGAAGCATCCCCTGTCCATGATGGGCCCCAAGCTTGCCACGGACAGAGGCTTCTCCATGGGAAGACAAATGCAGTGGGTGTGGGAGCAGGAAGTACCACTGAGCTGGTTCTGGGGGGAACCGGTTGCCTCCTGCACCGGCTCCTGCTTTGTCTCACTTGCTGTCTCTGATACAGAGGCAACAATGGGGGGATGCTAGTAGTGAACAAGATTGACCGATAAGCTTAGACTTATTGATTAATCGTACAGTCAACTACTCATTTGCATCCCTAATTTAAACATCCAGATCACCTAAATTACAGGGGCCATATTGTATCCATAATTTACTACTGCAACAATGAAAGCCAGTGTCTACATATCTAGCTCTAAATATTAATTTTTGGTTTTGTTTTGCGAATAGGAAGAAAGCAAGTATTGCACTGTTGCTGAGTGCAGTAATGCAGACCTGGCTACCTCTTGTTGCCCAATCAGCTATTGAAGGATATGGCTTTCATTTTTCTCATAGTTATTGTGGGATCTGTTCGTGTTCTCCCCCTACACACACATCTGTTGATCAAATTTTATTTTATTTCTGGCTGTAAATATCCTCTGCAGGGAACCAGCACAATAGAGGGCATCATATCAAGGAGGGAGAAGCTGTTGGAGCTAGTTTTATTAAAGTGAATAGGAGAGTCGTGAATGGGATTGGCAATATGCAGCCAACAGACTGGACATGGTTCATCAGAGTTAGCTCCTAGTGGGCTGGCTGCTCAATGTGTGTCCACAGGTACAGCTGATTGCAGCTCCTGTTGACCTCAGATCATCATTCCTGGCCAATAGGAGCTACGGGAAGCAGCATGAACCTGGCAAACTTAATCCAGCCCACAGGCCACTTATTACCACATCTGGTCCAGAAGGACCTGTGGAGAGATGTTTTCTTTTTGCAAAATCAGGATGTACTCATTTAGATGATTACTCACTGTTTCAGTTTAAGATCCTATTGTTCTAAAGTTGCAGAATGATCTACCAAAGATTTCCACGTTAGTTGTAAAGTATCAGGTCTTCCACAGCCTCTCCTACCAAGCCTGAGCAAAGGATGGCTCATTAATGCTTGATGTGCTAGCTCTGCTAATGAGTCTGTCTCTTTATTGCCTAACACAAACACCTTCTTGCTAATTCTTGTTTTTCTAACAATTATACATAAAATCATATAAATATGTACTTGTGTTATTTCAGCTAACAGTTACTTTTCAAATTGTCATATTGAGTCAGCCTGCAGAATAGCAGTCTCAGAATGAAGAGTAGAAATCTTATTCTGTAGCAAATATGAGTAATGTTATTGTTTGTATTTTTTAAGGCCTGGATATTTGGATAAAGTTTGGAGCTTTTTAAAAGACATAGTGCCAGAATTTAAGCTACCAAATGAGACAACACCTGAACTGAAAAATCGTCCATCAGACATGAAAACTAAAGACACCAAAGGGCCTGAATTAAAAAATGAAATTCCACTTGCCAGTAAGCAAGCAGAGAAGGCTGAGAAAATTGGCAAAGGTAGGAAACTGCAGAAACGCTACTGTGTTTTCAAGTTTAAGGTAGGCTAAGTTGACAATGCTCAGCATTCAAACACATCCTACTGTGTTAGAAGGGCTTTGGAGTAGGTGCCTCCTGATCCGTCTAGGTAAACAGTCCTCCCAGCCACCAGCTGAAACTCTCAGGCTACTTAGGGACAGGAGCCCAAACATTCCCTGTTGGAGTCCCTCACCTTCCCAGACATTCCCAATGTCTGGCAATGCTGACATTCTCTTTATCAGCTTCTCTCAGCTATAATTCCTCTCTGCCTCACTCCAAACTCCTCTTCCACTCTTCCCCTCCCCGAGGCAGAGAAGGCTTTTTAAAAGGCCTTGTAGCTGTCAGAAGTGAGATCAGCTAGACCTTAATCAGCAGCCCCATCTCAGTTGCTCCTCCTCTGCTATGATAATTCCTTGTTAGCTGCTCTTGGCTGCCCTGAAGTAACCCTCGCCTAGGTAGCCAGGGTCTTTCTACTTTTTAGAGCAGCCTCTATCTCCTTCTAATCAAGCCCTCTAGTCTGATTCTGTCACACCAGTTAGTTAATTGAGATTTTATATCCCTAGCATGTGCTACAGGCTAAATCAGGAGACTGGGAATGAAAGCAGGGTCTGGAATTCGGCAGAAACTTGGAGACATTAGCTGTTGGAAGCAGATCTAAGGATCTTGGATGGGGATTGAAAACTGACTGACTGAACAAAGAGGAGAGCTGAGGATGATGGAGATCATCAGGGACTGAGACTAGACTGTGAAATTGGAACTGGGAGACTTTAGGTATAAGACTCAAAGGCAGAGGGGTGCGGTGACTGGAGGCCACAGTTGCAAAGAGTGATTGAAGATCTGGGATGGTGGTAGTGAATGGGGACTGGGTAAACAAAGAGACTGGAAATGGGATGAAAAGCCTGAGAAGTGGAAACTTGGACTGGCTAGGTAAGAAAAAGTGACTACCAAGCACACGCTTTACAGAATCTGGAATAGAATCAAATTCCTGAGTCTCACTATTCCTCTGTGCCAGCAAACCCTCTGATAAGTGTCCCATCTGCCCCAAATTGCTGATTCACACAGAGTATGACAATCTCCTACTGCTATCAGTTACTCTGTTACCTCAAGTGGCACAGGTCTAATGTGGTGGATTTAAATGCTGCATCCTTGACGATGATCTTTTTGTCCCTCATGATGGAATTTCATTTTTTCCCATTTACTTCTTTAAAAACCCAGGAATGAACATGAACACACATGCAAACATATATAAAACTATGTTAAAATAACATTTTTCAGGAAAGAAAGTCAATCACTCAAAAGTTAAATTCCAGGATTAAGGTTGCCTATTTCCCAATCAGGTCAATTGATGTAAAAACTACAGTCTTGTTTCCACTAGGATTTTTACATTTCGGTTTCTTCTTAATGTAAAAAAACACTTTTTTTTTGTTCAATGAAGTTATAGCCTTTATCTTTACTATGCTTTCTTGTTCTATTCTATTTATCTAACTGAGTGAGAAAAAAAGTTTTTATTCTATTTGTTAGATAAGCCAGAACAAAGAGAAATTGGAAAGAAAAAAAGTAGAGATGGCGAAAAAGAAAAAAATAAGTCAGCATCCCATTCTGTACGAATCACCACAGACATTCAAAGTTCCTTTCAATCCTTTGAGGGTAAGTTATAAATGCTTGTTGAATTTAATCAGTATTTTTTCCATATAACTAGGAAGGTGTTATTCGTAGTTGCTTCTCATCAATAACCAGTAGGAAGCTTGTTAGTTTGACATCCTGATTTATGTTCACTGTTTGTGGAGTAAAACAATTACAAACTTTAAAATGTATTTGAAAAAAATCTCTTCTTATAAGTTAATTTAATACCTGTGGAAATATGACAGGCTCAATTCTGGGCCAGCAAAAGGCAAAAGTGATCAGCTCCGAAGCACATTTAAAAAAAGAAACAAATGTCCGAATAGTATGTTCAAATATGGAAAGAAAAGGAGAAACAGGTCTCTGTTCCAGTTCACGATCTGAAGGTTTTATTAAATCAATAAAAGGACAGGCAGAATCACCAAATAGTGAATCTGATTCCTAGAGTTTTTTTGTTTCTGCTGACTTTCAGTTAAAGGAAAAGAGATGGTTGGTGGTGAGAAATAGAAGATGAGTGTGAAAAAGAAATGGAGGAGGAAATTGATACAGGTTTGTGGCTGGTGCACCATTCAGTCTTGGGCCTACTTCAGAGACAAGATGAAATTCAACCATAATATATCTGAGAGATTTTTGTTTCATGAGAATAGATAAATGGCTGATCATGTTCCAATACTTAGTGAGATAGTGAAATCACTTGGAAAGCGGTGGTCCATGGTGGTGGTATATCTCAGCCAAAACAATATACATATCTTGTATTTTCAGGTATCAAAAACCTGAGATTTTTTTAACAATAAGAAATAGCACAAGAACTGGAAGGGTGAAGAACAAGGAAAGTTAGCCCGAGGCAAAAATTAAAACATGTTATGGAGGCATTAGCAATGTGAAATGGATCAGAGCTGTGCCTGAAAGTCACAATCAGAATTAGATGTTCAGATACTTGGGCTTTGTCTACTTTTAAAAGTTTAAAGTGCAGCTGTGGCAGTGTGGCAACAGCAGGAGCAGCAGAAAGAGCTCTCCCAATGTTCTAGGTAAAGCGGCTCCATGATAGGATTAGCTAACTGCTCTGTAGGCCAGTTTACGCTGTCATTTTACCAGCCTGTAACTTGCTGCTGTTGGAGAGGGTGTATGTATGTGTTTTCACACCCCTGAGCCAAAAAGTTGCAGCACAGTGAAGTTTCAGTGTAGACTTTAGCCTTAGTAAACAATTACTAAGGTGTGATTATAGTAGACTAGATCAGAAAAAAGAACCAAACTTGATATGTGGAGAGGGGGCTGGAAAGTAGAGGGAAATGTAAAATTTGTGGCAGTGAAGAAAAGGAGAGAAGTAAATGTAATATTTTTTACAAAGTGCTGAGTTCAATCAGCCTATCTTCCATAGTTTTATTTCCCACTGAATTTATAAAGGAGACTTTTAGAATCTCCTTTACAAAATCTGGGACCACTATTTTCCCTTTTTAATTGTATCAGCTCTGGCTGTGATTGCAGACAAATTTGGAACTTTTAGGGTGCTTAGTGTTACACCTTGGTTCGGTGATGTGATGGGAGCCTCAAGTGAAAACTACTGGATGATGGTGAAACAAATGATTTTTATTAAGTGGTCAAAACCAGCAATTAACAAGTAGGTGTTTAAACTAGCAATTGCTCAGTACTTTTACAGCATAGAAAAGCTTGGGCACAATTATACCCAACTGATTACAATTCTTTGATTACAATTCACTTATATCAAATCACTATTCCTAATTCGCCTAAGGCAACGTAGCATACAAATAAAAAATACAAAAAACAAAGCCAAAGTAATGATAATAAAAGAACCGTCCAAAGCCAGCTCCTCTATGGTTATTTTAGGACAGCTGGTGGATTTAGTCATAAATCTACTTTTACAACTTAACAACTCCGGGGCTTCTATTTCTAACACTTATACTTAACCTAAATACAACACTACTATACAACACAAAATTACACAATTTACACAGTGTGGTTAACAGAACTTAAATACGCTTTACAGAATTACACAGTGAAATTAACACAATTTAACTATTAATTAAACCAATAACTAATACATTTAAGCAATACTTACAAATCCAGAAACAATAACAACAGAAAGACACACTAGAACTCGGAGCATGTTCAGGACTCGTGCACCCCTATATTTGACTCGAAGGGTGGGGAGGCAGCCTCAGGGTGATCAATCCTTTAGCCGGGCAAAAAAAAGACACGTGCCCTCAATACATGGAACCTCCATCGAACAAAGGGATTGAGGGTCTTTTATACAAAAATTCGGTGTCTGTGCCATGCTAGGGTCTGCATTTGGCAGGGCCTGATAGGCTAGTGATGAGGTAGTATGACAATACTGCCCTATAGGAATTTTCATGATGTATGTGTGATCCCCTTGTGGACAGGACCAGATGGGGCATAGTTAGTGTAAGACAATTGTGTTTTATTACCCTATGTTTACTTTTTCCCTTGCCCCTAAGACTGGTCAAGCTACGGTCAAATGAGGCTTATCTGTAAGCACTATCTAGTCATGCTCACCTCCCTGGTTTTTTTTTGGCACCTGTGAGTCCCAGAATGCCTATAAGATCAAATTCCATTCACAAAACTGCATTGTGCTGCCCATGCTCCTCTGAGTATCTGGGTTTTGTGTGAGGGGCCTTGTGTGGCAGGATGGGCTATACGCAAAGGCCATGGACAGAAAAAGCCTGCTTTACAACACTTAGTAGTATGGTAGATCTTACCAGTGAGGCTAAAATAGTGTGATGAACACCATAATATATTCTATGTATTTCTTTTCATATTGATAGCTGTAACGAGGAAGACATTTTCTTTTGGTGGATGCTTGTAGCTGTTATCGAAACATTGCTCATGTTTGACCGACCATTCTGTATTAATATCAGTAATGATTATTTTAAGTCTTCCCCTTTCTTCACTTGCTGTTTTTGGTATTGGCCCTCTTTTTTAAATTTGGCTGATAGAATTTATCAAGGGCAAAGTGCTTCATTTGCATTTTTTAAAATTGCTGGGTTTGTGTTGCATGAAAAACCATGGTGACATTACAAATGTTATAATTCTCCTAAAAATTCAAGTTTTTGCCTTTTAGCTTTGTGGCACAGTCGTCAATTGATCTTTGCTATATTTTGGGTTTAAAAAATGAACAAAGTTTGCTCTTGAATGACATCAGTTTGAAAGCAAAGGTTTAGGAAAATACTAGATAGGAAATGGAATAAACTTAAAACAAAACCAGTGATTCATCAGAGAACTGAATAGCTTTTCATCTCCAAAGTTATCCAGAAAGGAAGATGGAAATATTTAGGATGGGTATTAAGAATGAATGCAGAGTGCCTGCAATGGTAGGCATGCCCTTGGACAGCTAAATAATCTCTCCGAATCATATTTTAAAAAGGAGAAATGTCTGGGAGGTGACATAAAGGACATGTAAAGAATGATTCAGGATAGACAGAGCTGACAGGGCCTTTTTCATGCCCTAACTGATGTTTGACAGGGCAGGAAGGATTCAGATTCATGAGTCTGGTGGTAATTCCAGAAAGTTTCTGAATGGCTGCTGGAAGTCTTGAAACAATGCCATAACTGTGTAATGATCATTTAGGTCTCTATCTCACCTGACACATCATGAAATTGTTTTTTCATTTCAACAAAATTTCTTTCAACACCATACAGGCAGTCCCCGGGTTACGTACAAGATAGGGACTGTAGGTTTGTTCTTAAGTTGAATTTGTATGTAAGTCGGAACTGGTACATATTGTAGGGGAAACTCTAGCCAAACATTTCTCCAGAGCTCAGTTTTATTCTCCCACACCTCACTTCCCTCAGTCCTTTATTCTCAAGCTGAGGTGTCTGCCTCTCCATGTCTCCCTGGTCTGCTGGGGGGGAGTGCTAGCTTCGCGTCTCTCTGATTTGCTGGGGGGAAGCAGCTAGTGCGGGGTTGCCTCACCCCGTTTGTAAGTAGGGATCCGATGTAAGTCGGATCCATGTAACCTGGGGACTGCCTGTATTTGACCTTGAGTCCAAAAGTACTACACCCTGAACTTTTTGAAATGAACATGAATCATGTCTACTTTGCAGTCAAATAACTCTTGATACAGTTTACATTTAGCATTTTAGAATTACAAAAGAATTTGTCTTCATTACGTGAGTCCATTCAAACATTTGTTCTTAACTACTTATTTTAAGTTTTAGCCTTATTGATTCAAATACATTCATGTGTGGATATTTAGTAAAAGGATCATTTTTTTTTGTTATTGATCGGTTTTCATAATTACTGCTTAGAATGAAAAAAAACCAGTTAGAATCATAGAATCATAGGACTGGAAGGGACCTCAAGAGGTCATCGAGTCCAGCCCCCCGCCCTCAAGGCAGGACCAAGCTCCATCTACACCATCCCTGACAGATGTCTATCTAACCTGTTCTTAAATATCTCCAGAGAGGGAGATTCCACCACCTCCCTTGGCAATTTATTCCAATAATTGACCACCCTGACAGTTTGGAATTTTTTCCTAATGTCCAATCTAAACCTCATCTAAACCTCATCTAAGTTGATGAAATCCATGCTGGGAAGACAAAATATTGAAAAATAAGATTAATGGTCAGATTTCTATATGACTGTTATCAGAAGCCTTGCTCATCTCTTAGAAATGTCTACATTCTAGCTAACCACAGCCCCAAACAGTTCACATCTCTTCTCACTCTCCTTTTTATCCAATGACCTCATTTCACCCATTAGCTATGTCCTTCACTCTAGTCACCATTGGCTAAGCACAACTCCATTAAGATTCTAGAAAACTCCTTATCTTTGCTGTTGTTTCTGAATAGCCTCAAGAGTCCCAGAGAGAAGGATGTTCCAGTAGAGTACTGCTGGCAAGGAACTTGCGGGACTTTGCTCTGTCACAGACTTCCTGACTGATCTTGGGCAAGTCAGTTTGTTTGTGCCTCAGTTTCTCATCTGTAAAATATGGATAATAGTATTTCCCAGTCACGGCGTATTGGGAGGAATAATACATTAAAAGATTGAGACATACAGATACTTCGATAATGGGGGTGTAGCAACCGAGGCCCGGGTTTGAGGTCAAGACCATTTTACTCGAACGCAAAATACAACTCGGGAATAGGGTCTCACCACCTCTTGCACCAGCGGGGCTCATCTGCTCCGTGGCCAAGGTTTTAAGACCCAATACCTCGCGTGAGTCTCAAACCTTCCCTCTCCCTTCCCAGTCAGCCCCTCTGGGCCTTAGTCCAATTAATCAGGGTCTGGATAGCCCGCCAGATCCCGGGTATCTACATACACTCAATGTTCCCGTTACCGCGCCCCTCAGTCACTATGCCCCGGTGCACAATTTGCATCTCGCCCGACAAAGTCTTGGGGTCGGCCAACCATAAGAAGTTCCACAACAACGAAGCGCTCCGCAGATGGGTAGAGGAGGTAGGTGGGCTTGGGCCCGCCTACTCTCTGAGCCACGACCCAGGACCCTAAGGACAGGGATCTGGCTCCCTGTCTGGTTGGTGGCGTAGTTGCTCGAAATGCACCAACCCACGGGCTGTTCCAATGGCCCTGCCCTGAGCCACTTCCTATCTCCTGTCTTGCAGATGACAATCTGGTCTCTGACTCTGGCGTGGGAGGGCTGGCAACAGATGGAGATCAGGTTGGTCCTGCTGACCTCTTCCTACTTCATCACCCCCTCTGCCTGTGCGGGCTATGCTTTTTAAGCGTCCAGCCATGCCGACGGAGACACCGTGAGAGGCTACTCCTCTTCCGTCACCCCCTCTTCTAAGCGTCCCACCCAGCTGGTGGAGATGCCGCTGGGGATCCCTGGCTGCTGCTTCCGATCCCTCTCTCTCCCTTCCCCCGATCCGTGCTCTGGCCCTGGGGGGGTATGTCTACACTGCCACCCTACTTCGAACTAGGGTGGCTAATGTAGGCATTCGAAGTTGCAAATGAAGCCCGGGATTTAAATATCCCAGGCTACATTTGCATCTTGCCGGGTGCAGCCATTTTTAAATCCCCGTTAGTGCGGACTCCGTGCCCGCAGCTACACGCAGCACGGAGTAGGTAGTTCAAATTAGAGAGCCTAATTCGAACTACCGTTAATTCTCATGGAACAAGCCTAATTCAAACTACCTACTCCATGCCACATGTAGCCACGGGCACGGAGTCGGCACTAATGGGGATTTAAAAATGGCGGCGCCCGGCAAGATGCAAATGAAGCCCGGGATATTTAAATCCCAGGCTTCATTTGCAACTTCGAATGCCTACATTAGCCACCCTAGTTCGAACTAGGGTGGCAGTGTAGACATACCCGGGGTGATCAGCGGCAGCAAAGCACGCTCCACAAAGCCATGGCAGAAGCCGCGGCGGCTTTTCTCCCCAAACACAGGGGATAGCACGCCTAAAGTGTGGGGCACTGCAGCGGCCCTGTCACGGGGACAGGTAAGCACCTTAGTTACTAGATATAAAAACAGCCTTGGTGTATTTGTTTGTCTTTTATCTGTTCAAAATAAAGTTTTTATTCAGATTGAAATTGGAACCTAACAATTTAGTATTAAAAAAACTTACATGTGTGTTTTATGTTCATATGAATATGTTCTAGAAGAAAATCCTGATAAATCATGAAAATAAAAACACACAGAACCACATTTTGGCCATTATTTTTAATATACACATTTTACTTGAGTTAATTCTAAATGCTTTTTTGTTCCTATAGGGGAAAAATGAATTTGCTAAAAATGTAGAGTTGTCTCAATTTATAAAACACCAAGATGTAAAATTGTGCACCTGCTGAGATCTCAAATCTTTAACATTTAACTGAACAGTTTGTAAATCTTCAGTGACAAATCTAAATGATAGGCATTGCTGGGGCTAAACATTTTAGTAATGCTGTAGGTTGTAACACTTTTCACTTAATAATTCACGTAATTATTTAATAATGTTATCACTTTTAACAATTTGTAGACCTAAATTTCATGCTACTTTACTAAAATAAACTTCCCCTTAGCTTTTGTACAGTGAAAAAAATCAAATATTGTTTCATTTTGAAAAGCAGTGTAACATTTATTTTAAATATTCTATTTATTTTAAAGCAAATATGATATAGCAATCTGATAATGATTTACATGCTCTAATAATTTGCTCAGTGCCCTGTATACATATTATTTCACATCCCATCTGGACTTGCTTTTGAGGCTTTAGGCTCCACCTGGTATTTGATGAAGTCCTGGTTATTTGACTAAAATGTTTTCTAACATGAGTTGAAATTGGTCTGGCTTGTGGCATTTACTGTTCTGTAACGCTGTAACGTTGTACATTGGAACTGCTCTTGTTACTTTTGTAGTAGGTCTGACATATCTACAGGGGACAAAGACAAAGCCCAAATGACATTATTGCTTTTAAACAAATAAAAGCTATAGCTAACACAACAGCTGTGACTAACATGGGAATCACAAGTGTGTGAAGAGAGATATTAAGGACCAGCTGGTGCATTCTGTAGAGTAGTCCTAACTCACTAACTACTCACATTTTACAGAAATGTTAAATTTAAAGGAATTTCAGAAGAGATGTTCAAGAATCAGAGGTTTTTCTACAGTATCGAAGAAAAACATTGAAAGTTTTGCATACCTTCTGTAAAAATGGATTTTGAAAAATACAAAGAAAGCTCCACTTCCTGTCCACTTATAGATTTTCTTACCCTTTTTTTGTTTTATATGAACTGGAATGTTTGATTTATGTTGCGCAGATTATTTTTTCAGACTATTCCTGTGGTCGGGGCGGATATATGGCAAGGCGAACGGGGCAGCCGCCCCGGGCCCCGCGCTTCAGAAAGCCCCGCGCATGCGCCGTGGCGCCGCTGTGCATGCGCATGGCGTCACTGTGCATGCGCCGTGGCAAAGGGGGCCCCATGGAATTATGCTGCCCGGGGCCCCGCAAAACGGTCATCTGCCCCTGCCTGTGGTACACGTCTAGATGAAGACTCAGGAGAACTAGAAGGGTAGGGGATCTCCCCTGACTTGCAAACTGAGATAGCACTTGTGACATACCAAAATACAATCCAGACCAGTGAATAGATGTCACCCCTTTCCTGTAACTTGGGGTAGGATCACAGGTTACCACACAATTAGATTACATGTAGCAATAAAGCAAGTTGATTAGCTATGAAGATATTTTAGGTAGGTGCAATTGATGAGATTATAAGAAAAATAAAGATAACTTTTATTGGTCTCTAACTTGAACTTGATTAAAGCAAAGTTCTCTCACCACATGCTTTCAATTCAGCAGTCATACAGACCAAACTGTGTCAATAAGGACCCCTCTCCACAGTCAAAAGACTGCTTTCTCAAGCTGAGTAGTAGTTTGTGTGGAAGGAAATTTCATTCAGTTTCTTTGTTAAGAACGATTCTTTCTTGCCAAAGAATGGTCACTTAGCAGGTAATGGTATGTCAGCCTTATTTGCACCTGGCTGAGGTATCACCTTGCCTTTTGGTCTCTGCCTTTGGCCATTCCCCATGTTTATAAGTTCACTTATAATGCTGCTATATGAATTTTGCCATGATTTAACTGATGAGTTTTTAAATGATCTCTCACATGACACTGTACAGAAATTATTACAATACAGGCAGTCCCCGACTTACGCGGATCCGACTTACGTCGGATCCGCACTTACGAACGGAGCTTTCTCGCCCCGGAAGTCGGGGCGAGAAAGCCCCGTTCGTAAGCTGCTCCGGTGCCCCTGGTCTGCTGGAGACCGTCTCCAGCAGACCAGGGGCACCGGGCGGGTTCCCGCGCTTCTGAGGCTTTGCCAGAGCAAAGCCTCAGAAGCGCGGGAACCGCTGCTGCTGCCCCTTGAGACCCGGTGCCTGTGGTCTGCTGGGGACGGTCCCTAGCAGACCACAGGCACCCGGACTGAAGCCGCAGCCGCGGGGGGTCCCGCGCCTCTGAGGCTTTGCCAGAGCAAAGCCTCAGAGGCGCGGGGAACCGCCGCTGCTGCCGCTCCAGTCTGGGTGCCTGTGGTCTGCTGGGGACGGTCCCCAGCAGACCACAGGCACCCTGACTGAAGCCGCAGCCGCGGGGGGGTCCCGCGCCTCTGAGGCTTTGCCAGAGCAAAGCCTCAGAGGCGCGGGGAACCGCCGCTGCTGCCGCTTTGACTGAAGCGGCAGCAGCGGCGGTTCCCCGCGCCTCTGAGGCTTTGCTCTGGCAAAGCCTCAGAGGCGCGGGACCCCCCGCGGCTGCGGCTTCAGTCCGGGTGCCTGTGGTCTGCTGGGGGCCGTCCCCAGCAGACCACAGGCACCCAGACTGAAGCCGCAGCCGTGGCGGGGTCCCTGCCTCTGAGGTTTTGCCAGAGCAAAGCCTCAGAGGCGCGGCACCCCGCTGCCGCTGCGGCTCTGCTCCCCGTGTCCCTGGTCTGCTGGGGGGGGGGGGGCGCAGCTAGTGTGCTCCCCCCCCCCCAGCAGACCAGGCTTTTGTTTTGGACTCTGGGGCAGAGCAGCTGGGGCGCTGCCGATTGGTCCTGCAGCGCCCGTGGGCACTACTGGACCAACCCGGCAGCTCCCCAGCTGCTCTGCCCCAGGTCCTGATTCAGCCGCTGCTGGTCAGTTTCAGCAGCGGCTGAATCAGGACGTCTGGGGCAGAGCAGATGGGGTGCTGCTGGGTTGGTCCAGTAGCACCCCAGCTGCTCTGCCCCAGGCGTCCCCAAGTCAGCTTCTGCTGAAACTGACCAGCGCTGACTACAGGAAGCCCGAGGCAGAGTTGCTCTGCCCCGGGCTTCCTGGAATCAGCTGCTGATCAGTTTCAGCAGCAGCTGACTTGGGGACGCCTGGGGTTCTTAAGTTGAATCTGTATGTAAGTCAGAACTGGCGGTCAGTTTCAGCAGTGTCTGAATCTGGACGCCAGTTCCGACTTACATACAGATTCAACTTAAGAACAAACCTACAGTCCCTATCTTGTACGTAACCCGGGGACTGCCTGTAGTGTGTGGGGTGAGTATGCAAGCATATTCTGTCACATCACTTGTGGAAAAAATTCCCATGAAAGGCAGGAATCAGGCCATGGCCAATTAGTGTAAACACACACAACACAGTCCTACAGTCTGAGAAAGAGAAATAAGGAGAAACAACTCCGATTGGTTTTGGGCCATTTGTAGAGCCCAGATTACATTTCTAAGGCCTGGCCCACACTACATAGTTTGGTCAATGTAAGGCAGCTGATGTTGACCTAACTTTGTAAGAGTCTACACTAAAATGTTGCTTCTGCCAATATAACATGCCCAATACACCAATTTAATAATGCCACCTCTAAGAGAGGCCTAGAGCCAATGTCCATGCAGTTAGGTTGACACAGTGTCAGTGAGAACACTGTGTTTCTTACATTGACTCTTGCTACCTTTCAGAAGCTGTCCCGCAAAACCCCACATTGACAGTTAAATTGGTGTAAGAGCTCTTGGTTAGGATATGCACCACTAACACAAGGATAGTGTAGAAATTAGAAAGTGATTTAATGATTGCAGCAGCTAAAAATCAATGTAACTTGATCAACATAATAGTGTAGTGGAGATGTACACTCTTTATTGTCCAGACATTTATGTTATGTGCCATGGCATCTCTGTACCAATATATTTAGTATTTTGAAGGGGGAAAGGGGACATAAAAGGCATATCTCCTGTGGCCCAATCACCAAAATTACTTTCTAATCAGTAGGCTGTCTGTCTGTTTTATAGTTTGTGTAATGAAAGCAAAATGTTTAAAACAGTGGTCCCTAATGCGGTGCCTGCGGGCCATTTCTGTGCGCCCACCAAGTGATCAGGGCCAGTCCTGCCCCCGGGCGCACGGCGCATGAGCAGTGCCAGCCACTGGGCGCATGGGCGGCGCTGGCTCCGGGTGCACAGCACATGGTCGGTGCCGGCCCTGGGCACGCAGCGGTTAGGTGGCCCCACCCCTGGGTGCACGGCGCGAGGTCTGTGCTGGCCCCGGGCATACAGCGTATGGGCGGAGCCAGCCCAGGCGCGCGGCACAGAGGTGGCGCCGGCCATGGGCGCGCAGCACATGGGTGGCCCCACCTGTGGGCATGCAGCACAGTTGGGGTGCCAGCCCCAGGAGTGCGGCTAATGGGTGGTGCCAGCTCTGAGTACGCAGCGTATGGGTGGCCCTGCCCCCAGACGTGTGACCGGCCCTGCCCCCGGGCGCCTGGCAGCCCCAAAAGATTGGGGACCACTGGTTTAAAAGGTGCTAATATACTAAATTGCATTGAGCCAAAGCAACGGGGCTATTCAAAAAATGGTTTCCTTTCAATGGAGTGTTGGTCAAGCACTTACTCTCAATTAAATATCCCAATCATATTCTAATTATAGAACAGAGTGTTCCACATGAATAAGAACCATTTGGTATTATGTACTTAAACACTTGTTTTGTTTTTATACTATTTTAAGCAGTATTGATGAAGTTCTCTCTCTCAGGCTCTCCAGTGCCAACATCGCCTCAAATGGTGGTATATGCTAGCTATATACCTCTCCATTTGTTTGAAGAGGAGATCTTTGTGTTGGGCCAAATGGTAAGTCTTTGTTCTTTTCACAATTAAGATGTTTATTTTGTCTCAAGTTCATTTACCAGCCTCCTCTCACCCTCCCCTGAAAAAAAACACACATTCTCCAGGAAATGACTGTTCAGTTCTGTTTATTTTTCAGTGCTGAATACATCTCCTTTAATCTGAAAATCTCCATTACCGTGGAGTTTTACTACATTTTTCACTTCCCACTCTTGAGTCCTTGTGTTAGTTACTAAAGGCAAGACGGGATATTAACGAAAAACAGGACTAATTACTGTAAGAACTCATTGAAAAATTAAATTCAGTTTTTTAGCACAATTTCCCCAAAAAACTAGTATAAAACAGATAATAACCAATCTATGAACATTTAAGTTGTGATTGTTGTGATTGGTGAAAGGAAGTGGGTAGTAGATGTTGCATTTCATGTTTCTGCAGAATTAAAAAAAGGGAGGTGTAACCTATTAATATGTTTACAAATTAGCCAGTCATCCAGCCCAAAGCTATAATGATGGAGAAGGAAGAATATCTTGAAACATTAGCTTTATATGCAAGGGATTTTCTATTCAATTTGATTCTTATTACTAATTACTAGGAGGCTGTGCCCTCTGCTCTCTATTCTCCCTTTGACAGGGTCAGGCTAGAGGGTTAGATTAGAAAGAGAGAAAGGCAGCTCAAAAAGGCAGCAAAGGCCCTGGCCAATTGGAGCAGGAGAGACAGGGCTGTTGTAAATCAATCAGGGCCAGCTGATTTCACTTGAGACTGCCAGGGAGCCTTTTAAAAAGAAGCCTTCTGGGGGGGCGGGGGAAGAGGAGAGAATTTGGAAAGACCAGAACAGACAGGGAGGAGACCAGAACAACCAAGAAAGGAAATGGCAGTGTTACCAGACACAATCTACATTACATCTTATTTCGAAAATACCGTACATTTATATTTTCTCAATTTGTTTCCAAACAGAAAGCTCAAATACTGGCCTGTCCGGTTCAAAACTGGACACCTGGCAACTCTAGAGACAGCAAGGGGCAGGGCGAGGGTGGTGAGGAGGTTCAATGAGTGGGCAGACCTGCAGCATGGCAGACATGTGGGCTGGGCAGGCTGGGGGCAGGGCCCGGAGGCAGGCAGACACTGCTCTAGAGAGCCTGCGGGGACAGGGCCACCACCCCTCCCAGTTTCACAGAGCAGTAACGTGGTCAGTGCTTCTGGGGCGAGACTAATGGGGGTGGGAGGTGGGCAGCAGAACTCAGAATGACAAGATGACATTCTGTCGTCCCGCAGGAAAAATTTTTTTATATATACAGAGAGAGATTAGAGCAGCTAAAGATTATTAGTCTTCACCAATTAAAGAAATGTGTGGCAGTAGTTTTTATGAGACTTTTGAAATAATTATATTTAATATTTGTTGGACCCAGGATTATGTTCTTTGTTTAAATTGTATTGTGTTGCCAGGGGGAACACTGTAATTTTACCATACATCATTTTGTGCTTAGCAAAGTTCCTCTATACTACTGGTAACTTAGAGGAATCAGAAAGCACCTTAGAAGTTGTGATGTAGCATTTGTGATTCTTCCTGCCACATGGGGAGCCAAGTCTAATTCTCTGGATTTGGCCTTAATCTCTAACAAGGCAGATATTATCCTAAAAGACGTGTGGTAGATCTGAGATGTCATTTAGACATTTATCCAAGATGGTAAAGTAGACTCTTGGATGAATGGTAGTCTAGGGAGTGTAAATATAGAAATATATATTTCTTCTGGATACGTTTTAGGTAAACTTTGTTCAGACCATGTTTGGGAACCCAGAAACCCACCAGCAAAAATAATATTTTGGAAGATTAGTTTAATACTTGGGTGAGATCCTGGCCCCATTAATGTCAGTGGGAGTTTTGTCATTCACTTCAGTGGGACTATGATTTCTGCATTTTTCTCTTTTGGCATACTTCATTGATGTGTACTTGCCCAATGCTTATTATGTTGCTGAATTTTGGCTGTCTACAGGAAGAATGCAGAGTTACTCAAATATAAGGGGAAAATCAATAGTTTTGTATCACTCTAGTATGCATCTTGGTCAACAGTTATCTGCCAAGATGTGTGATAAAGTAGCTCAATTTGTTTGCTGCAGAATCATTACTAAACACCAGACAGCTTACCTTCTTGTATGTTTAGTACTGTTTAAACGTGTACTTCACCAACCACCACATTAAGCATTCTGGCTTAGTTTTTCTTTATTTTCAGTCACACTGACAATTACAGTAATTGTTGCAGAACTAGAGGTGTCCCAGGGACACTAGACAATGAGCAGTAGCAATGGAGGGATGCTTTTTTAGTGGAATGCAGCATAAAGATGAGTAATTGGTGTGGTTTGTGTAGTGAACAACAAAAGACATATCACTGAAAAAAATAAAAACAAAAGATGTGCAAATATTAACACTAAACATTAAGCCATGAAGGAATATATTTAAATATTAGAAGATAACTGTTTAAATGGGAAGAGCTCCACTCAATGTCCATATCTAATATTGCTCTTAGGTCATGGTTATGCAGACCAGCTGTAGTATCTTTACATACAACCAAATGTACTCAAATAGACAGTGAGATTGAAGGCCTAATTCTGCCTGCCACTTTATAGATCGCTGCATGAAGCTGAGACCAATACTTCAAAAAAAAAACGTTTTTTAAAAAATATTTTAAAAGCAGTCTTCCTCCTTTTTTCACTCCAGTGCTATGATACAGTAGCACTTTTAGTGTTTATCTCAGACCCCTAAAATGCCTGTTTGTGGCTGAAACTCCTTTTGTATGAAAAGTCCATTATAAAAGATAAAATATATTTAAACCAAAAATGTGACATTAAGTTTTGCCTTCTGATCAGTCATCTTTGGAACATGTTAAATCTAATATATTGCCAAAACTCTGTATTCTTATAGTTTAGCTCTTTTAGCATAGGAAAGAAGAACTGCCCACACTGAGTTTTTCCTTCCGGATTTTGCAGGCTGATTCCTCTGAGAAGCTGAGGCAGTATGGACTTTCCCACATCTATAGCCATCCTGTGCTGTTGACTAGGACTAGATCCTGTCCATTGATAGCTCCACCAAAACCACCACCAATACCTCGATGGAAACTTATCCGCCCAAAAAAAGATATTGTTGTGACAGATGAAGCTCAAGGTTTGTGTACTCAATTCATACTAAATGCATTTATTTACTGTGTATCAAAGTTTAAGGTCATCTGCTTTTGCGGAAAAACTTGCCAGCTGTCTACACTGGCTGCTTGAATTTCCGGAAAAGCACTGACAATCTCATGTAAGATCGTCAGTGCTTTTGCGGAAATACTATGCTGCTCCCGTTCGGGCAAAAGTCTTTTTCTGAAAGACTTTTGCGCAAAAGGGCCAGTGTAAACAGCACAGTACTGTTTTCCGCAAAAAAGCCTTGATCGTGAAAATGGCGATCGGGGCTTTTTTGCGGAAAACTGTGTCTCGATTGGCCATGGACGCTTTTCCGCAAAAAGTGCTTTTGCGGAAAAGCATCCTGCCAATCTAGACGTGTTTTTCCGAAAATGCTTTTAACGGAAAACTTTTCCGTTAAAAGCATTTTCGGAAATCATGCCAGTGTAGACGTAGCCTTAGTGTTTCATTTGTGAACCAATGTAGTGGAAACTCCTGGCATATAATTTCAATGAGATACACTGTGGCTGAATTTGGTTTCCTATTTTTGCACTTTTCTGTTCTTTCATAAATGAGTATACAGGCAGTCCCCGGGTTACGTACAAGATAGGGACTGTAGGTTTGTTCTTAAGTTGAATCTGTATGTAAGTCGGAACTGGCGTCCAGATTCAGACACTGCTGAAACTGATCAGTTTCAATAGCAGCTGAATCTGGACGCCAGTTCTGACTTACATACAGATTCAACTTAAGAACCCCAGGCATCCCCAAGTCAGCTGCTGCTGAAACTGATCAGCAGCTGATTCCAGGAAGCCCGGGGCAGGGGCTTCCTGTAGTCAGCCACTGGTCAGTTTCAGCAGCGGCTGACTTGGGAACACCTGGGGCAGAGCAGCTGGGGTGCTACTGGGTTGGTCCAGTGGCGCCGAGAGCTGCGCTACGGGATCAACCGGCAGCGCCCCAGCTGCTGTACCACAGGCGTCAGGAGCAAAGCTGCGGAGCATGGGGACAGTGGGACAGCCCAGACGCACTGTGGCTATCCTGCTGCCCTCGGGCTCCGTGGCTTTGCTCTGCTTTGCTTCCCGTCCCCCTGGTCTGCAGACCAGGGGGACGGGGAGCAAAGCGGCGGAACACGTGGGCAGCGGACAGCCCAGACGCGGCTGGGTTGTCAGCTGGCCGCGTGCTCCGTGGCTTTGCTCTGCTCTGCTCCCCGTCCCCCTGATCTGCAGACCAGGGGGACGGGGAGCAGAGCAGAGCAAAGCAAATTCCAGGTGCTGAGAGGGAGTCAACGATGACTTTTCCTCGTTCAGCATGAGGCCCAGTTTTAAAAAGAGAGTCCGTGTAAGGTAAACATGAGCCTCCACTTGTTCATAGGATCAACCATGAATTAGCCAGTCGTCTAGGTACGGAAAGATGTGTACCCCCTTTTTGTGGAGGAACGCCGCCATGACCGACATGCACTTTGTGAAGACCTTGGGTGCTGTTGAGAGCCCAAATGGGAGTCCCGTAAACTGAAAATGATAGCAGGACACTATGAAGCGGAGAAACCTCCTGTGGCTAGGTCTTACTGCCACGTGGAAATAAGCGTCCTTGAGATCGAGAGTTGCGTACCAGTCCCCTAACTGTAACACAGGGATGACTGAGGCCAGGGTTACCATTCTGAATTTGATTTCACCACCGTCCTGTTGAGGTCCCTGAGATTTAAATGGGATGAACCCTGCCCTTGGGTTTTGGGACAGTAAAATACCAGGAATAAAACCCCTTGCCCTGTAAATGCAAAGGGACCCTCTCTACCGCTCCTTTCTGGAGGAGCGCTAACACCTCCTGACGGAGAATGCCTTCGTGAGAGGTGTCCCTGAAAAGAGATAGGGCGGGCGGGTTGGAAGGGGGCGGGCCCAGGAAAGGAATAGTATAGCCATTCCTGACTATTCTGAGAACCCAAGCGTCGGTGGTGATTCCTGCCCAGGTGCAGGCAAAATGGGATAACCTGGCTCCAAACAGGAGACTGGGGCGGGAGGGGGGGAAGGAGAGGGGAGAAAGAGATGCGTAACTCTCTAGATGTTGTGTGCTTGGCCTGTTGTGAGGGGCCCTGCCCAACCCCACGGGGGTTGTCCCCTCTTGGGCAGCGGGATTGCGTTCTCCCCTGTTGACTGTAGGGAAGCTGACATCACTGGCTGGATCCCCAAGGACCGGAGGGTCAACTCTGTTCACTGTATTTCCCACCTCAGTGACGTTAGTCACAGATGCTTTGGACCTGGGTTGGGGAGCGCATCTGGGGCCTCACAGGACCCAGGGCCTGTGGTCCACTGCAGAAAAGGTCCTACATATAAATGTCCGGGAGCTCAGGGCAGTCAGGAGAGCGTGCAAAGCCTCCCTGTCGAGGTTCTCACACCACTCTGTCCTGGTGCGCCTGGACAACACGGCAGCTGTATTTTACATCTGTGTATTTTACACATTTTACGTCACCTCCCCTCTGTCGCGCAGCTCTGCTGCTATGGGACTTGTGCATAGAGCACGATATACTTTTGCAAGCAGAATACCTGCCAGAGTGCAAAAACTTGCTGGCGGATGCTCTGAGCAGATCCTTTGGAGCCCACGAATGGTACCTCAAGGATTCGGTCCTCTGTCAGGTCTTCCACAGGTGGGGTTGTCTCCAAGTAGACCTGTTTGCCTCGGCACATAACACCAAGTGCTGGAGTTATTGCTCCCTGTTGGGGCTGGGGGACCACTCCAGGGGAGACACCATGACCGTGCCATGGCCGGTGGGCATCCTTTGTGCATTCCCGCCGTTTCCCCTAATTCCCAGGGTTCTGACGAGGGTCAAGACCTTCAGGTCCACAGTCATCCTGATAGCCCCTCAGTGGCCCAGACAGTTCTGGTTCCCTGTCCTGGTGGATATGCTCAGTGAGGAGCCTATAACGCTCCTGCTGGTTCAGGATCTCCTGACCCAGCCCTGGGATGGGGGGGCTCATGGTTCACATGAATCTCAGTTCTCTCCACCTGATGGCCTGGTTTATCCATGGCTGACACAACCAGAAAGGGAATGTTCCCAAGAAGGGCAGGTGGTGCTCCTAGGTAGCAGGAAGCCGTCCATCAGGCGGTTCTATGCAGCCAAGTGGCAGCAGTTCTCGTCTTGGGCATCCAGAAGGGGAGTGCACCCATCCTGTGCACCTGTCCCGTCCATTCTGGACTACCTCTTTGAGCTTAGGTCCAGTGGGCTCTCTACCTCTTCTATCAAAGTCCATGTGGCATCTCTCTTCGCCTTCCATGTTGGATTGGCTGGAGTCTCTCTGTTCTCTGACCCTGTGGTCAAAAGGTTCCTTAAGGGTTTGGATAAGTTGTACCCCTCGGTTAGACCCCTTCTCCCCGCTTGGGACCTTAACCTCGTGTTGTCTAGACTTGTGTCACCCCCCCTTCGAGCCGCTGGCCACGTGCTCTTTGAAGCACCTTTCTATGAAGGTTGCATTCATCGTGGCCATTACGTTGGCTCATAGGGTTTCTGAGCTGCGGGCACTAACTGTAAACCCGCCCTACCTAATGTTCTCAGAGAACAATGTGCGACTCCGCCCTCACCCAGCTTTTCTCCCCAAAGTGGTGTCACCATTCCATCTGTCCCAAGAAATTTACCTCCTGGTTTTCTTTCCAAAGCCCATTGCCTCTCCTACGGAGCAAGTACTCCACTCCCTGGATGCTAGGCAGGCGTTAGCTTTTTATGTTGATAGAACAAAACCCTTTCGTAAGACCACACAACTGTTCGTGGCTTTCGTGAGTAGAATGAAGGGGCTCCCTATCTCCACCCAGAAGTTGTCCAATTGGGTTGCGTGGTGTATCAGGGAGTGTTATGCCCTGTCCGGGAAGGGCCTGCCCCAGGTTACAGCACATTCCACCAGGCCGCAGGCGTCCTCTATAGCCTTTGCAGCGCAGGTTCTGGTTACTGAAATCTGCAGGGCGGCCACGTGGTCATCAGTACATACTTTTACAGCGCACTATGCGCTGACACAGCAAGCCAGGGAGGACGCAGGGTTGGGTTCTGCGGTCCTCAGGTCTGTGTTATGACTGAGTTTGTTTTTTCTCTGTATGAGTTGCACTTTGTTCTACAGTTCTCTGTGTTCTATTACTTGAATAAATATGTTTGCCTTGTCCAACTTTCATCAGGTTGTCTTCTGGGTGCTCCGACCCCTCCTCTGTGAGGCGGGTTAGCTTGGGAGTCACCTGATTCGAATGGACATGAGCAACCACTCGAAGAAGAAAAGAACAGTTACTTACCTGTAACTGTTCTTCAAGATGTGTTGCTCATGTCCATTCGATTCCCCCTCTACCTCCCCTTCGTTGGAGCATCCGGCAAGAAGGAACTGAGGAGGGGGAGCGCCGGCAGGGGTACTTATGCTCCGCCATAGCGGCGCCACTCCAGGGGGCGCCCTGCCGGCGCTATGGGTACCACTAGGGAAAACGCTCTAGAAGATGTAGTGCACGCGGTGCACACACCTGATTCGAATGAACATGAGCAACACGTCTCAAAGAACAACAGTTACAGGTAAGTAATCGTTCTTTTCTTCCTTCACCTCCACGTTCCCACAGGCTACTAGGGTTCTCCAACAATTTTGTGGGGCTGCAGTCCCACTGCCCCCAGCCAGACTGCTGGCCCTCCTACCATTAGGCTCCTGGGCTCTCTGATCCAAGAGCATTCATGGTCCTACCAGACCATGGATGTTGCCGGACTGAAGAGTACCAGTTTTTAGAGGTTCAACATGTATTAACATTTGGTGGACCAGTACTGAGGTGAATTCAATCAGGATGGATGTGGCCCACTCCCAATAGTTGATGAGATGGGTGAGAATACCAAAAGGGGGAAATTTACTTTTTGTAGTGATCTAGCTATTCTCTTTCTCTATTCAGACTTAGTCTGAGAGTGTCAAGTTTCATATGCAAAACCAAGTGTTACAACTGTCTACTTCATATTTCAAAAGTCCTGTTGCATTAAAATCCTTGAAAACTGTATTTTACAAAAATAGAATTAACTGGAATGTCAAAGGTTTAGTACATACAGATATCCTTGTAATGTCAGATTTCATGTTGAATTTTACCAGAAATAGCCACAGTCTTAACCCACCCTTAAAAAAATTATTCTGAATACCACAGATTTTAGTGCTTTTAAAACTCATAATAGTCCTTTTTTATTTTTTCAGAACCTATAATAAAAAAACCTGAACAGTATATAGAGATTGCTAGCCCATTTCTGAGTTATAGAGTCACTCCTATTGCAGTACCCACAAATGTGTAAGTAAATTAAACTTTCTGTACAATAAGGGAATGCATTTATTTGTTCCAATATAACATTACTATTTCTGTTAAATGTTCTTTGTGTAATCATTATATAAACAAAGTATTGTGTTTACCTGTAATATAAATAAGTTATTTATTTATATTGCTTACTCAAGTGTCTGTGCCTTTTATCTGAGATGTAGTTGCATAAAAAATTATCCCCTTTTAAATTAAAAATGTCTAGGAGCAATTGAAATCCAGAATTTTCAATGCACGTGTTTCCTATTTATCATTTCTAGAGTATTTTGACTTGTGTGCCAGTCAGTTCTTTCCCCCTCTCTCAACCACTCCTAGACTTATTTCATCCAAAAGTGGAAATTTTCTTTCTAGAAATGTTCAAGGGCTTCATCAAAGGCCCCATTTAAATGAATAGAGTCTTTCTATTGATTTCATTAGGTCTAGGCTCAGGTCCTTTAGTATTTTATTGTAATAAGTATTTATTTATTTTTTCTACTTTTTATTGTATTGAAGTGTGGGATTTGCAATAACGATACTCACTGTTCCTCTTATGTCTAAGGAATTATTAAATGTTAAAATAATTTTCCCCTAAATTACAGGTGATATGTGATATTTAGCTGAATATGAAAATTGGCCTCAGGAATGTCTACACTACAAAGTTAATTCGAACTAACGGACATTAGTTCGAATTAACTTTGATAGGCGCTACACTAGCGCTCCGCTAGTTCGAACTTAATTTGAACTAGCAGAGCGCTTAATTTGAACTAGGTAAACCTCATTTTACGAGGACTAACGCCTAGTTTGAATTAGCTAGTTCGAATTAAGGGCTGTGTAGCCACTTAATTCGAACTAGTGGGAGGCTAGCCCTTCCCATCTTGCCCTGCTGGCCACTCTGGCCAACACCAGGCAAACTCTACCGCCCCCCTCCCGGCCCCGGAGCCCTTAAAGGGCCACGGGCTGGCTACAGTGTTTGTGCCAGTTGCAAGGCTGCCAGCACCCTGCCAGCAGACCCTGCACCTGACACCCCATGAGCCAGCCACCCGATGCCCCCCAGCCCTCCCCCTCTCCCCGGGACCAGGCTGGCGGCTCCCAGGAGCCTGCCCGGGGACGCAAGAGGCGGGCGCCTGCGTGGTCTAGTGCAGAGATCGTGGACCTCATCCAGGTTTGGGGGGAAGCCTCCAATGTCCATGATCTCCGCACTAGCCACAGGAAAGCGGCAGTCTACGGCCGCATAGCTGCCAGCCTGGCCTCCAGAGGCCACCACCGCAGCAGGGAGCAGGTCCGCTGCAAGATTAAGGACCTGCGGCAGTCCTACTCCCGGGCCTGCCTACCAGGGGCCGACCCGGAGGCCTGCCCCCACTTTCTGGCTCTGGACCGCATCCTGGGGGCTCATGCCGTCCCTGCCCCCCGGGAGGTGATTGACCCTGGGGCAGAGGGACCACTCCCTGACACGGAGGAGGAGGAGGAGGACACCGAGAGCCAGGAGCCTGGCGGCAGCCTGCCCAGGACCCAGGACCCCCGAGGCACCCCACTGAGCCGCTCGCCTGTGTCGTCCGAGGCCGGGGAGGCCTCTACATGTGAGTACCATCATGCTCCCCTTATGTGTATGGGGGTTTGGGGGGAGAGGGAGCCCAGGGACCGTGCGCCTTGGCCTTGCCCACCACGGAGCAGCACCTGGGTGTCATGCAGGGGCCCTGGCCTTGCAGAGGGGGGCTGGGTTTCAACCACCTGGGCCCCAGGGAGAATTGACCGCTGCTCTTGTTTCACCACAGCCGCAGCACCTGGGCCTGCAGGGCGCACCACCCCGCCTGCAGCAGCCGCCCGCGCCCGGGCCAGCAGGAGAGCCAGGAACCAGGAGGAGTACCAGCGGCGGCACCTCCACTTCCTGGATCACCAGCTCCGCACCCAGGACCACTGCGCCAGCGGAGCTTGGAGGCGCTGGAGGAGCAGGGCCGTGCCCTCAGAGGCCACCTCCAGAGCCTCCTCGACCAGTTCCCGCTTCCTCCTGCTCCTGCTCCCCCTGCTCCGTCTGATCCTCCTGCTTCCTCTGCAGCCCCCATCCCTCCTGCCCCAACCTCCACACCCATTCCCCCCCGAGGCCCCTGCACCCGCAGTGCTCCAAGACTGGAGAGGCACGCTGACCCCCACCCCTGAGCTTTCCATTCCCTTCCTCCCTTCCCTCCCCTTCCAGCTCCCTCCTCCCAGGTGCCCCTCTCCCCTCTCCCACCCTCACTCCTCCGTCCCTCCACCCCACTTATGTTAAATAAAACGAGAGGTTGTTTGCCAAAACAGGTGTCTTTATTTGACATTAGGAAGGGTGGTTAGGAAGGGGAAAGGGGAAGGGGGGGAGGGTGGAAGAAGGCCCCAGTGGGGCATGCAGGGAGAGTTCAGTCCTCCTCCTCCTCCTCCTCCTCCTCCACCAGGAAGCTCTCCCGCAGGGCTTCCCGGATCCGGACGGCCCCCCGGTGGGCTTCCCGGATGGCGGCGGTGCGGGGCTGAGCATAGTGGCCAGCCATGTGGTCAGCCTCAGCCATCCAGGCTGGCAGGAAAGCCTCCCCCTTTCTCTCACACAAATTGTGCAGCACAGAACATGCTGCCACTACAGGAGGTATATTGTGCTCGGCAAGGTCCAGGCGGGTGAGGAGGCATCGAAAGCAGGCTTTCAGTCGCCCGAAGGCCCCCTCCACCACGATGCGGGCCCTGGCCAGCCTGGCATTGAAGGCCTGGCGGGAGGGATTGAGGTGCCCCGTGTAGGGCTTCATGAGCCAGGGCTGTAGGGGGTAGACCGCATCCCCAACAGGCAGACGGGCATGTCCACGTCCCCGACCCTGATGTGGCGGTCAGGGAAGAAGGTCCCAGCCTGCAGCCTCTTGCACACGGAGGAGTTGCGGTACACCCGGGCGTCGTGTGCTTTGCCGGACCAGCCCACATTAATGTCCGTGAACTGTCCCCGGTGGTCACACACGGCCTGCAGGATCACGGAGAAGTACCCCTTGCAGTTGACGTACCGGGAGGCCTGGTGTTCAGGGGCACGGATGGGGATGTGCGTCCCGTCGATGGCCCCCCCGCAGTTGGGGAAGCCCAGGGCGCCGAAGCCCCGGATGATGGCGTCCAGGTCAGCGAGGCGGACCACCCTGCGGAGCAGCACCCGGTTTGATGGCCCTGACCACCTGCGGAGAGAGACACAGCAAAGCGCGAATCAGTGGGGCGCCCGGGTGGTTGGGAGTGTTCGTGCCCTGGCAGTGCCCCGCGCCCCACTCCCAGAAGCAACCCCCCGGGCGGCGTGTACTATGGCCGGGAGAGACCGGTGCGGGGCACTTTCACCTCCTCCCTTCCCCCCCCTTTTTCCCTGGGGCAGGCCATCCCCTCCTTGCAGCCCCCCTCCCCTTCCGGTCCAGTAGCCGGCGAGTGCCGTACCTGCATGAGCACTGCTCCGACAATGGATCTCCCCACGCCGAACTGGTTCCCGACGGATCGGTAGCTGTCCGGCGTGGAGAGCTTCCAGAGGGCGATGGCCACACGCTTCTGGAGGGGGATGGCGGGCCTCATGCGAGTGTCCCTTCTGCGCAGGGCAGGGGCGAGCCACTCGCAGAGCTCCAGGGAGGTGTCCCTCCTCATCCTGAAATTCTGGGTCCACTGTCGGTCTTCCCAGCGCTCCAGGACGATGCGGTCCCACCAGTCGCTGCTGGTGTCCAGACGCCAGATGCGGCGGGGCACGCCGGCGCCCAGGTGCCGCCGCGGCTCCTCCACGTCCCCCAGGGCCACCAAGCGGAGAGGCAGGGGGGCTGACGTGCACCAGGTGGTGCCAGGCAGCCTCCAGCCATTGGTGGCAGGCTTGCAGTAGCAACTCCAGAAAGTGCACCAGAAGGTGCAGGGCGAGCTCTGGCTCCATGTTGCCACCTGCGACGGCGTCCCCGAAGGGAAGCACCGACACAGACTGGCACAGAGACCAATGCTTTGCTGTCCCTTGGCGAGGTTGGCAAGCAAGCAGGAAAAGCTGAGAACCGGCTGTCCAGGGGGGTCCCTTTAAGCACGAGCCTCAGATAGCCTCAGACAGCAGCCAAACAACACAACTACTGACCTGATGCCCTGCCAGAACCGGTTTCAGGTGCCCTTAAATGCGCCCCTGCGTTCAATCAGTGTGGACGCGCTAGTTCGAATTAGCAAAACACTAATTCGAACTAGTTTTTAGGTCTAGCTGCGTTAGTTCGAATTAGCTTAGTTCGCGATCGGGGCTTTTTCGTGGAAAACACTACTGTGCTGTCTACACTGGCCCTTTTCCGGAACAGTGTTCTGGAATAAGAACTTATGCCCGAGCGGGAGCAGAATACAGGCAGTCCCCGGGTTACGTACAAGATAGGGACTGTAGGTTTGTTCTTAAGTTGAATCTGTATGTAAGTCGGAACTGGCGTCCAGATTCAGACATTGCTGAAACTGACCGCCAGTTCTGACTTACATACAGAATCAACTTAAGAACCCCAGGCGTCCCCAAGTCAGCTGCTGCTGAAACTGATCAGCAGCTGATTCCAGGAAGCCCGGGGCAGAGCAACTCTGCCTGGGGCTTCCTGTAGTCAGCGCTGGTCAGTTTCAGCAGACGCTGACTTGGGGACGCCTGGGGTAGAGCAGCTGGGGTGCTGCTGGGTTGCTCCAGTAGCGCCGCTCCTGGGTGCTACTGGACCAACCTAGCAGCACCCCATCTGCTCTGCCCCAGGCGTCCTGATTCAGCCGCTGCTGAAACTGACCAGCAGCGGCTGAATCAGGACCTGGGGCAGAGCAGCTGGGGTGCTGCCGGGTTGGTCCAGTAGTGCCCAGAGTGGGCGCTGCAGGACCAATCGGCAGCGCCCCAGCTGCTCTGCCCCAGAGTCCAAAACAAAAGCCTGGTCTGCTGGGGGGGGGGGGGGAGCACACTAGCTGCGCCCCCCCCCCTCCCCAGCAGACCTGGGACACGGGGAGCAGAGCCTCTGAGGCTTTGCTCTGGCAAAGCCTCAGAGGGAGGGACCCCGCCGCGGCTGCGGCTTCAGTCCGGGAGCCTGTGGTCTGCTGGGGACGGTCCCCAGCAGACCACAGGCACCCAGATTGAAGCGGCAGCAGCGGCGGTTCCCCGCGCCTCTGAGGCTTTGCTCTGGCAAAGCCTCAGAAGCGCGGGAACCCGCCCGGTGCCCCTGGTCTGCTGGAGACGGTCTCCAGCAGACCAGGGGCACCGGAGCAGCTTACGAACGGGGCTTTCTCGCCCCGACTTCCGGGGCGAGAAAGCCCCGTTCGTAAGTGCGGATCCGACATAAGTCGGATCCGCGTAAGTCGGGGACTGCCTGTAGTTTTTCCGGAATAGTGGCTGATTTTGTACAGTAGAGCGTCGTTGCTTTTCTGGAAATTCAAGGGCCAGTGTAGACAGCTCGCAGCTTATTCCAAAAAAGCGGCTGATTTTCCGGAATAAGTGGCCCAGTGTAGACACAGCCGTAGGGTACTCTGTTATATTTGTCTAAGCAATGCCTCACTGTCTAAACTGTTGTTTATACCCATGCTAACTGTGAATATACCCATGGTAATTGGGAATGCAGTATCTATATTGTATATGCTATAAGTGTAGACCTATCCTGATGCAGAGATTGCAGGAAGAAAAAGCGTCGTCTCATGGTTAAGACAGCTAATGGTGTTTTGAATTCTGTCCCTATCTCTGTCACAAAATGCCTGTGTTATGCCGGGCAAGTCATATAAACCAAAATTTCCAGATGTCCATTTTATGTTTTTCATTTTCAGGGTGCTCCACTTGGGGTATTTGCTGTCTAATTTGCTGAAGTGTGAAGCATTCACAACTCTGACGTAATTGGAAGCTTTGCTCTGAATATATTAAATGGTATAAAATGTTAGGTATTTTGAAGAGTCAAGTCCTAGGCCTTTCACACTGGCCACCCAAAATTAATGAACACTTTTGATAGTTTTGCTTTTAATCTCTGTTCTTCGTTTTTCATTGTGTAAAATAGGGACATTGTGCTTTGCCTCACAATGTTGTTATGAAGATGAATTCATTAAAATTTGTAAAGAACTGAGAAACTATTATGAGATTACCACAGAAGCCCACGAGAAAAATAATAATTATGCAGCCAGGGCAGGGTTTGGATTGTGGTTAGTAAATAGTGCATGAGGGCAAGGCAATCGATGAGGATAAAAAAAGACTAGCTGCTCATTCGTTGAGCACTGTGCATCTTGTGGAAAAAAATAGTACATGAGCATGCAATTAAAGACTGTCATGATGCTTACAAACAAGAAGGTTGAATTAAGATTGCACAGGCAACCTTAATACTGGCATTTCCTAACTTCTGAGTTACTTGAATTTGCAATGCTAACATTATTTAATGTTTTATCTATAATTTCATTCTGCTTGGGGATGTCAGCTGATTCAATTATCTTTTGAGTGAGGATGTGGAAGTTAGTGTCATCTTTGTGTTGGAATAATTGGCATCAGGGAAATAAATGCTTTAGTTTCCCACATGTTAGTCTGGTGTCAGGTCCTGTGGTGGTGGAAAAGTGATTGAAAGGCTGGTATTGCACTGGAGCTGACAAACATCTACCATAAGACACACTCTTTCATGCTGGTGTCCAGACGCCAGATGCGGCGGGGCACGCCGGCGCCCGGGCGCCGCCACATCTGCACCATAGCCCCCAGGGTGGCCAGGCGGAGAGGCAGGGAGCTGACGTGCACCAGGTGGTGCACGGCAGCCTCCACCCATAGCTGGGAGGCTTGCAGCAGGAAGTCCAGAAACTGCACCAGAAAGTGCAGGGGGAGCTCTGGCTCCATATCGCCACCTATGGCGGCGTCCCCGAAGGAAAGCACCGACACAGACGGGCGCAGAGATCAACACTTTGCTGTCCCTCGGCGAGGTAGGCAAGCAAGCAGGAAAAGCTGAGAACCGGCTGTCCAGGGGGGTTCCTTTAAGCACGAGCCTCAGATAGCCTCAGACAGCAGCCACACAAAGCAACTACTGACCTGATGCCCTGCCAGAACTGGTTTCAGCTGCCCTTAAATGCGCCCCTGCGTCCAATCAGTGTGGACACGCTAGTTTGAATTAGGAAAACGCTAATTCGAACTAGTTTTTAAGTCTAGCTGCGCTAGTTCGAATTAGCTTAGTTCGAATTAACTAATTTGAACTAAGTTAGTTTGAATTAGCGCTGTACAGGCAGTCCCCGGGTTATGTACAAGATAGGGACTGTAGGTTTGTTCTTAAGTTGAATCTGTATGTAAGTCGGAACTGGCATCCAGATTCAGCCGCTGCTGAAACTGATCAGTTTCAACAGCGGCTAAATCTGGACACCAGTTCTGACTTACATACAGATTCAACTTAAGAACCCCAGGCGTCCCCAAGTCAGCTGCTGCTGAAACTGATCAGCAGCTGATTCCAGGAAGCCCGGGGCAGAGCAACTCTGCTTCGGGCTTCCTGTAGTCAGCCACTGGTCAGTTTCAGCAGCGGCTGACGTGGGGACGCCTGGGGCAGAGCAGCTCGGGTGCTGCTGGGTTGGTCCAGTAGCGCGGCCGCTCCTCAGCGCTACTGGACAAACCCAACAGCACCCCAGCTGCCCTGCCCCAGGCGTCCTGATTCAGCCACTGCTGAAACTGATCAGCAGCGGCTGAATCAGGACTCCTGGGGCAGAGCAGCTGGGGTGCTGCCGGGTTGGTCCAGTAGCGCCAAGGAGCGGTGCTGCGGGACCAACCGGCAGCGCCCCACCTGCTGTATCACAGGCCCCGGGCTTTGCTCCACGTCTCCCTGGTCTGCTGGGGGGGGGGGCACTAGCTGCGTCCCCCACCCCCACAGCAGACCAGGGAGATGCTGAGCAAAGTGGCGGAGGACTCGGGGCCGGACCCGCGGCGCTTCCAGATCATCTGGAAGTGCCGCGGGTCCGGCCCGGGTTCTCCGCCGCTTTGTTCAGCGTCTCCCTGATCTGCAGACCAGGGAGACGCTGAGCAAAGTGGCGGAGGACCCGGGCCGGACACGCAGCACTTCCAGATCAGCTGGAAGTGCCGCGGGTCCGGCCCGGGTCCTCCGCCACTTTGTTCCTCATCTCCCTGGTCTGCTGGCTCCCCCAGCAGACTAGGGAGACGGGGAGCAGCTTTTCTCGCCCAGGAGAAGGCGGGTGGCGGGACCAGGCGTCCCGCCACTCCAGTCCTCTGGGGCGAGAAAATCCCCGTTCGTAACTGCGGATCCGACATAAGTCGGATCCGCGTAACTCGGGAACTGCCTGTAGTGTAGACATACCCTTATATAGGATAGCATCGAACAATTACAACCTATACTTCATGGAAACCATATTCTGAAATCTTTCTTGAATCCCACCTTTTGACCTTGAAACAACGCCCAACCTTGCCCAGTTTGTCATCAGAAGCAAACTCTGCATAACTAGGACACACCAATTCAAATGCTGCAAGAACAACAGAGGCAAAATCTGTAGAAATATTTCCACCGCTATAGTGATCAGCACCTCCCCCCACACCCAACAAACTGTTCAGGATCCATTTTATTTACATATAAATATCATAACATGATACCTCAACCAGTGCGTCACCTGCCCTAACAACTACTATGTGAGTGAAACCAGACAATCACTACAGTGCTAAATGAGCTCTCTCTGGGGGGGGGGGGTAGTTGAAAGACAAAAATATCTGATCTCCTGGGGGAAACACTTTTCACTGACCAGTCTCTCCATATCTAGTCTCCTCAGTCTTCATCCCCAAAGGAAACTTGCACTATACTTTCAAAAGATGAACCTCAAAGCTTAAAATCACAACATTGATACTAAGGCTTTGTCTACACAACACAGCTTTTAACAGCATGCTGCATGAGATAGTTGACACTTAAAGTCGGGATTTGCAGACAAAAAACTTCCGCTCCCTGCAAGTGGTGTTTGCTTTGTGGACAGGAGAGCATTCTTGCTGGCAAAATACTGTTTATATTAGCATTTGCATTGACAAAGTTTTTGTCATCCATGGGTTTTTTAATCACCTGTGAATGATAAAAGCTTTCTCACTCAATTACCAGTGTTGAAAAAGCCTAAAAACCATGGACTTAAGGGAAAGATGGGTTTTATGGCTATGCCTACTGGCCCTCCTTTGCTGTAGGACTTTAGAGGAGTTAGTTCCTCATTTTATCTTGACTGGTCTCTTTATATGTAACAATGTGTTCCACCTTATATTTAACTGTGACACTCTAATTACCTTATCCAGACCTGAAAAAGAGCTCTGTGTCTCTTTGACCAAGATAAGCTGACCCAATTAAAGATATTTCCTCACCTACTCTGTCTTGCTCATTTCCTGGGACTAATGCAATTACAATAACATTACAAATAATCATTTTTAAAAAGCAGTTATTGCCTTACAATATAATATTTTCTGTTAGGTTTATGACAACCATCTAATTCTGTCTCCTGTGATTTTAATTAATGGGCAGTTATAAAAAATATATAGTGAAAAATAAGATTTTTTTTATTAAAGTAATACTGTTTTTAAATGATTTGGGACTTAGACTCATAATTGGGATTGCAGCAATTTTTAATCTGTAGCCATAATCCTAATCAAAGATATAAATATTAAGATATTGTTTAAAGGAAGATAATTCTGCCAGTGTTATTGCTAAAGAATTAACTATTTCATCATCTTTTTAAAGGAAGTACTAAGTTAAGCATATTTACATTGGCTGTTTTATTACCAATAATACTACAACTACACATTTAAATCAAGTTGCTATTTGTGTGTCATTCCTCTCATTTAACCCCCATAGTTCATATAATCAAGCAGTCATTTATGTCAAGCTCCTGCTCCCACTGAAGTCAAAGGCAAAACTCTGATTTACTTCAATGGGAGTAGGTTTTGGCCCAACATAGATTTTCATGATTCATCTGTTTTGTATCCATGGAGACCAGTTTTGAAGAAAAACAACAAAACCGCGTCCCATAATCAAGCAAGTCCACTTCCCCTGGCCTCCACTGGTGTCAGTGTTCTAGCTGTGTTCTCTCCAATGGCCACATAGTGTCAACCATTAATAATGTTAACCATTAATACTGCTTAGGTAAACTGCTATCTTATTGGGTGGAAAAAGTAAATGAAGGACATACAAATGTAGATGGTTCTGAAAATCAAATCCATGTTTTTAAGTAAGATATTTATGAAGATATCTTTAAATAAGTATGTATATTAATGTGCTTGAGTTTTTCTTTATTATATAGCCATTTTCCACCATCTACCATCAAAAGAGGATGTAGTCCTGGATTCACCCTTCCTTCTGTCATTGAAAGTGATGAAAATATAAATGACATTTATTTGGATGTGACTCAAAATATAAGATTCTTGAGCGCAGAAGATAATTCCCAGGTAATAATGTTATCTTTTTTTAAAAAACAAAAAAAAAACCCCACCCTAACCCAGTTTTGTACTGCACATGACAATAGAAGATCAAATATAAAATTCTTAATACAATAGATGTGGATTTAAAAAATAGAGCTTTGTTATTAAAGCACATTGTTTCTCTCTGCATTACAATTTATCTGACTTTTACCTTTTTATTGTTATACTAAGGGCCTCCTGACAGGGTGAGAGGAGACTTAGCGAGCTCCCCCAAGCCCTGATTGGCCTGGGAGTTGCGGGGGGAAAGGGGGAACGTGCAAAGTCTCCTCCCACCCTGCAACGGGCTCAGTACTTAAGTCAACGATCAGTTGCTGCTCAGCTGGTGGTTGACTCTAAATGTGGCTCTCCCTTACAGGGCTGAGGCAAAGAGCGAGAGACTTTGTATTTTCCCCCTCCCCCAGGCCCTGATTGACTTGGAGGTGGGGGAGGGGGAAGGAGTGCTTGAAGTTTCCTCCCAACACCAGAGGTGCTGGCACCTAGAGGGGACTACCAGTTGTTCAAAACAGCTGGCGGTTCTGTCTGAAGGGGCAGGGGCAAAGACTTTGTGCATTTCCCCACCCCCAGACCAATCAGGGTCAGTGGGTGGGCAAACACAGAAGTATCCTGGCCCCACCTCTTCCATCTAAGGCCTGTCCTTTCTGGGGGCCTAGAGCCACTTCAAAAATTTCTGAAGTGGCCCCTCATTCAAAAATTATTGCCCACCCCTGCATTAGGCCAATATTTTTAAAAGGGTACCTTAAGTTAGTTTCTGAGTCCCTATTTAAGCACCTACATAAATCTTGGTTTTCAAAAGTGTGAGCCCTTCTGCATCGATGTGTTTGAGCTGAACTTTAGACACCCTAGCTTTAGACAGTTTTAAAAAAATGACACTCATGGTATGTAAAATGAGTCATGGTGAACAGAGAGCAGGAGACTTTCAAACAATCAAATGACAGGTAGAACTTAAACTATATAACAGAGAACATATTAGTGGAGGTAGCAATTAGCAATCTAAAGCCTCTCTGAGGGTCATATTGTCTATTGGTGTATACTGGCACAATTCCATTAACTTAAATGGCAGTGTAATAATAAGCCCCTTTGAGTCTTTTTGTTCTGTTTGTACAGCACCTAGCACAGTTGGGTGCTGGTGCGTAGTTAGAGCTCCTAGGCTCTAATCTAATACAAATAAATAATATCTGAATCCTATTGCACTAGATGATGTATAGAATACAGGAAATCCTAAACTCAACTCCTAGGAGTTCTCCCCTGTAGTTGGATTAAGAAATAATAATACATTGATACTCCCATAATACAATGATACTCCCATTTCTTTGCATGCACTGTGGTTAGAATATGGAAAAGCATAAAACGGAAGGCCATTACCATGGAATTTAGTCACACATAGTTGGCACTGATCTCAAAGGGGGAAAACAACAGACTCCTTAATAGCTGAGCTTAGTCATAAAGATATGACAAAGATGACCCAGTTATTTTAAAATTCCCACTGTTTGTTTCTGGCACAAATTGAAAACATAAATAGGGGGCAAAATCCTCCCGTTTAAATATTTATAAATGATTCTCTATGCCTACCAACAGGGTAACAAATTATATTATAAACAGTCAGAGAATATGTTTTATTAAAATTCACCATATTCCGTAGTCAAATGGCAAACTGAAATAGTGTTTCATTAATTTAAATATTCCATCTGTGGATCTGTTTGATTATATTTGTAACATTTTAAAAGGGAGTTTCAAGTATTTAGGACCATTGCAAACTGGTGTAGTTTTGTCACAAATTACCCCAAACTTGTGGTTGGAATGAGGCTTTTAAAATCAAATACATTGTTCCTTATGTAGTACATGTGTATTATATAAAATAATATATTTAATATTATTAATATGACAGGTTTTATATTTTTAATTAAAATGTGCATGAAAACCTTTAAAAAACCTGAGTGTGAAAACAAGTTGTAAGTAGCATCCTATTGTTTATTATATTTATAAGGTGAATCAGTGTGCTGAAACTCTATTTCTACAAACATAGATAGTTAATTAGAAAGTGATGGACATCTTGGGCGAGAAGTGAAAATGTTGCTTGGAATGTTACTTTAATTTTCTCCTATGGTTTCTGGCTGTAGAAATCATTCTAATTGTGAATTCTGGTCTGTCACAAAAGGGCAGGAAAGCAGAGAAAGTCAAGGGCAAGCAAGAAAGTACCAAGACAGGTATTGAGAAAAATGGAATGATAGGAAAGAGATGTGGGAGAGGGAGTAGTCGGAGGGCAGTTTGGTTCATAAATAAAATGTAAGATGTCATGAGCGACTAATTGATGTATGCTTGAACCTTATTTTTGCTTCAGTTGAAATCTCAGGTGAAAAAATTCATGCAAATTATTAGGGAATTGCAAATAGGATATAAGGAAAAAAGAAGTGTGTATGTGTGTGTGTACATTTTTATAGATATATATTGATTGCCACGAAAAACAAAAACAGTAATTATCAATTGCTGAAGAAAATTGCACATAAATGTTTTAATTTACAATTAAAGCACCTTCAAAAACATAGAGCTGGCCAGTTTTCTTTCATGGGACATTGTTTTGTCTCTTTGTTTAAAGAAATATTGAATTGTGCATTACTCATTTAAGGAAAGCAACCAGTGATTACAAAAACAATGCTGGAAGTCAAGCTATGATATCCCCAATACAATAGATTATTGCCAATCTGTGGTTTTTAATCTTGTAGTTTACAAAGTCTGGATAATTCTTTCTCCATTTTTAAGCTGTGTATCAAGAGCTCAGTGGAAATTTATGTTTTCAGTCTTCAAGAGGCAAGTTGGATAAATACTGTTCTATATCATATCAATTTAAGACCCTCCAATAAAAGGCACTTATACACCATTTTATAAAGTTTTCAAAGCATTTCAGAAAAGAGAAGTATACCCTTTTTTCATCATCAAAGAATAATATATAAAATTGCAAAATCAAGGAACTGGTTAATTTGATATGAATCCTCTGGTAACTAGGTCTTGTGGTTGTTTTTTTACAATAAAAGTAGTCTAATAATTCCCCTCATGGGAATTCCACCAGGCCAGGCTTTAGGGTTGCCAGGCATCCAGTTTTGAACAAGACAGTCCAGTATTTGGGCTTTCTATTTGGAAAAAGAATTTAGAAAATATAAATGTCCGGTATTTTCTAAATAAGATGTAATGTAGATTGTGATGTAATGTCAAGTGTATCCGGTATTTTTGTTGAAACCATCTGGCATCCCTATCAGGCTCCCCCAGTATCAAAAGATGTCTTACTTGCAGGTTCTTCATTCCAGGTTAAGAACGTCATTCCCAATGCATTGGGTGCTTTGGAGAAACTCATGTCCTGCCAAAATTCCTCAATTGTAAAAAGCTTTCAGCGAGATTTCTTAAGGCACAGGACCTTTAATTAAAACTGTTCCTCCTGCAAAAATCACAAAAACTTGACTCTTTGCTAGAGTTTCAGACCCTGCTTTCTCAAAAATCACCTACAATGACCTTGGATCAGGGTCCCCATCCTCAAGACCCGCCAACCGCCAACTAAGAAAAACCTTAAACAAAAAAGATAATCATTGCCAGAGAAGGATTTCCCTTCAAAAAAGCATTTGGCAGAAGCAAAGTCCACCTCGGTACTACCTGTACCATCCTTATTGGACCAACAGGAGCCAAGTATATCCAGTATGGACAAGTCCTGAGGGGCTAAGGCATCTAAACAGACATGCCCTGCATCAGGCTGAAAATCCATGATCAAGATGGCCACTCCAGTGTGAAAGGAACTGGCGGCACTGCAGTTGCCCACACCACCAGCACCAAAGAAACCTTCTGCACAGACTCCCATGCCACTGGCACCGTCAGTGCAGATGATCACCAACCCTGTACTAATAATGGCACCTACCTTCACCATACCGGTGGTACTCCTATGAACCAGGAACCTAGCAGAATAATGACACTGCCTTCTTCTGCACCTCCATTTTCAAGTGACGATGAAGTTGATGATGAGATCTCTCTCATACTGTCATTCATCTCCCAAACCTAACACATAGCCTCAGCCACCTCAGATGCCAGGACAGGTCTGGCAACCATTTATATGGATATCACCCCTTCCACTCCCTACCAGTTGGCCAGGTTGGGACCCAGGAGCCCTCTATTGAGCTCAACAATCTGCTCCTTCACAGGCAATGGCTCCATAGAAGGAAGAATTTCCCTCCCAGCCCTATTCAGACATATACCCCAAGAGGATACTGAGGGCTTGGAGGATGATAGGAGGATGATACCATGCCTCCTAGACACCCGTCGTCATTCTCACCAGATTGGACTGTCATTCCCCCACCCTCTACTTTGGAAGATGATTTCAAATTGTTCCAAGACCTACTGAAAAGGTTGGCAGATTTATTGGACATCTCTCTTGCTGTGTTACCTTAAACACAGCATAAATTTACTGATATCCTTCAGTCCTCCCCTTCTTCAAAGATAACAGTGTCAATAAATGAGGACATCATGGACCCTGCCAAGGTAATCTGGCAAACCCCGCATCCATCCCACAATCTTCTAAGCGAGTGGACTGAAAGTATTATGAGCCGGCCAAAGGAGCTAAATTCCTCTTTTTCCATCCTACCGCAAATGCTAGATGCAGTACACAATAGGGGCAACCAGACCGAGTTCAAAACAACCCCCTATGACAAGGATTGGAAGAGATGAGACATCTTCTGCAGGAAAGCATACTTGTCAGCCTCCCTGCAGTTCTGCATCGTGAACTACTCCACTCTTTTGGCATCCCAGACTTTTTATCTCTGTAGAAGAAGATAGGTTAACCTTTCCATAGGTTAAACAGTATCTAATCAAAGACTATCAAAATGGATCTCATCATGCCTCCATCTCTGCTACTCAAAAAACAGTATTCTTCTACTGGGCAAAATACAAACACATTCTACTAAGGCATTGGCTACCTCTTTAGCATTCCTAAACAATGTCCCAATTCCAAACATGCAAAGCAGCCACCTGGGTTTTGATACACAAGCTTAGAAAATATTATGCCATAGACAAATATGCCAATCAGGACACAAAATTCGGCATGGCTATACTCTCTAATGTAGATTGGGCAGCCTCGAAAGCCCCTCCTTCTAGTCTAGTAAATTTACGTAGTCATGTATAGTTGAGCACCCCCAGGGACACTCCTTAAATAAGAAGAGGCAATTAATCACCTGTGCAGAAACTGACATTCTTTGAGATGGTTGTCCCTGTGGGTGCGCCACAACCCTTCCTCCTCCCTTCTTCTTCAGAGTCTGATGTAGTTCTCCATGGAAGATAAGGAATGGAGGGACAGTTGATGATATGTGTCAGTTACCACTTGCAGCATTGTACAGTAGGCTGATGTGAATCTCCAATTATAAGTGCAGAGTGCCGAAACACCTAGGCTATATCTATACTGCGCTCTTTTGCGCAAAATATGCAAATGAGGCAAAGTGTGGAATATCGCTGTGCCTCATTTGCATAATTAATGAGTGTCCGCTTTTTGTGCAAGAGACTTTTTGGGCAAAAAGGAGCCATCCACACAGCTCCTTTTTGTGCAACAACCCCCTTTTGTGCAAGAACCATTCTTCTGCATTTTTTTTTCAAGAAGAACAGCTCTTGCACAAGCTCTTGTATAGACAGCTCCTTTTTGTGCAAAAGCCTCTTGCGCAAAAAGCGGCCGCTCATTAACTATGCAAATGAGGTGCGGTGATAGTCCACACTTTACCTCATTTGCATATTTCTTGTGCAAAACAGCGCAGTATATCCATAGCCCTAAAGTGGAGCATCCACAGGGACAGCCATCTCAAACAGCTTCAGTTATCTCATAGGTGAGTAACTGCCTCTTATGATCTGATAAGATTCAGGATCTGATACTGTTTGAAACCACTTCTGGTTTTGTCTCTATTGAATTAGGGGGGAGGATAAAGCAAGCCTTAGAAAAGCAGTGTTGTATAGTTTTAAACTGAATGACGGGCCTGCCTCTGGAGCCTTTCCCACCAAACCCACTTCCATTGAGAGAGAATTTTTCTCCTCCAAATTGCAAAAATGTTTAACTACTGAGTATTAAGCATATTTCTAGACCAATTGCACTACAGTATACAGAAATCCTCTTACTGCTGCCCTTTTCTTATCATTGTTCTTCTCAGTTACTTTAGCCTCACTCTCTCCTATAGGCCAGTTTTTCTCAACCTTTTTTTTATAAGCCTCACTCTCTCCTATAGGCCAGTTTTTCTCAACCTTTTTTTTATAAAGTACACCTTTAAAAAAATTTTTGGGTGTAAAAAGTACAAAAATAAAAAAGTGCTGTAAAACTTAAAACAAAAATTCAGTTTTCTCCAAATTTCAGTTGTTGACATACCCCCCAGACTTCTCTCAATTACCCCTAAGGATACTCGTACCACTGGTTGAGAAACAAGTGGGGTTCCATAGGGATTCTTAAGTTTGCAGATGATACAAAGCTCAGAGGAATTGCAAGTGCTTTGGTGGATAGGGTCAAAATTCAAAATGATCTGGACAAACTAGAGAAATAGTCTGAGGTAAATATGGTGAAGTTGAATAAGGACAAATGCAAAATACCCCACTTAGGAGGGAGCAATCAGTTTTAACATACAAAATGGGAAGGGATTCTCTAGGAAGGAGTATTGCTGAAAGAGATTTAGAAGTCAGAGTAAACCACAAGTTAAATGTGAGTCAACAGTGTAACACAGTTGCAAAAAAAGCAAACATGCATTAACAGGAGTGAGCAAGACACAAGAAGTCATTCTTCTGCTCTACTCTTAGCTGATTAGGCCTCAGTTGGAGTATTGTGTCCAATGCTGGGCACATTTTAAGAAAGATGTAACGAAATTGAAGAAGGTCCAGAGAAGAACAACAAGAATGAATAAAGGTCTAGAGAACATGACCTATGAAGGAAGACTGAAAGAATTGGACTTGTTTAGTTTAGAAAAGAGAAGCCTGAGAGGGAACATGATAGCAGTTTTCAGGTATCTAAAAGGGTGTTACAAGGAGGAGGGAGAAAATTTGTTCTCCTTGACCTCTGATGATAGGGCACAAAGCAATGGGCTTAAATTGCATCAAGGAAGTTTAGGGTTGACATTAGGAAAAATTTCCTAATGGTCAGGGTCAGTGTTTCCTCTAAGATTTTCCAACCATAAGAGGAGTGAGTTTTGGCTTGTGTACCACTATTGAGCTCATGTGCACTGGTTTGGATGTGTGGCACTGTGGCACCCAATTTGTTAACACACACACGTTCCCAGCTGCCAGAGCAGACCCCACCCCTTCCTTCTGGCTATGCGGCATGTCCCGTTCTTAGCTGCTGGAACAGATACCCCCACCCTCCTGCCATGCAGCAGGTCTCATTTGCAGCTCCAGCCACCAGAAGAGGCTCCAGCGCCGCCTTCTTCCCTCCCGCCACATGGCAGCCCTGGCCACCAGAGCAGGCCTCCTTCCCCCCACCACACGGTTGCAGTAGGTCCCGGCCCTCCACTCCAGCAGCTCCCTCACCATGCCATCTCAGCTGGTCCCGCCTGCTGGAGCACCTGCCTGCCACACGAGTGCTGCTGCACAGCTCTCCAGAGGAGGTGGCGGGAGACGAATTTTTTGTGCACACCTGTGCAGGTGCACAAAAAATCTTATCAGGAACCATGGTCAGGGTGGTTAAACACTGGAATAAATTGCCTAGGGAGATTGTGAAATCTCCATCACTGGAGATATTTAAGAGCAGGTTGGATAAACATCTATCAGGGTAGATCTAGATTGCACTTGGTCCTGCCACGAGGGCAGGGGACCAGACTTGATGATCTCTCGAGGCCCCTTCCAGTTCTAGTATTCTGTGATTCAGTATCCATATTAGTTTTCTCCCAGTCTGCTCCCTCTGCTTTGCCAATGATGATCCAGCCTTCATGATCAACTTACTTCCCATGAAGTTGGGCTTTTTTTAAGGTTGTCCATATAGCTGAAATGCCCCCCTTCCCAATTATGGTCTACCAATCTTTTATCCCCTCATTTAGCACCTTTTTAAAAATCTGCTTCTTACTCCCGTATTTTAAAAAGTGAAAAATAGAATTATCTAAGAACTTACTCAGTACTACCTGAACATATCTCAACTCTGTAACTGCACAGTCTTTCTACCTTACCAATGTCCTTCTCTCAAATCCATTACTGTTTATTACTGCCACTCACTATATCACATCTAAAATCAAATTCTACTGTTAGTTCAATGGGAACTGTTCATGGTGTATAAACATGTACACAAATGAACTATGGCCTTTAGATTATAAGCACTTTAGACTGCTTCCTAATTTTCTAGACGTTTTGTCTGAATACCCAGAGCAGGGGTGGGGAACCTTTTCTGAGTTGGGAGCCACTGACCCACAGAAAAATGAGTAAAAGGCTGCACACAAGTGAGAAATAAAAACTCCCACCCCTCACCATCATGGGTTCCCCAGTGGTGGGGGAGCTCCGAGCCTCAAGGGCTGGAACCATGCAAGCCAGGGGCTGCATCCGATCTCCAGGCCTTAGGTTCCGCATCCTGATCTAGAGAAAATGTGTCTTCAAAAATGTGTCATTTTGCCTGAGATTAGATATGTAAAATTGATTCCTCCATCATTAGTGACTTGCAGAAATCAAGTCTGAGAAATCTTGTCTGTGGAAAAAATGAAAGACAAACAGCTTTATTTGGCAGTTGGCACATAAGGAAAGTCTACAGGTTTCAGGAAGGCTTTAACATTTTTCAGTGCAAAGGTGAAATATGTTTGGCACCATAATCAAGGCCATCGTATCCACTGATGTTTTCTTCAACAGCTCCTTCAAAATGGGAATAAGAAAAAAGTGCAAAAACTCACGGAGCGTCCATACTACAAGCGCGTTTTTGCGCAAGAAAAAGTACAGTAGATCGTCAGAAGACAGGGCTTTTTGCACAAGAGTTATTCCCCTTTCTATGAGGAATAAGCCATTTTGTGCAAAAGCTCTTGCACAAAAAGGCGTGTGTGGACGGACAACAAGGTTTTCTTGCGCGAGAAACCCCTATTGGAAAAAGCACAAGTGTTCTGATGACCATTCTGTGATTGGCCATCAGAACTTTCTTGCTCAAGAGCAACCATGGCAGTGTGGACGCTTCTTTGTGCAAAAGCACATCTCTTGTGGAAAAGCACATGGCAGTGCGGACGCACTCTTGCGCAAGAACTTTTTGCGGAAGATTTCTTCCGCAAAAAGTTCTTGCACAAGAAGCCTGCAGTGTAGACGTAGACAGAGGGTGTGTTTTTATACAAGTATGGTATCCAAATTCAGGGGTATATTATTCTACTCTACTCAGCTGCTGTAGTTTTCAATTTTGAGCACTACGCAAAGAAAAATGTGGACAAATTGGAGAATCAGAGGTGTACAACAAAAAGAAGTTTGGAAAACCTGATCTTAAGAAAAGGTTAAAAAACTGGTTGTGTTTAGTCTGGCAAAAAGAAAGACTGCGGGGGGGGAACTTGATGAGTCTTTAAATGTGTTAATGGTTGTTGTAAAGAAGCTGATGATCAATTGTTCTTCATGACTTCTGAAAGTAGGAAAATGACTAATGGCCTTACTTTGAAGCAAGAGAGATTTAAAGTAGATATTAGGGATATAAAGCTATCCTTTATAGTTAGAACATGAATGATTGGAACAGGCTTTCAGGGGAGGTTGTCACAAGAACTTTTTATGTACAAGTTAGACAGACACCTGTCAGGAGTGGTTTAGATATAATTGGTCCTGCCTCAGAATGGAGTGATGGACTAGATGACCTCTTGAGGTCTCTTCCAGCCCCACATGTGAGGTTGTACAATGACTAGAACTCAGGTCTGAAATGGCTGATATCTCTTTGCCACTAGCTGATACCCCTGATTATACTGTGTGCATTTTCATATAAACCCGGGGACATAACCACAGAAAGTACAACCCTAAAAGGCCAGATTGACAGCTTTCCTCATAGTCCCTGATTGATCCAGGCATCCTATTTAAACCCAGAAAAAATTCAAGGATTTGTTCCGAGAACAAGGTTAACTCTCTTGCCAGGTGGCAAGACGTTGTCTTTCATCTAGCTCTTAGACTCCTGACCACTGCTTCTGAATCCTGCTTCCTGACCCTTCAGTTCTGACTTTCAGCACAGTTTCTGGCCTCTGACAATCACTGCTCCAAACATATGACAGATTGTTGAAACCCTGATTATGGTAATTTGCACCACACAACCCTCATTCTGCAAAAAGATCACAGTAGGAGAATGGAAGTAGTGGGTTTACCATTATCCAGTGCACTCCAACAAGCACCAGGGACTCAGGTAGAGTAATGAAACTATCAGTAAAGCATAGCAGAATTGTGCTTAGCATGTCCTAATTGAGAGAGTCACCCTAAATTGAACCTAATTTGCTAAATGCGGTGAGAATGCCAAACCCTACTGAAGATGAGGGAGGGTGTGGGTAGGTCTTGCTGCCTGATGGCATGGATTCTGGCTACAGAGTGCTATTGACTTGTCTACTCTTTCAGGTGCAGCAGTGGCAAAGCTGCACTGACATAGCACTTAGTGAAGATGACAGGATAACGAATCTTGTGGATAAGGGAGAAGCGGTGGATGTGGTATACCTAGATTTAGTAAGGCATTTGATGCGGTCTCACATGATATTCTTATCATTAAACTAGGCAAATACAACTTAGATGGGGCTACTATAAGGTGAGTGCATAGCTGGCTGGATAACCATTCCCAGAGAGTAGTTATTAATAGTTCACAATCCTGCTGGAAAGGTATAACAAGTGAGGTTCCACAGGGGTCTGTTTTGGAACCAGTTCTGTTCAATACCTTCATCAACAATTTAGATATCGGCATAGAGAGTACGCTTGTTAAGTTTGCAGATGATACCAAGCTAGGAGGGGTTGCAACTGCTTTGGAGGATAAGGTCATAATTCAAAATGATCTGGACAAATTGGAGAAATGGTCTGAGATGAACAGGATGAAGTTTAATAAGGACAAATGCAAAGTGCTCCTCTTAGGAAGGAACAATCAGTTTCACACATTGGCGGTGTCTACACTGGCATCCCTTCCGGAAAAGGGATGCTAATGTAGCACATTGCAATTGCAAATTCCGCAGGGGATTTAAATATCCCCCGCGGGATTTGCATTTACATGGCTGCTGCTTTTTTCCGGCTTGGGGAAAAGCCGGAGAAAAGCACCAGTCTAGACGTTATTCTCCGGAAAATAAAGCCTTTTCTGGAGGATTTCTTGAAAGTAGGAATAAGAAATCCTCCGGAAAAGGCTTTATTTTCCGGAGAATAACGTCTAGACTGGCGCTTTTCTCCGGCTTTTCCCCAAGCCGGAAAAAAGCGGCAGCCATGTAAATGCAAATCCCGCGGGGGATATTTAAATCCCCCGCGGAATTTGCAATTGTGATGTGCTACATTAGCATCCCTTTTCCGGAAGGGATGCCAGTGTAGACACAGCCATACAGAATGGAAAGCAACTGTCTAGGAAGGAGTACGGCAGAAAGGGATCTAGGGGTTATAGTGGACCACAAGCTAAATATGAGTCAACAGTGTGACACTGTTGCAAAAAAAGCAAACATGATTCTAGGATGCGTTAACAGTCATTCTTCCACTCTACTCTGTGCTGATTAGGCCTCAGTTGGAGTATTGTGTCCAGTTTTAGGCACCACATTTCAAACAAGACGTGGAGAAATTGGAAAAGGTCCAGAGAAGAGCAACAAGAATGATTAAAGGTCTAGCGAACATAACCTATGAAGGAAGACTGAAAGAATTGGGCCTGTTTAGTCTGGAAAAGAGAAGGTTGAGAGGGGACGTGATAGCAGTTTTCAGGTATCTAAAAGGGTGTTACAAGAAGGAGGGAGAAAACTTGTTCATCTTGGCCTCTGAAAATAGAACAAGAAGCAGTGGGCACAGCAAGGGAGGTTTAGGTTGGACATGAGAAAAAAGTTCCTAACTGTCAGGGTGGTTAAATACTGGAATAAATTGCCTAGGAAGGTTGTGGAATCTCCATCTCTGGAGATATTTGAGAGCAGGTTAGATAAATGTCTATCAGGGTTGGTCTAGACAATACTGGGTCCTGCCATAAGGGCAGGGGACTGGACTCGATGAGCTCTTGAGGTCCCTTCCAGTCCTAGTATTCTATGATTCTACCTATACTGACAGGAAAAGCATTCCCCTTCAGTGCAAGTGCTTCACTTCCCCAAGAGGTCGTAGCTATGTTGATGATAGAAACCTCCCCATTGACATAGTGTTGTCTACACTGGGTTTTAGGTTCATATAACTACATCACTCAGGAGTGCCACACCCCAGAGCCATGTAGTTACACTGACATACGTTGCTAGTGTAGACCAAGCCTTAGACACCATTTGTCCCTCCTCTCTCTAAAAGACAAAGCTAATTAGACTTAGTTGTGTGTTTTTGTTTCTGTCCGGTGGTTACTAAAACTGAAATCATTGATGAGCAGGTTTAGAGGCTACACCTTTGCCCTGATGTGGTAGTGTGGTGGTAGTGAGTGGTCAGCAGCCGTAGAGAGAGCAGCACCAGCAGTGAGTCAGTTGCAGAGGCAATAGCAGCAGTTCAGGCATTGCGTGGTGCCCCCACTCCATTTGCAGGGGTGGGAAGTGGCCCTATGTGAATGCACTTCAGAATGCTCACTAAGGATAACTAATAGTGGATGGGGTGCAATGAAGAGAAAGGGGAGTGGTGTGATAGAGACATTTGTCCATCTGACTTTCACACTGCAAGGTGTGAAATTAAGGCAAAGCGTACTGCCTAATGTACTATGGGGCAGGTGATTGCTTATGGCTCTGTGCTTTTGAATCAGAGCAGTTGTGTTTTCCCAAATGAACGCCAGGTTCCTTTTCTCTTTTACTAAAAGCTTTCTTTTCTTTTGGTGAACTCTGTGCTTGTGAGGGGGGAATTATTGCCACCTAGAGGTGCCAGGGGTGGAAGGGTGTGAATTATTGTTCTACCTCCTCCCTTTATCAGCCAGGAGTGAGAAGCATGCACAGAATCCAAGTACTTTTCCCTCGCTCCCTGATAGTCAGAGGAATGGGAAGAAAAGCAAGCCATGTCCTGGAACACATGGCTGGTGCCCCCTCTATTCTCCCAAAATGGCACCCTTGCTGGAATGAAGTTTAATTTACTGGATGAGACCTTATGTCGAAGCAAACGCCTCACTCAGTTTACGCGGCTAAACAGACAGTTTTATTGGCCAATAAAAGCAAAGTGAGCCAAATGTGGTCCCAGCAAAGTTGGGCCCAGTAAGGCTGCTTAATACAATCAATCCTAGTATTTTATACCCTTAACCAAACAAGTCTGACGTCAGGGCAAGAAATTAAAGAGAACTTCAAAGAGGAATTATTATTAGCATAGAAAGAAACAGGTTAAAAGGGAGTTCGAGCTTTAGCTCAAAATAGTTCATTAACACATTCCAACAGCACATCCCTCTGGTCTCTCCCCACCTCGGTGAAGGCCAGTTCACTCCCTCGTGCAGACACAAGAAACTGAAATGGCTTTTGTTATACAGAATGGCTTCTAGCTAAATATGAAATAGCTTCTACAATCTCCCCCCTTTTAGCCTTTTAAAGGCTAACCATTAAACCGTTTTACATCTCCATTTTTATCAAAGCCTTTATATACATTTTTTGTTCCTCTCTCTGCTTATCATATTTTAACATCATTACTTCCACATTCCCTTTAGTGAGGGTCTGTCCCTTGTTTTCTAGAATACAAGAAATACAGCATTTGATTAGCAAGAAACAAAAATAAGCACAAAAGAATATAGCCAATACTAAAACTACACCTTGCAAAATCCAAGTTCCCACATGTCCAAACCAGCCTTCTAACCAATCCCAGAGGGTCCAGTCTTTCCCCTGCCTTAAGCATTCCACAGTTTTTTCAATTTTTGAGGCATTTTCCTTCACTTCTTTGCTGGTGTCAGTGATATACACACAGCATTCCTTTTTCACTAAGGCACAAACCCCACCCTTACTAGCTAGGACATAGTCTAGGGCCATTCGGTTTGGGCTATTTCCCCACCTTGGCTCTTGAACTATTATATGTTCAGCAGTACTTTTCAATTGGGGTCAAGACTAGGCAGATATACCCTGGGTTAGTAAACCTTTTTTTTCTTGCCGAGTTTCATTTGGCTTAGTTCACTAAACAGTGTGCCATATTTGAGTGTTGTTTAGTGGGACTGGAATCATTGGGATGCCTCCTTCTGAATGTACAGGACTGTGAGCACATATCTAGCAACCTGTGGAATTAAATTCTTGGGAAACTTGGTTCATTAAAAGCATAAACACATTTGAACCATATAGGTTATAACTACTAGGTATTAAAAACAAGATTAAGCATAAGCTCAACATGAATTGTTTGTTCAGCCTCATGCTGGCTGTTCTTCAAGACTTCGTAGATTGCTTCACCTATTGCTGGCAGGTCCTTTTGGGCCGCAGCTGGTACCTTGGCCTCGGTCTTTTAGGATCGTCTGCTTCAGGGCTTGGATTGCCGGTACCAAGCCTGCGCTGATCCTCGTCTACTTTTGGACCTGGGTTTCTGGTACCAGGTCTGCGGTGATTCCCGTCTGCTTCTGGACCTGGGTCTCTGGTACCAGGTCTGCGGTGCTCCTTGTTGGGGACAACTTCTGTAGGGGCCAGGACGGGTTTGCAGTGGGATGCGTGAATCCAGGTGGGCAATCCTTCGCACTTTACAGCAGTATGGGTGGTCTGAAGGACTTGGTAGGGACCCTTCCACCTGGGTTCCAGGGCAGTCTTTCGCTGGTGAACTTTCACGCATACCCAGTCTCCTGGATGTAGTTTATGGCACGGCTCAGTCGGGGCCTCCTGGAAGGCGTCCTTAACCTGTGAATGATAAGATTGTACACACCTTATAAGTTCCTGACAATACTTGACTATGCTTCTTTTAACAAGTGTGGCATCAGCCAGGTCAATTTCTGGGCTGCTTAACAGTCTTATAGGTCAGCCACATGCAATCTCATGTGGACTGAGTCCAATTTTCTGATTAGGAGTGGCTCTCATGCTTATTAGGGCAATCGGGAGTGCTACTACCCATGTTAAACCAGAGTCCTTACATATTTTAACAAGTTTGTTCTTTAAAATCCCGTTACGTTTTTCTACTGCTCCTGCGCTCTCCGGGTGTCGCGGGCAGTGCAGTGCTTGTCTGATAGAGTAGTACTTTGTCAGTTTTTGAACAATTTGTCCAGTAAAGTGGGTACCTCTATCACTGGAGATCACCAGGGGTATTCCCCATGATGGGATGTAATGATTTAGAAGTTTCTTAGCTACTGTGATGGCATCCGCTTTCTTGCAGGGATAAGCTTCTACCCATCCCGAAAACAAACAAACAATAACCAGCACATATTCAAAGGATTGACATTTAGGCAATTGAATAAAGTCCATTTGTAAATTCATAAATGGTCCTAAAGGCGGAGGTCTGGTTGCCGGAACTGTTTTTATAGGTTTACCCATGTTGTGGGCTTGGCAGACAGTGCAAGCCAGACAGTAATCTTTGGCTGCTTGGGAGAATTTGAGAGCAAACCAATTTTGTTTTAAGGATTGCTACCATCCCCCCTTTGCCAACGTGCGACAATTCATGGAGCACGGAGGCAAGGTGAGGTAGTAAGACCACTGGGGCAACAATGTGGCCATCAGAGCTGCACCACAAGTGGTCTGGGTGCAAGGTGCACCCTGCCAGTTTCCACTCCTGCTTTTCCGATTTTGGGGCTTGGTCTTGCAGGAGGGCTAGTTCTGACAGAGATGGCAAAGGAGCTGGCGATGGTAGGAGAGAAGGGAAAAACAGCAGGTAGAGGAGCAGATTTTACTACATTCTAGACAGTACAAACTGCATAGCCTGCTACTAAAACTTTACTAAAATTATAAAAGCAAAAAAGCCATCTGTATAAAGCACGAAGTTAAGATTATTTAAGAGACTTAAATTATTCTTTTATTAAAACAACAATATTGTACACACAACAATGTTAAAAATACATATATTAAAATTAAGACACACACAAAACAAATCTGGACAGAACACAAACTTATTATGTCATGACACAGAACCATGGGTTTTTTTTTCCTTCAGTTAATTTTTAGATGATATTAGCGCTTCTTGATGATTTGAAAGACAAAGAAAACATTTCTACCCACATTGGGGTGGTGCATTATATTTTAGAACACTTTTTTTTCTTTACAGATTTTTGCTACTTTTTTATCAGCCTGCTGTTACCCAATGGTATGCTTTTATTTTGAACACTAGCTTCAGAGGGTTTGAGTAAATTACTTCATTGTTTAATTATTAAGTTATAGGTGGCATGCCTTAGTTTCCCTCTTGTACTGCAGACCAGGCTTTTTTTTTTACTGCTACAGAAACTTTTAGAACAAGGTGCTTGCTAATTACTATTCCAGCAAGCAAAAAGGTTTTTCTTTCCTGAAAAGAATTACATGCAATGTTACAGACTTACTTATGGGGGACAGTGCTCCCCCCCTTCCAGAACAGACAGGCAGTTTGCAGACACACAACCTTGGATCTGAAAGCAAGCCAAAGGTGCTATCAGCTCAGCCTTGAACAGAAACACTGTGAAGTTTCTGGGCTTGGATTTTTTTAAACAATAATTAGGTTCCTTGGAAGACACATTTAACCCTTAGGGTGCAGGTTTTACAAATTTACAATGTATAGATTCTATTTTTTTATGCGGTTAACCAATGAAGTTTCAGTAGAATTTCTTATTTTCTCTTTAATAGATTTAACAAAGTGTCTGTAGCCAAATGTTTAACTTGACTGTTTTATTGCTAAGATGATTAAAAGAGGCTGCAAGAAACAAGGAGTCATTTCTTAAAGCAGGTTTTTTTATTTTTTTCCCCTCCCCCTTAGGATTTGGAGGAACACTTTCCTTAAACTGTTAAACTTATTTTAAAGTTTGTGTTTTGCTTTGGATTGGGCAAGTTTGTTACAGGAGCCCGTGTTTTCAAAGGGAAGAGCTAATTCCTTTCAGTTATTTTTCATGTTTCCTCTCTACCTGTGTATGCGTTATAAAGAGGGATAGAGGGGTGATGTTGTGCCAGATTTTCCCCCCAAGCTTGGTTGATATGGGTGTGCCAACTGAGAATTTTATTTTCTTTTTTTTTTCCACTTCTTATGCATTATTTTGGCACAGAGGTGCTGCAGCAACTTTTAAGTTACCTATTTTACTGCAGGGTGGATTTTTGCTTTTCTGAGCTTTACTTTTATTCTTCAGGGCTTTAATTTTTCCTCTTTTCCAATTTGTTAAATGCTTACAGGTCCTTGGACCATTATGCACATACATGCAGTACACAGGGGTGCCTTTTGGCAGAGTGGGGGGGTGTTTAGACTAATCCCCACTTAAACTAACTTTACACACTCCAAAGAAAGAGTCTGCCGGGTCTAGAGTGTCAGACCTTAGCAGCTTATGAAATAAGGGGAGTCGTCACTCCCTCACATATCCACTGAGTCTCGAGGTTCAGCTGCCCCCCCCCCCCCTTATGTTCAGGGCTCCCTCGTGGGAGAGCCCTGGTGCAGCTGGGATCAGCTCAAGTCTCAGACCTATGCAGCGGCATTTATACTTTGCTCATTACATTTATACTTATTTTCCACACACAAACATTTTTTTTCTCCTTTTTTACATTTTTCCTACAGTTTCCACAATTAGATGCATCTTTCTTTACTGTCCAGTTCCCATGGGTTTCTATTAAGTGGCGCTGCCCTAAGACACCCGACACTTAATATCAGACTTCATTAGGATCCTATACCAGAAGGCACTTATCATAAAGGCACTGGAATTCCTGTAGACTGACCTACCCCCATTTTCTGCGCGCGCTTAATTCTGTAAGACACCGAACTAAAGTCCGCCTGCTTACACCATATTCTGCGAGTCACCGAATCAGGATCCGCCTGCTCGCTCTGCGAGTCACCGAATCAGAATCCGCCTGCTTGCTCTGCAAGTCACCGAAACAGGATTCGCCTGCTTGCTCTGCGAGTCACTGAATCAGGATCCGCCTGCTCGCTCTGCGAGTCACCGAATCAAGAATTCACCTGCTCGCACTGGTTCCCCCCCCTTTTTGTTGCGAGACACTGGACTCAAGGTCCACCTGGCTCGCAGGGGTTTCCGGCACCTGCCCCAGCCCGGCAGAACACCACGTCCTGGCGCCTGGAGACAGCCTGGCGGAATGGGGCACTATGGCCTGGGGTTAGCCTCAGAGGTCAGTACTACGCCCACAAATAACAGAGAGAGACAACAAAGCTTCCCCACAGTTTCGTGTGCCGAGAGAGAGTAATGGCACCACACCAGCTTTTAGCGTCCGAACACAGAGGGTCCAGCGCATGGCTGCCTCACTAGAGACACCGGTGTGCCCTTTTGGAACTGTGACACATAAGACAGGCCTAATAGACAAAGACAGACACAGACAGACAAAAATGTTAGCCGCTCCACAAAACTGAATTCCGTAGCTCCCCTTACCCCGATGGCCGGCCGTCACTCCAAATCCCAAGCCCTCACTAGGGCTATGTCTAGACTGCAAGCCTCTTTCGAAAGAGAGTGTCTAGACTGCACGTTGAACTTTCGAAAAAGCGGCTTGCTTTTTCTAAAGAAAGCATCCAGTGAGTCTGGATGCTCTCTTTCGAAGAAGCCCTATTTACATTGAAGAACGCCTTCTTTCGAAAGAGGAACTTTCAAAAGAAGGCGTTCTTCCTCGTGAAATGAGGTTTACCGCCATCGAAAGAAAAGCCGCGTTCTTTCGATTTAATTTCGAAAGAACGCAGCTGCAGTCTAGACACGGGTGAGGTTTTTTCGAAAAAAGGCTACTTTTTTTGAAAAAACCCCTGAGTCTGGACACAGCCTAGGAGATTTCGTAACAGGTATCTCCTTACCTTCTATTGAGCGCTCTGAGAGGTATGGAAGTGGAGTGCCGGTCCATCCATATGGGCAAGTGGCGCGTTAGGAATCTCGGTGGAACCTCCAAATTGTCGAAGCAAACGCCTCACTCAGTTTACGCGGCTAAACAGACAGTTTTATTGGCCAATAAAAGCAAAGTGAGCCAAACGTGGTCCCAGCAAAGTTGGGCCCAGTAAGGCTGCTTAATACAATCAATCCTAGTATTTTATACCCTTAACCAAACAAGTCTGACGTCAGGGCAAGAAATCAAAGAGAACTTCAAAGAGGAATTATTATTAGCATAGAAAGAAACAGGTTAAAAGGAAGTTCGAGCTTCAGCTCAAAATAGTTCATTAACACATTCCAACAGCGCATCCCTCTGGTCTCTCCCCACCTCGGTGAAGGCCAGTTCACTCCCTCGTGCAGACACAAGAAACTGAAATGGCTTTTGTTATACAGAATGGCTTCTAGCTAAATATGAAATCGCTTCTACACTTAAGAAGATTCATTTTGTAAAAAAGAAGTCTGAATATTGAACCTGACCTCTGTTGCTGCTGAGTTCACCTTACATTACTAAGTTGCCTCTTCTTTTGGCTAGCGACCCCATTAGCTGTTCTGAAGAGAAAGCATCTCATTTGAAAGTAGGGTTGCCAGATGGTTTAACAAAAAATACCAAACCCCTCCTGCTCGCCCCCAAAAAACAGAAAAAAATCTGTTGAGGAAAAAAGGGGGGGGGAGACCAAAGTTGTTGAGCCAAAAAAAAGTGCTGTGCACCCTTAAATGGTCCTCTGCTCCTCACTCCCCCGCCCCCGCCAGACGTGGCTGGGGAAAATTATTCCCACCCGGCTTCCGTCCAAAGGAAGCAGACGATAACGGACATTTCACATGACTGTCTATTTTCTGGTTTTTTTTTACCGGACGGGGGACCTGAATAACGGACAGTTGGGGGGAAAAAACAGACACCTGGCAACCCTATACAGTAGCCATTTGGGAGTGAGTTTGTAGCAACAACAACTTGGGCAGCAATGTTTGTCACACTCACAAGTTTCTCTGGGGTTTTCTCATAGATCAAGGGACCTGTGACCAAGTGTTTCATGAAGCCAAAAGGCTAGCTTGAGGTGACTGTTGCAGAGATGGAGAATATAAAGATCTTTAAGAAAAATCCAAATTCCTAACCCTAATTATATTTACTTTTTTTCCTTTTTTTCCCCCAAAGAAAAAGACTAGGAATATACTCATTTTTAAAAATGAAAACAGATTAGCTCTGACATTTCTAGGTCCCCAAGAGAATGATGGCGCCTGAGGGCTTTGTGTTTCACATAGTCTGGCTCTGGGAATACCTTGCAAAATATTTGCACTTGATATATGCTTCAGAATACATAAACATACTACTTATTCGGGCAATTGCAGATTTTTGTTGTTAAAGATTTTGTTGTTAAAGCACAAAATCTATAAGCAGCAATTAGTCATAATCAAGTCAGTGAAGACTTTATATATGCATATACATACATATCTGTAATCTCTGATCTAGGGTTTTATATAGTGCACGCACACTTATTGGAATTGATGCTATGAACTTTGTATTAGATTTTATAAAGACAAATTTTTGGGGCTTTATCTTTTCTTTCGGAGCTCTATTTTTTCCTTTTTTCATTTATTTTGGGGATATGAAATATAGGAGAAGGATTGGATAAAGAAGATATGGTATGTTACAACTTTTTAATTGTTTTACCTTGTGTGATTGGTTTTTTAAAATAACCATATTCTTTCCCCTTCTGATCCTCATCACCTCAAATACTGCTCCCTCAGATAAACACTCATGCAATGATCTTCAACATTAGCTGTCACAACTGTAGTAGAGAAAATTAGTAAAGTGAAATATTTGTCTGAATTTCACTTCAGAATTGTCTGGATTTTCTATAATTTATCAGGTGGTGAATACCATATATTTACAGCAACTATGGCTTTTTATCCTGTTGCTTATTCCCAATATCTATTTTTTAATAAGTTTTCATTCTTGCTGTCTGGCAGAAATGCTACAGGGAAATAACAATGTCAGAAAATAGAACTGATCCTTTTTCCTTGAGTGCTCAGTTTAAATTAATGTTGCAGTATATATGATTTGTGACTCCTCTTCAATATACCTTTTGATTTTACCAAAAAAATCACTAATGAATATTAAATTAGTTTATTTAAATAGATGTATTTTATATGTGGTTGCCATTCTCTGGGCATTCTCAGGAGAGAGAGCTTCATTAATCAATATTGCACATTATCAAAGGGCAGTTCCTCAGCTTGATGTCAATGGAGCTATGATAGTTCAAACCAGTGAAGTATTTTCCCCTATAGGTTGTTTATAGACTTGTTTTTCCATAAAACTCCTTTTGTTATATCTGTTGCAATGTTAAGTCAGAAGTTGTATCATATACAACTGTAATGGACTTCATTATGTCATTGTCTCTGCATCCCCCAATATGGGGCTTTGATTGAATGGACTAAACCTACAGTGATGCTGGGACAATTTTTTAGGGTGGGGTCCTGAACTGCATCCCCCTTTATTCTGTCTACATTCCTAAGTGCCCAAGGCTAGGACCACAGCTGTGGGCAGCAGTGCAGCCCCAGGCACAGGGATGGCAGTTAGCGGCTGGGACCCCAAGGCATGCAATAGAGCCCCCCAGGACTTTTGTGGAGCTGCTGGCAGCCAGGATCCAGGGCTAGTATTCAAGACTCTGGCAGCAGTGTGGCTGGGACCTGAGCTCAGGCTGGCAGGGCTCAAAATCTAAGGGTCCTGCAACCAGCACTTCTACTTCCTGCACCTATGCAGATGTGTGGCCATTGCAAAGCCCCATCTGGCACTTGCCTAATATGCCACAAAAACTGTGCTAAAGGCGTGCATCTATTTTACAAGCCTTAACAAGAGCAATGGCTTGGTGGTGTGCCTGTGCCAAAAATGATGCTTATATTGCCTGGCTGCAGAAGGTGTTTGCTTCTACTTTGGTACTCCAAGAATTTTCAAAAGCAGTTTGGCAGAAAGTGTGTATGTATACATACATGTCTGTTTGCATTTATATTTCATAAACACATAATAAATTGCCCATCCATGTGATAGGCAGTGTTCCCTCTATTTTCCCCTCTTAGTAGAATGAATTTTGTTATGTGCACTATGGGGCGGGTCTAAGAGAATCTGAGTGGGGGAGAAGGCTCAGGGCCTGGGGCAGAGGTATCTGAGGGCTCTGCCTAGAAGTCAGACCTGCTGCACTAGCTACTTCCTGCTGCAGCCCTGAGACCCTGCACAGGGCGTAATGGAAGCTGCACAGCTTAATGGGAACTTAGGTGATAGCTAACATACATCTCTGTCCCACCAGCGTTCTGCTATTAATTAATTTATGTGGGAGGCTCTAATTCCAAACCTCTGACCAGATTCAAACACTTGATGTTTTGAAAGAGGCAACCCAACAAACAAACTTTTTTTCTTACCCCTCAAATGTGGAATCTTCCAAAATTGCACTGCTCTGAAGTCCAAGACAAGCAATATTGAGGTTGAGGATAGTATTAGTTCTTAGTTTCAAATATCCCAAATCTCTCCATTACAAATGAATAAAGAACTCTTTTCTATCCCTGGAAGGCTGACCTTTTACGTAACAACATCATGATTTTTTTTAGAAAAGCCATTTTAATTGTAGGTGTTTCTAAAATATTTTAAAATAATTTCTGTCATCTGAAGAAGGGGGTTGTGCCCTCAAAAGCTCATGATACCATCTACATGTGGTGTTAGTCTTTAAGGTGCTACTAGACTATTTGTTGTTTTTTAAAGTTTTTCATGTTACAGACTAACTCAGCTACTCCTCTGAAGCTATTAAAATAATTGTTTTTCTGTGTGCAGAACTGCACATCTGGGAATCACAATAAAAAAGGGAGCCTAGCTTTATAGGTGAAGTTTCCTCCAACATATGGTGTATGCACAGAACACTTTAAATAGATAAGGTTGTGTATAATTTGTAATGATACTTATTTGAAATTACGAGTATAACTCACTGTTCTAAAAAACAGATGACAGTAAGGAGTCATATACATCTAGTTATGTATCCATACAATCTATATTTAGTAATAAGCAGGGCTCGACAATTAGGGCAATCTACTCACCCGTGGCGAGTAGATTTTACCCCAGCACGGTGCCGCAGCGCGATCAGCACATGTGTAGCGCACCAAACCGTGTGGCTGGCGAGCAGGGCTCGCCACCGCTTCTCAAGCCCTGGTAATAAGAATGTGTAATGTGACATATGAGAAAACACACAAAGAGGATTGGCATAGAAGTTTTATTGACATGGAGCTGGAAATAGCTTGGAAGTTTGTAATGTTGTTAGAAATAATTTTGATGAAAGTAAGATACCCGGGGAAAGTACAAATGAAGTGTCAAGTATATGGAAAATAGAGTTTATTTCATGGTTCCACAGCATATGCCATGATTACAGAAATAAAATTATTTATTCCATAATTTGTGTATTTGTGAGTGTATATATACAACAGCCACATAGCATATTTTGCAACCTTTTTAGCCAAATAGCTTTATTTTTTCTTCTGTTTTATGTGGTTGTAGAATCAGCAACCTGTTTCTCTATACTGTATCTTCTGAACAAGACTTTCTTCCAATATTTGTTAAAGTATTTGTTAAAATTTTGGTAACAGTAAAGCTATAATGTAGACTGTCATATTTATTATTTTACAGCTTCACTATGGCATGGCTTGCATTTAATTTTTGGTTTCTACATTATGAAATATAGCCTTTTGACATTAATGAGCCTAAAGTCATACCCTCAATAATGTTTGTACTATTAACTGCTGGTATCAACGACAAAATCATTGCAGTTAGGGATACTATTAAGACTTTGTTATATTAGGAGCATTTGTTTTCCACATTTTGAGAAATATGCCTATCTGTGCTGGAACAGTTATAAAACTGTACATAAATAAATATTAAAAAGGCAAAGTTTAATCAGTAAGAATGAGATCTTAGCATTGCTACTGAGGTAAATCTCCCTTTGGACCAAGAAAGGGCTACATGTTTGAACTGTGTTGTGTGTACTTGATGTAATACACAGAAGTAACATACCTGCTAAATAGCCTAATTTTTCCATAAGTGATTGTCTAATTGTACATGAACAAATAGATGACAATCTATTTTTTATTTAATTTTAAATGTTCTTTTCAGCAATTTGTATGTAGCCAAGATTGTTATGACCAGATTTTATTTTTCCCCATATAGGAGACTTCCTTCATTCAACAGTATAACACAGAAGGCTTGACTAAAGGTAAATCCATTTGTTTGTGATTAAAATAGATCGTGTTCATTCTTTCATTAATTTCATATGACTTCAGGTTTCAATCTTTTACTGAAATTGAAAGCAAAAATGTTATTGACATCATTGAGAACAGGACATAGTGAGAGTTATGTTTTATACCTTAAGAGTGGATGTTATATACCTTGACTTTAGCAAGGCTTTTGATACGGTCTCCCACAATATTCTTGCCAGCAAGTTAAGGGAATGTGGGTTGGATAAATGGACGGTAAGATGGATAGAAAGATGGCTAGAAAGCCGGGCCCAGCGGGTAGTGATCAATGGCTCGATGTCAGGATGGCGGTCGGTTTCTAGAGGAGTGCCCCAAGGTTCGGTTCTAGGACCGGTTTTGTGCAATATCTTTATTAATGATCTGGATGAGGGGATGGATTGCACCCTCAGCAAGTTTGCGGATGGCACTAAGCTGGGGGGAGAGGTAGATACGCTTGAGGGCAGAGATAGGGTACAGAATGACTTAGACAAATTGGAGGATTGGGCCACAAGAAATCTGATGAGGTTCAACAAGGACAAGTGTAGAGTCCTGCACTTGGGACGGAAGAATCCCAAGCATAGTTACAAGCTGGGGACCAACCGGTTAAGTAGTAGTTCTGCAGAAAAGGACCTGAGGGTTACAGTGGATGAGAAGCTAGATATGAGTCAACAGTGTGCCCTTGTAGCCAAGAAGGCTAATGGCATATTAGGTTGCATTAAGAAGAGCATTGCCAGCAGATCCAGAGATGTCATTATTCCCCTTTATTCGGCTTTGGTGAGGCCACATCTGGAGTATTGTGTCCAGTTCTGGGCCCCCCACTACAAAAAGGATGTGGACGCATTGGAGAGGGTCCAGCGGAGGGCAACCAAAATGATTAGGGCGCTGGAGCATATGACTTGAGGAGAGGCTGAGGGAGTTGGGTCTGTTTAGTCTGCAGAAGAGAAGAGTGAGGGGGGATTTGATAGCAGCCTTCAACTTCCTGAAGGGAGGTTCCAAAGAGGATGGAGAGAGGCTGTTCTCAGTAGTGACAGATGGTAGAACAAGGAGCAATGGTCTCAAGTTGTGGTGGGAGAGGTCCAGGTTGGATATTAGGAAAAACTATTTCACTAGGAGGGTGGTGAAGCACTGGAATGGGTTACCTAGGGAAGTAGTGGAGTCTCCATCCCTAGAGGTGTTTAAGTCTCGGCTTGACAAAGCCCTGGCCGGGTTGATTTTGTTGGAATTGGTCCTGCCTAGAGTAGGGGGCTGGACTTGATGACCTTCTGAGGTCTCTTCCAGTTCTATGATTCTATGACATATTTTCACCTAAATGAAGAATTTTAATTAGATTTGTCCATTTGTTATACCCATTTTGATATTTCTTCACCTCTTTTTCTTTAGCAAACATTGTGGATGGGAAATAAAATTAGTTTGTTCGTATCTGAATTAAACTGTCTGGTTTACAGTAACTCACAGCAATAGTGCAGCACAGAAGCCTGTCTTCAGACTGGGTTAAATATCTCAGACAATATTTTATATAACTCTTATAGAGCAGGGAGTCGAAAATATAACCTGTGAGCACAACTTCTTTTTAAATAGCCTGTTAATGTCATTGTGAAAGATACCAATTTGGCATTCCTGGGATTAGTAAATTCCTCTATCTAGAAATCAATCGTGGTATAGGAAACAACACTATTAGCTTATTCAGGCTGCTCTTGCAACGTGTAAATTGACTCACTTCCTGTGATTTAGGTTAAGGTAAATACAGTACTATATTTTTGGTGCAGAATAAATACCATATAGAACAGAGGTAGGCACTAAAATGGCAGCGATTTGCCAGGGATAGCTCCTGGCAGGCAGCTGCTGCTATGTTTGCCTGTGCCTCCACAGGAGCCGGCAGTTGCTGCTTCCAGCGGCCGGCCGCAAATCACTGATCCTGGCTAATGGAAAATGGTGTGGATTGGTACACTACGTCCTTCAGCTTCCATTGGCCAGGAACAGTGATCTGTGGCCAACAGGAGCTGCAAATGCCTGTGGGGGCACATGTGGTCACCCACTACGGGCAAACTCTAGTGGATCAGATCCAGGCTGCAGGCCGATATTTGCCCACCTCTGATACAGAGTGTACATTACTCACTCTGTCATGCACTTTTACCTCTGATGGCTAGCCAAAACAAAATTTCCATGTCCATATTCATCATAAATCTGATTATGGAAGTCCAGCTTTCCTAAAGGAGAACTATAGGAGTATTAGGCCCTGTTCCTGCAAAGTAATAATGTTAAATACTTACACAATGCATGTCATAGTGTCCTCTGGATGGTTGTTTTTGCTCTTCAGTTAATCAAAAATCTCATACCATTTCTGCTTTTCTCTTCTGTACTTTATAGCTGACTTTGGGTTCACTGTCACATGCAGAGGACTACAGAGAGTCTAACCGTAGCGCCAGTATTATATGTTCTGGGTTGGTGTGCAATTTCAAATGTATAGATGAACGGAGGTGGAAAAGCTAGAAAATTTCAATTACAGTCAACTATGGTTTTTTAAAATTTGTTTTTGCTATTCTGGTTTATTCTCCTTGATTTTATTGTATTTCCATTTTCAAAATATGTGGAAGAAAAACATTTCTTTAATGTGTACATTGTTAGCATATTGACATTTATGTGTATTTCTTATTCATGCAGATGAATTAATTGAAAATATAAGCTTTGATGTGCTTCCGACATCAGAAGTAGTTGACACCAATATATACAGTCAAGTGATGGATAAATCACCAGAAGAAATTGAGTCAGAACGGAATCCTGTTTCCCGGGAAACATGGTTCAGCTTTGAAGACTTCTGTACTTGTTTTCAGTAAGGAGTAGAGGTTTTTTTTATATATTTCTTGAAATGTAGATCAAAGAAGTGAAGTACTATGAAAAAGGGCTTTGTAAAAATTGCATCTTAACACATCTGCTCCTTGTGTTTTATACAGAGTTATGTTGGCTTAATTTTAGGACCAAAAATAAATTGTTGGTATCTTTTAGTCCTCTTGTTACTGCAGCATCAACACAACTCAGCAAAGACAAGCTGAGTTCTATTAGTCTTTGTGTATCTTCAGTATAATTCCCAGTTTCTTACACCTTTGCAAATTGAGTACAGGTGGGGGGATGGTGCAGTTGTCAGTAAAATACGAAGAAGCTTTATTATGGATGAAAAAGGCAAGAATTCAGCTTAAGAACTTGTCTTTATTGTGTAATATGGACATGATTGAACCTGCTTAAATCAGTTTATACTGTAATAATAATAATATAATGATTAATATTGAATTGTAATTTAAAAATTGTAGAATGATTTCATTTCACAAGTGGAACTATTATAATTTAGACCAGGCTATAGATGTTGAGTTATATTTTCAAGGTTGGAAGTTAAAAAAATTGTGTTTTAACTCATACATTTAGCACATATAATTTATAAAATCATTGACTGACAAAAACCATGCAATCAATTGTGCCTTTTACAGTGACTTTTTGGAGTTGAACTAAACTTTTAAATAGATCTTATCAGTTATTTTATTCATCTCTCTGCAGAGGGCTAGCTCAAGGCCTATACACTATTAATGTCCTACTTCAGCATTATAAACACACTTCACTATCTCAGGGTATGCCTACACTGCAGACTGAGATGTAATTTCTAGTTTGTGTACACATAACCACATAAGCTCTGATCAACTAGCCTTCTAAAAGTAGTCAGGTGTTTGGGTAGCAGTACAGGCAGTCCCCGAGTTACGTGGATCCGACTTATGTCGGATCCGCAGTTACGAACGGTGATTTTCTCGCCCCGGAGGACAGGAGCGGCGGGATGCCTGGTCCCACCGCCCACCTCCTCCGGGGCAAGAAAAGCTGCTCCCCGTCTCCCTGGTCTACTGGGCGAGCCAGCAGACCAGGGAGACGCTGAGCAAAGCCGCAGAGGACCCGGGCCGGACCGCGGCGCTGATCTGGAAGCGCCGAGGTCCGGCCCGGGTCCTCCGCCGCTTTGCTCCGCGTCTCCCTGGTCTGCTGGGGAGGGACGCAGCTAGTGCCCCCCCCCAGCAGACCAGGGAGACGTGGAGCAAAGCCCGGGGCCTGTGGTAGAGCAGGTGGGGCGCTGCCGGTTGGTCCCGCAGCACCGCTCCTTGGCACTACTGGACGAACCTGGCAGCACCCCAGCTGCTCTGCCCAGGAGTCCTGATTCAGCCGCTGCTGATCAGTTTCGGCAGTGGCTGAATCAGGACGCCTGGGGCAGAGCAGCTGGGGTGCTGCTGGGTTGGTCCAGTAGCGCCGAGGAGCGGCCGCGCTACTGGACCAACCCAGCAGCACCCGAGCTGCTCTGCCCCAGGCGTCCCCGAGTTAGCCGCTGCTGAAACTGACCAGCGGCTGACTACAGGAAGCCCGAAGCAGAGTTGCTCTGCCCCGGGCTTCCTGGAATCAGCTGCTGATCAGTTTCAGCAGCAGCTGACTTGGGGACGCCTGGGGTTCTTAAGCTGAATCTGTATGTAAGTCAGAACTGGTGTCCAGATTCAGCCGCTGTTGAAACTGATCAGTTTCAGCAGCGGCTGAATCTGGATGCCAGTTCCGACTTACATACAGATTCAACTTAAGAACAAACCTACAGTCCCTATCTTGTACGTAACCCGGGGACTGCCTGTATGGGCTAGCCACCCCAACCACTATCTCATCCAAGACTAGTTTATCCTGCCACCCCTATGCAGCTATGGCTACCCTACTATTTTTAGTTGCAAATTCAAGCCAAATTTACATCTCCAGTTCCAATGTAGACATGTCTTCAGTCTTCTGTATCAAAAGTAGGAAAACCTAACTTTTTTCAATCCTAGGTGTTTTATACCTTGAAAGAAAAATGGAGATTATTCCTTATTTTTGAATGTTTTATTTTATATAAACAAATGACTCTAATTGAGTACATCTGCTCAGTTCTTGCTGCATTTTGAGTTTTTGATTGGTATCTTTACAGAAGTCAGAATTTATTGATGTGCTTAATATGCTTCTTAATATGCGTAATAACCTATTGTTAGATGTTCTGATTCTCTCTATGCTTTTTTAAGCTTTTGTCTTTTAGCCTCACTAATATTTCAATTATTTTATTTTTATGATTGATATTTCTTTGGGTAGCCTTCACTTTCTGCTCATTAGGAACTGACTGGAAGGTCTTTACCTCAGTGGCTATTGTCATAGATGGTATGTGAGGGTGGTATGTAGGGATGTAAGCGAGTAGTTGACTAGTTGACTACCTGAGAAGCCTAGGCTTAGGTAATTGAGTTGACTACTTGCATTCCCCCCACCCTTGTTGCCTCTATCAGGGGCAGTTAGGGCGAGAAGCAGAGCCAGTGCTGGCAGGAGCCAGCTTAAAAGCTTTTCCCCCCAGCACTGTCTCTGTTGTGCCGCCTGCTCCCTCCCCCCGCCCCCAGTGCAGGGGTCAGGGAGGTCAGGGGAGACTACTGCGAAGCAGCCTCACCCTGCGGTGGACCCAGGTTGGCTGCAGGCAGAGGCTGCTCCAGTAACAACCCCTGTCTGCAGGGGTCCCAACTCCCCACTGAAACCCTTTGAGGACAGGGGCTGCCGCCGCGAAGAAGCTTCTATTTGCGGCAGCATGGGCTGGCCATGGGCAGAAGCTGCTCCAGCAGTAGCCCTCTGCAGACAGGGAGTTGCTGTGCCCCCCACAGATGGGGGTTACTGCCAGCTGGGCAGGTAGCCTGGCTCAATCCTGGCTTGTGCCAGGTCCGTGACTAAACCCCACTGCAGCTCTGCAAGGTAGTAGGAACCAGGGGGCAGCAACCAAAATCAGCTTTGTCTTTTAAATTGCAGAGTCACAGCTGGGTTTAGTCCCAGACCTGGCGCGAGCCAGTACTGAGCTGGGCTGCCTTCTCCTATCAACTAATCGAGTAGTCCATACAAATTCTATTGACTGCTTGATGAGTAAATTAATCTCATTTTAACGTCCCTAGTAGTATGTAGCTTGTGCCTGAACCTGCCAATGTTACCCACTATCTGTAGGGGCTAAACACTATTGAGTACTTAGAATTTGGGAAAGTCTGCCTGTGTCATGTAGGAAGCTCCAGATCAGGAGTAAGAATACCATAAGATCCTGTAAGAGAATCCTTTACTGAAGCATAGTCATAAGGCAAGTGATTTCCCCGTTCCACTCTGCAAACACTGTTTCCTATTTGTAAAGGGTGTAATTTAGTTAAAGGTCCATTTAAAGTCAACAGTGAAATATGAACAATTTTTAAAGGATTATTAGTTGAACACAGAGTAAATTACTGTCAACCTTTTGAAGACCACTGTAACAAATTTATATGCCAAACTTGTCAGTTCCTTTTTCTCATTTCTAGAAAGGATGAGAGAGAGTTATCTATTTTTAGAACTTATTTTTTTAAACAACGATCCATCAGTCTATCTCTACTGACCCTTAAAAACTTTTATTATACAGAAATTTTAGCTGCTGGGCTAAGATTTTTATCCTGACAGTTAGTGATGTTGAATGTCTTTGTTTGTCTAATGTGAACATAAGTCAAATAAAGAGAACTTGATATGCATGTTAAAAATTGGCATGAATGTTGAGGGTGGAGGAGCAGATCAGCAGTTGTAGAATCAATGTATATCAGTAATGTATCATAGCCTCAATAGGGACTTTGAATAATCTGAACTCTTCTTTTGTATAAAACCCTGAACTCTGTTTCAGATTCTGTCCTCAGTTAAAGTAGAACTCAGGTGGATTAATTGGGTCAAACTGAGGTCACAGTTTGATTCAGCTTCTTAATCATTTTCTGGTGAGCTTACAAAAACTGTACATTTCACAGAAATACTAACAAATTGCATAAAGGCATTCATTCCTCATTCCTCTGTTTTTTATATATTATATTGATTTGAAGTGTTAAAATTTTAAGTTGATTTTGGTTTGCTGCCATTTACAAATCCAAAGATAAAACTAGCTGTCAGACCTGTGTAAGAAAGACTTAGAACTATAACAAAGATACTAATCAATGTCAGCAGCTTTCACTGGAGATAAATTGTACCTATTCATCTTTTATGAAGCTCCAAATGTTGAAACACTTTCAAGAAATAGTTTTGAGTCTATTTTATAAGGATAGAAATGGTTGCAATATCATCTTATGAGATGAGAGAGAAAATTTACTAACATTAGTAATGCTAAAAATAATTTTTCCACTCATTTTTTCTTTCTAGGAACCTGCATATTTTCCACAAACCAAATTCATATGCTTATAGTTATCAGAAAGCAGATTTTAAGGTAAATGCATGCACCACATTATTTATTTTGCCTTTTTATTGAAAAGGCCTACATCTTGATAATTCATAAATCCTAAACATTAGTGCTACCGATGAAGAACTACTACAGGCAGTCCCCGACTTACGTGGATCCGACTTATGTCACCTCGACCTCCGGGGCGAAAAAAGCTGCTCCCGGTGCCCCTGGTCTGCTGGGGACCGTCTCCAGCAGACCAGGGGCATCGGGAGCAAAGCCGCAGCCCGGGTGGGTTTGCTCGCGGTGCCCCTGGTCTGCTGGAGACGGTCTCCAGCAGACCAGGGGACACCGCGAGCAAACCCGCAGCAGCGGCGGGGTCCCGCGCTTCTGAGGCTTTGCTCCGGCAAAGCCTCAGAAGCGCGCGGACCCTGCCGTGGCTGCGGGTTTGCTCCCGGTGCCCCTGGTCTGCTGGGGACCATCTCCAGCAAACCAGGGGCACCGGAAGCAAAGCGGTCCCGCGCCAGAGCAAAGCCTCAGAGGCAAGGCAACCCCCCCCCCCCGCTGCCGCTTTGCTCCCTGTGTCCCTGGTCTGCTGGGGTGGGGGGGCGCAGCTAGTGTGCCCCTTCCCCCAGCAGACCAGGCTTTTGTTGTGGACCCTGGGACAGAGTAGCTGGGGCGCTGCCGGTTGGTCCCGCAGAGCCGCTCTGGGCACTACTGGACCAACCCGGCAGCACCCCAGCTGCTCTGCCCCAGGCGTCCCCAAGTCAGCCATTGCTGAAACTGACCAGCACTGACTACAGGAAGCCCGAGGCACAGTTGCTCTGCCCCGGGCTTCCTGGAATCAGCTGCTGATCAGTTTCAGCAGCAGCTGACTTGGGGTTCTTAAGTTGAATCTGTATGTAAGTCAGAACTGGCAGTCAGTTTCAGCAGCGGCTGAATCTGGACGCCAGTTCCGACTTACATACAGATTCAACTTAAGAACAAACCTACAGTCCCTATCTTGTACGTAACCCGGGGACTGCCTGTATTTACAGACAAAATAATAGTGCATAAATAATAGATGAACATACTTAGGATGTCAGTGGTCATTATTAAAAATCAACTGTGCTAACACTTATACTTCAATATTTCCTTCCTTCGAAATCTGAAATGACAGTGCTACCATGGTTTACTATTTTGCAATGTCTGAACAAATGCTGGTTGTTGGAGGTGGCAAAAAAGATTTCAGGTTACATTGTAGAGTATAGTAGGCCAGATCTTCAGCTCCACTTAAGCAGCAAGACAAAGGTGTCTTAAATTTGCCTTTAAGCAGCTGTTTGAAATGTCTCTCAAATGAATCCCAGACTGATTCAATCTCTGAGAGTCACAAGATTAGGAGGGCAGAAATATCCTCTCCCATCCCTTGACTCTTTAGGTATGCTAAGTGATACTCTGGTGCACTTGAGAATCTATTCCAGTAACTGGAATTACATTATACATATACTGCAATTACAATGTAAAACACTGTAGAAATGTTTTTGATACCTGTAGCTTAACTAATTAATTCATGAAGCTGGAAGATTAAACACGCCTGAATAATGTATTGCTCCTTTAGTTTCATATTTAGTACATTAATATCCTGTAATTATTGTGCAGTTAAACTTTGTCATGAATAGACTTAGTACAAACTCCTGTGCTCAGAAATGATCTCTATGGGTTATATCCCATAACTGCAGCATAACATCAGTATCATTAGGCTCAGTGTTACAAAGTGTAATTAGATAGTAGATCAGTTTTTTCTGACTAACTTACGCTCTGGGTTTGCACCTGCATACAACTGAAAATATGCTCTGTTACTAAACTTTAATCAACACAATCCTAGCTGTGTGCTCGGATGGCAAAGTATAATCTTTAGAACCCTTTCCTCTGGCACTATCACATTTTATTAGAGACAGGTAAATGAAATATTCATATCATCTGGCAAATTAAATATCAGCCATGTGGGATAACACTTTTATACTGTAGTTTCAGAGATTTCTAGATTTGTTAAGGTCAGAAGGGGCCATTACATCATTTAGTCTGATATCCTATGTATCATAGGCCATTAAATTTCACCTAGTTGCCCCTGTATTGACCCAATAACTTGTGTTTGGATAAAGCATATCTTCCTGAAGGGCATCTAGCCTTGATCTGAACACATACCAATAGCCTTTTTTGAAAGATACTTTTGAAAAAACCTCTCTTGAAAAAGAGCATCTAGACTACAACCAGTACTTTCGAAAAAGCAAGCCGCTTTTTCAAAAGAGAGCACCCAGACAGTCTGGATGCTCTCTTTTGAAAAAGCACAGTTTGCATTACATAGTGCCTTTTTTTTAAAAAAAGTACTTTCGAAAAAATGAGTTATTCCTCGTAAAACGAGGTTTTCAATAGTTGAAAAAACTGCTGCGTTCTTTCGATTTACTTTTGAAAGAATGTGGCAGCAGTCTAGACTCAGGGAAAGTTTTTTCAAAAAAAGGCCACTTTTTCCGAGGAAACCCTGTAGTCTATGCACACCCTTGGTATCAGACTGGTAGTATTCACATTTATGGTATGAGAAACAGTCAAATTTAAGAAGAAATATAAGAGACAATGAAGTGAAGTATAAATGAGAGTATTTTCTAAGAATGGTGCAGTACACATTACTGTTTCTAGTGTTTATGCATTAAAGTTGTTGTTAAACAAAGTGCTGCCATATTTATGATTTTTGCAAAATATAAATCAAGCTACTTACTGTGTTACAAGTCAACAATATTCCTGATACTGTGTCTTTTAAGTTTGTTGGAATTTAATTAGAGTTGGAAAACTGTAGAACAATATCCTTGATGTTTCATACCTTTAAAAATATATTGATAACTAAGTTGATCCCTTATTAAATACTAGCAAATAAATACCTTTAATTAAATTAAAGTTATATGAGGAAGATGTGCTTAAGATGTAGGCACATTTTCCATTAAAGAAACTATTTTTCCTTTATTCTCTCTAATGAAAGGTTAATATTAATAGGCAGATGAAACTAGAAGCACTGGCAACAATTAATTCCTTGTTTTACATACTGCACATTGAATCACAAAGTCTGAAATTTAAATAAAAAATTGTAAAAGACTAATTCAACAAAAATTAAAAATGAATGCCCTTTTCCATCTGCAGTTTACTGATGATCGAGTCCTCTATTATTTATTTGTGGACAGCCTGAAGCCTATTGAAATCCTGGTTAGTTTTTCTGCATTAGTACGCTGGGGTGATTCTGGAGGTAAGATCAATACCAAAAAAAGTGTGTTACTAATGATTGTTCTCAACTGCTAAAGACTCTTTTATCTAACTGTCTTATTTTGAAACATACTTTTTTCTTATTTTTTTGTCTTGTATTGAGCAGGTGACACTCAATATCTATATGGTTTAATGAGAACTGCAATACAGTAATTCCTCATTTAACATTTTAGATGCGTTTCTGAAAATGTTCATGCTAAGCAAAAACATGCTATGTGGGGTCAATTTTCCCATTAAAAATAATGGAAAAGGTGGGAGTTGCATTTCAGGTGGTGACCGCAAAGTCAATTTTTTGTTGGTGCTGGGTCATCAACATTAACATTAGATATCTAGCAATACAAGATAACTAGCAATAAAAGTCGCCGTAGTTTGTTAAAACACAAAGATAAAAATATGAGTGAGCGGAGAAGCGCTGTGACCACTTGTATTCATTCGCTCATGCGTATTACCACTGTTTTCACCAAACAGGAGGGGAAGTGAAAGTGCACAGAGCTGCTTCCTTCTCCCATTAACCGGAGCCAGCCCTCACAGGGGCTGTGTCTACATTGGCACCCTTTTCCGGAAAAGGGATGCTAATGAGACCAGTCGGAATTGCAAATGCCACGGGGGATTTAAATATCCCCCACGGCATTTGCATGAACATGGCTGCCGCTTTTTTCCAGCTCGGGGCTTTGCTGGAGAAAAGCGCCAGTCTAGACGGGATCTTTCGGAAAATAAAGCCTTTTTATTTGTTTGAATTAATTTACACTGAGGGTGTGTCTAAACTACACCCTTCTGCCGACAGAGGGATGTAGATTAGGCATATCGCTATTGCAAATGAAGTGGGGATTTAAATATCCCGCGCTTCGTTTGAATAGAAATGGCCACCGCTTTTTGCCGCCGTGGCACTTTGACGGCAAAAAGCAGCAGTCTAGATAGGGATTGGTTGACAAGGAAAGCCTTTTCCGACCGATCCCTTATGCCTCATGCAACGAGGTCTCCGTCTAGACTGCTGCTTTTTGCCAGCAAAGTGCTGCGTTGGCAAAAAGCGGCGCTCATTTCTATTCACAGGAAGTGCAGGATATTTAAATCCCCTCTTCATTTGCAACAGCAATGTGCCTAATCTACATACCTCTGTCGGCAGAGGGGTGTAGTTTAGACACACCCTCAGAGTGTAAATGTACTCCAAGTGAGTGCACAAGGTTTTTCTTCAAGAGACATTCTGGGGTCTCCCCAGTAGTATAGGTGCATGCCAGTGCTGCAAAGTGGATTCTTGATAGCAGTGCAGTCGGGGCATGCATGCTCAGCATGCAATATGCACAGCACCATCACGTATGTGCGGCCACCCTCCATTCAGTTCCTTTATACTGTCCCCAGAACCATGGGATCTACACCTGGTACTGACGACACTCAAAACCCCCATTCGAACCCATGGCCACATGCTCCCTTCTCCACCTAACCCTAAAAAAGGCATTCCTAGTTGCAATAATGTCAGCCCGTAGAGTAGGCGTGATGGCCACCCTAATGGTGGACCCACCGTTCACTGTTATTTTTAAGGACAAAGTCTTTTTTTGGACACACCCCAAGTTTTTACCAAAGGTGAAAAACTAAACAATACACTTACCTGTATTCTTCCCAGAGCCTCACGCCAACACCTTCAAGGCACAGATGCATACCCTCGATGCCCAAAGGGCACTCTCCTTTTACATCCATAGAACAAAACCCTTCAGAGAGTCTCCACGACTCTTCGTCTCCATTGCAGAATGCAACAAGGGCAGCCGCATATCATCCCAGAAATTATCTCATTAGATTTCTGGCTGCATCGCCATGTGCTACTTGCTCAATCATCTACCACCACCTATCTCAATCCAGGCACATTCTACTGGAGTGGTTGCCACCTCAGTCGCTAACCTGAGGAAGGTTCCCATCGATGACATATGTGCTGCTGCTACGTGGGCATCAGAACAAACTTTTGCTAAGCACTATGTGCTTTCCTCAGGGCCTCTCCACTACACAAGAGTAGCAAAGGCCGTACTGCAGACAGCTTACCTGCCTGATCCGAAGACCCATAACACAAATTGCTTTGCAGTCACCTACTGTGGACCACCCCCAGGAACATCTCTCTCTCGGAGAGGAGGTTACTCACCTTGCTGTATCTGACATTCAAGATGAGTATCCCTGGGGGTGCAACACTACCCTCCCTTCCTTCCCTCTATTTCGGAAAAAAATGCTTTTCTCCTACACCGGGTTCCGAATAGAGAAGGAACTGAAGGGAGAGTGGCCACGCATGTGCGATGGTGCTGGTGGGGACCCGCGCACATCACGCACTGCGCATGTACAGCCTCCAATGTACTTCTGTCAAGAATTCGCTCTACAGCACTGTGACGCACCTACATGTACTGTGGATATGCTGTTTTTCAAGAGCTACCAATAAGGGTCAGCAACTTCAGTGTCTGAGTAGGGCACTTAGCTGGTGAAGATATCGCTGGCATATTCAACATACAAATAGTCCCTTTGGGATTTTTTTATGTGCTTTGATGACTAAAATATGATCCTGAATTCTGCTTCATGGTATTTGTATTAATTGACCTGCTAACTTTATTTTTCTAATTGTTTTTCTTACAGCTACACAAAAAGAAGGTTCTGGCATACCACAGGGCATGCTTACAGTTGAAAGTTTCTCTTGGAAAAGTGTAGCTACTAGCCAACTTATGCTAAAGATACATACATATGCAACCAAAGCTGCTATGCTAAGCCTTCCCCCAGGGTGTGTACCGGTCCTTTGTTTCCTCTCTGGTACTTACAGGCCTGTTGTAGCCTTAAGGATAGAATTTACATAACTGAATCTGGAATGGTTAATTATTTGCAAATATTTGGATGTTAAATTTGCATATTTTGTAGCATTTTCCAAGTTTTGGTAAGATTGCAATGTTTATATAGATTTAAGAATCATTGCTAAAATTTTTCAAGTTGTGTGTCAATCTGTGAATCTCTTACTCTCTCTTTACAGAGTAGTTATTCATATGAGTAGACCCACTAGTTTTTCCTATAAAAAACACAACTGAAAATACATTGTGTAGGTTAGTTGTTTCTAAATAGGGTTGGCTAAGATATTAGCAGTTTTCTCGGTCATTTATTGTAACTACAACTTTTCTTGCAGCATGATACAAAGCCAATGTTGTAGCTCTTTGTGAAATAGAATTTAGGAAACATTAAGTAATATCCAACTATACCTTTCTTCAGAATTACAACTTAGAACTGTTAGGAAACCATGACATCGATGCTTTGGGAAGTTCACATCTCTTGACATACAGCCCTAGATTTCTAGTTTAAAGCAGTTCCTTAGCTGCAAAAATGAAGAAAGACAATTCCATCCCACTCTCTTCATCCTTACCTGTTACAAATAAGCTCCCCATCTATGACACTGTACCTCTGATTCCCCATTGTCTACAATTTGCAATCAGGCCACAAGGAATAATTAATTATATATAATGTATAATATGTCAGTCTCGGGCATGGGAGTAGCAGTGGACTGAGGACCTACACTGTGGAGCAATTTGCATTTCATTCGAAAATAAAAAAAAATTACTCGGGAATCCAAATGGAAAGTTTCCTCCTACTGTCCACTTGGATGTTAGGAAGAGTTGTAATCGTCGTCTTCAACCAATTGCAATTAAAAACATTTTTTAAAGTCTTTGGATTGCATTGCTTCTCCCTTATTTTTGTTGCCATTTATTACAGAGCTTAAACAGTTCTCATGCCATCATTCACAAGAGAAAGGATGAATATGGTGCTGAGTACCTGATCCTGTCTTGTGTGAATATAAAAAAACATCTTTGTTTTAAAATTGGAATCAGCTGGGGTTTGCAAGGGGCACACTGAACTTATATAGATCATCAGCTGATGAGGCCACTCTTGAATGGATTGGGTCCAGAATAATTGCATAAAAGAGCCACAGCTTTAGCATTATAGCTAGGCTAATCTTGTTTTGTATCTACATTTTCTTTTTTTTCCCTATGCCCTTTTTGTTTAAAGTTACACATAACCAGGACATTTGACTCTTGCTATGGATTTTCCAGACCAGATTTATAAACTTAAATGTAGCCAGCTGTGGTCTTTGCTTTTAAAGTCATCTTCTTTTTTATTATATTTTTCAATCAGTGTCCGGGAAACAACAGATAAACCGAAAAGGAGCCATGATCTCTGACCTAAAGAGTTTATACTCTATCCTTATGAAAAACTATAGTAATATGTCATTCTATATTACAAAAAACACATATAATCAAACTAAATCAGAAAAAAAATATAAAACATTCGCTTTTCAAATTACAACCTGTAATTATAACCTCATCAGTATGTCTTTGAGCATTTCCTCTTGCTTTGTTCAATTACTTATTTGAGAACCAAACAGTTAGCAATTGAGGGTTAAGAAGACTGATGAGCCAGTGAAGAAATGCATTGCTCCAAAGTTGGCCCACTGAATGAAAATGTTGAAGAACCACTGTTGTAAAAGAGAGTGCTTTAATTTTCTGTTATGTTTCATTTTGTATGTAGGCGACATGTGTTACTCTTCACTGCAAGTTCCCCCGTAGGGCACCATATCCATCTGTGTAGCATGGTGCCATGTGTGTTTGGTGAAGAGGATACTGTTATGCCAAATCTTGACAAGGTACATGTTACCATAACAACCTGTGAAATATTATTGCAAGTCATTGACCATTGTTTCCCTCATACTGATCTAATTTTTCTCTTGAATGTTGAGTTTGGAGGATATGCAAGAGAATTTTGTGAGATGTGAAGGAGGAGATGGATTACAATTATTTAAAAAGAACAGTATTCTCATAAAAATATATTTAAATCTTAATATAAATAATATTGCATCTCCATTTATAGTTGATTTTATTGAATCATATACATTCCCAATATATATGGAAGCAAGGAAAACTGTTCTGAGATAGTGGAAATATGAGGGAGAGAGACTCATATGAAGATGGGCATAGTTATAGCAACATGATGTAAATATATAAGTAGGCGCTGTATATTGTTTTGTTTCACATAAAATAGATGAAAATTGATTCATATTCTTATATATAATTGGATATTAAATGTAGTAGAAATATTTAAATTGAAGGTAGTGTATGGTCTCTTTTGCAGCACTCTCTAGGTGTGTCTAGACTACCGGGTTTTGTTGACAAAAGTGTCCTTTTGTTGACAAAACTATACCTGCATCTACATTACCGCCGTGTTCTGTCAACTGTAAGTCGACAGAACATGGCAGTTTTGTTGAAAGCGATAAACCTCGTTTTACAAGGAAGAACGCCTTTTTCGACAGAGGTCTGTTGACAAAAGGTGTGTGTGGACGCAGGGAGCCAGTTCTGTTGACAAAAAAGGCCTCCAGGAAGAAGCCCTTGTGGATAGTCTAGCCTTTACATGTACAGCACCTCTGTGGTTCCTGGCCACAGCCTCTTAAAGTCACAGGCACCCAGACAGGCCAGAGCACCCGTGACAGCCGTGACAACCATGTCCCAGCCTCGAGGGCCCCCCGGCCCTTCTTAGGACAGAGACAAGGACCCACCCAGTGGCACCAAAAGGCGGGCACCAGCCTGGTCAGGGCCAGAAATCCAAAACCTCTTGGAGCTCTGGTCCTAGGAAGAAGCTCGGCAGGCCCTGCAGACACGCCACAGGAATGCGGACATCTGCAAGCGCCTGGCCCAAGGGCTGGCCACCAAAGGGCATCACCCCCGCACTATGGCACAAGTCAGGGCCACGGTAAAGGAGCTGCGGCAGGGATATGCCAGGGCCAGGGACCAGAGCTTCCACTCCAGGGCAATGTGTGTCCCATTGAGGGCTCCTCTGCATTGATGGCCCTCACCACCTGCAGCACGAGACAAATAGACAGACAGAAACCAGGGAGTTAGACAGGTTACCTAAACACTTGGGAGAAGAACCCTCCCCCCCATCCCTCTGCTTGTCAGGATGCCACCCTCCCCCACATCAGTGCACGGGTGGCCAAGGAGCAGCCTCCGAATGCCACTCCATCCCCCACTCCCTCTTGCCCTTGCGTGGCAGTTCCCCTTTCTCAACCCACACACTCAGCAGGGCCTGTCCCCCAAAAGTGACTTACCTTCATCAAGATGGCCCCGATGGTAGACTACCCCATGCCAAACTGGTGTCCAATGGAGTGGTAGCTGTCGGGGGTGGCCAGCTTCCACAGGGCAATTGTTACACACTTCTGCAGGGGGATAGCGGGCCACAAGTGTATGTCCTGGTGTTCCAGAGCAGGAGCACACCAGGCACACAGCTCCACGAATGTGGCCTTCTGCATCCAAAAGTTGCGGAGCCAGTGGTCGTCATCCCAGAGCTGCATGACAAGTCCAGTCCAAACTCATCTCGTGCCTCCAAATCTGCCTGTCCCCAGAAAAGTTTGGGGCAAGGGCAGAGCTCCTCGATGTGGTCCAGGTCCATATGGGGCAGGAGATTCATGACAGAGTCATGCAGATGCAGCAGAAGCTGTAGTATGGCAGCATGAGGCCATCGCCTGCCCAGGGGCAGCTCAGGCTCCATGGCCAAATAAAAGGTGAAAAGCAGAAAACCCCCCAGAAAATAAACTACTGTGGTGTCCGAGGAAGCAGGGCAACCAGAGCAAGCACTGGAGCAGCTTTGCTTTCCCTCTAGGAGGTAGGCAAATCAGAAACAAGAGCAGAGCAACGGCTGTCCAGGGTGATCCCTTTAAGCATGCATCTCTGCAAAGGGCAGGCAGCAGCACCTGGAAATAAAGACTGCCCCCATACCCTTCCAGAAGCACTTACGGGTGCCTTCTTTTTTCGACAGAGCATCTGGCAGTCTGGATGCTCTTTTCCGAAAAGGCGGATCAATTTTTCGATCCACATAATGTAATCTAGACTCTCTTTTTCGACAGAGGCTTTGTCGACAGATACAGTTGACAAAGCTTCTGTTGACAGAGGGATTCAGTTTAGATGTAGCCTCTGATAGCTATAAAATGGATGTAAAGATAGGTTCAAAAATGCCTACAAACTGTAAGTCAGATGAATTCCTTTTCCCCTATGTGGTTCCAAAATGACCAGTAGGCCCCATAATAACTTCTGTTCTTAAAATGAACTATGAATTCAGAAAACTTTGTGATTAGAGGTGCTGGGGAACAGTTAACGTTTTCTCAGATCTGCTGTTTAAATTGTTTGAAGATCCAGACAGATGTCTCTTCCTTAGTTACACACATTCCACAATTTCAAGGTTTCTTTTGCAAATGATTGTGCTGGAGATTTGGAGTTTTTTTTAGATGAGTGTAGATTCTCAGGCAAAGTTATGCAACACATTTTTTAAAAGAGGAAATTTTGCAACTATTCACAGTGCTACAGAATTGCAGGGCTCTTATAATAGGATATTAAAGTAGTTTATGCAAACTGGGATGGATATTTAGAAAGGAAGATTAAACCCGAGAACTTGATATATTAAGAAAAAAAGAAATATTTTCAACTCCCCCTTCTCTTTTCAAAAGGGAGAATCTGTGAGAGAAACTCTCCAGGCCATCAGAAGAGTGTAAAATAGCCTCTGCCGTTCCTTTCTGTGGTGGTCTTTCCACAGATTTTTTTCAAGAGAGGAAGCCAGTCTCTAGAGTGGGGTGGGGGTGGGGGGGGGCAAATACCAGCCCAAGTGCTGCATCTGATCCGCCAGGATTAGCCTTAGCCTTTGCTGCTAACCTTTGGTGCTTCCCGCAGCTTCCATTGGCCGAGAATAGTAATTTACTGCCAATGGGAGCTGCAATCGGTAATACCTGCAAAGGCTCAGGTAAATATAGAAGTGGCTGCCTGCCAGGAGCTAACCGTGGCAAACCATCACTGTTTTATTGCCCACCCCGACTTTAGAGCACAACTTCCAGCTGAGTTTCTTGAGTATTGCATAGAAATTCAGGTGAACGTTAATATTGCTTCAGGCAGCATTTGCTTTGACATGGTATTCAACCAAATATAAATACTCTTCTAAGAATATATGGATGGGATTAACTAATATTATGACATAATGTGAATTTTAAATAGTAAAAGCTTTCACTTACTCTTACTACAATACAGACACACATCTAAATTTGACTGAACATTCTACTGTGCTTGGTAGAAAAGACGAATAATGCATAATATTTTATATTTTTTATTATTTGATTATTAACTGATAGCATTTTCCTTCCAATAGTTAGAATGTTCTCTTTCCCCAGGAGAGCTACCGGTTTATAGAACAGGCTACGGTTATCCTGAAAGCTATTGGAAATGTGATTAATAATTTCAGCAGTGAACCTGAACTTTCCAAGGCCCTGAAGGAACTGGAACTAACTCACTTCCCTCAGATCCTCCACGGTACGGGGATAGCTAGAGACCACATCAAGGTAACAGCTCTGAGAATCTTCTCTTTCTAAAAATATGCACAATATAAGACTATATATATATTAACAATTATGCTCTTTTTCAAAGAAGTTGCTGCTATTATTATTAATTAGACAAATTTTCAAAGGGGCCTCCAGTTCTGCCTCTCATTCTGCATGCATAATTTGGCATTCATTATGCATGTGTAAATGATAGAATTTATTAATGCAAACAGAAATTGCCTTTCTTTTACATATCCAGATTATAATATATGTAGCACTATACATGCTAAATCAGAGACTGTGTTTTGGCAGTTTGGCACTGCATGTTTCAAACATCAGAATTCATCAGCTTTGAAATCTAATTTAGGATATGAAAACAAAGAGACTAACGGATGTTCAGAAAGCAATACACAGCACAATTCCCTACTGTGTTTAAGATTGATATCTCAGAAAAATCTTTGGCTTTTTGTTATTGATGACAATAGTCAGATTCTTTTCATAATCACAACATTGCCCCAATTTTTATTATTTATAATTTCCTTTAAATGTTATATACTTTTATTTAAATTACTCAAGGTCTTTCTTTAGACTGTTAAATAATTATGCTTCTAATATAGAACTTCCTAGTTCAGGGCTGGACAAGATGCCTCTCGTGGGCCGGATCTAGCCTGCCAAGCCACCCGATCCGGCCCACGGACGCCCCTCCCAGGACTCTCAGGCACCCGGCAACTGCTGTATTATATGCAGAGCTGCTTCCTGTGACTCTACTTTGGAGGGAAGGGGAAACTCTGGGTGATCCCCCTCACCCCCAGCCCAATCCTCATCTCCTATTAGTTGGAAACAACCAGCCAACAGGAACTGACTCCAGCCAATATCTCATCCCCTATTGGTCAGAAACAGCTAGCCAATAGGAGCTGAGAGATTGGCGGGGAAAGGGGGGGGAGGATTAGAGCAAGCCTCTCCTCTCCCCCAGAGTTGAGAGCCATGTAGAGGGAGAAAGCTACATTTTCAGTGATCTGGGGCTGCAGCAGGCAGGGAGCCCAGCCTGCCTTCGAGGTGCTGCAGGCCGGGAAATGCTTAGGTAAGTGGCTCCCAGTCAAAGACTACCTCTGGCACTCCTACCCCTCCTGCACCCCAACTCCTTTCTCCAAGTCATCTTCCAAATCCTCTGCACCCCCTGCCCCAGGTTACAACTCCCTGCACCCTCTCATACACCCCTCCCACAGGCTACAATCCTCTCCTGCCCCCCCCCCCCACTTCCTCCCTGACCGTACATCCCAATCCCCTAACACAGGTCACAACCCCTCTTCACTCAAACTCCCTTTCAGACCTCACACCCATCTCCTGCATCCCAGCCCCTTACCCAATGCACCCTTCTGCACTCAGCCTCCATCCCAGAAAAGTGCAGCCCTTGACCACTTTCTAAAATCTTGGAGTGCCCCTACCCACCAAAAATTATTGCCTACCCTGTCCTAGTGTAATAGCAGATACTAGAAATAACAAAGTGGTTATACCCGAAACCCCTGATAACTAAAACAGTGATATTATTGTTGACTACAATTGGTATTTAGCTACCCATCCTAACAAATATTTTCTCCAAAAATGTTTACAGTACTAGACTAGAGTAACTCTAGCTGGACATATTTTTATACAATACAGCACTTTCTACATTGATTTCAACCTGTGTGACTTGTATCCAGAACAGCTGATGCAAATGATGATACTTATTTAATCAGTTAGATTACTCAGTAGAAGTAGGTATTCAGTTTTTTATAAACACTGATACAAAACAGAAAGAAGCAGATGAAGTCACAGTGTTTACATGTGAAACAGTTGCCACATTCAAACCTCCCAAATGTTCAGAATTAGGGGAGGAAGTCAGAATCTGTGTTTCTGTTCAGGTTCATCTCTGGTATAAACAGCCAAACATTTTAATAATCCACTTGGCATTTTATGATAACGAATCCAAGTCCTATACAAAGAAATATGTTATCTATCCATCCCATAAGTGGATGCTTTAAATTTAAAATGAATATGGTGCTACATAGTACGTATAAAACACAAGGGAAAGTAGAGGCTATAGTACCAGTAAAAGACTGGATTCCCCAAAATAAGGTTACCATCAAAGAAAGAAAAGAGAAATGAGGCAAAATGTGATAAGAGTGAAGCTGTCAGTAATTATCTCATTCTTGAAAACATGGACATTATCTGCCACCAATCAATGGAAAATGGTACTGAAAAGAGGTGTATATATTTAAAAATGATTATTTCTTGAGCATTCTTAAATCTTGCAAAATAAAGACTTTATTAGTCTTACAATACACAGTTCAGTACAATAGTTTCAGTAACCAAAATATTGAAAAATAAATGAGAGAAGAATTAAGAAGTAAACATTTTTCTGGAAATTACTACTACTTCATTCATCTTAAATTAAGAAACATGGCCTAAAATAGACTCTAAGATGCTCTCCTGATTACAAAAGTTTTTTTCTTTTGATGAGGGAGATTGTGAATTTAGCGATTGTTAAAAGACTTCAGGCTGATCACAATAAAAATGAGACTTATCTATTTATTCACATGCAACAGGGCAGTAGGGGTATGTCTACACTACCACCCTAGTTTGAACTAGGGTGGTTAATGTAGGCAACCAAAGTTGCAAATGAAGCCCGGGATTTGAATTTCCCGGGCTTCATTTGCATCTTGCCGGGCGCCACCATTTTTAAATCCCCGCTAGTTCGGACTCCGTGCCCGCGGCTACACGCGGCACGGAGTAGGTAGTTCGGATTAGGCTTCCTATTCCAAACTACCGTTACTCCTCGTGGAGTCCAAACTAGCGGGGATTTAAAAATGGTGGCGCCCGGCAAGATGCAAATGAAGCCCGGGAAATTCAAATCCTGGGCTTCATTTGCAACTTCGGTTGCCTACATTAACCACCCTAGTTCGAACTAGGGTAGTAGTGTAGACATACCCTAGGTTACAAACTTCTCTGCACAATCCTCCCACTCCAATGTACTTTTACTTTTTCTAGTGGCACCATCTCCTAACAAGATGCAGTCCTTGGTCTCTATACCAAAATTGCAAAAAATATGCCAGTTATGGTAAGGTTGATTATGATGTGGGTGCTCCATTCACTAGACACTAAATTGAGATCATCAACTCATTTCACTGATACCAATAAGATTTTAGGTAGTAATAACTTTTGGACACTGATAACCTGGCCTGTATTTGAACCAGTGATCTGTTGATGAAAGAGTATTTTTCCACTTCTGCCTCCTGAAGCTATCTAGCTCTCTAGACTGGCGTTTATGATTTGTGCATAATGGAAGCTCAAAGGCATAGGTTTTGAAATGAAAAACAACTGTAGAATATTCTTACTAAAATGTTAATGATCAAAGAAATATAAACCAATTTTCTAGAAAAAGCAAATGGTTGTCTGATTTTTTCCTGCTTTTTAATTTTAGGTTTTCAATAATGCTTTTTGGCATTTGATCCAACAAGTATTAGGTAGTAAGGTCCCTCCCAATTTTGAATTCGCTTTCAAATCCTTCACTTTGGATTTTAAAGCCAACGATGCTCCCATGGAAGACAATGTCACTTCAGGTATGGTACTGATATTATTAATCATCTTCTTCAGATTTGTCTGTCCATTTCTGTTCCAGGAGAAGCTGGTCACATACTCTATATTTAGATTGCCTAACATTTGCCAGTATAGAAACCCGCAGGGGCCCCTGTTGAGGCAGGATGCATGAGGGCATAAAATAAAAGTTTTCACACAGGCAGCTGTAATTCTGGCATCTCTGTGTGTGTGTGTGTGTGTGTGTGTTAGATAGTTACATGTTAAGCCAGAAATAGTGATAAAGGAGGATAGTCTAGGTACTGCAGTACACAACCCCAGTGAGCCATTTGCTGGCTTGTATAATCATTTACTCACTTCGCAGATGGATCTGATAACTGGTTTAGTAGTAGTGGTTGTAGACCAGACAGACAAACACATCAGTGTGGCATATTCATTTTGAAAGGCAGTGTATCTGAGGGTATGTCTACACTACAAAGTTAATTTGAACTAACAGCCATTAGTTCGAATTAACTTTACTAGGCGCTATACATGCAAACCGCTAGTTCAAACTTAATTCGAACTAGCGGAGCGCTTAATTCGAACTAGGTAAACCTCATTCTACGAGGACTAATGCCTAGTTCGAATTAAGTAGTTCGAATTAAGGGCTGTGTAGCCACTTAATTCGAACTAGTGAGAGGCTAGCCCTTCCCAGCTTGCCCTGGTGGCCACTCTGGGCACAACCAGGGAAACTCTTCTGCCCCACTCCCGGCCCTGGAGCCCTTAAAGGGGCATGGTCTGGCTACGGTGCCCGTGCCAGGTGCAAGCCTGCCAGCACCCAGCCAGCAGACCCTGCACCTGGCACGGCACGAGCCAGCCACCCACTGCTACCCAGCCCTCCGCCTCTTCCCGGGACCAGGCTGGTGGCTCCCAGGAGCCTGCCTGGGGCCGCAAGAGGCGGGTGCCCTCCTGGTCTAGTGCGGAGATCGTGAACCTCGTCCAGGTTTGTGGGGAGGCCTCCAACGTCCATGACCTCTGCACTAGGCACAGGAAAGTGGCCGTCTAGGGCACGATAGCTGCCAGCCTGGCCACCAAAGGCCACATGCAAACCCAGGAGCAGGTTTGCATGAAAATCAAGGTGGTCCTGTGAGACCCCCGACCCTGAGCCCTGAGCTTAGAACATAAGAATGGCCGTACTGGGTCAGACCAAAGATCCATCTAGCCCAGTAGCCTGTCTGCCGATAGAGGCCAATACCAGCTACCCCGGAGGGGATGGACCGAAGACAATGACCAAGCCATTTGTCTCGTGCCATCCATCTCCAGCCTTCCACAAACAGAGGCCAGGGACACCGTTCCTACCTCCTGGCTAATAGCACTACATGGACCCAACCTCCATGACTTTATCTAACTTCTCTTTAAACTCTGTTATAGTTCTAGCCTTCACAGCCTCCTGTGGCAAGGAGTTCCACAGGTTGACTATTTGCTTTGTGAAGAAGAACTTTCTTTTATTAGTTTGAAGCCTGCTACCCATTCATTTAATATGGTGTCCTCTAGTCCTTCTGTTATGGGAACTAATGAAGAACTTTTCTTTATTTACCCTCTCCACACCGCTGATGATTTTATAGACCTCTATCATATCCCCCTCAGTCTCCTCTTTTCTAAGCTGAAAAGTCCCAGTCCCTTTAGCCTCTCTTCATATGGGACCCGTTCCAAACCCCTGATCATTTTAGTTGCCCTTTTCGGAACTCTTTCCAAGGCCAAAATATCTTTTCTGGGGTGAGGAGATCACATCTGTACACAGTACTGAAGATATGGCGTACCATAGTTTGATACTTCCTCTCCTCCTTCTTCCCCTGGCTTCCCCCTTCCAGCTCCCTCCTCCCAGGTTTCCCCCTCTCTCTTCCCCTCCCCCGCCTCCTTTTCCCAGTCTCCCCAGAGGTTAATCCCCTCCCCCCCAGTTTTGTTAAATAAAGAGAGTTTCTATTTAACACACTTGTCCTTTATGTTTTACATCAGGAAGAGGGGCTAAGGAGGGGTAAGTGGAAGGAGGTGAGAGAGGAATGGGGTACGAGCCCCCGATGGGGGGACTGGGGTGGCTCTGCGGGCTCCTTGGAGTGGAAGCTCTCCTGCAGCCCCCCGATAGACTCCCCAGATGGCAGCCTGCAGCAAGTGCAGCCGGGCTGATGGCCGAGTGCGGTGATGTGCCAAGTTTGGGCACTCCAAGACAGGATGGCTTTGCTGTCCCTCATCGAGGTAGACAAGCAATCGGGGAACCCTGAGAACTGTCTGTCCGGGGTGGAGGTCGGGTCCCTTTAAGCACAGCCCTCGGCTAGCCTGAGGCAGCAGCTCCACACTCTTAAGTCCTAACCTGATGCCCTGCCGGCACTGCTTCCGGCCAGCCTTAACTTTGGTTCAGGGTCCACTCAATGTGGACATGCTAGTTCGAATTAGCAAAACACTAATTCGAACTAGTTTTTAGGTCTAGATGCACTAGTTCGAATTAGTGCTGTAGTGTAGACATACCTGAGTGGCTAATACAAGGGTCTGTCATATAGAGACCTGTCTGAGCTAGCCTTGTACCTTATTGGTTAGAGAGGTCTGTTTCCTAGGACTGGTATATGAAACCTTGGGTAGTAATAAGGACTGTGAAATGTTAACTGATTTTAGTATGAGAGGGAGATCAGAACCAATGGTCCCCTGGTTGTAAACCCAGTTCATTGTTGTCTAAGTCAAAGGGAGTTTGGCAAGGCAGTATTTCATTCTCTCTAGTTATGCCTGAGATTTCACCTGACGTGCAAGCAGCTGAGACTGGACTCCAAAATAAGGGAATGAAACACAAGACTCAGATCAGTACCAGTTATTATGGAAGTGACCATTGTGGCTCCTTCATTTAGGTTGAGTTGAGTTTTTTGCACTTAATGCTATTGTTTAAATTATTAGGCTTCAGAGTTAACAAAATAATTCAAATTAATAAAGGCACTTCGTTACTTTTTGACATTCTTGTTTCAAGCTATCTGTAGACTCGTACTTCACTCCATCAGTTTACATTTGGTTAATATTCTGTAGGTTATTTTCTACTTAGAACAAGAGATTTAAGTTCTGTGACACAAGATGGGGAGGTAGGTGCCTGGAACCTCAACCTGGTCCTACACAGGCTTATGTCCCCTCCTTTCGAGCCATTGGCTACGTGTTCATTGAAGCACCTTTCATTGAAGGTTGCTTTCATAGTAGCCATTACATCTGCTAGAAGGGTATCAGAGCTAAGGGCGCTGACTATAGAATCGCCCTACCTTGTTTTTTCGCATGATAATGTAAGGCTACGGCCTCATCCGGCCTTCCTCCCGAAGGTGGTTTCACCTTTTCACCTGTCCCAGGAGATTTATCTACCGATGTTCTTCCCTAAACCACACGCCTCCCGTAAGGAGCGCGTTCTACACTCCCTGGATGCCAAGCGAGCGCTGGCATTCTATATTGACCAAACCAAACCCTTCTGTAAATCCCAACAATTGTTCGTTGCGTTTGGGGATAAGGGGAAAGGTTCACCTATTTCTACGCAAAGGTTATCAAGATGGCTGGTGCAGTGTATAACAGAGTGTTATCAACTGGCTGGTAAAACCCCACCCAGGGTGAAGGCACACTCTACCAGGGCGCAGGCGTCCTCGGTAGCCTTTGGTGCCCAGGTACCAATCACAGAAATTTGCAGGGCAGCCACCTGGTCTTCCCTTCACACGTTTGCAACACACTATGCGCTACCTCAACAGGCCAGGGAGGATGCAAGGGTGGGCTCTGCAGTCCTCGAATCTGTGATGTAAATATGTAAATATATAGATCTGGTTGTCTTTGTTCTTGGTTGGTGCCTTGTCACTGTTTAATTGTTCAAATAAATCTGTTTATTGGTCACCTTCCTTTATGACTCTGGTGCTATGACTGTTCCGACCCCTCCTCCATGGGGTTAGCTTGGTAGTCACCTGCTTCAAATGGACATGAGCAACTACTCGAAGAAGAAAAGAACGGTTACTTACCTGTAACTGTTGTTCTTCAAGATGTGTTGCTCGTGTCCATTCGACTCCCACCCTACCTCCCCTTCGTCGGAGTATCTGGCAAGCAAGAAGGAACTGAGGTGGGGCAGCGCCGGCAGGGGTACTTATGCCCCGCCATGGTGGCGCCACTCCAGGGGGCGCCCCGCCGGCGCTACGGGTACCGCTAGGGAAAACGCTCCGGAAGACGTGGTGCACGCGGCGCGCACACCTACTTCGAATGGACATGAGCAACACATCTCGAAGAACAACCGTTACAGGTAAGTAACCGTTCTTTTCTCTATATTTACATATGCTCTATGAGGGGCTGCATTCTCCTCACTCAGCCTAATTGGCCTAGTAGCCGCACAACATTCTGTGCATGTGGGTGCACATGGACCGCCAGTCTGGAGCACTCATCCCCATGACGCTATTACACAGGAACCCCTTGGTTCTTTTCTCAAGGTTCCTAGAGAGGCTGGCCTTACTCTGGCCTCTGTGGTGGGATACCTTCCCGTGACAAGCCACCACTCAGTAGTCTGGGGTCAAGGAAGCACATGGCCATGCCACACATGAAACAGGACCATGCCCACACTCAGGCAACATCCACTCCCGATCAAGCACAGGGATGCTGAGAAGACTGCATGGGAACCTGGCTGGGGGAGGAAGAAGTGAGGACCAGAGTAGCACTGTCTCCCGCAAGCAGCATCCGCCACTCACACACCCTTCCCCCAACATACTCTCCCTCCTCCAGCGGGCAGGGATATCAGTTTTTTCTCTGTGGGATGTTACCAGTGCCAGACCCAGCATGTGCAGGACACAGTAGGAAGTCGAGCTGCCTCCCCATCCCCACCCACAGGCTCCTGGCCTAGCTGGCACCTTCCCATGCCTTCTTGTCCTCAAGCTGTGGGTATGGTGATGCTCCCCTGGGATGTCTGTGCCAATGCAGGAAAGTGTCCGCTGTCTAGGCAACATATGGCCTTACTCAAAACACATTGCCATAGTTTGAACTGAGACATTCAGTGTTGGCTCAGAGATTAGGGCTAGGCTTCATTCACAGTGTCTCCTGGGATGACTGCCCTTGTAACTTTTCTTCTGGGCCAGCTGTGAGCTTGGCGTGTCCCCCACCTCCCATGCCATCTGCACAACTCCATGGGATCTGCAGGCAGAAGAGAACCTGGGAGGATCTCATAGAGGAACAGATGACCTGTCTGAAGGAACCAGGAGCAGGCCACTAACTGGGAGCAGAAGAACACCGCCTGGGACCAGCTGGCACACCATCAAGAGCCCATGTGCTCCTCCCTCACCTTGGTGATGGAGCACATGGCCTGTGCATGCAGTAGGCCACCAGCCACCTTCCCATCCACACCCACGACTTTCCTTCCTAATCCTCCCCTGGGGCCAGTGAGGCCCCAGAACACATGGCAGGGGGACCTCTGGGGTGTCCAAAGCCTTTCGAAAAACTAGAGGCAGGTGCCAGTCCCAGCCTCATCCCTGAGCCCCCCTATTTCTTCCTCCCCCTTCTGTTGTATCTCTCTCCCCCCCCCCCAATAAACAGTCCTGTTGTTTCAAAAAAGAAGGCTTTTAAATGTATTTTATTTACTTGTATTTGCTCTGCAGGGAAGAGGGGAAGAGAGTGCAAGGGAAGGGAGAGGTGGGAGAGAAAAGGCACATATTAGGGATGCAAAATGCAGGACAATGTAGCACTTTAAAGACTAACAAGATGGTTTATTAGATGATGAGCTTTCGTGGGCCAGACCCACTTCCTCAGATCAAATAGTGGAAGAAAGTAGTCACAACCATATATACCAAAGGATACAATTAAAAAAAATGAACAAATATGAAAAGGACAAATCACATTGCAGAACAGAAGGGGGATGCGGGGGGGTGGGAAGGGGGAGGAAGGAAGGTAAGTGTCTGTGAATTGCTGATATTAAAGGTAGGGAGAGTGGGATGTTTGTGAGTTAATGGTATTACAGGTGATAATTGGGGAAACTGTCTTGGTAATGTGTGAGAAAGTTCAAAGACTTGTTAAGTCCTTGTTGGCAAGTGTCGAATTTTAACATGAATGACAGTTCAGAGGATTCCCTTTCAAGTGCAGATGTAAAAGGTCTTTGTAGCAGAATGCAGGTGGCTAAGTCATTTAGAGAGTGTCCTTTCTGGTTAAAGTGGCAAGAAACTGTTTTCTCTTTGTGATCTTGTCTGATATCTGTTTTGTGGGCATTAATCCTTTGGCGAAGTGTCTGAGATGTTTGTCCAATGTACATAGCAGACGGACACTTTCGGCACATGATAGCATAGATTATATTTCTGGATGCGCAGGAATATGTGTTCTTGATCTTATAACTCACTTGGTTAGGTCCAATAATGGTATCAGCAGAATGAATATGTGGACAAAGCTGGCAACGGGGTTTGTTGCAAGGGAAGGTACCAGGGTTGGTATTAGTGTGGTATGTCCTGTGGTGGTTGGTAAGAATCATCTTGAGGTTAGGTGGTTGTCTATAGGAGACTATGGGTCTGTCTCCCAGAGCCTCTTTGAGTATGGTATCCTGTTCCAATATAGGCTGTAGTTTATTGATAATGTGTTGGACAGGTTTAAGTTGGTGGTTGTAGGTGATGACAAGTGGTGTTCTATTGTTGGTTTTCTTGGGTCTGTCTTGAAGTAGATGGTTTCTAGGTATTCATCAGGCTCTTTCAATTTGCTTTTTTATTTCTCTGGGTGGGTAGTTGAGATTTATAAATGCTTGGTAGAGGGATGCAGGGATGCAGGGCCCCCTTGTGGAGAGACACAGGAAAGAATCTCACAGCTGGTATTGGATGAAACTCTCTCTCAAGGCCTCCCTGATGAGCACAGCCCCTTGATATGCTTTCCATATGTGCACTGCCTAGGGGAGGCAGTGGATAAGTGGTACATGAGACATGACCATAGAGAGGAGTCCCTGAAAGCACGTCACAGCTTGCCTGACCAAGCAGCCACAAGAAGTGTCTGCCCTCATGGTGCCCTCCCCAGGCTGCTTCCAGAGGCTCTTAAGTCTGAAGCAGGCTCCTGTCAGTGTGGACATGCCAGTTCAAAGTAATTTTGATGCTCCCCCAGTAGGGGACACGCTATTTCAATTTTGTTATTTTGGGAATTATTATTTCGAGTTTACTTATTTCAAAATAATTTTCTAGTGTAGACATGCCCTTTATCAAGCAGTTGTAGTGCTTGTAGTCTTCACATCGCAGCCTCTTTTCCCTACTGTTCATTTTCTTTTTCTTTCAGAGGTAACAGAGCTAAATGTTCCTGCTGCTTGGCAGAACAGAACTCCAACTTCTGAAGAAGAAGCTGCAGTACTTAAACTGCAAAGCAATTGGCGAGGGACTTACATTAGGCAATTGATAAATGGCAGGAAACCAGGTAAGCCTTTTAAATCTTTTTTAATGTTTCATCATATAATTTATCTGTGCAACTCTCTTACTAGCTATCTGAAAATCTTATTAAATTTCTTCTGTGAGTACAGTAAAATAATTATAGATGAAATAAAGCTGGCTGATTAAATTGAACATACTGCATGGCACAGAGTCCTGTGTGATTCTCAGGGTATGTCTACTAGCTAGATTATAGGTAGTACAGGTATATCTACCCCAGATGCAGTCACACCTCTGACTGCAGTGTAGACATACCCTTAGTCACATTAGTGATGCTAGAAATTAATCATGACTCTAACCTAAAGTCCATTAAATCAATGGAAAGACTGCCACTGATTGCAGTGGGCTTCAAATCAGGGCCTATATAAAAATAGATTTAATTTGCTCAAAATACGGTGATGGGCTTAGTTTGTGAGAAGTGTAATATATCTTTTTACATTTTATTACATATATCAGTTTTCTCAGAATAAAATTATATTAAACCACAAAATAAACTATGTTAATTTTAAAATAATACTATTCCTTTAAACAAAAATAATGCATCTCTGAGAAGTGTTCCTATGGAGCTTACAAATAAAATAAGAGCTCAATATAATCAACAGTTTATTGCCATTCTTACATAAAGGTTTGTGTATGTTTTACTAAAAATATTTGAATATTTTGGTGCCCACTTGTGATGAAACATACAGTAGCACTTTCAAGAGAGTATGTATGAACAGCTGGCATGGGTGAATCATACAGAGATTAAGAAAGTAAAAAGAGATGTCTTTTTAGGTTTTCCAATTACATATTGTATATTCATGGTGTGTGTGTGTTTAAATGTAATTAATGAAGATTTTAACAGTTGAGTTAGGTCAGTATCAAATCCAAATGTCATTGGCAAAATATTTCATTAATTTTATTCTGGCTAGGAAAGAGACGTTGATTTAAAAAATAGCATGACCAAATTGAGGGGATGGAGGTGGAGAATTCATTGTTACATAAATCACTGAGAAGTGTGTGGGCAACTATACTACAAACATTTATGTTAAAATTACATATAAGTGTATGACAAGCCAAGGATTTTCATGATTTATACCCTAAAAATTGTACTTAATCTTTAGACAAATCTACATTGAGACTTGGAAGGGAAGGTCAGCGGAAAGTTCAAGAATGTATCAACATAATGGTTCTTTCAAACCCTAATAATAACAGTGCATTTCTGTAGCTGGAGATCTCAAAGTGCTTTACTGATATTGTTGAGTTATTCTCATAATAACTGTGTAAGGAAGATAGCTATTTCTAATCTCATTTACAAATGAGGAAACAGGCACAGAGATTTAAGGCTTGGTTTTATAAAGGACGAAAGTCTGAGATTTTGCCCTAAAATGCAAAAATATACTTATTGTTATTGAATCTTCTTAATCTTTTCATAATATATTGCATCTGACAGAGGCATATTCTTGAATATTGTCCCTGTGTGGCTTTCATATTAAAAAGTCCTGCAAATTAAAAAAAACTGTAAATCCAGCATAATTTAGTGCAATTTTTTCTTACAAATATTATATAGCTGATGATTTCCTGTGGTGGCCAATACATAAGAAGTTTTGATGCTCTTATTGAGTGATTTCAGAGTGGGTTTTGTGCCATAGTGATCTATGTATTCTCCTATCTATACATTTCATCTGGTTAAATTAACCATGGTGATCCTTCCAGCTAGTGCAGGAAAAGGGATGTACTGGGTGCCAAGGCAACAGTTGTCATCTGATTATATTACTCTGACAACTCACTGCTGTGAGCTTTCTGTGATCCAGGGGTGCCACCTCCCTCAGTAATACACAATTCCTTCTCAGTCTGACCCTTCCCTTTGAATGATTGCCAGTACTACTCTCATGGGCTATGTCTAGACTGCAAGCCTCTTTCGAAAGAGAGCGTCTAGACTGCACGTTGAACTTTCGAAAAAGCGGCTTGCTTTTTCGAAAGAAAGCATCCAGTGAGTCTGGATGCTCTCTTTCGAAGAAGCCCTATTTACACTGAAGAACGCCTTCTTTCGAAAGAGGAACTTTCAAAAGAAGGCGTTCTTCCTCGTGAAATGAGGTTTACCGCCATCGAAAGAAAAGCCGCGTTCTTTCGATTTAATTTCGAAAGAACGCGGCTGCAGTCTAGACGCAGGTGAGGTTTTTTCGAAAAAAGGCTACTTTTTTCGAAAAAACCCCTGAGTCTGGACACAGCCATGGAGGCTTTTTCTATCCATGCCTTGTGCATCCTATGCCTTGGTCAGTCTTGTCCTGTCTGACTAGGCACCCTCTCTGCTTCAAAGCTCTTATTTAAAATCCACCTCTTCAAGAAATCTCTCCAGTATTCTTTTGCTCATCCATAATCCCAATGCTTTTCCTCTCTTCAGCTGCAACCCCTGCTCTTGTCTTATTTAGGTTTTGCTCCAAATAATTTATTGCCTGCCTTATTTATGTTTGACAGGCACCATGTAAATTAACAGTGCTTCAGTCTTTATCATTCTTTTCTTCTGGAGATTTAACTTTTCATTTATCCGTTAACAAGTGTGTTTTCCTAAGTCTCCTTTTTTCTCTACCTCTTCTTTCTCCGTTCTTATTTCTCTCCATTGTTTTCTATGTCTTTTACCCATCTTTGGGTTTTTTTTCTCTTTCCATTCCTTTTCATAACTATTTTTTCTTCTCTTTCCCATGTACTTACCCTATTTTTTCTCCTGCTATCCCATATAGCAGTGTTTCTTAAACTTTTTGAGACCACGGAACATCAAACAATAATAATTTTTTTATGTGGAACACCTATGAAAATTTTCTTCAAAAAAATTGTTGTAACACACAAAAAGTCAAAAACAAAATAACAAAAATAAAGAAGAGGTCACGGCACACCTGCGAGTTGTTCACAGAACACCAGTATTCCCCGGATCATAGTTTAAGAAACACACAGCATTCATTTTTTCTCGAGTCTTTGTTTAGATTTTCCCCATTCTTCTTCTAGATCCTTCCATGTGAGTTATAGTATTAACTACAAGGAAAAGTCAGTATAATTAAGCTCACAGTTAAATGGACTGATCATTGCCTCTACTGGTTACTGAAGTTACCTCACCTTGCTTCAGGATGTTATAATTTATATGGGGATATATTCTTTAGTAGGAAAGAACTGATTATATCTTTCTTCACTATAGCAGGAGGGTTGATCAGCACATGTACAAGGAGAATGGAAGCCACTGCCTCTAAGGACACATTAGTTTCTAGAAGTACATGAATTCTGTAAAATTTAAAATAAGGACATAACTTGATTTAGAATATAACTAACTTGCCCCATATTTTTTGAGACTTTCTTAACGATCAAACAGATATTTTGTTATTTTTCCCAAAACATTGTTATTTTCAGATACTAAGGAGAATGTTAATGTCAAAGAAACTCTGCAAAAATTGTGGACTTTAATTGAGTCAAATATCGAACAGTGTGGTGTAATTCTACTGAGGTATGTAATAAATGGCAATTTTATATTGCAACTGGTTCAACAGAACTTTGTATAATCATACAATCAAATCTTTATCAGAATAAATATGATGAAAGAATGACTTGTTTTGGAATTATGAAAATTATGTTAAACATGCAAAGCATTTGAGATTTTCAAAGAAGGTGTAATATATAAGCTTTATTCTGCTTACTTTATGCGCCTAAAACATCTAGCAAATCTACTAGTTGAACTGGAGTGTTGCTTCCATGCTATCTTCCTTTTTATATTTGTAGTATGGGTATTCTATTGTAAATTTTACTAGTGTAAATATGATATTAAGCTTTTAATAATCCAGTTAGATTGCTTTAAAGAAAAATACTGAGTAAGCCTTTTCTTTAGGGAGACCTTGTTTTCAGTAAAAAGCTAGCTATAGCTACACTGGCTAGTTTTACAAGTAAACCCTTCTGGTGGAGATGCAGCTTATATTGCAGTGTAGCTTTCACCAATTGCCCAGAGAAAATAAGGTATACCACAAAAAGCACATTTTTACTGTTCCAATTGCTTCTATACTAGGACTTTTGCTATGTTGAAGAAGGAAGCTACCTTACTAAAGGTCCACCACCCTGCAGAGTCCTGGACTCCTGGCAAATAATTTATTAGTAACCAGAGGTGTGGGGGGAATTGTAAGGACTCCTGTAGTTTCAAGACTTGATTGCCCTGGCTTTGATATAAATTCTCCTACACAAATAAGGAAATGAACAAAAATAGACACAAGAAGAAAAATACCTGAACAACTTTTAAAAAGTGACAAAACATTTATACAAGGAACCCTTGAAGAAAGAGAGATCCATGTACCAATATATGTACCAATGGGTGTACCAATGGGTCACATATATAATAGGGTTAAAGTCAAGATCATGGTCTTCTCCTTATTAAGTTTAAGTATCCATCTCTTTTTTTTTCAGAGAAATGTTTAAAAGCAACTGTAAGTCTCTCAGAAAATATCCCTGCTACGAGGATGAATGGGCTAAAACAGCTTTTATTGATTATGCTGTCACATATTTCGATCAGCCGCCAAATTTTTGGTTTGTGGTTTTTAGGTGAGTTTCAAGTATTCTTATGTGGAAATACTTTATTATGGAAAAGCAGTAGCTTCTACACATTCAAAGTTTCAGTCAGCATTAAATAGAAAGCCCTATTTTACTTCATGTAAAACTCTTGTCTTAGAAAATTGGATAGACATGAAGTTGCCAAAGTTAGTCTGAAGGCAATGGAGATTGTCTCTGCCAGTTTGAAAACAATTAATTTAACTGGCTTTGAATGACAGGTAAAAAATACTCTGACTTGGGTGCCTCAGTTTTTGATGTCCAACTTGAGGCACCAGAAAAGGGTCTCAGATAAGTGCTTAGCATTTTTTTAAAAAATCACACCTTTGAAAAGTGTCAGAGTCAGGTATCCAAAATCACACATCAATTATTTTAATTTTGACCACATTATTAAATGAATTCAGATTTTTTAAAATAAAATGACATTTTTGAAATGGGAAGTAATGATATTTTAAAACTTATGTGAAAATACAAACAATAGTGAGTAAAATTAATCAACTATGACACTGGGATTTAAAAACAACCTCTTAAAATTCAGTCTAGAATTAGAAACTACACACACACACACCAAAAAAAAAAAAAAAGAGAGAGAGAGAGAAATCCATGTTTCCTTATTTTTGTCTTTCCCCGCTAACTGGAGATCAGGTCACCAGAACAGTTTTTTCAGGCACGTAAGGCCACTGCTCACTCGATATCTGCTCTATCTTCTAGTACACAGCCTGCCTACCATTTTTCTGGCTGTTGTTTTGATCTTTGCCCACTAATTCTAATGCTAAATGCCTTGCTAACAGGATTCCCTTCATCCATCCTTTATACATGCTCATAGGCTGGTCCTCTATGAGTCTTTTCTTACCTTAAATATGGACCACATCCACTCTAGATTTCCTTCACTATGAGCTATTCCTGTATGCCACCACCTGGAGTGCTGTTTACATTTTACAACCCCAAACAGTTCTCCCACTTGTTTCTGGGGAAAGGAGCAGTACTAGCAACAGCCAGCTCTGCCTTCCTTCAGGGTCTTAACTTCCCCTCCCATGGCTGCCTTACTGTCACTTTATCTGATCCCAACTGTTGGGATTATTTCCTTCTTTAATTACCTCGAGTTGTTGCTACACTTGTTAATCGATCCTGTAATTAGGTCCCAATTAATCTATATTGGTTGGGATTTGAATGACAGGTGACTGACTGACTCAGCTCCTGACTCAGCACTCCTGTTACACATGCCCATATTATCTCAGCCTCCTCTCCTGCAACTCCAATCTGATACCACATACCCTGGTCTCATACTTGATAACATTTTGCATGTGATCCAGTAATGTCACCTCTTCACTCTTCTACAACATCTCAGTTAAGTGGTGTCAGGTCTCTCAAGTGCTTCTCTTTGGTCTGAAAGACCAAGTGGTCTGACTGTGGTTTTGTATAATTGTCCCTAAAGTAGTCTGGGCATCTGTTTATCAGAGATCACTCCACTTTTCTTGTGCCAGACTTTTCCCATGCTCAGCAGCCTTGCCTACTGTTCTCCGCTGATTTCTCTATTTGCTGCTAACCGACCCCTACAGTTCTTCAGTGTATAAACCTGATTTAGGTGCTGGTCTTCAGTGCTGATATTGTTCTGCCTTGGTTTTCTGTTCAGGTCTTGCATGATTTCAGTTTTTTTCTTTACTCATTTGAGGCCATAGTTTGTTACCTGTATCAGGCATCAGTCACGTGGACCAGATCTTTCTCCCTGTTGGTCATTAGCACAGTTATAATCTGCACAGATCACTTTGGTGCCTCTATCCATTTGTGTGTGCCTACTTATGAAGTCCATCACAATTATGAATAATAATGGAATAAGCACTGATCCATGGCGGAGTCCAACTTTCACCTCAAAATCCCCTGTTGCACTGAAAGCCAACTGACTTTTTGTCATGGAACTATGCAGTGCTTTTTTTGTGATGGTACTGCCCGGTACGCAGTACCGGCACCTCCAGACCCGATATGCAGTACCAGCACCTCCAGTCAAAGCTCAACTTTTCCCCTGAAGTACCAGCAGCTTTTTTTCCACAAAAAAAGCATTGAAACTATGTGACAGGGTGTACCACTCCTTGAGGTTACCTGCCAGATACTCACAATCCTTCCACATCCTGACCCAGGAAGGAGCAGTAGAAGTGACTCCTCTAGGCTATCTAAAGTGACTGTGAGTAAGCTGTCATTCAGATGCTCTAGGGTGAAGCCAGTAGAATCCAGAAAGCTCATACTAAAAGGGAGCTGCTGGACAAAGCAGAATCAGTTGCTGGCAGGGAGCAGAGGAGCAAGAAAGGTGCTATTAGGTGGCAGCAAGATCTCAAGACAGTCTTCAGCCCGGGTAAGAGTGGGGAAATGACCCAGGGAACAAGAGCAACTGCACCAGAGTAAAAGTTAATGGAAAGAAGGAGGTGGCTACACTTACAGAATCCCTAAGTTGTGACCTGGATTCATAGGCAGTCCTGAGTTTCCCCACCAGCGACTGGAGAAATGCCTTAAGCCCTGATTGACTCAGCTGGAGAGCTGGGACAATAGGCAAAGAGTCTCCAGGAAGGAAGCCCTCAGGGCACTGCATCATATCAGAGGAGGGAGGGCTTTGGGAAGAGACCAGCTATGGGTACTATGACTATGATAAACCCTTTTGGACTTTTAACCTAGAAGGATTTCTTTTGTTCATGTATGAACTAAGTGTAACTCAGCTGGATGGTAGTAGCTAGCAGAAGGCACCATGAGCAGAGCAAAGCTGAATAAAGAGTATGCGTCTGCACAGTTCTATAGAGGTCGCTCATGAGAAGCAAGCTGGTCCCATAGCAAACCATCATTCAGACCTATCAGCATGTGGACAAGTGCCTCAAGTACTCCATAGGAACATAGCAAAAGCAATCATCTAGGTACTAAGTACTTTGTCAAATGCTTCTTCAAATAGATGAAAACTAATCTTGCTTGATGTTTCCCTCCAGCTTCTTTTCCACCAACTGTCTAGTGATGAACATCTGTAGTCATTTTCCTTTTCTAATACCAACCAGCTCCTTTCCTAAAAGAGGCTCCACTAGTCAATGTCTGCTTCGATCTGTGTTTCTCTCTAAGTTTCATGAAGTGGGACAACAGCTTAATTCCTTAGTACACTAAACAGTTCTGTATGTCCCTTTTGTGTTTGTATATTGGTACCAGCGTGGTCTTTCTACATTCTCCTTGGATTGTATTCCCTTTCCAAACTCTGGGCAGTTCTTATGTGAGCCAGAATGTACCAATTAATCTCTTTACAAGATCTATATTATATAAAAAGTATATGAGCATATTTTGCACCACATTATGAAAAGTAAGCCACAACACCTGTAAGCATGTGTTACTCGCGCACTTTGGGTGTCCATTTCTTTCAATTACTTAAGTTCAAGTATCTGCTATAATTGACTATCTGCTATTTGAATTGTGCTTTTTACAATTAAAGAAACTTTTAGAGTATTTTAGATTTTTTTCTCCAAAGTATAAATGCAATAAACAATTTTAAACATAGAATGTTTGTAACCCTATAAAATTAGTTTATATTCAGATGTTTTAAGATTGCAATGCCTGCAACTAGTTGCTGTTGAGGTCTTTGTTTGGTAGGTTTGGCTACGTCAAAACTATACAACAACTAGCATTCTAATTTTGAGCAGCTGGAACCTACATAGCTATACAAGTATTATTATTAGCATTTATTTTAATTTTACAGCAACTACTTTATTAGTGAAAAGCAATTTGAAATTGAAAACATTTTTCAGAAGAGATATTACCTTTCTTTTACTGTAGGGAAACATTTCATGTGACAGAAGATATGCTTATAGTGCCAAAGATGTACACAACCATCCCTACCTGTATGCTCCATGTTGTTGATAATGATACACTGGAAGAAATACCACGCATCTTTCTCAAAGTGGCCCCTCATGTTTATACCAAGAATAAGGTCAGTCCAAACATCTTTGCGTACAACATCACTATAGAAATAATAATCACTGTTATTAAGATATAAGCGAATCACCTCTGACTTCACAGGACATGCATCTATTTGAAAAGCACACAGAATTTTAATTTATCAGGTTGGTCCAGAAAAGAGGCTGCTGTAGCTGCAATTCAATTTCAAGCCTCTTCTGAGAAAAATGCCTTTACCTTTTCTCAGAGTTTGCTTTTATTTCCAGAAGAGAGTCAACCTCCTAGTTTCCGTAACTAAAGTACTACTTACTTCATCCCTGGTACCAGGCCCTATCAGAGGTGGGGCCAGGAGGGCCATTTGGCCCAGGCCTCAGGAGACAAATGGGCCTCATATTTTGAAATGCGTAATTCATTCTGAGTATGTCTACACTACAGCATTAGTTTGAAGTATCTTATTTCAAAATAGTTAATTTAAAATAAGATATTTCGAAATAACGTGTCTACACACAAAATGCATTTCGAAATAGCGTTTTGCTATTTGGAAATAGTGCATCCACACTGATTGGATGCTGAATCACATTTAAGGCCAGCTGAAACCAATTCCAGCAGGGCATCAGGTCAGTAATTACTTTGTATGGCTGCTGTCTGAGTCTATCTGAGGCTTGTGCTTAAAGGGTCCCCCCTGGACAACCGGTTCTGAGCTTTCTCTGCTTGCTTGCCTACCTCGCTGAGGGACAGCAAAGCATTTTTGTCTCTGCATGCTTTGGTTGCCCTGACTCAGGACATCACAGCACTCGGCACCATGGAGCCAAAGCTGCCCCTGGGCACTCTGGTGCTCATTTTGGATGTCTTGCTGCAAGCCTGGAAGCAATTGCTGGAGTCTGCATCGCAGCATCTGCTGCAGCCCAACACCCAGGCCCTCTTCCGGACCTTACTAGGGGACGTGGAGGAGCAGCAGCAGCACCTGGACGCCAGCGTGCCCCGCCACATCTGTCATCTAGACACCAGCAGCGACTGGTGGGAACCACATCATCCTGGAGTGCTGGGGAGACCAACAATGGACCCAGAACTTCAGGATGAAGAAAGACACCTTCCTCGAGCTCTGTGGGAGGTTCCCCCTGCTCTGCAGCGATGGGACATGCACATGAGCCTGCCATTCTCCTCCAGAAGCATGTGGCCATCGCTCTATGGAAGCTCTCCAGGGAAGCTCTCCAATGTGGCAGACCAGTTTGGCGTGAGGAGATCCACCATCGGAGCATTGCTCATGCAGGTATGGCAGTCTGGCCACTGTGCCTGGGCAGGGGAGGAGGAGAGCAAGGAGGGGATGGGCTGCCCCAGGTAAAAAGGGGGGAAGTGGTGCAAGTCCCCTCCCCGGGAGGGTTTGTTCTGTCCCAGCCACATTACGGACTGCCCGTGGTGGCCAGGATTGCAGGGAGGGTTGCTCCTGGGGAGAGGGTGTGGGGAAGGAGCACTGTCAGCCACCCTGGCACCCCAGTGACTCTCGGTTTTGTGTGTCCCTCTGCAGATGGTCAAGGCCATGAATAGAGTGCTGCTCCACAGAGTCATCCGCCTCACTGATGTGGACGCGGTCATCGAGAGCTATGGCGCCCTCGGCTTCCCCAACTGCGGGAAATTGATGGGACACACATCCCCATCCGTGCCCCAGACCACCAGGCCTCCCTGTACATAAACTGGAAGGGATACTTCCCGGTTATCCTGCAGGCTGTCTCTGACCACCGGGGCCACTTCCTGGATATTAATGTGGGTTGGTCCGGCAAAGCACACGATGCGCAGGTGTACCGCAATTCCTCTGTATGCCAGAGGCTGCACACCGGGCCTTTCTTCCCCGACAGTCACATCAGGGTCACGGACGTAGACATGCCTTTGTGCTTGGTGGGGGATGCGGCCTACCCACTACAGCCCTGGCTCATGAAGCTCTACACGGGACACCTCAACCCCTCCCGACAGGCCTTTAATGCCAGGCTCAGCAGGGCCCGCATCGTGGTAGAGGGTGCCTTTGGCCAGCTGAAGGCCCGATTTAGATGCTTTCTCACCTGCCTGGACCTCTCTGAGAGGAATATTCTGCACTTGGTGGTAGCGTGCTATGTGCTGCACAATTTGTGTGAAAGGAAGGAGGAGGCTTTCCTGCCAGCCTGGATGGCAGAGGCCGACCACTTAGCTGGCCTGTACGCGCAGTGGAAGGAGGAGCAAAAGATGGGGTGGCAGCAGGGGCTGGAGCGGCAGGAGGCACCAATCTCTGCTCCAGGGTCTGCAGGTGGACGCAGATGGCACGGTCCTGGGCAAGCAGGTCCCGCCAGCTCTCCTGCTGCACCTTCAGGTCTTCATGCACGCAGTGCTCCAGGATGCGGACCTCCCTTCACAGGAGCCCCAGGTGCTGATGCTGGTAGTCCTCCTGGTTCTGGGTCAGCCTGCTGAGTGCCCAGGAGTGGGAGGATGTCCTGGGAGGGGTGGTGCGCCCTGCACTCACAGCTGCTGCGGCTATGGAGAAACAAGAGAAGTGGTCAGTTATCCCTGGGGACAGAATGCGTGAAGCCAGCCCCCCTCTGCAAGGCGAAGACGGCAGGTCTCCGCGCCGTCAGAGCCTATGTGCTTGCACACAGGCCATGTTTGGCATTTCCTGCTATCCCCAGGAGTGTGAGCTGGCCTGGGACTGCACCCATGCCCCTGTGCTGTATATAGTGTGGGGATAAGGAGGGAAGGGAGATGTGCCCTGCCTCTGCATAGAGGGGGCTTGTGAAGGGATGGCATCATGCAGTGTCCCTCCCCGGGGTCAGGAGCATGTCATGTGCCTTCATACATACATGCATGTGGATAACAGGCCAGGGCCCTTGTGTGGCAGCCAGCCGGGGCCATGTGCCCAGGGTGGCACAGCACATGCACAGATTGCTGCATGCTCTGTGGTCAGCAAGGCCCACATGCGCGGTCCCTGGTCTCCCTCTCCCTCCCCCCCCACCTTGAATAAGGGGACAGTGATGGCACTTACATGTCGAGGCCTCCCCGGCTTTGGATGACACCAGGGACATGGCTGCTGTGACGCCTCGGGGGTCCTGGGTGAGTGCCATACTCCCTCCGTGCTCCTGTGACTCCTGGCCATCGTCATCGTCCTCCTCCTCCTCTGTGTCCTGCTCAGGGCCCTCTGCTCCAGGGTCGATGACCACCTGGGGGGCATGGACCATCTGGACCCCCCAGGACATGGTCCAGGGAATCATAATATGGGCAGAGGTCTGGGTCAGCCCCTGGTTGGGAGCTGCCCCCTGTGACCCTGGCATAGGCCTGCCGCAGCTCTTTGATTTTCATGTGCACCTGCTCCTGGGTGCGCATGTGGTCTTTGGTGGCCAGGCTGTCAGCCATCCACCTGTAGACTGCTGCGTTCCTGCGTCTAGTGCAGAGATCATGGACATTGGAGGCCTCTCTCCAAACCTCAATCAAATCCATGATCTCCGCACTGGACCAGGAGGGCGCCCGCCTTTGCGGCCCCTCGCAGGCTCCTGAGATTTGCCAGCCTGCTCCTGCGGAGCGGTGGAGGGCTGGATGCCAGTGGATTGCTGGCTCATGCTGGGCCAGGGGCAGTGACTGCTGACTTTGTGCTGGCAGGCTTGCAGCTGGCATAGGCACTGTGGCCAGCATCTACCCCTTTAAGGGCTCCGGGGCTGGGGGGAGAGCAGAAGAGTTTTCCTGGTTTGGCCTAGAGTTGCCACCAGGGCATCCTGGGAAGGGCTGAAGGCCCCCTATTCCGAAATAAGGATCTATACAGCGCTTATGTCTAGTTAGCTATTTTGAATTTGGTATTATTCCTTATGGAATGAGGTTTACCAAATTCAAAATAAGCACTCCGCTATTTCAATTTAATTTTAAAATAGCAGTTAGGCTGTGTAGACGCTGGTAAAGTTATTTTGAAATAACCGCTGTTATTTCAAAATAACTTTGCTGTGTAGACATACCCTCTGTTACTGTAAAGTGATTTTGCTTGGTCTGATGGTGAACTTAACCTTTAAGTTAGATGTTTATCTCTGCATAGGAGATTTTCTTATTCCTGTTTTTTCTTATGTCTCTCCATATACAATAACCATGTCAGTCTCAGCTATAAGCTACCTCTTTTTCCAGTTTTAGATTCACCTTTAAAGGCTTTTTTGTGATTAAAGAACTAGAATTAAAAGTTTATTAATAAACTTTATCCAGCAATCAGCCCATGTTCATATTCATAATAACACATCAGTTATTAGAGGAATTTAATAACAGGAACATGTTAGGAGACAAAATTTCAAGACTTTGAAATAAGGCTATAAGGGGCATAGTAAATAACATCCTCAAACCATTATTATATAATATTGATTACAAAGTATATACAATTAAAATTTTGTATAACCAACAGCCTTTAGCAAATTAATTTATTGTGTGTTACTGTGTTTTAAAAGAACGCGTTTATAAAAATGAAGCAAAGATTTGCAAGTGGTGCAAGTATGGGACAGTGAAAGCAACAGAGTGAAGCAGCATTTAAGAGTTTAAAGCCAATAACATCATTTCCTGTAGAAAAGATGCTTAAGCCACTAGCTGGTGACCATACTGACAGAGACAATTCCATATGTGATGATGAAAACTTTGTACCCACAAATGACATTTCAATGCCACTTCCTCAAAATGAGGAGGTCATTAACCAAGACACAGAAATGTCAACAGTAGCGATAAACTGATAACTGGAAAAAACTCCTTGAATGCATTTTGAATGTCATTATTTTTCTTTCTGAATGGGGATTGGCTTTGTTTAGTTCCAGTCAATGAATCGGTGACCATACAAACAAAAACTTTCTTGGTATACTTGAGCTTCTTAGCAAGTATGAACCACTATTATCAGGCCATATTAAGCATGTTCGTGAATCACAAGAGAGTGGAAAACGCATGCAAGTCCATTATATGTCTACTAGAATACAAAATGAGTTTATTGAGTTGTGTGAGACATTTATGCAAACAACAATTCTGGGGGAATGGCAGTGCACAGAGTCACTTCCCATGAGGCTTTTGGAGTGGTGGGTGGTAGGTGCCTGGGAGCAGTGGCGAGTGTGGAGCCACTTGTGCCTCCGGGAACAGGACAGTGGGTAAATATCCCACCCCAACAGCATGCTTCCTGACCTGCAATATCTTTAATCTGACATACCCTATTTCCAGGGATTCCCAGATTAAAGAGGTTCAAGTGTAATTGTGTGTACAAACTGTTTATTGTGCAGACAAATGGGTAAAAAGATGACAAGCTTACACTACCATTTTTTTTCAAAATTAGTTCATTCAGCAGTTAACTTGTCTTCTGCTCCCTCATTCTACCCTTTACTCTGTTATTTCCACTTACTGTGTGAGATGGTTTTGAAAAGGAATGTTATTTGTGTAGCACCTAGCACAATGGGGCTCAATCCTTTTCTGAGCCTCTAGGCACAGCTGCAATACAATTATTAATATTTTTGTTGCTGGTTTAGCTTTCAGGAACAGTACATCTACTGTTGTTTGAAAATCTAACCTTTAATCTGAGTCACTGTTTATTAATGTTTTGGTTTTGAGAAATATAAACATTGAGGTGTGTCTCCATCTTCAATATCAAAATAACAATAGCTTGTAATCAAGCATTTGTAGAAATGCATGTTGTAAGATGAATTGTACAATAATGAAATGCTTAAATATATATTTAAATTGATCAATTGATTTTTGAGAGGGAGCCAGTGGCAGGTGTTCTTTTTAAAGTACTGGATAAAATCACACAAAAATAAATTCAAATGTTTGTAGAAATTAATGTTTTACAGTTCTTTGAGTAGTGTCGCTATATACCTTTGGAGATTTGCCATTCCATGCACATGGTTCCATACCATTGCTATATAGCAGGCTAACCATCCTCAGTACTCTATACCACCATGGCTTGAGATGGAGCCTTAGCTAGCTTTCTGGATTGAGCTTTTTACCTCAACTGTGCTCTTTTTGCTTTTTGTGGTTAGCGTATATAGTAGTTAGTTATAATAGTTATATTAATTTCTTTTTTTACCAAAATATTTTTTAAATTAAGTAAATTTTATATAATGAGAAAGAAAGAAAACTCTGCCAAGCTTAGAGAATCTAACATATTGGACTATGAGACACCATCAGTACCGACAGAAGATTGCAATAGCAAGAAGAGTTTTACTGTGGTACTGAAAAAGACCACTGAACTTCCATCAGGTTCACCCACCCTCCATATAGCATTCAAAACTCATGATACCGTCCACTTTACTCCAAGCCATGGACACAGTACCAACAGCATTCTTGGTTCTGCAAGATTTCTGTTTTTCCCAAGACCTCACAGCATCAGAGACTCCTGATTCACCATTATATTGTCTCTGTTCAATATCAAGAATCTCTAGGTCTCCACATGCCCACTTACTACCAGTGGTAGTACCTCACATTTCTTCTATACTGAGAACATCTGCATTTTGAAGACATATGTCTGGGACCAATGGTTGTAACTCAAGTTCTTTCTGTTACCCTGTCATTACTGAGTGGCTCAGAAGAGGATTATGATGAAGGCCTTGCCTCTGCCTCCCAAACATTAGTGCAAGGCTCTCACTCTGTTCCAGTGAAGGTTTCTTTTTCTTGAGCTCCATGAGCTCACTCATCACTGACATCCCTATGAGCATCCAGCTGGGGAGGGCATCCATGGTTTCTGTTACCCATGCCCTATGCTCCACTCTTGGGATCTCTGGCCTGCTTATCACCATCAGTTCTCCAAGGCTTCAAACTATGCCCTACACACAAAGACAGACAACCCTTCTTACCCTCCTTTTCAGGAGACAAGAGGCTCAAAAGAGGTTTTTGAGGAACTGGAAACCATGGCTGATAAGATTTTTTTTTTAAGTGTAGTTCTTCAAGATGTGTGTCCCTATTGGTTCTTCATTATTTGGACTCCTTTTCCCCTCTGCTTTGGACTTCTCTGTCATGGGGCTTTGTAGAGAAGGAATTGAGGATGGTTAGCCTGCTCAGTACTATATAGCAACAGTACAGAGCACAAAGTGGAGTTAACATCTATGCACAGGCCAACTGGACACAGCTATAAGAAATTTACAGTCGAAGGCTCGCGTACCCAAAAGGGAGCATCTACAGGAGCACTACTCAAAGAAAAACTGTAGTTACTGCTCAGGGTGAGTAATGATTTCTTATTTCAGTTTTAGTAACAGCTAATTATTCTTCACATGCTGGTACTGTGTATTTCACTAAACTTTTACATTGTTTTAATACTATAACAGCCTGTTTAACGTTGTTTTGAGGCTGTCCTTTAAATCTAACTGATTTTTTCTATTAGTATTAATGTATTTAATATAAGAAATTTTGTGTTTTACCAAGTCTGATAATCTGTTATCTTGTTTTTAATAGCATATGTGACAAAACACTAAGGTTGGGATCTTGGTATTACTCCAGAATTGTGTTATGAGACTATATTTTATTCACTCAAACTTTATTTTCATATACAGGCAGTCCCTGACTTACGCAGATCCGACTTATGTCGGATCCGCACTTACGAACGGGTCTTTTCTTGCCCCAGAGCTCACGGGCGGCGGGTCACCACCCATGTCCTCCGGGACGAGAAAAGCTTCTCCCGGTCTCCCTGGTCTGCTGGGGGGGTCCAGCAAAGCCACTGGACCCCCCCCCCAGCAGACCAGGGACACCTGAGCAAAGCCGCCCAGGCGGCGGGAGTCCCGCTGCCTGGGCGGCTTTGCTCGTTTGCCCCGGACCAAAGCTGCCCAGGCAGCGGGACTCCCACTGCCTGGGCGGCTTTGCTCTGGTGTCCCTGGTCTGCTGGGGGGGTCCAGCGGCTTTGCTGGACCCCCCCCAGCAGACCAGGGGGACAGGAGCAAAGCCGCGGAGCACGCCCGCAGCAGGACAGCCCGGGCGCGCTTGGGCTGTCCCGCTGCAGGCGTGCTCCGCGGCTTTGCTCTCCGTCTCCCTGGTCTGCAGGGAGACAGGGAGCAAAGCCTTGGAGCACGCCCGCAGCAGGACAGCCCAGGTGCGCTTGGGCTGTCCCGCTGGGGCGTGCTCCGCGGCTTTGCTCCTGTCCCCCTGGTCTGCTGGGGGGGGGGGTGTAGCTAGTGCCCCCCCCCAGCAGACCAGGCAGCACCCCAGCTGCTCTGCCCCAGGCATCCTGATTCAGCCGCTGCTGGTCAGTTTCAGCAGCGGCTGAATCAGGACGCCTGGGGCAGAGCAGCTGGGGTGCTGCTGGGTTGCTCCAGTAGCGCCGAGGAGCCGCGCTACTGGAGCAACCCAGCAGCACCCCAGCTGCTCTGCCCCAGGCGTCCCCAAGTCAGCCGCTGCTGAAACTGACCAGCGGCTGACTACAGGAAGCCCGAGGCAGAGTTGCTCTGCCCCAGTCTTCCTGGAATCAGCCGCTGATCAGTTTCAGCAGCAGCTGACTTGGGGACGCCTGGGTTTCTTAAGTTGAATCTGTATGTAAGTCAGAACTGGCATCCAGATTCAGCCGCGGTTGAAACTGATCAGTTTGAGCAGCGGCTGACGCCAGTTCCGACTTACAGATTCAACTTAAGAACAAACCTACAGTCCCTATCTTGTACATAACCCGGGGACTGCCTGTAATCAGACATTCAATAAGAATACAATTTTAAATTGAAGAGCTGGCTATATTTTAATTGCCTTCATAATCATATATAGATCAGTAAAATTCCAGTGGACCAGCAAACAATATAAAAGCCACAGTTGTAATGATGTGACATCATGCCATTATTTTAACATAAATATTGTATGCAAATTTATTAGTAAGTTAGCCAACTTTGAATATGAACAGAACACTACAACTTCTTTCTAATAGTATATTGTAAACAAACCCAATGTAACACTGCAAGTGAGAAATAATATCTAAATTCCTAATTGTCAGTATTAATGCAAAACAGATTATTTTCTTGATATAACCCTACCATTTAAGTTTATGCTTCAAAAACTATGAATCAGCAATTCCCAACTAAGGTTATAAACTGTATCAGCAGATATTATTCTGCTTCAAAGTCAGTTCTGGAAAAAAATCAAGTTAATTTCAAAATGATTGACACAGAGGATAAAATCTGCTGAGTAGCAATAGTGTCTGTCTGTCTTCTGCAGGCTTTATAGTGTAGAGAGACACTTTACATATATCCTTGGCTGTATTTAGAAGCAAATAATTTTAATCTAAATTGTTTTCCTGTATAATCGTATCTTCCACTACCAAAAAGATAGCACATTATTTCTTTATTTTTTATTGTTCATAAGATTTTTATGAGTGGATGAGATAATGAGATAGAGTAAGGAACAAAATACTGCTGATTCTTCTTCAAGTGATGTCCCCGTGAGTGCTCCTTTGTAGGTGCTGGGGTTGCCCCAGCGCTGCAAATCGGAGACTTTTCCCTAGCAGTATTCGACCAAACTGCACGTGTGCAGCAGCGTCTCGCGGCATTTGCGCTCTTTTGTATGTTCGCGCAGTCTGGCTCCCACCAGTTCCTCTCATCCACGTCAGGCTGCAGACAGAGTGAACTGGTCTCCTCAACTTTTCTTCTCTTCTCCATTCGTGGGAGTGTTTTGTCTTAATTATAGTTTCTATTTGTGTTATAGTTCTTTCCCTCATATTCCCTAGTTCTCGTTTAAAAAAAAATCCCTTTCTCCACAGTTGAATATCCATAGATTATAGTTACAGATAAAGATACAGATATAGATATAGTTGAATCCCTGTTTCTACTTCCAAGTTAAAAAAAAAAAACTAAAAAATTAGAATGCCTGCATCACCCAGATTAAAAAAATGCGACACATGCCATGATGCCATGCCCGCTTCTGACGGCCATTCGGCCACTCAGCGAGGCCCATGTCCCACAGAAATGTCCATGCTGCACAAAGCTTTCTGCAAAGGCACACTGGGACAGAGAGATGAGGCTGCAGATGATTCTTTTTGACAAGGCTCTCCATCCAGCGGGGTTGGAGCCTTCAGTCTCCTCAGACTAGCCACCAAAGTGCAGAGCCTCATCCCCTACAGCCACTCCACCCAAAAGACCTAGGGCGTTGCCAACTAGGTCTCTACCTGCTACTTCACAGAGTAGAATGAGTATCAGGAACAAACCAGGCACCTCAGGCACCGCCATGCAGTGTTCTAGGACCCTTGCGGCACCTAAGACAAAGAGGTCAGCGACTACAGCACCGAGATCTACATCGGCACTGACAGTGACCAAACCCTCGGCATCGACAGATCCAACAGTGCCGCAATGGTCACCGGCACCGGTAGCACCAACACCATCTACAGCAGGCACCTCGGCAACAAGTTCAGCTCTACCAGTGCTGACAGCACCAGCTGCACACACGGACGGTGCCGAAACAAGGAAGTCCACATCAAAGACACCCCGGCACTGAAGTCCTACTCCTCATTCACCATCACCCGCTTTCTCGCTGGCACTGTTGCCTTCTCTATTGGCACTGACATTGCCAAGATCTCACAGTGAGGACCAATGTAGATCGCCTCACTCTCCACACCAGAGGCTGCCCTCCCCATTTCTAGTGGCGCAAAGAGATCATGCCCATTATTCACACCGCTTTTTCTCTGTATCTCCAGCAGTTTCCTCCAGGATCTCTGATGCCTGTTCCTATTCACCACACTCACCATGGACTGCACACTGGGATCATTTCAGGCACATTCCCTTTGACAGACGATCGCCACTTGACAGACTCTACTAGCATGATGATTACTGTTGCCATTACTCACCTCATAGGTATTCATATCATTACAGACCTCGTTCTCACAGAAGATCCTACTGTGACTGCACATCATCGAAGCATTCACCAACCCCAACCCCTCCTACTCCAACGGAGCAACCCGCATCGCCACAACCCCAACCCTCAGAACCAGATGAGAGACAGCCTTCTGTCACAGAGGAGCATCCTACAGAAGTATCCCCCACTGATCAATCCTCCTCTTCTCTGGATGAGGCCATCATTCCTGGGGACATCTCTCCTCCTGATGACCTCAGACAATTCCAATAACTTTTTAAAATGGTAGCAGTCAGCCAGGAGATACAGCTGGATGAGATAAAAGAGAAGCAGCACCGTCTCCTCAAGAATCTCCAGCCTCAGCATAGATCTAAGATAGCCATACCCCTGGATGAGGCCATACTTGAGGTGGCAGAAGAAATTTGGCAAACCCCTGCATCTGCACCGCCTACCAGGAAAAAAAGCCGATACAAAATATTTTGTGCCACCTAAGGGAATGGAATTTCTTTTCACCCATCTCCAGCCTAATTCGTTGGTGGTAGACGCAGCCGGAGAGAGATCTAAAACACCACAATACAAAAATCCCTCTATTGATAGGGAGACAAAGAGGCTTGATTTATTGGGCAGGAGAGTATATACATCCGCAACATTGATGCTCAGGATAGCTAATTACACCATGCATTTATCCAATCATATATTTGACAATTTCACCAAGCTTACGCCACTACTGGACCATCTCCCAGACTCAAAAAACCCCATACTAAAAGCAGGAGGGCTACACTTTGGCGAGAACAGCACTCCAAATAGCAATGGACGTGATGGACACAGCAGCTTAATCAACGGCTACGGCAGTAGTCGTGAGACGAGCTTCCTACCTCCAATCAGCGGATTTTGTCATATCTCCCCTCAGTCTCCTCTTTTCTAAACGGAAAAGTCCCAGTCTCTTTGGCCTCTCCTCATATGGGACCCACTCCAAACCCCTAATCGTTTTAGTTGCCCCTTTTCTGAACCTTTTCTAATATCAAAACATCTTTTTTGAGGTGAGGAGATCACATCTGTACGCAGTATTCAAGATGTGGGCGTACCATAGTTTTATATGGTGGCAGTAAGATATTCTTCATCTTATTTTCTCTCCCTTTTTAAATAATTCCTAACATCCTATTTGCTTTTTAACTGCCGCTGCACACTGCATGGATATTTTCAGAGAACTATCCACGATAACTCCAAAATCTTTTTCCTGATTAGAAAAGAGCGTAAAACATTACGCGATTCAGCAGTGATGGCGCTCAGACACCTCAGTGGCATCTGCAGTACTCACAACAGCAAACAAATAGGGACCCTAAGTCCCGTCTTCCTAATAGATCTGGGTACTGCTACTTAGTCACCTACAGTGGAGCACCCACGGGGACATCACTCAAAGAAGAATGTGAAGATACTCACCTTGGTGCAGTAACTGTCATTCTTCGAGTTATGTATCCCCATGGGTGCTCCACTACCCGCCCTCCTCCCCGCTTTGGAGTCTTTCTTTCTCGTTATGTCTTCCAGTTTCTGAGACAGGTTCGAGGAACTGGCGGGAGCCGGACCGCGCGACTGTACAAAAGAGTGCAAATGCCGCTAGATGCCGCTGCACATGCGCAGTCCAGCCAAATACTGCTAGGGAAAAGTCTCCAATCTGCAGTGCTGGGGCAAGCCAAGCACCTACAGTGGAGCACCCAAGGGGACACACATCTTGAAGAACGACAGTTACTGCACCAAAGTGAGTAACTTCGCTATCTTCAACTGAAGTCCAAAGATTCTATTTTAATCATTTGTGTGTGTTATAAAACTTCTGGGGAATGGTGTTGAAAATGCAGCTCAATGATGTTTCCTTGCCTCTGCCTTATAAGGTAGGGAAAAAAACTCAAAAGCATCACTGAAGTTTGTTTGATGTGTCTTTCTCATAACTCAGAACAAAAAAATCAGTTTTTAAATAGCCTTTAGTTCTTCCTCTTGTCACAGTATATCTACTCCTATTTATATTAGAGGTTGGAGGGGAGGGAGAGAACAAAAGCATACCTTAGACTAGACAAAGAAAATAGACTGTATTTTAAATCATTGCTATTGAATTAATATGTTTGGCACTCTGATACTGCATCAGGGCAGGGAGCAGAGAGAGAGAGTGTGTTGAGGGATGAGGATGGGCTCAGATCTGGGGTGGGAGGGAACCCATCCAGTACAGGCATTTTCTCTTCCCCAAGCACTCACTCCAGCCACCAGGGGCATTTTTTTCTCACCCCCCACACACATCTACAAAGCCCTTCCCTGAATCCTGCACCCCTCACCTACACCACCAGCCCAGTGCCTGAAGGACCTGGGAAATGCCAGGTAAGTCTACTTTTATTAACATAGATAGATAAATAAGAAGCATCTGGCACGTCATCAAATCTAAGGATAATGCACAAGAGAAAAAATCAAAATAAACTTCAGTTGTATTAATAATGGGGATAATTATAATAATTATGGACATGCTGCAATAATGTTTAATTTTTATCACTATTTTCCAATTGCATTTTCATTAAAATTTTACCCAGTCTAAATGATGTTACCAAGGGATTCTCTGTGGGTTCCTTAAGCTTCACTAGGATCATAAAAGAGTCATAGCCACGTTGGCAATGGTATGGACAATATTTTCCTTCTGTGGGTTCACAGTATTTATTTTTAGTGATGTTCATTCCTAATGAAAAATTACATGTTTTCTGTTTTGCAGAAAGGATACACGTTCATGGCTGAAGCACAAACTGGTGACTTACCTGTGGCAGCTGGGAAATGGAGACTGCGTCTCATTGGTTCCCAGAATCCACTCCCTGTTCTTTCTCGTGATGCTGTAAACAATTTGTATTCCACTAAAGAAATTAAAGACTATTATGTACCCAATGAAAAGCACATTGTGTTCAGGTAAATTTTGCAAAGAGAACAATTTAAATGTCACTTTTTATAGGAACATGTAGTGTTCCTTCTTTTTGGAGGAAACATTCTTTCAAGCAAAAAATTCAAATACAGTAAAACTCTGATGGTCCGGCATCTGTTGGTCCGGCACTCCTGGTGGTCCGGCACCATCAGGAACCCGGAAGTGCTCTGGGCAGCCGGACCATTGGAGCTGCTCTGCCCCCAGCTTCCCTGATTCAGCCGCTGCTAAAACTGACCAGCAGCTGAATCGGGGAAGCCGGGGGCAGAGCAGCTGGAGTGCTGCCAGGTAGGCCCCTCGGGGCTGCGGGACCCAACCCAGCAGCACCCCAGCTGTCCCCGATTCAGCTGCTGCTGAAACTGACCAGCAGCTGACTCCAGGAAGCCCGGGGCAGAGCAGCTCTGCCTCGGGCTTCCTGGAGTCAGCTGCTCATCAGTATCAGCAGCAGTTGACTTGGGGACACCTGGGGCAGAGCAGCTGGGGGACTGCCGGGTTGGTCCAGTAGCACCGAGGAGTGGCGCTGCGGGACCAACCCGGCAGCACCCCAGCTGCTCTGCCCCAGGCATCCCCAAGAGCATCTGGGGTGCTGCCAGGTTGGTCTCGCCACACCAAAGGTCGGCGCTACCGGACCAACCCGGCAGCACTCCAGCTGCTCTGCTGCAGGATTCTCCGATTCAGCCGCTGCTGAAACTGACCAGCAGTGGCTGAATCAGGGACGCCTGGGGCAGAGCCGGACTATCGGAAGGGGGGGCTATGAGGGGTCTGGGGTGGCATCCCCCCCAGCCCAGATGCCTTATAGTCCCCCCTTCCGATAGTCTGGCAAATCTGATAATCTGGCACCTCCTGGGTCCTAAAGGTGCCGGATTATCGGATGTTTACTTGAATTTTACAGAAAATCATGTTTATTTGGTATGAAAGTCAAACCTAAACATTTTTCCAGAGTAGCGTTTAATTTTCTAAGAATATAGTTAATCTAGATGTAGGGCATGATATCCTGGTAAAGAAACATTATGTTTAACTCATTACTTTGAATTCACTTCAGTACTATGGATCTCAGAAAATTATTTAAACTTCATAATACCCCTGTGAAATAGTTTCCCCAATTGCAACATTTATATTACAGTGCTAACCTAATGCGCAGAATTGGTTGGCTCTACTCAGTGAGAAAGATGGAAATAAAAACAGGAGTTCCTACACCTTGCTCTAACTTCTATAACTTTCCCATCCTATAATATTGTTAGAGAAATTTCATTTGAATGCAAATTACATGCATTTGATTAGTGCATACATATTTTATCTCAACATGAGCAATTATTTTGGTTTGTAATTTTTTTTTCAATGGATCAAAATGATTTTGGGCCAGATCCAGAGCCGCCATAAATAACCATGGTTCATTGAAATCAAATGAGCTATTCCAGTTTACCCCAGTTGATTAACTGTTGGTTCAGATCTGTGCACAGACCCCTATTCAGACGTGTAAATACAGCAGTATTTAACAAATAGTTAAAAAAATCTACTAGTATTGTATAACCTGCTGATTTGGTGATGTAAACATGTTTCGGTTTTTAAATGTGGCAATCTTTTTATTAAAACAGATTGGGATTATTCACAAACACACTCTTAGACTTTTCAGGAAAAGGATTTAACTTTTATACGTGTGTCTTGATAAAGCAGTATTATAATTTTTTATGCCAAAGTCTGAAACCTGGGATTACACATGGCATAAAGAACCATTGATAATGAGTAAAGATGGCAGAATCAGTTACAAGATAAAGATAATTAAATTCCCGAAAAACCTGAAATGGAAATACAATGAATACTCTAAATTCTTGTTAATAGTGTTATCCCATAAGCAGTTGTTTTCCCCTTTTTTCTTGTCTATGCTCCTTCCAAAAATAAATAAATACACACACAAATAAATAAATAAATAAAAGATGTTTACATGTCTAGGTGTCTGAGTGTTCTTTGACTATGTTAGTGCATATCGATAGTTTTTGGCCTTGTTTAAATGTTCATTATCCTATTTATTTACTTTGTTTTGCTTTGTAAACCTAAGAATTTTGAGCCTTAGAGGGAAAAGAAGAGTTTCACACTGAAAGCTGTGTTACAGCTTTAGCTAATTAATGTTGTCTTGAACAACAACAACAAAATCTTGTTATAATTGGATCTGATGACATCAAGACTTAGTGTCTTGTACTCCAATTTAGGAAACAATTTAAGCATGTGCTAAACCCATCCAATTTATTTTAAAATGTGGTTTTGTGCTTTTTTTTAATAAAAATGCTTTCCTTAATTGAGTTTTAAATGTTCTAACAATGAACAATCTGATTTACCAATAGTTGCTTATAAAGTTGGAATTTTTCTCTTCCTAGGTATGAAGTAAAAGTCACAGCATCACATATTGCTACAGTGCAGGTACAAACCTCTAAATCAGATGTGTTCATTAAACTACAAGTATTGGATAATGAGGAGGAAATTGTGAACACTATTGGAAAGGGACATGCTATCATTCCTGCATTTAATTTCTTATGTGCTGAAAGGCCTTTAAGTTCTCAGTGTAAGTATTCTATTTTGCATTTCAAGAGGAATATGCATTCTAATGATGGCTTTAAGGGCTGACCTTAAAAACAAAGAGAGAAACTATGATTTTTCCCAGTTTTTCCTTGTATTCTGTCATTTCCTTCATTTCTTTGTGAATTTCACCTCCTTTTACATTTTGTTTTGACATGGGGGTCAGGAATGCAAGATCATGGTTGGTTGCCTCTGGGAGAGTTGGAATCAAACATGATTCTGGGATGCATTAACAGGAGTGTTGTGAGCAAGACACAAGAAGTCATTCTTCCACTCTGCTCTGTGCTGATAGGGCTTCAATTGGAGTATTGTGTCTAGTTCTGGGCACCACATTTCAAGAAAGATGTGGAGAAATTAGAGAAGGTCCAGAGAAGAGCAACAAAAATGATTAATCATCTAGAAAACATGGCCTGAAAGAATTGGCCTTGTTTAGTTTAGAAAGAGAAGACTGAGAGGGAACATGATAGCAGTTTTCAAGTATCTAAAAGGGTGTTATAAGGAGGAGAGAGAAAAATTGTTCTGCTTGACCTTTGATGATAGAACAAGAAGCAGTGGTCTTAAATTGCAGCAAGGGAGGTTTCAGTTGGACATTAGGAAAAACTTCCTAAATGTCAGCATGGTTAAACACTGAAATAAACTGCCTAGCAAGGTTGTAGAATCTCCACCATTGGAAATATTTAAGAGCAAGCTAGTCAGACATTAATCAGGGATGATCTAGACCAGCGGTTCTCAAACTTTTTGGGCTCCAAAGCCCTTTATATGCGTAAAAATTTATTTGGAGCCCCAGCGGTCCACTGATTGTATGCGTTGTAGTTATACGGAGCCCCAGTGGTCCACTGATTGTATGTGTTGTACCTATCGTTGTTTCCAGATTGTCAACCTCGCGGAGCCCCTGGAGATATCTCGCGGAGTCCTGGGGCTCCGTGGAGCACAGTTTAAGAAACACTGATCTAGACAGTGCTTGGGGACTGGACTCTATGACCTGTCAAGGTCCCTTCCAGTTCTAGTATTATATGATTCTGTGACTCTAAGTGAGGTTGGTTGTATAGTGTCCTGTCATTACTATTTGCCTGTAACTTTTGCCTTAGTTTTCTGATTCTTTTTCCATCAATAATTTGGATTTGAGCCATAATTCATGCAAATCCTTAGTTCTAAGTTTTTTATGTGGATACATTTCTTTTGTCAGTGGGATCTGATTTTTCACATTTGTTCTTACTGTTTGATCTTCAGAGATTAAAACATAGGCATTTTTTGTCTGCTAATCTAGAAAAGATCTCTTGATAAACATTTTGTATCCTTGGCTCTTCCTCCCCTGCTCTCCTACAACCTTCTTCATGGAAATACAGGATTCTAAAGGAACTATTAATAGCACCAGATATATAGAGAATATAAATAGCCATAACAATATTGAAAGCTCATTATAATGTCAACAGAAATATTGGAAAAAAGTTATTTCAGAGGACATATTCCAATTTATACGGAATTTCTTGGAGACTAAATTTAATTGTCAGTTGTTATACATAGATTCTATCTTTTAAATTTTGTCTGAATAATTTTGTATCAGACTAAGAAACTTATTTGTTTGGTTAGCTAGTTTTCTTTATGACATTAGTCATATCTATAGTTTTTAGTAGGCCTTTTCAATTTTTCCATGACAGCTTTACATATTGGAAGTCAAAAACTAAATCTAGTTAGTATCAGCTCTTGCAAATGTAGCATCTAGCGATCTTCCTGAACTACGAGATTGACATTTGATTCTTAAGTGCCCTTTAATTTTATTGTTGTGGAGCAATGATTATAGTTAAAATCATATCATGTTGATATATCTAACAATTTATAAAGGTTTATGCTTTCCTATCTCAATATCACTTGTTCAGCCTTCAATTTGTTTTCCTGTTATCTGCGTGTTTTCTGGCCACATTGTTTGCAATTTGCTTGGAAGATCTAGATAAAGGGCTGCTGTTTACATAAACATATACAGATATTTCTTTGTAATCCCATTCTGTATAGGGTTTATTTCCCTTAATGTTTTCTTCGATTATATGCAATAATACAGCAGTAATTAATTGCAAGCAAACAGTTAACTAAACTACTACACTTACACATGGCACTGTTTATCAGTGTTGAAATTATAACAAAAGTAAACCTATATATTAAGAATCTAATACAATAATCCTCTTGAAATTAGTCAATTTATACCTCTCTTAGCATATGAACAGCTTGAGGCAAAGACAAATCATTCAACTACTGATGTTTTTTCTGTAAGATTATTGCTTTGGTAAGGAGCAAAATGGGGTGGTTGCATGCATTCTCCTCCAGTAGTTTTGCACAGATGGCTCTGTCATGAATTGCATGGTTTTTTTCCTACAACTTTCATGTATCTTTCATAAATTACCAATACTACATAAGAAAAATATCTACCTTTATCAAAACATGTGTAGACATTTCTGATTACTGTCTGAATTATATTTCAGTATCACCAAAAAGAACACTCACTAAAATTCAGCAAAAATGTATTGCAATCCCATATTTTAATCACCCTTACAGTAATGTAATTGATTGTAAGGGTGCTATCAAGAACAGGAGACATACTGTACTCTTTGGGTTTCAAACCATGCCATTTTTGTAGCAAGGCTATGCATGATAGTGACCCAAATGCCACCAACCGCAAGTGCTTGGGGAAGATTCATGTGAATGGCAGGTAAAACATTTGTAAGGGCTCTAAGACCTGTTCAAGGGGAAGAAAACAAAGCAGCCAGATTAAAATATCTGCTCATGGAACTGGTGTGCAGCCTCTATCTGAGCCCTCTACCATGGTCCAAGTACCAGGTACCAAGCATCTCAGTGTCAGTCAATGCCATATCTCCTGTACTTCCAGTCTTCTTTTTTCTGCATGCATAACATGCCTCAAGTGGCACATAACCTAGTTTGCTAGATGGATTATTAGCTTCCCCAGACTGGGCCAGATACTGATGAGTATGTTAAATCTCTCCATATCAGTAGTTCAAGAGACTCATGCAGCTTCAGCTCCCAAGGTACCACCTACAACACCTTCACCTTGATGTCCATGTAGTGACCGGTGCAGCACCAGCTTGATCTCAAGAATTTTCCTTATCAGATTCTGAAGTGTGATCCTATGTGTCCCAACCTTGCTGTTGTCATCAGATGGTATATGTCAGTTGACCTGATTTCTTCCTTAGTGCCAGCAGAAAGCTCATAGGAGAGATCCTGGGGATGCACATAGTTGGGAACTGGGGCAATGTTTCCTTTAAGCTGTATACTTGTGCAGCCACTCAGGAGAGAGTCAGTGCCACCTAGCTGATTAGCAGAGAGCCCACAGCTTGCTTTGTGTTTCTCCTGATGATGCACATTCACACATGCCTTGGTGCACATAACATTTATTCTGCACATGGATAGAAAAGATTAAAGGGAACATTGGTCTGACTGTATCAGTGGCCTTTTTGAAAGGTGTGAGTTTCCCCTCCCTGCCACACAATCAAAAATGTCCCCAACAGCCATCTTAGCCAGCTCCATCTCATGGGCCTCCAAAGCATGGTCTCCACAAGCAATGTGCCATCGACACCAAGCCCAGCACGGAGTAGAACTGGGATCCCTCTCATGAACAGCTGCAAGAGGAGCAAGAACTGGTACCCTTACCTTTCTCCTCCTTATCCCCAGATGAAGTAACTGTATCCTCCTCTCTGTGATTTGAAGACTCATCAGGAGCTGCTGAGGAGGATGGCTGTGACCTCAATATCTACCAGACGGGGCCTGGGGAAAATCCAATAAGCTGGTGGACATTTGGAATAGCTCTATCTGGAATAGCTTTACTAATAAATGAGGCTATCTTGAATCTTACCAGTGTCCCCTGCTTCCCTGCCTTTCATTTCAAAAAGTTCAAAGAGAATACTGTGTCCTCTCTCAGGGGTGAGAGTACTTAAATAACCATTCTCACTTGTGAAAGCAGCCAGTGAAAAGGAAAGAGAGTGACACCAGGCTTCATCCCCCAAAAATAAAGAGGTCAAGAAGCTGGACTTATCTGGGAGGAAGCTTTATTCTACACGTGGATTACAGCATCACATTGCAAACTAGTTTTGCTGGGATGCTAACATTTCATGCTGAGAGGTACGGTTTCAGCATTCAAAGACAAGCTCCCTGATGACATGAAATAGGAGTTCCAGGCTACGTCTACATTGCACATTATTGCACAAGAAGATATGCAAATGAGGCATGGCAATGAATATCGGTGCACCTCATTTGTATACCTAATGAGCTGCCATTTTGTGCAAAACCTCCCTCTTGCGCAAGAGACATTCTGCTGCTTTTTTCAGGCAGAACAGCTCTTGCGCAAAAGCCCCTTGTGTAAAATGGCAGCTCATTAGGTATGCAATTGAGGCACACCGATATTTATCGCCACACCTCATTTGCATATCTTCTTGCACAAGAAAGCACAAAGTAGATGTAGCCCCAGTCTTTTGTAGAGGAGGGCAATTGATCACCAAATCTGCTTTCTAGGCATATCTCAATGCAGCAAATTCTGCAGCATGAAGCCATTACAATGAGGTGCTCACCCTGGTTATGCTCTTCTGGCCTCCCTCTAGAAGTACAACATACAGTCCAAAATCTACCTATTTAGAGAACTTTCTTGCATAGTTTACAAGACTCTACAGCAGTCTTGAAATCCCTTGGTATTTGCTGCTCAGCAGTGAAGCAGGAGTTCTGCCCTACTCAGTTTCAGCATTTTCCAGGATTTGTTTTTAAGTCCAAAACCTAACAATGAAAAGGAGTAAAGGTTACAAACATCTCTGCATTCCAACCACTAGTTCATCAAGGGAGGTGGCAACTTCCAAGAGCTCATTTTGAAGGGTAGGTCAAGAGGAGTCTGAGTTCCCAGAGTGCCATCTTTCTTACTTATGTCATGCTTGGGCCCATATTATAACAGATCAGAAGGTTCATAGTGTCAAAGGTCTATGGACAGGTTGTGGGAAATAATGACAGTATCACATTGATCAACCCATTTGTAAATGTATGGAGCTTTTGTTATTCTTGCTATCATCAAAAGAAAATAATGTCCCAGACTAATAACGTTGTATAATCTTCATGAGGTATATTAATTGCCAAATTTAAACAAAGATTTGCGTATTGGATAGACAGTGAAACCGGGTACACACAGTTTTATCTCCAGAAAAATATTATTTTGTTGAACTAGAACTATCAAAGCCCAAACTTACAAGAACACTGAGATCCACTCCTGTAGCTTAAAGCTCATTTAATATCATCTGAGATCTGCTTCTGTCAGGCACAAAAGTGATTTCTATGTGATGTACTTTGTCCTCGCTGCTGATATTATTATGCAAGCACCATAAACAAAGGATTGTTTGTTCCTTTCCCTTCATTGGCCATTAATTCATCTGCAGTCATGCTCCCAAACTTTGAATTGTTGAAATATTTTATCTGTTTGTTATTTCTTGACTAATACATTTAATCAGCTGACTTTAAATAACTTTGCCCCTCTTTTGCATGCTAGCAGATGTCTGGAGCCTTGGAAGTCAGCTTCCCACTGGTGAAATCAGTACCGGAATTTTCCATTTGCAAAATGCCAGCCACTAGCTGTTCCTGTTCTTCTCTCCCCACTCATGCCCATATTTTCCTATGTTGCTCTGATAATCTTCCCTCATGAGTTATTTTTAAGGACTTGCTTTGTCACCTCTATCCTTTGTCCTTTTTAGGAATTTTCTGCTCTCGCTGGCTTGTGACAAGTAGGAGAAAGTAGCTTTCCATAGGCTTCAGCTACCGCTTTGTTCCTATAGGCAGATTTTTGTTCTAACAAACTATCATTGTATCTTGTCTGAGAGAGACCTACTGACAGTTAGCAATAGTGAATTTCACATCTACTCAGAGGCATTTCATGATACAGCACTTTCATAACTTTGTATTATCTACCAAAATTCATAAATTGTACAGATTTCCCAAATCACCATACAGAGCAGTTGTCAGTTGGGGCCACAGAATGATATTCAAGACTATATTGGAAACTAGATCAGAGTGTATAGAAGAAATGTACTACTGAGCAAATGAGTCTGTTGCCTGGTGCAACAAATGATATGTTGATTAAAAACAGAAGTAAATGTTTTAAAGAGATATGTGATGTCCAGAAGGAAAAATAATTATGATGATTTTAAGCACATTTATAGACTTAATTAGAACCTCATGAGATAATGAACTGAATGAAAATTAACTAAAGTCACTCTCTTTAAAATATGCGTCCGTGTCTGTTAAGCTGATTCTACCAAATTTATAAAGCTCCAGGAAATGAAAGTGGACATTTTTATCTCTCTGCTAGCAAGCAAAGGCCAGATTAGCCAAGGCAGTGCAAAGAAAGACCCAGAACCTGCAGGGACCAAAAGAAAAGGTGCTTTGGCAACTCAGAAAGGCAGCAAACTTTCTCATAAGCCGGGAAGTGTACCAGAAGGTCAGGCTGCAACAGAGGAAGAGACTGTCATTCTCTCAACCCTTGAAAAGAATGTTGTAGATCCACAACCGGTAAGAGGTTTTTAATCTAAATTTCTGCAAAAATTTTGGAAAAGCACAATAGAAAATAGTCGTGATCATTCATTTATTAAGCATGAAAGTCTAACATCCTGCTATTGTATACATCTTATATTCTCTCATAGAGTGTTGTTCTTATTAATTTTATTTCTGTAGTGCCACAAATACTGTGTATATACCGTATTTTCCGGCGTATAAGGCGACTGGGCGTATAAGACGACCCCCTAATTTTCCAGTTAAAACATAGGTTTTGGCCTATACTCGCCGTATAAGACTACCCCCCCTTCCGAGGCAACACCATTTAATAACATCAGATTTGATTTAAATAATTTTAATTAAAATGGTTTTGACTTACCGTTACTTAAAATCCTTCAAAATCCTCATCATGTTCATACAAAGCCTGCTTGGATTGGCAAAGGTTGTAATAGCCCACCTCTCTGACTCAGCCAATCCGAGCAGGCTTTGTATGCATTAATAGATGACACCGCTTGCCGTGATTGGCTCAGCGCGGTACATACATTATCAGCACAGGGACGTTCTGTATGTAGCCGAAGCTACAGTACTGTATTAGGGCACATCCAGTGGGCTAAAAGGTAATAATAGGGACGTTCTGTATGTAGCCGAAGCTACAGTATGTTTATACCTGGCGTATAAGACGACCCCCGATTTTTGGGGGATGTTTTTTAGTGTAAAAAGTTGTCTTATACGCCGGAAAATATGGTAGTACTGGCCATGTTCTGAGGATTTAAAAAAAAATAAGGCTCCCGTACTGCTAAATAATATAAGCATGCACAACCCTATTTACTTAACAGTAGAATTCTATTTACATAAGCCCTTTTGCTCCTAAATTAACCACCTCTATTAGGGTATGTCTACACTACCGCCCTAGTTCGAACTAGGGTGGTTAATGTAGGCAACCGAAATTGCAAATGAAGCCCGGGATTTGAGGCATGGCCGATTGAGTTACTAGGAGGGTACTGGCAGGGGTATGTATGTAAAAATATGATTGTTGAAGCAAGATATAAGGGTATGTCTACACTACCACCCTAGTTCGAACTAGGGTGGTTAATGTAGGCAACCGAAGTTGCAAATGAAGCCCGGGATTTGAATTTCCCGGGCTTCATTTGCATCTTGCCGGGCGCCGCCATTTTTAAAGCCCCGCTACTTCGGACTCCGTGCCCGCAGCTACACGTGGCATGGAGTAGGTAGTTTGGATTAGGCTTCCTATTCCGAACTACCGTTACTCCTCGTGGAACGAGGTGTACCGGTAGTTCGGAATAGGAAGCCTAATCCGAACTACCTACTCCGTGCCGTGTGTAGCCGTGTGGCATGGAGTCCGAACTAGCGGGGCTTTAAAAATGGCAGCGCCCGGCAAGATGCAAATGAAGCCCGGGAAATTCAAATCCTGGGCTTCATTTGCAACTTCGGTTGCCTACATTAACCACCCTAGTTCGAACTAGGGTGGTAGTGTAGACGTACCCTTATATCTTGCTTCAACAATCATATTTTTACATACATACCCCTGCCAGTACCCTCCTAGTAACTCAATCGGCCATGCCCTCCATCCTTTCCTCCTTGAGTCTTTTTGTTCAAAACATGATTTTCTCATGAAGCTTACTCTTACTACTTGTTACAGGAGTCCATAATTAACTCAAGGCTATGTGCTTATGTGGCAGTCTGGCAGCAGACATCTTCATTAGAGTGTGATGTGATGTTTTGTGGGTGCAAATGGATACACAACTGCAGAGGAGGTAATAAGGAGGAAGGATTAATTCATATTGGTCTCATGGGAAAAGTGTGTTTTGAAAATAAATGTGAAGGGAGAAAGGTGGAAGCACAGTGGATTTGTTTAGGAAAGAGTTCCAGTTAGGAAAAGGAGTTACATAGAAGATGGCCAGTGTCCAAAAGCAGGAAAAAGTTATAAGTGGGAGCATTTTGGGTGAGGTGGAGAATAAAAGCATATGCTAGCAAAAAAATAATATGAAATTATTATTGTGGTGAGCTTTGAATGTGAGAACATGAAAATTGACAGACATCTGAAAAAGCTGGTAACAAGATTTTATTCGGATTGCTGAGAAAGGCAGTAAAATTAGATGAATTTAGCAACTGCATTCTAGATGGACTGGAGAGATCATGGAAGAAGAGACTGCAGAAGGTCAGATGTGAGATTATTGGGGTGTGCCAGAGGCTTTTGACAGTGGTGTTAAAGAGGTAAGAAAGGATTCTGGAGAACGTATGTGACAGACTGCTGACTAAGCCAGAGCTCTGCCACTGTAACCTGCCTGAAGAGACTGATGGCCACAGCTGAGGCAGCCCAGGCCTGAAGGCCTATTAGAAACAGCTGTGAGCCTCACTCAGAGAGGGCTATATAGGGCAGAGGAAGGACGCAAGGAGCCAGGGTGTTGCTAAGTGTGCTCCTAGGCAGATGGAGGAGCCGGCTGAGTTTTCTTTATGTTTTCTAAATAGAAGGTGGTGGGAACTAACAATAAAAGCATGGGTGGCTGCACCAGAAGCGTCTCAGGCTGATTCGTGGACCAGAAGGTATCCCAGACCAAGGGGCCTGAGTGAGGACTCTGCCACAATGTGGTTTAGAAAAAAACATAGGGGCTACGTCTAGACTGGCATGATTTTCCGGAAATGCTTTTAACGGAAAAGTTTTCCGTTAAAAGTATTTTTGGAAAAGAGCATCTAGATTGGCACGGACACTTTTCCGCAAAACCACTTTTTGCGGAAAAGCGTCCATGGCCAATCTAGACGCACTTTTGCGCAAAAAAGCCCGGATCGCCAATTTCCCGATTGGGGCTTTTTTGTGCAAAACAAATCTGAGCTGTCTACACTGGCCCTTTTGTGCAAAAGTTTTGCGCAAAAGGGACTTTTGCCCAAATGGGAGCAGCATAGTATTTCCGCAAAAAGCACTGATTTCTTACAGTAGGAAGTCAGTGCTTTTGCGGAAATTCAAGCGGCCAGTGTAGACAGCTGGCAAGTTTTTCCAGAAAAGCGGCTGATTTTTCTGGAAAAACTGGCCAGTCTAAACACAGCCAGTGAGATTTGGCAATGCAAAAAAACAGAGTACAACATAGTTTCTGCACATTAATTTCTTTATCTGAAAAGTGGTTCAGTAATATTTATATACATCAAAAGAGGGTTGTGAGATGTATATAGCAATTAAAGGATGAAAGGTGCTATATAAATGCTAAGAATTATTATGAATTCATCACATCAATACCATTTAATATTCTGTATTTTCACCTGACTTCTGTTGTAGTGAAATGAGTTTTTACAGAAAACAAGTTGATTCATTACTATCAGAATAGTAATTGTGTGCTTCGGTAATCAGAAAAAGAAACACAATTTGTGGTATGCAAATTGCTTATTTTTTCTGCTTTATTTTCAAAAGAGGCTTTTCTGAAATTTGATGCATCTACACAATGCCACATTTCAGAAGAACATCCTCTTTTACAGGTTAACAGGAATGGTGAAAGAGCGCGTCCGCTTTTTCAAAAAAATTCCCAAAGAAGCAGACAAATTCCTTGGATGTGGCATTGCTATCCCAGAAAAACAGTGCAGTCTAGACATAGCCTCAAACTCTTTCTTCATTTCCCCTTCTTCTGACAATATTGTTAATGTCATACCTGCTGTTGACTGCTGCAGTGGACATCAGACTTAGACATTTCTGTTCCTGCACTTTTCATATGGGATTTATTCCCAAATGTTTGTGGTATTAGATCTGACAGGCTTGCAGAAAGAAAGCTGCAGATGTTACAAAAGGATTGCCTATTCCATTCTTATTATCACCAGACCTTTCAACAATTCAATGTGATTTACTAGTACAAAGGGGACACATACTCTTGGGATTTGGTTACTTTAACAAGATAAAGCAATATCTGGTTATGTTCTAAGGCTATTAGGCACAGTGCTCAATAGGGAGTGATGCAAAGTGGCACCAGAATTCAGCATACATGGATGGGGGAGAGATGTACACAACAGTGTTGATTTGGAGAATATAGTATGCCCTCTTCTGTGAAAAAACAGGGTCTATATGTCTGTTTTGGATAGGTTGCATACTAGGGATTGCTAGCGTGCAGCAGTCCATGTGATGTTGAGGGCAGAAGAACAGCAGTTTATAATGGGGATTTCAGGTGAAAAAGGAGGAAGGCTTATACATCTCTGCAGGTGACTGAGTACAGACTGGTACTAGCTCAGTGTGAGGATTCCCAGATAGGAACTACTTTCTTCCTTTTAAGCATTTTTCTTTCTCCAAGGTCCATTGGACTTCAGCAAATCTAATTCTTAGATTCCAATTTAGAGTTAAATGCTCTTCCCTCCTCCAAAAAAGAGTCCATTTTGCAGCTTTCTGATGCTGCAGGGTAATCTGTTAATTAAGCATTAATATTTCAAAACAAACTTATTTGGCTTTTCTAGTCTAATCTCCTGAACTGTCTAGTTTAGAAACACCTGAGAAAAATGAAAGTCAGAGCAGAACAATAAGCTTTAGTAATACAGGTTGAACCTCTGTGGTCTGGGATTCTATGGTCTGGCAACATCTGTGGTCTGGCAGGTTGTCAGCAGCTCAGAGCAGAGCCAGACGGCAGGTCAGCAGACCAATGGAGCCCATGGGGCCCATGGGGCACCAGAGCCCGCAGCAGGGTAGCCAGCAGGGAGGAGGCCTTTACTATCTTTCTCAAGACTTTCTGGAGTAATGGGAAAATGAAAATGAAAAGAGATAGAGGAATTGGGAGCACATCCAGGGACTCAAAATATATCTCTTCCAATTGTATGGAAACTTTGATGAATTCCTGAGAGTATTCAAGACTGAAAACACTTCTTTTTCTAAGCTTAGTGAGGCTTCTGAAAAATCATGTAACTCAGGTAATCTTTTAACATGCAAAAGAGACTCCCCCTTCTAACTTGGAGTGATCTGTTTCCAGAATTCTGGAGTGCACAAATTTAGAAAAATATGGGGTTCTTATCGTATTTAAGTTCTTTTTCTTTACTACTACTACTAGGGATGTTAGTGTGTAATTGATGTAGTTATGCAACTATTCAGATTTTAGTGGTTACACAACTATTCGATAGTCCCTGGGAGCAGGGCAGCAGCTAGTGCGCTCTAGACCCCACTCCTGGGGTGTCCCCTGCCACCCCGCACTGCTGCCTCTGTATTAGGCAGCACTGTGGGGTGGCAGGTGGGAGCCCATTCCTGCACAGACCAGCTCATACCTACCCCCTGTGCTGCTGCCTCTGTCTTCCCTCCCTCCCCGCACCTTGCCTAACCTAGGCTAATCCAGCTATTCGTGTAGTTGTCTACATGTCGACATCCCTAACTAAAATACCTAGTGTTTTTCATCAATAAAGCCCAAATCACTGATTGCAACCAAGCAGAATGCCAGAGGTAAACTCTTGCTTCTTGTTTGCCACATTTGTAGTCATTCTTGAATCCAACAAAATCCCCTGGATGTTTGTACATTGGAGCATGGGTAAAGTAGAGCGCAGAGCCACTTCCTCTGAGAAACATACCTGTGTTCTCTGGCAGAAACAACAGATATCTCCTGGCACATGTTTCTTATGGATTCTGTCTTGAAACGGGATAGAAAGGGATTGCAATATTTTTGTATTCTTTACTAAAAAAAAACCATTGTCTATTATAGATGTACTGAGGCCAAAATGTAGTCTTAGGAAATCTTCTGACTCTGTTCCAATAGAAAATATTTTCTAGATATATAAGCATTTTAATTCTCAAAGACTTTAGGAGTTAAACTATTGGTATCCTAAGAATGGTCATACTGGGATAGACCAATGCTCCATCCATCCTAGTTTCCTGTCCTCCTACCAGTGCCAGTTGGTAATCATTGGGAGATCCATGGGCGACCATTGAGGGATCCATCCCCATTTGTTCACTCCCAGCTTCTGGCAGTCAGAGGCTAGAGACATTCAGAGCTCAGGATTGCATCCCTGATCAGTGTGGCTCATAGCCACTGATGGACTTATTCTCCATGAAATGATCTAATTCTTATTTGAACCACATTATAATTTTGACCTTCACAACATCTCGTGCCAAGGAGTTCCACAGGTTGACTGTGCATTATGTGAACATATATTTCTTGAGATTGCTTTAAACATACTGCCTATTAATTTCATTGAGTTACCTCTGGTTCTTCTGTTAAGTGAGGGCAAAATAACACATCCTGATTCACTTTCTCCACACCATTCACATTCCTATAGGCCTGTATCATATCACCTCTCAGTCATTGTAATGAGTTTGTGACTCACTGCCACGGTACCTTCTGCTGGTCACCTTGTGAATTAGCTTTTCAGCATCTGAGCACCTTCTGCTAACTGGTGTCTTGTCCTCAGTTACCTCTCTCCTGCCCTCTGGGGTCCTCCCCTCCCAGGGAGCCCCAATCTCCTGTACTCACCTTGCCTCAGTGATCCATTGTCAGTTGTCATCTAGCCCCTACTTTAGGGGAAAACCGCAGTCTGAAATGCCTACTCATCATTGGCAAGGGTTATGGACCTGCTGTTATCTTCTAACCGGGATGCCTTCCCACAACCCTAGTGCCCTTAGCCCTTGAGAGTAAGGCCTCAGCCTGGGATTTTATCTGCCCGGAGATCTCCAGCTCTGCTTTCTCTTCCTCAACACTTTTCTGTCTCAGGAAGCCCCTGTAGCTTCCCTGGCAGCCAGGTCCCTCCTGTTCCATAGCTGGAGCAAGTGTGTGCTTTTTTTCCCCCCCTAGGAGCTCCTATTTATAGAGCTCCAGCTAAGTCCTAATTATTTGCAGCACCGCTCATGGCTGCCTACCACTCAGCCTTCCTAAACTGGTTTTAACCCTTGTAAGGCCAGTGTGAAACAAATGCTAAATTGAATTCCAGAAAATCGATCTCCAGCATAGTAAGTATAGATGTGGCCTCTATGTCTGATAATTCTGCTGTTTTTACTATTGTTCAATCAATTTGCCTGAAACTAGGCTCACTCGCCTGTAATTGTCAGGATCTTTTGTAGAGCTTTTTAAAAAAATCACCATCACACTAGCTATCATTCAGTTACTTGGCATAGAAATGGATTTAAATGATAGATTACACCAGAGTTAGTAGTTCTACATTTTTATATGTAAGTTTCCTCAGAACTCCTGGGTTAATACCATCTGGTCCTGGTGACTTATTTCTCTTTCATTTATTTTTTCCCCCAAAACTTCCTCTATTGGCACCTCAGTCTTGGACAGTTCCTCAGATTTGTCCCTTAGAAAGAGGGAATCTCCTTACATCCTCTTGAAGGGAAGACCAATGCAAAGAATTCATTTAAATTCTTTAAAGTGGCCTTGTCTTCTGTGAATGCTCCTGTAGCATGTCAATCCTCTAATGGTCCCACTGATTGGCGGACTTCCTGTTTCCAATGTATTTACAAACTTTTTGCTGTTACTTTTTTGAGTCTTTGGCTAGTTACCCTTCACATTCTATTTCTTTTTTTTTATTTGGTCTGTTTAATTATAATTATGCTTAACAGCCATGAAGCAATCTACAAATTGAAAAGCTTTATTTGCCATTGGCATGACACTTATTTCCAGGTAAACTACAAGAATGTTTTATAGATTTGATGTTTGAGAACACCATTTCATATATCTGTACTTACACAGTAATCTTCCTTGTTTGCTGTCTTACAAAGTCTCTATGGAAAACAGCTGAGCTTTCACAAATAGTCTTAAAGAGTTTATGATTAAATTCAGTATGATAACCCCAGGTAAATCTCCTCTAGAGCGAATGAGTTATCTCTCTGCAAAATGTATTTGTTTAGGAACATCCCAAATTTTCCCAACGAGGGTAGTGTAGATTCTTGAAAGCTATGAAAAAACAGGATTCCTCCTCTGCCAGCCATCACTGCTTCTAAATTGTAGGATGTCCTACAAAGCCAGGCCCTTATTGGAAATATTATTTACTGTGTTGTATTACAAGAGAGTCCAAAGTGTGTTAAATGAAGTACAAATATGTAGGAAGACAAGAGAGAATTTACAATCTAGAAGAAAAAAAAGACATCCCAAGGTAAAGTCAAGGTCAAATTAAGTGCAGGCACTTCATCTTTTCCATGTACAATTTTATAAGATGTTTGGAGTCAATGTGATACTTCTGGAGAGAGTTTTCTTACAGGTTCATGCTCCATTATGCAGCATAAAAAAACCATTTCTTGAGGCAAGAATTTTTAAAGAGGGAAATCAAAACTTATGCTATGAGGGAATCCCTTGACCTTCATCTGACATGATTTACATATTCATAGGAAAATAATTTGGATATACTACTGACAAACAGTGCTTGTTTTTCTGTGTCCAATTGCTCCCATTAGCTAAATGTGTTATTCTTAAGAATGGTGTTTAATTTCATAGAATAGAATCATAGAATCATAGGACTGGAAGGGACCTCGAGAGGTCATCGAGTCCAGCCCCCTGCCCTCAAGGCAGGATCAAGCTCCGTCTACACCATCCCTGACAGATGTCTATCTAACCTGTTCTTAAATATCTCCAGAGAGGGAGATTCCACCACCTCCCTTGGCAATTTATTCCAATATTTGACCACCCTGACAGTTAGGAATTTTTTCCTAATGTCCAATCTAAACCTCCCCTGCTGCACTTTAAGCCCATTACTCCTTGTCCTGTCCTCAGAAACCAAGAGGAACAAATTTTCTCCTTCCTCCTTGTGACACCCTTTTAGATATTTGAAAGCCGCTATCATGTCCCCCCTTAATCTTCTTTTTTCCAAACTAAACAAGCCCAGTTCATGAAGCCTGGCTTCATAGGTCATGTTCTCTAAACCTTTAATCATTCTTGTCGCTCTTCTCTGTACCCTTTCCAATTTCTCCACATCTTTCTTGAAATGTGGCGCCCAGAACTGGACACAGTACTCCAGCTGAGGCCTAACTAGTGCAGAGTAGAGCGGCAGAATGACTTCACGAGTTTTGCTTACAACACACCTGTTAATACAACCTAGAATCATATTTGCTTTTTTTGCAACAGCATCACACTGTTGACTCATATTCAACTTGTGGTCCACTATGACCCCTAGATCCCTTTCTGCCATGCTCCTTCCTAGACAGTCGCTTCCCATCTTGTATGTATGGAACTGATTGTTCCTTCCTAAGTGGAGCACTTTGCATTTCTCTTTATTAAACCTCATCCTGTTTACCTCTGACCATTTCTCTAACTTGCTAAGGTCATTCTGAATTATGTCCCTATCCTCCAAAGAAGTCGCAACCCCACCCAGTTTGGTATCATCTGCAAACTTAATAAGCGTACTCTCTATCCCAATATCTACATCATTGATGAAGATATTGAACAGTATGGGTCCCAAAACAGACCCTTGAGGAACTCCACTTGTTATCCCTTTCCAGCAGGATTTAGAACCGTTAACAACCACTCTCTGACTACGGTTATCCAGCCAATTATGCACCCACCTTATCGTGGCCCTATCTAAGTTATATTTGCCTAGTTTATCAATAAGAATATCATGCGAGACCGTATCAAATGCCTTACTAAAGTCTAGGTATATGACATCCACCGCTTCTCCCTTATCCACAAGGCTCGTTATCTTATCAAAGAAAGCTATCAGATTAGTTTGGCATGACTTGTTCTTCACAAACCCATGCTGGCTATTCCCTATCACTTTATTACCTTCCAAGTGTTTGCATATGATTTCCTTAATTACCTGCTCCATTATCTTCCCTGGGACAGACGTTAAACTGACCGGTCTATAGTTTCCTGGGTTGTTCTTATTCCCCTTTTTATAGATGGGCACAATATTTGCCCTTTTCCAGTCTTCTGGAATCTCCCCTGTCTGCCATGATTTTTCAAAGATCATAGCTAAAGGCTCAGATACCTCCTCTATCAGCTCCTTGAGTATCCTGGGATGCATTTCATCAGGACCTGGTGACTTGCTGACATCTAACTTTCCTAAGTGATTTTTAACTTGTTCTTTGTGTATCCTATCTTCTAAACTTACCCTCTCTCTGCTTGTATTCACTACGTTAGGCACACCTCCAGACTTCTCGGTGAAGACCGAAACAAAGAAGTCATTGAGCATCTCCGCCATTTCCAAGTTTCCTGTTACTGCTTCTCCCTCCTCACTAAGCAGTGGGCCTACCCTGTCCTTGGTCTTCCTCTTGCTTCTAATGTATTTATAAAAGGTTTTCTTGTTTCCCTTTATGCCTGTAGCTAGTTTGATCTCATTTTGTGCCTTTGCCTTTCTAATCTTGCCCCTGCATTCCCGTGTTGCTTGCCTATATTCATCCTTTGTTATTTGTCCTAGTTTCCATTTTTTATATGACTCCTTTTTTATTTTGAGATTGTGCAAGATCTCCTTGTTAAGCCAAGCTGGTCTTTTGCCATATTTTCTATCTTTCCTACACAGCGGAATTGTTTGCTTTTGGGCCCTTAACAACGTCCCTTTGAAATACTTCCAACTCTCCTCAGTTGTTTTTCCCTTCAGTCTTGCTTCCCATGGGACCTTACCTACAAGTTCTCTGAGCTTATCAAAATCTGCCTTCCTGAAATCCATTACCTCAATTGTGCTGGTCTCCCTTCTACCTTTCCTTAAGATCATGAACTCTATTATTTCGTGATCACTGTCCCCTATACTGTCTTCCACTTTCAAGTTCTCAACTAGTTCCTCCCTATTTGTTAAAACCAAATCCAGAACAGCTTCTCCTCTGGTAGCTTTTTCAACCTTCTGAAACAGAAAGTTGTCTCCAATGCAGTCCAGAAACTTATTGGATAGCCTGTGCCCCGCTGTGTTAGTTTCCCAACATATGTCTGGATAGTTGAAGTCCCCCATCACCACCAAATCTTGGGCTTTGGATAGTTTTGTTAATTGTTTAAAAAAGGCCTCATCCACCTCTTCCACCTGGCTAGGTGGCCTGTAGTAGACTCCTAGCATGATATCACCCTCGTTTTTTACCCCTTTTAGCTTAACCCAGAGACTCTCTACACAGCTATCTCCTACATTCATCTCCACGGTTTCAATAATAACTCTACAGGTAGATAAATAAAGCCTACTTAGGGAAGACCAGGTGTCCCAATTTTATAGGGACCATCTCTATATTTTTTTCTTACAAAGGCATCTATTACTTCCCACACTCTGTTCCTGTTTTTTCATACTTATTCTCCGCACCCTATGCCTGCTCTCAGTTGTTTTTTACCATAGATATAAGATTAGTAGATGAAGAGAATAAGAGAGAATGCAATTTACTAATCACATATATCTACTGGAAAGTCAATCTTATATCCTTGTAATAATGTTGGGCTCATTAAACAACAAACCAGTGAATGAGAAAAGAATAAAACTTTAATAAACAATGGGAGAGCTACCTTGATGAGCCATGTGATGTTTTCAACCCCCTCCAGGGCACATCTCCAAATTCCTGTGCTCATAATACTGTCCCTTATGAGGGAGCCTCTATAAATTATAATCTTCTACAAACATATCTCCATAGTACAAGCACTCGAAACTCAGTGGCCTGTTTAGGGTTTAGGGTTTTATAGAGGAAAAGGAGGCTTTGTGCGCCATATTCTCAGGAAAATGTTACATGAAATATTCCTTTTTCTGTAGCTCAGTTTTGTTTCACTTTGATAAACAATCAAATGAGTGTGCAATTCTAGAAATAAATTATAACAATGTCACTTGGCATTAACATTGAGACTTCTTTTCAGACTCCTTGTAAATAATGTCACATATATGAATGAGTTTGTGAACTAATTTATGTTTTATCTTATTGCCTAACTGTAGATGCATATTAATGTCATCAGCATATTAACATATTGCATTTGTCTTCTCAGACTCACAAATACATTATACAAGCCATGGTGTTGCATAATAGTTGGCCACTTACCGATAGTCAATTCGCATTTGTTCAGGCACTGAAAGAAATGGAGAAAAATGAAATCAAAGGTATGTCACTTTAAACACATCTTTTAGAGTGCAAATTATAGTTTGTTTGTTTTAAAGATGTTGTATTTGTATATCATTTATTTCTGTTCAGGAAATACACAAATTACTTACATAATTTCCATTATTGTCTTTAGGTAATAACATAACACTTTTGTCAATTTTAAATAGCAAGGAAGGGAATATTATTACATAATGCAGTTAAGCTGAAATTTTAAAGTATTAACTTTCTACAGGCAAAATATGATCCATGTTTACCACAGTATAAATAAAGAAGAGAAGTTAGAAAGGGACATATAAACCAGTACACTCTAGAACATGCCTGGGCCAGATGCGGCCACCAAGCCAACAGATCCAGCCCACAGAGGCAGTGGGGAGCATCAGGCAGGCTCCTCAGCTTGCCCCATAGCCATGTGCACTGTGCAGAAATGCAGCTGCAGGGCTTCCTTTCTGTTTTAAAACTGGAAGGGAAGAGGGGAAGTTTTAGGATCCACCCCACCCCCACCACATTCCCATTGGCCAGTTTCTGGCAGAAACCAGCCAATGCGAGCTGCTTGTTGGAGTAACAGGCAGCCAAGAAGAACCATGCCCCCTCTTCTTGCCTCAATTATTCATGAAGCACATTGCCAGGCAAGCAGGCAGACAGGCTGGGAAACATTTTAAGTCTGCAGGCAGGTAGGCTAGTTTGGCAGCTGGCAAGTAAGTTTCTTGGCTACAGCCTGCTTCTGGCACCTCAGCCCTTTCCTGTTCCAACTATCTGCCTCCCTCTCAACACATCCAAACCCTCTTTCCCCCTCTTACACCCAGACCCCTTCCCAGATCTGGCAACCCAATCTCCTACCCCAGATCACAATCCCCTCCTATCCTAGGTCACATCCCAAACCCTTGTCCTCTAGTCCCCTACCCTAGGTTACAACCACCTGCCTCATCCCAACTCCCTCCCAGACTCCAATCTCCCTCCTGCACCCCAATCCCTTACCCCAAGCTCCCTTCTGCACCCAATGCACCCAACCTTCATCCCAGACCCTGCAGCTTCTCCATTAATACCATGGAAGAGTGTGGCCCTTGACCACTTTCCAAAATCTTGGAGTGACCCCTCCATCAAAAATTATTGCCCATCCCTGCTCTAGAACACATTCTTACCCCTAATCTACCATGTGGAAACAAAATGAGTAACTTCCTTTAGCAAAGCCTAAATCTCAATCAAAAACCTAGGAATCTGTCTCTTTATTAGTCTTTTTTACTTGATATTTAAATAAATGAAAAATATCATCAACATTAAAAATGATGGGGTAGCCTAGACCACAGAATATCATCATCCAATATTTGTCTTAGGTGTTATTAGTTCCAGGCATTAAATAATCAAAAGATTTTTTTGCCCAATAACCTTCAGTGCTGAGCTTTGATTGCTAGATTTTATAACAATAATTCACAACTATCCAGTCAATAACAAACAACACAATGTAGTCTGCAGTACATACATTGGGATCTCATGACTCATCTTTACACAGGTAAGTAGTGACTGCAACTATACTCCTGAATACTTACCAGGTTTATATAAAGTACAGTCTTCATTGTTCAAGTAAACAATTAAAGACTAAGAAAAGAAAAGCCTCTGCAGATATAGAATTCTGAATACATCTCTGTATAACATGAGGAAGTTGTAACTTTAAAAAAAAGTCAATGTGTCCAGTCACTGACTCTCTCTTGTTGGTATTAATTCCATCTTCTTTGATTTAATTGCATTGTATATTCCATAGCCTCAATCCCCCCTTTTCACAGAAGTAAATGCATCTGGCTTTTACTGTTTGATTCAATTATTTTTCCCGATATCTGGCATTCCACAGACCAATTTCTGGTCCTACTTGGTTATTTTATTGCAAAATCTATGCAAATGTAGGTCTGTATTATGATTTGGACTGTCACCTGCCCAGTTAAGTCAAGCTAGGAGCAGGAGAAACTGCATAAAATGTGGGGTAAAGGATGAATCAGATTGCATGTGAATTAATGCATCTTGACCATGTTTGCTATAGATTCACCTCCAGATTACCTAACTCCAGACTCAGTGCCAACATGCATAATCCAGGATATTTATGAATACAACAAATTAATCCAAAAGGGTGAACTTAAATTTCTTAGTGTTTAAAAATTCATCACTCACTCTGACCTAACTACCAAACAAGAAATTGAAAGTGGTCCTTACAATTTGTTTCTTCAGAATGATTAGTGTCATTTAGTAAGTTTTACTTTGTAGTTGGTGACATCTTATAGCAATAAAGCTTAGAAGCCATAGTGATACATGTACTATTTCTTTAACCCTATAACTGCAAGCCAGGCAGTAAGAAGACTGGGAAAGGTCCTAAGGAGAAGCTCTGTTGTGCGGAAGAGAGACAAAGTAGCGTTAGAGATATTATTCCCTTATTCTAATAAAGTTTCTTGTTTAGTGTTAGAACAAAGTGACTCTTTCTATCATTGTTCCAGGCCAGAGGTAGTTATTACTTTCACTAAATGGCTTTGAAGACAGATACATTTCCCATCTCTGCTTCCTCTTTTGCTTGACCTCATAACATTATTATAATTTCCATATGACAGATATATGCATATTCTTCCTTGAGTGATTGCACATGTGTATTCCTCTCTGTGTGCATGCCCCAAGAATAGTTTCCTCAGTTCTACTGTCAGAGTACTTTGAATGCCCTCTGTTGCTGCATGCCTACAGCACCAGGTTAAAGTGCCCTATCAACTCCGTACTCCTTCAATTCTTTTTTTACTTCCCATGATGATTACTGGAATTGCTATCCTTGCTTTTGGCTGGCTCTCTCAGAGGTCTTATCTTTTATATATTTGTACATAGTTAACTAGTTGTAAATAGTTAACTATGCATCTGACGAAGTGGGTCTTTGCCGACAAAAGCTTATTCTCCAACACTTCATTTAGTCTATAAGGTGCCACAGGACTCCTTGCCGCTTTTGCAGATGCAGACTAACATGGCTACCCCTCTGATACTTGATACCATGCAAGGCACTGCATTTAGCCGTATGGAGTGGAAATCTATCAACCTCATGAAGAAACTTGCACAAGTATAAACATATCATCTTTCTCTCCAAATGCAAATGGATGGACATCATACCAAATGGACTGAAGGTGAAAAATCCATTACTATCTATATATTGCACAGACTACAGTGAGAGATTATGCCATACACTAAAAAACGGAGGAACCACCTGATCAGCATCCTGTACAGCAAACAGGAAAACATCAAAAATGAGCTCTCCAATCTCCCTGGACACTCAATTGCAGATCTAAAGGTAGCCATCCTGAAGTAAAAAAACTTCAGGACCAGACTTCAAAGAGAAACTGCTGAGCTACAGTTCATCTTCAAGTTTGACACAATCAGCTCAGGATTAAACAAAGACTGTGAATGGCTAGCTAACTACAAAAGCAGCTTCTCCTCTCTTGGTATTCACACCTCCACATCAGCTACTAGAAGTGGGCCTCATCCTCCCTGATTGGATCCACCTCGTCATCTCTAGCCAGATTCTGGCCTGCATATTTATACCTGCCTCTGGTAATTTCCACTACGTGCATCTGATGAAGTGGGTCTTTGCCCACAAAAGCTTATGCTCCAACATTTCGGTTAGTCTATAAGGTGCCACAGGACTCCTCACCTCTTTTGCAGATTCAGACTAACACGGCTACCCCTCTGATAGTTGTAATAGTTTTAGTCAATTTTAATGTAAGTCAGTAACTTAGGGTATGTCTACACTACCCCGCTAGTTCGAACTAGCGGGGCTAATGTAGTCATCCGCAGTTGCAAATGAAGCCCGGGATTTGAATTTCCCGGGCTTCATTTGTATGAAGCCGGCCGGCGCCATTTTTAGATGCCGGCTAGGTCGGACCTCGTGCCGCGTGGCTACACGCGGCACGGACTAGCTAGTTCGGATTAGGCTTCTAATCCGAGGCATACAGCTAGTTCGTATTAGAAGCCTAATCCGAACTAGCTAGTCCGTGCCGCGTGTAGCCACGCGGCATGGGGTCCGAACTAGCCGGTATTTAAAAATGGCGCCGGCCGGCTTCATGCAAATGAAGCCCGGGAATTTCAAATCCTGGGCTTCATTTGCAACTGCCGATGACTACATTACCCCCGCTAGTTCGAACTAGCGGGGTAGTGTAGACATACCCTTACGGAGTTACCAATGCTTTGGTCTGTTACCTGGTGTAAAGGCATTTCTCGGTCACTGGGCTTCAAGCCCAGTGTCTCCTGCAAAAAAGCTATTTTCCTGAGTGATCTGCATTCAAGCTGCTGGGCATGTGTTGGAGAAGCTCCTGTAGAAGACCACTGCCTACTCTATACAGACTTTAAACTTCACATGAAGGACTGGGAAGCCAGGCTGAAGTTTTGCTCATGGAAGCAGCGCTAAGGCCTCCATCTCAGCCAGCCCAGTGTGACAGGACATAGAATACCTCAACCTTGGTAAGGAACCTAATGCAATCTCAGCACCATTCACCATTTCCAGGGCCTAAGAAAAGGCATAAAAAACCTCTCAGCTGAGAGGGGATAATCCTGGTACCAAAGACCACAAGGCTCTTACTCCTCTCATTCAATAAATTGTCCCTGCTACTCCCCCAGACACTTGTACCCTTCTGTGGCCCTTTCAGAATCAATGGGGTTTTCCTCAGGTTTCTGGAGGTTATTCTATGCACCCTTATTTATAGCCTCTGAATAAAGGTAACCACCAATCCGTTGGGCTGAAACCAGTCCAGACCCTGGTACCAAGTCCAGCACAGAACCATATAAACCAGATGGGATCCTGCCAAGGCAAAAAGGTAGGAAGAGTGCCCACAATCAATGCTGATCTTCTCCCTCTTCCTCCTCCTCCACTGGCCAGGCTATTTCATCTCTTCCAGAATGACTATAAAAGTTGTTAAAAATGGTGGCTGTGACGGACCAGGCCGGGTCTGGGCATTGCTGAGGGCATCCACTCAGGACAAATTGCTCAAACTCGTGGCTCCTTATAGCCCCGGACTGGAGACCTTCCCAAATAGGCCACAAACAAGCCTCACGAGCAAAACCCCTATGGTACCCCAGCTCTTCCTATGCCCCAGTCAGCCCTGGGCCTGCACACAGGTGAAGGGTTTTAGAACCCAATCTCACCTACCTTGAATGGATTCTTCCGGTCCCAAGAAACCAGCCACAGGTCCCAGTCCATTTACACTCTTGATATTACCTACAAGATCACGCTGAGCCAATCCTTTAGAATCTAAAGATTTATTACTAAAAGAAAGAAAAGCATGGAGAGTTAAGGAGGTTGTTAAGGAGAATTCATTACATGCATCGAATCATCCAGTTCTCGATACAGGTTCTTAGCAGAGATGGTATAAACTGCTATCTTAAAATGCTCTGGTGTACATCCTATATCAGAATGGGTTCACGGTTCTTCCCAGCTCATTGTTCCCTGCAAGGCTGCATCTGGAAGCAGAAGCTGAACTCAGGACAAGATAGAAGGTGCCACATGGCACTTATATACCTTTCCTGGCATCTTCCGAGCTATAGCAGGTCACATGGTCAGTGACCTATCCTTGTGTCCCAAGACAGCAATCATTATTCTGGCTGCTCTGCAGGCATCCAGATTCATTCCTCAGGTGTGTCTTTGCCATTTAGAGATCTATTGTCCTTGGAGTCTTGCTCATCAGCATAGCCATTGAACAAACATTTCTGGCACATTGCTCTGCCTCAGACAGAGAATTTTCCATCATCAACACAGAGTACATATTTATAACTCCAAATATAGATATTATACAAGTACATGAATAGCATATACAGAATCAGTAGAACACAAGCTTTCATGTGACACCTCATATAGCCCCCTTTGTATAGACTTTTGGAACAAACACCCCCCATGGGTGCAACCGTGATCTTTAGAATCCAATAACGTGATAGTGGCCTTAAAGCTGGGCATACAGGTAGAGGTAGTGAAAGAACTATCCTCTATTCATATATTGTGGCAGACCCCCACATCCCCCTCTCCATGTCCAAAAGGGCTGAGGAAAAGTACTTCTGTTCTTCGAGTGGTGTCCCCATGGGTGCTCCACTGTAGGTGTCAGGTCATCCCCCCGCACCGCAGATCGGAGTTTTCTTGAGCAGTGGTCAGTCAGCCCGTGCATGCACAGCATGCGCCTCATACTGTTTGCGCTCTTTTGATCTCTCATGCGGTCTAACTGCCACCAGTTCCTTCTTCGCTGCCCGCAGTCACGGATGCACTGAGCCTTCTCTCCTCAGGAAAATCCTGTCAAGAATAGAATAGTTAGTTGTTTAGTCTTTGTAGTTCGTTAGAGTTACAGTTTTTATTGTTCTGGTTGTTATAGTTCATTTTATTAGTTGCAAAAGCTAATGAACATTTTTTTTATGTTGTGCAATTAGCCATGCCGGGCTCTCCCCGTTTTAAACCGTTCACCACATGCCGTGATACCATGCCAGTTTTGGATGGTCATGCCAAGTGTATCAAGTGCTTTGGCAAGGCTCATGTGCCTCAAATGTGTCCACTGTGCCAAGTTGATGGTTAGGGCATGTAAGGACAGGGAGATGAGATTTTAAATGTTTTTATTTGACAAAGCGCTTCAGCCACTGGAGCATTCTCATATAGTTTCCACTCCGTGGTCTCCTAGGGTGGAGAAAAGAAAGGCTGCTTCACCACAGTCGGCTCCAGCTCGAAAAAGAGCTTCGACAGCTCAGTCTTTACCTTTTGTACGAATGAGTGTCGGTGATAAGCCTGGCACATCAGGCTCAGTGGCACCCAAACATAAGTAGCTTTCGAAGCCGAAATCACAGCAAAAATCTACAGTGGCACCATGTACAACAGTACCAACAACATCACCTTCCACCTCAGAACTGTCAACAAATGTACCAACAACCTTGGCACTGATGACTTGGTCACTAGCCGCACATGTGCTAACGACCTCAGCACCGACCAGCACAGTACCAACCAGTTCAGCACAGGCATCTTCGGTACCATATGTTTTATCCAGGTGCTGAGGAAAACACCTCATGAATCCACCTCCTTGAGAACAGCGAGCCCGGAACTGCTAACGTTCTCACCGGCACCATCTTCTGCACCAACTTCTCCATATTCTCTTCAGATAGCAGTGGATGACAAGGGATTACATCCCACATGAACAAGCTAGGCACCATGCGCCTAGGTACTGTGTATCACCGTCCCTTTATATAAGATACCCACCTCACTATCCTCCTCCTCCTTCAAGGGGATCACCACACTCACCTCGTTCCCCACATCTACCTCTCATGAAGACCTATTAAAACAGGAGGTACAATGACTGGTTAGTCTAGGAACAGAGGAAATAGTACCAGAGGACTTCAGAGGCAAGGGGTTCTACTCCCATTACTTTCTCACCAAAAAAGATGGGAGGATGGTGGCCTATTTTGGATCTCCGCAAATTGAATCCGTATCATTGAAAGCAACAATTCAGAATGGTTACCCTAGCTTCAATAATCCTTCGACCTGCAGGATGCCTATTTTCACATAACTATTCACCCCGTGCACAGATGGTTCCTGCATTATCAACACCAAGTACTACCATTCGGCCTTTCATCAGCACCCAGAGTGTTTTCAAAGACGTTAGCCATTGTCGCGGCCTATCTTTGCAGACAAGCCATGATTATTTTTCCATACCTCGACGATTGCTTGTAAAAGGTCTATCAGAAGTGGAGACGCAGTGAATGGTGGCAACAACCAGGCAAATGTTCGATCTCTTGGGTCTTAAACTCAATGCACAAAAGTCAACACTACAACCTACACGAACTCTAGAATTCCCAGGTGCCAAGCTAGATTCCGTATCCGCAAGAGCATATCTCTATATGCAAAGATTCCAAGCAATCTAAGAACTAATTACTATTGTTACTCTTGGCCCCATAGTTCCCATACTTACCTGTCTCCAAGTTATGGGTCACATGGCTGCTACAACCTATGTGGTCGACCACGCTTGTTTACATCTTTGATGTCTTCAACCCTGGCTTGCAACAGTATATGCCCATCACAAGAGACAAGTGCACAGACTGGTCTCTCCTCCACGTCACATCTTAAAGTCTCTTGCATGGTGGACCAATCCCTGCAATCTTATAGCAGGTGTACCATTTCATCGAGACCAACCTTCTGAACATATAACTACCGATGCGTCCCTCATCAGGTGGGGAGCCCATAGGAATGCCATATCAATACAAGGACAATGGATCACACAAGAGACTACTTTTCAATCAATTTATTGGTACTCAGAGCAGTGTTCAATGCATGCAAGCATTTCATTACACACATTCAAGGCAAAAATGTCAGAATATTGAGTGACAACATATCAACGATGTACTACATAAATTTCCAGGGAGGTGCCTGTTTTCATGTTTTATGCACAGAGGTGGTCCAATTATGGAACTGGTGCATATGAAACAAAATTACCCTCATAGCTTCATAATTATCAGGAGTAAACAAAACCATATCAACCTCCGATCCATCTTCCAATGGAAAGTGGGGTATACCAGAAATTGACTTATTGACTTCTCCGTTGGAAGGATCTCTTCTTATATGCATTTCCCCCTATCCTGTTCATTCCCAAGGTGTTGAAGAAGATTGGTGGAGACAGAGCAACAGTTATTCTCATAGCACCATTTTGGGCACGAGAGATATGGTTTCCTTGTCTGTAGCTGATGTCTCCTCAACCTCCCTACCACCTTCCTATTCAGCACGATCTTCTAACTCAGAACAGGGGACCTTACTTCACCGACAGCCACATCTTCTCCGCCTAACAACATGGCTCATTGTTGGTTCCACCAGGAAGAACTCCTGTGCTCTGACCAAGTAAAAAAGGTACTTTTACACAGCAGAAAACAATTTACCCGAACCACTTACCTTCAAACATGGCGTAGATTCCTCTCTTGGTGTTCTAACAAGCTGTTAGACCCCAGCAAAGCAACATTACATAGAGTTTTGGACTGCATGCCGTCCCTCAAGGATGCTGGATTATCCCTCTCCTTCCTACAGGTTCATCTATCAGGGTGTGTCTAGACTACATGCCTCCTTCGACGGAGGCATGTAGATTAGCCAGATCGGAAGAGGGAAATGAAGCCGCGATTAAAATAATCGCGGCTTCATTTAAATTTAAATGGCTGCCCCGATCTGCCGATCAGCTGTTTGTCGGCAGATCGGGGGAGTCTGGACGCGATGCCCCGACAAAGAAGCCTTTCTTCATCGACACAGGTAAGCCTCGTGAAACCAGGTTTACCTGTGTCGATGAAGAAAGGCTTCTTTGTCGGGGCATCGCGTCCAGACTCCCCCGATCTGCCGACAAACAGCTGATCGGCAGATCGGGGCAGCCATTTAAATTTAAATGAAGCCGCGATTATTTTAATCGCGGCTTCATTTCCCTCTTGCGATCTGGCTAATCTACATGCCTCCGTCGAAGGAGGCATGTAGTCTAGACACACCCTCAGTGATCACTGCCTTGGACCACCCAGTTGAGGGGTGGTCAGTTTTTGGTCACCCCACCACAAAGAGACTATAAAGGGCTTTCCAATTTATACCCACCATGCAGGCTACCACCACCATCATGGAACTTAGAAATGGTTCTGGATACTCTTTCCCAGACACCCTTAGAACCTCTAGCTACATGCCACTGTCTATGATGTCACTAAAGGTACTTTTTCTTCTGGAAATCACTTCTTCTCACAGAGTCGGTGAGTTGGCAGCCTTGATGACAGTTCCACCATATGCTATTTTTAATAGAGACAGTGTAGTACTACATCCACATCCTTCCTTCGTTCCTAAGGTTTGTTCTGACTTTCACATAAATGAACCCATTGTACTCCCTTCATTCTACCCTAAGCCACACTCAACAACAAAGGATGCAATATCTTGTTTATTGGATGTATGCAGAGGTCTTGCATTCTATATAGAAAGGACCTGATATTTCCGCAAGTTGGATCGTTTGCTCATTTCTACAGCGGACCAAAATAAGGGATATCCGCTTTTGTCACAATGCATCTCCAAACTCATAGCCTCCTGCATTACACAATGTTATATTTTAAGGAATAAACTACTTCCTCAAACACCTAGAGAACACTTGACAAGGGTGGTGGTGACTTCTACAGCCTTCTTCACAGGCTTCCCCTCAAGGACATCTACATGGTCCACCAATTACACTTTTATGAAGCACCATGCAATCTTGCAGGCTCAAGCGAAAGAAACTATTGTGGCCTCCACAGTCCTGTTGACTGCTGTCAAACCATAAATCCAAGGCCCACCTACTACTTATACTGAGTACTGCTAAACATTCATCTACAATGGAGCACCCCCGGGGACACCACTCAAAGAAGAAGAGAAAGTTACTCACCTTGGTACAGTAACGATGGTTCTTCAAGTTGTGTGTCTCCATAGGTGCTCTACTACCACCCATTTCAGATTCTTTTCCTTAATATCTTCCAGATACGAGGCGGAACTGGCGGGAGCCGGACTGCCCAAGAGATCAAAAGAGCGCGAATGGTGAGAGGCATGTGCTGCGCATGCACAATCTGGCTGACTAGTGCTCAAGAAAACTCTGATCTGCGGCGCCAGGACGACCCAAAATCTATAGTAGAGCATCTGTGGGGAACCACATCTCAAAGAACCATTGTTACTGTACCAAGGTGAGTAATTTCCTCTTCCTGTTCATGGTTATAAGTTCCAGTAAAGCCATGTCTCCCCATTCCCTCCAGAATCCCTAGGGATGTCCGCTGCTAAAGACAGAGGCTGGGTCATCAGAGGGCAAATTCAAAAGCAAAGAACTTCAATACATTGGATTTGATAAGATAGTGTATTCTACTCAGGGGAGGGGAGACCGGGGCAGTTGCTATTCAGGATTGCAAACCAGAGAGCAGCTTCCCCTGCCACCCTGAATCTTCAGGAGATGGTGAGAGGTGCAGGGGCATCCCCTGCCTGGGAACGTCTGCAAGGGAAAGATTGGAAGCTGCTAAGGGAGAGGGCTTCCTGTTATTTCCTAATCCTGAAAATCAAGAGTGGTTCCAGGCTAGTTCTAGACCTGAGCCACCAGAACAGCTTCCTTGAGAGAATAAAGTTACAAATGGTCACTCCGGTATCCATTATTCCCTCTCTGGATTCTGGGAATTGGTATGCTGCCCTCCATTTAAGAGACATTTATTTTCATAGGTCATGGAAGTTTCCTCAGTTTTGTTGTGAAGTACTCACACTACCAAATCATGATCCTCGCATTCAGCCTCTCTGCAGCTCCTCTGGTATTGACAACATATATGACAGTAGTAGCAGTCTTCCTCAAAAAGTTAGGGGTGCAGATCTAGTCTTATCTAAATGACTGGTTAATCAAGAGCAAGTCCAGAGTTCAGGTTACTCCGAGTGTTCAACTCATTCAGTAGACCAGGGATACTCAACTTTGGAAACCCCAGGGTCCACAATGATACTCCTAGCACATGCCAAGGGCCGCAACTAAAGTGTTGTTGCATATACATGCAAATATTTATGCAAATATATGAAAATAGCTTATTTCACACAATGCCCTGGTGCTCCCAGCACCTCATCCCTCGGACTAGAAACACTGACACCCTGCACCTGTCTGTTCCAGCCAGGCGTCCGCTTGCAACTTTCAAATGCTTACCCTGCCTGGGAGACGCTTTGCCATTGTGAAGCGTGTTCCCAGTGGAGGCCGTGTTCAAAGGATCCCATTCACGGGCTGCATGTTGACCCCCATGTAAACCCAAACTGCACCATGGGCCACAAACGGGCCATGGGCTGCATGCGGTCCACAGGCCATGTGTTTCTAGCCCTGCCGTAGACACTCAAGGCTCTGGACTTCAGTGCATACCTTTTCTTCCCATTGTGCCATCAGTCAGCAGTCCAGTGATGAGGACAAATTTGGCTGATTTGTTCTGCAGTCAGTGTTTTCATGAATTCCAATCCCTCCTCTTCAACTGTGTGGCCTCACCTTACGTGCAATGCTCATGTGCAGTCATTCAAAAAAAGAAAAATGGCTACTAACCTTCCATTACTGTTGTTCTTTGAAGTATGTTGCACAGGTCCATTCCACAAACTACCCTTTAAATCTGAGTCTTTCTGGAAAGCAGGAGCATGCAACACCTGGAATGGAATGGACATGTGGAACACATCTGAAAGAAACACTTACAGAAGCTTAGTAACCATTTTTTATTGCATAAAGAAAATGGTAGACACATATTCTCTTTCTGTCCTTTTCAGTTTTCATGTGTGATTGCAGTTATTTATGAATGCCTCTTGTAAGGGGAAAGAACCATTAAGCTTCTTATGACCAAATGATGTGCATCAGGCACTCCTACAAACAAAAGGGCTCCTACTGTTGGATACAGCATGGTGATTTGATTTAACAGCAAGAATATTTGTGAAGAATAAGTCTGTGACTGATATGTATAGCTAGTTTTTCAGTCACTGCTGTTTTCTTTGTATTAACTGGTCAGTTTCATCTAGTTAGAAGCTTTAAAAAGAAGGTTTTATTTCTTGTTGCTATTGTCTGGATCCTTGTTGCTATTGTTATAGGTTATAATTTTGGAAGATGAAGGGAAATAAATGTATGTATTACTTGCAGAAGCAGTCATATTAAAATGAGTTTTCAAAACTGTGATGGGGCGCTCCCGCCCCACACTCGGGGTGCCCGGGGTGACGACGGATGGACACGCCGGGGGGTGGAGAGCCGACGCACTTCCGGGACGGCAGGCCGCGCTGCCAAGTCGGGGCTCGGCGCGGCGAGCGGCAGGGGGCAAGGAGAGCCTCTGGGCGAGGCCCAAGGAGGAGGGGCTAGAGAGGCGCCGACGTGTGACGTCACGGGGGAAGAGGGATTGCTGGGCGACGCGGAGGAGATGACGCACGGGGACAGGGCCGGCGGGAGATTTAAACCTGGGGTCGGCACCACAGAAGGGGGAGAGGGAGAAATGGAGAGTCAGGGAGGAAGGAGGCTGGAGAGGTGAGGCTGGGATACGCGGCAGGGGCCAGCCCTTAGGAAGGGCAGAGTAGGAAGCGGCCCAGCGCGGGGTCGTGGAACCCAGTGAGCGGGTGTGTTTTGGGGCACTTCCCCCATCCGCTAGGGAGGGACCACGAGTCCCTGCCCTCAGGGCCCTGGGCCGGGGTTCGGAGAGGGGGTGGGCCCGAACCCCCTTACTCCGTTGGCCGGAGAGGCAGCCTCAGGCGTGCATAAAGGGAGGAAAAGAGGAATGTGAACAGGGCGGGTCTCTGCTGCGGGTTGTGCCTGTTGCTGCAGGACTGTCCCCCCTGACCAATAAACCAAGTGACATTAGCCGTGTTGGTGGTGACCTATACAGACTCTATTACAAAAACCTAAAAAGTTTTTCTGGGACAAAATTTACCAGACAGCAAAATTGCCTCAGAAGGCTCCTATGTCATGCTGCATGTTACCTTACTACATAAAGAGTCAGTTTATAGAAGGATATAAATATGACCTAACGCTCCAGAGTTAAGCATCCTTCAAAATCATAATCTTTGTTTCAGTCCAAAGACTGCAGTAGTGTCCACAAAGCAACTACAGAGCCTTTGTACATTCATTTTGGTTATGGATTAGGGACAGGATTCTGTCCCCACAACTCCAACATTGTTTACTCTCATTACCCATTGCTCTCAAATGTGTCCAAGACGTTATATGAGAAAGAATTGTAAAGTATAATGAAGAGAAATGGACTAGATTCTTGGCTCTTCTAATTCAGGGGTTCTCAAGCTGTGGGTTGGGACCCCAAAGTGGGTCATGATCTTATTTTAATAAGGTTGCCAGGGCTGGCATTAGGCTTGTTGGCTGCCAGGGCTGAAGTTGAAGCCCAAGCCCTACTGCCCACAGATGAAGCCTTTATCCCTAGTCAGTGGAATTCACATTACAGACACCCCACCTGAGGCCAAAGCCCTTGGGCTTTTACCTCCCGCACTTGGGGTGGTGGAGGTTGGGGCTTTGGATTTGCTCCTCCTCCCTCCACCTGGGTCACTGGGGCTTAAATGGGGTCTGGTTCCAGTCCCTCTTCCTTCAGTCATGTCCTAATTTTGTTATCAGAAGAGGGTTGTAGCGCAGTGAAATTCGAGAACCCCTAGTTATTCTGCACTCAGGATGCAGCACAAAGCAGCAGGATAACAAGCTGCAAGAGGGGGAGCTGGATAGATTTCTGCATAAGGAACAATTCTCATTCTGGGAGGTCAGGCCAGTGCACATCATATTCTTCCTGACCTCGCCAGTGAGGTGCTCCTTATGAACCAGTGGTAGCTTAGAGCAGCCATTAGACTGTTTTAAACCAGTAGTTCCTAACCTGAGGTCCACGGACCCCTGGTGGTCCACAACGATACTGCAAGGGGGTCTATGGAAAGTTTAAAATTAAAGACGGTCCCGATCCTTACTTTTCTTTTTCTTTCCTTACTTTTCTTTTCCTTTTCTTTTCTTTTCTCCCCCAGGGAGGGGGAGTCTGAAATTTTAATAGATTGAAAAAGGATCCATATGCTTGAAAAGGTTGAGAACCACTGTTTCAAACTATACCAGCAGTGCTTTTAGTTTTTTACTGCTTATACACAAGGATCAGTTCGTTCCTCTCTGAAATGCAGTCACACCTGGAGTGTGATGTGGTTGTTGTTTAGCAGCCAATGAGACAGGCTAGTGAATAGAACAGGAAGTGAAAGAGTACCTGTAATAGTTAGGACAGGAAGTAAAAGAGTGTCTGAAGGCATGGGTTGGTGCAGTTGGCTGTCAGTAATAGTTATTTGATAGCCTGTTGAACTAAGGCATACACTTCAAAAGCCTTAGCACAAAAACTGTCCCCTCTTAACATCTCCTCCTTCTTTACTTTCAGAAACATCTCTATTTCTCAATCAGCTACAGTACTAGTACTTGTCAGGAAGTTACTATCAGTATTTTGCTGGTAGGTCCCTGTTGGAGCCTCAGCAGCCTCCAAACACACACTCGCATACATTATTTCACGAGTATTTAATGGAAGCCTATTCTGCCACTACTCAGTGCCCAGTCTAACTGGACCTTATGTGGGTGCACTTTAGGGAGATGAGAACATGGCTTCACAGCCTGTAAAAAAGCCAAACAGAATTGCAGTCCTGGCACTCAAAGAGGTTGCAGGGAACTACTCAGACTCTAGTTTCCTGGGGGAGTATGGAAGCTTTAAAGAGCCAAAAGGAGAGAAAGCTGGGCAATCACTGTGTTAGTCTCCTCTAAACCACCTTATAGAGCTAGGCATACAGTGGGGAGGAGTCTACATAGCCTGGTGGATTCCAGTAGTGAGCATACTTCCCCTTGGTAGCTGGGAGCTCAGCAATACAGTTTGCCCCTCAATGCTCCTCACTAGGGGTATGTCTACACTACCCTCCTAATTCGAAATAGGAGGGTAATGTAGTCATACCGCAATTGCAAATGAAGCCCGGGATTTGAATTTCCCGAGCTTCATTTGCATAAAGCCGGCCGGCGCCATTTTTAAATGCCGGCAGTTCGAACCCCGTGCCGCGCGGCTACACGCGGCACGGAGTAGCTAGTTCGGATTAGGCTTCTAATCCGAACTAGCTGTACTCCTCGTGGAATGAGGAGTACAGCTAGTTCGGATTAGGAAGCCTAATCCGAACTAGCTACTCTGTGCCGCGTGTAGCCGCGCGGCACGGGGTTCGAACTGCCGGCATTTAAAAATGGCGCCGGCCGGCTTTATGCAAATGAAGCCCGGGAAATTCAAATCCCGGGCTTCATTTGCAATTGCGGTATGACTACATTACCCTCCTATTTCGAATTAGGAGGGTAGTGTAGACATACCCTAGGACAGTACAGTTCAGTTCCACATTACCCCTTATTCCAGGCTGTACCTAACAGGCACAATCAAGTCCACTGTGACCTGGCATAATTTAGCAATATATTTTTAACAATGGCCTGTCTTCCATATGCCATTATTTCCTGTGGTAAGTCTGCAAAGATTTTTGGATATGTTTCAAAAAGAATTTTGTTTACTATTGAAGTGTGTTATTGAAATGTGGTAAATCAGTGAATTCATACTTTTGTGTACATTGGCTAGCAAATAAGAGACCTAGCTAGCTACAGGTTGAACCTTTCTAATCTGGCACTCTGGTTTCAGCAATATCCATTGTCCAAAATGATTAGCTGGATATCATGGTGGCAGGTGCCAGAGCATGGAAGGCGGGGCTGGGAGTATAAAAGGCAGAGCTCAGTTGAGACCTGGCCACCGAGCAGGCCAGATGCTCTGCCTAAGCTCCAGAGAAGGAAGGCCCAGCCATGCTGCCCTCAAAGGGAGGACTGGGTTGGGCCTCCAGAACCACTGCCGGGCCCAGAAGATTGGCAGACATCACTGAGGTTGGTGCCAGGCTTTAAGGACTAGCCAGGGCTGTTGTTGAGCTCTGAAAAAGGGGACCCCGCAGAACAGATGTGGAGCCAGGTATCCCCTTGGGGGGAACCAAGAAACAACCCAAGGTAGCCGAGCTAGAGCTGACTAAGGAGATGGAGGTCAGCTGGGTGGCATGTTGTGGCCAGGATCCCTGCTGACCCACTGACCTGGTTGGCGTGTTGTGGCCAGAATCCCCATCAACCCAGAAACATCCTGCGCCGCCACTATTAGGGTTAGAACACAGTGGAGCCACTGGGCTGGGACGCAGTGGAGCAGGTGGGCTTGCATTCCCACCCGCCACCCCTTGTCTGGGGTGGCAGGTTCCCCCTGGTAGGGGTAAAACTTCTGCGCTTGTCAGCTCTCCGCCAGCAAGGAAACCCGATTCCTGCTCAGCCTGCAGACAGTCCTGAACTTTGAACTGTTAAACTGCTTGCTTCTTACTCTGCCCTGACCAAGGCTGTGGGTTTAGAAACTGTTGCTCAGTGTGCAGCCAGGTCTGAGCCCTTGAACTACTTATCTGTTGTTTGGTGCCCTGCCCCAACCAAGGGCTGGGCCTTGTAAACTATTTACTCAGCCTGCAGCCAGGGCTGAGCCTGGAAACTGTTTTATTGCTCCACCCTGCACCCAGGCCTGGGCCTATCTGAACTAGTGAACTGCTGTTTATGTGCCTGCCCTGCCCTACGCCAGACTGTTAAATTGCTTTTGGGTGTCTGCGCCACCCTGTACTCTGGGCCTGGGCTTAAAGGGGACCTCTAACTATTTGTTTACAGGCGTGAGCACAGATCTGGGGCCTGAGACTAAGCCTCTGGGTCTACAACACCCTAAGTCCCCAACACAGACCCCAAAATCACTGGCCAGAGGGGGCTGCCAGGAGATGAGATAACTCAGCTCGTCATTAGTGTATCTTCTGCAGGTCTCATGTAGAGTCACCAACAAAGATTAAAGATGCCTAGTGCTAACAAGATCAGCAACCCTGAACATACATTGCTGCTGCTGTCAGCCCTGCTTTCAACAAATCTTCCGCAAAGTTCATTAGACCTGAAAAATTCACCGAGGTGTAGTTTCCATCTGTCTGTGCCAGCCTGGGTGATTCTTGACTCACTGTACTTAGAGGCTCAATCAGGCCTAGATTTAACATTTCATATTATTGAACCATGCAACCCTGTTACAATTCATCATTAATCTCACTTTCTATTATGTCCAACCAAACCACATCTTGAACTAAACATTAAATTTAGAAATATGGTTTAAATTATAAATAACATTTATTTAGTGTCTAAATGTTTGCATAGAGCAGGGAAATGCATTGAGATCTTGGATGGTGGGATTGGGTCTGACCATCTGTTACTAATCCTGACACTGGTAAATGAAGTTCAAGGATCAAGATGTTACTACAAAGAAGGTCCCAAATACCGAAAGAGACACATGGAAATGTAATATGGCTCAGCAGTATTAACTTAATGGCCTTAGAGAATCAATGTAGGGCTTTCACTTTACACTTTGAATCCAACTGGGAATATTTTCTTCTTCTTTGAGTGATTGCTCATGTGCATTCCAGTTAGGTGTATACACGCAGCATGCACGCGCCATTGGACATTTTTCCCTCAGCAGTACCCGTCAGGCCAGCAGGGGACCCCCTTGGAGTGGCGCCGGTTTATACTCCTGCTGGTCCCCTCACCTACTCAGTTCCTTCTTACCGCCATAATGGTCATTGGAACAACCCTCATCTCTTTACAGCAATCGTTGTCTTCAGCATTGTTCTTCTTATTCTTTCAATTAGTCTCCAGCTAAGTAGCTGCAAATTAAGTTCAAGACTCTTTTGTTATTTTCTGTTTATTTACTCCCCACCGCAGCACACCGTGCACCTGTGGCAGGGCATGCCTGCAAGGCTTTAAACCCTGCAAAAAATGTCACAGGCCTATGCCCTGTGGCGATCCCCATTCATCGTGTCTAAAGTGTCTGGGGTAGGCTCACCTCACAGAAGTCTGCAAGATAAGGTCTATAAGGCCTTCAAACCCTGTACTAAGCGTGAGAGGGAATTGTGCCTCAAAATTCTGCTAATGGAGGCAGCTCTCAGGATGGCACTGGCATCGGACCCGGAACTGGCCTCTCAAAGTGCACTGGCGTCGGTGCAGGATAGTTCTGTGCACCGCGCATCTCCGGCACCGATCCCAGTCTCTGGCACCTCATAAAAAGATGAGACCTAACAGGGAGCGGTCCTCCAGTGGGGCACGCGGCGCCGACGAGTCCAGACCCTGGGCTTTCCAGGTCGGGTGGACCGTCGTCCCAGCGCAGGGAGATCAGTCCCATGGAGGACTTCCCTGAACCCTCCATGCCAGAGGCCTGAGAGGCATAAAGGGTCCTCATTGACTCCTCTCCCTTTCCTCCTCCCACCCAGACACCCTCCAGGTGGCACGGGGAGAATTGACACCAGTCCCCTTCCAGGGCACCTGAAGGTCCAGTGCAGGAGGTTGGAGGCCTCACCCCTACCGACCCCGGCAGCACCACTCACGGCACCTGCCACTGGGATATCCTTACCCTTGCTGCCACCCCAGGACATGGAACTCGACTCAGTGCAGCACCACAGTTCAACACCACTACCAGTCCAGGGGGTCTCGGCACCGCTGCAAGCCGGAATCCATGGCCAGACAGGCGATACCCGCGTTGGCTCCACCTTGGTCCGCCTCAGAGTATTCGTCCCAACTCTGAGGCGGAATCCACCTGGTCCTCAAAGGCTTCCCGGGCCCGCTCACGGTGCCACTCCCACTCTCGGCACCGTTCCCAGCACCGCAGCCCTCCTCATCTATGCCAACAACAGTGGGCACAGCCTGTTCTGGTGCCAATGTTGCAAAAAACATGGCCCCCACAACCTCCAGGCCAGTGGCCGTTCTGGACACCCTGGGTGTACCGCCAAAGCCAGAGCGTAGATCCACCCAGGCCGGGTTCCGTCTCCTCAGGCCCACAAGTCCTCCTTCGGCAACACCTCTGGCCAGATCCCCTACTTCAGGCCAGTCTCTACCTCCTGGTCAGTCGTCTCCAGGCCCTGGGGGGAGTGTGGCTCCGGTGAGCAAACCTCCCCCTTCCTCGTCCCTGGGTTCCTCGCACTTGGACACCCCTCTAGGAGAGGTCCAGAAGGGGTCGTTGTCCTCTTCTCCAGATGAGGTCTTAGGTGATTCCACACCACCCATGCCCTCCATGGACGCTAGGGCCCACCAGGACCTTTTCCACTGCCTGGCCCAAAGTCTGGGGATCCAGGCAGAGAAGGTGTCTGAAGACATCCGATGCTGCCTCCAGAGTGGCTCTTCCGGTTAATAAAACTGTAGCCAAAATTTCTAAGACCTTGTGGCAAACCCCTGCATCTATCTCCCCGACTGATAAGCAAGCTGAAAGGAGGTACTTTCCCCAAGAGGGCAACAAGCACCTGTTTTCTCACCCTCCCCCAGGCTCCCTGGTGGTTCAAGCCATCGACCATAGGGAAAGACAAGGCCAGCCCGCTGCTGCCCCTAAGAATAGGGAGGCCGAGAAGACTGACCTGCTAGGCAGGAAAGTCTACACATCCGGGGGTATCCAGTGCCACATCGCCAATCAGCAGATCCTCTTGTCATGTTACGCCAATAATACCCAGGCGTCCATGGACAAGTTCACAGACAAGTTCATGGACAAGTTCATGTGCTCCCCAGGGACTCCCGCTTGGAATTTAAGGCAGCACTTCAGGTGGCTCTCAACGTGGCGGATGCCGCTGTCCAGGTGATGGCTACAGGTGTGGTCCTATGCCATAGTTCCTGGCTTCAGGGTTCTGGGGTTCCCCCAGAGCTTCAAATCACCCTCCAAGATCTTCCGTTTGAGGGCCCTTTGCTCTTCTCTGAGCAGACCGATCAGAGGCTCCATGGCCTCAAGGATACCTGGGCTACCCTAAATTCCTTGGGCATGCACACTCCTGCTACCCAGACGTGCACTTTCGCAAATAGGAATGTTCCTAGAGCACCCCAGGTCCTGACTTCTCCCGTCGTAGGAGCAGGAGTGGTAATGGCGGGAACAACAGGCGTCAACCACGCCCGGCTCCAGGCAACAACCAGGGGCTCCCAACAAACCCTCGGGCCCCCATCAGGGATTTTGACGGGATCCCCGAGGGCTTTTTACCAGTCTCCCCACTAACTTTCCAGGACCGTTTATCCCACTTCCTCCAAACCTGGTGGTCTGTTACGTTGGCCAACGGGTGCTGGAGATAGTGGAAAGGGGTTACATAATCCCTTTCCACTCGCCCTCTCCTTCCCAACCCTCTACCCCATCCCTTTTCAGGGACCTCTCTCACGAGCCTCTGCTTCAAGAGGAGGTCCAACATCTCCTTATGATAGTGGTGGTGGAGCGTGTTCCCCCCGAGTTTTGGGGGAGAGGGTTCTATTCTTGTTACTTTCTGGTCCCAAAGGGGGCCTCCGTCCCATCCTGGACCTCACAGCCCTCAACTCCTTCATCACCAAAGCAAAATTCAAAATGGTAACATTTTCATCCATAATTCCCTCATTAGCCCCCAGAGACTGGTACGCAGCCCTCCCCTTCGGTATTTCCACAGCCCCTCAGGTCTTCACCAAATGCATGGCGGTGGTGGCCGTTGTGCTCAGGAAAAGGGGCATCCAGGTATTCTCCTACCTAGATGACTGGCTCCTGAGGGGGGACTTAGAGACTCAGGTGAGGGTCCGCATCACCATAGTCCGCACACTCTTCGGCGACTTAGGCCTCCTGCTGAATCTGGACAAATCAACTCTAACTCCCACCCCAATAAAAGAGTTTGTGGGCACCAACCTGGACTCTCTGTGAGCAAGAGCCTCTCTACCCAGCTCCCGGTTTCTCACAATAGAGACAGCAGTCAGGGCACTCCAGAATTTTCCAGTGACCACCGCATGGACTTGCATGTGTCTCCTGGGCCTCATGGCTGTCTGCACTTATGTAGTGTAGCATGCCATACTGCGCATGCGTCCCGCTACAGATGTGGCTATCGTGAGTCCACAACCCGGCCATCCACTGTTGGGACAGAGTGGTGACGGTTCCCGCACCTGATCTCCTCGCGTTGCACTAGTGGACCCATCAGGCGGAGGTCTGCGTGGGGGTCCCATTCTCCAGACCAGTGTCATCCACTCGCCTTGTCATGGACGCGTTGGGCACTGGCTGGGGAGCCCATTTAGGAGACCTACACATGCAAGGTATGTGGTCTGCGGACAAGATCTCCCTTGTCATATCATATATCAGGGAGCTCTGGGCAGTCCGACTGGCTTGTGCAGTTTTCCTTCCCCACCTCAGGGGCAGGTCTGACTTCATCCTGTCAGACAACACGACAGCGGTGGCGTATATAAACAAGCAGGGAGGGGTTTGTTCTCCTCGCCTGTGCTTGGAAGCAATTCGCCTGTGGGAATTAGCGGGAATGGCAGGAAGGCATACAGCAGGTCCTGTGGCCAGGGGAGGAGGAGAGGGTTTTCCAGGGAACCCTGTCCCTGCCCAATAAGGGAGCAGAACCAAGGGCACTTCTTGTTCCGCCCTATGGAAAATAAGTCTAGCTGGCGAGAGACCCCCACGCATGGAAGCTTTCGTGGGCCAGACCCACTTCCTCAGATCAAATAGTGGAAGAAAATTGTCACAACCATATATACCAAAGGATACAATTAAAAAAAATGAACACATATGAAAAGGACAAATCAAATTTCAGAACAGAAGAGGGATGGGGGGGAGGTAAATGTCTGTGAGCTAATGATATTAGAGGTGATAATTGGAGAAGCTATCTGGCCCACGAAAGCTTCCATGCGTGCGGGTCTCTCGCCAGCTAGACTTATTCTCCATAGGGTGGAACAAGAAGTGCCCTCAGTTCTGCTCCCTGTGATCTGAGGAAGTGGGTCTGGCCCATGAAAGCTCATCACCTAATAAGCCATCTTGTTAGTCTTTAAAGTGCTACATAGTCCTGTTTTGAAACTACATATTTGGATATAAAACTGAACAAGTTCATCTATGGTTTTAGAATGTGTGGGATGGATACCGTTTTGGAAGAGGGCATTGGTGTGGTTTATTGTTTGCTTTTTGTTTTTCCAGAATTCTGAAGCCTTGAAAAACTATCTGATATTATTTCCATCAGTGTTTTTAGCCAGAGCTGCCAATGTGTCATTTTCTGGTACAAATGTCCATCATTCTCTTCCATACTACTACATACTCATGGATCCCAAGCCTTGAACTAAACCACTGATCTTCTACCCCCTCCTCAAGACCCATTTAAATCTTATAGATGATAACATTTATAAGAAACTAGCAGGTTAATCAACTTCATTAATATCTTTGTTGTATTGAGATTCCAGAGTTGAGAACAATTTATCATGGGTAGTCAGACCACAACTTTACATACCATAAATGGAGAAACTTGACACTTACTTGATCTACTTCTAATGGTACTTAAGAAAACCCAACTGTATATATAATTGCATATATCACCAGACTCTTTGGCCTTGTCTATGCTAGACCAGGCAGGTCAATTTAAGGTATACAATGCCAGCTATGCAAAATGCATAGAGTTGGCTTACCTTAAGCCAAGTCATAGCAGCATCCACATAGTGGGAGGCTGACAACTGCAAATGCTCCCGTCAGCATTTCTTGCTCCCCACAGAAGGAAGGGTACTGGACGTAGGTGGGGGCTGCCCTGAGCATTTACGGGTCTATGCTAGACCCACTAAATTAGACGCTAGACAATCAACCTCCTGAGCGTCGATCTACTCGAAGTATAGACATGCTCTTTGTGTGTTATTTCTCTGCTTAGATTGCAAGTTCTTTAGACAAGGGCTGAATCTTTGTATATGTTTGTACAACACTTACCAAAGCAGGGCACTGATCCTGGTTTGGATCTCTAAGCACTAATACAATGTAAATATTAATAAAGAAAAAAGGCTAATTTATAAGTAAGAAGGATTTTATTCATTTGTTTGTAGGACAAGAATGGCTTTAGAATGTCTACTACTTTAACGAAGACCAAATCATAGACATATATTAGATATGAAAAAAATATTTTAGACCCCCTATTCAATCCCCACTTCAATGCAGAATGATTTCCTGTAGTATATTTTCTCGCACTTTGTCCAATGTAGTTTTAAATGTCCTAGCTTAATGGTCTTCCTTCATTTCCCTTGGGAGATATTTACAATCCCAAAATTTCTTCTTTCTTTGCAGTGGCCACACCTTTAATATATTTATAGCTTGATGTCAAGGTTACTCCTTATTCATATCTTAACCAAGCTAATCATATATGGCTTTTTGAATATTTCTTTACAAATCAATCTGATAATTCTCAAAATTAGTTTTATTCCTTAATCTGATTTTTTTCTGCATTGTCAACATCTTTGTGCTCTTGAAAGGTTTACCTGCAGCTACACCACCACCCTGAAGTAAGGATTATTCTTTCCATTCTGCTTGTAATACCTCTGTATATGGAACTCAAAACTGCAGTGGTGTGTTTTTCTATCATATCCCCCTGCATATTCCCATCTATTTACTGTTCACTCCCAAATCTAAGCCTCTTTCAGCATTACTGTTTTCCAGTTTCCACCTATTGGATAGCTGTGTGTTTCAGGTTATTTTCCATTATAAGTATGCATGGCATTCTAGCATACAATCCAGACCAGAGAGGGGCTGTCACCCCTGCCTGCTTCACTCTGCGGGGTATTGTAGTTCTCATCTGAGTTGTTCACAAGTAGCATGTCAGAATGCAGGTTACACCCTGAACTACAGCCCCTAGTTAAGCAGCTCTGACCCTAGCATCCTGCCAGCAAATACCAAACATATTCTTTCACTGGCCTTGGTTTTCACATAAAGGGTAACCCCCAACACACTCCCAGTCCTGGATTTTCCCAAAAATCTGTGTTCTGTACTATCTAGCCTTCTCCTGAACAGTCCAGATATATTAGATCCGTTTCACCTCTACGTGGTCAATATACAACAGTTTGCTATTTTAAATGGAATAACTCACTCTATTTAAATCAGTGGATTTGTTTTGATTAAATAATAAAACCAATTTATTTAACTACAAAGAAGGAGATTTTCAGAGAGTACAATGTGTAATGAGGTATTCATGTAAGAAATAGCTATAAGAAAAATGAAGATAAAATGCTTTTTAAACTTAATAGACTAGCATTGGTTGAAGGCGAAGTCCTCCATTAACATTGGAGACCAAATTCTCAAGCCAGGATCTGTCCTCGAAGTCCAACTGCTATTTCTTTTGTCTTCTTAAGTGAGAAGAGAGAGATGGGTATGAAGAGAGAACTTGAGGTGTTTTAACCCCTTACTTTTATAGTTAAGTTACTATTTCATGTCTGTTTTCCCACAGTGCCTCTTAGATAACATTCTTTCCAGACAATTACAAGGAGATATGTCCACTTATGGGAAGAGGAGTTATGCTGGGGGGTTTTTCTTTTTAACTAAGATGCCAGTTATCTGTCTGAGGGCTCCGTTTACAATTTACATGCAAACACACTTCCTTTTGTTTAAGACAGATCTGCTTGACGAGTTCTACCTCACTGGATCTACCCACGAATGTATCTTTACATCAGTGGTATCCAACCTTTTCAAGCATGAGATCACTTTTTGAATTTAAGTGCAATCCAAGATCTACCTCAAATATAAATACCCTTGCCCCGCCTCCTTTGTGCCCCTTCTCCGAGGCCTCGCCCCTGCTCACTCCATCCTCCATCCCTCCCCTGGCCTTCCTTCCTTTCAGCAGGCAGGGGCAGCGGGTTGGGGTACAGGCTCTGGTCTTGAATTAAGGGATCTGGAGTGTGAGAGGGGCTCTGAGCTGAGCTTGGGGCTGACAGTTGGGGTGCAAGAAGGGGTTCTAGGTGTAGGCTCTGGGAGGGTGTTTGGATGCAGGGGTGTTCAGGGTTAGGGCAGGGGCTTGGTGTGCAGGAGGGGAGTTCATGACTGGGTAGGGTTTCAGGATGTGGGCTCTGACTGAGCCCTGCTTACCTCAGGTGGCTCCTGGGTGGTGCTACAGTGAAGTTAAGGCAGGCTCCCCCCTGCCATGGCTCTGCATCACTCCCAAAAGCAGCCAGCAAACTCCATTCCAAGTCCTGTGTGTCCCCCCCGCCCCACTCTGTGGAGATAGGATACAGGGTGAGAGAAGGGGGCATCTTGACATCAGCGCTCCCCCCCCCCCCTGCCCTGTGCAAGTAAGTAGGCTGCTCCTGGGGATGGGGGGGAGGCAGCTCCAAGACAAAGGGAAGGAGATGAGCAGCAGTTGGGGGGAAGGGCAGCTGAAGTGCCCGCGCTTGCTAGCTTGTTGGTCAAACCAGTCAAGATCACCTGTCAAAGGCTCCAAGATCTACCAGTGGATCCCGATTTACTTGTTGATGACCACTGCTTTACATCATAGAGGGGTTTTTTATAACTTTACACATAATGTTGCTACATTCATTTCTGTATGATATTATTGACCAGAAAAATATTAATTTTCAAATGATACCTCACAAGACATATTTAGTACCAGGATTGTTACAATAGCATGTAGGATATGAACACGGGAGGATTTGCTCATTCTTTGCGCTTGCAGTCTCTCAAATTTAATCTCACTTCTTGTAGTCTTTATCGCTGCTGTTCGTATTATAGCAATGCTCAGGTGCCCTGGTCAGGATCAGAGCCCCATTGTGCTAGGACCTGTACAAACATAGAAGAAAAAATATTCTTTATTCCAAAGAAATTACTATCTGTGATAAGCAACATGCTAAGGGGACGAAGAGTTGGGAATTGATAATCAATAAAACATCAGATAACCATATGCACATATACACAGATAAATATTTTTGCAGTTACATCCTGAAATATGTACATTCCTCTCCTGCTTCTCAGTAACCTGTCCCATAGCTTCTGAAAAATCGGCCAGTTATTTTCATTCATTGAAGCAGAGCTGGACATTGAAAAGTGATTTGAAGGAGAATGAAATAGTAGAGCAGAGGAGATTAGGTGAGCAACAGAATTGACAAAAGCAGCTAAATACGGAGCACAGAGCTGTGAAGGGCTTTGAACGGTTATAACAAGAAGTTGGCATTTGCATGTGAAAAGCCGGGTTCAAATAAACAGATGATGTAGCATTAGGCAAGGAAAATAAAACTTTTGCCAATACATGTTGTATAGATTGGAAAGGGATGATCTGAATAACTAAGAAGCTACAGAAGAGGAGCTTGTAGTGATCAAAATGGGAGGTGACAGAATTTTGGCTGTCTGGACAGATGGTCATATTTTATAAAATTTTTGGATGAAGAAGAGGCACAGTTTGGAGGCAGCTTTGAGTATGTGAGGATTGACACACAGATTAAGTGTCTTATAGACAGGAAAAGAAACATTCCCAACAGTGACAAAGAACAGGGGAAGTAGAGGTTTGGGAGGAAAGCTAATGAGTTCCATTTTAGCTGTATTAAATTTTAGTTGTCACCCAGAAGGATATGTTAGAGAGTGAAGTCACAAGTGGTAAAGAAGACTTGAGTATAAATCATAACTGACATTCTCGCATGGATGAGATCTCAGAGAGAGAGCAGGATGTAAAGGGAGAAAAGAAAGGGGCCAAATATGGAGTCCTGTGAAATTTCCAGGGAGTGGGAGAGGATCTACTGAAAGAAAAATGCTAAAGGAATGAGCAGACAAGTGGCAGGAGAATTAGGGGAGGACTATAACAAAGCAAAGGAAGGACTACTTAGGAAGGAGTAACTTACAGCAGCAAAGGCCTCGAAAAGATCACGGAGGATGAAGAAGAACCATACGTCGAGATGTTGTCAAGAAAGTGTCAAAAGCAAACTTAGTAAAGATGCAGGGTAGAGACAGAAGATAAGAGAAAAAGGAAAGGAACAAAAGTTGAAAAGGGAGCTATTTCAATATTTCTAATATCTCTGGCTCCCTTAGGCAATATGGTGCTGTTAGGGATGCCAGGTGTCTGGTTTTCGCCCAGACAGTCCATTATTTCTGGCCCCTGTCCGGTTAAAAAAAACAGAAAATACCGGATATGTAAAATATCTGTTTTTTTTCTGTTTTTCTTGGACAGAAGGCCAGCAAGGACATTGTTCTGCTGCTGCGTTTGGCGTCGGGGGGGGGGGGGGGGGGGAGTGAGGAGCATGGGGATTCTTAAAGGTGCAGCAGCCTTTTTCTTTTGTTCTCCCGGGTTGGTTGGTTGGTTTGTTTTCTCAGCCAAGTTTTTTTCCTGCCATGTTCAGGATTTTTGATGAAAGCATCTGGCAAGCCTAGGTGCCATCTGTGAATTTCATTAACATGATCCCCTCCTTTTCAGCTCATCAGTGAAGATGTTAAATACAATTAGATAACACTTATCCCTGTAGTTCCCAAACAAGACTTTTCCCCCAACTGAATAAATTATGTGTCTTGAACGCTGAAGTTCCACCAGTCAGTTTTCAACCCATGTGACATAGGGAGGTTTTGTGAGATGTTTTACTGAAATATAAACACTGTATATCTACTGCATGTTTGATATATATACACACAATCAAGTTTGTTTAGAAAAAAATTATTTATATATAATCATGTTGTTTATTTGCCCATTGCTATATCTTCTAAATGTTTCTTTTATTATTGGTTTCTCTATTTTATTGGGGACTGACATTAATCAGATCCTAATTGATGGCATTCCCCCTTTTGAAGATTATTCTGCCATTCACTTTTTTCAGTCTTCTTGTATCCTTCCTCATTCTCCAGGACCATTCCAAATAACTTTTATTGGGTCAATACAGATTTCAGGCATTGTGTTTATATTTGAGGTTGTAAATCATTCAGATTAGCTGATTCATATGCATTCAGATATTCTTTTCCTTTATCCATTCTTTACCAATAATTAGTTACATTATAAACTACGGTTTATTCCTGCGTCCAAATTTCTTTTTTATTTCTCTTTTAAAGTCATAGTTTTAAAAGGAGAATTTATATCCATCACTACATTTTTTAAAAGCTATTTTTCTGTATAGACTCTGCACCAATGAAGTTAGTGGGAGTGGTGCCATTTACTTCTGTGAGACCAGGAATGACCCCATAAGGAAGAGATAAGATTGTTTTGTAGAATGGCTTTTTTTTTTTTATTAACAAAGAACCTCCTGTCACTTTTGTTAACAAAGACCTTTCTCACAAGAGTAGTGCTTGCCACTACTATAATATAAACATTTTAGAGTGGTAAATGACAGAGAGTATACTTGTACAGGGATTCATTTTAAGGGCTAAGAGAGATTATTTTGTCCACTAATGCTGTCTGTCTTCCAAGATAACCAAGTTGGATTGCACTCCCTGAAAATGTACCTTATATGTGAAAATAAGGTACATTTTAAGTACTGCAAAATTAAATTATTACTGATATTTAATATATGAACCAATGTTACTACTAATAGTAATATTTTATGTGGACAGTATTGCATAGGTAGCATGAAAATACTTAAATTACAGTAAGCATATTTGGAACAAAACAACACTGAACATTCTAAACCTCATTCTGAATGTGAACCATTATTAAAACAGTTTGGAAACTTGGCTCTACCATCCTAGGCTCCCCTGTGGTGTAACAAATTATGTCATTTTTCAGAGAGAGATATAGTGCCAAGAGGAGTCATAACAAAATTTAAAGTGAATGTTGATTTTCAAACATGATTCATAGATACTGCAATATTGGTATTAAAGGACTCCCACCATGGGAATTTTAAGAAAGCTGCATTGAGCAAGATGGAAAATTCCTGTGGCAAACCTTCATAGTTTCTGTTGTTACTTTTTAATATAAGACAACAGTGCCATCTGCAGTAGATTTTTGTACTGGAATTAACTTGTCAGGACAAGAACTTGTTTTTTGTTTTTTAAATTAACATTAGGGGGCTGTACCTATCTTCCCAGAGCACCAGAAGACTGGGTATGCTGCATGGCTCCCGCCTCACCGGGTGGCTGTAGGGAAAGGGGTGGCAGGATGCAGAGTGATGTCAATATGTCACTCTGTTGTCCCGCAGGAAAAGGTTTTTTTACATATCGAGATTTGTATATGTACGAGGCTTTTCTTTTAAAAAAAATGAAGGTCATTAGTTCTCACATGTTCTATAAATTGTTTCACAAATATTTAGGTGAAAGTCAGTTCTTCACACATGGTTGTCATTTGTGTTTTATAAATTGCCACGTACTTCTCTAATGCTAATGTAGATAAATAGTTACTAATAATAGTAATATCCAACAGATGTGCATGAGCTACTATATATTAATCTGCACTATAGACCTCTTAAAGTTCAGATGTGTTTTAATTCAAAGTTTGGGTTCAGCCCAAGATCTATCTAAGGCAGTGGTCCCCAACCTTTTGAGGCTGCCGGGTGCCCAAGGGCGGGGCCACTCACGCACCGGGCACCTGCGGGCGGGGCAGCACGTGTGCCCGAGGGCGGGGTTGCGTACATGCCGCATGCCCGGAGCCAGTGCCACCCATGCGCCGCACTCCCGGGGCCGGCGCCACTCCTGTTCCACACGCCCAGGGGTGAAGCTGCCCATACACCTCGCGCCCGGGGCTGGAACAGCCCATGCGCTGTGTGCCCAGGGCCGGCGCTGCTCCTGTGCCGTGTGCCCAGGTGTCAGCAGCGCCCATGCGCCGCACGCCTGGGGCCAGCACTGCTCCTGTGCCACATGCCCAGGGGTGGGGAAGCACATACGCCACGCTTCCAGGGCTGGCACAGCCCATGCACCGCATGCCCGGGGGCGGGGCTGCCCGTGTGCTGCGCGCCCAGGAGCGGGGCCAGCCCCGATCAGTCGGTGGGCGCACAGAAATGGCCCGGCGGGTGCCATGGCACCCACGGGCACTGCGTTGGGGACCACTGATTAAGGCTACATCTACACAGCAGCATTATTTCAGAATAACTCATGTTATTTTGAAATAATATAATGTACATCTACACAGAAAGCCACTATTTCAAAATATTGTTGAGATGGAGGACTTCTTCCTCGACTCCTCTAACCCTCAGTGTATGAGGAGTAAGGGAAGTTAAAGGAAGAGTGTTCTTCCTTCGACTTCCTGCTGTATAGACAGCACCAAAAGCAAAGTTAAGCTATTTCAACTTCAGCTACACAATTGACACAGCTGAAATTGTGTATCTTAATTCGACTGTTGCCCTCCAGTGTAGACATGCCTATGATAGTAGCTTCTAGTACCACATTTTGAAACTAAATCCAGATTGCAGATGAATACCAACATCATGCCCAACATTTTAATTACATTGACTATTTTTTACTGTTTTTTTTCTTTTCTTAAAATTCCTTAGCACTACTGTTGGCAGTATTTTTTGTTGTTGTTGTTTGTGATGAAGACTGGAGGAAAATAGCAAATACTATCTCAGCCATAACAATGAGTTAGTTATTATACATGTTATGTCGAGAAATGTCTGTATTGTACAGGAAATTTTCTATATGTTACATAAGCAAAACTACATTAAAAGATGCAGGCTCACTGACAGCAAGTCTGGGCCTCAGAGCAGATCAATTATTAATGAGTCCCCTATTCTGCTCTCTCAGTCGGGACCACCAGCCCTCCCCCTTGGACAAAGTCCGAAAGGCTCCCCTCTCCAAGAGGAGCCCCAGGCCGGCCATAATTCCGTCCCAGACCTTCCCACTAACTTCTTTTAGCAGCTATTTTGGCTGCAGCAAGCCAACTTGTTCTGCAGAAAAGCCACATTGCCTCTCGATTTTAAAATACTTTTTATATGCCCCATGTAGATTCCAGGGTGGCTGAGACAGCAGTATTTATTACTCCAGTGTCTTAGCTGCCCAGAACCTACATGGGGCATATCAAAAGCGTTTTTGAATCAAGATATGCATTTCCCCAGAAGAGGCAGACCTGCTGTGGATGGGCCCTTTGGACCGTTTTTAATTGCCCAGGCCTCTGGGCATTTACCTCTCCTTGTTGGTTTACCTAACCGGTTGGGTGAGGGTCTGTTCCAATGTGTGACAGGGCTGGGGGACTTCTCTGGCCCCAGTCTTGCGGCAGCCTACCTGCACCCCAAAATGCGCATCCCCAGTCCTACCCCGCAGCCTTTACTTTGAGCCAGATTCCTGCACCCCAACCCTCTACTTCAGCCCTTAGTCCCCTCCTGTACCCTGAACCCCCCACCGTCAGCCCAAGCTTGCCGCCTTCAGCCCTATACTCCAACCCTCTTCCCTAGCCCTGAGCCCCTCCCATGGCCCAGCCAGAGCCCTTATCTCCCACACCCCCAAACCTCTCATTCCCAGCCTCCTCTCCAGAGCTGTCAATCCTCTTACCTCCACATTGTGCAATACAGGGAAACTGAAACGCTTACTATTGCCAATCCATTTTTACATTATTAAAAAATATATATATCAGCTTACTAGGTGGGGGAGGATGAGGTTTGGACCTGTCAAGGCATCACTAAAAATTGCATGTTGCCACCTGAGTAAAAGAAACAATCAATATTTGTACTGCAATTGTAAACAAAAAGTCAGCAAGCTCCATGTATCTTGACTGAAGATGATGTATTCAGGGAACTGACTTTGACTTGCTGTTCCTTTCAGGGTATGTCTACACTACAAAGGGGCACGGGCTGGCTACGGTGCCCATGCCAGGTGCAAGCCTGCCAGCACCCAGCCAGCAGTCCCTGCATCTGGCAAGGATCAAGCCACCCACCCGATGCCCCCCAGCCCACCCCCTCTTCCCAGGACCAGGCTGGCGGCTCCTGGGAACTTGCCCTGGCCCGCAAGAGGCAGGCACCCGCCTGGGCTAGTGCGGACATCGTGGACCTCGTCCACGATGTCCGCACTAAGCACAGGAAAGTGGCCGGCTTGGGCAGGATAGCTGCCAGCCTGGCCACCCAGGAGCAGGTGAGCAAGAGAATCAAGGTGGTCCACTGAGACCCCCGAGCCCTGAGCTTACAATGGCCGTCCTGGGTCATACCAAAGGTCAATCTAGCCCAGTAGCCTGTCTTCCGACAGCAGCCAACCCTAGGGACCCTGGAGGGGATGGACCGAAGACAGTGACCAAGCCATTTGTCTCGTGCCATCCCTTTCCAGCCTTCCACAAACCTTGGGCAGGGACACCACTCCTACCCCCTGGCTAATAGCACTCCATGGACCCAACCTCCATGACTTGATCTCACTTCCCTTTAAACTCTGTTCCAGTTCTAGCCTTCACAGCCTCCTGCAGCAAGGAGTTCCACAGGTTGACTCTTTGCTTTGTGAAGAACAACTTTCTGTTACTACTTTGAAGCCTGCTACCGATTCCTTTCCTTTGGTGTCCTCTAGTCCTTCTTTATGGGAATTAATGAAGAACTTTTCTGTATGCACCCTCTCCACCCAACTACTGCTTTTAGAGACCTCTATCCTGTCCCTCCTCCGTCTCCTCTTTTCTAAGCTGAAAAGTCCCAGTCTCTTTAGCCTCTCTTCATATGGGACCTGTTCCCAACCCCTGATCATTTTAGTTGCCCTCCCTCTCCCACCTTCTCTCTTCCCCTCTCCCACCTCCTTTTCCCAGTCTCCCCCAGTTTTGTTCAATAAAGACAGATTCCATTTTGGAAGACACGTTATCTTTATTTTGTACATCAGGAAGAGGGGCTAGGAAAGGGTAAGTGGAAGGAGGTGAGGGAGGAATGGGGTACGAGCCCCCGATGAGGAGGACTGGGCTGGCTCTGCGGGCTTCTGGGGGTGGAAGCTCTCCTGCAGCCCCCCAATTGCCCCCTCTCCCCAGATGGCAGCCTGCGGCAAGTGCAGCCGGTCTGATGGCCAAGTGCTGTGATGTGCCCAGTGTGGGCACTCAGGGCACTCCAAGCCAGGACTGCTTTGCAAGCGGGGCACCCCTGAGAACTGTCTGTCCGGGGTGGGGGTTGGGACCCTTTAAGCACAGCCCTCGGCTAGCCTGAGACAGCATCTCCACGCTCTAAGTTCTTCTCTGATGCCCTGCCGGCACTGCTTCCAGCCATCCTTAACCCCGCTTCAGGGTCCACTTAATGTGGATGCACTAGTTCGAATTAGGAAAACGCTAATTCGAACTAGTTTTTAGTTCTAGATGCGTTAGTTCGAATTAGCTTAGTTCGAATTAACTAATTCGAACTAAGTTAGTTCGAATTAGCGCTGTAGTGTAGACGTACCCTCAGTTCCTGAAGTGTCTTGGTAACATAACCAGGTTATTACATTCCACAAAAGAGTGGACTGTAGTCTCAAGATGAAATCACAATGCAGAAAGTTTTATAGAATCCAGTATTTCATCATAGTACTGCTGACACTGTAAATGATTTCATAACAATTTGGACAAGTGTTGCAAATAAATACTAGTAAGAAGATCACATTGAAAATTGTGCAAGATGATACTGTATGCATCTTAACTGTAATTGGCCGGATCCATGTGTTTAATTTAGGTTTTCTTATGCACAACAGTGTAAAATTCTGTTAGAAACTATTTTGCCAGATGCACCCATCATGACAGTCACACAAGTGATGTTCAGTTTTGTTCATTGAGAGACAGACTCAGCCAAAGAACGTTAGCAAATCCTAAACTGTACATGTACAACATTAACAATGTTACAGGTAGTCAGCAGCATAGATGTGTGTGTACAGTGTATTAATCTCAAGGAACATGGGAATTATGCATTTAATATTTGATGATGCTGGTAATTTTTGAACTTGTTAGGTATCCCACTGTTTTCAGAGGATAAGAGAGGGGGAAAAGTGACAATGTTTTGAATCTTTTAGAAATTTGATTGACAAGTATCCAGAAGTTTTTTTTAAAAAGTTCTGATGCTGTTCAGATATGTAACCATTTCTCTGTACGTTTGGTACTATTCAGCCTGGGCTAATCCACAGCCTCATTCCTTCACCCCTCAGCAGGTGCCAGAAGGGTTAGCCTATACAATGGGAATCGGTCTTTTAAGATACCTATTTTAGGAATGAAGGGAGCAAACTGTTTAGTTCTCCAATAGTTCTTCATTTAAACCAGTGGTGGGCAACATGTGGCTCCACTTGCAGCTCACAGATGCCTGGCTGTCCCCATCCCATAACTGATTCATAGCATTACCTCTCTGGGAGTGAGGGGGTTCAGAGGAGAGGGAGCATAAATCATGTGATTTGTATGCTCAAAAAATGCTGGGAGGAACGGGAGGAGTAGGAAATATGGTTCTCTGATATTCCAATGTGCGAGAGGCATGTGAGGGAACGTGAGCAGACACAGGAGCTATGGGTGGAACCCCAGAGAGTCACAGGCTGTTGCAGTCCACTGAGGTGAAGCAGGGCCTGTTGCATAAAAAAGCCTCTGCCTGCGCTTCCTTTATTTACACACATGCATTTTCTGAAACTACACTAAACTGTAAGGTCTAAGGTTTTAAACTGCAACTCATTGTGCTCTTTGTAAAACTTTGTAATCTTTGTAACTCTCAGAAACTTATTGTAAGCTGCAACTTTGAAATCTTTGTAACTCTCAGCCACCTTGCTTGTAACGTGCTCTAACCTACACTCCCCTGTGTGCATGGAGAGAGAGAGAGCATGAGTGTTTTTTGGAGTTCCTAAGACAGGAGCACATGGTGATGAGTCATCACAGACCGCTGCTTTTGCAGGATAAAGGGAAGTCTGGGCATGCTCCCTGATGATAAGGTGAATGAGACACAGGAGCCATTCAGACACTATTTAAGGAGAGGGAGCACATGTGAGACCTTCTCTTTCTTCCTCTGCTCCTGAGAAAACCCTCTCTACAGCCAGTGTTTCTCCTCCTGACCTGCTTCCCCAGCCATGATGAGCAGACAGACCCTTCAGGATTTACATGCCTTGGCTCCTTCTGCAACCCATATGCCTGTGTAAGTGTGTGAGTGCCTGAGGGCAGCAATGAATGAGTGGAGGGGTGTGTGAGCTTGTTTGTGTGTCTGAGAGAGAGAGAGCTCTGTATTTTCTTTAGTTTAAACTTTTGGTGGCTGCTCTCTCCTCTTTAGTTTTACCTAGTGGCAATAAACCCATACAAGTATAGTCCTTGGTAGTCTCCAGTGAGAATATTGTGAGGGTAACAAGGCCATAGTTGCCTGTCCCTGATTTAGACCTTTGGATAAATTCCAAATGGGTCAGATTGTCAACTACAGGCAGTCCCCGAGTTACGTGGATCCGACTTATGTCGGATCCGCAATTATGAACAGGGCTTTTCTTGTCCCAGAGGACACGAGCGGCGGGTCGCCCAGATGCGCCGCGGTCCCCCGCCCGCGTCCTCCGGGGCGAGAAAAGCTGCTCCGCGTGCTCTGCCCTGGGCTTCCTGGAATCAGCCGCTGATCAGTTTCAGCAGCGGCTGACTTGGGGACACCTGGGGTAGAGCTGCTGAGGTGCTGCCGGGTTGGTCCCCGCAGCGCTGAGGTGCAGCGCTGCGAGGACCTACCCGACAGCGCCCCAGCTGCTCTGTCCCAGGCGTCCAGATTCAGCCGCTGTTGAAACTGATCAGCGGCTGATTCCAGGAAGCCCAGGGCAGAGCAACTCTGCCTCGGGCTTCCTGTAGTCAGCCGCTGGTCAGTTTCAGCAGCGGCTGAATCTGGACGCTAGTTCCAACTTACATACAAATTCAACTTAAGAACAAACCTACAGTCCCTATCTTGTACGTAACCCGGGCAGTGCCTGTAGTGTATATTGGTATCTCTTCATTCAATTCAGAAGGAGCTAGATCAATTTGTCCCAAATTAATTGAGCCCTTGGTGTTTGGAAGCATCTCTAATAGAAGTGAAGGCTTTAATTCTGTGTCTTGTATGTCCATTCTGAGCTCTTGTTCACCAACTCTCTTTGACATCATAGCTGACTAGACTCTCTGGCCAGGCCCCTTTACAGAGCTCAAAGTTCTCAGTTCCTTTGCTGCCACAGGTGAAAAATGCCTGAATGGATTTTTCTCTTCACTTATCCCCCAGCGTTCATTAACAATATTTGAAGAGGAAGGAAGTCTTGCTGGGGCTCAGTCTCCATTCCTATTGAGATTAAGTGGTCAGCTTTCTCCACTGGCTGTTTCAATGGCTTTTGAATCCATTAAGATCAACATACTGCACTGACTACAGTGAAAGACTCTGCCTCACACTATCTAAAAAATTAAGGAATCACCTGCTAAGCATTTTATACAAAAAACAGAAAAACATCAAGAATGACATTTCTAAGTTAGAGAGTCTCATCTCAGGACAAACATCCATACCGACTGACACCTTGCAAGACTTTTGTTCCACCAGACAAGAAATCTACTATACACACTTCTATTCCCTACAACAAAGAAAAGACAATAAATTGTCCAAACTGCTCCACAACACAAGCTACAATAGCAACAACCTCAACCCACCGGATAATATTGTTAACCTCTCCAGCTACAAACTCAATCCAGCAGAAGAGTCTGTCTTATCCAGGGGTCTCTCTTTCTGCCCCACGTCCCCCACAAACTGGATACAATTTTGTGGTGACCTTGAAGCTTTTTTTCGCCGCCTCCGCCTCCGAGAATATTTCCAAACCACCAATGAACACCAATCTGACCTACCAGATCCCCCCTATCAACACAAAAGGAAGAATAATTCTATATGGACTCCCCCTGACAGTCGGAATTACAATCTAGATTTCTATATACAAAGCTTCCGCAACAACGCACAGACTGACATTATTCGCAAACAACAACAAGCGACACACAATCTCAGCCACGCTGAACAACATGCCGTCCAGAGTCTCAAAAACAACCTGGACATTATAATCAAACCAGCTGACAAAGGTGGTGCTGTGGTCATTATGAATAAGGCCGACTATAACCAAAAGGCAACCAGACAACTCTCCAACACCACATTTTACAAACCTCTCTCCTCTGATCCTACCTCGGAATACCAAAAGAAATTACTCTGTCTCCTTAAAAGCCTCCCTACAGCTACTCGGGAACAAATCCACACAGAAACACCTTCTGACCCCCGACCAGGATTTTTCTATCTGCTTCCCAAGATCCATAAACCTGGACACCCCGGACGCCCCATCATCTCTGGTATTGGCACACTCACTACTGGTCTATCCAGCTATGTAGACTCTCTCCTCAAACCCTACGCAACCAACACCCCCAGCTTTCTCCGAGATACTACTGACTTCCTAAGGAAACTACAAAAGATCGATAACCTCCCCAATAACACCATTCTTGCCACCATGGATGTAGAGGCACTATACACCAACATCCCACATGAAGACGGATTACAAGCTATTAGAAACACTATCCCAGAGGACACCACTGGTAGCAGACCTATGTAACTTCGTTCTCACCCACAATTATTTCCAGTTTGAGAACAACTTATACCTCCAGATCAACGGCACAGCCATGGGTACACGCATGGCCCCACAGTATGCTAATATCTTTATGGCTGACCTAGAACAACGTTTCCTCAACTCCCGTCCCCTTTTACCCCTTCTCTACTTACGCTACGTCGATGACATCTTTATGATCTGGACGCATGGCCAAGAAACACTGGAGACATTCCACAGAGATTTCAACAACCTACACCCCACCATTAACCTCAGCCTGGACCATTCTACACGAGAGATCCATTTCCTGGACACCACAGTACAAATCAACAATGGAAAATTAGACACCACCCTCTACAGAAAACCCACTGACTCATACAGTTACCTACATGCTTCCAGCTCCCATCCAGCACACACCATACGATCCATCATCTATAGCCAAGCCCTTCGATACAACCGCATCTGCTCTAATCCCACAGACAGAGACCAGAAACTTCAGGATCTCTACCAAGTATTTATAAACCTCAACTACCCACCCGGAGAAATAAAAAAGCAAATTGAAAGAGCCAAACGAATACCTAGAAACCATCTACTACAAGACAGACCCAAGAAAACCAACAATAGAACACCACTTGTCATCACCTACAGCTCCCAACTTAAACCTGTCCAACACATTATCAATAGATTACAGCCTATACTGGAACAGGACACTAAACTACAAGAAGCTCTGGGAGACAGACCCATAGTCTCCTATAGACAACCACCTAACCTCAAGATGATTCTTACCAACAACCACAGGACATACCACACTAATACCAACCCTGGTACTTTCCCTTGCAACAAACCCCGCTGCCAGCTTTGTCCACATATTCACTCTGCTGACACCATTATTGGGCCTAACCAAGTGAGTTATAAGATCAAGAATACATATTCCTGCGCCTCCAGAAATATAATCTATGCTATCATGTGCCGAAAGTGTCCGTCTGCTATGTACATTGGACAAACGTCTCAGACACTTCGCCAAAGAATCAATGCCCACAAAACAGACATTAGACAGGATCACAAAGAAAAAACAGTTGCTTGTCATTTCAACCAGAAAGGACACTGTCTGAATGACCTGCTAACCTGCATCCTACTTCAGAAGACATTCAAATCTGCACTTGAAAGGGAATCCTCTGAACTGGCATTCATGCTAAAATTCGACACTCTCCGCAGAGGAATTAACAAAGACTCCAACTATCTTACACATTACAAAGATAGCTTCCCCAATTATCACCTCTAATACTATTAACTCACAGACATCTTCCTTTCCCCACCTCTAATATCATTAACTCACTGGCATTCACCTTCCTTTTCTCTCCCCCCCCCCCCCCACATACCCCTTCTGTTCTGTAATGTGATTTGTCCTTTTCATGTGTGTTCATTTTTTTTAAATTGTATCCTTTGGTATATATGGTTGTGACTATTTTCTTCCATTATTTGATCTGAGGAAGTGGGTCTGGCCCACGAAAGCTCATCATCTAATAAACCATCTTGTTGGTCTTTAAAGTGCTACATAGTCCTGTATTTTGTTTCAGCTACACCAGACTAACACGGCTACATTTCTATCACTATTCTTCAATGGCTTTTGTTTGGCTTGTTGTTCATGTGCTCCCTTGCTTCATTCATATTAGACACATTAGACACAGCTAAGCTGGTGGAACAACAGAAACAGGTGTGACTCAGCCATTGCTTTACAATACATTGTAAAAACATATTTCTAGCACATATTAATAAAGCCCTTCTGGGGATACTGTACCTCCATCACAAAATTAATGATCGGCGAGTTATTAGTTTGCCAGTGATATAGTTCTTGCCACCTTTGGGGTATATATAGCATGACAACAGTATGTTAACTGGCATCAAGGTGTTCTTAGGGTCACTTCTTGTATGTGTGTGTGATTTGGGGTATTTTTAAAATAAAGGTAAAAAAGTTATTTGTGCAACTGTAGTAAACTCCCCTCCTTATGAATCATCAGCAGGTTTACAGGATCGGCCGACAAACAAGGTTTACAGGATCAGCCGACAAAAGCTTTCTTTGTCGCCCAATCCCCGTCTTGACAGTTGCTTTTTACCAACAAACTGCTGACTCAGCAAAACACGGCGGCCATTTTTATTCAAATGAGGCGCAGGAGATTTAAATCCCTGCTTTGTTTGCAATGTCGGTATATCTAATTTACATCCCTCTGGTGACAGAGGGATGTAGTCTAGACATACCCCAAGAGTTTGGGAAGCAGGAGCTGACGAAGAACTGCTTATGCCAGCCCTGTGTCACCCAGGAATATCTTCTCACAGAGTTGATCTGAGGAAGTGGGTCTGGCCCACGAAAGCTCTTCACCTATTAAACCATGTTGTTAGTCTTTAAAGTGCTACATAGCTTTTCCTTTTGTTCTCACAGGGTGTTACTAAGACCAGATTTACAGCCTCTTTCCACCCCTGGAACAATGCACAGGGACTATAGCTGAGCCAAGAATCTGGCTCACAATGATCAGTGTTAGTTTTAAGTTAGATGGAGATGCTGATTTAATCTAATTCATCTAGTAGGTTCTACTGTGCATCCCCAGTTAAAGTCTTTCGGCTGCCCGCCACTGATGTAAACACACTACAATTCAGAACCCTTCAAGGTCTTTAAAGGAGTCAGCAAAAATTTGCAGAATCCCAGAAGGCAGATGATTGTATCAAGCATCATTTAGCTAATGGCATGTCTCTCTCTGATGTATTCATATAAATACAAACATTTTATATATAAATATTTTATCTTTAAATGTTAATAATTCACAGAATAGTGCCCGTGCCCCAGGTTGATGTATTGTGGTAATATGCTACAGTAATAGGAAATTAAATAGAAAGTCATTAATGTAATGATATTGTAACTTCAAGTTATATCATCAATATTTATTTCATACCAGCGTTTCCTCTAGAGTTTTTATTATTTTCAATATTTACAGTGACTGCTCTAATTTTTTCTTTCATTTGTTAATATATGCTTCAGTGATTGAGTCAGTTTAAGCATAGCACTGCAGTGCCATCATATATTATTTAAATCTAATATGAGAAGACATTTTTCTACATACTAAAAATAATATTTCAGAGTGTATGCATTTCTCTGTTGTTTACATAACTTTTTAATATTCCCATATAACCCAAAGAATGAAACTGTTCCAGTCTTTCCACTGGCTTCAGGGGGCTTTGGTCAGTATAATCTTTCTGTGTATTTCAAGGCATATGAAGTGGTGATAGATTCAGATTTCAAACTAAGAGATTTTTAGTTCTTTGAAACAGTTGGCAATCTAGCCTGTTGTTCAGTTCAACTGTGTGTGATATTTCAGATTTCTGTATTTTTCCTTTTTAAAAACAAGAATGTTTAATGCAAAAACATCTGTTAATGCACACATAGTAAAGGGAAGATACATCAGAAAGTTCAGTTCCAATGTTCTCAACATCTTTTATACTGCCACATAGAACATATAACTATTATGGTGTATACAGTAATACAAAATATGTTGGGATTGACATCAGAGCCATGACTTTGAATTTCTTGACTTTAGTTTTTAATCATAGCAATATTTTGCTTTCCCTCTCCCCTGTATTTCCCATTTCACTCTCTACGCTTGTAAGCAATAACAGTTTTATCCCACACACCCATACTCATTGAACACTGTGGCCAGCACAACACTGCTGGTGCATCAGGTGATGTAAGCTGCACCTGCATACATAGGTGACATTTGTCTTGTAGCATGATGAGGAACCAGGAGGCAGACTGTGAAGTCACAGATTGATTTCTAGCCTACTCCTGGATCAGTGAAATAATGCACTGCCTTGTATACAGGACTCATGGCAACACCACAGTAAGATAAGTAACTCATGGCAACCCTAAGTAAGGTACTATTTAAGACAAAATGAGGATATCCGAATCTGGCACTTTCTAAGCTAAGTATTAAAGTTTTTCTTGCCTCAAGATTATTTTTCTCCGTTTTCTGTTAATTCAGGGCTTAATATCACAAAATCATTAATTGGCTTCTCTTTTTTTTTCTGCATTGTTAATGGCTTTTCTGTTCCATCCTGGATATAACGTGGGGGCATTTGTTTGCTGTTGGCAATATCATTCATACAAACTTCACAATGATGTATGGATAGCACACGGTGAGAAACATGAAGAGCCCATTGCGGCAGTAAACCAGGATAGTTATAGCATTTATGAAGGGCCAAAATCTGCGAGCACTGCTAAAACAACTAGAAAAACAAAAGATAAAGCAACTGAGAAGGCAGAAAAAGAAAAGTCCGGTAAAGATAAAACAGCATCTACCTCTAGACCTGAATCTCAGGTAAGACTAAATCCTGGAAGCCAGTACGTGAAGTGTGTGTGCAACCCCAACATTTCCTAGATGTTCTTTGGTACAAAATTGTATTAATTTTTCCTCACTTGGTTGTCATCGTTAAAAGTGCTTACAGGCAGCTAACCTAGAAAAACCAGCAATACATGAATTATTCTAATCTATGCCATGCTTTGATTCCTTCCTAAATATTTAGAAATGTTGCACTATATATGTAAAATATGTTCATTTTGTGTGTTATGTGATTGATGTCTTTGTTTGATTGGTCACAACAATATTATTTCTAAAGCAAAATATGCCCAGCCCCTTTTGTAGATCAAGCCTTCCTTACATGAAAGATATGTTGATCTCATGACTTACACTGCAGGGGAATTCCTGGTTCTAGTACTCAGCATATGCAGCTATCAGTGCTCAGGATTTTCACAGGGGCCCAAAGATGAAGAAAGGAGTCTTTCCGCTACATCCAGTCTCGGGTTTGCAGTGGCTTCAGTGTTTGTTACAACCCTCCTATTAGGCAGCAAGACGGGAGTACCTGGTGGAGGTAATTCATGGTAGAACTGCTGGCAGTAGTACAATCTGTGGCATGTAATCAGGTTTCATCACCTGCAGAGGTTACTGCCACCCTGCCTGCTCATGGATTTGATGAAATTACATCTATTTTACTGGATCCATAGTCCTCCGTTGGCCATCGAGGGGAAGGCAGGGGGTTTTTTCATATCTCGTTCAAGGCTGCTACCAGCCTTTCAGATCAACAGTATACTCCTGTTTTAAGAGCTGTAGAAAGTCTTTCAAAACTTGGTTTAAATTGTTCCAAGTGCTAATTTATTTTGTATTTAAAAACATTCAGAATTATTTAACATTCAAAAATGTATGCAATAAAAACTTTTTAAATGACAAAAAAGATTGGTAAAAACTGCCATCTTACAGTCCTAAATCAATATTGGCTTCATTTGGCCCAAATACAGAGGTATAATGATGGCAGAATCAGGGCTGGTAAATTCCAAATGAGCAAGGAGCCAAGTAATTATAATCAAGTAAGGGGGAAAAGCAAAGATAACAATTTTTTAGCATATAATCTTTGCTAAATGTTCTAATTGACCTGTCTGGATTACAAATAGACTGGCTTCCCTCTTTGGGGATTAATGATAATGTATCCTTTAGTGCATTGGTTCCCAACCTTTTTGAGCATACAGATCCCTTTTCAATCTATTAAAATTTCCCAGGGGCGAAAGAAAAGAAAAGGTGGGCCCAAAATTATTTTTAAACTTTCCACAGACCCCCCCGGCATTACCGTCACGGACCAGCCGAGGTCCATGGACCACAGGTTAGGAACGACTGCATTAGTGGTACCGTTGTAATTTTGGTCATCATTGTATGGGAAATCCATGAGAGGGAGTTAAAGGGGACAATGTCATAATGTTTTCATGCAGAATTTCTCCCTAATTGTTCTGGCAGGGCTCAGCATATACCTATTGCTTCCTTGTGATTCACAAGGTAGAAGCCAGAGACACCCACACTAACTATGGGATGCACCTTAAGCATTGTCCCCTGTCCTTGGCTGTACATTGAAGCCACAATGTAAGGGCTTTTGCAACTGGAAGTATTAGCTTCAGAAAATTGATAGAACCTCTGATTGTGTTAGATTTCTAATCAACTATGCTGGGAATGGGGAAAGAAATGCCCATCTCCTCTCTGAATGTATTCTGACTTTTCAGAGAGCTGTCAGTAGAGCTATAGGCAAAAGGTGACATACTATGAGATGGCTGACATCCTTTCCATCCAAAGGCACTCTGCACCTGAACCTATAGGGCATGATTGGGTCCTTAGGCAGAAATTTACCATCCTTTTCCAAAATGATTATCTCATTGGTAAACTAGAGGCCGCAAGATCCATTTATTTTTAACTTTGATATGCTTGAAATGGAATAAGAGAACTTTTGTGATAATTTAATTCCAGTCATCTGGTGTTTAGCCACTCTCTGCTGAGTGAGAGCACACCTGTGCACGCCAGATGATAGTGTAAATTAAAAAAGAGGCTTTCTTTGTCAATCACTTTCTACCAAGCAGTGAATATCAAAAGCATCAGGACCATAAAATAATTGGGAAATTATCAAAGAGCAGAAAAAAAGACTAGATCCTAAAAAGAAATAATGAATTTATACTAACCAATAAGTCTACTTCACTTGCTTTGCTCCATCCTACCTTCAGCAGTCTGATCCGAACAAACCTTATTGGATCTTGCGCCTAGTCATTGAACAGAGTGAGGCAGACATGCTGGAATTGAAGAAGGACACAGAGAGAGCAGATGAGATCAAAGCCATGAAACAAGCATGGGAGTCTGCAGAACCAGGAAGAGCTGTCAAGGTAATCAGAGCTCACCCAAAAGTGGTTCCTGTCAGGACAGTGCCAGTTAGGAGATCTGTTTTCACTCCCCAGGAAGAGGGACAATATTGCATAAAAAATTAAAGTCTGAGAAATACTGATGGGAGTGGATTAAGAGACTTCCCCTGGGGGCAAACCTGTAAGGAAATGTTTCACATCCATTACTTGGGTCCTACGCCTGCAATCAAACCCATTCAGCCAAATCCTGCATCAGATTGCAGGAGTGCAGTGGAAGTTTCACAGAGGAAAATTTTGAAAAGCTTACTGAGGAAAAACAGTGAAGTCAGTTAATTCTTGCTTTGTAATTTAGTCCAGAGTAAACAAACATTATTTGCTGTTGCTGTATCTAAATGAAATTCAAAAATGATTTTTAGAGATTTTTTTTAATTTTGAAAAAACCAGATCATAGTGTTAAGAACACAATCCAAACTTCTACAGAACCTATAATTGCTTGTTAGCGAGGAACACTTTAAATTCTGCTTTTTGTAAGAGTTCTGTTTTTTATTGTTAACAAAAGGTTGTTTTTATTGGCTAATGTAAACAACCGATTACAAAAGTAATTTTTTTCACTCTAAGGGGGAAAAATATTCAAATATTTATTTTATTGTTGATTTCTTATGTCAGTTTACACACTGACATAATATATGTTATATGATAGCATAACAGGAGGAAAGGAAATGTGTAAAACAGACTTTGTTTCTCCAGATATATTTGCACATCCATGTACAAATCTCAGTTTTTGCTTCCTGCCTCAGGCAGAGTTATAGGCAACAGACTACTGATGCATTGTTCATTGATTTGCAAGACAGCGATCGTATCATATATATGGCATATACTGTATATATTCAGTATGCAAAGCCTATAGTAATAAGAAAATGAGCCACTTGAGTTTTAAGCTGTTGTTAAAATTGCATTGCATGCTCTTCATTTTATTGAACCACAATCAATGAAGACTTATTTAGGGGTTCTTAAGCATTCTCTTAAGATGCATATGTCAATTTACTTCCCACGGGTATGGCACGTTAAAACTAAATAATATATACAGCCTCTTCATGACTTATGAACCGGTTACGGACCAAGCAATTGGCCGTAACTTGGTTCATTCATAAGTTGGACCCATTAAAGTTACACGCGACCGTGCTGTTCGTAAGCGTGGATCACGTTCGTAACTCGGGGTCCACCATTTATGGCAGCTTTGGTCGTAAGTCGACCATTCGCAACTCGGGGACCGGCTGTATTTTTAAAACATATATTTAAAAACTAAATGTCAGATATTGATTTAAGCAATCTGATCCACAGGCTCCTACAGCATATTTGGGATACAAGTCACTCTCCCATATTTATCCTTTTCCCTATATGGCTCCCTAAGCAGCTGTGACGGATGAGTTTCTTAGGGTATATCCACACAGCAGGGCTTAACTCAAAATAAGCTACTCAAATTGAGCTACATCAAATACATAGCTTATTTCGAAATAGCTTATTTCAAAATTGGGCGTGCCTACACAGCACTTATTTCGAAGAGCGCTCTTCCTCCAACTTCCCTTACTCCTCGTACAATGAGGGTTACAGGAGTCGGAGTAAGAAGTCCTCTAGCTTGACAGTATTTTGAAATAACTGCCTGTTGTATAGATGGGGAATAAGTTACTTCGAAATAATCCTCATTATTTAGAAATAATGCTGCTGTGTAGATGTACCCTTAGTGTATGTCTGCACATCGAAGCATCTTCAGAAGCCACCTGTTATTTCAGTTTTTGGGTTTTTTTAAATAATGGGCACGCTATTTCAGCATCTTAGTAACCCTCATTTCACGAGGGTTAAGGGATGTCTCAAAATAGCACTTTATTCGAAATTTGGTGCTGTGTAGTCAGCACTAAATTTCAAAATAGAGTATTTTGAAATATATTTGAAATAAGTACGCAATTTGCGTAGCGCAAATTGCATATCTTATTTCGAGTTTGGAATGCAGTGAAGACATAGCCTTACTGACCAAAACAAAACTACTCACCAATAATCCTAAATCCTGTATCAACCCTTACTAAGGGTTTACTAGAGTTAAAAATTCCTTTTAAAGATTTCTTACATTGTTTGTTACAGTTTCCTTTTTAAAAAAAGATTGTTGACCTTTAAAATAGCTTGAGTACTTTCTTGTTTTGTTTTCTAGGCTTTTCAGGAACGCATGCACTTTATTAATAAGTGCACACGGAAGGGTTCCACTGAGCCCACGGATGAGCCCGAAAGTGTCAGTGATGCACTGGGTCCAGAGGATGGAGTTATGGGTATAACTTTGCTGCAAAATAAGTTGTCCTAGCTATAAGAATTCTAATTTAAAAATACTCAGAAGGAGAAATTACATGGTGGGCAGGAGGTTATAGAAATGAAAATTCTATGAATCACTGTAGTACAGAAGTTCCCGTGATACATCCTAAAATATAGTCCATGCATGTCCTAGCCTGCTTTTATTATAGACATGTGATCCTAGGAGATTAAATACCCATCATGCATTACTTTTTTGATGTAAACAACCTCTCTCATTAAATGCTGATGGCAAATGGATAACATAGCTCTCCTCAGGTTTCTTCAGTGCACATTGGGGTTTCAAGTAGTAAACAGAACTATAGTTAGTTATATACATTCATTTTATAAACACATACCCTGTTGAGTTATGGCTGATGTTCAAGGTCATAGCTGTCAACGTATTAAAAATTAATTTAGAAGCTGAAATATCACTATGATTCTAGGACATTACTGTCTCTTGATGTTCATTTTCTGTTTTAATGTAATGCTTATGAAAAGGACCAGCCTGACAGCATTATATCAGGCAGCATTATAGGCAGCAGCCTATTGATGCATTGTTTATAGATTCAAAAGACAACATTAGTATCATATATGTGGCATAAACAGTATATATTTAGTATGCAAATACTGTAGTGATAAGAAAATCGGCCACTTGAGTTTTAAACTGTTATTAAAATTGGAAAGTGAAGTTCTAGCCACAAAACATATGCTGCATATACTGTTGCAACACAAGTTTCTCTACTGACTCTACAGATGCCATCCAACTTTTAAGTAGGGCATATTTCTGAAGGTTCAGTTTTCATTCCTTAACAATTTCTGGATTCAGTGGCAATTCCAACCAGGGTACAAATTGTCCTGGTGTTTGTTGTTGGTTTTGCGGCACCTTTCTGTTAAGAATAGCACAGACATCATCCCAGCAGAGAGTATACAGTACCAAATACCGATCTGATTGTAGTTACATTGTCACTGAGAATGTGGGTGGAATTAAACTTGTGACTAATACATTCAAGAAACAAGAACATGCCCACGCCCACTCATAAAATTGTTAATGCTAGTACGTTGTCAAATAGCTAAATAATCTATAACTGTGTATTTAAGAACATAAAGCACAACAGCTCGCCTATCCTGCCATAATTGTGTTTTGTATGTTCACTGCAACAGCTACTGCTTACATTTGAAATGTAGCTAAATTTGTAATGTTTATTTCCTTGTATATTAGGTTGTATAACAAAGTCCACATAATTAATAGCTACCCTGCAACTGATTTTAGCATAAGTTCTTGCTGTCTGGAGAGAGAGAGACACCAGATGTCTAGATTTCTCCCACAATATACATAAAATGTTTCTGTTTTACTACTGGCTTTTTAGATTTGTACAAAAGAGGCAATTTTAAATTTAGCAGTGGTTTTCAAACTGAGGTACATGTACCACTAGGGTTGTGAGAGGGAATATGTGATTACTGTGGGTGGTCTGTATTCTGGCCAGTATTCCAAGGACAGACCCTCAGAAACAGGACACCAGCAAGGACCATGCTAGGAGAGGAGGCTAAGGGTATGTCTACACTACCCCGCTAGTTCGAACTAGCGGGGGTAATGTAGTCATCCGCAATTGTAAATGAAGCCCGGGATTTGAATTTCCCGGGCTTCATTTGCATGAAGCCGGCCGGTGCCATTTTTAAATGCCGGCTAGTTCGAACCCCGTGCCGCGCAGCTACACGTAGCACGGAGTAGCTAGTTCGGATTAGGCTTCCTAATCCGAACTAGCTGTACTTTTCATTCCACGAGGATGAGTGGAATGAGGAGTACAGCTAGTTTGGATTAGGAAGCCTAATCCGAACTAGCTACTCCGTGCCGCGTGTAGTCGCGCGGCACGGGGTTCGAACTAGCCGGCATTTAAAAATGGCGCCGGCCGGCTTCATGCAAATGAAGCCCGGGAAATTCAAATCCCGGGCTTCATTTGCAATTGCGGATGACTACATTACCCCCGCTAGTTTGAACTAGGGAGGTAGTGTAGACATACCTTAAGAGTAGCTGAGTCAGTCTCCCCTCTTTGAATTGTTGCCACCCAGAGGACAGGATTAGTAACTCGGGTGGCGTGGAGAGGCAACAACAAACTCCCTCTCCCCTTCTCATATTTAACCAGTACCCTCCCAGGGCATTGAGTGCCCTCTCTGCATGCAACACCCTTTTAAGCCCCCGAAACTCTGTGTTTCCCTACAACCACATCAACCTAGAAGCAAGTACAACTTTTCTAGGCTTCCACAGCTATTATGAGGCCTGGCTTTGCCACAATAGTCACCTTACTGACATGGTAAAAAACACCCAGCCTAGAAGGGTGCAATAGGCAGAGGACTGTGTCAAAGCCTTCAAAACTTTGAAGTATTTGCTAACTCAGATGCCAGTACTCATCAAACTTAATTTTTCAAAACTGATTGTCCTCCAGATAGACACATGGGCTGTGTCTCGACTGGCAAGTTTTTCCGCAAAATCACATGATTTTGCGGAAAAACTTGCCAGCTGTCTACACTGGCCCTTTGAATTTCCGCAAGAACACTGATGATTTCATGTAGGATCGTCAGTGTTCTTGCGAAAATACTGTGCTGCTCCCATTCGGGCAAAAGCCCTCTTGCGCAAATCATTTGCGCAAGAAGGCCACTGTAAACAGTACAGTACTGTTTTCCGCAAAAAAGCCCCAATCGCAAAAATGGCGATCGGGGCTTTTTTGCAGAAAAACGCGTCTAGATTGGCCATGGACGCTTTTCCACAAAAAGTACTTTTGTGGAAAAGCGTCCTGCCAATCTAGACGCGATTTTCCAAAAATGCTTTTAACAGAAAACTTTTCCGTTAAAAGCATTTTCGGAAAATTATGCCAGTGTAGACGTAGCCATGGAAATGGGTCTCATACGTGTTGTCTAAAGAGACAGAACTGCTAATTTAATACAAAATTTAAAATCTTACTATGTATTTTAGAAATGTGCATCTGTTTGTCTGTGCATCCGTACTTCTGTCCATGAGTCCATTTGTTCAAGAACTCCTCCTAAATAGTAAGAGCTAATACCACCAAATTCCTCTTATAGCTTAAAGCAAGGCCACGGTTTAGTTGTGCCAGGGCAATGGGATATGCCTGAAATTAGATCGTTTCTCATAAAATGGAAAAGGAAGGGTCTGTTAGGAAGGTGTTATGCTGTAGAATGACCATGGGCCGGAGATGGGAACCAGGACAGCTATAACCTCACTGGGCCAGCAGAAGCCAGGGGTGGAAATAGAGACAGCTATCTACAGTAAAACTCCATTAGTCTGGCATCCAATGCTCCGGGACTCCTGATGGTCCGGCACCATCAGGAACCCGGAAGTGCTGGGGCAGCCGGGCAGGCTTCCCCCATTCAGCTGCTGCTGAAACTGACCAGCAGCTGAATCGGGGAAGCCGGGAGCAGAGCAGCTGGGCTGCTGCCGGGTTGGTCTCGTAGCGCTGCCCCTCAGGGCTGCGGGACCAACCCGGCAGCACCCCAGCTGCTCTATTGCAGGCATCCCTGATTCAGCTGCTGCTGAAACTGACCAGCAGCGGCTGAATCAGGGACGCCTGGGGCAGAGCCGGACTATCGTAAGGGGGGGGGCTATGAGGGGCCTGGGGTGGCATCCCCTCCCACCCCACTCCAGACCCCTCATAGCCCCCCCTTCTGATAGTCTGGCATATATGATAATCCGGCACCCCCTGGGTCCTAAAGGTGCCGGATTATCGGACGTTTACTGTATTATATATTTCAGATAGTTTGTCTGTCTGTCTGTCCCCCAGCTGTTGATACGCACCCCTCCTCAAGGTGTACTTGCTGCAGTGGCACTTCTCACCTAACCCCACACTGTTGTGGTGAGAGAGGGCTGGGATTGTCCTCTGTCTCTGGGGCAGCTTGCATACTGAAACCTACATACCCAACCCCATCCCAGACCAATGATTGAAATGAAGAAAAACAAACATTAATTGAGTTAAAGACCTGCACAACATCATGTAAATCTACTAGTGCTACATAATTTAGAGATGAAACAGAGTTGTAACATTTGGATCAAAATTTCAAACACTCCACAGTCTAGGGGCATGTGAGTCTAAGATTATAATCTCGTCTGTTATAAAGATGGAGTCAAAAACTGAAATCCGATTTTGGATTCAACTCTTATTTTCCCCCCAAAGCTCAGAGAATTTTAGACCTCGGGTTTTTGCTTTAGGTCCAGTAGCACTTCTATAGTATTCTCCCACACCAGACAGAGTCAAGCCTGAGAAATGGTTTCTGTAATAAGCCCTTGATTTTATATAGTTATAACCATGGGTGGTGGCTATAAGAAGCAAGGGGAGGCAATGCCTTCCTTGCGTCTTAGCGTTCAACTTCTCCCCTTTCCTTATCCCTTTCTGACCATTCCTGTAGGCTCCACAACCTGGTGGGTTTCCCCTTCTCTGTCCCTCTCCCCCCTCAGTGGATCTAGTAACTTAAAACTGAAAAGTATTCTAACTAATAGGTTGCCAGAGCTATTAGCATAACATTAAACCTGTGAAACAGCCATTAAGTAGTAATGAAGCCATTTAACAGGCATGTGCCAACCCATAGTTATATACAGTTAGTTTCTGAATTTACTGATGAAAATATTCAGAGGGTAGCCGAGTTAGTCTGTTACTGGAAAAACTTAAAAAAAACCCAACAGTTGAGCAGCACCTTAAAGACTAACAAAATATAGAGATGGTATCATGAGCTTTCTGAAGAAGTGGGTTGTACCCATAAAAGCTCATGATACCATCTACATGTTTTGTTAGTCTTTAAGGTGCTGCTAGACTGTTTGTTGTTTTTAAGTTTTTCCTGAGAAAAATAGTTGTGCATTACTATAATATGGCTAGTATTTTAATTTAAATTTTGCTTTAAATATTTTATGAGTTTGCTGCTGATATTAATAAAATCACATCTCTAAAAAATCCTTGCATAGATTTTTAGATGCATAATCTGAATATTCAGCTTTAGCCTTAAATGTTAGGATCTTCAAAAACATATAGGTTTTTTTTAATAAATTCTTCAAAAAAACACACCTTTTTTCTAAAATACACATTAAATTTTAATTAGTATAGTTCAAAAACTTTCTTCCAAAGTCTTTCTGTCCTTCCTGTCCATCCTTGCTGTAATCTTTCTCCTACCACCCCACCTGTTGAAGAGAGCCCTTAAAGGGACAACATCCCCTTTCTTCCAGATAGCTGGACAAATTAGTTTCCTTTTCTTTACTTTTGACTGTTTGATGAACTAATTTTAAAAGAACTCTCAACCAACATCAGTACCTTAGTAATATATAAAATCATTTATGTCTAAAATTTTTTGAAACATTTTAACATAAATATGGTGAAATTTCATAAACATGTCTATTGTTATGAATATCACACAATACAGTAGCATTTCCTTTTTCTAAAAGCAATGAACTTTATTATGAACACACTAAACCTCTCTGACAGTAATTTAAAATGTCTTTATTTCAGGGTGTTAAGATAGGTAGTAATTTGGAATGGTTATTTTGTGAAGGCTTAAGAATACATTTAAAACAGAAAATCTGCTCAGAAATACTGATTAAAGACTCTAAAACAGAGAAGAACTGCATCATATATTCCATAATATTTAATGTTATATTCGGCAGGACAGCTGACTTGCCCTTGCCACATAGCTTCTGCAAATAAATCTCTGACAAACTTGGGGTATATAAAAAAAAATAATTGACATTTTTTATTCCCAAGTTTAGTGCTTTTAATTAGGTACATTCAGCATGTCCAGTCTTCACAGTCTGGCATAAAATGTGCTCCATTTTCTTTAGAAAGAAATTGTAGAAGGCAGTCATTTGCTACATTGGGGCAAAGGGATTTGACTGGAAGGGGTGAGCAGAGAAGAGAGAGACATGGGGAGAGGGTAAGGTCTGGGTCGAGTATGGGCAGGCCACAGACTGAGGTGCTTGCTGTCTCAGGCAGCAGTTTCACCCAGTCCATGCTCACATTTTTGCCTTTGCGGATGATACTTTCAGATCCTTTGGGGGAGAGGAATATTTTGGAAATGACTGCTGGTTAACCTGTAATAATGTGTGTTGCTGAGCCAGAAGAGGGTAGAATTTTATTATGGGGAGGAAGATTTTCATAACAAAACAAAGTAACTGGTATGATCTATTCTATTGCAGATGCAGTTTCCCCTGTGCTTGAAATAACAGCTTCACCAGCAGCCATTGACACAAGCCCACAAGTTCAGCAAAAGGAATGGGAACTTCCAGATCTAACCCCCTACATTAGGTAAACTGTAGCAAATGCAATTAAACGCTAAAAATAATTACCGTAATTTAGCGAATATATCCCGCACCCAAATATACCCCACACCCGAATATACCCCACAGTTTTTTCTAGTTGAATGAAAAAATCTTGTATACCCCGTGGGCGAAAATAGCCCGCGGGGTATATAAGACTTTCTGTGCCGGGGGTATATTTGCTGGGTGTATATTTATGGTGCGGGGGTGGGGGAAGGGATAAGCCACTCACCGCCCCAGGTTCCAGCACAGCCGCCAGCCTCCAGGCAGGGGGAGCAGGACCCACCAGCCTCCGGGTGGGGGGAGCACTCACTGCCTGGTTCCTGCACAGCTGCAGGAAGGGGCAAGGAGATAAGCGCTCCCCCGCCCCTTCCTGCGGCTGCGCAGGAACTGGGGAGTGAGCGCTTCCCTGCGTAGCCACAGGAAGAGGCAACGGAGAGCTCACCACCTGGTGAGTAAAAAAAATTCTATATGCCCTGAGGAGGTGTGTGCGGGGTTTTTAAAAACGAATATAACCCTCAAGTTATATTTGCAAAATGACGGTAATGCAGTCGTAGGTTTAAGACTTTACAAATAGAAGAGTTAGAAATGCGTTATATTGTCACAGTTTGCACTCTGAGGTCACTTTCATGCTATGAAACTGAAGTTAAAGTCAATAGTTATTTCACATTTACAGAGGTGTGAGTGATATCAGAATCTGGCTTGATATTAGACTTTTGTATGTGTAAAATCTATGCCTTACTATATATGTGTGATTAATTTTCTTTCTATAAAAATAAAAAAGGAATTGAACAATAGCACAATGTGTGACATGAGAATTAAATATTTGGAACTCCAGACAATGCACATGTTGGCAAATTTATTTTAATTAGTGTTTTTCTCAGGTACCATACATTAAAATAAACATATGTCATGCACTTCCAGTATATTAATGTGTGATGCAAGATCCAAGTAATATATGTAATGCACATATATGTGTAATTATATATTTACATGGCTGTGTCTAATCACTGAAATAAAAATATGTGCAGCTGTCTAGGGGAAGACATACTTGAGAATGTGCATATCTAGTTTACTGCACTTAGGCCCCAGTTCACTGAAACATATGTTTTAAATCCATTTCTGTTCAGGCCAGCACTTAAGCACATCATTGACTTCAATGGAACATAAGCACATGCTTAAAGTTAAGCACATATTTAAATGCCAATTTCCTGAATCAGGGCTTTAATTGGGAAGGAAACTGAAGAAATCCTGAAGAAAATGGAATTAAGGCAGCAGAAATTTTGGCCCGGGATCTTGTCACATGTTTGACTCTTTCTAGGATTTTATGTCATGTCTTCAAAGGTTTATAATGTCTTTATTTCTCAATAAATTTTCATTAACATTATCAAAACATTCACTGATAACTGAGTACATGCAATTTAAAAAATTTGAGTTATTGTAATATGAAAAAGATGTGAAAATGTTTTGTGTGAAACACCTAAATTCCCATCCAGGTAACTAAAATAGGGATGAGCTCAATTTTACCAAAATTTTAAAGCAAAAGTTCAAGCATGGAAAATTTTGGTCAGAATAATCACTCTTTCAGTTATGATCATCTGTAAATAGTAGTTGAGAATAAAAGTTGCTTCTTAACCATACCTAGAATTATGATATTAACATTAAAATGTACAAAGTAGGTATATTGTATATAGTAGATAAGTCATGTAAAAACTCTTCTAATCTAATATGCCTTTCTTCAAAGACAAATATTTTTTATATTTCCTACAGAAAAACAATGCCTGAGCCTGTGCTAAGAAATGACTTGATTATTCAACAGCAGGAAATGTATAAAGCAGAAGAAATAAATCGTTTTAGGGAGCTTCGAGAGCTGGTCCTGGAACAAAGAGAAAAAGACCAAAATGCTCGCACATTATTGAAGCAAAATGTACTTGAAATGTATGAGAGACTACAAGTAAGTCCATGGAAAGGTTTTCTATAATGTCCAGCACCTATGTTCACAAAGCCGTTTGGACTTCCATAATAAGTACAGTTCATCAGAATAAGTGAGCCTGAAATTTCACTTGTCATGTTAAAAAACAAGGTTCCCAGAAAAATATTAAGACCAAAGCAGACTGTGAAGAGCTTCAAAAAGATCTCACCAAACTAAGTGATTGGGCAACAAAATGGCAAATGAAATTTAATGTTGATAAATGTAAAGTAATGCACATTGAAAAAAATAATCCCAACTATACGTACAATATAATGGGGACTAATTTAGCTACAACTATTCACGAGAGAGCTCTTGTAGTCATTGTGGATAGTTCTCTGAAAACATCCACTCAGTGTGCAGTGGCAGTAAAAAAGCAAATAGAATGTTAGGAATAATTTAAAAAGGGCTAGAGAATAAGACAGAAAGTATCTTGGTACTCCCACATCTTGAATACTGCATACAGATGTTGTCACCTCATCTCAATAAAGGTATATTGGCATTGGAAAAGGTTCAGGAAAGGGCAACAAAAATTATTAGGGGTTTGGAACGTGTCCCATATGAAGAAAGATTAAAAAGAGTTGGACTTTTCAGCTTAGAAAAAAGGATACTAAGGGGGGATATCATAGAGGTCTATAAAATCATGACTGGTGAGGAAAAAGCAGCTAAGGAAAAGTTATTTACATATTCCCACAATATAAGAACTAGGGGTCACCAAATGAAATTAATAGGCAGTAGGTTTAAAACAAACAGAAGGAAGTTTTTCTTTACTCAGCGCACAGTCAATCTGTGGAATTCCTTGCCAGAGGATGTGGTGAAGGTTAGGACTTTAACAGGGTTCAAAAAAGAGCTACATAGATTCATGGAGGTTAGGTCCATTAATGGCTATTAGCCAGGATGGGTAGGAATAGTGTCCCTAGCCTCTTTTTCTCTGGAGGTGGGTGATAGGGGAGAGATCACGTGAGGATTACCTGTTTGGATCCCTCACTCTGAAGCATCTGGTATTGGTTACTGGGTTGGATGGACCATTGGTCTGTGACCCAGGATGGCTGTTCTTATGTTAATACAGGAAACCCCCAACTTCCCACTGCCCGAGTTACGCGCACCCCCCCCCCCACCCACACACACACACAACCATTTTTGTAAGTGCGGAAGGGGCCGAAACCCCCCGACTTACATCCTTGGCCCCGCATTTATGACAGCTCATGGCACCTATCGTAAATGAAGATTCAAGTTACGACCCCCCCCCAACTTGCGATGCTTCCCTGGGAACCAATCGCATCGCAAGTCAGGGGCCGCCTGTATTAGTGTCACACAGCATTATATAGGTGATACCTCAAGAAATGTATTCTAGGAGCACTACTCTGTAAATAACAGTATAGCATGATGGTTCAAAGCGAGAGCAAGCTGAGTGTTGAAATGGAGCTGATACTTCCAGTTTGGCCTATTTTTGCTGTAGAGTCATGCAGTGTTTTTCAGGAAGGAGAGGAAACTTCTTAGAAAACAGAAAACTGGATTGACAAAAAAATATTCAGTGCTCTTGTTTTCAAGTAAGATATTCAAGAATACAATATTGGTGTGTTACAGTTTTGCTGAAATCTGCTAAACACTAGCAGGAAAGCTATTAGAGTTATTAAGCTTTCATGAAGCACAGCTACAAATAATACACTTAGCAGATGGTAAACATTAGTGCAGTATGTCAAGGTTAGGATCTGTTAAACAGATGAAGTGGATAAAGATAACGTTACAGAATTGATTTAAGCTTTAAGAATCAATAAGAACAATATGATTTTTGACAGTCAAACCACAGTAATGCATTAATCACCAAGAATCAAATGACCACAGTCCTGATCTTTTAGAGTTGAATAAGAGCCAGTGAAAGTATCCTTCAGATAAGACTGATTGATTTATTGCAGTCAATTTAATTTTCTCCTTCATAAAAGCTCCTATGTACCAAAATGAATGCATAATAGATAAACAGACATATAAGATAAACTGACTGATTAGAGGCCTGCAATAGGCGAAGGGAGCTTGCGGGACTGGGTCATTAATAAAGTACACATAATGATTTTCAGAAATTACTAGTGTTTTGAGGTGCCTTAATTTTTATGGGCCCAAGTTTTGGACTGTCTTAAAGGGGCCTGATTTTTAGAATGTTCTTTCTGAAAAGTAAAGCTCTTTAAGTCTTAAGTTGGGCACCTGAAAATCTTTAATCACTTCTGAACATCTTGGCCAAGCTAGTCAGCAATTAAAGCATTTTCATCCATAGATCTCAGAGCACTTGACAAGGACAGGTAAGTATCTTTATTCCTGTTTTCATATGTTGAATTGGAAACATGGAGAGGTTAAGGAAGAAAATTTCATAAATGAGTTTGGGGACCAAGTCTCATTGAAGGTCAGAGGGACTTAGAGTGCTTTGTCACTTTTGAAAATGGGACTTAACATAGCATTTTTAAAAGTGCCTAAATCTAGTTGTTTAAAAAGTGACAAAAGCTCTTAGGAATTTGACTTGCAATGATTCTCAGGCTCCTATGTCTCAGATACTTCTGAAAATGGGACTATATAACTTAAAAACTTTACCCTAAATGTCTTTTCTTCACACAAATTAGTAGCAGAATTGGAACCAGAACTACAGGCCTGAGCAGTCCAGTGTAAATTACTTCCTCTTCTTCATGATGTAAAAGATCACCTGTTTGTAATCAGTAAGCAATTCTGCACAGAACAGGATTGGACTGTAGATAAGGTGTATGCATTAAAAAAGTAAGGGAGAAAAGAGAAGTCTTCAAAGTCAGAACAGGAACCAGAAACATAATTGGCAGGGTATATGACTTTATCACGCATATGCATGCTCATTTGTTTGGGGGGGGTGTATCTGTTTTTTGGATAGGAATCATTAGATGAAGGACGAGACAGGGTTCTCAGTGCTCGGGAAGCATACAGAAGTAAGCTACTAGAGGCTGAACTTAAAAAACAAGAAGCACTAGCCGCTGAAGAGGCAGCTGTTCGAACAGAACAAGAGAAGAAAAGTCCAGATGCACAGAAAAAAAAGCAAGGAAAAAATGCAGGGAAAAAAAAGTAACTGTCTGAGAGGTTAGCTCTACCCATGGTTTAGGAAATAATTTTAATGATGAAAATAATTATTCAGTATTTTTGTAAGTCAATATGTAGTCACCCAGAAAATGCAATTTTTTTCTCTTCCAAGTATTATTCCAAAATCCGGCTAGTATTTCTTTCTTTTTTTTAACATGAAATGTTTGTAATTTTAATATGATAAATGAAACCATTAGAGTTTAACTATTTTAACTGAAATAAAGTTTTACCCTAAAAATATTCATATTTTATCAGACTTGTTCTCTCAGTACCACATTTCTGTCCCCCTATTTTTCAATTTAAAAATGTACAGAAGAAAGCAATAGCACCTCTGAAAGTATTAGATAAAAAAGAAAATAGCTATTGTTTTTAATATGGCACAGGGAATCAAGAAAAGTTGTGTAACTTCATGTGGAAATTTCTTTAGTATTCCAAAATGTTTGCATATGTCTAGTTTCAAGAGGGTATCTAGGATCAGATCCATCTAGGAGCTTATACTTTTGACCTCACTAGAGTCAAACTAATGATGAAATTGAGCTATTAGATTATGAAGTCATTGCACTACGCAGAAACATGAACCACTTCAGTAGAGGATGATTTGTGTTATGCGTGCTTATTAAGTAGTACCATGCCACCCTATTTTATATGCAGAATTCAAAATGTTTAGAAGAAACTGTCATACGAGATAGCTCCAAACTGTTTAGCTACTAAAACTTTTTTTTCTTCGTATCTACTTCTACCCTCACAAATGCTTTCAAAACCTACCACAGCTCTCTAGACTAGCCAACTCTAACTGTCATGTCACACCATGAGAAGCTAGGCGTATGGTTGTACACTCTAAAAATTGTGACTCACTGGACCACATGACTCTCTTCCTCTCTATTTAAAATTCCTGTCCAGTTCTCATTCCAGTTTTATATCTTTTTTTTTTTTTAAATCTTTGAGAGGGGGCGAGTTAAGCTGAGTTCTTCTCTCAGTGAAATTCATGTCTACAGGTCCCACTGCACAGTAGATGCTTGCTTTCACTTAGGCCATGTCTACACTAGAGAGCTTACAGTGACACAACTATAATACTGTAAGCTCTCTCATGCACCCTCTCCGTACTGACAAGAGACAGCTTTTCAGTCAACATAATTACCTCACCCTCAAAGAGAGGCTAGGCTGTACTATGGCAGTGGGAGAAGCTATCCTGCCAATATAAGTGTTAGTATGAGCACTATGTTGGTACAACTTACTTCACTCATGGAAATGTTTTTTTCACATATCTGCATGGCATAGTAACACTGACATAAGTGGTAGTATAGACATAGCCTTAGAGACTATGGAGCAGTTATTGGAATTTATAGCTGTTCGCTATCGGTAGAATCACTGGGATGCAGTGACAGTTACCTGGCCTTTTCCAGGAAAGCTGAAAGCACTCACTAGAGCAGCTGCTTTTATGGGTACAGAAGACTCTTCACTTTGGGGTATATTCATCACACTTGGAGATGGATGTATACAATTTCCAGTAATTGTAGACACAAGCATGTGCAAAACTCTATATCACAACATCTATAGGAAGTAACTTGAAAAAATTCTGAGGTCACTCAGTCATATTTAGACATTGAGCAGTCAAGCTTTGGCTGAGTAATGTACACAAGGAGGCCAGACTCTGATACAAGGAGAGTGAAAAAAATTGTTGAAATTCTATATTGGACCCAAATTGCAGGAAGTATTATGTTTTGAGTGCTGGCCATTGGCTGTGGTGAATTGTTCCCTTTTTATGGTCTATTACATAAAATAAACCATTTTTCCCCTGCCACTGAACACCAGCTATTCAGGTCAACACCACTTTGATCATCTCCTCACTATTTGCTTTGAATCCTTTTGTTACATTGGTTTAAGGGTGTAATCTGTGGGAAGGACATCTGTCATTCCACACCCACAGCACTAGCTGCATTGCTGTCTGAGTCACATTTTAAAACAGTATTTACTGTAAACACAGTCCTCAGCTATAACCAGATAGAACCTTAACAAAGTTTGGTTGCCAACATGGAACAAATCAAATAAAAATTGTGGCTTTAAACTCAGCTGTTCTGACAGTAAATGATGCTAAAAAATGACACTTTTTGTATTTGCTTTTCTCTTTTGTCCTCTTTCCATTCAGCTGTGTTCCCACCCATACCTTTGCTGCTTTTTGGGCTTTCCAGCTTCCTTCTCATCTTGAAGCATATCAGCACCCTCCTCCACTCATTCTGTGGTGTTCCTTTTCACTTCTGTGCATTATCTCGTGCACTCATAGATACATCTCCTGTGAAGCCCAGTCTGACATTACACCCCCTCAAGCTTGTTCCAATTAATTTTGTTGCGTATGCAAATAAGACTATGAAACCAGAATCCTGCTCTTATATTGGCCCGCTCTATAACAGAGATCAGGAACCTAGTAAGTTTTGGTTTGTAGCTATAGATTGCAAATGAAAAAGCTTGTCAGTAGTCTCCAGGACTGGCTCATTTTGTTCTCTGCATTTCCTAATATAGTGTTATTGCTATATTCAATATTGTTCCCATGGCAATGGCACGCTTTGGCCTTTTTCTTGTGCGATTCTGTGATAAGATTTCTGTAGAAGCAGAAGAGATTAAAGTTCTCTTCTTGATGTCACTGAAAATGCTACTATGACATTCTGTTATGGAAACTGAATCACATCCAAAAACCATCAAAACAGAGAGGAAGTCAATTCATATGCAGTGTCAAAAATGGTGCTAATAATCCCCTTGATGACAATGAATCAGTGCATGGAATACAGTTACAAACCGAATTAAACTACTGACAAATGTACTCCACTGTTCCCCATCAAATGCTGCGCTGATGACATAGGCACCATGCTAATAGCCATAATTTCTCATTTTAAAAGGTAAAATGGCACACTGAGACTCTCATGTAGTTCATGAAATGGCTGTATCATTTTATTTGTCATTTTACCCATGTAGATATGGGGATATAGTTTAATTAACTTTTCTTTGAAATTTGATGCTGTGGTTAGAGGACTATGTCAATTTTACAAAATCCCCCCCACTTATGTCCCCACATTCTCCACTGATCAACATATTTTCTTCACTTCTGATACAGTAGGAAAGAAAATCAGCTTAATTTGGAATGTTGTGCTTTTGCAGTGTACGGAAGATTCTGGGGAATGATGCCTCAGAAACAGAAGATTCCTGAAGTTCCTAGTGTAGAATAGTTTTTATATCCAATGAATCCATTCAGTCCTTCTCATACATTTCATTGCTCATCAGAATTGATCGTCAATAAGCAGAAAAATAAGACATTGCTGAAATATACAAGAAGGTGGGTCAGTTTTAGGGTTGCTGCCTCATCACAGTTGTCCTGGAGTCTCCTTGAATTAAAGATTCATCTTTAGTTAAAGATTATGTCATATAATGAAACCTCCAGGAATATGGACAATCAAAATTGGTACTCTGGTCAGTTCCAACCATCTCTGCTGCACAGGTTGGTGAACCTTAAACTTTGAACATTTTACAATGAGTATGATGATCAAGTTAAAACAGTCCAATATGCTTTAGTATCCTGATTGCCACCTATATAGTAAAAGAAGAGTAACAAAGGTTATATTGCATTTTCACCAGGACAAACCACATTTCCATTTTAGGTTTAGGGACAGAGTTAGCTCTAACTCAGTGTCATCTCTAAGGGGTAACCTGTTAGGCTAAGATCCTCTTCCACAAGAGGAAATGCAAATGGAGCACTCATTTGCATATGTTGTGCTCTCATTTGCATTTCCTCCTCGGATCCTTTTTGCACAAAAAAGTGTTCTGTAGACAGCTCCTTTTTGCGCAAATACCCCCTTTTGCACAAGAGTTGTTTTTCCTCAAAAAATGAGGAGCGTCCACACCTCAAGTGCATTTTTGTGCAAGTAAATTTATGGGCAATCACTTTTTGAGGTATTCCTCTTTCTACAAAGAGTAACTCTTTTTTTGCGCAAGAGGTCTGGAGCAAAAGGCTGTGCCTGGACGGGCAGCAGGGGGTTTTAAAGCCGCAGGCACCTTGGACCAGCCTTGTGGCAGGAAGTTTGCAGAGAGCAGGTGCTTTCACTGCATGGCTCTGCTTCAGCCACAATGGCCGACTAGCAAGCTCCCCAAGACCCCCCTGGCCCTTCCAGGGAACAGCCCCAAGAGTCCCAGGACTGCACCCCCCAAGGGGACTGTGGCAAAATTGAGCGGGTGGGGGTGTGGGGCCACCCCCCTTCTCCGCTCGCTTGTGCCTCTTGCCCCTTGTCTCTGCCCCTCTTGCAGCAGCCGCTGCGCCCTGGTTTGCTCTCAGCCAGGGGCGGGGAGGGCTCTCAACTCTCGGCCCCACTCACGGGCCGGGAACAGGGGTTTGTCCTCCGACGGGCTCGGCCCTCTTCATTCCTCGAGTGGGGGGGTCGGAGTCGTCCGCCGTCTGCACCCGTCCTCAGGTCCCCAGAGTGAGTCGTCCCGCTCTGGGTCTGGGCTGTGGGGGGCCGGCGCTCCTCCGGCGTTGATCCCGGGTTGCCTGCGGGGGTAGAGGGAATGCCGCCAGCCCCCTCCCCTTCCGGCTCCCCCCCTTTATGAGCCAGCACGCCCGAGACATGCCGCTCTGCCCTTCGCCTCCCGGTCGCCTCCTCCCGGGTCCTATCACCCGCCGTGGGCGGTGTGCCCGCCGCCACGCATGCCCACGCTCCTGGCTCGGCAGCTTCCCTTCCTGCCGGCCGCTCTCCCCCGGGCCCCACCCGGCCGCATTGCCCGGCGCCTCACCGAGGGCGTGGGTGTCAGTGCGGGGAGTGTCTTCCCCGTCACACACCTCCCCCTCCAGTCCTTTAGTCAACTCCTCCCTTGTTTCCGCCCCCCCGCAACGCGACAAGAAGTCCGCGTTGGCGTGCCTTTGCCCTGCCTTGTGCACAATCGAAAATTTATACTGCTGCAGGAACAAATACCACCTCATTATGCGCGGGTTCATCTCCCGCATGTTATGCATCCACTGCAGGGTTGTATGATCGGTTACCAATTGAAACGTGCCCCCTAACAGGTAGTATCGGAGCACTTCCACTGCCCAGCGGAGTGCCAGGGCTTCCCTTTCTATAGTGGAATACACCTGCTCTTGGGGCCACAGCTTGTGGCTTAGATACAGGATCGTTTTTTCGGCGTCCTCCTGTCGTTGGGCCAGGACTGCCCCCAGCCCCACGTCGGAGGCGTCCGTTTGTATGAGGAAGGGTTTTGTAAAGTCTGGCTGCGCTAGCACCGGGGCCCGGGTAAGGGCTTTCTTCAGCCACTGGAATGCTTCCTCACACTGTGGGGTCCAGCGCACCTTCTGGGTGGGCCCGCCCTTTGTCAGATCCGTTAACGGGGCGAAACGGTATAAATCGCCTATAATAGCCGGCCAAGCCCAAGAATTGGCAGACTTGCCTTTTCATTGTCGGGGCCGGGTGATCTTGCACCGCCTTCACCTTGTCTATTTGTGGCTTTAGCCGCCCGTTTCCCATGAGATATCCCAGATAGGCTACCTCATTCTGTCCAAATGCACACTTTCTGGGGTTCGCGGTCAGCCGCGCTCCCTCCAGGGTCTTCAGGATTGCCCGTACATGGCCCAAGTGGTCTTTCCAGGATGCACTGTAGATCATCACGTCATCAATATATGCCACGTCATATTCGTGATGCTCTTCCAGGAGGTGGTCCATTAACCGCTGGAACGTCGCTGCGGCCCCGTTTAATCCGAAGGGCATGGTCAGGAAGTGGTAGAGCCCGAATGGTGTCACAAACACGGCCTTTTCCTGGGATGCTGGCGTGAGAGGTATCTGCCAGTAGCCCCTTGTGAGGTCTATCGTTGTCAGGTACCGGGCTTTCCCCAGCCTCTCCAGCAGCTCCTCTGTCCGTGGCATAGGGTACGCATCGAACTTGGAGAGGGCATTGACCTTTCGAAAGTCTATGCAGAATCGTAGCGTCCCGTCCCGTTTGGGCACCAGGACGATCGGACTCCACCACTCACTTCTCAACTTCTGGATCACCCCCATCTGCAACATTTTCTGCAACTCCTCCTGCACCGTTCCCCATAGCTTCCTGGGGAGGGGCCGGAGGGGCTCCCGCACTCTCTGGCCAGGTGTCATCTGTATGTGGTGGTAAGCCACTCCGGTGTGTCCCGGTTGGGTTGATAATACTGCCGCAAAGGATCGGAGAAGGGTCCACATTTTCTCTTTCTGGGGGTCCGTCAGCGTGGGCCCGAGGCATGGTTCCCTTCCTGGCTGGCTGAGGTCTATCCCCCACGGTCCCAACTCGGGTTCTGCCAGGTGAGTGGTTACCAGCAGGCTTTCTCGCGCGTTCCACTTCTTTAAAAGATTGACGTGGTAGATTTGGGTGTTTTTGCGCTTACCCGTCAGCTGGATTTCATAGTCTACGGGTCCCACTTGCTGCCGCACCTCGTAGGGGCCCTGCCATTTCGCCAATAGCTTCGAGTCCGCCGCTGGCAGGAGGAGTAGTACCCGCTCGCCCGGTGCAAAGGTCCGGCTGCGGGTCCCTTGGTTGTACCACCGGGCCTGCCGCGCCTGTGCTCTCAGCAAATTGTCACGGGCGAGCTCACCGGCCACCTTTAGTCTCTTGCGCAGCTCAAGGATATACTGGACCATCCCCTTCGTCCAGGAGTCCTGCTCCTCCCACCCCTCCTTCAGGAGGTCTAGGATGCCTGTTGGCTGCCTGCCGTACAAAAGTTCAAATGGCGAGAAGCCGGTTGAGGCCTGGAGCACCTCCCGCACTGCGAACCGGAGGACGGGCACGAACAGGTCCCACTCCCAGGGATCCACCCCCACAAATCTTTTCAGCATTGCTTTCAGTGTTTTGTTAAAATGCTCCACGAGCCCGTCGGTCTGGTGGTGGTAGACGGAGGGCCGCAGTTTTTTTACCTGGAGCAATTTGCACAGCTCAGCCATGACCCGTCCCAATACATTTGTCCCTTGGTCCGTAAGGATCTCCCGCGGTATGCCCACCCGGGCAAAGATCTTGACCAGCTCTGCCGCCAGTCCTGGGGCCTTAGTGTTCCTCAGCGGTACCACCTCTGGGTAGCGAGTTGCGTAATCTATAAGGACTAGAATATACTGGTTGCCCCTCTTGGATCGCTCTAGAGGTCCCACCAGGTCCAAGGCTACCCGTTCGAAGGGAGTATCTACTACGGGGAGGGGTACCAGTGGGGCCCTCGGCACCCCCTTGCCCCCGGCCCGCAGGCATTCAGGGCAGAACGTGCAGAAATCCTTAATCTCCTTGTGGACTCTGGGCCAATAGAACCACTGTAGGTCCCTTTGTGATGTCTTTTCTACCCCCAGGTGGCCAGCCCAGGGATTAGCGTGTGCCAGGTCCAGCACTTGCCACCTGAACCGGGCCGGCACTAATAGCTGCCAGGCCTCACCCCATTCCCTCGGCTGGGTGGTCACTCGATACAGCCGATCCGCCCTTACCTTGAACCGAGGGTCCTTGGCGAGCTGGCCTCCCAGTGGTGCCTCCACCTGGGCTTGCTCCTACGCGTGGGTAAGGGAGTTGTCCTTCCGCTGCTCCCGCAGGAAGTCCTCTCCCTCACCTATCCTGCAGGCGGGATCTCCTGGTGGGGTGGTTTCACCGCCTGGGCTTCGGTCGGTCCCTCTTGCTCCCCGGCGTCGGAAGGTACCGGGGGCCTTGCCCTGCCTTGGGTCTGGCCCCATCGCTGGATGGCTCGCTGGAAACCCAGCCAGTCTCGCCCCAGAATCACCAGATAAGCCAGGCGCGGGGCCACCGCCACCCGGCAGCGAGCTTGGCTCACCCCTTCTCCGATATGCACCCACCGGGTAGTGAACCGCCGCACCTCCCCGTGGATACACTGGACTGTAACGGGAGGGCCCCCCTCTCCACCCTTCGGTTCCACTTCTTCGTGAATTAGGGTCTGGTTGCAACCTGAGTCCACCAGGGCCCAGGTTGCCCGCCCATTGAGGCTTACTTGGAGCGTGATCCACGGTGGACCAGCGCGCAGGGGTCTCCTTCCAGTGGTAGCGGCCCGCCCAAACGAACAGTCCATGAAGGGACACTCTTGGCGGAAGTGCCCCTCCTGGCCGCACTCGAAGCATGCACCGCATCTCCCTGGTTCTATCGGGCTGGGTGTGGTCCCCCCGGCCCCTCCGGGCGTCGTCGCCTCCAGGCTCCCTGGTATGGCGGGTTCAGTCCTTTCTCCCAGCGTGCCCAAGGGATGGGGGGGCTTGCCCCTGTCCTTCGGCCTTTAGCGGGGCGCGCCCACCCTGTGGGTGCGGGACCCCGGTTTGGGGCCTTAGCGCCCTGCCTGTGGTCTTCCACTCCCTCAGCCACCAGTTCTCCATGATCGTCACCACTTCCCCTAGCGTGGTGGGCTGGTGGCGCCGTACCCACGTCCGTCCTTCTGGGGGGAGGATCTGTAAAAACTGGTCCAAGACAATCATGTCCACCACCTGGGTAGCTGTCCACCGCTCGGGGTCCAGCCAGCGAGTGGCAGCCTCTTTTAACCGCTGGACCACTGCCCGGGGTCGTTCCCCTGGCCGATACTTCTCGGCCCTAAACTTCTGTCTATGAGTTTCGGGTGTCACCCCTGCCTGATCAAGTATGGCTTCCTTTACTTTATGGTAGTGTAGGGCATCTCATGCGGCTAATCCTCTATATGCCCCTTGGGCCAGGCCTGTGAGGTAGGGTGCCAGGAGAGTTGCCCACTGTTCCTCTGGCCAACGGGCGGCCGTGGCCACCCTCTCAAATGTGACCAGAAAGGCCTCTGGATCGTCCTCGGCCGTCATTTTTACGAGCCGTAATGGCAGCGCCAGGGCCGCCCCAACGGCCCCCCCGGGGCTCTCTGTACCCCCGCCCCCTGCAGTTTCTGAGGCTCTAGGACCTCTCGCACCAACTGTTGCTGATCTGTGAGCTGCTGCAGGAGCTGCGTGTGTTGTTGCTGCTGTTGTTGCTGGTTTTCCACCAACCATTTTAACAGCTCCCCCACCTCCATCCTATCTTACTCCCGTGGTCCTAATCCGTCACCTTTTTTGGGGGGGGAACCCTGCTATGAGGGTGCCCACATTCTCCACCAGTGTGGCAAAATTGAACGGGCGGGGGTGTGGGGCCACCCCCTTCTCCGCTCGCTTGTGCCTCTTGCCCCTTGTCTCTGCCCCTCTTGCAGCAGCCGCTGCGCCCTGGCTTGCTCTCAGCCAGGGGCGGGGAGGGCTCTCAACTTTCGGTCCCACTCACGGGCCAGCAATGGGGGTTTGTCCTCTGGTGGGCTCGGCCCTCTTCGCTCCTCCAGTGGGGGGGGTCGGAGTCATCCGCCGTCTGCACCCATCCTCTGGTCCCCAGGGTGGGTCGTCCCGCTCTGGGTCTGGGCTGTGGGGGGCCGGCGCTCCTCCGGTCCTCCAGCATTGCTCCCGGGGTTGCCTGCGGAGGTAGAGGGAATGCCGCCAGCCCCGTCCCCTTCCGGCTCCCCCTCTTTAAGAGCCGGCACACCCGAGACGTGCCGCTCTGCCCTTCGCCTCCTGGTCGCCTCCTCCCGGGTCCTATCACCCGCCGCGGGCGGTGCGCCCGCCGTCGCGCGTGCCCACGCTCCTGCCTCCCAGCTCGGCGGCTTCCCTTCCTGTCGGCTGCTCTCCTCCGGGCCCCACCCAGGCGCATTGCCCGGCGCCTCGCCGAGGGCGCGGGTGTCAGTGCGGGGAGTGTCTTCCCCATCACAGGGACAAAAAGGCATGCCCCAACCTGGAGTGGCCCGGAGATTACGACCCTCCTCCAATTGTGGGGTGAGGAGGAGTCGCTCCAGGATCCCCGGGCCAAGTGCTGCAATGCAGAGATCTTCTCCTGCATGGCCATATCCCTGGCAGACCAAGGTCACCCTGCCCAGACCATGGAGCAAGTCCAGACAAAGGTGAAAGAGCTCCATCAGGGGTACGCGAGGGCCATGGAGCATAGTGCACACTCGGGGCAGGATCCCACACCTGCCCCTACTATCAAGAGCTCCACCACATCTTGGTGGACTCCAATTCGCCCCCACAACGTGGTGGACTCTGGCCCGGACACCCCGGTAGTCGTCCGCCCAGAGGTTACCCCCGAGGAGGAGCAGGAGGGTCAGGTCCACCCCAGCCAGAAGAAGAAGGAGCAGGAGCCAGGGACTGTCACCCTGTCGTTCTAGCCAGTCCCCGATAGCCAGGATGTCTCCCAGGCCTCCTCGGAAGCCTGGGAGGGATCTTCAGGTGAGTTAGCGTGTGCACACACACACACACACACACACGGCAGGGGAGGCAGGTGCACAGGAAGCGAGGGGGCACAGTGTAGTTTGGGCTGCTCGGGCACCACAAGGTGCTGCAGTCTGTGCACATGCAACCATGTGCAGCGGGAGGGTGCGGCACGCGGGCACAGCAGGCAGCCCCTGAACATGGCCAGGATCCTGCTGCCAGCCTCATGCGTGGGCACGCACGTCCTTCCCCCAGGGGGGAGGGAGGCGGACCCAGCTGCAAGCAGGCTAGCTGCAAGGGCGCAGGCACGACCCCACCCACACCCTGGAGTGCTGCACACAGCATGTGCCTGCATGTGCGAGGCAGCAGCCGCTCCCACAGATATCACATCAAGCTGCAGCTGTGTGTGTGCAGACCCCAGAGAGGGCCAGGCTGCTCAGGGTTCCTCTGCTGCCCATGAGGGGATCCCACTGTGGCTGCAAACTTCCCTTGTCTCTCTCGCCATGGTGTGTGTATGTGGGGGAAAGGGGCACCATGGTCCTCTGGCCACATCAGGGCTGCTGTGACATAGGGCACGCTGTGTAGGCCACACATGGCCTTGCACCTGGGACATTCCCCTCCTGTGGACCGTGGACTTGTGCGGTTGCTGCTCACAGAGGAGGGCATGGCGTCAGGGAATGTGTGTGCAGGCATGACTGTCAGCCTCTCCCTCTGTTGTGTTCCGAGGACCGAGCCACACCACTGCCGCAGCCACCTGCCAGAGTCCGGGGGATCCACAGCGAGCCAGGGTGCTGGAGGACCTCATGCGACAACACGTTGGCATTCTGCACAACATACACCAGCCTCTGTCAATGAGGACCTGGAATGGCGGGAGCGTGCATGAAGCAAAATGATGGCGCGGTGTGAAACCATGTGTGGCATCATGTCCCACTTGCGAGAACACCCGCCTGGTGCTGCTTCTCCGGCCTTCCACCCTCCTGCCCCCCTCTCCTATGGCCACTGCCCATCCGTCTGCCCACCCTGCTATGCCTCTGATCCCTCCCTTACCAATGCTCATGTCCCCTTCCCAAGTGATGCCTATGGCCCCTCCTCCTGCCCCCCTGCTACCGCTGACCCCATTGTAGCTGCCCCTCCTGCCCACTCCTTTCTGGTCCCCAGACCCACCCAACCCCGAGGAGGTCCTTCCACTGGAGGTGGCACAGCAAAATGTCCCGCAACTCCTCCCAGTCCTGATCCCCCCTCCCAGTTCAGACATCCTCATTCTCATGTTCAATAAAGAGATGTTTCTTTTTTTTCAAACCATACAGGTGTGTTTGTTTATTGGGAGGTCAGGGAAGAGGGGGAAGGAGGAGAGCAGAAAGGCAGAAGCCCCTGTTGGGGAGGCCCTTGGGAGAGTTACTGGGGGTGCTGAGAGAACCTCTCCCTCAGGGTCTCCCGGATGCGCACCCCCAACCAGGGCCGGCTTTAGAAAGCGCGAGGCCCAATTCGAACCGTTTTGGCTTCCCCCCACCCCCAGGATTTTTTGTTGAGGCAAAAAAAATCAAAAAACCACCCACACAACAAACCACAACCACACACAAATATCACATCAGAAGTAGATCTGATCAAAATGTATATCAATATAGTTGAACATTTAAAAAAAAATGCCATCCTTTATTATGCAAAATTTTACACAAAATTAAATCAGTTGCCTTAAGTGTAGGTCAAATATTTTCAATTGCAAAGTATCCAGTTTTTTCAATAGAATTTAAAGTTTGATTTTTAAAAAGTTACCAGAGAGCGTTGCAGTTTTCTGTTACATTGATTTACTTTTTAAATAGCAAAAATGGAGTCTTTGTTAGGACACTGTCAGTTCTGTGGTCAAATTCCAGTCCTTAGTGATTTCAGCACCAATGATTTCACTAGGTAATATGGTGCCTCACCACCATTGCCTCCTTTGCACTGCCCTTCAACACACTGCCTGCATGTTGAGTCCAAGGTCAGTCTACACAAGATTTTACCAATGATTTTTGCTCAAGTGATCACTGAGACAAGACAAGGACTTTCAATTGATTCTAGTCAGCTCTGCCTTTAAACACTGGGGCTACGTCTAGACTGGCATGATTTTGCGGAAATACTTTTAACGGAAAAGTTTTTCCGTTAAAAGTATTTCCGCAAAAGCGCGTCTAGATTGGCACGGATGCTTTTGCGCAAAAAGTGCTTTTGCGCAAAAGCATCCGTGGCCAGTCTAGACGCAATTTTGCGCAAGAAAGCCCCGATCGCCATTTTAGCCAGCAGGGATTTTTTGTGCAAAACAGTTCTTCCCTGTTGTCTACACTGGCCCTCTTGCAGTGGGCTTAAATTGCAACAAGGGAGGTTTAGGTTGGACCAAGGACTCACTACAAAGCAATGAGGTTGAGGTTGGACATTAGGAAAAACTTCCTGCCTCTCAGGGTGGTTAAACACTGGAATAAATTGCCTAGTGAGATTGCGGAATCTCAATTTCTGGAGATATTTAAGACCAGGTTAGACAGACACCTGTCAGGGATGAGCTAGGACAACTCAATTTTGGAAGCCCCCGGGGCCACACTGATACTTACAGAACATGCTGAGGGCCTCAACTTAAGTGTGGTTGCATATGCAAGCAAATATATACAAATAGCTTCTCTCACACTGACAGGCATAAATACAAAGATTAAGGCAAGACTACACAACACACAGGCCCCATTTAAGTCAGTTCTTCTGATATTAATAAAATGCAATATTTACCCAATTCTATCCAGGTGACAGCACTTTTCATGAGCAATGACAGTCCAAGAATTTAACTACTAAAACACATATCAACAGAAGATCATTACACTGACTACATTTGTTTTGGCTCTCACTCGCTGGCCACGTGTTGATCCCCACAGAAACCCAAACTGCACCGCGGGGCGCAAACAAACTGGCCATGGGCAGCATACCAAGTTATTAATAAATATTTTATAAACCTTTACCTTTTCTTTCTGCTGCCGTGTCTCCTCCCCTTGCTCCATCAGCTCCCCTGGTGCCTGCTGCCCCCCAACCCCTCACTCTCCTGCCTTTCTCTCTGCCCTCAGCCCTCCTGCGACCTGCCCCCCTCCACCAGCCCTTCTCTCCCCCCTGTGCCCACTCCTCCAGTAGCCCCACTCTGATCATGTGAGCCACCCCTCCTCATCCCCTCTTCTAGCACCTCCCACTACACACCTGCCCTGCCTCTCTCCTCTGGTGCTGGTCCCTGCCCTGCAAGTGTCTGCCCTTCTGCTTCACCCCAGAGTCCCCTGGCACCTGCACCTTCCCTTAGCACTGCACCCTCCTGGTGCCTCCCCCTTCCCTTACTGCCCCTGTCCCCTTTGCCCTCTTTTTCTCTGAGGCCCACCCCCTCACCACTCTCTGCCCCGTTCCCCTCCTGCCCCTCTGTGCCCTCACACATGCCTTCCTCCATCCCCACCTTTCTCATGCCCACCCCTTCTTTCAAGCCTTCTCCCAGCACCTCCCCCTCTAGCTCCCAATGCCCTTCTCCTCTCCTCTCCTCTCCTCTCCTCTCCCAGCATCACCCTGTCCCCCCTCCCACTGACACCTCCCCTCCTGCCCTTTCCCTCATTGTCTGCACTTGGTCCCTTGGCATTTCTCTCCTGCACCCCTGTCTCTTGGTGCCTTCCCCTCGCCTCCCCCCGCCCAAGCCCCTTCTCTTTCCACCCCTCTCCCTCCACCCCTCTGCCTCCGCCCAAGCCCTTTCCCCCTCCCCTGCTGCCAAGCCCCTCCCCCACCTCTGCCCCTGCCCAAGCCCCCCCACCGCCGCCTCCTCTCTTCCCCCCACCTCCACCTCCACCTCAGTCCAAGCCCAAGCCCCTTCCAACTCCCACCGCTTCCTCCTCTCCTCCCCTCCCCTCCCCAAGCCCCTGCCCTTCCCTTCCCCCCCACCCCACCACTGCTGCCGCCACCGCCACCGCCACCGTCACTGCACCAGCCCGTTCCCTATCTTCTGTCTTCCACATTGCAGGGCCGGAGTCTGCGCTTAGGCCCCGGAGGCCGAACCTGGAGCCAGCCTGGAGTCCTGCCTCCCAGGACTTTTAAAATCCTGGGCCGTGACATCATGTCACGCCAGGGCATCCTCCCGCCCATGTGCAACACTGCACATGGGCAGCTGCAGGCGGCGAAGAGGAGCCGCGCACAGCAGGGATGGTCCAGGGCCGAGGGGGACACTCTGGGGGCGGGGTGGGAAGACGCGCGGGGGAGCAGACGGGGGGCCTGGGGCCCGCTCCAGGCAGAGCTGGGGAGAGACCCAGCTCCTGGCTGTAATTCACCGGCACTTCCGGGGGTATGGGGCCCCCTTAGGCGCGGGGCCTGATTCAACCGAATCAGTCGAATCGGCCTTAGGCCAGCCCTGCCTCCAACTATGGGCCTGGCAGGTGGCAGCTGTCGGGGGCTGCTCAAATGCCCGGCCCTTGTGGCCAGCGTCTGCTCCCCATCCCGGGAGGAAGGCCTCCCCCTTGTGCTCCCCAATGTCCAGGCAGGTGAGGAGGCAGCAGAAGCATCCCTTGAGGCACCCGAAGGGACACTCCACCTGCATCCTTGCTCGGTTCAGGTGGGCATTGAAAAGGTCCTTGCTGGGCTCCAGGTGGCCGGTGTATGGCTTCATCCGCCAGGGCATGAGTGGGTATGCCACATACTCCGCTATACACACTGGCATGTTCTGGTCATCCACCACAAAGTCCTGATGGGGGAAAAAGGTGCCTGCCTCCAGCTTGGCGCACGGGCTGGAATTTCTAAAAACACAGGCATCGTCAGCCCTGCCTGAGCACTCCACATAGATGTTTTTAAAGTGGCCCTGGTGATCCACCAGGACCTGAAGAACTACAGAGAAGTAGCCCTTGCGGTTGATGAACTGGTCCACTTGATGCTCTGGGGCCCAGATGGGGATGTGCGCGCCATTGATGGCTCCCCCACAGTTGGGGAACCCCAGGACAGCAAATCCAGGTTTTGGAAATGGACGACTCTGTGCAGTAGCAGGGAGTTGATGGTCCTGACAACCTGCAGAAGGAAACAAAGAAACACACAAAACAGAGAATGAGAGGGGTTGCGTGAGCCCTTGGAAGGTGCCCATACCCCTCCCCTCCTCTGCCCCCCCAACCTCTCAGGAGCCCTCCCCACCCTCCGTCCAGCAGCAGGACTGTGTGAGGGCAGGATGGTACAAGTCCCCAGGGACAGGGCTTTCCCTCTATTCCCAGTCCACTCCTACAGTCCCCAGGCCCCCGCCCTCTCCCCGGTTCCCCTTATCCAATACCCTCCCCCCACTCGGACAGGGACTGCAGCCTGCGAGCTCCTTACCTACATAAGCAGGGCCCCGACGGTGGACTTCCCCCCCCCCCCCCCCAAAACTGGTTGGCCACCAATTGGTAGCTGTCTGGGGTGGCCAGCTTCCAGAAGGCGATTGTGACCCGCTTCTGCACAAGATGGTGGGCCGCAGGTGGGTGTTACATCTCTACAGGGTGGGTGCGAGCCAGGTACAGAGCTCGATGAAGGTGGCCTTGTGCATTCTAAAGCTGTGCAGCCACTGCTGGTCATCCCACTGCTCCATGACCAGCTAGTCCCACCAGTCCGAACTGGTCTCCAGCCTCCAGAACCTTCTGTGTATGGTGGGGTGCGGCAGCCAGAGTGGAGCAGCCGCAGCCTCAGAGAGGGTGACTAAGAGGAGTTCCGAGTCCACGTCCGGCATGAACATGTAGGCAGTTGGAAGCAAATGCTGCAGGAATTGCAGCATGGTCATGTGGGCCATCACCTGTCCAGGGGCAGCTCCGGCTCCATGGCACACACCAGGAAAAAGCTGTGGCGTCCCCAAAAAGAACAGGGCAACCACAGCAGACATTACTGACGCTTTGCTGTCCCTCAACAGAGGTCTGCAAGCAGGCAGCAGAAACGGCTGTCCAAGGGGGGGTCCTTTTAAGCACATGTCTCTGCAGGGCTCTGGCAACAGCATTCGAGAGCAACTGGTGACCTAAAGCCCGGCTAGAATTGGTTCTGGGTGGTTTTATTTGCAAGAGAGCATCCAATGAGTGTGGATGCTCTCTTGTGCAAAAGTGCATCGCTTTTGCAGTGCACTTTTGTGGTACGGACGTGCTCTTGCACAAGAAGTTTTTGAGGAAGATCTCTTCCACAAAAAGCTTCTTGCGCAAGAAGCCTGTAGTGTAGAAGTAGCCTCAATGGTCACCAATATTATCTCCAGTTGTCATTTCTACTAAACAGAGGTTTGATTCATTATCCAGTAATGGCAATGAATATCATCAGCAACATCAATACTTTATAAACAATATATACTTGCAAGTGAATTGGTGACATGTTTGTTCTGGGTTTGCTCTACTTTTTCATTTCAGGTTAGCTGCTGAAATGATTGCAAAGCAATGCAGAAACCTAAAGGAGAAATACGGGGCCATCTCTGTGATGAGCCGATCACTTTAAATAACAATCTGTTGGTGCATTCTGCTAAGCTTTAGGTATTGATTTGCTCTCTTATCCATCTCCAGCAACAATCAGGAGCTAGATAGTATCCTTGTAATTAAAATGCATCTTCAAAGTTACCTTAGATGCACAACATGGTTTAGGCTCTTTTAGTTTTAAAGGCAAATAGATTCATTAAACTGCAAATGCCTTTTCCCATCTGCATTACTTTAATTTGTCTAGGATTTGCATAATGAATTGCAGAAAACGTGGCAAGTCTGTTCCAGGATGTCTTACATCTGAAGTACTAAGACAAGCTGTGTGCTGTGAAATGACGCTCAGTCTCAAGATGCCAATCTGCTCATCCCAGCAACAAGCAATCATAGTCAGAACCAGCTACAACATTTATACACACACACATGCACTGTTATGACACTGTTTCTCCTCTGAAAGGAAATAGATGTGACAATGTATTTTGTCCGGAGGAAACTTAGGGGAACAGCTTTGCATAGCTGTAGTGCTTTTGCAATGTACAGAAGAAACAGAAAATTCCTCCAGATCTGAGCTGCAAGCATTTTAGTGGATTGACAGAAATCTCTCCTTTACCTTTTGCAACAAGTACTTGATTCCAAGTGTTCTTTGTTCCTCTTGTCACCCATTTCTTGAATAAATCCTAATTTATTCCCCCGAGCTGCACAATTAGGAAGCTTTTCTGTGGTTAGATATTCTTGTTGTTTTCAGAAAAACAAAAGCTCCACAACATCACAGGGGACCTGCCCACCTCAAGGGAAGATAAAGGGAGACAGAAGAAAGAAACTGAGGGAAGAGGAGAGCAAAGTCCATATGGTACTGAGAGAAAGAAAGTAGTATGAAACAAAGGCACATTCAAAATGTCACCAACAGCAACAGCTGAAATAAGAGAGAGGAGTGTGGTCTGACCAGAATTGGGGCCCATTAAAGTAAATAGAATTTAGCCATATGACTAGTAAAGTAATGGCTACAGATGAAGAGGATAAATGTCTATTATTAATCGGTGACTCTTCAGACCTAAGATCAATGTCTGTCTCTGGACAGATTTCCTTTGTGACCTCACGAAAGTCAAGGCCAGGTTTCTAATGGAAGTTAGGTATTGTTTCACTGTGCTTTGCAAAGCCTTAGGGCACCACTACACTGCAATGAAGGATGGAATTTGCATCTTGTGTGGACATAACCATACCTGCACTGAATTTTATATCTATATTATACACACACACTCTATTTTTAGCATGCTAGCAAGACTAAAGCCAGCAGCGTACATGTACACAAACAGGGGGGATGCAACTAACTGAGAGAGCTGCAAGTGCTCTACCTTTCTGAAAATCATGTCACTTTATTTAGAAGCCTATCTATGGATTTGGATGGCTAACTCTAGGCATCAAAGGCTACAAATGGGGGCCTTCTCAGCTCAGACTCTCCTCCCCCCATAAAAGGAGATTCTTAATAGCTTCATATCCCACAAGGATGTTCTGAGGATTAATTAGTTAATGGACCAGATTGGCAAAAGGTCCTGAAAGAGGAAGATTTCACTCACCGTCTGTAGTGTCACAGGGCCTCTCTAAGTTTGCATCCTCTACTCACAGGGGATCTTAGACAGTAATGGTGCCCAAAGAGTAAATTGTACTAGCCCGAGATGGGCCTGGGTCAGGAAATGAGCTAGGTCCTGAGTCAGAGTATCCTTGCCACAGCTTCCATATGTGCAGCCACAACTGCAGCTACCAGCAAAGACTGAAGCTTTCCCATATCAGCAGAACCCTGGGCAGAAGAATAGTAAAGGGGGTGCCCATTTTGATCTTATAACTTTTTATACCACCCTTCATTTACTTGGGGACAGGCCTGAACAACAGTAAAGATAAAAATGGTTAACTATATCACAAATATCTTGAGCAATTTCTGTGCTTTACTCTCTCACCCCTCAGAAATTGCATTCCCAACACCACCTATGAGAAGGTAGAGGGAATACAATTTCTTCATGATGAAGAAGATACACACATACATGTTGCAACAGCTTTCCCTTGCCTCTGCTGTTGTCTTGGTCCTCAGGATGCATATTTATAGGTAATTGTCACCCCACCCTCACCCCTGTTGTCAAGAAGCCCAATCTATGGGGATGGTGTTTCTGAAGGATGACAGAGCTACATTTTAGAAATCGCTCACTTGGTCTTATGTGAATTTTGGTATCAGCTATTTAGCTTTAAAGTTATAAGAACATCATTTGCACTTTCATTTTTAAAGTAAATATTTCATCTTGATCATTAGAATCACTAAGGTGTTCTTATGCTCGACATGAGAATAATTTTTACATTAAAAAGCTATAATTTATCCATGTTCTGTGGGAGAAGGATGCCCCAGTGAAAAGCAATGTTTCTTCTGTTTCTGATTGTTTCTGTCTCTACCCATATATTTCATTAGAGACTCTAATTTACTCCCAAAACAAACGTTATAAAAGCCAATAAAAGTGACAACTTTGTTTGTTTGTTTGTTTGTTGTGTGTTCAAGATATCAGATACGAAAGGAGCCAGATGACACCAAGGACAAGCTCTACCTCTAACTTTATTATACACTAAATAGTAAAAAGAAATAACACTAAATGGGGTAGTTTTAGCGTAGAAAATACAGGTATACCTACACGTAGGACAATACACAAGGTATTCAACTTAAGATAAAGGCATACATGTACTTATTTCTATAAATTCTGTGCAGTTCAACCATAAGCAGCCTTACAATTGCTGGACAGGAGGTTGAAGCCTCATTCTTTCCGCACATATAGAGGGCGTCCGCAGTACATCTGCCAGAATGAACAGGTTCAGCTTCTAGTTGCGAGCAAGGCAGGTAGGGGTATCTTGCTCAGTCCTTCCTACTAATTAGCCTTTCTACACCTATATTATTTTACTTGACTTGGTTGTTCTAATCAGTGGGTTTTTTTTGTTAAGAAAAAAGGTGCCAGTACTTCAGGGGGAAAAGTTGTTGAGCTCTGGAGGTGCTGGAATTGCGTCTGGAGGTGCTGGTATTGCGTATCAGTCAGTACCATCACAAAAAAAGCACTGGTTCTAATAATATCTACAATTGATTATGTATTATGTAAGACACCTAGCATGCCCTTATTTGGGGTACATCCTGCTACTTTGATGCGTAGTCAACAATTTTATGGCTGCATCTGCTTTTTGCTTATCAGAAATAAAGTGTACCAGTTTACTCCTGGTTTTTTTGGCACGGTCACACTGTATTATGTTGAATATGCATAATTGTGCAAACACATTCCTGCCTCAAAGCCCCCAGCCTTGCCTGTGTGCCTACTGGCACCAGGCTCAAAACAGGCCTGGGTTTTGCTTTGTTACAAATCTGTACTTTGAGCAAGACAGACATCCATACATCAGTCAAGGCAGGGCCGCACAGGTTCCTCTACACTATTTTCTCATTTACAAAATCCATGTACCAAAAAGAAGGAAAATGAAAAGTCAAGAATATGAGGCTTTGTCCATTTCCTATTTCCAGTCTTTCCACTGACTTTAATGAGAACCAGATTCTCTATTGCCCTGTATCCTCTATAGCAAAGGTGGGCAAGATACATCTCATGGGCTGGATCTGGCCCACCGAGCCACTGGCGGTTTTAAGCAATCTGGGGCTGCAGCAGGCACGGAGTCCAACCTGCCTTAGAAGTTCTGAGAGCTGCTGGCTGGGAGAAGCTTAAATAAGCCCCTTCCAGACAAAGCCTGCCTCTGGCACCCCTGCCCCTGCTGCAGCCCAACTCCCTCCCCCAGATCATCATCCAAAACTCTGCACTCCCCCAGGTCACAACTCCCTCACAGACCCTGTATCCCCTTCTGCGCCCCTCCCCAAGGCTAGAATCCTCTCCTGCACCCATACTCCCTCCCTGAGCCTACACACCAATCCCCTGACCCAGATCACAACCCCCGCTTCACCCAAACTCCCCCTCAGACCCCACACTGTCTCCCCAGTCTCTTGGCCCGTGCACCCTTCTGCACCCAACCCCCATCCTAGATCCCACACGCCATTCACAGAAAAGTGTGGCCCTTGACCACTAACCAAAATTTTGGAGTGGGCCCCCCATCAAAAATTATTGTCCACCCCTTCTCTAGTCATTGAAATGTGCTAAGTGGGTGCACACTTCCGATTTGGAAACATTTTATGCCAACTTAGCTCCAGTGTAACTGACCACACAAGCTGCAGGATAATGGAAAAATCAGGCCTGGGAAAACTTAGGGAGTCCTGGCTCGAGAAATATGAGTTTTGCCCCTTGACTTTAATAAAGCCAGGATTTAATCCACAATGTGCTTATCATGTACATTATAAAATATATATGAGTGGGGGTGTTAAGCACCCGGTATTTTTTGTCCCAGAAACTGCCAAAAGGAAATCTAGAGAAGCAGTGATCAGGGAGGCTAAATTATTAATGAATTTTCTCTTGCTATTATTTGAGGCATATGAAACCACCATTTATTAAACAAAGTTGCTCACCATGACTTAGACAAGCAAGAGGACATCAAGTTCTGCTACCAGGAAGCCTCTGCATGCTCCTAGTTCTGAGATGAGTATGATCCAGGCTTACAAACTTGGACCTCGCAGAACTATAACTCTTACTTTGCACAGAAGTAAAAGCAGAAGAGCATCTCCTGAAAGACACCAATAAATGGCTTCCTCTTCTTTGCTTTGTTAGAGATTTTCAGCTCAGTTCACCAAGAATTATCACACAGGACAGTCTAAGTAACCACAAAAGCTGGTGCCTCCTCCTAATAAATCCCCAAATCCTTTTTCACTGGCTGCAGCAGGGAATCTGTATAGTGTGGCTATGCTGTAAATTATATTTTTAAGTAGTGAAGAGATAGAAAATGGCATACCAGATCTCTGTCCTGAAGATCTGAAAAGCCCTTGGTGCAAGCAATGACAGTACAATTAATAAAGGGGCAAGACTCACCCTTGAACTACTTAATCTAGAACCTGAATCTTAGCATTATTAAATCTTCATGAGCATTACTGTTGCTTGGACCAGATTGAAATAATCAGAGATGTGAATCATGCCAGTGACAACATGAACTATACATGCTGCCAGGAATGAAGCAAAGAAGAGCGCTGTGAGGGAGTGAAGAGAGGAGGGCCTGGCATTGCTGGGGTTAAATAGAGCCTTTTGGCCCAACTAGCCCTGCCCTGATTTACCTGTAGCCAATGCCAGGCCTGGAGGGAGGATAAAAAGAAGGAGCCTGGCTCAGTTAGGGGTAGACCAGCAAGGAGACAAGAGTGAGGTACCATAGCCTGCAGAATAGGAACCAAAGCCTGTCCACTAGGCCAGCCACAGGAGTAAGTATCCAAACCCACCCATTTGGACAAAGGGAGGAACCTGCTAGAACCCTGCCTTAGGGGGGAATCTGGACTCTTGGGGCCATACTCCAAACTTAAGGACTATACTAATATAGTGGGCCAGCGTTCCTAGGCTGGGGGCAGGGTGCTGCACCCCTCTTCTGCTGGCTAATTTGGTGATATCACCACTAGGCCACCCCACTACCAGGGAGAACTGGCCACAAGTGCATATTCATTCACTTTACTAATGCTTGTGAATTTTTGTGTTGGATGTCACTCAGCAACTGTGCAAATTGAACACTTGTCTTTATCAATTATCAAAACACAACACATTTGTGGTAACTTTGAGGAGTCTTTCACTCTGTTCACTCTACCTGCATCCAGTCATGGCTCGCTAGAAAAATGCCCACTAGACAAATAGATGAGCTCTCTCAAAGGATGAATTAAAGCTTTTTTGCCATCTTCACCCAAGAAATATTCTTGATCATAAAATTTTGTGAGAGTTTCTATCCTTCTTCATAGGTTTACTGTTCATCAACATTCCACATCAGTTATACTAATGTATGTTCTAGCAAAGGTACTATTTATAACAAACCCTATTGAGAGCTACACTTGCTCATAGCACAGAGCTCTGTCACTTCTGTCAGGTCACTTATCTTCTTGATTCAGGCAAAGACAAGCCTCCCTCAGGCAGATACAGGAGTCATGGCAATGAAGTTCCCTTCCTCAATTCTGAAGGATCAGACACACTTTGGGTGAAAACTTAAAGCTGAGAACCAAAGGCATGTCTACATTACAGGACAAAGTCAGATTAAACTACACAATTTTGGATATGTTAATTGTGTAACTGAAGTTGAAGTAGCTTAACTTGGCTCTTGGCACGGTCTACACAGCATGAAGTCAAAGGAAGAACACTCTTCCTTCAATTTCCCTTACTCCTCATGAAAGCACGGTTACCGACAGCGACCGGAGCACCCCTGTCAGTTCGAATTAGCTGTCTTTGAACCCTGGAAGACTGACAGCAGCAGCGATCTTCCCCTGTAGTGTTGATGCACCCCAAGGCTGCAATACATAAGTAAGAGTATATCTACACTGCAGCGTTTTTCTGGAAAACCTATACTTACATCCACACTGCTATTGCATTCTTTTGACAGAAAGTCGAAAGAATGGAGCGGTTTTCCTGACAGTGGTAAACCTTTTTCTCCAAGAAAGAAGCCTTTTTCCGAAAAAGCTTTTTCAGAAAAAGGCGTATGTGGATGCAGAAGAGGGAGTTCTTTAAAAAGAAGAGGCCTCCAGGAAATAACACAGCTGCCCTGATGGCCACTCCGTCCATACTAATCACAACTTAAATGCAATATAGTGTCCAATCAATGTGGACACTATCTTTCGAAAAAGCATATCAGTTTTTCGTTGCACTTTTGCTGTGTGGACACTCTCTTTTGAAAAGTTTTTCAAGCTTCTTCTGAAAGAAACGTGAAGTCTAGACATAGCCTCAGGCAGGCCTCTACACAACTGACCATGCACACACCAGAAATTTCTGCAGTTGTTCACAAGAGGGAGTCATTTCTGTATGTGCCTTGCTTTTAAGTAATGATGCTGACTCAAGCTTTTACAATTTACCAGTTAGATTGGCTATGCAGGAAGTCCTGACTGCTTGAAGCTTATTTGTGTTGCACTCACCTCTCTGACAAACATGACCATTTCCACATGTGGGCCAACACAGTGCTACATTACTGATGAAAAGAGCTCTAGGTAATACCTGTATTGATTGCTCCCCCTACCCCCACCTCATTTGCCACAGTGTTTAGAAATACCCCAGCAAATGAGCACACATCTGAGCAAATGAGAGAGAAAAGCTGAATCTTCAGCTGAGCTTGGTTTATTTCTGAGGCATCGTAGGCAGGATAGCTTTCTTTTTAGTCTTGTATTTATCCTACAGCAAAATATGTACTCTGTTTTGAGTAGTCCTATAAATAACAAGAGTGAATAAAATACGTATCTGCAAGGCATTGGCCTGCCAAATAACAAAAACTTAATGCTTTTGGCTCATCAACTGAAAGCTGTGTCCTGTTTTGGCCCAGCCCGGCTACTGTAAGTATTCTATATTGCTCTAAAGTATTGCTTCTGGTTAAATGATATATACAGTATATGGCACACACACTCATCCTTACATTACTGTGCATGAATTTAATTAAAAGAATGTATTTACTTAGCGTGTTCCTTTTCTCTTCTGGGTATATCACTCTCATCTGATCTCCTTGCTCCCTGGCAAAAATGCCAATGAGACATAATATAGAACTCAGTTCAATACAAAGTCATGCTAAAATACTGATAGCTCACCAGTGTAGTAAGGTAAACTTTCAGAAAGTACTTGTTCAGGGATTTGATAGATTAAATCATTAAAAGTACCTTCTACCCATTGTCCCTCTTGGCATGCTGTAGGCCAGATGTGTTTTATTGAATCACAATCAGGCTCTAAGGTATTAGGGAGTCAAAGTTTTTTATCCTCCCATAGAACCCTATTCCTTCAAGTAATTTTGTATCAAGTTACACTGCACAGACGGATCAAAATTCTCCACTCTCCCTTCCCTGGCAGTGTCATGTGTTTGGAAACTTGAAATGTGGTAACTCTAGTTTAGTGAAGAATTATTCCCAATATCTCCAAACTGCTTGTTAAGATAAATATATATTCTGGCCCTGATCCTGCAATCTGATCCTTAGAGATGGAATTCTGAGCTCTTAAGGCTCTCTGTGGACTCCAGTGAGGTTCTGCATGTGCATATGGGTCCATCCATATCCATCAGAGTATAGCATTGAGGCCTAGAGCTGCAATCTCAGCTATTTTTAGGAATGACTTCTCTCCCCCCCCTTTCAGAAAAGTGGAGAATGGATGCTAATCTTCAACACTTGTGCATCCGTGGATATATAATATTGCCAAAAGTAAGCAGTCATAACGTAGTTCATTTTTGGGGGGGAGGGGAATGAGATTGCAATTGTCCTACAGCCCCACTACAATGACTTACTCTTCCTCTATTACCTGCATTGCCCTTAAAGAGAAATTGTCACATTGAGAAATACTTTCATTTACAAATACACCATTTTACTTCCATGTGTTTTCATTGTCTACATTGGCCAACGTTTTTCCAACTTATGTGCCTAACTTTAGGCACCTAACTTAGGCTACCTCTAGACTATGGGTTTTTTTTCCGGGATACATCTCTGCCATGTCCAGGAAACACATCTGTTCTTCCTCTTTTTTTTGCGGAAGAGCGGACATGCTCTTTTGGAATCCCTGTCTTCCTCCTTCCACGAGGAAGAAGGGCTTTTCTGAAAGAGGAGGATTTTCCAGTGTAGATGGGCCAAATTTAAGAAAAGCCTCTTCCAAAAAAAATATTGGAAAACAGTACGCAAATTGCGGCGCCCATTTTGTGTACCTTTTTCCATACAAAACATAGCCTAAGAGTCGACTGCTTTCCAATGGGAGACTTCTTCCCTTAGGGCCACGTTTCTCAAACTGTGGGTCCCGATCCCCTGGGGGGTCGCAAGCAACTTAGAGGGGGTCGCAGTATCACAAAGTTTGAGAACCCCTGACTTAGGGGGTGGTGATATAGCCTATCATTACATGGTCACAAACATTAATGGCTTTATCCTCACAGTACCTTCTTAAAGTACAGAAGTGTCACTATTCCCATTTGACAGATAGGGAACTAATTATTTATTATTAATAATAGTTTCCAAAGATCCCCCCCCCCCTCCACAGATTAGAAAAAGGGAGAGTTATAACAGAGAGAAGTGACATGGTGTAGGTTGCACAGGCAGAAACAGGAAATGAAGCTAGATCTCGAGTCCAAATCTAGTGATTTAGCCACAAAGTTGTCCTTCTTTTCATGCAATTCAATGGTATACCGAACTTTAGAACTCAGCAGGGGAACCCCCTTAGTTGAAAGAACATTGGCTTTATTTTGCTAGCTGGGAAAATCCCTGTAATTGAAAGTAAATTCAACTTTTCCTCGCCTTATTTTAAACATAGACGTGTGGTCACCTAGGGTACGTCTAGACTACAGGGTTTTGTTGACAGAAGTTTTGTCGACAGAATCTGTCGACAAAACTTCTGTCGACAAAGAGCGTCTAGACACATTCAGTTCTGTCGACAAAGCAAGCTGCTTTGTCGACAAAACCCTGTAGTCTAGACACAACCCTACATGCAATAACACCTTCTGTTGACAGAACTCTGTCGACAGAAGGTGTTATGCCTCGTAAAAAGAGATTTACCAGCGTCGACAAAACTGCTGAGTTCTGTCAACGTTATGTCGACAGAACTCAGCGGTAGTGTAGACGCAGGTATAGTTTTGTCGACAAAAGTCCACTTTTGTCGACAAAACTCTGTAGTCTAGACACACCCCTACTGTGCAACCTTTCATTCATCAGGAAACGTTTATCTCTGCAAATAGCACAGGGAGATGGATTTTAAACGTTCATCTGGCGAGGGGACTCCAAAATAATCTAAGTTTCCAAAAAATAAACTTCAGTGTAGGATCATTTCAAATGGCAATAGTGACATCTAGTGGTAGGAAAAAACTGGTTAATTGTACTCCCAAGGGCCAATGTCTTCTCGTTGACTTCAATAGGATTGTAACTGAGGGGAAAAATCAGCTGTAGCTATCTAGTGTTATACCGAACAGCTTAATTCTGAATGTATGTTGTGAAACTACTTTTAGCTTCAGTGCTTGTAGGATTTATTTTACTCATACTAATAGAAAATGAATGCCAGCTAGTCAGACTTAACAAGGCAATGAACAGGAATGGGGCATTGCCTAATGTTTTTTCCTCCCCTAATGAGGCAAAGAAATATCTACCGGCTTTAACCTTCCCATGAATATAAAATCAATTCTGCTGTTTCCCCACCTCATGTTCTTGTACAGATTTAAGTGAGACTTTGAAGACAAAAGACTTTTTGAAAAGGGACCCCTTCTAGCAGCCAATGATACAGGGGCATTTCCCTGACTACTAATGTACTTTACTTAAGAGGATCTATGTTCTCCCAAAATCTTTCTCCTTCTTTTGTACACAAAGAGCTTCAGAAGTGAAACATGTCAAATGTGGGCTCTCTTCTAGTTAGGTGGAGTCAAAAGGAGCATACAGAGCTCATCACCAGGCTCTTCCCTCACCAGGCCCTTTGCAGAGCAGTCCCTACACACTTTCACACACAGACTGAGAAGTACAGTACTGACTGGCAGTAACCTTTCTGTATTTGACTTTACATCGTGGTCATTCAGTTTGAATGAAAGTCACACCAGTCCAGCGGTGCCAGCACAAGGCCCAGCCACTGCTGAAGCCTTCCAAATAGGTTCTCGTGAATCAGCTCCCCCAAAGCCATGAGTGGCTAAAACTCAGGAGTTCAGGGGTTTTAAATAATACATTTTGGGTATTTTTTCGCCCATGAAAACTAGAAGAAACAGGCTTTTTATAATATGATAGTGGAGGTTCTTTTGTATTCAGATGACTCTAGGAAGTGGGGATTAAAGAAACAACTCCCCCCCCCCCATCATGATAAAATAAAGATAGCTGACAACATTGTAAAATGGATTCCAGCAATGGATAACAAGTCACATTTAAGGCTTGTCATCTTTAAAAAGCTTCAAGACGGGCATTCTGTGCAAAGTGATTGTGACTGTGTACAGCAATGCAGAGCTGTAAAACCAGCGAGTGGAGGAAGGTTGTTTGCATTTCGAGGTGGGGGATGTTCAGTGTGGACTCTGTCCTCTTCTGGGAGTTTTCTGTCTGCCCAGTGACATGATAGAACATACCACCAGAACAAGAACATACCACCAGAACAAGCAGAGAAGCTTGCTGATATGCTGTCTGTGCTCCTTTTGACTTCATCAAACTAACTTCCCATCTGATAGTAGTTATATTTTTCCTAAAGCCACCAACTACTGGCATAGCAAGGGAAGGGGCAGAATTGGGTTCAGACTGAACTAGACATGACTCCACAAACATTTTGCCACCTGCTGGACGAATAACAGTATATTCTGTGCAGACTGGTCAGGAGGCAGAACATTTCTCCCAGGCATTCTCTTCCCGCTGCTCCAATCTTGAAGGACATATGATTTTCCCAGCATGCATTTCTTCCTCTCCAGCTAGCCTTATCACTGATGTCTAGTTGGCAGCCACCAGCATTGAACAATGCCACCTGCTGTTCACAGATTCACCCTTCTGGCTGTTGAGTACTGTAGAAGCTATTTCATATTTAGCTAGAAGCCATTCTGTATAACAAAAAGCCATTTCAGTTTCTTGTGTCTGCACGAGGGAGTGAACTGGCCTTCACCGAGGTGGGGAGAGACCAGAGGGATGCGCTGTTGGAATGTGTTAATGAACTATTTTGAGCTGAAGCTCGAACTCCCTTTTAACCTGTTTCTTTCTATGCTGATAATAATTCCTCTTTGAAGTTCTCTTTGATTTCTTGCCCTGACGTCAGACTTGTTTGGTTAAGGGTATAAAATACTAGGATTGATTGTATTAAGCAGCCTTACTGGACCCAGCTTTGCTGGGACCACGTTTGGCTCACTTTGCTTTTATTGGCCAATAAAACTGTCTGTTTAGCCGCGTAAACTGAGTGAGGCGTTTGCTTCGACAATTTGGAGGTTCCACCGAGATTCCTAACGCGCCACTTGCCCATATGGACGGACCGGCACTCCACTTCCAAACCTCTCAGAGCGCTCAAGAGAAGGTAAAGGGGATACCTGTTACGAAATCTCCTGGTTGAGGGCTTGGGATTTGGAGTGACGGCCAGCCATTGGGGTAAGGGAAGCTACGGAATTCAATTTTGTGGAGCGGCTAACATTTTTGTCTGTCTGTGTCTGTTTTTGTCTATTAGGCCTGTGTTATGTGTCACAGTTCCAAAAGGGCACACCGGTGTCTCTAGTGAGGCAGCCATGCGCTGGACCCTCTGTGTTCAGACGCTAAAAGCTGGTGTGGTGCCATTACTCTCTCTCGGCACACGGAACTGTGGGGAAGCTTTGTTGTCTCTCTCTGTTATTTGTGGGCATAGTACTGACCTCTGAGGCTAACCCCAGGCCATAGTGCCCCATTCCGCCAGGCTGTCTCCAGGCGCCAGGACGTGGTGTTCTGCCGGGCTGGGGCAGGTGCCGGAAACCCCTGCGAGGCAGGTGGACCTTGAGTCCAGTGCTTCGCAACAAAAAGGGGGGGGGACCAGTGCGAGCAGGTGAATTCTTGATTCGGTGACTCGCAGAGCAAGCAGGCGAATCCTGTTTCGGTGACTTGCAGAGCAAGCAGGCGGATTCTGATTCGGTGACTCGCAGAGCAAGCAGGCGGATCCTGATTCGGTGACTCGCAGAGCGAGCAGGCGGATCCTGATTCGGTGACTCGCAGAGCGAGCAGGCGGATCCTGATTCGGTGACTCGCAGAATATGGTGTAAGCAGGCGGACTTTGGTTTGGTGCCTTACAGAATTAAGCGCGCGCAGGAAATGGGGATAGGTCAGTCTACAGGAATTCCAGTGCCTTTATGTTAAGTGCCTTCTGGTATAGGATCCTAATGAAGTCTGATATTAAGTGCCGGGTGTCTTAGGGCAGCGTCACTTAATAGAAACCCATGGGAACTGGACAATAAATAAAGATGCATCTAAATGTGGAAACTGTAGGAAAAATGTGAAAAAGGAGAAAAAAAAATTGTGTGTGGAAAATGAGTATGAATGTAATGAGTGAAGAATAAATGCCGCTGCATAGGTCTGAGACTTGAGCTGATCCCAGCTGCACCAGGGCTCTCCCACGAGGGAGCTCTGAACTCAAGGGGGGGGGGGGGTCAGCTGAACCTCAAGACTCAATGAATATGTAAGGGAGTGACGACTCACCTTATTTCATAAGCTGCTAAGGTCTGACACTCTAGACCCGGCAGACTCTTTCTTTGGAGTGTGTAAAGTTAGTTTAGGTGAGGGTTAGTCTAAACATCCCTCCACACTGCCGAAAAGCACCCCTGTGTACTACATGTACGTGCATAATGGTCCAAGGACCTGTAAGCATTTAACAGATTGGAAAAGAGGAAAAATTAAAGCCCTGAGAGATGAAAGTAAAGCTCAGCAAAGACAAACCATAAGAAGGAATAAAGAAAGTAGAAATACAGACATTAGAAAGTTACTAGGAATGAAGAATGTTTTTCTTTAGAAGGACGAAGCAAGTGATTAAAGAGTATGTGAAGGTGAGAAGTGACTGCATAGGAGAGTAGACGGAATTAAGCGATTGTTGTTATATATGAAGGGAAACCTGCTTTAAGAAATGACTCCTTGTTTCTTGTCGTCTCTTTTTATCATCTTAGCAATGAAACAGTCAAGTTAAACATTTGGTTACAGACACTTTGTTAAATCTATTAAAGAGAAAATAAGGAATTCTACTGAAACTTAATTGGTTAACCGCATAAAAGAATAGAATCTATACATTGTAAATTTGTAATACCTGCACCCTAAGGGTTAAATGTGTCTTCCAAGGAACCTAATTATTGTTTAAAAAAAAAAAATCCAAGCCCAGAAACTTCACAGTGTTTCTGTTCAAGGCTGAGCTGATAGCACCTTTGGCTTGCTTTCAGATCCAAGGTTGTGTGTGTCTGCAAACTGCCTGTCTGTTCTGGAAGGGGGGAGCACTGTCCCCCATAAGTAAGTCTGTAACATTGCATGTGATTCTTTTCAGGAAAGAAAAACCTTTTTGCTTGCTGGAATAGTAAGTAGCAAGCACCTTGTTCTAAGAGTTTCTGTAGCAGTAAAGAAAAAGCCTGGTCTGCAGTACAAGAGGAAAACTGAGGCATGCCACTGTTGGAGAAGGCTAGCATCTCTGAGGTAATTCAAGGGAGTGGAAGGTCACGAGTACCGATGAAGCGCTCTTGTTCTCAGAAATTTGCAGCTCACTCGCCCATAGAAGTGGTAAGGCACTAGCTGTAACCGGTTCTCCTAACAGATCTTAGGCAGTATTTTAAGTTATAATGGGCCACCCCAATAGAGGTACAAGTGTTTTCTTTGTCTTTTAGATCATCAAATAGCGCTAATATCAGCTGAAAATTAACTGAAAAAAAAATCATAGTTCTGTGTCATGACATAATAAGTTTGTGTTCTGTGTTCTGACCAGATTTGTCTTGTGTGTGTCTTAATTATGATATATGTATTTCTAACATTGTTGTGTGTACAATATTGTTGTTTTAATGAAAGAATAATTTAAGTCCCTTGAATAATCTTAACATTGTGCTTTATATAAATGGTTCTTGCCTTTATAATTCTAGTAGAGTTTTAGTAGCAGGCTATGCAGTTTGTACTGTCTAGAATGTAGCGGAATCTGCTCCTCTACCTGCTGTTTTTCCCTTCTCTCCTACCATTGCCAGCTCCTACGCCATCTCTTTCAGAACTGGCCCTCCTGCGAAACCAAGCCCCAGAATCAAAAAAGCAGGAGTGGAGACTGGCAGGGTGCACCTTGTGCCCAGACCACTTGTGGTGCAGCTCTGATGGCCACATTGTTGCCCCAGTGGTCTTGCTACCTCACCTTGCCCCCGTGCTCCCTGGATTGTCGCACGTTGGCAAAAGGGGGGATGGTAGAAATCCTTAAAACAAAATTGGTTTGTTCCCAAATTCTCCCAAGCAGCCAAAGATTACTGTCTGGCTTGCCCTGTCTGCCAAGCCCACAACGTGGGTAAACCTGTAAAGACAGTTCCGGCAACCAGAGCTCCGCCTTTGGGACCATTTCTGAATTTACAAATGGACTTTATTCAATTGCTTAAATGTCAATCTTTTGAATAATGTGCTGGTTATTGTTTGCTTGTTTTTGGGATGGGTAGAAGCTTATCCCTGCAGGAAACATGATGACATCACAGTAGCTAAGAAACTTCTAAATCATTACATCCCATCATGGGGAATACACCTTGTGATCTCCAGTGATAAAGGTACCCACTTTACTGGGCAAAATTGTTTAAAAAAAAAAAAACTAGAAAAGTACTACTCTACCAGACAAGCACTGCACTGTGCACGACACCTGGAGAGCGCAGAAGCAGTAAAAAGATGAAACAGGATTTTAAAGAACAAACTTGCTAAAATATGTGAGAACTCTGGCTTAACATAGATAGTAGCACTTCCGATTGCCCTAATGAGCATGAGAGCCACTCCTAATCGGAAAACTGGACTCAGTCCACATGAAATTGCATGTGGCCGACCTATGAGACTGTTAAGCAGCCCAGACATTAACCTGGCTGATGCCATACTCATTAAAGGAAGCATAGTCAAGTATTGTCAGGAACTTATGAGGTGTGTACAGTCCTATCATTCACAGGTTAAAGACGCCTTCCAAGAGGCCCCGACTGAGTCGTGCCATAAACTACAACCAAGAGACTGGGTTTGCGTGAAAGTTCACCAACGGAAGACTGCTCTGGAACCCAGCTGGAAAGGTCCCTACCAAGTCCTTCTGACCACCCATACTGCTGTAAAGTGTGAAGGATTGCCCACCTGGATTCACGCATCCCACTGCAAACCTGTCCTGGCCCCTACAGAAGTTGGCCCCAACAAGGAGCACCACAGACCTAGTACCGGAGACCCAGGTCCAGAAGCAGATGGGGATCACCGCAGACCTGGTACCAGAAATCCAGGTCCAGAAGTAGACGAGGATCAGCGCAAGCTTGGTACCAGCAATCCAAGCCCTGAAGCAGACGATCCTGAAAGACCGAGGCCAAGGTACCAGCTGCGGCCCAGAAAGACCTGCCAGCGATAGGTGAAGAAATCTACGAAGTCCTGAAGAACAGCCAGCATGAGGCTGGACAAACAATTCATGTTAAGCTTATGCTTAATCTTGTTTTTAATACCTAGCCGTTAACACCTATATGGTTCAAATGTATTTATGCTTTTAATGAACCAAGTTTCCCAAGAATTTAATTCCACAGGTTGCTGGATATGTGCTCACAGTCCTGTACATTCAGAAAGAGGTATCCCAATGATTTCAGTCCCACTAAACAACACTCAAATGGCACACTGTTTAGTGAACAAAGCCAAATGATACTTAGCAGGATAAAAAGTTTACTAACCCAGGGTATATCCGCCTAGCCTTGACCCCAATTGGAAAGTACTGCTGGACATGTAATGGTTCAGGAGCCAAAGTAAGAAAAAGCCAAAACCGAATAGCCCTAGACTATGTCCTAGCTAGTAAGGGCGGGGTTTGTGCCTTAGTAAGAAAAGAATGCTGTAGGTATATTTCTGACACCAGCAAAGAAGTAGAAGAAGATGCCTCAGAGATTGAAAGAACTGTGGAACGCCTAAAGCAAGGGGAAGACTGGACCCTCTGAGCTTAGTTAGGAGGCTGGTTTGGACATGTGGGAACTTGGATTTTGCAAGGTGTAGTTTTAGTATTGGCTATATTCTTTTGTGCTTATTTTTGTTTCTTGCTAATCAAATGCTGTATTTCTTGTATTCTAGAAAACAAGGGACAGACCCTCACTAAAGGGAATGTGGAAGTAATGATGTTAAAATATGATGGGCAGAGAGAGGAACAAGAAATGTATATAAAGGCTTTGATGAAAATGGAGATGTAAAACGGTTTAATGGTTAGCCTTTAAAAGGCTAAAAGGGGGGAGATTGTAGAAGCTATTTCATATTTAGCTAGAAGCCATTCTGTATAACAAAAAGCCATTCAGTTTCTTGTGTCTGCACGAGGGAGTGAACTGGCCTTCACCGAGGTGGGGAGAGACCAGAGGGATGCGCTGTTGGAATGTGTTAATGAACTATTTTGAGCTGAAGCTCGAACTCCCTTTTAACCTGTTTCTTTCTATGCTGATAATAATTCCTCTTTGAAGTTCTCTTTGATTTCTTGCCCTGACGTCAGACTTGTTTGGTTAAGGGTATAAAATACTAGAATTGATTGTATTAAGCAGCCTTACTGGACCCAGCTTTGCTGGGACCACGTTTGGCTCACTTTGCTTTTATTGGCCAATAAAACTGTCTGTTTAGCCGCGTAAACTGAGTGAGGCGTTTGCTTCGACAGTACATATTGATAAGATTCCATCATCCAGCAGCACATAAGCCTCCCCTGGAGAAAGGCTGCAGGAAATGCCTTGCCTACCTGTCCTCCCCTCCCACAATGTCATTTTTCAGAGTTAATTGCAATTCTGGACTCCATGGAGTTTTTCTCTTAGAACAGTCCTTGCCGGCTAAAGCCCAGATGTTACTCGTGAGGAAAGGGGCCAGTTCAGAAGAGAAAAGACTAAAATAATTTGGGCTGACTTGAAAAGCTGTGGGATGTTAACATAATGCAGTGTGTCTGAGCAGGTTGCTGGCTAGCCAAGAGCTAGCAAGACTACCTCTGGGCAAATCAAGGGAAGCATAATACAGGGAAGTTTCCCCTGTGTAGTTCTTGGTTCAAAGCAACAAAAAAAATGAATCAAGAGCAACCAATTCTTGCTACCTGCCAGCTACACTCTCTCGCTCTCTCCCTTTTTAATGGCTGACCCCTGTGAGTGCCTGAAGAGCTCTTTCGTCTGTCAGCCTGCCTGCGTCAGCATTAATAAAAGGAGCTCAGCTGCTGATCATCCCTGCTGATATAATCTCAGGAGAAATTAGACAGGCAAAGCATGCTGCTAAGGAGAGAAAGGGTCGAGGGGAAAGTAATCATGGGAACACTAAAGAGAAAAAATGAGTTCAAAAAAAAGCAAATGGGACACTGGCAGGCTGAAAAGAATATATTTTTAGAATGGTAAAGCAGTTTCAATCCAGTTCCTAGGGCTGATCCAAAATCCAAGGAAATTAATGGAAAAAATCCCAGGCTACGTCTACATTATAGGCGTCTTGCGCAAGAACTGTTTTGCGCAAGAGTTCTTGTGCAAAAGGGCTTCCACAAAAGCGCGTCCACACTGCCATGTGCTTTTGTGCAAGAGATGTGCTTTTGCACAAGAGCATTCATGGCAGTGTGGACATTTTAGCCATAGGGGTTTCTTGCGCAAAAAAACCATGTTGCCCGTCCACACTGCCTTCTTGTGGAAGAGCTCTTGCACAAGAGGGCTTATTCCTCATGGGGAGAGGAATAACTCTTCCGGAAGAAGCCCTGTTTTCCAACACTGTACTGTAAATTGACTTGCGCAAGAATATGCGTGCAGTGTAGACACCCGGCAAGCTTTTGTGCAAGAACAGGGAGAAGCAGGAGGGGGAGAAGGAGTGGGAGGGAGGAGCAGTAGCTGGGGAGACAGCAGGGGCTGGAGTGGCAGGAGGCAGCAAACTCTGCACCAGGGTCTGCAGGTGCTCACAGATGGCACGACCCTGTGCAAGCTGCTCCCATCAGCTCTCCCAGCGGAGCTGCAGGTCTTCTTGCACCCAGTGCTCCAGGATGCAGTGCAGGGCTCGCAGTGCCCCCATGTGCTGCCGCTGGTAGTCCTCTTGTGCACGGGTCAGCCTGCAGAGTGCATGGGTGTGAGAGGATGTCCTGGGCAGGGTGGTGTGCCCTGCACTCGCAGCTGGTGCGGCTGTAGAGAAACAAGAAGTGATCAGTTATCCCTGGGGACATAGTGGGTGAAGCCCAGTCCCCCTCTGCAAGTGAGGATGACAATTCTCGCACCATCAGAGTCTATGTGCTTGCACACAGGCCATGTTCAGGACGTCCTGCTATCCCCGGGAGTGGGAGCTGCCCCGAGACTGCACCGATGCCCATGTGCTGCATCAGTGTGTGTGTGTGTGGGGGGGAGGAGGAGATGTCCTCTGCCTCTGTGTAGAGGGGGGCTTGTGGAGGGAGGGCGTCCTGCTGTGTCCCACCCCGGATTCAGGAGCATGTAATGTGTCTTCACACATTCATGTGGCTAACTGGCCAAGGCCCCTGTGTGGCAGCCAGCTGGGGCCATGTGCCCAGGAGTCGCACGGCACATGCTCGCACGTGCACAGATTGCTGAGTGATCCGTGATCAGCAAGGCCCATGCGTACAGTCCCTGGTCTCTCTCCCCTCTCACAACCCCCCCCCTCCGCATAAGGGGACAGTGATGGCACTCACATGTTGTTGCCTCACCTGCTTTGGACTACACCGGCGACAGGTCCGCTGGGACAGCTCAGGAGTCCTGGCTGCGCAGAACTCTCCCTCCGGGCTCCTGCAACTCCTGGCCCTCCTCTTCCTCTTCCTCCATGCCCTGGTGAGAGCCCTCTGCCCCAGGGTCGATGACCACCTGGGGATCACGGACCGTTCCGCCCCCCAGGGTGTGGATCAGGGCGTCCAAATAGGGGCAGCTCTCTGGGTCTGCCCCTGGTTAGGAGCTGCCCCCTGTGGCCCTAGCATAGGCCTGCTCCTTAATTTTCATCCAAACCTGCTCCTGGGTTTATATGTCTTTTGGTGGCCAGGCTGGCAGCCATCCGCTTGTAGACAGCTGCATTCTTTCATCTAGTATGGAGATCAGGGACGTTGGTGGCATCCCCCCAAACCTCAATCACGTCCATGATCTCCGCACTGGACCAGGAAGGTGCCCACCTTCTCCGGCCCCTGGCAAGCTCCTGGGAGCTGGCAGACTGGTCCTGGGAAGTGGTGGAGGGCTGGCTGCCAGTGGTTTGCTGGATCATGCTGAGGCCTGGATGAGAGGCAGCAGCAGAGTGGCTCTGGGATGGCAGGCCTGGTGCTAGCCACAAAAGACTGTGGCCAGACTCTACCCCTTTAAGGGCTCCAGAAGCGGGAGGGAAGAGAGGAGTTTTCCTGGTTAGGGACTGAGTGGCCAGCAGGGCACCCTGGGAAGGGCTGGAGGCCCCCATTTTGAAATAGCCCCTATTCCCTGTCTACACAGTGCCTATTTCGAAATAGCTATTTCAAAATAGGTGCTATTCCTTGCAGAATGAGGTTTACCAATTTTGAAATAAGGCTTGTGTAGATGCTAGAAAAGTTATTTCGAAATAACGGCTGTTACTTTGCTGTGTAGACATACCCTCAGTCAGTGAAACAACCGACTAGGGCATTATTTTAAAAATAGCATAAGTTAGCACTGAATAATCAATTCCTCATCTGTTATTACACACATTTTAAAAATCAAATGTACTTTTGAATGTTCTTGTGCTGTTTACTTTTTACCTTCCACCCAACTCAAAACAATGTTGCTGCTGAATCAGGTTCTCTTCAGCTTCATTTTCTGGTCATCCCACATTTAAATTCTGACTAAAGGTACGTCTAGACTACATGCCTCTGGCGACAGAGGCATGTAGATTAGGCTACCCGACAGAGTAAAATGAAGCGGCGATTTAAATAATCGCCGCTTCATTTAAATTTACATGGCTGCCGCGTTGAGCCGACAAACAGCTGATCAGCTGTTTGTCGGCTCAGCGCGATAGTCTGGACGCTCCCCTGCCGACATCAAAGGGAGTTGTCGACAACCCAGGTATGCCTCCTGGGATGAGGCATACCTGGGTTGTCGACAACTCCCTTTGATGTCGGCAGGGGAGCGTCCAGACTATCGCGCTGAGCCGACAAACAGCTGATCAGCTGTTTGTCGGCTCAACGCGGCAGCCATGTAAATTTAAATGAAGCGGCGATTATTTAAATCGCCGCTTCATTTTACTCTGTCGGGTAGCCTAATCTACATGCCTCTGTCGCCAGAGGCATGTAGTCTAGACGTACCCTTAATCAGAAAAACATCCTAATAGTTTTCACAAAACAGAGTTAATTTATCTTCGTAGATGAAGTGACTGGACAGCAGAACAGATTCTGCTGTGTCACATGGTGAAAGCAGAAGGAATGCCTTCCAAATCAGCTACACCAGTGTAAAGCTCATGTGAGCTCAGAGTGAGGCCTATTATCACTTTACAAATGTGGTAGTGATCTAGGGCGTGCGTGGCACACATCCACAAGAGTAATGCCCCGTTGTCTGATGCTGCAGCCCACACACCATCAAATCCCTTTCACATTTCATGAGGTGAGTATCGCAGGAGGCTTTGTGGACAGAGTGCTAGCAGTCAGCTCAGCTGGTAATTCCATGCACTCCACACCCACAGGAGAGACAGAGGTGTGACTAGGCTGAATGAAGATTTGGGGTTTTTTGTAAGTAGGGCCATAAACCATGCCTCTAGAAATAACTGTTACAATGTCTGTTCTCACATGCTTCTGCTTTTATCCATGCGTTATGGTCAGTTGCAAACTCACCGGAAATGTTGGCAATGAATGATTGCATTAAGGGAACCAGGCTGGGTTCTGATGGGGCTAGCAATGTGACTGCTGATCCATGCCCCTCTGACACGACTGATTGGGGGTGATGCTATGTGTGGGAGGCCAACGTCAAGCAAGTCCAGGAAAGCAGAGCGAACAATGAGGGCGGGGCTCTGTGGCAGGGCCACAGTGAGCGTGCAAATAGCAAGCACCCCCAAACCACCGGTTACTTTTGAACATCTTGGTCAGTGACTCTGAATAAGCCAGTAACACATTTACACCTGGAAGGAGTTACCTTGCCTTCTCTGGTGTCACACTGCCCAGTCAAAATGCATTCCACAGTTGTGTAGGAAAATTATGCACCGCCCTCTGTTTTCTTTTTAAACTGGATGCAGACTTGGCAGGCAGCCTTTGCTAATAAGCTTGAGCAGAAAAGCCTAGTGGAGACAAGTTAAGAAATGTTTTAAGGACTGTTTGTTTTGGCACAAAGCACTTCCTACCCTTGAAGGGATGATCAGAAGCTATTGCCTGCTTGCCAGCTGCTAAATTATCCAGGAAGTAGCAGTTTCGTCCTTCTCCCACGTAGAAGTATATTTAAACTCACAGTTGTCTGTCCTATAAGTGCTGGGCAGCACTGAGGTGTTACGTACTGTCTTATCTGATGTGCAGAGAAAAGCCTTGTGCCAATTCACAATGCTCTATGTATCTCATGTAGAGATTTAGCAGAGTTACTAGTTAATATCTTGTCCAGGGTTGAAGAGAGAGGTGAGAGAAACAAACTGTATGTGTTTGGTTTTTTAAATTGTCACTTTTTAAAAATTGTCATCCCAATTCCCAGCAGTCCTCTTTTGCCTGGCCACCAATTGATGCTTGTATAATTTTCTATGAGAATAAGAGCTAGAGCTACTCATGGATTCAGGTGCTTTGTTTCCCAGCCACTGTAAATACATAAATCCAAACTTCAGAGCCTCACGTTTCCCCACTCAGCTCCTGTTTAGGCCCACGCATTCCCTAATCGCCCATCTGTCCTCCAGGGAAGTCCTCTGTGTGCTTGAATATCTGCCTGTATGTATCTATGAAGCTGCTTAGATCCTAACCTCAGACCATTCCCTCATCTTGCTTGCCTGTGGGGCCTTCTTTGGTAGGTGCTCAAAGAGGCTGCTTACTGGATGGCGCCCCACACCAAACAGAGTTGGAGAGGGAGCAGGGGTCTCCTTGTATGTCCAATACTCTGGGGATTGCAGCACTTACCCAGAAAGTAAAAGACTCAGGTTCAAATCTCCACTCTACCCTATTCAGAATAGAGATTTGTATCCAGCTTGTCCACCTCTCAGGAAAGTATCCTAACCCCCTAGATTAGCAGGTGGTCTGCAGGGAGTCTCCCCTGTAGGGGTTGTTTAACTTTGTGGGAAATGCTTAAATAGTCACTGGAGCAGGTACTTGACCATGAGTTTCCCAGGTGAGTGTGCTAACCACTAAGCTAGAGAGTTACTCTGACTCACTGGCTCATCAGAGGCTGGCTGTGCTGCATCACCTACACACTGTGTTCCCCAAGGTACATAAATCCTTCGGCCTGTGCTCAGACACAGAAGAGTGCTGGCTCCTGCTACTGATGGGCTACATCTAGACTACATCCCCTTTTCGGAAAAGGAATGTAAATTAGATGTATCGCAATTACTAATGAAGCGGGGATTTAAATCTTCCCCGGTTCATTAGCATAAAAATGGCTGCCGCTTTTTTTTGCACAGAGCTTTGCTGGAGAAAAGCGCCAGTCTTAACGCTGATCTTGCGGAAAATAAAGCCTTTTCCGAAAGATCTCTTATTTCATAGAGGGATTTAGGGATCTTTCGGAAAAGGCTTTATTTTCCGCAAGATCAGCATCTAGACTGGTGCTTTTCTCCATCAAAGCTCCGTGCCGAAAAAAAGTGGCAGCCATTTTTATGCTAATGAAGTGCAGGAGATTTAAATCCCCACTTCATTAGCAATTGCAATATGTCTAATTTACATCCCTTTTCCGAAAAAGGGATGTAGTCTAGACATAGCCATGGTGTCAGTCAATGGTGTGGACTGGATCAGTAGGCTGCACATTGCATGAGGTTTAACTCATCACCTTTGGCCCAGTCACAGCCACTATCAGTAATTTACAACATAGCATGAACACTGACTCATGAAACTGGCCCTAAAAAAGGTACCATAGACTACACACACATCTTGCTGGGTTTGTTGTGAATGTTTCCCCAGTCTGTGAAAAAACTTCTCTTTTTATTTGTAACCCCCAAGGAGATTACTTGGATTCCCAGGGCCTTGTCTGCTGGCAGCTCAGGGAGAGGCTCTGAGTTTGCCTTGGCTCCCCCTCCCTACCAGGGCCAGAGTCTGCCCAGCAACCCAAAGGGAGATAGATGCCCCTCCCAGGGGGAAGGAGAGACCATTGTTGAAGGGAGTCTGGAGCCAGCAGGGCAAGGGGAGGGCTGGCTGTGAGGGAGCTAGTAAGCCCCAGGCCTGCATGCAGGGTTCCCCCTGAGAACTGGCCTCTAGGGACCTGAAGGCAGGATCCCTCAGCTGGGTTTTATGTCTCCACTGTTGATTCCCAGTTTGTGGAGTTTGCTGGGAGGCTTCCCCAGCCAGGCTGAGTTGGCTCTCCGGCTCCCTGTGTGAGAGAGTCACTGCATGGTCAGCTCTGCTCTAGGGCGAGTTCAGGGCTGCTGCCTGCGGTGTGGGTCTGAATGCTGGGCTAGGAGGTTATAGTTTGAATTTCGGTGCAGTTGTGTGGCCTGCACCTTGAGCCCTGCACCCCTTCGCGGTGAGGGGAAATTCTGGGACCGAAGCAGCCTGATTCCTGCCTGAAGAGGATCCCTGCCAGAAGAGACCAGCCCCTCTGCAGAGACTGAGTCATCTCTGAACCTGAGGCTCATTCATGGAGCGTGTGAGTGCACCAGTTTTTAGTTAGGGAATTTGTTTGGGGATTTTATTACCTGACGCATATTAAACCTGTGGAGGGATTTACTGCCTTCTCCCATTTGACAGAATTACATGGGGAGTCACTACAGTAGACAGTATAATCTTGCTCTCTACAAGAAGGGATAAAGTAGCTTCCCCTTTTGCTTTCATCTGTCTCCGAACCACACAGGTTCCCCATTCTCTGACATTAGCAATCTCATCTTCAATTTGTCTAATTTCCCATTCAGTGGGTACATTAGTGAGCAGAAAGTGGCGTGCAGGGTCAGCTCCCTCCAGCTGACACCAAGCTACAAGCCTCTTCTGGTAATCCATACTGGGAATTTACTTAATATCCCAGGAAGACAGCAGGAGTGTATATAAGGTATTGAGTTTAAAAGACGGGATCCCAGCAGTGCCTCCAATGTAGCGCCCCCTCTTCACCTGGTTACCTTCTTTAAAGCCAATCTCCTTACAGGTTTTGATGGACAGGTCTGGGTTCTTCTGGATCCCGCCACCCACTCAACTTTATTTTTTCTGATGGATTTATTTGGCGGTGTGTGCCCTCCTTCCTGGCAGGGTCACCAGGGCAGCTTGGGAGGAAAATTCTAGCCCAGGGTAATCCCCACATATTTGCCAGATAGTTGGAGACGCCCAGAAAATAGCACAAACACATACATATTTGGGGGTTACATATTTATGAATGACAAAACACACCACTCTTTTGTACCTGCTCTTCAAGCCCAAAAGATATTGCCAACGTGATTGGTCATCAGCACTGTGCTTGTTATGAAACTACACTGGAGAGAAGCTGAGCTGACCGAACAGCTGCAGAGGTCTTTTTAAAAAGCAATTCAACAGTGTGAATTGCTTTTTCCATGATTTTATATTCACAAATGAGCCTTATTTAGATACAACAAACTAAACCTCCTCCCCAAAGAAATATCTGGGGGAGAAGCCTGGATCATCAATTACAAACACTAGAAGATTCATCACGTCATCAGGATGTGATATGCTGGCCCGGAAATGGAGAGATTCCATAGCTTCTCTGGATTGTTTTGTAATTGTGTCTTTATGTGTGGTTCCTCTCATTCTTTTTATTAATTAGATAAAAGCCAGATTTCCAGAGAGACAGTGACATTAGTGTCATCAGCCTGTAATCTGTCAAGTCCCTCCAAAACTTTCATCGATTGCTTTTTCTCTGTCGAATCCCTCGTTGTGAATAATGTACATTGGATTTTGATCAAAAGCCTCCAACTACTCGGTGCACATTTGCACACACTTACCATAGCTGGATTCACATGTAGACATACATGTCCATTACAAAGGCTCAATTCCATGCCCTTTGTGCTGCCTGAGGCCAAACTCCCTGTGAGGGAGTGAAGAGAGAAGGGCCTGGCATTGCAGGGGTTAAACGGAGCCTTTTGGCCCAACTAGCTCTGCCCTGATTTACCTGTAGCCAATGCCAGGCTTGGAGGGAGGATAAAAAGATGGAGCCTGGTTCAGTTAGGGGCTGATCAGCAAGGAGAGAGGAGTGTGGTTCTGCAGGATAGAAACCAAAGCTTGTCCACCCACAGGAGCAAGTAAGCCTCCCACCCCTCCCCTGGGAGAAGGGGTGGACCCTGCTAGAACCCTAACTAAGGAGGGAATCTGGACTTTTGGGGCCATGCTATAAACCTAAGGGCAATAGTAATATAGTGGGCTGGAGTTCTGAGGCTGGGGGCAGCAGCAGCAGGGTTCTGCACCCCTTTTCTACTGGCTAATTCTGGGATGTAACCTAAATCTGTACAAGAATGTGAAGTGAGGAAAGCGCAGAATGGGTCTTATGTTAATGTGAAGTCTATAGCTGGTGGATATTTCTGTGCCTCATTAGGGGAGAGAAAAACATTAGGCAGTGCCCCATTCCTGTTCATTGCTCGATTAAATTTGACTAGCTGGCATTCATTTTCTATGAGTAAAATAAATCTGACAAGGATTGAAGCTAGAAGAAGTTTCAGAACACACTGTAGTGGGGTGAACTGGCTGCCCATTGACCTGGAAGTGGAGGAACCCCTCCAGAGCTATGTCTACACTTGCGGCTTCTTGTGTGAGAAATATGCAAATGTGGCTAAGTGTGGAATATTGCCGAGCCTCGTTTGCATACCTAATTTCTTGTGCAAGAAGCTGCGAGTGTAAACATAGCCCAGGAGCCAATTTGGGCTCAGCCTAGACCTTCTGTCACCTGACCAGAAGCCGGGGGGCATGGCTAGGGCTATAAAAAGAGAGCCTGAGAGCTTGGTCTGGGCCCAGCCTCTATAGGAGACAGAGGCCTGCCCGGAGCTCCCTACTAGAGAGGCTGAGACCTGGTTCTGGCCTCCCATTGCTGCTGACACAGAAGCTTGCTTGGAACTGCCTGCTTGGGAGACAGAAGCCCATCTGGAACCTCCAGTGGACCTACCCTCTGACCCAGAGGAACCAGAAGCCGGCTCAGTGCTCCCAGCTGGGGAAACTGAGGCTTGGCCTGGGCCTCCATGGGCAGTCGGCCCCGAGGACGTACCAGGCCCTGAGCAACCCTGCCTGCTGTGGCCAGCCTACCAGCTGGAGCACCGGGACCTGCAAGCCGCTGAGGTCTGGGTTGGCCCACTGAGCCCCCTGTGGGATGACACCGCCCTTGATGCCCCCTGTGACCTGCTGGAGACCCAGGTACCCACTGAAGGGGAGATGGGAAGTGACCCAGGGGATAGCACAGGCTGGTAAAGGCCCTAGGCCAGCATGTTGTGGGCTGGAGCCCCTGCTGAGCCAGCAGCAGCTGCTCTGCTGCATCTAGGGTTTTGGGTTGGGGCGCAGTGGAGTGGGTGGGCTGTGCCCCCCCTACCGGGTGTCAGTCTCCCCTTCACCACCACTGCAGGCGAATTGCCTGCCACTCTCCTGAACAAGAAGCCCCAAACCAGGGCCTGTCCACTCCTTCAAACTGTTAAACTGCTTCATTGTTGCCCAGCCTGGAACAAGGCCTGGGCTTCTGAACTTATACCCCTGGGTTATTGTTGTCTGCTCTGACTGAGGGCCAGGACTAATTGAATTTATATCCTGTTACCTGTGGCATGCCCTGAACCAGGGCAAGGCCTTCCTAATTAAGGGATTATTGGCTCAGCCTGAGACCAGGCCTGACCTTTGAAACCTGGTAAACTGTTTGTTGTTGCCTGCCCTGACCTAGGGTCAGGGCCACTGAAACTGGGTGTATTGTAGCCTTGCCTGTATCAGAGGCAGGACTCCTAAGACTGGTAACACAAGGGGTTGTGAACTGTTCACCCTGAGCCAGAGACCGGACTACTTACCTGAGCATCTGGGTACGGCCCGCCTGAAGTAAGGCTGGGCCTTCTAGACTGTGGGATAACGGGGTTGGTTTGTTTGCTATCTGCCCTGCATCAGGACTAGGACTTTGTGCTGGACAACCCAGTATAGAACTCTTTGCCTCTCGCCCAGCTTGCAGCAAGGTTGGGCTCAGGACTCTTTGCCTCTTGCCCCAACCTGGACCAGGCCGGGTGTTTGAAACTATTGACTGAAGGGTTTATTTTGGGTGTTTGTGCAGTGGGGCGGACTGGCCGCCCGCTGACCCGGAGGTGGAGGACCCCCTGCGGGCAGCCTAACCGACTTACGTTCAGCTTAATACTGAATGTATGTGCATGTTGTGAAACCTGCTGTGAATGTATGTTGTGAACATACAACCTACATTGTTCAGCAGTATACATCAGACATATTCACAGCTATGGGTTCCTCCCTGCTGACTTGAGTCCCAACACTACTGCTAACCCTCTCAATAAATCATAGAGTGAGGAGCAGGGTGAGCTGGGAACAGATCATATGCATGCAAATGATTGTAAAAAACCTTATCAGCTGTGTGGCAGTGGTGGTATAGATTGCTGGCTTGCAGAGTCTCTGATAACTTCCAAAGATTCCATAATTCAAGATGTTCCTTTTAGCTGCAAACCCACAGTCCAGAGACTGGAAGCAGAAGGGAGTGAAGGTGGTTTGTCTCTTTATAGGCTTTACCATGGGCATGGAAACTTTCTGTCACAAACGAAGCCCATAGCCCCTGTCTATGGAAAGTTACTGGCCGAGACGGAGTACATGGTCTCATGAGTAAATCACATGTCCCTATATGTTTTGCTGAATCCCAGTCAGTGGTCAGCCACTCCTTGCTGTCTGACGGATCCAGAAGATGATCTATTAGGTAGTACGATGTTTTTTCAATAGCCCATTGTGAGATTGAGGTGTCCTTGATAGACCATCACCATCAACATGGAGCTGTCTAGCCCTGCTGTAAACCCTACTTGGGGCATATCACCCAGGAGTACAGCACAGGTTTAAGATGCAAGTACATAGCGGCTGTGTCTAGACAGGCAAGTTTTTCCTCAATCATCTGCTTTTGCGGAAAAACTTACCAGCTGTCTACACTGGCCGCTTGAATTTCCGGAAAAGCACTGACGATCTCATGTAAGATCGTCAGTGCTTTTCCGGAAATACTATGCTGCTCCCGTTCTGGCAAAAGTCTTTTTCCGAAAGACTTTTGTGCAAAAGGGCCAGTGTAAACAGCACAGCACTGTTTTCTGCAAAAAAGCCCCAATTGCGAAAATGGCGATCGGGGCTCTTTTGGAGAAAACCGCGTCTAGATTGGCCATGGATGCTTTTCTGCAAATCTAAATGTGCTTTTCCAAAAATGCTTTTAACGGAAAACTTTTCTGTTAAAAGCGTTTTTGGAAAATCATGCCAGTGTAGACGTAGCCAGCTAGTATTCATGACTTCAGATACGAAGATATGTGCATATAAACAGGATAATCATACATAGCAAATCACCACTTTGCAATTATTATATAATGGTGGTAGCAAGCAGTCATCAGTCTTGTACAAAGCATCACAGAAACACACATTTTTCATCTTTGCAATTACCTTGGGCCTCATCTGTCTCCATGAAATTTGATCATGATATCTAGAATATAACATGAACCAGATTATAACACAGCCACAGATTTGACTGGTATAATATTTGTAGGTATAGTAGAAAGTGCTGAGCTATGAAATGGTCCATAACATTCACCTTTTATTAAAGGCAGTTATCTTTTGATCACTTATAGTAGCAGCACACACAAAAAATCAGGGCCTCAGTTCTAGGTGCTGTATATATTAATGGAAATAGTTCCTTCTGTGAACAGCTAAACAGGTAGGATAGACAGTGGGCAAGAGAAATATTGTCCCCATTTTATTTACTGAAGCAAAGAGAAAATAAATGATTTCTCCAAGGTCAGTCAGACTATGTCTACGCTATGGGGCTTTATCAGAAAAAGGTACGCAAATTCAGAAGAGGCGTCTGCTCTTCCGCAAAAAAAGGGGGAAGAGCAGATGCATTTTTCTTGGATAGCTCTGGAAAATCCCAAGGTTTTTTCCTCTGGTATCATGGAAAAACCCCGTAGTCTAGATACAGCCTTAGTGACACAACTAGAAACTCAATTTAATTCTTGAAGGTCCTAATCTAGTGCCTTAACCATAACCACCTTCTCTAGACTGGGAAGAGAAGATGTACAGAAATATAATTGTGTGTATTGTAGACTGACTAACAAAATCTGCAAATTAAGTGGATCAAAAGTCTGTCTCTCTAGTGGGAATTTAAAGTGGGGAACAAAATACTTTGTGCCTCCCCCCCTCCCCACCTTTCTATTTCTTCAGCAAAACCTTAAAAAAAGCTAAACTCAAGCTCCACAAGATTTGAAAAACCGAGACCTCGGTCCACTCCAAGCAATAAAGCATAACACATAATGTTGTCAATGCTTGCTGCTGTTGTTGCTCTGTCTTTTGTTGCCCAATGCAAGGACATGTCACAACATTGCACAAAGATGAAAGCAGCCACTTTAATCATATTTTCCCTATCTGGTAAATACCCTTTATTTAACTTTACCTAGCTTTTTCCCACAGATTTTAGATAATTTTTAGTGCTTGCAAACTTCTAACAGCTAGTGTAGATACAACAACAAAACTCTCTTGGTGAGTGCCTGAGCAGATTTAATTCAAACTGTGACTGCGCTGTAACCGTGTTTTTTGAGATGTATTGCCTGAGGACACTCAACATGCAAAGGGTGTGTGATTCATCTCAGCAAGAGCCGGTGCTGGGGTGACAGTGAAAAGCTCAGCGTGTGTCCAGAAAAGCAGCCATCAACAGAAGAGGAAAGCCACACAAACGTTCTGTTCATGCCACAATTCCTGCTCCCCTCAGAGCTCTACTGGGTACTTTTACAATGTGAGACTGATTATTCTCCCCCTTCCCCCCCCCTTTCCATCAGTATACTGTGCGATACTGAAGTTTTTTTTTTTCACCTTCACCTTTTCTCTCAACAAAAATGAGAAATTGTGATTAAAAATCATCCAGTCCTGGAGGGTGGGGGTTATTTCATTATTTTAAGCAGCCGGCTGGATCTGTTCTAACACAGAACATCTCACTGGGAGCTTTTCATGGCACCTGGAATTGCCTTTCCAGTGTTAATCTGCTGTTTTCTATTTCATATTTTGTCACTATAAAATACATCATCTATGCTGTCATAACTTAGGCACTATTAAAGACAACAGAATAACAACTAGTTGTGCAACCAATATTTGACATCCTGTATTTCTCATGCCACTAACTAGCTTGCTTGGTCCTCATAAAAGGGTAGTACGGTGAATACTGTCCAGCTATGATACCTTCTGTGCTTTACAGGCATTTGAAAGCACCAACCACTGTGGTGTCTTGGTCAAGGTAGCGCCAGGGTGAATGTGGAATGGATGGACAGATAAGCTTGACATGTAAAGATAGTGCTCTTGTCAGCCTCATCTTTGCCCTTCCTCCCACCCCTTTTTGTTTGTTTTATGCTGAAAAGATAGTCCAAACTCAACACAAATGTACCACATGGTGATGTATTATTGCCTGCCTCTGAAATCATCTTAAATTCATCTTTGGCTGCATCAAGGCTGTTCCCCACTCTGGCACTGTGAGGGTAGGAGATAGGGGAGCCTGCAAGAGACTTTTAAAAGCTTTCTACTAAAGACTTGTGTTTAAAAACTCCCCAAGATCACAGATTTGCTTGTTTTGGATTGGTATCACTGCCACCACCCAAATGCAAAACCTCTTTGAAAAACCCAGGAAGGCACAGTTGGGAATTCCTGTGAGGTATCTTGATGTTCTTTTAACCCTCCCTCAGGAGAGAGCTTGAAAACTAATTTCTTAGTTGTTTGGTTTTGCAGTCTAGGACACAAGAATCAGATCATGGTCTTAAAAAGGTGATTTTTTTTTTATTAACACCACCAAAAAAAGAAAACACACTTTGTGCAGCATTACTTGGTTGCTAGGTGTTACAGACCGAGGGGGGAGGATTAAAACACAGAATTGCTTCCCTGGGATTCAGTTTAGAAAGTTAAAGTTATAGGCTGTGTCTAGACTGGCAAGTTTTTCTACAAAAGCAGCTGCTTTTGCGGGAAAAACTTGCCAGCTGTCTACACCGGCCGTTTGAATTTGCACAGGAACACTGACGATCTAATGTAAGATTGTCAGTGTTCTTGTGCAAATACTACACTGCTCATGTTCGGGGGGAAAAGCCCTCTTGCGCAAATGCTTTTGCGCAAGAGGGCCAGTGTAGACCGCTTAAACTGTTTTGCGCAAAAACGCCCCAATGGCGAAAATGTCGATCGGGGCTTTCTTGCGCAAAACCGTGTCTAGATTGGCACGGATGTTTTTCTGCAAAAAGTGCTTTTGCACAAAAGCGTCCGTGCCACTCTAGACACTCTTTTCCACAAATGCTTTTAACAGAATTTTTTTTCCGTTAAAAGCATTTGCGGAAAATCATGCCAGTCTGGACGTAGCCATAGTGTAAGGCAATACTTATGTGCTCAACACAGAAATCCAACAAACCCCCCAAATAAAGAAAATAACCTGATCGCATCTGACTAAACATTCCCTGTTCTGTTCACATACCTGCCATTTCAGGATTTAATCATTCCTTAGGCATAAATGTCACTGGATTCTCCATGCTTGGTTCCCTGGCTTATTTCATCCTCTGAGGCTGCTTTCTGGTTACACAACAGGTACAGGAAGGTTACAGCTTCCAATTTAAAAGCCCACACTCTGTTACCATTGGCTTTCTTGGTCTACTGCCAACTCACTTTCTGCTTTCCTAGCATTCCTCGGGACTCCCTATGATCCACCGTCTATGGTTTTAATCATTACAGGCAAGACAATTTAAGGAGTTAATCACTATGGGTTAAATAAGAAAAGACATTAGCTAATTGAATGACTGGAATGTCCAAAAAAAAAAGTATTACTTCTTCTTTCCCCTCCTTCCTGCCCCTCCAAGCTGTGTAATCTCCTTTGCACTTTTTTTTAAAAGATTAAATCTATGAACACTTTTTTGTCACTATGCTGAGCAGCTAAGATCAGATGGGCTAATGAGAGGCACACATTAAATATAAGTATTAAAACTGAGGTAAAAAAATTACCATAAAGCCTACCGATTTCTAACCAAATATTTGCAATTTTCCCAAAACCTTGAATTCAGGATAGCTGGCAACACTTGTCTTAAAGCATCCCAATCATGAATTTCATGATACTTAATGCATAATCAAAGCCCCACTGTTCCTGGAGTCACATGAACATCAAAGTCTCAGCTTTCAGTGAAAAAGCCCAACTGAATCAAAGAGCAAATAAAAAGAACATAACCTCATGCAGTTTCTATAAAGTAGGGGTCTCAAACTCAATTTACCTTAGGGACCGTGCTAGTCCTCAAATCCTCTTGGCTGGCCAGCGAGCATGTTCCCTCCAGCAGGACTCTGGGGAGGGGGCAGTGGTCTCCACTCATAACCCCTGCACTTCTCCCAGCCCCTACTGCTGGCCCTTCTTGCTTCCCCTGGGTAATTAGAAACCTGAGGGGAGCCCCCACCAGCAGCTGTACTGTGGGATTAGTGCTGTGCGGTTAGTCCACTGATGGCATATCCCATGGCCCAGGGAGGTGTGTGCAGTGTCGTGATCCATAGTTGAAAGCTGTGAAACTATTAACTCATTTTTGACTAGATATCAGTGATGCTAACTATCGGTTTGATCACAAGCCCCTGATAATGATTCTCCCCCCACCCCCTGGAAAGCTCCAGTCACATTATTAGAATGAAGCCAGATCTGGGAACTTTACAACCTGATGCCTCATGCACCACTATCAACTGTGATCATTTTTAGTAGATTATGCTTGTTTGTTGGTGCATGGAATTGGAGGAGAATCCCAGCCTTCTTTTTCTTTTTCTTCCCCGGGAAGACTTTAGGTTTCATGGTTTGTGTAGGAAATCTAGAAACCCTGCCCTGGGTTCAGCCAAAGACCTCAAATACCAGCTGCCAAATAAAATTACATTTGGGCATCTTTGTGATTTCAAGAAGCCATTCTCTTTTGGGGGATTAGGAATGCTTTGGGGGATTTGAATGCTTCCAGTTGGCAGTATGGTCTATGCCAGTTGATAGCGTGTCTATATCTTGGAAGCCAGAGAGACCAGGATCTTACAAAAGACATGAAACTGGATCCTCATCCTGACACCCCCATCGTCCTTTTTTTAGGATGTTCCCCCCGCTAACATTTGCGCACTCGTACTGGAATCCAGTCTGCGTCCCTGCTAACATCCATGTCCTCACGCTGAGAGCCCCCAGCCAGCCCTGCCCTACACATCAGCTCAGGCAGGTCCTTGGCCAGTGCAGTTCACATACAGCAGAAACAGCCCAGCGTGACTTCCCAGATACAACGGGCGTCCTCTGCAGCCAGGACTAGGTGAGCTTTGGGGTCTGGGTCCTGCTGGGAGCAATGTCTGAGGGCGAGTCTTCAGCCCCTGAGAGTAACCCTCTGGCTCCAACTCTGGTCTTGACCCTCAGCTTGAGAACCATCGGTCTAGTTCTGGTGGTAAACACCATGAGCTAAATCACACTCCCAATTACACAGATGTAAATCTGGAGTAACCTGGCTACAGCATCCTGAGTTACTGGATTTACCCCAGTGTCAGAGCAGTTTCTGGCCCTTTTATGCTTGGCACACTTCATTATTAGCAAACGTTATTTTGGAATTTTCTATTTTCTATTATTTTTCTAAATCAGCAAAACATAACTGTGTCCCAGAAAGAAAACTGCCTTTATATTTTCTATTTGGTTGTGGCCATCAATAAATTCCTCCTGAATTAAACTGTTCCCCTTGCCATCCCTGGATAGAAATTGAGGTGGGCGGGCCAAGGAGTGGAGGAGAAGTAAGGATGCAATGCACTTTGCTGCTTCAGAAATTGAGTTGGAAGAACTCATTCTTGGTTGTGCCTCTTAAATCTCCAGGATGCATGCTTTAACTACCTAGCTTTTGCTCTTATTTTGTCCATTTAACTTCCCTGTGAATCACTTGTTTTAAATCTCTGGAAAGGGGATATGGAGGGCAAACACTGACAAAGTTATCAGGAACTTCATAAACTTAAATTCTGCTGTGGCGTGAACTTTCAATAGATGCCAATTCCATGCATTATTTTGCCTTTGCTTTAAAATAATACATTGCAAGCCAGAGAAAAATGTTTGTGTTTTGATTGTGGCAGAGCAGCTCTGTTCATCCCTGCTCTTATCAGTACAGATTGCTTTGCTTTCATTAACTGTTAACCTTTCCAAAGATAACAGGAGGAGGTTCTTTAAGTTTTCCTCAGTCTGATTAAAAAGATTTGTGAGGTCTGTTGAGGCCATGACTTTCATATTCTGTATTCTTTTTTCTTCTTTCAGCTGGTAGTTACTGGCCTACTTGTACATGTCGGGTTTTTTTAAGAGACCACCACCCAGAATGTGGGAATATTTATTTATTTATTCCCGCACCGGCTGCTTTGCCCTATGCTAGACATTAATTGCCTGCTTTTGATTAGCGATGGTGAAAATCATGCAACTGCTGTATTTTTCCAGCAGAAGTAACTACTAGTGCTGTCAATCACAGTTAGCTCATGTGATGAACTCAAAAAATTACTTGCAATTTAAAAAAACTAATCATGAATAATCAGTTTTAATCACACAGTTAAAATAGAATTTCAATTGAAATGTATTAAATATTTTGGATTTTTCTACATATTCAACTATATTTCAACATGATTGCTTTTGTGTTGTAAGCAAAACTCGTGAAGTCATTCTGCCGCTCTATTCTGCACTAGTTAGGCCTCAGCTGGAGTACTGTGTCCAGTTCTGGGCGCCACATTTCAAGAAAGATGTGGAGAAATTGGAAAGGGTACAGAGAAGAGCGACAAGAATGATTAAAGGTCTAGAGAACATGACCTATGAAGCCAGGCTTCATGAACTAGGCTTGTTTAGTTTGGAAAAAAGAAGATTAAGGGGGGACATGATAGCGGTTTTCAAATATCTAAAAGGGTGTCACAAGGAGGAAGGAGAAAATTTGTTCCTCTTGGTTTCTGAGGACAGGACAAGGAGTAATGGGCTTAAAGTGCAGCAGGGGAGGTTTAGATTGGACATTAGGAAAAAATTCCTAACTGTCAGGGTGGTCAAATATTGGAATAAATTGCCAAGGGAGGTGGTGGAATCTCCCTCTCTGGAGATATTTAAGAACAGGTTAGATAGACATCTGTCAGGGATGGTGTAGACGGAGCTTGATCCTGCCTTGAGGGCGGGGGGCTGGACTCGATGACCTCTCGAGGTCCCTTCCAGTCCTATTATTCTATGATTCTATGATTAATATAAATTACAACATAGAATGCAACCTGTATAGTGATCACTTTATATTATTTTTATTACAAATATTTGCACTGTTAAAATTAATCCTCATACAAGAATTATAGTGCAATCCATTTATCATGAAAGTGAAAATTACAAATGTTGATTTTTGTTGTTACATAATTGCATTAAAAACCAAAGCAATGTAAAACTTTACAGCCAAGAGGTCCACTCAGTCCTACTTCTTGTTCAGACAGTCACTTAGTGAATCAAGCTTGTTTACATTTTATGGGAGATAATACTGCCCATTTATTATTTATAATGTCGCCTGAAGGTGTTTGCATGGTACTTTTCTAGCTGACATTAGGATGTGTGTCAGTTGGGTTTATTTATTTTTAGATAATGATATTGCTCCACAACAAACTAAATTTAAAACAGGATGACTTAGTAATTTAAAATGAAAAATTACCATAGATCAAATTCCAGTTTCTTATACTCTTGTCATTTCACTGAAGTCAAATTCTATTCTTTTATGGAAGTGTGACATCACTAACATGTAGAATGATAGAATTTTGCCCAAGATTTTTTAAAGTTTTCCCTGAGCAGTTACATTCACTTTGAGACGAATGAACTCATATCCTATTGTATGTCCTTCCCCAGATACAAAAAACACAGCAGAAATCAGAAGTCTGTCATCTAGCAATAGTGCCTAAAGAGGAAGGAACAGTTGCTTAACTGTTCTGCTTCGTGAACCTTTATCTGTATCCAAATAACAGAATTACCCAATTGCTTCTGCTTTTAAATAACCTCTTTGCAAACTCTTTCATCATTTTAAACAGAATTTTGCATGTGTAAGACTTCCTGTGGTTTTAGAGACATTGTTAATAAAGCAACATTTAGCTTGTTGTTTTTACAGAATTTACTGGTTTTGCGCTCTTATATTGGAGACAGGTAGCAAAAAAAGTTAATTGCATCTAAGTGTACATGTAACAAATAGTATAGGAATGTAGTTCTAGGCTTTACAGAAAGGTATACAATTAATTACAAGGCTTCAACTAACCTGAACAAATGTGGGTTTAGAACACTGTGGTTTCAAACCTAACCCCAGACCACACCATAACACAGCTTCCTTTTAAGACATTGATGGATAGAGACCTACTTTGCATGTGGGAGAGAGAGCTGCTGGAATGTTGAGCAGAGCGTTAATGTTCACAGAAATGAAGGGTTGCAGGAATATCATTCAGACCTATTGACTGAGGGCAACTGTAACTTATGCACTGGGTAAATAAAAAAGAGAGAATAGTTGAAGTTGTTGGAAACAGATCAGCTTAGGTAGTTTGGACAAAGAAGACAGCAAGACCTGAATTTAGGGCCTTGGCTTTTGTTATAACCTATGCTAGATATTGGCATTGTTTATTTCACGGGCTATGAAGTTCTAGTGCTTATTTATTGTTTTGTTTTTGTTTTTGTTGCAAGAAGAGCTTTCTGCACAAGTGAGATGTGTTTTGCAGGTAGACTGCTTTGGCCAACTCTGAAATATTACAAAGCTTGCTTTCTCCCCACAATCTTTGCAATAAAACCCAATCCTAGCTTAAGGCTGTAGGTGTAACAATGGCATCTTTTTAAAAGTGTGCAGCTACTTGTAGTGAAAGCTGGGATGGTGATGAAAATACAATGGCGCACAGATTTAGGTACTATTGCAATCCATTGATCCCTCATTCAGCTGTGACCTATTCTGAATTCACCTGATGCTGGAAAAAATACTCAATATTTGTAAATATTTACCAGACTGTATAATAGCTTTATGGAAGGGTCACCAGGGGAAGAGGGGGACAGGGGCAGCCCTTACAGAAGTTGAACTTAGAGAAGGAAGATAAGATGCCACTGCTGATGTTGAGAGTTAAATCATATTGCAAATAGACACATTAAAAAAACAACAACCAGTGTAATATAAGGTTATGGCTACACTATTGCTGAAAGGTGCAATTCAGAGACTTACATGCAGAGGTACTAACAGCCAAGCCAGGTCCCTGGGCAAGGTGGGGAGGGAGCAGCTCCACACTTCCGGAAGGAGTAGGGCCTCAGGTGGAAGGGGCAGGACTGGGGACAGCCACCTAAACTGCAGCTCCCCTCCAGTGTGTGCCTGGAGCAAGTCACACAGCGCATCTGCCTCCCAGGCAGTCCTAAGAACTGCCCAGAGCACCGTGGCAGTGCTCCAGTGGCAATTTAAGGGACTTGGAGCTTTGGGTGCCACAGCTGCAGCCAGGCCCCTTTGAATCACTGGGTCCCAGTGCAATCTCCCCACCTGCAGAGGCTGGCCTGCTTATATGCACTAGCTCTGCCTAAGCTCATGTGCTGAAAGCAGCAGGACAGGCATGCTCAGACTCCTCAAAAACGTACACCCTTGTCCAAGATCCTAGGTACGTACTCCTTGAGCCCGAGCTGCTGCCTGTGGCGAGTACAGTAACACCACACAGGTAGCGCATGCTACCAAAGCAAAACCAAGTTAGGGCAGTTTTTCTGTGCAAGTGCACTGAGGAAAAATCCAGCTTTTGTGCAATGTCACAGTTGCTATTAAGCATGGTGAGCCCATTCAAACACTCTTGCCCCATAGTTGAATGGTGATAGTTCTTTACCAGCTTCAACACAATTATCAAATGCCAAAAAATTAACAAGTGTTCTAAATTTGAGGCCCCCTTTGAGCTTGATGCCCAGGCCAAATGGCCCTCTTGAACCTCCCTCCCCCCCCCCCCCCCCCACGCCTGATTGACCCTGCTTGTCACTTTCTTAACTTTATCTGCCTTGCCCTGGAGAGCCTGCCAATAGTGGAGTGAATAGTTCAGCCTCCATGTACATTCTTTCTCTGCCAATAGGATTTCCTACAGGAAACAGAGTGACACCATCATGGATGCTGTTGTACAGCATATCCTTTCATCAGGAGAATATTAGGAAGTGCTTAATTCAACTGTTCTGTCTTTAGTGTAGCCAAAGTTTACCACAGACGATGCTACCCAACCAAACATCAGTTGTAGCAACTTTACAAAAAAGGATGGCAGTGATTTTTTTCTGAATCTATTTTTAAATCTACTGCAAAATTAAATTTCTTGCTTGAACAGTAACAGCAGGAATATACATTAGCAGCAGAAATCTATTTCTGACCACCTGAACAGGACAGGAACAGTGATTGTGAATTGCTCAGGTAGGTTAGAGATGCTACAAAGGCAGAAAACCCAGTAATAAAGAGGGATTTCAGCTCTTCCCATATTGTCTGGGTATGTGTCACCTCAGGAAGGGATGCAGAAATATATTTTCTAGACATCCTTAAATGTGCCACTTGTCCTGGTACCCACAAGGGGAAAGGCAATTCTTCATATAGTCACAAATGGTGCACAGGATCTGGTTTCAGGTGTGACTAGAGCTGAATTGCTTGGTAATAACATCCTTGTAAAGAGAAAAAAAAATGTCAAAAAAAAAAAAAAATCCACCATAGTAGTATTTAGCATCAAACGGGGGAACTCCACAAAAAAGAGAGAGCTAATTATTGTAAGAGCTCTTTTATCCATCACTTCATCAACCTGCATTTCTGATCTGCACCGGAACTCTGGTTTACAGTGCTGTTGCCACAGGGCAGGTCCACATTTTGGCACCTGAGGCGGGGAGCTCAAATGACGCCCCTAGGCCCCCTCGCTTGGGTCAAAACTTTGAAAGGTCTCAATTCTGCCTTCTTCCTGTTCATGGTACTGCAGAGAGAATACATATTCACCAGCAACAGACACAATTTTCTACACTCTGGGTCCTAGTGGCACCCCCACACAGTCTGGCACGTGAGGTGATGCCTCGGGTTGGCCTCATGGTAAGGCCAGGCCTGCAGGGCTGGAAGGGAGCCTAGGAATGGCAAGGAATGCGGGGTGTTTTCTGAGAGAGTGTTTGGGTCTAGGAGGGGGTTTGGAGCAGTGCATGGGGTATCATAGAACCATAGAGCTGGAAGAGACCTCAGAAGGTCATCAAGTCCAGCCTTCTGCCCTAGGCAGGACCAATCCTAACTAAATCAACCCGGCTAGGGCTTTAAGCTGAGACTTAAACACCTCTAGGGATGGAGACTCCACTACTTTCCTAGGCAACCCATTCCAGTGCTTCACTACCCTCTTAGTGAAATAGTTTTTCCTAATATCCAACCTGGACCTCTCCCACCACAACCTGAGACCATTGCTCCTTGTTCTGCCTTGTATCGGTGAGGTTTGGAGTGTGGTCACCTCCAGTGACCCTTGCAAGTGGCTCCCCTTCCCTGATGTTGCTAGTGGAGGTTCAGCCAGGTGCTCCAACTCCCTGCTGGACCCCAGCCCCTTCCAGGTCCAAACTCTCACCTAGAACCCATGCCCCAGAACCTCCTTACACCCCTGTCCCTGCACTCCAAACTTCTCACTCTGGCTTAACTGTCATTTTAAATTTACTGCCTGCCTCCCCATTTCCCTAGCATGCTGGTTACAATTTTTTTTTACTGTAAATGGAAATTAAAAGGTCCCATTACAAGGGTGAAATACTTACAAACTGCATGGAAACTATTTAAATAAACCATAGTTAAGGTTCAAATTAAGTATATGCAGGGTCAGCTTTAGGAAGTGCGGGACCCAATTCGAACAATTTCGACGGGGCCCCGCAGCAATTTTAGTTGAGCAAAAAAAAAAAAAACCCAGCACAAAATATCCCGTGGCGTCCGTCCCCCCCCTTCCAGCGGTGCAGGAAAACCCTGCACTAAACTCGCACCTCCTGTGGCGCAGGCAGCCGACACACTCCTCCTCCGGGGCCGGCAGGGGTGGCAGATTTGTATAATTTTTGGTGGTGCCCCATTAGCCACACACCCTGACCCCCGTTAACCAGGCCTCTGGAGGTAACACGCTCAGGGAAAGATGGACACATGACCAGAAGTAAAAGGTGTCCTGTCACCCCTCTCGAAGGACTTTTCCCACCATCCTCCTACCAACAGGGATTAGTTTGGCCCCCACCAAACTGCCGTCATGCAACTATCCTGCAATTGCATTAACCCAATGTGTGTGACATTAACTCGGGGGCAGAGAGGCTGGGGGAAGTGTTCCCTCTAAGGCTATGTCTACACTTGCGCGTTCTTGCGCAAGAACCCACAGAGCAGCGACACTGCCCGCCTGCTCTTGCGCAAGACACCCTCTCTTACCATGCCATACTGTAAATTTCCTTGTGCAAGAGCTACACTCTAGTCTAACAGGTGTAAGCTCTCTTGCGCAAGAGGGCAGTGTGGATGCTCGGCAGGGATTTCTTGCGCAAGAAACCCCTATGGCTAAAATGGCCATCGGAGCTTTCTTGCGTAAGAGCATCCACATTGCCATGGATGCTCTTGCGCAAAAGCGCAGTTCGCACATGGCAGTATGAATGTGTTCTTGCGCAAGACTTCTTGCACAAGAACCCTTGTGCAAGATGTTCTTGTACAAGAAGCCACCAGTGTAGACATAGCTTAAGAGTTTCCTCCCATGAGCAGAATGGATTTTGTGTTGTGTACCTGTACTGAGTTCATGTGGCTTGTTTGGATGTGGCACCCAAGTTATTAATAAATATTTTATAAACCTTTACCTTTTCTCTCTGCTGCCGTGTCTCCTCCCCTTGCTCCATCAGCTCCCCTGGTGCCTGCTGCGCCCCAACTCCTCATCCTCCTCTGCTGTCCTGACTCCTGCCCTTCTCACTGCCCTCAGCCCTCCTGTCACCTTCCCCCCTCCACCAGCCCTTCTCTCCCCCCGTGCCCACTCCTCCAGTAGCCCCACTCTGATCATGTGAGCTACCCCTCCTTATCCCCTCTTCTAAAACCTCCCTCTACACACCTGTCCAGCCTCTCTCCTCTGGTGCTGGTCCCTGCCCTGCAAGTGTCTGCCCTTCTGCTTCACCCCCAGAATCCCCTGGTACCTGCACCTTCCCTTAGCCCTGCATCCTCCTGGTGCCTCCCCCTTCCCTTACTGCCCCTGCCCCCTTTGCCCTCTTTTTCCCTGATGCCCACCCCCTCACCACTCTCTTCCCCCATTCACCTCCTGCCCCTCTATGTCCTCACACATGCCTTGCTCCATCCCCACCTTTCTCATGCCCACCCCTTCTTTCAAGCCTTCTCCCAGCACCTCCCCTTCTCCCCTCTAGCCCCCAATGCCCTTCCCTCTCTTCTCCTCTCCCAGCATCACCCTGTCCCCCCTTCGACTGACACCTCCCCTCCTGCCCTTTTCCTCGTTGTCTGCACTTGGCCCCCTGGCATTTGTCTCTCCCCCTCCGCACAAGCCCCTTCCTCTCCCACCCCTTCCTCCTAGTTTTCCCCCTCCCTTACCTTCTGCCTTCCTCTTTGCTGGGCCGGAGTCTGCGCTTGGGCCCCGGACTCCGAACCTGGAGCTAGGCTGAGGGGCGCAATGCAGCACTGAGCAGTTTTAAAGTCCCGGGCCGTGACGTCACGTCACGCCCAGGTGTCTCCCCGCTCACCTGGGAACGCTGTGCATGGCAACAGCAGCTGGCAAGGGAGAGCTGCACTGAAAGCCATGCATGGCAGGGCCGGGCCAGGGCCGAGGGGGACGCTCTGGGGCAGGGTGGGAGAACGCATGGGGTGGCCGGCAAGTGGGAGCTGGGAACTGCTCCAGGCAGAGCTGGGGGAGAGATCCAGCTCCAAATATTGCTGGAGCAAGGCCCCTAGCTCTGAATATTAACTCGCCATCCATGGCGCCCGACACACTTCCGTGTTCAGGGCGTGGGGCCCGATTCGGGGGAATCGGGCGAATCAGCCTAAGGCCAGCCCTGAGTATATGTCCCAAATAGTAATTAAAAAAGAGAACCAAAAAAGTCAAAAAGACTAAACAGCAGAGTAAAAGATGCAGCTAGAGGCTAAAAGCTATCCTTTAAAAATTGGAAGTCAAATCCTACTGAATAGAAAGGAGAATAAACACTGGCAAATGAAGTGTAGAAAAATGCAGTGTTTTCCCCACAAATTGAAATTAGGAGGAGTGTTCAAATTTTCAGGGGGTGTCAGAGCCAATGAGAGTAAAGGTGGGCTGTGTGATAAATGCAAAGTAATGCACATTGGAAAAAAATCTCAGCTATACGTAAAAAAACATTGGGGTCTAAATTAGCAGTTACTGCTCAGAAAGAGATGTTGGTGTCGTGAATGGTTTTCTGGAAATATCCTCTCAATGTGCAGCAACAATTTAAAAAAAAAAAAGCTAATGAGATGTTAAGAACCATTAGGAAAGGGATAGATAAGACAGAAAATACAATAAGGCCACTTCATAAATCTGTGGTACATTCCCATCTTGAATATATATGTTTAAAGTCAGATCACTGCATCCCCCACACCTCCCTCAAAAAAAGCATATTGGCATTGGAAAAGATACAAAGAAGAGCTCCTACAATGATTAGGGGTATGAAACAGGAGGCGAGATTAAAATGGCTGAGGTTTTTTCAACGTGGGAAAGAGACAACTACGCGGGGATATGATAGAGGCCCATAAAATCTTGATTGGTGTGAAGTGAATTAATAAATGTTATTTAATTCTTCTCATAACACAAGAAGTGGAAGGTCACCCAATGAAATTAATAAACAGAATGTTTTAAAAAAACCACAAAAGGAAGTATTTCTTCACACAATCTCCAGTCAACCCATGGAACTCTTTGCTGGGGATGCTGTGAATGTCAAAAATAAAGAGGGCTAGAAAAAGAACTAGATAATTTCCTGGAGGATAGGTCATCAGTGGTTATTAGCCAGGATGGGCAGGAATGCAACACCATGCTCTGAATGTCCCTAGCCTCTGACAGAAGCTGAGACTGGATCACGTGACCTTTGCTTGTTCTGTTCATTCCCTTTCCCTCTGAGGTATGCAGAAATAACCATTGTTAGAAGACAGAATACTTGGCTAGATGGACAATTGTTCTGCCCCAGTAAGGCTGGTCTTATGTTAAAAAAAAAATAAAAACTGAGTACAGAAACTTCTCAAAATAATGATCTCCCAAGATAGCAACAATGCGAGATAACAGCCTTGGCAAATGATGCATTTTAAAAATCTTGTTCTACTAGGAAACATATTTATATAAAATATATGACAAATGACAAATGACAAATCTAGTAATCTGGAGAAAAGTCACTAAAATACAGCCCAACACATAAATATTCCTTTAACATGCCTTTCACTTTCCCTCCCCCACCCCACACATTGCTGTCTTTGCTCAGTGAAGACCCAGAATTCAGAGGTGCTTTCATGTGAAATCACATTGCAGAGGTGGGGGAAGGGGAAGGCATCTTGTGTCTTTCTCCTGCCACTAACCACTAGCTCTGGCCACTGTTATTCATTGTGGCACTGTTCACTCCTCCTTTCTGCTGCCAGTGGGCCTGTGCTGTCACCTTCTGCTGCCACCAGCCACTGTGACCTCTGCAAGTTGATTTCTTGAGGTTCCTCAAGGGAACCTCACTGACAGTGCAGAGGGCTGTCTCTTCCACAGAAACACTTTCCCTCAGCATGTCCAAGCACTTGTACCTGATTATCAGTGAATTCAGTTCTAATGGTCACTTAACAAAGGAAGACACTCTGTGGAGCCTAATCAGCTCTGTCTTTAAGCAGTGGATGGGGGGAGGGGGAGGGGGAGGGGGAAGGGCAGGTCAAATAATGCTTGTGATTCTGAGGCAGACAATCAAGCAAAACACCTGTCCCCACCCTCTCTCTCCACTGGGATCTGGCATCAGAACCCCCTGCTTAGCCAGCGCATTCCAGTGAAAGGAGAAGCCCTCAGGCAGGCCTGGCTAAGGACAGTTTGGCTGCTCTTTACTCATTCCATAAAGATAGCAACCGTTTATTATCCCAGCCCTGGGACAAGCAGCAGTTTTAAAACAAATATAACAAAGCACTTCTTCATATAATGAACAGTCAACTTGTAGAATTCATTGCCAGGGGATATCGTGAGGATCAAAAACAGAATTTCACTAAAAATAAGTCAATAAATTCTTGGAGGAGCAAAGATGATCAAGAATGCAACCTCATGCTGGAAAAGTTCACATGATCGTTCCCTGTTCTGTTCATTACTTCCAGAGTATCTGGCCCAGGCAGAGACAGGATACTGGGCTAAATGGACCATTGGTCTGACCCAGTATGGCCATTCTTATGTTCTTATTTATTCAGAAAACAGGACTATGTAGCACTTTAAAGACTAATCATTAGCTCGCAGACATTTACCTCCCCCCCATCCCCCTTCTGTTCTGAAATTTGATTTGTCCTTTTCACATGTGTTCATTTTTTAAAATTGTATCCTTTGATATATATGGTTGTGACAGTTTTCTTCCACTATTTGAGCTGAGGAAGTGGGTCTGGCCCACGAAAGCTCATCACCTAATAAACCATCTTGTTAGTCTTTAAAGTGCTACATAGTCCTGTCTTTTGTTTCAGCTACACCAGACTAACACGGCTACATTTCTATCATTATTTATACAGTATATCTTTTAGGGTTTGAGCAAGAGTTGGCATATACAGTAAATCTCTCTCTCTTTTGGTTTTAAGTGATAGTTTATAAACACTAATCCAAAAGGGCACAAGTTGTGGGGATGAAGGTTTTTTAAAAAGTTCTTAGTATTTATCTAGGTAAGAGCATTCGCTTCTTTTCTGATTAAACTGTGTTCAGTCTTATATAGAGAAATTCTGGGATTAAGCGCGCACACACACACACAGGTATTAAAGCAATAGACTGTCATTTGGTTGATCCCTTCAACGCTGCACAATCTGGTGTGCACAAAAATAATGCAGACAGTGAGCAGCTGAAAAGAATACAAAAAAACCCCTTTTCCAAAGGTATGTATTATACTCTGGTAGCATGGGAAGTGGGTGGACGTAAGGCTGGGGGAGGCAATCCACCTGCTCCACCCCTTCTGCCTGAGGCCCCACCCCCACAGGTGACAAATCCTCCCTCACTGGGGCCTCCAGCCCCTTATGGGAACCTCCCTGGCCCAGAGCATGGAAGAGCACACTGCCCCAGCCTCCCTAGCCTTAGTGCAGCTGAAGCCTTGGAGCTATGCTGAAGCTGGGGGTGGAGTGTGGGCGGGGAAATGCTTCCTCCCGCCTCTTACACCCGCTGCCTATGTCTGTATGTCAGTTTGTGCTGCTCAGTCTTGAACTGCCTTCGTTTGCATGTGCTCAGATGAATACTGTTGTAGGGGACTGGCTGATTTAGGGGAATGGTAAAAAACAACAAAACCTTCTAACTGATGGCTGCTGGTTCAAAGCTAAGCTAGGTTGATGATTTCTAAGATCAAGAACTATTCATCAGCCAGAAAAAGCTCAGATCAGGATCCAGCTTCACACTTCCTATCTCTATGGTGGGCAGAAAACTCAGTCCCTAGATCCAGATGTATGGCATCTCACAAAGCGGGTCTTGTCCATGAAAGCTGAGGCCCAAATAAATCTGCTGGTCTTTAAGGCACTACAGGACAGGATTCCTCATTGTTTTTGTACATACAGACTAATGTGGCTATTTGTCACAATGCCAGAGCTGGCCCAAGGTATGGGCGAGCCAGACTACCACCCGGGGCGCCCCATTGTAGGGGGCTCCGTGCGGGGCTGCCAGGCTGGGTGGGGGCAGCACTGCGCATGCGTTGTGCGCCTGGGGGCGGGGCCGCACGTGTCACACTACCAGGGGCGGCACCATGCTCCCGGGACGCGCGAATGGCTCTGCCCTGCACAATGCAAGGCACTGCATTTAGTCACATGAAGTGGAAATCCATCAACTTCATGAACAAATGTGCACAGATACAGACAGACATCATCTTCCTCTCCATGCATCTGATGAAGTGGGTCTTTGCCCACAAAAATTTCTGCCCAAATAAATCTGATCGTGTTTAAGGTGCCACAGGACTCCTGTGATACTTGTCTCTAGATTCAAACACTGACATATGTAGGAGGCTGAATTCAAGATCCAAATGGGGACTTCTGCAAAACCCTGTGTGTTTAATTTTTCTGTATAGTACACCAGAGTGACTGTGAATGAAGGTTTGAACATCTGCTCCTGGGTGTAGGTCTGAGCCCCTAGCTGTCTAGTTCAAGTGATGTGATGTACGTATAATATCATAGAGTGATTAGTTTATTTGCTAGACGACAAGGACATAACAAATCAATTATAGTGGCTGTAATGGTTTCCCATGTTGGTTGTCTTAGATCAGGAGTGGGCAAAAGGGCCTCCGCGGCCTGGATCCAGCCTGCCAAGCAGGTTGTTTTGGCCCGCAGAGGCCCTGCCTCTCCCCTGCCCCCAAGCCAATTAAAGCCTGGGGGCGGGGGAAGCGCACGAAGTTTCCTCTGCCCTACCAGGAGCATGCAGCACTTTGAAGTGCACTTTGAAGTGGAGATCGCTGATGCTTGGTGGCAAGTGCTGGGTTAATGAGATAATTATTTTAATAATATCAGATATATAGTTGGGAGAAAGCAGAAGTAAAGGAAAAGATCTGAGGTGCAGGCCAATGGGAGAAGGAGCAAAGGGAACAACTGCCCAGGGGCCCCATGAGTCAAAAGGGGTCAGGGCTATGGCCACCAGTCCTTTAAATTGCCACCAGGGCACCATGTAGCATTCTTCAGGCAGCACAGAGAGCTGTGGAGGGGGGCATGATGCAGTGTTGAGGGCTGGCTGTCCCGGGCCCTGCCTCTTCCTGGAGCATGGAGCTGACCCCCCTCACTGCTCAGGGACCCAGAGAGTCTGTTGGCTCCCCTGGATGGGGGTGGGGGGGCTGCTCCAAGCATTTGGTAAGTACTTTTGGGCTGCACTTTTCTACATATTAATGGAGGGAGTGTGGGATCTGGGATGGAGGCTGGGTGCAGAAGGGAGCTCTTGGCAGAGGGCTGAGGTTCAGGAGGAGGTCTGGGAGGGACTCTGAGTGAAGGAGTGGGCTTAGATCTGGGACAGAAGATGGGAGGGGGGTTGGGTTCAGTGGGGGGTTGTGACCTTGGGCAGGGTTGGGTGCAGGAGGGAGTAAGGTGCTAGGTGCAGGCTCTGGCCAGGAGACACATACCATAGGCTGCTCCCAGCTGGCATCCCTGTGGGAATCATCAGGTAGGCTCCCTGGCTACCGCAGCCCCAAGTGCCAGTCAAAGTGTCTGGAAGCTGGGGCCAGCATGTATGCCTCTGCACACCATGTCATATTTTGGCCACCCCCGTTCTAGGATATATGCTTTCTAGGGTTAGGGTGCTAGCATGGGATCTGGAGCTCCAGGTTTGATCCCCTGCACTGCTACAGACTTCCAGTGGGACCTTAGGCAAAGCACTTAGGCCCAGATCTCTAAGGCTACGTCTAGATTACGTCCCTTTTTTGTAAAAGGGATGTAAATTAGCCGTATCGCAATTGCTAATGAAGCAGGGATTTAAATCTCCCCCGCTTCATTAGCATAAAAATGGCTGCCGCTTTTTTTCGGCACGGAACTTTGCTGGAAAAAAGCGCCAGTCTACACGTGGATCTTGCGGAAAATAAAGCCTTTTCTGAAAGATCCCTTATCCCTTATTTTCCGCAAGATGCGCGTCTACACTGGCGCTTTTTTCCGGCAAAGCTCCGTGCCGAAAAAAAGCGGCAGCAATTTTTATGCTAATGAAGCGGGGGAGATTTAAATCCCTGCTTCATTAGCAATTGCGATACGACTAATTTACATCCCTTTTACGAAAAAGGGATGTAGTCTACACGTTGCCTAGATGTATTTAGGTGCTTAACCCTGTTTTAATCAATGGGAATATAGTTACCTTAACACCCGAAGGGTCTGAGCCTTAGCCTTCCTACATCTCTATTTCCTGTCAGTAAAATGGGAATAATATTCCTGCCCTACTTCATGGGGATAGATACATTACAAATTATGAGGCACCCCCATAGAATGGTGATGGAGCCCGTATAAGAACCTGAAAGGCTATATTATACATAGAATCCAACACAGGTCAAAGATATGGTACTTGGAATGTTTAAGGCAGACTCGGAATACAACTTCCAAAATGAAAATAAGGAAAGCCCTGGGAATTATAGACCAGTCAGCTTAAATTCAGTACCCAAAAAGATAATAGAGCAAATAATTAAACAATCAGTTTGCCAACACCTACATGATAATAAGGTAATAAGTAAGTCAGCATTGATTTGTCAAGAACAAACCAACCTAATAGCTTTCATTGACAGAGTAACAAACATTGTGCATAGGAAGGAGGTAGTAGATATTTCTTGACCGTAGTAAGTCTTTTGATACTGTGTCTCATGACTTTCTCATGTACAAAGTAGGGAAATACAACCCAGATGGAGATACTATAAGGTGCATAACTATTGGAAAACCAGTCCCAGACAGTAGTCGTCATGTTACCCAGTCAAGATGGAAGGCCATTTCAAATGGGGGGAGGGGCCCACAAGGATCAGTTCTTATTTCAGTTCTGCTCAATAGCTTCATCAGTTAGCTAGATAATGGCACAGACAGTACATTGACAATTTGTGCACAATACCAAGCTGGGAGCAGTTGCAAGAGGATTAAAATTCAAAATGATCTGGACAAACTGGAGAAATGGTCTGAAGTAAATAGAATGAAATTCAATAAGGACAAATGCAAAATACTCCACTGACGAAGGAACTGTCAATTGCACACATACAAAGTAGGAAATGACAGCCTAGAAAAGAGTACTGCGGAAAGGGCTCTGAGGGTCACAGTGGATTGCAAGTTCAATATGAAATAATAGCTCTGTTTTGACACTGAAAATATCATTCAGGGATGTATGAACAGGAGTGTTATAAGCAAAACAAGTCATTTTTCCACTCTACTCAATGCTGATTAGGACTCAGCTGGAGTATTAAATTCAGTTGTGGGAGCCACATTTCATGTGGATAAATTAGAGAAAGTAAAGAGAAGAGCAACCAAAATGATTAAACATCTAGAAAAATACCTACCAGAGCAGATTAGGGGAAAATGGGTTTGTTTAGTCTAGAGAGAACCAAACTTTCAAGTATATTAAAAACTGTTACAAGGAGAGAGAAAAATTGTTCTTGTTACCCTATGAGTATAGGACAAGAAGCAATGGTTTTAAATTGCAGCAAGGTCAGTTAGGAAAACCTTCCTAACTGTTTTGGGTGATTAAGCATTGGAATAAATTGCCCTGATGGTTGTGAAATCAACATCATTAGATATTTTTAATAAGAGGTTAGACAAACACCTTGTCTAGAAAATACTTGGTCCTGCCATGAGGGTAAGAGACTGGACTAATTGACTTTTTGAAGTCCTTTCCAGTCCTACAATCCCATGATATAACTTTGATTTTGCTTGTACTACTCTTGCCTCAGCCTTGTAGTTTATATAAGCCTCATCACTTAAATTGAATTTTGGGACAAGCTGAAAACCCAAATATGTGTAGTTCATGTCTTTCTTGCAAATGTTTCTTTCCCATTTTGATCTAACAGCCTTGGCATCAAGGGATACAATCACAGAACACTAGAACGGGAAGGGACCTCAGAGGTCATCAAGTCCAGGCCCCTACCCTTACAGCAGGACCAAGCACTGTCTAGATTATCCATGACAGGTGTCTGTCTAACCTGCTCTTAAACCTGTCCAACCTAAACCACTCCCCAGGAGCAGTCTGCCAGCTCCCAGGAGCCTGCCAGGGTCTGGAGAAAGCAGGCGCCTTCCTGGTTCAGGGTGGAGATCATGGACCTTATTCAGGTTTGAGGGGGATGCCCCCAAAGTCCACGATCTCGGCACTACACAGAGGAATGTGGCTGTCTATGGCAGGATAGCTGCCAACCTGGCCACCAAAGGCCACATGTGAACCCAGGCGCAGGTTTGCATGAAAATCAAGTTGGTCTGGTGAGACTCCCCAACCCTGAGCTTCCCCTCCCCCTTCTTCCCCTTGCTTCTCCCTTCCAGCTCCCTCCTCCCAGGTTTCCCCCTCCCCTCTCCCGCCTTCTTTCCCCAGTCTCACCAGAGCTTCATCCCCGCCCCAGTTTTGTTAAATAAAGAGAGTTTATGTTCATGGAAATACGTGTATTTTATTTGACATCAGGAAGGGGAGTTAAGGAGGGGTCAGTGGAAGGATGTGAGGGAGGAATGAGGCACAAGCCCCCAGTGGGGCAGACCAAGAAGGTTCTTTGTGCTCCTCAGGGTGGAAGCTCTCCCACAGGGCCTCCTGATACTGACAGCCCCCTGATGGATCTCCTGGGTAGCAGCCTGCAGAAAGTGCTGCCAGGCTTACAGCAATGCATCCACGAGAAGCACCAGAGTGCCCAGGGACAGCTCTGGCTCCATGTTGCAGAGTGATGTGGTGTCCCGAGTGAGGGCAATCAGAGCACGTAGAGACAAAATGCTTTGCTGTCCCTCATCGAGGTAGGCAAGCAAGCAGGGAAATGTGAAAACTGGCTGTCTGGGGGGTGAGGAGGGAGAGATCCCTTTAAGCACAGGCCTCACACAAAGTAACTCCTGACCTGATGCCCTGCCGGACCTGGTTCCAGCCAGCCTTAAATGCGATTCAGCGTCCTGTCAGTATGGACAAGCTATTTCAAAATAGCCAAATGCTATTTCAAAATGCATTTTGTATGTAGATGCGTTATTTCGAAATAAGCTATTTTGAAATAACGCTGTAGTGTAGACATACCCTAACATACTGGAGACTTTTATATATAAGCCTGCTGGCTTAGGTGTATCTGATGATATACAGTGCTTTATTTCTACCAGTCTGGCACTCTGTTAGCCAGGACCATGAGCACATAAACTTATGAACTGTGGAAAGAAATGACAAAATAATTAACACATTTATATGCTTTAGTGATATACAAAATGACTTCTGCAGGATATTAAAATTCGCGTATTTAATAAAAAAGAGCCCACTTCTTCCAGACCCTTGTGGAAGAGTAGAAAATTATCACTTCCTATAGGATTTGTTGTCATCTTGTAGATTAGAAACATGTCTTGGCATTCTATAGGGTGGATCACAAATCTACGGGAAGTTATTTTCTATAACATTCAAATGGATTTTAAAATGAATTATTATAATATTATTATGGAATCCTATCAGTACTGTTCTAGCTGGAGTCAGTAGATGGCACTCTTACTCGTAATGTTCCAGGCTCTTATTTTTAGCATGCAAACACAATTCTGTCTTTGAAGAAATGTTGTATTGTTGTTAGCTCTGTACTGGTTTCTTTGAGGGGAGATGTTCCAAAGAACCAGAGCATTTGCTCTCTGCCTAACCTAAGTAGAGAGAATTCTTGAAGGTGGAGTTGATTCCTGGGAACTGGGTGTTTTGAATTAGATTCCTGAAAAGAGGCATTGCCTTCCTATTGTCTGACTGTCTGTGGTTGAAGACTGGGGTAAACAAAAAAGTTACACTAAGAATATACTCACTGATTTCTCCTCCAGTTCAAAACTGATCAACAAGACTCTGAAATCTGATATTGCTTGGCAAAAGAGTGAGAGGCCTAATGTCTACTTTAAATTCTATAGGACTTCTTTAGATAGGGAGGGTTCTACAGAATGGAAGTATTAAGATTTTCTCTAGGGTTCCCCCTCTCTCGCGTGCACACACACAGTTGTAATGAGATATCACCAAACAAATAAAACCTCACATTTTATATTTTCCAGATAACTATTCAGTCAAGTTTTAGGCAACATCAGAGTGCTTTGCATGAAGTTGTGCTGCTTTCTATCCTATTTACCACAATGGCATGTTGGTTAGGATGGGTGCTTGTCAAGAGAGTGTGACTAAATAAATTCCTTTCTAGTTCCTTGCAGTCCATAAGATAATTGTTTGCTATTATTTCGGCCACTCTGTTGCATGCGTTCCATGTTTGATTTGTATTCTTGGTGTTTGTCATGTAGATTAGGTAAGGATTCCGTAATAGAACAATGCTTTTTTTCATCCTTCCCTCCTTTTGAAAACTTAAAATGTCATAGAACAGAAATTCAGACTGTTTACAAAGACACGAGCCTATTGATCATGTCATTCAAGGACATGAAGTGTAGTAATCTTATCAGAAGAATACGTCAATTAGAATACTGGAATACAATCAATATATAGGCCTCTGGATGATGTTAATACAAAACCCGGACTTCATATCAGTGTGCCTGGTCTGGCAGTACCAAGCAACTTAATCCACCTAAGTCAAAAGGTTATTTTAACCACATCTAGTAAACCACCCCGAAATTCTGGAAGTCTTAAGCTTCAGATAGAAATTCCTTGTAATAAATCTTGGCCATTGGGTAGCAACAAGAAAGAAAGCATGGTTAGCAGGTCAGTTTAAGAGGAAGGTGCGGGGAGAGGCTTTTGCAGAGAGTGAGCTGGTAGGGAGCAGGTGGAGTAAAATGAGGCTTCTATATTTTCAGGAGCAGACCTCTGATCTACATTTAATCATGGTAGACCCAGTAAGTGGAGGGACCTATGTATCCCTGTGACTGAAAACTAATTTATATGAATTTTCAGGAGGATGGTCTCACTTGGCTTGGATTTTCTTTGGCTCATGCCAATTATCGAGTTCCAGGCTTCAACTCTGAGCCAGGGCTACATTTTGATTGGCTTATTTCCCTCTCAAGGTGAAAATTGAGGGGCAGGAACAGGAGAGGATTGAATAGCGGATCACTTTTATTTAAAATATTTTGTTTCTGGCAGCCTGTGCCAGCATCTTGTCTCATCCACAGTATATAATAACCATCTCTATGCCCATTGAAAGCCTGGAGAATGCATACTTTCATCTGAATCCCAATGAAGTACTCCCAGGTAGGTTACTTTACAAGCAATGAGGAAATACGCATCTTTTAAAATATCTGTCTATTCATAGCATATTGTATTGTATCAAACTGTATTATTCTCTAGTTTCTGGGATACATTGTAGTAGCTCCCTACCAACAAAATAAAATTACAAACTAAATATTGCTGGTATGATGGTTCACTTGATTAATGCTATGCCTTGGGCTGTTGGTTTTCTGAGAGTCTGCAGCTAAAAGGGTTCATCAAGCATGGAATTTATTAAATCAGAAGATGTAAAAGAAAAAGACACTTACTAATTGTGTAAAAAAAATAGAGAATACACAGCATTCTATGCTGTGCTTCCCCCCTGCCCCTTCACTATTTTTGTATCATTATCTTCCCTTTATATTATTTGGGCTAATCAAGTCCTACAATGTCATTGATTTAGGCAGAGATGTGAAACAAAGGGAGGGTGATTGGACAGCAGTGAAGTGCAGCAAGGGAAAGAGAAGTACAACCATATAAAAATTAATTCTTACTTTAATTATGACTTTGGTATACCCAAAGTGGATATTTTCTTCTTATTTTTGAATATTTCCTTAGCTGTGAGATTTTCTTTGTTTAACGCCTAGGTTGGAAAACCACGGCCAAGATGTTAAAGTGGGGGTGTGTAAAGTTAGGCTTCTAGTCCATATTTAGGTGCCTAAATGAGTGACCTGATTTTCTGAAGAACTGAGCATCTGGCACACGGGAGCTACTGGGTGCTTAGCTCTTAAGACAATCAGGCCACCCATTTAAGTACCTAAATATGGAGTTAGGAGCTTAACTTTAGGCATTTACTTTTTTAAATATTTGTCATGACATTTGTACCTCAGTGATTGTTGAGGTATAAACACTTTCACAGCCCCTTTAAAAACCTGTAATTTTAATTTCTCTGCTTGTAGATGGTCTCTCTTGGCCAAAGTTTAGAGGTGTCCTATAATTTTACCCAAATACAGTAAAACTCTGATGGTCCGGCATCTGATGGTCCGGCACTCCTGATGGTCCGGCACCATCAGGAACCCAGAAGTGCTCCGGGCAGCTGGACCATTGGAGCTGCTCTGTCCCAGGCATCCCGATTCAGCCGCTGCTGAAACTGACCAGGGCTGACTCCAGGAAGCCCGGGGCAAAGCAGCTCTGCCTCTGGCTTTTTGGAGTCAGCCGCTGATCAGTTTCTGCAGCGGCTGACTTGGGGACACCTGGAGCAGAGAAGCTGGGGTGCTGCCGGGTTGGTCCAGTAGTGCCGGGGAGCGGCGCTGCGGGACCAACTCGTCAGTACCCCAGCTGCTCTGCCCCAGGCATCCCCAAGAGCAGCTGGGGTGCTGATGGGTTGGTCTCGCAGCGCCAAGGGTCTGCACTACCGGACCAACCCGGCAGCACTCCAGCTGCTCTGCTGCAGGTGTCCCCGATTCAGCCGCTGCTGAAACTGACCAGCAGCGGCTGAATCAGGGACTCCTGGGGCAGAGCCGGACTATCAGAAGGGAGGGCTATGAGGTGGTCTGGGGTAGCATCCCCCATCCCACCCCAGACCTCTCATAGCCCCCCCTTCTGATAGTCCGGCATATCTGATAATCCGGCACCCCCTGGGTCCTAAAGGTGCCGGATTATCTGAAGTTTACTGTAAATGCAGGAATAGCGTATGAATATCCTCTCTATTTTACAGTTCCTTTTCTTCAGCTAGATAATGATCATGTTGGTATCTATTGGACTGGAACTGAAAGTTAGTGGTATCTAATTGTATTGCAATCTGAGATTTAGAACTGGTGGTAAAACGTGACACAATCTTATTGGATCTCATCCTTTTGTTACTGTTTGGGGAGTTACATACTTGGATGCAGACGATTCATAATCATAATCCTTGTCATGTTCCATTTCTTCTGCCTTTGAGCTTGTCTACACTACAGGGAAGATCGACCCCGCCCAGAGGTCGATCGTCTAGCATTCAGTTTAGTGGGTCTAGGGTAGATCCCAAATCAAACACTGAAGGCAGTCCCCGTTAGCATCCTGTACTTCTCTGTGTATCAGTCAGAAATCTGGAAATTGTTGATTCATTTCCATGCTTCAAGACTAATGACCTTAAACATGGGCCTCATAGTAACTTCAGGCACATTTTTCATGGTACATAGACAAATGACATGTTAATGTAAATTGGCAGACTTAAAACAGAGTTAATCAAATATGCTGCACAGAAGGAAAACAAGCACATTCCTTCAAGGTTATTCCTCTGATTTGGTTCCAGTAGCTGCTATGATAACAAGATACTGAAATGTGAACAATGGTACAAAAATATTCTATTGCTACTATCTGTAACATTATTGGTACTGTACCTGATTTACCTCTCATTGCATTTGTACCCATGCTGTAATGCAGCTACATGAGAATTTCTGCAATCTTGCTCCTTGTCCATGAGTGCCTCTGAGTCAGAGGCATATGCTGAATTCAAATTCTCCCTATCCCAACCTTTTTTTCTCCAGGATAGCTAGGCAGCATTGGGGGAAACTAGTCCCTGAGTCAGATGTCTCTGAGTCACTACAGTTTATCACAGTCCCATGCACTACGAGTCTAAATGTGTTGTAACAAAAACATTAACCCTTTCATCAGTTGGCTGGATGATAGGGTAATATTGTACTGTGTTAAAATGCTGGAGAGTAAAGTACAGGAGCAGACAGAGCTTTATATCTGTGATCATCTCACAGTAGGAGAATATAGGGTAGGTTAACTATCCTCAGTGAAAAAGGGGACCTGATCCAGTGCACAGTTACTTGTCAGGCTGGGAATGCTAGTATAAGGGCATATTCAAACAAAGTTAAGAAAACAATGGCATAATTTGCAAATACGTTAATGTCTGCTACTGTACTCAGAAGCTTGATGTTAAAACTCAGTGGTCTTCAATCCATGAACTTTAGGCCTGTATATATAGGACCAATTTTATCTATGTGAGGATAGATTGCAAATTTATAAACAAGCAAGAGGTGCAGATTTTTTATTTCTGTTGTATTTCAATTGCAGGAGTATGTTTTTCTCTGATTTATTCTTTTTAAGCTGTTACAATACAGAAATATACTTGATGGAGAAAGAAAGCAAAATCATCTTTAAATTTCTCAATAAGTTATTGCAAACACTGGAATACATTTGGAGCATTGTGTCAAAGGCCAAAACCTCCTGTTTCATGTGGCTATAGGAAAAAATTCCGGAATAAACTAGGAATGTCTTTACTAATCTGATCAGTGCTGATTTGAAGAGTAATGTGCTGACCGATGTAGGAGACACGAAAGAAATTCTTGATTTAAAAGGATAATAAAATCCTCATGAAAAAGGATCTCTGCTTCTAAACAAGTCAGCTGAAGGAAAATTAAACTTTTCAAAATGGTTAGTTTGATACAATGGGCCAAATTCAGTAGTGATGTTAAGCAGCGTAAGTTGAACTTCAGGTGTAAATCACACCATAGAATTGCTTACACTTGTATGACAGTCATTGGGGGACCACAGCATGTGTTAATGATGTGCTGAGGAGCCCAAGAGGAAGAAAAGAGTGACTCAGTGCAGTGGCTACAGCATTAATGTGGGAGTCATGAGATCTGGGTTCAATTCCTTTCTTTGCCACAGACTGCTGCGTGACATTGGCAAACTCACACTCTGGCTTTGTGCACTGGATTCCCATTTGCCAAGAGGGGCTAACAACACTAGTCCCGTCTCCCAGAGTGCTGTGAGGATGGATATACTAAAGATTATGAGGTGCTCAAATATTATAGTAGCAAGAGGCCATATAAGTACAATAGATAAGCTATCACTGATAGGAAGGTGTAAGGTCCTGTGCGCAAGAAGAGGTGATGGACTGCTTTATCTTACACCCTCCTGTTAACCATGAACAGCGTGTGATTCCTGCACTTGGGGAGGCAGGGCCTGAGCTCTGGAAGCTCCCTAGAAGTGCAGGGGGAGGGGACCTACTAGCACCTGGACAATGGCCCAACCCTTGCTTCACCCTAAGGCCCTCTCCTGCTCTACCTCCTCCTCTGGAGGCCCTGACTGTGCTCCACCTTCACTCTGCCCTAGGCTCACTTCTGCTCAGGCCCCTGCCTGTGCCTCTCTCTGCCTTCTTTCCTGAGCTGCCCTGCTCTCACAGCTCTCTTCCCCCCCATTCCAAGAACCCCCATCCTCTCTTGGGTGAAGAGGCAGGAGTGACAGGTGGGGGGGATAATGCTGGGAAAGAGACAGGATGGGGTTGGGAAGAAGTGGAGTGAGAGCAGAGCCTCAAAGGGAAGAGGTGATTCAGGGGAGGGAAAAGGCGCAGCACAGGTGGGGTATAAGGAAGAGCAAGATGTGGGAGCAGAGCCTTGGGCCCACTCTCAGTGGTGGTGCTCCAAAGGCGGCAAGTCAGCAGCATGTCTCCAAAGGGAGGTGCACTGCATCCTGTTTGGGGAAACTTAGCCTCCTCTGGTTTATCATGCCCGCCGCCCTTTCTATTAACAGTGTTCTATTAGTTACGCCTTTGTTATGCACTCACTGAATGCCAGATTGATCTGAGTTGCCCTGCTTTACCCTTGACAGACATTTTCCTGGGTATGAGGAAAGAAGTATATTGGCGGTTTGGTTAAGCCAATCAATTTTCTTGACTCTGTATCTGGTTCTGTCACAGATTTACTGGGTGACACTGAGTAAATCACTTCATCTTGTTGCTCCCCATCTTCTGTGAGAGGAAATTCGTTAGTTGTTTGTGAGGTGCTTGCATGTTGTGATATAGCATGAGACAAAGAAAGGCCTACAAAAATAAGTTCTGCAAAACTTGCAGCAGTAGCATGTACCGTTGTGTTTTAGAGTTTTCCATGGAAGCTACACTGATTTACATCAAATGTGTATGTGACCTGCTTCTACAATAATGTACAGATGCTGCACAGGTTCCACTGAGGATATGATGAATACTTGATCTGGAATAATTTTGCACTCTGTTCCATACTCTTCAGGGTCTTTCATTGAGGGATTCTAAGTAACAAACAAGTATGAATCCCAGACAGTTATGTATTAGCCATTCACAGAGAAGCACCTGCCATGCATGATGTATGCACTGATTGCTCAGTAAAAATGTAAAGTTGGCCAGTATCTCCCCTTTTTGGAAGGAGGTTCCATTTTGGATCATGGAAGGAGCAAACATTTAGTATTGATCTTTTAATTCCCTGAGTCAATGAGTAAAAATATTTTTGTATACAGGCAGTCCCCGGGTTACGTACAAGATAGGGACTGTAGATTTGTTCTTAAGTTGAATTTGTATGTAAGTTGGAAATGGTACAAATTGTAGGGGAAACTCTAGCCAAACATTTCTCCAGAGCTCAGTTTTATTCTCCCACACCTCACTTCCCTCAGTCCTTTATTCTCAAACTGAGGTGTCTGCTGAGAAAAGCCACTCTGCGTCTCCCTGGTCTGCTGGGGGGGGGAGGAGGAGGGGCGCTAGCTTCGCGTCTCCCTGGTCTGCTGGGGGGAAGCAGCTAGTGCGGGGTTGCCTCACCCCGTTTGTAAGTAGGGATCCGATGTAAGTCAGATCCATGTAACCCAGAGACTGCCTGTACATAGTTAGCATATGACTTTTTAAAAAGTGAACTGTGGGGAGTGTAACCATTAGTGAGCATAAATACAACAGTTTATTTTTACTGTTCAGATTCCAAAAGACAGACTGAGACTTCCTTGCTCCCCCTTTAATGACCTTCATGATTTGGAGGGAGATTTTTTTTTTCTCAGCCAGACAATTCACTGTTCCAAATGCTCTTTACCTGTGAGGAAACCATTGGCTACGACACCAAGAAGCATCAGGATTGGTTTGATGAGAATGATGTTGAAATCAAGCAGCAGAGGGGTAGCCATGTTAGTTTCAATCTGCAAAAGCAGCGAGGAATCCTGTAGCACCTTATACACTAACCGAAGTGTTGGAGCATAAGCTTTCATGGGCAAGCCCCGCACTATAGCCCCCACCACGAATGCCCTGTTCATGGCGTGGCGGGCAAGGTGCCAGCATTGTGCCGGGTGCTCGTGGGCAGCAGAATACCTTGCAGCCCCAGATGCTGCTGCTAAAACGCATCCCAGGCGCAACAGGGTAGGCGGAACCACGCACGTGACGTCAGAGCAACATCACATCAGATGCCGGAAGTGGCGGGGGATTTAAAAACCACCCAGCACCGAGAGCGGTGGAGGGGGAAGGCCGTGTGTCAACAGGGCCCCCGTGGAGCAATGGGGACCCAAGCCCGGGGGCAAAGCAAGGTGGCCGAGCCACTGGAGGTCCAGGTAAGCCCTGGGCAGGAGTGGCCAGACCATTGGGGAAGAGAAAGCAACCCAAGGCACGGCGGCACTAAAACTGCGAGCTGACAGGTTTCGGCAAGGAGCCCCTGTCAGCCGGACTGGACCACAGAAGGTCCACATCCTTAGGGCCCTGGGCTGGGGCCTATGAGTGAGGGCAGGCCCAGGCCTCCCTCTTCCCCCTCGCCCTCTGAGGAGAGAATATACGACGAGCAGAGAGGGAGATAGCTGGTGGGGTGGGGCGCGGCAGCGCGCTAAGGGTGAAGGCATGGTGCAGTTAACGGTGTAGGTAGACTTGCTAGCGTAGCGACTCCAAGCCAAGACTAAGGAGAAGTTTGGGATGTTCAAGAGGGGTCAGGGTAAAGACAGTACGGTGGACAGACTGGACTGGTCACCGGTGGACAGACCAGACCTGTCACAAGGTCCTTGCAACCTGTCTTTTGCCCCTGTAAATTTTTTTCTGACCAGAGTCACAGAGTGGCTTCTGACCATGTCACAGAACTGCAGATACAATCTTTATTGCACAGAAGCTGCAAGAGAAGTGTCAGGAGCAAAACTGACCACTGTACATTGGTTTTATTGATGTAACTAAAGCCTTTGAATTGGTGAATTGCCGTGTGCTTTGGACTGTACATTGGAAGAATAGATATCCTGATAAATAAATGTCATTAAGTTGATTTATGACAACATGAAAGCAACTGTTCTAAGCAGCACTGGCTCCCAGAGTGAACCTTTCAAAGCACAAACAGGTGTCAAACCAGGCTGTATCATCTCCCCAACCATGTTCACAGTCTTTATTGCCGTCATTTTCAACCTAATTGAAGGGATGCTCTCAGATGGCATTGAAATCCTCTAAAGAATGGATGGAAAACTGTTTAGATTTAGCAGGCTGAAAACTAAGAGTAAGATTTCCACCACATCTATCATGTAACTTCAGTATGCTGATGACAGTGCAGTTTTTGCCCATTGTGAGAGAGATCTTCAGGCTATCTTGAATGTGTTTGCTGATGCTTATGCATGTTTTGGTCTTACCCTCAACATCAAAAAACCCAAAGTGCTCTATCAGCCCTCTCCAAATAACGTACCATGCACCCCATCTATTAAAATCAATAGAGAGGCACTGGAGAATGTCGATCATTTTCTTTATCTTGCTAAAGAATTAACAAACTGACAAAGCCTAAAAATATATTGGATTATATTTAAACCCATCAGCCAAAGAAATTTAAGTGAACCTACTGATTGAGTATTCTGAGTTTCATTTATCTGGGCTTTACTTCTAAACACCTTTTACTGAAAAAGGAAAGGATAAATAGAGAAAAAGGTAGAACAATAAAGAGAATCCATTGAGATTCACTGTCTACACTAATGAATGGTATCAGAAAGAGACAATGAATAATGGTTTGAGTCGTCTGTTGGCCATATTCCATAGTCTCCACCTTCCTGAGCTAGAAAGAATTAAATACTAGTCTTCAAACCTCAGAATTGTAGCTCTGGAGCAATGCAGAAAACCTTAGAGAAAACAAATTACACTTTTGCATAAAAGTGCAATTAAAAAAAATCTAAATGGCTGATCCAGAGAATTAGGTTCCTTTCACTAAACAAACCAGAAAAAAAGAATAAATTTTAATAGTGTGAATAATGTGTTCAGCTGCACTTTTAAAGTATAAACATATTTCTGTCTGCTAGGCATACATTGCAGTGTTTTGCATATTGTTTTCAATAATGGAACTGTGCCAAAGCTGGCAAAAGAGCTATTGACCTAGCTGGATAACCTGATAGTCAGTCATTCATTAAAATCTCATTCATTTTTCTTATTTCATGGGGGAACCCCAAAACTATGAAGCTTCCAAACTGCATGCTTAGCTAATATGCACAACTTTGTGTTCCTATTGCTGTCAACATTTTCTACCTTCTTCTATCCTATCAGCTGTGTGTCATACACACCTGTCACATCTAGTCCCTACTTAGTTGAGTTAGAAGGAATAGGGACATAGTTAAAGACACGTGTACAGCACCCATTGTAATGGGGCTCTCATTCTGACCAGAATCTTTGGTTGCTACTGTAATATAATGCTGACCACCAACAGAGTTTTACCTGAATGAGAGCTTCAGTTCATATTACTGGTCTAACAATAATCATTCCAATGGATGGAGCACTCTTTGGAGTAGGATGCATTGAGGTAAGGATGTATTCACAAACAAAACTATAATTTTCTGTGGAACTATGAGGAATAATCTGTTAGTATGGGTTTGATGCACTAGTCCACGAATGCAGTAAGGGAAGTGGTAAGACTAATTCTGAGGTTCATAAGAATATTGTTCTGCTGCAAATGTGAAAATTTAGCAGAAAAAGTTTCTAAATTGTCAATTTCCGTCACATGGTAGAAAAGATATTCAAATAGAAACTACCGAGAATAAGATTAAAGAAAAATTTCAAAAGGAAATGTAGCAGCTTCCAGTGTCCTACATAAATATTCCCCTCTTGAAATAAATTCCCAAAAATAATATGTCTGGAATGAAAACTTCCAATTCTATGTTTTAAATTGCAGCCTGTTGACTTTTTCCTCAGATTGTCATTTCAATTAGTAGGCCACTGGATTAGGGGGATAAATACATTGGTCACTGCTACATTTCCATCTGAATATTTTCTTTAATTTTGTTCCCTACTCACTGAATTGAATATGTTAACATGTGAGCTGTGAAACTCAGCATAAAAGCGCTTTTGATTAATAAATCAGAGAAGGAATTCAATTGACTGTTGATCACAGACAGAACCTACACTGGGGTGCCAGAGCAGTAAGTTTGGTTTGAAAGGTCTGAGACCTTTTTTTTGCAGCCATATTAGGAGAGAAGCAACCAGGAGCCAAGAAGCAGAAAGTCACATCCTCACATCCCTTCTAAATTATATCAAAACAATGTAATATTGGCTGTTAAGAAGGCACCCCTCCAAACACTATTCACCATCACCAGATAAAAAAAGGAAACTCTTAAGATGTTTAAAGAAAACTTCATTTAATAGCATTCTGTCTGGCCAAGAATCACTTCTTAACAGTTGTGGGTGTGAAATCTCTACACAATCTACATTTTTTGTTAGTCTGTAAAATGCTATCAGACCATTTGTTGTTGATTTTTTTTTTTACTCCTTTACTGTTTGGCTTTTATAGTCCCCACTTCTCTCTTGTTCATCTGTATGCTTTCTTCTAGTTCTTTGTTTCTGACTACAGGCAGTCCCCAGGTTACGTACAAGATAGGGACTGTAGGTTTGTTAAGTTGAATCTGTATGTAAGTCGGAACTGGCGTCCAGATTCAGCCGCTGCTGAAACTGACCGCCAGTTCTGACTTACATACAGATTCAACTTAAGAACCCCAAGCGTCCCCAAGTCAGCTGCTGCTGAAACTGATCAGCGGCTGATTCCAGGAAGCCCGGGGCAGAGCAACTCTGCCTCGGGCTTCCTGTAGTTAGCGCTGGTCAGTTTCAGCAGCGGCTGACTTGGGGACGCCTGGGGCAGAGCAGCTGGGGTGCTGCCGGGTTGGTCCAGTAGTGCCAAGAGCGGCGCTGCGGGACCAACCGGCAGTGTCCCAGATGCTCTGCCCCAGGGTCCACAACAAAAGCCTGGTCTGCTGGGGGGGGGGGACACACTAGCTGCGCCCCCCCCCCAGCAGACCAGGGACACGGGGAGCAAAGCCACAGCGGCAGCGGGGTGCCACGCCTCTGAGGCTTTGCTGTGGCAGCCGCAGCGGGGTCCCGCGCTTCTGAGGCTTCGCTCTGGCAAAGCCTCAGAGGCGCGGGACCCCGCCACCGCTGCAGCTTTGCTCCCGGTGCCCCTGGTCTGCTGGAGACGGTCCCCAGCAGACCAGGGATACTGGGAGCAGCTTTTCTCGCCCCGGAGGTCGAGGTGGCGGGACTGCTGCCTGCGAGCTCCGGGGCGAGAAAGCCCCGTTCGTAAGTGCGGATCCGACGTAAGTCAGATCCGCGTAAGTCGGGGACTGCCTGTATTACATAATTAAGTTTACAATAATTAAGTCAACTAAGGTGGTAGAGTATAATTGGGTACAGAAATACTTTGCAATATGTTAGGATTGGTCAAAAGAATTATTTTGTAATATTTTAGTAAAATGGTTGGTTAAGGTATAACTAAGGAAGACTCAAGTTTCACTATATAAACTGAGGGCCATAAGAACAACCATACTGGGTCATACCAAAGGTCCATCTAGCCCAGTATCCCGGCTTCCAACAGTGGCCAATGCCAGATGCCACAGAGGGAGTGAACAGAACAGGTAATCATCAAGTGATCTCTTTCCTGTTATCCATTTCCAGCCTCTGACAGAGTCTAGAGACAGCATTCCTATTCACACTGGCTAATACCCATTGATAGACCTAATCTCTATGAATTTATCTAGTCCTTTCTTAAACCCTGTTAGTCCTGGTCTTCACAACCTCCTCTGGCAGGGAGTTCCACAGGTTGACTGTGCATTGTGTGAAGAAAAAATTTTGTTTGTTTTTAAACCTGCTACCTATTTTTTTTTTTTTTTGGTGATCTCTAGTTCAGGTTATAGGAACAAATAACATATTTTCCTTATTCACTTATTCTACACCAGTCATGATTTTTTAGTCCTCTATCATATCCTTCCTTAGTCTCCTCTTTTCTGAGCTAAAAAGTCCCAGTCCTTTTAATCTCTCTTCATATGGGACCCATTCCAAATACCTAATCATTTTAGGGATCAAGAGAGGGACCAGTTGGAAGGGGGAAAAGAACCAAAACACAGACAAGACTGACCTTGCCTGGCCAACAAGGAAAGCCTGCCTATGTGATCAGGATTGGTGAGCATAGCATTATATGCTTAGCTGTGTATTTTGCTTGGTAATTATTAATAAAAAGAGGATAAAGATAGTTCTGTCTAAGGCTCTTTCACTGGTCAAAAGATCTTGCAAACACACAGCAGAGTACTCCCCAAGCCCTCAAAACAGATATGGGTGGCACTGAGCTCTCAGAACTGGGCAAAGGTGGGATCCTGGAGCGTGTGGGTAACAGATTTGGGAATACCTTGTTGAGGAGGGTCACAAATTGTTGGCTGTATGCTCCTGACAATGTGTCTCATTTGTATAATAGGTTATTTCTCTTTGACATATGGTGCTTTTAAAAGATCTGGAACCTGCTAAGAAGTAATAGGGATAGAAAGTCCAGAATATGAAAGGAGCAGAGGACTGTTTCAAAAATATCATGTGACAGTATAGCTTTTATTCACTTCTAATATGGAATATCAAGGAGGCAAGTCATTCAATCACAAGGCACAGAATACAGCTTTATGTAGAAGGGGAAATGGCCTGCTGTTAGAGGAATTGCATTTTATACAGTTAGAGGAGAGGCAAGACTGAATACTCTTTTCTCTTTCTTATATTTAAAGTCATTTTATTTTGTATAGGAGCTTTGCTTTAAAATTATCAAGTCCCTGGCCTGTCTTCAGTATGGCTCTATGGTTTTACCGTCTTTTCACATTAACTGTACAGGAAAGCTAATATGGTAAAATGACCTTAATGCCAGAATCTCTTATGTTCTTTCTCTCTCTCTCTCTCTCTCTCTCTCTCTCTCTTTTTTTTTTTTTTTAAACAAACATTTTGCTCTTGAAAGAAAAAGTGTGCTCAACCATTTCAAGACTCATGCAGTTAATGTGGAGGTGACGTTCTCCCCCACCCCAGGTATATTTTTAGAACAAAACTTTACTACTACTTGAAGAATCTATATTTCTCTTCCCCCCCCCCATCCAATATTAGGTTAGCAAATACTTAGAGCTTTATCCAGCACATGGTAGACATTTGACTCGTGTATACCTGATCCCTGTTTACATATAAACTGCTTTTGAATTGGCCATCTTTGAAGCCTATGATAAAGAATTATACTGTCTCTTCCATAATATTCTCATATTATTGTTCTCCATTTGACTACGTCTGTATCCAATGCCACATCCAAGTTCAAAATGTTGTCTTTAAATTTCTGATTTTCAAGAATTAGTATGTTAAAAGGTATAATAAATGTCATCATTTAAAATGAAATTCTCCAACAGTTTATCTTACAAAATAAAAAGTATTTACGTATTATGGAGGTAAAATACATAAGTTCATATGTCAACAGAAAAATGGATAGATCCTGAAGACACAAAAGTCAATTTTGCTTAAGTCAATCCTAGTTTAATATAATCTTCCATTTAACTTGAACCTGCAGGGACCTTTCTGGATGTATTGTTGAAATGGGGCAGCAAGACCTTTGTCACGTATTTTGGTTTTCTCTCTGGACTAATAAACTAGCTGTGTTACTCTTTTAGACAAGGCCTTAGTCCAAGGCTGGATAAAATATGGCCTGCCTAGCCCATCAATGCAGTGGGAAGCCTCAGGTAGGTGCCCTGCCTGCCCCACCCCAGTACACTGCTTAGAAAAGAGGCTGCTGAACGCTGTTTGTCTTTGAACAGCTACAAGTCTGGGGGAGGTAAACAAGAAGCTTTGCACCAGATGTGGGCAAAAGGGCCTCTGCAGGGTGGATCCGGCCCACCAAGCGGGTTGATTCAGCACACAGAGGCCCTGCTGCTTCCCCACCCCCAAGACAATTAGGGCCTAGGGAGGGGGAGTGCACTAAACTTCCTCCTGTCCTGTGAGGAGCACGTGGCACTTCAAAGTGCTACACACTCCTCACAGGGTGGGAGGAGATGTCACGCGCTCCCCAAGTACCAATTGGCCTGGGGGCAGGGGGACTGCGTGAACTTTCCTACAACCTGCGAGGCGCACATGACACTTCAACGTGCTGTACCGCAGGGTGGGGGCAGGATGAAGGAAGCTTCGCACAGCTCTCCTGCCCCCAGGCCTTGATTGGCCTGGGTGCAGGGGAGCGTGTGAAGTCTCCTCCTGCCCTGCAAGGAGCATGTGGCACAGGGTCAGGGTAGGGCAGAACAAGGCTTCACGCTCCCCCTACCCCCATCAGGGCTTGGAGACGGAGGAGCTGCACAAAGCTTCCTTCATCCTGCCCAGCCCTGCGAGGAGTGCCTTGCACTTCCAAGTGCCACGTGCTCCTCACAGGGCAGGAGGAGGCTTCCCGTGCTCCCCTGCCCCAGGCCCTTTTTGGCCTGGGGTGGGGGAGCGTGGGAAGCCTCTTCCCGCCCTGCCAGGAGCATGGGTGCCTAGTGGGAAGGGGAGCAAAGGGGCTCCCCCACCCCCAGACCAATCATGGACTGAGGGCAGGGTAGCTCAGAATCATCCTGGCCCCGCCCCTTCCGGTTTGGGCCCCGCCTCTTCCAGGCGGCCCAGGGCCACTTCAAAAATTTTTGAAGTGACTCGCAGCCCAAAATTATAGCCCATTCCTGCTTTGCACGTTGCTCCCACCACCAGCCAATGGGAGCAGCTTGTTTGAAGAAGAGGCAGAGCACAAAGTACCTCCACCCTCTTCCCCTCAGGCTCATAGCTATTCAAAGACCCACATAGCCCCTGCCATGGCCAATTAGGTAGGGAATCTGCCTGAGAAACATACTGGGCTGCTGGCCAGGAGTCAACCAGGTAAGCCTCCTAGCCAGAGCCTGCCTTTGGCACCCCAGACCTTCCCTCCCCCAACCCTCTGTTCCCCTCCGCTCCTGCCTCCCTACCCCACATAACCCAAACCCTCCCCTGCACCGATGCCCCCTCCCAGACCCTGCATCCCAAGACCCTGCCCCAGGTCACAACCTCCTACTGCCCAAGACCACAGCCCAAACCTCGGCACCTCTTCCTACACCTCAGTCCCCTCCCCTAGGTCACACCACTTCCATCATCCAAACCCCCTCCCAGATCCCACATCCCCTTTTGCACTCTGTGACGGGGTGGCACAAACTTGCACTAACCGCACCCCCCCCCAGAGGGCCAGGGAGATGCAGAGCGGCTTTCCCCGCCGCGAGGGAAGCAGCGGTGGAGGCGGCAGAGACGCGCCGCCCAACTGGGGACACATCAGGGGAGGCTTTCCCTGTGCTGGGAGAGACGGCGGCAGTGGCAGAGGTGCACCGCTACGAAAGCCTCAGGGCCAGTGCCCCCGCTGACGCCCAGGGTAAACTTCGATGCCCGGTGACGTCGGCCTGGGGCAGGACAGGGGGAGGAGCCGCCCATAGGGCGCAGGCATCCTGGAGGGGAGGGGCGGCACCCTCCACAAGATAAAGCCAGCAGAGACATTGAGGCCAGGGAGAGCGCCGGATGAAGGGGCTCAGGGCCTCGAGGAATCAGCACAAGAAGCACCCTGGTGAGCGGGGTGAGGAAGCAGCCCAGGGCGGCTGCAGACAGTGGCCCGCGGGCTGATGAGTTGCGGCACGTAGCCCCATCAACCAGGTGAGGGGAGAGAGGTTATTCTGCCCTGCCTTAGGGCCCTGGGCTGGGGTCTGGAGAGAGGGAGGGCCCAGACCCCCCTTGCCTCCCCGCTCAGGGGATTGTCGGGACGACCAGAAAGAGTGACAGAACCTCTCAGTTTGGCAGGACGGGAGGAAAACCGAAGCAAAAAAAGGGGCTGGGGAACATGGTCAGAGAGGTCCGTGTTAGAGCCCCGTGACACACTCCAATCCCTTACCTCAAGCTCCCTTCTGCCCCCCAACTCCTTCCCAGTCCCTGCACCACCTTCATTGTGAAGGAGTCATGGAAGAGTGCAGCTCTTGACCACTTCGCAAATTCTAGGAGTGGCCCCTCATCAAAAATTATTGCCCAGCCCTGCCTTAGTCAATGAGTGAAAAAGCGATTCTTCTTCTGAGAAACTTCTGAAAATGGAAGATTCTGCGTGTGTTAGTTTAGGAGTGTGCACATAGCTCATCAAAGCATTACCTAAGGCCCGTGGTCTGCTTCAATTCAATATACTGTGGCCAATTCATTAGCCATCATGTTTACATCAATTTAATTTACATAAGTGAGTAACTGGTTGTTTCTATGTGCAGTATTTATCTAAATACAAACAAAACAAGCTGAACCTAAAATATCAATACAGGTGACTAAATCTTATTAAAATATGTAGAATCCGTTTGGCCCCCACAAGATTTTTGCTTAGTGTTATGTCACCCTGCTGTGTAACAAGCATGGGAATGACTGCTATGGTAATGTGAAGAGGCTTCTATTATACAAGAACAAACGCTAAAGGAAATAATGTGAGAGTGACAAGAGAGGGAATGCACCTTAATAACTGGATAAGGCCACATGTGGGACTTAAGGCTGTTATAGTAGTTGGAGTAATTTATCAGTTACTTAATGATGCAAAAATATGAGTGTTTGTTAATGACAGTCACATAAGCTTGTATCTGAAAAAGAGGCTTTGATATTCCTAACCCCCATTGTGTGCAGATGCAAGAGAAAGGTTCATATAACCAGTAACATAGGTCCTCAAAGATATTTAGGTGCCTAACTCCCACTGGAATCAAATCCTGCCACAAAAGATAAAGCACTGATTTCTAAGTAGGAGAACCTTATAGCTTATTGGACCCAATTGTGTCTCGTTTACATACCAGAAAATTAAGTGTGCAGCTCTGCACTTCACAGGTGCAATTTATGTGCAAATTGTGATCCTTTTCTCACCAGTGCCAATTTGTGACCCTAGGCAACTGACTCAGGTCTGCCTGTTTCCCATGTGTAAAGTGGATACAATATTACTTAGCTACATAGTGGACAGTGAAATTAGCAGTACAAAGTTCTCAGGAATCCAATGGGGCTCAAGAATCCAATGGGGCTAACTACACAGCAAAATACATTAAATAATCTCTTTAAATCATACACTCAAATCCTTCTTTTACTGACATGAATAATCCTATGCCACTGGCTTAATAGAAACCACACATTTTTAGTCCAGTGCTAGTTTTTCTTACAAAACTTAAGTGATTCAGCAACAAAATGGCAAATGAATTTTAATGTTGAATGCAAAGTAATGCACATTGGGAAAAAGTAATCTCAACTATACTCATAAAATAATGGGGACTAATTTAGCTATAACCACTCGAGTGATCTTGGAATCATTGTGGATAGTTCTCTGCAAACATCCACTCAGTGTGGGGCAGCTGTCAAAAAGGCAAACAGAATGTTAGGGATCATTTAAAAAGGGGTAGAGAATAAGACAGAAAATATCTCATTGCCTCTATATAAAACCATGGTATGTCCACATCTTGAATACTGCATACAGATGTGGTCATCTCATCTCAAAAAAAGATATATTGGCATTGGAAAAGGTTCAGAAAAGGGCAACAAAAAGGAATAGTGAGTTGAAATGGGTGCCATATGAAGAGAGAGTAAAAAGACTGGGACTTTTCATCTTAGAAAAGAGAAGACTTATGGGGGGTTATGATAGAGGTCTATAAAATCATGACCGGCATGGAGAAAGTGAATAAGGAAAAGTTATTGACTTGGTTCCATAATGCAAGAACTCGGGGGTTGCCAAATGAAATTAATAGATAGCAGGTTTAAAAAAAACAAAAGGAAGTTTTTCTTCACACAGCACATGCTCAACCTGTGGAACTCCTTGCCAGAGGAGGTTGTGAAGACCAGTGTTTTAACAGGGTTCAGAAAAGAACTAGATAAATTCACGGAGGTTTGGCCCATCAATGGCTATTAGCTGAGATGGGTAGGTGCGGTATCCCTGCCCCCTCTTTGTCAGAGGCTGGGAATGTGTGATGGGGGTGGGATAACTTGATTCCCTGTTCTGTTCATTCCCTCTGGGGCATCTGGCATTGGCCACTGTTGGAGGACGGGATACCAGATTAGATGGACCTTTGTTCTGCCTCATTATGGCCATTCTTATGATTTTATCCTATAGACGTGCATGTGTGAGAGAGAGACAAAGAGAAAGGGAATGTATATATTAGAAAGTTTATGAGTCTGTCTCTGTGTCTGTTCAGCTGTGAGTCCATTTGTTCAAGAGCTCCTCCTAAATGGTAAGAGCTAGGCTCCTGCCAGCCTGATCCACTCCCCAGGCCACTATGGCATGCAGTCCCTGCCACCCCAGGTTGGCTCGGGAGAAGTGCCGGCCCCTGGTAAAGGCTGGCGGGTAGGCTGTGTGGCTCCCCCACCCCTGGGAAAAATCAGCAGGATGGCTGCATGGCCCCTGTCATTGTGGGCCCACCCTGGAGAGAAGCCACTGGGTGAGCTGCATGGCTTCCGCTTACCCCAGACTGGCCCCAGGGAAAACCTGCCGGGCAGGCCATGTAGCCTCCACCACCCCAGGCCATTCCCAGACTCAAGCAATGCTGCCTACACTTCTAGTCCAGTGTAGGTTTACCCGGTGTTGCTCAGCTCCTTCAGGGAAGGGGGCTGGGGTTGTATTGCAGTGCAGGAATTGGGGCAGAGGCACGGGGATGTGCAAGGCTCAGGGCAGGGGGCTGGAAGTGGTGGAGTGCAGGAGTCAGGGTTGGGGGAGAGGAGGGGCTCAGGGCAAGGGACTGGGAATAGGGGACAGTGGGGACTGCACAACCTGGGAGGCAGCTCCCTCGGGCTAGCCGCGACAGAGGCCGTGCTGGGCAGGTTACAGTCAAAAAGCTTATCTCCACCCCTGCCCCTGCTGGCCCAGTCGGGTTAAAGCTGTCCCCATCTCCATCTCTGGCCCCTTGCTCCCTCCTGTGGTCATTACACGGCCCATGAGGAATTCCTTGAGAGTATTCAGGTGGAGATGGCCGAGGAAGCTATCCCATAAAAACTGCTGACACATCACTGGTGGAGGAGATGGCTCTGTCTCGGGGGAGACACTGGCAGATGGTCATTTCTGGCAGCAGGCAGTGCTCCACCTGTGACGGACCAGGCTTGGTCTGGGTACCACTGAGGGCATCCGCTCAGGGTGAATTGCTCAAACTCGGGGCTCCTTATAGCCCCAGACTGGAGACCTTCCCAAATAGGCCACAAACCAGTCACACCGAGTGCTTCAGCTGACAATCTGGCCAGCCAGAAGCCTCATGAGCAAAACCCCTATGATACCCCAGCTCTTCCTATGCCCCAATCAGCCCCAGGCCTAACACACAGGTGAGGGGTTTTAGAACCCAATCTCACTTACCCAGAACGGGTTCTTCCAGTCCCAAGAAACCAGCCACAGGTCCCAGTCAATTTACACTCTGGATCTTACCCACGAGATCATGCTGAGCCAATCCTTCAGATTCTAAAGATTTTTTACTAAAAGAATGAAAAGCATGAGAGTAAGGTTGTTAAGGAGAATACATTACATGCATTGAATCACCAAGTTCTCAATGCAGGCTCTAGGCAGAGATGTTATAAACCGCTATCTTATACGTCTCTGGTATACATCCTATGCTAGGATGGGTCTACAGTTCTTTCCGGCTCATTGTTCCCTGCAAGACTGCATCTGGGATCAGGGCCGGACTAAGGGGTGGGCGAGCCAGGCAGCTGCCCGGGGTGCCAACAGATGGGGGGCATCTGATGGCAGCTGTAAGGGGCGCGCAGTGTCCCTTATAGCTGCCATCAGGCGCTACGCGCCCACTCCCACAGCGCCGGCCCCCCCATTCCTGTTGTGCCGGCCAGCGGCGCCCTTCCCCCCATGGCCACAGGGCCCTGCACAGCCAGGCGCGGCCCGCCCCAGGCTGTGTGCCAGCAGTGGTGGGTGGGCCGGGCCGGGCTGGGCAGCGCATGCGCCGTGCGCCCCAGGGGCAGGCCCCGGGCTGTGCACCAGCAGCTGTGGCTGGGCAGCGCATGTGCCGTGCGCCCTGGGGACAGGCCTGCGCATGCACCGTGCATCCCGAAGGCAGGCCCATGCACCCTAGGGGGGTGGGCCCACACCCTAGGGGGGTGGGCCTGCACCCGCGCTGTGCACCTGGGGGTGGCACTGTGTGCTCGGGCCTGGGGTGCCAAAATGGCTTGGGCCGTTCCTGTCTGGGATCAAGAGCTGAACTGAAGACAAGATGGAGGTTGTCACATGGCACTTATATACCTCTCCTGGCATCCTCCTGGCCAGAGCAGGTCACATGGTCAAGCAACCTATCTCTGTTTCACATGCTGGCAGCCATTATGCCCTGGTTGGTTTGCAGGTATCAGTCACATTATTCAGGTGTGTATTGGCATCTAGAGATTCATTGCCTCCTTGCTAATTAGCATAGCCATTGAATGAACATTCCTGGCACACTGTTCCGCCTCAGTCAGAGAATTTTCCAGCATCAACACGGAGTGCATATTTATAACTCCACATACAGATATTATACATGTACAGGAATAGTATACACAGAATCAGTAGAACACAGGCTTTCATGTGACACCTCACATGGCCCCCTTTGTATAGACCTTTGGGGCAACTCTCCCCATGGGTTAAAATCCAATAACATGACACTACCCTTGCTCCCAAACCTCCCACTGTGGTTCTGGAGAACCATTTTGCTGTTCTGGATACGGAAGACAAGGAATCACCCCCTAAAGCAAAAGGGGAGAATCCTTGTACCTCTGAAGACTGGGAGGTCTGCAGCCACCACCACCTGGAGGAAACGTAGGGTAGCGGTGGTTGGAGACTCTCTCCTGTGGGGGGACAGAGACACCCATCTGTCACCCTGACATGACATCTCAGTAGGTACGCTGCCTGCTAGGGGCCTGTATCCGAGATGTTACGAGGGTCCTATTGAGGATTATCCAGCCCTCTGACTTACCCTGTGCTATTCATCCAAGTGGGCACTAATGATACTGCAAGGTGTGACTTTGAGCAGATCATGGGTGACTACAGGGCTCTGGGAGTACGGGTGAAAAAGTTTGGAGCACAAGTTGTGTTCTCTTCACTTCTTCCTATCAAAGGTAGGGGCCCAGGCAGAGAAGGTGCATCCTGGAGGTGAATGCCTGGATGCAAAGATGGTGTCGCCAGGAGGGCTTTGGCTTCCTTGACCATGGAACGCTGTTCCAAAAAGCACTGCTAAGCCGGGATGCGGTTCACCTTTCAAGAAAGGGGAAGAGAGTATTTGGATACAGTCTGACTAACCTAGTGAGGAGGGCTTTAAACTAGGTTTGATGGGGGCAGGTGACCAAAGCCCACAGGTAAGTGGAGAAACATGGAGACCTGGGAGATGGGTCAGAAATGGGAGAGAGCATGGGCTAGAATAGCAGAGATCAAGGAAGGACAAGGCATAACTGAAGGACAAAATCAAATTAGTATCTTAGATGCTTGTATACAAATGCAAGGAGTATGGGAAATAAGCAGGAAGAAGTTCAAGTGCTAATAAATAAACACAACTATGACATAGTTGGTATCACAGAGACTTTGTGGGATAATACACCCAGTGGAATATTGGTATGGAAGGGTACAGCTTGTTCAGGAAGGGTAGGTGGGGAAAAAGGTAGGAGGTGCTCCTTATATATTAAAAATGTATACACTTGGACTGAGGTTGAGATTGAACAAGTCTGTCTCCTATGTCTGAGTCTCTGAGTTAAGTTAAATCAGTAAAAAAAAAAAGGGTGATGTCATGGTAGGGGTCTACTATAGACCACCTACCCAGGCAGAAAAGGTGAATGAGACTTTTTTTTAAAACAACTAACAAAATCATGCGAAGCGCAATATTTGATGGTAATGGGGGATTTCAACTATCCTACAACATGTTGGGAAACTAACACAGCAGGGCACTGATTATCCAATAAGTCCTTGGACTAAATTGGAGACAATTTTTTTATTTCAGAAGGTTGAGAAAGCAACTGGGGAAAAGCTGTTCTAGATTTGATTTTAAAAAATAGGGAAGAACTGGTTGAAAATGTGAAAGTGGAAGGCAGCTTGGGAGAAAGTAACCATGAAATCATAAGAGTTCATGATTCTAAGGAATGGTAGAAGGGAGAACAGCAAAATAGAGACAATGGATTTCAGGAAGGCAGATTTTAGTAAACTCAGAGAGCTTGTAGGTAAGGTCCTCTGGGAAGCAAGACTAACAGGAAAAACAACTGAAGACAATTGACAGTTTTTCAAAGGGACATTACTAAGGGCCCCAAAGTGAACTATTCCACTGCGTAGGAAAGATAGAAAGTATGGCAAGAGACCACCTTGACTTAACCAGGAGATCCTACATGATCTAAAAATCAAAAGGGAATTGTATTAAAAAGTGGAAACTAGGTCAAATTACAAAAGATGAATATAAGCAAACAACGCAAATATTCAAGGGCAAGATTAAAAAGGCAAAGGCACAAAACGAGCTCAATCTAGGTAGAGACATAAAGGGCAACCAGGAGACATTCTAAAAATATATTAGAAGCAAGAGGAAGACCTAGGACAGGGTAGGCCCATTGCTCAGTGAAGAGGGAGTAACAATAACAGAAAGCTTGGAAATGGCAGAGATGCTTAATGACTTCTTTGTTTTGGTTTTTGTCAAGAAAATTGATTATGACAGGATATCTATCGTAGTGAATGCTGGTGGAAATGGAGTAGGTTTAGAATTTAAAATAAAAAAAGAACAAGTTAAAAATTACTTAGAAAAGTTTAAATGTCTTCAAGTCACCAGGGCCTGATGAAATGCATCCTAGAGTACTCAAGGAGTAGATAGAGGAGGTATCTGAGTCTTTAGCTATCACCTTCAAAAGGCCATGGAAGCTGGGAGAGATTCCAGAACACCAGAAAAGGGCAAATATAGTGGCCATCTATAAAAGGGAAAATAAGAACAACCTAGGAAACTACGGACCAGTCATTTTAACTTCTGTGTCAGGGAAGATAATGGTGCAAATAATTAAGGAAATCATCTGCAAACATTAGGAAGATGATAAGGTGATAGGGAACAGCCAGCATGGATTTGTAAAGAACAAATCCTGTCAAACCAATCTGATAGCTTTCTTTGATGGGATAACAAGTCTTGTGGATATGGGAGAAATGGTAGATGAGGTATACATAGATTTTAGAAAAGCATTTGATACAGCATGGCGTGTCTTATCCATAAACTAGGGAAATTTAAGCTAGATGGGGCTACTATAAGGTGGGTGCATAATTGTCTGGATAACCATTCTCAGAGAGTAGTAATTAATGATTCGCAGTCATGCTGGAAGGGCATAACAAGTGGGGTTCCACAAGAGTCTGTGTTGGAACCAGTTCTGTTCAATATCTTCATCAACAATTTAGATGATAGCATAGAGAGTATGCTTATTAAGTTTGCAGATGATACCAAGTTGGGAGGGGTTGCAAATGCTTTGGAGGGCAGGGTTATAATTTAAAATGATCTGGACAAATTAGAGAAATGGTCTGAGATAAATAGAATGAAGTTTAATAAGGACAAATGCAAAGTACTCCACTTAGAAAGGAACAATCAGTTTCACACTTACAAAATGGGAAGGGGCTGTCTAGGAAGGAGTACTGCAGAAGAAGATGTAGAGGTCATAGTGGAAGGTTTTGAAATATCCATCAATGGAGATATTTCAGAGCAGGTTGGATAGACATTTATCAAGCATGATCTAGATGGTGCTTGGTCATGCCATGAGAGGGAAAAACTGGACTTGATGATATCTCGCGGTCCCTTCCAGTTCTAGTATTCTATGATAACTGTCGCTGCTAACTGCACCCTCCCTTTCTGTGTTATAAAATGCAATTGCATTCCAGGTATATCCCATTGTCCTGACACAACCAAATCTTTAACTTTAAGTTATAAGAGAAAGCTGCATTACATATATGGGATCCTAGCTCTTACTGTTTGAGGCGTTCTTGAACAAACAGATGGACAGACAGACATACTTACTTGCTCACAAACAAACTCTCTAAAATATACAGTAGATATATAAATGAAATTTTATACAGCCCTTTATTTGTATTTGGACGGTCTTTTAATTTTGACAGTGTTGTGAGCACAGAAACATCTCCAAAAGTATCAAATAGGAATTGTTCTGTGTCCTTCTTCATTGACTTCACATGGAATTGAAATGGATAATTCTGGACCGTTTTGATTACTTTGCACAATTAGTTGTTTTCCATGAACAATCTGTACAACTGACCTTTATTCATTAATTCTTGCCATTGGATAGGACTGCAAAGAACAGTTCGGATAGCTGGCAGTTGCTAGGCACTAAAGCAAGCCTTCAGCAAATGGAAAAGATAAGTATGAGGATTTAAAAATACACAAGAAGCCAGTTTAATCCCTAACTTGCATCATTAGCTTTGAAGTCATCCAATTCTATTATTCTAAAACAGGCAATTAGTGAGAGTAGTGGGCTAAAATGAACTTTCTCTGCTTTGCTGGTTCTATGTGGTAAATTTCAATAACAGATCTCTTTGATTTTTTGCATTTACCTAGAACCAAAGTTACTCATTTAAGCTTTCATATTTTCAAATCAACTTTTATATCAGCTAGTAAGAAAGAAAAAAGATTTTTCTATTAGCATCTAGATGTGGCTAGACTACAAGATCTATTCCAATGAAAATCATTCTGTGTACCTGTCTTTTTAAGCCCATTCTTCTGGCTCCTTACAAAGAGAACATTTAAATTATTAGTAATTTGGCAATGCTGAGTCTAGGTGACCTAGATTTGTGTCATGACATAAGAGTAAGTACATGCATTTACTATATATTGTATAATTTGCAGAGGCAAGATATGACTAGCTGAAACAGCAACTGAATGAATAAAGAGCTGCATAATATCTTCTTAATGTTGACATCTGCAACAAAATCCACCATTTAGATTACAAATGTGTCTTGGAATCCTGACAGTCCTATTATCTGTGACCTGCACATGATGTCTGCATATAAATGCTGGTCAGAACCAATGTCCCCTTTAATTTTTTCCATTCACGTGCAGAATCAATTATGTGCACCAAGGTATGGATAGATGTGCATGACCAACAGAAATACATGCTGCCAACTATGAGCCCTGGGGTGCTCTGCTCAGCATTTAAATCTTTTCCAGGTGGCCATCCAACCACTTAGTTTACAGGGAACACTGGTAGAACCTGGGATTCCAGTTCCATTTGGACCTTATTAAAACATTTACATTTGATACAGTTCAAATAACTTTGTTTCACCTTCCTTGACTTGGCTTAATAAATGTTTCAGCTATTATATTAGGTCATAACATGCTTTCATAATTACATGCCATAGGGAGAATCAGAGATCTGTATTTTGTATTAGTGTGCACCTCAATTCACCTGCTTAATGGTGTTCTGTCTGGCTACCTAAAAGTGAATCAAAAGGAGCTGAAAGAAAGAACATACAGGAAACAAAACAATGGAGCTAAGGCTCCACAGAGACAAACTGGAATTTCAAAAGAATTAAAAGAACAAGGGCTGGGCCATTAATGGGAAGATACTGTGCCCAGGCCTGAAAGTAGGAATAAGAGATCCTCCGGAAAAGGGCTTTATTCCAGAGGATCGGGCCAGTCTAGACGCTTTTTTCCGGCTTTTCCCCAAGCCGGAAAAAAAGCGGCGGACATGTTTATTTAAATCCCGCGGGGGATATTTAAATCCCCCGCGGATTTCCCTATTCTGACTTTCAAAATTAGCATGCCCCTTCTGAAGAAGGGGCCAGTGTAGACATAGCCTTGTTGTTTTAGTACTGCTAGGTCACAGGTGCTTCAATACACTTTTGCATTTCACTTGTGGATGCAGGTAAGCAACATGTCCCCTTCTGGTGAATGAATGAAGATTTCTGACTTAGTTTCTTACAGCTAATCAAGCCACCATTTAAATGTTGATTTCTCAGACGTGAAACACAGTTGCATTTTTATTTGGTGTGTAATCCCAAAGTACATAGTTCATGCAATATGGAATGACACTTTCTGAGCTTTTAAAAACCCTGATAGATTTGGCCTGTGTAAATATGCAAGGAGGTATTTTTCTCCCTTCAGTAGTCAATTAAGTGTCCTTTTTTCGTGACTCAGCTGGTACAAGTGCAACCTCTATAGTCCAGACTTCCATAGCCTGGCAACATCTGTGGTCTGGCATCTGTGTGGGTGCACCTGGGATAGAGCACTCACAGGGAAAAGCTGGGTCACATGCTTAGTAACTCCTCCACCCTCCCACAGCCCTGCCGCTGGGGGCCAGGAGTGCATCTAGCTGTCAAGGAGCTTGGTGTACTCCTGTGGGGCTGTGCTCCTGACCTGCAGCGATCGGGTTCCACAGCCACCCTGCTACTTCTCCTGTGTCCCCCCTCTATTCCCTGTTCAGTCAATGCCAGCCCCCCGCTGCTGCCAGAGTGGAGCCCCACAGCCAGCGGCAGCAGAGGAGCCAGCATTGGTCTCCACTGCCCCAGCAGAGTCCCTGATTCAGGACTGGTTAGGTCCCAAGGGTGCTGTACCAGACAGGTTCAATCTATATTAATATGTCCTGTCTCTACCTTTGATCTATTCTGCATCAATATTGCCCACTGTTGTCATCAGGCTGCCCTATTAGCTGGCCTAATCAGTAATAGAATGATAAGGAATTACTGAATAGTCAGAGAGGCTCAGGGTGGGAATTGGCACCTGAGCTGTAATTTGTTCCTTAAGGTGCTTCTGTTACAATGCAACAACATGCCACTACTGACTATGGGACACCGTCTACCACTTAATTTAATTTGGCAAAATTATGCTTGATCCTTACAGTCATGCATGATACAGGAGAGGTCCGTTGGGGTGGTCAACATTATTGCCATTCAACAGAGACCGTTCCTGCTCCCACTGTAATTAGCAGAAGTTTGGCCACTAGCTGTAATGGGAGTGGGATCAGACCACAAGTTGTTACATAAGCAAGGCTATTCAATCAGAGACCAGAACCCAGGATCAAAGAGAGGTTGGCATTTCCGTGGAAAGAGTCAAGACACAGTAATACAGCACAAGAGCAGAGCTGAGATACATTTAAAGAGGATAAAACTGTGACTAATTCCCCACTAACCTAGAGCACAAATTCCTTTAAAGCTTGTTTTTAAATTAACTAAAGGGATCCCAGCAAATCAAAGTCCAATTACCTGTTATCTTAATTGTAGGTTAACTAATACTGTCCTGCAACCTCATAGCCATGTGTCTAAATACAGTTCAACCTTGTGTGATATGGCAACCTTCGCTCTTCCATTATTTGCTTCTACTAGAACACCTCTGTTGATCTATCCACTTCTCTGAGCAGTGATGGATAAATCATTGTCTCACAGACATGTCTAAAATTAAAAACAAAGCTGGGGATATTTAAAAGAAGAAACTAGAATCTTTAAATGCCCATAGTAATATTAAGCTAGTTCAACCAGAACCAGAATATCCTCTTAGAATGTTCACCATGCAAGAGCCAGGACATCAGTCTATTCCAGCTCCTGCTGAAGTCAGTGCCAAATATCTATGCAAAGAAGGGCAAAATAGGCTATCCAAAAAGACAGATTAATAAAATGCCTCTTTAACAGTAGCAATGGCCAGTCACCAAAGTACCTGTTAACCCTACAAATGAGCAGTTATTATTAAGCACTATTTATTTCTCACCTTTAGCTTGACTTTCTCATTAGTATCATTAAATAAACCTATCTTAGGCTGAGAACCCACTGGTTTACAGGCAGTCCCCCGGTTACGTACAAGATAGGGACTGTAGGTTTGTTCTTAAGTTGAATTTGTATGTAAGTCGGAACTGGTACATATTGTAGGGGAAACTCTAGCCAAACATTTCTCCAGAGCTCAGTTTTATTCTCACACACCTCATTTCCCTCAGTCCTTTATTCTCAAGCTGAGGTGTCTGCTGAGAAAAGCCGCTCCGCGTCTCCCTGGTCTGTTGGGAGGGGGGCGCTAGCTTCACATCTCCCTGGTCTGCTGGGGGGAAGCAGCTAGTGCGGGGTTGGCTCACCCTGTTTGTAAGTAGGAATCCGATGTAAGTCAGATCCATGTAACCCGGGGACTGCCTGTATTTACTTGTGTGAATAACTCCACTTGCACAAATAATTGTTTCCAGATAGTTTTGTTCACCAGATATTGGCATATCCAAAGGCATATACAATGTTTTAAAGCAGTGGTCTCCAACCTTTTTAACCACAAGATCACTTTTTCAATGTAAGTGCAATGTAAGATCTATCTCAAACCCAAATATCTTTGCCCTGCTTCTTTCCCACCCCTTCTCTGAGGCTATGCCCCTGGTCTATCCCTTCTACAAGGCCTCACCCTGCTCACTCCATTCCCCTTCTTTCCCAAACTTCATTCACTTTCACCAGGCTGGTGTAGGAAGTTGGGGTGCAGTCTCTGGTCTGGGTTCAAGGGGTTTGGAGTGTGGGGACTCCAGGCTTAGCCCAGGGTGAGGGTTTGGGGTCCAGGAACGGTTTCAGGATGCAAGCTCTGAGAAGGAGTTTGGGTGCAGGGGGACTTGTGTGGGGCAGGAGGTTGGATGTAGGATGAGCTTCAGGGCAGGGACAGTCAAAAACCAAAACTAACCCACTTTGTGAGCAGTAAAAGAAGTAACAACAACCCCCCAGGTACGTATGTGTTGGGTCGGGAGATGAGAGTGAAGGACAGTGTGTGTGTGAGAGTGACAGAGATTTGTATTGCCAAGCTCCTTCCATCCCCTTCTCTCTGTGTGGAGATGGGGTACAGAAGTTGGGGGAGGAGGGACACTCTGAGGGTATGTCTACACTACAAAGTTAATTCGAACTAACAGACGTTAGTTCGAATTAACTTTGATAGGCGCTACACTAGCGGAGAGCTTAGTTCGAACTAGGTAAACCTCATTGTACGAGGATTAAGCCTAGTTCGAACTTTCTAGTTCGAATTAAGGGGTGTGTAGCCCCTTAATTCGAACTAGTGGGAGGCTAGCCCTCCCCAGCTTTCCCTGGTGGCCACTCTGGCCAACACCAGGGAAACTCAATTGCCCCCCTTCCGGCCACGGACCCCTTAAAGGGGCACGGGCTGGCTACGATGCCCGTGCCAGGTGCAAGCCTGCCAGCACCCAGCTAGCAGACCCTGCACCTGGCACGGCTCGAGCCAGCCACCCGATGCCCCCCAGCCCTCCCACTCTTCCCGGGACCAGGCTGGCGGCTCCTGGGAGCTTGCCCGGGACCGCAAGAGGCGGGCACCCGCCTGGGCTAGTGCGGACATCGTGGACCTCATCCACGACCTCCGCACTAGGCACAGGAAAGTGGCCGTCTAGGGCAGGAGAGCTGCTAGCCTGGCCACCCAGGAGCAGGTGTGCATGAAAATCAAGGTGGTCCACTGAGACCCACGACCCTGAGCCCTGAGCTTACAATGGCCGTACTGGGTCAGACCAAAGGTCCATCTAGCCCAGTAGCCTGTCTGCCGACAGCGGCCAACCCTGGAGGGGATGGACCGAAGACAGTGACCAAACCATTTGTCTCGTGCCATCCCTCTCCAGCCTTCCACAAACTTTGGGCAGGGACACCACTCCTACCCCCTGGCTAATACCACTCCATTGACCCAACCTCCATGACTTTATCTCTCTTCTCTTTAAACTCTGTTCTAGTTGTAGCCTTCACAGCCTCCTGCAGCAAGGAGTTCCACAGGTTGACTCTTTGCTTTGTGAAGAACAACTTTCTGTTACTCGTTTGAAGCCTGCTACCCATTCCTTTCCTTTGGTGTCCTCTAGTCCTTCTATTATGGGAACTAATGAAGAACTTTTCTTGATGCACCCTCTCTACCCCACTCATGCTTTTAGAGACCTCTATCCTATCCCCCCTCAGTCTCCTCTTTTCTAAACTGAAAAGTCCCAGTCTCTTTAGCCTCTCTTCATATGGGACCTGTTCCAAACCTCTGATCATTTTAGTTGCCCTCCCCTCTCCCACCCTCTCTCTTCCCCTCTCCCACCTTCTTTTCCCAGTCTCCCCGAGTTTTCGTCAATAAAGAGAGATTCTATTTTTGACCACACATTTTCTTTATTTTGTACATCAGGAAGGGGGGCTAGGGAAGGGTAAGTGGAAGGAGGTGGGGGAGGAATGGGGTACGAGCCCCCGATGGGGAGGACTGGGCTGGCTCTGCGGGCTTCTTGGGGTGGAAGCTCTCCTGCAGCCCCCCAATTGCCCCCTCTCCCCAGATGGCAGCCTGCGGCAAGTGTAGCCGGTCTGATGGCCGAGTGCTGTGATGTGCCCAGTGTGGGCACTCAGGGCACTCCAAGCCAGGACTGCTTTGCAAGCGGGGCACCCCTGAGAACTGTCTGTCTGGGGTGGGGGTCGGGTCCCTTTAAGCACAGCCCTCGGCTAGCCTGAGGCAGCATCTCCACACTCTAAGTCCTCCTCTGATGCCCTGCTGGCACTGCTTCCGGCCATCCTTAACCCCGCTTCAGGGTCCACTTAATGTGGACATGCTAGTTCAAATTAGCAAAACGCTAATTCGAACTAGTTTTTTAGTTTGGATCCGTTAGTTCGAATTAGCTTATTTCGAATGAACTAATTCGAACTAAGTTAGTTCGAATTAGCGCTGTAGTGTAGACATACCCTGGCATCGGTGCCTCCCATCTTCTCCCTCCTACACCCTGCACAGCAAGCAGGAGGCTCCCAGGGGGGCAGCTCCAAGGCGAAGGGCAGGAGCAGCATGACAGTGGATGGAGGGGCAACTGTAGTGCCAGCACTTAATAGCTTCCTGGCCAAACCAGTCAGGATCCCCTGTCAGAGGCTCCAAGATCTACCGGTAGATCCCAATCTACTGGTTGGTGACCACTGTTTTAAAGGCACTGTGTCCTTCTTTTAATCTTCCCTAGCTATAACTACTCCACTGTAGATCCAAGTAAACTGGAAAAAGAAAAGCCCATGAGACCAGCGAGCACACTGCTAAATAATTAATATGTGTTAGATTTCTGTCTGATGAAGTCAGTATCCCTTTGTTCATGAATGCTGTCTGTTCGGCATCGCCAGCAGGCAGGGTTATTATTTTAGCTGAGTCTTTCTCTTAATTACAAAAAAGAAATAGCCAAAGAAATTATTCCTATTGAGTTTCTGAAAGTCATTTTCAGATGCAAGTGGTAGTTATGATGCATAATTATATTTAATTTAATTTATATGTAAATGAAATTATTTCAGTTGAAATTTTACTCACCAGATTATTACAAAGTGAAAAGACAGGGTCATCTCTGACAAGAGAACAGACTTTGTGAACTGACAATAAAAATCCAAATTATATTTCAAAATTTTGATTTTTTACAAAATAATTGGTGTCCTAAGAAGCAAGACTCTTGATAAGATAGAGAAGTTGGTAACATATACCCTTGATTTTCTGAAAACTGTTGTTTAACATACATAATGGGACAAATATCTCACTTAGTCAAAACTTGCTCACATTTCACATGAAAAATTCCCATTGATTCATTGGGAATTCTTCTTGAGAAATGTGAACAAAGTTGGAACCAGTCAGGTATAACCCTAGGTATAGTACAAATTCAGCTCATTTCCCCAAGAAATAAATATTTTAAATCATCAAAATTTACAAGCATTTTGTGTTAAATCTTGGTGCCTTTTTGGTGTGTAGGGGAGGTTTAGCAAGAGGGAGGGAAATTTTTTATTTTATTTTGTGCTTTCTTGTATTTTATGTCAATCCTTCTGAGGCAGATAAAATGGTGTATCATATGATTTACTGTGTATATGTCATTTATTTCAGACCTTAAAAGTAAAAATCCTGTCTTCTTTATTTTGGATGGAAAAAGTCACATTTTCTGTTTAGATGTAATAGATACATACCTCTATCATTTTTCTGATATGTCACTTGTATGTTTGAAAAAAGAGAGAGAATGCAATAAAATGCTAAGTACACAGGGAAAAAATGGCAAGAGAGGTGTGAAGCCACCTGAGGTACCGGTTCACATCTATTGTTATGATGCCAATCACAGCTTTGTGGCTACAGCCAGTAAATGTGCATTCATTATGCCCATAGTTGTAAAATTTGGTCCTAAAATATCTCAGGTTTTTGTAGGCCCATATGTTTTCCCTCAGTCATTTGTCACAGATTTCCCCTCCAGCACTGGTGGCCTACTTGACTGCCATTCATGATCAGAGACAGTCATGTTGGCTTTCTCACGGAAAGAAGATGCTACGGGGCTTGGGCAGCACCATACTCTTTCCCCACTTGTAAAATATGAAGAGCAAGGATGAACAATCCAATGGGTGAAAGAAGAAAGTTGAAACCTATGGGGAGGAAAAGGGAATATTATGAGGGAAGCCTACAGAATCATCTTGGGATGAGGACAGAGGGACACTTAGGGGGGCAAAGGTGAGCACACGAAAAAGTGGTTGCGGGGAGATTATAGTGAAGGAGATGAAGTGGGATTATCTGAAGGAGGGGAAGGGGGAAGCCTGGCAAAGATGACAGAGGAATGAATAAGTCTTACTGCTGTTTACCAAGTAGCTAGCTGGGTGACAAGTTACAGGGAGTTAGGGCCAAGAGGAAGGGAACTTCCAAAGATCTGCAAAACTTTTCAAAATGTAAAATGCTTACTTCAGCCTCGCTAAGGAGCCCTTGCCCGTGGGTTTACATGTAATGTTCCTGTACTAAGGATTGAGACTGTTTGTTTTAATATTGTTCCCATGATGCCTCATTGTGGTACTGATGTGGCACCACAGTAATAGGGACAGAGAACAGTTTAATGGAGTTTTGGTTTGGTAATATGGCAGATATGTAAAGAAGAATTGCTTGAAAACCATTAGTTCTGAGGTTGAGACAGTTAAGATATTTGGAGCAAAGCCCTTCTTGTGTTTGAACATCCAATGACCTTGTCTATCTTTTCTCCTTTTGGAAAATGCTCTTCGGAAAAGGTATCTAATTATGAAATTTGGTATTCGCACTATGCTGACCATTTTCTCATATTTGACCCAGATGAGTCCTACATAGCTTCATTTGGGGGGAGGGGGCAAAAATAAATTGTAGTCATTTGCTGAAGGAATATATATTTTCACATTGCACACAGCCATCCTATTGAATTACTGCTTCATATAATTTTACACCGATATTCTGGAGATCACTTAGGATTTCCAGAAACGTAAGACAAAGATTCTTTCCAAGCAGTTTTGTTTCACTCTTGAAAAGCTTTAGATGGATGTACCGTTCTGAGTTTGATTTTAAAAAATGCTGTACAAAGTAATAGTGAAGTTGCAGGGTATCTATTTGTCCCTTCAATAAATGTGTCAACAACTATATATTGTCCTTGAATAAAAAGAAATAATAGCTCAAAGACTATAACCATCAATGACTACATGCATCTCAATCCAGACTAGAAATCAAAATTAAACTTTCTTACAATACGCTGTTGTTCTATATATGGGTGGAAATATATTAACCAAAAATATTGAACAGGGCCAAAGTATACTCAAAATCAGGAAATTTTAAGTTAAGGTTATATAAATAACTTAAAGTTCTACATTTGCCAACGGTCCTGTCTTAAGGTGTTTCTGATATTTCCCTACTTTCCACTCATCATTTCCTAAGTAGCCATCTTTTTATCACAAGTGGCAGGTGCTGAACAACATTTTCACTGTATTGAAGTCCTTTTCCACCTGCTATGAACACTTGTGAATTGAACCCTCTATCCTGGCATGCTTAAACAAATGATGAAACATTGGGTGAAATTCTGGCTTTAGTGAAACCAATATGAGTTTTGCCAGGCAATATAGCCAGCATTTAATATGCAGTCCCTTGCTGATGCAGATTGCCTGTGCCTTCCTTTAGAAGACTAGGATATCAGATGAGTGCCAGTAGTTAACAGATAACTGACCTGTCACATAGTATTGATAATCTTGCTGTCAACATGGTTCAAATAATGTTTTTCGTATTTTAAGGGGTTATAATAGAGCCCTAGTGAATTTGATGTTCTCTTTAATTACACACACAGCCTTTATTTCACTAATCGTGTCTTCCTTATCTGTTTGCATTTTGCATGTTTAACTCATTTAACTATAATGCTGTACAAGCAGAATACCAAATGTACATGGCTAGGGTTCTATGACACAAAAACTGCCTATCAAAGCTTTTGATGCCCTTGACAGTTAGAAAATGTTCACTTTTCCTATCCACTGGTGACTTGTGCAACTGAGACAGACATTTAATTGTCTTGCTTAATGTCTACAGATTGCAGAAATCTTTCTGTAGGGTAACACTGACCCTGTATAGCTCTGCCTCCCAGAGAAAATAAGCCTCCTGGCTTCAAGTTCAGAAAGAATTTATCTATGCAACTGTGCATTTCCAAAGAACCATGTCTCTTACTGTGTCTTGCTTCTCTCTCCTCTTTGAAAGGACAAAGGCGAAGCCAGCCCTCTTGAATCAAGAGCCATTAGTGTGTTCTTTCTGAACCTTTGAATTATGTGACACATTTGTTTGTTATCCTTTTGTTCAAGCCTGCAATTATAATCCAAGAAAATATTAGCCTTTAGTAATGTGTTACAGTTGGATACACTGAAATCTATTTATTGCTTTTTAGAGAGATTTTTATAGAAAACTGTTGGTATCCAGTAAAAAAAAAAAAATGTAAAAGCAAATTTGCATCTTTCATTTTTCCCTCCCTCCATTTTTTTAAATCCCAGTGTAAACATGGCCAATGCTGTGTCTAGACTACATGCCTCTGTCGTCAGAGGCATGTAGATTAGACACATAGGCAAAGTCAAATGAAGCCGTGATTTAAATGATCGCGGCTTCATTTAAATTTACATGGCTGCCGCGCTGAGCCGACAAACAGCTGATCAGCTGTTTGTCCGCTCAGTGCGCTAGTCTGGACGCTCCCCTGTCGACATCAAAGCCCTTTGTCGGCAGCCCCGTTATTCCTTGTGGGATGAGGTTTACTGGGGCTGCCGACAAAGGGCTTTGATGTCGACAGGGGAGAGTCCAGACTAGCACGCTGAGCGGACAAACAGCTGATCAGCTGTTTGTTGGCTCAGCGCGGCAGCCATGTAAATTTAAATGAAGGCGTGATCATTTAAATCGCGGCTTCATTTGACTTTGCCAAAACAACAAATCTACATGGCTCCGTCAACGGAGCCATGTAGTTTAGACGTACCCCATGTGATACATGTTTCCAGACCTGAATAGTTTAAGTGGGAACTGATAGATGTAATACATTTATAGTATCCATATAGTATAAGATCTGCATTAGCGCTATGTAACCTACCATAGTATTTTTAAAGTTTTAGGGCCAGATTCTATATAATCCCTCTCTATATATAAAAAAATGTTTCCTGCAGGACAACAGAGTGACATGTCACCAGTGTCGCTTTGCCCCCAGCGCCAGGCAACTCCTCTGGCCCTTACATCACTCCCGCATGGGGGGGCGGAGGGGTCATCCGCTGCCACCACCAGCTCCTGGCCCAATCGCCTTCTGCACTGACTGGCCTCTTCTCCTGCAGCCTGCAGCCCCTCCTCGTGCCATGCTACTATTGCCAACAGCCACCTAGGCCTGCCCTGGCCCTGGCTGCCTTTCCTACTGATCAGCCTCTTCTCCTGCAGCCCAATCAGCTGCAGCCCCTCCTCGTGGCACCCATAACCCCTTCACTCGCACCACCCCCAAGCCAAGACCACGCACCCCCAGCCCCCTCATTCACCACCCAGACAAGACTGCACACCCCTAGGCCTGTTACACACCTTAGTTCTATCTACCCCCCCTCCCTCTCCTCCGCTCCCCACACACAATGTTGAAGTGCCAGCACCAGCTTCCTGCTGGAGGGTGTGAGAACCTTAGGCTCCCTGCATGCTGCTGCTTCCTTTACCCCTCCGCCAGCTGGGGGAACAGCAGTGCAGGCACATACTTCAAGGAGGCTTTTCCCCTAGCTGGGGGAGGCAGAAGACAAGTGGCAGCATGTGGGAAGCCTCAGGACTTTCTCTCACCCCCTCCCTGCCCCCGCAGGAAGCCAGTGCTGTCACTTCAACTTCACAGGGGAAAGGCGAGGTTGGAGTGCCAGCACAGCCCCAGCTCACTCACCACCCTAGTGATGCCCCTCAACCCTTGCACCCTACGCTCACCCTCTGCTGAAACCCCACCCCCTCACTCACCATCCTGCTGAGACCCCACACCCCCAACCCCCTCACTCACTGCCCTGCCAAGACCCTGCACTCCCAGCCCACTCTCTCATACCGCCCCAGCTAAGAGCCCACACCTCCAGCCCATTCACTCATACCCCCAAGCCAAGACCCTGCACCACCAGCCAGTGTTCCCTCTAAGCTGCAGGGCTGCACAGCTTCACAGGTGATTAATCAGCCCCACCCAGTCAGTCAGTTCCATGCACAGAGCCCTAAACCGCTGACTGAGTGGGGCTGATTAATCACCTGTGAAGCTGTTCTGCTGCCCAGCTTAGAGGGAACACTGCCCCCAATCTCCTCCCCCTTGGCCAGACACCTGCCCTCAGCCTGCTCCCGCACCTTCCCTTCAGCCAGACACCTACCACAGAGAGACAGGGACTGGTGTGTATAGCTCTCACACTTACTGGCATAGCGAGCAAGGGGTGCAGCCACCCAGTTATTTTTTTTAATTCTTTTTAAAAGTATTTTAAAATATTTTTTTAAATGTTTCATACTACTCAATGCCCATGACGTGCATATGGCTGCACTTCAAGCGAGGCTTCTGATTTCCAGTTCACATAGCTAAACTAGCTCTCATTTGAGCTAACCCGCTATAAATAGCAGCATAGCTCCAGGAGCATGGGCAGTAGTGGTATGGGCTAGCTGCCCTGGGTACGGACTTATGGGCTACGTCTAGACTGGCACGATTTTCCGCAAATGCTTTTAACGGAAAAGTTTTTCCATTAAAAGCATTTGTGGAAAAGAGCGTCTAGATTGGTACGGATGCTTTTGCGCAAAAGCACTTTTTGCGGAACAGCGTCCGTGCCAATCTAGACGCGGTTTTGCACAAGAAAGCCCCGATCGCCATTTTTGAACAAGAAAGCCCCGGCTACTTTTGTGGAAAACTTGCCAGTCTAGACGCAGCCATGGGGTTCAGACAGCTTTACTGTTGTAATGGTGAGTCCATTACAACTGCTACTGCTCACCACTGCCCATTCTTCCCTGGGCACCCTATTATTTTTAGCATGCTTGCTCAGATGAGAGCTAGCATGAATATGCGCACATGATCTGGAAATCATATTCTTAATGTAGATGTAACTTAAAAAAATACAGAGCTTGGGCTTTATGCCAAATGCAAAAGCTAGACCTCCAAAAATTAAAGCACAAGCTGGAGATGTGCACTACTGGTTCGATTTGAATAAGATGTCTGATAGGAATTCAGGCAGGGCTCAAATTCAGCTTATAAACTGCATTATGGCATATTAGCACCCCCTCCTTGGTTCTCCAATTCTAAGATTTCACTTAAAAAAACCCACAGAACTTGTGTGGTTATGGTTGTTGAGGGAGTCTTGAAAATGCTAAGAGAGTAAAATTGATGCAGTGGTGTGTACCTGTGTTTATGGAACTTAAAACTATAGATGTGAGAAATACAGCCTGCCTCAGTCACCTCAGTGGGTATTAACTCAGATTTCCAGTCATGCTACTTTAAAGGTCAACTTGTTAATTTGCTGCTCGAAGCATGTGAGAAAGGAGAAGGAAGGTCACACTACAAGTATCTGTACAAACTATTGTGTCAGTATTCTGGTACTGCCGATGAGGAGGATCTGGGTGAGCGACACTAATTTTTCCTATCCCCAACCAAGAGGGAGCCTAGGAGGGCATTTGAGCCCTCTTAAGGAGAAGCCAAGCCCAGATTGCTCTGCAGAGTCATTGGCTCTATCCAGGTACTGCTATTGGGAAACTGAGTCCAGAGAGTATGCTTTGCTTGCTCGCTCATCATTTGAACAACTGCACTCCTATGAGTGGTGTCTCATGTGGAGAGAGCTTGGAAGATCATTTCCCCCATCTCTGAACTCTGAGAGCACTTAAAAAAAACCCTACTTTTTCCTTCCTTGCCTTTAAAATAGCAGCACAGTTGATTTGTTATATTACCTCTTTGCACATTTCAATGACAAAATGATCCTGGTTTGTTCTATTCTGGTTCCCTCTTACACATGGCAAATCCCTGATTTGGCTCAGTGTAACTATAAAGTTTGTAAATATAACCTCTCTTGGTTCCCTTTTCAAAGGGAAGTTACACCAGGCCCCCTTTCTGTTCACAGCTGGTCCTTATTAGGTTGGGGCTAGGATGCAAGAGTTAAGTAGAACTGGCTACAAACAGGACTCACCTCTGTTCCCCCATCACAGGCAGTGGTGATTATATTGAGTGGTTTCCCTGCTATGGAACATGATAGTCTATACTAAGAAGAGAATGCAAAGGTGAGTGTGTATATTAAGGAGAGAATGCTCCTACATGTCTTAATTTTGAAGGATGTGCCAATGAATTTATTTTGTAAGAGTTTGGAAACAGCTTTTCTACAGTCCCTTTGGAATTTGCTACAATCAGAGGGAGGAAAAGACTTTGTGGCTGCAAAAAAGAGAAACTGTATTTCACTTTACTCTGCCTTAAAAGAGAGTTTCAATTTAGAAACCTTCAGTGATTGGAGAGTACTCGTAGAGTGTCATGATTTTTTGGTAATGTCCTAAGTGTGAGAAGATTGCAAGAAGCTGCTTGAATCATTTTACAAAGACACAAATTAATTCTAATGGAGCTTAGAGATTTTGTAATTCCCCTTATTTTGAGACCCAAAATGGTGCAATTTAAAACAAAACAGCTACATGTATTCCAGTATTCTTGGCTCTGTTAGATTCAATTAGAAAGGAAGAACAGGACTTGTTGTTGACACACTAGGCATGGAGTCAGGAAATCAGTTCTCAGGTTGTCCAAGTACTTCTTTGGTGCTCTTGGTAAAACACTTAAAGTCTCTAACGGCCTCCAAAACAGGAAAATAATTCCTTTCTACCATGCTTTGCTCAGAGTGGACTCTCTTGAGGACACAGACTAGGTATAGCTCTTACCATAATAGAACTCTAATTGTTTAGGTGCTACTATATCATTAATAATAATTTTGCCATCAATTTTTCCTCCTCCTCTCCCCAACCACTCAGTCTCATAGCTGCAAAGAGATGTTCAAGGTTACTGTTTAAGACAAGATTGTCAGAAGTTTATAGCTTTGCTTTTTCTGCCATTCTAAATTAAGGTTCCATTAGAGCAAGGCTGAAGTGACAGGATATAAACAGTTTGCTTCATACCCATTTCAAAGTGCTACCACCAAGAAAAAAATAGTAACTATTTAGCAGTATCTTTATTAAACGACAGTTTGGGACAGGAAGTGAAAGCTAACTCCTATTAAAAATCAGTGGGAAACTTAGGTAGGCAAACTGCAATAACCTGATTTTGAAATCTGGCTTAAGGTAGTGGAGCTAATATTCTTGATTTGAGAAAAATACCATGAGATCATTTTAATAACCTGGGCTTTATTCACAACACTTTATTTTCATGTGATGGGCTATCACTTTATTGAAAATCTAAAATACAGTTTAATTTTTTACTTGACACACAGTAAGACACAAGAGGAGAAAGAGATAAATGTGCAGGATCTTTCCTGTGGTGCCTATCAAAATAAAAGCAAATTTATATTTTCAGTACATGTAAAGATTCTCAGTGACCCTCTTCAAACTATACTATTCCAAATATTCTAAAGGCAGCTTGGCAAGCTTGAAGGCCTGGGGTTCATGAAGTGACTTCTTTTAGTGTCAAGTTAAAAATCAAGATCTGAAGTGGAGGCAGAATAACAACATCCTAGCAAAGTGACCTTTTTGTCAGCAGTTATCAGAAGCTATTTTGCCTGATTGGGCAGGCTGGATGGTCAGAAAATTTTTTCACCATATAAATGATTGAGAATAGCTGTGCTCTGGAAAAGCATGGACTCAAGCATAAATTTGCAATCAGAGCAGTGGCCAGTAATGAAAAGATACTGGGAGCTTTATGAATTTAGAGGGAAATAGTAAAATAATTGAATTTAGTCAAATTTAACTTTGAAATAGTGTTACACAGGAAATATTCTATGATGCTTTAACACGTAATGGTGGTAGCTCCTCCATCAGACATCCCAACATGACCTTTGGATCTCATCATTTAGTGCATTTTTTTCTTCATTGCCTTACACACCTGCATCATCTTTTGTGTAGCCTAGAAGAGAGAAATGTAGCCATCCATTATCAACATTGCGCCAGAGGTGACAGAGGAATAGGCTCCCATTGTGGTGATGTAAGGAGAGCATCTTTTCATTGTCATAATAGTGACATCTTAAAAAGCCCTGTTGAAGTCAATGGAAAGGCTTCCATTGTCCTCAGCACCAGGCTCCTTAAGTGATTTTGAACCAAGTTCTACTAAGGAAACCAGCAGAAACCAACAAAAACTGTGTGAAACTAGGTAGTTTCAGTTTACAAGGAATACAGAGAGTCAAATTTTTGATTGAGTTCTTAATTTAATAATGCCCTCTATTTCACACCATTTGTCTTTGACAGAACCCAACAATTCAGAACAAAGTTCAGCCAGTCTTCCACCCTAAACCATAAATCCCACCCCGCACACCCTGTCTTGAACATGTTTTGTACAAAATATGGCCTAGACTAACTCAAAATTCAGCCGAGACACATCATAAGGCCAATGTCTGAGTTATTGGTTTGTACTAAGATTATTAGAATAATTTGAGAGCTAGAGAAGATGCAAAGTTTCACTTGACTATTTCTATGTGAAATAAGCACCTGTGCTTTTTCCTCTTTCCTCGTCTTCCGAAAGAACTCCCTCTTCCTCTCTTTTGCAAAAAGGCTTCTTCCTTGTAGAATGAGGATTACCAATGCTGGAAAAACCCCTCTGTTCTTTTGATTTTCCTGTGGAAGAACACAATTGCAGTATGGACGTTCCTCAAGTTTTGTCGGAAAAATGGCTGTTTTTCTAACAAAACTCTGTAGTGTAGACATACCCTCAGTCACCAAGAACATGTACTAGGAAGCAGAACATATAATTCCCATTCTAACTGTGCTGCATGAATTTAATTTTTATTAAATATTGAAATTTCCCACAGATGACTTCTTGTAAATAACCATGATGCTTCCTTTAGGGGTTATCCACCAAAACTACTTTTGTAACTAGCAGGATGTATTTTATTTAAAACCAAATCAGAGGAGGATATGAAAGAACAGGCACTTGTCCCAAATGCACCACAGCATATCAGATTGATTTAAGGGAAAAAAGTAATATAGTCTAAGACTAGAACAAACATCCATGAATTAAGCAAGGCAGCTGATATAATAGAGAGAAGGTTAGCTGTGGGGAATATAAATTGTATGTAATTATCTGGTAATGAGTGTGGATTGAAATACAGTAAGTGGATAAAACCTGCTGGCAACTTGAGAGCAGGATAAAGAAATGCAAGTATTCTGAGAGGTTTGTTTGCAGAACTATGTCATCAAATTAGATGCTAGCTGTTAGCGTTGACTGTCTCTGTTTAAAATGTGGCCAGGTTCCATTTATCAAAGAGAATACTGCTCTTAGATCCTGTGCTTAAGTGTATATTACGTGGGAGGTAAGAAAGCCACTTTCTGTGTGAGCGCCCACCATAAATGTTTCATTTAATAGGAGTGATAGCAAGTTGGTGTTATTAAAGGTAAAAAAGTCAGTTTACTTCAGACTTTGAACAAATGTGAAAATAGAAGTTCAAAATTTGAGCCTGTTTCTGGACAATGTCATGTGCCCTATTGTGTCTCTCTAGGCATCCAGACACCTACCTCATGCCCAAGCAGCAGAGCAATTCACAAAGTAGGGGAAGATACGCATTCAGTTGCCTAAAGTCACATGCAAAGCCTGATTTTGTGTTCAGAGGCCACCTACCCATGGGCGGTTGGTGCAGCTGGGGCTGGGGAAGGCAGACCCCCAGCTCCACCTCCAGCCCCGCCCCCTCTGCTGAGGCACTGCCTCCCATTGGAAGGGGGAGCAAGCAGGGCACAGTGCTGAGCATGTACCTCCTGTGGAGGAGACAGGGCAGCACACCAAGTGCATCCCAGCCTCCCTGGAGCACCAGGGAGAGGCAGAGAAGTGGGGCAGCGTGCTGAGCACTCCCCAGCCTCCCGGAGCACCGGGGAGGAGCAGAGAGATGAGGGGAGTGTGCACACAGCGCAGTGTCCCGAGCCCGGGGGAGGGTGGAAGCTGCGAGGTTCCAGCCTCCCCAGCCAGGAGTATGGGCGAGGATGTTCTGGGGGCAGATTATGGGTGGGGTCAGGCTGGCAGTTTGGGAAGGCAGTGCCTATGTACCTACCAGACCAGACCCCTATATAGGCAAGCTTACACAAAATGGAGGATAGGGCCATCATTTGCTATGGCGTTTGGAGGCAGTTGCCAGACCCTAGACTTCCATGGGTCTGTATGCTCCATTATCTTCTATCCCCTGATTTTTGGATGTGGTCATTAAAAAATAACAGCTGTCTAGATTTTATCATTTGTGATGCTCTTTGGACAGAACGTTCTAGATGCTGACAACTTCAACCACCCCGCACATTTTTCTGAAATAACACCCTTGGGGCATGATACACTCCCTCATAACTATTAGCCCAGTGGCTAAAGTACTTAGCTAGGCAGAGGCCACTGGTTGGGGGGGAGGAGTCCAAAGGGCCACCAGCTATGTGACCCTCCTTCCCCTCCCAGGGAAGCACCAGGACAACCTCCTTCACCCGAGGCCTTTCCTCCACAACCTTTCCTCTGCCACTGTCCCAACCTGCCTCTTTCCCTAACCAAGGTGGCCCAGAGGGCCAGCACCGGGAGCAGGAGTCTGCCTCATACCCTGCACTCACCAGCAATGGTGGGGGAAGTGGAGCAATGTGGCCCTAGCTGTTTGCTCCCCCTACCAGGTCACTCCACTCATACTGGGGAGTGCAGGGTGGTTTGCCTCCTTCCCCCAGCAGCGCAGCTGGGAGAACAAGGCAGCTGGGGCCACCCTCCCTTGCTTTCCCAGCCGCTACAACCAGTAAGTGTGGGGAGGCTCACAGACCCTTGCTGCCAGCCCTCTGGCCCCACTAGCCTGCCCATAGCATTTGGGGGGCATATGGCCTGCATGTCCCCTTAGACATCGCACCTGCAGCTAGGATGTGGGAGACTCCCCAGTTCAAGTGCTCCCTGCACCTAAAGGGGAGAAGACATTTGAACAAGAATCTGCTGCCTCTGAGGCAAACACACTAACCACTGGGCTATGGGGAACTCTGTTTCTTCTGTTGGTGATATTGTACTCTGGATGAATAATTTATTATTTGGGCTAAAGAGAGAGAGAGAGAGAGAGAACGCAAGTGTTAGTGATTCTGTAGCATGATGGTCAAAGCCGTCACACAGTGTGTGGGAGCCCCAACATCCCGCTTCAGATGTTTCTCCAGCTTCAACAGAAGAAATTGAAGGAGACGCACAACAGAATATCCCATAGTTCAGTGATTAGCACACACATCTGAGAGGTAGCAAACTTCAGTTAAAATCCCTTATCTCTGTCAGGAGGAGGTGGGACTTAATCTAGGGGTTCCCACATCCCAGGTGAGTACCCTGATCACAGAAATAAAAGTTAAGAGAAATTTTCCACCTCACTTTGGTGAGGGTACTGCAGATGCAACCAGTTTTTCACTGCCTCCTGGGACAGTTGAGGCTTTATTATAGGAGAGTTTTCTGCCTCGCATAGCTGGAGTGTGTCACTGACACCAGGAACCGAAAGAAGGCTGGATAGTGGAGCTGCTTGAATGCCCTGTAATAGGCCTGAACATTGAAGAACTCCATGATTGCTGACTTGCCACACTGCTATCTCCTCTTTAATCAGTAAATCTGTATTAAAAACAATTTTCTGACAAGAACTGTTTTCATGCTCTAGGAAAGCAGGCTATGTATTATACATTTCTAATCTTCTCCCACTAAACACTCAAGTTTAGTCTTTTCATTCTAATAAATGGTTGTCACACTCTAATGCTTGGAAGAATAATAGTCTTGGGTCCCCTAACAATCACATATTTCCCAGCTAACAAGAGAATCTGAAATGTCGAAGGGAGTACCATCAAATCTGTGAATCATGTATAGAGTCACCATGGCGGGGGGATCGAAGGAAATCATTCTGGGTCTCTATTACTTCATCATGGTGTAGCAGATGGATTTTTTCAGGTGGGACCACAAGAGCTATATCTCCACTTTCCCTCCAACATAAACCTAAGCAAGCTGCATAAAATCTCTTTAAAATGTGTAGGAAGAAATAAGCCTTCCAAATTTCATGTTGAGTTTCAAGCTTCCATAAGTCAGTTTTAATTTTTGTTGTTTTTACAGTCTTGGAACATCTATCCAGAATAATTATCCATCTCCAGAATATTCTCTTTCCACTTATTCATAAACCTGAGGCTGACTATAGCAATTGCATTGCCCTTTCCTTATAGATTCTATCCAAAGCATGCTTTATTGATTCTATACTAAATAAAATGTCGTCTATTAGATGGTGTAAATCTTATAACCAGTGAGCATATTGAACCATAAAGAGTAAATCTTTGATGGGAGAGGGAGTACAACTTTTTTTTTTTTTTTGTAATATAGAAGCATTTTGGAAGTCAGTTACAAATGGGATCAGTCATGGGACAACTCAGTGAGGAATACTCCTCATCCAGTCAGGAGATAACTAGATGAATATCCCTAATTTTGGTTTGTCTGGTTTTGGTTTGGGAAGGGGTGGAAATTAAACTATATATGAAATGTTCCTGATACAACTTATCAAGCAATAGCCCAACCCAGCTTACACTGTACTCGGTGCTAAAAACTTCAATCGACTTCCATAGGAGAGGATCAGGCCCTAAAGAAATAAAGTTTATGTCAATGGCTGTTTTGAATCAAGACAAGGATCTAAACCTTCCAGACCTACACTAAGGCTGTGTCTAGACTACATGCCTCTGTCGTCAGAGGCATGTAGATTAGACACATAGGCAAAGGCAAATGAAGCCGCGATTTAAATGATCGCGGCTTCATTTAAATTTACATGGCTGCCGCGCTGAGCCGACAAAGAGCTGATCAGCTGTTTGTCCGCTCAGCGCACTAGTCTGGACGCTCCCCTGCCGACATCAAAGCCCTTTGTCGGCAGCCCCGGTAAACCTCATCCCACGAGGAATAACGGGGCTGCCGACAAAGGACTTTGATGTCGGCAGGGGAGCGTCCAGACTAGCGTGCTGAGCGGACAAACAGCTGATCAGCTGTTTGTCGGCTCAGCGCAGCAGCCATGTAAATTTAAATGAAGCCGCGATCATTTAAATCGCGGCTTCATTTGCCTTTGCCTATGTGTCTAATCTACATGCCTCTGACGACAGAGGCATGTAGTCTAGACACAGCCTAAGGGTCTGATCCTGACTGAGTGATCTCAACTCTCATTTACTTTACAGCTTACTCCAACTTTAGTGGGGAAAAAATCAGTTCAGTCTGAGTCTTCATTTATTTTTCATAAATGCTCTCTATCAAGGAATCTGTTTTCTTCAGTCAGGTTACAAGCTAAACTAGAGCAAGAGATTGTATAGACAAATGCAGTCTCTTGCTTCTTATTGCTTAACCTTATCAACGAAAGGGGAAAAGAAGCAGTGACAGGAAAAAAATACATCTTTTAAAACGTGGAAGTCAAATCCTAGTGAGGAAAATAGAAAGGAGTGTAAACTTTGTCAAATTAAATGTAAAAACATAGTAAGAAAAGCCAAAAAGGAGTTTGAAGAACAGCTAGCTAAAAACTCAAAAAGTAATAGCAAAATGTTTTTTAAGTACATCAGAAGCAGGAAGCCAGCTAAACAACCAGTGGGGCCTTTGGACAATTGAGATGCTAAAGGAGCCCTCAAAGATAAAGTCATTGCAGAGAAGATAAATGAATTCTTTGCTTCAGTATTCACAGCTGAGGATATTGGGGAGATTTCCCAACCTGAGCCATTCTTTTTAACTGACAAATCAGAGAAATTGTCCCAGATTGAGGTGTCATTAGAGGAGGTTTTGGAAGTTGTGAACTGACATTTGCAGGTTAGACTGCAAGATGCTCGTTCTTATTCTTAGTGAAGTCAAAGTGGATTGAGTGATGTATTTTATTGAATCAACTTGTGCTGCTGAGACAAGTCTACACAGAGTGACTGTATCCCCTCCACTCTGATGATCAACACCTTCCACCACGAACACGCCCTTCAAGATCATTCATCCCATGCTTATTACATGTGGTGTATTTCATCCAGTTCACTACATGCCACAAAATAATCTGAGAGAAACCAGATACGCAATGTGCTCTTGAATGAACTCACCCTAAAAAACTATAAACCTATCCTCTCTGGTTGAACGTTTTTCACGAAGTGATCATGCTATATTTCACCTATCAGTTCTCATCCTCAAAGGAAATCTATACAGCACCTGAGATCTTAAATGTTTAATTTTGGTAGACATGAAAAATCATAGACTGAACAGAGACTGGATTTATGGTTTATTATAATGAGTAACTTACCCAGTCTCAGCTTTTTTTTCCTCCCTCTTTCCCTCCCCCATGACTAGAGAGGTGTTATATGGGTGCTTCATCTTAGATGGGTTCTTGAAATGTGTGTTAAATACCTATGATGGACAATCCCCTTTATACTTAGCTGTGACATGCTGATTTAAGGCAATCCTATACTTAAAGCACCGTATCTGCACAACTGTATGGATGCAGCTGCACTGCTGAAGCTCTTTAATGAAGACACTCTAAACCAGTGGTCTCCAACCTTTTTACACTCAAGAACACTTTTTAAATCTCAGAACAGGCAAAGATCTACCACCCCACTCCTTCCTTGAAGCCCCACCCTCTCTATTCTCTTCCTGTCCATCACTTGCTATCCCCAGCCCTTACTTACACACTCTGATAAACAGTTTATTTTTAAATTATGCAATGTACAAAATTAAAATCACGTGTTTATAGTTATGAAATAAATGGTCTGTTTTTTATTCCTGCTATTTAAATCTAAAATGAAGCTTTTATAATTATACATTTTGTGGGGACAGAGTTCTGCGGTGCGGGGCAGGGAAGAGGGAACAGGGTGCTGGGAGGGCAGAGGACAGGGTTCTGCAGCAGGGGACCGTGCCAGTGGGGACAGGTTTCTGCAGCTGGGGACAGGGTGTCAGTGGGGACAGGAATAGGGACAGAGTTCTGTAGCTGGGAACAGGGGAGTGGGGACAGCGTTCAGGGAGTGGGGCAGGGAGCAGGGACAGTGTTCTGTAGCTGGGGACAGGGGAGTGAGGACAGAGTTCTGTGGCTGGGGAGTGGGGTTTGGGGAGTGGGGAGTGGGATGCCAGTGGAGGCAGAGTCTCCTGCATCTCCTTCCCAGGATTCCCCCCACCACCACCACCAGAGGGAAACCAGTGCGTGCCTGCCCCATGGCTGACACCCCCCCTCCCCGGCACAGGGAAGCCTCGTGCATGTGCCTGCCCAGGGGGCCAACCCCCCCGGTGCAGGGAAACTCCGCGCGTGCCTCCCCCGGGGCTGAGTCACCCCTCCTGTGTGGTGCAGGGAGCCAATGCTCCCTCCTGCAGTACACCCGGCAGAGCAGCTAGCGCTACTTTGGGAATCGCCAGAAGTAGCGCTAAGCTGCGGGACTTCTGTCCATTCACGGGAAGCCGACACTACCTCCATTTTTCACTTGAGGTAGGTAGTGGGGCTTCTCGGGGGTGGGAGGGAAATGGGGATGGGGCAGACAGGACGCCTCGCGATCGACTGGTTGAGGCCTCACGATCAACCCGTTGATCGCGATCGACCACGTGTTGGTGACCACGGCTCTAAACCCACGAGAGAGAGATCTCATGCCACTGTAGTTAATCCACCTCCAGAAGAGAAGGTAGCTATGTAGTTGGGAGAAGAGAAGTAGTGATACCAATATAGGTCTATACTCTATAGTGTAGGCCAGAACTAAGTTTCTCAGCTCTGAAGAAGATCTCTTTGTAAGCCTGAAATCATGTCTGTCTTGCCAACCAGAAGTTGGTCCAGTGAAAGACATTACCGCACCCACATTGTCTTTCTAATATCCTGGGACCAACAAACTACAATGCCACTGAATATTATTAGCAAATGAATATGTGAAGTGAGATTTGCTGTAATAGAAGGAAAGCTCCATTAGCTGCTCTGACTCCTAAAAGCAGAAGTGAAGTGGTCACTTCTTCAAGTGGTCCCCGTGGGTGCTCCACTGTAGGTGTTGGGTCCCGTCCTGGTGCCGCAATCCGGAGATTTTGAGTAGCCATAGTCAGCTGGATCGCACATGTGCGGTGCAGTCTCGTGCCATTCGCACGTCTTGTCTCATGCGTGATCCAGCCCCCACCAGTTCCTCTCAGCTCTGCGTTCTCCTCGTCAGAACCTAGAACAGTTATAAATAGTTAGTTAAATAGTAGTATTAGTTAGAGTTAGTTAATTGTTGGTCGTAGTCATTCTCCTTGTTCTAGTTAAAAAAACAAAAACAAAAAACCCACAGTTTTTCTCTCAGACTGTGTATAATTATGGTTTAAACCCCTTCCCCAAAGGGGAAGAAAGCCAAAGACAACAGTAATTTGAACATGCCTGGCTCCCCCAGTTTCAAGAAATGTAATCACTGCTGAGACGCGATGTCGACCTCCAACGGCCATTCTTCATGCATCAGGTGCCTTGGCGAGGGCCATGTACTGCAGAAATGCTCCCATTGCACTAAACTCATGGCCAGAGTGTGGCGCGACAGGGAGATGCACCTCTGAATGATATTATTCGATAAGCCTCTTCACCCTGCGCAAGCCGAGTCACTACCTCCTTCAGACGTGGCATCTCCTCAGAAGCGGAGGGCGTCCTCTCTAGGGACAGCCCCCGCAAGAAAGAAAAGGGTGTCACCAGCGCGATCATTACTGCCGGCCCCAGTAGCAGAATGAGCACAGGGAGCAAACCAGGCACCTCCGGTACTGCCTTCCTATAGGCCAAATTCAAGCCACAAAAAATCGGCGGTTATAGCACCGTTGGCATCAGGTGCTATATCGGTCCCAAGCGACTCACTAACACCCACACCAGCACACCCAGCACCGAAGCTGACCTCGCCAGCACCGGAGCAGTCCACACCGCCGACTGCGGCCCTGAAGCAGTCCGCATCGGTGCCTACCTCTACATCTGCGCCATTGGCACTGCAGTCCAGACCATTAGTGCCACAGTTTGAACTGGCACCGGTAACAACCGATGAACCCATTCGTCCAAACAACGTGCCAGAAAAATCAGACAAGTGTAGAAGTGTGACACCTATGTCACCATCTCTAAGGTTCTCCTGTTGGTGCCGAGAGCACCGGAGCTCCATCACTACCATCGGCACCGAGAGCATTATATATATGATAGGTGAGCTAGGTTGCCAGTGCCTCATAGATTATGACCTTACCTGGAGTATCAATATCACTCCAGGCACATGTCCGTGTCACCTCCCCTTTCCTGCAGGAGCTCAGTGTATTATTCTCATTTACCTGAGCATGGTAGGCATTACAGTACCTCTTACAGTCCTCTCCTGGCAGATACCATTACTACCATAGGGATCACACGGCTCATTATCGCCGCTCCAGGAGGGCCCCCCCTTGCTATTGCTGATCTGCTAGTTGAGCATCACTTTTGCGATTTGTCATGCCTCAATAAACAGAGTCTCCTCCACCTCCTACTTATCCTCCTCAGGTGCAACAGTCACCACACCCTGAGGAGACTCAGTTGTCAGACGTGGAAGAACAGCACCCCAGTAATTCACCAGAACAATGGTCATCCTCCTCACCCGATGAAGCAGTAAGACCAGGGGCCATTTCCCCACCAGATGATGTCAAGCAGTTTCAGGAACTCTTTAAAAGGGTGGTGTCCTCTCCTGCACTTCACCCAGATGAACCTCTTGAGAAGAGACATCATCTCCTGAAGAACTTGCAGCCCACGCAAAAATCCAAAGTGGGGCTTCCAACCGATGAGGCCATCACGGAAGTAGCAGAGGAGATTTGGCAAACTCTCACGTGCATACCTCCGACAAACAAAAGAATGGACAAAAAGTACTTCGTCCCCTCAAAGGGCTTGGACTTCCTTTTCAACCATCCTCAGCCAAATTTGTTGGTGGTAGATGCTGTACAGCAAAGGGCGAAGGCTCCCCAGTATAGAACAACAGCGTCGGGTAAGGACAATAAGAGACTTGACCTCTTTGGTAGGAAGGTCTATTCCTCAGCCACCCTATTGTTACAAACTGCAAATTATGCAGCATTGTTGTTTAATCATGATTTTGACAACTATTCAAAACTGACCACGCTTATGGACCACCTTCCCAAGGCAGAGAAACCAGTTCTGAAGGCAATAGTGCAAGAAGGCTATGCATCGTCCAGAACAGGACTGCAGATTGCCCTAGATGTAGCGGACACATCTACCCGAGCAGTGGCTACTGCCATAGCTATGAGAAGGTCGTCCTGGCTTTGCTCTGCGTGAGTCCCCAAAGAATTACATATTAAATTGGAGGACCTCCCATTCGACAAAGTAAAACTATTTGCAGAAAAGACAGATGACTTTCTTCATTCGGGCAAAGACACATGAACCACCCTGAGAACTCTAGGGATATATACCCCTCCATACCGTAGGAGGCACTATCAACTATTCCATAGGCGATATGATGTTCACTATAGGCAGCAGCATCAACAGCGAACATTTGACCAATTGCGACCTAGATAGCACCCAAAAAGAAGGTGACCTCAAAACAACCATACCCCCACCACACCTGCAAACAAGCAACAGGTTTGACTTCCTTGTCGAGAGCCCTGAACCACACTCCATGATCACCAGGAAAGATCAAGAACCACTCATGCTTCACCATCATCTCAGACCATTTTATCGCCAGTGGGCCGCCATTACTTCTGACTTCTGGGTCTTGGAAATGGTCTCCTCCGGATTTGGCATCCCATTTACATCCATACCCCCCACAACTCCACCCATTCTGTCTCTTTTCAGGGACTCCTCTCACGAGGCTTTGCTCAAACAACAGGTTCAGCGCTTTCTAGACATCGGAGCAGTAGAGAGGATGTTGGACTACTTTCAGGGAAGAGGGTTTTATTCCCATTATTTTCTTATGGAAAAGAAAACTGGGGGATGGAGACCTATTCTCGACCTACAGAAGTTAAATTGGTACTTAAAGAAGCAGCATTTCAAAATGGTGACCCTTGCATCCATAATTCCTGCTCTAGACAATGGAGATTGGTTTGCAGCTCTCGACCTCCAAGACGCCTATTTCCATATCACCATCCACCCGGCTCACAGGCATTTTCTCTGCTTTACAATAGGAAAGGAGCATTTTCAATATCGGGTCCTTCTGTTCGGACTATCAGCAGCACCCAGAGTTTTTTCAAAAACTCTTGCAGTAGTAGCGGTGCACTTACGAAGGGAGGGAGTCCTCATTTTCCCGTACTTGGATGACTGCCTTATAAACAGCCATTCCCTTACAGAAACACAACACATGACAATGACTGCAAGAAACAATTTTGCCACGTTAGTCTTAATGATAAACAAAAGTCCACAAATATCCCCTCACAAACCCTAGACTTCATAGGTGCGCACATTGATTCAGTGACAGCACAAGCCTATTTGCCAGTTCAGAGGTTCCAAGCAATTCAGGAGCTCATTAACATACTAGACACCAGTCCCACAGTTACAGTTCTCACTTGCCTCCAGCTAATGGGATATATGGCATCTATGACTTATGTCATCTGTCATGCCAGATTACATCTTCTCTGCCTGCCACACTGTCTGGCTTCAGTGTGTGTCCCCGTGAAACATCTGGTCACCAGGCTGATTTCTCCTTCTCTCAAGGTGCGTGCCTCCCTACGATGGTGGACCAGTCCCAGAAACCTCTTAGCCATTTTGCCAGTTTTCCTCTGCCATGCATATAACAATGGATGCATCTCTGATAGGCTGGGGAGTCCATATGGGCACCATGCAAATACGAGGCAGGTGGTCGGGAGTAGAGTTATCCTTCTACATAAATTTGTTAGAACTCATAGTGATTTTCAACTCCTGAAGACATTTCCAGAGACATATTCAAGGTAAGACTATAGGTATACTTACCGACAACATTGCCAACATGTATTATGTCAGTCACCAGGGCGGAGCATGCTCTCTGTCCCTTTGCACAGAGGCGGTCCAGTTGTGAAATTGGTGTATTCAGAACGACATCTCCTTAGTAGCATCATACTAACCTGGCACGAACAACCTCACGGCAGGCTCTCTGAGCAGGTATTTTGCACCCGACAATGAATGGGAGATTTGCACGGCCGTCCAACACTGTCTATTCCGCCACTGGGGCTTTCCCCGGATAGATCTTTTCGCGACACACCAGAATGCGAAGTGCGACCACTACTGTTCCAGAGTGGGTATAGGACAGGGGGCTCTGGGGAATGCCTTCCTCCTACACTGGGGAGGCCTGCTTCTGTACGCTTCCCCCCTCCCCAATCGTCCTCATACCCCAGGTCTTGACAAAAATCATGTCGGACAAAGCCATTCTTATAGCTCTTGCCTGGGCAAGGCAGTCATGGTTCCCATTCCGCCACAGGATGTTTCTGAGGTTGCCATATGTCCTGCCCAACTTGCTGGACTTGTTAACACAGGATCACAGGCATCTTCCCCACCCGCAGCCACACACTCTGCACTTAACTGCCCAGTTCCTAATTGGTTCAACCAAGCAGAGCAGGCATGCTCAGACCAAGTAAAGGATGTTCTCCTACATAGCAGGAGAGACACTACTCACAAGACCTACCTGTTTAAGTGGCGCAGGTTCACATCATGGTGCTCTTCTAATGGAGTTATTCCCGAAATGTCGTCTGTTCGGTGCATACTTGACTACATTTTACACCTCAGCCGTGCCAGTCTTTCTGTTTCATCCGACAAGGTGCAGCACGTAGAGCTTTCCATCACTCAGTAGAGGGTACGTCAGTGTCTACGCATCCAGTGACAAAAAGATTTATCCAGGGCCTTACGAACTTGAATCCACCACGTAGACCTCCACCTACAACGTGGAGCTTAGACTTAGTACTCAATACCCTTACCCAGTCTCCCTTTGAGCTATTGGCCACTATGCCTCTTAAGTTACTGACGGTTAAAGTGGCTTTTCTCCTGGCTGTAACTTCAGCCTGCAGAGTAGGTGAGCTAGCGGTAATGATGTCAGCACCACCTTACACTACTTGTACCAAAGAGCAGGTGATACTTAGGCTTCACCCAGCCTTTATTCCTAAAGTATGCTCAACATTCCACTTTAATGAACCAATTATACTCTCTTCATTCTACCCAGCTCCCCATGCTTCATCCCGGGAAGCCAGAATGCATATGTTGGACGTTCGGCATGCACTCGCCTTTTACATTAGATAGGACCAAAGACTGGAGAAAAACAAACCATTTGTTGGTCTCTATAGCAGACCACACTAAAGATGAGCCGCTTTCCTCCCATCGTGTTGCCAAACTGATAACCACCTGTATTACCTGTATATGTGTTAGTCCATCTGTAAAAAGCTTCTGCCAGTGCAACTTAAGGCACATTCCACAAGAGCTGTAGCAACAACCACAGCGTTTCTTAGGGGAGTCCTACACCAAGACATACATCGTGTGGCCACATGGTTGACCAATGCCACTTCCATGAAACATTACACAATTTTGCACGAGCTAACTGTGGACTCCTCAGTGACTGCAGTGGTACTTTCAGCTCCAAATGAACCTTGATTACAGAGCACGTACTTGAATCTGGATGACCACTACTCTGCAGTCACCTACAGTGGAGCACCCGCGGGGACCACTCGAAGAAGTAGTAGTTACTGTCCTTGGTGCAGTAATGATGGTTCTTTGAGATGTGTCCCCATGGGTGCTTCACTACCTGCCCTCCTCCCCACTCCATAATCTGCTCTCTTAGTTCTCTTTCAGATCGAGCGGCTGAGAGGAACTGGTGGGGTCCGGATCATGCATGAGACAAAATGCGCAAATGGCGCAAGACTGCACTGCGCACACACGATCCAGCTGACTACGACTACTCAATCTCCAGACTGCAGCACCAGGATGGGACCCGACATCTACAGTGGAGTACCCATGGGAACACATCTTGACGAACCATCGTTACTGCACCAAGGTGAGTAACTTTTTCTTTTGTCTCTTCTCAACTTCCATGGCTATTTCATATCAGCTTGGTTGACATGGGGAAAAGGCTGTGTGTGGTACCTGCCAACATTTTGCCAGGCAAAAATGTTGTGTGGGAGGGAAGTACAAGCTCGTCTTCATTATTTTGCTTTTCGTGCTGCTTCTGTTGAAAATAGGAGTACTGAGAAAAAAGGAAAAGCTAAGAAGAGGCCAGGGCAGAAGAGGACTTCTTTCTATTTCTTTCCCCAGTTCCTCCTCTTTGGTCTTCATTATAATCTGGGTTGTTCTTTCTTGCCATACCCAGATTTAAAAGTCTTTGCTGGTTTTAAAATTGTCTTACTGCAATTGAGTCTACTATTTCTGGTACACTGGTGCCTCATGTTCTGCTGAACTGGCTCTTTGGAAAACTGCTTCTCCGGGCAATGATTGACAAAGTGCTGCTTTCAAGCACGCTGCTGCAGCACAGTAGAGATCCTGAAGGCTTGTTCTAAACCATTAAAAAGGGCAGGCCATGCCTGCTGGGTCTAAACATGCACAGGTACCACAACAGTAAACCTTCTTAGCCTCTCTTAATGCAGAGGCTTATCCATGGTGCGGGATGGGAGTCAAAGTCACCAAGAAAGAGGTTGCTTCAATAATGAAACCCTGATTACATAAATACAACATAAAGATCTGCTGATTCCACATGGAAAACTCTCTGAAACAAATCTATTTAGAAAATGCTTACAGCATACAGTTTGTCTTCCTTTTTACATTAGTTACTATCTAAGCCTAGTCCAGACTGGTAGTTTTTGCTCTGGGGCAGCTGCCTCAATGCCAAACTCTAGCTGCAAGAAGTGACTTGTACCAGTGCAATGTAACTTGGCCTGTCACTGAGGTAAGCTGCACTGGTACAATCACTTGTTACGCTAGTGCAGCGCTTCTATGCGAGGGACTAGCAAGGGTGTTGCTAAACCAGTTCCAGGTCTGATAATGGGGTGCAGCAAAGGGAGCAATTGCCCAGGGATCCAGCTGATTTAAGTGGCTCCAGGACTCCTGACTACTGCCAGCAGTGCAGAGAGCCTAAGGCTGGCTTCCTGCCTGCCCTCACTTTTGCACTGCTTCTGGAAACGGCCAGCACATTCCTGTAGCCCCTGGGGAGGGGGAACAAGGAGATCTCCATGTGCTGTCCCCGTCCCGAGTGCCAACTCTACAGCTCCCATTGGCTGGGAAAAGTGGTCAGTGAATGCTGCCAGGGTGATGCCTGCAGCATTCAGAGGCTCCTTGTGCCCACCCACCAGAATCCACAGCGAGAGGGTGCCAGTTGCTTTAAGGAGCCACCCGAGATAAGGAGCATACCTCCCATACCCCAGCCTACAGACCACACTTCATCCTGCACCCAATCTCCCTCCCAGAGCCCACGCCCTTCACCTCCCCAACTTGAGACTTTTACAAAAGTGCTGATCATTTGCCTCTGAAAAGTAGATGTCTTGAATGGAACTCAAATGGGGGATTTCAAAACTGAGGCATGAAAAATCATTAATTACTATTAGACATTCAGACCTTGTCATGGCTCCTTCCCCACTCTAGCACGATAAATGCAGAAGTGGGGGCCAGCAAATGCACCCCAAAACCTTATCTACCAGGCTTTGGTATAAAACTTCCCCCAAAATCTTAAAACCCTAGATTTTGGGGGGATAAATTCTCTGCTGCCATCACCCAAGTATTGATGTGAAAAATCAGGGGAGAGATCACTTGGGAAATCTCAGCACTAAAGTACAAACCAGGACACAACCATTAACCAATACCAGGTTAATAAAAAGAAAAGAGAAAAATTTTGTTATCACCACAATATTCCTGTTGCAAGCATAATGACTAGATGGAAAAGTAACAAAATAATATACTCATGGAGAAACTCCATAGGCCTAGAACTTAGTTACAAAAGAAAGCCAAAACATCAGATCCCATTTCCCAAACCATAAAATAATAAAACCTAACGGATTTATCTAAACTTTACCCTACTTACAGAAAGTGAAGAATTGTTTTTTGGAGAGAGAGACATGTCTGTCTCCCTCAGTAGCTGGAGGGAAGTCTCAGGAAAAAAAGGGGAAAATCCAAAAATTCCTTTGTCCCAGTTCGAAATTCCTACCTACATTCCCATTGGCCACTCCACCTTGGTAGGTGTAGTTAACCCCTTAGTCGCCAGGCTGCTGGCCATCTCTCATGATCATGACAGATCTTAAAACATAAAGACCAGAAATAGAAATACAGAAAATCTGTTGTCATCATTGTTTTTAAATAGAATATTTTTCAGTGTTTTCCGCAGGGGATTGGTGGCCCTTTAAACAAAATTAAACAGACAAACAAACAAAACCCCGACATAAGATTCAGCAACAAATCTCAGAAAGGAAAGAATTCCAGATGACAGAAACAACAGAATGCCCTGAAGTTAAACCCATAGGACTTCAGCTTGAAATGAGGCACAGACTGCAAGCAGTGGATTGTAATGTGTGACATAGCATATAAGAAGAGCCAACAGCCCACTGAATTGATGTACTGCCTTGAGGGAAAGCCAATAGTTCAATGTCGTGTGCAATCCAGGCTGAATAGGAACTCAGCTAAGCTCTTCAAAACTGAAGGGATATGCTAACTTCACAGGAATAAGGATCCTTGATGCTCCATGTTGCACCCCTTGAAACTGTTGCAGAGCCTTATTAGGAAAGCTGCAAAACATTACAAGTAGCTTAGCATCCAGGCTACAAAATGCAGGAACAACCTTTGGATGTGAATTGGACTAAAGAGAGTTTAATTGTCACATTTCTAGGCTGATAAAAGGGCATCTCACCACAGAGCTAATAGAGGCTAAAGGGAGAATAGGAGTTGATTTATTTATAGATAAAATTTTTTAATTCCTTCTCCTAATATCCTGTTTTGTGCACAGAAGTAAAGGAGAAGACAACAAAAATAAAACATACTGCAATGTACATACATCTGCTTATAAAAGGTGGCCATGACCCAGACACACGCAAGTGCACACACATATTAACATATGATTGGTACATGGAAGATCAAAACCCCAATTGGTGTCTCTTAAATATTTGCTACATTTAAAGACTCCTAGGAATGCTATCTCTGATGTACAGAGCAATGCAAACCCCAATGCATCAGACAAGCTTATGTTTTGAAATTTGACGTTTCTTTCCAAGCTGAGTATAATTTGTTTTTAATGTGTTGTAGCTTTATAAGAAAAAGGATTTCCGAGAAGAAATTAGAATTGTTACTCCCACTTCTGCCCACTTCTCACCGTGCATTGAATGATAGAGGGAACGTTTTAGTACATATCGTAATCATTTATAAGTTTCTTGGGAAGTGTTCATGTTTGAGACATAGAAGAGACTTATACAATGTTTCTTCTGAACTGATAGGATTAAAGAGCATGGTAGATTGCACTAAAAATGCCATTTCAACGATAGTAACAACACACTAAAGAAGCAGTAAGGAACTAAAAATTATATCACCAAGCTTAAAAATGAGTATCTTTTTTTAAGGAAAAAAGTTTCTGTGAGGGGAAAATTAATATCCTGCTTACAATAAATGGCAACAGAAACAAGTTTTTAAGCAACTTTTGAAATAAAACAGAACATAAGTGAACAGATGCATGTGCCTTTACAATTAACAAAGGATCAAGGAGCTCTCCAGTTAGGTCTACTGTAATATTAACAGTAATGCCATTCATGCACACATCAGAACACCCACAATTCACCTCCATAGCTAATTTTCTTTCACTTCCCACACATAATCACTCACAGTACACATATCCAGGTCCTCTAAATCTCACTCAAATGCACAAGCTTAACTAAAAGCTCAAAGAGATTAAACGATTTTATCAACAGACATGCTCTGCCAAGTATGTAATGTGCTTTTAATACCTTTTGAAAACTAAAATAACATCCAAAATTGTCAGACATATGCAAGCCCTTAAGTACTCCTGAGCTGACCAGGGCATAAAGATGTGATAACTGGTTGACTCTGCAGGGCAGATATTGAGGAACCCTTGCTATGGTTTAGAAAGAGTGACTCCTTTTCTCCCACTATTGTTGCCAGAAAGTGACAGCAGGTGTGTCAGATGGAGATATGAAAAGGCTGCTATTTCCCTGCCTTTTCAGTGCCCTCAAATCCTTGTATGTCACCACCCAACCCTTAATGCTTTTCCATCCCTTTCTTTATGCCCTGGCTTTACCACATCTCTATCCATTCTCCCATGTTATCCTTCCTTATAAGGATACATTTTCATAATATTATAGATCAATAACTGAGTGTGGGGTCCCAAGTCAACATTTCTCATGTCCATTGCCTTTGGAGAAACTAAGGCCATTTATTGCTATTTGTCTTAACTTTATCACTTTAATATTCCAAGTTTCACTATTGAGCTTGTGTCTCCAAGATTGTAAAGAAACATTGCTGGATGAAATGTAAAGCCTGTGCAACATTTAAGTTAGAGGAACTCAAACAAACGAGGAATAACAAGGCAAATTCTTGCAAAGAGAACCAGAAAAAAACATGCAGTGTCAGTAGACCTGTGGGCCAAATACGAACAATATTTAATTTTTATACTGACAGAAGGATTTTAGTCCTGAAGTACAAATCTAAGCACTAAATTCTGGAGTTGCTACACTGCCCGTGTGTAATATGACTGAAGGGCTGGTCATGAGTTAGTATGCCTGTTGTTCCATTGCTCTGCACCTTATGAAGTCAGATACAGCAGTATGAAGTGGGTATAAAATGCTGCTAGATCAAAAGAGTAGCATTTTTTACACTCACCTTGCTCTGCTGTGAATGACGGCATCAGGTATAGGACAATGGGACATCAGGTCCAGAGTCTTTTAAGTACTAAAATCTTCCTTTCAGACTTTGAATCCAGTCTGGGTTAGTAATGAAAATTGTTACAAACCTAATGACTGGCTAGGGAGCCGTGTGGAATGCCTTTGATGGGTCTCAGTCCTGACCCCAGCAGACAGGACTCCCTATCCCAGAAAACATCCCCATAACTAGCATTAATTAATCCTTTGTTAGAAATCTCAGAGGCCAAAAACTGAATAGATAGTGAGTAAGTTGTTCCTAGTGGTGGCTTTCTGCACTGGCTCACAAAAGTGAGTGCCTGCCTCAGAGCAGACTTTCAAACTGGTGCTATGTTCCATTGTTAGATTTCACTAATCCAGTAACAAATGTGAACTTTCTCACTTTACCAGTGTTACCTTCACCTGGCAGCAAGGCTCTCTAGTCTATGTTGACATCCAAGTCACAAATGGTCAGTTACACTTAAAAAAAATCAGAAAATATTCAGGTTGCTACCAGTCCCAAGAGTACAGCCTACACTGTACAGGGTACATCTACACTGCATGGCTATTTCAAAATAAACTATTTCAGAATGCTTATTCCAACATGGCTTATTTTTAAATAGCACGTCTACGCTGCAAGGGAAGCCTCAAAATTAGTCCAAGGCAGGCTTCCCTAATGTAGATGTGCTACCTCAATTTAGAGCCCCAGAAGGCACTGGGGAGGAATAACTTAGAATGGCCTTGGTGAGGGGCTATTTCAAAATAGCAGCAGTGGAGCTTCTACCCATGCTTTATTTCGGAATAGGCATTATTCCTCGTAGAATGAGGTTTACAGATTTCAGAATAAGCCATCTGTTATTTCAAAATTATTTTGAAATAACAGACTGACTGTGTAGATGCTCACATTGTTATTTTGAAATATATATTTCAAATATTTCAGTAGAGATGCACCCTTACTTCAGGTTAATTTGTACCGTAGATCTTACACTACAAACAATGCCTGTAACTAATTCTATAATAAACTGTGTAAAGGCTGATTAGGAAAAAGAAATGTTATTTACAAGTTAAAGCAAACATACCCACACGAAAGAATTACAGTCAAAATCCTAACCATGACAGAGATGTTGTGATCTGTTGATTCAAAAAGTCTTTCAGAGCAAACCAAGGTTGACTGTGGGATCTCTGCTTTAGCATGTCTACTCCTGTGAGAATTCAAACAGCAAGTATGGTAGGCGGGGGAAGGCATTGCCTTCCCAAACCACCAGCCTGGCCCTGCCTACACGCCGCCCCCAAAACCAGGCCATACGCCACCTGCCCTCCCTGGGTTCTGTAGCTGACGAGGCTCAGGCTGGGCATACTCCTCCCTCCCCCCCCATGCTCTGGGCTCCTCCCTTCCCTGTCGGGGGTGTGCAGTGCGCTGCCCTGATTCCAAGGGGTGGGGGTTGGAGCCTTGGCAGAAGGGGTGGGGTTGGGGGCTTGCCTCCCCAGCCCTACCTTCATCTACCACTCATGCAAATATATACAACTTTCCTGTGACATTGTTGGCTTTCACATTTACTCTTCCAGTCTGACACATGTTCCTTTGCAGGTAGCAACTCCAGAATGTGATTGGCCCATTCACCAATCCTTTATGTTGTGATGTTACTTAATGGCCCATTTAATCTTGATCTGCCTCCTGAATAGGCTGGGAAAGAAGTCCTGTGCCTGGATATACAAATGAAGAGCAAATATGTTCAACTGTAAAACAAAATGTACATGTTCCTTATAACAGATATAGACTTACAAGTGAGATTAACACATGCAGAAATTTGTAAGGATTTCATGGCCTAAACACTAAATACATTCTTATAAGATTAATAGTTCTTTTTTGAATAAAACTACCCAACAGATGAGCAGGTTTGGTTCCCAGCTATGAGTTTTGATTCTTAGCTACTGCCTATAATATAGCCTTGTACACAACAGGCACTTGATTTGCTAGTATTAGAATGGTTTCTTTTAAGTCAAGAGCTAGGCATGTTGCTGCCACTTTCCATGCTACATGGGTCTTAAGATTCATTGTCTAAAGTAGGGAAAACAGCAGCATTTTAGAGACTCTAAACTCCCATACATCCATAAAGGGGAAAAGAAATGAAATTACCATCTCTTAGCTCATTTTCTCTCTCCGCTTTTGCAAATATAGAATCATAGAATCATAGAATAATAGGACTGGAAGGGACCTCAAGAGGTCATCGAGTCCAGCCCCCCGCCCTCAAGGCAGGACCAAGCTCCACCTACACCATCCCTGACAGATGTCTATCTAACCTGTTCTTAAATATCTCCAGAGAGGGAGATTCCACCATCTCCCTTGGCAATTTATTCCAATATTTGACCACCCTGACAGTTAGGAATTTTTTCCTAATGTCCAATCTAAACCTCCCCTGCTGCACTTTAAGCCCATTACTCCTTGTCCTGTCCTCAGAAACCAAGAGGAACAAATTTTCTCCTTCCTCCTTGTGACACCCTTTTATGGTAAAGGCAAAATTCTGACCTTACATGTGGATCCATGTTGGACACGGTAACAGAGTGAGTGGTGCCAGAGTGAGATAACTGAGGCTGAGAAGCAAAGTTCAGAATGAGACCTGAACTTTTCTAAACTCTGGGGGTTTTATTTAGGCTCACTTCTATTCTAATGTAAGCAGCTTGACATTTTTGTCAGAAAGTATCAACCACTGTACAGTGCTTTAGGACTAAGCATTTCCCTAACACTCAATCTTTCAGCCAAATATTGAAGAGCGAAAAAAAGTCACATGCAAGGTACTCAATAGAATCCTTTAGTGTGTGCAATTCAGTCTGTCGTTAACCTGCTTTCCTGACATTACATGCCTATACGCACTAGAGCAGAAAAAGTGCAGAAATGAAATGTGCTCCTCCAGCACTGTCTCCTTTTGTTGCTTTCCCAATCAGTCATACTACATAATAGATATGAGATAAATGACATCACCCTCTTGGATAAAGAAGTTCAGATTCTCACTAGATGCCTGGCATTCAGTGACTAGGCAGAGAAAGGGCTGCAGCAGGAGGTGGAGGGCCACCATCTGGACAATGTGAAATCTTGTGCCAGTGGAGCCCCAGGCATGGGAGAGAGGAAAAAAGAAAAGCAGGGTGGGTGAGATCACCTTGCTGTCTGCCTGTTTTGTTTTTGTTGCTGTGCTCTTCCAGAGAAGAAGCATTTGTAAATTATTCTGATTGTTGGCCAGCTGAAAGCAGGAGAGCAATGGTGATGAGGCTTATGGTTGGAGACACTGTGCAGGAAGTAGTGTGTAATGAGACCACCGTACTCCAGAAGGGCAGAACTGTGTATGCCTGATTTAAAACTTGGATTGCTTAACAGTGCCAGCACCTCTTAAGAGAAAGTCTTTGTTTTAACGTCCATCGATTATCAGTTGCCTCATTAATCACCTTTCACCAAATATTTTCCTCTTCTGCAGTTATGATGTCCATAAAAGATGAGTCAGGCTGTGGTTTATGTAGCTATGCAACTGTCAGGATTTTTGTTGTTGTTATTCATGATACTTAAATATCTAGGATGCTGGTGTCTGCAGGAGCGAGCTGCAATTTTGTGTTCAGTTCAGATGCATCCTCTTGCAGATAAAATGCTCCCAGAGTCTTTGCCCCCCCCCCTTAATCTAGAATAAGTATGTGCAGAGGCAACTTGGGGGGGGATATAGGATCTCTTTCTCTTCGCCCCCCTTCCTCCCCCGCAATTGCATGGGCTCACCTTCTTACAGAGCATCTCAGCCAACAAGCTATGCTAGGCAGGGAGAGGCTGAATTAGGAGCAGAGAAACAGCTGGGAACTGCATGGAGGGGCTTCTGCATTCCAGGAGGGGGGAGAGATACAGTGGGCAGGGAGAATGACTTGAGTTGTTCTGGGGTTTTACCCGCCCCTCACTTTAAGAAGGCACGTGTTACCTATGAATGCGCTTACTCCTGCAGCTCATTCCAGCAGTATGATCAAAAGTGACAGTAATTTTGCTTTCACAGACTCTGGCAATCAATTGTCTTTCTGCACAGTTATTTGCAGAATCTTTGCAAGACTTAGTGAGAAAACAGTCCTTTAAGCACTAATAGAACTTCATGTAACAAACTAATTGGTGACTTCAGAGCTGGGACCAGTACCCATTACCTGTAATGATAAGTTAAGTAAACATTTTTTAAAAAGGCTTTCCTGGGTAATGAAGATTAATTAGGAAGTGCTGGATCTGTAACTACTGGATCATTAATGCCTTCTTGGGGGATGGGGGGAGGCAGGTTTCTGACTTCCCTTAAGGAAGTGGCCTTAGATCAATAAACCATCATTTGAAATGGGCACTCTGATGAACTGTCACCAAAAATATAAACTAACATTTCTAATTAAGATGACTGAAAGGCTGTAGGGAGATCACTTTCCTGGTATTTAGATATAATTTGCTTTCTTGATCTAGTCATTCTAGCTAAAGGCCTGGGTAGTACTACATAGAGACTTTGTTGATTGTATTTGGAGATGTTAAGATAAGTGGGTCTACAAAATTAGATTAGTTCCACTGCAAAAACTGTCACAATGACCTGGGGTTTTTTGAAACTGCATAAGAAAAGATTTTATAAATAAAACATTTGGATTTCTAAAATGGCTTCACAAAGTGCCCTGGGTTTATGCTTAACACGCTACCTCCTACTGGGTAGCAGCACTTACCTACTTTTTTCTAATTGAGGATGGGCAGTAAAAGAGTGTCTGCCCGCTAGGGTTAGTCCCTGACAGGCCGCCACCACTACATTTACTTGAGCCTCTGCAGGTATCAGGCAATTGCAGCTCCTGTTGGCCACACCTTGCCATTTGTAGCCAATGGGAGCAGTGGGAAGCAGTGCAGACTGACACACCACTTCCTGCCTTTTCCATTGGCCATGAATTGTGGCCGTCGAGAGGCCATCGTGGAGGCTCAAGTAAACACAAGGACTAATTCTGGTGGACCTGATGTGGCCCATGGGTTGGTATTTGCCCACCCCTGTTATAATTCTTTCTCCCCTGTATTCTGTTATAGATTCTCACTTACACTTGCACTGCAGAAGGAAAGAACAAATTGTGAATAGGTATTAATGTGCTTACTGGTATTTTTAGATTATAAAGATACAGGTAAAATAAATATTCAGACTTTATCTTAACATCCACAGACCTTTCATTCACCTTCCCCCATAGCCAGGGCCAAATTCATCTCTGCTGTAACCTTTTCACAGTGAGTGGTGTTTCACAAAGGATTATCTTGACTATGATTCTTCACTAATATGTACCCTGGAGGGGCTTTTTAAGTTCATGATAATTTCAAGAGGTTGTCCCTGATGTTTTCAGAGAAGGAGCGGAAAAGGTAGCTTTTATTTTTCCGTCAGGGTTTCATTAGCTTCACCTTTGTTTTTACTTTGTACTCAAAACATACACACAAAATGACACTAAGCCAAAAGTGATCCCTTTGATTGCATTAACTAAAAATAAGAGGCCAGCTTCCATTATTGTTAGGAAGCTGTAAAATGCTGTGGATGTGATTTATCTGGAAATGCTATTGAGCTTCTCTGACAGTGGCACACTCATCAATAACTTCTCTTGTTACATTTTTATGTCTTCTGTAAATAACCATGTATTTGCTTTATATCTTGATATGTTACAAGCACTTGTGGGGCAGCTTGCTTTGTGGAATAATTAATTGTAGTTTAAATAGGACTTCTTGAATAATGTTCTGCATTAATGTCATATAATCATTTCTCTGTCTCATTTCTGAAATATAGTACATATGAAAAAGGAGACAACAGACTTGTAACTGGTTATCCTAACTTCAGAACTTCTATAACACACACTGGTGAAATCTAGTAGGAGCCCTTTGAAAACACACTCTCTCTCTCTCTCTTCCCTTTCTCAGGCAAGACTGCATTGCACTCAAAGGTGTATGCTCATGCTACTGTCCTCCTCTATTAGGATTAGTGATCAATATGCTTTCCTCCCACCCCACACACTATTAGTGCAATTGGCACAAAATAGGTAGAATTAAAGGGGGGGAACTTGCCACTTTAAGATAGCAGCAATAATCTTAGCATGGAACATTTCCTTGGAATTAATAACTGGTTTAAGTTAATGATCCAATTAAATTTGGGCCATTAGCTTCTCCTGGCTGGTTATCAATCCCCCAGAAAATGCCTTACACCTCTACTACCACTGTTTAGGGTTATTGCATCCTTTCAATTCAAAGTCTATTGGAGGGAGAAGGACAGTAAGTACAGGTGATACTCTTTTTGATGATCAGCCAGTTCAGAATCACTCTCTCATTGATTCTGCAGAGAGAATCTCATTAACAGTGGAGGAAAAAAGTTACAGTAATAGTCATGTACCGATTTTCCCCCTTGCTGAACTGCATATTAATCGAGTCCATTCCATGGAAACTGATGGAGCTGCTCGTAGAGTTAAATACTGCTCGATGAACAAAAAGGTCTCAACCTGGCCTACAGAGAACACACAGATATTGATACCAACTTGATCCGACCAGAAAAGGGAATTTCCATTCCACAGGAAATTCCAAGATTTAACTTTTTTTTCAATTCTAAACTTGAACAGAAAGCCACATTTTCTGTGGCATTAAACTCATGACATTTTCGTGCAAGACTACTGATCCATTTCATTTTGATAATGTCAAATTGTTTTGATAAAAATGCTCCATTTTGATGTCAAAATATTTATTTTCTTATAATTTTAATAGCTGGACTAAAAGAATCAATTATAAAGTAGAAACATTTTTTTACTTTAGCCCATTCAAAGTAAGACAATTTGTTCGAACTTTTCCCCACAAAAAGTATTGTCAAAATTGGCACTTTCCTTCTAAACATGTCAATTTAAACAGAAGTTTTCTGACAAATAAAATATATGCTGGAAATGCTTTCTGATCAGACCTATTACTAACATCTGCTTGTTATTAGTACTAAAAGCTTTCATGGCTGATACCCCTAGATTTTCTTCTACCATAGCAGTTTATTCAGCACTCCAAACTGATTCCTTACTTAGGGAAAGCTTCTAAGTATATGATGATATTCTAAACTGCAATAGAACTAACAGTCCTCCAGACCACACTACAAGGATTGCTTATGGGGGGTTGTGCGTGTGTGTTGTATTTTTTTTTTTTTGTAAGTGGAAAGAGAAAATATATTTTAACCAAATAATACTAAAGAAGCTGATAAGGAAGCAAAGCAAAAAATCCAAGGAATGATATGAATTATACAAGCATAGAAGACAATGCCTCTGTACTTGGGCTTGCAAAGCTTTGTAAGCTTTGAGGGACAAATTAAAAAAAATCTGGCCATTTGAATTACACTTGAAAAGTATGAGTACTTTACACTGATGCAAATGAGCATTTGTGCACACAGCCAGCATTTCCTCTTTCCAAGTAGACAACGGCACAAAAAAAGCCATTTTCAAGTGTAACCCCTAACTTTGTAATGTGCAAAGTCACAGGTGGGTATTCTGGATGGGTACACTGGCAAATTCCGGAACCACACTCACCTGTGATTTACATTACCACTGAATCAGGATGGAAGAATGCCTGTATTGTATTGTTATGAAGTAAAGCTTTTCCCACCCACTAGCAAAGTGACCTCAGCGCTAAGCTGCTGGATATAGCAAGGACAATAAAGATCTGGAATGGCCTGAAACCTGCAATAGAGATACTATGCTCCCTTCCCTGTGTAATGCTCCCACCCTGGGGTTTTTGGGGAGTTGCTAGTTTTTTTCCCCCTTTGATGGGTTTGAAAGGCAACAGAAAATCTATGGAATCTTAATCAGCTGGACCAACTAAAAAAAAATTGAAAAATGTTTTAAATGTTTACTGAGTGCTATTTCAGACTGCTAGCTCAACATGAACACTGTAACCTCATTCCTCACAGGAGCCTTCATCCAATGCATCATAGGGAGAAGATGACTCCAGCTTCTATTCATGCTTCCTTGGCAGAGCAACTAGAAATGGGTACAAACAAGATTAAATACAAGTGTCATCCTCCAGACTGAATGCCATTTTCTCCTTTACTCTTGAGAGAAAACTTTTAAAAGGGAGCATGAGCACTGAATGCCTAAGAGTCCATCAAGTTACCGAGGTCCTTTTGCTCTGTGCTCCTTCCTACAGCCATACAGATTTTCAGGATTTTGCTGGTCAGTTTCCTATTTAAAGCAGAAAATTGGTGACATATCTTAGCATAATAGGTGTGTTTATGAACCGTACAAGGCCCCACCTTCAATAAGGGCATAACAAGCATCACACATTGAGTTATCTTCTCACAGAACTCTCAGGTCAGGCATTTGTGCCCTGTCCCTGGAAGCAGTGCTTTCTCCCCTCTCCACCCTCCCCATGGTTTTTTCTCCAGCCTCGCCACTTCAGTTTCCTACCCTAGACCCTCACTTTCACACCTAAGTCAAGGCTTCTCACAGACCACATTGGCCTTGAAAGATGAGCCTGGATGTCTCCTCTCTAGTCTGCAACATCAAGAACCTCAGCAATTCAATTGCCAGACAAAGGAAAGCTTTGACAGTTCTCTTACCCCTGTTCTACACGATGGGATAAGTTCGAATTAGGATATGTTAAGTTGAAGTATCTTAACTCATATTTTGGTAGTGTCCACACTGCAGGAAGTTGAAGGGAGCACGCTCTCCCTTCGACTTCCCTTACTGCTTGTGGAAATAGAACTACCAGCATCGATGGGAGCACCCACTGTGTTCAAATTAGCATGTCTTCACTAGACCCACTAATTCAAACCCCCAAAAGATTGATTGTGGCTGCTTCAGTCTCATCTATAATGTAGACATTAGCCTGAATGACTCTTTGGGTCCAATTACTGAATAGTTTCTGTAGTTCCTTCTGTGATAATATTCCTCCTGGGTGTTTATATGCCAACTAGCCCATCATAAGATGGGATTTTCAGGTCTCTCCTCCACGTCGGTCTTCTCTCCTGAGCCTCCGGACTCTCGCTCTGTGTCTGTCTCTCCTCCTCCTCCTACTGCCTCTCCCCCTCTCTCTCAGCTCTCCTCCACCTTCTGCCTCTCTCTCCATCTCTTTCTTTCTCTTCTCCCCCTCCTGCCTCTCACTCTCAAAATCCTGTCAAGCTGGAGGACTTCTTACTCTGACTCCTGTAATCCTCATTGTACGAAGAGTAAGGGAAGTCAGAGGAAGAATGCTATTTTTCAAAATAAGTGCTGTGTAGACAATCTCAATTTTGAAATAAGCTATTTCAAAATAAGCTATGCAATTGATGTCAGTCAATTTGTTTAGCTTATTTCAAGTCAAGCCCTGCTATGTAGACATCCTTATTGTTTAACTGTTAAGAGGGTTGCTAATCCCCCTGTCTACTATGGGCTGTTTGGGCTCCCCTGCAGTGGCCTGGCCGAGCGGCACAGAACTCAGCTGAGCGCCATGGTGGGAGGCGAAGGGGGGTGGAGCAGTGACGTACACGGCTGGGCCCCGCACATCACCGCCCCACCCCCCTTCCCTTCCCGCTGTGGCGCTTGGCTGAGTTCTGCGCCACTCAGCCAGGCCGTGGCGGGGAAGCAAGCGGCAGCAAGCTTCCATTTGGGGTCCGCGGTCCCCATGCAGCACAGGTCCTGTGCTGCATGGGGACCGCGGACCCCAAACGGAAGCTTGCTGCCGCTTGCTCCCCCGCTATGGCTCGGCTGAGTGGCGCAGAACTCAGCTGAATGGCGCAGAACTCAGCCGAGCGCCACGGCGGGAGGCAAGAGCACCCCTCAGAGGCAAGACTGTAACGCTACCGCGTTAAAGACTCTCAGACATTGGGCTACTATATATATGATAATACCTCATGTTCAAGACATTAGCACATTTTATCACATTAGCACCCATACCTGCACTATGCACAGACAAGCCCTCAGAGCATATCTTCAGAAAGATTCCTGGGACCACCAAATCTAACCTTCTCAGACTTTTACAATGCTAATGAGAGTCATACAACTAATTCCCTACTTGCTGCAAATAAAGTATTCACCCTGAGGGACAATTTCTGATTCTGAAAAAAAGAGAGGGAAAAGACCCTTAAAAATCCTCTTAAAATCTCAGTGCCTTTTGGCCAGTTTCATGACTCTCATACTAAGTTCATTTTATTCATTGACAATGATCCTTAGGTAGGTTGAATTTATGGGTGTCCATTTCTGCTCACCATCTTCATGCAGTCACAAATGTATCCATCAGAGTAATTAGGACAAATGAGTGCCTCGGGGAAAAAAAGGGAGGAGAACATCTTGCAAATGCAAGTTCCTGAGTTGCTTTAAAAAGGGGCAGGAGTAACACTTTATGGCTTTGCACTTCTTGTGGAAGTGATTTCACAGTATGTCATTCCGGTATGTGCTTTGGTAAGAAAGTGAAACAGCTTTCAGTGCACAGAGAGATTCAAAAGTTTACAGAGGAAGAGGTGGTGTTTATCAGTATGCTGACAGAAAATAACTTTTCCTTTTTTTCTTGTGCGGATCACATCACAAGATGCATCAAGGGGTACTGTGCGGCCACAAACTGTCAAGTGTATGAGCAGTGAAGCAACAAAAGCCACCTGCTTTCCTTGTAATAACTCTGACCAACTACCAGAATAATGTTGCTACTGCAGGCTTCATGTCATCTTGTTATAATCATTTCTTCATGTGACATTTCACGGGGGCTGTCTTGTCGCAGCAAAATCTCATCACATAAAATTTGGCTACGCATATCATCGAGCATGATATTTGGGCTTAGATATGTCATTTCCATTACTCAGTACAAGAGTCTGGCTTTATGGTTTCTAACTCCAGGCTCCCTACGTGGAATATTAGCCTAAATTGTCCATGTATGAAAGTCCAAGTTAAAATTCATGACAGAAGATGTGTGACCAGATCTAACCAGATGAGATGTCACTATAATCAGACATCATAAATTGAATTCAGTGTCCCGAATGAACCTTCCATACAAGGATTAGGTAGTATCATGCTACATGCAAAATAAAAATATTTGTAGACCAAAAGAAACTCATGACTCTTTGAGCAGGACTGGCACAATCCACTTAATACTGTATATAAACATAGCAAACAACCCAAAATTTTCAGTGTCTTATCAACATAATGGAAAATGCTGAAGTAATTGCAGGGCAAATAATAATTCAATATTAATGACACCAAACTTCATAACAGAGGTGGAGCTGGGATGGGCTTCCTTTGCCTCCTGACCACTCTGTGCCAGACATTTTTTAGTCTTAAGTATTTGAAGCTTCAGAAAAACAGCCCATAGTGGACAGGGGGATGAGCAACCGTCTTAAACAGTTAAACACTAAGGATGTGTCTACACAGCAGAGCTTGACTTGAAATAAGCTACACAAATTGACTGACATCAATTGCATAGCTTATTTTGAAATTGTCTACACAGCACTTATTTTGAAAAATATCATTCTTCCTCTGACTTCCCTTACTCTTCGTACAATGAGGATTACAGGAGTCAGAGTAAGAAGTCCTCCAGCTTGACAGTATTTTGACACTTATTTCAAAATAACTGCCTGCTGTGTAGAGGAGGGCTACACTATTTCGAAATAACGCTGTGTAGACGTACCCCTAACGACCAGCTATTGTATGATGTCAGCAATTACTGATTTGTATACCCACAGCACGCCCTAACTACATAAGGGCAGAGGTTGGGCTAAAGCAAAAGCAATCACCTCCCACTTCTCATTCAAAATATGTATGTAATCCAAAATAAATCAGACCTGAATACCTAAATCATTCAGATTTTTATCCCATTCCATCTTAAACTTATTCGCATCTTGCCACTTCTGAGTCATGTTTGTGACTGGGACAAGAAACACCAATATAACCAGTTAGACTTACCGGTACCTTTTTTTAAAGCTGCCTAAAGGTGTTAGGAACCAAAATACCATTAAATTTCAATAGGATGGAGTACCTAAATCCCTTGGTTCCTTTTGAAATATCTCAGAACTGATTTACACTTAAATATTAGATCTATCTATCTTACTCAGAGCTGTGACATTTTGTGCACTGAACACGACAGTTAGTTCAACTTGCCCTCCAGTGTAGATACAGCTGTCAAGAAAAGAATTCTTCCAGCAACCTAGCTACTGTCTCTTAAGCCTGGTCTACACCAGGCCAGAAAGGGTTACAATATGCAACTCCAGCTATACAAACTAGGTAGCTGGAGTTGGCTTACTTTAAGCCAAGCGTTGGTGGCGTCCACACTCCAGGAGGCTGATGGCAGTGTTCCCGCTAAGCTGGACAGCCGCACAGCTTCACAGGCTCCATGCACAGAGCTGACTGACTGGGCAGGGCTGATGAATCAGCTGTGCTACTTTGCAGCTTAGAGGGAACACTGGCCAATGGGAGCAAATACTCCTATCGGCTTCCCTTACTACTTGCAAGGAGTACCGGACGCCAGTGGTACTAGACCCCCTGTACTAGACCCACTAAATTAAATGCCAGAAGATCAACCTCGGGAGTGTCACTCTTCCAGTAAGTATAGACGTGCCCTTAGAGGGGTGGATTACCTACATCGATGGGAAAGCCCTTCCATTGATGTCAGGTGCAGCTAAACTATGGTGCAGCTGTGCCACTGTAGTACTTGCAGGTTAGTTATAGCCTTAGCCTTGAATATTTGTTGATGAGAAGAAAGAAAGGCACAAACTCTTTCAGGTTTTTATCCATGAGATTATTCTTCCTCAATCTGTGCAAACCCCAGAGGTTTGGATGGGCCTGATAAATGCCTACATTTTTTTGGTATTTATCTATGTGACCTTTCTGCCAGGTGAAGCCAGCAGCAGCCAGGTCCAGGTTCAGTATCTAGGGGTTCCTCTCCATCAGACCAACACAGAACTGGCTTGTTCTACCCCCACCTTGTAATCTGGAAAATTCACACGTGACCCATGGGTGCCTCTGAGAGGCAATGCTTCCCCACTTGCAAGCATAGAATCTGAGCATAGAAAAGACACTTTTAACAATGGGATAGGAAGTAACTTGGCATTAATTTGGGAAAACACCAAAGAGTTTATAAATAAAAATCATGAATAAAAATCATACCCCAAGTAGATTGGGTAATGTCATTTTCCTCACAGGTTCTTAAGTCCAGCAATGTAAATGTCCCCTTCACATTCCCCACCCCTCTCTGCACCTCACTCACAGTTGCTGCCATTGGTCAAAGTAGACCCAGAGTTCAGAGGTACATTCACAAAGTTCATGTCCTATCCTGAGTAAGGGGAGGTAAAGAGGCATCTTATTCACTCCAGCGGTCACTCACCATCCTGCCACTTCGCTGGATATTCATCTCATCTCTCTCCTGCTGCTCTCCTGGCCTTTCTTGGTGTTCTCCTGGCCACTCGTTACACCTCTGCTGTCTGCTTGTGGTATCTCTCCGCTGCCATCCTGTTGGCTGCTCATCACATCTCTCCATCACTGCCCTGCTGTCTCTGTCATCTGTTTAGTTCTGTTCTTTGAAAAGGGAAGCAGGGGGGAGAAAAGCTTCCCTTGTCCAGGCGGGGGTGAGGGAAGCTATACATCCCTCGCCCCTTCCCCTCACAGGGCTTTGAAAGTCCAGCCACTGCATTAGCAAGATTCTTTCTGCTAACTGTGCATCCTTTCATTTGGAACAATTTAGCACAGTCCTACTTTTCTATATACCCACAAAATTACAAACATGGGTACCATATTTAGCTATCCCGCATTTTTACAAACCTACCTGGTTTGGGGTCACAAATTAAGTTGATTACAATGAGCAAACTACCACTCCATTTGCTGAATATCTAACAAATCTAAGCAAAGCAGGAGCTAATTGTATTTACATAGACACACCCAGGGTCTCTCCCCACATCTAGCTAGCTATAAGGGATGCATTCCTTCAGGTCCTGCTGGCATCTAAATCAGGAAATTTCATCACCTTTGGGAATTCACTCATGTTGACGTCATCCTCTGTGAAGGGTCATAAAGTGCACGGTTGACATGCAGTCACCTTTGCTGAGTATAAGCAGCTGACAGTCAACGTGTTTACATATTGTTGCACTGCAGAATGGTTTGCAGATTCCTTAATCCATAGTACAGCCTCTACAAAAAATCATCTATAAGCTTGAAAGCAAGCAGAGTAGTCTGCTTCACTGACTAGAAAATGCACTGAGCGGAAGCTGCTTCTCAGCTTTTCTAAAGAATTGATTTGTTCATTTCAAAATATTTTTATTTCTGATCTGGAAATATGATAGCTGACCGTAAATGAAGTGCATAAAGATCCATGAGGGTATTAGCCTCTGGAATATTATGGATAATACCTTTACCACAAAAAGTCATTTGTTTTTCATGCTGAAGGCTTTGAAATATGGTAAATAAGTTTCCCCTAAAAAATAGAGGATTAGTAGAGACCCAAACATTGAATTTTCTTACTGGCAAACTGTAGTGGAGTAAGCATATTATTCTGAGTTGTCCCTGAGCAGAATTCTTTGTTTAGAAGGCAAGTATTTCTGCTTCTCTGTTTGTGCTACCAACATATAGAGCACTGAGTGTTGTTAAGGGTTAGATTGAAACATCACTAGATAATGATAATACCAATAATAACAAATGGTTCTCTTCCGTGTATATATTCAGAGTCACATATACTTTCTACAATGACAAAAACATTTTGCTATCTTTTTCCCAATAGCACTGAAGAGCGAGTGCAATTATGAGAGTCTTAATTCCATTTTGACTCTGAGATCATCAACAGAGTCATTATTTATGTTTCAATTGATAATCTTTATTACCAGAGGGAACACAGCTTAACTTTTGATAGCTCCTGTGAAGGCAGGCTGGGCTGGTAGTTAGAAAATAATAATCTTCTCTCTGTAAGCAAAATCAATGGAAGTCAATGAGAGAATAAAAATTGAACTAAAAATACCAGTTACATATGCCATGAGAACCCAGTGATGCCTTGTGAAAAACTCTGTAAAATTTTCTCTGTATAGAATACCTTTAGTCTTGGATATTTTCATAAAGTGGCGAGATTGCAAAGCATATTACATCTTTGCTGAGCAGGCCAATTCCCTGCCCTCCACCTCACCATCTCCTTATAAATGGGGCTATATTTGGCATTAGAAAACACTAGCTCAGTTCATTGCATCTTTATGTAAGCATTCTGAATGTTTTAAAGAGGTGGATTATCAGGAGAGTGAATAAATTGGTTATGTGTGTTGTCTTATGAGTTTTATAATACGGTTTATGAAATTGCTATGCTTCTGATAGGGCAGATTAAATTGCCCATCTGATTGTTAACTTCAGTTATTGCTGCTTCAGTTCAGCATAGGCAAATTCTGATGTAAGCAGTTGCATGACATAGCACAGGGGAGTGCTTTAGATTCAAGCTGAACTAACATGCTACCATAAATAACTTAAATCCTTAAAAAATTAAACAAGTTTCAACTCATTAACAAAGAACACGTATAAATTTAACCGTTCTAGCAACATTTTAAAATGAAATAGTTGATAACACAAGAACTCCAACTGCCACCCTTATTAAATATATGTTAGCACACTTATCACAAGATTTGCTGCTCACTGCTGAGGTGCCTCCTTGCTCCTGCCTTTGGAAAATAGTTCCACACAGACTGATGCCCCCTTCTGTCTCTCATTTGTACTGCATCTTATGCTCCATGAGTTGCAGTGCTGCTTCTTCCTAATTCAGCATGCTCTCCCTTGGTGACATTTGCCCTCCTGCCAGGTGACAAAGCTTTCCCCCTAAGTTCCTCTAGTCTGTCTGACTGGGTATTGCTACCAGTCGTCCTTCAGTCCAAGGTGGTATTGCTTTCTCAATGGGGGTAGGGTAACCCCGACTCACCCACTACTCTGGATTCCAGCTCAGGGATGCTCAAATCAGAGCTTTGGCTGTGCACCACTCCAAGCCTTGATACCATCTCCTGGACCTTTTCTTCTTCTACCTCTATCAGGCTTCTGCTACACAGTCCTTCTGTGTAAACCCTGCCTTCAGAGCCAGGATCCCAATGCTTCTTTTTTTCCCCTGGGTTTTCTCTTTTTCTCTCTAAGGGCTTGCCTCCACTATGACAGGGATCAACGCTGCAGTGATTACAAATTTAAAATAAAAGAAAACGCATAGCTAGTTCTAACACACTAAAAGTTATTGCTAACTTACCCTTAAACTGTTCTTATTTTGGCTAAAACTACAAGCCAGGGAAGATCTTTTTTCCATGGGGTCTCTGGTTAGTCTCTTGGGTGTGTCATGCCAGCCAAAGACAAAGAGCCTGAAAACTTTGCATCTTAGACTTCCTTTTGGGCAGAAAGTCTTTGTTTCCACATTCTAACCTTACATGGAAAATTACCTGATTAGATCTTCCCAATTAGAGTGGTCACATGTCATCCTAAGACCAATCACTGCTTAGACTTAAAGGGCAAAAGACGCTGTTTATAAGTGATCACCCAGATATTGAGGTGTCCAAGCACTGGAAACACCCTTGCTGGTTTACATGTGCACATTTAAAACCATAAACACTTCCACATGCATTATTTCCAACTTTGCATTCAAGAGTGATACATGCATCAAAATAAGATATACAGATCCAGCAGATTGAGACATTAAGATTGATAGGTTACATGAAGTATTTTGTCCAAAGCATCTTTGAGTTATGCATATGTCTATCCATAAGACAATTTCATCAAGCATGGAGGGGATCTGTCACCACTGTCCTGTCAAAAGCTGAGCTATAATATTATATTATATTTATTATATTTATATTGTGGCGCACAGCTGTGTATGTAAATAGTTAAAAGATTGACACGGCATAGCTTTAGAAGAGTGCCAGCTGGGTTTGCTGCTAGGGACAGAGTCTGGCAGTTCAGTCATTCTCAGTAGCCCAGTGCTGGCCAGTTATATTGTTGTCAGTGCTGCTCACTGCTTAGTGAAGGCTGCAACAGCTGTTCTACTATGTTATGAGCCATGATCCTGAAGATGCTGTGCCCACAAAGAATTTGTAGCAAATTGGATTTGAAAAATTTGGTAAGAGGTTTTAACAAGATTGTAAAAAGAGAATCACAAGTATTTATAAGCTGCAGAGGGGTAGCCAAGTTAGTTTAACTGGAAAAACTTAAAAAACAGCAAATAATCTTGCAGCACCTTAAAGACTAACAAAGCACGTAGATGGCATCTAGACTGGGCCAAATTTTGGAAACAAAACCTCTTTCTAAAGCCCCCTTCTTTCTCGTGGAACGAGGAAAACAGCTGCTTCCAAAAGAGCGTGTTTGCTCTTCCGCCAAAAAAAGGGGAAGAGCAAACACGTTCCCTGGATGTGGCAGATTTTTTTCGGGAAACCTACAGTCTAGCCATACCCTGACTGCTAAAGTAATAAACCTCTGATTTATTAATTAACACCTGACTGCTAATGTTAACAAATACCTCAAGAGGTACTGAAGTTTATTTCTGAACAAAGACTTACAGACAACTTTCCCAACATCTTCATTGTTCTTCAAGTTCTCTTGACTCTTCCAGTTTCTGTTGCTAGTCGGAAGCATAACTTTTCAAAGTTAAAATTGATAAAAGGCAAACCTTTGTTCTTCCATGCTGAAAGAGAGACTTGTTGGACTGGTCACCATCTGGATAGAAGACAAAATAGCTTCAAAACTTTGTCTCAAACAACCAATTGCCCAACTTGCAAAAGCACAAAAAGCAAAGTTCTAAATACTTCCACACATCAATGGCCTAGTGCAAAAGAGTTATAACTCTCACACAGCCTTCATTCAGTATCAAGGAATAAAGATTTTCATAGCTTCTCAAAAATCATTTTTTAAGAAGGAAAACAATTGCTGTTTCAAATGCAACTATTTATAGTGATGACCAGAAGCCCTGTGTACAACTCAAAACAATTAAAATAAAGTGTGAGCTACTGGATGGTTTACTCCATACAGTATAATTATGTTAGGATTAATGAAAAATAGAAAAAATCAATAAAAATACTTTTTATTTTTATAATACCTTAATTACCAAGATACAATTTTATTCTAGCCTTCTCATTTTTCTCTGTAGTGAATGGGGTGGGAGAGGTCCCAAATCATAGTTCACTTAGGGTTCTAAAAACCCTGTTTACACTACAACCCAAGGTGGATGTGCCAATGTTCCCTCTAATTATCTTGCATCCACGGACAAAATAAATTTTGTTACATACACTGAGGCATGAATGGTTGTGCACCACCAGTAAAAACATATGGTGTCAGCTGTGGTCTCTGTGGGTGCTCTGCTAATCAGCTGGGCAGCATTTGAATGTCTCCTAGGTGGTTGCCCAAGCGTTCAGCTTACAGGGGACATTGGTAAGTGCAGCACAAGTACACATACGTGCATTAGCATGACTAAAAATTGTAGTATAGATGTGGTGCAACAGGCTGTACCATCCTGACCAGCACCCTAAGTATAAACTTGCATTGATAGCCTGTACTGAAGCTGCTATTTGTATCTGTTCTAGCCCGGGTAAAGGCTGGATGCGTATGTCTATCTGTGCAGCAATACCTTAGATTGCAGTGCAAATATACCTGCAGTGAGCGCTATCCTTATACAAGATTTTCTTTCTCTCTCCCCCACCCTCCATTCTGGTTCCTTTTGTGCTGCTAATGTAGTGCAAAGATGCTAGAATCTGTGCCTAGTTGCCCAGCAGAGAATTCCTCAGTGAATCCCTGATAGCCTCCTTCCCCTCTGTTGCATGGATCTTGGTTGAGGAGAGCCTCTGATCTAATATCTCTAAAATCTAACCTAAGGATCACAACTTCTGCACTCTTAGCTGCTAGCAATGACCACTGTAGGCAGTGTGTGAACTCAGAATCCAGGTGTCCATAGAAAAATATCCACAGAAAAATAGTGGGTTCAACACTAACAAACATTTGTCAAAAATGTGTTTTCATAGTGACGGTGGCACCTGTGTACAACACGCACTGATACAGAGGTGCTGATTAGTCCCTGTTCACAGAAAGGCGGTTATTTTATTAAAGAGATAGCCATGGGAAAGGGATGATGTTGATACAACTCCTGTGACAGCACTCGTGGCAATCTATCAAACAGCTGCTTTGAAGCTCCAAAGCAATTTAAATTGTGCATAGTTAATAATTGGGAGAACGCTTCTTCCTTCTGAGAGTGCCCTGAGGAGTAGGCTGGGAATTCTTGGTCTCCCCCACTACACTAAAATGATTTACAATATAAATAAAGAACTTAAAGAGATGCAGGCAACATATGAATCTACTTGGATAGCATATGCACTTTCAATGGAGGTTGGGGAGGTTGAATCCCCACCACATCTGCCCCACCTGCCACCAAGTATAACTTTAAATTAAGTTACATGACCAAAGCTATATTTTCTTTTAGGACTCAGGAATTTACAACGTTTAGATGTAAAATTGGGAATGGACTGAACGATACAAGTTGTTGGTAATAGAATATGAAGTCTTTCTCTGAAAAGTCACAGTGCAGAAGAGAGCAAAAGTTCTTAGTAACTTATTACTATGTCAGCCTAAGTGAAATGAGTTAATAGTCTCAGTCCAGTTCCTACAGGGTAAGTCTCTTCACCACATCATCAGAAGTGATGCAAATTAGCTCTCTTGTTGATGGTGTCAGAGGAGAGGCCAAGAACGGAATGAAGATGGAGAACAAAATACTCTCTAATGACCAGATATGTCTTCAGAGCTGGAGCAGACTGGAAAGAGAGTGTGACAAAGCTTCTGCTGCCACTGCCTATGCTACATTAGGAATCAGGGCCTGCAGCAGAGCTAGTTTCTGGGCAACCTAACAAATGCAACTTACCTGCAGTAGCCTGCCTGCTTGGATATGCTGTCTGAATGGTTGGAAGAGCCAATAGACCAGCTCACAAGCCCAGCAGCAGCAGCAGTATCATGGCTGATAGCTCCTGCACTTTCTTGGTTCCTGCTTCTGCCTTGTCTCACTCCAGGTAACCCTGATCTCACCCTTAATTCCAGTTTCTGATCTCTGACTGCAGCTCTGACCTTGGCTGTGGCATCTGGCTTCTGACTCAGATTCTGACCCTGGAATCTAATACCTGGATTCCAGCTCCTGTTCTGGCTCCCATCACGAGGCCCAAGAGCCCACATCTCAGTAATGTGACAAAATATGCCTTTCCTCTGGATAAAGGACTTCAATATACTTTTTAAAAATATCTCCTTATTGAGGAATAATGATACATTTTACAAATAATTCACTTCAGGGTATCAAGACTAAAGATCATGCTGATAACAGGTTAGGTTTTGGTATATTTGTGGAGCAGTTGAATATTGATGTAAACTGATTCTTCCTCATATAAAATATTTAAACAAATATTAAAGACAGAAGTTAAGGTGATCCTTCTCATCCTCTTTGCAACTTTCTGTGGGGATTCCACAGGGCTGTGATCTTGGTCCCATTCTCTCCCTCTACATTTTAAGTCTAGGTAACTTCAATTTGCAAATACAAATTCAGCTTCTGTCTCTATGCTGATGACTCACATATCTTTCTCACTACTCCAAGCCTGTCATCTGTCCTAAAATTTTTGCCTTTCTCTAACATCTCCTCACAAATATGTAAACATCAACATGACGTAACTTTAAACAAGCCCCTCCCAAAACCTCAGCATTACTTACTCTTTCCATCACAGTAGACGATACTGCTCATCAATCAGGCCCATAATCTGAGGTGACCTCTCTCTATGTCCTCATATCCAGGCTTTCTTTAACTCTTACCAACATTCTCTGTAATATAGCTTTTTCTGTTTGTCCACATGGCTAAAATACTCATCCAGGCTCTCATCTCACATCTTAATCACTGCAACCTCTGCCTCACTGGTCTTGACAAATGCAATCTTACTCGACTCACATCCATACAGCATGCTGCCACAATGACATTTTCCTTCTTCATCCTTTCACGGGCTTCCCCTTTTCTATGGTATTAAACACAAGATTCTTGTCTTCACTTTCAAGCCGTTGATAGCCTATCCTCACCCTTCTCGTCAACTCTCATTCACTTTCAAGATGTTGATTCTCAGCTCCAATTAGCCCATGACAGCAACTTCCATCACTTGCTTGTTACATTTTCATTCGTAATCTACAAGCTCCTTCTGCCTGAAAACATCTCCACATAAAAATCTGAAAAGTAGACTCATTGCTCTTCAAACCTCTCCTTTGCTGTGATGTCTAAAAAATAAGTGTACTGGGTGGGTCACTGGCGCACTGAGTCTATCAGACAGACCAATAGTGTCTCCTTCTTTCCTGGTATTCCCCTATCTCTCTGTCTGTCTGCTGTCTCATGTTTTGTACTTAGATTATAAACTTTGCCGAGCAGGAACCATCTTTTTTTTCCTGTGTCTTGTACAGTGCCTAGAACAATGGGGTCCATGTCCATAATTAAGCAGCAGGGGAAATGAATAAATAATTATGATTTGTATTCCATGCCAACTGGTAGCCAGCCACTTGTACAGTTATCTTAAGTTAAGCAGCGATCATCATCAGAATATTGGCAAGTGTTTATTCTTTACATAAATTATAAATTACAGCACAACACTGACACAGCACCCACATTGTATGTGTCTACTCTAAACTCTTAAAATCTTAGATTTTCTAGGGTCTAACTAGTCCTGGACTCCTGAAATTTTTTTTTTTTTATTTAATAGTGACATCCATGCAGGTCCCAAAAAATACCCATTTGACCTTCCAATAATGGAGCTCTAGAAAAACTTTGCTTATTATATGTGATGTAGCTCTGGAGATTTTAGAGGGAAGATGAATTAAAGAATAAAAAAAAAGATACATCAGAGATCTCTCTCACACATCATGTCTCTTAGGAAAATGTGCAAGAAGTAATCATGTGAAATGGAGATTAGGATTTAAAAGGGAACAAAGATGACAGAGTTCTAGAAGTAATAGCAAGAAGATAGCAACATTAACCTAGAAAAGCTCAAGAAGTGGAAAATAAAACTGTACTCATGAAATGAACAATGGTGTCCTTGCTCCTGCAGAAAATAAAAGAGGGAAAGGACCCTAGGCAATGATGGACAGAAGTTGGCAGCAACGATGATTCTTTTTAGGAAAATGAATATTCTAAGGGATGTAAAGCAAGAAAGAGAAACAGCAATTTGAAGGAGCAGTAGCGATGAGATCCCCAGAGGGGAAAGGGATAGAAGGAAAAATGCAGACTGTCAGTATGCACTTAGGTATTCCTGAAGGAAAGATAGTAACAATGAGAAGATTTGTTTGATTTTTGTGGGGAAAATACATTCTCATTCAATTCAGACAAAATAAATATATATTTAAAGACAGAGATAGTATTAATCTGTGGCCTGAAATGTTTTTCTCATAATTATCCAAGGGCTTTTGAATTCATTAGTAGACAGCCAGAAAAGAAGACAGTATTGAATACACACCCCCTCCATAGTAAAACAAGAAAGCAAGCAAAGATGAGAAAATGACTTGGATTCAGAACATTGCTAGTGCGATCAGGAAAAGCTGAAGGAAAATTATTCTGAAACTGAGAACGAATTCTATATTCCTAACCAGTAGACAGTTTCAGAAATCTTGCATGATCTTTCATTTTCTCATGCCCATAATGTTTATCACACTCTCATTCTCTTGAAGTCTTCATAATCTGAAATTTTTGACCTGATCCAATGTTGCTTTTTTTTTTACCTAAATTACCGACTGTATCTGTGTGTCATAATCAGAACTGATGTCCTTATAAAGAAATGCACTGCTTATTCCAACTATACACCATGAAGTACCAGTAATAAATTTCCTTTACATTAAAATAAATTACTACAGTTGTCGTTATCTAGTCTCCATAATTTAAAATGGCCCCATATTTTGCCTCTGAGATTTGTCACATGGGAAGAAGGCATTAAATGTTCCGATTATTGGAGAAGAATGAAGACTGCCTGTCTGCTCATCCAACCATACACAATAGTAGCAGGCTTTGGTCATCTCCTGAAATGCCTACCTATTTCATTCATTCTCTTCTATTATCAGAAGGTAACAGGAGAAGGGTGATCTGTGAATGGCAAAGTGAGACCTTACAATGCCCTTTGCTTGTGTTTCCAATTGTATGTTCTTCAGAGCAATAGACAACGCATGTCATGTATTTGAGAAAAGGAGACTGAATAAAACATTTTATTTTGTTTTGTTTTATTTTATTTTAGTCAGCCCTGAGATACAGGAGAAGATAAATCTTTAGTTTAAGGAATACATCTGTCAAAATTAGTTGTTGTTGTTATTTATATTACTGCAGTGCTTATGGGCCCCAGTAACGGAGCAAGACCCCATTGTGCTAGGAGCTGCACATACCCATAACAAAAAAGACAGACCAAGAACTATTTAGGCCAGTTTGGAGGCAGGCACATATGACAGCTTCTTCTCATTGGCATGAGGGAAAGTACACCTAGAATCTAAGGCCTTTCCTTGGTATCAATAGTAGGAGGTAGGTGTAATCCTCTTGATGGTAATTAGAAGTTGTCACCATCTCACATTGCCTTTAGTATTGTTTGGAGAGGGCTTGTGTTGGACATCAGATATGAGGCAGCAATATGGCCAGGTAAGAAATTTGGCATGTGATCATGGTACCATCTACAAGAAAATCATTCTTAAAGAAAATGCACTAAGCTAACACAACTCAAATGCCAATATGATTAATATTTCCATTCAAAGCTCCTGAAATAGGGGTTGGTCATCAGATAGCCAAATATCATTACATTACTATAAATGTCCATTTACCCTGGGATAGTTTGACTAATTTGATATGATAATTTACATCAATGTTGTTGTAGGTTGACAGCTTAGCTAATGCAGCTTCTGTGCAATACCGCTTTATTACATTCCTGAACTGTCAAACACTGACTCTCTGCATGCACACACATGAATGGTTCAGGAACTTCCGTATATTTGAGAGCCTGAATGATGAAAAAATGGAAACACAGTTAAAAGCAGAGGTAACCAAACCAGATTAAACTTCAATATTTGCACACTGTTAATGCCAGTAATTTTGATTCTTTTCAGTCACAAACAAGATAAAGGTCAACATGAATGTGAATCATACTATATCATGCAGCACTTGTTCACCTGGAAACTGGTTTGTCAGCATTTGTTACATAGAGCAGCTGCATAACGGCACCAAATAAAAATCTGTGCAAATTTTGAATCAAGTAAATTCTGAGCTATACATTTATATATCTGCAGTTTTACATTCGAAAATCCCTGCCTATGAGTGTTGTCTGCTATTAAAATAAGGCCAATCACATACATATAATGGTCTGTTTTTATTCTACAGTGAGAAAGTTGGTACAGAGCATCAATGCAATGATTTATTTATAAATATACATAAGCAGGATCTGAACGAGCTCTCTCATGACATCTAGTGGTGAGCTATGGGGAAAGATTTCAGGAACAGACCCACTTGCTCTGCCTAGGTGTGCAGCATGATGGATCTGCTTGCCAAAATGATAGTTTTTGGGTTACAAATTATGGTAGTATTGAGCATGAGGGTAATGAAATGTTGTTATCCTTATTGTATGAATAAAGGGTAATATAACTTTACTTAGCCTGTCCTGATTGAGAGGAGATGACCCTAAACTGAACCTCACTTCCTAAACAGGGGTTGTCAAATCCCTGTGAAGGAGAGAGAGATAGGGTTTGGGTGTGGGGGCAGCTGTTCCTGCTTGGTGGTATGGAGTCTGTCCAAAGAGTCCTAGATACCATTTGACCTTCCCCTCTTCAGTGTTTCAAGACAGAGCACATTAGTTTAGATTGAGAGTCCTTGTTTAGGTTCAGTGCTCACTAGAGCTGACTCATGGATAAGCAGATCTCAGAGCTATGTGTAATCCATGGTGTATAGACCATGGTGAAATGAAAGACAACCCCGAGGTTGTGTTGGCTGTGAGCTTCTCTGTTAACCACTGAAATCACTGAAGACCTGGAATTAAGTGGTGGCACCTCAGAACACGGTCTAGCAGATGTGGCAGCCAAGGTCCTAGAGGACAGCACATGAGCAGAAATGCAGCAGCAGCACATGTCTGGAAGATGCAGAGAAAAGCAGCAGAGGCAGTGGCAAGCAGCTAGTCACAGAAGCTCCCAGCAATATCAGAGACATTCTTTGAGTTTCTCCCTACCCTTTATCTTGGATGCGAGATGAACTGTGAACATACGGAGGTATGAACTCTGGATTTTTGCTACCCAAGGACATCCAACTGTGACTGGGGTGCAGGAGAGGGAAAGGGAAGTAATGTGTTAAAGGTGAAGTCATTTGTCAGACAATGGAAGGAAGGGACACTTCCCAGTGCATTGTGGGGTCAGGTTTGTTTATAGTCACATACTTTTGAATGTGGTTGTGGCATTTTCCCAAACTAATGCTTGATTCCCTTTAATTAAAAATTCTCTTTTTATATACTCAGACTCCAGCTTGCAAGTGGGGAAATATTGCTTCATACAGGCACTGGGTTAGGGCTGGAGCTGGCTCTGTTTTATATTGTAAGAGGAACCTTTAAAGACTGACCCCAGTCTTTGTTATTGTCAACTCCACCATGCAAAAGACTTACATAAAGTAGCAGTAGGGTTGGGGGAAGCTACAGGTTGAATCTCTCTGGTCCGGCACCCCCGGGACCAGACTGATCCTAGATGAGGGATTTTGCTGGACCAAAGGAAGTCATTTCTGGCCCCCTGCCACTGGCCCCCATGGCCCAGCCACTGGCCTCTCAGCCAGCTCCCCACCTCTTGCTGTCCCAGCTGTTCTGCCGACCTGCTGGGAAGCCATCACTGCTGTGACTCCTCTAGACACAGTGTGTATACTTGAGTGCTGAACAGCCACGTGCATCAGGACTCCCTGGGCAGCCACATAGCCTTGCTGCCACGTGCTGGGTGGCCCCACCATCAGTTCCCTGTGAGCAAACCACTGCCCTGCTGGCCCCACACAGATCCATACTGCTGGCCCTCCACTGGGGCTCTCTGCTCCTGCAACATCCATGTCAGACCATGGATGTTGCCAGACCAGAGAATCCCGGATAAGAGAGTTTCAACCTGTATATACTGGCATCCAGTGAAACCAAAAGTATGAGCCCCTAAATACCTTTGAGGATCTGGGCCCAAGCTGTGAATGTGGTTAACCTGTGTGGCATACACTAAGACCTGATTTGAGGATGAGCTGACCCCACTCCTACATGTGTCAAATCCCATTGACTTTAGTGGGAGTTATTGATGCTCCACACCTCTCAGGACTAAAGCTAAATCTAATAAACAATAATGCAAAAGGCAGAATGATAGAGAAGGTTTAAGAATGTGTGCTGGTACTAAGAGGTTTGTGAATGCTTAGAGCTGCCTTAGAGCAGCAATGTCCCTGGCTTGCATTGATTGTGCTATTAAATTATAGAAGCAATTGTTACAATTTGTGATGTATAGGTCCAAATTCTGGACTGATTAAAATGGTTGAGTAAGTCATATATCAGCATTTGCTTTTACCCCTGGGTAATGTTTGTCAATGTCCTCAAGATAGTTTATATCAGAGATGGGCAACCTGAGGCCTGCAGGCTACATGTGGTCAATTGGGGCTCCACCTATGACTCACTGGGATGCTAGAGCCTGCACTTCCTACACTCTTCTTTCTCCCAACATTTGCATAGCTCCAAGATCCTGCTGATTCATGCTCTGTCCCTGCTTCTTCCATGTCTTCCCAGAGCTGAAAGGCTGCAAATCAGCTGTTCACAGCTGTTCAAGCTCTGGCAGGGAGTGGGAGGAGCAGGACAGAGCATAAATCAGTGGATTTGTGGGGCTCCATAAATACTGGGAGGGAGGAGGAGGAGAAAGTAAGTGTGGGGTGCCAGTGTTCCCGTGCAAGAGAGGTGTGTGGGGGAGGGAAGCAGACAGTGGGTCATGGGCTACAGGTGGACTCCAGTGGCCAGTGGGCTGGTGTGGCTGGCTCACTGTCCTTCGTTGCTCATCACCAGTTTATCCCTTAAAAAAGGCTAGAATGGAGGCTTCCCGAATGTTTGTTTCAAGCTAAACATGTTTGCTAAGCTGAGTCCTAGGTTTGTTCTGTTAAACAAACAAACCCCCTTTGCTGCATGCATATGCATGAATGGTTCAGTGGCTTCTGTGTACATGAGTCTGAATGATGAAATGTAAAAACTCTGCCAAGGGGAGGCTGAGGTGGCATAAATTGGCTGCTTCGCCAGTGATGGAGTGATGATGCCTGCAGGCAGGCAGAGTAGCAATAAAATGTGCATTGCTGGCCAGAAATGGACATGGCTAAGCTAGCCTAGGGATGTGCCTATACATAGGCTTTCTAAGCTATGAAAATAATTTGCAAGTAGATATATGGACAAACTGTGAGCCAATGGAGATCCGCTTTTGCCTGCTGCAAGAGGAAGATAATTCTAGTTGTGAGTAGAGCTTTAGTGAGAAAGAGAAAAGGGGTGTAAGTTGGGATATTACCTACCTGTATATTGATTCTGTTCATTATATGTAGCCTACTACCTCTGAGCACATCACCATCTGTAACCTATTTTTCACCCCAACACAGCTGGGAGGTAAGTAATACAGTTGTTCTAATTTTATAGAGGAGAACCTAGGCAGAGACTTAATGATTTGCCCAAAGTCACACAGGAAGCCTGTGGAAGAGCAGGGAATTCACTTGGTCTCGTGAGTCCCAGGTTAACCACTCTGCCTCCCTTTTTCTAAGTATATTTTTAGTGTCTTTGGCATTCTGTACATACAATTTTCAACTTTTTTTATTAGGGGAGTAATTTTATACCAGTATAGTTAAATCAATACAACCCTAACTGTGAATGCAGTTACATTTGTATAAAGAGACTTATACCTTTTCTAAACCAACATATTTGTAATGCTACAAAAACTAGGGCTATGTCTAGACTGCACTCTCTTACGCAAGAAAATATGCAAATGAGGTGAAGGGGAGCATATCACCGTGCCTCATTTGCATACTTAATGAGCCGCAATTTTTGTGCAAGGGGCTTTTGCACAAAAAGGAGCTGTCTACACTGTTCCTTTTTGCGCAAAAAACCCCTCTTGCCCAAGAGCCATTCTGCCGCTTTTTTTCAGGCAGAATGACTCTTACGGAAGAGGGGGGTTTTGCACAAAAAGGAGCTGTGTAGGTGGCGCCTTTTTACGCAAAAGCCCCTTCTGCAAAAATGGCGGCTCATTAAGTATACAAATGAGGAACCGTGATATTCACCACTTTGCCTCATTTGCTTATTTTATTGTGCAAGAGAGCGCAGTCTAGACGTAGCCTAAGTGTAGATAAGCCTTTGGTATACAAGCACGGCTCACTAAAATATACAGACTGTTTCTTTGGTATACAGAAAGTGAACTATAAATTTGTCTGGCATTTTGGAAAGAATTTACTCCATAAAGTCACAAACATCCAATGGCAGAATCAGAATCTATACATGTACAAGTCTGCTAAAATATACAGGAGCTGTGCACAAGTGCCCATAAGTGAAATCTGGCCACTGGGTAGATTTGATCAGTTTTAGACTCTCTTTCACGCATGCACATACACCCCTCTCCCTGTAGCTCATATACTCTCACTTTCATTTTCAGTGCGTTACACCAAATAATATTTAGAGCAAACTGTTTTGCTATTGCCTGTTTCACACCTACGTTATACAGGTCCTTCTCCAGAGGTTTCAAAATTCACCACTTAGTGTTAAGTTAACCTTTGCTGACTAGAAGTTAGAACGACATCTTCCCTTTTGTTTACTGAATGTTCTCCTGAGCACATTTGGATACCTGGATGCCTTTTTGATGCTCTGCCAGCCTTCCCAGCATGTACTCTATTGTCATTGGTCAACTATTAGTGTAATATAAGCAATCCTGTGCTGAACTAAGAACCCTTTGCTATGTAAGCTTGTTTTCCCTTATACCAAAAATATATACCTTTCTTTTTTGTCAGTACTGAGATGGGCCCAAACTGCACAGTTCTATTCTAGTCTTCACTAAAGTTCAGCAGTGTTCTGAGTCAGACCCTGCCATTTGGTTCTGCCTTTTATTAACATGGGAGCCAGCTGGAAAGTCTAGATGCAATTTTCCTGAATCATAGAATCACAGAACTGGAAGGAACCTCAAGAGGCCATCAAGTCCAGTCCCCAGGCCCCACGGAAGGACTGTGCATCTTCTGAATCATCCCTGATAGAGGTCTGTCCAACCTGCTCTTAAATATCTTGAGTGATGGAGTTTCCACAACATCCCTATGCAATTTATTCCACTGTTTATCCACCCTGACAGGAAGTTTTTCCTAATGTCCAACCTAAACTTCCCTTGCTGCAGTTTAAGTCCATGCTTCTTGTCCTGTCATCAGAGGCCAAGAAGAACAATTTTTCTCCCTCATCCTTGTAACACCCTTTTAGATATTTGAAAACAGCTATCCTGTCTCTCTGAAGACTTAGGACTTTTCAGGTCTGAGACTTGGATCTGTGTGAATATCGTCACTTGACTCTTTCAGACAATGTGAGTAAAGCTAAGTCAGGATTTTTTCTACACTTGTTTGTGTACAGGTATCAATCAGAAACAAAGGGTTTCACTGCTGTTTACCATAGTCTGTAAAGACGGAGCTGTTGATTTCTAAGGCCAGACTTTATTCATTTGTGCTTGTGGAACACTCTATAGTATCTGTATCAAAACTGGAAATGAAGACCAGTTCCAGGGTGTTTATAATGCTTGAAACAGTACAGTGAATGAGAGATTCTAGAATCCCTTTTGGAATATACACATAGGCACCTTGTACAGTCAGGATCCATCTATGAAGCTATTGTAGCTGCAAAAATAAAACAACTCTCTCCTCCCTCTCACCCTCAATAGTACTAGTGGACAAGAGCCCATTGGACTAAAGCCTGCTTTTCTATGCCTTTTCCCCGAAGAAAACTTCCATAGTCTGTTCTTCAGTCAACAAAAATGTCAAGCCATTTGTACCTCCCTTGTTTGTCCAGTTTCTTCCCACACTCTGTATTTTATACCCCTGTTAAAGAAAGGAAGTGTGCAGGAACCTATGATAGCGGCAGGGAATGTGAGGTAGGAGAATTGAGCGTAGTGGACCTAGCTTTATGTAGAGAAAAGCAATTACAGCTAGTAGACCAGGAAAATTCTGTATGTGCCTCTTGCTGTGGAACAGCTTAGGGTGACCTTGCCCTTCCCCTCTACCTCTTCCCCGAACAATCTAATTGCTGACTGGCAAGTAGGCAAGTGAAATGATCAAACAACTTCTAATATGTGCCAAAGAGTAGGCACAGCTGTATGTTTGTCGCTACACTGCTTCCTCTGCAGGAAAAAAAATCATATGCCATTTATTTGGCTCTGACTGGGCTGGTATTTTACATCTTGCTTTACACTCTTTTTTTGATCTTGAGTCTGTTGAGTGCATTTTCATCCACAATAATGAGAGTGCTCCTCGCTGAGGAGCAACAGAAAGCTCAGGAGCCAGAAGGAGAGAACAGTTTGACACAAGTTTAATCATAATGGCAATGTAATAGGGTCTTCAGGGGCCAGCATTTGAAGTGGTTTGGGGATCTCTCACTTCCTATGAAGCGGCAACTTGCACTGTATAATATTCAGAGAGTTTTGAAAAGTTACTGTTTTGCATATTCATTAGCTACTCCACAAACCTACATACTGTGCCAATCAAATCCTGGTGAAAATAGAGGGATCTCCCATTAGCGAGCAGGATGTGGTCCAAAATATGGCCCAGTTTGCCATATTAAAAACATGTTCCCAAAACACAAAAAGAAATGTCTGCAACCTATTTTTGTCTTTTTTTTTTTGCCTGAGTTAAGTGTTTAAATCTTTTTCATTACACCATCCACACAAAAAACATCCGCACAAACTCACAAAATGTAGTAAAAATCAAGGCTCCATATTGCATACATGATGGTTAAATTAACCTCTTTTCACTGTTAGGTGTCACTGAGTCAATGTAAATTCATTTCTGCAATAGAGTCTTCTTTGAGGCTACATCTAGACTATGGGGAGTTTGCAGGATACCCGAGGTATCCCGCAAAAACTCCACCACATCCAAGGAACGCGTTTGCTCTTCCGCTTTTTTTTCACGGAAGAGCAAACATGCTCTTTCGGGGAGCCCTGTATACCTCATTTCATGAGGCATAAGGGCTCTGCTGCAAGAGGAGGATTTTTTCGCCATTTGGCCCCATCTACACAGGGCCAAATGGCAGAAAAGCCTCTTCCGCAAAAGCGATTGAAAAAAGCTACGCAAATTGCGCTCTGCAATTTGCATAACTTTTTCCAATAAAGCCCCATAGTCTAGACCTAGCCTGATTTACAAAGTAGGAAATTCTGCTTAAGAAGAATCTGCTTCCAAGTGTTATACCACTGCTAGAGGACCTGTGGAGAAATCTGCACTGATCTCTGGATCCCATTAACTTCTACAATAGAAATTTGTCACGTTAGAAAAATATTGTTCTATTCAGAATTAGGGTATGTCTATACTAGCCCCCTAGTTCGAACTAAGGAGGCTAATGTAGGCATTCGAAGTTGCAAATGAAGCCCGGGATTTAAATATCCTGGGCTTCATTTGCATCTTCCCATCCGGGCGCCATTTTTAAATCTCCTTAGTCCGATCTAACTGCCCGCGGCTACACGGCAGTCAAATGTTAACTCAAACTAAGTCCTTAGTTCGAATTAACTGTTACACCTCATTCCACGAGGATTCAATTCTGCTACTGAACCCAAATGCAGCCTTGCAAGGAACAGATAGCTGAGGAGGATTGCTGACCCAGCCTGACATAGGATGTACACCAGAGACTTTTAAGATAGCAGTTTGTAACATCTCTGCTGAGAGCCTGCATCAGGAACTTGGTGACTGGTGCATGTAATGTATTTTCCTTAACAACCTTACTCTCATGCTTTTCTTACTTTTATTATTAAACCTGTAGATTTTAGATTCTAAAGGATTGGCTCAGCGTGCTCTTGTGGGTAAGATCCAAAGTGCAAACTGACCGGGGATTTGTGCCTGGTTCTTTGGGACCAGAAAGACCCATTCGGGGTAGGTGAGATTAGGTTCTATAACCCATCACCTGTGTGTAAGGCCTGGGGCTGATTGTGGCACAGGGAGAGCTGGGGTGTCTGAGGAGTTTTGCTCGTGAGGCTTCCTGCTTGCCGGATTGGCAGCTGAAGCGCTCAGTGTGACTGGTTTGTGGCCTATTTGGGAAGGTCTACAGTCTGGGGCTGTAAGGAGCCCCGAGTTTGAGCAATTCACCCTGAGTGGACGCCCTCAGTGGTACCCAGACCCAGCCTGATCCATCACACGTGGAGCACTGCTTATTGCCGGAAATGACCATCTGCCAGCGTGGAAGCAGGTCAAACCTTAAACCTAAGTCAGGTATGGGCTTGCTGTCCTCAGGATTAACCAAGCTAGACAGAGCCAACATTTATAGGAATGAGATGCTTATGTATTTATTCCCTGGCTACATGGTTTCAAAATTTGATCTTGAGAGCTAGTCATGTAGTTCCCCTTAAAGTCAAAGGGAGATGTGCTATAAACACACAAACAATTTAGTACTTGCAAGCTCTGTTAGTCAGAACCACTCTCTCAGGAAATTTTTATGAAGAAAACCGTTCAGAAACATGTTTTTCTTCCAAAACATGTTGAGAGGGGAGATGACTGTGAGAGCTAGTAAAAGTTCTTCTGCTGCTACATGATATTGTCACCCATCGTGACATGTCCTGTCAGTGAACTTGCATAACAAAGTTGAATTTCCAGACACAAGGCCTAATTCTTCCCACTGATATACCAGTTTTATGCCACTGTAACTCCATTAATATCAGTCAGGCCCATAATCTTTGAGGCAAGGAGATATTTTTTCTCTTAGGGTATGTCTACACTACTCCGCTAGTTCGAACTAGCGGGGTAATGTAGGCATACCGCACTTGCAAATGAAGACCGGGATTTGAATTTCCCGGGCTTCATTTGCATAAGCGGGGCGTCGCCATCTTTAAAACCCCGCTGGTTCGAACCCCGTGCAGCGCGGCTTCACGGGGCACGAACTAGGTAGTTCGAACTAGGCTTCCTAGTTCGAACTACCGTTACTCCTCATTCCACGAGGAAGCCTAGTTCGAACTACCTAGTTCGTGCCCCGTGTAGCCGCGCTGCACGGGGTTCGAACCAGCGGGGTTTTAAAGATGGCAACGCCCCGCTTATGCAAATGAAGCCCGGGAAATTCAAATCCCGGGCTTCATTTGCAAGTGCGGTATGCCTACATTACCCTCCTAGTTCGAACTAGGAGGGTAGTATAGACATACCCTTAGAGATTTGATATATCTCTTTGCAAGAATTATTTTTGGTATAACAAGTATTATTTTGCTATTTTCTTTGGACCACAGTGACTTATATTTTATTAATTTTAATCAATGTCTTCAAGATGCTTTCCACACAGAGAGAAATGAACAATATGTGCCCCATAGAAAAGCAATAATGATCGTAAAAAGGGACACTATGATTAAGGTTAAGATTTTGATGTGAGGATTTTTATTAAAATTCATGGGCAGGAGATGGGCAATAAGCAGTAAATTATGGACACCCCAGACTCTTGCAGTGGGCGGCTAAAAGCTGGAAGAATTCCGCTACTGCAGGGGTCTGAGTACCCAAGCTGGAACCCTGCTCTTGTATTGGGGATGAATCTGAAGCTGGAAATCAGAGGTCTGTTAAAGCCCAAAAAAATCTGTGACCTCCATAACAAAATCATACAAAATCATATCCTTAACTATAACTAACAATACAGAATGCTATCCTGCAATCCTCAGGCAAAGCTCTAATTGAAGGCTGAGTTTTAAGGTCGGCAGGATCACATCTATGGACATATTGAACTGTGATATGATGTGTATGTGAACTGCAAATCTATGTTGAAGGGCCAAGTTCTGTACTCTCACTGTCCTGTGTCGCCCCAGGGAAGTCATTGAAAGTGCTCTAGAGAGAAAGGGCACTGTAGAGCCTTGAAATAGTCCTTTGCAAATTGAATTAATTTTTGCTGTCTTGATTCTTGGCCAGTCTGAAAAATCAGCAAAAGCTATATTTAACAACAGCATTACTTACTTGCAGAGGCCAGCTGAAAACACAAATGTAATTTAATGTGAATATTTTTTATTTTTTTCATTGAAAAAAACTCCCAGTATCCATACAGTATATATTGCTGACATTCTCAATTTGCTTGCTTTCAAAAACATTGGCAAGCTTTAGACATACATAACCATATACCTACATTCTAAATTCTATAATATATATACATTATAGATGGAACTGTTAGTGACACCCAGGTTAAGATTGCCTAACATCCCAATATAAAACCCTGTTTTTGGTGGTTATAAAACTTTGCCAATCTTTGATAATTAGGACTAAGATTTTCCTTTGGGGTGGTTTCAAGCAGGGTTTGTTTTTGTTTTGTTTTTAGCTTTAGCAAAAAGAGTTGAGACATTTCTGAGAACAAGATTCAGGGAAGGTATGTTGTTTTGTCCACTTTAGAACCAATTTAACAGCTATTAAATTGAAAAGTTCTAGCACCTCCAGCAGGGACTTAACATTTGGCAGCGGATATACAATCACCCTTTTGCTGTCCTAGTGAATATCTGCTGAAATATGGCTGTGTTAGAAATCTTTGAAAAGTGATGTTTGCACATGCTCAATAGAAGCCAAAACTCCACACTTTCATTGTTACATTGTGCATGCTCCAGACCCATGATGGGAAACATAGGCTAGTGAGTGAGCTGCATAAATGGCCCTCCTTCATCTCAGTGGACCACAAGACTGTCATAACCAAGATGGTCTCCCGGGTTAGGTTAGGCTATGTCTAGACTACAGGCTTCTTGCACAAGAAGCTTATTTCAGAAGAGATCTTCCTCAAAAACTTCTTGCACAAGAGAATGTCCACACTGCAAAAGACTGCCTGCACCCTATCTTGCACGCAAGCAGTGAGTGCTATGGACAGCAGGGCACCTGTGCTTTTTTCTCTTCCCTCTTCTTCCGAAAAAACTCCCTCTTTCCCGTGCATATATGCCTTTTTGCAAAAGAGCTCTTTCGCAAAAAGGCTTCTTCCTTGTAGAATAAGAATTACCAATGCCAGAAAACCCCATCTGTTCTTTTAATTTTCTTGTGGAAGAACACAATTGCAGTGTGGACGTTCCTTAAGTTTTGTCAGAAAAACGGCTGTTTTTCCGACAAAACTCTGTGGTCTAGACATACCCTTAGTTTTGCTAATTGCATTTGTTACCTAGAATTTGCAGGCTTTCTGATTGAATGATAACAGCACTTTGACTGGATGCCGAGGGACTGCATCGCTCACACAGTCAACAATGTGGGCTATCAGCACACACGTCATTTCACGTGCCCTTGCTTTGAGTGTGTGACACTTTAGTAACACCAGCAGGAAAAAAATATGTGGACAGAAACCAGCATAATCTGGCAACCCTGCATGTGGGCACAGTAAACAAAATGTTTCATGGTCCATACTTAGAACCCCAATGGGCTGCACCCCACACCCCACAGCTGGAGCCCTCACCCTCTGCCACATCCAAACTCCTTCATCACCCCAGAGCCCACATTCCCAGCCCAGAGCCACCACCTGCACCCCAAACCCTTCAGCACTGGACCCACCCCAGAGCCTGCAACCTCAGGTGGAGCCCTCGCCTTCCCCACTTCAGCCTCTGCCCCATCCCAGTGAAAATGAGTAAGGGTGGGGAGCAGTGAGTGACAAAGGATGGAGTGAGTATGGGGGCAGGGCCTCACAGAAGGGACAGGGCAAGGTGGGGCCTCAGTGAAGAGGCAGGGCAGGGGGTCCCTGAAAATTTGTAAATCAAAATTGTGATACTTGGGTTGGTAAAGTTTGAGACCCACTGATTTATTACATACATTTAACCACTTTGCCTGGTTACAACCAACTACAGGCAGTCCCCGGGTTACGTACAAGATAGGGACTGTAGGTTTGTTCTTAAGTTGAATTTGTATGTAAGTCGGAACTGGTACATATTGTAGGGGAAACTCTAGCCAAACATTTCTCCAGAGCTCAGTTTTATTCTCCCACACCTCACTTCCCTCAGTCCTTTATTCTCAAGCTGAGGTGTCTGCTGAGAAAAGCCGCTCCGCATCTCCCTGGTCTGCTGGGGGGGGGGGGGCTAGCTTCGCATCTCCCTGGTCTGCTGGGGGGAAGCAGCTAGTGCGGGGTTGCCTCACCCCGTTTGTAAGTAGGGATCTGATGTAAGTCGGATCCATGTAACCCGGAGACTGCCTGTATTCCATCTTTCCTAGCACTTATCCTGTCACTCCAAATCCCTGAGTGACTTCAAACAGCTTTCATAGTTTATTTTAAAACGGCCTGACAGAAATATATTCCTTCCTTCTCCCCTTCCAAATGTGTAATTCTTCCCCAGAGAAATGTGCTAGGCTATAGGTCCTCAGGGCCTATTAGCTTTTTTCTGGACCTGATCCTCACAAGGTGCTGAACACAATGAAATGTGCAAAGCACCTTCAACACTTTGGAGTCAATAGGAATTCATGGCACTCAGAAATTTTCAGCAGCTGGCAGGACAGTCTTATATTGGGATACTTCAGTGTGTCAGCGACACACTAGCATTTTGTTTCCCTCTGTGTTGACTTGATTCATATTTTTCCCAAGAAAACATCAGTTTTCATTCTGTCCCACCTATGGCATCACTGCCACTGTTTAGGCTTCTAAAAGCTAGCTACAGAGGCCACCCAGGATAGTGGCATAGCAAGGGTGTTACGAGCCTGGGGGCAAAGGCAAAATTTGCGCCCCTCTCCCCGCCGCTGCTGTGCAGCAGGGCACCATACCTGGTGCGTGGCTGAGTCCAACCCTGGGAGAAGGAAGGGAGCTTGTACCGCCTCTTCTCCCGCCCTCTCCAGTTTGAGGCCAGGCCCACGCACACACTAACCGGCCAGTGGAGATGAAGGAGGGTTGGGCTGGGGGTGGAGAGGTGGGGAGGAGGCTCCAGCTGCCGCTGGCAGATGGAGGAAGAGCAGGCGAGCCGAGGGATAACAGGGGGAGTGGAGGGGGACTAAATTGGCACCCCCTTGCGTGGTGCCTGGGGGCAACTGTCCCCCCCTACCTCTGCCTCGCTACACCACTGACCCAGGATCAACCACTGGCAGAGGGTTTGGTAATAGGTCTTCCCAGAGCCAGAAGACCAGGAAACAGGGAGAAGCTAATCAGGACCCAGCAGGATATGTGTATTCTTACACCATTCACTTTGCCATAGTATCTGAGTATCTTACAGCAGAGCTTGACTACTATGATTAGCATCTGACACATTTTGTTCTTTGTCATTCTTTCTCCAGGGGAATAAATATACATGCACTGCAGTGTCTTTTAGCTTGCTTGAGGCTTTTTGAGAGGGAGAAGGGCAGCTAATGTATATGCTGCTGTATATTTATAGTACAGAAGACCAAGTTCAAATTCAATGCACATATTTTTGAGTGGAAGGTAGTGAGGTTTGTGATGATCTTTAGTTCCTGAAGGAGTTCATTCCTCAGTCTCAGACTGGCCCCGGAGACAATTCTGTCTCCTGCAGAGGCAAGCTTTATCCTTAAGGTAGGAAGTTCCACTATATCTAGTGAATAGGGTTGTCTACCATAGTTATAATCCTGGAATGTAGGCAACCATTTAAGTATCATGAGCCAAATGCATTAAGGGCCTTGAAGATAAGGACTGAAATATTGAACTTGATTTAATATCCTTTTGGGAAGCCATTGTAAAGAACGCAGGACAGGTACTTGTGGTACCCAATGTTGCTGAAGGGATGCACTGCAATATTTTGTATTATACGTACCACAATATTCAAAAATGTTATGACTTAAATTTTCTTACTTCAAAATCAGAAGTTTCTGTAAATATCACTTACTAGAAGATTTACCTGGCATTGCTTGAGTCCTTGACTCAATTTTTGGTTTTTGCTTTGTTTGTTTGTTCTTTTAATTTAAATCATTGCTCTGGGGTGGGGCTGGGAATGAAGGGTTCAGTATACAGGCTGCCCCGGAGACAGAGGACTGCCCCAGGCATCTCTCACCACAGCAGCTTGGGCCCAGGTGAGAAGCTCTTCTCCATGGCTGCTGCAGCTGCAACATGAAGGGTGCATGTCCCCCAGCTGGGTCAGGTCCAGGTTCATAGGCATACCTGGTTTGAAGTTATGATAAGAAGAAGCTGCATACCCAATTTGGTAGTCCTGGCTCTTTTCATTTAGGAAGAGTTCTTGAACAGACAGACAGACGCACAAGCACAGACAAACTCCCTTAGATATATAGTAGATTTTTACATTAGAGAGATTCCTTGTAGGCAACTCAATACTGATGTAGACACCAAGGCCTTGTCTACACTACAGAGAAGATTGAAGCTGCCGCAGTTGTTACTTATAAGCATAACACAGTCAATCTTTTGGGGTCCAAATTAGCGGGGCTAATGCAGACATGCTAATTCGAACTAAGAGGATGCTCCTGCTCCTCTGAGGAGTTAGGGAAATCGAAGGGAAAGTGTGTCCCCATTGACCTCCCACTGTGTAGACAGTGCCAAAATGCAATTTAAGATACTTCAGCTTTCTCCTTTAGTGTAGACCAGGCCCACTGTGGTTTTGATATAATCCCCATCAGCAGTCCTGCCAGAAGTAACCTGATAGCACCAGAAATACTGACCTGCTGGCACTGTACCATGATTTCTGGATTACTGTGGTCTGGCAAAACTGTCAGTTAAATCAAATTATGGATGAAGAGACTGGACTGGGCTGGAGGGTTCAGTGTGTGAGAGGGGCTCGGGCTGGAGTTGAGGGTTAAGGTTCAGGGGCCTCAGAGCTCTGGGGTGAAACTGAGAGTGAAGGGTGAGGGGTGCAGGAGAGGACCCAGATTTAGGGCAGAGGGATGTGGGTGGGTGAAGGCCCTAGCTGGGGGTGCTAGCTCCAGGGTGAGCAGAGGAGGAGGGCGTTGAGGTGTAGGAGGGAGTCCAGGGCTGGGCTAGAAGATTGGAATGCCAGAGATGAGGGTTCTAGCTGGGGCGTAGGCTCTGGGCTAGGGCTGGGAATGAGGTGTTTGGGATGAGGGCTGCCCTGGGGTGCAGTGGGGAGAGGGAACTCCCTCCAGCCCCCTCTCACCACAGCAGCTCAGGTGAGAGATGCTTCTCCCCAGCTGTGGCAGCTCCAGCAAAGCTCAGCCAAGGGAAGGTCCTCTCTCCTTAGCTGTAGCTGCCCCAGCAGGGCTGGGCCAGAGGATGAGCGAAGGTAGGTTCAGGTTACAGGATTTCAGCCTGTGGCAGAAGCCCTTGGACTCTAGCTTTGGTTCCCCTGCCTGTCGTATCTGTGGGACTTCAGCTTTGTTTCCTCCCAAAGCAGCAGGGCTCAGGTGGGCTCAAGGTTTGATTGCCCCCCTCCAGGGTTTCTGTAGTAATTTTTGTTGTCAGAAGGGGATCGCAGTGGAATGACATTTGAGAACCCTTTTTCAAGTGCAAGGCGAACTCCAAATGGACCTCTGCAATAAATTCCTACAAAAAAGGTCACATTCATCCATGCTGTCTCATCACAAACATTTTACAATTGTGTATATGGTAAAGCTTTAATGCAGTATCAAACAAAAATCAAGGATGCTTGGATAATCAGTTAATTTTATGCTAAAAAATTATATTTAATAATTTCAGAAAATGTGGATCTCTTTACACTCCATTATATCAAGATTAGCAATCACAGTGAGGGGCCATGTCAGCGAAAACAACGTTCTCTTCTTGTTTTGTTCTCCCCAAAACAGGAAGCAGATCATGATAAAGCAGAAGTTTTTGTGGCATGTTACAAGATGTTGTTGCACCATGAAGTAACTTTGTTATGATGCTTTAAATATAGTTAGTAAAAAGACCTGGTCAAAATGTTGATATCATGCAGCAGTACAACCTTGGTAACTCCACTGGCTGCAATATCTGGATGGCAAGGGAGAAGCTGTGGAGATTCACTGCAGCCATGGAGAGCTGCAGTCAAGTGGAAGAAAACAAAACCATGCATGGCATTGCTGAAACATGGCAGGGTTCATGTGGTTTATTCAGAACCACAAGAAAGCTACACTGATATTTGGGCCCATGCTGAAAGAGGAGGCAAAACACTTCCATAGAAAAATGAACAGTGAAGATCCATTTTTTTCCTGCCAGCAATGGCTGGCTTAGATCAGTTTAAATGCTGGCCTGGCATCCGTCTGCTGAATATCTCCAGTGAAACACTGAGCACATCTAATGAGTCAATTATGAAAATAATCTTCAGTAGACCATTACAAAATGGCATAGTGGGACTTTCACATCACTGATGAGACTAGGTTCTATTGGTGTCTACTCCCAGAGAAGACATTGTTTTCGTCTAACAAGCACAGAGCCATGGACTTCAGAGAGAACAAGGAGCACCTCACCATATTAGCCTGTAAGCTCTCTCTCCTGTTCATCAGCTTTTTTCCTTTTCTGTGCGTCCCAGAGCCCAAAGGAGCACCAGGATAAATCCTGAGACTTTCCACACCCAGTTTGCTAGGGATTCCGTTCATTAATGAAAGAGACTGCACCTTCCACGTGCTCCTTTGAATCGGTAATGCTAGTGCACATCGAGGGGCAGAGAGCTTAAAAACTGTGGATGGGTCCACAGAGTGTGCATTTTTGCAAGCTAACACCATGATACATACTCTCCAACCCTTAGACCAGAGGGTGCAGAATGCACTAAAAGAAATTTAGAGGCTCATCACTCTACTGTGTCCTTAATCACAGAGTTAGCATCTCATTGTCCTCAATATCCGTTAAGGAAGCCACATGTTGACCAAGTCATGAAAGGATATACAAACACTGACAATAAGAAATTGCCAGACACCTGAAATTGCTACCAATGCGACCCTGATTCCCCAGATCAAGAGCAAGAAGCCATCAGCAACATCTATTGCTGAAGAATTTTTCTTTTCATGCTCAGGAGGTAAAGAACTGGGTTCAGAGTGAGAAAACTGATGAGAGATACAGCAGCTTGGCCAACAGCAATGTTGTGCAATCTGGCTTACCACAGGAACAGACCACATCTTATGAAACTGGTGACAGACTCAGGTGGAACCAGATGATGTGCGAATCCTGACTGGTTGTGAGGCTGACAACTGCCTGGAGAAAGCTGTCTTCTGATCACAAAATCAGACTGGTGCAGACGGCTTAAAGGTTCTACTGTTGAGTTAATTATAGCACATAGTTATATAAAAAAGCAATATTGACAGACAAACTGTGATTAATCTTTTTTTTTAGATAGGTAATTGTGGTGTGCTAATGAACTCACTGAAGTTGTTGTTGTTTTACTCTTTATTACAGTATGATTATTAAGCAGACATCAACATTATTCCCTTTGTGCCCCCTATCAGTGAAACTGCAGCTAAAAATAGCACTTATGTTTATCCAAATGCCTGCTTACGTGGAGGTTTTGAATGTCCTCAGTGCCATTCATACAAACAGCATTATATTCTATTCACCAGATATTCCTGGGTTTCTTTCCCCAGCTCTGATAATAGGATGCCTGTTATTCCTGAGAATAAACTCTGCTTTGCAGCTGTTTAGGACAGCAATTCTACGGACTTGGGGATTTGCTTAGCTAGCCCAGAAACAATTATACTTGTCTGAGTGAGCAGGTTTGGAATCTTGTGAAGAACCAGAGGAACAGCTGTCTCTTGATAAAGGAAAAGCAATAAGACAACAGCTATCACCCAAATACTTATTTGACCCACCATTTTATCACACTACTTCTTGTTAGCTTTACCTTAAGGCTATGTCACAATGCAGGCTTCTTGTGCAAGAACAGCTGTTCTTGTGCAAAAACTTGCGGAGCGTCTACACTGCATGCACATTCTTGCACAAGTAAATTTACAGTACAGCATCGGAACAGAGGGCTTCTTGAACAAGAGTTATTCCTCTCCCCGCGAGGAATAAGCCCTCTTGCGCAAGAGTTCTTGCGCCAGGAGGCAGTGTGGACGGGCAACGGGTTTCTTGCGCAAGAAATCCCTATGGCTAAAATGGCCATCAGAGCTTTCTTGCGCAAGAGTGTCCACACTGCCATGGATGCTCTTGTGCAAAAGCACATGGTAGTGTGGATATGCTCTTGTGCAAGAACTTTTGCGCAATAACTCTTGCACAAAACAGTTCTTGCGCAAGAAGCCTGTAGTGTAGACGTTGCCGAAGAGTATGCTTTTATTGAACAAGCACCTGTGCTATGTTCTCTGTGGAGAAATGAAGTAGGCAGAGAAAGAGGCAGCTGGGTATATCAATAGGAAAACTTTACAACAAAATGAGCTAACATAGCTATGGACTGATCTTTCTCCCACCACTCCAGGTCTTGTTCTTTTGCTTGCAGGGAATTCAGCAAAACACACTCCTACCATAAGGCCAGCCATAATAGGGAGAAAAGCAAGCTTGTAAACTAGAGCCAGAGAAGGACGTACAATAGCATTGGCAGAAAGACGTAACAGCTGAGAGTGCTAGGGGCCTGTTGGCAACATAAGTGAATAAACTAAAACAAAGGAGCCATCCAACCAGCTGATGATTAATAGCTGATTTAAATTGCCAGTGGTAGCAACTCAAGCCTGTAAGAAAATATCCTTCTGTGTTTAAAATATCCCTCTGCTAGAAGCTGGGAGGAAATCCCTAATGTAAAAGAGACAGGAGAAGAGTGGGTGGGAATATCCTCACTGACTCCTTCATACTTAATATTAAGGTAAAACCGGTAGAATATGGCTTTACAACTAGGGGGTTATAAACAGTTTCAAGGGAATCCTGTCCATTTGCCTCTCTCCTTATGGCTAGATGTTGTGAGACAGGGGTGGTATCCCAAAACTTTCAGTTTTGTAACATGAGGTCATGGTATGGAAAAGGGTGGTTGATTATTGGAATAAATTACCTAGGGAGGTTGTGGAATCTCCATCATTTGGAGATATTTAAGAGCCGGTTAGATAATTATCTGTCAGGGATGATCTAGATGTTGCTTGGTCCTGCTGTTTGTGCCAGGGACTGAACTTGATGACCTCTTGAGTTCCCTTCCAGTTCTATGATTCTCTGAACGTTTGAGATCTATTGCAGTGGACAGCATTTATTCAACAGCAAAGAAATTAAAGATGCAGCCACTGTCAGTGTGATTTGTTATGAAGAGAGAAGCTAAAAATGCAGAGAAAATAATTGTAGAAATGTAAGGGACCTTGAGAAGTCATCTAGTTCAGGCCTCATTCCTAATCTGCCATGCTGAGACAGGAGAACATATGCCTAGACTATCCCTGACAAGTGTTTGTTTAGCCTGTTCTTTAAAAAGTACAATGACAGGGATTCCACAACCTCCCTTGGAAACTATTTCAGAACTTAACTACTTTCATAGATAGTTAGTTTTTCCTGGTTTCTGACTTAAGTCTCTCTTCCTTTAGATTGACGTCTATTACTTCTCCTTCCTTCAGGGAACACGAACAACAGTTTATCAGCATCCTCTTTACCACACCCCATCACATATTTGAAGAGTGTTATTGGCTCCCATCCACCAGTCTTCTCAAGACTAACCATAGAAAGTATTATTTAATTATTCCTCATAGGTCATGTTTTCAAAATATTTTCTCGTTTGTAGCTCATCTCTTTTGTCCACATCTTTCTTAAAGTGTGGAGACCAGAACTGTCCTCAGGGGTGCCAAGTAGGGCAGAACTATTACTTTCCATGTCTTACATACCACACTTCTGTTTATACACTCCAGTACCAGATTAGCCTTTTTTGCACCTGAATCAAATTGTTGACTCATTCAATTTGTGATCTTCTGTCCCCCAGATCCTCTTCTGCAGTGTTACTGTCTACTTAGCTATTACACATTTTATACCTGTGCATTTAATTTTTCTTTCCTAAGTCTAGTACTTTGCATTTGTCTTTACTGAATTTCATCTTGTTGATTTCATATCCATTTTCCAACTTATTTGAATTGTTATCCTGTCTTCCAAAATGCTAGCAGCCTGCTAGCTTGGTGTCAGGTGCAAAATTTAGAAGCATATTTTCCATCCCATTGTCCAAGTCTTTAGTGAAAATATTGACAACAGGTTGCACCTCTGTAAACCAGAACTCTCTTGTCTGGCAACATCCGTGGTCCGGAAGGACCACAGAGAGTCCCAGCATGCTGCGTGGGGTGGGGGCCAGAAGCCCAGTGTGATGTGCAGGCAAGGGGTGACATGCTGCCCAGCTGTGCTGCATGGGGATGGAGGCAAGAGTTGGGAAGCCAGGTGCGTGGCTCAGCTGAGCTGCAGGGGGCCAGGAGCCAGCACATGGCTCAACTGGGCTGCAGGAAAAGCCATGAAGCCCGGTGGGGATGTGGGGCAGGGGGGGGGGGGGACAGAAATGACATTCCCTGATCTAGCAAAATCCCTCATCTGAGACTGCTCAGTTCTTGAGATTGCTGGACCAGACAGATCCAATCTGTAATACTAGGTCCAGAACAAATTTTTTTATTTTAATGAAGCCGGGGATATTTAAATCCCTGCTTCATTGACTATGTTGGGTAGCCTATTTTACATGCCTCTGTCAGAAGAGGCATGTAGTCTAGACATACCCTAAGGGTACGTCTACACTACCCCGCTAGTTCGAACTAGCGGGGTAATGTAGGCATACTGCACTTGCAAATGAAGCCCGGGATTTGAAGCCATCCTCGTGGAATGAGGAGTAACGGTAGTTCGAACTAGAAAGCCTAGTTCGAACTACCTAGTTCGTGCCCCGTGTAGCCGCGCTGCACGGGGTTCGAACGAGCGGGGTTTTAAAAATGGCGGCGCCCCGCTTATGCAAATGAAGCCCAGGAAATTCAAATCCCGGGCTTCATTTGCAAGTGCGGTATGCCTACATTACCCTCCTAGTTCGAACTAGGAGGGTAGTGTAGACATACCCTAAGTTAGTAGCCCTGTCAAGGAAATTAGGTTGGTTTGGCATGATTTCTTCTGGGCACATCCATGTTATTACTATCACCCTATTATTCTCTAAGTGTTTACAAATTAATTACTTAATCATTTGTTTCAGTATCTTTCCAGGAGTTGATGAACTGTAAGTCCTCTTTGTTCCTCTTTTTAAAGACAGATTCTATATTTACCCTTTTCCTGTTCTCTGGAACCTCATCCGTTTTCCCTAACTTTTTGAATTTAATCACTAATGGTTCTGAGATTGCTTCAGCTAATTCCATATATACACCATGATGAATTTAATCAGGCCCTGCTGACTTTAATACAGGCAGTCCCCGACTTACGCGGATCCGACTTACGTCGGATCCGCAGATACGAACGGGGCTGCCACAGAGTACACGGACTGCGGGACCTCGCGGTCCTGCCGCCCGTGTACTCTGGGGCTTTCTCTGCGTCTCCCTGGTCTGCAGACCAGGAAGACGCAGAGCAAAGCCACGGAGGGGCTCGGGCAGCGGGGCAGCCCCGCTGCCCAAGCCCCCCCCCACTCCCCCCGCGCGGCTTTGCAAAGCCGCGGGGAAGCCGGCGGCGGGGCAGCCCAGGCCCGCCTGGGGTGCCCCGCTGCCCGAGCCCCCCACCCCCCGCGGTTTTGCAAAGCCGCGGGGAAGCTGGCAGCGGAGCAGTCCAGGCGCGCCTGGGCTGCCTCGCTGCCCGAGCCCCCCCCGCGGCTTTGCAAAGCTGCGGGGGGGGGAGGGAGCTTGGGCAGCGGGGCACCCCAGGCGCGCCTGGACTGCTCCGCTGCCGGCTTCCCCGCGGCTTTGCAAAGCTGCGGGGGGGGGGGGGAGCTTGGTCAGCGGGGCACCCCAGGCGCGCCTGGACTGCTCCGCTGCTGGCTTCCCCGCGGCTTTGCAAAGCCGTGGGGGAAGCCGGCAGCGGGACAGCCCAGACACCCCGCGGCTGTCCCGCTGCCGGCGTCCTCAGAGGCTTTGCTCCCTGTCTCCCTGGTCTGCTGGTCTCCAGCAGACCAGGGAGACTGGGAGCAAAGCCGCAGAGGATCCAGGCGGCGGGACCGCGGTGCGTCTCGGTCCGCCGCCCGTGTCTTCCTGGTCTGCTGGGGTGGGGGGGGTGCAGCTAGTACGCCCTCCCCCCCCCAGCAGACTAGGCTTTTCTCCGGACGCCTGTGGCAGAGCAGCTGGGGTGCTGCCGGTTGGTCCCACAGCGCCACTCTGGGCGCTACTGGTCCAACCCAGCAGCACCCCAGCTGCTCTGGTCCTGATTCAGCCGCTGCTGGTCAGTTTCAGCAGCGGCTGAATCAGGACGCCTGGGGCAGAGCAGATGGGGTGCTGCTGGGTTGGTCCAGTAGTGCCGAGGAGCGGCGCTACTGGAGCAACCCAGCAGCACCCCAACTGCTCTGCTCCAGGCGTCCTGATTTAGCCGCTGCTGAAACTGACCAGCACTGACTACAGGAAGCCGGAGGCAGAGTTGCCCTGCCCCGGGCTTCCTGGAATCAGCTGCTGATCAGTTTCAGCAGCAGCTGACTTGGGGACGCTTGGGGTTCTTAAGTTGATTCTGTATGTAAGTCAGAACTGGCGGTCAGTTTCAGCAGCGGCTGAATCTGGACACCAGTTCCGACTTACATACAAATTCAACTTAAGAACAAACCTACAGTCCCTATCTTGTACGTAACCCGGGGACTGCCTGTATATCTAATTTATCTAATATCCTATAATTGTTCTTTCCTTATCGTGGTTTTTGTTCCTTTCTCTTGTATTGTATTAAACATCTGGTCACAGTCTTTCCCAGGAAGACTGAAGCAAAATAGGCCTTAAGTATCTCAGCCTTCTTGGTGACATCCAGTTTAGCTTTCCTTCCCTAGTAGGTAGTAGACCTATTCTTTTATGTCTCTCTGTTGCTCCTAACATTTATTTCCTTTTATGTCCTTTGCTAAGAGTAACACATTTTGTGCCTTAGCTTTTCTGATTTTGTCCCTAAATGCTTTTGCTATTTTTGTATTTATCCTCTGCAATTTGTCCATGTTTCTACTTTTTTAGGTTTCCTTTTTTGATTTTTTCAATCATTAAAGAGATCCTGATGGAGACATATTATCTTTTTATTATTCTTCCTACTTACATTTACACCAGGATAGTTTGCACTTGTGCCTTTAATATTGTCTTTTTAACCATTCTTCTGAACTCCTTTTTCATTTAGATTTTCTTTCATGGGTCTCCATCCTCCAGTTGTCTAAGCTTATAGAAGTCATCTTTTTTTTTTTTAAGTCCATTGTTCTTATTCTGCGGCTTTCACTCTTTCCTCTCCTGGAAATCATTAAATACACTATTTTATTATCACTTTTACACAAATTGCCTTCTATTTTCAGATTTGCAACCAATTTCTCCAAAACAAATTCCATAGATACTTATTAGGAGCAGGTTCCTATTTTACAAAGTGATTGCTAGCACCTAGGGATGTAATAGGTTAACCAGTGGCCTGGCAGGGCTGGAGCAGCCCCCTAGCCAACTCTTAAATGTAACATTTAACGGATTAACTGCTTAAACAGGATTTTACATCCCTATTAGCAGCGCAATGCACTCTGACTGAAACTGGGGAAAAATGCAGAGGTGAAACTTTTCTTTTTTTTTACATAATTGAGGAGCCAGAAATTTAGTGCAAACAGCTGAGGTTTAATTTAGCTAGGAAACACATTCATTCCCCTTTTGGGATTACAACATAACCTTGATGTCAGCTACTGCAAGCTACAAAATTATAATAATATGTACCTTTGCAGAAACTAAATATCTGCTGGAAAATCCATATTACACAAACCACTTGACTCTGTATGCGTACATAAAATAATAAAACCAAATTTAAAGCCAAATATAGTTCACCAAAGAGCTCTAGCCTTTTTAAAAATGTCCATTTGGATAGCATTCATACTATAAATTGATGGTCCAATTATGTTCTGATGAGGGAATGCAGGAAACTATAAAACAGCTATATGGTTAGTAGATTTACATTGGAAAAAGAAAGCACTCTCCCTTATTGTGGGATTGATGAGTGTTTCCTAATTTTTTCTGATTTAAAACCTTTGTTGTGGTGATTTTAGATTAGTTAGTTAGTTGTAAAATACATATAAAAAAATCCAGTAGGAAAAACTTACTGGAAAACATGTTTTCATTAATGAAGCATTCCATTGATGTCACCAGCTTACAATTATATACATTTAACTTGATGAAGTAGTCATTTGGATCCAGCAGACCATTAAAGCAGATGCTTAACTCTAAGTATATGAGCACTGATGTCATTGGGAATATTTGCTTATACGAGTATTGGGAGTATTTGCTTATACGAGCTTTGATGATTTGCTGGATCAAATCCTATAGTACTAGATCATGAACTAGAATTAGGACAGGATAAACTTAAAAAACACCAAATGGTCTGGTAGCACTTTATATACTAACAAAACATGTAGATGGTATCATGAGCTTTCGTGGGCACAGCCCACTTCTTCAGATGACATGGGCTGTGCCCATGAAAGCTCATGATACCATCTAAATGTGTAAGGGGACTGTTAGACCCTTACTAAAACTCTGTGGCAGTTTTTGGTTCGCCTGCTCCCTGTATCAAAAGGGGAAGGGTCCATGAGAAATCAGGGCCCTGAGACTGATAGACCCCAATGGAAAGCAGCCAACACTCCAGCTTGGCCTGATTGACAGGTTGGACAGGCCAGTGAGGAAAGCAAGAGGCCAGGCCCCGTCCTCCCTGTGAGCTGGGATTGTTCTGGGTCTCTCTGAGCAAGGAAAGAGCTGAGAGACCTCTAAGAGGAGCAAGCTGTATGGAGAAGAAGTCCTGCAGCAACAGAGCCAGGCACAGACAGCCCAAGGAGTGCAAGCTGTGCTAAGGGGCAGTTTTGCAGCAACAGAGCCAGGCACACACAGTCCAAAGAGTGCAGACCCTGTGTTGAGCAGCAGACTGGCAGTGCTCAGAGAGCCAAAAGGGACAGAGAAGCAATGCAAGGAGCTGGAGACTGGCAAAGCAGCACAGCCTACAGCTGGGTGTGGTGAGCAGCTGGGACCAGCAAAGTGCAGGGAGAGGCTCTGGGCAGGGAGATATCACCAGCCAAGAGGCCCAGCAGGCCAGACTGAGAGAGGGGTCTGGCCTCTTAGAGCTTGAGGCTGTGTCGTCACTGCCAGAGCAAGCGTGTCCAGCCTGCAGCCCGCCCTGCAGCACATCCAGGGCCTATAAGGAAGAGACTGTGAACTCTCCTTACACTCTGCAGACTGCTGTTTTGATGTCCCCATGCTACAGAGCAGGGCTGTGTGTTCTCATTTAACCATTCTCATTTTTTCTTAGTTTTTTCTCTTTAATCAGTTGATGTTTAATACATTGATTTGCTTAGAACCTTATGAAATGATCACTGGGCCAAGAAAGCATGCAGTGTGAAGAGAGCACATCGGAGTAGGGACACCCTAACTCCTGCCCCTAGTGACTACAAGGTCGGGGAGTAAGCGCCAGGAAACCTGGGCCCAGCCTTGTTGGGGTTTCGAGGACTCTGCTACTCAGGAGAGTGGAGGGGGAGCCCTCAGGATCAGAGAAGCCGTGGGGTAAAGGAAGTGGGAGCGGGGACTCAGATCCTTTCGCTGGTTCATTTCACCGGGGTGGTATAGAAGCCAGGAAAGTTCCCCACAATAGTGGGACCATTCCCCCGCTTACACATGTTTTGTTAGTCTATAAAGTGCTACCAGATCATTTGTTGTTTAAGTTTATCCTGTACAGACTAATGCGGCTACCCCCTGAAGATTCTAGAAGTAGGACAGGAACCCATGTAATTGGAGGTTGGCAGTAGGCCTTGCTGTAGTTTCATAGCACCTGTCGGTGTGCTATCTAAGCACTGTGCAGGTGACAATTTCCCATAGTGAAATCTGTTCCTCAGTCTTTCCATGTTCAGAAGCCTTTCCCCCTCTGCAACATGGCCTTCTTGCTCTTTTTTCGAACATATATAATGGGGGCAGGAGACCTTTTCAATGTTCAGTAGCTCAGGTGGGTAGAGTTTCTTTCCCTCCTCTCTCTCTCTCACACACATACACTTGGGGAGTTTTTCTGAAACTCTAATTTGGAAGAAAGAATGCCTTTGTCATAAAATAAATAATTATACTCACAAATAACTGAGAGGCTGTGGGGAAATGTTGAGTCTGGCTGGCTCTCACTCACTACCCTCCCAGTTCATGCAGCCTGGGTGTCCCTGCATACACAGGCCCAGTGGTAGCAGGAGAGAGAGGGACAGGAGCAAGGAACATGGAGCTAAATGGAGAGCAAGCACCGCCTTGCAGGGAGTGGGAGTGGCAGAGATTCCAAATCAGCATGGCTGAGGGAGGATTGATCGCCAGCATCCTAGAAGCTGCCTCACATCCGTCAGCTTTACTCCCTGCTCTGGCCTAGCTCTGTACAGCGACGAAGAAGAGACTGAGCAGGAAGGAGGAGGATACTCAGCCAGGCAGTAATGGCACTTCTGGCTGCTGTGCTGGATGCCTGCAGTGCTGCTTCTATCCCATCCATAACTCTGGGACACATCTGGAGAACTTCTGTAACATGAGTCAAGCTGGGGCCATGTGTAGGGCAGTGCCCCACCCCATGTTGTATGAAATTGTCTTTTGCATACAAATATGCATAACTTGAAGTTGCTTTGGACAAAATACCTCATGTAACCTATCAATTGTAATGTCACGCTATGGAGTAGGGAATGGTTTATGGTATTAAATGTGAGAATGAAAGCCATCAAGGTTGTTTCCAATGCTGGGGCACCTTAATGTCTAAGTAATCGCCTGTAAACAGCCTCCTTTGTCCTTTAAGTTTAAACAGTGGTTGGTCTTAGGAAGACATGTGACCACTCCAATTGGCAGGATCTGACCAAGTAATTTTCCATGGAAGGGGACAATGTAGAAACAAAGAATTCCTGCCCAAAAGCAAGGTTATTTAACATGCAACATTTTCAGGCTCTTTGCCTTTGGTTGGCATGACACTTCCAAAAGAATAAACCCAGAGGCCCCAGGGGAAAAAGATCTTCCTGGGCTTGGAGGTTTAGCTGAAATAAGAAGGGTCTTAGAGTAAGTTTGCAATACATTTTAGGGTGTTAGAACTAACTATGCATTTTCTGTTTATTTTAAATGTGTAATTCACTTTGCTCTGCCTGTTCTCACTTTCAATCACTTAAATCCCACTGTTTGTACTTATTACAAGCACTTTTATTGACAAGCCCAGTGTAAATAATTGTTACCCGGGGAGCAATGAGTGTAAACATCCTCCTTTCATTGTTAAAAGGGGCTTTCCCAAATGATTTATTTGGGGTTCTGATCCCATTAGGGGGTTGGGTTCCTGGAAGCTGAGCCCAAAACTGCATTCTCCTCAGACTGGAAGAGTTTCAGTGTCTGATCTAAATTGCTCTTGAGGGTGGTGATCTCAGCTCTGTGGCTTGGCTAAGGGAGATCTGGCCCAGCAGGTCAAGGTGGTAATAAGCCCCAGGCAGCAAGGTGGCAAGTGGCAGTGGTTTTATCAGCACACTGGAAAGCATCCCCAAGGAGTCTTCTAGGACTGCACACCATCACAGTATGCACACAGGAAAGCAATAGGGCTTGAACCCTAGGTATCAGCTTAACAAGGTCTCAGACTCTCCAGTTCTACAGTGTCCTGGGTCCCTATGCCTGAGCCCTAAGTTAACACAATTGGTGTGAGGATGCACGGGGAATTTGCCTTGAGCCCGGGACTTGCATTGCTGTGTAGACATACCGCTTGAATTAGTTTCCCAGATCTGAAGAACTGTTCCATGTAAACTTGAAACTTGTCTCTCACCCAGGAGTGCTGAACATTTTTTTATTGAGGGGGTACAGAGAGCCATTGAACCAAACTATTTTAACCCTGTATAAAATGCACATCACTTCAAGCCAGAGTGTGTGGCAACACCTTCTGCACTACTAGTTTCAGCACCTAAGAACTCATCAGAATTTGATCTAATAAAATATACTACGCTCACCAACACACACGCCCCGTGGCAGCTTTCATGGCCAGAGAGAGTGATGATGTTCAGAAAGTGGGAGAGCGTGATGACATCATTCTGTTGTCCAACAGGAAAAACTTTTTTTATAGCGAGAGAGAGATTACCTTGCCCCTATTATCTTTCTAATGTTCTGGGCCCAACACTGCTATAGCTACACTGCATACAATAATAAAAGCTCTTCTTTTGGAGACCAATCTGAACACAGGTTGACTGTGCATTTGTGTGAAGAAGTATGTCCTTATGCCTATTAATTTTATTGGGTTACTCCAATTATGTTTTATGTGAATGGGTAAATACTACTTCTTTATTCACTTTCTTCATACCATTTGTGATTTTATTGACCTCTATCATCTCCCCACTTCAGTCATCTCTTTTCCACGTGGAACAATCTCAGTCTCTTTAATCTCTCCTCATATGGATGCTGTTCTATATTTCTAATGAATTTTGTTGCCTTCCTCTGGATTTCCCTCCCCCTCTCTCCCCATTCAAATACCTTTTTTGAGATGGGACAACAAGAACTGAATGCAATATTCTTGGTCTGGTCACACAATGAATTTAGTGGTGCTATGATGTCTTTAGTCTGATTGCCTATCCCTTTTCTAATGTTCTATAACATCTAGGAAAGTCATATAAGGAGAGCAGGTCTGCATTGTGGGCATTCTGTTTAACTCATGCTGCTTTAGTGTGAGGGAGCAGACAAACTGTTGTCCAGCACGGCAGTGGTTAAAGAAAATCTTTAGGTGCAGATAACTCCACCCCAGTATAGAAGAAGGGATCCTTGCTCAACCGAAGGCTGACTGGTGAGAAGGCAGAAGCTGTCTGCCTACCTGAAGGGATCAGTGACCAGCCAGTGCAGCCACCTAAGGTAAATAGGGGCTCCTCTGAAAATAAGGGGAGGTGCAAATAAGCCCAGCACCCACAGTAACAGGCTAAAGGAGCCCCAGTAAACTGGGCTAAAGGGTCCATGCTTCAATCTGAAAAGACTGGTAGTAATTAGCCTAGAGAAGTAGGCCTGGACTCTAGGAAGGAGACCCATCTCCCCTGTTTTGAGGCTGATCTACACAATGCTCTGAGCTAGGACCTGCAAAATACACCAAATCCATTGCTGGAATGATAGGGGGAAATTTCTTGATCTTCCACTCTCTTCTGCAGAGGTTCAGGTGCATTTTAAAAATTGTATGGTGACAGGAAGCCCTGATCACCTTTCATCTTGATTGCTATAATCTCATCCCCTCTGGCCTCACACAACTTTAGTTTTGGCACTTCCTAACTACTGCTGTATTTGCAACCTTAAATTTCTATTAATGTAGTTGGGGGATTGGAACAATTTGTACAATGAAAGTGCTGAGACCCATTAAACCAAATTGTAAATCCTCTCTATGATGGAAATCAACTAAAGCCATGGGTGTGGTGGCACCCCCCAGTCCCTTAATTCTAGCATGGATGAATATGGTTTATTTCAATGTAATTTCTTAGTTTTTCTAAAAAAAAAAAAAAAAGCAGACCAAAAAAAGCAGAAATTTGCATAGCTCATCAGCAGAGTTGGAACCTTTAGATCAGCGGTTCTCAACCTTTTCCAGGTGGGGACCCATTTTGACAATTCAGGAAGACTTGGTGACCCAAGGCAATTGAAAAACGGGGGGAGAAGGCGGGGAAGAGCCTCCAGGGGAGACACTTGGTGACCCTTTTGAAATGTAATGGCAACCCATATTTGGGTCCCAACCCATACATTGGGAAACCCTGCTTTAGATCTACCGTACAAAGCAATGCCACTTGAGTTGGTGTTGTAACTTAGGGTTAATAGTAGGTTGCAAAACTTTGTAGACTAGCACTAGACGGGGATCGAACCACAATTTGCAAATGAGTATCACAGATATTTGCTGACAGTAGAGAAATGATGAGATTTGGAATATTTGGTTCCACTCCAGACTCTGAAGGGACGTTTACAGTACAGCTGTTAAGAACCTTTTCAGTGAAATGTTTTGGGTTTTTTCCACTGAAAAAGGGAGTTTTATCAAAGCTGAAATGTTTCAGACTCGTATCAATTTCCCATCAAAATCTTAGCTGATATTCTGAACCCTCCTATAGTCTCTATGGGGACGAAAGAGAAGGTGTTGAGGAGAGAAACAGGGAGACCAACCCCCGAATCAGAAATTTGGTCTTCTTATTCCAAAAATTGACATTTTGACAAAATTCCATTTCATGAAACATTACAAAGTTTGTTTTCATTTCAATGTGGAATGACAAAATTTGAAACCTCAAAAGTTGACATGAAATGGGATTGCTTTTCCTCAGACCAGCTTTAATTTAAAGGGATAGAAAATAATGTAACTTGACAGTGTTCTATCACTTGAAATCTGCTTATTCCTTCTCCTGCCATTCTTCTAAATCAAAAAATGTTGTGATGCAAAAAAGAATAATCAAAACAAAACAAAATTAGAAACAGGACCACTGGAAAGCTAATCAGCTGTTAAAAGCCCTATGAAAACAAACAAGCTGTTCTGGTTTTCTCTACAATTTAGATGTGGGAATGGAACGGTATTATCATGCATGAAGCAAGGTGCTGAGCACTAAATAGCTAAATATATTCTGCAACAACCAAGGTCTTCCATACAAATTATTAATAGTTTATCTTGATTTAAACTCAGGAAGAGATCCCACCATCTGTCACACAAATATTCCGTTACTAAAGTAAGAGACACCATGACTCAGGCAAGCAAAATAACTTGGTTATTAATAGCTAGTCATCTATTCTATAAAAAAAATCCATACTAAGTAGTGAAAGTATTCTGATTAGGGATGTTAGCTATCGGTTAATTGAATAGTCGAGTAACCGCATGAATTCTTATCAGTTACTCAACTATTCTATAGTCATTGGGGGCAGAGCCAGCAGCCAGTGTACTCCAGTCCCACTACTGAGGAGTCCCCTATCACCTCACACTGCTGTCTCTGATAAAGAGGCAGCAGTACAGGCTGGCAGTGGCCCCTGTCTGGGGCAGGAGTCTGAGCTCCCAGACCTGGTGTGAGCTGGAACTAAGATGAGCAGCCTGTCCACATGCCTTCTAATACACTTTAAATTCAGAGCTGTAGCAGGGGTAGATCCTGGACCCAGTACAAGACAGGACTGCTGGCCAGCCTGCTAAAAAATTTACTGGCTGGGGGAGGAGGAGGGAAATGCATGAAGTCTTAATCAGTTAATCGACTACACAATTACACCCCTAATCCTGACACTACATAATGTCTTTGTTTCTGAAGCTACTAAAGAAGCTAAGTAGTCTTGCTGTGAGAGGCAAAGTATTGTCATGGATAGTAAGATGACAAGGGACAGGGAATATAGGGTAAGAACAAACTGGGCAACTTTTAACATGGTGAAAATTAACACTTGGGTGAATCAAAACTCTCTGTGAGGACCAGTGTTATTCATTGTGTTGTGTTCAACCGATGCAACTGATTATTGCGTCATTGTAGACTATTACTCAGTAAAGACTTCCACTCAAGGTGCAGCTGTATTCAAAAAAGAAGCAAAATGTTAGGATGCATAAAGAATATGCAAGAGAATTCAAAAAATGTGGAATTCTATAAATCAGTGGTATGTCCTCATTTGGAATGCCTTTCCATACAAAAAGTCTGTGGAACACGTTGCCAGAGAATCTATTTGACACCAGCAGCACAGCAGAATTTAAGAGACCTTAGACACTTTTATACACAAGCATACTCAGAGTTTGTGTTGGGATATCAACCCAACACAAGCACAGCAAATTAAAATCAGGTCTGTTAACCTTATAGGAAGCAGCTGGAGGAGAATTTTTGAAACAAGCAGTTCAGCTGGGAAGGAGCAGGTTGGGCCTGTGGAAAGGGATAAAGCTGAGCCTAGAAGGGCCTGTAGAGGAAGTAGTTCCAAGTTACTCCTCAGGAGATGGGAGCTTCTGTTTGAGTTGATAAACCCAAGGTACCAAACATAGAGGAGAGAAATAGGAAGGAATCTATAGAAATAATGACAAGGTCAGTAGGGTAGATAGTTATTGTGGGCTCTGGGGAAAGGCCTGGAAGGGGGCCAGCTTAGCATCCCTGGAAGCGGTGTGCTTGAGGGCAGAAGGGGGTGGGGTTGAGAGCAGTTAGCTCTTACCACCATTCATGCTGGGGTGTGCCTGCCCCAGTCCTTAGAGCTGGGAAAAGTGGTGTTCTGTGGCAATTCAAAGGGGCCTAGGGCTCTTGCTACTGCCACAGTAGGTGTAGCTGGGAGCTCTGGGCCCATTTGAATCTCCAGACCACAGGGCAATTGCCCCTTTGCCTTCCACATCCTCTCCCCCCTGCCCATTGGCAGGCCTGGAAAAGCTTGGGGGGCAAGCCATAGCTGCTAGACATATCATCCCTGGGCTAGCTCCCAGAGTAGAGAATAGGCCCAATGAGGTGTTCCAGCTGTGACTGAGCCACACTACAGGGTTCTAACAGAACAAGAGATTTTTAAAAAGTCAAGAATTTGGGAAAGGTTATGAACCTTCATTCTGCAGGGCATGAGCTAACTTCTAGCATATTCTGGGATGGGTGCACTCTCCCAGCACATAGCTCTTGCTGCTGTTCATGCCACCATGACTACACTGCTATTTTAGCATGCTAGCTTGATCAGAGATTGCTGTCTTGAGGACACATACCAAAGCTATTGCACCCGGAGCTCCAAGTGGAGACATAACCTGCTCTTAAGGCAAGCCTTCTTCTAGCCTTCCCAATACTTAGGGTATCTCATAACTGTCTACAGTAGTGTTTGCACATTTCTCAAAAGCATCTGACACTGGCCACTGTTCGTGACCGAACGCAAGACTGGATAGACCACTGGTCTACCATGGCAGTTCCTATGCTTATTTATGCAAGTATGTCCTCTAAGTTGCAGCTGTGCAACTTGCAAAACTATTTTAATAGCACCATGTTCTGTATTCCAGTGATATTATAGGTATACCCAAGGTTTTGCACCATTTCATATTTGTCAAAATGTTTTGGAATTTTTGCCAAAAAAAAGTCAGTGTCACTAATGCTCCCCACATTTTGGGGTTTCAGTACTTCAACCAAACCAAGAAAATATTTTAAACATAATTTTGTGTCTGAAAATTTCCATTTAGTCAAAAAGACAGGTTCCATGTTAGGCAAAGTTTCAACAGAAATTTTTAGATTAGATTCCTAAATATATTTTGAGGCTCTGAGTCTTAATGGGAGAATAAATCTACAAAACGTGCACTGACTATTTGCAGGTCATTGATTTCAAAGGCTTATAACTCAGGCAAATCAAAACAATTTTTCATTTACACACTCAAAAGTACTCCTCACTGAGGGTTATTTTGATAGTAAATTTAAGCTTTCACATACAACCATTACAGCTGTAGAGCTGTTCATAGTCACACCACTAGATTTTATTTTTTTTACCAATGGGGAGGGGAAAATCTTTTATTGTACTCATAATGACTTAATCTCCTTTGGCTAAACACATCAAAAAGAATTCGCTTCTGGGCAAATTTCAGCCAAAAAGTGAGGTTTTTGAAAGATATCAGCAACTTAAATCTGTACATACCACTATGCTATTTCATCTACTGTCTTTGCTGATGGCATAAAAATCAATTGTAAGAGCCATAAGCTGAAATACACAATGATGTGCTCATCAGAAAATTAATTAAAGGTAAACTTAAGGCTTAATCATATATCATCAGTAACCTAATGTAAAGAGTAATTTGAGGGGGGCAGGCATCTGCATACATTAAATTCATCTTCAAAATTAGTGTATTTCAACATTTCATATTTACATGCAGGAAGTGTGTTGAAATGTATGGAGGCCTGCATTTTTCCTGCATACTGCAACTTGAATAAATTGAATGAGCAAATGTAATTTTATTCCTGAACTATAACATTTCAATCTCATTTTATTGTATTATTCCTTCTTTTTAGGGGAAGAGGTTAGAGGTGAAAAGTTGTAATTAGAACATCTTTCATAGGGTTTTGTATGTATTTGCAAACCACCCCAAGTACAGCATAAACCCAGATTTAATAATAAGCTTTGGGTTCAGAAATCAAAATTTCAAAGTGAGACTCCATCTAGTTTCATTATGGTTCAGATTAAAAACATAATACCCTTTATTTCACACAATTGTGATACATACAACTCTAAATTGGCCCTGATTCACTCTGAAGGTTCATGAAGCTGCGCTGGGGTTCAAGATAATACGGAAATGAAATGAGTTTTGCATATTTTCCCAGTTTGTAACAAAGCTTTTCAACAAATTACATGCCTGTTCTTACACTGTCATATAATACTAGAGGTAGATGAGAAGTGTTCAAATCAAGTGAATAATGGGATATGTCTGGACCAAATTTGGACTTGGTTTAAGTGAGTACAAATCTATTGATGTTAGTGGATACCTATTATGTCACTGCTGAATTCAGCTCTCTGATGAAAGTTGTGATAACTCTGAAAATGTCCCTTTCAATTTTCATTGCTGAATTCCCTTTATTAATGTTCCCATATGAGAAAACTAACTTTAAAATCAATTAAGGCTGGCCAGTATGACACCCCCATGATACAAATCCTTTAAAATACTAAAATGTAAAATTATGGGTCACCTCTTAACTGCACCTCAGTGAACACACTACATATTTCCCCTGACAGTAACAGACTTCTCACCTTCAGCGAAATTTTAGTCTGTCACCAGTGTCCAAGGGCATTAGCCATTATGTTCAATATGTACAGCTGCATACCTTAGGTGAGGCAGCAAGTTAGCGGAGGAAAGGGTTAGCTGAGGATAACAATACCTAGGAAAAAAACTATTAGATTACAAAACTGGATTGAGCATGTTGGTTAAATCTGTGGGCACTTAATGCAGGATAAAGGATCTACTGTTATTTGCAGTGCTGTCCTGGGAAAATTTGCTAACTAGTCAGGCATTCTTTCTTAGCACCATTTCCTCTGTTGCTTGAATCCCTCTACTTGCATGCATCTTGGTTGCATTGCCTCTGTCATGGCTCCTTCCCCACTCTGGCATGATAAATGCAGAAGTGGGGGCCAGCAAATGTACCCCAAAGCCTTATCTACCAGGCTTTGGTATAAAACTTCCCCCAAAATCTTAAACCTAGATTTTGGGAATAAAACTTCTGCTGCCACCACCCAAATTAATAACGAGATTAGGGGGAAGATCATCTGGGAAATCTCACCCCATTATAAAAATCAGGACACACAAGTAACCAATGCCAGGTTAATAAAAAGAAAAGAGAACTTTTATTATTACAACAATATTCCTGTTGCAAGCATAAGGATTGGATGGAAAGGTAACAAGATATACTCATGGAGGAATTACACCATGGGCTAGAACTTAGTTAAAAAGAAAAGCCAAACATCTCTTAAGCAGTGCCAGATATCAGATTCCATACCCAACTCTTAAAACAATAAAGCCTAATGAAACTACCTAAACTTTACCCTACTTACAGAAAGTGAAAAATTGTTTCTTAGAGAGAGAGAGAGAGAGAGAGAGATGCTTGTCCTTCCCTGTAGCTGCCAAGGACTCACCCCAGGAGACAAAGGAGGAAAAAACCCAAATTCCTTTGTCCCAGTTTGAAAGTCCTACCTGCATTCCTATTGGCCACTCCACCTGGCTAGGTGTAGTTAACCCCTTAATCCCCAGGCTGCTGGCTAACCCTCATAATCATGACAGCCTCCTTTCTGTATTGTTGATACATAGCCAGGTATGAAAGAATCCTGTAGTCATGGCTTTTTCAGAGCATTTTCTGGCATATATTCTGCCAACTATATTCAGATAACTCACTTTAGCATTAATAGGAATATATGTCTATATATCTATATCTATAGACAAGTGAACTGAGTACAAATGAAGATTTTTGTCAAATATACACCTGAACAACAGAAACCTGAAAATGAAACACTTCAAAAAAGAAAGGAAGTTATATCAAGCTCACTCAAAACAATTTTTGTTCTGGGTTTTTTGTTCACTTTGTTCATCAAATAAAAAAATCAATTATTCACTTAGCTGTAGTCAAGAGCAGCCTGTGGCCTATTCTAAACTGCATTGATTTATAATAACCAATTTGTCATTCCTGGACTGCTGGGCATTCTGATTGTGTCACTATCAAGCTTTCTATGTCTGTCAAACTGAAGGGATCATAAGGGGATGATGTAGTACTGTAGTGGCTGAACTGAACTGATTATAGAACAGCTGAGGATTCCTGTGTGCTGGAGGAATTCTGAGCTGTCCAAATATGACTGTGATATAAAGGGGATTTAAAATGGAGAGAGTTATCTGTTTTTTACAGCAAACATCAGTTTATTGGCAATAGATTAGTTTTAAAATAACATGCAGAAATTGGTCTTTCCCCTATGTTTGTAGTACACACAATACATTAATGATATTTAAATATTAATAAGAGGATTTTCCCCTCCCTACGTATTGAATAAATAGTAGCCCAATGTCTGAAATGCTGGCTGTTCCCTCTGGGAGGCACTGTTGCCTCCCTGGCTGTTCCCTCTGGGTGATAGGGAAGGGGGGTAGGGTGGTGACGAACATGGCCGGGGGGGGGGGAGGAGGGACAAAGCCTGGCCGTGCATGTCACCGCCCCTCCCACCGTGGCACTTGGCTGAATTCTGCGCCGCTCAGCCGGGCTGCCGCGGGGGAGCCCAAACAGCCGCTTGCTCTGCTTGCACCCCCGCAGCGGCTTGGCTGAGCTGAGCAGAAGTCAGCCGAGTGCCCTGGTAGGAGGCAAAGGGGGGTGGGGCAGAGACGTGTAGCATGACAGCAGCCCCAGGGCCTGCCCTCTGGCCGTGAACATCACTGCCCCACCCCCTTCGCCTCCCGCAGTGGCGCTCAGCTGACTTCTGCACCGTTCGGCGGGCTGCCATGTGGGAGCAAGTGGTGCAAGCAACCGTTTGGGCTGTGCGCTCTCCATGCAGCACAGGGAGCATGGAGCCCAAACGGCCATTTGGGCTCCATGGTCCCCCGAGGCGGGGGGGGGAAGGGGGTGACTGGAGGCACAGGAGAGAAGACTGACATAGAGGAGAGACCTGAAAATTCCGTCTTATGACAGGCTAATTGGCTAGTTGAATAATAGTGATCAACAAGGTGGTAGACCTGTGAATTCATAAATTTTCCCTACTATAAAAAAAGATAATTTAACTTTTGTGTCTACAAGGATGCTGTCTTTCATTCATGCATGCACCCCCTTTTAAAAGTTCTTTCAACAGAATGAGTTGTAGATAATTTCCCTGCCAAATTACAGCTATCTTCTATTGAGAAATGCCTTTGGTTGTACTAAAGTCTGCTTTGTAGGGAGAGAGAGATTAGTCTCTGAAAAGCACTTGTTTCACATGAAGATCTGCTTATTGAAAAGGACAGGTATCAGGGATACATAGAATCCCTTGTACTCTCCATTGCTATGCATCTACTTGGGGCATAGAATACTGCTATCGTTCTAGACCAGCAATAATGCAACCATGCTACACAGCAATATTTTTAGGAGGCATAGTAAAAACAGCTCTCCTATGTGAAACTGCAGAGGAATGTGAACACTTGGCTTAAAACTGGTATTAAACTGCCAGGAAGTGTGCTTGAGGGTGAAGGATATTTCTAGGAGTTCCCTGAAGTTGTTAGTTCATTTTTTTTTCTAATAAGCTGAAGCAGAATCCAAATGACTTCTTTACCTTTAATGGGAGGATTCCTGCTGTGCTTACACTAAATTATCCTTGTATACATCCATGGGGACCCCAAAGTAAGACCGTCCCTCACTCATGGCCATGAAAAATGCATCACAGACTGTGAAATCTGATCTCCCCCAAAATATCTGGTGCTCAGTGGGGAGGTCCTATTAAGGCAGAATTCTTGTTGTTGGTCCTGACCCGGGATGGGAAGAGAAGGGACTTCCTATTACCCTACTGGGACCGCCCTCCTTGTGGGTCAGACCTACCTCTCCCAGCTGCGGGAAGTTACACAGCTCCATCTGTCATACCCCCTGACCTGGGCAGGAGTCTCTCATACCAACAGTTGCTTCCTTGCATATAGTCTTCAGCTCGAGTTGCCATCCTACTCGCCCCCTTGAAGGGGCTGCGGCTCCAGTTGTCACTTCCCCACATCACCAGTCTCCAACTCTCAGGTAGGAGACTGCTGGGAAAACCAGATACATAGTAATCCATGCCCCTGCCCCACCATCATGTGATTCTCACTTAAGTGATGCTGCAGGCAATTATGCTGGCTTTAGAGCTGGGTACCTAACCAGCAATGTTCTTTTCTACCTGCCAAGCTCTGAAGGCAGCATCCCTGCCAAAAGCAGGGCAAAGTGAAGGTGGCAAGCCAATGACCCCACTACAATAGCTCCCCCAACAGCCTTTTGGGTCATGACCTGCATTTAAAACCCTTAGTCATGAAATTGATCAGAATGGACCACGAATTCGGTAGACCTCTACTCATAAGAATACTACAGGTTGAACCTCTCTAGTCCGGCACCCTTCGGACCTAACTGGTGCCAAACGTGAGAATTTGCTGAACCATAGGAAGTCAATATTGTCTAGCAGTGTTACCAACTCTTCTGCTGCTTACTGGGCTCTTAGAGGACATTTAGGAGTAAATTAGAGGTAAATAACACGGAACACTGAGAGCCAGGACTGGTGGCTATAAACAAACTTTATGGAACCGGAGGAAACTTGGCCACAGCCAGGATAAGTGGACATCTGTTTAACTAAAATCATGCCGGACCATGGTTGTTGCCGGAGCAGAGACTAGAGAGAGTCAACCTATACAAACCATTTTTTTTGAATGTACCACTTTGCTTCAAAAGCAAGTGTATTTAGAAAAATCTTAGATGATGCATAGACAAGGCTTTTATCTGCATCTGACAACTTGAATTATACTTGTTGATCACTAAGGCAAAGCACCTTATTTGTGTTTCTGTTCTGTTTAGGTCCAATAAAGAATAACAACAACTATACATTATTTATTATTCTTGAGTCTTAAAAAAAAACCTATATAAATGAATTAGAATGATTTGGATATGCATATTTGTATATTTATTTTCTCTACAGTTAATTAAATATTTTAGGAAGACTAGCAGGAATTGGTGTTTGAAATCTGAGGCCATCAAAAAATTGCAGAGAGAATTCCTGGCTTAGTTGTACATAATACACCATTCTAGTTTTCAATAATAAAATGCTTTCACTGTGCTTCCTTACTGGCCTGAGCCATTGCATGTTGAAGTTAAAGGAAAGCCTGCCATTAACTTTAAGGACACTGGTTAGGGCCATAGATGAGTAATGTGGTTTCATGCTTATATTTACTATATTCATGAAAAATATTTTTCTGAGAAAAGGAAAATCTATGCCAATATTTGCATTATAATTGAAATTCTTTTGCAATTATGACAAGTGCGGTGAGTCAATCCAGTTTGTCCACTACAGTTTCCACTGATGCTAGTTTTAAGGAGTGGCTGTTTAAATATGTTTAACACACCCTCTATATCAAGGCCAATGCTAGGCTCAAAGGTGCAGTTTAATCCTTCTATAATGTGCCTGGGATACTGCTTGTTTAGCACTGGAAGTTTTATGGATTCCTGGAGGTAGGATACAGGGATTCATTGATACCTATCATTTATACTGCTGGTTTAGCACGGGAAGTTTTATGGATTCCTGGAGGTACGATACAGGGATTCATTGATACCTATCATTTATATTGAATCAATAATATATTGTCACATATTTTCAATCACCTCTTTCAGAAACAAAATACAGGACTATGTAGCACTTTAAAGACTAACAAGATGGTTTATTAGGTGATAAGCTTTCGTGGGCCAGACCCACTTCCTCAGATCAAATAGTGGAAGAAAATTGTCACAACCATATACAGGCAGTCCCCGGGTTACGTACAAGATAGGGACTGTAGGTTTGTTCTTAAGTTGAATCTGTATGTAAGTCGGAACTGGCGTCCAGATTCAGCCGCTGCTGAAACTGATCAGTTTCAACAGCGGCTGAATCTGGACGCCAGTTCTGACTTACATACAGATTCAACTTAAGAACCCCAGGCATCCCCAAGTCAACTGCTGCTGAAACTGATCAGTGGCTGATTCCAGGAAGCCCGGAGCAGGGGCTTCCTGTAGTCAGCCACTGGTCAGTTTCAGCAGCGGCTGACTTGGGGACGCCTGGGGCAGAGCAGCTGGGGTGCTGCTGGGTTGTTCCAGTAGCGCCGCCGCTCCTCGGCACTACTGGACCAACCCAGCAGCACCCAAGCTGCTCTGCCCCAGGCGTCCTGATTCAGCCGCTGCTGAAACTGACCAGCGGTGGCTGAATCAGGATGCCTGGGGCAGAGCAGCTGGGGTGCTGCCGGGTTGGTCCAGTAGAGCCCAGACGCGCCGTGGCTGTCCTGCTGCCTTCGGGCTCCTTGGCTTTGCTCTGCTTTGTTCCCCGTCGCCCTGGTCTGCAGACCAGGGGGACGGGGAGCAAAGCGGCGGAACACGCGGGCAACAGACAGCCCAGACGCATCTGGGCTGTCCGCTGCCCGCGTGTTCCGCCGCTTTGCTCCCCGTCCCCCTGGTCTGCAGACCAGGGAGATGGGGAGCAAAGCAGAGCAAAGCAAAGGAGCACGCGGGCAGCGGGCAGCCCAGACGCATCTGGGCTGTCCGCTGCCCGCGTGCTCTGCCGCTTTGCTTCCTCTCCCTGGTCTGCTGGAAACCGGGGAGACGGGCCCCGTTCGTAACTGCGGATCCGACATAAGTCGGATCCGCGTAACTCGGGGACTGCCTGTATACCAAAGGATACAATTAAAAAAAATGAACACATATGAGAAGGACAAATCAAATTATCAGAACCCCCCTCTCCTTCATCCTCCTTCTGTTCTGAAATTTGGTTACTTTTTTTGAATTAAATAATATTGGATAAGGGTTTTACAATCTTTGTATTCTCCTAATTTTAGGAGGTTTATTAGTGCTACTTTCCTATTATTTGTTGGTATCTATTGTCAGGGCTCGACAAATAATACAATCTACTTGCCCGTGGTGAGTAGTTTGTAACCTGGTAGAGCCGGGTTCAGGCGATCTGCGCATGCGTTTTGTTGATCCCTGTCTATTGTTGTTTGTTTGTATTTTCAAACACTGGAGTAAGCATAAGGAGGGTACTAGATTGGAATCTAGCCAACTTTTTTTGGTCAGGAGTCTCAATATTTGGTGTTTAAAACCCTAGTTCCTGGACTCATGTAATAAAATGAGAATATCGTCTTTCATTTTTAAAGCAAGTTTTTAGATCACGGGTTGTAGAAAAAAAGCTTGAAAATGTGACCCTAAGCATGCCCAAAAGTTTCAAAAAACTTTCAAAGAATGTAAATAAAAAACAAAATTGTTCTCTCTACATTGCACTTCATCATCTGGATTATGCTTTAGAACCTTATTCATAGAATCATACAGGAGTGGGGTTGGAAGAGACATAAGGAAGTCTTCTGGTCCAGTCCCCTGCTCAAAGCAAAAACAACCCCCACTAGATCATTCTAGCCAGGGCTTTGTAAAGCTTCATATTAAAAACCTCTAAGGATGAAGATTCCACTAGCCCTAGGCAATCCATTCCAGAGCTTCCCCACCCTCCTAGTGAAACAGTTTTTCCTAATATGCAACCTAGATCTCCTGTTATGCTTACAAGAAGCACACAAGATCTTTTTCAGGGGGATAAGACAACACGCCACATTTATTGATATATAGCAAAGTAGCATATGCATTTACACACACGCTCTGCTGATGGAATAGTTACAAGTCTGTTGCTTGGCCCAACGTATTGACCATCTAGGTCGAGTACAAGGTGGGGGAACCAGCTTCTTTTCAGTCTGGACTGATGCTCCATTGTCTTAGTAGGATGGGAACCCGAAGAACCATACTAGACACCCCATCCTTTATAGGATTTTTCTTCCATGCAAGTCTATGCATTTTGCCTTGTCAGGTCTTAATCAGTCACTCAGCATCACAATCAATCTTCCTACGACATATGCTTACCAGGAAGAAGAAGTGTTCTCAGTCATTTGATACCCGTATGCTGATGACCCTTTGGGGGTGTTGTCTTTCCAGCAAAAGTTATCAATTCCCTATCAAGGGGTGCTTGCCACTAATTTCAGGGTTCATCAATCTGCATTTTCAGTGTGCTTTCATTTAGTTGATAATTGTTTACTGTTTCTGAGTCTCTAGCCCTTCCTCTGACCATTTGAGTATGCAGTGGCCTTCACACTTCTCTCTCCTAAAACATTCTCTCTCTCATTCACACAAACAATAAATTTACAGAATTGTAGCATGGAACAAAGGAGTATTTCTAGTCACTTTGACAAAGTTTCAAAGTCTTTCAACATTAAACTTCTGTCTACTACAAGTCTTTATCTAATATTAACATCACTATGCATTACAATAGTCCATCCCTTCACTTTAACATCAGAACATGCTAACATGAAACAGAGCTGGAGCTAAGTTAACAAAGCTGCCTGGTCTGTCTGAGGCCTACATCTTGTATTTAAGTTTAATCCAAACCTTTTGCATTCATTGCATACATACAGTCATTATAATTGACTGACTTATTAGTTACAAAATTCCAAGGCTATACTCCCCCTCCCCCCCACTGCAACTTGAAACTATTGCTGCTTATTCTCTTATCTGCCACCACTGAGAGTTCAGATAGTTAAAGGCAGCTATCAAGTTGCCCTTCAAACTTTTCTTCTGCAAACTAAATAAGCCCAGTTCCCTCGGCCTCTCTTCATAAGTCATATGCCTCAACACCCAAATCCTTTTTGTTGCCCAACACTGGACTTTCTCCAGTTTGTTCACATCCTTTCAGTAGTGGGGGGCTCAAAACTGGATGCAGTATTCCAAATGTGGCCATGTGAGCAGACCCATCTCTAGGCATATGCTGAATATGCATCCACATAAGACACCACTAAAATTGGGATGCCATTATGCCCCATATTTTGTAGTGCCCTGTGCTATGTATGCGTTAACCATAGAGAAGTGCTGGCTCTGGTGGCACAATCCCTGGGTACCCTGGGCCCTGCTCTATCTCCCAGTCCCCTTGGCCCCTTTTCTAGCTACTAGCACCTATGGCCCAAATCCCCCACTCCATGCTCTGCCTCCCGGGCTGCAGGTCTGGTGGCTGCACCACTCTCCCTTCCAGCATCCCTGCCCTGTTCTTGATCCTGACAGATCCTTCCCCCCCAGCTCTGAGCACAGCCCACCACATGGAGCTGCTCCACATAGCAAAAAATAAGGGTGCAGGTGCCCAGACTGCATGGGATATCAGAATTCATAAGGATAGTCCTGCTCACCAGTGCCAAATAGAGTAGAATCTAAGCATTTAAATACATAACTTTGAGCATGTGAGTAATCCTAGTAAGTGCTTTAAAGTTAGGCATATGATTAGATACTTTGCTGAATCAGGGACATAAATGTAATCTAATGATTATAGCATTCATTTTCTGAAAGCTGATCTTATAGCAATCAAACATAAAACTTCTAATGGAGAAGACAGTTGTGGTTCTTTCATACTGCTCACGTGGAAAAGGAGATTTTTGCTTTTATAAGATATGATGTGAAGTAACCAGGGCATTGAACAGCTGTTTTTGGCAACAGAGAAGTAACTCATGCAACTAATGTTTGCGACATAGTTTGCATCTGTGACCAATACTATAGACTACAATAATGGGCCTAAGTAAAATGAGCACACACTCTCTTTGTAAACTTCTACTCTATCTTTCTTTGCTCATATATTTTCCCATAAAAGGAGGCTTGTGATTAGTTCCCATAAAATTTGACACAATAATAAAAGTTAAAGCTAGTAAGAGGTTTCTTTGACAGACTTAACCTCTAAGGGCCTGATCTGGCCCTCACCACCTCTCTCTCCAGTGTATGCCTTATTTCCAGTCTGAATTTGTCTAGCTTCAACTTCCAGCCCTTGAATCATATTAACATAAGAACAGCCATACAGAATCAGACCTAAGGTTCATGTAGCCCAACGTCCTGTCATCCAGCAGTGGCCAGTACTAGGTACCCCAGAGAGAATGAACAGAACAGGGGTCATCGAGTGATTAATTCCCTGTTTCTTATTCCCAGCTTCTGGCAAACAGAGGCTACGAATACCAGGGATGGATCTAGCCTTTATTAATTTTATCTAGTTCCTTTTATAGACCTCAATTATACCACCCTCTCCCACAGTCATCTCTTTTCCAAGCTGAAAAGTTTCAGTCCTATTAATCTCTCTTCATATGGAAGCCGTTCCATATCCCTGCTAATTTGTATTGCCCTTTTCTGAACCTTTTCCAATTCCAGTGTATCTTTTTTGAGACAGAATAACCAGATCTGCATGCAGTATTCAAGATGTGGGTATACCGTAGATTTATATAGACGCAATATCTCCCACTCCATTATCTTTCCCAAGACTGATATCAGGTTGACAGGCCTGTAATTTTCCAAGTCATTCCATTTACCCATTTTAAAAATTGACGTATTAGCTTTCACTGGATGTCTGACCAATTTTGAAGAATTGACCCAGGATTTTTTTTAAACTTTGACAATAATGGTGGGTACATTTAGCACAGTTCCTAGCAAGCCAAGGGAAGGTGGGGATAAAAACCTATTTCAGGCAGACAAATACCCCACTGCTGTTAGAGATTAGGATTCTTAGCTTTAACCTCAGAAAATTCCAACTGGTTTAGCAAACTATTGATGTGATAAACGTGAGAGAAGAATATTAAGCCAAAAAAGAAAGAACTGAAGTCTTGAATAAACTAGAGATTATAGGAGTACTCACAATTGCCTCTGTCAGGAAATGTCACACTTTGGGCTATTTAAACCTCAGTTGAAGAAGGCTATCATTTTCTATTAGACTGAAAAGGTTCTGTGTTTTCCTTTGTTTCCTACCCTACTATCACTAGATACAGCATGAAGTGCAATACATTTTAATGGGGGGCCACTCCAAGATCTTGGTAAGTAGTCAAGGGCTGTACTTCTGTGGAGAGGGCGTGGGGTCTGGGAAAGCAGCTGTGGTGTGGTGTAGAAGGGAGCTTGGGATAGAGGACTGGGGTGCAGGAGGGAGTATGAAGTGAAGAATAGGGTTATGATCAAGGGCAGGGACTTAAGGTGCAGGGTCCAGAAGGGGGTATGGGTGCAGGAGAGGATTCTAGCTTGGGGGAAGGTTTAGAAGGGAGTGCAGAGAATGGGAAGGAGTTGTGACCGGAGAGAAAGGGGGTGCAGAGTGCTTGGTTGTGACGTGGGGCAGGGCAATGGGGCGCAGGGTCAGGGAGGGGTATTGGTGCAGAAGAGGATTCTGGCCTGGAGACGGAATGTAGGAGGAGTGTAGGGTCTGGGAGGGAGTTGTGACCTGGAGGACGTGGGGAGAGGGAGTACGGAGGGTTTGGGTGGTGGCCTGGGGAGAAAGAGGGTGGCATGTCAGAGGCAGGCTCTGGCTAGGAAGGGCTTACCTAGGCAGCTCCCAGCTAGCAGATCTGCAGGAACCCTGCCTGCGTGCTGGGCAGGCTGCTCCATTTGGCTCTGTTCCAGCACAGGGAGGGAAGGGGTGTGTGAGGAGGCTTCATTCACTGCCCTTGCCCAGGTGTCATCAAAATCCCTCAGCTTCTATTGGCCAGAAACTGTCCAATAGGAGCTGAGGGATTTTACTGGGGGGCGGATGGGGATAGCCCTTGAAGCTTTCTCCTCCCTGCCCAGACTGCATAGCAATTAGCAGCCTGCTGTTTAAAGTGGCTGCTCTGTAGTAAGGGTGACAGCAAGATGGCCACGGGCCGGATCCAGCCTGCTAGCTGCCTCTTGCCCACCCCGGTATAGTGTGTCACTGTAAATCAGTGGTGATATTCAATAAGGACTAGGAGGCTTAACAGAATGCTTGAGCTGTTTTGATGTAAAGAAATTAAATTAATGTCCAAGAGCTCCCAGTCTTTTTGTAATAAGTGCTACCATAAAACAGGTTGCAAGTGTTTGTGCTTACGTGAGACCAGCCTTCAGTTGTGCCAGAGATACTCTCAGCACACTGAAGGGACAGGAGGCAAAGCTGGTCTCACTGAATCTTACTGCCTTTTGATCAAAAATCTGAGGGAACAGTTTAGCCTCTTGTGAAATTTAGAACAATCAAGGGGGGTTGCTCTATCTTTTCTTGACTTATAACAGCCCCTTTAAGGACTTGCAGATGGACACAGTCATTTGAGTACATTGTGTGCTGGCCGTGTACTTTAACACATCTCCTAAAGTAGGGTGCTGGTGGGACAGGAGAATATCCCTGCCTCCGTGGAATCCGCTGATATCTGTCTGGGAAGTTTAGTTCCCTTTTTCCTGACACAGAAGCAAAGAGGAGATTTAATGTGTGCCACAATTTGGCCCAACAATTCTATGTATACAGTTACATATACAGCTTCCAATCCCCCTCTAAAATGATTTAAACTTTGGCAATATTGATAAAACAGGAAAACAAATACAATAAATATTGTGCCATTCTCTAGCATTCCACTCCCCCTTTTCAGCTGGTCCCCGACTTATGAACAAGTTACGTTCCAAACACCTGGTCGTAACTTGATTTGTTCGTAAGTTGGAAATACATGCTTTTACATATTGTCGCGCTGTTCATAAGAGTGGGTGGTGGGTTCGTAAGTCGGGGACCGACTGGAATGGGGTTCATGGGAAGTTGGTCGTAAGTGTGGATGGTCGTAAGTCAATGTGTTCATAAGTCAGGGACTGGCTATATTTTTATTTTGTAAAGAATTATTCATACTTCTGTTGTTTTTATGGTTGTCAAGTAGTTAAAAATTAATTGATTAATCATGCAGTTATTTGTATTGTTAAACAATAAGAGAATATAATATTTTAAAATATTTTGGATGATTTCTATATTTTCAAATATTGAATTCAGTTATGACAGTAAAAAGTGCACAGTGATCACTTTATATTTATTTTTATTGCCAATATTTGTACTGTAAAAACAAAATAAATAGTGTTTTTCAATTCACCTAATACAAATTCTGTAGTGCAATCTCTTAATCATGAAAGTTGAACTTACATATTAGAATTATACACAAAAAACTGAATTCAAAAATAAAACAATGTTAAACTTTATAGCCTACAAGTCCACTCTGTTCTATTTCTTATTCTGCCAATTGCTCAGACAAAAACATTTCTTTACACTTGCAGGAGATAATGCTGCTTGCGTCTTTGTTAACCTGAAAGTGAGAACAGGTGCCTAGCACTGTTGTAGCCAGTGTCACATGATATGTACACGTCACTTTGGGTACCGTATGCTAAAGTTTGATATATCCGTTCATGTTTCAACCACTATTCTACACAATGTGCCTGATAACAATCCAAAGCAATGTGAACCGACGCATGTTCATTTTCATCATCTCTGTCAGATGTTACCAGCAGATTTATTTTCTTTTTTTGGTAGGTCAGTGTGATGGGGCGGACAGGCCCCGCACTGACGGACAGGGGGTAGCCCAGGCCCAGCTGGCTGAGAAGGCCCCGCCCCTCCAACCCTGCTGGGCATGCTCCCAGCAGAGGCTGGGTATAAAAGCAGAGGGAGCTCTGCAGTCAGGGAGACCACAAGGTGAGGGGGTAGACCAGGCCGGGCCAGTGTTTCTGCAACCGCTGAGACCAGAGTCGCTGCCCGTGCCTGACCCTGATACAGAGAAAGCAGCCGCCGACCCAGGGCAGCAGGAGCGTGCCCACAACACCGGCAGGTACTGCCTCAGAGGCGAATGGGCCCCAGGGGAACCAGGGCGTGGTAGGAAGCAGCCCAGGGCAAAGGATACAAAGTTTGGCTCGACGTGTATCGGCCGGATTCCCTGCTGAGCCGGCAGGAGCCATAGGCCCTGCCTAAAGGGCCCTGGGCTGGGACCCGGTGGAGAGGGAGGGCCCGAGTCCCCCAACCACCCATTCCCCCTGCCCGGGATAATCAAACCTCGGGCCAGGAGAGGCTTCTCTGAGCGGCTAGGCCTCTGGTACCGTATATGCCCTGAGAGAGGGGCCTGGACCGAGGCATGGGCCAGTAGAAGGGGGCCGCGACCCCCGCAGGGGCACACCCCCTGACAGTCAGGTTCTGTAGTTTCTGCATAAGAGTGTTGCTCTTTTAAGACTTCTGAAAGCATGATCCATACCTCATCCCTCTCATGTTTTGGAAGTCACTTCAGATTCTTAAATCGTGGATTAAGTGCTGTAGTGATCGTTAGAAATTTCACATTCATAGCTGCTTTGTGTTTTGTCAAATCTGCAGTAAAAATGTTCTTAAAATGAACAACTTGTGCTGAGCCATCATTTGAGACTGTTATAATATGAAAGATGGCAGAATGCAGGTAAAATAGAGTCTGGTGCGTACAGTTCCCTCCGAAGGAATTCAGTTATAAATTTAAATAACACTTTTTTTTTTTTTAACAAGCATCATCAGCATGGAAGTATGCCCTCTGGAATGCTGGAGAAAGCATGAAGGGGCATACGAATGTTTAATATATCTGGCACATATCTGCGATGTCGGCTAAAAAAGTCCCATGCAAACACATATTCTCACTTTCTGGCGACATTGTAAATAAGAAGTAGGCAGCATTATCTCTTGTAAATATAAACAAACTTTTTTTTCTTACCAAATAGCTGGACAAGAAATAGGACTGAGTCGACTTGTAGGTTCTAAAGGATTCCTTTGTTTTGTCTTTGATTGTAGATATGTAACAAAAAAAATCTACATTTGACAGTTGCATTTTCATGATAGAGATTGCACTACAGTATTTGTATGGGATGAATTGAAAAATACATTGTCATTTTTACAGTGCAAATATTTGTAATAAAAATAATGTAAAGTGAGCAGTGTACACATTTATTCTGTTGAGCAATTGACATCAGTATATTCGAACATGTAGAAAAACCAAAAATATTTAGTAAATTTCAATTGGTATTCTATTGTTTAACGGCGTGATTAAATTCAAATTAAGCACAACTTAATTTTTAAAATTGCAGGGGGTTTTTTTTAGTTAATCATGTAAGTTAACTGTCATTAATCGACAGCTATAGTTATTTTGCATTCTTTTTTCTGCTTTCATGGAAGTAATATTGAGTATTAGCTTTATAACTAATGTGTGCTGCTTGTTACTTTACCTCATCTGATAATTATTCATGTGACATAGTGACACTGGGCCCCCGACATGGAGTAATGCTATTTTTTGTTTTGGTTTCTGTCTAGGCTAAGCTGTTTTATCTTGAATCTGATTTAATATTTTTGCTCCTTGTTTGGGAGGTGAGGTGAAAAGAATATCTTCCTCTAGTATAATCAAGATGGATTATTATACAATATCTGTCAGATTGATTTTTACCATGTGGAATCTGGGACCATCTTCTGTTTTGAGACCTTACAGAAACGTCACAAAATGTCTGTGAAAATACAAAGTATTTTTAGAATGGTAGAATATCCTCCTACACTGTCGAGAGAACCTGTCAAAAGCGCATCTTGATTTGTTCTGCTCCTACAATTCATGCTTGTTTGCAGTAATGATATTTATTGACTGAAGGTGGGTGGTGGAGGTTCTTGGCATCAGCTTCTGCAGATGTGAAATTAAAAGTACAGAAGATCTTCCTGGAAAGTTGCTGAAAGTTTTGAGATATAATGGAACTAAGAAGGAAGGAGAAGGAACAATGTCAAGAGGAGACCAGATAAGAGCAAAAAAAGGGGGGAGGGAAATCAAAATTAAAGGAAGCCACTATGGTACAATCCAAGAGTTTATAATCTACACCTAATCTCATGTTGACTATTGTTCTATTCCTACTCAAAAACATAGGACTCAGCACTACAGTGGAAATATTCAAGTCTGCTGACAGCAATTCTAGGCCCTAGGGCAGAACAGACAATGGGCCCTTGCAACACAGTCCAGCTGACATTGGGGTGGTGCTGTGCTTGAACTGCTGGCGTGTTTCCTCTTACTTTTTTCATTCTTGTGAGCAATACATTGTGTTATGTGCACCGATGCATGTGCAGATGTGCACCTTCAGTAGAAACAAAAACCTAGATTTGTTTTTTATTACCATAAAGATAACTACTCCAGCCAGGACAAGTTAAACATTTTAGAATTCAATACTCAAAATAATTAAATTTAAGTAAGAAAAAATTATGAAAGACATAGATCAGTCAAAACAATCCAATAAACATGTATTTGTATTGCAAGTACCACCAAGTAATAACAAGACAAGTATGTGTTGGGAATAAGGATGTAATAGTGTAGTCCATTAACTGATAAACAAAAGCTTCTAGGCTAATACTGTAGACTACACGCATTTCCTTCTCCCTGTCAGTAAATTTTTTAGCAGGCTGGCCGGCAGCCTGACTCAATCCTGGCTTGTGGCAGGTCTGGGACCTATCCCTGCTGCAGCTTTGCATTTCAAGCGTAGTAGGAGCCAAGTCGGCAAGCAGCCCAGCTCCGTTCTGGCTTGTGCCAGGTCCAGGAGCTCAGACCCCACCCAGACAGGGATTGCTTCCACCCCGGGCTTCTGCCTCTCTCTCAGAGGCAGCAGCACAGGGCAACAGGCAGCCAGGCCACAAGGGGAGCTGTTTTTTAAACTGCTCCCCTAGTGGACCAGCTCCCACCTGGCACTCCGCACTGCTGCCTCTAATATAGTGGTTGCTGGCCCCACCCCTGAGGACTATAGAATAGTCACCTAACCAGTAACATTTCATGAGGTTACTCGACTATTTGATTAACTGATATTTAACATCCCTATTTGGGAGGTGAGTGTGATGTATATTGGCCAAACTGGACAGTCTCTACAGGAGAGAATTAATGGACACAAATCAGATATCTGAAAAGGCAACACACAAAAACCTGTTGGAGAACACTTTAACCTGCCCTGGCACTCTTGAATGGATCTCAAAGTCACCATGTTGTTTCAGGTCAATTCCACAAGGAAGCATTGAACTTAGCTTCATTTACAAATTTGGGAGCCATCAAAAAGCTATGAATAAAGACGGTTACCTGGCTAGCATACTACCTTCCACATCCGAATGACTTAACCAGCTAAACAATGGGCATTTAAGAACAATTTGCACCTCCTCTATCAACTACTTGTAACTTGAACACTCTAATTCACTCTTCCTCTCCTGCCCCCATCACTTATTTATTTTTAGATCTGGACTTTTCATACTCCATTCATCTGAAGAAGTGTGTTGTACCCATGAAAGCTCATGATCCCATCTACATGTTTTGTTAGTCTTTAAGGTGCTGTTAGACTATTTGTTGTTTTTCCAGTCACAGACTAACTCGGCTACCCCTCTGAAACTTTAGAGACAGGATAGTGTGTGAGAGATACTCAGACACAGGAGTGTGTGTGTGAGAGAGGGAGAGGGCAAGGGGAAGGAGAGATGCAAGGGGGGTGTGAGCTGGCTGCTATGGAAATCTCAGAAACAGTGCACTGTCCCTTTAAGATCCAGGACACTTACCATTCTAAGTAGAAGGAAACAGCTCTGAATGGAATTCTTCTGAGCCAGAGCCTCCTGTGTCTCCTGTTCCCTGCTCTGCACACATGGGCTGTGTCTAGACTGGCCAGTTTTTCCGGGAAAATCAGCCGCTTTTCCGGAAAAACTTGCCAGCTGTCTACACTGGCTGCTTGAATTTCCACAAAAGCACTGACTTCCTACTGTAAGAAATCCTTCCTACTGAGCTGCAGCAGGATGAAGGGGCGGGCATGTGAATCTCACCTGTATAGCAGGGCCCCTAAATTGCCTGGGCCCCTGAGCAATTGCTCGCTTACGCCTTTGGTCAACAGGCCTGGAAATAGCACTACAGTAAAGTACACTGGAAAACTTTTAGGCTGTGTCTGCACTGGCATGATTTTGCGCAAATACTTTTAATGGAAGAGTTTTTCCGTTAAAAGTATTTGCACAAGAAAGCTCCGATGTCCAATTTAGCCATTGGGATTTCTTGAACAAGAAATTGATGTTACCTGTCTACACTGGCCTCTTGCGCAAGAACACTTATCCCTGAGTGGGAGCGTCAGAGTATTTGTGCAAGAAGCACTGATTTTGTACATTACAATGTCAGTGTTCTTGCACAAATACTCGCGGCCAATGTAGACAGGTGGCAAGATTTTGCGCAAAAGCAATTGCTTTGGCGCAAAATCTTGCCAATGTAGACACAGCCTTAGTGTGAAGTAGCAAGATCTACAAAGACCAATTGATATGCTGCCTGTTAGCCTATGTCTACACTATACACAATAGCAAGTAATGTGTAGCATACAGTTAGCAATACACTGCAGTGCATAGCTACACATATTAGCAAAAGACTGGAAGAGGTGAGCCAACAGGGAAAGCCTTCAGTAGCTGGGGCCTTTCACTTGGGTGAGAAAAGGTTTTGGAAGGGAGAGTCAGATTGCCTTTCCTATTGCCAAAGTCTTTCCTTACTGCTGCCTTTGGCATTTTTCCCTTCAGTGGGGAAAAGTTCCAGCAACAGAGGTGCACCACGGCCTTTGCCCACTGCTAAAGTATTTTCTTGCTGTGGGGAAGAGCTCTGCCAGTGGGAAGTTGGCAGAGCCTTCCCCCTATTGCTGGAACTTTTTCCTGTTCCCTCCCCACTGGTACAGTCTTTCCCTACAGCTGGGTAAGCAGGGACATTACATTAATAAAAACAGCAGTATACAAGTGCAAACACAGCTTGGATGAGTGGAGAGCTATGTAGGGTATGTACCCAAATAAATACCCAAACCTACTACAGGCTCATGCCCAGACCACCACATGAGCAGCTAACTGTATTTATCTCCTCTCAAGACTATGATACAGATAAGAATGCAACCAGATCTAGAGAGTCACTATTTTAAGATTATTTTATATATAATTAGTATTATTGTATACATGTTATACAATAATAAGCAATCAACATACATTTCCTTTGAAGATAGCTGGAAGAAAAGAATCAATGGTTAGACCAGCTCTGCTTCTCTGTATGTAATGTTTGATGTAAGATTTTATCTCTGAGGTGGCTATATGCATTACAGAATGCATATAATTACCCGTTAGGCAATTACAGGGTTTTAGTTCCTTCATGTTCATAAAGGAAAACATTTGAACACAAATATAAGCACTTCCAAAGAGGCTTGTACAAACAGCAGTCCTCTTACGTAACTCTAGATATCTATCATATGGCAGACATTTACAGAAATTCAATGTTTCCTTAATTAAACATGGATTAATTCTAGCTTGACATTAGCCTTAGCTGCTTCTGGTCCAATTGAAAATGAGTCTGCAAAAATCTGAATGTGTTTATTTCTGTTTGAAAGTTGCTGAACCATTGATCAAACAAAATTAGAAGATTCTTGAAAGATTCTGTAAAGGGACAACTATCACACATATATTTTTGCAGCATAAGTTGGCAAATGGGAAAGGTCATTCCACTGACAGGCTGCAAGCAAAGGTCACTTCTTCCTGGCAGCTGCAAACAAAAGTCTTTGCTCCCTCAGAAGTGTAATATTTGAGTGCCAGAAATATATTTTCACAAAAGTCAAGAAGTGACTCTGTTTATTCAAGAGACACAGGAGATTTTTACTTTCTTACCCTATCAGCTCTCACTTGAACACTGCTCTTGCGGAGAGAGATTATTAGTGAAACTACAGGCTGTGTACCTCAGATCTTTTGTGTCTTTCTCCTGCGTCTAGCTTCTGTGAGAGCTAAATGGATTCGTCTGCTTAAATGTTAATGTTGATACTTCATTTGGCTTCAGAGTTAACACCTAACTGGAATAAATATGGCAAGCTACGCTTTTCATAAGTATTGTCAGGCTATTTGTCTACACATTAAGTAAGGCAAAATTATATCTGTTGGCAATTGCACTGTTTTCTTCACAACAATAAGGGGTAAAAACTTTTTTTTTAAAATAAAATCCTACATTCTGCAGAAAGGGAGGAGCTATCAGTTAATAGTAAGAATGTCTTTGGTGGTCCAGAATTTGTAAGTATAATCTTAGTTTATGGTGTCTGGGTAGTCAGCATGAGTGGACATGGCCCATGGAGATAGTATGTCCACTTTTGGAGAGCCGTGTGTATAACTCCACATTTGCATTACCTGTGAAAAGAGCAACCCCATTGTATTCTGTGCTGCAGAGATATGGATGCTTTAGAACATAGCAACTATGCAGTCCTGGGCCTGTGCCATTTACAAAGGTGAGTTTAGGTACTTATAGTTCCTTTCCATGGGTGGAACACCTCAGAATTAATCTCCCAGATCCTAGTCCAGTTTAAAGTGCGATTCTTCTCTGAAAAGTTATGAGATAAAATGTATGCACCTCTTGTCTCACCAGTTCTGCTTATGTTTATTCAGTCAAATATATTTGCAAGGAAGTTTAAATTTTATTGCTTATTCCTTACTTCTGTTATCATGGCATCACTAATACTGTTATGGGAGAATGATCTTGATTCAATTCTGGCAGGGCCTTTGAACAATGAGATTGCAAAGATGTAAATAAAAGCACAATTTTTCCTGGAGAATGTTTATTTGTAGCCCTCTGTTTTTAATGTGCCAAATGGAGTACATTGTAACATTTTTATGATGCATAAGCCAGAAAGAATCTAGTTTATTTTTCAGCTCTCAGGAGTTTGCATTGCTGGCAATTAAGGACTGGGGGGAGGAGAGAAGAATATTTTTTTCTTATAAACGGAATCAATTTTGGAGGGAAATAATTGACTTGCAAAATGCTATTTTACAATCAACTTCCCGAGTGGAACCATGCTTCTTTAAATCAACAAAACTCAATGAAACACCAGCATGCATACTATTTGAGAATCACCGTTTATAACCTAGGCTTTACAATACACAGCTTTTGCAGTGTCTGCATTTTGGTTAAAAGGGATTCTTTCTCAGTTAAAAAAGTATGTGGCAAAAGATTGTTTCTCTATCAGAAAACCAACAAGAGTGAAGACTCTTTTTGTATTAATTTCACATTTAAATGCTGTATATTCCATTTATAGTGCAGTAATTGTAACCAGTAAATTGATTTCTTTGTACATTTAAGAAAGTAAAATATATTAAGACAAGTGGGGGGCGATTTAAAATTGAGCCAATTTCTATAAAATAGAGTTACCAGATAGCAAGTGTAAAAAATAAGGATGGGGTGGGGGAATAATAGGTGTCTATATAAGATCCTCACCATGACTCAAAATTAATACATCATCTGTCAGACTCAGAGAGGTTGTCTGTTAACAGTTTCTAACCTACATTATTATGTAGTATCTCATCATTATTAAATGTGTTCTTCATGGCTGATTTAAAGTCAGTGGAGACACACTGGTAATCAGACATTACTGCTGAGAATTATTAATGCCTTCCTCCATGAAGTCAAGCAGCTGACCCTGCTTAAGCACTCATTGGTTGGACCAGTCTCTCCTTGGATACCATCATCCTCACAAATAGGTGGCCACTCTGGACCTTTAGTTGTTATTGGGCCAAGTTTAGCCACATGCACATACATAGTTTCCTTTAATTTTAATTAAGATGTATTAAAATTGATTGAGCTCTTTCCAGGAAGAAACAGGGATTAAGTGTCCATGCTGATTTGTAATAGCTGTTCTCAGTCACAGTGCTTCTTCTGGGATTTCACTATCTTCTGCTAGGCAATCTCAGAAAGTAGTGCTGGACAATTGCTCTTCATCTGATAGGCTTTTCCTGAAGGTCCTGTAGCATTCCAGATTATTACATCGCTAGTTCAGTGTTTTATGTAAAGCCAATAGGGGATACTGTGAGGTGTTTTGACCTGTAATGAGACACACATACTGAAATTCTGCTGTTTTTTCTTTTTCAACAAACGCACATTTGACATTTTTGTCATCTGGCCAGGGTCTGACAGGAATCTAGATGGGCTGGCTAAAGCTCAGCCCAGATAAAAAAAAAAAGAGTAATATTGATATGAAGGCCAATTAGTGAAAGGTACAGAAGTTGTTCCTACCATCATCATTCTTTACAGGTGTGGATCGAGTGGTTACTATAGGCTTGGACTCATATGTTATGGTCTAGTTGAGATGATAGTTTCAAATCCCATCTGGAAACTACAACTAGTGTAGAACAGAGCTGCCTGCTTCCCAAGCAGCATGAGGTGGTCTGAATATGTAATAGCTCTGCTTAGATCTCTGCTTTCATTTCTTTTCAGATTGAACATGCTGGTGAGGATTAAAGATCTGAATGCTGAATAACCATATTACCCATCATGGCAGCTGGAAGCATTATCTATTACAGGCATGTCCAAAGTCCGGCCCGCGGGCCAATTGCGGCCCGTGTTCCGGTTTAATACGGCCCCCCCAGGTAACTTGGCAATATCTATCTTTTATGGCCCCCAACGAATCCATATGTATTGAGATGAATACATTGTAAAATCTCAGTTAATGTCAGTTGGTCTAAATCAGTTATAAATATATTTGGACACAACATGTATACTTGGTGTTATGTTCCTGTTCATATTTTTTGAACTTAAAAGTTGACAGACAACCTTTATTACCAATAATATTTAATGTACTTTACAATGTTCCTGACATATATTTCAGCTTCCTGGATTTTTTTTTTCATCTGGCCTTCAGATATGAAAGGCAGAGTGATTTAACACCTGTTTAGATTTGTCATCCATGTGACAAAATGAAAAGTATGCCGTTTGCAATAACCTTTGCATAAAATAGTTAATTTGCATTTAATTTTAATGGTTCAAAGAATGTCAGGCAAAATGGTCAGCCCTCACGCATGTTCACTTCATCAAACCTGGCCCTCTTTGAAAAAAGTTTGGACACCCCTGATCTATTAGAACCTACTTTTAAACTTTCTGTGCCAGTTACTGTCTTTACGTTAACAGGTTTAATAAAATACCAATGAGTGTCTACCGATCTAGATAATTTATATGGTCCCCATTGCTGTTATATCTGAGCAGCTATGGAGTTACATCTGTTGAATCCAGACACCATGGCCAGCTTCAGGAATTTCTCACTTAGGGGATGCTGTCATTGGGATGTGCAGTCCCCGATAGCCCTGCAGAGCCTGAACCTTGCAACCTGCAGGGTATGAAGCAAGATGCAATTTAGCATTTGACTAACAGTTTCTCTTTCTTATTCAGTTTTTTAATCTCTGTAATTAAGGCACCCAGCTATACCAATGCTCTCAAATTAGGCTTTTAGATAAAAACACTAATCAATAGCAATGTATACATAAAAACTTAAAAGGCTTACTTGGCATTGCCCAAGTCCTTCAGGGAGGGGGCTGGCAGTGTGGGGGTGCAGGAGTCAGTGTGGGAATTGAGAAGGGGCTCAGGGCAGGGGGCTGTGGGTGTGTGGGGTGAGACTGAGGGTTGGGGGGACGAGGAGCAGCTCATGGCAGGGGAACAGGGGATTGGGAGGAGGGGAAGCTCAGGGGAGAGAGACTCAGGGTAGGAAATGAATGGTGGCTGCCAGCTTCTCCTTGGGAGTGGCCCAGTAGTGGGGAGGGGCACCCCACCTGCCTGCTGGTTCCTAGGGTGGAAGGGGGCGGCACACCCCACCCTGTGGCTTGTACCCAGGTTTGGAGATACTGCAAACCCTGCCTGCTGGCTTGTCCCTCGCGATGCTCCAAGGGCCAGGCCTGGGGAAGGTGGGTGGGGCCACAGAGGCTGGCGAGGGAGAGGGTGGTGGCAGGGAAGGCTGTGGCTCTTCTGGGGGATGGCAGGGCCTTTCCCTCTGTCCAAAGGGGCCTTTCTCCCTCTGTCTGCCTTCTCTCCTCCTGCCCCTTGTTCATTCAGTAGGACTTTCTTATTCCCCTCCCCTGCTCCAGCACTGCTGCCAAGGACCTGGGGAGGAGGAGTTTGCGTAGGGGGGCCACTTACCCAGTCCAGTGGCTGGCAAGATAGTGAGCTCCAACCCCAGTTGGCCACTTTTTTGCTAGTGCGGCTGTCCCCAGTGACCACTCTGCAGTATAACTGTCCTCTAAAATGTCCCCTTGCTTTCCATGTTATGGAAAACAGTCCCATTCCAGACATTTCTCTTTTTTTCTGGCACAGCCAAACCTTGACCTTCCTTTGAGTTAGGATAAGAGGAAGCTTCACACCAAATTTGGTGGTCCTAGCTCTTACTGTTTAAGAGGAGCTCTTGAACAAATGGACTCACAGATGGACAGACAGATGCACATAAAATATATAAATAGATCAAAAGGAATGTGTTGGGATTTAAATATTTTGTTTCATTGTCTGTGACCCAAAATGTGCTGCTACATGAAAATCTAAAATTGAATCAGCTTGTTGGTGTTCATTTTCTAATCTGAATCAATGTTTATATTGTGCAGTAAAGGCAAAGAGTAAATTAGAATGTGCAAATTCTTTCATTAGATGCTAATATAATGAGGGAATTCTTATATTTAAGAAAGCCGCTACAAAGCTTTCCGTTATTATTACAGACTCTTACATCTCCTGTAACTCTGTTCAATCCTAGATCAAAATCTGGGAAATACTTCATAGAAAAAGTAACTTCTCTGAAACTGGAAAAAGCTTACTACGTAGGTCTGGGCATATTGGCTGTGTAAGTTTCAGGTGCCTATGGGATTCTAGTACAAATATTAATAAGATTTTAAATGTCAGGTGCTGTTTGCCAAATATATATGAAGCTTATGATAAAATCTCTCATGCACACACTGAATGTGCTAGCATCTTTTTCTTATTTATATTACTTAGAACATGACATGTGCTCTCACTAACATTAGGGTGCAGTAAATGCTTGCCCCAAGACTCTGGGAAATGTTAGGTAAGAGAGGCTTTCCCTACATAGGTTCCATTCCACTTCCTTCCCCCCCAAAAAAGTGTGTGAAATGCCTACCACAAAATGTAAGTAGAAAGAAGACTCTTTAATGGTGAAGAAAAAAGATACCTCGGGAAATAAATGCTGCTTTATCTGAAAGAAACATAGGATTTGCCGTAGTGGATCAGATTAGTAGTCTATCTTGTTCAGTCTGACACAGCAGATGAAGCTACAAGAAACCCCTTAATGAGCAAATGCAAATAAACTGCTTGTAGAAGTAGTTTCTGCCTAATCTTAGATACTTTCTGATTAACTTATTCTGGAAAATGAGGGTTTACATGCTTTCTTTTTTTAAAGAAATAGTTATCCTAGCCATTTTAACTGATTATTCTTGCTATATAAATTTATACTCCTTTTTTACTCTTACTAAAGTCTTAACTCCACTTAAATGTCTTAGAGGAGTAGCCATGTAAGTCTGTAACTAAAAAAACCCCTAAAAAACCAATGGTCCTGTAGCATCATAGGGCATGTGTACACTATAGAATTAGTTCGAAATAACTCACATTATTTTGAAATAACAAGGTGAGCGTCCACACAGCAAGCCCATTATTTTGAAATTACAGGCAGTCCCTGGGTTACGTACAAGATAGGGACTGTAGGTTTGTTCTTAAGTTGAATTTGTATGTAAGTCGGAACTGGTACATATTGTAGGGGAAACTCTAGCCAAACATTTCTTCAGAGCTCAGTTTTATTCTCCCACACCTCACTTCCCTCAGTCCTTTATTCTCAAGCTAAGGTGTCTGCTGAGAAAAGCCGCTCCGCGTCTCCCTGGTCTGCTGGGGGGGGCGCTAGCTTTGCGTCTCCCTGGTCTGCTGGGGGGAAGCAGCTAGTGCAGGGTTGCCTCACCCCGTTTGTAAGTAGGGATCCGATGTAAGTCAGATCCATGTAACCCGGGGACTGCCTGTATTTCGAAATAACAGGCTTCTTATTCCAAAATAATGAACTCTCATTTCACAAAGAATAACACCTATTTCAAAATAGCTATTTTGAAATAGGGTGAGTGTGGACAGCACAGCTGTGCTTATTTCAAAATAATTGGCCTCCAGGACTTCTCACAGCTGCCCTGCTAGCCACTCTGTTCACACCCCTCAAAATTCTATAATTTGCCTTCCCCTGCAGCCTTTAAAAGTGGAGCAGAAGGGAAAGGGCTTGTGGCACAACATAGGCCCTGCTCACATCATGCCACACAGGAGGACCCTGCACAGCCTTCCCTGCTGCCGTGACAGAGCCCAGCGCTCCTTCCAAGCAACCTATGGCTGTAAGCATGCTGGCAACCACCGCAGAAGTGGGCCCCATGGTGCACTGATGTGGACATCCTTGATCTCATAGAGCTCTGGGATGAGGAGTCAAATCTCCAGGATCTCTGCACAAGGCATTGCATTGCAGATGCCTACAGCCAGATGACTGCAAGCCTAGCCCAGAAGGGCCACACACACACTCAGGAACAGGTGCAGATGAAAAAAGAACAGTGCCAGGCCTACACCATGGCCAGGGAACTAACTTCCCAATCTTGGAGCAGCACCCCAGACCTGCCACTCTTACCAGCAACTGGATAGCATCCTGGAAGGGAGGTCGGACCCTTCCCCACCTTCTTGTGGACTCCGGCCTGGACATGCCCATCTTCATCCTCCAGGAGGGTGGGGCTGTGGACCAGGATGAGGAGGTGAAGGAGAATGAAGAAGAGTAGCAGGCCATTGGGACATGATGCCCACCAGCCAGGATGTGGTCATCACACTGGAGCTAGTGCCGCCCTCCCAGGGCTCTCATGAGGCCGGAGCAGGCAGTTCAGATGAGTTCCATTACTTTCCCTATTTACACACAGGGACAAGCAGTGGGCTTCAAGGGACTGCATGTTCCTCACTTGGCCTTCTCAGCCTGGGGATCGCACAACAGCCTGTGCACGTGGGTGCACATGGAGTGCCAATCCAGAGCACACAGCCTCATAAGGCTGCCACACAGGAACCCATTGATCCTTCTCACAAGGTTCCTGGACAGGCCTGCCTTATTCCAGACTCTGTGGTGTGACACCTTCCCATGACATGCCACCAGTAAGGAGGGTGGGGTCATGGAAACACACATCAGTGCTGCATACGGTGATGCCTGCACGCTTGGGGCAGAATCCACTCCTGGTCAAGCATGGTAAGGCAGAAGACACTGACCCCCTGCATGGGAAGAGGTGGGGACCCCAGTAGCACTCTCTCCAGAAAGCGGACTCTGCCACTCACACACACCTACTGCAACATACTCCCCTACTCCAGTGGGTAGGGACAGGAGTTTTCTCCCTGCGGGACACTGCCACTGTGGGACAAAGCCAAGTCACCCCATTCCCCTTTCCTGCCTGCAGACTCCTGGCCTGCCCAGCACCTTCTAACCTGCTTGTCCCTGGGACATGGGGGTACTGAGGTCCCCCGGGATGTCCATGGCTCTGCAGGACAGTGTCCACTGTGTAGGCCACAGATGGCTGTGCTCAAAACACATCACCATCATCTGACTTGAAACCTTTGGTGTTGGCTCAGGTATTAGGGCTAGACTTCATGCACAGTGTCTCCTGGGCTGACTGCCCTTCTTACTTTTCTTCACAGCTGGACCAACTGCAAACACAATGGCTGTGTCTACACTGGCATGAATTTCCGGAAATGCTTAAAACGGAATACTATTCCATTTTCAGTTTTTCCAGAAAAGGAGCATCTACATTGGCAGGCTGCTTTTCCGGAAAAGCCCTTTTTCCGGAAAAGCCCCTGTGGCCAATGTAGACACGCTTTTCCGGAAAAGAGCCCCGATCGCCATTTTCGTGATCGGGGCTTTTTTCCGGAAAAGACTACTGGGCTGTCTACACTGGCCCTTTTCCAGAACAGTGTTCCGGAATAAGGACTTATGCCCGAGCGGGAGCAGAATAGTTTTTCTGGAATAGCGGCTGATTTTGTACAGTAGAGCATCGTTGCTTTTCCGGAAATTCAAGGGCCAGTGTAGACAGCTCGCAGCTTATTCCGGAAAAGCGACTGATTTTCCGGAATAAGTGGCCCAGTGTAGACACAGCCAATGTGTCCAGCACCCTATGCTACCAGCATTCCTAGCTACCTTTGAGACACCACTGACTACCTGAGGAAAGTACAGAACAACAGTAATCTTCCTGAAAATGCCATCCTGGCCACCACGGATGTAGAAGCTCTTTACACCAACATTCCACATGATGATGGATTACTAGCTAAGTATCAGGCACTTACAGCTCACTTCATTTAGCACGGACACTTTGATGGGGAGGGGGGTTCCTGTTCCCGTTCCCTCTCCCCTCTTTTTCTGCATTATATTTGAACCTCTTTGCTTCTTGCTCTGTATTTGTCATCTGAAGAAGTGGGTTGTGCCCAGGAAAGCTCATGATACTATCTATATTTTTGTTGGTCTCTAAGGACCATTGTTGTTGTCTTAAGTTTTCCTCACTTGAATGTTTTGGCAATGAATTCCTCAAGTTAATTGTGTGTGGGGTACAAAGACATTTCCTTGTATTAATTTGCTACCTTTCAATTTCATTTTCTCTCACCTTATTCTTGACTTTTTATAAATTGAATGTCAGCCCATGCTTTTCAGTTGCTTTTGGTATGGAAGGCTCTCCTATCATTTTATCACCCGTCTCCATTTACAGGTTGTGTTTTTTTAAGAGTGACCAGAAAACTCTGTCTCCCAGGGGAGGCCATACCATTAACTTACATAATGGCATAAAAAAAATTCAGAAATATTTTCTATTAATTATTTATACAGCCTAACAACAAGTGTTCCCTCTAAGCTGCATGGCAGCATGGCCCTACAGTTTCTTAATGAGCCCCACCCAGCCAGTGGCTCAGGACTCGTGCACAGAGCTGCTTGACGGTGAGAGAGGCAATTCTTCTTCAGCGATAGCAACAGCTCACTGCCAAGGACAGAGCAGCAAGTCTCGCCCAGCTGGTAAGGAGCAGATTGGCTGGCTGGATAGGGCTCATTAAGCAGCTGCTGAGCTGCACTGCCACAGAGCTTAGAGGGAAGACTGCTAACAACTCATTTGCTGAGGTCTTTCCTGGGTGTTTACAGTTAATGTAGAACCTGGAAATAGATACAAAAATTTGACATACTTTTGTTCAATATGAATTAAATTGTTACCACTGAATTTCCATGGCTGCTCCACCCTCCATTCTTTTAGCTTTGTTAGATCCATTGCTCTCATCTAGTCTTCTTTATCTCTCTATGTATTAGCATGTGTATGCCTGTGTGTCTGTCTGCAAGTCTGTTTGTTCAAGAACTCCTCCTAAACAGTTAAGTGCTAGGGCCATTACATTTGGTATGCAACTTCCTTTTCTCCTAACCAGGGGCAGATGACCGTTTTGCGGGGCCCTGGGCAGCATAATTCTGCGGGGCCCCCCTTTGCCACGGCGCATGCGCGGGGCTTTTTGAAGCGCGGGGCCCGGGGCAGCCGCCCCGTTCGCCCTACCCTATATCTGCCCCTGCTCCTAACTTAAAGCAAGGTCAGGTTTGGTTATGCCATGACAACCAGAAGCCTAGGGAAAAGGACAGTTTTCCATAACATGTAAATGCAGGGGCAGCTGTTCAAAGGGATGTGATATGAGAGTGGCCATGGGGGCAGCTAGCCTGCAGGGGAGAGCTATCCTGCAGAGTCTCCAGTGGAAGCATCTGTACCACCAAGGGAGTGGTCAGCGGGGCTAGAGTTCCACCATCCTGCCTTCCAGCACACTGAGTAAGTAACCCCTCTGCTCCAAATCCTTTCCCCATCTCCTGGCCCGTGGCTACAGTGCTGGAAGGCAAAGGAGAAAAAAGGGCCCTGTTGGCCAGACGGGCGTGGGAGAGAGAAGAGTCCTGTGCTGGCTGGGATCCCTGCTCTGAGGCCCTCCTCACTCCCCCAACCCTCACTATTGCACCCCCCAGCTTCCTGCACTCCCTTTCTCCCCCCCATTCCCAACCCCCTGCCCTGACTCCTGAAACCCCAGCACCACCAGCCCCCTGTCCTAAGGGACCCAAGCAATGTCGGGTAAGTATGCTAGCTCTAAATAATTGTCTGTACTGATGGTGTAGCTTTGTTGGTCTCAGAATATTAAGACTAGATAGGTGGAGGTAACAGCTTTTTATTGGACCAACTTCCATTGGTGAAAGAGACAAGATATACAGAGATTGCCTTCAGGCCTGGGGAAAGACCCTCTGGGTAACTTTCCCAGACCTGAAAAAAAGTTCCATGTATCTTGAAAGCTTTTCTCTTTCAACAACAGAAGTTAGTCCAATAAAAGATGTTACCTCATTCATCTTGTCTGTCTAATAACTTAAATTAATGTCATCAAAAAATCTTGCCACTCTGTTGTTAATCCTCTTTTCTAGATTATTCAAAGGCAGTGTTCCCTCTGAACTGCACAGCAGCACAGCTTCACAGGTGATTAATCAGTCCTACCCAGTCAGTCAGCTCCATTCAAGGAGCCGTGATAGAGATGTAGCCGTGTTAGTCTGGGGTAGTTGAAGCAAAATGCATTCAAGGAGCCCTGAGCCTCTGAGTTGCGGGGGGGGGGGGCTGATTAATGACCCGTGAAGCTGTGCTTCTCTTCAGCTTAGAGGGGACACTGTTCATAGGAATATTAAACATCACTTTGGACACTCTAATATTTTAATTGACTATTTATTCTGACTCTTTTATTTTACTCTTGCTCTTTGCTGCTTAGCCTGTTTTCAATTTGACAATTTTTTTTACCTTCTGTGACCACTTAGTTTTCCTGTTAGACTTTTGTGATGATCTTTGTCAAAAGCTCTGGAAAGTCTGAATAAAGCAAATCTGCCAGTTTTTCTTTATCCCAGAGGTGGGCATTAAAACGGCAGCGGTTCACCAGGGTTAGCCCCTCCTGGGCCGCTACTGCTACATTTACCTGTATCTTCAACTATACAGGCAATCACAGCTCCCATTGGCTGGGAACAGTAATTCATTGCCAACAGGAGTTGGGATCCCCTTTACCTGAGCAGGCACATGTAAATACAGTGGTGTGCGGACCTGCCAGGGGCTAATCCTGGCAGACCAGATCCAGCCCATGGGCTGGTATTTGCCCATCCCTGCTTTTTTCACTATTTTGCTGACAAGCTCTAGGTTACTACAGTAATAAATGATGATGATATTTGTCTCACACTCTTGAATCTTGCTATTTAACTATATTGGATTTTTACTTGATTTCTTTGCTTCTTTATTCTTTTGATGGCTACATCTCTTCTGTGACTATTATAGAATGCTCAAGCAGACTTTAGTCTAGGATTTTAATGTTATGCCTTTCTGACATTAGGGACTTTTATACTATTTTTAATCTCATTTTCTGAAATGTAGTACTACCATAGGAGTAGTGCTTGATTTGATTCCCCCAAGGATGTGAATTCTAATTATATTGTGGTCACTGTTCGTGTTTAATGGCTCAACTATAGCTATTTCTTGATGTAATGCTTATGTGTTATTTAGGGCTAACTCAAAAATAGCTTCTCTTCTTGTAAGATAAATGTCTAGACTAAACGTACAAGTAGTGAATTAAGAGGCCTTCCTTATGAAGTAAGCAAGAAAGATTACTTGTATCCCTAAGAAAGTTTCAGAAATACTTCTTTGTGTATTCAGAGCCACAATAAATGAGAACTATGGATATATCTATAGCACTGGTGGGCAACCTGTAACTCATGTGTAACCTGTGGCCAATGGGCCACATGCAGCCTATCAGGTTCTATGTATGGCCCATATGCAGGGTTGCCAGATTCTGCTGGTTTCCATCTGCATATTTTTTTTTCCTACTGGTATTACTAAAGTGACATGCACATAAAGCAAGGTCATGTGAAATGAGGTGCGTGCTGAGTGCACACATTAACTGTGAGAGCTTTGTGCATCTTCCCTGTCCAATCAAAGCACTGCTACAGTTTAATCAGCAAACCCCGCATAATCTAGGTACACAAGTGAAGTTAGTAAAACTACCTTGTCCCGGGAGACCATCTTGGTTACAACAATCTTACGGCCTACTGAGATGAAGGAGGATCACTCATGTGGCCCACTCACTGACCAAGGTTGCTTATTGCTGGTCTACACTGTAGCTGGTGGCATGAAAGGCAGTTTAGCTAGCTTTCTAAAAACAGAATTGAGGACACCATGGTGTGGGTTTCATCAGGAGCTTCACAAGGAAATATGTAGGTAAGGTGGTAAGACAGACTCATGGCATCTGTGCCAAATCCCGTAACATGACATCTTCATTTCTATGGCACTAGCTAGAGTACAGTCCTCATAATCACAGCTGAAACATAGGTATACCTCATGTGTACACAGGAGGCAACTGTAGACTTACCTCTGGCCCAAAAAATTCCTCAATTTCCTGTTCTAATTTATTACACTCAAGGATATATCAGAAAAAAAAGTTCTCAAATTGTTCTGAATGCAGTGATGAGCCACTAATCTCATTTATAATCTTTTACTTGGTATTAAAGATTATATATTATGACCATACACTATTGCCTGCAGATAGAACAGGGTTCACAGAGACAATCACAGAGTTAGAAATTTTTATTGCTGTTCTCAGCACTGTTTGCGATGCCCAAGAAGTCAAAGAGTTTTTGAACAGTAGTGGATATTTTAGTTTAGAAAAATGTTTCAGGGGTCATATCAATCCCCCTGATATCAGAAAATTTCCCACAGAGGTCAAAAGGTTTTCAAGCATAAGGGATATAGATTTTGGACCTATGACTATCATTTCTGTCACAATTACAAATATATTCTTCATCATGATATGTCTTTATTTGATAGTGTTAAATATGTCTTAGGTACATTCCAGACAGATAAGTAGGAGCAATCCCTATCCCACGGTATTCACAACCACGATAGACAAATTAAATGGGCAATACATATTTTTTCTTTCTTTTCATTTAATATATATGTTACCACATTTTGTTGTAGATAACAAAGCTGACCTGGGTATGTGAGAGGGATTTAAGTACAGACAGGATAGAAACCTAGCAGAAAAACTCAGGAAGCTTGTGCCATGTGTCAAGCTGTCTAGAGTAGTACATGAGCAAATATAATGCCAATCTATAAAAAGGGAAATAAGGACAACCCAGGGAATTACAGACAAGTCATCTTAGCTTCAGTTTGATAATAGAGCAAATAATTAAGCAATCAATTTGCAAACACCTAGAAGATAATAAGGTGATAAATAATAGTCAACAAGAATTTGCCAAGAACAAATTGTGTCAAAGCAAGCTAATAGCTTTCTTTGATAGGGCATCACACCTTGTGAATTGGTGGGGGGAAGTGGTAAATGTGGCATATCTTGATGTTAGTGTGGCTTTTGATATTGTCTCACATGACCTTCTCATAAATAAACTAGGGAGATACAACCTAGATGGAGCTACAAGAAGGTGGTTGAATAACTGGTTGGGAAACTTTCCAGGGTATGTCTACACTACAGCGTTATTTTGAAATAGCTTATTTTGAAATAACGCATCTACACACAAAATGCATTTCGAAATAGCATTTTGCTATTTTGAAATCGCACATCCACACTGAGTGGACGCTGAATCGCATTTAAGGCCGGCCGGAACCCCCCTCCCCCTCTATTTATTTAACAAAACTGGGGGGGAGGAAGGAGGTGGAAGGGGGAAGAAGCAGGAGGGGAAGCTCAGGGTTCGAGGGTCTTGTCGGACCAACTTGATTTTCATGCAAACCTGCTCCTGAGTTCGCATGTAGCTTTTGGTGGCCAGGCTGGCAGCTATCCTGCCCTAGACGGCCATGTTCCTCTGTCTAGTGCGGCGATCATGGACGTTGGGGGCATTCCCCCAAACCTGAATAAGGTCCATGATCTCCACCATGGACCAGGAAGGCGCTTGCCTTCTCCGGGCCCTGGCAGGCTCCTGGGAGCTCGCAGACTGCTCCTGGGGAGCGGTGGAGGGCTGGCTGCCAGTGGCTTGCTGGATCGTGTTTTGGGGCCACTGGGTCAGGGGCAGTGACTGCTGGCTCTGGGCTGGCAGGCTTGGCTGGCACAGGCACTGTGGCCAGAGTCAACCCCTTCAAGGGCTCTGAGGGGGAGGGAGAGAGGAGTGTTCTTGGTTGAGGCTAGAGGCCCCCTTATTTCGATGTAAGTGTCTACACAGCACTTATTTCGAAATAGCTATTTCGAATTTGGCTTTATTCCTCATGGAATGAGGTTTACCAAATTCTAAATAAGCGCTCCACTATTTCAAATTAATTTCGAAATGGAGGTTTGGCTGTGTAGACGCTAGTAAAGTTATTTCGAAATAACTTTGCTGTGTAGACATACCCCCAGAGAGTAGTGACAGCGGTTCACAATCATGCTGGAAGGGTATATTGAGAGTGGTCCTGCAGGGATCAGTTCTGGATCCAATTCTGTTCAATATCTTCAGCAATGATTTAGATAATGGCAGAAAGAGCACACTTACAAAGTTTGCTGATGACACCAATCTTGAAAGCAGGGCCGGATTAAGGCATGGGCTAGCTGGGCAGCTGCCCGGGGAGCCAACCTATCGGGGGCACTTGATGGCAGCTGTAAGGGGCGCACAGTGCCCCTTATAGCTGCCATCGGGCGCCATGCACTCAGCTCCCGGATTGCGGGCTGCAGCAGCTCCCAGCGGCCACTCTGCAGTGGCCGCCCAGTGCAGGGGCCCCATTAATCCCCACAGCACCAGCCAGCAGCGCCCTTCCCCCCACGGCCACGGGGCCCTGCATGGCCAGGCTTGGCCCGCCCCAGGCGGTCCCGGGCTGCGCACTAGCAGTGGTAGCCGGGCTGGGCCAGGCCAGGCACGTTTGTCCTGCTGCCGCCAGCTCTGCGTGCTCTCCCCCACTCTTCAGGTGGGGGCAGGGCCACGCATGTGCCCTCCCCCAACTCAGGGCACAATTAAACTGTATGCCCAGGGCGCCAGAATGGCTCAGTCCAGCCCTGCTTGAAAAGGATTAAAATTCAAAATTATCTGGACAAACTGGAGAAATGGTCTGAGATAACTAAGATGAAATCCAATAAGGACAAATGCAAAGTAGTCTACTGGGGAGGGAGCAATCAGCTGCATACGTACAAAATTATCTCCCCCCCCAAAGATGATGCTTATAGCCAATCTTATAATAAACTAACTTTTTATGAACTAAGAAAAAGAAATGAGTTATATTGAATGTTAAAGCAGATAGACATACACAAATGAGGTACAGGCAGTCCCCAGGTTACGTACAAGATAGGGACTGTATGTTTGTTCTTAAGTTGAATTTGTATGTAAGTCGGAACTGGTACATATTGTAGGGGAAACTCTAGCCAAACATTTCTCCAGAGCTCAGTTTTATTCTCGCACACCTCACTTCCCTCAGTCCTTTATTCTCAAGCTGAGGTGTCTGCTGAGAAAAGCCACTCCGCGTCTCCCTGGTCCGCTGGGGGGGGGGGGTGGGCGCTAGCTTCGCGTCTCCCTGGTCTACTGGGGGGAAGCAGCTAGTGTGGGGTTGCCTCACCCCGTTTGTAAGTAGGGATCCGATGTAAGTCGGATCCATGTAACCCGGGGACTGCCTGTAGTCTTAGTTTCAAAAGGGAATAGAAACTGCTGCACTACACATGCTCTATATGTCCTTTAGGGCTAAGCAGGTTGGGTATCCCTTGCTTATGCTTAGACATGCTGCTCTCTCTAAATTCCAAGGAGCATGTTGATACAATTCCTTATGGTTAGGCATTTTTATTTCCTTTCTCCAGAGTTCACACTGATGGAACAAATGTCAGCACCTGTCTCTTCTTCATGGGTATGTGTGGTGAGCATGTGATGGGGTCACCAGGGTGCAACCTGGTGGGGCCACTGAGCCCCCGTCCCACCTATCTGGGATAGTCCTCTCTCATTGTGATGCTGTGGCAAGTCACAAATCTCTGGCAGGTATTATATTTCCACAGCCATCCACTACCAGGGACACACCCAACTGAGTTACACGAATGATCCCCTACACACTCATGAACCATCAATAGGGAGGCTACAGCCAATTTCCCCCAGCTTTCCAGTCTGGCACCCTATAATTGTACTCTCTTACATTGGTCAGAAACCTGGCCAGAATAAGGTCATTACCCAGAGTTTTCCCTCAATGTGGAGTGAACAGACACTAGACCTTGTAAACTGAGTTGAGATTTTCCAAGCACTTCAACCAAATGACACCGTTTTAGGTAAAATATAAGCCAGGTTTATTAACTACAGAAAGATAGATTTTAAGTGATTATAAGCAGCAAGCATAGAGATCAAAGCTTGTTACCTAAGAAATAAAAATAAACTCACAAAGTTCTATAGACTAAACAGGATTTGAATCAAACAGTGTCTCATCCTGACAGATGATAAAAAAAGATCATAGAGCCTGTATATGCAGACTGGAACTGCCTTTCAGCTCAGGCCCACCCTTCTCCAGTTCCAAGTCTTTGTCCTACAGCTGTTTTTTGCAGCTGTTGAGTTCTGGGGAGTGGGAAAAGAAAGTCCAAGTGATTATGTCATTTCCTCTCTTTCATAGTTTCTTCCAGCTTGCTGTGAAATGGGGGTCATGCAAACCCCATTGGGCAAGCAATCTCCATTGTCAAAATCCTCCCCCTGAGAAGTCTTCTGGAATGACTTTTGGGGCCACCAGAACATCAGGATCCTGAGTGGTTGTACCTGAAAAGCTGGTTGTGAGTGTTCCCAACCTCATGACATATTTCGGTAGCGCACACATAGCAAAACTTCATAACTTCACATACAATGATAGCACGTACAATCTAACAGGATATTAATGTTAACAAATGGAGACTTTTAAAATAATACTTCACAAGGCATACTTTGTATATAATATATCATAATTGTATGACACTAGTCAATATAGAGGTTTCAGGGAGCTATTCTCCTTGTACTTTGAGGTACAATTGGCAAGTATCAAAGGCCAATGAAATTTCGCAATGGCTCATTTGGTTTCAGTGAGCCCTCTTATGTGCAGAAACAACACTTTACACTAATTAATGCATCTTTCCTGCTTTGTGAGTCACACAGTTTTAGAGGTTTACAATGCAAACAATATAATTTTTTAGCATGGGCTATATGGATGATATAAGTGAGATCAATACATCCAATGCCTATCAGCATACATCCAATGTCCTATCAAGTCTAAACACTGAACACATTCTTTTCAGCTTAATGTCTATTTGAAACACTGCTAACAAATAAGTAATCCAGAATGGTTCCCAGTTATGCATTTGTCAGTGTTCACCAGGGGCTCTTGTACATTTCAAAAGGAAGCCCCATGCTCCTTGAGGGGCTTCTGCTTTTGAACTGTAGCAAGAGCCCTCCCAGGCTCTTCCTACAGTTCAAAGGCAGAGGTGCCCTTATGATCGAATAGTTGATGGAAATCTCATTGACTATTCGATTTGTTAATTTATCTAAATTTAAGATCGCTAGTAGGGTCAAACATAACATCCAGGTTGCTGCCCTGAGTGATGGGGTGGATGATGGGGTTGTGAACTGTAACAGAGGAGACAGAATCCTGAGACACTTGATCTTTCTTTACTTTGTATTTCCCACAATGAAAATAAACTGCAGGCACAGCACTCAGGTCAATGCTTGGGCTTCAAACTCTGTGAGGGAATATTCGTTTAGAAAAACTTTCACCTTGTTTATTTAGTGGGGGAGTGAGGTTATTAAAGAGAGAACCTTTTCTTTTGGTTTTCTGGTTGTGAATGCTCATCTTTTATAAAATTCTAAATGTTGGATCAAATACTTTTTACAGTGTCCCTTAAAGAACTGAGGGGACAAACTCACACTCCAAGTGCAAAGCACACTACTTTAGCCTTCCCTTATGTCATGTATACACATAGCAGTTTATACTAACAAAAACAAAATAAAGCACCACACTGCACAAACAATTCTTACCAGACACAGGCATGGGAATTAGGAGTGTGGGCGATGCTGAAGTGCCCCAGATTTTAAATGAGGCTCTGCTCCCAGTCTCACACATGTGCTTAGAGCAACATGTCCGTGGCACTGCTTTGGGCCTTGTGCCGAGGGCCCTGGCTGCCAGGCCTGATCCTGGGGCTCCACTGCTGACCCAGAGCTTATGGTCCTAGCTACGGATCCACAGCCAGGGCTTTGCTCCTGGTCCAAGGCCTGCCTCCAACCTTGCCCGCCTTACTCCTGTCCTTCCTCCTAGCAACATGGTCCCCATCCCAGCAAGGGAGAGTTGAGAAACTGATAGAAGTAAGAGGGTGCAGATCCCTGATTTCCAGAACCCCACACTATTAAAAGTGTTCCAGCGCCACTAGCACCAGAGGTTGAGAGAAAAAGAACTGCATGCAACAGATGTTAGTCATGTCACTTAATACACTACTAGAAGGCACTCAGATACTACAGTGGTGAGGGCAGAATAAGAACTATAATACAAATTATACTGGTCGCATCACTTTACCAGTTATTTTCTTTGTTAAAAAAAGTCTACTCCATTTTGTTCTGTGTTACTTTTATTAGAAAGGAAAGTTTATTAATACTAGTATTTTGGGGAGAGTTTCAGTTTTGCTATTTTATGCCTCTGTAAGAATTCTTTCTGAGGCATAGGTTCCTTCAAGAGGACTACCCGCAGTTGATAACTTTCATAGGCATTATATCATAAGGAATCAAACCCTAAAGAGATGAGTTGGTGGGTATGATATTTTTGAAAAAGGAGGAGGGAAAAAAGATGTTTTTGTGTATATTTTTATAATAATATTGGGAGAATTTTCAAATCAGAGCAGCTACTATGAACCACTGTGATATGGTTCCTGAAATAATGGGAGGGCCCAAAAGGCAGTGGTGCAGCAGCAACCAGGGCTGCTTCTAAGTAAAGGAAATCCCCAAATGTCTTGATAGGTTATCTTTATTTACTGGAGATGTATCAGTGGTCAAGTATTTATTCTAGACCATTGTTTATATATGAATATATTAATTCTTGATAAAGCATGGACTCAGTCCATCTCAGGGGAACAAACTGCAATGAAAGGTACAAACAGAATTAGAAGCTATCTGTAATGGGAATGATATTTTCCTGTCTGTCCATCAAGCTACAATTTAATGCAAATATAATTCTGTTCGGTACATAGTAGTTCTGCAGTTGTATTATACCGTGTTCAATGTCATTATATTAATGACTTTTGCAGTCAAAACTATTTGAAGTGCACAATTATTCTGCAATTTCCAGTATTTACCAGGCAGAGATCATGTATTTTAGCTCAAAAAAAGAGATTTATGTCAAAAACAAATAGATGGCTTTTCTCTTCTGTATACAATGGGTGTCCTTAGGAGCACAAGACTATCTCCCACACAATCCAAATGTTTTCAGCTGCATATGTGGCAACAAAACTTACATAAATATGTGGCAACTTCTGTGGGAAGATCAGAATTCTTGTTCCACCCAGACAGATTTAGAAAACTTTTATAAACATTGTTTGAAAACAGCACCACTACTTTATTTTTGAAGCATGGACATTTTTCCTGAATGTGTTACAAATTCAGTGTGCAATAAATAGCAAGAAATAAACAGAGGAATAAATTTTATTTTTGCTTATTTGAAATGGCTTGTTATAAGGTACTTCTGACTCCTGTTCCATTCTGTCAGTTATATAGTCATTGTAGATTGCTGGTGCACCCCGGTGTGCAGTTTCATCAAAGGCGAGCTGCACTCCAGCAAAAGCCGGCCCAGGGTACACTCTTTAAAAAGCCAACAGGAGCAGGCTGTTTAAAGAGCCGCTGAGAGGGCTGGTGTGGACTCTTTAAAAAGCTGTCTGGGGCATAGCTTGCAATGTGCCGCTATCCCATCTGGGCTCCTGTGTGCTGCTGCAGGCTGGTGCTTGCGATGGGGTGCACGCAGCCAGATGAGGCAACAGCACTCCAGGCAGGTTAAAGGGGACATCCCGGAGGCACTGTAGGGGAGCCGTGTGCTGGGCAGTATACATGCTGTTTCTGGCGTCTGCTGTTGCCAGCAGCCCCTGAGAAAAAGCCGGGGGGTTCTCGTGCTGCTGCCCATTTCCCAACAGAAGTGCCTGCACACAGACAGCCCACAGCACCCTTGTGGCAGCAGGTAAGATAGGTAGCCTGGTCCCAGCCTCCCCCCTCCTCCTGTTCTGATTCCTGAGTCCCGCATCTCACATACACTCTCCCAGCCCTCCCTCACACACACCCAGCTCCATGCCCTGACTCCTGCGGCTTCCTCACACACTACCACTCCCCTCCCCTCTCCTAAGCTCCACCACATCTGTGCACACTCCAATGGGATGAAACTGAAAATCAGAGTTATGACTTTAATTACATGTATTTTATACTCACAATATTTTACATTACAAATCCTCTTAAGGTTTCATTTTAGTTCTTGTCAAGTAGAATACATTCACATCTGGTCTGATGTGGCATAGCAGTACTGTCTGGGCCTCACTCAAATAGATGGTAAAAGTGGATTCCCCTGCTAAAATAAAGCAGTTTTATATTCAGTGTTTAAACAGATATTGGGACAACGTTCCCCACTTATTAGATTAGTCTATCGTGTCAGATGCACAATTTACAGTAGAAAGTGAAACAAATTGCCTCCTAAGAAGTTGTACACCCCCGCAATGGGGAGGTGGATTGCAAAAGGACAGTATTTGTAAGACATTTAAATTACTTTCACCCCTGCTAGAAATAAATAGCAGCATTCTAGTCATCACTGCTTATATATATTCTAGATGTAAGACATATATAGGAAAATGAAGTAAATGAAAAATACTTGTGATTAACATATGTATACTTGTCTGAATTTTGAATCTACACTACAACATCTTCCATGAGATGTGTTATTACTATGACAGTTGTAAAAGTGATCTGTTTTTTTTTAATCTTGTAGGTGGATAGCCATTTACAATGAGTCATTGATGAAAGAGTCTTTCTCTGGAACTGTGCACTTTATGCAAAAACCATACATGCATTGAGCACTACATGGGAAAGCCATTTTCAAAGTTGTAGCACTATAATTGTGTTTAGGAGTAGATACATTACTGTTGTCGGCCATATTTTAAGTTTAATTTATTTAGTCAGAAAATCCTTTCTCACTTGGCAGATAATCATATTTCATCCTATATAATATGACTATTATAAGGCTGTTATTCATTTGACTTACAATATATTACTTCCCATTTACTGGAGATTAAATTTAATAATTTATATCATTGTGTGGTACTTATGTAGCAAATACAATGCAACACAACCTCCATGATTAATAATTATAAAACAATGTTCATTCAAAAAATCACTGGAAGTATGATCCTGCCATTTTTTGTATGGACAAAATTTCCATTATTTTTAGTGAGCATTTTCCCTGTTAGGATTGCAAAAGTGAAACCTAATTCTTATCCAGGACAACTTTTAATGCAAACACTAGGACACAGTATATAGTCACTTCATTAACGTAATTTCAGTTTTTCGTTAATGCATCAATATGTTTTAAATCTGCATTAAATAAACACAATTATAAAAGCAATACATTACAATAAATTATGTATTTAGTATTGGTAACATGTATTTTATACTATCATTTTCTCCAGTACAGGAAAATATTCCTAACTATTCAGGACAACACTTAAGAATGTGGCTTAATTTCAAGTATGTGTATGAATCCCTTTGAACTTAATGGGATTTAAGTAAGTGCTTAGCTTTAACAGTACACTTCAGTTTTATTCCAAATCAGGGCCAAAATTTGAAGTACTTTAATACACTATAATCTTCGTACTCCAGGTGACCCTAATTTGGAAACACCTGTGGTATGGATCCTGGTAGAGGCAAAAGCAGCTCTGTGCACTGTTGCTCCTCCTCTCCCTCAGCTCAGGGAACTGCAGCATGCTCTGCTAGAGGCTTTTCTCCACTGCACTCATAGTGGCAAGAGGCAGGGGAAAAGTAGTCCTTGGGAGTGGCATGGGTAAGACCCCTATCACCTTCACACCTTCCCTGGCCTGGCAAAATCTTTAATCCGGCAAACCCTGTTTTCCAGAGTTGCCAGATTAAAAAGGTTTGAGTGTATAATGATTCATTACTAGCATCTCTGCAGCCACTGCCAGAAACCTTAAATAGACTTGAATTTTGAAGATAAATAGCAGCCTCATTACACATTCTTATTGTACACAATTTGTACATTTTAATTTTTGTTGCCTGTTCCTTGTATTAGTGATAATCTTTTACATGCATATCCAAGCATAAATTAAACAAAAATTTCTCATTTATAAGCACCATGAGATGAATTCCTTAGTGAGAAATAATCTTCTTTCATGCAGATATCATTAGTTAGGAAAGGGAAAAAAATAGATGCGTACAAAATGCCTGCACAATTAAAATGGGAAGAGGTAACAGTACTTTGGATGACAGGATTGGAACATAAATGACCTTGACAAATTGGGAGAAATGGTCTGAAATCAACAAGAAGAAATTCAATAATGAGAAATGCAATGTATTTAGGAAGAAAATAAGACAAATATACACTACTAAAATAGGGGAATAACTGGCTAGGCAATAATAGGGCTGAGCAGGAGCTGGTGGTGATAGTGGATCATAAATTGAATGTAAGTCAACAATGGGGATGCAGCAGCAAAAAAGGTTAATATTCTGGGTTGCATTATCAGGAGTGCTGTGTGTAAGATGTGGGAGGAAAGTGTCCTGCTCCACTCATTGCTGGTGAAACCACACCTGGAACACTGTATTTAGTTCTGGATGCCACATTTTAAGAAAAATATGGACAAATTGAAGAGAGTCAAAAAGAGAGCAACAAATATGATAAAATGGATTCGAAAATATGAGCTAGGAGGAAAGGTTAAAAAAACTCGGTGTGTTAAATCTTGAGGAAAGAAGACTGAACAGGGAGGTTTTGGAACAAATAGAAAAACTTAATGTTAACAAATCTCTGGGACCGGATGGCATTCATCCAAAGGTTCTAAAAGAACTCAAATGGGAAATTGCTGAGCTATTATCTGTGGTTTGTAACCTATCCTTTAAATCAGCTTCCGTACCTAATGACTGGAAGGTAGCCAACGTGACACCAATATTTAAAAAGGGCTGTAGAGGCGATCCTGGCAATTACAGACCGGTAAGTCTAACTTCAGTACCGGGCAAATTAGTCGAAATAATAGTAAAGAATAAAATTGTGAAGCATGTAGAAGAACATAATTTGTTGGACAAAAGTCAACATGGTTTCTGTAAAGGGAAATCCTGTTTTACTAATCTATTAGAGTTCTTTGAAGGGGTTAACAAGCATGCGGATAAGGGGATCCAGTAGATATAGTATACTTGGATTTTCAGAAAGCCTTTGACAAGGTCCCTCACCAAAGGTGTAGGGATAACATATTAATGTATTGAAAATGATTCCCCCAAATGGAAGTGACTCCCCATAATTTGTTCCCCATAATTTGTTCCCCACAACTTAAAGTATTTAGATTTATTATTAATTCTTCTTCTTATTATTATTTGTTAAGATTGTTAAATATTTAGATTTATTATTATTGTTGCCCCTTTAGAATATAATGTATTAGGTCATGTAATTTAGAACTGTTAAGAATATAATCCTATGTAACCAGAAACAGCCCTCCCCCCCTCTGTGCTCCAGGGCATGCTCAAGTTTGTGCAAGGGGCTGCTTGAAATTGACATTGCAAAGATACATTGTAACAATGCATTGTCAAACCACTAACTCTGCTATGGGAGCCAAGCCCTGTAATTGACTAAGGGCATTGTTACTTAATTGACACCTGTTCTCTTTAAAACATTGTAATTTTACTCAGCACTCAGAGAATGTTTTAAGCAATACCACCCAGAAACTTTTTGTAACTACAACTCTGATATATGTAAAGTTATTATTATACAAAAATATTGTATGGGAAACATTAATTAAGGAATGTGTGTAAGAGAGAGAGAGTGCTTGGATGATGAGTGAATGGTTCTGAGAGGTGCCAGCCTGAGAATACAGCAACAAAGGGCTGAAGAAGGCGTCAGGTGCCAGTGCAACCAAAAGGTGTCAAGTGGAGAAAACCAAGTACTGGAGGTCCACCCGATGAGATCACTGACGAGCACCTGGCAGCCACCCTGGAGACATCAGCATGATGCAGCAATTTCCATAGACTGGCATAGGAAGAAATTCCTATAAGAACTGGACTAAAAAACTATGGAATCAGAGTCCAAGGTTCTGCTGCCAGCCCACCAGGAGCTTCAGATGCGCATCTGATCAGGACTTCGCTCCCCACTACCATCACTTGTGTACAGAGTACCTGGCCAGTATTCTGTCACAAGCAACTTCCAGGCTGGTAACTATACACAGAACTTGAATGAATGGATGTATGAATGAATGGTATATATATATATATATATATATATATATATATATATATATATATATATATATATGTGTGTGTGTATAAGGGTTAAGTAGTGTTAGGAATAAGTAGTTAAACAATGTTGTTTGCTTCTATCTTTTCTTTATTTTTTATTATTATCTTTACAATAAATGTGGCTTTTTGCCTTATCCGCCTCATAAGATCCTGCTTGCTTTTATTTGGTACAACAAAGGCTCTTGTGTAAATTACATGGCCATGGGATAAGAGGGAAGGTCCTTTCTTGGATTGCGAACTGGTTAAAAGACAGGAAACAAAGGGTAGGAATAAATGGTAAATTTTCAGATTGGAGAGGGGTAACTAGTGGTGTCCCCCAAGGGTCAGTCCTGGGACCAATCCTTTTCAACTTATTCATAAATGATCTGGAGAAAGGGGTAAGCAGTGAGGTAGTAAAGTTTGCAGATGATGCCAAACTGCTTAGGATAGTCAAGACAGAAGCAGACTGTGAGGGACTCCAAGAAGATTTCACCAAACTCAGTGATTGGGCAACAAAATGGCAAATGAAATTTAATGTGGATAAGTGTAAAGTAATGCACATTAGGAAAAATAACCCCAACTATATGTACAGTATAATGGGGGCTAATTTGGCTACGACAAATCAGGAAAGGGATCTTGGAGTTATCGTGGACAGTTCTCTGAAAACTTCCACACAGTGTGCAGTGGCAGTCAAAAAGGCAACTAGGTTGCTAGGAATTATTAGGAAAGGGATAGAAAATAAGACACAGAATATGTTACTGTCCCTGTATAAAACTATGGTACGCCCACATCTTGAATACTGTGTACAGATGTGGTCTCCTCACCTCAAAAAAGATATTTTGGCCTTGGAAAGGGTTCAGAAAAGGGCAACTAAAATGATTAGGGGTTTGGAATGGGTCCCATATGAGGAGAGGTTAAAGCGACTGGGACTTTTCAGTTTAGAAAAGAGGAGCTGAGGGGGGATATGATAGAGGTATATAAAGTCATGAGTGGTGTGGAGAAGGCCGATAAAGTTATTTGTTAATTCCCTAAATAGAAGAACTAGAGGACACCAAATGAAATTAATGGGTAGCAGGTTTAAAACGAATAAAAGAAAGTTCTTCTTCACACAGCGTGTAGTCAACCTGTGGAACTCTTTGCCAGAGGAGACTGTGAAGGCTAGGACTATAATAGAGTTTAAAGAGAAGCTAGATAATTTCATGGAGGTTAGGTCTATAAAAGGCTATTAGCCAGGGGATAAAATGGTGTCCTTGGCCTCTGTTTTTCAGAGGCTGGAGAGAGATGGCAGGAGACAAATCGCTTGATCATTGTCTTCGGTCCACCCTCTCTGGGGCACCTGGTGCTGGCCACTGTTGGTAGACAGGATACTGGGCTAGAAGGACCTTTGGTCTGACCCAGTACGGCCGTTCTTATGTTCTTATGACCTGATACATTTTCAATAGATATGTTCATGTATGGAATGGCTTCAATAGCAGGGAAATCCAACCAGCATATCCCATGTCTCAGAGTGTGCTTCTGAGCCTGATCTACGCTATTGGGCTAAATCAACCTCATAGCTGGAGTTGACGCAGCTTAGGTCAACTTATTGCTATGTCTGAGTTGATAAAAAAAACTATCCAGTCAACTTACCCTATCCCAGTGGTTCTCAAACGTTTTGGCCAGTGGCCCACCTGGCTCAAGGCAAACCTTTCCTTGGATCACCAGTTGCTAATGGAAACTCACTGTTAATTGCATAATTATGCCTGAGCCATTTTGTTAGTGCTGAAGCTAGGGGAAAAGGTTTAATTTAATCAGTAAGAAAGGAAATATTAATTTAAATTATTAAACACATTAAGCACTTTAACTTTCTCATCTTAGTTTATTAAACTTCATTTTAACTAAAGTAAGATATTGATTTATGTTCAACACAAAAGGTTCCCATATTTTCTTTATTTATGGCAGGGGGGGACCTTTTTTGGTCAGTGGCCACTGATCCCCAGAAAAATCAGTTGGGGACCACATAAGTGAGAAGCAACCAAAACCCCTCCAACACCCCCCAATCCTCACTGATGTGCCCCCTCCCATCTCCCGCCAACTGAGAAAACTCACTCCCCTGGTGCTCCAGCCCAACAGGGCAAGAAGGAGGGACAGGGAGGCCTGAAGTTCAGGGCTTACCATAGACCAGATTTACTCTTCTGAGATTCCAGAGTTAATGGATGTTGTGGACCCCCTTAGACTCTGCGGTTGGGTCAAAAATCAGGGTTTGGTGTGTGGGGTAGGGCTGCCAGCAAGAGGGATGGGGGTGTAGGATCTGGGTGGGAGGTGAGATGCAGGAGGGGGTGAGGGTGCAAGGTTTGGGTGGGAGGTAGGGTGCAGGAGCAGTCTGGGAGTGGGATGTCTAGCCAGAGGGAGGAGGCAAAAGCAAGGGAAGATGCAGTGTGTGGCCAAGTGGGATGGTTCAGGAGCAAAGGGCTGAGGGTAGGGTATCTGACCAGGAGGAAGGGTGCAGGAGTGTGTTGGGGGTAAGGTGTCTGTCCAGGGGGGAGGGTGCAGGAGCAAGGGAAGATGCAGGAGAAGGATGGGGGTACAAGGTTTCAGGAGGGGGTGCAGTAGGGGCTAGGAATGTGGGATCTGGGCATGAGGGGACACTAATTTGCCTTTGTGCCTCATGCTGCTCCCAGGCATGGCCTCCTGCTACTCTCATTGGCCAGATTACAGCCAATGGGAGCAGCGGAGAAAGCCTCCAAGCAGTGTGCCCACACACTGCTGTTCCCCCAGCCAGGGGAGGGAGAGCACTTCTTCCCCATGAACTGGATCACACAGCAAGGCTCAGGGTTTTTTCTCTCCCCTTCCCCACCACAAGCAGGAAGCCATCACTTGAGCTCCAAACTTTCAGGGGAGGGAGGGCAAGGTTGGAGTGCCAGCATGGGCTCCCCACTGCAGAGGAAGGAGCAAGGCTGAGCTTGAGCCATAGATCATAGTTTGAGAACCACTGCCCTATGCATAGGGGTGGCAGTATCATAGGTGGGGGAAGGCAGTGCCTTCCCAAACTACCAGGCATGGCCCCACCCACACTCCGCCCCTAGAACGCCTATTGTAGGTGTAGTCTGGGTGGAGTGTTGCTGTCCCCAGCACCCACCCTCCCCATGTTGTGAGGCTGGGGAGGCTGGATCCATGGTGCTGGGAGGGGGGCCTTATCCATGGTGCTGGGAGGGGGGCCAAGGGCCTGGCACTGCCCCACCTCTCTGTGGTGGTGGGACAGGGCCTGGGCGGAAGGGGCTTGCCTCCCCAGCCCGACCTTCATCCACCACTCATGCCTATGCATCTTGTTCTGCAGTAGTACCAGAGGCAATGGGAGAGCGTACTGAATTCAAGATTTGCTAAATTGACTCCCAATGGAGAGTCCTGAGAGGACTCAGGAGAGATAGGAGACATACTCTGAGAGGTAGGAGACATACGTTTAAATTGTTGCTTCAGATCAGACATACGGGGATTATTAATCTGTGACTCTTGAATTCTGAATTAGTACTCTACTCAATGATCTGGCTATTATAAGCTTACTACTGTCATGGCTTTTGACAGGAAACAGTTTAGGTTCCTAATTTCAGGGACGGATTCACAACTGTGACTCCTGAATAATGATAAGTATGTAAGACTGCCCTTTTTTCACTATTTTTTTGTTCAATAGTTTAGATAGTGTCCTTATTCACCTTGCTGGCTTTTGTGGATCCTGTTCTTAGGTGCCTAATTTTTGCCATATTTTGTAAAGAGAAGCTAGGCAAAGTCAATGCTGTGGATTCCATTAGGAATACTGATCTAAGATTAGGCACCGCAAAACTGAGTATAAATTCCCATTGCTAGTTGGTTACTTCTATAAAGTAATACTGTGTATGTTAGACAAAGTAGGTTATTTTCATTACGTGAGCTATTTTAAGGGCTTAGAAACACTTAAAATGCTACAGTAAATGCTAAACAAAAACTAGAAGAGGAGATAGTAAAGGAAAAACTTCCTGCATTTGTTCTGGCCAGGCCTCATGCTTATTGGAACATAGGAAGCAGGGAAAAATTGACAGACTACATAAACAAAAAGAAGAGTACTATGCATTCTCAGAACAACATTAGAAGGAAATTAATTAAGTCTTTGCACTGGCCAAGGAAGACTTGGATAAGCAGAAAAATAAATTACTCCTTAGAACAGTGATATAAATTAAAGGAGCGGCTGGAATCAAACCAGAAGAACATGCTGCTAAGACAGCCTTACTTCAGAAACAGAAGAAGTGACTAGAAATGAAGAAAATGTAGAAAGCAGATCTGGATCTTAAACATTTCTTCAAAATAATTTGCATGTATTGATAGGATACTCATCTACTGAAAAGAAGATTGAGATCGGAACAGCAATTTTCACAAAGGAAATATAAAACCATATGCATTATCACTAATATACAAAGAGGAAAGCCAAAGATTTTACTTGGAGACAAGTGCATGTGTAAAATATATTAAGTATTTTTATGAGTCCATTGTGAAGTAATAAGAAAAAATAAAAGTATCTATAAAAAGTCAAGTATTATTGTGCTAATATACTGTGAAGGTCTGCTCTATTGTACTAATTTATATCCAGAGTAGCTCCAGTGACTTTGTGACATTAGTTCAGATTTATACCAGTACAGCAGAATTTTCTCATAATAGGTGTTATAATTAAAAGTAGTCTGTTTGGGGATTTAAATAAAAATATGGCCAAAGAAGGAGAGTTCCTGTCCAGGAACAGAAAATTTGAAGTAAAAGCTTCAGTTTATTAGCGAGAAAAGAAAGTTTGAGTTCCTATAAACTTTCTGAAGAACAGAACTTTCATCACTGAGCAAGAAGACTGCTTGCTTTCCAAGGGCAGCGTCAAAGTGAGTCTTTAGTTGAAGAGAGCTAAGGGTTTCCATGTAGCATAGTAACAGATGGAGAATTATAAAGCCCATTAAAATGTAGTGTTTGGCTGAGTGAAATTCTGCTCATTTCTACAGCGGCAACCGTAGCAACCAAGCCACAAGATTCTGTGACAGTTGGAGCAAGCCACATAACCTGGTCTGGTTGCCCCTTTCCCCAGCTGTTTAAGGAGCATCATTCCAGAAAAATTCAGAGTGGGGTAGGGTGATCAAAGCTGTGTCAGCTGATGAAGCTCTATATGTAATTACATTATACCCTGCAGAGTTGGGTGACAGGGAGTGGAAGACACAATGCTGCATATAAGCCTATGAAAAATCGGGAGCAGGGACAAACCAAGGTCAGAGCGTGGGGCAACTATCCTCTTGCTCCATAGCAAATGATATCCCAGATTGGGACTATGGTGCCAAACATTGGAAAGAGTTCAGACTATCAGGGGAAGAAAGGTCTGAGTAGGCCACAAAGAGGCCACAGTCAGTTTAGTTTGCAAAAAGAGGATGTGGTTATTGGGTAAGAGGAGCAGGGAGGCAGGAAGCTTTGAAATACTGAAACTAAGCATGAGAGATATAGGATAAGGAGGGTGTTTGCTGTACTATAAAATAAAAAGCCTACTCTTGTTCCCATGGACGCCAATGGGATTTTTGCCATGGACTTCAATAGGAGAAGGAGTTAAAGTAGCAGGAAGGCTCTACTTGGTGAAAGGCAACAGTTGGAGAGGTGGTGAGAGGGGAACTGCAGTACTAAAGAAAACAACATCTGCATCTATTATAAATATTTATTAGTTGTATAACAGCAGCTCCGAGTCACCAGTCAGAATGAGGGTCCTCTTGTGCTGGGTGTTGCACTGAAAAAAAGAGCAAAACTCAGTCTGTACTCCAAAGATCTTACCATATATTTAAAGACTATGGTTGTTAAAGACGTTTAATAAGGTAACTATGTAACTGGTAAAAATCTTAGTGGTTACATGCACTGCAGGCTCTCATTATAAAGCTTAAATAAGCTTCACACTTCAGAGCCCACCGTGAAGCTGCCAAACTGGGAGCCAGGTGGGAGGGGCTACTGGCTCTGGTCCCAGGGAGACTTCACTGCCAGAATAAAGACACCTCCCCAGAAGCCAGGTAGGCAGGCTCCATTTCCGGGGTGGTGGCTTCACTGCTGCATCAAAGGTGCCTCCCTGGGGAGCGAGGCAGAGTTTAACTGACAGCATTAACCAATAAGCACCAACTCATCGGTTAACCGGTTACACTCTAACATCCCTATTAAAGCTTCAGAGGGGTAGCCGAGTTAGTCTGTAACAGGAAAACTTAAAAAACAACAAAAAGTCTGGTAGCACTTTAAAGACTAACAAAACATGTAGCTGGTGGTATGAGCTTTCGTGGACGCAGCCCACTTCCTTCAGATGACCAGAGTGTTTATTTTTGGTCCTGGACATCCAACATTTTGGTCATCTGAAGAAGTGGGCTGTGCCCATGAAAGCTCATGATACCAGCTACGTGTTTTGTTAGTCTTTAAAGGGCTTCCAGACTATTTGTTGTTTTTTAAGTGTATCCTTATTAAAGACACTACTACTCACCTGGAGAGCAGACAATAGACAGGGTCAAAAAATGAAGATGACTGTAGTATGAAAAAATGGTTATACAGGCCTCAAATTGTCTAACACTTAAGCACACACCTTTACTACTGTGATATGATGACTGGTATAAGTGTTTTTTTTTATTCCTACTTCCTGTTCCTATTCCTCTCCCCATTCCTCTTTTGCTGCTACCTCTTCCAACTGTAACCATGTTTTGTTCAGACTGGTGCTGACTTCCCTATTCATGGTTATTACAGGTTTTGATTGACAACCCACCTGTTTTAGGGTGGGGGTTGTGTGTGTTTGTAAACTGCTATTCTGGGCTGCATCAGCGTGTAACACGAGAACAGCCCTATTAACTTCATTGGACCTGCTCACAGTAGTAAAGCTAAAGTTGTGGGTAAGTGTTTGCAGGCTTAGGGCTCGTAATGTGAACTCAATGGAACTACTCACATGCCTAATGTAAAATTACTTATCAGCCTCTTTGTAAGATTGTGCCTTATGCATGTAATCATACAAGTAGAGCAGTCAAGTAGCAATATTTTCCTTCCAAGTGTTTTTTGTTCATAGCATAAACAATTGTCAGAAAATAGAGGAAATCAAATTAAACCTTAAAAAAATATGTATTAACAATATATAAGAGCGGTGGATAATAAAACTGGAGTTGGAACTACCTACATATTTAACAAAAGGGCCAGAATTTGTTTTATAAACAGGAACAACAAAAACGTTGATTTTTTTTTTAATACAAAATGTATCCTGGCCTTTGTCTAAGCCATCTCTATTAAATATTTCCAATAGACTCATGCCATCTCATGGGCTGGCTTAGAGCACTTCATTGAAGATGATTTGAGGAAGTCCAATGTTCACCCCTCTCTTCTCACAGGTAACAAGAAAGTGACTATTTCAGCCAAGGACTGTCAACCATTTTCTAAAATGTGCTTAAATGTATTGTGCTTTTCCCTAATAAACCTCTATTTTATTTATAATGTAGCTAGACTATGTAAGTGCTGTGTATTAGTCTAATGCTATTCTTAAAATATTCTTGCTACAGATAGGTAAAGCCGCTGGCTAACATTACCAGGATTGCATTAAATTATTATCTGGAATTATTTTTCTCATAAGTCATATTTATAATAGATTCCCCCTCTTTATTCACTAACTTAAGAGTTGAGGATGATTTGCATTTCAGAAGATTTTTAATGTTTTTTAAAATAAAGGAACTAATGCTTGAGGCAAGGATGACAGCATTACTCTTCATTGATCCACTAGTGAGAAATAAAAACTGTCAACCTGCAACAGATAAATGGACAGTCTGTCTTGATATTCTGCATCTGACAACAGTCAATGTCATATACTTCAAAGAAAGGTGTAACTCTGCTCCACCCATCTAAATTGTTCAGTTGTGTAATAGCACCTATTAAGGAAATGTCTTACTAACCCCATTGATTAATTTATGCCTTATAAAATGAGGATGGACAACCCTTGTACATATTTTCTTTATTAATTTCAGCTGCTTTATTTGTTGTGGCACAATAATAGCTCATTGGTAGCTAAGGTTATAATCAGCTTCTGTCCTGCTCTAAACCAGTGATGGGCAGCCTAAGCTAGCGAAGTGGGCCATACAAGTAGCCCTCTTTCAGTTCAGTGGTAATAAAATTGTCATAACCAATACAGTCTCCCAGAACTGGGTAGTTTTGCTAACTGTGTGTGTACCTAGAATTTGTGGGGTGTGCCAACTGAACTGTAATAACATTTTGATTGGATGTGAAAGGAGCACATGGCTCTCACAATCAGTGTTGCGTGCAATCAGCATGCACCTCACTTCACGTGTCCTTGCTTTACATGCATGTCACTTTTATAATATTGCTAGGAAAAAATATATGGCTGGAGACCACTGGAAACTGGCAATCATGCAGCCTGGACAATGGTAAACAAAATGTCTCATGGGCCACAAACACACAACTAGGATGGGCTTCAGATGGCCACAAGGTGTCCACCACTGCTCTAGACTACCTAAAACTTTTTTAAATTGCTTTGGCTTGAGCAGAAGGCAAAGGTCACTGTTTCAGAAAAACTTTTGGAAAAGTTCAAACCATTCTTCAAATTTTCTTCTGATTTGAAATGGTCTGTCTTATCTCTCAACTCAAAAAGGGCTTTCCCCCTTCCCAAACCATTTACATGTTCCATATTTCCTTGAACACCAATGAAGTACCAGAAGTGTTAGGAAAATATATATATAATTAGACAAAAATGTCCACTACTATTCTGTATTTGTGGAACCAATTCTGCTTTCAGCAATTGGAACAGTAATATTAAAGCCACTGGTCTCTGATCAAGTTGCTATTTATGGATTGCTACTTCCTAAGGACATAAGGGAGTTTATTGTTAACAAAGCTCTTTCAGTAGTCTTTTGTTTTTAGATCTGTAGTACCTGGGAGGAGGGTCTCTGGTTCATCTCCCCAGATGGATGGGTTAATTATGAAAAGGTAGTGATCAGCTGCCCCACAACTGGTATCCACCCATGCCCGTTACTGGGTATATGATTAAACCAAGGATGCCTCCCCTCCCGCCCCGTGTATGGCTGAACCACTGATACCGCATAGACACAGAGGGAAGGAACCAGTCTCGCGCCCCTTTCCATTTGATCCTCAGGACCACATCAGAGTGGCAAACAATTGTGGTGGTGTTTGCACAGAGGGCTCCCAACATGCACCCACAACCTCCGGGGGAGGCTCTGCCTCTGCTCAGAGGCTGCCCTTCGCCATCCCACCGTGCACCCACCCGTTCCTGGGGTGGCCTCCTCGGGTCCATCAAGCTCCCGCACAGAACAGGGGCAAGAATAGCAGCAAGGACTCGGACATCCGGGTGCTGGCGCCTTGTGCGCGCATGCTCTCCAGAGCCGCCGCTGGGTGGGTGAGGAGGCAGCGGCGGCCGGTAGCAGCAGCGGCAGCGGCAGCGGCGGCTCCTCAGGGTGCTGCGCTTCCGCGTTGTGGGGCGAGCCGGGGGGCGGCGGCGGGCGCGCGGCAGGAGGATGGTGGTTGCGGCCGGCAGCCAGCGGGGCGCTCGCTCCTGAGGCAGGCGCCGCGCAGGGAGCGAGGCGCGGAGGCAGCCGAGCCGAGGGAGGGCGAGCGTGAGAGGCAGGGACTGCGGCGGCGGCGGCGGCCGGGCACATGGAGGGCTCGCGGCGCGGCGCGGCGATGTGAGGCGGGCTGGGCGGAAAGGCCGAGGCTGTCACGTCGCCGCTGCACCGGGAGGCAGGCGGGGGCCTCGGCAACGGGAAGGGCCCGGCGCGGGGCCAAGGCTGCGCTCGTCTGGGGCCTCGGCAGCCGCAGGAGGGGGCCAGGTCGGGCGCGCGGGGGGGGCGGGGGGGTCTTGAGGCCTGGATCGGAGGCGGCGGGGGGCAGCGATTTTACCTCCTGCTGGCGCCCCGGTTCCCCTCGGCTGGGCTCCACGCTGCGCCAGGCTCTCGCCTGCCCCGCCGGCTCCGGGGCTCGCCGCCTGCCTGCGTCCCCCGTGAATGAGGGGAACCGCTTGGACACCCCCACTCGCCTAGCAGCGCCCCAGCCCTGCGCTGCCTGCGCTGCAGGGCTCTCTGCGTGCGGGCGGCTGAGCCGCGGGGAGCGCCCGGAAAAAGGGGGAGGTGGTGGCGGGGGGCAGGAGCATTGGGAACGCCGCCGTCGAGACCATGAGGAAATTTAACATCAGGAAGGTGCTGGACGGCCTGACAGCGGTCTCGTCCTCCTCCTCGGCTTCCTCCTCCTCGCAACAGCAGCAGTCCGGGAACCGGGAGACCGACATCCCGGAGACTCTCCAGTCGGAGCACTTCCAGCTTTGCAAGGTGAAGTCTGCAGCTGGAAACCCCGCTCGCAGCTCAGGAGGAGATATTGTAGCCATGATGGGCTATGCAGGCTTTAGGCTCTTTGATTTTTAATATCTACAATTATGTGAGCCCCTCCACTCGTTAGGGATGGGGAGGGAAGGCGAGGGGAGTTGTAAAGGGTTTGCTGGAGTGTTTTGTGGGAACCATGTCTTCTCTCCCATGATAATTTCTAGATTGAGTCTCTTGCCTGCAGGTTATTTCATGCACCTAATATTGTGTCTGTTGAGAAAAAGCGGGGGGGGGAGAAGGTGGAAAGTTGAGAGGAGAGTAATGGTACTTGGGTATAATGGAAATCTGCTTCCTATTGCATTTGGGTGAATACTGCTCATAATGGACTGGAAGTATGAGGGACCTATCCTTTTACGTTATTTGGAAATGTGTTTATCCTTTTGCATCTAAAATGGGCTGCAGATCTTTGTGTTGAATTTGTTGGTGCTTGTTATCAAGTAGGCACTACTGATATTCCCAACATGAGGTGGGAGACAAGTTAATATTTATTGCTAGTATAATTATAGCAGTGAAGGTCTGTACATTTATTAAAGGATGATGCAGCAAATTAATCCGCCAGCTGCACCAACAGGAATAAAAAGTAGTTTGGATATTAAAACCCATCTTTTTCTATACTAGACACAAGGCCTCGTTTTTATTTGGGCTTTTTTATGTATATTGTTTTACCTTTTATTTAGTGTTATATGCATTTTTACCAGCAACTTAAGAGGTAAGGGATATGGAAAGGAAAATGAGTATTGAGTTAAATGGCCTTGTTTACAGTTGCACTGTGTACCTTATCACTTAAAAAATTATTGAAAGTTGAGAAGCATGGCAGTTTAATATCACCTTCTTAACTTCATCAAAGTAAAACCTTTGTGTGTGCATTTCTGAGGTTCTAAATTACTACATTGACACTTATATATTTATATTTTTAATTTTAATATTCTTAAAAATAAGAAAGCTAGCATTTACACGGCTTTGTTATGTTCGTTGGCATAGCTGTGATCGAGGTTAGATCATTTCATTATTTTTTGTGTGAAATGTGAGTCATGCAATGAAACAGCACAATTCATTAATTTGAGTCAATTATTATCCTAAAGTACAGTTAATGTAATAACTGCACAAGTTGTAATTAAAATCCTGGCTAGTTCAAAAAGGTAACCATTCCAGTTGTGTTTTATGGGAATCATCTCTTGGTTAAGAGGTGGGGGGAAAGGATGTGTGATTTTTTTTTTTTTAAATGTTATCCTGGAGAGAGAATGCACTGTGTCCTGCCTGAGAGGGATGGCTCACTGAAGAGCAGTTCTAATGATTTGTAATAGCCAGCACTGTAAATTAAACTGTGTTGTCAAACTTCCCAGGAAACATTTCATATTTTAATTGTCAAATGCTATTAACCAGAAGCCAGAGAACAGGGGTATGGACAAAATGAAATGGGACTAGTTGGGTGACTTTTTAAAGAGACAAGATAAATGAAATCAAGTTTTCATCCTTTATTTTATATTCAAGTATGAATGAATAGATTCTCTATCAGAAATTTTCTGTAATGACTTCAGGCTAAAGAGCTTTTTCCATCAATTTTTTCTTCCTAAATGCATTTGTGTCCTTACTGAAGTGCAATTAAAACTGAACCTCTCTCTCCCTAATATTCTCTTTTGATTTTATTTATTTTTGGTCTGCTGCTTGACCCATCATTACCTCACCGCTCTGACTTGTTAGACCGTTCGCCACGGTTTCCCCTATCAGCCTTCGGCCTTGGCATTTGATCCTGTTCAGAAGATACTGGCCATTGGGACTCAGACGGGAGCTTTAAGGCTGTATCCTTTCATTCTGTTATAAAAAGAAAATCACTATGCTGCTAATTGGAGTCCTGTCCTGGGTTATTCTGCTTTGCTGGAGCTAATGCGAGGAAGCACTCTGGAAATCAGGTATGTGTTGCATTTGAAGGGGAAGAAGGGAAAGGGAAAACCTAAGTTGCTCTTGATGGGTTCTCTTTTTTGTTGCTTTGTGCATGTGCACATTTTGAGGATATGCCAGTGGTATGATGTAAGACTCTTCAGTTTACACTATCTTGTGTTGGTGTAAGCATCTGTGAAATCTCTCTTGCACTGTTTACAGCAGTTAGAGGTCTGGTGTACATTAAAGATTGTGGCAGTGTTGTCTTTTTGGACTTGAAAATCACCCAAGGAGAAAAATTGGCTTCATGCTTGTTTGTGGATTTTTCTTTTTGGGAACTGTTTTCTAATACTGTAATTATTTGCTGTTTGTTTTTAAGCCCCCAAAAGGTTGTTTTAGAAGCGCCATTTGATCTTTTAATTGTTGTTCCATCAATAGTAAAATGGACAAGTTACTCAAACTAGCATATTGAATTTATAGCATAAATCAACAATAACAGTTTTCTATGTTTACCAGTGTGTGAATAGAACTAACTAAAAATTTAGTTGCATTTATTTGGTTAAGAGAAGGAGCTATTTGTGTTTCCAAAAATAGATTGATAAAGCCTGAACATCAATAGAGGAATATAGTCAATTGAATTTGCTGTTATCCTGAAATGCACTGGAGCTATGGCATTTCTAGAAGCTTCAAATCCTCTTTCTAGGAAAGTAAATTAATCTGTTTATATGTGGTAGGTAAATATCTTTTTTTTTTTTTTTTTTTTTTGCTACTTTGGTACTACTTGCTGCTACTTATAGTAGTGTGGGAGTTAGATTATCATAACCCAACCTCCTTCAACTAAAAATGAAATCTATCACTGCAAGAATATTAATGGATGTTTCAGTCTTTTTAAGATCTCTTTTCAGATGCTTTAAATTAAATGTACAAAAAGTTAAATGAGAGATTCAGAGAGAAAAGAATTTGAGGTTAAATTGTCAGTGTAATAGTTCCTTATGAGTTTGTTTGCTTTTTAATAGGCAAAGGTAAGCATTTGGAGGACAAGCAAATTTTTCACTACACTGCTGCTAAAGCTAATGTTTTTGTTTTACTCTTTTCTTTTCATGGGAATGTTGAAACAGTTGTACTGAATTAGTGGAATTGAGAGAGAGTTCAAAATATGGCTCTTGTCTGGTACATCTAGCTGGTAAATCTTTAGCTAATGTTTGATATTACTTATAAGTAATATTACTTGAAAAACTCACTTACAGGCACTTTGAATTGGAGAGGAGGGTCAAACCATGAGTCTCTGCAGAATTTATACATTCACTTATTGGTTTTGTTGGTGAGAGAAGTGAAGCATTCCAAATATGAAACAGTGTTTGTCTTCCTGATTTTATATATAGGCAAGACTTATTTGACATTTGTTTCATTGTTATTAGTCAGAACCTTGGAGAGGGCCATGATCTTGACAAGAATGTCTTTTACTGTTGACAATTAATGAATATTCTAAACAGAAACATGGTCCAGAGCTATGCACAGAGGAATAGGATGTAAAAAAGAGAGCCTAAGGGATGTTAGTAAGTAAAAGATCCATCTTTCTGTCTCCACACACTCTGGTACTGTCTAGATTGAGGTAGAGTATCTTTCAGCTAGATGAGAAGTCTCCCCAACCACATTGTCCTGAATCTAGTTGGTGGGATTTCCTCTTGTCTTTTGTATTAGCTGCTTGAGTAGTAAATACTAAGTATGTTTTTAGGTTTTGAAATCCTTCTAGTGTTTCGTTATAACATGTTGCATATTTCTAACTCTGGACTTGTAATGACTGCAGTAACTGATATTTAAGCAATCAAATCCGTATACATCAAGTTAAAGGTTTGAAGAGCAAGTTTTTAGGCATTCCTCAACACATTTATATGGGAAATTCCCTTTCATGAGAGGGCCTCCACTTGGCTTCTATTAAAATTTTTACCTGATGCAGTTTTAAATAGTTTTAAAACATTTCAAATTTAAAGAGATAACATGATTTAACTTGGAAAGGGAATGGGGCCAAAATGTTTTACAAATTATAGGACTACCTAATAATGAATATTATTCAACAATTTGAATGCTTTTTGAACATATGGTTTTTAATGTGTCTACGTTGAGTGGTTAAAAAAATTAAACTGTTCTAAGGATTATTTTTCAACTGCTTCAAGTTTTAAACTCAGTACCGATGAGAGCTTTGGTTAAGAGTGTGACACTTTTCCTTCAGCTATCCCATCTAATTATTGTCTGGTATGGCCATGCCTGCACCTGGGGGAGGGGGGGAAGGACGTTTTTAAGTGTATTGAATAATTGTTTAAATATCAGGATTTAGTGCACATGTGGTAGCATTAAAAATGTACCTTTTTTCTTAGCATGTCTGTTGAAAATGCTCTGTTGATGGGAGAGTGCTCTTCTGTTGGCGTAATAAAACCACATCCATGAAAGGCAGTAGCTCAACATAGCAGTGTCTACATAGGTGCTTAGGTTGCTATAACTTACCGTGCTCTGAGGGGTGCTTTATTCACACAAGGCTTTGCTATTCCATGACCAACTTGTTCCTTCATTGAACAGCAGTTGATTCTTGATCTTGGATACACAGAGCTGTCCATAAGATACTAGGAAGAGATCACAAAACTTATTTATGCTTGTTTCCCTACTCAGTGTTTGAATGTGGTTTTTCAGAGTGACAGACTAGGGTACAAATCTACTCCACCATATAGTTCTGAAGATGTGGTTAAATAAATATGCAACCTGTTGGTGGTGGTTGTTCATATTTCCATATAAAGTTTGATAGCTATGTTTGAACAAGGAACATTTCTAACAGGATAAATTTAAAAATAATATTTATTAAGCAAATAACTTTCTGCAGCATTATGCTACTATAGGAAGGTATTAAACACCTGAAATAGGTAACAATATTTTCTATCTCAGCTCTTTGAAAAAAAAGACTCTGCTCCATAGCAGTCTGAATTTTTAAGAAATGAATCAGTCACAATGGAGACAGGTATGGATGGCAAAATATGGTGATCTCATTCTAGACATTTCAAACAAAATCACATGGCTTTTTAGTAGATGGAAGCAGAAGATACTGTGGTTCTTGTTTCCTTGTCTTAACCCTGAGCACTGGAAGACTTCCCTATGCGTTCTCTCTGATGTTTTTCTTATACTAAACTTGGGGGCTGCACCCCCTGCTTGCTACACTTGCCAACTCTTCACTCCCCTCCCCCCCGTGGGTAGACAGCCCCGGCTCTTCCCCCACAAGTCACCAGGGAAGGCCAGGCTTCTTAGCCAGTCCTCCCTACTGCTGGGGAGAGCTAGGGCTGTGCTAGCCCTGGTATCTTCCCCCCTCCCGTCCCCACCCAGCTGCTGGGGAGGGTTGGGCTAAGGGCACTGCAGCTACAGCTCCACCTCCTCCCCCTCCACTGGAGAGGGAAGGGCCGGGCTGCAGCGCAACCATCCAAGCTCTCCATGTGGGCCCTGGGATAGGCCAGAGTGGGTGGGCTTGGCTACTGTGATTGCAGAGTGATGATGATGTCACTGTTGTCCTGCAGGAATATGTATAAATAAAAATAATATAGGGAGAGGGAGCGCCACTGTCTCCAGGGAAATGAAAAGGGTTTAGTAGGTTCATTGGTAGGGCACTATTAAATTCACAGTCAGATTTACAGTAGGGATGTAAAATCCTGTTTAATATGTTTAACAGGTTAGCTGATTAAACAGAGGGGGGAGGCAGTTGTGATGGTGCTCCTCACCACTGGACTGGAACGCCCCTTCTCCTCCTGCTCCAGCCCGGTTAGAGCAGCAACTGTCTGTGGGCCCGCCAGCACAGGCAAAAGCTTCACTGGAAAGGACACCAGAGCAGCCCTTACCTGTGAGGCGCCTGGACTGTCCACAGACAGAGGCTGCTCCAGCCAGGATGCAACAGCAGCTCTTGCCTGAGGAAGTTCCCCTGTATGGCCTGGAGCAGCTTACTGCCTGCAGCAGGCAGGGAGCTGCTCCAGCCCCACTGGTTAAACTTTCACTTCCCTATTTCACAGTCATGATTTTATGGCGTTATAACTGTATGGGTTCTGAAGCAAAAAGAAGTTGTGAAGGTGTCACAAGCAAAATTCCCTCTAATCTCTTTAATCCATGTGTGGATTATTCCATTTGTGTGCAGAATAATTGTATGTGCGCCAAGGCATGTGTGAATGCGCATCACCAATAGAAACAAAAATTCTTCTGTGGGCACACTCCTAATCAGCTGGGCAGCATTTGAATCTCTCCTGGATGGCCACACAAGCTTTATAGGGAACACTTATCACAAAGTTTTTGTGAGAGAGGGAGCATTGCAGTGTTGCTACCTTTACTTCTGTGCTGCTGCTTGCAGAGCTGGGCCCTTAGTTAGCAGCCCACCACTCTCTAGTCACCCAGCTCTTAAGGCAGCAGTGCTGAAGTAAAGGTGGCATAATATGGCAATCCCTTGAGATCCACCTGCAACTCCCTTTTGGATCAGGACATTTGAGAAATGCTGGTCTCCCCTGTGAAATCAGTATAGTATAGGGTAGAAGCAAACAAAAAACCAAATTTCATGCTTTGAGTCATGTTTTTCTTGGCCATGAATTTGATAGGGCCCTAATTAATAAGGTTAATTCTATTTAGAAAACAAAAGAATAAATAGATCTTCTTTTTAAAAAAAGATTTGAGGATCTAAGACTGTCAAATTAACTTGCCATTTTGCAAGGCAGTAACGATTTTTGTCTGATGGTACTTGCTTACTCAGAGCAAAATCTGTGTTTGTCGACATAATTTTGGATGAGGAATATGCAATATTGAACAGGCATTACATGTGCCTCACAAATATGATAGGTAATTGTAGAGCATGGTCTGAAATCATGACATACTCTTATTTTGCTACTGTTTAAACTCTTGTATTCCTTATTACTATTTATATTTGTTCAAAGTCCAAACAACATGGTTACATAAGAAGATAATGAGGGTGGAATGTATTCTAGAAGAGGATGTCTTCATTTAGCTTTGGAAAAGCAGTAGAATTTGCATCAGGTATTATGTTTTTCTTTATCTATGAATTAAGGGCCTCTGGAGCAGAAGTATGCTTAATTGGAATGCTACAGTGCAACACCCCTGAAAAGCAGCATCGATAGAGTGGAAGTTGGACACGCACACATTGCTAAATGAGAGCCATAGAAACGGCTCATACTTCGTTTTGACAGTCTGATGTCATCAGCGACTCCGTTCTCTAGAAAGCTGTTGCTTTGGCCTTGCTTGTATGTGTCCATAAGTAGATATAAGGTGACATTAAGATGAGACCTCACACTGCAGAAGGAACAGACAAATGGGGGGGGGGGGGGAGAGAATATTAAATAGACACTGTTCTAAGTAACAGGACCTTATCAGAAAAGAGATAATCCAATTTGTAAAGTACAGGCAGTCCCTGGGTTACGTACAAGATAGGGACTGTAGGTTTGTTCTTAAGTTGAATTTGTATGTAAGTCGGAACTGGTACATATTGTAGGGGAAACTCCAGCCAAACATTTCTCCAGAGCTCAGTTTTATTCCTCCACACCTCACTTCCCTCAGTCCTTTATTCTCAAGCTGAGGTGTCTGCTGAGAAAAGCCGCTCCGCATCTCCCTGGTCTGCTGGGGGAGGCGCTAGCTTTGCGTCTCCCTGGTCTGCTGGGGGGGAAGCAGCTAGTGCGGGGTTGCCTCACCCCGTTTGTAAGTAGGGATCTGATGTAAGTCGGATCCATGTAACCCGGGGACTGCCTGTAGATCCTTATTCCTGTAGTAGCCAGCCCTTGAAACAACAATAAAGTAATAAATAAACCCTTTTATAGGGTTATGTAAAGATTTACAGGTATGGTAGCCATTGAAAATCAGTCACAGTTGCAGTGTGTACACTCTTTTAAAAACTTAAGGGGAAAGTCTGGTGTGAAACAAAGAAAGCCTTGGAAGTTACATTTGAAGCTGTCATACATTTCTTCTTTTTCATATAGCTGATCTAAATGTAGAGCAACTATTTTAATTTTATGTTCAGATGGTTAAGCCAGAAAATTGTGTCTGGGTTAGCACTATATTTGATAGTGGTGCTTCTTTTGTATTTGTGAGTTATTATATGTGCCATGCTGTCTTCTGGGTAACCACAGTTGCATACTGGAGAGTCTTTAATTTTCCGTTTGTGCACCAAGTATCTGCATCATCCATAACTTTTGCGGGTGTGGTGAATGGTTCCCCATGAACTTTGTGGACTATTGAAGCTAGGTCTTTTTTGGGTCAGGTTTTTCAAAGGTGTTTATTTGGCACTTCTTGTGAACTCCTTTTGGCTTTCCAATGGGATGTTAAAAATGTTAATTCAAGTAAACATGTAACTGTGGAAAACATCAGTGGTTACATGGTTATACTCTGGGGGGAGAGGGGTCAGGTGGGTCCCAGGGAGCTGGTGCATGCAGGGTGGCGGGGGGGAGAAGGCTCTGTGGAAACAGTGATGTGCCGCTTAAAAATTGGCTCCCAACGCATACCAGCTCCCTCCTGTCCCTCCATGCTGCTCCCTCTGATACAGAGACTACAGTGGAGCGGTGAAGGGAAGTGCTCATCAGTTAACAGTGTACACAGATACACTTTCACATCCCTACTTTCCAGGCTTGATCATGGTTGAAGTTGCATTGTTAAATGTGTGGGTTCAAAATGGCTTATGGGAGTTCAAGTAGTGTTGAGGGAAGTTGTTAATTTCCTGGTGAATGGGTAGTTAATTTTCTGTCAACCTCTGGAATGTCTAAAGGTTTTCCTGTAATCTCAATGGGAAAACTAGCTGGAATACCCCAGACTGTTGGTTAGAAGGTCTGTTGGGCCTAAACCATGGCCATAAACTTGGTCAGATATCTAAGGATTATTGCGTGAAAATACTGTCTTACCCTGAAAGAGATGAGCCTAAAAGTGACCTGAGAGGAGGACCAAGTTGTAAGACCAAGGGGATGATCAGTGGGCCAGTGGATCAGGACAGCAGGTGTATGGAGTGTGAAAAACCTGGCAATGTACACCTAGCCATAGTACAGTGCACCCAGCTGGTGAGTCACTTTGCAACAGTGAGTACTGTAATTAGCCATAATTGCAAAGACACATTTTTTATTTGATTTTTTTTGAATTCAAACATATATTTGTATGTGCTTGGTAGCTGCAGTAGTTCTTCCAAGAAGGATTTTACAATACAAGTCAGTCACAATGTTTAACTACATTATAGTTTTTAATTATTATTTTTTTTAATTTTTCACTGCTGGAATTCAGGAATAGGACGTAGCTAATCTCTTAGTTGTTAGTATTTCTACTTTTTAGGAGGTAGGTTCTAAGCATAGGTGTTTTTCATTAAAATGAAGTCCATCAGCTGAGGTGTTGAGGGGTTAATGTGTAATGATACCAAAACATACGGTTTGCATTAGAATGAAGTGTGAATTAAGTTCTGTTTCAGGGTTTTTAAGCAGTGTCAGACAAAGCTGATCATGCACGTTAATTTGTCCAAAACTTGGGTTTCCAATAATGAGTGATGCTGAATGGAGGGTTTTTAGAAATAAATGCCAGTGTTGGAGTTAGCAAGTTTCATAAAGTGAAGTGTAGATAGAAGTTTTGAAAATCTGCAACATTTCTAACTCCTCAGCCACAGTTTGTCCTGACTGAAGGCAAAAAAACTGGATTTTAGCCATCACAGAAAAGAGATTTTTATCTTGAGGCAAATAGCAGCCAATTAAAGCACAAATGAATGTACCCATTAAATTACTGGAGATCATGCAGGAGTCTTTCATTTTTGTTAACTTTTTTTTTTAAAAAAATGCAGATTTTGGATGCAGATGTTTATAAAGGTCATATACTTCAACTTATTACACCTTTGCTATCATTTCTGTTTAGCTTTCAATAAAATGTTTAATTCACACAAATTGTATTGCAATATATTACTAACTAAGAGAACAACAGAGCAGTAGAAGAATAATCCAACCTGTATTTAGTGCAGCATAGTTGTTGCACTAAACGCTGTAACAACCATTGCTCTGCAAAACTCTGATCTTGTTTGTGAAAGAGGCAGCACTTGTTCTGATAATTATTATCAATAAATGGAGAGAAGTGCTTAATTTTGCTTTTTGTGTACTTTGTTACTGGAATTAGATATTGTGAAGAATACATTGTGGCTAATTTACATACACATTAATTATACATTAACTGGATTAATGTACTTGGGTGCCATTAATATGTATTCTTTCATGCAGTTAGCACTTGATACATTTTTAAATACATTAATTTGTGTACAGAATAGTAACTTGCTTTGTTGCAGATGAGAACTGTTTTTGGCTGAACTGTTTAACCCTTGCTTTAGGGAGAGAACTATTAATAATTTTTAAAATAATGTTTAGTCATATGCAATCTTTTTCCTTGTAATACTGAAATAAGTTTGTTTTTGCAGACTTCCATTGCATTGTGCTTGACACATGATTCTTATGTATCAAAGTGGCACAATTCAAACAAATAAAGCCAGGAAAAAAATCTTAACTTGAAAATAGATTCAAACAAGGAAATCAAAAGCTGGACAGAAAGTGAACAAATAATTTTTCAACTGGAATGAGTACCTGTTAAGTAGCGAGGTGTAATCTGATTTGTCAGTAACATGGTAAGGTTTTTAATACTCTCTCTTTCTTCATACCTGTGGGAAAATATAGCATTTTTGGAAGATTTCCAAATGAGATAAGCTGTAAAGAAAGATTAGTTCAGCAGCCTGTCTTGAAATTACATAGTCTTTTATTGTGCGGGCAATGTCTGCTTTCACAACAGTGCCCAGCCAAAGGTGATTGTAGATCCAGTGGCATCAGCTAATTCAGTGTCTGCTGCTAAATTGCTTTCCTTTTCTATCCTTCCATTCCTTTAAAAAATAAATCTGTCCTGAAGATTCTTCCATGTTCTGCAAATATATAACTGCCTATAGCTTGCTTGCTTCATTCCTTCTATTTCAGATTCTACCCATGCAAGCAGCATTTTCATTGACTACTCAATGGACCTACAAAAATAGATAGCTTAATGGATAATAAAGGTGAAACAGATTTGTGTGTGTTTTGAGGAAGCTTTAGGGTAGACTCATAAATCAGGGAGTTGTTTAACAAGGGACTTGTCTTTTTTGTCTAGATTTTGCTGTTTTGAGTATTTGAGCATAGGAGCATAGAAGCAAATTTTGAACAGATATTCTACAAAAATGCCATTGTGGGAAGCTGTCTTTGTATGATCGAGTATTAAAGGAGTGCCCAAAGATGATAAAGTTATTACAGAGAAGCAAAATGGATTCTTTGCTTCAGTCTTCACGGCTGAGGATATTGGGAAGATTCCCAAACCTGAGCCATTCTTTTTAGGTGATAAATCTGAAGAATTGTCCCAGATTGAGGTATCATTAGAGGAGATTTTGGAACAAATTGATAAACTTAACAGTAACAAGTCACCGGGACCAGATGGCATTCACCCAAGTGTTCTGAAAGAACTCAAATGTGAAATTGTGGAACTATTAACTGTGGTTTGTAACCTATCCTTTAAATTAGCTTCTGTACCTAATGACTGGAAGATAGCTAACCTGACACTAATGTTTAAAAAGGGCTCTAGAGGTGATCTTGTCAGTTAGACTGGTAAGTCTAACATCAGTAGAGGACAAATAGGTTGAAACTATAGTAAAGAAAACTGTCAGGCAAACAGAGGAACATAATTTGTTGGAGGAAAGTCAGCATGGTTTCAGTAAAGGTAAATCATGTCTTACTGATCTACTAGAGTTTTTTAAGGGGTTCTACAAACAAGGGGGATTCATCCAATGGATATAGTGTACTTTGATTTCCAGAAAGACTTTGACAAGGTCCCTCACCAAAGGCTCTTAAGTAAAGTAAGTTGTCACGGAATAAGAGGAAAAGATCTCATGGGCTGATAACTAGTAAAGACAGGAAAAAAAGGTAGGAATAAATGGTAAGTTTTCAGAATGGAGAGAGGTAACTAGTAGCATCCTCAAAGAGTCTGTCCCGGGACCAATCTTATTCAATTCATTTATAAATGATTTAGACAAAGGGGTAAATAGTGAGGAGCAAAATTTGCAGATGATACCAAACTGCTCAAGATATTTAAGACCAAAACAGACTGTAAAGAGCTTCAAAAAGATCTCACTAAACTAAGTGATTGGGCAACAAAATGGCAAATGAAATTTAATGCTGATAAATGCAAAGTAATGCATATTGGAAAAAATAATCCCAACTATACACACACTATGACAGGGACTAATTAGGCTACAACTACTCGAGAGAGATCTTGGGGTCATTGTGGATAGTTCTCTGAAAACATCCACTCAGTGTGCAGCAGCAGTCAAAAAAGCAAATAGAATGTTAGGAATAATTGAAAAAGGGATAGAAAATAGGACAGAGAACATCTTATTGCCTCTATTTAAAAAAATGGTACACCCACATCTTGAATACTGTGCCCAGATGGGGTTACCTTGTCTCCAAAAAGATATATTAGATTTGGAAAAGGTTCAGAAAAGGGCAACAAAAATGATTAGGGGTTTGGAATGGGTCCCATATGAAGAGAGATTACAAAGACTTGGACTTTTCATTTTAGAAAAGAGGAAACTGAAGGGAGATATGCTAGGTGTCTAAAATCATGACTGGTGTGGAAAAAGTGGATAAGGTAAAGTTATTTTCCTATTGACACAATAGGAGTCACTAAGTGAAATTAATAGGCAGCAGGTTTAAAACAAACAAAAGGAAGTTTTGCTTAGTCAACCTGTGGAACTCCTTACCAGAGGATGTGGTGAAGGCTAGGACTTTAACAGGGTTCAAAAAAGAGCTAGATAGATTCATGGAGGTTAGATCCATCAACAGCTATTAGCCAGGATGGGTAGGAATGGTATGTCTAGTCTGTTTTTGTCTGGAAATGGATGACCGGAGAGGGATCACGTGCTAATTACCTGTTTTTCCTCCTTCTGGGACGTGTGATATTGGCCACTGTCAGCAGACAGGATACTGGGCTAGATGGACCTTTGGTCTGAACCAGTATGGCCGTTCTTATGTTAATTTGATTTACAAGCAGGAAGATTTTTTTCTTCCCAAACTAGAAGCCCTGTATATTCAGCCTTTGCTGAGGGATAGACTGGGTTCTTTTCCTTTTTGTTAGCCATGTCCAGGAATAACGTTTCTGCAGAAAAGATTTTTGTCCTGAAGTTGTGTGTGCTACGTCATTGTCTTCAGATTAGGCTTTTTGTAACCTCTTTATCTTAAATAGGTTTGCCTAGGTTTAACTGATTGGACCTTGGTAAACATTTCTGTTCATAAATGAGACCTAGTAATCTATATAGCATACTCAATTTTAGCTGTTGGCTCTTTTTGTAACGACAGTTAGCAGATAACACCCTGATAACAGATCTGCTTTCTGGATTTGAGTGCAGTTTTTACAGTTCACTCTTCAGAATGAAACTACCCTTTAATGTTTTGAAGTGGGGTATTAAGGTATTTAATATTAAAAATGATGTATAGAGATAAGTTCCAATAATAAACAAGGATTACGTAATCAACATTTCCGTTGGAAAGGGCAACTAGTGTGTAGTCTAGCCCATCTTCTGCAGTGTCTGGATTAATTTAATTTAGAACAGCTGATAGTTGGATGTCTAGTGTAGTATTAATAGCTCCATTTTAGTACTAATGACTGCAGTTTCACAGCCTTCTTTGGCGAGGTGAAAAAAAATCCAGAAACTGGGCATTTAAAGCCTGAGAGCCAAATTTTCTGCTGGTGTGACTTCAGCTATTCTGTTTCCCTTCTGATTTCAGTATGATCCCAGAAGAAGACTCATTCATTTATTGGTGCTTAAATCAGGGTATTGGTCACTAGAAATACTGAAAATTTTTCATCAATTGCTCTTAAAGAAAAAAAGTATATTTCAAACTGCATTGTACAAGACTGCAAGGAAAACTAATAATGAAAATTATATTTAATTTTTACTTTTTCAGTTTGCATGGATTTCTTTGATTTGAAAACCGTTACAGTATTCCTCTTCCATAATTCTTTTCTTCACATACCGGAAAAGTAACATGATAAAATAGAATATTAAAAGCAGTTCTCCCATTTCTGATATGCAGTTATGGAACTTTGGGTCAGGTGCTATCAGCACATGTGTAATAGGTAGAAGAAAAATTGTGCCAAATATTTTGGTGCATAGTACTTTATGTTCTGACCTCTCTATTGAATTCACTGCTGCTGCACTTCATGGAATGAGTTGCAAGAAGTATGTTCCGGAAAAAGTACTCTGCCTATCGAAAGGAAGATGTACGAACATAGAAGAAATGTTTGCTTTTATAGAGAACTCTTTGTCAATCTGTTTGGTGTTTGTGTCTGCTAGCTTTGGAGTTATCGGTTGAGGGGTTTTAATACATCTGTTTTGGAAACCTTTATCATTAGTAGTTCTGGCAACTCTTTTTTTGGTCTTTCACAAGAATGAGTGTTCAGAAACACTGCTTTGTCTGTGATTTCTGAGTAAGAAATGTATGACCGTCATCTTATGTATATGATTTGGTCTTTGTCAGCCTAAGTTGGCATCTACTAAAGTTTAAGCTACTATCCCGTTTACTGCTTATGTTATATGTAGGACATGGATCAAATTTCTGCTCCTAAGAATGAGACTGTTGCTGCTATTCTACCCAATGTAGAGACCTTGGTGCAGGCTTATTCTAATAATGACAGTATCATCAGTTTAGGTGGGGAAATGACTGCTGGCCATTTGAAACAAAAAGCAACACAGATTCCTTTTTTCAATCACAGTAATGGGAGTCCTGACCAACTTGATCAACTACAAATAGGCTTCTGAGCCTGAGGAAGTGCCTAAGAACTTGGCTGCTCAGTGTTTTTGTTTTTTGTTTTTGTTTGCAATATTGTCTGTTATGCACCTAAATACTTAGAATAATGCACTTTTACCACTTTATTACTAAGGATAGTAATAATTATGTCTGTGTATATATACACACGCAAACAAATAAGTCACCAAGGAAATTAAAAAAAACCAAAACAGTTGCCTGGAACATTCTCAGCTAGCATAAACTGTCATAGCTCCATTAAGTTAAGCTCAGCCTATTGGTATGGTCATCTTTATTTCTAGATTCATTAGGGCAGGGGTTCCCAAACTTTTTGACATGGGGACCAGTAAATCCATTCATGAGCTTTTGGAGGACCTGTAACATTCATTTGCATATTTGCATATTCAATAAGCAACTGATGAATATTCAAATAAGTTGTTTCTGGTCCTCCCAAAGCCCCCAGTGCCAGCGTTAGCAAAGCTTTTGATACAGTCACCCACAATATTCTTGCCAGCAAGTTAAGGGAATATGAATTGGATAGATGGACTGTAAGATGGATAGAAAGCTGGCTAGATCAGGGTTTCCCAAACTTTTTACTTTAGTTGGAACTCGTTTTTTTCAATACTGTCTTTTGCAACCCAAAAATATAAACGCATATTAAAAAAAAGAATTAAAAATGAATAAATTTCCAGTGTTTCACCTGGCTGCATCCTCCAGGGCTTGGGGGACCCGGCGCCACATGAGCATTTCAGGAGGCGGGAGCAGGAGCAGATTGGGGGTAGGGTATCCGGCTAAGAGGGAGGATGCAAGGAAGGGTAGGGTTGCCAGATGTCCGGTTTTGTACTGGATAGTCTGGTATTTGAAGGTTTTGTCTGGGAAATAAATTGAGAAATTACCAGACATATAAAATGCCTAGTATTTTCTAATTAGGTACGTTTTATTATAATTAGGTGTATCAGTCCTTAGCTGCCTGGCTGGTAGATGTGCTCATGCTGTCTGAGTGTGTTTACCTGCCAGGCAGTTCATAACTACTCCAGGGAGGGTATGTGGGGGAGAGGGAGCAAAATGGAATCCCCGGCCAGACTCACTCGTCTGCCAGGGTCTGCATGTGCCCAGGTTTTCCTGCTCCGATCTCCACCATCCAGCACTGCTGCCCCCGTCCAGCCCTGCTTCCAGCAGCCGGTTCCCCCTGCCATCCGCCAATCTTCCCTGGTCAGCCCCGACGACCCTCCCCCCCACCAGCCCCGCTGCCCCCATCCAGCCCTGCTTCCGTCAGCTGATTCTTCAGTTGTCCTCCTCCTGATCTCCCCCAGCAAGCTCCCCCTCCCCGTGCAGCCCTGGTTCCGCTGCCTGCCCTTTCCAATCTCTGCCGCCGGACAGCCCTGCTACCTCCAACCCTGCTTCTGCCTCCTGGCCGCCCGCCTCCCTCCCCCAACTCTGCAGGACAGCCCCGCTGCCCCCAACCCTGCTTCCGCCGCCCGCCTGGATCTCCACGGGAGAGCCGCATTGCTCCCAGCTTCGCTCCCCTGCTTTGGCTGCCTGCCCGCCTGCCTGGATCTCCACCAAGACAACCCCGCTGCCCCTAGCACTGCTTCCCGGTGGCTGGTTCTTCCCCTCCTCCCCCCTCTTCCCAGCCCGTCCCGCTCTGCTCCCCTCCCGGCAGTCATGCTGAGACCCGGTATTTTTTTCCCGCGGCCCGGTACCGGCCCGCAGCCCGTAGTTTGGGAACTGCTGCATTAGGGAAAAAAATCTAATGTTTTAAGGATCTGCAAACCATTCCTTCAAACATCTTGAACTCAAGCAAAGTGCCTTAGACTTCCAGTTGTCTTCTCAGTTGTTTGGATATGTCTTTATTAATACTACTCTATCTGTTGTAATTAAACTCAAGACTGGAAATGCAATCAAAATACTATATTAGTAAAACATGATTAATGTAACATAGAACTGAACAGATACAGTGATAACAATAATTTACTGCCTCATAAGTGTATTCTTCTCACTTAAGCATATTTCAGGAATTTTGCATGAGGATGTCTGATCTGCATAATAATTAAATTTTTCAATACCTCACCACCATGTCAATCCCTCTAGTTTGGTTGAGGTCTCTCAGCCAGTCAGAGGCTTTCATAACTGCTTTATTGTTAATTTTGAGTAACTTTGAAGTAATTATGCAACTTAATTGTGTTTGAACTCAGTACTTAGTTGTAGGCCCATAGTCCCACAATAGATTTAATCTGAACCTCTTTTTGAGCCAATCACTGCCTGACTTCAATTAATAAATGTAATTTAATTTAAAAAAATTGTTGGCAAGAATGGGAAGAAAGAAGACTTCCTACAAATCTGATCCTGCTTGTTCCCAAGGCAGGTATCTTATCCACTGCACCATTGGAGGAGCCCACCAACCTCCCTACGTTCTGGGCCCCCCTTATCCATCCTATAAAAGCTGAGGTGAGCATTGTTAGGGTAAATATATTTTAATATGTTGTGGGTACTAACTAAATGGAGCAGAGGGACTTCAATTAGAATGGTGGAAAGCTGAAGAGAATGCTTTTAGTATGATTTGGAGGTCCTCCTATTATTTAAACAATCATGTTGCGATGTGCTAGTCCATTCTGCCTTCAACCCTTGCTTAGCTGAGATACCATTATATTGTAAACAAGGCACTATTTTAAATTTTTAAAAAATGTCTTGAATAATAAGATCCAAGAAAACAATTTTACATCGTATGGTAGGATGGTTAATACCCTAAGACACAACTCATACTGCAGATGCTGAGTAATTCTTACTTTTCTAATGCTTCTCATTACTAGTGGTGATTGTTCCTCTTTCCTATTCAAGAAACAGTTGTGGCTTATCCTGCATACTGTGTTCCAGGGGTGGGGAACCTAAGGCCTGGGTGCTGGATGCAGCCCTTGCCTTGCCTTGATCTGGCCCCCCGAGGCTCTGGGCTCCCCTTCAGCATTGGGGAGCCTGTGCTGGCACTCCAGTCCTTCCCACCCTCCCCCCTGCTGTTCCCCAGTGAGGTTGGAGCACACAATCTACTAGCCTGGACCTGCCTAGGCTCTAGTGTGTGAGAGGAATGTGGGGAGTCTCTCCTTCTCAGTTGAGGGCCATGTCAGTGAAGGTTTTTTGTTTTGATTTTGCTTCTCACTTGTGTGTGGCCCCCAACTGATTTTTCGGTAGGTCAGCAGCCCTGACCCAAAAAAGGTTCCCCACTCTTGTTGTATCCATTCTGTGGATAAACAAACTTTTAGTAGCACAACCTGGTTACTTATATCAGTATTTAAATGCACGATGGTTTTGAAAAACAAACCAACTTAAGCTCAGGTTTGTGTGGTTTGTTTGGGGAAGGTGGGTTGGTTTTTTGTTGTTGTTGTTTTTTAACAGCATTGACAATGGATTTTATTTGCAGCATATAATTTTACTTCCATTTTTCAATCACATGGAATTTATTTCTTGATACAGCTTGTCCCCAACTTATGAACGAGTTACATACCAAACACTAGGTCGTAACTCGATCTGTTCTTAAGTCGGATTACATTCACTTACGTATGGCCGTGCTGTTCGTAAGTGCGGATTTCGTTCATAACTCGGGTTCCGGCTCTATAGGAGGTTGGTCGTAAATACAAACGGTCATAAGTCGATGCGTTCATAACTTGGGGACCGGCTGTATAGAGAAAAAGTTGCACTGGGATCTTGTTTTAGGCTGTGGTACTTCAAATGAACATCAACCGCAATTGATAATTTAATTCTTTAACAAATGTATATGGTGGTTATTGACAACACATTTTTCTCTATTTTGACTATACATTTTTACAATGAACTACACATGTTTCTTAATGTAAATATACTGTGTATTTGTCTCAAAGGTGATTTTAAAATTCTTTAAGAAAAATCTCATCAGCTATTAAATAAAGTTATGGAGATATACCATCTCATAGAACTGGAACATGGACCTTAAGAGGTCATTGAGTCCAGTCCCCTGCCCTCACAGCAGGACCAAGTACCATCCCTGACAGACTTGCCCCAGATCCCTAAATGGCCCCCACAAGGATTGAACTCACAATTCTGGGTTTAGCAGGGCAATGCTCAAACCACTGAGCTATCTTTTCCCCCCTCCTTCTTTGTGTAAAAGTAGCAATGGTGGTGACAGAGTACTTAATTGGCTTATTTTTCCTTCAATAACTCAGTTGTGTGAACAAGACTTAGCTTTCAGATGTGAATGGAATGGAAGAGTAAACCTTTGCTAAATTTGGGGGAGAGGAGAATTTTAAAATAAAATCTATAAACAAATAAGGGACATTTTAATGAGCAGGCTCAATTAGCATCTGTTTTTCTTTTATCTGAATCTGATAAAGCTCTCAACTCTCTCATTTTCAACGTTACAGCTTCTTTGTTCTGTCTAGTCCTTCATAAAGATTCTCTTCCAGTGCAGGGGATGCAGTGAAAAGAGAAGACATGGAAAGTCAGTGAATAACTGGCTGTGTAGAGAACATAAATAATTAACTAGAATGGCTCTATGGAGAAGAGGTCTACTACATTGGGATTGTTGAACAAGGAAGTAAAGAATGAAAGGAAGATTGAACATATACAGAAAAGAGAAAGGGGATATAATGTGTAATAGGAAAGGAGAAGATGGATGTGAAATAAGGATAGGGTTGCCGAGTGTCTAGTTTGAATTGGACAGTCCAGCATTTGAGCTTTCTGTTCGGGAAACAAATTGAGAAAATGTCCGGTATTTTCTAAATAAGATGTAATGTAGATTGTGATGTAAAGTTAAGTGTGTCCCGTTTTTTTTGTTGGAGCCATCTGGGAATCCTAAATAAGGAAGAAGGGAATAATAATTCTACTCTGTTTAAAAAAAAAAAAAAAAAAAACACCTGGGGAAGAACAGAAGAAGTGGACATAGCTACAGTTGATAGTAGAAGGACAGAAAAGCTAGATAAGGCATAGCTTTTTTTTTAAAAATTGTGACTCAGGACTTTGGGACTTGTCATGAACTATGAATTAGTCAGAAAGACATAAGAGATTGTCAGGCCTGACTGCAAATAGGTATTACCAGACAATCTGGTTTTTGAGGCACAGAATCTAAGCTATGTCATTATGCATTTTAAAGATGGTATTAATTATCACTGGTGTCTATCTTCAGTGACCCATCTCTTCAAAGTCTTCAAAATACCTCTTTATGTGTGTAAATAACTGGAGAAAACTGGTTTGGAATGTGGAAGTGGTGGCCCCTGGATCAGCGATAGACAACCTAGGATAGTGAGTGGGCTGAATGAGTGGCCCTCTTTCATGTCAGTGGGCCTCAAGATTGTTGTAACCAAGACAGTTTCTGGTGATAGGATAGTTTTACTAACTGCACTTGCGTACCTAGAATTTGCGGAATGTGCCGACTGAACCATAGAAGGCTTTGATTAGATGCTGAGGAAGAGAATGGCACTCAATCAATGTTGTGTGCATTCAGCACAAACTTCGCTTTATATGTGTTTCACTTTAGTAATACCAGTAGGAAAAATAACGTGGACAGACACCAATGGAATCTGGCAATGTTTCATGTGGGCAATGGTAAGCACAAAGCTCTGATGGGCTGTATGTAGCCCATGGGCCCACTATTGCCCACTGTTGCTGTAGATCACATCTAGACTGATCCAACCACAGAGCGCTGCTGGAGAATCGAGATATGAACACAGCAAAGACTTTCTTGTTGGATAGTAAATAGTGCTGACAGTCAAAACAGTGATCAGAGGTAGAAGATTGCTTTCCAGGGATGTGAACTCTACTCTTTCTCTGTAAAATGAACATTTCTTTTCTTGTTAGCCATATGAAAAGTGTATCTCTACTGATGTTAAATAAATTGTCACTTGTATTTTAAAGTTGCTCTTTTTGTTCTTAATCTTTGTTTTTGTTTACTATTATATGAGCAATTTCATGGTGGTGTCTAAAGTGAGGTGCTTAAAGCCGTGGTCACCAACCGGTCGATCGTGATTGACTGGTCGATCGTGTGGCGTTCGGGCCCCCCCATTTTTCCGCTACTCCCAAGAAGTCCCACTACCTACTTCCAGCAACAATGGAGGTAGTGCCAGCTTCCCGTGGAGTGGATGGAAGTCCTGCAGCTTCACGCCACTTCTGGGGGTTCTGTAAGTGCAGTGACTGCTCCCCTCCTCCAGGTCTGTGGTGTGACAGGTGTGCTGCGGGAGGGGGCATCAGCCCTGGAGGAGGAGCGCGGGGGTTTCTCTGTGCTGCGGGGGGGGGGTCGGCCCTGGAGGAGGCTTGCATGGGGGTTTCCCTGCACCGTGGGGGAGTAAGGAGGGTGTTAGCCGGTGGCCGGGGCAGTGAGTGGTCTGTGAGCCTTATTAAACACCTGAGTCTTCAACTGCTAGGACAAGGTCCCTTCGCAGCGGGCAGCTAGGGGAGGCTGACCGGTGCCCCAAGAGTCCGCAGGGAGAGCTTATTACACCCGAGTCTTTAGCTGCGAGGACAGGGTACCTTCGCAGCGGGCAGCCAAGGGAGGCTGACGGGTGCCCCAAGGGTTTGCCCTGTGGAGGCGGCACAACCCAGCGCTCAGCTCTTACTGCATTTACCCCTGACTGGCTGTGATCCTTTCTGGTTCTGTTACAGCAACTGAAGGAGTCAGGTTAAAGCTTAGACAGTTACTATTTTATTGTTACAAGGCAAGCTTAGCTGTTAAATGTTACTGCTGTGTTACGGATAACACAGCCACTACAAAAAGGACAAGACAGAAATTATGCTAAAAAATCACTTACAGGTACCATGAAACCCTTTTGGTTCTCCGAGCTCTTATTAATGCGCGCAAAAACAGCCACCTAACAGGTATATTCTTACCCCTGCAATCCTTACTCTGGCAAAGCCAGGTTCTTCTCAATCCCAATGGGAAGCAGTCAGTATGAGACTAAGGTGTCCCTAAAGTCTTGGGGGTCCAAGACCGCCTGACCAGCAGGTATATGAGTTGGATCTCCAATTAGAGTGGGGCACAGGGCCCTACTTTATACCCCTGTGGTCTCTCAGACACTTCCTCTTGTCATTAAAATGCCAATTAAGTTGAAACGTCTTTGTAACGCCCGTTCCCACAGGGGGTCCAAAGCTTAATTTGCACCTGTGAGGTGGCGGTAACTAAATCATTAGGGCCGGACATTCTTTTCTGATGGGGCGGTAGATTCCCCTTCTGGGATGGTGTGTAGGCGTATCAATTACTGGTACCGGCCAAAGGCAGCCCGAGGCCCCGATCGTCTGCTGGCCCAATTGCTGCTGTTATCTGGTTTCTGTCTAGTGTCCAGGGCCATTGTTATTCCAGCACCTCTGGAGGCCCTGGAGCCTTTGAAGACAGAGTTTCGCTCTCAAGGATTCTCTCTCCCAAGGATGTCGGGGGGGGGGGGGGGGGAGGGTGGGTTGTCTGGCTACAGGGGGCTGTCGGCCCCCGGGGAGGCACATGCGTGGGGGTGTCTCCATTCCATGGGAGGGGGGGTTGGCCCCGGTGGAGGTGGGGGTTTCCCTCCTCTATGGGGGAGGGAGGGAATAGGGGTGGAGTCCTGGGAGGAGGCTGGTGCAAAGGACTCTCTCTCCCCTGCTCCCGTTCCTTCTGCCCCCTGCACCTTACCCTCTTTCCCTGGCTGCAGAACCCTGCCCTCACCCCACCACTCTGTTCCCTGCTCCCACCAGCACAGTTGGGGCCACATTAGTGAGGCTTGGGGTTTTTTTGGGGGCAGTGTGTGTGTGTGTGTGTGTGTGTGTTTGTGTTTTTTGCATCTCCCTTGTGTGGCCCAACTGACTTTTCTGTGGGTCAGTGATCCCCTGACTCAAAACAGGTTTCCTGTCCTTCTCATAAATAAAGACAATGCAGAAACTTTTTGTGTTTAACATAGTATTTTATTTAAAAATGAAGTCTGGCCAACAAACCCCAATTGGGGCCACGCCCCCATCTGGCTGCAGCATAATAACACTCCTGCACCCCCCCCCCCCACCCTAGATCTGAGCCCCTCACACACTGAAATCCCCTGCCCAGAGTCCCTCACATACCCCAATTCCTACGTCCTCACAGCCACAAGCCTGTGGCTTGCTAAGTACTGCAACCCTCTATCTGACCCCACGCTCCCCAACCTGGAGCCCCCTCCTCAAGCCAGTGTCCCCTTCACCTCCTCCTCCTGAATCAAAATTTCCTCCCAGAGCTTGCACCTCTCACCCCTTTCCACACCCAAATCCCTCATTCCCACCCCAGAGCCCACACATCCTGTCTCAACCTAGTGAGGGTACAGCTAGACTGCAGAAGTTTTTCCAGGATTCCGGAGATATCCCGGAAAAACTCCTCCGCATCCAGAGATGTTCTTCCGCTTTTCTTAGTGGAAGAGCAAACATGCTCTTGTAGTAACCCCTATGTTCCTCATTCCATGAGGAATAAGGAAGATTCCAAAAGAAGGGGTTTTTCTAACATTTGGTCCAGTCTAGACATGCCAAATGTTGGAAAAACCTCTTCCTACATAAGAATTGGGGGGGGGGAGGGGGAGGAGTGGCAGTGTAGAATGTATAAGGGCTGGGGATAGCAAGTGATGGAGAGGAGACTAGAGAGGACGGGGCTTCAAGGAAGGGGTGGGATGGTAGATCTTCGCTTGTTCTGAGATTTAAAAAGTGATCTTGGGTGTAAAAAGGTTGGAGACCACTGGCTTAAAGGCTTCTGAAACCTATATCTCCTCTCTCGGTTAAAACTTGGACAGAGGATTAAGTGTCCTTCAGCTGCATTGTCAGGCTGCAGTGAGTGATGGGCAAGAGGAAAGATGAAAGAGGAGATGATCATTAAGAGGAGGGGGAGTTTTTATAATAATTAATAGGAATTTTGAGAGAATAGACGACCTGGGTATACTTAGTGAAGATTATTTGTTTGGTTCACCAACACGCCTGGGCTTGCTCTGAATGTAATCTTAATATTGAGTTAATATACCACTTTTTGTATTTATTACTCACTGATTAGTTCTAAATCTTAGTTCTTTGTATATAGTCTTTCCAAAAATCAGAGCTGTGATTATGCTTTTTTCCTCAATAGAAATAACTGCGGTGTTGTAGACTAGTCATTTTACTGGTATCTTACCACCCTTTTTAAAAAGCTCTGAATCCAAACAGTCACTGTTCAGTTATTTTTAATAAAATCTGCATATAAGAAGCTGTGGTGGGAGGGGTCTGGGGAAATAGTTATGTACTTTTTTCTTCCTGTCTCACAAGAGGAGACAATATGTAAATTGCTTTAAGAATTGTTTTTCTTTCCAAAATGATTTTAATTTAGGGTAGCTGCTATTGTTCTGACTTATCTTTTTTAGGAATAAACTGACTACAGAATTTCATTTTAGGCTTGTGTGTTTAATGTGTTTTGTTTTTTGTTTGGTTTATCTCTGGTATTCAGGAGTTCTTAAGCACCAAACTGTTCCAAAGTTTTCGCAGCTTGCTTCTATTTGGCAGACTATCAGATGTAAATTTTTGTTGCTCTACTCATGCAGTTACCATAATGAATTAATGTGTTTATGATTCTCTGGGTAAAAAAAAATTTGTTTTATATATTTATTGGAACAATAGATTACAGGCAGTCCCCGGGTTACGTACAAGATAGGGACTGTAGGTTTGTTCTTAAGTTGAATCTGTATGTAAGTCGGAACTGGCGTCCAGATTCAGCTGCTGCTGAAACTGATCAGTTTCAACAGCGGCTGAATCTGGACGCCAGTTCTGACTTACATACAGATTCAACTTAAGAACCCCAGGCATCCCCAAGTCAGCTGCTGCTGAAACTGATCAGCGGCTGATTCCAGGAATCCCGGGGCAGAGGCTTCCTGTAGTCAGCCACTGGTCAGTTTCAGCAGCTGCTGACTTGGGGACGCCTGGGGCAGAGCAGCTGGGGTGCTGCTGGGTTGGTCCAGTAGCGCCGCCGCTCCTCGGCACTACTGGACCAACCCAGCAGCACCCAAGCTGCTCTGCCCCAGGCGTCCTGATTCAGCCGCTGCTAAACTGACCAGCAGTGGCTGAATCAGGACGCCTGGGGCAGAGCAGCTGGGGTGCTGCCCGGTTGGTCCAGTAGCGCCCAGAGAGGCGCTACGGGACCAACCGGCAGCGCCCCAGCTGCTGTACCACAGGCGTCCGGAGCAAAGCTGTGGAGCACGGGGGCAGCGGGACAGCCCAGACGCGCCGTGGCTGTCCTGCTGCCCTCGGGCTCCGTGGCTTTGCTCTGCTTTGCTGCCCGTCCTCCTGGTCTGCAGACTAGGGGGACGGGGAGCAAAGCGGCGGAGCACGCGGGCAGCGGACAGCCCAGACGCGTCTGGGCTGTCCGCTGCCCGCGTGTTCCGCCGCTTTGCTTCCTCTCCCTGGTCTGCTGGAGACCAGGGAGAGGGAGGGCCCCGTTCGTAACTGTGGATCCGACATAAGTCGGATCCGCGTAACTCGGGGACTGCCTGTACCAGCAATTTGACACATCTGTTGTGTGAAGCTACTGTTATATTTGTGTTCTGTTGTTTAACTATCGCAACAGTTTTTAAAATACTGCCTAAATCAGAATATTCTGTAGTGAATTTAATTGCCGATCATGGTTTATATTTGCTTCATAAACTGGTGTGTGGAGTGGCCATAGGGGAGATTGTTTACAAGTGAGCTTTATAGGCATCAGGGAAGCAAAATTAGCATGGACAGCCCATAGCATATTAATGTCTTGAATAAAGTCCCCATTTTTAATTTACTTTAGTATGTCTCTACTTTTTCGTTAGTGATGAATGCTACCAGTAAATGTTGTGCTCAGGATGGATTGATTTAAATCGCTAATTTTGATCAGTTTAAATCACTAAAAAGGGAACCTTGATTTGCATTTGTACTTTTTAGCTACTTTCCCAAACAAAGGCTGATCCTTGTTGTTTGGTAACCATTAAAATATGTTGATTTGCAATTAAATATAGCTTTTGTGTTAAGTTTGATGGTAGAGTAAAAGCTTTGTTATCCAGCACTCTTAAGTGGAAAACTCTGTTAATTGACATTTTCCCCAGCCAGTTAAAAAGTTTGAATTTAACTGTGTCTCAGATGGACTGCCAGCTCCGTCCCTGGGGTAAAAGCAAGCCTCCTCTCCCAGAGCAGAGCTGGCAAGGGCTGCTTTATCCGGCACATTCAGTTAACCAGCAACTGCTGTTCCCCCAGTATGCTGAATAAAGCTTTCACTGTACTTATTGTCAAGGGTTCGATCAGAGGGTCCCTTAGGATGTCACTTTGTGTGCTGGCCATGCCACTGTGCCCACCTACCTGCCCCTGGGATTTCCCCCCATCCTGTCCTGCTGGGTTACGCTAGGCTTGATTAAAAAACAGAAGTTTTTTATTAAGTAAAAAAACCTGTGATTTAAGTGATTGCAAGTGAAAACAGATAGATCAAAGTAAGTTGTTAAACTAAAATAAACCAAACAATCCAGCTAATTCTAATACACTAAGAAACTTGTTACATGCAAATTCTTACCCCAAGAGATGTGCAAGAGATGATCAGAACAAGTTAGACAGCCTTTTAGCTTGGGACCAATCCTTCCCCCTGTTCAGTCTTTCAGGTGTTTTCATTAGGCATCTTAGGAGGCAAGATGAGAGTTTTTTAGAGTATGGCAAATAATACTATTGTTTGGTTCCCCCTTTATATTCCTTGTGCCTAAGGGGGAAATGCTTTGCACTTTGAGTGGAAAAGTACCATATCCAAAATAGGCTCCAGAATAAGGTGGCCTGGCCGCATGTCCTGGCATGACCAACCACAGTTGAAGCTTACAGGGGAAAACACCAGTATACATGTTCAGCATATTGTAACTTTAAAAATGATGATGCATGATGCATTTTGCCTAAAGCATCTTTGAGTTATGCATATTCATATTCAAAAGCCAACTTTCATAAAGCATGGGTCTCCTCTGTGACTTTTACTGTACCCTCTTGATTAGCAAACTTTACATACAATTATTTTAGCAATTAGCTTCTCATTTATTCAGATTCTTAAGGGCTTTTTTATGTTGGAAAATGGAGGCTAAATGCCTCTCACTTACTAGAGTAACTTTTTACCAGTGGTTATATGAAACTGTATTTGGATGAAAATTACAATTCAATTAAAATGCACGAAAGAGCATTTTAAATTTTTTTATTTGTTTAAACAGCAATAACAAAAAAAACTGCAAACGTATGCAGCAAGAAAGCAAGTTTATCAAAACATGATTTGTAATTAAAATAATTATTTATTAAACAAAGATAATGTTATCCGTAGTTAGTGATTTCTAACTGCACAACTTGTACTTTAGAACGTCTGAGTTGGATCTTACTCTTTTAGTTTGTATTAATCAAGTAGAAGAGAAAAATAAGCTTTCCTGCATTTTTCAACTGCCAATGCTTTGTTAACTTTGAGTGAACTAGTCATCAAAGTGAATTAGTTGAATCAATTGAAATAAAATACAGGCAGTCCCCGGGTTACGTACAAGATAGGGACTGTAGGTTTGTTCTTAAGTTGAATCTGTATGTAAGTCGGAACTGGCATCCAGATTCAGACACTGCTGAAACTGACCGCCAGTTCTGACTTACATACAGAATCAACTTAAGAACCCCAGGCGTCCCCAAGTCAGCTGCTGCTGAAACTGATCAGCAGCTGATTCCAGGAAGCCTGGGGCAGAGCAACTCTGCCTGGGGCTTCCTGTAGTCAGCGCTGGTCAGTTTCAGCAGAAGCTGACTTGGGGACGCCTGGGGCAGAGCAGCTGGGGTGCTACTGGACCAACCCAGCAGCACCCCATCTGCTCTGCCCCAGGCGTCCTGATTCAGCCGCTGCTGAAACTGACCAGCAGCGGCTGAATCAGGACCTGGGGCAGAGCAGCTGGGGTGCTGCCGGGTTGGTCCAGTAGTGCCCACGGGCGCTGCAGGACCAATCGGCAGCGCCCCAGCTGCTCTGCCCCAGAGTCCAAAACAAAAGCCTGGTCTGCTGGGGGAGGGGGGGGCCCACTAGCCGCGCCCTCCCCCCCCAGCAGACCAGGGACACGGGGAGCAGAGCCGCAGCGGCAGCGGGGTGCCGCGCCTCTGAGGCTTTGCTCTGGCAAAGCCTCAGAGGCAGGGACCCCGCCGCGGCTGCGGCTTCAGTCTGGGTGCCTGTGGTCTGCTGGGGACGGTCCCCAGCACACCACAGGCTCCCGGACTGAAGCCGCAGCCGCGGGGGGTCCCGCGCCTCTGAGGCTTTGCCAGAGCAAAGCCTCAGAGGCGCGGGGAACCGCCGCGGCTGCCGCTCCAGTCTGGGTGCCTGTGGTCTGCTGGGGACCGTCCCCAGCAGACCACAGGCTCCCGGACTGAAGCCGCAGCCGTGGGGGGGTCCCGCGCCTCTGAGGCTTTGCCAGAGCAAAGCCTCAGAGGCGCGGGGAACCGCCGCTGCTGCCGCTTCTTGACTGAAAGCCTCAGAGGCGCGGGACCCCCCGCGGCTGCCGCTTCAGTCCCGGTGCCTGTGGTCTGCTGGGGACCGTCCCCAGCAGACCACAGGCACCGTGACTGAAGCGGCAGCAGCGGCGGGTTCCTGCGCTTCTGAGGCTTGCTCTGGCAAAGCCTCAGAAGCGCGGAAACCCGCCTGGTGCCCCTGGTCTGCTGGAGACGTCTCCAGCAGACCAGGGGCATCGGAGCAGCTTACAAACGGGGCTTTCTCGCCCCTGAGCTCGCAGGTAGCAATCCGCTACCTCGACCTCCGGGGCGAGAGCCCTGTTCGGAAGTGCGGATCCGACATAAGTCGGATCCGCTTAAGTCGGGGACTGCTTGTACCACATGTTATGAGAGAACTATATAATATTAGCATAGAAATTTTGCTTTAAATCCATAAATCTCAAAGCAGTTTCAAAAGAGATGGTAAACAGATATTTTTAAGAGAGTGAAGTTGAAGTACAGAGAGAGAAAATGCCTTGCCCAAGGTTGCAGAGCATGTCTTCAAAAGAACAGGGTATAGCACACATTGTTTTGTATTATTTGTATTAGCATAGTAGCTAAGAGCTAGTAATGTGCTAAGTTCTGTATCAAGGCAGAAAAAAAAAGATGGTCCCTGCTCCAAGGTGCTAGCGATCTAGGTATAACACAAGCAACAACAAATGAAGATGGACAGAAAAGGAAGCACAAGGATCAATGAGCCAATATTGGTCATTGAATAGGCATCTGAAACCATGAGCTAACTGTTGTGTACATGTGTAGATTTTTTTAATCACATCAAAAGTTCTGAGGAGGGATTTGAAGGTGGATAGTCAGGTAGCTTTGCAGATATTCAGGGAGAGTGCCTCCCAAATCTGTGGTCTAGCATGGAACAAAGCATCTTGGAAAATTTAGCAAGTGGACAATGGAAGCTAGCATCTTGGGCCAGTCAGAAATGAGCATTAACTGCTCCCAAGTGAAGGAGATGATAGGTAGGGTACAGATTGGCTGTGAAGGGCCTTTAAAGTAAAGGCTGCCTGCTTCCCCTAATTTTTTAATTATTCTGTTTATTCCAATTCCTACGTGGATCTAATTGTCTTCGGTGTAGTTGCTTTTGTTGTCAGTTATGTCATACAATGTTTACCGCTTTCCCTCCAAGCAACCACTTGGTCTATCTTGGTCTCAGTCTATCCAAAAGCTAAGGTGTAACAAAAAGATAGCATTTCATTGATGTGAATTGCAGTGAATGTCTTCTGATTGTGCTCAGTGTTTATACCCCTGCTCCTTACATGTCAGTTTCCTGCTCGCTCTGGTCTCCTTTCCTTGCATAATGAAAACATACATTTAATCAGATTTACTTTAAGTAAATAGGCAACAGAGGAAGCTTGTAGGATCTTTCTCCTTTTTTTCTATTCTTTACCCCTTTCAGTGTTTTCAGTGTTATTGTTTTAAAGATCCAGAAAACACAGGCTTCCCAGCCCCTTTTGAAATATAAATGTATTTAATTGCTGCTTCCTACAGAGTATTTTCACTATGATGTTTTAATTATGTAGTGACAAAATCAAAATTCTGTAAAATATGAATATTTTACATCCACAAATGGGGAGGTGGCAAACATTTGCTGGCTGTTTATTTGACAGCTTCAGAATATTTAAGCAAGTAGTCTTTAGGCTCCATAACTGCTGTCTTTTTTCAAAGAAAAGCCTCCTATAATTATTAATGGATGTCCTAGCATTTTATAGCACTGAGTATTAGTGAAAGAAGACTTCAAAATCTTTATTTCAGTTCTCAGTTTAAAAAAAACTCCACTGAATAGGAGTTAGGATTGAGAGCAGTGTTCTCTGTAAATTGAACGCTAGAAGGATACTCAGGAAAGACTGAAATGCTGCCCAGCTGTTTAGCAGAGCATCCACAGCTGGCAGCATGTTTCTTCTGGTGATGCACATCCGCACATTCCTCAGTGTTTTAACAAATTGTATTCTGTGCTTGGAAAAACTAGAGGGAACATTAAAATTACAAACGTACTCTCAAGGATAAAGCTTCTTACAAGAATGTTTTAATTATCCTAAAACTAAGCATAACTAATCCAGGAAATTTAGAGTTAACATAAAAACAAAACAAAAAATCCATATGTTCAAATATGAAATAGAGTTAAGGCAGCCGAACAACCTTAGCTCAGCCCTATGTGATGCTATATAATAACCATATGATTATGAGTAAGGCATTTCAGTGTTTGTGATCCCAAATCTGATGGAATTATTTTAAGAGCACATTAGTGTTTTACATATTTTGTTTATGGTTTTACGGATTAGATCCTAATAAAGCTGCAGCTCCGTATTGAAAGCAAAGTGGGAAAATCCAGTCTAACCATTCTCAGCTAATAAAGAAATCAGTTTCTACATATGATCTGCGTGGGCTAGAGCAAGGCATGATGTGTTTGAAGGAAGTAAGCATTGCAAAATATCCTCAATTCTACTTGTCATTAATTCCCAGCTAATTACTGTCTTGTATCTAAGTTCCATTGATTTATTTGTATTCTGTTTGTATTTCTATTTTTCTTTAGTGACCTGGATTTTAATTTCACTGTTAGTTTGTATTATTTATTGTGTTTTAAACATGTTGTAAGCTGCAGGGGCAGGGTAAAAATATTTTAAATAAATAAACGAATACTTCACTAAACTATATTTTGATCCTTTTTATTGCAAATTTTCACCAGCAAAAAAATCTGATGTTACACTTTTTAAAAGTATGTGTAGTAAAAGTGCTGAATTTAGAGTTCTAGAAAAGAAATTTGGTTTTATTTTTATAGCATCAACTGCATGGTGCTTTATAGAAAGACATGAGATCTGTCCCTCACTTATGAAAAATGTGCACTGGGCTGGAAAATGGCACTAAATAGTGATCTTATAAACAGGCCTTATTGGTTATATAATTTCTATTCCCTTTTTCCTGAAAGAAATTAATATTTAAAAGAAGTGATGCTTTTGTGAAGTGCTTACCCACAACTGAAAGAAAAGGAGATTGGCTCCTCCAAGGATTTCTACTGCATTTGGGTCAAATTTATCTGAGAGATTAGGAAATGGCCAAACCCAGTGATCAACAATGGGCACCGTGGGAATGGGAAGATCTTTATGCCCTGTGCATTTGGTAAGGAACTCCCTAATGTTGTTTAAAATCAGCAGCTTAGGGTGGCTGCAGACAAGATTCCATTGGCTATTAGGGAAACTGAGGCACAGTTTCTAAACTACATAGGCTTCAGTCATAAGACTGTGACCTCTAATAGAAGTCACATCCATTAGAGAGGATGTCCACAAATAGTGGTGGACCACATCAGTCAAAGAATCCTGACTTTCCACTGACACAGAAGCAGAATGGAGAGCTGGGGAAGCTATAGACACTACAGAGGCAAAGAACTGCTAAGGAAGCTTCACAAACTCCCCCCCCCCCCCCACTAGTATAATAAGATGATTCCAGAAGACTTGAAAAATGCTAACATTGTTACAATCTTTAAGAAAGGATACAAGACCGAGTGTGCAAACTATTGAGGCAGTGCCTTGCTATCTGCAGCAGGGAAAATTCTTGTCCATGTCTCTTAAAGAAATTACTTTCTCTGACTGAGGAAATGTTGCTAGAATCTCAGTACACTTTTAGACCATCCTGTGGGACAGCCGACATGACCTTCATTGCTTGTCAAATCCAGGAAAAGTCTTGGGAGCAAAATCAGGACCTGTATATGGCCTTCAGCAATTTGATAAACTCTTAACTCTGTCAGTCAGGAAGCCCTGAGGAAGCTGCTGGCCAGATTTGGCTGCCCTCCAAAATTTATTAAGGTCCTAAGGCTTCTCCATTTTCAGATGACTACCAAAATTTTGTGTAATGGCCTTGAACCTTCCATCATCAAAACGGGGATTAAGCAAGAACGAGTTATTGCCCCAACCATTTGCAACTCAGGGAGCGGCTGTAGATGGAGGTGTTTTTTTTTACTGTTGAGACAATCTTAGTGCAATCAAGTTTCCTGGAAGGAGGATTGGATGTCAGAGTCAAATCTGAAAGTTGAGAGGCACTTATTGGATTCAGAAAGAGATGGGAGCAATTGAATCCTAGAATTGAAAGAGACCTCAGGAGGTCAAGTTCAAATCCCTACCCAAAGCAGAACAAACTCCAACTAACCTGATAGAAGCTCTTTCTTGTCCTACTATCAGTAGCTACCTGTAAGAATTAAGTCAGGTTAAGAGAAGAGATTCAGGCAATGGTCCATATTAGTAAAGGCCAACTCAAGTCAGTTAATGTCTAAGGTGGGTTGATTTTGATTTTGATAGTTGGTGCTAAGAGCCCAGAGTGACCACTTGAGCACAGCTAAACCTATATGAACTTGAATCTTGTTTGACCAATTTTGTCTGACTAAAGTAGTTCATACTTTAAATATTCAAGTATATATTGTGGCAAGGTCCTCGCTCAGGCCCCTTGCCTTCGGTCACCTTCTGATCCACAAATCAGCTGGAGACCCCTTCTGGTGCAGTCACCATGCCTTTTATTGTCAGCTTCCCACCACCTTCTATTTACAAAGTTGTAGATTGCAGCAAACTCAGCCAGCCTCTCCTCCTGGCTTGGGAGCTCACTCAGCCATACCCTGACTCCCTTTACTCCTCTCTCTTCACTTCCCCTCCAGCTGCCTTATATAGCCCTCTGGCTAATGAGGCCCGCAGCTGCTTCCATTAGCCCTTCAGGCCTGGGCTTGCTCAGCTGGTTCTAATTGATCTTTTCAGTCAGGCTGTAGTGGCAGAGCTCTGGCTTAGCCAGCAGCCTGTCACAGTATATTGAGGGGGGTCTTCAGTTTCTCTATCAGGATTAGTAAGGGCTTGAGCAAAGAACGTTTTAAAAAGATCGTTAGAATTTAAGGATCTTAGAGATCTGAAGAACCTTGACTCTGAGGCCTTATCTACCCTACAGAGTTTTTGTCAACAAAAGTTATGCCATTTTAATTAAAACCGCTATTTCATGTCCATACTGGTCCCTTGTGCCAGCAGAATGCATCCACATTAACTCCCATGGGTGGCAGGTATAATAGGCAGGGGAAGGTATTGCCTTCCCAAATTGCCTCACTTGGCTCCAACCATGCTCTATCAGAGTTCTCCCTCTAATCTTCTGTTCCAGTGCCAGAGGCTGGGGAAGGCAGGCTGGGGGTTCCAGTGCCAGAGGCTGCACCTGTTCTCCTGCAATGGGGTGGCAGCTCAGCTGTGTGTGGAGGCTTCATGGCTTAGATACGGCTAGGAGGCATAACCTGGAGAGGCTGGGGCCATGTTGTTCGGCTCTCCTGTCTGGCATTCCAGGACTAGAGATGGATGCAGCCATGCTACCCACTGGCTGTCTGGGGCTGTACTATCTTGGGTTGGGGGCACTAGCCTGTGGCGGGGGGCAAAGGCCAGTGGCTACATTGGGAGGTGGACTTGTAAATGTGGGCTTCTTTATTAATGTTAGGCCTTGTTAGTAATCAGTTAAGTTGTTTATTTGTAGGTTCGCCATTTTGTTTTGTTTAGAACAACAGGTGAGCCTTCATTTTGATTAGTCATCTTCTTTCTTGCTCATGGCGAAGGAGAGAAAACAGGGAGAGGGAAAGTGTTGCTATGCAACAGGAGTGCATAACTAGGGGGCGCTCAGTGCTTGGTGCTCTTTTCCTCCAGCCTGCTCAATTACAGTGCTTCTCAGACAACTGGTCACTGGCTTGGAGTGTCAGTTTTGATTAAGGTGGGGTAACATCAGACAGTATATTTGATTATTGGGGAAGCACACTTGCACACACGGATTGTTGGATTAGACAGGGCTAGCACACACCCGAGTTGGCGCAAAGGGGCGAGGGTAGGTTCTGAGTTAGGGCCTAGCCTAAGCTCCTACTGTCACTGAGTCGTTCCCGATCCCTGTCATCTGGAGAGATGACTTTAAAGTCTGCTTTCCCTGGAGCTGGGTGAGACAGGAGGCCTAATATTGGCTACCCTCTTCTGTGTGCCTCCTGCTGTTGTGCGTGACTCCTGCAGTTTCCACATCCAGTTATTCTGTCCTTCCCTAGTTCTTTTTACCTTCCCTATCCTATAGATAATAAAGTTTAGTTTCCTTTATAATTTTGTGTGTGGACTCCTCATTTGGTGCCCTGATAGACCGGTGAAAGGGGTGAGACCCAGATAAGCGCTCAGGTGGATCTCTCTGAAGTCCCCCTTTCTCTTAGAGACAGGGGCCAGCAGTGACCATAGTGAGGGTGGGGCTGGGTTCTGGCGGGGACAGAAAGAGCAGGGCCAGGAATGGAAGGCAGGATGGATAGGCTTGCCTCCCCAAGCTATGAGTTCACCTGTCACCCATGCTAACAGCTCTTCTATTAATACAGAGAGCAGTACTCTGTGGTAGCAATCCCATTGTGTAACTGGCTAGAAGATGATTTCGTAAGAGGTCGCAGTGCCTCATGGGACATGTTCTATCCTATCCTTCCAGGGTATCCTGGTAGATTGTCAACTGATTTGTGTGTTCAGGGGAAGAGGTAGTAGAAGGGAGAAAGACAGTGGTGTGTCTGGGGAGGGAGAGACGACAGGCTGACTGATACATCCTGAGGCAGGTGAAGGGGACAGTCCCCCCTGCATGTTAGTCCATGGTTCTGATCAGCACAGCAATCTCTCCCCAAGCAGCCCGCTCTGCCTGCCTCTGGTTCTATAATTCCTTCAGTGTTCTACCACAGCTTCATTAGGGGCCAAGGAGCAGCATCCTCAGCATTTTTGTGAGCTCTCCATGCTGAGGAATGTCATAGCAGCAATGGAGTCATGCACCCCATTTCCCCAGTATTTAAATAATGTGCTGAAATACACTGACAACTTGCATTTTTTTCTGATTTGTCTTGTGGTTTTGTCTTGTGTTTTTTTTTACTGAACTCAATAAGCAGATGTATCTTTTCATTGATTCACAATGTATGTATTAATGCATTGAACTATTAATAGTTCTTTCTGTCTGTCTTTCTTAGCATCTTTCTTTCTTAGCTAGACCTGCTACCATGAAGAGTCCAGCTTTTTCAAAAATTTTCCCTCATGAGCAAGATTAAAATCTGGATGTATCTGTTGTGTGCTATTGCTCTTTATAACCGAAGCCTCTAGGGCAGTTGCAATTAAGGTGGCATCGCTGTTTCTAAATCAAACTTTAAATCCAGACCTCTTATTCTGAGCAGAAACTTTGAAGGTCTCAGTGTAGATATCACGTTTTCTGCAAAAATTCTAGATTTATTTGTCATTTGCTGTGGTTTTTAGCAAACTACATATGACGTTAATTTTCAGGTTATACAGTAAAACTCCGATAGTCCGGCCTCCAACTGTTCGGCACTCCCAATACTCCGGCATCAAAATGCCAAGCGCTCCTGATCAGCTGATTAAAAAGCCTGCCGCTCCGCACATGTGCTGGCTGTAAACAGACGGAGCATAAGGTTGGGGGAGGGGAGAGTGGGATCCTGTTATGGAGAAGAGCGTTTTGCTTCAGGGAAGAGGAAAGGGGAGGGGAGAAGGTGGAGGATCAGGTTACAGCACCGAGAACAGGCAAGAGGAAAGAGGAGGGGAGAGGGAGGGAGATTGTCCTAGCCAGCTGTTAAGCCATGCATCTGTACCGGACCTCCCGATTCTCTGGCAAATCTGAAAACTGGCACCACCTAGATCTGATAATCCGGTACCTTTTGGAAGTCTACTTTAATAGCTTTCTGTTGGAAAAATGACACCATTACTCCAATAAAATGGCTAGTCCACTTTTGTATTAAGTACTTTCCATAAGACACAGAATCATAGAATACTAGAATTGGAAGGGACCTTGAAAGGACTTAGTCTAGTCCCCTGCCCCTATGGCAGGCCCAAACACCATTTAAATCATCCCTAATAGATGTCTGTCTAACCTGCTCTTAAATATTTCCAGATTTCACAACCTCCTTAGGCAATTTATTATAGTATTTAACCACCCTGGCAGTTAAGAAGTTTTGCCTAATGTCCAACTTTAACCTTCCTTCCTGCAATTTAAGCCCATTGTTTCTTGTCCTATCCTCAGAGGCCAAGGAGTTTTTCTTCCTCCTTCTTGTAACACCCTTTTAGATGCTAGAAAACTGCTATCATGGCCCCTCTGTCTTCTCTTTTCTAAACTAAACAAGCCCAGTTCTTTTAGTCTTCCCTCATAGCTCATATTTTCTAGATCTTTAATCATTTTTATTGCTCTTCTCTGGACCTTCTCCAGTTTCTCCACATGTAGAAGTAGAAATGGTAGTAACCTTCAAAATTAGGGGGTACATAGTGATTTCATTTTAAAATGCATTTTAAGTAATTAATTGATTTTTCTAACAAAGCTTTTGAACTTAGCCTGTTGCTAATTATGAATTTTGCTGGAAAGATCATCCTACACTTTGTTTGGATATTTGTGTCAGTAAAGTCTGTGTTCACCAGAAATGCCTGTTTCAATACTACCTGCAGGTGCATCATGGGAAGTTTACCACCATATAGCACACTCTTCTGGGAATTTTTGGCAACATATGATTGGGCAAAAACGAATCATGCAGGAGTGACTAGAAGCAAGAAGCAACTTCCCATAATGTATAACACAAAACCAGTGAATTTTTTTGACAATTTATAATCTGGCCAGAAATGATTGGTTTGCAACTGGCCTTTTTGGTGTCAGGCATGCAGCAAATTAACAAGATAATAGCTTTCTAAGCATTTTTAAAAATTATTTGTGTAAATTAACAGATTGACACCGTTAACATGGGAAATTACCACTATCCCTACAGTATCTGTGATAAACAGTATTTTGAGTGTGATTCTTGAGATGTATGTGCCTATGTACATGTCAAACATTTTTAATAGAGCCTTCTTTCAGTAGCTAGCATTCTGGTAGCCGTGTGGAAGTAATACTGTTCCTGAAGGAACTGTTAAGTTAAATTGAAACTTTTTTGATAGTTTTCATGAGCTCTATTAAAAATGTTTGACATGTACATAGGCACATACATCTCAAGAATCACACTAACAAGGGATGTTAAATTTAATATAATTAACCAATCGACTAGTTGATGGAATTTCCATTGACTAGTCAATAAGTGGGGGAGCCACAGCAGCGTTAGCTCCTGATCCTGGGAACTAACCCCACTCGAGCTGGCTCTTAATACATGTAAAAGGCTGGTGCGCAGCGGGGGAGACCCGGAGCGAGCCAAGAATCCGCTGTCCTGGCTCACACCAGGTCCACCCTGCTGTGCCTCTGCGTTAGCTGGGAATCAGTTGATTCCTGGCTCATGCCCAGTCCCCGCTATCTCCCGGCCCCCTGTGGAGACTGATGGGGGGGGGGAAACCAACTTTTAAGCTGTCTCCTGATCCCCCCCAGCACCTGTTCCTGATCCCCCTCCCTTGCTGCCTCTGAGTAGAGGCAGCAGATTGGGGGTAAGCGACTAGTTGAGTCAAATATCCAATAAGCTTATGCTTACATCCCTATTGAAAAGACACAACATTTCTTAGGGAGATGAGATTGTAAAAATAGGAGTTCTTAATCTCTTATCAGTTAAGCCTGTCTGTTTATTTGAAATAACTACTGTGTTTTTCTTGGCTGTTTCTTCAGAAAGTTAACATTTCATGAAATTGGGGAGGTAAACTGATTTACGGTACCAAGCATGATGTCAATACTACAGTTGTGGGATTCTCTGTTAAACCTTTAGATGTCAAATTAAGTTAGGCAAGAATAAAATAAGAATAATTTGTGGCTATCCTCTTGGGATGTAAGTTTTCTGCACAATAGCTGAATTAAATTAGGAAGCTATTTTGATTGAACATTTAAACTGTGGTGCTTGGATCCCAGAAAGGATTAAAATAGGAATATAGAAATTACCATATTGGCTGAAAAGATGAGCTGTTTATATACTCTAGACTCTGACATTGGTCAGTATTAAATGCTTCAGAAAATTGTGCACAAAACCATTATTGGACAAATATTAAATTATTTTGTCCACAGAGAAAAACTTCTTTCTGCCTTCAAGTAGTTGGTTTATGTTAGAGTTCTTAACTTGTGTACACCTTTCATATAACTGTCTTGGAAACATAGGAAGACGCGCACAAAGGCAAACAATCTTTGGCCTAGCTGTTGAGGGAGCAGTCTTTTAGCTCACTCCTCTGTTCTCCCCTCTCCCTCGGTTACTCTCTTCCGTCTCCTCACCCCTCTGTCTTCCTCTGTTGCTCTCCTTTTGAATGCAGCGCTCTCTTGCACTGGCGCCTCTCCCCCGATGTCAAGGATGCACGCACGCTCTGGCCCCGCCCTACGCCCATGTGCGGCCCTGCCCCCACTTCCGGATCTCATCCCAGGACTCGGCTTCCCTGCACGCTGCTCGGCTGAGCGGCTGCATGGGAGCAAGCAGCGCAGACCACTGTCAGAACGCCGTGCAGCACGGGGGTCAGCACCATTGAAGCGTGGGGCGGGTCGCCCTCGCTGCCGTGGGGCGGCTCCGCCCCGTCACAGCTCACCAGTTGCCAAAATGTATTCTCCGTGGGCGAGCGGATTTGTCGAGCCCTGCTTATGTGGAATTCTTTTCATTCTGCTAGTCATTATAATTGCCAGTCTTTGGCTTTCTTTTCTTTTCTCTTCTGAGATGAAGTGATAGGACTTGAACATAGCATTCAAGGTGATTTTTTCCAACAATATTTTGGACATGATGGTGGTATAATACTTGGGCTAAGTTCTGTTCACTGAAAAGCTTCTTCGATAGATTCTCTAAACCTAAAACAGAGTAGGAAGGTCAGGCCATTATTATAGAGCATAACATGACTATAATTTCATTCAAAGAGAACTTTTAATCTTTTACATACTAATTGCCCTGAATTTCTTTACTGACTGGTTTGATTATCTTGCCAATCTTAAGGTGCTCCGGCAGCTTTTTTCCATTTGCTCACAGGTCTGGAATTGAATGTGAGATAATAGAAAGGGCTAAAGGTTAAAATTACATACAACTACTTAAATAAAATAAAATCTAGAGATTATCCTGCCAATTACAGACTGGTAAATCTAACGTCAGTACTGGGTGAATAGGTTGAAAATACAATAAAGAATAAAATTGTCAGGCACACAGATGAACATAATTTGTTGGGGAAAAGTCAACATGGTTTCTGTAAAGGGAATTCATGCCTTACTAATCTACTACAGTTCTTTGAGAGGTCAACAGACATGTGGACAGGGAGGATTCAGTGGATACAGTGTACTTAGATTTTCAGAGGTTTTGACAAGGTCTTTCACCAAAGGCCCTTAAGTAAAGTAAGTTGTTATGGGGTAAGAGAGAAGGTGCTCTCCTGGATTGATAACTGGTTAAAAGACAGGAAACAAAGGGTAGGAATAAATGGTAAATTTTCAGAATGGAAAGAGGTAACTAGTGGTGTCCCCCAAGGGTCCGTACTGGGGTTAGTCAGGCTATTTATCCCTTTCTCCAGATCATATCTAAACAGTGAGATGGCAAAATTTGAAGATGATACTAAACTGCTCATGATAGTTAAGACCAAAGCAGACTGTGAAGAGCTTCAAAAAGATCTCACCAAACCAAGTGATTGGGCAACAGAAAGACAAATGAAATGTAATGTTGATAAATGTAAAGTAATGCACATTGGGAAAAATAATCCCAACTATACAAGCAATATGATGGGGACTAATTTAGCTACAACTACTTGAGAGAGATCTTGGAGTCATTGTGGATAGTTCTCTGAAAACATCCACTCAGTGTGCAGCTGCAGTTAAAAAAGCAAATAGAATGTTAGGAATAATTTAAAAAGGGCTAGAGAATAAGGCACAGAGCATCTTATTGCTTCTACATAAAATAACGCACGCCCACATCTTGAATACTGTGTCCAGATGTGGTCTCGTCTCAAAAAAGGGGTATTAGCATTGGAAAAGGGCAACAAAAATGATGGGGGTTTGGAACGGGTCCCATATGAAGAGAGATTAACAAGACTCGGATTATTCATTTTAGAAAAGAGGAGACTAAAGGGGGATATGATAGAGGTCTATAAAATCATGACTAGTGTGGAAAAAGTGAATAAGGAAAAGTTTTTCAGTTTTCCCACAATATAAGAACTAGGAGTCACCAAATGAAATTAATAGGCAGCAGGTTTAAAACCAACAAAAGGAAGCTTTTCTTCAGTCAGCACACAGTCAACCTGTGGAACTCTTTGCCAGAGGATGTGGTGAAGACTAGGACTTCAACAGGGTTCAAAAAAGAGCTAGATAGATTCATGGAGGTTAGGTCCATCAACGACTATTAGCCACGTTGGGTAAGAATGGTGTCCCTAGCCTTTGTCTGGAAATGGATGAAGGGATAGGGATCACATGGTGATTACCATTGTGTTCCCTTCCTCTGGGGCATCTGGTTTTGGCCACAGTCAGCAGACAGATTACTGAGCTAAATGGGCCTTTGGTCTGACCCAGTATGGCCATTCTTATGTTTTTAGGTACGTAAGAACAACCATACTGGGTCAGAACAAAGGTCCCTCTAGCCCAGTTATCCTGTGTTCCCATAGTGGCCAATGGCAGGTGCCCCAGAGGGCAAGTAACATGAGTACTAAAGCCTCCTTTTTTTTGTCTTGAGTTGGTGTATCAGGTTCATCACTAGCAAGCAATGTGTTCTGCATAGCACCAAAGAAGAGGCGTTCTTATTTCTGCAGGAGAAAATAAAGGATTCAGTGAGAAATGAGTCTAGGTTTCACCTTTCATAGTTCAGTCCCAGGTTTACCTCAATCCTACCAACATTGAAAACCTTTCTTTCCTCCTCTGAGCATAGAAAGGGTCACAGTGACTTGACAACTGGGATAAAACCTCACTATCCTTTGGAATTACTTCTCTGCCATAAGGATGTTAAATTGCAGTTACCTAGCTAATTGATTAGTCAATAGGACCACTCTGCAGAGCCTTCATGAATGGCAGCCTCCCCTATCTCCTTCACAGCCTTTGATATCCCCCACCCCTGCTGCCCCATCGGATAGTCAAGTAGTGACTCGACTAGTCGCTCCCTCCCCTCCTTCCTGCCTCTCTTAGAGGGAGGCAGGAAGGGGGAGGAGCAGGAGCCGGTGCTAGATGGAGCCAGCACCAGCTCCTGCTCACCCCTTTTGCTGCCTCTTTGATAGAAGCATCAAGGCGGTTGGGGAGGAGGTGACTAGTTGAGTCATTATTCGTCTATCTAATAAGCTTAAGCTTATCAGATAGATAGTCAACTACTGGTTGGACCTTCCTGGTCTGGCACCATTGGGACCTGATGGATCCTATGAGGAATTTTGCCAGACCAGGGGAGGTCACTTCTAAATCCCCTGCTGCTGTCCTGCACCAGCACCACCCGCTCCTCCTCCACCTGGCCCACTGGCCTCCCAGCCAGCTCTTCACCTCTTGCTAGCCTGCTACCCTACCAATCCTGCTGGGCAGCCATTCCTACCCTGGCTCCAGGATAGGGCTACCGCAGCTCCCAGCCCTAATGGGCAGACTTGCTGCCACATGCTGATGGTGGGCTTAATGCAGGAAGCCCACTGTCCTGCCAGCCCCGCAGGGATTCTTCCCATTGGCCGTCCACTGGGACTTTCTGGTCCTTCAATAGCCATGCCGGACCATGTATATTGCCACACCAGAAGATCCCAGTTAAGAGATTTTCAGCCTATAGTCACTTACATGCCTTCTCTGCCATTCCCTTGCCACTTTCTGAGTCTTGCTTGGCCAAATTTGTGAAAAATTTAAGTACTATTTTTTAAACGAAGGTCTGAACTTATATTCTTAACGAAAACAATAACAACAGGAATAAAGGGTCCAATCTGCATGTTGAAATGGCTTTGTGATTTCTAACCTTTCTGTTTAATACATAAGCATGTTTTACAATTAGCTAAATTGGTGGTAAAGAAGCATCAGATTTCAAAGGTATACAAGATCTGTTCATAAACATCAAGTCTTTCATAATATTCATTTTACTAATTTTTTGTTGCATACAACAGTTATTCCTTAATAGCATTATCAGTTTTGGTCGGCCAGGAGTTGAATGCTACTGCCAACATGACAGTGGAGCCGCAGTAATCCAGCTCCAGTTCCTGATTAATGAGGTTAGTAAAGAGTTTAATTTTTACTGTAAATCAAAAGAATTTACATCATCTTTAAGGCTATGTTTTTAAAGCTTCCAAATACAAATAAGAATATGAATCACGATTTTGTTTGCTGAATAGTGATATAAGGTATGGACAGCAAATAGAACTTATTTTTTGCTTTGTTCTAAGAAATAAAAGAAGTGTACAAATATAAATTATTACCAAAATAATTTTCTATTTGGGGTATTTTATCAAGATAATAGTATTAATAATCTTTCTTAGAAATACTATGGTCAGATATTGCAGAATGGGTAAGCTTGAAGGCTTGTCTCTCTTAACAGAAGTTGGTACAGAAAAAAATATTACCTCATTCACCTCCTCTTTCTAAATATTGCAGAAGCTATTTAGATAGGCCTTTATTGACAAAGATTGTGAATTGAGTAGCTACACATGGAATTTAAAGGGATGCCATTAATATGAAGTATAGGTCATTTAAAAGTGATTAGTTTATCTACACTGGCCAAATGTTGTGGCTTCAGAATTCTGGATTTTAAAGATTTTTTTTTTACACTCTTATTGCTTAGCTCAAACAGAAAAGTAACAAAAATGCTGCCATGCAAAAAGTAAATCTGGCAAAATAAAAATGTTTTTTCTATAGATTCTAAATATAGTATACAGATATGTAACTTGTAAGAGTTAGTAGATGTAAACGTTCACGTAGAATTGTTTTTTAATATATGAACTTTGTGATAGTTTCAAGAATATTCATAAAACGTGATGCAGTAGTCTGGGATCTTGTGGAACAAATGACAAGGGATATAACCAGAATCTCCCTTTCTTTCTACTAAGCAATATGTGACTTATTATGGAAGTAGGCTCTTTACCTGTGTTGAAATACACATTGCATGTTATATTTACTGTGATCGAGTAGCGTAAAATATGTACTTTGTCAATAAATGGAAATGGTACTCATTTCTATGTTTTATTATTGTCCTGGTTGCATTTTACCTCAAAAGTCAATTTTTAAAGTTGAAGCTGCTCCCTAAAGAACAAACTTACTATAAAACTTTTCAGTTTTAATCATGGTCTTGCTATATATTTTCTTCATGTTGATGTTGGTAAACAGGTCTGTGGAAACTTATTATTACTTAAGTGAAAGATGCTATATACGTCTAAGTGTGAATGATACTTTTTCTTAAGGGAGCTCTTGTGAGTGCCTTGGCTGATGACACCTTACACCTGTGGAATTTACGTCAAAAGAGACCGGCTATCCTTCATTCACTCAAATTTAACAGAGAAAGGTAAGAATTGGGTCATGATCAACTGAAAATGTATATTTTTAAAAGTATGTGTGTGTAGGTGTGCAATATATTTTAAAGAACAGTTAGTTTGCAATTAATCAATCTCAAGAATATCTTACCTACACGGCCACATATTAAGATTCTGGTCCTGCAACCGATTGCTTAGGCTTTAGTTGCAGAATAATTGGGACCTAAGTTAGTTGATTCAAGTAGAAACACTAAGTAACTAAGGTATTTAAACACCCGTTTATTTTCTGTACAGTTACTTGCAACTCAGTTGTCTCACAAGAAGGTGTGCTAAAGTTAACATGATTAAAATTACTTATAGCCAGATCCAAAACACAATAAAGTAAATAGAAGTCTTTCCAGAGAGTAAATGCACTTTGAATTTGACACTTCATTATCAGTTGTATTTACATGTCCAGTGTATCTTTTGACTTCCTTTGAAATTAAAAGGAATTAAAGAAATTGAAAACTTGTAGCCTAATGGAAGACTAGAATGTCATTGATTAGTAAAATGCTATTCCTAATTTAAGTACTAAGTACAACAAAAGCATGCTTGTGTGGATAGGGTAAACATTCTATAGTACAGGTTGAACCTCTCTAATCTAGCACACTCTGGTCCAGCAAATCCGTGGCCTAGCATGATGTTAGTTATCATGGGGGTGGTCAAGTTTCCCACAGTCCCCTTTTAGAGTTTATTTACAGCCACCAGTCCTGACTCTCAGTGCTCTGTGCTGTTATTTAGCTCCAGTTTACCCCTAAATGTCTTCTAAGAGCTCAGTAAGCAGTTGAAATGATGGTAATGCTTCTAGGCCCAGGGGTGTGCAATAATTTTTGATGGTTAAGGGCCACACTCTTCCATATTAAAGGAGAAGGTACAGGGTCTAGGATAGGATGTAAGCGAGTGGTCGACTAATCGATAAGCCTGGGCATTTCCCTTTCCCTCCCCCCACCGCTGTCTCTGTATCAGAGGCAGCATGGGGGCAGGGGAAACAGAAGCAGGAGCTGGTGCTCTCTCACAGCTCGAGGACAGGGAAAGAGGCAGGGGAGGCTGCCTGTCCACCAGGTACTTTACCACATTTAAACTGCAGAGCCACAACGGGGGAACTCCCGGCTTAAATCTAGGCTTTTCAGTTAATTGAAATGACTACATTTAACACATGATACATGATACAGAGGCAGTAGTGTGGGTTGGCAGGGGACTCTGGGGAGTGAACCAGAAGCCAGGAGCACACTGACTACTGGCTCTGCCCCCGTGGAGTATTTTAGTAATCATTCAATAGCTAAAAATCGTGGCTACGTGATTACTAAAATACGCAAAATCTAACATCCCTAGATTGTAGATGTTGACTGCAATGTCATTGGCATAAGTGTGGGATCTTTGATAAATGTGTGACTCTTTCACAGATAAAAGATACTTTGAGTATGATATATATGAATTTTAGCAGGATAAAAGCAAAGTAGGTAACCAAATGTGAGCAATCTATCAGGAGCTGCAAAGACAAATTTTGCATGTTCTCTGGTTATAAACAACTGTTTGTGTCTCACTATCAAAATTATTTTATTTACATAATTTAATTAATTTCATGGTCTCTAAATTAGACATTTAGATCTAATATTTAGACAATCTAGACATAGACATAATTTAGATCTGCAAAAAAAAGGCCTCGTGAGATATTAAGTGGTCAAAATACTCTCTAGAATGCTAACAAATGCCTTCAGTACTACATTCACATTTGGTATTGTGGATTAAGTTTTACTAGCTTCCTTGAATGGTCGAAAGAAAACTGACCATATTGTTTATAAAATAAAACAAAACAAATTACATACTCCAACTCTGTTAGGGGATAGACGCGTGAAGTAACATTGTATTATGATTACTCCTGGGAAACATAGGTATATTGAAGGCAAATAATTCTAAATCCTCCATTCTTGGCGTGTAATGTACTTCTGGAAAGTGTACAATGAATTTTATTTAACTGGATGATAAGTACTCTTAGTAAGTTTTGTGTTTTTATATAAAAATTATTTTTAATTATTTTGATATAGTTTACAATGCCTTTGCTCGGATCAGTTAATTTCTTTGGCTTTTTTTTGGTACAATAAGGGTATATCTACACAGCAGGGCTAAAGTCAAATTAAGCTATGCAACTTCAGCTATATCAATTGCATAGCTGATATATGCACTGTCTACACAGCAAGAAGTCAAAGGAAAAACACTCTTCCTTTGACTTCCCTTACTCCTCATGAAATGACGGTTACCATGAGTCACAGTAAGAAGTCCTCTAGCGCAACATTATTTCGAAATAAAGGCTTGTAGTGTAGATGCTCACTATGTTATTTTGGAATAATGTCAGTTATTCCAAAATAACACTGCTGTGTAGATGTACCGAATGGGAAGAGAAATTTCCTGTAAGCATAGTTGTATGACTTGTGACTTGAAAATAACCTAGGCCAACTTATTAAAAAATAATCTTCAGGATGTCATTTTTATTGTACTTGGATTTTTATTATTTGCTTACAGCTGATACTAATACCTCAAATATCAAATACTGAAATTAATTCTTATGCTAATCTTTTGTAATTTAAAAACATTTAAACATTTAATATTTGTATAGTTACAAATATACATAAATTATCCAAATTGGAAAAGATCATAGAACAAGTTAGATCACTTTGCTTTTATGTCCTTGCACCGCTCCAAAGCATACTACTCTTCAAAATAATCTAGTATTGAACATTTGAGACATTTGAAAGGGGTCTTTGCACAATGGGATCAATACTGAAAAAAACTCTTAAAGACAGTTGCTGTAGGATAAGTAAGCATTTTTTTTCCTTACATAAATTGTTCCAATGATTAATTACATTCGGTATTTCAAACTTGAAATAAAGATGCAAATTTTAAAATTTCAACTTCTAGCTATTGGTTCTTGCTAAACCCTTGTAGTTTTGGGTTTCTTACCCTTGTGTGTGTGTGTGTGTGTGTGTGTGTGTGTGTGTGTGTGTGTGTGTGTGTGTGTGTGTATGTGTATATATATATATATATATATATATATGTTTCTTTGAGAAATGGTGAGAGAGAGAGAGAGAGGGATGTAAGCGACTAGTCAACTAACCAGTAGGCAGGAGCTTATCAGTTAGCACTATCAACTCGTCACGTTCCCCCCATTAGTATCACCCCATTTGCAGCTCTGCAATATTGAGAGACGGGAGCCAGTATGCTAAGACACCGGCTCAGCACCTGCTCCTGCAGGTGATGAGTCAGCCCACATAACCATAGGAGATGAGTGGGTGAGGAAGCAGGTTATGGGGGTTGACCCATCACCTGCGGGAGCCAGGACTGAGCTGGCATCTTCACACACCGACTCACCAGTCCCTTATAACGCAGAGTGGCAGTGTGGGAGATTATTCTGGGACCCGGCACAAGCCAGATTGAGCACTGTAATGCAATCCTTATCAAGTAGTCAATAGAAAAAATCTGTCGACTACTTGATTAGGAAGTAACCACATTTTAACATCCTTAGTCTAAGATACAGAAATAATAAATGGCTATTCCGAGGTGTTTTTTCAAATACAAGAATATATCTTAAATGTATAGGATATGGATGCTGAAAATGATTGGTTGAAATATAGATGTTGAGGGAATTGATCATAGAGAAGACTTCTGATCAGGCACTGTACACCCTCTCTCAGACTCTATTCTGTTAATACATGTTATAGGACAGCCATTCAAGTTTTAGCGCTTATTTTTTATAGTCACACAGACATCGCCACATAAAATGACACTGAACATAATAATTGCTTCCTTATCACTCACTGCAGTCCATTCAAAACCAAAACAGCAAGCATCAACCTTTTTGATTTTCAAATATTTGTAATAAAGGAGACCAAAACTTTTCTGAAAAGTTGCAGCTGTCTAGTGGTTTTTTTTGTTTTTTTTAATTGATGGAAATGACATTTGGCAATACTTTCTTAAGCTTATTCATCAAAGTCAACTGCACTACTTTAACTAGTGGTGAATACCTAATTGTGTGTTTGTCAATATATAGGGCATATGCAGTGTGCATGCTTTGTACATTATAGGAAATGCATGGGAATGTCTGTATCATAAGGAAAATATATACACAAGGGATCGAAACTGGACTAATGGAGTCAATCAAAAAACTCATACAAACAGCTTTGGGCATCACAGTGGCTCAGGAAGAACTCCCTGAATGCACAGATCTAATGTGATGTACAGTGGAAGATAGATGACCGATGGGTCAGATCCTGAAAGAAACAGTTACCCCAAAAAACATACACAATTAGAATGTAATTAGTCTTCAGCTGGAAATTGAAAAGCACTGCTGAGTTATATTGCTTGATAGCATTGGTGCTACCTAATCTTTCAGTAGACATTTTCTAAGGAAATAGCTCTTCCATTTGTTCCAGCTCAACTTTATAGTTTCAAATTATAAGTAGAAACAGAAAAATAAGGAAAGGAGCTGTGAATGGGTGGGGGGTGGGGATGAAATAAACACAGCATATGATGAATTTTGTTCTTTAGAGACAGTACATTTACCAACAAAAAACTTTGACTAAAGTTAAAGTTGCTTGTCAGTTCTTTGTACCTTTCCAGAGCATGAAAGTTAGAAGCTAAAAACAGAAAGCTCTCAGAACCAGTAAAAGTTCTCAACCCCACAAAAACAGGGACATTAGTAAAAGCCAGAAAATTGACAGTATGTTAAAGTGAAGGTTGTGCTTCCTGAAAATCAGCAAGAGCATTATTATGTAGCTAATTTTAAAAATTAAAAACACTCTTAACACCTTCAACTCATTTTGTACTTCAAGTACTGTACATTTAGAGGATACATGTTTTCATAGATGATAAACATTTACTCTGCTTTACTTTAGTATAACCTTACGTATAAAACAGCCTTTCTGTCACATCCATAATGAAATATATAGGACCATTTAGGATGTACTACTACTGTGTTTGTTCAAGAGGATGTTGTATATTGGAAGCAAATCATATTGGGTAGTGATACTTTTTCTTTTAATCATCTTTGCCTTGTCTTTATATTTCCCTTCCAACAGGGAAAAGTAAAGTAAAAAGCTCTACCAGTCCTTATGCCTCAACTATGGTAGTTTTGGATGAGGAAAACAGATAGCAGGACCAGATTGTGTTGGAGTTACTTTAAAAGATTCTTGATGCTAACATAAATATGATACCTTAGATCCTGTAGCAGGCTCAATCTGGTTTTCCACACTGGATCTTAAAAGTAGATATTTACATATGGAAGTGGATCCAAAATAGAGGAAAAACTACTTTTACACCTGGATAACACCTTTGGCAACTTGAAGTGATTGATTCACTTGTGCAAAGCGCCAGCCACATTTAAGAGACAACTAGAAAAACTATTACATAGTATGCCTCTTTCAGCTTGTTATATCTGAATGATATCTTGGTGCATACTACAGCCCTTGAACATATATTGATAAATTTACAAATGGTCTCTGGTAAGCTGAATGTTTCACACACCCCATCCCAACATGTGAATTGTTTTAAAATGGAGTAATTTATCTTGGGCACACAATCGGTGTGGAAGGAATTTCGACTGATGAAAAATAGAGGTGGTACAGACTGGCCAACTCGTTTGTCATTAATAGATACATAGAGCTTTGTAGAGCTCTGCTTCTGTTGCAGAGGATTTATTGGTGGTTTTTTGCTGGTGCTTCAAAACTGCTGCATAACTTGGGTGAGAATGGAAATTATTCCAGTGGTCAGTAGAGTGTGAAGAGCCATTTTCACCGTGGAAAAAGTGTCTTGTGATTGCTCCTGTCTTTGCCTATCTATGTTTCAAAACAGTTTTTATGTTGAACGAAGATGCTAATGCTTTCATTTGGGGTCAGTGTTGACACAAGAAAATAAAGGATTGTAAAGGGTGGCTGCTTATATCAAATATCTAACTTTTCCTGAGAGAGATTCGTATAGTACCTGAAAAGATCTCTTGCCAGTGGTTAAATTTGTAGAATATTTTCATCACTATTTGTATGCAAGAACATGTAAGGTCAAAACAGACTATGCATCCTTGTAATGGCTCTTCAGATTCAGAATAACCTGAAAGGCAACCTACCCAGGTGGTTGAAAAACCTGTAGTACTATGATTTCACAACTGCACATGTCTGGGCACAGACATGGTAGTGCTGATGCTTTGTTGACAGTCTAATTGCAAATAGTGTCTTCCATCGGAAATCAGGGAATTTCATTGCTAAAGGAAATAGAATTTCTTAAGAAGAAATGACTGCCATCTTTCCATAGTTTGCAGAAGTGCAAATGTTCCTGGGGTCATAGGACTAGACTTTCTAAAACAACTACAATCTTCCCAAAGAGAGAATTTTAATATAAGAATATGTGATGGAAAAATCCATTGGCCAATGTGGCCACTCTGAAATTCAGTATCCCTTCACAATACCACAATAAATGCTTTCAAGTTACAGTGAGAGAACCTGAAGTTAAAAGGTGAAATAGATTAGATGATAAAATATTATATAGGAGATGGAGGAAGGGGAAAGCAGGTGATGGATAAAGGTATTAGCTGGTTTACTAATACAAATTAAAAGGAAATTCTGGGGTTGTGATTTTAAAACTTCAGAACACTTCAAGGTTTCACAAATCTTAGCGAAGCTTGGAGGATTTCTGTTGCATAAAGTTCAGGCAGGATGCAGAAAAACTGATGCTTGCATACAAAGAAGGGCTCTCCTCTCTGACACAGTATTTTGTGAGGGCACCAGAGGAGTGTATTACTGTTTGTATTCTTGGACCTCTGCATGAGACAAAGGCTAGTAAGCAATATCTTGAAGTAGCTTCTGACTAATTCACAAAATGAACTGAAGTTTACCTAATAAGAAATCAAGACATTCTGGCAGTAGCAGAAATCCTAGTGAATATTTTTGTCACCCAATTGGGGAGTCCCTGTTGAGTTTCAAACAGCAAAAGAAGACTCTTTATCTTTAAAGTGTTTCAACATGGATTCACAAAAAATGCAACATCCCAGCTCATCCATAGTCTGATGGGATTCAGGTTTTTATAGAACAGCACCAAAAGGACTAGTAACAGATTATCTCGTTCCCTTTCATGGTTGAGTGGCTCTCAACCTTTCTAGACTGTAATACCCCTTTTCAGAAGGCTCATTTCTCTTGCATGCCCCCAAGTTTCAACTCACTTAAAAACTAACTTGCTTACAAAATCAGACCTAAAAATACAGAAGCATCATAGCACACTACTACTGAAAAATATTTACTTTCTAATTTTTACTATACAGGCAGTCCCCGGGTTACGTACAAGATAGGGACTGTAGGTTTGTTCTTAAGTTGAATCTGTATGTAAGTCGGAACTGGTGTCCAGATTCAGCTGCTGCTGAAACTGATCAGTTTCAACAGCAGCTGAATCTGGACGCCAGTTCTGACTTACATACAGATTCAACTTAAGAACCCCAGGCATCACCAAGTCAGCTGCTGCTGATTCCCGGGGCAGGGGCTTCCTGTAGTCAGCCACTGGTCAGTTTCAGCAGTGGCTGACTTGGGGACGCCTGGGGCAGAGCAGCTGGGGTGCTGCCGGGTTGGTCCAGTAGTGCCCAGAGTGGCGCTACGGGACCAACCGGCAGCGCCCCAGCTGCTGTACCACAGGCGTCCGGAGCAAAGCCGTGGAGCACGGGGGCAGCGGGACAGCCCAGATGCGTCTGGGCTGCCCGCGTGTTCCGCGGCTTTGCTCCCCGTCCCCCTGGTCTGCAGACGAGGGAGACGGGGAGCAAAGCAGAGCAAAGCCAAGGAGCACGCGGGCAGCGGACAGCCCAGACGCGTCTGGGCTGTCCGCTGCCCGTGTGCTCCGCCGCTTTGCTTCCTCTCCCTGGTCTGCTGGAGACCAGGGAGACTGGCCCCGTTCGTAACTGCGGATCCGACATAAGTCTGTACAATTGTAATATCTGCCTGTACAGTTATAATATCTATAAATATTGTTCTTACAAGTCAGTGTATAGTGTATACTCTTGCTAGAGAAAATTTAAGCATAGCTTCTGATAAGATGAAAAGGCTTTATGATGAAGGCCATCTGAAGAAACTTTTTAAAAAGGGGACCTTATCTGATTTCAAAATCCTAGAAAAAGACAGCTAAGCACCCAAAGCTAATAAACTTCTAGAGGGACCCTATATAGTATTGACACAATAAATGAGGTTGTGTATAGAATACAGCTGAGTTCCAGGACTAAAATCAAATTATCCATAAGGGCTATTCAGGGTAGGACATGATTTTCAGCATGGCTAATATCTGATACTGAGAGTGTTGCTGTGGAAGTTGAGTAGTGAATTAGAACAAAATGGACATATTCTGTGTCATCCAGTAAATTCCACTGAATTAATACATACATTTCAAGACTCGAAAGGGACTCCACTACCTCACACCATGATTGACTTCTTTTTTTTTTTTTTTTTTTTTTTTTTTTTTTTTTTTTTTTTTTTTAAAGACAGAGAAATACAGAGAAGGCTGCTGAAGTCAAGCTGGACAAGCAGTGTGTGAAAAGTAGAGAGGGGGATTTGAAGTCTGGTTTTTACTATAAAATGTTTAGGGTTGAACTCAAACTATATCCTAATGTTTGATTCCTCTTGGGTTTAGGGTAATAGGACTTTTATATTATTTATAAATAAGATTGCATTAAAGGTATCTACTTCATAAAACTTTCTCTGAACTGGAACAACCAGCAAGACTCTGAAGTTTTGGCTAACGCTTTGGTTCAAAAAGTGATAACAATATAGTAAAAACCTAAAGAAAATGGACATTATCTTGACATTGGAACGGTTACAGTAGTGTGCTTTGTGATGGCAGTTAAGTCTGCAAGGGGGCTTAATCTGGTCTTTCTTTCCTGCCCCTTTCCTATATTTGAGGGGAGGTAATGTTGCTGGAAAACTGAAAATCAGGACTCCTTAGTTTAAATCCTTTCTCTTCGACAGACTAGGTAGTCTTGGTACTCCACTTCTGTAGTATCCATTTGTCAGATGAGTATGCTGGTACTGGTGCTGGAAGGATGTTGAAAAACTTAATGATTATGGGCAGTTCTACACTGATCTAACTTAAATTGCTTCAGCGTGGGCAAAAGACCATTTCGCTATCTACAATACATGATGCAAGTTTCACACTGTCTATACCAGTGGGTATGACAGTGGGAGATGAGACAATTTGACTCTTGTCAGAATACTAATTTCAAAATTCTTTCCTGCTTAAATGAAAGAATTTACGGTCTGTCTGGTGTTCAAATCTTTTTTTTTTTTTTAAACTACACTTTATTTTTTCATTATTGAGCTCAGTTTTGCAGTTACCATGGATTTAATGTTGACTTATATGCAGGTGAAACTTCAGACATGATGAATCCTTGCTTTTTAGGTAAGGAGGGTTTTGGTGGTGATAATTTGTTCTTCCTTTTCTTTTTTTATCCTGCTAAGATTGAGAGTCTTAAAGTCAAGACTGTCCAGAGCTCTTTATAATCTATGTGAAGTAACAGACTGTGGCCAGAATTTTCAAACTGGGGTGCCTGAAGTTAATCTCCTAAATTCATATGCAGATTGTCAAAGGTTCTGAGCCTCTCACAGAATTCCTTTTCACAGTGAATCTGAGAATATAGGAACTGAATTTGTTGGTATTTAGTTTCTTAACATATTTACACCTCTGTCATTTAAAATGCTAGATATCTCAAGGACCTGCACTAGTGCAGAGAATTAAAAATCCCCTTAATGCTCTTGAATCAGGCTTCCTATAAAATATTGAAGAAGCTACAGAAAATTCACTGATGCATAATAAGTCTATGTATAAACATAAATCTACAGTTTCCTATTGTAGTCTAGTTTTCTGAAGTTTTAAACTGAGTCAAATTAAATTTGGTGAATTTGCCAATCTTAATTTTCTTTTTAGGTATCAAACAGTGTAGAAAACAATAAGTAACCTACATATTCCCTTTTGTGTCCAATCTCCACTTCCTCAGTTTTTACTCTTGACACTGATCATACACAGCTGCTTCATCAGGATGTCAATCCGGATAGTTGTCTATTACACTGATTCCAAAACTTAGCCTAGAGACCTATGCGCACGTATCCCAAATGTCAAAAATTTTGTTTCTAAGGCAGATGTTCCCTTGTCTATAAAAGGAAAACATACCTTCTGGTTGTTTGATAAAAATTTTGCTGATGCAAACATAGTATTTCAGTGCATGCAGAATTCTTGAGGTCTCAGAAACAGGCTTGCTTAGCTGAATAATTTAATATAACTATATGACATGCCATCACAATAACTGGCAAGTAGCATAGAAATAAATGAAGGTTGAACTTACCTAATATCTTCAACCATTGTATCCAACTCTCTGTCCTCTGATTAACTCTGAAAAGCTCTAAGTGTCTATTCTAAATTCTGTCCTGGTTATCAAATTTGTTTTCGTTGAGATTAATTTACCCTTTTATTAGGACTATAGTTGCCTCATATTCTAAATACAAGATTAGAGACTTCAGTCTCATCTCTTTTTGCAGCAAATGATTCCTGTATGGTACTTTACCACTTGTAAGACAAGTATCCCAAATGATAGTCATGGAAGTTTAATTATACCATACTTTTTCTACGCATGTATATGTAAAGTTATGTATGTGTATAAAACGTGTGCACAAACATTTTAAAGTGTGTGTGTAAGCCGTAAAAATTTTTAAAATATTTGTACATTGAGCACAGATGCTGAGTAGTTTTACCAGTGTTGGTGGAAGTCAGACTTCTGTATTACATGCAGCTGCTTACTTTCATGAAATTTAATTTGCATGTTAAATCTTATTTTTACTATATCAGTATATTAAAATATTTTTAATGTTCTGTAGGATGCAAAGCTTTTACTGCATTTAATTCGGGAATAATTCCATTATTTCTATCCATTAATTACTTAGCTCTTTAACTTAAATTTACTCAGTCCCTCTTTCATTTTACATGTGCAAATGCTGTACTGAAAATGTGAACACAAATTATGGTAAACGAGAGAAATTTTTCTTGATTTGCTTGGCAATTCAGGAATAAAAAATCAACTAATATAAAATTGACATTACTGTATTTTCACACTGTAAACTTACACCTCTATTTTGTTGACGTTCAGTTTATAGTATATGTGACTATCTAAAAGACAACTTTATTGTTTAATGTTTGTTTTTGAACTGTTACAGGCATTTTATGTGAAAATTGACAGTGACCTAAATGTATGACGTAACAAGTATTTACATGAGTTTAATGACTCTGCAGTTTGCATTTTTAAAATCATCCAGTTACTCTGAATGAAAAGTAGTCCCATAGATTAGTGTTCTCAATTGATTGCAGATTGTCACTCTGTCCTTCAACAAATCAAGGAAGTCTCGCGATGAATAGATGTTTTGATTGATTTAACAAGCAATTACTTTGTGATGTACTGTAGGGAAATTAAAGGTTGGTTTACAAGGATTCTTATTTTAATGAAAACATGGTTGAAGACTAACAGTCATATATTTGGTACTTTACTTAAGTAAAATAATTTTTTTAATAAGCTAGTACAAATGTCCATGATATTTCTTTGAGATGTCCATAATGAAGTTATATTTTTTCAATTAACTGTGTCTTGTTCTAATTAGTGTTTTGATCTCTTGTGGTATGATCATGATAAACATTTTTCTTAAATATGTTTGACAGTTTCAGAGGCATATGTATGCAACTAGCAAAGGGAAATCCTTGAAGAATATTTGCAAATTTCTTCTCCAAGTGATCTTCATAGCTGTTAATCTATTCCCATACACAATTATGCAAATTATTTTTAAATTCATTAATGTAAAGTAAGGAAGTTTTATAGTCAATGTATTTGGATCAGTGCTCTACAGTGTCATGATGCATTAGATTTGTTTCCTGGTTGCTAAGTTTTTAATTGGTCAAATGTATATACACAAAGATTTGATAAGTATGCTTGGTCTTGATCCTAAAGACATATAAGTTAGGTAACTTTTTTTTTTTTTTTTTTTTGGCTGTGTTTTCTGGGAAGGAAAGAGCTAGATTTTTCTTAAAATGTTAAACACTTTCACCTATCTTGAAATTATTCAATCTCAAAATATTACATTTTTAGTAACATTAAACATTAATATACAAAACAAATATCTCTCATCCCTATATACTTTATAAAAAACCCTCTATTTGCAATATTTTTCTCGTGCAAATGAAATAAAAAAAACACAGGAAAAGCAATACAATGTATTCTGCTGATTTGCTGAAAGACACATTTTTAGGTAGACAGTTTTTCAGTTAAACCTCATTAACAAAGGAACAGTTTTATTTATTTATATACTGGATTCATGCCAGTAGACAGTGCTAAACATTGAAAGAAAATAGCCCAATCAAAGTGGGCAGACTTTGTCAGCTAGAATTCTTTCAGCTCTTTTTTTATGAGGCTAATACTTTTGTCTCCCTTTCCCAAACTTTGGATTTGTGTGGAAACTCATCTACTGAAGGATGTTACATTTTCTGCTAAGAAAAAAAACTATCTTCTTTTTAAACGTTTATTTTGGTTTATTTTATTATCTTCAAATTAATCAGTTTTATTTGCAGAGATAATTTTTATTTTAAATGTCCTAAGTTTTGGAGAAGGGACCTGAACATTTGCTTTTAGTTCTTTCTGATAGGCTGCTTAGGAGTTTATAGTTGATTGGATAAATGAGAGGGTACATTGGTTTTCTTGAAGGCCTTCTATGTTCTCATGTAGTCACTTTTTATGGAATACAGAGTGTTAGCAAATTTTACAGTAACAAGTCACCAGGACCAGATGGCATTTACCCAAGAGTTCTGAAAAAACTCAGATATGAAATTGCAGAACTATTAACTGTGGTTTGCAGCCTGTCCTTAAATCAGTTTTTATGTCTAAAAACTGGAAGATAGCCAACATGATGCCAATATTTAAAAAGAGCTCCAGAGGTGAGCCTAGCAATTACAGACCAGTAAGTCCAACAGTACCGGGCAAATTAGTTGAAACTATAGTAAAGAATAAAATTGTCAGAAAGGCAGATTAACATAATTTGTTGGGGAAGAGTCAACATGGTTTTCTGTAAAGGGAAATCATACCTTAGAAATCTACTACAGTTCTTGAAGAGGTCAACAAATATATGAACAAGGGGGGTCCGGTGGTTATAGTGCAGCGGTGCGCAACCCGTGGGTCTTGACCCCCAAAGGGGTCGCGGCTGTCTTCTGGGGGGTTGCAGTGCTGGGCCAGCCACCATTTTTTTTCCCCGGCTTGGCATACACACAGTGGGAGTGGGGGAATCGGCAGGCGAGCGGAGCGGCATTTAAACTGTATAGTGTACTTAGATTTCCAGAAAGCTTTTGATAAGGTCTTTCACCAAAGGCCCTTAAGTAAGGTAAGTTGTCGTGGGATAAGAGGGAAGGTCCTCTCATGGATTGAGAGAGAGGTTACTAGTGGTGTCCCCCCAAGGGTCCATACTAGGGTCAGTCCTATTCAAGCAATTTACCAGGCTATTTGGTTCTTTCCCCAAATCACTTATAAACAGTGAGGTGGCAAAATTTGCAGATGATACTAAACTGCTCAAGATAATTAAGACCAAAGCAGACTGAGAAGAGCTTCAAAAATATGTCATCAAACCAAGTGATTGGGCAACAGAAAGGCAAATGAAATTAAATGTTGATAAATGTAAAGTAATGCACATTGGGAAATCCCAACTATACATGCAATATGATGGGGACTAATTTAGCTATAACTACGTGAGAGAGATATTGGAGTCATTGTGGATAGCTCTCTGAAAACATCAGCTCAGTGTGCAGCTGCAGTTAAAGTGCAGTTAAAAAAGCAAAGAGGCTGTTAGGAACAATTTAAAAAGGGCTAGAGAATAAGACCAAGAACATCTTATTTCTTCTGTATAAAACCATGCGCGCCTACATCTTGAAAACTGTGTCCAGATGTGGTCTTCTCATCTCAGAAAGGTATATTGGCCCTGGAAGAGGTTCAGAAAAGGGCAACAAAAATGATAGGGGTTTGGAATGGGTCACATATGAAGAGAGATTAAAAAGACTTGGACTTTTCATCTTAGAAAAGAGGAGACATGATAGAAAAGGGGGATATGATAGAGGTCTATAAAATCATAACTGGTGTGGAAAAAGTGAATAAGGAAAAGTTATTCAGTTTTCCCACAGTATAAGAATTAGGAGTCACCAAATGAAATTAATAGGCAGCAGGTTTAAAACAAATAAAAGGAAGCTTTTCTTCAGTCAGCACACAGTCAATCTGAATGGTTACCCTAGTCTCTGTTTGTCTGGAAATGGATGACAGGATAGGGATCACATGATGATTACCTGTTGTGATCCCTCCCTCTGAGGCATCTGGTTTTGGCCACAGTCCGCAGACAAGATACTGGGCTAAATGGATCTTTGGTCTGATCCAGAATAGCCGCTACATTCTTCTGTTATGTATTAGGTCTGCCTGTGAAGATATAAAATCATAGAATACTAGAACTGGAAGGGACCTTTAATAATTTTTGTTGCTCTTCTCTGGACCTTCTCCAATTTCTCCACATCTTTCTTGAAATGTGTTGCCCAGAACTGGATGCAATACTCCAATTGAGGCCTAATCAGTGCAGAGTAGAGCGGAAGAATGACTTATCATGTCTTGCTCTCACCACTCCTATTAATACATCCCAGAATCATAGTTGCTTTTTTTGCAGCAGTGTCACGCTGTTGACTCATATTTAGCTTGTGGTCCACTATGAGCCCTAGATACCTTTCTGCAGTACTCCTTCTTAGACCGTTGCTTCCCATTCTGTATGTGTGAAACTGATTCTTCCTTAGTAAGTGGAGTACTTTGCATTTTTGCATCTTAAACTTCATCCTATTTACCTCAGACCATTTCTCCAGTTTTTCCATATGATTTTGAATTTTGACCCTATCCTCCCAAGCACTTGCAACCCCTCCCAGGTTGGTATCATCTGCAGATATGATAATTGTACTCTCTAAGCTATCCTCTAAATAGTTGATGAAGATATTTAACAGAACTGGTCCCAAAACAGACCTCTGCGGGCCCCCACTTGTTATGCCCTTCCAGCATGACTGTGAACGATTGAGATCTACTCTCTGAGAATGTTTATCCAGCCAGTTATGCACCCATCTTATAGTATCCTCATCTAAGTTGCCCAGTTTATTGATAAGATGATCACATGAGATGGTATCAAATGCCTTACTAAAGTCTAGGTATTCCTCGTTCACTGCTTCTTCCTTATCCACAAGACTTGTTATCCTATCAAAGAAAGCTATCAGTTTGGTAGCATTGTCACCTGCCAAAGTTTCTCGTGTTGCAGTTTCCTTGATGATATTATGGCAATCCTCTTTTCCCCCTTAAACTCCATATCCAGAAAGAAAAAATTACATTCATCTAAATTTATGGTCAACTAACTTTACATCTTACATGAATTTGTAGGGTTTTTTGTGCCTATCCTTACCATTCTTCACCAATGGCTAGCTAACTACAAAAGCAGCTTCTCCTCTCTTGGAATTCACACCTCCAGATCAGCTACTAGAAGTGGGCCTCATCCTCCCTGATTGGATCCACCTCGTCCTCTCCAGCCTGATTCTGGCCTGCATATTTATACCTGCCTCTGGAAATTTCCATTACATGCATCTGGTGAAGTGGGTCTTTGCCCACGAAAGATTATGCTCCAACACTTCGGTTAGTCTATAAGGTACCACAGGACTCCTCACCGCTTTTGCAGATTCTTCACCATGTCTCCCAGAATCTTTTCTCAATTTTTTGAGGTACTTAAATGGGCAGGTTATAACATGCCACTTTAAAATTCTGAATGATAATAAGTTGTTGTATAATGTAGAACAGTGGCTCTCAATTGTGGTTCACAAAAGTCTTTCAGTTGGGGAATGAATATTATTTAGATATCTTCTTAGTTTTACAAGTTACAGAAAAGGGACTACTAAATCTATACAACTGAAATTCATACAATTGTTCACATTGATCATATATTATACACTGAAATGTAAGTACAATATTTATATTCTAATTTATTTATTTTAATTATATGGTAAAATAAGAAAGTAATCCATTTAAATGTGCTTTGACACTTTTTGTGTTTTTATGTCTGATTTTTGTAAGCAAGCAATTTTCAATTGAGATGAAACTTGATGGTATGCAAAACAACTCAGTATCTGGAAAAAAGTTGAGGACTACCAATGTGGAACATGTGATGACAAAGGCATGGATAGTAGAGCAAAAGCTATATCTATGGAAAAACAGCACAGACCTGTTGTAAATGGTAAATTATAAACGCAGTATTAGTTGAGGATCTAGCAAGACACCCCCCCACACACACACACACAGAATGACAAAGAATTATGGGGTGCTCTCCTATTGCCACTCCTTTTGCTTGTTTTCCTCAATTCTAGATTGTATTTAATTTAGCTAGCCTATATCCAAGCTCAAATCTTATTCTGAATTTGAGCAAGCTTTTCCATTGTGCTATTTTGAGATTGAATTGTAGGTCTTTAGAGAGTGTGGTTCACTAACTAACATGCATCTGTGACATCTCAGCATGCTGTAATGCTAGTACTGCCGAAATTTAGTGGAGCTAACCCATGGGGCCTACAACATGCTTCTAACAGCATGTGTATTTTATGAGGTGGTAGGTTATAACAGTGTGTTACCAGGCTACCTGCTAGTTCCTGTGCATTCTGATATATTGTGACATTTCCTACTGTGATATGTTACCTTATTTCACTCTCTCAGAAGTATTTCTTATAAAGCACAAAACTCAGATTTCCAGCCAAGTTGTTTTGGATCTGCAGCACTGGGAATTTAAAAAAAAATATTAAAGGCTACCTGAGGAAATCAGTAGAAAGAAAGAAAGAAAAACTCTATCAAATGTTTAAAGTATTACTCTATACATTATTGCATAGTCTTCTATTAAGTTTATTTTCTTAAACTACTGCCTAGAAATAGACTGGGAAAACAAATATACTTATTCTAGAGTTGACAAACAAAAATCTCCCTTACAGGGTCAGAGATTGGGGGTTTAAGATACCTGGAAAGTGAACCTTCTACGAACATTTAAAAAAAACAGAAGCAAGCTACTTTTTTTTTTTTTTAACAAATTTATTTTAAAATATTCTTTGTGAACAGAGGTGTGAGGGATGATGGCTTTCACTTACAGCCTTTCACTCTGTGACATCCTAAACTCATTGCATGCTATGATGAGATCCTTTAATTTTACTAAAGTAGTATAGCCTACTCCTGAATGAAAAATGATTGCTTATAAGTGAACAATAATCCCACACAGCACTTTATGACAAAATTGATGATTGTGCAATTTGCACAGGTAACCAGAAAGAGTGTCCTCCCTCTTAATGGGAGTGGGTGGACTTGGGACTTTAATTAATACAAATATTCAATAGAAAGTATTTTGGAATCCTACTCTTTCCCATGCATAACTAGAACTAGTTTTAAGTTTCTGTTGCTTCACTTCCAGTTTTCCATCATCCTGTCTTTAAATGAACAAAACAAGAATACAAAGTTACGGTGCAGGGCATGATAGAAGACTTTATCAAAGATATGCATATTAAAGCAGTGCTTACCAACGTTTTTTATGCTGCAGACTGGCAAACCAATCTACAAACATTTGGTGGACCAGTAATATTTTATTCACATATTTGCATATTCACTATGCAAATAATGAATATGCAAATATGTCAATTAAATGTTGTTTGACACCCCCCTCCTATGCCCATGCCCTTTGACCCTTTGACTTCTGACTCCTACAGCCCATGCCAACACTCTTTCTTGCCCCATGACTCCACCCCTGCACTCACCAGAGTGAGGCTGCCCTCTCTAGGGAGCATGGCCATTACTTCCGTGTGGGCAGGGAGAGTGGCCTTCTTCCTTTACACTTGCTCCCTTCCCAAGGGCATCTTGTGCCCCCATGGGTAGAGGGGTAGGAACGCAGAGACCTGGCCAACTGCCATTACAGGAGGAAGGGAAGTGCCTCCTGTTCTGCCTCTTCCTGCCACTGCTGGCAAAAGTGTCCATGCATGCATCTCCCTCCTTCTTCGCATCCCGTCTCTCTCCAAACGTGAAGGAGGGAGGAAGGCACCTCCTGCTCTATCTCCTGCTGCCGTCACCCGCTTGAGCTCTGACAGCCTCTGTGGCCCAGCAGCCAGCAGTTCATGGGCTGGCAGCAGGCTGCAGACTGGTGGTTGGGAACCGCTGCATTAAAGGATTACCACTTGTACATTTCAAAGTTCTAAGTTATTCACTCTTCCACAGAAGCCTTATGCTGCCATCAATGCTCCAGTTCAGTTAGAATTCCTCTGGTAGTGTGCCATTCTAACAAGCAATGCTCCTCTAAGTTCCATGCTGTGCATATCAACATCCTTTTACTCCCACTGCCCCCATATCACTACGGTATTTTCAGAAAACAAAAGTGTTAGGTAAAAAGTTTTAAATAATTAAAACATGAAATTCATATTGAGATGCAAACCTCCAGTAAAGTAGTTGTTTTTATCTACAGTTGTATTCTTCACATATTCTTATCTCCTCCCTTCAAAGTAGTCAGAGCCAGTTGCTTTTTATTCTTCTCCCCTTTTCTTTGTCCTCCTTCAAAAACAGTATAGTTTTTCCTCTGAACCAAGGAATTCCTCTCAAGTGCACGAGACTCTTTATTGTGTTTAATCTTCTAGTCCTGTTCTCTTTAAAGAAACCATTGCATCAAGGTAAGCTCAAAAAACAACATGCTATAATGCATTCTACTTTTCTACTCTCGGGGTATGTCTACACAGCAAAGTTATTTCAGAATAACAGCCATTATTCCAAAATAACTGCAAGCGTCTATGTGGCTTATTCCAAAAACTGGAAACCTCATTCTACAAAGTAGATGCACCACTGCTGCTATTTCAAAATAGCCCTTCACCAGGACCATTCTAAGTTATTCTCCCTCCTCCCTCCCCCGGTGCTTCCTGGGGCTCTAAATCAAGATAGCACATCTACATCAGGGAAGCCTGCCTTAGACTAATTTTGAGGCTTCCCTGCAGTGTAGACAAGCTGTTTCAATAACTATTCCGGAATAGCATATTTCAAAATTGATGTGCTGTGTAGACGTAGCCTCAGTGTCACCATGCTCTGTGCTTAACTTTGAATTTGAAAGCAGCAACCATATCTGTAACACTAAAGATTTTTCTGCAGAGTTTTTGACTGTGTAACATATGTTATAACGCACAATTTAGCTATGGGACCCAGCCTTTGGTTCTCTGGCATCATTTATAGTGCTCACCTCTCTTTCAGGAAAAGAAAGCACCATTGCAGACAGGTTGAGTTGATGAGTGGAGAGTAAACCTGAATGGATGGATGTTATCAGGATTAGGGGGTCAATTCTTAAATTGTGCACCTGAAGAGTTTGTTAACACTAGCCCTAACAAAGTACCAATAAAAAGTTCCCCAGGAATAAAGTGCACCAGTTAGTGGCTTTCTAAAGTGGACTAGAAATATTGTCACTTCCCCTCACTGGCCCCTCTTGGTACCTGGAAGGTAGATGACTGGAAAATTTCTCTCATAGGGGCATTTGTTTATTAGTGTGTCAGAGTAGAATCTGCAGATATTATGGCCTCTAGAAACTTACAGAATTGTAAAATCACCTGACTGAATAATACACATCTTTGAGTCCAAAGAAACAAAATTGTAAGATAATGCTGACAGTTGTTTTATTGAAAATTGGGGAAATTACTAAAGACAAGGTGCCAATATCTTTCTTAGTGTTTTGTGTGTGTGTGTATGGCATGTCTTAACTTTTGAGTACTGTATTTGAGTTTGCAATCATCGTATTCTTTCAATTTATTTGTGTGTGTGCTTTGTAAAATAAAATAAAAACAAACTGTATTGTGGAATCATATTGATTCTTTAGTAAGACTGGATCTTTTAGAATTAGATAGCCCTAGTAGGATGTCAGCCTCAGTGTACACCAGTATTAAAGGGGAATGGGAAGGACTGGACACTTTGCCACAGGGTTCCAGAGAGAAGTATTGACTGCATGGGAATGGCAACTCCAGGAAATCTTGGATTACATTCCAGACTCTGAAGGAATGTGAACTCAAATTGACACATTCTTTAATCTGTTCCCTGAGTGCCTGACATACTCACCCTATCCTTTTCAATCTGTCCCTTACCCTATTCAAGTTCCCATTCAGTTCCCATTCTCCACATCTATTCAGTCCCAGTCTTCACTCCTCATGCTTCTCATTCCATCTCCCTGCCCAGCCAGTCTTAGTTTCCTTTTCTAGGCTATCAAAGTTGCAAGTGAGTTTCTTCCTCTCCCTCAACCAGTCTTTCTCCTTGTACAGTCAGTCCCAGTCTCCCACCTCTCCTGGCTCCTCATCCGGTCTGTGTTCCCTTCCACATCTTGTGCCAACTGGCTCCCAGTCTCCTTGCTCAACCAGTGCCTACTTTCCTTCCTGCTGACCAGTCTCCTTGTCCAATAAATCCAACCCTCTTCCCCATTCCAGCCAGTCTCATCACTCTCCTTGTTCCATTCTACCTCTCTCCCTCAGTGTCCAGTTGTCCTTTCTACATTGATTCAGATGTCTTCTTCATCCACGTGGCCTGGGTGCCCTGGGAGTCACTAAGAGAACACGAGAGATTGGCACCTTGATATCCTTGCCTGGAGCAACTAGGAGTAAGCACTGCTGAGAAGTCCAGCTTCTTCACTTCTGTAGATGGAGTGAATATGTTTAATTGCAGTCTGGTTAGCACTAAGAGCTGTGAACTTTGAAATATGCTCAGTGAAGAGGGAACCTTCAAAGATTTTTCAGATTTATAACTTTTGTCAAACCTGGGCAAATATACCTGAGTGATTAAAAGCAGTTCCCTCCATGGCAGTCTCCCCTGTCACGTTTGAAGTCCCTGTTGCAAAGCATAGGGTTGCTAACAGCATTCAAACAAAGTGACAAGAATTTAACATGGGCAAAAGAATGATTCTTGGTTCTTTCCTGGAAACACTGAAACATTTTGGCTGACATTTTCAAATTAATTTGGCCTGAGGCAGATACCTGACATGCAAAGATTAAGCCCGAAAGGTTAAAATTTGGCAAAATTGTTTAGGCAACTGAAAATAGGGTCTTATAATAGGAAGTTTTTGACAGCCTTAATAATAAACCTGATGTTATTTGCTCTTTTCCTTAGGCAGCTGGGAAGGAATTTTATGTTCAGTGCCAGATTGGCTGAGAATGGATGGTGTTTTTTGTCTTCCTCACAGCTGGTCTGGAAGCTGGTAGAGTGAAGGAATAGCGGGGCTGCTGACTTGGATGGGGGAAGGGAAAAAGCAGGCAGTTGCCCTGTGACATGGCAATTCAAAGTGGCATCCCGGGCCCTTTAAATTGCCACTGGAGTACTGTCCTCTGGGTGGCTCTGTGTTGCACAGAGGGCTGGCTGCCTCCAGCGCCTCCCCTTCTGCTGAGGCCCCGCTCTTTCTGGGAGCATGGAGCCACCCCACCCTCTGCCTGGCCCAGGGTTCTGTGGACGATGTTGGTCCCCTGTATATTGGTGTTACGTTATAGCCAAACTTAAAAAATAAAACGTATTGCAGATGTCCAGTGCAGGTATGAGATGTGGAAGGGATAGATTATTGGATTAAATTAATTGGAAAAGGGTTTGAAGGAAAACATAACTTGTAGGAGCTGAGGTATAACATTTGGAACTTCTATGGCTGGAATATTGGAGAGCTGGCCCCTTTCTTCCTGATCTACATAATTTGTTTCTGGGTCCTCCCAGGTACTATAAGTAAATGAAGTTGTGGCCTAATTAAACCACATCTCTGGCCTCCTGTCTTTTATCTTATGTGGATGGACTGTGGATTTTAGGGGAGAGATTAAAACAGAAAATTTGGAGCGGGGGAGAGGGAAAATCTTAGAAATTATGTGGATTAGAGCAGGGTTATACACTTTAGATAATAGTTTTTCATTGCAAAGTGCAGTTTCATATAAACATTTTACAGGAGTGTGTTGACTTTTGACCAACAGGGGGAAAAGTCAAAATGAAAGTTTTGATACTATTAAAATGAAATACTGCAGACACTATTTTACGGGGGGGGGGGGGGGGGGGGATTCATATTTTTGTTTTTTTCTTTGATTGAAACAGGAATTTTATTTTAAATGTTAGAATTTGTAGTGGAATAGAAAGTCCAGTTATTGGCAGACTTTAGTGAGGGCATGCAAGCTATGTCTACAGAGCAGCATTATAATTAATCAATGTTATTCCAAAGTGAAATCTTTGTCTACACTACAAGCAGTTATTTTGACATAATGTCGAAATAAAGTCTAGCTGGAGGATGACTTACTCCAATTCCTATAACCCTCATTGTACAAGGAGTAGGGGAAGTTGGAGGAAGAGTGCTCTCTTAGACTTCCTGCTGTGTAGACAACACCAAAAGCCGAAATAAGCTATTTCGACTTCAACTACACAATTGACGTAGCTCAAGTTGCATAGATTATTTCAGCTTTAGCCCTGCTGTGTAGACATGCCTGTACTGTCTCTTCAAAACTGTGATAGGGAAGTGCAAGCAGGATGGGGACCTAAGAAAGTTCTAGAAACTAAATCTCTGTTTTCTACTTAATAGACCAGAAGTATGAAACAGCTTTATGCAGGCATAAGTGGATATCAGTTATTTTTCCCCATTTTTGTGTACATCTTTCACCCAGAAACTGGAGAAAGAAATACGTCAGAGGAAGAAAACTGTTTGCAAAATTCTAAAGATTAGCAGGGAGGTACTGAAGTTGCTTCAGTACCTGAAACTATTTTAAGTAACTTTTAAAAAATTGGTTATAATTCAATATTTAAATACTTTCGGAACAAAAGAAAGTTTTGGTATAAATCAAAGTTACTTGTATCTCATTTATTGTTTGATTTATTAATCTAGTGCAGTGGTCCCCAACCTTTTCAGGTTGGCGGGCGCCAGGGGGCGTGGCCGTTCGCCCGCCGGGCGCCAGGGGGCGGGGACACTTGCCCGCCCGGGGGCAGCCCCCCCCAGCCGCATGCCCGGGGGCGGGGCCCCTTCCATAGCCACGGGGCCGGGGCCCCCCTCCCCCATAGCCACGCGACCGGGGCCGGCGCCCCCCGGCAAGCGCCGCGCGCTCGGGGCCGGCGCACCGTAAGCGCCACAGGGCCAAGGCCGGGGCCGGGGCCAGGGCACGCGCGGTGCCCCCGGTGGCAGGGCCAAGGTGGGCGCCGGAGCCGGCAAGGGCATGCGCGGTGCCCCCGGGGGCAGGGCCAAGGCCGGAGCCAGCAAGGGCACGCGCGGCGCCCCCGGGGCCGGGACCGGCCATGCGCCCGGGGCTGGCACCTGCCAACCCAGATTGCTCTGCGGGCACATGTAAAGAGCCCGGCGGGCACCGGGTTGGGGACCACGGATCTAGTGTCACTTAAAACTATTATATAAAACCAAAGGCAACATCTAAAATGCATTATGTCCTTGAAACTGGAAAAAAGTAGTAATATAGTGAGATTAATTTTAAAAAGCAGTTAGAAACCCAGTGTACAATTAAAATACCTTAAAATAAATCCCAAATAAGGAATTCAAACTTTAAATGATCAAAGATTTATAATTTTGTTCAAAGGTTAACTTTCACACTTACAATTTTTGTATGTTATAAGACAAGTTTAATAAAATCATTGTTTCTGAAGTATGCTCTTTTATCCAGCAATTACAACTGGTCTCTGAAGTTTAAAATTTCATGTGTCTGACTGATATAGAAGTGACAAATAAAATATGATAAAACATAAAATAGTTCTCTTTTCCTGGATTTGTTTTTTTTTAATATTGGTCTTAAATTATTTGTAGGATTTATAGATGATCTTCCTAATTACTTTTTTGAATACATTGTATCTTACAGGATAACATTTTGCCATCTGCCTTTCCAAAGTAAATGGCTCTATGTGGGTACTGAAAGAGGAAACATTCACATTGTCAATGTGGAGTCCTTCACACTCTCAGGCTACGTCATCATGTGGAATAAAGCCATCGAACTGTGAGTTTGGTTAACTATTACCTAGCTGAACGAACGAACACACACACACTTGTCCCAGATACCATTATTAACTATAAAAATGTCGTTCATATTAAATAGCAAATTTAAATATAAATAATTTAAACACCTTCCATCTCCCAGAAATCTGAGGCATATACAGTTGTTCTTGTCTAAAATTTTTAGCATAAGAGTTGTGAATAAAGAAAAATAATGTAAACCTTTTATGTGATATGATAAACATTGCCAGGATGGGTCTGTAGATTATGTTGAAGTGTAGTGTGGATTTCATCTGTCTGATTTTTGAAATTTGGAATATGTAATTTTATTTTACAGTTCTTAAGGAAACTACAGCTGCCAGACTTTCTTAATAGAAAAATAGTCTTAAAGTACAATACAATTCAGTTTGGATGTAAATCTCTGAATTATTTACAGTACGTAGAGTTCTGTATATTATATCCTCATCTGCATGTTTCTAGAAAGTTTAGCCTAATTAGTTAATTTCTAAAATGCAAATATATCTGTTGTGACAAGACTGTATATTAGAACTCAATATGAAGTAGTAGGTTTGAAAAACTAAATTTAAAATTAAGCTCACTCTAAGAAATCAGTAATTTATTTTATAGCTGTTATCTTTTCTTCCCAATTGTCCATAATACCATTTTCTTTAACTTGCTTTCAGCCCTTCTCTTTATTCTTGTCCCAAGTGGTTACAAATCTCAAAAAGCTTTCTACTCTGTGATCATACAAGATTTTATTTCTCTATGTATTGTTTGACTTGTGACTTAGAAGGATTCAGTAATCAGGTCCATATACATCTGGGTGTCTGTAATTGGTAGCCTCTAGTTGTGTGTATGTATGCAAATAGGGGTTTGCTCATGCACATGTCCAAGATGAGTGGAAGTATTTCTGTAAAAAAGTAGCACATGATTAAAAATAAAACTGGCATATCACTTAAAAGGCTATTCAGATGGTCAGAATTGCAACAGGAGACAAAAATGAAAGAAGTAACATTACACAAACACAATGCAAAATTGCCCCACCAATGTTGGTGAATATTTGTTAATACTTTCTGTTAGTAAATGAATAGTAATTGAACTTGCCTGAACTCTAGAAAGCACCTACTAGCAAATGCCTGATGATGATCACCCTGCACCTTTAAGCATGGGTGTATTTACATGGCTGGCCAAATGAAGGGAATGTATTTAAGTGTCGGGTGGGTGTCTAGAGTGGGTACTCCATAGTAAAGGTATACAGTGACCAGATAAATTGATTGGAATTGAACTTAACTGATAAAAAGTCTCAGATGGGTAGTAATGTTAGTCTATAACTTTAAAAACAAGAAGTAGTCCTGTGGCCCATTAGAGACTAACCACCAACTTCATCAGAGAAGTTGGAGTGGAAATAACAGAATCCAAGACACACCTAACAAACAGAAAAAGTTACCTGTCAATTGTAGGACCCGAGTTCATGAAGCTAATTAAGTGGGCTTTTAATGTGAAGAAGTGCATGTCAGAGGCAGGGGAAATAGGCTTTATAGTGCAGTAACAAGCTAATGACTTTATTCAAGCCCAGGGTAACAGTATCTTTATCATTCTGAAAACTTAAATACTTCTCACCTGGGGAAGTGAGGAAGTGACAAAGCCAGACAGGTACTCAGAAGTCAACTACTTCTAGACAGACCCAACAAGGAATATAACAGAATACCACTGGTCCTCACCTACAGCCCCCAACTTAAATCCCTACAGCGCATCATTAGCAATTTACAACGTATTCTGGAAAATTATCCCTTAGACTCACAGGCTTTGGGATACTGGTCAGTCTCCACCTACAGACAGCACCCCAGTCTTAAGCAATTACTTACCAGCAACCACACATCATATCTCAGATATCTTCACCCAGGAACATACCCCTACAACAAACCCCATTGCTAACTCTGTCCACATATCTATACAAGCAACAAAAGATAAATGGACACAAATCAGTAGGGCTCAACAATTAATGTAATCTACTCACTCGTGGCGAGTAGATTATAAGCCGGCACAGCCGCACAAGGTGGTCTGCGCATGCGCAGCGTGCCGAACCGCCTGGCTGGCAAGTGGAGCTCGCTGTGGCTTAGCGAGCCCTGCAAATCAAACACCAAAAATGGAAACGCACATAAACCTGAGTGGGGAACTGTAGTCAGCCTGGCTTCCCGGTGGGGTTCCTCCTACTCTGCATCAGTGGGCAGCCACTCCGCTCCACTACACTGTCCCTTTAAGCCAAGCCCCAAGTCACTAGTCCGGTGTCTGGGCCAGTCCGCGGCGTCAAACTCTGTCGGGGCCTGGGCCAAGCCTCTGGCCCTGGCAGTGGCAGCAGTTTTTCCCGGTTCCTGGGCAGGGGCTGTGGCACGGAATCAAGCTGGCCCTCTGTGTCCTCTGCTAGGTTAGGTGGGCTGGACCAGGCTGTGGCCTCCCAGGCAGGGAGCAGGTAGTCAGCCTCTGGCTCCAAGAAGCTTGGAGGTCCAGGCCAAGCTTCAGTCCCTGCCCCCCCCAGGCCGGGAGCCTTGAGCAAGCCTCTGTCCCTTCTTCAGGTTCAGCCTGAAGGAGGGAGGAAGAGCTAGCTCAGTGGTTTGAGCACTGCCCTGCTAAATGCAGGATTGTGAGTTCAATCCTTGAGGGGGCCATTTAGGGATCTGGGGCAAATCTTCTCAGGGATGGTACTTTGTCCTGCTGTGAGAGCAGGGGACTGGACTCAATGATCTCTCAAGGTCCCATCCATTTCTATGAGATGATATATCTCCATATATTAGTATTAGCCCTGACTAAGTCTGCTGGCTGGGCTTTTATAGCTCTGGCTCCGCCCTCTGGCTTCTAGTCAGGTGGCTGGGCAGGGTCAGCCTCAGCCCAACATGGTGGTCGGAGGTCAGAGGGGTTCCTCCTCCTCCACATTCATGAGCGGCCATTCCGCCCCACTACAGGAACCTTTTTTGGGTTGGAGGCTGCTGGCCCATTGAAAAATCAGTCAGAAAAAGCAGCAAGTGAGGAGCAAAAATGAAAAACCAAACCCTTGCTGACATGGCCCCCAACTGAAAGCCCCCAACTGAAAAGAAAGACAATTCCAACATTCCCTTGGCACACTAGAGCCTTGGGTGTCCAAGCAAGTAGATTTTGTGTGCTCCAGCCCCACAGTGGGTTGGCAGTGGGGCTGGAGCTCCAGTATGGGCTCCCCAGTGCTTGAGAGGTAAGGAGCCCTGAACCTTGGGGGCCTGATACAGGCCAGAAGGCAGCCCCTGGTCATTAGGTTTCCCACCCCTAAATTATTATTTTTTTAAATTAATGGAGATTGCTTATCTCCTAGAACTGGAAGGGACCTTGAAAGGTCATTGAGTCCAGTCCCCTGCCTTCACAGCAGGACCAACTACCATCCCTGACAAACTTTTGCCCCAAATCCCTAAATGGCTTCCACAAGGATTGAACACTCAACCCTGGGTTTAGCAGGCCAATGCTCAAACCACTGAGCTATCCCTCCATGCTGCTGTAGGGGAACATTTTAACTTACCTGGTCACTCAATCGTGGATTTAAAAGTAGCCATTCTTCTACAAAGGAATTTCATTGCCCGTTTACAGAGAGAGGCTGCTGACCTGGAATTCATTTATGAATTTGACATTAGTTAAGCTCACGATTACAAAGACATTAACTGGTTATTGCAATACAAAGCCAATTTCCCCTACCTTTGATATTTGCATTTTCACATCAAAAGTTATGAATGGGACACATCCAGCCCACTTAATTAGTGTCATTAACACAGGTTCTACAACTGACAGATAACTGCTTTTTCTGTGTTTTATATCTTTGGATTCTTACACTCCCAAGTCCTTTGATTAAGTGGGTTTTACCCACGAAAGCTCATGATCCTATATATTCTGTTAGTCTTTGAGGCAGGGCTATTCAACACGTGGCCTGCAGCACCTTGAGCCACTTCCTGGGTCGCCTGCTGGCCTCATCGCTGTGGTGCCTTCTTGTGAGCCAAGCTGCGCGGCACTGCATTGAGCCAGGCTGCGTGCACAGGAACTGCCAGCTGGCGGGGGAGGGCAGAAAGAGGTGGCAGCAGAGCATGCTTCCTGTGTTTGGCTACAATGACAGCACCTCCCCGCTAGCTGAGCTGCATGGTGCCTCACTGAGCCAGGTTGCATTGGCACGTGCGCAGGAGCTGCTGACCGACAGTGGTGGCAGCAAGAAGTAGCAGTAGAGCATGCGTGCCGTTTAAGCCACAGCGGCAGCACCTCTCTGTGAGCTGAACTGCGTGGCACCACCCTGAGGCAGGCCATGTCAGCACATGCGCAGGAACTGCCAGCTAGCAGGGGGGCAGCAAGAGGTAGCGGGAGAGCACGCCTGCCACGTTGGCCACAGTGACAGCACCTCCCCACGAGCAGAGGCCGTGCAGCACCGCACTGAGTCAGGCTGCATTGGCGCAGGAGCTGCCGGGGGGCGGCAAGAGGCAGTGGGGGAGCCAGCCAGGCAGTTAGGCATGTGGCAAGGCAGCAGCAGAACTGGGCGGCGAGAGGAGTGGCGAGGCAGCAGCAGAGCCAGGCAGCAAGAGAGGTCTGCGCTGGGGTGAGAGAGGTCTGCGCTGAGACTTGGGTAGGGTTACCATACATCCTGTTTTTCCTGGACATGTCCTCGTTTTTACGTGTTAAATCGCCATCCGGACGAGCTTTTTAAAAGGCAAAATATATCTGGGATCTGCAAAGGGGATCAGGGAGAGGGCCTTCAGTGGAACGTTCGGGGCCATGCGCCTGGACCATTCACAGCTGCTCTGTGCACAGGCCCCAGTGCCTGGAGAGAAAAGCATGTGGTTCTGGTGATACCCAGGGCGTTACCCTTCGCCCTGCTAGATTTGTGTGTCTAGTTCTGCGAGAGGGAAAGAGCATTGGGTAAGAGCAGGGGGCTGAGGATGCCTGGCTCTGAGGGAGGGGTGGGGCATTCAGTTAGAACAGGGATGCTGGGAGTGCCTGGTTTTGGGGGAGAAAGGGGCATTGGGTTAGAGCAGGGAGTTGGGGAGTAACTGGCTCTAGGAGAGAGGAAGGGCATTGGACCAGTGGGCTAGAGAGGTACCTGACTTTAGGGGAGGAGAATGACATTGGGTTGGAGTGGGAGGGCTGGAGGGTGCCTGGCTCTTGGGGATGGGTGGGTGCATTGGGTTGGAGCAGGGAACTGGGCGTTAAAAGTTCTGGCTTTCCTTTCTAGTAAGTGGGCAGTAGGTCTGTTAGTTAGATTTGGAGGTTCCAGTCTCTGCTTTATGTGAACCGTGAGAGCTGGTGCTTGGTGGAGCGGGCAAGAGAAAGGAAGGGATTCTGGGAAACAGGATTCCTGGGTTCCTTTTCTAGCCATGACACTTCTCCCCTCAGTGCTTTTTACTTCACATTGATTGTTCTTATGTTTCAGTAAATGTTGTATTGGCAGTTTCTGTCTGATTTGTTGAAATTGTGAAGCCAAAACAAAAAAGTAGTCAATATAATAGTCTTCTGTTGATATGTGTTTTAGTAGTTACATTCCTGTACTATCCTTGCACATTAAAAGTGCTGTCATGTGAGTGGAAATCGGGTAAATATTGCATTTTATTAATATCAGCAGAACTGGCTTGCATATTGTGTAGTCTTGCCTTAATCTTCTTATTCATGCCTGTCCATGTGTAAGAAGCTATTTGCATATATTTGCATAAATATTTGTGTACACACACACACATATATATATATATATATATATATATATATATATATATATATATATATATATATATTTGCATATATATGCAACCACACTTAAGTTGTGGCCCTCGTCATGTACTGTGGATATTATTGTGGCCTCCAGGGCTTCCAAAGTTGAATAGCCCTGCTCTAAGGAGCCATAGGACTACTTGTTTTTAAAAAGGGACATTAAAGGAATGAATGGGGAGGAGGTTGGGGACCCCTGTGATTGGACAGCAAGAGAGCCACCCCCTTATTTTTATAACCTACCTCTACTCCCTCCCCTTGTAGGAGGGTTGATGGTTAGGTACTGGCAATGGATTTGCTGGAGGGACATGAATGGAAAAAGAAGGGGAACTGGTAAAAGCCTCCCAGGTAATTATGGAATAACCATGGGGTTACCTTCACTGTGTGCTGTCATGCTGCATGGTCTCACATATCTAATAATAAAGTTGTGACCTGATTAAACCCATGTCAAATATTTCCTGTCCTTCTTTCCGTATAGCCATACATGTGATGTGTCTACCCCTTGTTTAAAATCAAGAGTGAAGACATAAATATCCAACTTGTTACACTTTAAACTCTAAACATAAACCTTTATGCTGTTTGGGGGGATTTTTTAGCTGTTCCCTTTTGAGAATCTGCTGCTTTTGGCCTCAGTCTTTAAAAGTAAGCCAAGCCATCTGGGAAAGTAAAGGGCTACCAATACAGGCAGTCCCCGGGTTACGTACAAGATAGGGACTGTAGGTTTGTTCTTAAGTTGAATCTGTATGTAAGTCGGAACTGGCGTCCTGATTCAGCCGCTGCTGAAACTGATCAGTTTCAACAGCGGCTGAATCTGGACGCCAGTTCTGACTTACATACAGATTCAACTTAAGAATCCCAGGAATCCCCAAGTCAGCTGCTGCTGAAACTGATCAGCGGCTGATTCCAGGAAGCCCTAGGCAGGGGCTTCCTGTAGTCAGCCACTGGTCAGTTTCAGCAGCGGCTGACTTGGGGACGCCTGGGGCAGAGCAGCTGGGGTGCTGCTGGGTTGGTCCAGTAGCGCCACCGCGGCGCTACTGGACCAACCCAGAAGCACCCCAGCTGCTCTGCCCCAAGTGTCCTGATTCAGCCACTGCTGAAACTGATTAGCAGCGGCTGAATCAGGACTCCTGGGGCAGAGCAGCTGAGGTGCTGTCGGGTTGGTCCAGTAGCGCCAAGGAGCGGTGCTGCGGGACCAACCGGCAGCGCCCCACCTGCTCTACCACAGGCCCGGGGGTTTGCTCCACATTTCCCTGGTCTGCTGGGGGGGGGAGGGCCACTAGCTGCGCCCCCCCCAGCAGACCAGGGACACGGGGAGCAAAGCCGCAGCGGCGGGGTCCCGCGCCTCCCCGGCTTTGCTCTGGCAAAGCCTCAGAGGCGCGGGACCCCTCCGCCTCCCCGGCTTTGCACCGGGTGTCCCTGGTCTGCTAGAGACAGTCCCCAGCAGACCAGAGACACCCGGAGCAAAGCGGCAGCAGCAGCATGGTGCCGCGCCTCTGAGGCTTTGCTCTGGCAAAGCCTCAGAGGCGCGGGACTCCGCTGCCGCTGCCGCTTTGCTCGCGGTGCCTCTGGTCTGCTGGGGACCGTCTCCAGCAGACCACGGACACCAGGAGCAGCTTTTCTCGCCCCGGAGGTCGAGGTGGCGGGACCGCTGTGCTCTGGGCGGTCCCGCTGCCTGCGAGCCCTGCGAGCTCTGGGGAGAGAGAGCCCCGTTCGTAAGTGCGGATCCGACATAAGTCGGATCCGCGTAACTCGGGGACTGCCTGTATAGAAGACAAGCCAAAGACTTCCCCAAAGACTTTTTTTGTAAAAAGGGAGGTTCATTTTTCAACAGACCATGTCAGCCATATAACAGAAGCTGCTAGAAGCATAAATAGACATTTATAGAAAGTGGTAAGTGATAAATTATTTTGGAGTTGCATAAGAGTAATAGTAGACTAAATTAGAGGTTTTTTCATCATTTCTATTTGAATAAACATATATATACCATATGTTCAAACACTAATGTCTAAAGTTGTCACCTAAATCATTTAGTTGCTGATGAGATGCTGAGCACCTACAACTTCCAAGTGATATAAACAAAATAACGTTTTAAAGTTTGAAAGATTTGGCCATAATTTGTGCTAATTTCATGTGATATACAAATTCATTCAGAGGTAGTTCATTGTAAAATATTTGTCCTTTTATGCCTTGCTTACCTATGGCAAACCAATCCATCAGTCAAAAACTAAGCCACATACTCTATTCCAGCCGCCTTCATTAGGCAAGTCTAAGCAGAGTTGATCCCTGAAAGTGGAAAAGATTCCCTCCCCTGGGAATGAAAAGGGGAGCAGTCACATTTCTTTCTTTCTGTCTGTGCATAATATCCTTATAAACCTTTTACTGCACTCAAAATAATTATAATCACTTTTTAAAGTTTCATAAATAATTATTTATATCTACTGAAAGATTTGAGGTTCATATTGACTTTAATCATAGTCATTTGAAAGTAAGTCCTTTTATATATTCAGTCTTCACAACATTTTATCATGACAGCTTTCTCTAACATTTAATATAATGTAGTTATTTTAAATTGCAACATGATTAACCAGCGCATTTTTGGTTTTGTTGAAACACAAGGTCATTTTCTGGCTACTAAGTTAATTGCACAGCTTGCTTAAATCCAACCACTTTTTGGGTATTCAGAGATTTGATTACAGGATTGTAAAGCTTAAATAGTATTGATTAATCTCATCCATGTGACTTTGGTAGCTTTTGCTATAGTCCAATGTCAGATGGCATAATCATGATAATTTAATTAAAGGTTTCTTGGACTCTTTTTAGTTGAAATCTTCTATAGCACAGCCATTGCAACAAAATATTTATGGTAACTTTTACTTAGAGGAAATATTCTCTTACTTAGAGAAATATCTAGTCCTGAATGTACTTTCAGTCAAAATGTTTATTATTTGAATGAAATGAACTGCAGGATGGGCCCATAAACAATAAAATTCAATAGTTAACTGTACAATTCAGCAGGATTGATTTGTGTTCACAATAAATTAAGTATGTAAAATGTAAATTAAGTTTTATTGATCCTGGAATATTTATTTTATTACTGAGCTAACAATTGTACATACTAATTATAGCTAGGAGTATCATATCTGATACTTATCTGAAATTCTGTGATAAATTATCCTGATACTTTTGGTAAATCCTAAAGGAACAGATAATGGTAGCGTAATGGCAGAAATGGAAAAGAAGTTCAGAAATAGTGTATTACTAGCTAACAAGCATTTTGCAGAACAATTCACATTTGTAAATGATTTTCAAAATTTTCTTATGTGATGAATTAATTGATGGATTACAAATGGAGCATTCAATATCCTGTCTCTCACAAAGGTATACAATGTGTCAAAGTTTCATTAGTAATATGCACATTGTTATCCTCAAAATATGTGGCTAATGATTTGTGAGGATGTAGAGTCCTACTTTCTTCATCCCTTTGTGTGTTAGCACCTAATAAATTAGTGGTATTTTATACTTTTGCACATTGTTTTACATCTACTGAATGGCCAATATTTATGGTTACTTTTTGCTATGGAATAAAACAATAAAGGCTGCTATATCACTACTTCTCAATTAAAAATCAAAATACAGTTAAATAAAATAAATGTACCATAATATTAGATTCACTGTAGTTATAGCAATTGTATTGTTTAGCTGTTCACAATGTTTTTAACAGTGACCTGGAAGACAACATAAAATCATCGGGGTAGAGGTTGCAGTTGACATACAAATTGAGGTTATGGTAATTGATGAAGAGGATAGATTACTGATTTAGATGATTGTGGATTATTTGGTAAACTGGATACAAGCAAACAATATAAATTTTTAATATGGCTAAATGTACATATATACATGTAGGAACAAAGAATGTAGAGAATCTATCCTGGAAAGCAGTGACTCTGAAAAAGATTTGAGAGTCATGGTTTATAATCAGCTGAACATGAGCCCTCATTATGACACTGTGGCCAAAAGAGCTATGATGTTGCATAAACAGGGGAACATTAAATAGGAGTAGAGGTGGTTTTACATGTGTATTTTGCACTGACATCAACCACTAGTGGAGTAGTTCTTGTGCCCAGAATTAAAGAAGGATATTTTCAATTGGAAGGGGCTCAGAGAAAATAAACACAAACAATTAAAAGTTTAGGAAAACAGAGTTTATTGGAATGGAATCTAGGAGCTCAACCTATTTAGTTTAACAAAGAGAAAGTAAAAGGATGACTTGACTAGTATAAGTATCTACATAGGAACAAATATTTAATAATGGACTTCTCAATCTAGAGGAGAGCGGTATAACATGATCCAATGTCTGGAAAGTGAATAGTAATGATGATTAATGGAGTCTCCATCACAGACTATTTTAAAATCAAAACAGGATGTTTTTCTGAAAGGTATGCTCTAGGGATTATTTTGGGTAAGATTTATGGTCTGTGTAATACAGGTAGTCAGAGTAGATGATTACAATGATCCCTAATGGCCTTGGAAGCTATGACTCATTTAAGATGTGCTTTGTTAAAGTAATCAGTGTATTTCTGATTAGCTACTATCTCAAGGTTATCTTCTTTCAATTGATCTGTGCATGTGCCATTGTCTTTATTTCTTGGTGTTCACTGACAATAAAAATAATTTTATTTATTTAAAATCATACCTCAATAGGAGCTATTTCTAATATATTCTGGAGGAAAAGTGCTTCTTTAATTTAAAGTGGAAATGTTTTCCCTCTTTAGGTCATCCAAATCTCACCCAGGACCTGTTGTCCATATTAGTGACAATCCAATGGATGAAGGAAAGGTATGTTGGAATATTAATTGTTTTAATAAAATTCTACAGTCACATTATTTGGGGGGGGAGGGTTCCTTTTATAAAAGGAATAAACCATAGACCAGTCTATTACGTAAGTGCCATGGATTTTGAGGAAGTACTCAGTAAATGAGGAAAAATTCATGATGGAAAGGATATATCAGTATTACAGCACAGAACTTTTGAGATGGACTTACAGTAAACTTCCGATAATCCGGCACCTTTAGGACCCAGGGGGTGCCGGATTATCAGATATGCCGGACTATCAGAAGTGGGGGCTATGAAGGGTCTGGGGTGGGGTGGGGGGGAAGCCACCCCAGGCCCCTCATAGCCCCCCCTTCCGATAGTCCGGCTCTGCCTCAGGCGTCCCTGATTCAGCCGCTGCTGGTCAGTTTCAGCAGCGGCTGAATCGGGGACGCCTGAGGCAGAGCAGCTGAAGTGCTGCCGGGTTGGTCCCGCAGCGCCGCTCCTCGACGCTACTGGACCAACCCGGCAGCCCCCCAGCTTCTCTGCCCCAGGTGTCCCCAAGTCAGCCACTGCTGATACTGATCAGCAGCTGACTCCAGGAAGCTCGAGGCAGAGCTGCTCTGCCCCGGTCTTCCTGGAGTCAGCCGCTGGTCAGTTTTAGCAGCGGCTGAATTGGGTCTCCTGGGGCAGAGCAGCTGGGGGGCTGCCGGGTTGGTCCCACAGCGCCGAGGAGCGGCGCTACTGGACCACCCCGACAGCCCTCCAGCTTCTCTGCCCCAGGTGTCCCCAAGTCAGCTGCTGCTGATACTGACCAACGGCTGACTCTAGGAAGCCAGGGCAGAGCAGCTCTGCCTCGGGCTTCCTGGAGTCAGCCACTGGTCAGTTTCAGCAGCGGCTGAATCAGGGACAGCTGGGGTGCTGCCGGGTTGCTCCCGAGGGGCAGCGTTACAGGACCAACCCGGCAGCACTCCAGCTGCTCTGCCCCCGGCTTCCCCGATTCATCCGCTGGTCAGTTTTAGCAGCGGCTGAATCGGGGAAGCTGGGGGCAGATCAGCTCCAATGGTCCGGCTGCCCGGAGCACTGCCGGGTTCCTGATGGTGCCAGACCATCAGATGCCGGACCAACAGAGTTTTACTCTAGTAAGATCACTTGAAGGGTATGATTAGATGAGCTGTTTGGGCTAAATCAAGTGAGTGTTTGAGCTGAATCAAGGAAGAAAACTGAGAGAGAAGATTGGTTGGTTTTGAATATCCTAAAAGGCATAAATGGAGGAAGAAGCTTAATTTAACATGGTAGGCAGTAGGGAGATAGTGATGGAGAGGCTGAAAAGAGTCAAACTTGTGTTTGTCTTCCTCTTTACTGATCAGTGTTTCTCTTCGCATGTCCTCTACAGTGTTTGTCCATGCATGGTTTCCATTCTCTGCAGAAATAAGTAGTGTTGTGTGTTTTGATGGTAACCGGAGAAGGGTAGTGTGACACACAGAACTAGTAGTAGGAGAATTCTGCTACTACTAAGGTCAACAAGATCATGTCACCTTGTGTATGCCTATAGAAGGAAAAAGAAAAGTAAGAGGGATAGAGAATGTGGGAACATGTAAGAGAGAGCTTTGCTTTCTTAGAATAATATTTGAGGGATCAAAAGGATGGGATTATTAGGAACAGATTTTTTCTAATGCTTATCAAATATCCAAAAAGAGCTGTTCTTCAAGTTGTTCTAATTCTCTGAGATTTCAAACTATTCTGCTGGAAACTGTTCACTTGCTGAAATGATGGTAATACATAGTGTTCCTGCAGAACTTTCTCCATATTTTTGTAGTGCTGTAAAATAGCTCCTGGAGAACAGTACAAGACACAAACTAATTTTCAGCTAATTTAGAGAATGTGTAGCAATCATGTAATCACGGGTCTATTCCTTGACCCTGATGACCCCACTACTTCAGTGTGTCTAGAAGATGCATAACTGCATCTCAAGCCTAGCTGCAGGTTTCTTCAATTATGCTTCCAGGAAAAGCAAGATTTTAATCCAGAACACACCCATTCTAATTTGCTTGTTCCTTTCATCCTGAAATATCAGGAGCCGTGCAATCTGAGGATTTTAGGCTGTTTTGGGCTTGAGCTGTAAATAAATATGCTTCAGTATGGAACAATCATCAGAGGCAAAATCTCTCATTAAAAATGGTACAATCTTACTTTATTCTTTCTGTCAAGTCAAACTGATGAATATCTAGCCATTTTAATTAGTCTTTATCCTCCAACTTTTCATTATTGCATTCCAGTTTTATAAATTCATTGAATTGGCTTGCTTTCAATTTAGTCTTCCATATAATTAACTGCTCGTGTGTTTCTCTGCAATGTATCTAAATACCTAAATTTAGGTAAGCCATCTATGAAAGATACAATCCTGTTCTGAAAGTGAATAGAAGTTAAGAGCATTCCATGCGATATATTTCAATATCTTCTTCCTAATCACTAATAGAGCACTGTAGGACGTGCTTGGGGACAAGTTTGACTTAGTATTGAACTGAAATGGCAGATCACAGATTTTTTTAAACTAAATTTTTAACTTCAATACATTGTTGTATCTTACAACACTAAAGTTAAAAATTAATGCATTAATTCACTTTGAAGTGGCTCTAATAGAGAGAAAGGGCAGTAGCAAGTGACTTCTCAAAAGAGAGACATAGTTCATCCCTGGGGAGTGAACTCCTACAGAACTAAAGACCATCACAAATCTCACTACCTTCTGCTCCAAATGCAAGATGCACATCTTTGACCTTATTCATTTTTTTTCCAACCTAAATGTTTGATGGAGAAGTAAGAAGTATGCACATTTAATAAACATCCCCATAAAACAAAACCCTCTGAAAATGCTGCAGAGTATGCACAAATATACTTTGTGGAAAGAAGATGAAAAAGAAAGAATAAACTACATTTCACAGATATAATCTTCAACATGACTGACCACTGGAAGACATACCTGTAAAGAGGAGATTTAAATTTCAGGACCTGTCTATACAGAGCAAGCTACCATGTTTAAGAAAAGTTTAAATGTATTTATGATAGAACTGGTTGTTGGGGAGGAAACTTTATTTTAAAAGTGATGCAATGTGGTTGGCCATTCATCCTTTAAACTTAATTTTGAGAAAATGCATGATGATGAGAGAGAATCAAGAAAAGTAATTCAGCATCTTACAAAATTTATTAAAATTCTCTCTTTTGTATTGCATAAAATTAGGACTGTCAAGCGATTAAAATTAATCATGATTAATCATGCAATTAACCATGATGTTTAACAATAAAACACCATTTATTTAAATATTTTGAGTGTTTTCAACTTTTTCAAATACTTTTATTTTAACTGTAACACCAAGTATACCAGGCTCACTTTATATTTATTTTTATTACAAATGATTTGCACTAAAAAACCCAAAAGAAATAGTATTTTTCAATTCCCATATTACAAGAACTGTAGTGCAAAGTTGAAGTGACAAATGTAGAATTATGTACAAAAATAACTGCATTCAAAAACAAAACAGTGTAAAAATTAGAGCCTACAAGTCCACTCAATCCTATTTCATGTCTACTTAGATAAACAAGTTTGTTTACATTTGCAGGAAATATTACTGCCTGCTTCTTGTTCATAAGTGAACTGCCTGAAAGTGAGAACAGGCATTCTCATGGCATTATTGTAACTTGCATTTATGTGCTAGATGCGCTAAAGATTTGTATGTCCCTTCACACTTCAATCATCATTCCAGAGGACATGCATACCTGCTGCTAATAGGTTCTGCTCAGTACTGATCCAAAGCAGTGTGGATTTATATATGTTTTTTTTCATCATCTGGGTCAGATGCCATAAGCAGAAGGTTGATTTTCTTTTTTGGTGGTTTGGGTTCTGTAGTATTTGCATCAGAGTGTTGCTCTTTAAGATTTCTGAAAACATGCTCCACTTTCAGATTTTGGAAGGGACTTGAGATTCTTAAACCTTGGCATAAGGTCTGTAGCTATCATAGGAAATCTCACATTGATACCTTCTTTGTGTTTTGTCAAGTCTCCCTTGAACGTACTCTTGAAAAGAACAACATGTGCTGGGTCATCATCTGAGACTGCTATAACATGAAATATATGGCAGAATGTGGGTAAAACACTGGGCAAGAGACATACAATTCTCTTCCAAATCCTTGAGTCACAAATTTAATTAATGCATTTATTTAATAAGCTTCATCAGCATGGAAGTATGTCCTCTGTGATAGTAGCTGAAGTGCAAAAGGTATATGAATGTTTAGCGGTATCTGACACACATGTCTTGCAATGCCTCCTACAAAAGTCCATGTGAATGCCTGTTCTCACTTGTAAATAAAAAGCGGGCAATGTTATCGCTTGCAAATATTTCTCTTAGTGATTTGCTGAACAAGAAGTAGAACTAAGTGGACTTTTAAGCTCTAAAGTTTTATATATTTTTTTGAATGTAGTTATGTAACAATCTACATTTGTACAGGCAGTCCCCGGGTTACGTACAAGATAGAATCATAGAATAATAGGACTGGAAGGGACCTCAAGAGGTCATCGAGTCCAGCCCCCCGCCCTCAAGGCAGGACCAAGCTCCGTCTACACCATCCCTGACAGATGTCTATCTAACCTGTTCTTAAATATCTCCAGAGAGGGAGATTCCACCACCTCCCTTGGCAATTTATTCCAATATTTGACCACCCTGATAGTTAGGAATTTTTTCCTAATGTCCAATCTAAACCTCCTCTGCTGCACTTTAAGCCCATTACTCCTTGTCCTGTCCTCAGAAACCAAGAGGAACAAATTTTCTCCTTCCTCCTTGTGACACCCTTTTAGATATTTGAAAACCGTTATCATGTCCCCCCTTAATCTTCTTTTTTCCAAACTAAACAAGCCCAGTTCATGAAGCCTGGCTTCATAGGCCATGTTCTCTAAACCTTTAATCATTCTTGTCGCTCTTCTCTGTACCCTTTCCAATTTCTCCACATCTTTCTTGAAATGTGGCACCCAGAACTGGACACAGTACTCCAGCTGAGGCCTAACTAGTGCAGAGTAGAGCGGCAGAATGACTTCACGAGTTTTGCTTACAACACACCTGTTGATACAACCTAGAATCATATTTGCTTTTTTTGCAACAGCATCACACTGTTGACTCATATTCAACTTGTGGTCCACTATGACCCCTAGATCCCTTTCCGCCATGCTCCTTCCTAGACAGTCGCTTCCCATCTTGTATGTATGGAACTGATTGTTCCTTCCTAAGTGGAGCACTTTGCATTTCTCTTTATTAAACCTCATCCTGTTTACCTCTGACCATTTCTCTAACTTGCTAAGGTCATTTTGAATTATGTCCCTATCCTCCAAAGAAGTCGCAACCCCACCCAGTTTGGTATCATCTGCAAACTTAATAAGCGTACTCTCTATCCCAATATCTACATCATTGATGAAGATATTGAACAGTACGGGTCCCAAAACAGACCCTTGAGGAACTCCACTTGTTATCCCTTTCCAGCAGGATTTAGAACCATTAACAACAACTCTCTGACTACGGTTATCCAGCCAATTATGCACCCACCTTATCGTGGCCCTATCTAAGTTATATTTGCCTAGTTTATCAATAAGAATATCATGCGATAGGGACTGTAGGTTTGTTCTTAAGTTGAATCTGTATGTAAGTCGGAACTGGCGTCCAGATTCAGCCGCTGCTGAAACTGATCAGTTTCAACAGCGGCTGAATCTGGACGCCAGTTCTGACTTACATACAGATTCAACTTAAGAACCCCAGGCTCCGCGGCTTAGCTCTGCTTTGCTCCCCGTCCCCCTGGTCTGCAGACCAGGGGGACCGGGAGCAAAGCGGCGGAACACGTGGGCAGCGGACAGCCCAGATGCGTCTGGACTGTCAGCTGCCCGCGTGCTCCGCGGCTTAGCTCTGCTTTGCTCCCCGTCCCCCTGGTCTGCTCCCCGTCCCCCTGTTCCGCCGCTCCCTTCCGCCCCCTTTGCTCCCCGTCCCCCTGTTCCGCCGCTTTGCTCCCCGTCCCCCTGGTCTGCAGACCAGGGGGACGGGGAGCAAAGCGGCGGAACACGCGGGCAGCGGACAGCCCAGACGCGTCTGGGCTGTCTGCTGCCCGCGTGTTCCGCCGCTTTGCTTCCTCTCCCTGGTCTGCTGGAGACCAGGGAGAGGGAGAGCCCCGTTCGTAACTGCGGATCTGACATAAGTCGGATCCGCGTAACTCGGGGACTGCCTGTATTGATACTGATCACACAACAGTACAGTATTTGTATGAGGTAAATGGAAAAATATTATTTATGATATTTACAGATCAAATATTGGTAATAGAAATAATATGAAGTGAACATTGTGTTGTAATTGGGAATGTAGAAAAACATCCAGAATACTTTAAAATTTTCAGTTGGTATTCTATTGTGGCAATGCAATTAAAACTGCTATTAATCATGATTAATTTTTAAATGGCAATTAATTTTGAGCTAATTGCATGTGTTAACTGCTATTAATTGACAGCTCTGCATAAAACCTCTGTTAATCAAATAGCTAATAGGATAAATCTAAAAATATGGGCCAGAATTAAATATGCCTTTCTGTTTAGGATGTTGAAAAACATATAATTTGTTAATTGTGTAGTCGACTACATGGATAATCAATATGGGTTAGTGCTGTAAGCACTAAGTCCCAGCTTGTGCCAGGTCTGGCAACTACTGGGTGCTGGGTCCTGGAGCTCCTCCCACTGTGGCTTTGCATGCACAGTAATTTAGGAGCCTGGCTCAATCCTGCCTCACGCCGGGTTCCCAGGAGCTACTCCCTTCTCCCTCACTGCAGCTCTAAGAGTTATTGCAGGGTAGCTCCTGGGATCCAGCATGAGCCAGGCTGCTAGCTGGCCCGCTAAAAATTCATTGGTTGAGCTGTGAAGAAGGGGTGAGGAACAGTGTAGCTGGTAGCATTAACCGATACACATCCACTTATTAGTTAATCGCTTATAGTTCAATCATTTAACCAACTATAGTGTTATGTCCTACTTTCTGTATCAGCTAAGATTGCACCCCAAAATATAAATACAAATATTATTGTCTTCCATCACAGTATTAATGTACACATGAAACGTTTGATTAAACATGGTTTGATGATAAACTAGTACTCTGATTTTAAAGGTGAATATTTTGTGATTATCAAAATTTGGATGGTACAATAGAAGTTTTGAGACCATGTATCTGCTGTGGAATAGTAAAGTACTTTAATAGTTTTATAACTTTATTGTGGAATATTCCATTTCTTGTCATATAGGAATAAAAATACAAGAGAAGGATCCAGTGTTACTCCGGTACCTATTTCATAGCACTAGCATTACAGTTCTTTTAAGTAACTTTTCTTAATTTTGTAAGAGATAACCCACTTTACTCTGATTATTGCAGCTTCTCATTGGCTATGAGTCTGGAATAGTAGTATTATGGGACCTCAAATCAAAGAAGGCAGATTACAGATACACTCATGATGAGGTAACAACATTCTTCTTCAGTTGACTATTTCCACTTGTTGCAATGTGTGCATTTGTTTCCTATTGTCATTTCGTTGTTAAATATTGGTGGTGTTTTGTATGTTTGAACCATGATGTTTAGAAATACAGTCATAAAGAATATAGTTTTTAGTACTTGTGTAAGTGAATCTGTACTGCCTCTTATCATTTGTTTCTAAACGTTTTGCTGCATAAATCATTTTTTCTGAATAAGACATTTATTATTAAAGCCTCTTTTTTACTATGGCTCAGTTAATTCAGATTACACCTCTAAAATCCAGAGTCTCTGGTCTGGCAACGTGGTCCAGCATGACCACGGATATTCCAGGACCAGAAAGTCTCATGCGCGGCAGCAGGTGTGGGAGTACAGGAGCTGGCACACAGCTGAGTTGGGCTGCGGGGCAGGGGAAAGCAGGAGGAAAGGAAGCCAGTGAGCGACTCAGCTAGGCTGCTGGGGAAACGGTGAAGGGGGCAGGGAAGGAAATGCACATAGCTCAACTGTGCTACAGGAGAGCGTCAGGAGCTGGTGCGAGGCTCAGCTGGGCTGCGGGGAGAGCGGCATTGTGTGGGTGGAGGGGTGCCTGAAATGACCTCCCCAGAAAAATCCCTCATCTAGGACCAGTCAGGTCCCTAATGTGCTGGACCAGAAGTTCCAACCTGTAAAATTCATATTTTTAAAATGCTTATTGAATATTTGCAATTTCTCTGGCAACTTTGAAATGTTCAGTGATAAAATTAGGTAGGAAAAAAGCCTAAAATCCATAATTCTTTGCAACTGTGAAAATGTAAACATAGAAAAATACTTAAATAGATATTGATATCCATAATCTCTTGTTACCAAAATAAAATCACCATTAAGCAATAGTTAATGAGTCTAATCCAATAAGATGATACAGAGGTGTGAAATGCTGTTTGCTGTATCATCTAAGCCAGTGCAACCTTTTTTGACCTGCGACCCCCCGCGTTACAGGGGCCGCCAACTGCTGGGTCCAGCCACCGACCGGCCGGATCTAAGCACTGCGCGGCCACACCCAGCCTCCAGCCGGCCGGATCTAAGCGCTGCGACCCCCTGGGAAGACATCCGCGACCTCCTTTAACCCTGTCCTGACAATGTTTTCTTTTTGGACTGTGCCTCAATTTTCATGTCTGCACAAGATCTTTGCAGTCTCCATTCATAATAGAAGAAGGAGTTGTGACTGGTTTGTTCCCAGTGTAATTTTGGCCACCAGAGCGTTCCAACACAGTTTGTATTGATATAAGCTGGCAGTAAACTTGATTTATTGCACATACTGGTAAGTCTAAAGCAACAGTCTTAGATGTCATATGTTTTAAAAAGAAAAAAGCAAAGGCAAATATTTATAGTTGACAGGTTTTTCTTCTCCCAGATTCAGTAGAAAGGGCCAGGTTGCAGTTGGAGTTCAGCTACTGCCTGCTTCTCATGTTATGTCTACACTGTAATTGGGAAGTGTGATTGCAGCACAGGTAGACATATCTAGGCTAGCTTTGATCTAACTATATCTGGCTTTGAGATAAAGCTAGTTAGAGTAATAATAGCAATGAAACGAGAGCAGCACAGCTCATTCTCTCAAATATGCACCCAAGCTTTGCAGTGAGCAAAGCTGTCACAGTTCCACTGCTGTTGTTACTTGAGGTAGCTTTGACCTAGTTAGATCTAGCTGACTTGGGTATGTCTACACATGCAGCAATCATACTTCCCAGATACACTGTAGACTTGCTCTTAGGCTGCTGGGATTTACCATGAGGAAACTAGGGTAAAGCGTTCCCCTAAGATGCACTTCTAGTTTGGAGGTGGGATTTGGATCAGGCAACAAATGGAGAAGTAGAACTGTCTGGATCTTTGTCTAACGCATAGTCCTCCTTGGCTATGGAGGACTTATTTGAAACTCCATCTGAGATATTTTTCAGTTTGGGAAGGAGGCCTAGTCAGTTTGCAGATAAAGAAGCAATCCAAGGTCCTATCTTCCATACAGTGTAGCACTTCACATTGTGAGAGACTGTAGTTTACATTAAAATATTTCTTATTTTATAGATAAAAATACTGAGGGAAAGAGAAATGACTTGCCCAAGTTCATATGGCTGTTGTTCTACAGGGCTGACAGCAGAAATAAGGAGCTTCTGATGTCCAGTTACGCATTTATGTTCCTATAACACAGGCAGCATCTGGCACTCCTAGCAGAAGGGCCGACTAACTTGCCAGGTCCTTAGGAATGATGGGGGTGTTGGTTCCATGCTTCTGGAAATGCAAGGCCTTGGGTGGAAGGGGCACTATCGTGGTGATTTAAAAAGCTTGGTGCTCTGGCCACCCCTGCTGCCACAGTAGGGAGTCCTGGGCCATTTTGAATTGCTGGACCCTGGAGCAACTGCCCCTTTGTCGGTGGCTTGGCTGCTAGTTGGGCTGTTAGTTTGGACTTCTCATGACATAGTCATGACAATAAAAACATAAGTGTCTTTTAGATTTTACAAAAGTTGTAGTAAATATGTATTTTTAGCCTAGTGCTAAAATAGAGTTGAATTGGAATGTAAATTTTAGATTCACATTGAAAAGGCTTATTCATTTAGAATCAGAGAATAAATCTATAGGCATAAAATGTATTTTAATCTTCATATTTGTAATGTGCAAATCATGAAACATGAAGTATTAAAAGTTTAAATGTACACTTTCATAATCTTTTTGTTTTCTTTCTTCTGTGTGTATTACCAATACAACAAAGCATAAAGGGACTGAAAAAATGGAAGTCTTTGTATTGAGAGAGCTCTCAGTACATTTCACATTATTCGCTATAAAAAGAATGAAGACAGATTTACAGGAAGGCAGGTAGAATTCCTTACTTTACAAACTTTCCACCAAGGATTTTCTGTTTATTTAAATTAAATCACTTTTCCCTGAAGTACATTATGCTTACTTAACTAGTGAACTTTCTGCGTTGTTTGCCATTTCCAAGTCATGTGACTTAGTGATTGACATGTACTGAACCCAGTCGAGAATCTAGCTTCAGGGCAAGCTATTAAATGATTGACGGGCATGTCTTGAGTATATTTATAATCATGCCCTAAGGAGTTACAAGGCCCCACCTAGCTGAACAACCATTTTTCTCTTGATTGATGTTTTGGCATATTTTTTATTCTATGCTGATTTTTTTTTTTTTAATGCAAAGTGTGTGTGTGTGTGGGGGGGGGGGTGTTTTGTTTTGTTTTTTTCTTCTGAGACTTCATGTTTTAATTTGGTACTTGATATTTTTTCTATTATTTCTTCCCCATAGAGGAAATATATATAACCTAGCACTTTGTTAGTTCATTCCTTGTTGTTTAATATTATCTATCTTTTTCTCTGTGGACAAGGAGCATATATGCCATGTTTTTGGGACAGTGATTTCTTCTAGTTTATAACTCGTGTTCAGTATTGCTAGTCAGATCCTGATTGCTCTGGATTTGGGGAAGCCTCAATGTGCTAAAAAGAGAAATTAATTTTGCTTTGCATATTGTATGAACAAATTAGAATAATAACTCGTGAAAAAGTCAAAGGAGGAGAGGAAGTTTCTCTTGGTTGATGCTGCTGAGTAAGTTTAATATTGCACTGATTGAGGATTTTTAGAGATCCCCTTTCCCTCCTACTGCTTCCTGTTTGTCACAATAAGCTGTTTCTTAGCATGCAGGAGGTACTGGGAAGAAGGGAGAGGAGCGGGGATGGAGCAAGCGTAGGGGAGGGAGAGAGTAACAAGAGGCAGCGAAGAGGTGGAGTGAGAAGTACTTGAGGAAAGGGGCTGAGTGGGGGGACTTCAGGAAAGGGGCTGAGTACTGGAGCAAAGGGGGGGGAGCACCTATGGGGCCCAGAGGAAGCAGTACCTATGCTGCCTTTTGCTGACAAAGCAGTTTAGTGTAGGCAAGAGTTAAGTCCCTAAGCATTCCAGTATATAGTGAGAAGAAAATGGGGAACTAAGCATTTATGACACTGTCTGTCCTACTTGTTTGAAAGTAGTCATTGAGCAAAACTGTTTGGGGATATCAAATCAGTTATACCATCAACTGATCATATACCAATTTTTACTTTGGTGGTGCTAAGGATTGCACCTGTTTCCAAGGGCAGAAATGAAGTAAGATTTTGTGGATTCCTTTAATTTGACAGTAAAGATGCCTGAAATCTTCCAATATGATCTTTGCCTTTATATATTAATTACAGACACCTAGAATTAAACCTGTTTGTCAGGGAATTTCCTTGCTTTGCACATAAAGTCCGTAGAATGTGTTTTTAAAAAGTGCTCCCTTCTTGCAGGGCAAGTTAGAATTTAAAACTATAATATTGTATTCTTTATTGTAAGATTAGTTCATTTCTTTGACAGAGAATCATCTGAAAGAATACACAAATCTAGTATTCATATTTAACAGTTTGTTTGGAATGTGATAGCTATATTAGAGACCTGTGTTTATAAATTAACTTTTTATAGCAGTTATTTATAATAATGCCTATCAAACCATCCTGTGCAGTTAGTTTGTTGTTGTCTTGCAAGATGTTTCTGCACAGTGAGAGGCTAGAATTGAAAATGTTAGCTTTCTTTGTGTCTCCTTTCTGAGTCTTTGTTTTGAAGGGTTCTGAAGTTCAAATACAGCTATTGTAATTAAAAAGAATTTCATGCATTATTCATACAATAGGAACATAAAATTAATTCGAAGCTGTATAAACATTCATTTTCTGCTGTTTTGTGTAAACAAAAACAAAAAACGTTACAGCATTTTTGGTAGCTTTTAAAAGAAATATTTAGAAATGTTGTAATATTGACATTTAAAATTGTCAGGCGTTAAATGAAAAACATATTTTGCCTAAACTTTAATAGTATTAAGTCAGAAATATGTTATAGATTACTATTTGAGACTCAGTCTTCTGATAAGTGAGTAAAAATCAGAGCTTATCTTTGAACTTTATAGAAGATATAGCAAAATAGCACAAGGGGTTATCAATTTAGTCAACAAAGAAGCTACTGAGCAACTTATTTATGACAAAAGAATGGCTACAGACAGGAACCTTTCCCCACTCTGTCATGCACAGACACAGTAATGGAAAGGTCAGAAATGCCTGCAGGTTAGCCATACAAAATAAGCTAAGAAGGGAATCTGTTTCTACCAAAGACAACGGAAAATTAGTATATGGGACAGTGTTATCGGTTTGTTGTGAGATTGTTTGTTTATTATGCACCTAGATGTCACATTGACTGGTGCATTAGAAATACTGTGATAGAATACTGTTGGATTTTAAATGCTTTCAAATTTACATTTTATTTTGTTTACATTTTTACCAAATAGGAATTAGGAACGTGAGCTGGTAGCCAGATAAGATCTTATCTTATCTTAAATCTACTTTATCTCTATCACTTTTAAACTACTTTAGAGAATTAATGAAGAATTGAACTCTTAAACTAGTTCTCAAGCTGTGCTCAGTTTGTACATTCTTGCAAGATCATTATACAGGAAGGAAACAATACTCTTTACCATCCATGAACAGCACAAAATACTATTTTATGCCATTTGGGGAGAAGGTCACTCATATACATAGAATTATAGAAATGTAGGACTGGAAAGGATTTCAAGAGGTCTTTGAACCCAGTTCTCCCAACTCACGGCAAGACTACGTATTTTCTAGACCATCTGTGACTGGTGTGTTTGATCTGTGAAATCTAAACAGCACTGTAAAAGCAGGTTAAGGTTTAAAAATGGCAGAAATTCCTAACGTGGATCTTCCCAGTAGTATAGGATATATTGTAGTGGCTACTTAATTGTACAGAAGAGTTAATCATTAGTTTCAAATAGAAAGGAGACAGGTAGAGATTGTGCATTGGGGGGGCCAGGTTCATATGATATGGAAAAGATTACAGGATCTTGTACATTGTGGGGCAGAGGTTTTTGGCCTGAAATATTGTGGAAGAACAGAGGAAATATGTGGTGGCAAACGCTGAGCTGAAGGAGGAAGTGAGAAGAGAGTGAAGGAACTGGCATCAGGACAAGAATGAAGGTGGAGTAAAGAAGAAAGAGAGGACAGAAGGATGGATATGAGGTAGAGAGAATAAAAAATGGGGAAGAAAAGAGAATTTTTCTGTAGCACAAGACGGCTTAGAAGTCCTAATGGGCAGTCTGCTTCCATCTAATGCCTAGTGCTGGGTTTTGTTTATATATGTCAAAATTGATTCATAAATACTTGTTGAGACACAGTAACTTTAATCATACTATTTTAATTTTGTTCAGATACCAGTTTTTCTCCCAATATAGCATTATATGGACATTAAACTTGTAATCTTATCAAAGACTGAAATCAGGTTTGTTTGACAAGACCTTTTCCCCCCTGTAAAAACATATTGACTAGCATTAATTTTATTCCTTTCCTTTCATTTTTTCAGTTGAATCCAATATCAACTTTTCCTTTATTTTCCCCAGGGATTGATATCAGGCTAACCATTGTTACCTGAATTATCCTGTTTGCCCTTTTCCTGCATCCTTCTCTAATTTTCCAGCGTCCCAAGACTACAGGCAGTCCCCGAGTTACGCGGATCCGACTTACATCGGATCCGCAGTTACGAACGGGGATTTCTCACCCTGGAGGACTGGAGCGGCGGGACGCCTGGTCCCGCCGCCCGCCTTCTCTGGGGCAAGAAAAGCTGCTCCCAGTCTCCCTGGTCTGCTGGGGGAGCCAGCAGACCAAGGAGACGGGGAGCAAAGCGGCGGAGGACCCGGCCGGACCCGCGTTGCTTCCAGATCAGCTGGAAGCGCCGCGGGTCCGGCCCGGGTCCTCCGCAGCTTTGTTCAGCGTCTCCCTGGTCTGCTGGGGGGGGACGCAGCTAGTGCCCCCCCAGCAGACCAGGGAGATGTGGAGCAAAGCCGGGGGCCTGTAGTAGAGCAGGTTGGGCACTGCCGGTTGGTCCCGCAGCAGCGCTCCTTGGTGCTACTGGACCAACCCGGCAGCACCCCAGCTGCTCTGCCCCAGGCGTCCTGATTCAGCCGCTGCTGATCAGTTTCAGCAGCAGCTGAATCAGGATGCCTGGGGCAGAGCAGCTGGGGTGCTGCTGGGTTGGTCCAGTAGCGCCGAGGAACGGCCGCGCTACTGGACCAACCCAGCAGCACCCAAGCTGCTCTGCCCCAGGCGTCCCCAAGTCAGCCGCTGCTGAAACTGACCAGCAGCTGACTACAGGAAGCCCGAGGCAGAGTTGCTCTGCCCTGGGCTTCCTGGAATCAGCTGCTGATCAGTTTCAGCAGCAGCTGACTTGGGGACGCCTGGGGTTCTTAAGTTGAATCTGTATGTAAGTGGAACTGGTGTCCAGATTCAGCCGCTGTTGAAACTGATCAGTTTCAGCAGCGGCTGATGCCAGTTCCGACTTACATACAGATTCAACTTAAGAACAAACCTACAGTCCCTATCTTGTACGTAAGCCGGGGACTGCCTGTAATTAAAAATGAAAACGAACAGGTCAGATATCTACTGAGACAATTTTTTTAGGACTCCAAGCAGATGAGCCAGACCTGCTGACTTAATTATTTTGGCCCTAATAGATGTTTAACTACTTTTTCAAGTGATTGTCCCTGTTGTAATTCACATGCTTCCACAGCCAGATAATTTGAAAGTTGTACTATTAGTTGGTCTGTGCATGCGTCCGTAATTCATCTCAGGGTTCATCCCAGAGTGATAGAGGGTGGGCTGACTGCATCACTAGTTCCTTCTCACTGCCATGTGGTCGGAGTTGGAGCTTCTCATGTCCTTTTGTCTCTGAACATGGAAAAAATGCTTAGAATTGTGTATAGTTAGTTTTCTTCTAGTTTTTACTGTTTTTATATAGTTTTAGCTTTTAGTAATTGTTTCATTACAGATTTTGGGAGGCACTCCCCTAGGCTCAGGTGAAACTAGTTGGAGTATGTTCACACTACAGCTGAGAGTGAGCCTCAAAGGCTCGGTAGAAAGATTCATTCTATCAGTAGGGTGACCATCCGTCTCGTTTTTCTGAGGACAGTCCCGTATTTAAGGGCTGTTCCCGGCATCCCAACTTTTTTAAAAAACTGGGCATATTGTCCCATATTTTTCCTGCAGCAGGGGGTGGGGAGGAGCCACCAACACTCAGGGTTTCAGCTACTGAAGTCCCAGTGCCAGAAGCTCCTCTCCCTTCCCCACACTGCATGCTGCGGGACTGAACTTTATTCCTGCAGTGGTACAGGGTGGGCGGGGAGCCATGGGCACTCAGACCTTTGTCCATTGGAACCCCAAGCGCTGGTGGCTTCCCCCTCCCACTGCGGGGCTGAAGTTCCAAGCACCAACAGCCTCCCCTCCTTCCCCCCGTGCTTGGTGTCCCGTATTTGGCATGGGGAAATATGGTTACCCTGTCTATCAGGGCTCAAGCAAGCACACTAAAAATAGCAATTGTGTGGACATTGGAAGCTGGGGTGGGCTTGATCAGACAGCTTCTGGTTCACAGCAGAGCTACCATGTAAAGCTACTGAGGGAGTGATGGGAAGTAGTTTGGGAGGTTCTGCTCCTATCTCCTCATGTATGCAGTAGGATTGACTCAAACCCTTAATTTTAAAATGTGTGGTTCTTGTCTCAAACACCTTTTCTGTTCATAGTCAAATACGTTTTTCTTTACAAGGTCTGCTTCCCATTAAGGTGCCACATGTTACATGGCACTAAATAAAGTTTCACAGTTACAAGATTTCCAGTATGTTACAGCTATAGACTTAGGGTATGTCTCCACTATGAAGCTTTTTAGTGACAAAGCTGTATCAATGTAGTCTTGTTGCTAAAAGTCAGCATGTTTGACAAAACACTTCCTCCCCCAATGAGCACATTTTGCTTTGTTGGCAGGAGAGCTGTTGTGACACTGCACCTCCATATTTTTATGGAAATGTGTTTTGAGTATTCAATATGCATAACTCAAATATGCTTTATGTAAAATGGGGCAACTAACCTATCATTCAAGAGCCTACAGTCTCCTGAATGTGTATATTCTATTTGTGTGCAGGTGTCTTTCTTGTATGAAGTTAGAAATAGAAATTATAAACCTGTTTAATGCCTTTCACAAGACCACCTAGATTAATAGTGATATTTAAGGAACTTAATGACTCTGTGCTCAAGCCAATGGGTCTGTGAATAGTCTTGTTTATTTCTGTAAGTCTGGATTGTTGTTGGTCCCACAAAGACTGGTAACCATGCCATCTGATGCTAAACTCCATCTTGAATTTTGTACTCTTACACAGGGTGGGGAGAGTTGAACAAAGAGTTCCTGCCCTGGGAAAATTCTATGTAAGGGATAGGAAGCAAAGAATGATTGTGTTCAGCTGGCTTCACAGACTGCTCCCCACCCAAAGAGGATACATGTAAGCACTGGGGAACAAAGAACTCTAACAACAGGGGTGGAGAGAGGCTGTTAGATCCAGGTCAGGAAAAAAGATCCGTTCTGGCCTGCAGTACTTTGCCTGAAATAAGGATTGGGGTGAGAAAATATTATTTGTGACAATTTCTCTTGGTGTATTAGGATTAGCTGCTGTGTTTTTGTTTTATTTTAGCTTAGTAACTAACTTTGATCTGTCTGCCATCACTTGCAACCATTTAAATCCTATTTTTATACTTAATATCAAAATCAGTGTAAATATTGTTACCTGGAGGGGAACAACAGCTCTGCATCTCTCTTTCATTGATACATTTTATGAACTTTCTCTGTGAAAAACTTTTATACCAAGACAGATAGATTTATATGGGGCTTTGGTCCCTTGGGGCTGTTCTGCTGAATGCTAACAGGTCCCTGTAACTTAGGAGCCAGAGCTGAGCTGTTATTAGTGTCTGTTGTTCTGCTGAGGGGTGTTACCCAAACTATGCATCTTTCCTGAGGGAGACCAGAGCTTCTGATTTAGCAGGACAGAGTAGTCAGCAGGCTCAGTGGTATGATCAGCCCATCAGGTGACAGTCTCAAGGAGATGTAACAGTGACAGTGTAGTCAAGAACACTGGGCTCATTGGTTAACCCTGTTAAACAGTCTCTCCGCCCCTTCCCCCCGCCTCTGTATAAGAGACAGCAGGGGGCAGGAAGGTGAGAAGCGGTGCACATGGGGATCCAGTTTAAAAGCCAGCTAAATTAGAGGCAGCAGCATGGGTGGGAGGGCAGACAGGAGCCAGTACATGTGAGGAGGCAAGAGGGGAGGGAGGAATGGGAGCCAGTTCTTGCAAGGAACCAGCTTAAAAGCCAGCTCCCTGTGAGCAACAGCTCCTGCCTTCCTCTCTCTCCCCACCCCTCCCCCCATGTAAACGTGTATCTGCTGAAAATTTTAACATCCCTACATCTGTGATCCAACCTGTTACGCCCATGATCCACAAAAAGTTTTGTCAATAAGTGCAAGTGTAGACCGACATATCTTAAATAATATACTCCACTGAAAATACCTATGATGTATAATTGTAGTTAATGCATAGTTGCTATGGTAACTGGTGCTTTAAAAAAAAATAGGTTGAAACCTATTCACAATTTTATGACCAAAAATAACCCAACTTTCTAAAACCTATCTAGAGATGCACTAAAATGTTAAAGCCTGCTAGGGAATTGTGATATAAATCAACTGATCTGCTATAAAGTTTTTTTTCTGTTGTATAAATATATTAGTGGGTTTATAATTTTAGTTTATTTTTTTAATATCAAAGCAGCCATAAATAATTTTGCTATAGTCTTTTTAGACTGCAGCTAATCCTCTGTCATAAATGTCACTTCAGATTTTCATTTCTATTGCAAAATATTTGGGCTAGTCATGCTGGTATAAAAATGGAATCAGCGGTCCAAATTGAAATACAGCGTTCCAGGTGGTGAATATTTGTTTGGTACATCAGGGCAATTCCCGCTTTTCGTTTAACATGGTTTTGTGCTGTTTGCACTTTTATTGCTTCCGTGAACCTCTTTATGATAATTGGCTAATAGGAACTAAAAGTGTGACTGTTTATTACTGCTCTAATTGGCCTTGCAATACCAAGTAGTAAACAGTATTTGAGATACTCTGTAGCTTGTTCCTAAAAGCTTACAATATTCCACAAATAATTTTAGGTCCTGGACCTTGTTTCCCCAGCTTCAAAGATTGTGGATTATATCACAGTATAAATTGAGGCTTTCTAGCACAGAAAAAATACTTGATATAAATTCTTCATAATGTGCTGAATTATTTTAAAGGAATAAAAACAGCCTTTCTCGTGGCTTGATACACCTCTAATATACTGCTGTGCAAACTTCATAACCATATGATATACACACTTCTAGCTGAATGACTCATTATCAATAAGTTTCTGAAAAATGATATTTCATACTAAAATATTGTTTTGTAATACTTGAATGTATCTTTTAGTTAGAAACGCTGCATAGGTGTTAATGTTTAAATAATATGGCTTAGTGTCTTATAATACTGTCAGGCATGATCTTCCAAATGTTTACTTGAAAAGGGATAGTGATTCTGTTCAGACTTCTTACTCCAGCTTTTCAATTCGCAAACACTAACACTGCATAGGGATAATACTTTTTCCCATCAAAACTTTTTGATGCATAAAAAATATAACCTCTTCAAAGGAAAAATGACTCAAAGAAATAATGAATTGTGACTGAAAAATTAAACCTGGATAAGTCATGCTTGTTTTGGTGTTCAGAGGTGTAATGTTTTATTTTATATGTTGGTGTTTTTGTGGCCTTCTTTAAGGAAGGGGAATTGAGACTACACTGAGGTCTGATCTACACTACAGCATAAAGCAGCTTATGTCGACCTAGCTTTGTCAGCATCTATACTACAGTGTAGCTCATTGGTGGACAACCAGCAGCCCAATGGTGAAATGCATCCCATCAGGATTGTATGTGTGGCCTGCAAGACATTTTGTTTGTTGTTGCCCATGCGCAAGGTTTCCAGATTGCGCATATTTTGTCCATGTCCTTTTTTTCCTAGTGGTGTTACTAAAGTAACACACTCATAAAGCAAAGGTACATGAAGTCAGTGTGTGCTGATTGCACACCACTTTGACAATAAGAGCCATGCACTCCCTCTGGTATCTGATAAAAGTGCTGCTATAGTTCAGTACCTCGCAAATTCTAGGAATGCAAGCGCAGTTGGCAAAACTCTTCTATCCTGGGAGACCATCTTGGTTACAACAGTCTTGTGGCCCACTGAGATAAGAGGGCTACTCATGCGGCTCACTTACTAGCCTAGGTTGCCCATTGCCAGAATAGCTCTTGCCAGTGTAAGTCGCCCACTACACCAATATAATAACCATCTCCATGAGAGCCATAGCAATTAGATTGATACAGGGTTCATGTAGACAGTGTGTTGCTTACATTGCCTATTACTACTTCCTATAGCTGGAGCTCTGGCACCCTAGGACTGGCAGGTAGAGCCCCTGCCGCCCTGAGGCTGATAGCTCAGGCTGTCACTCACCCCTCTCCCCCAGTACCCCACTTAAGTCAACACAAGTAGGACATGTACCACTTGCAGAAGGAGTGTAGTGTGGACATGAACAGGTGATTTAATTACTGAGGTGGCTGTAGGTTGATCTCACTTAACATAATTTTGTAGTGTAGATATGCCCTAAATTGCTGGATTTCTGCTGAATACTTGAATTTTCTTTCTCTTCTCTCTCCCCCTCTCCCCCCCCCCCCCCCCGTGTTTCCCTCCCTTCCTCCATAATGCAGGCTATACATTCAGTTGCTTGGCACCATGAAGGAAAACAGTTCATTTGTAGCCATTCAGATGGTACCTTGACCATATGGAATATAAAATCCCCTGCCAAGCCACTTCAGACAATCACTCCACATGGTAAGAAAAGAATGAAAACAGTGTCTGATAGTTCTTACGTTGGAAATATGGGATTAAACTTTCTGTAAAATCCTATTTTATGTAATTCTGGGACTTAAAAACTGCTCCACCAGCAAAAGCAGTTTTTTCTCAGTGTTTTCCCAGGTGTTTGCTAATGACTTCTGCAAAATCCAAGCTGTTTATTAAAAATAGTTTCAAGCCCTTATGAGAACAAACTTTCACATGTGAATTGTGTAAATCACTGCTGCTTTAAATCTTCAGTTACATCTCCAGTGAAATTTTTGGAAATTATTTCACAGATGTCTGAATGAATGCAGATTTTGCATTGTGCTTAATGTTGCAATCTACGTATTGTTTAAAATGTTTGTGTGGATAAAGAAGTATCCGTTTTTGTGTATAAATCCAAGAATTTACATATTAGTGTAAGATCAAAATTGTGTTGTTAAATTCTTGAATTATGCCCATTACAAAACTAGTAGCCTAATGTAAGGAATACTGACTTGAAATACAGTACAAGCCCTTTTATCCAGAACTTCACCAACCAGGAAGCGCAAAACCAAGCATTTCTGGTATGCACAGAATGTTCATTTTATAGTGCAGTTTCTCTAGGGTAGCAGGTTGGGGCTAGGGCATCGAAAGGGCTGCAGGATGTGCTCTGGGAGGGAATTTGAGTCCAGGAGGGGGCTTGGGACAGGAGTTGAGACAAGGGAGGAGGTTGGGGTGCCAGATGACGGATGATTACCTCCAGCAGCCCCCACAAATGGCTCTCCATCCCTGCTATTGCTGCCAGAGGCATGGCCACGTGGCTCTACAGGCCCGCTACCTGTATTCTTCCTCCCCAAGTGCTTGGCTAGGAAGCATAGCCAGTGGGAGCTGCAGGGAGCAGTGTCTGCAGATTGAAGCAGTGTGCCCGCTTGGGGTAAAGCCACCTGAAGTGAGGGCCCGCCCCAGTACAGCATTCTGACTCCTCCAATGCCTCAATCCCCACCAGACTCAAGACCTCTCCTAGAGCCTAGGCTTTGCGTCCCCCCCCCCCCCAAATCTCTGACCCTGTGCCCTACAGCACTCCCCCCCCCCCCCAACCTCATTATAGGGCCATGGTGTCCAACATGCTAGCCACTAGCTACATGTGGCTATTAGGCTGGTTGAGTGTGGCTAGAGGGCTTGAATAAAGTGGCTAGTTTGCTATAGCACAGTGGTCCCCAACCTTTAGAGGCTCCCGGGCGCCCGGGAGGTGGGGCCGCGCGTCCGGGGGCACGCCAGGGGACTGGGATGCCCTTGCACCCGGCACCGGCGTGTGCCCTGGGGCCGCCCGAGCGCCTTGTGCCGTGGGCCCGGGGCCGTCGCCCGAGCCACGTGCCTAGGGCGGGCACCGGCGCTGCTTGAGCACCGCGCGCCCGAGCGCCCGCATGTGCCCCGGGGCTGAGGCTGCCCGAGCGCCGCGCACCCAGCGCCGGTGCATGTCGCGCTCCTGGGGCCGGCGCCTCCCGTGCGCCCGGGGCGGTGCCGGCCCAGGTTGTCGGCGGGCGCCCACGAATGCCCCAGCGGGGGCCATGGCGCCCGTGGGCACCGCGTTGGGGACCACTGCTATAGCATTTTCAGAATAATGTGATTAGTCCACGATAGCAGCAGCTATTATAGTGGTTACTGCTTCAAAACTGGTTGGACCCCTCAGTTATAAGGGAAAACATTTCTTGGATTCTGCCATATTGCTTTTTGAAAGCTATCGCAACAAACATTCTGTGTTTACGTGATGAGTGGCAACTGTTAACTGTCCTTTCGTTTTACATTGAGACATAAAATATCTTTGCCAATATAATGCATGCTTTGTGTGCATATATTAATTTGTAGTTTATGTAAAAGAATACTTTCTTAAGATTTCAGCACAGCAGATTTTTTTTTTAAGTTTAATGTAGGATTTTGTTTCATTTATTTTTTTTTTTTTTTTTATTTTTTAGGAAAGCAGTTAAAAGATGGGAAGAAGCCGGAACCTTGCAAACCAATCCTTAAAGTGGAATACAAAACAGCCAAAGCTGGGTAAGACTTTGCTTATGAGTCAGTTGACTTTTCACACTATATAGGGTATGTATAGTCTTTAAGAATATCCTTTGTATCTTTCCACTTGTGTGACATGTACCCCACGTTGAGAATCTCTGGAAAGTTGTGGTAAATGAAACTTTTGTTACTGGTGGATAAAACATAGTCATTATTCTAGAACAGGAGTGGCCAACCTGCAACTGTTGAGCTGCATGGAGCTCTTTGCTTAAGGAACTGTAGCTCTTGCTAGTTCTAAACCACGCCCCAGTGCCTGCTCATGGCCGGCCGCTCTGGAGGGTGAAATGCGTGGCGGCAGCTCTGGGACCCAGGCATTGGGTTAGAGCGAGAGAGGGAGAGCAGGGGGTTCCTGGCTCGGGGGAGGGGGTAGGGGGTTGGGTTGGGTGGGAGCCGGGGGGGCCTGGCTCTGTGGGAGGGATGGTGCATTGGGTTGGGGGCGAGAGGGGGCTGAAGAACCTTAAACTCAGTCTTCATGGATGCAGAATAAGGCAGCTGACACAGATGTCATATTTAAATTCCAGGGCAAAAAAACAACAACAAAAAAAAAAGAATCAACATGTACGTGGTTTACACTGTTTCTTTAAAGAAAATTCAAAGGCTGTTATTTGCCAGACTGAAGCAATTATTCTGAGATATGAGTCTTTCCCTTTTTGTTTTTGAACCTGTCATGTTTGCAGTCTGGGACAGACCTGAATTTTTAAAATTATAAAAAAGACATAATCTTCATAAGTAACAAAAATGTGGAAATCATACCAGAGATCAATAAGATGGAGTGAAACCGGCACTTCAGATTATGCTAATTTACTTCTCAGTTCAGTTTAATTTAAAAAAATTCACGGGACATAATAGGTCAGTAATGTTAAATTTAAAATACATGGTAGGGATTCTTTTTTTTTATTAGTGTGAGAATATTACTGTATTTTTAAAGGGTTGTTTTTTTATTTGATGTTTGTTCCCTGTCAAGTTCTCTGAAGATCTATGGACTGGCAGTGAATATTTTAAGTGACTAGAGACTTTTTTATTGGCTTTTGTCCATTTGTCCTGTAATGTTATTTTTATCATGACATTTTATGTACTATATCTATATATTTATATAGATATATAAAAATAAATATATAATACATGGCTCTTCGGACTCTATCCACAGCTATTTTGACTCGGTCTTTAACTGGTTGGCCACCCCTGCTCTAGAATGTATATGTGTGATTAAAATAGGTAAACAAAACATGTTGATGAATGCTCCATATCTATATGTTCCTTCCTTAAAATCAAAGAGCTAACAAAAATATTAAAATATAATAAAATAGTGTGTTGCTGTTTTTTTAAAATCTTTGTGGTTACTTGCCACTTTTAGTTATACTAAGGAGAAACTGATAATTTGGCTGACCATTAAGTACATTTCAGTGCTAAGTTTTTCAGGAAATCTATTTATTTCTTTTAAGAATTAAACTTACTTTATCTAGTAATAAGACCTATCAGTCTTTTTTAGTGAAGCAATATGAGTTTGGAGTATGGCTGAATTCTTTTCATATGCTGCAGTAATTTATGAAATGAACTTCACATAATTATGCATATTCTTGAATATACACAATAAAGCTGTAATTCTAGCAAAGGGTTCTGATGAAATTACTGCATATTGAGTAGCATGTTCTTGTCACTAGAACTTAATGGAAGGCTTTCATCTTTTTATATACCATGTGTGGTTTCTTATTTACAGTTGTAAAGCGTTTTGATCATAATTTACATGGAAATCCTTGGAGCTATTTGCAGATGTTGAATTTTCAAATAACACTCTCCATTTCATTTCTGTTGACTTATTGCTATACCTTTTATTATTTGGCATTTATGTGTTGCTTGAATGATTGCAAAGTAAACAAGAGTACTGAAAATTGTTGATAGTTTAACAAATGCTTCAATATGTATGAATGTTTTCTACAGTTAATTTTAACAGTTTTGTGTACCATTTTTCCTTCTTTAAAAGTCAACTAAATGGAGATTTAAAGTTTTGAAGCCAATTCCCAGGTGTTTCCTTTCCACAAAGAGTAAAAACAATGAATGATCATGAAATCATGATATTTCAAAACCTGAATATTCAACTGTTGTGTCCAAGCTTTTGAATCAAATTGTGCTGTAAATAACTGAAAAGCAGCCTCATACAAGCAGCAAGATACAAATACTGCAATTTGAAGTGTTCCCACTGCAACCAGTAATTTTAAAATGTAATTTCAAACCTCCACAATGTAAAAATTGTTTTTACAGCATGCAAACTTTAATTGATTTTGATAGGGTATAAACAAGGTAAGAGTTGCAATAAAAGAAGCTTGAGTGTGAACAATCTGTCTTGTTAGTACAGCTTTTCAACTGTGTGTATTTATTTTTTTAAGATGCATTATTTTGTGTGGGTTTTTTTCATTATTTTGTTTGTCTCTACTTGTACCTTTATTTTTTACCTTAAACTGTCATTTGATGTTATTTTTCATGCTTGATGGTGTTCAGAATATTTTCAAGTTTTTAGCATTTGAAATGTCATTAATGTGATAACACTGTCTTCCAGATCAAAGATAGAGAAGTTAAATACAACCTGGCAGCTATTAATATGTTTAAAAGGCACAAGCGCAGTGGTGGGGACTGGGTATAAGCCGGGAATCAGCTGATTCCCAGCTTGCGCCCTGTGCCCCACTCCACCTCTACCTCCCCTGCTTCCCACGAAGGTAGTGCTGGGGGGAACTAGCTTTCAAGCTGGCTCCTGCTTCCACCAACTCCTGCTACTCCTCCCCCCTCTTTCTGTCTCTCTCAGATAGCGGGGGGGGGGGACGTTGAAAGCGACCAATTGAGTCAATGGTCGACTAGTCACTTTACAATCCTACTCCAAATTGCATAATGCAGTCTTAGGTTCCTTATTATTAGTTTCCATTAAATTTTTAAAGAAAATTGCTTAGATTTATACAATGATTTATAGCAAAAGGTGCCAAAAGTATTTATAAATTTAAATAGTGTGTAAATGTATAAGGACTACTTAAACTGTCTCTGTAGTAGAACAGCTTTTGAGGTAAACCATGAATTTATAAGAGTTCACAGTAATCCTGCATAGCAGTGATTCCACAATGTAAAAAACTTATTTCTAACTGAAACTTCAGGAGAAAATTAGGTAAGCAGAATGTAATTACCCAACCTAGTTCACAGTCATCTAAAATAATTTCCAGAATGATTTGTAAAAGATTGTTCACAGCAGTCATGCATCTCAAGTATGTAATCATGCATACTTGACTTTTACATTATTGTATATCTCAATTATATGTTCCTATTCAAAGTGCGTAATTAGCAAACAATTATATTGCACTGTGTCATTTCAATATTAGGACTTGCTGTTAATAGTAAACTTTTGATTTACATTCACTGAAATTTGTAAAGTAATGCAATAAAACCCTGGAATAGTCTTACTTTTGACAGTGCTTTTTCTAACCTCAACATTGTTGTAACACATTTTACATTGACTCCCTTTTACTCATATTGGAGCTATATTAGTGTCATCCTTTCTAGATAGTTAAATACTTTAAAACTATTTTATTTTTCTCCTTTGTTTGAGTCAGTTATGGAATAGAAATATATTTGATGGAATCTCTGGATAATGTTGTCAATTGTACAGTTATTTTGGTTTACCCTCAATAAAATATAGCCATTACCCTCAAATTTACCTCAGAAATGAAATCCGCAGAAAATATGGTACCAACATGCAACATTCATTATGAAATGATAGGTGTTATAGCTAGAGCTGAAGTTGTCTTGATTGTTCAATTACTTTTCATTTTCTTTGTAGTGGTGTGAAAACTAAAGCTATGTCTACACTAGTAAGTTTGTCCACTAAGGATATGAAAAAAAATACATAAGTTTCACCGACACATGTGGTGCAGCTGTGCTGCTGTAAGGTCTGTAGTGTAGACATAGTCTAACAATTACATATCTATATGCATAACAGGAGTTGTTCAGTTCATACACAAGCTCAGAATCTTTCTGCTGTGTATAGACCTGTAGGTGTAATGGTAAGTAAGTGACTTCTGCCACTTTTGCTGCCTTCTGCACAAACTCTCAGTTGCGAAAGCAGCTGCCACATTTCTTTTGCACTGGCTTCAATTTCTGGATGACATTAACTGGATGTGTGTAAAGTACATTTCATGAATTTAATCTTGAGATAGCAAAAGTATGGATGACAGTACTAGGGTCCCTCTCTGAAAAGAGTGGTCATGTCCTTGCCTTCTGCTTGTATGGGGCTGCAGAGTTAATACGGTGGCTTGTGCTACCTAATCTTCTAATAGCACCTAAGTGTTAGAAAAAAATAGATTATAACAGATAACCTAGAGACAGATCGGTTAAGAGGGCACCTTTATTGCAGATACTTGTTCTGTCTCAGACCTTCTCCCCTTCCCCCCCCCCCGCCACGAACCTTGGGATCTGAGTGAGCAACAAAGTAGCCATATGTATACCTTTTTATCTTAAAATGTAAATACACTTACCAATTACATCATCCTTTAAGCCCTAATTTAGTACTGTGAACACCCATATAATGCATAATCATAACCATGTAATGACTATAATTATACTCGCCCCTATTTACTGTTTACAGCTTTTTAGTTGATGTAAACCGTTCTCACATCACAACTCCTTAAATCAGCAGTTTACGGGGAGGGAAGGATATGTGATCCTGAATATGTTTGAGTGAATTGGAATGGATAAGCGCTAGAGAAATACTATTTATTTAACACACAGAGCATTCATTAAAAGTTATATCTTTGGTACAAGCTACATTATCTGTCCCAAGAATGCAGGAAAGGAGGAAAACATGTCTATAAATAAATAGGGACAGTGCCTGCCCATACTGTATTCCAGTTACCATGTTAGTGAGTACCCAAACCCCTTATTTTAGGGGTGTGCTACCCTTGGGTCTGTCCTCCTGGGGGGGATCACAGCGCCAGGCCAGCTGCCATTTCCTGTCTCAGCGCCTGATGTATGTGTGACAGGGTCAGGAGGAGTGACAGGGGAGTAGACCAGCACTGTAAATTAAAAGTGCCTTTTTTTTTTTTTTTGCGCAACCAAAATTTTCCTGGCTTTGGGGGTTGCGAATTAAAACAGGTTGAGCACCGCTGCCTTATTTGATCCTACATGCCCTAACACTAAGAGTCCAATGTAAGCTAGAGTTTTCATTGTTAATACAAATCTATTAATAAAATTATTATAACGTTTTAAATCTTAAGTTATTAAACTTCATTAAAATATATTCATCATTACTATACCTGTGGTGCTTGGAAAAAGTACCTCAGATACATATATTTGTTTGTTTTATTTTTTGAAATATTCAAGATAGACAGAAGAATTGCAGGAAGCTTCTACTTTATCACCCTGAGGCAAGTAACTGTCAGAAAGAAAATCCACCCTTAGCCATAAATGGTGTTTATTATTCCTAAGAGTGTCATGAAAATTCAGGAAAGCTGAAAATAGACCCCCATTGGATCAGTCTCTGCACCTCAATCTGTTTAGACTTACCCTACGTCTCTAGATTTGAGTCTATAGCAAGTGTTGTCCGCTTATTCTGGCTATAATGAAGTAAGAAAAGTCATCAATCTTGCCTTCCTTCAAGAAGGTGTTGACAATCTATTGTGATTGTTTTCAAAGGGATATCTTATATCCAGTGTTAAAATAACTGCTGATTTTGGTGATGGTAAAATAAGAAAGTGTCCCATTTCCTAGAAATGATCAACTGTGTTAAGTTTTGCAGTTTTATTGAACAAAATTCAAACGTGTGCAAATTTGCTTTGAAAAGACCATGTGTGTGTTGGCATGCACCCACGTGCATGTGTATAAAATATTGTAATATGTATGAAAAACATACTCTTTCCAGAAATTTAATGGAAAGTCCATAATCTGTTTTCCCAAGGGAAAATGTTTCCATGAAGCAGAACTAATTTGTCTTTGCCTTGTTCAGTCATATAAAATGGTTAATTAAACAATAGGAATTTAATTTACATGATAACTACACCATCTCCAGATACATATAAAACTGATTTATGGGAAGAACTAGATCAGGTGAGCTTGCCTCTATTTTTAAAAAGCTATTTATTTTTATTGTAAGTAATCAGACAATCAATGAAGGCTTAATTATTATCTTCAGTACATTAATAGATGTATTTATTGAGTATTTTTTTAAACTTGTTTTTGTGGGCCTTTAATTAAAGGAATATTGTCAACTCAATATTTTAAAATGATCTCTAAAGGTCTATACCTCCTCTTAAGATAGGCCTGTAACTAGCTGCCAATTGTTATGGTTTTATAATCATAATTTATCTTCAAATATTTTTCACCTGTAGCTGAGTAAGAAGGCCAAACATGCGAAACATTGAAACTTGGCTAAACATTATACTGTCAAACACCAAAACAATCAAATTGAGAAATAGTAAAAAATTTTCATCTTTTACAATATCGTTAACTTAGACATTCATTTTTTTAAATGTGATTTTTAAGTTTGTGTTGTCAGTTCAAATGTTGTCAGATAGCTGCAGCGGCACAGGAGTCAGCAAACAGCTGTAAACAGGGGAGATTGAGTGGGAGTTTGTAAGGGGAGTTTGGATTGTGGGACTTGTTTGAGGTTTGTTTTTGTCATGGAGGGGGTGTTTTGGTTTGTTTTTGTGTTCGCCGGACTAACAGGATTTAGGTGAGAAGGCTGATAAAACAAAGAGGCAGTAGTGGCCATGACTCAAGCAGTAGAGGGCACAAGGAGGATGATTGCACGTGGCAGCTGCAGGATGTGCATGATTCTGAAGGGGGTACCTGAAAGGAGTTTTGTTTGCATGAAGTGCCGCCTGATAGATCTGATGGAAGAAAAGATCCGAGAATTGGAGATGCAGTTGGAAAAACTCTGGTCGAGCTTAGAAAGGGGTTCGAACAGATGATGGAGCAAAGACATGAGGTGGCTGAAGGGGAAAGCTTAGATATACAGATGGAAGCAGGATCAAGAGCCTCGGAGGGGGGACTGCTGGGTGAAGAAAATGGACAGTGGAAGCATGTGACTAAGAAAACCAGGCAGAGGAAAAGATGGGTCAGTGAAGGAGAAATAGAGCTCAAGAACCGGTATGCAGAGTTGGAGAATGAAGAAGGGATACAGCAGGTGGACAATGAAGGTGGAAGGGTAAGGAAGAAGAGTGGTTAGTCCTATAGATAAAGGGGAGGGGTCGATGGAGACAAAACCAATAATGAGCACTAGGATACAGGATGGGTTGAAGAGGATTACAAGGGAAAACAGGAATGGAAAGGACTTGCAGCCAGAGGAAGCAAGAGTTAGACCAGAGAATCGCACTGTTACCAGGAAAAGGCAGTTCTACGTGACTGGGGACTCCTTATTGAGAAGAATAGATAGGCCTGTAACCAGAGCTGATCCAGACAATAGAAGGGTGTGCTGCCTGCCAGGTGCTAAGATACAGGATGTGGAACTGAGGTTGAAGAGGATCCTAAAGGGAGCGGGAAAGTATCCATTGTTCATCCTTCATGTAGGAACAAATGATACGGCTAGATTCTCACTGGAACAAATCAAGGGAGACTATGCCAGGCTGGGAAAGACGCTTAAGGAAATCGAGGCTCAGGTGATCTTTAGTGGGATTCTGCCTGTTCCTAGAGATGGGCAACTAAGGTGTGATAGGATTATGATAGCCATCAATAGATGGCTCAGGCAGTGCTGCTATAGGAGGGCTTTGGGATGTATGGCCACTGGGAAGCATTCACGGACAGAAGACTGTTCTCTTGGGATGAACTTCACCTAAGTAGGGAGGGAAATAGACTTCTAGGATGGAGACTGGCCCAACTGATTAAGAGAGCTTTAAACTAGGAATTTGGGGGAGATGGTTGGGAGATCTCCAGATAATCTCTACACCGGATTTTAGCATTGAGAGGGAGGAAAACGAAGTAAGAAAGGTTATAGCTGGGGGTAGGAGAATGGACATAAGGAGGAAGGGTAGAGTAGATACCAGTCTAATAGGCCATATTGGAAATACAATGTCCGTGCCAAATTGGGTAAAGAATGTGAGTGAGGCCAAACAGCAAAAATTAAGATGTTTGTACAGCAATGCGAGGAGCTAAGTAACAAAAAGGAGGAACTAGAGCTATTGGTCCAGGAAGTGAAACCAGACATTATAGGTATAATAGAAACATGGTGGAATACTAGGCATGACTGGAGTACAGGTATTGAAGGGTATGTGCTGTTTAGGAAAGACAGAAATAAAGGTAAAAGTGGTGGAGTAGCATTGTATATAAATGATTAGGTAGATTGTAAAGAATTAAAAAGTGATGGAATGGAGAAGACAGAGTCTGTCTGGGCAGAAATCATATTGGGGAGGAAAGCTATCCGCTCCTCCCCTGGGATAGTGCTTGGGTGCGCTATAGACCACTGCTGTCTAATTTGGATATGGATAGAGACTTCTTTAATGGTTTTAATCAAGTTAAATACTCATGGAAACTGCGTAATCACGGGAGACTTCAACTTTCCAGATATAGACTGGAGAGCAAGTGGTAGTAATAATAATAGGGATCAGATTTTCTTAGATGTGATAGCTGATGAATTCCTTCATCAAATAGTTGCTGAACCAACAGGGGGGGATGCCATTTTAGATTAGGCTTTGGTGAGTAGTGAGGACCTCAGCAGACCAGGGAGACGTGGAGCAAAGTCCGGGGCCTGTGGTAGAGCAGGTGGGGCGCTGCCGGTTGGTCCCACAGCACCGCTCCTTGGCGCTACTGGACCAACCCAGGAGCACCCCAGCTGCTCTGCCCCAGGAGTCCTGATTCAGCCGCTGGTGATCAGTTTCAGCAGCAGCTGAATCAGGATGCCTGGGGCAGAGCAGCTTGGGTGCTGCTGGGTTGGTCCAGTAGCGCCGAGGAGTGGCCGCGCTACTGGACCAACCCAGCAGCACCCGAGCTGCTCTGCCCCAGGCGTCCCCAAGTCAGCCGCTGCTGAAACTGACCAGCGGCTGACTACAGGAAGCCCGAGGCAGAGTTGCTCTGCCCCGGGCTTCCTGGAATCAGCTGCTGATCAGCTTCAGCAGCAGCTGACTTGGGGACGCCTGGGGTTCTTAAGTTGAATCTGGATGCCAGTTCCGACTTACATACAGATTCAACTTAAGAACAAACCTACAGTCCCTATCTTGTACGTAACCCGGCGACTGCCTGTATTTTAAAGAAATAATAAGGAACAACCAAATGGATTTTTAGTCTATATAATTATTAAAAGAAGAAATAAAAAATAACTAAAATTGAAATGAGTGGTGCTACCAATATTTTTAATGAATTAGTGTACTTAATGTAGAATAGTGATAGAAATGTAGCCGTGTTAGTCTGGGGTAGTTGAAGCAAAATGCAGGACAATGTAGCACTTTAAAGACTAACAAGATGGTTTATTAGATGATGAGCTTTCGTGGGCCAGACCCACTTCCTCAGATCAAATAGTGGAAGAAAGTAGTCACAACCATATATACCAAAGGATACAATTAAAAAAAATGAACAAATATGAAAAGGACAAATCACATTGCAGAACAGGAGGAGGATGCGGGGGGGTGGGAAGGGGGAGGAAGGAAGGTAAGTGTCTGTGAATTGCTGATATTAAAGGTAGGGAGAGTGGGATGTTTGTGAGTTAATGGTATTACAGGTGATAATTGGGGAAACTGTCTTGGTAATGGGTGAGAAAGTTCAAAGTCTTGTTAAGTCCTTGTTGGCAAGTGTCGAATTTTAACATGAATGACAGTTCAGAGGATTCCCTTTCAAGTGCAGATGTAAAAGGTCTTTGTAGCAGAATGCAGGTGGCTAAGTCATTTAGAGAGTGTCCTTTCTGGTTAAAGTGGCAAGAAACTGTTTTCTCTTTGTGATCTTGTCTGATATCTGTTTTGTGGGCATTAATCCTTTGGTGAAGTGTCTGAGATGTTTGTCCAATGTACATAGCAGACGGACACTTTCGGCACATGATAGCATAGATTATATTTCTGGATGCGCAGGAATATGTGTTCTTGATCTTATAACTCACTTGGTGAGGTCCAATAATGGTATCAGCAGAATGAATATGTGGACAAAGCTGGCAACGGGGTTTGTTGCAAGGGAAGGTACCAGGGTTGGTATTAGTGTGGTATGTCCTGTGGTGGTTGGTAAGAATCATCTTGAGGTTAGGTGGTTGTCTATAGGAGACTATGGGTCTGTCTCCCAGAGCCTCTTTGAGTATGGTATCCTGTTCCAATATAGGCTGTAGTTTATTGATAATGTGTTGGACAGGTTTAAGTTGGGGGTTGTAGGTGATGACAAGTGGTGTTCTATTGTTGGTTTTCTTGGGTCTGTCTTGAAGTAGATGGTTTCTAGGTATTCGTCTGGCTCTTTCAATTTGCTTTTTTATTTCTCTGGGTGGGTAGTTGAGATTTATAAATGCTTGGTAGAGATCCTGAAGCTTCTGGTCTCTGTCAGTGGGGTTAGAGCAGATGCGGTTGTATCGAAGGGCTTGGCTATAGACGATGGATCGTGTGGTGTGTTCTGGATGGGAGCTGGATGCATGTAGGTAACTGTATGAGTCGGTAGGTTTTCTGTAGAGAGTGGTGTCTAATTTTCCATTGTTGATTTGTACGGTGGTGTCCAGGAAGTGGATCTCTCGTGTAGAATGGTCCAGGCTGAGGTTGATGGTGGGGTGTAGGTTGTTGAAATCTCTGTGGAATATCTCCAGTGTTTCTTGGCCATGTGTCCAGATCATAAAGATGTCATCGATGTACCGTAGGTAGAGGAGGGGTGAAAGGGGACGGGAGTTGAGGAAACATTGTTCTAGGTCAGCCATAAAGATGTTAGCATACTGTGGGGCCATGCGTGTACCCATGGCTGTGCCGCTGATCTGAAGGTATAAGTTGTTCTCAAACTGGAAATAATTGTGGGTGAGAACAAAGTTACATAGGTCTGCTATCAGGTTGGCAGTAGTGTCCTCTGGGATAGTGTTTCTAATTGCTTGTAATCCGTCTTCATGTGGGATGTTGGTATATAGAGCTTCTACATCCATGGTGGCAAGGATGGTATTATTGGGGAGGTTATCGATGTTTTGTAGTTTCCTTAGGAAGTCAGTAGTGTCTCGGAGATAGCTGGGGGTATTGGTTACGAAGGGTTTGAGAAGAGTGTCTACATAGCTGGATAGACCAGTAGTGAGCGTGCCAATACCAGAGATGATGGGACGTCCGGGGTGCCCAGGTTTATGGATCTTGGGAAGTAAATAGAACAATCCTGGTCGGGGGTCAGAAGGTGATTCTGTGAGGATTTGTTCCCGAGTAGCTGTGGGGAGGCTTTTAAGGAGACAGTGTAGTTTCTTTTGGTAGTCCAAGGTGGGGTCAGAGGGGAGAGGTTTGTAAAATGTGGTGTTCGAGAGTTGTCTGGTTGCCTCCTGGTTATAGTCGGCCTTATGTACTTAATGTGTCAGTGTCATGAATTCTGAATGGTTGGACAATATTCTGTGTTTACATACAGGTGGAAAGCTTTCCATGAAGTTTAGAAAGAGTCTACGTATTTAAAGGAAATTATGCACATTGTATTTGAAAATTGTAAATATCTGTGGTTTAATTCTCAAAATCACTCTAAAATATTTGTGTTATTTTTATTTTCTATTTGCAACAAACTTTTTGCTTCCAGCACTGGCCTGTTCATCAGTAAACCTGAATTATTCTTATAGAATCTCGATGTGGTGTGTATAATTTTACCTCAAGTAATAGAGTTTGCACATCCAGTCACTATGTAGTCAATTCAGCAATTTTCATTTATTTCTCAGTGAAGTCCTTTTGACCTTCTGTCACCTGCATTAAGTACTCGATGTTCCATAATTGTATGAGAGCATTGCTATTTCATTTATTTTCTACAGAATGAAAGGAAAAACAAGTATATATGCTCCTTCTTAAGTTACATTGCTTTACTAGACATATTATGTGTGTATAAGCCAGCAATAACGGAGTCCTACCAAATTCATGCCCTATTATAGCCAATTTCACAGCCATGGGATCTTAACATTGGTAAATTTCACGTACTTAAATGTCACACTATAGTAATTGTGGGATCCCAACTAGGGATATAAGCAACTAATTGACTATTCGCTTCTCCTCTCCCCTCCCTCCCTTCCCCCCCCCCCCACACTTGCTGTCTCTATCAAGGGTGGGAGCAGGAGCCGGTGCAGGAGGGAGCTGGTTTAAAAGCTGGTTCACCTCAGCACTATCTCTGCGGGGGGAAGGGGAAGCAGGGGGTTAGTGGGGACTGGGCGTGAGCCAGGAATCCGCTGATTTCCTGGCTTGTGCCTAATCCTGGATGTACCTCTGCTTTTTAAAAGGCTAAAGCCAGCAGGAGGGATGCAGTGTGAGCTGGGACAGCTGATTCCTGGCTTGTGCAGGGTTTCTTCTCCTCCCCGCCCCCCCCCGCCCCCCCCCTGCACCAGCCTTTTAGACGGATTAAGCTTGATCTATCTATTTAAAAGGCAGAGCTGCAGCGAGGTTAGTTCCTGGGCCAGGAGCTAACCCCACTGCAGCTCCCCGCTAATCAACTAATTGACTAGTTGATGGAAAATCCATTGGCTAGTTGTTTAGTTGATTAAACTAAATTTAACATCCCCAGTCCCAACACAAAAGGAGGTTGTGGGTGGGGAGTCTCAAACTTGTAGGGAGATCATGGGATTGCCATTCAGGCTTCAGAGCTAGACAACTGCAGATTTTCCTGCATCCACAGGAAGTTCCACAAGGTAGAAATGAGTCTGATTTCCCCTGTGCTGCTGGGAGCACCCCAGTTAGGGACTCTTCACTGCTACTCCTGACTGGCCATGAAATTGCTAGTGCCCTAATCATTAGCATTTAAGGCATAGTACCTAGTCTCTTAGAGCCCCATATATGATACTTGGGAAGAAGGAAAACTTAAAGCACTTTCTTCCACAGTTCAACATGTGGAAGTGAGGGGGAAAAAATTTAACTGTGGTATTCAGCAGTATATCATATGGTTTGAGATTTGATTGTTGTTTGTTTTGAGGGGCTAACTAGATCCAGAGATTTAAAGGTGTTGTGACTTTGTCACTGAACAATAAACAGTTATGAAAGGCTCGGTGTATTGTAATACAGCGATTTCAGCCTGCTTAGTCCTATGGCAAATACATCACTAGATATTGTTTTAAGTATCTATTAAATATTCAGGAAAAGAAGGAAAAGCATTTGAACCGTAAAGTATGAAGCAAGTCTTTTATTTTCATAATATTACTCCCTTTTGCTGTAAAGGAAGGAAGAAATAAACCTTTTCTCACAAGTTTGACTTGCAGACTCACTGCTGGAGAAATACAGGCCCATGGCACAATCTGATCAGTCACTCTGAGTTCTGTCAAATGGGCACCCACATCTGGCTGTTTATGGCATTTTCTTGAATTGCTTCAAAGACGGCAAAAGGAAAGAGAAAGGAAAGCAGTGGCACTGGAACTGTTTTTATGGTGAGGGTACTAAGCTGCACTCTTCCCAAACCTTTTTTTTTACTCCTCACTGCCAAAGTTTGGGTCACACCTACAGTTGCCAACTCTACCACTAATGGCTTCTGGTCCAAAAGAGTTGGCAATCTAGCCACAGCTGGAGGCTGGCGGCAGGACCCAGAGTGGCAGCGCAGCCTCCAGAGCTGGTGGCCTGGACCCTCGCAGATGGTGGGCGGCAGCGCCTCCAGGGACAGCAAAAAGCAGGACTCCAAGGGGTACTGAAGCGCCAGTAGGGCCAACAAGGTCCCCAGCGGGGCTGCCTAGAGGCTGGGACACGAGGCCAGTGGGACCCTGGAAAAGCCGCCCAGACACCAGCAAGCAGGGCTAGAGGGGCCAGTCTATAGGGCACGGGAAAGCAGGATGGAAAACCTGGGGGTGCTGCAGCACCCCTCACAGTCTTACTTCCTACATGTATGTAGGAAAGAGAAGAAATAAGGTAGGAAAGGAAAAATTACACAGTAGGGAAGAGAACAGGATGGTGCAGAATCCAAAGTCTTACATCCTGAATGGAGTTTGGGATCCAGTCAGAGCTTGTAAAGGTGTAGTGTTCTCTGTGATCCTTTCTCTAACTTTTGTTTTTATCTGGACGTCTCCCAGGATTAGGACAACAAAGGCTAATGGTACAGTGCATCCCAGGAAAAGGTGTATTATTCAGCCTTCTTGGTGAAGCTTGCAGTTAATTAGCTTTTTCTCCCCCAAAGTGCTTTTTAACGACCCTAACAAGTGTAACACCTCACTTGCTCATTATTTTGTCCACCAATTAAACCTAACTTTAAATACTCCATTCTTCTTTGAGCGATGTCCCTGGCGTTGCTCCTCAGTAGGTGTAGGTGCATCACAGTGCCTCAGAGTGCATTTTTGATAGTGCAGTGGGGCTATGTATGCACACAGGCCCTCCCAACACCATCGCACAGGCATGGCTACCCTCCCTTCAGTTCCTTTATACCATCCCCAGCTTCAGATGGACTTCTGCAGTGCTCCTTGATCCTCATTAGTTCTAAGACAGATAGATTAGTTTACTCCAAGATTTTTCTCCCTAGTGGTTATTGGGGGTGGGGAGGGGGGAACGACATACCACTCGCCTCAGCTGGCTTCTCCAGCCATTCGTTAATATCACCACGAGAAATGGGCTCATCCGGCTTCAAACACTGCACAGACTCCAACCGCACTATGCCAGCCTCAGAGGTTCATGATAAATGTGTTAAGTGCCTCGGACACTCCCACTCTCAACCAGACTCTCCACATTACACCAAACTGAAGGCGTGCACATGGAGAGACAGAGACCTCCATTTAAAAATGATTCTCTCAGAAAAGGGCAAACACCCTTCCTCAGATACAGGCTCCAGGCAGACTGCCAAGGACAAAAGGGCTAACCTGCTTAAATCCCCAAAGAAATGGGCCACCTCACTTCCTTAAAACCTGCATTTGCCAAAACGGCACTCAATGGAGAGGCAGTCGGCTAATCCTGATAAGTCATGCCTCAGTACCTATGATAAGCCAGGCACCTCAGGTGTGGCATGAGCTCACTCTAGAAGTGCCACACTGGGCACCCAATCAGAAGCTTCAGGCCACATCATGTCTGCCTCATGAAGCTCGGCACTGAGCACAGTGCTGACCAATGCTGCACTGAACACAGCGGATCCACAAGCGGTTACCACAGCACTGCAGCAGCTGACAGGGCAGTAACATGACACCGCCCCTCCTTCACTGCCCATAACTCCTCATGCTGCGTGCTCTGCTTCTGTAGTACCACAGGTGCTATCCTCTCTTACAGCAATGGCACTTCTGGTGCCTCGCGCTCCTACCATCACCTATTGAGACCACAAAGACCTTGGCAGTCTCCTCAACCTTTAATTCCCCATTTTTAAGTAATGACAAGCCATCTTATTCACCACTATTCAACTATACATCATTGCCTACCACTTTATCAGCTGACGGGAATGAGGACCCAGAGGTTTTTCTCACCACAGCTATCCCCATGCACAGAGGCATTGGAACGGTCCTTTCATTCTGATGCACCCGACTTCACCAGAGCAGCCATGACCCCTTGGACACCTTATCCATGGATGCCACCACCAATGCCCTACCCATCCCAATGGCAGTTTTGGAGCCCGTGGCCTCAAACACCACAAGAAGAAACCATATAAGACAAAGCACACTGCAAAAGCACTTTCTCCCCTAACCCAATTCCCTCAAGTGGGGAGGGGCTAAAATGAAATTGACGAACACCATTCCCTGAACTCAGGTCCAGAGGCATTACTTGACGCAAACTCGCTGTCTGGGATGGACGAGGCCATCATGCCATCACTCTCAGCAACCGTTGAAGGTTTCTCTTATTTACAGGACCTATTTAAGATACAGTAATTCCTCATTTAACACGTACCTGCTTAACATGTTTTCACAATAGCACAATTGTTTTTAGGGAATGTTTTTTGAATTACATGACCATCCCCGGAATAACACCATTTCCGCAGCCAGCCCATTGCCGGTGGCTGTGCGGGGCTTCTCCCGCCTCCCTGCAAAGCGGCGGAAGGTTCACCGCTCACCGCGCTGTTCCCCGCTGACTCCCACTCGCTGGATGCCTTGCCCCCTCTCCTCCGCCCCTGCTTACAGGCTGGGTTTCCCCAGCTGACCCGTCGCCAGCAGCTGTGCGGGGCTTCTCCCACCTCCCCGCAAAGCGGCGGAGGATTCACTGCTCACCACACTGTTCCCTGGTGACCCCCTCTCTCTGTACACAGTAACCCAGTCCCCTTTCTCACTGCTGTTAACCCATTCCCCTGTGACCCCCTCTCCCTCCCTGCTGTAACCCAGTCCCCTTTCTCCCCCAACCTTATGTGCTGGTCCCAACAGACAACACCACTTGAAACGCAACCCCCACCTTTTCCATTATTTTCAATGGGAAAATTGACCCCACATAACACGTTTTCATTCAACACAATCATTTTCTGAAACATATCTATAGCGTTAAATGAGGAATTATTGTAGTTGCAACCAGTTTGAACATTCTCATGGAGGAAGTGCAGGACATGTAACATGACCTCACAAATATCCTTCGGGTGACACCTTCTTCAAAAAATAGCTTGCTAGTTAACTCGGCCGTACTAGAACCTGCCAAAACTCTGTGGCAAACCCCTGCCTCAATCCTGCCCACCTGTGTTTAAAAAAAAAAAAACCCACACCAGACCACAAGTATTATATCCTACCTGAGGGCCTCAATTTTTGTTCACTCATCCACCACAAAACTCACTAGTAGTGGATGTGGCTCAACAGAGAAATAAGCAACAAAACCACTCCACACCATCCGACAAGGACAATAAGAGACTTGATACAATTGGTAAGAAAGCGTACGCATCAGCCACGCTACAAATGAGTAGCCATCTACACCACACTTCTCCATAAATACGATTTCTATAATTATGCAAAGCTTAATGCCTTTATTGATGATATACCAGACAATAAAAAGGCAATTCAGAGCAATTGTCACAGAGGGTCAGGCAATATCATGCACAGCTCTTCAGGCTTCCTTAGACACAGCTGACATGGCTACGAGAACAACAGCCATTGCAGTTGTCATGAGACGGGCATCATGGTTTAATTCATCTGCCTTCCCTCAAGAAATCCAACGGTCAGTGGAAGACCTGCTGTTTGAAGGAGCAAAGCTATTCTCATTGAAAACCAGTGAGGTCCTCCACTCAGTGAAAGACTCCAGGGCAACCTTATGCTCTCTTGGCATTCAGACAACTGTAATAAGAAGGCAGTACAGATATCAACCATATCAAAGGCCAAGATACCCACATATCACTATCAAAGGTAAGATCGCCCACCATACCAGCAACATCGCCATACCAGACAATAGCGTCAATGGCCCCTATACCTCCAACAACCCACCCCAACCAGATAAGCAAATTTGAGCCATCCTTCGAGAGACTGAAAACCATCCTACCTCCTCCAGAGCTCTCAAATACTAGCAAATGTTTCATTTTCCACCTGCTCCCATTTCTTGACAAATGGCACACCATCACATCCGACAAGTGGGTGATACAACTTCCTTCACCCACCTCACCCGTCCACCCTGTCCTCTTTAGGGTCCCCTCTCACAAAATCATACTGCAACAAGAGATAGATCACCTACTGCAATTAGTTCCACCAGAGTTCCAGAGGATGGGCGTTTACTCCCATTACTTCCTTACCCAGGAAAAAAACTGGCAGCTGCTGCCCAATTCTTACAGGCTGTACCCAATCTGGTATAACTGTGTTTCCAATCACTAGGACTTCTGATAAACAAGAGCAAATAAGTGCGCATACCCACTCAGTCCATACAATTCATCGGGGCCCATTTCAACTCCACTGCAACCATGGCTTCCTTACCTCCCGACAGGTTCCTCGGGATCAGCCAGTTAATTCATTTGCACCATGTAATACCACTTGTAACAGCCCACGACAGTCTGTCACTCTTGGGTCATATGGCGTCTTGCAACCCTGTTGTCCCCAACACCCACCTATTCAGGAGGTGTATTTAGGAATGGCTCAGATTCGCCTACAAACCCAACTTGCACCCGAAGACCAAAACGCTTTCAGTCCCGGACATAGTAAAGAGATCACTACTGTGGTGGACAAAACCATACAGCCTATGCAGGGGCATACCCTTTCAAGGCCCAGAACCCACAGTGGTTATCACCACAGGCACCTCTTTCATTGGTTGGGGAGTGCACATGAGAGCACTTACAACCTATGGCCTATAGACTCCAACTTACGCAGCAGGGCCCCTACAACAAGAGAGACATATATTAACAAGTGGTCTTGGTTTGCACATTGGGCGGCCTACTGCAATATATCAACAAGAATAATTAAAGGTCTAGAGAACATGACCTATGAATGAAGGGTGAAAGAATTGGGTTTGTTTAGTTTAGGGAAGAGAAGACTGAGGGGGGACATGATAGCAGTTTTCAGGTATCTAAAAGGGTATCATAAGGAGGAGGGAGAAAACTTGTTCATCTTGACCTCTGAGTATAGAAGAATGGGCTTAAACTGCAGCAAGGGAGGTTTAGGTTAAACATTAGGAAAAAGTTCCTAACTGTCAGGTAGTCAAACACTGGAATAAATTGCCCAGGGATGTTGTGGATTCTCCATGTCTAGAGATATTTTAAGAGTAGGTTAGATAACCAGGGATGGTCTAGACAGTATTTGGCCCTGCCATGAGGGCAGGGGACTGGACTCGATCTCTCGAGGTCCCTTCCAGTTCTAGTATTCTATGATTCTATCACCATAGGATACCCCTCTTCCTACACTCCTCAATTACCTACTACACATCAAGCAATCACAACTTTCCCTGAGCTCAATCAGAGTCCATCTTGCAGCAATAACAACCTTCCACGTGCCAGTTGATAATACCACGGTGTTTGCACATCCTATAACTAAGTACTTCCTAACAGGCCTATAGGCCCTATATCCTAACATTAATGCTCCTCGAGAACCATGGGATCTACACCGGGTACTGATGATGCTCACAAAATCTCCATTTGAACCCATGGCCACATGCTTCCTACTCCACCTAACTCTAAAAACGGCATTCCTAGTTGCAGTAATGTCAACACATAGAGTAGACGAGATGACCGCCCTAATGGCGGACCCACTGTTCACCATCTTTTTTAAGGACAAAGTCTCTTTATGGCTGCACCCGAAGTTTTTACCAAAGGTGCGCTTCCTTTTTCACCTATACCAAATGATACACTTACCTGTATTCTTCCCAAAGCCTCACACCAAACACTTTCAAGGCACAGATGCATACCCCTGATGTCCAAAGGGCGGTCTTCTTTTACATCCACAGAACAAAATCCTTCAGATTGTTTCCATGACTCTTCGTTTCCATGGCAGAACGCAACAAGAGAAGCCACATATCATCCCAAAGATTATCTCATTGGATTTCTGACTGCATCACCATGTACTACCCACTCAATCATCTACTGCTACCTACTTTGATACGGGCATGCTCTACTAGAGCAGTTGCCACCTCAGTCACTTACCTGAGGAAGGTTCCTATTGATGACATATGCACTGCTGCTTCATGGGCATCAGAACATACCTTTGCTAAGCACTGTGCACTTTTCTCTGGGCCTCTCCACTACACGAGTAGCAAAGGCCGTACTGCAGACAGTTTACCTGCCTGATCCGAAGTCCCTACCTCCATAACACAAATTGCTTTACAGTCATCTATTGTGGAGCACCCCCAGGGAAGTCTCTCTTTCTCTCTTGGGGTAGAAGAAGAAGAAATCACCTTGCTGTAACTGATGTTCTTCGCGATGAGCTCCACTACCTTCCTTTCCTCCCCTCTACTTTGGGGGGGAGTGAATGCTTTTCTCCTAAGCCGGGTTCCAGATAGAGAAGGAATTGAAGGGAGGGTGGCCATGGATGCGTGATGGTGCTGGGTGGGAGGGGGGGTGTTGCACGTTGTGCCGCACATGCACGGTTCCCAATGCACTGCTATCAAAAATCCGCTCTGAGGTGCTGGGTTGTACCTACACCTACTGTGGAGCACCCCCAGGAATTCTTATCTCGAAGAACATCAGTTACAGCAATGTGAATAACCTCCTTTTTTAGTTAATTGATTTTTGGTCCCATACTTGTTTACCAGACATTATTTTACCATCCTTGAATTATATTAGTAGATCTTTTTGTTTAGATTATTTTAATCTTTGTATTCCATTGGTTCCTAGCAATAATTATTGTTATACGTAATTGGAATATACTATAATTTTTTTCACTTTCCCAGAATTAAGCTTACAATTGGGATAAGTTTGAGTGCCTCAGCCTTGTAACACTTTTCCTAAAGGTGACTTTAAAAAAAATGGAAAGGGGGGCAAATTTGCTGTGTTGAATGGTTTGTGTTTGTTTCTATTTTTAGTTTTTAACAAGGTTCAAAGAAGAACAAGATACTATTGTGGAGGATAGCCTATCAGTGGCTATTAGCCAGGATGAGCATGAATGGTATCCCTAGTGTTTCCCAGAAGCTGGGAATGGGCGAAGGGGGAATGGATCACTTGATGATTACTTGTTCTGTTTAAAACGAAAGGGAAATATTTTTTTTTCTTTTATGTAGCACTTTAAAGGCTAACAAGATAGTTTATTAGGTGATGAGCTTTTGTAGGGCAGACCCACTTTCAGATCATAATCGGAAAGTGAATTGGCATGACTATATATAACAGGAATACAATGAAGAAAGGAAACTGATTATAAACTAACACATCAGCTACTAGAACAGAAGGTGAAGGCGAGGGGCAAGGAAGAGACAAGGAAGGAGGAAATAGCTTATTGTAAGTCAATAAGTGGCTAATCAAGAGTTACTACGAATATCAAAAGGTGGGGAGGCTGTCTTTGTAATGTGTAAGGTAATTAACATCTTTATTAAGGCCCATTTGCAATGTGTCGAATTTAAGCATAAATACAAGTGCTGAAGTCTCCCTCTGTAATTTAATGTTAAAGTCTCTTTGAAGTAAGACACATGTCAAGATACTCTAATGTATCTATCAGTAGTTGTGTCCTCTTGAACTCATATTATGAGGAAGTGGGAAAACACTGATTCTTTCCTTTTTAGTATCCCTTTCATAGTCATTAATGCCTTTTTTTTATTTATTTCCAGGGAACCTTTCATCATTCTGTCTGGCGGCTTGTCATATGATACTGTAGGAAGAAGACCCTGTTTAACAGTCATGCATGGGAAAAGCACTGCTGTGCTAGAAATGGATTATTCTATTGTTGATTTTCTAACCCTCTGTGAAACTCCATACCCTAATGGTAGGTTCTATAAAATTTTACTTTTACCCATTCTCTTGTTAGCTTTATTTTGCTAGAATATTCCTTACTGCTTTTGCCTCATTATTATATCTCTGTGTGGGACAGGACCAGAACAATATCTGTTGTAGCTGTTTGTCAAGATTTGTTTAATCATTCTTTTAAAGATTAAATATGTTTAATAATAAACACCAACATCATTATAATGTTCTGGAAAAGAATTAGTTACTACATGTGTTTTTTCTTTTAAAAACAGTACATTTTATTAAAATGCACATTCATACAAGCATTTATAAAATACACTACCTCTGTATTAATGTGCACATAATGTGCACAGACTGTTATAAATAATGACTAGCACTTACCAGGTCTTTCAATCTATAGTGAGTGTGTAAATACTTATTTTAACATCTCTCTGAGTTGGTAAGTAAATTATTACCTATGTTTTATAGGAAGGAAACCTCCATCAATGATTAAATAGTTTGCCAAAATCCATAGAGAAAGCACCTTGTTTCATCTGAGATAAAAAATTGGTTACTTGTACTATATTCTGTACTCAGGCTGTAGACTACACTTCTTATCTATTAGAAATGAAGACATTTTGAAGCGTCAGAAAATATATATTCAAACCGATGTTTTAAATGAAACCATTTCATTATTTTTGTGCCTGTTATGAAGCTTACAATTAGAAAAAGAAATTAAATTTCATAAGGGAGAAAAGTTTGTGCAAATTGCTACAGTAGGAAGTCACCTGCCATGTCTCAAGACCCAGAGCTATTCCAAGCTATAAAAACATTAGCGTACGTGTCCTTCATCCACAGATCCAAATATTCTGAATCCTGGTTACAAAAGACCCCAGACCCATATCCTTCTTTCAGGGTGGATTTATGTAAATTAAGATGATTTAAATTACCAAACAAAAATAATTGATTTAAATCAAGTTACCCCCTCCCCCCAAAAAAAACTGCTAAGACTGACTGTGCTTATAATGCACTTAATTTTGGAGTACGCCCCATTGAACTCACTAGCACTTCTGTTTTTTGAGAAAACAGTTACAGAACGGGGTTCCTTTGGGAAAGCTGAACTATGCCAATGGAAAATAGGGAATAGACATACGGTATCACCATTGTGGTCTGTGGCCATAGTGTTTCGAAGAAAGGAGCATGTAATGTAAAATAAGAAAATGACAGTGGCAACTGGCAATTCTAAATTTCTCTTACTGAAGCTTTCTAGGCATTAGGGATGTTAAATATCAGTTAATTGGATAGCCAATTAACCTTATGAATTCTTACCGGTTACTCAACTATTCTATAGTCCTTAGGGGTGGAGACAGCAGCGAGTGCACTCCAGCCCCACTCCGAGGAACCCTTGCCACTCCGCGCTTCTGCCTCTGTATCAGAGGCAGTAGCACAGGGTGCCAGGTGGGTTCTAGTCCGTGAAGGGAGCCAGTTTAAAAACCAGCTCCCCTCGTGGACTGGCTGGCTGTTGCTCTGCACTGCTGCCTCTGATACAGAGGCAACAGCACAGGGTGGCAGCAGCCTGTGCCGGGGGAGGGCACTGAGCTCCTAGACCTGGCGCAGGCCAGCACTGAGCCAGGATGCTTGCCCGCCTAGCTCGTAATACACTTTAAATGCAGAGCCACAGTGGGGGTAGGTCCTGGATCTAGCACAAGCCAAGTCTGACCTGGGCTACTGGCCAGCTCGCTAAAAAATTTACTGGCGGTAGACAGGATGCATGTAGTCTATAGCATGAACCTATACATTTTTTCTTATCAGTTAATCAAATACACTATTACACCCCTAAAATGTATAGAGAGCGTCTTGAAGAACAATACATTGCAATGTCAATTAAAGATACTAACCAGTTGATCCACTCAGCCATATCCACATCCCATCTGCATCATTTTCTCCCAATAAGCAATTTTCCTTATGATGTTTCATTCTTGCATCTAGGTCCTACATCATCATCTTCCACTGTTTACACTTGACATATTTTTCTTTTATAAAATATTCTTGGACAGGGGCTCTCTGATGCTCAGAAGCCATGACAGTTTTTCTGTTGCAAAGGTGTAAGGGAAGATAGGAAGCTGTGAGAGTTCTGAATAATGTCTTCCCTTTTCCTTTCAACTTCACTGTTCCTTTCTGTGTTGCCTCCATCCTTTCCTATATATATTGTCTCTCTGTCTTTAAGCCAATGTCATAACTAATTCCTCTGTGATGCTTGATGAAAGTCCATCACCACATAAACACAGAATAAAAGTAATCCTACCCAGCTTTTGTCTGTCTTTGCAGGTATTTCTTTTTAGTTTGCTGAAAAATAGAAATTGGAAGCCCAGAACTTTCAAGAAGCAAGTGTTAGGCTGAATAGACTAGAACTATTAATTCATAGGCATATGTATAACATGTTTGTGATGAGATATAATTGTAACTGTTGTTTTTAAATGAGAAAGTTAGTATTTTATTGGTTTTCAAAAAATAAAAAATCTAAATAAAAAAATCAGATTTAAATTAAAAATCTGAAAAATAAAACCTTAAAAAACAATGAATGGTCCTGCAGTACCTTAGAAACTAACAACAAATGTAGATGGTATCATGAGATTTCATGAGCACAACCAACTTTTTCAGATGAATGGTGTAAGGGGCCCACTGTACAAATAAATATCAGAAAAAGAGAAGGATGGGGAGGCAAAGAGAAGGAAAAAAATAGAAAAAAAATCTTGTCAATTAGAGTCCATGCTAAATGAAGCTAACAGAGTGAACTGTAAGTGCTGGGTACTTAGCTTTTGATGTCATTAGGGTATGGAATGTAGTGGCCCATCCAGTTCAGGTCTTTGTTCAAACACTGATTACAGGTGTCAAATTTGTAAATGAAAGCAAGTTCTGCATCAATTTTTATCCACCCTGCCTTCTGTATTGCCTCTATTTCTATTAGCGGGTTAGGGGTTTGGGGTAGGCAGATGTTGAATACTATGAATTGTTGGGTATAGGTGTACCTCAGAGATTTCAATGGTGGATACTGAGACACAGCAGGGTTCATTTGAGAGTGCTTGTTATACTAGCTATATATTTGTAGCTGACCAGTATTTTCAATGTCTTGCTGATGGGACTTGCCCCTTGCTCACTCAGCATTTTTTGTAAACTTTTTGCCAAAGGCTGAAAGGATAGAGGTTGATCATCCAAGAAGAACAAGGTCTGTCTAAACCAGTACAGGAAACCCTGACTTCCGACCACCCAAGTTATGACCCCCCGCACTTAAAATCATTTTTTGTAAGTGTGGAAGGAGCCGAAAACCCCTGATTTATGTCCTCGGCCTCGCATTTATGACAGCACCTATTGTAATTGAGGGTTTGAATTACAATGCCCCCGACTAGCGACACTTCCCTGGGAACCAATCAGAGAGATTGGAGACCACCTGTATTGTACACTTCTTGTGTCTCCAACATTGTGGTTCATTTGCTCTCCACAGAAATAATAATTTATAGGCATTCATGGCTCAGGATATCTGACCTACTCCAAATTAAAATTCTGGAATTGGTCTGAATTCTCCAGCTTTTGGTACCATACTACTGTTCATTTCAGGTGGACAATCCTTCAGTTTCTTTTGTAAATTAGGTCACTTACTGCTTTCCGATATAGTACAGTGTAGAACTGCAGAAGCAATTCTGTGAGGAGAAATAAGGTTACTGTTAGTAATTAGAATTCTCTGAATATATTGCTTTTGCAAAACCATTTGCCTGCCTTCCTCCTTTTTGAGTCTTTTGAAGTTGATTTAATCGAGGAGAGGAAATGAAGATAGGTGGGTGAAGTCTTTACATCCTCAATTTAAAACACAGATTTGTGAATATCTGTCCATTCTCTCATGGTGTTGCTCCTTATGGCTAATGAAAAGTGTGTGGTACACAGTTTCCTGTAATGTGGATGACTGAGCCTATATGTTAGGAGAACTAAAATTACTATTAAATAACCTTTTTTTGGTCTGTTTTTAGATTTCCAGGAACCTTATGCTGTCGTGGTTCTTCTAGAAAAGGATTTAGTACTTATAGACCTGGCACAGAATGGGTAAGAATCTGAGATGTAGTGGAGGGAATATGGAGTGTCTTCGTAATTAAGGCTATTGTGTATCTGTTTGATATCACCTGTTAATGCTCCACTTGCAAATGAAAACAATTTTAATAATATTTATTGGAACTGTATCTGAGATTGCCTTAGTGAAACTCTCACTTTATTTACAGAAATTGTTTTTGGGGGCATTGTTTTTAATTTGAGAAATTGGGCAAAGCCTATGAGGTCGTGAAGAGTGGAGGGCAAGTGAGACAGTCTGAGATACCTGACTCAGACTGTCAAGTTTTTAAAAAAGTCAGTTACAGGACCATCTCAGGCAGTGCCACAAGATGATGCCAGAGCATATCAGGAGCTGCTGAAGCTGGTGCAGGAAACCTGGGATTGGAAACAGAGGCGCTCTTGGAACCCCCAACACTGTTTTTTGAAATTTTGGCCGCAGTGGCCTTAATTAGGGTAGCGCTTCTGGTGGGGTGGGAAAGTTGGTAAAAGCCTAATGGCAGCCCCTGTCTTCTCTCCCACCAATCTCCAAATGTGCAGAGAGGCAATATTACAAACCTGCTAAAGGCTTAGAGTACTATATTCCCACCCACCTCTAGCGGTCTCTAGAGGTAGGGAAAACCTGGCTCAACCCCCCTACCTGCACCCCCAAAAAATAAAGATGACAAGAGGCTAGACTTGGAGGCTGGCAGACCAATTTTTCTGCTAAACAGTTACGAGCGGCAAACTATCAGGCATTATTCCAGAGGTATGACATTAATGTTTGTCATTCCATGGCCAAGTTTGCAGACAGTATTGACCCAGACAGTCTGGAATTTTTGCCTCTTGTCCAGTACAAAAATATTCAGAAAATACCGGACACCTAAAATGTCTGGTATTTTCTGGGGGGTTTTCCCTGTCAGGAGGTGAAAATACTGGATACCTGGCAACCCTACGACACACTCAGCAACCAGGCCCAACTCCCAGATGCCTCCCAGACTGGCCCCCCCCCCCCACACTTCCCCGATTACCTGGTTCCGCAGAGGCTTGTCTTGTGGCTTTGTTCTATGTCAAGAGGCAAGGAAGAGTACTGTCTTTGGCCCTTTGTCAAGCAGCCCTTTGACTGTAGGAATTCTGTATATGACATGCCATGCACATTGAGGCTTTACATCTTCCTAGCATCTGAAACACATTGGTTGATCATGTCAGCTGGTCTTTCTTTTCTCATCACTCCACTTGAAGGTTGTTGACATGATCTTCTAGAGGACAGGGGTTTCCCATTGTGGACCTGTTTGACATCTGGAAGAAAAGGAAGTGTCACCAGTTCTGCTCCCTCCAGGGGCTCCAATCTTCTTTAGTCTGTAAATAACAGCCACCCATGGTCTAGGTGGTCTAGTTTAGCTTAATGGCTAAAGTCAATAATGTTAGCCCTTATCTCAGGGCAGTGTAGGGCTGGCAGCCCCCATGGGGGTCCGGGCCCACCCTACTCCACCAGGTCCCAACCCAGGGCCCTGTGAGTGGCAGAGCATTCTACCACTTGCTCAGCGGGGACTTGGACTGAAACATACCAAGCTCCTCCAGGTGGGAGATACCACTCCGACACCCTCCGTAGGCCACTTCCTACTAGTGCTAGTGGGGCAGTGTCCCAAGTGGTCCCTGGGTGTTCTGGTTCCCTGGCAGCTGCTTCTCCCTGGGGCTTCGCTGGTGCTCGTAACTCTCAGAGGTCTCCTGGATCTCTGGTCCCCGTTATCTGGGCTCTGGCTAGAGATCCTTCTCCTTTGGTGGTTACCCCAGACTGAGTTGCTCTCCTGCCTTTTATGCTGCCCCAGCATTTGGAGCATGCCCAGTTTGGAGCATGCCCCCCCCCAAAACAGTGTCCCCTTTTCACATTAATCAGGACATTTTTCTCTTAGTTTTCTGCTCAAAGCCTCTTGCATCCAACGAGGAGAGGCATCCACGCACCCTAGTCATCAGGTGGGCTTTGGCTTTTTACTTAGAGCGTACTAAGCCATTCCATAGATTGACCCATCTCTTCGTTGCAATAGCTAACAGGATGAAAGGTCTTCTGGTGTCTTTTCAAAGGCTTTCATTTTGTGTCACCATCTGCATCGATACCTGTTATGAGCTGTTATAGGTTGGTACCTCCACCAACACTGATTTCCCATTCGACCAGAGCTAAGGCACTGTCAGCAACTTTCCTGGTGCAAGTTCAGGACATCTGTAAAGCTGCACCTTTATGATCTATGATGCCATCACCCAGCAGGCTAGATATGACACTGGTTTTGGCAGAGCTGTGTTGCAATCACATGTCCATAAATTCCTACCTGCCTCCGAAGATTCTCGTTGGGAATCACCTAACGTGGTATGGACATGAGCAAGCACTTGAAGAAAAAATGGTTACTAGCCTTCTGTAACTGTTGTCCTTCGAGATGTGTTGTTCATGTCTATTCCATGGCATGTCCTCCTTCCCCTGTCAGAATTTTGGCAAGAGGAACTGAGGGAAGGGGGAGCCAGCAGTTCTCCTTGATACTGTGGCATATGTTCACCGCTCTAGAGGGGTCCAGACCCAATCCCCTATGCATACTACTAAGGAAGAACTTCCAGCACTGGTGCATGTGACAAGCACACAGACCTAACATGGAATGGACACGAGCAACACATATCAAAGAACAATAGTTATAGAAGTAACCTTTTTTCTCTTTCCTCCAATGAAGGTATCCTATATTTGAGAATCCCTATCCTTTGAATATACATGAGTCTCCTGTTACCTGTTGTGAATATTTTGCTGATTGTCCTGTGGACCTCATTCCTGCACTTTATTCAGTTGGAGCTCGACAGAAACGGCAAGGTTACAGTAAAAAGGTATGGTATAATGTGCATATCCTTATGTGATAATGCCAGTGCAAAGTGTCATTTATTTGAATCTGTTGTTGTTAACCTTCTAGGAATGGCCTATCAGTGGAGGCAACTGGGGTTTGATCACTCAGAGCTACCCAGAGATAATTATTACAGGGTAAGTGGTAAGATAGTATACTAACTTGTTCAAAATAACTAGAGTGCATTTTTGCAGTTCTGGTTCACGTAACCTGTAGAAAACACAATAATTGATATGGGAGGGGTGAATAATTAATGGAATGTTCAGAAAACTGATTATCTTTAAAACACTAAAAATAATTACTTCTGAATAACAAAGTGCAAAAATATGGTTAATATATATGTATTATGTATACTGGATGAAGAATCTGCTGATCCTATATCCTGTCCTTGCAGTGCTATCAGTGTTTGGAGTTAAAACAGAGCAAAGTCAATTATATGTTGAAAAGAGAGCCATAGCCTCATGCAAAAGTAGAAAGGCAGCAGTCATCGTTCCTAACTTGCCTTTTGTAGGAGATTCTCGTCTGACAGATACTTTGTAGCTAATTACTGATATATTATTGCATATTACATGATGTATTTAGAAACAACAGTCACTTATGCTCTTTGCAAGAAACTATACTTTTCTTCCTGGATTCTCTGTGTATTTTCTTGTCTGTAGTATGCAACGGTGTGACAATAATAGAATAATTGATTTCTACAGTGAAAGACAGCACATGACATCTAGTCCCATCCTGTCATGCTGAGGTGGGACTAAAAATACACAGACTAACCCTAAGAAGTGTTTGTCTAATTGTTTTCTAAAAACCTCTAACAGGGATTCCACAGCCTCCCTAGCTAACCTGATCCAGTGCATAACTACTGGCATCATCAGAAAAATTCTCCTAGTAGTATACTACCAGAGGTGTATCCACTTGAATAAACTGCCACCATCAAATTGCATTTGCTTATTGTCTCTAGTTCCTAGATCTATTATTCTTTGCTGTATATAATCCTTTGATAATGTTTAAACCATTTTAATTGACATAACAGGCTTTTTCTTAAACACTGCTTTTAAATATATGTTCATGTTTAAATAGCTGTTGAGTTCAGTAATCAAAAGATTACCAACCTATCAGAGTTTTTCTTTTAAATGAAAGTAGGTCTCAACAACACCACTCAGTTTTCAGAATGGAGAGAGGTAACTAGCCATGGGTTCATACTGAGACCAATTCTATTCAACATACTAAATTGATTGAGAGAAAGGAGTAAACAGTGAGGTGTAGAACTGCCACATGAGGAGAGATTATTAAGACTAGGACTTTTCTGCTTGGAAAAGAGACTATTACGAGGGGATACAATAGAGGTCTATAAAATCATGACTAGTGTGAAGAAAGAAGAGTTATTTACTTGTTCCCATAAAACAAGAACTAGGGGTCACCAAATGAAATTAATAGGTAACAGGTTTAAAACAAATAAAAGGAAATACTACTTCGCACAACACGCAACTTATGGAACTCCTTGCCAGAGTATGTTGTGAAGGCCAAGACTATGATAGAGTTCAAAGAAGAGTTTAAAAAATTCATAGAGCATTAATTATTATATATTTCTTTAGCACCCATGGGCAATCAGGATTAGGAGCCCAGTGATCTAGGCATTGCACAGAATGATGCAAATTCAGAAGGATGCTGCCTCTACTTAAAAGATCTTAGTCTGTGACTGTATGCAATGTTTCTGTAATGTGCTGGGACCAGCATGGCTAGAGACGCGGTGGGTGAGATAATGTTTTATTGGACCAACTCATGGTGGTTAAAAGACAAATTCTTAAGCTTGGTTCTATAAAAGGTACTACTTCACCCACCATGTGTCTCTATTAGTCTGTCATTGACATTTTCAGAGGAGCCTAAGCAATACCTATTGAACTTCAGTTGATGAAATCACTGAGCACGTCTTAAAATCTTGGCTATCATACCTTTGAGCAGTGTTCCCTCTAAGATTCCCTTCATGAGCAGAGTGAGTTTTGTTTTGTGCACTAATATTGAGGCCATGTGCACTTGTTCGGATGTGTGCCACCCTGGCACCCAAGTAAACAAATATCTTGCATATATTTTTAAAAATGTTATGAAAGAAAGAACACTAAAACAAGGGATAATTAACAAGGTGCATGACTTCAGTTTTTTTATATGAAGTCAAATAAAAATAAACTTAATATTGCAAAAATTTTAGTAGCCAACTTTCCCTGTTTATAGTCCTCTCCCAGACCCTTCACCAGCTGGACCAGATGATCTCTTGGGGTCCCTTATGGTAAAATCTGCCTGGACCCTTTGCTGAGGTGACTGCTGTATTGGGAATAAGACAAAGAATAGCTTAATGTGTTTATGTAAATCCATAGTATAAATCCTAGGATTGCTAACTTCCAGATCCCACGTATTAACCTCCAGACACACTAGACCAGGTTTGCAATTACAACTTCACCCCTTAGTGCTGCACAAATAGTGTGAAGGATTCAGATTCTATGTGGACACTCAAATTTCACTCAGATATCAGGTTTGTTTCCTCATGCCCAACCTCTGCACGGCTGCTACTCCTCTCCATAGGTAAGCAAAGGCACACTGAAGGGAGACAAGGGAATGGATGGGAAACAGGTAAGAGATGATGGAGGGAGTATGATGTCACTATGATGAGCTGATGCTACATATTTTTCTGTGGAGCAAAACAGGTGTTCTGGAGGAATTGGGACTCAGAATGATCTATTAAGAGTTTCCTCCCAGGCCTGAGTAAGAGGTGGGGCATAGCTGCATCACTACAAGAAGAGCTTCAGAAAAATCAGGCACCCCTCTGAAAAACAGCTCTTTTCTGGACTGCTTCTGGGAACAATGCAGCTATACACAGCCCCTTACTCAGTGGCTGAGAGGAAACTCAGTATACCCCAAAATAAAATGAGTAGCGTTCCCATCTTAATACTAGAGAAACCCCTCCTTGGTGAGCCTCCAGACCATCATGGAGAAATACTCTTTTCCAATATGAACTCTGAGGTCTGATGTGGGGGCAAAGAATGGACATGTGGGTTCCATCAGTGGCAACTACCAAACTGGGAATCCTAAACATGTGCAAGAAGGTATTGATGAATTTGTATTGCCAAGCCTTAGGACCCAGAAGACTGCAACTTCTAGATAGCAGTGCACACATCCATGACAACAGCCCTGACAGTTGATCTACCAACACCAAAATGATTAGCTACTGACAATTAGCTAATTGGGACAGGCACACTATGCCCCAGCTCCAGCTGCGGCGCAGTGGGATGGCTGCCACCAGAGCTGGAACCAGGGCCTCAGTGAGGCTGCCCCAGCAGGGACAACCTCCCCACTCCCCAGTTCTGTCCAGAGCAAATGGGGACAGGACAGTTGCTCACCACCATGAGACCTGGCCAGAACCCACCAGGCCACCGCTGCCGCCACCACCACTCTCACTCCAGTCCAGCAGGAAAGTGAGTGGTGGTGAGTGCTGATGCACGGCTCTGCAGGCAAGGTAGGTAGGCCTAAAATTTTCTACACAGGCTCGCAGCTTAGATGGAACTCTGTCTGTATACTGCAATAGAATCATAATGCTAAAGCAGAATGTGCTAGGTGTGGTTTATGCTAAATCAGTAGTGTAATCTAGTCTACATTTCTGTTCCTCATTGCTAACCCCCTTATTTTTTCCAGGCACACTTTTATTTTATTTTTTTATTATTTTATAGGCATGCTGATGGGTCGATCAAGTTTTGGGATGCCTCTGCAAGTAAGTATTTTGAATAATTATTGTTACTTACTCATACAGTTGAAACGTTCTCTAAAATTGTATGATTCTGTAATATAATTGCTCCAAGATGTTCTCGTGTTATCTGCCTCACACAGTCTGTGCATTAAGTTAATCTTTGAATTTAAAATAGACTTGACTTGGGTCTGTTTTTTAATAGTTTACTGTTTGACTGATTCTTACTCCCCAAAAGAAAACAAGTTGGTAGAGCAGGCTATATCAAGAAATGGGCATTTCAAAATTCTTAAAACCTCTGTCTCATTTTCCTGCACTTCTCCTCTTTTGGCACACAGATATAAGAAAGGAGAGAGAGGAGAAGGGCAAGAAAACAGTGAAATTTTAGTGAGGCACCTCAATGTCTAATTTTATTTTTTCTTTCTAATACAAAAAATAACAAGTGTATATTTAAAAAATATAATTTTACAATAAATTATAGCAGCTAGAAATAGTTGTTTCCCACCGTTCTTGCTAGCAAACCACAGAAAAAAAGATTAAGTGCATTCATAAATGCACCCAAATAATTCAGTGGTTCTAAGCTTAGAGAGTAGAACTATTTCTGATACTGTTTTGAATTAGAAGATTGTTGTTGACACTACAGGTTCAACCTCTCTATTACTGTACCCTCAGAACCAGACTTTGCTGAACCATGGAGGTCAATATTGTCTAATAGCATTATCAACACTTGCACTGCTTACTGAGCTCTTAGAAAACATGTAGGGGTAAATTAAAGGTAAAGAGTAGCACTGAACATGGAGAGCTGGACCACTGGAAATTTGGCCACATCTATGATAAATGGACATCCAGCCAACTAAAATCATGCTGGACCAATGTTGCCAGAGAGGCTGGACTAGACAGGTTCAATCTGAAGTATGCAAATAAGTGCATGCACATATTTAGGGTCATCTTGTCTCATTGGTATTCAAGCATAACTCAAAAGGAAGAAATTCTTTATATGTTGTAAATGCTACAGTTCCTGTTGCATGTCTTGTAGATCTTCCATCTCCACCTGATATCTTTCTAGAAGAAAAAAATGATTTTTAGCTTATGTTAATGAAGTTCTAAGGGATTTTTCCTTTTTAAATATCTCATTGTGGATATATTTTCTATGAAGAACTGAGAATGTTAACATGGTGTAACCTTACTTCTGTGCTTCTCTCTTGCTGAAAAATTGTTTATCTTTGTAAAGGAAAAAAGGCACCAAACGGAGAAACAAGAAAAAAATACCTGTTTAAATTTAAACTAACTTTGTTATGCATTCTTATTTGTTCCTAGTAACACTGCAAGTACTTTACAAACTAAAAACAGCTAAAGTATTTGAAAAATCACGAAGTAAGGATGATAGGCCAAACACAGACATAGTAGATGAAGATCCATATGCCATTCAGATCATCTCATGGTGTCCAGAAAGTAGAATGCTGTGCATAGCCGGAGTTTCTGCACATGTCATTATTTACAGATTCAGCAAACAGGAAGTGACAACAGAAGTTATTCCGGTAATGGTATCATTTCTTAAATTTTATGGCATTTGGCTGTAATAGAAATATATTAATTGTCTGGATTTTTATCATGATTCATCCTCTTGGTTAAATTATGATATGTAGGGGATATTCAAAACTAGAAGCAGCAGAAAAAAATTGAGTAGAAGTTTTATTTCTCTATCTCTGTGGTCACCAACCAGTAGATCGCGAGCTACCGGTAGATCTCAGGGGCTCTAAGAGTAGCTCTTGAGCCCTCTCTGAACTGCGTGCCTGCGCAGTACATTTACATTAGATTTCCTCCTTTGAGGAGCAGCTACTCACCGAGCAACAACATAGGTGAGTAGCTGCGAGGAATGGTGGGAGCTGGGAGGTCGGGAGGGCTGAAACACCCTAGCCAGCTGACTGTGGCTTTCAGCTGAAAGAGGCTGCCCTGCGCTCCAGCTGATCAGCGGCTTCCCCTCTGCGCCTGCCCACGTGGAGCTTGGTGGCACCCTGGCTGAGCACGATGGCCAGCTAGCAGGGCAGCCGCTTCTCTTCGCTCCAGCCCGGCTGCCCTGTGGTCAGTCCGGAGGGAGCGCGGGTCAGAGGCTTCCCTCCATGGCTGGTGTAGGGAACTCCCTGCCCCCAACAGTGTTCCATCTCCTCTGCCCCAAACTTATCCCCTGCCCACCTGGCCCCCTGTTCCCTCTTCCTTGCCTCCTCACCCCGCTGCAGAAACCTGCCCCCCCTCTGCAGAAACTTGTCCCCCTGCACCCTGCCCCCCCTGCAGAAACCAGTTCTTCTTCGAGTGGTTGCTCATGTCCATTCGAAGTAGGTGTGCGCACCGCGTACACCGCATCTTCTGGAGCGTTTTCCCTAGTGGTACCCGTAGTGCCGGCAGGGCGCCCCCTGGAGTAGCGCCGCCATGGCGGGGCATAAGTACCCCTGCCGGCGCTGCCCCACCTCAGTTCTTTCTTACCGCAGCGACGGTCGTTGGAGCGTCTCTATCTTTCTTAGTCTCTAGTTAGTTAATGGTTCCCATTCTCACATTGGTTTGTAAATAGGTCTTGTAGTTAGATAAATAAGTTTCACTGTTTTGGTCCTTCTCCCTTGGAGTTAAGGAATGCCAGGGCCGCAAGGCTTCAAAACATGCACTGACTGCGGGAAGTTTATGCCAGGGGCGACCCACACGACAGTTGTCTTAAGTGCTTAGGTGAGGCACATCTGGCTATTGCCTGTAAGATCTGCAAGTCCTTTAAGCCCCGTACCAGAAAAGAAAGGGTTTCCCGCCTGAAGCTTCTCCTCATCAAGACAGCGCTTCAACCGGTGCCGCCGGAACAGCCCGCGGTGCGCAGTGCACCGGCTTCCACGCGGGAGGCTCCTCACCGGCACCGTGCATTGGCGTCGAGGTCTCGGCACCAGTCTCACTCTCCTCCGACTAAGAGAGTGAAGAAATCATGGGGAAGGTTCCCTTTGAAGAAGGCAACTTCGGCTGGGCACCGCGCCGTGGGCTCACTGGTGCGCGTATCGCCCCCACCGCACCATTGGCGCCGAGGAGGCCTTGATAGTCCTGGTCGCCTGCCTCCACACCGTCCGTCCACGCCGGATACGTTCAAGGCAGCGCAGGACCTCATTAGCCTCACGACCTCCCCTCCATCCTCAGTTGACTTGGAAGGGTCGAGATCACCATTGTTGGAGACTCAGCTGGCTACGGTTTCGCCCCAGCATGGCCCAGGTTATCATGCTAAAGTGGCTTATGCGTCGGGACCACCCCATGTGGGGTCAGTACCTATCGCTACTTCGGTACCCTTCTTGACGCCGAACCGTCATTCTCAGGGAGCTTCCAGCCATGCGCGAACTTCGCTGCAGTTGAGCTTCTTGCCAGCTCCCCGCCTGGTGGTGCCAGTGCCGTATCTGAGTAGCCATGTGGCGTCCACTCAGACATCTCTCTCCTCCATGGAGGTCACCCAAGAGCCGGCGTCCGTCTCCGTGCCTTCATCTGCACCGGCGTCGACACAGTGGTCTCGACAGGCACCGGGCCTGGGCACCCCAGTGCCGCAACTGCCGGCCGCAACTCAACCGGCACCGGGCCTGAGCACCCTGGTGCCGCAGCCATTGGCTCCATCTTACCCGGCACCGAGCCTGGGCACCTCGGTGCCGCAGCTGGCGATGTCGCAGTCTGTACCAAGTCTGGGCGCCCCGGTACCGCAACTGGGTGCCGTAGAACCCTGGCACCGGGTCTGGGTCCCCCGGTGCCGCATCCGTCAGCGAGCCTTCTGGCACTGGGCATGGGTCCCCCGGTCCTACAGACAGTACGGCCCTGACGTACTCATGCGGGTAAGCCAGAGTCCATGGCAAGGTTTGCCCCGCGCTCCTCCTCAGCTCCACCATGGCCGGAGTCCAATTACTTTTCGGACTCGGATGCTGTCTCAGTCCGTTCGGGCTCTTCGGGAGCATCCTCGGCCCACAGAGGTCCAGACATTGGAGGGACCACACTCAACAGACGTGGCCTCCGCACCCGCAGTGGACTTTCTGGACCCTCTGGGCCTACCATCAGTGGCAAGGTCAGCTGCCTCCTTCTCTGGGGTCGGGGACTTCAGGGCACTGATCCCAACCGTCTGCATGCCTGTCCCGGGCGCCCCCCCCCGCCCTCTTCGGGCGCTGCAACCCGATCCAGTGGCACCGCAATCCTCAGCACCAGAGGTGGACCCATCAGGAGCGCAAGCCGCCCAGACAGCACCGCAGTTGGCGACAACTGTTCCTGTGCCAGTTCAGGAGTCCTCGTCGTCTCCGGATGAGGCACTAGCAGACCCTGCACCGAGTCTGCCGTCAATGGATGCCCGCACGCACCAGGGCCTCCTCCGCCGCATGGCTTCCAACCTGGCCGTTACGGTGGAGCCTGTCATCGAGGACACGGATCCAATGGTGGACATCCTCACGGAAGATGCGCCTACGCGACTGGCCTTACCGCTTAACAAAACAGTGTCAAAGATTACCAATGCCCTGTGGCAAACACCGGCAACCTTGACCCCTACCATAAAAGGGGTCGAGAGGCGTTATTACGTTCCAAACTCGGGACATGAATACCTGTATTCACAACCCATCCCCAGGTCCTTGGTCGTACAAGCCGCGGCCCAAAAGGAAAGACTCCCTCAGCCTGGTCCTTCCCCAAAGGCGAGGGAACCTAAGCGGCTGGACCTGTTGGGCCGTTAGGTTTACGCCACAGGAGCGCTGCAACTCCGCATCGCAAATCAACAGGCGATGCTAAGCAGGTATGCTTTTAACACTTGGCAGGCCACCGAAAAGTTCCAAGACAGACTCCCTGTGGAGGACCGTCAGGAGTTTGCGGCGGTTGCTTCGGAGGGTAAAGATATCGCGCGGACCGCACTCCAGGCGGCTCTGGACACTGTGGACTTAGCAGCCCGCACGATGGCGACTGGGGTCGTTATGCATCGGGGGGCATGGCTCCATGTCTCGGGAATTCCCCCGGATGTGCAGCATACGATACAGGACTTGCTTTTTGAGGGCAAAGCTCTGTTCTCGGAGCACACTGACTCTAGGCTCCATACCCTAAATGACACAAGGTCTACCTTGAAGTCCTTGGGCATTCACACGCCGGCTCCACAGCGGTGACAGCTGCCCTATAGGCAGCAGGGGAGGGCGCAGGCCCAGGTCCCCCGTGGGGATTACCGGAGGCGCCGCTCCCGGGCCTCCGGTGGAGATTCCAGGGCGGCCGCGCACCCTCAGGGTACTGGGGGTCGACGTCATCGCCCCAGAACCGATGCCCAGCGGGGAGGTCCTCATGGTCCTTCCCATCAGGGCAAGCCCCAGTTTTGACGCCCTGTTCGAGAGTCCCGTACTAATCTCCCGCCCTGGCCCCCCGTTTGGGGCCAGACTATCCCTTTTTGCCCAGGCATGGGCCATAATAACATCAGATGCCTGGGTTCTGAACATTGTGAATGGAGGCTATTTTATCCCGTTCCTAGGTCCGCCGCCCTCAAAACCCCCTTCTCCGTCCCTAGCAAGGGACACCCCTCACGAACACGTACTGTGTCAGGAGGTGTCTGTGCGCCTCGAAAAAGGAGCAATAGAGGAGGTTCCTCCGCATCTGCGAGGAAGGGGTTTTTACTCCCGTTATTTTGTTGTCCCCAAGCCGAAGGGAGGGGTCCGCCCCATCTTGGACCTTCGAGATTTAAACAAGGCGGTCATAAAACACAAGTTCAGAATGGTGACCTTGGCATCGGTCATCCCAGTGCTACAATTGGGAGACTGGTACGCGACTCTCGACCTCAAGGACGCGTACTTCCACGTGGCGATCAGACCCAGCCACAGGAGGTTCCTCAGGTTTATGGTGGCCCAATCCCATTTTCAGTTTACGGTGCTCCCTTTTGGTTTATGTACGGCACCGAGGGTATTCACGAAATGCATGGCAGTGGTTGCTGCATATATCCGCAAACAAGGTGTGTACGTGTTCCCGTATCTCGACGATTGGCTGATTTGAGGTCGCTCGTCCAGGCAGGTAGAAGCTCACGTGGCACTCACAAGAGCCCTCTTCCTAAGGTTGGGACTCATGATTAATGTCGAGAAGTCATCCCTGACTCCCTCCCAACAGATAGAATTCGTGGGAGCCCTCCTCGATTCGAGGGTGGCAAGGGCGTTCCTGCCCAAGAACAGGTTCCTCTCCATAGTGGAGCTGATCTCGGGGTTAACCCGATCCCCTATCACAACCCCTCGGGTCTGCTCCAGGCTCCTGGGCCATATGGCGGCGTGTACGTACATGGTCCGCCATGCCAGATTGAGGATGAGACCCCTGCAGGCGTGGTTGGCGAGGGCCTTCAGCCAATCCAGGGGTCTTTGGGACTCAATAATTACGGTGCCCACAGAAATTCTGGACTCCCTCCTATGGTGGACCCAGGAAACTGTGGTATGCAGCAGGGTTCCTTTCAGTGCCCCTCCCCCCTCCCTGACGCTAGTCACCGATGCGTCCGACCTGGGCTGGGGAGCACACCTGGGGCGGCACAGGACTCAAGGCCTTTGGTCCCCCTCCGAGAGAGCCCTGCACATAAACGTCCGGGAATTGCGGGCAGTGAGGTGAGCCTGCGAAGCCTTCCTGCCAAGGTTCGCCCACTGCTCCATCCTGGTTCGTATGGACAACCCAGCGGCGGTTTTTTACCTCAACAAGCAGGGCGGGGTGCGATTACCTCCCCTCTGCAAAGAGGCCCTGCAGCTTTGGCACCTGTGCGTCAAGCACGGAATCACACCTCAAGCGGAGTACCTCCCGGGGTGCAAAAACCTGCTAGCGGACATGCTGAGCAGATCCTTTGGAGCCCAAGAGTGGACCCTCAAGGACTCGGCTCTCCGCCAGGTTTTCCGCAGGTGGGGTTATCCCCGCCTAGACCTGTTCGCCTCGGCAAGCAATGCCAAGTGCAGGAACTACTGTTCCCTGCTGGGGCTGGGGAAATATTCCCTGGGGGATGCCCTGATGACCGTGTGGCCAGAGGGCATCCTCTATGCCTTTCCCCCATTTCCCCTAATTTCCAGGGTATTGACCAGGGCGAGGACCTTTCGGTCCTCGATCATTCTCATAGCCCCCAGGTGGCTCAGACAGTTCTGGTTCCTAATCCTAGTAGACATTGTCAGCCGACGGTCAGGGCAGTGTGTGTGGGTGTGTCTCCTAAGTCTTTAGCTGCTAAGACACGAAGTCTCGTCGCAGCGGGCAGCCCAGAAGGCTGAAAGGAGCCCTGAGAGTTTAACGTCCGTGACTTTACTGCTAGGACCAAGGTCCCGTCGCAGAGGGTAGCCAAACAGGCTAACAGATGCCCCAGTGTGTAGGAAGAGCTTATTACACTTCACATTTTAGCTGCTAGAACACGGGAGGGGGGAGTTCCTTTGCAGCGGGCAGCCCAGGAAAGGCTGAGAAGTGCCCCAGTGGACCCTGTCACCTGGGAGTGACACAGATCCAAACGCCCAAGCTCTTCCTATAACTGTCACTTTAGACCGGCTGAAGTTCTTTTAAATTGTACTTGGTTCTGTTACAGCAACTGAAGGAGTCAGGTTAAAGCTTAAACAGTTACAGGTTTATTGAGGAAGCTTATAAATCATATGGTTACAATGGCTATTGCTCTATTTCTTTACTACTAGCAAAATATAGATCTTAAAAATGGTTACAAAGAAGATAAAGATAGAAAAATAGAAATAATAGTACCAAGTAACAGCTTACTCTTTCTATGTGTACACTTAAGACAGAGGACCACATCCAGATACAATTTTTACCCCCTTCTGTGCCTCTCGACTCCAGCATGTCAGGCCAGGGCCGGTCCCTCAATTCCTAGGAAAGACGAAAATACGAGGTGGGCGTCCCCATAGAACCTCGGGAGGTCAAACACCTAACCCGACCAGCAGGTAGAGGGTAGAATGACACTCAAAAGAGAGTGTGCTGCTGTACCACCTTTATACTCATGGGGTCACGTATTTCTCTTTCTTATCTGTCATGCCAAATGGAGCTGGTCTGTTTTTTGTGAGACCAGTTCTTACAAGGGAGTTGTGAACTTAATTTACACTTGTAAGAGAGATAACTAAATTGGAATTACTGGGGATTCTTTTCTCAGTGGGAAATTCCTCTCCCAGGGACTGTGTGTGTGTTCAAATCAACATGGGTGCCAGCCGGGGCAGTTCTTGCAGCCTCGAGACCAGCTTATTGACTTAATCGCTCTCTCTCCACATATCTGTTTTTTCAGCTTCTCAGGATCAGATGAGCCAGCATAGACTATGCTGATTTTACTGCTCCTTCTCTGCCCTGTATGCTTCAGAGAGGCAAATAAGATGGATGATATGGGGGGTTGGTCTGTCTGGCTACAGACATGCTTGTCCAGGACCCAATAGCACTCCCTCTAGTCCAGGATCTGCTAACTCAACCCTGGGGCAAGGGGATCATGGTTCACCCGGATCTCCGATCTCTCCACCTAACGGCATGGTTTATCCGTGGTTGAACCAACCTGGAAGGGAATGTTCCCAAGAGGTTCAGATGGTTCTCCTCAGTAGCAGGAAACCCTCTACTAGACGGTCGTATGCTGCCAATTGGCAGCGCTTCTCGTCTTGGGCGTCCCGGAGAGGAGTACACCCGTCCTCGGCTCCTATTCCAACTATTCTTGACTACCTTTTCCAGCTTCGGTCTAGTGGCCTATCTTTTTCTTCTATCAAAGTCCATGTGGCATCTCTCTCTGCCTTCCACGTTGCTATGGCAGGAGTTTCCCTTTTTCCTAACCCGGTGGTTAAAAGGTTTCTTACTGGTCTGGAAAAACTGTACCCCTCAATGAGGGCCCCGCTTCCCGCCTGGGACCTTAACGTGGTCCTCCACAGGCTTATGCTACCTCCCTTTGAACCGCTGGCCACGTGTTCCCTGCAGCACCTTTCATTGAAGGTTGCTTTCATCGTGGCCATTACGTGGGCTCGAAGGGTGTCGGAACTAAGGGCGCTAACTGTAGACCCGCCCTACCTTGTTTTTTCCCATAACAATGTAAGATTAAGGCCTCATCCAGCCTTCCTCCCGAAGGTGGTTTCCCCTTTTCACCTGTCCCAGGAGATTTATCTCCCGGTTTTTTTCCCAAAACCTCATGCCTCCTCTAAGGAGGGGGTCCTGCACTCCCTGGACGCCAAGCGGGCGCTGGCGTTCTACATTGATAGGACCAAGCCGTTCCATAAATCACAGCAATTGTTTATTGCATTTGGGGACAGGGTGAAAGGGTCGCCTATTTCCACACAAAGGCTATCACGATGGGTGGTGCAATGCATCACGGAATGTTATCAGCTGGCTGGTAAAACCCCACCCAGGGTGAAGGCACACTCTACCAGGGTGCAGGCGTCCTCGGTAGCCTTTGGTGCCCAGGTACCAATCACAGAAATTTGCAGGGCAGCCACCTGGTCTTCCCTCCACACGTTTGCAACACACTATGTGCTACCTCGGCAGGCCAGGGAGGATGCAAGGGTGGGCTCTGCAGTCCTCGAATCTGTGATGTAAATATATATCCGGTTATCTTTGTTCTTAATTGGTGCCTTGTCAGTGTTGCATTGTTCAAATAAATCCATTTATTGTTCACCTTTCTTCATGACTCTGGTGGTATGACTGCTCCGACCCCTCCTCCGTGGGGTTAGCTTGGTAGTCACCTACTTCGAATGGACATGAGCAACCACTCGAAGAAGAAAAGAACGGTTACTTACCTGTAACTGTTGCTTTTCGAGATGTGTTGCTCATGTCCATTCGATTCCCACCCTATCTCCCCTTCATCGGAGTGTCCGGCAAGAAGGAACTGAGGTGGGGCAGCGCCGGCAGGGGTACTTATGCCCTGCCATGGCGGCGCCACTCCAGGGGGCACCCTGCTGGCGCTACGGGTACCGCTAGGGAAAATGCTCCAGAAGACGCGGTGCGCACACCTACTTTGAATGGACATGAGCAACACATCTCAAAGAACAACAGTTACAGGTAAGTAACCGTTCTTTTCCTTCTGGCACCCTGTCTCCTACTACAGAAACCTGTCCTGGCACCCTGCCTCCTCTCCCCTGCCTCCACTGGCACTCTGTTCCCTGCCCCGGAACCCATTAGCACCCCTCCCCAGTACTGTGTCCCCTGCTCTCAAATGACTTTTCTATGGGTCAGTGACCCCTGACTCAAGGCAGGTTTCCTACCATTCTCATAAATAAAGACAATGCAGAAACTTTTTGTGTTTAACATAGTATTTTATTTAAAAATGAAGCCTGGCCAACAAACTCCCAATTGGGGCCAAGCCCCCATCTGGCCACAACCACTCCTGCATTCCCCCTTCCCCAGACCCTAGATCTGAGCCTATCAAACACTGGAACCTCCTGCCCTAAGGCCCTCACATACCCCAACCCAAATTCCTGCACCCTCACATCCGCAAGCCTATGGCTTGCTTAGTATCCCAACACTGCACAGCCTGGAGCCTCCTCCCCGAGCCAGTGTCCCCTTCTCCACCTCCTCCTGCATCCAGATTTCCTCCCAGAGCTTGCACCTCTTACCCCTTCCCACACCCAAATCCCTCATTCCCACCCCAGAGACTACACATCCTGTCTCATCACAGCAAGGGTCCAGCTAGACTGCAGCATTTTTTGGGATTCTGGAGATATCCCAGAAAAACTCTTCTGCATCCAGGGTTGCATTTGTTCTTCCACTTTTTTAGTGGAAGAGCAAACAGGCTCTTTTGGTCACCTCTATATTCCTCTTTCCACAAGGAATAAGGTGGCTTCCAAAAGAAGGGTTTTTTTTCTGACATTTGGTCCAATCTAGACAGGCCAAATGTTGGAAAAACCTCTTCCTACAGAATAATTTTTTTTTAAAGCAGCAGTATAAGGATTGGGGATAATAGCAAGTGATGGAGAGGAGGAGAATAGAGAGGGCGCAGGGCTTCAAGGAAGGGGTGGGGCGGTAGATCTTGGCTTGGTCTGTCATTTAAAAAGTGATCTTGGGTGTAAAAAGGTTGGAGACCACTGCTCTATCTCATTTATAGGAATTGGATTGGTTTCCTTTTAATAGCATTAGAACACCGGCTTATCTTTTAACTTCATGGCACTTAGGCATGTGCTTAAATTCTTTTATTGGTTCCTCATCAGGTTACTATACCAATTAAAGGTTTTTGTTCTAAATTTAAAAGCAATTGATGGTTAAAGGTCAAATTTTAATCTGTGAACTACCTGCTATGGGTGAGAGCTGGAGCTGGAGCAGCGCCACTTGAAGCCTGGGGCTTTGAAATGCCACATGTAACCCAGAAGCAGCTAGGGTGTCCCCAGGCTGCACACGGCATTTCAAAGTGACAGCGCTGTGTGGAGCCCAGAATCAGCTGGGAACTCCCCCACTGACCCCAGGCTCCATCCGGCACTGTCACTTTGAAATGCCGCGAGGAGCCCGGCATCAGGCTCCTCACGGCGTTTTAAATCGGCAGCACAGCGTGGAGCCTAGGATCAGCTGGGGGAGTCCCCAGCTCACCCCGGGCTCCACGCAGCACTTTTGCCTTTGAAGTGTAGCAACTTCAGAGGCAGAGGAACTGTATCAACTAATCGAATAGTCACTGCAAAATGCATCAACTATTCAATTAGTCGATATTTAACATCCTTAAGCGCAACAACACCTAAATATCTGTAAAAATCTGAGCCTTAATATATGTAGTATTTTATTTTTGTTTAGCTAAGAGTTGCAAAAAGCAATGATATTTATGAACCACTTTTCTATACATAAGCTGCCTAACATAGTGATCCTTCATTTGAGTTTCTATTAGTACTTCAGTTAATTCACATATACATTTCTATAGTTTTCAAGTGGCAAATGTGGGAATCAAAGGAAAAGGTTTTCATAGAGAAGAGTGAGAATATTTTCTCACTTTTGCTTTGGTTTAATTTACAGATGCTTGAAGTACGGCTGTTGTACGAAATAAATGACGTAGACTCTCCAGATGGTGAGCAAGTTCCACCATTGCCAACTCCAGGCACGGGTTCCAATCCTCAGTCCATTGCTCCTCAGTCACATCCGTCTACTAGCAGCAGCTCATCTGATGGGCTTCGTGATAATGTCCCCTGTTTAAAGTAAGTGTAATAACATGGAAAGTCTAAAAATCCACTTTCTCATGTTGCACTCATATGTCCTTATATCATAGCATCAACCTTAGGCTGAAAGTCCTTGCCTGTTTCCGTTAGCCATATCTATACATCATATTCAAATCCCTGCTCAGTACCGGCTTCTTTCATGAATTCTGCAATTCCTAATTCTCCCCTCAGAATTTGAGACACATTTTCTCTACTAAAGCCATCATATTACTGCTGTCTATCCTTGTCCTGCACTTTCCCATCTTTCACTGTTTGGAATCATTACTCGAGTTGTATTAAGCAGTAAATCTAAGCATTATCATAAATAATGGGAATTAAGGTGAAATGAACAAAATAAATGAATACCTACTTTTGATACATTAGTCTTATTTATTTATATTGCTTTTATTCATTTGGTAGATTGCAAAATTCAATAATTATCAGTCTCCATGTCTTGCAAAAGTTAATATGATTCTGCTCTATTAAAGTGAAGAGTGGAGAGAGAAATATAAAGGCATTATACCTTGTATTTGTATTGCAGAATAAAAAGCTCTCCCCTCAAACAATCTGTAGGCTACCAGATTGAATTGGTTATTCAGCTGGTATGGGTGAGTGGAGAACCTCCACAGCAGATAACCAGTTTGGCAGTAAACTCAGCTTATGGTCTGTAAGTATATTCTGTGTTGTTTACTAGTTTTCTAATCATTTTCACCAAAGTGGCTGTAATTTGAAAAAGTCAACATTGGTTTATACCCACTGTGTAGGAATATTGGCAATGCTATCAAAGTAAAAAGTTGCAATAGTTTTATAATCACAGATGGTATCTTTTTTGCAGATTTTGACTTTTTAATGATAACTCTGATAATCAGTCATATAATGTTTATAAATCTGTATATATAATCTGTTAATGAATATCCTAGCTAATCTAATTGAATTGATTAAAAAAGGATTAAAATACTTCTCTAGTTATATAAACAAAAAAGACAGACTTTAAATACTTTTAATTATATGAATAGGAAATTTCAAGTGTTTTTGTGCACCAAAAAAAATTAAAATGAACAGAGTTGTATCAGAGCTTGTGTGTCATATATTTAAAAGAATCCTGTCCAGCTGCCTTATTTGTCTAAGAGCAAATTATAAGTTCATTAAAATAGAGATTTTTAATAGGAGCTTTAGTACACCTTTTCTTCATAGTAATGGTAATGATTGTCACTAAAATAATAAAGTAAATGACCAAAAGAAAGTGTACTGACAGTTTTAAGGGATATCCCATTTTGCATCTATTAGGGTGAAGGTGATGGTCTCATAGGTGGGAGGGCAGCTTTTTTTAAGAGACTCTTTCATTAGGCAATTTGCCCAGTTATATAAGTAGGCCAAATAACATCATAAATGTATATTGAAGTCTCTCTTCCGCCCCTCCCCCAAATAACCAGGGAAATTTAAGTTTCAGAGATGAACGTTAACTATGGAAGAAAAGCATGTACTGTAAAAAGTGGATTTTATAAAATGAGTTGTAGAAATTGTCTTTCTGATTAAATTTGCTCATTTTGCAAATAAAATGATTCTTCTGCAAAATGCCAGCTCTACAAAGTCAACTTGGAAGCTGGATACTATTGGAGATACCTTTTAACTCACGCATCAATTTCTACAATTACAGCTTAGTTTGTAATTGTGGTGTTAATGAACAAGTTATAATTAAAGGCAGTTAATTCTCTCACAGCTATGTTGGCTCTGCAAAATCAAACAGCAGTAAAAACCAAATTGTGTCTCTAGTAAGTGAACTCTGTAGCTACAGCAAACTGGCTTATTGAAAAGGAAGTACATATATACTTGTTCCTAAGCCAATTTTTTGTTGGTATAGAGAAGCATCAAAGAGTGAGGCTCAGCAATGCATCTGTGTGGTCTTTGTAGATCAGGGGATGGCAAACTTTAGCTCAAGGCCCATCAAAATAAGCTGCAGGCATACCAGATATTTTATTTACCAGAGCATCCACAGGCACAGAGCCTCTCCACTTCCAGTAGCTGTGATTCACTCTTCATGGCCAACACGTTCAGAGGAAGTGGCAGGTCAGCATGTTCTTCAACCCATGCACTTCCTGCAGCTCCCATTGTACGGGAACATAAACCACAGCCACTGAGAGCTGAAGGACTCTGTCTGCAGATACTCCAGATGCATAAAACATCTTGGTGTGCCACTGGTTTACCCTATTGGGTTGGGAGCTGAATTTTGCCAATCCCTGAAATATAGGGTCATCTTATGAAAAGGTCATTGGGTTTTTCCAGTTCTACCTATTCATTGGGTGGTGGTCGGCTTATAAATGAATGGGCCAGTGAATGAGCATACGCAGTACTATTTTTAGTCACTTTCTAGAGCAGCAAACTGTACTTTAAATATTAGTTCACAGAAGTATTTTTTTAAATCCTGTTTCAGGTTCACTTAAATGACCAATTTAAAATAAAAGTATTTTTATAATTCTTTGTCAAGTATAGTACTACATACAGGAATAAAAACAATAGCAACATTTGACTATCAGCAACTTTATTGAAATATTTCCTACTACTCCATTTCTTCCAGAGTAGTTTTTGGGAATTGTAATGGTATTGCAATGGTTGATTACCTGCAGAAGACAGTCCTCTTGAACCTTGGTACCATTGAATTGTATGGCTCTAATGATCCCTATCGTAGGGAACCTCGATCTCCTCGTAAAACTCGGCAACCATCAGGAGGTAAGAATAGGTGAATGTTGCATTTCAACATTCAATAGGTGAATGTTGCATTTCTCCAGAGCTCATAATTGTGTCTGCTTTGAAAATAATCCCATTAGCACCTTAAACATATATTTGCTTTTGTATGACTATTACATGTCTGATCTTTGAGAATAATTAATGGGACATTGGTCTGTATTCACATTCTCATACATGATGATTCTTGACAATTCAGTAACTTGAATCAGAGGTATCTGAGAGGCTGTATACTAGATTCCTCCTGATTAAGTACAATATTTCATTTTTTGTTGCATCTTCCCTGGCTTACCCAGATTTAATTTTTCTCTTGTTTTGTGATATGAGACTAAGCTTTGTTGCAGACTGAGCTTTATGTATTTGCTGTTTTTCATGTGATTTGTATCAATTTTTAAAATATGTCAAAAGCCCCTTAAGCAACGTATAGGCAAGCATTGTATACATTCATAGAATTATAAATTAAATACAAACCAATTATGTGAATTTTAAAATATCTTAATTTAATAATGGTCAAAATTTCATAAATATGACTAGATGATATCCTGCAGTTTCCCTGCTCTCCCTCCCCTCTCCACATCTTCTCACTTATATATACCCCTTTTCTCAGCATAGAAGGGTCATCACAAAACTGGGTACCTTTGCTTCTGCTGCTATTAATTTAAAATTTCTCATCACTAAGAATGTCTATAATTATTGGGACTCACTTTGTGCTTCTGAAAGGGGAAACCCCAGGTATGGAATATAAATGAATAATATAAATTTGCAAGTCCAAGGTTGTAAAATAGTGTGGGTTAAAAATTAGGTATGGAGGGGAGTAGTTGAAATCATACTTTAGGTTTTTCTTAAATTGTTCTGGTGTTTTGTTATTCATATTCTTCATTTATAATTTCTGAAATAAAAACAGCTAATATTTTTAAAACATTTTTGTTCAGTTTAGTTACATGGAGCCACTCACCCAGTAAATTGCACAAATAATCCCTGAGCCACTCATGAATTTTATAGGGAGAAGCACCAGCAAGTCACCCCAGCTACCAGCCTTTCACCCCAGAAATAAGGTCATACACTAATCAGGATTCCCTCCAACAATGTAAACTCATTAATAATTTTGCTGCTTCTTCATAAGAAAGTGGACATGTGCCTGAGATTTCATAAGCCCTGCAACCAAAAACACAGTTTTTAAGTAACATAAAATAGAATATTAACTACAGAAAAACGTATTTAAAACAAGTAACGGGGATACGGATCAAAGATGGTAATCCAAGAAATAAAAATAATAATTAGTCTAAATTCTAACTTCAATAGACTTAAGCAAGATTTTAATCAAGGTGTTTCTCACCCTAACATGTTATGGTCTGTTCACAGTTCTTCAATACACAGATTGGACTTCCTTCTGTCTTGAAACTTATCTCCTCAATTTTCAAGTCTTGGTCATCTAGATAAGAGATTGGGGGACAGGAGAGACCAAGTGATGATGTCACTGTCCTTTTTTTTTATACATTCGTACTGTGGCTAGAAAGATCTTTGCTGTGATGTGTGGGTCAGGCAATCCCCATTGCATACCTCCCTTTTCTGAGAAGCCTCTGGATTGATGGTTGCTTCTTTGTCACAACTGAAAGGCATAGATGTTTCTCAACCTCACGACATATAGCAGTACTTCTTTACTTCATTTACAATCCTAGTACATAAAATCCAACATGATATTAAGGTTCAACAGATCAATATTTTTAAAGTTTATACCTCATGCATACTTTGTAAGAAACATATCATAACCATATGATAGTAGTGAATATGGGGTCTTCAAGATGCTATCTTGAGGTACAGTGCCACAGATGCACCATTCTTCTTTTGGATTTATAGATGCTATAACTGAGGTAGGTATCACTTGATAGTAAATACTGGTTTGACAAACATCAAATACAAGGTGAAGACATTAGACTAAAAAAAAGGCACCAAATATCTACCATATTATAAAGCACTTAATTAATCTTTGATTTTCCTTTCATGGATAAAGGTTTCATTTTTTCATATGAGCAAAAGTCAGTCTAATATGATAGGCTTAATGTTTTAGTTTCATAGGGAAAAATGTTAGTACTTAAATACTGTTTTTGTACTCTGATAAAATTAAGTCACTCTGAGAGACATTAGAAACTGCTTAGTTTGTGCCATTGGCCTTTGTCATTATAACATCTTGTTAGCATGATTAATTGTACCTCTCTTTCACATGTGTGTACGTGCTTATTAGCTGAAATATCCAGTATGGCTCATCAAGATAATGAAAAGCGATTATTGGCTGGTGTGAATCTTTACTTTTAATTAAGATTTTTTTCCTTCAGATTTTAGTTGCTTTTACTAAGAGTTGGTCTGCCTGGCAAAAGCATCATATAACCCTGATGTTTTAACTTATTCTGTAGATTTTTCTGTCTCAAACATATTATGTTGGTGTCTCGTCTTTCCTTTTTTCATTGCTTCATTAAGGTATGCTGACTGTGGTTTCTTGCATGTGCAGCCTTTCTAACTTATATTCAGAGTCTGTGAAAAAGCTTCGCACCTCTTATATAAGTAAGTCATTTAATGGCAATAAAATATTTTTGACCATCTGAATTTGATGTAAATAATGTGCTGTTTACACATTAAGTTTTTGTTACTTCATGTAAATAACTTTAGTTTTAGAAAGTGGTCTTGTAGCTGTGTCAGTACCAAGTCACTGAACACACAAGGTGGGTGAGGTAGTATCTTATTTCATCAACAAAAGTTATTTCAGTAAAGGATATTATATCATCTATTTTGTATCTCTTGCTTTAGAAACTAATTTTGGCATGTGCCATATCTTTTGTTCTTGTGGCACCACCAAAATATATTTGATTGAGGGCGCAGGAGAATTCTCCAGATATAGGAACTGTGAAAGATGGTTGTGAGACCGCCCCATGAGGGCTCCCTAATGAACCCAAGCAGACGTGAAGGCAAGGCCAGAGCACTACAGAGATTCAGGAGGGCACTACAGCACATAGGACACCCTTACGAGACTGCCAAACTTGGACAGACCCACGTAACTGAATAAATAGCTAGACCCACTCCAGCCCCCCAGAATAATTCATAATCAAGAGGGCATAAAGCAACCAGAAAACTCCTCCCCAGGCCAGCTTATTCTGTGTTACACTTCGAAGAGGCACAGCATAGAATCTCTCTTCGTTTTTATTTAGTTTTTTAAAAGCAAAGGAAATAACTGACCATGTAAAAGACATTGTTCTCTTATGAGAAGAAAAAGATAGTAGTTATATTAAGCTTTTTAAAAACTTGTTTGCTTGCTAAATTAATTTTTTAGCTTCCAGCTGTTGGCATGTATCTTTTTACTGAGAAAGAAGAAACTGTTCCAGCAACTGTGCAATTACCTAATCTTTTATATCCTCTACTATCTCTGATAGATAAATCCACATGCCACATGCCTTACTACAGATAATTAATTGAAGCCAAATGTTTAATCTCCGCTAATGCAGATTTAATACAAGAATATTTAGAGAATGGAAAGAGTTTCTTCCAAGCACATCATTAATATATATATTTCGTTTATGGTTTGTGGTCATGACTAAAACAGAAACACAATACATACCATTGATGCAGATTGTTATACAGGCAGTCCCCGGGTTACGTACAAGATAGGGACTGTAGGTTTGTTCTTAAGTTGAATTTGTATGTAAGTCGGAACTGGTACATATTGTAGGGGAAACTCTAGCCAAACATTTCTCCAGAGCTCAGTTTTATTCTCCCACACCTCACTTCCCTCAGTCCTTTATTCTCAAGCTGAGGTGTCTGCTGAGAAAAGCCTCTCCGCGTCTCCCTGGTCTGCTGGGGGGAAGCAGCTAGTGCGGGGTTGCCTCACCCCATTTGTAAGTAGGGATCCGATGTAAGTCGGATCCATGTAACCCGGGGACTGCCTGTATTTAGTATCTTATTACTTGCAAACCATTACACAGCACTAGTATTTCATAAATCATGGTTTTATGTTTAATTAGCACTATCAAAGTAAAACATCTTATAAGGTGAGGCTTTGTGAAATTATCAGAAATTTTTATTTGTAGCATCCTTGATTCCAGAATAATCTGGTTTAGTGTTATTTCAAAATGCAAACTATTGACATGGTCTTGTTTGAACTTTGAAAGGGAATATATCTTCTCTAATTTACTTTTTTTTCTGGAAAGTCATTTTTGATGAGGAAATTTGATGTTTTTAAAAAATTCTAAAAAATTAGTACTTGCAAAGCATTTTTAAGCATAGCTCATATACAGCAGCAATAGCATTCGTCTAACCTCATAACAGGCGTATGATGTTCTTGGTAGTCTCCCTCTTACCCATCTCCTTCAAATAACTATTCATGAAATTTCACTGATGCTATTACTGGAGGAAGAGAAATTGGAAAGCATGCTGCTAATCTCTTCAGTGGGAGTACCAATTTAAAAATTTACTTTAAAATCATGACCTCTCTTCATAAATGTATGTGACTAATAGGGCTTTGATTCAGTTAGCATGGTGCTCTTGTGATAACAAAACATACTTTTATTGTTCATTAATGTGTATTTCCAGGATTGGTAGAGATAACTGACAGAGGGGAAGAAATCACTTTCTTTTTCATCAAGCTTCTTCCATTATGTTCTGACCAAATGAATAAACAAAACTAGCTCTGAAAGAAATCCCTAACTGGCCAGTCTAGCAGCCTTAAGTATGTGAGGTTTCTTTATATGTGTGTGTGCTTTTACAAAGAACTTCGATATACAATGTAAAATATATTAGTTAATGAGTAACAGAATGAACATTTTTTGGAATATTTTAAGAAGTTGGTGAAAAAGTCAAAGGTCTTGCTTCATATGTCCTAGCATATGTCACCCTGTATTTACGTAACACTGCTTGTCAGATTTCACCCACATCCATTATAAGCCTAAATAAAGTCCATTCATTCTCCTGCAAGCCATCAACTGAGAACAAATTGTGATCCCACCATAATATTCTATCAGTGGTCCTATCAGCCCTGACCCACTGGTTACTCCCAACAAAATTCAAAGACCTCCCACAATTGCACTGATTATAGATGTACAATATATTACAGTGGAATCCACTTACTAGGTAGCCAGATATTGACAACATCCATAGCAGTATTTTGCCAGGAACCAAGACTGTCCCATTGACTTTGATGTAAATAGTATTCAGGTATTGGTGATGGCATGGCCACGTGGACTCCGCCCTCCCTACTGCTGCCAGGGGCAAAGAAGCTAGGGTCATGTGGCCTCTTCCCTCCTCACTGCTCCCGGGATGCTGGGGCGTGCAGGCTCTTCCCCTCCCCATGGTGGGAGTGGTGCTCCGTTCCTCCTCCTCTCCTCCCTGTGGTGGGGGCAGGGCTGCAGGTGGGAGCTTGCCTCTCCCTAGAAGCTTCGCAAGTCTTCTCAAATGTTCTCTGTGACAGACAGCATGACGGACACCTCTCCTTTTATAATAGTATAGATTTGTTTGGGGGGGGGGGGGGAGGCCCAACTCTATTATCAGGTTTACAATATGGTAGCCAGGGAAGGAAATGCAGGGACATGCCTTCCCCAGTTGCAGTTCAATGAACCTACTTATGAGTAGTATTCAGCCCCTCACTGTGGGGCTGCATCCCTACAAATCTGGCTTATCCAGTTTGGTTAAAAATCCACCTTACCAGCAGCCTCTTTATGCCATCCACTTGTTCAGTCATGTTCATTTTCCAGCTCACAGTGTCCAGATTCATGAAAGGGTTACTGCATACTTATTTCACATGTCCAAGAACGTTCCTACATGGAATCTTAATGCTGTGTTTGCAAACCTCATGGAGCCCCCTCTTCAAGCCACTTTCAGAACACTTCTTCCGTTACCTTCCTCTCAAGATGATATTCTTAATCATTATCACATTGGCTGCAGGGTCAGTGAATTCCGGGCCCTTAGCATTGATCTCCTTTTACCCAACATTCCACAGACATAAGATGGTATTGAGACTTCATCCTAAGTTCATCTGTAAAAGTATTTTGGAATTTCATCTGAACCAAGCCATCAGATTTCTGCTTTCTCTCCTAAACCCCTCTCTGCTTCTGGAGCAAAAAAAATCTTCATAATTTGAGCATTTAAGGGGTTGCCTTATATTACAGAACCCTTACGACCAACTTCTCGTGTGTCTATAGCTATATTTGGTGCTTCATCTTTGCTGAAGTTTTAAGTTTTCTTCTGTCAGAGAATGTCAAAGTGGACCACGTAGTGGATGTCATTCTGTTATGAAATGGCTGATAAATGTTTCCCTCTAAATCAAAGGTGACTTTGTTAGTAGACAAGCTGTACTGTCTCCTTGCTTCTAGAACATTCCCATGACTAAAATCTGAAAGGAAGCTGTCTAGAATAATCCCCTGATTTACATTAAGAACTGTGCTTTTGACCTAGCTGCAAGATCAAATACCAAGTTTGAAAAACAGTAAAGGAAACTCGCATGATTCACAGAATCGCTATTCATGCGTTCACGTATTCGCATGTCTCCTGTCCTGGCTTGAGGGCAGCACGGGGAGGAAAGGTGAGGACCCATGGGAATCTTGCTGTGGCTCCCAGCTTTTTGGGGGACTCACCGTCTGCTAAAGGTGCAGTTTGCCTACTAAATAAGTTCCCCACAGCTGCCTAGAATTGTGGTTCCTGGCAGCTGAGGTGAGTTCCCTGCGCCTCCCATCCCCTGTGGTGAACTCACTGTGGGGAACAGGAGCCCCCAGTATTCACTAATTTTACCATTCATGGTGGATGCAGAATAGTGAGGGTTTCTTGAATTAACATCACTGTAATAGGGTAGAAGGGTGTACGGTCATGTGTCATGAAGGTGTGATCCAATGGAAGTGCAATTCAAAAGATTCTGATTGTACACTTTGAGTGGGATTCATATTGATGACAACATCACACTTACATAAGGCTAAGCAACTCTTTCCCTCACAGGATAAGGCTTTTTCTTTGGCGTTCAGAAAATAGTCACTTGTTAACCCCAAATTAAAGAAAATAATTAGCACCACCGAGTTTTGAAATAAAAAAACTGTTTCTTGCACCTTTTTTTGCCCTCTATATCAATGCAAACACATTGAAGTCAGTAGAGTCACACGTGCAAGTTGGGTAAACCTTGATTCTGTCTGTTCTGGCATGTTAATCCTTCCCCCATCAGCCATCTCTTCAATAGTCTCAACACATTTTTTCAGAAAATTCACATACAAAGAACAAAGATTTTACTGTGCTGAAAATTTTGTTCTGTACATACAGATGGTTTTTAATTCTAACTAAGGATTCAGGTGTGTGTTATTCATGCAATTGGTTGTTCTTGTATTTAGATTAGTATGGTACATCATAATAACGATCCAAAGAGAGCACTATTTTTAAGTAAGTCTGAGAACAGGTTAATATTCTTAAAAATGTAATGAAAGCTTCTTATTTAAAAAACAAAAATATTAGCAGGCCTAACTGGTAACTTAAATTTCAACACATCCTTTGTCAAGGCATAAAGAAAACAGGATCAAAAACTGCATTTGCATCACAAGTTTTCAGTATGTGATTCCTATGAAATAACTTCCTCCTTTGCATATTTAAAGAATGCAAAATTACCATTTCTTTTAGTGAGAAAAATCTTGTAAATATAGTCTCTTGCTTTGTGTGATGGTGTCATTTTGAGGGTCCTTATTTGAAAGCCCTCAACAGGGGAAAAATTATTTCACCCTCCAAAAATAAACCATAGCCACCTTTATATCATCAATCGATTTCGTAAATGAAATCAATGAGCTGTGTTGAAAAACTAATGGTACAGAATCACCTAAATGTAAGTGCAGGAATATAATATAATCATACAAATAAAATGAAAGTAAAAAATATGTAATTACACCATAGAGGTCACATGATAATATTAAAGTATATTAGAGAAGTCATTAATATTACAATCCTCCTATTCATCTAATTTTTATCAAAAACATAAATTACTTTTCTTATTTTACTTACCTTAGATTTTAGATCATACATTAGTCTTTTGTTATGGACCATATACATGTATAATGCACATATCTACCTCTAATAAAATAAAATAACCTTACTCTGATAATGTAAGACAGTATTTGTTCTCTGATGAAATATTGATGAATTGATTAAAAATAAATTGCATGTAAATATTTGGGGTAATACTGTAATTCTTTTGTCAAACAGACTATTTTGAGGTAATTAAGATCAGCCTCTTATGTGAAAGACTATTACATTTGTACAAAAAAATCTTCCATCCCACCACCTCAAGTGGGAGAAACACTTGCTTAGTGTAATATAGAGGCTATTCATAGAGTTCTCACTCAGGAAAGATGATATACAGCCATTTTAATTGTTTATTTTCAATTATTCTTTGTATTTTTCAGCAGGTCTTTGTGATATTAATGAAGGGACTGCAGTGCCAGAGGATCGCTGCAAGTCACCCACATCGGGTAACTAGTTTTTCCACATACTTTGATTTATACTTGCACAGAATGTGACATGGTTTTAAGTCATGTGTTGACAATCCTTGCTAATTAATTATCTAGAACCTGTCTGAGAGCTTTTCTTTTCATCATATTGCATTCATTTTGCCATTTAACATTTCACTAAGCATTACAGAATTCTGGTTTAAATCAAGACCAAATTTGAGTTCTAATAAGGATCAATCAAGTGACGTGTTAGTTTGACAAATTTATGCTTCAGGGAGGCAGCACACAGGCAAAGATATTCTTAGAGTGGAAATGCATGCTGTCTATGAGGCTGAGGAGAGTGACGTTCTCATGCTACAGTATATTTTGTAAGTGCTTTTCCTATTAATTTTATCAAGCCACTAATGTGTATGCATGTGTACGCATGCACACGCACTCACACACACACGGAATCTTAGCTAGAAATTGCAGTGTTGCATTCCTGAGGTACTGATAATATAACACACTTGCAACTTGTGCAACTTGTGACAATTAATATATTCAGTATTAAAAATGAATTTTCAAAAGTGTCTAGAAATGTTACTGTTTCACTTTTCCCATCACTTTGACTAGACTCTCAATAGCATCTGTCATTTTACAATGTTTCTGTGAGAGTTCTAGTCTGATGAGGTAAATTTAGAATATAGAGTTGGCTGAGTGTTAAACCTGATTTTAGACTACACAATCCTCTTAGACAGATGTAAAGAAGAATTTTTCTCATTTGGAGTCATGTTTAACCATGATCGCCCATGGCCAGGTCCAATAACTGCAAAGATCTGTGATCCACTTACTATGTTCTGCTGTTGTTGCAGTGAATTACTTCCTCCCTTCATTTTAGGTGGTACATTTAAAAGATGTAAAATCCCATTTAATTAGTTAACCAGTTAAATATTAAGTTTGATTGGTTAATTGATAAAATGGGGGTAAGTACTCTGGAGCAGCTGCGGCGCTTCAGACAGGGGCTGTTCCAGCATGGCTATTTCCAGTCCTGCGTTGTGATGCTGTCTCCCATCCTGTGAGCCCGTGCAGGCTGGGAGCTGGCAGTGCCTCCCCAACCCCCCAGGCTGCCACTCCCTGAACAGGCTGGGAGCTGGCTGCCCTGCAGGGTTGGAGTGATGCTTACCAGTTAACCAGTTACCCATTCACATCCCTAGTTCTAACTAGGCAGAGAGAGAGTGTAAGTAAAATGACCAAACTTGGTAAATTTAAGGCAAGTTTTGAGTGTAAAAATACATTTAATAGAACTTAGGAGATAATTCATGTAAAAGAATGAATGAACATTAAAATATTGACTGTGATGTATAATTATTTGGTATGTGTGGGTTGTTTGGGTTTTAGGATTAAATGTGTGGCTCACAAGAAAAGACATCAGGAAGAGGGGAAAGAGGAGGCATTTAATGGATGAGGAGAAGGCAAGCAAAAAGAAATAAGCATGGGGAGCATATGGGGATGAAAGGAAAGATAGAGAAACAGGAAAAGATATTCTTCCTGCAAGGATTAGCATCTTTTGTGAAAGTCCAGTATCACAATCTCCACAAAAAGCTTTATTTAGATATCACAGGTGAAAGGAATATTGTGAAGTTTAAACTAACTTTCCTTAGGAAGGAAAACTTGAGAAACAAATACAGGAAGAAGACTGGAAAGGTGATGAAGAAGGGTAGGGGTTTTTTATGAGTGTTTTCAGATTACCACCAATCTTCAAAGAATTTTGAGGTGAAAAACACTGGATTCCACATTCTATTTAAATTTGAAATTAAAAAATATCAGTAAATTCATTAACATATTTTTTTCTTCATCAGTTTTCTTTATATCTGAAAAAATATAGGGGTCAGATACGCTATTTAAGTAAGTAAATTCATTTTGCATTCTGCCATAGAAAAGCCAAAGAGTATGCATCACATCATGCAGAAATTTAACACACTGTGCTGGGTAGGTAACAAGAAAAAATCCTGGATATATTTGTCTTGTATTAGATTAAAATTCTAAGTAGCTGGGGGTACTAGGTTGTCAGCTTCATAGAGGGACTCTTCGGGCAAGAACACTGGAGAGGATTCATGAGCTTTTGGGAAGGTGGGGCTGTATATTAGAACTTGAAGGGCACCAAGAGAAAATCAGAGGATCATATACTGGTTGTCTAAAAATGCAGAGAATAGGCAAAGGCAGATTTAGGTGGGTTAGGTTCGTCTAGGAAGGAGACTAGCTATGGGTAAGGTTGCAATATCTAATTTATAACTTTGTAATTCTGCATGTTTTAAAAATTCAATGAATATGGTTTTGGAACTGATTGTTGTAAAATAATGCTCAGCTAGATCTTGATTAGGAAATGGGTTTGTTGCACAACATTCTGGAAGATCAGTGTTTGGAACTGACACTCTGAGACATCTTCAGTCATCTGATACTACAGTGTGTGATAGTTTCAATCTTCCAAATGAACACAGCTGCAACTTCAATTACGTTCTAACTTCCTCCACTGAGTGATTACAGTATTGACATCTGTAGAAAAGACTGCATGCCCTTGCTAGTTGGCAAAGCACCCGTTAGCTCAGAGGTCAGCAACCTTTCAGAAGTGGCATGCCGAGATTTAACTTACTCACATCTGTTTATGGGTATGCGTGCTGTTGATACTTTTTAAAGTCTAATAGTTTTTGCCCCACCTACCCTTGTGCAATGTGCTCCCCCTAGCCTAGGTGGATGCTGGGATAAAATCCTGCTTCTCAAAGTAGTAGACACCAACAGTCAGTCCTGTCCTAACTCCCAGCTAAAGCACAAGCAAATTACCCACACCTCCCCCACCTCCAAGCACAAACAAACTACCTCCTTGCCTCCACTTCACCCCAGTGCCAGAACCTGCGTACCCTCTCTTTCTTCCACCTACCCCATGCAGTCAGCACCTTTACTTCCTTCTTCTCAGGAGGCTTGAGAGTAATGAGTTTCTGCCTCTCTCCCACACAGAAGAGATTCTCCAAACTGCCCTTCTCTCTGATTCCACTTCCCAATTACCCACTCGCTCGTTTCTCCTCCCCCTGCCTAGCCACTTATTCTCTCCTTATCTTGCTTTTTATTATCTGCTCTGGGAGTTGTGCCGTTTAGCTGCTTGCTCAGCAAGACAACTCTCTGCTCCAGTCGATCAGCTGAGCTCCCTGCCTATGCAGGAGCTTTGAACTTATGAGCGGAGCTCAGAAAACAGCTGCTCAGTCGCATAGTCATGCAGCTTTGAGGGAGCTATGGTCCCCTGCCATTGGTCCCCTCAGCCTGTCGCTCCTCCCCGCTGCTGGTTTCTTCAGCCCTATTGCTGGCTGGGCAACACAGCTGCCCTGGACCTGCTGCCATAAGTGCTGCTCCAGTCAGTACATCAGCACGTGGGCCAGGTCCCCACTGCTGGGCCAGCATGCAGTTCCCATCAGGCTGCCACAGAACAACCCCACTGCAAAGCCAGCTGGGTTGCTGGGCTGCCCGTGCCCCAGTCCTGAAGCTGCACTACCAAAGGAGCAACCACATGGCCCAAACCCTGGCATAACCACCCACCCTGGTCCAGCCCTGCTGCCAGAGGAGCAGCCCACGTGACCCAAGCCCTAGCCCCGGCCACTGGAGGAGCTTGTACAGCTGAGCCCCCACACACCCACCAGCTACAGCTCAACTGCTTCCACCAGATCGCTGCTACAATGGCAGAGAAGGGGGAGAGCAGCAGCCACAGGTGCACAGCCCAGTCTGAAACCCCTCCCTCCCCAGCGGAGTTGGTTCTGTGGCTGCGCACCAGCCACTCGCACAGCCCAATCAGCAGCCTCCCTGCCTGCCCCCCCAGAGCTGGTGCTGTGGCTGTGCAGCAACCATGAAGCTCAAGCAGTAGCACAGACCCCCCCCCCCCCGCTATGCAGGGGAGGAGGGGTGGGACTGAGCACCTACCCCATGTGCCACTGAAAATCAACTCACATGCCACTTATGGCATGCGTGTTGTAGGTTGCCTATCCCAGCTCTGGCTTTTAGAGAGCGAACTAAATTACAGCAGAAATAAAATGAAAGCCTAAAATGAAGAGATTATAAAAGCTTTAAACTCTGCTCCCCTCATCTAGCACTCTGAAGTTGCATAGCATATACAAAGTATGATACTCAGATACCTATAATAAGAAAATAATACCCTTCAAAAACTCTCTGAAATATTGGTGATATTTTTACCAGTGTCAACACCTGTTTGGCATTTTAATAAAATTTTAAAAGCCACCAAGTTAAATCTCTAAAACAGTGGATTCATAAATCCTAGTCTATTCAATATCAGTGGTCTTTTAGAACCACTGCTGGCAGAATTAAATTTTCTGTATTCTCTAACTTTTAGATACCTCTTGCTTTCACTGTGTAGATCAAAATTTGCATTAATTCTTTGTTCTATTCTTATTTACAAACTTACATACTAGGTGTCCATATATTAAAATGTGTATATTAAATTAATGCCTAACCAAAATAACCGAGGTGCAGTGTGTTGTGATGGTGTGTGTTGCTCTATGAAGGAATTTTGCTTCAAATTACCTGCTTATTTTTGTGTGCACTCCTTTATTGCAAAGAGTTTAGCATCTGCAGTGCCAAAATTTTAGTATTTTGATGTATCCTAACTCTGAAGTCAGTGTGACAGTATGTTAAATCTCATAACTTTTGTCGTATTATGCAGTCTTTTTGTCAAATCAGTGTTATGCATGTATCTTGTTTTGTGTATGTCCATTTTGCATGTCCATTTCATTCTGTCTTCACTTATATAGGTTCTGGTTCTCCAAACAATTCTGATGATGATGATGATCAAAAAATGAATAATTTTATAGAAAAGGGTACAGTATTTTTATTTTAACAGCATTATTTCTTTTGTTCAATTCCTCCTTTCATACATTTATACTTTCTTGACATTTTTTGTTAAAATGTTATTTACAGTGATGACCAAAAGCAGAAAATTTTCCAAGATGGTAGCCAATGATATAGGTAGGAACTAGAAAATTCTGCTTTCTTCCTAATCTAGTGCCTTACTCTATGCAACGCTAACTCCAGAGCAAAAAAATTCTAATTGCATTGCATTATTTAGTTATTAATCTATCATTCCCTGTGCTAAATGGTAATCCTGGGGGCTGCTTCTGTGCTAAATATATTGGGCACAATGATTAACAAAATCAAGGAGAATCTGGGTTTTAATACTTTAATTTTTATATTGTACACCTTCCTACTGGAAAAGAGGTTCTTCTTTATTCTGTAATTTTAGAAGGGTTCAGTCTATGCAAGTTTCAACATAATACTATTACTATACTTTAGAAATCGTTGCTAATTTATTTCCCTCTAAATGTTACACTTATATCCATAAAGCCTAGGTTCCCCTTTAATTTTTGAAGGTGGAGATAGGATGGCATATTACTTGCACATAAAAAGGAACTGGAACTATATATACCTATTCTCTTTATCAATACTGTGCCCAAGAACAGTATATGTTAATACTATCCAGCTGTATTATTGCATGTCACCAATCTATACATTTTTAAATAAAAGTTTCAAATTAATTGATAAAAATGGCTTGAATTATGTTGTATGCAAGCTGTGAATTGAACCCTTTTATGGTCAGAATGGAAATATGATAGATTGATAACCTAACACGTGGCCATTAAGGAAATAAGGCAAATTGGTACTTGGTGTTTTCTGGGGTAACATCTCATCATTTTTCTAATTAATTCTTATTTTGGCATTAGTACCTTATTGTATGGTAGCATTATGATTTAGTTATATTCCTTTGGTGCTATTTGATTCAAAAGACTTAATCTATGTTATGTATTGATTGATGCATTGTTACAGACTAGTTTGATATATCTTTAATGTCTTTAGAATATGCGTTTACTTAGTAGCTATTAGCTAATTGTATAGTAATTACTTATCAATGATAAAGATATTGTTGAGATAATGAGTTTGAAAGTAACACTATTGGTCACCAAGAAAGCGATCTCTAATAGAAACTCCAGAATAATATGTCAAACCTCCACCATAGGCTTTTTGTAGCTAGATATCACATTCTCTATATTGTCTGGACCTCTTTCATAAAGTAATATCCACAAAAAGTACTGAGGAGGCAAAAGTGGCCCATGAGGAATTCTAATGCTTACTGGCTGGCAAATTACTAGATAGTGAAGTGTAATAGGTAACCAGTCTAACTGGCACTCTATCTTATTTGTGAGTGCCAAGCACCAAAAAGGTTGAACCCTCTATACGCAGGAAATCTCTAGTTTGTTCCATTACCTCCATCACACAGGAATTTTATAAGTAATCTACAAACAGCAGAATTTGCTGAATAAGGAGGAATCGAGGATTCATTTCTTTAAAACTGGCTTTTATTTGTTTGACCTTTGGCAACTCACTTAACTTTTTCTGCCCTTGACTGGAACAAAGTGAGACCCACAAGCAATGACAGTGCAGCAAAGGAAGGGAAAAATACAACACTCAAAATTCAGAGTTCTATGAAAGTTGAAGTGAGGAAGTTGTGAAGGCTGCTTATTCTGTTCCACACATGGAGAAAATGAGGCCTCTCAATCTAATATAAAGAGATTGTACCAGAGACAGTATGAAGATGGAAAGAGAATGGTAATTTTGTACCAGTACTGATTGGAGAGCTGGCCACAATAATAAAAGGATCAGATATAACAGGTTTTCTCTGTTCTGAACATCACAGGGCTGTAATACAAAGGGTGTTGAAAGTCAGTATTAACAATGGTAGAGTATATGACAGAGCTTGCAGGACTTTACCTGATATTTTACATATTCTCTTTACCTGGTAGAGAGAAATTGTCTTCCTTAGGTGCTGAACCCTCCATTGTCTTCCTTAAGTGTTATTTTCTGTAACTTTAAACAATGATCTGTATTATGCAAACATTAATTTTAATTTGTGTTAATTGTTGACCAGGCTCTCAGAACTGTTTAAGTTGGCTCTGATGTTGTAATTTTTACTGTGACATCATTATATTGCAATGTCATTATGTTAATAAAACAAATCAGTGATAATTATACAGAATTATTGAAATCTGTTCCAGTCTTTTTTTATTTCAGTTCTATGAGATAGGCATATCTTCATATATATTATAGTTGGAGTAGAATAGTGTCTTGAATTCACTTCACAGCTTAAGTAACTTTCTAGAACTAGTTTGAAAGAATCACAACTTCCAGGAAAAAAGTGATATGCAAAGTTACATTGAGACTGATATCTATTAATGCATATTCAATACATAGTCCATGAACTCCACATTGTAACTGAAATTTCTGCTATGTTGTCATCTCACTCATAATTATTTAGTGTGACTAGTCAGATGTCCTATTAATAATTTTATTTAATAGGAGCCCAAAGATTCAGAAAATGCCCCTCTTCAGGTTCTTATGATGCTTCTAAGAATAGGATTGCTGTGTAATGTTCAGTTTGAATTCTCGTTAACTAAAACTGTAGAAGCAATGGCCACTAAGTCAGTAAAATCAAAAATACTTTTGTACATTACCATTTACTGTACATTATATGTGGCATGTTTATTCTGTGGTGCTGTTTTGTGATCTTATGGTGCTATTTTAATCTCTTCAGTATCTCTGTCACATTGTACAATGTCACTGTCATGTCATTCATTATTTGATGTTAATAGTTGCATGTTTTATCACTTTATTCTTTCAAAATGAATTGTGATCAGTTAAATAAGGATTGGGGTATTTGTAAAATGTGTGCCATCTATTGTTACCAATTTTATGTATCTATTGCAAAACAAATAATTTTCCTTTGTCAAATATGTTAGAAGACTTACGCGGCATTGCCCTGTGGCTGTCCGGGGGCAGCACCCTGCCATCCAGCTTCCCCCTGGAGCCAGGCCAGAACAGAGGGGGGAGTGTGCACTCCACCTGCCAGGTTCTCAAGTGGATTGACTTGGGGTGGGGAGGGAATGCACCCTGCTCACCAGCTTCTCCCTGGGGCCTGCCCAGGGTGAGGTAGCATGTGCACCCCAATTGTTGACTTCTCCCTGGTCTGATGGGTGTGCATCCCACCTGCCAGCATCTCCCTCGGGCCAGCACAGGATGAGAGGGACTTATTTCCCACCCACTGGCTTTACCTAGGGAGAGGAAAGTCATGCATCCTGCCCACTGGCTTCTTCCCAGGGCTGCCTTGGGGCAAAGGGGGTGGCTCATACCTGCCAGCTTCTCCTGAAGAACTGGGTGGGACTGTGCACCATGACCACGTGCTGATTTTCCCCGGGGCTGGGCTGCACAACCCGGCCACCCAGAAGCTTCTCCCTGGGGTGCAGGGTGGGCCAAGACAGCCAGCCACTGCTCACTGGGTGCTTGCTTCCCCCCCGTGGTCATGGATGAATATAACTTTTCTGTTATCACACCCCTCCCTTTCTATTTCATATGAAACAATCACACTTGTCCTATTATCCCAGCACAATCAAACCCTGGGGGTATCCCATCTATGTGCATAGTCTGTCCTAGTAGTGCCTCCCAGCAGGGTACACACATACCAGTTAGTGCATGACATGCTAGTGTGTATTAGAATGTACACGCCAGCTAGTGGAGTCAAGCCTTAAGTGATTTACCAAAGGTCACACATGAAGCTGAAAATTAAATCCTAATCTCCTGAGTCTCAGTCCTGTGCTGAAACCACACCTTTCTGATGTAGCTCCGTGCATCCCTAAATGAGGAGTTTTAAAAATCTGTCCGTTTAATTGCATGTGGTGATGTGAGAGAATTAATGATTGTCTTATTTCTTTAGTAGAAACTTTTTGAAGATACATTTATTTACGATGTATGGAACTGATGGCTCTTTTAGTTGCTCTGTATTTTGTTTAAGGTTTTACAGTCTTTGTGGTTATAGACTTTTAAATCGTGTTACATATGACGATAATGTGTGTGAATGGCTGTCAGAATTTGAGACAAGTTGAGGATTTGGGCACTTCACCTGTCACAACTGGCTGCCCCTTTTTATTACTTTGTTCTGTATTTTTTAATATCCTAAAAACTTTAAAAAATTACCGTGTCTTCTAAAAGTTAACCCACAATGTGATCCTAATTGTTAGCTATGCTTGCAGTTAGAAGAGAATCATAACTAAAGTAATTTAAAGACATCTATAAGGGGTATTTTTTAGGACTGTTAGGTTTTCCTTAAATGTACAGTATCTAAATCTGTATTTAATGTGACTGGCATATTTTCAAACCTTTATTTAATGTGACTGACATAAAGTGTGTCCAAATTTAAATGAATTATCTAGCTATATTTTTCACTCCCACAGTAGAACCTTGTTAATAGATTACTCTTATAATCCATTCCACTTTTTGCTCTTAAGTGGGCAAAACACCATTTTAAATAGAGCATGCTATATTGAGATCTCTTTTTGATAGGAGCAAATTACTTTTTTAAAACAAAATAGACTATAATATGTTTGTTAACGTAGCTCTTGTCACTTGGAATTCCTCTTCTCCTATAGGAAGGGAGTGTCTCTTCACCCCAAAGAGCAAAAGCGAATTAAAGTATCCAAGACTACCTATTAATATTATTAAGACTAAAATAAATGATTTAAATAAATGAATAAATTGTAGTGCATCATGTTTTCCTTTTTAACGTACTAATCCACAAAACTGTTTCACAATGGCCCTTCTCTAATATATTTTACCTAAGAAAACTTTGTGCATAGTGTATATAGACAATATATTGCTTGTTGTTTCTGTATATCCATAAGTTTCTTTCCCTACATTTCAGAATATTTAACATAGCTTTTTAAAAAATTATACATAATTGTAAAATCTTTTATCTTAATGTGGTATAATTATAAATTACATTTTCTGCCTTTTTATATATGTCAAGATGATGATATCTAAAGAACATTGGTGTACACAAAAATTATGTGAAAAACTCAGCTGTTTGCATGCACAGGGCTTTCTTTGTGTGAACTCTGTTTTAGTTGTTAGGACTTTATACAACATTATCCCACATCAGTTTTGCTTAAAACTGGGGGTTTTAACAAAGACAGAAGTCAGTGGATTTTGCTTGCATTTTTGGCAAGTTTCAGGCTACATCTTAAGGATGGCACAAGCTTCAAAATTTAAGTCTGTTTCAATTCTCCATCCCAAAAGTTAATGGGGTTTTGGATATGGGGAATTAGTCAGACCCAACTGATTAACACAAGTTTCAGTCATGCAGAATTTGGTTTAACTGCTAAACTCTGAAATTCACTATAATAAATTGTGATGTGTTAAATCTTTGGAAAATGGCAGTCTGTTAATAAAAGGCCACCACTTCATATTTCTTTTAAAGATGTATTTTATTTTTCAGCAAAGATGTCCAGAAAGTTAAGTTTGCCAACCGAACTAAAGCCTGATTTAGGTAAGTTCAAGAATAAAGGCTGGTCCATATTGCAATTATGTTTTATAGAAAGAGTAAATTTCCAAAAAAGTAAGAATCCTGCATAATCAGAAGAACAGCAAAGTATGAACTGGCCACTGTATTTCTGTCTGAACTTTTGAACAATCTGTATATATTGGTAAACTAAATTGTGATATGCCTTTCCATTATCATTCCCCTAAACTGAAGTGACCTATAATGTAGGCTTGAAAAACTTAAGCTCCAAACAAGACTGCAAGTATTTGTGTTAAAATAGACTGGTAAAATCTCATTTGTGGCCATCCAATTGTAAGGACATAGATTTGTGCATAGTTGTTAAATTTTTATCTGAATTTTGGGAGGCTGTTGTAGTTCCTGTTATGTTAGTTACCTGACAATGTCAGGAATATTACTGGGAAAAAATCATGTGGTTCCAAACAAACATAGGGAAAAAATGGAAAATGAAGTTGTACAGACTTCTTAGAAGATTTTAATTAAGGTCCCATTCTGAAAACAATTACACTTTGAGTTAACTACAACCAGGCTATTAACACATGTAAAGCTAAGTGAATGTTATAACTGTTTGCATGTTGGGGAACCAAGTCTCTAAGAACATGGTACTTTAAGTTTGGTTTCTTAAGACACATTACAGTAATTTCAAAGTCAACATTCTAGTTCTACTGTTGTTTTTATTAACGTTTAGAAACACAAGTAAACATTGTAGTTGTACTGCTTGTTTATTAAAGTTTAGAAACACAAATGATTGTTCCATAGCATAATTAAAGCAGCTCTTAAAATAAGCATAGTTTTCAGAACATTAAGTTGCATTTTACTTGAAAATAAAATCCACAAATGTAGACTCAATTTTATATCTTTTGCAACAATCCTATTTTGCTTAGAAAATGGAACTAGATGGTTTTTACATAATGCACAAAGGAAAGGTATATGCAAATCAAAAGTCAGTCACTTTTGGTTAGCATCTCTCACTCTTGGTAATGGGTCAAGTCAATTTGATCTTCAATGTGAAACTCACTTGGAGACAGTATAATTAGGTACTTTTATAAATTTGGTTTTCTGACTTCTTTTTAAACTGATTTTCAAAGGTACTTGTTAATAACAGAAAACATTATCTGTAGCCAATCATGTCCCCAAATTATTAATTTGTGTGTAACAGATATTTAAATGTATTTATTTGTTTTTTTTGCCAATAAATATTAAAATCTAAACAAGCTTCTTTTTGAAGAGGGTTCTAGGGTCAGTAGCTGAAGTTAGAACAAATTAATTGTAGTTATTATTATTATTACTACATATTTCTGTTCCATATTCCCTTCAAGTTCTATAATGCACAAAGCAGTAACTTTTCAAATAAAGTCCAATTAACCTAGGCGATTTTCTGTCTGTGGGAAAAACTAGCCCATTCATGAAATGGTTCATTATGCTGTGCAGAAATGCCTTCATGAATATATTACGTAGGTAAATTCTGTGGTTAAAGCTCAATCCTGCTCATGCATAGAGTCACCAATGAGGTCTTGAAAACAGCATAATCCAGACTAAACAAAGATGTGATGTAAATTATACCATATTTTCAGTGATAAAATGTGTTTGCCTTTTATCCATTAGCATTAGGAGATGAAGCTGAAGAGGAATGATGGGTCAGGAATTCACATTGATGCTTGAGTACAAAAGAGAATCTCTAAAAATGTCGACCTTCCACTCCCCCGCCCCGCCCCACCCCCGTTACTTACAATATGTGCAGCTGAAAATAGATGTGTAACCCACATACCTAGTGTGGTTCACCATCCCATGCAGTGGTGAGAGGCAGCTGGCTTTTAGCTCAGAGGGTAGAGGCTTCTATGCTAAGCTCCAGAGGTCCCGGGTTCATATCTGCCTAGTAGCAGTTATATATGCAGACTTGAATATTGACAGCATTTCCATTGTAATATCCTGTTAAGGAATGAGGAGTCCTATGGCATCTTAATGATCAACAGATTTATTTGGGCATAAATTTTTTTACAAAATCCCACTTTAGCAAATGTATCTAACAAAGTGGGGTTTTGCCATGAATGCAATGCCCAAATAAATCTGTTGGTCATTAAGATGTCACAGGACTCTTGTTACTATTGCAGATACAGACTAACTTTACTGTACCTCTTATATTTTTCAAGAGTTTCACAATAACTTTGAATTCATTTAAAACAAATATTTTGTGCTCCTAGTTGGAATTCCTTCTCCTGTATTTTGTGCTCATCCTTTTTTAATGATGGGATGACTGCCTGAAAAGTAATGTCACTGTTTTATAGCATTCCAGAAGAAAATCTTCAGCTACCCAGTTAGTTTTTGAACGCCGGGTTTTTTTTAAGTCTTTTTAAGTGACATATGCCAGAAGTTCAGGCTTGTCAGACTCCTCATTCATTATATCCTAAAGTTGGAGAACATGACAAGCTATAGGATTTATATCACCATGGAATCTGGTTGCTCTTTAAAGCTTGAAATGAGACATTTGTCTCTTGCTAGAATAATGAAAGGTTTATTCTGTTTCATAAATCACTGCTGTCCTTTATCTCAAGCAAAAGATGAACGTAAACAATGGCCATCCAGGGCAATTATCTATTGGTGTAGTCCACAGTTGAAGAGAGTGTTGCAATTAGAATGCAGCATGGAAAATAGGGTCAGAGGACAGGAGGGGAAATATTAGGGAAATATTTAGCAAAAGGAAGTAATGTATGTAGTAAAAATTGTTTGATTTTTTTAAAGAACTATTTTAGCACAGAACATGCTAAAAATTCTAACTATAGTTCGTTTGGAGACTTTGTTGCATTTTGCAATTTTTTTTATTAACATAAACTTGTTTCAGATGTCAGAGACAACTCCTTCAGTCGATCCCGAAGCTCCAGTGTAACTAGCATTGATAAGGAATCCCGAGAAGCAATTTCTGCTCTTCATTTCTGTGAGACTTTCACACGGAAAGCAGATACATCACCTTCTCCATGTTTATGGGTTGGGACTACTTTGGGTACAGTGCTAGTCATTGCACTGAATTTACCCCCAGGAGGAGAGCAAAGACTTCTTCAGCCAGTAATTGTTTCTCCCAGTGGTACGTAAAAGGCAGGAGACTTGCTATGTAATGTGGATTCTTGATGGGTTTTAAATGTGATTTTGTTATTTCTCAACTATGCAATATTTGTAAATATTCGTACAGTGTTCACTGTTTAGTTCACTACAGTGCAGTGTTTTAATATTCTACAAAGTTGCTATGTCGGTTGTGTTAGTGAGAACCTGATTAGCAATTTTGCAAATCACTTAGGTCTGAACTCCAAGTATACCGCCTGGTTTAGGAATATCAGGTAAATGGACTCCTGTTTGTGCAGAAAGGATGCCATTTGAGTAACTCTACTGCAAGTCATGTAGAGTTAACAATATAATAGAGGGATACATCAAGAGAAGAATTTTGTTAGATGCTACAAACTTTTTATTTATGTTGCTCTCAATAAAGTTCATATTAGATTTGCCAACCACAAAAAAAGACTAGAAGTTGCTGTGGGCACTGCTGAGGACATCTGCTCAGGGTGAATTGCTCCACACTAGGGTTCCTTACAGCCCCTGACTGGAGGCCCTTCCCAAATAGGCCACAAACTAGTCACACCAAGCACTTCAGCTGCCAATCTGGCCAGCAGGAAGCCTCACGAGCAAAACCCCTCTCACACCTCAGCTCTCCAGGTGCCACAGTCAGCCCCCGGCCTAACACACAGGTGAGGGGTTATAGAATCCAATCTCACCTACTCCGACCGGGTTCTCCCAGTCCCAAAAGACCAGCCATAGTTCCAACTCAATTTACACTTTGGATCTTACCCACAAGATCATGCTGGGCCAATCCTTTAGAACAGTGGTCCCCAACCTTTTGGGGATGCCGGGCACCCGGGGACGGGGCCATGAACCCGGGGGCGGTGGCTGCACATGCACCACATGCCCGGGGATGGGGGCCGCGCATGCACCCGGGGCTAAATAATGGCTCAGGCCAGCCCTGGTCACTAGGCGGGTGCACATAAATGCCCTGGCGGGCGCCATGACACCAGCAGGCACCGTGTTGGGGACCACTGTTTTAGAATCTAAAGGCTAATTATAAAAGAAAGAAAAGGTGGAGAGTAAGGTTGTTAAAGAAAATACATTATATGCACCAATCATCAAATTCTTGATACAGGCTCTCAGCAGAGATGTTATAAGCGGCTAGCTTAAAAGTCTCTGGTGTACATCCTATGTCAGGATGGGTCAACAATCCTTCCCAGTTCACTGTCCCTCACAAGGCTGCATCTGGGATCAGTGGCAGAATTGAAGACAAGATGGAGTTTGCTTCATGGCACTTTATATCCATCCCTGGTACCTTCCAAGCTGGAGTGGGTCACGTGACCTATCCCTGTGTACCATGTCAGCAGCCATGCTATTGGCTGATTTGCAGATTCCAGACACATTCCTCAGGCATATATTGGGCACCTTGAGAGCCATTGTTCCTCAAGCCTCACCAATTAGCATAGTCATTGACTGAACAATTGCTCTTTACAACAGGCAGTTCAGAGCCCATTGCTCTGTCTCAGGCCTAGAACATTCCCAGTATAAGCACAGAGTCCATAATCATAACTCCACACACAGACATCATACAAGTACATAAATAGCATACATAGAATCAGTAAAACATAAGCTTTCATTTGACACCTCACATGGACCACTTTGTATAGACTTTGGGGCAAACATTCCCCCTCACACCCGTGGGCGCAGCAGTGATCTAGCTGCTCCCCTTAAAGTCCAGTAACGTGACATCCTGTCATACCTTTTCAAGTTAACATGGTCCTTTCTCTCCAAAAACACAGATGATTTAATGATAGTTACACACAAATGTGCCTGAAGACTTCTGTCAATAAGCATGTTATGGTGAATATGATTTAGTATGTACAGTGCTGAATGTGACTAGCCTATGTTGATTGCTACAATGCATTAAGCCCCTATTCAGGTACATAATTTTGGCAATCAAATGAGAGAACCACATTTTGTAACATTGACCAGGCTTGTCAAGGCTGTTCCCCACTCTGGCACTAAGAATGCAGAAGGTGAGGGCCCACAAGAGAACTTCAAAACCTTGCCTCTACAAGCACTGGTTACAAAAACTTCCCCTCAAAATCCTAATACACAGATTTTGGAAATTTCACCACCACCACCAAGTGCTTTTTGATCCCTAAAAAAACCAGGGGTGAACACTTGAAACCACTCCCAGGGGTACCCCAAGCTCTTTTGCCTCCAAAAGAGCTTGAAAAAGAAAAACAAGTTGCAGTCTCTGGCAGCTGACCTCTCAGTCAGAGGCATGCAGATACTCATAGACAGACCTTCTAGGACACAAGAATCAAATCATCACCTTAAAAGAAGTGATTTTTATTACAAAACAAAAGATAAACTTGATAAAGCATACTTGGTTGCTAGACGTTAGTGCAACTGAGGAAAACAATTTAAAAAAATAGAGAACTTCTCTGGCACACTGCTTAGATGGTAAAAGGGGAGGGGAGGCATAGATACACACAGAGCAGTTCAAACCAAACCACAAAACAAAGAAAATTTACCCTGAACGCGACTGAACTCACATTTCCCTGGTACTCGCTTCAAATTTTCTCTTGTTCAGTCTGCTTCCATGCCCTGAATTCTGTGGCGGGGTGGGGGAGAGAGAGAGGCATGACAGTCCTGCCTGGGTTTAAGTCATTCAGTGGATCTTAACTCCTGGTCTTAACTCTCCCACTCAAAGAAAGCAGGCAGGGAATCTATATCCAATTCAAATTTCAAGCCTCTATCTCGATTGGCTCTCTCGGCCCCCTGGCCAACACCTTTGCTAGGTACCTGAGTTAACCCCTTAATCACCAGGTGCTGGTCAGCACTCTTCCAGTTCATGAAGATGTAGATGAAATACAGTGTCAGCTGCTAGATCTAAAAGGAAAATGTTAACCTAAATAAGCTTTCATCTGTAGCTGGCAAATCAAAATGTATTTAACTATATGTTACAAAAAATGACCCTAGAGAAAAGAAGCAGCTCAGCAAAAGGATTCCTCAATTTTAACACATTCAGGATGCAGCAATTCATTTAACAATGGTGGGTGAAAATCCTCTTCCTTGCTAAATAGACTTTCTGCTTTAATCCCCTAATCAATTGTACAAAGTCAACAAGGGAAGATGCAAGACAGCCTGCTTATTTACACCTAAACATGCCTAATTCAAAAAGGAAAACCTAGGCTGATGCTTCTGACCATTAATAGTATTCACCATCGATGGTATTAAAGATTTGGGGTGTGAAAGTGTAACCGTGTACATGGTTAACTGAGGAGCCTGGGCTCATTGGTTAACCTTCATGGTTACAGACAGTGTCCCAGTGCATGTGGGGAGCCAGCTTTTTAAACTCCCGTACGCACCTCCCCTACACACATGTATATGTGTAACTGCTGAAATGTTCAGCAGTTACACATTTATTTAATTAAGCACATTTTAGCATATATATTAAACACAGTGTACAATTTATTGATGCTAAGTTTAGGAAAGTATTAATGCCTATGAGCAAAAGACAGAAAAGCTGTGAATGTTAACATCTAAATTTAATACATATAAGTTCCACTTGGTGGGCCTCTGAAAGCCTCAGCTGTGCCTTTGCAAATTCTTATTGGTCTCTCTAATTCAAGAAAGCATCCCTGTTTAGGAAGAGTCCTATCCTTAATTTCAAGAATATGCTTAATTTCCACTGTAGTCTATGGTCCATATTCACACATTTAGAATTAAGCCCATGCTCTAACTAAGGCCTAAAATTTTGGCCAATTGAAGTTTTAGTGTAGAAAAACCAAAAGGGAGTTCTGAAGTTTTTGTTTGGGAATACTGCTTTTGTTTGCTAATTAAAAAAAACAGTATGTAGTTGGAAACTAATTCAAGAGAATTATTTATCATGTCAAATTCTATATCGTAGGGACCATTCTGAGGCTAAAAGGGGCAATTTTGAGAATGGCTTTTCTGGACACCACAGGATCTTTAATTCCACCAGCATATGAGCCCTGGAGAGAACATAATGTCCCTGAAGACAAAGATGAAAAGGATAAATTGAAAAAACGGCGGCCTGTCTCCGTATCTCCCTCCTCCTCCTCTCAGGAAATCAGTGAAAACCAATATGCCGTGATATGTTCTGAAAAGCAAGCAAAAGTTATCTCACTGCCATCACAGAACTGTGTTCATAAACAAAACATAACAGAGACATCTTTTGTTCTTCGTGGAGATATAGTGGCATTGAGTAATAGTGTCTGCCTTGCATGTTTCTGTGCCAATGGACATATTATGACTTTCAGGTAAGAGCTATTTCATCATGATTTAAACATTAAAAAGAAAAAATTATTATCCCCTACAACCTCCTACACTGTCCCCCAATGATGTTGTTTCCTCAATCCACAGGAAAAAAAAATAAATATATATTCACTGATGATGATAAACCTGTAAAAATAACACCATCTTAGGAGTGGGAGCAATTTGGCAGCTGGACAATACTGTACTTGAAATTTGTTCTTGTACAAATTAGGTTTAAGCTCTAGTTAAGGTAAATCGCTAACAAATAACGTAGACTTAACATAGGCTAAATTAAATTCTAAACTTGTGGTGTTTGTTTTCACACACAAAATACATTGCTGATATTATTAATTTAATTGTTATAAAAGTTGTGTTAAAACACCACATGCTGAAAGCCAAAACTGGTGGTCTTTCTTGCTCATATTTTCTGTTGTGGATTTTTTTTATATCCTTTCTCCCCCTATCCCATTGGTTCACTTTTTTTATCGATAGATTTTTTTGCTTGAATAGCCTCAGGAATTACTTTCTTCCCTACAATGCTTGCAGAAACGTGGAATATCCATACATACACATGCCAAATGAACATTATTAAAGTTGCAAAGTCAAGTGCTCAAGCTAGAAAATGCCAGAATTAAAGTAGCTCTTGCAGCTTTAATTTAGCTCCTTGTATGTATGCGCTATGAATCAGTCTTTAAACACGTATTTGGTGAAGTTACTGATGTCAGTATACATACAGCAAGTCACTTCCAATCCCTTATTTTTTTCCTCATGGGCAAACTTCTGCTATAGGGCCCAGGCAGGTGAATGCATTAAGTGTACATGAGAGACAAACTCAGAAGCTCTCATTTCTAGTGCCTTGTCCCAGGCACAGCCTGGCCACTGGCAATTTAAATTGTGGGGAAAGTTCTGCTTGAAACTGATGAAATCTCAGTAGATCTTAGTGCAAAGGTCTTACATATCTCTGCAAAGCATGTGTGACAAATTTTAAAGGCTTATAAATTGGCTGGTTTGGGGTAAATTTTAATAGTATATAATTATTCATAATCAGATTTATTACAGAAGTGCATAAAAGCCAACGAAGAGAGAGGCCCATTGTGCTAGAGTCTGTGCTAGGCACTAGAGTGTCTCAAAGGGTACATCTACAGTGGATCTGTACATGTAATTCCTATCTCAGTAAGACATACCCATGCTAGTTAATTGAGCTAGTAATAAAAATAAAAGGGTATGATGCACAGCTGAACAGACAACAGGTTGGGTTAGCTATCCTGAGTGCAATCCTATCTGAGACCCTAGATACATACTTGCGGTTGATAGCTCATCCTGCTGTGTGAGCAGCCATGGCTGCACTACAATTTTTAGTATGCCAACTTGATCAGAGCTAATGTGGGTATGTCTGCCTAAGCTGGAAATTACAGCTCCGGCCTCAGTTCGAACATACTCAAGAGATAGTTGTCAGAATATCTTAACATGGGAAAAGAATAATAATTTCCCATAGGCTTATTCTCAGAAACTTTAACTATTTTGGCTGAAATAATTTAAAAAATAAAAAAGCAAAACACAGTGTAAAGCAGACATCTGGCATAGAAAATTTTAGCTGAAATAAATTAAAATGTAGTGAAAGTTAGTGGTCCTCAGACAAGGGTATGCGTACCTCTGGATATGCACAGCGGTCTTCTTGGGCTTATTCAACTAATCTAGAAAAACTTTTAAAAAACTACTATGGTCCTATACACCTTAGAGACTAACAAAAATATATAAATTAGGGATGTTGTATTAACACAGGACAGAATTAATGCGTTAAAAAAAATAATGTGTTAATCACAGGCGTAAATGCTGCACTGCCTCTTTGAAGTGCTGCTCCAGCACTTCAGATGGGCAGCACAAGCGGAGCCTGATCCCCGGCTCCATTGTTGCGAAGCCCCTTTGAAGTGCCATTCCGCTTTGCAATGCAGAGCCAGGGATCAGTTCCCAGATGATCCCCTGCTCCTAATGCACTGCCCCTTTTTTAAAGTGCCGATTTGGTGCTTTAAAGGGGCAGCGCAAGTGGAGCCGAGAATCAGCTGGAGTCCCCAGCTGATCCCCCAGCACCACTTGCTCTGCCCCTTTGAAGTGCCACTCCAGCACCTTAAAGAGGCAGCACTGCATGGAGCCCGGGATCAGCTGGGAACTCCAGCTAACCCTTGGCTTCACCTAGGAAACGCCACCGCGGCACTTCCAAGAGGCAGCGCTGCATGGAGCCCGGAGTCAGGTGGGCACTCCAGCTGATCCCGGGCTCCATGCAGCGCTGCCCCTTGGAAACACCACTGCGGCGTTTCAAAGGGGAGTTGCACGCAATTAGTCACGATTAAATTTTTTAATCGCTTGACGGCCATAATATAAATAGTATCATGAGCTTTTGTGGGCACAACCCACTTCTTCAGATGACAAATATGGAGCATTGAGGCCCCTTGCTCCATATTTGTCATCTGAGCAAGTGGATTGTGCCCATGAAAGCACATGATACTATTTATATATTTTTGTTAGTCTCTAAGGTGCTACCAGACTATTGTTGTTTAAGGTTTTTTTAGTTAGACTAACATGGCTACTCCTCTGTGATCTTACAACTCATCTAGATGAGTGATACTTAGTCTGGGGGTTGCAGCCCCCTGTAGATCCCAGGATGGGTTTAGAGAGATCATAGGTGTAGGACTGGCATTAGGAGGTGACAAACAGGACAGTTTCCTGGGGCCCCACACCACAGGCATTCCCGCAGATCTAGGTGATATGCTTCAGCCCTGTTGCTGTGGGCGTGGCTTCAGATAAGGCTCATAATGAAAAACAGGTTCAAGAATCATAAATTGACTGGAATAGAAATATTGTATTTACATGTTTGAAATGGAAGTACAAAATGTAAGTACATTATTTATATTCTAGTCAATTGATTTTATAATTATATGCTGAAAATTAGAAAGTAAGCATTTTTCGGTAATAGTGTGTTGTCACATTTTTGTATTTTATGTCTGTTTTTGTAAGCAAGTAATTTTAAAGTGAGGTGAAACTTGGGCTTCCCGTGACTCCCCTTGACTGCAAATGGCAAACTGGAGCCACTGGGAGCCAGGAGGCTCCATGGCTGAAGAGCCATTAAGTAAACAAACCATCCTGTTACTGATCACTACGTATACCAGCTTATCCACTGCCTTTCCGATCTTAAATTTTGTTCATTCTTGACCATAGTCAACACAGGAGCATCCCTTGGGTGCTGCAGTCTTCCAATCACCACTTCAACTCTTTCTTCATGTCTCATTTTGGTGGTGGTGTGTATCATTTCTTTTTCTCCCCTTTGCTTTCCAGGCAGGTCTAACTTTTCGTTATTTAGTTAGCTTTTCTGAAACTTTCTCCACTACAGGTCTGGAAACACCACTAACATGCCAGTTTCTGGCTTTTTCAAAGCTCAATCTTTGTTTCTGTGCTCCAACTTCTAGTTTCCGTATTGAATGCTCTAGTCAATGACACCACTGACATGGCACTTTGGTGTTTTTGCTTGGCATTTCAGTGTTCTTCCTCATTAATTTTGCTTTGTAATTTCAACAGCTGTTGCTTTAGAGTCTCTTCCAAGGACTCTAATCCTGTTTGTTTCCAAAGCTATTGATTTTTTTCAGGGAGTGTTTGATTTTTTAGGAAGGCCACTCATCAGTTTCAAGGGATGATGCATCAGAAAGATATAATTACTTCAGCAAATGTCCTATATCCTTGGGAATTTAAATATGCTATGCAGGAGCATTCTGAATCTACACATCCCTGTACACACTCACTGTTATGCCTCAGATTGCTCCTTGAGGTACCTCATCTGTCAGAATGCCAATCAGAGTGCTTTGAAAGAGAAGTCTTCAAAGAATAAAAAGCTGAGTCAGTTTTGATTGCTAATCATGGAAATGAAAACTCGGTGTTGGCACTGCCTTTGTCAACAGAAACCCAGTTTACCTTAGGATCAGTGGCCTAGCTTCACCACCAAAATGTCCTGCATGTTCCGGAAAGCTGGACACCATCATAGGTTGAATCCACTGTCATCCAGGTGCAACTGAAGTTAATGGTAATGACCTAAATAGATGACTGATCAAAGTTTTAGATGATCACCCAGGGAGCCTTCATTCTCCTTTAGAGGCAGAAGAGTAGCAATGTTCTCTGGACCTGTAGACACTTGCATGCAAATAGAAATTCAGGTAAAAAATTGAGTGTCTCCATCTTGTATGTGATGAGTACTATCAATTTTCAGTTGTCTATGGGATTAGAATTAAAGCCAGTGGCTGTACAAAATGCTCAGCAATAACACAACTCAGTTTTCACAGGCTGATAGTGTATATGTTTTCCTACTTGAACAAATGGCTATTCAATGACTCCACTATGGAAGCAATCTTTTACTGCTGAATTATAAACTACCCAATGCCCAACTTACCCCTAGCAATGAAATGGAATATATAGGAATCCAGCCAGATATGATTTAACTTCTTGGCTCAGGACAGGATCTGGAACTTCTGGTCTAGTGAAGAACATATGCAAGAGCCAGCAAGTGACATCTTGGACAATGGCCTGGTAGCAGAGTGCATGAAATTCAGACTCTAGTAACTGGTCTCCCTAGTCCAAACTTTCCAAGGATAAGTTGGTGTTATAGCTATTTTCAAAGTAGTGATGGAGTTCCATCTTACTGGGCATGTTATCAGCATATTTTTCCTCCTATCCGTGTCCCTGGCAAAACCTTCTCTAGGTTAAAAGTTCTTTCCATTTCATTTGAAGCAAACTAAATTCCTCACACAGAGTATACCCAATTCATTGCTTTGTTTAATATCCATTGCTAAGATGGGAGTGAGTGACCCAAGCAAATTAGGGAATGGAGGAGACTAGTTCACTCACAGATAGTAGAAATCTTCTTTTTGACAGAAATGTCCATATTCATTTCCCTATGAATGGAGTAAATGCTCTTTAAAAAAAATTACACAGTGCAATAGGCAATTATATTGAAACTCTACTTCTAAAAATAACAGCTTGATTTTATGGCATGGATTTAAAAGGGGAGTGTGTGTGTGTGTATTAATATGCACATGCAATATGGACAGTAACATTTTGTGTTAGAAATTAATTGTACAATGATACTTTAAATTTTAGGCAATAGACTTGTGCTTCCAGTCCAGGAGGTGGGGAGTGGAAGATGAGGTGGATAGGCCAAATACAAGGAAACCAGTTGGTTCATTATATTTTGTGTTTGTCATCACTATGGTTTCATGGCCCCACTGACCTTTACTTATGTGATACCAGGCTACTGCAGGAGTGCTAGTAATGTAATTAAGAAGGGTAGGAGGAAAAGTGTATTATAGTTCACAAATATGGGCTGAGAAATTGAATAATATAATCCTTCATAACTTACGTGAGCTTTTAATTCTCTTCTTAAGTTTGCCAAGTTTAAGGCCGCTGTTGGATGTTTATTACCTGCCACTTACCAACATGCGGATAGCCAGAACCTTCTGCTTCACCAACAATGGACAGGCCTTGTATCTTGTCTCACCTACAGAAATCCAGAGAATTACCTACAGTCAAGAAACTTGTGAAAATCTACAGGTAAAGATTAAAAATAATATTGTTGTTTCTTCAAAAATAGGTATCCTCTCCCGGGTCCAGCTCTTAGTTTTTGATAATGGCATGGTGGATTAAAACCCCTTCTGGAAAAAACTATGGTGCACTGGAGAGCTTTACAGTACATAACACATCATGTTATCTAGTGCTTCATTTCTCTTTCTCCCAATTGTGGTGTGATACATCCCTTGTACATCTCTGGAGCAGTCTTGTCCTTTTCCTTTTTCTTTTGTGTTCCCTATGAAACTAACTTGATAATTCTTGCAGTTAAGGGCTTCAAAATTCCTCCAGTCAAAATTGTAGTAGTTAGTCATGTAGGAAGGAAGCACAAACTCAAGGCATTTTGATTGACCTATTATGTTGTAGAAATTTCAGAGGCTAAATGTGAGAGTCTCATAAAAGACCCAATGCAGTATAAGAGGTCTCTAGAAGCACCAGGTCTGGGGAGGGAAGAATTACCCCAGTGCAGGAACTGTGGAAAGTGCAAGTGCAACAAGCAACGTGTTGCAAAATTTTTTGGAAAAGTACTATGCGTACAAGCTTGATTCTTAGTCTACTTAGTCATCTGTTCTGGCTTTATAATTCTTAGAAGAATGGAACTGACCATTAAATACTGGGATGTGTTGCATATGGTGTACTCTTCAGTGTGTGTGCTGGCTGTCTTGTGAAGTAGGTTGTAAATATCTTAGAAGCATCTCAGGTGCTATTTTCAAAAGCAATCAGCACTGCCCTAACTCCGCTCCTTTTGAAGATAGTGGAAGTTTAACTGATAATTGCTTTAAAGCAACTGCAGCTGCTCTGTACCTAAGGGTCTTAGTGAGGTGGCTTCAGGCTGGATTAGGGATGTGAAGGACTAGTTGACTAGCTGCTTCCCCCTGCCCTTGCTGCCTGAAAGAGGAGGGAGTACTTCAAAGCGGAGCGCCATGTGGAGACTGGGGCTAGACCTCAGCCTCCACACAGTGATGCCACTTTGAAACGCCACGTGCAGCCCCAGGGCCAGGTGAGGTGTCCCTAGGCTGCACGCGGCGTTTCAAAGTAGCAGGGGAGTTCCCAGCTGATCCCAAGCTCTATGGGGTGCTGCCTCTTTAAAATGCCACAAGGAGCTTGATGATGGGCTTCCCAAAGCATTTAAAAATGGCAGCACCGCATGGAGCCCAGGATCAGCAGGGAGTCCCCAACTGACCCCTGGCTCCATGCAGCACTTTCACCTATGAAGTGTAGCAACAGCCCTAAAGCCAGATCCAGTGGCTTGGTGGGTCAGATTCAGACTACTGGCCTTCTCTTGCCCACCCTTGTGTAGAAACAGATACTCTGGGTTAGAAATAACAAGTCTGTTCTCCAACATCTATCAGGAATATGTGGATTGTACATCATTTTGCAGGCTCTATGCATCTATTTTAGCATTAAGTTCAGGGGAACTATTGTTCTCATGCTGATGGATCAGTTCTTTTCCATGTGAATGAGCCACTGAGTGAAATAGCCAAATGAAAAGTGTCCCTGAAAGGATTACACTTTGCAGGAATTTTCAAGTAACACAATAGGGGCAAAATCTTGGCCTTATTGAAGTTGATAGCAAAATTCTCTCATTAACTTCAGTGAGGCCAGGATTTGACCCCACAAATTCCAAAAAGTGAATCCTTGACTATCCGCTGCCCATCATACTGTTTTCTAATTTTAAAAATTCCAGAATTGAGATGGCTTTTCAGTCACTGCTGAAATTCAGAAGAAAAGGAGCTCACTGTTTGTTCTACTTGGACTTGATTTACATGGTCTTGAATTTATATGCTTTGCATATTGGAAGTCAGAAAAAAAATTTAAGGGAGCTCATTATATAATTAAGACATGGAACCAAAATGACATGTTGGATAGCCACAGATTTGTGTATGAGAAGCTATGGAAAACACATGAGGTCTTGAAATTATCCAATATTTAAAAATTAGACAGGATAGATTGGACTACAGTGAACATAAACTAGACAGGTTAATGTTACAAATGTAGTTTCCGCGCGAGAGTTAGTGTTGCCCAAGTCTTTCCTCAACTGAAAACATGGCTAGTCTGAAATATTTCTTTTCAAGTACTCGTCTATTACAAGTTCAAACTATTAGATATCACATAACTTAGAAGAGTTGCCTGATCTGTTCTTGGCTTCTATTGAGGTGTGCTGCCAAACATAGGATATAAAATTGTTCTGAATAGCTGCAGCAAAGTTTTATCCTAGTGTGAACTTGATGAATTGCAAACCCTGAAGGTAGATGCTGAAAGTGAAAAATGTACTAGAGTAATCTTGTGTTTTTATGAGAATCTTACAATAAGGAAATATGATGTTGCTAACAGTATTATTTTTTCATTACAAAGGAAATGTTGGGTGAGCTCTTCACTCCAGTAGAAACACCAGAAGCCCCAAATAGGGGTTTCTTTAAAGGCCTGTTTGGAGGTGGTGCACAATCACTCGACAGAGAAGAACTCTGTAAGTTCATTTATTTTATTCTGAAAAGTATCTCCATGTGTGAGAAGTGGGTAAATCATGCCGAATATATTTAAATAGTCAGGGAACCTTTTGCCTCATTTATTGGATGTTGCAATAAATAAAACATCTAATACATATTTATATTCATCATTGACATTCAAATGTGGCCCCATACCTGACTGTACTGATGACTGAAATACTGGGGGTGGGGAGGAGAGGTTAAATAACGAAGTAGAAAGGTCAATATGGAGAGATCTGGATCACTTGGTGAGCTGGGCACAAACAAACAGTATGGCTAAATGTAAAGTTATAAGTCTAGAAACAAAAAACGTAGACCATATTTACAAAGTAGTCACTGCTTCTTCTCTGGATAAAGTTGCCTCTAGGCAGAGGGAATAATGGGGATCCTGTAGGGATATTAGCATATAGCTGCTTAAAAGATTAACTGATGTTTAATTCGATTCCCCTTGTGGACTGGTTTCTCTTTCCATCCTGCCCTGCTGCTCTGATACAGAAGCAGCTGCGCAGGGTTGCAGGGGGATCTCAGAGAGTAGGGCCAGGAGCGCACTGGCTACTGGCCCCATCACCCGGAAGTATTTTAGTAACAGTGTAACGCCTAAAAATTGTTGCAGCTACACGATTACTGACATACACGGTATCTAGCATCCTTAGGTCCTAGTGGAGAATCAGTTGAGCATGAGATCCCAATGCAACTCTGACCACAAGGGCTAATGTGATCCATAGGGCATATCTACACTTCTGGGAAGATTAACGCTCCAGAAGCCAATCAATTTAACGGTCCTGGTAAGGACTGCTAAATTGAATGTTGAGGATGCTCCCATCAACCTTGGAACTCCTCATGGTCTCAAGGAATAAGGGAAGTCAATGGGAGAGTTTCTCCCCTCGACCTCCCACTGTAGGGCGATAGTGAGTAGCAAGCAGGTCAGTTGCCCAGGGTCCCACACCACAGGGGGCACCACAATACTGAGCTGCTCAGCCTTTGGCTTCAGCCCTGGATGGTGTGGTTTGGGGTCCCAGGCTGCAGAGGGTTTCAGCCTTGGACCTAGCGAGTCTAATGCTTGCACACATCTATCTCTCAACCCTTTTTTGAGAACCACTGTTGTATAGGACATCAGACTACATGATGTGCTCCATTCTGAATTTATAATCTTTGAATGAGGCTGAGGTGAGAACCACCTTTTCTTTATTCATTTACACCATTTAACTTCTATTACGGTGAATGAGGCAGGAGTTCTCTGTGCTTTATTCATTACATATCCCTGTCTGACCATTCACCTTGTTCACTGAAAGATTCAGAAATGCTGTGGGGGCAGTGGAGGGAGCCATGATCATGAAATTAAAGATTGTATTGCAGTATACATACACTAGGCTGTATAATTAAAAATGTGTGGGACAAATTTATTTTTTTTATGTCAAGATTTTTTTTCTCCTGGTTCTTTAATTTTCAACCTAACTAGACTTTACCCGCTGTTTTCATATAGAATTTTAAGGAGAGAAAGATTGTTGTGGTGGTGTTTAAAAAAATCTAATTCCATCATGTACAACTACTTGCGAGGCAGCTCTTTATAATGCATATGTAATCAAAGGCAGAAGTGTTTGTTTTTATTGTATTGAATCAAGGTTCCCTGAAATTTCTACTTTTTATGTATGATCAAAGACCATTACCGCATGCACCTATATTTTAAAAATTAAATTAATCTTAACTTTATCATGCACTTATGAGCATAATTTATTTACTGACATCTTTTGTGTTGACATTGCCACTCTTACTTATGCATGGTGCATATAGAATGTTTGCAGATAGTATCCTACCATAAACAATAATTTTATAATCATTTGTTAAACTATTGTAATAAAGCTAAGGAAAAACAATTTTTACCAGGTCACAGTATTTGTAATATTGGGTTTACATTATTTCCATATTTCATGTCTTTTTTTCCATTGTCCACTGAAGCTCCAGACTTATCTATAAAAAGGTCCAGGGGTGTGATTTGTTTTGTTCCTTTATAACTCCAGAAGTCTCTAGTTTCACTCAGGTTTGCTGCTTTTGAGAAAAGCATGTCTTAGCTTTACTTTTTCCTGACGCATAAATATTTGACAAGAGTTATATAAGTCTCTGAAAAGGTCTTGAGAATGATAGTTTTCACAGTAGGCATCAATCACTATAGGCTCTGCTTGTAATCTAAATGAAGCCATTCAATGAATGCCATTCTTTTTACAAGCACTCAATGATATAATTCTATCTTGTTAAATGGAATGAGAACCATTCACTTGGGAAATATAAAATCTGACCAGAAAACTCAAATATTGCAACAACCCTTTCAACTAGAAATGTGACTCTTCCAATCCCAGTAACAATAAATTGAAATGGAAATTTTAAAAAATAATGCCCTGGAAATTACAAGTAATTTTTTATATCTGACACTATTTTGTTTTCTTAAACTAAATTTATTATAAAAAAAAATTCTCTGATGGAATGACCATCAAAATACCAGCTAACCAGTATGATTTTTAATCAGGTCTGCCATTAGGTTTTCACGTCCTAAGTGAAAAATAATTTGGCACCTCTTTTGGCTAATGAAACACACTGTAATTTTGTGATGCAAGGTTAATAGCATTTCTAAATGATTGTATTTGTAAGTTGTTTTATTGAAATGGAAGGACTAAATGGATAACTATTTTGAATTACATTTTATCTAGTTGGAGAATCAGCATCTGGAAAGGCATCAAGAAGTCTTGCTCAGCATATCCCAGGACCTGGTGGTATTGAGGGTGTTAAAGGAGCAGCATCTGGAGTAATTGGTGAACTAGCACGAGCCAGGATAGCACTGGATGAAAGAGGGCAGAAACTAGGAGAACTGGACGAAAGAACAGCTGCTATGCTAAGTAGTGCTGATTCTTTCTCTAAACATGCTCATGAGGTAATTCCTTTTAGTGTATCACCATGCATCAGAGTTTGTAAGATGTGCAATTAACTTTATATTCACTGAAAAAGAGAACAGATGTGCAAGTGGGAATCTATATGATTAATAGTTAACGCTTCCTTTGTCTTTCTATTGAACATCGCATTTTACCTAATGGTTAAGGTGACAATAATTCTGCTATTAATCCACCAGCTTCACCAGATAGGTACAGCTCAACTCTATCCAATTCCTATCTGGCATGTACTGTGGTGGATACTGCAGGGTTAGTTTCCATTGTTAAAGGAACTCATGTTATGGAGTCAGGTATCTTTAGTGTACTTTTCATTATGTGTATGGTCTATTTACACCATACCCAATGCAGATTGGGGTTCTCAAACTGAGGGGCGAGGACTTCTCGAGGTCACGAGGTTATTACATGAAGAGATCACAAACTGTTAGCCTCCACCCCAAATCCCACTTTGCCTCCAGCATTTATTATCATGTTAAATATATTAAAATGCTTTAAATGGGTTGCACTCCAAGGCTTGCTATGGTAAAGGAGTCACCAGTACCAAAGTTTAAGAATCAGCAAGATAGACGAACAACATACAAACAATTTCAGGAATCTCACTTTGGTTCTTCTGAGCAGTCTCCAGGAACAGATATTCTCATTGTGGGCTCTTCAGGTCCCTGCCTATCTTATTACCTGCCACAGAACTTTCCTGTCCTTGTTGAGCTGTCACACTCACAGTCAGGAGTCAGAAAGGTAGCAGCAGATTTGTGATGGAATCTACCCTTTGTGGTTATACAAGAAATTAAGCACAATGTGAAAAACGTTGTGTGATGATTGAAAAATTAAGACCTGATTTTCATTTTTATTGTATTTTTTGAATGTCTGTGGCACTGTACAAAAATGTTAATTGTATTCATATCTTTCCTTTTTTGTTTATTTTTAGATGATGTTGAAGTACAAAGATAAGAAGTGGTACCAGTTCTGACAACCTACATCCAAATAGATCAATTTAACTTTATCTTGAGGAAGGAAAAAGTCCTTTTTTTTTTTTCTTTTAATTTCTGCAGGACGATTGGAGTTGGAGGAGTATTCACTGTCTATTGGATAGTGTTGTTTCCTAGCACAAATCATACAGTTTTACCTCAGTCATATGGCTTTAACTGAGGAGCATTATATTTAAAACAGACACACAAAAACTTGTTCGTGTCATAGCTGTGGGATTTACTCAGAGTTTGGGAACAGAGCAGATGGCATAGGACACTTGGAGAAGAGAGGCAAAGGGGAAAAGACGTGAGATGGGTCGAGGCAATGCAGGATCAATCCTTTGTAAATGTCGTACGCCAAAACTTTGTGTTATTGTAACTGCTGCCAGTGTTTCACCCTCCTGTGAGGAGAGGCAATAAATCAGGGGTCCAAGAGCTGGAATAAAGTTGTGTTTGTCTTACTGAACTATTAATAGCTGACTTTCACCTTCCCCCTTCCATTTTTACTGAAGAAGAGTTATATTCTGTTTGCTACTGTCTCTTTGGTCAGGCAAGCTGGAAGTTTGAAAGATCCATATTGAAAATGTATACATAGTTGACCTGTTCATAGTCTCTTCTTGGACCCCTGATCTAATATTCTTGTATTCACATCATACTCTGTCAAGTGCAAAACAAAAGGATAAGTCATTTTTGTATTAAAAAAATCAAGTGAATAATATGACCGCATTACGTTTCATGCTGGAGTTTTCATTTGTGTTATGGCTATGCGCTGTGAAAAGTGATAACATCTCCATTTTGGTGAGAATTCTTCAGTGTCTTTTATGTATCTTCTTTCTTTCAGCTAAATCGCCGTTTCCCCCTCAAACCTCACCCCCGCCCAATTATTGGCTGATTGTGAAATGTTCGGCATTGGCTAAGGTTTCACTCATCATGTGAATTTTTATAAATATTTGACTATCTTTTAACAGCCATTTAATTTAAATTGTTGAGGCAGTTCTAAGCAGAAACTGTAGCTAACTTTCATCCCTCTTTAATTCTTTATTACCAAATAAAAAACCTTGGTCTCAGGTTTGAAACAGTTTTAAATTCCTTGAAGATGTTGATTCAAGGAAAAGGGCAAGCACCTAATTTTAGATAGCTGTCAATCTTTTAGTTGATTTCTTAAGACCTTTTTGTAGAGCTACTGTACAAGTCTGTATTTTAGTAGATTCAAACATTGAAGACCTACTTAGAAATTGGAGCTGGTCTGCAAAACTGTTTTCTGTAAATGGGTCTGATACCGAAGATGATCAGTAAAGAGGTTCTCAGTATTTCAGTAAGAAGAGGATCACGATTTAAATGTGGGCAGGAAAATGTAAGCAGTTGTGCTAAATCAAAACAGCATATTGTGTTAGCTTATAACAGCTGCATCAAAGCCATAACTGTAGGGATGAACAGAGTTAGAAACAAAAAGAATTGTTTAGAATAAAATGTTTGCATTGTGGAAACTGAGTGATTACATTTTAATCTCAAATGGGAAATGGGAACTAATTTCATTTTGCAGGGAGGAATAGTTAGAGAATAACAGCTGATACATTTTCTGAAAAATTTCCTGTATTGAATCATTAAAATAAATTCCTCCTAGCACATTAGCTGTAGACATTTGTCATGCACTCTTCTTCAGGAATTCCCAGGGCAAAATTTTGTCTGTTTATATCTAATTGAAAAATGTGGTCATGGGTGTATATGTTTATAGTACCTTATCATTTAAGAACCATAAGATGTGAAGGGTTAATGATTCTTAATATAGTTGCAAAAATTGTCAGTTTGTTCTCAGAAAATGTTCAGAATTTGCATACAAACTGGTGAATTAACTCAATTTTATTTTGGGATGAGGAAGTTGTTGACAACATCTACTGACTGCCTTTTGGTTTGTCAGTATTTGAGAGTGAACCACATGTCTGGCCATTTTGTGCTGTATCACACAAAATCAAAACAAGTCTGATTATTTGTTGAAATTTTTGTTGGGGGGGGGGGAGGAAAGTGATGCACCAAAGAAAGCAGTTACTGATGTGGATATGAAAATGCTAATAAGCATTCTCAGTTCTTGATAGTTCTCCATATATATATATATATATATATATATTAGCTCCAGCTATTTAATTCAGTTAACCATACATTCTGTATGTTACTGATTTAATTTTTGCAATGTCTGTTTGCCTACTGCATATTTAGTAAATTAATCTTGTATTTGCTTACAAGCCAGCAGCAGAAAATCAGATAAACTTACATGAGATCCATTTTAATAGAAATTCTGATGTGGTTTAATTTTTCCCTCGCCCTTACATTCAAATGAATTGATACTTTCACCCAGCAGAGACAGACTGCATTTCAGGGCAACAGAAATCTATCCCAGAAGTTACAGTACTCTGATCAGTTTTGGGGAGAGATGCACTTATCAGTGCTTATCAATAAATCATGCTGTCTGATCCATGAAAGCCACCATTGGATTAATAGGGAAGTCTTGCTTAGTCTTCCCAGAAAGAAGCATTTGACTGCCTTCAGTAAGCAAAGCAAAATAGGAAGGAATGAGAGAGCATATATTAGAATAGGGAAGATGTCTGTCTGTTAGGCACTGAAGAGTCTCTCATTTTCCTTGGCATTGTTTGTTTTTCTCATGTGTGATGGTGTACAGGTTGAAACTCTCTTAACTGGGATTCTCTGGTCCAGCAATATCCATGGTCTGGCACACATGTTGCAGGACCAGACAGACCCGGCAGAGGGCCATTCGCAAGGATCCACAGAGGGCTGGCAGGACAGTGGGCTGCCCACAGTGAGCTGATGGCGAGGCTGCCCAGCTCGTGGCAGCATGGCTGCCTGGCGGGGCTGGGAGCCACGGTAGCTCAGTGGAGCAGAGAGCTGCAATGCGGGGCTGCCTTGGAGGGTCTTGGAGCTCAAGTGCAGCGTGTGTGTCCTGGAGCCACAGCAGCAATGGCTGCTCAGCGAGGTCAGCATGGCAGCAAGACCAGCAGGAGATCCGGAGGCCAGTGGGCTAGGCCAAGGGGACCAGTGGCAGAGGTCCAGAAATGACCTCCCCTGCTCCAGCAAAATCCCTCATCTAGGACTGGTCAGGTCAGGTCCCGAGAGTGCCGGACCAGAGAGGTCCAACCTGTATATATTAGTTTGAAAAATCAGTGACATCATCATTCCCTATAGAATGAACGCACAATGGCTCTTTAGTCAATTATAGGGACCACATAGCCAATTATAATTGCTTTTCAGTCTCAAATGTTTGTTATTTTTTTTCCTTTGAAAAAAGTTTCTGATACTGATACTGTGGCATTTTATTTGCTATTATTGGACAAATCATTTTATACAGTGAACCCACATTTGAAACAGAGAGGCGACATCACCTTTTAGCCTGTTGATTACCTTTGCAATTGCTTGAACCTTTTTTCCTGTGTTCTGAAAAATACTAGAATCCATCTGCACTATTACACTTTTCTCTCTTTTATGGAAGTGCAAGAAACTGCTGCTACTTATATTAAATGTTGTGTATCACATTTAATTTAATTTTAAACCGAAGGAGCATTTCTTAAGTTTAGAATTTCTACCAAATTATATTTTTATCTGAATGTTATTTCATATAAACATAGGCGTAATCTGAATAAGTTTGAAACTGTTACTCCACTGGTATCTCAAGAAAGATTTGTGCTTTCAAAAATGTTCAGTTAGAAATACTACATAATTTACAGCATTATTCCTTGTCCGTTTTTGTTTTGCTTGAGGTATTCATTGCATGAGAATTACATTAGAAAGCTATATCCAAAGGTGATTTTTTTTTTTGGCAGTAAATTTTTTCTGGCTTAATAAATAGCACTGATCTGACCTGAACTTTAAACTTGAAATTGTTTCCTGCACTTTAATTCCTGCTTGGTATTTTATTCCTCAATTTTACTTTCCATATTTCTGTAGATCAGATTCATTGTTTATATACAAACATACTCATTCAATACACAGTGCTTAGGACAGGCTAGCAATCACGGCTGATAATTACAGTTTAAAAAGTGTGTGCTTTTTATCAGCAAAAATTGTGTATATAAATATATACAATATAAAATCTAATGCAAGGCACTTACCCTGTGTCAGCACCTGTGGTTTTTAAATTACTACAATGCTTTCAGATTTGTTTCAAGATCATACAGTGATAATCCTGTTATATTTATAAATGCTGTTATAAAATATACTTTTAGTTTTAAAAGAAAAATTTTATATGTACACTTTTACCTTTCATTTTAAAAAACTTGTGTTAAAGTTTAAGTCAAAGTACTTAAAAAGTATGTATATTATCCATACAAAGTTATGTTTTAAGCTTATAATAAGAAATAAATTCATATCTCATATAGAGATACAATTACTTTAAAAAGCCCATTTTTGTCTTCAGAAATGAATCATACTTACTGTAACTTCCTTTTTTGAACATTCTAAAATAATTCCTTAGCATGGGAAAGGGAAGGTATTATTTAAAAAAAAAAAAAACTAATTGTAAAACCTCTCACTAACTACAGCTTGCTTGTTGGATGTTTACCATAATTTGTTGTTTCAAGATAGAGATATAAAAACAAGGTGTTTTTTTAGCTTTTTTAAATAAATTTCCAAATATTAAAAAGGAGTTTTATGTATTTGGTAAATTTTTCCTTTTGTAGTTAACTGATTTCAGTTTTTCATCTACCCGTTGATAAATATTGTTTTCAGAAGGTTTTGTCTGTGGCTAAGGTGCCATCCTCTTTCTATTCCTGGTTTGTTTTACCTGGGTGGAAACTGGATTACAGTTGCAGTGCTGTGTTGATGTGTGGAAGTGTGTGCAATGATTGCCTTCTTTGCAGAGTAATTTCTCAGTTGCACGTTTTCTTCATTCTGGCCAGTTTCCTACATAGTCTTATATGAATCTTTTCCTGGGGATTTTAATGACTTTGCTGCTAATGCAAAAATTTCAAATACTTTATAGACAGAAATCTCTTAACTGTTGGGAAAGTGGGGGTGGAGATATAATGGAAAATGTACGTGGATCAGCTGAACTAACTGATTTAACTTTTATTTCCATTCTGACAGCTTAACATGCATTTAAAAGCAAATTAAGTTCAAATTATGCCCATTTCTAGTCATCATGTATCTTGTATAAATGTACTACTGTAAACCTGTATTTTGGTTATAGTGCTTCAAAAGAGTGTATTTTTGGAATGTTTTACACTTCAGGAAAGAGTACTGAATTCCAGGCCTAGAGATCCAGATGATAGTTAAAGTGAGAGAGGTAATCAGAAAATAATGTGACTAAATCAGTATTACTTCCAGGTTTGCAAGATAAAGCACATCAAAAATTGTTATGCAACTGCAGTAAATTCTTTTGACAGTTGCATGCCTTTTTATTAATACTTATTATATAATACCAATCAAGAGTGATTCAAGACATTAAACTTTGTTTAAAACATGTAAGACGTTGTAAATGGAACACCAATAATATTTAGCAACAGGCAATGCAAGGGGGGCATATTTTAAATATTTCCTTTTTAAAATGTAAATATACAGTACTATGTTACTGTAGACCTGAACTCCATTATGGTTCAATGGTTAGAACTAGACATGCTACTGCTTCATCGTACCAGCGCAATGGAAAACATCAGTAAATTTTTCTAGCATTGCCCACCCTTGAGGCAAGCATGCTTGTGGTACAGTTCTAGCTTTATGTATATCTTTGTACATGCGTATGGTGGTTTTGAGGTTTTTTGTTTTGTTTTTTGTTCATTGCAATTTATTTTTCAGTTAAGTCTTGCTGAGCCCCACTTACTCTTGAGGGTGATTACTGGGAAATGCATTTTAGGTAGGGTTGAAAATCCATCTGTCTACAAATAGTTTCATATGAACTGCAAATTGTACTGTTACAAACACAAATATGTTAGATTGTGTAGAGTTATTTTACTTGTACTTGAATTAAACTGTCATCATTAAACAGTTACAATTAAGTATGGAATATTTTTGTAAATAAAAAATACCTGTGCAGCTGCAGCTGGTATTTTAAATGAAAAAATGTATGATACATTAATGTTTCAGAAAAATGTTCATATATGTGTATATGAATGTCTCATTATGCTGAAGGGCTCTCATTGGGCAAAATAAACTACTCAAATCTCTCCTGAAGGGTATTAAACTGAGTGGTTGCTTTTGTTTTAATTGTGAGGCTACTTGTCAGAAAGTTTAATGAAGATGTGCATTATTCCCCCAAAGTATTCTGGGTTTTCTCTCCTTTCTCTGAAGCATCAAAGATGCTCACAGCTAGACAGATGATGCTTGAACCAATGAACAGGTCCTCAAATACTTGGCAGGTGGGTCTTGCTTACAAATTCAAAGTCTAATAGATTAGTTATTAGTGTATTCAGGGCCAGGCAGGAATTGGCAATCACGTTGGATTTTTTTTCACCTTCTGTCAAGGCTAAATCCCCTGGCACAATGAATGCAGAACTGGGGCCCCACAAAAGTACTCCAAAACCTTATATTTCCAGGCTTTGGTATAAAACTTTCCCCTCCCAAAAAAATCTCAAAAACCTAGATTTTGGGGGATAAAAATCCACTGCCGCCACCCAAGTAATGGTAAGAAAATTAGGGAAGAGATCACTTGGGAAATCTCAGTCCTAAAGTAAAACCAGGACACACACAAATTAGCCAATACCAGGTTAATAAAAAAAAGTTTTAGTATCACCACAATACTTCTAAAAGCACTCACTCACTATCATTTTTTTGCTCTAATTATGTTTTAAGATTTCTAATAATTGAAGGGACTAAATTAAATATTTTCTGTTTTTCTCTGCACTGTCAGGGCGTAGAGACATTTGTGAATGTCCACCGATGAAATGAAGGGTGTTCTGCAAGTTCAGTGGCTGTTGATTTGCAGATGGTCACCACTAGTTTTCAGTTACAAAATTGCTTCTCACCTTTACAGGTGTGATGAAGTGCTAGACTTAATGCAGTGATATTTTCCCTAAGTCTGCCAGCAAACTGAAATAATAACTTTGAAATATGTGAACTGTCCCATTCATCTCAAGGGCCTGAAGATTTTGAAACCAAATAATATCAACTTTGTGATCAAATATTTCAGTATTGCTTATTTAAAATCCAACTACTCCTGTACAAATTGCATTTTCCCTGGGTGCTCAGAAGCCCTCGTAGTCCCCTAAACCTCCAGATTCTCTCTTGAAGCTTCTCTCATAATTAAGCATTTTAAACCTAAACTAAACTGGCTAATTTATAGGTCTCAAAATTTAATTCTAAATGGGGAATCGTCATTGAGTGTGTGTGTCCAGTAGGGTCCCACAAGAATTGCTTCTTAGCTTTACACTATTTAATGTTTTTGATGAACTAGAAGAAAACAAAATCACTAATAGTGTTCAGACCATATAATTGTTGGGGGAGTGGTAAATAATGAAGAGGATGGTTCTCTGATACTGAGCACTCTATGCATTTTAATAAAGTAAAATGTAAAGTTATGCATGTAGAAACACAGAATTCAAGTAATAAATCAATAGGGGATTGTATCAATAGGGGATAGTAAGAATGGCTAAACTACATCAGACCAAAAGTCCATCTAGCCCAATAGCCTGTCTTCTGACAGTAGTCAGTGCCATTTATCCCAGAGGGAATTAACATAAGTAATCAAGTGATCCAAACCCTGTCACCCATTCCTAGCTTCTGACAGAGGCTAGGACATAATTTCTGTCCATCCTGGCTAAAAGCTATTGATACACCTATCCTCCATGAACTTGTCTTGTTTTTTTTTTAACTATGTTAAAGTCCAGGCCTTCACAACATCATGTGGAAAGAAGTGCACAGATTGACTTCATGACATACTTCATATATACTTCAGTGATAGAAATGTAGCTGTGTTAGTCTGGTGTAGCTGAAACAAAATACAGGACAAATCTGCACTTGAAAGGGAATCCTCTGAACTGGCATTCATGCTAAAATTCGACACTCTCCGCGGGGGGCTGAACAAAGACCCCAACTACCTTACCCATTACAAAGATAGCTTCCCCAATTATCACCTCTAATACCATTAGCTCACAGACATCTACCTTTCCCCCCTCTAATATCATTAACTCACAAGCATTCACCTTCCTTCCCCCCCCCCCCAACATCCCCCTTCTGTTCTGAAATGTGATTTGTCCTTTTCATATGTGTTCATTTTTTTAATTGTATCCTTTGGTATATATGGTTGAGACTATTTTCTTTCACTATTTGATCTGAGGAAGTGGGTCTGGCCCACGAAAGCTCATCATCTAATAAACCATCTTGTTAGTCTTTAAAGTGCTACATAGTCCTGTATTTTGTTTCATATATACTTCATTTTGTTTTAAACATACTTCATTTTGTTGTTTTAAATTAGCTACCTATTAATTTCATTTGGTGACCCCTAGTTCTCATGTTATGGCAGCAAGTATATAATTTTTCCTTATTTGCTTTCTCCACACCAGTCATTATTATGTAAACCTAATTATATCCCCTCTGTCATTTCTTTTCCAAGCAGAAAAGTCCCAGTCTAATTAATTTCTCCTCATCTGGCAGCCATTCCATATCCCTAATAATTTGTTGCCCTTTCTGAACGTTTCCCCATACTAAAATATCTTTTCTCAGTTGAGGCAACCACATCGGCACACAGTGTTAAGATGCTGATGTACCATGGATTTATAGAAAAAGCAATAAAATATTGTCTTTATTCTTTTTTTTTTAATTCCTAGCATTGTTTCCTTTTTTGACTGCTGCTACACATTGAATGGATGTTTTCAGATAACTATCCACAATGATTCCAAAAACCTCTCTTGAGTGGTAACAGCTCATTTAGTCCCCATCATTTTATACATCTAGTTGAAATCATATTTTCCGATATGCCTTACTTTCCATTTATCTACATTAAAATTCATCTGCCATTTTTTACCTAGTCACTTAGTTTTTTGAGGGGCTGGGGGTTAATTGCCTCTCCTGTTGTGGGTTCCAGAAGCATCATTTAAGCCCATGGTTTCCAACCAGTTCTGAAGCACTAGCCACTATAGTGGCTGCTGCTATAGTGAACTAGCCAGACTCAACCACCCAAATAGCCACATTGTTCAAGCCAACTAGTCACACACAGCTGTCCAAATAGCCACATGTGACTAATGGCTAGCCTGTTGGACACCATGGACTTAAGGTGTCAAGAAACTGCATCCTTTCCTGAGGTGATCTGTATCTGGACAATATGGAGATAACTGAAATCCCCTATTATTATTTTTGAGGTTTTTTTTATTTTATAGCCTCTCTATTCTCAGCAATGATGGAAAATTAGTTGGGACAGATCATTTGGCTTGCAGTTTGCCTATTGCCTAGTAGGGATGGCAACAGTTACCGGTAAGCATCACGTAGTGCTTGGTCCTGTGGTTGTTCCTTTTCACCTTCACTTGGAAGCTTACTGGGTGATGCTTATCAGTAACCAGTGGCCTGGTTTGGCAGGAGCAGTCCCTCCTACCTCCACCACGGGATTTTGCATCCCTAGTGCCTGGCTTAGGAGTACTTATTAGTGCTTGGTCCTGGTCACCTGTCACACGTAAACACAATTGTGCATTTTTTTGCCACAAGAGGGCAGACCTAGCTAAGGTCTGTGTATTGGCCTGTGGCAAGAATTATGTACATCATCTCAAAGCAGTTATTGTGTTAATGGGAAAAAAAATAGTCTTAACCTGCTTGTCAGACAGATTTTTGGAACATTCGTTTAACCTTTTAAAAAAAACCTAAATATTCTAAGATGAAATAACTTTCCCATAACATTTTACTGTATTTAACATTTTACATCTTAGTCATTGTTAAAAGATTAAGCTACAAAAGAGAGTGAACAATTAGGTTATCCTGGGAGGTGTATAGTGACAACCCAAAGTTTCTTAAACTCTTGGAGAGCTGCAGGACACTGAGGCAAGACAGGCAACAGCAACTGTTCACGGACTTAAAAGCTGCTGGAATGGGAATCTTGAAGACTCACTAGCACAAATTGTCAGCCTGTTAGCGTGTATCTAGACTACAGGGTTTTGTCGACAAAAGTCCACTTTTTTCAACAAAACTATACCTGCGTCTACACTGCCGCTGAGTTCTGTCAACATAACGTCGACAGAACTCAGCAGTTTTGTCGACGGCTGTAAACCTCATTCTATGAGGAATAACGCCTTTTGTCGACAGAGGCGTTATTGCATCTACACTGTCCTTTGCGTCTACACTGTCATGTCGACAAAGTGGCTTGCTTTGTCGACAGAACTGGCTGTAGTCTAGACGCTCTTTGTCTACAGACGCTTTGTTGACAGTATCTGTCGACAAAAGCCTGTAGTCTAGATGTACCCTTAAAGATTACATTATATTTTAAAGCAGTTGCTAGACTTAATCTGCATGTCACTACACACCATGCGCAAGTGTTTTAAACAATTTATAGAAAATACTGATCTTGCTGCAAAGGGCCAGCCTGATCCTGCCCAGGCATTGACAAGTTTGCTAATTCCTTTGCCGCCTTAATAGATTGCAAAGAAATTTTCATTCAAATACTTTTTTTTTGTGGTTCAGGAGACTAACAAAGAATAAGTTGAACCACTGTCAGACAGTATCGAATACAAACTCTTTCAAATTGAGAATAACTAATAATTCCCCAGTCTCGTCCAAAAATGTACAAAGCTTAAGAAGTATTTATTGACCTACCATTATTTATATGGCAGAACACTACTTACTGAGTGTTACTTATATGCTAAGGTTACACAAATACAATATACAGTCATTTATTTAGAAAAAAACACATTTTCCATTAGAAAAATGGCAGACAAATTTAGCTAATAAAAAGCTCCCAACCTATCTGAGCATGGGGCAACATATGTGGCAGAAGTTGTTAGTTGAACAACTTCGTTTCATTGTGGTTTCAAATCCATGTTAGAAGTGAATGTAGGAAGCCATGGAATTTTCATTCCTTTACTCTTTACCCAGTCCTGAGGTTGGGTTTCAGAATGACTCTACATCAACAGAGATGATTTTATTTCTTTTATATCAGTGGCATCAAGCAAACTTTTTCATAGTTCCACTACTCCACTTATAAAAGTTACCAGTTTCTCTCCTCAGAACACTTTCAAGGTTGAGGCTCACTCTCACACGCTAGAAGTGTCTCAGGTGTCTAGTGTCAAGCAGCTGTTCTTAGTGTCCCTGCTTTAGTTTGGCTAAAACTAATTTATAAGTAGCTTATGTTTAGGTTCCCCCTGGTAATCCAAATCCCCACCACCTGTGTACACCAACCCCAGGGACAAGAGCAGTTTATGGGCTGCAGCCTAGAACCGTATGCCTCCAGTGCATGTAAATCAACTGGAAAAGAAGTGTAACAGTGCCAAATAGTGCCGCTGTACTGCTTGTCAGTATCTCAGCTATTGGCATATAGACGCCTGATTCTGCTGTCAGTGATGCCCTTGGGAATCTGGAGTTGCCACAGCAATTTGGCACAGGACTGCCAAGTAATTATCGCCCTCACCCCTTCCAGGCAAACAGAGATTACCAACTTCCTAATCACACAAAACCAAACACCCCTGCCCTACTCCCCCTCGTGCTATCAGGCCTCCCTCCATCACCCGCTCTCCTCCCAGCCTTACTCACTTTCACTGAGCTGGGGCAGGGCTTGGGGATGGCTCTGGCTGGGAGCCTAGGCTCTGGGATGGGGCCAAAAACAAGAAGTTCCAAGGTGTGGGATGTGGCATGAGACTGGGGTGTGGGAAGGGGGTTGGGGACAGGCGAGAGTGAGGGCTCCAGCGGGGAATGGGAAGGCAGGGGGAGACTCTGGGGGGTTAGAGGATGCAGGGAGGTGTTAGGGAATATGGGGATGGGGGCTCAGGGCTGTGTGGTATTTACCTCCGGTGGCTCCGGGAAGCAACCAGCATGTCCCTGTGGCCCCTAGGTCCAGGAACAGATAGGGGCTCTGCTTGTTATCCAGTCCCAGAGGTGCCACTCCCACAGTTCTCATTGGCCAAGGTTCCTAACACAATTTTATTCCACACATGGATTGAAAACATTTGAGGGAACATTGCCGGAGGGACATGCTGTCTGCCTGTAGGATTTCCACAAAACCAGGGAGCCTGCTGTAGCACTGCTGACCAGACTTTTAGAAGCCCTGTCAGCAAACTGCCATGGTCCCTTTTTGACCAGGTGTTCCAGTCGAAAACCAAGTATTTGGCAACACTAAGGTAAACAGCACTGGAAGTCCAGAGGATTTAAGAGTCTTTGACTCTTGTGTTCACTGACTTTTCCTTTTTCTTGCTACAGTAAAACTCCATTGGTCTGGCATCCAATGCTCCGGCACTCCTGATGGTCCGGCACCATCAGGAACCCGGAAGTACTCCAGGCAGCCGGACAATTGGAGCTGCTTTGCGCCCGGCTTCCCAGATTCAGCCGCTGCTGAAACTGACCAGGAGCTGAATCAGGACGCCTGGGGCAGAACAGCTGGGGTGCTGCCGGGTTGGTCTCGCAGCGCCGAAAGGCGGCACTACTGGACCAACCCGGCAGCACCCCAGCTGCTCTGCCACAGGTGTCCCCGATTCAGCCGCTGCTGAAACTGTCCAGCAGCGGCTGAATCGGAGATGCCTGAGGCAGAGCCAGACTATCGGAAGGGGGGGCTATGAGTGGTCTGGGGTGGCATCTCTCCTACCCCACCCCACCCAGGCCCCTCATAGCCCCCCCTTCCAATAGTCCGTCATATTTGATAATCTGGCACCCCCTGGGTCCTAAAGGTGCCGGATTATCGGAAGTTTACTGTAACTTGTTTGGAACCATCATTGGCTTATTCATCACAGCTGTTATGTGGCTAATGGGATTTACTGAAGTGCCTGAGGGTGCATCTACACAACAGGGCTTAACTGGAAATAAGCTACACAAATGGAGCTATGTCAATTGCGTATCTTATTTCAAAATAGCAAGTGTCTACGTGGCACTTATTTCCAATCAGAGCACCCTTCCTCTGACTTCCCTTACTCCGTGTACAATGAGGGTTACAGGAGTGGGAGTAAGAAGTCCTCCAGCTTGACAGTATCTTGACACTATTTTGAAATAACTGCCTGCTGTCTAGACACAGACTAAGTTATTATTTCGGTATAGCGCTAGTTATTTCAGAAAAGTGTTGCAGTGTAGATGTATCCTTAGTGAGTTAAATAACTAACTCCTATTGCAAGTCATTGATTTCAATGGCAGTTATGTGCTGAATCGGTTGAGGTGCAGGGAACAATCTGTGGGCTGCTACCACTGTCACCTCAGTCCCACTGTCCTGTTGGTGAACTAGAGGTTTGTTTTAACAGCCTGACTCCCTGTTTCAGCACACATGAGCAATACCTCCATTCTCAAAGGCCTCAGTGTAAGTTACGGACCATTTTAACATCTGTAAAGTTGAAAATCTGCCTTGAGAACAAATGTGTCATCCTTTGTGATGCTGCTCTGCCACATAAATGTGCCACTGGCAAAGGAATTACAGAAAGTTGCTTTCACTTCCCACTTGATGTTTACTACACAAAACAATTCTGGCTTTTTGTAAGCATTTAGAGAAGCATAAAATCACGTAACCACTAATGACTGTTCTTGGCCCCACATGAATAATTTTTTATAGATTCTATATAAACATTGATTGTGTCTCAGATTGACAACACAATCACAAAATAAACAGTGGAGCTGCTATTTGCTAGGCTTCGCTTCCCAGTATGCTACCTACAGAAAGAGAGGGCAAGCCAAGGGATTCTTAAAACACTCACCAAATTCTCCTCTGTGGGCTTTTCCTTAGAGGCAGCAAACTGAATGTTGCAGTTTCCTGCTTATTTTTCTGATGGGAGAATGAGAGGACTGGCATCTAGGACTAGCTCCTGGATCTTTCAGAAAGGAGGGTAAAAAGTAAACTCACTGGTAAAGTTTCACAGTAGCAACTGCATAAGCAATTTCACGAGTGTTAAATCAGCTGAAATAGCATCAATGCCAACTGAGGTTTTAAACTGGAAATCCCAGAATGCAGAGGGGAGCCTGGGAGTCAGAAGTTCCCAAATGGAAAAAAGGGAACTACAAATCTGTAAGAATAGAGGGGTTGATGCTGCCCAAGGGATGGAAACGGGGAATTTCTTAGACATTAAGGACAGAGGGGTCCCTCATAAACATATTTTCAACTACACATTTTTCTTAGATGCTTTTTTTTTTTGCAAAGAAGGGGGACAGGGCTCACTTTACCATTAGGTTTTATGGGTTAATAGTGATGCTCAGGGCTACTTCTTCAAATTATGTTTACCAGGTGCAGTCTTTACAACTAAAACTATCACATTCTGTACAAAGCTCAGTTATATAAGAAGTCCTGCCCTTGGGGGTAGTACATCTGGGGTCAAGAGGGACATGTGATGAGAAGTAAAGGGTGTCATGTAACCCCTCTAAGGACTCACCCCACCACCCTCTACCAATCAGGAAGGGTTTTTCCCCTGTAGGACCACCTCGTGAATCGCTTTGACCAATCAGGGGGGCAGTTCTGAGACCACATGATCCACCAGAAGTGGGTCATGTGGCCCCTCTAAGAACCTGTCCCACCACTCTCTATCAATCAGGAAGAGTTTTTCCCCTGTAGGACCTCCCCACGAACCTCTTTGACCAATCAGGGGGCAGTTCTGGGACCAGTTGACCCCGCTAAGATCTTCCCTTGCCACCCTCTGCCAATCAGAGCATAGTACTTCCCCATAAGTTCTAGCGCCACAGAAAAGAGGCCATCTTGTTCCAAGAGCACATGTATCAGAAATCGTGCAAATGCTGAGCGGAAACATGGACTCCTTCACCACCCCCGCCAGAAGTTCAGACTTTGCTTTGGTGCCAAGGGCCTTGGACCACATGCGGAGAAAGCGCTACATCAGCGACAGTTCTGAGGAGGAAGGAGAAGCTGAAGGGAGCCCTTTGGCCCATCCACTGATGGATACACCAAACCCAACTGTTCACAAGGCAGCCCGACAAACTAGACAGCCTGGAGGAGGAAGGTGCCCTCGATTCCCAGGAGTCAGACAAGGTGAACAGAAAAGAAGTCAAACAGGTAAATGAATGATCAAGGTTGGGGCATAATGGGGGTTAGGGACCAACCAGGGTTTTGTAAACCTAAAACCAAAAATGAACTATGTTATTTCTTTCTGGTAATCTCTCAACAGCTCGACAATGCCTTTCTAGATGACCCTAAGACCCAGGACAGCATTCCATCAGACAAAGAAAACGAACTGGGCCCACCTTGTTTTTGCTCAACACCGATACAAATCATTGAAGAGAATGCCAAGGATGATGGCTCTGAAGAATTCAGAAGGAGGCTTGGCATGGAACTAGCTGAGCCAGTGCCACATTGTAAGCGTAAAGAAGTCATGCACTCGATTGTACCCCTTGGTGTTTATGCCGTCCTTAATCACTGTCTTAAGGAAAAGCTTTTTGAGGACTATGAGGGCTGTATCATAGATGTGCCAGCCCAGTGGCACCATGACTGTGTGACTTGGACTTCAGAGGATATAAACTGCAAGCTCTGGGGCCTATGTGCTGAACTGTGTTTGGAAAGCTCATTACATACTGTTATTGCCGTAGGTTATGCTATGCAATGTCTGTGCTTAACTCAAGAACATTTAGGCTGTGTCTACATTGGCACCCTTTTCCGGAAAAGGGATGCTAATAAGACACTTCGGAATTGCAAATGCCGCGGGGATTTAAATTTTCCCCATGGCATTTGCATGAACATGGCTGCCGCTTTTTTCCGGCTCGGGGCTTTTCCGGAAAAAGCGCCAGTCTAGACAGGGATCTTTCGGAAAATAAAGACTTTTCCAGAAGATCCCTTATTCCTCTTAAAATCAGGAATAAGGGATCTTACGGAAAAGGCTTTATTTTCCGAAAGATCCCTGTCTAGACTGGCGCTTTTTTCGGCAAAGCCCCGAGCCGGAAAAAAGCGGCAGCCATGTTCATGCAAATGCTGTGGGGAAAATTTAAATCCCCGCGGCATTTGCAATTCCGAAGTGTCTCATTAGCATCCCTTTTCCAGAAAAGGGTGCCAATGTAGACACAGCCTTAGTGCACAGGGTGACTTTGGTAAATGCAGTACAATTCAGTCGAGATCCTCACAGTGTTTTAAAGACCATGACCAAGCCAGAAGATGCCTGCTTAGAGTGTTATGTTGACCGTCTGATCAATATATGTACAAAACGTACGTACAAAACGTTACAGAACCCTGCTTAGGAAAAAGACTATTTGTAAGATGACTAAAAGGATTAAGTTAGAGAATGAGGAGGGGACACAATGAGATATAAAACTTGGTAACTGTAAATATAAATATCTATTGAAAAGGGGCTTTTCTGACTATCTTCTGTCAGAAGGTTTGTGTGACTTTTACATGAGTAAAAGTTTTGGTGGAACACCATGGCCTGTATGTCTTTTAAATAAAATAATTTTTTAAAAAATAAAGTTTGTGAGAATCCGCTTTGTATAAAGGGGTCCCATTTACTGAAAAACCCTGAAAGATGTATGGTAGAAACTTGGGGAGGGGGGAAAACCCACAAATGTTTTGTTTTCTAAATAAAAGGAAAAAGAACAAACCCCCATAGCCAGGATTTATCAGACGTGTTTGAGTACAACAGAGCTGGCTCATCCTGTTGAACTCAATGGTTTAACCACACCTCACTGAATAGCCAGGGTGCTCTAGTCAGTGGTTAGGGTTAGGTGTGACCACTTACCCTTGTTGAGGTTAGTGTTCAGTAATTAAATTCGATGGGTGGGGATAGGTGAGCTCTGATTAATATCTAATTAAATAACTCCTCGGGAATTTGTAGACCCTATTGGACAGTTTAAATATTACCTAGGTGTTTGTAAAACTCTATTGGGCAGTTTAAATAAAACCTCAGGAGTTGACTAAATGCTATAAGTCACTCTTTCAAGCAACTCAGGAACATTAAAACAATAAATCCTCCCCCCATTCACAAATGTCTAACTCAAATCTGAAATATTTCAAGAGTCCTCAAATTTTCCACCATACTTTAGAACAAGCAATTGCTGTTAAAATGGTCAAACGTTAAAAACCTACATGTAAGTGCATAGTGCTTCCTATGCCTGTGATTCATATTTAGAAATAAAATATAAGAAACACGTTTTTTAAAAAAACATTCATTGATATTTGCAAAGGGCCCTCATTCAGGAGAAGGTACAGTAACATTAAGGATTGTTATGTATGATGATTTACTGTTGAATGCTGTAAGAAGGCCCAGAGAAACTGAAAAAACAAAATGTATTTTCAACTAAAAAGGGAGAACCCCCTCCCCAAAGTAGCCCAGATATGCAGACAATTTAACTCCCAGCCCTCTTCAGAAAAAAAAAAAGCAGGACATTTGGGAGGGCTGCTTAAATTCTTTAAACTATCTAGTAATTCAGAGTTGTGGTGATTTAATCAAACCTGCTAACTTCAGACTTAATAAAGTTTGTTTGGAACAAAGAATCAGGATGGTATAAAAACCTCAGGTGTTTGGAGCTTGTCCTCTTTTCAACAGAAGCTATCTTGACCTGAGTGCTGTTGGACTTCAACACCAGGTATGTGGTTTCAATCTGAAAATATATATTCTATATTGTCATTTCTTTGTCCTTATGAAATAATGGTACCTACCTTTTTTTTTTTTTTTTTTTTTTTTTTTTTTTTGCAGTGTGATCTGTTCAGCATGGAAACAGCAACTTCAAGCTGTATTTCACTATCAGACCAAGGGAAAACCATTTTAACTATAGTTGGGCTTAATACTGTTACATTGTTTTTAAAAAGGCATTACATAGGTAGCAAAGAGATGTGATGCATTGTGGGGAATAATACTAACTCAGTTTTTGCTTGTTCTTTATTCCATAGGCCCAAATATACATGGGGGAAAACAGAATAGCCCCGTGCCAGCATGCCTTTACCCTGTGGTAGAAGGTAACTATCCATAATTATTTTTTTAAAGCATGTGGGTTATTTTTTTCTTTTAACTAATTGTAATGTTTAAATTGTGAGTTGGGGTTTTGGTTTTTTTCAAAAGTATATGTTGGCAAACTGCTGGTATAGAGTGTTTGGTGGGTTGCTTTTTCTGTGCAAAGTATGTTTTCAAAATAAATGTTCAGTTCTGAGTTGGGAGAGCGGGTGGGGGGCTATGCTAAAAGTATCTTTGTTTCAAAGCAGGTTGATTACAAACATGGTGTGTTTTTACATGGGTTTTTTATTTTAAAAGAGCTGGCTTTAGTGGTTAAGTTTTGGCTGAATCAGGGGCTTATGCTAGAGATAAGTGGTTTAAAAAAATATTTTGTTTCTCACCGCTGCTTTTAAAAATTATATTGTTGCAAATGGTTTTAAAACTGCTAGGGGAGTTTTTGAAGGGGTGTGTGTGATGGAGTTTGTGACAGCCACAGGTGTGTTTTTAAAGTACCCGTATTTTCCGGCGTATAAGATGACTTTTTATGCTAAAAAACATCCCCCAAAAATCGGGGGTCGTCTTATACGCCGGGTATACAGGCAGTCCCCGACTTGCAGGTACGAACGGGGCTTTTCTCGCCCCGGAGGACACAGACTGCGGGACCTCACGGTCCCGCCGCCCGTGTACTCCAGGGCGAGAAAAGCTGCTCCGCGTCTCCCTGGTCTGCAGACCAGGAAGACGCGGAGCAATGCCGCGGAGGGGCTCCGGCAGCGGGGCAGCCCAGGCGCGCCGTGGCTGTCCCGCTGCCGGCATCCTCAGAGGCTTTGCTCCCGGTGTCTCTGGTCTGCTGGAGACGGTCCCCAGCAGACCAGAGGCACCGGGAGCAAAGCCAAAGCAGCGGCGGGGTGCCGCGCTTCTGAGGCTTTGCTCTGGCAAAGCCTCAGAGGTGCGGGACCCCGCCGCTGCTGCGGCTTTGCTCCCGGTGCCTCTGATCTGCTGGGGACTGTCTCCAGCAGACCAGGTACACCGGGAGCAAAGCTGGGGAGGCGGAGGGGCGCTGGGGCGCTGCCGGTTGGCCTCTTAAGGGGGGGTAGTCTTATACGGCGAGTATAAGACGAAAACCTATCTTTTAACTAGAAAATTAGGAGGTCGTCTTATACGCCCAGTTGCCTTATACGCCGGAAAATACGGTATATGATGGCAAACTGCTGGTTTAGAGTGTTTGGTGTGTTGTTTTTTCTGTGCAAAATGTGTTTTCAAAATAAACGTTCAGTTCTGAGTTGGGGGAGGCGGCGGTGGGGGCTAAGCTAAAAGTAGCTTTGTTTCAAAGCAGTTTGGTTACCAAAATGTGGTGTGTTTTTACATTGAGTGTTTATCTTAAAAGAGCTGGCTTTTTAGTGTTTAAGTTGTGGGTGATTCAGGGGCTTCTGCTAAAGAGAAGTGTGGGTTTTTTAAAAAGCGGTTAAAATAAAAATCTTTGTTTTAAAGCTATCACTTTTTAAATTAAAAAAAACACCCTAATGAGTTTTATTTTAAAGTTTACAAGACTGTTTCATGTGTTTTATAATATATGTTGTTTGCTTCACAGTAGGGTCACAAAATGAGAGACCCTTAGAAGAGAAGGTAAACAAACTCAAATGAAAAAGGAAAGAGACACGTGAAAAAGAAAATCCACCAGTATCAAGGACTGATGGATGGATGGATGAAGCCCAGTATATATATATATATATGCTTATTGTGTTTTGTTTTCTGTTTTTTTTAATGAGGGTTTGTTTATTAAGTAAATACATAGGTTTAGGTGAGAAAAATGGTAAAGTTAACATCTCTGGGGTGTTTTTAACATTTTTATGTGCTCTACCTCATTAGGCATGTGCAGCTCTCCTGACAACATTATAGTCAGAGCCATGGGGACACTTCCTCCAGAACTGGGAAAGAACCAGGAATTTACTCAGAGACCATCAACAACAGCAACAGCCATGCAAACCAGCACAAGAGCACAGATGAAGCTGCAGGACAGGCCAAAACTCATATTCAAGGACAAAACAAAAGACTCTGGTAACAATCAACCACACTCCAGTTCCTCAGCGATCAACACTACACCAACCCCTGAGAAAACTGTGAGCGAAAACACTTATATTCACAAACCCGGAGCACACGCTCTAGGGGTTGTGAATAAAAAAATCAGATGCCATGCAGGGGTATTGCAGACACACACATGCAACTCCAGTTCCTCAGCGGTCAATACCACACCGACCACTGAGAAAATTGTGAACGAAAATGTCCACATTCACAAACCCAGAGCACACACTCTAGGGCTACGTCTTCACTGGCATGATTTTCCGTTAAAAGTATTTCCAGAAAAGCGTGTCTAGATTGGCGGCGCGCTTTTTCGGAAAAGCAGAAGCCCGGAACCATTTTGAAGAGGGCAAAGGCCACCAGACCTTTCCGGGGGTGGGGCCAGAGCGCCGTTCAGACACGTGCTTAAAGGGGTCTCGCCGGACAGCCGTTTGTCTCGTGCTCCCGTGCGTTGGGACCTCTGGCAGGGACTGACACCCTTAGCAGGTTTGGTGATTGCCCTCTGACTTTTGGGGATACCACCCTTTGGCCCCCAACTGCTTTTTCCTGCATTTTGTTTCTTCTGCCCTGCCCTGTCTGCCATGGAGCTGTGGGTGGCCATGTGCCTGCTTGGGCCCCTGTTGGAGATGTGCAAGTGCCTGCAGCTCGTGCTGCAGGCCGGTGGCCTGTTGTTTATGGACCAGGAGGCAGCGATCGTATTGGACTCCCTCACCAGGGAGGCCATGGCGGCCCTGTGGCATCAGCACCCCAGGGTGGTGAGGCCAGTCTGGAGTTTGGACACCAGCACCGACTGGTGGGACCAGCTGGTCCTCAGACTATGGGACGAACAGCAATGGCTCCGGAATTTCCGCATGAGAAAGCGGACCTTCCTGCAGCTGTGCACCTGGCTCACCCCCGCGCTGCAGAGAGCCACCACCCGGCTGCGGGCACCCATCCCTGTGAACAAGAGGGTTGCCATCGTGCTATGGAAGCTGGCCACACCGGACAGCTACCACTCGGTGGCACAGCAATTTGGGGTGGGAAGATCAACCGTCGGTGTGATCGTCATGGAGGTAAGTCCCAGGGGGAGTGGGGTGGGGGGAGGGTGCTGCACTCCATGCCCAGGGGCAGCCAAGACTCCAGGCTGGGTCGCACAGGGGTTTGGGCCGACCCTCCCTTGCACAGGCTCACTGGTGGGGAGGGCGTGGGGCGAGGGGGGCCCTGGTGTGTGTGTGTGTGTGTGTGTGTGTGTGTGTGTGTGTGTGTGTGTGTGCGCGCGTGCGTGAGGACAGAGAGAATCAAGGGGGGGGCCAAGGGAGCGCACACTCACCCCTGCCATATGTGATGTGTTCCCTTGTGTTTCTCTGCACCCTTCTGCAGGTTGTCCACGCCATCAACGACGTCCTGCTCCCAAGAGTCATCCGCCTGCGCGATGTGGATGATACAATGGCCGGCTTCGCTGCCCTCGGGTTCCCCAGTTGTGGGAGAGCCCTGGACACCACCCACATCCCCATCCGGGCCCCGGAGCATCAAGCAGCCCATTTCATGAACCGCAAGGGGTACTGCTCCATTGTTCTGCAGGCCCTCGTGGACCACCAGGGCCGCTTCCTGGACATCTACGGGGGCTGGTCCGGCCAGGCACACGACGCCTGCATCCTCCACAACTCCGGACTCTTTCGCAGGTTGGAGGCGGGCACCTACTTCCCCCGGCGGGACTTGACTGTCAGGGACGTGCCTATGCCCATCTGCGTCATCGGGGACGCGGCCTACCCCCTGCTGCCCTGGCTAATGCGGCCCTACACGGGGCAGCTGGACCAGAACTGGGCCCGGCTCAACGACCGCCTCAACCGGGCCCGAAATCCGGTGGAGCTCACCTTCAGACGTTTGAAATCCCGCTTCCGTTGTTTGCTCACCCGTCTCAAGATGGGTGAGCAGAATGCAACGGAGGTACTGGCCATGTGCTGCGTCCTCCACAACATTGTGGAGTGCAGTGGGGAGGACATCCTCCCTGCATGGATGGCAGCCGAGGCACAGACATTCGACCAGCCCCACACAACTGCCATCCGCCAGGCGCGCCAGGATGCCGTGCGCATCAGAGAGGCCCTGGTGGACATGTTTGCCCAAGCCCCATAGTAGGGTCGCCTGGGTCTCCCCAGACTACTCCTTCCCATCCTCTCCCCTTCCCAACCCCCTCCTCTTACCTTCCCCTAATTGTAAAGCGTCGGTTCAAAGCACATCGGCCGTCATCGTGACTGTTCGTCGGGTGTGTCGGACGTAGTTAGTGTTTTTCTTTTTAGTTTAGGCCACCATCGCCTGTCCCGAAGAACAGGGAAGAGGTTTCGGGGTTCGTGCGGAAGGCTCAAGTCAGCATACCTGATTCCAGTCGTCTTCGAGGGATCTCCTGGCTGTTCCTCTCCCAAGGCCCAGAAGGACCAAAGGATTGAGGTTGCCAGAAACACTACCAATCGTCCTCCCTGCGCCTAGACTATGTTACATAATCTTTAGTGTGCATCTTTTAACCGTTCTTGCTTGTTTGTTATCTATGTTAAATATAGTTTGTGGTTTAAATTTTACTGAAAAGTCTCAGTATTAATTTATGCGCCACAAACCAATGACCACTTAAAAAGGGACCCCCGGTGATAGAATACAGAATTTGGTGTCCACAGTTTGTAACCCTTTCAAATGTAGGTGGCTAATTGGCATCTCAAATCATTTCTTACAATTACCTCGAGTAACACAATAACCAACACAAGAATCAACTGAACAATAGACCTTTTATTTACAAGGGGGAGGGGAGGAGACGTTCAACTGGGATGGGGAGGGAGGGAGCTACTGGTACGGGTGGCCCCTGCGAGCGCTCCTTCTGGGGCGGATCTGCACATGCGGGGCAGGCCACACGGGGAGGTGGGCAGGAGCTGGGGGCATAGGAGCAGGGGCCATTGCGGGGGCAGGAGGGGACATGGGCAGTGCTACGGGAGGTATGGCAGGGGCATGGGGTGCAGCCATGCCATAATGGACGGCGTGCACGAAGTGTGTCATGAGGATGGCCATGGAGTCGGCCATCCTTCTGCACTGTTCCAGGAAGGCACCCCAGGCCTCCTGCCGCCACTGCAGGTCCCCCTGCACGCGCTCACGAATGGAGGCCTGGATTGCCTCCACCGCGATGACGTGGCGGCGAAGCAGCTGGTCCCACTGTTGGAGCCTGCGCCTCCGGGGTTGGCCAGCTGGGGGTGCCACTGCTGCCGGACTGGAGGGTCTTGTGCTCGGTCCCGCTGCAGGGAAGAGAAGAAAGGATGGGTCAGTCAGGCAGGCCGTCCACTGTCCCCACACCGCATGCCCTCCACCCCTGAGCCCAGGTGACCCCACAGTTGTGTGGCTTGGGCCCACTCGGTTCTCCCCCTACCCCCCGTGTTGTATGTTTGCAAGGAGGACCACCCCTGGAGTAGGGTCCTCCTCCATTATTGTAAGCACCGGTCTGTGTCCTGGCCCCGTGGAGGGCGGGAGGGTGCTTGTGTTGCGTTCACCTGTGGAACTCCCTGCTGGTGGAGACTGTAAAAAGCTTTGGGCTAATCACTGGTGTTTGACAGGGAGTGAGATGCATCCCCACACAGTGCCTGGGAGCACATCTGGCAGAGGTGGTCTGGACTCTCAGATACCATCGCGTGGGATATCTCCTGGACGGAACCAGAAGAGTGACTGGGGGAAGGGGGTGTCCCATCCTTGCAGCAAAACTCAGGGGCCCTTCTCCCTCCCACAAGCCCGGTAGCCCAGGGACATATGTGGCCACAGTGGGGACTCCCCTCAGGGAGCCAGCCAAGGCACCAGGAGCAGGTGAGGGGCTCGGTGGGGGCCATGGTCACTGGACTGTAACGCTGCGGTGTACCCAAGAGCAGCTGGCTGTGCCTCACAGCGAGGCATGGGACAGTGTGCCGTTCTCCGTGCTGCACCCTTGGCGGAGGTGCGGGCTCTGGGATGAGTCCCTGGGGCCCTGGCTGGTTCCAGCCGGCATCCACCCTTCCCCCTGGTCCTGCCGAAATGTGTGAGAGCAGCACGGTCCCTGCTGCGGCCACGTGCCGCTTGGTCACCAGGCTGCACGTGGTTGCACGTGCTGCTTGCTGCCTAACGCTACACAGCGTGCAGCTCACGTGGCCTGAGTGACATGCTCTCCCCCTCCCCCCTCCGGGCACCTGGCTTCCCTCCCCTCCCCCCACCCTCCGCCCTTGTGAGTGCAAACTGGAAAGACTCACCAGTGGGTCCTTCGCCAGCCTCGGAGGAGCTGCTGGAGGGGGCCTGCTGGGTGGCGACGCTGGCCTCCTCCTCTCCCGCCGCGCCACCGTTGTCCTCTCCCTTCCCCGCCTCACTGGTTCGGACGACGGGGGAGCACTGGCAGGTGTCAATGGGCACGTCCGGGGGTCTCCAGTATGCCGTGCAGCGGCTGTAATGGGGGCAGGTGTCTGGTCCTGCCCCCCTGCCCTCGCTAGCCCAGACGTACCCCAGCTGGAGCGCCTTTACCTTTGCCCGGATTTGTTCGCTGTTCCGGGCAGGGTGTCTGTGGTGGGCCAGATGCCCACATTCCAGCACCGGGAGCAGATGTCATGGAGACCCTCCTCCTCCTGCCAGAGGTCCAGGAGGGTCTCCAGCTCCCTGGGGGTCCAGGACAGAGCCCGCCTTTTGCAGCCCCTGGGGGCCTCCTCAGCTGAGGGTGAAGAGGGCTCACCAGCAGGAGCTTTCATGGCTGGCTTCTGATGCTGGCTGGGCAGGGCAGGGGCGCCGTGGCAGAGCTCAGGCCGCAGGGCTGAGGCACGCTCCTGCCACGTGTGCTCAGCAGCCTGCGACTGCTTTAAAAGCTCGGTTACCAGGAAGTCCAGGGCTCCTACGGGGTCTCCAGGCGTCCAAACCGCTTTTTTCTGTTTCTTCTGCTTTTCCGGAATAGCGTTAGCTAGCTGTCTACACTGGCCCTTTTCTGGAACAGTTTTCCGGAAAAAGGACTTTTGCCCGAACGGGAGCGGCAAAGCTTTTCCGGAAAAGCGGCTGATTTCTTACAGTAGGAAGTCAGTGCTTTTTCGGAAAATCAAGCGGCCAGTGTAGACAGCTGGCAAGTTTTTCCGGAAAAGCGACTGATTTTCCGGAATAACTTGCCAGTGTAGACACAGGCCAGGGGTTGTGAATAAAAAAACACTGACTGCCAGCACCAGTCATGAAGGGGGTGGTGTTTATGAACAATCTAATATGTATTAGGGATTAGTCTCTTGCCTTCATAAATTTACCACAACTGTTTGTAACTTTGAAAAGATTTTGAAAAAATCATGCACAGAGTTGTGGCAGCTTGTAATTTCACGGGGTTTAGAGGAAAGGACGGCTAGAAAAAACATCAAAAGGGCAAAAACTCTTATGAATAACTTCAAAGGGTATAATTTTCTAGGGGGTAGTTCTAAGCAGGCATGACTAATCGTGGAAAGGGGCATCCTCAGGGGTTCCCATCAGATAAGGTGTAAACAAAAGAGGTACACTGGCGGATAAATGGGTGTCTGCCAAAAAGTTCCAGGCCAAGATTGCTGCAAAAATTTTAAAAAAGGCTAAAGAGGTGATGAGGAAAAAATACCAAAAAGAGATGCCACCTACTGGGGGCTCACAAAATGACACATCTGAAAATGAGGAGGCAGAATCCGACCTGCGAGATGGTGATGAGTCTGTAGATGGGTCCCTGTCTAGTCCTGATGATTTTCACAGAGACCCCTCTGACTCGGAAATAGCATCAGATGTAGCAGATGCCCCTGATGGTCCCGTAGAGGAACCCCCAAGTACCCCTGAAAATCTGGAGGTGTATATGGAAAGAGTGAGAAGTTGGCAACATGAAGTACCTAGATTTGGAGGGTCAGTGTATTGTGAGGAATTTAGTTTTGTAAATCTTGAGCAAATAAATTCAGCTGAACAGGTTGTTGAAGCCATACATAGGGGGAGACAGTTCTCGATGACATTAATGGAAGGATAGGTCCTGATGATTATGTTCAGTTGTGTTTAGAGAGCCGTAATTTAACTGATCCCTTGTTTTCAGTCAGAAGAACTAGAGATGAGCTCTCAGCTGGGGATTTCTTAAATCAGATCTCAAAGCTGTTACAGAGTAATAGAGAGTTGAACTTCGATGGGACGTTGCGCCTCATTGTGACCATTGTAAAAAACATGGGTGGCGGTGGTCGTAGAGTTTTAAATTCTATCCTCAGTAGTCAAATCACCCATAAAAAGAGACAGTATTTAGTAGACCTGACTTATACCAGTACCAATTTATGTTTTGCAGGTGGGCTTTTAGCTGTCATGTCTGACTATAAACCTATGGATGCAGAATTGTTAGAGGGGGCAAGAAAGCTGCATGAGAAACTCGGGTGGCCAGATCAAAAAAAGGTTAAGCTCAGCGATATAGCGGCATTTGAGCAGCAATTAGGAGTCAGCTTACAGGTGGTGCTTAATGCTGCAAAAGGCAGGTGGAGCCTTTTTAAAACAGGGGGCCCGGTGTACTCCAAGACTTTTTTCATTCTTTTGCATGATGAACATTATTATGGGGTTCTGGATGTTAAAAAGTTGTTTGGTACAAAAAATTATTGAGAGTTTTGCCAGGCAGAGTAGAGTCACGACCACTCTTGCCGGTATCATTGCCACCTCTGCTTGAGCACAGCATGCTCTGACAGTGTGGGTGTGCCGCTGAGGTGTCCTAGCTGTAGACTGTATTGTCGGTCCAAAGAGTGCTTAGACAGACATATAGACTGTGCGTTGAAAAAACAAGTTGAATGCCTGTCTAAAATTTTGTGTGATGAGTGTCAGTCTTACGTGGACAAGCAGCACCAGTGCAAAGGGCGACGCTGGAAGCAGTGTAAGGGCTTGATTGTTGGAAACATAGACAGCCACCTGTGTTTTATGGACTGTATTTAAAAAGCCCGAATCATCAGAAAAGTAAATTTTTTATGATTTTGAGTGCATGCAGGAGACTGGATTGCACATACCCAATTATATTTTTTCTTTGTCCCTAACCCCGGAAAAATCCTGGGAATTTAAGGGCAATGAGTGGCTTTCTAACTTTATTATGACCTTTATTGTCAAAAAGTTCCGTGACTACACATTCATAGCACCCAGTTCCAAAGGTTACGATGCATACTTTGTTGTGAGACAATTACTAAAAGAAAAGATGGGAGTAGAACTGATCACTCAGGGTAGTAAATTGATGTGTGTGGAAGTTAGGGCCTTGGGCATTCGTTTTATAGATTCTTTAAACTTCTTGCCCATGAAGCTTAGCAAGCTCCCCCAGGTGCTGGGGTTTGAAGGGTTCTAAGGAGCCCCGCCCTGGGCTGCTTCCTACCTCCGCTTCTCCTTTCACGTCTTCTGCCCCCACTCTCTGCTCCACTCCCCGTCTCCCTCCTCCCTTCTCTGACCTCCTCCATCTCCCGTCCCCCTTCTCTCCCCTCCGCTCTCCCACTTCTCTCCTCCACCCACCACTGTCTTCTAGCTCACTCCTCTGTTCTCCCCTCTCCCTCCATTATTCTCCTCCATCTCCTCTCCCCTCCATTGTCCTCTGCCTCCCTCCTCTCTTCTGCTCTCCTCTACTCCCTTTTGGAATGCGACGCTCTCTTGTGCCGGTGCATCTCCCCCTGACACACTCTCTGGCCCCGCCCTATGTCTGCATGTGGCCCTGCCCCCACTTCCGGCTCCCATCCCAGGACTCGGCCCCCCCTGCATGCCGCTCAGTTGGGTGGCCACAGGGGAGCAAGCGGCGCAAACCACTTTCAGAACGCCGTTCTCCCCGTGCAGCATGGGGGTCGGCGCCATTGGAGTGTGGGGTGGGTCGTTCTTGCCGTCGCGGGGCTGCCCCGCGGCGGCACAGCTCGCCAGCTGGTAAAATCTACTCGCCACAGGCGAGCGGGCAAGTGTATTTGTCGAGCCCTGTATATATATATTTTTATATGTCTTGGTATTTTTCCTGAATTGTTCTTTGTTTTTAAGAACAAAAGTTAAGAAAAACAAATATCAGCTGTCTTTAAACCCCTCGCCTGGGGTGCTTTATTGAGCAACATGGCTATGAAAGTCATTTCAGGATACTCATGTCTGAATTTGCTGAAACATGATTTGAGCAAGACTAGGCATGCCCAAGTATTTAAATTTATTTTTTACAAAGTTGTCCACCATCTGGTCATTTTGCATTAAGTCATTAGAATACATTTTAAAAATCTGGTCAAAAGATAAACCCTTGCTATGGTAATGCAAGAAAAACACACAGTGATAGCCACACGCGACAGATGAGGGGTGGTGGTAATTGTTTAGTGTGAAACACAATGTTGGTGGCATTTTTGTTTAAAAATTTCATAATGCTTCTAGGAAACAATGCGCTGTTCGGGGGATGCCTGTGTGAGTCAAAAAACTCTCCGAGGTTACGCTCCAGATACAAGGCAAGCCAGTGTTCACCCGGTTCGTTGTGAGGGTGCATGTTGACCACCAAACCTAGGGGTCTTTGAGATAACCTACCACCAGGGAAGCAATCACAAGGGAACATATCCAAGAAATTCCTTTTTTGTATAAGGGTCTGTTGATAAGACACGTAAGAGCTGCACGGTGTTCATCTTCACATGTAATCAAACAGAACGTTTCTCCTCTGATTTATCTCTATGACGTTGTCGAAAACTCCATACATGATCGTATTGATGGTGACCATCAAAGCCTTCCCAAAGCGAATTTCTGCTCTGAGGTTCCCTGTTTTAATCAGCGAATAGTGGTCGGAGCATTCCTGGTCAGGAGAGAGATCGAAGGCAAACAAGGTATGACTCCATGCAAACTCCTCACGGTCATTTAAAAGAGAACGATCTTTCATGTGTTTGCCAGCTGTCTGTACCAGATTCATGTATTCTCTCACACAGTGTCCAGCCTCAAAGTCTGGTTGCAGAGGTTTGGTTGGTATCTGTTCACCATCCACATACAGGGCCACAAAATGAATATCATAATGTTTAAAATGAAAGGGGTTTTTAGTGTAACTTCCGCTAAAGGCGTCATTATCCACAAACCCTAGGACAAGTATTTTGGGTAACTGTCCCAAGAACAAGTTCTCCTGGTTACTGACCCTACTGCCTGCAGGAATGCTAAACACTTTCATTCCCACATGGTCCACGGGGTATTTAGTGTTATTGGTAAACAGGGCCTTCACGTGCCACAGACACACCCGGAGCCACACGCACTTTCTTCACAAAGAGGGACACTGATACAATGTGCAGTTTAAAGCCCTCGGCCGCATCGCCCATTAAACAGAAGGCCTCTTTACTGTGTGTCAATTTAATTTTCACATCCAACCCATTCAACAAAAGTTTTTCTTGAAAAAACAAGTCACTGTGTAGATGACCCAGCAACTCTACTGCCCTGTTTTCAGCTGTCAGCCTTGCAAATCCTAGATTCTCGCCATCCAGCTCTAGTTTTTTGTGGTGTCCGGGAGTATCTTTGTAAAACAGTCCAATGGAAAATTGTGTAGCAAGGGTGTCATCTCTGTAATTGAGAATCGATTTGATAAAGGCCCTGTAAGGGTAACAGTTGTTGCTTTGGCTTACTAGGAAGTCTCCCAACATAACGTCCAACCATAGGCATACTCACAGGGTGTGCCAGGTGTGCCCAGGCATACCCTAATGCAGGGCACACTGGCAGACGGGCCTGCTGGAGGCTCCTGGAGGAGGAGGGGTGTGACAGGGCAAGCCCGTCCCCCTGCCCCCGCAAGAAGCTGCTGGCAGCCACAGTGTCAGAAATTGTGCAGCCCAGTGCTCCTCGGTGCTGCTGCGCATGCTGCAGCAGCCCTGTGGGCACTTTAAAAGCCGGGGTCGCACACCATGAAGCCAGTAAGGGAGATCTTCGGATGAGGGCAGTCCCCACCCGTGTGCCCCCTCCGGCCAGCCACCCCCTCCTGTGCGCACCTCTGCAACTTCCCCTCCCTACCCGTGGGCCCCCCCCACCTGTGTACCCCCACTGCCGGCCACCATTCCCGGTGCAGCTCTGGCGATGGCTGAGCGAAACCGATCCAGAGCCACTCACAGGGGGAAGGGCATGGCTGGGCTCCCTGCCTCACCAGGGCCACTCGCCCACATGTGCTCCAGTGGCCCATCGTGCGGCCCGAGCCCGAGAGCCGCCCCCTCAGTGCCGGGGCCCTGCACCCCAGGGTCTCGCCTCTGGCCAGGCCACGCCAGAAGGAGTTCCTGGCTGAGCAGGGCTGCAGCATCCGCTCCTTGTGTGCTGGGCTCGGCCCCAAGCTGGGCGACTGGCAGCCGGGCTCCGGAGCTGCCCACATGGTGGGGGCCCACTGCTCAGAGCCTGCCCTGGGAAAAAATACTGGCTGGGAGGGGAGCGGGGCTGTCCAGGAGGAGGGAGGAGCGGGGACAGCATGGCTGGCCAGGGAGATGTGGGGTGGGGCTTGCAGGCAGGGGTCGGGGGCAGCGCAGCTGGCTGGAGGAGATGGGGGAGGGTCAGGGGCAGCGCGGCTGGCCGGGGGAGATTGGGAGGAGGAGAACTGGCCGGCAGGAAGCAGGGGTAGCCAGGAGGGTGAAATCGACTGGCGGGGAGCGGGACTGACCTGGGCATAGGCTGATCTTGGGGTACTGTCAGTCCTGCGCATGGTCCCAGCAAAGCGCAAGTGAATCTGGCTGTGGCGCCACAACACACTCAGGAGATGGGACAGGGCTTCTCCTCCTCCCCAAGGCATCAGACTCAACCAGAGGCTCCCAGTGCCGATTGTACCCCACCTCCCAGCCACTCCGCACCCCCACCTGGCTTCTGTCCGGTGCCCAGACGGAAAACCAGAAAAGAGAGAGTTACTCACCTTGTGCAGTAATGTCTGTTCTTTGAGATGTGTGTCCCTATGGGTGCTCCACTTAAGGTGCTGGGCTCGTCCCGGCACCGCAAACCGGAGGATTTTCACGAGCAGTAGCCTCCCCCACCGGACCATGCATGCATGACTGCTGCCTCGTGCCTCTCAGCTGAGCGCAGTCCAGTCTAGTCAGTTTCCTCCCAACTGGAAGCATCTGAAAAAGGTAAACAGAAACTCCGAAGCAGGGAGAAGGGTGGGACGTGGAGCACCCATGGAGGGACACATCTCGAAGAACAGATGTTACTGCACAAGGTGAGTAACTCTCTCTTCTTTGTTGAGTAGTGTCTCTGAGGGTGCTGCACTCGAGGTGAGTCCATAGCAGTGGTCCAATGGTAGACTTGTGCTTCAGACTCATCTCCTCTGCGCTGTAGACAAGACAGCCTGGGCCACCGCTGGGTCAGTTTTCAGTGTATTCGCAAGGTAAGAGTCTAGCGAAGGTAAGAGTAGATGACCAGGTTCCTGCACAGCATATGTCCTGCAATGATACACCCTGAAGGTAGGCAGTGGATGTCGCCATGCCTCTGGTAGAATGGGCCCGAGGTCATCTCGGAAGAGGTTTGTTATGTAGGGCGTAACATCGTGTGATGCAAGCAACAATCAAGCTGGAGATGCGCTGTGCAGAGAGCTGTTTGCCCTTGGAGTGTTTGGCTGTAGACTGGAAAAGTTGTTGAGACTTCCTAAAGACACGTGTCCTGTCGAGATAAAAGGCCAGCGCTCATCTGACATCTAGGGTGTGCAGGCGTGTTAGGAGATGAATTGCCTGCTGAGGGTGTCGGCGATCACATTGTCCTTGCCAGAAAGGTATGCTGCAGTCAGGGTGACACCGTGCCGAAGCGCCCAATTCCACAGGCGTACTGCCTCTGCACAAAGGGGGTGTAAATGCACGCCTCCTTGTCTGTTGACCTCGAATGATGTGGAGAAAATGCTTGCAAGCATTGAAAACTGCTCGAAGCTCGATAAAGTTTGTGTTGCAGTGATTCTTGGGGCGTCCAGAGACCCTGAGCTTGGTGGTCCTGCAGATGGGCACCCCAGCCGAGCAGGGAGGCATCTGTCGTGATCTGCAATGACGGCTTCTGGCCATGAAAAGGGACCCCTATTAACATGTTCTTGGAGTCGTCCCACCATGCCAGCGAGGTCTAGACATGTTTGGGAATAGAAACTGTCCTGTTTGTGCTGTGCACCCCGGGCGTGTACACAGTGAATAGCCAATGCTGAAGATTGCGCAGATGAAGCCTCGCATATGGAACCACATATGTGGTAGCCGCCATATGTCCCAGCAGCTGCAGACAGGTAAACATGCGGGATTTGGGAGAAATTGATACAGTCTGTACCAAATCCCAAATTAGAGGGAGCCTTTTCATGGGTTGTCATGATTATGAGGGTTAGCCAGCAGCCTGGGGATTAAGGGGTTAACTACGCCTAGCCAGGTGGAGTGACCAGTAGGAATGTAGGTGGGACTTTCAAACTGGGACAAAGGAATTTGGGGTTTTTCCTTTCTCCCTTTTGTCTCTCTGGGTGTGTTCTCTGCAGCTACAGAGAGGGACAAGCATGTCTCTCTCTCTCTCTCCAAGACACCATTCTTCATTTTCTGTAAGTAGGGTAAAGTTTAGGTAGTTTCATTAGGCTTTATTGTTTTAAGGGTTGGGTATGGGATCTGAGATCTGGCACTGTTTAAAAGATGTTTTGGCTTTTTTTTGTAACTAAGTTCTAGGCCCATGGAGTTTCTCCATGAGTATATTTTATTACCTTCCTATCTAGTCATTCTGGGTACGTCTAAACTACATGCCTCCGTCGACGGAGGCATGTAGATTAGCCAGATCGGCAGAGGGAAATGAAGCCGCGATTAAAATAATCGCGGCTTCATTTAAATTTAAATGGCTGCCCCGCTCTGCCGATCAGCTGTTTGTCGGCAGATCGGGGCAGTCTGGACGCGACGCGCCGACAAAGAAGCCTTTCTTGATCGGCACAGGTAAACCTGGTTTCACGAGGCATACCTGTGCCGATCAAGAAAAGCTTCTTTGTCGGCGCGGCGCGTCCAGACTGCCCCGATCTGCCGACAAACAGCTGATCGGCAGAGAGGGGCAGCCATTTAAATTTAAATGAAGCCGCGATTATTTTAATCGCGGCTTCATTTCCCTCTGCCAATCTGGCTAATCTACATGCCTCCGTCGACGGAGGCATGTAGTCTAGACACACCCTCTGCTTGCAACAGGAATATTGTTGTAATAATAAAAGTTCCTTCTTTTCTTTTTATTAACCTGGCAGTGGTTAATTGTGTGCCCTGATTTTTATTCTAGGGGTGAGATTTCCCAAATGATCTTTCCCCTGATTTCTTTATCAACATTTGGGTGGTGGCAGTGGAAGTTTTATTCCCAAGATCTAGGTTTTTAAGATTTTGGGGGAAGTTTTATACCAAAGCCTGGTAGATAAGGCTTTGGGGTACACTTGCTGGCCCCCACTTCTGCATTTATCATGCCAGAGTGAGGAAGGAGCCATGACATGGGTAAGTATGCCCTTGCGGGTCAGGCAATTGAGCCTTGCCCTGATGAACTCTAGGTCATGATTCGATGTCAGGAAGGACTTCTCGAAATTGATAACGAGTCCAAGAGCGGCAGGGTGACCTGTAGTAATGGTCTCTGGTCGAGGCATGATGATGAGCAGGGTGATAGCTACCAGAATAAGATGAGGTAGGTGACATAGGTCCAGGTGAATACATCACATGGTCCAGTGTTAAAGATGGAGTTCGGACCCATGCAGACTTGTGCTGCGCTTTGGTCGGCACCAAGCTGTTGAGGGGAGACAACGGTGCCGAGTGCAAAGGACTGGCAGGCAACAAAGCAACGTCCATAGTCTGACTGCTGATTGGCTGGAGGCCTGGTGCTGGTGCCAAGGGGTGCGTGGTAAGGATGCCCTCCTGCAGCGCCGACTCTGGTGCCTCGAGCATTGGGGAGAGTGAAGCAGCAGCAGCAGCAGCAGCAGAAGACGCCGGCACTGCTGCTGTGGGTGCCAGCACAGCTGCACTCTTCCGCGCATGCACGGGAAAAGCCGGTGCCAGGGCGTCCATTGCTGGCTTCAGAACGGCAGTTAGAGCCGTTGCCAGCACCGACTGCCTGTGAGCCTTTTGCCGGTGCCACGGGCTAGGGTTGGGGCTGAGGAGCTACGGCCTTTGCCCGTCTTCTCCACGGGATACCTCGGCAACAAGCCAGAGGTTCCCGGTCTGTCCCCACTGCTCACTCTGACCGCCGTCCTGGGAGTGCTGTGGGGGGGTCTCTTGCGCTGGCTGATCCTTGTGCGCTCCATTGGGGAGCGACTCAGAGATCTCTGGTGCCTGGAGAGCTTTATTAAACACGAGAATCCTCAATCTGAGCTCCCGATCCCGCCTGGCATGCGCCGTTAGCTTAGCGCAGTGGCTGCACTTCACTGGGACATGTCCATCCCCGAGACACTTCACGCACCGGGAGAGCCCATCCGATGCCGACATGGCATCCTGGCACTGGGTGCACTTTTTAAAACCGGGTGACCCTGGCATAGTCCTTAATTTCAGTTGGAGGCTTGACTCAACCAGTAGAGGGAAAAAAGTGTTTTGTTTCATTTTTTTAAACTGAACGGGACTAGTACTACAAGAACAACTATACTAACACTAATAACTGTAAGAAACAACAAGAACAATCTGAACTAACTAATTTCCCTTTCTCCTCAGACAGGAGGGGGAGCATAACCTAACTCCGTCTGCAGCAGCGGACGGTTGGAAGGAAACTGACTAGACCGGACCACGTTCAGCTGAGAGGCGCAAGGCAGCAGTTGCGCATGCGCAGTCCAGTGGGGGGGTGCTACTGCTAATGAAAATCCTCCAGTTTGCGGCACCGGCACGAGCCCAGCATCTCGAGTGGAGCACCCTTGGGGACACTACTCGACGAAGAATACCGGACATTGCACATGTCCAGTATTTTGGGGGAATTTTTTACCGGACAGAGGACCCAAAAACCAGACTGTCTGGTAGAATACCAGACACCTGGCAACCCTACCTGGGAGGCAATGGAGGGAACCACAGTGAAAGCGCATTCTGCCTGGAGCCCACCTGGGTCAGGGCTCTGTGTACAAGCATGTGCCTGGCGCTGGCAGCGAGGGGGCAGAGGCAGGCAATGCAGCCTCACTTAAAGGGGCAGAGCACTGTGGGCTCCCTGCGACAGAGGCACTGCCAGGCGAGACCCTTGCCTCTGCCGAAGCCCCGCATCATGGAGCGTGGCAGAATTTGGCAGGCAGGTAAACTGAGGCACAACGTGAGGCAGAACCATGTGCCCTCCCCTATGGCCAGTGGTGGAGCTGGGGCCAGAGCTCCTGGCTGTGCTTCTCTGAGGTCAGTTTGCTTGACCAAATGTGGCAAGGTCTGGCCAGGAATCCAATTCCTCCTCTGCCACAGACCTTCCTGGGGCACGCCACCCAGGGCCTTGCTTTTCCTCTGCGTGGGCCACGCCTCCCTGACCTGGGCCCTCTGGGGCAGCCGGCATAGGCCAGCTGGAGAACACCCTGAGACACTTGTGACGGGTCTCAGTGGCCCCAGCAGTGGGGGTTACTCAAGGAGGCCACAGAACCCATCAGCACCCCCGGGGATCACCCCCGATGGGTGGGGGGGGCAATCAGGGAAAAGGGAGCAGGGGCAATGAGGGAAGGGGGGCACCAGGAGGGTGCAGGGCTAAGGGAAGGTGCAGGTAACCAGCGGATTCTGGGGGTGAAGCAGAAGGGCAGACACTTGCAGGGGAGGGACCAGCACCAGAGGAGAGAGGCAGTACAGGTGTGTAGAGGGAAGTGGTAGGAGAGGGGATGAGGAGGGGTGGCTCACATGATCAGAGTGGGGCTACTGGAGGAGTGGGCACAGAAGGGAGAGAAGGGCTGGTGGAGGGGAGCAGGTCTCATAAAGGCTGAAGGCAGTGAGAAGGGCAGGAGTCAGGACAGCAGAGGAGGGTGATGGGGGCTAATTTGGCTACGACAAATCAGGAATGAGATCTTGGAGTTATCATGGATAGTTCTCTGAAAACTTCCACACAGTGTGCAGCGGCGGTCAAAAAGGCAAATAGGATGTTAGGAATCATTAAGAAAGGGATAGAAAATAAGACACAGAATATCTTACTGCCCCTGTATAAAACTATGCTATGTCTACATCTTGAGTATTGTGTACAGATGTGGTCTCCTCACCTCAAAAAGTATATTTTGGTCTTGGAAAGGGTTCAGAAAAGGGGCAACTAAAATGATTAAGGGTTTGGAACGGGTCTCATATGAGGAGAGGCTAAAGCAACTGGGATTTTTCAGTTTAGAAAAGAGGAGACTGAGGGGGGATATGATAGAGGTATATAAAATCATGAGTGGTGTGGAGAGGGTGAATAAAGAAAAGTTATTCATTAGTTCCCAAACAGCTGATCGGCAGAGCGGGGCAGCCATTTAAATTTAAATGAAGCCGCGATTATTTTAATCGCGGCTTCATTTCCCTCTGCCGATCTGGCTAATCTACATGCCTCCATCGACGGAGGCATGTAGTCTAGACACACCCTTAGGGTACGTCTACACTACAGCACTAATTCGAACTAACGCATCTAGAACTAAAAACTAGTTCGAATTAGCGTTTTGCTAATTCGAACTAGCGTGTCCACACTGATTGGACGCAGGGGCACATTTAAGGGCGGCTGAAACAGGTTCTGGCAGGGCATCAGGTCAGTAGTTGCATTGTGTGGCTGCTGTCTGAGGCTATCTGAGGCTCGTGCTTAAAGGGACCCCCCCCCGGACAGCCGGTTCTCAGCTTTTCCTGCTTGCTTGCCAACCTCGCCGAGGGACAGCAAAGCGTTGGTCTCTGTGCCCGTCTGTGTTGGTGCTTCCCTTCGGGGACGCCACCGCAGGTGGCAACATGGAGCCAGAGCTCGCCCTGCACCTTCTGGTGCACTTTCTGGACTTGCTGCTGCAAGCCTGCCAGCAATGGCTCGAGGCTGCCTGGCCTCTCCACCTGGCCGCCCTGGGGGCCGTGGAGGAGTCGCGGCGGCGTCCCGGCACCAGCGTGCCCCGCCGCATCTGGCGTCTGGACACCAGCAGCGACTGGTGGGACCGCATCGTCCTGGAGCACTGGGAAGACCGACAGTGGACCCAGAACTTCAGGATGAGGAGGGACACCTTCCTGGAGCTCTGCGAGTGGCTCGGCCCTTCCCTGCGCAGAAGGGACACTCGCATGAGGCCCACCATCCCCCTCCAGAAGCGGGTGGCCATCGCCCTCTGGAAGCTCTCCACGCCGGACAGCTACCGATCCGTCGGGAACCAGTTCGGCGTGGGGAGATCCCCCGTCAGAGCGGTGCTCATGCAGGTATGGCACTCGTCGGCCACTGCGCTGGGGGGGGGGGGAAGAGGGCTGCGAGGAGGGGATGGGCCACCCCAGGGACAAAGGGGGGGCGGGAGGAGGTGAAAGCGCCCCGCACTGGAGGGGTCGGTCTGTCCCGGCCATACTACACGCCGCCAGGGGGGTTGCTTCCGGGAGTGGGGCGCAGGGCACTGCCAGGGCACGAACGCTCCCAGCCACCTGGGCGCCCCACTGATTGGCGCTTTGCTGTGTCTCTCTCCGCAGGTGGTCAAGGCCATCAACTGGGTGCTGCTCCTCAGGGTGGTCCGCCTCGCTGACCCGGACGCCGTCATCCGGGGATTCGGCGCCCTCGGCTTCCCCAACTGCGGGGGGGCCATCGACGGGACGCACATCCCCATCCGTGCCCCGGAACACCAGGCGTCCCGGTACGTCAACCGCAAGGGGTACTTCTCCGTGATCCTGCAGGCCGTGCGTAACCACCGGGGACAGTTCACGGACATTGATGTGGGCTGGTCCGGCAAAGCACATGACGCCCGGGTGTACCGCAACTCCTCCGTGTGCCAGCGGCTGCAGGCCGGGACCTTCTTCCCCGACCGCCACATCAGGGTCGGGGACGTGGACATGCCCGTGTGCCTGGTGGGGGATGCCGCCTACCCACTGCAGCCATGGCTGATGAAGCCCTACACGGGGCACCTCAATCCCTCCCGCCAGGCCTTCAATGCCAGGCTGACCAGGGCCCGCATCGTGGTGGAGGGGGCCTTCGGGCGACTGAAAGCCCGCTTTCAATGCCTCCTCACCCGTCTAGACCTGGCCGAGCACAACATCCCTCCCGTGGTGGCAGCATGTTGTGTGCTCCACAATTTGTGTGAGCGGAAGGGGGAGGCTTTCCTGCCAGCCTGGATGGCTGAGGCTGACCGCATGGCTGGACACTATGGTCAGCCCCACACCGCCGCCATCCGGGAAGCCCAGCGGGGGGCCGTCCGGATCCGGGAAGCCCTGCGGGAGAGCTTCCAGGTGGAGGAGGACTGACCTCTCCCTGCATGCCCCACTGGGGCATTCTTCCACCCTACCCCCCTTCCCCTTTCCCCTTCCTACCTACTGTAAAATAAAGACACCTGTTTTTCAAACAAAAACGTATGTTTATTTCACATAACTGGGGTGGGGGAAGGGAGGAATGAGGGTGGGAGAGGGGAGGGGGAAACCTGGGATGAGGGAGCTGGAAGGGGAGGGAAGGGAGGAAGGGAAAGGAAAGCTCAGGGGTGGGAGTCCGGCTGCCTCTCCCGTCTCGCCACACTGCGGGTCCGGGGGCGTTGGTGGGAAATGGTTGTGGGGGGGGGCAGGAGGGACAGGGGGTGTGGAGGAAGCAGGAGCGGAAGCAGGAAGGGGAGCAGGGGGAGCAGGGGGAGCAGCAGGAGGAGGAAATGGGAAGCGGTCGAGCAGGCTCTGGAGGTGGCCTCGCAGGGCACGGCCCTGCTCCTCCAGGGCCTCCAGACTCCTCCGGCACAGCTTCAGGTCCTCCTGGACCCAGTGGTCCTGGGTGCGGAGTTGGTGATCCATGAACCGGAGGTGCTGCCTTTGGTACACCTCCTCATTCCTGGCTCTCCTGCTTGCCCGGGCACGGGCAGCTGCTGCAGGCGGGGTGGTGCGCCCTGCAGGCCCAGGTGCTGCAGCTGTGGTGCAACAAGACCAGCGGTCAATTACCCCAGGGGCCCAGGTGTGTGAAACCCAGCTCCCCTCTGCAAGGCCAGGGCCCCTGCAGGATCCCCAGCTGCTGCTCCTTTGTGGGCAAGGCCCAGGCGCACGGTCCCAGGGCTCCCTCTCGCCCCAGCCCCCCGTACACATAAGGGGAACACGATGGTACTCACATGTGGATGCCTCCCCGGCCTCGGACGACACAGGCGAGCGGCTCTGTGGGGTGCCTCGGGGGTCCCAGGTCCTGGGCAGGCTGGCGGCAGGCTCCTGGCTCTCAGAGCCCTCCTCCTCCGTCTCTTGGAGCGGGCCCTCTGCCCCCGGGGTCTATCACGTCCCGGGGGGCAGGGACGGCATGAGCCCTCAGGAGGTGGTCCAGGGCGTGGAAGTGGGGGCAGGCCTCCGGGTCGGCCCCTGGCTGGCAGGCCCGGGAGTAGGACTGCCGCAGATCTTTAATCTTGCAGCGCACCTGCTCCCGGCTGCGCTGGTGGCCCCTGGCGTCCAGGCTGTCAGCCATGCGGCCATAGACAGCCGCGTTCCTGTGGCTAGTGCAGAGATCGTGGACATTGGAGGCTTCCCGCCAAACCTCGATGAGGTCCACAATCTCCGCACTTGACCAAGCGGGCGCCCGCCTTTTGCGCCCCCGGGCAGGCTCCTGGGAGCCGCCAGGCTGGTCCTGGGGAGCAGTGGAGGGCTGGGTGTCATCAGGTGGCTGGCTCATAGTGTGGCAGGTGCAGGGTCTGCTGGCACGGGTGCTGGCAGCCTTGCAACTGGCACAAACTCTGTAGCCAGCCCGTGGCCCTTTAAGGGCTCCGGGGCCGGGAGGGGGGCAATAGAGTTTCCCTGGTGTTGGCCAGAGTGGCCACCAGGGAAACCTGGGAAGCCTTAGCCTCCCACTAGTTCGAATTAAGGGTCTACACAGCCCTTAATTCGAACTAGCTAGTTCGAACTAGGCGTTAGTCCTCGTAAAATGAGGTTTACCTAGTTCAAACTAACTTTGTAGTGTAGACATACCCCCTTAGATTTCAGATTCTAAAGGATTGGCCCAGCGTGATCTTGTGTAAATTGACTGGGACCTGTGGCTGGTTTCTTGGGACCGGACGAACCCGTTCGGGGTAGGTGAGATTGAGTTCTATAACCCCTCACCTGTGTGCAGGCTCAGGGCTGATCACAGCATAGAGTTTCATTGCCTTTTACATCATTGTTTGGCCTCCCCATCATCCAAACTGGTACCCCTACATGTCAAAAGGCAGAAATACATATATATATATATATATATATTCGCATTTCATGGTATGAAATTTTAAAATTAAAATATTTTTACGGTAGTGTCTCCAATCTTTTTACACCCAAGATCACTTTTGAAATGTCAGGGCAAGCCCCAAGATCCCACCCCTTTCTAGAGGCCCCGCCCTGTCCATTTCCCTCCTCTCCATCATTTGCTGTCCCCAGCCCTTACTCACTCTCCCTGGGTTGAGACAGGATGTGCGGGCTCTAGGGGTGGGAATGAGGGATTTGGGTGTGGGAAGGGGTGAAAGGTGCAAGCTCTGGGTGGGAATTTGGGTGCAGGAAGAGGTGGAGAAGAGGCTTCTGGTTCAGGGAGGGGGCTCCAGGCTGGAGAGTGTTGGAATCAGGTGGAGTGTTGGGGTGCTGAGCAACCCACAGGCTTGTAGATGTGAGGGTGCAGGAGTTCAGGTTGGGGTGTGTGAAGGGCTCAGGGCAGGGGGGCTGGGAGTACGATGGGCTCAGGACACAGATTTGCAGTGAGTGGATCGTGCAGTAGTGTTGTGGCAGAAGACTGGGGATGTGAGATGCTCAGGACAGGGGGTTCCAGTGTATGACAGGCTCAGGATTGAGGTGTGTGTGTGTGAGGATGCAGGGGTGTTATGATGCTGTGGCCAGATGGGGGCTTGGCCCCGACTGGGGACTTGTGGGCCAGGCTTCATTTTTAAATAAAAAGCGTCCAGCACAAATGTTTCAGCATTTTCTTTTTTTATGGGAAGAGCGGGGAACCTGTTTTGGGTCAGGGGTCACTGACCCACAGAAAAATCAGTCAGGAAACACACAAGTGAGCCGCAAAAAACCCCAAACCCATCCTAGCCCCCTCCCCCCCAACCCCACTGATGTGGCAGCAACTGAGACACCTCCCTCCCCTGGCACCCCAGCCCCATGGGGGAGGGTAGGTAGGACTGAGGTTCTAGGCCTCAGGCCAGATTAATTTTTCTGGGGTTTGAGGGTTAGTGGAATTTGTGGGCCCCTCTACACTCTGAGGTGGGGCCAAAGATGAGGGATCCAGTGTGCAGAACAGGGTTGCCAGTCAGTGAGATAGGGATGGGGTTCAGAATCTGGGTGGAAAATAGGCTATAGGACAAGCTGGGGGTAGATATCTGGCCAAGAGGTAGGGAACAGGAGCAGGGTCCTGGTGGGGCCCTGAGCAGGGGACAGGGGGTAGGTGGGGCCCTGGGCAGAGTGCTTGTGGGGGTTTGGGCGGAGGGGCATGGTACTCGTGAGGGTCTGGGGTCTGGGCAGGGGGGCAGGGTACTCATGGAAGTCTGAGCGAGGGGAGAGGACAGCTAAGCTGGTACCTGGGGGTCCCGCAATCAGGTTTGGGGGTCTCAGAAAGCACATGTGCCACTTGTTCCCTGGGCTGCTTCTTGACTTTGAGCTAACAGCTGTTTGCAATTCTGCCCCCATTCAAGCTTTTATTCAATGATTATTCAAGGAGCCGAGAGCCCCTGTTGTCCAGGGGCAATTAGCACCTTTTCAAAGTCAGCTCCAAATTAGCACTTTTTCCAAGTGGTTCTGGGGGCTTGTCTGTAGACCCAAGAGCTACGTCTACACTGGCATGAATTTCCGGAAATGCTTAAAACGGAATACATTCCGTTTTCAGCTTTTCCGGAAAAGGAGCGTCTACATTGGCCACGGAGTTTCCGCGATAACGATGCGCTTTTCCGGAAAAGCGCGTCTACATTGGCGGCGCACTTTTCCGGAAAAGCAAAAAGCCCGGAACCATTTTGAAAAGGGCAAAGGCCACCAGACCTTTCCGGGGGCGGGGCCGGAGCTCCGTCCAGACGCGTGGTTAAAGGGGTCTCGCCGGGCAGCCGTTGGTCTCGTGCTCCCGTGCCTTGTGACCTCTGCCAGAGACTGGCACCCTTCACAGGGTCGGTGGTTGCCCTGTGAGTTTTGGGGACACCACCCTTTGGCCCCCCAGCAGCTTTTCCTGGCATTTTATTTTTTCTGCTCTGCACTGTCTGCTATGGAGCCGTGGGTGGCCATGTACCTGCTCGGGCCCCTGTTAGACCTGTACAGGTGCCTGGAGCTCATGCTGCAGGCTGGTGCCCTGGTGTTCATGTACCAGGAGGCAGAGATTGCCTTGGACTCCCTCACCAGGGAGGTCCTAGCAACCGCGTGGCATCAGCACCCGACGATAGACCGGCCCATTTGGACTTTGGAAACGAGCACCGACTGGTGGGACCGTGTGGTCCTCGGACGATGGGACGACTACCAGTGGATCCGGAATTTCCGAATGAGAAAGCGGACCTTCTTGATGCTGTGCACCTGGCTGACCCCCGCGCTGCAGAGAACCGCCACCCGGCTGCGGGCACCCATCCCCGTCAACAAGAGGGTTGCCATCGCGCTGTGGAAGCTGGCCACACAGGACAGCTACCGCTCGGTGGCACACCAGTTCGGGGTGGGAAGATCCACCGTTGGCGTTATCGTCATCCAGGTAAGTCCCAGGGGGAGTGAGATGGGGGGAGGGTGCTCCACTCCAGGCCCAGGGACACCCAAGACTCCAGGCTGGGTCGCTCAGGGGTTTCGACCGTCCCTCCCTTGCACCGGCCCACTGGTGGGGGGGGGCGTGGGGCGAGGGGGGCCCTGGGTGTGTGTGTGTGTGTGTGTGTGTGTGTGTGTGTGTGTGTGTGTGTGTGTGTGTGTGGACAGAGGGAATCAAGGGGGGGACCCAAGGGAGCGCACACTCACCCCTGGCTGTATGTAATGTGTTCCCTTGTGTTTCTCTGCACCCTTCTGCAGGTTGTCCACGCCATCAACGACGTCCTGCTGCCAAGAATCATCCACCTGCGCGACGTCGATGAGACCATGGCCGGCTTCGCTGCCCTCGGGTTCCCCAACTGCGGGGGAGCCCTGGACGCCACCCACATCGCCATCCGGGCCCCGGAGCATCGAGCAGCCCACTTTATGAACAGAAAGGGGTACTGCTCCATCGTCCTGCAAGCCCTCGTGGATCACCGGGGTCGCTTCCTGGACATCTACGGCGGCTGGTCCGGCCGGGCACACGACGCCCGCATCCTCCGGAACTCAGGACTATTTCAGAGGTTGGAGGCGGGCACCTACTTCCCCCGGCGGGACTTGACTGTCGGGAATGTGCCGATGCCCATCTGCATTGTCGGGGATGCGGCCTACCCCCTGATGCCCTGGCTCATGCGGCCCTACACGGGGCAGCCGGACCAGAACCGGGCCCGGTTCAACGACCACCTCAACCGGGCCCAAAACCCAGTGGAGCTGGCGTTTGGACGGTTAAAAGCCCGCTTCCGTTGTTTGCTCACCCGTCTCGACATGGGTGAGCAGAATGCAACGGAAGTGCTGGCCGCGTGCTGCGTGCTCCACAATATTGTGGAGCGCAGTGGGGAGGCCTTCCTCCCTGCATGGGTGGCAGCTGAGGCACAGACCTTGGACCAGCCCGACACAGCTGCCATCCGCCAGGCGCGCCAGGAGGCGGTGCGCATTAGAGAGGCCCTGGTGGACATGTTTGCCCAAGCCCCGTAGCAGGGTCGCTTGGGTCACCCCAGAGTACTCCGTCCCAGCTCCTACCCTTCCCCACCTCCTCCCCTTACCTCCCCCCCCCCCATAGTATAGTAAAGCGTCGGGTCACAGCACATCGCGGCCGTCATCGAGTCTGTTCGTCGGGTGCGTCGGGCGTAGTTAGGGTTTTTCTTTTAAGTTAGGCTAGGGTTTAGGCCACCATCGCCGTCCTGAGGAACAGCCAACAGGATTTGGGACTTGTGTGGAAGGCTTACATCAGTGCCATCTTCGATGGATCTAATGGCTGTTCCTCTCCTGAGGCCCGGAAGGCCCAAAGGACTGACATGGCCAGCAACACCACAATCATCCGTCGAGGGATCTCCTGGCTGTTCCTCTCCTGAGGCCCGGAAGGACCAAAGGATCGAGGTGGCCAGCAACACCACAATCGTCCTCCCTGCGCCTAACTTATGTTTTTGAATCTGTACTGTACTGCATATTGTAACCATTTTTTTCTGCTTGTTTGTTGCTATGTAAATATAGTTTCTGGTTTACATCTTTACTGAAAAGTCTCAGTATTTCTTTATGCGCCGCGAACCAATGACCACTGAAAAAGCCCCCCCCCCCCCCCCCCGGTGATAGAGTCATGAATTTGTTGTCTACAGTTGTAACCCTCTTAAATTGAAGTGGCTAATTGGCATCTCACATAATGTCTGTACAGTTACTAGAGGAACACAATAACCACGCAAGATTGAAATGAAAACAGAACTTTTTATTTACAAAGGAGGGGGGGGGAGCTTTAACTGCGAGAAGGACGGGGGGGACCTTTAACTGGGAGAAGGAGGGAGGGGACCTTTAACTGGGAGAAGGAGGGAGGGGCAGTTACTGGGACGGGTGGCCCCTGCGAGCGCCCCTCTGGGGGCGGACCTGCCCACGCTGGGCAGACCGCGTTGGGGCAGCCTGCACGCTGAGGTGCCCACGAGTAGGAGCACGAGTAGGAGCACGGTCTTCAGGGTCAGGAGCAGGAGCATGAGCAGGGTCAGGGTCAGGGTCAGGAGCATGAGCACGGTCAGGGTCAGGAGCAGGAGCATGAGCAGGGTCAGGAGCAGGAGCACGGTCAGGGTCAGGGGCAGGAGCATGAGCAGGAGCAGGGAGAGGAGCAGGAGCTGGGAGAGGAGCAGGGATAGGAGGGGGCATGGGCTGTGCTCCCGGAGGGATGGCGGGGGCATGCGGTCCGGCCATGCCATAGTGGATGGCATGTATTAAATGTGCCGTCAGGGTGCCCATTGTGGCACGCATCTCGCGGCATTCCTCCAGGAACGCAGCCCATCCCTCCTGCCGCCACTCCTGGTCCCCCTGCACACGCTCCGCAATGGAGGTCTGGATCCCCTCCACCGCGGTGACATGACGCCGAAGCAGCTGGTCCCGGTGTCGGAGCCTGGTCCTCCGGGCTTGGGCAGCTGGGGGTGCCGCTGCTGCTGGAGTCGCGGGTCTGGTGCTGGGTCCCGCTGCAGGGAAGAGAAGAAAGGACGGGTCAGTCAGGCAGGCCATCCACTGTCCCCACACCTCCATGCCCTCCACCCCAGAGCCCCGGGTGACTGCACAGTTGTGGCTTGGGCCCACTCAGTTCCCCTCCTGCTCCCGGGGGGTGTTGTATGTTGGCAAGAAGGACCACCCCTGGGAGTAGGGTCCTCCCTGCAGTATTGTAAGCACCGGTCTGTATCCTGGCTCCGTGCAGGGCAGGAGGGTGCTTGTGCTGCGTTCACCTGTGGAACTCCCTGCCGGTGGACACTGTGAAAAGCTTAGGGCTAATCACTGGTGTTTGACAGGGAGCGAGATGCATCCCCACGCAGTGCCTGGGAGCACACCTGTCAGTGGCGGTCTGGGCTCTCAGATCCCATTGCGTGCGATATCTCCTGGTCAGAACCAGAAGGGTGACTGGGTGGGGGGATGTCCCATCCTTGCAGCAAAACTCAGGGGCCCATCTCCCTCCCACTATCCCTCCTGCAAGCCTGGTAGCCCAGGGACAGGTGTGGCCGCAGTGTGGACTTCCCTCGGGGAACCTGCCAAGGCACTGGGAGCAGGTGAGCGGCTCGGTGGCGGTCCACGGTCACAGGACTGTGACGCTGCACTTATCCCAGGAGCAGCTGGCTGTGCCTCACAGCCAGGCCTGGGACAGTGTGCCATTCCCTGTGCTGCACCCCTTGGTGGAGCAGCAGGCTCTGGGCTGAGTCCCTCGAGCCCTGGCCGGTTCCAGCCGGCATCCAACCTTCCCCCTGATCCCGCTGAAATGTGTGTGAGAAGCACGGTCCCAGCCGTGCCTGCAGCTGCCTGCCACGGCCACCTGCCGCTCAGTCACCAGGCTGCACGTGGTTGCACGTGCTGCTAACTGCCGCATGCTATGCAGCGTGCAGCTCACGTGGCCTGAGTGACATGCTCTCCCCTTCCCCCCTCCGGACACCTGGGTCTCGCTCCCCCCTGCCCTCCGCCCCCCGCCCTTTGGGAGTGTAACCTTCAAAGACTCACCAGTGGGTTCCTCCCCGGCCACAGAGGAGCTGCTGGAGGGGGCCTGCTGGGTGGCAACGCTGGCCTCCTCTCCCGAAGCGCCGCCGCTCTCGTCTTCCTCCTCCGGTTCGGTGGGACGAATGATCGGGGGGTGCTGGCAGGTGTCAATGGGGACAGCTGGGCCTTGTGGGGCTGGCTCGCCCAAAAATGAGTTCAGCCGCTCAAAATAGGGGCAGGCATCAGGCCCTGCTCCCTTCCCCTCCGTGGCCCGCACGTACCCCAGCCGCAACTCCTTAACCTTCGAGCGGACCTGCTCGCAGTTGCGGCTGGGGTGCCCTTGCTGGGCGAGGTTCCGGGCCATCCGGGTGTACAGCTCAGCATTCCAGCGGCGGGACTGGAGGTCATGGAGACCCTCCTCCTCCTCCCACAGGTCCAGGAGGGCCTCCAGCTCCCTGGGGGTCCAGGATGGGGCCCTGCGCTTCCGGCCCCTGGGGGCTTCCTCCTCTGCCCCGGGTGACGGTGGCTGACCACCTCGAGCTGCCATGCCTGCGCTGAGGTGGCTGGGCAGCACACTTGCCACGTGGCAGAGCTGGGAAGGGAGGTCTCCGGGGGCCTCCTGCCACGTGCGGCCAGTAGTGTGCGTGCTCTTTAAGCCCTCGGGTAATGCGGAAGTCCGTGGCTTCTACGGGGTCTCCCGCCGTCCAAACCGCTTTTTTACGTTTCTTCTGCTTTTCCGGAAAAGCTGTCTACACTGGCCCTTTTCCGGAAAAGCTTTTCCGGAAAAAGGACTTATGCCCGAGCGGGAGCATCGTACGGTTTCCGGAATAGCGGCTGATTTTGTACAGTACAGCATCGTTGCTTTTCCAGAAATTCAAGGGCCAGTGTAGACAGCTTGCGGCTTATTCCGGAAAAGCGGCTGATTTTCCGGAATAAGTGGCCCAGTGTAGACACACCCAAGGAGGAGAGAGGGCGACAGACCTGAGGAAGCCACCAAACAGTTAAAGATGAACTTTGGTTGAGGTAACGCCAGCGCGGGCTCTTTCTTGCTGTTACGCCAATTATTTTCAGGAATAACGACATTGCGCAAGAGGGGTTTTCTTGCGCAAGAAGGGGCAGTGTGGACAGCAAAAAGGGTGCAGAAGTGAGGTTGGGGTGCAGAGTCTGGAAAGGCGGGGGTTGCAGAAGTGTGGAGGGTCTGGGCAGGAAGTGGGTACACATGTGGAATCTGGGCAGGAAGGAGGGTGCAGGAGCAGAGTGGGAGTGTGGAGTCTGGGCTGAAGGGACAGGGGGATGAGGGCATCTACCTGGTGCAGCTCAAATAGGGGGGGGTGTCACGGTTTCACTCAGTTTGAGAACCCCTGCCCTAGACTATTGGAAACTTTCTTAGCATGCTACCTCAAAGCTAGTGTGTTTATGTCTCAGTTGCTGCAACCAGCCTTCCCCCAACTTGCTTGTGACCCCCTGGGGGGGTCAGGACCCACAGTTTGAGAAACGCGGGTCTAGGGTAAAAAAATATCACCTTAAAATGGGAAGATAATCTAGTAATCTCACTGGGAGTCAGGAGCCCTGGGTTTGACGCGTTGTGCAACCCAGGGGTCGGCAACCTTTTCAAACCGAAGAGCCAAACTACATCAACATTCGGAACAAGTGGGCAACAAAGAGCCAGTATACGAAGGCCCATTTGCCTGACTGAAAACATACAATGTAATATTATTGATAATTGACATGATCATTAATAACAGCATAAATGAAACAGGGTACTGTACACTCAGATTTTATTTAATGGGACTTCTGCTGCTGCTGGGGGTGCAGAAGCCAGAGTTGTGGTGTATGAGGGGCTCAGGACAGGGGGCTGGGGATAGGAAGTAGAATATATGCGGGGGGGCCCCTGGGGTTAGATTACCTTACTTGTCCAGGACTGGGCTGCTGTGGCGGACAAGGGGAAGGGCCAGGATCGCCGCAGCCAGATCATGGCCTCCCTTCCTACCTGTGCTGCAGCAGGAGAGGGGCCGTCACCAGCCAGATAAGGGCCAGACCACGCTGGGGCTGATGGAGGCCTGCCCCAGGATTGGACCCGGGGACAGGATGCTGCGGCCAGATGGAGGGCTGGGCCCTGATTGGGGCTTTGTTTGCCAGGTTGCCATGGGCGGCCTGTTGCAGCAGTCTCAGGGCCACAGGGTCAGCCGCAGGAGCATGGCAGCTGGGGGATAGACCGTGGTAGTCAGCTGGGGGCAGGAAGCAGATTGCCGCAGCCAGATGGAGGCATCTGCCACTGCCAGCCCCTTTCACTATCCCGGCTGGGAGTGCACATATGTCCCCTTCAGAGCACCCTCAGCTGGCCCTTTAAACAAGCAGAGTGCCCCAGCTGGCCCGTTTTACGCCTTTTAAAATTTTTTAATTAATTTTTCATTTTAATTGAAAATGTTGTGTGTCTTTTGGGAACAACAGAAAAGCAGTGGTACTCAGCCCTTTGGGCTCCTGGCCCATGTGGCTCAAGGCAAACCTTTCTGCGAACCACCAACTCCTAATGGAAACTCACCATTTATCATATAATTACACCTGAGCCATTTTGCTAGTGCTGCAGGTAGGGAGAACAGTTTAATTTAATGTAATCAGGAAGAAAGGTAATATTAATAGAAATTATTAAAGAGTTTAAGCACCTTAACTTTCTCATGCTTATTTAAAATGAAATTTGAGAAACTAAGTAAAATATTATGTCCAATACAAAAGGTTTCAACATTGTCTTTATGATAGGCGTGAGGAACCTTTTTTGGGTCGGGGGCCACTGACCCATAGAAAAATCTGTTGAGGACCACACAAGTGAGAAGCCCCCCCAAAAAAACTTCCAAAAAACCCCAACCCTCACAGATGTGGCCTTCAACTGAGACACTTCCCATTAGGTTGGCCTAATGGGGGAGGAGAGCAGGGAGCATTGAGGTTCAAGGTCTCAAGCCAGATTAATTCTTCTGGGATTCCAGGGTTAGCGGATTTTGTGGGCCTTCCTAGGCTCTAGGGTGCGGCCAGTAATGAGCAGTTCAGTATGCAGGATGGAGCTGTCAATGAGTGGGATAGGGATGAGGGTGCAGAAGGGAAGGGTGCAAGATATGGGTGGGAAGTGGGGTGCAGGAGTAGGCTGGGAGGAAGGGCCTCTGGCTAGTGGTGAGGGTGCCAGAGGAGGTTAAGGGTGTGAGTGAGGGGGGGTAGGAGTGCAGGGTCTCAGCATGACAGGGTGGGGGAGAGTGTTCCCTCTAAGATTTTCCATCCATGAGCAGAGTGAGTTTTGTCTTGTGCACCAATATTGAGGTCATGTGTGCTTGTTCGGACCTGTGCCACCTACATTATTAACCAATTTTTTTTTTTAGATATTATGTAAGAGAGAATGCTGAAACCAAGGATAATTTAAACAGTGCATGGCTTAAATGTTTATTTAATATGAAGAAAATTAATACTGGAAAATATTCCATAGCCAACTTCCTCTGTTTATAACCCTCTTCCAAACCCTTCCTCCTCAATTAAATCTGGCTCTGCTTTCAGGGAACTATGTTAATTGGCATTTCAGAGCAACATTTCTGAGCTTCTGTAGGATACACTCTCCATTGCACACCTGGCCAACAGCTTACTGAATATTTCTCTCCATTCACATTGTGTCTCCGAGGTATAGTTTATTTTGGATCAGAGGTGAAGTCAATTCAGTATTGTTTGAGACAGTTCTTTTTATTTATTACAAATAAATAATCAATTTAGAAAATGCAGTTACATGGAATGCTTGTTCTGCACACAACATATATAAATCAAAGCTAAAGCTCTCTGGTGATTCAAATGCAGATTTCCCTAAATTGTCTGATTTGATCAACTCATACGTGTTCTTCAAAGATTAAATGTCTATTAATAAAAATAATGTACAGGAAAGGTGACAAATGGTATTTTTTGCTTTATGCCAGCGTGCACAGGTACTTGACTATATTATTTCAAGTCATCAACTCAATTAAAAGATGACAAAGGACATTTAAGGCGGACCCAACAGTTAAGATCAAGAGACCTCTACAGCATGGGCTGGGAGCCAGCTGGCTTTTAGCTCTGAGAGTAGAGGCTCCTATAGTCAGCTCTCAAGGTCCAGGGGTCAAATCTGCTTTGGTGGTGGTTACACCTGTGAGTGAGGTTTTCTGAGGCGAGGGCCTGTCTAATGCCTCAGAGGTGAGGCTGGAATCAGAAGTAGGGCAAGGGAACTCCAGGGCTCAGGACAGTGCTTCTCTGGAGCAGGTTGCGGTATATGGCCAGCGTGAAGTTTTAGCTGAGGAACAAAATAAAGTTCTGGAGGGTGATGGATCATTAGCTGGTGGTGCTTGTGAGTCTGAACCTGCACAAACTGAAAGTGATTTGTGAGAAGAAGCACAGTGTGTGCAAGCTGGCAGTTTGGTTGCTGAGAAGAGCAGTGTGTCAGTGAAAGAAGCTATCTCAGTCGCTAGCTGTGTGCCTGAGAATAGCCAGGAGTGCTGGGACAAAGGAGAATAGTGATAGAAATGTAGCCGTGTTAGTCTGGGGTAGCTGAAACAAAATACAGGACTATGTAGCACTTTAAAGACTAACAAGATGGTTTATTAGGTGATGAGCTTTCGTGGGCCAGACCCACTTCCTCAGATCAAATAGTGGAAGAAAATAGTCACAACCATATACAGGCAGTCCCCGACTTACGCGGATCCGACTTATGTCGGATCCGCACTTACGAACGGAGCTTTCTCCCCCCGGAAGTCGGGGCGAGAAAGCCCCGTTCGTAAGCTGCTCCAGTGCCCCTGGTCTGCTGGAGACCATCTCCAGCAGACCAGGGGCACCGGGCGGGTTCCCGCGCTTCTGAGGCTTTGCCAGAGCAAAGCCTCGGAAGCGCGGGAACCGCTGCTGCTGCCACTTGGGTGCCGGTGCCTGTGGTCTGCTGGGGACGGTCCCCAGCAGACCACAGGCACCGGCACCCAAGTGGCAGCAGCAGCGGTTCCCGCGCTTCCGAGGCTTTGCTCTGGCAAAGCCTCAGAGGCGCGGGGAACCGCCGCTGCTGCCGCTCCAGTCTGGGTGCCTGTGGTCTGCTGGGGACGGTCCCCAGCAGACCACAGGCACCCTGACTGAAGCCGCAGCCGCGGGGGGGTCCCGCACCTCTGAGGCTTTGCCAGAGCAAAGCCTCAGAGGCGCGGGGAACCGCCGCTGCTGCCGCTTTGACTGAAGCGGCAGCAGCGGCGGTTCCCCGCGCCTCTAAGGCTTTGCTCTGGCAAAGCCTCAGAGGCGCGGGACCCCCCCGCGGCTGCGGCTTCAGTCAGGGTGCCTGTGGTCTGCTGGGGACCGTCCCCAGCAGACCACAGGCACCCAGACTGGAGCGGCAGCAGCGGCGGTTCCCCGCGCCTCTGAGGCTTTGCTCTGGCAAAGCCTCAGAGGCGCGGGACCCCCCCGCGGCTGCGGCTTCAGTCCGGGTGCCTGTGGTCTGCTGGGGGCCGTTCCCAGCAGACCACAGGCACCCAGACTGAAGCCGCAGCCGTGGCGGGGTCCCTCGCCTCTGAGGCTTTGCCAGAGCAAAGCCTCAGAGGCGCGGCACCCCGCTGCCGCTGCGGCTCTGCTCCCCGTGTCCCTGGTCTGCTGGGGGGGGGCGCAGCTAGTGTGCCCCCCCCCCCCCTGCAGACCAGGCTTTTGTTTTGGACTCTGGGGCAGAGCAGCTGGGGCGCTGCCGATTGGTCCTGCAGCGCCCGTGGGCACTACTGGACCAACCCGGCAGCACCCCAGCTGCTCTGGCCCAGGTCCTGATTCAGCCGCTGCTGGTCAGTTTCAGCAGCGGCTGAATCAGGACGTCTGGGGCAGAGCAGATGGGGTGCTGCTGGGTTGGTCCAGTAGCACCCCAGCTGCTCTGCCCCAGGCATCCCCAAGTCAGCTTCTGCTGAAACTGACCAGCGCTGACTACAGGAAGCCCGAGGCAGAGTTGCTCTGCCCCGGGCTTCCTGGAATCAGCTGCTGATCAGTTTCAGCAGCAGCTGACTTGGGGACGCCTGGGGTTCTTAAGTTGATTCTCTATGTAAGTCAGAACTGGCGGTCAGTTTCAGCAGTGTCTGAATCTGGACGCCAGTTCCGACTTACATACAGATTCAACTTAAGAACAAACCTACAGTCCCTATCTTGTACGTAACCCGGGGACTGCCTGTATACCAAAGGATACAATTAAAAAAAAGGGAACACATATGAAAAAGACAAATCACATTTCAGAACAGAAGGCGGATGGGGGGACGGGGGTGGATTGTAGGGAGGGAAGGAAGGTAAATGTCTGTGAATTAATGATATTAGAGGTGGGGAACGGTAGATGTCTGTGAGCTAATGGTATTAGAGGTGATAATTGGGGAAGCTATCTTTGTAATGGGTAAAGTAGTTGGGGGTCTTTCCAAAGAGAACCAGCCCCGATTTTATTAACAGGTAGGCTTATATAGACAGTTCCGTCGTGTTATAGACTATTTGCCCAAGCAACCCACCCCCCTTTATCAGTTAGAAACTTTTAGTATCCATGCACACCTGGCCAACTATACATCATGGCCTTAAGCAATTCATAATGCATCAGCAATTTCTTATTAGCCCAAAAGACAGGTACAGGCAGTCCCCGGGTTACGTACAAGATAGGGACTGTAGGTTTGTTCTTAAGTTGAATCTGTATGTAAGTCGGAACTGGCGTCCAGATTCAGCTGCTGCTGAAACTGATCAGTTTCAACAGCGGCTGAATCTGGATGCCAGTTCTGACTTACATACAGATTCAACTTAAGAACCCCAGGCATCCCCAAGTCAGCTGCTGCTGAAACTGATCAGCGGCTGATTCCAGGAAGCCCGGGGCAGGGGCTTCCTGTAGTCAGCCACTGGTCAGTTTCAGCAGCGGCTGACTTGGGGATGCCTGGGGCAGAGCAGCTGGGGTGCTGCTGGGTTGGTCCAGTAGCACCGCCACTCCTCGGCGCTACTGGACCAACCCAGCAGCACCCAAGCTGCTCTGCCCCAGGCGTTCTGATTCAGCCGCTGCTGAAACTGACCAGCAGTGGCTGAATCAGGACGCCTGGGGCAGAGCAGCTGGTGTGCGGCCGGGTTGGTCCAGTAGCGCCCAGAGTGGCGCTACAGAACCAACCGGCAGTGCCCCAGCTGCTGTACCACAGGCGTCTGGAGCAAAGCCACGGAGCACGGGGGCAGCGGAACAGCCCAGACGCGTCGTGGCTGTCCTGCTGCCCTCGGGCTCCACGGCTTTGCTCTGCTTTGCTCCCCGTCACCCTGGTCTGCAGACCAGGGGAATGGGGAGCAAAGCGGCGGAACACGCGGGCAGCAGACAGCCCAGACGGGCGTCTGGGCTATCCGCTGCCCGCGTGCTCCGCCGCTTTGCTTCCTCTCCCTGGTCTGCTGGAGACCAGGGAGAGGGCCCCGTTCGTAACTGCGGATCCGACATAAGTCGGATCCGTGTAACTCGGGGACTGCCTGTACTGGGCAACAAGGAGGCAGTTTGTTATGGCCAAAGGAGAACATAAACAGGGAGTTTGGAACAAATAGGGGGAGAGCAGAAACAAGGAGTTTTCTTATTAGTTCTTAAAAATACTGTTCCTCATCACAGCAGGTACAAAAATGCAGCTTTTTACTTATCTTATTTTGCAACTTGAGCAAGCGTGTAGGGTGCGTCCCTGCTTGAACCTATTTTCAGTTCTGTCCATGGACTACCCAGAAACCTTTGTTACATTTGCTTTAGCATAACTGCACTAGGCCTATTTTTCTAGGGCCTAACAGTCCCCCCTTTGTCCTTAGAGTACCGTGAAGGGACTCTTGGGACACATTGTAACAATTTACTGCTTGGTGGAGCACGCCTTAGTGCCGATCTAACATCCACAACGAATTAGGACATAGAGAACTACCAAGCCACAAATAATAATGACAGCGCTACGAAGTAAGTTATGGAGCCAACCGCCAACATTTGGAAACCAGCTAAACATGTCGCTTTACCAGGAATCCCCTTTCTTTTCTTTATGGTTTTTTGCTACTTGCATAAGATGGTGCACTTTTTCCTAAGTGGTGTTATAAACGTCGGGAATATACACACAACACTTTTGTCCTATTAAGGCGCATGTTCCTCCTTGAGAGGCCAGTAGAATGTTTAGTGCTAAGTGATTCTGGAGAACCATTTGCTGGATCTTTCTCTGCTCGGTAGCCAGATCAGTTAAAGCATCAGCAGTGGTACTAGCCATTATTTTTAAAATTTCTTGAAGCCTTATTACTCCTTCTCCTATTTGATAAAAGGCCCCTCCACAAGCATTGGGAAATGCCGCACAAACACCTGTTCAATTATTTACAGCTTGCCAAGTAAGAGGGCGAGATTCTTTAGCATCTGTCTCAGCATCCCTCATATTTATAATCTTTCCAGTGGGGAGATGAGGGCAGTAAACAACAGGTGGCTCCAACCAGGCCAAGTAGAAGGATTCACTTCATGAAGGAGGAAGGGTCAAATATGCTTTGTTACCGCACACTTAGTACACTCTAAATAAGGGTTGGTTTTACAGACTTCATTCTACCGGTCCAATGGGTAGGGTTGGACCATTTGGATAAGAGCATAAACAGAGAGACTTGTTGCTAGGTCCAGGAGAGCGCTGAGTACAATTTAGAGAGGAGCAGTTATAATGGGTGTGTGTGAAGGAAGGTACTCAGGACGATATATTTACTTTCATCCACCTAGGGATTAGAAAGTTAGCTGTACCATTGATAATTTGGTATTTATTTTCAGTTAGAGTATAAGCAGACCCGACATGGGAAGTGTCAAGTGCACTGACTGATTCCGACAAGCATACCAGAATCAGTAGATGACCTTTTTAATAGGCACCATTGTTCGGGTTTTTCCATACATTTAGGAATTTTTTTATTTTTAATCTCAGTCTTTTCCCAAGTAATGTTTAGATTTCCTGAGGAATCCTTCCAAGATGGGGTCCATGTCATGTTCATTGCACAAAGGGGAATGGGAACCATAAGCAGACCTCTTTGACTATCTACTGGGACTAGGGAACACACCCAACATGACGTATTATGTAATTCTGGCATTCGAGCTTTTAGCTCATGTGCAAGATGAACAAAGGTGTTAGAGCTATTAGTTTTTACAGCCTTCACATCCCATACCACCAAAAGAGAAAGATAACAAATAATAAAAGTAAAAACATAAGAACCCAGGCCAAAAAACGAGGCCTTCCTTCCGGGAAAGGACGCCACCAGTTTAAGGTTTCCTCAGTCGAAGTAGAAGCTTTAGGTCGCCCAAAGGGGTAGCAGTCCATTTGCCCTGGGAACAGATGTCGTCTGCTTCTGGTTTACCCTGTTTGCGGTGGGGTGAACGTGCGTGGCTCCCTTGAAGTTTGACGTTGTCTGCTTCTGGGCCTGGATTGCCGGTACCAGGCCTGCACTGATCCCCATCTACTTCTGGACCTGGGTTTTTGGTACCAAATCTGCAGTGCTCCTTGTTGGGGCCAACCTGTGTAGGCACTGGAACCGGTTTGCAGTGGGAGGCGTGAATCCAGGTGGGCAATTCCTTGCACTTTACAGCAGGATGAGTGGTCAGAAGGACTTGGTAGGGACCTTTTTACCTGGGTTTTAGGGCAGTCTTTTACTGGTGAACCTTTACGCAAACCCAATCTCCTGGTTGTAGTTTATGGCACGGCACAGTTAGGGCCTCCTGGAAGGCGTTCTTAACCTGAGAATGATAAGACTGTACACACCTCATAAGTTCTTGACAATACTTGACTATGCTTTCTTTAATAAGTGTGGCATCAGCCAGGTTAATTTTTTGTCTGCTTAACAATTTTATAGGTCGGCCACATGCAATTTCATGTGGACTGAGTTCAGTTTTTCGATTAGGAGTTACTCTTATGGGGTATGTCTACACTACCCCACTAGTGCGAACTAGCGGGGTAATGTATGCATACCGAACGTGCAAATGAAGCCCGGGATTTGAATTTCCCGGGCTTTATTTGAATAAGCCGGCCGGCGCCATTTTTAAATGCCGGCTTGTTCGAACCCCGTGCCGCGTGGCTACACGGGGCACGGGCTAGATAGTTCGGACTAGCAAGCCATTCCGAACTATCTGTACACCTCGTTCCACGAGATACCTCTATCTCACTGGAAATCACAAAATGTATTCCCTATAATGGGATGTAATGATTTAGAAGTTTTTTTGCCACTGTAATGGCATCAGCTTTCCTGCAGGGAATAAGCTTTTACCCATCTTAAAAACAAGCAAACAATAACCAACACATATTTAAAAGATTGACATTTAGGCAATTGAATAAAGTCCATTTGTAAATTCAGCCATGGTCCCAAAGGCGGAGGTCTGGTTGCTGGAACTGTCTTTACAGGTTTACGCACGTTGTGGGCTTGGCAGACTGGGCAAGCCAGACAGTAATTTTTGGCTGCTTGGGAGAATTTGGGAGCAAACCAATTTTGTTTTACCTTTGCCAATGTGTGACAATCTATGGAGCATGGAGGCAAGGTGAGGTAGCAAGACCACTGGGGCAACAATGTGGCCATTAGAGCTGCACCAGTAGTGGTCTGGGTGCAAGGTGCACCCTGCCAGTCTCCACTCCTGCTTTCCTGATTCTGGGGCTTGGTCTTGCAGGAGGGCCAGTTTCGAAAGAGATGGCAAAGGAGCCGGCGATCATAGGAGAGAAGGGAAAAAACAGCAGGTACAGGAACAGATTTTGCTACATTCCAGACAGTACAAACTGCATAGCCTGCTACTAAAACTTCACTAGAATTATAAAAGCAAAAACCATCTATGTAAAGCACAAAGTTAAAATTATTTAAGGGATTTAAATTATTCTTTCATTAAAACAACAATATTGTACATACAACGTTTGAAATACATATATCACAATTAGGACACACAAGACAAATTTGGATAGAACACAGAACACAAACTTATTATGTTATGAGACAGAACCATGGTTTTTTTCTTCAGTTACTTTTTAGCTAATATTAGTGCTTTTTGATAATTTGAAAGACAAAGAAAACATTTCTACCCACATTGGGGTTGTGCATTATATTTTAGAATACTTTTTCTTTACCAATGTTCCTTGCTAATTTTTGATTAGCCTGCTGTTACCTAATGGTATGCTTTTGTTTTGCAAGCCAGTTCAGAGGGTTTGAGTAAATTACTTTATTGTTCAATTATTAAGTTAAAGATGACATGCCTCAGTTTCCCTTTTGTACTGCAGACCAGGCTTTTTTTTCTTTAATGTGTGAAGCTTTAAATAATTTACTGCCACAGAAACTTTTTCTTAGACTAAGACCCTTGCTAGTTACTATTTTAGCAAGCAAAAAGGTTTTCTTTTCCTGAAAAGAATCACATACAATGTTACAGGCTTACTTATGGGGGACATGCCCCCCCTTTCCAGAACAGACAGGCAGTTTGCAGTTTGCAGACACACACAACCTTGGATCTGAAAGAAAGCCAAAAGTGCTATCAACTCAGCCTTGAACAGAAACCCAGTGAAGTTTCTGGGCTTGGATTTTTTTAAAACAATAATTTGTTTTTTTGGAAGACACATTTAACCCTTAGGGTGCAGGATTTACAAATTTACAATGTATAGATTTTATTCTTTTATGCAGTTAACCAATTAAGTTTCAGTAGAATTCCTTATTTCTTTTTAATAAATTTAACAAAGTATCTGTAGCCAAATGTTTAAACTTAATTGTTTCTTTGCCTAGATAATTAAAAGAGGCTGCAAGAAACAAGGAGTCATTTTTAAAGCAGGTTTCCCTTTATATATATATATATAACAACAATCGCTTAATTCGTTCTTTCTTTCTCTCTCTTCTCTTTCTTATTTACATCTCTGTCACAATGCTAACCACTTCAGGTAAACTTTTCCCTTGCATCCCGTCCGAATTTGGATCTCAGTTAGGCTCAGCGGTGGGCATACCTCTTCAAGCTTGATTTTGGTGATATGCTACAGCCTTTTTTTTAACCTTTTGATGCTCATTTTTCATGACGAGGGTATCTAACAATTGGTTCACATCAGCCCAGGTTGGCAGATGGATAGAGGAAATGGTACTGAATGTTTTTTTACCACCTCTGGGGCATAGGGTGGGGGAAGTTTAACAGACTCCTTCATACAAATGGCCTGCAGGGCCATCTCCCTCTCTTTGGCTTATAATTGTACCATACAAATAAATATTCTATTTGTCCCAGTCTAAGACTGACCAATACATCTCTCAAGCATCCATTTTCTCTACGGAGAAAGTTCCGCAGTCTGGCAAATCATTATCCGGAGACAAATTAGCAGTGAGTGAAGGCCATTGTGTTTGACACAAATCCTTTATTTTAGATTTTGTTAGACCGGTCGTTCCAGAAATGTTTTTCCAGGCTCTTAGAATCAGGGTCAACGGGGCATCCCCTGGACACTTACTGCCGCCCTGTCCCATCTTTACCAGCCAAAGGAACCTTAACCCAATTTCTCAATACCGAGCGCTCACTTACCTTTCCAGGGACTTGAACCCCGAGGACCTGGATCCTACACAATGGGTAGGTGACGTTGCTGGATTTCTGCGGGCCTCAGCTGGTTCACAGGACACGCCTTATCGCCAAAGCAGGGATCAGGCCTCCTAGCAAGGCTTCTTAAAACCGGAGGACGCGCTGCGTTGCTTCGGAGTCTGATCCTTTGCACTGGAGAGTCAGACAAGTCCCATCTGGGGTGCCAAATTTGTCGGGGACTTGAACCCGGACGGCCTCTGTTCGTTGTCTGACCGCAAAGAGACAGGCAACACCAGCAAGACCCAATCACAAGCTCTTTACTGAATAGTGCGCACTTACAATAGAGAGCGGCCCGTCTCCAAAGAGAACCAGCCCCGATTTTATTAACAGGTAGGCTTATATAGACAGTTCCGTCGCGTTATAGACTATTTGCCCAAGCAACCCACCCCCCTTTATCAGTTAGAAACTTTTAGTATCCATGCACACCTGGCCAACTATACATCATGGCCTTAAGCAATTCATAATGCATCAGCAATTTCATAATGCATCAGCAATTTCTTATCAGCCCAAAAGACAGGTACTGGGCAACAAGGAGGCAGTTTGTTATGGCAAAAGGAGAACATAAACAGGGAGTTTGGAACAAATAGGGGGAGAGCAGAAACAGGGAGTTTTCTTATTAGTTCTTAAAACAAACTGTTACTCATCACAGCAGGTACAAAAATGCAGCTTCTTACTTTTCTTATTTTGCAACTTGAGCAAGCGTGTAGGGTGCGTCCCTGCTTGAACCTATTTTCAGTTCTGCCCATGGACTACCCAGAAACCTTTGTTACATTTGCTTTAGCATAACTGCACTAGGCCTATTTTTCTACGGCCTAACAAGGGCAAATTAACTATGGTGCCTACTGGCTGTGTGGAAGCTTGCAGCCATCTGGGAAGCTGCAAAGGGAAGGAAGATATTTCTGACCTTGTGTCTTGTGAGTCTGGCTGCCTGCCTGAAGGGTGATTGTCTAGGAATCGACCTGATGGGCCAGAGGTGATCCAGGGAGTAAAGGAATCTCAGAAGTTGTGTGTGGCCCAGCAGAGCAATACTACTGTAATACAGGGGGAGGTGAACTGTTGCTTAAGGAAGCTCATGGGGAAGAGAGTCCTTGCAGTTTTTTTAGCAAGTGGCTAGCAGGAACTGAGAGAGGTGACAGTGCCTTGCTTGGAGAAGGCATTCAAGAGACAGCTCTGCCTGTACAAGGCAGCAGTTTGGTGTGTGATTGTTTCAGTGCCTGATATATAGAAGGGGTGCATCTAGACTGGCAAGATTTTGCGCAAAAGCGGCCGCTTTTGCCAGCTGTCTATACTGGCCGCTTGAATTTGCGCAAGAACACTGATTTGTAATGTACAAAATCAGTGCTTCTTGCGCAAATACTTTCATGCTCCCGCTCGGGAAAAAACCCTCTTGCGCAAGAATACTTGCACAAGAGGGCCAGTGTAGACAGGGAAGAATTGTTTTGCGCAAAAAAGCCCCGATGACTAAAATGGCAATCGGGGCTTTCTTACGCAAAATCACGTCTAGACTGGCCACAGATGCTTTTGCGCAAAAGCACTTTTTGCGCAAAAGCATCCTTGCCAATCTAGATGCTCTTTTGCGGAAATACTTTTAACGGAAAATCTTTTCCGTTAAAAGTATTTCCGCAAAATCATGCCAGTCTAGACGCAGCCAAGTTGTCTGTTAACAGTGACTCCACTGACTTGAATTAGAGAGCCAATGTGTATGGTTGTGGAGAGATCTCAGAGGGCAGGAACAGCCAAAGAATTGGAGCAGTCTGATAACCAAGTGACTTTATGTGACCAGATTGCTGGGAAGTTGGTTTGTTTGGGACAGGATTGTTTCCAGGTCGATGATGAGAGTGGACAGTGTGTGTCTCAGATTCAGGGGAAAGACTATGTAGCTAAGTATGCAGGGCAGAATACCTGTGTGGTTACTCTCTCTAGAATGCAGGAGATGGCAGTTAAGCTCCCATCTCTAGACACTGTAGACTCTGGTAATCTATCAGGGAATCTGATATCTGGTTCCATGTGGAAGCAGAGGTTGAAGGTGAAAGGACAAGAGATTTGTGAGTCTACAGCTTATTGTTGTTACCTTACTGACTGGGGTGGGGAGGGAGAGAGAGGATTCAGTGGCCATTGTAAACAAGGGAGACACACCCAGACAGCCCTTTGTCTCTGCTAAGTCAGGTTTTGAGCCCACAGGACAAGGGGAAAGGGCAAAACTTGCTTTGGCAAAGGAAAATTGCAGTTTAACTCTGACGGGTCAAAACCACAATGGTGTGGAGCCAAAGATGTGGCATGAGAGAAAGTACTGTCAATGTACACTGGATATGGATTTGTTCCTATTACTCATGTTAACTTTTGTAACCAATGCGCTGTTGTTACATAGAATTGTAAAAATGTACAGTGTGCATACTGTTTTGGAAAAACCATTGAACCTGTCAAGAAATGTACCAAATGACAAACTGTATGTTAAAGGACCTTGTGATGTTGATATTTCATGGTTAATGCCTGTAACTGATCTTGGAACATCTTACAGGACAAAGGAGATTCCAGCCATAATGTGCTATGTGAGAGGGGAAACTGAGGCACACCACCTTTATTTGTTCATGGCTAAGAGCCAAGATGCCTACACTATGGGAGATGATAAACCCTATATTAACTCAGTGGTAATTAGATTTCAGAGAGTTGCCAGAGCTGGCCTGGATAAATTTACTATCTTTAGCACTGGTCAAAATCATGACACACATGGGGATCGTGCTGCAAAAGCAGATCCAATTAGCTATGGTTTTTTCCAAGTTTTACCTTGGATTAGTAAAACAGTGCAAGGACATGGTTGTCGCTATGACAGACCATGCAACGGGGAAGCCTATTTTAGGCAAATTTGGTTTTCATACGCTTTTCCAGTTCTGTAATATGGTTTCTAATATTGGATTAGAACCTGTAATATCACAGGCCCAAAACATGGGGAGATCATTGCTGCACCCATTGGGGGGTTTGCCCCGAAGTCTATACAAAGGGGGTCATGTGAGGTATTGAATGAAAGCTTATGTTCTACTGATTCTATATATGCTAGTCACATACTTGTATAATATCTGTATGTGGAGTTATAAATATGTACTCTGAGCTTATGCTGGCAGCTTCTCTGTCTGAGGCAGAGCAATGTGCCAGGAATATTCATTCAGTGTCTATACTAACTAGCAAAGCTCCAGGGACAATGAATCTCTAGGTGCCAATACACACCTGAGGAATGTGTCTGGAACCTGCAGGACAGCCAGAATAGTGATTGCTGGCTTGGGACACAAGGATAGGTCACTGGGCCATGTGACCTTCTCCAGCGTGGAAGGGACCAGGGATGGATATAAAATGCCATGTGACATCCTCCATCTTGTCTTCAGTTCAGCTACTGATTCCAGATGCAGCCTTGCGAGGAACAGTGAGCCGGAAAGAACCGTGGGCCCATCTTGACATAGGATGTTGTCACGTTATTGGATTCTAAAGATCTCTGTTGCACCCATAAGGGCGTGTTTGCCCTGAAAGTCAGTACAAAGGGTGCCATGTGAGGTGTCACATGAAAGCTTATGTTCTACTGATTCTGTGTATGTTATTCATGTACTTGTATAATGTCTGTATGTGGAGTTATAAATATGTACTCTAGGTTGATAGTGGAAAATTCTCTGTCTGAGGCAGAGCAATGTGCCAGGAATGTTCTTTCAATGTCTATGCTAATTAGTGAGGCTCCATGGACAATAGATCTCTAAGTGCCAGAGACACACCTGAAGGAATATCTCTGCTAAGAGTCTGTATTGAGAACTGAATGATTCGATGCATCTAATGTATTCTCCTTAACAACCTTACTCTCATGCTTTTCTTTCTTTTAGTGATAAACTTTTAGATTTTAGATGCAAAGGATTAGCTCAGAGTGATCTTGTGGGTAAGATCCAGAGTGTAAATTGATTGGGATTTGTGGCTGTTTTCTTGGGAGCAAAAGATCCCGTTCAGGGTAGGTGAGATTGGGCTCTAAAATCCCTCACCTGTGTGTTAGGCCCGGGGCTGATTGGAGCATAGGAAGAGCTGGGGTGTCAGAGGGGTTTTGCTCGTGAGGTTTCTGGCTGGCCAGATTGGCATCTGAAGCGCTCAGTGTAACTGGTTTGTGACCTGTTTAGGAAGGCCTCCAGTCTGGGGCTGTAAGGAGCCCTGAATTTTGAGCAAATCGCCATGAGTGGATGCCTTCAGCGGTGCCCAGACCCAGCCCGGTCTGTCACACGGGGGGCTTGTGGCTCAGACCTAGCTCTGAATGCCTGTGGCAAGGAGATCCGCATAGTCAGGGTACTGCTCCAAGGCTGGCTTCCTGCCACAAGGCTTGTCCAGGGTACCTCCAGCTTTAAGAGGGGCCAGGAGACAGGAACTATAGAGTTGTGATTACTTTGGATGGAGTGGGCACCAGGGCACCTGTGTTATTTCCTGGAGGCCTCTTCTTTTGAAAGAAAATCCTCTTCCCTGTCCACACATGCCTTTTTCCGAAAGAGCTCTTTTGGAAAAGTTATTCTTCCTCATAGAAAGAGGATTACCGCTGTTGGAAAAACCCCTCTGTTCTTTCAATTTTTTTGAGAGAGAATGTGATTGCAGTCTGGACGTCAATGAAGTGTTTTCCGAAAAAACTTTCTAGCATAGACATAGCCCAGGATAGACACACCTTTCCCTTTCACACTGTGCTGTCTGCAGTGTCTGTTATGCATTGGAATAGCCCTATTCTCCGCTTTCTCTTGCTGCTGCCCCTAATGCCTATGAGGGTAGCATAACCACCCCTTTCAACCCTCTCCTGACACTCGTGCCTGTAATACGGTGTAGGTGCCCTTCCCTCTCCTCACAATTTGTCTCTGAAGTGGATGTGCAGCTGTCCCCCTGGGCTGAGCCTGGTGTTTGTTGCTTCACCCTGTTCTGCTAGGCTATGTCTACACTCACGGTCTTGCACGAGTAATATGCAAATGAGGCTAAACGTGGAATATCGCCAAGCCTCATTTGCATACCTAATGAGCCACCATTTTTTTCAGAAGAGGCTCTTACGCAAGAAGGAGCGTCTTGAAGGGTATGCATGGAGAGGCATGCTGTGGCTCACCACCCTAGCAACAGCCTGGGGGAGGCCAAGGGGAGGGGGGTGAGCTCGGCATGTGGACTGGAGAGGTGCAGGCATGTGACAAACAAAGCCATGTATGGAAAGGTTGAATCTGATTGGTTTAGAAGTTTGTGTTATGTAACCTGTAACCATGTGCTATAAAACAGCAAGGGGAGGGGCTCCTTGCTCGAGGGGCTCTTGCTAATTTTAGTACCAGGGGCTCTCCCTTTGTGCACATTGAATAAAGTATTGAATTGAATTGAATCGAATTGAATTGAATTGAATTGAAGACCCTTGATTCTGCCCAGCACCTGAGTCTCTGGGAACCGCAAAATCCCAACAGTTTCTTGGCGCAGCGAGCAGGGTGAGAAATATCCTTCAGGATCAAGACCTACAATCAAGTTAGAGGGTGATTTTGTTCATTTTTCATTTGGTTGTGTGTCCCTGACCTGACTGGTGACTCTCACACCTTTTGTAGTAAGTGAAACTGGGTGTTGGAGAATTTAAGGGGTTTGTTGCAGTTTTGTAACATTTTGGTTGCAGTCTTAAGACACTGTACTTAGTGTGGGGGCGGGTTAAGCTGTAAGTTCCTCTGACTAAGTGTTGTTGAAGTGGGAAATCAAAGAGGCCATAAGGACCAACAGTTAATGTAGGGGCAGGTATAGCCATAAGTACCTCTAGTTAAAGTGTTGGCTGGCCCAGATCTCCTAATTGCAAATTGTTATTAGTTTGTAAACAGTATTATATTTAAATATTTTGAGATTGGAGGATATTTAGGTTTAAAAAAGGGGGTAAGATGAAGGGATTTAGTGATCCACAATATGAAGAGTGTTTAATTAGTGCTTTTATCACTATTGTAGCAGTAAGTTTCTTAGTTTTCTTGTTGAGATATCTTGGCTGTGTGACTGAAAGAAAGAAGGATGACCAACCCACATTACAAGTGGGCAATACTGATTTTGTGCATAAACCACAATATTTATCAAAGGACAAATTGGCTGGCATGTGTTTAATTGTTGATTATGAACAGCTGGTTAGAAAGTGCAATATGCTAAAAGGAAGGATAGGAGAGTTAGAAGCAGAGGTAGAAAAACTGCAAACAGAAGCAAAAAACTATAAAGAAACAGCCTTGCAGGAAGAGAGATCTTGTCCCTCAGCACCTTTGGACCCTACATGTGGAATGTGGGGATATCAGTCTGGTTTTATGGCTCCAGTGAGAGTGCACACTGTCCTTAATCCTAATCAAGGGGAAGGGGACCCTGCTACTGTTAGTCGCCTAGAGCACACTCCTATGAGTCCATCTGACTTGCGGAGCATGTTAAAAGAATTGCCATCTTTGCAGCTTAATAACCCAAACCTACCCTTCTGGGAAAAGGTGCAGGAGTGGATGGTCATGGGAGGCCTGCATGCTTTGGATGTTTTCACCATGGTAAAAGCAAAATGTCCTGTGCACCCTGACAGTCAATTTTGGTTTGCATTTACTGTTAAAGGGAAGCAATATACTTTTACTCGCCTAAGCCAGGGTTTTCATAACTCACCTACTTTGTTTCATAGAGCATTAGCTGATGTGCTGGCTTCTTGTGTTGTACAGTATGTTGATGATCTTCTTATCTCCTCACCAGATCGCCAAACGCACATGAAAGACTTAGAAGTGATCCTGCAGCACTTGGCAGACAGTGTGGTAAAATGTAATGCTAGAAAGGCTCAGATTGCAAAGGGGGAAGTATCATATCTGGGGTACCTAATATCCAAAGGGTACAAGCGTTTAACTGTTGACCGCACTGAGGCTATTAATGCATGCCCACGACCAACAACGGTCAGGGAAGTTAGGAAAGTGTTGGGGCTATTCAATTTCTGCCGAACTCAAATCCCCAATTATTCAAGGATTGTCCAGCCTCTTAATAATCTCCTGAAGGGTGCTGGTGGACCACATGAGGCAATTGAATGGACACTTGACTGTGAACAGGCATTTACCACATTGAAAAAAAGGCTAAGTACTGCCCCAGGGTTGGGACTTCCTAATCCATTAATGCCTTTTACATTGTACACGCATGTCAGTGAGGGACATATGGCAGCAGTATTAACGCAAAAACATGGGGATAAACAGCGCCCAGTAGCATACTACTCTTCTAAACTAGATGCTGTCGCTCAAGCAATGCCACCATGCCTTCAGGCAGTGGAAGGAGCTTCTATGGCCCTAAATCAGGCCACACCACTTATTGGTTCACAGGATGTAAATATTGTTGTACCTCATGCTGTCCTTGCTATTTTATCAGGGAAGAAATCCTCAGCAGTCCATGTGGCAAGATGGACTCGATGGGAAATGAGCTTGCTAATGCCTTCGGTACATCTGCAAAGAGCGTCATCGTTAAACCCTGCTACCCTCATGCCTACCCCAGATGAGGGACACCCACATCATTGTTGCCTTGAGGAAGAGCCCATGGACGTTCCATTGGTAAAAGAAACTGAAATACCTGGTGCCCCTTGCCTATATGTGGATGGTTCTTCCTTCTATGTGGATGGCAAGCGACACACAGGATGGGCCATTTGTACTCAAGATGGACAGCTGGTGGCACACGGCAGTTTGCCTGGGGCATCTGCACAAGTAGCAGAACTGCAGGCATTAGTTGCAGCATGTGAAGCTGTGAAAGGTCATGCTGTAAACATATTTACTGATTCTAGATATACGTTTGGGGTTGTACATGATTATATTAACTTGTGGGTAAATCGGGGATTCCTGACGAGTACAGGATCCCCAATACAAAATGGGGGAATAGTGGAGAAACTTCATGAAGCCATGCAGAAACCTACTGAATTAGCAGTGATAAAAGTGAGGGCCCACACAAAAGGGACAGACCCTCCTAGTAAGGGGAACCAAAGAGCAGACCAACTAGCTAAACGAGCAGCAGTGGAAGGTAAAGAGATGCAATTGATTGCTGCAACACAGCCTCTCATAAAAACCCCAAACTTTTTTGAATTACAGGACATCCAACACTCTGCACCAAGGGCAGAAAAGTGGTTATGGATGGATAATGGGGGAAAACTGTGTGATGATAACACTTGGAGAGGCCCAGGAAACACATTAGTGTTACCAAATGTGCTGATGGGAACTATGATACAAATATATCACATGTTGGGACATGATGGAGCACGGAGGGTGATCCACCGGATGTCGGACACCTGGTGGCATCCTCAGCTTAATGCAAATGTGCATGATTATGTGAGGAGGTGTGTAACATGTGCTCAATGTAATTCTGCTCCCACAGTGAAAATGAAAATGCAACATCAGCCAAGACCAACACAGCCCTTCACACAGTTACAAATAGATTTCATTGGACCTCTGCCAAGGTGCAGAGGGAAAGAATATGTTCTGGTGATCATGGATCACTTTACTAAGTGGGTAGAAGCTTTCCCAGTGGCCAAGGCCACTGCATCTGATGTAGCTAAAATATTGATGACCGAAATAATTCCCCGATGGGGATTTCCATGCTTCATTGATAGTGACCAAGGTACCCACTTTACAGGGAAGGTGATGAAAACAGTATGCATGTCACTGGGGATCAAACAGAAATTCCACTGTCCCTACCATCCCCAGAGTTCGGGATTAGTAGAAAGAGCTAACCGAACCATTAAAAACAAACTAACCAAACAGATGTTTTCTGCTACAGGGAAAGACTGGGTCACCAATTTACCAGTGGTTCTCATGTCTATGAGATCCAGTCCTACTAATCCACATTCCTTATCTCCTTTTGAAATGCTGACAGGGCGGGCGATGAGGACGCCAGGAAATCTGTGCATTGGAGCGGGGGAGTTGTATGTCATGGGTGACCAGCTTGCTGAATATTGTAAATTGTTATCTCAGTGTGTCTCACAGGACCCCCAAACTGAACCAGACCCAAAGGCTAGCGAAGAAGACACATGTGAGGTGCAGCCCGGTGATCAAGTACTGGTGAAAGCCTATAGAAAACGAACCTTTGAACCAGCCTGGACTGGACCTCACATAGTTCTCCTGGTAACTCCTTCAGCAGCCTGGGTCACTGGAATTCCAGTTTGGGTGCACCTGTCACGAGTAAAAGTATACAAGGGTGACACTCAACGTAGGGCACAATAATCTCTGTTTACCCTATGGACGCCTTGAGGGCCATTCTCAGTATTGTTAAGTGTTTTATTGATGTAGTCACCTGGGGAGGAGCCACTGGATCAGTTGTAAATGCCATTACTCAAGCTATCAAATCTCATAATAGGGACTGGGTTGAAAATTTGTTAGTAGCAGGGATGACAGTTTATTGTGGTGAGAATAGGGCTCATGTCTAATTAATTAGATATCACCTTAACTCAGCAACATAGTTGGTTAGGTCCTCACTGTTGTACTCAGCCATCTATTAAAAACTACTAAAATGTCTGAGCAAGCATTGGTCTGGAATGGTGTTATCATACTGGCATGGTGTTAACATGAAAGTTGTAGCCCTGATAGGAGACTTGCTCGTGTCACAGGTGCCCTGTTGGGTGAGAGCCGCAGTTCTCAAAGACTGAATGTCTTCACCTTGCATGATGGCAGGGGAGTGGTCTCTATTGATAATGGGCATTTTGGAATGATCATTCCATCTTTGGAGAGGTGTTAATTCCTGTGGGTTGGTCTCCTGGATTGGAGGCTCAGCCCTTCCACCCACTCCCATTCTCATGTCATAGACACCTGTGTAGCTGAGTATGTAATAATGGCTGGAGATAACTATATAGCTTTCCCATGGGACCAATGTTCCATCCTGGGAGGATGGGTTTTGCATATAAGAAACATGGAGTCAGGACAAGCCCTATCTCAAATGTTGGGACCTGACTTAATGGTGCATGTAATGTTTAATTTAATGGATGATATAACAGTGAAGAAAGACTCCACTACCTGGTATGGATTTGGGTATTTAGCTTTGGAAAGTAAGCCTGGCTTGAACATCTCGTACTTCCTATTGTGGAAGATATTATGAAAGAAGTGGTAAGGCAATTACAGTGATTCCGTGGATAGAAGAGTTTGCTATTGTGGGAACAGAGACTCCCTGGGGATGGATTTCAGTTGTGTTTTCGCAATGGATATGGGGACTTACTTTTAGTGTAGATACCATTATGTATTAAAGGTTGAATGTATTGTTTAATTCTGTTACCAAAACTGCAATTAATTAAGTGTTGATAAGGTCAATTATAGCTCCTAATAAATACAAGGAAGTGGTGTTAGTGGGGTCTAAGAATTGTTCTTAGCCCCAAAACCAAATGGGGGAGCTGAAGGGTATGCATGGAGAGGCATGCTGTGGCTCACCACCCTAGCAACAGCCTGGGGGAGGCCAAGGGGAGGGGGGTGAGCTCGGCATGTGGACTGGAGAGGTGCAGGCATGTGACAAACAAAGCCATGTATGGAAAGGTTGAATCTGATTGGTTTAGAAGTTTGTGTTATGTAACCTGTAACCATGTGCTATAAAACAGCAAGGGGAGGGGCTCCTTGCTCGAGGGGCTCTTGCTAATTTTAGTACCAGGGGCTCTCCCTTTGTGCACATTGAATAAAGTATTGAATTGAAGTGAATCGAATTGAATTGAATTGAATTGAAGACCCTTGATTCTGCCCAGCACCTGAGTCTCTGGGAACCGCAAAATCCCAACAGTCTACACTGGCCCCTTCTTGCGCAAGAAAAATCCTCTTGCGCAATGCCGTTACATCTATTACTTTTCAGGAAGAATGGCATTGTACAAGAGGGTTTTGCTTGCAGAAGAAGGGGCAGTGTAGACACTCCTCCTTGTGCAAGAGCCTTTTTGAAAAAAATGGTAGCTCATTAGGTATGCAAATGAGGCTCGGCGATATTCCACGTTTAGCCTCTTTTGCATATTACTCACGCAACGAGCCGGGAGTGTAGACATAGCCCTACAGTTCTTCTACTTTCATTCCATGTTTGCAGAGGGTGACAAGCCTAGCAAGCAGCCCTCTGGAGACTAGCAGTTTTGGGGAGGTGTCTACACAGCACCCTTAACTTGAAATAATCTGTGCACATTGTGTAGCTTTATTTGAAATTTGGCACTGTCTACATCGCACCAAATTTTGAAATAAAGTGCTATTCAAAAAACATCCCTTAACCTTCATGCAATGAGGTTTACAGGGACATTGGAATAGTGAGCCCATATGCCTGCTGAGAAGGGATCGCTTACCTCTCAAGTGAATGGCCTAAGCCACTATTCTGACTTTCCCTACCCTCTTGCTCTTGTCAGCTGAAGCTGCTCCATTTTCAGTACTTATTCATCAGGCTAAAGATTTGGCAACTAATTCTGTGGTGCTTACTGCTTAGATTTGTGCCCACTAATCAGGAGCTTGTGGGTTCATATCTGCTCTTGATCTCTTACCTCAGGCGACTGGGCTAAGAGGTACTCCAATGTGCTGACTCATTCAGTGTTTCTTTTTGAGGATGGCCCATTGTCATTAACTAGGGACCACCACTATTTCAAAATAACAAACGCTGTGTAGAGTAGGTTATTTCAGGAGAAAAACCTTTCTTCCAAAATAACCAGTAAACCTCACTGTACAAGGAATAAGAGTTATTTCCAAAGAAGGGTTTTCTCCCAAAATAACCACGTCTACCCAGCATTTGTTATTTCAAAATAGGGTATTTTGAAATAGCGGCGGTCCACGATTATGCAGATGAAGCACGGGAAATTCAAATCCGTGGTTCATTTGCAGTTTTGCTCAGCTGCAATTGTATCTCTCTCTCAAAAAAGGGTGCACATGTAGACATACCCTTACATCTCAGATGAATGGCCTAATTACTGGACTAGCAGATGATTGAAGGTGGGGGCTCCTTCAGCCTCGTCGCTTGGCGGCAGGTCAGAATCAGTAAATATGATGTGAGAATTGAGCCACTCCTTGTAGCTCCCGGGGTGTTTCTGTGGTTTGGGTAGTTGCCCCAGAAATAAAAGGGTGTTGGTTCAAGTCTCCTCTCTGCTAGTTGAGCATTGAGTGGTGGTGTGAGCTCTTGCCTTCAAGTTTTCCACTTTAACTACCGTATATACTCGAGTATAAGCCGAGGCACCTAATTTTACCACAAAGAACTGGGAAAAAATATTGACTCGAGTATAAGCCTAGGGTAGGAAATGAGGCAGCTACTGGTAAATGTAAAAAATGAAGATAGATACCAATAAAATTACATGAATATTTATTTCAAAGAAAAACAATAACCTAGCTCTGTAAGTGGAAAAGGGGGTCAACAAAAACAATATGGTATCAAAAATACCGTAACTCCCGCTCAAAGTCCTCCCGCCAATCCAATGAGCCCCTGAAGGGCCGCCTGCAAGAAAGCGCCCAGCGCCAGCACCAGTCACACACGGGAACAGACGCTCGGACACTCGGCCCAACCAGCTCAGCCCCTGCCGCCCCCGCCCCCGCCCCGCAGCCCCCACGTTCCGGCCCCCTCGCCTGCCAACGAGCCCCCTCTAAACGAGCCAGCGGGGGGGGGGGGGGGCTGTGAGAGACCAGAGCCGGGCATCGATGGGCCAATGAGCCAGCGGGGGGCGGGCTGTGAGAGACCAGAGCCGGGCATCGATGGGCCAATGAGCCGGCGGGGGGGGAGGGGCTGTGCGAGACCCGGGCCGGGCGTCGATGGGCCAATGAGCCGGCGGGGGGGAGGGGGGGGCTGTGCGAGACCCAGGCCGGGCATCGATGGGCCAGTGAGCCAGCGGGGGGAGCGGGTGCCGGTGCTGGCTGGATTTTACCACGGGAGGGGAGGGGAGGCGGAGCAGGGAGCAGCAGCTGGTCCTTGTGCACCTGCCCCAGAATCGGGCCCAAGCTCGTGATCAGGGCTCCCAGAACAGACGCCCACGGTGCCGAGTCGGCTCCTGGCCCAGCTGTTCCCGAGCTCAGCACTGCACCCGAGCGTCATGGCGAATGGCCCCAAACGCCCTTCCTCCCACGCAGCAAGGGCCCATGGTGCTGGGCAGGCAGGGGCTGGGGGGCCAGGAGAGCCAGGAGGACAGGGGCTGGGGGACCGGAGCTCTGGGCTCACGCGGCTAGACCCGGCCGGCGGCAGAGACGCGCTGAGCCCGCCCGTGAGCAGGAGGCTGACTCGAGTATAAGCCGAGGGGGGCATTTTTCAGCACAAAAAATGTGCTGAAAAACTCGGCTTATACTCGAATATATACAGTATATATTAAATGGGACACAGCTTACCTCACAAGCCTGCTGTAGAATAGGGGCAAGGGTGCTCACTGAGCATATGTGGGCTCCTGGATCAAATCCCTGCTCTGACTAGCAGGGGCTGCTGCTGGGTGAGAGTAGGACCTTTATGGATTGTGAAAAGGCCTTTGTTGCCCCTCATGCTTTTTCAATTAAAGAGCAAACCCTCCCACTCACTCACTCCTGTGCACCATGATTAGGATACAGGCCCAAGCAATAGCAGCCCTTAGGCCCTGCTCTTTGGATAAATGTAAAGTAATGAACATTGGAAAAAATAACCCTAACTATACATACAATAGGAAGGGGGCTAATTTAGCTGCAACTAAGCAGGATCAGGATTGTGGGTAGCTCAGTGGTTTGACCATTAGCTTACTAAATCCAGGGTTGTGAGTTCAATCCTTATGGAGGCCATTTAGGGATTTGTGGCAAAAATTTGTCAGTGATGGCTCTTGGTCCTGCTGTGAAGGCAGCAGAGTGGACTGGTTGACTTTTCAAGGTTCCTTCCAGTTCCAAGAGATAGGCAACCTCCATTAATTTCTTTTGTTTGCTCTCTGAAGACATCCATGCAGTGTGCAGCGGCAGTCAAACAGGATGTTAGGAATCATTAAAAAGGCATAGCGAATAAGACAGAGAATATCTTATTGCCCTTATATAAATCCATGGTATGCCCACATCTTGAATAGTGCGTGGTCTCCTCACCTCAAAAATGAATGAATACTGGCATTGGAAAAGGTTCCGGGACAGTCAACTAAAATGATTAGGGGTTTGGGACGGGTCCCATATGAGAAGAGATTAAAGATACTAGGACGTTTCAGCTTGGAAAAGAGGAGACTAAAGGGGGATATGATAGAGGTCTATAAATTCATGACTGGTGTGCAGAAAGTGAATAGGAAAAGTTACCTACTTGTTCCCATTATATAAGATCTAGGGGCTATTACATCAAATTAATGGGCAGCAGGTTTAAAACAACTAAAAGGCAGTTCGTACCTATTAGCCAGTATGGGTAAGGAATGGTGTCCTTAGCCTCTGTTTTTCAGCGGGTTGAAATGGATGGCAGGAGCGCAAGAGCTAGCTTGATCATTACCTGTTCAGGTCACTCTCTCTGGGTCATCTGGCCTTGGCCACTGTTGGCAGACTAACCCAGTATGGCCAATCTTATGTTCTTATATTCTACACACAACCCCCACCCCCGTTGCTGATTCTGTATCAGAGGCAGCAAGTGAAGTGAAAAAAGGGGCAGGCAGGAGTTGATGCGTGGGGAAGGAGGGGGCTCCAGCTTAAAAACTGGCTTTACACAAGCACCAGCAGGGTACCCATTGGCTGCCAGCCCACTTTGGGGAGTATTTAAAGTAATCATGTAATTGCAAAAATTTGTTGCAGCTACATAATTACTCACTTGCTAATACCCCCACCCCCTCACTGGGGGAGCTGGAAATCTCCATGTAAACCCTGTGCTGAACAGGCAGCTTGGGGATGGCAACCTAACTCTACTACACCCCAAGTGATCAGACAGTAATGGCTGGACAGCTATTTGCTAACATTCCCTACTCCTAAGTGATCATCCTTAGGGGTGGGCCAGCCTGCTCCAAACACCCTTGCTCTGAAAAGACCTTGTTGTCATGGCAAAGGGAGAGGATTGGGACAGGGATTGCTCCCCAGTGACTCACCCCAGGACCTGGGAGCCTCGAATTGTGATGGACCGAGCCGGGGACTGGGCACTACTGAGATGTCCATCAGGGCAAATTGCTCAAACGCAGGGCTCCTTACAGCCCCTGACTGGAGACGCTGCCAAATAGGCCGCATACCAGTCATACTGAGGGCTTCAGCTGCCAATTCGGCCAGAAGAAGCCTCAAGCGCAAAACCCCTCCAACACTCCAGATCTCCCTGTGCCACAATCAGCCCCAGGTCTGCACACAGGTGAGGTGTTATAGACCCCAATCTCACCTACCCCAAACAGGTCTTTCCGGACCCAAAGAACCAGCCACAAATCCCTGCTGAATTTACACTCTGGATCTTATCCACAAGAGCACACTGGGCCAATCCTTTAGAAGCTAAAGGTTTATTAATAAAAGAAAGAAAAGCATGAAAGTAAGATTGCTAAGGAGAACACATTACATGCATTGACTCACCAAGGACTCTTAAAAGTCCCTGGTTTACATCCTATGTCAGGATGGGCCAACGATGCTTCCCAGCTCGCTGTGCCTAGCAAGGCTGCATCTGGAATCAGTAGTAGAATTGCGGGCAAGATGGAGTCTGCCACATGGCATTTGATAGCCCTCCCTGGTAGCTTCCAAGCTGGAGCAGGTTGCATGGCCAAGTGACATACCTCTGTTTCACATGCTGGCAGCCATTATGCCCTGAGTGGTTTGCAGGTCCCAGACATATTCCTCAGTTGTGAATTGGGAACCTAGTGACCCATTGTCCCTGGGGCTTTGCTAATTAGCATAGACACTGAACGAACATTCCTGGCACATTGCTCTGCCTCAGACAGAGAAGCTTCCAGTATAAGCACAGAGTATATATTTATAACTCCACATACAGATATTATAGTACGTGAATAGCATATACAGATTCAGTGGAACATAAGCTTTCATTTGACACCTCACATGGGCCCCTTTGTATAGACTTTGGGGCAAACACCCTCCCCCCCAAGGGTGCAGCAGTGTTCTGGCTGCAGCCCTTAAAATCCAATAACGGACTGCCCTAAAAAGAGCAGGGGAGTGGCCTGAGGGCTGCCACTCCTTGGGCCTGTATCCTGATCATGGTGCACAAGAGTGAGTGGGTGGGAGGGTTTGCTCTTTAATTAAAAGAGCAGAAGGGGGAGCAATGGACTCTTTGTAACTTCCAAGGGTTCTTCTTTCAACCAGCAGAGGAGTGATTTGATCCAAGTGCACACAGATGCTAGGTCAGCACCCTAGCCCCCATTCCACAATGGGCATGGGAGGGGAATCTTGCCCCCCTTCATATATAGTTAAAGTGGAAAACTTGATGGCAAGAGCTCACACCACCACTCGATACTCAACTAGCAGAGAGGAGACTTGAACTAGCAGCCTTTAGTACCTGGGGCAGCTACACAAACCACAGAAACACCCTAGAAGTTACAAGAAGTGGAGTGGCCCAATTCTCATATCATATTTACTGATTCTAGCCTGCCACCAAGAGAAGAGGCTGAAGGAGACCCCACCTCCAAACATCTGCTTGTCCAGCACTTAGGCCATTCATTTGAGAAGTAAGAGATCAACATTCAAAGCCCTTCTCAGGGAGCATAAAGGAGAATTGAACCAACACTTGCATTATGCAAGGAGCAAAGATTCACACCATCAGCCTACAGGAAGATGTTTATGAACATCCTGACTATTTAGTGATATGACAGACCAGGCCAGGTCTGGGCACCACTGGGGGTATCTGCTCAGAAGGAATTGCTCAAACTCGGGGCTCCTTACAGCCCCTGACTGGAGACCCTTCCAAATAGGCCACAAAACAGTCACACCCAGCGCTTCAGTTGCCAATCCAACCAGCAGGAAGCCTCACGACCAAAACTCCTCAGACACCTCAGCACTTGTGTGCCACAATTAGCCCCTGGCCTAACACATGTGAGGGGTTATAGAACCCAATCTCACTTACCCAGAACAGGTCTTTCCAGTCCCAAAGAACCAGCCATGGTTCCCAGGTCAACTTACACTTTGGTCCTTACCCACAAGATCACGCTGAGCCAATCCTTTAGAATATAAAATCTAAAGGTTTATTAATAAAAGAAAGAAAAGCATGAGAGTAAGGTTATTAAACAAAATATATTACATGCACTGAATTACCAAGTTCTCAATGCAGGCTCTTAGCAGAGATGTTATAAACTGCTATCTTAAAAGTCTCTGGTTTACATCTTATGTCAGGATGGGCCAAAGATGCTGCCCAGCTTGCTGTTCCTTGCAAGGCTACATTTTGAATCAGTAGCAGAAGGAAGGCAAGATGGAGTCTGCCTCATGGCATTTGAGATCCATCCCTGGTATCTTTCAAGATGGAGCAGGTCACATGGCCAAGTGATCTACCTCTGTTTCGCATGCTAACAGCCATTGCAGGTGCCAGACATATTCCTCAGTTGTGTATTGGGCACCTAGAGAGCCATTGTCCCAGGAGCCTTGCTAATTAGCATAGTCACTGACTGAACATTCCTTGTCTTTGCTCTTTCTGGGTGTGTCTAGACTACAGGGATTTTTTTTAAAAGTGGCCTTTTTTCGAAAAATCTTTACCTGTATCTAGAGTGCTGCTCCGTTCTTTCGAAAGTAAATGAAAAGAATGCGGCAGTTTTTTCGACCACGGAAATCCTCATTTTACAAGGAATAACACGTTTTTTCAAAAGTGATCTCTCAAAAAAAAGGTGCTACGTAATGCAAACTGCGCTTTTTCAAAAGAGAGCATCCAGATTCTCTGGATGTCATGGACAGCAATACAGCCTAATAGGCACTAGGGAAGACAATGGTGTTCAGGGGGCATAGTCAACAATACAGCCAATAGACACTAGGGGGCACAATGGCCTAGGCTGAGGGACAGCAGTACATCCCAATGGCTACAAGGCGCAGCAATGGCTGGAGAAAGCACAGTCAGCAATACAGACGAATGGGCACTATGGGAAGCAATGGTGTTCGGGACACAGAGGGAGCAATAGAGGACAATGGGCACTAGGGGGGGTGTGATGTCCTAATGTGAGGGACAGCAGTACAGCCCAATGGTCACTAGGAGCAGCAATGGCTGGGGTAGGCACAGACAGCAATACAGCTAGTGGGCACTAGGGGATGCAATGGTGTTGGGGGCAGGGCAGAGACATCAATACATCCAATAGGCACTAGGGGTTGCAATGGCCTAGCCTCAGGAACAGCAGCACAACCCTATAAGGAGCACTATAAGGAGCAATGGCCACTGGTGAGGGACAGCAGTACAGCCCAATGGCCACTAGGGACAGCAAAGGCTGGAGAAGACAAGGACAGCAATACAGCCTAATAGGCAGTAGGGGATGTGATGCTGTTGGGGGAGGCAGAGACAGCAATAGAACCTAAAGGGCACTAGGGAAGACAATCAAGTTCAGGGTGTAGAAACAGCAATACAGCGCAAAAGCAACTAGGGGGTGCAATGGCCTAGGTTGAGGGACAACAGAACAGCTCAGTGGCCACAAGGGGCAGCAACGGATAGGGATCAATATAGCCTAATGGGCACTAGGGGACATGATGGGACCAGAGACAGCAATACAACCGCATGGGCATGAGAGGCTGAAATGGTGTTGGGGGCACACAGACAGCAATACAGCCCAATGGACACTAGGGGGTGCAATGGCCTAGGCTAAGGGACAGCAATACAGCTGATTCACACTGGGAGCTGTAATAGTGCTGCGGGTTCAGTGATAGCAATACAGAATAATAGGCAAAAGGGTGCGCATTGGCGTTGCGGGCTGAGAGACAGCAATACAGGCTAATGGCAGCAAGGGGGCGCAATTGTCTTACCTGCTCAGAGACAGCAATACAGACTAATAGGCACTAGGGGGCGCGTTGGCGTTGCGGGCCGAGGGACAGCAATACAGGCTAATGGCCACAAGGGGGCACAATTGTCTTAAGTGCTCAGAGACAGCAATACAGTCTAAAGGGCACAAGGGGGCACAATTGTCTTAGGTGCTCAGAGACAGCAATACATACTAATAGGCACTAGGGGGCGCGTTGGCGTTGCGGACTGAGGGACATTAATACAGGCTAATGGCCACAAGGGGGCGCAATTGTCTTAGGTGCTCAGAGACAGCAATACAGATTAATAGGCACTAGGAGGCGCGTTGGCGTTGCAGGCTGAGGGACAGCAATACAGGCTAATGGCCACAAGGGGGCACAATTGTCTTAGGTTCAAAGAGACAGCAATACAGTCTAAAGGGCACAAGGGGGCGCAATTGTCTTAGGTGCTCAGAGACAGCAATACAGACTAATAGGCACTAGGGGGCGCGATGGAGTTCCGGACCGAGGGACAGCAATACAGGCTAATGGCCACAAGGGGGCGCAATTGCCTTAGGTGCTCAGAGACAGCAATACAGGCTAACGGCCACAACGGGGCGCAATTGTCTTAGGTGCTCAGAGACAGCAATACAGACTAATAGGCACTAGGGGGCGCATTGGCGTTGCGGGCTGAGGGACAGCAATACAGGCTAATGGGCATAAGAGGGCGCAATTGCCTTAGGTGCTCAGAGACAGCAATACAGACTAACGGGTAGGGGGGGTGGCGAAATGGTGCTGGGGGCTCAGTGATAGCAATACAGACTAATAGGCACTAGGGGGCGCAATGGCGTTGCGGGCTGAGGGACAGCAATACAGGATAATGGCCACAAGGGGGCGCAATTGTCTTAGGTGCTCAGAGACAGCAATACAGGATAATGGTCACAAGGGGGCGCAATTGCCTTAGGTGCTCAGAGACAGCAATACAGACTAATAGGCACTAGGGGGCGCGTTGGCGTTGCGGGCCGAGGGACAGCAATACAGGCTAACGGCCACAAGGGGGCGCAATTGTCTAAGGTGCGCAGAGACAGCAATACAGACTAATAGGCACTAGGGGGCGCGATGGAGTTCCGGACCGAGGGACAGCAATACAGGCTAATGGCCACAAGGGGGCGCAATTGTCTTAGATGCTCAGAGACAGCAATACCGGATAATGGGCACAAGGGGGCGGACTTGCCTTAGGTGCTCCGAGACAGCAATACGGACTAATAGGCACTAGGGGGCGCGTTGGCTTTGCGGGCCGAGGGACAGCAATACAGGCTAATGGCCACAAGGGGGCGCAATTGCCTTAGGTGCTCAGAGTCAGCAATACAGGATAATGGCCACAAGGGGGCGCAATTGCCTTAGGTGCTCAGAGACAGCAATACAGGATAATGGCCACAAGGGGGCGCAATTGCCTTAGGTGCTCAGAGACAGCAATACAGGATAATGGCCACAAGGGGGCGCAATTGCCTTAGGTGCTCAGAGACAGCAATACAGGATAATGGCCACAAGGGGGCGCAATTGCCTTAGGTGCTCAGAGACAGCAATACAGGATAATGGCCACAAGGGGGCGCAATTGCCTTAGGTGCTCAGAGACAGCAATACAGGATAATGGCCACAAGGGGGCGCAATTGTCTTAGGTGCTCAGAGACAGCAATACAGGATAATGGCCACAAGGGGGCGCAATTGCCTTAGGTGCTCAGAGACAGCAATACAGACTAATAGGCACTAGGGGGCGCGTTGGCGTTGCGGGCCGAGGGACAGCAATACAGGCTAACGGCCACAAGGGGGCGCAATTGACTTAGGTGCGCAGAGACAGCAATACAGGATAATGGCCACAAGGGGGCGCAATTGCCTTAGGTACTCAGAGACAGCAATACAGGATAATGGGCACAAGGGGGCGCGTTGGCGTTGGGGACTGAGCGACAGCAATACAGGCTAATGGCCACAAGGGGGCGCAATTGTCTTAGGTGCTCAGAGACAGCAATACAGGATAATGGCCACAAGGGGGCGCAATTGCCTTAGGTGCTCAGAGACAGCAATACAGACTAACGGGTAGGGGGGGGCGAAATGGTGCTGGGGGCTCAGTGATAGCAATCCAGACTAATAGGCACTAGGGGGCGGATTGGCGTTGCGGGCTGAGGGACAGCAATACAGTCTAAAGGGCACAAGGGGGCGGAATTGTCTTAGTGGCTCAGAGACAGCAATACAGACTAATAGGCACTAGGGGGCGCAATCGTGTTGCGCGCCGAGAAAGACCAATACAGCCTCATGGGCACAAGAGGGCGCAATGGTGTTGGGGGCTCAGAGACAGCAATCCAGGCTGCCCGACACTCACTAAGGGGTGTAGAATAGTGATAGAAATGTAGCCGTGTTAGTCTGGGGTAGCTGAAGCAAAACGCAGGACAATGTAGCACTTTAAAGACTAACAAGATGGTTTATTAGATGATGAGCTTTCGCGGGCCAGACCCACTTCCTCAGAGGTCTGGCCCACGAAAGCTCATCACCTAATAAACCATCTTGATAGTCTTTAAAGTGCTACATTGTCCTGCATTTTGCTAAGGGGTGTAGAGAGGTGAAAATGGGTTAAGAGGTGTCTATATAGCTAGCACTAAGGGAACGAGCGGCAGGAGTGTGAAATGGAGGCGGAACGGTCCGTGGCTCTGAAACACTCTGACATTTGAGGGCCAAGGCTGTGGCCGTTGGCGAGGGAGTTTGTGGAAGAGAAGCCCGGTGGCATGCCATGCCATGTCCTGGCACTAGGGCTCAATGGCAGGCCTTGCACCGGTAGTTTTCTGCTGTATTTAATGCCGCCTGGCCGTGTGTGACCAAGGGCGGAATTTTGGGCGGGTAGGGGAGGCAGCAGCCGTGCGCTCCGGGAGGCGGCTTGCTCTTCATCCCGTACCCGCACGCTACGGGAGCGAGGGGAACGTAAGCAAGGAACGCAAGTGCTATCCCCTCGCTCCCTTAGCGTCTGGGCACGGGAGGAAAAGCAACCTGCGTCCGTCCCGCCGCCCGCCCGAAATCCCACCCTTGGCTAAATCCCTTAGCTAAATGACCATAAAAAAACCCAGGGACAAACGGCTTTCAGTGACACCGATGTAACTGCTCCAAATCAGAGGAGCTAGTTCAGATTCACACCAGTGTCTGAGGACAAAAAGTCAAGTTGAAAGGACTCCTGCGCTTTGATACGAGAGAACTGGCTCTTCCCTGCAGAGGAAGGCGTGGCTAGGGCACGAGACCTTCACGTGACCGAGAGAGGCGCGAGCAAAGGAGCCAATCAAAGAGAGGCGTCTGAAAGCAGCCAATCAGAGCCTCGCCGGGACATATAAAAGGAGCTGCAGCAGAGGTGAGCGCTATTTGCCGGTGGGGACTCCGAAGGTGAGGCTGGCGTCTGTGATGAGACTTGAGCGCTGCCGTTTTCGTTCCGCTGCTTCGTGAGTATTCCCCTCCCGTTGGGCCTGGAGTCTCCCCTTCGGCTGGGACCCTGCCCTGCATCCCTCACCCGCTCGGCCTAAAAACCCGTGCGCCTGGGGCCTGACTCTGCCTTGGGTGCCGTCCCACATGGGGGCGGCCGGGCCCGCGGCGTCCGGCCGCTTTTCCCCGGGGGCTGCGGGGCGGCCGGGCCCGCGGCGTCCGGCCGCTTTTCCCCGGGGGCTGCGGGGCGGCCGGGCCCGCGGCGTCCGGCCGCTTTTCCCCGGGGGCTGCGGGGCGGCCGGGCCCGCGGCGTCCGGCCGCTTTTCCCCGGGGGCTGCGGGGCGGCCGGGCCCGCGGCGTCCGGCCGCTTTTCCCCGGGGGCTGCGGGGCGGCCGGGCCCGCGGCGTCCGGCCGCTTTTCCCCGGGGGCTGCGGGGCGGCCGGGCCCGCGGCGTCCGGCCGCTTTTCCCCGGGGGCTGCGGGGCGGCCGGGCCCGCGGCGTCCGGCCGCTTTTCCCCGGGGGCTGCGGGGCGGCCGGGCCCGCGGCGTCCGGCCGCTTTTCCCCGGGGGCTGCGGGGCGGCCGGGCCCGCGGCGTCCGGCCGCTTTTCCCCGGGGGCTGCGGGGCGGCCGGGCCCGCGGCGTCCGGCCGCTTTTCCCCGGGGGCTGCGGGGCGGCCGGGCCCGCGGCGTCCGGCCGCTTTTCCCCGGGGGCTGCGGGGCGGCCGGGCCCGCGGCGTCGGGCCGCCTTTCCCCGGGGGCTGCGGGGCCTCCTGAGCTCAAGGGTCGGAGGTGAGGGCGGATCCTATGTACGTTGCTCTTCACGGTACTGCTCTCTCTCTCTCTCTCCCCTCAGGGTGCTAGGTCCGGCGCTCATTGACTGGCGGGAGTGGAGCGGGGACTTTGCAACTGTACTACATTACAGCTAGGAAGCTCTGGACTTTAGTTTAAGGGGTGGTTGCTGTGCTTAGGGGGCACTAGGAGCAGCAACGTGCACTACGGGAGACTTCCCCTCTTTCGCTCTGTGCTGACTATTAACCAGGGTGGCCACCTCTTTTTTCCTCCTTCCTGCCCCACAATATCACTCTCTGCCTCTGTCTAGTGTGTGTTAGGCAACCTAACATTTTCTCCTTGACTCTCTGCTTGCTGACCTGTGCCTGGTATATTAGAAGTGTATGTCTCTCCTCATCCTCTCGCCTTTATCTCTATGCCTCATCTGTTGTATTCAGGAGACTTTGTTCAGTTTAGCTGCCGCTTCCTGCCTATGGAAGCTCTCCTGTCCCTTTGTGCAATCTACCTGCTCCTCCTTCTCCCTTCCGCTCTTGGCTCTCTTCCACCCTAGTGCCCTGTGAAAACTATAACAGCTCTTTTTCCCCCCTTTCACCTCTGCTGGCTTCGTTTCCCCATTAGCTTTATAAGTGCCCCTTTGTCTTCAGTCATTTGCCCCTACTGCCCATTGTGTAGCAAAGCCTTCCATTTCTCCATCTGGTGCCCCTAAAGCCTGTTCCTCGGGATAGCCACCCTTCCTCCCACTCCTGCCTCGGGGGGCGTCCATGAGGCGCATAACCGTCCTTTTCTCCACTTTCCTTTCAGCTGTACTTAGTCCTGGTGTTGAGGTAGTTTGAGCCCCTGTCTCCTCTCAGTTTTTAATGGCCCTTGTGGGCTATAGTTGCCTCTGCTCCCCTTTCACTGTCTGCTGTCCTTCCTGCCCTTTTTGCAAGAGAGCTGCCCCTTTCTTGCCCCCCCGTAGCGGCTATGAAATAAGGGCGTCCTTTTCCCGCTTGTTCTTCATTATTGAGCCTATCCTCCCTCGGTCCCCTTTCATCCTCTGCGTGCCCTGGTGGGCGTTAAAATGTGGGTTTTGCCTCCTTCTCGCCTCCTCAGTCCGCTGCCCCTACAGCCCGTTGACTCTGAGGAGGGGACAGGGCAGCTTTACTGCATAACGACACCCCCTATGGCGTGGAGAGGGTAAACGGGGGTGAGGGGCGGGTCTCTGCACAGTGGACACTAGGAGCGGTAATGTAGTAGGAGGGCTCTTTGCCCTCTTGAACTCTCTGCTGCCCCTAGCGTCCATTAGCTTGTAAAGGGGGGGGGGAAACGGGACAATGGGCCTCACCCCCTGTGCTGTCCCCTAGTGGCCGTTGGGAGGTATAACATGTCTTCCTTCCCTCTTTTGCCCTGAGTGAGGGTTGGTTATGGAGGCTAGGCCGCCCCTGTTTTCTGCCCTGAGTTGTGCCTCTTAGCCTTTCGATCTGCCTTTCCCGCCTTTTGACCCTCTTGCCCCTTTCCTCGACCTTTCCCTGTTGTCCTAGTGCCCGTTGTACTTGAACTGCCTTCTTTTTCCCCTTCTCCCTCTCTGCTCCCCATTGTGCGTGTTACGGCCACCCTCCTCAATTTGCTCCCTCTATTGCTGTTGTGTGGTATACAAGTGCTTTTGCTCGGAGCTGACTATTAACCGGGGTGGCCTACTCTTTTTTCCTCCTCCCCGCCCCGCTATTTCACACTCTGCCTCTGCCTAGTGCGTGTTAGGCAACCTAACCTTTTCTCCTTGACTGTCTGCTCTCCTGTGCCTCTTACGTTAGAAATGTGTCTCTCTCCTCCTCCCCCCCTTTACCTCTATGCCTCATCTGTTGTATCCAGGAGACCTTGTTCAGTTTAGCTGCCGCTTCCTCCCTATAGAAGCTCTCCTTCCCCTTTGTGTGCTTTGTGCAATCTACCTGCTCCTCCTTCTCCCTTCCGCTCTTGGCTCTCTTCCACCCTAGTGCCCTGTGTAAACAATAACAGCTCTCTTCCCCCCTTTCACCTCTGCTGTGTTCGTTTCCCCATTAGCTTTATAAGTGCCCCTTTGTCTTCAGTCATTTGCCCCTACTGCCCATTGTGTAGTAAAGCCTTCCATTTTGCCATCTGGTGCCCCTAAAGCCTGTTCCTCAGGATAGCCACCCTTCCTTCCACTCCTGCCTCGGGGGCGTCCATGAGGCGCATAACCGTCCTTTTCTCCACTTTGCTTTCAGCTGTACTTAGTCGTGGTGTTGAGGTAGTTTGAGCCCCTGTCTCCTCTCAGTTTTTAATGGCCCTTGTGGGCTATAGTTGCCTCTGCTCCCCTTTCACTGTCTGCTGTCCTTCCTGCCCTTTTTGCAAGAGAGCTGCCCCTTTCTTGCCCCCGGTAGCGGCTATGAAATAAGGGCGTCCTTTTCCCGCTTGTTCTTCATTATTGAGCCTATCCTCCCTCGGTCCCCTTTCATCCTCTGCGTGCCCTGGTGGGCGTTAAAATGTGGGTTTTGCCGCCTCCTCGCCTCCTCAGTCCGCTGCCCCTACAGCCCGTTGACTCTGAGGAGGGGACAGGGCAGCTTTACTGCATAAGGACGCCCCCTATGGCGTGGAGAGGGTAAACGGGGGTGAGGGGCGGGTCCCTGCACAGTGACACTAGAAGGGGTAATGTAGTAAGGAGGGCTCTTTGCCCTCTTGAGCACTCTGCTGCCCCTAGCGTCCATTAGGTTGTAAAAGGAGGGCGTGGGGGGAAGGAACAATGGCCCTCAGCCCCTGTGCTGCCCCCTAGTGGCCGTTGGGAGGTAGAACATGTCTTCCCTCCCTCTTTTGCCATTTGTGAGGGTTGGTTATGGAGGCTAGGCGCCCCTGTTTTCTGCCCTGAGTTGTGCCTCTTAGCCTTTCGATCTGCCTTTCCCGCCTTTTGGCCCTCTTCTCCCTTTCCTCCTCCTCTCCCTGTTGTCCTAGTGCCCGTTGTACTTGGACTGCTTTCGTTCCCCTTCTCTCCTCCCCATTGTGCGTTACCTCCCCCTTCCTCAGTCTACCTGTAGTGTTGTTTTGTGGTATAGAAGTATCTACGCTCTGTGCTGGCTATTAACCGGGGTGGCCGCCTTTCCCTCTCTCCCACCATTTCACTCTCCATCTGCCTACTGCATGTTAGGTAATCTAGGCCTCCTCTCCTGTGCTTCAAAAGTTACGTGTGTCTTCTTCTCCTCCTCCTCCCCCCCCCCCCCTTCTATGCCTCCTCTGTTGTGTTCAGGAGACTTGGTTTAGTTCAGCCACCACTTTATTCCTGCTTTGAATTCTCTGCTGCCTCTCGTATTGCTTAGACTGTATAAGCGGTCCACCTCCGTCTCCTGCTGCTTCCCCCCAGTGGCCAATGTGAAGAATAGCCTTCTGGGGCTCTGCTCCCCATTGTGTCGGTTATGCAGGATAGGCACGCTTGTTCCTTCCCCTTCTTTTCTGCCCTCAGTGGTGCTCTTTAAGCTTTTTCTACCATCTTAGCCCAAGTGCTTATTGCGCAGTGTAGCTGACGCTTTTAATTTTACCGCTTGTGCCTAGTGTAATTGTGCTTAGTGTCCCCTTACCCATATACCTTATAGCAGTGGTCTCCAACCTTTCTACACCCGAGATCGCTTTTTAAATCTCCAAACAGGCGAAGATCTACCAGCCTGCCCCTTCCTTGAAGCCCCGCCCTCTCTATTCCCCTCCTGTCCATCACTTGCTATCCCCAGCCCTTACTTACAGACTCTGATAAACAGTTTATTTTTAAATTATGCGATGTTTAAAATTAAAATCATGTGTTTATAGTTATGAAATAAATGTTTTTTATTCATGCTATTTAAATCTAAAATGAAGCATTTATAATTATACATTTTGTGGGGACAGAGTTCTGCGGCGGGGGGCAGGGAAGAGGACAGGGTTCTGCAGCAGGGGACAGAGTGCCAGTGGGGAAAGGTTTCTGCAGCTGGGGACAGGGTGTCAGTGGGGACAGGAATAGAGACAGATTTCTGTAGCTGGGAACAGGGGAGTGGGAACAGAATTCTGTGGCTGGGGAGCGGGGTGCCAGTGGAGGCAGAGAGTCCCCTGCTTCTGCCTCCTCTCAGGATTCCACCCCAGAGGGAAAGCAGCGTGTGCCTGCCCCGGGGCTGAACTCCTCTCTTCTCTCCCCCCCCCCCCGCCCGCCCGTGCAGGGAAACCCAGTGCGTGCCTGCCCCGGGGTTGACTCACCCCTCCTGTGTGGTGCAGGGAGCCAATGCTCCCTCCCGCAGTACACCCGGCAGAGCAGCTAGCGCTACTTCGGGAATCGCTGGAAGTGGTGCTAAGCTGCAGGACTTCTGTCCATCCCCGGGAAGCCTACACTACCTCCATTTTCACTTTAGGTAGGTAGTGGGGCTTCTCGGGGGTGGGAGGGAAATGAGGGCGGGGCGGACAGGATGCCTCGCTATCGACTGGTCGTGGCCTCACGATTGACCAGTCGATCACGATCGACCTGTTGGTGACCACAGCCTTATAGTGATCTTGTCTGTTTTAAGCTAGTTTTTTTCCTTCATCAGACTTCCTCTAATTGGTCAACATGATGCCTGATGATGGAATTGGCACACAAGCGCTGTGGATGAGAACAAAAGAATTACGGTAAGGCTTCCCTTTCCCTAGTGTTACCATTCCTTCCATGTGTGCTCTTTAGCAGGTATAAATGCCCCTTGAACATGAAAGCATCTGCTACCTATAGCTTCTGTGGCTGACAATATACGCACCCTTTCCTCTCCTTTGATTCTCTTACCCTATTTTCCATTGTGGAATATAACGGCTTCTTTCCCATTATGTGTTTTTGTTGGTCCTCACGCTCTTCCTCAGTGTAGCTGCCGCTTATTTGATTGACGGTCCTCTGCTGTTTGCTCCCCTTAGGAAGAATAAAGATCCCTTACCCACTTTTCTCTTGAAACCTCCTAGTCCCCATTACTTGTACTCAGATTTGCTACCCTTTCCCTCCTTTTCTCTCCCTGGTGTGTTCCGTATTCAATGTTAGGCAGATGATCCTTTCCCTCTCACTCCTCAATGGAGCCAATACCCCCTTCTCACCTTCTATACTTTGATCTGAGCTAGGGAGCATACCTTCCATTTAGATTCCCGCTATGACCTTTTAGGCCATTGAACTCACCCATAAATCCCTCCTGGGTCCTCGCCTGTCGGGCGCTTGCTTGCCTGTTTGGCTCGTCGCGGCTGTCTGTATTGCCCCCTTCTTCAGCATGGCCGCCCCAAATTCCCCTGGGACCTTCTGCCTCCTGCAGTGGGTTTTACGCGGTAGAGCTGCCCTTTTTCCCCTCCTCAGAGTCAACGGGCAGTAGGGGCTGCGGACTGGGGGGGGGGGGGGAAAGGGCAGCTCTACTGCACGAGACCCAGTGTGGGATAGAGAAGGCGAAAGGGGAGTTTAGGGGCCAGGTGTGCTGCACGACGGGGCAATAGAGGTGGCGGCGGCGGCGGCGGCAGTGTCCCATATTGCCTGACGGCCACTAGGCGCAGCAGTCTAGCGAGGGAGCCGCTTGGCGCCCCCTCGTCCCTTTTCTGGTCCCAGTCCCCTTTTGGGCTTCCCCACACCCCTGTCCTCTGCTGCTCCGAGTGCCGGTTACGCCGTACAAGCTCCCCTTTGCCCGCTTCCCGTCTCGGCTCCAAGCTGGTGTTCCTTGGGCGGGGCCCGGGCCTCCTCTTGGCTGCCCTGCATCCATGCTCCTCCTAAGGGGTTGCTGTACGGTGTCGGTGCCCTTCCCTCTCCTGAGTCTCCTTAATGCTTCCTCCTTTCATACGGTAGAGCTGCCCCTTAGATACTCTCTCCCTCTTCAGCACTGCTGCCTCGTTTTCCCCTGTGTGCATTATAGCTGCCCTAGTGGGCCTTGGCCTCTAGTGCCCCTTGTACAGGTGTGGGCCGTTTGGTCGCCCTCTGCTGCCCCTCTCCTGCTCTCCTCTCGCTATGGCCCTTTAGGCCCTGGACCTCACCCGTCCCTCCTCGAGCCTCGGCTCTCGCTAGCGTCTTGTGAGGCCGAGGAAGTGTCCTCCGCTGAGCCCTGGTGACCGTTCTGCAATTTAGCCTCCCCCCTCTTTGTCCTATTGCGCGCCTCCCTCCCCCGGGCCGGTGCCCGTGATGCGGGTCGGACGCTTGCTTGCCCGTTTGGCTCGTCCCGGCTGTCTGTATTGCCCTTTCTTCAGCATGGCCTCCCCTAATTCCCCTGGGACCTTCTGCCTCCTGCAGTGGGTTTTACGCAGTAGAGCTGCCCTTTTTCCCCCCCTCAGTGTCAACGGGCAGTAGGGGCCGCGGACTGGGAGGGGGGGGGGAAAGGGCAGCTCTACTGCACGAGACCCAGTGTGGGATAGAGAAGGCGAAAGGGGAGTTTAGGGGCCAGGTGTGCTGCCTGACGGGGCAATAGAGGCGGCGGCAGTGTCCCATATTGCCTGACGGCCACTAGGCGCAGCAGTCTAGAGAGGGAGCCGCTTGGCGCCCCTTCGTCCCTTTTCTTGTCCCAGTCCCCTTTTGGGCTTCCCCACGCCCCTGTCCTCTGCTGCTCCGAGTGCCCGTTACGCCGTACAGGCTCCCCTTTGCCCGCTTCCCGTCTCGGCTCCAAGCTGGTGTTCCTTGGGCGGGGCCCGGGCCTCCTCTTGGCTGCCCTGCATCCATGCTCCTCCTAAGGGGTTGCTGTACGGTGTCGGTGCCCTTCCCTCTCCTGAGTCTCCTTAATGCTTCCTCCTTTCATACGGTAGAGCTGCCCCTTAGACGCTCTCTCCCTCTTCAGCACTGCTGCCTCGTTTTCCCCTGTGTGCATTATAGCTGCCCGAGTGGGCCTTGGTCTCTAGTGCCCCTTGTACAGGTGTGGGCCGTTTGGTCGCCGTCTGCTGCCCCTCTCCTGCTCTCCTCCCGCTATGGCCCTTTAGGCCGCTGACCTCACTCGTCCATCCCTCCTGGGTCCTCGCCTGTCCCCCCGCTGTTTGGGAGGCGATCCACCGGGCCTCTCTGGCCCTTCCCCCCGCCCACTCCTGCTGCGCCCTAGTGGCCATTCTAAGGTATAGCGCTCCCCCTTCTCCTAGTCAAGGTGCCTTTTGGTAACTGGGTTTGGTTCTTTAAAGGATTTGAAACTACAGACAGAGGAATACTCTTTTTAGGGTCAAACAAAGACTTTTTTATTTTTTCTATTTAAATCAATTTACTATTCTTGATTTTTTTTTTAAGACAATATAATATACAAAGAAAAAGTAAAAAAAAATAGTACAGTTAAAAAAAGCAAGAAATAAAAACTTCTCTTCCAGAGATACCCTCCTGATTTACTTTTAAACAATTTATGGAGTTAACAAATATATAATATTTATGTTAAGAAAGATAGAAGCATTGCTTAGGTTCAGGAGATATTCTTTTGTTTATGTTTTTTCTGTCTTTGTGTTTTTCGTTGGAACTCACCACTGGTGTTCGTTCTTTTTTGGAGTTTATTTGTTCCCCTTTCGGAGCTTATGTACGGCAGCGAGATTCAGCGCCGGGGAGGGAGCTTTGGTTGATCAGACTTAGGATTTTGGATTCGCAACCCGTCCACTCTTGGTCTGTTTCAGCTAACTTTATATATCTTGCTTGGGTATTTTGGTGGTACTCCTCCACTCGCTTGACAATTGCTGACATTAGATTTTTGTTGTCTTATTCTGGTTTTACAAAAACTTTCGTCTGCTCCTTTTGGGGTAATTAGCACTTTTGTTGCATACCTCTGTCTGAGTTATTTACTTCTTTAAAAGCGGCGGGGTTATTGTTGGTCATCTAATCAAATTTTGTTTTCATTTTTATCTCCTGTATCTCAGAATGCTGACTTGCTTTGACACTTACAATTAAACTAGTGCTCATTTGACATATTCTGGGTAGGCTTTAACACATCCTTTTGAGTCAAATGAGACACTTTAATTACAATAACTTTATTTCCCTCTGTGCTTGTGGATTTGCTATTTGCTCGTTTTCTATTTGTTTTATTTTCATAAATGTTATAGTTTGTTTTTGGGAAAATTTTTTACACATATAGAATATTCTTATTACAATTATTAATATTATTATTGTACAAATAATCTAAAACTCTTTTTTTGATATCAACATGGATAAAAAGTTTTAAACACTTGCTTTTTGTCGTCTTGTACTTTTTATACTTAATTGTTTTATCTAAATTATGTAATACGTTTACTATTGTTATGGGTGATTCGTTTACGTGTTTTACAGTTTGATTCTTGATTGCTAGCTTAATACATTTTCTAACTTTTAACAAAATGTTCTAATTTCGTTTCTTTACGTCTAGATTTATAACTTCTATTTTTTGTAAGTTTAGTTTTTGTATTGTGAAATGCTCTACTGGTAATATTACTTGGGTGTCTTGGAAAGTTTGTTTTGTTATGGCTTTCATTTCTTTTGTTAAAAATCGGATCTACGACACTATATTTTGTTCAGTAGTCTTATTGCTTTTTTTAGTGCAGTTGTAACTCATTTGTGTTAAGTTTTATAGTTTGTTTACATTACGAAAAGGTACGGTGACATTCATTTTAACTGGTATAACATAACATTTATTATGCATTATTTTTTTGCTTAACAATTGCTAAATTGAGTCACTACAGTGACAAACAATTAAATGGGTTTGGTTAGAGCTTATGTATTCTTTACATTTATTTGGTAACTAATTAATTTTACTCGTTAATGTGGACACAACTTTTTGTCTATTAAACAATGCTGGTTTACACATCTTGAACTTTTCTGAACTATTACATTAATGCTTAGGTGTAGAAACTATTCTTTTTGTTTATACTTCACTTGTTTCTTTATATCTTTCTTGTTGGTATAATTATTGCTTCTTATCTTATATTAATTCTATGGGATGTTATTTCATGACTGATTTGTGCTGTATCTGGTATTTTGACGAATGGTGCTTTTTTACTTATCCCTCTCTCATCTTTCTTAATTTTTTGCAATAATTTTTTTCTAAAACTACTACTACTACTACTACTGTACAAACTTATGCAATTTAGATTATTTAAATACATAGATATATTTTTACTTTATTCTTGTTTTATCGGCATTTGTATTAGATATGTTTACAGCTGTATTTACTTAATGTAATAATTTTGCCGTTTCAGCTTTTTCATGGTGACTATTATTTTTCTACTTAATGAATTAATTGCTAACAAATCTGGTTTTACATCCTCCTCCCATTGCTTTAATAATTTTTTTGGTTGCTTATATATCTTCTTTTCTTTTTTCGTGACTTTCATGTTGTGCAATTTATACTATGTTCTATTCTTTCTTTCTTTTTTATATGCTGGTTGCAATCTTATTATTACTCTTCCTGTTTTTGTTGGTTGTAAATTTGAGGGGGGTATTACAACTGTTAATGTTGGAAGGGTTGCATTACTATCTGATGTAGCTAAGGCTGTGGTTCCAGATAGTGGAATTGTTACAAATGTGGTTTGGATCTATGGGTTGTGTGTTTCTGTTGGGTTGCTAATATTAAGCTATACGCCATATAATGGTGTTATGCTAAAGCTAAATAAACTTTGGTTTGGGGCTTGTATGCTTATCATTGTATGGGGGGGAGAGGGGGGAGTGTGCGCTTTCATATGATTTGTTTACTTAATTGTTCATGTTAGCTTTAATACTATACAAGCGGGACATATTCTAACTGGTATCATTTTGTTGAATTATAACTAGAGTTTGATTTACAGGCAGTCCCCGGGTTACGTACAAGATGGGGACTGTAGGTTTGTTCTTAAGTTGAATTTGTATGTAAGTCGGAACTGGTACATACTGTAGGGGAAACTCTAGCCAAACATTTCTCCAGAGCTCAGTTTTATTCTCCCACACCTCACTTCCCTCAGTCCTTTATTCTCAAGCTGAGGTGTCTGCTGAGAAAAGCCGCTCCGCGTCTCCCTGGTCCGCTGGGGGGAAGCAGCGAGTGCAGGGTTGCCTCACCCCGTTTGTAAGTAGGGATCCGATGTAAGTCGGATCCATGTAACCCGGGGACTGCCTGTACTTCTTCTTTCCTAGTGGGGGTGGTATAGTTTATTTTACACACTTGCCACTGGGCTGGTTTGTTAGCTAATTTAGTTTGGGTGGTGGTGGTGTTTTTGACTTGGGTCTAGTTTTGTTGTAATGGATCATACTTACTATTTAAGCTGGTCTATCTTGCACTGTTAACGTGATTTTTAGTGATGATGAACAACTTGTAATATATAATCTTGTGGAACTGTTAATTTCATTCTTTACTACTTAGCTAATTATGGTGTGCTAATCTTTTTCTTGTTTTTGTTGTGATTACATAGGTGAATGGTAACTTTTTTGGTCTTTCTAATGCTACTCTTTTCTCTTTATTTTTCGTTGGCTATACAATCTATATTTTTTCTCTTTGCTTTATAGGAGGGCTTTTTTTAGTTTGGTTGCTGCTTGGGTTTTATATCTGGCTGTCGGCTTGTATGTTCATTTACATTTAATAAAACTGTATCTAATACTAGGTGTTAACCTTTAAAGGTGCTATTTTTAGTTGCTGTTTTAAGGTATCAGTTTTCTTTTCTGCTACTTTGTTGGATTGAGGATGGTATGGGAAATTTAAATGCTATGTTATGCCTTTTTCTATGGACTATTGTTCTAATTTTTTACTTCTAAATGGTGGGCTTCTATCTGATTGTATTATTTGTGGGCGTCTTTAAGCTGCTATTATTTTTTCTAAGGCTTTTAGTATGTGTTTTGCTTTTGGTTTTTTAAAAAGGAATTACTATAGTACTCTGATTTCTTAACTCTACCACAACTACTCGCTTTGGGTATTGTTTAGCACTCGGTAATGGTCTTATTATAAATCTGTTTGCTAATGGTTTCCTGGTTTATGATATTCTGGGTTATATGCTTTATTAGGCATATTTTAGCTGATTTATACGTTTAGTATTGTGACAAATTTTACAGGCTTTTATGTATTTTTTCATGTTCTTTTATTTTAATTCTTGATTCTCTTCCTGTATATATTGCTTTATCTATTCTCTTTCTTTTTGTGTCTTCAAAGTGGCTTGTGTATTCATGTAAGTATTTTATGAATGGATTTACTTCTTCTTTTTCTTTGTTTTTTTCTACTAACACTTTAAATTCTTGCAATTCTTTATCTAGTTGTTTGTGGTTAGTGTTGTATCTTTCTTTATGGCTAGGGATATGTTTTACTGATGTACCACTTACGTGATTTCTGATGATGGTCTATATTTCTCTCCACCCTGCATGTGTTTCAATGTCTGTGTTCTTTTTTAACAGTCTTTTTATACCATACATACTATCTATGCTTAATTTTTATGGTGACTTTCTTGTGTATGTTGTAATCTTATTCTAACTTTTTCTACTTCTGCTTCTTTTCTTTTAACACAATAAAGAACTTGTTTTCACATTTGGTACAGTAATATCTTGCTTTTGTTTTTCCCCCTTTCATGCTTTTATCTGTTAATATCTAGGGTGTTTCTGTTATTCTTGGTGTAGCTTTTGGGGCTTTAGGGCATTACATTTTTTCTTAGTTTAACATTTGACTAACTAGCTCGCTATAATACAGTTTTTCTTAAGTATTTGTCTGGCTTTCAAAGTTTGGTGGTATTATTTTTATGGTAAGCTATGCTAAAGCTGACACTTTTGGAGTGTGTAAAGTAAGACTTACACTTGTCATTAAAAAAGTACTTATCTTTTATTTTATTAAACTTATAATAGTTTTCTATATTCACTATAATGTTTTGGGGGTTTGTTAAATTGCAAAATCAATTTATCTACTTTTTCTTGTTTTTCTCTTTGTGTTACCCACTCTTCATTCTAGTTAATTTGTAATTCTCTTGGGGGTTTCTTAGGGTCTTACTTTTTTAATAGAGTGGGGTGTTACAAATTTTGGTTTAATTCTATTAAGGCTGCTTGGGCTTTTTCATTGTAGATAATTAAATCTTTCTTTCTTTCTTTTTAATAATTTCAATAAGGGTTTTATTTTATGTCTTAACTGTTGAATACTTGCTTCATTATAATTTACTATGCTTAAAACTTCTTGTAGCTGTTTGTGGGTTTTCGGAGGGTTATTTAACTACTTACTTACACCATTGGGGTAAGTTGTACTTATTGTTTTATTTTCTATCACTTGAATTCTTAGAAGGGAGTATTTACTTTGGGCTATAGTTACTTTTCTTTCGTTTATTTGCTATCTTTGAGTGGTTAAGTGTTCTATAGCTTCTTGTGTCTTGTCTCTTCTTAAAAGGTCATCTACATAGTATATTATTCGGGGATCTTGTTCTTAACTTTGTTGACTAAGGGTATACTTTATGGCATCTGTTGCTAATGTGCTGGTGAATTTTTATAACCTTGGGGGTAATGCGTTCCACCTATAGTATTTTCTTCTAATTGAAAAATTTAAGGTTCTTTTTTATAGGTATACTATAAAACATATCGTTTAAATCTATTAGTGCTCTTTATTTTAATTCTTCTTTTTCTTTTAAATATTGTTCTATAGTTGGTTTGTTTTAGGGGGGGTGGTGGTAAAGGCAACTGGTTGTATTGCTTCATTTATTTTTCTATAATCTCTTTTCTCTTTTTTTTTCTTTTTTTTTTTTTGGTATTCTTTATGCTGGACTTTTATATTGGGTGTGTAATACTTGTTTAATTTATTAGTAACTCTTTTAATGACTGATTAATGGGTTCTTTTCTTTCTGCTTTTGTTGGTATACTATTCACCTTTTGTGACATGGAATTTTTCATTGGATATTTGTATTGATAATACTGTTTTTAAATTCTGTCGTATTGTTGGATTCTGTATTATTATATTTATGCTTAGTATATTCTTTTCTTTTAGTACTACTGTGGTTTTTGTTACATTCTGTTTTTGTTTTACTTTTATTACTTCTGGTTGATACATTTTATCTTCATTTAGTCTTGACGTTCATATTTTACGTTTTCTTTTTTAATGTGGTACTTTTGCTTCATTTATTATGGTTATTTGGGCTTTTGTATCTAATAACTATTTAAATTGTTCATAATTCTTGGTGTTCTAATTTAATACTTCAGCACTTATATAAATTCTATTATCTTTTTTTCTTGGATTGTTTCGGGGCTTCTGCTACTCGTTTTTTGATTTAGAGAATTTTTGTCTATTCCTGCTATCTTTTTTTTTTTCTATTGCTGCTTGTTTCTGTTCTTGGGGCGTTATCTTTTTAAAATCTGGTTTACTGTATCTATTTCTTAACAGAAAACTAAATATGGCTTTTTCTTCTGTGTTTGGGTCTTTCCCCTTCTTCGGGGTTTGGAAATTTTCGCACGTTTTACGCGTGTCTCTCGGGGGATCGTATGTTGGTGCTGAGGTATGTTTGCGTACTACTTTTAAATCATTTATAGTTTCTAATATTCCCCAAACACTAGTCTTTGTTAGGGCTGTTGGCTACAATTTTAGGCTTTGGTTTCTTTCGTTCTCTTCTACTCTTTGCTATACTGTTTGTGGTGTTACTTTGTCTTCTTGTTATCAGACCTGGATCTTGTATATATTTAAATTGGTGAGGATCAGCTCTCTGTGCTGCTGTTAACTGTTTTTGGCTTTTTTCAACTAGTGCTAAAGTACACGGACCCCTTTAGTTGGATCTCATTTGTCGGCAGTTAAATATTTTCTTTTCTTTTTTTTAGCATATTTTATAAGGTCTTCTAGTACTTGTTAGTTGTTTGACTTGGCAATTTTAATATTTCTGGGCTACTTCTATTTCGGTACGGATCTGTCGCGTATCGGCTGTTCTTTCTAATATGTTTTGCAGTTTTTTCTAATTTGTTTCTTTAGATGGGGTTTTTTGTGTTACGTCTGGTAATAGTATTTTGCAATCTTTTAACTTTTATTTTGCTAGATCATTATTAGCTATTAAACATCTTAACTTTGAACATGTTACATGTAGGGTTATAGGTATGATTTTTTTTTCCCCTATTGCTAGAAGTGCTCTTATTTTGAGCATGTTTTTCTTCCCTTTCATCTTTATTACGATAGAACTAGTGGTTGAGAGGTTTTATACCTTCTGTTTTGTTTAACTTATCAAAAGGGCATCTTCTGCTCTTGTCAAATCCTGTTCGTGACGCCATTTTGGTAACTGGGTTTGGTTCTTTAAAGGATTTGAAACTACAGACAGAGGAATACTTTTTTTTTTTTTTTAGGGTCAAACAGATTTTTTCTATTTACTTTATAATTAATTTTCTATTGAAATCAATTTACTATTTTTGATTTTTTAAGACCATATAATATACAAAGAAAGTAGAAAAATAATACAGTTAAAAAAAAAAAAAAAACCCCAAGAAATACTAACTTCTCTTACAGATATACACTCCTGATTTACTTTTAAACAATTTATGGAGTTAACAAATATATAATCTTTATGTTAAGAAAGATAGAAGCTTTGCTTAGATTCAGGAGATATTCTTTTCTTTGTTTTTTCTTTCCTTAGATTTTTTGTTGCAACTTACGACTGGTGTTCGTTCTTTTTTTAGAGTTTATTTGTTCCCCTTTCGGAGCTTATGTACGGCAGCGAGATTCAGCGCCAAAGAGGGAGCTTTAGTTGATTAAATTTAGTTTTTTAGATTCGCAACCCGTCCACTCTTAGTCTGTTTCAGCTAACTTGTTTTAGTATTTTTAGTACTCCTCCACTCGCTTGACAATTGCTGACATTAGATTTTTGTTGTCTTATTCTGTTTTTACAAAAACTTTCGTCTGCTCCTTTTGAGGTAATTAGCACATTTGTTGCATACTGCTGTCTGAGTTACTTACTCGTTTAAAAGCGGCGGGGTTATTGTTGGTCATCTAATCAAATTTTGTTTTCATTTTTATCTCCTGTATCTCACAATGCTGCCTCTCTTTGACAGTTACAATTAAACTAGTGCTCATTTGACATATTCCAAGTAAGCTTCAACACATCCTTTTCACAGTAGGCAAAAGAGACGGCCCTTTTCTCTTTGACACGCTTCTTCTGTCTGCAGTGCCCGCGAGCTCCTAGAGCTGCCCTGTCCCTGCTTTTCAGCGTCTGTGTCCACCAGGGCAGCATAGCACGCACTCCTTTTAGTCCTTTTCTGCCCCGGGTGCCCTTTCGCACTCTCTCCTTCCGCTCTGGCCCCAAGTGCCCAGCATATAGGTGGGCCTCTTTGCCCCCTTAGCCGCATAAACACCTCCTCTCCTCCCGCTATGGCCTTTTAGGCCCTGGACCTCACCCGTCCCTCCTTGAGCCTCGGCTCTCCCTAGCGTCTTGTGAGGCCGAGGAAGTGTCCTCTGCTGAGCCCTGGTGACCATTCCGCAGTTTGGCCTCCCCTTTTTCCTATTGCGCGCCCCCCCCCCCCCCCCCCCCCCGGGGCCGGTACCCGTGATGCGGGTCGGGCGCTTGCTTGCCCGCTCGGCTCGTCCCGGCTGTCTGTATTGCCCCCTTCTTCAGCGTGGCCGCCCCTAATTCCCCTGGGACCTTCTGCCTCCTGCAGTGGGCTTTACGCGGTAGAGCTGCCCTTTTTCCCCTCCTCAGAGTCAACGGGCAGTAGGGGCCGCGGACTGGGGGGGGGGGGGGGGGGAAGGGCAGCTCTACTGCACGAGACCCAGTGTGGGATAGAGAAGGCGAAAGGGGAGTTTAGGGGCCAGGTGTGCTGCATGACGGGGCAATAGAGGCGGCGGCGGCGGCAGTGTCCGTGTTGCCTGACGGCCACTAGGGAGCCGCTTGGCGCCCTCTAGTCCCTTTTCTGGACCCAGTCCCCTTTTGGCTTCCCCATGCCCCTGTCCTCTGCTGCTCCGAGTGCCCGTTACGCCGTACAGGCTCCCCTTTGCCCGCTTCCCTTCTCGGCTCCAAGCTGCTGTTCCTTGGGCGTGGCCCGGGCCTCCTCTTGGCTGCCCTGCATCCATGCTCCTCCTAAGGGGTGCTGTACGGTGTCGGTGCCCTTCCCTCTCCTGAGTCTCCTTAATGCTTCCTCCTTTCATACGGTAGGGCTGCCCCTTAGACACTCTCTCCCTCTTCAGTACTGCTGCCTGGCTTTCCCCTCAGGCCCTGTGTGCATTATAGCTGCCCGCGTGGGCCTTGCCTGTCGCCTTGGCCCCTAGTGCCCGTTGTACAGGTGTGGCCGTTGGGTTGCCCTCTGCTGCCCCTTAGGCTGGGCAGCGGCCCCTTTCCTGCTCTCCTCCCGCTATGGCCCTTTAGACCGTTGACCTCACCCGTCCATCCCTCCTGGCTCCTCGCCTGTCCCCGCTGTTTGGGAGGCGAACCACCGGGCCTCGCTGGCCCTTCCCCCCCACTCGCTTCTGCCGCGCCCTAGTGGCCATTCTAAGGTATAGCGCCCCCCTTCTCCAGTGTCCCCTTTCCCCCAGTTGCCACCAGGGCAGGATAGCACGCACTCCTTTTAGTACTTTTCTTACCTAGGTGCCCGTTCCCTCTCTCCTTCCACTCTGGCCCCTAGTGCCCGGCATAGAGGTCTGCTTAGTAGGCAGCAGGGTAGCACCATCATGCCATTTTTGAAGGGTTTTTTTTTTTTTGGTCTCTCGTGCTCTTTTCCCCTGTACTTTTCTTCCTTCCTTTTCTCCCTACTCTAATGGGTCATGATAGTGTGTCAGGTGCCCTTCCTTCTCCTCAGTCTCCTAAGGGTTAAGTTCTTAGCACATGTTTTCAGCCCAGTGCCCCATTACTAGATTTTAAAGGGAGCAGCCAGATAACTGCTGCGTCCACAGGGGGTTGTGTACGTAGGAGCCGATGTGAGGTGTGAAATGAAAGCTTATGTTCTAATGATTCTGTGTGTGTGGTTCATGTACTTTTATGATGTCTATATGTTGAATTATGGATATGGACTTTGTGCTGATACTGGCCTGAAGTGCCTTTTTATAGGGACGGATGTCCAGTCAATGACTCTGGTAATTAGCAATGGCTCTCAAGGTGCCCAATACACACTTGCAGAATGTGTCTGGGACCGTCAAGCCAGCCAATATCATAGCTTGTGACATGAGACTAAGGGATAGGTCACTTGGCCATGTCACCTGCTCCAGCTTGGAAGATACCAGGGGAGAATATAAAACGCCATGAGGTGGACTGCATCTTGCCTTCAAATCTGCTACTGATTCCAGATGCAGCCTTGCCAGGAACAGCGAGACTGGAAGACTTGTTGGCCCATCCTGACATAGGATGTAAACCAGAGACTTTTAAGATAGCAGTTTGTGACATGTCTGCCTGGAGCCTGCATTGAGAATTTGGTGATTCAATGCATGTAATGTATTCTCCTTAACAACCTTACTCTCGTGCTTTTCTTTCTTTTATTAATAAACCTTTAGGTTTTAGATTCTGAAGGATTGGCTCAGCGTGATCTTGTGGGTAAGATCCGAAGTATAAACTGACCGGGGATTTGTGGATGGTTCTTTGGGACTGGAAAGACCTGTTTGGGGTAGGTGAGATTTGGTTCTATCACCCCCTCACCTGTGTGCAGACTTGGGGCTGATTGTGGCGCACGGAGAGTTGGGGTGTCAGAGGGGTTTTGCTCTTGAGGTTTCCTGCTGTGGTTGGATTGGCAGCTGAAGTGCTCTGCGTGACTGGTATATGACCTGTTTGCAAATAGTCTCCAGTCTGGGGCTGTAATGAGCCGCCCTGGGTTTTGAGCAATTCGCCCTCAGTGGATGCCCTCAGCAGTGCCCAGACCCGGCCTGGTCCATCACGCCCATTGAGTATTTTAGGAACCGCTTTATCCTCTGCAGTCTAGTCCCAAATGTGACCGTTTGCATTCCGTAATAGGTCTTAAGTAATGTTGCCATTGGCTTTTGCTTGTTGCCTGAGGAGGAGAAAAAGGCCGTATGTTCCTTCAGAATACCCAGTGTAACACGTGAAAGCAAGGCCAGTTTTTTAAGTCTGTCTTCATATAGGTACTGTTGTATAGATTTTCTGCCTTGTTGTTTGTCTGCACTCTTTCTAGTTTGTGATCGTCTTCAATGAAACGTAGTTCCAGAAACTGGATGCCATATTGAAATGGACGCCTGATTGCTGAGGACTGGAATAGAAGAATTATGGTAAGTCTCCCACTATTCACTGCGTACGTCTTCTGCCATTAGTGCTTTTTAGGAGATATAGCTGCCCCCTTCTGCTACTCCCGGTTCCCCGATAAAAGATATAACCTCCTCTTTTCCCTATTGATTGTAATGTGTCCTAATGCCAACAGGAGCTGGAGCTGTCCCCCTACTCCTTGTGCCCGTTTTTGAATATGGCCTCTCCCTCTCTCTTTTCATTGTGGGATCCTTCCTCTTCAGTAGGAAGCCTTGCCATCTAACATTTCGCTGTTGGTTCTGTTTCCACATACACACACACACACACACACACACACACAGCTGTTCTGGACTTAGCATCTTGACTCACAAAGGTACTTAGACACAAACTCAGGAGTTGAAGTGTGAATCTGAATTCAGGTGTCTAAATTCCAGTTTTACTCTGCCACTGAACCTTATAGGCACCTAAGTTGACTTGGCGCCTGAGCTTTCAGAGTAGATGTTCCCCGCAAGCCTATCTTTCTGATTCCTCACAGATGATAGATCACCTCTCTAGCACTCCAGATGCCTATTGCCCATCAAAACCCCAATGGAAAACAGGAGTTCACCTGCCAATTGCACATGTGGGGGCCCATCTGAAAAGTTGGTTCCTAGGCCGTTTTGCATTCATAATCTGGGCAGCGAAGACTGTATCACCATGGGCTTTACAAGCCAGGGGTCAGTGCTCTCCCCAAACTGAGAGTTTAAGGTTCAGTTCTCCCCTTTGCCTGGTTCTCAGGCTAGTGTCATTCTGAGGCGGTGTCTACACTAAAATTAAGTTCAATGGCTGTGGACATACCCAGTCACTGTGTCGGTGCAGTACATCCTCACTAGCAGTGCTAGCATTGATGCAGAGCGCAGTGCACCGTGTGACAAAGGACATTTGTCCCAGGTTTTGTCACCGTGCCTGTGACCTGCACAGCACAGGCAGATACATGACCCTGGTCGCCCTGGCAACCACAATCCAAGGGCCCTCACCAGCCTTGTTAATGTTAGTGAGTGTGATATGTTCTTACTGTTTTCCTTTAATCCTAGATAATGGGCCCAGGACCCAAGGATCATCACGCCAGCTTGAGGCGGCATCGTCCTCCTGTATACGCATCATAACTTTTTTAGACAAAAGTTGCCATTGAATTGTCTGGCTTTTTTTGTTTGGTTTACTTAGCTTGTTAGGAATAACTACCTGTATTACTGATAAGAAGTTTAATTGGCGATGGGCGGAGTTGCTGTGTAACCTTCATAGTAGATTGGCTTATGTGCTCATTTGGTCTTGCTGCTAGAACCTATGGAATTGCTTGCCCTCCGTCCGCCGCGCCCCTCCTCCCCGATATAATGTATTGTAATGTTTTGCTTAACCAGTGTGTTCCAGCTTAACCCCTGGTTCTCGCTCGACCAGTGCTGTGTGTAATAAATCCTCCGACTTGTTTTCACCACATCCAGAGTGTTGAGACCTTATTCCTAACAAGTAGCTACATCTACTTGAGCTGTGCCGGAAAGGTGCCCTCGAGCCCAGATCCCACACTCCTGCAACGGTCCCTATTTCCAGACTCTGCAGCCCCATCCCGCTCCTGCACCCTTCTTCCTGCCCATAACCCTGCACCACCACACTCTAGCACCCTCTCACGCCCAGACCCCACACCTTCCCCCCCCCCCTCCCAGCCTGCTCCTGAACCCTCTCTCCTGCCCGCATTCTATGTTCCTGGCTCGCGCCCCCTCCCCCCCGCCAGACCTTGCTCTAGCAGCACACGGAGCCCCCCTCATTTTTGATCCCATCTTAGACACTAGCAGGGCCCCACAACTTCCACTAGCCCCAGCCTAAGGCAGACTTTTGAAAAACATGGTCAAAAAGTATTGCTTGTTTGCCATTGATATCGGGGTGGGAGTAAACTGCATCATGAGAGGTCTAAGGCAGGTTCCAATAACCCCTGTGACAATGTGCAAGTCTCATAAGGTTTTGCAAGTCTTTCCTACAATTGCTTGCAGCTAGGGTGTGTGGCTGGCTGGGGGGGGGGGGGGGGGGGGGGGAGAAGAAGTCATGTTCCCACCAAGATTTTTCCATCCCTAGCAGAGTGAGTTTTGTCTTGTGTGCCAATATTGAGGTCACATGTGCTTGTTCAGACCTGTGCCACCCTCCTCATTAATGTATATCTTAGTATATATTTTAAATTGTTATATAAGCAGGAATACTCCAACAAGGGATAGTTAAAAATGGGGGGGGGGGGGGGAGAGGGGGCTAAAGTTGTTGAGCAAGAAAAAGGACACCAAGAGTTAAATTAAAAAAAAAAATATTAAAAAAGTATGGCCCCTTTAAGAAATGCTTTTGAGGCTTTTTGGCCCTAACAGGTTGCTTGTCTTCCTGTGCTGGGACAGGACAGCTCCCCTGTGGAACCAGGTAAGCCCCTGGGGTTTTTGTCTCCTGGCCAGAAAATACCAGACACTTTAGGTATTTTAAAATACCTAAGTCCGGTGTTGTCTGATTTTTTGCCAGACGGGTGAAAATACCAGGTGGTCAGGTTCAATACCAGACACCTGGCAACCCTACACCATTTCGCCAACACCACCCCCATCTGAGCCCTGCCGCCATCCTGACCTTGCTCCTCTGCCCAGCAGCTTCCTGCTATGGGCTCCTGTGTGGGATACACTTGCCTTCTCCGTTGGAGCTTTCCCAGCGGCGTGGGGTCCATGCGGCCTGACCTGTGTGCAGCTAGGCAGCCACCATGGGGCTCTGGCACCAGCTCCAGCCTTGGAGAAGTGCTGAAGCTGGGGCAGGGCCGCATGATGGGAAACTGCCCTGTATGCCAAGTCCGGAGCTCAGGTGGTGGCTTGGCTGTTCCTGGGGCTGCAGTGTTGTTTTTAGCAGTTCAAATTAATCAGGATTCTATAGTTCCTGTCTCCTGGCCCCGCTTAAAGCCGCAGGCACCCTGACTAAGCCTTGTGGCAGGAAGCAATACAGCCTAATAGACACACAGGGGTGCAAGGGTGTTGAGGCTGTCATGTTACTGGATTTTAAGGGGATCAGACAGGTCACTGCTGCATCCATGGGGGGGGGGGGGAGACGGACGGGACGGGACGTGTTTGCCCCCAAAGCCTGTACAAAGGGGGCCCAATGAGGTGTCAAATTAAAGTTTATGTTCTATTAATTCTGTATGTTCATTTACTTGTATGATATCTGTATGTGGAATTTTAAATATGTATTCTGTGCTTCTACTGGAAGATTGTCTGAGACAGATCAAAGGCCCAGGAAAGTTCAGTCAGTAACCATGCTAATTAGCAAGGCTCTCAGAGAGGCCAATACACGCGTGAAGAATGTGTCTGGGACCTGCAAACCAGCCAATAGCATGACTGCTGACTTGGAACACAAGGATAGGTCACTGAGCCATGTGACCTGCTCCAGCTTTGAAGACACCAGGGATGGATATAAAAGGCACGCTCCATCTTCCCTTGAATTCCGCCCCGATCTCCGATGCAGCCTTGTGAGGAATACTGAGCCGGGAAGAATCTTTCACCCATAGGATGTACACCGGAGACTTTTAAGATAGCAGTTAGCAGAGATGTTACAAAGAGCCTGCACCGAGAACTCAGTGATTCGGCGCATGTAATGTATCCTCCTTAACAACCTTGCACTCATGCTTTTTTCTTTTAATAATAAACTTTTAGATTCTAAAGGATTGGCTCAGCGTGATCTTGTGGACAAGATCCAAAGAGCAACTGACTGGGAATTTGTGGCTGGTTCTTTGGGACAGGAAAAAGGGGTTCTATAATCCCTCACCTGGGTGTTAAGCCTGGGGCTGATTGTGGCATAGAGAGAGCTGGAGTGCATGAGCCGTTTTTCTCATGAGGCTTCCCGCTGGTGGGATTGGCAGCTGAAGCGCTGGGTGTTCAAGGGTTTGTGGCCTATTTGGGAAGGGTCTCCAGCCAGGGACTGTAAGGAGCCCTGAGGATCTGGCCCGGTCTAGAACAGGCTCAGAGTCAGCAATACAGGCTCATGAGCGCTAGGGGACCTAATGGTGTTGCGTGCTGACAGCAATACAGGCTAATGGTGTAAGGGGCTCAGATAGCAATACAGCCGACTAGGCACAAAGGTATTGGAGGCTGACACAGCAATACAACCTAAGGAGCACTCGGGGGCCCGATGGCGATACAGGCTTATGGGCAAAAGGGGACGCACTGGTGTTGGGGGCTTAGAGACAGCAGTACAGACTAATGGGCACGCATTTCCGTAATAGTGTTGGGGGCTCAGTCAGCATTACTGCTTCACGGGCATGATGGTTTTTGGGGACTCTCACGGAGCAATAAAGCCTAGTGCGCACAAGGGGGCACAATAGTGCTGGAACCTGAAACCGCAATACAGCATAATGGGTGCAACGGTGTTAGGTGATGAGAGCCAGCAAAGCATCCGAATACCCACGAGGGGGCAAAATGCTGTTAGGGGTTCAGACAGCAATACAGACTATGGGACACTGGAGGGGGGCGAAATGGTGCTGGGGCCTCAGTGGTAGCAATGCTGTCTAATGGGCACACGAGGGGCAGTGTTTTTAGGTGCTCAGAGACAGCAATACTGTCTAATGGGCACAAGGGGGCGCAATGGTATTAGTTGATCAGAGACCGCAATACAGCCACATAGGCAGAAGAGGGCGTAATGGTGGTGTGACCACAGACACAGCAATACAGGAAAATGTGCACAAGAGGGCGCAATGGTGGTAGGTGATCAGAGCGAGCAATACCGTCTAATGGGCACAAGGGGGGAGTAATGGTGTTGGGGGCTGAGACACAGCAATACAATGTCATGAGCACGAGGGGGCGCATTAGTGTTATGTGGTCAGACAGCAATGGAGGCTGATTCACGCTGGGGGGGGGGGGCTGCAATAGTGCTGCGGGCTCAGTGATAGCAATACAGACTAATGGGCGCAATGGTGTTAGCTGATCAGAGACAGTAATGCAACCTCATGGGCAGAAGAGGGCGTAATGGTGTTCTGGGCACGAACAGATAAGTAATAGGGGGCGGAATGCTGTTGCGGGCTGAGAGACCAATACAGCCTCATGGGCACAAGGGGGCGCAGGGGTGTTGGGGAGGCTCAGACGGCAATACTGTCTAATGGGCACAAGAGGGTGCAATGGTGTTAGCTGACCAGAGAGCAATACCGCCTAATGGGGCGCAATGCTTCTGGAGACAGCAATACGTTCTAATGGACACAAGGGGGCGCAATGGTCTTAGGTGACCGGAGAGAGCAATACAGCCTCATGGGTAGAAGAGGGCGTAATGGTGTTGGGGGCTCTGAGGCAGCAATACAGGCTAATAGGCACTAGGGGTTGCGAGCTGCGAGAGACCAATACGTCCTAGTACTAGCCACAAGGGGGCAAAATGCTGTTAGGGGCTCAGAGACAGCAATACAGACTAACGGGCACGAGGGAGGAGGCGAAATGGTGCTGCGGGCTCAGTGATAGCAATACAGAGACAGCAATACTGTCTAATGGGCACAAGAGGGTGCAGTGTTTTTAGGTGCTCAGAGAGCAATACTTTCTCATTGGCACAAGGGGGAGTAATGGTGTTGGTGGCTGAGAAACAGCAACACTGTGTAACGGGCGCTAGGGGGCGAAATGGTGTTGGGGAGGCTCAGAGACAGCAAAAGAAGGACATGAGCACAAGGGGGCGCCGTAGTGTTATGCGGTCAGACGGCAGTGGAGGCTGATACACACGGAGGGCTGCAAGAGTGCTGCGGGCTCAGTGATAGCAATACAGACTAACGGGCACGGGGGGAGCGAAATGGTGCTGGAGGCTCAGTGAGAGCAATACAGACTAATAGGCGCTAGGGGGCGCATTGGCGTTGCGGGCCGAGGGACAGCAATACAGTCTAAAGGGCACAAGGGGGCGGAATTCTCTTAGGTGCTCAGAGACAGCAATACAGACTAATAGGCACTAGGGGGTGCGTTGGTGTTGCGGGCCGAGGGACAGCAATACAGACTAATAGGCACTAGGGGGCGCGTTGGCGTTGCGGGCCGAGGGACAGCAATACAGGCTAATGGCCACAAGGGGGCGCAATTGCCTTAGGTGCTCAGAGACAGCAATACAGGATAATGGCCACAAGAGGGCGCAATTGCCTTAGGTGCTCAGAGACAGCAATACAGGATAATGGCCACAAGGGGGCGCAATTGCCTTAGGTGCTCAGAGACAGCAATACAGCCTAATAGGCACTAGGGGGCGCGATGGAGTTCCGGACCGAGGGACAGCAATACAGGCTAACGGCCACAAGGGGGCGCAATTGCCTTAGGTGCGCAGAGACAGCAATACAGGATAATGGCCACAAGGGGGCGCAATTGCCTTAGGTGCTCAGAGACAGCAATACAGGATAATGGCCACAAGGGGGCGCGTTGGCGTTGGGGACTGAGGGACAGCAATACAGGCTAATGGCCACAAGGGGGCGCAATTGCCTTAGGTGCGCAGAGACAGCAATACAGACTAATAGGCACTAGGGGGCGCGTTGGCGTTGCGGGCCGAGGGACAGCAATACAGGCTAACGGCCACAAGGGGGCGCAATTGACTTAGGTGCGCAGAGACAGCAATACAGGATAATGGCCACAAGGGGGCGCAATTGCCTTAGGTGCTCAGAGACAGCAATACAGGATAATGGGCACAAGGGGGCGCGTTGGCGTTGCGGGCCGAGGGACAGCAATACAGGCTAATGGCCACAAGGGGGCGCAATTGCCTTAGGTGCTCAGAGACAGCAATACAGGATAATGGCCACAAGGGGGCGCAATTGCCTTAGGTGCTCAGAGACAGCAATACAGGATAATGGGCACAAGGGGGTGCGTTGGCGTTGCGGGCCGAGGGACAGCAATACAGGCTAACGGCCACAAGGGGGCGCAATTGCCTTAGGTGCGCAGAGACAGCAATACAGGATAATGGCCACAAGGGGGCGCAATTGCCTTAGGTGCTCAGAGACAGCAATACAGGATAATGGGCACAAGGGGGCGCAATTGTCTTAGGTGCTCAGAGACAGCAATACAGACTAATAGGCACTAGGGGGCGCGTTGGCGTTGCCGGCTGAGGGACAGCAATACAGGCTAATGGCCACAAGGGGGCGCAATTGTCTTAGGTGCTCAGAGACAGCAATACAGACTAATAGGCACTAGGGGGCGCGTTGGCGTTGCGGGCCGAGGGACAGCAATACAGGCTAATGGCCACAAGGGGGTGCAATTGCCTTAGGTGCTCAGAGACAGCAATACAGGCTAATGGCCATAAGGGGGCGCAATTGCCTTAGGTGCTCAGAGACAGCAATACAGACTAATAGGCACTAGGGGGCGCGTTGGCGTTGCGGGCTGAGGGACAGCAATACAGGCTAACGGCCATAAGGGGGCGCAATTATCTTAGGTGCGCAGAGACAGCAATACAGACTAATAGGCACTAGGGGGCGCGTTGGCGTTGCGGGCCGAGGGACAGCAATACAGGCTAACGGCCACAAGGGGGCGCAATTGACTTAGGTGCGCAGAGACAGCAATACAGGATAATGGGCACAAGGGGGCGCGTTGGCGTTGCGGGCCGAGGGACAGCAATACAGGCTAATGGCCACAAGGGGGCGCAATTGCCTTAGGTGCTCAGAGACAGCAATACAGGATAATGGCCACAAGGGGGCGCAATTGCCTTAGGTGCTCAGAGACAGCAATACAGGATAATGGGCACAAGGGGGTGCGTTGGCGTTGCGGGCCGAGGGACAGCAATACAGGCTAACGGCCACAAGGGGGCGCAATTGCCTTAGGTGCGCAGAGACAGCAATACAGGATAATGGCCACAAGGGGGCGCAATTGCCTTAGGTGCTCAGAGACAGCAATACAGGATAATGGGCACAAGGGGGCGCAATTGTCTTAGGTGCTCAGAGACAGCAATACAGACTAATAGGCACTAGGGGGCGCGTTGGCGTTGCGGGCCAAGGGACAGCAATACAGGCTAATGGCCACAAGGGGGCGCAATTGCCTTAGGTGCTCAGAGACAGCAATACAGGCTAATGGCCACAAGGGGGCGCAATTGCCTTAGGTGCTCAGAGACAGCTATACAGGATAATGGCCACAAGGGGGCGCAATTGCCTTAGGTGCTCACAGACAGCAATACAGGATAATGGCCACAAGGGGGCGCAATTGCCTTAGGTGCTCAGAGACAGCAATACAGACTAATAGGCATTAGGGGGCGCGTTGGCGTTGCGGGCCGAGGGACAGCAATACAGGCTAACGGCCACAAGGGGGCGCAATTGTCTAAGGTGCGCAGAGACAGCAATACAGACTAATAGGCACTAGGGGGCGCGATGGAGTTCCGGACCGAGGGACAGCAATACAGGCTAATGGCCACAAGGGGGCGCAATTGCCTTAGGTGCTCAGAGTCAGCAATACAGGATAATGGCCACAAGGGGGCGCAATTGCCTTAGGTGCTCAGAGACAGCAATACAGGATAATGGCCACAAGGGGGCGCAATTGCCTTAGGTGCTCAGAGACAGCAATACAGGCTCATGGCCACAAGGGGGCGCAATTGTCTAAGGTGCGCAGAGACAGCAATACAGACTAATAGGCACTAGGGGGCGCGATGGAGTTCCGGACCGAGGGACAGCAATACAGGCTAACGGCCACAAGGGGGCGCAATTGCCTTAGGTGCGCAGAGACAGCAATACAGGATAATGGCCACAAGGGGGCGCAATTGCCTTAGGTGCTCAGAGTCAGCAATACAGGATAATGGCCACAAGGGGGCGCAATTGCCTTAGGTGCTCAGAGACAGCAATACAGGATAATGGCCACAAGGGGGCGCAATTGCCTTAGGTGCTCAGAGACAGCAATACAGGATAATGGCCACAAGGGGGCGCAATTGCCTTAGGTGCTCAGAGACAGCAATACAGGATAATGGGCACAAGGGGGCGCGTTGGCGTTGGGGACTGAGCGACAGCAATACAGGCTAATGGCCACAAGGGGGCGCAATTGTCTTAGGTGCTCAGAGACAGCAATACAGGATAATGGCCACAAGAGGGCGCAATTGCCTTAGGTGCTCAGAGACAGCAATACAGGATAATGGCCACAAGGGGGCGCAATTGCCTTAGGTGCTCAGAGACAGCAATACAGACTAACGGGTAGGGGGGGGCGAAATGGTGCTGGGGGCTCAGTGATAGCAATCCAGACTAATAGGCACTAGGGGGCGGATTGGCGTTGCGGGCTGAGGGACAGCAATACAGTCTAAAGGGCACAAGGGGGCGGAATTGTCTTAGTGGCTCAGAGACAGCAATACAGACTAATAGGCACTAGGGGGCGCAATCGTGTTGCGCGCCGAGAAAGACCAATACAGCCTCATGGGCACAAGAGGGCGCAATGGTGTTGGGGGCTCAGAGACAGCAATCCAGGCTGCCCGACACTCACTAAGGGGTGTAGAATAGTGATAGAAATGTAGCCGTGTTAGTCTGGGGTAGCTGAAGCAAAACGCAGGACAATGTAGCACTTTAAAGACTAACAAGATGGTTTATTAGATGATGAGCTTTCGCGGGCCAGACCCACTTCCTCAGAGGTCTGGCCCACGAAAGCTCATCACCTCATAAACCATCTTGATAGTCTTTAAAGTGCTACATTGTCCTGCATTTTGCTAAGGGGTGTAGAGAGGTGAAAATGGGTTAAGAGGTGTCTATATAGCTAGCACTAAGGGAACGAGCGGCAGGAGTGTGAAATGGAGGCGGAACGGTCCGTGGCTCTGAAACACTCTGACATTTGAGGGCCAAGGCTGTGGCCGTTGGCGAGGGAGTTTGTGGAAGAGAAGCCCGGTGGCATGCCATGCCATGTCCTGGCACTAGGGCTCAATGGCAGGCCTTGCACCGGTAGTTTTCTGCTGTATTTAATGCCGCCTGGCCGTGTGTGACCAAGGGCGGAATTTTGGGCGGGTAGGGGAGGCAGCAGCCGTGCGCTCCGGGAGGCGGCTTGCTCTTCATCCCGTACCCGCACGCTACGGGAGCGAGGGGAACGTAAGCAAGGAACGCAAGTGCTATCCCCTCGCTCCCTTAGCGTCTGGGCACGGGAGGAAAAGCAACCTGCGTCCGTCCCGCCGCCCGCCCGAAATTCCACCCTTGGCTAAATCCCTTAGCTAAATGACCATAAAAAAACCCAGGGACAAACGGCTTTCAGTGACACCGATGTAACTGCTCCAAATCAGAGGAGCTAGTTCAGATTCACACCAGTGTCTGAGGACAAAAAGTCAAGTTGAAAGGACTCCTGCGCTTTGATACGCGAGAACTGGCTCTTCCCTGCAGAGGAAGGCGTGGCTAGGGCACGAGACCTTCACGTGACCGAGAGAGGCGCGAGCAAAGGAGCCAATCAAAGAGAGGCGTCTGAAAGCAGCCAATCAGAGCCTCGCCGGGACATATAAAAGGAGCTGCAGCAGAGGTGAGCGCTATTTGCCGGTGTGGACTCCGAAGGTGAGGCTGGCGTCTGTGATGAGACTTGAGCGCTGCCGTTTTCGTTCCGCTGCTTCGTGAGTATTCCCCTCCCGTTGGGCCTGGAGTCTCCCCTTCGGCTGGGACCCTGCCCTGCATCCCTCACCCGCTCGGCCTAAAAACCCGTGCGCCTGGGGCCTGACTCTGCCTTGGGTGCCGTCCCACATGGGGGCGGCCGGGCCCGCGGCGTCCGGCCGCTTTTCCCCGGGGGCTGCGGGGCGGCCGGGCCCGCGGCGTCGGGCCGCCTTTCCCCGGGGGCTGCGGGGCGGCCGGGCCCGCGGCGTCGGGCCGCCTTTCCCCGGGGGCTGCGGGGCGGCCGGGCCCGCGGCGTCCGGCCGCCTTTCCCCGGGGGCTGCGGGGCGGCCGGGCCCGCGGCGTCGGGCCGCCTTTCCCCGGGGGCTGCGGGGCGGCCGGGCCCGCGGCGTCGGGCCGCCTTTCCCCGGGGGCTGCGGGGCGGCCGGGCCCGCGGCGTCGGGCCGCCTTTCCCCGGGGGCTGCGGGGCGGCCGGGCCCGCGGCGTCGGGCCGCCTTTCCCCGGGGGCTGCGGGGCGGCCGGGCCCGCGGCGTCGGGCCGCCTTTCCCCGGGGGCTGCGGGGCGGCCGGGCCCGCGGCGTCGGGCCGCCTTTCCCCGGGGGCTGCGGGGCGGCCGGGCCCGCGGCGTCGGGCCGCCTTTCCCCGGGGGCTGCGGGGCGGCCGGGCCCGCGGCGTCGGGCCGCCTTTCCCCGGGGGCTGCGGGGCGGCCGGGCCCGCGGCGTCGGGCCGCCTTTCCCCGGGGGCTGCGGGGCGGCCGGGCCCGCGGCGTCGGGCCGCCTTTCCCCGGGGGCTGCGGGGCGGCCGGGCCCGCGGCGTCGGGCCGCCTTTCCCCGGGGGCTGCGGGGCGGCCGGGCCCGCGGCGTCGGGCCGCCTTTCCCCGGGGGCTGCGGGGCGGCCGGGCCCGCGGCGTCGGGCCGCCTTTCCCCGGGGGCTGCGGGGCGGCCGGGCCCGCGGCGTCGGGCCGCCTTTCCCCGGGGGCTGCGGGGCGGCCGGGCCCGCGGCGTCGGGCCGCCTTTCCCCGGGGGCTGCGGGGCGGCCGGGCCCGCGGCGTCGGGCCGCCTTTCCCCGGGGGCTGCGGGGCGGCCGGGCCCGCGGCGTCGGGCCGCCTTTCCCCGGGGGCTGCGGGGCGGCCGGGCCCGCGGCGTCGGGCCGCCTTTCCCCGGGGGCTGCGGGGCGGCCGGGCCCGCGGCGTCGGGCCGCCTTTCCCCGGGGGCTGCGGGGCGGCCGGGCCCGCGGCGTCGGGCCGCCTTTCCCCGGGGGCTGCGGGGCGGCCGGGCCCGCGGCGTCGGGCCGCCTTTCCCCGGGGGCTGCGGGGCGGCCGGGCCCGCGGCGTCGGGCCGCCTTTCCCCGGGGGCTGCGGGGCGGCCGGGCCCGCGGCGTCGGGCCGCCTTTCCCCGGGGGCTGCGGGGCGGCCGGGCCCGCGGCGTCGGGCCGCTTTTCCCCGGGGGCTGCGGGGCGGCCGGGCCCGCGGCGTCGGGCCGCCTTTCCCCGGGGGCTGCGGGGCGGCCGGGCCCGCGGCGTCCGGCCGCTTTTCCCCGGGGGCTGCGGGGCGGCCGGGCCCGCGGCGTCGGGCCGCTTTTCCCCGGGGGCTGCGGGGCGGCCGGGCCCGCGGCGTCGGGCCGCCTTTCCCCGGGGGCTGCGGGGCGGCCGGGCCCGCGGCGTCGGGCCGCTTTTCCCCGGGGGCTGCGGGGCGGCCGGGCCCGCGGCGTCGGGCCGCCTTTCCCCGGGGGCTGCGGGGCGGCCGGGCCCGCGGCGTCCGGCCGCTTTTCCCCGGGGGCTGCGGGGCGGCCCTGCCCGCGGCGTCGGGCCGCTTTTCCCCGGGGGCTGCGGGGCGGCCGGGCCCGCGGCGTCGGGCCGCCTTTCCCCGGGGGCTGCGGGGCCTCCTGAGCGCAAGGGTCGGAGGTGAGGGCGGATCCTATGTACGTTGCTCTTCACGGTACTGCTCTCTCTCTCTCTCTCCCCTCAGGGTGCTAGGTCCGGCGCTCATTGACTGGCGGGAGTGGAGCGGGGACTTTGCAACTGTACTACATTACAGCTAGGAAGCTCTGGACTTTAGTTTAAGGGGTGGTTGCTGTGCTTAGGGGGCACTAGGAGCAGCAACGTGCACTACGGGAGACTTCCCCTCTTTCGCTCTGTGCTGACTATTAACCAGGGTGGCCACCTCTTTTTTCCTCCTTCCTGCCCCACAATATCACTCTCTGCCTCTGTCTAGTGTGTGTTAGGCAACCTAACATTTTCTCCTTGACTCTCTGCTTGCTGACCTGTGCCTGGTATATTAGAAGTGTATGTCTCTCCTCATCCTCTCGCCTTTATCTCTATGCCTCATCTGTTGTATTCAGGAGACTTTGTTCAGTTTAGCTGCCGCTTCCTGCCTATGGAAGCTCTCCTGTCCCTTTGTGCAATCTACCTGCTCCTCCTTCTCCCTTCCGCTCTTGGCTCTCTTCCACCCTAGTGCCCTGTGAAAACTATAACAGCTCTTTTTCCCCCCTTTCACCTCTGCTGGCTTCGTTTCCCCATTAAAGTGCCCCTTTGTCTTCAGTCATTTGCCCCTACTGCCCATTGTGTAGCAAAGCCTTCCATTTCTCCATCTGGTGCCCCTAAAGCCTGTTCCTCGGGATAGCCACCCTTCCTCCCACTCCTGCCTCGGGGGGCGTCCATGAGGCGCATTACCGTCCTTTTCTCCACTTTCCTTTCAGCTGTACTTAGTCCTGGTGTTGAGGTAGTTTGAGCCCCTGTCTCCTCTCAGTTTTTAATGGCCCTTGTGGGCTATAGTTGCCTCTGCTCCCCTTTCACTGTCTGCTGTCCTTCCTGCCCTTTTTGCAAGAGAGCTGCCCCTTTCTTGCCCCCCGTAGCGGCTATGAAATAAGGGCGTCCTTTTCCCGCTTGTTCTTCATTATTGAGCCTATCCTCCCTCGGTCCCCTTTCATCCTCTGCGTGCCCTGGTGGGCGTTAAAATGTGGGTTTTGCCTCCTTCTCGCCTCCTCAGTCCGCTGCCCCTACAGCCCGTTGACTCTGAGGAGGGGACAGGGCAGCTTTACTGCATAACGACGCCCCCTATGGCGTGGAGAGGGTAAACGGGGGTGAGGGGCGGGTCTCTGCACAGTGGACACTAGGAGCGGTAATGTAGTAGGAGGGCTCTTTGCCCTCTTGAACTCTCTGCTGCCCCTAGCGTCCATTAGCTTGTAAAGGGGGGGGAAACGGGACAATGGGCCTCACCCCCTGTGCTGTCCCCTAGTGGCCGTTGGGAGGTATAACATGTCTTCCTTCCCTCTTTTGCCCTGAGTGAGGGTTGGTTATGGAGGCTAGGCCGCCCCTGTTTTCTGCCCTGAGTTGTGCCTCTTAGCCTTTCGATCTGCCTTTCCCGCCTTTTGACCCTCTTGCCCCTTTCCTCGACCTTTCCCTGTTGTCCTAGTGCCCGTTGTACTTGAACTGCCTTCTTTTTCCCCTTCTCCCTCTCTGCTCCCCATTGTGCGTGTTACGGCCACCCTCCTCAATTTGCTCCCTCTATTGCTGTTGTGTGGTATACAAGTGCTTTTGCTCGGAGCTGACTATTAACCGGGGTGGCCTACTCTTTTTTCCTCCTCCCCGCCCCGCTATTTCACACTCTGCCTCTGCCTAGTGCGTGTTAGGCAACCTAACCTTTTCTCCTTGACTGTCTGCTCTCCTGTGCCTCTTACGTTAGAAATGTGTCTCTCTCCTCCTCCCCCCCTTTACCTCTATGCCTCATCTGTTGTATCCAGGAGACCTTGTTCAGTTTAGCTGCTGCTTCCTCCCTATAGAAGCTCTCCTTCCCCTTTGTGTGCTTTGTGCAATCTACCTGCTCCTCCTTCTCCCTTCCGCTCTTGGCTCTCTTCCACCCTAGTGCCCTGTGTAAACAATAACAGCTCTCTTCCCCCCTTTCACCTCTGCTGTGTTCGTTTCCCCATTAGCTTTATAAGTGCCCCTTTGTCTTCAGTCATTTGCCCCTACTGCCCATTGTGTAGTAAAGCCTTCCATTTTGCCATCTGGTGCCCCTAAAGCCTGTTCCTCAGGATAGCCACCCTTCCTTCCACTCCTGCCTCGGGGGCGTCCATGAGGCGCATAACCGTCCTTTTCTCCACTTTGCTTTCAGCTGTACTTAGTCGTGGTGTTGAGGTAGTTTGAGCCCCTGTCTCCTCTCAGTTTTTAATGGCCCTTGTGGGCTATAGTTGCCTCTGCTCCCCTTTCACTGTCTGCTGTCCTTCCTGCCCTTTTTGCAAGAGAGCTGCCCCTTTCTTGCCCCCGGTAGCGGCTATGAAATAAGGGCGTCCTTTTCCCGCTTGTTCTTCATTATTGAGCCTATCCTCCCTCGGTCCCCTTTCATCCTCTGCGTGCCCTGGTGGGCGTTAAAATGTGGGTTTTGCCTCCTTCTCGCCTCCTCAGTCCGCTGCCCCTACAGCCCGTTGACTCTGAGGAGGGGACAGGGCAGCTTTACTGCATAAGGACGCCCCCTATGGCGTGGAGAGGGTAAACGGGGGTGAGGGGCGGGTCCCTGCACAGTGACACTAGAAGGGGTAATGTAGTAAGGAGGGCTCTTTGCCCTCTTGAGCACTCTGCTGCCCCTAGCGTCCATTAGGTTGTAAAAGGAGGGCGTGGGGGGAAGGAACAATGGCCCTCAGCCCCTGTGCTGCCCCCTAGTGGCCGTTGGGAGGTAGAACATGTCTTCCCTCCCTCTTTTGCCATTTGTGAGGGTTGGTTATGGAGGCTAGGCGCCCCTGTTTTCTGCCCTGAGTTGTGCCTCTTAGCCTTTCGATCTGCCTTTCCCGCCTTTTGGCCCTCTTCTCCCTTTCCTCCTCCTCTCCCTGTTGTCCTAGTGCCCGTTGTACTTGGACTGCTTTCGTTCCCCTTCTCTCCTCCCCATTGTGCGTTACCTCCCCCTTCCTCAGTCTACCTGTAGTGTTGTTTTGTGGTATAGAAGTATCTACGCTCTGTGCTGGCTATTAACCGGGGTGGCCGCCTTTCCCTCTCTCCCACCATTTCACACTCCATCTGCCTACTGCATGTTAGGTAATCTAGGCCTCCTCTCCTGTGCTTCAAAAGTTACGTGTGTCTTCTTCTCCTCCTCCTCCCCCCCCCCCCCCCTTCTATGCCTCCTCTGTTGTGTTCAGGAGACTTGGTTTAGTTCAGCCACCACTTTATTCCTGCTTTGAATTCTCTGCTGCCTCTCGTATTGCTTAGACTGTATAAGCGGTCCACCTCCGTCTCCTGCTGCTTCCCCCCAGTGGCCAATGTGAAGAATAGCCTTCTGGGGCTCTGCTCCCCATTGTGTCGGTTATGCAGGATAGGCACGCTTGTTCCTTCCCCTTCTTTTCTGCCCTCAGTGGTGCTCTTTAAGCTTTTTCTACCATCTTAGCCCAAGTGCTTATTGCGCAGTGTAGCTGACGCTTTTAATTTTACCGCTTGTGCCTAGTGTAATTGTGCTTAGTGTCCCCTTACCCATATACCTTATAGCAGTGGTCTCCAACCTTTCTACACCCGAGATCGCTTTTTAAATCTCCAAACAGGCGAAGATCTACCAGCCTGCCCCTTCCTTGAAGCCCCGCCCTCTCTATTCCCCTCCTGTCCATCACTTGCTATCCCCAGCCCTTACTTACAGACTCTGATAAACAGTTTATTTTTAAATTATGCGATGTTTAAAATTAAAATCATGTGTTTATAGTTATGAAATAAATGTTTTTTATTCATGCTATTTAAATCTAAAATGAAGCATTTATAATTATACATTTTGTGGGGACAGAGTTCTGCGGCGGGGGGCAGGGAAGAGGACAGGGTTCTGCAGCAGGGGACAGAGTGCCAGTGGGGAAAGGTTTCTGCAGCTGGGGACAGGGTGTCAGTGGGGACAGGAATAGAGACAGATTTCTGTAGCTGGGAACAGGGGAGTGGGAACAGAATTCTGTGGCTGGGGAGCGGGGTGCCAGTGGAGGCAGAGAGTCCCCTGCTTCTGCCTCCTCTCAGGATTCCACCCCAGAGGGAAAGCAGCGTGTGCCTGCCCCGGGGCTGAACTCCTCTCTTCTCTCCCCCCCCCCCCGCCCGCCCGTGCAGGGAAACCCAGTGCGTGCCTGCCCCGGGGTTGACTCACCCCTCCTGTGTGGTGCAGGGAGCCAATGCTCCCTCCCGCAGTACACCCGGCAGAGCAGCTAGCGCTACTTCGGGAATCGCTGGAAGTGGTGCTAAGCTGCAGGACTTCTGTCCATCCCCGGGAAGCCTACACTACCTCCATTTTCACTTTAGGTAGGTAGTGGGGCTTCTCGGGGGTGGGAGGGAAATGAGGGCGGGGCGGACAGGATGCCTCGCTATCGACTGGTCGTGGCCTCACGATTGACCAGTCGATCACGATCGACCTGTTGGTGACCACAGCCTTATAGTGATCTTGTCTGTTTTAAGCTAGTTTTTTTCCTTCATCAGACTTCCTCTAATTGGTCAACATGATGCCTGATGATGGAATTGGCACACAAGCGCTGTGGATGAGAACAAAAGAATTACGGTAAGGCTTCCCTTTCCCTAGTGTTACCATTCCTTCCATGTGTGCTCTTTAGCAGGTATAAATGCCCCTTGAACATGAAAGCATCTGCTACCTATAGCTTCTGTGGCTGACAATATACGCACCCTTTCCTCTCCTTTGATTCTCTTACCCTATTTTCCATTGTGGAATATAACGGCTTCTTTCCCATTATGTGTTTTTGTTGGTCCTCACGCTCTTCCTCAGTGTAGCTGCCGCTTATTTGATTGACGGTCCTCTGCTGTTTGCTCCCCTTAGGAAGAATAAAGATCCCTTACCCACTTTTCTCTTGAAACCTCCTAGTCCCCATTACTTGTACTCAGATTTGCTACCCTTTCCCTCCTTTTCTCTCCCTGGTGTGTTCCGTATTCAATGTTAGGCAGATGATCCTTTCCCTCTCACTCCTCAATGGAGCCAATACCCCCTTCTCACCTTCTATACTTTGATCTGAGCTAGGGAGCATACCTTCCATTTAGATTCCCGCTATGACCTTTTAGGCCATTGAACTCACCCATAAATCCCTCCTGGGTCCTCGCCTGTCGGGCGCTTGCTTGCCTGTTTGGCTCGTCGCGGCTGTCTGTATTGCCCCCTTCTTCAGCATGGCCGCCCCAAATTCCCCTGGGACCTTCTGCCTCCTGCAGTGGGTTTTACGCGGTAGAGCTGCCCTTTTTCCCCTCCTCAGAGTCAACGGGCAGTAGGGGCTGCGGACTGGGAGGGGGGGGGGGAAAGGGCAGCTCTACTGCACGAGACCCAGTGTGGGATAGAGAAGGCGAAAGGGGAGTTTAGGGGCCAGGTGTGCTGCACGACGGGGCAATAGAGGTGGCGGCGGCGGCGGCGGCAGTGTCCCATATTGCCTGACGGCCACTAGGCGCAGCAGTCTAGCGAGGGAGCCGCTTGGCGCCCCCTCGTCCCTTTTCTGGTCCCAGTCCCCTTTTGGGCTTCCCCACACCCCTGTCCTCTGCTGCTCCGAGTGCCGGTTACGCCGTACAAGCTCCCCTTTGCCCGCTTCCCGTCTCGGCTCCAAGCTGGTGTTCCTTGGGCGGGGCCCGGGCCTCCTCTTGGCTGCCCTGCATCCATGCTCCTCCTAAGGGGTTGCTGTACGGTGTCGGTGCCCTTCCCTCTCCTGAGTCTCCTTAATGCTTCCTCCTTTCATACGGTAGAGCTGCCCCTTAGATACTCTCTCCCTCTTCAGCACTGCTGCCTCGTTTTCCCCTGTGTGCATTATAGCTGCCCTAGTGGGCCTTGGCCTCTAGTGCCCCTTGTACAGGTGTGGGCCGTTTGGTCGCCCTCTGCTGCCCCTCTCCTGCTCTCCTCTCGCTATGGCCCTTTAGGCCCTGGACCTCACCCGTCCCTCCTCGAGCCTCGGCTCTCGCTAGCGTCTTGTGAGGCCGAGGAAGTGTCCTCCGCTGAGCCCTGGTGACCGTTCTGCAATTTAGCCTCCCCCCTCTTTGTCCTATTGCGCGCCTCCCTCCCCGGGCCGGTGCCCGTGATGCGGGTCGGACGCTTGCTTGCCCGTTTGGCTCGTCCCGGCTGTCTGTATTGCCCTTTCTTCAGCATGGCCTCCCCTAATTCCCCTGGGACCTTCTGCCTCCTGCAGTGGGTTTTACGCAGTAGAGCTGCCCTTTTTCCCCCCCTCAGTGTCAACGGGCAGTAGGGGCCGCGGACTGGGAGGGGGGGGGGAAAGGGCAGCTCTACTGCACGAGACCCAGTGTGGGATAGAGAAGGCGAAAGGGGAGTTTAGGGGCCAGGTGTGCTGCCTGACGGGGCAATAGAGGCGGCGGCAGTGTCCCATATTGCCTGACGGCCACTAGGCGCAGCAGTCTAGAGAGGGAGCCGCTTGGCGCCCCTTCGTCCCTTTTCTTGTCCCAGTCCCCTTTTGGGCTTCCCCACGCCCCTGTCCTCTGCTGCTCCGAGTGCCCGTTACGCCGTACAGGCTCCCCTTTGCCCGCTTCCCGTCTCGGCTCCAAGCTGGTGTTCCTTGGGCGGGGCCCGGGCCTCCTCTTGGCTGCCCTGCATCCATGCTCCTCCTAAGGGGTTGCTGTACGGTGTCGGTGCCCTTCCCTCTCCTGAGTCTCCTTAATGCTTCCTCCTTTCATACGGTAGAGCTGCCCCTTAGACGCTCTCTCCCTCTTCAGCACTGCTGCCTCGTTTTCCCCTGTGTGCATTATAGCTGCCCGAGTGGGCCTTGGTCTCTAGTGCCCCTTGTACAGGTGTGGGCCGTTTGGTCGCCGTCTGCTGCCCCTCTCCTGCTCTCCTCCCGCTATGGCCCTTTAGGCCGCTGACCTCACTCGTCCATCCCTCCTGGGTCCTCGCCTGTCCCCCCGCTGTTTGGGAGGCGATCCACCGGGCCTCTCTGGCCCTTCCCCCCGCCCACTCCTGCTGCGCCCTAGTGGCCATTCTAAGGTATAGCGCTCCCCCTTCTCCTAGTCAAGGTGCCTTTTGGTAACTGGGTTTGGTTCTTTAAAGGATTTGAAACTACAGACAGAGGAATACTCTTTTTAGGGTCAAACAAAGACTTTTTTATTTTTTCTATTTAAATCAATTTACTATTCTTGATTTTTTTTTTAAGACAATATAATATACAAAGAAAAAGTAAAAAAAAATAGTACAGTTAAAAAAAGCAAGAAATAAAAACTTCTCTTCCAGAGATACCCTCCTGATTTACTTTTAAACAATTTATGGAGTTAACAAATATATAATATTTATGTTAAGAAAGATAGAAGCATTGCTTAGGTTCAGGAGATATTCTTTTGTTTATGTTTTTTCTGTCTTTGTGTTTTTCGTTGGAACTCACCACTGGTGTTCGTTCTTTTTTGGAGTTTATTTGTTCCCCTTTCGGAGCTTATGTACGGCAGCGAGATTCAGCGCCGGGGAGGGAGCTTTGGTTGATCAGACTTAGGATTTTGGATTCGCAACCCGTCCACTCTTGGTCTGTTTCAGCTAACTTTATATATCTTGTTTGGGTATTTTGGTGGTACTCCTCCACTCGCTTGACAATTGCTGACATTAGATTTTTGTTGTCTTATTCTGGTTTTACAAAAACTTTCGTCTGCTCCTTTTGGGGTAATTAGCACTTTTGTTGCATACCTCTGTCTGAGTTATTTACTTCTTTAAAAGCGGCGGGGTTATTGTTGGTCATCTAATCAAATTTTGTTTTCATTTTTATCTCCTGTATCTCAGAATGCTGACTTGCTTTGACACTTACAATTAAACTAGTGCTCATTTGACATATTCTGGGTAGGCTTTAACACATCCTTTTGAGTCAAATGAGACACTTTAATTACAATAACTTTATTTCCCTCTGTGCTTGTGGATTTGCTATTTGCTCGTTTTCTATTTGTTTTATTTTCATAAATGTTATAGTTTGTTTTTGGGAAAATTTTTTACACATATAGAATATTCTTATTACAATTATTAATATTATTATTGTACAAATAATCTAAAACTCTTTTTTTGATATCAACATGGATAAAAAGTTTTAAACACTTGCTTTTTGTCGTCTTGTACTTTTTATACTTAATTGTTTTATCTAAATTATGTAATACGTTTACTATTGTTATGGGTGATTCGTTTACGTGTTTTACAGTTTGATTCTTGATTGCTAGCTTAATACATTTTCTAACTTTTAACAAAATGTTCTAATTTCGTTTCTTTACGTCTAGATTTATAACTTCTATTTTTTGTAAGTTTAGTTTTTGTATTGTGAAATGCTCTACTGGTAATATTACTTGGGTGTCTTGGAAAGTTTGTTTTGTTATGGCTTTCATTTCTTTTGTTAAAAATCGGATCTACGACACTATATTTTGTTCAGTAGTCTTATTGCTTTTTTTAGTGCAGTTGTAACTCATTTGTGTTAAGTTTTATAGTTTGTTTACATTACGAAAAGGTACGGTGACATTCATTTTAACTGGTATAACATAACATTTATTATGCATTATTTTTTTGCTTAACAATTGCTAAATTGAGTCACTACAGTGACAAACAATTAAATGGGTTTGGTTAGAGCTTATGTATTCTTTACATTTATTTGGTAACTAATTAATTTTACTCGTTAATGTGGACACAACTTTTTGTCTATTAAACAATGCTGGTTTACACATCTTGAACTTTTCTGAACTATTACATTAATGCTTAGGTGTAGAAACTATTCTTTTTGTTTATACTTCACTTGTTTCTTTATATCTTTCTTGTTGGTATAATTATTGCTTCTTATCTTATATTAATTCTATGGGATGTTATTTCATGACTGATTTGTGCTGTATCTGGTATTTTGACGAATGGTGCTTTTTTACTTATCCCTCTCTCATCTTTCTTAATTTTTTGCAATAATTTTTTTCTAAAACTACTACTACTACTACTACTGTACAAACTTATGCAATTTAGATTATTTAAATACATAGATATATTTTTACTTTATTCTTGTTTTATCGGCATTTGTATTAGATATGTTTACAGCTGTATTTACTTAATGTAATAATTTTGCCGTTTCAGCTTTTTCATGGTGACTATTATTTTTCTACTTAATGAATTAATTGCTAACAAATCTGGTTTTACATCCTCCTCCCATTGCTTTAATAATTTTTTTGGTTGCTTATATATCTTCTTTTCTTTTTTCGTGACTTTCATGTTGTGCAATTTATACTATGTTCTATTCTTTCTTTCTTTTTTATATGCTGGTTGCAATCTTATTATTACTCTTCCTGTTTTTGTTGGTTGTAAATTTGAGGGGGGTATTACAACTGTTAATGTTGGAAGGGTTGCATTACTATCTGATGTAGCTAAGGCTGTGGTTCCAGATAGTGGAATTGTTACAAATGTGGTTTGGATCTATGGGTTGTGTGTTTCTGTTGGGTTGCTAATATTAAGCTATACGCCATATAATGGTGTTATGCTAAAGCTAAATAAACTTTGGTTTGGGGCTTGTATGCTTATCATTGTATGGGGGGGAGAGGGGGGAGTGTGCGCTTTCATATGATTTGTTTACTTAATTGTTCATGTTAGCTTTAATACTATACAAGCGGGACATATTCTAACTGGTATCATTTTGTTGAATTATAACTAGAGTTTGATTTACAGGCAGTCCCCGGGTTACGTACAAGATGGGGACTGTAGGTTTGTTCTTAAGTTGAATTTGTATGTAAGTCGGAACTGGTACATACTGTAGGGGAAACTCTAGCCAAACATTTCTCCAGAGCTCAGTTTTATTCTCCCACACCTCACTTCCCTCAGTCCTTTATTCTCAAGCTGAGGTGTCTGCTGAGAAAAGCCGCTCCGCGTCTCCCTGGTCCGCTGGGGGGAAGCAGCGAGTGCGGGGTTGCCTCACCCCGTTTGTAAGTAGGGATCCGATGTAAGTCGGATCCATGTAACCCGGGGACTGCCTGTACTTCTTCTTTCCTAGTGGGGGTGGTATAGTTTATTTTACACACTTGCCACTGGGCTGGTTTGTTAGCTAATTTAGTTTGGGTGGTGGTGGTGTTTTTGACTTGGGTCTAGTTTTGTTGTAATGGATCATACTTACTATTTAAGCTGGTCTATCTTGCACTGTTAACGTGATTTTTAGTGATGATGAACAACTTGTAATATATAATCTTGTGGAACTGTTAATTTCATTCTTTACTACTTAGCTAATTATGGTGTGCTAATCTTTTTCTTGTTTTTGTTGTGATTACATAGGTGAATGGTAACTTTTTTGGTCTTTCTAATGCTACTCTTTTCTCTTTATTTTTCGTTGGCTATACAATCTATATTTTTTCTCTTTGCTTTATAGGAGGGCTTTTTTTAGTTTGGTTGCTGCTTGGGTTTTATATCTGGCTGTCGGCTTGTATGTTCATTTACATTTAATAAAACTGTATCTAATACTAGGTGTTAACCTTTAAAGGTGCTATTTTTAGTTGCTGTTTTAAGGTATCAGTTTTCTTTTCTGCTACTTTGTTGGATTGAGGATGGTATGGGAAATTTAAATGCTATGTTATGCCTTTTTCTATGGACTATTGTTCTAATTTTTTACTTCTAAATGGTGGGCTTCTATCTGATTGTATTATTTGTGGGCGTCTTTAAGCTGCTATTATTTTTTCTAAGGCTTTTAGTATGTGTTTTGCTTTTGGTTTTTTAAAAAGGAATTACTATAGTACTCTGATTTCTTAACTCTACCACAACTACTCGCTTTGGGTATTGTTTAGCACTCGGTAATGGTCTTATTATAAATCTGTTTGCTAATGGTTTCCTGGTTTATGATATTCTGGGTTATATGCTTTATTAGGCATATTTTAGCTGATTTATACGTTTAGTATTGTGACAAATTTTACAGGCTTTTATGTATTTTTTCATGTTCTTTTATTTTAATTCTTGATTCTCTTCCTGTATATATTGCTTTATCTATTCTCTTTCTTTTTGTGTCTTCAAAGTGGCTTGTGTATTCATGTAAGTATTTTATGAATGGATTTACTTCTTCTTTTTCTTTGTTTTTTTCTACTAACACTTTAAATTCTTGCAATTCTTTATCTAGTTGTTTGTGGTTAGTGTTGTATCTTTCTTTATGGCTAGGGATATGTTTTACTGATGTACCACTTACGTGATTTCTGATGATGGTCTATATTTCTCTCCACCCTGCATGTGTTTCAATGTCTGTGTTCTTTTTTAACAGTCTTTTTATACCATACATACTATCTATGCTTAATTTTTATGGTGACTTTCTTGTGTATGTTGTAATCTTATTCTAACTTTTTCTACTTCTGCTTCTTTTCTTTTAACACAATAAAGAACTTGTTTTCACATTTGGTACAGTAATATCTTGCTTTTGTTTTTCCCCCTTTCATGCTTTTATCTGTTAATATCTAGGGTGTTTCTGTTATTCTTGGTGTAGCTTTTGGGGCTTTAGGGCATTACATTTTTTCTTAGTTTAACATTTGACTAACTAGCTCGCTATAATACAGTTTTTCTTAAGTATTTGTCTGGCTTTCAAAGTTTGGTGGTATTATTTTTATGGTAAGCTATGCTAAAGCTGACACTTTTGGAGTGTGTAAAGTAAGACTTACACTTGTCATTAAAAAAGTACTTATCTTTTATTTTATTAAACTTATAATAGTTTTCTATATTCACTATAATGTTTTGGGGGTTTGTTAAATTGCAAAATCAATTTATCTACTTTTTCTTGTTTTTCTCTTTGTGTTACCCACTCTTCATTCTAGTTAATTTGTAATTCTCTTGGGGGTTTCTTAGGGTCTTACTTTTTTAATAGAGTGGGGTGTTACAAATTTTGGTTTAATTCTATTAAGGCTGCTTGGGCTTTTTCATTGTAGATAATTAAATCTTTCTTTCTTTCTTTTTAATAATTTCAATAAGGGTTTTATTTTATGTCTTAACTGTTGAATACTTGCTTCATTATAATTTACTATGCTTAAAACTTCTTGTAGCTGTTTGTGGGTTTTCGGAGGGTTATTTAACTACTTACTTACACCATTGGGGTAAGTTGTACTTATTGTTTTATTTTCTATCACTTGAATTCTTAGAAGGGAGTATTTACTTTGGGCTATAGTTACTTTTCTTTCGTTTATTTGCTATCTTTGAGTGGTTAAGTGTTCTATAGCTTCTTGTGTCTTGTCTCTTCTTAAAAGGTCATCTACATAGTATATTATTCGGGGATCTTGTTCTTAACTTTGTTGACTAAGGGTATACTTTATGGCATCTGTTGCTAATGTGCTGGTGAATTTTTATAACCTTGGGGGTAATGCGTTCCACCTATAGTATTTTCTTCTAATTGAAAAATTTAAGGTTCTTTTTTATAGGTATACTATAAAACATATCGTTTAAATCTATTAGTGCTCTTTATTTTAATTCTTCTTTTTCTTTTAAATATTGTTCTATAGTTGGTTTGTTTTAGGGGGGGTGGTGGTAAAGGCAACTGGTTGTATTGCTTCATTTATTTTTCTATAATCTCTTTTCTCTTTTTTTTTCTTTTTTTTTTTTTGGTATTCTTTATGCTGGACTTTTATATTGGGTGTGTAATACTTGTTTAATTTATTAGTAACTCTTTTAATGACTGATTAATGGGTTCTTTTCTTTCTGCTTTTGTTGGTATACTATTCACCTTTTGTGACATGGAATTTTTCATTGGATATTTGTATTGATAATACTGTTTTTAAATTCTGTCGTATTGTTGGATTCTGTATTATTATATTTATGCTTAGTATATTCTTTTCTTTTAGTACTACTGTGGTTTTTGTTACATTCTGTTTTTGTTTTACTTTTATTACTTCTGGTTGATACATTTTATCTTCATTTAGTCTTGACGTTCATATTTTACGTTTTCTTTTTTAATGTGGTACTTTTGCTTCATTTATTATGGTTATTTGGGCTTTTGTATCTAATAACTATTTAAATTGTTCATAATTCTTGGTGTTCTAATTTAATACTTCAGCACTTATATAAATTCTATTATCTTTTTTTCTTGGATTGTTTCGGGGCTTCTGCTACTCGTTTTTTGATTTAGAGAATTTTTGTCTATTCCTGCTATCTTTTTTTTTTTCTATTGCTGCTTGTTTCTGTTCTTGGGGCGTTATCTTTTTAAAATCTGGTTTACTGTATCTATTTCTTAACAGAAAACTAAATATGGCTTTTTCTTCTGTGTTTGGGTCTTTCCCCTTCTTCGGGGTTTGGAAATTTTCGCACGTTTTACGCGTGTCTCTCGGGGGATCGTATGTTGGTGCTGAGGTATGTTTGCGTACTACTTTTAAATCATTTATAGTTTCTAATATTCCCCAAACACTAGTCTTTGTTAGGGCTGTTGGCTACAATTTTAGGCTTTGGTTTCTTTCGTTCTCTTCTACTCTTTGCTATACTGTTTGTGGTGTTACTTTGTCTTCTTGTTATCAGACCTGGATCTTGTATATATTTAAATTGGTGAGGATCAGCTCTCTGTGCTGCTGTTAACTGTTTTTGGCTTTTTTCAACTAGTGCTAAAGTACACGGACCCCTTTAGTTGGATCTCATTTGTCGGCAGTTAAATATTTTCTTTTCTTTTTTTTAGCATATTTTATAAGGTCTTCTAGTACTTGTTAGTTGTTTGACTTGGCAATTTTAATATTTCTGGGCTACTTCTATTTCGGTACGGATCTGTCGCGTATCGGCTGTTCTTTCTAATATGTTTTGCAGTTTTTTCTAATTTGTTTCTTTAGATGGGGTTTTTTGTGTTACGTCTGGTAATAGTATTTTGCAATCTTTTAACTTTTATTTTGCTAGATCATTATTAGCTATTAAACATCTTAACTTTGAACATGTTACATGTAGGGTTATAGGTATGATTTTTTTTTCCCCTATTGCTAGAAGTGCTCTTATTTTGAGCATGTTTTTCTTCCCTTTCATCTTTATTACGATAGAACTAGTGGTTGAGAGGTTTTATACCTTCTGTTTTGTTTAACTTATCAAAAGGGCATCTTCTGCTCTTGTCAAATCCTGTTCGTGACGCCATTTTGGTAACTGGGTTTGGTTCTTTAAAGGATTTGAAACTACAGACAGAGGAATACTTTTTTTTTTTTTTTAGGGTCAAACAGATTTTTTCTATTTACTTTATAATTAATTTTCTATTGAAATCAATTTACTATTTTTGATTTTTTAAGACCATATAATATACAAAGAAAGTAGAAAAATAATACAGTTAAAAAAAAAAAAAAAACCCCAAGAAATACTAACTTCTCTTACAGATATACACTCCTGATTTACTTTTAAACAATTTATGGAGTTAACAAATATATAATCTTTATGTTAAGAAAGATAGAAGCTTTGCTTAGATTCAGGAGATATTCTTTTCTTTGTTTTTTCTTTCCTTAGATTTTTTGTTGCAACTTACGACTGGTGTTCGTTCTTTTTTTAGAGTTTATTTGTTCCCCTTTCGGAGCTTATGTACGGCAGCGAGATTCAGCGCCAAAGAGGGAGCTTTAGTTGATTAAATTTAGTTTTTTAGATTCGCAACCCGTCCACTCTTAGTCTGTTTCAGCTAACTTGTTTTAGTATTTTTAGTACTCCTCCACTCGCTTGACAATTGCTGACATTAGATTTTTGTTGTCTTATTCTGTTTTTACAAAAACTTTCGTCTGCTCCTTTTGAGGTAATTAGCACATTTGTTGCATACTGCTGTCTGAGTTACTTACTCGTTTAAAAGCGGCGGGGTTATTGTTGGTCATCTAATCAAATTTTGTTTTCATTTTTATCTCCTGTATCTCACAATGCTGCCTCTCTTTGACAGTTACAATTAAACTAGTGCTCATTTGACATATTCCAAGTAAGCTTCAACACATCCTTTTCACAGTAGGCAAAAGAGACGGCCCTTTTCTCTTTGACACGCTTCTTCTGTCTGCAGTGCCCGCGAGCTCCTAGAGCTGCCCTGTCCCTGCTTTTCAGCGTCTGTGTCCACCAGGGCAGCATAGCACGCACTCCTTTTAGTCCTTTTCTGCCCCGGGTGCCCTTTCGCACTCTCTCCTTCCGCTCTGGCCCCAAGTGCCCAGCATATAGGTGGGCCTCTTTGCCCCCTTAGCCGCATAAACACCTCCTCTCCTCCCGCTATGGCCTTTTAGGCCCTGGACCTCACCCGTCCCTCCTTGAGCCTCGGCTCTCCCTAGCGTCTTGTGAGGCCGAGGAAGTGTCCTCTGCTGAGCCCTGGTGACCATTCCGCAGTTTGGCCTCCCCTTTTTCCTATTGCGCGCCCCCCCCCCCCCCCCCCCCCCGGGGCCGGTACCCGTGATGCGGGTCGGGCGCTTGCTTGCCCGCTCGGCTCGTCCCGGCTGTCTGTATTGCCCCCTTCTTCAGCGTGGCCGCCCCTAATTCCCCTGGGACCTTCTGCCTCCTGCAGTGGGCTTTACGCGGTAGAGCTGCCCTTTTTCCCCTCCTCAGAGTCAACGGGCAGTAGGGGCCGCGGACTGGGGGGGGGGGGGGGGGGAAGGGCAGCTCTACTGCACGAGACCCAGTGTGGGATAGAGAAGGCGAAAGGGGAGTTTAGGGGCCAGGTGTGCTGCATGACGGGGCAATAGAGGCGGCGGCGGCGGCAGTGTCCGTGTTGCCTGACGGCCACTAGGGAGCCGCTTGGCGCCCTCTAGTCCCTTTTCTGGACCCAGTCCCCTTTTGGCTTCCCCATGCCCCTGTCCTCTGCTGCTCCGAGTGCCCGTTACGCCGTACAGGCTCCCCTTTGCCCGCTTCCCTTCTCGGCTCCAAGCTGCTGTTCCTTGGGCGTGGCCCGGGCCTCCTCTTGGCTGCCCTGCATCCATGCTCCTCCTAAGGGGTGCTGTACGGTGTCGGTGCCCTTCCCTCTCCTGAGTCTCCTTAATGCTTCCTCCTTTCATACGGTAGGGCTGCCCCTTAGACACTCTCTCCCTCTTCAGTACTGCTGCCTGGCTTTCCCCTCAGGCCCTGTGTGCATTATAGCTGCCCGCGTGGGCCTTGCCTGTCGCCTTGGCCCCTAGTGCCCGTTGTACAGGTGTGGCCGTTGGGTTGCCCTCTGCTGCCCCTTAGGCTGGGCAGCGGCCCCTTTCCTGCTCTCCTCCCGCTATGGCCCTTTAGACCGTTGACCTCACCCGTCCATCCCTCCTGGCTCCTCGCCTGTCCCCGCTGTTTGGGAGGCGAACCACCGGGCCTCGCTGGCCCTTCCCCCCCACTCGCTTCTGCCGCGCCCTAGTGGCCATTCTAAGGTATAGCGCCCCCCTTCTCCAGTGTCCCCTTTCCCCCAGTTGCCACCAGGGCAGGATAGCACGCACTCCTTTTAGTACTTTTCTTACCTAGGTGCCCGTTCCCTCTCTCCTTCCACTCTGGCCCCTAGTGCCCGGCATAGAGGTCTGCTTAGTAGGCAGCAGGGTAGCACCATCATGCCATTTTTGAAGGGTTTTTTTTTTTTTGGTCTCTCGTGCTCTTTTCCCCTGTACTTTTCTTCCTTCCTTTTCTCCCTACTCTAATGGGTCATGATAGTGTGTCAGGTGCCCTTCCTTCTCCTCAGTCTCCTAAGGGTTAAGTTCTTAGCACATGTTTTCAGCCCAGTGCCCCATTACTAGATTTTAAAGGGAGCAGCCAGATAACTGCTGCGTCCACAGGGGGTTGTGTACGTAGGAGCCGATGTGAGGTGTGAAATGAAAGCTTATGTTCTAATGATTCTGTGTGTGTGGTTCATGTACTTTTATGATGTCTATATGTTGAATTATGGATATGGACTTTGTGCTGATACTGGCCTGAAGTGCCTTTTTATAGGGACGGATGTCCAGTCAATGACTCTGGTAATTAGCAATGGCTCTCAAGGTGCCCAATACACACTTGCAGAATGTGTCTGGGACCGTCAAGCCAGCCAATATCATAGCTTGTGACATGAGACTAAGGGATAGGTCACTTGGCCATGTCACCTGCTCCAGCTTGGAAGATACCAGGGGAGAATATAAAACGCCATGAGGTGGACTGCATCTTGCCTTCAAATCTGCTACTGATTCCAGATGCAGCCTTGCCAGGAACAGCGAGACTGGAAGACTTGTTGGCCCATCCTGACATAGGATGTAAACCAGAGACTTTTAAGATAGCAGTTTGTGACATGTCTGCCTGGAGCCTGCATTGAGAATTTGGTGATTCAATGCATGTAATGTATTCTCCTTAACAACCTTACTCTCGTGCTTTTCTTTCTTTTATTAATAAACCTTTAGGTTTTAGATTCTGAAGGATTGGCTCAGCGTGATCTTGTGGGTAAGATCCGAAGTATAAACTGACCGGGGATTTGTGGATGGTTCTTTGGGACTGGAAAGACCTGTTTGGGGTAGGTGAGATTTGGTTCTATCACCCCCTCACCTGTGTGCAGACTTGGGGCTGATTGTGGCGCACGGAGAGTTGGGGTGTCAGAGGGGTTTTGCTCTTGAGGTTTCCTGCTGTGGTTGGATTGGCAGCTGAAGTGCTCTGCGTGACTGGTATATGACCTGTTTGCAAATAGTCTCCAGTCTGGGGCTGTAATGAGCCGCCCTGGGTTTTGAGCAATTCGCCCTCAGTGGATGCCCTCAGCAGTGCCCAGACCCGGCCTGGTCCATCACGCCCATTGAGTATTTTAGGAACCGCTTTATCCTCTGCAGTCTAGTCCCAAATGTGACCGTTTGCATTCCGTAATAGGTCTTAAGTAATGTTGCCATTGGCTTTTGCTTGTTGCCTGAGGAGGAGAAAAAGGCCGTATGTTCCTTCAGAATACCCAGTGTAACACGTGAAAGCAAGGCCAGTTTTTTAAGTCTGTCTTCATATAGGTACTGTTGTATAGATTTTCTGCCTTGTTGTTTGTCTGCACTCTTTCTAGTTTGTGATCGTCTTCAATGAAACGTAGTTCCAGAAACTGGATGCCATATTGAAATGGACGCCTGATTGCTGAGGACTGGAATAGAAGAATTATGGTAAGTCTCCCACTATTCACTGCGTACGTCTTCTGCCATTAGTGCTTTTTAGGAGATATAGCTGCCCCCTTCTGCTACTCCCGGTTCCCCGATAAAAGATATAACCTCCTCTTTTCCCTATTGATTGTAATGTGTCCTAATGCCAACAGGAGCTGGAGCTGTCCCCCTACTCCTTGTGCCCGTTTTTGAATATGGCCTCTCCCTCTCTCTTTTCATTGTGGGATCCTTCCTCTTCAGTAGGAAGCCTTGCCATCTAACATTTCGCTGTTGGTTCTGTTTCCACATACACACACACACACACACACACACACACAGCTGTTCTGGACTTAGCATCTTGACTCACAAAGGTACTTAGACACAAACTCAGGAGTTGAAGTGTGAATCTGAATTCAGGTGTCTAAATTCCAGTTTTACTCTGCCACTGAACCTTATAGGCACCTAAGTTGACTTGGCGCCTGAGCTTTCAGAGTAGATGTTCCCCGCAAGCCTATCTTTCTGATTCCTCACAGATGATAGATCACCTCTCTAGCACTCCAGATGCCTATTGCCCATCAAAACCCCAATGGAAAACAGGAGTTCACCTGCCAATTGCACATGTGGGGGCCCATCTGAAAAGTTGGTTCCTAGGCCGTTTTGCATTCATAATCTGGGCAGCGAAGACTGTATCACCATGGGCTTTACAAGCCAGGGGTCAGTGCTCTCCCCAAACTGAGAGTTTAAGGTTCAGTTCTCCCCTTTGCCTGGTTCTCAGGCTAGTGTCATTCTGAGGCGGTGTCTACACTAAAATTAAGTTCAATGGCTGTGGACATACCCAGTCACTGTGTCGGTGCAGTACATCCTCACTAGCAGTGCTAGCATTGATGCAGAGCGCAGTGCACCGTGTGACAAAGGACATTTGTCCCAGGTTTTGTCACCGTGCCTGTGACCTGCACAGCACAGGCAGATACATGACCCTGGTCGCCCTGGCAACCACAATCCAAGGGCCCTCACCAGCCTTGTTAATGTTAGTGAGTGTGATATGTTCTTACTGTTTTCCTTTAATCCTAGATAATGGGCCCAGGACCCAAGGATCATCACGCCAGCTTGAGGCGGCATCGTCCTCCTGTATACGCATCATAACTTTTTTAGACAAAAGTTGCCATTGAATTGTCTGGCTTTTTTTGTTTGGTTTACTTAGCTTGTTAGGAATAACTACCTGTATTACTGATAAGAAGTTTAATTGGCGATGGGCGGAGTTGCTGTGTAACCTTCATAGTAGATTGGCTTATGTGCTCATTTGGTCTTGCTGCTAGAACCTATGGAATTGCTTGCCCTCCGTCCGCCGCGCCCCTCCTCCCCGATATAATGTATTGTAATGTTTTGCTTAACCAGTGTGTTCCAGCTTAACCCCTGGTTCTCGCTCGACCAGTGCTGTGTGTAATAAATCCTCCGACTTGTTTTCACCACATCCAGAGTGTTGAGACCTTATTCCTAACAAGTAGCTACATCTACTTGAGCTGTGCCGGAAAGGTGCCCTCGAGCCCAGATCCCACACTCCTGCAACGGTCCCTATTTCCAGACTCTGCAGCCCCATCCCGCTCCTGCACCCTTCTTCCTGCCCATAACCCTGCACCACCACACTCTAGCACCCTCTCACGCCCAGACCCCACACCTTCCCCCCCCCCCTCCCAGCCTGCTCCTGAACCCTCTCTCCTGCCCGCATTCTATGTTCCTGGCTCGCGCCCCCTCCCCCCCGCCAGACCTTGCTCTAGCAGCACACGGAGCCCCCCTCATTTTTGATCCCATCTTAGACACTAGCAGGGCCCCACAACTTCCACTAGCCCCAGCCTAAGGCAGACTTTTGAAAAACATGGTCAAAAAGTATTGCTTGTTTGCCATTGATATCGGGGTGGGAGTAAACTGCATCATGAGAGGTCTAAGGCAGGTTCCAATAACCCCTGTGACAATGTGCAAGTCTCATAAGGTTTTGCAAGTCTTTCCTACAATTGCTTGCAGCTAGGGTGTGTGGCTGGCTGGGGGGGGGGGGGGGGGGGGGGGAGAAGAAGTCATGTTCCCACCAAGATTTTTCCATCCCTGAGCAGAGTGAGTTTTGTCTTGTGTGCCAATATTGAGGTCACATGTGCTTGTTCAGACCTGTGCCACCCTCCTCATTAATGTATATCTTAGTATATATTTTAAATTGTTATATAAGCAGGAATACTCCAACAAGGGATAGTTAAAAATGGGGGGGGGGGGGGGAGAGGGGGCTAAAGTTGTTGAGCAAGAAAAAGGACACCAAGAGTTAAATTAAAAAAAAAAATATTAAAAAAGTATGGCCCCTTTAAGAAATGCTTTTGAGGCTTTTTGGCCCTAACAGGTTGCTTGTCTTCCTGTGCTGGGACAGGACAGCTCCCCTGTGGAACCAGGTAAGCCCCTGGGGTTTTTGTCTCCTGGCCAGAAAATACCAGACACTTTAGGTATTTTAAAATACCTAAGTCCGGTGTTGTCTGATTTTTTGCCAGACGGGTGAAAATACCAGGTGGTCAGGTTCAATACCAGACACCTGGCAACCCTACACCATTTCGCCAACACCACCCCCATCTGAGCCCTGCCGCCATCCTGACCTTGCTCCTCTGCCCAGCAGCTTCCTGCTATGGGCTCCTGTGTGGGATACACTTGCCTTCTCCGTTGGAGCTTTCCCAGCGGCGTGGGGTCCATGCGGCCTGACCTGTGTGCAGCTAGGCAGCCACCATGGGGCTCTGGCACCAGCTCCAGCCTTGGAGAAGTGCTGAAGCTGGGGCAGGGCCGCATGATGGGAAACTGCCCTGTATGCCAAGTCCGGAGCTCAGGTGGTGGCTTGGCTGTTCCTGGGGCTGCAGTGTTGTTTTTAGCAGTTCAAATTAATCAGGATTCTATAGTTCCTGTCTCCTGGCCCCGCTTAAAGCCGCAGGCACCCTGACTAAGCCTTGTGGCAGGAAGCAATACAGCCTAATAGACACACAGGGGTGCAAGGGTGTTGAGGCTGTCATGTTACTGGATTTTAAGGGGATCAGACAGGTCACTGCTGCATCCATGGGGGGGGGGGGGAGACGGACGGGACGGGACGTGTTTGCCCCCAAAGCCTGTACAAAGGGGGCCCAATGAGGTGTCAAATTAAAGTTTATGTTCTATTAATTCTGTATGTTCATTTACTTGTATGATATCTGTATGTGGAATTTTAAATATGTATTCTGTGCTTCTACTGGAAGATTGTCTGAGACAGATCAAAGGCCCAGGAAAGTTCAGTCAGTAACCATGCTAATTAGCAAGGCTCTCAGAGAGGCCAATACACGCGTGAAGAATGTGTCTGGGACCTGCAAACCAGCCAATAGCATGACTGCTGACTTGGAACACAAGGATAGGTCACTGAGCCATGTGACCTGCTCCAGCTTTGAAGACACCAGGGATGGATATAAAAGGCACGCTCCATCTTCCCTTGAATTCCGCCCCGATCTCCGATGCAGCCTTGTGAGGAATACTGAGCCGGGAAGAATCTTTCACCCATAGGATGTACACCGGAGACTTTTAAGATAGCAGTTAGCAGAGATGTTACAAAGAGCCTGCACCGAGAACTCAGTGATTCGGCGCATGTAATGTATCCTCCTTAACAACCTTGCACTCATGCTTTTTTCTTTTAATAATAAACTTTTAGATTCTAAAGGATTGGCTCAGCGTGATCTTGTGGACAAGATCCAAAGAGCAACTGACTGGGAATTTGTGGCTGGTTCTTTGGGACAGGAAAAAGGGGTTCTATAATCCCTCACCTGGGTGTTAAGCCTGGGGCTGATTGTGGCATAGAGAGAGCTGGAGTGCATGAGCCGTTTTTCTCATGAGGCTTCCCGCTGGTGGGATTGGCAGCTGAAGCGCTGGGTGTTCAAGGGTTTGTGGCCTATTTGGGAAGGGTCTCCAGCCAGGGACTGTAAGGAGCCCTGAGGATCTGGCCCGGTCTAGAACAGGCTCAGAGTCAGCAATACAGGCTCATGAGCGCTAGGGGACCTAATGGTGTTGCGTGCTGACAGCAATACAGGCTAATGGTGTAAGGGGCTCAGATAGCAATACAGCCGACTAGGCACAAAGGTATTGGAGGCTGACACAGCAATACAACCTAAGGAGCACTCGGGGGCCCGATGGCGATACAGGCTTATGGGCAAAAGGGGACGCACTGGTGTTGGGGGCTTAGAGACAGCAGTACAGACTAATGGGCACGCATTTCCGTAATAGTGTTGGGGGCTCAGTCAGCATTACTGCTTCACGGGCATGATGGTTTTTGGGGACTCTCACGGAGCAATAAAGCCTAGTGCGCACAAGGGGGCACAATAGTGCTGGAACCTGAAACCGCAATACAGCATAATGGGTGCAACGGTGTTAGGTGATGAGAGCCAGCAAAGCATCCGAATACCCACGAGGGGGCAAAATGCTGTTAGGGGTTCAGACAGCAATACAGACTATGGGACACTGGAGGGGGGCGAAATGGTGCTGGGGCCTCAGTGGTAGCAATGCTGTCTAATGGGCACACGAGGGGCAGTGTTTTTAGGTGCTCAGAGACAGCAATACTGTCTAATGGGCACAAGGGGGCGCAATGGTATTAGTTGATCAGAGACCGCAATACAGCCACATAGGCAGAAGAGGGCGTAATGGTGGTGTGACCACAGACACAGCAATACAGGAAAATGTGCACAAGAGGGCGCAATGGTGGTAGGTGATCAGAGCGAGCAATACCGTCTAATGGGCACAAGGGGGGAGTAATGGTGTTGGGGGCTGAGACACAGCAATACAATGTCATGAGCACGAGGGGGCGCATTAGTGTTATGTGGTCAGACAGCAATGGAGGCTGATTCACGCTGGGGGGGGGGGGCTGCAATAGTGCTGCGGGCTCAGTGATAGCAATACAGACTAATGGGCGCAATGGTGTTAGCTGATCAGAGACAGTAATGCAACCTCATGGGCAGAAGAGGGCGTAATGGTGTTCTGGGCACGAACAGATAAGTAATAGGGGGCGGAATGCTGTTGCGGGCTGAGAGACCAATACAGCCTCATGGGCACAAGGGGGCGCAGGGGTGTTGGGGAGGCTCAGACGGCAATACTGTCTAATGGGCACAAGAGGGTGCAATGGTGTTAGCTGACCAGAGAGCAATACCGCCTAATGGGGCGCAATGCTTCTGGAGACAGCAATACGTTCTAATGGACACAAGGGGGCGCAATGGTCTTAGGTGACCGGAGAGAGCAATACAGCCTCATGGGTAGAAGAGGGCGTAATGGTGTTGGGGGCTCTGAGGCAGCAATACAGGCTAATAGGCACTAGGGGTTGCGAGCTGCGAGAGACCAATACGTCCTAGTACTAGCCACAAGGGGGCAAAATGCTGTTAGGGGCTCAGAGACAGCAATACAGACTAACGGGCACGAGGGAGGAGGCGAAATGGTGCTGCGGGCTCAGTGATAGCAATACAGAGACAGCAATACTGTCTAATGGGCACAAGAGGGTGCAGTGTTTTTAGGTGCTCAGAGAGCAATACTTTCTCATTGGCACAAGGGGGAGTAATGGTGTTGGTGGCTGAGAAACAGCAACACTGTGTAACGGGCGCTAGGGGGCGAAATGGTGTTGGGGAGGCTCAGAGACAGCAAAAGAAGGACATGAGCACAAGGGGGCGCCGTAGTGTTATGCGGTCAGACGGCAGTGGAGGCTGATACACACGGAGGGCTGCAAGAGTGCTGCGGGCTCAGTGATAGCAATACAGACTAACGGGCACGGGGGGAGCGAAATGGTGCTGGAGGCTCAGTGAGAGCAATACAGACTAATAGGCGCTAGGGGGCGCATTGGCGTTGCGGGCCGAGGGACAGCAATACAGTCTAAAGGGCACAAGGGGGCGGAATTCTCTTAGGTGCTCAGAGACAGCAATACAGACTAATAGGCACTAGGGGGTGCGTTGGTGTTGCGGGCCGAGGGACAGCAATACAGACTAATAGGCACTAGGGGGCGCGTTGGCGTTGCGGGCCGAGGGACAGCAATACAGGCTAATGGCCACAAGGGGGCGCAATTGCCTTAGGTGCTCAGAGACAGCAATACAGGATAATGGCCACAAGAGGGCGCAATTGCCTTAGGTGCTCAGAGACAGCAATACAGGATAATGGCCACAAGGGGGCGCAATTGCCTTAGGTGCTCAGAGACAGCAATACAGCCTAATAGGCACTAGGGGGCGCGATGGAGTTCCGGACCGAGGGACAGCAATACAGGCTAACGGCCACAAGGGGGCGCAATTGCCTTAGGTGCGCAGAGACAGCAATACAGGATAATGGCCACAAGGGGGCGCAATTGCCTTAGGTGCTCAGAGACAGCAATACAGGATAATGGCCACAAGGGGGCGCGTTGGCGTTGGGGACTGAGGGACAGCAATACAGGCTAATGGCCACAAGGGGGCGCAATTGCCTTAGGTGCGCAGAGACAGCAATACAGACTAATAGGCACTAGGGGGCGCGTTGGCGTTGCGGGCCGAGGGACAGCAATACAGGCTAACGGCCACAAGGGGGCGCAATTGACTTAGGTGCGCAGAGACAGCAATACAGGATAATGGCCACAAGGGGGCGCAATTGCCTTAGGTGCTCAGAGACAGCAATACAGGATAATGGGCACAAGGGGGCGCGTTGGCGTTGCGGGCCGAGGGACAGCAATACAGGCTAATGGCCACAAGGGGGCGCAATTGCCTTAGGTGCTCAGAGACAGCAATACAGGATAATGGCCACAAGGGGGCGCAATTGCCTTAGGTGCTCAGAGACAGCAATACAGGATAATGGGCACAAGGGGGTGCGTTGGCGTTGCGGGCCGAGGGACAGCAATACAGGCTAACGGCCACAAGGGGGCGCAATTGCCTTAGGTGCGCAGAGACAGCAATACAGGATAATGGCCACAAGGGGGCGCAATTGCCTTAGGTGCTCAGAGACAGCAATACAGGATAATGGGCACAAGGGGGCGCAATTGTCTTAGGTGCTCAGAGACAGCAATACAGGCTAATGGCCACAAGGGGGCGCAATTGCCTTAGGTGCTCAGAGACAGCAATACAGGATAATGGCCACAAGGGGGCGCAATTGCCTTAGGTGCTCAGAGACAGCAATACAGGCTCATGGCCACAAGGGGGCGCAATTGTCTAAGGTGCGCAGAGACAGCAATACAGACTAATAGGCACTAGGGGGCGCGATGGAGTTCCGGACCGAGGGACAGCAATACAGGCTAACGGCCACAAGGGGGCGCAATTGCCTTAGGTGCGCAGAGACAGCAATACAGGATAATGGCCACAAGGGGGCGCAATTGCCTTAGGTGCTCAGAGTCAGCAATACAGGATAATGGCCACAAGGGGGCGCAATTGCCTTAGGTGCTCAGAGACAGCAATACAGGATAATGGCCACAAGGGGGCGCAATTGCCTTAGGTGCTCAGAGACAGCAATACAGGATAATGGCCACAAGGGGGCGCAATTGCCTTAGGTGCTCAGAGACAGCAATACAGACTAACGGGTAGGGGGGGGCGAAATGGTGCTGGGGGCTCAGTGATAGCAATACAGACTAATAGGCACTAGGGGGCGGATTGGCGTTGCGGGCTGAGGGACAGCAATACAGTCTAAAGGGCACAAGGGGGCGGAATTGTCTTAGTGGCTCAGAGACAGCAATACAGACTAATAGGCACTAGGGGGCGCAATCGTGTTGCGCGCCGACAAAGACCAATACAGCCTCATGGGCACAAGAGGGCGCAATGGTGTTGGGGGCTCAGAGACAGCAATCCAGGCTGCCCGACACTCACTACGGGGTGTAGAATAGTGATAGAAATGTAGCCGTGTTAGTCTGGGGTAGCTGAAGCAAAACGCAGGACAATGTAGCACTTTAAAGACTAACAAGATGGTTTATTAGATGATGAGCTTTCGCGGGCCAGACCCACTTCCTCAGAGGTCTGGCCCACGAAAGCTCATCACCTAATAAACCATCTTGATAGTCTTTAAAGTGCTACATTGTCCTGCATTTTGCTAAGGGGTGTAGAGAGGTGAAAATGGGTTAAGAGGTGTCTATATAGCTAGCACTAAGGGAACGAGCGGCAGGAGTGTGAAATGGAGGCGGAACGGTCCGTGGCTCTGAAACACTCTGACATTTGAGGGCCAAGGCTGTGGCCGTTGGCGAGGGAGTTTGTGGAAGAGAAGCCCGGTGGCATGCCATGCCATGTCCTGGCACTAGGGCTCAATGGCAGGCCTTGCACCGGTAGTTTTCTGCTGTATTTAATGCCGCCTGGCCGTGTGTGACCAAGGGCGGAATTTTGGGCGGGTAGGGGAGGCAGCAGCCGTGCGCTCCGGGAGGCGGCTTGCTCTTCATCCCGTACCCGCACGCTACGGGAGCGAGGGGAACGTAAGCAAGGAACGCAAGTGCTATCCCCTCGCTCCCTTAGCGTCTGGGCACGGGAGGAAAAGCAACCTGCGTCCGTCCCGCCGCCCGCCCGAAATTCCACCCTTGGCTAAATCCCTTAGCTAAATGACCATAAAAAAACCCAGGGACAAACGGCTTTCAGTGACACCGATGTAACTGCTCCAAATCAGAGGAGCTAGTTCAGATTCACACCAGTGTCTGAGGACAAAAAGTCAAGTTGAAAGGACTCCTGCGCTTTGATACGCGAGAACTGGCTCTTCCCTGCAGAGGAAGGCGTGGCTAGGGCACGAGACCTTCACGTGACCGAGAGAGGCGCGAGCAAAGGAGCCAATCAAAGAGAGGCGTCTGAAAGCAGCCAATCAGAGCCTCGCCGGGACATATAAAAGGAGCTGCAGCAGAGGTGAGCGCTATTTGCCGGTGGGGACTCCGAAGGTGAGGCTGGCGTCTGTGATGAGACTTGAGCGCTGCCGTTTTCGTTCCGCTGCTTCGTGAGTATTCCCCTCCCGTTGGGCCTGGAGTCTCCCCTTCGGCTGGGACCCTGCCCTGCATCCCTCACCCGCTCGGCCTAAAAACCCGTGCGCCTGGGGCCTGACTCTGCCTTGGGTGCCGTCCCACATGGGGGCGGCCGGGCCCGCGGCGTCCGGCCGCTTTTCCCCGGGGGCTGCGGGGCGGCCGGGCCCGCGGCGTCGGGCCGCCTTTCCCCGGGGGCTGCGGGGCGGCCGGGCCCGCGGCGTCGGGCCGCCTTTCCCCGGGGGCTGCGGGGCGGCCGGGCCCGCGGCGTCGGGCCGCCTTTCCCCGGGGGCTGCGGGGCGGCCGGGCCCGCGGCGTCGGGCCGCCTTTCCCCGGGGGCTGCGGGGCGGCCGGGCCCGCGGCGTCGGGCCGCCTTTCCCCGGGGGCTGCGGGGCGGCCGGGCCCGCGGCGTCGGGCCGCCTTTCCCCGGGGGCTGCGGGGCGGCCGGGCCCGCGGCGTCGGGCCGCCTTTCCCCGGGGGCTGCGGGGCGGCCGGGCCCGCGGCGTCGGGCCGCCTTTCCCCGGGGGCTGCGGGGCCTCCTGAGCGCAAGGGTCGGAGGTGAGGGCGGATCCTACGTACGTTGCTCTTCACGGTACTGCTCTCTCTCTCTCTCTCCCCTCAGGGTGCTAGGTCCGGCGCTCATTGACTGGCGGGAGTGGAGCGGGGACTTTGCAACTGTACTACATTACAGCTAGGAAGCTCTGGACTTTAGTTTAAGGGGTGGTTGCTGTGCTTAGGGGGCACTAGGAGCAGCAACGTGCACTACGGGAGACTTCCCCTCTTTCGCTCTGTGCTGACTATTAACCAGGGTGGCCACCTCTTTTTTCCTCCTTCCTGCCCCACAATATCACTCTCTGCCTCTGTCTAGTGTGTGTTAGGCAACCTAACATTTTCTCCTTGACTCTCTGCTTGCTGACCTGTGCCTGGTATATTAGAAGTGTATGTCTCTCCTCATCCTCTCGCCTTTATCTCTATGCCTCATCTGTTGTATTCAGGAGACTTTGTTCAGTTTAGCTGCCGCTTCCTGCCTATGGAAGCTCTCCTGTCCCTTTGTGCAATCTACCTGCTCCTCCTTCTCCCTTCCGCTCTTGGCTCTCTTCCACCCTAGTGCCCTGTGAAAACTATAACAGCTCTTTTTCCCCCCTTTCACCTCTGCTGGCTTCGTTTCCCCATTAAAGTGCCCCTTTGTCTTCAGTCATTTGCCCCTACTGCCCATTGTGTAGCAAAGCCTTCCATTTCTCCATCTGGTGCCCCTAAAGCCTGTTCCTCGGGATAGCCACCCTTCCTCCCACTCCTGCCTCGGGGGGCGTCCATGAGGCGCATTACCGTCCTTTTCTCCACTTTCCTTTCAGCTGTACTTAGTCCTGGTGTTGAGGTAGTTTGAGCCCCTGTCTCCTCTCAGTTTTTAATGGCCCTTGTGGGCTATAGTTGCCTCTGCTCCCCTTTCACTGTCTGCTGTCCTTCCTGCCCTTTTTGCAAGAGAGCTGCCCCTTTCTTGCCCCCCGTAGCGGCTATGAAATAAGGGCGTCCTTTTCCCGCTTGTTCTTCATTATTGAGCCTATCCTCCCTCGGTCCCCTTTCATCCTCTGCGTGCCCTGGTGGGCGTTAAAATGTGGGTTTTGCCTCCTTCTCGCCTCCTCAGTCCGCTGCCCCTACAGCCCGTTGACTCTGAGGAGGGGACAGGGCAGCTTTACTGCATAACGACGCCCCCTATGGCGTGGAGAGGGTAAACGGGGGTGAGGGGCGGGTCTCTGCACAGTGGACACTAGGAGCGGTAATGTAGTAGGAGGGCTCTTTGCCCTCTTGAACTCTCTGCTGCCCCTAGCGTCCATTAGCTTGTAAAGGGGGGGGAAACGGGACAATGGGCCTCACCCCCTGTGCTGTCCCCTAGTGGCCGTTGGGAGGTATAACATGTCTTCCTTCCCTCTTTTGCCCTGAGTGAGGGTTGGTTATGGAGGCTAGGCCGCCCCTGTTTTCTGCCCTGAGTTGTGCCTCTTAGCCTTTCGATCTGCCTTTCCCGCCTTTTGACCCTCTTGCCCCTTTCCTCGACCTTTCCCTGTTGTCCTAGTGCCCGTTGTACTTGAACTGCCTTCTTTTTCCCCTTCTCCCTCTCTGCTCCCCATTGTGCGTGTTACGGCCACCCTCCTCAATTTGCTCCCTCTATTGCTGTTGTGTGGTATACAAGTGCTTTTGCTCGGAGCTGACTATTAACCGGGGTGGCCTACTCTTTTTTCCTCCTCCCCGCCCCGCTATTTCACACTCTGCCTCTGCCTAGTGCGTGTTAGGCAACCTAACCTTTTCTCCTTGACTGTCTGCTCTCCTGTGCCTCTTACGTTAGAAATGTGTCTCTCTCCTCCTCCCCCCCTTTACCTCTATGCCTCATCTGTTGTATCCAGGAGACCTTGTTCAGTTTAGCTGCCGCTTCCTCCCTATAGAAGCTCTCCTTCCCCTTTGTGTGCTTTGTGCAATCTACCTGCTCCTCCTTCTCCCTTCCGCTCTTGGCTCTCTTCCACCCTAGTGCCCTGTGTAAACAATAACAGCTCTCTTCCCCCCTTTCACCTCTGCTGTGTTCGTTTCCCCATTAGCTTTATAAGTGCCCCTTTGTCTTCAGTCATTTGCCCCTACTGCCCATTGTGTAGTAAAGCCTTCCATTTTGCCATCTGGTGCCCCTAAAGCCTGTTCCTCAGGATAGCCACCCTTCCTTCCACTCCTGCCTCGGGGGGCGTCCATGAGGCGCATAACCGTCCTTTTCTCCACTTTGCTTTCAGCTGTACTTAGTCGTGGTGTTGAGGTAGTTTGAGCCCCTGTCTCCTCTCAGTTTTTAATGGCCCTTGTGGGCTATAGTTGCCTCTGCTCCCCTTTCACTGTCTGCTGTCCTTCCTGCCCTTTTTGCAAGAGAGCTGCCCCTTTCTTGCCCCCGGTAGCGGCTATGAAATAAGGGCGTCCTTTTCCCGCTTGTTCTTCATTATTGAGCCTATCCTCCCTCGGTCCCCTTTCATCCTCTGCGTGCCCTGGTGGGCGTTAAAATGTGGGTTTTGCCTCCTTCTCGCCTCCTCAGTCCGCTGCCCCTACAGCCCGTTGACTCTGAGGAGGGGACAGGGCAGCTTTACTGCATAAGGACGCCCCCTATGGCGTGGAGAGGGTAAACGGGGGTGAGGGGCGGGTCCCTGCACAGTGACACTAGAAGGGGTAATGTAGTAAGGAGGGCTCTTTGCCCTCTTGAGCACTCTGCTGCCCCTAGCGTCCATTAGGTTGTAAAAGGAGGGCGTGGGGGGAAGGAACAATGGCCCTCAGCCCCTGTGCTGCCCCCTAGTGGCCGTTGGGAGGTAGAACATGTCTTCCCTCCCTCTTTTGCCATTTGTGAGGGTTGGTTATGGAGGCTAGGCGCCCCTGTTTTCTGCCCTGAGTTGTGCCTCTTAGCCTTTCGATCTGCCTTTCCCGCCTTTTGGCCCTCTTCTCCCTTTCCTCCTCCTCTCCCTGTTGTCCTAGTGCCCGTTGTACTTGGACTGCTTTCGTTCCCCTTCTCTCCTCCCCATTGTGCGTTACCTCCCCCTTCCTCAGTCTACCTGTAGTGTTGTTTTGTGGTATAGAAGTATCTACGCTCTGTGCTGGCTATTAACCGGGGTGGCCGCCTTTCCCTCTCTCCCACCATTTCACTCTCCATCTGCCTACTGCATGTTAGGTAATCTAGGCCTCCTCTCCTGTGCTTCAAAAGTTACGTGTGTCTTCTTCTCCTCCTCCTCCCCCCCCCCCCCTTCTATGCCTCCTCTGTTGTGTTCAGGAGACTTGGTTTAGTTCAGCCACCACTTTATTCCTGCTTTGAATTCTCTGCTGCCTCTCGTATTGCTTAGACTGTATAAGCGGTCCACCTCCGTCTCCTGCTGCTTCCCCCCAGTGGCCAATGTGAAGAATAGCCTTCTGGGGCTCTGCTCCCCATTGTGTCGGTTATGCAGGATAGGCACGCTTGTTCCTTCCCCTTCTTTTCTGCCCTCAGTGGTGCTCTTTAAGCTTTTTCTACCATCTTAGCCCAAGTGCTTATTGCGCAGTGTAGCTGACGCTTTTAATTTTACCGCTTGTGCCTAGTGTAATTGTGCTTAGTGTCCCCTTACCCATATACCTTATAGCAGTGGTCTCCAACCTTTCTACACCCGAGATCGCTTTTTAAATCTCCAAACAGGCGAAGATCTACCAGCCTGCCCCTTCCTTGAAGCCCCGCCCTCTCTATTCCCCTCCTGTCCATCACTTGCTATCCCCAGCCCTTACTTACAGACTCTGATAAACAGTTTATTTTTAAATTATGCGATGTTTAAAATTAAAATCATGTGTTTATAGTTATGAAATAAATGTTTTTTATTCATGCTATTTAAATCTAAAATGAAGCATTTATAATTATACATTTTGTGGGGACAGAGTTCTGCGGCGGGGGGCAGGGAAGAGGACAGGGTTCTGCAGCAGGGGACAGAGTGCCAGTGGGGAAAGGTTTCTGCAGCTGGGGACAGGGTGTCAGTGGGGACAGGAATAGAGACAGATTTCTGTAGCTGGGAACAGGGGAGTGGGAACAGAATTCTGTGGCTGGGGAGCGGGGTGCCAGTGGAGGCAGAGAGTCCCCTGCTTCTGCCTCCTCTCAGGATTCCACCCCAGAGGGAAAGCAGCGTGTGCCTGCCCCGGGGCTGAACTCCTCTCTTCTCCCCCCCCCCGCCCGCCCGTGCAGGGAAACCCAGTGCGTGCCTGCCCCGGGGCTGACTCACCCCTCCTGTGTGGTGCAGGGAGCCAATGCTCCCTCCCGCAGTACACCCGGCAGAGCAGCTAGCGCTACTTCGGGAATCGCTGGAAGTGGTGCTAAGCTGCAGGACTTCTGTCCATCCCCGGGAAGCCTACACTACCTCCATTTTCACTTTAGGTAGGTAGTGGGGCTTCTCGGGGGTGGGAGGGAAATGAGGGCGGGGCGGACAGGATGCCTCGCTATCGACTGGTCGTGGCCTCACGATTGACCAGTCGATCACGATCGACCTGTTGGTGACCACAGCCTTATAGTGATCTTGTCTGTTTTAAGCTAGTTTTTTTCCTTCATCAGACTTCCTCTAATTGGTCAACATGATGCCTGATGATGGAATTGGCACACAAGCGCTGTGGATGAGAACAAAAGAATTACGGTAAGGCTTCCCTTTCCCTAGTGTTACCATTCCTTCCATGTGTGCTCTTTAGCAGGTATAAATGCCCCTTGAACATGAAAGCATCTGCTACCTATAGCTTCTGTGGCTGACAATATACGCACCCTTTCCTCTCCTTTGATTCTCTTACCCTATTTTCCATTGTGGAATATAACGGCTTCTTTCCCATTATGTGTTTTTGTTGGTCCTCACGCTCTTCCTCAGTGTAGCTGCCGCTTATTTGATTGACGGTCCTCTGCTGTTTGCTCCCCTTAGGAAGAATAAAGATCCCTTACCCACTTTTCTCTTGAAACCTCCTAGTCCCCATTACTTGTACTCAGATTTGCTACCCTTTCCCTCCTTTTCTCTCCCTGGTGTGTTCCGTATTCAATGTTAGGCAGATGATCCTTTCCCTCTCACTCCTCAATGGAGCCAATACCCCCTTCTCACCTTCTATACTTTGATCTGAGCTAGGGAGCATACCTTCCATTTAGATTCCCGCTATGACCTTTTAGGCCATTGAACTCACCCATAAATCCCTCCTGGGTCCTCGCCTGTCGGGCGCTTGCTTGCCTGTTTGGCTCGTCGCGGCTGTCTGTATTGCCCCCTTCTTCAGCATGGCCGCCCCAAATTCCCCTGGGACCTTCTGCCTCCTGCAGTGGGTTTTACGCGGTAGAGCTGCCCTTTTTCCCCTCCTCAGAGTCAACGGGCAGTAGGGGCTGCGGACTGGGAGGGGGGGGGGGAAAGGGCAGCTCTACTGCACGAGACCCAGTGTGGGATAGAGAAGGCGAAAGGGGAGTTTAGGGGCCAGGTGTGCTGCACGACGGGGCAATAGAGGTGGCGGCGGCGGCGGCGGCAGTGTCCCATATTGCCTGACGGCCACTAGGCGCAGCAGTCTAGCGAGGGAGCCGCTTGGCGCCCCCTCGTCCCTTTTCTGGTCCCAGTCCCCTTTTGGGCTTCCCCACACCCCTGTCCTCTGCTGCTCCGAGTGCCGGTTACGCCGTACAAGCTCCCCTTTGCCCGCTTCCCGTCTCGGCTCCAAGCTGGTGTTCCTTGGGCGGGGCCCGGGCCTCCTCTTGGCTGCCCTGCATCCATGCTCCTCCTAAGGGGTTGCTGTACGGTGTCGGTGCCCTTCCCTCTCCTGAGTCTCCTTAATGCTTCCTCCTTTCATACGGTAGAGCTGCCCCTTAGATACTCTCTCCCTCTTCAGCACTGCTGCCTCGTTTTCCCCTGTGTGCATTATAGCTGCCCTAGTGGGCCTTGGCCTCTAGTGCCCCTTGTACAGGTGTGGGCCGTTTGGTCGCCCTCTGCTGCCCCTCTCCTGCTCTCCTCTCGCTATGGCCCTTTAGGCCCTGGACCTCACCCGTCCCTCCTCGAGCCTCGGCTCTCGCTAGCGTCTTGTGAGGCCGAGGAAGTGTCCTCCGCTGAGCCCTGGTGACCGTTCTGCAATTTAGCCTCCCCCCTCTTTGTCCTATTGCGCGCCTCCCTCCCCCGGGCCGGTGCCCGTGATGCGGGTCGGACGCTTGCTTGCCCGTTTGGCTCGTCCCGGCTGTCTGTATTGCCCTTTCTTCAGCATGGCCTCCCCTAATTCCCCTGGGACCTTCTGCCTCCTGCAGTGGGTTTTACGCAGTAGAGCTGCCCTTTTTCCCCCCCTCAGTGTCAACGGGCAGTAGGGGCCGCGGACTGGGAGGGGGGGGGGAAAGGGCAGCTCTACTGCACGAGACCCAGTGTGGGATAGAGAAGGCGAAAGGGGAGTTTAGGGGCCAGGTGTGCTGCCTGACGGGGCAATAGAGGCGGCGGCAGTGTCCCATATTGCCTGACGGCCACTAGGCGCAGCAGTCTAGAGAGGGAGCCGCTTGGCGCCCCTTCGTCCCTTTTCTTGTCCCAGTCCCCTTTTGGGCTTCCCCACGCCCCTGTCCTCTGCTGCTCCGAGTGCCCGTTACGCCGTACAGGCTCCCCTTTGCCCGCTTCCCGTCTCGGCTCCAAGCTGGTGTTCCTTGGGCGGGGCCCGGGCCTCCTCTTGGCTGCCCTGCATCCATGCTCCTCCTAAGGGGTTGCTGTACGGTGTCGGTGCCCTTCCCTCTCCTGAGTCTCCTTAATGCTTCCTCCTTTCATACGGTAGAGCTGCCCCTTAGACGCTCTCTCCCTCTTCAGCACTGCTGCCTCGTTTTCCCCTGTGTGCATTATAGCTGCCCGAGTGGGCCTTGGTCTCTAGTGCCCCTTGTACAGGTGTGGGCCGTTTGGTCGCCGTCTGCTGCCCCTCTCCTGCTCTCCTCCCGCTATGGCCCTTTAGGCCGCTGACCTCACTCGTCCATCCCTCCTGGGTCCTCGCCTGTCCCCCCGCTGTTTGGGAGGCGATCCACCGGGCCTCTCTGGCCCTTCCCCCCGCCCACTCCTGCTGCGCCCTAGTGGCCATTCTAAGGTATAGCGCTCCCCCTTCTCCTAGTCAAGGTGCCTTTTGGTAACTGGGTTTGGTTCTTTAAAGGATTTGAAACTACAGACAGAGGAATACTCTTTTTAGGGTCAAACAAAGACTTTTTTATTTTTTCTATTTAAATCAATTTACTATTCTTGATTTTTTTTTTAAGACAATATAATATACAAAGAAAAAGTAAAAAAAAATAGTACAGTTAAAAAAAGCAAGAAATAAAAACTTCTCTTCCAGAGATACCCTCCTGATTTACTTTTAAACAATTTATGGAGTTAACAAATATATAATATTTATGTTAAGAAAGATAGAAGCATTGCTTAGGTTCAGGAGATATTCTTTTGTTTATGTTTTTTCTGTCTTTGTGTTTTTCGTTGGAACTCACCACTGGTGTTCGTTCTTTTTTGGAGTTTATTTGTTCCCCTTTCGGAGCTTATGTACGGCAGCGAGATTCAGCGCCGGGGAGGGAGCTTTGGTTGATCAGACTTAGGATTTTGGATTCGCAACCCGTCCACTCTTGGTCTGTTTCAGCTAACTTTATATATCTTGTTTGGGTATTTTGGTGGTACTCCTCCACTCGCTTGACAATTGCTGACATTAGATTTTTGTTGTCTTATTCTGGTTTTACAAAAACTTTCGTCTGCTCCTTTTGGGGTAATTAGCACTTTTGTTGCATACCTCTGTCTGAGTTATTTACTTCTTTAAAAGCGGCGGGGTTATTGTTGGTCATCTAATCAAATTTTGTTTTCATTTTTATCTCCTGTATCTCAGAATGCTGACTTGCTTTGACACTTACAATTAAACTAGTGCTCATTTGACATATTCTGGGTAGGCTTTAACACATCCTTTTGAGTCAAATGAGACACTTTAATTACAATAACTTTATTTCCCTCTGTGCTTGTGGATTTGCTATTTGCTCGTTTTCTATTTGTTTTATTTTCATAAATGTTATAGTTTGTTTTTGGGAAAAATTTTTACACATATAGAATATTCTTATTACAATTATTAATATTATTATTGTACAAATAATCTAAAACTCTTTTTTTGATATCAACATGGATAAAAAGTTTTAAACACTTGCTTTTTGTCGTCTTGTACTTTTTATACTTAATTGTTTTATCTAAATTATGTAATACGTTTACTATTGTTATGGGTGATTCGTTTACGTGTTTTACAGTTTGATTCTTGATTGCTAGCTTAATACATTTTCTAACTTTTAACAAAATGTTCTAATTTCGTTTCTTTACGTCTAGATTTATAACTTCTATTTTTTGTAAGTTTAGTTTTTGTATTGTGAAATGCTCTACTGGTAATATTACTTGGGTGTCTTGGAAAGTTTGTTTTGTTATGGCTTTCATTTCTTTTGTTAAAAATCGGATCTACGACACTATATTTTGTTCAGTAGTCTTATTGCTTTTTTTAGTGCAGTTGTAACTCATTTGTGTTAAGTTTTATAGTTTGTTTACATTACGAAAAGGTACGGTGACATTCATTTTAACTGGTATAACATAACATTTATTATGCATTATTTTTTTGCTTAACAATTGCTAAATTGAGTCACTACAGTGACAAACAATTAAATGGGTTTGGTTAGAGCTTATGTATTCTTTACATTTATTTGGTAACTAATTAATTTTACTCGTTAATGTGGACACAACTTTTTGTCTATTAAACAATGCTGGTTTACACATCTTGAACTTTTCTGAACTATTACATTAATGCTTAGGTGTAGAAACTATTCTTTTTCTTTATACTTCACTTGTTTCTTTATATCTTTCTTGTTGGTATAATTATTGCTTCTTATCTTATATTAATTCTATGGGATGTTATTTCATGACTGATTTGTGCTGTATCTGGTATTTTGACGAATGGTGCTTTTTTACTTATCCCTCTCTCATCTTTCTTAATTTTTTGCAATAATTTTTTTCTAAAACTACTACTACTACTACTACTGTACAAACTTATGCAATTTAGATTATTTAAATACATAGATATATTGTTACTTTATTCTTGTTTTATCGGCATTTGTATTAGATATGTTTACAGCTGTATTTACTTAATGTAATAATTTTGCCGTTTCAGCTTTTTCATGGTGACTATTATTTTTCTACTTAATGAATTAATTGCTAACAAATCTGGTTTTACATCCTCCTCCCATTGCTTTAATAATTTTTTTGGTTGCTTATATATCTTCTTTTCTTTTTTCGTGACTTTCATGTTGTGCAATTTATACTATGTTCTATTCTTTCTTTCTTTTTTATATGCTGGTTGCAATCTTATTATTACTCTTCCTGTTTTTGTTGGTTGTAAATTTGAGGGGGGTATTACAACTGTTAATGTTGGAAGGGTTGCATTACTATCTGATGTAGCTAAGGCTGTGGTTCCAGATAGTGGAATTGTTACAAATGTGGTTTGGATCTATGGGTTGTGTGTTTCTGTTGGGTTGCTAATATTAAGCTATACGCCATATAATGGTGTTATGCTAAAGCTAAATAAACTTTGGTTTGGGGCTTGCATGCTTATCATTGTATGGGGGGGAGACGGGGGAGTGTGCGCTTTCATATGATTTGTTTACTTAATTGTTCATGTTAGCTTTAATACTATACAAGCGGGACATATTCTAACTGGTATCATTTTGTTGAATTATAACTAGAGTTTGATTTACAGGCAGTCCCCGGGTTACGTACAAGATGGGGACTGTAGGTTTGTTCTTAAGTTGAATTTGTATGTAAGTCGGAACTGGTACATACTGTAGGGGGAAACTCTAGCCAAACATTTCTCCAGAGCTCAGTTTTATTCTCCCACACCTCACTTCCCTCAGTCCTTTATTCTCAAGCTGAGGTGTCTGCTGAGAAAAGCCGCTCCGCGTCTCCCTGGTCCGCTGGGGGGAAGCAGCGAGTGCGGGGTTGCCTCACCCCGTTTGTAAGTAGGGATCCGATGTAAGTCGGATCCATGTAACCCGGGGACTGCCTGTACTTCTTCTTTCCTAGTGGGGGTGGTATAGTTTATTTTACACACTTGCCACTGGGCTGGTTTGTTAGCTAATTTAGTTTGGGTGGTGGTGGTGTTTTTGACTTGGGTCTAGTTTTGTTGTAATGGATCATACTTACTATTTAAGCTGGTCTATCTTGCACTGTTAACGTGATTTTTAGTGATGATGAACAACTTGTAATATATAATCTTGTGGAACTGTTAATTTCATTCTTTACTACTTAGCTAATTATGGTGTGCTAATCTTTTTCTTGTTTTTGTTGTGATTACATAGGTGAATGGTAACTTTTTTGGTCTTTCTAATGCTACTCTTTTCTCTTTATTTTTCGTTGGCTATACAATCTATATTTTTTCTCTTTGCTTTATAGGAGGGCTTTTTTTAGTTTGGTTGCTGCTTGGGTTTTATATCTGGCTGTCGGCTTGTATGTTCATTTACATTTAATAAAACTGTATCTAATACTAGGTGTTAACCTTTAAAGGTGCTATTTTTAGTTGCTGTTTTAAGGTATCAGTTTTCTTTTCTGCTACTTTGTTGGATTGAGGATGGTATGGGAAATTTAAATGCTATGTTATGCCTTTTTCTATGGACTATTGTTCTAATTTTTTTACTTCTAAATGGTGGGCTTCTATCTGATTGTATTATTTGTGGGCGTCTTTAAGCTGCTATTATTTTTTCTAAGGCTTTTAGTATGTGTTTTGCTTTTGGTTTTTTAAAAAGGAATTACTATAGTACTCTGATTTCTTAACTCTACCACAACTACTCGCTTTGGGTATTGTTTAGCACTCGGTAATGGTCTTATTATAAATCTGTTTGCTAATGGTTTCCTGGTTTATGATATTCTGGGTTATATGCTTTATTAGGCATATTTTAGCTGATTTATACGTTTAGTATTGTGGCAAATTTTACAGGCTTTTATGTATTTTTTCATGTTCTTTTATTTTAATTCTTGATTCTCTTCCTGTATATTGCTTTATCTATTCTCTTTCTTTTTGTGTCTTCAAAGTGGCTTGTGTATTCATGTAAGTATTTTATGAATGGATTTACTTCTTCTTTTTCTTTGTTTTTTTCTACTAACACTTTAAATTCTTGCAATTCTTTATCTAGTTGTTTGTGGTTAGTGTTGTATCTTTCTTTATGGCTAGGGATATGTTTTACTGATGTACCACTTACGTGATTTCTGATGATGGTCTATATTTCTCTCCACCCTGCATGTGTTTCAATGTCTGTGTTCTTTTTTAACAGTCTTTTTATACCATACATACTATCTATGCTTAATTTTTATGGTGACTTTCTTGTGTATGTTGTAATCTTATTCTAACTTTTTCTACTTCTGCTTCTTTTCTTTTAACACAATAAAGAACTTGTTTTCACATTTGGTACAGTAATATCTTGCTTTTGTTTTTCCCCCTTTCATGCTTTTATCTGTTAATATCTAGGGTGTTTCTGTTATTCTTGGTGTAGCTTTTGGGGCTTTAGGGCATTACATTTTTTCTTAGTTTAACATTTGACTAACTAGCTCGCTATAATACAGTTTTTCTTAAGTATTTGTCTGGCTTTCAAAGTTTGGTGGTATTATTTTTATGGTAAGCTATGCTAAAGCTGACACTTTTGGAGTGTGTAAAGTAAGACTTACACTTGTCATTAAAAAAGTACTTATCTTTTATTTTATTAAACTTATAATAGTTTTCTATATTCACTATAATGTTTTGGGGGTTTGTTAAATTGCAAAATCAATTTATCTACTTTTTCTTGTTTTTCTCTTTGTGTTACCCACTCTTCATTCTAGTTAATTTGTAATTCTCTTGGGGGTTTCTTAGGGTCTTACTTTTTTAATAGAGTGGGGTGTTACAAATTTTGGTTTAATTCTATTAAGGCTGCTTGGGCTTTTTCATTGTAGATAATTAAATCTTTCTTTCTTTCTTTTTAATAATTTCAATAAGGGTTTTATTTTATGTCTTAACTGTTGAATACTTGCTTCATTATAATTTACTATGCTTAAAACTTCTTGTAGCTGTTTGTGGGTTTTCGGAGGGTTATTTAACTACTTACTTACACCATTGGGGTAAGTTGTACTTATTGTTTTATTTTCTATCACTTGAATTCTTAGAAGGGAGTATTTACTTTGGGCTATAGTTACTTTTCTTTCGTTTATTTGCTATCTTTGAGTGGTTAAGTGTTCTATAGCTTCTTGTGTCTTGTCTCTTCTTAAAAGGTCATCTACATAGTATATTATTCGGGGATCTTGTTCTTAACTTTGTTGACTAAGGGTATACTTTATGGCATCTGTTGCTAATGTGCTGGTGAATTTTTATAACCTTGGGGGTAATGCGTTCCACCTATAGTATTTTCTTCTAATTGAAAAATTTAAGGTTCTTTTTTATAGGTATACTATAAAACATATCGTTTAAATCTATTAGTGCTCTTTATTTTAATTCTTCTTTTTCTTTTAAATATTGTTCTATAGTTGGTTTGTTTTAGGGGGGGTGGTGGTAAAGGCAACTGGTTGTATTGCTTCATTTATTTTTCTATAATCTCTTTTTTCTTTTTTTTTGGTATTCTTTATGCTGGACTTTTATATTGGGTGTGTAATACTTGTTTAATTTATTAGTAACTCTTTTAATGACTGATTAATGGGTTCTTTTCTTTCTGCTTTTGTTGGTATACTATTCACCTTTTGTGACATGTAATTTTTCATTGGATATTTGTATTGATAATACTGTTTTTAAATTCTGTCGTATTGTTGGATTCTGTATTATTATATTTATGCTTAGTATATTCTTTTCTTTTAGTACTACTGTGGTTTTTGTTACATTCTGTTTTTGTTTTACTTTTATTACTTCTGGTTGATACATTTTATCTTCATTTAGTCTTGACGTTCATATTTTACGTTTTCTTTTTTAATGTGGTACTTTTGCTTCATTTATTATGGTTATTTGGGCTTTTGTATCTAATAACTATTTAAATTGTTCATAATTCTTGGTGTTCTAATTTAATACTTCAGCACTTATATAAATTCTATTATCTTTTTTTCTTGGATTGTTTCGGGGCTTCTGCTACTCGTTTTTTGATTTAGAGAATTTTTGTCTATTCCTGCTATCTTTTTTTTTTTCTATTGCTGCTTGTTTCTGTTCTTGGGGCGTTATCTTTTTAAAATCTGGTTTACTGTATCTATTTCTTAACAGAAAACTAAATATGGCTTTTTCTTCTGTGTTTGGGTCTTTCCCCTTCTTCGGGGTTTGGAAATTTTCGCACGTTTTACGCGTGTCTCTCGGGGGATCGTATGTTGGTGCTGAGGTATGTTTGCGTACTACTTTTAAATCATTTATAGTTTCTAATATTCCCCAAACACTAGTCTTTGTTAGGGCTGTTGGCTACAATTTTAGGCTTTGGTTTCTTTCGTTCTCTTCTACTCTTTGCTATACTGTTTGTGGTGTTACTTTGTCTTCTTGTTATCAGACCTGGATCTTGTATATATTTAAATTGGTGAGGATCAGCTCTCTGTGCTGCTGTTAACTGTTTTTGGCTTTTTTCAACTAGTGCTAAAGTACACGGACCCCTTTAGTTGGATCTCATTTGTCGGCAGTTAAATATTTTCTTTTCTTTTTTTTAGCATATTTTATAAGGTCTTCTAGTACTTGTTAGTTGTTTGACTTGGCAATTTTAATATTTCTGGGCTACTTCTATTTCGGTACGGATCTGTCGCGTATCGGCTGTTCTTTCTAATATGTTTTGCAGTTTTTTCTAATTTGTTTCTTTAGATGGGGTTTTTTGTGTTACGTCTGGTAATAGTATTTTGCAATCTTTTAACTTTTATTTTGCTAGATCATTATTAGCTATTAAACATCTTAACTTTGAACATGTTACATGTAGGGTTATAGGTATGATTTTTTTCCCCTATTGCTAGAAGTGCTCTTATTTTGGGCATGTTTTTCTTCCCTTTCATCTTTATTACGATAGAACTAGTGGTTGAGAGGTTTTATACCTTCTGTTTTGTTTAACTTATCAAAAGGGCATCTTCTGCTCTTGTCAAATCCTGTTCGTGACGCCATTTTGGTAACTGGGTTTGGTTCTTTAAAGGATTTGAAACTACAGACAGAGGAATACTTTTTTTTTTTTTTAGGGTCAAACAGATTTTTTCTATTTACTTTATAATTAATTTTCTATTGAAATCAATTTACTATTTTTGATTTTTTAAGACCATATAATATACAAAGAAAGTAGAAAAATAGTACAGTTAAAAAAAAAAAAAAAAAAAAACCCCCAAGAAATACTAACTTCTCTTACAGATATACACTCCTGATTTACTTTTAAACAATTTATGGAGTTAACAAATATATAATCTTTATGTTAAGAAAGATAGAAGCTTTGCTTAGATTCAGGAGATATTCTTTTCTTTGTTTTTTCTTTCCTTAGATTTTTTGTTGCAACTTACGACTGGTGTTCGTTCTTTTTTTAGAGTTTATTTGTTCCCCTTTCGGAGCTTATGTACGGCAGCGAGATTCAGCGCCAAAGAGGGAGCTTTAGTTGATTAAATTTAGTTTTTTAGATTCGCAACCCGTCCACTCTTAGTCTGTTTCAGCTAACTTGTTTTAGTATTTTTAGTACTCCTCCACTCGCTTGACAATTGCTGACATTAGATTTTTGTTGTCTTATTCTGCTTTTACAAAAACTTTCGTCTGCTCCTTTTGAGGTAATTAGCACATTTGTTGCATACTGCTGTCTGAGTTACTTACTCGTTTAAAAGCGGCGGGGTTATTGTTGGTCATCTAATCAAATTTTGTTTTCATTTTTATCTCCTGTATCTCACAATGCTGCCTCTCTTTGACAGTTACAATTAAACTAGTGCTCATTTGACATATTCCAAGTAAGCTTCAACACATCCTTTTCACAGTAGGCAAAAGAGACGGCCCTTTTCTCTTTGACACGCTTCTTCTGTCTGCAGTGCCCGCGAGCTCCTAGAGCTGCCCTGTCCCTGCTTTTCAGCGTCTGTGTCCACCAGGGCAGCATAGCACGCACTCCTTTTAGTCCTTTTCTGCCCCGGGTGCCCCTTCGCACTCTCTCCTTCCGCTCTGGCCCCAAGTGCCCAGCATATAGGTGGGCCTCTTTGCCCCCTTAGCCGCATAAACACCTCCTCTCCTCCCGCTATGGCCTTTTAGGCCCTGGACCTCACCCGTCCCTCCTTGAGCCTCGGCTCTCCCTAGCGTCTTGTGAGGCCGAGGAAGTGTCCTCTGCTGAGCCCTGGTGACCATTCCGCAGTTTGGCCTCCCCTTTTTCCTATTGCGCGCCCCCCCCCCCCCCCCCCCTCCGGGGCCGGTACCCGTGATGCGGGTCGGGCGCTTGCTTGCCCGCTCGGCGCGTCCCGGCTGTCTGTATTGCCCCCTTCTTCAGCGTGGCCGCCCCTAATTCCCCTGGGACCTTCTGCCTCCTGCAGTGGCCTTTACGCGGTAGAGCTGCCCTTTTTCCCCTCCTCAGAGTCAACGGGCAGTAGGGGCCGCGGACGGGGGGGGGGGGGGAAAGGGCAGCTCTACTGCACGAGACCCAGTGTGGGATAGAGAAGGCGAAAGGGGAGTTTAGGGGCCAGGTGTGCTGCATGACGGGGCAATAGAGGCGGCGGCGGCGGCAGTGTCCGTGTTGCCTGACGGCCACTAGGGAGCCGCTTGGCGCCCTCTAGTCCCTTTTCTGGACCCAGTCCCCTTTTGGCTTCCCCATGCCCCTGTCCTCTGCTGCTCCGAGTGCCCGTTACGCCGTACAGGCTCCCCTTTGCCCGCTTCCCTTCTCGGCTCCAAGCTGCTGTTCCTTGGGCGTGGCCCGGGCCTCCTCTTGGCTGCCCTGCATCCATGCTCCTCCTAAGGGGTGCTGTACGGTGTCGGTGCCCTTCCCTCTCCTGAGTCTCCTTAATGCTTCCTCCTTTCATACGGTAGGGCTGCCCCTTAGACACTCTCTCCCTCTTCAGTACTGCTGCCTGGCTTTCCCCTCAGGCCCTGTGTGCATTATAGCTGCCCGCGTGGGCCTTGCCTGTCGCCTTGGCCCCTAGTGCCCGTTGTACAGGTGTGGCCGTTGGGTTGCCCTCTGCTGCCCCTTAGGCTGGGCAGCGGCCCCTTTCCTGCTCTCCTCCCGCTATGGCCCTTTAGACCGTTGACCTCACCCGTCCATCCCTCCTGGCTCCTCGCCTGTCCCCGCTGTTTGGGAGGCGAACCACCGGGCCTCGCTGGCCCTTCCCCCCCACTCGCTTCTGCCGCGCCCTAGTGGCCATTCTAAGGTATAGCGCCCCCCTTCTCCCGTGTCCCCTTTCCCCCAGTTGCCACCAGGGCAGGATAGCACGCACTCCTTTTAGTACTTTTCTTACCTAGGTGCCCGTTCCCTCTCTCCTTCCACTCTGGCCCCTAGTGCCCGGCATAGAGGTCTGCTTAGTAGGCAGCAGGGTAGCACCATCATGCCATTTTTGAAGGGTTTTTTTTTTTTGGTCTCTCGTGCTCTTTTCCCCTGTACTTTTCTTCCTTCCTTTTCTCCCTACTCTAATGGGTCATGATAGTGTGTCAGGTGCCCTTCCTTCTCCTCAGTCTCCTAAGGGTTAAGTTCTTAGCACATGTTTTCAGCCCAGTGCCCCATTACTAGATTTTAAAGGGAGCAGCCAGATAACTGCTGCGTCCACAGGGGGTTGTGTACGTAGGAGCCGATGTGAGGTGTGAAATGAAAGCTTATGTTCTAATGATTCTGTGTGTGTGGTTCATGTACTTTTATGATGTCTATATGTTGAATTATGGATATGGACTTTGTGCTGATACTGGCCTGAAGTGCCTTTTTATAGGGACGGATGTCCAGTCAATGACTCTGGTAATTAGCAATGGCTCTCAAGGTGCCCAATACACACTTGCAGAATGTGTCTGGGACCGTCAAGCCAGCCAATATCATAGCTTGTGACATGAGACTAAGGGATAGGTCACTTGGCCATGTCACCTGCTCCAGCTTGGAAGATACCAGGGGAGAATATAAAACGCCATGAGGTGGACTGCATCTTGCCTTCAAATCTGCTACTGATTCCAGATGCAGCCTTGCCAGGAACAGCGAGACTGGAAGACTTGTTGGCCCATCCTGACATAGGATGTAAACCAGAGACTTTTAAGATAGCAGTTTGTGACATGTCTGCCTGGAGCCTGCATTGAGAATTTGGTGATTCAATGCATGTAATGTATTCTCCTTAACAACCTTACTCTCGTGCTTTTCTTTCTTTTATTAATAAACCTTTAGGTTTTAGATTCTGAAGGATTGGCTCAGCGTGATCTTGTGGGTAAGATCCGAAGTATAAACTGACCGGGGATTTGTGGATGGTTCTTTGGGACTGGAAAGACCTGTTTGGGGTAGGTGAGATTTGGTTCTATCACCCCCTCACCTGTGTGCAGACTTGGGGCTGATTGTGGCGCACGGAGAGTTGGGGTGTCAGAGGGGTTTTGCTCTTGAGGTTTCCTGCTGTGGTTGGATTGGCAGCTGAAGTGCTCTGCCTGACTGGTATATGACCTGTTTGCAAATAGTCTCCAGTCTGGGGCTGTAATGAGCCGCCCTGGGTTTTGAGCAATTCGCCCTCAGTGGATGCCCTCAGCAGTGCCCAGACCCGGCCTGGTCCATCACGCCCATTGAGTATTTTAGGAACCGCTTTATCCTCTGCAGTCTAGTCCCAAATGTGACCGTTTGCATTCCGTAATAGGTCTTAAGTAATGTTGCCATTGGCTTTTGCTTGTTGCCTGAGGAGGAGACAAAGGCCGTATGTTCCTTCAGAATACCCAGTGTAACACGTGAAAGCAAGGCCAGTTTTTTAAGTCTGTCTTCATATAGGTACTGTTGTATAGATTTTCTGCCTTGTTGTTTGTCTGCACTCTTTCTAGTTTGTGATCGTCTTCAATGAAACGTAGTTCCAGAAACTGGATGCCATATTGAAATGGACGCCTGATTGCTGAGGACTGGAATAGAAGAATTATGGTAAGTCTCCCACTATTCACTGCGTACGTCTTCTGCCATTAGTGCTTTTTAGGAGATATAGCTGCCCCCTTCTGCTACTCCCGGTTCCCCGATAAAAGATATAACCTCCTCTTTTCCCTATTGATTGTAATGTGTCCTAATGCCAACAGGAGCTGGAGCTGTCCCCCTACTCCTTGTGCCCGTTTTTGAATATGGCCTCTCCCTCTCTCTTTTCATTGTGGGATCCTTCCTCTTCAGTAGGAAGCCTTGCCATCTAACATTTCGCTGTTGGTTCTGTTTCCACATACACACACACACACACACACACACAGCTGTTCTGGACTTAGCATCTTGACTCACAAAGGTACTTAGACACAAACTCAGGAGTTGAAGTGTGAATCTGAATTCAGGTGTCTAAATTCCAGTTTTACTCTGCCACTGAACCTTATAGGCACCTAAGTTGACTTGGCGCCTGAGCTTTCAGAGTAGATGTTCCCCGCAAGCCTATCTTTCTGATTCCTCACAGATGATAGATCACCTCACTAGCACTCCAGATGCCTATTGCCCATCAAAACCCCAATGGAAAACAGGAGTTCACCTGCCAATTGCACATGTGGGGGCCCATCTGAAAAGTTGGTTCCTAGGCCGTTTTGCATTCATAATCTGGGCAGCGAAGACTGTATCACCATCGGCTTTACAAGCCAGGGGTCAGTGCTCTCCCCAAACTGAGAGTTTAAGGTTCAGTTCTCCCCTTTGCCTGGTTCTCAGGCTAGTGTCATTCTGAGGCGGTGTCTACACTAAAATTAAGTTCAATGGCTGTGGACATACCCAGTCACTGTGTCGGTGCAGTACATCCTCACTAGCAGTGCTAGCATTGATGCAGAGCGCAGTGCACCGTGTGACAAAGGACATTTGTCCCAGGTTTTGTCACCGTGCCTGTGACCTGCACAGCACAGGCAGATACATGACCCTGGTCGCCCTGGCAACCACAATCCAAGGGCCCTCACCAGCCTTGTTAATGTTAGTGAGTGTGATATGTTCTTACTGTTTTCCTTTAATCCTAGATAATGGGCCCAGGACCCAAGGATCATCACGCCAGCTTGAGGCGGCATCGTCCTCCTGTATACGCATCATAACTTTTTTAGACAAAAGTTGCCATTGAATTGTCTGGCTTTTTTTGTTTGGTTTACTTAGCTTGTTAGGAATAACTACCTGTATTACTGATAAGAAGTTTAATTGGCGATGGGCGGAGTTGCTGTGTAACCTTCATAGTAGATTGGCTTATGTGCTCATTTGGTCTTGCTGCTAGAACCTATGGAATTGCTTGCCCTCCGTCCGCCGCGCCCCTCCTCCCCGATATAATGTATTGTAATGTTTTGCTTAACCAGTGTGTTCCAGCTTAACCCCTGGTTCTCGCTCGACCAGTGCTGTGTGTAATAAATCCTCCGACTTGTTTTCACCACATCCAGAGTGTTGAGACCTTATTCCTAACAAGTAGCTACATCTACTTGAGCTGTGCCGGAAAGGTGCCCTCGAGCCCAGATCCCACACTCCTGCACCCTCCTTCCTGCCCAGACTCCATATGTACACTCCAACTCCTGCCCAGACCCTCCACACTCCTGCAACGGTCCCTATTTCCAGACTCTGCAGCCCCATCCCGCTCCTGCACCCTTCTTCCTGCCCATAACCCTGCACCACCACACTCTAGCACCCTCTCACGCCCAGACCCCACACCTTCCCCCCCCCCCCCAGCCTGCTCCTGAACCCTCTCTCCTGCCCGCATTCTATGTTCCTGGCTCGCGCCCCCTCCCCCCCGCCAGACCTTGCTCTGGCAGCACACGGAGCCCCCCTAATTTTTGATCCCATCTTAGACACTAGCAGGGCCCCACAACTTCCACTAGCCCCAGCCTAAGGCAGACTTTTGAAAAACATGGTCAAAAAGTATTGCTTGTTTGCCATTGATATCGGGGTGGGAGTAAACTGCATCATGAGAGGTCTAAGGCAGGTTCCAATAACCCCTGTGACAATGTGCAAGTCTCATAAGGTTTTGCAAGTCTTTCCTACAATTGCTTGCAGCTAGGGTGTGTGGCTGGCTGGGGGGGGGAGAAGAAGTCATGTTCCCACCAAGATTTTTCCATCCCTGAGCAGAGTGAGTTTTGTCTTGTGTGCCAATATTGAGGTCACATGTGCTTGTTCAGACCTGTGCCACCCTCCTCATTAATGTATATCTTAGTATATATTTTAAATTGTTATATAAGCAGGAATACTCCAACAAGGGATAGTTAAAAATGGGGGGGGGGGGGAGAGGGGGCTAAAGTTGTTGAGCAAGAAAAAGGACACCAAGAGTTAAATTAAAAAAAAAAATATTAAAAAAGTATGGCCCCTTTAAGAAATGCTTTTGAGGCTTTTTGGCCCTAACAGGTTGCTTGTCTTCCTGTGCTGGGACAGGACAGCTCCCCTGTGGAACCAGGTAAGCCCCTGGGGTTTTTGTCTCCTGGCCAGAAAATACCAGACACTTTAGGTATTTTAAAATACCTAAGTCCGGTGTTGTCTGATATTTTTGCCAGACGGGTGAAAATACCAGGTGGTCAGGTTCAATACCAGACACCTGGCAACCCTACACCATTTCGCCAACACCACCCCCATCTGAGCCCTGCCGCCATCCTGACCTTGCTCCTCTGCCCAGCAGCTTCCTGCTATGGGCTCCTGTGTGGGATACACTTGCCTTCTCCGTTGGAGCTTTCCCAGCGGCGTGGGGTCCATGCGGCCTGACCTGTGTGCAGCTAGGCAGCCACCATGGGGCTCTGGCACCAGCTCCAGCCTTGGAGAAGTGCTGAAGCTGGGGCAGGGCCGCATGATGGGAAACTGCCCTGTATGCCAAGTCCGGAGCTCAGGTGGTGGCTTGGCTGTTCCTGGGGCTGCAGTGTTGTTTTTAGCAGTTCAAATTAATCAGGATGCTATAGTTCCTGTCTCCTGGCCCCGCTTAAAGCCGCAGGCACCCTGACTAAGCCTTGTGGCAGGAAGCAATACAGCCTAATAGACACACAGGGGTGCAAGGGTGTTGAGGCTGTCATGTTACTGGATTTTAAGGGGATCAGACAGGTCACTGCTGCATCCATGGGGGGGGGGGGGGGAGACGGACGGGACGGGACGTGTTTGCCCCCAAAGCCTGTACAAAGGGGGCCCAATGAGGTGTCAAATTAAAGTTTATGTTCTATTAATTCTGTATGTTCATTTACTTGTATGATATCTGTATGTGGAATTTTAAATATGTATTCTGTGCTTCTACTGGAAGATTGTCTGAGACAGATCAAAGGCCCAGGAAAGTTCAGTCAGTAACCATGCTAATTAGCAAGGCTCTCAGAGAGGCCAATACACGCGTGAAGAATGTGTCTGGGACCTGCAAACCAGCCAATAGCATGACTGCTGACTTGGAACACAAGGATAGGTCACTGAGCCATGTGACCTGCTCCAGCTTTGAAGACACCAGGGATGGATATAAAAGGCACGCTCCATCTTCCCTTGAATTCCGCCCCGATCTCCGATGCAGCCTTGTGAGGAATACTGAACCGGGAAGAATCTTTCACCCATAGGATGTACACCGGAGACTTTTAAGATAGCAGTTAGCAGAGATGTTACAAAGAGCCTGCACCGAGAACTCAGTGATTCGGCGCATGTAATGTATCCTCCTTAACAACCTTGCACTCATGCTTTTTTCTTTTAATAATAAACTTTTAGATTCTAAAGGATTGGCTCAGCGTGATCTTGTGGACAAGATCCAAAGAGCAACTGACTGGGAATTTGTGGCTGGTTCTTTGGGACAGGAAAAAGGGGTTCTATAATCCCTCACCTGGGTGTTAAGCCTGGGGCTGATTGTGGCATAGAGAGAGCTGGAGTGCATGAGCCGTTTTTCTCATGAGGCTTCCCGCTGGTGGGATTGGCAGCTGAAGCGCTGGGTGTTCAAGGGTTTGTGGCCTATTTGGGAAGGGTCTCCAGCCAGGGACTGTAAGGAGCCCTGAGGATCTGGCCCGGTCTAGAACAGGCTCAGAGTCAGCAATACAGGCTCATGAGCGCTAGGGGACCTAATGGTGTTGCGTGCTGACAGCAATACAGGCTAATGGTGTAAGGGGCTCAGATAGCAATACAGCCGACTAGGCACAAAGGTATTGGAGGCTGACACGGCAATACAACCTAAGGAGCACTCGGGGACCCGATGGCGATACAGGCTTATGGGCAAAAGGGGACGCACTGGTGTTGGGGGCTTAGAGACAGCAGTACAGACTAATGGGCACGCATTTCCGTAATAGTGTTGGGGGCTCAGTCAGCATTACTGCTTCACGGGCATGATGGTTTTTGGGGACTCTCACGGAGCAATAAAGCCTAGTGCGCACAAGGGGGCACAATAGTGCTGGAACCTGAAACCGCAATACAGCATAATGGGTGCAACGGTGTTAGGTGATGAGAGCCAGCAAAGCATCCGAATACCCACGAGGGGGCAAAATGCTGTTAGGGGTTCAGACAGCAATACAGACTATGGGACACTGGAGGGGGGCGAAATGGTGCTGGGGCCTCAGTGGTAGCAATGCTGTCTAATGGGCACATGAGGGGCAGTGTTTTTAGGTGCTCAGAGACAGCAATACTGTCTAATGGGCACAAGGGGGCGCAATGGTATTAGTTGATCAGAGACCGCAATACAGCCACATAGGCAGAAGAGGGCGTAATGGTGGTGTGACCACAGAGACAGCAATACAGGAAAATGTGCACAAGAGGGCGCAATGGTGGTAGGTGATCAGAGCGAGCAATACCGTCTAATGGGCACAAGGGGGGAGTAATGGTGTTGGGGGCTGACACACAGCAATACAATGTCATGAGCACGAGGGGGCGCATTAGTGTTACGTGGTCAGACAGCAATGGAGGCTGATTCACGCTGGGGGGGGGGGCTGCAATAGTGCTGCGGGCTCAGTGATAGCAATACAGACTAATGGGCACAAGGGGGCGCAATGGTGTTAGCTGATCAGAGACAGTAATGCAACCTCATGGGCAGAAGAGGGCGTAATGGTGTTCTGGGCACGAACAGATAAGTAATAGGGGGCGGAATGCTGTTGCGGGCTGAGAGAGACCAATACAGCCTCATGGGCACAAGGGGGCGCAGGGGTGTTGGGGAGGCTCAGACGGCAATACTGTCTAATGGGCACAAGAGGGTGCAATGGTGTTAGCTGACCAGAGAGCAATACCGCCTAATGGGGCGCAATGCTTCTGGAGACAGCAATACGTTCTAATGGACACAAGGGGGCGCAATGGTCTTAGGTGACCGGAGAGAGCAATACAGCCTCATGGGTAGAAGAGGGCGTAATGGTGTTGGGGGCTCTGAGGCAGCAATACAGGCTAATAGGCACTAGGGGTTGCGAGCTGCGAGAGACCAATACGTCCTAGTACTAGCCACAAGGGGGCAAAATGCTGTTAGGGGCTCAGAGACAGCAATACAGACTAACGGGCACGAGGGAGGAGGCGAAATGGTGCTGCGGGCTCAGTGATAGCAATACAGAGACAGCAATACTGTCTAATGGGCACAAGAGGGTGCAGTGTTTTTAGGTGCTCAGAGAGCAATACTTTCTCATTGGCACAAGGGGGAGTAATGGTGTTGGTGGCTGAGAAACAGCAACACTGTGTAACGGGCGCTAGGGGGCGAAATGGTGTTGGGGAGGCTCAGAGACAGCAAAAGAAGGACATGAGCACAAGGGGGCGCCGTAGTGTTATGCGGTCAGACGGCAGTGGAGGCTGATACACACGGAGGGCTGCAAGAGTGCTGCGGGCTCAGTGATAGCAATACAGACTAACGGGCACAAGGGGGCGCAATTGCCTTAGGTGCTCAGAGACAGCAATACGGGATAATGGCCACAAGAGGGCGCAATTGCCTTAGGTGCGCAGAGACAGCAATACAGGATAATGGCCACAAGGGGGCGCAATTGCCTTAGGTGCTCAGAGACAGCAATACAGGATAATGGCCACAAGGGGGCGCAATTGTCTTAGGTGCTCAGAGACAGCAATACAGGATAATGGCCACAAGGGGGCGCAATTGCCTTAGGTGCTCAGAGACAGCAATACAGACTAATAGGCACTAGGGGGCGCGTTGGCGTTGCGGGCCGAGGGACAGCAATACAGGCTAATGGCCACAAGGGGGCGCAATTGTCTTAGGTGCTCAGAGACAGCAATACAGGATAATGGCCACAAGAGGGCGCAATTGCCTTAGGTGCTCAGAGACAGCAATACAGGATAATGGCCACAAGGGGGCGCAATTGTCTTAGGTGCTCAGAGACAGCAATACAGGATAATGGCCACAAGGGGGCGCAATTGCCTTAGGTGCTCAGAGACAGCAATACAGACTAATAGGCACTAGGGGGCGCGTTGGCGTTGCGGGCCGAGGGACAGCAATACAGGCTAACGGCCACAAGGGGGCGCAATTGACTTAGGTGCGCAGAGACAGCAATACAGGATAATGGCCACAAGGGGGCGCAATTGCCTTAGGTGCTCAGAGACAGCAATACAGGATAATGGGCACAAGGGGGCGCGTTGGCGTTGGGGACTGAGCGACAGCAATACAGGCTAATGGCCACAAGGGGGCGCAATTGTCTTAGGTGCTCAGAGACAGCAATACAGGATAATGGCCACAAGAGGGCGCAATTGCCTTAGGTGCTCAGAGACAGCAATACAGGATAATGGCCACAAGGGGGCGCAATTGCCTTAGGTGCTCAGAGACAGCAATACAGACTAACGGGTAGGGGGGGCGAAATGGTGCTGGGGGCTCAGTGATAGCAATCCAGACTAATAGGCACTAGGGGGCGGATTGGCGTTGCGGGCTGAGGGACAGCAATACAGTCTAAAGGGCACAAGGGGGCGGAATTGTCTTAGTGGCTCAGAGACAGCAATACAGACTAATAGGCACTAGGGGGCGCAATCGTGTTGCGCGCCGAGAAAGACCAATACAGCCTCATGGGCACAAGAGGGCGCAATGGTGTTGGGGGCTCAGAGACAGCAATCCAGGCTGCCCGACACTCACTAAGGGGTGTAGAATAGTGATAGAAATGTAGCCGTGTTAGTCTGGGGTAGCTGAAGCAAAACGCAGGACAATGTAGCACTTTAAAGACTAACAAGATGGTTTATTAGATGATGAGCTTTCGCGGGCCAGACCCACTTCCTCAGAGGTCTGGCCCACGAAAGCTCATCACCTCATAAACCATCTTGATAGTCTTTAAAGTGCTACATTGTCCTGCATTTTGCTAAGGGGTGTAGAGAGGTGAAAATGGGTTAAGAGGTGTCTATATAGCTAGCACTAAGGGAACGAGCGGCAGGAGTGTGAAATGGAGGCGGAACGGTCCGTGGCTCTGAAACACTCTGACATTTGAGGGCCAAGGCTGTGGCCGTTGGCGAGGGAGTTTGTGGAAGAGAAGCCCGGTGGCATGCCATGCCATGTCCTGGCACTAGGGCTCAATGGCAGGCCTTGCACCGGTAGTTTTCTGCTGTATTTAATGCCGCCTGGCCGTGTGTGACCAAGGGCGGAATTTTGGGCGGGTAGGGGAGGCAGCAGCCGTGCGCTCCGGGAGGCGGCTTGCTCTTCATCCCGTACCCGCACGCTACGGGAGCGAGGGGAACGTAAGCAAGGAACGCAAGTGCTATCCCCTCGCTCCCTTAGCGTCTGGGCACGGGAGGAAAAGCAACCTGCGTCCGTCCCGCCGCCGCCCCCGCCCGCCCGCCCGAAATTCCACCCTTGGCTAAATCCCTTAGCTAAATGACCATAAAAAAACCCAGGGACAAACGGCTTTCAGTGACACCGATGTAACTGCTCCAAATCAGAGGAGCTAGTTCAGATTCACACCAGTGTCTGAGGACAAAAAGTCAAGTTGAAAGGACTCCTGCGCTTTGATACGCGAGAACTGGCTCTTCCCTGCAGAGGAAGGCGTGGCTAGAGCACGAGACCTTCACGTGACCGAGAGAGGCGCGAGCAAAGGAGCCAATCAAAGAGAGGCGTCTGAAAGCAGCCAATCAGAGCCTCGCCGGGACATATAAAAGGAGCTGCAGCAGAGGTGAGCGCTATTTGCCGGTGGGGACTCCGAAGGTGAGGCTGCCGTCTGTGATGAGACTTGAGCGCTGCCGTTTTCGTTCCGCTGCTTCGTGAGTATTCCCCTCCCGTTGGGCCTGGAGTCTCCCCTTCGGCTGGGACCCTGCCCTGCATCCCTCACCCGCTCGGCCTAAAAACCCGTGCGCCTGGGGCCTGACTCTGCCTTGGGTGCCGTCCCACATGGGGGCGGCCGGGCCCGCGGCGTCCGGCCGCTTTTCCCCGGGGGCTGCGGGGCGGCCGGGCCCGCGGCGTCCGGCCGCTTTTCCCCGGGGGCTGCGGGGCGGCCGGGCCCGCGGCGTCCGGCCGCTTTTCCCCGGGGGCTGCGGAGCGGCCGGGCCCGCGGCGTCCGGCCGCTTTTCCCCGGGGGCTGCGGGGCGGCCGGGCCCGCGGCGTCGGGCCGCTTTTCCCCGGGGGCTGCGGGGCGGCCGGGCCCGCGGCGTCGGGCCGCTTTTCCCCGGGGGCTGCGGGGCGGCCGGGCCCGCGGCGTCGGGCCGCCTTTCCCCGGGGGCTGCGGGGCGGCCGGGCCCGCGGCGTCGGGCCGCCTTTCCCCGGGGGCTGCGGGGCGGCCGGGCCCGCGGCGTCGGGCCGCCTTTCCCCGGGGGCTGCGGGGCGGCCGGGCCCGCGGCGTCGGGCCGCCTTTCCCCGGGGGCTGCGGGGCGGCCGGGCCCGCGGCGTCGGGCCGCCTTTCCCCGGGGGCTGCGGGGCGGCCGGGCCCGCGGCGTCGGGCCGCCTTTCCCCGGGGGCTGCGGGGCGGCCGGGCCCGCGGCGTCGGGCCGCCTTTCCCCGGGGGCTGCGGGGCGGCCGGGCCCGCGGCGTCGGGCCGCCTTTCCCCGGGGGCTGCGGGGCGGCCGGGCCCGCGGCGTCGGGCCGCCTTTCCCCGGGGGCTGCGGGGCGGCCGGGCCCGCGGCGTCGGGCCGCCTTTCCCCGGGGGCTGCGGGGCGGCCGGGCCCGCGGCGTCGGGCCGCCTTTCCCCGGGGGCTGCGGGGCGGCCGGGCCCGCGGCGTCGGGCCGCCTTTCCCCGGGGGCTGCGGGGCGGCCGGGCCCGCGGCGTCGGGCTGCTTTTCCCCGGGGGCTGCGGGGCCTCCTGAGCGCAAGGGTCGGAGGTGAGGGCGGATCCTATGTACGTTGCTCTTCACGGTACTGCTCTCTCTCTCTCTCTCTCCCCTCAGGGTGCTAGGTCCGGCGCTCATTGACTGGCGGGAGTGGAGCGGGGACTTTGCAACTGTACTACATTACAGCTAGGAAGCTCTGGACTTTAGTTTAAGGGGTGGTTGCTGTGCTTAGGGGGCACTAGGAGCAGCAACGTGCACTACGGGAGACTTCCCCTCTTTCGCTCTGTGCTGACTATTAACCAGGGTGGCCACCTCTTTTTTCCTCCTTCCTGCCCCACAATATCACTCTCTGCCTCTGTCTAGTGTGTGTTAGGCAACCTAACATTTTCTCCTTGACTCTCTGCTTGCTGACCTGTGCCTGGTATATTAGAAGTGTATGTCTCTCCTCATCCTCTCGCCTTTATCTCTATGCCTCATCTGTTGTATTCAGGAGACTTTGTTCAGTTTAGCTGCCGCTTCCTGCCTATGGAAGCTCTCCTGTCCCTTTGTGCAATCTACCTGCTCCTCCTTCTCCCTTCCGCTCTTGGCTCTCTTCCACCCTAGTGCCCTGTGAAAACTATAACAGCTCTTTTTCCCCCCTTTCACCTCTGCTGGCTTCGTTTCCCCATTAGCTTTATAAGTGCCCCTTTGTCTTCAGTCATTTGCCCCTACTGCCCATTGTGTAGCAAAGCCTTCCATTTCTCCATCTGGTGCCCCTAAAGCCTGTTCCTCGGGATAGCCACCCTTCCTCCCACTCCTGCCTCGGGGGGCGTCCATGAGGCGCATTACCGTCCTTTTCTCCACTTTCCTTTCAGCTGTACTTAGTCCTGGTGTTGAGGTAGTTTGAGCCCCTGTCTCCTCTCAGTTTTTAATGGCCCTTGTGGGCTATAGTTGCCTCTGCTCCCCTTTCACTGTCTGCTGTCCTTCCTGCCCTTTTTGCAAGAGAGCTGCCCCTTTCTTGCCCCCCCGTAGCGGCTATGAAATAAGGGCGTCCTTTTCCCGCTTGTTCTTCATTATTGAGCCTATCCTCCCTCGGTCCCCTTTCATCCTCTGCGTGCCCTGGTGGGCGTTAAAATGTGGGTTTTGCCTCCTTCTCGCCTCCTCAGTCCGCTGCCCCTACAGCCCGTTGACTCTGAGGAGGGGACAGGGCAGCTTTACTGCATAACGACGCCCCCTATGGCGTGGAGAGGGTAAACGGGGGTGAGGGGCGGGTCTCTGCACAGTGGACACTAGGAGCGGTAATGTAGTAGGAGGGCTCTTTGCCCTCTTGAACTCTCTGCTGCCCCTAGCGTCCATTAGCTTGTAAAGGGGGGGGAAACGGGACAATGGGCCTCACCCCCTGTGCTGTCCCCTAGTGGCCGTTGGGAGGTATAACATGTCTTCCTTCCCTCTTTTGCTCTGAGTGAGGGTTGGTTATGGAGGCTAGGCCGCCCCTGTTTTCTGCCCTGAGTTGTGCCTCTTAGCCTTTCGATCTGCCTTTCCCGCCTTTTGACCCTCTTGCCCCTTTCCTCGACCTTTCCCTGTTGTCCTAGTGCCCGTTGTACTTGAACTGCCTTCTTTTTCCCCTTCTCCCTCTCTGCTCCCCATTGTGCGTGTTACGGCCACCCTCCTCAATTTGCTCCCTCTATTGCTGTTGTGTGGTATACAAGTGCTTTTGCTCGGAGCTGACTATTAACCGGGGTGGCCTACTCTTTTTTCCTCCTCCCCGCCCCGCTATTTCACACTCTGCCTCTGCCTAGTGCGTGTTAGGCAACCTAACCTTTTCTCCTTGACTGTCTGCTCTCCTGTGCCTCTTACGTTAGAAATGTGTCTCTCTCCTCCTCCCCCCCCTTTACCTCTATGCCTCATCTGTTGTATCCAGGAGACCTTGTTCAGTTTAGCTGCCGCTTCCTCCCTATAGAAGCTCTCCTTCCCCTTTGTGTGCTTTGTGCAATCTACCTGCTCCTCCTTCTCCCTTCCGCTCTTGGCTCTCTTCCACCCTAGTGCCCTGTGTAAACAATAACAGCTCTCTTCCCCCCTTTCACCTCTGCTGTGTTCGTTTCCCCATTAGCTTTATAAGTGCCCCTTTGTCTTCAGTCATTTGCCCCTACTGCCCATTGTGTAGTAAAGCCTTCCATTTTGCCATCTGGTGCCCCTAAAGCCTGTTCCTCAGGATAGCCACCCTTCCTTCCACTCCTGCCTCGGGGGGCGTCCATGAGGCGCATAACCGTCCTTTTCTCCACTTTGCTTTCAGCTGTACTTAGTCGTGGTGTTGAGGTAGTTGGAGCCCCTGTCTCCTCTCAGTTTTTAATGGCCCTTGTGGGCTATAGTTGCCTCTGCTCCCCTTTCACTGTCTGCTGTCCTTCCTGCCCTTTTTGCAAGAGAGCTGCCCCTTTCTTGCCCCCGGTAGCGGCTATGAAATAAGGGCGTCCTTTTCCCGCTTGTTCTTCATTATTGAGCCTATCCTCCCTCGGTCCCCTTTCATCCTCTGCGTGCCCTGGTGGGCGTTAAAATGTGGGTTTTGCCTCCTTCTCGCCTCCTCAGTCCGCTGCCCCTACAGCCCGTTGACTCTGAGGAGGGGACAGGGCAGCTTTACTGCATAAGGACGCCCCCTATGGCGTGGAGAGGGTAAACGGGGGTGAGGGGCGGGTCCCTGCACAGTGACACTAGAAGGGGTAATGTAGTAAGGAGGGCTCTTTGCCCTCTTGAGCACTCTGCTGCCCCTAGCGTCCATTAGGTTGTAAAAGGAGGGCGTGGGGGGAAGGAACAATGGCCCTCAGCCCCTGTGCTGCCCCCTAGTGGCCGTTGGGAGGTAGAACATGTCTTCCCTCCCTCTTTTGCCATTTGTGAGGGTTGGTTATGGAGGCTAGGCGCCCCTGTTTTCTGCCCTGAGTTGTGCCTCTTAGCCTTTCGATCTGCCTTTCCCGCCTTTTGGCCCTCTTCTCCCTTTCCTCCTCCTCTCCCTGTTGTCCTAGTGCCCGTTGTACTTGGACTGCTTTCGTTCCCCTTCTCTCCTCCCCATTGTGCGTTACCTCCCCCTTCCTCAGTCTACCTGTAGTGTTGTTTTGTGGTATAGAAGTATCTACGCTCTGTGCTGGCTATTAACCGGGGTGGCCGCCTTTCCCTCTCTCCCACCATTTCACTCTCCATCTGCCTACTGCATGTTAGGTAATCTAGGCCTCCTCTCCTGTGCTTCAAAAGTTACGTGTGTCTTCTTCTCCTCCTCCCCCCCCCCCCTTTCTATGCCTCCTCTGTTGTGTTCAGGAGACTTGGTTTAGTTCAGCCACCACTTTATTCCTGCTTTGAATTCTCTGCTGCCTCTCGTATTGCTTAGACTGTATAAGCGGTCCACCTCCGTCTCCTGCTGCTTCCCCCCAGTGGCCAATGTGAAGAATAGCCTTCTGGGGCTCTGCTTCCCATTGTGTCGGTTATGCAGGATAGGCACGCTTGTTCCTTCCCCTTCTTTTCTGCCCTCAGTGGTGCTCTTTAAGCTTTTTCTACCATCTTAGCCCAAGTGCTTATTGCGCAGTGTAGCTGACGCTTTTAATTTTACCGCTTGTGCCTAGTGTAATTGTGCTTAGTGTCCCCTTGCCCATATACCTTATAGCAGTGGTCTCCAACCTTTTTACACCCGAGATCGCTTTTTAAATCTCCAAACAGGCGAAGATCTACCAGCCTGCCCCTTCCTTGAAGCCCCGCCCTCTCTATTCCCCTCCTGTCCATCACTTGCTATCCCCAGCCCTTACTTACAGACTCTGATAAACAGTTTATTTTTAAATTATGCGATGTTTAAAATTAAAATCATGTGTTTATAGTTATGAAATAAATGTTTTTTATTCATGCTATTTAAATCTAAAATGAAGCATTTATAATTATACATTTTGTGGGGACAGAGTTCTGCGGCGGGGGGCAGGGAAGAGGACAGGGTTCTGCAGCAGGGGACAGAGTGCCAGTGGGGAAAGGTTTCTGCAGCTGGGGACAGGGTGTCAGTGGGGACAGGAATAGAGACAGATTTCTGTAGCTGGGAACAGGGGAGTGGGAACAGAATTCTGTGGCTGGGGAGCGGGGTGCCAGTGGAGGCAGAGAGTCCCCTGCTTCTGCCTCCTCTCAGGATTCCACCCCAGAGGGAAAGCAGCGTGTGCCTGCCCCGGGGCTGAACTCCTCTCTTCTCCCCCCCCCCGCCCGCCCGTGCAGGGAAACCCAGTGCGTGCCTGCCCCGGGGCTGACTCACCCCTCCTGTGTGGTGCAGGGAGCCAATGCTCCCTCCCGCAGTACACCCGGCAGAGCAGCTAGCGCTACTTCGGGAATCGCTGGAAGTGGTGCTAAGCTGCAGGACTTCTGTCCATCCCCGGGAAGCCTACACTACCTCCATTTTCACTTTAGGTAGGTAGTGGGGCTTCTCGGGGGTGGGAGGGAAATGGGGGCGGGGCGGACAGGATGCCTCGCTATCGACTGGTCGTGGCCTCACGATTGACCAGTCGATCACGATCGACCTGTTGGTGACCACAGCCTTATAGTGATTTTGTCTGTTTTAAGCTAGTTTTTTTCCTTCATCAGACTTCCTCTAATTGGTCAACATGATGCCTGATGATGGAATTGGCACACAAGCGCTGTGGATGAGAACAAAAGAATTACGGTAAGGCTTCCCTTTCCCTAGTGTTACCATTCCTTCCATGTGTGCTCTTTAGCAGGTATAAATGCCCCTTGAACATGAAAGCATCTGCTACCTATAGCTTCTGTGGCTGACAATATACGCACCCTTTCCTCTCCTTTGATTCTCTTACCCTATTTTCCATTGTGGAATATAACGGCTTCTTTCCCATTATGTGTTTTTGTTGGTCCTCACGCTCTTCCTCAGTGTAGCTGCCGCTTATTTGATTGACGGTCCTCTGCTGTTTGCTCCCCTTAGGAAGAATAAAGATCCCTTACCCACTTTTCTCTTGAAACCTCCTAGTCCCCATTACTTGTACTCAGATTTGCTACCCTTTCCCTCCTTTTCTCTCCCTGGTGTGTTCCGTATTCAATGTTAGGCAGATGATCCTTTCCCTCTCGGCTAATCCCTCATACCCCTCAATGGAGCCAATACCCCCTTCTCACCTTCTATACTTTGATCTGAGCTAGGGCGCATACCTTCCATTTAGATTCCCGCTATGACCTTTTAGGCCATTGAACTCACCCATAAATCCCTCCTGGGTCCTCGCCTGTCGGGCGCTTGCTTGCCTGTTTGGCTCGTCGCGGCTGTCTGTATTGCCCTTTCTTCAGCATGGCCTCCCCTAATTCCCCTGGGACCTTCTGCCTCCTGCAGTGGGTTTTACGCAGTAGAGCTGCCCTTTTTCCCCCCCTCAGTGTCAACGGGCAGTAGGGGCCGCGGACTGGGAGGGGGGGGGGAAAGGGCAGCTCTACTGCACGAGACCCAGTGTGGGATAGAGAAGGCGAAAGGGGAGTTTAGGGGCCAGGTGTGCTGCCTGACGGGGCAATAGAGGCGGCGGCAGTGTCCCATATTGCCTGACGGCCACTAGGCGCAGCAGTCTAGAGAGGGAGCCGCTTGGCGCCCCTTCGTCCCTGTTCTTGTCCCAGTCCCCTTTTGGGCTTCCCCACGCCCCTGTCCTCTGCTGCTCCGAGTGCCCGTTACGCCGTACAGGCTCCCCTTTGCCCGCTTCCCGTCTCGGCTCCAAGCTGGTGTTCCTTGGGCGGGGCCCGGGCCTCCTCTTGGCTGCCCTGCATCCATGCTCCTCCTAAGGGGTTGCTGTACGGTGTCGGTGCCCTTCCCTCTCCTGAGTCTCCTTAATGCTTCCTCCTTTCATACGGTAGAGCTGCCCCTTAGACGCTCTCTCCCTCTTCAGCACTGCTGCCTCGTTTTCCCCTGTGTGCATTATAGCTGCCCGAGTGGGCCTTGGTCTCTAGTGCCCCTTGTACAGGTGTGGGCCGTTTGGTCGCCGTCTGCTGCCCCTCTCCTGCTCTCCTCCCGCTATGGCCCTTTAGGCCGCTGACCTCACTCGTCCATCCCTCCTGGGTCCTCGCCTGTCCCCCCGCTGTTTGGGAGGCGATCCGCCGGGCCTCGCTGGCCCTTCCCCCCCCACTCGCTTCTGCCGCGCCCTAGTGGCCATTCTAAGGTATAGCGCTCCCCCTTCTCCTAGTCTCCTCCTAGTCAGGTGCCGCGTAGGTAAGAGACGGCCCTTTTCTCTTTGACACGCTTCTTCTGTCTGCAGTGCCCACGAGCTCCTAGAGCTGCACTGTCCCTGATTTTCAGCGTCTGTGGCCACCAGGGCAGCGTGTAGCACGCACTCCTTTTAGTCCTTTTCTGCCCCTTCCCTCTCTCCTTCCGCTCTGGCCCCAAGTGCCCAGCACATAGGTGGGCCTCCTTGCCCCCTTAGCCGCACAAACACCTCCTCTCCTCCCGCTATGTCCTTTTACGCCCTGGACCTCACCGGTGCCTCCTTGAGCCTCGGCTCTTCCTAGCATCTTGTGAGGCCGAGGAAGTGTCCTCTGCTGAGCCCTGGTGACCTTTCTGCAGTTTAACCTCCCCCGCTTTTTCCTATTGCGCGCCTCCCTCCCCGGGCCGGTGCCCGTGATGCGGGTCGGACGCTTGCTTGCCCGTTTGGCTCGTCCCGGCTGTCTGTATTGCCCCTTCTTCAGCATGGCCGCCCCTAATTCCCCTGGGACCTTCTGCCTCCTGCAGTGGGTTTTACACGGTAGAGCTGCCCTTTTTCCCCTCCTCAGAGTCAACGGGCAGTAGGGGCAGCGGACTGGGAGGGGGGGGAAAAAGGGCAGATCTACTGCACGAGACCCAGTGTGGGATAGAGAAGGCGAAAGGGGAGTTTAAGGGCCAGGTGTGCTGCCTGACGGGGCAATAGAGGCGGCGGCAGTGTCCCATATTGCCTGACGGCCACTAGGCGCAGCAGTCTAGAGAGGGAGCCGCTTGGCGCCCCTTCGTCCCTGTTCTTGTCCCAGTCCCCTTTTGGGCTTCCCCACGCCCCTGTCCTCTGCTGCTCCGAGTGCCCGTTACGCCGTACAGGCTCCCCTTTGCCCGCTTCCCGTCTCGGCTCCAAGCTGGTGTTCCTTGGGCGGGGCCCGGGCCTCCTCTTGGCTGCCCTGCATCCATGCTCCTCCTAAGGGGTTGCTGTACGGTGTCGGTGCCCTTCCCTCTCCTGAGTCTCCTTAATGCTTCCTCCTTTCATACGGTAGAGCTGCCCCTTAGACGCTCTCTCCCTCTTCAGCACTGCTGCCTCGTTTTCCCCTGTGTGCATTATAGCTGCCCGAGTGGGCCTTGGTCTCTAGTGCCCCTTGTACAGGTGTGGGCCGTTTGGTCGCCGTCTGCTGCCCCTCTCCTGCTCTCCTCCCGCTATGGCCCTTTAGGCCGTTGACCTCACTCGTCCATCCCTCCTGGGTCCTCGCCTGTCCCCCCGCTGTTTGGGAGGCGATCCGCCGGGCCTCTCTGGCCCTTCCCCCCGCCCACTCCTGCCGCGCCCTAGTGGCCATTCTAAGGTATAGCGCTCCCCCTTCTCCTAGTCTCCTCCTAGTCAAGGTGCCTTTTGGTAACTGGGTTTGGTTCTTTAAAGGATTTGAAACTACAGACAGAGGAATACTCTTTTTAGGGTCAAACAAAGACTTTTTTATTTTTTCTATTTAAATCAATTTACTATTCTTGATTTTTTTTAAGACAATATAATATACAAAGAAAAAGTAAAAAAAAATAGTACAGTTAAAAAAAGCAAGAAATAAAAACTTCTCTTCCAGAGATGCCCTCCTGATTTACTTTTAAACAATTTATGGAGTTAACAAATATATAATATTTATGTTAAGAAAGATAGAAGCATTGCTTAGGTTCAGGAGATATTCTTTTGTTTATGTTTTTTCTGTCTTTGTGTTTTTCGTTGGAACTCACCACTGGTGTTCGTTCTTTTTTGGAGTTTATTTGTTCCCCTTTCGGAGCTTATGTACGGCAGCGAGATTCAGCGCCGGGGAGGGAGCTTTGGTTGATCAGACTTAGGATTTTGGATTCGCAACCCGTCCACTCTTGGTCTGTTTCAGCTAACTTTATATATCTTGTTTGGGTATTTTGGTACTCCTCCACTCGCTTGACAATTGCTGACATTAGATTTTTGTTGTCTTATTCTGGTTTTACAAAAACTTTCGTCTGCTCCTTTTGGGGTAATTAGCACTTTTGTTGCATACCTCTGTCTGAGTTATTTACTTCTTTAAAAGCGGCGGGGTTATTGTTGGTCATCTAATCAAATTTTGTTTTCATTTTTATCTCCTGTATCTCAGAATGCTGACTTGCTTTGACACTTACAATTAAACTAGTGCTCATTTGACATATTCTGGGTAGGCTTTAACACATCCTTTTGAGTCAAATGAGACACTTTAATTACAATAACTTTATTTCCCTCTGTGCTTGTGGATTTGCTATTTGCTCGTTTTCTATTTGTTTTATTTTCATAAATTTTATAGTTTGTTTTTGGGAAAAATTTTTACACATATAGAATATTCTTATTACAATTATTAATATTATTATTGTACAAATAATCTAAAACTCTTTTTTTGATATCAACATGGATAAAAAGTTTTAAACACTTGCTTTTTGTCGTCTTGTACTTTTTATACTTAATTGTTTTATCTAAATTATGTAATACGTTTACTATTGTTATGGGTGATTCGTTTACGTGTTTTACAGTTTGATTCTTGATTGCTAGCTTAATACATTTTCTAACTTTTAACAAAATGTTCTAATTTCGTTTCTTTACGTCTAGATTTATAACTTCTATTTTTTGTAAGTTTAGTTTTTGTATTGTGAAATGCTCTACTGGTAATATTACTTGGGTGTCTTGGAAAGTTTGTTTTGTTATGGCTTTCATTTCTTTTGTTAAAAATCGGATCTACGACACTATATTTTGTTCAGTAGTCTTATTGCTTTTTTTAGTGCAGTTGTAACTCATTTGTGTTAAGTTTTATAGTTTGTTTACATTACGAAAAGGTACGGTGACATTCATTTTAACTGGTATAACATAACATTTATTATGCATTATTTTTTTGCTTAACAATTGCTAAATTGAGTCACTACAGTGACAAACAATTAAATGGGTTTGGTTAGAGCTTATGTATTCTTTACATTTATTTGGTAACTAATTAATTTTACTCGTTAATGTGGACACAACTTTTTGTCTATTAAACAATGCTGGTTTACACATCTTGAACTTTTCTGAACTATTACATTAATGCTTAGGTGTAGAAACTATTCTTTTTCTTTATACTTCACTTGTTTCTTTATATCTTTCTTGTTGGTATAATTATTGCTTCTTATCTTATATTAATTCTATGGGATGTTATTTCATGACTGATTTGTGCTGTATCTGGTATTTTGACTAATGGTGCTTTTTTACTTATCCCTCTCTCATCTTTCTTAATTTTTTGCAATAATTTTTTTCTAAAACTACTACTACTACTACTACTGTACAAACTTATGCAATTTAGATTATTTAAATACATAGATATATTGTTACTTTATTCTTGTTTTATCGGCATTTGTATTAGATATGTTTACAGCTGTATTTACTTAATGTAATAATTTTGCCGTTTCAGCTTTTTCATGGTGACTATTATTTTTCTACTTAATGAATTAATTGCTAACAAATCTGGTTTTACATCCTCCTCCCATTGCTTTAATAATTTTTTTGGTTGCTTATATATCTTCTTTTCTTTTTTCGTGACTTTCATGTTGTGCAATTTATACTATGTTCTATTCTTTCTTTCTTTTTTATATGCTGGTTGCAATCTTATTATTACTCTTCCTGTTTTTGTTGGTTGTAAATTTGAGGGGGGTATTACAACTGTTAATGTTGGAAGGGTTGCATTACTATCTGATGTAGCTAAGGCTGTGGTTCCAGATAGTGGAATTGTTAACAAATGTGGTTTGGATCTATGGGTTGTGTGTTTCTGTTGGGTTGCTAATATTAAGCTATACGCCATATAATGGTGTTATGCTAAAGCTAAATAAACTTTGGTTTGGGGCTTGTATGCTTATCATTGTATGGGGGGGAGAGGGGGGAGTGTGCGCTTTCATATGATTTGTTTACTTAATTGTTCATGTTAGCTTTAATACTATACAAGCGGGACATATTCTAACTGGTATCATTTTGTTGAATTATAACTAGAGTTTGATTTACAGGCAGTCCCCGGGTTACGTACAAGATGGGGACTGTAGGTTTGTTCTTAAGTTGAATTTGTATGTAAGTCGGAACTGGTACATACTGTAGGGGGAAACTCTAGCCAAACATTTCTCCAGAGCTCAGTTTTATTCTCCCACACCTCACTTCCCTCAGTCCTTTATTCTCAAGCTGAGGTGTCTGCTGAGAAAAGCCGCTCCGCGTCTCCCTGGTCCGCTGGGGGGAAGCAGCGAGTGCGGGGTTGCCTCACCCCGTTTGTAAGTAGGGATCCGATGTAAGTCGGATCCATGTAACCCGGGGACTGCCTGTACTTCTTCTTTCCTAGTGGGGGTGGTATAGTTTATTTTACACACTTGCCACTGGGCTGGTTTGTTAGCTAATTTAGTTTGGGTGGTGGTGGTGTTTTTGACTTGGGTCTAGTTTTGTTGTAATGGATCATACTTACTATTTAAGCTGGTCTATCTTGCACTGTTAACGTGATTTTTAGTGATGATGAACAACTTGTAATATATAATCTTGTGGAACTGTTAATTTCATTCTTTACTACTTAGCTAATTATGGTGTGCTAATCTTTTTCTTGTTTTTGTTGTGATTACATAGGTGAATGGTAACTTTTTTGGTCTTTCTAATGCTACTCTTTTCTCTTTATTTTTCGTTGGCTATACAATCTATATTTTTTCTCTTTGCTTTATAGGAGGGCTTTTTTTAGTTTGGTTGCTGCTTGGGTTTTATATCTGGCTGTCGGCTTGTATGTTCATTTACATTTAATAAAACTGTATCTAATACTAGGTGTTAACCTTTAAAGGTGCTATTTTTAGTTGCTGTTTTAAGGTATCAGTTTTCTTTTCTGCTACTTTGTTGGATTGAGGATGGTATGGGAAATTTAAATGCTATGTTATGCCTTTTTCTATGGACTATTCTTCTAATTTTTTACTTCTAAATGGTGGGCTTCTATCTGATTGTATTATTTGTGGGCGTCTTTAAGCTGCTATTATTTTTTCTAAGGCTTTTAGTATGTGTTTTGCTTTTGGTTTTTTAAAAAGGAATTACTATAGTACTCTGATTTCTTAACTCTACCACAACTACTCGCTTTGGGTATTGTTTAGCACTCGGTAATGGTCTTATTATAAATCTGTTTGCTAATGGTTTCCTGGTTTATGATATTCTGGGTTATATGCTTTATTAGGCATATTTTAGCTGATTTATACGTTTAGTATTGTGACAAATTTTACAGGCTTTTATGTATTTTTTCATGTTCTTTTATTTTAATTCTTGATTCTCTTCCTGTATATATTGCTTTATCTATTCTCTTTCTTTTTGTGTCTTCAAAGTGGCTTGTGTATTCATGTAAGTATTTTATGAATGGATTTACTTCTTCTTTTTCTTTGTTTTTTTCTACTAACACTTTAAATTCTTGCAATTCTTTATCTAGTTGTTTGTGGTTAGTGTTGTATCTTTCTTTATGGCTAGGGATATGTTTTACTGATGTACCACTTACGTGATTTCTGATGATGGTCTATATTTCTCTCCACCCTGCATGTGTTTCAATGTCTGTGTTCTTTTTTAACAGTCTTTTTATACCATACATACTATCTATGCTTAATTTTTATGGTGACTTTCTTGTGTATGTTGTAATCTTATTCTAACTTTTTCTACTTCTGCTTCTTTTCTTTTAACACAATAAAGAACTTGTTTTCACATTTGGTACAGTAATATCTTGCTTTTGTTTTTCCCCCTTTCATGCTTTTATCTGTTAATATCTAGGGTGTTTCTGTTATTCTTGGTGTAGCTTTTGGGGCTTTAGGGCATTACATTTTTTCTTAGTTTAACATTTGACTAACTAGCTCGCTATAATACAGTTTTTCTTAAGTATTTGTCTGGCTTTCAAAGTTTGGTGGTATTATTTTTATGGTAAGCTATGCTAAAGCTGACACTTTTGGAGTGTGTAAAGTAAGACTTACACTTGTCATTAAAAAAGTACTTATCTTTTATTTTATTAAACTTATAATAGTTTTCTATATTCACTATAATGTTTTGGGGGTTTGTTAAATTGCAAAATCAATTTATCTACTTTTTCTTGTTTTTCTCTTTGTGTTACCCACTCTTCATTCTAGTTAATTTGTAATTCTCTTGGGGGTTTCTTAGGGTCTTACTTTTTTAATAGAGTGGGGTGTTACAAATTTTGGTTTAATTCTATTAAGGCTGCTTGGGCTTTTTCATTGTAGATAATTAAATCTTTCTTTCTTTCTTTTTAATAATTTCAATAAGGGTTTTATTTTATGTCTTAACTGTTGAATACTTGCTTCATTATAATTTACTATGCTTAAAACTTCTTGTAGCTGTTTGTGGGTTTTCGGAGGGTTATTTAACTACTTACTTACACCATTGGGGTAAGTTGTACTTATTGTTTTATTTTCTATCACTTGAATTCTTAGAAGGGAGTATTTACTTTGGGCTATAGTTACTTTTCTTTCGTTTATTTGCTATCTTTGAGTGGTTAAGTGTTCTATAGCTTCTTGTGTCTTGTCTCTTCTTAAAAGGTCATCTACATAGTATACTATTCGGGGATCTTGTTCTTAACTTTGTTGACTAAGGGTATACTTTATGGCATCTGTTGCTAATGTGCTGGTGAATTTTTATAACCTTGGGGGTAATGCGTTCCACCTATAGTATTTTCTTCTAATTGAAAAATTTAAGGTTCTTTTTTATAGGTATACTATAAAACATATCGTTTAAATCTATTAGTGCTCTTTATTTTAATTCTTCTTTTTCTTTTAAATATTGTTCTATAGTTGGTTTGTTTTGGGGGGGGGGGTGGTAAAGGCAACTGGTTGTATTGCTTCATTTATTTTTCTATAATCTCTTTTCTCTTTTTTTCTTTTTTTTTTTTTGGTATTCTTTATGCTGGACTTTTATATTGGGTGTGTAATACTTGTTTAATTTATTAGTAACTCTTTTAATGACTGATTAATGGGTTCTTTTCTTTCTGCTTTTGTTGGTATACTATTCACCTTTTGTGACATGTAATTTTTCATTGGATATTTGTATTGATAATACTGTTTTTAAATTCTGTCGTATTGTTGGATTCTGTATTATTATATTTATGCTTAGTATATTCTTTTCTTTTAGTACTACTGTGGTTTTTGTTACATTCTGTTTTTGTTTTACTTTTATTACTTCTGGTTGATACATTTTATCTTCATTTAGTCTTGACGTTCATATTTTACGTTTTCTTTTTTAATGTGGTACTTTTGCTTCATTTATTATGGTTATTTGGGCTTTTGTATCTAATAACTATTTAAATTGTTCATAATTCTTGGTGTTCTAATTTAATACTTCAGCACTTATATAAATTCTATTATCTTTTTTTCTTGGATTGTTTCGGGGCTTCTGCTACTCGTTTTTTGATTTAGAGAATTTTTGTCTATTCCTGCTATCTTTTTTTTTTCTATTGCTGCTTGTTTCTGTTCTTGGGGCGTTATCTTTTTAAAATCTGGTTTACTGTATCTATTTCTTAACAGAAAACTAAATATGGCTTTTTCTTCTGTGTTTGGGTCTTTCCCCTTCTTCGGGGTTTGGAAATTTTCGCACGTTTTACGCGTGTCTCTCGGGGGATCGTATGTTGGTGCTGAGGTATGTTTGCGTACTACTTTTAAATCATTTATAGTTTCTAATATTCCCCAAACACTAGTCTTTGTTAGGGCTGTTGGCTACAATTTTAGGCTTTGGTTTCTTTCGTTCTCTTCTACTCTTTGCTATACTGTTTGTGGTGTTACTTTGTCTTCTTGTTATCAGACCTGGATCTTGTATATATTTAAATTGGTGAGGATCAGCTCTCTGTGCTGCTGTTAACTGTTTTTGGCTTTTTTCAACTAGTGCTAAAGTACACGGACCCCTTTAGTTGGATCTCATTTGTCGGCAGTTAAATATTTTCTTTTCTTTTTTTTAGCATATTTTATAAGGTCTTCTAGTACTTGTTAGTTGTTTGACTTGGCAATTTTAATATTTCTGGGCTACTTCTATTTCGGTACGGATCTGTCGCGTATCGGCTGTTCTTTCTAATATGTTTTGCAGTTTTTTCTAATTTGTTTCTTTAGATGGGGTTTTTTGTGTTACGTCTGGTAATAGTATTTTGCAATCTTTTAACTTTTATTTTGCTAGATCATTATTAGCTATTAAACATCTTAACTTTGAACATGTTACATGTAGGGTTATAGGTATGATTTTTTTCCCCTATTGCTAGAAGTGCTCTTATTTTGAGCATGTTTTTCTTCCCTTTCATCTTTATTACGATAGAACTAGTGGTTGAGAGGTTTTATACCTTCTGTTTTGTTTAACTTATCAAAAGGGCATCTTCTGCTCTTGTCAAATCCTGTTCGTGACGCCATTTTGGTAACTGGGTTTGGTTCTTTAAAGGATTTGAAACTACAGACAGAGGAATACTTTTTTTTTTTTTAGGGTCAAACAGATTTTTTCTATTTACTTTATAATTAATTTTCTATTGAAATCAATTTACTATTTTTGATTTTTTAAGGCCATATAATATACAAAGAAAGTAGAAAAATAGTACAGTTAAAAAAAAAAAAAAACCCCAAGAAATACTAACTTCTCTTACAGATATACACTCCTGATTTACTTTTAAACAATTTATGGAGTTAACAAATATATAATCTTTATGTTAAGAAAGATAGAAGCTTTGCTTAGATTCAGGAGATATTCTTTTCTTTGTTTTTTCTTTCCTTAGATTTTTTGTTGCAACTTACGACTGGTGTTCGTTCTTTTTTTAGAGTTTATTTGTTCCCCTTTCGGAGCTTATGTACGGCAGCGAGATTCAGCGCCAAAGAGGGAGCTTTAGTTGATTAAATTTAGTTTTTTAGATTCGCAACCCGTCCACTCTTAGTCTGTTTCAGCTAACTTGTTTTAGTATTTTTAGTACTCCTCCACTCGCTTGACAATTGCTGACATTAGATTTTTGTTGTCTTATTCTGCTTTTACAAAAACTTTCGTCTGCTCCTTTTGAGGTAATTAGCACATTTGTTGCATACTGCTGTCTGAGTTACTTACTCGTTTAAAAGCGGCGGGGTTATTGTTGGTCATCTAATCAAATTTTGTTTTCATTTTTATCTCCTGTATCTCACAATGCTGCCTCTCTTTGACAGTTACAATTAAACTAGTGCTCATTTGACATATTCCAAGTAAGCTTCAACACATCCTTTTCACAGTAGGCAAAAGAGACGGCCCTTTTCTCTTTGACACGCTTCTTCTGTCTGCAGTGCCCGCGAGCTCCTAGAGCTGCCCTGTCCCTGCTTTTCAGCGTCTGTGTCCACCAGGGCAGCATAGCACGCACTCCTTTTAGTCCTTTTCTGCCCCGGGTGCCCCTTCGCACTCTCTCCTTCCGCTCTGGCCCCAAGTGCCCAGCATATAGGTGGGCCTCTTTGCCCCCTTAGCCGCATAAACACCTCCTCTCCTCCCGCTATGGCCTTTTAGGCCCTGGACCTCACCCGTCCCTCCTTGAGCCTCGGCTCTCCCTAGCGTCTTGTGAGGCCGAGGAAGTGTCCTCTGCTGAGCCCTGGTGACCATTCCGCAGTTTGGCCTCCCCTTTTTCCTATTGCGCGCCCCCCCCCCCCCCCTCCGGGGCCGGTACCCGTGATGCGGGTCGGGCGCTTGCTTGCCCGCTCGGCGCGTCCCGGCTGTCTGTATTGCCCCCTTCTTCAGCGTGGCCGCCCCTAATTCCCCTGGGACCTTCTGCCTCCTGCAGTGGCCTTTACGCGGTAGAGCTGCCCTTTTTCCCCTCCTCAGAGTCAACGGGCAGTAGGGGCCGCGGACTGGGAGGGGGGGGGGAAAGGGCAGCTCTACTGCACGAGACCCAGTGTGGGATAGAGAAGGCGAAAGGGGAGTTTAGGGGCCAGGTGTGCTGCATGACGGGGCAATAGAGGCGGCGGCGGCAGTGTCCGTGTTGCCTGACGGCCACTAGGGAGCCGCTTGGCGCCCTCTAGTCCCTTTTCTGGACCCAGTCCCCTTTTGGCTTCCCCATGCCCCTGTCCTCTGCTGCTCCGAGTGCCCGTTACGCCGTACAGGCTCCCCTTTGCCCGCTTCCCTTCTCGGCTCCAAGCTGCTGTTCCTTGGGCGTGGCCCGGGCCTCCTCTTGGCTGCCCTGCATCCATGCTCCTCCTAAGGGGTTGCTGTACGGTGTCGGTGCCCTTCCCTCTCCTGAGTCTCCTTAATGCTTCCTCCTTTCATACGGTAGGGCTGCCCCTTAGACACTCTCTCCCTCTTCAGTACTGCTGCCTGGCTTTCCCCTCAGGCCCTGTGTGCATTATAGCTGCCCGCGTGGGCCTTGCCTGTCGCCTTGGCCCCTAGTGCCCGTTGTACAGGTGTGGCCGTTGGGTTGCCCTCTGCTGCCCCTTAGGCTGGGCAGCGGCCCCTTTCCTGCTCTCCTCCCGCTATGGCCCTTTAGACCGTTGACCTCACCCGTCCATCCCTCCTGGCTCCTCGCCTGTCCCCGCTGTTTGGGAGGCGAACCACCGGGCCTCGCTGGCCCTTCCCCCCCACTCGCTTCTGCCGCGCCCTAGTGGCCATTCTAAGGTATAGCGCCCCCCTTCTCCCGTGTCCCCTTTCCCCCAGTTGCCACCAGGGCAGGATAGCACGCACTCCTTTTAGTACTTTTCTTACCTAGGTGCCCGTTCCCTCTCTCCTTCCACTCTGGCCCCTAGTGCCCGGCATAGAGGTCTGCTTAGTAGGCAGCAGGGTAGCACCATCATGCCATTTTTGAAGGGTTTTTTTTTTTTGGTCTCTCGTGCTCTTTTCCCCTGTACTTTTCTTCCTTCCTTTTCTCCCTACTCTAATGGGTCATGATAGTGTGTCAGGTGCCCTTCCTTCTCCTCAGTCTCCTAAGGGTTAAGTTCTTAGCACATGTTTTCAGCCCAGTGCCCCATTACTAGATTTTAAAGGGAGCAGCCAGATAACTGCTGCGTCCACAGGGGGTTGTGTACGTAGGAGCCGATGTGAGGTGTGAAATGAAAGCTTATGTTCTAATGATTCTGTGTGTGTGGTTCATGTACTTTTATGATGTCTATATGTTGAATTATGGATATGGACTTTGTGCTGATACTGGCCTGAAGTGCCTTTTTATAGGGACGGATGTCCAGTCAATGACTCTGGTAATTAGCAATGGCTCTCAAGGTGCCCAATACACACTTGCAGAATGTGTCTGGGACCGTCAAGCCAGCCAATATCATAGCTTGTGACATGAGACTAAGGGATAGGTCACTTGGCCATGTCACCTGCTCCAGCTTGGAAGATACCAGGGGAGAATATAAAACGCCATGAGGTGGACTGCATCTTGCCTTCAAATCTGCTACTGATTCCAGATGCAGCCTTGCCAGGAACAGCGAGACTGGAAGACTTGTTGGCCCATCCTGACATAGGATGTAAACCAGAGACTTTTAAGATAGCAGTTTGTGACATGTCTGCCTGGAGCCTGCATTGAGAATTTGGTGATTCAATGCATGTAATGTATTCTCCTTAACAACCTTACTCTCGTGCTTTTCTTTCTTTTATTAATAAACCTTTAGGTTTTAGATTCTGAAGGATTGGCTCAGCGTGATCTTGTGGGTAAGATCCGAAGTATAAACTGACCGGGGATTTGTGGATGGTTCTTTGGGACTGGAAAGACCTGTTTGGGGTAGGTGAGATTTGGTTCTATCACCCCCTCACCTGTGTGCAGACTTGGGGCTGATTGTGGCGCACGGAGAGTTGGGGTGTCAGAGGGGTTTTGCTCTTGAGGTTTCCTGCTGTGGTTGGATTGGCAGCTGAAGTGCTCTGCCTGACTGGTATATGACCTGTTTGCAAATAGTCTCCAGTCTGGGGCTGTAATGAGCCGCCCTGGGTTTTGAGCAATTCGCCCTCAGTGGATGCCCTCAGCAGTGCCCAGACCCGGCCTGGTCCATCACGCCCATTGAGTATTTTAGGAACCGCTTTATCCTCTGCAGTCTAGTCCCAAATGTGACCGTTTGCATTCCGTAATAGGTCTTAAGTAATGTTGCCATTGGCTTTTGCTTGTTGCCTGAGGAGGAGACAAAGGCCGTATGTTCCTTCAGAATACCCAGTGTAACACGTGAAAGCAAGGCCAGTTTTTTAAGTCTGTCTTCATATAGGTACTGTTGTATAGATTTTCTGCCTTGTTGTTTGTCTGCACTCTTTCTAGTTTGTGATCGTCTTCAATGAAACGTAGTTCCAGAAACTGGATGCCATATTGAAATGGACGCCTGATTGCTGAGGACTGGAATAGAAGAATTATGGTAAGTCTCCCACTATTCACTGCGTACGTCTTCTGCCATTAGTGCTTTTTAGGAGATATAGCTGCCCCCTTCTGCTACTCCCGGTTCCCCGATAAAAGATATAACCTCCTCTTTTCCCTATTGATTGTAATGTGTCCTAATGCCAACAGGAGCTGGAGCTGTCCCCCTACTCCTTGTGCCCGTTTTTGAATATGGCCTCTCCCTCTCTCTTTTCATTGTGGGATCCTTCCTCTTCAGTAGGAAGCCTTGCCATCTAACATTTCGCTGTTGGTTCTGTTTCCACATACACACACACACACACACACACAGCTGTTCTGGACTTAGCATCTTGACTCACAAAGGTACTTAGACACAAACTCAGGAGTTGAAGTGTGAATCTGAATTCAGGTGTCTAAATTCCAGTTTTACTCTGCCACTGAACCTTATAGGCACCTAAGTTGACTTGGCGCCTGAGCTTTCAGAGTAGATGTTCCCCGCAAGCCTATCTTTCTGATTCCTCACAGATGATAGATCACCTCACTAGCACTCCAGATGCCTATTGCCCATCAAAACCCCAATGGAAAACAGGAGTTCACCTGCCAATTGCACATGTGGGGGCCCATCTGAAAAGTTGGTTCCTAGGCCGTTTTGCATTCATAATCTGGGCAGCGAAGACTGTATCACCATCGGCTTTACAAGCCAGGGGTCAGTGCTCTCCCCAAACTGAGAGTTTAAGGTTCAGTTCTCCCCTTTGCCTGGTTCTCAGGCTAGTGTCATTCTGAGGCGGTGTCTACACTAAAATTAAGTTCAATGGCTGTGGACATACCCAGTCACTGTGTCGGTGCAGTACATCCTCACTAGCAGTGCTAGCATTGATGCAGAGCGCAGTGCACCGTGTGACAAAGGACATTTGTCCCAGGTTTTGTCACCGTGCCTGTGACCTGCACAGCACAGGCAGATACATGACCCTGGTCGCCCTGGCAACCACAATCCAAGGGCCCTCACCAGCCTTGTTAATGTTAGTGAGTGTGATATGTTCTTACTGTTTTCCTTTAATCCTAGATAATGGGCCCAGGACCCAAGGATCATCACGCCAGCTTGAGGCGGCATCGTCCTCCTGTATACGCATCATAACTTTTTTAGACAAAAGTTGCCATTGAATTGTCTGGCTTTTTTTGTTTGGTTTACTTAGCTTGTTAGGAATAACTACCTGTATTACTGATAAGAAGTTTAATTGGCGATGGGCGGAGTTGCTGTGTAACCTTCATAGTAGATTGGCTTATGTGCTCATTTGGTCTTGCTGCTAGAACCTATGGAATTGCTTGCCCTCCGTCCGCCGCGCCCCTCCTCCCCGATATAATGTATTGTAATGTTTTGCTTAACCAGTGTGTTCCAGCTTAACCCCTGGTTCTCGCTCGACCAGTGCTGTGTGTAATAAATCCTCCGACTTGTTTTCACCACATCCAGAGTGTTGAGACCTTATTCCTAACAAGTAGCTACATCTACTTGAGCTGTGCCGGAAAGGTGCCCTCGAGCCCAGATCCCACACTCCTGCACCCTCCTTCCTGCCCAGACTCCATATGTACACTCCAACTCCTGCCCAGACCCTCCACACTCCTGCAACGGTCCCTATTTCCAGACTCTGCAGCCCCATCCCGCTCCTGCACCCTTCTTCCTGCCCATAACCCTGCACCACCACACTCTAGCACCCTCTCACGCCCAGACCCCACACCTTCTCCCCCCCCCCCCCCAGCCTGCTCCTGAACCCTCTCTCCTGCCCGCATTCTATGTTCCTGGCTCGCGCCCCCTCCCCCCCGCCAGACCTTGCTCTGGCAGCACACGGAGCCCCCCTCATTTTTGATCCCATCTTAGACACTAGCAGGGCCCCACAACTTCCACTAGCCCCAGCCTAAGGCAGACTTTTGAAAAACATGGTCAAAAAGTATTGCTTGTTTGCCATTGATATCGGGGTGGGAGTAAACTGCATCATGAGAGGTCTAAGGCAGGTTCCAATAACCCCTGTGACAATGTGCAAGTCTCATAAGGTTTTGCAAGTCTTTCCTACAATTGCTTGCAGCTAGGGTGTGTGGCTGGCTGGGGGGGGGAGAAGAAGTCATGTTCCCACCAAGATTTTTCCATCCCTGAGCAGAGTGAGTTTTGTCTTGTGTGCCAATATTGAGGTCACATGTGCTTGTTCAGACCTGTGCCACCCTCCTCATTAATGTATATCTTAGTATATATTTTAAATTGTTATATAAGCAGGAATACTCCAACAAGGGATAGTTAAAAATGGGGGGGGGGGGAGAGGGGGCTAAAGTTGTTGAGCAAGAAAAAGGACACCAAGAGTTAAATTAAAAAAAAAAATATTAAAAAAGTATGGCCCCTTTAAGAAATGCTTTTGAGGCTTTTTGGCCCTAACAGGTTGCTTGTCTTCCTGTGCTGGGACAGGACAGCTCCCCTGTGGAACCAGGTAAGCCCCTGGGGTTTTTGTCTCCTGGCCAGAAAATACCAGACACTTTAGGTATTTTAAAATACCTAAGTCCGGTGTTGTCTGATATTTTTGCCAGACGGGTGAAAATACCAGGTGGTCAGGTTCAATACCAGACACCTGGCAACCCTACACCATTTCGCCAACACCACCCCCATCTGAGCCCTGCCGCCATCCTGACCTTGCTCCTCTGCCCAGCAGCTTCCTGCTATGGGCTCCTGTGTGGGATACACTTGCCTTCTCCGTTGGAGCTTTCCCAGCGGCGTGGGGTCCATGCGGCCTGACCTGTGTGCAGCTAGGCAGCCACCATGGGGCTCTGGCACCAGCTCCAGCCTTGGAGAAGTGCTGAAGCTGGGGCAGGGCCGCATGATGGGAAACTGCCCTGTATGCCAAGTCCGGAGCTCAGGTGGTGGCTTGGCTGTTCCTGGGGCTGCAGTGTTGTTTTTAGCAGTTCAAATTAATCAGGATGCTATAGTTCCTGTCTCCTGGCCCCGCTTAAAGCCGCAGGCACCCTGACTAAGCCTTGTGGCAGGAAGCAATACAGCCTAATAGACACACAGGGGTGCAAGGGTGTTGAGGCTGTCATGTTACTGGATTTTAAGGGGATCAGACAGGTCACTGCTGCATCCATGGGGGGGGGGGGGGGAGACGGACGGGACGGGACGTGTTTGCCCCCAAAGCCTGTACAAAGGGGGCCCAATGAGGTGTCAAATTAAAGTTTATGTTCTATTAATTCTGTATGTTCATTTACTTGTATGATATCTGTATGTGGAATTTTAAATATGTATTCTGTGCTTCTACTGGAAGATTGTCTGAGACAGATCAAAGGCCCAGGAAAGTTCAGTCAGTAACCATGCTAATTAGCAAGGCTCTCAGAGAGGCCAATACACGCGTGAAGAATGTGTCTGGGACCTGCAAACCAGCCAATAGCATGACTGCTGACTTGGAACACAAGGATAGGTCACTGAGCCATGTGACCTGCTCCAGCTTTGAAGACACCAGGGATGGATATAAAAGGCACGCTCCATCTTCCCTTGAATTCCGCCCCGATCTCCGATGCAGCCTTGTGAGGAATACTGAACCGGGAAGAATCTTTCACCCATAGGATGTACACCGGAGACTTTTAAGATAGCAGTTAGCAGAGATGTTACAAAGAGCCTGCACCGAGAACTCAGTGATTCGGCGCATGTAATGTATCCTCCTTAACAACCTTGCACTCATGCTTTTTTCTTTTAATAATAAACTTTTAGATTCTAAAGGATTGGCTCAGCGTGATCTTGTGGACAAGATCCAAAGAGCAACTGACTGGGAATTTGTGGCTGGTTCTTTGGGACAGGAAAAAGGGGTTCTATAATCCCTCACCTGGGTGTTAAGCCTGGGGCTGATTGTGGCATAGAGAGAGCTGGAGTGCATGAGCCGTTTTTCTCATGAGGCTTCCCGCTGGTGGGATTGGCAGCTGAAGCGCTGGGTGTTCAAGGGTTTGTGGCCTATTTGGGAAGGGTCTCCAGCCAGGGACTGTAAGGAGCCCTGAGGATCTGGCCCGGTCTAGAACAGGCTCAGAGTCAGCAATACAGGCTCATGAGCGCTAGGGGACCTAATGGTGTTGCGTGCTGACAGCAATACAGGCTAATGGTGTAAGGGGCTCAGATAGCAATACAGCCGACTAGGCACAAAGGTATTGGAGGCTGACACGGCAATACAACCTAAGGAGCACTCGGGGACCCGATGGCGATACAGGCTTATGGGCAAAAGGGGACGCACTGGTGTTGGGGGCTTAGAGACAGCAGTACAGACTAATGGGCACGCATTTCCGTAATAGTGTTGGGGGCTCAGTCAGCATTACTGCTTCACGGGCATGATGGTTTTTGGGGACTCTCACGGAGCAATAAAGCCTAGTGCGCACAAGGGGGCACAATAGTGCTGGAACCTGAAACCGCAATACAGCATAATGGGTGCAACGGTGTTAGGTGATGAGAGCCAGCAAAGCATCCGAATACCCACGAGGGGGCAAAATGCTGTTAGGGGTTCAGACAGCAATACAGACTATGGGACACTGGAGGGGGGCGAAATGGTGCTGGGGCCTCAGTGGTAGCAATGCTGTCTAATGGGCACATGAGGGGCAGTGTTTTTAGGTGCTCAGAGACAGCAATACTGTCTAATGGGCACAAGGGGGCGCAATGGTATTAGTTGATCAGAGACCGCAATACAGCCACATAGGCAGAAGAGGGCGTAATGGTGGTGTGACCACAGAGACAGCAATACAGGAAAATGTGCACAAGAGGGCGCAATGGTGGTAGGTGATCAGAGCGAGCAATACCGTCTAATGGGCACAAGGGGGGAGTAATGGTGTTGGGGGCTGACACACAGCAATACAATGTCATGAGCACGAGGGGGCGCATTAGTGTTACGTGGTCAGACAGCAATGGAGGCTGATTCACGCTGGGGGGGGGGGCTGCAATAGTGCTGCGGGCTCAGTGATAGCAATACAGACTAATGGGCACAAGGGGGCGCAATGGTGTTAGCTGATCAGAGACAGTAATGCAACCTCATGGGCAGAAGAGGGCGTAATGGTGTTCTGGGCACGAACAGATAAGTAATAGGGGGCGGAATGCTGTTGCGGGCTGAGAGAGACCAATACAGCCTCATGGGCACAAGGGGGCGCAGGGGTGTTGGGGAGGCTCAGACGGCAATACTGTCTAATGGGCACAAGAGGGTGCAATGGTGTTAGCTGACCAGAGAGCAATACCGCCTAATGGGGCGCAATGCTTCTGGAGACAGCAATACGTTCTAATGGACACAAGGGGGCGCAATGGTCTTAGGTGACCGGAGAGAGCAATACAGCCTCATGGGTAGAAGAGGGCGTAATGGTGTTGGGGGCTCTGAGGCAGCAATACAGGCTAATAGGCACTAGGGGTTGCGAGCTGCGAGAGACCAATACGTCCTAGTACTAGCCACAAGGGGGCAAAATGCTGTTAGGGGCTCAGAGACAGCAATACAGACTAACGGGCACGAGGGAGGAGGCGAAATGGTGCTGCGGGCTCAGTGATAGCAATACAGAGACAGCAATACTGTCTAATGGGCACAAGAGGGTGCAGTGTTTTTAGGTGCTCAGAGAGCAATACTTTCTCATTGGCACAAGGGGGAGTAATGGTGTTGGTGGCTGAGAAACAGCAACACTGTGTAACGGGCGCTAGGGGGCGAAATGGTGTTGGGGAGGCTCAGAGACAGCAAAAGAAGGACATGAGCACAAGGGGGCGCCGTAGTGTTATGCGGTCAGACGGCAGTGGAGGCTGATACACACGGAGGGCTGCAAGAGTGCTGCGGGCTCAGTGATAGCAATACAGACTAACGGGCACAAGGGGGCGCAATTGCCTTAGGTGCTCAGAGACAGCAATACGGGATAATGGCCACAAGAGGGCGCAATTGCCTTAGGTGCGCAGAGACAGCAATACAGGATAATGGCCACAAGGGGGCGCAATTGCCTTAGGTGCTCAGAGACAGCAATACAGGATAATGGCCACAAGGGGGCGCAATTGTCTTAGGTGCTCAGAGACAGCAATACAGGATAATGGCCACAAGGGGGCGCAATTGCCTTAGGTGCTCAGAGACAGCAATACAGACTAATAGGCACTAGGGGGCGCGTTGGCGTTGCGGGCCGAGGGACAGCAATACAGGCTAATGGCCACAAGGGGGCGCAATTGTCTTAGGTGCTCAGAGACAGCAATACAGGATAATGGCCACAAGAGGGCGCAATTGCCTTAGGTGCTCAGAGACAGCAATACAGGATAATGGCCACAAGGGGGCGCAATTGTCTTAGGTGCTCAGAGACAGCAATACAGGATAATGGCCACAAGGGGGCGCAATTGCCTTAGGTGCTCAGAGACAGCAATACAGACTAATAGGCACTAGGGGGCGCGTTGGCGTTGCGGGCCGAGGGACAGCAATACAGGCTAACGGCCACAAGGGGGCGCAATTGACTTAGGTGCGCAGAGACAGCAATACAGGATAATGGCCACAAGGGGGCGCAATTGCCTTAGGTGCTCAGAGACAGCAATACAGGATAATGGGCACAAGGGGGCGCGTTGGCGTTGGGGACTGAGCGACAGCAATACAGGCTAATGGCCACAAGGGGGCGCAATTGTCTTAGGTGCTCAGAGACAGCAATACAGGATAATGGCCACAAGAGGGCGCAATTGCCTTAGGTGCTCAGAGACAGCAATACAGGATAATGGCCACAAGGGGGCGCAATTGCCTTAGGTGCTCAGAGACAGCAATACAGACTAACGGGTAGGGGGGGGCGAAATGGTGCTGGGGGCTCAGTGATAGCAATCCAGACTAATAGGCACTAGGGGGCGGATTGGCGTTGCGGGCTGAGGGACAGCAATACAGTCTAAAGGGCACAAGGGGGCGGAATTGTCTTAGTGGCTCAGAGACAGCAATACAGACTAATAGGCACTAGGGGGCGCAATCGTGTTGCGCGCCGAGAAAGACCAATACAGCCTCATGGGCACAAGAGGGCGCAATGGTGTTGGGGGCTCAGAGACAGCAATCCAGGCTGCCCGACACTCACTAAGGGGTGTAGAATAGTGATAGAAATGTAGCCGTGTTAGTCTGGGGTAGCTGAAGCAAAACGCAGGACAATGTAGCACTTTAAAGACTAACAAGATGGTTTATTAGATGATGAGCTTTCGCGGGCCAGACCCACTTCCTCAGAGGTCTGGCCCACGAAAGCTCATCACCTCATAAACCATCTTGATAGTCTTTAAAGTGCTACATTGTCCTGCATTTTGCTAAGGGGTGTAGAGAGGTGAAAATGGGTTAAGAGGTGTCTATATAGCTAGCACTAAGGGAACGAGCGGCAGGAGTGTGAAATGGAGGCGGAACGGTCCGTGGCTCTGAAACACTCTGACATTTGAGGGCCAAGGCTGTGGCCGTTGGCGAGGGAGTTTGTGGAAGAGAAGCCCGGTGGCATGCCATGCCATGTCCTGGCACTAGGGCTCAATGGCAGGCCTTGCACCGGTAGTTTTCTGCTGTATTTAATGCCGCCTGGCCGTGTGTGACCAAGGGCGGAATTTTGGGCGGGTAGGGGAGGCAGCAGCCGTGCGCTCCGGGAGGCGGCTTGCTCTTCATCCCGTACCCGCACGCTACGGGAGCGAGGGGAACGTAAGCAAGGAACGCAAGTGCTATCCCCTCGCTCCCTTAGCGTCTGGGCACGGGAGGAAAAGCAACCTGCGTCCGTCCCGCCGCCGCCCCCGCCCGCCCGCCCGAAATTCCACCCTTGGCTAAATCCCTTAGCTAAATGACCATAAAAAAACCCAGGGACAAACGGCTTTCAGTGACACCGATGTAACTGCTCCAAATCAGAGGAGCTAGTTCAGATTCACACCAGTGTCTGAGGACAAAAAGTCAAGTTGAAAGGACTCCTGCGCTTTGATACGCGAGAACTGGCTCTTCCCTGCAGAGGAAGGCGTGGCTAGAGCACGAGACCTTCACGTGACCGAGAGAGGCGCGAGCAAAGGAGCCAATCAAAGAGAGGCGTCTGAAAGCAGCCAATCAGAGCCTCGCCGGGACATATAAAAGGAGCTGCAGCAGAGGTGAGCGCTATTTGCCGGTGGGGACTCCGAAGGTGAGGCTGCCGTCTGTGATGAGACTTGAGCGCTGCCGTTTTCGTTCCGCTGCTTCGTGAGTATTCCCCTCCCGTTGGGCCTGGAGTCTCCCCTTCGGCTGGGACCCTGCCCTGCATCCCTCACCCGCTCGGCCTAAAAACCCGTGCGCCTGGGGCCTGACTCTGCCTTGGGTGCCGTCCCACATGGGGGCGGCCGGGCCCGCGGCGTCCGGCCGCTTTTCCCCGGGGGCTGCGGGGCGGCCGGGCCCGCGGCGTCCGGCCGCTTTTCCCCGGGGGCTGCGGGGCGGCCGGGCCCGCGGCGTCCGGCCGCTTTTCCCCGGGGGCTGCGGAGCGGCCGGGCCCGCGGCGTCCGGCCGCTTTTCCCCGGGGGCTGCGGGGCGGCCGGGCCCGCGGCGTCGGGCCGCTTTTCCCCGGGGGCTGCGGGGCGGCCGGGCCCGCGGCGTCGGGCCGCTTTTCCCCGGGGGCTGCGGGGCGGCCGGGCCCGCGGCGTCGGGCCGCCTTTCCCCGGGGGCTGCGGGGCGGCCGGGCCCGCGGCGTCGGGCCGCCTTTCCCCGGGGGCTGCGGGGCGGCCGGGCCCGCGGCGTCGGGCCGCCTTTCCCCGGGGGCTGCGGGGCGGCCGGGCCCGCGGCGTCGGGCCGCCTTTCCCCGGGGGCTGCGGGGCGGCCGGGCCCGCGGCGTCGGGCCGCCTTTCCCCGGGGGCTGCGGGGCGGCCGGGCCCGCGGCGTCGGGCCGCCTTTCCCCGGGGGCTGCGGGGCGGCCGGGCCCGCGGCGTCGGGCCGCCTTTCCCCGGGGGCTGCGGGGCGGCCGGGCCCGCGGCGTCGGGCCGCCTTTCCCCGGGGGCTGCGGGGCGGCCGGGCCCGCGGCGTCGGGCCGCCTTTCCCCGGGGGCTGCGGGGCGGCCGGGCCCGCGGCGTCGGGCCGCCTTTCCCCGGGGGCTGCGGGGCGGCCGGGCCCGCGGCGTCGGGCCGCCTTTCCCCGGGGGCTGCGGGGCGGCCGGGCCCGCGGCGTCGGGCCGCCTTTCCCCGGGGGCTGCGGGGCGGCCGGGCCCGCGGCGTCGGGCTGCTTTTCCCCGGGGGCTGCGGGGCCTCCTGAGCGCAAGGGTCGGAGGTGAGGGCGGATCCTATGTACGTTGCTCTTCACGGTACTGCTCTCTCTCTCTCTCTCTCCCCTCAGGGTGCTAGGTCCGGCGCTCATTGACTGGCGGGAGTGGAGCGGGGACTTTGCAACTGTACTACATTACAGCTAGGAAGCTCTGGACTTTAGTTTAAGGGGTGGTTGCTGTGCTTAGGGGGCACTAGGAGCAGCAACGTGCACTACGGGAGACTTCCCCTCTTTCGCTCTGTGCTGACTATTAACCAGGGTGGCCACCTCTTTTTTCCTCCTTCCTGCCCCACAATATCACTCTCTGCCTCTGTCTAGTGTGTGTTAGGCAACCTAACATTTTCTCCTTGACTCTCTGCTTGCTGACCTGTGCCTGGTATATTAGAAGTGTATGTCTCTCCTCATCCTCTCGCCTTTATCTCTATGCCTCATCTGTTGTATTCAGGAGACTTTGTTCAGTTTAGCTGCCGCTTCCTGCCTATGGAAGCTCTCCTGTCCCTTTGTGCAATCTACCTGCTCCTCCTTCTCCCTTCCGCTCTTGGCTCTCTTCCACCCTAGTGCCCTGTGAAAACTATAACAGCTCTTTTTCCCCCCTTTCACCTCTGCTGGCTTCGTTTCCCCATTAGCTTTATAAGTGCCCCTTTGTCTTCAGTCATTTGCCCCTACTGCCCATTGTGTAGCAAAGCCTTCCATTTCTCCATCTGGTGCCCCTAAAGCCTGTTCCTCGGGATAGCCACCCTTCCTCCCACTCCTGCCTCGGGGGGCGTCCATGAGGCGCATTACCGTCCTTTTCTCCACTTTCCTTTCAGCTGTACTTAGTCCTGGTGTTGAGGTAGTTTGAGCCCCTGTCTCCTCTCAGTTTTTAATGGCCCTTGTGGGCTATAGTTGCCTCTGCTCCCCTTTCACTGTCTGCTGTCCTTCCTGCCCTTTTTGCAAGAGAGCTGCCCCTTTCTTGCCCCCCCGTAGCGGCTATGAAATAAGGGCGTCCTTTTCCCGCTTGTTCTTCATTATTGAGCCTATCCTCCCTCGGTCCCCTTTCATCCTCTGCGTGCCCTGGTGGGCGTTAAAATGTGGGTTTTGCCTCCTTCTCGCCTCCTCAGTCCGCTGCCCCTACAGCCCGTTGACTCTGAGGAGGGGACAGGGCAGCTTTACTGCATAACGACGCCCCCTATGGCGTGGAGAGGGTAAACGGGGGTGAGGGGCGGGTCTCTGCACAGTGGACACTAGGAGCGGTAATGTAGTAGGAGGGCTCTTTGCCCTCTTGAACTCTCTGCTGCCCCTAGCGTCCATTAGCTTGTAAAGGGGGGGGAAACGGGACAATGGGCCTCACCCCCTGTGCTGTCCCCTAGTGGCCGTTGGGAGGTATAACATGTCTTCCTTCCCTCTTTTGCCCTGAGTGAGGGTTGGTTATGGAGGCTAGGCCGCCCCTGTTTTCTGCCCTGAGTTGTGCCTCTTAGCCTTTCGATCTGCCTTTCCCGCCTTTTGACCCTCTTGCCCCTTTCCTCGACCTTTCCCTGTTGTCCTAGTGCCCGTTGTACTTGAACTGCCTTCTTTTTCCCCTTCTCCCTCTCTGCTCCCCATTGTGCGTGTTACGGCCACCCTCCTCAATTTGCTCCCTCTATTGCTGTTGTGTGGTATACAAGTGCTTTTGCTCGGAGCTGACTATTAACCGGGGTGGCCTACTCTTTTTTCCTCCTCCCCGCCCCGCTATTTCACACTCTGCCTCTGCCTAGTGCGTGTTAGGCAACCTAACCTTTTCTCCTTGACTGTCTGCTCTCCTGTGCCTCTTACGTTAGAAATGTGTCTCTCTCCTCCTCCCCCCCCTTTACCTCTATGCCTCATCTGTTGTATCCAGGAGACCTTGTTCAGTTTAGCTGCCGCTTCCTCCCTATAGAAGCTCTCCTTCCCCTTTGTGTGCTTTGTGCAATCTACCTGCTCCTCCTTCTCCCTTCCGCTCTTGGCTCTCTTCCACCCTAGTGCCCTGTGTAAACAATAACAGCTCTCTTCCCCCCTTTCACCTCTGCTGTGTTCGTTTCCCCATTAGCTTTATAAGTGCCCCTTTGTCTTCAGTCATTTGCCCCTACTGCCCATTGTGTAGTAAAGCCTTCCATTTTGCCATCTGGTGCCCCTAAAGCCTGTTCCTCAGGATAGCCACCCTTCCTTCCACTCCTGCCTCGGGGGCGTCCATGAGGCGCATAACCGTCCTTTTCTCCACTTTGCTTTCAGCTGTACTTAGTCGTGGTGTTGAGGTAGTTGGAGCCCCTGTCTCCTCTCAGTTTTTAATGGCCCTTGTGGGCTATAGTTGCCTCTGCTCCCCTTTCACTGTCTGCTGTCCTTCCTGCCCTTTTTGCAAGAGAGCTGCCCCTTTCTTGCCCCCGGTAGCGGCTATGAAATAAGGGCGTCCTTTTCCCGCTTGTTCTTCATTATTGAGCCTATCCTCCCTCGGTCCCCTTTCATCCTCTGCGTGCCCTGGTGGGCGTTAAAATGTGGGTTTTGCCTCCTTCTCGCCTCCTCAGTCCGCTGCCCCTACAGCCCGTTGACTCTGAGGAGGGGACAGGGCAGCTTTACTGCATAAGGACGCCCCCTATGGCGTGGAGAGGGTAAACGGGGGTGAGGGGCGGGTCCCTGCACAGTGACACTAGAAGGGGTAATGTAGTAAGGAGGGCTCTTTGCCCTCTTGAGCACTCTGCTGCCCCTAGCGTCCATTAGGTTGTAAAAGGAGGGCGTGGGGGGAAGGAACAATGGCCCTCAGCCCCTGTGCTGCCCCCTAGTGGCCGTTGGGAGGTAGAACATGTCTTCCCTCCCTCTTTTGCCATTTGTGAGGGTTGGTTATGGAGGCTAGGCGCCCCTGTTTTCTGCCCTGAGTTGTGCCTCTTAGCCTTTCGATCTGCCTTTCCCGCCTTTTGGCCCTCTTCTCCCTTTCCTCCTCCTCTCCCTGTTGTCCTAGTGCCCGTTGTACTTGGACTGCTTTCGTTCCCCTTCTCTCCTCCCCATTGTGCGTTACCTCCCCCTTCCTCAGTCTACCTGTAGTGTTGTTTTGTGGTATAGAAGTATCTACGCTCTGTGCTGGCTATTAACCGGGGTGGCCGCCTTTCCCTCTCTCCCACCATTTCACTCTCCATCTGCCTACTGCATGTTAGGTAATCTAGGCCTCCTCTCCTGTGCTTCAAAAGTTACGTGTGTCTTCTTCTCCTCCTCCCCCCCCCCCCCTTTCTATGCCTCCTCTGTTGTGTTCAGGAGACTTGGTTTAGTTCAGCCACCACTTTATTCCTGCTTTGAATTCTCTGCTGCCTCTCGTATTGCTTAGACTGTATAAGCGGTCCACCTCCGTCTCCTGCTGCTTCCCCCCAGTGGCCAATGTGAAGAATAGCCTTCTGGGGCTCTGCTCCCCATTGTGTCGGTTATGCAGGATAGGCACGCTTGTTCCTTCCCCTTCTTTTCTGCCCTCAGTGGTGCTCTTTAAGCTTTTTCTACCATCTTAGCCCAAGTGCTTATTGCGCAGTGTAGCTGACGCTTTTAATTTTACCGCTTGTGCCTAGTGTAATTGTGCTTAGTGTCCCCTTGCCCATATACCTTATAGCAGTGGTCTCCAACCTTTTTACACCCGAGATCGCTTTTTAAATCTCCAAACAGGCGAAGATCTACCAGCCTGCCCCTTCCTTGAAGCCCCGCCCTCTCTATTCCCCTCCTGTCCATCACTTGCTATCCCCAGCCCTTACTTACAGACTCTGATAAACAGTTTATTTTTAAATTATGCGATGTTTAAAATTAAAATCATGTGTTTATAGTTATGAAATAAATGTTTTTTATTCATGCTATTTAAATCTAAAATGAAGCATTTATAATTATACATTTTGTGGGGACAGAGTTCTGCGGCGGGGGGCAGGGAAGAGGACAGGGTTCTGCAGCAGGGGACAGAGTGCCAGTGGGGAAAGGTTTCTGCAGCTGGGGACAGGGTGTCAGTGGGGACAGGAATAGAGACAGATTTCTGTAGCTGGGAACAGGGGAGTGGGAACAGAATTCTGTGGCTGGGGAGCGGGGTGCCAGTGGAGGCAGAGAGTCCCCTGCTTCTGCCTCCTCTCAGGATTCCACCCCAGAGGGAAAGCAGCGTGTGCCTGCCCCGGGGCTGAACTCCTCTCTTCTCCCCCCCCCCGCCCGCCCGTGCAGGGAAACCCAGTGCGTGCCTGCCCCGGGGCTGACTCACCCCTCCTGTGTGGTGCAGGGAGCCAATGCTCCCTCCCGCAGTACACCCGGCAGAGCAGCTAGCGCTACTTCGGGAATCGCTGGAAGTGGTGCTAAGCTGCAGGACTTCTGTCCATCCCCGGGAAGCCTACACTACCTCCATTTTCACTTTAGGTAGGTAGTGGGGCTTCTCGGGGGTGGGAGGGAAATGGGGGCGGGGCGGACAGGATGCCTCGCTATCGACTGGTCGTGGCCTCACGATTGACCAGTCGATCACGATCGACCTGTTGGTGACCACAGCCTTATAGTGATTTTGTCTGTTTTAAGCTAGTTTTTTTCCTTCATCAGACTTCCTCTAATTGGTCAACATGATGCCTGATGATGGAATTGGCACACAAGCGCTGTGGATGAGAACAAAAGAATTACGGTAAGGCTTCCCTTTCCCTAGTGTTACCATTCCTTCCATGTGTGCTCTTTAGCAGGTATAAATGCCCCTTGAACATGAAAGCATCTGCTACCTATAGCTTCTGTGGCTGACAATATACGCACCCTTTCCTCTCCTTTGATTCTCTTACCCTATTTTCCATTGTGGAATATAACGGCTTCTTTCCCATTATGTGTTTTTGTTGGTCCTCACGCTCTTCCTCAGTGTAGCTGCCGCTTATTTGATTGACGGTCCTCTGCTGTTTGCTCCCCTTAGGAAGAATAAAGATCCCTTACCCACTTTTCTCTTGAAACCTCCTAGTCCCCATTACTTGTACTCAGATTTGCTACCCTTTCCCTCCTTTTCTCTCCCTGGTGTGTTCCGTATTCAATGTTAGGCAGATGATCCTTTCCCTCTCGGCTAATCCCTCATACCCCTCAATGGAGCCAATACCCCCTTCTCACCTTCTATACTTTGATCTGAGCTAGGGCGCATACCTTCCATTTAGATTCCCGCTATGACCTTTTAGGCCATTGAACTCACCCATAAATCCCTCCTGGGTCCTCGCCTGTCGGGCGCTTGCTTGCCTGTTTGGCTCGTCGCGGCTGTCTGTATTGCCCTTTCTTCAGCATGGCCTCCCCTAATTCCCCTGGGACCTTCTGCCTCCTGCAGTGGGTTTTACGCGGTAGAGCTGCCCTTTTTCCCCCCCTCAGTGTCAACGGGCAGTAGGGGCCGCGGACTGGGAGGGGGGGGGGAAAGGGCAGCTCTACTGCACGAGACCCAGTGTGGGATAGAGAAGGCGAAAGGGGAGTTTAGGGGCCAGGTGTGCTGCCTGACGGGGCAATAGAGGCGGCGGCAGTGTCCCATATTGCCTGACGGCCACTAGGCGCAGCAGTCTAGAGAGGGAGCCGCTTGGCGCCCCTTCGTCCCTTTTCTTGTCCCAGTCCCCTTTTGGGCTTCCCCACGCCCCTGTCCTCTGCTGCTCCGAGTGCCCGTTACGCCGTACAGGCTCCCCTTTGCCCGCTTCCCGTCTCGGCTCCAAGCTGGTGTTCCTTGGGCGGGGCCCGGGCCTCCTCTTGGCTGCCCTGCATCCATGCTCCTCCTAAGGGGTTGCTGTACGGTGTCGGTGCCCTTCCCTCTCCTGAGTCTCCTTAATGCTTCCTCCTTTCATACGGTAGAGCTGCCCCTTAGACGCTCTCTCCCTCTTCAGCACTGCTGCCTCGTTTTCCCCTGTGTGCATTATAGCTGCCCGAGTGGGCCTTGGTCTCTAGTGCCCCTTGTACAGGTGTGGGCCGTTTGGTCGCCGTCTGCTGCCCCTCTCCTGCTCTCCTCCCGCTATGGCCCTTTAGGCCGCGGACCTCACTCGTCCATCCCTCCTGGGTCCTCGCCTGTCCCCCCGCTGTTTGGGAGGCGATCCGCCGGGCCTCGCTGGCCCTTCCCCCCCCACTCGCTTCTGCCGCGCCCTAGTGGCCATTCTAAGGTATAGCGCTCCCCCTTCTCCTAGTCTCCTCCTAGTCAGGTGCCGCGTAGGTAAGAGACGGCCCTTTTCTCTTTGACACGCTTCTTCTGTCTGCAGTGCCCACGAGCTCCTAGAGCTGCACTGTCCCTGATTTTCAGCGTCTGTGGCCACCAGGGCAGCGTGTAGCACGCACTCCTTTTAGTCCTTTTCTGCCCCTTCCCTCTCTCCTTCCGCTCTGGCCCCAAGTGCCCAGCACATAGGTGGGCCTCCTTGCCCCCTTAGCCGCACAAACACCTCCTCTCCTCCCGCTATGTCCTTTTACGCCCTGGACCTCACCGGTGCCTCCTTGAGCCTCGGCTCTTCCTAGCATCTTGTGAGGCCGAGGAAGTGTCCTCTGCTGAGCCCTGGTGACCTTTCTGCAGTTTAACCTCCCCCGCTTTTTCCTATTGCGCGCCTCCCTCCCCCGGGCCGGTGCCCGTGATGCGGGTCGGACGCTTGCTTGCCCGTTTGGCTCGTCCCGGCTGTCTGTATTGCCCCTTCTTCAGCATGGCCGCCCCTAATTCCCCTGGGACCTTCTGCCTCCTGCAGTGGGTTTTACACGGTAGAGCTGCCCTTTTTCCCCTCCTCAGAGTCAACGGGCAGTAGGGGCAGCGGACTGGGAGGGGGGGGAAAAAGGGCAGATCTACTGCACGAGACCCAGTGTGGGATAGAGAAGGCGAAAGGGGAGTTTAAGGGCCAGGTGTGCTGCCTGACGGGGCAATAGAGGCGGCGGCAGTGTCCCATATTGCCTGACGGCCACTAGGCGCAGCAGTCTAGAGAGGGAGCCGCTTGGCGCCCCTTCGTCCCTGTTCTTGTCCCAGTCCCCTTTTGGGCTTCCCCACGCCCCTGTCCTCTGCTGCTCCGAGTGCCCGTTACGCCGTACAGGCTCCCCTTTGCCCGCTTCCCGTCTCGGCTCCAAGCTGGTGTTCCTTGGGCGGGGCCCGGGCCTCCTCTTGGCTGCCCTGCATCCATGCTCCTCCTAAGGGGTTGCTGTACGGTGTCGGTGCCCTTCCCTCTCCTGAGTCTCCTTAATGCTTCCTCCTTTCATACGGTAGAGCTGCCCCTTAGACGCTCTCTCCCTCTTCAGCACTGCTGCCTCGTTTTCCCCTGTGTGCATTATAGCTGCCCGAGTGGGCCTTGGTCTCTAGTGCCCCTTGTACAGGTGTGGGCCGTTTGGTCGCCCTCTGCTGCCCCTCTCCTGCTCTCCTCCCGCTATGGCCCTTTAGGCCCTGGACCTCACCCGTCCCTCCTCGAGCCTCGGCTCTCCCTAGCGTCTTGTGAGGCCGAGGAAGTGTCCTCCGCTGAGCCCTGGTGACCGTTCTGCAGTTTAGCCTCCCCCCTCTTTGTCCTATTGCGCGCCTCCCTCCCCCGGGCCGGTGCCCGTGATGCGGGTCGGACGCTTGCTTGCCCGTTTGGCTCGTCCCGGCTGTCTGTATTGCCCTTTCTTCAGCATGGCCTCCCCTAATTCCCCTAGGACCTTCTGCCTCGTGCAGTGGGTTTTACGCGGTAGAGCTGCCCTTTTTCCCCCCCTCAGTGTCAACGGGCAGTAGGGGCCGCGGACTGGGAGAGGGGGGGGAAAAAGGGCAGCTCTACTGCACGAGACCCAGTGTGGGATAGAGAAGGCGAAAGGGGAGTTTAGGGGCCAGGTGTGCTGCCTGACGGGGCAATAGAGGCGGCGGCAGTGTCCCATATTGCCTGACGGCCACTAGGCGCAGCAGTTTAGAGAGGGAGCCGCTTGGCGCCCCTTCGTCCCTGTTCTTGTCCCAGTCCCCTTTTGGGCTTCCCCACGCCCCTGTCCTCTGCTGCTCCGAGTGCCCGTTACGCCGTACAGGCTCCCCTTTGCCCGCTTCCCGTCTCGGCTCCAAGCTGGTGTTCCTTGGGCGGGGCCCGGGCCTCCTCTTGGCTGCCCTGCATCCATGCTCCTCCTAAGGGGTTGCTGTACGGTGTCGGTGCCCTTCCCTCTCCTGAGTCTCCTTAATGCTTCCTCCTTTCATACGGTAGAGCTGCCCCTTAGACGCTCTCTCCCTCTTCAGCACTGCTGCCTCGTTTTCCCCTGTGTGCATTATAGCTGCCCGAGTGGGCCTTGGTCTCTAGTGCCCCTTGTACAGGTGTGGGCCGTTTGGTCGCCGTCTGCTGCCCCTCTCCTGCTCTCCTCCCGCTATGGCCCTTTAGGCCGTTGACCTCACTCGTCCATCCCTCCTGGGTCCTCGCCTGTCCCCCCGCTGTTTGGGAGGCGATCCGCCGGGCCTCTCTGGCCCTTCCCCCCGCCCACTCCTGCCGCGCCCTAGTGGCCATTCTAAGGTATAGCGCTCCCCCTTCTCCTAGTCTCCTCCTAGTCAAGGTGCCTTTTGGTAACTGGGTTTGGTTCTTTAAAGGATTTGAAACTACAGACAGAGGAATACTCTTTTTAGGGTCAAACAAAGACTTTTTTATTTTTTCTATTTATATCAATTTACTATTCTTGATTTTTTTTAAGACAATATAATATACAAAGAAAAAGTAAAAAAAAATAGTACAGTTAAAAAAAGCAAGAAATAAAAACTTCTCTTCCAGAGATGCCCTCCTGATTTACTTTTAAACAATTTATGGAGTTAACAAATATATAATATTTATGTTAAGAAAGATAGAAGCATTGCTTAGGTTCAGGAGATATTCTTTTGTTTATGTTTTTTCTGTCTTTGTGTTTTTCGTTGGAACTCACCACTGGTGTTCGTTCTTTTTTGGAGTTTATTTGTTCCCCTTTCGGAGCTTATGTACGGCAGCGAGATTCAGCGCCGGGGAGGGAGCTTTGGTTGATCAGACTTAGGATTTTGGATTCGCAACCCGTCCACTCTTGGTCTGTTTCAGCTAACTTTATATATCTTGTTTGGGTATTTTGGTACTCCTCCACTCGCTTGACAATTGCTGACATTAGATTTTTGTTGTCTTATTCTGGTTTTACAAAAACTTTCGTCTGCTCCTTTTGGGGTAATTAGCACTTTTGTTGCATACCTCTGTCTGAGTTATTTACTTCTTTAAAAGCGGCGGGGTTATTGTTGGTCATCTAATCAAATTTTGTTTTCATTTTTATCTCCTGTATCTCAGAATGCTGACTTGCTTTGACACTTACAATTAAACTAGTGCTCATTTGACATATTCTGGGTAGGCTTTAACACATCCTTTTGAGTCAAATGAGACACTTTAATTACAATAACTTTATTTCCCTCTGTGCTTGTGGATTTGCTATTTGCTCGTTTTCTGTTTGTTTTATTTTCATAAATTTTATAGTTTGTTTTTGGGAAAATTTTTTACACATATAGAATATTCTTATTACAATTATTAATATTATTATTGTACAAATAATCTAAAACTCTTTTTTTGATATCAACATGGATAAAAAGTTTTAAACACTTGCTTTTTGTCGTCTTGTACTTTTTATACTTAATTGTTTTATCTAAATTATGTAATACGTTTACTATTGTTATGGGTGATTCGTTTACGTGTTTTACAGTTTGATTCTTGATTGCTAGCTTAATACATTTTCTAACTTTTAACAAAATGTTCTAATTTCGTTTCTTTACGTCTAGATTTATAACTTCTATTTTTTGTAAGTTTAGTTTTTGTATTGTGAAATGCTCTACTGGTAATATTACTTGGGTGTCTTGGAAAGTTTGTTTTGTTATGGCTTTCATTTCTTTTGTTAAAAATCGGATCTACGACACTATATTTTGTTCAGTAGTCTTATTGCTTTTTTTAGTGCAGTTGTAACTCATTTGTGTTAAGTTTTATAGTTTGTTTACATTACGAAAAGGTACGGTGACATTCATTTTAACTGGTATAACATAACATTTATTATGCATTATTTTTTTGCTTAACAATTGCTAAATTGAGTCACTACAGTGACAAACAATTAAATGGGTTTGGTTAGAGCTTATGTATTCTTTACATTTATTTGGTAACTAATTAATTTTACTCGTTAATGTGGACACAACTTTTTGTCTATTAAACAATGCTGGTTTACACATCTTGAACTTTTCTGAACTATTACATTAATGCTTAGGTGTAGAAACTATTCTTTTTCTTTATACTTCACTTGTTTCTTTATATCTTTCTTGTTGGTATAATTATTGCTTCTTATCTTATATTAATTCTATGGGATGTTATTTCATGACTGATTTGTGCTGTATCTGGTATTTTGACTAATGGTGCTTTTTTACTTATCCCTCTCTCATCTTTCTTAATTTTTTGCAATAATTTTTTTCTAAAACTACTACTACTACTACTACTGTACAAACTTATGCAATTTAGATTATTTAAATACATAGATATATTGTTACTTTATTCTTGTTTTATCGGCATTTGTATTAGATATGTTTACAGCTGTATTTACTTAATGTAATAATTTTGCCGTTTCAGCTTTTTCATGGTGACTATTATTTTTCTACTTAATGAATTAATTGCTAACAAATCTGGTTTTACATCCTCCTCCCATTGCTTTAATAATTTTTTTGGTTGCTTATATATCTTCTTTTCTTTTTTCGTGACTTTCATGTTGTGCAATTTATACTATGTTCTATTCTTTCTTTCTTTTTTATATGCTGGTTGCAATCTTATTATTACTCTTCCTGTTTTTGTTGGTTGTAAATTTGAGGGGGGTATTACAACTGTTAATGTTGGAAGGGTTGCATTACTATCTGATGTAGCTAAGGCTGTGGTTCCAGATAGTGGAATTGTTAACAAATGTGGTTTGGATCTATGGGTTGTGTGTTTCTGTTGGGTTGCTAATATTAAGCTATACGCCATATAATGGTGTTATGCTAAAGCTAAATAAACTTTGGTTTGGGGCTTGTATGCTTATCATTGTATGGGGGGGAGAGGGGGGAGTGTGCGCTTTCATATGATTTGTTTACTTAATTGTTCATGTTAGCTTTAATACTATACAAGCGGGACATATTCTAACTGGTATCATTTTGTTGAATTATAACTAGAGTTTGATTTACAGGCAGTCCCCGGGTTACGTACAAGATGGGGACTGTAGGTTTGTTCTTAAGTTGAATTTGTATGTAAGTCGGAACTGGTACATACTGTAGGGGGAAACTCTAGCCAAACATTTCTCCAGAGCTCAGTTTTATTCTCCCACACCTCACTTCCCTCAGTCCTTTATTCTCAAGCTGAGGTGTCTGCTGAGAAAAGCCGCTCCGCGTCTCCCTGGTCCGCTGGGGGGAAGCAGCGAGTGCGGGGTTGCCTCACCCCGTTTGTAAGTAGGGATCCGATGTAAGTCGGATCCATGTAACCCGGGGACTGCCTGTACTTCTTCTTTCCTAGTGGGGGTGGTATAGTTTATTTTACACACTTGCCACTGGGCTGGTTTGTTAGCTAATTTAGTTTGGGTGGTGGTGGTGTTTTTGACTTGGGTCTAGTTTTGTTGTAATGGATCATACTTACTATTTAAGCTGGTCTATCTTGCACTGTTAACGTGATTTTTAGTGATGATGAACAACTTGTAATATATAATCTTGTGGAACTGTTAATTTCATTCTTTACTACTTAGCTAATTATGGTGTGCTAATCTTTTTCTTGTTTTTGTTGTGATTACATAGGTGAATGGTAACTTTTTTGGTCTTTCTAATGCTACTCTTTTCTCTTTATTTTTCGTTGGCTATACAATCTATATTTTTTCTCTTTGCTTTATAGGAGGGCTTTTTTTAGTTTGGTTGCTGCTTGGGTTTTATATCTGGCTGTCGGCTTGTATGTTCATTTACATTTAATAAAACTGTATCTAATACTAGGTGTTAACCTTTAAAGGTGCTATTTTTAGTTGCTGTTTTAAGGTATCAGTTTTCTTTTCTGCTACTTTGTTGGATTGAGGATGGTATGGGAAATTTAAATGCTATGTTATGCCTTTTTCTATGGACTATTGTTCTAATTTTTTACTTCTAAATGGTGGGCTTCTATCTGATTGTATTATTTGTGGGCGTCTTTAAGCTGCTATTATTTTTTCTAAGGCTTTTAGTATGTGTTTTGCTTTTGGTTTTTTAAAAAGGAATTACTATAGTACTCTGATTTCTTAACTCTACCACAACTACTCGCTTTGGGTATTGTTTAGCACTCGGTAATGGTCTTATTATAAATCTGTTTGCTAATGGTTTCCTGGTTTATGATATTCTGGGTTATATGCTTTATTAGGCATATTTTAGCTGATTTATACGTTTAGTATTGTGGCAAATTTTACAGGCTTTTATGTATTTTTTCATGTTCTTTTATTTTAATTCTTGATTCTCTTCTGTATATTGCTTTATCTATTCTCTTTCTTTTTGTGTCTTCAAAGTGGCTTGTGTATTCATGTAAGTATTTTATGAATGGATTTACTTCTTCTTTTTCTTTGTTTTTTTTCTACTAACACTTTAAATTCTTGCAATTCTTTATCTAGTTGTTTGTGGTTAGTGTTGTATCTTTCTTTATGGCTAGGGATATGTTTTACTGATGTACCACTTACGTGATTTCTGATGATGGTCTATATTTCTCTCCACCCTGCATGTGTTTCAATGTCTGTGTTCTTTTTTAACAGTCTTTTTATACCATACATACTATCTATGCTTAATTTTTATGGTGACTTTCTTGTGTATGTTGTAATCTTATTCTAACTTTTTCTACTTCTGCTTCTTTTCTTTTAACACAATAAAGAACTTGTTTTCACATTTGGTACAGTAATATCTTGCTTTTGTTTTTCCCCCTTTCATGCTTTTATCTGTTAATATCTAGGGTGTTTCTGTTATTCTTGGTGTAGCTTTTGGGGCTTTAGGGCATTACATTTTTTCTTAGTTTAACATTTGACTAACTAGCTCGCTATAATACAGTTTTTCTTAAGTATTTGTCTGGCTTTCAAAGTTTGGTGGTATTATTTTTATGGTAAGCTATGCTAAAGCTGACACTTTTGGAGTGTGTAAAGTAAGACTTACACTTGTCATTAAAAAAGTACTTATCTTTTATTTTATTAAACTTATAATAGTTTTCTATATTCACTATAATGTTTTGGGGGTTTGTTAAATTGCAAAATCAATTTATCTACTTTTTCTTGTTTTTCTCTTTGTGTTACCCACTCTTCATTCTAGTTAATTTGTAATTCTCTTGGGGGTTTCTTAGGGTCTTACTTTTTTAATAGAGTGGGGTGTTACAAATTTTGGTTTAATTCTATTAAGGCTGCTTGGGCTTTTTCATTGTAGATAATTAAATCTTTCTTTCTTTCTTTTTAATAATTTCAATAAGGGTTTTATTTTATGTCTTAACTGTTGAATACTTGCTTCATTATAATTTACTATGCTTAAAACTTCTTGTAGCTGTTTGTGGGTTTTCGGAGGGTTATTTAACTACTTACTTACACCATTGGGGTAAGTTGTACTTATTGTTTTATTTTCTATCACTTGAATTCTTAGAAGGGAGTATTTACTTTGGGCTATAGTTACTTTTCTTTCGTTTATTTGCTATCTTTGAGTGGTTAAGTGTTCTATAGCTTCTTGTGTCTTGTCTCTTCTTAAAAGGTCATCTACATAGTATACTATTCGGGGATCTTGTTCTTAACTTTGTTGACTAAGGGTATACTTTATGGCATCTGTTGCTAATGTGCTGGTGAATTTTTATAACCTTGGGGGTAATGCGTTCCACCTATAGTATTTTCTTCTAATTGAAAAATTTAAGGTTCTTTTTTATAGGTATACTATAAAACATATCGTTTAAATCTATTAGTGCTCTTTATTTTAATTCTTCTTTTTCTTTTAAATATTGTTCTATAGTTGGTTTGTTTTAGGGGGGGGTGGTGGTAAAGGCAACTGGTTGTATTGCTTCATTTATTTTTCTATAATCTCTTTTCTCTTTTTTTCTTTTTTTTTTTTTGGTATTCTTTATGCTGGACTTTTATATTGGGTGTGTAATACTTGTTTAATTTATTAGTAACTCTTTTAATGACTGATTAATGGGTTCTTTTCTTTCTGCTTTTGTTGGTATACTATTCACCTTTTGTGACATGTAATTTTTCATTGGATATTTGTATTGATAATACTGTTTTTAAATTCTGTCGTATTGTTGGATTCTGTATTATTATATTTATGCTTAGTATATTCTTTTCTTTTAGTACTACTGTGGTTTTTGTTACATTCTGTTTTTGTTTTACTTTTATTACTTCTGGTTGATACATTTTATCTTCATTTAGTCTTGACGTTCATATTTTACGTTTTCTTTTTTAATGTGGTACTTTTGCTTCATTTATTATGGTTATTTGGGCTTTTGTATCTAATAACTATTTAAATTGTTCATAATTCTTGGTGTTCTAATTTAATACTTCAGCACTTATATAAATTCTATTATCTTTTTTTCTTGGATTGTTTCGGGGCTTCTGCTACTCGTTTTTTGATTTAGAGAATTTTTGTCTATTCCTGCTATCTTTTTTTTTCTATTGCTGCTTGTTTCTGTTCTTGGGGCGTTATCTTTTTAAAATCTGGTTTACTGTATCTATTTCTTAACAGAAAACTAAATATGGCTTTTTCTTCTGTGTTTGGGTCTTTCCCCTTCTTCGGGGTTTGGAAATTTTCGCACGTTTTACGCGTGTCTCTCGGGGGATCGTATGTTGGTGCTGAGGTATGTTTGCGTACTACTTTTAAATCATTTATAGTTTCTAATATTCCCCAAACACTAGTCTTTGTTAGGGCTGTTGGCTACAATTTTAGGCTTTGGTTTCTTTCGTTCTCTTCTACTCTTTGCTATACTGTTTGTGGTGTTACTTTGTCTTCTTGTTATCAGACCTGGATCTTGTATATATTTAAATTGGTGAGGATCAGCTCTCTGTGCTGCTGTTAACTGTTTTTGGCTTTTTTCAACTAGTGCTAAAGTACACGGACCCCTTTAGTTGGATCTCATTTGTCGGCAGTTAAATATTTTCTTTTCTTTTTTTTAGCATATTTTATAAGGTCTTCTAGTACTTGTTAGTTGTTTGACTTGGCAATTTTAATATTTCTGGGCTACTTCTATTTCGGTACGGATCTGTCGCGTATCGGCTGTTCTTTCTAATATGTTTTGCAGTTTTTTCTAATTTGTTTCTTTAGATGGGGTTTTTTGTGTTACGTCTGGTAATAGTATTTTGCAATCTTTTAACTTTTATTTTGCTAGATCATTATTAGCTATTAAACATCTTAACTTTGAACATGTTACATGTAGGGTTATAGGTATGATTTTTTTCCCCTATTGCTAGAAGTGCTCTTATTTTGAGCATGTTTTTCTTCCCTTTCATCTTTATTACGATAGAACTAGTGGTTGAGAGGTTTTATACCTTCTGTTTTGTTTAACTTATCAAAAGGGCATCTTCTGCTCTTGTCAAATCCTGTTCGTGACGCCATTTTGGTAACTGGGTTTGGTTCTTTAAAGGATTTGAAACTACAGACAGAGGAATACTTTTTTTTTTTTAGGGTCAAACAGATTTTTTCTATTTACTTTATAATTAATTTTCTATTGAAATCAATTTACTATTTTTGATTTTTTAAGACCATATAATATACAAAGAAAGTAGAAAAATAGTACAGTTAAAAAAAAAAAAAAAACCCCAAGAAATACTAACTTCTCTTACAGATATACACTCCTGATTTACTTTTAAACAATTTATGGAGTTAACAAATATATAATCTTTATGTTAAGAAAGATAGAAGCTTTGCTTAGATTCAGGAGATATTCTTTTCTTTGTTTTTTCTTTCCTTAGATTTTTTGTTGCAACTTACGACTGGTGTTCGTTCTTTTTTTAGAGTTTATTTGTTCCCCTTTCGGAGCTTATGTACGGCAGCGAGATTCAGCGCCAAAGAGGGAGCTTTAGTTGATTAAATTTAGTTTTTTAGATTCGCAACCCGTCCACTCTTAGTCTGTTTCAGCTAACTTGTTTTAGTATTTTTAGTACTCCTCCACTCGCTTGACAATTGCTGACATTAGATTTTTGTTGTCTTATTCTGCTTTTACAAAAACTTTCGTCTGCTCCTTTTGAGGTAATTAGCACATTTGTTGCATACTGCTGTCTGAGTTACTTACTCGTTTAAAAGCGGCGGGGTTATTGTTGGTCATCTAATCAAATTTTGTTTTCATTTTTATCTCCTGTATCTCACAATGCTGCCTCTCTTTGACAGTTACAATTAAACTAGTGCTCATTTGACATATTCCAAGTAAGCTTCAACACATCCTTTTCACAGTAGGCAAAAGAGACGGCCCTTTTCTCTTTGACACGCTTCTTCTGTCTGCAGTGCCCGCGAGCTCCTAGAGCTGCCCTGTCCCTGCTTTTCAGCGTCTGTGTCCACCAGGGCAGCATAGCACGCACTCCTTTTAGTCCTTTTCTGCCCCGGGTGCCCCTTCGCACTCTCTCCTTCCGCTCTGGCCCCAAGTGCCCAGCATATAGGTGGGCCTCTTTGCCCCCTTAGCCGCATAAACACCTCCTCTCCTCCCGCTATGGCCTTTTAGGCCCTGGACCTCACCCGTCCCTCCTTGAGCCTCGGCTCTCCCTAGCGTCTTGTGAGGCCGAGGAAGTGTCCTCTGCTGAGCCCTGGTGACCATTCCGCAGTTTGGCCTCCCCTTTTTCCTATTGCGCGCCCCCCCCCCCCCCCTCCGGGGCCGGTACCCGTGATGCGGGTCGGGCGCTTGCTTGCCCGCTCGGCGCGTCCCGGCTGTCTGTATTGCCCCCTTCTTCAGCGTGGCCGCCCCTAATTCCCCTGGGACCTTCTGCCTCCTGCAGTGGCCTTTACGCGGTAGAGCTGCCCTTTTTCCCCTCCTCAGAGTCAACGGGCAGTAGGGGCCGCGGACTGGGAGGGGGGGGGGAAAGGGCAGCTCTACTGCACGAGACCCAGTGTGGGATAGAGAAGGCGAAAGGGGAGTTTAGGGGCCAGGTGTGCTGCATGACGGGGCAATAGAGGCGGCGGCGGCAGTGTCCGTGTTGCCTGACGGCCACTAGGGAGCCGCTTGGCGCCCTCTAGTCCCTTTTCTGGACCCAGTCCCCTTTTGGCTTCCCCATGCCCCTGTCCTCTGCTGCTCCGAGTGCCCGTTACGCCGTACAGGCTCCCCTTTGCCCGCTTCCCTTCTCGGCTCCAAGCTGCTGTTCCTTGGGCGTGGCCCGGGCCTCCTCTTGGCTGCCCTGCATCCATGCTCCTCCTAAGGGGTGCTGTACGGTGTCGGTGCCCTTCCCTCTCCTGAGTCTCCTTAATGCTTCCTCCTTTCATACGGTAGGGCTGCCCCTTAGACACTCTCTCCCTCTTCAGTACTGCTGCCTGGCTTTCCCCTCAGGCCCTGTGTGCATTATAGCTGCCCGCGTGGGCCTTGCCTGTCGCCTTGGCCCCTAGTGCCCGTTGTACAGGTGTGGCCGTTGGGTTGCCCTCTGCTGCCCCTTAGGCTGGGCAGCGGCCCCTTTCCTGCTCTCCTCCCGCTATGGCCCTTTAGACCGTTGACCTCACCCGTCCATCCCTCCTGGCTCCTCGCCTGTCCCCGCTGTTTGGGAGGCGAACCACCGGGCCTCGCTGGCCCTTCCCCCCCACTCGCTTCTGCCGCGCCCTAGTGGCCATTCTAAGGTATAGCGCCCCCCTTCTCCCGTGTCCCCTTTCCCCCAGTTGCCACCAGGGCAGGATAGCACGCACTCCTTTTAGTACTTTTCTTACCTAGGTGCCCGTTCCCTCTCTCCTTCCACTCTGGCCCCTAGTGCCCGGCATAGAGGTCTGCTTAGTAGGCAGCAGGGTAGCACCATCATGCCATTTTTGAAGGGTTTTTTTTTTTTGGTCTCTCGTGCTCTTTTCCCCTGTACTTTTCTTCCTTCCTTTTCTCCCTACTCTAATGGGTCATGATAGTGTGTCAGGTGCCCTTCCTTCTCCTCAGTCTCCTAAGGGTTAAGTTCTTAGCACATGTTTTCAGCCCAGTGCCCCATTACTAGATTTTAAAGGGAGCAGCCAGATAACTGCTGCGTCCACAGGGGGTTGTGTACGTAGGAGCCGATGTGAGGTGTGAAATGAAAGCTTATGTTCTAATGATTCTGTGTGTGTGGTTCATGTACTTTTATGATGTCTATATGTTGAATTATGGATATGGACTTTGTGCTGATACTGGCCTGAAGTGCCTTTTTATAGGGACGGATGTCCAGTCAATGACTCTGGTAATTAGCAATGGCTCTCAAGGTGCCCAATACACACTTGCAGAATGTGTCTGGGACCGTCAAGCCAGCCAATATCATAGCTTGTGACATGAGACTAAGGGATAGGTCACTTGGCCATGTCACCTGCTCCAGCTTGGAAGATACCAGGGGAGAATATAAAACGCCATGAGGTGGACTGCATCTTGCCTTCAAATCTGCTACTGATTCCAGATGCAGCCTTGCCAGGAACAGCGAGACTGGAAGACTTGTTGGCCCATCCTGACATAGGATGTAAACCAGAGACTTTTAAGATAGCAGTTTGTGACATGTCTGCCTGGAGCCTGCATTGAGAATTTGGTGATTCAATGCATGTAATGTATTCTCCTTAACAACCTTACTCTCGTGCTTTTCTTTCTTTTATTAATAAACCTTTAGGTTTTAGATTCTGAAGGATTGGCTCAGCGTGATCTTGTGGGTAAGATCCGAAGTATAAACTGACCGGGGATTTGTGGATGGTTCTTTGGGACTGGAAAGACCTGTTTGGGGTAGGTGAGATTTGGTTCTATAACCCCCTCACCTGTGTGCAGACTTGGGGCTGATTGTGGCGCACGGAGAGTTGGGGTGTCAGAGGGGTTTTGCTCTTGAGGTTTCCTGCTGTGGTTGGATTGGCAGCTGAAGTGCTCTGCCTGACTGGTATATGACCTGTTTGCAAATAGTCTCCAGTCTGGGGCTGTAATGAGCCGCCCTGGGTTTTGAGCAATTCGCCCTCAGTGGATGCCCTCAGCAGTGCCCAGACCCGGCCTGGTCCATCACGCCCATTGAGTATTTTAGGAACCGCTTTATCCTCTGCAGTCTAGTCCCAAATGTGACCGTTTGCATTCCGTAATAGGTCTTAAGTAATGTTGCCATTGGCTTTTGCTTGTTGCCTGAGGAGGAGACAAAGGCCGTATGTTCCTTCAGAATACCCAGTGTAACACGTGAAAGCAAGGCCAGTTTTTTAAGTCTGTCTTCATATAGGTACTGTTGTATAGATTTTCTGCCTTGTTGTTTGTCTGCACTCTTTCTAGTTTGTGATCGTCTTCAATGAAACGTAGTTCCAGAAACTGGATGCCATATTGAAATGGACGCCTGATTGCTGAGGACTGGAATAGAAGAATTATGGTAAGTCTCCCACTATTCACTGCGTACGTCTTCTGCCATTAGTGCTTTTTAGGAGATATAGCTGCCCCCTTCTGCTACTCCCGGTTCCCCGATAAAAGATATAACCTCCTCTTTTCCCTATTGATTGTAATGTGTCCTAATGCCAACAGGAGCTGGAGCTGTCCCCCTACTCCTTGTGCCCGTTTTTGAATATGGCCTCTCCCTCTCTCTTTTCATTGTGGGATCCTTCCTCTTCAGTAGGAAGCCTTGCCATCTAACATTTCGCTGTTGGTTCTGTTTCCACATACACACACACACACACACACACAGCTGTTCTGGACTTAGCATCTTGACTCACAAAGGTACTTAGACACAAACTCAGGAGTTGAAGTGTGAATCTGAATTCAGGTGTCTAAATTCCAGTTTTACTCTGCCACTGAACCTTATAGGCACCTAAGTTGACTTGGCGCCTGAGCTTTCAGAGTAGATGTTCCCCGCAAGCCTATCTTTCTGATTCCTCACAGATGATAGATCACCTCACTAGCACTCCAGATGCCTATTGCCCATCAAAACCCCAATGGAAAACAGGAGTTCACCTGCCAATTGCACATGTGGGGGCCCATCTGAAAAGTTGGTTCCTAGGCCGTTTTGCATTCATAATCTGGGCAGCGAAGACTGTATCACCATCGGCTTTACAAGCCAGGGGTCAGTGCTCTCCCCAAACTGAGAGTTTAAGGTTCAGTTCTCCCCTTTGCCTGGTTCTCAGGCTAGTGTCATTCTGAGGCGGTGTCTACACTAAAATTAAGTTCAATGGCTGTGGACATACCCAGTCACTGTGTCGGTGCAGTACATCCTCACTAGCAGTGCTAGCATTGATGCAGAGCGCAGTGCACCGTGTGACAAAGGACATTTGTCCCAGGTTTTGTCACCGTGCCTGTGACCTGCACAGCACAGGCAGATACATGACCCTGGTCGCCCTGGCAACCACAATCCAAGGGCCCTCACCAGCCTTGTTAATGTTAGTGAGTGTGATATGTTCTTACTGTTTTCCTTTAATCCTAGATAATGGGCCCAGGACCCAAGGATCATCACGCCAGCTTGAGGCGGCATCGTCCTCCTGTATACGCATCATAACTTTTTTAGACAAAAGTTGCCATTGAATTGTCTGGCTTTTTTTGTTTGGTTTACTTAGCTTGTTAGGAATAACTACCTGTATTACTGATAAGAAGTTTAATTGGCGATGGGCGGAGTTGCTGTGTAACCTTCATAGTAGATTGGCTTATGTGCTCATTTGGTCTTGCTGCTAGAACCTATGGAATTGCTTGCCCTCCGTCCGCCGCGCCCCTCCTCCCCGATATAATGTATTGTAATGTTTTGCTTAACCAGTGTGTTCCAGCTTAACCCCTGGTTCTCGCTCGACCAGTGCTGTGTGTAATAAATCCTCCGACTTGTTTTCACCACATCCAGAGTGTTGAGACCTTATTCCTAACAAGTAGCTACATCTACTTGAGCTGTGCCGGAAAGGTGCCCTCGAGCCCAGATCCCACACTCCTGCACCCTCCTTCCTGCCCAGACTCCATATGTACACTCCAACTCCTGCCCAGACCCTCCACACTCCTGCAACGGTCCCTATTTCCAGACTCTGCAGCCCCATCCCGCTCCTGCACCCTTCTTCCTGCCCATAACCCTGCACCACCACACTCTAGCACCCTCTCACGCCCAGACCCCACACCTTCCCCCCCCCCCCCCCAGCCTGCTCCTGAACCCTCTCTCCTGCCCGCATTCTATGTTCCTGGCTCGCGCCCCCTCCCCCCCGCCAGACCTTGCTCTGGCAGCACACGGAGCCCCCCTCATTTTTGATCCCATCTTAGACACTAGCAGGGCCCCACAACTTCCACTAGCCCCAGCCTAAGGCAGACTTTTGAAAAACATGGTCAAAAAGTATTGCTTGTTTGCCATTGATATCGGGGTGGGAGTAAACTGCATCATGAGAGGTCTAAGGCAGGTTCCAATAACCCCTGTGACAATGTGCAAGTCTCATAAGGTTTTGCAAGTCTTTCCTACAATTGCTTGCAGCTAGGGTGTGTGGCTGGCTGGGGGGGGGGGGGGGGGGGGAGAAGTCATGTTCCCACCAAGATTTTTCCATCCCTGAGCAGAGTGAGTTTTGTCTTGTGTGCCAATATTGAGGTCACATGTGCTTGTTCAGACCTGTGCCACCCTCCTCATTAATGTATATCTTAGTATATATTTTAAATTGTTATATAAGCAGGAATACTCCAACAAGGGATAGTTAAAAATGGGGGGGGGGGGGGAGAGGGGGCTAAAGTTGTTGAGCAAGAAAAAGGACACCAAGAGTTAAATTAAAAAAAAAAATATTAAAAAAGTATGGCCCCTTTAAGAAATGCTTTTGAGGCTTTTTGGCCCTAACAGGTTGCTTGTCTTCCTGTGCTGGGACAGGACAGCTCCCCTGTGGAACCAGGTAAGCCCCTGGGGTTTTTGTCTCCTGGCCAGAAAATACCAGACACTTTAGGTATTTTAAAATACCTAAGTCCGGTGTTGTCTGATTTTTTTGCCAGACGGGTGAAAATACCAGGTGGTCAGGTTCAATACCAGACACCTGGCAACCCTACACCATTTCGCCAACACCACCCCCATCTGAGCCCTGCCGCCATCCTGACCTTGCTCCTCTGCCCAGCAGCTTCCTGCTATGGGCTCCTGTGTGGGATACACTTGCCTTCTCCGTTGGAGCTTTCCCAGCGGCGTGGGGTCCATGCGGCCTGACCTGTGTGCAGCTAGGCAGCCACCATGGGGCTCTGGCACCAGCTCCAGCCTTGGAGAAGTGCTGAAGCTGGGGCAGGGCCGCATGATGGGAAACTGCCTTGTATGCCAAGTCCGGAGCTCAGGTGGTGGCTTGGCTGTTCCTGGGGCTGCAGTGTTGTTTTTAGCAGTTCAAATTAATCAGGATGCTATAGTTCCTGTCTCCTGGCCCCGCTTAAAGCCGCAGGCACCCTGACTAAGCCTTGTGGCAGGAAGCAATACAGCCTAATAGACACACAGGGGTGCAAGGGTGTTGAGGCTGTCATGTTACTGGATTTTAAGGGGATCAGACAGGTCACTGCTGCATCCATGGGGGGGGGGGGGGGGGAGACGGACGGGACGGGACGTGTTTGCCCCCAAAGCCTGTACAAAGGGGGCCCAATGAGGTGTCAAATTAAAGTTTATGTTCTATTAATTCTGTATGTTCATTTACTTGTATGATATCTGTATGTGGAATTTTAAATATGTATTCTGTGCTTCTACTGGAAGATTGTCTGAGACAGATCAAAGGCCCAGGAAAGTTCAGTCAGTAACCATGCTAATTAGCAAGGCTCTCAGAGAGGCCAATACACGCGTGAAGAATGTGTCTGGGACCTGCAAACCAGCCAATAGCATGACTGCTGACTTGGAACACAAGGATAGGTCACTGAGCCATGTGACCTGCTCCAGCTTTGAAGACACCAGGGATGGATATAAAAGGCACGCTCCATCTTCCCTTGAATTCCGCCCCGATCTCCGATGCAGCCTTGTGAGGAATACTGAACCGGGAAGAATCTTTCACCCATAGGATGTACACCGGAGACTTTTAAGATAGCAGTTAGCAGAGATGTTACAAAGAGCCTGCACCGAGAACTCAGTGATTCGGCGCATGTAATGTATCCTCCTTAACAACCTTGCACTCATGCTTTTTTCTTTTAATAATAAACTTTTAGATTCTAAAGGATTGGCTCAGCGTGATCTTGTGGACAAGATCCAAAGAGCAACTGACTGGGAATTTGTGGCTGGTTCTTTGGGACAGGAAAAAGGGGTTCTATAATCCCTCACCTGGGTGTTAAGCCTGGGGCTGATTGTGGCATAGAGAGAGCTGGAGTGCATGAGCCGTTTTTCTCATGAGGCTTCCCGCTGGTGGGATTGGCAGCTGAAGCGCTGGGTGTTCAAGGGTTTGTGGCCTATTTGGGAAGGGTCTCCAGCCAGGGACTGTAAGGAGCCCTGAGGATCTGGCCCGGTCTAGAACAGGCTCAGAGTCAGCAATACAGGCTCATGAGCGCTAGGGGACCTAATGGTGTTGCGTGCTGACAGCAATACAGGCTAATGGTGTAAGGGGCTCAGATAGCAATACAGCCGACTAGGCACAAAGGTATTGGAGGCTGACACGGCAATACAACCTAAGGAGCACTCGGGGACCCGATGGCGATACAGGCTTATGGGCAAAAGGGGACGCACTGGTGTTGGGGGCTTAGAGACAGCAGTACAGACTAATGGGCACGCATTTCCGTAATAGTGTTGGGGGCTCAGTCAGCATTACTGCTTCACGGGCATGATGGTTTTTGGGGACTCTCACGGAGCAATAAAGCCTAGTGCGCACAAGGGGGCACAATAGTGCTGGAACCTGAAACCGCAATACAGCATAATGGGTGCAACGGTGTTAGGTGATGAGAGCCAGCAAAGCATCCGAATACCCACGAGGGGGCAAAATGCTGTTAGGGGTTCAGACAGCAATACAGACTATGGGACACTGGAGGGGGGCGAAATGGTGCTGGGGCCTCAGTGGTAGCAATGCTGTCTAATGGGCACACGAGGGGCAGTGTTTTTAGGTGCTCAGAGACAGCAATACTGTCTAATGGGCACAAGGGGGCGCAATGGTATTAGTTGATCAGAGACCGCAATACAGCCACATAGGCAGAAGAGGGCGTAATGGTGGTGTGACCACAGAGACAGCAATACAGGAAAATGTGCACAAGAGGGCGCAATGGTGGTAGGTGATCAGAGCGAGCAATACCGTCTAATGGGCACAAGGGGGGAGTAATGGTGTTGGGGGCTGACACACAGCAATACAATGTCATGAGCACGAGGGGGCGCATTAGTGTTACGTGGTCAGACAGCAATGGAGGCTGATTCACGCTGGGGGGGGGGGCTGCAATAGTGCTGCGGGCTCAGTGATAGCAATACAGACTAATGGGCACAAGGGGGCGCAATGGTGTTAGCTGATCAGAGACAGTAATGCAACCTCATGGGCAGAAGAGGGCGTAATGGTGTTCTGGGCACGAACAGATAAGTAATAGGGGGCGGAATGCTGTTGCGGGCTGAGAGAGACCAATACAGCCTCATGGGCACAAGGGGGCGCAGGGGTGTTGGGGAGGCTCAGACGGCAATACTGTCTAATGGGCACAAGAGGGTGCAATGGTGTTAGCTGACCAGAGAGCAATACCGCCTAATGGGGCGCAATGCTTCTGGAGACAGCAATACGTTCTAATGGACACAAGGGGGCGCAATGGTCTTAGGTGACCGGAGAGAGCAATACAGCCTCATGGGTAGAAGAGGGCGTAATGGTGTTGGGGGCTCTGAGGCAGCAATACAGGCTAATAGGCACTAGGGGTTGCGAGCTGCAAGAGACCAATACGTCCTAGTACTAGCCACAAGGGGGCAAAATGCTGTTAGGGGCTCAGAGACAGCAATACAGACTAACGGGCACGAGGGAGGAGGCGAAATGGTGCTGCGGGCTCAGTGATAGCAATACAGAGACAGCAATACTGTCTAATGGGCACAAGAGGGTGCAGTGTTTTTAGGTGCTCAGAGAGCAATACTTTCTCATTGGCACAAGGGGGAGTAATGGTGTTGGTGGCTGAGAAACAGCAACACTGTGTAACGGGCGCTAGGGGGCGACTCAGACAGCAAAAGAAGGACATGAGCACAAGGGGGCGCCGTAGTGTTATGCGGTCAGACGGCAGTGGAGGCTGATACACACGGAGGGCTGCAAGAGTGCTGCGGGCTCAGTGATAGCAATACAGACTAACGGGCACGGGGGGAGCGAAATGGTGCTGGAGGCTCAGTGAGAGCAATACAGACTAATAGGCGCTAGGGGGCGCATTGGCGTTGCGGGCCGAGGGACAGCAATACAGTCTAAAGGGCACAAGGGGGCGGAATTCTCTTAGGTGCTCAGAGACAGCAATACAGACTAATAGGCACTAGGGGGCGCGTTGGCGTTGCGGGCCGAGGGACAGCAATACAGGCTAACGGCCACAAGGGGGTGCAATTGCCTTAGGTGCTCAGAGACAGCAATACGGGATAATGGCCACAAGAGGGCGCAATTGCCTTAGGTGCTCAGAGACAGCAATACAGGATAATGGCCACAAGGGGGCGCAATTGCCTTAGGTGCTCAGAGACAGCAATACAGACTAATAGGCACGAGGGGGCGCGATGGAGTTCCGGACCGAGGGACAGCAATACAGGCTAACGGCCACAAGGGGACGCAATTGCCTTAGGTGCGCAGAGACAGCAATACAGGATAATGGCCACAAGGGGGCGCAATTGCCTTAGGTGCTCAGAGACAGCAATACAGGATAATGGGCACAAGGGGGCGCGTTGGCGTTGGGGACTGAGGGACAGCAATACAGGCTAATGGCCACAAGGGGGCGCAATTGTCTTAGGTGCTCAGAGACAGCAATACAGGATAATGGCCACAAGAGGGCGCAATTGCCTTAGGTGCTCAGAGACAGCAATACAGGATAATGGCCACAAGGGGGCGCAATTGCCTTAGGTGCTCAGAGACAGCAATACGGACTAATAGGCACAAGGGGGCGCGTTGGCGTTGCGGGCCGAGGGACAGCAATACAGGCTAATGGCCACAAGGGGGCGCAATTGCCTTAGGTGCGCAGAGACAGCAATACAGGATACTGGCCACAAGGGGGCGCAATTGCCTTAGGTGCTCAGAGACAGCAATACAGACTAATGGGCACTAGGGGGCGCGTTGGCGTTGCGGGCCGAGGGACAGCAATACAGGCTAACGGCCACAAGGGGGCGCAATTGACTTAGGTGCGCAGAGACAGCAATACAGGATAATGGCCACAAGGGGGCGCAATTGCCTGAGGTGCTCAGAGACAGCAATACAGGATAATGGGCACAAGGGGGCGCGTTGGCGTTGCGGGCCGAGGGACAGCAATACAGGCTAATGGCCACAAGGGGGCGCAATTGCCTTAGGTGCTCAGAGACAGCAATACAGGATAATGGCCACAAGGGGGCGCAATTGCCTTAGGTGCTCAGAGACAGCAATACAGGATAATGGGCACAAGGGGGTGCGTTGGCGTTGCGGGCGGAGGGACAGCAATACAGGCTAACGGCCACAAGGGGGCGCAATTGCCTTAGGTGCGCAGAGACAGCAATACAGGATAATGGCCACAAGGGGGCGCAATTGCCTTAGGTGCTCAGAGACAGCAATACAGGATAATGGGCACAAGGGGGCGCAATTGTCTTAGGTGCTCAGAGACAGCAATACAGACTAATAGGCACTAGGGGGCGCGTTGGCGTTGCCGGCTGAGGGACAGCAATAGAGGCTAATGGCCACAAGGGGGCGCAATTGCCTTAGGTGCTCAGAGACAGCAATACAGACTAATAGGCACTAGGGGGCGCGTTGGCGTTGCGGGCCGAGGGACAGCAATACAGGCTAACGGCCACAAGGGGGCGCAATTGTCTAAGGTGCGCAGAGACAGCAATACAGACTAATAGGCACTAGGGGGCGCGATGGAGTTCCGGACCGAGGGACAGCAATACAGGCTAATGGCCACAAGGGGGCGCAATTGTCTTAGATGCTCAGAGACAGCAATACCGGATAATGGGCACAAGGGGGCGGACTTGCCTTAGGTGCTCCGAGACAGCAATACGGACTAATAGGCACTAGGGGGCGCGTTGGCTTTGCGGGCCGAGGGACAGCAATACAGGCTAATGGCCACAAGGGGGCGCAATTGCCTTAGGTGCTCAGAGTCAGCAATACAGGATAATGGCCACAAGGGGGCGCAATTGCCTTAGGTGCTCAGAGACAGCAATACAGGATAATGGCCACAAGGGGGCGCAATTGCCTTAGGTGCTCAGAGACAGCAATACAGGATAATGGGCACAAGGGGGCGCAATTGCCTTAGGTGCTCAGAGACAGCAATACAGGATAATGGCCACAAGGGGGCGCAATTGCCTTAGGTGCTCAGAGACAGCAATACAGACTAACGGGTAGGGGGGGGCGAAATGGTGCTGGGGGCTCAGTGATAGCAATCCAGACTAATAGGCACTAGGGGGCGGATTGGCGTTGCGGGCTGAGGGACAGCAATACAGTCTAAAGGGCACAAGGGGGCGGAATTGTCTTAGTGGCTCAGAGACAGCAATACAGACTAATAGGCACTAGGGGGCGCAATCGTGTTGCGCGCCGAGAAAGACCAATACAGCCTCATGGGCACAAGAGGGCGCAATGGTGTTGGGGGCTCAGAGACAGCAATCCAGGCTGCCCGACACTCACTAAGGGGTGTAGAATAGTGATAGAAATGTAGCCGTGTTAGTCTGGGGTAGCTGAAGCAAAACGCAGGACAATGTAGCACTTTAAAGACTAACAAGATGGTTTATTAGATGATGAGCTTTCGCGGGCCAGACCCACTTCCTCAGAGGTCTGGCCCAGGAAAGCTCATCACCTCATAAACCATCTTGATAGTCTTTAAAGTGCTACATTGTCCTGCATTTTGCTAAGGGGTGTAGAGAGGTGAAAATGGGTTAAGAGGTGTCTATATAGCTAGCACTAAGGGAACGAGCGGCAGGAGTGTGAAATGGAGGCGGAACGGTCCGTGGCTCTGAAACACTCTGACATTTGAGGGCCAAGGCTGTGGCCGTTGGCGAGGGAGTTTGTGGAAGAGAAGCCCGGTGGCATGCCATGCCATGTCCTGGCACTAGGGCTCAATGGCAGGCCTTGCACCGGTAGTTTTCTGCTGTATTTAATGCCGCCTGGCCGTGTGTGACCAAGGGCGGAATTTTGGGCGGGTAGGGGAGGCAGCAGCCGTGCGCTCCGGGAGGCGGCTTGCTCTTCATCCCGTACCCGCACGCTACGGGAGCGAGGGGAACGTAAGCAAGGAACGCAAGTGCTATCCCCTCGCTCCCTTAGCGTCTGGGCACGGGAGGAAAAGCAACCTGCGTCCGTCCCGCCGCCGCCCCCGCCCGCCCGCCCGAAATTCCACCCTTGGCTAAATCCCTTAGCTAAATGACCATAAAAAAACCCAGGGACAAACGGCTTTCAGTGACACCGATGTAACTGCTCCAAATCAGAGGAGCTAGTTCAGATTCACACCAGTGTCTGAGGACAAAAAGTCAAGTTGAAAGGACTCCTGCGCTTTGATACGCGAGAACTGGCTCTTCCCTGCAGAGGAAGGCGTGGCTAGAGCACGAGACCTTCACGTGACCGAGAGAGGCGCGAGCAAAGGAGCCAATCAAAGAGAGGCGTCTGAAAGCAGCCAATCAGAGCCTCGCCGGGACATATAAAAGGAGCTGCAGCAGAGGTGAGCGCTATTTGCCGGTGGGGACTCCGAAGGTGAGGCTGCCGTCTGTGATGAGACTTGAGCGCTGCCGTTTTCGTTCCGCTGCTTCGTGAGTATTCCCCTCCCGTTGGGCCTGGAGTCTCCCCTTCGGCTGGGACCCTGCCCTGCATCCCTCACCCGCTCGGCCTAAAAACCCGTGCGCCTGGGGCCTGACTCTGCCTTGGGTGCCGTCCCACATGGGGGCGGCCGGGCCCGCGGCGTCCGGCCGCTTTTCCCCGGGGGCTGCGGGGCGGCCGGGCCCGCGGCGTCCGGCCGCTTTTCCCCGGGGGCTGCGGGGCGGCCGGGCCCGCGGCGTCCGGCCGCTTTTCCCCGGGGGCTGCGGGGCGGCCGGGCCCGCGGCGTCGGGCCGCTTTTCCCCGGGGGCTGCGGGGCGGCCGGGCCCGCGGCGTCGGGCCGCTTTTCCCCGGGGGCTGCGGGGCGGCCGGGCCCGCGGCGTCGGGCCGCTTTTCCCCGGGGGCTGCGGGGCGGCCGGGCCCGCGGCGTCGGGCCGCTTTTCCCCGGGGGCTGCGGGGCGGCCGGGCCCGCGGCGTCGGGCCGCCTTTCCCCGGGGGCTGCGGGGCGGCCGGGCCCGCGGCGTCGGGCCGCCTTTCCCCGGGGGCTGCGGGGCGGCCGGGCCCGCGGCGTCGGGCCGCCTTTCCCCGGGGGCTGCGGGGCGGCCGGGCCCGCGGCGTCGGGCCGCCTTTCCCCGGGGGCTGCGGGGCGGCCGGGCCCGCGGCGTCGGGCCGCCTTTCCCCGGGGGCTGCGGGGCGGCCGGGCCCGCGGCGTCGGGCCGCCTTTCCCCGGGGGCTGCGGGGCGGCCGGGCCCGCGGCGTCGGGCCGCCTTTCCCCGGGGGCTGCGGGGCGGCCGGGCCCGCGGCGTCGGGCCGCCTTTCCCCGGGGGCTGCGGGGCGGCCGGGCCCGCGGCGTCGGGCCGCCTTTCCCCGGGGGCTGCGGGGCGGCCGGGCCCGCGGCGTCGGGCCGCCTTTCCCCGGGGGCTGCGGGGCGGCCGGGCCCGCGGCGTCGGGCTGCTTTTCCCCGGGGGCTGCGGGGCCTCCTGAGCGCAAGGGTCGGAGGTGAGGGCGGATCCTATGTACGTTGCTCTTCACGGTACTGCTCTCTCTCTCTCTCTCCCCTCAGGGTGCTAGGTCCGGCGCTCATTGACTGGCGGGAGTGGAGCGGGGACTTTGCAACTGTACTACATTACAGCTAGGAAGCTCTGGACTTTAGTTTAAGGGGTGGTTGCTGTGCTTAGGGGGCACTAGGAGCAGCAACGTGCACTACGGGAGACTTCCCCTCTTTCGCTCTGTGCTGACTATTAACCAGGGTGGCCACCTCTTTTTTCCTCCTTCCTGCCCCACAATATCACTCTCTGCCTCTGTCTAGTGTGTGTTAGGCAACCTAACATTTTCTCCTTGACTCTCTGCTTGCTGACCTGTGCCTGGTATATTAGAAGTGTATGTCTCTCCTCATCCTCTCGCCTTTATCTCTATGCCTCATCTGTTGTATTCAGGAGACTTTGTTCAGTTTAGCTGCCGCTTCCTGCCTATGGAAGCTCTCCTGTCCCTTTGTGCAATCTACCTGCTCCTCCTTCTCCCTTCCGCTCTTGGCTCTCTTCCACCCTAGTGCCCTGTGAAAACTATAACAGCTCTTTTTCCCCCCTTTCACCTCTGCTGGCTTCGTTTCCCCATTAGCTTTATAAGTGCCCCTTTGTCTTCAGTCATTTGCCCCTACTGCCCATTGTGTAGCAAAGCCTTCCATTTCTCCATCTGGTGCCCCTAAAGCCTGTTCCTCGGGATAGCCACCCTTCCTCCCACTCCTGCCTCGGGGGGCGTCCATGAGGCGCATTACCGTCCTTTTCTCCACTTTCCTTTCAGCTGTACTTAGTCCTGGTGTTGAGGTAGTTTGAGCCCCTGTCTCCTCTCAGTTTTTAATGGCCCTTGTGGGCTATAGTTGCCTCTGCTCCCCTTTCACTGTCTGCTGTCCTTCCTGCCCTTTTTGCAAGAGAGCTGCCCCTTTCTTGCCCCCCCGTAGCGGCTATGAAATAAGGGCGTCCTTTTCCCGCTTGTTCTTCATTATTGAGCCTATCCTCCCTCGGTCCCCTTTCATCCTCTGCGTGCCCTGGTGGGCGTTAAAATGTGGGTTTTGCCTCCTTCTCGCCTCCTCAGTCCGCTGCCCCTACAGCCCGTTGACTCTGAGGAGGGGACAGGGCAGCTTTACTGCATAACGACGCCCCCTATGGCGTGGAGAGGGTAAACGGGGGTGAGGGGCGGGTCTCTGCACAGTGGACACTAGGAGCGGTAATGTAGTAGGAGGGCTCTTTGCCCTCTTGAACTCTCTGCTGCCCCTAGCGTCCATTAGCTTGTAAAGGGGGGGGAAACGGGACAATGGGCCTCACCCCCTGTGCTGTCCCCTAGTGGCCGTTGGGAGGTATAACATGTCTTCCTTCCCTCTTTTGCCCTGAGTGAGGGTTGGTTATGGAGGCTAGGCCGCCCCTGTTTTCTGCCCTGAGTTGTGCCTCTTAGCCTTTCGATCTGCCTTTCCCGCCTTTTGACCCTCTTGCCCCTTTCCTCGACCTTTCCCTGTTGTCCTAGTGCCCGTTGTACTTGAACTGCCTTCTTTTTCCCCTTCTCCCTCTCTGCTCCCCATTGTGCGTGTTACGGCCACCCTCCTCAATTTGCTCCCTCTATTGCTGTTGTGTGGTATACAAGTGCTTTTGCTCGGAGCTGACTATTAACCGGGGTGGCCTACTCTTTTTTCCTCCTCCCCGCCCCGCTATTTCACACTCTGCCTCTGCCTAGTGCGTGTTAGGCAACCTAACCTTTTCTCCTTGACTGTCTGCTCTCCTGTGCCTCTTACGTTAGAAATGTGTCTCTCTCCTCCTCCCCCCCCTTTACCTCTATGCCTCATCTGTTGTATCCAGGAGACCTTGTTCAGTTTAGCTGCCGCTTCCTCCCTATAGAAGCTCTCCTTCCCCTTTGTGTGCTTTGTGCAATCTACCTGCTCCTCCTTCTCCCTTCCGCTCTTGGCTCTCTTCCACCCTAGTGCCCTGTGTAAACAATAACAGCTCTCTTCCCCCCTTTCACCTCTGCTGTGTTCGTTTCCCCATTAGCTTTATAAGTGCCCCTTTGTCTTCAGTCATTTGCCCCTACTGCCCATTGTGTAGTAAAGCCTTCCATTTTGCCATCTGGTGCCCCTAAAGCCTGTTCCTCAGGATAGCCACCCTTCCTTCCACTCCTGCCTCGGGGGCGTCCATGAGGCGCATAACCGTCCTTTTCTCCACTTTGCTTTCAGCTGTACTTAGTCGTGGTGTTGAGGTAGTTGGAGCCCCTGTCTCCTCTCAGTTTTTAATGGCCCTTGTGGGCTATAGTTGCCTCTGCTCCCCTTTCACTGTCTGCTGTCCTTCCTGCCCTTTTTGCAAGAGAGCTGCCCCTTTCTTGCCCCCGGTAGCGGCTATGAAATAAGGGCGTCCTTTTCCCGCTTGTTCTTCATTATTGAGCCTATCCTCCCTCGGTCCCCTTTCATCCTCTGCGTGCCCTGGTGGGCGTTAAAATGTGGGTTTTGCCTCCTTCTCGCCTCCTCAGTCCGCTGCCCCTACAGCCCGTTGACTCTGAGGAGGGGACAGGGCAGCTTTACTGCATAAGGACGCCCCCTATGGCGTGGAGAGGGTAAACGGGGGTGAGGGGCGGGTCCCTGCACAGTGACACTAGAAGGGGTAATGTAGTAAGGAGGGCTCTTTGCCCTCTTGAGCACTCTGCTGCCCCTAGCGTCCATTAGGTTGTAAAAGGAGGGCGTGGGGGGAAGGAACAATGGCCCTCAGCCCCTGTGCTGCCCCCTAGTGGCCGTTGGGAGGTAGAACATGTCTTCCCTCCCTCTTTTGCCATTTGTGAGGGTTGGTTATGGAGGCTAGGCGCCCCTGTTTTCTGCCCTGAGTTGTGCCTCTTAGCCTTTCGATCTGCCTTTCCCGCCTTTTGGCCCTCTTCTCCCTTTCCTCCTCCTCTCCCTGTTGTCCTAGTGCCCGTTGTACTTGGACTGCTTTCGTTCCCCTTCTCTCCTCCCCATTGTGCGTTACCTCCCCCTTCCTCAGTCTACCTGTAGTGTTGTTTTGTGGTATAGAAGTATCTACGCTCTGTGCTGGCTATTAACCGGGGTGGCCGCCTTTCCCTCTCTCCCACCATTTCACTCTCCATCTGCCTACTGCATGTTAGGTAATCTAGGCCTCCTCTCCTGTGCTTCAAAAGTTACGTGTGTCTTCTTCTCCTCCTCCCCCCCCCCCCCTTTCTATGCCTCCTCTGTTGTGTTCAGGAGACTTGGTTTAGTTCAGCCACCACTTTATTCCTGCTTTGAATTCTCTGCTGCCTCTCGTATTGCTTAGACTGTATAAGCGGTCCACCTCCGTCTCCTGCTGCTTCCCCCCAGTGGCCAATGTGAAGAATAGCCTTCTGGGGCTCTGCTCCCCATTGTGTCGGTTATGCAGGATAGGCACGCTTGTTCCTTCCCCTTCTTTTCTGCCCTCAGTGGTGCTCTTTAAGCTTTTTCTACCATCTTAGCCCAAGTGCTTATTGCGCAGTGTAGCTGACGCTTTTAATTTTACCGCTTGTGCCTAGTGTAATTGTGCTTAGTGTCCCCTTGCCCATATACCTTATAGCAGTGGTCTCCAACCTTTTTACACCCGAGATCGCTTTTTAAATCTCCAAACAGGCGAAGATCTACCAGCCTGCCCCTTCCTTGAAGCCCCGCCCTCTCTATTCCCCTCCTGTCCATCACTTGCTATCCCCAGCCCTTACTTACAGACTCTGATAAACAGTTTATTTTTAAATTATGCGATGTTTAAAATTAAAATCATGTGTTTATAGTTATGAAATAAATGTTTTTTATTCATGCTATTTAAATCTAAAATGAAGCATTTATAATTATACATTTTGTGGGGACAGAGTTCTGCGGCGGGGGGCAGGGAAGAGGACAGGGTTCTGCAGCAGGGGACAGAGTGCCAGTGGGGAAAGGTTTCTGCAGCTGGGGACAGGGTGTCAGTGGGGACAGGAATAGAGACAGATTTCTGTAGCTGGGAACAGGGGAGTGGGAACAGAATTCTGTGGCTGGGGAGCGGGGTGCCAGTGGAGGCAGAGAGTCCCCTGCTTCTGCCTCCTCTCAGGATTCCACCCCAGAGGGAAAGCAGCGTGTGCCTGCCCCGGGGCTGAACTCCTCTCTTCTCCCCCCCCCCGCCCGCCCGTGCAGGGAAACCCAGTGCGTGCCTGCCCCGGGGCTGACTCACCCCTCCTGTGTGGTGCAGGGAGCCAATGCTCCCTCCCGCAGTACACCCGGCAGAGCAGCTAGCGCTACTTCGGGAATCGCTGGAAGTGGTGCTAAGCTGCAGGACTTCTGTCCATCCCCGGGAAGCCTACACTACCTCCATTTTCACTTTAGGTAGGTAGTGGGGCTTCTCGGGGGTGGGAGGGAAATGGGGGCGGGGCGGACAGGATGCCTCGCTATCGACTGGTCGTGGCCTCACGATTGACCAGTCGATCACGATCGACCTGTTGGTGACCACAGCCTTATAGTGATTTTGTCTGTTTTAAGCTAGTTTTTTTCCTTCATCAGACTTCCTCTAATTGGTCAACATGATGCCTGATGATGGAATTGGCACACAAGCGCTGTGGATGAGAACAAAAGAATTACGGTAAGGCTTCCCTTTCCCTAGTGTTACCATTCCTTCCATGTGTGCTCTTTAGCAGGTATAAATGCCCCTTGAACATGAAAGCATCTGCTACCTATAGCTTCTGTGGCTGACAATATACGCACCCTTTCCTCTCCTTTGATTCTCTTACCCTATTTTCCATTGTGGAATATAACGGCTTCTTTCCCATTATGTGTTTTTGTTGGTCCTCACGCTCTTCCTCAGTGTAGCTGCCGCTTATTTGATTGACGGTCCTCTGCTGTTTGCTCCCCTTAGGAAGAATAAAGATCCCTTACCCACTTTTCTCTTGAAACCTCCTAGTCCCCATTACTTGTACTCAGATTTGCTACCCTTTCCCTCCTTTTCTCTCCCTGGTGTGTTCCGTATTCAATGTTAGGCAGATGATCCTTTCCCTCTCGGCTAATCCCTCATACCCCTCAATGGAGCCAATACCCCCTTCTCACCTTCTATACTTTGATCTGAGCTAGGGCGCATACCTTCCATTTAGATTCCCGCTATGACCTTTTAGGCCATTGAACTCACCCATAAATCCCTCCTGGGTCCTCGCCTGTCGGGCGCTTGCTTGCCTGTTTGGCTCGTCGCGGCTGTCTGTATTGCCCTTTCTTCAGCATGGCCTCCCCTAATTCCCCTGGGACCTTCTGCCTCCTGCAGTGGGTTTTACGCAGTAGAGCTGCCCTTTTTCCTCCCCTCAGTGTCAACGGGCAGTAGGGGCCGCGGACTGGGAGGGGGGGGGGAAAGGGCAGCTCTACTGCACGAGACCCAGTGTGGGATAGAGAAGGCGAAAGGGGAGTTTAGGGGCCAGGTGTGCTGCCTGACGGGGCAATAGAGGCGGCGGCAGTGTCCCATATTGCCTGACGGCCACTAGGCGCAGCAGTCTAGAGAGGGAGCCGCTTGGCGCCCCTTCGTCCCTTTTCTTGTCCCAGTCCCCTTTTGGGCTTCCCCACGCCCCTGTCCTCTGCTGCTCCGAGTGCCCGTTACGCCGTACAGGCTCCCCTTTGCCCGCTTCCCGTCTCGGCTCCAAGCTGGTGTTCCTTGGGCGGGGCCCGGGCCTCCTCTTGGCTGCCCTGCATCCATGCTCCTCCTAAGGGGTTGCTGTACGGTGTCGGTGCCCTTCCCTCTCCTGAGTCTCCTTAATGCTTCCTCCTTTCATACGGTAGAGCTGCCCCTTAGACGCTCTCTCCCTCTTCAGCACTGCTGCCTCGTTTTCCCCTGTGTGCATTATAGCTGCCCGAGTGGGCCTTGGTCTCTAGTGCCCCTTGTACAGGTGTGGGCCGTTTGGTCGCCCTCTGCTGCCCCTCTCCTGCTCTCCTCCCGCTATGGCCCTTTAGGCCCTGGACCTCACCCGTCCCTCCTCGAGCCTCGGCTCTCCCTAGCGTCTTGAGGCCGAGGAAGTGTCCTCCGCTGAGCCCTGGTGACCGTTCTGCAGTTTAGCCTCCCCCCTCTTTGTCCTATTGCGCGCCTCCCTCCCCCGGGCCGGTGCCCGTGATGCGGGTCGGACGCTTGCTTGCCCGTTTGGCTCGTCCCGGCTGTCTGTATTGCCCTTTCTTCAGCATGGCCTCCCCTAATTCCCCTAGGACCTTCTGCCTCGTGCAGTGGGTTTTACGCGGTAGAGCTGCCCTTTTCCCCCCCTCAGTGTCAACGGGCAGTAGGGGCCGCGGACTGGGAGAGGGGGGGGGAAAAAGGGCAGCTCTACTGCACGAGACCCAGTGTGGGATAGAGAAGGCGAAAGGGGAGTTTAGGGGCCAGGTGTGCTGCCTGACGGGGCAATAGAGGCGGCGGCAGTGTCCCATATTGCCTGACGGCCACTAGGCGCAGCAGTTTAGAGAGGGAGCCGCTTGGCGCCCCTTCGTCCCTGTTCTTGTCCCAGTCCCCTTTTGGGCTTCCCCACGCCCCTGTCCTCTGCTGCTCCGAGTGCCCGTTACGCCGTACAGGCTCCCCTTTGCCCGCTTCCCGTCTCGGCTCCAAGCTGGTGTTCCTTGGGCGGGGCCCGGGCCTCCTCTTGGCTGCCCTGCATCCATGCTCCTCCTAAGGGGTTGCTGTATGGTGTCGGTGCCCTTCCCTCTCCTGAGTCTCCTTAATGCTTCCTCCTTTCATACGGTAGAGCTGCCCCTTAGACGCGCTCTCCCTCTTCAGCACTGCTGCCTCGTTTTCCCCTGTGTGCATTATAGCTGCCCGAGTGGGCCTTGGTCTCTAGTGCCCCTTGTACAGGTGTGGGCCGTTTGGTCGCCGTCTGCTGCCCCTCTCCTGCTCTCCTCCCGCTATGGCCCTTTAGGCCGTTGACCTCACTCGTCCATCCCTCCTGGGTCCTCGCCTGTCCCCCCGCTGTTTGGGAGGCGATCCGCCGGGCCTCTCTGGCCCTTCCCCCCGCCCACTCCTGCCGCGCCCTAGTGGCCATTCTAAGGTATAGCGCTCCCCCTTCTCCTAGTCTCCTCCTAGTCAAGGTGCCTTTTGGTAACTGGGTTTGGTTCTTTAAAGGATTTGAAACTACAGACAGAGGAATACGCTTTTTAGGGTCAAACAAAGACTTTTTTATTTTTTCTATTTAAATCAATTTACTATTCTTGATTTTTTTTAAGACAATATAATATACAAAGAAAAAGTAAAAAAAAATAGTACAGTTAAAAAAAGCAAGAAATAAAAACTTCTCTTCCAGAGATGCCCTCCTGATTTACTTTTAAACAATTTATGGAGTTAACAAATATATAATATTTATGTTAAGAAAGATAGAAGCATTGCTTAGGTTCAGGAGATATTCTTTTGTTTGTTTTTTCTGTCTTTGTGTTTTTCGTTGGAACTCACCACTGGTGTTCGTTCTTTTTTGGAGTTTATTTGTTCCCCTTTCGGAGCTTATGTACGGCAGCGAGATTCAGCGCCGGGGAGGGAGCTTTGGTTGATCAGACTTAGGATTTTGGATTCGCAACCCGTCCACTCTTGGTCTGTTTCAGCTAACTTTATATATCTTGTTTGGGTATTTTGGTACTCCTCCACTCGCTTGACAATTGCTGACATTAGATTTTTGTTGTCTTATTCTGGTTTTACAAAAACTTTCGTCTGCTCCTTTTGGGGTAATTAGCACTTTTGTTGCATACCTCTGTCTGAGTTATTTACTTCTTTAAAAGCGGCGGGGTTATTGTTGGTCATCTAATCAAATTTTGTTTTCATTTTTATCTCCTGTATCTCAGAATGCTGACTTGCTTTGACACTTACAATTAAACTAGTGCTCATTTGACATATTCTGGGTAGGCTTTAACACATCCTTTTGAGTCAAATGAGACACTTTAATTACAATAACTTTATTTCCCTCTGTGCTTGTGGATTTGCTATTTGCTCGTTTTCTATTTGTTTTATTTTCATAAATTTTATAGTTTGTTTTTGGGAAAAATTTTTACACATATAGAATATTCTTATTACAATTATTAATATTATTATTGTACAAATAATCTAAAACTCTTTTTTGATATCAACATGGATAAAAAGTTTTAAACACTTGCTTTTTGTCGTCTTGTACTTTTTATACTTAATTGTTTTATCTAAATTATGTAATACGTTTACTATTGTTATGGGTGATTCGTTTACGTGTTTTACAGTTTGATTCTTGATTGCTAGCTTAATACATTTTCTAACTTTTAACAAAATGTTCTAATTTCGTTTCTTTACGTCTAGATTTATAACTTCTATTTTTTGTAAGTTTAGTTTTTGTATTGTGAAATGCTCTACTGGTAATATTACTTGGGTGTCTTGGAAAGTTTGTTTTGTTATGGCTTTCATTTCTTTTGTTAAAAATCGGATCTACGACACTATATTTTGTTCAGTAGTCTTATTGCTTTTTTTAGTGCAGTTGTAACTCATTTGTGTTAAGTTTTATAGTTTGTTTACATTACGAAAAGGTACGGTGACATTCATTTTAACTGGTATAACATAACATTTATTATGCATTATTTTTTTGCTTAACAATTGCTAAATTGAGTCACTACAGTGACAAACAATTAAATGGGTTTGGTTAGAGCTTATGTATTCTTTACATTTATTTGGTAACTAATTAATTTTACTCGTTAATGTGGACACAACTTTTTGTCTATTAAACAATGCTGGTTTACACATCTTGAACTTTTCTGAACTATTACATTAATGCTTAGGTGTAGAAACTATTCTTTTTCTTTATACTTCACTTGTTTCTTTATATCTTTCTTGTTGGTATAATTATTGCTTCTTATCTTATATTAATTCTATGGGATGTTATTTCATGACTGATTTGTGCTGTATCTGGTATTTTGACGAATGGTGCTTTTTTACTTATCCCTCTCTCATCTTTCTTAATTTTTTGCAATAATTTTTTTCTAAAACTACTACTACTACTACTACTGTACAAACTTATGCAATTTAGATTATTTAAATACATAGATATATTGTTACTTTATTCTTGTTTTATCGGCATTTGTATTAGATATGTTTACAGCTGTATTTACTTAATGTAATAATTTTGCCGTTTCAGCTTTTTCATGGTGACTATTATTTTTCTACTTAATGAATTAATTGCTAACAAATCTGGTTTTACATCCTCCTCCCATTGCTTTAATAATTTTTTTGGTTGCTTATATATCTTCTTTTCTTTTTTCGTGACTTTCATGTTGTGCAATTTATACTATGTTCTATTCTTTCTTTCTTTTTTATATGCTGGTTGCAATCTTATTATTACTCTTCCTGTTTTTGTTGGTTGTAAATTTGAGGGGGGTATTACAACTGTTAATGTTGGAAGGGTTGCATTACTATCTGATGTAGCTAAGGCTGTGGTTCCAGATAGTGGAATTGTTAACAAATGTGGTTTGGATCTATGGGTTGTGTGTTTCTGTTGGGTTGCTAATATTAAGCTATACGCCATATAATGGTGTTATGCTAAAGCTAAATAAACTTTGGTTTGGGGCTTGTATGCTTATCATTGTATGGGGGGGAGAGGGGGGAGTGTGCGCTTTCATATGATTTGTTTACTTAATTGTTCATGTTAGCTTTAATACTATACAAGCGGGACATATTCTAACTGGTATCATTTTGTTGAATTATAACTAGAGTTTGATTTACAGGCAGTCCCCGGGTTACGTACAAGATGGGGACTGTAGGTTTGTTCTTAAGTTGAATTTGTATGTAAGTCGGAACTGGTACATACTGTAGGGGGAAACTCTAGCCAAACATTTCTCCAGAGCTCAGTTTTATTCTCCCACACCTCACTTCCCTCAGTCCTTTATTCTCAAGCTGAGGTGTCTGCTGAGAAAAGCCGCTCCGCGTCTCCCTGGTCCGCTGGGGGGAAGCAGCGAGTGCGGGGTTGCCTCACCCCGTTTGTAAGTAGGGATCCGATGTAAGTCGGATCCATGTAACCCGGGGACTGCCTGTACTTCTTCTTTCCTAGTGGGGGTGGTATAGTTTATTTTACACACTTGCCACTGGGCTGGTTTGTTAGCTAATTTAGTTTGGGTGGTGGTGGTGTTTTTGACTTGGGTCTAGTTTTGTTGTAATGGATCATACTTACTATTTAAGCTGGTCTATCTTGCACTGTTAACGTGATTTTTAGTGATGATGAACAACTTGTAATATATAATCTTGTGGAACTGTTAATTTCATTCTTTACTACTTAGCTAATTATGGTGTGCTAATCTTTTTCTTGTTTTTGTTGTGATTACATAGGTGAATGGTAACTTTTTTGGTCTTTCTAATGCTACTCTTTTCTCTTTATTTTTCGTTGGCTATACAATCTATATTTTTTCTCTTTGCTTTATAGGAGGGCTTTTTTTAGTTTGGTTGCTGCTTGGGTTTTATATCTGGCTGTCGGCTTGTATGTTCATTTACATTTAATAAAACTGTATCTAATACTAGGTGTTAACCTTTAAAGGTGCTATTTTTAGTTGCTGTTTTAAGGTATCAGTTTTCTTTTCTGCTACTTTGTTGGATTGAGGATGGTATGGGAAATTTAAATGCTATGTTATGCCTTTTTCTATGGACTATTCTTCTAATTTTTTACTTCTAAATGGTGGGCTTCTATCTGATTGTATTATTTGTGGGCGTCTTTAAGCTGCTATTATTTTTTCTAAGGCTTTTAGTATGTGTTTTGCTTTTGGTTTTTTAAAAAGGAATTACTATAGTACTCTGATTTCTTAACTCTACCACAACTACTCGCTTTGGGTATTGTTTAGCACTCGGTAATGGTCTTATTATAAATCTGTTTGCTAATGGTTTCCTGGTTTATGATATTCTGGGTTATATGCTTTATTAGGCATATTTTAGCTGATTTATACGTTTAGTATTGTGACAAATTTTACAGGCTTTTATGTATTTTTTCATGTTCTTTTATTTTAATTCTTGATTCTCTTCCTGTATATTGCTTTATCTATTCTCTTTCTTTTTGTGTCTTCAAAGTGGCTTGTGTATTCATGTAAGTATTTTATGAATGGATTTACTTCTTCTTTTTCTTTGTTTTTTTCTACTAACACTTTAAATTCTTGCAATTCTTTATCTAGTTGTTTGTGGTTAGTGTTGTATCTTTCTTTATGGCTAGGGATATGTTTTACTGATGTACCACTTACGTGATTTCTGATGATGGTCTATATTTCTCTCCACCCTGCATGTGTTTCAATGTCTGTGTTCTTTTTTAACAGTCTTTTTATACCATACATACTATCTATGCTTAATTTTTATGGTGACTTTCTTGTGTATGTTGTAATCTTATTCTAACTTTTTCTACTTCTGCTTCTTTTCTTTTAACACAATAAAGAACTTGTTTTCACATTTGGTACAGTAATATCTTGCTTTTGTTTTTCCCCCTTTCATGCTTTTATCTGTTAATATCTAGGGTGTTTCTGTTATTCTTGGTGTAGCTTTTGGGGCTTTAGGGCATTACATTTTTTCTTAGTTTAACATTTGACTAACTAGCTCGCTATAATACAGTTTTTCTTAAGTATTTGTCTGGCTTTCAAAGTTTGGTGGTATTATTTTTATGGTAAGCTATGCTAAAGCTGACACTTTTGGAGTGTGTAAAGTAAGACTTACACTTGTCATTAAAAAAGTACTTATCTTTTATTTTATTAAACTTATAATAGTTTTCTATATTCACTATAATGTTTTGGGGGTTTGTTAAATTGCAAAATCAATTTATCTACTTTTTCTTGTTTTTCTCTTTGTGTTACCCACTCTTCATTCTAGTTAATTTGTAATTCTCTTGGGGGTTTCTTAGGGTCTTACTTTTTTAATAGAGTGGGGTGTTACAAATTTTGGTTTAATTCTATTAAGGCTGCTTGGGCTTTTTCATTGTAGATAATTAAATCTTTCTTTCTTTCTTTTTAATAATTTCAATAAGGGTTTTATTTTATGTCTTAACTGTTGAATACTTGCTTCATTATAATTTACTATGCTTAAAACTTCTTGTAGCTGTTTGTGGGTTTTCGGAGGGTTATTTAACTACTTACTTACACCATTGGGGTAAGTTGTACTTATTGTTTTATTTTCTATCACTTGAATTCTTAGAAGGGAGTATTTACTTTGGGCTATAGTTACTTTTCTTTCGTTTATTTGCTATCTTTGAGTGGTTAAGTGTTCTATAGCTTCTTGTGTCTTGTCTCTTCTTAAAAGGTCATCTACATAGTATACTATTCGGGGATCTTGTTCTTAACTTTGTTGACTAAGGGTATACTTTATGGCATCTGTTGCTAATGTGCTGGTGAATTTTTATAACCTTGGGGGTAATGCGTTCCACCTATAGTATTTTCTTCTAATTGAAAAATTTAAGGTTCTTTTTTATAGGTATACTATAAAACATATCGTTTAAATCTATTAGTGCTCTTTATTTTAATTCTTCTTTTTCTTTTAAATATTGTTCTATAGTTGGTTTGTTTTAGGGGGGGGTGGTGGTAAAGGCAACTGGTTGTATTGCTTCATTTATTTTTCTATAATCTCTTTTCTCTTTTTTTCTTTTTTTTTTTTGGTATTCTTTATGCTGGACTTTTATATTGGGTGTGTAATACTTGTTTAATTTATTAGTAACTCTTTTAATGACTGATTAATGGGTTCTTTTCTTTCTGCTTTTGTTGGTATACTATTCACCTTTTGTGACATGTAATTTTTCATTGGATATTTGTATTGATAATACTGTTTTTAAATTCTGTCGTATTGTTGGATTCTGTATTATTATATTTATGCTTAGTATATTCTTTTCTTTTAGTACTACTGTGGTTTTTGTTACATTCTGTTTTTGTTTTACTTTTATTACTTCTGGTTGATACATTTTATCTTCATTTAGTCTTGACGTTCATATTTTACGTTTTCTTTTTTAATGTGGTACTTTTGCTTCATTTATTATGGTTATTTGGGCTTTTGTATCTAATAACTATTTAAATTGTTCATAATTCTTGGTGTTCTAATTTAATACTTCAGCACTTATATAAATTCTATTATCTTTTTTTCTTGGATTGTTTCGGGGCTTCTGCTACTCGTTTTTTGATTTAGAGAATTTTTGTCTATTCCTGCTATCTTTTTTTTTTCTATTGCTGCTTGTTTCTGTTCTTGGGGCGTTATCTTTTTAAAATCTGGTTTACTGTATCTATTTCTTAACAGAAAACTAAATATGGCTTTTTCTTCTGTGTTTGGGTCTTTCCCCTTCTTCGGGGTTTGGAAATTTTCGCACGTTTTACGCGTGTCTCTCGGGGGATCGTATGTTGGTGCTGAGGTATGTTTGCGTACTACTTTTAAATCATTTATAGTTTCTAATATTCCCCAAACACTAGTCTTTGTTAGGGCTGTTGGCTACAATTTTAGGCTTTGGTTTCTTTCGTTCTCTTCTACTCTTTGCTATACTGTTTGTGGTGTTACTTTGTCTTCTTGTTATCAGACCTGGATCTTGTATATATTTAAATTGGTGAGGATCAGCTCTCTGTGCTGCTGTTAACTGTTTTTGGCTTTTTTCAACTAGTGCTAAAGTACACGGACCCCTTTAGTTGGATCTCATTTGTCGGCAGTTAAATATTTTCTTTTCTTTTTTTTAGCATATTTTATAAGGTCTTCTAGTACTTGTTAGTTGTTTGACTTGGCAATTTTAATATTTCTGGGCTACTTCTATTTCGGTACGGATCTGTCGCGTATCGGCTGTTCTTTCTAATATGTTTTGCAGTTTTTTCTAATTTGTTTCTTTAGATGGGGTTTTTTGTGTTACGTCTGGTAATAGTATTTTGCAATCTTTTAACTTTTATTTTGCTAGATCATTATTAGCTATTAAACATCTTAACTTTGAACATGTTACATGTAGGGTTATAGGTATGATTTTTTTCCCCTATTGCTAGAAGTGCTCTTATTTTGAGCATGTTTTTCTTCCCTTTCATCTTTATTACGATAGAACTAGTGGTTGAGAGGTTTTATACCTTCTGTTTTGTTTAACTTATCAAAAGGGCATCTTCTGCTCTTGTCAAATCCTGTTCGTGACGCCATTTTGGTAACTGGGTTTGGTTCTTTAAAGGATTTGAAACTACAGACAGAGGAATACTTTTTTTTTTTTTAGGGTCAAACAGATTTTTTCTATTTACTTTATAATTAATTTTCTATTGAAATCAATTTACTATTTTTGATTTTTTAAGGCCATATAATATACAAAGAAAGTAGAAAAATAGTACAGTTAAAAAAAAAAAAAAAACCCCAAGAAATACTAACTTCTCTTACAGATATACACTCCTGATTTACTTTTAAACAATTTATGGAGTTAACAAATATATAATCTTTATGTTAAGAAAGATAGAAGCTTTGCTTAGATTCAGGAGATATTCTTTTCTTTGTTTTTTCTTTCCTTAGATTTTTTGTTGCAACTTACGACTGGTGTTCGTTCTTTTTTTAGAGTTTATTTGTTCCCCTTTCGGAGCTTATGTACGGCAGCGAGATTCAGCGCCAAAGAGGGAGCTTTAGTTGATTAAATTTAGTTTTTTAGATTCGCAACCCGTCCACTCTTAGTCTGTTTCAGCTAACTTGTTTTAGTATTTTTAGTACTCCTCCACTCGCTTGACAATTGCTGACATTAGATTTTTGTTGTCTTATTCTGCTTTTACAAAAACTTTCGTCTGCTCCTTTTGAGGTAATTAGCACATTTGTTGCATACTGCTGTCTGAGTTACTTACTCGTTTAAAAGCGGCGGGGTTATTGTTGGTCATCTAATCAAATTTTGTTTTCATTTTTATCTCCTGTATCTCACAATGCTGCCTCTCTTTGACAGTTACAATTAAACTAGTGCTCATTTGACATATTCCAAGTAAGCTTCAACACATCCTTTTCACAGTAGGCAAAAGAGACGGCCCTTTTCTCTTTGACACGCTTCTTCTGTCTGCAGTGCCCGCGAGCTCCTAGAGCTGCCCTGTCCCTGCTTTTCAGCGTCTGTGTCCACCAGGGCAGCATAGCACGCACTCCTTTTAGTCCTTTTCTGCCCCGGGTGCCCCTTCGCACTCTCTCCTTCCGCTCTGGCCCCAAGTGCCCAGCATATAGGTGGGCCTCTTTGCCCCCTTAGCCGCACAAACACCTCCTCTCCTCCCGCTATGGCCTTTTAGGCCCTGGACCTCACCCGTCCCTCCTTGAGCCTCGGCTCTCCCTAGCGTCTTGTGAGGCCGAGGAAGTGTCCTCTGCTGAGCCCTGGTGACCATTCCGCAGTTTGGCCTCCCCTTTTTCCTATTGCGCCCCCCCCCCCCCTCCGGGGCCGGTACCCGTGATGCGGGTCGGGCGCTTGCTTGCCCGCTCGGCTCGTCCCGGCTGTCTGTATTGCCCCCTTCTTCAGCGTGGCCGCCCCTAATTCCCCTGGGACCTTCTGCCTCCTGCAGTGGCCTTTACGCGGTAGAGCTGCCCTTTTTCCCCTCCTCAGAGTCAACGGGCAGTAGGGGCCGCGGACTGGGAGGGGGGGGGGAAAGGGCAGCTCTACTGCACGAGACCCAGTGTGGGATAGAGAAGGCGAAAGGGGAGTTTAGGGGCCAGGTGTGCTGCATGACGGGGCAATAGAGGCGGCGGCGGCGGCAGTGTCCGTGTTGCCTGACGGCCACTAGGGAGCCGCTTGGCGCCCTCTAGTCCCTTTTCTGGACCCAGTCCCCTTTTGGCTTCCCCATGCCCCTGTCCTCTGCTGCTCCGAGTGCCCGTTACGCCGTACAGGCTCCCCTTTGCCCGCTTCCCTTCTCGGCTCCAAGCTGCTGTTCCTTGGGCGTGGCCCGGGCCTCCTCTTGGCTGCCCTGCATCCATGCTCCTCCTAAGGGGTGCTGTACGGTGTCGGTGCCCTTCCCTCTCCTGAGTCTCCTTAATGCTTCCTCCTTTCATACGGTAGGGCTGCCCCTTAGACACTCTCTCCCTCTTCAGTACTGCTGCCTGGCTTTCCCCTCAGGCCCTGTGTGCATTATAGCTGCCCGCGTGGGCCTTGCCTGTCGCCTTGGCCCCTAGTGCCCGTTGTACAGGTGTGGCCGTTGGGTTGCCCTCTGCTGCCCCTTAGGCTGGGCAGCGGCCCCTTTCCTGCTCTCCTCCCGCTATGGCCCTTTAGACCGTTGACCTCACCCGTCCATCCCTCCTGGCTCCTCGCCTGTCCCCGCTGTTTGGGAGGCGAACCACCGGGCCTCGCTGGCCCTTCCCCCCCACTCGCTTCTGCCGCGCCCTAGTGGCCATTCTAAGGTATAGCGCCCCCCTTCTCCCGTGTCCCCTTTCCCCCAGTTGCCACCAGGGCAGGATAGCACGCACTCCTTTTAGTACTTTTCTTACCTAGGTGCCCGTTCCCTCTCTCCTTCCACTCTGGCCCCTAGTGCCCGGCATAGAGGTCTGCTTAGTAGGCAGCAGGGTAGCACCATCATGCCATTTTTGAAGGGTTTTTTTTTTTTTGGTCTCTCGTGCTCTTTTCCCCTGTACTTTTCTTCCTTCCTTTTCTCCCTACTCTAATGGGTCATGATAGTGTGTCAGGTGCCCTTCCTTCTCCTCAGTCTCCTAAGGGTTAAGTTCTTAGCACATGTTTTCAGCCCAGTGCCCCATTACTAGATTTTAAAGGGAGCAGCCAGATAACTGCTGCGTCCACAGGGGGTTGTGTACGTAGGAGCCGATGTGAGGTGTGAAATGAAAGCTTATGTTCTAATGATTCTGTGTGTGTGGTTCATGTACTTTTATGATGTCTATATGTTGAATTATGGATATGGACTTTGTGCTGATACTGGCCTGAAGTGCCTTTTTATAGGGACGGATGTCCAGTCAATGACTCTGGTAATTAGCAATGGCTCTCAAGGTGCCCAATACACACTTGCAGAATGTGTCTGGGACCGTCAAGCCAGCCAATATCATAGCTTGTGACATGAGACTAAGGGATAGGTCACTTGGCCATGTCACCTGCTCCAGCTTGGAAGATACCAGGGGAGAATATAAAACGCCATGAGGTGGACTGCATCTTGCCTTCAAATCTGCTACTGATTCCAGATGCAGCCTTGCCAGGAACAGCGAGACTGGAAGACTTGTTGGCCCATCCTGACATAGGATGTAAACCAGAGACTTTTAAGATAGCAGTTTGTGACATGTCTGCCTGGAGCCTGCATTGAGAATTTGGTGATTCAATGCATGTAATGTATTCTCCTTAACAACCTTACTCTCGTGCTTTTCTTTCTTTTATTAATAAACCTTTAGGTTTTAGATTCTGAAGGATTGGCTCAGCGTGATCTTGTGGGTAAGATCCGAAGTATAAACTGACCGGGGATTTGTGGATGGTTCTTTGGGACTGGAAAGACCTGTTTGGGGTAGGTGAGATTTGGTTCTATCACCCCCTCACCTGTGTGCAGACTTGGGGCTGATTGTGGCGCACGGAGAGTTGGGGTGTCAGAGGGGTTTTGCTCTTGAGGTTTCCTGCTGTGGTTGGATTGGCAGCTGAAGTGCTCTGCCTGACTGGTATATGACCTGTTTGCAAATAGTCTCCAGTCTGGGGCTGTAATGAGCCGCCCTGGGTTTTGAGCAATTCGCCCTCAGTGGATGCCCTCAGCAGTGCCCAGACCCGGCCTGGTCCATCACGCCCATTGAGTATTTTAGGAACCGCTTTATCCTCTGCAGTCTAGTCCCAAATGTGACCGTTTGCATTCCGTAATAGGTCTTAAGTAATGTTGCCATTGGCTTTTGCTTGTTGCCTGAGGAGGAGACAAAGGCCGTATGTTCCTTCAGAATACCCAGTGTAACACGTGAAAGCAAGGCCAGTTTTTTAAGTCTGTCTTCATATAGGTACTGTTGTATAGATTTTCTGCCTTGTTGTTTGTCTGCACTCTTTCTAGTTTGTGATCGTCTTCAATGAAACGTAGTTCCAGAAACTGGATGCCATATTGAAATGGACGCCTGATTGCTGAGGACTGGAATAGAAGAATTATGGTAAGTCTCCCACTATTCACTGCGTACGTCTTCTGCCATTAGTGCTTTTTAGGAGATATAGCTGCCCCCTTCTGCTACTCCCGGTTCCCCGATAAAAGATATAACCTCCTCTTTTCCCTATTGATTGTAATGTGTCCTAATGCCAACAGGAGCTGGAGCTGTCCCCCTACTCCTTGTGCCCGTTTTTGAATATGGCCTCTCCCTCTCTCTTTTCATTGTGGGATCCTTCCTCTTCAGTAGGAAGCCTTGCCATCTAACATTTCGCTGTTGGTTCTGTTTCCACATACACACACACACACACACACACAGCTGTTCTGGACTTAGCATCTTGACTCACAAAGGTACTTAGACACAAACTCAGGAGTTGAAGTGTGAATCTGAATTCAGGTGTCTAAATTCCAGTTTTACTCTGCCACTGAACCTTATAGGCACCTAAGTTGACTTGGCGCCTGAGCTTTCAGAGTAGATGTTCCCCGCAAGCCTATCTTTCTGATTCCTCACAGATGATAGATCACCTCACTAGCACTCCAGATGCCTATTGCCCATCAAAACCCCAATGGAAAACAGGAGTTCACCTGCCAATTGCACATGTGGGGGCCCATCTGAAAAGTTGGTTCCTAGGCCGTTTTGCATTCATAATCTGGGCAGCGAAGACTGTATCACCATCGGCTTTACAAGCCAGGGGTCAGTGCTCTCCCCAAACTGAGAGTTTAAGGTTCAGTTCTCCCCTTTGCCTGGTTCTCAGGCTAGTGTCATTCTGAGGCGGTGTCTACACTAAAATTAAGTTCAATGGCTGTGGACATACCCAGTCACTGTGTCGGTGCAGTACATCCTCACTAGCAGTGCTAGCATTGATGCAGAGCGCAGTGCACCGTGTGACAAAGGACATTTGTCCCAGGTTTTGTCACCGTGCCTGTGACCTGCACAGCACAGGCAGATACATGACCCTGGTCGCCCTGGCAACCACAATCCAAGGGCCCTCACCAGCCTTGTTAATGTTAGTGAGTGTGATATGTTCTTACTGTTTTCCTTTAATCCTAGATAATGGGCCCAGGACCCAAGGATCATCACGCCAGCTTGAGGCGGCATCGTCCTCCTGTATACGCATCATAACTTTTTTAGACAAAAGTTGCCATTGAATTGTCTGGCTTTTTTTGTTTGGTTTACTTAGCTTGTTAGGAATAACTACCTGTATTACTGATAAGAAGTTTAATTGGCGATGGGCGGAGTTGCTGTGTAACCTTCATAGTAGATTGGCTTATGTGCTCATTTGGTCTTGCTGCTAGAACCTATGGAATTGCTTGCCCTCCGTCCGCCGCGCCCCTCCTCCCCGATATAATGTATTGTAATGTTTTGCTTAACCAGTGTGTTCCAGCTTAACCCCTGGTTCTCGCTCGACCAGTGCTGTGTGTAATAAATCCTCCGACTTGTTTTCACCACATCCAGAGTGTTGAGACCTTATTCCTAACAAGTAGCTACATCTACTTGAGCTGTGCCGGAAAGGTGCCCTCGAGCCCAGATCCCACACTCCTGCACCCTCCTTCCTGCCCAGACTCCATATGTACACTCCAACTCCTGCCCAGACCCTCCACACTCCTGCAACGGTCCCTATTTCCAGACTCTGCAGCCCCATCCCGCTCCTGCACCCTTCTTCCTGCCCATAACCCTGCACCACCACACTCTAGCACCCTCTCACGCCCAGACCCCACACCTTCTCCCCCCCCCCCCCCCAGCCTGCTCCTGAACCCTCTCTCCTGCCCGCATTCTATGTTCCTGGCTCGCGCCCCCTCCCCCCCGCCAGACCTTGCTCTGGCAGCACACGGAGCCCCCCTCATTTTTGATCCCATCTTAGACACTAGCAGGGCCCCACAACTTCCACTAGCCCCAGCCTAAGGCAGACTTTTGAAAAACATGGTCAAAAAGTATTGCTTGTTTGCCATTGATATCGGGGTGGGAGTAAACTGCATCATGAGAGGTCTAAGGCAGGTTCCAATAACCCCTGTGACAATGTGCAAGTCTCATAAGGTTTTGCAAGTCTTTCCTACAATTGCTTGCAGCTAGGGTGTGTGGCTGGCTGGGGGGGGGGGGGGAGAAGAAGTCATGTTCCCACCAAGATTTTTCCATCCCTGAGCAGAGTGAGTTTTGTCTTGTGTGCCAATATTGAGGTCACATGTGCTTGTTCAGACCTGTGCCACCCTCCTCATTAATGTATATCTTAGTATATATTTTAAATTGTTATATAAGCAGGAATACTCCAACAAGGGATAGTTAAAAATGGGGGGGGGGGGGGAGAGGGGGCTAAAGTTGTTGAGCAAGAAAAAGGACACCAAGAGTTAAATTAAAAAAAAAAATATTAAAAAAGTATGGCCCCTTTAAGAAATGCTTTTGAGGCTTTTTGGCCCTAACAGGTTGCTTGTCTTCCTGTGCTGGGACAGGACAGCTCCCCTGTGGAACCAGGTAAGCCCCTGGGGTTTTTGTCTCCTGGCCAGAAAATACCAGACACTTTAGGTATTTTAAAATACCTAAGTCCGGTGTTGTCTGATTTTTTTGCCAGACGGGTGAAAATACCAGGTGGTCAGGTTCAATACCAGACACCTGGCAACCCTACACCATTTCGCCAACACCACCCCCATCTGAGCCCTGCCGCCATCCTGACCTTGCTCCTCTGCCCAGCAGCTTCCTGCTATGGGCTCCTGTGTGGGATACACTTGCCTTCTCCGTTGGAGCTTTCCCAGCGGCGTGGGGTCCATGCGGCCTGACCTGTGTGCAGCTAGGCAGCCACCATGGGGCTCTGGCACCAGCTCCAGCCTTGGAGAAGTGCTGAAGCTGGGGCAGGGCCGCATGATGGGAAACTGCCCTGTATGCCAAGTCCGGAGCTCAGGTGGTGGCTTGGCTGTTCCTGGGGCTGCAGTGTTGTTTTTAGCAGTTCAAATTAATCAGGATGCTATAGTTCCTGTCTCCTGGCCCCGCTTAAAGCCGCAGGCACCCTGACTAAGCCTTGTGGCAGGAAGCAATACAGCCTAATAGACACACAGGGGTGCAAGGGTGTTGAGGCTGTCATGTTACTGGATTTTAAGGGGATCAGACAGGTCACTGCTGCATCCATGGGGGGGGGGGGGGAGACGGACGGGACGGGACGTGTTTGCCCCCAAAGCCTGTACAAAGGGGGCCCAATGAGGTGTCAAATTAAAGTTTATGTTCTATTAATTCTGTATGTTCATTTACTTGTATGATATCTGTATGTGGAATTTTAAATATGTATTCTGTGCTTCTACTGGAAGATTGTCTGAGACAGATCAAAGGCCCAGGAAAGTTCAGTCAGTAACCATGCTAATTAGCAAGGCTCTCAGAGAGGCCAATACACGCGTGAAGAATGTGTCTGGGACCTGCAAACCAGCCAATAGCATGACTGCTGACTTGGAACACAAGGATAGGTCACTGAGCCATGTGACCTGCTCCAGCTTTGAAGACACCAGGGATGGATATAAAAGGCACGCTCCATCTTCCCTTGAATTCCGCCCCGATCTCCGATGCAGCCTTGTGAGGAATACTGAACCGGGAAGAATCTTTCACCCATAGGATGTACACCGGAGACTTTTAAGATAGCAGTTAGCAGAGATGTTACAAAGAGCCTGCACCGAGAACTCAGTGATTCGGCGCATGTAATGTATCCTCCTTAACAACCTTGCACTCATGCTTTTTTCTTTTAATAATAAACTTTTAGATTCTAAAGGATTGGCTCAGCGTGATCTTGTGGACAAGATCCAAAGAGCAACTGACTGGGAATTTGTGGCTGGTTCTTTGGGACAGGAAAAAGGGGTTCTATAATCCCTCACCTGGGTGTTAAGCCTGGGGCTGATTGTGGCATAGAGAGAGCTGGAGTGCATGAGCCGTTTTTCTCATGAGGCTTCCCGCTGGTGGGATTGGCAGCTGAAGCGCTGGGTGTTCAAGGGTTTGTGGCCTATTTGGGAAGGGTCTCCAGCCAGGGACTGTAAGGAGCCCTGAGGATCTGGCCCGGTCTAGAACAGGCTCAGAGTCAGCAATACAGGCTCATGAGCGCTAGGGGACCTAATGGTGTTGCGTGCTGACAGCAATACAGGCTAATGGTGTAAGGGGCTCAGATAGCAATACAGCCGACTAGGCACAAAGGTATTGGAGGCTGACACGGCAATACAACCTAAGGAGCACTCGGGGACCCGATGGCGATACAGGCTTATGGGCAAAAGGGGACGCACTGGTGTTGGGGGCTTAGAGACAGCAGTACAGACTAATGGGCACGCATTTCCGTAATAGTGTTGGGGGCTCAGTCAGCATTACTGCTTCACGGGCATGATGGTTTTTGGGGACTCTCACGGAGCAATAAAGCCTAGTGCGCACAAGGGGGCACAATAGTGCTGGAACCTGAAACCGCAATACAGCATAATGGGTGCAACGGTGTTAGGTGATGAGAGCCAGCAAAGCATCCGAATACCCACGAGGGGGCAAAATGCTGTTAGGGGTTCAGACAGCAATACAGACTATGGGACACTGGAGGGGGGCGAAATGGTGCTGGGGCCTCAGTGGTAGCAATGCTGTCTAATGGGCACATGAGGGGCAGTGTTTTTAGGTGCTCAGAGACAGCAATACTGTCTAATGGGCACAAGGGGGCGCAATGGTATTAGTTGATCAGAGACCGCAATACAGCCACATAGGCAGAAGAGGGCGTAATGGTGGTGTGACCACAGAGACAGCAATACAGGAAAATGTGCACAAGAGGGCGCAATGGTGGTAGGTGATCAGAGCGAGCAATACCGTCTAATGGGCACAAGGGGGGAGTAATGGTGTTGGGGGCTGACACACAGCAATACAATGTCATGAGCACGAGGGGGCGCATTAGTGTTACGTGGTCAGACAGCAATGGAGGCTGATTCACGCTGGGGGGGGGGGCTGCAATAGTGCTGCGGGCTCAGTGATAGCAATACAGACTAATGGGCACAAGGGGGCGCAATGGTGTTAGCTGATCAGAGACAGTAATGCAACCTCATGGGCAGAAGAGGGCGTAATGGTGTTCTGGGCACGAACAGATAAGTAATAGGGGGCGGAATGCTGTTGCGGGCTGAGAGAGACCAATACAGCCTCATGGGCACAAGGGGGCGCAGGGGTGTTGGGGAGGCTCAGACGGCAATACTGTCTAATGGGCACAAGAGGGTGCAATGGTGTTAGCTGACCAGAGAGCAATACCGCCTAATGGGGCGCAATGCTTCTGGAGACAGCAATACGTTCTAATGGACACAAGGGGGCGCAATGGTCTTAGGTGACCGGAGAGAGCAATACAGCCTCATGGGTAGAAGAGGGCGTAATGGTGTTGGGGGCTCTGAGGCAGCAATACAGGCTAATAGGCACTAGGGGTTGCGAGCTGCAAGAGACCAATACGTCCTAGTACTAGCCACAAGGGGGCAAAATGCTGTTAGGGGCTCAGAGACAGCAATACAGACTAACGGGCACGAGGGAGGAGGCGAAATGGTGCTGCGGGCTCAGTGATAGCAATACAGAGACAGCAATACTGTCTAATGGGCACAAGAGGGTGCAGTGTTTTTAGGTGCTCAGAGAGCAATACTTTCTCATTGGCACAAGGGGGAGTAATGGTGTTGGTGGCTGAGAAACAGCAACACTGTGTAACGGGCGCTAGGGGGCGACTCAGAGACAGCAAAAGAAGGACATGAGCACAAGGGGGCGCCGTAGTGTTATGCGGTCAGACGGCAGTGGAGGCTGATACACACGGAGGGCTGCAAGAGTGCTGCGGGCTCAGTGATAGCAATACAGACTAACGGGCACGGGGGGAGCGAAATGGTGCTGGAGGCTCAGTGAGAGCAATACAGACTAATAGGCGCTAGGGGGCGCATTGGCGTTGCGGGCCGAGGGACAGCAATACAGTCTAAAGGGCACAAGGGGGCGGAATTCTCTTAGGTGCTCAGAGACAGCAATACAGACTAATAGGCACTAGGGGGCGCGTTGGCCTTGCGGGCCGAGGGACAGCAATACAGGCTAACGGCCACAAGGGGGCGCAATTGCCTTAGGTGCTCAGAGACAGCAATACGGGATAATGGCCACAAGAGGGCGCAATTGCCTTAGGTGCTCAGAGACAGCAATACAGGATAATGGCCACAAGGGGGCGCAATTGCCTTAGGTGCTCAGAGACAGCAATACAGACTAATAGGCACGAGGGGGCGCGATGGAGTTCCGGACCGAGGGACAGCAATACAGGCTAACGGCCACAAGGGGACGCAATTGCCTTAGGTGCGCAGAGACAGCAATACAGGCTAATGGCCACAAGGGGGCGCAATTGCCTTAGGTGCTCAGAGACAGCAATACAGGCTAATGGCCACAAGGGGGCGCAATTGTCTAAGGTGCGCAGAGACAGCAATACAGACTAATAGGCACTAGGGGGCGCGATGGAGTTCCGGACCGAGGGACAGCAATACAGGCTAACGGCCACAAGGGGGCGCAATTGCCTTAGGTGCTCAGAGACAGCAATACAGGATAATGGCCACAAGGGGGCGCAATTGTCTTAGGTGCTCAGAGACAGCAATACAGGATAATGGCCACAAGGGGGCGCAATTGCCTTAGGTGCTCAGAGTCAGCAATACAGGATAATGGCCACAAGGGGGCGCAATTGCCTTAGGTGCTCAGAGACAGCAATACAGGATAATGGCCACAAGGGGGCGCAATTGTCTTAGGTGCTCAGAGACAGCAATACAGGATAATGGCCACAAGGGGGCGCAATTGCCTTAGGTGCTCAGAGACAGCAATACAGACTAATAGGCACTAGGGGGCGCGTTGGCGTTGCGGGCCGAGGGACAGCAATACAGGCTAATGGCCACAAGGGGGCGCAATTGTCTTAGGTGCTCAGAGACAGCAATACAGGATAATGGCCACAAGAGGGCGCAATTGCCTTAGGTGCTCAGAGACAGCAATACAGGATAATGGCCACAAGGGGGCGCAATTGCCTTAGGTGCTCAGAGACAGCAATACAGGATAATGGCCACAAGGGGGTGCAATTGCCTTAGGTGCTCAGAGACAGCAATACGGGATAATGGCCACAAGAGGGCGCAATTGCCTTAGGTGCTCAGAGACAGCAATACAGGATAATGGCCACAAGGGGGCGCAATTGCCTTAGGTGCTCAGAGACAGCAATACAGACTAATAGGCACGAGGGGGCGCGATGGAGTTCCGGACCGAGGGACAGCAATACAGGCTAACGGCCACAAGGGGACGCAATTGCCTTAGGTGCGCAGAGACAGCAATACAGGATAATGGCCACAAGGGGGCGCAATTGCCTTAGGTGCTCAGAGACAGCAATACAGGATAATGGGCACAAGGGGGCGCGTTGGCGTTGCGGGACTGAGGGACAGCAATACAGGCTAATGGCCACAAGGGGGCGCAATTGTCTTAGGTGCTCAGAGACAGCAATACAGGATAATGGCCACAAGAGGGCGCAATTGCCTTAGGTGCTCAGAGACAGCAATACAGGATAATGGCCACAAGGGGGCGCAATTGCCTTAGGTGCTCAGAGACAGCAATACGGACTAATAGGCACAAGGGGGCGCGTTGGCGTTGCGGGCCGAGGGACAGCAATACAGGCTAATGGCCACAAGGGGGCGCAATTGCCTTAGGTGCGCAGAGACAGCAATACAGGATACTGGCCACAAGGGGGCGCAATTGCCTTAGGTGCTCAGAGACAGCAATACAGACTAATGGGCACTAGGGGGCGCGTTGGCGTTGCGGGCCGAGGGACAGCAATACAGGCTAACGGCCACAAGGGGGCGCAATTGACTTAGGTGCGCAGAGACAGCAATACAGGATAATGGCCACAAGGGGGCGCAATTGCCTGAGGTGCTCAGAGACAGCAATACAGGATAATGGGCACAAGGGGGCGCGTTGGCGTTGCGGGCCGAGGGACAGCAATACAGGCTAATGGCCACAAGGGGGCGCAATTGCCTTAGGTGCTCAGAGACAGCAATACAGGATAATGGCCACAAGGGGGCGCAATTGCCTTAGGTGCTCAGAGACAGCAATACAGGATAATGGGCACAAGGGGGTGCGTTGGCGTTGCGGGCGGAGGGACAGCAATACAGGCTAACGGCCACAAGGGGGCGCAATTGCCTTAGGTGCGCAGAGACAGCAATACAGGATAATGGCCACAAGGGGGCGCAATTGCCTTAGGTGCTCAGAGACAGCAATACAGGATAATGGGCACAAGGGGGCGCAATTGTCTTAGGTGCTCAGAGACAGCAATACAGACTAATAGGCACTAGGGGGCGCGTTGGCGTTGCCGGCTGAGGGACAGCAATAGAGGCTAATGGCCACAAGGGGGCGCAATTGCCTTAGGTGCTCAGAGACAGCAATACAGACTAATAGGCACTAGGGGGCGCGTTGGCGTTGCGGGCCGAGGGACAGCAATACAGGCTAACGGCCACAAGGGGGCGCAATTGTCTAAGGTGCGCAGAGACAGCAATACAGACTAATAGGCACTAGGGGGCGCGATGGAGTTCCGGACCGAGGGACAGCAATACAGGCTAATGGCCACAAGGGGGCGCAATTGTCTTAGATGCTCAGAGACAGCAATACCGGATAATGGGCACAAGGGGGCGGACTTGCCTTAGGTGCTCCGAGACAGCAATACGGACTAATAGGCACTAGGGGGCGCGTTGGCTTTGCGGGCCGAGGGACAGCAATACAGGCTAATGGCCACAAGGGGGCGCAATTGCCTTAGGTGCTCAGAGTCAGCAATACAGGATAATGGCCACAAGGGGGCGCAATTGCCTTAGGTGCTCAGAGACAGCAATACAGGATAATGGCCACAAGGGGGCGCAATTGCCTTAGGTGCTCAGAGACAGCAATACAGGATAATGGGCACAAGGGGGCGCAATTGCCTTAGGTGCTCAGAGACAGCAATACAGGATAATGGCCACAAGGGGGCGCAATTGCCTTAGGTGCTCAGAGACAGCAATACAGACTAACGGGTAGGGGGGGGCGAAATGGTGCTGGGGGCTCAGTGATAGCAATCCAGACTAATAGGCACTAGGGGGCGGATTGGCGTTGCGGGCTGAGGGACAGCAATACAGTCTAAAGGGCACAAGGGGGCGGAATTGTCTTAGTGGCTCAGAGACAGCAATACAGACTAATAGGCACTAGGGGGCGCAATCGTGTTGCGCGCCGAGAAAGACCAATACAGCCTCATGGGCACAAGAGGGCGCAATGGTGTTGGGGGCTCAGAGACAGCAATCCAGGCTGCCCGACACTCACTAAGGGGTGTAGAATAGTGATAGAAATGTAGCCGTGTTAGTCTGGGGTAGCTGAAGCAAAACGCAGGACAATGTAGCACTTTAAAGACTAACAAGATGGTTTATTAGATGATGAGCTTTCGCGGGCCAGACCCACTTCCTCAGAGGTCTGGCCCAGGAAAGCTCATCACCTCATAAACCATCTTGATAGTCTTTAAAGTGCTACATTGTCCTGCATTTTGCTAAGGGGTGTAGAGAGGTGAAAATGGGTTAAGAGGTGTCTATATAGCTAGCACTAAGGGAACGAGCGGCAGGAGTGTGAAATGGAGGCGGAACGGTCCGTGGCTCTGAAACACTCTGACATTTGAGGGCCAAGGCTGTGGCCGTTGGCGAGGGAGTTTGTGGAAGAGAAGCCCGGTGGCATGCCATGCCATGTCCTGGCACTAGGGCTCAATGGCAGGCCTTGCACCGGTAGTTTTCTGCTGTATTTAATGCCGCCTGGCCGTGTGTGACCAAGGGCGGAATTTTGGGCGGGTAGGGGAGGCAGCAGCCGTGCGCTCCGGGAGGCGGCTTGCTCTTCATCCCGTACCCGCACGCTACGGGAGCGAGGGGAACGTAAGCAAGGAACGCAAGTGCTATCCCCTCGCTCCCTTAGCGTCTGGGCACGGGAGGAAAAGCAACCTGCGTCCGTCCCGCCGCCGCCCCCCCCGCCCGCCCGCCCGAAATCCCACCCTTGGCTAAATCCCTTAGCTAAATGACCATAAAAAAACCCAGGGACAAACGGCTTTCAGTGACACCGATGTAACTGCTCCAAATCAGAGGAGCTAGTTCAGATTCACACCAGTGTCTGAGGACAAAAAGTCAAGTTGAAAGGACTCCTGCGCTTTGATACGCGAGAACTGGCTCTTCCCTGCAGAGGAAGGCGTGGCTAGAGCACGAGACCTTCACGTGACCGAGAGAGGCGCGAGCAAAGGAGCCAATCAAAGAGAGGCGTCTGAAAGCAGCCAATCAGAGCCTCGCCGGGACATATAAAAGGAGCTGCAGCAGAGGTGAGCGCTATTTGCCGGTGGGGACTCCGAAGGTGAGGCTGCCGTCTGTGATGAGACTTGAGCGCTGCCGTTTTCGTTCCGCTGCTTCGTGAGTATTCCCCTCCCGTTGGGCCTGGAGTCTCCCCTTCGGCTGGGACCCTGCCCTGCATCCCTCACCCGCTCGGCCTAAAAACCCGTGCGCCTGGGGCCTGACTCTGCCTTGGGTGCCGTCCCACATGGGGGCGGCCGGGCCCGCGGCGTCCGGCCGCTTTTCCCCGGGGGCTGCGGGGCGGCCGGGCCCGCGGCGTCCGGCCGCTTTTCCCCGGGGGCTGCGGGGCGGCCGGGCCCGCGGCGTCCGGCCGCTTTTCCCCGGGGGCTGCGGGGCGGCCGGGCCCGCGGCGTCCGGCCGCTTTTCCCCGGGGGCTGCGGGGCGGCCGGGCCCGCGGCGTCCGGCCGCTTTTCCCCGGGGGCTGCGGGGCGGCCGGGCCCGCGGCGTCGGGCCGCTTTTCCCCGGGGGCTGCGGGGCGGCCGGGCCCGCGGCGTCGGGCCGCTTTTCCCCGGGGGCTGCGGGGCGGCCGGGCCCGCGGCGTCGGGCCGCTTTTCCCCGGGGGCTGCGGGGCGGCCGGGCCCGCGGCGTCGGGCCGCCTTTCCCCGGGGGCTGCGGGGCGGCCGGGCCCGCGGCGTCGGGCCGCCTTTCCCCGGGGGCTGCGGGGCGGCCGGGCCCGCGGCGTCGGGCCGCCTTTCCCCGGGGGCTGCGGGGCGGCCGGGCCCGCGGCGTCGGGCCGCCTTTCCCCGGGGGCTGCGGGGCGGCCGGGCCCGCGGCGTCGGGCCGCCTTTCCCCGGGGGCTGCGGGGCGGCCGGGCCCGCGGCGTCGGGCCGCCTTTCCCCGGGGGCTGCGGGGCGGCCGGGCCCGCGGCGTCGGGCCGCCTTTCCCCGGGGGCTGCGGGGCGGCCGGGCCCGCGGCGTCGGGCCGCCTTTCCCCGGGGGCTGCGGGGCGGCCGGGCCCGCGGCGTCGGGCCGCCTTTCCCCGGGGGCTGCGGGGCGGCCGGGCCCGCGGCGTCGGGCCGCCTTTCCCCGGGGGCTGCGGGGCGGCCGGGCCCGCGGCGTCGGGCCGCCTTTCCCCGGGGGCTGCGGGGCGGCCGGGCCCGCGGCGTCGGGCTGCTTTTCCCCGGGGGCTGCGGGGCCTCCTGAGCGCAAGGGTCGGAGGTGAGGGCGGATCCTATGTACGTTGCTCTTCACGGTACTGCTCTCTCTCTCTCTCTCCCCTCAGGGTGCTAGGTCCGGCGCTCATTGACTGGCGGGAGTGGAGCGGGGACTTTGCAACTGTACTACATTACAGCTAGGAAGCTCTGGACTTTAGTTTAAGGGGTGGTTGCTGTGCTTAGGGGGCACTAGGAGCAGCAACGTGCACTACGGGAGACTTCCCCTCTTTCGCTCTGTGCTGACTATTAACCAGGGTGGCCACCTCTTTTTTCCTCCTTCCTGCCCCACAATATCACTCTCTGCCTCTGTCTAGTGTGTGTTAGGCAACCTAACATTTTCTCCTTGACTCTCTGCTTGCTGACCTGTGCCTGGTATATTAGAAGTGTATGTCTCTCCTCATCCTCTCGCCTTTATCTCTATGCCTCATCTGTTGTATTCAGGAGACTTTGTTCAGTTTAGCTGCCGCTTCCTGCCTATGGAAGCTCTCCTGTCCCTTTGTGCAATCTACCTGCTCCTCCTTCTCCCTTCCGCTCTTGGCTCTCTTCCACCCTAGTGCCCTGTGAAAACTATAACAGCTCTTTTTCCCCCCTTTCACCTCTGCTGGCTTCGTTTCCCCATTAGCTTTATAAGTGCCCCTTTGTCTTCAGTCATTTGCCCCTACTGCCCATTGTGTAGCAAAGCCTTCCATTTCTCCATCTGGTGCCCCTAAAGCCTGTTCCTCGGGATAGCCACCCTTCCTCCCACTCCTGCCTCGGGGGGCGTCCATGAGGCGCATTACCGTCCTTTTCTCCACTTTCCTTTCAGCTGTACTTAGTCCTGGTGTTGAGGTAGTTTGAGCCCCTGTCTCCTCTCAGTTTTTAATGGCCCTTGTGGGCTATAGTTGCCTCTGCTCCCCTTTCACTGTCTGCTGTCCTTCCTGCCCTTTTTGCAAGAGAGCTGCCCCTTTCTTGCCCCCCCGTAGCGGCTATGAAATAAGGGCGTCCTTTTCCCGCTTGTTCTTCATTATTGAGCCTATCCTCCCTCGGTCCCCTTTCATCCTCTGCGTGCCCTGGTGGGCGTTAAAATGTGGGTTTTGCCTCCTTCTCGCCTCCTCAGTCCGCTGCCCCTACAGCCCGTTGACTCTGAGGAGGGGACAGGGCAGCTTTACTGCATAACGACGCCCCCTATGGCGTGGAGAGGGTAAACGGGGGTGAGGGGCGGGTCTCTGCACAGTGGACACTAGGAGCGGTAATGTAGTAGGAGGGCTCTTTGCCCTCTTGAACTCTCTGCTGCCCCTAGCGTCCATTAGCTTGTAAAGGGGGGGAAACGGGACAATGGGCCTCACCCCCTGTGCTGTCCCCTAGTGGCCGTTGGGAGGTATAACATGTCTTCCTTCCCTCTTTTGCTCTGAGTGAGGGTTGGTTATGGAGGCTAGGCCGCCCCTGTTTTCTGCCCTGAGTTGTGCCTCTTAGCCTTTCGATCTGCCTTTCCCGCCTTTTGACCCTCTTGCCCCTTTCCTCGACCTTTCCCTGTTGTCCTAGTGCCCGTTGTACTTGAACTGCCTTCTTTTTCCCCTTCTCCCTCTCTGCTCCCCATTGTGCGTGTTACGGCCACCCTCCTCAATTTGCTCCCTCTATTGCTGTTGTGTGGTATACAAGTGCTTTTGCTCGGAGCTGACTATTAACCGGGGTGGCCTACTCTTTTTTCCTCCTCCCCGCCCCGCTATTTCACACTCTGCCTCTGCCTAGTGCGTGTTAGGCAACCTAACCTTTTCTCCTTGACTGTCTGCTCTCCTGTGCCTCTTACGTTAGAAATGTGTCTCTCTCCTCCTCCCCCCCCTTTACCTCTATGCCTCATCTGTTGTATCCAGGAGACCTTGTTCAGTTTAGCTGCCGCTTCCTCCCTATAGAAGCTCTCCTTCCCCTTTGTGTGCTTTGTGCAATCTACCTGCTCCTCCTTCTCCCTTCCGCTCTTGGCTCTCTTCCACCCTAGTGCCCTGTGTAAACAATAACAGCTCTCTTCCCCCCTTTCACCTCTGCTGTGTTCGTTTCCCCATTAGCTTTATAAGTGCCCCTTTGTCTTCAGTCATTTGCCCCTACTGCCCATTGTGTAGTAAAGCCTTCCATTTTGCCATCTGGTGCCCCTAAAGCCTGTTCCTCAGGATAGCCACCCTTCCTTCCACTCCTGCCTCGGGGGCGTCCATGAGGCGCATAACCGTCCTTTTCTCCACTTTGCTTTCAGCTGTACTTAGTCGTGGTGTTGAGGTAGTTGGAGCCCCTGTCTCCTCTCAGTTTTTAATGGCCCTTGTGGGCTATAGTTGCCTCTGCTCCCCTTTCACTGTCTGCTGTCCTTCCTGCCCTTTTTGCAAGAGAGCTGCCCCTTTCTTGCCCCCGGTAGCGGCTATGAAATAAGGGCGTCCTTTTCCCGCTTGTTCTTCATTATTGAGCCTATCCTCCCTCGGTCCCCTTTCATCCTCTGCGTGCCCTGGTGGGCGTTAAAATGTGGGTTTTGCCTCCTTCTCGCCTCCTCAGTCCGCTGCCCCTACAGCCCGTTGACTCTGAGGAGGGGACAGGGCAGCTTTACTGCATAAGGACGCCCCCTATGGCGTGGAGAGGGTAAACGGGGGTGAGGGGCGGGTCCCTGCACAGTGACACTAGAAGGGGTAATGTAGTAAGGAGGGCTCTTTGCCCTCTTGAGCACTCTGCTGCCCCTAGCGTCCATTAGGTTGTAAAAGGAGGGCGTGGGGGGAAGGAACAATGGCCCTCAGCCCCTGTGCTGCCCCCTAGTGGCCGTTGGGAGGTAGAACATGTCTTCCCTCCCTCTTTTGCCATTTGTGAGGGTTGGTTATGGAGGCTAGGCGCCCCTGTTTTCTGCCCTGAGTTGTGCCTCTTAGCCTTTCGATCTGCCTTTCCCGCCTTTTGGCCCTCTTCTCCCTTTCCTCCTCCTCTCCCTGTTGTCCTAGTGCCCGTTGTACTTGGACTGCTTTCGTTCCCCTTCTCTCCTCCCCATTGTGCGTTACCTCCCCCTTCCTCAGTCTACCTGTAGTGTTGTTTTGTGGTATAGAAGTATCTACGCTCTGTGCTGGCTATTAACCGGGGTGGCCGCCTTTCCCTCTCTCCCACCATTTCACTCTCCATCTGCCTACTGCATGTTAGGTAATCTAGGCCTCCTCTCCTGTGCTTCAAAAGTTACGTGTGTCTTCTTCTCCTCCTCCCCCCCCCCCCCTTTCTATGCCTCCTCTGTTGTGTTCAGGAGACTTGGTTTAGTTCAGCCACCACTTTATTCCTGCTTTGAATTCTCTGCTGCCTCTCGTATTGCTTAGACTGTATAAGCGGTCCACCTCCGTCTCCTGCTGCTTCCCCCCAGTGGCCAATGTGAAGAATAGCCTTCTGGGGCTCTGCTCCCCATTGTGTCGGTTATGCAGGATAGGCACGCTTGTTCCTTCCCCTTCTTTTCTGCCCTCAGTGGTGCTCTTTAAGCTTTTTCTACCATCTTAGCCCAAGTGCTTATTGCGCAGTGTAGCTGACGCTTTTAATTTTACCGCTTGTGCCTAGTGTAATTGTGCTTAGTGTCCCCTTGCCCATATACCTTATAGCAGTGGTCTCCAACCTTTTTACACCCGAGATCGCTTTTTAAATCTCCAAACAGGCGAAGATCTACCAGCCTGCCCCTTCCTTGAAGCCCCGCCCTCTCTATTCCCCTCCTGTCCATCACTTGCTATCCCCAGCCCTTACTTACAGACTCTGATAAACAGTTTATTTTTAAATTATGCGATGTTTAAAATTAAAATCATGTGTTTATAGTTATGAAATAAATGTTTTTTATTCATGCTATTTAAATCTAAAATGAAGCATTTATAATTATACATTTTGTGGGGACAGAGTTCTGCGGCGGGGGGCAGGGAAGAGGACAGGGTTCTGCAGCAGGGGACAGAGTGCCAGTGGGGAAAGGTTTCTGCAGCTGGGGACAGGGTGTCAGTGGGGACAGGAATAGAGACAGATTTCTGTAGCTGGGAACAGGGGAGTGGGAACAGAATTCTGTGGCTGGGGAGCGGGGTGCCAGTGGAGGCAGAGAGTCCCCTGCTTCTGCCTCCTCTCAGGATTCCACCCCAGAGGGAAAGCAGCGTGTGCCTGCCCCGGGGCTGAACTCCTCTCTTCTCCCCCCCCCCGCCCGCCCGTGCAGGGAAACCCAGTGCGTGCCTGCCCCGGGGCTGACTCACCCCTCCTGTGTGGTGCAGGGAGCCAATGCTCCCTCCCGCAGTACACCCGGCAGAGCAGCTAGCGCTACTTCGGGAATCGCTGGAAGTGGTGCTAAGCTGCAGGACTTCTGTCCATCCCCGGGAAGCCTACACTACCTCCATTTTCACTTTAGGTAGGTAGTGGGGCTTCTCGGGGGTGGGAGGGAAATGGGGGCGGGGCGGACAGGATGCCTCGCTATCGACTGGTCGTGGCCTCACGATTGACCAGTCGATCACGATCGACCTGTTGGTGACCACAGCCTTATAGTGATTTTGTCTGTTTTAAGCTAGTTTTTTTCCTTCATCAGACTTCCTCTAATTGGTCAACATGATGCCTGATGATGGAATTGGCACACAAGCGCTGTGGATGAGAACAAAAGAATTACGGTAAGGCTTCCCTTTCCCTAGTGTTACCATTCCTTCCATGTGTGCTCTTTAGCAGGTATAAATGCCCCTTGAACATGAAAGCATCTGCTACCTATAGCTTCTGTGGCTGACAATATACGCACCCTTTCCTCTCCTTTGATTCTCTTACCCTATTTTCCATTGTGGAATATAACGGCTTCTTTCCCATTATGTGTTTTTGTTGGTCCTCACGCTCTTCCTCAGTGTAGCTGCCGCTTATTTGATTGACGGTCCTCTGCTGTTTGCTCCCCTTAGGAAGAATAAAGATCCCTTACCCACTTTTCTCTTGAAACCTCCTAGTCCCCATTACTTGTACTCAGATTTGCTACCCTTTCCCTCCTTTTCTCTCCCTGGTGTGTTCCGTATTCAATGTTAGGCAGATGATCCTTTCCCTCTCGGCTAATCCCTCATACCCCTCAATGGAGCCAATACCCCCTTCTCACCTTCTATACTTTGATCTGAGCTAGGGCGCATACCTTCCATTTAGATTCCCGCTATGACCTTTTAGGCCATTGAACTCACCCATAAATCCCTCCTGGGTCCTCGCCTGTCGGGCGCTTGCTTGCCTGTTTGGCTCGTCGCGGCTGTCTGTATTGCCCTTTCTTCAGCATGGCCTCCCCTAATTCCCCTGGGACCTTCTGCCTCCTGCAGTGGGTTTTACGCAGTAGAGCTGCCCTTTTTCCCCCCCTCAGTGTCAACGGGCAGTAGGGGCCGCGGACTGGGAGGGGGGGGGGAAAGGGCAGCTCTACTGCACGAGACCCAGTGTGGGATAGAGAAGGCGAAAGGGGAGTTTAGGGGCCAGGTGTGCTGCCTGACGGGGCAATAGAGGCGGCGGCAGTGTCCCATATTGCCTGACGGCCACTAGGCGCAGCAGTCTAGAGAGGGAGCCGCTTGGCGCCCCTTCGTCCCTGTTCTTGTCCCAGTCCCCTTTTGGGCTTCCCCACGCCCCTGTCCTCTGCTGCTCCGAGTGCCCGTTACGCCGTACAGGCTCCCCTTTGCCCGCTTCCCGTCTCGGCTCCAAGCTGGTGTTCCTTGGGCGGGGCCCGGGCCTCCTCTTGGCTGCCCTGCATCCATGCTCCTCCTAAGGGGTTGCTGTACGGTGTCGGTGCCCTTCCCTCTCCTGAGTCTCCTTAATGCTTCCTCCTTTCATACGGTAGAGCTGCCCCTTAGACGCTCTCTCCCTCTTCAGCACTGCTGCCTCGTTTTCCCCTGTGTGCATTATAGCTGCCCGAGTGGGCCTTGGTCTCTAGTGCCCCTTGTACAGGTGTGGGCCGTTTGGTCGCCGTCTGCTGCCCCTCTCCTGCTCTCCTCCCGCTATGGCCCTTTAGGCCGCTGACCTCACTCGTCCATCCCTCCTGGGTCCTCGCCTGTCCCCCCGCTGTTTGGGAGGCGATCCGCCGGGCCTCGCTGGCCCTTCCCCCCCCACTCGCTTCTGCCGCGCCCTAGTGGCCATTCTAAGGTATAGCGCTCCCCCTTCTCCTAGTCTCCTCCTAGTCAGGTGCCGCGTAGGTAAGAGACGGCCCTTTTCTCTTTGACACGCTTCTTCTGTCTGCAGTGCCCACGAGCTCCTAGAGCTGCACTGTCCCTGATTTTCAGCGTCTGTGGCCACCAGGGCAGCGTGTAGCACGCACTCCTTTTAGTCCTTTTCTGCCCCTTCCCTCTCTCCTTCCGCTCTGGCCCCAAGTGCCCAGCACATAGGTGGGCCTCCTTGCCCCCTTAGCCGCACAAACACCTCCTCTCCTCCCGCTATGTCCTTTTACGCCCTGGACCTCACCGGTGCCTCCTTGAGCCTCGGCTCTTCCTAGCATCTTGTGAGGCCGAGGAAGTGTCCTCTGCTGAGCCCTGGTGACCTTTCTGCAGTTTAACCTCCCCCGCTTTTTCCTATTGCGCGCCTCCCTCCCCCGGGCCGGTGCCCGTGATGCGGGTCGGACGCTTGCTTGCCCGTTTGGCTCGTCCCGGCTGTCTGTATTGCCCCTTCTTCAGCATGGCCGCCCCTAATTCCCCTGGGACCTTCTGCCTCCTGCAGTGGGTTTTACACGGTAGAGCTGCCCTTTTTCCCCTCCTCAGAGTCAACGGGCAGTAGGGGCCGCGGACTGGGAGGGGGGGGAAAAAGGGCAGATCTACTGCACGAGACCCAGTGTGGGATAGAGAAGGCGAAAGGGGAGTTTAAGGGCCAGGTGTGCTGCCTGACGGGGCAATAGAGGCGGCGGCAGTGTCCCATATTGCCTGACGGCCACTAGGCGCAGCAGTCTAGAGAGGGAGCCGCTTGGCGCCCCTTCGTCCCTGTTCTTGTCCCAGTCCCCTTTTGGGCTTCCCCACGCCCCTGTCCTCTGCTGCTCCGAGTGCCCGTTACGCCGTACAGGCTCCCCTTTGCCCGCTTCCCGTCTCGGCTCCAAGCTGGTGTTCCTTGGGCGGGGCCCGGGCCTCCTCTTGGCTGCCCTGCATCCATGCTCCTCCTAAGGGGTTGCTGTACGGTGTCGGTGCCCTTCCCTCTCCTGAGTCTCCTTAATGCTTCCTCCTTTCATACGGTAGAGCTGCCCCTTAGACGCTCTCTCCCTCTTCAGCACTGCTGCCTCGTTTTCCCCTGTGTGCATTATAGCTGCCCGAGTGGGCCTTGGTCTCTAGTGCCCCTTGTACAGGTGTGGGCCGTTTGGTCGCCGTCTGCTGCCCCTCTCCTGCTCTCCTCCCGCTATGGCCCTTTAGGCCGTTGACCTCACTCGTCCATCCCTCCTGGGTCCTCGCCTGTCCCCCCGCTGTTTGGGAGGCGATCCGCCGGGCCTCTCTGGCCCTTCCCCCCGCCCACTCCTGCCGCGCCCTAGTGGCCATTCTAAGGTATAGCGCTCCCCCTTCTCCTAGTCTCCTCCTAGTCAAGGTGCCTTTTGGTAACTGGGTTTGGTTCTTTAAAGGATTTGAAACTACAGACAGAGGAATACTCTTTTTAGGGTCAAACAAAGACTTTTTTATTTTTTCTATTTAAATCAATTTACTATTCTTGATTTTTTTTAAGACAATATAATATACAAAGAAAAAGTAAAAAAAAATAGTACAGTTAAAAAAAGCAAGAAATAAAAACTTCTCTTCCAGAGATGCCCTCCTGATTTACTTTTAAACAATTTATGGAGTTAACAAATATATAATATTTATGTTAAGAAAGATAGAAGCATTGCTTAGGTTCAGGAGATATTCTTTTGTTTATGTTTTTTCTGTCTTTGTGTTTTTCGTTGGAACTCACCACTGGTGTTCGTTCTTTTTTGGAGTTTATTTGTTCCCCTTTCGGAGCTTATGTACGGCAGCGAGATTCAGCGCCGGGGAGGGAGCTTTGGTTGATCAGACTTAGGATTTTGGATTCGCAACCCGTCCACTCTTGGTCTGTTTCAGCTAACTTTATATATCTTGTTTGGGTATTTTGGTACTCCTCCACTCGCTTGACAATTGCTGACATTAGATTTTTGTTGTCTTATTCTGGTTTTACAAAAACTTTCGTCTGCTCCTTTTGGGGTAATTAGCACTTTTGTTGCATACCTCTGTCTGAGTTATTTACTTCTTTAAAAGCGGCGGGGTTATTGTTGGTCATCTAATCAAATTTTGTTTTCATTTTTATCTCCTGTATCTCAGAATGCTGACTTGCTTTGACACTTACAATTAAACTAGTGCTCATTTGACATATTCTGGGTAGGCTTTAACACATCCTTTTGAGTCAAATGAGACACTTTAATTACAATAACTTTATTTCCCTCTGTGCTTGTGGATTTGCTATTTGCTCGTTTTCTATTTGTTTTATTTTCATAAATTTTATAGTTTGTTTTTGGGAAAAATTTTTACACATATAGAATATTCTTATTACAATTATTAATATTATTATTGTACAAATAATCTAAAACTCTTTTTTTGATATCAACATGGATAAAAAGTTTTAAACACTTGCTTTTTGTCGTCTTGTACTTTTTATACTTAATTGTTTTATCTAAATTATGTAATACGTTTACTATTGTTATGGGTGATTCGTTTACGTGTTTTACAGTTTGATTCTTGATTGCTAGCTTAATACATTTTCTAACTTTTAACAAAATGTTCTAATTTCGTTTCTTTACGTCTAGATTTATAACTTCTATTTTTTGTAAGTTTAGTTTTTGTATTGTGAAATGCTCTACTGGTAATATTACTTGGGTGTCTTGGAAAGTTTGTTTTGTTATGGCTTTCATTTCTTTTGTTAAAAATCGGATCTACGACACTATATTTTGTTCAGTAGTCTTATTGCTTTTTTTAGTGCAGTTGTAACTCATTTGTGTTAAGTTTTATAGTTTGTTTACATTACGAAAAGGTACGGTGACATTCATTTTAACTGGTATAACATAACATTTATTATGCATTATTTTTTTGCTTAACAATTGCTAAATTGAGTCACTACAGTGACAAACAATTAAATGGGTTTGGTTAGAGCTTATGTATTCTTTACATTTATTTGGTAACTAATTAATTTTACTCGTTAATGTGGACACAACTTTTTGTCTATTAAACAATGCTGGTTTACACATCTTGAACTTTTCTGAACTATTACATTAATGCTTAGGTGTAGAAACTATTCTTTTTCTTTATACTTCACTTGTTTCTTTATATCTTTCTTGTTGGTATAATTATTGCTTCTTATCTTATATTAATTCTATGGGATGTTATTTCATGACTGATTTGTGCTGTATCTGGTATTTTGACTAATGGTGCTTTTTTACTTATCCCTCTCTCATCTTTCTTAATTTTTTGCAATAATTTTTTTCTAAAACTACTACTACTACTACTACTGTACAAACTTATGCAATTTAGATTATTTAAATACATAGATATATTGTTACTTTATTCTTGTTTTATCGGCATTTGTATTAGATATGTTTACAGCTGTATTTACTTAATGTAATAATTTTGCCGTTTCAGCTTTTTCATGGTGACTATTATTTTTCTACTTAATGAATTAATTGCTAACAAATCTGGTTTTACATCCTCCTCCCATTGCTTTAATAATTTTTTTGGTTGCTTATATATCTTCTTTTCTTTTTTCGTGACTTTCATGTTGTGCAATTTATACTATGTTCTATTCTTTCTTTCTTTTTTATATGCTGGTTGCAATCTTATTATTACTCTTCCTGTTTTTGTTGGTTGTAAATTTGAGGGGGGTATTACAACTGTTAATGTTGGAAGGGTTGCATTACTATCTGATGTAGCTAAGGCTGTGGTTCCAGATAGTGGAATTGTTAACAAATGTGGTTTGGATCTATGGGTTGTGTGTTTCTGTTGGGTTGCTAATATTAAGCTATACGCCATATAATGGTGTTATGCTAAAGCTAAATAAACTTTGGTTTGGGGCTTGTATGCTTATCATTGTATGGGGGAGAGAGGGGGGAGTGTGCGCTTTCATATGATTTGTTTACTTAATTGTTCATGTTAGCTTTAATACTATACAAGCGGGACATATTCTAACTGGTATCATTTTGTTGAATTATAACTAGAGTTTGATTTACAGGCAGTCCCCGGGTTACGTACAAGATGGGGACTGTAGGTTTGTTCTTAAGTTGAATTTGTATGTAAGTCGGAACTGGTACATACTGTAGGGGGAAACTCTAGCCAAACATTTCTCCAGAGCTCAGTTTTATTCTCCCACACCTCACTTCCCTCAGTCCTTTATTCTCAAGCTGAGGTGTCTGCTGAGAAAAGCCGCTCCGCGTCTCCCTGGTCCGCTGGGGGGAAGCAGCGAGTGCGGGGTTGCCTCACCCCGTTTGTAAGTAGGGATCCGATGTAAGTCGGATCCATGTAACCCGGGGACTGCCTGTACTTCTTCTTTCCTAGTGGGGGTGGTATAGTTTATTTTACACACTTGCCACTGGGCTGGTTTGTTAGCTAATTTAGTTTGGGTGGTGGTGGTGTTTTTGACTTGGGTCTAGTTTTGTTGTAATGGATCATACTTACTATTTAAGCTGGTCTATCTTGCACTGTTAACGTGATTTTTAGTGATGATGAACAACTTGTAATATATAATCTTGTGGAACTGTTAATTTCATTCTTTACTACTTAGCTAATTATGGTGTGCTAATCTTTTTCTTGTTTTTGTTGTGATTACATAGGTGAATGGTAACTTTTTTGGTCTTTCTAATGCTACTCTTTTCTCTTTATTTTTCGTTGGCTATACAATCTATATTTTTTCTCTTTGCTTTATAGGAGGGCTTTTTTTAGTTTGGTTGCTGCTTGGGTTTTATATCTGGCTGTCGGCTTGTATGTTCATTTACATTTAATAAAACTGTATCTAATACTAGGTGTTAACCTTTAAAGGTGCTATTTTTAGTTGCTGTTTTAAGGTATCAGTTTTCTTTTCTGCTACTTTGTTGGATTGAGGATGGTATGGGAAATTTAAATGCTATGTTATGCCTTTTTCTATGGACTATTGTTCTAATTTTTTACTTCTAAATGGTGGGCTTCTATCTGATTGTATTATTTGTGGGCGTCTTTAAGCTGCTATTATTTTTTCTAAGGCTTTTAGTATGTGTTTTGCTTTTGGTTTTTTAAAAAGGAATTACTATAGTACTCTGATTTCTTAACTCTACCACAACTACTCGCTTTGGGTATTGTTTAGCACTCGGTAATGGTCTTATTATAAATCTGTTTGCTAATGGTTTCCTGGTTTATGATATTCTGGGTTATATGCTTTATTAGGCATATTTTAGCTGATTTATACGTTTAGTATTGTGACAAATTTTACAGGCTTTTATGTATTTTTTCATGTTCTTTTATTTTAATTCTTGATTCTCTTCCTGTATATATTGCTTTATCTATTCTCTTTCTTTTTGTGTCTTCAAAGTGGCTTGTGTATTCATGTAAGTATTTTATGAATGGATTTACTTCTTCTTTTTCTTTGTTTTTTTCTACTAACACTTTAAATTCTTGCAATTCTTTATCTAGTTGTTTGTGGTTAGTGTTGTATCTTTCTTTATGGCTAGGGATATGTTTTACTGATGTACCACTTACGTGATTTCTGATGATGGTCTATATTTCTCTCCACCCTGCATGTGTTTCAATGTCTGTGTTCTTTTTTAACAGTCTTTTTATACCATACATACTATCTATGCTTAATTTTTATGGTGACTTTCTTGTGTATGTTGTAATCTTATTCTAACTTTTTCTACTTCTGCTTCTTTTCTTTTAACACAATAAAGAACTTGTTTTCACATTTGGTACAGTAATATCTTGCTTTTGTTTTTCCCCCTTTCATGCTTTTATCTGTTAATATCTAGGGTGTTTCTGTTATTCTTGGTGTAGCTTTTGGGGCTTTAGGGCATTACATTTTTTCTTAGTTTAACATTTGACTAACTAGCTCGCTATAATACAGTTTTTCTTAAGTATTTGTCTGGCTTTCAAAGTTTGGTGGTATTATTTTTATGGTAAGCTATGCTAAAGCTGACACTTTTGGAGTGTGTAAAGTAAGACTTACACTTGTCATTAAAAAAGTACTTATCTTTTATTTTATTAAACTTATAATAGTTTTCTATATTCACTATAATGTTTTGGGGGTTTGTTAAATTGCAAAATCAATTTATCTACTTTTTCTTGTTTTTCTCTTTGTGTTACCCACTCTTCATTCTAGTTAATTTGTAATTCTCTTGGGGGTTTCTTAGGGTCTTACTTTTTTAATAGAGTGGGGTGTTACAAATTTTGGTTTAATTCTATTAAGGCTGCTTGGGCTTTTTCATTGTAGATAATTAAATCTTTCTTTCTTTCTTTTTAATAATTTCAATAAGGGTTTTATTTTATGTCTTAACTGTTGAATACTTGCTTCATTATAATTTACTATGCTTAAAACTTCTTGTAGCTGTTTGTGGGTTTTCGGAGGGTTATTTAACTACTTACTTACACCATTGGGGTAAGTTGTACTTATTGTTTTATTTTCTATCACTTGAATTCTTAGAAGGGAGTATTTACTTTGGGCTATAGTTACTTTTCTTTCGTTTATTTGCTATCTTTGAGTGGTTAAGTGTTCTATAGCTTCTTGTGTCTTGTCTCTTCTTAAAAGGTCATCTACATAGTATACTATTCGGGGATCTTGTTCTTAACTTTGTTGACTAAGGGTATACTTTATGGCATCTGTTGCTAATGTGCTGGTGAATTTTTATAACCTTGGGGGTAATGCGTTCCACCTATAGTATTTTCTTCTAATTGAAAAATTTAAGGTTCTTTTTTATAGGTATACTATAAAACATATCGTTTAAATCTATTAGTGCTCTTTATTTTAATTCTTCTTTTTCTTTTAAATATTGTTCTATAGTTGGTTTGTTTTGGGGGGGGGGGGTGGTAAAGGCAACTGGTTGTATTGCTTCATTTATTTTTCTATAATCTCTTTTCTCTTTTTTTCTTTTTTTTTTTTTGGTATTCTTTATGCTGGACTTTTATATTGGGTGTGTAATACTTGTTTAATTTATTAGTAACTCTTTTAATGACTGATTAATGGGTTCTTTTCTTTCTGCTTTTGTTGGTATACTATTCACCTTTTGTGACATGTAATTTTTCATTGGATATTTGTATTGATAATACTGTTTTTAAATTCTGTCGTATTGTTGGATTCTGTATTATTATATTTATGCTTAGTATATTCTTTTCTTTTAGTACTACTGTGGTTTTTGTTACATTCTGTTTTTGTTTTACTTTTATTACTTCTGGTTGATACATTTTATCTTCATTTAGTCTTGACGTTCATATTTTACGTTTTCTTTTTTAATGTGGTACTTTTGCTTCATTTATTATGGTTATTTGGGCTTTTGTATCTAATAACTATTTAAATTGTTCATAATTCTTGGTGTTCTAATTTAATACTTCAGCACTTATATAAATTCTATTATCTTTTTTTCTTGGATTGTTTCGGGGCTTCTGCTACTCGTTTTTTGATTTAGAGAATTTTTGTCTATTCCTGCTATCTTTTTTTTTTCTATTGCTGCTTGTTTCTGTTCTTGGGGCGTTATCTTTTTAAAATCTGGTTTACTGTATCTATTTCTTAACAGAAAACTAAATATGGCTTTTTCTTCTGTGTTTGGGTCTTTCCCCTTCTTCGGGGTTTGGAAATTTTCGCACGTTTTACGCGTGTCTCTCGGGGGATCGTATGTTGGTGCTGAGGTATGTTTGCGTACTACTTTTAAATCATTTATAGTTTCTAATATTCCCCAAACACTAGTCTTTGTTAGGGCTGTTGGCTACAATTTTAGGCTTTGGTTTCTTTCGTTCTCTTCTACTCTTTGCTATACTGTTTGTGGTGTTACTTTGTCTTCTTGTTATCAGACCTGGATCTTGTATATATTTAAATTGGTGAGGATCAGCTCTCTGTGCTGCTGTTAACTGTTTTTGGCTTTTTTCAACTAGTGCTAAAGTACACGGACCCCTTTAGTTGGATCTCATTTGTCGGCAGTTAAATATTTTCTTTTCTTTTTTTTAGCATATTTTATAAGGTCTTCTAGTACTTGTTAGTTGTTTGACTTGGCAATTTTAATATTTCTGGGCTACTTCTATTTCGGTACGGATCTGTCGCGTATCGGCTGTTCTTTCTAATATGTTTTGCAGTTTTTTCTAATTTGTTTCTTTAGATGGGGTTTTTTGTGTTACGTCTGGTAATAGTATTTTGCAATCTTTTAACTTTTATTTTGCTAGATCATTATTAGCTATTAAACATCTTAACTTTGAACATGTTACATGTAGGGTTATAGGTATGATTTTTTTCCCCTATTGCTAGAAGTGCTCTTATTTTGAGCATGTTTTTCTTCCCTTTCATCTTTATTACGATAGAACTAGTGGTTGAGAGGTTTTATACCTTCTGTTTTGTTTAACTTATCAAAAGGGCATCTTCTGCTCTTGTCAAATCCTGTTCGTGACGCCATTTTGGTAACTGGGTTTGGTTCTTTAAAGGATTTGAAACTACAGACAGAGGAATACTTTTTTTTTTTTAGGGTCAAACAGATTTTTTCTATTTACTTTATAATTAATTTTCTATTGAAATCAATTTACTATTTTTGATTTTTTAAGGCCATATAATATACAAAGAAAGTAGAAAAATAGTACAGTTAAAAAAAAAAAAAAAACCCCAAGAAATACTAACTTCTCTTACAGATATACACTCCTGATTTACTTTTAAACAATTTATGGAGTTAACAAATATATAATCTTTATGTTAAGAAAGATAGAAGCTTTGCTTAGATTCAGGAGATATTCTTTTCTTTGTTTTTTCTTTCCTTAGATTTTTTGTTGCAACTTACGACTGGTGTTCGTTCTTTTTTTAGAGTTTATTTGTTCCCCTTTCGGAGCTTATGTACGGCAGCGAGATTCAGCGCCAAAGAGGGAGCTTTAGTTGATTAAATTTAGTTTTTTAGATTCGCAACCCGTCCACTCTTAGTCTGTTTCAGCTAACTTGTTTTAGTATTTTTAGTACTCCTCCACTCGCTTGACAATTGCTGACATTAGATTTTTGTTGTCTTATTCTGCTTTTACAAAAACTTTCGTCTGCTCCTTTTGAGGTAATTAGCACATTTGTTGCATACTGCTGTCTGAGTTACTTACTCGTTTAAAAGCGGCGGGGTTATTGTTGGTCATCTAATCAAATTTTGTTTTCATTTTTATCTCCTGTATCTCACAATGCTGCCTCTCTTTGACAGTTACAATTAAACTAGTGCTCATTTGACATATTCCAAGTAAGCTTCAACACATCCTTTTCACAGTAGGCAAAAGAGACGGCCCTTTTCTCTTTGACACGCTTCTTCTGTCTGCAGTGCCCGCGAGCTCCTAGAGCTGCCCTGTCCCTGCTTTTCAGCGTCTGTGTCCACCAGGGCAGCATAGCACGCACTCCTTTTAGTCCTTTTCTGCCCCGGGTGCCCCTTCGCACTCTCTCCTTCCGCTCTGGCCCCAAGTGCCCAGCATATAGGTGGGCCTCTTTGCCCCCTTAGCCGCATAAACACCTCCTCTCCTCCCGCTATGGCCTTTTAGGCCCTGGACCTCACCCGTCCCTCCTTGAGCCTCGGCTCTCCCTAGCGTCTTGTGAGGCCGAGGAAGTGTCCTCTGCTGAGCCCTGGTGACCATTCCGCAGTTTGGCCTCCCCTTTTTCCTATTGCGCGCCCCCCCCCCCCCCCCTCCGGGGCCGGTACCCGTGATGCGGGTCGGGCGCTTGCTTGCCCGCTCGGCGCGTCCCGGCTGTCTGTATTGCCCCCTTCTTCAGCGTGGCCGCCCCTAATTCCCCTGGGACCTTCTGCCTCCTGCAGTGGCCTTTACGCGGTAGAGCTGCCCTTTTTCCCCTCCTCAGAGTCAACGGGCAGTAGGGGCCGCGGACTGGGAGGGGGGGGGGAAAGGGCAGCTCTACTGCACGAGACCCAGTGTGGGATAGAGAAGGCGAAAGGGGAGTTTAGGGGCCAGGTGTGCTGCATGACGGGGCAATAGAGGCGGCGGCGGCAGTGTCCGTGTTGCCTGACGGCCACTAGGGAGCCGCTTGGCGCCCTCTAGTCCCTTTTCTGGACCCAGTCCCCTTTTGGCTTCCCCATGCCCCTGTCCTCTGCTGCTCCGAGTGCCCGTTACGCCGTACAGGCTCCCCTTTGCCCGCTTCCCTTCTCGGCTCCAAGCTGCTGTTCCTTGGGCGTGGCCCGGGCCTCCTCTTGGCTGCCCTGCATCCATGCTCCTCCTAAGGGGTGCTGTACGGTGTCGGTGCCCTTCCCTCTCCTGAGTCTCCTTAATGCTTCCTCCTTTCATACGGTAGGGCTGCCCCTTAGACACTCTCTCCCTCTTCAGTACTGCTGCCTGGCTTTCCCCTCAGGCCCTGTGTGCATTATAGCTGCCCGCGTGGGCCTTGCCTGTCGCCTTGGCCCCTAGTGCCCGTTGTACAGGTGTGGCCGTTGGGTTGCCCTCTGCTGCCCCTTAGGCTGGGCAGCGGCCCCTTTCCTGCTCTCCTCCCGCTATGGCCCTTTAGACCGTTGACCTCACCCGTCCATCCCTCCTGGCTCCTCGCCTGTCCCCGCTGTTTGGGAGGCGAACCACCGGGCCTCGCTGGCCCTTCCCCCCCACTCGCTTCTGCCGCGCCCTAGTGGCCATTCTAAGGTATAGCGCCCCCCTTCTCCCGTGTCCCCTTTCCCCCAGTTGCCACCAGGGCAGGATAGCACGCACTCCTTTTAGTACTTTTCTTACCTAGGTGCCCGTTCCCTCTCTCCTTCCACTCTGGCCCCTAGTGCCCGGCATAGAGGTCTGCTTAGTAGGCAGCAGGGTAGCACCATCATGCCATTTTTGAAGGGTTTTTTTTTTTTGGTCTCTCGTGCTCTTTTCCCCTGTACTTTTCTTCCTTCCTTTTCTCCCTACTCTAATGGGTCATGATAGTGTGTCAGGTGCCCTTCCTTCTCCTCAGTCTCCTAAGGGTTAAGTTCTTAGCACATGTTTTCAGCCCAGTGCCCCATTACTAGATTTTAAAGGGAGCAGCCAGATAACTGCTGCGTCCACAGGGGGTTGTGTACGTAGGAGCCGATGTGAGGTGTGAAATGAAAGCTTATGTTCTAATGATTCTGTGTGTGTGGTTCATGTACTTTTATGATGTCTATATGTTGAATTATGGATATGGACTTTGTGCTGATACTGGCCTGAAGTGCCTTTTTATAGGGACGGATGTCCAGTCAATGACTCTGGTAATTAGCAATGGCTCTCAAGGTGCCCAATACACACTTGCAGAATGTGTCTGGGACCGTCAAGCCAGCCAATATCATAGCTTGTGACATGAGACTAAGGGATAGGTCACTTGGCCATGTCACCTGCTCCAGCTTGGAAGATACCAGGGGAGAATATAAAACGCCATGAGGTGGACTGCATCTTGCCTTCAAATCTGCTACTGATTCCAGATGCAGCCTTGCCAGGAACAGCGAGACTGGAAGACTTGTTGGCCCATCCTGACATAGGATGTAAACCAGAGACTTTTAAGATAGCAGTTTGTGACATGTCTGCCTGGAGCCTGCATTGAGAATTTGGTGATTCAATGCATGTAATGTATTCTCCTTAACAACCTTACTCTCGTGCTTTTCTTTCTTTTATTAATAAACCTTTAGGTTTTAGATTCTGAAGGATTGGCTCAGCGTGATCTTGTGGGTAAGATCCGAAGTATAAACTGACCGGGGATTTGTGGATGGTTCTTTGGGACTGGAAAGACCTGTTTGGGGTAGGTGAGATTTGGTTCTATCACCCCCTCACCTGTGTGCAGACTTGGGGCTGATTGTGGCGCACGGAGAGTTGGGGTGTCAGAGGGGTTTTGCTCTTGAGGTTTCCTGCTGTGGTTGGATTGGCAGCTGAAGTGCTCTGCCTGACTGGTATATGACCTGTTTGCAAATAGTCTCCAGTCTGGGGCTGTAATGAGCCGCCCTGGGTTTTGAGCAATTCGCCCTCAGTGGATGCCCTCAGCAGTGCCCAGACCCGGCCTGGTCCATCACGCCCATTGAGTATTTTAGGAACCGCTTTATCCTCTGCAGTCTAGTCCCAAATGTGACCGTTTGCATTCCGTAATAGGTCTTAAGTAATGTTGCCATTGGCTTTTGCTTGTTGCCTGAGGAGGAGACAAAGGCCGTATGTTCCTTCAGAATACCCAGTGTAACACGTGAAAGCAAGGCCAGTTTTTTAAGTCTGTCTTCATATAGGTACTGTTGTATAGATTTTCTGCCTTGTTGTTTGTCTGCACTCTTTCTAGTTTGTGATCGTCTTCAATGAAACGTAGTTCCAGAAACTGGATGCCATATTGAAATGGACGCCTGATTGCTGAGGACTGGAATAGAAGAATTATGGTAAGTCTCCCACTATTCACTGCGTACGTCTTCTGCCATTAGTGCTTTTTAGGAGATATAGCTGCCCCCTTCTGCTACTCCCGGTTCCCCGATAAAAGATATAACCTCCTCTTTTCCCTATTGATTGTAATGTGTCCTAATGCCAACAGGAGCTGGAGCTGTCCCCCTACTCCTTGTGCCCGTTTTTGAATATGGCCTCTCCCTCTCTCTTTTCATTGTGGGATCCTTCCTCTTCAGTAGGAAGCCTTGCCATCTAACATTTCGCTGTTGGTTCTGTTTCCACATACACACACACACACACAGCTGTTCTGGACTTAGCATCTTGACTCACAAAGGTACTTAGACACAAACTCAGGAGTTGAAGTGTGAATCTGAATTCAGGTGTCTAAATTCCAGTTTTACTCTGCCACTGAACCTTATAGGCACCTAAGTTGACTTGGCGCCTGAGCTTTCAGAGTAGATGTTCCCCGCAAGCCTATCTTTCTGATTCCTCACAGATGATAGATCACCTCACTAGCACTCCAGATGCCTATTGCCCATCAAAACCCCAATGGAAAACAGGAGTTCACCTGCCAATTGCACATGTGGGGGCCCATCTGAAAAGTTGGTTCCTAGGCCGTTTTGCATTCATAATCTGGGCAGCGAAGACTGTATCACCATCGGCTTTACAAGCCAGGGGTCAGTGCTCTCCCCAAACTGAGAGTTTAAGGTTCAGTTCTCCCCTTTGCCTGGTTCTCAGGCTAGTGTCATTCTGAGGCGGTGTCTACACTAAAATTAAGTTCAATGGCTGTGGACATACCCAGTCACTGTGTCGGTGCAGTACATCCTCACTAGCAGTGCTAGCATTGATGCAGAGCGCAGTGCACCGTGTGACAAAGGACATTTGTCCCAGGTTTTGTCACCGTGCCTGTGACCTGCACAGCACAGGCAGATACATGACCCTGGTCGCCCTGGCAACCACAATCCAAGGGCCCTCACCAGCCTTGTTAATGTTAGTGAGTGTGATATGTTCTTACTGTTTTCCTTTAATCCTAGATAATGGGCCCAGGACCCAAGGATCATCACGCCAGCTTGAGGCGGCATCGTCCTCCTGTATACGCATCATAACTTTTTTAGACAAAAGTTGCCATTGAATTGTCTGGCTTTTTTTGTTTGGTTTACTTAGCTTGTTAGGAATAACTACCTGTATTACTGATAAGAAGTTTAATTGGCGATGGGCGGAGTTGCTGTGTAACCTTCATAGTAGATTGGCTTATGTGCTCATTTGGTCTTGCTGCTAGAACCTATGGAATTGCTTGCCCTCCGTCCGCCGCGCCCCTCCTCCCCGATATAATGTATTGTAATGTTTTGCTTAACCAGTGTGTTCCAGCTTAACCCCTGGTTCTCGCTCGACCAGTGCTGTGTGTAATAAATCCTCCGACTTGTTTTCACCACATCCAGAGTGTTGAGACCTTATTCCTAACAAGTAGCTACATCTACTTGAGCTGTGCCGGAAAGGTGCCCTCGAGCCCAGATCCCACACTCCTGCACCCTCCTTCCTGCCCAGACTCCATATGTACACTCCAACTCCTGCCCAGACCCTCCACACTCCTGCAACGGTCCCTATTTCCAGACTCTGCAGCCCCATCCCGCTCCTGCACCCTTCTTCCTGCCCATAACCCTGCACCACCACACTCTAGCACCCTCTCACGCCCAGACCCCACACCTTCCCCCCCCCCCAGCCTGCTCCTGAACCCTCTCTCCTGCCCGCATTCTATGTTCCTGGCTCGCGCCCCCTCCCCCCCGCCAGACCTTGCTCTGGCAGCACACGGAGCCCCCCTCATTTTTGATCCCATCTTAGACACTAGCAGGGCCCCACAACTTCCACTAGCCCCAGCCTAAGGCAGACTTTTGAAAAACATGGTCAAAAAGTATTGCTTGTTTGCCATTGATATCGGGGTGGGAGTAAACTGCATCATGAGAGGTCTAAGGCAGGTTCCAATAACCCCTGTGACAATGTGCAAGTCTCATAAGGTTTTGCAAGTCTTTCCTACAATTGCTTGCAGCTAGGGTGTGTGGCTGGCTTGGGGGGGGGGGGAGAAGAAGTCATGTTCCCACCAAGATTTTTCCATCCCTGAGCAGAGTGAGTTTTGTCTTGTGTGCCAATATTGAGGTCACATGTGCTTGTTCAGACCTGTGCCACCCTCCTCATTAATGTATATCTTAGTATATATTTTAAATTGTTATATAAGCAGGAATACTCCAACAAGGGATAGTTAAAAATGGGGGGGGGGGGAGAGGGGGCTAAAGTTGTTGAGCAAGAAAAAGGACACCAAGAGTTAAATTAAAAAAAAAAATATTAAAAAAGTATGGCCCCTTTAAGAAATGCTTTTGAGGCTTTTTGGCCCTAACAGGTTGCTTGTCTTCCTGTGCTGGGACAGGACAGCTCCCCTGTGGAACCAGGTAAGCCCCTGGGGTTTTTGTCTCCTGGCCAGAAAATACCAGACACTTTAGGTATTTTAAAATACCTAAGTCCGGTGTTGTCTGATTTTTTTGCCAGACGGGTGAAAATACCAGGTGGTCAGGTTCAATACCAGACACCTGGCAACCCTACACCATTTCGCCAACACCACCCCCATCTGAGCCCTGCCGCCATCCTGACCTTGCTCCTCTGCCCAGCAGCTTCCTGCTATGGGCTCCTGTGTGGGATACACTTGCCTTCTCCGTTGGAGCTTTCCCAGCGGCGTGGGGTCCATGCGGCCTGACCTGTGTGCAGCTAGGCAGCCACCATGGGGCTCTGGCACCAGCTCCAGCCTTGGAGAAGTGCTGAAGCTGGGGCAGGGCCGCATGATGGGAAACTGCCCTGTATGCCAAGTCCGGAGCTCAGGTGGTGGCTTGGCTGTTCCTGGGGCTGCAGTGTTGTTTTTAGCAGTTCAAATTAATCAGGATGCTATAGTTCCTGTCTCCTGGCCCCGCTTAAAGCCGCAGGCACCCTGACTAAGCCTTGTGGCAGGAAGCAATACAGCCTAATAGACACACAGGGGTGCAAGGGTGTTGAGGCTGTCATGTTACTGGATTTTAAGGGGATCAGACAGGTCACTGCTGCATCCATGGGGGGGGGGGGGGGGAGACGGACGGGACGGGACGTGTTTGCCCCCAAAGCCTGTACAAAGGGGGCCCAATGAGGTGTCAAATTAAAGTTTATGTTCTATTAATTCTGTATGTTCATTTACTTGTATGATATCTGTATGTGGAATTTTAAATATGTATTCTGTGCTTCTACTGGAAGATTGTCTGAGACAGATCAAAGGCCCAGGAAAGTTCAGTCAGTAACCATGCTAATTAGCAAGGCTCTCAGAGAGGCCAATACACGTGTGAAGAATGTGTCTGGGACCTGCAAACCAGCCAATAGCATGACTGCTGACTTGGAACACAAGGATAGGTCACTGAGCCATGTGACCTGCTCCAGCTTTGAAGACACCAGGGATGGATATAAAAGGCACGCTCCATCTTCCCTTGAATTCCGCCCCGATCTCCGATGCAGCCTTGTGAGGAATACTGAACCGGGAAGAATCTTTCACCCATAGGATGTACACCGGAGACTTTTAAGATAGCAGTTAGCAGAGATGTTACAAAGAGCCTGCACCGAGAACTCAGTGATTCGGCGCATGTAATGTATCCTCCTTAACAACCTTGCACTCATGCTTTTTTCTTTTAATAATAAACTTTTAGATTCTAAAGGATTGGCTCAGCGTGATCTTGTGGACAAGATCCAAAGAGCAACTGACTGGGAATTTGTGGCTGGTTCTTTGGGACAGGAAAAAGGGGTTCTATAATCCCTCACCTGGGTGTTAAGCCTGGGGCTGATTGTGGCATAGAGAGAGCTGGAGTGCATGAGCCGTTTTTCTCATGAGGCTTCCCGCTGGTGGGATTGGCAGCTGAAGCGCTGGGTGTTCAAGGGTTTGTGGCCTATTTGGGAAGGGTCTCCAGCCAGGGACTGTAAGGAGCCCTGAGGATCTGGCCCGGTCTAGAACAGGCTCAGAGTCAGCAATACAGGCTCATGAGCGCTAGGGGACCTAATGGTGTTGCGTGCTGACAGCAATACAGGCTAATGGTGTAAGGGGCTCAGATAGCAATACAGCCGACTAGGCACAAAGGTATTGGAGGCTGACACGGCAATACAACCTAAGGAGCACTCGGGGACCCGATGGCGATACAGGCTTATGGGCAAAAGGGGACGCACTGGTGTTGGGGGCTTAGAGACAGCAGTACAGACTAATGGGCACGCATTTCCGTAATAGTGTTGGGGGCTCAGTCAGCATTACTGCTTCACGGGCATGATGGTTTTTGGGGACTCTCACGGAGCAATAAAGCCTAGTGCGCACAAGGGTGCACAATAGTGCTGGAACCTGAAACCGCAATACAGCATAATGGGTGCAACGGTGTTAGGTGATGAGAGCCAGCAAAGCATCCGAATACCCACGAGGGGGCAAAATGCTGTTAGGGGTTCAGACAGCAATACAGACTATGGGACACTGGAGGGGGGCGAAATGGTGCTGGGGCCTCAGTGGTAGCAATGCTGTCTAATGGGCACATGAGGGGCAGTGTTTTTAGGTGCTCAGAGACAGCAATACTGTCTAATGGGCACAAGGGGGCGCAATGGTATTAGTTGATCAGAGACCGCAATACAGCCACATAGGCAGAAGAGGGCGTAATGGTGGTGTGACCACAGAGACAGCAATACAGGAAAATGTGCACAAGAGGGCGCAATGGTGGTAGGTGATCAGAGCGAGCAATACCGTCTAATGGGCACAAGGGGGCGCAATGGTGTTAGCTGATCAGAGACAGTAATGCAACCTCATGGGCAGAAGAGGGCGTAATGGTGTTCTGGGCACGAACAGATAAGTAATAGGGGGCGGAATGCTGTTGCGGGCTGAGAGAGACCAATACAGCCTCATGGGCACAAGGGGGCGCAGGGGTGTTGGGGAGGCTCAGACAGCAATACTGTCTAATGGGCACAAGAGGGTGCAATGGTGTTAGCTGACCAGAGAGCAATACCGCCTAATGGGGCGCAATGCTTCTGGAGACAGCAATACGTTCTAATGGACACAAGGGGGCGCAATGGTCTTAGGTGACCGGAGAGAGCAATACAGCCTCATGGGTAGAAGAGGGCGTAATGGTGTTGGGGGCTCTGAGGCAGCAATACAGGCTAATAGGCACTAGGGGTTGCGAGCTGCGAGAGACCAATACGTCCTAGTACTAGCCACAAGGGGGCAAAATGCTGTTAGGGGCTCAGAGACAGCAATACAGACTAACGGGCACGAGGGAGGAGGCGAAATGGTGCTGCGGGCTCAGTGATAGCAATACAGAGACAGCAATACTGTCTAATGGGCACAAGAGGGTGCAGTGTTTTTAGGTGCTCAGAGAGCAATACTTTCTCATTGGCACAAGGGGGAGTAATGGTGTTGGTGGCTGAGAAACAGCAACACTGTGTAACGGGCGCTAGGGGGCGACTCAGAGACAGCAAAAGAAGGACATGAGCACAAGGGGGCGCCGTAGTGTTATGCGGTCAGACGGCAGTGGAGGCTGATACACACGGAGGGCTGCAAGAGTGCTGCGGGCTCAGTGATAGCAATACAGACTAACGGGCACGGGGGGAGCGAAATGGTGCTGGAGGCTCAGTGAGAGCAATACAGACTAATAGGCGCTAGGGGGCGCATTGGCGTTGCGGGCCGAGGGACAGCAATACAGTCTAAAGGGCACAAGGGGGCGGAATTCTCTTAGGTGCTCAGAGACAGCAATACAGACTAATAGGCACTAGGGGGCGCGTTGGCGTTGCGGGCCGAGGGACAGCAATACAGGCTAACGGCCACAAGGGGGCGCAATTGCCTTAGGTGCTCAGAGACAGCAATACGGGATAATGGCCACAAGAGGGCGCAATTGCCTTAGGTGCTCAGAGACAGCAATACAGGATAATGGCCACAAGGGGGCGCAATTGCCTTAGGTGCTCAGAGACAGCAATACAGGCTAATGGCCACAAGGGGGCGCAATTGTCTAAGGTGCGCAGAGACAGCAATACAGACTAATAGGCACTAGGGGGCGCGATGGAGTTCCGGACCGAGGGACAGCAATACAGGCTAACGGCCACAAGGGGGCGCAATTGCCTTAGGTGCGCAGAGGCAGCAATACAGGATAATGGCCACAAGGGGGCGCAATTGCCTTAGGTGCTCAGAGACAGCAATACAGGATAATGGGCACAAGGGGGCGCGTTGGCGTTGGGGACTGAGGGACAGCAATACAGGCTAATGGCCACAAGGGGGCGCAATTGTCTTAGGTGCTCAGAGACAGCAATACAGGATAATGGCCACAAGAGGGCGCAATTGCCTTAGGTGCTCAGAGACAGCAATACAGGATAATGGCCACAAGGGGGCGCAATTGCCTTAGGTGCTCAGAGACAGCAATACAGACTAATAGGCACAAGGGGGCGCGTTGGCGTTGCGGGCCGAGGGACAGCAATACAGGCTAATGGCCACAAGGGGGCGCAATTGCCTTAGGTGCGCAGAGACAGCAATACAGGATAATGGCCACAAGGGGGCGCAATTGCCTTAGGTGCTCAGAGACAGCAATACAGACTAATAGGCACTAGGGGGCGCGTTGGCGTTGCGGGCCGAGGGACAGCAATACAGGCTAACGGCCACAAGGGGGCGCAATTGACTTAGGTGCGCAGAGACAGCAATACAGGATAATGGCCACAAGGGGGCGCAATTGCCTTAGGTGCTCAGAGACAGCAATACAGGATAATGGGCACAAGGGGGCGCGTTGGCGTTGCGGGCCGAGGGACAGCAATACAGGCTAACGGCCACAAGGGGGCGCAATTGCCTTAGGTGCTCAGAGACAGCAATACAGGATAATGGCCACAAGGGGGCGCAATTGCCTTAGGTGCTCAGAGACAGCAATACAGGATAATGGGCACAAGGGGGTGCGTTGGCGTTGCGGGCGGAGGGACAGCAATACAGGCTAACGGCCACAAGGGGGCGCAATTGCCTTAGGTGCGCAGAGACAGCAATACAGGATAATGGCCACAAGGGGGCGCAATTGCCTTAGGTGCTCAGAGACAGCAATACAGGATAATGGGCACAAGGGGGCGCAATTGTCTTAGGTGCTCAGAGACAGCAATACAGACTAATAGGCACTAGGGGGCGCGTTGGCGTTGCCGGCTGAGGGACAGCAATAGAGGCTAATGGCCACAAGGGGGCGCAATTGCCTTAGGTGCTCAGAGACAGCAATACAGACTAATAGGCACTAGGGGGCGCGTTGGCGTTGCGGGCCGAGGGACAGCAATACAGGCTAACGGCCACAAGGGGGCGCAATTGTCTAAGGTGCGCAGAGACAGCAATACAGGATAATGGCCACAAGGGGGCGCAATTGCCTTAGGTGCTCAGAGACAGCAATACAGGATAATGGCCACAAGGGGGCGCAATTGTCTTAGGTGCTCAGAGACAGCAATACAGGATAATGGCCACAAGGGGGCGCAATTGCCTTAGGTGCTCAGAGACAGCAATACAGACTAATAGGCACTAGGGGGCGCGTTGGCGTTGCGGGCCGAGGGACAGCAATACAGGCTAACGGCCACAAGGGGGCGCAATTGACTTAGGTGCGCAGAGACAGCAATACAGGATAATGGCCACAAGGGGGCGCAATTGCCTTAGGTGCTCAGAGACAGCAATACAGGATAATGGGCACAAGGGGGCGCGTTGGCGTTGGGGACTGAGGGACAGCAATACAGGCTAATGGCCACAAGGGGGCGCAATTGTCTTAGGTGCTCAGAGACAGCAATACAGGATAATGGCCACAAGAGGGCGCAATTGCCTTAGGTGCTCAGAGACAGCAATACAGGATAATGGCCACAAGGGGGCGCAATTGCCTTAGGTGCTCAGAGACAGCAATACAGACTAACGGGTAGGGGGGGGCGAAATGGTGCTGGGGGCTCAGTGATAGCAATCCAGACTAATAGGCACTAGGGGGCGGATTGGCGTTGCGGGCTGAGGGACAGCAATACAGTCTAAAGGGCACAAGGGGGCGGAATTGTCTTAGTGGCTCAGAGACAGCAATACAGACTAATAGGCACTAGGGGGCGCAATCGTGTTGCGCGCCGAGAAAGACCAATACAGCCTCATGGGCACAAGAGGGCGCAATGGTGTTGGGGGCTCAGAGACAGCAATCCAGGCTGCCCGACACTCACTAAGGGGTGTAGAATAGTGATAGAAATGTAGCCGTGTTAGTCTGGGGTAGCTGAAGCAAAACGCAGGACAATGTAGCACTTTAAAGACTAACAAGATGGTTTATTAGATGATGAGCTTTCGCGGGCCAGACCCACTTCCTCAGAGGTCTGGCCCACGAAAGCTCATCACCTCATAAACCATCTTGATAGTCTTTAAAGTGCTACATTGTCCTGCATTTTGCTAAGGGGTGTAGAGAGGTGAAAATGGGTTAAGAGGTGTCTATATAGCTAGCACTAAGGGAACGAGCGGCAGGAGTGTGAAATGGAGGCGGAACGGTCCGTGGCTCTGAAACACTCTGACATTTGAGGGCCAAGGCTGTGGCCGTTGGCGAGGGAGTTTGTGGAAGAGAAGCCCGGTGGCATGCCATGCCATGTCCTGGCACTAGGGCTCAATGGCAGGCCTTGCACCGGTAGTTTTCTGCTGTATTTAATGCCGCCTGGCCGTGTGTGACCAAGGGCGGAATTTTGGGCGGGTAGGGGAGGCAGCAGCCGTGCGCTCCGGGAGGCGGCTTGCTCTTCATCCCGTACCCGCACGCTACGGGAGCGAGGGGAACGTAAGCAAGGAACGCAAGTGCTATCCCCTCGCTCCCTTAGCGTCTGGGCACGGGAGGAAAAGCAACCTGCGTCCGTCCCGCCGCCGCCCCCGCCCGCCCGCCCGAAATTCCACCCTTGGCTAAATCCCTTAGCTAAATGACCATAAAAAAACCCAGGGACAAACGGCTTTCAGTGACACCGATGTAACTGCTCCAAATCAGAGGAGCTAGTTCAGATTCACACCAGTGTCTGAGGACAAAAAGTCAAGTTGAAAGGACTCCTGCGCTTTGATACGCGAGAACTGGCTCTTCCCTGCAGAGGAAGGCGTGGCTAGAGCACGAGACCTTCACGTGACCGAGAGAGGCGCGAGCAAAGGAGCCAATCAAAGAGAGGCGTCTGAAAGCAGCCAATCAGAGCCTCGCCGGGACATATAAAAGGAGCTGCAGCAGAGGTGAGCGCTATTTGCCGGTGGGGACTCCGAAAGTGAGGCTGGCGTCTGTGATGAGACTTGAGCGCTGCCGTTTTCGTTCCGCTGCTTCGTGAGTATTCCCCTCCCGTTGGGCCTGGAGTCTCCCCTTCGGCTGGGACCCTGCCCTGCATCCCTCACCCGCTCGGCCTAAAAACCCGTGCGCCTGGGGCCTGACTCTGCCTTGGGTGCCGTCCCACATGGGGGCGGCCGGGCCCGCGGCGTCCGGCCGCTTTTCCCCGGGGGCTGCGGGGCGGCCGGGCCCGCGGCGTCCGGCCGCTTTTCCCCGGGGGCTGCGGGGCGGCCGGGCCCGCGGCGTCCGGCCGCTTTTCCCCGGGGGCTGCGGGGCGGCCGGGCCCGCGGCGTCCGGCCGCTTTTCCCCGGGGGCTGCGGGGCGGCCGGGCCCGCGGCGTCCGGCCGCTTTTCCCCGGGGGCTGCGGGGCGGCCGGGCCCGCGGCGTCCGGCCGCTTTTCCCCGGGGGCTGCGGGGCGGCCGGGCCCGCGGCGTCCGGCCGCTTTTCCCCGGGGGCTGCGGGGCGGCCGGGCCCGCGGCGTCGGGCCGCCTTTCCCCGGGGGCTGCGGGGCCTCCTGAGCGCAAGGGTCGGAGGTGAGGGCGGATCCTATGTACGTTGCTCTTCACGGTACTGCTCTCTCTCTCTCTCTCCCCTCAGGGTGCTAGGTCCGGCGCTCATTGACTGGCGGGAGTGGAGCGGGGACTTTGCAACTGTACTACATTACAGCTAGGAAGCTCTGGACTTTAGTTTAAGGGGTGGTTGCTGTGCTTAGGGGGCACTAGGAGCAGCAACGTGCACTACGGGAGACTTCCCCTCTTTCGCTCTGTGCTGACTATTAACCAGGGTGGCCACCTCTTTTTTCCTCCTTCCTGCCCCACAATATCACTCTCTGCCTCTGTCTAGTGTGTGTTAGGCAACCTAACATTTTCTCCTTGACTCTCTGCTTGCTGACCTGTGCCTGGTATATTAGAAGTGTATGTCTCTCCTCATCCTCTCGCCTTTATCTCTATGCCTCATCTGTTGTATTCAGGAGACTTTGTTCAGTTTAGCTGCCGCTTCCTGCCTATGGAAGCTCTCCTGTCCCTTTGTGCAATCTACCTGCTCCTCCTTCTCCCTTCCGCTCTTGGCTCTCTTCCACCCTAGTGCCCTGTGAAAACTATAACAGCTCTTTTTCCCCCCTTTCACCTCTGCTGGCTTCGTTTCCCCATTAGCTTTATAAGTGCCCCTTTGTCTTCAGTCATTTGCCCCTACTGCCCATTGTGTAGCAAAGCCTTCCATTTCTCCATCTGGTGCCCCTAAAGCCTGTTCCTCGGGATAGCCACCCTTCCTCCCACTCCTGCCTCGGGGGGCGTCCATGAGGCGCATTACCGTCCTTTTCTCCACTTTCCTTTCAGCTGTACTTAGTCCTGGTGTTGAGGTAGTTTGAGCCCCTGTCTCCTCTCAGTTTTTAATGGCCCTTGTGGGCTATAGTTGCCTCTGCTCCCCTTTCACTGTCTGCTGTCCTTCCTGCCCTTTTTGCAAGAGAGCTGCCCCTTTCTTGCCCCCCCGTAGCGGCTATGAAATAAGGGCGTCCTTTTCCCGCTTGTTCTTCATTATTGAGCCTATCCTCCCTCGGTCCCCTTTCATCCTCTGCGTGCCCTGGTGGGCGTTAAAATGTGGGTTTTGCCTCCTTCTCGCCTCCTCAGTCCGCTGCCCCTACAGCCCGTTGACTCTGAGGAGGGGACAGGGCAGCTTTACTGCATAACGACGCCCCCTATGGCGTGGAGAGGGTAAACGGGGGTGAGGGGCGGGTCTCTGCACAGTGGACACTAGGAGCGGTAATGTAGTAGGAGGGCTCTTTGCCCTCTTGAACTCTCTGCTGCCCCTAGCGTCCATTAGCTTGTAAAGGGGGGGGAAACGGGACAATGGGCCTCACCCCCTGTGCTGTCCCCTAGTGGCCGTTGGGAGGTATAACATGTCTTCCTTCCCTCTTTTGCCCTGAGTGAGGGTTGGTTATGGAGGCTAGGCCGCCCCTGTTTTCTGCCCTGAGTTGTGCCTCTTAGCCTTTCGATCTGCCTTTCCCGCCTTTTGACCCTCTTGCCCCTTTCCTCGACCTTTCCCTGTTGTCCTAGTGCCCGTTGTACTTGAACTGCCTTCTTTTTCCCCTTCTCCCTCTCTGCTCCCCATTGTGCGTGTTACGGCCACCCTCCTCAATTTGCTCCCTCTATTGCTGTTGTGTGGTATACAAGTGCTTTTGCTCGGAGCTGACTATTAACCGGGGTGGCCTACTCTTTTTTCCTCCTCCCCGCCCCGCTATTTCACACTCTGCCTCTGCCTAGTGCGTGTTAGGCAACCTAACCTTTTCTCCTTGACTGTCTGCTCTCCTGTGCCTCTTACGTTAGAAATGTGTCTCTCTCCTCCTCCCCCCCCTTTACCTCTATGCCTCATCTGTTGTATCCAGGAGACCTTGTTCAGTTTAGCTGCCGCTTCCTCCCTATAGAAGCTCTCCTTCCCCTTTGTGTGCTTTGTGCAATCTACCTGCTCCTCCTTCTCCCTTCCGCTCTTGGCTCTCTTCCACCCTAGTGCCCTGTGTAAACAATAACAGCTCTCTTCCCCCCTTTCACCTCTGCTGTGTTCGTTTCCCCATTAGCTTTATAAGTGCCCCTTTGTCTTCAGTCATTTGCCCCTACTGCCCATTGTGTAGTAAAGCCTTCCATTTTGCCATCTGGTGCCCCTAAAGCCTGTTCCTCAGGATAGCCACCCTTCCTTCCACTCCTGCCTCGGGGGGCGTCCATGAGGCGCATAACCGTCCTTTTCTCCACTTTGCTTTCAGCTGTACTTAGTCGTGGTGTTGAGGTAGTTGGAGCCCCTGTCTCCTCTCAGTTTTTAATGGCCCTTGTGGGCTATAGTTGCCTCTGCTCCCCTTTCACTGTCTGCTGTCCTTCCTGCCCTTTTTGCAAGAGAGCTGCCCCTTTCTTGCCCCCGGTAGCGGCTATGAAATAAGGGCGTCCTTTTCCCGCTTGTTCTTCATTATTGAGCCTATCCTCCCTCGGTCCCCTTTCATCCTCTGCGTGCCCTGGTGGGCGTTAAAATGTGGGTTTTGCCTCCTTCTCGCCTCCTCAGTCCGCTGCCCCTACAGCCCGTTGACTCTGAGGAGGGGACAGGGCAGCTTTACTGCATAAGGACGCCCCCTATGGCGTGGAGAGGGTAAACGGGGGTGAGGGGCGGGTCCCTGCACAGTGACACTAGAAGGGGTAATGTAGTAAGGAGGGCTCTTTGCCCTCTTGAGCACTCTGCTGCCCCTAGCGTCCATTAGGTTGTAAAAGGAGGGCGTGGGGGGAAGGAACAATGGCCCTCAGCCCCTGTGCTGCCCCCTAGTGGCCGTTGGGAGGTAGAACATGTCTTCCCTCCCTCTTTTGCCATTTGTGAGGGTTGGTTATGGAGGCTAGGCGCCCCTGTTTTCTGCCCTGAGTTGTGCCTCTTAGCCTTTCGATCTGCCTTTCCCGCCTTTTGGCCCTCTTCTCCCTTTCCTCCTCCTCTCCCTGTTGTCCTAGTGCCCGTTGTACTTGGACTGCTTTCGTTCCCCTTCTCTCCTCCCCATTGTGCGTTACCTCCCCCTTCCTCAGTCTACCTGTAGTGTTGTTTTGTGGTATAGAAGTATCTACGCTCTGTGCTGGCTATTAACCGGGGTGGCCGCCTTTCCCTCTCTCCCACCATTTCACTCTCCATCTGCCTACTGCATGTTAGGTAATCTAGGCCTCCTCTCCTGTGCTTCAAAAGTTACGTGTGTCTTCTTCTCCTCCTCCCCCCCCCCCCCTTTCTATGCCTCCTCTGTTGTGTTCAGGAGACTTGGTTTAGTTCAGCCACCACTTTATTCCTGCTTTGAATTCTCTGCTGCCTCTCGTATTGCTTAGACTGTATAAGCGGTCCACCTCCGTCTCCTGCTGCTTCCCCCCAGTGGCCAATGTGAAGAATAGCCTTCTGGGGCTCTGCTCCCCATTGTGTCGGTTATGCAGGATAGGCACGCTTGTTCCTTCCCCTTCTTTTCTGCCCTCAGTGGTGCTCTTTAAGCTTTTTCTACCATCTTAGCCCAAGTGCTTATTGCGCAGTGTAGCTGACGCTTTTAATTTTACCGCTTGTGCCTAGTGTAATTGTGCTTAGTGTCCCCTTGCCCATATACCTTATAGCAGTGGTCTCCAACCTTTTTACACCCGAGATGGCTTTTTAAATCTCCAAACAGGCGAAGATCTACCAGCCTGCCCCTTCTTTGAAGCCCCGCCCTCTCTATTCCCCTCCTGTCCATCACTTGCTATCCCCAGCCCTTACTTACAGACTCTGATAAACAGTTTATTTTTAAATTATGCGATGTTTAAAATTAAAATCATGTGTTTATAGTTATGAAATAAATGTTTTTTATTCATGCTATTTAAATCTAAAATGAAGCATTTATAATTATACATTTTGTGGGGACAGAGTTCTGCGGCGGGGGGCAGGGAAGAGGACAGGGTTCTGCAGCAGGGGACAGAGTGCCAGTGGGGAAAGGTTTCTGCAGCTGGGGACAGGGTGTCAGTGGGGACAGGAATAGAGACAGATTTCTGTAGCTGGGAACAGGGGAGTGGGAACAGAATTCTGTGGCTGGGGAGCGGGGTGCCAGTGGAGGCAGAGAGTCCCCTGCTTCTGCCTCCTCTCAGGATTCCACCCCAGAGGGAAAGCAGCGTGTGCCTGCCCCGGGGCTGAACTCCTCTCTTCTCCCCCCCCCGCCCGCCCGTGCAGGGAAACCCAGTGCGTGCCTGCCCCGGGGCTGACTCACCCCTCCTGTGTGGTGCAGGGAGCCAATGCTCCCTCCCGCAGTACACCCGGCAGAGCAGCTAGCGCTACTTCGGGAATCGCTGGAAGTGGTGCTAAGCTGCAGGACTTCTGTCCATCCCCGGGAAGCCTACACTACCTCCATTTTCACTTTAGGTAGGTAGTGGGGCTTCTCGGGGGTGGGAGGGAAATGGGGGCGGGGCGGACAGGATGCCTCGCTATCGACTGGTCGTGGCCTCACGATTGACCAGTCGATCACGATCGACCTGTTGGTGACCACAGCCTTATAGTGATTTTGTCTGTTTTAAGCTAGTTTTTTTCCTTCATCAGACTTCCTCTAATTGGTCAACATGATGCCTGATGATGGAATTGGCACACAAGCGCTGTGGATGAGAACAAAAGAATTACGGTAAGGCTTCCCTTTCCCTAGTGTTACCATTCCTTCCATGTGTGCTCTTTAGCAGGTATAAATGCCCCTTGAACATGAAAGCATCTGCTACCTATAGCTTCTGTGGCTGACAATATACGCACCCTTTCCTCTCCTTTGATTCTCTTACCCTATTTTCCATTGTGGAATATAACGGCTTCTTTCCCATTATGTGTTTTTGTTGGTCCTCACGCTCTTCCTCAGTGTAGCTGCCGCTTATTTGATTGACGGTCCTCTGCTGTTTGCTCCCCTTAGGAAGAATAAAGATCCCTTACCCACTTTTCTCTTGAAACCTCCTAGTCCCCATTACTTGTACTCAGATTTGCTACCCTTTCCCTCCTTTTCTCTCCCTGGTGTGTTCCGTATTCAATGTTAGGCAGATGATCCTTTCCCTCTCGGCTAATCCCTCATACCCCTCAATGGAGCCAATACCCCCTTCTCACCTTCTATACTTTGATCTGAGCTAGGGCGCATACCTTCCATTTAGATTCCCGCTATGACCTTTTAGGCCATTGAACTCACCCATAAATCCCTCCTGGGTCCTCGCCTGTCGGGCGCTTGCTTGCCTGTTTGGCTCGTCGCGGCTGTCTGTATTGCCCTTTCTTCAGCATGGCCTCCCCTAATTCCCCTGGGACCTTCTGCCTCCTGCAGTGGGTTTTACGCAGTAGAGCTGCCCTTTTTCCCCCCCTCAGTGTCAACGGGCAGTAGGGGCCGCGGACTGGGAGGGGGGGGGGAAAGGGCAGCTCTACTGCACGAGACCCAGTGTGGGATAGAGAAGGCGAAAGGGGAGTTTAGGGGCCAGGTGTGCTGCCTGACGGGGCAATAGAGGCGGCGGCAGTGTCCCATATTGCCTGACGGCCACTAGGCGCAGCAGTCTAGAGAGGGAGCCGCTTGGCGCCCCTTCGTCCCTTTTCTTGTCCCAGTCCCCTTTTGGGCTTCCCCACGCCCCTGTCCTCTGCTGCTCCGAGTGCCCGTTACGCCGTACAGGCTCCCCTTTGCCCGCTTCCCGTCTCGGCTCCAAGCTGGTGTTCCTTGGGCGGGGCCCGGGCCTCCTCTTGGCTGCCCTGCATCCATGCTCCTCCTAAGGGGTTGCTGTACGGTGTCGGTGCCCTTCCCTCTCCTGAGTCTCCTTAATGCTTCCTCCTTTCATACGGTAGAGCTGCCCCTTAGACGCTCTCTCCCTCTTCAGCACTGCTGCCTCGTTTTCCCCTGTGTGCATTATAGCTGCCCGAGTGGGCCTTGGTCTCTAGTGCCCCTTGTACAGGTGTGGGCCGTTTGGTCGCCGTCTGCTGCCCCTCTCCTGCTCTCCTCCCGCTATGGCCCTTTAGGCCGCTGACCTCACTCGTCCATCCCTCCTGGGTCCTCGCCTGTCCCCCCGCTGTTTGGGAGGCGATCCGCCGGGCCTCGCTGGCCCTTCCCCCCCCACTCGCTTCTGCCGCGCCCTAGTGGCCATTCTAAGGTATAGCGCTCCCCCTTCTCCTAGTCTCCTCCTAGTCAGGTGCCGCGTAGGTAAGAGACGGCCCTTTTCTCTTTGACACGCTTCTTCTGTCTGCAGTGCCCACGAGCTCCTAGAGCTGCACTGTCCCTGATTTTCAGCGTCTGTGGCCACCAGGGCAGCGTGTAGCACGCACTCCTTTTAGTCCTTTTCTGCCCCTTCCCTCTCTCCTTCCGCTCTGGCCCCAAGTGCCCAGCACATAGGTGGGCCTCCTTGCCCCCTTAGCCGCACAAACACCTCCTCTCCTCCCGCTATGTCCTTTTACGCCCTGGACCTCACCGGTGCCTCCTTGAGCCTCGGCTCTTCCTAGCATCTTGTGAGGCCGAGGAAGTGTCCTCTGCTGAGCCCTGGTGACCTTTCTGCAGTTTAACCTCCCCCGCTTTTTCCTATTGCGCGCCTCCCTCCCCCGGGCCGGTGCCCGTGATGCGGGTCGGACGCTTGCTTGCCCGTTTGGCTCGTCCCGGCTGTCTGTATTGCCCCTTCTTCAGCATGGCCGCCCCTAATTCCCCTGGGACCTTCTGCCTCCTGCAGTGGGTTTTACACGGTAGAGCTGCCCTTTTTCCCCTCCTCAGAGTCAACGGGCAGTAGGGGCAGCGGACTGGGAGGGGGGGGAAAAAGGGCAGATCTACTGCACGAGACCCAGTGTGGGATAGAGAAGGCGAAAGGGGAGTTTAAGGGCCAGGTGTGCTGCCTGACGGGGCAATAGAGGCGGCGGCAGTGTCCCATATTGCCTGACGGCCACTAGGCGCAGCAGTCTAGAGAGGGAGCCGCTTGGCGCCCCTTCGTCCCTGTTCTTGTCCCAGTCCCCTTTTGGGCTTCCCCACGCCCCTGTCCTCTGCTGCTCCGAGTGCCCGTTACGCCGTACAGGCTCCCCTTTGCCCGCTTCCCGTCTCGGCTCCAAGCTGGTGTTCCTTGGGCGGGGCCCGGGCCTCCTCTTGGCTGCCCTGCATCCATGCTCCTCCTAAGGGGTTGCTGTACGGTGTCGGTGCCCTTCCCTCTCCTGAGTCTCCTTAATGCTTCCTCCTTTCATACGGTAGAGCTGCCCCTTAGACGCTCTCTCCCTCTTCAGCACTGCTGCCTCGTTTTCCCCTGTGTGCATTATAGCTGCCCGAGTGGGCCTTGGTCTCTAGTGCCCCTTGTACAGGTGTGGGCCGTTTGGTCGCCCTCTGCTGCCCCTCTCCTGCTCTCCTCCCGCTATGGCCCTTTAGGCCCTGGACCTCACCCGTCCCTCCTCGAGCCTCGGCTCTCCCTAGCGTCTTGTGAGGCCGAGGAAGTGTCCTCCGCTGAGCCCTGGTGACCGTTCTGCAGTTTAGCCTCCCCCCTCTTTGTCCTATTGCGCGCCTCCCTCCCCCGGGCCGGTGCCCGTGATGCGGGTCGGACGCTTGCTTGCCCGTTTGGCTCGTCCCGGCTGTCTGTATTGCCCTTTCTTCAGCATGGCCTCCCCTAATTCCCCTAGGACCTTCTGCCTCGTGCAGTGGGTTTTACGCGGTAGAGCTGCCCTTTTTCCCCCCCTCAGTGTCAACGGGCAGTAGGGGCCGCGGACTGGGAGAGGGGGGGGAAAAAGGGCAGCTCTACTGCACGAGACCCAGTGTGGGATAGAGAAGGCGAAAGGGGAGTTTAGGGGCCAGGTGTGCTGCCTGACGGGGCAATAGAGGCGGCGGCAGTGTCCCATATTGCCTGACGGCCACTAGGCGCAGCAGTTTAGAGAGGGAGCCGCTTGGCGCCCCTTCGTCCCTGTTCTTGTCCCAGTCCCCTTTTGGGCTTCCCCACGCCCCTGTCCTCTGCTGCTCCGAGTGCCCGTTACGCCGTACAGGCTCCCCTTTGCCCGCTTCCCGTCTCGGCTCCAAGCTGGTGTTCCTTGGGCGGGGCCCGGGCCTCCTCTTGGCTGCCCTGCATCCATGCTCCTCCTAAGGGGTTGCTGTACGGTGTCGGTGCCCTTCCCTCTCCTGAGTCTCCTTAATGCTTCCTCCTTTCATACGGTAGAGCTGCCCCTTAGACGCTCTCTCCCTCTTCAGCACTGCTGCCTCGTTTTCCCCTGTGTGCATTATAGCTGCCCGAGTGGGCCTTGGTCTCTAGTGCCCCTTGTACAGGTGTGGGCCGTTTGGTCGCCGTCTGCTGCCCCTCTCCTGCTCTCCTCCCGCTATGGCCCTTTAGGCCGTTGACCTCACTCGTCCATCCCTCCTGGGTCCTCGCCTGTCCCCCCGCTGTTTGGGAGGCGATCCGCCGGGCCTCTCTGGCCCTTCCCCCCGCCCACTCCTGCCGCGCCCTAGTGGCCATTCTAAGGTATAGCGCTCCCCCTTCTCCTAGTCTCCTCCTAGTCAAGGTGCCTTTTGGTAACTGGGTTTGGTTCTTTAAAGGATTTGAAACTACAGACAGAGGAATACTCTTTTTAGGGTCAAACAAAGACTTTTTTATTTTTTCTATTTATATCAATTTACTATTCTTGATTTTTTTTAAGACAATATAATATACAAAGAAAAAGTAAAAAAAAATAGTACAGTTAAAAAAAGCAAGAAATAAAAACTTCTCTTCCAGAGATGCCCTCCTGATTTACTTTTAAACAATTTATGGAGTTAACAAATATATAATATTTATGTTAAGAAAGATAGAAGCATTGCTTAGGTTCAGGAGATATTCTTTTGTTTATGTTTTTTCTGTCTTTGTGTTTTTCGTTGGAACTCACCACTGGTGTTCGTTCTTTTTGGAGTTTATTTGTTCCCCTTTCGGAGCTTATGTACGGCAGCGAGATTCAGCGCCGGGGAGGGAGCTTTGGTTGATCAGACTTAGGATTTTGGATTCGCAACCCGTCCACTCTTGGTCTGTTTCAGCTAACTTTATATATCTTGTTTGGGTATTTTGGTACTCCTCCACTCGCTTGACAATTGCTGACATTAGATTTTTGTTGTCTTATTCTGGTTTTACAAAAACTTTCGTCTGCTCCTTTTGGGGTAATTAGCACTTTTGTTGCATACCTCTGTCTGAGTTATTTACTTCTTTAAAAGCGGCGGGGTTATTGTTGGTCATCTAATCAAATTTTGTTTTCATTTTTATCTCCTGTATCTCAGAATGCTGACTTGCTTTGACACTTACAATTAAACTAGTGCTCATTTGACATATTCTGGGTAGGCTTTAACACATCCTTTTGAGTCAAATGAGACACTTTAATTACAATAACTTTATTTCCCTCTGTGCTTGTGGATTTGCTATTTGCTCGTTTTCTGTTTGTTTTATTTTCATAAATTTTATAGTTTGTTTTTGGGAAAATTTTTTACACATATAGAATATTCTTATTACAATTATTAATATTATTATTGTACAAATAATCTAAAACTCTTTTTTTGATATCAACATGGATAAAAAGTTTTAAACACTTGCTTTTTGTCGTCTTGTACTTTTTATACTTAATTGTTTTATCTAAATTATGTAATACGTTTACTATTGTTATGGGTGATTCGTTTACGTGTTTTACAGTTTGATTCTTGATTGCTAGCTTAATACATTTTCTAACTTTTAACAAAATGTTCTAATTTCGTTTCTTTACGTCTAGATTTATAACTTCTATTTTTTGTAAGTTTAGTTTTTGTATTGTGAAATGCTCTACTGGTAATATTACTTGGGTGTCTTGGAAAGTTTGTTTTGTTATGGCTTTCATTTCTTTTGTTAAAAATCGGATCTACGACACTATATTTTGTTCAGTAGTCTTATTGCTTTTTTTAGTGCAGTTGTAACTCATTTGTGTTAAGTTTTATAGTTTGTTTACATTACGAAAAGGTACGGTGACATTCATTTTAACTGGTATAACATAACATTTATTATGCATTATTTTTTTGCTTAACAATTGCTAAATTGAGTCACTACAGTGACAAACAATTAAATGGGTTTGGTTAGAGCTTATGTATTCTTTACATTTATTTGGTAACTAATTAATTTTACTCGTTAATGTGGACACAACTTTTTGTCTATTAAACAATGCTGGTTTACACATCTTGAACTTTTCTGAACTATTACATTAATGCTTAGGTGTAGAAACTATTCTTTTTCTTTATACTTCACTTGTTTCTTTATATCTTTCTTGTTGGTATAATTATTGCTTCTTATCTTATATTAATTCTATGGGATGTTATTTCATGACTGATTTGTGCTGTATCTGGTATTTTGACTAATGGTGCTTTTTTACTTATCCCTCTCTCATCTTTCTTAATTTTTTGCAATAATTTTTTTCTAAAACTACTACTACTACTACTACTGTACAAACTTATGCAATTTAGATTATTTAAATACATAGATATATTGTTACTTTATTCTTGTTTTATCGGCATTTGTATTAGATATGTTTACAGCTGTATTTACTTAATGTAATAATTTTGCCGTTTCAGCTTTTTCATGGTGACTATTATTTTTCTACTTAATGAATTAATTGCTAACAAATCTGGTTTTACATCCTCCTCCCATTGCTTTAATAATTTTTTTGGTTGCTTATATATCTTCTTTTCTTTTTTCGTGACTTTCATGTTGTGCAATTTATACTATGTTCTATTCTTTCTTTCTTTTTTATATGCTGGTTGCAATCTTATTATTACTCTTCCTGTTTTTGTTGGTTGTAAATTTGAGGGGGGTATTACAACTGTTAATGTTGGAAGGGTTGCATTACTATCTGATGTAGCTAAGGCTGTGGTTCCAGATAGTGGAATTGTTAACAAATGTGGTTTGGATCTATGGGTTGTGTGTTTCTGTTGGGTTGCTAATATTAAGCTATACGCCATATAATGGTGTTATGCTAAAGCTAAATAAACTTTGGTTTGGGGCTTGTATGCTTATCATTGTATGGGGGGGAGAGGGGGGAGTGTGCGCTTTCATATGATTTGTTTACTTAATTGTTCATGTTAGCTTTAATACTATACAAGCGGGACATATTCTAACTGGTATCATTTTGTTGAATTATAACTAGAGTTTGATTTACAGGCAGTCCCCGGGTTACGTACAAGATGGGGACTGTAGGTTTGTTCTTAAGTTGAATTTGTATGTAAGTCGGAACTGGTACATACTGTAGGGGGAAACTCTAGCCAAACATTTCTCCAGAGCTCAGTTTTATTCTCCCACACCTCACTTCCCTCAGTCCTTTATTCTCAAGCTGAGGTGTCTGCTGAGAAAAGCCGCTCCGCGTCTCCCTGGTCCGCTGGGGGGAAGCAGCGAGTGCGGGGTTGCCTCACCCCGTTTGTAAGTAGGGATCCGATGTAAGTCGGATCCATGTAACCCGGGGACTGCCTGTACTTCTTCTTTCCTAGTGGGGGTGGTATAGTTTATTTTACACACTTGCCACTGGGCTGGTTTGTTAGCTAATTTAGTTTGGGTGGTGGTGGTGTTTTTGACTTGGGTCTAGTTTTGTTGTAATGGATCATACTTACTATTTAAGCTGGTCTATCTTGCACTGTTAACGTGATTTTTAGTGATGATGAACAACTTGTAATATATAATCTTGTGGAACTGTTAATTTCATTCTTTACTACTTAGCTAATTATGGTGTGCTAATCTTTTTCTTGTTTTTGTTGTGATTACATAGGTGAATGGTAACTTTTTTGGTCTTTCTAATGCTACTCTTTTCTCTTTATTTTTCGTTGGCTATACAATCTATATTTTTTCTCTTTGCTTTATAGGAGGGCTTTTTTTAGTTTGGTTGCTGCTTGGGTTTTATATCTGGCTGTCGGCTTGTATGTTCATTTACATTTAATAAAACTGTATCTAATACTAGGTGTTAACCTTTAAAGGTGCTATTTTTAGTTGCTGTTTTAAGGTATCAGTTTTCTTTTCTGCTACTTTGTTGGATTGAGGATGGTATGGGAAATTTAAATGCTATGTTATGCCTTTTTCTATGGACTATTGTTCTAATTTTTTACTTCTAAATGGTGGGCTTCTATCTGATTGTATTATTTGTGGGCGTCTTTAAGCTGCTATTATTTTTTCTAAGGCTTTTAGTATGTGTTTTGCTTTTGGTTTTTTAAAAAGGAATTACTATAGTACTCTGATTTCTTAACTCTACCACAACTACTCGCTTTGGGTATTGTTTAGCACTCGGTAATGGTCTTATTATAAATCTGTTTGCTAATGGTTTCCTGGTTTATGATATTCTGGGTTATATGCTTTATTAGGCATATTTTAGCTGATTTATACGTTTAGTATTGTGGCAAATTTTACAGGCTTTTATGTATTTTTTCATGTTCTTTTATTTTAATTCTTGATTCTCTTCTGTATATTGCTTTATCTATTCTCTTTCTTTTTGTGTCTTCAAAGTGGCTTGTGTATTCATGTAAGTATTTTATGAATGGATTTACTTCTTCTTTTTCTTTGTTTTTTTTCTACTAACACTTTAAATTCTTGCAATTCTTTATCTAGTTGTTTGTGGTTAGTGTTGTATCTTTCTTTATGGCTAGGGATATGTTTTACTGATGTACCACTTACGTGATTTCTGATGATGGTCTATATTTCTCTCCACCCTGCATGTGTTTCAATGTCTGTGTTCTTTTTTAACAGTCTTTTTATACCATACATACTATCTATGCTTAATTTTTATGGTGACTTTCTTGTGTATGTTGTAATCTTATTCTAACTTTTTCTACTTCTGCTTCTTTTCTTTTAACACAATAAAGAACTTGTTTTCACATTTGGTACAGTAATATCTTGCTTTTGTTTTTCCCCCTTTCATGCTTTTATCTGTTAATATCTAGGGTGTTTCTGTTATTCTTGGTGTAGCTTTTGGGGCTTTAGGGCATTACATTTTTTCTTAGTTTAACATTTGACTAACTAGCTCGCTATAATACAGTTTTTCTTAAGTATTTGTCTGGCTTTCAAAGTTTGGTGGTATTATTTTTATGGTAAGCTATGCTAAAGCTGACACTTTTGGAGTGTGTAAAGTAAGACTTACACTTGTCATTAAAAAAGTACTTATCTTTTATTTTATTAAACTTATAATAGTTTTCTATATTCACTATAATGTTTTGGGGGTTTGTTAAATTGCAAAATCAATTTATCTACTTTTTCTTGTTTTTCTCTTTGTGTTACCCACTCTTCATTCTAGTTAATTTGTAATTCTCTTGGGGGTTTCTTAGGGTCTTACTTTTTTAATAGAGTGGGGTGTTACAAATTTTGGTTTAATTCTATTAAGGCTGCTTGGGCTTTTTCATTGTAGATAATTAAATCTTTCTTTCTTTCTTTTTAATAATTTCAATAAGGGTTTTATTTTATGTCTTAACTGTTGAATACTTGCTTCATTATAATTTACTATGCTTAAAACTTCTTGTAGCTGTTTGTGGGTTTTCGGAGGGTTATTTAACTACTTACTTACACCATTGGGGTAAGTTGTACTTATTGTTTTATTTTCTATCACTTGAATTCTTAGAAGGGAGTATTTACTTTGGGCTATAGTTACTTTTCTTTCGTTTATTTGCTATCTTTGAGTGGTTAAGTGTTCTATAGCTTCTTGTGTCTTGTCTCTTCTTAAAAGGTCATCTACATAGTATACTATTCGGGGATCTTGTTCTTAACTTTGTTGACTAAGGGTATACTTTATGGCATCTGTTGCTAATGTGCTGGTGAATTTTTATAACCTTGGGGGTAATGCGTTCCACCTATAGTATTTTCTTCTAATTGAAAAATTTAAGGTTCTTTTTTATAGGTATACTATAAAACATATCGTTTAAATCTATTAGTGCTCTTTATTTTAATTCTTCTTTTTCTTTTAAATATTGTTCTATAGTTGGTTTGTTTTAGGGGGGGGTGGTGGTAAAGGCAACTGGTTGTATTGCTTCATTTATTTTTCTATAATCTCTTTTCTCTTTTTTTCTTTTTTTTTTTTTGGTATTCTTTATGCTGGACTTTTATATTGGGTGTGTAATACTTGTTTAATTTATTAGTAACTCTTTTAATGACTGATTAATGGGTTCTTTTCTTTCTGCTTTTGTTGGTATACTATTCACCTTTTGTGACATGTAATTTTTCATTGGATATTTGTATTGATAATACTGTTTTTAAATTCTGTCGTATTGTTGGATTCTGTATTATTATATTTATGCTTAGTATATTCTTTTCTTTTAGTACTACTGTGGTTTTTGTTACATTCTGTTTTTGTTTTACTTTTATTACTTCTGGTTGATACATTTTATCTTCATTTAGTCTTGACGTTCATATTTTACGTTTTCTTTTTTAATGTGGTACTTTTGCTTCATTTATTATGGTTATTTGGGCTTTTGTATCTAATAACTATTTAAATTGTTCATAATTCTTGGTGTTCTAATTTAATACTTCAGCACTTATATAAATTCTATTATCTTTTTTTCTTGGATTGTTTCGGGGCTTCTGCTACTCGTTTTTTGATTTAGAGAATTTTTGTCTATTCCTGCTATCTTTTTTTTTCTATTGCTGCTTGTTTCTGTTCTTGGGGCGTTATCTTTTTAAAATCTGGTTTACTGTATCTATTTCTTAACAGAAAACTAAATATGGCTTTTTCTTCTGTGTTTGGGTCTTTCCCCTTCTTCGGGGTTTGGAAATTTTCGCACGTTTTACGCGTGTCTCTCGGGGGATCGTATGTTGGTGCTGAGGTATGTTTGCGTACTACTTTTAAATCATTTATAGTTTCTAATATTCCCCAAACACTAGTCTTTGTTAGGGCTGTTGGCTACAATTTTAGGCTTTGGTTTCTTTCGTTCTCTTCTACTCTTTGCTATACTGTTTGTGGTGTTACTTTGTCTTCTTGTTATCAGACCTGGATCTTGTATATATTTAAATTGGTGAGGATCAGCTCTCTGTGCTGCTGTTAACTGTTTTTGGCTTTTTTCAACTAGTGCTAAAGTACACGGACCCCTTTAGTTGGATCTCATTTGTCGGCAGTTAAATATTTTCTTTTCTTTTTTTTAGCATATTTTATAAGGTCTTCTAGTACTTGTTAGTTGTTTGACTTGGCAATTTTAATATTTCTGGGCTACTTCTATTTCGGTACGGATCTGTCGCGTATCGGCTGTTCTTTCTAATATGTTTTGCAGTTTTTTCTAATTTGTTTCTTTAGATGGGGTTTTTTGTGTTACGTCTGGTAATAGTATTTTGCAATCTTTTAACTTTTATTTTGCTAGATCATTATTAGCTATTAAACATCTTAACTTTGAACATGTTACATGTAGGGTTATAGGTATGATTTTTTTCCCCTATTGCTAGAAGTGCTCTTATTTTGAGCATGTTTTTCTTCCCTTTCATCTTTATTACGATAGAACTAGTGGTTGAGAGGTTTTATACCTTCTGTTTTGTTTAACTTATCAAAAGGGCATCTTCTGCTCTTGTCAAATCCTGTTCGTGACGCCATTTTGGTAACTGGGTTTGGTTCTTTAAAGGATTTGAAACTACAGACAGAGGAATACTTTTTTTTTTTTAGGGTCAAACAGATTTTTTCTATTTACTTTATAATTAATTTTCTATTGAAATCAATTTACTATTTTTGATTTTTTAAGACCATATAATATACAAAGAAAGTAGAAAAATAGTACAGTTAAAAAAAAAAAAAAAACCCCAAGAAATACTAACTTCTCTTACAGATATACACTCCTGATTTACTTTTAAACAATTTATGGAGTTAACAAATATATAATCTTTATGTTAAGAAAGATAGAAGCTTTGCTTAGATTCAGGAGATATTCTTTTCTTTGTTTTTTCTTTCCTTAGATTTTTTGTTGCAACTTACGACTGGTGTTCGTTCTTTTTTTAGAGTTTATTTGTTCCCCTTTCGGAGCTTATGTACGGCAGCGAGATTCAGCGCCAAAGAGGGAGCTTTAGTTGATTAAATTTAGTTTTTTAGATTCGCAACCCGTCCACTCTTAGTCTGTTTCAGCTAACTTGTTTTAGTATTTTTAGTACTCCTCCACTCGCTTGACAATTGCTGACATTAGATTTTTGTTGTCTTATTCTGCTTTTACAAAAACTTTCGTCTGCTCCTTTTGAGGTAATTAGCACATTTGTTGCATACTGCTGTCTGAGTTACTTACTCGTTTAAAAGCGGCGGGGTTATTGTTGGTCATCTAATCAAATTTTGTTTTCATTTTTATCTCCTGTATCTCACAATGCTGCCTCTCTTTGACAGTTACAATTAAACTAGTGCTCATTTGACATATTCCAAGTAAGCTTCAACACATCCTTTTCACAGTAGGCAAAAGAGACGGCCCTTTTCTCTTTGACACGCTTCTTCTGTCTGCAGTGCCCGCGAGCTCCTAGAGCTGCCCTGTCCCTGCTTTTCAGCGTCTGTGTCCACCAGGGCAGCATAGCACGCACTCCTTTTAGTCCTTTTCTGCCCCGGGTGCCCCTTCGCACTCTCTCCTTCCGCTCTGGCCCCAAGTGCCCAGCATATAGGTGGGCCTCTTTGCCCCCTTAGCCGCATAAACACCTCCTCTCCTCCCGCTATGGCCTTTTAGGCCCTGGACCTCACCCGTCCCTCCTTGAGCCTCGGCTCTCCCTAGCGTCTTGTGAGGCCGAGGAAGTGTCCTCTGCTGAGCCCTGGTGACCATTCCGCAGTTTGGCCTCCCCTTTTTCCTATTGCGCGCCCCCCCCCCCCCCCCTCCGGGGCCGGTACCCGTGATGCGGGTCGGGCGCTTGCTTGCCCGCTCGGCGCGTCCCGGCTGTCTGTATTGCCCCCTTCTTCAGCGTGGCCGCCCCTAATTCCCCTGGGACCTTCTGCCTCCTGCAGTGGCCTTTACGCGGTAGAGCTGCCCTTTTTCCCCTCCTCAGAGTCAACGGGCAGTAGGGGCCGCGGACTGGGAGGGGGGGGGGAAAGGGCAGCTCTACTGCACGAGACCCAGTGTGGGATAGAGAAGGCGAAAGGGGAGTTTAGGGGCCAGGTGTGCTGCATGACGGGGCAATAGAGGCGGCGGCGGCAGTGTCCGTGTTGCCTGACGGCCACTAGGGAGCCGCTTGGCGCCCTCTAGTCCCTTTTCTGGACCCAGTCCCCTTTTGGCTTCCCCATGCCCCTGTCCTCTGCTGCTCCGAGTGCCCGTTACGCCGTACAGGCTCCCCTTTGCCCGCTTCCCTTCTCGGCTCCAAGCTGCTGTTCCTTGGGCGTGGCCCGGGCCTCCTCTTGGCTGCCCTGCATCCATGCTCCTCCTAAGGGGTGCTGTACGGTGTCGGTGCCCTTCCCTCTCCTGAGTCTCCTTAATGCTTCCTCCTTTCATACGGTAGGGCTGCCCCTTAGACACTCTCTCCCTCTTCAGTACTGCTGCCTGGCTTTCCCCTCAGGCCCTGTGTGCATTATAGCTGCCCGCGTGGGCCTTGCCTGTCGCCTTGGCCCCTAGTGCCCGTTGTACAGGTGTGGCCGTTGGGTTGCCCTCTGCTGCCCCTTAGGCTGGGCAGCGGCCCCTTTCCTGCTCTCCTCCCGCTATGGCCCTTTAGACCGTTGACCTCACCCGTCCATCCCTCCTGGCTCCTCGCCTGTCCCCGCTGTTTGGGAGGCGAACCACCGGGCCTCGCTGGCCCTTCCCCCCCACTCGCTTCTGCCGCGCCCTAGTGGCCATTCTAAGGTATAGCGCCCCCCTTCTCCCGTGTCCCCTTTCCCCCAGTTGCCACCAGGGCAGGATAGCACGCACTCCTTTTAGTACTTTTCTTACCTAGGTGCCCGTTCCCTCTCTCCTTCCACTCTGGCCCCTAGTGCCCGGCATAGAGGTCTGCTTAGTAGGCAGCAGGGTAGCACCATCATGCCATTTTTGAAGGGTTTTTTTTTTTTGGTCTCTCGTGCTCTTTTCCCCTGTACTTTTCTTCCTTCCTTTTCTCCCTACTCTAATGGGTCATGATAGTGTGTCAGGTGCCCTTCCTTCTCCTCAGTCTCCTAAGGGTTAAGTTCTTAGCACATGTTTTCAGCCCAGTGCCCCATTACTAGATTTTAAAGGGAGCAGCCAGATAACTGCTGCGTCCACAGGGGGTTGTGTACGTAGGAGCCGATGTGAGGTGTGAAATGAAAGCTTATGTTCTAATGATTCTGTGTGTGTGGTTCATGTACTTTTATGATGTCTATATGTTGAATTATGGATATGGACTTTGTGCTGATACTGGCCTGAAGTGCCTTTTTATAGGGACGGATGTCCAGTCAATGACTCTGGTAATTAGCAATGGCTCTCAAGGTGCCCAATACACACTTGCAGAATGTGTCTGGGACCGTCAAGCCAGCCAATATCATAGCTTGTGACATGAGACTAAGGGATAGGTCACTTGGCCATGTCACCTGCTCCAGCTTGGAAGATACCAGGGGAGAATATAAAACGCCATGAGGTGGACTGCATCTTGCCTTCAAATCTGCTACTGATTCCAGATGCAGCCTTGCCAGGAACAGCGAGACTGGAAGACTTGTTGGCCCATCCTGACATAGGATGTAAACCAGAGACTTTTAAGATAGCAGTTTGTGACATGTCTGCCTGGAGCCTGCATTGAGAATTTGGTGATTCAATGCATGTAATGTATTCTCCTTAACAACCTTACTCTCGTGCTTTTCTTTCTTTTATTAATAAACCTTTAGGTTTTAGATTCTGAAGGATTGGCTCAGCGTGATCTTGTGGGTAAGATCCGAAGTATAAACTGACCGGGGATTTGTGGATGGTTCTTTGGGACTGGAAAGACCTGTTTGGGGTAGGTGAGATTTGGTTCTATCACCCCCTCACCTGTGTGCAGACTTGGGGCTGATTGTGGCGCACGGAGAGTTGGGGTGTCAGAGGGGTTTTGCTCTTGAGGTTTCCTGCTGTGGTTGGATTGGCAGCTGAAGTGCTCTGCCTGACTGGTATATGACCTGTTTGCAAATAGTCTCCAGTCTGGGGCTGTAATGAGCCGCCCTGGGTTTTGAGCAATTCGCCCTCAGTGGATGCCCTCAGCAGTGCCCAGACCCGGCCTGGTCCATCACGCCCATTGAGTATTTTAGGAACCGCTTTATCCTCTGCAGTCTAGTCCCAAATGTGACCGTTTGCATTCCGTAATAGGTCTTAAGTAATGTTGCCATTGGCTTTTGCTTGTTGCCTGAGGAGGAGACAAAGGCCGTATGTTCCTTCAGAATACCCAGTGTAACACGTGAAAGCAAGGCCAGTTTTTTAAGTCTGTCTTCATATAGGTACTGTTGTATAGATTTTCTGCCTTGTTGTTTGTCTGCACTCTTTCTAGTTTGTGATCGTCTTCAATGAAACGTAGTTCCAGAAACTGGATGCCATATTGAAATGGACGCCTGATTGCTGAGGACTGGAATAGAAGAATTATGGTAAGTCTCCCACTATTCACTGCGTACGTCTTCTGCCATTAGTGCTTTTTAGGAGATATAGCTGCCCCCTTCTGCTACTCCCGGTTCCCCGATAAAAGATATAACCTCCTCTTTTCCCTATTGATTGTAATGTGTCCTAATGCCAACAGGAGCTGGAGCTGTCCCCCTACTCCTTGTGCCCGTTTTTGAATATGGCCTCTCCCTCTCTCTTTTCATTGTGGGATCCTTCCTCTTCAGTAGGAAGCCTTGCCATCTAACATTTCGCTGTTGGTTCTGTTTCCACATACACACACACACACACAGCTGTTCTGGACTTAGCATCTTGACTCACAAAGGTACTTAGACACAAACTCAGGAGTTGAAGTGTGAATCTGAATTCAGGTGTCTAAATTCCAGTTTTACTCTGCCACTGAACCTTATAGGCACCTAAGTTGACTTGGCGCCTGAGCTTTCAGAGTAGATGTTCCCCGCAAGCCTATCTTTCTGATTCCTCACAGATGATAGATCACCTCACTAGCACTCCAGATGCCTATTGCCCATCAAAACCCCAATGGAAAACAGGAGTTCACCTGCCAATTGCACATGTGGGGGCCCATCTGAAAAGTTGGTTCCTAGGCCGTTTTGCATTCATAATCTGGGCAGCGAAGACTGTATCACCATCGGCTTTACAAGCCAGGGGTCAGTGCTCTCCCCAAACTGAGAGTTTAAGGTTCAGTTCTCCCCTTTGCCTGGTTCTCAGGCTAGTGTCATTCTGAGGCGGTGTCTACACTAAAATTAAGTTCAATGGCTGTGGACATACCCAGTCACTGTGTCGGTGCAGTACATCCTCACTAGCAGTGCTAGCATTGATGCAGAGCGCAGTGCACCGTGTGACAAAGGACATTTGTCCCAGGTTTTGTCACCGTGCCTGTGACCTGCACAGCACAGGCAGATACATGACCCTGGTCGCCCTGGCAACCACAATCCAAGGGCCCTCACCAGCCTTGTTAATGTTAGTGAGTGTGATATGTTCTTACTGTTTTCCTTTAATCCTAGATAATGGGCCCAGGACCCAAGGATCATCACGCCAGCTTGAGGCGGCATCGTCCTCCTGTATACGCATCATAACTTTTTTAGACAAAAGTTGCCATTGAATTGTCTGGCTTTTTTTGTTTGGTTTACTTAGCTTGTTAGGAATAACTACCTGTATTACTGATAAGAAGTTTAATTGGCGATGGGCGGAGTTGCTGTGTAACCTTCATAGTAGATTGGCTTATGTGCTCATTTGGTCTTGCTGCTAGAACCTATGGAATTGCTTGCCCTCCGTCCGCCGCGCCCCTCCTCCCCGATATAATGTATTGTAATGTTTTGCTTAACCAGTGTGTTCCAGCTTAACCCCTGGTTCTCGCTCGACCAGTGCTGTGTGTAATAAATCCTCCGACTTGTTTTCACCACATCCAGAGTGTTGAGACCTTATTCCTAACAAGTAGCTACATCTACTTGAGCTGTGCCGGAAAGGTGCCCTCGAGCCCAGATCCCACACTCCTGCACCCTCCTTCCTGCCCAGACTCCATATGTACACTCCAACTCCTGCCCAGACCCTCCACACTCCTGCAACGGTCCCTATTTCCAGACTCTGCAGCCCCATCCCGCTCCTGCACCCTTCTTCCTGCCCATAACCCTGCACCACCACACTCTAGCACCCTCTCACGCCCAGACCCCACACCTTCCCCCCCCCCCAGCCTGCTCCTGAACCCTCTCTCCTGCCCGCATTCTATGTTCCTGGCTCGCGCCCCCTCCCCCCCGCCAGACCTTGCTCTGGCAGCACACGGAGCCCCCCTCATTTTTGATCCCATCTTAGACACTAGCAGGGCCCCACAACTTCCACTAGCCCCAGCCTAAGGCAGACTTTTGAAAAACATGGTCAAAAAGTATTGCTTGTTTGCCATTGATATCGGGGTGGGAGTAAACTGCATCATGAGAGGTCTAAGGCAGGTTCCAATAACCCCTGTGACAATGTGCAAGTCTCATAAGGTTTTGCAAGTCTTTCCTACAATTGCTTGCAGCTAGGGTGTGTGGCTGGCTTGGGGGGGGGGGGAGAAGAAGTCATGTTCCCACCAAGATTTTTCCATCCCTGAGCAGAGTGAGTTTTGTCTTGTGTGCCAATATTGAGGTCACATGTGCTTGTTCAGACCTGTGCCACCCTCCTCATTAATGTATATCTTAGTATATATTTTAAATTGTTATATAAGCAGGAATACTCCAACAAGGGATAGTTAAAAATGGGGGGGGGGGGAGAGGGGGCTAAAGTTGTTGAGCAAGAAAAAGGACACCAAGAGTTAAATTAAAAAAAAAAATATTAAAAAAGTATGGCCCCTTTAAGAAATGCTTTTGAGGCTTTTTGGCCCTAACAGGTTGCTTGTCTTCCTGTGCTGGGACAGGACAGCTCCCCTGTGGAACCAGGTAAGCCCCTGGGGTTTTTGTCTCCTGGCCAGAAAATACCAGACACTTTAGGTATTTTAAAATACCTAAGTCCGGTGTTGTCTGATTTTTTTGCCAGACGGGTGAAAATACCAGGTGGTCAGGTTCAATACCAGACACCTGGCAACCCTACACCATTTCGCCAACACCACCCCCATCTGAGCCCTGCCGCCATCCTGACCTTGCTCCTCTGCCCAGCAGCTTCCTGCTATGGGCTCCTGTGTGGGATACACTTGCCTTCTCCGTTGGAGCTTTCCCAGCGGCGTGGGGTCCATGCGGCCTGACCTGTGTGCAGCTAGGCAGCCACCATGGGGCTCTGGCACCAGCTCCAGCCTTGGAGAAGTGCTGAAGCTGGGGCAGGGCCGCATGATGGGAAACTGCCCTGTATGCCAAGTCCGGAGCTCAGGTGGTGGCTTGGCTGTTCCTGGGGCTGCAGTGTTGTTTTTAGCAGTTCAAATTAATCAGGATGCTATAGTTCCTGTCTCCTGGCCCCGCTTAAAGCCGCAGGCACCCTGACTAAGCCTTGTGGCAGGAAGCAATACAGCCTAATAGACACACAGGGGTGCAAGGGTGTTGAGGCTGTCATGTTACTGGATTTTAAGGGGATCAGACAGGTCACTGCTGCATCCATGGGGGGGGGGGGGGGGAGACGGACGGGACGGGACGTGTTTGCCCCCAAAGCCTGTACAAAGGGGGCCCAATGAGGTGTCAAATTAAAGTTTATGTTCTATTAATTCTGTATGTTCATTTACTTGTATGATATCTGTATGTGGAATTTTAAATATGTATTCTGTGCTTCTACTGGAAGATTGTCTGAGACAGATCAAAGGCCCAGGAAAGTTCAGTCAGTAACCATGCTAATTAGCAAGGCTCTCAGAGAGGCCAATACACGTGTGAAGAATGTGTCTGGGACCTGCAAACCAGCCAATAGCATGACTGCTGACTTGGAACACAAGGATAGGTCACTGAGCCATGTGACCTGCTCCAGCTTTGAAGACACCAGGGATGGATATAAAAGGCACGCTCCATCTTCCCTTGAATTCCGCCCCGATCTCCGATGCAGCCTTGTGAGGAATACTGAACCGGGAAGAATCTTTCACCCATAGGATGTACACCGGAGACTTTTAAGATAGCAGTTAGCAGAGATGTTACAAAGAGCCTGCACCGAGAACTCAGTGATTCGGCGCATGTAATGTATCCTCCTTAACAACCTTGCACTCATGCTTTTTTCTTTTAATAATAAACTTTTAGATTCTAAAGGATTGGCTCAGCGTGATCTTGTGGACAAGATCCAAAGAGCAACTGACTGGGAATTTGTGGCTGGTTCTTTGGGACAGGAAAAAGGGGTTCTATAATCCCTCACCTGGGTGTTAAGCCTGGGGCTGATTGTGGCATAGAGAGAGCTGGAGTGCATGAGCCGTTTTTCTCATGAGGCTTCCCGCTGGTGGGATTGGCAGCTGAAGCGCTGGGTGTTCAAGGGTTTGTGGCCTATTTGGGAAGGGTCTCCAGCCAGGGACTGTAAGGAGCCCTGAGGATCTGGCCCGGTCTAGAACAGGCTCAGAGTCAGCAATACAGGCTCATGAGCGCTAGGGGACCTAATGGTGTTGCGTGCTGACAGCAATACAGGCTAATGGTGTAAGGGGCTCAGATAGCAATACAGCCGACTAGGCACAAAGGTATTGGAGGCTGACACGGCAATACAACCTAAGGAGCACTCGGGGACCCGATGGCGATACAGGCTTATGGGCAAAAGGGGACGCACTGGTGTTGGGGGCTTAGAGACAGCAGTACAGACTAATGGGCACGCATTTCCGTAATAGTGTTGGGGGCTCAGTCAGCATTACTGCTTCACGGGCATGATGGTTTTTGGGGACTCTCACGGAGCAATAAAGCCTAGTGCGCACAAGGGGGCACAATAGTGCTGGAACCTGAAACCGCAATACAGCATAATGGGTGCAACGGTGTTAGGTGATGAGAGCCAGCAAAGCATCCGAATACCCACGAGGGGGCAAAATGCTGTTAGGGGTTCAGACAGCAATACAGACTATGGGACACTGGAGGGGGGCGAAATGGTGCTGGGGCCTCAGTGGTAGCAATGCTGTCTAATGGGCACATGAGGGGCAGTGTTTTTAGGTGCTCAGAGACAGCAATACTGTCTAATGGGCACAAGGGGGCGCAATGGTATTAGTTGATCAGAGACCGCAATACAGCCACATAGGCAGAAGAGGGCGTAATGGTGGTGTGACCACAGAGACAGCAATACAGGAAAATGTGCACAAGAGGGCGCAATGGTGGTAGGTGATCAGAGCGAGCAATACCGTCTAATGGGCACAAGGGGGCGCAATGGTGTTAGCTGATCAGAGACAGTAATGCAACCTCATGGGCAGAAGAGGGCGTAATGGTGTTCTGGGCACGAACAGATAAGTAATAGGGGGCGGAATGCTGTTGCGGGCTGAGAGAGACCAATACAGCCTCATGGGCACAAGGGGGCGCAGGGGTGTTGGGGAGGCTCAGACAGCAATACTGTCTAATGGGCACAAGAGGGTGCAATGGTGTTAGCTGACCAGAGAGCAATACCGCCTAATGGGGCGCAATGCTTCTGGAGACAGCAATACGTTCTAATGGACACAAGGGGGCGCAATGGTCTTAGGTGACCGGAGAGAGCAATACAGCCTCATGGGTAGAAGAGGGCGTAATGGTGTTGGGGGCTCTGAGGCAGCAATACAGGCTAATAGGCACTAGGGGTTGCGAGCTGCGAGAGACCAATACGTCCTAGTACTAGCCACAAGGGGGCAAAATGCTGTTAGGGGCTCAGAGACAGCAATACAGACTAACGGGCACGAGGGAGGAGGCGAAATGGTGCTGCGGGCTCAGTGATAGCAATACAGAGACAGCAATACTGTCTAATGGGCACAAGAGGGTGCAGTGTTTTTAGGTGCTCAGAGAGCAATACTTTCTCATTGGCACAAGGGGGAGTAATGGTGTTGGTGGCTGAGAAACAGCAACACTGTGTAACGGGCGCTAGGGGGCGACTCAGAGACAGCAAAAGAAGGACATGAGCACAAGGGGGCGCCGTAGTGTTATGCGGTCAGACGGCAGTGGAGGCTGATACACACGGAGGGCTGCAAGAGTGCTGCGGGCTCAGTGATAGCAATACAGACTAACGGGCACGGGGGGAGCGAAATGGTGCTGGAGGCTCAGTGAGAGCAATACAGACTAATAGGCGCTAGGGGGCGCATTGGCGTTGCGGGCCGAGGGACAGCAATACAGTCTAAAGGGCACAAGGGGGCGGAATTCTCTTAGGTGCTCAGAGACAGCAATACAGACTAATAGGCACTAGGGGGCGCGTTGGCGTTGCGGGCCGAGGGACAGCAATACAGGCTAACGGCCACAAGGGGGCGCAATTGCCTTAGGTGCTCAGAGACAGCAATACGGGATAATGGCCACAAGAGGGCGCAATTGCCTTAGGTGCTCAGAGACAGCAATACAGGATAATGGCCACAAGGGGGCGCAATTGCCTTAGGTGCTCAGAGACAGCAATACAGGCTAATGGCCACAAGGGGGCGCAATTGTCTAAGGTGCGCAGAGACAGCAATACAGACTAATAGGCACTAGGGGGCGCGATGGAGTTCCGGACCGAGGGACAGCAATACAGGCTAACGGCCACAAGGGGGCGCAATTGCCTTAGGTGCGCAGAGGCAGCAATACAGGATAATGGCCACAAGGGGGCGCAATTGCCTTAGGTGCTCAGAGACAGCAATACAGGATAATGGGCACAAGGGGGCGCGTTGGCGTTGGGGACTGAGGGACAGCAATACAGGCTAATGGCCACAAGGGGGCGCAATTGTCTTAGGTGCTCAGAGACAGCAATACAGGATAATGGCCACAAGAGGGCGCAATTGCCTTAGGTGCTCAGAGACAGCAATACAGGATAATGGCCACAAGGGGGCGCAATTGCCTTAGGTGCTCAGAGACAGCAATACAGACTAATAGGCACAAGGGGGCGCGTTGGCGTTGCGGGCCGAGGGACAGCAATACAGGCTAATGGCCACAAGGGGGCGCAATTGCCTTAGGTGCGCAGAGACAGCAATACAGGATAATGGCCACAAGGGGGCGCAATTGCCTTAGGTGCTCAGAGACAGCAATACAGACTAATAGGCACTAGGGGGCGCGTTGGCGTTGCGGGCCGAGGGACAGCAATACAGGCTAACGGCCACAAGGGGGCGCAATTGACTTAGGTGCGCAGAGACAGCAATACAGGATAATGGCCACAAGGGGGCGCAATTGCCTTAGGTGCTCAGAGACAGCAATACAGGATAATGGGCACAAGGGGGCGCGTTGGCGTTGCGGGCCGAGGGACAGCAATACAGGCTAACGGCCACAAGGGGGCGCAATTGCCTTAGGTGCTCAGAGACAGCAATACAGGATAATGGCCACAAGGGGGCGCAATTGCCTTAGGTGCTCAGAGACAGCAATACAGGATAATGGGCACAAGGGGGTGCGTTGGCGTTGCGGGCGGAGGGACAGCAATACAGGCTAACGGCCACAAGGGGGCGCAATTGCCTTAGGTGCGCAGAGACAGCAATACAGGATAATGGCCACAAGGGGGCGCAATTGCCTTAGGTGCTCAGAGACAGCAATACAGGATAATGGGCACAAGGGGGCGCAATTGTCTTAGGTGCTCAGAGACAGCAATACAGACTAATAGGCACTAGGGGGCGCGTTGGCGTTGCCGGCTGAGGGACAGCAATAGAGGCTAATGGCCACAAGGGGGCGCAATTGCCTTAGGTGCTCAGAGACAGCAATACAGACTAATAGGCACTAGGGGGCGCGTTGGCGTTGCGGGCCGAGGGACAGCAATACAGGCTAACGGCCACAAGGGGGCGCAATTGTCTAAGGTGCGCAGAGACAGCAATACAGGATAATGGCCACAAGGGGGCGCAATTGCCTTAGGTGCTCAGAGACAGCAATACAGGATAATGGCCACAAGGGGGCGCAATTGTCTTAGGTGCTCAGAGACAGCAATACAGGATAATGGCCACAAGGGGGCGCAATTGCCTTAGGTGCTCAGAGACAGCAATACAGACTAATAGGCACTAGGGGGCGCGTTGGCGTTGCGGGCCGAGGGACAGCAATACAGGCTAACGGCCACAAGGGGGCGCAATTGACTTAGGTGCGCAGAGACAGCAATACAGGATAATGGCCACAAGGGGGCGCAATTGCCTTAGGTGCTCAGAGACAGCAATACAGGATAATGGGCACAAGGGGGCGCGTTGGCGTTGGGGACTGAGGGACAGCAATACAGGCTAATGGCCACAAGGGGGCGCAATTGTCTTAGGTGCTCAGAGACAGCAATACAGGATAATGGCCACAAGAGGGCGCAATTGCCTTAGGTGCTCAGAGACAGCAATACAGGATAATGGCCACAAGGGGGCGCAATTGCCTTAGGTGCTCAGAGACAGCAATACAGACTAACGGGTAGGGGGGGGCGAAATGGTGCTGGGGGCTCAGTGATAGCAATCCAGACTAATAGGCACTAGGGGGCGGATTGGCGTTGCGGGCTGAGGGACAGCAATACAGTCTAAAGGGCACAAGGGGGCGGAATTGTCTTAGTGGCTCAGAGACAGCAATACAGACTAATAGGCACTAGGGGGCGCAATCGTGTTGCGCGCCGAGAAAGACCAATACAGCCTCATGGGCACAAGAGGGCGCAATGGTGTTGGGGGCTCAGAGACAGCAATCCAGGCTGCCCGACACTCACTAAGGGGTGTAGAATAGTGATAGAAATGTAGCCGTGTTAGTCTGGGGTAGCTGAAGCAAAACGCAGGACAATGTAGCACTTTAAAGACTAACAAGATGGTTTATTAGATGATGAGCTTTCGCGGGCCAGACCCACTTCCTCAGAGGTCTGGCCCACGAAAGCTCATCACCTCATAAACCATCTTGATAGTCTTTAAAGTGCTACATTGTCCTGCATTTTGCTAAGGGGTGTAGAGAGGTGAAAATGGGTTAAGAGGTGTCTATATAGCTAGCACTAAGGGAACGAGCGGCAGGAGTGTGAAATGGAGGCGGAACGGTCCGTGGCTCTGAAACACTCTGACATTTGAGGGCCAAGGCTGTGGCCGTTGGCGAGGGAGTTTGTGGAAGAGAAGCCCGGTGGCATGCCATGCCATGTCCTGGCACTAGGGCTCAATGGCAGGCCTTGCACCGGTAGTTTTCTGCTGTATTTAATGCCGCCTGGCCGTGTGTGACCAAGGGCGGAATTTTGGGCGGGTAGGGGAGGCAGCAGCCGTGCGCTCCGGGAGGCGGCTTGCTCTTCATCCCGTACCCGCACGCTACGGGAGCGAGGGGAACGTAAGCAAGGAACGCAAGTGCTATCCCCTCGCTCCCTTAGCGTCTGGGCACGGGAGGAAAAGCAACCTGCGTCCGTCCCGCCGCCGCCCCCGCCCGCCCGCCCGAAATTCCACCCTTGGCTAAATCCCTTAGCTAAATGACCATAAAAAAACCCAGGGACAAACGGCTTTCAGTGACACCGATGTAACTGCTCCAAATCAGAGGAGCTAGTTCAGATTCACACCAGTGTCTGAGGACAAAAAGTCAAGTTGAAAGGACTCCTGCGCTTTGATACGCGAGAACTGGCTCTTCCCTGCAGAGGAAGGCGTGGCTAGAGCACGAGACCTTCACGTGACCGAGAGAGGCGCGAGCAAAGGAGCCAATCAAAGAGAGGCGTCTGAAAGCAGCCAATCAGAGCCTCGCCGGGACATATAAAAGGAGCTGCAGCAGAGGTGAGCGCTATTTGCCGGTGGGGACTCCGAAAGTGAGGCTGGCGTCTGTGATGAGACTTGAGCGCTGCCGTTTTCGTTCCGCTGCTTCGTGAGTATTCCCCTCCCGTTGGGCCTGGAGTCTCCCCTTCGGCTGGGACCCTGCCCTGCATCCCTCACCCGCTCGGCCTAAAAACCCGTGCGCCTGGGGCCTGACTCTGCCTTGGGTGCCGTCCCACATGGGGGCGGCCGGGCCCGCGGCGTCCGGCCGCTTTTCCCCGGGGGCTGCGGGGCGGCCGGGCCCGCGGCGTCCGGCCGCTTTTCCCCGGGGGCTGCGGGGCGGCCGGGCCCGCGGCGTCCGGCCGCTTTTCCCCGGGGGCTGCGGGGCGGCCGGGCCCGCGGCGTCCGGCCGCTTTTCCCCGGGGGCTGCGGGGCGGCCGGGCCCGCGGCGTCCGGCCGCTTTTCCCCGGGGGCTGCGGGGCGGCCGGGCCCGCGGCGTCCGGCCGCTTTTCCCCGGGGGCTGCGGGGCGGCCGGGCCCGCGGCGTCCGGCCGCTTTTCCCCGGGGGCTGCGGGGCGGCCGGGCCCGCGGCGTCGGGCCGCCTTTCCCCGGGGGCTGCGGGGCCTCCTGAGCGCAAGGGTCGGAGGTGAGGGCGGATCCTATGTACGTTGCTCTTCACGGTACTGCTCTCTCTCTCTCTCTCCCCTCAGGGTGCTAGGTCCGGCGCTCATTGACTGGCGGGAGTGGAGCGGGGACTTTGCAACTGTACTACATTACAGCTAGGAAGCTCTGGACTTTAGTTTAAGGGGTGGTTGCTGTGCTTAGGGGGCACTAGGAGCAGCAACGTGCACTACGGGAGACTTCCCCTCTTTCGCTCTGTGCTGACTATTAACCAGGGTGGCCACCTCTTTTTTCCTCCTTCCTGCCCCACAATATCACTCTCTGCCTCTGTCTAGTGTGTGTTAGGCAACCTAACATTTTCTCCTTGACTCTCTGCTTGCTGACCTGTGCCTGGTATATTAGAAGTGTATGTCTCTCCTCATCCTCTCGCCTTTATCTCTATGCCTCATCTGTTGTATTCAGGAGACTTTGTTCAGTTTAGCTGCCGCTTCCTGCCTATGGAAGCTCTCCTGTCCCTTTGTGCAATCTACCTGCTCCTCCTTCTCCCTTCCGCTCTTGGCTCTCTTCCACCCTAGTGCCCTGTGAAAACTATAACAGCTCTTTTTCCCCCCTTTCACCTCTGCTGGCTTCGTTTCCCCATTAGCTTTATAAGTGCCCCTTTGTCTTCAGTCATTTGCCCCTACTGCCCATTGTGTAGCAAAGCCTTCCATTTCTCCATCTGGTGCCCCTAAAGCCTGTTCCTCGGGATAGCCACCCTTCCTCCCACTCCTGCCTCGGGGGGCGTCCATGAGGCGCATTACCGTCCTTTTCTCCACTTTCCTTTCAGCTGTACTTAGTCCTGGTGTTGAGGTAGTTTGAGCCCCTGTCTCCTCTCAGTTTTTAATGGCCCTTGTGGGCTATAGTTGCCTCTGCTCCCCTTTCACTGTCTGCTGTCCTTCCTGCCCTTTTTGCAAGAGAGCTGCCCCTTTCTTGCCCCCCCGTAGCGGCTATGAAATAAGGGCGTCCTTTTCCCGCTTGTTCTTCATTATTGAGCCTATCCTCCCTCGGTCCCCTTTCATCCTCTGCGTGCCCTGGTGGGCGTTAAAATGTGGGTTTTGCCTCCTTCTCGCCTCCTCAGTCCGCTGCCCCTACAGCCCGTTGACTCTGAGGAGGGGACAGGGCAGCTTTACTGCATAACGACGCCCCCTATGGCGTGGAGAGGGTAAACGGGGGTGAGGGGCGGGTCTCTGCACAGTGGACACTAGGAGCGGTAATGTAGTAGGAGGGCTCTTTGCCCTCTTGAACTCTCTGCTGCCCCTAGCGTCCATTAGCTTGTAAAGGGGGGGGAAACGGGACAATGGGCCTCACCCCCTGTGCTGTCCCCTAGTGGCCGTTGGGAGGTATAACATGTCTTCCTTCCCTCTTTTGCCCTGAGTGAGGGTTGGTTATGGAGGCTAGGCCGCCCCTGTTTTCTGCCCTGAGTTGTGCCTCTTAGCCTTTCGATCTGCCTTTCCCGCCTTTTGACCCTCTTGCCCCTTTCCTCGACCTTTCCCTGTTGTCCTAGTGCCCGTTGTACTTGAACTGCCTTCTTTTTCCCCTTCTCCCTCTCTGCTCCCCATTGTGCGTGTTACGGCCACCCTCCTCAATTTGCTCCCTCTATTGCTGTTGTGTGGTATACAAGTGCTTTTGCTCGGAGCTGACTATTAACCGGGGTGGCCTACTCTTTTTTCCTCCTCCCCGCCCCGCTATTTCACACTCTGCCTCTGCCTAGTGCGTGTTAGGCAACCTAACCTTTTCTCCTTGACTGTCTGCTCTCCTGTGCCTCTTACGTTAGAAATGTGTCTCTCTCCTCCTCCCCCCCCTTTACCTCTATGCCTCATCTGTTGTATCCAGGAGACCTTGTTCAGTTTAGCTGCCGCTTCCTCCCTATAGAAGCTCTCCTTCCCCTTTGTGTGCTTTGTGCAATCTACCTGCTCCTCCTTCTCCCTTCCGCTCTTGGCTCTCTTCCACCCTAGTGCCCTGTGTAAACAATAACAGCTCTCTTCCCCCCTTTCACCTCTGCTGTGTTCGTTTCCCCATTAGCTTTATAAGTGCCCCTTTGTCTTCAGTCATTTGCCCCTACTGCCCATTGTGTAGTAAAGCCTTCCATTTTGCCATCTGGTGCCCCTAAAGCCTGTTCCTCAGGATAGCCACCCTTCCTTCCACTCCTGCCTCGGGGGGCGTCCATGAGGCGCATAACCGTCCTTTTCTCCACTTTGCTTTCAGCTGTACTTAGTCGTGGTGTTGAGGTAGTTGGAGCCCCTGTCTCCTCTCAGTTTTTAATGGCCCTTGTGGGCTATAGTTGCCTCTGCTCCCCTTTCACTGTCTGCTGTCCTTCCTGCCCTTTTTGCAAGAGAGCTGCCCCTTTCTTGCCCCCGGTAGCGGCTATGAAATAAGGGCGTCCTTTTCCCGCTTGTTCTTCATTATTGAGCCTATCCTCCCTCGGTCCCCTTTCATCCTCTGCGTGCCCTGGTGGGCGTTAAAATGTGGGTTTTGCCTCCTTCTCGCCTCCTCAGTCCGCTGCCCCTACAGCCCGTTGACTCTGAGGAGGGGACAGGGCAGCTTTACTGCATAAGGACGCCCCCTATGGCGTGGAGAGGGTAAACGGGGGTGAGGGGCGGGTCCCTGCACAGTGACACTAGAAGGGGTAATGTAGTAAGGAGGGCTCTTTGCCCTCTTGAGCACTCTGCTGCCCCTAGCGTCCATTAGGTTGTAAAAGGAGGGCGTGGGGGGAAGGAACAATGGCCCTCAGCCCCTGTGCTGCCCCCTAGTGGCCGTTGGGAGGTAGAACATGTCTTCCCTCCCTCTTTTGCCATTTGTGAGGGTTGGTTATGGAGGCTAGGCGCCCCTGTTTTCTGCCCTGAGTTGTGCCTCTTAGCCTTTCGATCTGCCTTTCCCGCCTTTTGGCCCTCTTCTCCCTTTCCTCCTCCTCTCCCTGTTGTCCTAGTGCCCGTTGTACTTGGACTGCTTTCGTTCCCCTTCTCTCCTCCCCATTGTGCGTTACCTCCCCCTTCCTCAGTCTACCTGTAGTGTTGTTTTGTGGTATAGAAGTATCTACGCTCTGTGCTGGCTATTAACCGGGGTGGCCGCCTTTCCCTCTCTCCCACCATTTCACTCTCCATCTGCCTACTGCATGTTAGGTAATCTAGGCCTCCTCTCCTGTGCTTCAAAAGTTACGTGTGTCTTCTTCTCCTCCTCCCCCCCCCCCCCTTTCTATGCCTCCTCTGTTGTGTTCAGGAGACTTGGTTTAGTTCAGCCACCACTTTATTCCTGCTTTGAATTCTCTGCTGCCTCTCGTATTGCTTAGACTGTATAAGCGGTCCACCTCCGTCTCCTGCTGCTTCCCCCCAGTGGCCAATGTGAAGAATAGCCTTCTGGGGCTCTGCTCCCCATTGTGTCGGTTATGCAGGATAGGCACGCTTGTTCCTTCCCCTTCTTTTCTGCCCTCAGTGGTGCTCTTTAAGCTTTTTCTACCATCTTAGCCCAAGTGCTTATTGCGCAGTGTAGCTGACGCTTTTAATTTTACCGCTTGTGCCTAGTGTAATTGTGCTTAGTGTCCCCTTGCCCATATACCTTATAGCAGTGGTCTCCAACCTTTTTACACCCGAGATGGCTTTTTAAATCTCCAAACAGGCGAAGATCTACCAGCCTGCCCCTTCTTTGAAGCCCCGCCCTCTCTATTCCCCTCCTGTCCATCACTTGCTATCCCCAGCCCTTACTTACAGACTCTGATAAACAGTTTATTTTTAAATTATGCGATGTTTAAAATTAAAATCATGTGTTTATAGTTATGAAATAAATGTTTTTTATTCATGCTATTTAAATCTAAAATGAAGCATTTATAATTATACATTTTGTGGGGACAGAGTTCTGCGGCGGGGGGCAGGGAAGAGGACAGGGTTCTGCAGCAGGGGACAGAGTGCCAGTGGGGAAAGGTTTCTGCAGCTGGGGACAGGGTGTCAGTGGGGACAGGAATAGAGACAGATTTCTGTAGCTGGGAACAGGGGAGTGGGAACAGAATTCTGTGGCTGGGGAGCGGGGTGCCAGTGGAGGCAGAGAGTCCCCTGCTTCTGCCTCCTCTCAGGATTCCACCCCAGAGGGAAAGCAGCGTGTGCCTGCCCCGGGGCTGAACTCCTCTCTTCTCCCCCCCCCGCCCGCCCGTGCAGGGAAACCCAGTGCGTGCCTGCCCCGGGGCTGACTCACCCCTCCTGTGTGGTGCAGGGAGCCAATGCTCCCTCCCGCAGTACACCCGGCAGAGCAGCTAGCGCTACTTCGGGAATCGCTGGAAGTGGTGCTAAGCTGCAGGACTTCTGTCCATCCCCGGGAAGCCTACACTACCTCCATTTTCACTTTAGGTAGGTAGTGGGGCTTCTCGGGGGTGGGAGGGAAATGGGGGCGGGGCGGACAGGATGCCTCGCTATCGACTGGTCGTGGCCTCACGATTGACCAGTCGATCACGATCGACCTGTTGGTGACCACAGCCTTATAGTGATTTTGTCTGTTTTAAGCTAGTTTTTTTCCTTCATCAGACTTCCTCTAATTGGTCAACATGATGCCTGATGATGGAATTGGCACACAAGCGCTGTGGATGAGAACAAAAGAATTACGGTAAGGCTTCCCTTTCCCTAGTGTTACCATTCCTTCCATGTGTGCTCTTTAGCAGGTATAAATGCCCCTTGAACATGAAAGCATCTGCTACCTATAGCTTCTGTGGCTGACAATATACGCACCCTTTCCTCTCCTTTGATTCTCTTACCCTATTTTCCATTGTGGAATATAACGGCTTCTTTCCCATTATGTGTTTTTGTTGGTCCTCACGCTCTTCCTCAGTGTAGCTGCCGCTTATTTGATTGACGGTCCTCTGCTGTTTGCTCCCCTTAGGAAGAATAAAGATCCCTTACCCACTTTTCTCTTGAAACCTCCTAGTCCCCATTACTTGTACTCAGATTTGCTACCCTTTCCCTCCTTTTCTCTCCCTGGTGTGTTCCGTATTCAATGTTAGGCAGATGATCCTTTCCCTCTCGGCTAATCCCTCATACCCCTCAATGGAGCCAATACCCCCTTCTCACCTTCTATACTTTGATCTGAGCTAGGGCGCATACCTTCCATTTAGATTCCCGCTATGACCTTTTAGGCCATTGAACTCACCCATAAATCCCTCCTGGGTCCTCGCCTGTCGGGCGCTTGCTTGCCTGTTTGGCTCGTCGCGGCTGTCTGTATTGCCCTTTCTTCAGCATGGCCTCCCCTAATTCCCCTGGGACCTTCTGCCTCCTGCAGTGGGTTTTACGCAGTAGAGCTGCCCTTTTTCCCCCCCTCAGTGTCAACGGGCAGTAGGGGCCGCGGACTGGGAGGGGGGGGGGAAAGGGCAGCTCTACTGCACGAGACCCAGTGTGGGATAGAGAAGGCGAAAGGGGAGTTTAGGGGCCAGGTGTGCTGCCTGACGGGGCAATAGAGGCGGCGGCAGTGTCCCATATTGCCTGACGGCCACTAGGCGCAGCAGTCTAGAGAGGGAGCCGCTTGGCGCCCCTTCGTCCCTTTTCTTGTCCCAGTCCCCTTTTGGGCTTCCCCACGCCCCTGTCCTCTGCTGCTCCGAGTGCCCGTTACGCCGTACAGGCTCCCCTTTGCCCGCTTCCCGTCTCGGCTCCAAGCTGGTGTTCCTTGGGCGGGGCCCGGGCCTCCTCTTGGCTGCCCTGCATCCATGCTCCTCCTAAGGGGTTGCTGTACGGTGTCGGTGCCCTTCCCTCTCCTGAGTCTCCTTAATGCTTCCTCCTTTCATACGGTAGAGCTGCCCCTTAGACGCTCTCTCCCTCTTCAGCACTGCTGCCTCGTTTTCCCCTGTGTGCATTATAGCTGCCCGAGTGGGCCTTGGTCTCTAGTGCCCCTTGTACAGGTGTGGGCCGTTTGGTCGCCGTCTGCTGCCCCTCTCCTGCTCTCCTCCCGCTATGGCCCTTTAGGCCGCTGACCTCACTCGTCCATCCCTCCTGGGTCCTCGCCTGTCCCCCCGCTGTTTGGGAGGCGATCCGCCGGGCCTCGCTGGCCCTTCCCCCCCCACTCGCTTCTGCCGCGCCCTAGTGGCCATTCTAAGGTATAGCGCTCCCCCTTCTCCTAGTCTCCTCCTAGTCAGGTGCCGCGTAGGTAAGAGACGGCCCTTTTCTCTTTGACACGCTTCTTCTGTCTGCAGTGCCCACGAGCTCCTAGAGCTGCACTGTCCCTGATTTTCAGCGTCTGTGGCCACCAGGGCAGCGTGTAGCACGCACTCCTTTTAGTCCTTTTCTGCCCCTTCCCTCTCTCCTTCCGCTCTGGCCCCAAGTGCCCAGCACATAGGTGGGCCTCCTTGCCCCCTTAGCCGCACAAACACCTCCTCTCCTCCCGCTATGTCCTTTTACGCCCTGGACCTCACCGGTGCCTCCTTGAGCCTCGGCTCTTCCTAGCATCTTGTGAGGCCGAGGAAGTGTCCTCTGCTGAGCCCTGGTGACCTTTCTGCAGTTTAACCTCCCCCGCTTTTTCCTATTGCGCGCCTCCCTCCCCCGGGCCGGTGCCCGTGATGCGGGTCGGACGCTTGCTTGCCCGTTTGGCTCGTCCCGGCTGTCTGTATTGCCCCTTCTTCAGCATGGCCGCCCCTAATTCCCCTGGGACCTTCTGCCTCCTGCAGTGGGTTTTACACGGTAGAGCTGCCCTTTTTCCCCTCCTCAGAGTCAACGGGCAGTAGGGGCAGCGGACTGGGAGGGGGGGGAAAAAGGGCAGATCTACTGCACGAGACCCAGTGTGGGATAGAGAAGGCGAAAGGGGAGTTTAAGGGCCAGGTGTGCTGCCTGACGGGGCAATAGAGGCGGCGGCAGTGTCCCATATTGCCTGACGGCCACTAGGCGCAGCAGTCTAGAGAGGGAGCCGCTTGGCGCCCCTTCGTCCCTGTTCTTGTCCCAGTCCCCTTTTGGGCTTCCCCACGCCCCTGTCCTCTGCTGCTCCGAGTGCCCGTTACGCCGTACAGGCTCCCCTTTGCCCGCTTCCCGTCTCGGCTCCAAGCTGGTGTTCCTTGGGCGGGGCCCGGGCCTCCTCTTGGCTGCCCTGCATCCATGCTCCTCCTAAGGGGTTGCTGTACGGTGTCGGTGCCCTTCCCTCTCCTGAGTCTCCTTAATGCTTCCTCCTTTCATACGGTAGAGCTGCCCCTTAGACGCTCTCTCCCTCTTCAGCACTGCTGCCTCGTTTTCCCCTGTGTGCATTATAGCTGCCCGAGTGGGCCTTGGTCTCTAGTGCCCCTTGTACAGGTGTGGGCCGTTTGGTCGCCCTCTGCTGCCCCTCTCCTGCTCTCCTCCCGCTATGGCCCTTTAGGCCCTGGACCTCACCCGTCCCTCCTCGAGCCTCGGCTCTCCCTAGCGTCTTGTGAGGCCGAGGAAGTGTCCTCCGCTGAGCCCTGGTGACCGTTCTGCAGTTTAGCCTCCCCCCTCTTTGTCCTATTGCGCGCCTCCCTCCCCCGGGCCGGTGCCCGTGATGCGGGTCGGACGCTTGCTTGCCCGTTTGGCTCGTCCCGGCTGTCTGTATTGCCCTTTCTTCAGCATGGCCTCCCCTAATTCCCCTAGGACCTTCTGCCTCGTGCAGTGGGTTTTACGCGGTAGAGCTGCCCTTTTCCCCCCCCTCAGTGTCAACGGGCAGTAGGGGCCGCGGACTGGGAGAGGGGGGGGAAAAAGGGCAGCTCTACTGCACGAGACCCAGTGTGGGATAGAGAAGGCGAAAGGGGAGTTTAGGGGCCAGGTGTGCTGCCTGACGGGGCAATAGAGGCGGCGGCAGTGTCCCATATTGCCTGACGGCCACTAGGCGCAGCAGTTTAGAGAGGGAGCCGCTTGGCGCCCCTTCGTCCCTGTTCTTGTCCCAGTCCCCTTTTGGGCTTCCCCACGCCCCTGTCCTCTGCTGCTCCGAGTGCCCGTTACGCCGTACAGGCTCCCCTTTGCCCGCTTCCCGTCTCGGCTCCAAGCTGGTGTTCCTTGGGCGGGGCCCGGGCCTCCTCTTGGCTGCCCTGCATCCATGCTCCTCCTAAGGGGTTGCTGTACGGTGTCGGTGCCCTTCCCTCTCCTGAGTCTCCTTAATGCTTCCTCCTTTCATACGGTAGAGCTGCCCCTTAGACGCTCTCTCCCTCTTCAGCACTGCTGCCTCGTTTTCCCCTGTGTGCATTATAGCTGCCCGAGTGGGCCTTGGTCTCTAGTGCCCCTTGTACAGGTGTGGGCCGTTTGGTCGCCGTCTGCTGCCCCTCTCCTGCTCTCCTCCCGCTATGGCCCTTTAGGCCGTTGACCTCACTCGTCCATCCCTCCTGGGTCCTCGCCTGTCCCCCCGCTGTTTGGGAGGCGATCCGCCGGGCCTCTCTGGCCCTTCCCCCCGCCCACTCCTGCCGCGCCCTAGTGGCCATTCTAAGGTATAGCGCTCCCCCTTCTCCTAGTCTCCTCCTAGTCAAGGTGCCTTTTGGTAACTGGGTTTGGTTCTTTAAAGGATTTGAAACTACAGACAGAGGAATACTCTTTTTAGGGTCAAACAAAGACTTTTTTATTTTTTCTATTTATATCAATTTACTATTCTTGATTTTTTTTAAGACAATATAATATACAAAGAAAAAGTAAAAAAAAATAGTACAGTTAAAAAAAGCAAGAAATAAAAACTTCTCTTCCAGAGATGCCCTCCTGATTTACTTTTAAACAATTTATGGAGTTAACAAATATATAATATTTATGTTAAGAAAGATAGAAGCATTGCTTAGGTTCAGGAGATATTCTTTTGTTTATGTTTTTTCTGTCTTTGTGTTTTTCGTTGGAACTCACCACTGGTGTTCGTTCTTTTTTGGAGTTTATTTGTTCCCCTTTCGGAGCTTATGTACGGCAGCGAGATTCAGCGCCGGGGAGGGAGCTTTGGTTGATCAGACTTAGGATTTTGGATTCGCAACCCGTCCACTCTTGGTCTGTTTCAGCTAACTTTATATATCTTGTTTGGGTATTTTGGTACTCCTCCACTCGCTTGACAATTGCTGACATTAGATTTTTGTTGTCTTATTCTGGTTTTACAAAAACTTTCGTCTGCTCCTTTTGGGGTAATTAGCACTTTTGTTGCATACCTCTGTCTGAGTTATTTACTTCTTTAAAAGCGGCGGGGTTATTGTTGGTCATCTAATCAAATTTTGTTTTCATTTTTATCTCCTGTATCTCAGAATGCTGACTTGCTTTGACACTTACAATTAAACTAGTGCTCATTTGACATATTCTGGGTAGGCTTTAACACATCCTTTTGAGTCAAATGAGACACTTTAATTACAATAACTTTATTTCCCTCTGTGCTTGTGGATTTGCTATTTGCTCGTTTTCTGTTTGTTTTATTTTCATAAATTTTATAGTTTGTTTTTGGGAAAATTTTTTACACATATAGAATATTCTTATTACAATTATTAATATTATTATTGTACAAATAATCTAAAACTCTTTTTTTGATATCAACATGGATAAAAAGTTTTAAACACTTGCTTTTTGTCGTCTTGTACTTTTTATACTTAATTGTTTTATCTAAATTATGTAATACGTTTACTATTGTTATGGGTGATTCGTTTACGTGTTTTACAGTTTGATTCTTGATTGCTAGCTTAATACATTTTCTAACTTTTAACAAAATGTTCTAATTTCGTTTCTTTACGTCTAGATTTATAACTTCTATTTTTTGTAAGTTTAGTTTTTGTATTGTGAAATGCTCTACTGGTAATATTACTTGGGTGTCTTGGAAAGTTTGTTTTGTTATGGCTTTCATTTCTTTTGTTAAAAATCGGATCTACGACACTATATTTTGTTCAGTAGTCTTATTGCTTTTTTTAGTGCAGTTGTAACTCATTTGTGTTAAGTTTTATAGTTTGTTTACATTACGAAAAGGTACGGTGACATTCATTTTAACTGGTATAACATAACATTTATTATGCATTATTTTTTTGCTTAACAATTGCTAAATTGAGTCACTACAGTGACAAACAATTAAATGGGTTTGGTTAGAGCTTATGTATTCTTTACATTTATTTGGTAACTAATTAATTTTACTCGTTAATGTGGACACAACTTTTTGTCTATTAAACAATGCTGGTTTACACATCTTGAACTTTTCTGAACTATTACATTAATGCTTAGGTGTAGAAACTATTCTTTTTCTTTATACTTCACTTGTTTCTTTATATCTTTCTTGTTGGTATAATTATTGCTTCTTATCTTATATTAATTCTATGGGATGTTATTTCATGACTGATTTGTGCTGTATCTGGTATTTTGACTAATGGTGCTTTTTTACTTATCCCTCTCTCATCTTTCTTAATTTTTTGCAATAATTTTTTTCTAAAACTACTACTACTACTACTACTGTACAAACTTATGCAATTTAGATTATTTAAATACATAGATATATTGTTACTTTATTCTTGTTTTATCGGCATTTGTATTAGATATGTTTACAGCTGTATTTACTTAATGTAATAATTTTGCCGTTTCAGCTTTTTCATGGTGACTATTATTTTTCTACTTAATGAATTAATTGCTAACAAATCTGGTTTTACATCCTCCTCCCATTGCTTTAATAATTTTTTTGGTTGCTTATATATCTTCTTTTCTTTTTTCGTGACTTTCATGTTGTGCAATTTATACTATGTTCTATTCTTTCTTTCTTTTTTATATGCTGGTTGCAATCTTATTATTACTCTTCCTGTTTTTGTTGGTTGTAAATTTGAGGGGGGTATTACAACTGTTAATGTTGGAAGGGTTGCATTACTATCTGATGTAGCTAAGGCTGTGGTTCCAGATAGTGGAATTGTTAACAAATGTGGTTTGGATCTATGGGTTGTGTGTTTCTGTTGGGTTGCTAATATTAAGCTATACGCCATATAATGGTGTTATGCTAAAGCTAAATAAACTTTGGTTTGGGGCTTGTATGCTTATCATTGTATGGGGGGGAGAGGGGGGAGTGTGCGCTTTCATATGATTTGTTTACTTAATTGTTCATGTTAGCTTTAATACTATACAAGCGGGACATATTCTAACTGGTATCATTTTGTTGAATTATAACTAGAGTTTGATTTACAGGCAGTCCCCGGGTTACGTACAAGATGGGGACTGTAGGTTTGTTCTTAAGTTGAATTTGTATGTAAGTCGGAACTGGTACATACTGTAGGGGGAAACTCTAGCCAAACATTTCTCCAGAGCTCAGTTTTATTCTCCCACACCTCACTTCCCTCAGTCCTTTATTCTCAAGCTGAGGTGTCTGCTGAGAAAAGCCGCTCCGCGTCTCCCTGGTCCGCTGGGGGGAAGCAGCGAGTGCGGGGTTGCCTCACCCCGTTTGTAAGTAGGGATCCGATGTAAGTCGGATCCATGTAACCCGGGGACTGCCTGTACTTCTTCTTTCCTAGTGGGGGTGGTATAGTTTATTTTACACACTTGCCACTGGGCTGGTTTGTTAGCTAATTTAGTTTGGGTGGTGGTGGTGTTTTTGACTTGGGTCTAGTTTTGTTGTAATGGATCATACTTACTATTTAAGCTGGTCTATCTTGCACTGTTAACGTGATTTTTAGTGATGATGAACAACTTGTAATATATAATCTTGTGGAACTGTTAATTTCATTCTTTACTACTTAGCTAATTATGGTGTGCTAATCTTTTTCTTGTTTTTGTTGTGATTACATAGGTGAATGGTAACTTTTTTGGTCTTTCTAATGCTACTCTTTTCTCTTTATTTTTCGTTGGCTATACAATCTATATTTTTTCTCTTTGCTTTATAGGAGGGCTTTTTTTAGTTTGGTTGCTGCTTGGGTTTTATATCTGGCTGTCGGCTTGTATGTTCATTTACATTTAATAAAACTGTATCTAATACTAGGTGTTAACCTTTAAAGGTGCTATTTTTAGTTGCTGTTTTAAGGTATCAGTTTTCTTTTCTGCTACTTTGTTGGATTGAGGATGGTATGGGAAATTTAAATGCTATGTTATGCCTTTTTCTATGGACTATTGTTCTAATTTTTTACTTCTAAATGGTGGGCTTCTATCTGATTGTATTATTTGTGGGCGTCTTTAAGCTGCTATTATTTTTTCTAAGGCTTTTAGTATGTGTTTTGCTTTTGGTTTTTTAAAAAGGAATTACTATAGTACTCTGATTTCTTAACTCTACCACAACTACTCGCTTTGGGTATTGTTTAGCACTCGGTAATGGTCTTATTATAAATCTGTTTGCTAATGGTTTCCTGGTTTATGATATTCTGGGTTATATGCTTTATTAGGCATATTTTAGCTGATTTATACGTTTAGTATTGTGGCAAATTTTACAGGCTTTTATGTATTTTTTCATGTTCTTTTATTTTAATTCTTGATTCTCTTCTGTATATTGCTTTATCTATTCTCTTTCTTTTTGTGTCTTCAAAGTGGCTTGTGTATTCATGTAAGTATTTTATGAATGGATTTACTTCTTCTTTTTCTTTGTTTTTTTTCTACTAACACTTTAAATTCTTGCAATTCTTTATCTAGTTGTTTGTGGTTAGTGTTGTATCTTTCTTTATGGCTAGGGATATGTTTTACTGATGTACCACTTACGTGATTTCTGATGATGGTCTATATTTCTCTCCACCCTGCATGTGTTTCAATGTCTGTGTTCTTTTTTAACAGTCTTTTTATACCATACATACTATCTATGCTTAATTTTTATGGTGACTTTCTTGTGTATGTTGTAATCTTATTCTAACTTTTTCTACTTCTGCTTCTTTTCTTTTAACACAATAAAGAACTTGTTTTCACATTTGGTACAGTAATATCTTGCTTTTGTTTTTCCCCCTTTCATGCTTTTATCTGTTAATATCTAGGGTGTTTCTGTTATTCTTGGTGTAGCTTTTGGGGCTTTAGGGCATTACATTTTTTCTTAGTTTAACATTTGACTAACTAGCTCGCTATAATACAGTTTTTCTTAAGTATTTGTCTGGCTTTCAAAGTTTGGTGGTATTATTTTTATGGTAAGCTATGCTAAAGCTGACACTTTTGGAGTGTGTAAAGTAAGACTTACACTTGTCATTAAAAAAGTACTTATCTTTTATTTTATTAAACTTATAATAGTTTTCTATATTCACTATAATGTTTTGGGGGTTTGTTAAATTGCAAAATCAATTTATCTACTTTTTCTTGTTTTTCTCTTTGTGTTACCCACTCTTCATTCTAGTTAATTTGTAATTCTCTTGGGGGTTTCTTAGGGTCTTACTTTTTTAATAGAGTGGGGTGTTACAAATTTTGGTTTAATTCTATTAAGGCTGCTTGGGCTTTTTCATTGTAGATAATTAAATCTTTCTTTCTTTCTTTTTAATAATTTCAATAAGGGTTTTATTTTATGTCTTAACTGTTGAATACTTGCTTCATTATAATTTACTATGCTTAAAACTTCTTGTAGCTGTTTGTGGGTTTTCGGAGGGTTATTTAACTACTTACTTACACCATTGGGGTAAGTTGTACTTATTGTTTTATTTTCTATCACTTGAATTCTTAGAAGGGAGTATTTACTTTGGGCTATAGTTACTTTTCTTTCGTTTATTTGCTATCTTTGAGTGGTTAAGTGTTCTATAGCTTCTTGTGTCTTGTCTCTTCTTAAAAGGTCATCTACATAGTATACTATTCGGGGATCTTGTTCTTAACTTTGTTGACTAAGGGTATACTTTATGGCATCTGTTGCTAATGTGCTGGTGAATTTTTATAACCTTGGGGGTAATGCGTTCCACCTATAGTATTTTCTTCTAATTGAAAAATTTAAGGTTCTTTTTTATAGGTATACTATAAAACATATCGTTTAAATCTATTAGTGCTCTTTATTTTAATTCTTCTTTTTCTTTTAAATATTGTTCTATAGTTGGTTTGTTTTAGGGGGGGGTGGTGGTAAAGGCAACTGGTTGTATTGCTTCATTTATTTTTCTATAATCTCTTTTCTCTTTTTTTCTTTTTTTTTTTTTGGTATTCTTTATGCTGGACTTTTATATTGGGTGTGTAATACTTGTTTAATTTATTAGTAACTCTTTTAATGACTGATTAATGGGTTCTTTTCTTTCTGCTTTTGTTGGTATACTATTCACCTTTTGTGACATGTAATTTTTCATTGGATATTTGTATTGATAATACTGTTTTTAAATTCTGTCGTATTGTTGGATTCTGTATTATTATATTTATGCTTAGTATATTCTTTTCTTTTAGTACTACTGTGGTTTTTGTTACATTCTGTTTTTGTTTTACTTTTATTACTTCTGGTTGATACATTTTATCTTCATTTAGTCTTGACGTTCATATTTTACGTTTTCTTTTTTAATGTGGTACTTTTGCTTCATTTATTATGGTTATTTGGGCTTTTGTATCTAATAACTATTTAAATTGTTCATAATTCTTGGTGTTCTAATTTAATACTTCAGCACTTATATAAATTCTATTATCTTTTTTTCTTGGATTGTTTCGGGGCTTCTGCTACTCGTTTTTTGATTTAGAGAATTTTTGTCTATTCCTGCTATCTTTTTTTTTCTATTGCTGCTTGTTTCTGTTCTTGGGGCGTTATCTTTTTAAAATCTGGTTTACTGTATCTATTTCTTAACAGAAAACTAAATATGGCTTTTTCTTCTGTGTTTGGGTCTTTCCCCTTCTTCGGGGTTTGGAAATTTTCGCACGTTTTACGCGTGTCTCTCGGGGGATCGTATGTTGGTGCTGAGGTATGTTTGCGTACTACTTTTAAATCATTTATAGTTTCTAATATTCCCCAAACACTAGTCTTTGTTAGGGCTGTTGGCTACAATTTTAGGCTTTGGTTTCTTTCGTTCTCTTCTACTCTTTGCTATACTGTTTGTGGTGTTACTTTGTCTTCTTGTTATCAGACCTGGATCTTGTATATATTTAAATTGGTGAGGATCAGCTCTCTGTGCTGCTGTTAACTGTTTTTGGCTTTTTTCAACTAGTGCTAAAGTACACGGACCCCTTTAGTTGGATCTCATTTGTCGGCAGTTAAATATTTTCTTTTCTTTTTTTTAGCATATTTTATAAGGTCTTCTAGTACTTGTTAGTTGTTTGACTTGGCAATTTTAATATTTCTGGGCTACTTCTATTTCGGTACGGATCTGTCGCGTATCGGCTGTTCTTTCTAATATGTTTTGCAGTTTTTTCTAATTTGTTTCTTTAGATGGGGTTTTTTGTGTTACGTCTGGTAATAGTATTTTGCAATCTTTTAACTTTTATTTTGCTAGATCATTATTAGCTATTAAACATCTTAACTTTGAACATGTTACATGTAGGGTTATAGGTATGATTTTTTTCCCCTATTGCTAGAAGTGCTCTTATTTTGAGCATGTTTTTCTTCCCTTTCATCTTTATTACGATAGAACTAGTGGTTGAGAGGTTTTATACCTTCTGTTTTGTTTAACTTATCAAAAGGGCATCTTCTGCTCTTGTCAAATCCTGTTCGTGACGCCATTTTGGTAACTGGGTTTGGTTCTTTAAAGGATTTGAAACTACAGACAGAGGAATACTTTTTTTTTTTTAGGGTCAAACAGATTTTTTCTATTTACTTTATAATTAATTTTCTATTGAAATCAATTTACTATTTTTGATTTTTTAAGACCATATAATATACAAAGAAAGTAGAAAAATAGTACAGTTAAAAAAAAAAAAAAAACCCCAAGAAATACTAACTTCTCTTACAGATATACACTCCTGATTTACTTTTAAACAATTTATGGAGTTAACAAATATATAATCTTTATGTTAAGAAAGATAGAAGCTTTGCTTAGATTCAGGAGATATTCTTTTCTTTGTTTTTTCTTTCCTTAGATTTTTTGTTGCAACTTACGACTGGTGTTCGTTCTTTTTTTAGAGTTTATTTGTTCCCCTTTCGGAGCTTATGTACGGCAGCGAGATTCAGCGCCAAAGAGGGAGCTTTAGTTGATTAAATTTAGTTTTTTAGATTCGCAACCCGTCCACTCTTAGTCTGTTTCAGCTAACTTGTTTTAGTATTTTTAGTACTCCTCCACTCGCTTGACAATTGCTGACATTAGATTTTTGTTGTCTTATTCTGCTTTTACAAAAACTTTCGTCTGCTCCTTTTGAGGTAATTAGCACATTTGTTGCATACTGCTGTCTGAGTTACTTACTCGTTTAAAAGCGGCGGGGTTATTGTTGGTCATCTAATCAAATTTTGTTTTCATTTTTATCTCCTGTATCTCACAATGCTGCCTCTCTTTGACAGTTACAATTAAACTAGTGCTCATTTGACATATTCCAAGTAAGCTTCAACACATCCTTTTCACAGTAGGCAAAAGAGACGGCCCTTTTCTCTTTGACACGCTTCTTCTGTCTGCAGTGCCCGCGAGCTCCTAGAGCTGCCCTGTCCCTGCTTTTCAGCGTCTGTGTCCACCAGGGCAGCATAGCACGCACTCCTTTTAGTCCTTTTCTGCCCCGGGTGCCCCTTCGCACTCTCTCCTTCCGCTCTGGCCCCAAGTGCCCAGCATATAGGTGGGCCTCTTTGCCCCCTTAGCCGCATAAACACCTCCTCTCCTCCCGCTATGGCCTTTTAGGCCCTGGACCTCACCCGTCCCTCCTTGAGCCTCGGCTCTCCCTAGCGTCTTGTGAGGCCGAGGAAGTGTCCTCTGCTGAGCCCTGGTGACCATTCCGCAGTTTGGCCTCCCCTTTTTCCTATTGCGCGCCCCCCCCCCCCCCCTCCGGGGCCGGTACCCGTGATGCGGGTCGGGCGCTTGCTTGCCCGCTCGGCGCGTCCCGGCTGTCTGTATTGCCCCCTTCTTCAGCGTGGCCGCCCCTAATTCCCCTGGGACCTTCTGCCTCCTGCAGTGGCCTTTACGCGGTAGAGCTGCCCTTTTCCCCTCCTCAGAGTCAACGGGCAGTAGGGGCCGCGGACTGGGAGGGGGGGGGGAAAGGGCAGCTCTACTGCACGAGACCCAGTGTGGGATAGAGAAGGCGAAAGGGGAGTTTAGGGGCCAGGTGTGCTGCATGACGGGGCAATAGAGGCGGCGGCGGCAGTGTCCGTGTTGCCTGACGGCCACTAGGGAGCCGCTTGGCGCCCTCTAGTCCCTTTTCTGGACCCAGTCCCCTTTTGGCTTCCCCATGCCCCTGTCCTCTGCTGCTCCGAGTGCCCGTTACGCCGTACAGGCTCCCCTTTGCCCGCTTCCCTTCTCGGCTCCAAGCTGCTGTTCCTTGGGCGTGGCCCGGGCCTCCTCTTGGCTGCCCTGCATCCATGCTCCTCCTAAGGGGTGCTGTACGGTGTCGGTGCCCTTCCCTCTCCTGAGTCTCCTTAATGCTTCCTCCTTTCATACGGTAGGGCTGCCCCTTAGACACTCTCTCCCTCTTCAGTACTGCTGCCTGGCTTTCCCCTCAGGCCCTGTGTGCATTATAGCTGCCCGCGTGGGCCTTGCCTGTCGCCTTGGCCCCTAGTGCCCGTTGTACAGGTGTGGCCGTTGGGTTGCCCTCTGCTGCCCCTTAGGCTGGGCAGCGGCCCCTTTCCTGCTCTCCTCCCGCTATGGCCCTTTAGACCGTTGACCTCACCCGTCCATCCCTCCTGGCTCCTCGCCTGTCCCCGCTGTTTGGGAGGCGAACCACCGGGCCTCGCTGGCCCTTCCCCCCCACTCGCTTCTGCCGCGCCCTAGTGGCCATTCTAAGGTATAGCGCCCCCCTTCTCCCGTGTCCCCTTTCCCCCAGTTGCCACCAGGGCAGGATAGCACGCACTCCTTTTAGTACTTTTCTTACCTAGGTGCCCGTTCCCTCTCTCCTTCCACTCTGGCCCCTAGTGCCCGGCATAGAGGTCTGCTTAGTAGGCAGCAGGGTAGCACCATCATGCCATTTTTGAAGGGTTTTTTTTTTTTGGTCTCTCGTGCTCTTTTCCCCTGTACTTTTCTTCCTTCCTTTTCTCCCTACTCTAATGGGTCATGATAGTGTGTCAGGTGCCCTTCCTTCTCCTCAGTCTCCTAAGGGTTAAGTTCTTAGCACATGTTTTCAGCCCAGTGCCCCATTACTAGATTTTAAAGGGAGCAGCCAGATAACTGCTGCGTCCACAGGGGGTTGTGTACGTAGGAGCCGATGTGAGGTGTGAAATGAAAGCTTATGTTCTAATGATTCTGTGTGTGTGGTTCATGTACTTTTATGATGTCTATATGTTGAATTATGGATATGGACTTTGTGCTGATACTGGCCTGAAGTGCCTTTTTATAGGGACGGATGTCCAGTCAATGACTCTGGTAATTAGCAATGGCTCTCAAGGTGCCCAATACACACTTGCAGAATGTGTCTGGGACCGTCAAGCCAGCCAATATCATAGCTTGTGACATGAGACTAAGGGATAGGTCACTTGGCCATGTCACCTGCTCCAGCTTGGAAGATACCAGGGGAGAATATAAAACGCCATGAGGTGGACTGCATCTTGCCTTCAAATCTGCTACTGATTCCAGATGCAGCCTTGCCAGGAACAGCGAGACTGGAAGACTTGTTGGCCCATCCTGACATAGGATGTAAACCAGAGACTTTTAAGATAGCAGTTTGTGACATGTCTGCCTGGAGCCTGCATTGAGAATTTGGTGATTCAATGCATGTAATGTATTCTCCTTAACAACCTTACTCTCGTGCTTTTCTTTCTTTTATTAATAAACCTTTAGGTTTTAGATTCTGAAGGATTGGCTCAGCGTGATCTTGTGGGTAAGATCCGAAGTATAAACTGACCGGGGATTTGTGGATGGTTCTTTGGGACTGGAAAGACCTGTTTGGGGTAGGTGAGATTTGGTTCTATAACCCCCTCACCTGTGTGCAGACTTGGGGCTGATTGTGGCGCACGGAGAGTTGGGGTGTCAGAGGGGTTTTGCTCTTGAGGTTTCCTGCTGTGGTTGGATTGGCAGCTGAAGTGCTCTGCCTGACTGGTATATGACCTGTTTGCAAATAGTCTCCAGTCTGGGGCTGTAATGAGCCGCCCTGGGTTTTGAGCAATTCGCCCTCAGTGGATGCCCTCAGCAGTGCCCAGACCCGGCCTGGTCCATCACGCCCATTGAGTATTTTAGGAACCGCTTTATCCTCTGCAGTCTAGTCCCAAATGTGACCGTTTGCATTCCGTAATAGGTCTTAAGTAATGTTGCCATTGGCTTTTGCTTGTTGCCTGAGGAGGAGACAAAGGCCGTATGTTCCTTCAGAATACCCAGTGTAACACGTGAAAGCAAGGCCAGTTTTTTAAGTCTGTCTTCATATAGGTACTGTTGTATAGATTTTCTGCCTTGTTGTTTGTCTGCACTCTTTCTAGTTTGTGATCGTCTTCAATGAAACGTAGTTCCAGAAACTGGATGCCATATTGAAATGGACGCCTGATTGCTGAGGACTGGAATAGAAGAATTATGGTAAGTCTCCCACTATTCACTGCGTACGTCTTCTGCCATTAGTGCTTTTTAGGAGATATAGCTGCCCCCTTCTGCTACTCCCGGTTCCCCGATAAAAGATATAACCTCCTCTTTTCCCTATTGATTGTAATGTGTCCTAATGCCAACAGGAGCTGGAGCTGTCCCCCTACTCCTTGTGCCCGTTTTTGAATATGGCCTCTCCCTCTCTCTTTTCATTGTGGGATCCTTCCTCTTCAGTAGGAAGCCTTGCCATCTAACATTTCGCTGTTGGTTCTGTTTCCACATACACACACACACACACACACACAGCTGTTCTGGACTTAGCATCTTGACTCACAAAGGTACTTAGACACAAACTCAGGAGTTGAAGTGTGAATCTGAATTCAGGTGTCTAAATTCCAGTTTTACTCTGCCACTGAACCTTATAGGCACCTAAGTTGACTTGGCGCCTGAGCTTTCAGAGTAGATGTTCCCCGCAAGCCTATCTTTCTGATTCCTCACAGATGATAGATCACCTCACTAGCACTCCAGATGCCTATTGCCCATCAAAACCCCAATGGAAAACAGGAGTTCACCTGCCAATTGCACATGTGGGGGCCCATCTGAAAAGTTGGTTCCTAGGCCGTTTTGCATTCATAATCTGGGCAGCGAAGACTGTATCACCATCGGCTTTACAAGCCAGGGGTCAGTGCTCTCCCCAAACTGAGAGTTTAAGGTTCAGTTCTCCCCTTTGCCTGGTTCTCAGGCTAGTGTCATTCTGAGGCGGTGTCTACACTAAAATTAAGTTCAATGGCTGTGGACATACCCAGTCACTGTGTCGGTGCAGTACATCCTCACTAGCAGTGCTAGCATTGATGCAGAGCGCAGTGCACCGTGTGACAAAGGACATTTGTCCCAGGTTTTGTCACCGTGCCTGTGACCTGCACAGCACAGGCAGATACATGACCCTGGTCGCCCTGGCAACCACAATCCAAGGGCCCTCACCAGCCTTGTTAATGTTAGTGAGTGTGATATGTTCTTACTGTTTTCCTTTAATCCTAGATAATGGGCCCAGGACCCAAGGATCATCACGCCAGCTTGAGGCGGCATCGTCCTCCTGTATACGCATCATAACTTTTTTAGACAAAAGTTGCCATTGAATTGTCTGGCTTTTTTTGTTTGGTTTACTTAGCTTGTTAGGAATAACTACCTGTATTACTGATAAGAAGTTTAATTGGCGATGGGCGGAGTTGCTGTGTAACCTTCATAGTAGATTGGCTTATGTGCTCATTTGGTCTTGCTGCTAGAACCTATGGAATTGCTTGCCCTCCGTCCGCCGCGCCCCTCCTCCCCGATATAATGTATTGTAATGTTTTGCTTAACCAGTGTGTTCCAGCTTAACCCCTGGTTCTCGCTCGACCAGTGCTGTGTGTAATAAATCCTCCGACTTGTTTTCACCACATCCAGAGTGTTGAGACCTTATTCCTAACAAGTAGCTACATCTACTTGAGCTGTGCCGGAAAGGTGCCCTCGAGCCCAGATCCCACACTCCTGCACCCTCCTTCCTGCCCAGACTCCATATGTACACTCCAACTCCTGCCCAGACCCTCCACACTCCTGCAACGGTCCCTATTTCCAGACTCTGCAGCCCCATCCCGCTCCTGCACCCTTCTTCCTGCCCATAACCCTGCACCACCACACTCTAGCACCCTCTCACGCCCAGACCCCACACCTTCCCCCCCCCCCCCCCAGCCTGCTCCTGAACCCTCTCTCCTGCCCGCATTCTATGTTCCTGGCTCGCGCCCCCTCCCCCCCGCCAGACCTTGCTCTGGCAGCACACGGAGCCCCCCTCATTTTTGATCCCATCTTAGACACTAGCAGGGCCCCACAACTTCCACTAGCCCCAGCCTAAGGCAGACTTTTGAAAAACATGGTCAAAAAGTATTGCTTGTTTGCCATTGATATCGGGGTGGGAGTAAACTGCATCATGAGAGGTCTAAGGCAGGTTCCAATAACCCCTGTGACAATGTGCAAGTCTCATAAGGTTTTGCAAGTCTTTCCTACAATTGCTTGCAGCTAGGGTGTGTGGCTGGCTGGGGGGGGGGGGGGGGGGGGAGAAGTCATGTTCCCACCAAGATTTTTCCATCCCTGAGCAGAGTGAGTTTTGTCTTGTGTGCCAATATTGAGGTCACATGTGCTTGTTCAGACCTGTGCCACCCTCCTCATTAATGTATATCTTAGTATATATTTTAAATTGTTATATAAGCAGGAATACTCCAACAAGGGATAGTTAAAAATGGGGGGGGGGGGGGAGAGGGGGCTAAAGTTGTTGAGCAAGAAAAAGGACACCAAGAGTTAAATTAAAAAAAAAAATATTAAAAAAGTATGGCCCCTTTAAGAAATGCTTTTGAGGCTTTTTGGCCCTAACAGGTTGCTTGTCTTCCTGTGCTGGGACAGGACAGCTCCCCTGTGGAACCAGGTAAGCCCCTGGGGTTTTTGTCTCCTGGCCAGAAAATACCAGACACTTTAGGTATTTTAAAATACCTAAGTCCGGTGTTGTCTGATTTTTTTGCCAGACGGGTGAAAATACCAGGTGGTCAGGTTCAATACCAGACACCTGGCAACCCTACACCATTTCGCCAACACCACCCCCATCTGAGCCCTGCCGCCATCCTGACCTTGCTCCTCTGCCCAGCAGCTTCCTGCTATGGGCTCCTGTGTGGGATACACTTGCCTTCTCCGTTGGAGCTTTCCCAGCGGCGTGGGGTCCATGCGGCCTGACCTGTGTGCAGCTAGGCAGCCACCATGGGGCTCTGGCACCAGCTCCAGCCTTGGAGAAGTGCTGAAGCTGGGGCAGGGCCGCATGATGGGAAACTGCCTTGTATGCCAAGTCCGGAGCTCAGGTGGTGGCTTGGCTGTTCCTGGGGCTGCAGTGTTGTTTTTAGCAGTTCAAATTAATCAGGATGCTATAGTTCCTGTCTCCTGGCCCCGCTTAAAGCCGCAGGCACCCTGACTAAGCCTTGTGGCAGGAAGCAATACAGCCTAATAGACACACAGGGGTGCAAGGGTGTTGAGGCTGTCATGTTACTGGATTTTAAGGGGATCAGACAGGTCACTGCTGCATCCATGGGGGGGGGGGGGGGGGAGACGGACGGGACGGGACGTGTTTGCCCCCAAAGCCTGTACAAAGGGGGCCCAATGAGGTGTCAAATTAAAGTTTATGTTCTATTAATTCTGTATGTTCATTTACTTGTATGATATCTGTATGTGGAATTTTAAATATGTATTCTGTGCTTCTACTGGAAGATTGTCTGAGACAGATCAAAGGCCCAGGAAAGTTCAGTCAGTAACCATGCTAATTAGCAAGGCTCTCAGAGAGGCCAATACACGCGTGAAGAATGTGTCTGGGACCTGCAAACCAGCCAATAGCATGACTGCTGACTTGGAACACAAGGATAGGTCACTGAGCCATGTGACCTGCTCCAGCTTTGAAGACACCAGGGATGGATATAAAAGGCACGCTCCATCTTCCCTTGAATTCCGCCCCGATCTCCGATGCAGCCTTGTGAGGAATACTGAACCGGGAAGAATCTTTCACCCATAGGATGTACACCGGAGACTTTTAAGATAGCAGTTAGCAGAGATGTTACAAAGAGCCTGCACCGAGAACTCAGTGATTCGGCGCATGTAATGTATCCTCCTTAACAACCTTGCACTCATGCTTTTTTCTTTTAATAATAAACTTTTAGATTCTAAAGGATTGGCTCAGCGTGATCTTGTGGACAAGATCCAAAGAGCAACTGACTGGGAATTTGTGGCTGGTTCTTTGGGACAGGAAAAAGGGGTTCTATAATCCCTCACCTGGGTGTTAAGCCTGGGGCTGATTGTGGCATAGAGAGAGCTGGAGTGCATGAGCCGTTTTTCTCATGAGGCTTCCCGCTGGTGGGATTGGCAGCTGAAGCGCTGGGTGTTCAAGGGTTTGTGGCCTATTTGGGAAGGGTCTCCAGCCAGGGACTGTAAGGAGCCCTGAGGATCTGGCCCGGTCTAGAACAGGCTCAGAGTCAGCAATACAGGCTCATGAGCGCTAGGGGACCTAATGGTGTTGCGTGCTGACAGCAATACAGGCTAATGGTGTAAGGGGCTCAGATAGCAATACAGCCGACTAGGCACAAAGGTATTGGAGGCTGACACGGCAATACAACCTAAGGAGCACTCGGGGACCCGATGGCGATACAGGCTTATGGGCAAAAGGGGACGCACTGGTGTTGGGGGCTTAGAGACAGCAGTACAGACTAATGGGCACGCATTTCCGTAATAGTGTTGGGGGCTCAGTCAGCATTACTGCTTCACGGGCATGATGGTTTTTGGGGACTCTCACGGAGCAATAAAGCCTAGTGCGCACAAGGGGGCACAATAGTGCTGGAACCTGAAACCGCAATACAGCATAATGGGTGCAACGGTGTTAGGTGATGAGAGCCAGCAAAGCATCCGAATACCCACGAGGGGGCAAAATGCTGTTAGGGGTTCAGACAGCAATACAGACTATGGGACACTGGAGGGGGGCGAAATGGTGCTGGGGCCTCAGTGGTAGCAATGCTGTCTAATGGGCACACGAGGGGCAGTGTTTTTAGGTGCTCAGAGACAGCAATACTGTCTAATGGGCACAAGGGGGCGCAATGGTATTAGTTGATCAGAGACCGCAATACAGCCACATAGGCAGAAGAGGGCGTAATGGTGGTGTGACCACAGAGACAGCAATACAGGAAAATGTGCACAAGAGGGCGCAATGGTGGTAGGTGATCAGAGCGAGCAATACCGTCTAATGGGCACAAGGGGGGAGTAATGGTGTTGGGGGCTGACACACAGCAATACAATGTCATGAGCACGAGGGGGCGCATTAGTGTTACGTGGTCAGACAGCAATGGAGGCTGATTCACGCTGGGGGGGGGGGCTGCAATAGTGCTGCGGGCTCAGTGATAGCAATACAGACTAATGGGCACAAGGGGGCGCAATGGTGTTAGCTGATCAGAGACAGTAATGCAACCTCATGGGCAGAAGAGGGCGTAATGGTGTTCTGGGCACGAACAGATAAGTAATAGGGGGCGGAATGCTGTTGCGGGCTGAGAGAGACCAATACAGCCTCATGGGCACAAGGGGGCGCAGGGGTGTTGGGGAGGCTCAGACGGCAATACTGTCTAATGGGCACAAGAGGGTGCAATGGTGTTAGCTGACCAGAGAGCAATACCGCCTAATGGGGCGCAATGCTTCTGGAGACAGCAATACGTTCTAATGGACACAAGGGGGCGCAATGGTCTTAGGTGACCGGAGAGAGCAATACAGCCTCATGGGTAGAAGAGGGCGTAATGGTGTTGGGGGCTCTGAGGCAGCAATACAGGCTAATAGGCACTAGGGGTTGCGAGCTGCAAGAGACCAATACGTCCTAGTACTAGCCACAAGGGGGCAAAATGCTGTTAGGGGCTCAGAGACAGCAATACAGACTAACGGGCACGAGGGAGGAGGCGAAATGGTGCTGCGGGCTCAGTGATAGCAATACAGAGACAGCAATACTGTCTAATGGGCACAAGAGGGTGCAGTGTTTTTAGGTGCTCAGAGAGCAATACTTTCTCATTGGCACAAGGGGGAGTAATGGTGTTGGTGGCTGAGAAACAGCAACACTGTGTAACGGGCGCTAGGGGGCGACTCAGACAGCAAAAGAAGGACATGAGCACAAGGGGGCGCCGTAGTGTTATGCGGTCAGACGGCAGTGGAGGCTGATACACACGGAGGGCTGCAAGAGTGCTGCGGGCTCAGTGATAGCAATACAGACTAACGGGCACGGGGGGAGCGAAATGGTGCTGGAGGCTCAGTGAGAGCAATACAGACTAATAGGCGCTAGGGGGCGCATTGGCGTTGCGGGCCGAGGGACAGCAATACAGTCTAAAGGGCACAAGGGGGCGGAATTCTCTTAGGTGCTCAGAGACAGCAATACAGACTAATAGGCACTAGGGGGCGCGTTGGCGTTGCGGGCCGAGGGACAGCAATACAGGCTAACGGCCACAAGGGGGTGCAATTGCCTTAGGTGCTCAGAGACAGCAATACGGGATAATGGCCACAAGAGGGCGCAATTGCCTTAGGTGCTCAGAGACAGCAATACAGGATAATGGCCACAAGGGGGCGCAATTGCCTTAGGTGCTCAGAGACAGCAATACAGACTAATAGGCACGAGGGGGCGCGATGGAGTTCCGGACCGAGGGACAGCAATACAGGCTAACGGCCACAAGGGGACGCAATTGCCTTAGGTGCGCAGAGACAGCAATACAGGATAATGGCCACAAGGGGGCGCAATTGCCTTAGGTGCTCAGAGACAGCAATACAGGATAATGGGCACAAGGGGGCGCGTTGGCGTTGGGGACTGAGGGACAGCAATACAGGCTAATGGCCACAAGGGGGCGCAATTGTCTTAGGTGCTCAGAGACAGCAATACAGGATAATGGCCACAAGAGGGCGCAATTGCCTTAGGTGCTCAGAGACAGCAATACAGGATAATGGCCACAAGGGGGCGCAATTGCCTTAGGTGCTCAGAGACAGCAATACGGACTAATAGGCACAAGGGGGCGCGTTGGCGTTGCGGGCCGAGGGACAGCAATACAGGCTAATGGCCACAAGGGGGCGCAATTGCCTTAGGTGCGCAGAGACAGCAATACAGGATACTGGCCACAAGGGGGCGCAATTGCCTTAGGTGCTCAGAGACAGCAATACAGACTAATGGGCACTAGGGGGCGCGTTGGCGTTGCGGGCCGAGGGACAGCAATACAGGCTAACGGCCACAAGGGGGCGCAATTGACTTAGGTGCGCAGAGACAGCAATACAGGATAATGGCCACAAGGGGGCGCAATTGCCTGAGGTGCTCAGAGACAGCAATACAGGATAATGGGCACAAGGGGGCGCGTTGGCGTTGCGGGCCGAGGGACAGCAATACAGGCTAATGGCCACAAGGGGGCGCAATTGCCTTAGGTGCTCAGAGACAGCAATACAGGATAATGGCCACAAGGGGGCGCAATTGCCTTAGGTGCTCAGAGACAGCAATACAGGATAATGGGCACAAGGGGGTGCGTTGGCGTTGCGGGCGGAGGGACAGCAATACAGGCTAACGGCCACAAGGGGGCGCAATTGCCTTAGGTGCGCAGAGACAGCAATACAGGATAATGGCCACAAGGGGGCGCAATTGCCTTAGGTGCTCAGAGACAGCAATACAGGATAATGGGCACAAGGGGGCGCAATTGTCTTAGGTGCTCAGAGACAGCAATACAGACTAATAGGCACTAGGGGGCGCGTTGGCGTTGCCGGCTGAGGGACAGCAATAGAGGCTAATGGCCACAAGGGGGCGCAATTGCCTTAGGTGCTCAGAGACAGCAATACAGACTAATAGGCACTAGGGGGCGCGTTGGCGTTGCGGGCCGAGGGACAGCAATACAGGCTAACGGCCACAAGGGGGCGCAATTGTCTAAGGTGCGCAGAGACAGCAATACAGACTAATAGGCACTAGGGGGCGCGATGGAGTTCCGGACCGAGGGACAGCAATACAGGCTAATGGCCACAAGGGGGCGCAATTGTCTTAGATGCTCAGAGACAGCAATACCGGATAATGGGCACAAGGGGGCGGACTTGCCTTAGGTGCTCCGAGACAGCAATACGGACTAATAGGCACTAGGGGGCGCGTTGGCTTTGCGGGCCGAGGGACAGCAATACAGGCTAATGGCCACAAGGGGGCGCAATTGCCTTAGGTGCTCAGAGTCAGCAATACAGGATAATGGCCACAAGGGGGCGCAATTGCCTTAGGTGCTCAGAGACAGCAATACAGGATAATGGCCACAAGGGGGCGCAATTGCCTTAGGTGCTCAGAGACAGCAATACAGGATAATGGGCACAAGGGGGCGCAATTGCCTTAGGTGCTCAGAGACAGCAATACAGGATAATGGCCACAAGGGGGCGCAATTGCCTTAGGTGCTCAGAGACAGCAATACAGACTAACGGGTAGGGGGGGGCGAAATGGTGCTGGGGGCTCAGTGATAGCAATCCAGACTAATAGGCACTAGGGGGCGGATTGGCGTTGCGGGCTGAGGGACAGCAATACAGTCTAAAGGGCACAAGGGGGCGGAATTGTCTTAGTGGCTCAGAGACAGCAATACAGACTAATAGGCACTAGGGGGCGCAATCGTGTTGCGCGCCGAGAAAGACCAATACAGCCTCATGGGCACAAGAGGGCGCAATGGTGTTGGGGGCTCAGAGACAGCAATCCAGGCTGCCCGACACTCACTAAGGGGTGTAGAATAGTGATAGAAATGTAGCCGTGTTAGTCTGGGGTAGCTGAAGCAAAACGCAGGACAATGTAGCACTTTAAAGACTAACAAGATGGTTTATTAGATGATGAGCTTTCGCGGGCCAGACCCACTTCCTCAGAGGTCTGGCCCAGGAAAGCTCATCACCTCATAAACCATCTTGATAGTCTTTAAAGTGCTACATTGTCCTGCATTTTGCTAAGGGGTGTAGAGAGGTGAAAATGGGTTAAGAGGTGTCTATATAGCTAGCACTAAGGGAACGAGCGGCAGGAGTGTGAAATGGAGGCGGAACGGTCCGTGGCTCTGAAACACTCTGACATTTGAGGGCCAAGGCTGTGGCCGTTGGCGAGGGAGTTTGTGGAAGAGAAGCCCGGTGGCATGCCATGCCATGTCCTGGCACTAGGGCTCAATGGCAGGCCTTGCACCGGTAGTTTTCTGCTGTATTTAATGCCGCCTGGCCGTGTGTGACCAAGGGCGGAATTTTGGGCGGGTAGGGGAGGCAGCAGCCGTGCGCTCCGGGAGGCGGCTTGCTCTTCATCCCGTACCCGCACGCTACGGGAGCGAGGGGAACGTAAGCAAGGAACGCAAGTGCTATCCCCTCGCTCCCTTAGCGTCTGGGCACGGGAGGAAAAGCAACCTGCGTCCGTCCCGCCGCCGCCCCCGCCCGCCCGCCCGAAATTCCACCCTTGGCTAAATCCCTTAGCTAAATGACCATAAAAAAACCCAGGGACAAACGGCTTTCAGTGACACCGATGTAACTGCTCCAAATCAGAGGAGCTAGTTCAGATTCACACCAGTGTCTGAGGACAAAAAGTCAAGTTGAAAGGACTCCTGCGCTTTGATACGCGAGAACTGGCTCTTCCCTGCAGAGGAAGGCGTGGCTAGAGCACGAGACCTTCACGTGACCGAGAGAGGCGCGAGCAAAGGAGCCAATCAAAGAGAGGCGTCTGAAAGCAGCCAATCAGAGCCTCGCCGGGACATATAAAAGGAGCTGCAGCAGAGGTGAGCGCTATTTGCCGGTGGGGACTCCGAAGGTGAGGCTGCCGTCTGTGATGAGACTTGAGCGCTGCCGTTTTCGTTCCGCTGCTTCGTGAGTATTCCCCTCCCGTTGGGCCTGGAGTCTCCCCTTCGGCTGGGACCCTGCCCTGCATCCCTCACCCGCTCGGCCTAAAAACCCGTGCGCCTGGGGCCTGACTCTGCCTTGGGTGCCGTCCCACATGGGGGCGGCCGGGCCCGCGGCGTCCGGCCGCTTTTCCCCGGGGGCTGCGGGGCGGCCGGGCCCGCGGCGTCCGGCCGCTTTTCCCCGGGGGCTGCGGGGCGGCCGGGCCCGCGGCGTCCGGCCGCTTTTCCCCGGGGGCTGCGGGGCGGCCGGGCCCGCGGCGTCGGGCCGCTTTTCCCCGGGGGCTGCGGGGCGGCCGGGCCCGCGGCGTCGGGCCGCTTTTCCCCGGGGGCTGCGGGGCGGCCGGGCCCGCGGCGTCGGGCCGCTTTTCCCCGGGGGCTGCGGGGCGGCCGGGCCCGCGGCGTCGGGCCGCTTTTCCCCGGGGGCTGCGGGGCGGCCGGGCCCGCGGCGTCGGGCCGCCTTTCCCCGGGGGCTGCGGGGCGGCCGGGCCCGCGGCGTCGGGCCGCCTTTCCCCGGGGGCTGCGGGGCGGCCGGGCCCGCGGCGTCGGGCCGCCTTTCCCCGGGGGCTGCGGGGCGGCCGGGCCCGCGGCGTCGGGCCGCCTTTCCCCGGGGGCTGCGGGGCGGCCGGGCCCGCGGCGTCGGGCCGCCTTTCCCCGGGGGCTGCGGGGCGGCCGGGCCCGCGGCGTCGGGCCGCCTTTCCCCGGGGGCTGCGGGGCGGCCGGGCCCGCGGCGTCGGGCCGCCTTTCCCCGGGGGCTGCGGGGCGGCCGGGCCCGCGGCGTCGGGCCGCCTTTCCCCGGGGGCTGCGGGGCGGCCGGGCCCGCGGCGTCGGGCCGCCTTTCCCCGGGGGCTGCGGGGCGGCCGGGCCCGCGGCGTCGGGCCGCCTTTCCCCGGGGGCTGCGGGGCGGCCGGGCCCGCGGCGTCGGGCTGCTTTTCCCCGGGGGCTGCGGGGCCTCCTGAGCGCAAGGGTCGGAGGTGAGGGCGGATCCTATGTACGTTGCTCTTCACGGTACTGCTCTCTCTCTCTCTCTCCCCTCAGGGTGCTAGGTCCGGCGCTCATTGACTGGCGGGAGTGGAGCGGGGACTTTGCAACTGTACTACATTACAGCTAGGAAGCTCTGGACTTTAGTTTAAGGGGTGGTTGCTGTGCTTAGGGGGCACTAGGAGCAGCAACGTGCACTACGGGAGACTTCCCCTCTTTCGCTCTGTGCTGACTATTAACCAGGGTGGCCACCTCTTTTTTCCTCCTTCCTGCCCCACAATATCACTCTCTGCCTCTGTCTAGTGTGTGTTAGGCAACCTAACATTTTCTCCTTGACTCTCTGCTTGCTGACCTGTGCCTGGTATATTAGAAGTGTATGTCTCTCCTCATCCTCTCGCCTTTATCTCTATGCCTCATCTGTTGTATTCAGGAGACTTTGTTCAGTTTAGCTGCCGCTTCCTGCCTATGGAAGCTCTCCTGTCCCTTTGTGCAATCTACCTGCTCCTCCTTCTCCCTTCCGCTCTTGGCTCTCTTCCACCCTAGTGCCCTGTGAAAACTATAACAGCTCTTTTTCCCCCCTTTCACCTCTGCTGGCTTCGTTTCCCCATTAGCTTTATAAGTGCCCCTTTGTCTTCAGTCATTTGCCCCTACTGCCCATTGTGTAGCAAAGCCTTCCATTTCTCCATCTGGTGCCCCTAAAGCCTGTTCCTCGGGATAGCCACCCTTCCTCCCACTCCTGCCTCGGGGGGCGTCCATGAGGCGCATTACCGTCCTTTTCTCCACTTTCCTTTCAGCTGTACTTAGTCCTGGTGTTGAGGTAGTTTGAGCCCCTGTCTCCTCTCAGTTTTTAATGGCCCTTGTGGGCTATAGTTGCCTCTGCTCCCCTTTCACTGTCTGCTGTCCTTCCTGCCCTTTTTGCAAGAGAGCTGCCCCTTTCTTGCCCCCCCGTAGCGGCTATGAAATAAGGGCGTCCTTTTCCCGCTTGTTCTTCATTATTGAGCCTATCCTCCCTCGGTCCCCTTTCATCCTCTGCGTGCCCTGGTGGGCGTTAAAATGTGGGTTTTGCCTCCTTCTCGCCTCCTCAGTCCGCTGCCCCTACAGCCCGTTGACTCTGAGGAGGGGACAGGGCAGCTTTACTGCATAACGACGCCCCCTATGGCGTGGAGAGGGTAAACGGGGGTGAGGGGCGGGTCTCTGCACAGTGGACACTAGGAGCGGTAATGTAGTAGGAGGGCTCTTTGCCCTCTTGAACTCTCTGCTGCCCCTAGCGTCCATTAGCTTGTAAAGGGGGGGGAAACGGGACAATGGGCCTCACCCCCTGTGCTGTCCCCTAGTGGCCGTTGGGAGGTATAACATGTCTTCCTTCCCTCTTTTGCCCTGAGTGAGGGTTGGTTATGGAGGCTAGGCCGCCCCTGTTTTCTGCCCTGAGTTGTGCCTCTTAGCCTTTCGATCTGCCTTTCCCGCCTTTTGACCCTCTTGCCCCTTTCCTCGACCTTTCCCTGTTGTCCTAGTGCCCGTTGTACTTGAACTGCCTTCTTTTTCCCCTTCTCCCTCTCTGCTCCCCATTGTGCGTGTTACGGCCACCCTCCTCAATTTGCTCCCTCTATTGCTGTTGTGTGGTATACAAGTGCTTTTGCTCGGAGCTGACTATTAACCGGGGTGGCCTACTCTTTTTTCCTCCTCCCCGCCCCGCTATTTCACACTCTGCCTCTGCCTAGTGCGTGTTAGGCAACCTAACCTTTTCTCCTTGACTGTCTGCTCTCCTGTGCCTCTTACGTTAGAAATGTGTCTCTCTCCTCCTCCCCCCCCTTTACCTCTATGCCTCATCTGTTGTATCCAGGAGACCTTGTTCAGTTTAGCTGCCGCTTCCTCCCTATAGAAGCTCTCCTTCCCCTTTGTGTGCTTTGTGCAATCTACCTGCTCCTCCTTCTCCCTTCCGCTCTTGGCTCTCTTCCACCCTAGTGCCCTGTGTAAACAATAACAGCTCTCTTCCCCCCTTTCACCTCTGCTGTGTTCGTTTCCCCATTAGCTTTATAAGTGCCCCTTTGTCTTCAGTCATTTGCCCCTACTGCCCATTGTGTAGTAAAGCCTTCCATTTTGCCATCTGGTGCCCCTAAAGCCTGTTCCTCAGGATAGCCACCCTTCCTTCCACTCCTGCCTCGGGGGGCGTCCATGAGGCGCATAACCGTCCTTTTCTCCACTTTGCTTTCAGCTGTACTTAGTCGTGGTGTTGAGGTAGTTGGAGCCCCTGTCTCCTCTCAGTTTTTAATGGCCCTTGTGGGCTATAGTTGCCTCTGCTCCCCTTTCACTGTCTGCTGTCCTTCCTGCCCTTTTTGCAAGAGAGCTGCCCCTTTCTTGCCCCCGGTAGCGGCTATGAAATAAGGGCGTCCTTTTCCCGCTTGTTCTTCATTATTGAGCCTATCCTCCCTCGGTCCCCTTTCATCCTCTGCGTGCCCTGGTGGGCGTTAAAATGTGGGTTTTGCCTCCTTCTCGCCTCCTCAGTCCGCTGCCCCTACAGCCCGTTGACTCTGAGGAGGGGACAGGGCAGCTTTACTGCATAAGGACGCCCCCTATGGCGTGGAGAGGGTAAACGGGGGTGAGGGGCGGGTCCCTGCACAGTGACACTAGAAGGGGTAATGTAGTAAGGAGGGCTCTTTGCCCTCTTGAGCACTCTGCTGCCCCTAGCGTCCATTAGGTTGTAAAAGGAGGGCGTGGGGGGAAGGAACAATGGCCCTCAGCCCCTGTGCTGCCCCCTAGTGGCCGTTGGGAGGTAGAACATGTCTTCCCTCCCTCTTTTGCCATTTGTGAGGGTTGGTTATGGAGGCTAGGCGCCCCTGTTTTCTGCCCTGAGTTGTGCCTCTTAGCCTTTCGATCTGCCTTTCCCGCCTTTTGGCCCTCTTCTCCCTTTCCTCCTCCTCTCCCTGTTGTCCTAGTGCCCGTTGTACTTGGACTGCTTTCGTTCCCCTTCTCTCCTCCCCATTGTGCGTTACCTCCCCCTTCCTCAGTCTACCTGTAGTGTTGTTTTGTGGTATAGAAGTATCTACGCTCTGTGCTGGCTATTAACCGGGGTGGCCGCCTTTCCCTCTCTCCCACCATTTCACTCTCCATCTGCCTACTGCATGTTAGGTAATCTAGGCCTCCTCTCCTGTGCTTCAAAAGTTACGTGTGTCTTCTTCTCCTCCTCCCCCCCCCCCCCTTTCTATGCCTCCTCTGTTGTGTTCAGGAGACTTGGTTTAGTTCAGCCACCACTTTATTCCTGCTTTGAATTCTCTGCTGCCTCTCGTATTGCTTAGACTGTATAAGCGGTCCACCTCCGTCTCCTGCTGCTTCCCCCCAGTGGCCAATGTGAAGAATAGCCTTCTGGGGCTCTGCTCCCCATTGTGTCGGTTATGCAGGATAGGCACGCTTGTTCCTTCCCCTTCTTTTCTGCCCTCAGTGGTGCTCTTTAAGCTTTTTCTACCATCTTAGCCCAAGTGCTTATTGCGCAGTGTAGCTGACGCTTTTAATTTTACCGCTTGTGCCTAGTGTAATTGTGCTTAGTGTCCCCTTGCCCATATACCTTATAGCAGTGGTCTCCAACCTTTTTACACCCGAGATCGCTTTTTAAATCTCCAAACAGGCGAAGATCTACCAGCCTGCCCCTTCCTTGAAGCCCCGCCCTCTCTATTCCCCTCCTGTCCATCACTTGCTATCCCCAGCCCTTACTTACAGACTCTGATAAACAGTTTATTTTTAAATTATGCGATGTTTAAAATTAAAATCATGTGTTTATAGTTATGAAATAAATGTTTTTTATTCATGCTATTTAAATCTAAAATGAAGCATTTATAATTATACATTTTGTGGGGACAGAGTTCTGCGGCGGGGGGCAGGGAAGAGGACAGGGTTCTGCAGCAGGGGACAGAGTGCCAGTGGGGAAAGGTTTCTGCAGCTGGGGACAGGGTGTCAGTGGGGACAGGAATAGAGACAGATTTCTGTAGCTGGGAACAGGGGAGTGGGAACAGAATTCTGTGGCTGGGGAGCGGGGTGCCAGTGGAGGCAGAGAGTCCCCTGCTTCTGCCTCCTCTCAGGATTCCACCCCAGAGGGAAAGCAGCGTGTGCCTGCCCCGGGGCTGAACTCCTCTCTTCTCCCCCCCCCCGCCCGCCCGTGCAGGGAAACCCAGTGCGTGCCTGCCCCGGGGCTGACTCACCCCTCCTGTGTGGTGCAGGGAGCCAATGCTCCCTCCCGCAGTACACCCGGCAGAGCAGCTAGCGCTACTTCGGGAATCGCTGGAAGTGGTGCTAAGCTGCAGGACTTCTGTCCATCCCCGGGAAGCCTACACTACCTCCATTTTCACTTTAGGTAGGTAGTGGGGCTTCTCGGGGGTGGGAGGGAAATGGGGGCGGGGCGGACAGGATGCCTCGCTATCGACTGGTCGTGGCCTCACGATTGACCAGTCGATCACGATCGACCTGTTGGTGACCACAGCCTTATAGTGATTTTGTCTGTTTTAAGCTAGTTTTTTTCCTTCATCAGACTTCCTCTAATTGGTCAACATGATGCCTGATGATGGAATTGGCACACAAGCGCTGTGGATGAGAACAAAAGAATTACGGTAAGGCTTCCCTTTCCCTAGTGTTACCATTCCTTCCATGTGTGCTCTTTAGCAGGTATAAATGCCCCTTGAACATGAAAGCATCTGCTACCTATAGCTTCTGTGGCTGACAATATACGCACCCTTTCCTCTCCTTTGATTCTCTTACCCTATTTTCCATTGTGGAATATAACGGCTTCTTTCCCATTATGTGTTTTTGTTGGTCCTCACGCTCTTCCTCAGTGTAGCTGCCGCTTATTTGATTGACGGTCCTCTGCTGTTTGCTCCCCTTAGGAAGAATAAAGATCCCTTACCCACTTTTCTCTTGAAACCTCCTAGTCCCCATTACTTGTACTCAGATTTGCTACCCTTTCCCTCCTTTTCTCTCCCTGGTGTGTTCCGTATTCAATGTTAGGCAGATGATCCTTTCCCTCTCGGCTAATCCCTCATACCCCTCAATGGAGCCAATACCCCCTTCTCACCTTCTATACTTTGATCTGAGCTAGGGCGCATACCTTCCATTTAGATTCCCGCTATGACCTTTTAGGCCATTGAACTCACCCATAAATCCCTCCTGGGTCCTCGCCTGTCGGGCGCTTGCTTGCCTGTTTGGCTCGTCGCGGCTGTCTGTATTGCCCTTTCTTCAGCATGGCCTCCCCTAATTCCCCTGGGACCTTCTGCCTCCTGCAGTGGGTTTTACGCAGTAGAGCTGCCCTTTTTCCTCCCCTCAGTGTCAACGGGCAGTAGGGGCCGCGGACTGGGAGGGGGGGGGGAAAGGGCAGCTCTACTGCACGAGACCCAGTGTGGGATAGAGAAGGCGAAAGGGGAGTTTAGGGGCCAGGTGTGCTGCCTGACGGGGCAATAGAGGCGGCGGCAGTGTCCCATATTGCCTGACGGCCACTAGGCGCAGCAGTCTAGAGAGGGAGCCGCTTGGCGCCCCTTCGTCCCTTTTCTTGTCCCAGTCCCCTTTTGGGCTTCCCCACGCCCCTGTCCTCTGCTGCTCCGAGTGCCCGTTACGCCGTACAGGCTCCCCTTTGCCCGCTTCCCGTCTCGGCTCCAAGCTGGTGTTCCTTGGGCGGGGCCCGGGCCTCCTCTTGGCTGCCCTGCATCCATGCTCCTCCTAAGGGGTTGCTGTACGGTGTCGGTGCCCTTCCCTCTCCTGAGTCTCCTTAATGCTTCCTCCTTTCATACGGTAGAGCTGCCCCTTAGACGCTCTCTCCCTCTTCAGCACTGCTGCCTCGTTTTCCCCTGTGTGCATTATAGCTGCCCGAGTGGGCCTTGGTCTCTAGTGCCCCTTGTACAGGTGTGGGCCGTTTGGTCGCCCTCTGCTGCCCCTCTCCTGCTCTCCTCCCGCTATGGCCCTTTAGGCCCTGGACCTCACCCGTCCCTCCTCGAGCCTCGGCTCTCCCTAGCGTCTTGAGGCCGAGGAAGTGTCCTCCGCTGAGCCCTGGTGACCGTTCTGCAGTTTAGCCTCCCCCCTCTTTGTCCTATTGCGCGCCTCCCTCCCCGGGCCGGTGCCCGTGATGCGGGTCGGACGCTTGCTTGCCCGTTTGGCTCGTCCCGGCTGTCTGTATTGCCCTTTCTTCAGCATGGCCTCCCCTAATTCCCCTAGGACCTTCTGCCTCGTGCAGTGGGTTTTACGCGGTAGAGCTGCCCTTTTTCCCCCCCTCAGTGTCAACGGGCAGTAGGGGCCGCGGACTGGGAGAGGGGGGGGGAAAAAGGGCAGCTCTACTGCACGAGACCCAGTGTGGGATAGAGAAGGCGAAAGGGGAGTTTAGGGGCCAGGTGTGCTGCCTGACGGGGCAATAGAGGCGGCGGCAGTGTCCCATATTGCCTGACGGCCACTAGGCGCAGCAGTTTAGAGAGGGAGCCGCTTGGCGCCCCTTCGTCCCTGTTCTTGTCCCAGTCCCCTTTTGGGCTTCCCCACGCCCCTGTCCTCTGCTGCTCCGAGTGCCCGTTACGCCGTACAGGCTCCCCTTTGCCCGCTTCCCGTCTCGGCTCCAAGCTGGTGTTCCTTGGGCGGGGCCCGGGCCTCCTCTTGGCTGCCCTGCATCCATGCTCCTCCTAAGGGGTTGCTGTATGGTGTCGGTGCCCTTCCCTCTCCTGAGTCTCCTTAATGCTTCCTCCTTTCATACGGTAGAGCTGCCCCTTAGACGCGCTCTCCCTCTTCAGCACTGCTGCCTCGTTTTCCCCTGTGTGCATTATAGCTGCCCGAGTGGGCCTTGGTCTCTAGTGCCCCTTGTACAGGTGTGGGCCGTTTGGTCGCCGTCTGCTGCCCCTCTCCTGCTCTCCTCCCGCTATGGCCCTTTAGGCCGTTGACCTCACTCGTCCATCCCTCCTGGGTCCTCGCCTGTCCCCCCGCTGTTTGGGAGGCGATCCGCCGGGCCTCTCTGGCCCTTCCCCCCGCCCACTCCTGCCGCGCCCTAGTGGCCATTCTAAGGTATAGCGCTCCCCCTTCTCCTAGTCTCCTCCTAGTCAAGGTGCCTTTTGGTAACTGGGTTTGGTTCTTTAAAGGATTTGAAACTACAGACAGAGGAATACGCTTTTTAGGGTCAAACAAAGACTTTTTTATTTTTTCTATTTAAATCAATTTACTATTCTTGATTTTTTTTAAGACAATATAATATACAAAGAAAAAGTAAAAAAAAATAGTACAGTTAAAAAAAGCAAGAAATAAAAACTTCTCTTCCAGAGATGCCCTCCTGATTTACTTTTAAACAATTTATGGAGTTAACAAATATATAATATTTATGTTAAGAAAGATAGAAGCATTGCTTAGGTTCAGGAGATATTCTTTTGTTTGTTTTTTCTGTCTTTGTGTTTTTCGTTGGAACTCACCACTGGTGTTCGTTCTTTTTTGGAGTTTATTTGTTCCCCTTTCGGAGCTTATGTACGGCAGCGAGATTCAGCGCCGGGGAGGGAGCTTTGGTTGATCAGACTTAGGATTTTGGATTCGCAACCCGTCCACTCTTGGTCTGTTTCAGCTAACTTTATATATCTTGTTTGGGTATTTTGGTACTCCTCCACTCGCTTGACAATTGCTGACATTAGATTTTTGTTGTCTTATTCTGGTTTTACAAAAACTTTCGTCTGCTCCTTTTGGGGTAATTAGCACTTTTGTTGCATACCTCTGTCTGAGTTATTTACTTCTTTAAAAGCGGCGGGGTTATTGTTGGTCATCTAATCAAATTTTGTTTTCATTTTTATCTCCTGTATCTCAGAATGCTGACTTGCTTTGACACTTACAATTAAACTAGTGCTCATTTGACATATTCTGGGTAGGCTTTAACACATCCTTTTGAGTCAAATGAGACACTTTAATTACAATAACTTTATTTCCCTCTGTGCTTGTGGATTTGCTATTTGCTCGTTTTCTATTTGTTTTATTTTCATAAATTTTATAGTTTGTTTTTGGGAAAAATTTTTACACATATAGAATATTCTTATTACAATTATTAATATTATTATTGTACAAATAATCTAAAACTCTTTTTTTGATATCAACATGGATAAAAAGTTTTAAACACTTGCTTTTTGTCGTCTTGTACTTTTTATACTTAATTGTTTTATCTAAATTATGTAATACGTTTACTATTGTTATGGGTGATTCGTTTACGTGTTTTACAGTTTGATTCTTGATTGCTAGCTTAATACATTTTCTAACTTTTAACAAAATGTTCTAATTTCGTTTCTTTACGTCTAGATTTATAACTTCTATTTTTTGTAAGTTTAGTTTTTGTATTGTGAAATGCTCTACTGGTAATATTACTTGGGTGTCTTGGAAAGTTTGTTTTGTTATGGCTTTCATTTCTTTTGTTAAAAATCGGATCTACGACACTATATTTTGTTCAGTAGTCTTATTGCTTTTTTTAGTGCAGTTGTAACTCATTTGTGTTAAGTTTTATAGTTTGTTTACATTACGAAAAGGTACGGTGACATTCATTTTAACTGGTATAACATAACATTTATTATGCATTATTTTTTTGCTTAACAATTGCTAAATTGAGTCACTACAGTGACAAACAATTAAATGGGTTTGGTTAGAGCTTATGTATTCTTTACATTTATTTGGTAACTAATTAATTTTACTCGTTAATGTGGACACAACTTTTTGTCTATTAAACAATGCTGGTTTACACATCTTGAACTTTTCTGAACTATTACATTAATGCTTAGGTGTAGAAACTATTCTTTTTCTTTATACTTCACTTGTTTCTTTATATCTTTCTTGTTGGTATAATTATTGCTTCTTATCTTATATTAATTCTATGGGATGTTATTTCATGACTGATTTGTGCTGTATCTGGTATTTTGACGAATGGTGCTTTTTTACTTATCCCTCTCTCATCTTTCTTAATTTTTTGCAATAATTTTTTTCTAAAACTACTACTACTACTACTACTGTACAAACTTATGCAATTTAGATTATTTAAATACATAGATATATTGTTACTTTATTCTTGTTTTATCGGCATTTGTATTAGATATGTTTACAGCTGTATTTACTTAATGTAATAATTTTGCCGTTTCAGCTTTTTCATGGTGACTATTATTTTTCTACTTAATGAATTAATTGCTAACAAATCTGGTTTTACATCCTCCTCCCATTGCTTTAATAATTTTTTTGGTTGCTTATATATCTTCTTTTCTTTTTTCGTGACTTTCATGTTGTGCAATTTATACTATGTTCTATTCTTTCTTTCTTTTTTATATGCTGGTTGCAATCTTATTATTACTCTTCCTGTTTTTGTTGGTTGTAAATTTGAGGGGGGTATTACAACTGTTAATGTTGGAAGGGTTGCATTACTATCTGATGTAGCTAAGGCTGTGGTTCCAGATAGTGGAATTGTTAACAAATGTGGTTTGGATCTATGGGTTGTGTGTTTCTGTTGGGTTGCTAATATTAAGCTATACGCCATATAATGGTGTTATGCTAAAGCTAAATAAACTTTGGTTTGGGGCTTGTATGCTTATCATTGTATGGGGGGGAGAGGGGGGAGTGTGCGCTTTCATATGATTTGTTTACTTAATTGTTCATGTTAGCTTTAATACTATACAAGCGGGACATATTCTAACTGGTATCATTTTGTTGAATTATAACTAGAGTTTGATTTACAGGCAGTCCCCGGGTTACGTACAAGATGGGGACTGTAGGTTTGTTCTTAAGTTGAATTTGTATGTAAGTCGGAACTGGTACATACTGTAGGGGGAAACTCTAGCCAAACATTTCTCCAGAGCTCAGTTTTATTCTCCCACACCTCACTTCCCTCAGTCCTTTATTCTCAAGCTGAGGTGTCTGCTGAGAAAAGCCGCTCCGCGTCTCCCTGGTCCGCTGGGGGGAAGCAGCGAGTGCGGGGTTGCCTCACCCCGTTTGTAAGTAGGGATCCGATGTAAGTCGGATCCATGTAACCCGGGGACTGCCTGTACTTCTTCTTTCCTAGTGGGGGTGGTATAGTTTATTTTACACACTTGCCACTGGGCTGGTTTGTTAGCTAATTTAGTTTGGGTGGTGGTGGTGTTTTTGACTTGGGTCTAGTTTTGTTGTAATGGATCATACTTACTATTTAAGCTGGTCTATCTTGCACTGTTAACGTGATTTTTAGTGATGATGAACAACTTGTAATATATAATCTTGTGGAACTGTTAATTTCATTCTTTACTACTTAGCTAATTATGGTGTGCTAATCTTTTTCTTGTTTTTGTTGTGATTACATAGGTGAATGGTAACTTTTTTGGTCTTTCTAATGCTACTCTTTTCTCTTTATTTTTCGTTGGCTATACAATCTATATTTTTTCTCTTTGCTTTATAGGAGGGCTTTTTTTAGTTTGGTTGCTGCTTGGGTTTTATATCTGGCTGTCGGCTTGTATGTTCATTTACATTTAATAAAACTGTATCTAATACTAGGTGTTAACCTTTAAAGGTGCTATTTTTAGTTGCTGTTTTAAGGTATCAGTTTTCTTTTCTGCTACTTTGTTGGATTGAGGATGGTATGGGAAATTTAAATGCTATGTTATGCCTTTTTCTATGGACTATTCTTCTAATTTTTTACTTCTAAATGGTGGGCTTCTATCTGATTGTATTATTTGTGGGCGTCTTTAAGCTGCTATTATTTTTTCTAAGGCTTTTAGTATGTGTTTTGCTTTTGGTTTTTTAAAAAGGAATTACTATAGTACTCTGATTTCTTAACTCTACCACAACTACTCGCTTTGGGTATTGTTTAGCACTCGGTAATGGTCTTATTATAAATCTGTTTGCTAATGGTTTCCTGGTTTATGATATTCTGGGTTATATGCTTTATTAGGCATATTTTAGCTGATTTATACGTTTAGTATTGTGACAAATTTTACAGGCTTTTATGTATTTTTTCATGTTCTTTTATTTTAATTCTTGATTCTCTTCCTGTATATTGCTTTATCTATTCTCTTTCTTTTTGTGTCTTCAAAGTGGCTTGTGTATTCATGTAAGTATTTTATGAATGGATTTACTTCTTCTTTTTCTTTGTTTTTTTCTACTAACACTTTAAATTCTTGCAATTCTTTATCTAGTTGTTTGTGGTTAGTGTTGTATCTTTCTTTATGGCTAGGGATATGTTTTACTGATGTACCACTTACGTGATTTCTGATGATGGTCTATATTTCTCTCCACCCTGCATGTGTTTCAATGTCTGTGTTCTTTTTTAACAGTCTTTTTATACCATACATACTATCTATGCTTAATTTTTATGGTGACTTTCTTGTGTATGTTGTAATCTTATTCTAACTTTTTCTACTTCTGCTTCTTTTCTTTTAACACAATAAAGAACTTGTTTTCACATTTGGTACAGTAATATCTTGCTTTTGTTTTTCCCCCTTTCATGCTTTTATCTGTTAATATCTAGGGTGTTTCTGTTATTCTTGGTGTAGCTTTTGGGGCTTTAGGGCATTACATTTTTTCTTAGTTTAACATTTGACTAACTAGCTCGCTATAATACAGTTTTTCTTAAGTATTTGTCTGGCTTTCAAAGTTTGGTGGTATTATTTTTATGGTAAGCTATGCTAAAGCTGACACTTTTGGAGTGTGTAAAGTAAGACTTACACTTGTCATTAAAAAAGTACTTATCTTTTATTTTATTAAACTTATAATAGTTTTCTATATTCACTATAATGTTTTGGGGGTTTGTTAAATTGCAAAATCAATTTATCTACTTTTTCTTGTTTTTCTCTTTGTGTTACCCACTCTTCATTCTAGTTAATTTGTAATTCTCTTGGGGGTTTCTTAGGGTCTTACTTTTTTAATAGAGTGGGGTGTTACAAATTTTGGTTTAATTCTATTAAGGCTGCTTGGGCTTTTTCATTGTAGATAATTAAATCTTTCTTTCTTTCTTTTTAATAATTTCAATAAGGGTTTTATTTTATGTCTTAACTGTTGAATACTTGCTTCATTATAATTTACTATGCTTAAAACTTCTTGTAGCTGTTTGTGGGTTTTCGGAGGGTTATTTAACTACTTACTTACACCATTGGGGTAAGTTGTACTTATTGTTTTATTTTCTATCACTTGAATTCTTAGAAGGGAGTATTTACTTTGGGCTATAGTTACTTTTCTTTCGTTTATTTGCTATCTTTGAGTGGTTAAGTGTTCTATAGCTTCTTGTGTCTTGTCTCTTCTTAAAAGGTCATCTACATAGTATACTATTCGGGGATCTTGTTCTTAACTTTGTTGACTAAGGGTATACTTTATGGCATCTGTTGCTAATGTGCTGGTGAATTTTTATAACCTTGGGGGTAATGCGTTCCACCTATAGTATTTTCTTCTAATTGAAAAATTTAAGGTTCTTTTTTATAGGTATACTATAAAACATATCGTTTAAATCTATTAGTGCTCTTTATTTTAATTCTTCTTTTTCTTTTAAATATTGTTCTATAGTTGGTTTGTTTTAGGGGGGGGTGGTGGTAAAGGCAACTGGTTGTATTGCTTCATTTATTTTTCTATAATCTCTTTTCTCTTTTTTTCTTTTTTTTTTTTGGTATTCTTTATGCTGGACTTTTATATTGGGTGTGTAATACTTGTTTAATTTATTAGTAACTCTTTTAATGACTGATTAATGGGTTCTTTTCTTTCTGCTTTTGTTGGTATACTATTCACCTTTTGTGACATGTAATTTTTCATTGGATATTTGTATTGATAATACTGTTTTTAAATTCTGTCGTATTGTTGGATTCTGTATTATTATATTTATGCTTAGTATATTCTTTTCTTTTAGTACTACTGTGGTTTTTGTTACATTCTGTTTTTGTTTTACTTTTATTACTTCTGGTTGATACATTTTATCTTCATTTAGTCTTGACGTTCATATTTTACGTTTTCTTTTTTAATGTGGTACTTTTGCTTCATTTATTATGGTTATTTGGGCTTTTGTATCTAATAACTATTTAAATTGTTCATAATTCTTGGTGTTCTAATTTAATACTTCAGCACTTATATAAATTCTATTATCTTTTTTTCTTGGATTGTTTCGGGGCTTCTGCTACTCGTTTTTTGATTTAGAGAATTTTTGTCTATTCCTGCTATCTTTTTTTTTTCTATTGCTGCTTGTTTCTGTTCTTGGGGCGTTATCTTTTTAAAATCTGGTTTACTGTATCTATTTCTTAACAGAAAACTAAATATGGCTTTTTCTTCTGTGTTTGGGTCTTTCCCCTTCTTCGGGGTTTGGAAATTTTCGCACGTTTTACGCGTGTCTCTCGGGGGATCGTATGTTGGTGCTGAGGTATGTTTGCGTACTACTTTTAAATCATTTATAGTTTCTAATATTCCCCAAACACTAGTCTTTGTTAGGGCTGTTGGCTACAATTTTAGGCTTTGGTTTCTTTCGTTCTCTTCTACTCTTTGCTATACTGTTTGTGGTGTTACTTTGTCTTCTTGTTATCAGACCTGGATCTTGTATATATTTAAATTGGTGAGGATCAGCTCTCTGTGCTGCTGTTAACTGTTTTTGGCTTTTTTCAACTAGTGCTAAAGTACACGGACCCCTTTAGTTGGATCTCATTTGTCGGCAGTTAAATATTTTCTTTTCTTTTTTTTAGCATATTTTATAAGGTCTTCTAGTACTTGTTAGTTGTTTGACTTGGCAATTTTAATATTTCTGGGCTACTTCTATTTCGGTACGGATCTGTCGCGTATCGGCTGTTCTTTCTAATATGTTTTGCAGTTTTTTCTAATTTGTTTCTTTAGATGGGGTTTTTTGTGTTACGTCTGGTAATAGTATTTTGCAATCTTTTAACTTTTATTTTGCTAGATCATTATTAGCTATTAAACATCTTAACTTTGAACATGTTACATGTAGGGTTATAGGTATGATTTTTTTCCCCTATTGCTAGAAGTGCTCTTATTTTGAGCATGTTTTTCTTCCCTTTCATCTTTATTACGATAGAACTAGTGGTTGAGAGGTTTTATACCTTCTGTTTTGTTTAACTTATCAAAAGGGCATCTTCTGCTCTTGTCAAATCCTGTTCGTGACGCCATTTTGGTAACTGGGTTTGGTTCTTTAAAGGATTTGAAACTACAGACAGAGGAATACTTTTTTTTTTTTTAGGGTCAAACAGATTTTTTCTATTTACTTTATAATTAATTTTCTATTGAAATCAATTTACTATTTTTGATTTTTTAAGGCCATATAATATACAAAGAAAGTAGAAAAATAGTACAGTTAAAAAAAAAAAAAAAACCCCAAGAAATACTAACTTCTCTTACAGATATACACTCCTGATTTACTTTTAAACAATTTATGGAGTTAACAAATATATAATCTTTATGTTAAGAAAGATAGAAGCTTTGCTTAGATTCAGGAGATATTCTTTTCTTTGTTTTTTCTTTCCTTAGATTTTTTGTTGCAACTTACGACTGGTGTTCGTTCTTTTTTTAGAGTTTATTTGTTCCCCTTTCGGAGCTTATGTACGGCAGCGAGATTCAGCGCCAAAGAGGGAGCTTTAGTTGATTAAATTTAGTTTTTTAGATTCGCAACCCGTCCACTCTTAGTCTGTTTCAGCTAACTTGTTTTAGTATTTTTAGTACTCCTCCACTCGCTTGACAATTGCTGACATTAGATTTTTGTTGTCTTATTCTGCTTTTACAAAAACTTTCGTCTGCTCCTTTTGAGGTAATTAGCACATTTGTTGCATACTGCTGTCTGAGTTACTTACTCGTTTAAAAGCGGCGGGGTTATTGTTGGTCATCTAATCAAATTTTGTTTTCATTTTTATCTCCTGTATCTCACAATGCTGCCTCTCTTTGACAGTTACAATTAAACTAGTGCTCATTTGACATATTCCAAGTAAGCTTCAACACATCCTTTTCACAGTAGGCAAAAGAGACGGCCCTTTTCTCTTTGACACGCTTCTTCTGTCTGCAGTGCCCGCGAGCTCCTAGAGCTGCCCTGTCCCTGCTTTTCAGCGTCTGTGTCCACCAGGGCAGCATAGCACGCACTCCTTTTAGTCCTTTTCTGCCCCGGGTGCCCCTTCGCACTCTCTCCTTCCGCTCTGGCCCCAAGTGCCCAGCATATAGGTGGGCCTCTTTGCCCCCTTAGCCGCACAAACACCTCCTCTCCTCCCGCTATGGCCTTTTAGGCCCTGGACCTCACCCGTCCCTCCTTGAGCCTCGGCTCTCCCTAGCGTCTTGTGAGGCCGAGGAAGTGTCCTCTGCTGAGCCCTGGTGACCATTCCGCAGTTTGGCCTCCCCTTTTTCCTATTGCGCGCCCCCCCCCCCCCCCTCCGGGGCCGGTACCCGTGATGCGGGTCGGGCGCTTGCTTGCCCGCTCGGCGCGTCCCGGCTGTCTGTATTGCCCCCTTCTTCAGCGTGGCCGCCCCTAATTCCCCTGGGACCTTCTGCCTCCTGCAGTGGCCTTTACGCGGTAGAGCTGCCCTTTTTCCCCTCCTCAGAGTCAACGGGCAGTAGGGGCCGCGGACTGGGGGGGGGGGGGGGAAAGGGCAGCTCTACTGCACGAGACCCAGTGTGGGATAGAGAAGGCGAAAGGGGAGTTTAGGGGCCAGGTGTGCTGCATGACGGGGCAATAGAGGCGGCGGCGGCGGCAGTGTCCGTGTTGCCTGACGGCCACTAGGGAGCCGCTTGGCGCCCTCTAGTCCCTTTTCTGGACCCAGTCCCCTTTTGGCTTCCCCATGCCCCTGTCCTCTGCTGCTCCGAGTGCCCGTTACGCCGTACAGGCTCCCCTTTGCCCGCTTCCCTTCTCGGCTCCAAGCTGCTGTTCCTTGGGCGTGGCCCGGGCCTCCTCTTGGCTGCCCTGCATCCATGCTCCTCCTAAGGGGTGCTGTACGGTGTCGGTGCCCTTCCCTCTCCTGAGTCTCCTTAATGCTTCCTCCTTTCATACGGTAGGGCTGCCCCTTAGACACTCTCTCCCTCTTCAGTACTGCTGCCTGGCTTTCCCCTCAGGCCCTGTGTGCATTATAGCTGCCCGCGTGGGCCTTGCCTGTCGCCTTGGCCCCTAGTGCCCGTTGTACAGGTGTGGCCGTTGGGTTGCCCTCTGCTGCCCCTTAGGCTGGGCAGCGGCCCCTTTCCTGCTCTCCTCCCGCTATGGCCCTTTAGACCGTTGACCTCACCCGTCCATCCCTCCTGGCTCCTCGCCTGTCCCCGCTGTTTGGGAGGCGAACCACCGGGCCTCGCTGGCCCTTCCCCCCCACTCGCTTCTGCCGCGCCCTAGTGGCCATTCTAAGGTATAGCGCCCCCCTTCTCCCGTGTCCCCTTTCCCCCAGTTGCCACCAGGGCAGGATAGCACGCACTCCTTTTAGTACTTTTCTTACCTAGGTGCCCGTTCCCTCTCTCCTTCCACTCTGGCCCCTAGTGCCCGGCATAGAGGTCTGCTTAGTAGGCAGCAGGGTAGCACCATCATGCCATTTTTGAAGGGTTTTTTTTTTTTTGGTCTCTCGTGCTCTTTTCCCCTGTACTTTTCTTCCTTCCTTTTCTCCCTACTCTAATGGGTCATGATAGTGTGTCAGGTGCCCTTCCTTCTCCTCAGTCTCCTAAGGGTTAAGTTCTTAGCACATGTTTTCAGCCCAGTGCCCCATTACTAGATTTTAAAGGGAGCAGCCAGATAACTGCTGCGTCCACAGGGGGTTGTGTACGTAGGAGCCGATGTGAGGTGTGAAATGAAAGCTTATGTTCTAATGATTCTGTGTGTGTGGTTCATGTACTTTTATGATGTCTATATGTTGAATTATGGATATGGACTTTGTGCTGATACTGGCCTGAAGTGCCTTTTTATAGGGACGGATGTCCAGTCAATGACTCTGGTAATTAGCAATGGCTCTCAAGGTGCCCAATACACACTTGCAGAATGTGTCTGGGACCGTCAAGCCAGCCAATATCATAGCTTGTGACATGAGACTAAGGGATAGGTCACTTGGCCATGTCACCTGCTCCAGCTTGGAAGATACCAGGGGAGAATATAAAACGCCATGAGGTGGACTGCATCTTGCCTTCAAATCTGCTACTGATTCCAGATGCAGCCTTGCCAGGAACAGCGAGACTGGAAGACTTGTTGGCCCATCCTGACATAGGATGTAAACCAGAGACTTTTAAGATAGCAGTTTGTGACATGTCTGCCTGGAGCCTGCATTGAGAATTTGGTGATTCAATGCATGTAATGTATTCTCCTTAACAACCTTACTCTCGTGCTTTTCTTTCTTTTATTAATAAACCTTTAGGTTTTAGATTCTGAAGGATTGGCTCAGCGTGATCTTGTGGGTAAGATCCGAAGTATAAACTGACCGGGGATTTGTGGATGGTTCTTTGGGACTGGAAAGACCTGTTTGGGGTAGGTGAGATTTGGTTCTATCACCCCCTCACCTGTGTGCAGACTTGGGGCTGATTGTGGCGCACGGAGAGTTGGGGTGTCAGAGGGGTTTTGCTCTTGAGGTTTCCTGCTGTGGTTGGATTGGCAGCTGAAGTGCTCTGCCTGACTGGTATATGACCTGTTTGCAAATAGTCTCCAGTCTGGGGCTGTAATGAGCCGCCCTGGGTTTTGAGCAATTCGCCCTCAGTGGATGCCCTCAGCAGTGCCCAGACCCGGCCTGGTCCATCACGCCCATTGAGTATTTTAGGAACCGCTTTATCCTCTGCAGTCTAGTCCCAAATGTGACCGTTTGCATTCCGTAATAGGTCTTAAGTAATGTTGCCATTGGCTTTTGCTTGTTGCCTGAGGAGGAGACAAAGGCCGTATGTTCCTTCAGAATACCCAGTGTAACACGTGAAAGCAAGGCCAGTTTTTTAAGTCTGTCTTCATATAGGTACTGTTGTATAGATTTTCTGCCTTGTTGTTTGTCTGCACTCTTTCTAGTTTGTGATCGTCTTCAATGAAACGTAGTTCCAGAAACTGGATGCCATATTGAAATGGACGCCTGATTGCTGAGGACTGGAATAGAAGAATTATGGTAAGTCTCCCACTATTCACTGCGTACGTCTTCTGCCATTAGTGCTTTTTAGGAGATATAGCTGCCCCCTTCTGCTACTCCCGGTTCCCCGATAAAAGATATAACCTCCTCTTTTCCCTATTGATTGTAATGTGTCCTAATGCCAACAGGAGCTGGAGCTGTCCCCCTACTCCTTGTGCCCGTTTTTGAATATGGCCTCTCCCTCTCTCTTTTCATTGTGGGATCCTTCCTCTTCAGTAGGAAGCCTTGCCATCTAACATTTCGCTGTTGGTTCTGTTTCCACATACACACACACACACACACACACAGCTGTTCTGGACTTAGCATCTTGACTCACAAAGGTACTTAGACACAAACTCAGGAGTTGAAGTGTGAATCTGAATTCAGGTGTCTAAATTCCAGTTTTACTCTGCCACTGAACCTTATAGGCACCTAAGTTGACTTGGCGCCTGAGCTTTCAGAGTAGATGTTCCCCGCAAGCCTATCTTTCTGATTCCTCACAGATGATAGATCACCTCACTAGCACTCCAGATGCCTATTGCCCATCAAAACCCCAATGGAAAACAGGAGTTCACCTGCCAATTGCACATGTGGGGGCCCATCTGAAAAGTTGGTTCCTAGGCCGTTTTGCATTCATAATCTGGGCAGCGAAGACTGTATCACCATCGGCTTTACAAGCCAGGGGTCAGTGCTCTCCCCAAACTGAGAGTTTAAGGTTCAGTTCTCCCCTTTGCCTGGTTCTCAGGCTAGTGTCATTCTGAGGCGGTGTCTACACTAAAATTAAGTTCAATGGCTGTGGACATACCCAGTCACTGTGTCGGTGCAGTACATCCTCACTAGCAGTGCTAGCATTGATGCAGAGCGCAGTGCACCGTGTGACAAAGGACATTTGTCCCAGGTTTTGTCACCGTGCCTGTGACCTGCACAGCACAGGCAGATACATGACCCTGGTCGCCCTGGCAACCACAATCCAAGGGCCCTCACCAGCCTTGTTAATGTTAGTGAGTGTGATATGTTCTTACTGTTTTCCTTTAATCCTAGATAATGGGCCCAGGACCCAAGGATCATCACGCCAGCTTGAGGCGGCATCGTCCTCCTGTATACGCATCATAACTTTTTTAGACAAAAGTTGCCATTGAATTGTCTGGCTTTTTTTGTTTGGTTTACTTAGCTTGTTAGGAATAACTACCTGTATTACTGATAAGAAGTTTAATTGGCGATGGGCGGAGTTGCTGTGTAACCTTCATAGTAGATTGGCTTATGTGCTCATTTGGTCTTGCTGCTAGAACCTATGGAATTGCTTGCCCTCCGTCCGCCGCGCCCCTCCTCCCCGATATAATGTATTGTAATGTTTTGCTTAACCAGTGTGTTCCAGCTTAACCCCTGGTTCTCGCTCGACCAGTGCTGTGTGTAATAAATCCTCCGACTTGTTTTCACCACATCCAGAGTGTTGAGACCTTATTCCTAACAAGTAGCTACATCTACTTGAGCTGTGCCGGAAAGGTGCCCTCGAGCCCAGATCCCACACTCCTGCACCCTCCTTCCTGCCCAGACTCCATATGTACACTCCAACTCCTGCCCAGACCCTCCACACTCCTGCAACGGTCCCTATTTCCAGACTCTGCAGCCCCATCCCGCTCCTGCACCCTTCTTCCTGCCCATAACCCTGCACCACCACACTCTAGCACCCTCTCACGCCCAGACCCCACACCTTCTCCCCCCCCCCCCCCAGCCTGCTCCTGAACCCTCTCTCCTGCCCGCATTCTATGTTCCTGGCTCGCGCCCCCTCCCCCCCGCCAGACCTTGCTCTGGCAGCACACGGAGCCCCCCTCATTTTTGATCCCATCTTAGACACTAGCAGGGCCCCACAACTTCCACTAGCCCCAGCCTAAGGCAGACTTTTGAAAAACATGGTCAAAAAGTATTGCTTGTTTGCCATTGATATCGGGGTGGGAGTAAACTGCATCATGAGAGGTCTAAGGCAGGTTCCAATAACCCCTGTGACAATGTGCAAGTCTCATAAGGTTTTGCAAGTCTTTCCTACAATTGCTTGCAGCTAGGGTGTGTGGCTGGCTGGGGGGGGGGGGGGGAGAAGAAGTCATGTTCCCACCAAGATTTTTCCATCCCTGAGCAGAGTGAGTTTTGTCTTGTGTGCCAATATTGAGGTCACATGTGCTTGTTCAGACCTGTGCCACCCTCCTCATTAATGTATATCTTAGTATATATTTTAAATTGTTATATAAGCAGGAATACTCCAACAAGGGATAGTTAAAAATGGGGGGGGGGGGGGGAGAGGGGGCTAAAGTTGTTGAGCAAGAAAAAGGACACCAAGAGTTAAATTAAAAAAAAAAATATTAAAAAAGTATGGCCCCTTTAAGAAATGCTTTTGAGGCTTTTTGGCCCTAACAGGTTGCTTGTCTTCCTGTGCTGGGACAGGACAGCTCCCCTGTGGAACCAGGTAAGCCCCTGGGGTTTTTGTCTCCTGGCCAGAAAATACCAGACACTTTAGGTATTTTAAAATACCTAAGTCCGGTGTTGTCTGATTTTTTTGCCAGACGGGTGAAAATACCAGGTGGTCAGGTTCAATACCAGACACCTGGCAACCCTACACCATTTCGCCAACACCACCCCCATCTGAGCCCTGCCGCCATCCTGACCTTGCTCCTCTGCCCAGCAGCTTCCTGCTATGGGCTCCTGTGTGGGATACACTTGCCTTCTCCGTTGGAGCTTTCCCAGCGGCGTGGGGTCCATGCGGCCTGACCTGTGTGCAGCTAGGCAGCCACCATGGGGCTCTGGCACCAGCTCCAGCCTTGGAGAAGTGCTGAAGCTGGGGCAGGGCCGCATGATGGGAAACTGCCCTGTATGCCAAGTCCGGAGCTCAGGTGGTGGCTTGGCTGTTCCTGGGGCTGCAGTGTTGTTTTTAGCAGTTCAAATTAATCAGGATGCTATAGTTCCTGTCTCCTGGCCCCGCTTAAAGCCGCAGGCACCCTGACTAAGCCTTGTGGCAGGAAGCAATACAGCCTAATAGACACACAGGGGTGCAAGGGTGTTGAGGCTGTCATGTTACTGGATTTTAAGGGGATCAGACAGGTCACTGCTGCATCCATGGGGGGGGGGGGGGAGACGGACGGGACGGGACGTGTTTGCCCCCAAAGCCTGTACAAAGGGGGCCCAATGAGGTGTCAAATTAAAGTTTATGTTCTATTAATTCTGTATGTTCATTTACTTGTATGATATCTGTATGTGGAATTTTAAATATGTATTCTGTGCTTCTACTGGAAGATTGTCTGAGACAGATCAAAGGCCCAGGAAAGTTCAGTCAGTAACCATGCTAATTAGCAAGGCTCTCAGAGAGGCCAATACACGCGTGAAGAATGTGTCTGGGACCTGCAAACCAGCCGATAGCATGACTGCTGACTTGGAACACAAGGATAGGTCACTGAGCCATGTGACCTGCTCCAGCTTTGAAGACACCAGGGATGGATATAAAAGGCACGCTCCATCTTCCCTTGAATTCCGCCCCGATCTCCGATGCAGCCTTGTGAGGAATACTGAACCGGGAAGAATCTTTCACCCATAGGATGTACACCGGAGACTTTTAAGATAGCAGTTAGCAGAGATGTTACAAAGAGCCTGCACCGAGAACTCAGTGATTCGGCGCATGTAATGTATCCTCCTTAACAACCTTGCACTCATGCTTTTTTCTTTTAATAATAAACTTTTAGATTCTAAAGGATTGGCTCAGCGTGATCTTGTGGACAAGATCCAAAGAGCAACTGACTGGGAATTTGTGGCTGGTTCTTTGGGACAGGAAAAAGGGGTTCTATAATCCCTCACCTGGGTGTTAAGCCTGGGGCTGATTGTGGCATAGAGAGAGCTGGAGTGCATGAGCCGTTTTTCTCATGAGGCTTCCCGCTGGTGGGATTGGCAGCTGAAGTGCTGGGTGTTCAAGGGTTTGTGGCCTATTTGGGAAGGGTCTCCAGCCAGGGACTGTAAGGAGCCCTGAGGATCTGGCCCGGTCTAGAACAGGCTCAGAGTCAGCAATACAGGCTCATGAGCGCTAGGGGACCTAATGGTGTTGCGTGCTGACAGCAATACAGGCTAATGGTGTAAGGGGCTCAGATAGCAATACAGCCGACTAGGCACAAAGGTATTGGAGGCTGACACGGCAATACAACCTAAGGAGCACTCGGGGACCCGATGGCGATACAGGCTTATGGGCAAAAGGGGACGCACTGGTGTTGGGGGCTTAGAGACAGCAGTACAGACTAATGGGCACGCATTTCCGTAATAGTGTTGGGGGCTCAGTCAGCATTACTGCTTCACGGGCATGATGGTTTTTGGGGACTCTCACGGAGCAATAAAGCCTAGTGCGCACAAGGGGGCACAATAGTGCTGGAACCTGAAACCGCAATACAGCATAATGGGTGCAACGGTGTTAGGTGATGAGAGCCAGCAAAGCATCCGAATACCCACGAGGGGGCAAAATGCTGTTAGGGGTTCAGACAGCAATACAGACTATGGGACACTGGAGGGGGGCGAAATGGTGCTGGGGCCTCAGTGGTAGCAATGCTGTCTAATGGGCACATGAGGGGCAGTGTTTTTAGGTGCTCAGAGACAGCAATACTGTCTAATGGGCACAAGGGGGCGCAATGGTATTAGTTGATCAGAGACCGCAATACAGCCACATAGGCAGAAGAGGGCGTAATGGTGGTGTGACCACAGAGACAGCAATACAGGAAAATGTGCACAAGAGGGCGCAATGGTGGTAGGTGATCAGAGCGAGCAATACCGTCTAATGGGCACAAGGGGGGAGTAATGGTGTTGGGGGCTGAGACACAGCAATACAATGTCATGAGCACGAGGGGGCGCATTAGTGTTATGTGGTCAGACAGCAATGGAGGCTGATTCACGCTGGGGGGGGGGGCTGCGGGCTCAGTGATAGCAATACAGACTAATGGGCACAAGGGGGCGCAATGGTGTTAGCTGATCAGAGACAGTAATGCAACCTCATGGGCAGAAGAGGGCGTAATGGTGTTCTGGGCACGAACAGATAAGTAATAGGGGGCGGAATGCTGTTGCGGGCTGAGAGAGACCAATACAGCCTCATGGGCACAAGGGGGCGCAGGGGTGTTGGGGAGGCTCAGACGGCAATACTGTCTAATGGGCACAAGAGGGTGCAATGGTGTTAGCTGACCAGAGAGCAATACCGCCTAATGGGGCGCAATGCTTCTGGAGACAGCAATACGTTCTAATGGACACAAGGGGGCGCAATGGTCTTAGGTGACCGGAGAGAGCAATACAGCCTCATGGGTAGAAGAGGGCGTAATGGTGTTGGGGGCTCTGAGGCAGCAATACAGGCTAATAGGCACTAGGGGTTGCGAGCTGCGAGAGACCAATACGTCCTAGTACTAGCCACAAGGGGGCAAAATGCTGTTAGGGGCTCAGAGACAGCAATACAGACTAACGGGCACGAGGGAGGAGGCGAAATGGTGCTGCGGGCTCAGTGATAGCAATACAGAGACAGCAATACTGTCTAATGGGCACAAGAGGGTGCAGTGTTTTTAGGTGCTCAGAGAGCAATACTTTCTCATTGGCACAAGGGGGAGTAATGGTGTTGGTGGCTGAGAAACAGCAACACTGTGTAACGGGCGCTAGGGGGCGACTCAGAGACAGCAAAAGAAGGACATGAGCACAAGGGGGCGCCGTAGTGTTATGCGGTCAGACGGCAGTGGAGGCTGATACACACGGAGGGCTGCAAGAGTGCTGCGGGCTCAGTGATAGCAATACAGACTAACGGGCACGGGGGGAGCGAAATGGTGCTGGAGGCTCAGTGAGAGCAATACAGACTAATAGGCGCTAGGGGGCGCATTGGCGTTGCGGGCCGAGGGACAGCAATACAGTCTAAAGGGCACAAGGGGGCGGAATTCTCTTAGGTGCTCAGAGACAGCAATACAGACTAATAGGCACTAGGGGGCGCGTTGGCGTTGCGGGCCGAGGGACAGCAATACAGGCTAACGGCCACAAGGGGGCGCAATTGCCTTAGGTGCTCAGAGACAGCAATACGGGATAATGGCCACAAGAGGGCGCAATTGCCTTAGGTGCTCAGAGACAGCAATACAGGATAATGGCCACAAGGGGGCGCAATTGCCTTAGGTGCTCAGAGACAGCAATACAGACTAATAGGCACGAGGGGGCGTGATGGAGTTCCGGACCGAGGGACAGCAATACAGGCTAACGGCCACAAGGGGACGCAATTGCCTTAGGTGCGCAGAGACAGCAATACAGGCTAATGGCCACAAGGGGGCGCAATTGCCTTAGGTGCTCAGAGACAGCAATACAGGCTAATGGCCACAAGGGGGCGCAATTGTCTAAGGTGCGCAGAGACAGCAATACAGACTAATAGGCACTAGGGGGCGCGATGGAGTTCCGGACCGAGGGACAGCAATACAGGCTAACGGCCACAAGGGGGCGCAATTGCCTTAGGTGCGCAGAGACAGCAATACAGGATAATGGCCACAAGGGGGCGCAATTGCCTTAGGTGCTCAGAGACAGCAATACAGGATAATGGGCACAAGGGGGCGCGTTGGCGTTGGGGACTGAGGGACAGCAATACAGGCTAATGGCCACAAGGGGGCGCAATTGTCTTAGGTGCTCAGAGACAGCAATACAGGATAATGGCCACAAGAGGGCGCAATTGCCTTAGGTGCTCAGAGACAGCAATACAGGATAATGGCCACAAGGGGGCGCAATTGCCTTAGGTGCTCAGAGACAGCAATACAGACTAATAGGCACAAGGGGGCGCGTTGGCGTTGCGGGCCGAGGGACAGCAATACAGGCTAATGGCCACAAGGGGGCGCAATTGCCTTAGGTGCGCAGAGACAGCAATACAGGATACTGGCCACAAGGGGGCGCAATTGCCTTAGGTGCTCAGAGACAGCAATACAGACTAATAGGCACTAGGGGGCGCGTTGGCGTTGCGGGCCGAGGGACAGCAATACAGGCTAACGGCCACAAGGGGGCGCAATTGACTTAGGTGCGCAGAGACAGCAATACAGGATAATGGCCACAAGGGGGCGCAATTGCCTTAGGTGCTCAGAGACAGCAATACAGGATAATGGGCACAAGGGGGCGCGTTGGCGTTGCGGGCCGAGGGACAGCAATACAGGCTAATGGCCACAAGGGGGCGCAATTGCCTTAGGTGCTCAGAGACAGCAATACAGGATAATGGCCACAAGGGGGCGCAATTGCCTTAGGTGCGCAGAGACAGCAATACAGGATAATGGGCACAAGGGGGTGCGTTGGCGTTGCGGGCGGAGGGACAGCAATACAGGCTAACGGCCACAAGGGGGCGCAATTGCCTTAGGTGCGCAGAGACAGCAATACAGGATAATGGCCACAAGGGGGCGCAATTGCCTTAGGTGCTCAGAGACAGCAATACAGGATAATGGGCACAAGGGGGCGCAATTGTCTTAGGTGCTCAGAGACAGCAATACAGACTAATAGGCACTAGGGGGCGCGTTGGCGTTGCCGGCTGAGGGACAGCAATAGAGGCTAATGGCCACAAGGGGGCGCAATTGCCTTAGGTGCTCAGAGACAGCAATACAGACTAATAGGCACTAGGGGGCGCGATGGAGTTCCGGACCGAGGGACAGCAATACAGGCTAATGGCCACAAGGGGGCGCAATTGTCTTAGATGCTCAGAGACAGCAATACCGGATAATGGGCACAAGGGGGCGGACTTGCCTTAGGTGCTCCGAGACAGCAATACGGACTAATAGGCACTAGGGGGCGCGTTGGCTTTGCGGGCCGAGGGACAGCAATACAGGCTAATGGCCACAAGGGGGCGCAATTGCCTTAGGTGCTCAGAGTCAGCAATACAGGATAATGGCCACAAGGGGGCGCAATTGCCTTAGGTGCTCAGAGACAGCAATACAGGATAATGGCCACAAGGGGGCGCAATTGTCTTAGGTGCTCAGAGACAGCAATACAGGATAATGGCCACAAGGGGGCGCAATTGCCTTAGGTGCTCAGAGACAGCAATACAGGATAATGGCCACAAGGGGGCGCAATTGCCTTAGGTGCTCAGAGACAGCAATACAGACTAACGGGTAGGGGGGGGCGAAATGGTGCTGGGGGCTCAGTGATAGCAATCCAGACTAATAGGCACTAGGGGGCGGATTGGCGTTGCGGGCTGAGGGACAGCAATACAGTCTAAAGGGCACAAGGGGGCGGAATTGTCTTAGTGGCTCAGAGACAGCAATACAGACTAATAGGCACTAGGGGGCGCAATCGTGTTGCGCGCCGAGAAAGACCAATACAGCCTCATGGGCACAAGAGGGCGCAATGGTGTTGGGGGCTCAGAGACAGCAATCCAGGCTGCCCGACACTCACTAAGGGGTGTAGAATAGTGATAGAAATGTAGCCGTGTTAGTCTGGGGTAGCTGAAGCAAAACGCAGGACAATGTAGCACTTTAAAGACTAACAAGATGGTTTATTAGATGATGAGCTTTCGCGGGCCAGACCCACTTCCTCAGAGGTCTGGCCCAGGAAAGCTCATCACCTCATAAACCATCTTGATAGTCTTTAAAGTGCTACATTGTCCTGCATTTTGCTAAGGGGTGTAGAGAGGTGAAAATGGGTTAAGAGGTGTCTATACAGCTAGCACTAAGGGAACGAGCGGCAGGAGTGTGAAATGGAGGCGGAACGGTCCGTGGCTCTGAAACACTCTGACATTTGAGGGCCAAGGCTGTGGCCGTTGGCGAGGGAGTTTGTGGAAGAGAAGCCCGGTGGCATGCCATGCCATGTCCTGGCACTAGGGCTCAATGGCAGGCCTTGCACCGGTAGTTTTCTGCTGTATTTAATGCCGCCTGGCCGTGTGTGACCAAGGGCGGAATTTTGGGCGGGTAGGGGAGGCAGCAGCCGTGCGCTCCGGGAGGCGGCTTGCTCTTCATCCCGTACCCGCACGCTACGGGAGCGAGGGGAACGTAAGCAAGGAACGCAAGTGCTATCCCCTCGCTCCCTTAGCGTCTGGGCACGGGAGGAAAAGCAACCTGCGTCCGTCCCGCCGCCGCCCCCGCCCGCCCGCCCGCCCGAAATCCCACCCTTGGCTAAATCCCTTAGCTAAATGACCATAAAAAAACCCAGGGACAAACGGCTTTCAGTGACACCGATGTAACTGCTCCAAATCAGAGGAGCTAGTTCAGATTCACACCAGTGTCTGAGGACAAAAAGTCAAGTTGAAAGGACTCCTGCGCTTTGATACGCGAGAACTGGCTCTTCCCTGCAGAGGAAGGCGTGGCTAGAGCACGAGACCTTCACGTGACCGAGAGAGGCGCGAGCAAAGGAGCCAATCAAAGAGAGGCGTCTGAAAGCAGCCAATCAGAGCCTCGCCGGGACATATAAAAGGAGCTGCAGCAGAGGTGAGCGCTATTTGCCGGTGGGGACTCCGAAGGTGAGGCTGGCGTCTGTGATGAGACTTGAGCGCTGCCGTTTTCGTTCCGCTGCTTCGTGAGTATTCCCCTCCCGTTGGGCCTGGAGTCTCCCCTTCGGCTGGGACCCTGCCCTGCATCCCTCACCCGCTCGGCCTAAAAACCCGTGCGCCTGGGGCCTGACTCTGCCTTGGGTGCCGTCCCACATGGGGGCGGCCGGGCCCGCGGCGTCCGGCCGCTTTTCCCCGGGGGCTGCGGGGCGGCCGGGCCCGCGGCGTCCGGCCGCTTTTCCCCGGGGGCTGCGGGGCGGCCGGGCCCGCGGCGTCGGGCCGCTTTTCCCCGGGGGCTGCGGGGCGGCCGGGCCCGCGGCGTCGGGCCGCTTTTCCCCGGGGGCTGCGGGGCGGCCGGGCCCGCGGCGTCGGGCCGCCTTTCCCCGGGGGCTGCGGGGCGGCCGGGCCCGCGGCGTCGGGCCGCCTTTCCCCGGGGGCTGCGGGGCGGCCGGGCCCGCGGCGTCGGGCCGCCTTTCCCCGGGGGCTGCGGGGCGGCCGGGCCCGCGGCGTCGGGCCGCCTTTCCCCGGGGGCTGCGGGGCGGCCGGGCCCGCGGCGTCGGGCCGCCTTTCCCCGGGGGCTGCGGGGCGGCCGGGCCCGCGGCGTCGGGCCGCCTTTCCCCGGGGGCTGCGGGGCGGCCGGGCCCGCGGCGTCGGGCCGCCTTTCCCCGGGGGCTGCGGGGCGGCCGGGCCCGCGGCGTCGGGCCGCCTTTCCCCGGGGGCTGCGGGGCGGCCGGGCCCGCGGCGTCGGGCCGCCTTTCCCCGGGGGCTGCGGGGCGGCCGGGCCCGCGGCGTCGGGCCGCCTTTCCCCGGGGGCTGCGGGGCCTCCTGAGCGCAAGGGTCGGAGGTGAGGGCGGATCCTATGTACGTTGCTCTTCACGGTACTGCTCTCTCTCTCTCTCTCCCCTCAGGGTGCTAGGTCCGGCGCTCATTGACTGGCGGGAGTGGAGCGGGGACTTTGCAACTGTACTACATTACAGCTAGGAAGCTCTGGACTTTAGTTTAAGGGGTGGTTGCTGTGCTTAGGGGGCACTAGGAGCAGCAACGTGCACTACGGGAGACTTCCCCTCTTTCGCTCTGTGCTGACTATTAACCAGGGTGGCCACCTCTTTTTTCCTCCTTCCTGCCCCACAATATCACTCTCTGCCTCTGTCTAGTGTGTGTTAGGCAACCTAACATTTTCTCCTTGACTCTCTGCTTGCTGACCTGTGCCTGGTATATTAGAAGTGTATGTCTCTCCTCATCCTCTCGCCTTTATCTCTATGCCTCATCTGTTGTATTCAGGAGACTTTGTTCAGTTTAGCTGCCGCTTCCTGCCTATGGAAGCTCTCCTGTCCCTTTGTGCAATCTACCTGCTCCTCCTTCTCCCTTCCGCTCTTGGCTCTCTTCCACCCTAGTGCCCTGTGAAAACTATAACAGCTCTTTTTCCCCCCTTTCACCTCTGCTGGCTTCGTTTCCCCATTAGCTTTATAAGTGCCCCTTTGTCTTCAGTCATTTGCCCCTACTGCCCATTGTGTAGCAAAGCCTTCCATTTCTCCATCTGGTGCCCCTAAAGCCTGTTCCTCGGGATAGCCACCCTTCCTCCCACTCCTGCCTCGGGGGGCGTCCATGAGGCGCATTACCGTCCTTTTCTCCACTTTCCTTTCAGCTGTACTTAGTCCTGGTGTTGAGGTAGTTTGAGCCCCTGTCTCCTCTCAGTTTTTAATGGCCCTTGTGGGCTATAGTTGCCTCTGCTCCCCTTTCACTGTCTGCTGTCCTTCCTGCCCTTTTTGCAAGAGAGCTGCCCCTTTCTTGCCCCCCCGTAGCGGCTATGAAATAAGGGCGTCCTTTTCCCGCTTGTTCTTCATTATTGAGCCTATCCTCCCTCGGTCCCCTTTCATCCTCTGCGTGCCCTGGTGGGCGTTAAAATGTGGGTTTTGCCTCCTTCTCGCCTCCTCAGTCCGCTGCCCCTACAGCCCGTTGACTCTGAGGAGGGGACAGGGCAGCTTTACTGCATAACGACGCCCCCTATGGCGTGGAGAGGGTAAACGGGGGTGAGGGGCGGGTCTCTGCACAGTGGACACTAGGAGCGGTAATGTAGTAGGAGGGCTCTTTGCCCTCTTGAACTCTCTGCTGCCCCTAGCGTCCATTAGCTTGTAAAGGGGGGGGAAACGGGACAATGGGCCTCACCCCCTGTGCTGTCCCCTAGTGGCCGTTGGGAGGTATAACATGTCTTCCTTCCCTCTTTTGCCCTGAGTGAGGGTTGGTTATGGAGGCTAGGCCGCCCCTGTTTTCTGCCCTGAGTTGTGCCTCTTAGCCTTTCGATCTGCCTTTCCCGCCTTTTGACCCTCTTGCCCCTTTCCTCGACCTTTCCCTGTTGTCCTAGTGCCCGTTGTACTTGAACTGCCTTCTTTTTCCCCTTCTCCCTCTCTGCTCCCCATTGTGCGTGTTACGGCCACCCTCCTCAATTTGCTCCCTCTATTGCTGTTGTGTGGTATACAAGTGCTTTTGCTCGGAGCTGACTATTAACCGGGGTGGCCTACTCTTTTTTCCTCCTCCCCGCCCCGCTATTTCACACTCTGCCTCTGCCTAGTGCGTGTTAGGCAACCTAACCTTTTCTCCTTGACTGTCTGCTCTCCTGTGCCTCTTACGTTAGAAATGTGTCTCTCTCCTCCTCCCCCCCCTTTACCTCTATGCCTCATCTGTTGTATCCAGGAGACCTTGTTCAGTTTAGCTGCCGCTTCCTCCCTATAGAAGCTCTCCTTCCCCTTTGTGTGCTTTGTGCAATCTACCTGCTCCTCCTTCTCCCTTCCGCTCTTGGCTCTCTTCCACCCTAGTGCCCTGTGTAAACAATAACAGCTCTCTTCCCCCCTTTCACCTCTGCTGTGTTCGTTTCCCCATTAGCTTTATAAGTGCCCCTTTGTCTTCAGTCATTTGCCCCTACTGCCCATTGTGTAGTAAAGCCTTCCATTTTGCCATCTGGTGCCCCTAAAGCCTGTTCCTCAGGATAGCCACCCTTCCTTCCACTCCTGCCTCGGGGGGCGTCCATGAGGCGCATAACCGTCCTTTTCTCCACTTTGCTTTCAGCTGTACTTAGTCGTGGTGTTGAGGTAGTTTGAGCCCCTGTCTCCTCTCAGTTTTTAATGGCCCTTGTGGGCTATAGTTGCCTCTGCTCCCCTTTCACTGTCTGCTGTCCTTCCTGCCCTTTTTGCAAGAGAGCTGCCCCTTTCTTGCCCCCGGTAGCGGCTATGAAATAAGGGCGTCCTTTTCCCGCTTGTTCTTCATTATTGAGCCTATCCTCCCTCGGTCCCCTTTCATCCTCTGCGTGCCCTGGTGGGCGTTAAAATGTGGGTTTTGCCTCCTTCTCGCCTCCTCAGTCCGCTGCCCCTACAGCCCGTTGACTCTGAGGAGGGGACAGGGCAGCTTTACTGCATAAGGACGCCCCCTATGGCGTGGAGAGGGTAAACGGGGGTGAGGGGCGGGTCCCTGCACAGTGACACTAGAAGGGGTAATGTAGTAAGGAGGGCTCTTTGCCCTCTTGAGCACTCTGCTGCCCCTAGCGTCCATTAGGTTGTAAAAGGAGGGCGTGGGGGGAAGGAACAATGGCCCTCAGCCCCTGTGCTGCCCCCTAGTGGCCGTTGGGAGGTAGAACATGTCTTCCCTCCCTCTTTTGCCATTTGTGAGGGTTGGTTATGGAGGCTAGGCGCCCCTGTTTTCTGCCCTGAGTTGTGCCTCTTAGCCTTTCGATCTGCCTTTCCCGCCTTTTGGCCCTCTTCTCCCTTTCCTCCTCCTCTCCCTGTTGTCCTAGTGCCCGTTGTACTTGGACTGCTTTCGTTCCCCTTCTCTCCTCCCCATTGTGCGTTACCTCCCCCTTCCTCAGTCTACCTGTAGTGTTGTTTTGTGGTATAGAAGTATCTACGCTCTGTGCTGGCTATTAACCGGGGTGGCCGCCTTTCCCTCTCTCCCACCATTTCACTCTCCATCTGCCTACTGCATGTTAGGTAATCTAGGCCTCCTCTCCTGTGCTTCAAAAGTTACGTGTGTCTTCTTCTCCTCCTCCCCCCCCCCCCCCCTTTCTATGCCTCCTCTGTTGTGTTCAGGAGACTTGGTTTAGTTCAGCCACCACTTTATTCCTGCTTTGAATTCTCTGCTGCCTCTCGTATTGCTTAGACTGTATAAGCGGTCCACCTCCGTCTCCTGCTGCTTCCCCCCAGTGGCCAATGTGAAGAATAGCCTTCTGGGGCTCTGCTCCCCATTGTGTCGGTTATGCAGGATAGGCACGCTTGTTCCTTCCCCTTCTTTTCTGCCCTCAGTGGTGCTCTTTAAGCTTTTTCTACCATCTTAGCCCAAGTGCTTATTGCGCAGTGTAGCTGACGCTTTTAATTTTACCGCTTGTGCCTAGTGTAATTGTGCTTAGTGTCCCCTTGCCCATATACCTTATAGCAGTGGTCTCCAACCTTTTTACACCCGAGATCGCTTTTTAAATCTCCAAACAGGCGAAGATCTACCAGCCTGCCCCTTCCTTGAAGCCCCGCCCTCTCTATTCCCCTCCTGTCCATCACTTGCTATCCCCAGCCCTTACTTACAGACTCTGATAAACAGTTTATTTTTAAATTATGCGATGTTTAAAATTAAAATCATGTGTTTATAGTTATGAAATAAATGTTTTTTATTCATGCTATTTAAATCTAAAATGAAGCATTTATAATTATACATTTTGTGGGGACAGAGTTCTGCGGCGGGGGGCAGGGAAGAGGACAGGGTTCTGCAGCAGGGGACAGAGTGCCAGTGGGGAAAGGTTTCTGCAGCTGGGGACAGGGTGTCAGTGGGGACAGGAATAGAGACAGATTTCTGTAGCTGGGAACAGGGGAGTGGGAACAGAATTCTGTGGCTGGGGAGCGGGGTGCCAGTGGAGGCAGAGAGTCCCCTGCTTCTGCCTCCTCTCAGGATTCCACCCCAGAGGGAAAGCAGCGTGTGCCTGCCCCGGGGCTGAACTCCTCTCTTCTCCCCCCCCCCGCCCGCCCGTGCAGGGAAACCCAGTGCGTGCCTGCCCCGGGGCTGACTCACCCCTCCTGTGTGGTGCAGGGAGCCAATGCTCCCTCCCGCAGTACACCCGGCAGAGCAGCTAGCGCTACTTCGGGAATCGCTGGAAGTGGTGCTAAGCTGCAGGACTTCTGTCCATCCCCGGGAAGCCTACACTACCTCCATTTTCACTTTAGGTAGGTAGTGGGGCTTCTCGGGGGTGGGAGGGAAATGGGGGCGGGGCGGACAGGATGCCTCGCTATCGACTGGTCGTGGCCTCACGATTGACCAGTCGATCACGATCGACCTGTTGGTGACCACAGCCTTATAGTGATTTTGTCTGTTTTAAGCTAGTTTTTTTCCTTCATCAGACTTCCTCTAATTGGTCAACATGATGCCTGATGATGGAATTGGCACACAAGCGCTGTGGATGAGAACAAAAGAATTACGGTAAGGCTTCCCTTTCCCTAGTGTTACCATTCCTTCCATGTGTGCTCTTTAGCAGGTATAAATGCCCCTTGAACATGAAAGCATCTGCTACCTATAGCTTCTGTGGCTGACAATATACGCACCCTTTCCTCTCCTTTGATTCTCTTACCCTATTTTCCATTGTGGAATATAACGGCTTCTTTCCCATTATGTGTTTTTGTTGGTCCTCACGCTCTTCCTCAGTGTAGCTGCCGCTTATTTGATTGACGGTCCTCTGCTGTTTGCTCCCCTTAGGAAGAATAAAGATCCCTTACCCACTTTTCTCTTGAAACCTCCTAGTCCCCATTACTTGTACTCAGATTTGCTACCCTTTCCCTCCTTTTCTCTCCCTGGTGTGTTCCGTATTCAATGTTAGGCAGATGATCCTTTCCCTCTCGGCTAATCCCTCATACCCCTCAATGGAGCCAATACCCCCTTCTCACCTTCTATACTTTGATCTGAGCTAGGGCGCATACCTTCCATTTAGATTCCCGCTATGACCTTTTAGGCCATTGAACTCACCCATAAATCCCTCCTGGGTCCTCGCCTGTCGGGCGCTTGCTTGCCTGTTTGGCTCGTCGCGGCTGTCTGTATTGCCCTTTCTTCAGCATGGCCTCCCCTAATTCCCCTGGGACCTTCTGCCTCCTGCAGTGGGTTTTACGCGGTAGAGCTGCCCTTTTCCCCCCCTCAGTGTCAGCGGGCAGTAGGGGCCGCGGACTGGGAGGGGGGGGGGAAAGGGCAGCTCTACTGCACGAGACCCAGTGTGGGATAGAGAAGGCGAAAGGGGAGTTTAGGGGCCAGGTGTGCTGCCTGACGGGGCAATAGAGGCGGCGGCAGTGTCCCATATTGCCTGACGGCCACTAGGCGCAGCAGTCTAGAGAGGGAGCCGCTTGGCGCCCCTTCGTCCCTTTTCTTGTCCCAGTCCCCTTTTGGGCTTCCCCACGCCCCTGTCCTCTGCTGCTCCGAGTGCCCGTTACGCCGTACAGGCTCCCCTTTGCCCGCTTCCCGTCTCGGCTCCAAGCTGGTGTTCCTTGGGCGGGGCCCGGGCCTCCTCTTGGCTGCCCTGCATCCATGCTCCTCCTAAGGGGTTGCTGTACGGTGTCGGTGCCCTTCCCTCTCCTGAGTCTCCTTAATGCTTCCTCCTTTCATACGGTAGAGCTGCCCCTTAGACGCTCTCTCCCTCTTCAGCACTGCTGCCTCGTTTTCCCCTGTGTGCATTATAGCTGCCCGAGTGGGCCTTGGTCTCTAGTGCCCCTTGTACAGGTGTGGGCCGTTTGGTCGCCGTCTGCTGCCCCTCTCCTGCTCTCCTCCCGCTATGGCCCTTTAGGCCCTGGACCTCACCCGTCCCTCCTCGAGCCTCGGCTCTCCCTAGCGTCTTGTGAGGCCGAGGAAGTGTCCTCCGCTGAGCCCTGGTGACCGTTCTGCAGTTTAGCCTCCCCCTCTTTGTCCTATTGCGCGCCTCCCTCCCCGGGCCGGTGCCCGTGATGCGGGTCGGACGCTTGCTTGCCCGTTTGGCTCGTCCCGGCTGTCTGTATTGCCCTTTCTTCAGCATGGCCTCCCCTAATTCCCCTAGGACCTTCTGCCTCGTGCAGTGGGTTTTACGCGGTAGAGCTGCCCTTTTTCCCCCCCTCAGTGTCAACGGGCAGTAGGGGCCGCGGACTGGGAGAGGGGGGGGAAAAAAGGGCAGCTCTACTGCACGAGACCCAGTGTGGGATAGAGAAGGCGAAAGGGGAGTTTAGGGGCCAGGTGTGCTGCCTGACGGGGCAATAGAGGCGGCGGCAGTGTCCCATATTGCCTGACGGCCACTAGGCGCAGCAGTTTAGAGAGGGAGCCGCTTGGCGCCCCTTCGTCCCTGTTCTTGTCCCAGTCCCCTTTTGGGCTTCCCCACGCCCCTGTCCTCTGCTGCTCCGAGTGCCCGTTACGCCGTACAGGCTCCCCTTTGCCCGCTTCCCGTCTCGGCTCCAAGCTGGTGTTCCTTGGGCGGGGCCCGGGCCTCCTCTTGGCTGCCCTGCATCCATGCTCCTCCTAAGGGGTTGCTGTACGGTGTCGGTGCCCTTCCCTCTCCTGAGTCTCCTTAATGCTTCCTCCTTTCATACGGTAGAGCTGCCCCTTAGACGCGCTCTCCCTCTTCAGCACTGCTGCCTCGTTTTCCCCTGTGTGCATTATAGCTGCCCGAGTGGGCCTTGGTCTCTAGTGCCCCTTGTACAGGTGTGGGCCGTTTGGTCGCCGTCTGCTGCCCCTCTCCTGCTCTCCTCCCGCTATGGCCCTTTAGGCCGTTGACCTCACTCGTCCATCCCTCCTGGGTCCTCGCCTGTCCCCCCGCTGTTTGGGAGGCGATCCGCCGGGCCTCTCTGGCCCTTCCCCCCGCCCACTCCTGCCGCGCCCTAGTGGCCATTCTAAGGTATAGCGCTCCCCCTTCTCCTAGTCTCCTCCTAGTCAAGGTGCCTTTTGGTAACTGGGTTTGGTTCTTTAAAGGATTTGAAACTACAGACAGAGGAATACTCTTTTTAGGGTCAAACAAAGACTTTTTTATTTTTTCTATTTAAATCAATTTACTATTCTTGATTTTTTTTAAGACAATATAATATACAAAGAAAAAGTAAAAAAAAATAGTACAGTTAAAAAAAGCAAGAAATAAAAACTTCTCTTCCAGAGATGCCCTCCTGATTTACTTTTAAACAATTTATGGAGTTAACAAATATATAATATTTATGTTAAGAAAGATAGAAGCATTGCTTAGGTTCAGGAGATATTCTTTTGTTTATGTTTTTTCTGTCTTTGTGTTTTTCGTTGGAACTCACCACTGGTGTTCGTTCTTTTTTGGAGTTTATTTGTTCCCCTTTCGGAGCTTATGTACGGCAGCGAGATTCAGCGCCGGGGAGGGAGCTTTGGTTGATCAGACTTAGGATTTTGGATTCGCAACCCGTCCACTCTTGGTCTGTTTCAGCTAACTTTATATATCTTGTTTGGGTATTTTGGTACTCCTCCACTCGCTTGACAATTGCTGACATTAGATTTTTGTTGTCTTATTCTGGTTTTACAAAAACTTTCGTCTGCTCCTTTTGGGGTAATTAGCACTTTTGTTGCATACCTCTGTCTGAGTTATTTACTTCTTTAAAAGCGGCGGGGTTATTGTTGGTCATCTAATCAAATTTTGTTTTCATTTTTATCTCCTGTATCTCAGAATGCTGACTTGCTTTGACACTTATAATTAAACTAGTGCTCATTTGACATATTCTGGGTAGGCTTTAACACATCCTTTTGAGTCAAATGAGACACTTTAATTACAATAACTTTATTTCCCTCTGTGCTTGTGGATTTGCTATTTGCTCGTTTTCTATTTGTTTTATTTTCATAAATGTTATAGTTTGTTTTTGGGAAAAATTTTTACACATATAGAATATTCTTATTACAATTATTAATATTATTATTGTACAAATAATCTAAAACTCTTTTTTTGATATCAACATGGATAAAAAGTTTTAAACACTTGCTTTTTGTCGTCTTGTACTTTTTATACTTAATTGTTTTATCTAAATTATGTAATACGTTTACTATTGTTATGGGTGATTCGTTTACGTGTTTTACAGTTTGATTCTTGATTGCTAGCTTAATACATTTTCTAACTTTTAACAAAATGTTCTAATTTCGTTTCTTTACGTCTAGATTTATAACTTCTATTTTTTGTAAGTTTAGTTTTTGTATTGTGAAATGCTCTACTGGTAATATTACTTGGGTGTCTTGGAAAGTTTGTTTTGTTATGGCTTTCATTTCTTTTGTTAAAAATCGGATCTACGACACTATATTTTGTTCAGTAGTCTTATTGCTTTTTTTAGTGCAGTTGTAACTCATTTGTGTTAAGTTTTATAGTTTGTTTACATTACGAAAAGGTACGGTGACATTCATTTTAACTGGTATAACATAACATTTATTATGCATTATTTTTTTGCTTAACAATTGCTAAATTGAGTCACTACAGTGACAAACAATTAAATGGGTTTGGTTAGAGCTTATGTATTCTTTACATTTATTTGGTAACTAATTAATTTTACTCGTTAATGTGGACACAACTTTTTGTCTATTAAACAATGCTGGTTTACACATCTTGAACTTTTCTGAACTATTACATTAATGCTTAGGTGTAGAAACTATTCTTTTTCTTTATACTTCACTTGTTTCTTTATATCTTTCTTGTTGGTATAATTATTGCTTCTTATCTTATATTAATTCTATGGGATGTTATTTCATGACTGATTTGTGCTGTATCTGGTATTTTGACGAATGGTGCTTTTTTACTTATCCCTCTCTCATCTTTCTTAATTTTTTGCAATAATTTTTTTCTAAAACTACTACTACTACTACTACTGTACAAACTTATGCAATTTAGATTATTTAAATACATAGATATATTGTTACTTTATTCTTGTTTTATCGGCATTTGTATTAGATATGTTTACAGCTGTATTTACTTAATGTAATAATTTTGCCGTTTCAGCTTTTTCATGGTGACTATTATTTTTCTACTTAATGAATTAATTGCTAACAAATCTGGTTTTACATCCTCCTCCCATTGCTTTAATAATTTTTTTGGTTGCTTATATATCTTCTTTTCTTTTTTCGTGACTTTCATGTTGTGCAATTTATACTATGTTCTATTCTTTCTTTCTTTTTTATATGCTGGTTGCAATCTTATTATTACTCTTCCTGTTTTTGTTGGTTGTAAATTTGAGGGGGGTATTACAACTGTTAATGTTGGAAGGGTTGCATTACTATCTGATGTAGCTAAGGCTGTGGTTCGGATCTATGGGTTGTGTGTTTCTGTTGGGTTGCTAATATTAAGCTATACGCCATATAATGGTGTTATGCTAAAGCTAAATAAACTTTGGTTTGGGGCTTGTATGCTTATCATTGTATGGGGGGGAGAGGGGGGAGTGTGCGCTTTCATATGATTTGTTTACTTAATTGTTCATGTTAGCTTTAATACTATACAAGCGGGACATATTCTAACTGGTATCATTTTGTTGAATTATAACTAGAGTTTGATTTACAGGCAGTCCCCGGGTTACGTACAAGATGGGGACTGTAGGTTTGTTCTTAAGTTGAATTTGTATGTAAGTCGGAACTGGTACATACTGTAGGGGGAAACTCTAGCCAAACATTTCTCCAGAGCTCAGTTTTATTCTCCCACACCTCACTTCCCTCAGTCCTTTATTCTCAAGCTGAGGTGTCTGCTGAGAAAAGCCGCTCCGCGTCTCCCTGGTCCGCTGGGGGGAAGCAGCGAGTGCGGGGTTGCCTCACCCCGTTTGTAAGTAGGGATCCGATGTAAGTCGGATCCATGTAACCCGGGGACTGCCTGTACTTCTTCTTTCCTAGTGGGGGTGGTATAGTTTATTTTACACACTTGCCACTGGGCTGGTTTGTTAGCTAATTTAGTTTGGGTGGTGGTGGTGTTTTTGACTTGGGTCTAGTTTTGTTGTAATGGATCATACTTACTATTTAAGCTGGTCTATCTTGCACTGTTAACGTGATTTTTAGTGATGATGAACAACTTGTAATATATAATCTTGTGGAACTGTTAATTTCATTCTTTACTACTTAGCTAATTATGGTGTGCTAATCTTTTTCTTGTTTTTGTTGTGATTACATAGGTGAATGGTAACTTTTTTGGTCTTTCTAATGCTACTCTTTTCTCTTTATTTTTCGTTGGCTATACAATCTATATTTTTTCTCTTTGCTTTATAGGAGGGCTTTTTTTAGTTTGGTTGCTGCTTGGGTTTTATATCTGGCTGTCGGTTTGTATGTTCATTTACATTTAATAAAACTGTATCTAATACTAGGTGTTAACCTTTAAAGGTGCTATTTTTAGTTGCTGTTTTAAGGTATCAGTTTTCTTTTCTGCTACTTTGTTGGATTGAGGATGGTATGGGAAATTTAAATGCTATGTTATGCCTTTTTCTATGGACTATTGTTCTAATTTTTTACTTCTAAATGGTGGGCTTCTATCTGATTGTATTATTTGTGGGCGTCTTTAAGCTGCTATTATTTTTTCTAAGGCTTTTAGTATGTGTTTTGCTTTTGGTTTTTTAAAAAGGAATTACTATAGTACTCTGATTTCTTAACTCTACCACAACTACTCGCTTTGGGTATTGTTTAGCACTCGGTAATGGTCTTATTATAAATCTGTTTGCTAATGGTTTCCTGGTTTATGATATTCTGGGTTATATGCTTTATTAGGCATATTTTAGCTGATTTATACGTTTAGTATTGTGACAAATTTTACAGGCTTTTATGTATTTTTTCATGTTCTTTTATTTTAATTCTTGATTCTCTTCCTGTATATTGCTTTATCTATTCTCTTTCTTTTTGTGTCTTCAAAGTGGCTTGTGTATTCATGTAAGTATTTTATGAATGGATTTACTTCTTCTTTTTCTTTGTTTTTTTCTACTAACACTTTAAATTCTTGCAATTCTTTATCTAGTTGTTTGTGGTTAGTGTTGTATCTTTCTTTATGGCTAGGGATATGTTTTACTGATGTACCACTTACGTGATTTCTGATGATGGTCTATATTTCTCTCCACCCTGCATGTGTTTCAATGTCTGTGTTCTTTTTTAACAGTCTTTTTATACCATACATACTATCTATGCTTAATTTTTATGGTGACTTTCTTGTGTATGTTGTAATCTTATTCTAACTTTTTCTACTTCTGCTTCTTTTCTTTTAACACAATAAAGAACTTGTTTTCACATTTGGTACAGTAATATCTTGCTTTTGTTTTTCCCCCTTTCATGCTTTTATCTGTTAATATCTAGGGTGTTTCTGTTATTCTTGGTGTAGCTTTTGGGGCTTTAGGGCATTACATTTTTTCTTAGTTTAACATTTGACTAACTAGCTCGCTATAATACAGTTTTTCTTAAGTATTTGTCTGGCTTTCAAAGTTTGGTGGTATTATTTTTATGGTAAGCTATGCTAAAGCTGACACTTTTGGAGTGTGTAAAGTAAGACTTACACTTGTCATTAAAAAAGTACTTATCTTTTATTTTATTAAACTTATAATAGTTTTCTATATTCACTATAATGTTTTGGGGGTTTGTTAAATTGCAAAATCAATTTATCTACTTTTTCTTGTTTTTCTCTTTGTGTTACCCACTCTTCATTCTAGTTAATTTGTAATTCTCTTGGGGGTTTCTTAGGGTCTTACTTTTTTAATAGCGTGGGGTGTTACAAATTTTGGTTTAATTCTATTAAGGCTGCTTGGGCTTTTTCATTGTAGATAATTAAATCTTTCTTTCTTTCTTTTTAATAATTTCAATAAGGGTTTTATTTTATGTCTTAACTGTTGAATACTTGCTTCATTATAATTTACTAGGCTTAAAACTTCTTGTAGCTGTTTGTGGGTTTTCGGAGGGTTATTTAACTACTTACTTACACCATTGGGGTAAGTTGTACTTATTGTTTTATTTTCTATCACTTGAATTCTTAGAAGGGAGTATTTACTTTGGGCTATAGTTTCTTTTCTTTCGTTTATTTGCTATCTTTGAGTGGTTAAGTGTTCTATAGCTTCTTGTGTCTTGTCTCTTCTTAAAAGGTCATCTACATAGTATACTATTCGGGGATCTTGTTCTTAACTTTGTTGACTAAGGGTATACTTTATGGCATCTGTTGCTAATGTGCTGGTGAATTTTTATAACCTTGGGGGTAATGCGTTCCACCTATAGTATTTTCTTCTAATTGAAAAATTTAAGGTTCTTTTTTATAGGTATACTATAAAACATATCGTTTAAATCTATTAGTGCTCTTTATTTTAATTCTTCTTTTTCTTTTAAATATTGTTCTATAGTTGGTTTGTTTTAGGGGGGGGTGGTGGTAAAGGCAACTGGTTGTATTGCTTCATTTATTTTTCTATAATCTCTTTTCTCTTTTTTTCTTTTTTTTTTTTGGTATTCTTTATGCTGGACTTTTATATTGGGTGTGTAATACTTGTTTAATTTATTAGTAACTCTTTTAATGACTGATTAATGGGTTCTTTTCTTTCTGCTTTTGTTGGTATACTATTCACCTTTTGTGACATGTAATTTTTCATTGGATATTTGTATTGATAATACTGTTTTTAAATTCTGTCGTATTGTTGGATTCTGTATTATTATATTTATGCTTAGTATATTCTTTTCTTTTAGTACTACTGTGGTTTTTGTTACATTCTGTTTTTGTTTTACTTTTATTACTTCTGGTTGATACATTTTATCTTCATTTAGTCTTGACGTTCATATTTTACGTTTTCTTTTTTAATGTGGTACTTTTGCATCTAATAACTATTTAAATTGTTCATAATTCTTGGTGTTCTAATTTAATACTTCAGCACTTATATAAATTCTATTATCTTTTTTTCTTGGATTGTTTCGGGGCTTCTGCTACTCGTTTTTTGATTTAGAGAATTTTTGTCTATTCCTGCTATCTTTTTTTTTTCTATTGCTGCTTGTTTCTGTTCTTGGGGCGTTATCTTTTTAAAATCTGGTTTACTGTATCTATTTCTTAACAGAAAACTAAATATGGCTTTTTCTTCTGTGTTTGGGTCTTTCCCCTTCTTCGGGGTTTGGAAATTTTCGCACGTTTTACGCGTGTCTCTCTGGGGATCGTATGTTGGTGCTGAGGTATGTTTGCGTACTACTTTTAAATCATTTATAGTTTCTAATATTCCCCAAACACTAGTCTTTGTTAGGGCTGTTGGCTACAATTTTAGGCTTTGGTTTCTTTCGTTCTCTTCTACTCTTTGCTATACTGTTTGTGGTGTTACTTTGTCTTCTTGTTATCAGACCTGGATCTTGTATATATTTAAATTGGTGAGGATCAGCTCTCTGTGCTGCTGTTAACTGTTTTTGGCTTTTTTCAACTAGTGCTAAAGTACACGGACCCCTTTAGTTGGATCTCATTTGTCGGCAGTTAAATATTTTCTTTTCTTTTTTTTAGCATATTTTATAAGGTCTTCTAGTACTTGTTAGTTGTTTGACTTGGCAATTTTAATATTTCTGGGCTACTTCTATTTCGGTACGGATCTGTCGCGTATCGGCTGTTCTTTCTAATATGTTTTGCAGTTTTTTCTAATTTGTTTCTTTAGATGGGGTTTTTTGTGTTACGTCTGGTAATAGTATTTTGCAATCTTTTAACTTTTATTTTGCTAGATCATTATTAGCTATTAAACATCTTAACTTTGAACATGTTACATGTAGGGTTATAGGTATGATTTTTTTCCCCTATTGCTAGAAGTGCTCTTATTTTGAGCATGTTTTTCTTCCCTTTCATCTTTATTACGATAGAACTAGTGGTTGAGAGGTTTTATACCTTCTGTTTTGTTTAACTTATCAAAAGGGCATCTTCTGCTCTTGTCAAATCCTGTTCGTGACGCCATTTTGGTAACTGGGTTTGGTTCTTTAAAGGATTTGAAACTACAGACAGAGGAATACTTTTTTTTTTTTTTAGGGTCAAACAGATTTTTTCTATTTACTTTATAATTAATTTTCTATTGAAATCAATTTACTATTTTTGATTTTTTAAGACCATATAATATACAAAGAAAGTAGAAAAATAGTACAGTTAAAAAAAAAAAAAAAAAAAAAACCCCAAGAAATACTAACTTCTCTTACAGATATACACTCCTGATTTACTTTTAAACAATTTATGGAGTTAACAAATATATAATCTTTATGTTAAGAAAGATAGAAGCTTTGCTTAGATTCAGGAGATATTCTTTTCTTTGTTTTTTCTTTCCTTAGATTTTTTGTTGCAACTTACGACTGGTGTTCGTTCTTTTTTTAGAGTTTATTTGTTCCCCTTTCGGAGCTTATGTACGGCAGCGAGATTCAGCGCCAAAGAGGGAGCTTTAGTTGATTAAATTTAGTTTTTTAGATTCGCAACCCGTCCACTCTTAGTCTGTTTCAGCTAACTTGTTTTAGTATTTTTAGTACTCCTCCACTCGCTTGACAATTGCTGACATTAGATTTTTGTTGTCTTATTCTGCTTTTACAAAAACTTTCGTCTGCTCCTTTTGAGGTAATTAGCACATTTGTTGCATACTGCTGTCTGAGTTACTTACTCGTTTAAAAGCGGCGGGGTTATTGTTGGTCATCTAATCAAATTTTGTTTTCATTTTTATCTCCTGTATCTCACAATGCTGCCTCTCTTTGACAGTTACAATTAAACTAGTGCTCATTTGACATATTCCAAGTAAGCTTCAACACATCCTTTTCACAGTAGGCAAAAGAGACGGCCCTTTTCTCTTTGACACGCTTCTTCTGTCTGCAGTGCCCGCGAGCTCCTAGAGCTGCCCTGTCCCTGCTTTTCAGCGTCTGTGTCCACCAGGGCAGCATAGCACGCACTCCTTTTAGTCCTTTTCTGCCCCGGGTGCCCCTTCGCACTCTCTCCTTCCGCTCTGGCCCCAAGTGCCCAGCATATAGGTGGGCCTCTTTGCCCCCTTAGCCGCATAAACACCTCCTCTCCTCCCGCTATGGCCTTTTAGGCCCTGGACCTCACCCGTCCCTCCTTGAGCCTCGGCTCTCCCTAGCGTCTTGTGAGGCCGAGGAAGTGTCCTCTGCTGAGCCCTGGTGACCATTCCGCAGTTTGGCCTCCCCTTTTTCCTATTGCGCGCCCCCCCCCCCCCCTCCGGGGCCGGTACCCGTGATGCGGGTCGGGCGCTTGCTTGCCCGCTCGGCTCGTCCCGGCTGTCTGTATTGCCCCCTTCTTCAGCGTGGCCGCCCCTAATTCCCCTGGGACCTTCTGCCTCCTGCAGTGGCCTTTATGCGGTAGAGCTGCCCTTTTTCCCCTCCTCAGAGTCAACGGGCAGTAGGGGCCGCGGACTGGGAGGGGGGGGGGAAAGGGCAGCTCTACTGCACGAGACCCAGTGTGGGATAGAGAAGGCGAAAGGGGAGTTTAGGGGCCAGGTGTGCTGCATGACGGGGCAATAGAGGCGGCGGCGGCAGTGTCCGTGTTGCCTGACGGCCACTAGGGAGCCGCTTGGCGCCCTCTAGTCCCCTTTCTGGACCCAGTCCCCTTTTGGCTTCCCCATGCCCCTGTCCTCTGCTGCTCCGAGTGCCCGTTACGCCGTAGAGGCTCCCCTTTGCCCGCTTCCCTTCTCGGCTCCAAGCTGCTGTTCCTTGGGCGTGGCCCGGGCCTCCTCTTGGCTGCCCTGCATCCATGCTCCTCCTAAGGGGTTGCTGTACGGTGTCGGTGCCCTTCCCTCTCCTGAGTCTCCTTAATGCTTCCTCCTTTCATACGGTAGGGCTGCCCCTTAGACACTCTCTCCCTCTTCAGTACTGCTGCCTGGCTTTCCCCTCAGGCCCTGTGTGCATTATAGCTGCCCGCGTGGGCCTTGCCTGTCGCCTTGGCCCCTAGTGCCCGTTGTACAGGTGTGGCCGTTGGGTTGCCCTCTGCTGCCCCTTAGGCTGGGCAGCGGCCCCTTTCCTGCTCTCCTCCCGCTATGGCCCTTTAGACCGTTGACCTCACCCGTCCATCCCTCCTGGCTCCTCGCCTGTCCCCGCTGTTTGGGAGGCGAACCACCGGGCCTCGCTGGCCCTTCCCCCCCACTCGCTTCTGCCGCGCCCTAGTGGCCATTCTAAGGTATAGCGCCCCCCCTTCTCCCGTGTCCCCTTTCCCCCAGTTGCCACCAGGGCAGGATAGCACGCACTCCTTTTAGTACTTTTCTTACCTAGGTGCCCGTTCCCTCTCTCCTTCCACTCTGGCCCCTAGTGCCCGGCATAGAGGTCTGCTTAGTAGGCAGCAGGGTAGCACCATCATGCCATTTTTGAAGGGTTTTTTTTTTTTTGGTCTCTCGTGCTCTTTTCCCCTGTACTTTTCTTCCTTCCTTTTCTCCCTACTCTAATGGGTCATGATAGTGTGTCAGGTGCCCTTCCTTCTCCTCAGTCTCCTAAGGGTTAAGTTCTTAGCACATGTTTTCAGCCCAGTGCCCCATTACTAGATTTTAAAGGGAGCAGCCAGATAACTGCTGCGTCCACAGGGGGTTGTGTACGTAGGAGCCGATGTGAGGTGTGAAATGAAAGCTTATGTTCTAATGATTCTGTGTGTGTGGTTCATGTACTTTTATGATGTCTATATGTTGAATTATGGATATGGACTTTGTGCTGATACTGGCCTGAAGTGCCTTTTTATAGGGACGGATGTCCAGTCAATGACTCTGGTAATTAGCAATGGCTCTCAAGGTGCCCAATACACACTTGCAGAATGTGTCTGGGACCGTCAAGCCAGCCAATATCATAGCTTGTGACATGAGACTAAGGGATAGGTCACTTGGCCATGTCACCTGCTCCAGCTTGGAAGATACCAGGGGAGAATATAAAACGCCATGAGGTGGACTGCATCTTGCCTTCAAATCTGCTACTGATTCCAGATGCAGCCTTGCCAGGAACAGCGAGACTGGAAGACTTGTTGGCCCATCCTGACATAGGATGTAAACCAGAGACTTTTAAGATAGCAGTTTGTGACATGTCTGCCTGGAGCCTGCATTGAGAATTTGGTGATTCAATGCATGTAATGTATTCTCCTTAACAACCTTACTCTCGTGCTTTTCTTTCTTTTATTAATAAACCTTTAGGTTTTAGATTCTGAAGGATTGGCTCAGCGTGATCTTGTGGGTAAGATCCGAAGTATAAACTGACCGGGGATTTGTGGATGGTTCTTTGGGACTGGAAAGACCTGTTTGGGGTAGGTGAGATTTGGTTCTATCACCCCCTCACCTGTGTGCAGACTTGGGGCTGATTGTGGCGCACGGAGAGTTGGGGTGTCAGAGGGGTTTTGCTCTTGAGGTTTCCTGCTGTGGTTGGATTGGCAGCTGAAGTGCTCTGCCTGACTGGTATATGACCTGTTTGCAAATAGTCTCCAGTCTGGGGCTGTAATGAGCCGCCCTGGGTTTTGAGCAATTCGCCCTCAGTGGATGCCCTCAGCAGTGCCCAGACCCGGCCTGGTCCATCACGCCCATTGAGTATTTTAGGAACCGCTTTATCCTCTGCAGTCTAGTCCCAAATGTGACCGTTTGCATTCCGTAATAGGTCTTAAGTAATGTTGCCATTGGCTTTTGCTTGTTGCCTGAGGAGGAGACAAAGGCCGTATGTTCCTTCAGAATACCCAGTGTAACACGTGAAAGCAAGGCCAGTTTTTTAAGTCTGTCTTCATATAGGTACTGTTGTATAGATTTTCTGCCTTGTTGTTTGTCTGCACTCTTTCTAGTTTGTGATCGTCTTCAATGAAACGTAGTTCCAGAAACTGGATGCCATATTGAAATGGACGCCTGATTGCTGAGGACTGGAATAGAAGAATTATGGTAAGTCTCCCACTATTCACTGCGTACGCCTTCTGCCATTAGTGCTTTTTAGGAGATATAGCTGCCCCCTTCTGCTACTCCCGGTTCCCCGATAAAAGATATAACCTCCTCTTTTCCCTATTGATTGTAATGTGTCCTAATGCCAACAGGAGCTGGAGCTGTCCCCCTACTCCTTGTGCCCGTTTTTGAATATGGCCTCTCCCTCTCTCTTTTCATTGTGGGATCCTTCCTCTTCAGTAGGAAGCCTTGCCATCTAACATTTCGCTGTTGGTTCTGTTTCCACATACACACACACACACACAGCTGTTCTGGACTTAGCATCTTGACTCACAAAGGTACTTAGACACAAACTCAGGAGTTGAAGTGTGAATCTGAATTCAGGTGTCTAAATTCCAGTTTTACTCTGCCACTGAACCTTATAGGCACCTAAGTTGACTTGGCGCCTGAGCTTTCAGAGTAGATGTTCCCCGCAAGCCTATCTTTCTGATTCCTCACAGATGATAGATCACCTCACTAGCACTCCAGATGCCTATTGCCCATCAAAACCCCAATGGAAAACAGGAGTTCACCTGCCAATTGCACATGTGGGGGCCCATCTGAAAAGTTGGTTCCTAGGCCGTTTTGCATTCATAATCTGGGCAGCGAAGACTGTATCACCATCGGCTTTACAAGCCAGGGGTCAGTGCTCTCCCCAAACTGAGAGTTTAAGGTTCAGTTCTCCCCTTTGCCTGGTTCTCAGGCTAGTGTCATTCTGAGGCGGTGTCTACACTAAAATTAAGTTCAATGGCTGTGGACATACCCAGTCACTGTGTCGGTGCAGTACATCCTCACTAGCAGTGCTAGCATTGATGCAGAGCGCAGTGCACCGTGTGACAAAGGACATTTGTCCCAGGTTTTGTCACCGTGCCTGTGACCTGCACAGCACAGGCAGATACATGACCCTGGTCGCCCTGGCAACCACAATCCAAGGGCCCTCACCAGCCTTGTTAATGTTAGTGAGTGTGATATGTTCTTACTGTTTTCCTTTAATCCTAGATAATGGGCCCAGGACCCAAGGATCATCACGCCAGCTTGAGGCGGCATCGTCCTCCTGTATACGCATCATAACTTTTTTAGACAAAAGTTGCCATTGAATTGTCTGGCTTTTTTTGTTTGGTTTACTTAGCTTGTTAGGAATAACTACCTGTATTACTGATAAGAAGTTTAATTGGCGATGGGCGGAGTTGCTGTGTAACCTTCATAGTAGATTGGCTTATGTGCTCATTTGGTCTTGCTGCTAGAACCTATGGAATTGCTTGCCCTCCGTCCGCCGCGCCCCTCCTCCCCGATATAATGTATTGTAATGTTTTGCTTAACCAGTGTGTTCCAGCTTAACCCCTGGTTCTCGCTCGACCAGTGCTGTGTGTAATAAATCCTCCGACTTGTTTTCACCACATCCAGAGTGTTGAGACCTTATTCCTAACAAGTAGCTACATCTACTTGAGCTGTGCCGGAAAGGTGCCCTCGAGCCCAGATCCCACACTCCTGCACCCTCCTTCCTGCCCAGACTCCATATGTACACTCCAACTCCTGCCCAGACCCTCCACACTCCTGCAACGGTCCCTATTTCCAGACTCTGCAGCCCCATCCCGCTCCTGCACCCTTCTTCCTGCCCATAACCCTGCACCACCACACTCTAGCACCCTCTCACGCCCAGACCCCACACCTTCCCCCCCCCCCCAGCCTGCTCCTGAACCCTCTCTCCTGCCCGCATTCTATGTTCCTGGCTCGCGCCCCCTCCCCCCCGCCAGACCTTGCTCTGGCAGCACACGGAGCCCCCCTCATTTTTGATCCCATCTTAGACACTAGCAGGGCCCCACAACTTCCACTAGCCCCAGCCTAAGGCAGACTTTTGAAAAACATGGTCAAAAAGTATTGCTTGTTTGCCATTGATATCGGGGTGGGAGTAAACTGCATCATGAGAGGTCTAAGGCAGGTTCCAATAACCCCTGTGACAATGTGCAAGTCTCATAAGGTTTTGCAAGTCTTTCCTACAATTGCTTGCAGCTAGGGTGTGTGGCTGGCTGGGGGGGGGGGGGGAGAAGAAGTCATGTTCCCACCAAGATTTTTCCATCCCTGAGCAGAGTGAGTTTTGTCTTGTGTGCCAATATTGAGGTCACATGTGCTTGTTCAGACCTGTGCCACCCTCCTCATTAATGTATATCTTAGTATATATTTTAAATTGTTATATAAGCAGGAATACTCCAACAAGGGATAGTTAAAAATGGGGGGGGGGGGGGAGAGGGGGCTAAAGTTGTTGAGCAAGAAAAAGGACACCAAGAGTTAAATTAAAAAAAAAAATATTAAAAAAGTATGGCCCTTTTAAGAAATGCTTTTGAGGCTTTTTGGCCCTAACAGGTTGCTTGTCTTCCTGTGCTGGGACAGGACAGCTCCCCTGTGGAACCAGGTAAGCCCCTGGGGTTTTTGTCTCCTGGCCAGAAAATACCAGACACTTTAGGTATTTTAAAATACCTAAGTCCGGTGTTGTCTGATTTTTTGCCAGACGGGTGAAAATACCAGGTGGTCAGGTTCAATACCAGACACCTGGCAACCCTACACCATTTCGCCAACACCACCCCCATCTGAGCCCTGCCGCCATCCTGACCTTGCTCCTCTGCCCAGCAGCTTCCTGCTATGGGCTCCTGTGTGGGATACACTTGCCTTCTCCGTTGGAGCTTTCCCAGCGGCGTGGGGTCCATGCGGCCTGACCTGTGTGCAGCTAGGCAGCCACCATGGGGCTCTGGCACCAGCTCCAGCCTTGGAGAAGTGCTGAAGCTGGGGCAGGGCCGCATGATGGGAAACTGCCCTGTATGCCAAGTCCGGAGCTCAGGTGGTGGCTTGGCTGTTCCTGGGGCTGCAGTGTTGTTTTTAGCAGTTCAAATTAATCAGGATGCTATAGTTCCTGTCTCCTGGCCCCGCTTAAAGCCGCAGGCACCCTGACTAAGCCTTGTGGCAGGAAGCAATACAGCCTAATAGACACACAGGGGTGCAAGGGTGTTGAGGCTGTCATGTTACTGGATTTTAAGGGGATCAGACAGGTCACTGCTGCATCCATGGGGGGGGGGGGGGGAGACGGACGGGACGGGACGTGTTTGCCCCCAAAGCCTGTACAAAGGGGGCCCAATGAGGTGTCAAATTAAAGTTTATGTTCTATTAATTCTGTATGTTCATTTACTTGTATGATATCTGTATGTGGAATTTTAAATATGTATTCTGTGCTTCTACTGGAAGATTGTCTGAGACAGATCAAAGGCCCAGGAAAGTTCAGTCAGTAACCATGCTAATTAGCAAGGCTCTCAGAGAGGCCAATACACGCGTGAAGAATGTGTCTGGGACCTGCAAACCAGCCGATAGCATGACTGCTGACTTGGAACACAAGGATAGGTCACTGAGCCATGTGACCTGCTCCAGCTTTGAAGACACCAGGGATGGATATAAAAGGCACGCTCCATCTTCCCTTGAATTCCGCCCCGATCTCCGATGCAGCCTTGTGAGGAATACTGAGCCGGGAAGAATCTTTCACCCATAGGATGTACACCGGAGACTTTTAAGATAGCAGTTAGCAGAGATGTTACAAAGAGCCTGCACCGAGAACTCAGTGATTCGGCGCATGTAATGTATCCTCCTTAACAACCTTGCACTCATGCTTTTTTCTTTTAATAATAAACTTTTAGATTCTAAAGGATTGGCTCAGCGTGATCTTGTGGACAAGATCCAAAGAGCAACTGACTGGGAATTTGTGGCTGGTTCTTTGGGACAGGAAAAAGGGGTTCTATAATCCCTCACCTGGGTGTTAAGCCTGGGGCTGATTGTGGCATAGAGAGAGCTGGAGTGCATGAGCCGTTTTTCTCATGAGGCTTCCCGCTGGTGGGATTGGCAGCTGAAGTGCTGGGTGTTCAAGGGTTTGTGGCCTATTTGGGAAGGGTCTCCAGCCAGGGACTGTAAGGAGCCCTGAGGATCTGGCCCGGTCTAGAACAGGCTCAGAGTCAGCAATACAGGCTCATGAGCGCTAGGGGACCTAATGGTGTTGCGTGCTGACAGCAATACAGGCTAATGGTGTAAGGGGCTCAGATAGCAATACAGCCGACTAGGCACAAAGGTATTGGAGGCTGACACGGCAATACAACCTAAGGAGCACTCGGGGACCCGATGGCGATACAGGCTTATGGGCAAAAGGGGACGCACTGGTGTTGGGGGCTTAGAGACAGCAGTACAGACTAATGGGCACGCATTTCCGTAATAGTGTTGGGGGCTCAGTCAGCATTACTGCTTCACGGGCATGATGGTTTTTGGGGACTCTCACGGAGCAATAAAGCCTAGTGCGCACAAGGGGGCACAATAGTGCTGGAACCTGAAACCGCAATACAGCATAATGGGTGCAACGGTGTTAGGTGATGAGAGCCAGCAAAGCATCCGAATACCCACGAGGGGGCAAAATGCTGTTAGGGGTTCAGACAGCAATACAGACTATGGGACACTGGAGGGGGGCGAAATGGTGCTGGGGCCTCAGTGGTAGCAATGCTGTCTAATGGGCACACGAGGGGCAGTGTTTTTAGGTGCTCAGAGACAGCAATACTGTCTAATGGGCACAAGGGGGCGCAATGGTATTAGTTGATCAGAGACCGCAATACAGCCACATAGGCAGAAGAGGGCGTAATGGTGGTGTGACCACAGAGACAGCAATACAGGAAAATGTGCACAAGAGGGCGCAATGGTGGTAGGTGATCAGAGCGAGCAATACCGTCTAATGGGCACAAGGGGGGAGTAATGGTGTTGGGGGCTGAGACACAGCAATACAATGTCATGAGCACGAGGGGGCGCATTAGTGTTATGTGGTCAGACAGCAATGGAGGCTGATTCACGCTGGGGGGGGGGGCTGCGGGCTCAGTGATAGCAATACAGACTAATGGGCACAAGGGGGCGCAATGGTGTTAGCTGATCAGAGACAGTAATGCAACCTCATGGGCAGAAGAGGGCGTAATGGTGTTCTGGGCACGAACAGATAAGTAATAGGGGGCGGAATGCTGTTGCGGGCTGAGAGAGACCAATACAGCCTCATGGGCACAAGGGGGCGCAGGGGTGTTGGGGAGGCTCAGACGGCAATACTGTCTAATGGGCACAAGAGGGTGCAATGGTGTTAGCTGACCAGAGAGCAATACCGCCTAATGGGGCGCAATGCTTCTGGAGACAGCAATACGTTCTAATGGACACAAGGGGGCGCAATGGTCTTAGGTGACCGGAGAGAGCAATACAGCCTCATGGGTAGAAGAGGGCGTAATGGTGTTGGGGGCTCTGAGGCAGCAATACAGGCTAATAGGCACTAGGGGTTGCGAGCTGCGAGAGACCAATACGTCCTAGTACTAGCCACAAGGGGGCAAAATGCTGTTAGGGGCTCAGAGACAGCAATACAGACTAACGGGCACGAGGGAGGAGGCGAAATGGTGCTGCGGGCTCAGTGATAGCAATACAGAGACAGCAATACTGTCTAATGGGCACAAGAGGGTGCAGTGTTTTTAGGTGCTCAGAGAGCAATACTTTCTCATTGGCACAAGGGGGAGTAATGGTGTTGGTGGCTGAGAAACAGCAACACTGTGTAACGGGCGCTAGGGGGCGACTCAGAGACAGCAAAAGAAGGACATGAGCACAAGGGGGCGCCGTAGTGTTATGCGGTCAGACGGCAGTGGAGGCTGATACACACGGAGGGCTGCAAGAGTGCTGCGGGCTCAGTGATAGCAATACAGACTAACGGGCACGGGGGGAGCGAAATGGTGCTGGAGGCTCAGTGAGAGCAATACAGACTAATAGGCGCTAGGGGGCGCATTGGCGTTGCGGGCCGAGGGACAGCAATACAGTCTAAAGGGCACAAGGGGGCGGAATTCTCTTAGGTGCTCAGAGACAGCAATACAGACTAATAGGCACTAGGGGGCGCGTTGGCGTTGCGGGCCGAGGGACAGCAATACAGGCTAACGGCCACAAGGGGGCGCAATTGCCTTAGGTGCTCAGAGACAGCAATACGGGATAATGGCCACAAGAGGGCGCAATTGCCTTAGGTGCTCAGAGACAGCAATACAGGATAATGGCCACAAGGGGGCGCAATTGCCTTAGGTGCTCAGAGACAGCAATACAGACTAATAGGCACGAGGGGGCGTGATGGAGTTCCGGACCGAGGGACAGCAATACAGGCTAACGGCCACAAGGGGACGCAATTGCCTTAGGTGCGCAGAGACAGCAATACAGGCTAATGGCCACAAGGGGGCGCAATTGCCTTAGGTGCTCAGAGACAGCAATACAGGCTAATGGCCACAAGGGGGCGCAATTGTCTAAGGTGCGCAGAGACAGCAATACAGACTAATAGGCACTAGGGGGCGCGATGGAGTTCCGGACCGAGGGACAGCAATACAGGCTAACGGCCACAAGGGGGCGCAATTGCCTTAGGTGCGCAGAGACAGCAATACAGGATAATGGCCACAAGGGGGCGCAATTGCCTTAGGTGCTCAGAGACAGCAATACAGGATAATGGGCACAAGGGGGCGCGTTGGCGTTGGGGACTGAGGGACAGCAATACAGGCTAATGGCCACAAGGGGGCGCAATTGTCTTAGGTGCTCAGAGACAGCAATACAGGATAATGGCCACAAGAGGGCGCAATTGCCTTAGGTGCTCAGAGACAGCAATACAGGATAATGGCCACAAGGGGGCGCAATTGCCTTAGGTGCTCAGAGACAGCAATACAGACTAATAGGCACAAGGGGGCGCGTTGGCGTTGCGGGCCGAGGGACAGCAATACAGGCTAATGGCCACAAGGGGGCGCAATTGCCTTAGGTGCGCAGAGACAGCAATACAGGATACTGGCCACAAGGGGGCGCAATTGCCTTAGGTGCTCAGAGACAGCAATACAGACTAATAGGCACTAGGGGGCGCGTTGGCGTTGCGGGCCGAGGGACAGCAATACAGGCTAACGGCCACAAGGGGGCGCAATTGACTTAGGTGCGCAGAGACAGCAATACAGGATAATGGCCACAAGGGGGCGCAATTGCCTTAGGTGCTCAGAGACAGCAATACAGGATAATGGGCACAAGGGGGCGCGTTGGCGTTGCGGGCCGAGGGACAGCAATACAGGCTAATGGCCACAAGGGGGCGCAATTGCCTTAGGTGCTCAGAGACAGCAATACAGGATAATGGCCACAAGGGGGCGCAATTGCCTTAGGTGCGCAGAGACAGCAATACAGGATAATGGGCACAAGGGGGTGCGTTGGCGTTGCGGGCGGAGGGACAGCAATACAGGCTAACGGCCACAAGGGGGCGCAATTGCCTTAGGTGCGCAGAGACAGCAATACAGGATAATGGCCACAAGGGGGCGCAATTGCCTTAGGTGCTCAGAGACAGCAATACAGGATAATGGGCACAAGGGGGCGCAATTGTCTTAGGTGCTCAGAGACAGCAATACAGACTAATAGGCACTAGGGGGCGCGTTGGCGTTGCCGGCTGAGGGACAGCAATAGAGGCTAATGGCCACAAGGGGGCGCAATTGCCTTAGGTGCTCAGAGACAGCAATACAGACTAATAGGCACTAGGGGGCGCGATGGAGTTCCGGACCGAGGGACAGCAATACAGGCTAATGGCCACAAGGGGGCGCAATTGTCTTAGATGCTCAGAGACAGCAATACCGGATAATGGGCACAAGGGGGCGGACTTGCCTTAGGTGCTCCGAGACAGCAATACGGACTAATAGGCACTAGGGGGCGCGTTGGCTTTGCGGGCCGAGGGACAGCAATACAGGCTAATGGCCACAAGGGGGCGCAATTGCCTTAGGTGCTCAGAGTCAGCAATACAGGATAATGGCCACAAGGGGGCGCAATTGCCTTAGGTGCTCAGAGACAGCAATACAGGATAATGGCCACAAGGGGGCGCAATTGTCTTAGGTGCTCAGAGACAGCAATACAGGATAATGGCCACAAGGGGGCGCAATTGCCTTAGGTGCTCAGAGACAGTAATACAGGATAATGGCCACAAGGGGGCGCAATTGCCTTAGGTGCTCAGAGACAGCAATACAGACTAACGGGTAGGGGGGGGCGAAATGGTGCTGGGGGCTCAGTGATAGCAATCCAGACTAATAGGCACTAGGGGGCGGATTGGCGTTGCGGGCTGAGGGACAGCAATACAGTCTAAAGGGCACAAGGGGGCGGAATTGTCTTAGTGGCTCAGAGACAGCAATACAGACTAATAGGCACTAGGGGGCGCAATCGTGTTGCGCGCCGAGAAAGACCAATACAGCCTCATGGGCACAAGAGGGCGCAATGGTGTTGGGGGCTCAGAGACAGCAATCCAGGCTGCCCGACACTCACTAAGGGGTGTAGAATAGTGATAGAAATGTAGCCGTGTTAGTCTGGGGTAGCTGAAGCAAAACGTAGGACAATGTAGCACTTTAAAGACTAACAAGATGGTTTATTAGATGATGAGCTTTCGCGGGCCAGACCCACTTCCTCAGAGGTCTGGCCCAGGAAAGCTCATCACCTCATAAACCATCTTGATAGTCTTTAAAGTGCTACATTGTCCTGCATTTTGCTAAGGGGTGTAGAGAGGTGAAAATGGGTTAAGAGGTGTCTATACAGCTAGCACTAAGGGAACGAGCGGCAGGAGTGTGAAATGGAGGCGGAACGGTCCGTGGCTCTGAAACACTCTGACATTTGAGGGCCAAGGCTGTGGCCGTTGGCGAGGGAGTTTGTGGAAGAGAAGCCCGGTGGCATGCCATGCCATGTCCTGGCACTAGGGCTCAATGGCAGGCCTTGCACCGGTAGTTTTCTGCTGTATTTAATGCCGCCTGGCCGTGTGTGACCAAGGGCGGAATTTTGGGCGGGTAGGGGAGGCAGCAGCCGTGCGCTCCGGGAGGCGGCTTGCTCTTCATCCCGTACCCGCACGCTACGGGAGCGAGGGGAACGTAAGCAAGGAACGCAAGTGCTATCCCCTCGCTCCCTTAGCGTCTGGGCACGGGAGGAAAAGCAACCTGCGTCCGTCCCGCCGCCGCCCCCGCCCGCCCGCCCGCCCGAAATCCCACCCTTGGCTAAATCCCTTAGCTAAATGACCATAAAAAAACCCAGGGACAAACGGCTTTCAGTGACACCGATGTAACTGCTCCAAATCAGAGGAGCTAGTTCAGATTCACACCAGTGTCTGAGGACAAAAAGTCAAGTTGAAAGGACTCCTGCGCTTTGATACGCGAGAACTGGCTCTTCCCTGCAGAGGAAGGCGTGGCTAGAGCACGAGACCTTCACGTGACCGAGAGAGGCGCGAGCAAAGGAGCCAATCAAAGAGAGGCGTCTGAAAGCAGCCAATCAGAGCCTCGCCGGGACATATAAAAGGAGCTGCAGCAGAGGTGAGCGCTATTTGCCGGTGGGGACTCCGAAGGTGAGGCTGGCGTCTGTGATGAGACTTGAGCGCTGCCGTTTTCGTTCCGCTGCTTCGTGAGTATTCCCCTCCCGTTGGGCCTGGAGTCTCACCTTCGGCTGGGACCCTGCCCTGCATCCCTCACCCGCTCGGCCTAAAAACCCGTGCGCCTGGGGCCTGACTCTGCCTTGGGTGCCGTCCCACATGGGGGCGGCCGGGCCCGCGGCGTCCGGCCGCTTTTCCCCGGGGGCTGCGGGGCGGCCGGGCCCGCGGCGTCCGGCCGCTTTTCCCCGGGGGCTGCGGGGCGGCCGGGCCCGCGGCGTCGGGCCGCTTTTCCCCGGGGGCTGCGGGGCGGCCGGGCCCGCGGCGTCGGGCCGCTTTTCCCCGGGGGCTGTGGGGCGGCCGGGCCCGCGGCGTCGGGCCGCTTTTCCCCGGGGGCTGCGGGGCGGCCGGGCCCGCGGCGTCGGGCCGCCTTTCCCCGGGGGCTGCGGGGCGGCCGGGCCCGCGGCGTCGGGCCGCCTTTCCCCGGGGGCTGCGGGGCGGCCGGGCCCGCGGCGTCGGGCCGCCTTTCCCCGGGGGCTGCGGGGCGGCCGGGCCCGCGGCGTCGGGCCGCCTTTCCCCGGGGGCTGCGGGGCGGCCGGGCCCGCGGCGTCGGGCCGCCTTTCCCCGGGGGCTGCGGGGCGGCCGGGCCCGCGGCGTCGGGCCGCCTTTCCCCGGGGGCTGCGGGGCGGCCGGGCCCGCGGCGTCGGGCCGCCTTTCCCCGGGGGCTGCGGGGCGGCCGGGCCCGCGGCGTCGGGCCGCCTTTCCCCGGGGGCTGCGGGGCGGCCGGGCCCGCGGCGTCGGGCCGCCTTTCCCCGGGGGCTGCGGGGCGGCCGGGCCCGCGGCGTCGGGCCGCCTTTCCCCGGGGGCTGCGGGGCCTCCTGAGCGCAAGGGTCGGAGGTGAGGGCGGATCCTATGTACGTTGCTCTTCACGGTACTGCTCTCTCTCTCTCTCTCCCCTCAGGGTGCTAGGTCCGGCGCTCATTGACTGGCGGGGGTGGAGCGGGGACTTTGCAACTGTACTACATTACAGCTAGGAAGCTCTGGACTTTAGTTTAAGGGGTGGTTGCTGTGCTTAGGGGGCACTAGGAGCAGCAACGTGCACTACGGGAGACTTCCCCTCTTTCGCTCTGTGCTGACTATTAACCAGGGTGGCCACCTCTTTTTTCCTCCTTCCTGCCCCACAATATCACTCTCTGCCTCTGTCTAGTGTGTGTTAGGCAACCTAACATTTTCTCCTTGACTCTCTGCTTGCTGACCTGTGCCTGGTATATTAGAAGTGTATGTCTCTCCTCATCCTCTCGCCTTTATCTCTATGCCTCATCTGTTGTATTCAGGAGACTTTGTTCAGTTTAGCTGCCGCTTCCTGCCTATGGAAGCTCTCCTGTCCCTTTGTGCAATCTACCTGCTCCTCCTTCTCCCTTCCGCTCTTGGCTCTCTTCCACCCTAGTGCCCTGTGAAAACTATAACAGCTCTTTTTCCCCCCTTTCACCTCTGCTGGCTTCGTTTCCCCATTAGCTTTATAAGTGCCCCTTTGTCTTCAGTCATTTGCCCCTACTGCCCATTGTGTAGCAAAGCCTTCCATTTCTCCATCTGGTGCCCCTAAAGCCTGTTCCTCGGGATAGCCACCCTTCCTCCCACTCCTGCCTCGGGGGGCGTCCATGAGGCGCATTACCGTCCTTTTCTCCACTTTCCTTTCAGCTGTACTTAGTCCTGGTGTTGAGGTAGTTTGAGCCCCTGTCTCCTCTCAGTTTTTAATGGCCCTTGTGGGCTATAGTTGCCTCTGCTCCCCTTTCACTGTCTGCTGTCCTTCCTGCCCTTTTTGCAAGAGAGCTGCCCCTTTCTTGCCCCCCCGTAGCGGCTATGAAATAAGGGCGTCCTTTTCCCGCTTGTTCTTCATTATTGAGCCTATCCTCCCTCGGTCCCCTTTCATCCTCTGCGTGCCCTGGTGGGCGTTAAAATGTGGGTTTTGCCTCCTTCTCGCCTCCTCAGTCCGCTGCCCCTACAGCCCGTTGACTCTGAGGAGGGGACAGGGCAGCTTTACTGCATAACGACGCCCCCTATGGCGTGGAGAGGGTAAACGGGGGTGAGGGGCGGGTCTCTGCACAGTGGACACTAGGAGCGGTAATGTAGTAGGAGGGCTCTTTGCCCTCTTGAACTCTCTGCTGCCCCTAGCGTCCATTAGCTTGTAAAGGGGGGGGAAACGGGACAATGGGCCTCACCCCCTGTGCTGTCCCCTAGTGGCCGTTGGGAGGTATAACATGTCTTCCTTCCCTCTTTTGCCCTGAGTGAGGGTTGGTTATGGAGGCTAGGCCGCCCCTGTTTTCTGCCCTGAGTTGTGCCTCTTAGCCTTTCGATCTGCCTTTCCCGCCTTTTGACCCTCTTGCCCCTTTCCTCGACCTTTCCCTGTTGTCCTAGTGCCCGTTGTACTTGAACTGCCTTCTTTTTCCCCTTCTCCCTCTCTGCTCCCCATTGTGCGTGTTACGGCCACCCTCCTCAATTTGCTCCCTCTATTGCTGTTGTGTGGTATACAAGTGCTTTTGCTCGGAGCTGACTATTAACCGGGGTGGCCTACTCTTTTTTCCTCCTCCCCGCCCCGCTATTTCACACTCTGCCTCTGCCTAGTGCGTGTTAGGCAACCTAACCTTTTCTCCTTGACTGTCTGCTCTCCTGTGCCTCTTACGTTAGAAATGTGTCTCTCTCCTCCTCCCCCCCCTTTACCTCTATGCCTCATCTGTTGTATCCAGGAGACCTTGTTCAGTTTAGCTGCCGCTTCCTCCCTATAGAAGCTCTCCTTCCCCTTTGTGTGCTTTGTGCAATCTACCTGCTCCTCCTTCTCCCTTCCGCTCTTGGCTCTCTTCCACCCTAGTGCCCTGTGTAAACAATAACAGCTCTCTTCCCCCCTTTCACCTCTGCTGTGTTCGTTTCCCCATTAGCTTTATAAGTGCCCCTTTGTCTTCAGTCATTTGCCCCTACTGCCCATTGTGTAGTAAAGCCTTCCATTTTGCCATCTGGTGCCCCTAAAGCCTGTTCCTCAGGATAGCCACCCTTCCTTCCACTCCTGCCTCGGGGGGCGTCCATGAGGCGCATAACCGTCCTTTTCTCCACTTTGCTTTCAGCTGTACTTAGTCGTGGTGTTGAGGTAGTTTGAGCCCCTGTCTCCTCTCAGTTTTTAATGGCCCTTGTGGGCTATAGTTGCCTCTGCTCCCCTTTCACTGTCTGCTGTCCTTCCTGCCCTTTTTGCAAGAGAGCTGCCCCTTTCTTGCCCCCGGTAGCGGCTATGAAATAAGGGCGTCCTTTTCCCGCTTGTTCTTCATTATTGAGCCTATCCTCCCTCGGTCCCCTTTCATCCTCTGCGTGCCCTGGTGGGCGTTAAAATGTGGGTTTTGCCTCCTTCTCGCCTCCTCAGTCCGCTGCCCCTACAGCCCGTTGACTCTGAGGAGGGGACAGGGCAGCTTTACTGCATAAGGACGCCCCCTATGGCGTGGAGAGGGTAAACGGGGGTGAGGGGCGGGTCCCTGCACAGTGACACTAGAAGGGGTAATGTAGTAAGGAGGGCTCTTTGCCCTCTTGAGCACTCTGCTGCCCCTAGCGTCCATTAGGTTGTAAAAGGAGGGCGTGGGGGGAAGGAACAATGGCCCTCAGCCCCTGTGCTGCCCCCTAGTGGCCGTTGGGAGGTAGAACATGTCTTCCCTCCCTCTTTTGCCATTTGTGAGGGTTGGTTATGGAGGCTAGGCGCCCCTGTTTTCTGCCCTGAGTTGTGCCTCTTAGCCTTTCGATCTGCCTTTCCCGCCTTTTGGCCCTCTTCTCCCTTTCCTCCTCCTCTCCCTGTTGTCCTAGTGCCCGTTGTACTTGGACTGCTTTCGTTCCCCTTCTCTCCTCCCCATTGTGCGTTACCTCCCCCTTCCTCAGTCTACCTGTAGTGTTGTTTTGTGGTATAGAAGTATCTACGCTCTGTGCTGGCTATTAACCGGGGTGGCCGCCTTTCCCTCTCTCCCACCATTTCACTCTCCATCTGCCTACTGCATGTTAGGTAATCTAGGCCTCCTCTCCTGTGCTTCAAAAGTTACGTGTGTCTTCTTCTCCTCCTCCCCCCCCCCCCCCTTTCTATGCCTCCTCTGTTGTGTTCAGGAGACTTGGTTTAGTTCAGCCACCACTTTATTCCTGCTTTGAATTCTCTGCTGCCTCTCGTATTGCTTAGACTGTATAAGCGGTCCACCTCCGTCTCCTGCTGCTTCCCCCCAGTGGCCAATGTGAAGAATAGCCTTCTGGGGCTCTGCTCCCCATTGTGTCGGTTATGCAGGATAGGCACGCTTGTTCCTTCCCCTTCTTTTCTGCCCTCAGTGGTGCTCTTTAAGCTTTTTCTACCATCTTAGCCCAAGTGCTTATTGCGCAGTGTAGCTGACGCTTTTAATTTTACCGCTTGTGCCTAGTGTAATTGTGCTTAGTGTCCCCTTGCCCATATACCTTATAGCAGTGGTCTCCAACCTTTTTACACCCGAGATCGCTTTTTAAATCTCCAAACAGGCGAAGATCTACCAGCCTGCCCCTTCCTTGAAGCCCCGCCCTCTCTATTCCCCTCCTGTCCATCACTTGCTATCCCCAGCCCTTACTTACAGACTCTGATAAACAGTTTATTTTTAAATTATGCGATGTTTAAAATTAAAATCATGTGTTTATAGTTATGAAATAAATGTTTTTTATTCATGCTATTTAAATCTAAAATGAAGCATTTATAATTATACATTTTGTGGGGACAGAGTTCTGCGGCGGGGGGCAGGGAAGAGGACAGGGTTCTGCAGCAGGGGACAGAGTGCCAGTGGGGAAAGGTTTCTGCAGCTGGGGACAGGGTGTCAGTGGGGACAGGAATAGAGACAGATTTCTGTAGCTGGGAACAGGGGAGTGGGAACAGAATTCTGTGGCTGGGGAGCGGGGTGCCAGTGGAGGCAGAGAGTCCCCTGCTTCTGCCTCCTCTCAGGATTCCACCCCAGAGGGAAAGCAGCGTGTGCCTGCCCCGGGGCTGAACTCCTCTCTTCTCCCCCCCCCCGCCCGCCCGTGCAGGGAAACCCAGTGCGTGCCTGCCCCGGGGCTGACTCACCCCTCCTGTGTGGTGCAGGGAGCCAATGCTCCCTCCCGCAGTACACCCGGCAGAGCAGCTAGCGCTACTTCGGGAATCGCTGGAAGTGGTGCTAAGCTGCAGGACTTCTGTCCATCCCCGGGAAGCCTACACTACCTCCATTTTCACTTTAGGTAGGTAGTGGGGCTTCTCGGGGGTGGGAGGGAAATGGGGGCGGGGCGGACAGGATGCCTCGCTATCGACTGGTCGTGGCCTCACGATTGACCAGTCGATCACGATCGACCTGTTGGTGACCACAGCCTTATAGTGATTTTGTCTGTTTTAAGCTAGTTTTTTTCCTTCATCAGACTTCCTCTAATTGGTCAACATGATGCCTGATGATGGAATTGGCACACAAGCGCTGTGGATGAGAACAAAAGAATTACGGTAAGGCTTCCCTTTCCCTAGTGTTACCATTCCTTCCATGTGTGCTCTTTAGCAGGTATAAATGCCCCTTGAACATGAAAGCATCTGCTACCTATAGCTTCTGTGGCTGACAATATACGCACCCTTTCCTCTCCTTTGATTCTCTGACCCTATTTTCCATTGTGGAATATAACGGCTTCTTTCCCATTATGTGTTTTTGTTGGTCCTCACGCTCTTCCTCAGTGTAGCTGCCGCTTATTTGATTGACGGTCCTCTGCTGTTTGCTCCCCTTAGGAAGAATAAAGATCCCTTACCCACTTTTCTCTTGAAACCTCCTAGTCCCCATTACTTGTACTCAGATTTGCTACCCTTTCCCTCCTTTTCTCTCCCTGGTGTGTTCCGTATTCAATGTTAGGCAGATGATCCTTTCCCTCTCGGCTAATCCCTCATACCCCTCAATGGAGCCAATACCCCCTTCTCACCTTCTATACTTTGATCTGAGCTAGGGCGCATACCTTCCATTTAGATTCCCGCTATGACCTTTTAGGCCATTGAACTCACCCATAAATCCCTCCTGGGTCCTCGCCTGTCGGGCGCTTGCTTGCCTGTTTGGCTCGTCGCGGCTGTCTGTATTGCCCTTTCTTCAGCATGGCCTCCCCTAATTCCCCTGGGACCTTCTGCCTCCTGCAGTGGGTTTTACGCGGTAGAGCTGCCCTTTTCCCCCCCTCAGTGTCAACGGGCAGTAGGGGCCGCGGACTGGGAGGGGGGGGGGAAAGGGCAGCTCTACTGCACGAGACCCAGTGTGGGATAGAGAAGGCGAAAGGGGAGTTTAGGGGCCAGGTGTGCTGCCTGACGGGGCAATAGAGGCGGCGGCAGTGTCCCATATTGCCTGACGGCCACTAGGCGCAGCAGTCTAGAGAGGGAGCCGCTTGGCGCCCCCTCGTCCCTTTTCTTGTCCCAGTCCCCTTTTGGGCTTCCCCACGCCCCTGTCCTCTGCTGCTCCGAGTGCCCGTTACGCCGTACAGGCTCCCCTTTGCCCGCTTCCCGTCTCGGCTCCAAGCTGGTGTTCCTTGGGCGGGGCCCGGGCCTCCTCTTGGCTGCCCTGCATCCATGCTCCTCCTAAGGGGTTGCTGTACGGTGTCGGTGCCCTTCCCTCTCCTGAGATATTCTTTTGTTTATGTTTTTTCTGTCTTTGTGTTTTTCGTTGGAACTCACCACTGGTGTTCGTTCTTTTTTGGAGTTTATTTGTTCCCCTTTCGGAGCTTATGTACGGCAGCGAGATTCAGCGCCGGGGAGGGAGCTTTGGTTGATCAGACTTAGGATTTTGGATTCGCAACCCGTCCACTCTTGGTCTGTTTCAGCTAACTTTATATATCTTGTTTGGGTATTTTGGTACTCCTCCACTCGCTTGACAATTGCTGACATTAGATTTTTGTTGTCTTATTCTGGTTTTACAAAAACTTTCGTCTGCTCCTTTTGGGGTAATTAGCACTTTTGTTGCATACCTCTGTCTGAGTTATTTACTTCTTTAAAAGCGGCGGGGTTATTGTTGGTCATCTAATCAAATTTTGTTTTCATTTTTATCTCCTGTATCTCAGAATGCTGACTTGCTTTGACACTTACAATTAAACTAGTGCTCATTTGACATATTCTGGGTAGGCTTTAACACATCCTTTTGAGTCAAATGAGACACTTTAATTACAATAACTTTATTTCCCTCTGTGCTTGTGGATTTGCTATTTGCTCGTTTTCTATTTGTTTTATTTTCATAAATGTTATAGTTTGTTTTTGGGAAAAATTTTTACACATATAGAATATTCTTATTACAATTATTAATATTATTATTGTACAAATAATCTAAAACTCTTTTTTTGATATCAACATGGATAAAAAGTTTTAAACACTTGCTTTTTGTCGTCTTGTACTTTTTATACTTAATTGTTTTATCTAAATTATGTAATACGTTTACTATTGTTATGGGTGATTCGTTTACGTGTTTTACAGTTTGATTCTTGATTGCTAGCTTAATACATTTTCTAACTTTTAACAAAATGTTCTAATTTCGTTTCTTTACGTCTAGATTTATAACTTCTATTTTTTGTAAGTTTAGTTTTTGTATTGTGAAATGCTCTACTGGTAATATTACTTGGGTGTCTTGGAAAGTTTGTTTTGTTATGGCTTTCATTTCTTTTGTTAAAAATCGGATCTTATGTACGGAGCCCTGCTCTCCTCCCGCTATGGCCCTTTAGGCCCTGGACCTCACCCGTCCCTCCTCGAGCCTCGGCTCTCCCTAGCGTCTTGTGAGGCCGAGGAAGTGTCCTCCGCTGAGCCCTGGTGACCGTTCTGCAGTTTAGCCTCCCCCCTCTTTGTCCTATTGCGCGCCTCCCTCCCCCGGGCCGGTGCCCGTGATGCGGGTCGGACGCTTGCTTGCCCGTTTGGCTCGTCCCGGCTGTCTGGTAATAGTATTTTGCAATCTTTTAACTTTTATTTTGCTAGATCATTATTAGCTATTAAACATCTTAACTTTGAACATGTTACATGTAGGGTTATAGGTATGATTTTTTTCCCCTATTGCTAGAAGTGCTCTTATTTTGAGCATGTTTTTCTTCCCTTTCATCTTTATTACGATAGAACTAGTGGTTGAGAGGTTTTATACCTTCTGTTTTGTTTAACTTATCAAAAGGGCATCTTCTGCTCTTGTCAAATCCTGTTCGTGACGCCATTTTGGTAACTGGGTTTGGTTCTTTAAAGGATTTGAAACTACAGACAGAGGAATACTTTTTTTTTTTTTTAGGGTCAAACAGATTTTTTCTATTTACTTTATAATTAATTTTCTATTGAAATCAATTTACTATTTTTGATTTTTTAAGACCATATAATATACAAAGAAAGTAGAAAAATAGTACAGTTAAAAAAAAAAAAAAAAACCCAAGAAATACTAACTTCTCTTACAGATATACACTCCTGATTTACTTTTAAACAATTTATGGAGTTAACAAATATATAATCTTTATGTTAAGAAAGATAGAAGCTTTGCTTAGATTCAGGAGATATTCTTTTCTTTGTTTTTTCTTTCCTTAGATTTTTTGTTGCAACTTACGACTGGTGTTCGTTCTTTTTTTAGAGTTTATTTGTTCCCCTTTCGGAGCTTATGTACGGCAGCGAGATTCAGCGCCAAAGAGGGAGCTTTAGTTGATTAAATTTAGTTTTTTAGATTCGCAACCCGTCCACTCTTAGTCTGTTTCAGCTAACTTGTTTTAGTATTTTTAGTACTCCTCCACTCGCTTGACAATTGCTGACATTAGATTTTTGTTGTCTTATTCTGCTTTTACAAAAACTTTCGTCTGCTCCTTTTGAGGTAATTAGCACATTTGTTGCATACTGCTGTCTGAGTTACTTACTCGTTTAAAAGCGGCGGGGTTATTGTTGGTCATCTAATCAAATTTTGTTTTCATTTTTATCTCCTGTATCTCTCAATGCTGCCTCTCTTTGACAGTTACAATTAAACTAGTGCTCATTTGACATATTCCAAGTAAGCTTCAACACATCCTTTTCACAGTAGGCAAAAGAGACGGCCCTTTTCTCTTTGACACGCTTCTTCTGTCTGCAGTGCCCGCGAGCTCCTAGAGCTGCCCTGTCCCTGCTTTTCAGCGTCTGTGTCCACCAGGGCAGCATAGCACGCACTCCTTTTAGTCCTTTTCTGCCCCGGGTGCCCCTTCGCACTCTCTCCTTCCGCTCTGGCCCCAAGTGCCCAGCATATAGGTGGGCCTCTTTGCCCCCTTAGCCGCATAAACACCTCCTCTCCTCCCGCTATGGCCTTTTAGGCCCTGGACCTCACCCGTCCCTCCTTGAGCCTCGGCTCTCCCTAGCGTCTTGTGAGGCCGAGGAAGTGTCCTCTGCTGAGCCCTGGTGACCATTCCGCAGTTTGGCCTCCCCTTTTTCCTATTGCGCGCCCCCCCCCCCCCCCTCCGGGGCCGGTACCCGTGATGCGGGTCGGGCGCTTGCTTGCCCGCTCGGCTCGTCCCGGCTGTCTGTATTGCCCCCTTCTTCAGCGTGGCCGCCCCTAATTCCCCTGGGACCTTCTGCCTCCTGCAGTGGCCTTTACGCGGTAGAGCTGCCCTTTTTCCCCTCCTCGGAGTCAACGGGCAGTAGGGGCCGCGGACTGGGAGGGGGGGGGGAAAGGCAGCTCTACTGCACGAGACCCAGTGTGGGATAGAGAAGGCGAAAGGGGAGTTTAGGGGCCAGGTGTGCTGCATGACGGGGCAATAGAGGCGGCGGCGGCAGTGTCCGTGTTGCCTGACGGCCACTAGGGAGCCGCTTGGCGCCCTCTAGTCCCTTTTCTGGACCCAGTCCCCTTTTGGCTTCCCCATGCCCCTGTCCTCTGCTGCTCCGAGTGCCCGTTACGCCGTACAGGCTCCCCTTTGCCCGCTTCCCTTCTCGGCTCCAAGCTGCTGTTCCTTGGGCGTGGCCCGGGCCTCCTCTTGGCTGCCCTGCATCCATGCTCCTCCTAAGGGGTGCTGTACGGTGTCGGTGCCCTTCCCTCTCCTGAGTCTCCTTAATGCTTCCTCCTTTCATACGGTAGGGCTGCCCCTTAGACACTCTCTCCCTCTTCAGTACTGCTGCCTGGCTTTCCCCTCAGGCCCTGTGTGCATTATAGCTGCCCGCGTGGGCCTTGCCTGTCGCCTTGGCCCCTAGTGCCCGTTGTACAGGTGTGGCCGTTGGGTTGCCCTCTGCTGCCCCTTAGGCTGGGCAGCGGCCCCTTTCCTGCTCTCCTCCCGCTATGGCCCTTTAGACCGTTGACCTCACCCGTCCATCCCTCCTGGCTCCTCGCCTGTCCCCGCTGTTTGGGAGGCGAACCACCGGGCCTCGCTGGCCCTTCCCCCCCACTCGCTTCTGCCGCGCCCTAGTGGCCATTCTAAGGTATAGCGCCCCCCTTCTCCCGTGTCCCCTTTCCCCCAGTTGCCACCAGGGCAGGATAGCACGCACTCCTTTTAGTACTTTTCTTACCTAGGTGCCCGTTCCCTCTCTCCTTCCACTCTGGCCCCTAGTGCCCGGCATAGAGGTCTGCTTAGTAGGCAGCAGGGTAGCACCATCATGCCATTTTTGAAGGGTTTTTTTTTTTTTTGGTCTCTCGTGCTCTTTTCCCCTGTACTTTTCTTCCTTCCTTTTCTCCCTACTCTAATGGGTCATGATAGTGTGTCAGGTGCCCTTCCTTCTCCTCAGTCTCCTAAGGGTTAAGTTCTTAGCACATGTTTTCAGCCCAGTGCCCCATTACTAGATTTTAAAGGGAGCAGCCAGATAACTGCTGCGTCCACAGGGGGTTGTGTACGTAGGAGCCGATGTGAGGTGTGAAATGAAAGCTTATGTTCTAATGATTCTGTGTGTGTGGTTCATGTACTTTTATGATGTCTATATGTTGAATTATGGATATGGACTTTGTGCTGATACTGGCCTGAAGTGCCTTTTTATAGGGACGGATGTCCAGTCAATGACTCTGGTAATTAGCAATGGCTCTCAAGGTGCCCAATACACACTTGCAGAATGTGTCTGGGACCGTCAAGCCAGCCAATATCATAGCTTGTGACATGAGACTAAGGGATAGGTCACTTGGCCATGTCACCTGCTCCAGCTTGGAAGATACCAGGGGAGAATATAAAACGCCATGAGGTGGACTGCATCTTGCCTTCAAATCTGCTACTGATTCCAGATGCAGCCTTGCCAGGAACAGCGAGACTGGAAGACTTGTTGGCCCATCCTGACATAGGATGTAAACCAGAGACTTTTAAGATAGCAGTTTGTGACATGTCTGCCTGGAGCCTGCATTGAGAATTTGGTGATTCAATGCATGTAATGTATTCTCCTTAACAACCTTACTCTCGTGCTTTTCTTTCTTTTATTAATAAACCTTTAGGTTTTAGATTCTGAAGGATTGGCTCAGCGTGATCTTGTGGGTAAGATCCGAAGTATAAACTGACCGGGGATTTGTGGATGGTTCTTTGGGACTGGAAAGACCTGTTTGGGGTAGGTGAGATTTGGTTCTATCACCCCCTCACCTGTGTGCAGACTTGGGGCTGATTGTGGCGCACGGAGAGTTGGGGTGTCAGAGGGGTTTTGCTCTTGAGGTTTCCTGCTGTGGTTGGATTGGCAGCTGAAGTGCTCTGCCTGACTGGTATATGACCTGTTTGCAAATAGTCTCCAGTCTGGGGCTGTAATGAGCCGCCCTGGGTTTTGAGCAATTCGCCCTCAGTGGATGCCCTCAGCAGTGCCCAGACCCGGCCTGGTCCATCACGCCCATTGAGTATTTTAGGAACCGCTTTATCCTCTGCAGTCTAGTCCCAAATGTGACCGTTTGCATTCCGTAATAGGTCTTAAGTAATGTTGCCATTGGCTTTTGCTTGTTGCCTGAGGAGGAGACAAAGGCCGTATGTTCCTTCAGAATACCCAGTGTAACACGTGAAAGCAAGGCCAGTTTTTTAAGTCTGTCTTCATATAGGTACTGTTGTATAGATTTTCTGCCTTGTTGTTTGTCTGCACTCTTTCTAGTTTGTGATCGTCTTCAATGAAACGTAGTTCCAGAAACTGGATGCCATATTGAAATGGACGCCTGATTGCTGAGGACTGGAATAGAAGAATTATGGTAAGTCTCCCACTATTCACTGCGTACGTCTTCTGCCATTAGTGCTTTTTAGGAGATATAGCTGCCCCCTTCTGCTACTCCCGGTTCCCCGATAAAAGATATAACCTCCTCTTTTCCCTATTGATTGTAATGTGTCCTAATGCCAACAGGAGCTGGAGCTGTCCCCCTACTCCTTGTGCCCGTTTTTGAATATGGCCTCTCCCTCTCTCTTTTCATTGTGGGATCCTTCCTCTTCAGTAGGAAGCCTTGCCATCTAACATTTCGCTGTTGGTTCTGTTTCCACATACACACACACACACACAGCTGTTCTGGACTTAGCATCTTGACTCACAAAGGTACTTAGACACAAACTCAGGAGTTGAAGTGTGAATCTGAATTCAGGTGTCTAAATTCCAGTTTTACTCTGCCACTGAACCTTATAGGCACCTAAGTTGACTTGGCGCCTGAGCTTTCAGAGTAGATGTTCCCCGCAAGCCTATCTTTCTGATTCCTCACAGATGATAGATCACCTCACTAGCACTCCAGATGCCTATTGCCCATCAAAACCCCAATGGAAAACAGGAGTTCACCTGCCAATTGCACATGTGGGGACCCATCTGAAAAGTTGGTTCCTAGGCCGTTTTGCATTCATAATCTGGGCAGCGAAGACTGTATCACCATCGGCTTTACAAGCCAGGGGTCAGTGCTCTCCCCAAACTGAGAGTTTAAGGTTCAGTTCTCCCCTTTGCCTGGTTCTCAGGCTAGTGTCATTCTGAGGCGGTGTCTACACTAAAATTAAGTTCAATGGCTGTGGACATACCCAGTCACTGTGTCGGTGCAGTACATCCTCACTAGCAGTGCTAGCATTGATGCAGAGCGCAGTGCACCGTGTGACAAAGGACATTTGTCCCAGGTTTTGTCACCATGCCTGTGACCTGCACAGCACAGGCAGATACATGACCCTGGTCGCCCTGGCAACCACAATCCAAGGGCCCTCACCAGCCTTGTTAATGTTAGTGAGTGTGATATGTTCTTACTGTTTTCCTTTAATCCTAGATAATGGGCCCAGGACCCAAGGATCATCACGCCAGCTTGAGGCGGCATCGTCCTCCTGTATACGCATCATAACTTTTTTAGACAAAAGTTGCCATTGAATTGTCTGGCTTTTTTTGTTTGGTTTACTTAGCTTGTTAGGAATAACTACCTGTATTACTGATAAGAAGTTTAATTGGCGATGGGCGGAGTTGCTGTGTAACCTTCATAGTAGATTGGCTTATGTGCTCATTTGGTCTTGCTGCTAGAACCTATGGAATTGCTTGCCCTCCGTCCGCCGCGCCCCTCCTCCCCGATATAATGTATTGTAATGTTTTGCTTAACCAGTGTGTTCCAGCTTAACCCCTGGTTCTCGCTCGACCAGTGCTGTGTGTAATAAATCCTCCGACTTGTTTTCACCACATCCAGAGTGTTGAGACCTTATTCCTAACAAGTAGCTACATCTACTTGAGCTGTGCCGGAAAGGTGCCCTCGAGCCCAGATCCCACACTCCTGCACCCTCCTTCCTGCCCAGACTCCATATGTACACTCCAACTCCTGCCCAGACCCTCCACACTCCTGCAACGGTCCCTATTTCCAGACTCTGCAGCCCCATCCCGCTCCTGCACCCTTCTTCCTGCCCATAACCCTGCACCACCACACTCTAGCACCCTCTCACGCCCAGACCCCACACCTTCCCCCCCCCCCCCCAGCCTGCTCCTGAACCCTCTCTCCTGCCCGCATTCTATGTTCCTGGCTCGCGCCCCCTCCCCCCCGCCAGACCTTGCTCTGGCAGCACACGGAGCCCCCCTCATTTTTGATCCCATCTTAGACACTAGCAGGGCCCCACAACTTCCACTAGCCCCAGCCTAAGGCAGACTTTTGAAAAACATGGTCAAAAAGTATTGCTTGTTTGCCATTGATATCGGGGTGGGAGTAAACTGCATCATGAGAGGTCTAAGGCAGGTTCCAATAACCCCTGTGACAATGTGCAAGTCTCATAAGGTTTTGCAAGTCTTTCCTACAATTGCTTGCAGCTAGGGTGTGTGGCTGGCTGGGGGGGGGGGGGGAGAAGAAGTCATGTTCCCACCAAGATTTTTCCATCCCTGAGCAGAGTGAGTTTTGTCTTGTGTGCCAATATTGAGGTCACATGTGCTTGTTCAGACCTGTGCCATCCTCCTCATTAATGTATATCTTAGTATATATTTTAAATTGTTATATAAGCAGGAATACTCCAACAAGGGATAGTTAAAAATGGGGGGGGGGGGGGGGAGAGGGGGCTAAAGTTGTTGAGCAAGAAAAAGGACACCAAGAGTTAAATTAAAAAAAAAAATATTAAAAAAGTATGGCCCCTTTAAGAAATGCTTTTGAGGCTTTTTGGCCCTAACAGGTTGCTTGTCTTCCTGTGCTGGGACAGGACAGCTCCCCTGTGGAACCAGGTAAGCCCCTGGGGTTTTTGTCTCCTGGCCAGAAAATACCAGACACTTTAGGTATTTTAAAATACCTAAGTCCGGTGTTGTCTGATTTTTTTGCCAGACGGGTGAAAATACCAGGTGGTCAGGTTCAATACCAGACACCTGGCAACCCTACACCATTTCGCCAACACCACCCCCATCTGAGCCCTGCCGCCATCCTGACCTTGCTCCTCTGCCCAGCAGCTTCCTGCTATGGGCTCCTGTGTGGGATACACTTGCCTTCTCCGTTGGAGCTTTCCCAGCGGCGTGGGGTCCATGCGGCCTGACCTGTGTGCAGCTAGGCAGCCACCATGGGGCTCTGGCACCAGCTCCAGCCTTGGAGAAGTGCTGAAGCTGGGGCAGGGCCGCATGATGGGAAACTGCCCTGTATGCCAAGTCCGGAGCTCAGGTGGTGGCTTGGCTGTTCCTGGGGCTGCAGTGTTGTTTTTAGCAGTTCAAATTAATCAGGATGCTATAGTTCCTGTCTCCTGGCCCCGCTTAAAGCCGCAGGCACCCTGACTAAGCCTTGTGGCAGGAAGCAATACAGCCTAATAGACACACAGGGGTGCAAGGGTGTTGAGGCTGTCATGTTACTGGATTTTAAGGGGATCAGACAGGTCACTGCTGCATCCATGGGGGGGGGGGGGAGACGGACGGGACGGGACGTGTTTGCCCCCAAAGCCTGTACAAAGGGGGCCCAATGAGGTGTCAAATTAAAGTTTGTTCTATTAATTCTGTATGTTCATTTACTTGTATGATATCTGTATGTGGAATTTTAAATATGTATTCTGTGCTTCTACTGGAAGATTGTCTGAGACAGATCAAAGGCCCAGGAAAGTTCAGTCAGTAACCATGCTAATTAGCAAGGCTCTCAGAGAGGCCAATACACGCGTGAAGAATGTGTCTGGGACCTGCAAACCAGCCAATAGCATGACTGCTGACTTGGAACACAAGGATAGGTCACTGAGCCATGTGACCTGCTCCAGCTTTGAAGACACCAGGGATGGATATAAAAGGCACGCTCCATCTTCCCTTGAATTCCGCCCCGATCTCCGATGCAGCCTTGTGAGGAATACTGAACCGGGAAGAATCTTTCACCCATAGGATGTACACCGGAGACTTTTAAGATAGCAGTTAGCAGAGATGTTACAAAGAGCCTGCACCGAGAACTCAGTGATTCGGCGCATGTAATGTATCCTCCTTAACAACCTTGCACTCATGCTTTTTTCTTTTAATAATAAACTTTTAGATTCTAAAGGATTGGCTCAGCGTGATCTTGTGGACAAGATCCAAAGAGCAACTGACTGGGAATTTGTGGCTGGTTCTTTGGGACAGGAAAAAGGGGTTCTATAATCCCTCACCTGGGTGTTAAGCCTGGGGCTGATTGTGGCATAGAGAGAGCTGGAGTGCATGAGCCGTTTTTCTCATGAGGCTTCCCGCTGGTGGGATTGGCAGCTGAAGCGCTGGGTGTTCAAGGGTTTGTGGCCTATTTGGGAAGGGTCTCCAGCCAGGGACTGCAAGGAGCCCTGAGGATCTGGCCCGGTCTAGAACAGGCTCAGAGTCAGCAATACAGGCTCATGAGCGCTAGGGGACCTAATGGTGTTGCGTGCTGACAGCAATACAGGCTAATGGTGTAAGGGGCTCAGATAGCAATACAGCCGACTAGGCACAAAGGTATTGGAGGCTGACACGGCAATACAACCTAAGGAGCACTCGGGGACCCGATGGCGATACAGGCTTATGGGCAAAAGGGGACGCACTGGTGTTGGGGGCTTAGAGACAGCAGTACAGACTAATGGGCACGCATTTCCGTAATAGTGTTGGGGGCTCAGTCAGCATTACTGCTTCACGGGCATGATGGTTTTTGGGGACTCTCACGGAGCAATAAAGCCTAGTGCGCACAAGGGGGCACAATAGTGCTGGAACCTGAAACCGCAATACAGCATAATGGGTGCAACGGTGTTAGGTGATGAGAGCCAGCAAAGCATCCGAATACCCACGAGGGGGCAAAATGCTGTTAGGGGTTCAGACAGCAATACAGACTATGGGACACTGGAGGGGGGCGAAATGGTGCTGGGGCCTCAGTGGTAGCAATGCTGTCTAATGGGCACACGAGGGGCAGTGTTTTTAGGTGCTCAGAGACAGCAATACTGTCTAATGGGCACAAGGGGGCGCAATGGTATTAGTTGATCAGAGACCGCAATACAGCCACATAGGCAGAAGAGGGCGTAATGGTGGTGTGACCACAGAGACAGCAATACAGGAAAATGTGCACAAGAGGGCGCAATGGTGGTAGGTGATCAGAGCGAGCAATACCGTCTAATGGGCACAAGGGGGGAGTAATGGTGTTGGGGGCTGAGACACAGCAATACAATGTCATGAGCACGAGGGGGCGCATTAGTGTTATGTGGTCAGACAGCAATGGAGGCTGATTCACGCTGGGGGGGGGGGGCTGCAATAGTGCTGCGGGCTCAGTGATAGCAATACAGACTAATGGGCACAAGGGGGCGCAATGGTGTTAGCTGATCAGAGACAGTAATGCAACCTCATGGGCAGAAGAGGGCGTAATGGTGTTCTGGGCACGAACAGATAAGTAATAGGGGGCGGAATGCTGTTGCGGGCTGAGAGAGACCAATACAGCCTCATGGGCACAAGGGGGCGCAGGGGTGTTGGGGAGGCTCAGACGGCAATACTGTCTAATGGGCACAAGAGGGTGCAATGGTGTTAGCTGACCAGAGAGCAATACCGCCTAATGGGGCGCAATGCTTCTGGAGACAGCAATACGTTCTAATGGACACAAGGGGGCGCAATGGTCTTAGGTGACCGGAGAGAGCAATACAGCCTCATGGGTAGAAGAGGGCGTAATGGTGTTGGGGGCTCTGAGGCAGCAATACAGGCTAATAGGCACTAGGGGTTGCGAGCTGCGAGAGACCAATACGTCCTAGTACTAGCCACAAGGGGGCAAAATGCTGTTAGGGGCTCAGAGACAGCAATACAGACTAACGGGCACGAGGGAGGAGGCGAAATGGTGCTGCGGGCTCAGTGATAGCAATACAGAGACAGCAATACTGTCTAATGGGCACAAGAGGGTGCAGTGTTTTTAGGTGCTCAGAGAGCAATACTTTCTCATTGGCACAAGGGGGAGTAATGGTGTTGGTGGCTGAGAAACAGCAACACTGTGTAACGGGCGCTAGGGGGCGAAATGGTGTTGGGGAGGCTCAGAGACAGCAAAAGAAGGACATGAGCACAAGGGGGCGCCGTAGTGTTATGCGGTCAGACGGCAGTGGAGGCTGATACACACGGAGGGCTGCAAGAGTGCTGCGGGCTCAGTGATAGCAATACAGACTAACGGGCACGGGGGGAGCGAAATGGTGCTGGAGGCTCAGTGAGAGCAATACAGACTAATAGGCGCTAGGGGGCGCATTGGCGTTGCGGGCCGAGGGACAGCAATACAGTCTAAAGGGCACAAGGGGGCGGAATTCTCTTAGGTGCTCAGAGACAGCAATACAGACTAATAGGCACTAGGGGGCGCGTTGGCGTTGCGGGCCGAGGGACAGCAATACAGGCTAACGGCCACAAGGGGGCGCAATTGCCTTAGGTGCGCAGAGACAGCAATACAGACTAATAGGCACTAGGGGGCGCGTTGGCGTTGCGGGCCGAGGGACAGCAATACAGGCTAATGGCCACAAGGGGGCGCAATTGCCTTAGGTGCTCAGAGACAGCAATACAGGATAATGGCCACAAGAGGGCGCAATTGCCTTAGGTGCTCAGAGACAGCAATACAGGATAATGGCCACAAGGGGGCGCAATTGCCTTAGGTGCTCAGAGACAGCAATACAGACTAATAGGCACGAGGGGGCGCGATGGAGTTCCGGACCGAGGGACAGCAATACAGGCTAACGGCCACAAGGGGACGCAATTGCCTTAGGTGCGCAGAGACAGCAATACAGGATAATGGCCACAAGGGGGCGCAATTGCCTTAGGTGCTCAGAGACAGCAATACAGGATAATGGCCACAAGAGGGCGCAATTGCCTTAGGTGCTAAGAGACAGCAATACAGACTAATAGGCACGAGGGGGCGCGATGGAGTTCCGGACCGAGGGACAGCAATACAGGCTAACGGCCACAAGGGGACGCAATTGCCTTAGGTGCGCAGAGACAGCAATACAGGATAATGGCCACAAGGGGGCGCAATTGCCTTAGGTGCTCAGAGACAGCAATACAGGCTAATGGCCACAAGGGGGCGCAATTGTCTAAGGTGCGCAGAGACAGCAATACAGACTAATAGGCACTAGGGGGCGCGATGGAGTTCCGGACCGAGGGACAGCAATACAGGCTAACGGCCACAAGGGGGCGCAATTGCCTTAGGTGCGCAGAGACAGCAATACAGGATAATGGCCACAAGGGGGCGCAATTGCCTTAGGTGCGCAGAGACAGCAATACAGGATAATGGCCACAAGGGGGCGCAATTGCCTTAGGTGCTCAGAGACAGCAATACAGGATAATGGCCACAAGAGGGCGCAATTGCCTTAGGTGCTCAGAGACAGCAATACAGGATAATGGCCACAAGGGGGCGCAATTGCCTTAGGTGCTCAGAGACAGCAATACAGGATAATGGGCACTAGGGGGCGCGTTGGCGTTGCGGGCCGAGGGACAGCAATACAGGCTAACGGCCACAAGGGGGCGCAATTGACTTAGGTGCTCAGAGACAGCAATACAGGATAATGGGCACAAGGGGGCGCAATTGCCTTAGGTGCTCAGAGACAGCAATACAGGATAATGGGCACAAGGGGTCGCGTTGGCGTTGCGGGCCGAGGGACAGCAATACAGGCTAATGGCCACAAGGGGGCGCAATTGCCTTAGGTGCTCAGAGACAGCAATACAGGATAACGGCCACAAGGGGGCGCAATTGCCTTAGGTGCTCAGAGACAGCAATACAGGATAACGGGCACAAGGGGGCGCAATTGCCTTAGGTGCGCAGAGACAGCAATACAGGATAATGGCCACAAGGGGGCGCAATTGCCTTAGGTGCTCAGAGACAGCAATACAGGATAATGGGCACAAGGGGGCGCAATTGTCTTAGGTGCTCAGAGACAGCAATACAGACTAATAGGCACTAGGGGGCGCGTTGGCGTTGCGGGCCGAGGGACAGCAATACAGGCTAACGGCCACAAGGGGGCGCAATTGTCTAAGGTGCGCAGAGACAGCAATACAGACTAATAGGCACTAGGGGGCGCGATGGAGTTCCGGACCGAGGGACAGCAATACAGGCTAATGGCCACAAGGGGGCGCAATTGTCTTAGATGCTCAGAGACAGCAATACCGGATAATGGGCACAAGGGGGCGGACTTGCCTTAGGTGCTCCGAGACAGCAATACGGACTAATAGGCACTAGGGGGCGCGTTGGCTTTGCGGGCCGAGGGACAGCAATACAGGCTAATGGCCACAAGGGGGCGCAATTGCCTTAGGTGCTCAGAGTCAGCAATACAGGATAATGGCCACAATGGGGCGCAATTGCCTTAGGTGCTCAGAGACAGCAATACAGGATAATGGCCACAAGGGGGCGCAATTGCCTTAGGTGCTCAGAGACAGCAATACAGGATAATGGCCACAAGGGGGCGCAATTGCCTTAGGTGCTCAGAGACAGCAATACAGGATAATGGCCACAAGGGGGCGCAATTGCCTTAGGTGCTCAGAGACAGCAATACAGACTAACGGGTGGGGGGGGCGAAATGGTGCTGGGGGCTCAGTGATAGCAATACAGACTAATAGGCACTAGGGGGCGGATTGGCGTTGCGGGCTGAGGGACAGCAATACAGTCTAAAGGGCACAAGGGGGCGGAATTGTCTTAGTGGCTCAGAGACAGCAATACAGACTAATAGGCACTAGGGGGCGCAATCGTGTTGCGCGCCGAGAAAGACCAATACAGCCTCATGGGCACAAGAGGGCGCAATGGTGTTGGGGGCTCAGAGACAGCAATCCAGGCTGCCCGACACTCACTAAGGGGTGTAGAATAGTGATAGAAATGTAGCCGTGTTAGTCTGGGGTAGCTGAAGCAAAACGCAGGACAATGTAGCACTTTAAAGACTAACAAGATGGTTTATTAGATGATGAGCTTTCGCGGGCCAGACCCACTTCCTCAGAGGTCTGGCCCACGAAAGCTCATCACCTAATAAACCATCTTGATAGTCTTTAAAGTGCTACATTGTCCTGCATTTTGCTAAGGGGTGTAGAGAGGTGAAAATGGGTTAAGAGGTGTCTATATAGCTAGCACTAAGGGAACGAGCGGCAGGAGTGTGAAATGGAGGCGGAACGGTCCGTGGCTCTGAAACACTCTGACATTTGAGGGCCAAGGCTGTGGCCGTTGGCGAGGGAGTTTGTGGAAGAGAAGCCCGGTGGCATGCCATGCCATGTCCTGGCACTAGGGCTCAATGGCAGGCCTTGCACCGGTAGTTTTCTGCTGTATTTAATGCCGCCTGGCCGTGTGTGACCAAGGGCGGAATTTTGGGCGGGTAGGGGAGGCAGCAGCCGTGCGCTCCGGGAGGCGGCTTGCTCTTCATCCCGTACCCGCACGCTACGGGAGCGAGGGGAACGTAAGCAAGGAACGCAAGTGCTATCCCCTCGCTCCCTTAGCGTCTGGGCACGGGAGGAAAAGCAACCTGCGTCCGTCCCGCCGCCGCCCCCGCCCGCCCGAAATTCCACCCTTGGCTAAATCCCTTAGCTAAATGACCATAAAAAAACCCAGGGACAAACGGCTTTCAGTGACACCGATGTAACTGCTCCAAATCAGAGGAGCTAGTTCAGATTCACACCAGTGTCTGAGGACAAAAAGTCAAGTTGAAAGGACTCCTGCGCTTTGATACGAGAGAACTGGCTCTTCCCTGCAGAGGAAGGCGTGGCTAGGGCACGAGACCTTCACGTGACCGAGAGAGGCGCGAGCAAAGGAGCCAATCAAAGAGAGGCGTCTGAAAGCAGCCAATCAGAGCCTCGCCGGGACATATAAAAGGAGCTGCAGCAGAGGTGAGCGCTATTTGCCGGTGGGGACTCCGAAGGTGAGGCTGGCGTCTGTGATGAGACTTGAGCGCTGCCGTTTTCGTTCCGCTGCTTCGTGAGTATTCCCCTCCCGTTGGGCCTGGAGTCTCCCCTTCGGCTGGGACCCTGCCCTGCATCCCTCACCCGCTCGGCCTAAAAACCCGTGCGCCTGGGGCCTGACTCTGCCTTGGGTGCCGTCCCACATGGGGGCGGCCGGGCCCGCGGCGTCCGGCCGCTTTTCCCCGGGGGCTGCGGGGCGGCCGGGCCCGCGGCGTCCGGCCGCCTTTCCCCGGGGGCTGCGGGGCGGCCGGGCCCGCGGCGTCCGGCCGCCTTTCCCCGGGGGCTGCGGGGCGGCCGGGCCCGCGGCGTCCGGCCGCCTTTCCCCGGGGGCTGCGGGGCGGCCGGGCCCGCGGCGTCCGGCCGCCTTTCCCCGGGGGCTGCGGGGCGGCCGGGCCCGCGGCGTCCGGCCGCCTTTCCCCGGGGGCTGCGGGGCGGCCGGGCCCGCGGCGTCCGGCCGCTTTTCCCCGGGGGCTGCGGGGCGGCCGGGCCCGCGGCGTCCGGCCGCTTTTCCCCGGGGGCTGCGGGGCGGCCGGGCCCGCGGCGTCCGGCCGCTTTTCCCCGGGGGCTGCGGGGCGGCCGGGCCCGCGGCGTCCGGCCGCTTTTCCCCGGGGGCTGCGGGGCGGCCGGGCCCGCGGCGTCCGGCCGCCTTTCTCCGGGGGCTGCGGGGCGGCCGGGCCCGCGGCGTCGGGCCGCCTTTCCCCGGGGGCTGCGGGGCGGCCGGGCCCGCGGCGTCGGGCCGCCTTTCCCCGGGGGCTGCGGGGCGGCCGGGCCCGCGGCGTCGGGCCGCCTTTCCCCGGGGGCTGCGGGGCGGCCGGGCCCGCGGCGTCGGGCCGCCTTTCCCCGGGGGCTGCGGGGCGGCCGGGCCCGCGGCGTCGGGCCGCCTTTCCCCGGGGGCTGCGGGGCGGCCGGGCCCGCGGCGTCGGGCCGCCTTTCCCCGGGGGCTGCGGGGCGGCCGGGCCCGCGGCGTCGGGCCGCCTTTCCCCGGGGGCTGCGGGGCCTCCTGAGCGCAAGGGTCGGAGGTGAGGGCGGATCCTATGTACGTTGCTCTTCACGGTACTGCTCTCTCTCTCTCTCTCCCCTCAGGGTGCTAGGTCCGGCGCTCATTGACTGGCGGGAGTGGAGCGGGGACTTTGCAACTGTACTACATTACAGCTAGGAAGCTCTGGACTTTAGTTTAAGGGGTGGTTGCTGTGCTTAGGGGGCACTAGGAGCAGCAACGTGCACTACGGGAGACTTCCCCTCTTTCGCTCTCTGCTGACTAACAACCAGGGTGGCCACCTCTTTTTTCCTCCTTCCTGCCCCACAATATCACTCTCTGCCTCTGTCTAGTGTGTGTTAGGCAACCTAACATTTTCTCCTTGACTCTCTGCTTGCTGACCTGTGCCTGGTATATTAGAAGTGTATGTCTCTCCTCATCGTCTCGCCTTTATCTCTGTGCCTCATCTGTTGTATTCAGGAGACTTTGTTCAGTTTAGCTGCCGCTTCCTGCCTATGGAAGCTCTCCTGTCCCTTTGTGCAATCTACCTGCTCCTCCTTCTCCCTTCCGCTCTTGGCTCTCTTCCACCCTAGTGCCCTGTGAAAACTATAACAGCTCTTTTTCCCCCCTTTCACCTCTGCTGGCTTCGTTTCCCCATTAGCTTTATAAGTGCCCCTTTGTCTTCAGTCATTTGCCCCTACTGCCCATTGTGTAGCAAAGCCTTCCATTTCTCCATCTGGTGCCCCTAAAGCCTGTTCCTCGGGATAGCCACCCTTCCTCCCACTCCTGCCTCGGGGGGCGTCCATGAGGCGCATTACCGTCCTTTTCTCCACTTTCCTTTCAGCTGTACTTAGTCCTGGTGTTGAGGTAGTTTGAGCCCCTGTCTCCTCTCAGTTTTTAATGGCCCTTGTGGGCTATAGTTGCCTCTGCTCCCCTTTCACTGTCTGCTGTCCTTCCTGCCCTTTTTGCAAGAGAGCTGCCCCTTTCTTGCCCCCCGTAGCGGCTATGAAATAAGGGCGTCCTTTTCCTGCTTGTTCTTCATTATTGAGCCTATCCTCCCTCGGTCCCCTTTCATCCTCTGCGTGCCCTGGTGGGCGTTAAAATATGGGTTTTGCCGCCTTCTCGCCTCCTCAGTCCGCTGCCCCTACAGCCCGTTGACTCTGAGGAGGGGACAGGGCAGCTTTACTGCATAACGACGCCCCCTATGGCGTGGAGAGGGTAAACGGGGGTGAGGGGCGGGTCTCTGCACAGTGGACACTAGGAGCGGTAATGTAGTAGGAGGGCTCTTTGCCCTCTTGAACTCTCTGCTGCCCCTAGCGTCCATTAGCTTGTAAAGGGGGGGGAAACGGGACAATGGGCCTCACCCCCTGTGCTGTCCCCTAGTGGCCGTTGGGAGGTATAACATGTCTTCCTTCCCTCTTTTGCCCTGAGTGAGGGTTGGTTATGGAGGCTAGGCCGCCCCTGTTTTCTGCCCTGAGTTGTGCCTCTTAGCCTTTCGATCTGCCTTTCCCGCCTTTTGACCCTCTTGCCCCTTTGCTCGACCTTTCCCTGTTGTCCTAGTGCCCGTTGTACTTGAACTGCCTTCTTTTTCCCCTTCTCCCTCTCTGCTCCCCATTGTGCGTGTTACGGCCACCCTCCTCAATTTGCTCCCTCTATTGCTGTTGTGTGGTATACAAGTGCTTTTGCTCGGAGCTGACTATTAACCGGGGTGGCCTACTCTTTTTTCCTCCTCCCCGCCCCGCTATTTCACACTCTGCCTCTGCCTAGTGCGTGTTAGGCAACCTAACCTTTTCTCCTTGACTGTCTGCTCTCCTGTGCCTCTTACGTTAGAAATGTGTCTCTCTCCTCCTCCCCCCCTTTACCTCTATGCCTCATCTGTTGTATCCAGGAGACCTTGTTCAGTTTAGCTGCCGCTTCCTCCCTATAGAAGCTCTCCTTCCCCTTTGTGTGCTTTGTGCAATCTACCTGCTCCTCCTTCTCCCTTCCGCTCTTGGCTCTCTTCCACCCTAGTGCCCTGTGTAAACAATAACAGCTCTCTTCCCCCCTTTCACCTCTGCTGTGTTCGTTTCCCCATTAGCTTTATAAGTGCCCCTTTGTCTTCAGTCATTTGCCCCTACTGCCCATTGTGTAGTAAAGCCTTCCATTTTGCCATCTGGTGCCCCTAAAGCCTGTTCCTCAGGATAGCCACCCTTCCTTCCACTCCTGCCTCGGGGGGCGTCCATGAGGCGCATAACCGTCCTTTTCTCCACTTTGCTTTCAGCTGTACTTAGTCGTGGTGTTGAGGTAGTTTGAGCCCCTGTCTCCTCTCAGTTTTTAATGGCCCTTGTGGGCTATAGTTGCCTCTGCTCCCCTTTCACTGTCTGCTGTCCTTCCTGCCCTTTTTGCAAGAGAGCTGCCCCTTTCTTGCCCCCGGTAGCGGCTATGAAATAAGGGCGTCCTTTTCCCGCTTGTTCTTCATTATTGAGCCTATCCTCCCTCGGTCCCCTTTCATCCTCTGCGTGCCCTGGTGGGCGTTAAAATGTGGGTTTTGCCTCCTTCTCGCCTCCTCAGTCCGCTGCCCCTACAGCCCGTTGACTCTGAGGAGGGGACAGGGCAGCTTTACTGCATAAGGACGCCCCCTATGGCGTGGAGAGGGTAAACGGGGGTGAGGGGCGGGTCCCTGCACAGTGACACTAGAAGGGGTAATGTAGTAAGGAGGGCTCTTTGCCCTCTTGAGCACTCTGCTGCCCCTAGCGTCCATTAGGTTGTAAAAGGAGGGCGTGGGGGGAAGGAACAATGGCCCTCAGCCCCTGTGCTGCCCCCTAGTGGCCGTTGGGAGGTAGAACATGTCTTCCCTCCCTCTTTTGCCATTTGTGAGGGTTGGTTATGGAGGCTAGGCGCCCCTGTTTTCTGCCCTGAGTTGTGCCTCTTAGCCTTTCGATCTGCCTTTCCCGCCTTTTGGCCCTCTTCTCCCTTTCCTCCTCCTCTCCCTGTTGTCCTAGTGCCCGTTGTACTTGGACTGCTTTCGTTCCCCTTCTCTCCTCCCCATTGTGCGTTACCTCCCCCTTCCTCAGTCTACCTGTAGTGTTGTTTTGTGGTATAGAAGTATCTACGCTCTGTGCTGGCTATTAACCGGGGTGGCCGCCTTTCCCTCTCTCCCACCATTTCACTCTCCATCTGCCTACTGCATGTTAGGTAATCTAGGCCTCCTCTCCTGTGCTTCAAAAGTTACGTGTGTCTTCTTCTCCTCCTCCTCCTCCCCCCCCCCCTTCTATGCCTCCTCTGTTGTGTTCAGGAGACTTGGTTTAGTTCAGCCACCACTTTATTCCTGCTTTGAATTCTCTGCTGCCTCTCGTATTGCTTAGACTGTATAAGCGGTCCACCTCCGTCTCCTGCTGCTTCCCCCCAGTGGCCAATGTGAAGAATAGCCTTCTGGGGCTCTGCTCCCCATTGTGTCGGTTATGCAGGATAGGCACGCTTGTTCCTTCCCCTTCTTTTCTGCCCTCAGTGGTGCTCTTTAAGCTTTTTCTACCATCTTAGCCCAAGTGCTTATTGCGCAGTGTAGCTGACGCTTTTAATTTTACCGCTTGTGCCTAGTGTAATTGTGCTTAGTGTCCCCTTGCCCATATACCTTATAGCAGTGGTCTCCAACCTTTCTACACCCGAGATCGCTTTTTAAATCTCCAAACAGGCGAAGATCTACCAGCCTGCCCCTTCCTTGAAGCCCCGCCCTCTCTATTCCCCTCCTGTCCATCACTTGCTATCCCCAGCCCTTACTTACAGACTCTGATAAACAGTTTATTTTTAAATTATGCGATGTTTAAAATTAAAATCATGTGTTTATAGTTATGAAATAAATGTTTTTTATTCATGCTATTTAAATCTAAAATGAAGCATTTATAATTATACATTTTGTGGGGACAGAGTTCTGCGGCGGGGGGCAGGGAAGAGGACAGGGTTCTGCAGCAGGGGACAGAGTGCCAGTGGGGAAAGGTTTCTGCAGCTGGGGACAGGGTGTCAGTGGGGACAGGAATAGAGACAGATTTCTGTAGCTGGGAACAGGGGAGTGGGAACAGAATTCTGTGGCTGGGGAGCGGGGTGCCAGTGGAGGCAGAGAGTCCCCTGCTTCTGCCTCCTCTCAGGATTCCACCCCAGAGGGAAAGCAGCGTGTGCCTGCCCCGGGGCTGAACTCCTCTCTTCTCCCCCCCCGCCCGCCCGTGCAGGGAAACCCAGTGCGTGCCTGCCCCGGGGCTGACTCACCCCTCCTGTGTGGTGCAGGGAGCCAATGCTCCCTCCCGCAGTACACCCGGCAGAGCAGCTAGCGCTACTTCGGGAATCGCTGGAAGTGGTGCTAAGCTGCAGCACTACTGTCCATCCCCGGGAAGCCTACACTACCTCCATTTTCACTTTAGGTAGGTAGTGGGGCTTCTCGGGGGTGGGAGGGAAATGGGGGCGGGGCGGACAGGATGCCTCGCTATCGACTGGTCGTGGCCTCACGATTGACCAGTCGATCACGATCGACCTGTTGGTGACCACAGCCTTATAGCGATCTTCTCTGTTTTAAGCTAGTTTTTTTCCTGCATCAGACTTCCTCTAATTGGTCAACATGATGCCTGATGATGGAATTGGCACACAAGCGCTGTGGATGAGAACAAAAGAATTACGGTAAGGCTTCCCTTTCGTTACCATTCCTTCCATGTGTGCTCTTTAGCAGGTATAAATGCCCCTTGAACATGAAAGCATCTGCTACCTATAGCTTCTGTGGCTGACAATATACGCACCCTTTCCTCTCCTTTGATTCTCTTACCCTATTTTCCATTGTGGAATATAACGGCTTCTTTCCCATTATGTGTTTTTGTTGGTCCTCATGCTCTTCCTCAGTGTAGCTGCCGCTTATTTGATTGACGGTCCTCTGCTGTTTGCTCCCCTTAGGAAGAATAAAGATCCCTTACCCACTTTTCTCTTGAAACCTCCTAGTCCCCATTACTTGTACTCAGATTTGCTACCCTTTCCCTCCTTTTCTCTCCCTGGTGTGTTCCGTATTCAATGTTAAGCAGATGATCCTTTCCCTCTCGGCTAATCCCTCATACCCCTCAATGGAGCCAATACCCCCTTCTCACCTTCTATACTTCGATCTGAGCTAGGGAGCATACCTTCCATTTAGATTCCCGCTATGACCTTTTAGGCCATTGAACTCACCCATAAATCCCTCCTGGGTCCTCGCCTGTCGGGCGCTTGCTTGCCCGTTTGGCTCGTCGCGGCTGTCTGTATTGCCCCCTTCTTCAGCATGGCCGCCCCAAATTCCCCTGGGACCTTCTGCCTCCTGCAGTGGGTTTTACGCGGTAGAGCTGCCCTTTTCCCCTCCTCAGAGTCAACGGGCAGTAGGGGCCGCGGACTGGGAGGGGGGGGGGAAAGGGCAGCTCTACTGCACGGGACCCAGTGTGGGATAGAGAAGGCGAAAGGGGAGTTTAGGGGCCAGGTGTGCTGCACGACGGGGCAATAGAGGTGGCGGCGGCAGTGTCCCATATTGCCTGACGGCCACTAGGCGCAGCAGTCTAGCGAGGGAGCCGCTTGGCGCCCCCTCGTCCCTTTTCTGGTCCCAGTCCCCTTTTGGGCTTCCCCACGCCCCTGTCCTCTGCTGCTCCGAGTGCCTGTTACGCCGTACAGGCTCCCCTTTGCCCGCTTCCTGTCTCGGCTCCAAGCTGGTGTTCCTTGGGCGGGGCCCGGGCCTCCTCTTGGCTGCCCTGCATCCATGCTCCTCCTAAGGGGTGCTGTACGGTGTCGGTGCCCTTCCCTCTCCTGAGTCTCCTTAATGCTTCCTCCTTTCATACGGTAGAGCTGCCCCTTAGACGCTCTCTCCCTCTTCAGCACTGCTGCCTCGTTTTCCCCTGTGTGCATTATAGCTGCCCGAGTGGGCCTTGGCCTCTAGTGCCCCTTGTACAGGTGTGGGCCGTTTGGTCGCCCTCTGCTGCCCCTCTCCTGCTCTCCTCCCGCTATGGCCCTTTAGGCCCTGGACCTCACCCGTCCCTCCTCGAGCCTCGGCTCTCCCTAGCGTCTTGTGAGGCCGAGGAAGTGTCCTCCGCTGAGCCCTGGTGACCGTTCTGCAGTTTAGCCTCCCCCCTCTTTGTCCTATTGCGCGCCTCCCTCCCCCGGGCCGGTGCCCGTGATGCGGGTCGGACGCTTGCTTGCCCGTTTGGCTCGTCCCGGCTGTCTGTATTGCCCTTTCTTCAGCATGGCCTCCCCTAATTCCCCTGGGACCTTCTGCCTCGTGCAGTGGGTTTTACGCAGTAGAGCTGCCCTTTTTCCCCTCCTCAGAGTCAACGGGCAGTAGGGGCAGCGGACTGGGAGGGGGGGGAAAAAGGGCAGCTCTACTGCACGAGACCCAGTGTGGGATAGAGAAGGCGAAAGGGGAGTTTAGGGGCCAGGTGTGCTGCCTGACGGGGCAATAGAGGCGGCGGCAGTGTCCCATATTGCCTGACGGCCACTAGGCGCAGCAGTCTAGAGAGGGAGCCGCTTGGCGCCCCTTCGTCCCTTTTCTTGTCCCAGTCCCCTTTTGGGCTTCCCCACGCCCCTGTCCTCTGTTGCTCCGAGTGCCCGTTACGCCGTACAGGCTCCCCTTTGCCCGCTTCCCGTCTCGGCTCCAAGCTGGTGTTCCTTGGGCGGGGCCCGGGCCTCCTCTTGGCTGCCCTGCATCCATGCTCCTCCTAAGGGGTGCTGTACGGTGTCGGTGCCCTTCCCTCTCCTGAGTCTCCTTAATGCTTCCTCCTTTCATACGGTAGAGCTGCCCCTTAGACGCTCTCTCCCTCTTCAGCACTGCTGCCTCGTTTTCCCCTGTGTGCATTATAGCTGCCCGAGTGGGCCTTGGCCTCTAGTGCCCCTTGTACAGGTGTGGGCCGTTTGGTCGCCCTCTGCTGCCCCTCTCCTGCTCTCCTCCCGCTATGGCCCTTTAGGCCCTGGACCTCACCCGTCCCTCCTCGAGCCTCGGCTCTCCCTAGCGTCTTGTGAGGCCGAGGAAGTGTCCTCCGCTGAGCCCTGGTGACCGTTCTGCAGTTTAGCCTCCCCCTCTTTGTCCTATTGCGCGCCTCCCTCCCCGGGCCGGTGCCCGTGATGCGGGTCGGACGCTTGCTTGCCCGTTTGGCTCGTCCCGGCTGTCTGTATTGCCCTTTCTTCAGCATGGCCTCCCCTAATTCCCCTGGGACCTTCTGCCTCGTGCAGTGGGTTTTACGCAGTAGAGCTGCCCTTTTTCCCCTCCTCAGAGTCAACGGGCAGTAGGGGCAGCGGACTGGGAGGGGGGGGGAAAAAGGGCAGCTCTACTGCACGAGACCCAGTGTGGGATAGAGAAGGCGAAAGGGGAGTTTAGGGGCCAGGTGTGCTGCCTGACGGGGCAATAGAGGCGGCGGCAGTGTCCCATATTGCCTGACGGCCACTAGGCGCAGCAGTCTAGAGAGGGAGCCGCTTGGCGCCCCTTCGTCCCTTTTCTTGTCCCAGTCCCCTTTTGGGCTTCCCCACGCCCCTGTCCTCTGTTGCTCCGAGTGCCCGTTACGCCGTACAGGCTCCCCTTTGCCCGCTTCCCGTCTCGGCTCCAAGCTGGTGTTCCTTGGGCGGGGCCCGGGCCTCCTCTTGGCTGCCCTGCATCCATGCTCCTCCTAAGGGGTGCTGTACGGTGTCGGTGCCCTTCCCTCTCCTGAGTCTCCTTAATGCTTCCTCCTTTCATACGGTAGAGCTGCCCCTTAGACGCTCTCTCCCTCTTCAGCACTGCTGCCTCGTTTTCCCCTGTGTGCATTATAGCTGCCCGAGTGGGCCTTGGCCTCTAGTGCCCCTTGTACAGGTGTGGGCCGTTTGGTCGCCCTCTGCTGCCCCTCTCCTGCTCTCCTCCCGCTATGGCCCTTTAGGCCGCTGACCTCACTCGTCCATCCCTCCTGGGTCCTCCCTGTCCCCGCTGTTTGGGAGGCGATCCACCGGGCCTCTCTGGCCCTTCCCCCCGCCCACTCCTGCCGCGCCCTAGTGGCCATTCTAAGGTATAGCGCTCCCCCTTCTCCTAGTCTCCTCCTAGTCAAGGTGCCTTTTGGTAACTGGGTTTGGTTCTTTAAAGGATTTGAAACTACAGACAGAGGAATACTCTTTTTAGGGTCAAACAAAGACTTTTTTATTTTTTCTATTTAAATCAATTTACTATTCTTGATTTTTTTTAAGACAATATAATATACAAAGAAAAAGTGAAAAAAAATAGTACAGTTAAAAAAAGCAAGAAATAAAAACTTCTCTTCCAGAGATACCCTCCTGATTTACTTTTAAACAATTTATGGAGTTAACAAATATATAATATTTATGTTAAGAAAGATAGAAGCATTGCTTAGGTTCAGGAGATATTCTTTTGTTTATGTTTTTTCTGTCTTTGTGTTTTTCGTTGGAACTCACCACTGGTGTTCGTTCTTTTTTGGAGTTTATTTGTTCCCCTTTCGGAGCTTATGTACGGCAGCGAGATTCAGCGCCGGGGAGGGAGCTTTGGTTGATCAGACTTAGGATTTTGGATTCGCAACCCGTCCACTCTTGGTCTGTTTCAGCTAACTTTATATATCTTGTTTGGGTATTTTGGTACTCCTCCACTCGCTTGACAATTGCTGACATTAGATTTTTGTTGTCTTATTCTGGTTTTACAAAAACTTTCGTCTGCTCCTTTTGGGGTAATTAGCACTTTTGTTGCATACCTCTGTCTGAGTTATTTACTTCTTTAAAAGCGGCGGGGTTATTGTTGGTCATCTAATCAAATTTTGTTTTCATTTTTATCTCCTGTATCTCAGAATGCTGACTTGCTTTGACACTTACAATTAAACTAGTGCTCATTTGACATATTCTGGGTAGGCTTTAACACATCCTTTTGAGTCAAATGAGACACTTTAATTACAATAACTTTATTTCCCTCTGTGCTTGTGGATTTGCTATTTGCTCGTTTTCTATTTGTTTTATTTTCATAAATGTTATAGTTTGTTTTTGGGAAAAATTTTTACACATATAGAATATTCTTATTACAATTATTAATATTATTATTGTACAAATAATCTAAAACTCTTTTTTGATATCAACATGGATAAAAAGTTTTAAACACTTGCTTTTTGTCGTCTTGTACTTTTTATACTTAATTGTTTTATCTAAATTATGTAATACGTTTACTATTGTTATGGGTGATTCGTTTACGTGTTTTACAGTTTGATTCTTGATTGCTAGCTTAATACATTTTCTAACTTTTAACAAAATGTTCTAATTTCGTTTCTTTACGTCTAGATTTATAACTTCTATTTTTTGTAAGTTTAGTTTTTGTATTGTGAAATGCTCTACTGGTAATATTACTTGGGTGTCTTGGAAAGTTTGTTTTGTTATGGCTTTCATTTCTTTTGTTAAAAATCGGATCTACGACACTATATTTTGTTCAGTAGTCTTATTGCTTTTTTTAGTGCAGTTGTAACTCATTTGTGTTAAGTTTTATAGTTTGTTTACATTACGAAAAGGTACGGTGACATTCATTTTAACTGGTATAACATAACATTTATTATGCATTATTTTTTTGCTTAACAATTGCTAAATTGAGTCACTACAGTGACAAACAATTAAATGGGTTTGGTTAGAGCTTATGTATTCTTTACATTTATTTGGTAACTAATTAATTTTACTCGTTAATGTGGACACAACTTTTTGTCTATTAAACAATGCTGGTTTACACATCTTGAACTTTTCTGAACTATTACATTAATGCTTAGGTGTAGAAACTATTCTTTTTCTTTATACTTCACTTGTTTCTTTATATCTTTCTTGTTGGTATAATTATTGCTTCTTATCTTATATTAATTCTATGGGATGTTATTTCATGACTGATTTGTGCTGTATCTGGTATTTTGACGAATGGTGCTTTTTTACTTATCCCTCTCTCATCTTTCTTAATTTTTTGCAATAATTTTTTTCTAAAACTACTACTACTACTACTACTGTACAAACTTATGCAATTTAGATTATTTAAATACATAGATATATTGTTACTTTATTCTTGTTTTATCGGCGTTTGTATTAGATATGTTTACAGCTGTATTTACTTAATGTAATAATTTTGCCGTTTCAGCTTTTTCATGGTGACTATTATTTTTCTACTTAATGAATTAATTGCTAACAAATCTGGTTTTACATCCTCCTCCCATTGCTTTAATAATTTTTTTGGTTGCTTATATATCTTCTTTTCTTTTTTCGTGACTTTCATGTTGTGCAATTTATACTATGTTCTATTCTTTCTTTCTTTTTTATATGCTGGTTGCAATCTTATTATTACTCTTCCTGTTTTTGTTGGTTGTAAATTTGAGGGGGGTATTACAACTGTTAATGTTGGAAGGGTTGCATTACTATCTGATGTAGCTAAGGCTGTGGTTCCAGATAGTGGAATTGTTACAAATGTGGTTTGGATCTATGGGTTGTGTGTTTCTGTTGGGTTGCTAATATTAAGCTATACGCCATATAATGGTGTTATGCTAAAGCTAAATAAACTTTGGTTTGGGGCTTGCATGCTTATCATTGTATGGGGGGGAGAGGGGGGAGTGTGCGCTTTCATATGATTTGTTTACTTAATTGTTCATGTTAGCTTTAATACTATACAAGCGGGACATATTCTAACTGGTATCATTTTGTTGAATTATAACTAGAGTTTGATTTACAGGCAGTCCCCGGGTTACGTACAAGATGGGGACTGTAGGTTTGTTCTTAAGTTGAATTTGTATGTAAGTCGGAACTGGTACATACTGTAGGGGAAACTCTAGCCAAACATTTCTCCAGAGCTCAGTTTTATTCTCCCACACCTCACTTCCCTCAGTCCTTTATTCTCAAGCTGAGGTGTCTGCTGAGAAAGCCGCTCCGCGTCTCCCTGGTCCGCTGGGGGGAAGCAGCGAGTGCGGGGTTGCCTCACCCCGTTTGTAAGTAGGGATCCGATGTAAGTCGGATCCATGTAACCCGGGGACTGCCTGTACTTCTTCTTTCCTAGTGGGGGTGGTATAGTTTATTTTACACACTTGCCACTGGGCTGGTTTGTTAGCTAATTTAGTTTGGGTGGTGGTGGTGTTTTTGACTTGGGTCTAGTTTTGTTGTAATGGATCATACTTACTATTTAAGCTGGTCTATCTTGCACTGTTAACGTGATTTTTAGTGATGATGAACAACTTGTAATATATAATCTTGTGGAACTGTTAATTTCATTCTTTACTACTTAGCTAATTATGGTGTGCTAATCTTTTTCTTGTTTTTGTTGTGATTACATAGGTGAATGGTAACTTTTTTGGTCTTTCTAATGCTACTCTTTTCTCTTTATTTTTCGTTGGCTATACAATCTATATTTTTTCTCTTTGCTTTATAGGAGGGCTTTTTTTAGTTTGGTTGCTGCTTGGGTTTTATATCTGGCTGTCGGCTTGTATGTTCATTTACATTTAATAAAACTGTATCTAATACTAGGTGTTAACCTTTAAAGGTGCTATTTTTAGTTGCTGTTTTAAGGTATCAGTTTTCTTTTCTGCTACTTTGTTGGATTGAGGATGGTATGGGAAATTTAAATGCTATGTTATGCCTTTTTCTATGGACTATTGTTCTAATTTTTTTACTTCTAAATGGTGGGCTTCTATCTGATTGTATTATTTGTGGGCGTCTTTAAGCTGCTATTATTTTTTCTAAGGCTTTTAGTATGTGTTTTGCTTTTGGTTTTTTAAAAAGGAATTACTATAGTACTCTGATTTCTTAACTCTACCACAACTACTCGCTTTGGGTATTGTTTAGCACTCGGTAATGGTCTTATTATAAATCTGTTTGCTAATGGTTTCCTGGTTTATGATATTCTGGGTTATATGCTTTATTAGGCATATTTTAGCTGATTTATACGTTTAGTATTGTGGCAAATTTTACAGGCTTTTATGTATTTTTTCATGTTCTTTTATTTTAATTCTTGATTCTCTTCCTGTATATTGCTTTATCTATTCTCTTTCTTTTTGTGTCTTCAAAGTGGCTTGTGTATTCATGTAAGTATTTTATGAATGGATTTACTTCTTCTTTTTCTTTGTTTTTTTCTACTAACACTTTAAATTCTTGCAATTCTTTATCTAGTTGTTTGTGGTTAGTGTTGTATCTTTCTTTATGGCTAGGGATATGTTTTACTGATGTACCACTTACGTGATTTCTGATGATGGTCTATATTTCTCTCCACCCTGCATGTGTTTCAATGTCTGTGTTCTTTTTTAACAGTCTTTTTATACCATACATACTATCTATGCTTAATTTTTATGGTGACTTTCTTGTGTATGTTGTAATCTTATTCTAACTTTTTCTACTTCTGCTTCTTTTCTTTTAACACAATAAAGAACTTGTTTTCACATTTGGTACAGTAATATCTTGCTTTTGTTTTTCCCCCTTTCATGCTTTTATCTGTTAATATCTAGGGTGTTTCTGTTATTCTTGGTGTAGCTTTTGGGGCTTTAGGGCATTACATTTTTTCTTAGTTTAACATTTGACTAACTAGCTCGCTATAATACAGTTTTTCTTAAGTATTTGTCTGGCTTTCAAAGTTTGGTGGTATTATTTTTATGGTAAGCTATGCTACAGCTGACACTTTTGGAGTGTGTAAAGTAAGACTTACACTTGTCATTAAAAAAGTACTTATCTTTTATTTTATTAAACTTATAATAGTTTTCTATATTCACTATAATGTTTTGGGGGTTTGTTAAATTGCAAAATCAATTTATCTACTTTTTCTTGTTTTTCTCTTTGTGTTACCCACTCTTCATTCTAGTTAATTTGTAATTCTCTTGGGGGTTTCTTAGGGTCTTACTTTTTTAATAGAGTGGGGTGTTACAAATTTTGGTTTAATTCTATTAAGGCTGCTTGGGCTTTTTCATTGTAGATAATTAAATCTTTCTTTCTTTCTTTTTAATAATTTCAATAAGGGTTTTATTTTATGTCTTAACTGTTGAATACTTGCTTCATTATAATTTACTATGCTTAAAACTTCTTGTAGCTGTTTGTGGGTTTTCGGAGGGTTATTTAACTACTTACTTACACCATTGGGGTAAGTTGTACTTATTGTTTTATTTTCTATCACTTGAATTCTTAGAAGGGAGTATTTACTTTGGGCTATAGTTACTTTTCTTTCGTTTATTTGCTATCTTTGAGTGGTTAAGTGTTCTATAGCTTCTTGTGTCTTGTCTCTTCTTAAAAGGTCATCTACATAGTATATTATTCGGGGATCTTGTTCTTAACTTTGTTGACTAAGGGTATACTTTATGGCATCTGTTGCTAATGTGCTGGTGAATTTTTATAACCTTGGGGGTAATGCGTTCCACCTATAGTATTTTCTTCTAATTGAAAAATTTAAGGTTCTTTTTTATAGGTATACTATAAAACATATCGTTTAAATCTATTAGTGCTCTTTATTTTAATTCTTCTTTTTCTTTTAAATATTGTTCTATAGTTGGTTTGTTTTAGGGGGGGTGGTGGTAAAGGCAACTGGTTGTATTGCTTCATTTATTTTTCTATAATCTCTTTTTTCTTTTTTTTTGGTATTCTTTATGCTGGACTTTTATATTGGGTGTGTAATACTTGTTTAATTTATTAGTAACTCTTTTAATGACTGATTAATGGGTTCTTTTCTTTCTGCTTTTGTTGGTATACTATTCACCTTTTGTGACATGTAATTTTTCATTGGATATTTGTATTGATAATACTGTTTTTAAATTCTGTCGTATTGTTGGATTCTGTATTATTATATTTATGCTTAGTATATTCTTTTCTTTTAGTACTACTGTGGTTTTTGTTACATTCTGTTTTTGTTTTACTTTTATTACTTCTGGTTGATACATTTTATCTTCATTTAGTCTTGACGTTCATATTTTACGTTTTCTTTTTTAATGTGGTACTTTTGCTTCATTTATTATGGTTATTTGGGCTTTTGTATCTAATAACTATTTAAATTGTTCATAATTCTTGGTGTTCTAATTTAATACTTCAGCACTTATATAAATTCTATTATCTTTTTTTCTTGGATTGTTTCGGGGCTTCTGCTACTCGTTTTTTGATTTAGAGAATTTTTGTCTATTCCTGCTATCTTTTTTTTTCTATTGCTGCTTGTTTCTGTTCTTGGGGCGTTATCTTTTTAAAATCTGGTTTACTGTATCTATTTCTTAACAGAAAACTAAATATGGCTTTTTCTTCTGTGTTTGGGTCTTTCCCCTTCTTCGGGGTTTGGAAATTTTCGCACGTTTTACGCGTGTCTCTCGGGGGATCGTATGTTGGTGCTGAGGTATGTTTGCGTACTACTTTTAAATCATTTATAGTTTCTAATATTCCCCAAACACTAGTCTTTGTTAGGGCTGTTGGCTACAATTTTAGGCTTTGGTTTCTTTCGTTCTCTTCTACTCTTTGCTATACTGTTTGTGGTGTTACTTTGTCTTCTTGTTATCAGACCTGGATCTTGTATATATTTAAATTGGTGAGGATCAGCTCTCTGTGCTGCTGTTAACTGTTTTTGGCTTTTTTCAACTAGTGCTAAAGTACACGGACCCCTTTAGTTGGATCTCATTTGTCGGCAGTTAAATATTTTCTTTTCTTTTTTTTAGCATATTTTATAAGGTCTTCTAGTACTTGTTAGTTGTTTGACTTGGCAATTTTAATATTTCTGGGCTACTTCTATTTCGGTACGGATCTGTCGCGTATCGGCTGTTCTTTCTAATATGTTTTGCAGTTTTTTCTAATTTGTTTCTTTAGATGGGGTTTTTTGTGTTACGTCTGGTAATAGTATTTTGCAATCTTTTAACTTTTATTTTGCTAGATCATTATTAGCTATTAAACATCTTAACTTTGAACATGTTACATGTAGGGTTATAGGTATGATTTTTTTCCCCTATTGCTAGAAGTGCTCTTATTTTGAGCATGTTTTTCTTCCCTTTCATCTTTATTACGATAGAACTAGTGGTTGAGAGGTTTTATACCTTCTGTTTTGTTTAACTTATCAAAAGGGCATCTTCTGCTCTTGTCAAATCCTGTTCGTGACGCCATTTTGGTAACTGGGTTTGGTTCTTTAAAGGATTTGAAACTACAGACAGAGGAATACTTTTTTTTTTTTTTTTAGGGTCAAACAGATTTTTTCTATTTACTTTATAATTAATTTTCTATTGAAATCAATTTACTATTTTTGATTTTTTAAGACCATATAATATACAAAGAAAGTAGAAAAATAGTACAGTTAAAAAAAAAAAAAAAAAACCCCAAGAAATACTAACTTCTCTTACAGATATACACTCCTGATTTACTTTTAAACAATTTATGGAGTTAACAAATATATAATCTTTATGTTAAGAAAGATAGAAGCTTTGCTTAGATTCAGGAGATATTCTTTTCTTTGTTTTTTCTTTCCTTAGATTTTTTGTTGCAACTTACGACTGGTGTTCGTTCTTTTTTTAGAGTTTATTTGTTCCCCTTTCGGAGCTTATGTACGGCAGCGAGATTCAGCGCCAAAGAGGGAGCTTTAGTTGATTAAATTTAGTTTTTTAGATTCGCAACCCGTCCACTCTTAGTCTGTTTCAGCTAACTTGTTTTAGTATTTTTAGTACTCCTCCACTCGCTTGACAATTGCTGACATTAGATTTTTGTTGTCTTATTCTGCTTTTACAAAAACTTTCGTCTGCTCCTTTTGAGGTAATTAGCACATTTGTTGCATACTGCTGTCTGAGTTACTTACTCGTTTAAAAGCGGCGGGGTTATTGTTGGTCATCTAATCAAATTTTGTTTTCATTTTTATCTCCTGTATCTCACAATGCTGCCTCTCTTTGACAGTTACAATTAAACTAGTGCTCATTTGACATATTCCAAGTAAGCTTCAACACATCCTTTTCACAGTAGGCAAAAGAGACGGCCCTTTTCTCTTTGACACGCTTCTTCTGTCTGCAGTGCCCGCGAGCTCCTAGAGCTGCCCTGTCCCTGCTTTTCAGCGTCTGTGTCCACCAGGGCAGCATAGCACGCACTCCTTTTAGTCCTTTTCTGCCCCGGGTGCCCCTTCGCACTCTCTCCTTCCGCTCTGGCCCCAAGTGCCCAGCATATAGGTGGGCCTCTTTGCCCCCTTAGCCGCATAAACACCTCCTCTCCTCCCGCTATGGCCTTTTAGGCCCTGGACCTCACCCGTCCCTCCTTGAGCCTCGGCTCTCCCTAGCGTCTTGTGAGGCCGAGGAAGTGTCCTCTGCTGAGCCCTGGTGACCATTCCGCAGTTTGGCCTCCCCTTTTTCCTATTGCGCGCCCCCCCCCCCCCCCTCCGGGGCCGGTACCCGTGATGCGGGTCGGGCGCTTGCTTGCCCGCTCGGCTCGTCCCGGCTGTCTGTATTGCCCCCTTCTTCAGCGTGGCCGCCCCTAATTCCCCTGGGACCTTCTGCCTCCTGCAGTGGGCTTTACGCGGTAGAGCTGCCCTTTTTCCCCTCCTCGGAGTCAACGGGCAGTAGGGGCCGCGGACTGGGGGGGGGGGGGGGGAAGGGCAGCTCTACTGCACGAGACCCAGTGTGGGATAGAGAAGGCGAAAGGGGAGTTTAGGGGCCAGGTGTGCTGCATGACGGGGCCATAGAGGCGGCGGCGGCGGCAGTGTCCGTGTTGCCTGACGGCCACTAGGGAGCCGCTTGGCGCCCTCTAGTCCCTTTTCTGGACCCAGTCCCCTTTTGGCTTCCCCATGCCCCTGTCCTCTGCTGCTCCGAGTGCCCGTTACGCCGTACAGGCTCCCCTTTGCCCGCTTCCCTTCTCGGCTCCAAGCTGCTGTTCCTTGGGCGTGGCCCGGGCCTCCTCTTGGCTGCCCTGCATCCATGCTCCTCCTAAGGGGTGCTGTACGGTGTCGGTGCCCTTCCCTCTCCTGAGTCTCCTTAATGCTTCCTCCTTTCATACGGTAGGGCTGCCCCTTAGACACTCTCTCCCTCTTCAGTACTGCTGCCTGGCTTTCCCCTCAGGCCCTGTGTGCATTATAGCTGCCCGCGTGGGCCTTGCCTGTCGCCTTGGCCCCTAGTGCCCGTTGTACAGGTGTGGCCGTTGGGTTGCCCTCTGCTGCCCCTTAGGCTGGGCAGCGGCCCCTTTCCTGCTCTCCTCCCGCTATGGCCCTTTAGACCGTTGACCTCACCCGTCCATCCCTCCTGGCTCCTCGCCTGTCCCCGCTGTTTGGGAGGCGAACCACCGGGCCTCGCTGGCCCTTCCCCCCCACTCGCTTCTGCCGCGCCCTAGTGGCCATTCTAAGGTATAGCGCCCCCCTTCTCCCGTGTCCCCTTTCCCCCAGTTGCCACCAGGGCAGGATAGCACGCACTCCTTTTAGTACTTTTCTTACCTAGGTGCCCGTTCCCTCTCTCCTTCCACTCTGGCCCCTAGTGCCCGGCATAGAGGTCTGCTTAGTAGGCAGCAGGGTAGCACCATCATGCCATTTTTGAAGGGTTTTTTTTTTTGGTCTCTCGTGCTCTTTTCCCCTGTACTTTTCTTCCTTCCTTTTCTCCCTACTCTAATGGGTCATGATAGTGTGTCAGGTGCCCTTCCTTCTCCTCAGTCTCCTAAGGGTTAAGTTCTTAGCACATGTTTTCAGCCCAGTGCCCCATTACTAGATTTTAAAGGGAGCAGCCAGATAACTGCTGCGTCCACAGGGGGTTGTGTACGTAGGAGCCGATGTGAGGTGTGAAATGAAAGCTTATGTTCTAATGATTCTGTGTGTGCGGTTCATGTACTTGTATGATGTCTATATGTTGAATTATGGATATGGACTTTGTGCTGATACTGGCCTGAAGTGCCTTTTTATAGGGACGGATGTCCAGTCAATGACTCTGGTAATTAGCAATGGCTCTCAAGGTGCCCAATACACACTTGCAGAATGTGTCTGGGACCGTCAAGCCAGCCAATATCATAGCTTGTGACATGAGACTAAGGGATAGGTCACTTGGCCATGTCACCTGCTCCAGCTTGGAAGATACCAGGGGAGAATATAAAACGCCATGAGGTGGACTGCATCTTGCCTTCAAATCTGCTACTGATTCCAGATGCAGCCTTGCCAGGAACAGCGAGACTGGAAGACTTGTTGGCCCATCCTGACATAGGATGTAAACCAGAGACTTTTAAGATAGCAGTTTGTGACATGTCTGCCTGGAGCCTGCATTGAGAATTTGGTGATTCAATGCATGTAATGTATTCTCCTTAACAACCTTACTCTCGTGCTTTTCTTTCTTTTATTAATAAACCTTTAGGTTTTAGATTCTGAAGGATTGGCTCAGCGTGATCTTGTGGGTAAGATCCGAAGTATAAACTGACCGGGGATTTGTGGATGGTTCTTTGGGACTGGAAAGACCTGTTTGGGGTAGGTGAGATTTGGTTCTATCACCCCCTCACCTGTGTGCAGACTTGGGGCTGATTGTGGCGCACGGAGAGTTGGGGTGTCAGAGGGGTTTTGCTCTTGAGGTTTCCTGCTGTGGTTGGATTGGCAGCTGAAGTGCTCTGCCTGACTGGTATATGACCTGTTTGCAAATAGTCTCCAGTCTGGGGCTGTAATGAGCCGCCCTGGGTTTTGAGCAATTCGCCCTCAGTGGATGCCCTCAGCAGTGCCCAGACCCGGCCTGGTCCATCACGCCCATTGAGTATTTTAGGAACCGCTTTATCCTCTGCAGTCTAGTCCCAAATGTGACCGTTTGCATTCCGTAATAGGTCTTAAGTAATGTTGCCATTGGCTTTTGCTTGTTGCCTGAGGAGGAGACAAAGGCCGTATGTTCCTTCAGAATACCCAGTGTAACACGTGAAAGCAAGGCCAGTTTTTTAAGTCTGTCTTCATATAGGTACTGTTGTATAGATTTTCTGCCTTGTTGTTTGTCTGCACTCTTTCTAGTTTGTGATCGTCTTCAATGAAACGTAGTTCCAGAAACTGGATGCCATATTGAAATGGACGCCTGATTGCTGAGGACTGGAATAGAAGAATTATGGTAAGTCTCCCACTATTCACTGCGTACGTCTTCTGCCATTAGTGCTTTTTAGGAGATATAGCTGCCCCCTTCTGCTACTCCCGGTTCCCCGATAAAAGATATAACCTCCTCTTTTCCCTATTGATTGTAATGTGTCCTAATGCCAACAGGAGCTGGAGCTGTCCCCCTACTCCTTGTGCCCGTTTTTGAATATGGCCTCTCCCTCTCTCTTTTCATTGTGGGATCCTTCCTCTTCAGTAGGAAGCCTTGCCATCTAACATTTCGCTGTTGGTTCTGTTTCCACATACACACACACACACACACACACACAGCTGTTCTGGACTTAGCATCTTGACTCACAAAGGTACTTAGACACAAACTCAGGAGTTGAAGTGTGAATCTGAATTCAGGTGTCTAAATTCCAGTTTTACTCTGCCACTGAACCTTATAGGCACCTAAGTTGACTTGGCGCCTGAGCTTTCAGAGTAGATGTTCCCCGCAAGCCTATCTTTCTGATTCCTCACAGATGATAGATCACCTCACTAGCACTCCAGATGCCTATTGCCCATCAAAACCCCAATGGAAAACAGGAGTTCACCTGCCAATTGCACATGTGGGGGCCCATCTGAAAAGTTGGTTCCTAGGCCGTTTTGCATTCATAATCTGGGCAGCGAAGACTGTATCACCATCGGCTTTACAAGCCAGGGGTCAGTGCTCTCCCCAAACTGAGAGTTTAAGGTTCAGTTCTCCCCTTTGCCTGGTTCTCAGGCTAGTGTCATTCTGAGGCGGTGTCTACACTAAAATTAAGTTCAATGGCTGTGGACATACCCAGTCACTGTGTCGGTGCAGTACATCCTCACTAGCAGTGCTAGCATTGATGCAGAGCGCAGTGCACCGTGTGACAAAGGACATTTGTCCCAGGTTTTGTCACCGTGCCTGTGACCTGCACAGCACAGGCAGATACATGACCCTGGTCGCCCTGGCAACCACAATCCAAGGGCCCTCACCAGCCTTGTTAATGTTAGTGAGTGTGATACGTTCTTACTGTTTTCCTTTAATCCTAGATAATGGGCCCAGGACCCAAGGATCATCACGCCAGCTTGAGGCGGCATCGTCCTCCTGTATACGCATCATAACTTTTTTAGACAAAAGTTGCCATTGAATTGTCTGGCTTTTTTTGTTTGGTTTACTTAGCTTGTTAGGAATAACTACCTGTATTACTGATAAGAAGTTTAATTGGCGATGGGCGGAGTTGCTGTGTAACCTTCATAGTAGATTGGCTTATGTGCTCATTTGGTCTTGCTGCTAGAACCTATGGAATTGCTTGCCCTCCGTCCGCCGCGCCCCTCCTCCCCGATATAATGTATTGTAATGTTTTGCTTAACCAGTGTGTTCCAGCTTAACCCCTGGTTCTCGCTCGACCAGTGCTGTGTGTAATAAATCCTCCGACTTGTTTTCACCACATCCAGAGTGTTGAGACCTTATTCCTAACAAGTAGCTACATCTACTTGAGCTGTGCCGGAAAGGTGCCCTCGAGCCCAGATCCCACACTCCTGCACCCTCCTTCCTGCCCAGACTCCATATGTACACTCCAACTCCTGCCCAGACCCTCCACACTCCTGCAACGGTCCCTATTTCCAGACTCTGCAGCCCCATCCCGCTCCTGCACCCTTCTTCCTGCCCATAACCCTGCACCACCACACTCTAGCACCCTCTCACGCCCAGACCCCACACCTTCCCCCCCCCCCAGCCTGCTCCTGAACCCTCTCTCCTGCCCGCATTCTATGTTCCTGGCTCGCGCCCCCTCCCCCCCGCCAGACCTTGCTCTGGCAGCACACGGAGCCCCCCTCATTTTTGATCCCATCTTAGACACTAGCAGGGCCCCACAACTTCCACTAGCCCCAGCCTAAGGCAGACTTTTGAAAAACATGGTCAAAAAGTATTGCTTGTTTGCCATTGATATCGGGGTGGGAGTAAACTGCATCATGAGAGGTCTAAGGCAGGTTCCAATAACCCCTGTGACAATGTGCAAGTCTCATAAGGTTTTGCAAGTCTTTCCTACAATTGCTTGCAGCTAGGGTGTGTGGCTGGCTTGGGGGGGGGGGGAGAAGAAGTCATGTTCCCACCAAGATTTTTCCATCCCTGAGCAGAGTGAGTTTTGTCTTGTGTGCCAATATTGAGGTCACATGTGCTTGTTCAGACCTGTGCCACCCTCCTCATTAATGTATATCTTAGTATATATTTTAAATTGTTATATAAGCAGGAATACTCCAACAAGGGATAGTTAAAAATGGGGGGGGGGGGGGGGAGAGGGGGCTAAAGTTGTTGAGCAAGAAAAAGGACACCAAGAGTTAAATTAAAAAAAAATATATTAAAAAAGTATGGCCCCTTTAAGAAATGCTTTTGAGGCTTTTTGGCCCTAACAGGTTGCTTGTCTTCCTGTGCTGGGACAGGACAGCTCCCCTGTGGAACCAGGTAAGCCCCTGGGGTTTTTGTCTCCTGGCCAGAAAATACCAGACACTTTAGGTATTTTAAAATACCTAAGTCCGGTGTTGTCTGATTTTTTTGCCAGACGGGTGAAAATACCAGGTGGTCAGGTTCAATACCAGACACCTGGCAACCCTACACCATTTCGCCAACACCACCCCCATCTGAGCCCTGCCGCCATCCTGACCTTGCTCCTCTGCCCAGCAGCTTCCTGCTATGGGCTCCTGTGTGGGATACACTTGCCTTCTCCGTTGGAGCTTTCCCAGCGGCGTGGGGTCCATGCGGCCTGACCTGTGTGCAGCTAGGCAGCCACCATGGGGCTCTGGCACCAGCTCCAGCCTTGGAGAAGTGCTGAAGCTGGGGCAGGGCCGCATGATGGGAAACTGCCCTGTATGCCAAGTCCGGAGCTCAGGTGGTGGCTTGGCTGTTCCTGGGGCTGCAGTGTTGTTTTTAGCAGTTCAAATTAATCAGGATGCTATAGTTCCTGTCTCCTGGCCCCGCTTAAAGCCGCAGGCACCCTGACTAAGCCTTGTGGCAGGAAGCAATACAGCCTAATAGACACACAGGGGTGCAAGGGTGTTGAGGCTGTCATGTTACTGGATTTTAAGGGGATCAGACAGGTCACTGCTGCATCCATGGGGGGGGGGGGGGAGACGGACGGGACGGGACGTGTTTGCCCCCAAAGCCTGTACAAAGGGGGCCCAATGAGGTGTCAAATTAAAGTTTATGTTCTATTAATTCTGTATGTTCATTTACTTGTATGATATCTGTATGTGGAATTTTAAATATGTATTCTGTGCTTCTACTGGAAGATTGTCTGAGACAGATCAAAGGCCCAGGAAAGTTCAGTCAGTAACCATGCTAATTAGCAAGGCTCTCAGAGAGGCCAATACACGCGTGAAGAATGTGTCTGGGACCTGCAAACCAGCCGATAGCATGACTGCTGACTTGGAACACAAGGATAGGTCACTGAGCCATGTGACCTGCTCCAGCTTTGAAGACACCAGGGATGGATATAAAAGGCACGCTCCATCTTCCCTTGAATTCCGCCCCGATCTCCGATGCAGCCTTGTGAGGAATACTGAACCGGGAAGAATCTTTCACCCATAGGATGTACACCGGAGACTTTTAAGATAGCAGTTAGCAGAGATGTTACAAAGAGCCTGCACCGAGAACTCAGTGATTCGGCGCATGTAATGTATCCTCCTTAACAACCTTGCACTCATGCTTTTTTCTTTTAATAATAAACTTTTAGATTCTAAAGGATTGGCTCAGCGTGATCTTGTGGACAAGATCCAAAGAGCAACTGACTGGGAATTTGTGGCTGGTTCTTTGGGACAGGAAAAAGGGGTTCTATAATCCCTCACCTGGGTGTTAAGCCTGGGGCTGATTGTGGCATAGAGAGAGCTGGAGTGCATGAGCCGTTTTTCTCATGAGGCTTCCCGCTGGTGGGATTGGCAGCTGAAGCGCTGGGTGTTCAAGGGTTTGTGGCCTATTTGGGAAGGGTCTCCAGCCAGGGACTGCAAGGAGCCCTGAGGATCTGGCCCGGTCTAGAACAGGCTCAGAGTCAGCAATACAGGCTCATGAGCGCTAGGGGACCTAATGGTGTTGCGTGCTGACAGCAATACAGGCTAATGGTGTAAGGGGCTCAGATAGCAATACAGCCGACTAGGCACAAAGGTATTGGAGGCTGACACGGCAATACAACCTAAGGAGCACTCGGGGACCCGATGGCGATACAGGCTTATGGGCAAAAGGGGACGCACTGGTGTTGGGGGCTTAGAGACAGCAGTACAGACTAATGGGCACGCATTTCCGTAATAGTGTTGGGGGCTCAGTCAGCATTACTGCTTCACGGGCATGATGGTTTTTGGGGACTCTCACGGAGCAATAAAGCCTAGTGCGCACAAGGGGGCACAATAGTGCTGGAACCTGAAACCGCAATACAGCATAATGGGTGCAACGGTGTTAGGTGATGAGAGCCAGCAAAGCATCCGAATACCCACGAGGGGGCAAAATGCTGTTAGGGGTTCAGACAGCAATACAGACTATGGGACACTGGAGGGGGGCGAAATGGTGCTGGGGCCTCAGTGGTAGCAATGCTGTCTAATGGGCACACGAGGGGCAGTGTTTTTAGGTGCTCAGAGACAGCAATACTGTCTAATGGGCACAAGGGGGCGCAATGGTATTAGTTGATCAGAGACCGCAATACAGCCACATAGGCAGAAGAGGGCGTAATGGTGGTGTGACCACAGAGACAGCAATACAGGAAAATGTGCACAAGAGGGCGCAATGGTGGTAGGTGATCAGAGCGAGCAATACCGTCTAATGGGAGTAATGGTGTTGGGGGCTGAGACACAGCAATACAATGTCATGAGCACGAGGGGGCGCATTAGTGTTATGTGGTCAGACAGCAATGGAGGCTGATTCACGCTGGGGGGGGGGGGCTGCAATAGTGCTGCGGGCTCAGTGATAGCAATACAGACTAATGGGCACAAGGGGGCGCAATGGTGTTAGCTGATCAGAGACAGTAATGCAACCTCATGGGCAGAAGAGGGCGTAATGGTGTTCTGGGCACGAACAGATAAGTAATAGGGGGCGGAATGCTGTTGCGGGCTGAGAGAGACCAATACAGCCTCATGGGCACAAGGGGGCGCAGGGGTGTTGGGGAGGCTCAGACGGCAATACTGTCTAATGGGCACAAGAGGGTGCAATGGTGTTAGCTGACCAGAGAGCAATACCGCCTAATGGGGCGCAATGCTTCTGGAGACAGCAATACGTTCTAATGGACACAAGGGGGCGCAATGGTCTTAGGTGACCGGAGAGAGCAATACAGCCTCATGGGTAGAAGAGGGCGTAATGGTGTTGGGGGCTCTGAGGCAGCAATACAGGCTAATAGGCACTAGGGGTTGCGAGCTGCGAGAGACCAATACGTCCTAGTACTAGCCACAAGGGGGCAAAATGCTGTTAGGGGCTCAGAGACAGCAATACAGACTAACGGGCACGAGGGAGGAGGCGAAATGGTGCTGCGGGCTCAGTGATAGCAATACAGAGACAGCAATACTGTCTAATGGGCACAAGAGGGTGCAGTGTTTTTAGGTGCTCAGAGAGCAATACTTTCTCATTGGCACAAGGGGGAGTAATGGTGTTGGTGGCTGAGAAACAGCAACACTGTGTAACGGGCGCTAGGGGGCGAAATGGTGTTGGGGAGGCTCAGAGACAGCAAAAGAAGGACATGAGCACAAGGGGGCGCCGTAGTGTTATGCGGTCAGACGGCAGTGGAGGCTGATACACACGGAGGGCTGCAAGAGTGCTGCGGGCTCAGTGATAGCAATACAGACTAACGGGCACGGGGGGAGCGAAATGGTGCTGGAGGCTCAGTGAGAGCAATACAGACTAATAGGCGCTAGGGGGCGCATTGGCGTTGCGGGCCGAGGGACAGCAATACAGTCTAAAGGGCACAAGGGGGCGGAATTCTCTTAGGTGCTCAGAGACAGCAATACAGACTAATAGGCACTAGGGGGCGCGTTGGCGTTGCGGGCCGAGGGACAGCAATACAGGCTAACGGCCACAAGGGGGCGCAATTGCCTTAGGTGCGCAGAGACAGCAATACAGACTAATAGGCACTAGGGGGCGCGTTGGCGTTGCGGGCCGAGGGACAGCAATACAGGCTAATGGCCACAAGGGGGCGCAATTGCCTTAGGTGCTCAGAGACAGCAATACAGGATAATGGCCACAAGAGGGCGCAATTGCCTTAGGTGCTCAGAGACAGCAATACAGGATAATGGCCACAAGGGGGCGCAATTGCCTTAGGTGCTCAGAGACAGCAATACAGACTAATAGGCACGAGGGGGCGCGATGGAGTTCCGGACCGAGGGACAGCAATACAGGCTAACGGCCACAAGGGGACGCAATTGCCTTAGGTGCGCAGAGACAGCAATACAGGATAATGGCCACAAGGGGGCGCAATTGCCTTAGGTGCTCAGAGACAGCAATACAGGATAACGGCCACAAGAGGGCGCAATTGCCTTAGGTGCGAAGAGACAGCAATACAGACTAATAGGCACGAGGGGCGCGATGGAGTTCCGGACCGAGGGACAGCAATACAGGCTAACGGCCACAAGGGGACGCAATTGCCTTAGGTGCGCAGAGACAGCAATACAGGATAATGGCCACAAGGGGGCGCAATTGCCTTAGGTGCTCAGAGACAGCAATACAGGCTAATGGCCACAAGGGGGCGCAATTGCCTAAGGTGCGCAGAGACAGCAATACAGACTAATAGGCACTAGGGGGCGCGATGGAGTTCCGGACCGAGGGACAGCAATACAGGCTAACGGCCACAAGGGGGCGCAATTGCCTTAGGTGCGCAGAGACAGCAATACAGGATAATGGCCACAAGGGGGCGCAATTGCCTTAGGTGCGCAGAGACAGCAATACAGGATAATGGCCACAAGGGGGCGCAATTGCCTTAGGTGCTCAGAGACAGCAATACAGGATAATGGCCACAAGAGGGCGCAATTGCCTTAGGTACTCAGAGACAGCAATACAGGATAATGGCCACAAGGGGGCGCAATTGCCTTAGGTGCTCAGAGACAGCAATACAGGATAATGGGCACTAGGGGGCGCGTTGGCGTTGCGGGCCGAGGGACAGCAATACAGGCTAACGGCCACAAGGGGGCGCAATTGACTTAGGTGCTCAGAGACAGCAATACAGGATAATGGGCACAAGGGGGCGCAATTGCCTTAGGTGCTCAGAGACAGCAATACAGGATAATGGGCACAAGGGGTCGCGTTGGCGTTGCGGGCCGAGGGACAGCAATACAGGCTAATGGCCACAAGGGGGCGCAATTGCCTTAGGTGCTCAGAGACAGCAATACAGGATAACGGCCACAAGGGGGCGCAATTGCCTTAGGTGCTCAGAGACAGCAATACAGGATAATGGCCACAAGGGGGCGCAATTGCCTTAGGTGCGCAGAGACAGCAATACAGGATAATGGCCACAAGGGGGCGCAATTGCCTTAGGTGCTCAGAGACAGCAATACAGGATAATGGCCACAAGAGGGCGCAATTGCCTTAGGTGCTCAGAGACAGCAATACAGGATAATGGCCACAAGGGGGCGCAATTGCCTTAGGTGCTCAGAGACAGCAATACAGGATAATGGGCACTAGGGGGCGCGTTGGCGTTGCGGGCCGAGGGACAGCAATACAGGCTAACGGCCACAAGGGGGCGCAATTGCCTTAGGTGCTCAGAGACAGCAATACAGGATAATGGGCACAAGGGGTCGCGTTGGCGTTGCGGGCCGAGGGACAGCAATACAGGCTAATGGCCACAAGGGGGCGCAATTGCCTTAGGTGCTCAGAGACAGCAATACAGGATAACGGCCACAAGGGGGCGCAATTGCCTTAGGTGCTCAGAGACAGCAATACAGGATAACGGGCACAAGGGGGCGCAATTGCCTTAGGTGCGCAGAGACAGCAATACAGGATAATGGCCACAAGGGGGCGCAATTGCCTTAGGTGCTCAGAGACAGCAATACAGGATAATGGGCACAAGGGGGCGCAATTGTCTTAGGTGCTCAGAGACAGCAATACAGACTAATAGGCACTAGGGGGCGCGTTGGCGTTGCGGGCCGAGGGACAGCAATACAGGCTAACGGCCACAAGGGGGCGCAATTGTCTAAGGTGCGCAGAGACAGCAATACAGACTAATAGGCACTAGGGGGCGCGATGGAGTTCCGGACCGAGGGACAGCAATACAGGCTAATGGCCACAAGGGGGCGCAATTGTCTTAGATGCTCAGAGACAGCAATACCGGATAATGGGCACAAGGGGGCGGACTTGCCTTAGGTGCTCCGAGACAGCAATACGGACTAATAGGCACTAGGGGGCGCGTTGGCTTTGCGGGCCGAGGGACAGCAATACAGGCTAATGGCCACAAGGGGGCGCAATTGCCTTAGGTGCTCAGAGTCAGCAATACAGGATAATGGCCACAATGGGGCGCAATTGCCTTAGGTGCTCAGAGACAGCAATACAGGATAATGGCCACAAGGGGGCGCAATTGCCTTAGGTGCTCAGAGACAGCAATACAGGATAATGGCCACAAGGGGGCGCAATTGCCTTAGGTGCTCAGAGACAGCAATACAGGATAATGGCCACAAGGGGGCGCAATTGCCTTAGGTGCTCAGAGACAGCAATACAGACTAACGGGTGGGGGGGGCGAAATGGTGCTGGGGGCTCAGTGATAGCAATACAGACTAATAGGCACTAGGGGGCGGATTGGCGTTGCGGGCTGAGGGACAGCAATACAGTCTAAAGGGCACAAGGGGGCGGAATTGTCTTAGTGGCTCAGAGACAGCAATACAGACTAATAGGCACTAGGGGGCGCAATCGTGTTGCGCGCCGAGAAAGACCAATACAGCCTCATGGGCACAAGAGGGCGCAATGGTGTTGGGGGCTCAGAGACAGCAATCCAGGCTGCCCGACACTCACTAAGGGGTGTAGAATAGTGATAGAAATGTAGCCGTGTTAGTCTGGGGTAGCTGAAGCAAAACGCAGGACAATGTAGCACTTTAAAGACTAACAAGATGGTTTATTAGATGATGAGCTTTCGCGGGCCAGACCCACTTCCTCAGAGGTCTGGCCCACGAAAGCTCATCACCTAATAAACCATCTTGATAGTCTTTAAAGTGCTACATTGTCCTGCATTTTGCTAAGGGGTGTAGAGAGGTGAAAATGGGTTAAGAGGTGTCTATATAGCTAGCACTAAGGGAACGAGCGGCAGGAGTGTGAAATGGAGGCGGAACGGTCCGTGGCTCTGAAACACTCTGACATTTGAGGGCCAAGGCTGTGGCCGTTGGCGAGGGAGTTTGTGGAAGAGAAGCCCGGTGGCATGCCATGCCATGTCCTGGCACTAGGGCTCAATGGCAGGCCTTGCACCGGTAGTTTTCTGCTGTATTTAATGCCGCCTGGCCGTGTGTGACCAAGGGCGGAATTTTGGGCGGGTAGGGGAGGCAGCAGCCGTGCGCTCCGGGAGGCGGCTTGCTCTTCATCCCGTACCCGCACGCTACGGGAGCGAGGGGAACGTAAGCAAGGAACGCAAGTGCTATCCCCTCGCTCCCTTAGCGTCTGGGCACGGGAGGAAAAGCAACCTGCGTCCGTCCCGCCGCCGCCCCCGCCCGCCCGAAATTCCACCCTTGGCTAAATCCCTTAGCTAAATGACCATAAAAAAACCCAGGGACAAACGGCTTTCAGTGACACCGATGTAACTGCTCCAAATCAGAGGAGCTAGTTCAGATTCACACCAGTGTCTGAGGACAAAAAGTCAAGTTGAAAGGACTCCTGCGCTTTGATACGAGAGAACTGGCTCTTCCCTGCAGAGGAAGGCGTGGCTAGGGCACGAGACCTTCACGTGACCGAGAGAGGCGCGAGCAAAGGAGCCAATCAAAGAGAGGCGTCTGAAAGCAGCCAATCAGAGCCTCGCCGGGACATATAAAAGGAGCTGCAGCAGAGGTGAGCGCTATTTGCCGGTGGGGACTCCGAAGGTGAGGCTGGCGTCTGTGATGAGACTTGAGCGCTGCCGTTTTCGTTCCGCTGCTTCGTGAGTATTCCCCTCCCGTTGGGCCTGGAGTCTCCCCTTCGGCTGGGACCCTGCCCTGCATCCCTCACCCGCTCGGCCTAAAAACCCGTGCGCCTGGGGCCTGACTCTGCCTTGGGTGCCGTCCCACATGGGGGCGGCCGGGCCCGCGGCGTCGGGCCGCTTTTCCCCGGGGGCTGCGGGGCGGCCGGGCCCGCGGCGTCGGGCCGCCTTTCCCCGGGGGCTGCGGGGCGGCCGGGCCCGCGGCGTCCGGCCGCTTTTCTCCGGGGGCTGCGGGGCGGCCGGGCCCGCGGCGTCGGGCCGCCTTTCCCCGGGGGCTGCGGGGCGGCCGGGCCCGCGGCGTCGGGCCGCCTTTCCCCGGGGGCTGCGGGGCGGCCGGGCCCGCGGCGTCGGGCCGCCTTTCCCCGGGGGCTGCGGGGCGGCCGGGCCCGCGGCGTCGGGCCGCCTTTCCCCGGGGGCTGCGGGGCGGCCGGGCCCGCGGCGTCGGGCCGCCTTTCCCCGGGGGCTGCGGGGCGGCCGGGCCCGCGGCGTCGGGCCGCCTTTCCCCGGGGGCTGCGGGGCGGCCGGGCCCGCGGCGTCGGGCCGCCTTTCCCCGGGGGCTGCGGGGCGGCCGGGCCCGCGGCGTCGGGCCGCCTTTCCCCGGGGGCTGCGGGGCGGCCGGGCCCGCGGCGTCGGGCCGCCTTTCCCCGGGGGCTGCGGGGCCTCCTGAGCGCAAGGGTCGGAGGTGAGGGCGGATCCTATGTACGTTGCTCTTCACGGTACTGCTCTCTCTCTCTCTCTCCCCTCAGGGTGCTAGGTCCGGCGCTCATTGACTGGCGGGAGTGGAGCGGGGACTTTGCAACTGTACTACATTACAGCTAGGAAGCTCTGGACTTTAGTTTAAGGGGTGGTTGCTGTGCTTAGGGGGCACTAGGAGCAGCAACGTGCACTACGGGAGACTTCCCCTCTTTCGCTCTCTGCTGACTAACAACCAGGGTGGCCACCTCTTTTTTCCTCCTTCCTGCCCCACAATATCACTCTCTGCCTCTGTCTAGTGTGTGTTAGGCAACCTAACATTTTCTCCTTGACTCTCTGCTTGCTGACCTGTGCCTGGTATATTAGAAGTGTATGTCTCTCCTCATCGTCTCGCCTTTATCTCTGTGCCTCATCTGTTGTATTCAGGAGACTTTGTTCAGTTTAGCTGCCGCTTCCTGCCTATGGAAGCTCTCCTGTCCCTTTGTGCAATCTACCTGCTCCTCCTTCTCCCTTCCGCTCTTGGCTCTCTTCCACCCTAGTGCCCTGTGAAAACTATAACAGCTCTTTTTCCCCCCTTTCACCTCTGCTGGCTTCGTTTCCCCATTAGCTTTATAAGTGCCCCTTTGTCTTCAGTCATTTGCCCCTACTGCCCATTGTGTAGCAAAGCCTTCCATTTCTCCATCTGGTGCCCCTAAAGCCTGTTCCTCGGGATAGCCACCCTTCCTCCCACTCCTGCCTCGGGGGGCGTCCATGAGGCGCATTACCGTCCTTTTCTCCACTTTCCTTTCAGCTGTACTTAGTCCTGGTGTTGAGGTAGTTTGAGCCCCTGTCTCCTCTCAGTTTTTAATGGCCCTTGTGGGCTATAGTTGCCTCTGCTCCCCTTTCACTGTCTGCTGTCCTTCCTGCCCTTTTTGCAAGAGAGCTGCCCCTTTCTTGCCCCCCGTAGCGGCTATGAAATAAGGGCGTCCTTTTCCCGCTTGTTCTTCATTATTGAGCCTATCCTCCCTCGGTCCCCTTTCATCCTCTGCGTGCCCTGGTGGGCGTTAAAATATGGGTTTTGCCGCCTTCTCGCCTCCTCAGTCCGCTGCCCCTACAGCCCGTTGACTCTGAGGAGGGGACAGGGCAGCTTTACTGCATAACGACGCCCCCTATGGCGTGGAGAGGGTAAACGGGGGTGAGGGGCGGGTCTCTGCACAGTGGACACTAGGAGCGGTAATGTAGTAGGAGGGCTCTTTGCCCTCTTGAACTCTCTGCTGCCCCTAGCGTCCATTAGCTTGTAAAGGGGGGGGAAACGGGACAATGGGCCTCACCCCCTGTGCTGTCCCCTAGTGGCCGTTGGGAGGTATAACATGTCTTCCTTCCCTCTTTTGCCCTGAGTGAGGGTTGGTTATGGAGGCTAGGCCGCCCCTGTTTTCTGCCCTGAGTTGTGCCTCTTAGCCTTTCGATCTGCCTTTCCCGCCTTTTGACCCTCTTGCCCCTTTGCTCGACCTTTCCCTGTTGTCCTAGTGCCCGTTGTACTTGAACTGCCTTCTTTTTCCCCTTCTCCCTCTCTGCTCCCCATTGTGCGTGTTACGGCCACCCTCCTCAATTTGCTCCCTCTATTGCTGTTGTGTGGTATACAAGTGCTTTTGCTCGGAGCTGACTATTAACCGGGGTGGCCTACTCTTTTTTCCTCCTCCCCGCCCCGCTATTTCACACTCTGCCTCTGCCTAGTGCGTGTTAGGCAACCTAACCTTTTCTCCTTGACTGTCTGCTCTCCTGTGCCTCTTACGTTAGAAATGTGTCTCTCTCCTCCTCCCCCCCTTTACCTCTATGCCTCATCTGTTGTATCCAGGAGACCTTGTTCAGTTTAGCTGCCGCTTCCTCCCTATAGAAGCTCTCCTTCCCCTTTGTGTGCTTTGTGCAATCTACCTGCTCCTCCTTCTCCCTTCCGCTCTTGGCTCTCTTCCACCCTAGTGCCCTGTGTAAACAATAACAGCTCTCTTCCCCCCTTTCACCTCTGCTGTGTTCGTTTCCCCATTAGCTTTATAAGTGCCCCTTTGTCTTCAGTCATTTGCCCCTACTGCCCATTGTGTAGTAAAGCCTTCCATTTTGCCATCTGGTGCCCCTAAAGCCTGTTCCTCAGGATAGCCACCCTTCCTTCCACTCCTGCCTCGGGGGGCGTCCATGAGGCGCATAACCGTCCTTTTCTCCACTTTGCTTTCAGCTGTACTTAGTCGTGGTGTTGAGGTAGTTTGAGCCCCTGTCTCCTCTCAGTTTTTAATGGCCCTTGTGGGCTATAGTTGCCTCTGCTCCCCTTTCACTGTCTGCTGTCCTTCCTGCCCTTTTTGCAAGAGAGCTGCCCCTTTCTTGCCCCCGGTAGCGGCTATGAAATAAGGGCGTCCTTTTCCCGCTTGTTCTTCATTATTGAGCCTATCCTCCCTCGGTCCCCTTTCATCCTCTGCGTGCCCTGGTGGGCGTTAAAATGTGGGTTTTGCCTCCTTCTCGCCTCCTCAGTCCGCTGCCCCTACAGCCCGTTGACTCTGAGGAGGGGACAGGGCAGCTTTACTGCATAAGGACGCCCCCTATGGCGTGGAGAGGGTAAACGGGGGTGAGGGGCGGGTCCCTGCACAGTGACACTAGAAGGGGTAATGTAGTAAGGAGGGCTCTTTGCCCTCTTGAGCACTCTGCTGCCCCTAGCGTCCATTAGGTTGTAAAAGGAGGGCGTGGGGGGAAGGAACAATGGCCCTCAGCCCCTGTGCTGCCCCCTAGTGGCCGTTGGGAGGTAGAACATGTCTTCCCTCCCTCTTTTGCCATTTGTGAGGGTTGGTTATGGAGGCTAGGCGCCCCTGTTTTCTGCCCTGAGTTGTGCCTCTTAGCCTTTCGATCTGCCTTTCCCGCCTTTTGGCCCTCTTCTCCCTTTCCTCCTCCTCTCCCTGTTGTCCTAGTGCCCGTTGTACTTGGACTGCTTTCGTTCCCCTTCTCTCCTCCCCATTGTGCGTTACCTCCCCCTTCCTCAGTCTACCTGTAGTGTTGTTTTGTGGTATAGAAGTATCTACGCTCTGTGCTGGCTATTAACCGGGGTGGCCGCCTTTCCCTCTCTCCCACCATTTCACTCTCCATCTGCCTACTGCATGTTAGGTAATCTAGGCCTCCTCTCCTGTGCTTCAAAAGTTACGTGTGTCTTCTTCTCCTCCTCCTCCTCCCCCCCCCCCTTCTATGCCTCCTCTGTTGTGTTCAGGAGACTTGGTTTAGTTCAGCCACCACTTTATTCCTGCTTTGAATTCTCTGCTGCCTCTCGTATTGCTTAGACTGTATAAGCGGTCCACCTCCGTCTCCTGCTGCTTCCCCCCAGTGGCCAATGTGAAGAATAGCCTTCTGGGGCTCTGCTCCCCATTGTGTCGGTTATGCAGGATAGGCACGCTTGTTCCTTCCCCTTCTTTTCTGCCCTCAGTGGTGCTCTTTAAGCTTTTTCTACCATCTTAGCCCAAGTGCTTATTGCGCAGTGTAGCTGACGCTTTTAATTTTACCGCTTGTGCCTAGTGTAATTGTGCTTAGTGTCCCCTTGCCCATATACCTTATAGCAGTGGTCTCCAACCTTTCTACACCCGAGATCGCTTTTTAAATCTCCAAACAGGCGAAGATCTACCAGCCTGCCCCTTCCTTGAAGCCCCGCCCTCTCTATTCCCCTCCTGTCCATCACTTGCTATCCCCAGCCCTTACTTACAGACTCTGATAAACAGTTTATTTTTAAATTATGCGATGTTTAAAATTAAAATCATGTGTTTATAGTTATGAAATAAATGTTTTTTATTCATGCTATTTAAATCTAAAATGAAGCATTTATAATTATACATTTTGTGGGGACAGAGTTCTGCGGCGGGGGGCAGGGAAGAGGACAGGGTTCTGCAGCAGGGGACAGAGTGCCAGTGGGGAAAGGTTTCTGCAGCTGGGGACAGGGTGTCAGTGGGGACAGGAATAGAGACAGATTTCTGTAGCTGGGAACAGGGGAGTGGGAACAGAATTCTGTGGCTGGGGAGCGGGGTGCCAGTGGAGGCAGAGAGTCCCCTGCTTCTGCCTCCTCTCAGGATTCCACCCCAGAGGGAAAGCAGCGTGTGCCTGCCCCGGGGCTGAACTCCTCTCTTCTCCCCCCCGCCCGCCCGTGCAGGGAAACCCAGTGCGTGCCTGCCCCGGGGCTGACTCACCCCTCCTGTGTGGTGCAGGGAGCCAATGCTCCCTCCCGCAGTACACCCGGCAGAGCAGCTAGCGCTACTTCGGGAATCGCTGGAAGTGGTGCTAAGCTGCAGCACTACTGTCCATCCCCGGGAAGCCTACACTACCTCCATTTTCACTTTAGGTAGGTAGTGGGGCTTCTCGGGGGTGGGAGGGAAATGGGGGCGGGGCGGACAGGATGCCTCGCTATCGACTGGTCGTGGCCTCACGATTGACCAGTCGATCACGATCGACCTGTTGGTGACCACAGCCTTATAGCGATCTTCTCTGTTTTAAGCTAGTTTTTTTCCTGCATCAGACTTCCTCTAATTGGTCAACATGATGCCTGATGATGGAATTGGCACACAAGCGCTGTGGATGAGAACAAAAGAATTACGGTAAGGCTTCCCTTTCGTTACCATTCCTTCCATGTGTGCTCTTTAGCAGGTATAAATGCCCCTTGAACATGAAAGCATCTGCTACCTATAGCTTCTGTGGCTGACAATATACGCACCCTTTCCTCTCCTTTGATTCTCTTACCCTATTTTCCATTGTGGAATATAACGGCTTCTTTCCCATTATGTGTTTTTGTTGGTCCTCATGCTCTTCCTCAGTGTAGCTGCCGCTTATTTGATTGACGGTCCTCTGCTGTTTGCTCCCCTTAGGAAGAATAAAGATCCCTTACCCACTTTTCTCTTGAAACCTCCTAGTCCCCATTACTTGTACTCAGATTTGCTACCCTTTCCCTCCTTTTCTCTCCCTGGTGTGTTCCGTATTCAATGTTAAGCAGATGATCCTTTCCCTCTCGGCTAATCCCTCATACCCCTCAATGGAGCCAATACCCCCTTCTCACCTTCTATACTTCGATCTGAGCTAGGGAGCATACCTTCCATTTAGATTCCCGCTATGACCTTTTAGGCCATTGAACTCACCCATAAATCCCTCCTGGGTCCTCGCCTGTCGGGCGCTTGCTTGCCCGTTTGGCTCGTCGCGGCTGTCTGTATTGCCCCCTTCTTCAGCATGGCCGCCCCAAATTCCCCTGGGACCTTCTGCCTCCTGCAGTGGGTTTTACGCGGTAGAGCTGCCCTTTTTCCCCTCCTCAGAGTCAACGGGCAGTAGGGGCCGCGGACTGGGAGGGGGGGGGGAAAGGGCAGCTCTACTGCACGGGACCCAGTGTGGGATAGAGAAGGCGAAAGGGGAGTTTAGGGGCCAGGTGTGCTGCACGACGGGGCAATAGAGGTGGCGGCGGCAGTGTCCCATATTGCCTGACGGCCACTAGGCGCAGCAGTCTAGCGAGGGAGCCGCTTGGCGCCCCCTCGTCCCTTTTCTGGTCCCAGTCCCCTTTTGGGCTTCCCCACGCCCCTGTCCTCTGCTGCTCCGAGTGCCTGTTACGCCGTACAGGCTCCCCTTTGCCCGCTTCCTGTCTCGGCTCCAAGCTGGTGTTCCTTGGGCGGGGCCCGGGCCTCCTCTTGGCTGCCCTGCATCCATGCTCCTCCTAAGGGGTGCTGTACGGTGTCGGTGCCCTTCCCTCTCCTGAGTCTCCTTAATGCTTCCTCCTTTCATACGGTAGAGCTGCCCCTTAGACGCTCTCTCCCTCTTCAGCACTGCTGCCTCGTTTTCCCCTGTGTGCATTATAGCTGCCCGAGTGGGCCTTGGCCTCTAGTGCCCCTTGTACAGGTGTGGGCCGTTTGGTCGCCCTCTGCTGCCCCTCTCCTGCTCTCCTCCCGCTATGGCCCTTTAGGCCCTGGACCTCACCCGTCCCTCCTCGAGCCTCGGCTCTCCCTAGCGTCTTGTGAGGCCGAGGAAGTGTCCTCCGCTGAGCCCTGGTGACCGTTCTGCAGTTTAGCCTCCCCCCTCTTTGTCCTATTGCGCGCCTCCCTCCCCCGGGCCGGTGCCCGTGATGCGGGTCGGACGCTTGCTTGCCCGTTTGGCTCGTCCCGGCTGTCTGTATTGCCCTTTCTTCAGCATGGCCTCCCCTAATTCCCCTGGGACCTTCTGCCTCGTGCAGTGGGTTTTACGCAGTAGAGCTGCCCTTTTTCCCCTCCTCAGAGTCAACGGGCAGTAGGGGCAGCGGACTGGGAGGGGGGGGAAAAAGGGCAGCTCTACTGCACGAGACCCAGTGTGGGATAGAGAAGGCGAAAGGGGAGTTTAGGGGCCAGGTGTGCTGCCTGACGGGGCAATAGAGGCGGCGGCAGTGTCCCATATTGCCTGACGGCCACTAGGCGCAGCAGTCTAGAGAGGGAGCCGCTTGGCGCCCCTTCGTCCCTTTTCTTGTCCCAGTCCCCTTTTGGGCTTCCCCACGCCCCTGTCCTCTGTTGCTCCGAGTGCCCGTTACGCCGTACAGGCTCCCCTTTGCCCGCTTCCCGTCTCGGCTCCAAGCTGGTGTTCCTTGGGCGGGGCCCGGGCCTCCTCTTGGCTGCCCTGCATCCATGCTCCTCCTAAGGGGTGCTGTACGGTGTCGGTGCCCTTCCCTCTCCTGAGTCTCCTTAATGCTTCCTCCTTTCATACGGTAGAGCTGCCCCTTAGACGCTCTCTCCCTCTTCAGCACTGCTGCCTCGTTTTCCCCTGTGTGCATTATAGCTGCCCGAGTGGGCCTTGGCCTCTAGTGCCCCTTGTACAGGTGTGGGCCGTTTGGTCGCCCTCTGCTGCCCCTCTCCTGCTCTCCTCCCGCTATGGCCCTTTAGGCCCTGGACCTCACCCGTCCCTCCTCGAGCCTCGGCTCTCCCTAGCGTCTTGTGAGGCCGAGGAAGTGTCCTCCGCTGAGCCCTGGTGACCGTTCTGCAGTTTAGCCTCCCCCCTCTTTGTCCTATTGCGCGCCTCCCTCCCCCGGGCCGGTGCCCGTGATGCGGGTCGGACGCTTGCTTGCCCGTTTGGCTCGTCCCGGCTGTCTGTATTGCCCTTTCTTCAGCATGGCCTCCCCTAATTCCCCTGGGACCTTCTGCCTCGTGCAGTGGGTTTTACGCAGTAGAGCTGCCCTTTTTCCCCTCCTCAGAGTCAACGGGCAGTAGGGGCAGCGGACTGGGAGGGGGGGGGAAAAAGGGCAGCTCTACTGCACGAGACCCAGTGTGGGATAGAGAAGGCGAAAGGGGAGTTTAGGGGCCAGGTGTGCTGCCTGACGGGGCAATAGAGGCGGCGGCAGTGTCCCATATTGCCTGACGGCCACTAGGCGCAGCAGTCTAGAGAGGGAGCCGCTTGGCGCCCCTTCGTCCCTTTTCTTGTCCCAGTCCCCTTTTGGGCTTCCCCACGCCCCTGTCCTCTGTTGCTCCGAGTGCCCGTTACGCCGTACAGGCTCCCCTTTGCCCGCTTCCCGTCTCGGCTCCAAGCTGGTGTTCCTTGGGCGGGGCCCGGGCCTCCTCTTGGCTGCCCTGCATCCATGCTCCTCCTAAGGGGTGCTGTACGGTGTCGGTGCCCTTCCCTCTCCTGAGTCTCCTTAATGCTTCCTCCTTTCATACGGTAGAGCTGCCCCTTAGACGCTCTCTCCCTCTTCAGCACTGCTGCCTCGTTTTCCCCTGTGTGCATTATAGCTGCCCGAGTGGGCCTTGGCCTCTAGTGCCCCTTGTACAGGTGTGGGCCGTTTGGTCGCCCTCTGCTGCCCCTCTCCTGCTCTCCTCCCGCTATGGCCCTTTAGGCCGCTGACCTCACTCGTCCATCCCTCCTGGGTCCTCCCTGTCCCCGCTGTTTGGGAGGCGATCCACCGGGCCTCTCTGGCCCTTCCCCCCGCCCACTCCTGCCGCGCCCTAGTGGCCATTCTAAGGTATAGCGCTCCCCCTTCTCCTAGTCTCCTCCTAGTCAAGGTGCCTTTTGGTAACTGGGTTTGGTTCTTTAAAGGATTTGAAACTACAGACAGAGGAATACTCTTTTTAGGGTCAAACAAAGACTTTTTTATTTTTTCTATTTAAATCAATTTACTATTCTTGATTTTTTTTAAGACAATATAATATACAAAGAAAAAGTGAAAAAAAATAGTACAGTTAAAAAAAGCAAGAAATAAAAACTTCTCTTCCAGAGATACCCTCCTGATTTACTTTTAAACAATTTATGGAGTTAACAAATATATAATATTTATGTTAAGAAAGATAGAAGCATTGCTTAGGTTCAGGAGATATTCTTTTGTTTATGTTTTTTCTGTCTTTGTGTTTTTCGTTGGAACTCACCACTGGTGTTCGTTCTTTTTTGGAGTTTATTTGTTCCCCTTTCGGAGCTTATGTACGGCAGCGAGATTCAGCGCCGGGGAGGGAGCTTTGGTTGATCAGACTTAGGATTTTGGATTCGCAACCCGTCCACTCTTGGTCTGTTTCAGCTAACTTTATATATCTTGTTTGGGTATTTTGGTACTCCTCCACTCGCTTGACAATTGCTGACATTAGATTTTTGTTGTCTTATTCTGGTTTTACAAAAACTTTCGTCTGCTCCTTTTGGGGTAATTAGCACTTTTGTTGCATACCTCTGTCTGAGTTATTTACTTCTTTAAAAGCGGCGGGGTTATTGTTGGTCATCTAATCAAATTTTGTTTTCATTTTTATCTCCTGTATCTCAGAATGCTGACTTGCTTTGACACTTACAATTAAACTAGTGCTCATTTGACATATTCTGGGTAGGCTTTAACACATCCTTTTGAGTCAAATGAGACACTTTAATTACAATAACTTTATTTCCCTCTGTGCTTGTGGATTTGCTATTTGCTCGTTTTCTATTTGTTTTATTTTCATAAATGTTATAGTTTGTTTTTGGGAAAAATTTTTACACATATAGAATATTCTTATTACAATTATTAATATTATTATTGTACAAATAATCTAAAACTCTTTTTTTGATATCAACATGGATAAAAAGTTTTAAACACTTGCTTTTTGTCGTCTTGTACTTTTTATACTTAATTGTTTTATCTAAATTATGTAATACGTTTACTATTGTTATGGGTGATTCGTTTACGTGTTTTACAGTTTGATTCTTGATTGCTAGCTTAATACATTTTCTAACTTTTAACAAAATGTTCTAATTTCGTTTCTTTACGTCTAGATTTATAACTTCTATTTTTTGTAAGTTTAGTTTTTGTATTGTGAAATGCTCTACTGGTAATATTACTTGGGTGTCTTGGAAAGTTTGTTTTGTTATGGCTTTCATTTCTTTTGTTAAAAATCGGATCTACGACACTATATTTTGTTCAGTAGTCTTATTGCTTTTTTTAGTGCAGTTGTAACTCATTTGTGTTAAGTTTTATAGTTTGTTTACATTACGAAAAGGTACGGTGACATTCATTTTAACTGGTATAACATAACATTTATTATGCATTATTTTTTTGCTTAACAATTGCTAAATTGAGTCACTACAGTGACAAACAATTAAATGGGTTTGGTTAGAGCTTATGTATTCTTTACATTTATTTGGTAACTAATTAATTTTACTCGTTAATGTGGACACAACTTTTTGTCTATTAAACAATGCTGGTTTACACATCTTGAACTTTTCTGAACTATTACATTAATGCTTAGGTGTAGAAACTATTCTTTTTCTTTATACTTCACTTGTTTCTTTATATCTTTCTTGTTGGTATAATTATTGCTTCTTATCTTATATTAATTCTATGGGATGTTATTTCATGACTGATTTGTGCTGTATCTGGTATTTTGACGAATGGTGCTTTTTTACTTATCCCTCTCTCATCTTTCTTAATTTTTTGCAATAATTTTTTTCTAAAACTACTACTACTACTACTACTGTACAAACTTATGCAATTTAGATTATTTAAATACATAGATATATTGTTACTTTATTCTTGTTTTATCGGCGTTTGTATTAGATATGTTTACAGCTGTATTTACTTAATGTAATAATTTTGCCGTTTCAGCTTTTTCATGGTGACTATTATTTTTCTACTTAATGAATTAATTGCTAACAAATCTGGTTTTACATCCTCCTCCCATTGCTTTAATAATTTTTTTGGTTGCTTATATATCTTCTTTTCTTTTTTCGTGACTTTCATGTTGTGCAATTTATACTATGTTCTATTCTTTCTTTCTTTTTTATATGCTGGTTGCAATCTTATTATTACTCTTCCTGTTTTTGTTGGTTGTAAATTTGAGGGGGGTATTACAACTGTTAATGTTGGAAGGGTTGCATTACTATCTGATGTAGCTAAGGCTGTGGTTCCAGATAGTGGAATTGTTACAAATGTGGTTTGGATCTATGGGTTGTGTGTTTCTGTTGGGTTGCTAATATTAAGCTATACGCCATATAATGGTGTTATGCTAAAGCTAAATAAACTTTGGTTTGGGGCTTGCATGCTTATCATTGTATGGGGGGGAGAGGGGGGAGTGTGCGCTTTCATATGATTTGTTTACTTAATTGTTCATGTTAGCTTTAATACTATACAAGCGGGACATATTCTAACTGGTATCATTTTGTTGAATTATAACTAGAGTTTGATTTACAGGCAGTCCCCGGGTTACGTACAAGATGGGGACTGTAGGTTTGTTCTTAAGTTGAATTTGTATGTAAGTCGGAACTGGTACATACTGTAGGGGAAACTCTAGCCAAACATTTCTCCAGAGCTCAGTTTTATTCTCCCACACCTCACTTCCCTCAGTCCTTTATTCTCAAGCTGAGGTGTCTGCTGAGAAAAGCCGCTCCGCGTCTCCCTGGTCCGCTGGGGGGAAGCAGCGAGTGCGGGGTTGCCTCACCCCGTTTGTAAGTAGGGATCCGATGTAAGTCGGATCCATGTAACCCGGGGACTGCCTGTACTTCTTCTTTCCTAGTGGGGGTGGTATAGTTTATTTTACACACTTGCCACTGGGCTGGTTTGTTAGCTAATTTAGTTTGGGTGGTGGTGGTGTTTTTGACTTGGGTCTAGTTTTGTTGTAATGGATCATACTTACTATTTAAGCTGGTCTATCTTGCACTGTTAACGTGATTTTTAGTGATGATGAACAACTTGTAATATATAATCTTGTGGAACTGTTAATTTCATTCTTTACTACTTAGCTAATTATGGTGTGCTAATCTTTTTCTTGTTTTTGTTGTGATTACATAGGTGAATGGTAACTTTTTTGGTCTTTCTAATGCTACTCTTTTCTCTTTATTTTTCGTTGGCTATACAATCTATATTTTTTCTCTTTGCTTTATAGGAGGGCTTTTTTTAGTTTGGTTGCTGCTTGGGTTTTATATCTGGCTGTCGGCTTGTATGTTCATTTACATTTAATAAAACTGTATCTAATACTAGGTGTTAACCTTTAAAGGTGCTATTTTTAGTTGCTGTTTTAAGGTATCAGTTTTCTTTTCTGCTACTTTGTTGGATTGAGGATGGTATGGGAAATTTAAATGCTATGTTATGCCTTTTTCTATGGACTATTGTTCTAATTTTTTTACTTCTAAATGGTGGGCTTCTATCTGATTGTATTATTTGTGGGCGTCTTTAAGCTGCTATTATTTTTTCTAAGGCTTTTAGTATGTGTTTTGCTTTTGGTTTTTTAAAAAGGAATTACTATAGTACTCTGATTTCTTAACTCTACCACAACTACTCGCTTTGGGTATTGTTTAGCACTCGGTAATGGTCTTATTATAAATCTGTTTGCTAATGGTTTCCTGGTTTATGATATTCTGGGTTATATGCTTTATTAGGCATATTTTAGCTGATTTATACGTTTAGTATTGTGGCAAATTTTACAGGCTTTTATGTATTTTTTCATGTTCTTTTATTTTAATTCTTGATTCTCTTCCTGTATATTGCTTTATCTATTCTCTTTCTTTTTGTGTCTTCAAAGTGGCTTGTGTATTCATGTAAGTATTTTATGAATGGATTTACTTCTTCTTTTTCTTTGTTTTTTTCTACTAACACTTTAAATTCTTGCAATTCTTTATCTAGTTGTTTGTGGTTAGTGTTGTATCTTTCTTTATGGCTAGGGATATGTTTTACTGATGTACCACTTACGTGATTTCTGATGATGGTCTATATTTCTCTCCACCCTGCATGTGTTTCAATGTCTGTGTTCTTTTTTAACAGTCTTTTTATACCATACATACTATCTATGCTTAATTTTTATGGTGACTTTCTTGTGTATGTTGTAATCTTATTCTAACTTTTTCTACTTCTGCTTCTTTTCTTTTAACACAATAAAGAACTTGTTTTCACATTTGGTACAGTAATATCTTGCTTTTGTTTTTCCCCCTTTCATGCTTTTATCTGTTAATATCTAGGGTGTTTCTGTTATTCTTGGTGTAGCTTTTGGGGCTTTAGGGCATTACATTTTTTCTTAGTTTAACATTTGACTAACTAGCTCGCTATAATACAGTTTTTCTTAAGTATTTGTCTGGCTTTCAAAGTTTGGTGGTATTATTTTTATGGTAAGCTATGCTACAGCTGACACTTTTGGAGTGTGTAAAGTAAGACTTACACTTGTCATTAAAAAAGTACTTATCTTTTATTTTATTAAACTTATAATAGTTTTCTATATTCACTATAATGTTTTGGGGGTTTGTTAAATTGCAAAATCAATTTATCTACTTTTTCTTGTTTTTCTCTTTGTGTTACCCACTCTTCATTCTAGTTAATTTGTAATTCTCTTGGGGGTTTCTTAGGGTCTTACTTTTTTAATAGAGTGGGGTGTTACAAATTTTGGTTTAATTCTATTAAGGCTGCTTGGGCTTTTTCATTGTAGATAATTAAATCTTTCTTTCTTTCTTTTTAATAATTTCAATAAGGGTTTTATTTTATGTCTTAACTGTTGAATACTTGCTTCATTATAATTTACTATGCTTAAAACTTCTTGTAGCTGTTTGTGGGTTTTCGGAGGGTTATTTAACTACTTACTTACACCATTGGGGTAAGTTGTACTTATTGTTTTATTTTCTATCACTTGAATTCTTAGAAGGGAGTATTTACTTTGGGCTATAGTTACTTTTCTTTCGTTTATTTGCTATCTTTGAGTGGTTAAGTGTTCTATAGCTTCTTGTGTCTTGTCTCTTCTTAAAAGGTCATCTACATAGTATATTATTCGGGGATCTTGTTCTTAACTTTGTTGACTAAGGGTATACTTTATGGCATCTGTTGCTAATGTGCTGGTGAATTTTTATAACCTTGGGGGTAATGCGTTCCACCTATAGTATTTTCTTCTAATTGAAAAATTTAAGGTTCTTTTTTATAGGTATACTATAAAACATATCGTTTAAATCTATTAGTGCTCTTTATTTTAATTCTTCTTTTTCTTTTAAATATTGTTCTATAGTTGGTTTGTTTTAGGGGGGGTGGTGGTAAAGGCAACTGGTTGTATTGCTTCATTTATTTTTCTATAATCTCTTTTTTCTTTTTTTTTGGTATTCTTTATGCTGGACTTTTATATTGGGTGTGTAATACTTGTTTAATTTATTAGTAACTCTTTTAATGACTGATTAATGGGTTCTTTTCTTTCTGCTTTTGTTGGTATACTATTCACCTTTTGTGACATGTAATTTTTCATTGGATATTTGTATTGATAATACTGTTTTTAAATTCTGTCGTATTGTTGGATTCTGTATTATTATATTTATGCTTAGTATATTCTTTTCTTTTAGTACTACTGTGGTTTTTGTTACATTCTGTTTTTGTTTTACTTTTATTACTTCTGGTTGATACATTTTATCTTCATTTAGTCTTGACGTTCATATTTTACGTTTTCTTTTTTAATGTGGTACTTTTGCTTCATTTATTATGGTTATTTGGGCTTTTGTATCTAATAACTATTTAAATTGTTCATAATTCTTGGTGTTCTAATTTAATACTTCAGCACTTATATAAATTCTATTATCTTTTTTTCTTGGATTGTTTCGGGGCTTCTGCTACTCGTTTTTTGATTTAGAGAATTTTTGTCTATTCCTGCTATCTTTTTTTTTTCTATTGCTGCTTGTTTCTGTTCTTGGGGCGTTATCTTTTTAAAATCTGGTTTACTGTATCTATTTCTTAACAGAAAACTAAATATGGCTTTTTCTTCTGTGTTTGGGTCTTTCCCCTTCTTCGGGGTTTGGAAATTTTCGCACGTTTTACGCGTGTCTCTCGGGGGATCGTATGTTGGTGCTGAGGTATGTTTGCGTACTACTTTTAAATCATTTATAGTTTCTAATATTCCCCAAACACTAGTCTTTGTTAGGGCTGTTGGCTACAATTTTAGGCTTTGGTTTCTTTCGTTCTCTTCTACTCTTTGCTATACTGTTTGTGGTGTTACTTTGTCTTCTTGTTATCAGACCTGGATCTTGTATATATTTAAATTGGTGAGGATCAGCTCTCTGTGCTGCTGTTAACTGTTTTTGGCTTTTTTCAACTAGTGCTAAAGTACACGGACCCCTTTAGTTGGATCTCATTTGTCGGCAGTTAAATATTTTCTTTTCTTTTTTTTAGCATATTTTATAAGGTCTTCTAGTACTTGTTAGTTGTTTGACTTGGCAATTTTAATATTTCTGGGCTACTTCTATTTCGGTACGGATCTGTCGCGTATCGGCTGTTCTTTCTAATATGTTTTGCAGTTTTTTCTAATTTGTTTCTTTAGATGGGGTTTTTTGTGTTACGTCTGGTAATAGTATTTTGCAATCTTTTAACTTTTATTTTGCTAGATCATTATTAGCTATTAAACATCTTAACTTTGAACATGTTACATGTAGGGTTATAGGTATGATTTTTTTCCCCTATTGCTAGAAGTGCTCTTATTTTGAGCATGTTTTTCTTCCCTTTCATCTTTATTACGATAGAACTAGTGGTTGAGAGGTTTTATACCTTCTGTTTTGTTTAACTTATCAAAAGGGCATCTTCTGCTCTTGTCAAATCCTGTTCGTGACGCCATTTTGGTAACTGGGTTTGGTTCTTTAAAGGATTTGAAACTACAGACAGAGGAATACTTTTTTTTTTTTTTTTAGGGTCAAACAGATTTTTTCTATTTACTTTATAATTAATTTTCTATTGAAATCAATTTACTATTTTTGATTTTTTAAGACCATATAATATACAAAGAAAGTAGAAAAATAGTACAGTTAAAAAAAAAAAAAAAAAACCCCAAGAAATACTAACTTCTCTTACAGATATACACTCCTGATTTACTTTTAAACAATTTATGGAGTTAACAAATATATAATCTTTATGTTAAGAAAGATAGAAGCTTTGCTTAGATTCAGGAGATATTCTTTTCTTTGTTTTTTCTTTCCTTAGATTTTTTGTTGCAACTTACGACTGGTGTTCGTTCTTTTTTTAGAGTTTATTTGTTCCCCTTTCGGAGCTTATGTACGGCAGCGAGATTCAGCGCCAAAGAGGGAGCTTTAGTTGATTAAATTTAGTTTTTTAGATTCGCAACCCGTCCACTCTTAGTCTGTTTCAGCTAACTTGTTTTAGTATTTTTAGTACTCCTCCACTCGCTTGACAATTGCTGACATTAGATTTTTGTTGTCTTATTCTGCTTTTACAAAAACTTTCGTCTGCTCCTTTTGAGGTAATTAGCACATTTGTTGCATACTGCTGTCTGAGTTACTTACTCGTTTAAAAGCGGCGGGGTTATTGTTGGTCATCTAATCAAATTTTGTTTTCATTTTTATCTCCTGTATCTCACAATGCTGCCTCTCTTTGACAGTTACAATTAAACTAGTGCTCATTTGACATATTCCAAGTAAGCTTCAACACATCCTTTTCACAGTAGGCAAAAGAGACGGCCCTTTTCTCTTTGACACGCTTCTTCTGTCTGCAGTGCCCGCGAGCTCCTAGAGCTGCCCTGTCCCTGCTTTTCAGCGTCTGTGTCCACCAGGGCAGCATAGCACGCACTCCTTTTAGTCCTTTTCTGCCCCGGGTGCCCCTTCGCACTCTCTCCTTCCGCTCTGGCCCCAAGTGCCCAGCATATAGGTGGGCCTCTTTGCCCCCTTAGCCGCATAAACACCTCCTCTCCTCCCGCTATGGCCTTTTAGGCCCTGGACCTCACCCGTCCCTCCTTGAGCCTCGGCTCTCCCTAGCGTCTTGTGAGGCCGAGGAAGTGTCCTCTGCTGAGCCCTGGTGACCATTCCGCAGTTTGGCCTCCCCTTTTTCCTATTGCGCGCCCCCCCCCCCCCCCTCCGGGGCCGGTACCCGTGATGCGGGTCGGGCGCTTGCTTGCCCGCTCGGCTCGTCCCGGCTGTCTGTATTGCCCCCTTCTTCAGCGTGGCCGCCCCTAATTCCCCTGGGACCTTCTGCCTCCTGCAGTGGGCTTTACGCGGTAGAGCTGCCCTTTTTCCCCTCCTCGGAGTCAACGGGCAGTAGGGGCCGCGGACTGGGGGGGGGGGGGGGGAAGGGCAGCTCTACTGCACGAGACCCAGTGTGGGATAGAGAAGGCGAAAGGGGAGTTTAGGGGCCAGGTGTGCTGCATGACGGGGCCATAGAGGCGGCGGCGGCGGCAGTGTCCGTGTTGCCTGACGGCCACTAGGGAGCCGCTTGGCGCCCTCTAGTCCCTTTTCTGGACCCAGTCCCCTTTTGGCTTCCCCATGCCCCTGTCCTCTGCTGCTCCGAGTGCCCGTTACGCCGTACAGGCTCCCCTTTGCCCGCTTCCCTTCTCGGCTCCAAGCTGCTGTTCCTTGGGCGTGGCCCGGGCCTCCTCTTGGCTGCCCTGCATCCATGCTCCTCCTAAGGGGTGCTGTACGGTGTCGGTGCCCTTCCCTCTCCTGAGTCTCCTTAATGCTTCCTCCTTTCATACGGTAGGGCTGCCCCTTAGACACTCTCTCCCTCTTCAGTACTGCTGCCTGGCTTTCCCCTCAGGCCCTGTGTGCATTATAGCTGCCCGCGTGGGCCTTGCCTGTCGCCTTGGCCCCTAGTGCCCGTTGTACAGGTGTGGCCGTTGGGTTGCCCTCTGCTGCCCCTTAGGCTGGGCAGCGGCCCCTTTCCTGCTCTCCTCCCGCTATGGCCCTTTAGACCGTTGACCTCACCCGTCCATCCCTCCTGGCTCCTCGCCTGTCCCCGCTGTTTGGGAGGCGAACCACCGGGCCTCGCTGGCCCTTCCCCCCCACTCGCTTCTGCCGCGCCCTAGTGGCCATTCTAAGGTATAGCGCCCCCCTTCTCCCGTGTCCCCTTTCCCCCAGTTGCCACCAGGGCAGGATAGCACGCACTCCTTTTAGTACTTTTCTTACCTAGGTGCCCGTTCCCTCTCTCCTTCCACTCTGGCCCCTAGTGCCCGGCATAGAGGTCTGCTTAGTAGGCAGCAGGGTAGCACCATCATGCCATTTTTGAAGGGTTTTTTTTTTTGGTCTCTCGTGCTCTTTTCCCCTGTACTTTTCTTCCTTCCTTTTCTCCCTACTCTAATGGGTCATGATAGTGTGTCAGGTGCCCTTCCTTCTCCTCAGTCTCCTAAGGGTTAAGTTCTTAGCACATGTTTTCAGCCCAGTGCCCCATTACTAGATTTTAAAGGGAGCAGCCAGATAACTGCTGCGTCCACAGGGGGTTGTGTACGTAGGAGCCGATGTGAGGTGTGAAATGAAAGCTTATGTTCTAATGATTCTGTGTGTGCGGTTCATGTACTTGTATGATGTCTATATGTTGAATTATGGATATGGACTTTGTGCTGATACTGGCCTGAAGTGCCTTTTTATAGGGACGGATGTCCAGTCAATGACTCTGGTAATTAGCAATGGCTCTCAAGGTGCCCAATACACACTTGCAGAATGTGTCTGGGACCGTCAAGCCAGCCAATATCATAGCTTGTGACATGAGACTAAGGGATAGGTCACTTGGCCATGTCACCTGCTCCAGCTTGGAAGATACCAGGGGAGAATATAAAACGCCATGAGGTGGACTGCATCTTGCCTTCAAATCTGCTACTGATTCCAGATGCAGCCTTGCCAGGAACAGCGAGACTGGAAGACTTGTTGGCCCATCCTGACATAGGATGTAAACCAGAGACTTTTAAGATAGCAGTTTGTGACATGTCTGCCTGGAGCCTGCATTGAGAATTTGGTGATTCAATGCATGTAATGTATTCTCCTTAACAACCTTACTCTCGTGCTTTTCTTTCTTTTATTAATAAACCTTTAGGTTTTAGATTCTGAAGGATTGGCTCAGCGTGATCTTGTGGGTAAGATCCGAAGTATAAACTGACCGGGGATTTGTGGATGGTTCTTTGGGACTGGAAAGACCTGTTTGGGGTAGGTGAGATTTGGTTCTATCACCCCCTCACCTGTGTGCAGACTTGGGGCTGATTGTGGCGCACGGAGAGTTGGGGTGTCAGAGGGGTTTTGCTCTTGAGGTTTCCTGCTGTGGTTGGATTGGCAGCTGAAGTGCTCTGCCTGACTGGTATATGACCTGTTTGCAAATAGTCTCCAGTCTGGGGCTGTAATGAGCCGCCCTGGGTTTTGAGCAATTCGCCCTCAGTGGATGCCCTCAGCAGTGCCCAGACCCGGCCTGGTCCATCACGCCCATTGAGTATTTTAGGAACCGCTTTATCCTCTGCAGTCTAGTCCCAAATGTGACCGTTTGCATTCCGTAATAGGTCTTAAGTAATGTTGCCATTGGCTTTTGCTTGTTGCCTGAGGAGGAGACAAAGGCCGTATGTTCCTTCAGAATACCCAGTGTAACACGTGAAAGCAAGGCCAGTTTTTTAAGTCTGTCTTCATATAGGTACTGTTGTATAGATTTTCTGCCTTGTTGTTTGTCTGCACTCTTTCTAGTTTGTGATCGTCTTCAATGAAACGTAGTTCCAGAAACTGGATGCCATATTGAAATGGACGCCTGATTGCTGAGGACTGGAATAGAAGAATTATGGTAAGTCTCCCACTATTCACTGCGTACGTCTTCTGCCATTAGTGCTTTTTAGGAGATATAGCTGCCCCCTTCTGCTACTCCCGGTTCCCCGATAAAAGATATAACCTCCTCTTTTCCCTATTGATTGTAATGTGTCCTAATGCCAACAGGAGCTGGAGCTGTCCCCCTACTCCTTGTGCCCGTTTTTGAATATGGCCTCTCCCTCTCTCTTTTCATTGTGGGATCCTTCCTCTTCAGTAGGAAGCCTTGCCATCTAACATTTCGCTGTTGGTTCTGTTTCCACATACACACACACACACACAGCTGTTCTGGACTTAGCATCTTGACTCACAAAGGTACTTAGACACAAACTCAGGAGTTGAAGTGTGAATCTGAATTCAGGTGTCTAAATTCCAGTTTTACTCTGCCACTGAACCTTATAGGCACCTAAGTTGACTTGGCGCCTGAGCTTTCAGAGTAGATGTTCCCCGCAAGCCTATCTTTCTGATTCCTCACAGATGATAGATCACCTCACTAGCACTCCAGATGCCTATTGCCCATCAAAACCCCAATGGAAAACAGGAGTTCACCTGCCAATTGCACATGTGGGGGCCCATCTGAAAAGTTGGTTCCTAGGCCGTTTTGCATTCATAATCTGGGCAGCGAAGACTGTATCACCATCGGCTTTACAAGCCAGGGGTCAGTGCTCTCCCCAAACTGAGAGTTTAAGGTTCAGTTCTCCCCTTTGCCTGGTTCTCAGGCTAGTGTCATTCTGAGGCGGTGTCTACACTAAAATTAAGTTCAATGGCTGTGGACATACCCAGTCACTGTGTCGGTGCAGTACATCCTCACTAGCAGTGCTAGCATTGATGCAGAGCGCAGTGCACCGTGTGACAAAGGACATTTGTCCCAGGTTTTGTCACCGTGCCTGTGACCTGCACAGCACAGGCAGATACATGACCCTGGTCGCCCTGGCAACCACAATCCAAGGGCCCTCACCAGCCTTGTTAATGTTAGTGAGTGTGATATGTTCTTACTGTTTTCCTTTAATCCTAGATAATGGGCCCAGGACCCAAGGATCATCACGCCAGCTTGAGGCGGCATCGTCCTCCTGTATACGCATCATAACTTTTTTAGACAAAAGTTGCCATTGAATTGTCTGGCTTTTTTTGTTTGGTTTACTTAGCTTGTTAGGAATAACTACCTGTATTACTGATAAGAAGTTTAATTGGCGATGGGCGGAGTTGCTGTGTAACCTTCATAGTAGATTGGCTTATGTGCTCATTTGGTCTTGCTGCTAGAACCTATGGAATTGCTTGCCCTCCGTCCGCCGCGCCCCTCCTCCCCGATATAATGTATTGTAATGTTTTGCTTAACCAGTGTGTTCCAGCTTAACCCCTGGTTCTCGCTCGACCAGTGCTGTGTGTAATAAATCCTCCGACTTGTTTTCACCACATCCAGAGTGTTGAGACCTTATTCCTAACAAGTAGCTACATCTACTTGAGCTGTGCCGGAAAGGTGCCCTCGAGCCCAGATCCCACACTCCTGCACCCTCCTTCCTGCCCAGACTCCATATGTACACTCCAACTCCTGCCCAGACCCTCCACACTCCTGCAACGGTCCCTATTTCCAGACTCTGCAGCCCCATCCCGCTCCTGCACCCTTCTTCCTGCCCATAACCCTGCACCACCACACTCTAGCACCCTCTCACGCCCAGACCCCACACCTTCCCCCCCCCCAGCCTGCTCCTGAACCCTCTCTCCTGCCCGCATTCTATGTTCCTGGCTCGCGCCCCCTCCCCCCCGCCAGACCTTGCTCTGGCAGCACACGGAGCCCCCCTCATTTTTGATCCCATCTTAGACACTAGCAGGGCCCCACAACTTCCACTAGCCCCAGCCTAAGGCAGACTTTTGAAAAACATGGTCAAAAAGTATTGCTTGTTTGCCATTGATATCGGGGTGGGAGTAAACTGCATCATGAGAGGTCTAAGGCAGGTTCCAATAACCCCTGTGACAATGTGCAAGTCTCATAAGGTTTTGCAAGTCTTTCCTACAATTGCTTGCAGCTAGGGTGTGTGGCTGGCTTGGGGGGGGGGGGAGAAGAAGTCATGTTCCCACCAAGATTTTTCCATCCCTGAGCAGAGTGAGTTTTGTCTTGTGTGCCAATATTGAGGTCACATGTGCTTGTTCAGACCTGTGCCACCCTCCTCATTAATGTATATCTTAGTATATATTTTAAATTGTTATATAAGCAGGAATACTCCAACAAGGGATAGTTAAAAATGGGGGGGGGGGGGGGGGAGAGGGGGCTAAAGTTGTTGAGCAAGAAAAAGGACACCAAGAGTTAAATTAAAAAAAAATATATTAAAAAAGTATGGCCCCTTTAAGAAATGCTTTTGAGGCTTTTTGGCCCTAACAGGTTGCTTGTCTTCCTGTGCTGGGACAGGACAGCTCCCCTGTGGAACCAGGTAAGCCCCTGGGGTTTTTGTCTCCTGGCCAGAAAATACCAGACACTTTAGGTATTTTAAAATACCTAAGTCCGGTGTTGTCTGATTTTTTTGCCAGACGGGTGAAAATACCAGGTGGTCAGGTTCAATACCAGACACCTGGCAACCCTACACCATTTCGCCAACACCACCCCCATCTGAGCCCTGCCGCCATCCTGACCTTGCTCCTCTGCCCAGCAGCTTCCTGCTATGGGCTCCTGTGTGGGATACACTTGCCTTCTCCGTTGGAGCTTTCCCAGCGGCGTGGGGTCCATGCGGCCTGACCTGTGTGCAGCTAGGCAGCCACCATGGGGCTCTGGCACCAGCTCCAGCCTTGGAGAAGTGCTGAAGCTGGGGCAGGGCCGCATGATGGGAAACTGCCCTGTATGCCAAGTCCGGAGCTCAGGTGGTGGCTTGGCTGTTCCTGGGGCTGCAGTGTTGTTTTTAGCAGTTCAAATTAATCAGGATGCTATAGTTCCTGTCTCCTGGCCCCGCTTAAAGCCGCAGGCACCCTGACTAAGCCTTGTGGCAGGAAGCAATACAGCCTAATAGACACACAGGGGTGCAAGGGTGTTGAGGCTGTCATGTTACTGGATTTTAAGGGGATCAGACAGGTCACTGCTGCATCCATGGGGGGGGGGGGGGAGACGGACGGGACGGGACGTGTTTGCCCCCAAAGCCTGTACAAAGGGGGCCCAATGAGGTGTCAAATTAAAGTTTATGTTCTATTAATTCTGTATGTTCATTTACTTGTATGATATCTGTATGTGGAATTTTAAATATGTATTCTGTGCTTCTACTGGAAGATTGTCTGAGACAGATCAAAGGCCCAGGAAAGTTCAGTCAGTAACCATGCTAATTAGCAAGGCTCTCAGAGAGGCCAATACACGCGTGAAGAATGTGTCTGGGACCTGCAAACCAGCCGATAGCATGACTGCTGACTTGGAACACAAGGATAGGTCACTGAGCCATGTGACCTGCTCCAGCTTTGAAGACACCAGGGATGGATATAAAAGGCACGCTCCATCTTCCCTTGAATTCCGCCCCGATCTCCGATGCAGCCTTGTGAGGAATACTGAACCGGGAAGAATCTTTCACCCATAGGATGTACACCGGAGACTTTTAAGATAGCAGTTAGCAGAGATGTTACAAAGAGCCTGCACCGAGAACTCAGTGATTCGGCGCATGTAATGTATCCTCCTTAACAACCTTGCACTCATGCTTTTTTCTTTTAATAATAAACTTTTAGATTCTAAAGGATTGGCTCAGCGTGATCTTGTGGACAAGATCCAAAGAGCAACTGACTGGGAATTTGTGGCTGGTTCTTTGGGACAGGAAAAAGGGGTTCTATAATCCCTCACCTGGGTGTTAAGCCTGGGGCTGATTGTGGCATAGAGAGAGCTGGAGTGCATGAGCCGTTTTTCTCATGAGGCTTCCCGCTGGTGGGATTGGCAGCTGAAGCGCTGGGTGTTCAAGGGTTTGTGGCCTATTTGGGAAGGGTCTCCAGCCAGGGACTGCAAGGAGCCCTGAGGATCTGGCCCGGTCTAGAACAGGCTCAGAGTCAGCAATACAGGCTCATGAGCGCTAGGGGACCTAATGGTGTTGCGTGCTGACAGCAATACAGGCTAATGGTGTAAGGGGCTCAGATAGCAATACAGCCGACTAGGCACAAAGGTATTGGAGGCTGACACGGCAATACAACCTAAGGAGCACTCGGGGACCCGATGGCGATACAGGCTTATGGGCAAAAGGGGACGCACTGGTGTTGGGGGCTTAGAGACAGCAGTACAGACTAATGGGCACGCATTTCCGTAATAGTGTTGGGGGCTCAGTCAGCATTACTGCTTCACGGGCATGATGGTTTTTGGGGACTCTCACGGAGCAATAAAGCCTAGTGCGCACAAGGGGGCACAATAGTGCTGGAACCTGAAACCGCAATACAGCATAATGGGTGCAACGGTGTTAGGTGATGAGAGCCAGCAAAGCATCCGAATACCCACGAGGGGGCAAAATGCTGTTAGGGGTTCAGACAGCAATACAGACTATGGGACACTGGAGGGGGGCGAAATGGTGCTGGGGCCTCAGTGGTAGCAATGCTGTCTAATGGGCACACGAGGGGCAGTGTTTTTAGGTGCTCAGAGACAGCAATACTGTCTAATGGGCACAAGGGGGCGCAATGGTATTAGTTGATCAGAGACCGCAATACAGCCACATAGGCAGAAGAGGGCGTAATGGTGGTGTGACCACAGAGACAGCAATACAGGAAAATGTGCACAAGAGGGCGCAATGGTGGTAGGTGATCAGAGCGAGCAATACCGTCTAATGGGAGTAATGGTGTTGGGGGCTGAGACACAGCAATACAATGTCATGAGCACGAGGGGGCGCATTAGTGTTATGTGGTCAGACAGCAATGGAGGCTGATTCACGCTGGGGGGGGGGGGCTGCAATAGTGCTGCGGGCTCAGTGATAGCAATACAGACTAATGGGCACAAGGGGGCGCAATGGTGTTAGCTGATCAGAGACAGTAATGCAACCTCATGGGCAGAAGAGGGCGTAATGGTGTTCTGGGCACGAACAGATAAGTAATAGGGGGCGGAATGCTGTTGCGGGCTGAGAGAGACCAATACAGCCTCATGGGCACAAGGGGGCGCAGGGGTGTTGGGGAGGCTCAGACGGCAATACTGTCTAATGGGCACAAGAGGGTGCAATGGTGTTAGCTGACCAGAGAGCAATACCGCCTAATGGGGCGCAATGCTTCTGGAGACAGCAATACGTTCTAATGGACACAAGGGGGCGCAATGGTCTTAGGTGACCGGAGAGAGCAATACAGCCTCATGGGTAGAAGAGGGCGTAATGGTGTTGGGGGCTCTGAGGCAGCAATACAGGCTAATAGGCACTAGGGGTTGCGAGCTGCGAGAGACCAATACGTCCTAGTACTAGCCACAAGGGGGCAAAATGCTGTTAGGGGCTCAGAGACAGCAATACAGACTAACGGGCACGAGGGAGGAGGCGAAATGGTGCTGCGGGCTCAGTGATAGCAATACAGAGACAGCAATACTGTCTAATGGGCACAAGAGGGTGCAGTGTTTTTAGGTGCTCAGAGAGCAATACTTTCTCATTGGCACAAGGGGGAGTAATGGTGTTGGTGGCTGAGAAACAGCAACACTGTGTAACGGGCGCTAGGGGGCGAAATGGTGTTGGGGAGGCTCAGAGACAGCAAAAGAAGGACATGAGCACAAGGGGGCGCCGTAGTGTTATGCGGTCAGACGGCAGTGGAGGCTGATACACACGGAGGGCTGCAAGAGTGCTGCGGGCTCAGTGATAGCAATACAGACTAACGGGCACGGGGGGAGCGAAATGGTGCTGGAGGCTCAGTGAGAGCAATACAGACTAATAGGCGCTAGGGGGCGCATTGGCGTTGCGGGCCGAGGGACAGCAATACAGTCTAAAGGGCACAAGGGGGCGGAATTCTCTTAGGTGCTCAGAGACAGCAATACAGACTAATAGGCACTAGGGGGCGCGTTGGCGTTGCGGGCCGAGGGACAGCAATACAGGCTAACGGCCACAAGGGGGCGCAATTGCCTTAGGTGCGCAGAGACAGCAATACAGACTAATAGGCACTAGGGGGCGCGTTGGCGTTGCGGGCCGAGGGACAGCAATACAGGCTAATGGCCACAAGGGGGCGCAATTGCCTTAGGTGCTCAGAGACAGCAATACAGGATAATGGCCACAAGAGGGCGCAATTGCCTTAGGTGCTCAGAGACAGCAATACAGGATAATGGCCACAAGGGGGCGCAATTGCCTTAGGTGCTCAGAGACAGCAATACAGACTAATAGGCACGAGGGGGCGCGATGGAGTTCCGGACCGAGGGACAGCAATACAGGCTAACGGCCACAAGGGGACGCAATTGCCTTAGGTGCGCAGAGACAGCAATACAGGATAATGGCCACAAGGGGGCGCAATTGTCTAAGGTGCGCAGAGACAGCAATACAGGCTAACGGCCACAAGGGGGCGCAATTGTCTAAGGTGCGCAGAGACAGCAATACAGACTAATAGGCACGAGGGGGCGCGATGGAGTTCCGGACCGAGGGACAGCAATACAGGCTAACGGCCACAAGGGGGCGCAATTGCCTTAGGTGCGCAGAGACAGCAATACAGGATAATGGCCACAAGGGGGCGCAATTGCCTTAGGTGCGCAGAGACAGCAATACAGGATAATGGCCACAAGGGGGCGCAATTGCCTTAGGTGCTCAGAGACAGCAATACAGGATAATGGCCACAAGAGGGCGCAATTGCCTTAGGTGCTCAGAGACAGCAATACAGGATAATGGCCACAAGGGGGCGCAATTGCCTTAGGTGCTCAGAGACAGCAATACAGGATAATGGGCACTAGGGGGCGCGTTGGCGTTGCGGGCCGAGGGACAGCAATACAGGCTAACGGCCACAAGGGGGCGCAATTGCCTTAGGTGCTCAGAGACAGCAATACAGGATAATGGGCACAAGGGGTCGCGTTGGCGTTGCGGGCCGAGGGACAGCAATACAGGCTAATGGCCACAAGGGGGCGCAATTGCCTTAGGTGCTCAGAGACAGCAATACAGGATAACGGCCACAAGGGGGCGCAATTGCCTTAGGTGCTCAGAGACAGCAATACAGGATAACGGGCACAAGGGGGCGCAATTGCCTTAGGTGCGCAGAGACAGCAATACAGGATAATGGCCACAAGGGGGCGCAATTGCCTTAGGTGCTCAGAGACAGCAATACAGGATAATGGGCACAAGGGGGCGCAATTGTCTTAGGTGCTCAGAGACAGCAATACAGACTAATAGGCACTAGGGGGCGCGTTGGCGTTGCGGGCCGAGGGACAGCAATACAGGCTAACGGCCACAAGGGGGCGCAATTGTCTAAGGTGCGCAGAGACAGCAATACAGACTAATAGGCACTAGGGGGCGCGATGGAGTTCCGGACCGAGGGACAGCAATACAGGCTAATGGCCACAAGGGGGCGCAATTGTCTTAGATGCTCAGAGACAGCAATACCGGATAATGGGCACAAGGGGGCGGACTTGCCTTAGGTGCTCCGAGACAGCAATACGGACTAATAGGCACTAGGGGGCGCGTTGGCTTTGCGGGCCGAGGGACAGCAATACAGGCTAATGGCCACAAGGGGGCGCAATTGCCTTAGGTGCTCAGAGTCAGCAATACAGGATAATGGCCACAATGGGGCGCAATTGCCTTAGGTGCTCAGAGACAGCAATACAGGATAATGGCCACAAGGGGGCGCAATTGCCTTAGGTGCTCAGAGACAGCAATACAGGATAATGGCCACAAGGGGGCGCAATTGCCTTAGGTGCTCAGAGACAGCAATACAGGATAATGGCCACAAGGGGGCGCAATTGCCTTAGGTGCTCAGAGACAGCAATACAGACTAACGGGTGGGGGGGGCGAAATGGTGCTGGGGGCTCAGTGATAGCAATACAGACTAATAGGCACTAGGGGGCGGATTGGCGTTGCGGGCTGAGGGACAGCAATACAGTCTAAAGGGCACAAGGGGGCGGAATTGTCTTAGTGGCTCAGAGACAGCAATACAGACTAATAGGCACTAGGGGGCGCAATCGTGTTGCGCGCCGAGAAAGACCAATACAGCCTCATGGGCACAAGAGGGCGCAATGGTGTTGGGGGCTCAGAGACAGCAATCCAGGCTGCCCGACACTCACTAAGGGGTGTAGAATAGTGATAGAAATGTAGCCGTGTTAGTCTGGGGTAGCTGAAGCAAAACGCAGGACAATGTAGCACTTTAAAGACTAACAAGATGGTTTATTAGATGATGAGCTTTCGCGGGCCAGACCCACTTCCTCAGAGGTCTGGCCCACGAAAGCTCATCACCTAATAAACCATCTTGATAGTCTTTAAAGTGCTACATTGTCCTGCATTTTGCTAAGGGGTGTAGAGAGGTGAAAATGGGTTAAGAGGTGTCTATATAGCTAGCACTAAGGGAACGAGCGGCAGGAGTGTGAAATGGAGGCGGAACGGTCCGTGGCTCTGAAACACTCTGACATTTGAGGGCCAAGGCTGTGGCCGTTGGCGAGGGAGTTTGTGGAAGAGAAGCCCGGTGGCATGCCATGCCATGTCCTGGCACTAGGGCTCAATGGCAGGCCTTGCACCGGTAGTTTTCTGCTGTATTTAATGCCGCCTGGCCGTGTGTGACCAAGGGCGGAATTTTGGGCGGGTAGGGGAGGCAGCAGCCGTGCGCTCCGGGAGGCGGCTTGCTCTTCATCCCGTACCCGCACGCTACGGGAGCGAGGGGAACGTAAGCAAGGAACGCAAGTGCTATCCCCTCGCTCCCTTAGCGTCTGGGCACGGGAGGAAAAGCAACCTGCGTCCGTCCCGCCGCCGCCCCCGCCCGCCCGAAATTCCACCCTTGGCTAAATCCCTTAGCTAAATGACCATAAAAAAACCCAGGGACAAACGGCTTTCAGTGACACCGATGTAACTGCTCCAAATCAGAGGAGCTAGTTCAGATTCACACCAGTGTCTGAGGACAAAAAGTCAAGTTGAAAGGACTCCTGCGCTTTGATACGAGAGAACTGGCTCTTCCCTGCAGAGGAAGGCGTGGCTAGGGCACGAGACCTTCACGTGACCGAGAGAGGCGCGAGCAAAGGAGCCAATCAAAGAGAGGCGTCTGAAAGCAGCCAATCAGAGCCTCGCCGGGACATATAAAAGGAGCTGCAGCAGAGGTGAGCGCTATTTGCCGGTGGGGACTCCGAAGGTGAGGCTGGCGTCTGTGATGAGACTTGAGCGCTGCCGTTTTCGTTCCGCTGCTTCGTGAGTATTCCCCTCCCGTTGGGCCTGGAGTCTCCCCTTCGGCTGGGACCCTGCCCTGCATCCCTCACCCGCTCGGCCTAAAAACCCGTGCGCCTGGGGCCTGACTCTGCCTTGGGTGCCGTCCCACATGGGGGCGGCCGGGCCCGCGGCGTCGGGCCGCTTTTCCCCGGGGGCTGCGGGGCGGCCGGGCCCGCGGCGTCGGGCCGCCTTTCCCCGGGGGCTGCGGGGCGGCCGGGCCCGCGGCGTCCGGCCGCTTTTCTCCGGGGGCTGCGGGGCGGCCGGGCCCGCGGCGTCGGGCCGCCTTTCCCCGGGGGCTGCGGGGCGGCCGGGCCCGCGGCGTCGGGCCGCCTTTCCCCGGGGGCTGCGGGGCGGCCGGGCCCGCGGCGTCGGGCCGCCTTTCCCCGGGGGCTGCGGGGCGGCCGGGCCCGCGGCGTCGGGCCGCCTTTCCCCGGGGGCTGCGGGGCGGCCGGGCCCGCGGCGTCGGGCCGCCTTTCCCCGGGGGCTGCGGGGCGGCCGGGCCCGCGGCGTCGGGCCGCCTTTCCCCGGGGGCTGCGGGGCGGCCGGGCCCGCGGCGTCGGGCCGCCTTTCCCCGGGGGCTGCGGGGCGGCCGGGCCCGCGGCGTCGGGCCGCCTTTCCCCGGGGGCTGCGGGGCGGCCGGGCCCGCGGCGTCGGGCCGCCTTTCCCCGGGGGCTGCGGGGCCTCCTGAGCGCAAGGGTCGGAGGTGAGGGCGGATCCTATGTACGTTGCTCTTCACGGTACTGCTCTCTCTCTCTCTCTCCCCTCAGGGTGCTAGGTCCGGCGCTCATTGACTGGCGGGAGTGGAGCGGGGACTTTGCAACTGTACTACATTACAGCTAGGAAGCTCTGGACTTTAGTTTAAGGGGTGGTTGCTGTGCTTAGGGGGCACTAGGAGCAGCAACGTGCACTACGGGAGACTTCCCCTCTTTCGCTCTCTGCTGACTAACAACCAGGGTGGCCACCTCTTTTTTCCTCCTTCCTGCCCCACAATATCACTCTCTGCCTCTGTCTAGTGTGTGTTAGGCAACCTAACATTTTCTCCTTGACTCTCTGCTTGCTGACCTGTGCCTGGTATATTAGAAGTGTATGTCTCTCCTCATCGTCTCGCCTTTATCTCTGTGCCTCATCTGTTGTATTCAGGAGACTTTGTTCAGTTTAGCTGCCGCTTCCTGCCTATGGAAGCTCTCCTGTCCCTTTGTGCAATCTACCTGCTCCTCCTTCTCCCTTCCGCTCTTGGCTCTCTTCCACCCTAGTGCCCTGTGAAAACTATAACAGCTCTTTTTCCCCCCTTTCACCTCTGCTGGCTTCGTTTCCCCATTAGCTTTATAAGTGCCCCTTTGTCTTCAGTCATTTGCCCCTACTGCCCATTGTGTAGCAAAGCCTTCCATTTCTCCATCTGGTGCCCCTAAAGCCTGTTCCTCGGGATAGCCACCCTTCCTCCCACTCCTGCCTCGGGGGGCGTCCATGAGGCGCATTACCGTCCTTTTCTCCACTTTCCTTTCAGCTGTACTTAGTCCTGGTGTTGAGGTAGTTTGAGCCCCTGTCTCCTCTCAGTTTTTAATGGCCCTTGTGGGCTATAGTTGCCTCTGCTCCCCTTTCACTGTCTGCTGTCCTTCCTGCCCTTTTTGCAAGAGAGCTGCCCCTTTCTTGCCCCCCGTAGCGGCTATGAAATAAGGGCGTCCTTTTCCTGCTTGTTCTTCATTATTGAGCCTATCCTCCCTCGGTCCCCTTTCATCCTCTGCGTGCCCTGGTGGGCGTTAAAATATGGGTTTTGCCGCCTTCTCGCCTCCTCAGTCCGCTGCCCCTACAGCCCGTTGACTCTGAGGAGGGGACAGGGCAGCTTTACTGCATAACGACGCCCCCTATGGCGTGGAGAGGGTAAACGGGGGTGAGGGGCGGGTCTCTGCACAGTGGACACTAGGAGCGGTAATGTAGTAGGAGGGCTCTTTGCCCTCTTGAACTCTCTGCTGCCCCTAGCGTCCATTAGCTTGTAAAGGGGGGGGAAACGGGACAATGGGCCTCACCCCCTGTGCTGTCCCCTAGTGGCCGTTGGGAGGTATAACATGTCTTCCTTCCCTCTTTTGCCCTGAGTGAGGGTTGGTTATGGAGGCTAGGCCGCCCCTGTTTTCTGCCCTGAGTTGTGCCTCTTAGCCTTTCGATCTGCCTTTCCCGCCTTTTGACCCTCTTGCCCCTTTGCTCGACCTTTCCCTGTTGTCCTAGTGCCCGTTGTACTTGAACTGCCTTCTTTTTCCCCTTCTCCCTCTCTGCTCCCCATTGTGCGTGTTACGGCCACCCTCCTCAATTTGCTCCCTCTATTGCTGTTGTGTGGTATACAAGTGCTTTTGCTCGGAGCTGACTATTAACCGGGGTGGCCTACTCTTTTTTCCTCCTCCCCGCCCCGCTATTTCACACTCTGCCTCTGCCTAGTGCGTGTTAGGCAACCTAACCTTTTCTCCTTGACTGTCTGCTCTCCTGTGCCTCTTACGTTAGAAATGTGTCTCTCTCCTCCTCCCCCCCTTTACCTCTATGCCTCATCTGTTGTATCCAGGAGACCTTGTTCAGTTTAGCTGCCGCTTCCTCCCTATAGAAGCTCTCCTTCCCCTTTGTGTGCTTTGTGCAATCTACCTGCTCCTCCTTCTCCCTTCCGCTCTTGGCTCTCTTCCACCCTAGTGCCCTGTGTAAACAATAACAGCTCTCTTCCCCCCTTTCACCTCTGCTGTGTTCGTTTCCCCATTAGCTTTATAAGTGCCCCTTTGTCTTCAGTCATTTGCCCCTACTGCCCATTGTGTAGTAAAGCCTTCCATTTTGCCATCTGGTGCCCCTAAAGCCTGTTCCTCAGGATAGCCACCCTTCCTTCCACTCCTGCCTCGGGGGGCGTCCATGAGGCGCATAACCGTCCTTTTCTCCACTTTGCTTTCAGCTGTACTTAGTCGTGGTGTTGAGGTAGTTTGAGCCCCTGTCTCCTCTCAGTTTTTAATGGCCCTTGTGGGCTATAGTTGCCTCTGCTCCCCTTTCACTGTCTGCTGTCCTTCCTGCCCTTTTTGCAAGAGAGCTGCCCCTTTCTTGCCCCCGGTAGCGGCTATGAAATAAGGGCGTCCTTTTCCCGCTTGTTCTTCATTATTGAGCCTATCCTCCCTCGGTCCCCTTTCATCCTCTGCGTGCCCTGGTGGGCGTTAAAATGTGGGTTTTGCCTCCTTCTCGCCTCCTCAGTCCGCTGCCCCTACAGCCCGTTGACTCTGAGGAGGGGACAGGGCAGCTTTACTGCATAAGGACGCCCCCTATGGCGTGGAGAGGGTAAACGGGGGTGAGGGGCGGGTCCCTGCACAGTGACACTAGAAGGGGTAATGTAGTAAGGAGGGCTCTTTGCCCTCTTGAGCACTCTGCTGCCCCTAGCGTCCATTAGGTTGTAAAAGGAGGGCGTGGGGGGAAGGAACAATGGCCCTCAGCCCCTGTGCTGCCCCCTAGTGGCCGTTGGGAGGTAGAACATGTCTTCCCTCCCTCTTTTGCCATTTGTGAGGGTTGGTTATGGAGGCTAGGCGCCCCTGTTTTCTGCCCTGAGTTGTGCCTCTTAGCCTTTCGATCTGCCTTTCCCGCCTTTTGGCCCTCTTCTCCCTTTCCTCCTCCTCTCCCTGTTGTCCTAGTGCCCGTTGTACTTGGACTGCTTTCGTTCCCCTTCTCTCCTCCCCATTGTGCGTTACCTCCCCCTTCCTCAGTCTACCTGTAGTGTTGTTTTGTGGTATAGAAGTATCTACGCTCTGTGCTGGCTATTAACCGGGGTGGCCGCCTTTCCCTCTCTCCCACCATTTCACTCTCCATCTGCCTACTGCATGTTAGGTAATCTAGGCCTCCTCTCCTGTGCTTCAAAAGTTACGTGTGTCTTCTTCTCCTCCTCCTCCTCCCCCCCCCCCTTCTATGCCTCCTCTGTTGTGTTCAGGAGACTTGGTTTAGTTCAGCCACCACTTTATTCCTGCTTTGAATTCTCTGCTGCCTCTCGTATTGCTTAGACTGTATAAGCGGTCCACCTCCGTCTCCTGCTGCTTCCCCCCAGTGGCCAATGTGAAGAATAGCCTTCTGGGGCTCTGCTCCCCATTGTGTCGGTTATGCAGGATAGGCACGCTTGTTCCTTCCCCTTCTTTTCTGCCCTCAGTGGTGCTCTTTAAGCTTTTTCTACCATCTTAGCCCAAGTGCTTATTGCGCAGTGTAGCTGACGCTTTTAATTTTACCGCTTGTGCCTAGTGTAATTGTGCTTAGTGTCCCCTTGCCCATATACCTTATAGCAGTGGTCTCCAACCTTTCTACACCCGAGATCGCTTTTTAAATCTCCAAACAGGCGAAGATCTACCAGCCTGCCCCTTCCTTGAAGCCCCGCCCTCTCTATTCCCCTCCTGTCCATCACTTGCTATCCCCAGCCCTTACTTACAGACTCTGATAAACAGTTTATTTTTAAATTATGCGATGTTTAAAATTAAAATCATGTGTTTATAGTTATGAAATAAATGTTTTTTATTCATGCTATTTAAATCTAAAATGAAGCATTTATAATTATACATTTTGTGGGGACAGAGTTCTGCGGCGGGGGGCAGGGAAGAGGACAGGGTTCTGCAGCAGGGGACAGAGTGCCAGTGGGGAAAGGTTTCTGCAGCTGGGGACAGGGTGTCAGTGGGGACAGGAATAGAGACAGATTTCTGTAGCTGGGAACAGGGGAGTGGGAACAGAATTCTGTGGCTGGGGAGCGGGGTGCCAGTGGAGGCAGAGAGTCCCCTGCTTCTGCCTCCTCTCAGGATTCCACCCCAGAGGGAAAGCAGCGTGTGCCTGCCCCGGGGCTGAACTCCTCTCTTCTCCCCCCCGCCCGCCCGTGCAGGGAAACCCAGTGCGTGCCTGCCCCGGGGCTGACTCACCCCTCCTGTGTGGTGCAGGGAGCCAATGCTCCCTCCCGCAGTACACCCGGCAGAGCAGCTAGCGCTACTTCGGGAATCGCTGGAAGTGGTGCTAAGCTGCAGCACTACTGTCCATCCCCGGGAAGCCTACACTACCTCCATTTTCACTTTAGGTAGGTAGTGGGGCTTCTCGGGGGTGGGAGGGAAATGGGGGCGGGGCGGACAGGATGCCTCGCTATCGACTGGTCGTGGCCTCACGATTGACCAGTCGATCACGATCGACCTGTTGGTGACCACAGCCTTATAGCGATCTTCTCTGTTTTAAGCTAGTTTTTTTCCTGCATCAGACTTCCTCTAATTGGTCAACATGATGCCTGATGATGGAATTGGCACACAAGCGCTGTGGATGAGAACAAAAGAATTACGGTAAGGCTTCCCTTTCCCTAGTGTTACCATTCCTTCCATGTGTGCTCTTTAGCAGGTATAAATGCCCCTTGAACATGAAAGCATCTGCTACCTATAGCTTCTGTGGCTGACAATATACGCACCCTTTCCTCTCCTTTGATTCTCTTACCCTATTTTCCATTGTGGAATATAACGGCTTCTTTCCCATTATGTGTTTTTGTTGGTCCTCATGCTCTTCCTCAGTGTAGCTGCCGCTTATTTGATTGACGGTCCTCTGCTGTTTGCTCCCCTTAGGAAGAATAAAGATCCCTTACCCACTTTTCTCTTGAAACCTCCTAGTCCCCATTACTTGTACTCAGATTTGCTACCCTTTCCCTCCTTTTCTCTCCCTGGTGTGTTCCGTATTCAATGTTAAGCAGATGATCCTTTCCCTCTCGGCTAATCCCTCATACCCCTCAATGGAGCCAATACCCCCTTCTCACCTTCTATACTTCGATCTGAGCTAGGGAGCATACCTTCCATTTAGATTCCCGCTATGACCTTTTAGGCCATTGAACTCACCCATAAATCCCTCCTGGGTCCTCGCCTGTCGGGCGCTTGCTTGCCCGTTTGGCTCGTCGCGGCTGTCTGTATTGCCCCCTTCTTCAGCATGGCCGCCCCAAATTCCCCTGGGACCTTCTGCCTCCTGCAGTGGGTTTTACGCGGTAGAGCTGCCCTTTTTCCCCTCCTCAGAGTCAACGGGCAGTAGGGGCCGCGGACTGGGAGGGGGGGGGGAAAGGGCAGCTCTACTGCACGGGACCCAGTGTGGGATAGAGAAGGCGAAAGGGGAGTTTAGGGGCCAGGTGTGCTGCACGATGGGGCAATAGAGGTGGCGGCGGCAGTGTCCCATATTGCCTGACGGCCACTAGGCGCAGCAGTCTAGCGAGGGAGCCGCTTGGCGCCCCCTCGTCCCTTTTCTGGTCCCAGTCCCCTTTTGGGCTTCCCCACGCCCCTGTCCTCTGCTGCTCCGAGTGCCTGTTACGCCGTACAGGCTCCCCTTTGCCCGCTTCCTGTCTCGGCTCCAAGCTGGTGTTCCTTGGGCGGGGCCCGGGCCTCCTCTTGGCTGCCCTGCATCCATGCTCCTCCTAAGGGGTTGCTGTACGGTGTCGGTGCCCTTCCCTCTCCTGAGTCTCCTTAATGCTTCCTCCTTTCATACGGTAGAGCTGCCCCTTAGACGCTCTCTCCCTCTTCAGCACTGCTGCCTCGTTTTCCCCTGTGTGCATTATAGCTGCCCGAGTGGGCCTTGGCCTCTAGTGCCCCTTGTAGAGGTGTGGGCCGTTTGGTCGCCCTCTGCTGCCCCTCTCCTGCTCTCCTCCCGCTATGGCCCTTTAGGCCGCTGACCTCACTCGTCCATCCCTCCTGGGTCCTTGCCTGTCCCTGCTGTTTGGGAGGCGATCCACCGGGCCTCGCTGGCCCTTCCCCCCCCCACTCGCTTCTGCCGCGCCCTAGTGGCCATTCTAAGGTATAGCGCTCCCCCTTCTCCTAGTCTCCTCCTAGTCAGGTGCCGCGTAGGTAAGAGACGGCCCTTTTCTCTTTGACACGCTTCTTCTGTCTGCAGTGCCCACGAGCTCCTAGAGCTGCACTGTCCCTGATTTTCAGCGTCTGTGGCCACCAGGGCAGCGTGTAGCACGCACTCCTTTTAGTCCTTTTCTGCCCCTTCCCTCTCTCCTTCCGCTCTGGCCCCAAGTGCCCAGCACATAGGTGGGCCTCCTTGCCCCCTTAGCCGCACAAACACCTCCTCTCCTCCCGCTATGTCCTTTTACGCCCTGGACCTCACCGGTGCCTCCTTGAGCCTCGGCTCTTCCTAGCATCTTGTGAGGCCGAGGAAGTGTCCTCTGCTGAGCCCTGGTGACCTTTCTGCAGTTTAACCTCCCCCGCTTTTTCCTATTGCGCGCCTCCCTCCCCGGGCCGGTGCCCGTGATGCGGGTCGGACGCTTGCTTGCCCGTTTGGCTCGTCCCGGCTGTCTGTATTGCCCCTTCTTCAGCATGGCCGCCCCTAATTCCCCTGGGACCTTCTGCCTCCTGCAGTGGGTTTTACACGGTAGAGCTGCCCTTTTTCCCCTCCTCAGAGTCAACGGGCAGTAGGGGCAGCGGACTGGGAGGGGGGGGAAAAAGGGCAGCTCTACTGCACGAGACCCAGTGTGGGATAGAGAAGGCGAAAGGGGAGTTTAGGGGCCAGGTGTGCTGCCTGACGGGGCAATAGAGGCGGCGGCAGTGTCCCATATTGCCTGACGGCCACTAGGCGCAGCAGTCTAGAGAGGGAGCCGCTTGGCGCCCCTTCGTCCCTTTTCTTGTCCCAGTCCCCTTTTGGGCTTCCCCACGCCCCTGTCCTCTGTTGCTCCGAGTGCCCGTTACGCCGTACAGGCTCCCCTTTGCCCGCTTCCCGTCTCGGCTCCAAGCTGGTGTTCCTTGGGCGGGGCCCGGGCCTCCTCTTGGCTGCCCTGCATCCATGCTCCTCCTAAGGGGTGCTGTACGGTGTCGGTGCCCTTCCCTCTCCTGAGTCTCCTTAATGCTTCCTCCTTTCATACGGTAGAGCTGCCCCTTAGACGCTCTCTCCCTCTTCAGCACTGCTGCCTCGTTTTCCCCTGTGTGCATTATAGCTGCCCGAGTGGGCCTTGGCCTCTAGTGCCCCTTGTACAGGTGTGGGCCGTTTGGTCGCCCTCTGCTGCCCCTCTCCTGCTCTCCTCCCGCTATGGCCCTTTAGGCCGCTGACCTCACTCGTCCATCCCTCCTGGGTCCTTGCCTGTCCCTGCTGTTTGGGAGGCGATCCACCGGGCCTCGCTGGCCCTTCCCCCCCCCACTCGCTTCTGCCGCGCCCTAGTGGCCATTCTAAGGTATAGCGCTCCCCCTTCTCCTAGTCTCCTCCTAGTCAGGTGCCGCGTAGGTAAGAGACGGCCCTTTTCTCTTTGACACGCTTCTTCTGTCTGCAGTGCCCACGAGCTCCTAGAGCTGCACTGTCCCTGATTTTCAGCGTCTGTGGCCACCAGGGCAGCGTGTAGCACGCACTCCTTTTAGTCCTTTTCTGCCCCTTCCCTCTCTCCTTCCGCTCTGGCCCCAAGTGCCCAGCACATAGGTGGGCCTCCTTGCCCCCTTAGCCGCACAAACACCTCCTCTCCTCCCGCTATGTCCTTTTACGCCCTGGACCTCACCGGTGCCTCCTTGAGCCTCGGCTCTTCCTAGCATCTTGTGAGGCCGAGGAAGTGTCCTCTGCTGAGCCCTGGTGACCTTTCTGCAGTTTAACCTCCCCCGCTTTTTCCTATTGCGCGCCTCCCTCCCCGGGCCGGTGCCCGTGATGCGGGTCGGACGCTTGCTTGCCCGTTTGGCTCGTCCCGGCTGTCTGTATTGCCCCTTCTTCAGCATGGCCGCCCCTAATTCCCCTGGGACCTTCTGCCTCCTGCAGTGGGTTTTACACGGTAGAGCTGCCCTTTTTCCCCTCCTCAGAGTCAACGGGCAGTAGGGGCAGCGGACTGGGAGGGGGGGGAAAAAGGGCAGCTCTACTGCACGAGACCCAGTGTGGGATAGAGAAGGCGAAAGGGGAGTTTAGGGGCCAGGTGTGCTGCCTGACGGGGCAATAGAGGCGGCGGCAGTGTCCCATATTGCCTGACGGCCACTAGGCGCAGCAGTCTAGAGAGGGAGCCGCTTGGCGCCCCTTCGTCCCTTTTCTTGTCCCAGTCCCCTTTTGGGCTTCCCCACGCCCCTGTCCTCTGTTGCTCCGAGTGCCCGTTACGCCGTACAGGCTCCCCTTTGCCCGCTTCCCGTCTCGGCTCCAAGCTGGTGTTCCTTGGGCGGGGCCCGGGCCTCCTCTTGGCTGCCCTGCATCCATGCTCCTCCTAAGGGGTGCTGTACGGTGTCGGTGCCCTTCCCTCTCCTGAGTCTCCTTAATGCTTCCTCCTTTCATACGGTAGAGCTGCCCCTTAGACGCTCTCTCCCTCTTCAGCACTGCTGCCTCGTTTTCCCCTGTGTGCATTATAGCTGCCCGAGTGGGCCTTGGCCTCTAGTGCCCCTTGTACAGGTGTGGGCCGTTTGGTCGCCCTCTGCTGCCCCTCTCCTGCTCTCCTCCCGCTATGGCCCTTTAGGCCCTGGACCTCACCCGTCCCTCCTCGAGCCTCGGCTCTCCCTAGCGTCTTGTGAGGCCGAGGAAGTGTCCTCCGCTGAGCCCTGGTGACCGTTCTGCAGTTTAGCCTCCCCCCTCTTTGTCCTATTGCGCGCCTCCCTCCCCCGGGCCGGTGCCCGTGATGCGGGTCGGACGCTTGCTTGCCCGTTTGGCTCGTCCCGGCTGTCTGTATTGCCCTTTCTTCAGCATGGCCTCCCCTAATTCCCCTGGGACCTTCTGCCTCGTGCAGTGGGTTTTACGCAGTAGAGCTGCCCTTTTTCCCCTCCTCAGAGTCAACGGGCAGTAGGGGCAGCGGACTGGGAGGGGGGGGAAAAAGGGCAGCTCTACTGCACGAGACCCAGTGTGGGATAGAGAAGGCGAAAGGGGAGTTTAGGGGCCAGGTGTGCTGCCTGACGGGGCAATAGAGGCGGCGGCAGTGTCCCATATTGCCTGACGGCCACTAGGCGCAGCAGTCTAGAGAGGGAGCCGCTTGGCGCCCCTTCGTCCCTTTTCTTGTCCCAGTCCCCTTTTGGGCTTCCCCACGCCCCTGTCCTCTGTTGCTCCGAGTGCCCGTTACGCCGTACAGGCTCCCCTTTGCCCGCTTCCCGTCTCGGCTCCAAGCTGGTGTTCCTTGGGCGGGGCCCGGGCCTCCTCTTGGCTGCCCTGCATCCATGCTCCTCCTAAGGGGTGCTGTACGGTGTCGGTGCCCTTCCCTCTCCTGAGTCTCCTTAATGCTTCCTCCTTTCATACGGTAGAGCTGCCCCTTAGACGCTCTCTCCCTCTTCAGCACTGCTGCCTCGTTTTCCCCTGTGTGCATTATAGCTGCCCGAGTGGGCCTTGGCCTCTAGTGCCCCTTGTACAGGTGTGGGCCGTTTGGTCGCCCTCTGCTGCCCCTCTCCTGCTCTCCTCCCGCTATGGCCCTTTAGGCCCTGGACCTCACCCGTCCCTCCTCGAGCCTCGGCTCTCCCTAGCGTCTTGTGAGGCCGAGGAAGTGTCCTCCGCTGAGCCCTGGTGACCGTTCTGCAGTTTAGCCTCCCCCCTCTTTGTCCTATTGCGCGCCTCCCTCCCCCGGGCCGGTGCCCGTGATGCGGGTCGGACGCTTGCTTGCCCGTTTGGCTCGTCCCGGCTGTCTGTATTGCCCTTTCTTCAGCATGGCCTCCCCTAATTCCCCTGGGACCTTCTGCCTCGTGCAGTGGGTTTTACGCAGTAGAGCTGCCCTTTTTCCCCTCCTCAGAGTCAACGGGCAGTAGGGGCAGCGGACTGGGAGGGGGGGGGAAAAAGGGCAGCTCTACTGCACGAGACCCAGTGTGGGATAGAGAAGGCGAAAGGGGAGTTTAGGGGCCAGGTGTGCTGCCTGACGGGGCAATAGAGGCGGCGGCAGTGTCCCATATTGCCTGACGGCCACTAGGCGCAGCAGTCTAGAGAGGGAGCCGCTTGGCGCCCCTTCGTCCCTTTTCTTGTCCCAGTCCCCTTTTGGGCTTCCCCACGCCCCTGTCCTCTGTTGCTCCGAGTGCCCGTTACGCCGTACAGGCTCCCCTTTGCCCGCTTCCCGTCTCGGCTCCAAGCTGGTGTTCCTTGGGCGGGGCCCGGGCCTCCTCTTGGCTGCCCTGCATCCATGCTCCTCCTAAGGGGTGCTGTACGGTGTCGGTGCCCTTCCCTCTCCTGAGTCTCCTTAATGCTTCCTCCTTTCATACGGTAGAGCTGCCCCTTAGACGCTCTCTCCCTCTTCAGCACTGCTGCCTCGTTTTCCCCTGTGTGCATTATAGCTGCCCGAGTGGGCCTTGGCCTCTAGTGCCCCTTGTACAGGTGTGGGCCGTTTGGTCGCCCTCTGCTGCCCCTCTCCTGCTCTCCTCCCGCTATGGCCCTTTAGGCCGTTGACCTCACTCGTCCATCCCTCCTGGGTCCTCCCTGTCCCCGCTGTTTGGGAGGCGATCCACCGGGCCTCTCTGGCCCTTCCCCCCGCCCACTCCTGCCGCGCCCTAGTGGCCATTCTAAGGTATAGCGCTCCCCCTTCTCCTAGTCTCCTCCTAGTCAAGGTGCCTTTTGGTAACTGGGTTTGGTTCTTTAAAGGATTTGAAACTACAGACAGAGGAATACTCTTTTTAGGGTCAAACAAAGACTTTTTTATTTTTTCTATTTAAATCAATTTACTATTCTTGATTTTTTTTAAGACAATATAATATACAAAGAAAAAGTAAAAAAAAATAGTACAGTTAAAAAAAGCAAGAAATAAAAACTTCTCTTCCAGAGATACCCTCCTGATTTACTTTTAAACAATTTATGGAGTTAACAAATATATAATATTTATGTTAAGAAAGATAGAAGCATTGCTTAGGTTCAGGAGATATTCTTTTGTTTATGTTTTTTCTGTCTTTGTGTTTTTCGTTGGAACTCACCACTGGTGTTCGTTCTTTTTTGGAGTTTATTTGTTCCCCTTTCGGAGCTTATGTACGGCAGCGAGATTCAGCGCCGGGGAGGGAGCTTTGGTTGATCAGACTTAGGATTTTGGATTCGCAACCCGTCCACTCTTGGTCTGTTTCAGCTAACTTTATATATCTTGTTTGGGTATTTTGGTACTCCTCCACTCGCTTGACAATTGCTGACATTAGATTTTTGTTGTCTTATTCTGGTTTTACAAAAACTTTCGTCTGCTCCTTTTGGGGTAATTAGCACTTTTGTTGCATACCTCTGTCTGAGTTATTTACTTCTTTAAAAGCGGCGGGGTTATTGTTGGTCATCTAATCAAATTTTGTTTTCATTTTTATCTCCTGTATCTCAGAATGCTGACTTGCTTTGACACTTACAATTAAACTAGTGCTCATTTGACATATTCTGGGTAGGCTTTAACACATCCTTTTGAGTCAAATGAGACACTTTAATTACAATAACTTTATTTCCCTCTGTGCTTGTGGATTTGCTATTTGCTCGTTTTCTATTTGTTTTATTTTCATAAATGTTATAGTTTGTTTTTGGGAAAAATTTTTACACATATAGAATATTCTTATTACAATTATTAATATTATTATTGTACAAATAATCTAAAACTCTTTTTTGATATCAACATGGATAAAAAGTTTTAAACACTTGCTTTTTGTCGTCTTGTACTTTTTATACTTAATTGTTTTATCTAAATTATGTAATACGTTTACTATTGTTATGGGTGATTCGTTTACGTGTTTTACAGTTTGATTCTTGATTGCTAGCTTAATACATTTTCTAACTTTTAACAAAATGTTCTAATTTCGTTTCTTTACGTCTAGATTTATAACTTCTATTTTTTGTAAGTTTAGTTTTTGTATTGTGAAATGCTCTACTGGTAATATTACTTGGGTGTCTTGGAAAGTTTGTTTTGTTATGGCTTTCATTTCTTTTGTTAAAAATCGGATCTACGACACTATATTTTGTTCAGTAGTCTTATTGCTTTTTTTAGTGCAGTTGTAACTCATTTGTGTTAAGTTTTATAGTTTGTTTACATTACGAAAAGGTACGGTGACATTCATTTTAACTGGTATAACATAACATTTATTATGCATTATTTTTTTGCTTAACAATTGCTAAATTGAGTCACTACAGTGACAAACAATTAAATGGGTTTGGTTAGAGCTTATGTATTCTTTACATTTATTTGGTAACTAATTAATTTTACTCGTTAATGTGGACACAACTTTTTGTCTATTAAACAATGCTGGTTTACACATCTTGAACTTTTCTGAACTATTACATTAATGCTTAGGTGTAGAAACTATTCTTTTTCTTTATACTTCACTTGTTTCTTTATATCTTTCTTGTTGGTATAATTATTGCTTCTTATCTTATATTAATTCTATGGGATGTTATTTCATGACTGATTTGTGCTGTATCTGGTATTTTGACGAATGGTGCTTTTTTACTTATCCCTCTCTCATCTTTCTTAATTTTTTGCAATAATTTTTTTCTAAAACTACTACTACTACTACTACTGTACAAACTTATGCAATTTAGATTATTTAAATACATAGATATATTGTTACTTTATTCTTGTTTTATCGGCGTTTGTATTAGATATGTTTACAGCTGTATTTACTTAATGTAATAATTTTGCCGTTTCAGCTTTTTCATGGTGACTATTATTTTTCTACTTAATGAATTAATTGCTAACAAATCTGGTTTTACATCCTCCTCCCATTGCTTTAATAATTTTTTTGGTTGCTTATATATCTTCTTTTCTTTTTTCGTGACTTTCATGTTGTGCAATTTATACTATGTTCTATTCTTTCTTTCTTTTTTATATGCTGGTTGCAATCTTATTATTACTCTTCCTGTTTTTGTTGGTTGTAAATTTGAGGGGGGTATTACAACTGTTAATGTTGGAAGGGTTGCATTACTATCTGATGTAGCTAAGGCTGTGGTTCCAGATAGTGGAATTGTTACAAATGTGGTTTGGATCTATGGGTTGTGTGTTTCTGTTGGGTTGCTAATATTAAGCTATACGCCATATAATGGTGTTATGCTAAAGCTAAATAAACTTTGGTTTGGGGCTTGCATGCTTATCATTGTATGGGGGGGAGAGGGGGGAGTGTGCGCTTTCATATGATTTGTTTACTTAATTGTTCATGTTAGCTTTAATACTATACAAGCGGGACATATTCTAACTGGTATCATTTTGTTGAATTATAACTAGAGTTTGATTTACAGGCAGTCCCCGGGTTACGTACAAGATGGGGACTGTAGGTTTGTTCTTAAGTTGAATTTGTATGTAAGTCGGAACTGGTACATACTGTAGGGGAAACTCTAGCCAAACATTTCTCCAGAGCTCAGTTTTATTCTCCCACACCTCACTTCCCTCAGTCCTTTATTCTCAAGCTGAGGTGTCTGCTGAGAAAAGCCGCTCCGCGTCTCCCTGGTCCGCTGGGGGGAAGCAGCGAGTGCGGGGTTGCCTCACCCCGTTTGTAAGTAGGGATCCGATGTAAGTCGGATCCATGTAACCCGGGGACTGCCTGTACTTCTTCTTTCCTAGTGGGGGTGGTATAGTTTATTTTACACACTTGCCACTGGGCTGGTTTGTTAGCTAATTTAGTTTGGGTGGTGGTGGTGTTTTTGACTTGGGTCTAGTTTTGTTGTAATGGATCATACTTACTATTTAAGCTGGTCTATCTTGCACTGTTAACGTGATTTTTAGTGATGATGAACAACTTGTAATATATAATCTTGTGGAACTGTTAATTTCATTCTTTACTACTTAGCTAATTATGGTGTGCTAATCTTTTTCTTGTTTTTGTTGTGATTACATAGGTGAATGGTAACTTTTTTGGTCTTTCTAATGCTACTCTTTTCTCTTTATTTTTCGTTGGCTATACAATCTATATTTTTTCTCTTTGCTTTATAGGAGGGCTTTTTTTAGTTTGGTTGCTGCTTGGGTTTTATATCTGGCTGTCGGCTTGTATGTTCATTTACATTTAATAAAACTGTATCTAATACTAGGTGTTAACCTTTAAAGGTGCTATTTTTAGTTGCTGTTTTAAGGTATCAGTTTTCTTTTCTGCTACTTTGTTGGATTGAGGATGGTATGGGAAATTTAAATGCTATGTTATGCCTTTTTCTATGGACTATTGTTCTAATTTTTTTACTTCTAAATGGTGGGCTTCTATCTGATTGTATTATTTGTGGGCGTCTTTAAGCTGCTATTATTTTTTCTAAGGCTTTTAGTATGTGTTTTGCTTTTGGTTTTTTAAAAAGGAATTACTATAGTACTCTGATTTCTTAACTCTACCACAACTACTCGCTTTGGGTATTGTTTAGCACTCGGTAATGGTCTTATTATAAATCTGTTTGCTAATGGTTTCCTGGTTTATGATATTCTGGGTTATATGCTTTATTAGGCATATTTTAGCTGATTTATACGTTTAGTATTGTGGCAAATTTTACAGGCTTTTATGTATTTTTTCATGTTCTTTTATTTTAATTCTTGATTCTCTTCCTGTATATTGCTTTATCTATTCTCTTTCTTTTTGTGTCTTCAAAGTGGCTTGTGTATTCATGTAAGTATTTTATGAATGGATTTACTTCTTCTTTTTCTTTGTTTTTTTCTACTAACACTTTAAATTCTTGCAATTCTTTATCTAGTTGTTTGTGGTTAGTGTTGTATCTTTCTTTATGGCTAGGGATATGTTTTACTGATGTACCACTTACGTGATTTCTGATGATGGTCTATATTTCTCTCCACCCTGCATGTGTTTCAATGTCTGTGTTCTTTTTTAACAGTCTTTTTATACCATACATACTATCTATGCTTAATTTTTATGGTGACTTTCTTGTGTATGTTGTAATCTTATTCTAACTTTTTCTACTTCTGCTTCTTTTCTTTTAACACAATAAAGAACTTGTTTTCACATTTGGTACAGTAATATCTTGCTTTTGTTTTTCCCCCTTTCATGCTTTTATCTGTTAATATCTAGGGTGTTTCTGTTATTCTTGGTGTAGCTTTTGGGGCTTTAGGGCATTACATTTTTTCTTAGTTTAACATTTGACTAACTAGCTCGCTATAATACAGTTTTTCTTAAGTATTTGTCTGGCTTTCAAAGTTTGGTGGTATTATTTTTATGGTAAGCTATGCTAAAGCTGACACTTTTGGAGTGTGTAAAGTAAGACTTACACTTGTCATTAAAAAAGTACTTATCTTTTATTTTATTAAACTTATAATAGTTTTCTATATTCACTATAATGTTTTGGGGGTTTGTTAAATTGCAAAATCAATTTATCTACTTTTTCTTGTTTTTCTCTTTGTGTTACCCACTCTTCATTCTAGTTAATTTGTAATTCTCTTGGGGGTTTCTTAGGGTCTTACTTTTTTAATAGAGTGGGGTGTTACAAATTTTGGTTTAATTCTATTAAGGCTGCTTGGGCTTTTTCATTGTAGATAATTAAATCTTTCTTTCTTTCTTTTTAATAATTTCAATAAGGGTTTTATTTTATGTCTTAACTGTTGAATACTTGCTTCATTATAATTTACTATGCTTAAAACTTCTTGTAGCTGTTTGTGGGTTTTCGGAGGGTTATTTAACTACTTACTTACACCATTGGGGTAAGTTGTACTTATTGTTTCTATCACTTGAATTCTTAGAAGGGAGTATTTACTTTGGGCTATAGTTACTTTTCTTTCGTTTATTTGCTATCTTTGAGTGGTTAAGTGTTCTATAGCTTCTTGTGTCTTGTCTCTTCTTAAAAGGTCATCTACATAGTATATTATTCGGGGATCTTGTTCTTAACTTTGTTGACTAAGGGTATACTTTATGGCATCTGTTGCTAATGTGCTGGTGAATTTTTATAACCTTGGGGGTAATGCGTTCCACCTATAGTATTTTCTTCTAATTGAAAAATTTAAGGTTCTTTTTTATAGGTATACTATAAAACATATCGTTTAAATCTATTAGTGCTCTTTATTTTAATTCTTCTTTTTCTTTTAAATATTGTTCTATAGTTGGTTTGTTTTAGGGGGGGTGGTGGTAAAGGCAACTGGTTGTATTGCTTCATTTATTTTTCTATAATCTCTTTTTTCTTTTTTTTTGGTATTCTTTATGCTGGACTTTTATATTGGGTGTGTAATACTTGTTTAATTTATTAGTAACTCTTTTAATGACTGATTAATGGGTTCTTTTCTTTCTGCTTTTGTTGGTATACTATTCACCTTTTGTGACATGTAATTTTTCATTGGATATTTGTATTGATAATACTGTTTTTAAATTCTGTCGTATTGTTGGATTCTGTATTATTATATTTATGCTTAGTATATTCTTTTCTTTTAGTACTACTGTGGTTTTTGTTACATTCTGTTTTTGTTTTACTTTTATTACTTCTGGTTGATACATTTTATCTTCATTTAGTCTTGACGTTCATATTTTACGTTTTCTTTTTTAATGTGGTACTTTTGCTTCATTTATTATGGTTATTTGGGCTTTTGTATCTAATAACTATTTAAATTGTTCATAATTCTTGGTGTTCTAATTTAATACTTCAGCACTTATATAAATTCTATTATCTTTTTTTCTTGGATTGTTTCGGGGCTTCTGCTACTCGTTTTTTGATTTAGAGAATTTTTGTCTATTCCTGCTATCTTTTTTTTTTCTATTGCTGCTTGTTTCTGTTCTTGGGGCGTTATCTTTTTAAAATCTGGTTTACTGTATCTATTTCTTAACAGAAAACTAAATATGGCTTTTTCTTCTGTGTTTGGGTCTTTCCCCTTCTTCGGGGTTTGGAAATTTTCGCACGTTTTACGCGTGTCTCGGGGGATCGTATGTTGGTGCTGAGGTATGTTTGCGTACTACTTTTAAATCATTTATAGTTTCTAATATTCCCCAAACACTAGTCTTTGTTAGGGCTGTTGGCTACAATTTTAGGCTTTGGTTTCTTTCGTTCTCTTCTACTCTTTGCTATACTGTTTGTGGTGTTACTTTGTCTTCTTGTTATCAGACCTGGATCTTGTATATATTTAAATTGGTGAGGATCAGCTCTCTGTGCTGCTGTTAACTGTTTTTGGCTTTTTTCAACTAGTGCTAAAGTACACGGACCCCTTTAGTTGGATCTCATTTGTCGGCAGTTAAATATTTTCTTTTCTTTTTTTTAGCATATTTTATAAGGTCTTCTAGTACTTGTTAGTTGTTTGACTTGGCAATTTTAATATTTCTGGGCTACTTCTATTTCGGTACGGATCTGTCGCGTATCGGCTGTTCTTTCTAATATGTTTTGCAGTTTTTTCTAATTTGTTTCTTTAGATGGGGTTTTTTGTGTTACGTCTGGTAATAGTATTTTGCAATCTTTTAACTTTTATTTTGCTAGATCATTATTAGCTATTAAACATCTTAACTTTGAACATGTTACATGTAGGGTTATAGGTATGATTTTTTTCCCCTATTGCTAGAAGTGCTCTTATTTTGAGCATGTTTTTCTTCCCTTTCATCTTTATTACGATAGAACTAGTGGTTGAGAGGTTTTATACCTTCTGTTTTGTTTAACTTATCAAAAGGGCATCTTCTGCTCTTGTCAAATCCTGTTCGTGACGCCATTTTGGTAACTGGGTTTGGTTCTTTAAAGGATTTGAAACTACAGACAGAGGAATACTTTTTTTTTTTTTTTAGGGTCAAACAGATTTTTTCTATTTACTTTATAATTAATTTTCTATTGAAATCAATTTACTATTTTTGATTTTTTAAGACCATATAATATACAAAGAAAGTAGAAAAATAGTACAGTTAAAAAAAAAAAAAAAAACCCCAAGAAATACTAACTTCTCTTACAGATATACACTCCTGATTTACTTTTAAACAATTTATGGAGTTAACAAATATATAATCTTTATGTTAAGAAAGATAGAAGCTTTGCTTAGATTCAGGAGATATTCTTTTCTTTGTTTTTTCTTTCCTTAGATTTTTTGTTGCAACTTACGACTGGTGTTCGTTCTTTTTTTAGAGTTTATTTGTTCCCCTTTCGGAGCTTATGTACGGCAGCGAGATTCAGCGCCAAAGAGGGAGCTTTAGTTGATTAAATTTAGTTTTTTAGATTCGCAACCCGTCCACTCTTAGTCTGTTTCAGCTAACTTGTTTTAGTATTTTTAGTACTCCTCCACTCGCTTGACAATTGCTGACATTAGATTTTTGTTGTCTTATTCTGCTTTTACAAAAACTTTCGTCTGCTCCTTTTGAGGTAATTAGCACATTTGTTGCATACTGCTGTCTGAGTTACTTACTCGTTTAAAAGCGGCGGGGTTATTGTTGGTCATCTAATCAAATTTTGTTTTCATTTTTATCTCCTGTATCTCACAATGCTGCCTCTCTTTGACAGTTACAATTAAACTAGTGCTCATTTGACATATTCCAAGTAAGCTTCAACACATCCTTTTCACAGTAGGCAAAAGAGACGGCCCTTTTCTCTTTGACACGCTTCTTCTGTCTGCAGTGCCCGCGAGCTCCTAGAGCTGCCCTGTCCCTGCTTTTCAGCGTCTGTGTCCACCAGGGCAGCATAGCACGCACTCCTTTTAGTCCTTTTCTGCCCCGGGTGCCCCTTCGCACTCTCTCCTTCCGCTCTGGCCCCAAGTGCCCAGCATATAGGTGGGCCTCTTTGCCCCCTTAGCCGCATAAACACCTCCTCTCCTCCCGCTATGGCCTTTTAGGCCCTGGACCTCACCCGTCCCTCCTTGAGCCTCGGCTCTCCCTAGCGTCTTGTGAGGCCGAGGAAGTGTCCTCTGCTGAGCCCTGGTGACCATTCCGCAGTTTGGCCTCCCCTTTTTCCTATTGCGCGCCCCCCCCCCCCCCCTCCGGGGCCGGTACCCGTGATGCGGGTCGGGCGCTTGCTTGCCCGCTCGGCTCGTCCCGGCTGTCTGTATTGCCCCCTTCTTCAGCGTGGCCGCCCCTAATTCCCCTGGGACCTTCTGCCTCCTGCAGTGGGCTTTACGCGGTAGAGCTGCCCTTTTTCCCCTCCTCGGAGTCAACGGGCAGTAGGGGCCGCGGACTGGGGGGGGGGGGGGGGAAGGGCAGCTCTACTGCACGAGACCCAGTGTGGGATAGAGAAGGCGAAAGGGGAGTTTAGGGGCCAGGTGTGCTGCATGACGGGGCCATAGAGGCGGCGGCGGCGGCAGTGTCCGTGTTGCCTGACGGCCACTAGGGAGCCGCTTGGCGCCCTCTAGTCCCTTTTCTGGACCCAGTCCCCTTTTGGCTTCCCCATGCCCCTGTCCTCTGCTGCTCCGAGTGCCCGTTACGCCGTACAGGCTCCCCTTTGCCCGCTTCCCTTCTCGGCTCCAAGCTGCTGTTCCTTGGGCGTGGCCCGGGCCTCCTCTTGGCTGCCCTGCATCCATGCTCCTCCTAAGGGGTGCTGTACGGTGTCGGTGCCCTTCCCTCTCCTGAGTCTCCTTAATGCTTCCTCCTTTCATACGGTAGGGCTGCCCCTTAGACACTCTCTCCCTCTTCAGTACTGCTGCCTGGCTTTCCCCTCAGGCCCTGTGTGCATTATAGCTGCCCGCGTGGGCCTTGCCTGTCGCCTTGGCCCCTAGTGCCCGTTGTACAGGTGTGGCCGTTGGGTTGCCCTCTGCTGCCCCTTAGGCTGGGCAGCGGCCCCTTTCCTGCTCTCCTCCCGCTATGGCCCTTTAGACCGTTGACCTCACCCGTCCATCCCTCCTGGCTCCTCGCCTGTCCCCGCTGTTTGGGAGGCGAACCACCGGGCCTCGCTGGCCCTTCCCCCCCACTCGCTTCTGCCGCGCCCTAGTGGCCATTCTAAGGTATAGCGCCCCCCTTCTCCCGTGTCCCCTTTCCCCCAGTTGCCACCAGGGCAGGATAGCACGCACTCCTTTTAGTACTTTTCTTACCTAGGTGCCCGTTCCCTCTCTCCTTCCACTCTGGCCCCTAGTGCCCGGCATAGAGGTCTGCTTAGTAGGCAGCAGGGTAGCACCATCATGCCATTTTTGAAGGGTTTTTTTTTTTGGTCTCTCGTGCTCTTTTCCCCTGTACTTTTCTTCCTTCCTTTTCTCCCTACTCTAATGGGTCATGATAGTGTGTCAGGTGCCCTTCCTTCTCCTCAGTCTCCTAAGGGTTAAGTTCTTAGCACATGTTTTCAGCCCAGTGCCCCATTACTAGATTTTAAAGGGAGCAGCCAGATAACTGCTGCGTCCACAGGGGGTTGTGTACGTAGGAGCCGATGTGAGGTGTGAAATGAAAGCTTATGTTCTAATGATTCTGTGTGTGCGGTTCATGTACTTGTATGATGTCTATATGTTGAATTATGGATATGGACTTTGTGCTGATACTGGCCTGAAGTGCCTTTTTATAGGGACGGATGTCCAGTCAATGACTCTGGTAATTAGCAATGGCTCTCAAGGTGCCCAATACACACTTGCAGAATGTGTCTGGGACCGTCAAGCCAGCCAATATCATAGCTTGTGACATGAGACTAAGGGATAGGTCACTTGGCCATGTCACCTGCTCCAGCTTGGAAGATACCAGGGGAGAATATAAAACGCCATGAGGTGGACTGCATCTTGCCTTCAAATCTGCTACTGATTCCAGATGCAGCCTTGCCAGGAACAGCGAGACTGGAAGACTTGTTGGCCCATCCTGACATAGGATGTAAACCAGAGACTTTTAAGATAGCAGTTTGTGACATGTCTGCCTGGAGCCTGCATTGAGAATTTGGTGATTCAATGCATGTAATGTATTCTCCTTAACAACCTTACTCTCGTGCTTTTCTTTCTTTTATTAATAAACCTTTAGGTTTTAGATTCTGAAGGATTGGCTCAGCGTGATCTTGTGGGTAAGATCCGAAGTATAAACTGACCGGGGATTTGTGGATGGTTCTTTGGGACTGGAAAGACCTGTTTGGGGTAGGTGAGATTTGGTTCTATCACCCCCTCACCTGTGTGCAGACTTGGGGCTGATTGTGGCGCACGGAGAGTTGGGGTGTCAGAGGGGTTTTGCTCTTGAGGTTTCCTGCTGTGGTTGGATTGGCAGCTGAAGTGCTCTGCCTGACTGGTATATGACCTGTTTGCAAATAGTCTCCAGTCTGGGGCTGTAATGAGCCGCCCTGGGTTTTGAGCAATTCGCCCTCAGTGGATGCCCTCAGCAGTGCCCAGACCCGGCCTGGTCCATCACGCCCATTGAGTATTTTAGGAACCGCTTTATCCTCTGCAGTCTAGTCCCAAATGTGACCGTTTGCATTCCGTAATAGGTCTTAAGTAATGTTGCCATTGGCTTTTGCTTGTTGCCTGAGGAGGAGACAAAGGCCGTATGTTCCTTCAGAATACCCAGTGTAACACGTGAAAGCAAGGCCAGTTTTTTAAGTCTGTCTTCATATAGGTACTGTTGTATAGATTTTCTGCCTTGTTGTTTGTCTGCACTCTTTCTAGTTTGTGATCGTCTTCAATGAAACGTAGTTCCAGAAACTGGATGCCATATTGAAATGGACGCCTGATTGCTGAGGACTGGAATAGAAGAATTATGGTAAGTCTCCCACTATTCACTGCGTACGTCTTCTGCCATTAGTGCTTTTTAGGAGATATAGCTGCCCCCTTCTGCTACTCCCGGTTCCCCGATAAAAGATATAACCTCCTCTTTTCCCTATTGATTGTAATGTGTCCTAATGCCAACAGGAGCTGGAGCTGTCCCCCTACTCCTTGTGCCCGTTTTTGAATATGGCCTCTCCCTCTCTCTTTTCATTGTGGGATCCTTCCTCTTCAGTAGGAAGCCTTGCCATCTAACATTTCGCTGTTGGTTCTGTTTCCACATACACACACACACACACACACACAGCTGTTCTGGACTTAGCATCTTGACTCACAAAGGTACTTAGACACAAACTCAGGAGTTGAAGTGTGAATCTGAATTCAGGTGTCTAAATTCCAGTTTTACTCTGCCACTGAACCTTATAGGCACCTAAGTTGACTTGGCGCCTGAGCTTTCAGAGTAGATGTTCCCCGCAAGCCTATCTTTCTGATTCCTCACAGATGATAGATCACCTCACTAGCACTCCAGATGCCTATTGCCCATCAAAACCCCAATGGAAAACAGGAGTTCACCTGCCAATTGCACATGTGGGGGCCCATCTGAAAAGTTGGTTCCTAGGCCGTTTTGCATTCATAATCTGGGCAGCGAAGACTGTATCACCATCGGCTTTACAAGCCAGGGGTCAGTGCTCTCCCCAAACTGAGAGTTTAAGGTTCAGTTCTCCCCTTTGCCTGGTTCTCAGGCTAGTGTCATTCTGAGGCGGTGTCTACACTAAAATTAAGTTCAATGGCTGTGGACATACCCAGTCACTGTGTCGGTGCAGTACATCCTCACTAGCAGTGCTAGCATTGATGCAGAGCGCAGTGCACCGTGTGACAAAGGACATTTGTCCCAGGTTTTGTCACCGTGCCTGTGACCTGCACAGCACAGGCAGATACATGACCCTGGTCGCCCTGGCAACCACAATCCAAGGGCCCTCACCAGCCTTGTTAATGTTAGTGAGTGTGATACGTTCTTACTGTTTTCCTTTAATCCTAGATAATGGGCCCAGGACCCAAGGATCATCACGCCAGCTTGAGGCGGCATCGTCCTCCTGTATACGCATCATAACTTTTTTAGACAAAAGTTGCCATTGAATTGTCTGGCTTTTTTTGTTTGGTTTACTTAGCTTGTTAGGAATAACTACCTGTATTACTGATAAGAAGTTTAATTGGCGATGGGCGGAGTTGCTGTGTAACCTTCATAGTAGATTGGCTTATGTGCTCATTTGGTCTTGCTGCTAGAACCTATGGAATTGCTTGCCCTCCGTCCGCCGCGCCCCTCCTCCCCGATATAATGTATTGTAATGTTTTGCTTAACCAGTGTGTTCCAGCTTAACCCCTGGTTCTCGCTCGACCAGTGCTGTGTGTAATAAATCCTCCGACTTGTTTTCACCACATCCAGAGTGTTGAGACCTTATTCCTAACAAGTAGCTACATCTACTTGAGCTGTGCCGGAAAGGTGCCCTCGAGCCCAGATCCCACACTCCTGCACCCTCCTTCCTGCCCAGACTCCATATGTACACTCCAACTCCTGCCCAGACCCTCCACACTCCTGCAACGGTCCCTATTTCCAGACTCTGCAGCCCCATCCCGCTCCTGCACCCTTCTTCCTGCCCATAACCCTGCACCACCACACTCTAGCACCCTCTCACGCCCAGACCCCACACCTTCCCCCCCCCCCAGCCTGCTCCTGAACCCTCTCTCCTGCCCGCATTCTATGTTCCTGGCTCGCGCCCCCTCCCCCCCGCCAGACCTTGCTCTGGCAGCACACGGAGCCCCCCTCATTTTTGATCCCATCTTAGACACTAGCAGGGCCCCACAACTTCCACTAGCCCCAGCCTAAGGCAGACTTTTGAAAAACATGGTCAAAAAGTATTGCTTGTTTGCCATTGATATCGGGGTGGGAGTAAACTGCATCATGAGAGGTCTAAGGCAGGTTCCAATAACCCCTGTGACAATGTGCAAGTCTCATAAGGTTTTGCAAGTCTTTCCTACAATTGCTTGCAGCTAGGGTGTGTGGCTGGCTGGGGGGGGGGGGGGAGAAGAAGTCATGTTCCCACCAAGATTTTTCCATCCCTGAGCAGAGTGAGTTTTGTCTTGTGTGCCAATATTGAGGTCACATGTGCTTGTTCAGACCTGTGCCACCCTCCTCATTAATGTATATCTTAGTATATATTTTAAATTGTTATATAAGCAGGAATACTCCAACAAGGGATAGTTAAAAATGGGGGGGGGGGGGGGAGAGGGGGCTAAAGTTGTTGAGCAAGAAAAAGGACACCAAGAGTTAAATTAAAAAAAAAAATATTAAAAAAGTATGGCCCCTTTAAGAAATGCTTTTGAGGCTTTTTGGCCCTAACAGGTTGCTTGTCTTCCTGTGCTGGGACAGGACAGCTCCCCTGTGGAACCAGGTAAGCCCCTGGGGTTTTTGTCTCCTGGCCAGAAAATACCAGACACTTTAGGTATTTTAAAATACCTAAGTCCGGTGTTGTCTGATTTTTTTGCCAGACGGGTGAAAATACCAGGTGGTCAGGTTCAATACCAGACACCTGGCAACCCTACACCATTTCGCCAACACCACCCCCATCTGAGCCCTGCCGCCATCCTGACCTTGCTCCTCTGCCCAGCAGCTTCCTGCTATGGGCTCCTGTGTGGGATACACTTGCCTTCTCCGTTGGAGCTTTCCCAGCGGCGTGGGGTCCATGCGGCCTGACCTGTGTGCAGCTAGGCAGCCACCATGGGGCTCTGGCACCAGCTCCAGCCTTGGAGAAGTGCTGAAGCTGGGGCAGGGCCGCATGATGGGAAACTGCCCTGTATGCCAAGTCCGGAGCTCAGGTGGTGGCTTGGCTGTTCCTGGGGCTGCAGTGTTGTTTTTAGCAGTTCAAATTAATCAGGATGCTATAGTTCCTGTCTCCTGGCCCCGCTTAAAGCCGCAGGCACCCTGACTAAGCCTTGTGGCAGGAAGCAATACAGCCTAATAGACACACAGGGGTGCAAGGGTGTTGAGGCTGTCATGTTACTGGATTTTAAGGGGATCAGACAGGTCACTGCTGCATCCATGGGGGGGGGGGGGGGAGACGGACGGGACGGGACGTGTTTGCCCCCAAAGCCTGTACAAAGGGGGCCCAATGAGGTGTCAAATTAAAGTTTATGTTCTATTAATTCTGTATGTTCATTTACTTGTATGATATCTGTATGTGGAATTTTAAATATGTATTCTGTGCTTCTACTGGAAGATTGTCTGAGACAGATCAAAGGCCCAGGAAAGTTCAGTCAGTAACCATGCTAATTAGCAAGGCTCTCAGAGAGGCCAATACACGCGTGAAGAATGTGTCTGGGACCTGCAAACCAGCCGATAGCATGACTGCTGACTTGGAACACAAGGATAGGTCACTGAGCCATGTGACCTGCTCCAGCTTTGAAGACACCAGGGATGGATATAAAAGGCACGCTCCATCTTCCCTTGAATTCCGCCCCGATCTCCGATGCAGCCTTGTGAGGAATACTGAACCGGGAAGAATCTTTCACCCATAGGATGTACACCGGAGACTTTTTAAGATAGCAGTTAGCAGAGATGTTACAAAGAGCCTGCACCGAGAACTCAGTGATTCGGCGCATGTAATGTATCCTCCTTAACAACCTTGCACTCATGCTTTTTTCTTTTAATAATAAACTTTTAGATTCTAAAGGATTGGCTCAGCGTGATCTTGTGGACAAGATCCAAAGAGCAACTGACTGGGAATTTGTGGCTGGTTCTTTGGGACAGGAAAAAGGGGTTCTATAATCCCTCACCTGGGTGTTAAGCCTGGGGCTGATTGTGGCATAGAGAGAGCTGGAGTGCATGAGCCGTTTTTCTCATGAGGCTTCCCGCTGGTGGGATTGGCAGCTGAAGCGCTGGGTGTTCAAGGGTTTGTGGCCTATTTGGGAAGGGTCTCCAGCCAGGGACTGCAAGGAGCCCTGAGGATCTGGCCCGGTCTAGAACAGGCTCAGAGTCAGCAATACAGGCTCATGAGCGCTAGGGGACCTAATGGTGTTGCGTGCTGACAGCAATACAGGCTAATGGTGTAAGGGGCTCAGATAGCAATACAGCCGACTAGGCACAAAGGTATTGGAGGCTGACACGGCAATACAACCTAAGGAGCACTCGGGGACCCGATGGCGATACAGGCTTATGGGCAAAAGGGGACGCACTGGTGTTGGGGGCTTAGAGACAGCAGTACAGACTAATGGGCACGCATTTCCGTAATAGTGTTGGGGGCTCAGTCAGCATTACTGCTTCACGGGCATGATGGTTTTTGGGGACTCTCACGGAGCAATAAAGCCTAGTGCGCACAAGGGGGCACAATAGTGCTGGAACCTGAAACCGCAATACAGCATAATGGGTGCAACGGTGTTAGGTGATGAGAGCCAGCAAAGCATCCGAATACCCACGAGGGGGCAAAATGCTGTTAGGGGTTCAGACAGCAATACAGACTATGGGACACTGGAGGGGGGCGAAATGGTGCTGGGGCCTCAGTGGTAGCAATGCTGTCTAATGGGCACACGAGGGGCAGTGTTTTTAGGTGCTCAGAGACAGCAATACTGTCTAATGGGCACAAGGGGGCGCAATGGTATTAGTTGATCAGAGACCGCAATACAGCCACATAGGCAGAAGAGGGCGTAATGGTGGTGTGACCACAGAGACAGCAATACAGGAAAATGTGCACAAGAGGGCGCAATGGTGGTAGGTGATCAGAGCGAGCAATACCGTCTAATGGGCACAAGGGGGAGTAATGGTGTTGGGGGCTGAGACACAGCAATACAATGTCATGAGCACGAGGGGGCGCATTAGTGTTATGTGGTCAGACAGCAATGGAGGCTGATTCACGCTGGGGGGGGGGCTGCAATAGTGCTGCGGGCTCAGTGATAGCAATACAGACTAATGGGCACAAGGGGGCGCAATGGTGTTAGCTGATCAGAGACAGTAATGCAACCTCATGGGCAGAAGAGGGCGTAATGGTGTTCTGGGCACGAACAGATAAGTAATAGGGGGCGGAATGCTGTTGCGGGCTGAGAGAGACCAATACAGCCTCATGGGCACAAGGGGGCGCAGGGGTGTTGGGGAGGCTCAGACGGCAATACTGTCTAATGGGCACAAGAGGGTGCAATGGTGTTAGCTGACCAGAGAGCAATACCGCCTAATGGGGCGCAATGCTTCTGGAGACAGCAATACGTTCTAATGGACACAAGGGGGCGCAATGGTCTTAGGTGACCGGAGAGAGCAATACAGCCTCATGGGTAGAAGAGGGCGTAATGGTGTTGGGGGCTCTGAGGCAGCAATACAGGCTAATAGGCACTAGGGGTTGCGAGCTGCGAGAGACCAATACGTCCTAGTACTAGCCACAAGGGGGCAAAATGCTGTTAGGGGCTCAGAGACAGCAATACAGACTAACGGGCACGAGGGAGGAGGCGAAATGGTGCTGCGGGCTCAGTGATAGCAATACAGAGACAGCAATACTGTCTAATGGGCACAAGAGGGTGCAGTGTTTTTAGGTGCTCAGAGAGCAATACTTTCTCATTGGCACAAGGGGGAGTAATGGTGTTGGTGGCTGAGAAACAGCAACACTGTGTAACGGGCGCTAGGGGGCGAAATGGTGTTGGGGAGGCTCAGAGACAGCAAAAGAAGGACATGAGCACAAGGGGGCGCCGTAGTGTTATGCGGTCAGACGGCAGTGGAGGCTGATACACACGGAGGGCTGCAAGAGTGCTGCGGGCTCAGTGATAGCAATACAGACTAACGGGCACGGGGGGAGCGAAATGGTGCTGGAGGCTCAGTGAGAGCAATACAGACTAATAGGCGCTAGGGGGCGCATTGGCGTTGCGGGCCGAGGGACAGCAATACAGTCTAAAGGGCACAAGGGGGCGGAATTCTCTTAGGTGCTCAGAGACAGCAATACAGACTAATAGGCACTAGGGGGCGCGTTGGCGTTGCGGGCCGAGGGACAGCAATACAGGCTAACGGCCACAAGGGGGCGCAATTGCCTTAGGTGCTCAGAGACAGCAATACGGGATAATGGCCACAAGAGGGCGCAATTGCCTTAGGTGCTCAGAGACAGCAATACAGGATAATGGCCACAAGGGGGCGCAATTGCCTTAGGTGCGCAGAGACAGCAATACAGACTAATAGGCACGAGGGGGCGCGATGGAGTTCCGGACCGAGGGACAGCAATACAGGCTAACGGCCACAAGGGGGCGCAATTGCCTTAGGTGCGCAGAGACAGCAATACAGGCTAATGGCCACAAGGGGGCGCAATTGCCTTAGGTGCTCAGAGACAGCAATACAGGATAATGGGCACAAGGGGGCGCGTTGGCGTTGCGGGCCGAGGGACAGCAATACAGGCTAATGGCCACAAGGGGGCGCAATTGCCTTAGGTGCTCAGAGACAGCAATACAGGATAATGGCCACAAGGGGGCGCAATTGCCTTAGGTGCTCAGAGACAGCAATACATACTAATAGGCACTAGGGGGCGCGTTGGCGTTGCGGGCTGAGGGACAGCAATACAGGCTAACGGCCACAAGGGGGCGCAATTGTCTAAGGTGCGCAGAGACAGCAATACAGACTAATAGGCACTAGGGGGCGCGTTGGCGTTGCGGGCCGAGGGACAGCAATACAGGCTAACGGCCACAAGGGGGCGCAATTGCCTTAGGTGCGCAGAGACAGCAATACAGACTAATAGGCACTAGGGGGCGCGTTGGCGTTGCGGGCCGAGGGACAGCAATACAGGCTAATGGCCACAAGGGGGCGCAATTGCCTTAGGTGCTCAGAGACAGCAATACAGGATAATGGCCACAAGAGGGCGCAATTGCCTTAGGTGCTCAGAGACAGCAATACAGGATAATGGCCACAAGGGGGCGCAATTGCCTTAGGTGCTCAGAGACAGCAATACAGACTAATAGGCACGAGGGGGCGCGATGGAGTTCCGGACCGAGGGACAGCAATACAGGCTAACGGCCACAAGGGGGCGCAATTGCCTTAGGTGCGCAGAGACAGCAATACAGGATAATGGCCACAAGGGGGCGCAATTGCCTTAGGTGCGCAGAGACAGCAATACAGGATAATGGCCACAAGGGGGCGCAATTGCCTTAGGTGCTCAGAGACAGCAATACAGGATAATGGCCACAAGGGGGCGCAATTGCCTTAGGTGCTCAGAGACAGCAATACAGGATAATGGGCACTAGGGGGCGCGTTGGCGTTGCGGGCCGAGGGACAGCAATACAGGCTAACGGCCACAAGGGGGCGCAATTGACTTAGGTGCTCAGAGACAGCAATACAGGCTAATGGCCACAAGGGGGCGCAATTGCCTTAGGTGCTCAGAGACAGCAATACAGGATAACGGCCACAAGGGGGCGCAATTGCCTTAGGTGCGCAGAGACAGCAATACAGGATAATGGCCACAAGGGGGCGCAATTGCCTTAGGTGCTCAGAGACAGCAATACAGGATAATGGGCACAAGGGGGCGCAATTGTCTTAGGTGCTCAGAGACAGCAATACAGACTAATAGGCACTAGGGGGCGCGTTGGCGTTGCGGGCCGAGGGACAGCAATACAGGCTAATGGCCACAAGGGGGCGCAATTGCCTTAGGTGCTCAGAGACAGCAATACAGGATAATGGGCACAAGGGGGCGCAATTGTCTTAGGTGCTCAGAGACAGCAATACAGACTAATAGGCACTAGGGGGCGCGTTGGCGTTGCGGGCCGAGGGACAGCAATACAGGCTAACGGCCACAAGGGGGCGCAATTGTCTAAGGTGCGCAGAGACAGCAATACAGACTAATAGGCACTAGGGGGCGCGATGGAGTTCCGGACCGAGGGACAGCAATACAGGCTAATGGCCACAAGGGGGCGCAATTGTCTTAGATGCTCAGAGACAGCAATACCGGATAATGGGCACAAGGGGGCGGACTTGCCTTAGGTGCTCCGAGACAGCAATACGGACTAATAGGCACTAGGGGGCGCGTTGGCTTTGCGGGCCGAGGGACAGCAATACAGGCTAATGGCCACAAGGGGGCGCAATTGCCTTAGGTGCTCAGAGTCAGCAATACAGGATAATGGCCACAATGGGGCGCAATTGCCTTAGGTGCTCAGAGACAGCAATACAGGATAATGGCCACAAGGGGGCGCAATTGCCTTAGGTGCTCAGAGACAGCAATACAGGATAATGGCCACAAGGGGGCGCAATTGCCTTAGGTGCTCAGAGACAGCAATACAGGATAATGGCCACAAGGGGGCGCAATTGCCTTAGGTGCTCAGAGACAGCAATACAGACTAACGGGTGGGGGGGGCGAAATGGTGCTGGGGGCTCAGTGATAGCAATACAGACTAATAGGCACTAGGGGGCGGATTGGCGTTGCGGGCTGAGGGACAGCAATACAGTCTAAAGGGCACAAGGGGGCGGAATCGTCTTAGTGGCTCAGAGACAGCAATACAGACTAATAGGCACTAGGGGGCGCAATCGTGTTGCGCGCCGAGAAAGACCAATACAGCCTCATGGGCACAAGAGGGCGCAATGGTGTTGGGGGCTCAGAGACAGCAATCCAGGCTGCCCGACACTCACTAAGGGGTGTAGAATAGTGATAGAAATGTAGCCGTGTTAGTCTGGGGTAGCTGAAGCAAAACGCAGGACAATGTAGCACTTTAAAGACTAACAAGATGGTTTATTAGATGATGAGCTTTCGCGGGCCAGACCCACTTCCTCAGAGGTCTGGCCCACGAAAGCTCATCACCTAATAAACCATCTTGATAGTCTTTAAAGTGCTACATTGTCCTGCATTTTGCTAAGGGGTGTAGAGAGGTGAAAATGGGTTAAGAGGTGTCTATATAGCTAGCACTAAGGGAACGAGCGGCAGGAGTGTGAAATGGAGGCGGAACGGTCCGTGGCTCTGAAACACTCTGACATTTGAGGGCCAAGGCTGTGGCCGTTGGCGAGGGAGTTTGTGGAAGAGAAGCCCGGTGGCATGCCATGCCATGTCCTGGCACTAGGGCTCAATGGCAGGCCTTGCACCGGTAGTTTTCTGCTGTATTTAATGCCGCCTGGCCGTGTGTGACCAAGGGCGGAATTTTGGGCGGGTAGGGGAGGCAGCAGCCGTGCGCTCCGGGAGGCGGCTTGCTCTTCATCCCGTACCCGCACGCTACGGGAGCGAGGGGAACGTAAGCAAGGAACGCAAGTGCTATCCCCTCGCTCCCTTAGCGTCTGGGCACGGGAGGAAAAGCAACCTGCGTCCGTCCCGCCGCCGCCCCCGCCCGCCCGAAATTCCACCCTTGGCTAAATCCCTTAGCTAAATGACCATAAAAAAACCCAGGGACAAACGGCTTTCAGTGACACCGATGTAACTGCTCCAAATCAGAGGAGCTAGTTCAGATTCACACCAGTGTCTGAGGACAAAAAGTCAAGTTGAAAGGACTCCTGCGCTTTGATACGAGAGAACTGGCTCTTCCCTGCAGAGGAAGGCGTGGCTAGGGCACGAGACCTTCACGTGACCGAGAGAGGCGCGAGCAAAGGAGCCAATCAAAGAGAGGCGTCTGAAAGCAGCCAATCAGAGCCTCGCCGGGACATATAAAAGGAGCTGCAGCAGAGGTGAGCGCTATTTGCCGGTGGGGACTCCGAAGGTGAGGCTGGCGTCTGTGATGAGACTTGAGCGCTGCCGTTTTCGTTCCGCTGCTTCGTGAGTATTCCCCTCCCGTTGGGCCTGGAGTCTCCCCTTCGGCTGGGACCCTGCCCTGCATCCCTCACCCGCTCGGCCTAAAAACCCGTGCGCCTGGGGCCTGACTCTGCCTTGGGTGCCGTCCCACATGGGGGCGGCCGGGCCCGCGGCGTCGGGCCGCTTTTCCCCGGGGGCTGCGGGGCGGCCGGGCCCGCGGCGTCCGGCCGCTTTTCCCCGGGGGCTGCGGGGCGGCCGGGCCCGCGGCGTCCGGCCGCTTTTCCCCGGGGGCTGCGGGGCGGCCGGGCCCGCGGCGTCCGGCCGCCTTTCCCCGGGGGCTGCGGGGCGGCCGGGCCCGCGGCGTCGGGCCGCCTTTCCCCGGGGGCTGCGGGGCCTCCTGAGCGCAAGGGTCGGAGGTGAGGGCGGATCCTATGTACGTTGCTCTTCACGGTACTGCTCTCTCTCTCTCTCTCTCCCCTCAGGGTGCTAGGTCCGGCGCTCATTGACTGGCGGGAGTGGAGCGGGGACTTTGCAACTGTACTACATTACAGCTAGGAAGCTCTGGACTTTAGTTTAAGGGGTGGTTGCTGTGCTTAGGGGGCACTAGGAGCAGCAACGTGCACTACGGGAGACTTCCCCTCTTTCGCTCTCTGCTGACTATTAACCAGGGTGGCCACCTCTTTTTTCCTCCTTCCTGCCCCACAATATCACTCTCTGCCTCTGTCTAGTGTGTGTTAGGCAACCTAACATTTTCTCCTTGACTCTCTGCTTGCTGACCTGTGCCTGGTATATTAGAAGTGTATGTCTCTCCTCATCGTCTCGCCTTTATCTCTGTGCCTCATCTGTTGTATTCAGGAGACTTTGTTCAGTTTAGCTGCCGCTTCCTGCCTATGGAAGCTCTCCTGTCCCTTTGTGCAATCTACCTGCTCCTCCTTCTCCCTTCCGCTCTTGGCTCTCTTCCACCCTAGTGCCCTGTGAAAACTATAACAGCTCTTTTTCCCCCCTTTCACCTCTGCTGGCTTCGTTTCCCCATTAGCTTTATAAGTGCCCCTTTGTCTTCAGTCATTTGCCCCTACTGCCCATTGTGTAGCAAAGCCTTCCATTTCTCCATCTGGTGCCCCTAAAGCCTGTTCCTCGGGATAGCCACCCTTCCTCCCACTCCTGCCTCGGGGGGCGTCCATGAGGCGCATTACCGTCCTTTTCTCCACTTTCCTTTCAGCTGTACTTAGTCCTGGTGTTGAGGTAGTTTGAGCCCCTGTCTCCTCTCAGTTTTTAATGGCCCTTGTGGGCTATAGTTGCCTCTGCTCCCCTTTCACTGTCTGCTGTCCTTCCTGCCCTTTTTGCAAGAGAGCTGCCCCTTTCTTGCCCCCCGTAGCGGCTATGAAATAAGGGCGTCCTTTTCCCGCTTGTTCTTCATTATTGAGCCTATCCTCCCTCGGTCCCCTTTCATCCTCTGCGTGCCCTGGTGGGCGTTAAAATGTGGGTTTTGCCTCCTTCTCGCCTCCTCAGTCCGCTGCCCCTACAGCCCGTTGACTCTGAGGAGGGGACAGGGCAGCTTTACTGCATAACGACGCCCCCTATGGCGTGGAGAGGGTAAACGGGGGTGAGGGGCGGGTCTCTGCACAGTGGACACTAGGAGCGGTAATGTAGTAGGAGGGCTCTTTGCCCTCTTGAACTCTCTGCTGCCCCTAGCGTCCATTAGCTTGTAAAGGGGGGGGAAACGGGACAATGGGCCTCACCCCCTGTGCTGTCCCCTAGTGGCCGTTGGGAGGTATAACATGTCTTCCTTCCCTCTTTTGCCCTGAGTGAGGGTTGGTTATGGAGGCTAGGCCGCCCCTGTTTTCTGCCCTGAGTTGTGCCTCTTAGCCTTTCGATCTGCCTTTCCCGCCTTTTGACCCTCTTGCCCCTTTGCTCGACCTTTCCCTGTTGTCCTAGTGCCCGTTGTACTTGAACTGCCTTCTTTTTCCCCTTCTCCCTCTCTGCTCCCCATTGTGCGTGTTACGGCCACCCTCCTCAATTTGCTCCCTCTATTGCTGTTGTGTGGTATACAAGTGCTTTTGCTCGGAGCTGACTATTAACCGGGGTGGCCTACTCTTTTTTCCTCCTCCCCGCCCCGCTATTTCACACTCTGCCTCTGCCTAGTGCGTGTTAGGCAACCTAACCTTTTCTCCTTGACTGTCTGCTCTCCTGTGCCTCTTACGTTAGAAATGTGTCTCTCTCCTCCTCCCCCCCTTTACCTCTATGCCTCATCTGTTGTATCCAGGAGACCTTGTTCAGTTTAGCTGCCGCTTCCTCCCTATAGAAGCTCTCCTTCCCCTTTGTGTGCTTTGTGCAATCTACCTGCTCCTCCTTCTCCCTTCCGCTCTTGGCTCTCTTCCACCCTAGTGCCCTGTGTAAACAATAACAGCTCTCTTCCCCCCTTTCACCTCTGCTGTGTTCGTTTCCCCATTAGCTTTATAAGTGCCCCTTTGTCTTCAGTCATTTGCCCCTACTGCCCATTGTGTAGTAAAGCCTTCCATTTTGCCATCTGGTGCCCCTAAAGCCTGTTCCTCGGGATAGCCACCCTTCCTCCCACTCCTGCCTCGGGGGGCGTCCATGAGGCGCATAACCGTCCTTTTCTCCACTTTGCTTTCAGCTGTACTTAGTCGTGGTGTTGAGGTAGTTTGAGCCCCTGTCTCCTCTCAGTTTTTAATGGCCCTTGTGGGCTATAGTTGCCTCTGCTCCCCTTTCACTGTCTGCTGTCCTTCCTGCCCTTTTTGCAAGAGAGCTGCCCCTTTCTTGCCCCCGGTAGCGGCTATGAAATAAGGGCGTCCTTTTCCCGCTTGTTCTTCATTATTGAGCCTATCCTCCCTCGGTCCCCTTTCATCCTCTGCGTGCCCTGGTGGGCGTTAAAATGTGGGTTTTGCCTCCTTCTCGCCTCCTCAGTCCGCTGCCCCTACAGCCCGTTGACTCTGAGGAGGGGACAGGGCAGCTTTACTGCATAAGGACGCCCCCTATGGCGTGGAGAGGGTAAACGGGGGTGAGGGGCGGGTCCCTGCACAGTGACACTAGAAGGGGTAATGTAGTAAGGAGGGCTCTTTGCCCTCTTGAGCACTCTGCTGCCCCTAGCGTCCATTAGGTTGTAAAAGGAGGGCGTGGGGGGAAGGAACAATGGCCCTCAGCCCCTGTGCTGCCCCCTAGTGGCCGTTGGGAGGTAGAACATGTCTTCCCTCCCTCTTTTGCCATTTGTGAGGGTTGGTTATGGAGGCTAGGCGCCCCTGTTTTCTGCCCTGAGTTGTGCCTCTTAGCCTTTCGATCTGCCTTTCCCGCCTTTTGGCCCTCTTCTCCCTTTCCTCCTCCTCTCCCTGTTGTCCTAGTGCCCGTTGTACTTGGACTGCTTTCGTTCCCCTTCTCTCCTCCCCATTGTGCGTTACCTCCCCCTTCCTCAGTCTACCTGTAGTGTTGTTTTGTGGTATAGAAGTATCTACGCTCTGTGCTGGCTATTAACCGGGGTGGCCGCCTTTCCCTCTCTCCCACCATTTCACTCTCCATCTGCCTACTGCATGTTAGGTAATCTAGGCCTCCTCTCCTGTGCTTCAAAAGTTACGTGTGTCTTCTTCTCCTCCTCCCCCCCCCCCCCCTTTCTATGCCTCCTCTGTTGTGTTCAGGAGACTTGGTTTAGTTCAGCCACCACTTTATTCCTGCTTTGAATTCTCTGCTGCCTCTCGTATTGCTTAGACTGTATAAGCGGTCCACCTCCGTCTCCTGCTGCTTCCCCCCAGTGGCCAATGTGAAGAATAGCCTTCTGGGGCTCTGCTCCCCATTGTGTCGGTTATGCAGGATAGGCACGCTTGTTCCTTCCCCTTCTTTTCTGCCCTCAGTGGTGCTCTTTAAGCTTTTTCTACCATCTTAGCCCAAGTGCTTATTGCGCAGTGTAGCTGACGCTTTTAATTTTACCGCTTGTGCCTAGTGTAATTGTGCTTAGTGTTCCCTTGCCCATATACCTTATAGCAGTGGTCTCCAACCTTTTTACACCCGAGATCGCTTTTTAAATCTCCAAACAGGCGAAGATCTACCAGCCTGCCCCTTCCTTGAAGCCCCGCCCTCTCTATTCCCCTCCTGTCCATCACTTGCTATCCCCAGCCCTTACTTACAGACTCTGATAAACAGTTTATTTTTAAATTATGCGATGTTTAAAATTAAAATCATGTGTTTATAGTTATGAAATAAATGTTTTTTATTCATGCTATTTAAATCTAAAATGAAGCATTTATAATTATACATTTTGTGGGGACAGAGTTCTGCGGCGGGGGGCAGGGAAGAGGACAGGGTTCTGCAGCAGGGGACAGAGTGCCAGTGGGGAAAGGTTTCTGCAGCTGGGGACAGGGTGTCAGTGGGGACAGGAATAGAGACAGATTTCTGTAGCTGGGAACAGGGGAGTGGGAACAGAATTCTGTGGCTGGGGAGCGGGGTGCCAGTGGAGGCAGAGAGTCCCCTGCTTCTGCCTCCTCTCAGGATTCCACCCCAGAGGGAAAGCAGCGTGTGCCTGCCCCGGGGCTGAACCCCTCTCTTCCCCGTCCCTCCCCGCCCGCGCAGGGAAACCCAGTGCGTGCCTGCCCCGGGGCTGACTCACCCCTCCTGTGTGGTGCAGGGAGCCAATGCTCCCTCCCGCAGTACACCCGGCAGAGCAGCTAGCGCTACTTCGGGAATCGCTGGAAGTGGTGCTAAGCTGCAGGACTTCTGTCCATCCCCGGGAAGCCTACACTACCTCCATTTTCACTTTAGGTAGGTAGTGGGGCTTCTTGGGGGTGGGAGGGAAATGAGGGCGGGGCGGACAGGATGCCTCGCTATCGACTGGTCGTGGCCTCACGATTGACCAGTCGATCACGATCGACCTGTTGGTGACCACAGCCTTATAGCGATCTTGTCTGTTTTAAGCTAGTTTTTTTCCTGCATCAGACTTCCTCTAATTGGTCAACATGATGCCTGATGATGGAATTGGCACACAAGCGCTGTGGATGAGAACAAAAGAATTACGGTAAGGCTTCCCTTTCCCTAGTGTTACCATTCCTTCCATGTGTGCTCTTTAGCAGGTATAAATGCCCCTTGAACATGAAAGCATCTGCTACCTATAGCTTCTGTGGCTGACAATATACGCACCCTTTCCTCTCCTTTGATTCTCTGACCCTATTTTCCATTGTGGAATATAACGGCTTCTTTCCCATTATGTGTTTTTGTTGGTCCTCACGCTCTTCCTCAGTGTAGCTGCCGCTTATTTGATTGACGGTCCTCTGCTGTTTGCTCCCCTTAGGAAGAATAAAGATCCCTTACCCACTTTTCTCTTGAAACCTCCTAGTCCCCATTACTTGTACTCAGATTTGCTACCCTTTCCCTCCTTTTCTCTCCCTGGTGTGTTCCGTATTCAATGTTAGGCAGATGATCCTTTCCCTCTCGGCTAATCCCTCATACCCCTCAATGGAGCCAATACCCCCTTCTCACATTCTATACTTTGATCTGAGTTAGGGAGCATACCTTCCATTTAGATTCCCGCTATGACCTTTTAGGCCATTGAACTCACCCATAAATCCCTCCTGGGTCCTCGCCTGTCGGGCGCTTGCTTGCCCGTTTGGCTCGTCACGGCTGTCTGTATTGCCCCCTTCTTCAGCATGGCCGCCCCAAATTCCCCTGGGACCTTCTGCCTCCTGCAGTGGGTTTTACGCGGTAGAGCTGCCCTTTTTCCCCTCCTCAGAGTCAACGGGCAGTAGGGTCTGTGGCCTGGGAGAGGGGGGAAAAAGGGCATCTCTATTGCACGAGACCCAGTGTGGGATAGAGACGGTGGCGGCAGTGTCCATATTGCCTGACGGCCACTAGGTGCAGCAGTCGAGCGTTGTGCTCCCTCGTCTCCTCACGAGGTCGGGCTCCCCTGACTCAACCTTGGGATGGAGGGACCATGGTTCACCTCATTCTCAGCTCTCTCCACTTGATGGCCTGGTTTATCTGTGGCTGTCCCAACCAGAAAGGTAATGTTCCCAGTTTTGGTAACTGGGTTTGGTTCTTTAAAGGATTTGAAACTACAGAGAGAGGAATACTTCTTTTTAGGGTTAAACAAAGATGATTTATTTTTTCTATTTACTTTATAATCAATTTTCTATTTAAATCAATTCATTATTTTTGATTCTTTTAAGACAATATAATATACAAAGAAAAAGTAGAAAAACAGTACAGTTAAAAATAACAAGAAATAATAACTTCTCTTGCTGATATACCCTCCTGAGTTACTTTTAAGAAATTTATGGAGTTAACAGTTATATAATACTCACGTTAAGAAAGATAGAAGCATTGCTTAGATTCAGGAGATATTCTTTTCTTTATGTTTTTCCTTTCTTTGGATTTTTCGTTGCAACTTACGACTGGTATTCGTTCCCCTTTCGGAGCTTATTTGTTCCCCTTTCGGAGCTTATGTACGGCAGCGAGATTCAGCGCCGGGCAGGGAGCCCTGGTTGATCAGACCTGGCTTTTCGGATTCGCAACCCGTCCGCTCGTGGTCTGTTTCAGCTTACCTTATATACCCTGTTTCGGTATTTTGGTACTCCTCCACTCGCCTGACAATTGCTGACGTTAGATTTTTGTTGTCTCATTCTGCCCTTACAAAAAACTTTCGTCTGCTCCATTTGGGGTAATCAGCACTTTGTTGCATACCGCTGTCTGAGTTACTTACTTCCCTAAAAGCGGGGTTATTGTTGGTCAACCAATCAAATTTTGTTTTTATTTTTATCTCCTGTATCTGAGAGTGCTGCCTTTCCTTTCCACTTAACAATTAAACTGGTGCTCATTTGACATATTCTGGGTAGGCCTCAATACCTTCCTTTCACACCCAGGAGGTACAGATGGTGCTCCTAAGTACTAGGAAACTGTCCACGAGGCGGTCGTATGCGTCCAAGTGGTGGCGCGTCTCGTCTTGGGTGTTCAAATGGGGAGTGCACCCGTCCTGTGCACTTGTTCCGTCCATTCTGGACTACCGTTTTGAACTTAGGTCCAGTGGCCTTTCTACCTCCTCTGTCAAAGTCCGTGTGGCATCTCTCGCCATCTTCCTTTTTGGTTCGGCAGGAGTTTCCCTGTTTTAGGACCCTGTGGTCACATGGTTCCTTAGGGGTTTATATAAGTTATATCCCTCAGACCGCCCTCTCTCCGCTTGGGACCTCAACCTCGTGTTATCTAGGCTTGTCTCCCCCTTTTGAGCCAATGGCCATGTGTTCTTTGATGCACATCTCTATGAAGGTTGCATTCATTGTGGCCATTACATCGGCTCGCAGGGTCTCCGAGTTGAGGGCATTAACTGTAAACCCGCCCTACCTAGTGTTTTCTGACAATAATGTGAGGCTCCGCCATCATCGGGCTTTTCTCCCTAAGGTGGTGTAACAGTTCTATTTGTCCCAAGAAATTTACCTCCCGATTTTCATTCCAAAGCCCCACGCCTTCCCTAAGGAGCCGGTGCTCTATTCCCTGGATGCTAGACGTGCGCTAGCTTTCTATATTGACAGGACTATACTCTTTCGCATATCCACTCAATTGTTTGTCGCTGTCACTGACAGGATGAAAGGGCTCCCCAGAGGTTGTCCAATTGGGTCACAGAATGGATCAGGGAGTGTTAAGCCTTGTCTGAGAAGGTCCTGCCCTGGGTTACAGCACATTCCACCAGGGCGCAGGCATCTTCGGTAGCTTTTGGGGCACAGGTTCCAATCACTGAAATCTGCAGGGCAGCGACGTGGTCGTCGCTCCATACCTTTACTGCGCACTATGTGCTGGCACAGCAGGCCAGGGAGGATGCAGCAGTGGGCTCTGCAGTCCTCATCTCTGTATTGAAAATATGTATGGTTATTAGTGTCACATTGCACTTTACAGTTTTTTCTGTGTTCGCTTGGTTGAATACATTTGTTTTGATCAACTTTTGTGGACGTCTCTGAGCGCTCCGACCCCCTCCTCCTTGAAGTGGGGTTGGCTTGGAAGTCACCTAATTCGAATGAGCAACCACTCGAAAAAGAAAGGAACAGTTACTTACCTGTAACTGTTGTTCTTCGAGATGTGTTGCTCATGTCCATTCGACTTCCCCCCCTACCTCCCCTTTGTTGGAGCTTCTGGCAAGAAGGAACTGATGGGGCAGCGCTGGCAGGGGTACTTATGCCCCACCATGGTGGCGCCACTCTAGGGGCGCCCTGTTGGTGCTATGGGCACCGCAAGGGAAAACGCTCCGGAAGACGTGGTGCGCACTCCTAATTCGAACGGACAGGAGCAACACATCTCGAAGAACAACAGTTACAGGTAAGTAACGTGTTTTTTCTCCTTTGCAGACACAGCTATTGTCAGGGTAGTGCTGCAATCAGTGAATCTGAACTCCAACCCCAACTCTGTGGGGTAGCAGGTTGGGAGTCATGATTGGAATTTGTTAACAAGCACTTGAAGAAAAGAGCTGTTACCATAACTGGTGTTGACGTCCATTCCAATACCCACCTTCCCACACTGTTTGAGTATATGCACTGACATAGCAGCACCACTCTAGGGGTTTCCAATACCAACCCTATGGGAGCTGCTAGGGGAAAAGTTTCTAACACGTGCACGGGGTGTACGTACAAATTAATGAATGGACATACACAACAGATCTCAAATAACAGTTATTTTTTTCTGCAATAACTTTATCATCCTGCTTCGCGTAGCCAAGTAAGTCTGTTACAGAAAAAAACAACAAATGGTCTGGAAGCACTTTATAGACTAAGAAAACACGTTTTGTTAGTCTATAAAGTGCTACCAGACCATTTGTTGTTGTTCTGGAGTAGGGATGTTAAGTAATGGATAACTGGAAAATCAAGCAGTTGATGGAATTTCCATCAACTACTCAATTTGTTAAAGGCTATTGCAGCACTCAGTCCTAGCTCCGGCTGGGGCTCAGCATAACCCCCCACTGCACTATTAAAGGGACAGGAAGCCAGTGCAAGAGGATGCTGGCTGAAATTCAGTCAGTGTTCTTTTGCACCAGCTCCCCTGTCCTTTTAATAGTTCACAGAAGAGGGTTGTGATTAGACCCACAGGACCAGGGAGTCAGCCAGCATCCTCTTGTGCTGGCTTTTCAGTCCCTTTAATAGTGCAGAGCAGCAGCAGGGCGAGGGGAGGATGGGTGAGTAGTTGATAGTGCTACCAGAGAAGCTTCTGCTTATCAGGTAATTGACTACTGGTTTACATCCTTATCCCGGGGGCCTCCTGTAGCATCTCGATCATCCAGGGGCCCCACTGCTTGTCTAGCAGGTTTCCTGTTCTGATATACTTACTTTTTTAATTTAATTTGAGCCTCTATTATGGTGTCTTTGTAATTTCCATGCATCTTTCAGGGATTTTACTTTTGGAATTGTACCTTTTCATTTCTGAATAACTAACCTCAGTTTTGTGCAGTTCCCCTTTATGAAATTCAATGTCAAAGAACCGGAGCACTGTGGTGTTTTTCCCACCACAGGGATATTTAATTTAATTATATTATGGTTACTATTTCCAAGTGGTCCAGCTATACTCACCACTTGGACCAGCTTCTGTGGTTCACTTTGGACTAAATCAGGAATTGCATTTCCTCTAGTCAGTTCCAGAAGCATAATTTATTGTGTCAAGAAACTTTATCTTTGCATCCCATCCTGAGGTGTTGTTTACCCAATCAATATGGAGATAATTGAAATCCTATTATTTTTTTACTATATCCTCTCTAATCTCCCTTAATGATGGGTAATTAGTTGGGATAGATTGTTTGGCCTGCAGTTTGTCTATTGCCTACTACAGATGGTAACAGTTACTAGTAAGCATCATCTAGTGATTGGTCCTGTGGTTGTTCCAGTTCACCTGTCACAAGGTTACTAGGTGATGCTGGCTGTATAGTGGCCTGGCCAGATGGGAGCATGCACACATCCCCAAACAAAGGATTTTGCATTGCGAGTGCCTAGCCTAGGAGTACATAGTAGTGCTTGGTCCTGGTCACCTGTCACTCATAAACAAGATTGTGCATTCTTTTGCCACAAGAGGGCAGTCCATGCTAAGGTTTGTATATTGGCCTGTGGCAAGAATTCCCTACAATATCTCGAAGCAGTTACTGTGTTTTTAATTGAGAAGGAGGTTAAGACTAATTTTTTTCCAACAGATTTTTAGAAAACTCATTTAACCTTAAAAAAAACCACCTAAATAATCGAAGGCAAAGTAACTTTTCCCTGAACATTTTACTGTACATTTTGGTCGTTGGTAAAAGATTAAGATACAAAAGAGAGTGAACAATTAGATTATCCCGGGATGCGTATAGTGACAACCCTTGGAGAGCTGTAGGACTGTGAGGCAAGACAGGCAACAGCAACTGTTGACTGACTTAAAAGCTGCTGGAATGGGAATCTTGAAGGATCACTAGCACAAATTCTCAGGCACCAGTCCATTAAAGTTTACTTTATATTTTAAAGCAGTTGAGAGACATAGTCTGCATGTCACTTCACAGAATGCACAAGTGTTTTAAACAATTTATAGAAAATACTGGTCTTGCTGTAAGGGCCCAGCATTTTAAGGCCTGATGCTGCCCAGGAATTAGCAAAGAAAATCTTGTTCAAATACTTTTTTTGTAGTTCAGGAGATTAACTATAAAGAATAAGTTGAACCACTGTCATGCAGTATTGAATATAAACTGTTTCACATTGAGCATAACTAGTAAATCTGCAGACCATCCAAAAATTTACAAGGCTTAGGAAGTATTTATTGACCTACCATTATTTATATGGTAGAACACTACTTACTGAGTGTTATTTAAATGACAATTTATTGTATTTATGAAAAACTTAGCATATATCTAGAAAGGGAAACACCCACACTATAGTCTCAGAAACATTTTCCGTTAGAAACGCTCCCAACTCATCCAAGTATGGGGCAATGTTTGTGGAAAAAGTTGTTAGTTGAACAACTTTATTTCATTATTTTTTCTTCATTATTTAGGACATATAAACATCTATCTTAAAAATGAACATAGGAGGACCTGGAATTTTCATTCCTTAGTTCTCTTTGCTAAGTCCTGAGGGCTTGGTTTCAGGATGACTCTCTGCATCACCAGAGACAAAATTTCTATTTCTTTTATATCAGTGGCATCAACGAAACTTTTTCATAGTTCCACTACTCCACTTATAAAAGTTACCAGTTTCTCTCCTCAGAACACTTTCAAGGTTGAGGCTCACTCTCACACGCTAGAAGTGTCTCAAGTGTCTAGTGTCAAGCAGCTGTTCTTAGTGTCCCTGCTTTAATTTGGCTACAACTAATTTATAAGTAGCTTAAGTTTAAACCAGTAACTGGCTCCAGAGGAGGTTCCCCCTGGTAATCCAAATCCCCACCACCTGTGTACGCCTGATTCTGCTGTCAGTGACTCCCTTGGGAATCTGGAGTTGCCACAGCGATTTGGCACAGGACTGCCAAGTAACTATTGCCCTCACCCCTTCCAGGTAAACAGGGGTTACCAAATTTCTGATCACACAAAACCAAACACCCCTGCCCTGCTCCCCCTCGTGCTATCAGGCCTCCCTCCATCACCCGCTCTCCTCCCAGCCTTACTCACTTTCACTGAGCTGGGGCAGGGCTTGGGGATGGCTCTGGCTGGGAGCCTAGGCTCTGGGATGGGGCCAAAAACAAGAAGTTCCAAGGTGTGGGATGTGGCATGAGACTGGGGTGTGGGAAGGGGGTTGGGGACAGGAGAGAGTGAGGGCTCCAGCGGGGGGGGGGGGAGTAGGCGGGATGGTGTGTGGGGGGGTGAGGCTCTTGGGTGGGGCAGAGGATGCAGGGGGGTGTTAGGGAACATAGGGCTCAGGGCTATGTGGCATTTACCTCCAGTGGCTCCAGGAAGCAACCAGCGTGGCCCTTAGGTCCAGGAACAAATAGGGTGTTATCCAGGCCCAGAGGTGCCACTCCCACAGATCCCATTGGCCAAGGTTCCTAGCCAATGGGAGCTGTGGAGTTGGAATTAGGAAGGCAAGTGGAGACCCCTGGCACCTGCATCTAGGAACTGGAGTGTTCCTTGTAAGGTGTACACTTGTGTGGCTACTCAGGAGAGATTCAAAGGCCACCCAGCTGAATAGCAGAGCACCCAGTTAAGCTGCGTGTTTCTTACTGGTGGTGCATAGTCACACATGCCTCGGTGCACATAACACAATTTTATTCCACACATCGATTGAAAAAATTGGAGGTAACATTGCTGGAGGGACATGCTGTCTATCTGTAGGATTTCCACAAAGCCAGGGAGCTTGCTGTAGCACTGCTGACCAGACTTAGCAGCCCTGTCAGCAAGCTACCAGGGTCCCTTTTCGACTAAGTGTTCCAGCTGAAAACCAAGACCCTGGCAACACTAAGGTAAACAGCACTGAAAGTCCAGAGGTTTTAAGGGTCTTTTGACTCTCGTGTTCACCGACTCTTCCCTTTTTCTTGCTGATTTGTTTTGAACCATCATCAGCTAGTTCTGTGGTCATCAACCCGTTGATCGCAAGGTCTTGACCAACCCCGCCCCCCATTTTCCCCCCCCCACCTCCGAGAAGCCCCACTACCTACCTCTAGTGTAGTGCCGGCTTCCCGCGGGGTGGACGGAAGTCCTCTCTGAAGCCTGTGTCACTTCCGGGGGTTCTGTAAGTGCGCGGGCTGCTCCACCTCCCACAGCTCTGTTGTGTGCTGGCGGAGTGGGAGTCGGCCCCAGGGTTTGGCTGTGCTGCGGGAGGAAAGGGAGTTGGCCAGGCCATACTGCGCCGTGGGAGGGGGGTTTTACCCCGGGGCAGGTGCCCGTGGGGGTTGGCCATGTTGTGCCGCGGGAGGGGGGTTTGGCCCTGGGGTAGATGCCTGCAGGGGTTGGCAGTGCTGTGTGAGGGGAGGGGCCGCACCACGGAAGGGGGGTTTGGCCCCGCTGCGGGAGGGGTGCTGGCTCCCGCGGGGGTTTGGCCCCACCACGGGCACGCTCGGGGGTTTCCCTGAGCCATGGGGGTCCGGAGGAGGCATGTGCTGGCTTCCCGCGAGGTAGGGAGAGAGAATCCTGGGAGGAGGTAGATGCAGGTGAGACTGTTGCCACTGGCACCCTGTCCCCAGCTACAGAACTGTCCCCATTCCCCTGTCCCCAGGTACAGAACTCTGTCCCCGTTCCCCATTCCCCGAACTCTCCCCATGGGCACCCTGCCCCTGGCTGCAGAACCCTCTCCCCTGTCCCCAGCCGCAGAAACTCTGTCCCCACAAAATGTATAATTTATAAATGCTTCATTTTAGATTTAGATAGCATGAATAAAAAACAGACCATTTATTTTATAACTATACACACGTGATTTTAATTTTATATATCACATAATTTAAAAATAAAGTGTTTATCAGTGTGTAAGTAAGGGCTAGGTATAGCAAGTGATGGACAGGAGGAGAATAGAGAGGGCGGGGCTTCAAGAAAGGGGTGGGGCGGTAGATCTTCACCTGTTCTGAGATTTAAAAAGTGATCTTCAGTGTATAAAGGTTGGAGACCACTGAGCTAGTTCATCACAGCTGTTATGTGACTAATAGGATTTACTGAAGTGCCTGAGAGTGGGTCTACATAACAGGGCTTAACTGGAAATAAACTACACAAATTGAGCTATGTCAATTGCGTATCTTATTTCAAAATAGCAAGTGTCTACTTGGCACTTATTTTGAAACAGAGCACCCTTCCTCTGACTTCCCTTACTCCTTGTACAGTGAGGGTTATAGGAGTGGGAGTAAGAAGTCCTCCAGCTTGACCAGTATCTTGACACTTGAAATAACTGCCTGCTGTGTAGACACAGACTAAGTTATTTCAGAATAGTGTTGCTGTGTAGACATACACTTAATAAGTTGTCAGAGTTTCTCAACCTTTATTTTTATAAAGTACCCCTTTAAAAAAATTATATATATATAAAAAAAGTACCCCCAGCACCTACAGTTTTCAGACACACAACATTTTTTTCTACCATTGCAACACACTAGTTTAAACAACTTATTCATAGCAGGGTGGGCGATGAAATGTTTGGGTGTAAAAAGTACAAAAATAATAAATCACTGTAAAAATTCAGTTTTTTCCAAATTTCAGTTGTGTTGATGTAACCCCCAGACTTCTCTCAGTACCCCTTAAGGACAGAGGTTCTTAACCTTTTTACTTTCACACCTCCCCCTGAAAATGAACTTCATATTCACCTCTCCCCCCCCCAGCCATTTTGTGCACAGCCTAGTCCTGCCCCCTCACTTGACAGGAAGCTTAGGGGTGTGGCTAGACCTATAAGAACTCTGCCAGGGAGCTCACTCTGGGCTTAGCCTCTGTGGGAGACAGAGGCCTGTCCAGAGTGCCTGGCTGAGGAGGCTGAGACCTGGCTTGGGTCTCCCACACCTGCCTTCCCTCAGGCCAGTGAAGGCTTCCCTGCCTGGGCTGCCAAGGCTTGGCCAAGCCGGCCGGCAGGGCTACCCTCTGACCTAGAGGAACTCAAGGCTCTATGGGTGCCTGGCGATTCAGAGGACCAGCCTGAGCTGAAGGCCTGCCTGAACCCTGGGACCTGGCAAACCAGGTGGACACTGGATGCAACTGTCCGAGCTAATTCCCAAGTCCAATGGCTGGTGGTGCTGTGGGGTGAGTGAACTCTGTTACACTGCCTAAATGAATAATATGAGCTTTTTACTTTGAACCTTTTCCTAACAAATTTATGTGATATTTGGAAATGAAAGTCGGCAGTGCTCGTGTACTGTTATTGTAGTGTCATCACGTAGGCCTGATTGATTTGCACTGCTATTGTAGTGTGCTGATCTCTAGAAGTTAATAAGAAATGAATGTTTATAATTTTAATTAATAATATTAATTATGAAGAAATCTAAACTTTAGAATTTTATCCAGTGAGAAAGCAATTGCAGTTAATTTTCTGGGAGGCACCTCACACCTCCCCTGTGTCTCCTTCACACCTCCCCTGGGGAGGCGCACCTCATTGGATAAGTACCCCTGCCTTAGGGTACTCATACCAGCGGTTGAGAAACACTGAGTTAAGAGACTAAACTCCTATTGCAAGTCATTGATTTCAATGGCAGTTATGTGCTGAATCGGTTGAGGTGCAGGGAAGAATCTGTGGGCTGCTACCACTGTCACCTCAGTCCCACTGTCCTGTTGGTGAACTAGAGGTTTGTTTTAACAGCCTGACTCCCTGTTTCAGCACACATGAGCAATACCTCCATTCTCAAAGGCCTCGGTGTAAGTTACGGACCATTTTAACATCTGTTAAGTTGAAAATCTGCCTTTAGAACAAATGTGTCATCCTTTGTGATGCTGCTCTGCCACATAAATGTGCCACTGGCAAAGGAATTACAGAAAGTTGCTTTCACTTCCCACTTGATGTTTACTACACAAAACAATTCCGGCTTTCTGCAAGCATTTAAAGAAGCATAAAATCATTTAACCACTAATGACTGTTTTTGGCCCCACCGTAGCTTTTTTTTATAGACTCCATATGAACATTGATTGTGTCTCAAATTCACAACACAATCACAAAATAAACAAGGAGCTGCTGTGTGCTAGCCTTCATTTCCCAGTATGTTACCTACAGAAACAGAGGAAAAGCCAAGGGATTCTTAAAACACTCACCAAATTCTACTGTGGGGCTTTTCCTCAGTAGAGGCAGCAAACTGAATGTTGACTTGGAGTTTCCTGCTTATTTTTCTGATAGGACTTATATCCAGGACTATCTCCTGGGTCTTTCTGGGGGAGAGGGAGGAGAGAAATAAGTAAACTCACAGCTGAAGTTTCACAGTAGGAAATGCAGAAGCAATTCCGCGAGTGTTAAATCAGCTGAGATAGCATCAATGCCAACTGAGGTTTCAAACTGGAAATCCCAGGGTGCAGAGGAGAGACTGGGAGCCAGATGTACCCAAATGGAAAAACACAAACTAGAAATCTGTAAGAATAGAGGGGTTGATGCTGCCCAAGGGATGGAAACAGGGACTTGGTTAGACATTAAGGATAGAGGGGTCCCTCATAAATACATTTCCAACTACACATTTTTCTTACACTTTTCTTTGCAAAAAAGGGGGGCAGGGCTCTCTTTACTCTTAGGTTTTATGGGTTAATAGTGATCCTCATGGCCAATTCTTTGAAGTCCTTTTGATCAAATCATGTTTACTGGGTGCAGTCTTTAGAACTAAAACTATCATATATTCTCTACAAAGCCCAGTTACAACCAAGCTTAACTATTGTGTTTCTGGAAAACAAGGAAAAGAGAAATGGGTCTAGAAAGGTAAGGTTTAGAATGCAGTTCCTCTGAATTCATATAACACACGTAGGGGTAATCAAACATGGCTCTGCAGCTTGCAAGGGGCTATTTTCCTGATAGTTGCCTGTCCCTTGACTATCAAAGGAGAAGCCTCCTGGAATTTCCTTGGTTAGCTTGAATAATTCATATAATGAAACAAATATATGTAGGCAAAGTACTTTTCCTCATATGTATGCAAGTAATAAATAGCTCTTATGCTTAGTAACGGCAAGGAAAGTTTGTGTGACCTGGCATAAGAATAAGCTGTACGATGTTTATTAATAGGTTTGCATTTTTTAATGTTTTTCCATCAGAATGGCTTGGACATCTTAGCCACCCAACTCTAGGAGAGGAGTTAAGGGCTGTGGATCACAGGTAGACAGGCTCCACACTGAGGGAGGCAGGGCTCAGGACACAGCCCTCTATGATCATCTCCCAGTGGTCAGTTTTGGCACCACCCTACCCAGCATGCTGGCTTTTGTGGGATCCATTTTTGGCTGCCTCTCTCTCCTCCGATGCATAGGTGGTGAGTTATATAGGCTCCTGGTGGCAATGCTCCAGGAACATTCAGAGCTGGGTCTCTCCCCAGCCCTGCCTGGAGCTGGCTTCAGTCAGCACCTGCTGGCCTAGCATCCTTCCTCCCCCCAGGCCCTAAAGCATTCCCCCCGCCCCGGAGCACATGTGCAGTGTGCTGAAATGCCACACAACAGCTGAGGGGAGACTCCCGATTGTGGTGTGACATCATGGCCTGCGACTTTAAAACCCACGCGACCCAGCTGGCCAGTGGTCTGGAGCCCCAGAAGCATCTGGGGCCCGATCAGACTCCAGCGCTGCAAACTGAAAGGAAGAAAGTAGGGTAGGATGGGAAAGAAAGGGGCTTGTGCTGAGGGGAAGAAGGCAGGTCAGGAGAAGAAAGGGGAAGGTAGCAAGGGACAGGGTGGAAGAGAGACAAATGCCAGGTGTAGGGTTGCCAGGTTTCCGGTATTCACCCGGGCAGTATGGTATTTTCACTTCGTGTCCAGTAAAAAAAATTCAGAGAATACCAGATGGTATCTTCTGAATTTTCTTTCCCCCTGGCCAGGAGGCAAAAATGCCAGGCACCTGGCAACCCTACAGACACGCAGTGCCCGGCCTCCCGCTACCAGCCCTCCGACCCCAGCCCCCATGCTTACCTGGTTCCCTAAGGCTGCTGGCACAAAATAGCTGCCAACCAAAAGACCTAGGGGAAGCAATGCTTCCTGTTCCTATCCCTGCACTTACTATTAAAGAAGACATGCTGTTTTATTTTAATTTTTTTTTTTGCTCAACAACTTCGGTCTCCCCCCCCCCCCTTTTTTCCCCTTCAACAGAATTTTTTCCCAGTGTGTTTTTTTTGGGGGGGGGAGAAGGGGGGGTGTTCGGTATTTTTGTTTCAACCATCTGCCCACCCTAGCCAGGTGGCCAAGTGGAGACTGAGGAAAAGGGCAGGAGGGGAGGTGTCAGTGGGAAGGGGGACAAGGTTATGCTGGGAGAGGAGAGGGTAAGGGCATTGGGGCTGGAGGAGGGAGGTGCTGGGAAAAGGCTTGAAAGAAGGGGTGGGCATGAGGAAGGTGGGGATGGAGGTGAGGGCACAGGGGCATGAGGGAAAAAGGGGGCAGGAGCAGTGAGGGGAGGGAAGGAAGGGGGGGTGAAGGGATAAGGGAAGGTGCAGGTAACCAGGGGATTCTGGGGGTGAAGCAGAAGGGCAGACACCTGCAGGGGAGGGACCAGCACTAGAGGAGAGAGGCAGAGCAGGTGTGTAGAGGAAGGTTTTAGAAGAGGGTATGGGGGGGGGGCTCACATGATCAGAGTGGGGCTTCTGGAGGAGTGGGCACGGGGGGAGAGAAGGGCTGGTGGAGGGCGGCAGGTCTCAGGAGGGCTGAGGGCAGTGAGAAGGGCAGGAGTCAGAGTCAGGACAGCAGAGGAGAGTGAGGGGTTGGGGGGCAGCAGGCACCAGGGGAGCTGATGGAGCAAGGGGAGGAGACATGGCAGCAGAGAGAAAGGTTAGAGGTTTATAAGATATTAACTTGAGTGCCACAGTGGCACATCCTAACAAGCCACATGAACTCAGTACTGGTGCACAACACAATTCATTCTGCTCATGGGAGGAAACTCTTAGAGGGAACACTGCCCCCAGCCTCTCCGCCCCGAGTTAATGTCACACACATTGGGTTAATGCAATTGTAGGATAGTTGCACGAGGGGCATTTGATGGGGGTCAAACTAATCCCTATTGGTAGGAGGATGGTGGGAAAAGTCGTTAGAGGGGACTTGACTTCTGGTCGTGTGTCCATCAGAGAAAACATTAAGAACATTCCCACTTTGTCACAACAGGTACAACAAAATATAATATAATATATATTTGCACAATGGAATCCACAATGGGTTCATTCCATGCTACTATGGTGTTTGTGTGGATAACCCAGGAAAAAAGGGTGCAAATATTTAAAAAAAGGGTGAAATATATATTTTCAATATATTCAATATAATATATTGAAGCTGGCGAGTGCTGCTTCTGACTTTCCACTTTTACATTATTTAATAAAATATATACAGGCAGTCCCCGGTTTACGTACAAGATAGGGACTGTAGGTTTGTTCTTAAGTTGAATTTGTATGTAAGTCGGAATTGGTACATATTGTAGAGGAAACTCTAGCCAAACATTTCTCCAGAGCTCAGTTTTATTCTCCCATACCTCACTTCCCTCAGTCCTTTATTCTCAAGCTGAGGTGTCTGCTGAGAAAAGCCGCTCCGCGTCTCCCTGGTCTGCTGGGGGGAAGCAGCTAGTGCGGGGTTGCCTCACTCCGTTTGTAAGTAGGGATCCGATGTAAGTCGGATCCATGTAACCCGGGGACTGCCTGTATTAGCTTACAGGACGGGTGGGGCACCAGACCCATTATGGGCACCACCAAAAATTATACAAACCTGCTACCCCTGCCCCCATGCATTATACAGGGACCCTAGGCATCTAGCTCAGGTTGGTGGACTTCAGGGATAATGGCACGAGGCTGATTGCTCCAATGTTTAAGTCTCTCTGTGGATTCCAGCCCCTGTGTCTAGCTAGAACTGTAAACACAGTGTGAACTCTCCCCCCCCCCCCCCCCCCCCCCCCCCCCCCCCCCCGGGCGCTTTATAAAAATTGGCTTGTGAATATGAACATGCACTCTTGTGATGCTGTAAACAAAACCTCACGTAACCTATCAATTTTAATGTAACAATAGGCTGGATCTATACATGTATCATTCTTGTATGTAAAGTTAGAAATATGAATATGAATCTGTTTATAGTTTCAGATAAGCTAATGAATGCCATTTCTGGTGCTCAGTAAGCCTAATGGCTTAGTGATCAACTCTGACCCCTAAATAGACTGGTTTGTCCTGTGAGCCCAAACAGTGGTTGGTCTAGAAAGACGTGTGACACTGCCATGTGGTACTGGAATCCATTTTGAACCTGGGAGGATGCCAAACAAAAGATTTCCACCTGGATTTTGTCTCTGATGTGAAGCTTATACCTGAAATAAGAACAACTGCTTCGGGTAAGAAAATTTGCATGTAACAAGTTTCTTACTGAATTAGAATCAGCTATGAGTTTTCTATTAATTTTAATCTAGAAACTTATTTTGATCTGTCTGTTTTCACTTGTAACCACTGAAATCCTACTTTTTTGTACTTAGTAAACAAGTGTTTTTTATCATCAGGCCTAGTGTAAATAACTGTTAGCTAGAGCAACCACTGTGTATCTTTCTCTTTCATTGATAAAGAGGCAAACATCCTCATGAACTTTCCCTGTGTAATACTTTTGCCTCCACACAGATTTATTTGGGATTCTGATCCCTTTTGAGAGTTAGTTTCCTGAGTGCAGAGCTCTAGCACTCCATCCTCCTAGAGTGAAGTGGTACAGTGTTTTCATTGCTCTGCAAGTTGGGGCATGTATCCCAGCTCTGTGCCCTGTCAGTGGTGGGGGAGAGAGATCAGAGGATCTGGATCACCAAGACGGAGGCCCAGAGAGCAAGAAGGCAGATATCAGTGATACAATCAGTACACTGCAGAACAATCCCAAGGGGACATCTGTGATGGGACTCCATCACACACAGATCCACAAAAAGCAAAGGACAGGTTTTTATGACATGTTCTCTTTTGGCTCACATCAATACGAAGAATTTTTGAGCTAAATGCATGTATTTTTAGGAGGACTAATTTCAAAAGAAGCATTGGGCATGAGAGATCAGCCATAAGCTAATGGTTTTATATAGTACAGCACTTTTTCAATGTGATATTCAGTGTGGCAAAGGGTTAAAGGATATAAGTGCTTAGACAGTGATGCTGTAAATATTTCCAAGCAACCACAGTAAATTTTAATTTTGGGGGGGGGGGGGGAGTTTGCCTTTTGAACCCAGCTCACTTCCTAACGACCTGCAACTGGACAAGCACAGGTTTGTGATGTTTTTCACTAATCTAAAGACTTCAGAACAAGGGGAAATTTTTCTCATCCACTAAAAGCAATGGTAATGGTGAGAAGCTACATGACCTATAATACTTATCAATTTGTCTTTTATGTCATGCTATTTAGTCTTGCCCTTGAATAGCCATCTAGTGTGTAAGAGTTCATGGATTCAACTATAGGGTACCTTAATTGTGCTATCCACTACTTGATGGCAAAAGGCAGCAAAATTCCTTTACTTCTAAAGAGTTTCTTTAGCTTTAACTATCCAGCCAAAACTTAACTCTTCACAGCAGGCAGGTAGAGAATAGCTTCTCCCAACACACAAGTCAAAGGGAATCATCTTCAGCCTGAGAAACCCAAGGAATTATGACTGTACAGCAACTGCAAACCAACAGTTATAAGCAGACACACGGACCAAATTGCTCCTTCATATGAAAAAGAGGTTATAGTTGCCAAACCACATGCAGAGATGCACAGATGTGCCAGCCCATTGGGGAAACATAAATGTTATGAGCTAGATCGGCTCATTGCAAGAGAGACTGTCAGGTTAAATTTGGCCCCCGATTAAGGTTTTATAATGAAGTTTTTATAAAGCCTAAGGCTCTTTCATCTTCACTGTGCTTGCTCTGCAGCATACAGAAAATGCTGTTTCTTTTCGATGTAAAGCATTCTAGAGAAATCAAGGAATCAGCTGTCACTGGCCAGTCAGGTTACAGCAAGATTCCTTTTTCTTCCCAAGCACAGCGCACATCAGCAGTCAGCTGGGAGTGTGATTCCAGCTGCAGGAACTTAGGGTACGTCTCGACTACATGCCTCTGTTGCCAGAGGCATGTAGATTAGGCTACCAGACATAGTAAAATGAAGCGGCGATTTAAATAATCGCTGCTTCATTTAAATTTACATGGCTGCCGCGCTGAGCCGACAAACAGCTGATCAACTGTTTGGCAGCTCAGCGTGATAGTCTGGACGCGCAGGTGGCGACATCAAACGTATTTGTTGACCACCCAGGTAAGCCTCATTCTGGTGACAGAGGCATGTAGTCTAGAGGTACCCTTTCTCTCACTAGCTCTGATTCAGTTCATGCACTTAATATAGAATGTAGCTGCAACAGCATGAGCAGTAGGCAGGATTAACCATCTCATAGGAGAGGATGGCCATTATGCCTGGGTGGTTAGCCCCTCCTGCTGTTTGTTGTCACAACTACACATTTTAGCATGCTCTCTCTACTGGAGTTAGGGTGAATATATCTCCTTGAGCTGGAATTAAGCTGTCAGCTTGCAGTGTAGATGTACGAATGCTCTCTGCGGCCGCACAATGAACTAACACCAGCTAAGACCTCTGCTCCTAAACATAGCTGCTCAAGATATGGTACTTCACCCCTACTTGATCAACACGTATGATACGAAGTAAAAGCTGGCACTAGCTTTTTCTCAAACAAAAATGCTAGTAACAGAAAATATGACAACATGATGTGGAAACAGGGCAATGGCTCTACCTCCTCTTTGTGTTCATCCTGCGACTGAACTGCCTGATGGTCTGGGTACCCACCTAAAAGGTGGAAAAACCAGCATCCAATGCACCAACTCTATTGACTGTCTGCACCTACAAAAATGATCCACAGATATCCATGTCCACCTGCCACAGATGCAGATATCCATGGATATAAAGCAGATACCCATAAAATTGCAAGGTTCTAGTTACAAAATTTGTATCTGCATCCATAAAGACGACAATGGATCTGCAGGGCTCTAATAATGAGTCTTTAGTAATTTATTCACAGTGGAACAGTTCAATAGGAGAGACAGAGGAACGCCTAAGGGTGAGCTAGGCAGGGAAATATCTAACTTCTCTTGTACACGGGCTTAGGCATGCACGAAGCTTTAGAGTGAGGCAGGAATGCTCAAGGCAAAAATGTAATGCCATAGAGATATTTAAAGCAGAAATATAGATACCAGGTGAGTTTTGATGCCTACAATGGTAGATGGCAGTCAAGCCAGGATGGTTTGCAATGGCATCTTAATCCAGTACTTTCATCCACAACACCCAAACATTAAATTGTATTATGGATTTGGGCCAGGATTTCTAGTTTAATGTTTCAGCTAAATGCAGCCAGAGGTTTATTCCATTTATGAGCTAACACTTAACTCTAACTCTGCCTAAAGGAATACATGTTTTCTGACCAGTGATCAAAAATATACATTTGTTAGCCTGGCACCAAATGGATACTTCTAAAGCACAAAATATCCATCAGATTAATTAGACTACTTTTGGATCATTCTTCTTTCTAATTAAAAAACTACTTAGCTATTCTCCCAGGGAGAGAACATAATACAGGAATTACCTGCATAAAGAATGTCAGGGTCTTTTTCTGTGTTAGTGTGTGGAATAGTCTGTCAAAAGCCACAGCAGCCATCATTGGAGTACTGTAATTTAAAACTTTACTGCACTGCAGCAAGCCCTAGGGAAAATTTCATATTTTAATCAGAGTGGTGGAGGGAAGGGGCAGGGACCAAGTATAAGTAAGTATTTTCCATATCTAACTTATGTTTCTTGAAGATGTAGCTTTGCTGAAACCATAGCTTTTCACAAGCCAAAGTTGTGCGGCTAGAGCCTGCCTGCAAGTGTCCTCTGAAATGAGAAACATGGAGTGAGTGAATCATGTGCATAGTGACTCAGATCCAGGCAGCAGTCAGTTCTTTACCACAATCTAATTCAGTGAATCCCAGATAATTAGGCGCTAATAATAATTAGCACTTAGGTTAACTAATCCGCGCAACAGCATTGTGAGGGATAGGTTTTACAGATTGGGACCATACCCAGGGAGAGGTTAAAAGACTTGCCCAGAATACCATTGAAGTGAGTCACTGCCAGAATTTGTGATTAGACTTTAGCTTCTTGTTCATACCACTAGATGATCTGTTTTCTCAGGACTGTGTTTTTCCCCAAGAAAAACCACCTTTTCTTATAGTAGGCTTCTATTATAAATTAACAATGCATGAATTACAGGATCTTAAAGGAGCTAAACAGTCAATCTTTTCCATATGAGTGCATAATTTTGGCTGGGAAAATATTATCTGAATACGACAACTTCCTTTCCAAGCCAAAACTAATTAAGGATGCCACATACAATGGCTATGAGAGAAGACATATATCTCAGTTTGAAAAACTGTTCTTTCTGATGGTGGTTTTACTGAAGACAGTGGTTTTGCTGAAGAGTTACAATCTTCTTAAATAGAATACAAATAATAGCTAAAACTGGATTGGAAGCAGAGTACACAAATGATTAATTCAGCAAAAAGGCAATGAATGTGATTTTCACTCTGATTACCCACCTTTGCTCACAATCATCACTTAATTATGTTAGAAAACTGATAAGGAACAAATCAAATATTTCCATTGATCAAACTAAATGAGAATACGTATTTAGCTCATTTCAATCCATGTAATTAGTCTAACAAGGTGTTCTGAGCTCTGTTGCACAAATATATTCTTCCAGTTTAAACAGAGCTTCAACCTGATTAAAAGACCTGTGAGTAAACAATATGGGTGACATTTAAGCCTCAGTTCCTACAACTCCTCTATTTCCAAATATGTATTTGGAAACTGTTCTAGGTTGACAAATACCCCCCAGATTTCTGCTACTCACCAAAATATTTCCTTTCTAGTTTCTCAGAGGATACAAATCCTCACTATTACTTATCCTTACAGCTCTGCACAGATACAAAATTGGTATTCACATCCACAGCTATATACGTAAAAATCAGCCTTGGATATTTGGATTGACATCTGCGGAGGTGGATACCTGCATCTATAAAGTGGATATACACAAATTTGCAGGATCCTAGATACAAAATTTGTATCTACATCTGCATTCATGGCAGCAAAAATGAGCTGCAGATATACACAGCCACAGATTCAGATACCCTTGGATATAAAGTGGATATCGGCAGGAGTTTACTTAGCCTCACTTTCAGCCCCTTCATGCAGGTAACACTCTGCAGATGGTCATTACAAGTCAGTCCATAGTTAATTAACGATTTTATTTTTCTTACAATGAAAGCACACAGATTTTACTCATTAGGTACTCAGTGTGTTTCCAAGCAGAGGCTGTCATCCATGACACTTCCTCCAGACAAACTGCCCTGGTAGATCTCCAAACAACCAACAGTATCATGGGGCTGTATTTTACTTCATAATACTAATAGGTAACTTTACCACAGCCCAGCTCTTATTCCCCAAGGCTGTGTCTACATTTGCACCCTTTTCCGGAAAAGGGATGCTAATGAGACAAGTCGGAATTGCAAATGCCGCGGGGGATTTAAATATCCCCCGCGGCATTTGCATGAACATGGCTGCTGCTTTTTTCCGGCTCGGGGCTTTGCCGGAGAAAAGCGCCAGTCTAGACGGGATCTTTCGGAAAATAAAGCCTTTTCCAGAAGATGCGTTATTCCTGATTTTAAGAGGAATAGGGGATCTTCCGGAAAAGGCTTTATTTTCCGCAAGATCCCGTCTAGACTGGCGCTTTTCTCCGGCAAAGCCCCAAGCCGGAAAAAAGCGGCAGCCATGTTTATGCAAATGCCGCGGGGGATATTTAAATCCCCCGCGGCATTTACAATTCTGACTTGTCTCATTAGCATCCCTTTTCCAGCCCAAGGGTATGCCTACACTTGCCCCCAGTTTGGACTAGGGATGCAAATACAGGCATTCAAAATTTCTAATGAAGCGGGGATTTAAATATCCTGAGCTTCATTAGCAAGATCGCGCTAGTTCGAATCACAGTTGATTTGAAAGTGAAAGTGTGCGCCGAGACAAAAAATGAGAAGTAATGTTAGTTTGAAGCAAGGGATTTGGTTCAAACTAACATGTCCCAGTACGCACTTTTACTTTTGAATCAGCTGTGATTCAAACTAACACGCTGGTGAAATCTTGCTAATGAAGCGGGGGATATTTAAATCCCCACTTCATTAGCAATTTTGAAGGCCTGCATTTGTAGCTCTAGTCTGAACTAGGGTGCAAGTGTAGACATACCCCTAGCGAGAAGAGGGTGCAAGTGTAGACATACCCCTAGCGAGAAGAGGGAACAGGTTAAAGCCCCCAATAAAACTGATTTACTGTGTGTGTGTGTGTGTGTGTGTGTGTGTGTGTGTGTGTGTGTGTGTGTGTAAAAACCAAAATCTGTGATTTAAGGTTTCTACTGAAATCTAAAGTAAAATGCACCTTTTCATTTCTTCATCCTTGTTCAGACACTGATGCGTCCTTCACTGTATCATAGAATTACTCAAGTCATGTAAAATGTACACTTAAATTGTCACTTCAAATATATTAATTTCTAAATTCTCAAATGTACAAATCGGCACAACTCCATTGTTAGCTGCCACATCACTCATCCATACCTATATTTTGACCCAGCTTTCATTTGTACACACCCTGGAAAGGCATAAGTACTATTCTTTAGGCAATGAATATGATTTTTATTTACCCAAAGACCATAATGCAGTGGTGTTTCCCTAGGGCAAGTGATAGAAAGGCGCCCAGGGGTCTGAGGCACCTTTCTATCACTTGCCCTTAGTGTGAGGAACCCTTGTCTCAGCATGTCAGTTCCTTAATACCTCTGGCAACATAAGCCAGGCCTCCCCAGATCCTGCTCTGTCTTTACGGAAGAATGATAGGTACACTCCAAAAGTCCCCTGAGGTGCTGAGCACACAAGCTACTTGACACTCTCAGAATCTCCTCTGTTCGCAAAGTAAGAATGAATACATCCCACCTTTTCAGTTACCCTTTATATCACTTATGTTTACAGTAAAAACTCAAAATTTACTTAGGTTTTAACAGAGATTTGAGAGGATGAAAATAGAATTACTGAAAACGAATGGTTATAGATAAAATAACATGCTTCTTAGAGTCTACACTTAATTAACAAGACATTACCCTTTCATAAAGTTGAGTTCACCCATGGTCTCTACAGTCAGACTGGCTGTGATCCTGTGTGTGTGACACAAGCCACCTGGCAATTTATCCCCTTAGTGAAGGATAAATGTAGGCAGAGACGACAGGTTTGCAAAAATGTTGTTGATGGTCTGGAATGCAGGCTCTGAGAAGGAATATGGGTGTTGGTTCTGGCCTTGGGCAGTGGAGGCAGGGAGGCAATGGAGGTGCAGCAGTTAGAACAAGGGTTACCAGATGGCTTTCAAAAAAATACTGGACACACACGATTTCAGAACAGGAGGCAGGGCTGGCCGGGGTAGATCAGGGGAAGGAACCAGCCAGCAGGAAGCAAGGCAGGCTGGGAAGGGGTTGTGGGGGAGCGGGGATGGCTGGGGTGGGGGAGGGGGCCGCAGGAAAGCAGGGGTGACCAGGGTGCATGCAGATCCTGGGTGCTACCCATCCCATGCACAATCCTGGTGGGGTGTATGGGCAAGTTTGGCCCTGGGGATTCCATCTCCTCTTCCCCCCCCCCCCCACCCCCCCACTGCGTCGCTGCATACTGCCTGGCTGGTAGACATGCTCGCGCAGCTTGAGTGTGTCGACCAGGCAGAGTACGCAACTACGTACTGATACTCATGATGATAAAACTTATTTAATTAGAAAATACTGGACATTTATGTGTCCGGTATTTTCTCAATTTGTTTCCTGGACAGAAAGCTCAAATACCGGACTGTCCAGTTCAAAACCGGACACCTGGCAACCCTAGTTAGAGCAGCTTCCAGCCACTCGCTTATCCCTCCTTCCCCACTGCAGGGATGTACATGTGGGCAACTGGGGTAAGTAAGAGAGCTGCAGCATCTGGAGCAGCGCAGAGACCCTGCTCTGCCTCCCCCTCCAACTGCAGGGGGACACATACTGACAGATGGGCTAAGCGAGCAGCTAGAAGCCACTCTTAACTCTGCTGCACTGCCAGCGGGGTCTAGAAGAGTTTTAATCACCCATGGCAGAAGACAGGGCTGGAGGATGTGTGGAGAAAGTGTATGGGATGGCAGGGAGCCCAGGGAATGCTTGGAGCAAGCAGTGGTGAGTTTTCATGGAGTCCAGCCCCGGACCAGATATATTCCTGGTGGCAGGCCTGCACAAGCCCATATAACTTGGTACCTATGACTGGAAGTACCTCTGCACCCCCAGATATTGTTCCCACTTGCATAAAAGGGTAACCCTTACTGCTTGTTTTTTTCCTGTCTAGAATCTCCCCTGGAGACACTGCAATCATTTGGTTAGCATTTTGCTCATACTGTAAATAGGCAGTTTGGAATACTCACTCTGCATGTAGCCAGACAGGTAGATAAGCATCTCCTGCCTGAAAGCAACTTGGACAAGGTGGATAAAATAATATTATTTTAGGACCACCATCTATTGGTGAGAGAGAAAAGCTTTTGAGCTTACTCAGAGCTCTTCTTCAAGTCTGGGTCTTACATCCTTTTTCTTCATATGGGTGGAGCTTCCTTTTCAGCTGGCAAAATTCAATGCCTTCTTTTGTTGTAGGCAATGTTGTTGTAGTCCTGGTGGGCACAGGATATCTGAATATCTTTTAATGGGCACTTTGTGAAATCTTGCGAGCTCATGTCTCTTTTATCAACAAATGCTGGTCTAATAAAAGATATTATCTCATTCACCTTATTTCTTCAGTATCCTGGGCACAGCTAGCTGCAACCACACTGCATGAAAGAAACTGCTTTATCACCTTCTGGTAACAAGCCCTCAACTCAGACCGTAAGAAGAACATAGTTTTCAGTATGAATTCATAGCACTGCATATTAGCCATTCATATACTTTGCAGTGTTTATGAGGACCAGTTGTAGCCTATAAGGCTAACCTGCTCATTAGCCTAATTTTATATCACTAGCCTAATTTTTACACGTGCTCTATCATTCTTTTCTTCCTTATGGTTTGGTTATATATTTATTATAAGAAGTTAGGGTAGGTTTATATTGGCAGATTGGCTGTAATACAAAAGACTTACAAGTCAGAGAGCTAGTAGGTAAGGTCCTGAGGGAAGCAAGACTAAGGAAAAACAATTGAAGAGAGTTGGCAGTTTTTCTAAGGGACATTATTAAGGGCCCAAAAGCAAACTATTCTGCTGTGTAGGAAAGATAGAAAGTATGACAAAAGACCACCTTGGCTTAACCAAGAGATTTTGCATGATCTAAAAATTAAAAAGGAATCCTATAAAAAGTGGAAACTAGGTCAAATTACAAAGCATGAATATAATCAAACAACATTGGAATGCAGGGGCAAGATTAGAAAGGCAAAGGCACAAAATGAGTTCAAATTAGTTAGACACAAAGGGAACAAGAAGACATTCTATAAATATATTAGAAGCAAGAGGAAGAACAAGGACAGGATAGGCCCGTTGCTCAGTGAAGCGGGAGAAATAGTAACAGGAAACTTGGAAATGACAGAGTGCATAATGACTTTGTGTTGGTCTTCACCAAGAAGTCCGATGATGAAGGAATGCCTAACATAGTAAATGCTAGAGAAAATGGGGTAGGTTAAGAAAAGAAAAAAATAAGTAAAAAATTACTTGTTACTCAAGGAGCTGATAGAGGAGGTATCTGAGCTTCTAGCTATCACCTTTGAAAAGTCATAGAAGATTGGAAAAGGGTAAATACAGTGCCCATCTATAAAAAGGGAAATAACAACCCAGGAAACTACAGGCCTGTCAGCTTAATTTCTGTGCCCAGAAAGATAATGGATCAAGTAATTAAGGAATTCATCTGCAAACATGTAGAAGAAAACAAATTGATAGGTAACAGCCACATGGATTTGTAAAGAACGAATCATGTCAAACCCATCTGAGAGCTTTCTTTGTTAGGATAACAAGTCTTGTGGATAAGGGAGAAAGCGGTGGATGTGGTACAGCTAGATGTTAAAGCATTTGTTAAGGTCTCACATGATCTTCTTATCAATAAACTATGGAAACACAACCTAAATGGGGCTACTATAAGGTGGATGCATAACTGGCTGGATAACCCTTCTCAGAGAGTAGTTATTAACAATTCGCAATCATGCTGGAAGGGCATAAGTTCTGCAGGGGTCTGTTTTGGGACCGGTTCTGTTCAATATCTTCATCAACAATTTAGATATTGGCACAGAGACTATGGTTATTAAGTTTGCAGATGATACCAAGCTGGGAGGGGTTGCAACTGCTTTGGAGGACAGGGTCATAATTCAAAATGATCTGGTCAAACTAGAGAAATGGTCTGAAGGTAAATCAGATCAAGTTTACGAAGGACCAATGCAAAGTATTCCACTTAGGAAGGAACAATCGGTTTCACACACAGTGACTACGTCTAGACTGGCATGAATTTCTGAAAATGCTTTTAATGGAAAAGGTTTCCGTTAAAAGCATGTCTAGATTGGCAGGATGCTTTTCCGCAAAAGCACTTTTTGTGGAAAAGTGTCCATGGCCAACCTAGAGGCGATTTTCTGCAAAAAAGCCCCGATCGCCATTTTTGCGATCGGGGCATTTTTGCAGAAAACAGTACTATGCTGTCTACATTGGCCCTTTCACACGAGTCTTTCGGAAAAAGACTTTTGCCTGAACGGGAGCAGCATAGTATTTCCGGAAAAGCACTGATGATTTAACAGGAGATCGTCAGTGCTTTTCTGGAAATTCAAGCAGCCAGTGTAGACAGCTGGCAAGTTTTTCCGGAAAATCATCTGATTTTGCGGAAAAACTTGCCAGTCTAGACACAGCCATTGTATAGGAAGGAGTACTGCAGAAAGCGATCTAGGAGTCATAGTAGATCACAAGCTAAATATGAGTCAATAATATGACACTATTGCGGGGAAAAAAAAAAGCATGATTCTGGGATGCATTAACCGGAGTGTTGTGAGCAAGACATGAGAAGTCATTCTTCCACTCTACTCTGCACTGATTAGGCCTCATTGGGAGTATTGTGTCCAGTTCTGGGCACCACATTTCAAGAAAGATGTGAAGAAACTGGAAAAGATCCAGAGAAGAGCAACAAGAATGATTAAAGGTCTAGAGAACATGAGCTATGAGGGAAGACTGAAAGAATTGGGCTTGTTTAGTTTGGAAAGGAGAAGACTGAGATAGGATATGATAGTGGTTTTCAAGTACCTGAAAGAGTATTGCAAGGAGGAGGGAGAAAAATTGTTCTCCTTGGCCTCTATGGATAGGATAAAAAGCAAAGGGCTTAAACTGCAGCAACAGAGGTTTAGGCTGGACATTAGGAAAAACTTCCTAACTGTCAGGGTGGTTAAACACTGGAATAAATTGCTTAGGGAGATATTTGAGAAGCTTAGATAGACATCTATCAGGAATGTTTAGAGAGGGTGCTTGGTCCTGCTGGGAGGGCAGGGGAATGGACCTGATGACTTATCAAGATCTCTTCCATTTCTAGTATTCTATGATTTCTATGTCCTGTATGTTGAGCTAAGGCAAAGTTAGTATTTATGCCTGTGACCCTTCACCCAGATAAAGTAACTTTCCATGGTATAGGCGCTTCCAAGAATACTCTGAAACTTAGCAGGTACATCATTACTTAGAAAAACTCAAACTAACTGGTTGATACCAGACCGAATAACTGGGTAGGACAATAATAATAAATGTGATAGACAACCACAAAAAACCCATGGTAACAAATTAATGTGTATGATGATAATTTTGAGATCAATGATATACTGACCTATTGGGGAAAAAAACACTTTACCATTAGTAAATTGAGGAAATACAAATAAAAAGTAAAGGAAACATCCCTTACTGAACATGCATCAAACATAACATCATATAAATGTAGCATCCCAGCTTAGGGGTGGTAAGAGAAGGAGATGTAGTCCTTGGGAGGTGCCACAGTGATGGCCACTACTGATGATGGAGAAGATGAAGGTGATGAAGATGATAATGGCTAACATGTAGGGTTGTTCTAGAACAGGGGTGGCAATACTTTTTTACAGGGGCCCACTCCAAGAATTTGAAAGTGCTTGAAGGCCACATGCTTTCATGATATTAATGAAGAAAGTGTGGGGTGTGGGATAGAGGTTAGGTGCAGAAGAGACCTTGGGGTGAGGAAGGGAGTTTGGGTGAAGGAGGCGGATGTGACCTGGGGCAGGGGGTTGGATTGTGACCTATGGCAGGGATGGGGTACAGGAGAGGGTGCAAGGGTTTGATTTGAGAGCCTAGGGCAGGAGAGGGGACTGTAATCTGGGAGCCAGAGGATTTGTGTATGTGGAGTAGGGGGCAGGAGTGGGGGGCAGGCCTCGGGTGCCAGAGGCAGGCTCTGACCAGGAGACTTACCAGCACTTTCCTGAAGCAGCCCCCTGCCTGCCCCATTCCTGCACAGGCTGCAGCCATGTGCTCTGAAGGAGAGGAGTTGTGGTGCTTCTTGTCTGCCTGTTACTGAAACAGGAAGCTCCCATTGGCCGGTTTCTGGTATTAAAAAAAAAAAGTCAATGGGATTGTGCTGGGGGCAGGAGCAGCTCCTAAAGCCTCCCCCCACCAGACTCTCAGATTTCAAAGCGAAAACACCCAGCAGCCATGTTTCTGAGGAGCATACAGGTGGCACGAGGCAAGCAGGATGCCTTCCTAGGGCTCCCTGCTGTGTCCAGGGACCATATTTTGCCCAGGCCTGTTCTGGAAGGAATGGTGTGAGTACATGGAATGGAAATATAGATGTACTTTCCCTATTTATGTTATGAAATTGAGCTGTTTGTGACTGTGCTAAATTAATTAATTAAACCATATTTGCAATTATGCAGGGGATCCTATAGTGTGAGAGTTGCATCTGTGCACATCGGTGTTCCCAACCATAGAATAATACTGGACCTGATCCCAGGACAAAGAACCTGTCAACCCTAAAGGTGGTAACTGGAAATTTATAAGCAACCTTAGATCAGGCAACACCGTGTAAGACAGGCTCTCAGCAGAGACCTTATTCTAGCAAACTATTACGAAATACTAGAGCCGCAGGATCCCTGCAATCCTTGTATACTTCTCTGTCAGTTAGACCCAAGAGGTTACACTTGTCATAATAATAATACTATTTTAAGGTTTTTTTTTAAATAAATGTATTATGGTAGCATTAAGGGTCTATGTTAAATCCATGCTAAAACTAGCAATATTGAGATTATAGCCAAAAAACTGTCCTTATCATGCTCCATGTCTAGTTCCCATTCAGGTGGTGATTAAGAGATTTTTACCTTATTGGCTATTTCAGAGAAATTCCACATTTCAGCACAAAATGTCATAAAGATGGTCTTTTCAGGGATTTCCCCCTCCCCATATTTTTAAAATGTGGCTTTGATCTGAAAGGACTTTTAAATGGGATTGTGTAGTTCCATATTTACTGTATCTCAAGGATAAGAGATAATAAAAACTAATTTCTGTTTAAATTAGATTAATCAACTAATCGATGGAATTTCCATTGACTATTCAGTTAGTCGATAAGGGCACTTGGAGCTCGGGGCCAGTGGGGGACTCTTGTACATTTCAAAGGTGTAATGCTGCCGCTGTCCCCCTCCCACAGAGCTGGAGCTGGGTGGAACCGGCTTTTAAGCCGGCTCCCCCCAGCACCCTATTCTGTTTCCTTGCCCCTTGCTGCCTCTTTCTGACAGTGGCCCCAAGGGGGGAGGGACGCTTCCATCCCTATGTTCAACTAAGCAGATGTGACTCTGGACACACACAGGAAATATTCCAGGCTGATCAGGTGCATCCTTTTAGACATGTGTGATCATGCAAGTAAGTTCTTACTTAAATTTTTTTCTCACTCAAGTTCAAACAGAGAAAGAGCATCTCCTTGTGGTGAGGCTCATTTGTTAACCAAAAAGCCGATACAAAATAAAAGGTTTCACGCCAACATCTCAGCTGGATAAGGCCATTCAGAGCTCAGTATACCAATAGTTTCACTGACGTGGGGCCAGTCACCCTCTTCATAAAGGTCTCTGCTTTCTAGAACTTTAAAAACAATAATAACCTGAATACATTTTCCAGGAAAATTTGTTTTAAGTCTGCGTGAAATGTTCAGCTTTCAGTCATGGCGCAGTAATGCAAGTGTAACTTGTACTCAGAAACTAAAAAATACCAACTCTGCTCAATGGAATGAAGCAAGAAGTGCAGCATTTTGTCAGAACCACACAGCAATCTGTTCAGTCAGCTAAATTGTAGGAATCCATCACATTGCAAAGAGGCTCTCACAGGCAGTTTAGGTAACTTAGTTTCATACAAAACTCAAAACAGTAATGGTAGCATAAAGCACAGAGAAAACAATTTACCCCACTTTGGACAATTATTCTTCCGGTATCATGGTATCCCCATTAGTCAGCCATAGGCAATATCAAAGCTTAGCGTTTCAGCTAAGAATATGAACTGAATAAACTGGCTAGTCCTAAATCTATTAGCCAACTGAAGCCAAGAAGGCCTTTTCAAACATGCAGATTTCTAAAAAATGAGATTATGAAATCCAATCCAAAAATTAATTTGAATTCCTAGTAAGATTCTTAGCCAGCTATTGAGAATCACTTTGAGAATAATTTGCTGTCATCACAAGTGGCAGATAATACATTTAAAATGCTCAATATCAAACACATAAATAAACATGGAAATAATTCTTTACCATTTAGAATTGACAATGGAAAAATAATTGTTTTTGAGAAGCAGACAAAATATGAAGATATATTATTTCAAATATAAATTCTGTAGCAAGGACGCACAACCATCATTGCTTTGTGAAAATATCTTCTACTGTTTTTATAAATAAAGCCTTAAGTTAATGGCCTTTGAAACTGAATAATCTCAATAGCCTATTCTCAAACGATTCTTCAGAGATCGGGGTTCTGTTGGCACCTTATACCAGATATACTGACTGGATTCCCTTCATGGTCAGATACTGCAGGAGTTAAATCAAATTTTGTCTCCCTTGAATTCTCATCATTTTTGTCTCAATCTGCTCAGGCACTTTACTTGGCCTTCAATTCCAAATGCATTCCATTTTAAAAAAATAATACATCTTTTATAATGTGGCAACATGCTAGTGTTAGTTCCTAGAAGATAATAAACAATTATAAATGAGTTTGAGCAGCCTCCTATCAACTGTGGGAGAGTCATGCAATGGATATATTGGGAAGAACTGTAAATATGAAAGGAAGGTCTAAGGGAAAAAAGCCTGAATTCTGCGGGTATGCCATGCCAATCAAGCCATGAACACCATTCTGAGACACATAAACCATTCTTGATTCTGTCTGTGGGGAAACTGGAGCAAGCATTCACACACAAAAGAAGGGAACACACCGAGGAAGAGTATAGGGCAGCAAAAGCTTTGGCTGTAGCTTAAAATTAAATTAATGGGCCAGATTTTTTGAAGGTATTTAGTTACCCAAAGATGCAAATTGACTCCTAGTGAGATTTTTAAAACCACTTCATTGTCCAATTTATACTGAAAATCCCCATGGCACCTTACAACATTTTTACACCTCAAGACCTTTAAAAATCTGGTCCAGGGCTATAATCTTGTTAAATCAATAAAGCTAAATAGGGTCAGCCCAATCAGTACTCAGACAACCTCTAAGGGTTTGCTGCAGGAAATGATATTGGAATTAGGGGCTCTGTGCTGCTAGAAGAGGTGTCATTTTTAGGATCATTTTTTATCTTAATAGGCCCCATGACATTCTGTCCCCAGAATTTCTTGAGTTAGGTGGATTTTAAATATCAATTAATACACGTTGCCTACTTATAACTGTTGCAATCATTTCTATTAAATATATTATTCTTCATTTTGGTTCCCAACCTGCTGTGTAGTCTTGAGGTGAATTGTTGGATTTCTGATTCATTCAACCCCAGAGGTGGCAGCATGTGATAAACGGCCGTATCCCTGTATTTTCCTTTACCTAACTCCCAGGATGGCTCTGTGGCTTAATGTTTGTTATGGGCTTTCGTCAAGGAAAGGTGGCACAGAAATACAAGCTATAAGACTCTATCTAGCAGGATATATATTTATCTAGAATCAGCTGCAGCCATAAATATAAATTACATTTATCCATTGATATATAAGCAATCAAAGACTTAACCAAGGGTCTTCATAAATATATTCTAGTTTCAACAACTTTCAATGTGTGCTGATGACAGCTGTACTTCTACTAATGTATTTTCTGTTTCCTTCCATCTGTGGGTTTTAGGCTTTGAAATAGTCCCCAATTCCAACAATACTACTACAATGGGAAAACAGTTACAGAAAGCAATTTACATTTTGTTTTAGTTCTTCCTGAGGCTTAGAAGGGAATTGGTACACAAACATTTTTATCACTGGGTCATCTATTTACAGTACAGTTTTCACTCTTAGCTGAAAAATCTAATGCTTTTTCTTAAACTGTTAGTAATATTTGTGCAATTTAGTCTCTACTGACTTGTGTTGTTTGCTTTGCTACTTCATAGTCAATGGCAATAGTCCTAGTCTGTGTAATTCTGATTGTATTAAATCAAGAGTAGCTTTTCCTTAAAACATTATTCCCTTAAAGTGTCTTCAAACCATGTCTTACAGCATTCCTTTTTTGCAGGCTGTTCTATATCTCTTCAAGGCAGAGGGATCCATTCTTGTAGCTGGTTGTAATTCATTTCAGTTATAGTTTTTGTCATGCACATCTCCAAAGTCTCTTCTGCTTCATGGTCAGGTGTTGTGCAATCCTTTGCCTACTTGTATGTAGGCTTTAGTGCTTTTCTGATCTAATTCTAGCCCCCAGCCTGTATTCTACTTGTTTTACCCATTCAGGCATTAGCTGTTTATATTTCCTGTATTTCAATTTGCCTTCATCTACTTGCTAATGGCTACTAATAAGCATAAGCTTTGATACATAATTAAAAACCAAGGATAAAGGAACAATTACAGAGGGAAAACAGGGTGATCTAGTCGCTAGGGTACTAGATTGAGAATCAGAACTATTTATTCCCAATTTTGCCATATACTTTGAGAGGCATGTCAGTTCACCCTCTTTCTCCTCTCCCACGTTGTCCTGTTTATTTAGCCTGTGAGATCTGCAGGGCAAGGAATGTGTCCTATTGCGTACATGCACAGCACCTAGCACAATGAGTACATAGTCTTCCTTGAGCCTCTAGGAACTAGCAGAATACAAAGAGTAACAAATCAAACATATTTGGTAGTGTTGTGGCTATGAGTGTGTGTGGAGAGTCTCTTGCTTTACTGCTCATATCTAAATTAGAGGGACCAATAGAAATATGCTAATGCTGCTCCTGTTATTTTGTATCTCATGAGATATGCCAAGGACACTGAACAATGGCTGCTGCGTTGGAATACAGGAAAAAAGAGGTAGACATGAAACCCAGGAATCTAAAGTCACGTGCTCTAACTCCATCACAAAAATCTCTTAACATAAAAAGTGACTGTGAAAAGTAGCCATTTCCCCCCTTTAATCAGCAGATATATATCAGCGACCAGGACATGCCCAATGGTCAAGCAGGTGTCCTCCAACAACTGACAAGTCTCGGGAATGTGAACTGAGAGAACTGGGTTTCCAGGAGCAAGACCAGGAACAAGCAGGAGGCATCATTGCCACTGAATTGCTGCTGGGTTTTGTTTTATATTTTCATATGTTGTAAAGGTCCAGGCCAGGGCATACTTCTGACTAATATAATATAGGGGACATCAACCCTCCTTTTTCATACCATGAGCCCCTCTCCATCCCATGAGGTTTCTAGTAGGGATGTTAGATATTGAGTAATTGAATAGTCAAGTAACCACATGAATTCTTATTGATTACTCAACTGTTCTATAATTGGGCAGGGCTGGCAGTCAATCCACTCTTGCCCCACTCCCGTGGAGCCCACTGCCAGCCTGAGTTGCTGCCTCTGTAACTTCCAATAGCAGCATCAGATCTTCAAACCTACCAATCCCTGCTTTCCCCTGCCCTCCTTAGCCTTTGCCCCAGCCACTCCCTCTTACTCAGCCAATTGCCCCGTACCCCTGTGTCTCAGTGCTCCTGCAGCTCCCTCCGCCTCCAGCCTGTTCTCTACAGGCAGTCCCTGGGTTACATGGATCCGACTTACATCGGATCCCTACTTACAAACGGGGTGAGGCAACCCCACACTAGCTGCTTCCCCCCAGCAGACCAGGGAGACGCAAAACTAGCCCCTCCCCCCCAGCAGACTAGGGAGATGCGGAGCGGCTTTTCTCAGCAGACACCTCAGCTTGAGAATAAAGGACTGAGGCAAGTGAGGTGTGGGAGAATAAAACTGAGCTCTGGAGAAATGTTTGGCTAGAGTTTCCCCTACAGTATGTACCAGTTCCGACTTACATACAAATTCAACTTAAGAACAAACCTACAGTCCCTATCTTGTACGTAACCCGGGGACTGCCTGTATTCCCTTCTGGGCCTTTAGATTCCACAGGTCCCCTTGAGCTGACTTCAGCTTCTGTGCCCCTTAGCTGCCTTGTCCACTTCTGTGATACAGGTGCAACATAAGAGCTACACCACTGTAGTGCATACAGTTCCCGCAGTGACAGAAAAGATTTTTCCATTGCTATAGTAAATCTATCCCATGGAGAGGCAGCAAGACAGTAAACAGAATTCTTCTATCAACCTAGTTGCATCTAGGGTGGAGGAGTCAGGTTGAGGCAATTGTCTCAGAGCAGGAGACATTTTTTATAGCATGATATAGCTAGGTTGACATAAGTTTTAGGTGTAAACCAGGCCTGTGTTAATTTCTTCTCTCACCCCCCTACCCAATTTTTAGTGCAACTACTTTCTCCCTGTTACAAAATACTCCTAGCTCAATACTTACTAAATTAAATCCACACCTGATTTACAAAATTATTTCTTCCCTAAAGATTCCCCACCATGCATCTGAGAGTATAAAGAGAATTGAACCACTCTTAAAATCCCAGCATACATCAACCTTCCACTGGTTTGAGGGCTTGCTGTTGAGAAGTTTGAAATACTCCTTTTCCTTCCCATCTCTCTGATCCCTGCATCTCTGCTCTAGGGTCTAAGACAACTGATTCTAGGAATATCTGCTTTTGCTCGCTCAATTGATAGTTCATTATTACCCTCTCTATTCAGCCACTAAGCTGTAACACTGCTTTTGTTATTTATATTGTAAGATAACATGGACTGCAGCCTGAGCAGAGATTTCTTGGGGTTGGTTTTTTTTTGTGGCTATGTCATACTATTTATTGATCAAGGTTCTTATAAGATACTTATCACTGTGGCACCCAAGTGTATACATAAAGATACATTTATCTCTCTTCCCTAACTTCAACCCACAGGTCAAAATAGTGAGTTTTGAATTTTCCTTTCAGCGGTTGGTGGTTATCCTGGTATATTCTACCTAGAGAGTTCCAGATTCCTGGACCACTTGCCAAGAAAGCTCCGTCTCTCACACACAGAGGATACATCTAGACTACATGCCTCTGTCGCCAGAGGCATGTAGATTAGGCTACCAGGCATAGGAAAATGAAGCGGCGATTTAAATAATCGCCGCTTCATTTAAATTTACATGGCTGCCGCGCTGAGCCGACCAACAGCTGATCAGCTGTTTGTTGGCTCACCGCGGTAGTCTGGACGCGCGGGTGTCGACATCAAAGGCATTTGTCGACCACCCAGGTATGCCTCCTGGGATGAGGTATACCTGGGTGGTCGACAAATGCCTTTGATGTCGACACCCGCGCGTCCAGACTACCGCGGTGAGCCGACAAACAGCTGATCAGCTGTTGGTCGGCTCAGCGCGGCAGCTATGTAAATTTAAATGAAGCGGCGATTATTTAAATCGCCGCTTCATTTTCCTATGCCTGGTAGCCTAATCTACATGCCTCTGGCGACAGAGGCATGTAGTCTAGACGTACCCAGAGTTTCAGGTTAAAGGCTAGCACCTCCATTGTTCTATTGGAGTGTATAGTACAAGGTCACACTCACACAGGGTCAGAGTCTCTCAGATAACTTGAGCCAATCACAGAGGGCCTGGAAGAAGATGAATTGAACGTTGCATTTGATTTGGTATTGAATGCAGAGTCAGGAAAAAACATAGTACTGGGGTGATATGTTCCCTGGCAGTCTGTGCTGCTGAGCATACATTTTAAATACAAGTAATTACAAGTGACTGAGCATTGAGGTCACAAGAGAATGGTCATAGGGATGAAATCCAAATCCAGAAGGAAAGGGGCACAGTCTTCTTAGCCAGACAAGGAAAGTAAGACTTGATAGATTGACAAAATTATTAGGTAAATTCCTACTCTGCCACTGGCCTGCAAATTCCAATAGCAGCATCAGATCTTCAGACAATGTGGAGACACATGGTTTCCCATTTGGGAAAACACTGTGATGAGATTGCTTCCAAAGATCTCTTAGGAAATTTTATAAACAAGTTATCATAACTCCTAATAATATTTTTCTCTCCATTCTTCTAATCTGCTGAGCATGACAGAGGCATGATTTCATTAGAATTAAAGGCATTTTGGATTATCTATCACAAATTGGTCAACCTGGAATTCAGAATAGAAAAATCACCAGATATAATCTTTTACTTCCCTCTCTTATATCCAAGCCTGCCATTCTTGCAGTAGCAGTGGAATCCATGGATTGATAATCTGCACAGTATTTAGAAATGTTACTGAGGTGCCATCATGTGCAGGGCTTTCCACTATTGCCCCACCGGTCAGTGCCGCCTTCTCCTTTTCCTCCTGCCCACTGGGATCAGCTCTTTCTCAGTGGGAGACACTGGAGGGGGGGGGGAAGCATGGGTGTGACAGGCTCAGCGGAAAGGGTAGAAAGTGGCAGGATCCTGGGGGGAGGGTGGGAAAGCCTAGGGTAGAGCTGGGGGGTGACCAGTGAGCACCCTCTGGCCCAGTGGAAAGTTGGCACCTGTACGTTCAGCCCTGGATTTGATACCTATGCAAGGAGCCACATATTAACTTCTGAAGAGCCGCATGTGGTTTTGGAGCCACAGATTGGTCACCCCTGATGTAAAGGAACTTTCAACCCATACTCTCCCTTGATGAGTTTTAATCTCATCTATAGCTTTTGACCGTTAGTTTTGGAAATGTCACAGCATGGCAGATCCCTTGCTTCATCAAAAAATGTCAGTCAGTCCTTAATGAAATTCTGAGAAGAGATCATTATGATCACATGCAACTTTCACATACAGACACACAAGGACAAATATGCTCAGGAAGGCTGGAATGGGCAGCAATTGCTGGGAATTTGTAAGTGCCAATGACCCAGCGATTGCTGTTGTGTGCTTTTACCACCCAAAGATTCAGAAGCAGACTTGGTGCATTCCACATGGTGTCATTAGGATTGTTACCAATCACTTATTCTTAAAAAACACAAGACACACACACAATTGTTGGTGGTCAACAGTCAGGATGTACAAATCCAGAGTCAGGGGAAAGAATCCAGGTGACTCCCAGGTAAATGGCCTGGGAGTGAGAACTATAGGGAAACCAAAAGGGTCTCTTGGAGTCTATGCTCAGTACATTGGATGAGAGAGGTGATAGAAAGGTCTCTAGCAATGTAGCCTATATTGGACAGCGGACCCACCGGGTATTTTGTGTCTGTTTTTATTCAACCAATAAAATGTGTGGTGGGGCAAGGCAACACACCAATCTTCCCCGGGCCACAAATCTACCACACTGGTTTGCAGAAAATCTCCTGGATTCTACATTTGTCGTCTTACACTCAGTCCTTTAGCTGTTACGTAGGGTATATATTATGTATATGGCATTTCTGCATGACTGTATAGCTACATGATAGAGTTTCATCACCTGCAGGATGTGCCACTGCCTTCCACAGCCTTTATATTGTGTGCTTTATAGAGCTATAAAATTGTTAGGTCCAGGAAAAATCATGGGCAAAGTAATTATCATCAGATCCCAATCTTAGATCATAAAATCCAATATGAGAGGTGAGGAACAGTGCAGGTGCAGCAACAGCCCAGGTTAATGCATTGATTCATGCTCTAACAGTTTAAAATAAAAGCAAGAATGGGGATTAAAGATGTTTGCTGTTTTCTTTGACTTTATGAAGGCATTTGATTTGCTTTGAAGGAAGTATTCTGGAAAGTTGCAAAATCATATGGCGTTCCAGATAAGATAACAGCAATTATGAATGCTACATACAAAGACACTAGCAGTGCCATAAGAAGAATAAAAAATTAAGCATCTGGATGAAGCAAAGGTGATGCTAGAAAAGAGGGCATAAACTGGAAATTGAGAATGTTACAATTTAAGGGCATGACATTGGATGATCTAGAATTAAACTCCTTAGCTTATGCAGATGACCTTGTTCAACTGGCAAACACATTTAATTAATGATGGCTGTAAGTGTCTCACCGCCATTGCATTATGTGGTCCTACCATCATGAAAGATAATGATGAAGCAGATAATTACCAGCAAAATCTGTCCGTCTATAATTAAATTCTGAGAAGATGTGTCATTATGATCCTATGCAACTTTCAATCATAATTTGGAAAGTTTGTTACCTTGAAAAAATCATTGTCAACTTGGACTCTCAATAAATGCCAACAAGAAAAAGAGGCTGCATCTTGGAAAAGTGGCAATAGATAAAAGTGTTGAAATGCAACAGCAGTGAAGCTGTGGAATAACCAGAAACTTACAGGTATCTGGGTAGCTTCATCAGTTCTATCAAAGATGAGGTTAAAAGGAGACATGCCTTAGCCCCAAGTGCTGCATAGAATCAAAACGCGATGTTTGTTACCAAAGGAAAAATGTGTCAGTATTACTCTGTAAATAATTGCATGGAATAAAACAGATATCGGAAAGCTGGAGGACTAGAGATGAGTTCTTTAAGAGATGGAAGATACAAAATGAAATTACTTTAAAGATAAACTGACAAGTGAGGAGAGTAGAATCTAAAATCAGGGCATGGAATTGACTACAGTGAAAGAGATTGTGATGACGGGAATACTATAGGAGACAAACAGGTGACAGGATATCAAAGAAAATAAAGCAAACACATCCAAGATCAATCCAACTCACAGGCTGATCACTAACAAAATGGTGGGTCATTGTATGCAATGGCTTAATCAGGGGAAGGCTAACTAATAGAATAAGCCAAGGAAAGGAATGAATGGTAAAGGCTGCATTGCTCCCTGTGTCTGCAAACATGTACCAGAATAAAAATCCTCTTCTCTAAGATTCTTCATGATTCAGCACTTTTTCCCCTAGAAAAGTCATTCTCTTATTAGGTGGTGGTTTTTTTTTGTTTTGCTGATGATTTCAGTCTGCTTAAAAGAAAATGTTTATAAACATTTAGCCTATTTGTCTCACTAGCAAATCATCTCCATGCTTTCTTCCATGGCACAAACATTCCCAAAACTCCATAAACCTACTATTTTGTCTTTCTTCAGATTGCTCCTGAAGACTTGGTTTTTACAAACTAAAATGGCTACCCCTCTGAGACTAGTTGAATCTTGTCAGTTGGTAAGAATGTAAAAGCTTTTGGCCAGGGATCATCTTTTTTACTATGTTTACATAGAGGCACTCCAGCTCCTAACCAAGGCCTCAAGTCACTACTGCAGTACAAATAATTAACAGTAGTCCGAGATGGAACCAATGTTCCCCCTAACTTTTCCATCCATGTACAGAATAAATGTTTTATGTGCACCTTGAAGACTAACAGATTTATTGAGCATAACTTAAGCTTTCATGAGCAAAGACCCACTTTATCAGATGGTCCCACAGGGCCCCTTGTTGTTTTTGTGGATACAGACTATCACCAATGCTCCTCTGATATTTATGTGCACTGAGGCAGGGGCACCACCAGTAGAAACAAAAAGCCTACCTGTGGGCGCTCTTCTAATCAGCTGGGCAGCATTTAAATCTCTCCTAAGTGGCTGCACAAGTGCACAGCTTACAGAGAATACTGAATTTATGGACACTGAATGTAATCCCCTTATGCAAACTGTTGTATGGACACCACAGAAGTCATAGTCCCTATCCTGAAGCATTTAGTCTTGCATTAAGAGAAAATGCAACAAATAAATATGGAAAAGCATGGATCGAAGGGAGTCACCACATGGTGCTACTACATATAGTCATGCAAGTTCTTTTCCTTTGCAAGCACTATACTTCCCCCCCCCCCCACCCTTTTTTTTTAACTGAAGAAACATCATATTGTTGCTTCTGTGTTTCAGGTTTTTTTGGAATCTACATCCCGCAGGCTGGATCCAGACCAGGACTTAATTTGATCCAGCCCACAAATCTTAGCACTGTGGCCCAGAAACCCTGAACCTCGGCATTCATCCAAGAAGGGTGTTTTCGGTTTTTTTGCTTTCCATCTTAAGAGCAAATGAGTAGCTTACTCCTCTAATGACAAAACTACAAGACACTGTAATCTGTCATTACTTGTAGGGATGTGAACGACTAGTTGAGTAGTTGACTATCCAATAAGCAAATGCTTATCCAATAACCAACACAGAAGTCAACTAGTTGTTCCCCCCCGCCCCGCCCTTGCTGCCTCTATCAGAAAAAGGAAGTGGGGGGAGGGAGGAGAGGAAACGGTACTTCAAAGTGACAGCACAATGTGGAACCCAGGGCCAGACCCCGGCCTCCATGCACGTGCTGCCGCTTTGAAACACCATGTGCAGCTCGGGGCTGTCTGTGGAGTCCCCAGGCTGCACAAGGCATTTCAAAGTAGACGCACTGCATGGAACTTGGGATCAGCTGGGGACTCCCCTGCTGACACCAGGCTCCATGTGGCACTGCTGCTTTGAAACGCCGCATGGCACCTGACACTGGGCTTCCCGCAGCTTTTCCAAGTGGCAATATCACACAGAGCCCAGGGTCAGCGTGGGAGTCCCCAGATGACCCCGGGCTCCATGGGGTGCTGCCACATCAAAATGCTGCGAGGAGCATGGGACCAGTGGGGGACTGCCCCACTGGCCCCATGCTCCCCGCAGTGCTTTCACTTTTGAAGTGTAGCAACAGCCCTGGGGCCCTTATTGACTAATCAGATAGTCAATGCAAATTGCATTGATTATTCAGTTAGGTAATCGAAATTTAACATCCCTAATTACTTGGCAAAGGAGGTAGCAGTACCATAGAGAAAGTGACACACAAAGAGCCTAAGGCTAAATTTTTCATAATTGTCTATTTATATAGACTCTCTCTACTTCTGGCTACTGGATTTGAGACATTTTGGTCCTGATTTTCAGAAGTGCTGAGCAATCCCCAGTCCCACTGACACAAATAAATTAGTAGTAGAACAGAGAATACAATCTAGAATTTCTGATTCCCAGGCCTGTTTTCTAGCCACTTTATAGTTTTCCTCACTTAGAAATGGTGCATAAATCAGACCACGTTTTAACTCTTTAAAGCTAAAGTACACACACTTGTTAGTACTTTTTTTAAACAATTATTATATGGATTTCAAAATTATTTTAATGGATAGTTGCTTGCATGTTTTTCTAGCCAAGAAAAACCATATATTTGCAGCACTTACGGAAAGGGATAGGTGCTATTAAGGCAAACACTCTGTTCCCTGCTGTGCTTCAATGAATCATAATGTGCAATGTAATTTGAGTGAAGTTTCATTCGTTGTAGACATACGGGGTGATCGGGTGGCCTTGAAGTAATGAAATGTAGTGAGACTGTGAAATACTCTGCTGCTTGCCAGCATAATACATTTTAGACTGTTTTCTATTATATTACCTCAGATTGTTAGACATTTGAGTTAATATAGGTTTATCCTATTTCATAATTAACAGAGTTTATGTTAAGATATTTTCTTTCCAACTCAGTAAATGGTTATTTTGTTTTTCCTGGTTTTGTTTTTGCTTCTCCTTGAATCTCCTTCACTGACTTCCCATTTCAACACCTCTTGCTTTTCATGGGTCTTTAGTTCCATTAAGCGTCTAGTGCTAATTAGGCTCTGTTGTCTAAACTGCACCAAACACTTCATTCAAATCAAAGAGTATTTAATTAGTTAGGCTGTACCTGCAATCTATCTTGCAATGTGAAACACAAAGAATTGAAATCGTTGCTCCGGCCTCATGTGAAAACAAAAAGTCTGCTTAATATAGGACAATGTTTCCATTTCACTGCTGCTGGACTGTAATGTGATGGAGTGACAAGGCCTCTCCACCCACAGTGATCAGGAGCTCACATGTGGTAGCAGAGTGCTGAGGCCAAATTCATACTTAAGCCTACCTCCTGTAATGCACCCCACCGGGCAGAGAGCTCCTTAAAAAAATCAGAGCCTTAGACAAGCAGCAGAAGAATAAACTATACATCCAGGAACTCCCACTGTTGATATTTATGGTTACTATTTCAAAGAAGCTCAGAGTTTAAGCTCTTTTGAAAATCTGGCTACTTTTTCTGGTCCTTAAATGGAAGCTGAGCAATTCTGAAAATCTGGTTTTAATTGTGGATGCTGAGCACTTTTGGAAATTGAGCCTCAGTTTCCTTATTTACAATACTGAGATCATATTGCCTACTTTCACATCTCTTCGGGAGTCTCGTTGGGTTGTCAAATTTCGATTTGTAGAAAACACCCTTATCCCACCCCTGCCCTACCCCTTCCTTGAGGCCCCGTTCTCACTCACTCTGGGCCCCCTCCCTCCATTGCTTGCTGTTCCCCAATCTCTTTCACCAGTCTGAGTCAGGGGACTAGGGTGCAGGCCTTGGGATGGGGTAGAGATGAGGGGCTTGGAGTGTGGGAGGACATTCTGGGCTTGAAGGTGGGTCCCGGGATGGGACCAAAAGTAACAGTTTCAAAGGTGAGGGAAGGAGCAAACTCCAAAGTGGAGCTGGAGGTTGAGGTATGGGCTCCATGTGGAGGTGCAGGCCTGGAGATGAGGGGGTTAGAGTGCAGGACGGAGCTGTGAGCTGGAGCAAGGGACTGGAGTGCAGGAGGGAGTTTTGATGTGGGAGGTGGTCCCAAGCCAGAGCAGGAGATCAGGGCACAGCAGGGAGTTACTGCCTCATCACCTAGGAAGCAGAGGGACACGATGCTGCTTCCTGGGAGCCATGTGGGGCTAGAAATGAAGCCTGCCTGTCCTGCTGGCATTGCAGTCAACCAGGCTTTTAGCAGCCCAATCAACTCTGCTGACCAGAGTTGCCCGAGTCCTTTCTCAAGCAGGTGTTCAGGTCAAAAACCAGATGCCTAGCAACCCTAGAATCTCATGAATTTGGCTGGGACACGACTGAATTTTGTAACTCTGGAGAAACTTCAGACCCCTAGGGTGTGTCTAGACTACATGCCTCCTTCGACGGAGGCATGTAGATTAGCCAGATCGGAAGAGGGAAATGAAGCCGCGATTAAAATAATCGCGGCTTCATTTAAATTTAAATGGCTGCCCCGATCTGCCGATCAGCTGTTTGTCGGCAGATCGGGGGAATCTGGACGCGATGCCCCGACAAAGAAGCCTTTCTTCATCGACACAGGTAAACCTGGTTTCACGAGGCTTACCTGTGTCGATGAAGAAAGATTTCTTTGTCGGGGCATCGCGTCCAGACTCCCCCGATCTGCCGACAAACAGCTGATCGGCAGATCGGGGCAGCCATTTAAATTTAAATGAAGCCGCGATTATTTTAATCACGGCTTCATTTCCCTCTTCCGATCTGGCTAATCTACATGCCTCCGTCGAAGGAGGCATGTAGTCTAGACACACCCCTGGTGAATTGCAGCTCTGCCTGAGGAAAATGCCTGTTTTCCCCATTAGTCTGCCTTCTGGGAAAGAGCAGCCAATTGGCACTGCTGTGAGAGGCAATCAAAGCTCTGTACTCCCCACCCTCCAAGTGTCTACACCAACCATTCTCACTAGAGAGGAGCAGGGATAGTTCTTCCCTTCCTGCAATACCTGGTGGCGGAGGTAAAAATTTCTGGACATACCCACCCAAATAAAAAGAATGCCAAATTGATTATTTTAACTCTCTTATGACTTTGAAGCTAATCTTATAATTTTTGAATGTTTGGGATTGGTAACACTGAAGCCACTTCAGAAGTGCACAATATTAGTTAACTTTAAAAGCAGATGCATCTATTGTGTGTTTACACTTACTCGTTTCCACATATACACACATTTGGTCATATTAAAAAGCATAATATTTACTTGCACCCCCAGTTTTATCAAACATTATAGACTGCTCTGAACTAGTGACTTGTCCTCTTCATTTTTTACCATTCCCTCAATTTGTGTCATCTGCAAAGGTTATCAATGATGATTTTATGCTTTCCTTCAGGTTGTGGCTAAAGATATTAAATAGCATAGAGCTAAGAACTGATCCCCCAGGAACTCAACAGTTCCCCATTTACCATTACATTTTAAGTCATATCGGTTAGCCGCCTTTTAATCTATGTAATATATGCTAGGTTATTTTTGTATCATTCTATCTTTTTAAAATCAAAATGTTGTCAGTACAAGTCAAATATCTTACAGAAGTCTAAATATATTACATCGGCACCATTACCTTTATCAACCAAACTTCTCATTTTGTTAGATAAAATAGACCAATTTAGGTTGACAGAATCTATTTTCCATACACCCATATCAATTTGCATTTATTATAATACTTTCCTTCATCTTTAAGGCTAAAATTCTGAATTTTGCACGCAAGTGAAATGTAACAAACTTTAAATATCTGTTAATCAACAAAACCCACAGAAAAACCTCCCTCACCCAATTTGTCTGCATAAATCAGCCTTTTTTTGAGACACACTATGCTGAAATCTGCAGACTTGATTGAAATATAGTTGCAATGGTTGGCTAAGAGCTTCAGACTGGATCTGTTAGTTTGTAAAAACAGGTTCTGCAATAACAAAGAAAATAAATTAGCTACATGTTCTATTCCCCTTTAAAAATGGAAAAGTGCAATTTCTGAGGGAGGGAAGAAAATTAATATAAGCAAAACAGAATCCAATTTATAATGCTTAAATCAATTTATTCCAGTGGCATGCAGAACACTGCAGGTCTCAAATTGCTTTGGTCCATTAGCATAGCTGAATATTAAAAGCAGCAGATGTATTCATAGGGATTTCATTGAAAACTACAAGAACAAGAACAACACTGTAGCGTTTGTGCAATGTGCTATTTTGCAGTCCATTGCTGTAAGGACTGGTTCCACAAAGTCCTACTGCATTATAGTGTGTCTTACTAGTCCTTCTAAGGAATGAAATCTGAGGAGGTGGCATAGGGTCTCCCCACCTGAATTAAGCAAAGACCTCCTAAATTTGGTGGAAATGCATCATTTAAAACATTATATTAACAATTTTTTTTATAACTGCTCTTCCCCCTGAGTCACAGAATGACTGGTGCTTTAAGGTCCACTCACTTGCCTAGTTGGGAAAATAATTTTGCTTACATGACAGGAAGGTCATGTGACTCTTTCAGACCAAGCTTATATGGGAGAAGTCTGACACGGAGTAAGGAGCTTGAGCAGGGGCTGCCAGACCCCACAGAAGCCTGAAGTAGAGATGTAATAGTGTAGTCGATTAACTGATTATCCGATAATGCTATAGGTTAATGCTATAGACTAGATGCATTTCCCTCCCCCAAACAGGGGCTACTGCCAACCTATGCTGTTACCTCTGTATCAGAGGCAGCAGCACAGGGCAACAAGGCAGCAAGTCCGCAAGGGGGGCTGGTTTTTAAACTGGTTCTGCTTGCGGACCAGCTCCCACCTGGCACCCCACGGGGAGTTGCAGGAGACTCCTCGGGAGTGTGGCCAGAGTGCACTGGCTATAGAATAGTCAACTAACCAATAAAAATTCATAAGGTTACTCGACTATTCATTAACGGATATTTAACATCCCTAGCCTTAAGTGCATTGACAGAGGCTCTTGCAGTGAAGCCACCAAGGCAGTTGCTTCAGCTAGGAAGGACTAGGAGTGGACTGCTATAGCAGGGAATTGATTTGAATACAGGCAGTCCCCGGGTTATGTACAAGATAGGGACTGTAGGTTTGTTCTTAAGTTGAATTTGTATGTAAGTCGGAACTGGAGTCCAGATTCAGCCGCTGCTGAAACTGACCAGCAGCTGACTACAGGAAGCCCGAGGCAGAGTTTCTCTGCCCTGGGCTTCCTGGAATCAGCCACTGATCAGTTTCAACAGCGGTTGAATCTGGACGCCTGGGACAGAGCAGCTGGGGCGCTGCCGGGTTGGTCCAGTAGCGCCGAGGAGCGGCACTGTGGGACCAACTTGGCAGCGCCCCAGCTGCTCTACCACAGGTGTCGGCAAGAAAAGCCTGGTCTGCTGGGGGGGGGGGGGGGGGGGAGGCACTAGCTGCGCCCCTCCCCCCCAGCAGACCAGGGAGACGCGGGCGGCAGGACCGCCGAGACGCGCCGCGGTCCTGCCACCCGCATCCTCCGGGTCTCCCTGGTCTGCTGCCCCCCCCCCCCCCCCAGCAGATCAGGGAGACGTGGAGCAAAGCTACGGAGGACGCGGGCGGGACCACGGCGCATCTGGGCGGTCCCGCCGCCCGCGTCCCCTGCGGCGAGAAAAGCCCAGTTCGTAAGTATGGAGCCGACGTAAGTCAGATCTGTGTAACCCGGGGACTGCCTGGATTTTATTCTGGATTTTATTTTGGGACTTAGAGTGTATTTCTAAATTTCTGTGTTGCCAATTCCAGACCCTAAGGAATGGAGTCTGAAACCAGTGTGTACATCAATTGACCCTAGGCTATGAGGTGGCACTCAGGAAAGAGACACCTTGTTACACTTGGCACAGTTCATAGGACTGCCTGAATCTGCCTTTTACTACATTAGAAGCAGGTGAAAAATATATTCTAACTCCTTACTCTTTCTAGACCTATGCTCTAGAGCAGAACACTTTTGAACTTGGGAGCTTGAACTACAGACTTAAATCCAAACTTTCTGAAAGTTCAAGATACTCATATTCAGATCATTATCAGAGCAGGTTCACATTGCCTGGTTTGACCCAAACCCTGATCCAGACTTGCATTAATGTGTTTCGTTCCGGAGCATTTCATTTATAATACAGTAAGTTTGCAAATGTAAAACAGCCAACTCCTTCCCCTGACTCTGAGCCTCAGTGACTGGAAAAAGATCACATGAAAGGTAAGAATTGACATGAAGCACTGTCTTTTGGGAGATCTATTTGGAAGGCTGACAAAACTATAGTAGAGTTGGAGAAGGGTAGAGCATGACAGTAAGGTCACAGATGATTTATTTCTCATTCCTTTTCTGAAATGGGAACTTCTACTGGGAATTTTGGAAAATACTTGATTCTTTAAAATGCTGATTATTCGGACAGGAGCTTTTAGGAAACACGCACTTTAAAATGCCAGAAACCAGTTGCTGGGCTGATTTAAATAGGCCCACCTCCACTGATATTGCACCCTTTCAAACCAGCTGGCCAGTATCTTGTGCATCTAAGACTAACAAATACATTGTGCTCAGTTCTCTGCACAATACAAATTGCTCTGAAGGACGTTTTTATCTAGTACTCCTTAGGAGAAATCACCCTGACTCATTTGTCCAAGGAAGATGCTTAAACTTTTAAAGAGTCCCTATCTTCTTCCTGTTGGTTGATACTGTAGGGCTGCATCTAGATTTGCAAGTTTTTCCAGAAATGCTTTTAATGGAAACGTTTTCCGTTAAAAGCATTTTTGGAACAGAGTGTCTAGATTGGCACGGACGCTTTTCAGCAAAAGCACTTTTTGCGGAAAAGCGTCCGTGCCAATCTAGACGCGCTTTTCCGCAAAAAAGCCCCGATCGCCATTTTCGCGATCGGGGCTTTTTTGTGGAAAACAAATCTGAGCTGTCTACACTGGCCCTTTTGCGCAAAAGTTTTGCGCAAAAGGGACATTTGCCTGAACGTGAGCAGAATAGTATTTCCGCAAGAAGCACTGATTTCTTACAATGGAAAGTCAGTGCTTTTGCGGAAATTCAAGTGGCCAGTGTAGACAGCTGGCAAGTTTTTCCGTAAAAACTGGCCAGTCTCGACACAGCCTAGGTGTGTAGGTGGTTCTTCCTAGCATTTATATCTCTGTAGGGGGGAGAGTGGGGGGACAAGAAACACCAGATTCAGTTGGTGAGCTATGAAAGATGGAAAGAGTTTTGCATGCTAGTGATCAACCCATTTACTACTGATTACTTTTATGTATGGGAATTCAGAAATGTGTATTAGTGGGAAAATCAATGATAGTTTAGAGCAGGGGTTCCCAATTTGGGGTACACGTACCCCCAGGGGGTATGAGAAGCTTGTCAAGGGGACATGGGGAATATTTGGTAAATAACTAGTGTGACCCTTCTGCTGGGTAGGCCTGGCAGTAACCAGGGCTGGGTTCAATATCTTGGGGTCCATCTCACACAGAACCGGCTCGAGCCCTCACCCACTAATCTGGGAAATTCACGCACCCCTGGGTGCCTCTGAGAGGCAATGCTTCTCCACTCGCAAGCACTGAGTCTGAGCGTAGGAAAGAAACATTTAATGAGACAGAGAGAGAAGTCATACGGCATTAACTTGGGGGAAAACACCACAAACAGAGTTCATAACCCAAACATGAGCTAAGCCCCCCACCGCAGCCAAGAATCACCTGAAGTCCAAAGAGTTTGACACCCCAAAAGTCTCTGTCCCTGGTCCGTGCCACCCAGAGTCCCAAAGTTCATCCACAAGGTTTCACCTCCCAACCTGGGTAGAAATGGGGGTGGGAGGATAGATAGGAGGCACCTTACGAGACTCCTCCATGCTCTAACAACTGTCTCATCCCATGCCACCTGACGCTCCGCTGGACGCCTGCTTCCGCTCCACGCCACGCCACGCTGCTGGTTGCCGCTCTTTGCCTGCCACTGCGCCACGCCGTTGGCCACTGTGCCATGCCGCTGGTCGCTGCTCCTCGCCTGCCACTGTTCCACGCCGCGCCGCTGGTCGCTGCTCCTCGCCTGCCGCTGTTCCACGCCGCGCCGCTGCTCCTCGCCTGCCGCTGTTCCACGCCGCGCCGCTGGTCGCTGCTCCTCGCTTGCCGCTGCTCCACGCCACGCCGCTGGTCACCGTGCCACACCGCTGGTCGCCGCTCCTCGCCTGGCACCGCTCCAAGCCACGCCACGCTCCTACCAGCCATGTTACACCACCAGCCAGTGATTCCCACTGCCGCCGCTTCACTGACTGCAATGGGTCTGGCTCTCAGCCAAACCAGTGATTTCAGCTCTCAGTGATTTCAACTCTTTAGCCATCAGCTGGACTGGCAAAGGAATCCAGCTTCCACTAGAGGAGCAAAAGAAAAGACTCAGGAAGTCTGCTTTAGGTCTGTGCTTAAAACAAAGGGGAGGGGGGGAAAAGGGCAGGTTGGGCCAGTCTTACAGCTCACACCTGGCAGGTGTGAAGCAGGCTGATTCAAGCCCTTTAACCCTTCCCCCCAGCTCTATTCACTCAACTATGGAAGGGGGGAGGGAGGCTTGTTCCTCCGAGATCTCTTACCATGATGGTGGTGTCTCTCCTGCAAGCACTGGTGGCATGCTTTACAGTTCCCACATTTAGGGGTAGCATGATTAGTGACACCCACAACAGTCCCAAATTATTTATAGTTCTCCACATTCCATTCCAACAGTGACCCTCCATCAGCCCTGGCTGAATGGGATTTGCATAGCCACACCTCGGATTCTCTCCTGAGCTGTATTTACATATCAACAGTTAATTTCCGTGCAAAGCTAAACAATTGTAGCGGGCACACCCACCCCTCCTTTTAGCTGGCTGTCATCTTTTGGTTTTATAGAGGTTATTTTACAAAGTACCAAGAAGCTCATTTCTGTACATTTAAAGAGCCAAAAAGAGGCATCTCACAGAGAGGCAACTTCTCTACTTCTTTCCTCTCCCACCCCCCACAATTGTTAGGTTAAGCAGTATAACCTAATGAAGGAAATCATACCTCCAGTGTTGCCAGGACAGTCTCATTTCGTTTTTCATATCTAAGATGAAATGACAACCTGGACATGCCCTATTCCAGACCTGTTGCTATGCTGACATATAATGGGTTCACTCGTATTATGTAGTGAGTGTGTGTTCTAATCGAAACTCAGTTCCTTGCTGAAAAAGAGAAGGAAGGATTAGGGATGTAAGCTAGTAGTCACTTGAGGCAGCGGGGTAGGGAAGCTGGCTTAAAAGCTGGTTCCCCCAGCTCCAGCTCCCCGGGGGGCGGGGTAGGGGAGGCAGAAGCACGGCAGGGAACCAGGTGCAAGCCGGAAATCAGCTGTCCTGGCTTGCGCCTGGTCCTAGATGCTGCGCCTCTGCTTTAAAAGGCTCAGTCCTCCACTGCACCTCTACCTTTTAAATGTAGTAAGAGCTTGGCGGCTCTTACTACATTTAAAAGGCAGAGCCGCAGTGGAGTTAGCTTCCGGCTAACCCCACTGGGGCTTTGCAGTTTCCTACATTATCGACTCATCGAGTAGTCAAAGGAAATTCCATTCGCTACTTGATTAACTGGTTAAATGAAATTTAACATCTGTAGGAAGGATGCTTAAAGATTTTTGTTTAATGTTTGTGCTATGTGAACTTGATAGAATACCCTTTAATGAAGTGACCAGCATGAAGATGTCTGTAGAAGAGAAAACAGATAAGAATAAAGTAAATGGTAATTGCATGAGCGAACATTGTGTTTAGCTATTTAACTACTATGCTTGTGGAGATACTTGTGGAAATACTAGTTTACAGAAAGTCTCTACTCCAGAGATTTTACAAAGTGCCTGAGCCCTAATCCTCAACTGGAATTCCAAGGTTCTACTACAAAATAAACAAATCAAGTTGCATTTTCTTGGTGTTTACCAGAAACAAATGGCACTCTGCAATAAGTATTCATTTTGATGAAAAGTGTATGAAATAAACTCAATTGGCATACACCCTATTAACGCTGACTTTTTGCTCAAAGCAAACCTTAAGTCACTTTTGTAGTGTTTCAAGACAACCAATTCAGAAAACACCGGTTTTCTTCCAGATTGGGGAGGGAAGGCAGCTGTCTACTGGTCTTCCATTAAATTAAATAATGTGTGACCAAACACAATGGAAGCCCCTTTTGCATACAGATCACAGGGGGATGGGAAGGAATAGATAAACAGGATGTAATTATCCTGAGTCTGGGGGCAAAACAAAGAGTTTGGGAAGATATTAGAAGAGAGAAGCAGCAATCTTGGCACCAGCATTACACAGACAGGAGAGATCACAGCTCTTGCAAGCCTAGCAAAATGAGCCTTTCAATCAAGGGGGTTGAAGTCTCTGTGAATCAAAGATTGGTTAGGAAACTACATTGAGGAAAACTGCAGCTGGTTGAATTAGGTCTGAGCCTTTAGGAAGTTCATCTTTACTTTTGTTTGTAATCCTTTCTACATTTATACCTTCTATTTGATAGCTCATTTGTTTTTATTAATAAAAATATTTTATTTTTACAATAAACTGTGTGTTCTGCTTGAATGGAAGGGTGTATTTACTCCAATTAAGTTAAGCAATTTACTCCTGAGGCAATTGTGCACCACCACGCCATGCAAAATTTTGCAGAAATTAATGTTTTGTGCTTAATTGCCTTTTCCAGAGAAAAATGGGCTGCAGTGCTACGGGCTGCCGCTAGGAGGCACTGGACCCAGCAGAGCCCATCCTGCACATACATAGCCGCTGCAGTTGCCAGCATGGCCCAAGAGAAGGAAACAGGCATGTGCAAGAAGAAACTCCACACAAGCTTGGTTGGGACCCAGCAACAGGCAGTTTCTCTTTTTGGGTGATAGGAGAATAGGTGTATGGCTAGAGGGGGTGGGAGCATAATTGGGCTTGAGGAGGGAAGAGATTGTGGGTGTCCAGGACTTGTCTGAACTTGGGCAGGGAGAAAAATAGGAACTGGGTTGTCATAGCAGTTTCTTTGACTCTCTGCTCTAGGGGGAACTTTCGTGTGTGTCTCTATTGTTGTTACAGACATACTCGCTGACAGGTATTTTTAAATAAATTACCAAAAATTATTGGAACAGCAGTGATTATGTAGTAGTGTTTTGATAAAATATGCAGAATTTTAAAATAGTATGCAGATTTTTAATTTTGTTCCACCCAGATTTTTTAATATTTTGGCAGAAAATTTTCCAAGAGTAGAAAGCGTAGTGTGCTTTTGTCTCGCTAAAGGAACAAATAAACATCATTGTACTTCTCTGATAGGGTTGCCAGATGGTTTCAACAAAAATACCGGACACAATTGACATTACATCACAATCTACATTACGTCTTATTTAGAAAATACTGTTTTCTCATTTATATTTTCTCAATTTGTTTTCCCGAACAGATAGCTCAAATACAGGATTGTCCGGTTCAAAACCGAACACCTGGCAACCCTATTCTCTGCGTGTTCCAGGAGAAAGCTAGGGCAATGAGGAAAATCTGGGGTGTGTGTGTGCTGGGGTTACTTAGCTAATAATTACCAAAGCTGGTAGAGACCAGAGCCAGGGTTGCAGTGTAACAAGCAGGCTGCAGGAGTCAGAGCTGCTGATCTCAGTGCATGCTGGCTTAGTGTGTCCATATGGGGAGCTGCCACTGCAGGATTACGGGACAAGCAGTAACAATCTCTGACTGGTCTGAGTTGAAATTCCAGAACATGACAAGCCTATTCTGCACAGGACATTTGCAGTCATGCATTATATACCCTGCACCATCTATAATAGATGAACTCCCAACAGAATCTCTCTCAGCAATGTGATTCCAAAACAAAAATTCAAGGATTAGATTGACTCTCTTATAAGGAGCATCAGCAGTCACAACGTTATGTAGAAGTAAATATTTACCAACACAGAAAAACCCTAAGATTTTTTTTAATCTTTAAAAATGTCAACAAGTCACGTCCCTCAAACAGAATCGTAAATAAACTCCCTTATAAAACAATCTGAAATAATGCACTTTAACAGAAATCAATTGACTGATATGCTGTTTGGAAATTTCCCCAAGGGTCCTACCAGAATGAACACTTGGCCACTTATTGGTACGCTGAGACAGTGAACTTCTGTTTAAAGTGTATATAAATAAATGCTTTACATCCTCTACATTTCCTGAGCCAACCTGTCATTGCTGTGAAACATCCTTTCTGACAACATCAATCAGAGCATGTTGCATTAGATCAATAATATAGCCTGACATAGTGAGACCCGCCAAGAATTGCTTCTACTCTGGCAGTTTTCAAAATAGTAAAGCTTACAGGAAAAAAAAAAAAAACAGTAAAAAAATAATTTATGGAGTTGCATTTCCTTTTCCTTCCACTCCTAATTTTGGGGCCTGATTATCCTGGCCAGGATATTAATAGCTTCTATTGACTCCTTTATGGTACACACATTCTGGACCCTCCTGCTTAATAACAAGTTGTTAAAAAGTTAGTCACTTATTGCTTTAATAATTAATATTAAGTACCTGTCAACTACAACAGAAGCATACTGATTTTGGAACTAAATCAACTAAAATATTGCTTGAATTTCTAGCACAAATTCCAATTATTTTTCCCCATCTTCATGACCTGATGATGATTTGGAGAATAAGTTGAAGGAAAATAAAGTTTCCAACAAACATCCAAAATAAATTCAGTAAGCTATCAACCTACAATCATTCAGTTGAATAATTTCTAACTTTATTTAGTTGTAGATAAAATATGTAAGCTTTATGGTTCAGTGCAAACACTTACTCTACTTGGAAGATTCATGAGTTCATCAATGCAAATAGTCTCGCCACTGATACAGATCTCAACTTTTCCACGTCATCCTGTTTTGTGCAGTTCTCATCTATATCCTTACATGAATTCCCCATAAACATCCACCCAATGTCCTGGAGGCCTTCCTTTTGTTCTTTTTATGTCTCGTGGATACCGATGGAGTATACATGCTCTCCGTCTGTTGTGTGTCAGTGTCGCTACATGGCCAGCCTATCTCATTTTCTGATCATACATAACTTGGATGATATTGTTGACACCGCTTCCTCGATAGTAACATGCTGTAGCCCACTTACTTCCGCCATGCGTTTTTTCATTGCTTTTTGGATGATTTGCTGCTTTTATTCTTCTGTAAGTGTCATGTTCCAGGTTTCACAGCAATACAGCATTATCAGAAGGATACTGGTGTTAAAGAGATGGGCTTTCGCGGTGGTGGAAAGTTTGGGATCAACAAAAACACTGTTCAGACTCCCAAAGGCAATCCAACCCACCTCCTCCTCCTGCTTACACATGTAAGTAATTTAACTACTGTAAGTGATTCCAGGCTATTCCCAGTATAAAGTTAAACATGGGTATTAATTTTTGCAGGATCAGTTCTTATGTAAGTATGCATATAATTCTGAATCATGAGCTCTCCTTCCTTAGGCTGGATTCTAGTTTTATGCTCCAAAACATGAAGACCACTCTCAAAGTCACTGAGCTAACTATAATATAGGAATGAAACTTGTTCTAACAATCTGCACACATGAAAGACCCATTATGAGGCTCCATATATGCAGTTTTCCTCTATATATGCAGTCTGGTTCTGGTGGTGTTCATATCCAGCCTCAGTTTCAGTCTCCCTCTGAAGTGAAATAGTCTCAATTCCCTTTCTGGAATTCTTGTTGACCTCCTCAGAAAAGAGGCAATGTATTTATAAGACCCAAGTACTGCATGTTGAACATCCCTAATCCAGCATTCTCTGTTCTGGCATCATCCGTGGTCTGGCATGATTTTAGTTAGTTAGCCGTATGGCCCCTTGTCCTGGGTGTGGCCAAGTTTCTCAGGGTCCCATAAAGTTTGTTTACAGCCATTAGTCTTGGCATTGCATTCTGTGCTATTATTTAGCTCTAGTTTACCCTTAAATGTCTTCTAAGAACCCAGTAAGCAGTGAAAATTGTTGGTAATGCTGCTAGACAATATTGATCTTTCTTGGATGCAGAGTTAGGCCAATGCTAACCCCACAGGTCAGATCCTGAGGTTGGCAGAACTAGAAAGGTTTCTCCTGTATTATTGTTCTCTTTCTATCTCACATTCTCACAGATGTTCAGCTTCTGGTTCCTGCCTTCATTAACAACATCAGAGACAAAGGCAATCAGTTAAACACATCGTGCACTGGCATTAGCCTCCTTTTTACTGGACCAAGGGTATGTCTACACTACAGAGTTAGTTCGAACTAATGGACGTTAGTTCGAATTAACTTTGATAGGCGCTACACTAGCGCTCCGCTAGTTCAAACTTAATTCGAACTAGCGGAGCGCTTAGTTCGAACTAGGAAAACCTCATTTTACGAGGATTAAGCCTAGTTCGAACTAGCTAGTTCGAATTAAGGGGTGTGTAGCCCCTTAATTCGAACTAGTGGGAGGCTAGCCCTCCCCAGGTTTCCCTGGTGGCCACTCTGGCCAACACCAGGGAAACTCTATTGCCCCCCTCCCGGCCCCGGACCCCTTAAAGGGGCACGGGCTGGCTACAGTGCCCGTGCCAGGTGCAAGCCTGCCAGCACCCAGCCAGCAGACCCTGCACCTGGCTCGGCTCGAGCCAGAAACCCGATGCCCCCCAGCCCTCCCCCTCTTCCCGGGACCAGGCTGGCGGCTCCTGGGAGCTTGCCCGAGACCGCAAGAGGCGGGCACCCGCCTGGGCTAGTGCAGAGATCGTGGACCTTGTCCACGATCTCCGCACTAGGCACAGGAAAGTGGCCGTCTAGGGCAGGAGAGCTGCCAGCCTGGCCACCCAGGAGCAGGTGTGCATGAAAATCAAGGGGGTCCACTGAGACCCCCGACCCTGAGCCCTGAGCTTACAATGGCCGTCCTGGGTCAGACCAAAGGTCCATCTAGCCCAGTAGCCTGTCTGCCGACAGCGGCCAACCCTAGGGACCCTGGAGGGGATGGACCGAAGACAGTGACCAAGCCATTTGTCTCGTGCCATCCCTCTCCAGCCTTCCACAAACCTTGGGCAGGGACACCACTCCTACCCCCTGGCTAATAGCACTCCATGGACCCAACCTCCATGACTTGATCTCACTTCCCTTTAAACTCTGTTCTAGTTCTAGCCTTCACAGCCTCCTGCAGCAAGGAGTTCCACAGGTTGACTCTTTGCTTTGTGAAGAACAACTTTCTGTTACTAGTTTGAAGCCTGCTACCCATTCCTTTCCTTTGGTGTCCTCTAGTCCTTCTTTATGGGAACTAATGAAGAACTTTTCTGTATGCACCCTCTCCACCCAACTCCTGCTTTTAGAGACCTCTATCCTGTCCCCCCCTCCGACTCCTCTTTTCTAAGCTGAAAAGTCCCAGTCTCTTTAGCCTCTCTTCATATGGGACCTGTTCCCAACCCCTGATCATTGTAGTTGCCCTCCCCTCTCCCACCTCCTTTTCCCAGTCTCCCCCAGTTTTGTTCAATAAAGACAGATTCCATTTTGGAACACAATTGTCCTTTATTTTGTACATCAAGAAAAGGGGCTAGGGAAGGGTAAGTGGAAGGAGATGAGGGAGGAATGGGGTACGAGCCCCCAATGGGGAGGACTGAGCTGGCTCTGCGGGCTTCTGGGGGTGGAAGCTCTCCTGCAGCCCCCCAATTACCCCCTCTCCCCAGATGGCAGCCTGCGGCTAGTGCAGCCGGTCTGATGGTCGAGTGCTGTGATGTGCCCAGCGTGGGTACTCCGGGCACTCCAAGCCAGGATTGGTTTGCAAGCAGGGCACCCCTGAGAACTGTCTGTCCGGGGTCGGGACCCTTTAAGCGCAGCCCTCGGCTAGCCTGAGACAGCATCTCCACGCTCTAAGTCCTCCTCTGATGCCCTGCCGGCCCTGCTTCCGGCCATCCTTAACCCCAGTTCAGGGTCCACTTACTCTGGACATGCTAGTTTGAATTAGCAAAACGCTAATTTGAACTAGTTTTTAGTTCTAGACACGTTAGTTTGAATTAGCTTAGTTCGAATTAACTAATTTGAACTAAGTTAGTTCGAATTAACGCTGTAGTGTAGACGTACCCCAAGTTATTAGCATGCCATGTGTAGTTTTTAAATTGGGTGAAGACAGCCAGGATGGAAAGAGTATAACTCAACCATCTCAGCCTTTTGACTCAGTTCGCCCTATTTCTGTTGTGAATCCTAGGAATTTTGTAAAAATTCAGATGCGCTTGCTTTTATTTTTCTTGTATGGACACAAGCTAATTTGTTATGCAGAGAGGCCCTAGATATGAGGTAAATTCTGCCTGTGAGATATATGCAGAGTGGAAGTAATATACATTAAACAGGTGAAAATACTTACAAGTAAAATTTGACCCATAGTGCATACTGTATTTATAGATATTAAAAGTAATGGCATTTGAGTATAGGTAATGGGGGCTGGCTGATAGACAGATCCTGTCTCTGCAGTTCCCAGAGACAAAAAAAAGTGTATTGATTTTAATTTCCCCTGAAATACATTTGCTACTGCTATCACCAAGTGTACAAACTTTTTTCCAGGAAAGAAATCACTTGGAATCTCTTCCCTGAGGGTCAAATCCCCCAACCTCCTTTTCCCAATGAGTTGGAAAAACAAACAAGAACACCCTCACAGAGAACAACGAACCTATGCTCTCTTTCTCTCTCTCTGGAAACCTGTTTGCAGCCAGGCACATAAGTTTAAGGGCACCAAAGATCAACCAGTACTGGTTAAAAGAATAAGAAAACATTTTTTATTATTAAAACAAGACAAATATTGCATGCATAGTAAATGGCTTAGTGTTAAAAACCCATGAATTGAAACAAAGCTCAGGGATTCTCCCTGAGATTAATTCTTGGTTACAGGAGTGGGAGGGGAAAAAAAGAACAATTAACCAACTCAGACATAAATTCCAAACCCCAAACAATGAAAATAATACATCTTACAGACTACCTACACTTGTTCCTTCTCACACATTCTGATGAACCCAAGGGATCTGTTTGGGAAGCTCATTTCTTCCTTCTGTACTTGGAGAAGATCCCCATCTCTCTTTCTCTCAAACAAAGGAGACTGCTGCTCCTCAGTTTGAAATTCTTTAGCTGCATTTCATTGGCTCAGGTGCAGAATAGTTTAAGGTTAGCTTAATCCTCTCCTCACTCCCCAGGTAAGTTTAGGCTTTCCTTCACAGCTCCCATTCATGACAATCTTGAAAACACATATACAGGCAGTCCCCGAGTTACGTGGATCCGACTTACGTCGGATCCCTAGATACGAACAGGGCTTTTCTCGCTACGGAGGATGGTGGCGGCGGGACCGCCTAGACGCACCGCGGTCCTGCCGCCCGCATCCTCTGCAGCAAGAAAAGCTGCGTGCCCCCCCCAGCAGACCAGGCTTTTCTCCCCACAGAGGACGCGGGCGGTCCCGCCGCCCACGTCCTCCGTGGCGAGAAAAGCCGTTCCGCGTCTCCCTGGTCTGCTGGGGGGGAGCCCCCCAGCAGACCAGGGAGATGCGGAGCAAAGCCGTGGAGGACACGGGCGGCGGGACTGGCGCATCTTGGCGGTCCCGCTGCCCGCGTCTGCCTGGTCTGCTGGGGGGAGGGCACGCAGCTTTTCTTGCTGCAGAGGATGCGGGCGGCAGGACCCCAGCAGACCAGAATTTTCTGGACCACCTGCGTCCTCTGTGGTGAGAAAAGCCTGGTCTGCTGGGGGGGGGGAGAGCGCATTAGCTGCGCCCCCCCCAGCAAACCAGGGAGACGCAGGTGGCGGGATCGCCGAGACCACCAGCAGACCAGGGAGACGCTCCCCACCAGCAGACCAGGAAGACGCGGAGCAGCTTTTCTCGCCGCGGAGGACGTGGGCAGCAGGACCGCCCGCGTTCTCTGCGGCAAGAAAAGCCTGGTCTGCTGGGGGGGGGGGGGGGAGGGAGAGGCGCACTAGCTAGCGTGCCCCCCTCCCCCAGCAGACCAGGCTTTTCTCGCTGACGCCTGGGGTAGAGCAGCTGGGGCGCTGCCGGGTTGGTCCCGCAGCACTGCTCCTGGCCGCTACTGAACCAACATGGCAGCACCCCAGCTGCTCTGCCCCAGGCATCCCCAAGTCAGCCGTTGCTGAAACTGACCAGCGGCTGACTACAGGAAGCCCGAGGCAGAGCAGCTCTGCCCCTGGCTTCCTGGAATCAGCCGCTGATCAGTTTCAGCAGTGGCTGACGTGGGAACACCTGGGGTAGAGCAGCTGGGGTGCTGCCGGGTTGGTCCCCAAGGTGCAGCGCTGCGGGGACCAACGGCAGCGCCCCAGCTGCTCTTTCCCAGGCGTCCAGATTCAGCCGCTGTTGAAACTGACCAGCGGCTGATTCCAGGAAGCCCGAGGCAGAGCAATTCTGCTTCGGGCTTCCTGTAGTCAGCCACTGGTCAGTTTCAACAGCGGCTGAATCTGGACACCAGTTCCAACTTATATACAAATTCAACTTAAGAACAAACCTACAGTCCCTATCTTGTACGTAACCCAGGGACTGCCTGTATTTGCTTAATGTTACTACTATGATTAGTTCCAAAGTAATGAAGTTAAGCATGTGCTCAAGTGGTAGCAGAATCAAGACCTAAGGGTACATCAGAATCTGCTGAGTTTCCGAAAGGAGATATCATTGGAATGTAAGGTTTTATAGAATACAACCAGGCTGCATAGGTGCCATTTCTATTGTATGAGCTAAATACCTACATAACCTCAAATAACTCAAAGTAAATTTAAGGTTTGGACTTTAATGCGTACAAGGAATTAGTAGCTGGGGTTTTGAAATGGGGTCTAACTCTGCGCCCAATGACAGGGGTGAGAATTTTATAAGTGATTTCAATGGGCACTGTTAAGCCTAGCTGAGTTTGAAAATTCCATCCATCTGTAAAGCATATACTGTGTTTCACAGGGGGAAACATTTACCATCTTTTCCTCCAAAAAGATTTTCCAAAATGCCACCTTCTTTGGGGGCTTCTAGAGTCCTTTGAACTCAAAAGTTTTTTATGAGTACCCTAATGAACATGGATTGTTATTGTGACTATCTTAACCATGATGGTTTCCAAAGATTTGGCGAGTCAGATAGAATTTGAAATGCCTGGAAGCCCCTGGGCCTGCCTTCTGTAGTCCCATGCATTTTTCTACTGCCTATCCTTGAAAAGATTCTCACTGCCTGTAATTGTCTTTGTTTTGAAGGAAGGAAGCAAGCAGATGTTTTCTTTTCCTTTCCCCTTCACACTCTAGAATGTTCAGTGCGTATTCACAGTGAATTGGGGGCACTGCACACCTACGGAATATCTACTTCACTCTCTCTTTCTAGGGCTACATCTAGACTGGCATGATTTTCCGCAAATGCTTTTAACGGAAAAGTTCTTCCATTAAAAGCATTTGCGGAAAAGAGCATCTAGATTGGCACGGATGCTTTTCCGCAAAAGCACTTTTTTGTGCAAGAGAGCCCCAGTCGCCATTTTCGCCATCGGGGCTTTTTTGCGCAAACAGTTTTTAGCTGTCTATACTGGCCCTCTTGCGCAAAAACATTTCCGGACGGGAACGTCAAAGCATTTGCGCAAGAAGCACTGATTTCGGACAGTAGAACGTCAGTGCTTTTGCGCAAAATCAAGCGGCCAGTGTAGACAGCTGGCAAGTTTTTGTGCAAAAGCACTTGCTTTTGCACAAAAACTTGCCAGTCTAGATGCAGCCTAGGGGAACAGTAGGCAGAAAGTTCCTTCTCTCCTGATATGGCATGGGCATACCTGCTGGGAGTGGAAAATTGAGCAGCCTGTTATTTTTTCATCTGACTTCCTACACTTGTTTCCCCACTGCCATATAACAAAAACAAAATAACACTCATGAGAAAGGGCAAACAAACAATTACTGAACATACTGTACAGCCTTGTCCATTTCCTTCTGGAAGAGCTGGTGTTCTCCTCCCTCCTGTCACAGGACTGGAGTGCTACAGCTGTCTGAGAAGCAGCACCTTCCTGCTGGTTTTACAACTACTCTGACTTTCAGGCCTCTCTACCCCCCAAAGTCTGAGAAGAGAAGGTCATGCTGCTGCAACTGCTTTCTCAGGCCTACAAAAATGGTTTAAAATCTTCTGCGTGCTTCCCTTTCTGCTACCTCTGAAGGGCAAGGAAAACATTACATTCTGGGAGAAAGAACAGAGAAGGAAATCAGAAATGCTGTGGGAGGGAATGAATGTTGGCTTCTTTCTCCAGACTTCTTTTGCTGTAAGTAAATCTATGATCTGCCACTTTGTGGCACCTGAACCATGATAGGTTTGTATTTGCCTGTATAGAGTAAAATTTTTCTAACATGTAATACTTCTCAATAAAAACTGGTCTACCCATAGATACCTTGCACTGGACACCGTGTGCTCATGTATGTACATGTTCTGCCAGCAGCACGCACCCTGGAATAAAGGCATTGCAGAAAACTTGTGCCACACTTTCCAGAATGAGATATTGCTCTTTTGAAGAACAAGCTTCGTTAAACTCAGTTCTGATTTTAAAACTAACAAACAAACCTTAAAATAGGTTGAGCCTTCTGAGCTACAACCCACACACCTCCGCCTCCTATCCTGGTTTAAACAGGGCTCAGAGTGACAGACAAGCCCGTCCCTTTCTTAAAGGGACAGCTACTATGTCTAGGCTTACATAACCAAACTAAGGATGGTAAGTATTATGTAATTCACTAATCGAATAGTCGATGCATTTCATTAGTCAGTAGGGCAGTGCTGCCTCTTTGAAATGTTGCCATGATGTTTCAAAGCAGCAGTGCCGCAGGGAGCCTGGGGTCAGTTGGGGACTCTGCAGTGTCGTTTCAAATGGGCAGCTCCGCACAGCTAATCCTGGGCTCCATGCCCCTTTGAAATGCTGCCATTTCAGCTGTGTGGCGCTGCCTCCTTGAAATGTCACCACACCATTTCAAATCAGCAGTGCCACATGGAGCCCAGGACTCCCAGCTCTGTGAGGCACTGCTGCTTTGAAGTACTCCCCTTCCCCCCCCCTTGTTGCCATTGAGAGAGGCAGCAAGGGGGGGGGGACAACTAGTCAACTAATCAACTAGTCCTTGACATCCCTAAACCAAACTACTGCTCGCAAAAGCTCAAAATAAAATAAAACAAAACAAACCAACTCCAAGCAACTATTTGGACACCATTCAGAGTTACCTAAATAATATTAGACACCTAATAGAAACCATCTATTGCTCCATTCATGGGGAGGTCCTCCCACTTGTGAGTTCTACAGGACACTTTCACACACAGTAAATTTGTGCCATGAGGGAAAGTCCCAACTACCAATCCACAGCTGCATGTCCTTTCGCTGCAAAGGCAGCCAAGTGCAAACTAGATTCAGCACATCGTGCTTATCCCCGGTGCCTGGCTGAGTCCTAGGCAAATTAGAAAGCTGCGAATCCAGACCCTCCTCGCCACTTCAGGCTTGATTTAAGGGTGTTTTACTGATACCCCCAGCACTGGGCTGAGAAAGTGACAGTCTGAAGGGGGATGGCAGCATAGAGTGCGCTTGTACTGTGAAGGAAGGGAGGCAGCCAGAATTGTTTGGGAACAGCTCTGGGCTGCATTTACACCACGGAGCGTGAGAGGGCGCTGCCGGCCCAGAGTTAGAGAGAGCTTGGCGAAGCGCTGGGGAAGACACTGGGAGAAAGACCGAAGCAGCGGGCGGCTTCCCTAGCGCTCATAGTCACGGCCACAGAGACACCCAATGGCGGCGCAGAGCGCGACAGGCGGCTGCAGCATGGGATTCTCATCTCCTCTACCCCCAAATTCCTAGAGGAAAGTTTAGACCCCACAACTCCCCGTGAGCATGAAGCTGCGCCCTAGGCAAAGCGGATGAAACCCGCTAGCAAGCGCTGAACATCTCCCGGCTTCACGTTAGCTTCTAATTCCCGCTGCAGCTGCGGGGGGGTCGGTAGCCGCTGCTTTGCGAAGGGCCGTGGGGGAGAAGGAAGGAACAGGGAAGGGAAGCAGCAGGAAGACCAGCTGGGGGCACGAACCCTGCACTTTCTCTGGCGCGCACAGATCTCAAACTGTTCCTTCTTCCAAGCCTGGGGCCAAGTTTGTTGCTGCTCCGGGGCTGAAGCAGACGCCCAAACGCTGCGAACAAGCCAGCCCAGGGGAGAGATTTCCCCAGCTGCAGCCCGTTATCCCGAGCACTCTGCTCCCTTCCCCGCCAGCAGCCGCGTTCACATCCCACGCAGAGCGCTGCAGGCTCTCAGCCGGGGCTGTTGCAAGGGGGGGATGACCTGCCCCGAAGTCCCTCTGCAGCCCCACCTCTGTTCCGGCAGTCCCGGGCCCCTGTCGCTGGAAAAGTACAGCAGCGCTGCTGAGTAGGGGATTGCCTCGGGCGGCCTTGCTTAGGGGCCCGCCCGTTGTCCGGTGGTTTGGAGCCGGGGGCTGCGCGAGAGCGCAGGAGGCAGGTGTGGGCAGTGCGCGCACAGACGAGGGGAGGAAACAGCAAGTGTTAGGAGGGGGAGAACACCCCCCCCACACACACACACACACACACGTGTGCCCGGGATAAGGAGTAAATCTGCTCCCCTTGCTTTCTGGGCGGGGGAAGGAGACGAGTCCGCGGTGCGGTATCCCGGGAGCGGCGGTCACGCACACCCATCCAGGGAAGCCAAAACCCGCTAGAAACAAGAAGACAGCGGGGCCAGGCGAGTAACCTGCTGCCCCTCAGCTCAGTCCCCAAGAAGACAAACCGTAGCTGCTGCCGCCGCTCATGAATACACAAGGTAGGCGGGCCGCCTTGCTCACCCAAACAAACCCTCAGCAGCACCGCGTGCGGCTCCCTCTCCGACTGCTGCCTTTTTGGCGCTCGGCAGCTTCGCCTCCGCCCCTCCAACAGAGGCGCCCCCGGCCACCCGGTGTGTCAGTGCCATGCACGAGAAAGTTGGGAGCGGAGTGAAGGTGGGGGCTGGATGCTGAAGAGATTTTCCCCCTCCCCCAGGACTGCGCGGGGAAGGTGGGTTTAAAGGCGGAAGGGAGGAGAGGGAGGGTGGAAAACTGTTGAATTTCTGGGGTTTGCATTAGCGACGCGCCTTGGCTATCCCCGCGGAGATGAAAGAGAAGTGGGGAAAGTAACTCGGGAAAGTGAGCGGGCTTGTGCTCCAATCCGAGCGGCGCCTTTTGGGAAAGAAAAGGGAAAATAGAAAAGAAAAGGGAAAGCAGCGGCGTGCACGCCCTGTAGAGCGAGCTAGCAGACACATGCTGGGCGAGCGGGCAGGCTCGTACTCTTCTTCCTCAAGTCAACAAGGGTCGTTTTTTGAAAGAAGCAGCGCATAACAATCGGAGGTGCGCCGTGCAACAGGGGGGAGGGGGGAAGGAAGAGAGGAATGAAGTGGAAAAAATAAAATCAGGAGGAGGCGGAGAAAACACCGTGACAGCGAATTACTTCCAAAAAGAGAATGGATGTCTGTTGTGACCCAGGATCTTACGGGGTGCGCCCTTAAGCGTGTCCCCCCTTTCTCCAGCCCAAGTCTCCCTTCTTCGGTGGCACTGGCTCCTCTGCTTGGTTGTAGGAGGCAAGAAGCAGCGTCGGCTGCTGTTGTTACTGTTTCTTTGGAGATTTATTATTATTATTCCTGGGGGATGCTGGTTTCCAGACCTTGACTTGTGCAGGTTCCTCTTTTAATTGTATGGCAGATTTTGGCCTGCCGGTTGCTTGTTTTGCAAGAGGAGCAGAGAGGCGCCTGGCTTGGATGTGAAAAGTTGGAATTATCATTTTGCAGCGAACATGTGCACCAACATAGTCTATGAGTGGCTGAAGACCCTGCAGCTTTCACAATACGCGGAGTCCTTCGTCGATAATGGCTACGATGACCTGGAGGTTTGCAAGCAGATAGGGGACCCGGACCTGGATGCCATTGGGGTGTCGGTGCCCCATCACAGGCGCCGAATCCTGGAAGCAGTGGTGAGGTTGAAAGAGGAGGACGAGACCGCTGTTGGTCTCTATTTCACCTTGGAGCCTCAGCAACAGCAGGGCTCTTCCTCTCCCTCCCCAGAGATTTACACCAGCCACTTGGTGGAGCAGTATGAGGCTAAGTCCTGGCGGGATCCTAGCCCTCACCGTCGTCCGGGGAATCAGGGGACCTCCAGGAGCCAGAAACTTGGGCGCCGCAGCAGGGAGCTGGTGGTTTACCCCAAGCTGAAACTGAAAATCATGATTAGGGATAAACTCATCCGGGATGGGATCAACCTGAGCAAGCCCCCTTACTCCAACAAGGTAAGGGAGCCCTGTACCCGTGCCCTTCTCGCTGGCCCTTACACTTGAGCTCAGATCAATTACTGATGCATCACAGTCAGGAGTCCTAAACTTGTAAGAAGCAGGAGTTCAAGTATTTCCCATATTTATTTAGGCAGTGAAGTTGAAGAATTAGATGCAAATATTGGTTGACTCTGTTTGGATCTAGGTACCAAATCTGGGCATTTGCTTGAGTAACCTTGATTTGTGTTTGGGATTTGTTGGTACAATAGGTGCAGATAAACTTTTTTGCTACCCTAAATAGAGGGAGTTAAAGTAGTGGGGCCAAAAATTGGCGGAATGTAGCAGGATCCAAATGCTTGGTTTAGGTTTCTCTGGTGCTGTTGTGATGGGATGTGTCAAGATCTTGGTTTGGTTTTTTTATTTATTCTCTTAGTAAAATTGGTTAGACAATAGAGTCCACTTTTATCCTCCCTGTTTTTTCATTATGTCTGGGAATCATAGGGATCATCCATATTGATGAAGGTGTCAGTGTCTGGTTGATATTTTATGACATGCCATGTAAAGATGCTAGAGAATAATTCTTTCTGTTGTTTTTTTATGTATTTATTAGACTTTTTTTTGTGAACTAGAGAGTGGTATGATTATTTATCAACCATTCCAGGTGTAATTTAGTCTGTGCATAGAATTAACTCAATTTGGAAGGATTACAAAAGTGCAGTTCTTGGAAAAGTATGTTCCAATGTAGTGAAACCGCGTTCTGTGAAAACTGTGGCTATAACTGTGTTCCTTGAAAAAATGAAAATAGTAAAGGAAGGCAAGTTGCAGGTATATGTTACTTGGATTGCTTTAAACCTTTGATGTGTCTTTACTGAAAATATAAGAGAAATAAACATATTGTTAAGTGAAAAGGTCATTGTGTTGTTGTCTTTCACTGAACCTTTTTTAATGTAAGGGTTGTAGTGGATATTTATTTCACAGTTAAGAGAGAGGTCAGTGGTGAGTGCCCCCAGAGAATGTATTGGGACCAGTGGTAGTAAATGTCTTACTTAAAGTTTGGGGTTCTGATTTTCAGAAATACTGAGCACTTACAAATAAATGTGAACTGCATTAGAGTTGTGGGTGCTCAGTGCCTCTGAAAAGCTTTCATGGGGGGGGGGAGGAAATACTGGCAGCTAGTTTTGAAGTTTGCTGAAGAGCCTACATTGGGTTGGTTAGTAAAAGTAAAAATTACAGAGAATATTCCTATGAATGTAACCACCACAGGGATATTGGACATGGAGATATTAAGTGAAACTCAGCTGTTGTAAGTGTAAGCTAATGCCCAGTGTTAAGAGAGTCTAATTTTCTCTCATATGGACTCTGAGCTTGTGGTGGAATAAAGCTGTGCTGTGGGGAATAAAGACTTCACAGATGTCAAAGATGGTTCAATGAAGATGTTTGGCAAGGATGCAGCAGAAACAGTTCAAAACAGGCTGTCTTCGTGCATTTGAAAAGGAGTTGAAAATGAAATGCTATATCTCACAATATACAGCCTCATATTAGGAGCTGTGTCCGGACTTGGTCAGCTCCTGTTAAAATGTAGTTGGAATTGAAAAGCTCCAGCTAAGGTCAATGTAGGTGGTAAGAGATATGTCCCAATTTACAGATGAACAGAGATTGCTACAGCTAGCCTGGAAAGCAGTTACTGGAAAGGAGATTCGGTATTCTGAAGAGTATACGGATGACTTTATGATCATTCAGCTGCAGTAGAACATGCTAATGCTGAAAGGATTTTGGGGTTCAGTTCTTAAATTGATCACATGCTAGAGTCTAGAAGAAAGGCCTCACTTAGTATTGGACAGTTGGCTGGGTCTATTGTGGTGGTAGGGGTTTGTTTGTTGTTCCCCATGTTCATCTGAAAAATCAGGTATTGGCTGTTCCTTGAGGCAGCATACCAAATTGGATGGGTCAGTGGTATGGATCTGAGATGGGAAAGGTTGTATGAATTCTTGTATTGTGTGTAAATACATCATCTTCTGAAAACGTAACTGTGAGTTGGGTTTTTCTCTTGTAAAATTATGATTTGCCTGATTTTTCTTGTTTTCTAAACTGTCATCAAAAGTCTCTCTTTTTCACCCTCTTTTTTTTTTAATCTTTCACTTGAATCTAGAATTTCTAAGTAGTAGTCACAATGTCACTGGAGCTGCATGCTCTCCATTTCTGTAATTATGTTTTATTATTTACCAAAAGAACATTGAGAATAAGTTGTATCCTGGTATTTATGTAGCCTGTATCTTATCAAATACTGTAGATACAGTATATCTATGGTGCTGGAATGTTAAAATACTAAGATACAAATACATGTTATTACAAAAGTTCAAATCTCTGGCTGCTGTTTTTTCTAATTTATGTGTGATGGGTTCAGGCTAACTAGTTTGGGTCAAATCCTGCTCAACTTGTGCAAGTAGTATCAATGACTTTACTAGAAATACTTGTGTGATTAAGTCTGTAGGGTTTTAGCCTTAAATGCAACATACAGCAGTATATAGGAATGGGTGATAAACAGACTGACTGTCTTCAGTTTAAATTTTGTAACTTCATGTCAGCTTGTCTCACCAACTTATTTATTCTTGGATGATATTTTTAGAAGTAATAGAAAAATATCTTTATAAAGCAATACACAGCATATAACGTGAAAAGAAAGTGTAGAGTTAGTTACACATCATGTTGTTCCTAATGTCGTCCGTTACTGCAATTGGTTTTCACTATTCCCCTTGAACCATTTAAAGAAAATAATGCTGTGGTGTGTTATTCAATGGATGTTGTTCAGAGTATCAGAAAATAGCATGCTGCCTTATACCTACTTTGGAAATTGACTTATTATGACAGCAGAACTTTTCTTGGAAATTTATTACTTTAGAAGAAAATCTCTTGTGCCTGTAGCGAAATTTGTGCTATATATATTTTTTTGTAGACGATACTGTATACAGAGTCTGCATTTCAGAAAAAATTTCAAGAATCATCTTCTAAGCTAAGCGTACAATTTGCTGCACAAGTAATAAAACAAAACTTGTCAAGTTTTACTGCTTATTTATTGCATATATTCATCCAGAGCATATATTCATCCAAAGGTGTGCCAATCTGAGAGTAAATATGCTCTGGTGAATAGAACACTCACCATTAGGCAATCTGAGGACTTTTCACATCAGTGTTTATTCTGCTACGTGATTTAGTGCAAGTCAAAGTGTTTTGTCATCTATGGGTGGAAAATGCTGTATAAGAATATATTTATTTTTGGTTTTCTATTTGTTTCCTGAGAATATCTACTGCTTCCATTAAACATGGTTTTGGGAGGACTTCGAGCATCAAATTTTATGCAGGTTGTCTTTTAGGAATTTATTTTTAAATGTTTCTGGGAATTGGAAAAATCACTGCCACCTCTAGTTTGTGTCCTTTAGCTTTCTTTAGTGAACTGTGGACCTGGATGACCCTAATTGAATATATATCTTAGATAGGAATGTACGGATAAGGCCATGTAGAGATATCATTTGCATATTTTGGTTTTTTTTTTCTGGTGAGGTATGCTCATCAGTAGAGAGAAACAATCTGGCTGCTATTTCTTTTGACTCTGAACTAACAATGTGTAGTCCCAAATTAAAAGTATTTGTCATTACTACTTGGCATAATTTAATATGACTTGCTTTAAGAAGAATGAATTTTGAATTCAAGCTGTTTGCCTAGGGGGATCTCAGACACCTCGGAGCATCGTTATAGTGTATTTACATGGGAGTTAGAGCAAGACAGCACTTTTTCTATTTTTTTAAAGAGATAAACTGACTGAGGAAACCTTCACAAAAGCGCAATTTTGGCTCTTGACAATAGTGCTCTTGCATTTTGAAAGTGTTTTCAAGTCTCCTGTATCTGACTGATCATATGCAGAAATCACAGGTATCAGTGAGATTTTAAAGAGTTGGTAGATTTCTCATTTACATTTGGACTCAGTCCTGCAGTTGCTTTATACATGGAGGTCTCACTGAGATCAATGGGAGCTCCGTGTATGGGATTGCTGTAGAGTAGAGCAATTGATTTGTGTGAAAACAATGTTGCTGGCTTAAAAAAAAAATTCAGAGAAATCTTTCTTTCCATAGAATTCACATCTGCAATTTTTAATTATCTTCTTTTCTGATAGATGAGGGAATTACAGGTGATGCAAAGCAACTATTGGGAAATGAGTCTCATAGTGAAAAGGAGCCAAAAGGAATTAAAATGCTGGAATCCATTACAGGCAGTCCCCGGGTTACATGGATCCGACTTACATCAGCTCCCTGCTTACAAACGGGGTGAGGCAACTCCGCACTAGCTGCTTCCCCCCAGCAGATCAGGGAGACGCGAAGCTAGCACCCCCCCCCCTCTCCCCAGCAGGCCAGGGAGACGCGGAGCGGCTTTTCTCAGCAGACACCTCAGCTTGAGAATAAAGGACTGAGGGAAGTGAGGTGTGGGAGAATAAAACTGAGCTCTGGAGATATGTTTGGCTAGAGTTTTCCCTACAATATGTACCAGTTCCGACTTTCATACAAATTCAACTTAAGAACAAACCTACAGTCCCCATCTTGTATGTAACCCGGGGACTGCCTGTATATATTCATGAAATGAAGCATGGTATTGACTTACCTTGCCTATCTTATCTCTGGCTCAAAATACCAGAAGCAGAGTGTGAAAGGAATCTGCCTTATGAAAAATAGGAAGGAAAAGTGAAAAGTAACTTTTTTTTTCAGGAACAAGTGAGCAGAATAAAAATTTCATTGCGGGGTCTCCAAAATGAAGAGGCGATGCATATCTTCTCCAGGGAGGAGGAAGAGTGTTAGCAACCAAATCAGATTAACAAAGCTAAGGTCCTAGTTGCTTTATTTAAACACTTTTGATGAGCTCAGAGCAAAGCAGACTATTTCAACACTCTGAGGAGTAGTGGTAGTGCAGATTTTTTTTTTAGCCTATATCTAATCTAAAGTCTATGGACAACCCTTCTTAATTGCTACTAAAATGTTACTGTGGTATGGGACAGGGAGTCACCACTTCTGTCAATATAAAAACAAGTGACAATATATAACTATGGAACATGTCAAGAGCAATTAAGTATTCTATTTATCTTATATATAGCTTAAGTGACATCTAATAGTATAGTGAAATTTCATTACTGCTTCTAATTGAAATGAAAGACCTGACCTGTTCTTGATGAACTTTATTCAATTTTTCTTCCACTCAGAATTCCAAGTACATACAAAATACATTTGGTAAAGCCATAAATACATTAAAAATAACCCCAGAAATTAAGATGATTTGCTTAGCAGCAATAAACTTGTACTGATGTAGATTTCAGTATTTATTAGAGAGAGTTCTCATAAAACCATGTACTGTGACATAGGCTTGTGTGACCTTTTCTTAATTCTCAATATGGTTCCAGACTACTCATTTTCAGTATGCTTGGAAAGTGTATACTAAAATTAACATTACATCTGAGGTCATAACACTGGGAGTGCATGCAAATGTTCAAAATGGATAAACTGGATTCAAAGGAGCATCTCTGAAGACATCTACCCATGTCTCTCTCCAAAGTTTAAGGTGTATGTTAAGAAAATTCTTCAGTTACACTATCCTATAATTAGGTTTGTCAACTAACTACTGTGATATTGGTTTCTATATGTTTACAGCCTGGATATTAGATCAGAAATAAGTTTACTATCTAAAATATTCAGTATTCTCTAACTACTCTCTGGGGCCTGTAACAGAAAATTTGGTCAATGCTTTATAAAGAAACAAATGCAGTACGGTGTTGCGCTTTGCAGAAGTGGCAACCCTCACTCATCTTGTTGCTTTGAATGTTGCAGTAGAATGTTACAAAATATATCTTAGGGCAGGAAATCTAAAACTTTATTACACCGTGGCCCTCTTCTGACCCAACCTCCGCCTCCCCCTTTAAAAAAACCCAGCCAACCAAACACTATGTGATCCTAGAATGGGGACTGAAGCTTGAGTCCTGCCACCCCAAACAGGGAAGTCAAAGGCAAAACCTGAGCCCCATCCCCCTGAGCCTTAGGTGGGGGGTCTGTACCCTGAGCCTCACCACACAGGGCTAAAGCCTTTGGCAAATCTAATGACAGCCTTGGCAATCTCATTAAAATGGAATCAGAACCCCAAAGTGGCATCCCAACTAGGGATGTTAAATTTTGACTAATCAGCTAATGGAGTACTTGATGGACTTTTCCACTGACTACTCAATTTACTCAGTAAGGGGGGGCACTTGCTATCCCGGCTGCACTTCTGCCTTTTAAATGTAGCAAGAGCCTTCTGGGGCTCTTGCTACATTTAAAAGGCAGAGGCGCAGCCAGGAACCGAGGGTAAGCAGGGACTCAGCAGTGGGGAACCCAGGGTGAGTGGGGACTTAAGCAGTCCCTGCTTGCACTGTTTCTCTTGCTGTACCTCTGCCTCTTCTGCCCTGCCCCTGCAGAGATGATGCTGTAGGGAATGGGCTTTTAAGCTGGCTTCCCCCAGCACCAGTTCCTGCTCCTTCCCCCCTCCCTCGCCTAGAAGCAACTAGTCAAGTAATGACTCAACTACGCAATAAGCCTAGACTTAGCGGGTAGTTGACTAGTCTCTTACATCCCTAATCCCAACCTGCAGTTTGAGAACCACTGCCTTAAGGAAAGCTGCCCATTGACAAATATAGTAATGCATTAAGTGGTAACAGTGTTTTCATGGCAATAAATTAACAAAGCTGAATGCAATATTTATGAAATGGAAAAGAAACCACTGAAATTTCCTGTTGGCGCGTGCGTGTGTGTGTGTAAGAACGTATCCAATATACCACCTCAAATATAGGAAACTAGACTACGAACCATACTTCATAGAATTACAGCAAACATACTGGAAAAAATGCTGACTTTTCCTTCCTATCCTACTATACTATCAAGGTAACAAGTTACAGTATATGAGTATGTAGTACCATATTGTACTATGAATTTAGCTTATTTCTCAATATTGATCAACAGTCTTAGGCCTGTAGTAGCCTTTAAAATGTTTTAGTCTTTGTGCTACAGGGTAGGGGACCTGGATAGGGTACCTCAAGGTTAGGTGGGGCATGAAAAAGTGGAAGTACTAATTCTGCAGCATGCTATCTCCTTTACTTCAATCCTATGGTCATCCTAGTGCATCCATAATGGGTTCTGTGGAGCAGGACAGGAAGACCTACGGATAGTCCTGTACTATGCAGGGGTAGGGAACACTTTTTGGGTCAGGAGCCGCTGACCCACAGAAAAATCAGTTAGGGGCTGCACACAAGTAAGAAGCAAAAAACCTCACCCTCTCAAAAAAAAAAAAAATTGACATGACCCCTGACTGAGGAGAAAGACATTACCCCCCATTTCTCTTGTACACCAGGACTAGAGAGGCCCAGCGTACTAGATTTTGTGTGCTCCAGCCCCTCAGGGGGGCTGCAGCACCAGCACAGGCGCCTCAGTTCTTGGGAAAAGGGACCTTGAGCCTTGGGGGCCAGATCCAGGTAAGCCAGAGGCTGGATGCATCCCCCGGGCCTGAGGTTCTCCATTCCAGCTATATGGCATCATTTCCATTTTCCCTATGTCTCAGGGATGTACCTAATTTAAAAAAAAAAAAAACTAAAAAACTAGCCCCATCAGAGGGAAGGAATGGAAAACATGTACTTTAACGTGAAGGTGGTGAGTGTGAAACCCAGGCTCTGCTGAAGTCAGTGGGAATTTTCCCACTGATTTCAGTGAAGCAAGGAATTTACCCTAAGGCTCAATATGCGTTCAGAGATCTGTCTGAATCCCGGAATATATACATTTTAGAGGGTACAAATCTCCTACCTGTTCTGTAAATCTCTGTATCTGGTTATAATAATTCAGAGGTATAGTCCTCACAACATTTGTGATATAAAAACCCTAACAAAATTAACAAATATTTCTAAATTTGGATAACCATCAATGTCCAATCCTCAGGAGCACTGACACTCTCAGGACATAGTAGTTCCATCTTTTTTTTATTGAGATCTGTTAGGCAGCCCCATTATCAACACACAAGTTCACCAAATTCTGCATATTGGTCATCCAGTCTTAGCCAATGCCATTTCCCCTCTTTTGGCAGAAGTCCTTCTCAATATTGGTGCCCAGGAGAAAATAGAAATAATATGTATATAAAACTTATCATTTTGGATTTCCCCATTTAAAGGATGAACCTTCTTCCCACCCTTGAGCCCCTCAGCTCTGATAAGCCTATTGTAATGGAACTGTGGGGTTTAGTACAAAAGAAAAATAGGAAAAAATATTTTTATTTACTACAGTAATAAGATTGTGGAGAAACATGGATCATCCAGAGTACAGATGGAAATTGCCACCCAAGGGTTTGGGTTTGTTGTTGGTAGCAGGAATTTACTAAGACATTGTACTTTTTTCTCAAGGTATAGTTAACACATAATGTAAATTAGAAGAGTAGATAGGAATTATTCTGGCAGTGCAAATTATCTCATTTAGAGGGAGCTTCAGGAGGCAAACTATTTCCCTGCTGCCTGTGACTGACAACTCTGGTCCTGCCCCTAAGCTGCAAGCTGGAAAGAACCTGTTATAATGGATCTGTGAACCTTATTACGTCAAGAAGGGATATTTTCAGATATGCACTGATAAATTTTCTTATTTCTCTCCCCTGTGAACTGTTTTCTCAGATACAGGAGAATTTAGCACCTTAATTTTTCAGTCACTATAGTATATAATAATAGTTATAGTAAAGAGGAAATTTGTATTAAACAATTTGATTTGGTGATTAAAAAGCTTTAACTTTTAGAATCTCAATTTATACGCTTATTAAATAATTGCCCATGCCCCACATTCTTACACCTTCTCTAATTTCCTGCTACTGTGACCATTTAAATTGACAAAAATAAAAAAGCTTACAAATAAATCAGCGTATTAATCAAAACTATAAAAAATGAGTTCTGCCAAGTCTATGCATATAGGAACTGAAGGAAATTACAGGGTCAGTTCTAAGCTGAGGCATATCCATGTGCCTCACTGTATTTCTTGAAATGTGCAGTAGGAGATTTTTCAGCAGACAGGAATATTATTTGTCACAGATTGGAAACGAATATGTAATATCCCTTACTTAAGATTTACTTACTGTTTTGGGAGCCCTACTATGCCAGGGAGAAAGGAATGAGCTAAGAATAGGTTGGTAACAATAACTGTTGAAATGTCCTGTATTGTCTGTTTAAATTAGACCCTTTGCTCTGTTTTTAACATAGCTATCTGGTTCAGTTTCTGTGTCTAGGATAATATGACATTTTACACTGATACCCTTATCTTGACAAATGTGATGTACTATATACTGGGATCTCCATTTATTACAATAGTGTGGCAGTATGATGTTCACATTGCCATGTTATTTTAAAAACGGTTTGAAACGGGAAGTGGTACAGGGGCAAACCATCTCCTACACTGCTGCTATGCTGGAATGCAAGATGAACTAACCTGAAATAATTTTTATATTGAAGGTTGTTAGTACAGTATAGTAACATGTTACTTGCAGTCACTAAAAGGTTTATATTATTCAGATAGGATACCAGAGAGAAATCTGTCATTTATCTGCTGATCCTCTACTGTTGACCGTTTCAGTGGGAACGGGGAGTAGAAACTGTCAGTCATTTGGGAGTTGAGTAGTTAGGATTGTTCCTCAGTCTAAAAATGCTGGTCAGATGAGACGAGAGTCAAAATTACAGATGATTAAAAAAACACAACAAAAACCAGTCAATCACGTGTTGTCTTGCTTATCTTGATGGACGCTATTAATGTTCAAGGATAGGGGTCTTTCAGTGTGTCTCCCTGTCAGATTTGGGGGGCCAAATTCAATGGGCTTGAGACCATAAGTCCAGGGGAATTTTTCCAGTGCCTATAGTTGGAACCAAGATTTGGCCTACAGCATTCAAACTCAAATCTGGTAACCAGCATATTCCAACCAACTGCAGTTACTGTGCTGGGGCACGGGGACGATAATGGTAGCAACAACAACAACAAAAACCACTGACTACCAATTCTGAAAGGTCTGAAACACTTAAATATCAGCACCTCAAGTTGCATGAAGAAGAAAAGAAAACAGCATGGCAGTGTCTTCCCCATATTCCATATGTTCACACCAGGATGGACTGATTTAAATCAAAGTGATATAAATCATGATTTTAAATAATTGATTTTAATTGTTTTGCATCTTCAACTTTTATTCATTTTTCTTAAATAAAAGTTTGACTTTCTTTGGTTAATAACCATGCAACTGGTTGATTAACAAATAAATACAGCCATGGCACTTCTTTTTGCTAGCCAGAAAGATGTGCTCTGTGTAGACATGGTGCATATACAGGAATTTACATTTCACTGCTTTTGGAGGGTGTGCTTTGTACTCCTGCCAGAGCCCCAGGTCTGTGGAGCTGTCATCTCCTGCCATGGCCCCCGAGCCTGAGGAACTTGGGGCCTGAGGAGTTCTGTACCTCCACCAGTTAGTGCTCTGCCCCTGCTTTCCCTGACTTGTGAATGCCCTTGATTGATACACATTTATTTAAGCTACCGTATGTCTTAAATTTTTGTTAGATTTTTTTTTTTTACTCGTGATTTGTATAAAGTGTGTATTGGATAGAAATTCAACTAAAAGAAGTATTTTTATTTAAAAATAGATGAGCTCGATCCATAAGGAAGTTTATCAAACCATGGTTCGCATTGAAAGCAAATTGATTTACTAAACAAAGGACTAATTCTCTATAAGTGAACTGAACTGATTGTTTCTGGTCACAATGTATGTTAGGATTTTAGAGTTAGTAGATTTCACCCTTTCACAGCAAGTGGTGTGGTTTTTTTTTTTTTAAGTTCTTGAAAAGGAAGAGAGAAACCAGATTTCCTGCATTTTCAACTCTCACAAGGCTTCTTTGAACAAACTATCATTGAACTGCAATAAAGAAAATATTGACTGTGCCCCTGCAGAAGAGGCCACTGTTGTAAAAAGCTTGTTTAGCAGCTCAACAAACTCTGGTTCCAGGTGCTTATCGGTAGGGATGTAAAATCCTGTTTTAATTGGTTAAATGTGAAAGTTTAACTGGTTAGCCAATTAAAAGGAGGGACACTCCAGCCCAGCTGAGCAGGAGCAGCCCCTGCCTGCGAAGTGCCTGGGCCTGCTACAGATGGAGGTGACTCCAGACACCCAGAGCAGGCCCTACCAATGACTTGCCAGGGCTGCTGTGGACACGCTCTGTTCTGCGCATCTGGCCCATAGTGGGTGGGGAGTTGCTCCAGCCCTTACACGTTAACTAGAACAAGTAAGCATTATCAGATAAATGTGTAGCTTACCAACTAACCTTTCACATCCCTAATAGTAAGTGACTGTCTTCCAAGTTCAGTGCTTTGACTTCCTTTAATATTTGGCAGTAAACATATTACTCTAATATGATTTATTTGTAGTTAAATTATTGTGATGGTTTATAACAAGTTTAGGCCTTAATACTTCTTGTCAATTTCAAATTATATTTTAAGTAGTTTTATTTTAAAAGTGCATTTAATTTAAATACATACTTATTTAAATAAATATGATTTTTACTCTGTCTCCCCTGCACTCTCACACCATAGTTCTCACTTTTATAAACACATGAATAAGTTTCTACAAAGTTAGCATTGGAGAGTTTGATTGAAGTCTCTTAAGTAACAGTTGAGAGTGGAGGTGTGCTAATGCTATCTGAAAAGCCAGAAGCAGTGAGACATCTGATATAATCCAGGACCTGTGAAGCAGTTTAAATTGCACAATCCTCCAAATACTTCCCTTTACTGACAAGGATTGTCTTTGTTTTATTGATGTTGAGTCACAGGTCGAAGTAGGGAAGTCAGATATGTGGCATTAGGGAGATCATTATTGGACTTCAGTGTCCTCTTCTGGTGACAATGTTTTTTTAAAAAAGGATGTTAAATTGGAAAACAATGTTCAAAAAACAGCTACAACTATAAATCAAGATAAGTTTTAAATTTCTTAGCTTTTTAAATTAGAATTCTAAGAAATTACACAGCAGTTACAGAGTTTCAAAAGTTAAGAAATTTTCCACCATCCTCTAGTAAGAAATGCTTGCTTTGTACCAAGATATCTAGTGGCAATGTATTAACTAGTCCTGACTCTGTGCATGGATGAGTCTCCCTGTTGTAAAGTTGGAAGTTCCATCTGCAGATCCCATGATTAGTCCAGCAAAGTCTCTTCCGTATTCAATAGAAAATATCAGAAGAAAGTGCCATAGGACTGGCAATACTTACCCTTGGGAATAGCTATTCAAGGTGCCTGTGTATCTGTTCTGATAACACTTCTAAAATACATTTGAGAGACATTAGGAGAATCAGGGCCCTTTAATGTTATGCTGTGGTTACTCTTTAATCCCAGCCTCCATGGATCAAATTCCATCCGTTGCTGCAGGCCATACTTCACAAGCAACTCAATTTAAAACTCTTCCTCATGGAAGAGCCATGGGATTAATAAAAAGAAAACCTAGAAGAGGCAATTGTTCCACAAAAGAACAGTCAAGAAAGGTCTGAGAATCTTGTCATACTTAACTATTAGCATGCCAAAAAACAGAAGACATTTAAAATGGTTAGGAAATATGGTTGAAATGAATGGTTCTGAGGAATCAAGAAAACAGAGGCAATTCTTTCCAACCAGTTTATCCTGTTCAATAGAAATTGTCAGACTCTCCGTATGAGGCTCAAAGAGGGGGGAGGCTGTTTTCAAATGGAGGATTTTTAATTTCTTATGTACGATGTTAAAAATTATTTACTCCTCAGAGATTAAGTTGGAAGAGGAAGAAATTGAAAAGGATACAGTTAAATATTTTCCATCTAGTTCTAAAATATAAACCTGCTTCATTTCATGCAGGCAAAAACAAGAAATTATAAAATGGCAATGGGCTCTTTGACAAAAAGCACAAGATAGATGTAACTTCTCTTTCTAAAATGGAAGTGGTACTTCCTCAGACTCCTGTCGCTAGGCTGCAGCCTGGGGTTCATTCAGGCCAGAGCTCCCCAGGTTTACCCTGCCTTTCCCCAGCACTGGTCTGTCCAAAGTACCCCCTGCTAGCAGGCAGGTAGGTCCCTTTCACTCCAGAACAGGAATGAGATTGAGCTCCCTTTACTTACCTACCCTTCTTATAGGGCCTAGTCTAGCCTTGTTTGGCTGTCTCCTGATTGGCTCGCACCCCTCTTTAGTTAATTTGTGGTATTATTTGTTAATGACATCGTGCTCGTCTTCAGAGACCGAGGTAATCTATTCTTAAAACAAGTATAGAACAGACAGTAACAGAGCAATTCTCTCTACTCCATCCTACCTATACACCAGAAAAGATGATCAAATGCCTAAGTAATATACAAGTTTTAAATAGAAAAGTAGTCTGCAAGCAAATCTCTGTGTGTTTTGAGAGGATAGTTCATACATCTGTGTCCTTCTAGTCTTTGGCATTTCTGCTTAGATGACCAGAAAAAGTTCTGATTTTATATAGGTTGAAATTTCTGTGCATTACTGTTTGGCTGCGTCTAGACTGGCATGATTTTGCAGAAATACTTGTAACGGAAAAGTTTTTCCGTTACAAGTATTTCCGCAAAAGAGTGTCTAGATTGGCACGGATGCTTTTGCAAAAGTGCTTTTGAAAGCATCTGTGCCCAGTATAGACGTGCTTTTGCGCAAGAAAGCGCCGATGCCCAGTTTAGCCATTGGGCTTTCTTGTGCAAAAAATTAAGGTGCCTGTCTACACTGGCCCTCTTGTGCAAATATTCTTGCGCAAGAGGGCTTATCCCTAAGTGAGCGCGTCAAAGTATTGCCGCAAGAAGCACTGATTTCTTACATTAGAACGTCAGTGCTCTTGCGCAAATTCAAGCGGCCAGTGTAGACAGCTGGCAAGTTTTTGCGCAAAAGCGACTGCTTTTTTGCAAAATCTTGCCAGTCTAGATGCACCCTTTGTGTTTTATTGTTTTATCTATTGTAATAGCTTTGTATTTAAATACATCAACATTTGTGTGTTCATACTTCAACTTCAAATACAGACAATAATTTGATTCTGTTATCACATAGATAGGGATGATATTATGAGGATATCGGAAGGTTTGCATAAATAAGCAAATACTACTGATTTTTTTTAAATATGCTGAATTAACTCCATTCATTTTTTTGGCCCTTTTGTAATATGAAACTGATAGACATTTAGAGAACATTTGTTGTTCTGTTGTTGTTCATGTTTAGAGGGAAGAACAGTATGTCTTCTATGAAGAATGTATTGCTATTGTTTAAACTGTTTAATTTATTACAGTGATGTTGTATTAATAACTTTTGAAACTTTTTTCTGCTTTAAATAATTATTTGAATTACAAGTAGCATGTTTATGGTGAGCAGTACACTGTAAGACCACTGTCACAGGTGCACATGTTTTATGTTACCAGGTTCTAGGGCATAATGTTAGTGGGAGAGAACTTTGATTACTGTGGTTTATTCATCTGCATTTCTTTAGCAATATAAAATGTATCACAACACTGATCATGTTAAAATGTGATTTCTGCATTACACATACGTAGCCAGAATTGATTAAATAAAGAAAACTGTGCTAACCACAGATGTGCCTCAAATGTTTTCCCCCTTCATTAACTAAATTTCCATTTGTCAGATGATGTCCATATGCTTAATCATTGATATACCTGGCTGTTTCATTAATTACCATTGTTAGAAAATACGGTAGGCGTTAGACACAGATAGTGTTGTGTTACAGAAATATGTGTGTATGCTTTCAACAGGAGAAATTAATATGTTTTTGTTTTATCTTTATATTATTATTAAAAATAATCTATTTCAAAGAAGTTTGAAAGTGAGAATATGTGACTGATTGAAATGCTTCTCTATCAGACTGGACTCCCCCTTAAACACCAGTTTGATGTATCAGGTAAGACTACTGTGGCTTCAGAGTTAAGTGCTACCTATTAATCTTGCCTCCCTCCTGTGGTAAGATTTTCAAAACCAGGGGGAAAGCTGCTCTAATCTATTTTTGGTATTTGAAACCTGACCCTTTATCATTGAAGTTGATAGAAGTTTCTCCATTGATTTTATTGGGAACAGGCTGCACAGCACTAGTCAATCTATTGTCACTGTGCTAAATGTAATAATGTAGAATTGCATAACATTGTCCAAAGACATGATTGTGGATGCTGCTTCTTGTCCTGTCCCCCCTCCAGTCTGTGAGGCTTTGCTTAGTATTTTAAAAATGTATGAATGAAATGTATTAGTCCCTAGTTACATGAATTTGTCTCTGGAAGAAGGCTTAAGTCTTCTCACATTTCTTTGAAAAATGAGTTCTCTTCAGGGTGTCAGAACAAGAGATGTGCTGCATACTGAGAAGCTGTCGCTCCTCTTGCATTATGAGATTAGCAAGGCCCTTTTCTCATCCCACATTTTTTTTTTTCTTCAAAAAGATCACTTCACAGAATTGTTGACCAGCATGCTGTCAAACTGTGTGCCATGGCTGTGGCTGCTTTAATATTTTTGGTTGTAATGTAAGGGAGCCAGTGAGTGGAAAAATTACATGCAAAGAATGTTCAAGGGACTATGTCATGAAAGCCGTTCATAAAAGACTATATGCAAAAATGCTGGCAACTGCATCTTGGTTATTTACTGTCACTGGGCAATTTTTCTTCTTGCAGGAATGGGAAAACCTTTTTCTGTCATGGAGGCCTCTGACAAAATAATTAGCTGCATGTCACAGACCGCCCCACAGGGTGAGAGGGGAAGGGCTGGGGCTTTCCTTACGCTCTAGGATGGAGCCAGAAATAAGGGTTGGGATGTGGGAGGGTTTGGATGTGGGAGGGTTGTGGGCTCTGGCTAGGCGCCACTTACTCAGGCGGCTGTGGGTCAGGTGGCACAGGGACTGAAGCAAGCTCCCCCCTGCCCTGGCCCCATGCCATCCCTGGAAGCAGCCATAATGGGGCCAGATTGCTCTGAGCTATGTGCACTAGTCCTACTCTCAGGCGCCACCTCCACTGCTCCTATTGGCTGCTCCTATTGACAGTAGGACCTTGTGGGGGTGCCTGTGGGCAGTAGCAGGCGCATGTGAACTCTCACAGCTGAGCTTCCCTGATCGCCCCTGCACTTATGGGCCACAGGAACAGCCAGCCAGCCTGACACACCCACAGCAGGACTAGCTTGCTCTTCTGACTCCATCCCAGGGGCTGCTCCAAGCGTCGGGGCTTCTGGCCTGCAGCACATATACTTGCAAAGGACTAGGTGAAATTAAGCATGGGGCCAGAGGTTCCCACACCCTGGCATAAAACATAACATAAGTCCCATGTCTTAGCAGCTGCTTTCTAATTTTCAGGCTTCTGTTTAGGACAGGGCTACTCAATATGCATGCAGCCTGTGGCCCATTTGTTTGCGGCCCATGGTCAGTTTGGGTTTACGCAGGTGTCAACATGTGGCCTGTGGGTGGCATCCTTTAAACATTGCCTCCATTGGCATCCTTTGCCGGCAAGCCATCTTCCAGGCAGGGTGAGCATTGAAAGATACAAGCGGACAGGCTGGCTGGAACAGACAGGTACAGGGTGTTGGCATTTTAGGCCCCACGGAAGAGGTGCCAGGAGTGACAGGGGTGACAGGGCATTGTGTGAAAGAAGCTATTTGCATATATATTTGCATGTATATGCAACCACACTTTAAGTTGCAGTCCTCAGCATGTGCTGTAAGTATCATTGATTCCCCCAGGGCTTTCAAAGTTGAGTAGCCCTGGTTTAGGATATTTTTACTTATTTAGAACGTACAGGGGCAGCCTGTGACCATAGGCAGACTCGGCGGTTGCCAGTGGCGCTGCTGGCCCGGGATGCCCGATGATGACGTCATGGGGTGCCCGATGATGACGTCACGGGCGCCTGGGTGCCCGATGATTATGTCATGGCCATTGACGGCTGTGCAGGTGGGGGTGCTGATCGCGCCTTCCGCCCGGGGCGCCAGCTGCCACAGCTGGTCTCAGGCCGCTCCTGAGAACATAGTATGCATTGTGGTCAGCCAGACTGTTCTCAGGTGAAGACACTGCGAGTCAAACAAAGTCTAGCAAACTAGGATGAGACACTTCAGTATGTCTTTTGAACTTAAACATCAGAGATCACTAGATCAAAAATAGATGATGATGATAAAATGTCTACAGGTGATTTTGACAGTGATGGACTGTTCAAAGAACCATCCCTGGCAGCTTCACTGAATTGTCCTCATATGAACAAGGAAATGTCACATGATTTAAAACAATACATTTTAATTAATCAGATTTTTTTACATTTATTTTAATATTTTAATGATGCATAACTTAAAAAAACTAAAGACACTATTTTTTTCTATTTGCACCAATTCATTTCCCATTACAAGCCAGTATTTGGGGACTGAAAGGGTAGTGCAGGAAGGAGGGTTTTGTTTTCCATTATGAGCTGCAGAACTGTGTGTTAATGTTTCCATAACATGGTGTCAGGATTTTCCTGTTGCCCCATCCTGTTAAGAGGTGTTGGAACACTACAGGTGAATTAGTGCTATCTCACTTGGGCAGGAATGGGTCACTGTACCTCACTCTAACTTGCTCTTCGGTAGAGAGAGCGAGAGCCTGAGGGATTAAATAGTATGAAAAGCTAAGCTTGAAGAAAAGGCATATGCTAAGATAAAGAAACTATAAGAGCAGCAAGCCTTGAGGAGGCTGAGAGTTAACATTGTATTATTTTGGAATTATGTACTTTCAGGAGAGATGACTTTTTGACTCTAAAATGTGATGGTGGATTTTGTTTGGAGACGGGTAATTCTGGCCCACTGACTTGTCCTTTCAGTGCCAAGTGGAAAATTTGTCAGACATTAGAGCTAAAACATTCACATTTCCTCTTTATTAGTAATGTGGTGATAGAGTATTCTTTGGCAGGAGGCCATTTAACTGTTTTCTCTCCAGAGTTTCTGGTTTATTGCAAGAGTGGCAGATATAATTTGAGACCTTATGGGTTTCATACTTATTTACACTAATGCCACTTTACATCACTCTAGGATTGTAAAAGCATCTTAGTGGAGGCATTTACTTTAAGGCCCATATTCACGCCCAGAGCAATATAAAGTGGTATTAATGACATGTAAATGAGAATTGGGCCCTTAGGTTCCCAAGTATTGTTAGGAGTTTTCAAATGCTGGAAAACTGGAACAGGCTTGTTTCCTTAGATTAGCTTTGCATTTAAATCACAGAGATGGATGTTGTTGGCAGCTAGTACCTGAAAGAGATGTAAAGGATGGGGGAAAAATCTTCTGTAATTTTATGGAACCTCCTTGTCCATGGATGGTACTACATAAAATCATGTCAATTGTTTATCCTAGCTTTGGTAATACAGGTTTCCCTCAATATGCCTTACCTGTCACCAAGAAGGTATCACCTCAAGGTATTTAAGAGTGTTTCATTGACATGAAATTATTGGCCTCTTTGCTGAGACAATCAAGAAACATTTCAATTGTTTCAGTAGCTTTTTGTGACAGGGATACTTGTCCGAGGAATGTGACCACCAAGTTGTTTCAGATAGGCCACCACAGAGCTATGATATAGTAACAACTTTCAATTGTTTTCACCACAAATCTGAGCTGGATTTTGAACTGCTCACTTGATAGGTTGGGTAACTACCTGCTTATTACAGTAAAAGCTGTTATCCTGCATGTTAGTGGAATGGCAGGGGTACTGGCTAATCAAATATTCAGGCTAACTGAGAGTTATACCTTCCCAATGGAAGACCAGTTTGCAGAGACTTAGAATACAATAAAATGATTAAAGTATAAAATAGTATGTAAGTACTCGCCAATCCAATAATAGTGCTGCACTGCAGAGTGGTTGGTCTCTTGAAGCACTTAGGTAAAGTTTTCTGTACAGGCAGTCCCCGGGTTACGTACAAGATAGGGACTGTAGGTTTGTTCTTAAGTTGAATCTGTATGTAAGTCGGAACTGGCGTCAGCCGCTGCTGAAACTGATCAGCGGCTGATTCCAGGAAGCCTGGGGCAGAGCAACTCTGCCTCGGGCTTCCTGTAGTCAGCCGCTGGTCAGTTTCAGCAGCGGCTGATTTGGGGACGCCTGGGGCAGAGCAGCTGGGGTGCTGCTGGGTTGCTCCAGTAGCGCGGCTCCTCGGCGCTACTGGAGCAACCCAGCAGCACCCCAGCTGCTCTGCCCCAGGCGTCCTGATTCAGCCGCTGCTGAAACTGACCAGCAGCGGCTGAATCAGGACTCCTGGGGCAGAGCAGCTGGGGTGCTGCCGGGTTGGTCCGGAGCAGCGCTGCGGGACCAACCCGGCAGCCCCCAGCTGCTCTACCCCAGGGGTAGGCAAGAAAATCGTTGTCTGCTGGGGGGGGGGGGGGGACACTAGCTGCGCCCCTCCCCCCCAGCAGACCAGGGAGACGGGGGTGGGGACACCCAAGTCCTCCACGGCTTTGCTCCGTCTCCCTGGTCTGCTGACCTGGGCGACACGGAGCAAAGCCGCAGAGCACGCGGGCAGTGGGAGAGTCCAGGCGCGCCGCGCTGTCCCACTGCTGGCGTGCTCCAAGGCTTTGCTCCCCATCTCCCTGGTCTGCTGGTCAGACCAGGGAGACGGGGAGCAAAGCCTTGGAGCACGCCCGCAGCAGGACAGCCCGGGCGCGCTTGAGCTGTCCCCCTGCGGGCGTGCTCTGCGGCTTTGCTCCCCGTCTCCCTGGTCTGCAGGGAGACGGGGAGCAAAGCCTTGGAGCACGCCTGCAGCGGGACAGCCCAGGCGTGCCTGGGCTGTCCCGCTGCCGGCTTCCCCCGTGGCTTTGCAAAGCTGCGGGGGAAGCCGGCAGCGGGACAGCCCAGGTGCGCCTGGGCTGCCCCGCAGCCTCAGCCCCTCCGCGGCTTTGCAAAGCCGTGGGGGAAGCCGGCAGCGGGACAGCCCAGGCGCACCTGGGCTGCCCGGCTGCCCGAGCCCCTTCGCGGGTTTGCTCCACGTCTTCCTGGTCTGCAGACCAGGGATACGCGGAACAGCTTTTCTCACCCCGGAGTACACGGGCGGCGGGACCGCGAGGTCCCGCAGTCCGTGTCCTCCGGGGCGAGAAAAGCCGCGTTCGTAACTGCAGATCCAACATAAGTCGGATCCGCGTAAGTCGGGGACTGCCTGTATAGTATATAATTTTATGACACTACATATCACTATTGGTAGCATATAGCATGCACCCAGGTCATTAAAAATACACTGAACACTAAAACTATACTGAACATACTTTTAATCTTTCTTTGATTCATAAGGCACTTCACGATTTTGCAGTGCCTCAAGGTCATTGTTATTAACATGAATTATCATCGTAGCTGTAGAAGGTGTAGGAGATTATGCTAATCTGTACTGACCATATGACACACCCTGGAAGCCGCTTTTTTGAGTAAATCCTTGATACCAGCTTGCTTTATGCAGAAGGGGAAGAAGACAAGTGCAGAAAATTCAATTTCATAACATGCTGGGCAGCATACTGTTCCCAGTTACTAGATTGAAGATTTGTATTGTGAGATATCAGAAATATCCATCAATTAATCTTTCTGGTTAATTAAGTTCAGATAACTGAGCTTTTGCTTTGATTCATGCATTGAATTGTGCAAGAGGATAGGGTAAATTCCTTCAAGAATTTTCATTCTGACAACTTTAGGTTATTGTGAATCTGCTACTAGTTTTGTGCCTCTGCTGATCTGACCTTATGGTGCTGGTAAAGTGCTGATCTTTACTATTATGACAAGAACACTAGTACCCGATGAGAGTTGTTTATACAGTGGACCACTTCCTCAGAGGCAATGCGACTGCTTTGTGACCATTGGTACAATATGGCCATAAATTTAAGTTTCAGCTGTCCAGGTGGGTTTACTAGAAGGCTAACCTGCAGTGATGTAGAGCAGACATAGTAGCTTGTGCTCTCCAAGTAGAGAGAAAGAATGGGAAGGGGGATCATGATATGCTGTACTTTAAGCATTCTGAACTTTTAGAAGCGAGTGTAAGAGAGCACTAGGAAATGGCATGAGGCCAGAGCGACACTAGGGCAGAAAGTCGACCTAAAATACTCAACTCCAGTGAATAGTGTAGCTAGAGCTAACTTACCTTTGGTTGAGTTTCCACAGCATCCCCACTATGAGACATCAACCAGAGAAACTCTCCATCAACTTCCCTTACTCATTATGACCTCGTGGAGTACTGGAGTTGAAGGCACCATCAGCAGTCAATTTTAGCGACCAGACTTGACAAATCAAACCCCAGGAGATTGATCTCTGCAGCATCAGTCTCAGGGGAAGTAAATACAACCCTGAATAGCACCAAAAATAACAATAGTTTACCCTTCTGTGGCCTTCTTTTTTCCCAAGATTGCAAGGAAATTTTAAAATTTCCCAGGATTTTAAAAACTTAAAACCTGGTTCACATTAGGTCAGCTTAACTGTGTCAGGGGTATGAAAAATTCACACCCCTGAGAACTGTAATTAAACTCAACCAAGTCCCTGCGTAGACAGCATTAGGTTGACTAATCTTCTGACTTCTAGAGAGATTTTTCAGTCAGGCAAATTGCAAAGAATATGGCAGACAACCCCCAAAATTGTTGGTTTATTTTAATAATTAGATTTATAAAACCCCTTATTGGTAACCAATAAAGTACTATAGAAACTCCAATAGAGTTCCCTTCAAGCATTCCAGTCTTTGGCTTTCACTCAGACTGCCAAGTCTATATAGTGAGGGTTATTTAAAACCTTATTCTCCATATATAAAGTTCTACCTATCCCAAGAGATCATGCACGTTGCCCACCAGGTCAGTTAATGTTTCAGATTCTGCCCAAATAAACACTTGAAGCCAATTCTTATTTACTAAATCTAAAATATATTTTAAAAGAAAAAGAAAAGTCACTGGTGAAAATTACACATACAGATGTAACGTACCGAAGTCAGTTTTACAGCAGAGATGACAAGGATGTTAAGTCTTCTCTGAATCAGTTGAATAGATCAAAATCCAATAGGCAGTCCACGTGTAGAATTTGTTCATTTCTTCCATGAGAATTTGCAGGAATAATCCAGGATATACCTGGTGACTCAGTCTTGTGACTAGAACTTCCCCTGATAAAATTTAAGCAGATTTGAGGTAAAAGAGGAAAAGGCTGAAGCTTCCTTTGTAATAGAAGCTCAGCTGATAAATTTCTTGGCAGCAAGTGATCACAGCAGGAATTCCCTAGATCAGGGGGTTTTGAAAGTTGGGTCGTGGGCACACATGGTAAGCTGCTGGCAGGCCACAAGATGCTTTGTTTATCTAAGCATCCATAGGCACAGAGCTTCACAGCTCCCATTGGGTGTGATTCCCTGTTTCCAGCTAAGGGGAGGTGTGGGAAGTGGTGGCGGTCCATACTACTTCCTGCAGCTCCCCTTGGCTGGAAATGGCAAACCGAAGACCATGGGAGCTGTAAATCTCCACACCTATGGACAAAGCATTTTGCAGTCCTCCTGAACCTTACCCAGGGCAGCCCCTTGAGCCAATGTTGGAAACCCCCACCATGAATGACCCAAAGTTTTTAGCATCTACATACTAATTAGATCTCATGGTTGAATTTCTAATAAGATATAGGTATGCACAGTAAGGATGTTAAAGACTAGTTAACTAGTCGATTTCCCTCCCCCCCCTTTGCTGCCTCTACCCTACCAGAGGCAGCAAGGGGGGAGGGGGGACGGGGTACTTCAAAGCGGCAGTGCCTCACAGAGCCTGTACCCGGGCTCCATGCGATGCTGCTGCTTTGAAATTCCATGGCTGTGTTTCGAAAGGGCCGTAGCTGATCCCCAGCTCAGCTGTGCAGCATTGCCCCTTTGAAATGCTGCCTTGGCATTTCAAAGTGGCAGTGCCACACAGCTAAGCTCAGGCTCTGTGTGGCACTGCCCCTTTGAAACGCTGCTGCGGTGTTTCAAATGGGTAGCGCTGCATGGAGCCCAGGATCGCTCCCTGCAGCGTGCTTTGAAATGCCATCTCTGCATTTCAAAGGGGCAGCACCGCACAGCTGAGCCCACAGTGTTTCAAAGCGGCTGCACTGCTTGGAGGCCAGGGTCATCGGGGGACTTTGAGTCCCCCACTGACCCCAGACTCCATGAGGGTGCTTTCACTTTGAAATGCCCCTACTGGGGACTCTTATATTTCAAACCTGGCATGCCTGTGTGTAGCCTGGAGTCAGCAGGACTTCCCTATGACCCCAGGCTGCACGCGGACTTCTACATTCCTCCTTTGAAATGTCCAAGAGACCCAGTGGGCTTTTGTAAATTTCAAAGGAGGAATGCAGAAGTGCCTGTTGACTAGCCGAGTAATCGATAGTAATCTCATTGACTCCTCGACCAGTAAATTCCTTGATATTTAACATCCTTAATGCACAGACACATACAATTAGTATCTACTTCTGAGTCTCTGATAAAATACAGGTTTATATTTAAGGAACTCTAGTCTGTTTATCTTAGGTTTCCCAACTATCTGCAAGGAATGGTCCTGTTCATCATTTCAGTACTTTTCTAACATGTCCTTAAAGGTTGATTTTTGGTTCTGCTAGTCTGCTGGTTGCTTAACCTTCACTGGCTCAGGCTCAGAGAGGCTTAGAATCCAAATATCTTCTCAGCTGTAAGTATGGTATATCACTAACATGCCACTTATAATCTGACCTTGTTGTGATAATCATTCATGTGGAATTTCTATTTCATACTATAAAATAATAGCCAAGGCATAATTTTAACTGACATTGTTCATAATCTGTTTTCAAGGGCCTTTAGAGTAAACCTGCAAATCACAGGTTACTTATCAGGTAGTATTTGTTGGAAGTTACTCTCTATTAAAAAGCATACATGGAATGAAAAAATAAATTTCTTACAGATATTTAAATACACTTTAAGGAGACAATGAAAAGAGAATACCTAGTTCACCAGTATGAAGAGAGATGAAAATTATTATCTAAATGGTCTCTTTCTTCTCTGACGTTTCCTCTTCCAGTAATTTGTACAAAACAGAAATTCAGAAATGTGTATCTAATATTTATGTCCCTCTTAACATCAACTGTCCATCACACACACATCTAATAAACTTCTTGCTTATTTCCAGAACACAATAGGTCAACAAAAACTAAGTTGTGTATTTAATATATTTTATTCAGCCAGATAATTTTCCTAGATATATTTGTTTTAAAACTGGACATTTTCCCTATCAAGTAGGCTGCCCTACTAATGTTCAAAATCTCCTTTTAACTAGAATGCGTTGTGGTAATTATTAGCAGATATTATGGACCACATGTGTTAGGCTGTGTCTAAACTGTATCCCTTTTCTCGAAAAAAGGATGTAAATTAGACACTTTGAAATTGCAAATGAAGCCAGGATTTAAATTTCCTGCACTTCATTTGCATAATGGTGACAGTGGCTTTTTCCAAAAGGGACTTTTTGAAAGAAAAACGGCTGTTTAGACAGGGATCGTTCGAAAATAATTTTTTTCGAATTGTCCAGGATCTTTCGAAAAAATGGACCTACGTTGCATGTATATCACTGTTGCAGATTTTTAATTATAATTTGAAAACTCAGATGCATTAAATATGCAAGCAAGAATGTCCAGGTTACTCCGGAACCTGCATTTTCTGAGCCACCAAGCAAAGTGTGGCTTCTGCCACAACCACTGTGCCAGATAAAGTAAATGTTTTTAAAGTCATTTTGCTGGGCAGCAATTCTTGGCAACAGAGTAATTTTGAATACTAGTAAGAGAATTTATGGATTTCAATTATAGCTCATAGTGTGTCATAATTCCAGTTTTATACCCTGTGCAGTTCAGTGTTTTGGATTTTTAATGGGTCTAGAGCCGTAATCATAAAAGTGATTCAAAATGCACCCAGTAATTACCGAGATTTGCTGTTTCTTTTGCATTAAAAATGATGATGATTTACAATCAACAAAATTGCAGTCTGTGAATGTAGTTAGGATACTCTTGCCATTTATACTGCTTATTAGTTATGGTCAGTGATTTAAAGCTTAAGAGCTGCACATTAGCAAGCTGTATAATTATTTATTTTTAATAGATAACAGTAAATTTGAAACAGACATTATATTAATTATAATCATGTACATTAAAGAATACATATGTAGCCTTTTGTCTCCTCTTTCAGTGTTTTAAATTAATTCCAAGTTAAAATGAAGTGATTGGATTATAACAGGGAGTGCAATATACATTTCATTGGTCTCTTTATTTCTACTACTTTAAAACGAATTTTAAGATTAGCTTTAGGAGTCATAGCAGTCTCCGAAAACAGAGTAGTAAGTCATGTCCTTGCTCCTTTTTTCTCCTTCAAAATATATAATTCTGGGCTTTATATTGTCAATAGGTTAGCTATTATGCGTTAGCCATATGCATTTAACTCATACCCAATTACCTTAAAGATTTACAAGTTTAAATTGGTGTGATACTTTCTGAAGATCTTCACACTCATGGCAAAACTGAAATATTTAAACAGCAAATTCTCTTTAAATGGCTTTGGATTAAGTCATGGAAAACATAGGTTTTCTTCACTCTTCTTCTGTTTTGCTTTCTAAATATTCCTCTGTGTTCTCTTGTTCTCATTTCCCTCTGATATAACAAACTAAAACCACTTTTAAAGAACTGTTATTTCTATACGAGTATATTTTGAATTCTAAATGATAAAATGAGTAATACATTCTATATTATTGTTATTGCATTCTAATACATTAATTTCCCACAACATTTTAAAATTTTGGCATTAAACAAATGCACATTCCTCTTCTTGTTCAACATGGTAAGATTAGGTAGTGAACTGATCTTAGTCACATCACAAAATAAATCACACTGATATAATAATTTTAATGCAATTATACAGTAGAGACACTGACCAAAAATACGACAGAACAAAAAAATCTCAATTGTTGAGTGAGCAGCAGCTTGTTTCTACAAAATTCTTGTTTTTAGACATGTCCTTTTTACTTTGGCCAACAACATCAAGTAAAACAAAATTTATAAGACTTTTTAGCCTATATTTTATTTGTGTAAAATACAGAGAATATCAATGGCTTAACAATTTAATAGTTGTTCTAGTGGGACATTCCCATACTTGGATCTTGTTGTGAAAGCTTCCAAAATAAAGTCTAGCTGTTTTCCCACTGACATTCCAAACAAAGGGATTCTCCATCCAAGATAACAGAGCGGACACTTTAGAAACATACTTGGCTCACTCATTTTCATGTAAGTCTCTTTGGGAGATTCACACGAACATAAAGGGGCTGGTTTTCCACAGTTTTGCACCTTGTCTAATCAGTTGATCACTCCTAACTGGAACAAGAGTTCTGGCAGGTGGTCAGTCCTTCAAACCCCACAGAGACTTTTTTTTTAAGTTCATAGCATGGTTTGCTCAGAACAAGCACCCCCAGGCATTTGTGAGTCTCTCTTTATGCAGTTTGGGTCTCTGATGTAAGAGCTGGTCTTTAGACTAAGGTTCCCTCCTCAGGGTGAAGCTTCAAGAGTCTGAATTTCTGCATAAGTGGAGGGAGTACATTTGAATACACCTCTATCCCCTCCCTAGAGATTTTCTGGACAAGTTTATGGGGCCTGGCATGTTGTTTCAAATAGTTCTTTGAAGCTCATGTCATTTCCCAGATTCTCATCTCTCCTCCTAGAAATGCTATATACAATAATATGTAAAGTTTTGTACTTGTAATACAATGAACTCTTAAGATATATAAGGTTTAACTTAATTCATTAAGGTTAGTCCAGGATGGTGCTTGAAATCATCAACTTTGTCACCTTACATTTACAGTATAATACATTTGAATTAGGATTAGAACTGTAGGCAGATTTATGAATCTAAATAGTTTCTGACGTGCCAAACACGTACCATCAGGACAAATTTCAGGTCCATGAGCATAGAGGTTCTGCCTTGCTCTTTGTCTTGATGCATGGCCTTGGAATATTGTCATTCTATTGACTTGGGTTTCATTATATCTTCTTGTGACCCTGTTTCTGGCTGGAAATTAGTAGCTGATAGATGGAAAAGATTAAGTAGCTCATAAAGCTGTGTAAGTGTAGTATGTATATATAGCTGTTTGATGGGGCATATAAACCACACCCTGAAACTGATTGGATTAAGGAGCATTTCCGGGTCCAGGTGACTCTTGCCTGCCCTGGGTCTGCAGCTCCTGCTCCAGCTGTAGGGAGAACTTAAAAGGGAGCTGAGCAACTGAGAAGGGGTAAGCAGGGTAGGAGGACAGACCCATTCTGAGAGCCCTGGAATAGGGAGTCTGCAGAATTCTTTTCTGCCTAGAAGGGACTATCATCAGTTGAGCTGAAGGTGCAGGTATTTTCTTTTTGTAACCTAATGTTAGGCTTTAAGATTTTTGGGGAGAGGTAAGAGGTAGCACGTAGCCCACTGAATCAACTTTGCACCCCAAGTTGCTTGATATTGTTGTCTGTTATGGGGTACTGGATCAGGGCACAGTAGAGTGGAAGGGCCTGAGCTCCCCTATCAACAACCAATTTTGTGGCAGACAGGGTTTGTAAAACAAGACAAAGTGTTGCTTTTGTAGCATGGCTTCTCTCCTGTTCATTAGACCTTGCACCAAATCCTCCTGATCTGCTGTATGTTGGTAATTTGCAGTATGCAAACTGCTTTCTCCTTTTCCCTTCAAGTTGTCAAGTCGTCCCTCCCCTCCACCCCCACTCTGGCACAAAGTGACAGGTCATGAGATATCAACAATTTGATTTTTTTTATAGAAAGTAAATCAGACATCTGTAATTAACATTTAAATAAGCGACTTCTCCTTTTTAGAGTCCTATGATCTTAATTTCTTAAGAGAAATATTTTGAAATCAGCTTGCTTTCTTGTGTATTAATCTTGTTAACTGGGGAACTGCTATGCAGCCATAGGTGTTTAGGAAGCTTTTGACCTCCAAGATCATGGGGAAAGTGCCTGTGCCAAATTTATAGATCTGAAGGAGATGGAGGTTGTGTTCCCACCACTTTGTACCCTTTGTTGTAGTGTAGCTGGCTTGCTGCAAGTTACATACAGGCAGTCCCCGAGTTACGCGGATCCGACTTATGTCGGATCTGCAGTTACGAACGGGGCCCATCTCCCTGGTCTCCAGCAGACCAGGGGGATGGGGAGCAAAGCGGCGGAGCACGCGGGCAGCGGACAGCCCAGACGCGTCTGGGCTGTCCGCTGCCCGCGTGCTCCGCCGCTTTGCTCTGCTTTGCTCCCCGTCTCCCTGGTCTGCAGACCAGGGGGACGAGGAGCAAAGCGGCAGAACACGCGGGCAGCGGACAGGGAGATGGGGAGCAAAGCAGAGCAAAGCTGCGGAGCCCGAGGGCAGCGGGACAGCCACGGCTTTGCTCCGGACGCCTGTGGTACAGCAGCTGGGGCGCTGCCAGTTGGTCCCGTAGCGCCACTCTGGGCGCTACTGGACCAACCCGGCAGCACCCCAGCTGCTCTGCCCCAGGCGTCCTGATTCAGCCACTGCTGGTCAGTTTCAGCAGCGGCTGAATCAGGACGCCTGGGGCAGAGCAGTTTGGGTGCTGCTGGGTTGGTCCAGTAGCACCAAGGACCAACCCAGCAGCACTCCAGCTGCTCTGCCCCAGGCGTCCCCAAGTCAGCCGCTGCTGAAACTGACCAGTGGCTGACTACAGGAAGCCCCTGCCCCAGGCTTCCTGGAATCAGCCGCTGATCAGTTTCAGCAGTAGCTGACTTGGGGATGCCTGGGGTTCTTAAGTTGAATCCGTATGTAAGTCGGAACTGGCGTCCAGATTCAGCCGCTGTTGAAACTGATCAGTTTCAGCAGCGGCTGAATCTGGACGCCAGTTCCGACTTACATACAAATTCAACTTAAGAACAAACCTACAGTCCCTATCTTGTACGTAACCTGGGGACTGCCTGTAATGGGGAAAGGTCATTGTCCTGTCCTCTTAAGGGAGTATGGATTAAGGCTGTAAAATCCCCATCAGAAAGTTAACTGGTTAAATGGAATTTTAAACATACCGTTTGACCTGTTAAACTATGATCACGTGGGGGGGGGGGGGAGGTGAGCATGCTCCAGCCAGCTGTGCCCTGCCCATGGTTTAGCATGGCAGGCCTAGCTGGGTGTCAGCCAACGGTCAGAGCTGTGTGTGTGTGTGTGTGTGTGTGTGTGTTACTGAAAAAAGATTTAACATCCGTGCCTTTACCGCTAGGACTGGGGTCCCGTCGCGGAGGGCAGCCAACAGGCTGACAGATGCCCCAGAGTTTATAGGGAGAGCTTATTACATCTCAGATTTCAGCTGCTAGGATACAGGATCCCTTCACAGCGGGCAGTCTAGGGAAGACTGAGAGATGCCCCAACGGATCTGTCACCTAGGAGTGACACGATCCAAAACGCACAAGCTCTTCCTATACCTGTCCCTTATGACAGGCTGAAGTTCTTTTAAATTGTGCTTGGTTCTGTTACAGCAACTGAAGGAGTCAGGTTAAAACTTAAACAGTTACAGGTTTATTAAAGAAGCTTATAAATCATATGGTTACAATGGCTATTGCTCTCTTTCTTAACTGCTAGCAAATATAGATCTTAAAATGGTTACAAAGAAAATAAAAAAATAGAAAACAGAAATAATGGTACCAAGTGACAGCTTAATCTTTAAAGAGCTTTAAGTCTATGTGTACACTTAAGACAAAGGACCACATCCAGGTACAATTTTTACCCCCTTCTGAGCCTCTCGATTCCAGCGGGTCAAGCCAGGGCCGGTCCCTCAATTCCTAGGAAAGACGAATACGAGGTGGGTGTCCCCATGGAACCTCGGGAGGTCAAACACCTAACCTGACCAGCAGATAGATGGTAGATTGACGCTCAAAGTAAATGTGCTGCTGGACCCATCTTTATACCCATAGGGGCCCGTATCCTCTTTCTTATCTAAGATGCCAAATTGTGTTGGTCCGTCTTGGTGATGCCGGTTCTTACAAGCAAGTTCCAACTTAATTTACTTGTAAGAGAGAGAACTAAATTGTGAGTACTGGACTTTTTTCCTCCCCCCGCGGACGGCTGTGTGTTCGTATCAATATGGGTTTCAGTCAAGGGCACTCCTCAGCAGCCTCTTGGTCAGCAATTGGCGTATCTCTGTTTACAGCCATTCAGGGTCACTGCAGCCTGCCATATCCGGGCCTTCTGTTCAAGGCTTCCTGCTCTGTGTGCCCTGCATGCTCCAAGCAAGCAAAAATGGATGTTACAGGGGGGTTCCTGTCTGGCTACACTGGGCTGCAGTGGCTCCCTACTTGCAGCAGGTGAGGTCCTGCTCTGCAGGAGGAGAATTGGCCAGACCAGGCCCTCGCTACACTGTTCTGGCCAGGCCAGACTAGCCTTGGCTCAACTGACAACCTTCAAGCTTACATTCAGCCCTTCAAGGCCACACACAGGGACAACAGAACAAGGGGATGGGCAGGGGCAGATTGGCCCAGTGGGATACCGGAAATTTCCCGGTGGACCGTCCTCTGAAGGGCCAGCTGACGGCTGCTGGAGAAGGAGGGGAATTGTGACGGGGTGCAGTAGCCCTGCACTTTAAATCCCCCAGCGCCGGCCATGCATGGGGCATGGTAGGGCTGAGTGAGCACATGCGTGGTGTTCTCAAATGCCATGCAACAGCTGAGAGGGGAGACGCCCAGGCGTGGCGTGACATCACGGCCTGGGACATTAAAACCACCCAGCCCAGAGTTGCACCATGTGACCCAGCTCCAGGCCCGGCAAGTGGTCTGGAGCCCCGGAAGCAGCTGGGGCCAGGGCTGCAAACTGGAAGGCAGAAGGTGGGGCGGGGGGAGGGGAGGGGAGGGAAATAGGGAAAGGGGTGGGAGAGGAAGGGGCTTGTGCTGAGGGGAGGGGAGCAGGTCAGGATAAGAAAGGGGAAGGCACCAAGGGACAGGATGGAGGAGAGACAAATGCCAGGCACCCAACTCGAGACAATGAGGAAAAGGGCAGGAGGGGAGGTGTCAGTGGGAGGGGTGACAGGGTTATGCTAGGAGAGAAGAGGGTAAGGGCATTGGGAGCTAGGGGGGAGAGGAGGTGCTGGGTGAAGGCTTGAAAGAAGAGGTGGGCATGAGGAAGGCGGGGATGGAGCAAGTCATGTGTGAGGGCACAGGGGCATGAGGGGAACAGGGGGCAGAGGATGGTGAGGGGGTGGACATCAGGGAAAAAGAGGGCAAAGGGGGCAGGGGCAGTAAGGGAAGGGAGGCACCAGGAGGGTGAAGGGCTAAGGGAAGGTGCAGGTGCCCGGGGATTCTGGGGGTGAAGCAGAAGGGCAGACACCTGCAGGGGAGGGACCAGCACCAGAGGAGAGAGGCAGGGCAGGTGTGTAGAGGGAGGTGTTAGGAGATGGGATGAGGAGTGGTAGCTCACATGATCAGAGTGGGGCTACTGGAGGAGTGGGCACAGGGGGAGAGAAGGGCTGGTGGAGGGGGCAGGTCTCAGGAGGGCTAAGGGCAGTGAGAAGGGTGGGAGTCAGGACGGAAGAGGTGGGTGAGGGGTTGGGGGACAGCAGGCACCAGGGGAGCTGATGGAGTAGGGGAGGAGACATAACAGCAGAGGGAAAAGGAAGAGGTTTATAAGATATTTACTAATAACTTGGGTGGCACCTCCAAACTAGCCACATGAACTCAGAACTGGTGCACAACACAAAATTCATTCTGCTCATGGGAGGAAACGCTTGGGCTATGTCTACATTGGTGGCTTCTTGTGCAAGGGTTCTTGTGCAAGAACGCGTCAACACTGCCATGTGCCACATGTGCTTTTGCGCAGGAGCATCCATGGCAGTGTGGAAGCTCTCTTGCGCAAGAAAGCTCTGATGGCCATTTTAGCCATAGGGCTTTCTTGCGCAAGAAACCCCTGTGCGTGTCAACACGGCCCTCTTGCGCAAGAGCTCTTGCTCAAGAGGACTTACACCTGTTAGAAAAGAGCGTAGCTCTTGCCACCGTACCTCTCTTACCACGCTTTACTGTAAATCTCCTTGCGCAAGAGCGAGTGGGCAGTGTGGATGCTCTGCAGAAGAACGGCCCTTCTTGTGCAATAATCCGCCAGTGTAGACATAGCCTTAGAGGGAACACTTCCCTCAGCCTTTCCGCCCCCTAGTTAATGTCACACACATTGGGTTAATGCAATTGCAGGATAGGTGCATGAGGGGGGTTTGGTGGGGGCCAAACTAATCCCTATTGGTAGGAAGATAGTGGGAAAAGTCCTTAGAGAGGGGTCACATGACACCTTTTACTTCTGGTCATGTGTCTATCTTGCCCCGAGAGTGTCACCTCCAGAGGCCTGGCTAATGGGAGTCGGGGGGTGTGGTTAATGGGGGCTGGGGATGGTTGTCAGGGGTGTGGCTAATGGGGGGTCAAAGAGTAAATTAAAAAAAAATTCTTTGATGTGAAAAAGTGGGCCATTCTCAACCCATTTCCCTGGCCTATTTTGATTGTCAGTCTTCCTCTGGGGATGGGGGAGCGGAAGCCAGTGACCCTGGGGAGCTGGCTTTTAACCATTTTCCAAAACTCTGGCCCAACAAGGCATTCTATCATTTACATTTGGGTTCTTTTTTGATTTATTCTTCATCTAGTCACATTAATGCCCCCTCCCCTGTGTTCTATCTAATCAGAATGTTAGATTCTCTATCCTAAATTGTCCCCCCTAATATAGCCAGTAGTCCTATCTGTATCCGTGCATAGACCTACAAAAATGATCTAAACTACATTCCAGTGTGTGTGTAGAAAGGTATTTGCATGTAAGAGTGTAGGTGTGTCTCCAGTTATTTTTGTTAGTTTACTGGTTACACTGTTGCAGTGAAGTTCATGTGAGTGATTTGTCTGTTTATACTAGCAGAGTTGTCTTAAAATCGTCATTGTCAAGTCCAAGTCGAGTCTCAAGTCACTACAGTTCAAATCTCAAGTTGAGTCTCGAGTCCCTAAAGTCACTTTCGAATCAAGTCCCATGTCGAGTCTCAAGTCTTAATTTAAAAAATGTCAAGTAACTTTTGTACAAGCCATCAATATCAGCATTTTCAGACAATTTTTTCACCAAGTCGATTTAATAAAATTAGCAAGTCTCAAGTCGAGTCTCAAGTCACAAACAATGAACCTGAGTTGAGTCTCAAGTCGAGTTGCCTAGGCGACTTAAGTCGGACTCAAGTTCAAGTCGTGGGACTCGAGTCAACAACTCTGTATACTAGGGATGTGAAAGGTTATCTGGTGAGGCTTACCAGTTCTGGTTAACTGGTGTAGGTGGGGGGCTCTCCAGAATGGGCAGAGCAGCTCCTATCTGCAGTGGAGTGGCCGCTCCAGCCCTGCTCCCCCAATCCCTATGTTAACTGGTTAAATATTATGTTTAACCGGTTAATCAATTAAACAGGATTTTACATCTTTGTGTTGCTGTATGTAAGCGTGTTAGCTTAGAAAAATGTTCAATAGCACACTGTTAAAAAAATAAAATATCAGCTTAATATATATATATAACTAGGGCTTAGTTATAGCAAGAATAAATTTTGTAGCCATTTAAAAAAGTCTTCAAAATTTAATGAGAGAATTCACACAATAAAGACCACATGTGTAAAATAATTACAACTGGCATGCATTTACATAACTTAGTGTGAAATTGGAATTGTCTTGCAATTGTAGGTAAACATAAAGGTCTACCTTATTAATACCCACAAAAGCTCATGATACTATATATTTGTTAGTCTCTAAGGTGCCACAGAACTGCTTGTTGTTTTTTACTTTATTAATGTGCAGTATTATAATTGTACATGAGTAGGAATGTAACTTGTCTGTAAGGCATGGTATTAGGTATTAAGTTTAATGGCCTCAAAACAAAAACTGCACACAAATTTACGTGGTTTTCTGTTAAGGCTTTGGTCAACCACGGGCATTCATGGTTGATTAATTCTAGAAAACAAATTCAGTACTGAAGGTTTTAACTTGTGCATTTATTATTAATTTAGTCTCACTGCTCATAAAAAAGTAGGAGTATTATTTTACTGTGTGGGCAGTAAGTTTCACAAGCACACATGCCATCAGAGGAGCCTTGGAGATAAGTGATGGCTAGGACTCCATTTCTGTTACGGAGATCATATATTCTGTGACTTTCTGCAACCTCCTCCATGACTTCTGCAGTAGCTAGCGTGGCTTACCAGGATCTCCCATGCACATGGGCCACTGCTGGATTGGCCCCGGGGCCAGCCATAGACACCACTGGAGTGGCCCTATGGCCAACCACACAAGCTTCTGTTCTGTGCCCCCAGGCAGCTGTCCTGGAGTGGCCAGCTGGAGCAGCTGAGGTCCACGGCTTCAGGCAATGGTCCTGGGTCAGACAGAGCAGCCACAGTGTCCTGGGAAGCAGTCCCAAGGCAGCCAACTGGAATAGCCATGGGCTACAGCCCCAGGTAGTGTTCCTTGGTCAGCAGGCTGGAGCAGCTGTCAGCAGCTGGTGCTGCTGACCCCAGGCACTCACTCCAGCAGCGCTCTTCTGCACATGCGCGTGCACCTCAGCAACTGTACCCTCCCTGAACCCTTTTTGTCCCAGATGTAATCACAGGTACTTTTAATAAAAGTCACGGACAGGTCACGGGCAATAAAAAAAAAATCATGCCTGTGATTTATAGACTTTAAGGTCAGAAGGGACCATTATGATCATCCAGTCTGACCCCCTGCACAGTGCAGGCCACAAAATCTCACCCACCCTTCCTAGAATAATCCTAGAATAATCCTTGTCCAAGTCTTTTACTAAAAGTACCTGTGACATAGCCTTAGTGATGAGTGTAGACCAGGAGTGGGAGAGTAATTTATTACAATCAATTAAATTTGTTCCTTTGGTTCCTAGAACAGGTGTAATAAATCATTAGTGGCCAAGGACATGCCATAAATGAGGACAGAGACAATACGTTAAGTGGAGAAAAGCAGCCAAAACTTTAACACAGTCCCAAATATAAATAAACAAGAGACAGGCAGATTTTGTTTGTACAATGACTATTTGCTCTATGAAGACTGGAAAAAATTCTCTAGGGTCCTAAAGTACCATGACATGGCAAGTACAGATTGTTATGAGTACATTTTTGAGTCTAGAAATTCTGTTGACACCTAGGTAGCTCCTTCAACATAGGCACTTGATAGACAAATTCCTCTTTTATGTCTGGTGTTATCTTCATCTGCTAATCCTATGCAAGAAGCCTAAACCTCAACTCTCCAAATCTGAATTGTCTGACAACTTGTTACCACAGACTAACTGAATAATTCCCTTGCTAATCTCAGTCAGAGTTAGCTACCATCAGAGGTGACAGGCGTGCCACTTACTCTAGTTTGGTTAACAGAAATCCTCCCAAACTCATTGGCTCACCGAGGTGATGAATGTCTGTTCCCAAATCTGAGTTGCACTTCACCATGCCAGGAAAAACCTATGCCATCCTGTGAAATGTCTCCATATCCTAAACTCTCTATGAAGTCTTTCAGGGGGTATCATATGTGGGGGAAGGCAGTGCCTCCTCAAACTACCAGGCATGGTCCCACCCACACTCTGCCCCCAGAATACCTACTGTAGGCTTACCAGGGGCAGAGTGTTTCTCTGAGCTATGGAGGCTGGGGCCACATGCCTTCTGCCTTTCCCCAGTGCTCTATGGCCATGTGCTACCCACCCTCTTGGTGGTGCTGGAAGGTGGGGCCTGAACAGAAGGGGTGGAATTGGGAGCTAGGGGCTTGCCTCCCCCAGCCCTACTCTGACCCATTGCCCATGCTGCTATTCTTTTGAAGCTGACCTACTACAATATGTGAGTGGAAACTTTTCAGGCTTCTGTGTTGAAGTATGAGCCATGGTTCATGAGTATCTACATATCCTAATTCCTTCTTTCCTCCACCCATTTATATTTGACATGAGATGCTTGTTGCTTACAGGTGAAGTTTGTATTGGCATGCAAAGCCTACTCAGAGCCCTTTGTACCACTCAGATGTGTAACACAGAGGCTGCGTCTAGACTAGCTGCAAGTGTTTGCGCAAAAACACGGACTTTGTACTGTACAAAATCAGTGGTTCTTGCGCAAATACCTCCTGCTCAGGGATAAGCCTTCTTGCACAAGTATTCTTGCACAAGAGGGCCAGTATAGACAGCCAAGTTAATTTATTGCACAAGAAAGCCCGAGGCTAAAATAGCCATTGGAACTTTCTCGCACAAGAGAGCGTCTATACTGGCACGGATGCTTTTGCACAAAAGATGTCTTTTTGCGCAAAAGCATCCATGCCAGTGTAGACGTTCACTTGCACAAATACTTTTAACGGAAAAACTTTTCCGTTAAAAGTATTTGCGCAAAATCATTCCAGTCTAGACGCAGTGTAACTGGTGCATAGAACCTTTTATGTATTCTCTCCACTGGGGTGACTTTCAGCTGAAATAAAATTACAGCAGCAAAAAGAGCATTTTACGTTGCACATCAAAAGCAAGAGTTGGTCCCTCTGTTTTCCTTCCAAGCAATAAATTGACTGCCTCTCTAGGCAGTACAGAATAAAAAATCCAGATATGATACCCTTTAAATCATTTGCCTACAGTCTTTATCAAAAGAAGTGCCAATCTGGCATGTACCAATTATTCCATTTCTTGGCATCATGTTTTTTGTTGGTGGTGGTTCATCCCTTGAAGGATTATGTCTCTGTCTGAGAAGTATGATCCCTTTCTCTTACCTATTCTGCAAGAGTCACATTTTCATCATACCCCCAGACTGATGGGGAAACCCTTTCCTGTACAGGTGACTCTGGCTGAAGACATCTCAGATCTAGGCTTTCCTAGATCTTTCGGTTTACAAAGGCTGGTATATCTGGAGATTGTGCCCACCACTGGATCCTCATGACCCACTTGGAAGTCATGGGAAAGGTGAGTGGTTGTGGACTATCCGACATTATGACAGCGCACACATGAATTCTCCAGTCATTGTTATGCACATCTGTATTGCATGTTATGCTCTCTCCCCATAGTAGCATTCAGAACTATTATATTCCTCAAAGTCCATTAGCTCCTCAAAGCCACATATATGTAAATGCAATGCATTGGGTGGGAGAGGGTTAAAACGAAACTTTGATAGCATAAAAAATGGACACACATTGATTTTTACTAGATCCTCAATGTGCCTTATATTAAATACCAGTTGTGATTTAAGAGAAATTAAACTCCCAACAACATGGCGCATTTAAAGAGGTGAATAGATAAAATGATAAAAATGGAGAGATGGGGAAAGCCACAAAAATAGCAAATCATGGATAACATAATTTCTTTGTGACTTTTTAAAAAATTAGGCACCCTGTAACATTTTTCAAGTGATTTGTGCTTTGTGTGGGAAAAGGAGAAGTTGTATACCTACCAAATGAAATGCAAGTCCCATGCAATGCTCAAGTATTCACTTGCACCCAGGTGCACAGTAAGAGTTCATGGTTACATGGTACTTGTGCTGGCTCTCTGAATCAAGAATAAGACTGGATTTTGTTTACTGCATGCAGCCGGCACCTTTTTTGCTCCACCACTCCCTGCCTGGCAATAGCCGTCTTTACAAGGTGATTGTGCCTAAGGTATAAAAACAACAGGGAGAAGGGTGGAAGGAAGAACGTGAGGAGGAGAATGGAAAGTAGCTAAGCATGGAAAGGCTGTGAAAGTCTTAGGGAAAAGCATGTTGCATTTTAGTTTTGTGCTAATTGGCTGTTTGATTAAGTGAGAAGAATTAATGTGGGTTTGGTCTTTTTTTTTTTATTGGTAACTAAAATAATGTTTAAAACCACATTGTTTCAGTTATATAAAAAATCTAAGCTAGTAAAATGACTTGTGGTGCTTGATGATGATTGTGTTTTTTATAATTATATATATATAAAAATGTGCCTGGAGGCCCCAGCTGAGAGCATGCCTCATATTGCTTAAGCATCGTACAAATGCATAGGAAAAACGTATAGTCTAAGCAGGCAGGCCAGATAGTGTCATGGGCGCTGGGACTAGCCATGCAGGAATGATGCTACATCCCCTGGCTTGAAGTGGTTTACATCATATAAGGTTTACAGTTTGGTTTAATGTCTCTCAGAACCCCCACCATTGTCCCTGCATGACCGGATTGCTCCTGCACTACTCCAAAGCATGGGAGAGGCACATTGGGGAAAAATAATTGACCTGGGTCTTGAATCCATCCATCTGCTAGTCAAGTGTCTTAACCACTAGACCATACTCTCTATGAAGCTTGTGGAGCTAATTCATATGAGTTGTTAACCCCTCTCTTCCCCCCACCCCACATTGGAATGGTACTGCAATTCATGAGAATTGTTTTTCTTTTTTGGTCCATCCTTAAGGACCAATCTTCTGGATAGGCCACCAGGATGTAAATCCAGCATTTGGAGTCTTGTGGGGCTTGCATCCCACCAAGTCACATTTTTATCTTGCTTGGACCTAATAAAACCTTAGGAAGGAGATGTCTTCTGCTCTGTTGGGCACAAAATTAATTAGTCATATAAGTTGCATCATAAGCTGTATGTGATAAATCCTTTCCATTCCTGTTTACTTAACATTGTAATGTAGCCTTAAGTTTTTGGTATGTTTGCTCTTACTGCTAACAAAGCCGCCATTCTCATTTTATGTTCACAGTTTTTTGAGCAAAGCTGAATATACTTTTAGTGATAGAGCAACATCAACATAGGAACATTTGTGTTAATTATGCTTTTTTATTTATGTTTTAAGATGGGCAGAGGTTATTAGCGCCTCCCCAGACAAAGATGGAAGTGCTGTGGAACACAATTATAAGCTGTTCTGCTTGAGTTCTTGTCTGTGCTTTTAGCATTTGTTTTTGATAAACACATTTTTTTAACGACTATAATCCTCAGAACTTGTGGTTTCAAACAAGCATTTAGTGTTCCAGGAGTTGGATTTCATGGGATTTGAGGGAGGGCTAGTCCAGAGTTAATTAGGTTCTTGGCTTTTAAGACTAATTATAATTCTGAAGCAGAAAAAATATACACAAATTGTCCAAATTAATGTTTTCTTTGGCGGAATGAAGAAAGAGCTTTTTTCTTTTCCTTGGCATTAAAGATTATTTTAAAAAATAAATTATACTCTGTAAAAAAATATTCCTTTTTTTCACAAGGTGGGATTTATGTTATTTCAAGGTTTTGGATTTTCTTTTTAAATAATTATTTCAGGAGGATATCCCCTAAAAGCTGCTAGAGCACTTTTTCACATCACATAAATTAATGTATGTTCCACTGAGTCAGGGCTTTAATATTTTAGTAGCTAGGAGCATGTCTACACAGCAGCATTATTTTGGAATAACTGACGTTATTCCAAAATGCCATAGACCGCGTCTACACTACAAGCAGTTATTTTGACATTATGTCAAAATAATATTGAGCTGGAGAACTTACTCCAACTCCTGTAACCCTCATTTTATGAGCAGCAAGGAAAGTCGGAAGAAGAGTGCTATTTCTCAGACTTCCTGCTGTGTAGACAACACCAAAAGCTGAAATAAGCTATTTTAATGTAAGCTACACAGTTGACGTAGCTGAAGTTGCATAGCTTATTTCAGCTGTAGCCCTGCTGTGCAGACGTGCCCAAACAGAATGAAGGATTCCTCTTTATTTAACAATATTTAGTTTGTCTTGTGTAGTATTTTTATCGGTAGATCTCAAAACACTTTACACAGTATTGTTTTACAGATGAGGAAACTCAGGCATGAAGAAGTGATGTGATTTGCTTTCAGTGATCTAGCAGGCCAGCGACAGATCAGAAAATAGAACCCAGTCTTCTGAGTCCCAGGCCAGTGCTATTCCCACCTGGCAGTTCTACCTCAGCAACTAGGTTTTTGATTAAAACTGTACTAATAACTGGTAATACTTGAAATGGTAATAGTTATCAGCAAGGTTGGGTCTTTTCATGTTCAGGGCTCTTTGCAAACGTTAATTATTCTAATTATCTGCAAGGTTAATATAATTATCTACAAGGTTATATTTTATTATACACTATAAGTATCATTAATATGCTTAATTATCTATGATGTTAATATAATATTGAAATTCACCCTGAGATCCAGCTGTCCTTCCCCAACCACAACAAATGTATTAATGTTACGATTTGAAAAACATGAATAAAATCATGATGGAGTGGAAAAGTAATTTCACTTGACAGCAAATGTGGGCTATCGTTTCTGTAAAATAAATAAAATTTTTACAGAATTTTAGAGCATTGCCAACTTGAGAAAGCAATGTAGTTGTTCACTTATTCTGAGAACAAACTTAGGTTCTGCTCTTGCAAATACTTTCTGATGTGTGCATCTCTGATCAAATGTGTGGTCCCCTTTGACTTTGGCTGTTCATGTGAGCAAAGTTACATATGTTTGGAGACCCAGGTCCTCAGTTAAGCTCAGTGAAATTCCCACATTGCCAGGCCACACCCATGGGACTGGGGTATACCTTAGTGACAGCTACAGCTGATGCCAGCTCTTCGCAGCAGCTCTGGGAACCAGGGTTGGGGTACATGTTTTGGCAGACCAGTAACAGTTTAGTTGCACATTTACACATTATTTGCATACTGAATATGCAAATAAATGTTACAGGTCAGCCAAAAGTTTGTGATTGGATTTGCCAGTTCACAGTATAAAAAAGATTGGAAACACTGGACTAAACCAAAACAAGAATGCTCTCACACATTTTGAAATAATATAATGTCACCAGTTTAATTCCGGTAAAAAAATCACACTTTAAGTTAAACCAATCCAAGTGGCTAACGATCAATGATTTTGGTTTTAAAAAAATTAAATTGTTTTATTTAAATCAGTTTTTATTTAAATGGGTTTTCCCCCTCAAAACATTTTATAAAAAAAAATCCAATGTCAAGATTGGTTTGGGAATAAGTTCCAATAACTCATGGATTAGGGACCCAATCTTATAGGGTTTCAGGTGCTTCTGTATAGATTTAGGTTAATTTTTCTACCTACCTAATGGGAGTCAGTGCAAGTCCAAAAGATACCATCAGAGATGCTTAGTTTTGCAGTACTCAAACTGCGGATTTGTGTCTCCAGAGATAACTTGCTTGTTAACAGCAAAAGTTTTTAAATAAATAAAATAGAGGTGAGAGATAATGGACCTTAACCCTATTGTTCCTCTGCAAATTTGTGTATGCAGAGTCAATCACTTATTTCTCTTTAAAAGTGCAATGAATAGGAGCCAAAATATTAAGTTTCTCATTTTGACTTGGCTGAAAGTCAATTTATTTTTTGTTTAAAAATATTTCATTCAAATATTTATTTTAACAAACAAATTTGATTTAAAAATCATGAATGTTTAACTAAATTTTTAAAAATTCATGTATTCGTTTGTTAAAATATTTTTTGTCATTTGAAAAAATTCCAGAATATATAACATAATTTGAGTTAGAGACATTTTAATTTTTGTATTTATCTAGTGATGTTCTCCTCATAATACAGCATGGCAAGAAAATCCTCCAAATATTAATGATTAACGTGTTGAACTGGAGATATTTCACTTTCCAATGACTTCAGTTAAATCAGATTTTTCTATTTAGATCTGTGGCCAAATGCTGCCTGCCTTACTCAAACAAGAGGATATGGGGGGGAAGAGGAGGAAGGAGTGAGTGAGTGTGTGTGTGTGAGAGAGAGTGTGTGTGTCTAACATGAAAAAAACATTCACTTAGTGACCTCAGTGGATAGCAGCAGTGAGAGGAAACTGAAAAGGGAATTGAATGATGCAAGGATGAACACAGAGGAATAGAAGAAAATTGTGTTGTCACTTTTCAGATAGTTTCTGAAGTAACCTCCTATGAATTTTTTAGTGAATAAATGTCAACAAAGCAAAATAAACCAAAAAAGGGATTCTTTCTAGAGCTTGGTTCTTTTGGGAGAATTTTTATTTGTAGAAATATCCAATATTTTTAATTGTTGAAAACCAATGACTTAAAGTCTACATTTAGATCTGCTTTTTACTTTCCAGCTAGTTTTGCCAGAAGCCATTCTACTAGAACATTAGGAAGGAAATAAACTTTTAAACATAATTTAAGGCCGGAAGAGTCTTTTATTTTTGTATCACACTTTTCGTAAAAATAACAACATGACTTAAAACATGAAATACACACTAAAATACACACAGGATAAAATAGTACATTGCTAGGGCCAAATGACAGGAATTTCACTGTTACCTATATTTGTTTAATTCTAAACATTTAATATTTTTAGTAATCAGTTCAAATGCTCATGGCTTAATTCAGCAAAATCTTTTAACAGTGCCAGTATCCGCACAAATGCTTGTGCAGCAATGCAAATGCTTAATAGTGCATTAGGTTCCATGGTTTTAATACATTTCTTTACAAGTACTTTTTTACTGAAATGATTAAAAAATGTGATGGCTGCTCTAGGACTAGATTGGGATTTCTGCTGAATATTGCCTTATTCCACAATTACTTTTGCTGATTTCAGTGGACCTTCCAATGGGGCAAATAACTATTCAGCAAGCATGGGGAGGGAATCTCAGTGAACTAGAAACTGGGTAATTGAAATGTGTACAGGTGAGAAGCACAGTCACAATATATTTTGAACATAGACTTAATTTGTACTGTCTTTACCCAATGCAATGTCTGAAAATTTAAATTCCTGAACGCAAAGAAATGGTTCCTGTGGCAATTCTACTCCCTCCCTTCTTGGAGAAAACTTCTCTGTTGCAGACAACAGACACAGCTACTTAAACTAAATAACATACTTGGGGCAGCTGCTACTAGAACATTATGTATTAATATGTGAAGCAATGAAATGCTTCTTTAGCTAGAGCTGGTTTTCTTAAGCCAGGTCTAAATTACACCCAGTAGCTCTGCTTAAGGTACGGAACTCGTGCTACATAGAATATGTCGCTGGAGTCAGCTTACCTTAAGCCAAGCTTGGTGGCGTCCCCACAGTGGGAAGCTGACAGGCACAAATGCTCCCATCAGCTTCCCTTACTCTTCTGAAGAGTAGGAGTACCAGTACTCAGTGAGGATGCCCTCTGAGTTCAATTTACCAAGTCTTAGTTAGACTCGCTAAATCGAACTCCAGAAGATCAATCACAGCAGCATCAGTCTTCCATGGAGTGAAGATAAGGCCCTAGCCTTTCTCTCGACTATCATCTAAAGTTCAACATCACTCACTCAGCCCAAACCAGATTGAGGGGACCATGTACTCTATAATGGAGCCGAGAAAACTCCGCCTAGAAAGGGGCTGGGTACACAAAAGACAAAGAAACCTTTTTTACTTGTTTGAGAGTTTTTTGCTATCCTGGAATAGGTTATGTTTGTTTGTGACTTGTCTGGGGGGATAAACCACATCTCCAGCACAGCCAGTCAAGTGTGAGGAGACTCACCTCAGGGTAGATGCTATAGTGCCACACTTGCCCAGCAGGGCAGCCATGCCCCATGACAATTGGCCCTTTTTGTTCATTGGCTGTAATATACTTGGTTTGTGGTTAGTGAGTGATGTTCTGGTGTAGCATATTTGCATTGCGTGTATGCCGAGGCATACATTTAATGACATATGTGCGATATGGCTGTGTTATAGTTACTGTGGGAACCATAATGTTTGGCCATATAAATTCTAAGCTTTAGGCCGCATTAGTGGTGTTTGTTAATTTTTTGTCCTTTTTAAATTAGAGAAAAAAATCCTCTTGTTAATTTGAATGTAACTATGTTTTTATTTGAATGTTTTCCTTTAAGATTACACTTTGAAATAAATGCAGTAGCCTCAGACAGCCCTCTGGACTTGAGCATGTTAAAAAAGAGTAGAAATAAGTCACTCAAAACACAGCATTTTCAAACCCTCATAACTTTTTGTATACCAATATCAGAGGCACTTCTCTCCTTCGGGCTTAGTGCTGGAAACGTTAGCACATGTTTAGTGTCTTGCACATGAGAAGTCTCATTAAAGTTTGGAGCATTTGAGGCCTAAGCGTGATGCAAGTCTGAAGTTCTAAAAATAATTCATTTGTTAATTATCCCTGTGCGTATGCATGGAGTGGGGGGAAGCATCTGGAAAATATGAAGTGTGAAATACTCTATTTTCCCACGATCTTATAACTCAAAACATTCCAAAAAATTTTTACCAAACTAACAGAAAAAATGTTACGTTATGGCTAAAAGCAAATAGGCAACTCAAATGATAACTTTTCCAGAAAGCTCTCTGAGCTTAAAAAATAGGATTTAAGAATAAAATTTTCTCCTCAAATCATAACTATAGAGTCAGTCCTCCTATGCTATTTTTTAAAGTTAGGAAGATTAATTATGACATGTCAAAGTATACCCATAACACACTATTGAATAGAAAGGAAAAGGAATAAGTGGGAGAATAGGAACATCTGCCTTAATTCAATGCCTTAGCTTCTTTAGGTATTTAACACAGTTTAATTTTCTTATTACTTTAAAATTTGTATTTATTGTAAAAAATGTTCAGAACTGGAGTCTAAATCTGCACAGGAATGTGGCTTTCATGTTTCCATTTCTATCACACTGTCACTGTGCCTACCCTATATTTTAATCAACTGGGGGGGGAGATGGTCCTGCAAAGACAGATGATGCCAGGGCTACTGCTCTTGCACACACATGTTTCCTCAGCAGTGTGGCCAATAGAAGAAGCATTCTAGTTGAAACTGACCAGAGCTTATTTTAAAGCTACTAGGCCTGTGGAAAAAAAATGAAGAGGTGTGAAAATGTGACTATCCATAAATTTTACTCTCCGTGCTGTGATCTTGGACAAAGTAAGCAGAGGGAAGGACAGGAGATGATAGACAATGAGGGGGAGAGAGAGTTAAGACAAAAAAAAATCTCAGATAGGAAGGACAGGAAAAAGAAAACACAAGCACAATAATTCTAGTAGTCCACAAAAGACACAACAAAATTAAGGAAGATAATTTGGTTTGAAAAAAGACAATATTGCTTAATTGTAATTTTAGGATGAAGAATGTGTATTTATTTTGGTGACTAGTCTAAACAGTAGCAGATAATTGGATAATTAATCGAAAGAGACTTGGAAATAAAACCTCTTACTGCAAACATTTGAATAACTCTTCCCCAGTTTGACAGATAGACAAGGGAATGAATCTTCTCCCCCAAAAAGAAATTGAAACACTCCATGCAAGATCACAAAATATATTTTATTCACCCAGTGAATGGAATCAAACATGTCAGAGTTATGTTAACTTATGACAGTTAATTTTGAATACTTTTTTTTAAACCAAGATGATAATGTATGTGGAATGCATGAATTAGGGAGTGATTGATTTTGCTAAATTTGCATCTTTGCAGCCTCTTTGCTCATCCTGAACAGCTGTAAAGTTGCATGGATGCTATTATGTTAAATAACCTGTGGCAATTCTGCTTGCGGCTTACTAGCTATATTTAGTACATCCTCTACTAGCTAGCTAAAACTCACGTTTTGCAAGAAAATCATACTCCGAAGGCTCTATACCAAATAGCAGCTGCTCTAAAGGCCATTTTGTAATCAGTAGGTAAATTAATCTTATAATTTGGCTGGTTGGCACTATTCAATAGGAAATCAAAACACCCGCCCCTTTTTTATAGGGCTTCTCAGATGAAATGCATCTGTTTCTTAATGATATTTACAGATGGGATTAGATTTTCCTTTAGTACTTCAAAAGAAAAGAACTGTTAAGAGGGAGGAATAAGTTGATTTGCATTGTTGAAATAAATTACCTGCTAAAGAAACAATTTTAAGGCTGAGTTTGAATATATAATAATAAAACATTCAAATATAATATTGCTTTAGAGGCATAGCTGATAGTTTTTTTTAATTTAAAAAAAATCCTGAACCATTTTAAATGTGATCATAGATTATCCCTTCAAAATGCCCTACAGGCAAGAGTGCCTTAGTGTAATTAAGGGTGCTCTTGTAACTAACACATGAAAAAATACATTGGAGTCCCTAATATCAGATCTGAAACCACATTTTGTTTCTGACCTGAATTATGAAAAGGTATTGGCTCAAAATAAAATCTCAAACAATTTCTGCTCCAATATTTTAATTTTAGTTGTATTGTTTCTGTAAATGAATCTTCAGTGTAGATGCACAAGCAAATGCCTGAAATGTGTTACAGAAAGATATTTGTGCTTATCAGGGGGTGGCAAGCACAGCTTCCTCCCAAGGCAGGGCACAAAGCTTCTTAGGCCCTGCCCGGGTTGCTCCACCCCATAATTGTTACTATACCCAGGCCAGTAACAGCCACTGTTGGCAAGGCAATGGGGCCCAGCGGCCAAGTCAACAGTCCAGGTGTAGTGTCCCCCTTGAAGGGCGAATGGGGTAGGGTAGAGGGACCCAGACCCTTCCTCTCCACCAAGCCCCAGCCTAGGGCCCTGTCAGTGGTGGGCATGTCCCACTACTAGCTCAGTAGGGAGTCTGCCCAAAACAAGCTGAGCTCTCAGGGATTCCAATTCCCCACCCTGGGCTACTTCCTGTCCTGCCAGCATCTTCCCCACCTGCGTCCTTCAAGCTGGGCCCTTCCCCAGCTGGTCTCTCTTGGCTAGTCTCTGCTGCAGCATCCATCTGCTGCTCCTTCTCCAGCCTGGAAGCCTCCCTGGCCAGCCTCTGCTGTGGCAAATGCCTGCTGCTCCTGCTTGAGAGCTCTGGCAGCAGCTCCTGCCCCTGCGGGGGTCAGCCTTGACTGAGCTGCTCCCCTGGCTTTTATACAGATGTTCCAACTGGAGGATCATGCCCAGCAGGGCTGTGGGGGTGGGCTCTTTCGGCCATATAAGCGTGGTTAACTCTTGCCAGCCCAGTGCAGGGTTGGTATACCCCATCACAGTGCTCAAAAGTATCTGGTAAAACAGTTTTCAGGAAGTACTCAGGAGCAGGGCCTTGACTTTGAAGAGAGAGAGAATGTGCTATTACAGCTTGGTAGCTAAAGGACAAAGGAGAACGTTGCACATTTTTAACCGTGTTTTTCCATTGAATACCTTCACTTTATTCCTTAGATCGTCACACTGATATTTTGAAGACATAGGGCTGTGTGATAACTTTGAATGTCCAGATAGAGCCCCCTTTCCCTATGATTTAATGGGAGCTGTATATTTCTGTACCCAGAGCTTGCATTTTGGCCCCTAAACACACTGCAGTAATAGAACAATCCACTGGCTTTCACCTTGCTTAAGACCTGATCTTTTTCTTTAAAGCAAAGAAAGTTTACTTCGTCCCAACCATCTTAGCTCTGCTGGCTCTCAATGATTTCTCATTTTAGTCCTGTCATGAAAGAGACTATGCCTCACATCTTCCCAAGCAAGTTTGATTGTATATCCTGTGCTGTTAGATCTTTTTTTAGGCGGTCCTCTGATATGTTAATGTAGGTTAGATTGGAATGTCTGTTTTTTTATAGCTTCAGGTGGTAGCCGAGTTAGTCTGTACAGGAAAAATTTAAAAAAACAACAAATGGTCTGGTAGTACTAACAAAACATGTAGATGGTATCATGAGCTTTCATGGACACAGCCCTCTTCTTCAGATGACCGGAGTTTTGAGTTTCGGATGTGCAGATCCAAAATAAAGGGGTGGGGGGGAAGGGGGCTGGAAACAAGGAGCAGAGGGTATGGGAAATAGCAAAGGAAAAAACAGGAAGCCAGAACCGGGAATCAGTAAGCGCCTGAAGATTGGGTAGTTAAAATGAAGCATATAAGAATCAAAGGCAATAACAGGAATCTACACAAAGAGCTGTTAGCACCTTCATTGAATGTGAGGTTGATAGTGTCCCAACCATCCCTCATCAAGACTGAGGCCATTAGCATGAGAACTGAACATGTGGATGAACTGTAATTCCAACCCCTCACTGTGTATTTGGCTAGTAGAATTGGTTTGTGACAAGACAGCCACTTGAAGATCTAGTATAGGGTGGTGGAAAGTTGTCCATTATTTAACTGTACTGTAGTGTCCAGGAAGTGGATTTCTCGTGTACACTGGTCCAGGCTGAGGTTGATGGTGGGGTGGCTCAACTCTACCCACATATCTGTACAAGCGAATTCATCACTGGAGCCAACAACATAAGCTACCTAATCAAAAGGTCATTTGACTGCACATCCAGTAATTTGATCTATGCCAGCAATGTCCCAATATGTTGGACAAACTGGACAGTCCCTAAGGGAAAGAATCAATGGACACAAATCAGAGAAAGGGAACATACAGAAACCTCTTGGAGAACACTTTAATCTACCTAATCACTGTTTAAAAGATCACAAAAGCTCACGATGCCATCTGCATGTTTTGTTTGTCTATAAAGTGCTATTAGACCATTTGTTGTTTTTAAAGTTTATTTTTTTTATAGATCACCAATTTGATATTTTAACTGATCAGATTTTATAGCATTATTATAAAGATGCTTTTCCTTTTGGTTATTCCAATTTGGTTTTTCAGCTCTTCAATCGATATGCTTAACAGGTTTCATTATATTTTTCTCAGTGGAGTGGAGATCATTATATTGGTTCATATAGGTCTGTCCTTTATTTGCTGTCTCTGAAGACTTTCTTCAGGATCATCGATTTAATAATGCAGAGCTTAGCTAGCCATATCTCTGCAGCAGTGGATATACTAGACAGCCCTTTAGCAAAATGTTCTCAATGAGCTGATATAATCCTTATATGCAAATGTGTTGAGAAATCTTGAGATGCTTGTTTCTACCATTATATTGGCCAAAATTAATTCAGAAGACCTATTTATTTACTTTTGGTTAAAACATTGTTTTAATGTGAAATTAAAAATGTGGTTGAATTTGAAACTGTAACTAAAAACAACAGTGCACAGTTGAACAAAATGTTGTAGTGGCATATTCTGTATTTAAAATGCTAAAAATATATAAAGCCTTCACTACTCTAATCCCCCCTTTCACATGCACACAAAAATATCTCTAGTTAAGAAATGCTAGTTGAGCTTTGAGTATTGTACTATATACTTTCCTGCTTTTGTGAAGTATACACTATACTTAAAATGCTAAGCCACAACTTTGATATAAAGGGCCATTTCATGTAAAAGGAAAGTAATGTGAATGGCTTGCCAAGCCATAGTAAAAGAATACTGTAAAATGCATACATGTATTTAAAGCTGTGTATTTTTAAAATAATTTAAAACTCTGTTGTAAGTTATACAAATAGACCAGAACAGAGATACTCATGAGAGCTATACATATGTATTAAACAAATTATTATGAAAGGCAAATCCATCAAACTAATAGACCTATTAAATGGACAGATTTTCAGGAGACAATCTATGCATTTGATAGCTCTTTACTACATGGAGCATTTTGAAATAGTAACTTATACAACGGTTTACACCGTGTGTTATACATTTAAGTATTTCAAAAAACAACTCTAAAATGTTATGCTTTTAGTTTTACTGCTTGTCAAAATGTGCTGGTTTGCACTCAACACTTTCAGATTTTTGAACTTTGCCATGTTAGTTTAAGTTTTTGTTGACACTAATTAATAGGGAGATTTACAATTTAATTAGTATTAGATTTCATTTTACATTTCATTATGATGGTTTGCACACTGTGTTGTTAAACAGAGCATTCTGGACTTTCATTTTTTTTTTAAATATACCATTTAGTTTTTTTTCAGAGAAGATGATAAAGAATACTAATTAAAGAGATGAAAATCAGTGTTATCTGATTAGTATGATAATCCCATGATTTGATTGAGGTCAGCAGTCACTTGGGAATAAACCAGCTGCTAAATCCTGCATTATTTTAATAAGTGCTGACATGTTAATATCGAGGTCCCTTTCAGATGGACTGACTTTTTTTTTTGTACAGATTGAACTTTAAAACTAACAACACTGTTCCCCCCTTCCCACCCACCTGCCTAAGGCCCTGAGAGGGAATTTGGGTGGAGGAGGGATGTGGGCTTCAGGAAGGAGTTTGGGTGCATGGTGCAGGCTCTGGAATGGAGTTTAGGTGCAGGAAGGGAAAGTGGGGGGGGGGCGGCTTTGGGTGCGGGTGGGGATCTGGGGTGCTGGCTCTAGGATGGAGTCGGGGGGTAGGAGTCCTGGGTGCAGGCTCAGGGAGGGAATTTGGAGGTTTGAAGGGGGAGAGAGTTTTAGGACAGGAGAGTGGGGGAGAGAGTACAGGCTCTGGAGGGAGTAGGGTGCACAAAGAAGGGGAGATGGTGGGGGTGCCACACCCTTGTGCGGTACCTCCTGTGGAGCGGGGGGTTTCTGGACACTGCTGCCCTCATGCACTCACTTCTATTCATCCCCTGCCCAACCTGTCACCCTCAGGTGACTTAAAATGCCCTGATAGCTTCCTGTACCACAGTGGGCTAGAGCGTCTGCCTGCTGCTCTCTCCTTGGTGCATCCCTGTGGCCCAGGGGAGGGAGGTGTCTCTGTGTACTGGTCCCAGCAGATGGAGCAGCTCATGTCAGACACACCTGCACTCCCCCAGGCCGTACAGGGGTGAGTTTTGTTGGAGTCCAGCCCCAGGCCAGGAATATTGCTGGTGCGGGGGCACCACGGTCCCATATAACACCACCTATGCCAGAGTCCCTTTTCTACTAAGCATTCCAGTTAAATACTGGACACCTGGTCACCCTAATGCATACAAGAAAAAAAGAGAAATGCAGGGACCTACTTTTATCAGTAACTTTGTCCTGTTAATAATATCTTGCTCTTATCGAATCGGTCAAAATTCACATTTTGATTTAAGCAGGAGGAGGTCTGGGGCCCTTATTTTGGTAGAGCAGAAGACTTCTTGGCTATTTTAAAAGTCAAAGTTCTTGATCAAACCATGTTGCTGTACTTTCCCTGCTGGCTGAAGCTATTTATTATATAGCAGTACTGTACATCTTGGTAGGATGCGGGGGGGGGGGAGTGAACCCACATTGTGTTGTACTACTTCCTGATAGCCATTAGGGATGTCAGCATGTAGACAACTACACAATTAACTGATAAGCCCACTGTCTCCTACAGAGGCAGTGGAAGGGGGCGCAGGCAGGAGCCAGTGTTGGGGGGGAGCTGGCTTAAAAGCTGGCTTTCCCTAGCACCAGCTCCGTGGATCCGCCCTCCCTACCCCATGCTGCTGCCTCTGTTAGCGGGGGGGATGCTATTGCGGAGGGGCGGGGGGAAGCTTTTTTAATCTAAAACTTTTTTTCTCCAAAAATGTTCAAATTTGGGTCAACCAAAAGTTTTTATTAATTGTTTCAGCCCCAAATTGTTTCAGCCTGGAAAGAAAAAAATTGAAAAATCCGAAATGTTTCATTTTGACATCTTCAAAACAAAACATGTTGATTTTTTTTCCTTTCAAAATGAATTCATTTAAAAAAATTCCTTCAATTTCATTTTAAAAAGAACACGTAACACAAAGCTCAAAATTGAAATGAAATGTTTTGTTTTGGGTAGAACTCAATGTTTCATGCGCCCTGAAACACATTTTTCCCCTTACTACCAGTGAACCAACAAATCCATCATTCACACAGCCAGAGTCTCCCATTCCTGCTCATCCCCCTCCCATCTGGAGTGTCCTGAATGCTGTAAAACAGCTGTTGGCAGAGGGCAGGAAGAAATGGTAGGGAGGTGGAGTTGATCATTGAGGCTGCCATTGGGTTGGAGGCACTGGGGGAAGGGAGGCAGAGGTTAAGCTTAGCTGCTGGTGTATGTTGAGCACCTACTATCTTTTCCCCATGGGTGCTTCAGCCCTTGAGCACCCATGAAGTCAGCACCTACACACATGGCTCTTGTCCTAGTCTCCATGAGGATGGTACTAATTGCAGTGTTGATCATCTAGAAAGGGAATGATGGTGCTAAGTGAGGCAATGGGGAGTAAACATGACTGACTGCAAGTCAGAGAGAGTCATAAAAAGAGTTTAATATTATTTTATTTGGTGACAGTTTATTTCCCTTCTACCCTATGCTGTTGCATGTAACGTGCTGGGCTGCTGAGATCATCCTTTGAGTTGCTTTGCATGCATCTTGGGTTCTCTGATTGTTTGCCTCTGGTTATCAGTCTCTGCCTTTAAAGATATTTTGAAGATCAATGTGTTGTTATGTTTTAAATCTCTTAAGAGTATTTATTAAATATATGTTTAGGTTTGTTGACGAACATGTTCTTTCATATGCTCACTCTAGGTCGACATGTATTGCACCCCTTGTATTCGCTTTATTCATACATTTTGAGGAAAGGGAATTTGGAGATAATGACATGGGGGCACTCGACCACTAGGTCACCAGGTTCAACTTTGGCCCCTCTTGGTAGTGATAGGAAGTTGTTACCATAGGAGCATGGTGTGCTGAACTGTGTGAAATGAGTAAGCGATCTTAGTTTAGTTTGCAGTAGACTTATGCTCACTTCTCTCAAACATACTATCTGACCTTTCCTCATATTGAGGTTAGAATGGAAACACATTTAAGTAGTATTGAGGAGAAAGCATGAATTGTGTTCTCTGTGTTCTGTCTGTTTTATGGATAAATAGACGGTTCAGCTTTTCAAGGTTGTGGAGCCAGTGTCTTTCATATGCACAAACTTCAAAAAGGATGAACTTCTGCAGTGGCTATAAGCATGCCTATGAATCTTATTTTAAAAAATAATTTTTTTTGTAGGGAGGAAAAAATTGAAATTCTAATCTCCTCTCATACTGTCAGCGAGGAAAATTATTTCTCATTAGTAGGTCTGTTGTTAGAGTCCCACAGAATAGGGGAAATTGCACATACCCCTTTAAATTAAAAGGATATAACAAACAGAATAATTGATTTGGTCTCCTCTTTGGTTGAGCACGGTATAGTGAGCTACATCTCATTAATGAAAAATCTATGAATACTTGTCCTTGCACATCTAAAATGCACAAGGATGAGGGGAGGCAAGGAATCAAGATCAGATGAAACAAGCAATGTTCTATTATCCTTGACTGTTTGGTTTGGTAGAAACTTGGCTTGTGTAGACTGACACTGAAGTTTGTTCTGTTCTGTTCTGTTGTATTGTTTAACTAAGATGTTTTCTTTGGATGTGATTGAAAAGGGCATGTTTGGCATATTGGGTTTGCACCAACCTTTTCCTTAAGGCAGGGGTGGGGAACCTAAGGCTTGAGGACTGGATGTGGCCCCTGGCTTGCCTGGATCTGGCCCCTAAGGCTCAGGGCTCCCCTCTCCCAGCACTGTGGAGCCTATGCTGGCACTCCAGCCCTCCCTCCCCCACTGCCCCATCACGGGGCTGGAGCACTGTTGTATCATGCAAGCAAGGTAGTAACAAACTTAAACAGGCCTTTATTTACCAAAGGTGAAACCTCTTTACAAAGCTGCTGCTGCTCCTCTCTGTAGCTCTCACTCAGGCCTGGCCCATGTCCTCCCACCTCCTTCCTGTTTCCTGTGCGTCCCGATTCCCAACAGCCGGTGCTCCCAGTTCTAATAATTACAAGCAGCATCTAAAACACCTCAAGCACACAACATTTTTTTGCTTCTCACGTGTGTGAACCAAAAAAGGCTGTCATGAGACCTGGTTAAGAAAAGTGAAAATATTTTAGATAATATGCCTTGTTGTTAACATTTTAAAAGTACAAAGTTCAGAATTCTTAACAGGAGTATAACATTATACTCTATGTATTATAGAATAGGAAATGGAACAGATGTTACGTAAGTGCTCTGAGGGGGAATAGTTACTCAGTTTAGTATTACTATGCTATGAGCTATTGAAAGGGAAAACAATCCTACAAAGTGTATGTGGTTTAGGACCCTGTTAACTAAATGTTGATTTTGGAGTCACCCAGACAGCAACGAGTTCCAGATTTATTCCAGCATTGGAGTTCAAACCTAGAATCCCTCGTCTCAGAATGCCTACCACACTTCTGCTTGCTTCAACGGATCCCATATGGCCCACGAGGACTCTGCCTTCCCTCTCCATGTGTCTGTGCTAAATGCTTCTTTAAAAGGAATCTATCTAGGAATAGAGCCTCAGCCTTTGGGACAACAAATTCTTACCAGAGGTACTGTAAAGAGGTGCTCTCTTCATGAGTTGGCAGGGGGTAGAGAGATAGACCTGGGGACAACCATGCTCTGCAGGATGAAGAATGACGGGAATTGAGAGCGAAGGTCAAGGAATAATGGAAATTAAAAGGGTGTCAAAGGAGCCCCAGAATTTACCATTTTATGTAACAACTCAGCAGTGCTGATCCAAGGATTCTTTCAGCTCTAACTAGAGGCTAATTTGCTTGCATAGTAAGGAAGAATTACATGGACAATTTTATTCCACTATTTGATCTGAGGAAGTGGGTCTGGCCCACGAAAGCTCATCATCTAATAAACCATCTTGTTAGTCTTTAAAGTGCTACATAGTCCTGTATTTTGTTTCAGCTACATGGACCACCGTCATCTTTAGTTTTGTGGTGTTCAGATAATTTCCTTCCCATTTTTTATTTTACTGCATTTATCTTGGTTCTTATTTGCATGTCCTCAGTAAAATATGGTGGGGTAAAAAAATGGTGACTATAGCTACACTTTTCTCTCTCCTATATTCAGCTGCTGTGTATACACACAGTAGAAATCTTACCTGGGCTTCCTCAGTCCTGGAAAGCCATGGGCTTTCATTCCTCATGATATATACTAGGCTGTGGGTGCTGGTTCTGGGGTGAAAGTTCCTTGCTACAAAAGGCAAAAATTAAAATGTATATTGAAAATATTTCCAACTGGGGAAGTCAGAGATTGTCCAAGAGAGAGAGAGAATTTGTTTTAATGAGCCCTGTGACTCCTATTCTCTGCTAAATATTCAGTCTGAAATTTCATCCATCAAAATGCAAAACATACCTTTGCATTTCTAATTACCCAGAACTGGCCGTCAGAAAGGCATTGGGAAGCTGTGGGTATACTCTCTTAGAGCTGAACATGCCTGATTCTGGAGAAGTAAAAGCAGACAGCATTCTGATTAATTAAAAGCAACTAGCTGTCAATTAAATGGTTATGAGCCAACTCTGTTGAGAAAGGGTACATGATTTGGTTGTTTATATAGCATATGATTGCATCCAGCACATTTTCACAGCTGTTATTGGCAGCATTGCACAGTGAAACAGTATCTCCAGTTTTGGGCAAGCGACCCATTTTCCATATCATCTCAAATCAGCTGAGAAGGAGACAGGATATCTAAAAATATTTAAAATGCACACTGCTAAATAAAACTGGGGTCACAATTACACATTCTGATAAGATGCAGTGGTGAGCCTTGTGCCCATGTATTGCTAAGCACTATAAACCAAAATGAAGAATAGTGAAGTATTTCTGCATCATAGCTGCCAACTATTTCAGTGTTTGCATTTTCATGAGATCAAAAGAACTATGATATAGTCATAATTTTATGTGTTAGAGCCATAAGCTCTGTTAGAGAAGAAATAGGTGACCCAGGAGCAGATGGAGTAAACAAACCACTTAATTGCTGACGCACATTTACCTCGGACCCCCAACACAGTGTTCTGAGTGACAGTGATTTGGCACCAATTACACTCCTTTATCCATTTTAGTATGTTAATGCGCACGTCTCTCACTGCTTCCCCTAAATCTTTATTTAGTAATGTTAACTCCTATACAACGAATATTAACAGGCAGTTGATGAATATTATTATACCTGCTCCTAATTACTGTTTGCAGAATTTCTAATTAAATCAACGCTTTTCTACACTACAGACTTTCCAAGGCAGCAGGTTACAGAGATTAGAAAAATGTGACCCTGAAAGTATTTTTAAAAGTAAGTGAGAAGCCTAAACAAAGAGACTGTTAGTGCAACACTCTTTCTAGGCTGCAAAGACAAAGGAAACCAACATGCTCAAGGGCAATGCCTGCTCTGGCTGGACTTCGGGCCAGACCCCTAGCACTACTGGATTTTTTTCCCCAACCCCTATTCATTTTTACATATCCCAACAAGATTATTCCTTGCAAAGGAAGTATATGAACCTCAGAACAGGGTATGTGTCTGATACTAAATTGATGCTCATTATTGATCACTTGTTGAGTACAATTTAATTACATAAGCTAAGTTAGCTCTCAAGACCTCCTTCATATCATCAACACATGCTTTTATTTTTGTTTAGAAGCCAGCACCAGCCAGCCAGTTCCTCTGCTCTATCGGGTTTGGGGTTTTGTGCCCCAGTACAATGAGTTTCAGAGGCTCTGTTGTTACTCTGTGGCCTTTGAGAGGGACTGCTTTTGAGCACCGCTACAACATCCCTGCTCTCAGCACATTTCCTCTCTTTACAAAGAGAATAGGGCTTGCTCCGTTGAACTTCTCGACCAGAAAATTAAAACAATTGTGTTTTATTGTAAAATGCAATAGATTTTTTTATATCTTGAAGAATATTTATTCAAGCAAGTAGCTTTAAACAGAGATCTCCACATTTTTGTTTAGTAGAAAGCTGGAGGTGGACACAACACTTTAATAACTGCTCCAGAGAAATGCATCTTCCTTCAGAGACATGGGCTGGCGATCTTTCTCACCTGGTTCTGGTGAGATATGAATTGGATCCCTGCAAATCCGCAGATAGCTGCTTTATACTAGAGGGTATCTGCTTCCGTGGATAAGGATGCAGATATCCATGGCTCATTTTTGCCGATATAGATGTGTATGCAGACACAAAATTGTATATCCACATAGGGCTCTAGATATGAGAAGAGGAGTATTTGAAGAGAACAGTATTCTGTATTTTAAGAACTCTATGTTGCCTTTAGAAACACAAAATCAACCTTTGTTGACCATGTGAATACAATAGAAAATACACTATTTTCTAGCACTGGAGGGGAGAAATTAGGCCTGACTTTGATTCTATTTTAAGAGTTCAAATAACTCTGCTTCCACCGGCCCTGGTCTGCCACGGATGGTCTGGGGTTCTCTGGCTCTGGCCTGCAGTGCCGCATGTGGCCAGATTTCCTTTGCCTTGCACGGCTGAGGACTGCAGGGGTTCTCTGGCTCTGTGCTGTCATGGGTAGTTGGGATTCTATGGTCCCTGGGTCTGTGCTGCCACAGGCTGCTGGAGTTCTCTGATCCCTGGCTCCAGCACTACTGTGGTATTGACTGGTTTGCCTGGCTGAAAAGGGAACAAGCCTAAAGGCACATCTCCCTACCCACTTCTGTCTTCGGGGTTTGCCTCAGCCCCTTAAGGAAAATAAAACCAACTAAAATATGTGTACTACCAAACAGTGCATTTATTTAACAGTTCAAACAGAGTAAAGAACGTAGCTATAACCAGGACCCCCACAATTAAAGGCACAGGTGGTGCCCGACTGCGACTCGGGTGAGTTCCCTTCCTCCAGGACAGGACCCAAGTAAGGAAAAGGAGGACTCTGAAACAATTACCTTCTCCTGCAGCTTGCAGACCCTCACAACGGTGGGACAGCTCCAGAATCCACCTCGAGATGGTATCACTGGTAAAAAGCGATCAAGCTGTGTCAGCTCTGCTCCAGCGATGGTCAGCGCACTCCCCTCTCTGCGCCATTGTGGGCGTGTATGTCCTTGGTGATGAGAGGTGGTAGTTGGTAGCTCACCGCTTGCATGCAGATAAGTTCAGCCTCCCACAACCGAAACCTATCTGCGTGGTGCTGATTTACCTCTCTAAGTAGCCCCGGACTCTGCCACTCAGAAGGCAGCCCCTTGAAACTGAAGATGCAGCCCTTATATAAGCTGCTATTGCTGGGCAGAACCTAGGTCATGTGTCTTTTTAGCTGTCTCGCCAAAACAGCAAAAGAGCGGGAAAGTGCTAAGAGCGAGAAAATGCCCTCGGGGAGGAAGGAGACAATGGAGTCCATGTTGTTGTTTGGACTTTTCCAAAATGGCATACCCGTGTGTTGATTACCAAAACTTTTACCAGAACTTTCCCCCTATAAAAGCTTCAGAGGGGTAGCTGAGTTAGTCTGTAACTGGAAAAACCTCAAAAACAATGAATAGTCTAGCAGCACCCTAAAGACTGACAAAACATGTAGATGGTATCATGAACATTCATGGGTACAACCCACTTCTTCAGTGTCAATTATTGCCTATCCCTGTGCTAGACTATTCAATGTTTTTAAAGCTTTCCCCCTATAGCAGGGGCAAGGAGAAGAGGGTCCGGAGGAACTTCACTTCCACTGGCACCAGCTGGGCTGCTGGCCCTGATGCAATTAGGCTCCATGGATGGACCACGAATGAGGCCAGACTCCAGAGAGTACTGGTTTTCAGAAGTACAACCTGTGGTAACCTTAATTTGGGGGAGGAGGCCTGGGGATGGGAGAAAGATACAAGTAACAAAGGAAAAGTTAGAAGAAAAGCAAACATAACTGAAAGAATAATTACAGCCCAATGCCCCCTCAAAAAAAAGAAATACAAAAGAAAGGGAATACAATTAAAATAGGTGGCTGGGGTGAGGGGCAACATGGAAATATGAAGCTATAAAATAATTTCTGATTTTTGCTTCATGTTTAATGGGGCAACATCATCTAACTTACTGTGTGGAAGAATAAACTTCTGCAAATACGTAGCTATGCATATTTAACATGTTGGAAAGGTTCTCAGAAGGATGTCTCCCATGGGTCCTTTGTTGCCTGTCTTTTTCAGAAGCATTTGATATGGAGAAAAGTATTTCCTCTTTCCAGTATAAGATAAATCTCATTTCTTGTAATGTCAAGCTGACTTGCAGAAATACAGACTGAGATATGTGGGAGGTGGTAGATAGAGTGGGCCTGATTCTGCTCTCAGTTGCATTGAAATAAATGTAGAATAACTTCATGTATTTATGGAATAACTATTACATTTAAATGAGTTCATCTAGAGCAGAATTCTGCCCACTATGTTTTTCTTTTATTTATCAAAGAACTGAAGCAAATACATATAGCTAAGGTAGTACATTAATTACTGGCTAATTACGACCCTCACCTGAACCTAACCTTCCTTTTACAAAGAGTGTGTGTGTGTGTGTGTGTGTGTGTGTGTGGTGTAAATCAGAATAGCTTCGTTCAAATTAATGGTATTACACTGATATATACTAGTTTAGAATTTGGCTATAAAGTCCGGTATAAGGAAACCTCAGAACAATGAATCCTTATGTCATAAAATGTTGCATTTTCAGTGGCAAGCAGATGCATGCTGGACTAAATAAATGACACATGCACACATTTAAATAATGTAAATGTTACTTTTTATGACACAATCGAGCATTCTTCATACTTTTGTAATTTGAAGGTGGAACAGATGGTGAAAGTTTAGTTATACATGATGTGCTCATTAAAGTAACCTGGTTTACTTACAGATTGTTCTACAAAGCAAGAGACTTTGGTCATTTATGACACAGGTGGGGTTTTTTTTTTCCCCTCCACTGAAATGAACTTTTGAGTTAGGAGTCTACTGCATTGCAGCAAAGCTTTTAATTTAGCTTCACAGATAGACTATATGAGCTGAGGATCAGCATTGGAGCCACTCAGCAGCCACTACTGCAGCCTTTAAAGCATGATGGAGGAACACAGGCAGTCCTCAACTTTATGACACTTGATTTATGGCAAAAAGCACCTATGATATTTCTGAATTGACACCCCGAATCAACTTACAAGGCTCAGTCCTGCAATAGAATGGAGTGCAGTATAGGCGCAAGGAGTGCTGTACACCCTTCCCTCCCTCCGGTTTTGCACCTGGCTTCTCCGTGCCCAGGGTCTGGCCCCACTGCCAACCTGCCAGACCTTGATCCTGGCCTCTGGATAGCCCCACTGGCTTCGGCACCCCTTGGGTCCTGCTGTCCCCATGGACACTGCAGCCCACCATCCCCAGGGTTCAGGCCACCCACCCTGGAGGTTCCATTGCCACTCAGGGTCCCTGCTGCCAGTCAGAGGTTCTATAGCCATCTCCAGCTGTGGCTGTAAACATACCCAAAGTTACTTACAACTTCTTCAGAATACAGTTGTTTTATTCACTCATTTGTGCACATAAAATCGTACTACAGCACTGCTGCAAAACCTCAAGAATTCTTAAATCATCTGTAAGACCCCACAAAATCATGAAATTGGCTTTAAATTATGAGAATAAAATAAATATCAGAAATGGCTGCCTGTTTTTGTTTTCCTTGTAGCTTTTTTTAAGTTATAAGGGCATACTAAGGTCATATCTTCACATTTCTCTTTTCAGCCATGAGGCTGAAAAATATTTTTTAATTAAGTCTCAGAATCTCACCTAATCCAGGAGCTTCAAGTAAAAAAAAACCCCACAAATATTTCAAGACTTAGGATGAAATTGCAAGAGTTGGCACTGTTGTTAACAACCTTATGGTCTTTAAGGGGGCCAGCTGTAAAGAGGCAGACTTCATTTAAGTTGACACAGTTGGTTTTAAAAACCCTCAACTATGTTTCTCTCCTCACTTCATAAAAAACAAATTGAAGCCTTTTTTTCTTAATATAAATTAAAAAAAGTATTCTTTCTTTTCCCCTTATTAAATATTCCCCATCCATATATATTATATCCTTCTAAAATATACTCTTTGAATTATAATATATGAAAATTGGTTTACTTGAATTTTTAAGAGAAAAATTTCAGTTGTTTGTATTCTACTTTTTGTTTTTTGTGTGTGCATAATTTTCGAAGCATTTTAGGGAGAGAGTGCTTTATAAATAATAATGATTATATTTATTACAGAACTACTGAAATAAGATTTCTTGGTGATTTCAATTGTAAGAGTACCCGTGTTCCCCATACACATTATTATTACAGTAATTAACTTGTTTGATGCAGCATCTAGGGCCCTTGGCTTTGCCTTAAGCTACTGACTGACAGATTAGTTCTCATTGGCTGTTACTGACCAACTACTGAAGATTTAATGTATTACATTTACTGTGCTTTACTGTTCAAGGTTTTCCCCGTAGATTATCAAATACATCAACAAATTACAAAATGGCCTTCCTATTTAAAATTACTTTTCACTTAGTTGAAAATCTCTGACTTTATGAAATTACTTAGTTTGGTTAGTATATTTTTTAAAATTAAATTGACTAGAGGGGGACATAAGGGAATTGGATCGTAAATCAGAAAACTAACAAATAACAGAGGGGTTTAATGTTATTAGCCCTTGGAAATGGTGGTAATAACAATTAACTTCATAGTCCTGGTCCTGCATAAGTCCTGAATATGGTTCCTTATTCAACCTAAAACTCTCTGACGTCAGTGGTTTGTGCCAGATCAGAACAAAATATTTTTACATAATTTTCTAATGTTGTTCCCCATATTTAGAATATGTACTTCCATATTCTGAAATATTTTTACTTTTTATTTGAAAATTAAAATAGCCGTTGTATAGCTTTTTATGTAAGATAAATAAAAATGTTGACAGCACAAGTTACTTTCTTACATAACCAGGAAAAATAAGATATCACATATAGAATGTAAGGGGATACAAAAGAGTCAAACAATATAAATTATGGTTCAGAGTTTTACAAAAACTTATATCAGTGATTTATTTTAACCACTTCATCCCATTTGGTCCATCTTTCCTCATATGCTTCATTTGTTAATCTAATACAGGCAGTAAGTCATTCAGTTTCTCTTAATTCTGTTTATACTTGTCAAATACATTTCTGTGGTGGGTATTTGTGTTGACAACAGTAGTAATAAAACACATTTATTGGCTGCAGTTACAAGGATCTAAATAGGCATTTGTCTTTCCATAATGCCAAATAATAGAAAAAATAATGTAAGGGTTATTTCAGGGATATATCCCACAAATTCATAACTTAGATACATGGTTAGTTCCCCATACTACAATATTCCCTTGTATGTGTTGCAATGCATTTTGGATCTATTTTGTTTTGTAAGATTGCTGTACACAAATATTTTGGTCACAATTTTCTATCGGTATTTTCTCCATGAGAAGGAAAATTTTATTGTCCTTTGTGTATGTGTCAGAACTGAAACATGTCCAAACTTGTATTAATGTATTTTTTTTCTGAGACAAATCCCAGGACAGGAGACACTGGATGTGGTTTTAAATTGACCACAACTTTATTCCTAAATGGCCAGCAATACTCAGCAGTCAGTGCAGATAATTCCACAGTAACTCTCACATACCTGCCAACAGCCCCCCTCTTCAATCTCACTGAAGGACCTTTAAATCAGGGAAGATTTGTTATGGCAGGGAGTCAATCAAAGGATATCTGAACTACTACCCTGTTTCTAGCAAGGTTCCAGGATCTGTTCCAAGTCCCTCTTAGCTTTCAGCACTAAGTACACCCTTGTATTTATTCCCAAATTTTACCCAAGGTGAACTACAATCCTGTCTGGAGCCTGGGCCAGAACTTGTGTTGTGTATAGACAGGGCATCAGCTGGTTGCATAACGTGCCCTACCTTCCAAGCCAGCTCAGGACTGCTTCACTACAGAGGCCCAGCTGCAAACCCCCAGATGACCTCAGAGACCACCCATGTGCCATCAGAATCACACCCTCAACTGCCTGACCCATCTGCAAGACCCTGGAAGCAAACTTAACACTAATTCCCCACCATGGAATTTCATGTAAATTCTGTATGTTCAGGCTGTGAATACCCAATTGCTTGAATAGTCCCTGCCCCAGCTGGGGCTGCTCCTGCTGCACTAATGCTGAATTGGTGGGAACCAGAATCATGTGTTGAAAATCCAACCTCCTCAGTGTCCATCTTTAAAACTGTAACCAACTAGTATGTTCTGATGGGATTTCTCTATGAATAAAGAGGGATCTATCCCTCGCTGGTCTTATTGCCATGCTTGCCCTCACAGACTCTGCATGGCAGATCCTGGACTCGTCACCCTCCTCTAAAATAATGGGTTCATTCTTACCTCTTTAACCCATCCCTCACCTCCTCATGGTTAATATCACTGATTGTTCCTTCCCGGTGTATATCCCTCAATTGTAAAACCATCCAGAAGAATCTCTCTGGGACCCAGTTTGCTGATCCTAAAAGAACAGGTAGATGGTATCATGAGCTTTAGTGGGTATAACCCACTTCTTCAGTGTCATGATATCATCTACCTATTTTGTTATTCTTTAAGGTGCTATTAGACTATTCATTTTTTAAGTTCCGCCTCCCCTACAGGAATGCCACCCTTAACAAGGTCATCTCTTGTCCATGATGATATTTGGGTTGTAGGTTTTTCACCAGAAATTTAGGCATATTAACAGAAATAGGGTGATGTGTACCCTCCCTAGGGCTGGTACTTTGAGACCACTCCACTAGAAATGTGCAAACTCAAAATCTGCTACTAGGATCAGGATTACCATTCAGCCTACTAACAAATACAAGCTCTGACAGGCGAGAGGAGGTGGCTGATGTTGGGATGGTGTCAAATTGGTGTGATTATACTCAATGGATGTGAGTGTAACTTGATATGACTTAAACATGGCAGAATGAGGGTGCGTCTACACAGCCCCCTTAGCTCAAAATAAGATATGTAATTTGAAAAAAAAAACGCTATTCCAAAACATCCCTTACTCCTCATGGAACGAGGTTTATGGGGATGTCAGAATAGCAAGCCCGTTATTTTCATAGAATCATAGGGCTGAAAGAGACCTCAGGAGGTCATTGAGTCCAGCCCCCTGCCCAAAGCAGGACCAACCCCAAATAAAACATCCCAGCCAGGGCTTTGTCAAGCTGAGACTTAAAAACCTCTAGGGATGAAGATTCCACCACCTCCCTATAGAACCCCATTCCAGTGCTTCACCACCCTCCTAGTGAAATAGTTTTTCCTAATATCTAATCTAGACCTCCCCCACTGTAACTTGAGACCATTGCTCCTTGTTCTGCCATCTGTCACTACTGAGAACAGACTCTTTCCATCCTTTTTGGAACCTCCCTTCAGGAAGTTGACGACTGCTATCAAATTGTGATGTAGTGGGGTGGCTGTCTACTCTAGTGCCCCTGGGCCCGCTGTGGTTGGGCAATCACTGGTTGCTGTGTGTGCTGTGGGTGACGCTGACTGGCCTCTGTCTGTAACCACTGCCCAGCGGGGGGTTGCTCCTGAGCACCAGCACATAGACCATGACCAGCCAACGTTTCTCACCTGACCAGGGGAAGAGGTTTAAACAAAGAAAGGAGTGTGGCTACCTGGGGGGATGTGTGTTGGGTGGTTTTGAGAAGGGGCAGTCTTGGCTTGGAAAACATGAAGAGGACAGACTAAATCGAATGCTGGGGATTCAGGGGCCTGGGTACCCCTACCCCAAGGTGTCTAAGGCTGCCTGCCCCTTACTCCGATGTCCACATCGAACCCAGGCTGTGCTGTATCTTTGAGAAGCAATAAATCCTCTCTATTCTATTGGCTGGCAGAGTCCCATCTTGCTGCAGATGGGGGTGCAGGGTTGGGGGGTCCCCCGACACGCTGTCACATACATCTCCCCTCACTCTTCTCTTTTGCAGACAAAATAAGCCCAAATCCCTCAGCCTTTCCTCGTAGGTCATGTGCTCCTGGGGTGGGACTAGAACCAGTCATTTTGGTTGTCCTCCGCTGGACCCTCTCCAATGCATCCACATCCTTTCTGTAGTGGAGTGAGGGGCCCAGAAGTGGACGCAATACTCCAGATGTGGCCTCACCAGTGCTGAATAAAGAGGAATAATCATTTCTCTAGATCTGCTGGCAGTGCTCCTCCTAATGCAACCTAATATTCCATTCGCTTTCTTGGCTACAAGGGCACACTGTTGATTCATATCCAGCTTCTCATCCATTGGAATCCTCAGGTCCTTTTCTGCCAAACTGCTACTTAGCCAGTCGGTCCCCAGCCTGTAACAATGCTTGGGATTCTTCTGTCCCAAGGGCAGGATTCTGCACTTGTCCTTGTTGAACCTCATCAGGTTTCTTTTGGCCCAATCCTCTAATCTGTCTAAGTCACTCTGGACCCTATCCCTGCCCTCCAACCCTATCCCTACCTCTCCTCCTAGCTTAGTGTCATCTGCAATCTTGCTGAGGGTGTAATCCAGCCCCTCATTCAGGTATTAATAAAGATGTCGCACAAAACCGGATTTAAAACCGATCTTTGGGACACTCCAGTTGAAACCAACCGCTAACCTGACATTGAGCCATTGATTACCATCTGTTGGGTCTGACAATCTAGCCAGCTTTCTATCCACCTTGCAGTCCATTTATCCAATCCATACTTCCTTAACTTGCCAGCAAGAATATTGTGGGAGATGGTATCAAAAGCTTCGCTAAAGTTAAGATTAAAAAAAAAAGTTTTACAGCACTTTAGAGACTTACAAAACATGTAGATTGCAGTCTCTAAGGTGCTGCAAGACTATTCATTGTTTTTTAAGTTTTTCCGGTTACAAACTAACTTTGCTACCCCTCTGAAGCCACATTAAGATGTTTGACAAAATAATGAATAGGGATGTTTTGTTCAAGATATTAAGCGTAAGGGCAGGTAAAAAATGTGTATCATGAAGTACTTAAGATGATGTACAAGTTGTGTATTCCATTTCTTTGTTTCAGCCTATAAATGTCTGGATACTAGGGACATGAAAGGTTATCTGGTAAACATCACCCTTAATGGGCGCTGTTTACTGGGTACCTGCTGGAGCAGCCCGTCCCTGCAGTGAGGGGCTACTCCAGCCTGCCCACCCGTCCTTTAATTGGTTAGCAGTTTAAACATCACGTTTAAGCATCAATTTAATGGGATTTGACATCCTTACTGGATATTTTGCCTTAATTCTTTGTGTAACCTTGGGAATAGCAGAGTCTACTACTGCTGACTGAGCCACTCCTAGCCTTGGGGCACTCGTGTGTTACTGTACCTGTAACCATAGCGTCAGGTTCTCGAAGGGCAATAAACCTGAACAAATGCCTGCTGACTCAACTCTGCATGTGGTCTCTCTTTATGAGTAATATTGAGGTCTGCTGAATGAGAGAGCTGCCTTATCCTCTGTTAGTAGTGATAACAATTGGCACTCCAAGGACAGAAGCACTAGGCAGCCTGAACAGTCTTACTGAGGCAATGAGATTCCAGCCTTCAGTACTTAATAACACTGGGCAATACTACTGCTAAACCAGTTACTTGTGTGCTGTGGGACAGCACAATGAAAAAACACTTACATGCACACACAAGCCAACTGACAACATCCGTAACAAGCCTATTGGCTCCGAAGTCATTAAAACTTCTCTCATAGATCCAAAATATTCAGAGCCACCACATTTCCCATTGGCTTCAGTGGGGGCCAGGATTTTACCCTAAATTTGTAAGAGAAATTATTGGTGTTAATTTTTTTAAACCTGCTAAAACATCTAAGCAGCCATTTGCAGTTACATGGGCCCTGTTGTTATGCACAGTTACCTCCTGCCAAAGGAAGGAGCTGCTCCCAGCCAGAGCAGCTCCTGCCTGCAGCCCTGCCAGTGGAGCAGCTCCTGCCTGCAACAGGCCAGTGTGGCCCACAGGCAGCAGCTGTCCGCAGCCTGGCCCCTGCCTCACCGGTCAACCAATTAAACTGTCACATCCTTAATTGAACGCCTCTCTACATGTTTAGGCACCTACATACCTTTTAAAATATGGACCTTAATGGTATCTGGTAGAATTGTACAATGTACTAATATAAAGTGTGTGCAAAGACTTCATTAATAAAACTAATAGTATTAGGAACAGAAACCTAGATTAAGTGATAATAAAAGTTGCAAAGTCAAGCAGTCCAAGATTTAGGAAATGTCAAAATTAAGATGATCTGTGCTGCTGTAATTCATTCCCTTTGGGCATATGCATTACAAAATAGTCTTTAATTGCATACTGTTTTTTTTCTGAAGCAAAATGCAGGACAATGTAGCACTTTTAAAAACTAACAAGATGGTTTATTAGATGATGAGCTTTCGTGGGCCAGACCCACTTCCTCAGATCAAATAGTGGAAGAAAATAGTCACAACCATATATACCAAAGGATACAATTAAAAAAAATGAACACACGTGAAAAGGACAAATCACATTTCAGAACAGGAGGGAGATGCGGGGGGGGGAGGGGGGGGAGGAAGGAAGGTAAGTGTCTGTGAATTGATGATATTAGAGGTGGGGAGAGTGGGATGTCTGTGAGCTAATGGTATTAGAGGTGATAATTGGGGAAGCTATCTTGGTAATGTGTAAGATAGTTTGAGTGTTTGTTCATTCCTTCTTGGAGAGTGTCGAATTTTAACATGAATGACAGTTCAGAGGATTCCCTTTCAAGTGCAGATGTAAAAGGTCTTTGTAGCAGAATGCAGGTGATTAAGTCATTGAGAGAGTGTCCTTTCTGGTTAAAATGGCAAGAAACTGTTTTTTCTTTGTGATCTTGTCTGATATCTGTTTTGTGGGCATTAATCCTTTGGCGAAGTGTCTGAGATGTTTGTCCAATGTACATAGCAGACAGACACTTTCGGCACATGATAGCATAAATTATATTTCTGGATGCGCAGGAGTATGTGTTCTTGATCTTATAACTTACTTGGTTAGGTCCAATAATGGTATCAGCAGAATGAATATGTGGACAAAGCTGGCAATGGGGTTTGTTGCAAGGGAAGGTACCAGGGTTGGTATTAGTGTGGTATGTCCTGTGGTTGTTGGTAAGAATCATCTTGAGGTTAGGTGGTTGTCTATAGGAGACTATGGGTCTGTCTCCCAGAGCCTCTTGGAGTATGGTATCCTGTTCCAGTATAGGCTGTAGTTTATTGATAATGTGTTGGACAGGTTTAAGTTGGGGGTTGTAGGTGATGACAAGTGGTGTTCTATTGTTGGTTTTCTTGGGTCTGTCTTGAAGTAGATGGTTTCTAGGTATTTGTCTGGCTCTTTCAATTTGCTTTTTTATTTCTCTGGGTGGGTAGTTGAGGTTTATAAATGCTTGGTAGAGATCCTGAAGCGTCTGGTCTCTGTCAGTGGGATTAGAGCTGATGCGGTTGTATCGAAGGGCTTGGCTATAGTTGATGGATTGTGTGGTGTGTTCTGGATGGGAGCTGGAAGCATGTAGATAACTGTATGAGTCGGTGGGTTTTCTGTAGAGAGTGGTGTCTAATTTTCCATTGTTGATTTTTACTGTGGTGTCCAGGAAGTGGATCTCTCGTGTAGAATGGTCCAGGCTGAGGTTAATGGTGGGGTGTAGGTTGTTGAAATCTCTGTGAAATATCTCCAGTGTTTCTTGGCCATGTGTCCAGATCATAAAGATGTCATCGATGTACCGTAGGTAGAGAAGAGGTGAAAGGGGACGGGAGTTGAGGAAACGTTATTCTAGGTCAGCCATAAAGATGTTAGCATACTGTGGGGCTATGCGTGTACCCATGGCTGTGCCGCTGATCTGAAGGTATAAGTTGTTCTCAAACTGGAAATAATTGTGGGTGAGAACAAAGTTACATAGGTCTGCTATCAGGTTGGCAGTAGTGTCCTCTGGGATAGTGTTTCTAATTGCTTGTAATCCGTCTTCATGTGGGATGTTGGTATATAGAGCTTCTACATCCGTGGTGGCAAGGATGGTGTTATTGGGGAGGTTATCGATGTTTTGTAGTTTCCTTAGGAAGTCAGTAGTGTCTCGGAGATAGCTGGGGATGTTGGTTGCGAAGAGTTTGAGAAGAGAGTCTACATAGCTGGATAGACCAGTAGTGAGCGTGCCAATACCAGAGATTATGGGACGTCCGGGGTGCCCAGGTTTATGGATAGAACAATCCTGTTCGGGGGTCAGAAGGTGTTTCTGTGTGGATTTGTTCCCGAGTAGCTGTGGGGAGGCTTTTAAGGAGACAGTGTAGTTTCTTTTGGTATTCCAAGGTGGGATCAGAGGGGAGAGGTTTGTAAAATGTTTTTTTTCTGTAGGACCCATGTCCTTGTGAGTGCACAGGATGAGTGGTAGTCGAAATTTTGTTTTAGCCTTGCTGTTTTATATAGAGTCTCTATCTTATATTCTGTACATTATTCAAACTTTGCTTTGAATAAAGAATTATTCCCTTGTGTTCTTTTGTGTGTGTGTTCATCACTATAGTTTCATAATTTTGTGAAGCAATAAGAATGTACAGGCAGTCCCTGGGTTACGTACAAGATAGGGACTGTAGGTTTGTTAAGTTGAATCTGTATGTAAGTCGGAACTGGCGTCCAGATTCAGCCGCTGCTGAAACTGACCGCCAGTTCTGACTTACATACAGATTCAACTTAAGAACCCCAAGTCAGCTGCTGCTGAAACTGATCAGCAGCTGATTTCAGGAAGCCCGGGGCAGAGCAACTGTGCCTCGGGCTTCCTGTAGTCAGTGCCGGTCAGTTTCAGCAACTGCTGACTTGGGGACCTCTGGGGCAGAGCAGCTGGGATGCTGCTGGGTTGCTCCAGTAGCACCGCTCCTCGCCTGAAACTGACCAGCAGCGGCTGAATCAGGACGCCTGGGACAGAGCAGCTGGGGTGCTGCCTGGTTGGTCCAGTAGTGCCCAGAGCGGCACTGCGGGACCAACCGGCAGCGCCCCAGCTGCTCTGCCCCAGGGTCCACAACAAAAGCCTTGTCTGCTGGGGGGGGTGGGCACACTAGCTGCGCCCCCCCCAGCAGACCAGGGACACAGGGAGCAAAGCGGCAGTGGGGGGTGCCTTGCCTCTGAGGCTTTGCTCTGGCGCGGGACCGCTTTGCTCCTGGTGCCCCTGGTTTGCTGGAGACGGTCCCCAGCAGACCAGGGGCACCGCGAGCAAACCCGCGGCGGCGGCGGGGTCCCCCGCTTCTGAGGCTTTGCTCCGGCAAAGCCTCAGAAGCGCGGGAACCCGCCGCTGCTGCGGGTTTGCTCGCGGTGCCCCTGGTCTGCTGGGGACCATCTCCAGCAGACCAGGGACACCACGAGCAAACTTGCCGGGGCTGCGGCTTTGCTCCCGATGCCCCTGGTCTGCTGGAGACGGTCCCCAGCAGACCAGGGGCACCGGGAGCAGCTTTTCTCGCCCCGGAGGTTGAGGTGGCTGACATCTGCCTGTGAGCTCCGGGGCGAGAGAGCCCCGTTCGTAAGTGCGGATCCGACATAAGTCGGATCTGCGTAAGTCGGGGACTGCCTGTATTTTCATAGCATCCCTGTGAGCTAGTACAAGCTCTGTTTCACGGATGAGAAAATGAGGCACTGAGAGATTAAGGGCAAAATCACCCACTAATCTTGGGTGCCCTATTTGATGAACCAACGACTAGGTTTTTCAGCTTTATATAATACTTCATGTTCAAACCTAAGCTCCCATTGCATTCAGCTGCAATTCTGAGTGCTCAGCACTTCAAATTAAAAAAAAAAATTGGTAAAAAATAAAGTACACCCTCACTAGAACATCCTTCAGAATAACGACCCTTTGACTACAGTGAACCCGATCCCTGGATCTCACCTTGAGCCCTGCTGCAGTGCCGAGGCTAGAGGAGTTGTCAGTTGCCCCAACCCTGCGGGCTTTTTTGCTGTAATAAACCTCTGGCTATACCAGTGGGTTTGTCATAGCCAGGGTCTACTGGATTCCCATGGCACATATGTACTATAAGTCAACTTATAGTCACCTCCCATGTTTTAGAATGATGATGTTAATCACACAACTGGGTATTTAGGGAGTCAGTGTTTCTCAACTGTGTAAGGCTGATAATTTTCTTTCAGATTAATTAGTAAGGCTATTAATCCAAACAATTAAATTATCTTCTGATAGTACATCTGTCTAATTAATGAATCAATTAATTAGTAGATTCTCCAGCTGTCTATTGAGATACTATCCCTTAAGGAGCAATATTAGGTGTTGGGTTTTTTTTAAACTATGAATTAGTTTTTCGTTTATTTAACTGTACCATAAAACGGGGTTAGATTTATTAAAGAGGTAGAGCGATAGCTTTGCTATGAGTGAAAATCTATTTTTAATTATTCCCTATTACCTTTCCCAATCAAACACCCAACATGCTCGTGAATGGATAATCCATGGTAAAAATCTAAGGAGTTGTTACTCAAATGTGCTCCTTTTCTCTATCCTAGAAAAAATACCTGTACAAATAAATGTTACTATATAAAAACATAATGGCTTAATTAGTTTGTTTCTAAAAATTACTTTACTTATAAATTGTGATCTTACTAGAACTGTTAACAGACTTTTTTTCAACTTACTTGAATTTGTTTAGTATTTTTCTGACATGTCTTTGATGCTTTGCCAAAGGTCACTCTTTTGTATAAAAGCACATTTTGTCAATAAACCACGATCCAGAGAGCAGCTGGATCAAGCCACCTGCCCTCTCTATTTGAATATGTGTGAGATTGGGGAGGGCAACAGGGCTGTAAATCTGTCCTCATCCACAGATTAAAGCCTTACCCTTTGCAATTATTAGGAGAGGACTGCACACCTGCGCGACAGCAGAATGTACTGTGCCATGCTGAGAAAATGTCAGAGAATGGTAATTGCTCTCAAGGTGTGTCCACATTTGTGTGCTTTCCTGCGGAGGTGTAGGTTTATAAGCATACTGGATCTTGGTAAAGTCTGGCAAAGACATCCTCTCTGATGTAGGTTTGATTTATGTTGTCTGGTTAATAACAGTGGCAAGCATTCTGGCTATTCACTGTGGCTTTATTTGTATTTTCAGTGAGTGTGGTGTGTGTGTGATTTAGTTAGACAATAATTTGTTTATACAACTAAAGTGCAAGCGGGAGAAGTGATAATGTCTGAAACAGGGTGACAAGATAGCAAGTGTGAAAAATTGGTACAATTTTTTTTTTGGGGGGGGGGGGGGGTTAGGAATGTTATAGTTGCCTATGTAAGACAAATTTCCCTAATATTGGGATGGCTCAATAATATCGAGATGTCTGTTCATTCTAGTTTGAAGTGCCAGTCAGTTTCACTGGTATTTGTTTTGAGAGGTGAGAGTCAGTACACACATGCATTTAGAATATTGTGCTCACTTTTTGAAATAGTTCAGCTTATTTAGTAATTAAGACTTAGTTGTCCAACAGTAATGAAATTGGTGATCACTTTGTCCCTCTTCTCTGAGAGCTGAAAGGTTGTTCTCTTACTCAGTTCTAATTGTTCTACAAGATCGAATGTAAATTGTAGTGCAATGTAATTAGATTTTTTTGATGCTTGCTCCTTCACCTATTTCCACCCCTCTACTTGTGCTCCAAAAATCCCTCCTAATTTAACAAGTAGGAGAAGCCTTTAGAAATTTAAACTAAAAGAAAATTGTCAATCTTACTTTGAAATCCTAGAATTCAGGGCAGTTGCTGTTTCTAAGCAGCCAATGTACACCAGGGATGTAAAGAGTAAACCAGTTACCAGTAAGCATCACTGGTTAACCAGTATGATTAATCAGTCCCTTAGCCTGTGGTCTGCTGTGGGTAGTGGGCTGCTGCAGCCCTGAGGGGGTCAGGAGCTGGCCTCCCCATGTAGGGGGTGCGTGTGCAAGAGCAGGAGCCAGCTGTGCATGCAGGGTGGGGGCAGGAACAAGAACCAGCTGCCTTTCCTCCTCTGCCCTGTTGGTCTGGTGGCTGCTGCTGCTGCGCCCCCACCTCTCCCGCCCTTGGGCATACAGGAAGCAGAAACTGGCCCATACTGTATGTGGTGACCAGAGCAGGTAACTGCTCCCCTTAGATGTGGAGCTGCTTCTCCTCCCCCCCCCCCCGGCACCCACAGGGAGGCTGGCAGCGGCAGCCCAGTGCACGGTGAGAGGGGATGGGAGCGGGTTTAACTGGTTAACTGATTAACTGGAATTTTACATATCTAATGTACATTAAGTGAAAATGACTCGCGATGCATTTAATTTGGGTTCTGTATACTTTGGCTCACCTAAGCTATTGCAGGAACTTTCATGATTCCATTGACCTAGGGTTTGCCAGGTGTCCGGTACTGAACTGGACAGTTCAGTATTTTCGCCTCCTGTCTGGTAAAAAAAATTCAGAAAATACCGAAGACCTAAAATGTCCGATACTTTCTGACTTTCCCAGCCAGGAGGTGAAAATCCCGGGCTGTCCAGCTCAATACGGAGGCAGCCTGGCAACCCCAGTGCTTACCGGCTTCTGCAGGGGAGCTGTCCGGCCCCGCACAGGGAGGCAAGATGGCGGGTGGCCACCAACAGCCTGTTAGGGCCAAAAAGTCTCAGCACGTGTTTCTTAATAGGGCCACGCTGTTTTTAGTTTTGTTTGTTTGCTTAACAACTCGAAGGGTCTTTTGGGGGGGGGGGGGGGAGTCAGTATTTTTTCTGAAACCATCTGGCAATCCTACATTGACCAGCAAGTTTGGTTTTTGGGGAGTGAACACAGGGAGGAAAATCTTGTGTGATAACTGTACTATGCTGGAAGGACTCTGTTCTGCAGAAAGCTGCATTTACATTACAGCTGTTATCAATAGTAGTGTCACTGAGAAAAGAGCAAAAACACTTAACTAGAGTAGGTGAAAGGATTCTGAGCAACTGGGGGAATAAATCTGAAATCTATTAAAGGAAGAAAATAGAAATCACAAGACTATACAACTCCTTTGAATAAGAAATGTTATCCATATCAGGAGCAGAATCTTGATAATTTGTCATCTTTAGAAGCCATAATTCTTTTGTTACTTAGAAAAACAGTATATGCCCAATCCATTTAGTGATACATTTGAGCCATTTTTTTTCTACAGTACTCTACCTAAACAAACCACATTCTGCTATTTCATAGTAGGTTTAGCATCTTATGCTTTGTGTAACCTGTTTCTACTTTTAGTCCTTGAAAGCAATATTAGGTGTTTTTTTTTTTTTTTTTTTTTTAAATAAAATCAGGTTTACTTGTGTACTCAAAAAAACCAAAGGATTGCATACCACTCACTGGAAAACATTGTTTTCCCAATTTCAAATTAAAATGCTACTAGAGAACTCCTTAGCTGTTCCCTCTCTCTAATAGATGGGATGGGAGGGGAGTAATCTTAATCAGCTCATAGCAGGGGAAAACAATTTGTCTCCCACTAATGGTTTACTTATCCTGACTCACTTAATCTCAGTAAGTAGTTTTAGCAGTCTGCATATTTCCCTGTTGTGTTATATTCTGGAGTTTTAGGAAAATATTTCTTCAATAATAAAATGACCCGTGATATAAACAAACCTCATAAATGTGTTAATTCAGGTGAATTCATTTCTGTGTCTCATCTAATTCTATCTCAGCTACATACTATGTCACTTGAGTTCTGAAGCTGTGGTCTGATGATCATTGGTCTAGTGTATACTTTCTTAGGTTCTTAGAGGTATGGCTAATAAAATGGTATTGGTGGTTCTTTTTGTTTCCAGCTGCTATATTGCATTACAAGATTGTTAGAAATATGTTGTCAGCAAATGAATGCTATGTACTGTAGTTGTGTGCATGAAGAGGGGAAGGTGGCTATGTAACTGTGAATCGAAGGAAATTGGCCCAGGAGATAGTCCTCCTGTGGTCAGTGATATGAAAAAGTTTGAGATCTTCTCAGATCAGCACTTAGTATTACATTTGCTCAAAGTTCAAGGATACAGTATTATAGGAATTCTAGAATGCCAAAAAGATTTTTAAAGGCACAAGGACAAGGTCCACAGACTTCCAGTGAGGGGTTGGGCATTTCACTGTCTTTCAAATTTGAAAATCACCCGTCTTAGAATCAGAAGATCTAGCTTACAGCCCCAGGTCTCTCATTGACTTTGTAACTTTGACTTGACCTCATTGTTCCCCTGCTGTATTTTGTATGTGTAAACTGTTGCTATTCTCCCCCAATCTTTGTGAAGTACTTTGTCGTCAGTGGTGTTGTAATTTTATTACCGGTACTTCTCTGATTATTGTAGTAATTATTAGGAAAGGGGTGTTTTCTGTTTCCATTTGTATAATGGAAAATTTGTTCTTGAGAATTTTGGTGATAGCTAATCTCTTCCATGGCTTTCAATGCAATTTACTGAAGATCTGTGCTTTTTTGTGGGGAAGGAGATCTTCCAAATTAAGTAACAATACATTGATATATTTACCTCATACAATACACAAAAAAACAGGCAATGTGTTGTCATTTCTTTAATCACTTGTTTTAGGTTACGTTTTATAACCAGCTGAGAGCACAGATTGAAAATATACCTGAAAGATGATTGGAGATATGACCGTCTTTATGCTCTGTTCTAATCTCTTTCAACCATTTGTGTTTCTTACCACTCAGCTTAAGAAAAAATAAGTTCAGGCAATTGGGGGCTGCTAGTAAAACTCTTATCTGACTTCAGCAGCAAGGAGGAGGAAGCATGAAACTAGTTATGAAAGTAGCAGGCAGAATATGTTCTTGATGTATGAGTAGCAGGATCCCTTTGAAAGAAGAGACATTGTGATATGCTAGCAAACTTTTTGGATACATTGGAGTAAGTTCAAAGGTATAGCTCTCCCTGATAAGGGTCATCCAGACAATCCCTGTGTTTGCTGTAGTTCACAGCAGGACTTCGGGAAAGTTCACATCATACCTGGCAAAGGACATCTGTAGGCTAGATAATTTGAACTGTGTGTCTTTTGCCATGGATGCTGACAATCCTTTTAATTTTAGCTGATTGTTGCTCCTTGAATCCTAGCTAATCATATTTAAAGTATTCTTAGGTTATTGTATCAACTTTGAGCTAAGGCTGAAAAGACCTCTGAGCCAATAGATGTAAAACTGATTCCGACTTATTGCTTCAGAATCTGTGATACACAATTCAGCTCTCAGAATAAGCATGCTCTGTTGGGCAGATTCAGGCAAAGAAAGCACCAGACTTCTGTCAATAATTTTGAATGGAAAAGGGGATCAAGAAGACCTGGCTTTATTTTTTTCAGAGGAGCTGAACACTCTCAAAGCTCTGTTTCAGTCATTGGGAGCTGCAGATGCTCATCTTTCAAAATAGGGTCGCTAATGACTATTTATTTAATCAGGTACAGAGTTACTCGGTCTCATGACAATTCAAGATAAACAGAGAATTCTGATACAACTTAATACTGGGCACTGAGGCTGGATTTTTAAGGTATTTAGGTGCCTGAAGATGCAGATGTGTGCCTAATGGGCTATTCAGAAGTGCCTAGGCTTCAAAAGAACCTATGGGCTTTGAGGCCCATGTTAGGTGCTTAAATACCTAGTGGGATATTCAGAAGTACTTACGTGTACTATTAGGTATCTAAATTCCTTAAAAGTCTGGCTCTTAAAAACAGGAATGTCATCTTTTATTTTATGTGCACAACATTCATTATGTGTTGAGAACATTGCATGCATGGAAGAAGGCTGAGGTTTTCATTCGGACCTACAGAACTTAGGGGCACAACTCCCATTGAAAGTCAATAGGCAGATCTATAGCTAACTCTTCTAACCCTCTTTAAAACGTCACAACCTATATTCTTTTTCTGAGGAGCTTAGAATCTAAAGGTAGCAAAGAACAACTTAGCACACAACTCTAATAAAAAGTGTCAGCAGTTTTTTGTAGCCAGCCTATCCCCTCTCAATATATTAACATATTTTTCCAATTATCCTGAGCCCAATTCTGCCTGCAGTTATGGGAATGCACCTCCCATAAACCTAAATGGATGTGCTCTGTAAACATAGGGAGGCCAACTGTTTGGAAAAGCTCAATGCAGTATTGTAGCTGTGATGGTCCCAAGATACTAGAGACAAGATGGGGAGAGAATATCTTTTATTGGATCAACTTCTGTTGCTAAGAGAAACCAGCTTTGTCTGGACAGTTTGCTAGCAATGGTGATGATGACAACCATTTTAATACCGACATGTTTCAATAGTTTTATATTTTTTTCTTTATGCTTCAACCCCTCTTGCCTTATTTTTGTGGAATAAGGCAAATTTTCAAGGCAAAGATTTATAGCTCCAATTTGAAAGGACACAATCTCTCTTTATCCTTAAGAACATTTTATCAGCAGATAACTAGCTTGCTCGTGTGTCCGTCGCCTGTTTTATTTTTTTGTTTGTTGAGGCAATAGAAAAAGGAAGACATGCAAAGTTTCAGGTTATACTTAATCATAAAGCATGAGTGGTTAACAGTTCTGATTTATAACATTAGTGAGAAGATGAGCACTGCATGTAATATATGTATCAGAGCAGAGAGAGAGAAGCTCACACATTTACAAAAGTGTTATAGGAGAATTCTTGTGTCCTTGCATGAGTACAGATGTACCAACAGGCTTTCTTTCTGGAAAAAAACACATTAGGAAATCAGTACACTGAAACTACATTTTGACCATTAGTTCTTTGGTGATCTTTATTAAATGCGATGTCCAGACAGTTTGTTCCTCAGATGTTAACAGAATAGTCAAATTATGCTGCAGTATGCTTGTAGCATTTGAAGCCCAATGACATTTGAGAGAGCTGCTGTCATTGTGGAGGGAGATTAGTATATGTCACTTTTTGTTTTGTTAGGAAGCCAAATAATTAGATTCCTGAATGAACGCAAAAGTGAGAGTTCAGCTGTTATTAGTATAGTCCATTACTGTACATGAAGGAGACGCTAGCATGGTGTGAAATGCAGTGAAAATTGAATTGGTTTCCATTAATTTTTTATTCTCTATTGCCTTACTCTGAGTGTTTTCATTCTGTTTTAACTTTTAAAAAAATAGTAAAAGAGGATTTAAAAAGGTTAAAGTACAGTTAAGTATTGAAGTTTTGTGATAAAATTGATTAAAATGTATGTGTATATAAATGAAAAATATTTGTGGAATAAGGCAAATCTTCAAGGTAAAGATTTATTGCTCCAATTTGAAAGGCCAGAATCTCTCTGTATCTTTCAGAACAGTTTATCACAATATCAGGAAATGCAAAAGTTAAAATTTTAACATAATTGTGTATTTTCGTTGTTATATTTGTATTCTCAAATTGTCATGAATTGTCATCAGAGCTACATATTTAACCTGTAATACATATATATATATATATATATATATATATATATATATATATATATATAAAAAAGTTGGAATTTCATTGTTCTTATATCCTGACTTTTTGGCATGGAAACTCAAGGACATCATGTGCAAAAGCTGTTGTTAATTGTGCAACCCTATGTTGTGTTTCCATGCCAAAAAGCCGTGATATTGGAACATTAACGTTCCAAATATTATTATAATTCTGTAATTGGTGTTACAAGTTAAATTTGTAGCTCTGATTACAAATAAGGTGCTGCATGACACTTTGAGACTATAAATCTAATATAGAAAAAACATAATAGAGCCTGCGTGTAACTGTGAACATAAACTAATAAGCCCAGAAAAAAATTAAAAAACAACCAATAGTCATGCAACACCTTAGAGAATAATAAAAAATGTAGCTGATATCATGAACTTTCATGGACACGACCCAATAGGGATGTAAGTTACTAATCAACTAGCTGACTGGTGATTTCCCCACCCCCTGCTTCCTCTATCACAAAGAGGCAGCAAGGGGGAGGGAAAGGAAGAGGTTCTGGGGGGAGCTGGCTTAAAATTCAAGAGTCCCTCGCTGATCCCAGGCTTCATGCAGCACTTCATCTTTGAAATGTACAAGAGCCCCTGTTGGGGACACTTGTACATTTCAAAGTTGGAATGCCAGGTGGAGCTCGGGACCAGTGGGGAGTCCACCGCTGACCCCAGGCTCCATGTGGACATGTCCGCTTTGAAACGTACAAGAGCCCCTCCTTTTGTGCATTTCAAAGACTGAAACACTGCGTGGAGCCTGGGGTCAGTGAGAGTCATACTGGGGCTCTTGTAAATTTCAAAGCAGATGCGCTGCATGGAGCCCAGGGTGAGTGGGACTCCCACTGGCCTGGGCTCCATTCAGCATTTCAAAGGCAGAATGCGCTAGTCCTTAGTGACTAATCGAGTAGTTGATGGAAATCCCATTGACTATTTAATTAGTAAATTCATTGAAATTTAACATCCCTACAACCCACTTCTTCAGATGAATGGAGTAAGAGATCCAGGATACAAATAAATTGCAGAGAAAGAGAGGGGATGGAGAGGGAAAGTGAAGGAAAAAAATAGAGAAAAATATTGTCGGTGTCCATGTTATGAGGCTAATAGAGTGGGCTCTAAGGACCCAGTGCTTAGCTTTTTATGTCATTAGGGTGTGTTAAACTTGTAAATGAAACCAAGTTCTGCAGCTTCTCTCTCTAGCTGGTTTTTGAAATTGCTTTGTAAGAGGATAGTCACTTGTAGATTCTTTAGTGAATGCCTAGACAAGTTAAAATGTTCCCCAACAGGATTCTGTGTTTTACCATTTCAAATATCTGATTTGTGCCCATTAATCAGTTGTTGCAGAGACTGTCCAATTTGGCCAATATACTTGGCATAGGGGCATTGCTGGCATTTGATGCCGTAAGTCAGATGGGTGGATGTGCAGTTCTTGAGCCTCTGATGTGGTGGTTTATGAGGTTAGGTCCTTTGATGATGTCACTTATATAGATGTGAGGACAGAGTTGGCACCGGAGTTGATTGTAGCGGTGGGTTCCTGGGTGAGTTTGATGGAGGGGTGCTGCAAGGTTGCTGGAAAGAATTTGTTTCAAGTTAGGGGGTTGTCTGTAGGCAAGGATTGGCCTGTCTTCTAAGGCTCTGAGAGTGAAGATGATTATCCCAGGTTATACTTGCACATCCCTAATAGTGACCTGTGTATTACGGATCGTAGAATGCTAGAACTGGAAGGGATCTCAAGTCCGGACCCCTGCTCTCATGGCAGGACCTAGTTACCATCTAGACCAGGGCTACTCAACATGCAGCCTGCCAGCCACATGTGGCCTGTGGCCTGTTTGTTTGTGGCTTGCAGTGCGGTGTGTGTTTACGTGGGGCTCAACATGCAGCTCGTCGGTGGGATCCTTTGAACATGGCTGCCACTGGGAACATGCTCCACAATAGCAAGGCATCTCCCAGGAGGGGTGAGCATTGACAAATGGAAGTGGATGGGCTGGCTGGAACAAACGGGTACAGGGTGTTGGCGTTTCTAGCCCCCAGGGAGGAGGTGCCAGGAGCACCGGGGCATTGTGGGAAGTGCTGGCTGCTCTTGTGGGCAGAGCCTGAGAGGTGCTGACTAGCTCACATGGGCCATGTTTGGGTCTGGCACTGCAGCTTAAGGCCTAATCTTTGTATTGATGCCCGTCAGTGTGAAAGAAGCTATTTGCATATATATTTACATGTATATGCAACTACACTTAAATTGCAGCCCTTGGCATATGCTGAGAGAATCATTGTGGCCTCTGGGGCTTCCAAAATTGAGTAGCCCTGATCTAGATCATGCCTGATAGATGTCCATCTAACCTGCTCTTAAATATCTCCAGAGATGGAGATTCCACAACCTCCCTAGGCAACTTATTCCAGTGTTTAACCACCCTGACAGAAAGCCTCCCTTGCTGCAATTTAAGGCCATTGCTTCTTGTCCCCGTTGTGCCTTTTGCTATTGTGAAAATCTGCACACATTTGACCAAATTATAAACCTGTTAAAATCCAAATTCTCCCATGCTAGTAGAGATTTCTTAGAAGTTAGTAGTTAAAATATCTGAGATTCCAACCTCATTGAGTGTGACTGAGCCTCTCACAGCTCCTGGTGATAAGCAGATGGGGCATGTGCTATCCCCGCATACTTCAGGTGACACGGGTAAAGGTGGACTTTCCCCATAATTGCTGAGCTGGACCTGGATGTGGCCAGGCTCCAAAACTAAAAGCAGGGAGCCTGTCTTTCCTATGCCCTTTCCTACTCCCCAGCTGGTTCCCAGGCTCAATTGAGGAGAAAGCCACGGGACTTCAGTGCAGAGGGGAAAAGAGCTGGGCGGGGGGAGAGGAAAGGAGTAAATTTACACATGAAGCCTGATGAGACTGGAATTTAGGGCAGGGTGTAAGGGAAACCATGACTGTGAGTTTGGGAAGTACTGGACGCTCAGTGTTAAGGAGACTAGGACTGGCTAGGGAGTGATGGGGTAGAAAAAGCAACTTATTGAAATTGCTTTAACTTTACGCTCTTACAAACAGTAGCAAAAGTTGTCCACTGCTTCTTTAGCACCCCACAATCCCTGACAGCATGAGGAGGAGACGACTGAGGTTGAAAAAGACACTAGGGTTTTCCCTGGCCATGTAAAACATTTCTTTTCTGTTTCCTCTCTTATCTCTTAGTTGCTTTTTTAAAAAATTCAGCTTTCCATAAATGAACCCATTGGTACTCAGATGTGCTGTATTAGAATGCTACTTTTCTGTGTTGACTGATATGTGCTTTGACATAACCTATCAAGAGCTTGACAGGCATGTCATCCTTGATGATTAAGAAAGCATCAATGAGATGGATTCTTGTCACGATTGAATCACAGCAGACTCCGTCTTTAGCCAAATGGTAATGGAATGGCATCAAGAGAAATACATGAAGCTGAATGTGTTGGAACAAATTACCGGTCCTTACTGATAGAGAAAATAAAATCAAAATCACACTGGGTAATAAAATACAAATAGGATAGCACCTCTTGATATTTTTTTTCCAAATCAAGGAAATTAGCAAGTTACCAGTGTGAAATGAAAAGCTGCACACGGCACAAAGTGGTTGTTTCTTTTTAAGTAAGGATTACCCTGTGGCATTGTGACTGAGACAGGAAAAGGAATGTAAAGTTGTTGTTGTTTTTTTTGTATTTAGGCAGTAATGTGACAGAAATAATCTAGTCAGACTTCCTTCTTGTGCATTGTCAGTGTATCACTGGAGCAACAGAGAGATTGACCTGATAGTATTTCAGATCCTAATTCAGTAAGGTACAGTTGAGCTTATGCTCAACTGTAAGCATGTGATTAGTCCCATTGAAGCCATTAGAACTACCCATATACTTAAAATCAGGCACAATTTTTATATAAGATATTTAGAAATTTGGACATCCTTTTTTAGCACACGCAGAGGAAGAGGGTTCCCCACTCAGACAACCAAAATATTTAGCCCAGTGCTCTGAATATTAACAAGATCCTGAATAATTAATGTGTAGTGTACTATGTTATCACTTTAATGTAACTTTGCCTTAATAAACATTTTGTAAAAAATAGACATGTGCTTAAATACCTTGCTGACCAAGAACTTCAGCCTACGTGTTTTTTCAATGTTTTACTTTGTTACTCTTTGATCAACTCAGATGGATAGTATCTCAGTGCATCAGGCCATAATTCATAAGGGATAGATCTTTTAAAGTCCTTATACAATGTTTCACAAATAAATTAGTTTCCTCAGAGGAATCTTTTACACAGATTTAATTTTGTAAAGGCAAACCATTTTTTTGAAGTTGCAACTTATGGGCTGTAATTGTGTTAAATAGTTCATCTGCCTCTCTCTGGAATTATTTGTATGTACATCTTGGAAGAAAAGCATTGCAGCAGCACTGTTGTCTTGGGGTCAGCAAGACTTTAAGATACTCTTAGCGCTGTGCAGTGTTGCTTCATTTCTCAAACTGATGCATGAATTACAAAATATAAGTTTAAGGTATTATGGGGTCCTTGTCATGGGGACCAGATGATGTATAGGGATGGAAGGAGAAAGGAAAAGGAGCTGGAAAACACCATTTGCTAAGTTTTATGCTCTATGCTCATGACCGCAGATTACTAAACATGGTAGTACAGCCTAGTGGCTGGAGTCAATAAGGACCCATTTCCCTCCCGATGGCATGGCCCCGTGGTTGGGGTCAATAGTATAGCTCACCTTTGTGGAATTGTGTGGCCTATTGGCCCATTAGAGAAGTGGGGGGGAGGAGGCGGTGAGGGAAATCAGGTCCCAGTCCAGGGTCTGCCAGTGGTGGTCCCAAAACATGCTGACTCATTCTCCTGTTCATTCACCAGAGACAAGTCTAAGTCTCCTGGGCCACTTCCTCCCCTTTCTCCCTTGGCAAAGTTTCACATGTCATAGGGTCCTCAGTCGCCCTAACTCCAGTCTCTTCTCCAGGCTTGTCAGATAGCCTGGAGTTTGCCTGGAACTCTGTGTGCCGTGGTTCTATATTCAGGGCCTGTAGGAGCTCCTGGAAAAAAGCCTGAAGTCTGCATCCACCCCCTTCAGCAGCCTGCTCAAACTGAGCGATGCTGCTACCTTTTATATGCTTTAATATGCTTCCTTTTATATGCTGGCTCCAGGCTGAGTAAGCCCAGCAGGGTCAGAATGGCAGGGCTTCCGTTTGGGGCTTGTGTGGGATAAATGCACCTTGTCAGAAACAACAGATTTTTTTTCTTTCACGATTGCTCAGCAGGCCACACCTCTAATATTCTTCTTTCCCCAAATTTGTTTCTCTGTATGTAAACAACATCATGTGGAATATGATGAGGGATTGTTGTACCTTCAGTGTCTGCCTCTTTGCCAATAGCATGAGATGATCTGCTGCTTCTTAAATGGTGCTAAGGGAACTAATTTGGCCATATAGCATTGCTGGTGTAAAGATCAGCTTTGCTTTACTGGTAATATGGCTGTGTACTTCAAAGTTTTCAAGTGAAAACAGCTGCCAGAAAGGAAGGGCTGTTTGGTTGATAAAGACCATTTTATGAAGATAAGAGTTTGTACACTGTCTTTTTCTGCTGAATTGGCACTCTGTTATACTAAAGAGAGGAGTCTTTAAAGAGCAGCTGGGTCAAACTATAACTTAGATATTGGCAGCACAACACCAGAGCGAAAATCTCATTCTGGCTTGCATGTATTCTGCCAAGATGTGTGCAGCTACCTTCTACACAGACTCTGTGGAATTCTGCCTATTCAACTGATCATGGCAGACGGGCAGGGGCAGAAAACAAGCACTGGAAAATGGAAAAGCCATTGGGGGAGGAAGAAGAGTTGCTAGGGTTGCCAAATGGTTTAACCAAAAATATTGAACACACACACACACACACACACACACACACCGGGGAAAAAATTCTGTTGAAGGAAAAAAAGGGGGGAGACCAAAGTTGTTGGGGGGGGGGGGGAAAGGATCCCGAGAGTTAACCAAAATAAAAAAAAGCATGGCCCCTTTAAGAAATGCCTTTGAAGCTTTTTGCCGGCAGCCATCTTGTTTTCTCGCTCTGAGTCAGAAGACGGCTCCCCTGCGGAACCTGGAAAGTGGGGGAGAGGCTGGGCCCAGTTGCTGAGTTTGTGTAGGGTTGCCAGGTGTCAGGTATTTTCCCCTCCTGGCAGGGAAGAAAAATCAGAAAATACCGGACATTTTATCTATTATGACAATTCCTATGTTTAGTGTAAATTTGTAATAAATTGCATGTACATAAGAGAATGTCTACACAGCAAAGTTATTTTAGAATAACTGATATTATTTCAAAATAACATTGTGCATGTCTACACTACAAGCCCTTTTTTCAAGATAATGTTGAGCTGGAGTTCTTCTCACTCTGACTCATGGTAACCCTCATTTCACAATGAGTAAGGAAAATCGAAGGAAGAACACTGTTCCTTCGACTTCCTGCTGTCTAGAGCCAAAAGCCAAATTAAGCTATTTTGACTTAAGCTATGCAATTGATGTAGCTGAAGTGTGTAGCTTAATTCAACTTTACCCTGCTGTGTAGACATGATGTTAGTTACCTTCCATTTATTTTCTTCTCTGAACTTCTGAAGATAGAACCCGGTCCTTCCAAAAGGACTAATTCACTAATGGGCAGCATGAAAAACCCTATCTAGGAATAAAAGAAGATTGAAGGACAAAAACTTTATATACATATTTTTAAAGTATCTGAAATCACTTAAATTCTGTTTTGCTTGAACTTTTTAAACCATGGGGACTTTGCAGTGCTAATAACATTATTTTACAGCTGGTATAGTTCCATATTTTCATAATGTAGATTTTTAGATAATGTTAACTATAGAGAAACTGTGCAGCTATAACTTTTAAATATGTAATAAGTAGTTTGGGGGCAAATAATCTAGCAAACATCAAGATTAAAAATATAATATGTTTTAAAAAGATGTGTGTGTAATCACTGATGGAAAATTATCTTTTCCTGTTTGCAGAAAATTAAGTTGGGCTGTCTTGAAAGGAAGAATCTCACCGGTACTGTGTATGCAACATATCAAAATTGCTGTTCCACAAAAACCCTTTTTATCCGAAATTCTCTTTTTTCTGGTGATAAATTCATACTATGTATGCAGTATGATGTGCAAATGTGATTCCAGGGCCATAAGTATTCCATAGACTTAGAGTATTCAAATTTTTCTTTTTCAAAGATAATTGTATTTTTTATTAGTTAGTTTGTTTTATTTACGTCATTTGTTGTGTAACATTTCCAGTCTTTGGTTTTTTTATCATTTCTTAAGTGCATGTTAATTTTTTCATTGTAACTTTTTACGTGAATGGGTTTCTCACTTTTTTTTAGAAACATTTGTTCTAACTTAATAAGATGAAGTTTAAAAAAAAATGAGCTCTTTTTTTTAATGCTAAGTGTGTGAAGAAACAAATAAACAGTTTTGATGGCGATCCCCATCCCTGCTGGCCACTCCTTCCTGGTGCAACTGCCCCAGTGGCCACTGTGCAATATAGCTGTCCTCCATGCACGCAGTCCTCAATGGTCACGGTGCAGTATCGCAGTCAGCCTCCTCCATTTCTGTGTTATGTAAAAAAATCCAGTTCCAGGCACATTCCATTTTCCTGGCACAACCAAATCCTGACCTTGCTTTAAGTTGTTCTATAAACATTAACTAAAAACCTCACATCCTCCTGTGGTTTAGGGAAAATGTTTTACCCATTTTTATGAATAACTGAAACATCAGGAAAGTTTAATACAAATTTGGTGGTCCAAGCTATTACCTTTTATGAGGGGTTCTTGAACAAATATACTTGCAGACAGGCAGATGCACCACTCTCTAATATCTCTATAGATAAAGATATAAAAGCATCTATGAAGCTTTTTGTTATGTTTCATGTTTTATGTTTTGCTTTCACAGATATACATGGCATCAACTATGTATGGGCATATTTATCTTTATTCAACTGTAACTGGAGGCCTATTAGTTAGTTTTCTTGTTAATTATTTATTTTCCTGACTTCAGTTCTATACATTTTCTTGCTGATTTTTTTTCTCATCAAGTTCTTCTATGCAAATCTTTCAGACCACAAGTGACTGGGTCTGAAGAGTTCATTGTGGTTTCTTGTGTGACTGATACATCTTTGGAAAACAGAATTAGGTCATTAGCACGCACATTGAAAACTGATTTGATTCAAACTGAGAAACTGGAACAGTTTCTTTTACCTCCTCCTCAGGTTGATAAGAGACTTCTGTGATCTGTGGACACTCTCTTGACTTTTCATTTTAGGTCTTAGTCACGACTAAGTGTCCTTCCAGTTGAGGATGATTAGTCCTACCTCCCTACAGAGATAAGATACTTGCTCCCTGCTTCCCCAGGAAGCACCACTTTAAGTTCCTTCTGTGAATGAGCATAGGACTAAACATGAATTTTCACCTGGCATCCCCTTCTTTTAATTTTTGAAACATGCTTCTGAAATTAGACACAAGCTATGCAGTATATTTGTCTCGTGCTTGGGAAACACACATTTTAACAATGATCGAATTTCCACTTTTTTAGCATGTTTCATCGAGATGAGAAACTGCTCTATAAACGTTAACTAAACCCCTCACATCCTCCTATGGGTTAGGGAAAATGTTTTACCCATTTTTATGAATAACTAAAACATCAGGAAAGTTTAATACAAATGTCCAACGATCATTCAGTGAATCAGTGGCATCAATAGGAATTAAACTGTGGAGCCCAGGCTTGTGATACCCTACTGTAAAATACTATTTCCTTCAGGTACATTACCTGCCTGTTGAAATAATATCTAAGGCACAGATTTCCCCCCTCAAAAGTTGTTGAGCAGACTAGCTGCATTACATTTTAAAAGGGACTTAGTGTCATAAAATTAGTTCAACAGATCTGACTTTCTGCCCATGAAGAAAATTGCCTGATAAATCTGATACAATTTTTCTATGAAGATTTAATTTGCACAAGTTCCTTTATAGTTCTATCCCCCTTTTTGGGAGTTGCTCTATCAAGCTAGTGCAGTGCTGAATACAAGCGTGTTTTAATTTTAATTTTCTACTATGGCTCAATGTATGTCTAGTGTGTCAATGTTAATATTAAGTCCTCCTTGATTTTTATCTATGTGAGGCCCTTAAAAATTGGATTTTTATTTATCCTGAGTTCCCTCTATACCACTCTGATATTATAAAGAGACCTTAAAATGGGCATAAATATAACATTCATTTCAAGACCCCTCTACACAACCAGAAAGGGGCAAAGGGAGTCTGGGTGCATATAAATCCTTAGTATTAATATATCAGTTACGTTGGTATAAATTTAGGATAGCTCTATTAAAGTTCCTTTACTTTATACTGGGATATTAGAATAGAATTATATCCTTAGTGGTGTTTGACTATAATGTTTCATACTTAATACAAAGACTCTTACAGGAAAAAGTCTCAATATAAACAAAACGTTATGACTGTGAGTCACGTAAGAATTTTACCACACTTTTAAAATAAATGTATGAAGTAATGCCATATGTAGTAAATGTCATGTTGTTTAACCATATTTTAATATGATGAGGTTCAGCCTGAGTCCAGGAGATAGTAATCCCATTAAAGTCCTGTGTGATTACAAAACCATTTTCAGGAAGGGGAAAAGGACTTGATAACATTTGGCAAGCATTGGACCATGTTCCAGAAACTTTGATTTCTTTGGATTCAGTTATACAGGAAGTGAACCAATCTTGGCACATCTTCTGACAGGTTACAAAAGATCTCTTGGTCATGTAGATTGGAAGAAATTTTTGACTGAGACATCTTATATAACTTAAACAGTTCCATGGAATTTGTGAATTATGACTGGAGCATTCACAGAAGTGACTTCATCTTATGTTTCATCATTTCAGTAATGAGTTTAAATTCACTGTTCTTTCCAGGCATACTGATGTCATTGTACTTAAGTAAAATATGAAACATCCAGGGAGTAGAAGTGGGAGGGTGAAAATAGACACTGGTCTGTGTATATTAGTGGGAAAACTAGAAGGTGTTGAATATTATGGTTAAAAGTGAAGAAATAAACAGTAAGGAAGTTGAGAGAGTATATTTCTCTTATCTATGATACTTATAAGGACTTTTACTACAGAATCTGAGCATCCTCCGAACTTTAATGTGTCTATCTTCTTTACACTCCTGTGAGTAAGAGAAGTACTATTACTCCCCCTTTTATTGAGGACAAACTGAGGTTGAGAGGCTCAAGCCAGATTTATAGAAGTATTTGGATGCCTAAAGATATGGATGGGGTACCCAGTAGGATTTTTTTAAAGCACTTAGGCATCTAGCTTCCCCTTGTATACCTAATCTGTTTAGGAGCTTTGGTAAACACTTGTAGACACATAGCTTTAGGCACCTAAATACATTTAAAAATCAGGTCTCAAGTAACTTGCTGAAGGCCACCTACAAAGTTGCTACTGGAGCAGGGAATTGAACCAACACCTCCCCAGTCCGGGGTAGTACTGGACTCATCATTTTTTTTCTTTCTTCTCTAGCACTAGAGCCCTATTCATAACAAGGGCTCTTCATTAACCTCTTTGGTGAAGCCAGAACGGTGGCTTTGTTGGTCATAGTCACGTATTTACTAGTTGGGGATAGTTGCTGCAGTACTTTAAAAATGTTCATTACAGTTGCCTGACTCTACCCAAAGCCTGGGAATCAGTGATTGTTTTACCACTAAGTGGCTGAATCTCTGAGGTCAGGATTGAGGTCATTCAGTTACAGAGGACTGCAACTTTTACCATGTTTGGATAACATAGGTTTTTCATTTAACATACAATCACCTAAATAGCAAATGCAATTAAATTTTTATAGTATTGTACCAAAGGCAGAAGTTAGGCTAATTGCTTTATATAAAGTTTATAAAATCTTCCATTGAAAAAAAACCCAGTGAGTTGATTAAAACCACAGTAATATTTATATTTCAAAATATATTTTTCACTGTACTGAAGACCACATTTCTTCTATTTATAGTCTTCAGATCAACAGATGTTATGTTAAATGAATTACTCTGTTTCAACCACATTTACTGTACTCAGGATCAGTGGCTCAGTAAACTCTAGTAATATAGAAATATAGAAATTGTCATGCTGGCTCAGACATGAGATCCATCAAGTCCAAGAACCTTCCTTTTACTGTGGCCAATACCAGATACTTATGAGGAATGTGTAGGATCCCCACAGTACGAAGATGTGGGATAATTGCCTGTGCATTAGATTATATTCTGCTCTCTAATAGTTAGTGATTGGTTTAAACTCTGAATCATGAGGTTTGTAATTTCCTTCAAAAATGCTATCAGTAATTGTGTCAAACATGGATATTCTTGGTATCCAGTCCCCTTTTCAATTTTAAGTTCTTGGTTACAACTTTGTGGCAGTGGATTCCACAGATTAATAACATGCTGTGTGGGAAAATATTTCCTTTTACTACTTTTGAATTTCCCACCATTTAATTTCATTGTCTGCTCCCTTGTTCTTGTGTTACCAGTAATGGAGAACAGGATTTCTTAATGTACCTTTTCCATTCCACTCATTACTTTACATTTACTGTGTCTCCGGGCGAGCCATTTCTGCACAAATACTGGAGAGCTGCTAAGGGACAATGCCAGGACAAGAAAAGTCCCACAAAGACAGGAGAGCAAAAGAACACTGGCAGGTTTAAAGAGGAACACACACTCAGGAGTAGGAGAGGAATGATGTAGGGAGCAGGCTGAGACATTTCTGTAGAAATTAGACACCATCAAGGTTAGAGATAGGGACCCATCAGACAAAAATAAGTCTTCAGGAAGGATAGATATCTAAGCAGACTGGGTTTTGTTTTAAAATAATCCTTCTAAAATCCTTTTAAAATAATTTGTTCATACTGTTACAATAGGCAGTATTTTGTTTTTAAGAAGGCTGTCTGGCCACTGTACACTAGTGACAGACTTCTGAAAAGAAAAAACACAGTTGCTTGAACCAACTTGGATCTGCTTGGACCTGTTGGATCTGCCTTTTGGTACACAGGCGTGGTCTAGGATTGGGAGAATTGTGTAATTTTGCCCTGGGATAGTAAATGTACAAGTCTGACAGAGGTGCAGCTAGAGATGGAAAATCCTTTTTAATTAGTTAACCGGTTAAATATTATGTTTAACCAGTTAACTGATTAAACATGGATGGGTAGGCTGGAGCGCCCCTGCCTGTGGCATACCAGGTTAGGCCCGTTGTGGATGGAAACTGCTCCAGCCAAGCTGAAGCACCTCTACCCCCATGTGCCGAGCACTCCACACCCACAGCAGGCCCTGTAGGGCTGGAGCCAGCCCCCTGGCCATGGCAGATGGGAGGCTGCTCTAGCCCCCACCAGTTAAATGTAACAGGTAAGGGGATGATGCTTACTGGTTAACTATTCACATCCCTATGTGAAGCTAGACCTTCCACCATACTGGTAAGTAGCTTCTATCACATGATGGCAAAATCCTAAAATGCTTACTGAAAGAAGTGGAGGTTTTTCCTGAGCTTGTGTAAGGATATCAAGCCTGGGCCTTATGTACATTAGAGCAGAGAGAAAAGCCATTGCTGAAGCATTCTGCAACTATCAATCCTCACATACTTGATATTAGCAAGAGCTGTACCATTTGGGGGTTACCTATGTCATATCAGACTCAAGCTATTTTATGAACATATGAAAGTGTAGAGCAAGGAGTTGCTTGGCTTTAAAGAAGTGATAATGGGATTCTGAATTCTTCTAAGCTAATGCTTCTACTCTAAGTTTTCATATGTATGAAACTCTAAAGGCATATGTTCCAATACAGTACTGGGTTAGGCATATCTTCCCCTCAGCTGATGAGCATAAAGATTTTCTGACCAATCCTAGATAGTTCCTAAATATGCTAGTCTTGGACTCTTCTTCATCAGCTCCTTGGAGGACTATGTAGCTTGTTGAGATTTATTAACCTTGACATTCACATGGTATTTTTACCCCATAATTCAGTTCTAAATGTTTGAGGAAAACTGTTCATTACACGTCATGTTGTTACGATATAATCAACTACTTAATTTTCTCACAGGGCTGTAACTTACACTGCTGTAAGTATTCTGTAACAGAGTTTTGTAAAAGATTCAGTCTGATGAGATGAGTGGTATTTTTCAAATGCTTGTCCTAGATTGGTTTATCCAGGAGGTCCTAGAAAAAGGCATCACTTACAATGTATTTCCAAGACTTAATAGTAATAAAAATATCTGTACTATAGAAAATTGTATGTGTATTATATTATACTGAAAATCTGCACTGTGAAGTATGAACATAATTTTCTCACTTATGAGTTACTTTCCAGGTAGTGCACAAATCCCTTATGTGTCTGATGTTTTGGTTGTTCCTATTTTCATTTATATTTATTACAGTGCTTTGTCTCGGGAAAATATTTTGATTGGATGGTAAACATGCCACGGGGGTTGGTAATCAACACAAACCACACAGCTCAGCTGAAATTGCTGTTCAGCACTTTAAACTACCTACTTCATCTTACCACAATATAAAAAGGGGGAAAATCCCCCAAATTGAGACTCAGGACAAAAGCAGTATGCCAGCTCCAGGAATATTGCTTTTTTAAGATAATCACTCCATAGGGGAATGGCAGCATTTGGCTGCATTATACTCTTTTTTTTTTTTTTTTTTTTTTTTATAAATACCCAGGAGATATGTTTCTACTACAGCAATCACCCTGCCACCACTATATAGTATTCTGCTATACTGATATAACAGTAGATGTGACTGAAATAAATATCATTACCAGGAACTTGAGACAGTTGTGACTTGGTGCCTGGAAAGGGCCACACTTAGAATGTGGGACAGACCACAAGAATCAGGGTAGACAATCTCAAAAACTGGTGGTTTGTTCATTAATTGGATTCACCAAACCAGTAACAAAGAAGCTTCTGTAGCACTACACTGGCTTACTAGAACTCAAACAAGGTCCCCATAGGCATGCCAGCTGTTGGCTACCGTCTTAATATAGTGAGTGGTTATGAAAGACCCAGTTCACCATATCTGATGTTCTACCAATCTTAATGGTAGAATCTTACTTCTAGCTAATATATATATTTCAGGTCTTTCCCAGACAATCCTTAATAATTATCTAAAGATTTTATTAATACAGATTGCACCTCTATAAACCAGAAATCTCTGGTCCAGCAACATCTGTGGTCTGGTAGGGGCACAGGAGCCTGGCCAGATACAAGAGAGGGGAGGAGGGATGTTAAAATGCAGTTATTTTACTAATCAAATAGTAGAATTTTTATTGACTATTTGACTAGTCAATAGGGGAAGGCAACTGGCTCTGAGCTGGGACTAAACTGTTGCTGCAAACCTCCCTGGTTCTTACAGCATGTAAGAGCCGCAGTGAGGTTTGATTCCGGACCCGGCATGAGCAGGGACAGAGCTGAGCTGCCTGCCTCCCCAGCTCCTACTGCCTTTTAAACACAGAGCCTGTGTTAATAGAGCCCTGGTTTTTTTTGGGATGGGATGACCACAAGTGCATGCAGTATTCAAGGTGTGGGCATAACGTGGATTGACATAGTGGCATTATGATATTTTCTTTCCTTATCCCTGGCTCCTAATATTCTGTTTGCTTTTTTGGACTGCCACTGCATTAAGATTGTATTAACCTAGATTTTATATGTGGAAAGTTAGATTATGTTAATACATGAAATGTCTTTTATCATATTGTTCTGTTTGTGATGACTTTGTTGTTGCCCCCTTTTTCTGTACTGTGGCTTTAAATAAAAGTTTGTTTGTGGTTCATTATTCAGTAGATTGTTAAATTTTTTTGCAAATACAAATATGTTTTTCATTGGTCTCAAAAGGACTTTATTTCTGTGTTTTTATTGTTTTTTTCACAAAAACAGTTTATAAAGCGTCAGTTGAGCCATTATTGCATTTATCTCAGAAATTTCTTTAAATAAAACTGAAATAATTAATAGAGTAGTTCACAAAAGTACATGGGGAAAATGACACCTCCACCACATTTACATTGTGGCCCCTTGGGCACTATGTATCTGTCCCAGAACTCCTCTTCTGGCCTGACAAGTTCAGTCATCAGACTTGCAATATGAACAACAGGCATCTCTAACAGCATTATGCCAGGTATTAGCATTTTCTCTGAAATGCCTGGATGACAGCTTGCACTGCCAGGCAAGTCTCCGCTTCTCTGCTTTCCACCCGTCATTAAGTCTTTCTTCCGAAGTGTGTCAGATATTATGTGGAATACAACATGCAGTTATAATTATCAAAAGGTTTCTTCTTGCTGCTTCCAGTGTATTTCATAAATACCACTATCTGCCTTTCAAAGGTCTGAAGCACACTCAACCACCATTCTGCAGCCACCCAGGCAAGAGTTAAAATGTTCCTTCCTTTTGTCAAAGTAGTCTTCTGTGTGTTTTCTGTAGTTGATCTCCATAACCTGAAGTGACAATCTATGCACTGGTACTATTCTGCAGTGGTTATCACTGTCTGATCACATGATACATATACAGTCTGTTCATGTGAGTTGCATACTTTGAGTAACCTGAGGTGCATCAAAAAGTGGATTACACAAGCCTGAAATGTTCCTAGCTGCAGACTGAGAATATTATTTCTTGTCCTTCCTTCAATACACATGGAGAACAATTGATGCAGTTTCTTTATAATGGCACTTGCTGTATTTGCAGACTGTTAGCAGGTTCCCCCTTCGGTCTTCTTTTTTCAAGACTCAACATGACCAGTTTATCCTTTCCCTCACAGCTCAGATTTTATAAATCTTTTACCGTTTTTCTTGCTCTGCTCTGGACACTCGCCAGTACGGCTGCATCTTTCCTAATGTGTGGAGCCCAGAACTATATATACTATTCCAACACAAGACTCACGAATGTCAAGTAGAGTGGCACAATTGTCTCCCATATCTTACTTACAACACACTTGTTAGTACATCCCAGAATATTAGTCTTTTTGGTAACCGTGTCACATTATTGTCTCCTATTCCGTTAGTGATCTACCATAAACTTCAGATCCTTTTTTCAGCAATACTATTGATTAGCCAGTTATTCCTCCTTTTGTTTTGGTGCATCTGATTTTTCCATAAGTATAAAACATTACACCTGTCCTTATTGAACTTCATCTTGTTGATTTCAGACCCATTCTTCAATTTGTCTAGGTTGTTTTGAATTCTGATCCTGTCCTTCAAAGTAGTTGCAATCCCTCCCAGTTTGGGTCATCTGAAGATTTTATAAGCATACTGCAGTATTAAAGGCACTATGAAAATGTTGACTAGTACCAGACGCAGGAAAGGCCTCTATGGGACTCCATTATTTGTGTCCCGTCCCCCCCAGTTTGATAATGGAGCATTGATAACTGCTCTTTCAATAGAGTTTTTCAAACTTAACAGTAACAAGTCACAGGGACCAGATGGCATTCACCCAAGAGTTCTGAAAGAACTCAAATGTGGAATTGTGGAACTATTAACTATGGTTTGTAACCTATCTGTACCCAATATAGCTAATGTAATGCCAATATTTAAAAAGGGCTGTAGAGACGATCCCGGCAATTACAGACTGGTAAGTCTAACATCAGTACCGGGCAAATTAGTTGAAACAATAGTAAAGAATAAAATTGTCAGACACATAGAAGAACATAATTTGTTGGGAAAAAGTCAACATGATTTCTGTAAAGGGAAATCATGTTTTACTGATCTATTAGAGTTCTTTGAAGGGGTCAACAAACATATGGACAAGGGGGATCCAGTAAATATACTGTACTTAGATTTCCAAGAAGCCTTTGATAAGGTCCCTCACCAAAAGCTCTTACGTAAATTAAGTTGTCATGGGATAAGAGGGAAGATCATTTCATGGACTGAGAACTGGTTAAAAGACAGGGAACAAAGGGTAGGAATAAATGGTAAATTTTCAGAATGGGTCAGTTTTAGGACCAATCCTATTCAACTTACTCATAAATGGTCTGGAGAAAGGGGTAAACAGTGAGGTGGCAAAGTTTGCAGATGATACTAAACTGCTCAAGGTAGTTTAGACCAAAGCAGGCTGTGAAGAACTTCAAAAAGATCTCAACAAACTTAACTGATTGGGCAACAAAATGGCAAATGAAATTTAATGTGGATAAATGTAAAGTAAATTGGAAAAAAATAACCCCAACTATACATACAATATAATGGGGGCTAATTTAGCTACAACTAATAAGGAAAGAAGATCTTTGAGTCATCATGGATAGTTCTCTGAAGACGTCCATGCAGTGTGCAGCGGCAGTCAAAAAAGCAAACAGGGTGTTAGGAATAATTAAAAAAAGGATAGAGAATAAGACCGAGAATATCTTATTGTCCTTATATAAATCCATGGTACGCCCACATCTTGAATACGGCATACAGATATTGTCGTCTCATCTCAAAAAACATATACTGGCATTAGAAAAGGTTCAGAGAAGGGCAACTAAAATGATTAAGGGTTTGGAATGGGTCCCATATGAGGAGAGATTAAAGAGACTGGGACTTTTTGGCTTGGAAAAGAGGAGACTAAGGGGGGATATGATAGAGGTCTATAAAATAGTGAAGAAAGAAAAGTTATTTACTTGTTCCCATAATATAAGAACTAGGGGCTGCCAAATGAAACTAACGGGAAGCAGGTTTAAAACAAATAAAAGGAAGTTCTTCTTCATGTAACCCTTCTGCCAGGCCGAGTTAATAGCAGCAAGGGCTGGGTTCAATATCTAGGGGTCTCCTTCCAATAAGGTAATACAACACCGGCTCGAGCCCCCACCCAGTGACCTGGGAAATCTTACATACACCTCTGGATGCCTCAAAGAGGCAATTCTTCCCCTCTCGCAAGCACAGAGCCGCAGTAAAGCAGCAAACCTTTAATAACATGAGGTAACCCACATCAGCATTAACTTGGGAAAACACCACAACTCGGATTCATAGACCAAACATGAGCAAAGACCCTCCCCCCAGCCACGAATCCCCCAAAGTCCCAAAAGTCCAACATCCCAAAAGTCTCTGTCTCGGGTCAGGGCCGCCCCAGGGTTCAAAAGTTCACCAGGCAGGGTTTTACCATCCCAACCTGGATGGGCGGGGATTGATACACCTTACGTGGTCCGCCGATGGCTCCGCATCTCCGTAGGGTTCTGCCGCCGCCGTCAACGCGAGTCACTCTGCCACACTCCACCTGTTGTCCAGTGAGCCGCCTCAGCTATCCCCTGAACTGTCTGGCTCCGCCAGCCATCTCAGTCCATGACCCTGGCTGCCAGCTGGTTGCTCCTGCAGCTGCTCCACTGGCTGTCTGCTGCCGCTCCTACCGGCCTCAGGTCGTCCCTGCCAGCGGCTCTGCTGTCCACCTACGCTTGTTGGTTGTGCCTGCAAACCGCTCTGCTGTCCGCCTGCGCTTGCTGGTTGTCCCTGCAAACTGCTCTGCTAGTAGCTCAGCAGTATAACGCCAGGCTCCCCACAGCAATAGTGATTTCAGCTCTTCCACAGCATAGCACCAGGCTCCCCACAGAACACAGTGATTTCAGCTCTTCAGCAAGTTCAGCTCAATAGAGGAGCCTCGGTTCTAGTGCTCCACTGGCCCACAGAGAAGTCAGCGCTGCAGCTCACAACTAGATTCCAAATGGAATCCAAATTAGTTCTGATACTCCATAGTGGAGAGAACAGGGAGTGCAATCAGTGTTGTTTAGACCCTCAGACAGGCCCCTCCCCCCCCCCAGGTACAAAGATCTGTCCCCAAGCTTCTCTCAATTTGACTGGGTTTGGAACCCATGCCCCTTGTGTAGCGAGTGCTACTTAGTTTATGACGAATCCCTCTGTCATAAACAGTTCCACCATTCCATTGTCCTTGATTCGCCTAATCAGGGTGGTAACACTTTTATCCCCCCTGCCTCAATAACAGAGAGACTGGGGATCTGACAGCGGCCAAAGTGACCATTTGGGCTGCTGTGAGCACATACTAGATGGGGTGGGTGTGTCTATGCAAATTGGGATCAGCCCCTGAAGTCTCTTTGCACCACTCGCCACAGTTCACCACCAGATGTCAGAGTAGAACTTACCCTGACCCCGCTTACATCCACACAGCACATAGTCAATCTGTGGAACTCCTTGCTTGAGAAAGTTGTGAAGGCTATAACAGGGTTTAAAAGAGAACTAGATAAATTCATGGAGCTTAAGTCCATTAATGGCTATTAGCCAGTATGGGTAACGAATGGTGTCCCCAGCCTCTGTTTGTCAGAAGGTGGAGATGGATGGCAGGAAAGAGATCGCTTGATCATTACCTGTTCGATTCATTCCCTCTGGGACACCTGGCATTGGCCACTGTTGGCAGACAGAGTACTGGGCTGGATGGACCTTTGGTCTGACCCAGTATGGCCATTCTTATATTCTTATGTATGTTTTTAACCATTTGTATTGCCATTTTATTGTATTTTAATCTAGATCATGTCTCCCTAGTTTGTTTATGAGAATGTCATGTGGGACTGTGTTAAAAGCCTCACTAAAATCAAGATAAATCATGTCTACAGTTTTCCCCCATTCACTAGGCTAGTAACACTGTCAGAAAAGGAAATTAGGTTGTTTTCAATAAATCGATGCTGGCTGTTATTTATTACCCTATTACCCTCTAGGTACTTACAAATTGATTGTTTAAAAAATTATTCCTGTTCCTTTCCATGTATCAAAATTACGCTGCATAGCTATAATTCCCTGGGTCCTCTTTGTTCTCCTTTTTAGAGATCAGTATTATGTTTGCTGTGCTCCTGTCCTATGGAACTTCTACCTCCTAAGTTCTCAAAGGTGATCACTAACAGTTCCAAGATTGCTTCAGCTATTTCCGTAAGTAGAATCAAAGACTCATAGAATACTAGGACTGGAAGGGACCTTGAGAGATCGAGTCCAGTCCCCTGCCCCCATGGCAGGACCAAATACTGTCTAGACCATCCCTGATAGACATTTATCTAAGTAGACTAAGATGAGTTTCATCAGGCCCTCTTGACTTGAATATATCTAATTTATCCAAACATTCTTTAACTTGAAGCAAAATGCAGGACAATGTAGCACTTTAAAGACTAACAAGATGGTTTATTAGATGATGAGCTTTCGTGGGCCAGACCCACTTCCTCAGATCAAATAGTGGAAGAAAATAGTCACAACCATATATACCAAAGGATACAATTAGAAAAAAATGAACACATATGAAAAGGACACATCACATTTCAGAACAGGAGGGAGATGCGGGGGGGGGAGGAAGGAAGGTAAGTGTCTGTGAATTGATAATATTAGAGGTGGGGAGAGTGGGATGTTTGTGAGTTAATGGTATTAGAGGTGATAATTGGGGAAGCTATCTTGGTAATGGGTAAGATAGTTCGAGTGTTTGTTCATTCCTTTTTGGAGAGTGTCGAATTTTAACATGAATGACAGTTCAGAGGATTCCCTTTCAAGTGCAGATGTAAAAGGTCTTTGTAGCAGAATGCAGGTGGTTAAGTCATTGAGAGAGTGTCCTTTCTGGTTAAAATGGCAAGAAACTGTTTTTTCTTTGTGATCTTGTCTGATATCTGTTTTGTGGGCATTAATCCTTTGGCGAAGTGTCTGAGATGTTTGTCCAATGTACATAGCAGACGGACACTTTCGGCACATGATAGCATAGATTATATCTATAGACTAACACGGCTACATTTCTATCACTATTCTTTAACTTGTTCTTCCCTAGTGTGTTCCTTCCCCTTAAATTAACCTTTTAAGTGAAGACAGAAGCAAAATAGGCATTCAAAACCTCAGCCTTCTTGATGTCTGTTATTATCTCTCTTTCCCCTATAAGTAGTGGGCTTACTTTCAACTTTCTCTCTTAGTCTAATGTATTTATAGACTGTCATCTACTTGCCTTTTAAGTCCATTGCTGGATATAATTCATTGTGTGCTTTAACCCAATATGAATGTGCTTGAATGCTTTCTTGTTTTACAATATCAATATTTTACAAACCACAGCCATTTTAACCTAGAGTTGTATAATAGCTTTAAAAGTTGTTAATCTTTATTCTTTCTCACCAATCCTCCATACAAAAAAGCAGGCTGGGTCATTATAGCCATTCTTGCTGCATTAAAATGTGCAGAACTTCTATTCAGTAACTGATGATTATACAGACTAATAATAGTACTTCTAGTGTAGATGACTAGTTTACTACGTCACCTGAATCTTCATGTGGTGTATTTATTGTTGGATGCCTCACGTATTCTTTTTCTTCAACATTACCAAATTAGGGCCAAATCTGAGGGCTGGTAGAAGAAGCATTGACAGCTTCCCTTGTAAATTCTTTCCAACCTTTGTGAAAAATGGAATTTGACCTTTCACAGTTAGGATGATTTCTGTCACCTACACATTTTTGCAATGATGGATTTGCACTGTGGTTTCAAAGAAAAATTGGCTGGGTCGATCCTGTGTGCTCTTTTGAAATTTGAATTCTGGTTATTTTTGTGTGAGAAAGCATATATAAAATGCAGAAGTTAATTGTGCCCAATACAGTAAAAGTTGCAAAATGGTTTGTTAGCTTGTTTTCACTATGCATTAGTCTGTTTTTGAAGCTAGTACCTGGGGAGTAAAACTTCACCTGAAAGACTATTAACTATATTTCTGGATAGCTGGAACAAAATCATTTCAGTTAGTATGAGTGTATATGATGTATCTATAACATTGTATAATATATATATAAAAGTTCTTCTGCTGGACACATTTTCATATGGGTCCTGCATATATCTAGTTGAAACATTCTAATATAAATGCTGCCTTAAAGGAAGTACTTCACATTTAAAAATTATATTTCTTGATGAAGATATTTTACCTCTGTGTCGCAGCACCCAAAATTACTGTAATGGGCAGAGATGAAAGACAAATATGGCTTTTGCAATAGAAACTTTGAGGAGACCATGGTGTGCATATGGAGACTCATAATAATAAATTAAGCATAAAGAAATATCCTCTTAATTGACGTATTGTTCAACTATACTATTTCTAGTTGATATGTGATTTTTAAAGTTCAGTAGAAACATGTAGCATTTTGTATTTCAGTTTTCTTGGATTAAATGTGTATCAATATATTATTCAAAAGGTATCCTATAAAACATATAGTACATATGCTGTTACATAATACTAGTATGTGTTTCCTACTTTTTGTAATTTCCACATTAATTATGTGCTGACTTTTTCATTTAATATTTATGCATGTACATATTGTCAGTAACTTTGTCTTACATGAAACATGTAATTGGTAGAAGCATGCTTTGTTCTTAGTAATGCTGATTCATCATGCTTTTAAAGTTACCAGCGAATCCACAAATGTTTAATATTTTGGGGATTGGCCAAGTGTAGAACTGTACATGAAGTTGTGGATGGCTTCTGGCCTTTAGATAGTGGGCCTTGACCAGAGCTCTGGAGGGGACAAAACATCCATTTCTGCCCAATTCTCCACGTTTTCTGTCCCTTTCCTGATATAATACTTCCCATTGCTTGCTACTTCCTGATCTCTTTGATCTCTTTCTTGGGCCAGAAAGGCACTAGAAGGACAGAGGCAGGGTCACAGTGTAAGAGTAAGCAGGCGGGAAAAAGTAGCTTGGATCTGGCTGTGTGAAATCCTACATGGACAGTCCAGGATGCGAGTCTTCCAGGATTCAGATAGGGGCTCTAGAAAGAGGGGTGAAAAGAGCTGAGGGAAGCAAAGTGCCAACTTCAGTTAGCAACTTCAGTTTAGCTACTTTATTTGTGTATAGTCTAATACTACTTTTCCTGTGGCAAAAATAGTATGTTACCATTCAACTTGTAATCAAAAGTTTGTATCCTAATGTGTAAGAACAAGGAGGGAGGGCAAATTAAGATTGCTTAGGCAACCTTCATTGTGGCATTTTCTAACTTTGCAACCTTACTAATGATTGTATAATTTTTGGTATGTAATCTCGAACCTCTTTTTCAAAAGAAAAGACTAACCAATTCTGTTACATGCTACTTTAACAACTCCCTCCTCCTCCATTATGTGCCATTCATTCATAGAGTTTGAGTCCTGAACCTTCACAACTACCACACAATTTAAGCTGCAGATCTAATTACATTAGCTGGCAGCAGAAACAATTACAGACACCCAGGGGAATGAGCCTGTGATGCCATGTGCTGGGATTGAGGATATGGTAGGGAAGAGCCTGTCTTATCCTTTTTTTTACCCTCCACAAACCCTAAGAGGTCGGGGAAACTCCTTCACTATGTGGTAACCCAGAGAGATGGGGGAGAAGATGAATCCATTAACTAAAGTGATACATATTTCTTGCATTGGTCTTCTGCACAGAGATGAATTCACCCATAGTGCAGATAATAATAATAATAATTATATTGTGGCTCAGGATGGGTGGAATTCATTCCAACTGGACACCATGCAAAATATGTGGGTTTCATGTGGACGAATATGCAATTCCCTTCTCCCTGAGTCCCCACCCATCCCCTGTGCTGGTCAGTTGCTATTCCAGAAATAGCCGATGAGCCACTTACATGGAGTAGTGGAGGTTTCAGGTTAGTGCATACCAACTTCTCCATAATTAATTTGCATGCACAATTAGACATATACATGAAATATGCTGAGTTTTGTGTAAATAAAACACAATAGGAGGTGGTTGATATAATGTGGTGTTTTAACATGTTAAAAGCTTGACATATGTAGCATATAATTTTAGTTTTTGCCTTAGTCACACAAGCAGCATCTACCCTCCCTAACTTAGGATAATAATTTAGTTAGTTACCACTTCATCTTCGTGCTGTTAATAATCATACATTACTCTTCATGTAGTTCTTTTTCTGAGCCAGATTTCGGAGTTCTTTGTAAAGGAGGGGAAATACCAATACAGTGTCCCCATTTTCCAGATGGAAAAACTTAAGGCATAGAATTTAGTGGCAGTTAAAGTTCTCTGAGCAGGTCAGTAGTAGAGCCCAGGTTTAGAACCCAGCTTACTTAAGGATCAGTTAAGGGCTCTAGCCAATAGGACAACTGCCTGTGATGTGGAGTCGCTCTTAACCAAGACTTGTGTTAATTGATCTATTTTTCCCTTAAAATCCCTAGCTCCAGATGTTATGATCGTAAGAATCTCATCTTTTAGATTTTTTTTCAAAAAAATTAAGTTTCAACCCTTGAGAGTCATGTTTTCAAGATTTTGTAATGGGCTCTTAAAGGCCCAGAAACCAGAAAGAAAATTAAAAGCACCCCCAAAGTTTTGTTTTGTTTTATTTTTATTTTATTGTATTTTATTTTATTATTTTGGGGTCTGAGTCAGAGTTTTTAATGCATAGGGTTCCACAACATTTCTCTCTCTCTCACCTTGTGTGTGTGTGTGTGTGTGCGCATTCAGCTCATTATATATAATACATTTTATTTATGTGCTAGCGGTGGCTGCTGATGGTAAATGTACTGGAAGCTGGTAGGTCTTTGCAGTTAATGAAAACTATGATGTAGTTTAATGCATCTGATACAGAATGGATTACGTTGTGGAGAATATGGGTGGTCCTGTAAAGCAGAGATGGGAAACCTTTTTTGGGTTGGGGGCTGCTGACCACTGAAAAATCAGTTGGGGGCCGCATACAAGTGAAAAGCAAAGTGACAAGGCCCTGACTGAGAAGGAGAAAGACACTCTCCACATTCCCCTTGCACACCAGAGCCTAGTAGATTTTGTGTGCTCCAGCCCTGTGGCTGGGTGGTTAGTGTGCCAGTGCGAGCTCCCCAAAGCTGAGTCTCAGGGGTGAATCCAGATAAGCCGGGGGCCAGACGCGGCCCCCCAGGCCTGAGGTTCCCCACCCATGCTGTAAAGGGAAGGAAATCATAGCCTGACTTGAGTAGCTATGTTTAAAGGGGACCATCTTCGTGCTGTTTCTAGAGAGGATAGGGAGAAAGAAAGGAGAAATCACTTGATTCATGAGAAAAATTCAAGCAAAGTGGAGAGAGTTCCTTACCACTGATCTTCACATTTCTTCAGCCCCCAAAACTATTAAGTCAAACATGTTCCTCTTGTTATTGAGTGTAGCAATAGTGATCCCAACATTGTAACAATTCTGTAGTACTGTTCTTATTCCCAGCATCAGTAACAAAGTACGGGTTCCCTGTCTGATAACCTGGAGTAGCTAATTATATGAATTCATGCATATATTTAAATTTAAAATGCAAGTCTTCCTGAAGGTGGTGTGGCAACTCATATATGTTTAAAGTAAAAGCATACGTAGGTAGGATAGAGGCTTTAAGCTAAAAGAAATGGCCATGCAGCTAAAGTGATTAGTTAAGAATTAGAGAAGGAAAGGATACATTTTTGGTGCAGTGTAGAAGGAAGAATTTAGCAGCAGTGCTCTGATTAAGGTTTAATGAGCTATGAGGCTAAGCCACCATTCTGAATGTTTACCATAATGAAGATAGTACATTTTACTAGAGATTTTGGGTCTACTGTATATATTTAGTGGCTGTATGCCTAATCTATTACATACTGTTTCTGTATAAAATTTAATTATTTCAGTATCATAAATATAATAAATACAAATAAAATAAAATATTCAGACTATTTGTGGGGTCTGGAGGAAAACATCCTACAATTTTTGATTGGTAAACAAGAGCTCTCGGTGTGTTCCTATGGAAAAAATATCAAACGGGGAATTTGGAACTATTTTGGGGGAGAGTTATTTGAAAAGATATATGCTTATATTACAAGAAGAGTGCTTATGTATGTACTATACTTTATTGACATTCAAGTAAGGCTGCCCATCACAAAATGTTGCAAAAATTCATTTCTACACAATATTTAGGAAAGTATTTTAATTTTTTATCTCTAAACAGTGAATTTGATTGTGTGCTTGTGTGGCTCAGAGGCCTCTATATGAAAAATAGCTTGTTTCTATTTTCTATCAAAAAACAAATGGTTTAATACATAGTAAGCTGCTTAGGGATTTCTCCTTTTTAAAGCTTTCAAGACTGATTTAGTCTCCAAGGAAATAATTTCAGCTGCATCTCACACTTGTTCTCACTTGCTGCCAAGGTATCTAGCAAGTGAATTAAGGTGATACTGTAGATTAATTGGTTGAAGGAAAACATAATATTTTCAGTACAACTCCCAGATTCTTTACCCTATCTTTCACACAAACAAACCATGCAAGTACAAAACAGTATTCAAGCCATCTGTCTTGGAGGCACTGTTTTGCTGTTTCTTGCAGAACACAAAGCTATAGTTTGGGGGTGCTTTTGTTTGCTTGCTTGCTTAAAGAGAAGCTATACTGTATTTGAAATCTTTTTTCGAATTGTTTGCCCTCTGAAAATGTTGTCTTTCCCCCCCTCTCCCCACATCTATATGTACGGATTTGTGTCTATGATAAGTTCCTGAACTCACAATGGCTGGGAAAAAAAGATGTTGTAAGTCAAACACATTTCTCTAGTGGGAAAAAAATTAGCAAAAATACTGTTATTTTAACTACCATGGGAGAATTGTTTAATAGGCACTGTATTATGCTTTCATTTCCCACGTTCAACTCTCCAAATCAATGAACATTTTTTCTACTTTGAGATGCCTTTTATGGGTTGACATAAGATGGTATAATTATTCTAGGATTCTTTTTGCCTTTTATATTCCCTCTTTTTTATTAACTGTGTAGTTGTTTTTCATTGCTTTTTGGCATGCAGAGTAAAAGTGTCCTAAATTTGCTTTTATGGGGTCCTTGGATTGAGCCAGTGGTTAGATTCAGGTCACATTCATTTAGTACTTCAGTAAGCAAAGTAATGGAATGCAGGCGTTATCCTACAGACAGTATACCCCACAAATTCTAATTGAAGTTGTTGCAGAAATGCAGCATTGAAGTCGTCTATTTCTTAAAAATGTCAGGTCACACATTGGTCCTCTGACAAGTATGATGGCATAGAGGTAAAGAATGCCTAATGCTACAGCATCAGCTACAGACATTACTGGTAACTGCAGGGTAGATTGATTTAAATTAAGTTAATTTAAATCACCAAGTAGAATGCCTTGATTTAAATCTGCCTTTCCATTTGTACTTTAGTTCTTTTTTAAAGAAAGGTGCATTTACACAGATTGATGTAAACAATAAAACGTTCACGTACCACAAAATAGAGCCTCTGCATTAGATTTGACACGTCTTTCCTACCTATATATACTGTAACTCAGTACATTTATTGAAGTAATTATATAGCTCGTTATTATTAGATAAAGTGTAAATTTTTAGTATGTTAGAAAATGGTGAGTAACATACTAAATTACAGGGTAATTAAGTTTTTGTTCATGACTGGTGTAAAGTTGTGGGACGGTAACTGGAGTTTGTTTAATCACACAAAACAGTATATAATATTAATTTTTATTAAACAAAACAACCATTTCCCATTGACAGTTAACTGCTTTATTTCAGAAACTGAGGGATTAACTGTAGTCAATGAAGTAAACTGATCATTTCAGAGCAGTCTGGGAAAATTTTCCAAAAGTGAAAGTGACTGAAGTTTAAGTTCCTGCTTGGAAATTAGACAACAATCTGCTAATTTTCTTACAGTGTCTTCAAACTTTTATAACTAGCGGATCTCATCTCTTCCCTCCTTGTTTTTATTCATAGACTGGAAGACAATTGCCTGGTGTTGAAATCAACACTAGAGGCTGCAGTCTGAAGACTGGTGTTCCTTCTTTCCATAGTGTCTTGTTGTAATTCACGTTCTGGTTGTGTACTCTTCTCCTTCTCTCTGGGTACATAGCTTCTCTTCCCCAATCCCTAGAAAAACTATGGCATTCTAAGACCGTTCTCTATTTGTAGATGTTAATGATTTTTGTGATGCACTAAAGCAGTGCTTGAGCTAAAATATTGTGAGAATTTTATTCTTCTAATCCATTTTGGGGTAAAATTCTTTAATATTGGGTTAAAATACACCTCAAGTCTAACACAAGTCAAGTCAGTATTGTGTTTTCCTCTTCTGTCAGTTGAAAAATAAAGGTACATGGATTTGCATCATTTTCTTTCACAACAGCGCATTCTTATTATGACTTCCATATTAGGCAATGAGAACGATGTAAACACATGGTTACTGTAGCTGATGAAAAAGAGGCAGATGCAAGTCACATGCAGACAGAATATTTCATGGATGAAGCATGACATTCCACCTACAGGGCTGGCTATAAATGTTAAAAGATAATATATGCATGATACAGGACATTCAGGAACTTCACACACAGCTTGGTTTTAAGTTGCTTTGAAGGCACATTGAAATGCAGTGTCCCTGGCAGCATCTTGAATGGATGCTGCTGTAGCATTCACATGGGGAGAAAGGTTTACTCCTGTGTGTGCGAAAAATGCTGCCACAGAGGTAAGAACAAACAGTGTGATCGACTTATTCCTTTGCCACTCTCAACATTTAGATACAAATATTATTATCCCTTAAGATATGATTTACTGTAGCTTTATAATTATGTTGGGCAGTTCTGGTAGAGAGGGCAGAGTCACAGAAATCCTATGGCACCTTATAGACTAACAGATTTATTGGAGCATAAGCTTTTGTGGGCAAAGACCCACTTCGTCAGATGCATGTAGTGGAAATTCCAGAGGCACTACATGCATCTGATGCAGTGGGTCTTTGCCCACGAAAGCTTATGCTCCAATAAATCTGTTAGTCTATAAGGTGCCACAGGATTCCTCATTGCTTTTGCAAATTCAGACTAACATGGCCACCCCTCTGATACTTGACAGAAATCTTAGTTTGAGTAATTCCCCAGAAGTTCAAAGCTTCTCTCCTTATCATAACTTCTCCTTGCCCATGGAATGTGCTGCTCAATGGGAGTCCTGACACAACTCAATATGGTGCTCGTCCTCTCTTCCTACAGAGACCTTTTGGATGTTTCTGTCATCCCAGATATTCTTATAAACTGTGTATCCCTTTGGGCAATCCATCACTCGAGTAGCAGCACATACTTTATCAGTGGGAGACTGTCTCAAAAATAAATACCTCTGAGTCATATATGAGATTTTGGTGATGGAGCATATTCTCATATGAAAATTGAGTTAATGGCAAATTGCAGTTTTAAAATGATTTTGTGTGAGTTACCCAAGTGCCAAAAAAAACCTACCTAAATTCTCAACTTTTGATAAACAGAGGGTTTCTGCTGCTTGGATAACTTAAACATGAGTGCAGTTAGATTGGATTTCTCTCCTTTTTCTTTTTTTTTAAGTAATCACATTTTGAGAGAAAAAATCATGAGACATTTCAGCCCAAAAGGTAGCTTTTCCAAGGAAAGTATAAGCATCTCATATGGGGGACTTTCAATAGAAATGCCTTCAACTTAACAATAACTGCAATGTTGCTCCTGTAATCATCTGCATGCAAACACACCTCTGAAAGTAGCAGATGAGACTGTGTGTGTTTTGTTGAATTTTTTAGAGTAATGTGGCTATATTAATCTTGAATGCAGTTTGTTATATCAGATACTCTGTTATTCAAAAACATTAGCTTAGCTTTTAATTTAGAGTATAGTTGTGGTTAACCTGCATTATTTTGTGTCAGTAAGCTCATGCAAATTCTCACTTTAGATGACATCTTGTCATATGCTTTGACATTGCAGTTATGTCTTCATATTTCTAAGTAATTGGTGAACTTTTACAGCATATATGATTGGGCATTGCCAAAGGGTTATGCTGATATTGAGCCAAATTGATTCAGTCTGTAACTCCATTGACCTTATTGGAATTACACCGGATACGAATTCACAATTTTCTTTGGTCGCTTGATTTTTCCAGGCATAGATACAGGAAGGAATAGGGTGGACATATATGATATCTTCTTTGCCTTTCCCATGATTCATTTTCCTAGTAAATGACTTTCATTGAAGGAAATGATATAATTTAGCAACTCCCTGGCACAGTTCTTCATGCAAACAAAACACATGGGAGTGGGGGAAGGGAGATGACACAACTTTGCCTATTATATCCCTGACAGCATTGTTTTCACTAACCATGTCTGTGATCTGAAAACATAATAGGGCCACTGTGATTGATGCATCAGGGGAGAAGGGATGGGAAGCTTTTGAAAAAGGATGGCAGTGACCAAATAACATTTAATAGCCTGGGTATTGTTTGCATTCTACTGAATATTTTATAAAGGTCATGATAATTTTCAAATAACCAATCAACCCCATGTCCCTGAAATAGCAAACAATCAACCCCTTCACATAATACAGTAGTTAGTATGGTGTACTGTACTGTGGGTGAACTGAGGACATTGAGAGTGGAATACGCAAATGTTGATCTTACTGTTTTGTTTCTTAAGCTAAAACCATTCATTACAGAACTGACATCATATGGCATAGTTGATTGGAACAGAGATTGTTTCAGGCCTTCCTTTACTGAGGCTTGGTCAACACTAGAAAATTAAGTTGGCGCAATTAAACGTTGGGCTGAGAAAAATTCACTGAGTGGAGTTGTCAAGTCAACCTGACACTGAGTATAGATAGTGTTAGGCTCTGGAGGCACTCCACACTTGAAAGACTACACCTGTGTTGCTGTCTTGGGCTTTGATCTGGCCTGCGAGGCAATTCTATACCTCAGCCACTCCACACCCTGTGCTGCCACTGGAGAGGAGGCAGCGCTGTGGCTCGGGCTCCTCAACAGGGCCAGCCCCAGAAGCTGGAGGTGCTTAGCTGCCATGGTGCCTCTGGGCCAGCCCCGGGCTGCGGTGCCTCAGGAGCAGCCCGGGACCACCTAGCCACAGCAGTGGTCTGTGGCCATGGTGCCTCCGGGGCAGCCCCAAGCTGTGTAGCCACAGCAGTTGTGCCTGCGGGGACAGTCCCAAGCGCCTCTTGTGGCCACAGTGGGTCTGGCTGCGTGGCTGCGGAAGTGGTGCCTCTGGGGTGGCCTGTGGCCGCAGTGTCTTGGGGCCAGCCCCGGATCACATGGCCACATCCGCGGTATCTCCGGTCTCCAGGACCTCCCTCCGGGGCAGCCAGGACAACATGGCTGCAGCCATTGCTGCAAGGGGGCACGAAGCCAGGTAAGGTTCCCCCTCATGCCCAGACCCCCCACCTGCACCCTAATCCCATCGCTTCCTTCCCCCCCCCCCCCGCAAGACCTAGCATCCCCTGCTTGCTCCGACACCCTACCTTGTTCTTGTACCCTCTCTCCTGGCCACACACTGCACTCTCCCTTGTTCCTGCTCCCTCCACCTGGCCAGACACCCTACTCCCAGCCTGCTTCTCCCAGCCTGCACCTACCTCCTATATCTTGCACCCCATCCCTATCCTACTTGCTCGCAGCCCTGTCTCATGCACTGTACCCCTCATTTTTGTCTCTATCCCAGAGCCTAAGGAGGTCCATAAAATCCACTAAGTCCAGAACCCCAGAAAAGTAAATCGGATCTATGGGAAGCCCTGAACCTCAGGTTTCCCCTTCCCTCCCCCTCACCATGTGAGTTTGTGGCACTAGAGGAGTGAGGTGTCTCAGTTGGGGCCACATCAGTGATGGTTGGGGGGTTTGGAGGATTTTTTTTGCTTCTCACTTGTGTGATCCCCAAATGATTTTTTTTGTGCATCAGTGACTCCTAACCCAAAAAGGGTTGCCTACCCCTTCCATAAATAAAGAATACATTGAAACCTTTTGTGTTGGACATAGTTTATCAAATTGCATTTTAAATATTAACATGAGAACGTTAAAACACTTAATCTGTTCCATAATTTAAATTAAACTATTCTTACTAGCTGCAGCTGGTTCAGAAAATAAGGTCACCGTACCCAACAGGGCAGTTCTCAAGCCCGCCCCTTCTGGCCCTTCCTGGTCGACCCGCGGCCACTTCCAAAATTTGTGAAGTGGCTCCCCCCTTCCAAAATTATTGCCCACCCCTGTGCTATAGCATTTCAAGAGAAGACATATCCTTACTCTTCAGGAGTCAGTACAGTATTGTGCTGTATTAGGGATGTAAGTGAGTAGTCAGCTAGTCAACTGGATTTTAAAGATCATTGCTGCACCCATGGGGGGGGATTTTGCCCCACAAGTTGGTACAAAGTGGGTCATGTGAGGTGTCAGCTAAGAGCTTGTGTTTTACTGATTCTGGATATGTTATTCATGTACTTGTATGATATCTGTAGGCAGAGCTATAAATATGTACTCTGTGCTTATGCTGGAAAATTCTCTGTCTTGAGGCACAGCAATGGGCTAGGAATGTTCGTTCAGTGTCTATGCTAATCAGCGAGGATCCAAGGACTATAGATTTCTAAGTGCCAAAGACACATCTGAGGAATGTGTCTGGATACCTGCAGACCAGCCAGAAGAATGATTGCTGGCTTGGGACACAAGGATAGGTCATTGGGCCATGTGATCTGCTCCAGCTTGGGAGAGACCAGGGATGCATATAAAATGCCATGTGGTAAGCTCCTTCTTGTCTTCAGTTCAGCTACTGATTCCAGATGCAGCTTTGCGAGGAACAGCGAACCAGAAAAAACTGTTGATCCATCCTGACATAGGATATACACCAGCGACTTTTAAGATAGCAGTTTATAACTTCTCTGCTAAGAGCATGTATCAAAACTGGGTGATTCGATGCATGTAATATATTTTCGTTAACAACCTTACTCTCATGCTTTTCTTTCGTTTAGTAATAAATCTTAAAATTTTAGATTCTAAAGGATTGGCTCAGCGTGATCCTGTGAGTAAGATCCAGAGTGTAAATTGACTGAGACCTGTGGCTGGTTTCTTGGGACTGGAAGAACCCATTCGGGGTAGGTGAGATTGGGTTCTATAACCCCTCACCTGTATGTTAGGCCCAGGGCTGATTGCAGCACAGAGGGAGCCGATGAACCCGAGTCTAGTCTCAAGTCGAATCACCTAGGTGACTTAAGTCGGACTTGAGTTCAAGTCATGGGACTCGAGTCAACAACTCTGCTTCTTTGTGACATACAGGCACAGATCATGGTAGGTCATGGGTATGAAGCTGCACTGTCTTAAAAGGAGCACTAGGAGATGTGCTGACCCTGTTAGTCCATGTCGTAGGAAGAAGAGAAAGGGTATGTCTACACTAGCCCCCTAGTTAGAACTAGGGAGGCTAATGAGGGCGATCGGAATTGCAAATGAAGCGCGGGATTTAAATATCCCGCGCTTCATTAGCATGTTCCCAGGCGGTCGTCATTTTGGAAACTGACTAGCCTGGAATAATTGACCGCGTCTACACGTGGCAGTGAAACGGGAGTTCGAAATAAACCCCTTAACTCGAATTAGTTGTTAAACCTCATTCCACGAGGAGTATCAGCTAATTCAAGTTAGGAGTTTACTTCAAACTCCCGTTTCACCGCCGCGTGTAGACGCGGGCGGTTACTCCGAGCTAGTCATTTTCCAAAATGTCGACCACCTGGGAACATGCTAATGAAGCGTGGGATATTTAAATCCCGCGCTTCATTTGCAATTTTGGTCGCCCTCATTAGCCTCCCTAGTTCGAACTAGGGGGCTAGTGTAGATGTACCCAAAGAGATAGAGCCATCACTCAGTTTCCTTTAGAGCTCTATATGCTGCTGGATGATTTAGGCTGGAACAGTCCCTAGTGCTGTCCCGGCCCCATAAAAGACTTATACAAAGACTTTTTGTGCCCTCTTTGCTCTGTTGTTCAGAATCTGGCCCTATGATACTGACAGGCGGCCAACACTTGGTGTATTCTACTATAAATACATGTGTTTATTCCTGAGGTTTATATAGCCTTGATTTTTCACTGGTACTGTGTACATCTAAATGTAAATGGTTACCAAAGAAGGGTGGTTCTCCCTGTATTGAGCTCCATTACCTGCTGTATTTTAGAGGCAGTATGGAAAAAAGTCCAGATGCTGAAAAAACCTCCTGTCTTAATTTTAAACATTGCAATGAATCTTGGGTGTGCTTAAATAAACTGTCAAATTCAGTAAGCCTGTCAAATAGAGCAAGTTCACTTGAATTATTTTCCCAAGTAAAAATGTTGTATATGTTATTTAGTTATGGCCTATATCAGAGGGCAAGCAATATGAGCCAAATTCTGCTCTCAGTTACACTGGTGTAAACTTGAAATGAAATAATGCTGAAAGTTCAGGGAGTCACTCTGGATTTACATCTGTGTAACAAAATTTGGCACAGTCTCTTTTTTCAGACTGTGCAAAACCATGCTGATACTATTAAGTTTAACACACTAACATAAATACAGAACAGGAATGAATCTCACATTACTTTCACATTCTTTTCTAAAAATCTTGAGCAACAATAATAGTTATGAAACAGTTTTTTGAAAATGAAAATAGCAATGCATCCATTTTTTTTGGTAACCCACTTCAAGTTTTGGGATTTAACACATTTAGCTGCTCCTATAAAGCATGGCTCAGGTTCCTCCCTGATGTTAGCTAATCAGAGCAAATTCTCCAGCCTTGGGTTGGGTCTATGTTCTTTGTTGCAGTGCCATTCCTGGTGCCTCTACCCAAGGTGACACCTGTGCACAGGACACAAGCAGTGCTATCCTTTGGGAAAACAACTAATGCTATTACTCTTAAGAAATATGGGGATGGATCACTTGATGATTACCTGTTCGGTTCATTCTTTCTGGGGCATCTGGCATTGGCCACTGTCAAAAGATAGCATACTGGTCTAGATGGACCTTTGGTCTGACTTAATACAGCCACTCTTTATGTTCTTGCGTTCTATATGGCCCAGTATACAATAAACTTCAATAATACAAATCCCAAATGAAAAGCCACAGCCAAAAATCGCAATGTAACATATGGGGGCTTTATTGCCAACAGGGTCTAGGGAAGCAAAGGACTAAAATGACCAATAATTGCAAAACCACTAAGAGTCCCTAAACGGGACCGACACATGGTCGGATTACGGAATATGTCGGATGATACAGACTCTACTGGAGAGAGCAACGGAACAGCTGATGCCGCTCCTGCCAGGGAGGAAGTCCTTGCAGAAGAGCCACATCAGCTGTTCCGTTGCTCTCTAGGAACATCTGCTGCTGCTGCTGCCAGGACATCCCCCGCAGGAGCAGCATCAGCTGTCCCCTTGCTCTCTAGGAGAAGCTGCTGCTGCTGCCGCTCCTGTCTGGAAGCATCCTGATGGCAGTGGCAGCTTCTCCTAGAAAGCAAGGGAACAGCTGATGCCGCTGCTGATGTGCCAGCAGCAGTGGCAGCAGCAGTAGCTTCTCCTAGAGGGTGACGGGGCAGCAAGCGGGGCCGTTCTCTCGGCCCGTGCTGTATCCAACCCTGCAGCTCCCGGGGACAAAGTCCCCGGGAGCTGCAGGGTCGGATGAAGCGGAGTGTCAGATTACCATGTGTCGGTTAATCTGGACTACACTGTAATCCAAATTTTCCATCTCCCCATGTTCACAACTATAACATAAATATCAGCTCTCTTACTGGCATCTTTTCAGGCAGATGGAATGTGCAAAATAAATTCACAGATGGGCGTGGTAGCTTTGCAGGCAATATTAGCTTAAAGGAAAACCCTCACAGTATTTTCACTCCGGAGTAGGACAGGATCTTCTCTTGTTTTCCTGACCTGAAGTCCCATGGAGATCTCAGCTGGCTCTTAGTGGCCAGTGCCATATTGGATCTCTGCTGTTCTTGCCACTTTTCTCTACAGAGCTGAACCTGCCTGTCCTATGTATTAGATCACTCAATAGTTCAGAGACTACTTTTGTGGGAAGCAGGAGTGAACCAGAGACTCCTGGAGGTGTTCTGCTTCTCTCTGAGCCCCAAAATGAAATGAGCTCTTTTGTCTCTGGGTCATCTCCGACCGATCGGAGCAATCCTGAATCCTCACTGGCTCAGTAAATAGTCTGTAGACATCACCCCATCCAAAGCCTCACCATTGGTTTTTGCAGGAGTTTCCGGTCTATGCTGTCCCTGCCCAAGACTTGGAGCAGTCTGGGAAGTAGTGTGTAGAGGCACTGAACCCACTGTTGTCGTCATCCTCAGGTTGGATCCCTGAGAGGCTTAGTTCAGTGTTCCAGGAGCTGACAAACTCCAAAGGGGCTTACACATGTTTCATACAAAAATGCAATTATTGCATTATTTTCATAGCTGAGATGGAACTATGTATAATGCTGCTGTTGTTTATACATGGGCTTAATTTTTATAGTGGGAAGGTCCCACAAGGCCTACTTCCTACAGTGACCCTGTTGTGCTCAGTGACAAGGCATTTGTTTAAGTAGTGGAAGAGATGCTAGTTTCAGCATCAGCAGTGATTTCTCCCCTGTGTGTGTGTGTGTGTGTGTGAGATGCTGAGAAAGGCACTGTTTGCGCTCCTGGATTGGCACAGGTGAAATGTGTTAGTTAATGAGTTTCTTTCAAGTCAATTAGCAGACAGAAGAAGCTTTTCCAGCTGTTCCTGACAGCTAGGTTTCACTTTGCTAGCTCTCATGTTTTACTTGTGAGAGTCTTAAATCTTAAACATTGGGTCCTGGCAATTGCCTTTTTTACAGTAAATTGCATTAATTGTGTGGCCTGTTCACACACTCACCTTTTTGTTTGTTTTATTTTTTAACAAATTTCCTACTAGTGCAGAGAAAAAGGTCAGGGTAGACAAAGCCTGTTTGCTCAGTGGAATTCTAACTAGGAGACAGAACTAATGGATTCAGACTACTAATATCTTGGAGTAGATAACCAACAAACAAAATTAACCTTGAATTTCTCCCTACCGATCTAATCTATCAACACTACATATATTTGGATTGCTTGCAAGTGAAAACAGTTCCTGGTAGATATTGACCGGTGTGACTGCTACAGGCTGTCTCAGAAAAGTAAAGTATAGTGTTTTTTTCCCATTAATGTGATATAAATTAATCCTACTTTTTATTTTTGTATTAAAATTTTCCATGGAGTGCCACTGCTGCAAAGGAAAGTTTTAACCTGATATCAGAATACTTGAAAAATACAGTTGTTCCTAAAACATATGGACCCCACCCCTGACTTTTTTCTTTTTTCTTCCTGTAAATTTAGCATTTTGAATTTAAACCGATTTTGTAATTTTGTACAGCACCAGACTCTGTTAATCCTTCTGACATGTGGTCTTTAAATTTCTTCACATATCAGCTTTGCTGAAGTAGTAAAAATTAGACCACATTGGCATTTCACATTGGCAAAGACCTGCTGACATTCTAAATTATATTTAGCCTCAGTCATACATAGCATTTTCACAGAGGACAAGAGAAGAAGAGTTGCCATTTTATGCAAGAAGACCTCTGAACAAAATCTAGTATAAAAACACTTTATGCACTATACTAGAAAACAGATATTCTTGGAACTAATTTGCATTCTGGTAAGAGGCAAAGTATCAGATGACATATTATAACTTATAGAGACAAAGTGGATGAAGTATAATATCTTTTACCAACTAACTTCTCTTGGGGTATGTCTACACTGCATTCCTCTTTTGAGAGAGGAATGCAAATGAAGCTGAGCAAAACTGCAAATGAAGCATGGATTTGAATTTCCCATGCTTCATTTGCATAGTTGTGTCTGGCTGCTTTTTCGAAATACTCTATTTTGAAAAAAGAAATGCTGTCTAGACACGGTTATTTAGAAAGAAAACCCTTCTTTTGAAATTACCCTTACTCCTTATAAAATGAGGTTTAAGGGTAATTTCGAAAGAAGGGTTTTCTTTTGAAATAACCGCATCTAGACAGCATTTCTTTTTTCGAAATAGGGTATTTCGAAATAGTGCCCGGACACGATTATGCAAATGAAGCACGGGAAATTCAGATCTGTGCTTCATTTGCAATTTCGTTCATCTGCATTTGCATTCCTCTCTCAAAAGAGGAATGCAACATAGACATACTCTGGGTGAAAAAGACAAGTTTTTGAGCTTACATATAGCTCTTCTTCAGATCAACCCTGAAAAGAGTATATAATAACTTATTCTATTCATCTGCTGGTAACATTGTTCCTTTTATTTTCTGAATTGGGAAAGGTTTTGGTTTTTTTTTCTCCTTATTTACAGGGGGGAGAAGGGAAAGGATTTTGTAAATGAATTTTTGTCTTAAAGTCTACTCAGGCAATTTTATTTGTATTTTTAAAGTAATATAACTGCAGTTTCTTAAAATCTTCATTCAGTGAACTATAAACCAGCTTAGGGATTCCTTTGAAAAACTTGATAATGAATGTAAGATGTGAGTGACTAATGTGTGTGCTTGTGTTGATGTTTCCCCTTGTCCTGAGCTCTGCTTGAAATTCAGCTCTTCACAGCAGAGATGCATATAACTATTTTGAGGATTTGCGCTTGAGTAACTGTGTAGGCTATGGGCAACTGGCAGCAGGTTGTCATGGCTGCCTGAGGCTAAAATACCTTGGGGATCTTAATCCCCCTGTCTGTCAATTACACTGCCCCCCCTTTAATATGTATAAAGTGGCGTTCTCTGCAGACAAGATGCAAAACCATGGAGCAGAAAAAACATATATGATGTAGAGTTTTTAATCTTTTTTCCATGATATGCATATATTGCAGTAACACGGAAACAAGTTACTAAAAAGTATTTGCTCTCAAGCCCATTTGCCTGCTTTCTTATAATTTTATTTTTGATTGGTTGCTCTGATTTACTGTGAATCCCAACTGCATTTAATTCATTATCATATGAAACCAAATTCTGAACAACTTCCAAATGAATATTTATTTTGCTTCAACATTCACACAGGTGGCTGTTTCCCCACCTGAGTAATAAGTGCACATGCATTTTTCACTCCTGTGTAATGGTCGGGTGTTAGAGCTTTTCGCTGTTGGGTTGCCAACATGCTTAACTTATACAGGGCAGGAAAATAATTTAATTTTGTTGAAAATTTCTCATTTTGTTTTTGTGATGAAAATGAAACCTTTTGAAAAAAGAGAGAGCTCCCCCACCCTGGAACAGCCAATGGCTCAGTAGTTAGGGCACTTACCTGGAATGTGAGAACCTGAGGTTGAAGTCCTTGGTCTGAATCAGGCACACTGGAGAATTGAATTTGGTCCCCTGGTTGAATGCCCAAACCCCTGGGCTACTGGTTATTCTAGAATGGGCCTCTGTTTCATTTTGACCAGAAATTCTAGTCCGTACCTGAGAGCTTCATCATAATTTGTATGGTTCTATGAAACATTTGGATTTGTCAAAAAATTCTGAACCAACTTTGTTAATTTGCTATTTTATTTAATTTTCCTTGCAACTTCCTACCTCTAAGCATTACATATTCATCTGTATTCATTTATTTTACTTTTTTAAAATTTGTTTGGGACTGGCAATTTGTTCAGTGTCACACAAGATACAAAGACTGTCCCCAAGGACCTTTGAAATTATAGACAGGCATAGAAGAAAACCAGACATGCTGCAAAATCCAGAAGAATAATTTAGAGCCTAATTTAGCGTCTCCTTACATTGAATACTTTACCCATGGTGCGCAAAACATCAGTTTGTGTGGACTAAATATAAATGTATAATATCTAAATATGAAACAACACACTAAAACTGTTACAGAATTCCAACAATATAAAGGTAAAATAATTCTGAAGTAGGGCTTTTACAATACATTTGCCCAACCCCCTTGTTCCCAAGCATCCCACCAAATCTGCTAGGTAACTTGTAATAGCCTAGTGCCACCTGAGCGAAATTCTTCATAGAATCATAGAATCATAGGACTGGACGGGACCTCGAGAGGTCATCGAGTCCAGCCCCCCGCCCTCAAGGCAGGACCAAGCTCCGTCTACACCACCCCTGACAGATGTCTATCTAACCTGTTCTTAAATATTTCCAGAGAGGGAGATTCCACCACCTCCCTTGGCAATTTATTCCAATATTTGACCACCCTGACAGTTAGGAATTTTTTCCTAATGTCCAATCTAAACCTCCCTTACTGCACTTTAAGCCCATTACTCCTTGTCCTGTCCTCAGAAACCAAGAGGAACAAATTTTCTCCTTCCTCCTTGTAACACCCTTTTAGATATTTGAAAACCGCTATCATGTCCCCCCTTAATCTTCTTTTTTCCAAACTAAACAAGCCCAGTTCATGAAGCCTGGCTTCATAGGTCATGTTCTCTAGACCTTTAATCATTCTTGTTGCTCTTCTCTGTACCCTTTCCAATTTCTCCACATCTTTCTTGAAATGTGGTGCCCAGAACTGGACACAGTACTCCAGCTGAGGCCTAACTAGTGCAGAGTAGAGCGGCAGAATGACTTCACGAGTTTTGCTTACAACACACCTGTTGATACAACCTAGAATCATATTTGCTTTTTTTGCAATAGCATCACACTGTTGACTCATATTCAACTTGTGGTCCACTATGACCCCTAGATCCCTTTCCGCCATGCTCCTTCCTAGACAGTCGCTTCCCATCCTGTATGTATGGAACTGATTGTTCCTTCCTAAGTGGAGCACTTTGCATTTCTCTTTATTAAACTTCATCTTGTTTACCTCTGACCATTTCTCTAACTTGCTAAGGTCATTTTGAATTATGTCCCTATCCTCCAAAAGTTGCAACCCCACCCAGTTTGGTATCATCTGCAAACTTAATAAGCGTACTCTCTATCCCAATATCTACAACATTGATGAAGATATTGAACAGTACGGGTCCCAAAACAGACCCTTGCGGAACTCCACTAGTTATCCCTTTCCAGGAGGATTTAGCACCGTTAACAACAACTCTCTGACTACAGTTATCCAGCCAATTATGCACCCACCTTATCGTGGATATTCATGTAAATTAGTATCACGGTTAGGAGAAAACAGGGCCTCGGAGAAGAATTTCAGAAGGACATTTCTCTCTGGGTGGATGAATCACAGCTTTGGTGGGAGGCTCTTTGTGTCTGGCTTTCAAAGCCATTGGCCCAGCTCCACAAAGGCCCTTAGGTTCTTATATCCCAGTTTTAGGTGTGAGTGCAGTCCACAAAATTTCCACTCAGCTAGTGCCCTAGTCTGCAGGTTCCTAAATTGAGTTGGTTCCAGAGGTGACATGTAATTGTTGATAGCGGGGCGGGGGGTGTGTGTGTCATTTGCAGGTTCTGGAAGGAGACATGACTGCCCTGTGCATCACCTAGAACAGAGATTTGCAAACTGTTGGATGCATGTTTATAATGAGGCATGGAGGAACATTTTGAGTGGTGAGCATTGGTGCCAGTCAGCTCAAGCTGACAACACCACGGAACTTGTGCAAGTTCTATATGGTAGGTCATGTGCAGCTGTTGCTAAATGGAAGGCAGAAATCTGGGGTGAGGGATGCATGACTCCTTATCCCTTCTTATCCCCTGCCTGCATTGTCTCTGCTCAGTGCCTATAATTGTGCTATATACATTGCTTAGGTACCTAGGTTTCTGCCTCTTGCATGTGCTCTGCTGTCCTACTATAGGCACCTAGATGCCTAAGCTACAGAGTCAGGGGAAGATTGATGGAGGAGCTTCACACTCATTGATGGGACCCAATTTGATAGGTAAGCTCAGAAGCTACATACTAAATTGGATACAATTCAAAATCTGGGTGTGGTGGTGTCTTCTTATAACACTGAGTTGGCAGGTTGGCAATCTGGGTTCTGCCTGAGGGAGAGAGAGTGAGAGAGTATTTGGACTAGGATCTACTTCTGCTTAAGTGTGTGATTTAGCTATTGGGCTATGGGATATTCTGATGCAGTGCTGCCTTGCTGTCTCCTGTTGAAGCAGTATCTAAATACCTATCTAGTCATAGGGCCAGAGAGAGAGAGAGAATGACTCTCATATCAAAGTTTTTTAACCAGTGATATCCCCCAGCACCTTATTTCATTCAAATATTGTGAAATTAGTCATGCAGCAGACAGAAACAAAGAATCAGAGAGACCATTCAATATACATTCATAAAGGCTAAAGAATAGAGAAGTATGGATTTCACAGTCATAGCTGTTATGTGGTTTCTTGCCAGACAGAATATTATCACAGTTTTCTTTAAACATCTTAAGATCTGTTTATCTGGTGATAGTGTGTACTGTTAGGGGAGGAGTGCCTTCTTAACAGCCTGATATTGCATTCTTTGGGTGCAACAGACGGAATGTGAGAATGTGGCTATGATTTATCTCATGGCTGCTGTTTTTATTTCAGAAAAAGGCCTCAGACATTACAGCTAACTTAAGGGCCCTGGCTTTTGTGGGTCACATTCTTAGGATCTGCCTCTTCATGCAATGCATTGAGAGAGCCCAGGCACCTAATTCAGTTTTTGTGGGTCACACCATTGCAGTGATTTTCTAGTGCCTAAAAGTTATGCTTTGTGGATTAAACTCATTTTGACCATGGGAGGAACAGAACTAAATCTTAGGGAACAAACACATTTATTCATCTGTTGAAAGCATCAGACAGTGAAAGTTAATAACTAGGGATGTAAAATCCCGTTTAAAACATTAAACTAGTTAAAGTATATGTTTAACCAGTAAACTGGTCCACTAATGTTTACTCATAAACTTTCAATCAATTATTCCTACAGTATTTTGTAATAAAATACCTTGTTTTAATCGAGATATGCCTGAGTTAATTGTCTGAAAATGGCATTATATTCTTAGCCTTTACTGAAAGAAGACAAGGTGTTTAGAATAAAATCTCATTTGATGGTAATTATTTTTCACAGACCTTTTGGAACCCTATCTGTAGGCAGCTTAGCAAGGACGTGTTTCATTTATATTCCCAATGCATTGCTCCATTCTAATCTCATTCAGATCCTAGACTTACTGAAATAAAAGGTGTGTGTTTCTTTTTAAATTGAACTTTTGCATAGTAGACTATTAAACAGAGCAGTGATCTGTTAGTATGTACACTTGACAGAGGCATCCTTCACTGCTCCCCCGCCCTAGCCGGCTCCCTCTGAGCACTGGCTCCTGCCTCCCTCCCTCCCTGGCTGCCTCTGTGGGAGGCAGCAAATAGGGGAGGATGCAACTCTGTGGTGAGCAGGCACACACACAGAGCTGATTTAAAAGCCGGCTCCCACCTGCTTCTCCTCCTCCCCCCAGCACTGCTGTCTCTGTCAGAGGCAACAGCGCAGGATTGGGGAGCAGGCAGCTCCATGGGATCCAGTGCTTGTGGGGAGCATGTTTAGAAGCCAGCTCCTCACGGGCACCAGCTCCTATCTCTCCCACAGTCCAGAACATAAAAATCAATGGTTTTCAACTTATTTTCATTTGACAATACAGACCCCTTTGCAAATCTTAGAAATAGTTTGTGGACCTGAGGGAGTCACTGACCAGAAACTTGAAAGCCACGCTTTTTCTCATAATGACAACCTTTCATTGACTCCTCAGACATACTATGCAGATTTAGAACCCAGAGGTCCATGGACCACAGGTAGAAAACCACTGATCTAGAAAGTTACAAAAGTGACATAAGAACGGCCATACTGGGTCAGACCAAAGGTCCATCTAGACCAGTATCCTATCTGCCTACAACGGCCAGTGCCAGGTGCCCCAAGGGGAGTGAACAGAGCAAGGAATCATCAAATGATCCCTCGCCTGTCATCCATTTCCAGCCATTGACAAACAGAGGCTTGGGGACACCATTCGTAACCATCCCGGCTAATGGCCATTGATAGACCTAACCTCCATTAATTTATCTATTTCTTTTTTGAACCCTGTTAAAGTCCTGAACTTCACAACATCCTCTGGCAAGAAGTTCCACCGGTTGACTGTTCACTGCGTGAAGAAAAACTTCCTTTTGTTTGTTTGTTTTAAAGCCACCATTGTTCCCCATTTCTTCTGGTCTGCATCTTTTCTGAGGTTCCTGAGAGACCCAGCTCAGAAAGTGCTCCACTTTTTTGGTTGTCCTCCTGGTGGAATATGGCAGGCCACAGTCACTCATTTTTCACATTCTTCCCCCCCACACCTTCCATTGTCTCTATGGTCCAGCATTTTAGAAATTAAGCTGGTAATGAGATTCAGACAGGGGATGTGAAGAACAATGTGAAATAAGCCTTAGAATCTGACATAGGAACCACAGAGACCATAGCTCTTTGCCATTTTCTTTCTTTTTAGAGAGGTTGTAAGTAGGGATAAGGTTAACCAATTAACCAGTGCGGGCTGGAGCAGCTTCCTGCCCCCCTAAAGGCTGTTGTCTAGAGCAGCCCCTGTCTGAGGTGTGCCTAGGTGCGCGGAAGGCCTAGTTTAGCTGCAGGCAGGGGGTGTGCTCGAGCTCCAACACAGCAGGTGGGTCTTCCGTTCCAGACCAACCTGGCTACAGTGGCTCCCCAATCACCACCTCTTTAATCGGTTAACCAGTTAAACATCACATTTAGCCAGTGTAACCAATTAAATGGGATTTTTATATCCCTTGCTGTGTAAGAGAAAGGGAATTCCAAAGAGATCCACCTAACTCCTTATTTCGTTCTCTCCTCTTTCACCCATCCATCAGGGCACCAAATGAGGAGTTCAACACAAAGTTATAAAGAAACTATACTTGGTTATCCATAGGATAGGGAAGGTAAAAAGGACGAGGGAAGGATGGAATAACTGGCTCTGGAAACTGTGGGACTCACACACAAACAATCAAACAGGCACAACAGGGAAGAGGAAGTGAATGTTAGTTCTTCTGTCTTACACTGCTGCAGGGAAAGCCAACTTCCAGTTTTCTGTCCAGATGACAGGGATCGGGAACGACCAGACAGCAGTAGGAGCTTAGGCTAGGCCCTAACTCAGAGCCCACCCTAGCCCCTTTGTGTCATCTCGTGTGTGTGTGTTAGCCCTGTCTCTTCAAGGCGATCCGTGTTTGCAAGTGTGCTCCCCGGTGATCAAATACCTTCAGATGTTACCTCACCTTAATAGCAGCTGTCACTGCAAGCCAGTGATCAGTCTTCTAAGGAGCCCTGTCACTCAGGGAAGCAGCACTCACTGCATCCTGTCCGTGAATGAGCTAGAGGAAGAGAGACCACTCCGAGCATCCTGTATTTGTGCATTCCACTTGCTTAGCAACATTTTCCCACTCTTTCCCCATTTTCCTGCCTTTTTTCTAAGCAAGGAAGAAGAAAGCTAATCAAAATGGAGGCTCACCTGTTGTTTTGAATTAAATAAAATGGCAAACAACAAATTTAATAACTTAAGCATCTCAGCTGAACTGCTAATTACAAAAGAGCTAATATTAACAGATAAAGAAGCCTGCATTAGCAGTTGGACATAGGTATAACTTAACATTGAAATGCTCCTGCATGCATGAACCGTGTGTGAGTTATGTGTTCTCAGTGGAAGCGAGTCTATTATAGCCCTAGATATGGAGCCTAACTTTTTAGTTCACGCTGTAAAGATTCATACTTTTGGCATTACAGCCCCTGGTTCAGCCTTCAGTGTGTCTGTAAGGCAGCCCTTACAGAGAGGAAGGCTCATCCAGAACTTATAGAATCATAGAACCATAGAGCTGGAAGAGACCTCAGAAGGTCATCAAGTCCAGCCCCCTGCTCTAGGCAGGACCAATCCCAACTAAATCAACCCGGCCAGGGCTTTGTCAAGCCGAGACTTAGACACCTCTAGGGATGGAGACTCCACTGCTTCCCTAGGTAACCCATTCCAGTGCTTCGCTACCCTCCTAGGAAAATAATTTTTCCTAATATCCAACCTGGACCTCTCCCACCACAACTTGAGACCATTGTTCCTTGTTCTGCCATTTGTCACTACTGAAAACAGCCTCTCTCCATCCTCTTTGGAAACTCCCTTCAGAAAGTTAAAGGCTGCTATCAAATCCCCCCATCACTCTTCGCTTCTGCAGACTAAACAGACCCAACTCCCTCAGCCTCTCTTCATAGGTCATATGATCCAGCCCCCTAATCATTTTGGTTGCCCTCCACTGGACCCTCTCCAATGCGTCCACATCCTTTTTGTAGTGGGAGGCCCAGAACTGGACACAATACTCCAGATGTGGCCTTACCAAAGCTGAATAAAGGGGAATAATGACATCTCTGGATCTGCTGGCAATGCTCCTTTTAATGCAACCTAATATGCCATTAGCCTTCTTGGCTACAAGGGCACACTGTTGACTCCTATCTAGCTTCTCATCCACTGTAACCCCCAGGTCCGTTTCTGCAGAACTACTACTTAACTGGTTGGTCCCCAGCTTGTAACTTTGCTTGGGATTCTTCCGTCCCAAGTGCAGGACTCTGCACTTATCCTTGTTGAACCTCATCAGATTTCTTGTAGCCCAATCCTCCAATTTTTCTAAGTCACTCTGGACCCTATCTCTGCCCTCAAGCGTATCTACCTCTCCCCCTAGCTTAGTGTCATCTGCAAACTTGCTGAGGGTGCAATCCATCCCCTCATCCAGGTCATTAATAAAGATATTGAACAAAACCGGTCCTAGAACCGAACCTTGGGGCACTCCGCTAGAAACCAACTGCCATCCTGACATCGAGCCGTTGATCACTACCTGCTGAGCCCGGCCTTCTAGCTAGCTTTCTATCCATCTTACCGTCCATTTATCCAATCCACATTCCTTTAACTTGCTGGGAGACCATATCAAAAGCCTTGCTAAAGTCAGGGTACATCACATCCACTGACTTTCCCACGTCCACCGAGCCAGTTACCTCATCATAGCAGCTATGGGCTACATCTTCTCAGGTGGAATGTGTAGCCCTCTGTTCAGTGTATGTTTATGTATTCATCTCAAAAGGTATTTTAAGATGGTTGGGAACGGCCATGATTTAAAATGAAAAAGGAATGCAGTGACTCAGGCTGGATGGGTGTATTTGTCCTCTATGTTCTTTAATGATATGTCCCTGTTAATCTCTAAGGTGCTGCTAGTCTATTTGTTATTTTTTAAGTTTTTTCAGTTACAGACTAACACAGCTATCCCTCTGTAACCTGTTAATCATGTTGTTCTTGTGAGTGTTAGACATGTGACTTGCAGGGAAGTCAGTGCCTGCTGAACACTTTGAAGATGCAGAGCAAATTACTGTCATTGAATGGTAAATATGCTAGGATTGTCACCTGAAACAGTATCTGAATTAAGCTTATGCATTTTAAAACTATCTCAAAGTGAGTAATTTGGGAAGGGGAGAGGATGGAAGGAGGTTATTTCCTAACTCCTGTTAACTCTAATTGCACTTTCTGTCAACAAAGCTGAAAGAAAAGATCTTAACAGCGTACATTATATACTCTCTTAGATATGGATTTTCCTTGTAAAGAAATATAAAAATAGATCATTGGGCGTCCAGAAGTTGTAGGATGTGTCGAGTACATATTAAATTTTAGAAACTTTAGGTCTTGAGTAAGTTTACTGTGACCTTCATAAAATAAATTTGAATATTTTGTTATAAGGCAGGTGAATTTTTTACATATAAATTTGATTGTGATGCACAGCTTGTACTTTCATCTGCTTAATGAGAGGCTGGAGAGGGAAAGGGTAAAATTTCAGCAAAATATTGCCCTGAAAATTTTTATAATGGTCAGTGGTAAATTTAAGAGTATCAGCCACTTTTCCACTATCCTGATTCCCCAACATAATTTAGAGCAGCTTAAGGCCTGTTATAAATTATACTGGCTGGAGCACTCCCCTAGGGGACTGCTTCTCAGGCTGACAATCACTGGAGCAGAGTATGTTCTGGCTCTGTCGTCATTTCTCCCCTTTCTGATTCTGACAGATGCCCTGAAAAGGCTGACAGGAACCCCTTCTCACTTTGTTCCAGCAGCACAAAAGGAATGTGGTGTATTGGTTTCATTTCATTACATATACTTTTGTCTGATAGAATCTATTAAATGTGTCACAACTTTAAAATGTAGCATTTTTATAGCTGTTTTTACATTGTATTTTCTGTACACTTGATTTGGAAAACAGCTTTTAGCAATTTTTTTGAAAGCACAGGCACTTCAACAATAAATGTTTTTATTAGTTGCAAGGGGACTTTGTTATGTTACTGTAAAACATGGATGTGTATTAAAATAATTTTAAAGGAAATGTGGGATAACTTAGAGGTCTTCAGAATCATTTTCTGATGATAATTTTTAACAGTCTGAGTCCAGAGCAGAGGGCTTCAAGGTCCTGTAGGATCTTCCAACTTCACAGATTTTTAGAAACATTAGAAAGTTGGGATTTACCGTATTGATAGGAGTCAATCATGCAATGAAAATAACATATTGAGATCATTCTGCTTTGCTAATGCGGTTTGAGAAATTGAGGAGTTGAGTGCTCATCAAAAGAGTAGTTGCTCTTGTATCAGGTACAGTGATGAATACTCCTGTAATCAGCACTCCATTCCTTTGATCTGCCCATATGGTTTAGGCAAAGCAGGTGAAGTGTCCAATCATATTAGAAGTGCTACCAACAGGGCTCATGCACATGTTGATGTTTGTCCCTTACACAGAAGATAAGGTACATTTGGAATGGTGAACGAGGCCACCTATATATCTTCACATAACACACGATTGATCTGTGGTAGGCGAGCCAATAGATTCGCCAGGCCCCACATTCCCAAAAGAGAAAGAGCCTCGGATGAAAGGGGCCAGGGCAGCCGGTCCTTAGTGCTGCCCAGAGTGCGCACACCCCATGCCATCCGGAGTGTGCCAACCATGGCTCTGCAGCATGCTGTGCTCTGGCAGGGATTTAAAGGGTCTCGGACTCTGGCCATCATCTCTGCCACAGTAACAGTGGTGGTGGCGGGGAGCTCTGGCCCCCTTTGAATCACTGGGCCTTGGGACAGTTCTCCCTTTGCCCCCTCTGTCAGCAGTCCTGATCTGTGGAACTCTGTCAGGATATTGTGAAGATCTGTTCTGTTCATTCCTTGTAAAACACCTGGCATTGGTTACTTTTGGGAGGCAGGATACTGGGCTAAATGGACCTTCAGTCTGACCCAGTATGGCCATTCTTGTGTTTTTCCTTACTGCACATAGTAGCCAATACTCAGACAAACACAGTTGCTGTCTTTTGATGGCACATACCTTTGAATTCTACAATGCTATATTGTATGCAAAAGACAATTCCAGTGAAACTTGGCCGCTGTTCTTTGTTTTAGAAAACATCACTGCAGATAATATTTCTTCATAAAATTTTACAATATTCTTAGACTGGTGGGTGATACTCACAGAGAAAAAGCAATATAAGCTGAACACTGTGACTACAGCAGCATCAATTTGATGAGCTTATAAATAGCATCTCCTATTTCAGAACCCGGCACGCTATCTGAATGAATAGTATCTGATACTGACACCATAGCTGCTAAAAGATTAGAGCAAGCTAAGATGATATTCTGACAAAATGTTTCAGGTGTCATTGGTGAAATCTTGCAAGGATTCCTTCCCTAGCTATCCAAGAGCTAGATTCTGTCCTCATCTAGCTGCCATTGAAATCAACAGGAGGTTCGCTATATGGCAAAAGGGTTGGCCTGGGGCAACAAGAAGAAAGATGAGACAATTCATGACCCATATTATGAATTTTGGTTTTGGAAATGTTTTTTGTTTTTAATGGCTCTCCTCAACAGTTTAAGTATTCAAGTTTTGCTATTCCTTGTAGTCAATAGCAACCAGGATTTTCAGCTCCCTCTATAATATTTGGAGGAAGGGAGAACCAGTGTGCATTGATGTAATCCAGAATGGAAAATATTTTGCATGTATTACTATGGCTTCTTAGGAATGGCTTTGCCATAGAAGCATGTACAGGGAACTGAAATCTCTCTTTTAAATATTGATCTTTTCATGGGTACTGCAGCAGGGCAAAACTGTTCTAGTAAGAAACACCATTACATATAAAACCAGGGTCCATGTGGATCCATGCATACTTTTATATTAGGAGTTATATTTCTACTCTTGTACCTTTAAACTAGAATTTATCATTAGGTTTGTTCCCAGAAGGCATATCGTTGAATTGTCTCTGAATGTTTCTATAACTGATGAATAAGGCTAAGGCTTTGTCATGGGTATTTTAGTAAAAGTCATGGCAAGGTTAGGACAGTAAACAGTTCATAGCTTGTGACCTATCTATAACTTTTATTTTTTACCCTGACTAAACCTTGGGGTTCAGGGTGGCTTGTGGGAGTGGCCCTGGGGGTGCTGTGAGTGCTGGGGGATGCAGCCTACAAGGGCACTGAATGTGCTGAGGGGATGGCCCAGGAGACACCTCAGGTGGTGGTAGGCATGTAGCATGAGGGAATGTGGCATGACCATGGGTGCTGGGTGAGGGGGACTATGGAGCTTGGCAAACTCCCTACTCAGCTTTTGAGAAGCAATGCTCCCTGCTCCTAGATGCAAGTGCTATGTCTGCTTCTCTCCAATTCCCATCCCATTGGATGGGAGCTATGACCAATGGGAGGTGTAGAAATATGCAAGCTAAAACAAATGAGCTCCAGGACTATTCACAGTTAGTACTGCAGAAAATCAACACAAAGAAAAGGAAAACCATGAGAAGCAGCATGCAAGAAACAACTTTAATAGAATTTTCTGGGATTGTCATTGAAGAGGTTTGATATTTCATATATTTTGGGAGCATCTTAAACAAAACAGGTGGAACAGATGAAAATATTAAAACCAGAACAGTGAAAGCCTAAAGTTGATTGGAGAAGCAGAAACTTTGCCTGTGAATTTAACTCTGGATGTTTCGTACTATTGTAAATTCTGCCATAGGGTACTTATACACAGCAGCGTTATTTTGGAATTAAATTAGTTATTCCTAAAATCATATAATACAAGAACTAAAGGGATCTCAAGAGATCCTCGAGTTCAGTTCCCTTCCCTCACGGCAGGAACAAGCACCATCTAGACCATCCCTGATAGATGTCTATCTAACCTGCTCTTAAGTATCTCCAGTGATGGCAATTCCACAACCTCCCTAGGCAATATATTCCAGTGTTTAACCACCCTGACAGTTAGGAAGTTTTTCCTAATGTCCAACCTGAACCTCCCTTGCTGCAATTTAAGCCCGTTGCTTCTTGTCCTATCATCAGAGGCCAAGAAGAACAATTTTTCTCCCTCCTCCTTTTAGATACTTGAAAACCGCTATCATGTCCCCCCTCAGTCTTCTCTTTTCCAAACTAAACAAGCCCAGTTCTCCCAGTCTCCCTCCCATAGTTCATGTTTAATCTTTTTTGTTGCTCTTCTTTGGACCTTCTCCAATTTCTTGACATCTTTCTTGAAATGTGGTGCCCCGAACTGGGCAGAATACTTCAGTTGAGGCCTAATCAGTGCAGAGAAGAGCAGAAGAATGACTTCTTATGTCTTGCTCACAATGCTCCTATCAATGCAAAAATAACAAAGAGTGTGTCTGTACTACAAGCCTTTATTTTGAAATAATGTCAAGCTGGACGATTTCTTACTCTGACTCATGGTAACCCTCTTTTTATGAGAAGTAAGGGAAGTCGAAGGAAGTTTGTTCTTCCTTTGATTTCCTGCTGTGTAGACTGCGCCAAAAGCCAAATTAAGCTATTTTGACTTTAGCTATGCAGTTGACATAGCCCTGTAGATGTACCCTTACTGAGCATTAGAGACTTACAAGTCACATATTATCTAAACTCCAAGTTTTTATGAACAAGCTGCATTAGACAAAGTCCAAACACCAGAAGCATGAGTGAGTCGCCAAAATTATGTAGCAAGAAGTTAAGACTGAAGCAAGGGATCATTAAAAACAGAAAGCAGTGGTGAAAACCATATTTTCCACTTAGCGGGGGAAGTTAGCAACAGGTGAAATGGAAAAGCGACGAGGAGTCCTGTGGCACCTTATAGACTAACTGAACTGTAGGAGCATAAGCTTATGCTCCTACACTTCAGTTAGTCTATAAGGTGCCACAGGACTCCTCGTCGCTTTTGCAGATTCAGACTAACACGGCTACCCCTCTGATAGGTGAAATGGAGTATGCATCCACAAATATTTCCATCTTCAGTCTGTCCATTTGGTGGAGTGACAGTGTGGATCCCTTTGCTTCAGGGCTAGTGGTGAGACACTTGCCTCTCCTCTGCTTGCCCATTGCTGCATCTCTACATAATGGGATTCAAAGGCCAACATCTCTTCATTGTACATGTTCTTTTTTCCTGTTGTCCAGATGACATGACTGAAAATAAAGGAGGACAATGCATCTGTTATTATGATAGTCCTATATCGACTATGAACCAAAGTTGTGTGATCTAGTAAATTAGCAACAAATGCCGCTATGATATATTATTTTCTTTAATATGTTTGTATTATGGTAGCTCCTAGTGGGCCCCAAACAAGGACATGGGGTCCATGAGATTGTCAGTGTATACAAACATAAGTTTTTCCAATTATAGACTAACTCGGCTACCTCTCTGAAGCTTGTGATCCTGCATCCAGATACTGACTGCCTGAACTTTGCTGCTTTTGTTTTGAAAATCAGTGTCGGAAGTAAAACTTACACAATTGTGGGTTGGCATATTTCAGGATCTCAGCAGAGGTCTGTAAATAGGCCTTACTCCAGTAGCTGGCCAAAATACAGGTAATGGTGCAAGATTTATAAGATACCACTCTGTCACTGCTGGCAAAATGTGTCTTAGACTTTCTTCTAGAAGGTCTCACTATGAAAATTAAAACAACTATACCAACGGGCTGAGTTTCTTGCATACATCAGATTTCTGTCCAAACAGAATTCTTTTAAAGAAAATTTTCACAGATTATTATCTGCTCATGCACAAGGCATGGCCCTTACATCTCCATAGTCAAAATCCAAAATTGGCATCCACATTCCTGTTAGCTAGCTTCTCTGTAGAAAGTGAAAATGTTTTAACCATAGGTCATTCTAGAATATCGATGTACTTTTTCTCCATTTATCCTGTGTGTGAATGGTATCTCAAAGAGTGAGGAGGGGCTTTCCCTGCTTGCTAGTGATAGGCAGGTCTAATTCTGCTCTGCCCCTGGGGCTGGCAGAAAACCCTGTTGTAATGGGATTGTGGACCGTAACATTCAAAATAAGGATTTTTTCCCCACTGTGCTGTAGATATCAGTATTCATATTTTTTCATGTTATATCTTACATTTCTGTCCAAAATATTTTAAAGAAATTCACAAAATATAGTGTGCCATGCAACAGTAATTGCTATAAATCATTTGAAATGTCTGTCAGCTACAGTGTCTTGAGTCCTTTTCTGTGCTTCCGAATATTCTTGTTTTCCTGAGGGGAGAGAGCTCATGGGTTGGGTTTTTTTTTTTTTTCATTCTTATTCTTTTCAGCATTCCACCACAACATTCAATGTAAAAAAAGTAACTAGAAGCAATTGACTGGTACTTGATTGTATTTTCAAGTAATTTGGAACTGAAACTAATACAAAAATTTGCCAGCAATTTGTTACAGTTATAATTGATTGCCTATTAAAAGTTACTTTCCCAGCATTACCACAGGCAAAACTATTCACCTACTACAAAGTGTCTGTATAGCAAACAGGACATGTCCCCCCGTCTGTGGTAGCATTCCATGAAGCTTTAGTTGCTCTGATAGCAAACAGCAGTCAGGTATTTTGCTATAGAATCCACTATGGCTAGCCTCTGCACGCGCGCGCACGCGCACACACACACACACATCTTTTTTGTAGCTTATCTCTCTGAATTCCAAGAAAATATGTTCACATCCTATTTAATATCTTCATATGCCTTTAACCATTAGAAGTTACATGCTGTGAACTATTTTGTTTCCAACTGTATATTCTAGATTTTGAGCAATAAAATATTCCACTCATTCACTGCAAAATTACTAGGTATGCTGGAATTTTAGCGACTATGCTTTCTCTTTTTGTTGTTGGTGGTGGCGGTGGTGGGCGATAACGTTTGTAGGCCCCATCTTTTCTAGCAAGGGAGTTGGGTGACTTATTTTCTATTGTGTGAGATCTCATTCAGAACTCTAATGATCAGATGAAACCAGGCCACATGCTGCCCTTCGCTTAGCTTCTTGGCTAAGAAAACCGATTTCCTGCTGTTTCTGGGATTACTGGAGTAAAGGGTCAGTAAAGATAAACATGGTTACAAACTTCTAGATGTCGTAAGGTTGACTCTCAGAGAACATATCACCAGCCCCTAAAACATTCCTTCAATTTTGTAACCTGACTTTTTTTAAACTAGAGAATAGGAAGAAATTTGCCTGTCATTATTAGCTCTGAGTTCCACCGCAAAACAAAAATTGACAAGTTTTTCTTTGGCCCACACAGTTTATTGCTACAATTCCCTCCTTGCTTTCTTCCTGTTCTGCCTAGGGGGCTAGTAATTGTCTCATGACCTACGCCAGCAGCAGATTATCATCTCCTCACATGCTGGCTCTTCACGATAGGGGAGGAATAGGACGTGAAGTGCCAGATTGTCTTTTATGTTTATTTTATCGGCACAGATGCACATTCCAGATAGTCTGCTCATCAGCACCAGGTGGAGGAGGGTTCTCATGATTCTTCTGTCCCCCTCTGTGGGCTTATAACCTGAGACAACATCAAGTCTCATGATTTGAGGTACAAGCCCTTGCTGAATTAGACCAGATGAAATTTCAGTCTCTTCTGTAAATACAAGATAGCTATTTTGGAATGACTAGAAATTGAGATACAGACTAGAAGCAGCACTGACACAGCTGTGATAATCATTTCCATTATAAACATCAACGTTTTGGGGGTTGAAACTTCACTGAGTGTCTGAGTCTTACAACTTTTGTTATGAATTTTAACAAAAAGTCTTTTAACAAGGGGTGGTAAAGCTGTACAGTAACTTTGAAAAAATATTCCTTTTGTTTTTATTTTAGACTCCAGAAAGGACCAATGAAAGATGGTTAGGAGAAGATGTGATGCACACACATTTTAAAAGATAGTACTAGTAATTGTTTTCACCACAGTTTAGATTTTATGCTTCTCTACTCCTTGAGGGATAGACCTCTGACCTAGTCTCTGGCATAAATCAGAGCACCTTCTGGATTGTTCTGAACGACTAAGCACCTAGATTTAGACTGAGGATTTGGCCCACTCTACACAATGTGTGATTGTGGCAATAATAGCTCATTCTTCCTATTTGATTTATTAAGAAAGGGATGACAGTGCTAAAAATTGTCACCTTACCATTTACATTATTAGCTGGTATCTGCTTCTGTTAATCGTTATTTGAGACAAATTCTTCTGTAACCTATAGTCCTGTGCAAACATCTTGTCTTTTAAGGAGTTCCACGTGGTATAAAATAAGGACAAATTTTGAATCAACTTCAGATTTTTTTTCGTTCAAAGGATAGCCTATTTGAAATGACTTTATGTTCTGTGCCTTTCATCTCTTTCACAGACAGATCAAGCTAATGTCACACTTCACCTGTGATCTCCTGATACTTCATCTAGATTTTCTTAGAAGCAGATACTATGCTTTTTGCTTGGTCTATGTCAAATTTGTCCCTTGTATAACTGCAGTGAATTAATGGATGAATGAGAGCCACACAGCTCCTGGACATGTTTATCTTGTTGAATTTACTTTCAGATATTTCAGTAGTTATTTTTGCAATTTTTTCCTAGTCATCCCACTAATTCTGTGTTCATTTCTCAGATCTGTGGTGCTCATTTTCTGTCTTCATGTAACAATTCTGTGTGCCTTTCCTGACAGCCAGTTAATTGGTTAGCTCTTCATTTGTGCCACCAAGAATAGAGGTATAGCGGTAACAATTCTTCATGAGCCTCCTCACATCCGCTGATATATAGCATGCATCCTAAGAATGAGGACATGTTTTCCTGGTCTGGTGGCTTCATGCTGTTCACATCAATTTCCCATTAAAAGGCAATTTAAAGGTAAGGCCCAAGGCAGACACAGGAGAGAGTTATAAAAAGTTTAATTAACAGTTCAGGGTAATATAATGTAAGGTTGACTAGTTTGTAACTAGCTCATTTTTTGTTAACAATTGCCACTTCCTTTTACTTGAGGATCAGACCAGATTTTCTTGTTTAGTAAGAAATAAAGTGATTCAGACATTTTAAGAAGCTTTGTTTTAAGTGCCTTGAGGCTAGATCAAGGCGTTATGAAGAGCACTAAGTAAGGGGCAACATGTAATGTTGTGTGGCTCCCACATCAGACAGAGGGTGGAAGAAAATAAGCTGTGCAACTCCTGTATTGGTATCATTAGGTAATCTGTGCCAATGTACTGCAAAGAAATAACGATTTCTGATTGCTCTTCTATTGCTGTTCCTCCTTCTCTATTATATTGCGGATGTGAATTTCTTTGCAAACATTTTGCTTTTGCCACCTTTTTCTTGCTTATTTTTAAGTGTGGGGTTTTGCACACAGGCAGCGAACTCAAGCATGCTAGGATGTGACTTCTAACAGCTTTCAGATCAGAATGATTTTCTGTCACACTGGCCTGACCTTTTCCTGGAAAAATATCACCTAAAGGGGAAAAAAAGACATATAGGGGGATGTGAAGTGTTCTCTTCCTTCAGGCTTTAAGGATATAACAGTACTTGTTGTCATTTAGCATCCACCCACCTAACTCATTCTGAAATGCCAGCTACAAGTGCAGCGATTTGGGAACATGATGCATCTTGCAGGCTTGGTGCATTAGGGCTACAAGCCTGACAATGGTATTCTCCAACAGAAATCTGTCTTTTCTCCCCCCTAGTTCTAATGCCTGCTCTCTTCCAGTAGCAACCATATTGACATTTTCTAAAGTTTCATTTCTTACATAAATCACCTTCGAGAAATACAATGGAAGCAATGACTGAACTCTGGGCTGCTTTGCTTTGTAGTCAAATATATTAGATTGCTCCGCAATTAACAATGTTGTGCTGGGACACATTGCACATAAGTAAAACAAACAAATGAAAAGCAGGTTAACTGTTACTCTTGGCATCTGTGCAATTTCTTTCTACTTCAGAGCAAAGAGGGTGTAACTCATTTAACCTGTAATTCCATTTGGAATTGCCTCTTAGGCATATTATAATGCTGCAAAAAGAAAGTAAAACATGTGATCGAACCATTTCATTAGATCAGCCCTGAATAAGCTCTTGAAATGACTACATCTAGTGAAAATAGCTGTGGAACTAAATCAACTTTTGCGTACCTAATTATCACCATTGCAACATTTCTATAATTTGTAAATTGCAGCTGTGCTTCTCCTATTCCCACCAGTTGCCATATCAGGTAAACAAAAAGGTTTGCAAAACCTTAATTAATTAGCTTCCATTCTACATCAGCAATGGGAAACTGCAAAGGAGATCAAAATAAATGTTAACAATAGCTTTCTGAAGAGCTTTGTATGCTTGTGAAGCAAATGGTATTTTATGTACTTTTGGTTTGAATATATAAACACAGTGTAGTTAAACCATTGGACTGTGTTTTATGGAAGCTGCTTTTTTGTTTTTTATTATTTTTGAAGGCTTGCTATTAAATAGCATTTTAGTCAGGTAAGAATCAGAAATAACCTTTATGATTATGATAGTTGGGATTTTCCATAGTGAAGTGTTTTTGCCACTGTACTCTGACTTGAAGGGTCTGTGGGGTTCATGAGTTGCAGATCATGGGTGAAGGAAAAATAAAAGTTTTATTTTTCAGTTGTATTATAGATAAACTGGTCTCCCATTGAAGAAATATTCTTACAGTTTTCTCCCTTTAAGTAAGGGAGGACTTTTAGAGGATACACGCCCACAGGGCTTTTCTGTAAGGGAGTAGGAAATCATGTTGCTGTGAAAGTGGTTAACTGTTACTTGTTTCCTCTATTTCCTTGTCAAATTGGAGCTATATGGTGCCTTTAGGTGCATCTGTAAACAAGGAGTAATGCAAAAGTGGCACTTCCACAGAAGTATCCCTGTGAGGTATTGTGAGTAGGGATGTCAATGTGTAGACAACTACACAATTAATTGATAAGTCTGGGCTTATCAGTTAATCTTGTTGACTACAGGCACTCCCCCCACCCTTGCTATCTATGTACCCAGGGTTGGGACTGAAGCGGTGCCCATGAGGAACTGACTTAAAGCTGGTTCCCTATAAGCACCAGATCTGCCTGCTCCCCTTCCTCCTCCCCCCTGCGCTGCTGCCACTAATAGAGAGGCAGTAGCACAGAGAGTGAGGGTGGCAGGCAGGAGCTGATATGTGCGGGGAGCTGGCTTTGGGATCCCTGCACATGCTGGCTCCATAGACCCCCTTGCCCCTCACTTGCTGCCTCCTACAGAGGCAGCAGTGGGGGCCAGGCAGGAGCTGGTGCTGGAGGGAGCCACCTTAAAATCCGGTCCCACCAGCTCCATGGTGCTGGCTACTCTACCCTGAACTGTTACCTCTATCAGAAGCAGCAGCAAGGGTGTGGGGAGGAGAGAGGGCAGGGCAAGTTGCTGCAAAGCAACCTCTGTCTGTAGGGAGTTCAAGCATCCCATGGACAGGGACTGCTGCCTCTATTAGAGGCAGCAGCATGAGGCAGCAGGTGGGAGCCAGTTCACATGGGAAGCTGTTTTTAAACTGGCTCCCCTCTTAAACCAGCTCCAGCCTGCCACTGCACGCTGCTGCCTCTGGTAGAGATGCAGTAGCTCCTCTGGGAGTGTGGTCAGATTGCACTGGTTGCCGGCCCCACCTCTGCGGACTATCAAATAGTCATGTAACTGCTAAAATTTCATGTGCTTACACGACTATTCAATTTACATGCTATCTAACATCCCTAATTGTGAGTCAGGATATACCTCCGAGCCACAAGTTATCCCCAGTTTTCTGTCTGCTCTCAGGCGGTAGTAATTTCCTTTTGGCCTATACTGTTCTTCCTTAAGAGCTGTCTTAGCCATTTTGGCCAATGAATAGAGAGAGCTGAAGTCAACTCCTTGTCTGTTTTCCCTGTACAGCTGCTCTGTGAAGTAGTGGGTCAATAGTCCAGGTTTGTGCTTATACACCTAGGCTACGTCTGGACTGCAAGCCTCTTTCGAAAGACAGCGTCTAGACCGCGACCTCTTCTTTCGAAAAAGTGAGCCGCTTTTTAGAAAGAGAGCACCCAGGCAGTCTGGATGCTTTGTTTTGAAAAAGCCCTGTTTGCATGCAGGAACGCCTTTTTTCGAAAGAACACTTTCAAAAAAAGGCATTCTTCCTTGTGAAATGAGGAGTACCGCCATCAAAAGAAAAGCTGCATTCTTTCAATTTAATTTTGAAAGAACGCGGCTGTAGTCTAGACACAGATGAATTTTTTTCGAAAAAAGGCTACGTTTTTCGAAAAAACCCTGCAGTCTAGACACAGCCCCAGGTCCCAAGTGTAGATACAGCCACTCCCTGACTTACAAACACATAGACTTATGACCATCCGTACTTACAACCAACCTCCCATTAACCCCATTATAATATTTTCGAGTTGAGAATCATGTATGTCAAGTTTTTTGAACAGCGCGGGCAGCGCATTTAAAGGTATTTCTGACTTTTGACCAAATTGAGTTATGACCAGCTGTTCGTAACATGACCCATTCGTAAGTCGGGGACTGCCTGTAGTCCAAACTTTTAACTTTGCTTTAAGTTATAATAAGAAAAAATTGCACGCCAAATTTGGCGGTCCTAGTTCTTACTGTTTAGGAGGAGTTCTTGAATAAACAGACTCACAGACAGACAGATTCACATTTCTAAAATATATAGTAAAATCAAATTTTAGATTATACAAATCTGAGGGTTGCTCACATTTAAGACAAAGCAAAAATTCAGAGAGATCTTGATAAATTAGAGAAGTAATAGTTAAGCAAATGAAATTCTACAGAGACAAAAACAAGCTTTGTTAGGGAAGAAAAAATAAATTCACAAAATTAAAAAAGGGGGATAACTGGCTTGGTAGCAGCATTGTTGAGAAGTATTTGGGAGTTGTAGATGCAACTGCAGTGCGATAATGCTGCAAAAAACATATGCAATTTTAGGTTGCTTTAACAGAGATTTAGGAAGTTAGTCAGGAAGGTGACAGAGTCACTCAATTTGGCACTGGTTAGATCTCCAGCAGCTGGAGTACTGTGTCCAATTGCGGTCACCAATATATAGAAAGGATGTAGGAAAACTGGAAAGGATCCAGAGGCAAGTGTGAGAGATGATCAAAGGGATGGAATGCAAGCTATATGAGCAAAGGCTGAATGGACGGGGTATGTTTAGTCTGGAAAAGAAGAGATTAAAGGGGGACATGATTGCAGTCTTCAAATACTTGAAAGGCTGCCATAAAAAGACGGAGAAATTATTTTTTCTTGCCACAGAGGGCAGGACAAGAGGCAACCAGTTCAAACCACAGTGAATTTAGATTAAATCTCAAGAAATGCCTCCTAACTGTAAGAACAGTGGGACAATGCAACAGGCTGCCTTGGGGGATTGTGGAAGTTCCTTCACTGGAGTTTTTCAAAAGGAAGCTGAATAGCCATCTTGTCGTGGATGGTTTAGACCAGGGCTATTCAATACTCAGTATGCGACCCGTTTGCAGCCCGCGGTGTGGTTTGGGTTCATGCAGGGCTCAACACGCAGTCCGTGGGCAGGAGACAAAATAAAAAAGTAGTCAGTATAATGATCTTCTGTTGATATGCATTTAGTAGTTGAATTCCTGAACTGTCATTGCCCATTAAAAGCACTGCCATATGGTTGGAAATCAGGTAAATATTGCATTTTATTAATATCAGCACAACTGTCTAAATGAGGCCTGTGTGTTGTGTAGTCTTGCCTTAATCTTTGTATTCATGCCCGTTAGTGTGAAAGAAGCTATTTGCATATATATTTGTATGTATATGCAACCATGCTTAAGTTGTGTCCCTTGGCAAATGCTGTATCATTGTGGCCCCCATGGCTTTCAAAGTTGAGTAGCCCTGGTTTAGACACAACTAATCCTGCATTGTGGAAGGGGATTGGACTAGATGTCCCTTGTGGTCCCTTCTGTGACCCTTAAAACTGATTGTGATTTTGAAACTGAATTTCAGTGTAGTAGCACAGGGCTGCTTCACACCACAGAAGCTCGCTGGACACAGCCAAGGTAATCACAACTTTTATTTTTCTCCTCATTAAAAATTGAGTTTGTGGGGAGGTCGGGGGTGGGAGGGATCATGTTGTGTTGCATAAGCCTTCTCTAGCATTTCAGGCATTGCACATTTTGGAGGACATAAGAGTTTTTGTGCTGCCTAATTGACCAAGAGAGGTTTTATTCCAAGTTGGTGTGTATGTGTGTTGGGAGAGGGAGAGAAACCCAGCTGTATATGCCACTGCAGCATTGGACTGCATGGTGACTGAGCAGCACATTTAGACGTAGAACATGCTAGTGAGCTACTGAGGTGGCCCTGAAAAATACACCCTTCCCTGAAATGTGACTATGTATCTGGAGTTCCTGTTACTGGAAAAGTTTGCAATTAGGATTGGATCAGAATTCATGAGGAAATCAACAGGATGCAGTGTTAGCACGTACACAGCTTAGCGTCTTCCAGTGGCTTCCAAGATAGTATGCTAGGCCTGCATACAAACAAACACAACTCCAGTGCTACCCTGCTTCAACCCCTGGCAAGTTTCTGTACTGAATTCAAACCTGCAGTTACATTTGGGACTAATAATTTTGTCATCTGTGGTGTGCATGAACAATATTTAACAGAGATCAACTACAACCTGTTCCCCACTTCTCCCCCATGCAGTTCAGTCTTTTCAGGTGACTTGTGACACCAATGGGTTGGCGCTGAATGATGTGTTTATATGGAAGGTAATAGAAGGTTCTTACTTTAACAAAACAGAATGAACTAGCAAAAAGTTGCTCCTTCCCTGTAAAAATTCTATATTTCATGCTTGCTTTACTGTAGGCAGTTTCAAGTCCTGATTTGAAATTCCGGGGAAGGGCTTAAAAATCTTCTCAAAGTATGGCTCCAGCTCCTTTCTGGGGCCAGCTGGTACCATCTTAGCTGACTGGCCATGCACTACTGGTGGCTCAGTGTGTGGTACACTCCCTAGCATCCAGTCAAACACATCATAAAATGCACACAATATTGGTGGTTGCCGTCCTTGCCTTTGTAACCAAAATCTGGCTGTGCTCCTTCAACCATGGTGAAATGTGCTTTGTAATGGGCTTCTAGTCAGTGTCCATTGCAAACTCCAAAGATTCTGCTAAGGTGTGTTTTGCAGCTGGGCGCTCAATAAAATGGAAGTTAATACTGCTGAACTAGAACAAGGTGAGAGGCTTCCATTTCTGTCCAGTTCTTGGGAGAGAGGGCAAATGTAATTGGCTCATAGCAATGTGCAATCCTATGGGGGAATTCCGAGGACCCCAGTCTGGAATAGGGCTGCATCTATGCTATGGAAGGATAGGGGTTGAACTCTATGTCCTACCTTGGCTTGGGCTGATACCATGCTCCTTCATGGTAGCCTACATCCAAGCTGGAATCCAAGAGATGTGAGTGAAGACAGAAGGGGGGATTAGGGCTTGATTTATGAAGTGTAGACATAACCTAACAAACCATTGCAGAGCAGTGTGGAGCCATCAACTTTAATGGCATCTCAACTGCTAGCCCAAATGTAGGGTCACTAACATGGCCAGTGGATGTGTGGCTTCTCAGACTAGGCATGTGGCAACAGGAAACCAAGCCTGCATTAAAGTATCTGTGAATGGGGCATGGGAGGATCAAGCATTGCCACATGGAAAAAAAGGATAAAGATGCACCACTTTTCCCCAAACATTGGAGTTTTATTAAAAATTAGGGCCAGGACAGGGGAGAGCCTGGGAATGCCTGAGATCGAAACACCAGTATTGGATTTTTTTAAAAGGGACACTCTGGAGTGGGGAGCGATTTATGGGGGGGGGGGGGAATGTGGGCATAAAGAAATATGCTGAGGAGTGGGAAGATGTCAGGCCCACCTAACTTTGAGGTATGGTAAGTCTGTTGATAAAATAGACATGCATATAGCCTGTTGGTTGTATTTAAAGTCCCTTTTCTCTAAAACAAAACAAAACAAAAAACCCAGGAAAACCCCTAAATCCTTTGTCCTTACTGTTAAAATAAACACTGCTTTGGTTTAAGAAGTCTGTCTTGCCACTCACTAGTCACAGAATTCTGAAGAGAAGAAACAGAGGAATATAAGCCTAGTTAGACTTAGGGGTATTAAGGATCAGTTAATTGAATAGTCGAGTAACTTCAAGAATTCTTATCGGTTAGTCGACTATTCTATAGTCCCTGAGGTGGGGCCGGCAGCCAGTGTGCTCCAGCCTCACTACTGAGGAGCCTCCTGCCACTCTGCAGTGCTGCCTCTGTATCAGAAACAGCAGTACAAGATACCAGCTGGGAGCTGGTCTAAAACCTGCTCCCCTCGAGGACGGGCTGCCTGTTGCCCTGTGCTGCTTCCTCCTGATAGAGACAGCAGCGTGGGGTGGCAGCAGCCTCTGTTTGCGGGGGGAGGTCTGAGCTCCCAGATCTGGTGCAATCCAGATCTGAGCCAGGCTGCCTGCCTGCCCAGTTCCTAACACACTTTAAATGCAGAACTGTAGCAGGGTAGGTCCTGGACCTGTTTCATGGCTGGTCTGAGCCGGAATGCTAGCCAGCCTGCTAAAAATTTTACTGGTAGTGTATGTGTGTGGGGGGAATGTGTGTAGTCTATAGCATTAACCTATAACCTTTTGCTTATTGGTTAATTAGTTAATGGACTACTCGATTACATCCCTGGTCAGATTTCCTGGGAAAGCATGGTTGATACAGAGATACTTAGTGTGGCAGGGAGCTCACCAGGAGTGGGACCAGAGTGCACTGGCTGCCACCCCTTCCTCCCCCCCAGGGACTATAGAATAGTCGAGTAACCAATAAGAATTCTTGCAGTTACTTGACTATTCTATTATCCACAATCTAACATCCCTAATTTACAGTTTAAATGCAAATTAAAGCAAACACATGCTCCTTTGTTCAAGAAAGGACTGGTTGGTTAGTTTGCTGCCATGTGAGTTTTGAACATGGAGTCTTAATGTCATACAGGGAAATCTTATAACTTTCACATATAATGTTGCCATACATATTTTATTAGGACAATACTGATCAGCAAATTATGAGTTTTCAGAAGAGCAGACCTTGTACAGAGATTATTACTGTAGTGTATAAGGTGTGAAACAAGGCTGTATCCCACCACACTGTCCTGTCACATTGTTCCTGAAGGTGTTAAAACCAGAAGCCAGCGTGCCCACAGGTAGATGGTCCTCTGGGAGTGTATGTGTAGACCCGGGGTGGGCAGAAATTTTTGAAGTGGCCCCAGGCTACCCTGGAAGGGGCAGGGCCTCAGGCAGAAAGGGTGGGCCAGGATACGTCTGTGCTTCCCAGCCCACAGACCATGTGAAGTTTTTGCCCCTGCCACTCCCCCCCCCCCCCGAGACAACCACCAGCTGTTCTAAGCAGCTGGTGGTTCCCTCTAGGTGCCCATGCCTCTGACGGTCCCATGGCTCAAGTCTCCTCCCACCCTGCTCTTATCCTGTAAGGAGCACGCAGCACTTAGGAATGCTGCGCCCCTTGCAGGGTGGGGGAAGACTTTGTGCTCCCCTCTCCACCCCCAGGCCAATCAGAGCCTGGAGGCAGGTGAAGCTTGCAAAGTCTCCTCCTGCCCTCTTCGGCACGGGAGCAGGGTGGGAGGAGACTTTGTGCACTCCCCTTTGCCACCAAGCGCTGACTGGCTTGCGGGCGGGGGGAGCGCAAAGTCTCTTGCTCTCTGCCCTCGTGCATGCAGGACGTAGAGTCAATGCCCCAGTCCTTAGGCCCTGATTGGCATGGGGATGTGGAAGCAGGAGGGCCTCCGCAATCTCAGTCAACCTGCTTGGTGGGCCAAATCCAGCCCACAGAGGCCCTTTCCCCCGTCCCTGGTTTAGAGGGTAGAGGGACAGGTTGGGAAATCTGAGACACTGGTTTGAGGCTCTAGGAATCTGAACTGTAGACTCCCATTACCCAGGAAGGGTTTAGACAAGAGTTCTGAGCTGGGCAACATGCTCTAGAAACCCAAAACAAAATATAGTGATTGAACTCGGTCCATGTTGGTCCCAACATCTGGGTCCATTTAAAGCAGGCTGGTCACTGTCCCAGGGGAGACAGGGTCTGCTGGTAACACTGAGCATCTCCTGTGTTATGCTAACTGCCCTCCAAGCCCACTCATCTTTAAAGAAGGCATTAAGTGCCTCAGAGGTTTAGGTCCCCTATATGTGTATTTGTTGAATTTTGCCAAATGTCCTGTGCTTAGTTTTTAGTAGTTTCCAAAATTTGCAAAATTGTTCTTGTCAATAGTTAAATGTTCTTGTTTAGCTGAATAAGTCCAAGTGTATTGTGTCTGATGACAGAGAAAATTGCTAGTTGCCAAAAGAAACTTGACAGGTTGGCTGCCTTTACATATGGCATGAAGAAGACTGCTGAGCTTTTTCAAGTTGCTAAGACTACACAAAAGGGGTCAGACTCTGTCACAGAAAGAGCAGCAGTTTGATAGACAAGGGCCCACACACTGTTACATGAGCATGGTGTCTCTAAGTTAGATATATCTATCTGATCTGTCATATCTTTAAAAAAAAAGTTGAAAAAAAAAGATAAAGGATTTATGGCTCTTGCATTCACTGAGGAAGACCTATGGGCATCTGAGTAACTTCCTTTATATTGAAAGTACATTTTCATGGCGATTGTGTGTTGTCAGTCAGATATCAACTGTATGGAATCTTTTCTAGTATAACTTGCTCTGTTGCATACTGTTAGTTACAGATCCCAGAATATGGAAAATGTAGGCATCAGGAAGACTTTACTGCTCAGTTAATATCATAAGCACCATTGCCACTTTAACTACATTTTCCTTACAGGCAGTCAGATATGGCAGTTTTGGAAAGGATACTGTGTCCTTAAATAAACCACACTTCTTTAAAAAAAAAACTGCACTGAAAGACTGAAGAGGTTAATCTATGGAGACATTTAAATTAAACTAGAAAAATCACTGGAAAATAGGTTATGGGAATAAGTTCACTCTGACAAAACCTGTGTTACATCCACACTGCAATCGAGTTCTTCTGAAAGTAAATCAAAAGAACAGAGGAGTTTTCCAGCATTGCTAATCCTTTTTCTAGGAGGAAGAAGGTTCAGGAAGACCTCATGCGCCTGCATGTCAGTGTCCTGCATGACATGCAGCAGATCCTGGCGCAGAAGATCCGCAAGGATGCTGAGTGGCAGAACTGCATATAGGACCAGCTCATGCAGCAGTGTTGACACATGTGCCGTCATGTTGCGCATGATGGCACACCCGCCTGCTGCCACTGCTCCTGGCTTCCGCTCTCTTGCCCCCCCCTGCAATGCCCATTCCCCCTCTACCTGCCCCCCAGTTAATGCCCATGCCCTCTCCCCAAGTGATATCTATGTCCCTGCCCCCTGCCATCCTTGACCCTGCTTCAGCCCCCCCCTCCTGCCCATCCCCCTGTCTTCCCCCAACCCACCCAAATCCAACAAGATCCCGGCACCCGAGGTGGCATATTTTGCTCCCCCCCTTCCTCTCCAGGTTATGAGCCCTCCTCCCCCTGCACACCTTTTTTTGTGTAATATAAATACAGACTTCATTTTGTTGGAAACAACACAGGTGTTTTTATTGAGAGGTAAGGGGAGGGGTTCTGGTGGGAAAGGGATAGGGCAGCAAGCCGGAGGCCCTGGGAAGAGTTATTGGGGTCCTTGAGAGCACCTCTTTCTGAGGGCCTCCCGGATGCGCACCCCAGCCTGATGGGCCTGGTGGAAGGCAGCTGTCCGCGGCTGCTAGAAGACTTGCCCCTCATGGCTGGTGTCTGCCCCCACCCCAGGAGAAAGGCCTCCCCTTTCCTCTCCACAATGTTGTGGAGGACACAACATGATATGACCGCCTCGGGGATGTTGTGCTCCCCCATGTCCAGGTGGGTTAGCAGGCACCTGAACTGCACCTTCAGGTACCCATAGGTGCACTCAACTTGGATTCAGGCTCAGCTGAGGTGGACATTAAATTGGCCCCTATTGAGGTCCAGGTGGCCTGTGTACAACTTCATTAGCCACAGCATTGGGGGTAAGCTGTGTCCCCCACGATGCACAATAGCATCTGCACGTCCCCAACAGCTAGTTCACCGCAGGGGAAGACTATGCTGGCCTCCAGCTAGAGTACAGGCTAGAGTTCCTGAAGATAAGGGCATCGTGTGCCCTGCCTGATCACCCAAGAAAAATGTCCATGAACTGTCCACGATGGTCAATCAAGGCCTGCAGCAACATTGAGGAGTAGCCAGAGTGTAGCTCCTGCACCCAGAGAGAGGATTCCCAGAACGAGCTTCAGGTTGAGCTCGGTCAGGACCAGGAAGGCAGGTGGCACAAAGTGCTGCAAAAACTGCAGCATGGCCGTGTGGGGCAATCGCATACCCAGGGGCAGGTCTGGCTCCATGGCACAAAGGAGAAAGCTGTGGAGTCCAAAAAAGCAGGGCAACCACAGCAAGTACTGCAAGAGCTTTGCTGTCTCTTGAAGAGGTAGCAAGCACGCAGCAAAAGCAGAGAAACGGCTGTCCCTGGGGGTCCCTTTAAGCGCGTGTCTCTGCTAGGCTCCGGCACCAGCATGGAAGCAACTGGTGACCTCAAGCCCTGCCTCAAGTGATTTCAGGTGGCCTTTTATGTGACAGAGCATCCAATCAGTCTGGATGCTCTTTCGAAAAAGCAGATCGATTTTTTGATGTTCTTTTGTGTGTGGATGCTCTCTTTCAAAAGAAGTTTTTTTGGAAGATGTCTTCTGAAAAAAGGTTCTTTCGAAAGAAGCCTGCAGTCTAGACATGTCCATTCCTTTCTCAGGCTAAGATGATTCAGGAGGACTTTCCCCCCATCTCTTTTATTATTATTTATTTATTTTATTTTATTTACTTATTTGGATTATGGTCGCATTTGGGTGTCCCAACTGAGATCAGGGCCCAATTGAGTCAGAGTCTGTACAGACACATAGTAAGAGCCATTCCCTGCCTCAGAGAGATTACAGTTCAAACAGACCAGACAGACATAGGGTGTGTCTAGACTACAGAGTTTTGTTGACAAAACTATACCTGCGTCTACACTACCGCTGAGTTCTGTCGACATAACGTCGACAGAACTCAGCAGTTTTGTTGACGCTGGTAAACCTCATTTTACGAGGCATAACACCTTTTGTCGACAGAGTTCTGTCGACAGAAGGTGTTATTGCATCTAGGGTTGTGTCCAGACTACAGGGTTTTGTCAACAAAGCAGCTTGCTTTGTCGACAGAACTGAATGTAGTCTAGACGCTCTTTGTCGACAGAAGCTTTGTCGACAGTATCTGTCGACAAAACTTCTGTCGACAAAACCCTGTAGTCTAGTCGTACTCTATGGGTGGAGCAGGAAATGTAGGCACAGAGAAGCAAAGTGACTTGATCAGGAGCATGCAGGGGTCAGTGGCAGAACTGGAAATTAACTCTCGGCTGGTGTTTTGATTTATTGCTCTATGAACAGACCATACTGCCATGTTTCTTCACTGTGAGTCTTCTGCACTTGTGGCAGGTTTGTAAAAATTACAAAGTTTATAAAAAAAAACACACAGGAATACTCCTGAAATATTTACATGAATATAACATATATGCCAGGTATTTTTATATTCGAAACATTGCAATCTGATTTCGGTGTGTGAATGAAAACTTTAAATATTTTGAACAATTAAAAGGGAAGACATGAGACATGAAGGTAATTGATGGTTATAGAATTGTCTAGAAGCCATGAGGGGGTTTACCAATGATTAGGGCCCTACCAAATTCAAGATCTATTTTGGTTAATATCACGGTCATAGGATTTTAAAAATTGTAAAGTTAATGATTTCAGCTATTTAAATATGAAATGTCATGGTGTTGTAATTGCAGGGATCCAGGCCCAAAAAAGGAGATGGGGAGAGGTCACAAGGTTATTTGGGGGGCAGGGGTTTGTGGTACTGTTCCTCTTAACTTCTGTGCTGCTGCCAGTAGAGTGCTGTCTTCGGAGTTAGGAGACGGGCCAGCAGCTGTATCAGAGGCATCAAGTGTGGGGGGGAGGGAGCAAGAGCCGGTGATAGAGAAGCAGCACCGAGAAGGGTGAGGGGGTCAGGTGGGAGCTGATGTGCACAGAGAGCCAAGTCTGCAGACCTGCCTTCTCCCCCAGCTGCCTCGTACAGAAGCAGTGGACAGGGAGTGGGGAGGCAGGAGCCAGTGCTGTGGGGAGCCAGGTTAAGAGCACCCTTGTGCGCGGCGCAGCCTCGGAGTGGCCTCTGCCCACAGGGAGTTTGGACCCCTCGCAAACAGGGGCTGCTGCTGCCTCTGTATTTTTAAACTGGCTCCCCTAGTGGACTGTCTCCTGCCTGTCACCCGATGCTGGGGTGGCAGGGAACTCCCTGGTAGTGGAGCTGGAGCCCACTGGCTACCAGCCCCACTCCCAGGGACTATCAAATAGTTGTGTAACTGCTAAAATTTCATACAGTTACATTTTTTGAGGAGTACAGTATTGCTGTCAAAAACGCCCTGTCTAAACTGTCATTTTTTTCAAAAAGCCCCGTTCCGAAAAAAAAGGCAGCTGCCATTATGCAACTGAAGCACGGGATATTTAAATCCCTGCTTCATTTGCACTTTCGATGTGTCTAATTTACATCCCTCTGCCGACAGAGGGGTGTAGTTTAGACACACCCTTATTTGACTATTCAGTTACACGCTAACTAACATCCTTACTGTTCTCCCCCATGAAATCTGTATAGTACAGAGTAAAAGGACACAAACAACCAGATTTCATGGAGAGAGTCTGGGTTTCATGGTATGTAATGTGTTTTTTCTTGCCTGTGAATTTGGTAGGTCCCTACCAATGATAGTTGGTGAAATTCTCAGAAGATGGCATTGCTACATCTATATTCAGCTGTCAGATGAATGTTGAAATTTGCACAGAGCAATATAGTGAGAAATTGAGCGGAGTAAAATTACTGAAGAAACTATAATAGGATTCAGAACTCTGTATGTTTTTAATGACCTTCCTGTCCAACCAGCTCAGCATCAGTTGGGCATGTATTTAGCACCTTTGGATTAGTATGTATGGCTCTTCATAACAGGGTAGAGGAAAAAGCAAATTAGTTGCATTTACAATGTAAAGCAGAAATTGTGTGGAATAATATAATAATACACATACTTTTTTTTCTTTAGCAGACCTAAGCAATTTAGTTGTTTCTTTCTCATCTTTATTTCCCTTTCCTCTCCCCCCAGAGAAGTGTGGCTTTCCTTTCCTGTCTCAGGATAGACAGCAATATGATCATGTCTGTGTTGGGAAAAATCCATCATATTAGAAAAGATGTCAGACAACACATTTCAATTAACGTGACATTAAACATGCCTGAATAGGCATTCCTGCAATAGGAATTCCTGAATGACTCCCTCAAATAATGCAAAAGAAGGCACTTCTTCTTGTGAAATAAGAGCATCCACACAAGCAAGTTATCTGGAATAGCTATTCACTTTAAAGTCATACCCTTCCTTATCCAAATTATTTTTCCTATGTAGACAAACCCTTACAGATAACCCTCAAGGTTAACTACAAACAATTAACATATTTCCAAAAATGATGTATCCTTGCCTGGATCCAAGCCTATCCTGGCTTGGCAGAAGTCAATGTTTATTTTTATAATGATAACAAATAATATTGAATTTTATCTTTAAATGTTTTTTAAAAATGTGTATCTATTTAAATTTCCATAGCTGTAGGAAATTATGGGAATGTTGGACTGTAAAGAGTCAATCAATTATTATTTGATGACAGTAGAGGTTAAGAGTAAAAAAGTTAAAGCTTTATGACAGTTAAAACATAAATTGTTGACATTGTATATCACAAATTTACCAGGTAAATATCCTTAAATCAAATTCTCAAACAGATTTTTTCTTACTTTGCCAATTTATAAATGTTGATTATTGTGATGGAGATATGTTTTTATTTGTTGTGTGTATGGTGAAATCAACATTCACCAGTCAAACTTAAGTCCTTCTAAGCCTAACTAGACTAGTTACATGTGTTAGTTAAAATGTGCTAACACATTTCTAACATACCTCATTTTCCCAATATTGATGAGGTCTGTATGAGTCTGAGGGCAGTGGCTTCACTTAGAAACATGGGAAAATGAATACAGAAGACAAAGGACTTTCTCATATTTTTTCCTCTTTGATCTGCCAATATGATTTTTACAAGTGAAATATTTTGTTTTCATTGTTTCCTTTGTTAATGTATGTAGGAGTTATGTTGTTTCCTGTATCTGTTTTAGATTTACATTTTCTTTATTGGGATCTGAACATTGAAATTCTTTATCTGTCTAAGGGATCTTTCATGTTGAAAGCATTTTTTGTGTACTTGGAGGACAAAGTTTTGGTAAGAGACTATTGTTGACGTGATCTGTGAATCATAATTTACTTTGCCGTTTTCTGGGCTGTAGAAGTTAGTTTGTGGGATTTAGAATGTGATTTGTGTATAGAGTTTGAAGTGATTATTATTATTGTTTGATTTATTTATCATAGCAGCCACTGTCAGAAAGCTAAGCACTTCCCAAACATCCAAGGGGGAATATTCTCTGCTCTTCTGACCTTGTAATATAAAGAAAGAGAGACAAGAAACAGATCAAGGGAATGACTAAAAACAATAGGCAATTTAGAGGTTTGAAGTTGATAAATAACTTAAATTTGATGCTAGAGAGTATGAGGAACCAGTGGGAGGCTTCAAAGAAGAGAGTGACATGATCCAATTGACAAGTGAGGAAGATGACCCTAGCAATTGCATTTTGTATAGATTGAAGGGTGTCACCATATGAGTATGCAGATTAGAGAGTGGGATGTTACAATAATCGAGGTGGGACGTACTGAGGGCCTGAAAGATATAGCTGTAGGGGAAAAAAAAGCTGTATTTTGGAAATGTTAAGACAAAAGAACCAGTAGAATTTGAGACTGTCTCAGGCGTGTGGTGGGGTAAGGTTGAAGAAAAAAGTCAACCTTGGGATTTCAAGCCTAAATCATGGCAAGGATGATTATCATGATTGATAGAAAAGTGGGAAAGTGGAGAAGGTTTGTGAGGGCACATTAGGAGTACTACTGTGGCCATATTAAGTCATAATCATGTACTTTAATAGTTAAATTATTTAATGTAATGTCTTTCACCTTGTATTGAATTTGCAACCTACAGAGCATATGCAAGATCAGGTCCTCCATTATGTGTAATTCTTCAACAATGTAGAGCAATGCTGTAGCAGGAGTTGAGGGAAGGCAGTGAAGAATACTCTATACATTTGACACTACAGGATGAATTTAGGTAGCTAGTGGAGGAATTACATAGGGGGAATGCAGTTCCCAAATTAAAATAACCTGACTCTTGAGACCAAAGCCATGTGAACTTTAATGATCACAAACAGTCAATGCCCTGGCTTTAAGCCTCAGACAAACAAACAAAAGCATTGAGTGGAACACAATTTCTCCAGATTTTGCTGGAACATTATTTTCATACTGATTGCACATGAATGAGTGAAATCTTACATTGTTTCCTCAGTTTTACTAGAATGTGTTAGGAGTTATCAAGCCTAATTAGCTTATGAGAGACAGGATCTTAGTTCAAAATGCTTTGGGTAATAAATGTGCATTTTGTTAAAAATGTTCGCTCCAGAAACTTCAGATTAACGGGTCTGCAGCGTATGCACATTGTATAAAACTTGTTGCCATTATATGGATACACCGTCCGTGTACAGAGTGGATTATCCAGGTCTTACTATGCTTATAAAAATGGAAGCTGGCAATCTATCCCTTTCATTTGTGTATCGCAGATACTGTGAATGGTAATAATTAAACTTCTTCCTGATATAAAATTGTGTTCTAAGCTTTATTCTTCCTAGAATGCACTTATTTTTATTTTATTATTTCCCAGTGTTTAAAGTGAGTGGTTGAAGGTTACAGAAAAGTGAAATGTGCTCTACTCCAGGAATTCCCAGACTTTTTTCCCTGAGGCCCATCTATGCAGCTGCAACAGGCATTGTAACCCACTATTAACATTTCTTGAGGGATTTAATAATTGTAATTATTATGTACATATAAACGATAACAGTGAAAATAAACAGTGGACATGGTTCCTTTTCATTTTAACAAACAAATGTAATGATAGAAATCCTTAGCAATATGCGTTCAAATAATTCTTTAAGACCTTTGAAACCAATCAACTTTAGTAAAAGTACAGGCAGTCCCCGAGTTACGAGGATCCGACTTATGTCGGATCTGCAGTTACGAACAGGGCTTTTCTCGCCCCGGAGGACGGGAGTGGCGGGACGCCCAGATGCGCCGCGGTCCCGCCGCCAGTGTCCTCCGGGGCGAGAAAAGCTAGCTCCCCCCAGCAGACCAGGGAGACGCGGAGCAAAGCTGTGGAGCACGCGGGCAGTGGGATAGGTTTGTTCTTAAGTTGAAACTGTATGTAAGTCAGAACTGGCGTCCAGATTCAGCCTGTTGAAACTGATCAGCGTCTGATTCCAGGAAGCCCGGGGCAGAGCAACTCTGCCTCGGGCTTCCTGTAGTCAGCCACTGGTCAGTTTCTGCAGCGGCTGAATCTGGACGCCAGTTCCGACTTACATACAGATTCAACTTAAGAACAAACCTACAGTCCCTATCTTGTACGTAACCCGGGGACTGCCTGTACACTTTCAAAATATGTTGAGACCCCAAAAAACAGCATTCAAACAAGGAAAAGTCAAGGTATAAATTGTATTATGTGTAAAATTGAACAGTAAACCACACAACAGTATTAACAAATCTGTAAGAACATATTGTGGTGGTTGTGTATTTTAAAACAAAATAGTTGTCCAACATTTAACACTATATTGTGTATTCATTTTTGTGTGTAAAATCAGAATTTCTGTCCTGTGTAAGTGAAGACCCATCTGTACTTCTACTAATTAGAAAAGATTCAAGTACTGTAAATAAAATATCAAATAACAGCTGTCTTGTAACACACTAAGGCAATGAGTACTCATCTGATCTGGTAAAGAAGAAACTAAACTTCAAGAATGAGCTGACATATTTTCTTACAGTTTCTTTATTTTTTGGCTGGCTCATTTCATGTAGCTGTAGATAATCCAGGACTTTCATTATCTTTTCCACCAGTACACCCTTTTTATTTTAGAAAAATAAATCGATCCATGTCATATTGAAATAGTGCTTGTTGTTTTTATAGTTGTAAATGGCGGACTGTGTGTATGTTGCTAGGTTACCTTGCAATGAAATGCACCGTTATACTCGCGAGAATTAAACTTGACATATTGCAGGCTGTTTGTTTTAAATAAATAAAGTTTCTTCTATACCCTGTCCAACATATACATGTCAAAATATTACATTTACTTAAATTATAGGAGTCATGTGGAGTTAAAGATTTACTAAGAGCTTGACTGGAGAATACAGTTGTGCTGGCAAGTCACCAGCAACTGTGTCATGGAGTATGTTTGGACCATGGCCCACTGTTTGGCAACCCCAATCAATTGTACTATGTGCTTTTTTACAGTAACTTTTCATTCCTCCTGTTTTCATAGAGTATCTCTTGTCTTAGCTCTCATCTCAACGTGCTGTAATTCTCTTAATCATTCTAGAGCAGTGGTGGACAAAAAGTAGCCAGTGGGCCGGACACAGTTCACCGGGCTTAGCTCCTCGTGGGCCAACGGCACTGTAGATACAGCAGCAGCGGCCCATCAGGGACTAACCCTGGCAAACCACCTCCATCTTATTGCCCACCCCTAGTTTAGGTTGGCCGTGCATGCACCTTTTCTAATTTTTCAAACAACATTACTTCAGAGAAATAGCCCCTAAGCTAGTATAATTGAAAAGGCAGGGTAGAGATATCTAGGCAGCACTGGTCTTCAGAGATCTCAGCAAATGGTATGCAGCTTTGCATTTCCTGCTGCCTCTGCTGGTGGCAACTAGAAGGCACTAATTTTATAGTAGAGTGTGAAGCAGTGTCATAATGTTCTGAGACCTTACCTGTTATGTTGTGACAGTTATAGAATCTAACACCCAAGTAATCACTGAGAGAAAGCGAGAGAGAGAGAGAGAGAGAAAGAGAGAGAGAGAGAGAGAGAGCCGCCATCACCACTTTTCTGGTAACAGTCACAATTCTTATAGTCACGTGGCAGTTAACACACACAAAATGAGTGAGCATGGAATTGTGCTGACTATATGAATTTGGTTCATTACCTTTTTACTTTAAGGTTGAAAAGAATTCTCAGTTTCCACCAGCTGCAACCAAAGAAACAATAGAACTCAAAAACATTTACACCGATAGTTTCCCTCATGATGAAAGTCTGGCTGCAAAAACAATTTTTTGCTCTAGATCCTTGCCTGTATTTGTGACTTCTTTGAGCTGAAGCGTGTTAGGAGCAGGTTTTAAAGTGTGAATACCTAACCTTTTGTTTTTGTTTTTAAAATTCCTCTTTCAGGGCATCCAGTGCAGGAGTGTTGGATCCCCTATTTCAACTGTTTTGCCCATCTCTCTCAACATATGGCCCTAATTCTCAGTCCATTCAGCCCTGCACTGACCCCAGGAATGAAGGGGTCAGGTAGCAAATGTGGCTTTCTGGGGGCCATCTGGCACCAGTTAGTGCAGCCTCAGGGATGCGGTAAGTACACTCCACTCTGAGCCATAAGAAGCAGAAAATAGTTGAAGCTCCAGCTAACTCCTTTCCTTGCCCCTTTTGTCCCTGACACACCTTTACATTGAAGTGTCTTCCAGTTTTACGTCATTAGGGGCCCCCTTCACAAAGCAGGGGATTTTCTCAGGGCCTACTTCCACTCCTTTTAGGTCTTCTTTGTGTTGCTAGAGCAGTGTAAAGATGCTTCAGCAGGATGAAGGATCTGGCTTCACAGCCTTGCTGATGAGCTGAGAGGACTCTATCTGAAGCATGTGAATGTCAGTTGGAGACTTTTCTCAAAATGACCACAGGGAGGGGAACTCTGCACTGACTTATTCCTTCTTAAATAGGATGGGGAGGAGGGAGGGAAGAGTGTCATTCCACAAATTCTGCAGGGAATACAGCCCAATGCAGCCTATCATCACCCTCTCCCCACTGTTTTATATATCAAATAAAAATTTTCAACAATAAAATCTATTTTTACGGTTTCAGAAAGTGCAACCCCTCGCATGTAATGGTGTCTAATTCTGTAATTTTTTTTAAAGTTTGTAAAAAACAAAATAAAAAAAACCCAACCCAACAAATCGTCTGGTAGCACTTTATAGACTAACAAAACATGTGAGATGGTATCGTGAGCTTTTGTGGGCACAGCCCACTTTGGCATCTGAAGAAGTGGGTGGTGCCTGTGAAAGCTCATGATACCATCTACATGTTTTGTTAGTTTATAGAGTGCTACCAGGCCATTTGTTGTTTTTTTTTTCTGTAGCAGTCTAACTCAGCTACCCCCTGAAGCTCTTGAACATACAAAATTTCATGTCATTAGATCTCACTGAGACATCCTGCCTCGACCCATCATTATCGTTATCATCCTTATCTCTCGCTCTCTGTCTCTCTCAGGGGTTTGATTGTGCCTTCCAATAGAAATATCTGCAAGTCAGAAGTTTCAGAGGGGTAGCCGTGAAAGTCTGTAACTGGAAAAACTTAAAACAACAAAACAGACTTGCATCTTAGAGACTAACAAAATATGTAGATGGTATCATGAGCTTTCGTGGGCACAACCCACTTTTTCAGATGAAGGATGTGCTCATGAAAGCTCATGAGACTGTCCACACTTTTTGTTAGTCTCTGTGAGTCAGAGTATTTATACGGAAGTGAATTTTTCCATATGAGTTATTATTCTCTGTATAAAGGGCTTACGAATGGAATGGGAATTTTTGACTGAGTGGAACAACAGAAGTACATATGTGGGCGGTTCCACAGTACTGAAAATCAAATTTCATTTGACTTCAACAGAAAAGTTGTTGGTTTTTCAAATAAGAACATCTATTCATCTTTTCTGTTTTGCATGAGTTAATGATATCAGTGATTTTAGGAGAGACTGTATATATATTTTTAGGTATTTTTTAGGAAGCCTGGTTATTTTCCTCCTTTATCTGGGACTTTAGGAGGTTGCATAATGGAACTAGGATGCTACGATAGGCAAGTACGGTATTTATAAGAATCAGAAATGTGAAGCAAAGGGCTGGAGGCATAACTAGAGGTGATACAGTGGGCTAGGTTCTTGCGACAGGAGAGTGGAAACAGCAAATTACAGGCAGTCCCCGGGTTACGTACAAGATAGGGACTGTAGGTTTGTTCTTAAGTTGAATCTGTATGTAAGTCGGAACTGGCGTCCAGATACAGCCACTGGTGAAACTGACCAGCGGCTGATTACAGGAAGCCAAGGCAGAGTTGCTCTGCCCTGGGGTTCCTGGAATCAGCCACTGATCAGTTTCAACAGCAGCTGAATCTGGACGCCTGGGACAGAGCAGCTGGGGCGCTGCCGGGTAGGTCCTCGCAGCACCGAGGTGTGGCGCTGCGGGGACCTACCCGGCAGCGCCCCAGCTGCTCTACCCCAGGTGTCCCCAAGTCAGCCGCTGTTAAAGCTGATCAGCTGATTCCAGGAAGCCCGGGGCAGAGCAACTCTGCCTCGGGCTTCCTGTAGTCAGCCGCTGGTCAGTTTCAGCAGCGGCTGACTTGGGGATGCCTGGGGCAGAGCAGCTGGGGTGCTGCCGGGTTGGTCCAGTAGTGCCGAGGATCCGCGTAAGTCGGGGACTGCCTGTACATAGTGTATAATGGCAATTATTCCCAAAAGTAAATTCTGAAATCCCAGTTATTTTTGAGCTTTGTTAAAATAAATATGAACTTTGCCATTTAGAACTAAAATATACAATGTGCACAGGCATATTATTGAGGTAAATTGGGATCTTTACAAAGTTGGAAGACGACAGACCCATTTCTTAAATATTTTATTTCATTTTCTTATTTGCATTATGCATATATCTCTGAGGAGGGCATTCCCATAGAATCCTAGAACTGAAAGGAACCTCAAGAGGTCATCAAGCGCAGTCCTCTGCGCACTCAGCCAGAATCAAGCACCATCTAGACTATCCCTGACAGATGCTTGTCTAACCTGCTCTTAAAAATCTCCAATGATGGTGAATTAGGGATGTTAGCATGTAGTCATTTACTTGATTAACATAAGCCTGTGTTTATTGGTTAATCTTATCTGTTACATGCACCCTTCCCTTTGCTGCCTCTGATACAGAGGCAGCAGAATGGAAGGCAGGTGGGAGTTGGTGCTTGGGGTGAGCTAGCTTAAAAGCCAGCTTTCCCCAAGCACTGGCACCCGTGGAGCCACCTCACCCCTGCCCCCTGTGCTTCTACCTCAGATAAACAGGCAGCAGTGTGGAAGCAAGGGAGCAAGCTGGTTCCCTGTGCATACCAGTTCGGCTCCTGTGGAGCTGCCTGCCTTCCCACCCAGCTCTGCTGCCTCTGTATCAGGGGCAGCAGCAAAGGAGGGCCAGATGGGAGCCGCTACATGTGGGGAACCAGGTTTTAAGCCAGCCCTCCACGCCTACCAGTTCTGCAGAGCCGCCTGCCTTCTTTGCTGCCTTCCACACAAGGGAAAGGGAGTAGATGGGAGCTGGTACATGCAGGAAGCAGCTTTCAAGCCAGCTCTCCATGCGTATTGGCTCCCTCAGAGCCATGTGCTCCCTGCTCTGCTGCCTCTTTATCAGAAGCCTGTGAACCATTTATAACTACTTTCTGGGTATGGTTATCCAACCAGTTATGCACATACTGTATAATAGCCCCATCTGAGTTGTATTTCTATATTCTGTTAATAAGAAGGCCATGCAAGACTATGTCAAATGCCTTACTAAAGTCTATATATGCTACATCTACTGCTTCTCCCTTATTCACAAAATTTGTTACTTTGTCAAAGGAAGCTATCAGGTTGGCTTAAGATGATTTGTTCTTTACAATGCCATGCTGACTGTTATTTATCACCTTACTATCTTCTAGATGTTTGCAAATGGATTCATTAATTATTTGCTCCATTATTTTTCCTGGTTCAGAAGTTAAGCTGACTGGTCTGTTATTCCCTGTGCTGTCCTCAAGTCCCTTTTTAAAAGATGGGCACAATATTTGCCCTTTTCTAGTCTCCTGGAATCTCTTCCATTTTCTATGACTTTTCAAAGATAATAGCTAACGGCTCAGATTGCATTTAATCAGAACCTGGTGACTTGAAGACATCTAACTTGTCTTAAGTAATTTTTAACTAGTTCTTTCCCTGGTATAGCTTCCGATCATACCCCATTTTCACTGTCATTCGCTATGTAAGGTGTTCATTTGCCACCAACCTTCTTGGTGAAAACCGAAACAAAAAAGTCATTAAGTACTTCTGCAATTTCCTATTATTATTTTTCCTTTGCATTGTGTAATGGCCCTACCCAGTCCTTGGTCTTCCTCTTGCTTCTAATCTATTGGTGGAATGTTTTCTTTGTTTCTAGGTATTTGAGCTCATTTTGTGCTTTGGTCTATGTAATTTTGCCCCCACATACCTTGCGTTATTTGTTTATATTAATCCTTTGTAATTTGATCTACTTTCCACTTTTTATAAGAATATTGGTCTTTTGCCCTATTCCCTCTCTTTCCTGTGCAATGAAATAGTTTGCTATTGTGCCCTTAATAATGTCTCTTTAAAAAACTGCAAGCAGACCTGTCGCACCTTAGAGATTGAAATATATATTATATCATGAGCTTTTGGCTTCGTGGGTACAACCCACTTCATTAGATGAGTTGGACTTTGAGAAGCTGCCATCTTCATTAGACTTGCTTCCTGTTGGATCTTATTTACCTTTACCAATCCCTGTGTTTGCTAAAGTCTGCCTTCTTGAAATCTATTGTCTTGATTTTGCTTTTCTCCCTCCTACCATTCCTAAACTCATTCCTTAGCATCACAACCTCTGTCATTTCATGATCACTTTCACATTCTGAACCAGTTCCTTCCTATTTATTACAATCAAATCTGGACGAGCCTCCCACTACTAATTTCCATAGTACAGGTTGTATCTCCCTCATCCAGCACCTTTGGAACCTGACTGGTCCCAAATGGGGGGATTTTGTGGACCGGGGAGGTCCCTCACAACATGGCCCATGCTACTCTCAGCTAGGGCTCCAACTCTAACCCTGCCCTGGCTCCCCAGCCTGGAGCTCCAGGGCCAGGGCCAAAGATCTGCAGCTGTTGACCCCCGAGCTCCACAGCCCCTATGTACCTGGCCTCTGTGGTTGCTAGACCAGAGTGTCCCGGTTAAGGGAAGTACAACAATAAACAATGCTTCCTGAACTGTAGTTCCTGCCCCCAAATGTGTCTACATTCTTGGAACAGTGACTCCATGGAATTTTAGGAGGAGATATACCTATCTCATAGAATTGGAAGGGACCTCAAGAGATCATAGAGTCCAGTCCCTTGCCCTCACAGCAGGACCAAGTACCATCCCTGACAGATTTGTCCCAACTCCCTAAATGGCCCTCTGAAGGATTGAGCTCACAACCCTAGGTTTGGCAGGCCAGTGCTCAGACCACTGAGCTATCCCTCCCCCCAATGGTTAGTATTAGAAGGGAAAATTTCTGCTCCCATCTCTTCCCAGTTGATGTCCAAATGCTGCATTCGGTGTGCCAGAATTTGCCCCTGTGTTGGGAACAACAACAAAAAAAAACCCTCCAAAGGTTTGTGAAAAGCCCATAAGAATTGTTCTGAATTGTCATCCTCCTCTTTTATTACACAGGATAAATGGTAATAACACCTCTCTGTCATTTTTAAAATAACAATATCCAGTTGTTAGAAATGGGCACAAAGAAATAACAGATGGATATGTTTATAAAACATATGGATACTCAGGGGTAAGGAAAACCCAAACAAAGTAGTTGGCTAGAGCTCCTGAGGTGCATCATATAAAAGAGTTCAGTAAAGTGTTGCCAATTTTGTTTTCTCTCCAAAACCACATGTTCCTTTATGTCACAATCAAGTAAAAACAAATAACATACACAGTATGCATTTGGTGGTAGCGTAGAAATTCACTGCTTGATTCTCCGTCTTCACACTGGTGACTTTTCTTCAGCACTTGGAATACAATAACCTTTGAAAAATAATTACATTTAACCTCACTGGTAGTTACCTTATGACACACCGTTAATGGAGTAGGGGGTCACTCAGTCTTAGCCATGTTTATCCAGCTAATGTTTCTTCAATGCATTGAGGATACTGCCATAGTAAATCTCTTTGATATATGAAGATCTTATCCTGAATGAATGTTTTTGCAAAACTTTCCACTGTAGTGACTTTATTGCATTTTCAAATACAATTTAAATGGCTGAAATTATAAATATAATTTAATGCTCTTATTGCTTCCCTATACTCTATGCAAATTTTTTGTTAGTTTTGTGCTTCTGTAGTAATGTGCTGTGTCTATGGTTCTGTTTTATTATGGCCATTTAGACACATCAGTGATGTAAATGTAAACACATACTTTTGAAAAATTGGAATGCATGAATATAAATATTTAGGTGAACATGACATCAGCTAAGTAGGTTACTTTAAAATACATGTGAATCAAGTGCAGAGATACCTGCGATATACATGACGTACCAGATACTTCTATTGATGGCTGTGGCAGGCCACTCCTGCCTACCCTCTTAAGTCCAAGGCCCTCTGGCCTGAGTCTGAAGCACAGTCTACGTCTGGCCCATTTTGGCAAGGCCAATGCCCTCCAGCCTGAGTACTAACACAGTTTAGGGTGTAGCAGGGACACACTCCCAGTTAGGGGGACCCATGCCCACCCTGCTCCACCGAGTCCCGGCCCAGGGCCTTGTGAGCAACCGGGTAGCGGGTCACTCCCTTGGCGGGGAAATCTGGCCAAAACGCACCGAGGTTCTCTGGGCAGGAGAGGAGGCTCCCGCTCCTGCCCTGGGCCACTTCCTACCTGGTTCCCTGGGGTTCCTTCCCCTGTACTCGCCCAGCTTGCTGCGACCTCCAGGCCGACATCTCCTCGGCAGGCAGTCCCTGGGTCGCACCACCTCACCTGGGCGTCCCCTCCAGCCTCTCCAGCAACAGCTGTGCGGGCGCCCCTTTCACAGGTCCTTTTTCTCCAGCTGTCTCCCCAGGCTTAGCCCTTCCCCAGGCTTTTATAGTGGAGCTACAGCCTGGGCATGCTTGGTAGGGCTGAGGGGAGGGGCCTCTGCAGCCAGGTAACCCTGGCTGGGCCCTGCAGGTTCAGTGTGGGGCTGCCTCACCCCATCACAATGGCTAAATAGATCTTTTTGGTGGTTACAAATTAAATATTAACTTTAGTATAGTGCACTATGTAAGAGTTGTTGCAGGGCTCCTTCCCTGAAAAACAGAATGTTTCAGAACACACACCACACAGTTGTTTTCTGTTCTGGCATAGAAGACATCCATTGTAATCTGTTTCAATTTTGATCAGATCAGGAAGAGTGGAGGAAATGGCTTCTGATATTTGTTGTGGATTGTATTTCAGAAACAACTATCGGAGTTTCCTATGAGCACCACCTGTTCAGTGATTCAGGGACAGTGTAGGGATTGTCAAAGCACTTAAGGGAATTTGCACAATTGACATTGAGTTGAGAAATTGAAGTCCAGTTTCCATTATGTTACTTTGAAAGTCTCAGTGCTTGTCTTTAGTTATACTGATTTTATTCAGCCCTTTAAAATCTGAAGTAATTGTGTGTGTGTGTGTGTGTGTGTGTGTGTTTTAATTGCATTAATAGAGCAAAAATATAAAGCTTGTTTCTGGCTAGTGAATGGTGGCTATTTCCCACTCCCATGAATAAGATCCATATTTTAAAGGTTGGCTCTGAAACAATGAAGTGTGGGATAGCAGTGGGAGGACTGAAAAAATGAATGTAAAGTACAGATGTGGCCATACAAACCTATCTCCATACCAACCGATTCTGAAATATAATTTAGTCCTCCTTTTAAAGTTGATTATCTGATTTTTGACTCACTGACCAGTTGTGATGGACAGGACCAGGCCAGGTCTGGGCACAGCTCAGGGTGTCCATTCAGGGCGAATTGCTCAAAACTCAGGGCCCTTTACAGCCCCAGACTAGAGACCTTCCCAAATAGGCCACAAACCAGTCAAACCAAATGCTTCAGATGCCAATCTGGCCAACCAGAAGCCTCACGAGCAAAACCCCTCTGACACCCCAGCTCTTCCTACGCCTCAGTCAGCCCTGGGCCTGCACACAGGTGAGGGGTTTTAGAATCCAATCTCATCTACCCTGAACAGGTTCTTCTGGTCCCAAGAAACTGGCCACAGGTCCCAATCAATTTACACTCTGGATCTCACCCACAAGACCACGCTGAGCCAATCCTTTAGAATCTAAAATCTAAAGGTTTATTAATAAGAGAAAGGAAAGCATGAGAGTAAGGTTGTTAAAGAGAATACATTACATGCATTGAATAACCAAGTTCTCAATGCAGGCTCTTAGCAGAGATGTTACAACGGCTAAGCCTCTGGTGTACATCCTATGTCAGGATGGGTCCACGGTTCTTCCCGGCTCATTGTTCCCTGCAAGGCTGCATCTGAGATGAGGAGCTGAACTCAAGCAAAGATGGAGGGTACCACATGGCACTTATATACCTCCCCTGGCATCTTCCAAGCTGTAGCAGGTCACATGGTCAGTGGCCTATTCTTGTGTCCCAAGCCAGCAAACATTATTCTGGCTGGTCTGCAGGCATCCAGATTCATTCCCCAGATGTGTCTTTGGCATTTATAGATCTGTTGTCCCTAGAGCCTCGCTCATCAGCATAGCCATTGAACAAACATTCCTGGCACATTGCTCTGCCTCAGACAGAGAATTTTCCAGCATCAACACAGAATACATATTTATAACTCCACATACATATATTATACAAGTACATGAATAGCATATACAGAATAAGTAGAACACAAGCTTTCATGTGACACCTCACATGACCCACTTTGTACAGACTTTTGGGGCAAACACCCCCACCCCCATGGGTACAGCAATTATCTGGCTGCTCCCCTTAAAATCCAGTAACGTGACAGCAGTTAAATTGGAAGAATTGCATTAAAGTAATACTACACCTCTAGTTTCCGTGTGGACAAGAGTTTACTTGGGAAAGAAAAACACTGATGTTTACATTGACCTCACACCTCTCTGCAGTCAGATAACATAGTCTTAGGGTTGCAAGATGGTTTAACCAAAAATACCGAACACTCCCCCCCCCCCCAAAAAAAAACACAGGGAAAAAAATTCTGTTTGGGGGAGAAAAGAGGGAGACCACAGTTGGGAGGGGAGGAGGGAAAGGACCCCGACAGCAGTTACTAAGCAAAAAAAAAAATCAGTATGGGCCTTTTAAGAAAAGGCTTTTTTTGCTGGCAGCCATTTTGTTTTCCTGGTCCAGCCACAAAGCAAGCCCCTGCAGAACCACGTAAGCGGGGATGGGTGTAAGGGCGGCCTGGTGGCTGAGTCCCGTTGCTGAGTGTGTTGTAGGGTTGCCAGGTGTCTGGTATTTTCGCCTCCTGGCAGGGGAAAAAAATCAGAAAATACCAGACATTTTCGGTGTCCAGTATTTTCTGAATTTTTTTACCAGACAGGAGGCAAAAATACCAGACTGTCCGGGTCAATACCAGACACCTGGCAAACCCTACATAGTCTGTGTTGTGTGTCTTTCAGTGACACAAAAAACTGAAGTGTGTGTGTGTATGTGCACATAAACAGCGAGGACCACATACCTTGTGGCCAAGATAGATGCAATTCTTCTGGGTGCAATGAGGCATGCACACAGTGGCAGAATCTGCTGCTACTGAGTACAGTATTATATGACAGTGGTTGTCTGCTCTAGCAGGAGACTGGACCCAGGACAGTGGTTCCCAACTGCTAGTCTGCGGAGTGGAGTCAGGTCGCGAACCATGCTTATGCCTCGATGATTGGCTTGATGGGAATCTAAGTTCCCTGTAAGCTGTGCAGCAGCCATCTGATTACAGCCTCTGAGTTTGTGAGGAAACCCAGCATGCTTCTCTAGCTTCCTGGTCTGGGAGAGAGGCAGCAGACTGTATGGGGTAGGTGAGGGAAATGGAGGGTGGTGCTGGAGTCTGTGCAGTGAGGTGGGGACAGAGGAGAGTTTGTTTGGGGTCTTAACTTGTTTTCCTCTGGGCTGCAGGCATAGGACTCTCTCCTGGGCTGGAGGATAGCAGCTTGCATGGGGTAAGTGGGGTAAAAAGGGTGGCTGGGTGGGTGCTGGCATCTGTGCAGTGAGTTGGGGACAGAGCGGCATTTGTTTGGGGTGTCTTAACTTGCTCCCATATGGACTGCGGGCAACAAGAGCCAGATTGTCTGTCTCAGCACAACAGCCCTGGTTGGGCTGCAGACATCTGCCTCTCTCTGTGCCTGGGGCAGGCTGTATGGGGTGGTGCCAAAATTTCAGGTGGTTAAAAGCTTTTAGGCTGCTTTTGAATATTGGAAGAAAAGGCCTAGCTCATGATAACTGCATGATTACATTTCAAACAAAGTTTACATAGGTGTTAATGGCTTAAGATAGGAAAGGGTTCTTTTAATAGATATTCTTTTAGTGTGGTAGATATCTGCAAATGCTGATTGTTACAATGACGTGAATTGTGTGCTATAAAATAACACGTGACCTCTTACAATTAATTACCACAATGAATATGCAGATAAAATGTTACCAGTCCACCAAAAGTTTGTGAATGGGTTTGCCGGTCTGAGGTATAAAAAAGCTTGGGAACCACTGACTCAGAAGGTCCTTTTGTTATAGGGATGTTTTTATATGGCTTGCAGATGGAGGCAGAGAAATAGCCCTCATCTCACCCTTAAGGTATTTAAGTTACATTTTCAGATTTCTGTAGTGCCTCAGTTTTGATATCAGAGAAGATTTATAAATGATGCTGTCAAACATCATTTATTAGGGAGGCAGCTTACCATGAAAAAGTGTGTCCAACTGTTAGTGTGAAACAAATAGCCAAATGACACTCGTTCCCAACCCGTGACTGAAAAGCAATTGGGCAATGTACTGTAGGCTTCATGTCACAATTTGTTTTGCCATTTGTTGGATGTAATTCATCTAATGTGGAGCAACTGTCCCTTCCCCCCACCTTTCTTCTTTTGAAATGGAAATAAAAATGAAATCCAAGCCCAGTTCCCCAGACAGCCTGGCACTCTTTGAACACTAAAGGCATTTCTAGTGTCTGTTGTAAACGAGGTAGAAATAATCTTCTTAAAGGCAAGCCCTGCCTTGTCCTAGTTTGTGTCACTCATCTTAACATGTTTGGTGTAATTTGTTCTGAAAGTCTCAAATGATCTTTGCTTGAATTGCACATTAGTTGGCACAGGATTTGGTTGATATTTTTTCTCTAAATTTCCATTTGAATGTCAAACAAATTTTGAAATGTAAAGAACAAATTGAAGGTTTTTCTCAATTATGGTAAAGTCTTTTACAATATTGAATTTGGAGCTATACAAACCAATTAGTAGAGAGAAATGCAGCGAAACCAACTAACTTTAGGATGTCTGTGGATTCACTACATTTCACTCTACAAACTAGGTTTGCTGACTTTGGGATATCTTCTGCCTTTTTCTATTTGCCGCAGACACAGTGGAATCAATGTGGTTCAGCTGCACTAATGGTGGTTTGGGGAGCTTATGCAAGGTGTTCACACCATTTCCATCAGAACATCCCCACACTGCAAGTGTCTCGGACCATCCCCACGAATTACAGTTTGAAAGGTAGGGTAGGTGACACAGTGAAAGACAGGGCAAAGCAGTTGCTCTCTTGTTCAGTGGATTCACCAGATATTACATATCCAGCTCAGAGCCCCATAGAGTGATGTTATCAGGAGATTTGGGCTACTGCTGCATATTGGGAGGATAGCTTTTCTCTTAAATCCCCTAGAACAGTAGGCTATTCTGGTTTGGCAGGGGAGACTGGCTTTTAAGATCTTCTTAATAAAAAGCATCTCAGACATTAAAAGATTTTGTTCTATGCAGTTTTAGTATAAATTAAATTATTAAAAAAACAAATAGGAGAGAATGGATAGGACAATGATTTTATATAAGACTATGAATGAAGACAAATTTCAAGATTATTTAGTCAATTCTTTGTATTTTAATCTTTCTATCATGTTGCTGCATTTACTGTGAATTTTTAGAATAAGAAATACTAATTAATTTATGGTAATGTAAATTATTGGAATATGGTCATGCAAAAATAAAGACTACAGCCTCTTCCCGACTTATGAATTGGTTATGGACCAAGCAATTGGTTGTAACTCAGTTCGTTCATAAGTCGGACCCCATAGAATTACACATGACCGTGCTGTTCGTAAGCGCGGATCGCGTTTGTAACTCGGGGTCCGTCATTTATGACAGCTTCAGTCATAACTGTGAACGCTTGTAAGTCGACTGTTCGCAACTCGGGGACCAGCTGTATTACATCACCTGATATTTTAACAGCAGTAGCATCAATGTTTTCTGTGGCTTTACCCTTAAAATGTAATGTTGACTTTATTTAAGGATTTAATCTTTTGTGTGGGTATTCGTATAATAGCATTTGGTTTCCCAATGGATAGAAGAGCTCTCAGTTGTGTAATGTTAGAAGGCTAATTCAAGCCAGTAACTGAACAATATGTGTGTTCATAAATGTACCCTCATACACACACTCAAAAAGACCTTCATCCTCTTTCTGCTTTCCTTATATTAACAAGGCAGATATAGGGTGGGTAGGAAATAAGAATTGAATTTAGGCAAAAATCATAGAAAGGAAAGGAGATGAAAGCAAGAATAAAGTAGGCATTTGTATTGTTAAACTACATTCCCTTTGAGTAGTTCATGATCTATTAGTATTACCTGTTCTACTAAAGGATTTTTACAACAGCATTGTATTTGCAGTCATTTGAGCTGAAGTGGAACACTGTGGCAATCAGTTTTTGTCATTATTATTTAATATGTAAGTGGATTTGGGGGTTTTAAATTATTTTAATATTAATTAAAAACCACACACAAAGACAAGAATACAGCCCATAGAGCCAATCTTTTATATGCATGTGAGATAGTTAGGAAATGTATTTTGCAACACCTTACAGTTAACCACCTATACTCCCCTCCATAGAAAAATTATATTTTTTCAATCAAAAAGTTACTCTTCCTATTGTTGAACTCCTTTTGACATACAAAATCAGTTGTAAAGTATACTTGAAGTATAAATTTAGTTCTTAAAAATCTCATCGGAAATTTGAAGGAGGGTAAAAGTAACAGAAGTTATAATAGGCCTAACTTAAAAAAGAGAGGCTCCGTTCTAATCAGAATTACAATCAAACTATGTTTAGCCTGAAACATTCCTGAAGCAGAGCTGAAAGGCATAAACTCTCTTTTCAGACTATGGGCACAGCTCCCATCAACGTCCGTGATCTGTGGACAGTGTATGGCTCTGATATTGCACTTATACATTTTCATTTCAGTTTGGGATGTTGAACAATTAATTGGTAAGCATACTGGTAAGCATGAGGCTTACTGGCATGGTTATTGGTTAACAGGTTAACTGACCCTTGCTGGTGAACTTTGGTGCATCCAGCCATGCCAGGTTAGAGCAGCCTCTGCTGCAGAAGTGCCTGCGGGTTGGTGGTGAGACCCTATGGCCATTGGTGGACCTCACCACCATGGCTGGACCTGACGGCCATGGCAAGCTGGGTGGCGGAACCGCGCAGCAGGCCCTGAGCTAACATGGTTAACCGGTTAAGCGCTAGCCGGTTCCTAGGGCTGGGAACTTCTATTTGCTTCAGTAGTAATACTATGTGTAGAGCAACGGTCTCAAACTCCCAGCTTGTTGCCCATCCCTGGCCAGAAGTATTTGCACAGTTTGACTTGAGAGTGCCAGCGGATCGGGGGGAGGCTGTCGTTTCCTGACCCCCAAGCTCCACCCCTTCCTGTTACAACTACCTCCACTTTCCCTCCCCCATGGCACCCTATCCCCTGAAGGACATAGCCTTGGGGATTATGGGACAGAAGCGGTCAAACCCTCTCCTTTCCCACACACACGGTAGCAGAAACACAGTGCACTCAACAGGCACACTCAGTCCACTTCTCTGTGGTTCTTGCTGCTACAGGGAGTGTGGGGGGGCCCGAGCGCTGCTGCTGTGTGGCGCCAGGCCCCACAGTAATCTCCAAAGCTGCATCCCTTGGGGGATGATGTGCCACGGGAGGGAAAGAACAGAAAGGAGACAGAATGGAGAAGTGACTCCCGGCTTGCTGGGATTCCCAGGATGGATTGTGCAACTTGTCTGGCCATGGATGGCCCTCAGGCCATGAGTTTGAGATCCCTGGTATTGAAGGCTTGTCGGACTGAAGGTTTGATAAAGAAATGTCTCCTTCCAATGCAAATATTCTTCAGATCATCAAGTACTTTGACTTTCCCCATTTCTTTCATCAAAATCTTAAATTATTTTCACACCAGAAAGATTGATCAGCTATTTTTATGTTAAATATATTTACATAAATATAGGAGCATTGCTTTTCAGTACTAAAAGTTGTGTATATATTCTCACTGGTTTGCTACACAGGTTATGTTAGCTCTGATTATTGGATCCATGTGAGTGGTGCTTGATGCTGACCGCAGGGGCTTACAGGGGCCTCAGCATTGCTCTAACTCATGGCATCCCACATTAGTTCTCAAGGGGCCACTGTGGGAGTCATGGATTGCAAGTGGAGCTGTTGCCTTTTTAAAATTTCTGGTAACTGGACTGCCTAGGCCCTGGCCCACCCTGTGTCTTCTGCAAGGCCCCACTGCATCACTCATTCCTCTTTTACCCTCATGCCATAGCTCTCTGGTTCATCTCCAAGACCTTGCCTGCAGTGAGGCAGTGGCCCTGGCTTAGCAGAGACTGGTGCTGGTTAATGACCTGTGCCTCTTCCTACTCTGTGATAACTGAACTTTTGGTTCAGGTGCCATTTAGGGTTGCCAGGACCCTTTTTCAAAAACTGGGCACTTGGACACACAAACCAAACAATGGACTGTCCAGGTAAAAATTGCCTGAATGGCAAACCTGATTGTGAGTGTAGAGTAAGTGTCTGTCATGCTGCCTCCTGTTGCAAGATGCTCCCTCAACCTCAGAAGGCCCGCAGGAATATCTAACATAGCATAGGCCCTGTGCCACCTGAGGTTCTCCGAATAGGGGAATCCCCAGCAGGCCACCTCGGTTAGCTTTTAGGTGCTTCGAGCTGTCAGAAAGGCGCAAAGTAGTCACACTTGTGCTGAAGATCTGGCCTGTTGATTCTAACATTGTTTTGCTGTTGTTTCATTACAGGGATAGATATGGGAAATGTGCTATGGAATGTGGCTTGAGCTTAGTGCATCAAAATCAATTACAATTACAAAGGATTTAGGACTTGGAGGTAAAGCAATACCAGGGAGGAAACAGAACAGATGTAAACAAATGTTTAAATGTGCATGTCACTTCACAGAATTCAACTGAACTAAAACGTGGGCAGGTTTTAAATTGCCCTTGAATTTGAAGAACAGAAATCTGAACTTCACATCATCTTTTTTTCAGGTGTTCGGCAGAACACTCACCTTGTCATACTAATCAGCAAGCATTCTATTGACAAAGCAATAACACCAGTGAAAAAGAATGGGAGTAATTACTGACTTAATTTTAAAAAATTAAAAAATCATCAGTGGAGATATTTGTGAATGCCTCTTCTTATGTAAAATAGTGATAGATATGTAGCCGTGCTGGTCTGGTGTAGCTGAAACAAAATACAGGACTATGTAGCACTTTAAAGACTAACAAGATGGTTTATTAGATGATGAGCTTTCGTGGGCCAGACCCACTTCCTCAGATCAAATAGTGGAAGAAAATGGTCACAACCATATATACCAAAGGATACATGCTAAAATTCAACACTCTATGTGTCGGTCTCAACAAAGACAATAACTACCTTACCCATTACAAAGATAGCTTCCCCAGTTATCACCTCTAATACCATTAGCTCACAGACATTTACCTTTCCCCACCTCTAATATCATTAGCTCACAGACATTTACCTTCCTTCCCCCCTCCCCCGCATCCCCTTTCTTTTCTGAAATGTGATTTGTCCTTTTCATATGTGTTCACTTTTTTTTTAATTGTATCCTTTGGTATATATGGTTGTGACAATTTTCTTCCACTATTTGATCTGAGGAAGTGGGTCTGGCCCACGAAAGCTCATCATCTAATAAACCATCTTGTTAGTCTTTCAAGTGCTACATAGTCCTGTATTTTGTTTCGTCTTATGTAAGATTGCCTCGTTTGTATTTTATGTTTCTGAATCATAGCTCCAAAATAAGGTGACTTTACTTTTCAGATGTGTATTAAACTAAGTATATTCAATTTACTGGTAATTAAAACCACTATCTTTAAAGGGAAATCAGTAGATTTACAAAGAAATAAAAAATCTTTGTCAATGAAAACTATAAAATAATCATTGATAGTTAATATTATTGTTATGTATAGTATACAATAAAAGAACTTCCTATAGACTTATAAAATATATGGAAGTTGATAACCTTTTACTATAAAACAGCCAAACATTTCATAACACCTGGTATAAGTGATACATCTTTATGGTTGGCTGATTAACTGCTGGTTTTGTTTCCTGCCAGACCTCTTGCTACAAGTCATAAATCTTTGTGTTATGCTCTTCCTTTTTAAGGTTCTCTTTTAGTTGTTCTTTTCCTTCTTTTCTTTATCTCTTTCTGATAACCTTTGCACTGCTGTGATTTTTTTCTCTCATCTGATATGAGCGATTTCAGACAGAAGGTTGAAGCTTGGCTCTCTGTAGAAATGGTGTGAGTGAAGTATTAAAAGGTGACAGAAAGATGCCTCTGGATCTAGTTGTTAAGTGAGGCAATGGTATTGAAGAGTACAAGAATGACATGTTCCAATTCCTTTTTTTTCTTCATAAGTTGTCTGATATTCCTTTCTTTTATGTTCTCATCCTTCTTTTATACTTGCTGTCACTTGTGTGTGACTAGTTGTGAAGTAGAATTACATGTAGTTTACTCTCCTGTAAATAATGTATTGTTGGTTTAGAACAAAATTAAAAACAAATTAAAAAAAAAAGGAAAATGTAATCATTTGATGTTTTTCATTCTGTAGTCTATCGACAAAAGGTTTTAATTTGAGGTTGAGGATTGCTACAGAATTTATCCAGATCATGAATTTATGCAGCAGAACCTAAAAGGGCTGTGGAGATTAGGGGCAAATCTTGTTCTTCCCACATAGATACTTTAGTAAGGGAAAAGGGGATAGAGAAAGCATATCCCTATCCCTTATTCAGAAGAAAGACTTGAGTTCCAAACTACAGTATTGTGGTGCAATTGCTAGGAATAAAATAGCCAGCTCAACACTGGCCTGAAGGAGTGTTTGCTGCAGCTGGGAAGCACATAGGTTTTTTGTTTGTCAAATGAATGACAGCATGTACCACCTACCATGTCTTGTTTTATGTGAGCCATTTTGCCCTCTTGTCAACAGCATTGCTTTTGTAATTAATGTGCAGCTGATTTTGGTCAGCTACTCCACTGGTTGTACCAGTAAGAGCAGGATTTCATCAGGTGTTTATGTATAAAAGATCTGCTCATCCTGTGCAAAATGCATTAACTTCCTGAGCACATCATGTCACAGATCAATACCTGCATAATTACACCCAAAATTAAAGGCTTCCTTTAGCAGTGCAGCTTTCTGTTGAAACACAGATTGGAAAAAAGAGCTTTATCATGACTAAGTACAGAACAGTAATCTTGATAGAAGTTCAGAGTTTGTCTTTGCAAAGGAAAATTGTGACCTTACTTAAGGCCCAAAATTTATACTTTGTCTTTATTTCACCCTACAGCTAGTAATAAGTATCTACTTTTGAAGCAAAATACAGGACTAAGTAGCACTTTAAAGACTAACAGATAGTCCTGTATTTTGCTTCAGCTACACCAGACTAACACAGCTACATTTCTATCACTATCTACTTTTGAAACCTCCTTACTACTTCACAAAGGAGAAAAGGGAACTTTTTTCTATCTTGTTCCTTCCTCCTTTTTCTCCTTGCAGATTCTTGGGTTTTGGTTTGTTTGTTTTTGTCTTTGTGTCTTTGAAAAGAGAGAGACATATATTTAGAATCCCATGTGTCAGAATACTGTGCTAGAGTTCTCAGGTGACATTTGTTCATCTCTAGTGATGATATGTGTATGGAGCTAGTAATTTTGAATGATGAGTGATTTTGATGACAAATACTCTTCTCCAATGAGTTTTCTCTTAAAAAGAATCCATTACTTTTCTTTACCTGTTAAATATCATACTTATTTTTTTCCATACATTTATTATTCATTGGTTAAAATGTAAAATCCATGAGCATTAAGGGGAAAGTTAATTTCTGCATATTTTCCATCTGTTCTGTAAATAATGAGAGGGTGCAAAAATAAGAATGAGTAGAGGCTTACCAGGAATAATTCAACATTGTAGAGGTCACGCGCCCTTAACATGGACACACAACATAAATATCTGTGTGGAACTATATAGAAACTGTGACAGCTCATCTCCACTGGAGACTAACAGAAATGATGGAACTTTACCTATGGGAGATGCTGAATGTTTCTTACATGCTGGTAGGTGCCCTTAGCTATAGGTAAGTCTATGGTTAAGTCTGTGGGTATTTTTAATAAAAGTCATAGACTGGTCATTGGCAATAAATAAAAATCTGTGACTCGTCTATGACATGCTTTAAATACACCTAAGTAAATCTTAGATTGGGAGCACTGCTGGGGTGGGGGAAACGGCTGCTCACAGGGGTTCTTGGGGGGGGGCTGCTTCTCTGGGAGAGGGTTGGAGGCCACTGATCTGAGGGAGGCCTGGGGGTGCCACTGATTGGTGGTGGTGTTAGCTACAGGAATTGCTGCTGGGGGCCACCAAGCTGCAGCTGTTCATGCAGACTCTGGGGCCACTGCTCAGGTAGTCCCCAGGATCAGTCTCACCAGCTACTGCTTGGGCTGACTCTGGCTAGGTCCAGCAAAAGCCATTGCAGCTGGCAATGGAACTGCCTGACCAGATGGGTCTGGAGCTACTCCAGCAGTGGCCAGTGTGGCTTTCCCTTTGCAGGATATTGTCCTTAGAGAGAAGAACATAACCAATTGTTTCTTCCAAAGCGGATGCGAAATCCGATTAATCAGAATACAGCTATGTTCTGGGGTCACATCGTTTATGTTCAGCCTCTGCCATTTGACTAGAGAACAGAAATCCTTGAATAATTCTTCAATCCATCCTCTCACCTGCAGACACACTGAGCTGCTACAACACAATATCATCTAGACCATTCAATTTAGTAGTAAAAAAAAGAAAGAAAGGAGTTTAGTATTAATGAAGCAAGAATAACCAACCCCCCCTCCCAAACAGTTCATCTTAGTCTTAAAGGAATTTAAGAGAGGTATAGTTCCATCATTTCTGTTAGTCACCTTCATAAATTTGGAAGAACACTGTTACAATCTGTGATGGCCCCAGAAACACTGTCACTTAAAAATAACCTCTGTCTCTTTTTAAATATATTTTGACGTAATTGGCTTCTCCAATGAAGTAGTGTGTGTGTGTGTGTGTGTGTGTGTGTGTGTGTGTGTGTGTGTGTGTGTGCATGTCTGTGTGTGCAACTTTCAATCTCCGCATTGTAATGGAAATGCAGTGCAGGATAGGTGGTTGCCCATGTACACTCTTTCACCTCTAACAACATGTACTGCATGCTTCACACAGCTGTCATGGTAATGACAAGTCTGGGGCACCAGGATAATTGGGTACTTGAAGAAGATTCATAAGGCAATATGCTGCACAGCGCTATGTTATGCCCTGGGGCAAGGAGAAGAAGAGAGAGAGGGTACCAGAGAAGGTTGGAAATCTATTCTTGATAAATAATAATCTAGTTATGACAAAGCAGCATTATCTACAAAGTAGCTTCCTACACACCCTTCTTCAATACAAAATTATTTTGAAGAGTTTCAAAAGTTGCCTTGTACTACATATAAAATTGGGTTCAGTTTTGTAAGCAATGGAATCAAAATATTTCAGTGGAAGCCAAGGGAATAAATTCTGTCTATTACAGGCCTTTCAGTATGAGGAACTTTGATGTCAAAGCAAACTCTATAATCCTGTCATCTGACAGCTCATTATTAAGAAACAACAAGAACTGACTTTATTACTGTAGTATACAGTTAGCTCATCTGCAAATTAAAGTTTTTTGTTCACTTGTGACATTTTGGATTAGCTTTCGTGGCATCTGTCGTGGAGTGATAAATGGGATTGCATTTTAAGATTTTCATGTGATAACAGTTAACCTCTGATCCCCTTTTTTCTCATAAGTTCCTTTTTCAGTTTTATTAAAGACTGGCAGGTGAGGCCCGTTGTTGTCTGGGCAAAAGTCATTTTGAGTAGATTACACTTATAGGGAAGTTCAAGAAATGAAATATATGTAATAGAACTCTTTATTAAGGTGCTTGCAAAAGGGAAGTAAAAGAACAGTTTTAAATTTGTAAGATTTCAACTCCAAATGTTATTCATTTTATTGAATAATTACCAGACATAGTACATTGGAAGCTTTCCGATTTCCCCTATTCAATTACTCTTTCTGTAACTACTTTGAATTATTTTGTGATTTGTAACAGTAAAAATTTTCTTTGCAGTAAAATTGACAGTTGAATAGGTGACTCGACTTTAATTTTGTTAGCAAATATTTTTATGAACCCTAATAATATCATGACTTTTTTCCAATGAAAAACAAAAATAATGATTTAAACCTTTCACCTAGCATATTCCAGGGTAAAAAGTACAGTAGTGCATTTATCTAATTTAAGTGGCAGGCTTGTTTATGCAAAATGTGGTATCTCTAGGTAATCACAAAGTATGACTTTATCTTGCACAAACAAATCCACAAACAAACTCTTCAAAATATATAGTAGATTATTTATCACAGAAGGGTAATGGAACTAAATACTCAGAGACATCATATTAGTTTTGTTTATGGTTAATGATAGGCTATTTATCTAAGTACATACCATACATTTAATAGAATACACTTATTCAAATGTTTAAAGAAAGAAAAGGAGTGTGGTCTACTAATTAGAACAGGGGATTACAATTAGGACACCTGTCTGTGTCACTGACTTCCCTCTGTGACTTTTGGTAACTCATTTAACCTTTCAGTAGGGTGGCAAATATAATATCTTCTGTACTTCACCAGGGTGTTAAGAAGCTTTATTAGCATTTGTAAAGAGTTTTGAAACCTTTGGATGACACATGCTATAGAAATGCAAAGTGTTATTAAATACTGCACTTTATCTGAAGAATTTTTATGGCATTCTATAAACAGATGCTTCATGAAAAAAATCTGATGTTTCAGGATGACAGCTTTATTACAGTGTATTATATAGATATAACAGATAACATTAAGAGCATAACACAATAGCAACACTTTTAAACAAGAACCTATTTGTAGTTATCTAGGAAAAGGTGGTATGTGTGATGAAAAGCTTTACCAGCATCACCAGTTTAAACTGTTATAGACAATGAAACGTGTATCAAGTCTTCCTTATCCCCTTGAAAATAGTGAGGCTGATGTGATATACAGAGTGCTCCCTAATCATCTAACTGCTGAAGTGGACTATGTTCCCTTTCATTCCCTTAAGTGAAGAACAAAAACTTACGTGGGTTATCTTGCAAAACTCAACCTTCAGGAGACACTCAATTATAACAAGACTTCCCCTCAAAGCAATGCCTTTGTTAGGATGCTGAACTCTTCCATTCCAAAATACCAATACTGCATAGAAATAATATTTGAATAGTTATCTAATAGCCTCATAGCTGAAGCAGCTGGAGAGGAATATGGGCTCTCCTGATTTTATTTGATGTTTGTACAAGAGAAATGTGATTTTGTTTTCCCCTCTTATGAATCCAGTTGTCCTTTTGTGATCCTATATGTTGTGCATGGCACTTAAAAAGATAATCTCAAATTTTCACTGCATTACGAGAGCTGCCTTACAATCTGACTAGCCTCCTGCCATAGTCACTGGGAGTGATTTCACTGACACAGGAAAAAGCTGGATCAGGTCCTATAGGTTTGATGCCACAAGGTATGTAGCATTCTCAAATCCTGCTGCCTTCAATGGGAGTTGGGGCTGCTTTGACACCTTCCAGGAGATTTCCTCACCTTGCGCGACAGGCCCTAAGGGCATGAAGCCTAGACATTTAATTCAGTCAATGTTATTTTACAAATGAGCGCCTTGACGCCTTTGACTATTGAACTGCTCTATCACTGAAATTTGATGACTTGATTAAGCCTGTTTTCATTTGTTAGATAATGGATAATCTTTCATTAATCCATGCCAAATTGTCTTCATTAATATATTAGACAGCCCCATCAATGCCTAAAATTGAGCATTCATGCCTTGTGTGGGAGGGTAGCTGGCCTTTTAGTCACAAATGCCCTTTTTCAGTTATTGGGTAAGTTTTCCTTGTATTAGAAAGGAATCTCTTTAAGATTTGTTTTGAGAGCCACAAACCTGGCTATCTCTCTCTGAGGCCTATTTTCAGTGTACTGGTGAAACAGAGGGTTGAAACTGGGATTGTTTTCATATCAGCTAGAATTGGGTCTGCATGACTCTGTCAAATAGCTCAGCTATCAAATCAATTTTGGTGAGCATTTTGTTGCTTCAGTTTTTGCGTTTGCATTTTATTTGTTCAGGAGGGATTATGTTCTGACCTGCCCCTGAATTCTGACTTTTGGATTTAGGCATTTTAGAAAAGCCTCATTATTAGGTACAATTCTGTTCTGGTATTTAGGTTTCCAGGCTGATACTGATCTGCGAACCTGTTTTTTAAATGTGTTTTTCTAAACTAAGTCTGGAGCTAAAGTTTAGCTCATTTTGTAGCATTAAAAATAATTTCCTTAGTGTGTAAACAGAAGAAGAACTGGTAGCAAATGTCATGTTTTGTATGACATAAAATTAATATTTGATTTAGAGGTGAAATAAAAGGTCAAATAACAAAAGATGTTACTGGTTTGATAGGAACAAGTTCATTATTATAATGAAGCCAGAAATATGTGCATTTTAAAGCATTCTTAGAAACATTAGTACAGTAAAACTCCGATGGTCCAGTATCTGACGGTCCAGCACTCCTGATGGTCCGGCACCATCAGGAACCCGGAAATGCTCCGGGCAGCCGGACCATTGGAGCTGCTCTGCCCCCAGCTTCCCCGATTCAGCCGCTGCTAAAACTGACCAGCGCTGAATCCGGGAAGCAGGGGGCAGAACAGCTGGAGTGCTGCCGGGTAGGTCCAGTAGTGCTGCCCCTTGGGGCTGCGGGACCAACCCGGCAGCACCCCAGCTGTCCTGGATTCAGCCGCTGGTGAAATTGACCAGTGGCTGACTCCAGGAAGCCCGAGACAGAGCAGCTCTGCCTCTGGCTTTTTGGAGTCAGCCACTGGTCAGTTTCAGCAGCAGCTGACTTGGGTACACCTGGGACAGAGCAGCTGGGGTGCTGCTGGGTTGGTCCCCGCAGCGCCGAGGGTTGGTGCTACCAGACCAACCCAGCCGCGCCCCAGCTGCTCTGTCCCAGGCGTCCCGATTCAGCCGCTGCTGAAACTGACCAGGGCTGACTCCAGGAAGCCCGGGGCAGAGCAGCTCTGCCTCTGGCTTTTTGGAGTCAGCCGCTGATCAGTTTCTGCAGCAGCTGACTTGGGGACACCTGGGGCAGAAAAGCTGGGGTGCTGCCGGGTTGGTCCAGTAGCGCCGAGGAGCGGAGCTGCGGGACCAACCCGTCAGCACCCCAGCTGCTCTGCCCCAGGCGTCCCCAAGAGCAGCTGGGGTGCTGACGGGTTGGTCTCGCAGCGCCAAGGGTCGGCGCTACCGGACCAACCTGGCAGCACTCCAGCTGCTCTGCTGCAGGCGTCCCCGATTCAGCCACTGCTGGGGCAGAACCGGATTATCAGAAGGAAGGGCTATGAGGGGGTCTGGGATAGCATCCCCCCCACCCCACCCCAGATCTCTCATAGCCCCCCCCCCCCCCCTTCTGATAGTCCGGCATATCTGATTATCTGGCACCCCCTGGGTCCTAAAGGTGCCGGATTATCGGAAGTTTACTGTATTAGTCTTCATATACACCCTGTGTATTGGGAAATATTGTGACCTAAATGTTGCTTTAATTTACACCTAGTAGCAACCTTACTAAAGTCAGTGGGATGTGGGGGTGTAACCAAGGGCAGAAATGTAGTCTTATCTAGCTGAAAATAGCTTTCAGCTGAATTAGTCAGAACACTATTACATACATGACTGGAAGAAGAAGGGCAAAGATGCACATCTGTTCTGTTTAGAGAAGAGTTAACGGTTTAAATTCAAGATTCAAGCAGAGTGTCTGCACAGTGCTTTATTATCAAGCCTTTAGGTATCCCTTGTAGATCTTGCATGTTGTCAGTTCTGTCAACATTTCCAGTACCCTGGTGCAAAGAGCTGTCAGCGTCATCCTATATATACTCTGCTGCATTGGTAGGGGGGCAAACCCTCAGAGATTCTAGTTGCCTCTCAGGATTTAGATCTGTGAATTTAGAACATTGTACTGTATATTAAGTCTTATGATGTCTTCTGGTTAGGATTAATGGAAAATTAAACCTTTTTTTTTAGTTTTATACTACTTTCTTGATATTTCATTTTGGTTTTGTTAATTATATTACTAACATTTTCAGTAATGTGACTTTGTCTTGCAGGGAAGAGAGGTGGGTTTATCTGCACCTATCCATCTTTATGCCAGTGTTTCCACCCTTTTCTGATGTGCCTGTTCTTTTCTATTTTCTTTATATTTTGTTCTGTATAGGTTCTTTATACCACCTTCTTTACCAAGTATCGAAGCATTAAGGGACATAATTAACATCTGTCATATATGATTTGTTCTCTTTCATCTTCTCCCCAGGGGGGAGAAATATGTATGCAGTACAATGTTTTTTATTGGTTTGGGATTTTGTTTAAAATGTACAGACTGCTATGTGTTTATGTTAGATAAGGCAAGGTAGGAACAGTGCATCTTGCATTTAGAGTGGAGGGTGGTGAGGTGTGTGTGATGGTCTTTTGTTCCTCTGGGAGTTAATCTCACAGTTTTAAAATGACCTCCTACAAAGCTCTCTCTGCTGCACAGATTAATTTTTTTGCTTATGATAGAAAGTTCCTTTGTGCCAGAGGGATGGAGTTATTGACCACAGACCTCATCATAGAGCTTTATGCAATCATTATGGGTCCAAGCCTCTGAGAGCCTTGAAGAATGCAGCTTTCAGAAAGTGGCAAGATTTTCCTCCAAAGTCTGAGACCTAGCCTGTAAGATTTAGGAAAGCTGAGCTGTATCTGAATCTTGCTCATGAAGACTTAGAGCAGTGGTCTCCAACCTTTTTACACCCAAGATCACTTTTTAAAAGACAGACCAAGCCAAGATCTACTGCCCTGCCCCTTCCCTGAAGCCCCACCCGCCCCTTTCTATTCTCCTCCTCTCCATCACTTGCTATCCCCAATCCTTATGTTGCTGCTTTTTTTTCAATTCTTCTGTAGGAACAGGTTTTTCCAGCATTTGGCCTGTCTAGACTGACCAAATGTCAGAAAATCCCCTTCTTTTGGAAGCCCCCTTATTCCTCATGGAAAGAGGAGTATAGAGATGACCAAAAGACCATGTTTGTTCTTCCACTAAAAAAAGCGGAAGAACAAACGCATCCCTGGATGCAGAAGAGTTTTTCTGGACTATCTCCAGAATCCTGAAAAACTCATGCAGTCTAGCCATACCCTCGCTGGGTTGAGACAGGATGTGTAGGCTCTCGGGTGGGAATGAGGGATTTGGGTGTGGGAAGGGGTGAGAGGTACAAACTCTGGGAAGAAATCTGGATGCAGGAGAAGGTGGAGAAGGGGACGCTGGTTTCTGCAGTGGGAGGCAGGGAGCCAGTGGGGGACAGGTTTCTGCCGCAGGGGGCTGGGGGGGGCAACAGGTTTCTGCAGAGGGGAGACAGGTTTCCACAGTAGGGGGCAGGGCGCCAGTTCAGGCTGGTTTCTGCAGTGGGGTGGCGGGGGACAGTTCTGTGGCTGGGGGCAGGGGAGAGGGAACAGGGGGCAGGAGGGTGGGGGACAAGGCTCTGCAGCGGGGGGCAGGAACGGGGTTCAGGGCGGGGGGCAGGGTGCCAGTGGGGTCAGGGAGTCCCTTACACCAGCCTCAGAAGGAAGCCTCCATTGTGCGCTCCCTCTGGGGCTGACCCCCCCCGAGCAGGGAAGCCTGCGTACACGACCCCTCGGGGCCGATCCTCCTCTCCCGCTGATCAAGAAAGCCTCCGTTGCACGCTCCCTCCAGGACCGACCCGCCCCTCACCGCGGAGCAGGGAAGCCCATGCCCGCTACCCCTCGGGGCCAACATCCCCCCACGGAGCAGGGAAGCCTGTGCATGCGACCCCTCGGGGCCGACCCCCACGCAGAGCAAGGAAGCCTGTGCACGCGCTCCCTCCGGGCCCGACTTCCCCGCCCGCAGAGAAGGGAAGGCCTCTGGGGATTTACCCGGTAACTTCCCGGAACGCCAGGGAGCTGGGGCAAGGAAACAGCTAGCGCATTTCCGCAACCGCCGGAAGTGATGCGCAGCTGTAGGACTTTCGTCCACCCCACGGGAAGCTGCCACTACCTCCATTGTTGCTTGAAGTAGGTAGGGGGCTTCTTAGGGGTGGGGAGAAACAGCAGGCCCATAATGCTCCACGATCGACTGGTCGAGGCCTCGGGATTGACCAGTTGATCACGATAGATTGGTTGGTGACCACGGATTTAGAGGCTACATGTAGACTGCAAGCCTCTTTCGAAAGAGGCAGTCTGGATGCTCTCTTTTGGAAAAAGGACAGTTAGCATTACATAGTGCCATTTTTCGAAAGAGCACTTTTGAAAAAACATGTTATTCCTCGTAAAATGAAGTTTTCTGTGGTTGAAAAAACTGCCGCATTCTTTCAATTTATTTTCGAAAGAATGCGGCAGAAGTCTAGACTCAGAGGAAGGGTTTTTTTTCGAAAAAAGGCCACTCTTTTTTCGAAAAAACCTTGTAGTCCAGACACACCCAGAGTGAAATTTTCCCCCTACACCATTTTCATCGCCAGTGCTCTCAGTACTGTCTGTAATGCCTGCCCTGAGCTTGTATGGGTATAGCCATGAGCAGAATTTGATCAGTTGTCACAACACAGGATAGCATTCATAATATTTGTGAACACAGTGGAGGTTGGTGAAGTTTGAAAGTGAGCAGATAAAATTGACCCACAGAAGTTGATTTGGAGCAAGAGAAAATAATAGCCAAAATGTTCATCTGTTCCCAAGTCCACTGGAAAAGAGCTGGCTGCAGCTCCATGATTCTGAGATGAGTTCTGTGCCAGCACTAGTGTCTTTATCACACGGAAAAGCATGAGTGTGTTGACAAAGGTGTGGCATCTTTGTTTAGAGTTCTGTCATTCAACAAAAACTGAAATGATGGATATGTTGCATTTAAGCCATACATAACTTTGTTCTGAGGCTTGGGATTCTCTGTCCTAACTTAGGGTATGTCTACACTACAGCGCTAATTCGAACTAACGCGTCTAGAACTAAAAACTAGCGTTTTGCTAATTCGAACTAGCATGTCCACATTAAGTGGACCCTGAACCGGGCTTAAGGATGGCCGGAAGCAGTGCCAGCAGGGCATCAGAGGAGGACTTAGAGCATGGAGATGCTGTTTCAGGCTAGCTGAGGGCTGCGCTTAAAGGGACCCGACCCCCACCCCGGACAGACAGTTCTCAGGGGTGCCCTGCTTGCAAACCAGTCCTGGCTTGGAGTGCCCGGAGTGCCCACACTGGGCACATCACAGCACTCGGCCATCAGACCGGCTGCACTTGCCGCAGGCTGCCATCTGGGGAGAGGGGACAATTGGGGGGCTGCAGGAGAGCTTCCACCCCCAGCCCAGTCCTCCCCATCGGGGGCTCATACCCCATTCCTCCCTCACCACCTTCCACTTAGCCTTCTCTAGCCCCTTTTCTTGATGTACAAAATAAAGGACAATTGTGTTCAAAAATGGAATCTGTCTTTATTGAACAAAACTGGGGGAGACTGGGAAAAGGAGGTGGAAAAGGGGAAGAGAGAGGGTGGGAGAGGGGAGGGCAACTACAATGATCAGGGGTTGGGAACAGGTCCCATATGAAGAGAGGCTAAAGAGACTGGGACTTTTCAGCTTAGAAAAGAGGAGACGGAGGGGGGACAGGATAGAAGTCTCTAAAAGCAGGAGTTGGGTGGAGAGGGTGCATACAGAAAAGTTCTTCATTAGTTCCCATAATGAAGGACTAGAGGACACCAAAGGAAAGGAATGGGTAGCAGGCTTCAAACTAGTAACAGAAAGTTGTTCTTCACAAAGCAAAGAGTCAACCTGTGGAACTCCTTGCTGCAGGAGGCTGTGAAGGCTAGAACTAGAACAGAGTTTAAAGGGAAGTGAGATCAAGTCATGGAGGTTGGGTCCATGGAGTGCTATTAGCCAGGGGGTAGGAGTGGTGTCCCTGCCCAAGGTTTGTGGAAGGCTGGAGAGGGATGGCACGAGACAAATGGCTTGGTCACTGTCTTCGGTCCATCCCCTCCAGGGTCCCTAGGGTTGGCCGCTGTCGGCAGACAGGCTACTGGGCTAGATGGACCTTTGGTCTGACCCAGGACGGCCATTGTAAGCTCAGGGCTCAGGGTCGGGGCTCTCAGTGGACCCCCTTGATTTTCATGCACACCTGCTCCTGGGTGGCCAGGCTGGCAGCTCTCCTGCCCTAGACGGCCACTTTCCTGTGCCTAGTGCGGAGATCGTGGACAAGGTCCACGATCTCCGCACTAGCCCAGGCGGGTGCCCGCCTCTTGCGGTCTCGGGCAAGCTCCCGGGAGCCGCCAGCCTGGTCCCGGGAAGAGGGGGAGGGCTGGGGGGCATCGGGTGGCTGGCTCGAGCCGTGCCAGGTGCAGGGTCTGCTGGCTGGGTGCTGGCAGGCTTGCACCTGGCACGGGCACTGTAGCCAGCCCGTGCCCCTTTAAGGGGTCCGGGGCCGGGAGGGGGGCAATAGAGTTTCCCTGGTGTTGGCCAGAGTGGCCACCAGGGAAACCTGGGGAGGGCTAGCCTCCCACTAGTTCGAATTAAGGGGCTACACACCCCTTAATTCGAACTAGCTAGTTCGAACTAGGCTTAATCCTCGTAAAATGAGGTTTTCCTAGTTCGAACTAAGCGCTCCGCTAGTTCGAATTAAGTTCGAACTAGCGGAGCGCTAGTGTAGCGCCTATGAAAGTTAGTTCGAACTAACGTCCGTTAGTTCGAACTAACTCTGTAGGGTAGACATACTCTTACTTGTGCATAATTAGGAAATATTTTCAGGAGTTAGTGGGTTCCCATTTAACAATGCTTAGGAGCTCCATTTTTTTCTTTCTTGTTCCCTTACCCTTGCTAATTATAAGAGCACTAGCCTGATGAAGGAATTACATTCTATTACTTTTACATAAATACATGTAATAATCCTGGTCTTTAAACATATAATGGATGTAAAAAATGTTATTCACGTGGGTATATTGCTCACATGTTAGACTATTTTGTGGCCTGTTGTCTATATCAGAAAGTAGCAGTAAGCATTACTGCTTTCATTTTGTTAAATTAATTTTTAATCCTGCTTCACAGCCTATAAGAACTATAATGTAATTTAAATTTACACAACAGCAAGCCATAAATCACGAAGTACTGTTTAGTAACAACACAGTATTTGAAACCTAAGTTACAGTGATTGCTGCACTGAACAAAAGCTATAGATATAATCTGTAACCTAATATTTTCATTTTAATAAAAACTAGGGGAACAGGAAAGGAGTGAAATGACTCGCTCTTTTTCTTAGTAATTAATTTTAGTTATTTTTATTAAGAAAAATTAATGTTAATGTTTGTTGCAGTGGCTAGCACTTTATTTGATTATTAGCATTTCTCAACTTTTTTGTTCAGGGATAGAGTATCAGTCCTCCATCCTTTCCCAATTTTCCTCTACAAGCCATTATTGCATCACCATGTTCTGGAAATGAGGGTCAGGCTTCATGTCACATCTGGTTTCCACAGGAGCTAGGAGCCTTGAGGTCATTTACAGATCTAACAGATTTCCAAATTGGCCCGCGTCTTGCAAACAATACATATAATGCATGTCTGGACATGTTTTTTTTTCTTTTTTTTCTTTTTTTCTTTGTTTGTTTTGCAATAAATCATTATGGATCATATTTTACCCGCCTGTGGCAAAATGAGCAATGGAGGAGCAAAGGGCCAAGAAAAAGAGTTGTGCTTCGTTGCTTTCTAATGTTCTCTTTGGCGGCTGATGAGCTTGGAGGGGCTATGATGGTGGTGTGAACGCAGGCCTCCAAGCAAACAGGATAAGAGGATCTCTGGGAAATGCTGTTCTGTTGTTGACAGATCTGAAAGCATTACACAAAAACATAGGAAGTCCATACTTCGTCAACTAGCACAATATTCTGTCCTGAATGATCCATCCCTTATTGATCATTTTTTGGGGCTGGGAGGCAGGGAGAGCTTCTTTGTAAAGGTCTATCTGAGCCCTTGCTTCTTAATTTTACACTGGTAACTCCCTCAAGTTGTGTTCCCCTTTGCTGCTACCTGCCATAGCCATGAAGAAGAAGCCATAGTGGGGACATTGCAAGATACAATATCCATTGGGTTCAGGGAACATACTGCATTGTAAAAGTGCTCCCTGGCCATTCTGCCTCCTGCCATTGGGCATGCCGCTTCCTGACATACTGAGGCCAGATCTACACTATACCCAGAAGGCTGACTTAAGGTGCGCAACTCCATCTACATAAATAATGTGGCTGGAGTCAGCGTATCTTGAGCTGAACTTGGCACCATCTCCACAGCGGGAGGTTGACTTCCCTTACTCCTTGCAACAGTGAGAAGTGCCAGCATCAATGGGGGTGCCCTCAGCATTTGACTAAACCTGGAAGATTGATCGCCAGAGCGTCGATCCTCCAGTAAGTGGAGACATGGACTAAGTGTTAACTCTGGAGAAGTGATAAAATAGAACATAGGGAAGTAAGCTACAGAGCTGCTGCTTCCATTCCCTGTGTCATGCTGTCCCCGGTCTTTTCCACCGCAGTTATAACTGATCAAGCTCACTTGCACTTGTATTGTACAGGGGCATTTAGTCCAGTACCAAGAAGAAGGATTTGGAAATGTAGTTATGATCTAAAATTGCAGTTTAATTTTTGGGATGTTAAAATGTGGTGGGGTTTTTTTTGTAAATGTGTAACTGCTGAAAATTTTAACACGCTTACATTGGGGAGAAGCAGGAGCCGGTACTTACCTGCGCTCCACCCTCTCCTCCGTCCTGCTGCCTTTGTATCAGAGGCAGCAGCATAGAGGGCAGGCAGTTCCATGGAAACCAGTGAGCACTGGCTCCTGCTTCCTCCCCTGCACTGCTGCTTCTGATAGAAGCAACAGCATGGCGGGGGGGCCGCCTGTAACTGTGAGGCCCAGACTCATTGGTACCCATGTACATGAGTACATGCTCACATCCCTACTACAAAGAGCAATTTTTTTTCACTGTTAATGAGTTGGGTGCGTTTGGGGAGGGCACAGGCAAAGAAGGAGAAAAGATGGTAGGAAAGGCTGGAATTTGGACTGACCCAGGAGGGAGCCTGCAGTGATGTTGCAGCGTGTTGGTCCCATGATTTTAAAGAGCAGTGCTAGCCTTAGACCAAACGTAAGAACCATCTTTGGCACCCCCACTTCCATTTGTTAAATATTTGAATCTAAGTTTTATTGCATTTGTAGCCCATTTCATGATTTTCACGCACAGTTTGCATGTATGATTTATCCCTTTCCCGTAAGACAATAAATTTGCATGCTAGGGTCTGTGCAATAAAAACTGCACCCTGAGCCGGTGCCCTACAAGCCCAGCACCCTTGGGTTGCCAGACTGGGTTGCTTCCCCCTAAATCCAGCCCTGTTAGAGAGACGAGGAGGGTGAGGTTATATCTTTTGTTGGGCCAACTTCTGTAAGTGAGCCAAACAAGCTTTGGAGCTTGTGCAGAATTTTTCTCATTTTTGTGATATCCTTGATGTGCATGGCAGGCTCTAAAGTAATAGAAAATTGATTCTGAGGGGAGATGGCTAAAGTTCCATATTACCAGTGGGCACTAGTTAAAGCAGTATTTAAAAGTGAGACAGTGAAGCCCTGTATCTTTTAAGAACAAAATTATTGGGAATGATGATGGTAAATGCGATTTGCTGGTGGTAAATTGAAATCACTGATTAAATTATATCTCTGGCTAATAAATTCACTGGAAGGACAGTCCACAGCAAACACCAGAACAGCACAGGCCTCAGGCACAAATAAAAGTTATCTAATTCATGAGGAAGATAAATCAGGATAGAAGCAACTGGCTTGTTAATGTTTGTGTAGGTTTGTTCTAGCTAATAGGAAAAGATCCTTGATTCTTCCATGCACAAAGCAATCCTGAGGCCTGATTCCTTTACTTACCTTGTTGGTTTTTCAAGGGGTGTTTGTAGAAGGAGGGGGTTTATGTGATAAAAGCGCAAGTTCTCTATGGTAGTTAGTTCACAGTGAACCCATTTCTTAAGGGCAGGGACTGGTCAAAGTCAGATGATTCTTTTTAAGCCTTGTGCACAAGTGAGGCTATGTCTAGATGGCAGCGTTTTTCTGGGATACCAGAGGTATCCCAGAAAAGCAATGCCATGTTTTTTTTGAAAAAAGAAAAAAATTCAGAAAAGTAGATATGCTCTTTTGCCATCCCTGTAAACCTCATTCTATGAGGAAGAAAGGATGAGTCAAAAGAGTGGGTTTTGCCAAAATTTGGCACCGTGTAGATGTGCCAAATTTTGGAAAAGCCTCTTTCAAAAGAAAAGCGGGAAAAGATATGCAAATTGTGGTTTGCATTTTGTGTATCTTTTCCTGACTTTTCTTTGTAGTCTAGATGTAGCCTCAGTCTTGATGCTGGGAGGAAAAGGGTGTCTGGTTAGAAGTGTCATTTTTTGAATGGTAAATGAGATCTGATGCTGTTCTTCCTACTTCTGATGACTGAAGGAAGTTGCCATTAAATGGTACTCTCAAAAGAGAGAAGTGGAAAAGCTTAAACTTATACATTGTTTATACAGAAGGCAATGAATCTGATTGCGCAGTCTTGGAGACACCACTCCAAGAGAGGTCAATGCAAGTGTGGTTATCAGAGTACTGCTGGCTTAGGCTCAGTGTAAAGCCAAAATACTTCCTACTGTAATAGTACCTTCTTAGGTCTTGATTCTGTTCTTGGGCAAATCGTCATGCTTTACTCCATACAGAATCATGTCAAATCTACCACTCATCATACATATCCAAGTGCAGTAGTTGACTTTTCAAGATACTGCTTGACATGTTTAGGAGAGGCTCTAAGATGAACTTCAGAGAAAGAAACTACCATCATCACCATTTTTCAGAATGAAGGATAATTTTACTCAGGAGTAACTATGTATTAAAAATAGAGAATCCTACTTTAGGGATGCCTGTTGAATAGGCAAGCCCTTGTCATTAACAATTCACAGAAAATATTTACAAATTTCCAGTAAAAATGTTGTTTATTCTTCAGAAAAAGCTTAAATTCCTTTCTTAGCGACCCCTGGTGTAAACCCAAAGTAGCCCCATTAAATGTAGTAAAGCTTATTAGGATTCACACCAGGGCTGTGTCTACACTGGCATCTCTTCCAGAAAAGGGATGCTAATGTAGCACTTTGGAATAGGCAAATCCACGGGGGATTTAAATATCCCCCGCGGTATTTGCATTAACATGTCTGCCGCTTTTTTCCGGCTTGGAGATAAGCCGGAGAAAAGCGCCAGTCTAGACGTGATTCTCCGGAAAATAAAGTCTTTCCTGGAAGATCTCTTATTCCTACTTTCAAGTACTTTCAAGTAGGAATAAGAGATCCTCTGGAAAAGGCTTTATTTTCCGGAGAATCACGTCTAGACTGGCGCTTTTCTCCGGCTTATCTCCAAGCCGGAAAAAAGCGGCAGCCATGTTAATGCAAATACCGCGGGGGATATTTAAATCCCCCGTGGATTTGCCTATTCCAAAGTCTACATTAGCATCCCTTTTCCGGAAGGGATGCCAGTGTAGACACAGCCCAGGAATAATTGAAACCAGAATTTATCCCACAGTCTAACTCACAGGTGGGCAATAAGCAGCCTCTGGACCAGACATGGTTTGCCAGGATTAACCCCTGGCAGAACACCAGAGGCGTTATTTACCTGAGTGTTCACAGGTATGGCCACACGCAGCTCCTGTTGGCTGCGGTTCACCGTTCCCAGACAATGGTAGCTATGAGAAGTGGTGGCTTGACTCATGCCGCTTTCTTCAATTTCATTGGTTGGGAATGGCAAACTGCAGCCTACTGGAGCTGCAAGTCATTCTGCCTGCAGGCACTCAAGTAAATAAATCGTCTAGAGGTCCATCAAAGGCTAACTCACCGCATCCAGGCTGCGGGCCGATTATTACTCACCCTAGGAGTCCTACTCATGACTATTAAGTCCAGTGGTTGGGCACTTCAGACTGATTTTATTATGCTGCTATTCTGGGGCAGTGTATGTCTTCAAAAGGGCCCTTGCTGTTTTGCAGTTGTTATTCATGATCTTTCTGCAGACTAAACCTTAAACATAAATATCCATGCTCAACTAGGCTACTGTAAACTTAAGTCAGCTTTAGAAGTAATCCTAGAAAAGTTTTGAGTTAGCTGTAGCTAAATCAGTAGATAGGCAACTACGTGTCCCATGTAAATCAAAATGTGAAAAAGTGTTATTACTGTAGGTAAATGTATTTGAAGAAAATAACCAAAAGCCCTTTGGACTTAACACTGATAAGCCCTGAAAGATAGGTCTGTTTTCAGCACTAGCTCTTTGGCTTTTCACACTCTGAGATCAGGGAGCTGTAGTGCAAGCCAAGAGAAAAGACATTCCTGCTCTGTGAGACTGCCAATAAAGCTGGGGGAAGCAGTGGATCAACTTTCCATCTCTCTGTGAAATGGATTAGGAAAAGAAGTTAGGGTTTCTTTTATTGAAATCACTGTGTCCTTCTCCAATGATAGACTAACCAAAAAAATCAAGATAAGCTTAGTGAATCACTTCACCAGCCTCGTGGAGCTGGCACATCAGTTACATAGACGCTGGTCAGCATTGCAGGGCTCCTCAGCACAGTGTCACTGATTTCTTGTCACTGTGAAGTGTGGCTTTGGGCTCTGATGAGTCTGTAAATGGAAGCAGATGGATATCGTGAAGAAAGATTTTGCAGAACGAGGGGATCCAGCGAGAGAATGGTGTGTTTGCATTGAAAAGCCATCAGCCTGTCCTAGCCCAACCTTACAGGCATAATGGCACATGTGGGACAGCAACAGGTTTTTTTGCCTTTGAAGTAAATAATTTTCTTAGGTCTTAAAAGGATTCTCCTAATATGTGGCTGTTCATACTTAAAGGTTGTGCTTCATTATGGTGTGAGTATACACACATCCTATTCCCAAGAGTAGTTATATAAAATTAGGCATTTAACACTGTATTTTAACATCTAAAATAAGTTGACTGTTTAGAGGGGCTGTGATCCTCTGGGTATATGTGTACATATATATCACTCATTCAGGGAACACATACACACATGTGGGTGTGCATGTCCTGAAAGTCAGCCATAATTGGAGAGCCTGGGTAATTCTTTTTATCAAGCAATTCCTACAGTACCTTTAGGTGGGTGGCAGAGCAGGTCTATAAACACCATTATGCAGGGGAGGTAGCTCCTTGCAGGCTCTGAATCAGAGTGGCATGAGAGAAAATAATTGGAGGTGATCATGGGGGAGGCCAATGGATTCTTCTTTACATAACTGAAACTCCTGCATTCTGAATATGAAAAGCAGCAGCCCAATGACTAATACAGTAAACAAGGAGGGGCACAGAGTCTCCCTCCATCCTGGGAATGGGTTTAAGTGCACATTGTTACCTGCATTAAAGCCCATTTTCTTTACCTTTGTGTGATAGGAGGGACACATTTCACCCATAATGAATATAGTGATTCCTTCTGTGCTGAATTGCATTCCTAACTGTCAATGACGGTATTAGAAAATCTCCTGAGATTGTCAAGATTAGACGGTATCACTTGCCTTGAAATCCCTATTTGAGGAATTAGAACTACAAAGAGAATGCCTGATATGTTGATTAAAAATAAGCAAAATTTTAATTCTCATTAAAAAGACTAAATAGCTCAGCCGTTTAACATTTTTAAACAAAATAAAAATCTGCTGCTATCTTTCAGAAAGATTAAGGCAATGTTCATATTAGAAATATTGGCAGAATTAAGGTGTCTTGCTGAATGACTCAGCCCCTTTGCATTACAAGCAGAAGGACTGCCAAGAAACATTTTGTGTTAATCAGTCAAAATGCAAAAAGTAAAAGCTAAAAACCTACACAACAACGGAGAATATTCCCTGGGGCATGTTTCTGTGGAATTGCTTGGGTTTTGCCATTGCACAACCCAGCTGTCCAGCTATTGATTTAAGTTTAATTATATGCTCTTTAGTAATGCTTTATATATTCATTGGAATGGTTTTGGTACTTAAGTAAGAAGGATTAGGGAGAGATGTGAGGAATATGGTTTTTGTTTCTTATTTTGTATCATGATAAAGTGTACAGAAAAATGAGTGATAGAATATGAGCTTGTATGTAGAAAGCTATCAAAGCAGAGTTAATATGCGTTTGTATTCTGGTTTCACTCTGTACGCAATAGAGTTATAAAAATACCGTGGTGTATTCTTCACAGTCAAAACATGAAGGGTAGAATTTTCAAAAGCACCAAAGTTCCATTTTTAAAGAGCAATGTGAATTGGGTGCATTGGCTAAAATATTATTAGTGTCTTACTATGGTATTTAAAAAAAAATCACTCAGTAGAAGTCAGTGGGGGTAAAGCTGTGTGTGCACATAGCTGTCTCAGTCTTTCAGGGCTTCTGGAGAAAGATGTTTTATTTAATCAGGTCTCTTGTACAGATATTTGATCATTTTCCTAGATAACAGGCTTGTACTTTTTCCTTTGTAATTATCTTTAGTGATGATAGAATCCCCAAATATTAGGAAATAGGTAATAGAACTAGTAAGTGTTCTTTTAAAATGGGTTATGTGATATCATTGTACAGTTTGTGTGATATCTCTGTCAATAGCTCTTTTCTTTGTCTGGAAATGAGTGACAGTGGGTTAGGATTACCTGTTGTGTTCCCTCCCTCTGGGGCATCTGGTATTGGCCACTGTTGGCAGACAGGATACTGGGCTAAATGGACCATTCGTCTGACCCAGTATGGCTATTCTTATGTTCTCATCTATCTGTTTAAATAATTTGGTTTGCCTTTCTCCATCACAGACTAATACAGTGCAGCAAACGCATTAAGGCCTCGGGTTATTTACTAACTTTTGCAGGATGGAAGGGGAGGGAGAGAGAAATGAAAGTGAATATTTTGGGGGGCTGGTTTTTTTTTACCATTTTTATGTTTGAATGTTTCAGCCAATTATGTTTTTCTTAGAAGAAGCAGACAAATCATGTCTGAATGAGTGAATTAAAATGTAAATATATACATATAGTCATTCATTGACTTCTAAATAATTAAAATCTATTTCTGCTTATAAAGTCCATGTCAACTAAGCTATGAAGGGTGTCTGAGAATGCAAATAGTGTTCAGTTAATGAACACCTAGGGCACTTTGCCTTTAAACAACCTAGGTGTTTTATTAAAATACAATTTCCCTTCTTGAAATGTCTTATTGTAATTATATCCTGGGTTGTTAATTAAAAAGGAGAATAACTATAAATGCTAAAAGATAATTTCACAGCAAAAAGCTTTATTAAGCTTCTAGAGAAGGGCAATCAGGCAAAAAGTCATTTGCAAGAAAAGCTCTTTTGACACATGAAAAGGAAAGGAGACATTTTGATCACCACTTGAGGAAGTGATTTCACTATCATCCTCAGCTGGTGCAGAACTGTAGCTAAAATACAGTGAATCACAAAGGAAATACTGTAGATGTTAATTACAGATAGTTATTCAAAAATATTGACACCCACTAGGCAGAGAAACACTAAGTCTCTTTGGTTCTATCTTTGGTATATTTTTTCAGTTGTGTTGACTGAATGGGAATAGCTTATCGTGATTGAAAAGTCCTCCTACCACTCATTAGTACATAGGCTAACATGTTTGAAGCTCAGTTATATGTACATTGCCAAGTAATACTTTTAAACTAGCTATTGTAAATGGTACTGTGACAGGGTGTGGCTACCCCCGCACTGAACCACAGGGAGTTGCCCTGGCCAAAAGGGCACCGCCCACACAACCCTCCTGGGCATGCTCCCAAGGATGGCCAGGTATAAAAGCCCAGGGAGTCTATCAGTCTGGTCTGACTGCCAGAGGGGAAGGAGCTCAGGAGCCTCAGCTTCCCCAGGAGCCACAACCCCGGCAGCCCCAGCCCCAGCCTCAGCGACAGCCCCCGCCGGAGAGGACGTCTAAGAGGGTCCGACTCGCCGAGCAATGCCCTGAGAGCTGAACAACATGCCAGGGATGTTAGGAAGTGGCCCAGGGCGGAGGACTGTCCTCCAGGAGCTCAGCACGCTTTGGCCGGAATCCCCGCTGAGCAGGCAGCGGAATCCTCCACTGCCAACAGGGCCCTGGGCTGGGATCCGGTAGAGTAGGAGGGCCTGGGTTCCCCTACCACTCCCACCCAGCTCCCTCGCATTCCGGGAGGCTTCCCTTTGGACTAGGCCTGTAGGCCATAGTGACCCCGAGAGTAGGGTTGCCAGATACGTTCACAAAAAATACCAAACATGGCAGGGAAAAAATTGGTTGAGAAAAAAACAAAACAAAACAAAATTCGGGGGCTAAAGTCGTTGAGAAAAAAAAAAGTCACAGCCCCTCTAAATCCACACGCTCCCCCCGCCCTGACACAGCAGGGGAAGAATGTCCCAAGAGACTTTCCGTCTGAGAAAAACAGAAAATACCGGACATTTTACCTGTCAGGGATTTTTTTTTTTTTTTTAATTTTTTTATTTTTTTTGCTGGACAGAAGCCGCAAATCTGGCAACCCTACCCGAGAGAGGAGAGTGTTTTCGGGATTAAGCCTGCAGGGCCGTATTTACCCTGATAGAGGGAACTGTACTTTGGGACTAGTCCTGCAGGGCTGTATTTACCCTAATAAAGGGAACTGTATTGGACTAGGCCTGTTAGGTCATATATACCCTGCTAGAAGGGACTGTGTTTGGAATGAGGCCGGAAGGCCATAGGTACCCTGATAGAGGGACATTTGAAAAGAACTGGGTCTATGAGCCATATTTGCCCTGCGGAAAGCAGGCATGGACCCCAACTTTGGGACTTCCGGACCATTGAAGGGTCTTGACCCTTGACAGGTACACTAAAGTTTTGCTGGACTAGACAGTGTAGCTGTTTGTAAATGGTGTGTAGCACTACGTAAATGTTTGTTCCAAGACACTCTGGCAATCCATTAACTTAAAAACTACCATGAACACTTGATAAATGTTTGTTCCGTGATACAAACTTTCATTACTGGTTGTGGCTGACCCAAATAACCTGCCCCAGCTGGAGACTACTCCCATGGGGAATTCCCACCAATTATTGGCCTATGAGTGGTTTATGCGTCCTTGTCCCTGAGCAGCACAAGGGGAATGGAAAAGGCCAGTTAAGGTCACTAGTAAGTGCTTCAAAGAATATAGATGCAAATGATTAGTCTCTTGTTTGTAACCATTAAATATAACATCATATTAGTGCGGTGGGGTGGGGGAGGGGGAGAGAGTAGGACGCCAACTTGTGGCCAGGGCTGCACCTCTGTGCAAAGTAGGAGGGTGACTCTGGGCTCCTGGAAGGGACTGAGCCTGAGACAGAAGGGGCTGGGGCTCCAGTCCTTCTCTACTCTGGTCAGACCCTGGGGCAGAGAGCTGGCAGCACATGGCCCCAACCTTCCCTGGCCTCGTCCTGAGCATGAGTGCGGGGGGGAGAGCAGCCTTTCCGGACCCCAGTCAAAGCACTGGTGAAAGAACAAGTATGGGTGGTGGCCAGCCCCAGAAAAACTGGCAACACAGCTCCAGCATCAGTGGGACTGAATCCGAGACAGCCCAGGGGAGATGCACTGAAGAGGAGCGGAGGGTGGTGGCAGTGTGAGTTGAGGCTAGGGCTAGGTTTGCAGTTTGGGAAGGCATTGCCTTCCCCTGCCTATTATAACGGCTCCCCATGGGTTCCTCCCTTCAGGTATTAGCTCTGAGTGGAGAGGCAGCAGCAGACAGCTGGGAGCTGTGGTTCCTTGGGGATAGACAGCAACAAAAGCAGCAATTCTCTGCTTTTAGTTGCTTCCTCTAGCCCAGGTGCAACTTCCACATTTTTAGTTCCAGCAGCTGCCATGCTGGGAGGGTATCTGGTAGTGGTGGCAGCAGCAGCAGCATGTGACCAAGCAGAACCAGCAAATCCTGGCAGAAGTAGGGGGAAAGGATGTGACCTATCCCCCTCACACATTGCCGCTGGCTTCTGCCCAGCAGGGAGGAGGTCTTGGGGCTTCAAACCCCATGGGGTGTATATGACAGGTTTGGGGCTTCATCAGGAGTGGGGCTGAAGTCCCATGTCTAGGTAGTCATGTCCCAGGAGGCTGGAGTTCCGAGACCCTCCTCCCTGCAGGGCTGAAGCTCCAACCCTTAAGCCCTGAGCCACAGTAGGTGCATCCCAGCTCTTGAACTTCTGAAGATTGTGATAGGCTGCTCAGAGACACAGTAAGTTTGGCCACCCCTGTTTTGTTGTTTTTATTAATTTAAATATCAATCCAAACTTTTATAATGCTGAATATGATTGCTAATGTGAAACATCTTTATTATAAGTGAGATATTGGTATCACCAGATCAATAACTCTCCATTATCTAGGCTAATTTGATTTCCTTTTTGGAGTCTATTTACTGTGGAAATAATCCAGAAAAATATAAAATTCTCCTTTGATCAGAACTTTCTGTTTCACAAGGCACAGAATGGAAACCACAATTCTTTCATTTGTGAAGACTTTCTGAGCTACCACAAATTATGTGCTGCTGGGGTTGTCTTCCAGTGTTTGAGAATATCAAAGTAGTATTTTCTTTCTACCTTATATCCATCAGAGTGTCCCCATAGCGCACTCTAACTCTGACTCTCATGTTAGATAATAAATCTGGGAAGGAAGAGTTTGTGTGTGTTTTCTTGTTCTCTAGCTCCTCTACAGATACTCTGCGAGTTCATCTATTTTTGTAACAGTCTAGGTATGTTTGTTTATTTCCCCCTAAAAAATCCTACAATCAGAATTTTCTTTTTCAGAGGAATGCTCTCCGTATACAGATTTTTATTTTTTTTAGTCTGCAGATTGATGTTTCCAAATTTCCACACATTAATCAAGCTGTGTTTCAGCATTGTCTGAAATAGTAGCCATTTTTGTAAACTTTTCTCTGTTTTATTAGTGCAAACCACAAGCTTGGTAACTTTGGAAGATTTTGCTATACTTCCAGGTGCTTAAGTTGTTAAATATATATTTTTCTGAACAGGACATTTATTGATCTCTACAGAGACAGAGGGAGCTGAATCCAAAAGGTGTTGACAAAAGTGATGGGCCAAGAACTGCTTTTATAAATCAGTTTTTGTCTTAGCCTTCAAGGTTTAAGTAATTCGTATTAGTCAAAAGGGCAATTCAATTAAGTGAAACAATGTAAAAATATTAAAGAAATTGCTCCCCAGCTAGATAGCTCAGAAATAGGGCTTCCTTCAAGATAAAGTGTACAGAAGAATCAGATTTCTATTGGTAAATATTGATTTCACTGTACACACACAAACCAATGAAAAAAAATATTTCCCTTGATGATAATCAAAATTTACAGAGACAAAATCAGAAAAATGCTGCTTGAGAACTTATTATAATTTGATTTCTGGCTAATTTTTTGACATATGAGGTTAACATTTTGTGTTTTTTTAACTGTTGATAAAACATACTTTTTGAACGTCATTCTCTGTTGTCATTAAATAATTGTCTGACCATTATCTTGCCATAATTTCCTGCAACTGTGGACATGACAAATAAAATCTTAAAAAATGGTTGAAATAAAAATAAGTATTACCTGTCAAAATTATAAACAAAAATCAATTTCTGACAAGCCTAGTGACACACTCCATCTCTTGCTTTGTCATCCTCAAGTAGTTGAGGAAGAAATGGACTGAAAGAGTGGAAGCTTTGTTGGATATTTATGTGAAGTACTTTATATTCTAATATGTGCTTTAATTGACATGACATAGAACATAGGATGAGCACGTATAGGTATTGTTCATAAATATGAATAAATATAAATTAATAGCCAAATTGTATCCTCCTCCTAGAGGAAATAAGAGGGTCCAGGAACTCTCTGAAGTTTACTTTGTGAAGTTTCATTTATGTTGTTGCTTTCATGTGAATATGTTCAAACTGGGCTTAGCAGTGTCCTTAGATGTGATCTTCCACATTCATGGCTCCAGAAAATATCTGAGGGATCAGAATTCTAAGTGTAGAATTTAAGTTCCTTGAGAAAGTATGTTTAGGCTTGAATGTCTGAGCAAAGATCTGGATTGAGGTAGAGGAGAATGTTGCTCCTTTCTATCTTGCCCCTATTGTCCACCTCAAAATCCCTAACAATGCACCAACATTTAAGTGCTTCCTCAAGGCATTGGGAATAATGTAGTAGGTGTATCTGTATTTTATTATCTTGGCACCTAGGAGCCCTAGTCATGGACCAGTGCTCCATTGTGCTAGGTGCTGTACAAACAGAGAACATATGTTTCTATATAACCTATCTGTATAGTTATCTTTGTTTCCTCTCTTCTCTATGACAGGGGTCCTATCTCTTCCCTATTGGAAATATGATGGAAGCAAGAGTCCTTTAGAAGTAGAAATTATCTGGAATTTATTTTTAAATATATTTTATTTTAATTGTATTAAATAATATTTTACTAAAATAAAATATAATAATCTCATTAGCCAACCATCAAAATATGGAAATAAAATGTTTATTCTGTCTTGAGAGAAATAGGCTAGAAAGAATTAGCAGACATGACCTTTAATATGCTTAGACTTTAATGATATGACTCCTTTAATTAAATGAAAAATCCTTAAATAAATTCCTATATGCTGTTAAGATAGCCTTTACACTATTTTGTGTCTAGTTAAATTCATGGTGTTTTTTATTTTGTGCTGTTTTTAAACCAGTGTAATTTAGATATATTAGCATAGTGTCAAGACATCTAGGTCAAAAAACTGCAACTAAACAAATTTAGTGATTGTGAGACTCTGAGTAGATCACGTTTCCATCTATCTATTCTTGACAGAGTGCCTATCACAACATATCAGTTATGCTGTTCTAGCTCAGTTGTTCCCAAATGTTTTTACTGGTGACCCCCTTTCACACAGCATACCTCTGAGTGCAAGCCCACTCCCCTTATAAACACTTTTTTATATTTATAAATGACGGAGGCAAAGTGGGGTTTGGGATGAAGGTTGACAGCTCACTACTCCCCCCTCCCCCCCCCCATGTACTAACTTAGCAAACTGTGGAAGGGTCCCGACCTGCAGTTTGAAAACTCCAATTCTAACCGGTCCTTCAGTTATCTGCTAACCAGGTTATCTGTGGCACTGGATGCCTAATTGTCCCAGAAACTCAAGTGATCCACCATCCTCATTGTAGCTGGAATTACAGATGCGTGCCACCAACATATATTAAATTGTTCTATATAGGGGATTCTTGCAAAGATGGTCTTCACTATTAAACTACAGTCAAGGTAAGTTGATGGTTCTGTGAAGATTTGGTATTTACTCCAGTTAAGCAATATTGAAAAGATGGACAAACAATGAATCAGCCTTTATTGCTACAAAATAAAACTATACTTACACGTTTGTCTGAACTACTTCTGTGAAAAATCTTCTGCTAAATATTTGAAAGAATCTGTCTGTTCAAGAGCTCCTCCTAAATTATAAAAGCTAGGACCAACACATTTGGTAGATAGCTTTTCTCTATCACAATTTAAAGCAAGGTGAGGGTTGGTTTGTGCCAGGAAAATGGGATGTGCCTGAAATGGAAATGCGTCTCGTAAAACCATACAGAAAAGAGACAGAATCACCAGGCAAGTGAAATGGGCTTGCAGGGGGTGCCTCCCTTCAGTCTCTCACTCCCAGGCACCCTTTAGGGAGAGTGGGGGTGCTGAAGTCTCCCCCCCCCAATTCATACTGAAACATTGCTGACTGTTCCCCTTCATCAAGGAGCAAGGGGAAACTGCACAGTTTGTTGCATTCCTCACTGTGTGGGGAGCACACGGGCAGACAAACTTGGATTTGCCCCAGCTGTGGGACATGTACGTCTCTCCCAGCTGTGCCTAGAGGAGCTGCAGCAGTCATGGAGAGGCACTTTTCACCTGGCCCCAAGCTGTGATGAGAGAGGACAAGGGTAGTCGTCTCTTCCCCAGGGCAGCCTGCTTACAGAACCCTTCAGCCCCTATCCCTATAAATTGAGTTAAGGACCTGAGCAATGATGGGTAAATTTCTAGGGATAATGTAATAATCAAAATCATAGAAATATAGGGTGGAAATGTACATCAAGAACCCATCTAGTCCATCCCCTGCATGCGTAAAAAGTGTCTACTTTGATCTTGAAAAGCTCTCTAAGTAACCTGTTCTAGTATTTAACTGTTCTTAGAAAAAAATTCCTACTGTCTAACATAAATCTCTTTATCTGCAAACCAATGGCCAGTATTTTTTTGGCCTAGCCTTGGTGGACATAGAAAACAATTGTTCGTTGTCCTCTTTGTTACCTTTTTCTTTATGTAAAGACTGTTGTGTCCATTTCAGTATTTTCTTTTCTAGACTAGTATACCCAAGTTCTTTTAATATTTCCTCATAGTTTAGGTTGTCTGAACCTCTCTTGATTTTGTTGCTCTTCTAAACACTCTCTCTAATTAATCCATATCTTTCTTAAACTGTGGGACCCAAAACTGGTTACATTACTCCAGCTGGTTTGAGCAGAACATTTACCTTTTATGTATTACGTGCATCACTCCTGTTAGTACCTCTAATCCTGAGTACTAATGACTTGCCATTTGTTACCCATTTTGTGTTTGTGCATTTGCTTATTTCTTCCTTGGTGTAGTACGTTGTACTTAGCTTGACTGAATTTCATCTAACTGATTTCAGACCAGTTCTCTAAATCGTCAAGAAGATTTTGAATTGAAATCTCATCTCCAAAATGTTTGCAACCCCTCCCAGCTGTGTATAATCTGCATATTTTAAGTGTACATTCCACTCCTCATTCAAATCATTAATGAAAATATTGAATCCCTTCCCCCATAACACAGCACGCCATTAATAATTAGTCTGAGTACAGTCTTACAGTGATTTAATCTCTAGACCATATTTCCCTACTTTGCTGATGAGAATGTCATATGGGACTGTGTCAGAAGCCTTGCTAAAGTCAAGATCTATCATATCAACTGTTTTCTCCATCTGCTAGGCTGCTTACCCTGTCAAAGAATGAAATTAGATTGGTATGTTACGATTTGTTCTTGGCAAATCCATTTTGGTTATTACTTATAACCTCCTTATCCTCTGCATTGGAATAAATTGACTGTTCAAGTATCTTTTAGGGTCCTGCCCTTTCCTACTTTATCCCTTTTATTATATTCTGGATTTAGCCTGTATGACGTTGGCTTTAGCAGTAGTGCAGTCTGATAAGTAAGAGTTAATATCTTTTAAAGAAATTAAATTAAATACCCTTAATATCTCTCTAGAAGTTGTGAAAGGTTTTATGGTGAAATCTTCAGTTGATGTACTATGACAGTAGTCATAGAGCTGAAAGAGACCTCAGGAGGTCATCAAGTCCAGCCCCCTGCCCAGGGCAGGACCAGTCCCAATTAAATCAGCCCAGCCAGGGCTTTGTCAAGCCAAGACTTAAAATCTTCTAAGGATGGAGATTCCACCAGCTCCTTAGGTAACCCATTCCAGTGCTTCACCATCCTCCTAGTTAAGGAGGCTGTCCACCTCCTTCCCATACTGTGTTGCCTAGTGCATTAGTCTGGGAGCTGACCTTGTCTGTGAAGACAGCAGCAAAGAAAGCATTGAGTACTTCAGCATTTCCCACATCATCTGTCACTAGGTCACATCCCTCATTCAGTAAGGGCCCCAGACCCTCTCTGATCACCCTCTTATTGCTAACATGCCTGTAGAAACCATTCTTGTTACCCTTAACATCCCTTGCTAGCTACAATTCTAATTGCGCTTTCGCCTTCCTGATAACTCCCCTGCATTCTCGAGCAATATATTTATACTCCTCCCTAGTCATCTGTCCAAGTTTCCACTTCTTGTAAGCCTCCTTTTTGTGTTTAAGAAAGGATTTCCATATTTGCTTTTCTTGCTGTGCATCGGGATGGTTTCTTCCTGTGCCTTCAATAAGGCTTCTTTAAAATACTGGCAGCTCTCCTGGACTCCTTTCCCCTTCATGTAAGCATCCCAGGGAATCCTGCCCATCAATTCTCTCAGGGAGTCAAAGTCCACTTTTCTGAAGTCCAGGGTGTGTATTTTAATATTCTCCTTTCTTCCTTTGGTCAGGATCCTGAAATCTACCATCTCATGATCAAGGCTTCCCAGGTTGTCACCCACCTCTACTTCCCCTACTAGTTACTCCCTGTTTGTGAGCAGCAGGTCAAGCTGTGCATGGCCTCTGGTCGATTTCTTCAGCACTTGTACCAAGAAGTTATCCCCAACAGTCTCCATAAACTTCCGGGATAGTCTGTGTACTCCCAACAGATACCAGAGTGATTAAAGTCCCCCATCAGAACCAGGGGCTGTGATCTGGAAGCTTCTCTTAGTTGTCTGAAGAAAGCCTCGTCTACCTCATCCACCTGATCCGCTGGTCTATAGCAGACACCAACCACAACATCACACCTGTTGCTTCCATCTCTAAACTTAACAAATAGACTCTCAGCAGGCTTTTCTCCCTCTATATACTGGAGCTTTGAGCAATCATACTGCTCTTTTACATATAATGCAACTCCTTCTCCCACTCTCCCCCCTTTCCTCTCTTAGGTTAGTGCTGTAACAACAGAGCTATTTGACATTCTGATAAGGGGGCTTCCTCAGCCTCCCCTGTTGAAGCTGTTCCACTTAAGATGAATAGTCACTAATTTGGTCACAATTAACTTTTTAGTGATGACTGGAGCAAAAATGGTAAAATGAGTCTTAATGTGTCTTTATTATTTGTCCAGTCTCTGATATTTCATGTTAGTGATTTTTAAAATGTCAGGTTTGGGTGCCACACAGTAACATTTTTAAATTACCGGTGGGTTTTTCCATAATTATCTCCCCGCATTTCTAAATTTTGTTTTCAGGATTCCAAAACACAGCTTATTGCTGAAACCAAGAATTTTGAAATAAATTTGGGATTCTGTTTTTATTCATTGTCAGCAGTACCATCAAGAATGGACTCATGATTTTTTAATTATTCTAACTTTAATGTTTAGTGTACCTATATTCTTAACCACTCAAGCATTTTTCCCCTCTTACTTAGGGTTCATGTGTTTATGATCTCCAACATTTAAACCCTGAATGCTTTTAATTGCCATCACAAAGATGATGAAGCTTAGTAGGCAATACAAGATTCATTGTATGTAAGTTGCAATTCTCTATGGGGTTTTTTGGTCAAAATTTATCAATATTTTATGTATTTATAATGATAGTATTCTTAATAGACAATTGTCTTAGTATTGAGCAATGTTATATGTAGTAGTTTTCCCCTCTTTTAAATTTTAATTGAATACTTCTGGGGATAATGGTGTCTGCAGTTCAGCCAAGTGTTAAAAAAAATAGTATCATGTTAGCCAAAGTTTACTTAACAAAAAGCATTTTCCTAACATTCAACAGTAAGTCAGTGCTCATTGCCTTGATCTTTACAGTCATTGTATGTAAACCACTGCATCTTTAGAGACCTTGATCACATTAATTAGAAAATATTTGTAATTTAAGTTTATTTGTTTTTGGCGAACTCTTACATGGAGAGGGTTTCTTGCTAATGTAAGTTGCTGGAGTATCCGTTGTTTCCATTTGTTCAAGTTGGTCATATAGTCCCATACCCTTGAAGATACTTAGGCACCTAACCCTCAGATACTTAACTCCAAAACCCCTGCTTAGTTGCCATCTAACCTTGCAGGTGCCTAAACTTTGAGGGTTAAAGTTTCCTAGGTGCCTATATTTCTGCCTTTGAACATGCATGTTGCTGCTGTCATCTTGGCATCCAGACAGCTATTTCCTACCTGAACCTCAGTGTGATCTGCAAACAAGAGAAAGATAGCTGCTTCTTTACCTGTCTTACCAGTGGGGTCTGATTTGTTAGGCATGCTCTGAGGAAGTTTATTGGATCAGGACTCATTCAAAATAAAGGAGGAAGCAATCCATCTTATAACTTCTAGGCCTTGGGTAAGAGCACCTTAACAGGGTGTAGGAGCCCTGGGTTTAATCACCCCCTCTGCCCAATGGGGAAGAGATAAACCATAGCCTTTTCTCTCTTAGGTTAGTGCTGTAATGACTGAGCTATTTGACATTCTGATAAGGGGGCTTCCTCAGCCTCCCCTTTTGAAGCTGTTATACTTAAGATAAATAGTAATTGAAACCAGGGGACAGGACTGTGGGTGTTCTACTACCGGGATGGATACTCTAACTACTGAACTACAAAGTTGTTCTCACACTGTCTCCAAATAGATCTTTGATTATTTCTCCACTATGGAACAGCTTTAACAATAGAGGCTAAGGGAGCCCTATCTCAGACTATCCCATAGTCTAGTGGGTTAGGGTAATGCTCCTGAGAGGTAGGGAATTCCTGTTCAAATCATCTCCCCCCCACCCTTCAAATCAGGCAGACGGGGGAATTAAAATTGGGTCTCCCACATCTCAGGTGATTGAAACAGGCACTTCTCATAAGGCGCAAGGTGTTTGCCTATGTCTACACTGAAGAGTTAAGGTGTCAATTATAAGCTACTGTAATTACATCTCTTGTGCATTTTCACACAATGCTTATTCTCTTTGTGGAGCGCATCCCCACAGTTATTGCTCTAGCATCAAAAGAGAGAGCGGAGCACCGAGACTAGCTATTCCATTGTGGTAATCACCATTTTCTGCAGCTAGGAGTTGGGAAGTGGATCACAGTGTGTCATCGGTGCAGGCCCAACATCCCACGATGTGCAGGTTTTTCTCTCCCTTCATTCCAGGGGCTTCCTATTATGTTTCATGATTTTTTTTTCTCAACAGCCCTGTAAACTGTGCATCTGCCATCTCTGTCTGGAAGCACTGCTCTCTAGTTTTGTGATCAGTATAATGAACACAAGACTGCTGATCATGCAGTACTTTGTTTCATATCTGAACGGGAATCCATGGAGCCTGCTCTACTGCGTGCCATGCAATGAAATAATGGCAGGTTACTCTTGTCATTCACTGAGCATAGTTGCTTTTGGGCTCAGGAAACAAGCGCAGAATGACCGGATCGCGTTGTTGCGCAGGTCTGGGATAATGACCAGTAGCTGCAGAACTTTTGTATGTTCAAAGCCACCTTCTTAGAGCTGTTTGTGGAGCTGTCCTCTGTCCTGCGGCACAAGGACACCAGAATGAGAGCTATCCTCTTGGTGAAGAAGCACATGGCAATCGCTGAGTAGAAGCTGGCCACTCCAGACTCCTCCCTGTCAGTCGTGAATCAGTTTGGAGTCAGGCAGTGTACCATGGGGGTTGAGTTCACACTCCTGTGCTGTGCCATTAATCACATTATGCTATAAAGAACTGTCAATCCTAGAAATGTGCATGGTGAATGGCTTTGTGGTGATGGGATCAGACACGCCTCTCATCAGTCAGCATCTCTCATTGGCTAGGTTAGATGGCTCCCCATCCAGAATATTGGCTTTTATGGATCATGTTTCAAGTTTATTTCTCTCTCCATTCATGCAGGGAGCCTTGTTACCTAATTTAGGGTTTGTGGATCCAAATATTCCAGTGACCTCTGATGCACCTAAAAGCTAGTGTTGTGATGCTGAATATTGCAATGACTAAGTTGTCATTTGGATCCAGGCTATAAGGTTGAATCTACTGCCCTTTGAAGTCACTAGAAGTGACTTTCCATTTACTTTGATGGCATCAGTTCCAAGATTTCTGAAATTCTGTGTTGTTTGTGCTACTTCTAGAGGGAAGGACTAAGTGATAAAGGACAAACATACAATTTCTCAGAATATAAATTGTGAAAAAATAATTTAAATGATTTAAAATTGAGATCTTTTAATGACACACTCTAGTAAATTTGCAGAGTGGTATTGGGAATATTTCAATGTACAGACACCACCATTAATTTTGATGGGATCAAATTCCTAAATTCTCCAGCATCATGATGAAACATTATCCTGTTCACTCACAGATTTATAGGGTGCGCTACTATTCTGGTTTAATCATTGGCTTGTGTTTTTAACTTTCACAGTGAGAATTAATAAAGGTAATATATGAAAGAGGAACATTGTATTTCTTTTGTGAACAAGATGCACTTGGAGCCAAATACTCAGGCTCATTGAAATTTTTTGTTGTATTAAAAATAAATTCCAATCAATACCATTGGGTGTGAGATCAATTCAAATGTAAAAGGTAATTATTATTAATCTGACATTGGAATTTTGAAGAGTTTTCAATAGAGAGTTAAATATGTCTAATAACTTTTCCTCAAAATGAGAAATATCTAGTGTACATGCAAATGTAAGGCAATGCATCCATTGTTCTGTTGCTTTCTGGATATGAGGCACTTTATGAGGTGTTGGTGATTATAGGTGTTTTCATTTCAAAATATAATTTTCCCTAAAATAGCAACAATCACTGTGAACAGCAAAACAAAGCCATGCCAATATCAGCAGCATAAATGAATTCAAGAGAGCTGAAGAGCACTTTTAATAGGGATAACTGGAGAGGAGACACGTTGCTCTTGGCATATTAAATTTGTGGTATTGTTTTCTGAGAGAGGTGAATATAGTGCCTGTCACAGAATCATTGTGAGAGGCATTGCAGAATAATAAGGTTACTATTTCCATCTGCACTTGAAAATACATGTATTGCTTTGAGAACCTTCTTACGTCCCTACACATGCAGACCTGTATACAGGAAAGCCAAAGTTGGAGGAGGAGGTAGTTAAGAATTGTTAGGATAGTATTGTAGCAGGAGCACACAATTACCACTAAAATGTGTGTCTGTGTAACTATTAGATGTGTAGCCAAATTGTATTTTGTTATAAGATTTTGAACTAAATTTAGAAAAAACACACCAAATGAAGCTCTTGAAGCTAGATTTAAATCGGTAGATAAATATAAATTATTGCAGAGGGGTGAGGCCCTGAAAAGGAAGTTTTGAGGTTCAGGTGATGTCAAAGGAAAAGTGGAATTGCTATCTTAAGTGGTAAGAAACTCTTCTAAAGGTGTTGATGCATAAGAATCAGCAGATACAATTTCCATAAAGATTAAATCAGACTCGACGGGACAGGCATAAGGATCTTATGGAAAAAGGGGTTTTTGTGCAAAACGGCCACGGCCACACTGCCTGTTTATGCGCAAAAACCCCTAGCGCAAAAATGGAACAAAAGAGAGTATGCAAATGAAGTGTGGGAAAATGGTAATCTGCGCTTCGTTTGCATTGCCTCTTGTGGAAAAAGTCATACTGTAGACAAAGCCTATGTGAATTAGATTGCAGAAGCTCCTACAATCCCAGATCTTCAAAAGACAGTTCTGCTGTGAACCACACTAGTGCCATTGTTTAGCCCCAATTCAGCAGCCACAGCCTATGGTTTGATCTGAGTGTAAGCAGTGCCAGAGTCTGGAGACTGGAGTTGGGAGCACTGAAGGATGCAATGCAATGCCTCAATTCTGCTTCCTCAGCGAGAAAGCCCAGCCGTGGCATGAGGTATCGCAACTGAACAGAACAGCCTGGTGGGTATTTGCTGGACCTGAAAAGAGTTTGTTATAGATTCTTTTTCAGTTGAGTATGTACTAAATGCACCTCTAGCTTTGAGGGATGGGTGATTCAACAAATATTACCAAGGTACATTATTTTTATGTAACTGCCCAACTCCACTTCTGATAACATACACATGATCTGTTTAAAACTGTGTGAAATATTACTTGTATGGATTAGGATATCTGTCTTTGTGTGAGATTTTCCCCCCTGTACTCTTCATGCTCTTTAGAGCAAGCACATTCACCATCTTCAAGGTGCACAGAGGTGCTTGTTGCAAGAATTTTCAGTGTAACATACATGCCAGGAAAAAAAAAATCTGTGATGTTGTTTTAAGTAAAACCCAACACAATAGGCTGCAGTAATACATAAGAACATAAAAACGGCCATACTGGGTCAGACCAATGGTCCATCCAGCCCAGTATCCCATTTTCCAGGTGCTTCTGAGGGGATTAACAAAACAGGTAATCGTCAAGTGATCCCTCTTCTGTCTGCCATACTCAGCTTCTGAGAAACAGAGAGTAGGGACACTTCAGAGCGTGACTTTGTGTATCTGCCCATCCTGGCTAATAGCCCTTGATGGACCTATCTGCTATGAACTTATCTGTATGTTTTTGAAGCCTAAATCAGTCTCAGTTGTGAAAGTCACAGGCAAGAAGAAACTCAAAAAAAATCCCATGTGTGGACAGAATTCTAAGTAGTGTGATACTATACAAGCAGAATATCAAATATCTAAAGGGTTTGCAAAAGCCCTTACAACTACCTGCAGTGTATGACAGGCGGTTTGGAGAGATGTGTATGTTAGAGATAACCTGGTGAATGTGTTTAATTATTTTCTTTTCAATTCTTGTGCACTTTCAAGTTGCTGAAAGTTCATTTGACTTATTATCTGGTTGAATATGAGTTCCATAGTTAGCTTTGCACAGCATGCCATTTTAAAATAAACTAAGCAAAATCCTGTAAAGAGATTACTGTGAAATAATGGAGATCAGATATAATGCAATTATTTGAACTACAGTAAAATGTAATATTTCAGAAAGCAATATTAGATTTGAGAAAAAGGCATGTAGCAGACATAGCCTGTTTTGCTTTGTAATTGAAATTTTCTGGGCGTCTGAACAGCCGTATGACCCTAAAGAAGAGAATTAGTGATTGCAATCATATCCAGCTAATCAAGCCATCTGCAATGAGCCATATTTGAAAATTCTCCACGTACACAGGATGTTTCAATATGATTCTTAAATTTTCTCACACATTTCCACAATGGTTCAGTAATACACACTGGCTAAAATTCCTTAATCTCATTAAATGGAATATGGAGGAGTTTATTAGGGGGAGAAGAATAAGGCTGGAGAGTTCTGAAAGCAGCAGTTCATGACATAGTTACTATTTTGCATAAATATGTGTGTTCTATACATTTTGCTTATATAATAATTGAAAATGCTCAGAGAGATACAAGCTTAATGTAGCTTTTGAGTTTAAAACAATGCCCGATTCCATGAGAGAGATACACATAGACTCCTCCCCACAAGTTGATTTTTTCCTTTAATGAGAAGTGGATAATGTGTTAGAGGTGCCTGAATAATAACTTTTTAAGCAACATTTTGTACTAGACTTCTGTCTCAGACATCTTAACTCTCTTACGTAAGTACACAACATGTTTTCATCCACAGTCTTGTAGTAAATTAAAATCTTGTCGTAAAAGAATAATTTCTGTAGGTATAGTCTTTTAGGAGCAATGTTTTAAAATGTTTTACCATAAGGAAATAACAAATTAAAATATTTCAAACGTCTCTTCTTATTGTTTTGAACTGTAATTTTAACAAAATACTACTTTAAACGTATTGTGTGCAAAGTGTTTTTAATCTTAACAGTTCCAACACTGGAGGAAGAGGAGTTTTGTCTGCCTCTGCTAGTTGAACTGCAGTTAAAAAAAAGAAGCACTGGTTAACAGTGCTTTGTTTGCACTATAGGATACCTGACTTCATGGCAATTTTTACATGTCTAGTTTTGTGATTAGCAGGGGCTAGAAATCAGGTATTCTTGGATTTCAGTTCACTTTAGGGATGTGGGCAGTGGCCCCCCACCTGCTGTTGCACCATAGGGCTGCTGGTTTCCAGCCTGTGAGGTGGAGTAACAGAAAGGGGCGGGGGGAGGAGTCCAAAACTCTGCACAGGCAGGGATAGGAAAGCAGAAGCAGCAGAGGGGAGGTCAAGGGCTGCCAACTCCTAGCCTGCAAGGGGTCGATGCAGCTCCTGTCCCCAGCCTAGCAGGCTGGAACAGCTCCCCTGCTTGCCTCCCTTTAATCAGTTAAGCAATTAAACTTAATAGTTAACTGGCTAACTAATTAAATGGGATTTTACATCCCTAGTTCACCTACTGATTTACTATTTAACTCTGGGCCCAGCCTTTGGCCTGTGTAATACTGAGAGTCAGACTCAGATGCTCGTTCTGGCTTTAAAATCTATGAATGAAGTGCTTACCCTCTCTGTACCTCATTTTCCTCATTTGTAAATTGGGTTAATGCTTTTATAGCTCATGAAGTCCATTAGGGGATTTTTGAATGTTTGTATAGTTCCTTGAAAAGATAAAGGAACGGTGTTCTATAAATTCTTAAATACTGTTATGGATTTGTCTTTAAACATTTACTAAAGCACCATTCAGCTGTCAGTTTGAATCTAATACAGTTAACATTTGTATGTCTGTGACATATAATGCAGACATTTGAGTCATGAGGGATTGCTTGCGATTGATTTGCATAGTAATCCACAAGGGTTTCCTGTGCTGTGTGCATGTTTGTGGGTGTGTACAGTATGTGTTAAGGTGTTTGTGGGCTGTAGAGGCAGATGGATTCATGCTCATTAAGTCTCAGAGCCTCTGCCTTTTTCTCCTGCTAGTGCTGCACAACGTGCTGTGGTTTTGTGATTTGGAACTACAGCAGTGAAGGAACTGAGTTGAAACGACCAGTCTAATTTCACTTTGGTCTTTTTTCACTTGAGTGATCAGAATGATTTTCAGTCACTCCAGTCAAGGCTGAAGTTCCAGAGGTGAAAAAGTCAGCGAGTAATCCATTTAGCCACCAAGTCCTCCAGGTGGAACTTGAATTTTTGTTTTCTCTCACATCATAGCAGTGCCATAGTTAATGTTGCACCAGAACGTCCATTTTAAACTGTGCTTTGCAGGAGGTTTAGAATTTGGTGGAAAAATTTTCTACTTGCTGAAATTTGGCATCAAAGGTCACCATTTTTTGTGAGCCTCTTTTCCCCCCTTTTGGTGCCAATTTAAGATGATGGAAATGGTGTTGATAAAGAGTGGTACAGAATATCTGCTCTCCCCTCACACACATACTACCTGGCTACATCTACACTGCAGGCTTTTGCACAAGAATGGCCGTTCTTGTGCAAAAACTTTTGGAGCGTCTACACTGTATGCGCATTCTTGCGCAAGTAAATTTACAGTAAAGAATCAGAAAATAGGGCTTCTTGCACAAGAGTTATTCCTCTCCCCACGAGGAATAAGCCCCCTTGCGCAAGAAGGCAGTGTGGACTGGCAACGGGTTTCTTGCACAAGAAAACTCTATGGCTAAAAGGGCCATCAGAGCTTTCTTGCGCAAGAGAGCATCCACACTGCCATGAACGCTCTTGTGCAAAAGACGTAGCCCCTGTGTACAAAGGAGACCTTATGTAAGCAACCTTCTCTTTCTGGGTGGAAAATAAGGACTCAGCCACATACATGTATGGCACTTTCTCTTCCCAACTCCTCCACACTGTGGGGAGAATCTTTTCACCCTGCCTGGGATGTGTTGTCGTGGAGAGGCTATGTGTAAAGCAGGAACAAAGCTGGCAGAGGAAAACATTATATACAAATATGTTATTAACTTAAATATAATTTGTTATACAAAAGACACAATTCTTAACATGCTGTGTGCTGTCAGCAGTTCCCTAGAATTTTAAAAACGGGGGTGGAAAAGTCCATCCAAATCTACTTTGTTCTTTTTGCTCAGCTTTTGCATTTCTATCAAGTTGAACAACAAAAGTCTATTAAAACACCTTAGCTTTTGTTTACAAACAATTTGAGCTTTCAGATTCCAAGTGATGTGATGTTTGTGCTATGAAACCACATTTTCTACCATTTCAGAGTTTGGGACAAATTTGAGTTAACTGTCCTTTTAAAAAATAAATATGGTAAAGCACTTAAGTGCATTTTTAATGTAAGTGCATCCAAAACAATGTTTTATTATGGATATTTTAACTAATAAAATTAAAGATAAAAGAGATAATTCAACTATCTGAAACTGATTACATAGGATCTCTTCTTATTTGAGCAATGGAACATTGAGCCTTTTAAAGCAGCAGCAGCATGCTGAATATAACTAAAATCATGACTGCTGTGTTTCTCACACTTGCAGTTTCATCACGAGTCTTGTAATATTTGGCATTTTTCTTAAAACCCCAACTCCTGGAGTCAAGTGAGCTCCCCTCCCTGAAAGAAAAATAAGTTGATAGCCCTCCTGCTTGTGGAGAAAATGTGAACTGTAAATGTTCAAAAACCACAAGGCTAATAACAGATTTTTTTTAAAAAATCACAGTTTCAAAGCCAATATCATGCTGTTTGATGCCTGATTTATAATTAATACATGGGGGTTGGCAGTATTGTGATTGCTGAAGGCTTGAGGCACTAATGAGATTGGAATGTTACATTACTTTCACTATTTTATCGTTACAAATGAACTCAGAGAAGCATTGTGAAAACAACACCAGAATTGGAATGGAGAATGAGAACAGGACTCATGGAGGAAGGGGGAGATCTGGGAGAAAATGACTTGGAAGACAGACACACACTGGAGAAGAGCTTTTTCTGAATAATGTTCATTTTCCTTCCTCTCATCTCATTTGGGTTCTCTTTCTCCCCTCATTTTCTTTCTCATCCTAGCAAGAAAACATTAGAGGATTAATGACCTCTCTGTGCCCTGGCTGCATGACAGCTCTGGATGCATAATGATGTTAACCCACCCACCCCCAGTCATGTCTGGATGCATAATAATATTAACCCTCTCATCCACCCACCCCCAGTCATTGTCGTGCATTATATTTATTGATCATTTCAAGTGGGTATCTTGTAAAGGGACTTTTTTCAGTTTCCACCCCTTCTATTTCTCCCTGAATTTTCAAAGTGTTGGATGGGCATTAAACCCATTTAAAGCCTTTAATAGCTGTGCAGACCTTAGAAAATGTTCCCTCCAAAACAAGAAAATTCATGGGCAATTCGACTGTGGTGAGATTTCCATCGCTCTTATGTGACTCCCATCATTTAATCCTAATGTCCATTACACCACATTAAGTCCATTGTATGATAAACTCAGGTGTTCTCTTAAAACAATCATGCTCAAGTTTCAGAGTGTCAAAAAAGTACAGGACATAGTTTCCGAGGGGTAGCCGTGTTAGTCTGTAGTTTTAAAAATAATGAGTAGATATATTTTTTGTCCATCTCTAAGGTGTCACAGGACTACTCATTGTTTTTAAAACCGTACATGTGCTTGTTTTTGGTGGGAGGGGGAGGAAATGTTACTTACTGATATTTTGAGTCAATACATTACAATTCCATTGACTTAATATGGATAGGTACTTATCCTACCTAATACTGGGGACAAGGTAACCACAAGCTTTTTATTGCAAAAACTGAACATTATGAAACAGGGACAGTTATTTGAAAGACATTTATCAGTACTGAGGCTAATGCACAATAGAAAAGCTGGCTAAGCATTCCAGAAATAGAAGCCAGTTGTTTACTGTGAATCTTTAACTAACTCTTGGTGTTTAAAGAGAGATGCATTCAATTATTTTAAAGTTGACAAACTGCGATCAATATTCAATTACTGGTGTGTTAATTAGCAGATGAGAGCTTGTCTCTATTATTAGCATAAGCAGTATGCTGATGAACATCTTTTTGTTTTGATTGCTTGGCCTCCTGTTATTAGTGACTGTCATTGTGGAGGCACAAGGTACATACTGATAGTTTATTTTGGAACTTTCAATTATTACTTGAACAATCATATTCTCAAGTCAGAAATTGGGCTGTACATGTTTACATTTTTATGTTCTCAGTTAAAATATAGTATCCCAAAGTTCTTCTCTCTATTAAGGCTAAATCATAAGGGGCTCTGAAGCTCCATTCTGGACTTGACTCATTGTCAACTGTGGCAAAATTCCCATTAATTTTAATAGGAGAGGCTTGAACCTTTACTTCTCCTTATGACCAGGAGATTCAAGTGAGAAAGTGACCATATTGTAATTTTCAGTTAGCTATCTGTGGTCAAGCTCCAGACATTAGCAGCCAAGGTACATAATTGCAATCAAGTTTGTATATTTGCCTCTGTGCACAAACTGAAGATACCTTTCCAGTTAGAATTCAGACTGAGGACAAAACAAGAACAAGGATTATTACTCACTGTTACATAACACTAATGAAATGCTGAAGAATTACATCCTCTCCTGTCACTGGAGATGTTCCCAGAATGAGTAGCATTAATAAAGCAAAGCTGCTAAATTTAGGACATGATGTTAATCTATTGTCTGTTCCTGAAAGCTCAATTATTTAGGGTGACAGAACATTAATGCAAAGTTTAATGGCTTGAGTCAAGGAATATTGGTAGAGAGACAGTGTTTAATGTATTAAAACTTCATTTTAACCTCCCAAATGTTGGTACATGTCAGTGGGCTGTACCAGCACACTTCTAATGAGCCCATCGATTTCTTCAGAATATATACTTTACTTTTTGGAGCTGTTTTGGTTGTAAAGAAACTTTCCAAATACAATAGGATATATAGCTCTCTGTTGTGATCTGCAGACAGAAGACTTGAAATAATAGTTATGAGAAGTTTCAATGGCCCAACATTTCATTTGAAAATTGACTCTGATGCCCAGTGATGAATACTTTTATGCTAGTATTGTTAATAATGCTGACTCTAATCATTTCATTAGAAACTCCCATTAACTTTGCAGCAAATCTTGAATTCCATCTTTTCACCCCCAATCTCATGCCTGGTAGTTCTAGTTTTATTATTTATCCATTTGACTGATATGTCTTTTTTTCTCCATGTCCTTATTATTTTATTGCTAAAGGCATATTACACTACTATTTTGTATTTTTGAGGTATTAAAAATGAATTATTGCAGATTCAGTCCACTGCTGCTCAGTTTTTCTTCTTTGTATAGTAGTTTTGTCTCTCTCTGTACAAGAAAAAAAGAAGGTTCATTTCAATCAAGGCCCTATGCTAAAAAGGAAAGGGGGCAGCTACATGAAGGTGAGCAAGAGCAAAAGTGAGTGCTTTTGCTCATCAGAAAACTGCTGATGTGTGACCCACTCTCTAGCTTCAGTACATTTTTAGACAGAGCCTTTTTACCTGGCTGCTAAATCTTTCTATCTCTGTGCAGAACTAAATTCTTCTGTATTCTTCCCACCTCATTGTACTTTTTCAGTGTGATTTAGCTGGGCAACACTTAATTAAACTCCATTTTCTCTCTTTACGCTTCAGGTGTTGTTATGCAGCTCCCTTCAAGAGGTAATGTGTGGCTGTTTATTGAAGCTATGAATTTAATAATTTCAACTACATACTGTTGCATCATGGTTGTAATGAAATGTATTGGCATTTCTTATTAACAGGATTTTTCCTCTGTACACATGTTGTTTAGCCAGTGAATAGGGAAAAGGGTTGATATTATAGTCTTTCAAAATACAAAGCAACTCCGTCTAGCAAGATTATTCCATTTATCTTGTCTTCTTCATAAGCCATTATAACCACCTAGCAAACAGAGCTACACCATTGTCCAGTAAATGGTAGTTCTCTGAGAAGTGCAGAAAACACACAAAATGCTGTTGGTCATGTCATTTTTTAAATGTATCAAAATAATATTTCTGGGGATAACACAAAGACAAACAAAAATTCAGCCACCACATTGTGGTTTCTGCTGCTAAGACCATAGGACACCAGCAAAGCCTCAGGAGCATAATTTCCAGTCTTTAGAGATCCCACCTTTCCTGCTGATTTCAGTGCAACAGCAGCTCTTTTATGTAATTTAGAGCTGGTGTGAAAATGGACATTTTTCTGCAGAAAATTTTGACATTAAAAATATTGAAAAATGTGTGGGTTTTGGGAATTCAGGTTTTTTCTGAAAAGTCTATATGTTCCATAGATAATTTCATTGTCTAACTAATTTTTTTCATCAAAAAAGAGTTTTGTTAAACATATTTTTGACCAGTCTAGTTCATACATTAGATGGCTAACACATCTATTTCAGGGTGTGTCTCTGGCAGAGATTCTCTCTCAGAAATCTACTTATAGAGAGCCTCATCTATCAGACCATAAGAATGGCCATACTGGGTCAGGCCAGTGGTCCATCTAGTCCAGTATCCTGTCTGCCGACAGTGGCGAATACTAGATGCACAGAGAGAGGGAACATAACAGGTAATCCCCATGTGATCCCTCCATGTCAGCCATTTCCAGACAATCAGAGGCTAGGGACACCATTCCTGCCCATCCTGGCTAATAGCCATTGATGGACCTAACCTCTCTGAATCTATCTAGCTCCTTTTTCAACCCTGCTAAAGTCCTAGCCTTCACCATATCCATTGGCAAGGAGTTCTAGAAGTTGACTGAGCTCTAAGTGAAGAAAAACTTCCTTTTGTTTGTTTTAAACCTGCTGCCTATTAATTTCATTTAGTGACCCCTAATTCTTATATTGTGGGAATAAGTAAATACCTTTTCCTTATTCACTTTTTCCACATCAGTCATGATTTTATAGACCTTCATCATATCCCTCCCTCCTTACTTTCCTCTTTTGTAATCTGAAAAGTCCGAGTGTCTTTAATCTCTCTTCATATGGGACCCATTCCAAGTCCCTAATAATTTTGTTGCCCTTTTCTGGATCCTTTTCCAATGCCAATATATCTTTTTTTGAGATGAGGCAACCACATCTGTATCCAATATTCAAGATGTGGGCGTACCATGATTTTATATAGAGGCAACAAGATATTTTCTGTCTTATTCTCTATCCCTTTTTTTCTATCCTTTTTTATGATTTAGAGGTGCTGATTGCCCTCAGTTGCTCTTGGTTTCACCTCACAGAACATGCTCAACACTTCACAGGCGAAGAATCCTATTCACCTAAACATTTCCTTCCATTCCCTTTCCAGCAAGTGTTTATCATGTTGCCCAATTTTCTCAAAGGTTGTTGACCCTGAACTATTTAGTTGATTGTAACTGTATAATTTGTGTATACATGCTATTTTTGTATAATTTGGATATACATACTCTTACTAATATTGTACAAATAATTTCTGAGCTCTTGACATTTAGTGCCTCAGGACGTTTGCATGGGATTGAAAGGAATTGTATACACAGTATAGCCAAAAGGGAAAAAGGAAATAAGTATGAAAAAGATTAGGAACCACTCGAGTGAGTGATTTTCAACATATACATTTGCTTGTGTGTGTTTTCCCATCTTGAAGAAGTTGGCAGGATGGGAGAAGAATCATCAGTGTGTGGAAATATGGGGATTACACAATAATATTGTTCAGTCTCCTTTACTTTTAAAAGCAAAAACATATGCAGTACACCCGTGTAATGCTGACAACATTGCAAGGGTTGTGTAGAATTTTTGCAGGAAGAATTCTTTTTTATTTTTTTCACGAACAGACTACTTTTTCTTGTCACCATATTTTTTCTTTTTGGTACTGTGTCTTTATTTTATCTGCTGAAAGGAAAACTCCACTTTACCTTATTGTGTGTTTTTTTCTCTTATTTAAATAATTACTGAGAACTAGGGGGGGAGGGATAGCTCAGTGGTTTGCCCATTGACCTGCTAAACCCAGGGTTGTGAGTTCAATCCTTGCAGAAGCCATTTGGGGCAAAAATTTGTCAGGGATGGTATTTGGTCCTGCTGTGAAGGCAGGGGACTGGACTCAATGATGTTGCAAGGTCCCTTCTAGTTCTAGGAGATAAGCAATCTCCATTAATTGTCATGTCCAGCATTCATTGCCCATGACATTTGGTTTTCCCCCAGGTGTTTACAGTATCTAGTCAATCTGGTGCTGTCTATTGCTCTTTTCTAGCAAAATTCTTGGTTGTGTAAGAAGGGTCCCAGCAAGAGACTGGTCAGTCATGATGAGAAACAGTTCTGTGAACAAATGACTTGAGAAGCAGTGTTTTATTTATGTTTTCTTGCTGCCTTTTCTAACATTATGCCTTATATTTGGTATCACTTAAGCCCATGTCTGTGTGTTTAATAATTTTTTTATTTTTAATATAAACTAATTCAGTGCTGTGATTGAAACAAGAGCATTTGTGAAACCCCAGTTAAATTAATGCATTGCAATGTATTGTCTCTTGAAAGGAGCAACACATTTCTTACCTTCTGCAAGTATTCCAGGAGAGGGCTGGACACTGCAGAGAGATTTCACTGAGGAACTCAGAAACTGGAGTGCAGTGTAGGGTACCTTCAATGCAAGGGAAAGAGTGGCCTAGTCTTCAAGCATTTGCTGATGAAGTGGACAAATCGTTGGGGATAGGGAGCTGACACACAGTCTAATCTCCAGAAAAGCTCACACTTGCTGAGGAACAGAGGAAGGGAGACCAGATTTCCCTCTACTGAATATAGGACACCTGGTAAAATTAGTATGAGCTGGGGATCAGCTGGGTGGCGCTGCCACTTTCAAACGCTGCCTCAGCAGCTCCGTGGAGCTGGGACTCCCCAGCTGACCCTAGACTCCATGCAGCATTTCCCCAGAACACTGGGGTCATCAGCTGACCCCAGGCTCCATGTGGCATTCATTGTGCTCCAGAGTCCAGGGAATCTGACTGCAGGGACTTCAGTGAATCTGGCTGGAGAGGTAGCTCAGCAGAGGAGGAGTCTAGGAAATGGACCTCAAGTGGGGGGAGCATTAGTGCAGAGGGTATAAAGCCTCTGACTTAGGGGCTGCTGTGCAGAGCTTAGTTGAGGGATACAGAAGCCCCCCCTATGCCAGCACGGTGCAGGGCTTGGCTCCTCACAGGGCACTGGCCAGCCCAAGGTAGTGAGGGAAGGAAAAAGGGTGAGCTGAGTGTTCCATCCGTTGGCTGATTCTCTGCACAACACTGGATGTGGGATACCTCATGGCGGGGATGTGGAAGAGTGGCAGGGCTGTAAGGAGCACAGCAGGGAGAAGAGAGTGAGAGGGGAAGCACATCAAGGGCTGATAAATTCATAGCAAAGGCAACATGTAGCCTGTTGCCAGCTGGTGCCTGCCTGTATTCACCAACCACCACAAGTTGCAGCCAGTGCCAGCTGGAAATGAGATGGGGAGTGGGCCTCTGCTGGCGGGGAGCAAAGACACATTGGGGATTGTGCCAACAGACCCGCTGGAGGAATTGCATCTTTGCTCCACCACCAGCCTTGCACACCTATCCCCATCATCACGCACTGGACACTTTCACTAACCACTGCTGGGTGAGCAGCTGGTGGTCAGGGATCCAGGCAGAAACAGAACCCAACAATACTGATGGGGGGGGGGGGAGGAAATATGGGACAATTTGTCTTTTTTTAAGAAAAAGTTGGGACACTATCAGGAAAGCTTAAATGCAGGATTGTCCCTTTAAAAGCAGTACATCTGGTTACCCTACACCGGTGTGGGCAAATACTGGCACATGGGCTGGATTCAGTTTGCAAGGGTTAGTCCCTGGTGGGTTGCCACTGTTATATTTACCTGTGTCTCCCTAGGTACGGGCAGTTATAGCTCCAGTTGGCTGTAGATTGCTGTTCCCGCCCAATGAGACTTGGAAGCGGTGTGCCAGAACCGCTACTGTTTTATTGCCAACCTCTGCCCTACACAGAGGTAAGAAAGTGGCTCCCAGTTTTGGGTATCCTGATGAGCATGTCACAATGCCTTTCCCACCTAGATGTCTCTTCATACAGATGTTGGGTAAGTGCAATAAAAGCTCTCTTATTCAGGTCTCCAAATCATCTGCATTTTATATCATAGTCTATAGATAATTTCTAAACGTGCTACAAGTCGACCCAATAACAATTTTCATCTGAAATAAATGTAGGAAGCAAATAGTCCTGAGGCTATTCCTGTGCAATATTATATCCACTATGCAGTTTCTTATGGGTCTACAAATTATTCAGAGATGAGAACATAAATTCATTACATGGAAAGACTCTTTACTTTTCACTTCTTATTTTACAACCTGAAGGCTTATGTGGTAAAAAAAAAGGATTAGCTAGGACTATGGACTTTTTTTGGAATCAAATATTGGAAAAGTGTGAAATAAGGCAATTTACTGTCACCTGTAAAAACTTTAACTTATGAGTTTTTAAGACTACAAAGCCTGGGGCCATTTATTGTATTATTTATACATATACAAACAAACACTGGAAAGTGCTCATTTTACTTGTATGCTAAACAGTAGAAGAAGTGAATGTTCTTTCCTTATGTGTAATGAGGACACAAATATCTTCTGGTAAAATTCTTACCATTTCTGTTTCACTTTAAATCCTGAAATGATGACCAATTTCTGAAGCTGAAGAGCACCCAGGAAAAGATTGCTGTTCACTTGTGATAGCTTTTTTTTCCTTGGAAGCAAGTATGTTAGAGTGTAGAAACTGTTAGGTGAAGGTAATGTGGCTCCCCACATTAAACTATAGCATCATCCTGCTTTATGACAGACTGTATATTGTTCTGAGGAAATGAGTTTAACAAAAAGTAGGTTGATAAATTGAGAATGAGAGTTGTGGAAAGTTGCTAAGTAGATTAAGCAAATTACATTGAAAATAGTTTTTAGCTGTTTATCCATGCAATGATTTCCATTGGTTGCAGGGATGCAAGGGCTACAGCAGGATACGGCCTCCCCCATAAAAAAAACAGTGAATTTATAATATAAACAATAATAGCAATAATCTATATCGGATTATGCTAGTGGTGACCAGCACAATGGAAGCAGTAGCAAAGGTGAAAGCTCTGTTCCCCCTGCCTTAGACATTTCCTGTTGGCAGTCTGACATGACCAGTGTAAAGCAGAGTTGCCAATTTTGATGGGATGTATTATTGGAGGTTTCATCACAAGAGTCCAGATCAATGCTACAGACTAGTGTAAAGTCACAAAATAGTCATGGTAACAAGCTGATATTCAAGTATATAAATTCTTCGAGTGATCGCTCATGTCCATTCCAATAGGTGTGTGTGTGCCACGTGCACAATTGTTGGAAGGTTTTCCTCTAGTAGTACCTGTTGTGTCTGCTGTGGAGCCGCCTGGATGGGCACAATCACTCCTTGCAATAGAAGAAGTTTCTCAGGAATTCAGGGAAAGGGGGTTATATTCATGATATTTCTTTTTACCCAAGGTCAAGGGCAAGGTCAGGCCCATTCAGCATTTACAAAATCTCAATGCGTTCATAAGAAGGCTCATATTTCATAAGGCCTCCCTAGCCACTGTTATCCCCTCCCTAGATGGAGGAGATTGGTATACCACCTTTGACTTGAAGGACACATAGGGTATGTCTAGACTACATCCCTCTGTCGCCAGAGGGATGTAAATTAGACATACCGAAATTACTAATGAAGCAGGGATTTAAATATCCTGCGCTTCATTAGAATAAAAATGGCCGCCGCTTTTTGCTGATGCAGCAATTTGCCAGTCTGCTTCATATCTGCCAGGTGTGAGCTGTAAGACTGGTTCAACCTGCCTTTCCCCCCCTTATTTTAAGGATAGACCTAAAGCAGACTCCATCAGGAGTCTTTTTGCTAGTCTAGTGGAAGCTGGAATCTTTTGCCAGCCTAGGTGGAGGCTAAAGAGTTGAAATCACTAAGAGCTGACGTCACTGGTTTGACCTGGAGCTAGACGCGTTGCAGCCAGCAGAGTGGCTGATGGGCAGCTGGCGGAGTGGCTGACAGAACAACTGGCGGGCGGCCAGTAGGAGCGGTGGCAGGTGACCAGCGGAGCAGCTGGCGGGAATGACTGGTGAGCAGCAAGGGCAGTACACAGGTGGCATCACATCCGGCTCTATGAGGGAAGTTAACAGGGTGATATGTCTGGGTCTGCACTGACTGGACAGAGCTGTAAGTGAGGTGTTTAAAGTGGAGTTGGACTAAAGACCTCTAGGCAAGAGACTTCACCCTGAAGATGGTACCTTGCTCAGTGGTTGTTCATGTTATGGGTTTTTTTCACTGTTTAAGTGTGGTCTTGTGGGTTGATGCTTGCCTACTGTGATTAAACAGACTGTTTCTATCCCCGACACAGTGCTTGCGAGAGGGGAAGAATTGCCTCTGAAGGCACCCAGCGGATAGGTTGGAATTTTCCGTTTACTGGGTGGGGTCTTGAGCCAGTTTTAGTCACCTTGTTGAAGGGACCCCCCTAGACATTAAACCCGGCCCTTCTAGTTGATGACTGGTACCGGATGAAGGGTTACACCCCTATGGACCTTATCCTACCTGTCCTGGAAGGTGGTCTTTCTGGTGGCCATGATCTCGGCCAGGCAGGTGTCAGAGCTCTGAGACCTCACCTCTGAACCCCCCTACACAGTCTTTTATAAAGTGCAACTATGTCCTCCTCCAGCATTCCTACCTAATGTGGTCTCTTGCGCTTTCATATAAACCAGGACATTTTTTTGTCCATTTTTTCCCCAAAACTCCATACCCAGCAATAAGGAGTGAGTGCTCCATTCTTCAGATATCAGGTGTGCCCTGGCCTTTTACATTGATCGCACAAAGTCATGTTGTAAATCACTGTAGCTTTTCACTTCATAGCAGAGAGAATGAAGTGCCTCCCCATCTCGTTGCAGCCCAGCATATTGTGTCATAGATCATATCCTGCATCAGGACCTGATAAGAACTGGCTAAGATTCCAGCACCAACATTGATAGCACACTCCACAAGAGTGCAGGTATCCTCAGCTACATTCACCTCAGCTACAAATCCCTATTCAGGACACATGTAGAGCAGCAACCTCCACGTGTTCACACCTCACGACACCCTCACACAACAGGCAAGGGACGACGCAGCCTTTGGCAGGCCAGTTCTGCAATCAGCAGCTTGGTCAGCTCTGGCCCCTCCTCCTCAGAAACTGCATGGGAGTCACTCATTGGAATGCACATGAGCAGTCACTTGAAGAAGAACAAAATGGTTATCGGTCTCTCGTAACTGTTGTTCTTAAAGATGTATTGCTCATGTCCATTCCAAATCCCACCCACCCACTTCTGTCAGAATATTCCAGCAAAAAGGAATTGAGTGGGCAGTGAGACAGCAAGGACCTACATACATCTCCATGCAGGTCCCACTCGAGGGGGCTCCACAGCCAACCTGAAGGGTACTGCTCCAGGAAAACCTTTCAACAGTCATGAGGAGGGCGCGAGGAGAAACATACCAGATGCTACACCCTCTCTCTCTCATTCCTGCTTCTGAAAGGTGCTTTTCCAGGGAGGCCTGTATATAACAGCTTCCCCCTTGTACCCTAGCTGTTATTTAGAGGAGGTGGCAGAAGCAAGATGCTTGAAAGGTATTATATTGGGGTGGGGCAGAGTGTGAGTTTGAGATTTGTGGGGGTAGGGTGATAAGTGAGTAGAGGGTGAAAATAGGGAGACTATTGAGAAACTGGAGGAAAGAAATAATAGCATGAGAGGAAAGAGTCATGGAGATGGATAGGAAGGAAGGCACTACTTGGAAGAGGGCTTTGATGAACCTTGGTGAAAGACCAGAGAGATCATAACAGCGAAAGTGAGGAAAGTGATAGGATGATTGAGAAGGTATGGGAAAATCAGCCAGAGGGGAAATAGCACTAGAACGTGAGGAAAGGTATGAGGAGATAGAGATGAAGGAGAACAGCGCTCAGAAAAGATGAAGTATCATAAATTAAACAAAAATTGTTTTAAGCCAAAAGTCTATAATAAGCAATTAAAATATTATTTAAAAAAACGCAAAGGAATATGGTGGTTTGGGTCAGAGAGATACACACACACACACACACACACACACACACACACACACACACACACACACACACACACACACACACACACACACAGAACACAACACAACACACACACACACACACACACACACACCAAGGGCAGTGCATAGTTGTAGACAATCCAGAGTAGACATGTAAACACACCATTTTCATTTGATTTTGTGAACAAATTCTCCCACCTACTTTCCCCGGACATTTCTTTTTTAGATAATGTGTGATGGCACTTATGATTTGTCAAGCTGCAGAGGGAATTGTGATCTGTGTCAAGGCCCTTAAATGTGAGAAACAACAGAACAGATCAACTGCTGAAAACAGAGTGAAAGAGCTATAATGTTATTTTCAGGAAGTGAGGAGTGAGTGAGTGGTTTCACTTGGAAAGCAGCAGAGTTCATTGGGATTGCTTCAGTGGTTTTCACAAGTAGTAGGTGCCCTTGCACTGGATAGGTTTCTGTAATACAAACATTGTTTGATGTGAGGGTTAAATTTCCTAAACCTAGCTATGTATTTTATAGTTTTCCCACTAGTGATCAAACAAAGCATGGCCACCTTTTACCATGGTATGATGAAGGTTTGTACTTTTAGCCTATCTCTCTGTATATCAGGCTTTCTTGCTATCCTGATTGTCTTACATCTGCTACAGTCAGAAGCACAAACCAAGATTTAGTCCGGAGCTGACCTATTATAATTCTGTCCAGAAGTAAGCAGGCTCAGCTGTGTGGTGTGCTGTGATTTTCCCCTGTAATATATAAAGACAGTCCTGTATGTAAAGAGGAATTCTCGAGCTACCCAGAATTCCTAGGCATTTCACGCCCCTCAATGCAGCTTTAGTCTAACCTAATCTCTGTCAAAGCAACCGGTATCATGTCTGAACAAAACAAGGGGCTACTATATTTGTTAATCACTGAGACCAACTTATGCACATGTGTAAAAATTACACATGTGCATATGAGTTAAATATTTAGGGCCCTTATTGTGATCATGACAACACATGGGGTGTATCTAGACTACAGGTTTTTTTTTTTAAAGTAGCCTTTTTCGAAAAAACTTCACTTGCGTCCAGACTGGGGTAGAAGAATGTACATAAGGAGGAAGGGCAGAGTGGATACTAATCTAATAGGTCATATTGGAGGTACAATGTCCATGCCAAATGGGGTAAAGAATGTGAGTGAGGTGAAACAGCAAAAATTAAGATGTTTGTACACCAATGCGAGGAGCCTAGGTAACAAAATGGAGGAACTAGAGCTACTGGTCCAGGAAGTGAAACCAGATATTATAGGAACAACAGAAACATGGTGGAATACTAGGCATGACTGGAGTACAGGTATTGAAGGGTATGTGCTGTTTAGGAAAGACAGAAATAAAGCTAAAGGTGGTGGAGTAGCATTGTATATCAATGATGAGGTAGATTGCAAAGAATTAAAAAATTAAAAGAATGGAGAAGACAGAGTCTGTCTGGGCAAAAATCACACGGGGGAAGAAAACGATCAGATCCTCCCCTGGGATAGTGCTTGGGGTGTGCTATAGACCACCAGGATCTAATTTGGATATGGATAGAGACCTCTGTAATGTTTTTAAATAAGTAAATACTAATGGAAACTGTGTAATCATGGGAGACTTCAGCTTTCCAGATATAGGCTGGAGAACAAATACTGGTAATAATAATAGGGCTCAGATTTTCCTAGATGTGATAGCTGATGAATTCCTTCATCAAGTAGTTGTTGAACCAACAAGGGGGGAAGCCATTTTAGATTTGGTTTTGGTGAGTAGCGAGGACCTCATAGAAGAAATGGTTGTAGGGGACAACCTTGGCTCGAGCGATCATGAGATAATTCAGTTCAAACTAAATGGAAAGATAAACAAAAATAAATCTGAGACTAGGGTTTTTTATTTCAAAAGGGCTAATTTTAATAAATTAAGGAAATTAGTTAGAGAAGTGGATTGGGCTAAATAATTTATGGATCTAAAAGTGGAGGAGGCCTGGGATTATTTTAAATTAAAGTTGCAGAAGCTATCAGAAGCCTGTATCCCGAGAAAGGAAAAAATATATAAGCAGGTGTTTTAGACCAAGTTGGATGAGCAAGAATCTCAGGGAGGTGATTAAGAAAAAGCAGAAAGCATATAAGGAGTAGAAGATGGGCGGGATCAGCAAAGAAAGCTTCCTTATTGAGGGTCGAGTATGTAGGGACAAAGTGAGAAAGGCTAAAAGTCATGTTGAGTTGGACCTTGCAAAGGGAATTAAAACTAATAGTAAAAGGTTTTATAGCCATATAAATAGGAAGAAAACAAAAAAAGAGGAAGTGGGGACCGCTAATCTCTGAGGATGGAGTGGAGGTTAAGGATAATCTAGGCATGGCCCAATATCTAAACAAATACTTGCTTCAGTATTTAATGAGGCTAATGAAGAGCTTAGGGATAATGGCAATGTTACAAATGGGAATAAGGATATGGAGGTAGATATTACCAAATCCGAGGTAGAAGCCAAACTCGAACATCTTAATGGGAATAAATCATGGGGCCCAGATAATCTTCATCCAAGAATAGTAAAGGAACTGGCACATGAAATTGCAAGTCCATTAGCAAAAATGTGTAATGAATCTCTAAACTCAGGGGTTGTACCATTTGACTGGAGCATTGCTAATATAGTTCCTATTTTTAAGAAAGGGAAAAAAAGTGACCTGGGTAACTACAGGCCTGTTAGTTTGACATCTGTAGTATGCAAAGTCTTGGAAAAAATTTTGAAGGAGAAAGTAGTTAGGGACATCGAGGTTAATGGCAATTGGGACAAATTACAACATGGTTTTACAAAAGGTAGATCATGCCAAGCCAACCTGATCTCCTTCTTTGAGAAAGTAACAGATATTTTAGATAAAGGAAATGCAGTGGATCTAATCTACCTCGATTTCAGTAAGGCATTTGATATAGTACTACATGGGTAAATTGGAATTGATGGGGATCAATATGAAAATTGAGAGGTGGATAAGGAACTGGTTAAAGGGGAGACTACAGCGAGTCATACTGAAAGGTGAACTGTCAGGCTAGAGAGAGGTTACTAGCGGAGTTCCTCAGGGATCAGTTCTGGGACCATTATTATTTAATCTTTTTATTACTGATGTTGGCACTAAAAGTGGGAGTGTGCTACTACAGTTTGCAGATGACACAAAGTTGGGAGGTATTGCCAATTCAGGAAAAGATTGGGATATCATACAGGAAGATCTGGATGATCTTGTAAATTGGAGTAATAGTAATAGGATGAAATTTAATAGTGAGAAGTGTAAGGTTATACATTTAGGGATTAATAACAAGAATTTTAGTTATAAGCTGGGGACACATCAGTTGCAAGTAACGGAAGAGGAGAAGGACCTCGGAGTCCTGGTTGATCACAGGATGACTATGAGCCGCCATTGTGACATGGCTGTGAAAAAGGCTAACACGGTCTTGGGATGCATTAGGTGAGGTATTTCCAGTAGGGATAAGGAGGTGTTAGTGCTGTTATACAAGGCATTGGTGAGACCTCATTTGGTGTACTGTGTGCAGTTCTGGTCTCCCATGTTTAAGAAGGATGAATTCAAACTGGAACAGGTACAACGAAGGGCCACTAGGATGATCCGAGGAATGGAGAACTTGTCTGATGAAAGGAGACTCAAGGAACTTGGCTTGTTTACCTTAACCAAAAGAAGGCTGAGGGGAGATATGATTGCTCTCTTTAAATATATTAGAAGGATAAATGCCAAGGAGGAAGAGGAATTATTTAAGCTCAATACCAATGTGGACACAAGAACAAATGGATATAAGCTGGCTATTAGGAAGTTTAGACTCAAATTAGGCGAAGGTTTCTAACCATCAGAGGAGTGAAGTTCTGGACCAGCCTTCCAAGGGAAGTAGTGGGGGCAAAACACCTATCTAGCTTCAAGATAAAGCTAGATAGGTTTATGAAGGGGATGGTTTGATGAGGTAACATGATCTTGGCAATTAACTGACCTTTCACTATCAGTGGTAAATAGGCCAATGGTGGGAAGATAGGAGTTGCTATAGAGAATTTTTTTCTGGGTGTCTGGCTCATGAGTCTTGCCCACATGCTCAGGGTTCAGCTGATTGCCATATTTGGGGTCGGGAAGGAATTTTCCTCCAGGGTAGATTGGCAGAGGCCCTGGAGGTTTTTCGCCTTCCTCTGTAGCATGGGGCACGGGTCACTAGCGGGAGGATTCTCTGCATCTTGGGGTCTTTGAACCATCATTTCAAGGACTTCAATATCTGAGATATAGGTGAGAGGATTATTCTAGCAGTGGGTGAGTGAGATTCTGTGGCTTGCATTGTGCAGGGGGTCAGACTAGATGATCAAAATGGTCCCTTCTGACCTTAAAGTCTATGAGTCTGACTGCAGCCACATTCTTTTGAAAGTAAATCAAAAGAACACGGCAGTTTTTTCTATCGCGGTAAACCTCATTTTACAAGGAATAATGCCTTTTTTGAAAGTACTCTTTCGAAAAAAGGCACTATTGAATGCAAACCGCATTTTTGAAAGACAGCATCTAGACTCTCTTTCAAAAAATGGCTTGCCTTTTCAGAATATCTGCTTGTAGTCTAGCCCCTCACTTTCGAAAGAGACTTTTTAGAAAGATTCTTTCGAAAAAGCCTCTTTCAAAAGAGGCTTGTAGTCTAGACGTAGCCATATTGTCCATTAAAGTGCTAGCTAATGTCATCTTCCATGATAAATCAGAGGCAGTATTATTATATAGAGAGGGGAAACATTAATATTCTGTAATTTATCTTTCATCTAAATACTTAAAGGAAACTTTTTGTAACTTATGTTTTTGGATTGAAATTCTGCTCCCATTGATTTCAGGAGAACAGGGATTTCACTTTTGATTTTCATTTTAATCAAACCAAACTAATCCACAAATAACACTTTATTCTGGTTAATTACTTTATGGGGCTAATACTTGAGCACAATGGAATCTGATTTTTACTTGAGTTTTTTATGGGTCTATAACTTTGTCAATTGGTTTAATATAAAATGTTTTTAAATGAGTAAGTTGGCCAGGCTTCTAAGTAGCCACTGCCTTTTGGAGCAACTCTGTATTGTCATTGTCATCTCTCTTCACTTATTCTAAGTGCATGGCAAAGCCTAGATATTGGGAGTGAAAACCCAGAATACCCGGGTTTGTTGGAGAAGTCAGCAGCAAAAAAAGTTTGACTTGCCATTTTAAACTCTTTTTCTCTTCTGCCAAATCTTGTTGGAAGTTTCTGAATCAAAAGTTAGTGGATGAGAGTCATACCAGAAACCTAGCTTCTTTCATGTTTGCTTTGCAATTTTCTTTTATGTTGTTGTATTGTGTAGGAATGCCAGTTAGTTCCTAGGTAGTATTTGTGCTCATCAGTGGATTTTGTTTCTTGGAAGTTCTGTTTGGGGGGGAGGGGAAATTAAAATGGAAATTTTAGGTTTCATAAATAGAATCAAATAGCTTTGGGCTAAACTAGCCACCAAGTCTCTCACCATTGTATTACCCCCAACTGCCATTCAAAGCAGGTTTAGATATTGTTTAGATGATGTAGTGCTAAGATTCCCCCAAACACTATTTACATGATTGCTTCCATTGGCATAGCTGCACCAGTGGCAGTTTGACAGTGAGGAAAGTTCTCAAAACACATTGGTGTCAACAAGGGTTCAATATGAGGGGAATTTTGAAGTGCAGCACGTGATAATTCTGTGTGTGTAAGATGTGCAAATATTCTATGCAACTACATTCTCAGTTTCAGTTACATTTCAAATAATTGTGTAATGGTTTGAACTACAAGTCAGTGGTTTCCTTTCAGCAGTCCCTCCCAAGGGGAAGAAGATATACCACAGTCATTTCTTGGAGAAACCCAGATTATGTTGCATGATTCCCAGATTCTGATCTATAGAATACACAACTCATGCTCTGATACAAGGTGTAAAAAAATCAGGAGAATGAAGGCTTAGATTGACATCATCGCTGTTTTTGACATCTCCTACAGCATCACTTAAGAGACAGAGTACCAAAGATCTCAGTTTTTATAAGTTTTTTGAAGATTGGGAATTTGAAGATTTATTTTTATAAATTATTCTCTGTGCGCATTATCTGACTGTTTGAATAGCAAAATCCAAACCACAAATTTCTCCCCAGTGCCCAGAGGGAAAACACATTGTTTATTTTAATGGCCCAGTCCAACTGTTATGTTGCTGTTTTTTGCCATTGTTTTCTGGCATGTGACATGAATTTGGGAGTCTTTAAGAGTAGGGTTAGTAATTTCCCTCTTTTTTAGTCTTAATATGCTTGATTTTGTTGCTAAGGAACAATTTTCAAGGACTGGTATGGGAAGAAGCTGCTCAGTCAATAGAGAGGATAGGACAGATGCTTTAAACTGATTGTATGACACTGATCAAGATGTTTGGAGAAAATGCCAATGATGAAAACTTAAAATCCATCCCATCACACTTACTGTCCAGTGGATAGATGGAGATGGGACTTTGGCCATAGAGTTTTATAAGGTATTTTATTTGCTGTCCTTTCTTTTGAGACAGAATTATAAACTGAGGCATACGGAAATGGTCACTATGCAATTATTTTAGAACGTATAGTTGGTCTTTTCTGACCTCTCCTACAGGTAAAATAAAACTGATCCCAAATTATCATGAAAATTATGTGAAGAAAATATTTGAAAAAAAAAAAAAAAGAATAAAGTCCACTTTCATTTGAGCCATATGTTTTGTTTTTTGCATCATTGATTGCCTATGTCAGTGACCCCTTTTACATTTGCTGTACTTTTAGTGTGCTACAGTTAATTAGTCAGCTTTAACAACATTTACACTCTACTTTTGCTTTGTTTAATAACAAACAGAACCATCGCTTGGTGCAAAGACCTTTTTAGTGATTTCAGAGCAACTTAGTTTTTTTCATTATGGGCTTCCCAAAAATGAAGGGATCCTCTTCTAAGAATAGTGTTCCAAAAGTGCACTGTCCATTCATTTAAAATTATATTCTCTGGAGATAGAGGAATTTTCTATTTCAGCTTCAGAAATGCATACACACTATATATTGATCACTGATTACATCTTCCTGTCATTTAGTCCCTCTTAAAAGGACTTTGATCCTGAAATATATTTGAGAAATATAATCTTTCCTATTAAAAGTAATTTACTTTGTGGATAATTTTCTCAGTCATGCCTGCTGTTTTTGAAAAGATAAGATAATTTCCATCAAGACCCAACCTATTCCTTTCAGGGTTATGTCACAATCATGTTCTCATGAACTAGCAGCTCAGGAATTGTAAGACCAAAGGAAATAAAAGATTCTTTTAATCCAATACCACATTTCTGAAAGTAGCGAGTGCGAGACCACTAACACAAAGATAAATTTTTCCCATAATGAACACAGTTGATTGTACAATATTATACACTGGGGTAGGGCATTGATCAATCTCTGATATTTAATCTGTTTTTAATAAGCTAATATTTTTGTTAGTATCTCATCTCAGATTTTATTAGTAGCTCAGCTTCTTCATTCTTTAGTTTCTTCATTACTCTTGGCTAAAAACCATCCAGTCCTCCTGAATTATTGCAAGTTCATCTTTTGAATGGAATTGATTGTGATGTTTATAGGTTTATCATAGTGACTTCAGTGCTCAATTGAACAGGAAGAGAAATGATTATGGAGAGGGTCCTTTTTAAAAGAATCGAGCCAAAGCAGAAGTGAAACTATACAAATCTGAAAGTTTTAATGTGTTCTAGTGTGGCAAATATCAAAACTTGAGCTACTGTTAAAGCCACTCTTTACAGTTTGGTACTAATAAGTGTTTTGTTTGTCGAACCAGAGGACTCAAAGCCAAAATTGTAGAGAAGCCTGTAGAGCAGCTAGCATCAGCAAAAGTAATGCAGGTATTCCTTTAATATTAGATCTTATGCTGTCTAGATTTTTTTTTTACTTTTGATGGTTAGTAATATAAAAATGGTCCCACATATACATTGCATGCCACCTAAAATCTTATCAATATATTTATTTTGTAAACCTATTAGGCTGCAGAGGGGAATGTATAGTTAGTATCTTTACCAGTGTTTCACAGTTTCGTCTTTCAGAACCTCCTTTCTAGGACAGTGTGTCAGATGATGATTTGTTTTGTTTTTTTTTCTGTTTGGCAAAGCATCACTTGAATACATCACTTGAATGACACAGGTAATAATTATAGTATTTGAAAAATGACATTCCGTGCATACATGTTGAAAACATGCAAATTGAGGCTCACAGAGGGTTTCATTATAATAGCCTCTAATTATATTATAGTTTACAAATATATGGTTCCATTTATGGTTATACTAGAGTGAAAGCTAAAATATAACCACACAATAGCCCTGTTGGGGTGTAACAAAATTGACCCCTGTAAGCTATAATGCCAGTGGAAACTCTCACACTGTGTATTTGAGTAGTAACGAAAAAGAAAAGTAGCAATGGCAGATTGAGGCATGTCAAAATTTGTTTGGAATTCAGACTTCTCCCTTTAAGCATAGGTTGTGTGTAGTAAAAGAAAGAGCATGTTTGTCTTGAGCAATTTGAGGGTTACTATAATTTACTTCTACTTTACTGCTTTTGCCTGGTGATTGCTTATGGTACAAAAACAATGGAATGCAATGGCTTTATTGTTATAATTTAAGGAAGAAAGCCAACATTTCTGTTAAGAGAATACTACACTTAAGTCATTTGTCTTGTTAAGACAACTACAAGGTCAACAGCATGTGATTTGCTACTATAGTTGATTAACTCAACAGATGTCTTATTCTATATAATTTATGTCCAAAACGCATGTCTTCATTGTTTGGTGATAAACACTACTTCTTCCTTCCTAGCCTTTCCTCTTCCACCCTTGCTAAAGCCTCCTGAACCTGCAGTTCAGTTGCATACCCCAAAGAGAGGAGACAGCTAGCTACGGGCTGGCTTATGAGCTGGCAAGAGTAGTCTCTGTAACTGCATAACCTAGGACACTTGTGGTGCTTTTGTAGCCTATGAGACCTAGACTTTGCTTCTTGGCTTGATAGAACCCCAAGATTTGCCCTTTACTTGGTAAAGAATGGTGAGTAGTTGCAGTTTGTTTTCATGGTAGAATGACTCTAGTATCTTAAGGTAAGTCAGATATGATGGAAGACTACAGAGTATTTAATCACAGATTTAAGCCAAGTGGACAAATATGCCATGATGTAGCGTTTGCGTCTGTCTCCCTGGTCTCCTCTGCAGTTGCTGTTGTTTCAGGCCAGTCATAATGTAAAAGGATAGTGGCAATATAGCTGAGGAGAGCAAACTACAAATAAATCATGACCCTAACCTCACTCTACATCAGTGTTTCTCAAAACGGGCAGCGGGGCCAGCTTCGGGAAAGCAACTGGTAAGCTCGCTTTGTTTGCCTAAAGGGTCCATGGGCACAGAACCTTGTGGCTCCCATTGGCTCTGGTTTGCTGTTTCCAGCCAATGGGGATCTGTGGGGCTACATGGCTATGGACTCGTTATATAAATAAAGTGGCATTGGTCTGTTAGTGGCTTTCCCAAAGCAGATCGGCAGCCCACTTTGAGAAACTCTGGTCTATACAAATAAAATGCTTGTGGTTATGTGCCTCGGTGTAGTATCCTTGTCTTTGTATCCTAAGAACATAAGAATGGCCATACTGGGTCAGACCAAAGGTCCATCTAGCCCAGTAGCCTGTCTGCCGACAGTGGCCAGCACCAGGTGCCCCGGAGGGGGTGGACCGAAGACAATGATCAACTGATTTGTCTCGTGCCATCCGTCTCCAGCCTCTGACAAACAGAGGCCAGGGACACTATTCCTACCCCTGGGTAATAGCCTTTTATGGACCTAACCTCAAGGAATTTATCTAGCTTCTCTTTAAACTCTGTTAGAGTTCTAGCCTTCACAGCCTTCTCTGGTAAGGAGTTCCACAGATTGACTATGCGCTAGGTGAAGAAGAACTTTCGCTTATTAGTTTTAAACCTGCTACCCATTAATTTCATTTGGTGTCCTCTAGTCCTTATATTATGGGAACTAATGAATAACTTTTCTTTATTCACTCTCTCCACACCACTCATGATTTTATAGACCTCTATCATATCCCCCCTTAGTCTCCTCTTTTCCAAACTGAAAAGTCCCAGTCGCTTTAGCCTCTCCTCATATGGGACCTGTTCCAAACCCCTAATCATTTTAGTTGCCCTTTTCTGAACCCTTTCCAAGGCCAAAATATCTTTTTTGAGGTGAGTAGACCACCTTTGTACACAGCACTCAAGATGTGGGCATACCACAGTTTTATACAGGGGCAGTAAGATATTCTGGGTCTTATTTTCTATCCCTTTTGTAATAATTCCTACCATTCTATTTGCCTTTTTGACCGCCGCAGCACACTGTGTGGATGTTTTCAGAGAACTATCCACAATAACTCCAAGATCTCTTTGTCGTAGCCAAATTAGCCCCCATCATATTATATGTATATTTGGGGTTATTTTTTCCAACGTGCATTACTTTACACTTATCCACATTAAACTTCATTTGCCATTTTGTTGCCCAATCATTCAGTTTTGTGAGATCTTTTTGAAGTTCTTCACAGTCTGCTTCTGTCTGCATCCGCAAACTTTACTACCTCACTGCTTGCCCCTTTCTCTGGATCATTTATGAATAAGTTGAATAGGATTGGTCCTAGGTATGACCCTTCGGGGACACCACTAGTTACTCCTCTACATTCTGAAAATTTATCATTTATTCCTACCCTTTGTTTCCTGTCTTTTAACCAGTTCTCAATCCATGAAAGGCCCTTCCCTCGTATCCCATGACAATGTAATTTACACAAGAGCCTTTAGTAAGGGACTTTGTCAAAGGCTTTCTGAAAATCTAAGTATACTATAGCTACTGGATTTCCCCTTGTCCACATGTTTGTTAACCCCTTCAAAGAACTCTAATAGATTAGTAAGACATGATTTCCCTTTACAGAAACCATGTTGACTTTTGCCCAACAAATTATATTCTTCTACGTGCCTAACAATTTTATTCTTAACTATTGTTTTGATTAATTTGCCCTGTACCGATGTTAGACTTACCGGTCTGGAATTGTCGAGATCGCCTCTAGAGCCCTTTTTAAATATTGTTGTCATGTTAGCTATCTTCCAGTCAGTAGGTACGGAAGCCGATTTAAGGGGTAGATTACAAACCACGGTTAACAATTCTGCAGTTTCCCATTTGAGTTCTTTTAGAACCCTTGGGTGAATGCCATCCGGTTCTGGTGATTTGTTCACGTTAAGTTTTTCTATTTGTTCCAAAACCTTCTCTAATGACACTTCAATCCAGGACAGTTCCTCAGATTCATATCCCACAAAGGACAGTGCAGGTTTGGGAATCTCCCCAACATCCTCAGCCATGAAGACTGATGCAAAGAAATCATTTAGCTTCTCCACAATGGCTTTATTGTCCTTGATTGCTCCTTTTGTATCTCGATTGTCTAGGGGACCCACTGTTTTTTTTAGCAGGCTTCCTGCTTTTAATGTACTTAAAAACATTATGCTATTGTTTTTTGACTTTTTGGCTAGCTGTTTCTCAAAATCTTTTTTTACTTTTCTTATTACAGTTTTACACTTTATTTGACCGTGTTTATGTTCCTTTCTATTTATCTCACTGGGATTGGACTTCCATTTCTTCAAAGATGTCTTTTTGTCCCTCACTGCTTCTTTTACATGGTGGTTAAGCCACGGTGACTCTTTTTTTAGGTTTCTTACTATGTTTTTTAATTTGGGGTATACATTTAAATTGGGCCTCTATTATGGTGTCTTTAAAAAGTTTCCATGCAGCTTTCAGGGATTTGGCTCTTGTCACTGTGCCTTTTAATTTCTGTTTAGCTAACCTCATTTTTGTGTAATTTCCTTTTTTGAAATTAAATGCCAAGTGCTGGACTGCTGAGGTATTCTTCCCGCCACAGGAATGTTAAATGTTATTGTATTATGGTCACTATTCCCAAGCGGTCCTGTAATAGTTATCTCCTGAATCCTGATTCTGTGCTTCGCTCAGGACTAAATGGAGAATTGCCTCTTCCCTTGTGGGTTCCTGTAACAGCTGCTCCAAGAAGCAGTCATTTAAGCTATTGAGAAATGTTATTTCTGAATCTCTTCCTGAGGTGACATATGCCCAGTCAATATGGGGATAATTGAAATCCCCCATTATTATAGAATTTTTTATTTTGGTAGCCTCTCTAATCTCCCTTAGCATTTCAATGTCACTATCACTGTCCTGGTCAGGTGGTCCATAATATCTCCCTACTGCTATATTCTTATTATTGGAGCATGGAATTAGTATCCATAGTGATTCTATTGAACATGTTGATTCATTTAAGTTTTTTATTTCATTTGATTCTATGTTATCTTTCACATATAGTTCCACTCCGCCACCCACACGGCCTGTTCTATTCTTCCGATATATTTTATATCCCGGTATGATTGTGTCCCACAGATTTTCCTCATTCCACCACGTTTTTGTGATGCCTATTATGTCAATCTCTTCCTTTAATACGAGGTACTCTAATTCACCCATCTTATTAGTCAAACTTCTAGCATTTGTGTAGAAGCACTTTAAAAATTTGCCACTGTTTATTTGTCTGCCCTTTCCTGATGTATTAGATTGCTTTGTATGTGGTTGTTTGTCTGCTCTGGACCCTTGTTTGTCCCCTCCTCTCTTTCTCACTGCAGCCTAGAGAATTTCTATCAATGGATTCTCCTCTAAGAGAAGTCTCTGTCCGATTTACGTGCTTCTCCGCACTAATCGGCTTTCCCCCATCTCCTAGTTTAAAAACTGCTCTACGGCCTTTTTAATGTGCCAGCAGTCTGGTTTCACCCTGGTTTAGGTGGAGCCCATCCTTCCTGTATAGTGTCCCCAGTTCCTAATAAATCTAAACCCTTCTTCCCTATACCATCATTGCGTCTCTGAAGCTTTGCCTGCCTACCTGGCCCTGCGCGCGGAACTGGAAGCATTTCTGAGAATGCCATCATAATTTATAGTATTCTGTACTTAACAAAGACTTTTCAGTCAGTTTAGATGCCTAAACACATTCCTTTAGCCCAGTGGTTCCCAAACTTTCTGGCATCATGCCCCCTTTTTGATTTTTGAGAAACCCTCATGCCTCCTCACCCCCCAAAAAAAATATAGCAGCAAAACTTGTTGAGCGGATGCCTGAGTGGACAGACGGACCGGGCTCTTTCTTGGGAGGGGATTGATTGGGGGGAGGAGGGAGTGACCCTGGGTCACCTCTCGCTCCCCCCCCCCCCCCCAGAATTTCTTCACGACCCCCAGTTTGGGAACTCATGCTTTAGCCAATCCTGTTTTTCTGTCATATACTGAGGAGGTATGAGTGCTGGTTTTCTGTTTAACGTCTTGCTTCCTTCACATTTTCATTATAAGATGATCTGGAATGATTCTGCGAGCTTTGGAAAGTTCCAGTGACTTGCTGATGGGAAAAACCTTGGAACTACACTTGCTATCTATTGAAATAGTCTTCTAACAAGCAAAGTGAAGACTAAACAATCAGTTTATGGGCAGTATAGCTACTTAAAACTGATTCATAAAACTTCTTCAAGCAAATTTTTTATGTGCACTTCTACAGAACAATTGGACTAACATTTTCAGTAAATTTGTATAAGCGATAGTGCTGTCAAGTAAAATGTACACGGTTCATATGGTAGTCTGTGAGATTTTGAGTGGGATTTTAGAAAAACTTTGGAAGTCATTTTGCTACTTATGGACTCTTTCCTCAGTTTGCAGTGGAGTCCTGAATTCACAACACTGCAAGCAATTGAAGTTAATCTGCTAATTTAAATCTTGATCCTTTACTGGGAACTGCACAAGAGCTGAGGCGAACCCTCCTGCCCTGCATGTAAGATCAAAGTCTGTTCATTTTATTCCTGCTTAGCTAGATAGCCAGTTGGCTTTGGTGAGAGTTTTGCCTGAAGGAGGACTGGAGAGAGATTCATAGACATTAGAGATGGAAAAGTTCTACTAAATCACCCCATCCATCTCCCTGCCATTACAGAATTATTCCCCACAGACAGTTTTCCAGTATTTTGTCTGATCTGCTTTCAAAGCTCCAGAGCAAATGGTGATTTCACCAAGTCCCCAGGAGACTATGGCACAGCCTAATTCCGTGCAAGGCTCAGATCCAATATCTTTATTTTAGGCGTGTAAAATAATTTATCCTACTTATATTTTTATCTAGGTGGTAAAGATTCAGGTGGAAATACAGATTTCCCCCTAAAGTTCTCCCCAAAACTTTATAACCTAGATAGAATACAAGCTGGAAAATTATTTTTATTGATATTTGTTCAGACAACTGCTTGCTTTGTGGTGATGGGTTTTTTTAATAATATAAATTCTATGCTCTAATGCACAGCAGCAGCCTATGGTATTGTGTTCTATAGGAAACTTGCCAGGTGACAGATTTATATAACAGAGCTCTAATTTCCAGTCATTAATATGAAGATGTTTTATCAATTACCTAAGCAAAAGTATCCTGCAAAATTTATAGCCTTGAGTTATTAAAAAGCAGTGTCTATTTTAAATTAGTTATTGGAAATAAAGAATTCAGCGACATAAATTAATCACTGTCAGATCCCTGTGCATAGCTCTAGGATGCTGTGCTGTGCATTTATTTGGAAAAGGAGAAGTGTTATTATGATTGCCTTAATAGAAATAGACAATCAAACAAATCTTAATTTAAAATATTTCTTGCAGTCATAAATCATAATGGCACTGCACTTTAAGGAAGGAAAAGCAACTTCATAATATCACATAGGTAGGATACTGCATTCTGGATCTGGCTTGCCTTTGCCAATTATTTTTATTTGTTTGCATCAGTGACAGTGGAATGTGCTTACCAAAAGGCTAGACCAGGGGTGGGGAGCCTCTGGCCTGTGGGCTGCTTGTCGTTTGACAGGATTAGCTGTTGGCAGGCCACCAAATGGTTTGTTTACCTGAGCATCCACAAACAGATCCCCGCAGCTACCAGTGACCACGGTTTGCTATTCCCAGCCAATGAAAGCCACAGGAAGTGGTGGCCTGGCCCACTATGCTTCTTGTTGCTCCCATTGGCTGAGAACGGCCATTGGAACCTGTGGTGCTCCATGCTTGTGGACACTCAGGTAAATAAACTCACCAGCAGCTAATCCTGACAAACTGTATGCAACCAGCTAGCCAGAGGTTCCCTGGGATAGAGTTTAAAAATGCATAATATTCTTGTAATAAAATGGTACTATTTTTGTGCTTTTGTTCTGCAGCAGCAAAATATGTATTTCCCCTATGTATTCGTAAATTACATTTCTCTTTTAAATATGTGTCTATCTTAGGCATCTGTAAATTGCCTGTCATATCTGGAAACAACTATATATTCAAAAATGAAATACAATGGTCTCATTTTAGCTCATGTTAAAATCAATGGAAAAAGAGGTAAAGGAAAATCAAATATGTTAATGACTGAGATGACCAAGATATTTGAATTTATATTCGGCTGAAGAAAATGAGAGCATTGATTTAAGCTAAGGAGGAATTGGACAGTAAAAGAATGTAGATGGAATTTCTGTACATGGAGTATAATTGATATATATAATCGACTATGGTTATTTATTTCTGTACTTTTCTGTCTACAGTACTATGGCACCATTAGGGACAACAGTCTAAAAATTCAGTATTTTGCAAAATGATGTAACTGCTAAACATAGGTACTGGAACTAGGAGGGTGGGGGAGATTGCATCTAGTATTCCTGCTAAAATGTGGTCAGCACAGCTTCACAGGTGATTAATTAGCCCTGCCCAGTCAGTCAGCTACATGCAAGGAGCCTTGAGCCTCTGACTGAGCGGGGCTGATTAATCACCTGGGAAGCTGTGCTGCTTCCCTGCATCTTAGAGGGAACACTGATTGCAGCACCCCCTGGATTGAAGTGATTATATACAGAGTTTACAGTTAGATTCAATGATTCTCAGCACCCCCGATACAAAAATTGTTCCGGTGCCTTTACAGATAAACCTGAAAAGAACTTAGATGGGCTTCAAGACCTGTTTATATCCACATTTTCATGTGGTCCACATTCAGTTCAAGACCCTGTTGTTCAAGCACTAAACATACTCTTAGACAATCTATACATTTAAGAGCTTATAGTCTAAACAAACACAACAGACAAATGCTGGGGAAAATGAAATACTATTTATGTCCATATTACAGATTGGGTGCCAAAGCAGATCACACTGGAAGTCTGTAGAATACCTGGGAGAAAAAACCAAGTCTTCTAAGTCTTAGTCCATTAATGGAGACACATAATCATAATAACCATATTTCTCTTTGTTGTATTGACGTAAGTGATATTATCTCAGTGTAATTGAAAGCATGATTTGATCTGGTATAGCCTGGAATGGTGAGATATGAAGATACATATTTATATTAGTGTAGCAATGGTGGAACTACAGTCCACGGAATAAAGCAACTACAGTAAATATTTTTCTTTCATTGATACACAGCCTGTACTGTGCTCATTTTTACCATGTTGGTCTACTGATTCTCCCTTCATGTGATGATATGCATGTCTTACAGTTTTGTTTTTTACATTTTTTGTGTTATATTTTGGAGTGTATGTTCAAAGACAAACAGTAACATAATCAGCGCAGCAATAGAGTACTGTATTTTTGCCAGTCACCTTTAAACACAAATATGGTGCTTCCACTGTTCTACATTCCCCTGACATACCTCCTTGCCTAGCAGGAGTTCCGCTCTTTTATTGATGGCACCTCTATCTAGACACAAAATATCTGAAACACACGTGCTTTAACTCCCTGCTATAGGGCATCCTATCATGCTGTGCTCCCAAACTGTCGGTCAGATTTTGATACTAATTGCAAAAACAAGGGAAAGCAACAGAAGATTCTGCATTCCAGAATTCTGACTTTGAAATAAAATTCTGTAAAATTTTCATCAGATTTATAAAATTTACCTTGTTACATTAACTTGATAAAAATATGATTAGTAGGGAAAGGAGCAGATTTTGCGCTAATTAATGAAACATAGTAAATTACATAATAGCTGGGTTTCGCTCTTTCACTAATGAGTTTTATGGTGTCCACAGTAACTCGTTTAAATTACCATGCAGTGCATACTTTTCTCTGCTGGCATCTACTTTTGTATGAATATGTCCAGAGAAGAGATGGATAATTTTATATGAGGCAATGTATTTATTTAGCTAGTCGGTCTACACAGGCTTAGCTAGTGCTTTTAGCAGATGAATTTATTTGCTTGCATTAAAGGATGGCATTCACAAGGTTTTGATGCACTTTCTGAGTATCTTCAAAGGAAGACACTCAGTTGTGTGTATCTGCTGTCAGAGCTCTCATTCTGCATTGTGTTAATAAATCTCCTTTGACCACACTTCAGTTTTTGCTTTCCACTGAAATGGAATCTGGCTAGCCATAGCCTTAAGTACACAGAACAGCAGTGCAGCAGTGGGCAATAACCAACTTCGTACCGGATGTGGTTCGGCAGGGTTAGCCCCTGGGGGGGGGGGGGGGGAGGGAGGGGCTCTGCCTCTGAATTTACCTGTACCTCTACAGATATGAGTGATTGCAGCTCCCGTTGGCCATGGATCACTGTTGCCTGGCCAATGGGAGCTGTGGGAAGCGGTGCCATGGTCCACGTCACTTCCTGTAGCTCTCATTGGCCAGCAATGGCAATCCGTAGCCAGTGGCAGCTGCAAGCGCCCATACCTGCAAAGGCACAAATAAATAAAGTGGCAGTGGCCCAGTAAGGACTAATCCTTGCAAACGACCTCTGTCTTATTGCTCACCCTAGCATAGACGGTATCTCACATAGTACAAAAGAGCAAGGGAAGAGAAGCAGAAAGAAGAGGAATGGTGAGTGTCAGAGAAGACAGCATAGTAAAAATTCCATATGCTTGGACTGGCAGGGGGAAACGAGCACAGATTTCTAGTGACAATCTGAAGACATTTGGCATTAGGTTGCAGGATGAAGTTGGAGCAACTTTAATATGTCTTAGAGTAGGATGCAGGTTGAACCTCAGCAAACTGGTAGTCTCTGGGCTGGTAACATCCATGATCTGGTAACATCCAAGGTCTGGGAGCCCCGCTTCCGATAGCTGGGCTACCAGTGGCGTGGGAGCCCAGCATACTGTGCTGCCTGGCATGGCAGGGAAGGGTGGGAATTGTCAGGGGAGCCTCATCTGGGACTGGTCAGGTCCTGAGGGTGCTGGACCAGGGAAGTCCAACTTGTATTTATCCTTTGTTTACAGTGATGATGCTAATGATATTAGTCTGAATATATGGAGTAAAGGCAGAAATATAATGTGTTAGAATGGGTTCAGATTAGATTATTAGTCAGTGACACATCACACAGCCATAGATTCCAAAGATTTGTATTTCGTTATACTCTTAATGTTCTGGCACTCTTTTTTTTGGCACTTTTCTATTCACTGTTTTCTATATATTTCTTGTATATATTTCCTCACAAGACACTTTGCTGGTGAGTGTGCTGACCCCTTAGGCCCATAACCATCGAAGTCAAAAGTTTTATACTGTCGTTGTCTTTATCACTCGCCTGCCTTATTTGGACCAATTGATATTAGCCATTGGTGTTTCCGCTGGGTAGTGTTCCCTTTAATTTTTTCCACGCATGTGTGGAATAAATTTTTTTTTATGTATGCCAAGGCAAGTGCAGACATACACCGCCAATAGAAACACATGGTGCCCGCTCTGGACGGTTGTGGGCACTCTGCTAAACAGCTGAACGGCACTTATATCTCTCCTGGGCTACCACCCAAGCAGTCAGCTGACAGAGAACACTGCCGCTGTGGTAAATCAAATGTGAGAATGGGTTCAGGTCAGATTATTAATCAGTGAGACATCAGAGTGCCAAGCTCAATCATTTTGTAGTAATCAAATATTAGCCACTTCAGCTTAATCAGCAGAAACAGGCAACACTTGCAATCTAGGATGTAGCTCTACAGCTCTGACTGGTTCCAACTGGTCAGAATTTTATGGGTTTTGTACATTACTTGTTTTCACCATTCTGCAGTTGGGGCTAGCTGCACACCAAACATCATCCTCTAGTCACCATCAAAGGTCAATCTTGCAGTTAATGGTCTAGACAGCAAAGATTCCGTTCTGCTTGAACACATTCTACATTTCTAACTTGACATACCATCATAAAAATTTGGCCTGTTCAGCAACAGACAGTACTAGGCAATGTGGGTGGGAGTGGAATTTTGGTCTTTACACTTTGGAACATACAGAACTTGCACTCGCCAATCAGATATGTATGTCACATTCGTGGTCAAGTTTCCCTATGCACCTGTGAGATGAACCGTGTTCCCTGTCTAGGCCTTTTGTGGTTTGGTTGCAATTTCATAACTTGTTCAAGCAGCACAGTCAATCACATTTCTGTAACAAGAGCAGGTGTAATTAAAAAACAACCTTTATTCAATTATAAAAATAGGTTACAGAAATGGGATGTGCTCAAATATACCATTTTATTTCCCTTGACAGAATCATGAGGAAAGCATGAAATTCTAGGCCTACATGGCAAAATATATACACCTACCATTGTTCCCTCTAAACTGCAGGGCAGCACAGCTTCAAGGGTGATTAATCAGCACTGACCAATCAGTCAGATCCCTGCATGGAGCCCTGAGCCTCTGACTGGGTGGGGCTGATTAATCCCGTGTGAAGCTGTGTTGCCCCACACCTTGAGGGAACACTGATGCCCACAACTAGTGCTGGCTGAGATCTGGCATGTACACTCGGCTGATATTGGATACTCTAGATAAATTCATAGGGCATTGGCTAAGGTTAGAACCATCAAACATATGGTTGTTGAAGGAGGCTCGATAATTATTTGAAGTTCTAGCCAGGGTGGGTGCTTTGTTGTTAAGTAGTTCTTGCTGGAAAGTTTACATTGTCAAGCTTTGTCACATTGAGTACTATTGCTGAATGCAACATAAAAAGTTTTGCATTTGAGCTGAGTTCAGATAAGTTTGCAAAAGTCTGGATTCATATCCCTCCCATTAGAATCTCTTGGCTCCAAAAACTGTTCTAGAAAGCTTTCCTGCTTCTAATCATCATTTGTGCAAGAGCAGCATTTCTCATGGTATATCTATGATATGAAGAGGACAATAATGAGAAATGCTGGGAAAATGAATTGAATAGTTTCAAACCTCCAGAAACATTCGGTTTGAGTTGGATTAGAATTTTGAGCAACAAATCCAAGGTTGAAGGAGCTTACAATATATATTTATATCTTTTTTATATTCAGAGAGCGTGTGTGTGTGTGATGGTTGTACATAAAGTGTAGTTTCTTTGGTTGGGAACTATTAGAGACAGGGGCTCTAAAAATAAACAGTAAAAACCTAGATTACAATGAAACTTGTTGAAATATAGTACCAGTTTAATGGGTCTCTAATCAGTGCCCCCCTAGACAGTAGTTTCTTAGACTTATGACAGGCAGGGGAGCTGGCTATAGATTTTTTTTCTTTTTACTGCCATTCTCGTTTTTATTTATGATTGTGCTTTAGTGAAGCATAGCAGGTTAGAACTCTGGCTTTGGTTACTTTGCCCTTATGAAGTGTTCAGACCAACAGCCACACAGTTTTTAAAAAGGTTTATTACAATAAATGCATAGGCTTAATCAAGGCTCAAAAGATTATTTGTCAATAGGGAGCCCTGTCATGTTTGGAGATAAGCATGCTAATCCTACCTCACTCATATAATGTGAACTGCTATCAGTTTATGCTCTTTGGGATCCTTAAATTAAACCACTAACATTAGTGGTTTGGTCCTCCAAAAAGGGAAGTACTGAAATTAAAAGAGATTTCTACTTGAGTTCTAAAAGAACAGTGAAAAAAATACATCAAATGTTTATCTTTTAAAAGTAAATTGCCTTCCAAGGTTGGGGGAGGTAGGAGGGTAGGGTGGGGAGCAGGAGGGGCAGTGGTAAACGCTTTTTTTTTTTAAATAAACATACTGACCCATGAGCCTTTCCCAGAAGACCCATTCAGCAAGGTTATTCTATAGTGAAATAAATCTTCTATTAAATGATTATAGGTAGGGACTATATAGTCTTTACTCCAGAACTAAAGGTTGTTTTTTTTTAATCTGCTGGCTGAAGCAGAAAATCACATATAAATCCAGTTCCCAGCCTGTCTGTATTATCCATATCCTGGAACCCAAACTGAGCCATATTGCAAAGCCAATGAAGTACACACACTCTGCAAATGAGAAAAAGCCCAAACCAGGCCATTGCCCCTCATTCCCCTCTTCTCCCTCCCAGTGCATGTGTGCGCTCACACACTGAATATCAAAATGCTTCCACTCTGACTCTAAAACTCTTTGGTTCAGGTACTATACAAATGGTATAGGAGCTGCAGCTAATCTGCCTGAAAAGGCTTATCATTTTACAGTTGAAATGCAGATTGTTAATTGATTGCACCAGATGTTATTTACTGTAATAATTTCTGAACCAGATGATAACAGTTAACACTGACTACAATGTTTTGATGTTATATCATGCCCCGATGCATTTGGACTTATTACTGAATCATTACTACAAGAGTCAAGTTTCCATAATTTATAGAAGTCATTATGCTTTGTCATGTAGTAACCAGACCAAGTAAATTATTGAAATGGCACTCTTTTCCTCTTCTCCCAATAGCCTTCTTTCCCTATATTCTAACTATTAGGCACTATATTCTTAACTGTGTTTCTGAGAGAATAGACTTGTTTGATATGAAGGCTACATATCTTCTGTTTCTTTTGCTTCAACATCTTGTACGTAGGGCATTTCAGTCATGTCAGGTCTGTTTTTCAATTATTTTACTGATTGCTTCTGATGCTGAGAATAGACTTTTATCTCCTACTCTTAATATGCTTGTTGGTTTGACTGCATCATTCATTTTACTGTTGCTTACTTTGCACAGATTGTTATAGCTTCAGTTCTTCAACTCATGTCTCCTTGTTGGTATTTGCCTCCAGGCAAACTGTAAATGTCAAGTTTCCTTGTTTAAATTTGCTTGTTCTCTGTGTGTTATTGTGTGTCTGTATATGTATAAAAAATCTGGCAATGAAATCTACACCATGCTCCTATAGAAGGGTCCTTTCTGTTAGGAAAATACAAGCCTCCGTATTAATTTTGTGCCATTTATCCAGCACTTAGCCAGGCCTACCGTTGAGTTTTACAGTCTCGACTCCAAACTGCTCCACTGACAGGTATGTGGCCTCAGGCAGAGAAAAATAGGAATTCAGCCTCCAAGCTAGCTTCCAAGTCTAAGCATTTACAACTAAAATTGACATTTTTTTTTAGTAGAGGAGCATCTGGATATAAGTCTTTGCTTGCCGTGTGAAACGCCTGGGCTTTTTAAACTCATATTTTAATAGAATCCCTTGTGTATCAGCCTAATTTCCATATAGAATAATATTTTAAAATATTTAAATTTTGAATGGTGTTGTCTGCTAATTTCCATTTCAGTATTTGCATATGCTTTCAAATAAAATCCAATATCTTTGGACTGACAGGGAGATTACAGTACTGGGAAAAGCTCCTACCTTTTGGCTCTGTGTGTCTTAAATTTCTTGGAGGCAAAAGTACAGTGCTAATTTGAACTGAAAAATTTGAAGCCTGAAAGATTTAAGAAGTTTATTTATTAGTATAATTGTGGGTGTGGGAGGGATGTTGGTAATGGGGAGAAAATTTTTTTAGTCCAGCTTCAGAGGTACTAAACCCCTGACCAGACTACTGTCTTCTCTCTACATAACATCACTGAGTGAAGGCATCGGGGGAATGACTCCTGATTATAGCTAAATATCCAGGCTTTTTGTAGGAGCTGCCAGAGGATTCAACTAGCACCCAATATGCCCAGCATTGTCTCTGTTGAACACCAGAGTTAGAGGGCAGTTTGGCCCCAAATTTAAAGTCTATGCTGAACCCAACTAGGCCAAAGCTAGAGATAGGGCTGACAGTGCTGTCGTAGTTGGGGCTTTTCAGATTGAGATGGAGTTGCATAGTCAGGCTTGAAGCACGGAGAGCTGGACCCAATATAGCAGCATGGTTGAGGCACAGCAAACACATTCCATGCTTCTACCATTCACAAACTCTCCCTGCTATTGAAATGCATTGTCTGTGCTTGTAAAATGTACCTTTTTTATTTTAAAATGAAGAGTGAATCTCTGTTAATGATGAATGCTGCAGTTTGCAGTGCTCCTGTGAAATAAACATCCAGTAAACCTGTCAAGTTTGTTCTTAAAGGATCTTTCCTCAGTGTAATTGCTGCCAATTACATACTTTCTGATAGCAGTTGTGCCCTGTAGTCACCGACTATTAGTCACATGTAGGTATCACAAAGGGATTGAAATTCTCACAGGTCTCCTCACCTTACAAAGTGACTCAAGAACAAGGAGATGAACCATTTTTTTGGTTGGACTGTGGAAAAAAATACTGCTCTCTCTTCCAAAATATCACCAATTCCTGATTACCATTATCATACCACAATGCACAGGGCCGGCCTAAGGATTTTAGGGAGGATTAATTAGATGTATTTTAAAAGAATAATTTTTTTAAGGTGAAGGGGTAAAAATCAGTTTAAAAATTGCTTACATTTTCTAGTTCCTCTGAATTTTTGCTTCATGAGGTTCAGAATGATATGTTCCTTTTACCCATAAATGAGAATAGTGAAGATACTGGTATAAGAATGAGAAGAAAATAAAAGCATAAAAGGAGGAGGTTGGCTAGGTACTAGCCTGGGGCTTCAGAGGCCAGGCTTGAATTTTCTTCTCTATTGAGATTTCCTATGGTCTTGGTAAGTCACTGAGCCGCTCTGTGCCTCTCTTCCCCATCCCTGAAATAGGCATAATAACGCTTCCCTTCTTCACAGGAGTTTTGTGAAGATACATCTGTTGAAGTTTGTGACCCCTCCAATACTACAGTCTTGGGTACTATATAAGTAATTTATATAATTGGGAGGGTTTGTGGCAGTGGTATGTGGAATAGAGATGTGAAAGACTAGTCACTTCCCCTACCCCGGGGATTCCCTGTTGACCCTGGGCTCTATGTGGCTGCCACTTTGAAAAAGTATGGGGAGGCAGGGGCCAACTGGGGACTCCAGCTGACCCCAGCTCCACATGGCACTGACGCTGTGAAATTCCGTGGGAAACCCTACACAGCATTTCAAAGCGGCAGCACTGCACAGAGCTCAGGGTCATCTGGGGACTCCCCAGTTGGTCCCCAGCTCCACACCATGTTTCAAAGCAGCAACGCCACAGAGAACCGGGATCAGCGGGGAAGTCCCCAGCTGGCACCCGGCTCCACATGATGCTGCCGCTTTGAAACACTACAGAGAGCAAGGGGCCACCAGGGACCTCAAACAGTCCCCCACTGAGCGCTGTTGCTACACTTCAAAGGCGAGGCCCCCTTATAAACTACTAGAATAATTGACACAAATTGCATCAACTACTAAATTAGTCTGTTTATCTAAATTAACATACCTAATGTGGAACAGTAATAGAGACGCAGAAGAAGTCTATACTGGGTGAGGAGAAAACAATAAAGGGTGAGAAAGGTGATGATGAGGTAGAAGTAGCAGGATAACACAAAAAGATAACTTACCAAACAACACCTCTGAAGCTTTGGAAAAATGACTGCCATCCGAAATAGTGGGTGCACATGACAAGTGAGAGGTAAGGAAAGGAAAAGGGACATCAGTCTATACAGGCTCTTCTTGAGGTCCCAGAGGTGGCAGGGAGTAACTGACACACCAAGTTTGGGGCACCATTATTGACACACCACAGTTTGTGGTGAAGGTAAGAAGGGAACCAATGCTCCAGCTGTCTGCAGAATTATAACTTTCCATGTATTGTTAAGTTTAGATTGCAAAGTGTATTGAGAGAGATGTTATAAAGACAAAACATATTAGATAATTTGGGAATATTTCTAGAGGCTTTGAAGGGGTAATTTTAATTTTGTATTGTGATGTGTGTGTGTGTGTGTGCACACAGGGATGTGCTTTTAATCCCTGGCTGCCAATTATCTTTAAGATTACAAAACCAGTTTAAACCTGTTATAGACAACCACATAGCAGCCTCGTCTTGCCTGGATGTGCCGAGGCCTTTGTCCAAATATGGGTGAATTGACCTTGTTTAGCACAAACCATATTCCCCCTTAGATGCTGAAAGCTGCTGGCATTTTTCCACCAGCAAAACATTAAAAAATCATAACCTTGACTGAATATGCCAGATTAAATGGCCAGCAGACAGAGCTTGCGATCTTCAGAAAGAACCTACACAACAGGGAGAATCTTTCAGAGACTTTTAGGAGTCCCAACAGTCAAAAGCATAACTAGCACAAATATTTTTAAAAGATCCTTTTATGTTAGCAGTAAAAATAGTAATGGTGACCTCAGCAAGGGCATTTCCTCTCAAATCACAGGATTAATGCTTGGAAGTAATCTCTGCTCACCCCAGGGTCATTAATTCCCAGGCAATGCACTGTGCTTCAACAGTTATTGCTGAAGTAAAAAATAAAATGAACAAAATAAGTAATAAACTATATGGAAATAAAAAAGACTGGTTGCATTTACAATGTAGACATGCCTGCAGCACTTATAAGAAAGTCAGCATCTATTAATCCCCTCCCAACTTGATTGGGTTGGCTTACATTTTTGGGGGCCAGGTATAGTTGTGCAAAATAAAATAAAATGAAAAGGTGCCACCTCCTCTTTGGAGAAGACTTGAGTGGAGCCTGCCAGTTTTTATTGTAGTAGTTTTTGCATGTGTTCTGTAGATTAATATCATTAAGGCACTAGAAGGAGAGAATGAAATTCATTTTACTTGAGACCTTCTGAAAAAGAGACATGGGATTTCTAATGTTTGGGTATAGGATACTTTTGGCCAATATTTTCAAATTTAGGTGACAAAAGTCAGGTACCTAATAAGTAGCCTGATTGCCAAGGGTGCTGAGCACTCTGAGGTCTGATTGAAACTAATTGTTTGGCACTTATGAAAATTAGGCATGTTACCTGGTTGTCTGACTTAAGGCACGTTTGAAAACACTAGCTCAAATTGTTACACTGTGCCAATAGATAGGTTCGTATTTTTTAAAGAGGAAAACCAACATACCAATAACAATTGTTTACAGAGCTGTTTTAATTTTCCTTTTTTAAAATGTTCCAGTAGCTGTTAACATCACCGGCAATTCAAATGGACTCTACTGTTATCTTGGTCTTATTACCCAAGGTCTGTTTCGCATCAAATCTTAGGTATGAAGAGCTTAAAAAATAACCAAATACTTAAGATGCTGTGGAAGATTGACAAGCTAAGTGATAAATATATGAGAAATAAAAATCCATATAATAAACTTTAATGAACCATCAGAGGAATTTTCCTCCCACTATTCCTATATCATTAGGAACACATTATAACACATTTTCTCTTGTTACAGGGTATTTTGGTCCTTTAAACTCAGGGTATGTCTAGACTGCAAGCTTCTTTCAGAAGAAGCTTTTCCAGAAGAGATCTTCCGAAAAAACTTCTTCCAAAAGAGAGAGTCTACACAGCAAAAGCATGTCGAAAAAGTAATCTGCTTTTCCAAAAGATAGCATACACACTAAATGGATGCTATATTGCATTTAAGCTGTGATTACTCTGGATGGAATGGACAGCAGGGCACCCCGTGCTTTTTCCTCTTTTCTCTTCTTTTGAAAGAACTCCCTCTTCCCCATTCACACATGCCTTTTTCCAAAAGAGTTCGGAAAAAGGCTTCTTCCTCATAGAAAGAGGTTTACCAATGTTGAAAAAATCCCTCTATTCTTTTGATTTTTTTCCCTGAAAAAATGCAATTGCAGTGTGGACATAGCCTTAGAAGTGACCAGAAGACACTGTCATATGAACATTGGAATGCTTTTCTTCAGCATATTCAGCTGCTCTTGGGAGCACCAAAGGGACAGGGAGTGAATGAGCTAGGCTTAGCCCCACTGCACCACTGCTCGGGAGTTGCCTGAGGCAAGCGGTGGCCATCCAGAGCCTGAATCCTGAATCCCTGCCTCAGCCCTCAACTAAGGATGTTAAGTATCATGTAATTGACTAATTGAATAGTCAATGCATTTTGGCATCGACTATTCAATTAGTCAATAGGGCAGCGCTGCCCCCTTTGAAATGCTGCTGCAGCATTTCAAAGGGGCAGTGCTGCTTGGAACCCGGGATCAGCTGGGAAATCCCTAGCTGATCTCAAGCTCCACACAGCGCTGCCGCTTTGAAACGCCACATCGTTGTCACGGAGCCCAGCAGGGTCAGCCAGGGTCAGCTTGATCCTGGGCTCCAAGCAGCTGCTGCCCCTTTGAAATGCTGTAGCTGGAGCATTTCAACGTGGCAGCGCCACCTGGAGCAGCTAACCCTGGGGCTCCATGTAGTGCTGCTGCTTTGAAGTACTCCCCTCTTCTCCCCCCCTTGCTGCCTCTATCCGATAGAGGCAGCAAGGGTGGGGGGAAGCAAATAGTCGACTATCCTGTCGACTATCTGATAAACATTTGCTTATTGGATAGTCCACTCATCGATTAGTCCTTAACATACCTATCCTGAGCCCTTCCTATACCCCAACTCCATCCCAGAGTCTGCACTCTGAACCCCCTCCTGCATCCCTTCTCCCAGCCTCAGGCTTAACCCAGAGCTCCTCTCACACACCAAACCCCTTAGCCCAACATCAGAGCCTGTGCCCCCCTCCACATGCCCCAGGCTGGTGAAAGTGATGAAGATAGGTGAGGGAGGAAGGATAGAGTGAGCAGTGCAGGACTTCCTTGGTGGCGAAGGAGGTGAGGCAAGGGTAGGTCCTGGATTTCACTAAAATTCAAAAAGTGATCTTGTGCTTAAAATGTTTGGAGACCACTGAATTACAGAATATGTGCATGAAGAGTAAAAAGGCTTGTATAGCACTTTAAAATGCTGGTTCCCACTAGGACTGCATTTGCCGTGCAGATATGGTAAATTTGTTGACAATGAGGAAACAAGACAGCCTGTGGGAATGAACGTAATTTTATATTTGCAAGGTGTGTTATTCTGCATTCCTGCTCCATGATCACATAATATGCAGAAATATGTTTATGCTTAGATCTTTTGTTAGAAGTGTATGATACCATAATAGGAATGGTATGTCCAGATCTAGCTACATGATGGGTTCTAGTAGAATAAAACAGTAATCCATCCCTCCTGTGATGTCTCTGATTTTTAATTCAGTTGTGGTATCGTGCTGTTTATCTTGTATTTTCATTTTGTCATGATCTGGTAGTTGTGAAATTGGCAGATGGCATTTGATGTTTTACTAGTAGTGGTTGTATCAATCCCCGTGATTAAAGGCTTGCTGATTTGCTTACTCAAAAGGATTAATAGCAGGCAGCAAGGGCTTTGTTTGAAAAATCCATGCCCAGTAATTCAAGCAGAGGAACAAAAAGGTAGAATGGAATTAATCCAGTATAGAACTGCTTTATGGAGAAGCTTTTTACAAAACTTTCTGATTCAGCAGTTGGTCTCTTCCTGATGAGGGCTGAACTGGCAAATAAAATGCACCATCGCACTTTCTCAGTCATTTAGTAAAAATAAAATAAAGTCTTTTAGCAGATCAGCAATAGAAATACATGTCATGTAAAACTTTGAAAAGTTGCCCTGAATACTTTTTCTGTGTGAAGTCAGAAACACATAGTAACTTTGTTTAGTTTAAAAGTATTATCCTAATTCTGCTTTTCTTACTCATGCAAGAAGTTGAACGGACATCAAATGGACTGTTTCCGTAAGGAAATGTTTCAGAATCTGGACCGTAGCCAGGACTCGCATATTAGAGATTTGGGATAAAACTTTTGAACATGCTCCAGTGATTTAGCAGTCTAACTATAATTGAAAATGTTTTTTTGAAGAACAAGAACTGAGCTTCAGATTAGTCTATACATACTATTGTTCAACATTCTTTTTTTTCTGGACTTGTGTGGTATTAAATAGACTAGTTTTTCTTACTGTCAGAACACATTGCGGAGCTACAGATTTTAAGCTGTTTTTAATTACATTGGTCTTAAAGACCAGATTTTTTTTTCCTAGTTGAGCAGCTAGACATAAATTGAATGTCTTTAAAACAAGTCCTTTAATTTTATGGCTGCATCTGATTGTTTACAATGTTTACCCAATTTACAAAAGAAGCAAAAAATTGCTTCACACAGGAGAAGTGATATTCCTGTGGTGCTGTTGCTGTGGGCAATTGACAAAAGTAAACTAGTGACCCCAGGAACACCTGAACACTGAATGAACTCAGATATCATCACTTGCCTATAAATCAGAAGTAATTTATGATTTCATCAATTAGCTAGCTTTTCATTTTTGGTAATTGTGGCTGGGGTGCTTTTCAATAGACATTTATGTATTACTTCGCATGTAGAATAGTGATAGAAATGTAGCCGTGTTAGTCTGGTGTAGCTGAAGCAAAATACGGGACTATGTAGCACTTTAAAGACTAACAAGTTGGTTTATTAGATGATGAGGTTTTGTGGGCCAGACCCACTTCCTCAGATCAAATAGTGGAAGAAAATAGTCACAACCATATATACCAAAGGATACAATTAAAAAAAAGTGAACACATATGAAAAGGACAAATCACATTTCAGAACAGAAGGGGGATGTGGGGGGGGGAGGGGGGAGGAAGGTAAATGTCTATGAGCTAATGATATTAGAGGTGGGGATAGATAAGTAGAGTCTTTGTTAAGATGTCTGAGATGTTTGTCCAAAGGACAAGTCTTCTACTTTTGCCTGAAGTTCTTTAGGCACCGATACCATTTGGAGGATCTTAGCATTACCACAGATGTCCATTATTGGACCTAACCAAGTGAGTTATAAGATCAAGAACACATATTTCTGCGCATCCAGAAATATAATTTATGCTATCATGTGCCGAAAGTGTCCGTCTGCTTTGTACATTGGACAAACGTCTCAGACACTTCGGCAAAGGATCAATGCCCACAAAACAGATATTAGACAGGATCACAAAGAAAAAACAGTTTCTTGCCATTTCAACCAGAAAGGACATTGTCTCAACGACTTAATTACCTGCATCCTACTGAATATTGTATGTGCTAGGAACTTGTCTTAATTTCCAAGGCTCAGTCCAGCTCCTGTTAAAGTCAACAAGAATTTTTCCACTGATTTTTATTGGACTTGGATTGGGGTACTGAGTTTTAGGTTTTCTATGTAGGGTTTTTAGTTTAGTGTTTAACATAATATCCTAAGCAGTACATCTGGATTTATTTTTCTGAGAATCTAAAGTTACTGCCATGCACAGATCTGGTGAAAAAAGTTAATAGAGGTGCTAACTTGTTCCTGCCAAATGTCCATTGAGATAGTGAATCAAGCCCTCTTAATCTGACACAGGTAAGCAGTCTTGTATGGAGCAGGATGAACATCTCTGAAATCATGTAGAAACAAAGTGCATGTCCTCACCTGAATAGGGGCAGTCAGAACGATTTCTAAAAATTACTGTATAAATCTTATATTTTGATGATTTCTGAAATTGAATTCAGTTGAGCTGAAGGCTTTATTGCAGTGAATTTCAATGTGAGTCAAGGACCAGTGGACATGAATACGAATTAAAGAAATGCAAGAAAATAGCCCTAATAAAAAAGCACAGCAATTGGATGGCACAGTTAGATTGAGTCCTGAACTGTCATTGATGGGTTTCTCAATCTTGTCAGTAATGATGGTCTCCCATGGTGCCAGCAAACTGAGAGCAATTTTCTGCAGTAGCTGCTGTGACCAGATTGTATTAAGATGAAATGTTGTCATGAGACAAATATACGAAGGCTTCTACTCGCTTCTGTCTGATGCAAGGAGAAAAACATCTTTCCCTGCTTGGTGAAGCAGAGATCCCTTCTTGAAATGAGATTGGAAGAAAATGTGTTGGTGTTTCAGTTGCATGCTATTTATTGTGTCTTTATTAGAGACAACATTATTTCAGTAGAGCCAAAATGAGATTATGTATGCACAGACTCTTTACAAGGTATCAGAGATCATTTGGGCATTTAGAATTAATTATACTTCAACCACTGTAACCATTTCCGGATGTAGCGATGAGAAAAAATTGTTCTCTGCACTGGTGGTATCCCAAGCCCAGCATGAGTGTTTGAGACTGTATTTGGCTAAGGCTAATACATGAATTTTGTATAAAGTCAAAACAATTTCAGTGTTGTTATTGAGAAATGTGCATTGAACAGCTCCAGTTGCTGGCCAGACAGTAGCACAGAATTGCTTGGATGGGGCTTGGTGTAGTGGGGTTGGTTTGTTTGCTTTTGTTTTGTTTTGTTGGTTTTTTTTGCATTTTTTTTTTTTGAGACACCGAACTGAATGACAGATGTCTACGCTGGAGATACACAATTCATGTTAAATTTATTTCAGTCTTTTATTTGTTGAGATCTTTAAGATGATAAAGTGTATAGCAGATTTAGCTATTTTCAATTACAATGAAATGCAGCCTTAATTATACTGAAATCTGGAGACAATAGGAAACCTTCAAGACCAATTAAGTTCACAGAGCTTTTCTGTTTAAGGTTTTTGATGTTACTTGGGCTGGTAATCAATAAAATATATACCAGGAGATAATGAGTACGCTGGGTATAACAATGGTCTTGGAAAATTAGAGATAATTAAAATAGCATTGTGTAAATACTGTGGACATGGTTTTTTACTTTTTATACTTGAGTTCAAAGATATAATAAGAGGACAGATGATGTAAAGTAAGGTAAGCAATGTAGAGCTAAAAGTGTATCTAGCGGCTCTAACTAGTGTGTCTGCTGTACTCTCTATACTCAACACCCAATTTCTGTATTTTTTTTAAATACAATTTAAAAAAAAATGTTTAAAAATATCCAATTGCCTATTCAGTGGTGGCTAGTTAAAAACATTACTCTGTGCATAGCTTCTTTCTCCCGCCCTATGGTGTCATTTTTGCAGAACAATCTTTCATTTCAAAAAGACTTTGCCCTCTGTGTTGCCATCTCTTATGACTTCTATTGCAAATTTTGTCATGTCACGATACTTTTCTTAAGGCTCCATCTCCTGGAGGCATGTGATAAACTGAGTCTGTCAGGTTTCATTTTTTCTAAAAGCAAGCTTTAGACCTCATAGTTGTGGAATAAATTTGAAAGACTACAATGTTGGAAGATAAACTGACCATAAAAGTAGGGATGTTAAACAGTTAACCACTAAGCATACCGGTAAGCATGAGACCCTTGCTGGTGAACTCGACTGCCAACCAGCTATATCATGCTGCAGCAACCCCGGTCATAAAGGGGCCAGCAGGCCTGGCAGCAGGACCCCACAGCTGCGTCAGGGCTCCACAGCCACAATGGGACTGGCAGGAGGACATGGTAGGATCCCACAGCTGCAACCATGGCAGGGGCAGGTGGTAGGCCAGGCAGCAGGCCCTAATTTAAAAGAGTTAGCCAATTAAATGCAAGCACTTAATTGGTTAATAGTTTATAACATCCCTACACAAAAGCTGGCTTAAAAATGAGGCTCTTAAAAACATTTTTTTTTGTGGGGGAGGTAGGAGCAGACTCATGATTTTCCAGTGATTTGAATTGGTGAGACTGGTCCTTAGGATGAAATAAGTATACCTGATGATAGTGGTGTTTTTCTTGAGGCTGCAAGCAGAAAGCTTCAAGGCCTCTGCTGCTGCTCATAGTTTTGCCCGCTAGCCACAGGCTCACAACACAAATCTAGTTGGTTTTATTATTGATGTTTTCAAACTTGTTAATGTCAGTGAATTGGATAAGAATCCTGTGAGCAGACAGCTGCTCCTGTAAGAGGACAAACTAAAACAATGAGTCTGGAGCAGAGGGAGAGTAATGGGAACAGAATGCTCTGGGTGAGGGGTGGTAGTGAAGGAGAGAGAAAGTGCCTTCTCAAAGTTGAGCACACAAAGAAGAGGCAGGCAAGGGCACAGGGAGGTGCTCCAGACATACAAAATATGTACTAACAAGAGTGACTATAGATCCCTTGAGTTGAGTACCATGCCAGCACCATGGAATCCAAGCACCTTATATACCTTGCAGGTACCCCTTACTTTTTATTTCCATTTCTGGTTAAGGGGTTTAACCTTGTTGCTTTTTTAAAAACTTCTCAACTCTGCCAAAACGTGAATAAATGTATTTTTAACTTGAATGAACTGAATATTTGAGGTAAAAGTTAATGAGTTTTCAAGATGTAATACCTCCCTTTTCCCACTGAACCTGGACAGGCTATGACAGAATTAGGACTACAGGCTGAACCTCTCTAGTCTGGCACCCCGGGACTTGACTGGTGCTGTACAAGAGAATTGCTGGACCTCAGGAGATCAGTATTGTCTAGCAGCATTACTAACACTTCCACTGCTTACTAAGCACTTAGAAGACAGTTGGGCTAAATTAGAGCTAAATAACAGAACAGAACACTGAGAACCAGGAATAGTGACTGTAATAAAAAACTTTGAGACCACAAGTAACTTGGCCAAACCCATGCTAAGTGGACATCTTGCTAACTAAAATCATGCTAGACCACAGATATTGCCAGACCAGATAGTTCTGTGCTACGAGGTTCAACTGTACATGAATTGGACAGTAACAGTACTGTACCTTCCCTTTATTATATCTTCTTCTTGTTACTTAAATTTAAATAAGTAGTTGATCTTGCCTTATGAACACTGTGATGAATATTACAGCTTGTTTAGTACATAGCAATGCTTAAAATAATGTTGTTAAAAATATCTGGTTTCTGAAAAATTTTGTTTGCATAATACTGTATTTCTATAACCTCACCTCCTTGTTTTTTAAGTTCTCACTGTTATTTAAATTGCAACTTGTATACTGGTAACTGAATTATCAAGTAATACCTACCTTGAGTTGCTATAGATAAGGCTGTGAATACACAACTGCTATTGATGATATAAACTTGATACCAATGAGTTCAAAGATTTCAAGCAACATAAAAGGTAGAAATGTTAAATACATCTAAAAAGGTCAGATAGCTCAATCATGGGAAATCGTGTTTTTTCAACTATTTGTATAGTTGAAACACAAGAAGGATTTTTGGAATGTTGTTTTGATTGGTTAGTCAGGTTTATTTTGAAATTCCCTAAATATATTTCAATTGATCCATTATTGAAAGAGCCCTTACAGATTGTGTATAGAAAACCTACTGAAGAATCATCCTTTCTCCCTGCACCAACTCTCATTCACTTCTCTCTCCAATTTTAAGAATCCATGCACTGGCCTCTGTTCTTATACTGCGTCAAATTCAAAATGCTAAAGCAATTTGGAGTGATATTACATTACCTATCAACTTGAGATGGGAAAATGCCATCCCCTCAGCACCTCTGACCTTACTTCTATGATGCTCAAAGCATATTCTTTTCTTTCCCGGGCACCCGAACTCCACATTCTACCTTATTCAGCTCTGGTCTACACTAGGGAGTTATTTCGAAAAAACAAGCAGAGCGTCCACACTAACAAGCCCGTTATTTTGAAATAAGGGGCTGGTTATTTCGAAATAATAACACCTGCTTTCCACAAAGAATAATGTGTATTTTGAAATAGTTATTTCAAAATAGGATTAATGTGGATGCTCCACTGCTGCTATTTCGAAATAACTGCTTCCCATAGTCATTCAAAGTAATTACTGTAAATTAGCGCGTATAACCCGCGCACGAGTATTACCTGCACCTGTGTATAACCCACAGTTTTCCCTGATTGAGTAAAAAAAGTCTTGTATGCCCCATGCACATGTATAGCCCGCAGGAGATGAACCACAGGTAATTTTAATGCAAAGTACCTGTAATCAAGTGTTAATGAGCTGCAGCTGATAACGCTGAGCACTAAGTAGGCTACAACCCTTATCGCTGTTATATAACCCCTTTGAACCACACTGCTTTTCCATTCATGTATTCCTTAACTTGTATTTTAAACTTTTTAAAACTTTTTAAACCTTTTAAACATGCCTAAGCGCAAATCTTACACAGCCGATTTTAAATTGTGTGTAGTGGCAAATGTGAAATTCTTCCCGACATTGACTCTTCAAGCTCTGATTCCAAGTACGACAGTGATTCTGATTCTCCACCACAGACCTCAACTGTCACCAAAGCCGACCTAGCCTTGGCTATGGATTTTATGGATGTTTTTAAACACAGTGACTATGACAAGAGTGTTGATGGTTTTGAGAACTCAGACGCTGAGGAGGAGGATGCTGGTGCTTATTCTAGAGATCAGAGTGAATGAGAATGCGAAGACGGCTTTTTTTTAATTGTTTTTATTCTTTTACTAGTTGCACAATAAACTAATGAATTTTAATGTATTTTAATGAATTTTAATATAACTGCCTCTATTATTAAATTAAAATATCCTGCTTTTCTTAAGTAACAGTCGGTCTTGTCGTCTGTTCAGTAAAAAAACCCAAAAAACCCTGTGTTACACGTGGCTGAGTATAGCCTACGGGGGAGGGAAGAAGTAAAACTTTGCATAACCCGCGGGTTATATTCGCTAAAGTACGGTACTCCCCAATGCTTCCTGGGACTCTAACTCATGGTAGTGTGTCATTATTAAGAGAGCCTGCCTCAGATTAATTTTGAGGCTTCCCTGTAGTGTGGGCATGCTATTTCAAAATCATTACTTCAGGATATTTCAAACTAATTTTAAATAATTTCTTATTGTATACATGCTCTCAGTTTCCTCTCTTCTCCCCAAACAATCCACATTCTGTGCTCCCTGTCTTTCAACACCCATATTGTTCCCTTTCCTTCATATTTCTTTACTTTTTGCTTCTCTTTCTCCTCCCTACATCTATTTTCTCCTGTTTTATTCCCTGAAAACCTCCTCCATTCTTAGATATTTGCCCCTCCAAAGTCCCCTTCATCCTCACTGCTTCTCTTATATCCCTCTGACCTTCAGGATATCTCCCATTTTACTCTTTCACCCTGTTTTTCACAAAGTCCCCCATACTTGGTCTCCTAAATACCTCTTCTGCCTGTCTTAGACCATCTTTCCTCTCATCCTGCCTCTGTCACAGCTGACTTCTTCCATTTCCCTACACATTTCCTTCTCCTTGCTCCCCATGTTTCCTTATTGCCAAAGTGACTCCCATACCTCTCCCTTTCCACAAGGTAGTTACTATCCCTCTGCACCTCCATCCAAAATCACTATCTTCCCAAAATCCCCTTGTGTTTCTCGGCTGTTGTCTTTTTAGCTACCTAAATTTTGGGGTGAAAAAAATATTTATGTCCATCCTTATGCTGAAAGTGGGGGAAAATATCATCTTATTCCCCATTGTGGCTTTCAGACTTCATATTGTTGACAAGAATGGGAGCTGCTGGGTGCTGAACCTTCTTAAAACTATATTGGTCTACCTGAATCGGAGCAGAATTAAGCCCTTCTGAAAATTCCAGAACCTACAAATTGCACAGTTATTTCATGTGATTGGATGTTGTCATTTCAAGAATCAGAATATGATTATTTTGACTTCCTCTTGCCCTGAAGTGACCTCTTTAGACCTTCTCTTGCATCATTCATAACTTGGAGCCAAATAATCTGGTGAGCATAAATAAATTCCTTGTAATAAAAATTGTGGAGGCAGAAAATAGGGCTAGATTTCTGACATTATTTCACAGCAGCACACTGAATCTGTAGGACAGGTAGATATAAAAATGATTGGCTCAGAGATTAAACTTCTCTGCCAGCTTCTCAAAAGATAAGTTCCCAGCATCTAAAATATCGTCTGTCATAACCTCTTAAAATCCTATTCCTTGAGCAATATGATCCCTTTGCTAGGATAGGAGAATGCTTACCTCAGTCAGGAATCTGATAGGAATGGATATTGTGCTAACTTCTCATGTCTTTCCTTCATCCCACCCCATCCAAGATTCTCGGTGTGCAAGTGGTGAGTAAAGATTAAAGTGGAAGATAAATTTTAAAAGGAGGGGACCTCAGCAGTCTAATTCATTTTCCAAATAGCCACAGTCAGTTCATCATCAATCCAGTTGTCTTTTATATTTTTCACTGAGGTACGCTACTATGTAATTTTATTTCGGAAGTATAAAACCACAGAATCATTTAGTTATTTGCAGCCTTCCTGATTTGTACTAGATATTTTTAATTCCAATTATATCTGCACATTTTTAAAACCTTTTTGCAAATGTTAATGGTACTTATTAGGTAACATTTATAATTTGTGCATTTCATTTATTCCTTAAATTTCAGTAACATTTTTTAATCCAGAAGGATACCAGGGCACACATTCTGGGTCAAATACAGTTTCATAGAATCATAGAGCTGGAAGAGACCTCAGGAGGTCATCAAGTCCAGCCCCCTGCCCAAAGCAGGCCCAATCCCAACTAAATCAACCCAGCCAGGGCTTTGTCAAGCCGAGAGTTTAAAATCTCTAGGGATGGAAACTCCACTGCCTCCTTAGGTAATCCATTCCAGTGCTTCACCACCCTCCTAGTGAAATAGTTTTTCCTGATATCCAACCTAGACCTCCGCCACTGTAACTTGAGCCCATTGCTCCTTGTTCTGCCATCCGTCACTCCTGAGAACAGACTTTCTCCATCCTCTTTGGAACCCCCCTTCAGGAAGTTGAAGGCTGCTATCAAATCCCCCCTCACTCTTCTCTTCTGCAGACTAAACAGACCCAACTCCCTCAGCCTCTCCTCATAGGTCACGCGTCCCTAATCATTTTGGTCACCCTCCGCTGGACCCTCTCCAATCTGTCCACATCCTTTCTATAGTTTGGGGGTGGGGAGGAGGGCCCAGAACAGGACACAGTACTCCAAATGTGGTCACACCAGAGCCGAATAAAAGGGAACGAGGTGTACCGGTAGTTCGAATTAGAAAGCCTAATTTGAACTACCTACTCCGTGCTGCGTGTAGCCGCGGGCACGGAGTCCACAGTAACGGGGATTTAAAAATGGCAGCGCCCGGCAAGATGCAAATGAAGCCCGGGATATTTAAATCCCGGGCTTCATTTGCAACTTCAAATGACTACATTAACCACCCTAGTTTGAACTAGGGTGGTAGTGTAGACATATACCCTATGAGAGTAAGAAGGATGGGGGCAGGTACTTTGCAACTGTGAGTGGGGTGCTGAGAAGGGTCAGGCATCTGAAGAGGACTTTTAGGTTGCTGGACTTAAGAACCTGAGGAGAAAAGGACACTGCCCATCCTACTCAAGGTGGGTCTTTTGCTCACGGTTTATGTTTGTGAATCCTGTTTGTGGCGTTTTCCCAAATTAATGCCAATTTACAGGGCTAGCTCGAGCCATTCCTGCGCCCTGGGCAGCGGGAGTGCGACACATGTGTGGCTCCGCCTCCGGGCGCACAGTGCATGCACGGTCCCGCCCCTGGGTGCGCTGCACACCTTACATCTGCAATTGGGCACCCGGCGCCCCTTAGAGCTGCATTAGGCGCCATGCAGCCCCCGGCCCCAGGTGTGCAGCGCCTGATGGCAGCTGTAAGGGGTGCCGGGCGCGCGGCGCCTGATTGCAGCTCTAAGGGGCATCAGGTACCCCCAATAGGTTAGCGCCCCAGGCAGCTGCCCGGATAACCTCCCCCCTTAATCCAGCCCTGCTTACTCAACTGTGTTGACTTAATTTGTTATTTATGTTGATGACAGTGAAAGGTTACTATGTGTTTCAAAAGAATGCCTAAGATAAATTTAAATCTGCATGATCAATTTAATTCCTACATGTGTTTGTTTTTTTGAGGGTTTTTTTTGTTGTTGCACAATATCTCTGCCATTTCTCCCACGTAAATAACAATAAAAAAATAAATACGACCTCTGCAATCTTTTGACTTAATTTCACTCAGTACAGTATGGCTGTGTCTAGACTGGCAAGTTTTTCCGCAAAATCATCTGCTTTTGCGGAAAAACTTGCCAGATGTCTACACTGGCCGCTGAATTTCCGGAAAAGCACTGACGATCTCATGTAAAATCATCAGTGCTTTTCCAGAAAAACTATGCTGCTCCCGTTTGGGCAAAAGTCTTTTTCCGAAAGACTTTTGCGCAAAAGGGCCACTGTAGACAGCATAGTACTGTTTTCCGCAAAAAAGCCCCGATCGTGAAAAAGGCGATCGGGGCTTTTTTGCGGAAAACCGTGTCTAGATTGGCTACAGACGCTTTTCCGCAAAAGTGCTTTTCTGTTAAAAGCATTTTCAGAAATTCATGCCAGTGTAGACGTAGCCTGTAAGTCTTTGTCTGTATATCTAGTAGGGATGTATGCATTCTGGTAAACGTGAAACTGCTGAAAATGTCATTGGCTATACATTTACATACTGTGGGGAAGCAACTGCATGGGGAGAAGGGGCAGGTGGCTCCTCAGGAGTTGGTACACATGGGCAGACAGCCCAGGCTCATTGGCTCCCCCTTGTCCGTCCTCCATGCTGGTGCCTCTGATACAGAGGCAGCAGGCATGTGTGTGTGATGGACAGCCTGTAACTATGAAGGTTAACTGATGAGCCCAGGCTCATTGGTTAACTATTTGCACATTTACAGTTTCACATCCCTAATGTCTAGTGGCATATAATTTGTTGAGTCAACTTAATCTGGAGCTAACTAATCATAAAATAGTTGAAAAAACTTAAAAAAACAATGAATAGTCCCGCAGCACCTTAGAGACGAACCAAAAATGTTGATCGTATCATGAGCGTTCATGGGCACAACCCACTTCATCGGATGAATGGAGCAAGGGGTCCAGAAGTACAAATAAATAGCAGGGAAAGAAAAGGGGAAAAAAATCTGGTAGATTAGAGTGTCCGTGCTAAGTGAGGCTAACAGAGTGGGCTGTAAGTGCCTGGTACTTAGCTTTTGGTGTCATTAGAGAGTTGAATGTAGCAGCCCATCCAGTTCATGTCTTTGTTCAAACTTTGATTAAAGGTGTCAAATTTGCAAATGAAGGCAAGTTCCTCAGCTTCTCTCTCCAGATGGTTTTTGAAATTGCTTTGTAATAGTATACAGGCAGTCCCCGGGTTATATGGATCCGACTTACATCGGATCCCTACTTACAAACGGGGTGAGGCAACCCCGCACTAGTTGCTTCCCCCAGCAGACCAGGGAGACACGAAGCTAGCGCCCCCCCGCAGCAGACCAAAGAGACGCGGAACGGCTTTTCTCAGCAGACACCTCAGCTTGAGAATAAAGGACTGAGGGAAGTGAGGCGTGGGAGAATAAAACTGAGCTCTGGAGAAATGTTTGGCTAGAGTTTCCCCTATATTATGTACCAGTTCCGACTTACATACAAATTCAACTTAAGAACAAACCTACAGTCCCTATCTTGTACGTAACCCGGGGACTGCCTATAGTCACTTCTCGATCCATTAATGATTCCCTGGGCAAATTAAAATGTTCCCCAACAGGTTTTTGTGTGTTACCGTTTCAGATATCTGATTTGTGTCCATTATTAATGACACAAATCATATATTCCAAATGGTAACACACAGAAACCTGTTGTAATTCAATCGCTTCTTGAACTTATTTGTGATAAACTATACAGCTCTTTAAGGCTTTCATTGTAAAGCCTTTTCTCTGGCCTTTATATCATTCATGTGGCTGTCTTCTGCACCCTATTTTCAATATTCTTCTTAAAAGAATATAGACATGAAAGCTGTATGCATTATTCCAGTATTAGTCTTACCAACATAATATATAGAGGTAAAATCACCTCCCTACTCCTATGCATTGCACTTCAGTTAGCTGGCTTTGCTACATCTATGTATTGAAACTCACATTGAGTTGTTTGTCCACTCTGACTCTTAAATCCTGTACTTTAGTATGTCAGAAAATGTGTTTAGTATAGATCTGATCTAAGATGCAGCCATTTTGAAAAAGTAGCAGCTTGCTGTATTTCTCTAAGCCACCCCAGTTCAGTCCCTGAGTGGTTTCTCAAATGGTCAGGCATGGAAAAAGGAATTATGTCTTTTATTTGCCATCAAGACGGCATTGCCTGCCATTGGGACTCAGAAGACCTAGATTCTGTTCTCAGCTCTGCCGCCGGGTGACCCAAGGCAAATCACTTCACCTCTCTGTGCCTTACTTTCATTTTGTGTAAAATGTGCTTTGAGAACTACTCATAACGAAGTGCTATATAAGAGTTAGGTTGTATTATTATTGCTAGTTTGCATATATCATGGCTTGTATGTTTTTTTCCCTTGCATTATTTAGGTTGAGCTAACAATGATCATGGAAGAAAAGGAACAATCCTATAGTCAAAGTATTATTGTAAATGAGTAAAATATACTTGAAGTTTATTTGTGCAGTTGTTTGGCAGCTCAGTTGAAAGAATCTTGGACTGCATTTGTCCAAGGTATAGTTATAGTTTGAAATAAAAGTTGGAAATTTCTTTTGAAACAAGGGTATTGTACCTGAAGCTTTTAGTCTGATCTTATTGGTTCCATATACAAAGGTTCCTTTTATCCCCATGTTCCCAGTGGAATGGATTCCTTTCTTGGAACCACATGCTGCTTTGTAGATCTAAAAATCATGCTGTTCTCTTGATTTGCCCTGGAGTGAGGTATTAATATCATCTAAGAACTGAGTACAGTCTGGTAGCTGGTCTGCAGACATATTACCAAGAAGCATATGTGTTTTTAGAACATAAATGGAATACTTCACCTGGTTAGCCTACTCTGATGAATTTCCTGCATAGTCATGTCCTTGAATCACAAGCAATCAGTGAAACTCAGTTGCAGAAGATGATCCTAGGGAAAAAAATTGAGGAGAATTACCTTTTTTACAGTTTGTTTTTATAAGAAAAAATATAACAAATCACAAATCTGGAAACTTTCACCTTCATTCCATATTTGACCTCTGGCAGATAGCTGGGGTCATCTGTACATAACTAATTAAAGGATCTGGGCCTTGAAGGAATTAAAGTTACCCAGTTTAGGCTTAAAGTTCTAATTAATCTTCATATTGTTACAATGTATTCCCTCCCCCCAAATTTGCCACTGTTTTTTTCTTTGAGACTACTACTTATTAATAGATACGGACCACGAATTTCAAGTGTGCGTTCCTACAGTTGAGTTAGTGTAAGTGTGTTGTATTTGAGTTGCTGCAACTCTAGTTGTCCTTAAAAGGAGCTGAGGTTTCTCTTCACCTCAGTGAAAACAGGGCACTTATATTTCTGGGTCTAAATAAGAATTTAGGGACCTATTTAAGTTGTATGTTGGCCAAGCTTTCCGCTCTGTCCTATTGTGGATAAAGCAAACTAAGACAGCAATCGAGAGGAGCACTGGTATCCTAGACACCAAGAAACAAATACTGTATGTGCATGTGCGTCACACCTGCCCACCCTTGTGTTTTCCCTGCCTTGAGAAACTATTACATATATACTTTTTTCTAGTTTTGTTAGACATTTTTAAATTTTCCAGCCACTTTCATACAAAGTAATTAGAAATTTCTTTTTAGAAAAAGAGAAATTAGTATTTGGGGAATGCGAAATAGCCAAATTGGTAGAAAAACAAAATGTTATTTTAATTCTTCCAAAAAGAGTAACAGATAAAAGAAAAAATGAATTAAACAAGCCAAATGTATAAAATTACTAATAATTTAAGAGTCCATTCTTCTAGGTATGCAAGATTGCATTTCTTTATCTGTGCAACAATCTCAAGTGTTTAAAAAATATTGCATGAGAAGCTTTGTGGAAATTCTCATACAGCAGGTATTTAATTCTTCTGTCTTCTTCAGTCTCTTATTGCAACAAATCAGTTGCCCAGTAGGCCAGTAACATTGTCTTCTCAAAGATACCCTAGTGATATCATGGGCTGTTAAGATGCTAAATGTTATTAGCTACTAATGTAGCTATGTTCTGTTCTTTAAAGCAGTTATCCAGCTGAATAATTGATAATATAATTGCTACTTTATTCCTTTACCTAAGGGGTTGTCTGCTTTTTGTTTTACAAAGTTCTCTAGAGGGAGGCTATTGATTACATGTAAAACATTTTTCAGTGCTCATTCAAGAAGGAAAAAAGGATATTAATATGGTTTTAGGTTAGGAACTGCTCCATGGATGTAGAATGACTGTCATATATTAGTATCTCAAACAGGAAATGTTTGTGATAGGACCTTTAGTAAAATTATATATATTCAATAAATAATTAGTGTGCATTTAAAAGTGTGACCCAAAGAATCCTTTAATGAATCTGGCAAAGAGATTACAAGAATACCCTCATTCTGGTATGAACATTCTGGTTCACTGAAGAGTGTCAGGTGATGTCTCAAATGCAAGAGTCATGATAGTTATAGTCACTGTGAAGTATATGTATGGATATGATGCAAGGAGTTAAATTTATATAGTTCAAATATGGTTTAAAGACTATATCCAAACATGGGTGAAAAATACATTTCTCTCTAGACAGGAGCTTCATATGTCTGTTGAGATGTAAATGAAGCATTCTAAGGTAACACAATAGATTCCCAATTATATTCAAAGTCAGATCTTAATGAAAAGATGTGAAGCCACAAAGAAGCAGTTTACAGGGAAAACAAGCAATAGGTCATTATCCTGTCTGACCACAGACAATGAATGTATGTGTAGGGGACAAAAAAAAAAATACACGTGCTTACCCTGCACCTAAGGAGTAAATGTGAAGTGTGTTAATATTGATAAAAACAGGATCTCAGCCAACACTTGGTTGAGGATGTTGCAAAGGACTTTGTGTGAGAGAAACTGCTTTAAACAGGACGTTAACCTAATAGGTTATTCTCTAGAAAGTGTGTTATGATTTTGTGTTTATATTCAAGCATTTGTTTCCAATATCTTTACTCAATATCTCCTCAATCTCTAGGATTTGATAACAAACATATTGATTTCACTGTAATACAACTCAAGGCTGTGGTGATAAGCAAACTGCTGGTGCTGAGCTGAATATTACAAGCTGGTGTGGTCCTTTGGTGACCAACCCTGTTATTTCTGTGGGTGTTCAGTGGATAAAGTTCTGGACACTGCAGGGAAATGATTCAAAGGGACTTGGACAGAGGTGTACCCATACTGTTAACCTGCAAGACAAAGTAAGGGCTGGCATAGCCCTGAGGAGGATGCATGATTGGCTAAAAGGCTAGTGATGGTACGGTGCTGGCATCTGCTAAGAACAAACAATATTCCTTTCACTGATGGCAGGGGGAATCGGTTGGCTGAGTGTCCTGGGTACCCTGAGAACTGTCATCATAATGTCTTATTTTCATCATGTTGAGCAGTTCCTGAACACTGTTTCTTTTACAGCAGTTTCATTTGATGACCCTAGGAATCTCTTAACTCTCTGTCTCCCATATCTGAGATCAGACACAACGGGATACAAAGCAGCTTAAAATCAGCAGAATTATTGTCAGAGGATCAGAGTGGAGGATTGCTAAGGCCATGAGAGAGAAAATATGGATTGGCCATGTGTGCCACATGGCAACCCTCAAATTCTTGAGACTTGGGCAGATTTTGACCTAGTATTGTGAGAGGACCCCATGCTTTAGTGAATAAAAATGGTTAGAAAGTGCAAGCAGCTTTGAGTCTGAATAGTGATTGCCTGAAGCAGCAGAGGTGAAAGTTGAACCATTATCTATATGTACTTCCAAATAATTATGTTTACCTCTAGCAATTGTCATGACCACAGAGAGTATGATAAATTGTACATAATTCTTTTAACCTAGAAGGAACAGCACCCAGATAACAGCAGATGCAGAGGGAAGGGGGACCTGTCTGTTACAAAACCAGAGATGTGCCTCAATGTGGCCACAGTGAAAGGCTCTTTTGAATCTCAGCATATGCTGAGTGCGCAGTACTCCGTGGGAAACCATACAGATAAATTCTGCTGTTTCCTTAATGGCATAATTAAGCCAAGAGTTTGAGAGGTGTGTCATCTTCCCCTTTCTCTGATTACTGTTCATGGTCCTGTAAGTTATTTCATAAACCTGCTCAAGACAGGGAATTGAGTCTAGGGAATATTCTGTTTATTTTTTGTAAACTGTTGGAAAACCACGTACAATGTCTCCATAGTAAACAAGAGGTGTACAATTTTTTTTTCAAATTGAGAACAAAGTTAACTGTTTTACAACTGTCCTGTAATACATTATAAGTTTGTTCTTAAGACACTTCTTGAAAGCAGTAGTCACTCTATGTCATAAGAAATTCATCCCTGCCCCTCCCCCCCAACAACAACATTAGGACAGCAAATAATTCACTCCAACTCTCTGCAACAACTGTATTAATCAAACATCTGGATATTTTTCTCTTTAGTAAATATAAACTTATGTTTCTGAGGGAAGTCCTACATAATGAGGTATCCATTTGTCATAAAAATAATGCTTTATTTTTTAAACTCCTTTAAAAATCATGACAATGTACACCATTATCATCTGTTTTAAAAATGCATTAAATGTCAACAACTCAATGTCAGTTTAGTCTGGCTTCATAATGTTACTTTCCTGATTTTTGGCTCTTGCTGTGGAAGCAGAGCTTTTCAAGATCATCTAAACCCTCTGAGAACAATTCAAACCAGCTGGTATTCTATATATTACATAATTAGAAACACATAGCACAGTTTGGGTACTTAAGAGGCACCAGGGCCCACTTCTCAAAATATTTACAGCCTTTTATTCTTCTCAAAACAATCATTTGCATACTAAGAGTGATATATGCCCCTCCAGCATGCAGATGTACTTCATTTTCACTTTCTCAAAATACACCCTGAAACTGACTGAGTTTAGTAGGAGTATTCAGAACGGAAATGGAGTTGGCAAAATAAAAGATGTTGATGTTTCCAGCAAAAGCTTTATGTTTACACAGTGTGGGAAATGTGGGGAAATTGTCAAAAACATAGTGAGGGGCAGGAAAATTCTCACTTTCCTTTAAATGAATTCCTAGCATAAAGCATGTGGCCCCTGCAAACTGAGAAGTCAGTATACAAGAGGCTGCATCTTTACTAAAAATATTGTAGCCATTTTTGTCTCAGGCTAGATCTAGACTGCAAGCCTCTTTCGAAAGAGGCTTTTTCAAAAGATACTTTTGAAAGAGGCTTTTTCGAAAAAGAGCGTCTAGACTACAACCAGTACTTTTGAAAAAGCAAGCCACTTTTTCAAAAAAGAGCACCCAGGCAGTCTGGATGTTCTCTTTTGAAAAAGCACAGTATGCATTACATAGCACCGTTTTTCAAAAGAGCACTTTCAAAAAAAGGCGTTATTCCTCGTAAAACGAGGTTTTCCATCGTCGAAAACACTCCCTGGTTCTTTTGATTTACTTTTGAAAGAATGCGGCAGCAGTCTACATGCAGGGGAAGTTTTTTTTGAAAAAAAGTTACTTTTTTTTAAAAAAAACCCTGTAGTCTAGACACACCATCAAGCTAATAGAGATCTTTTATTGGGCCAAATTCTGTTTTGTGAAAGAGGCAAGTTTTCCAGCTATCTAGAGCTCTTCTTCAAGTCTGGGAAATGTGTTCAGTATCATAAGTAAATATAAGTGCACCAGACTATTTGGTATGTCTAGACTGCATCCCTCTGCTTGTCTTACATAAAAGCATAAGAATGACCATACTGGGTCAGACCAAAGGTCAGTCTAGACCAGTATCCTGTCTGCCTGTAGTGGCCAATACCAGATGCCCCAGAGGGAGTGAACAGAACAGGGAATCATCAAGTGATTCCTCTCCTGTCACCCATTTCCAGCCTCTGACAAACAGAGGCTAAGGACATCATTCCTACCCATTCTGGCTAATAAGTATTGATGGACCTAACCTCCATGAATTTATCTAGTTCTTTTTTGAATTCCTGGTCTTCACAACATCTTCTGGCAAGGAGTTCCATAGGTTGACTGTGCACGGCATGAAAAAATACTTCCTTTTGTTTATTTTAAAGCTGCTAACTCTTAATTTCATTTGGTGACCCCTCGTTCTTATGTTATGGGAACAAGTAAATAACTTTTCCTTATTTGTTTTCTCCATACCTGTCCTATTTTATAGACCTCTATCATATGCCCCTTTAGTTTCCTCTTTTCTAAGCCCGGTCTTTTTAATCTCTCTTCATATGGCCCCCTTCCAAAGCCCTAATAATTTTTGTGGCCCGTTTCTGAACCTTTTCTAATGCCAATATATCTTTTTTTTAGATGAGGCAATCACATCTGTATGCAGTATTCAAGATGTGGCTGTACCATGGATACCCACTGTTTTGGGTTTAAACCTTTAGTTGCTGAATGCTGGGATGTCTAAAAAAGGGTATTACTCCTCCCATCCATCACAGTTCTCCATCTCTAGTAATGTCTAATGATAGAGGTTTATTAGTGAAGACTGTTTTCTAGGCTGTTAAATGTGGTTGTGTGGGATATTTAATGAGATGCTGTTAGGTAACCTTTTTGCTTACTGGCACTCTGTGTTTTGCTGAACCCAAAATCTCATCTTGAAAAGATAAGGATACAATACAAGCCTATTCTGAACCAAATACAAAGTTCTTCTCCTTCTAAAAATATTATAGGGGTGGGGAGAGAAACTATTAGCTGAAAGAGCACAGGCAGATTTTTATTGAATTTTACCTTGTTTTTAACTGCAGTTTGTTTTTGTTGAAAATTGCTTTTGTAGCATGATAGCGGTATTTTACCTTATGTGAGATTAGGGTTTGCCAGCAATCTTTGCATTCCCACTATTTTTAGGTAGATATTAGGGATGTAAAAGACTGGTCAACTATCAGATAAGGAAATGCTTATCAGATAGACAACATGCTAGTCAATTAGTCGCTCCCCCCCTTGCTGTCTCTATCAGAAAGAGGCAGCGGGGGGGGGGGGGCGGGGAAGACGTTGGGGTGCTTCAAAGCAGCAATGCCACTTGAAGCCTGGGGTCACATCCCGGGCTCCATGCGGAACTGCTGCTTTGAAATGCCACATGCAGCCCGTGGCCAGCTTGAGTGTTCCCAGGCTCCTCACAGCATTTCAAAGTGGCAGCACTGCGTGGAGCCCAGGATCAGCTGATTCTGGGCTCCACGCGGTGATTTCAAAGGTGAAATTGCCCTGTCAACTAATGCATCGACTATACAATTAGTCAATTAGTCGCTGTTTAACATCTTTAGTAGATACTGGATATGTCACTAAGTGGTGGATAATGTATTTTATGAGGAAAGATTAAAGTTTGCTGCTCATTGTTGTATCCTATTGGCCCGTATGTATACACAATAGAAATTGTGTATCTTCCCTTCTCAGAGCCTGATCTAAAGACACTCTCATTTAGGGATGTTAACTGGTAACCAGTTACCCAGTAAGTATGACCCTTAGCGGGTAGAGGGTGCTACAGTCCAGCCAGAGCAGCTCCCACCTGCAGCTCAGTGTGGTTGGGCCCACCCAGCTTATTGCTTTTCTTACTAATGCAGCAAAGCAACGCAGCCTATACAGCCAGTCTGCGCAAGCAGTTATTTTGATGATCTTTTGGATATCTGAAGGTAGAGGTGTGTTTTGTCTTCTCCTTCTTATTTCTCTTTGTGTGTGTCAATCTGGCTTAGGCTGTGATTTACTGAGCCTGATAACTGTTTTTTTATCCAAGCAATATTGAGTTCTTACCTGTGGCCTCTGAGCTCCAAAGGACAATCCATACGATGGTAATCCTGCACTAAAGTATCAGCAATAAGGGAAGAATGTGTACTGTTTTGGAGAACAACTGTAAAACAATTTTAGTAGAGCTTAAAGATCACAGAGCCTCTCAAATTCTCAGACATTCTCAGAATACTGAGAACTCATGGTCTTCCCGCTTAACCCCCATTATCTGCCTATACAATTGGGCATTTCAGCGAATTCTGAGAACTTGATCCTCATGATGGTCTTTGAAAGGACATTTTTGTCTTTCAACCAGGGATACCCTGGAGATTCTTCTACATGGGTTCCTGATTGGGTCTGGGTCCTAAATTCCTGAAGAGTAATTAAAAGGAGTTTTCTAAAAACAAGTCAGTGCTTAGTATTTTTCCATGGTCTTGTAATTCTTACAATATACTTAAGACACATTCTCTATTTTGAATTTAAAAGATTGATTCCGAAATTTTAGTTTTAAAATGGTTTTCAATGGTGTGATTTTTATTGGTGCTGAATATGTGCAATTCCCAATATTCAGTGAGAGCTGCAGGTAATCACCATCTCTGAAAACGATACTGTTTGTGTTTGTATCATTTGTTTGTGTTTGTACAGAGAGCCTGGGCCTGGGCCTCTCTCCATAGTTCATGACTGCTTAATGGGATTTAGCAAGAGCCCTGGCCAAAACTGGGTAGAGCCAAGTGAGTAGTCACTGAAAGGTGTTAGATGGTTAGAAAGGTGGCTATTACTCAATGTTAAAGGTCTTCAGTTTCTCTGTGGACCGTCTTGTCTTGTAGGGGATGAACAGAGAAACTATTTAGCAACCCCCATTGAGTACCTACCTCCAGAAAACTGAGGATGTGACTATTAAATGTGTCCAGCAAGGACAAGAAGAGAGTTGCTGCTGGGACAGACAAAGAGGAAGTCAGTTTGATTAAAGGGGGTTGATTTTGAGATGTAACTATTCACTTCCTATGTGTGGTCAGTAACTAAACTGAGAGAATATCTCTCTACTGTAATTTATGAGAAGTGCAAGTCTAAGTCTGTTAAGCTAACATTCTGTGTTTTAAGTTAATTTTATCCCTATTCTTAATAATTTTTTTTTTACTGTTTGAGTCAGTTTCACATACATTAGCCACCCCCACCTATCCCCAAGAGAAGTTCACAGAAGTATTGAAGGGTAAAGAGCTTTTTGGAGTCTACAAGGCCCCACCCTCCATCTCTATCAAGGAGCCTGGACAGAAGTACCAGCTTCTAGTGAGTTGTGTTGCCATCAGGCTATAGTGGTGAACATATGGTGGGGGAGCTGAAAAATCAAGGAGGAGAAATTGGAGGGAGTGCGAGTTACAAGATTAACTGATGCATCCATTTTCAGATGCTCAGGGTCCCACATTGACAGTCATGCCAATAAAAAAATATCCATTCTCTTTTCGTACAAACAATAAAAATAACAAATGAAGTGCCATGAGATTTCTTGCACTTGAATGCTTTCCTGCTATATCAAGTTAAGGACTATTTAGAAAAACTGTATGGGGCCAGATCTAATGCATCTGAGGGTGCTGAGAGACTTGGTGGATGTGATGGCAGAGCCACTGGATACTATCTTTGAAAACTCTTGGTAATTGGGGGAGGTTCCAGGTGATTGGAAAAAGGAAAATATGTCCTCTGCAAAAAAGGGAAGGAGAACAATCCAGGGAACTACTGATTAGTCCGCTTCATCTCAGTCCCTGGGAAAATCATGGAGCAGGTCCTCAAGGAATCCATTTAGAAACAGTTGGAAGAGAGGAAAGTGATCAAGAACAGTCAACATGGATTCACCAAGGCCAAAACATGCCTGGCCCATTTAATTGCCTTCTATGATGAGATAATTGGCTCTGTGGATATGGGAAAAATAGTGGATGTGATATGCCTTGATGTTAGCAAAGCTTTTGATATATTTCCCATTGTATTATTGCTGGCAAGTTAAAGAAGTGTGGCCTGGATGGATGGACTATAACGTGGATAGAAAGCAGGCTAGATCATCGGGTTCAATACGTAGTGATCAATGGCAGCCATTATCAAGTGGAGTACCCCAGAGGTTGGTCCTCAGGGCGGCTTTGTTCAACATCTTCATTGTTGATTTGGGTGATGGCTTGGTTTGCCCCCTCAGCAAGTTTGCAGATGACACTGAGCTGGGGGAGAGGTAGATATGCTGGAGGGTAGGGATAGGGTCCAGAGTGACCTAGACAAATTGGAGGATTGGGCCAAAAGAAATCTGATGAGGTACAACAAGGACAAAGTGCAGAGTCCTACACTCAGGACAGAAGAATCCCACGCAGTGCTACATGCGGGGGAGGAGGAAGGGGCTGACTAGATAAGCAGCAGTTGTGCAGAAAAGGACCTGGGGATTACGGTAGACAGAAGCTGGATACGAATCAACAGTGTGCGTTTGTTGCCAAGAAAGCTAACAATGTATTGGGCTGCATTCGTAGGAACATTGCCAGCAGATCAAGGGAAGTGATTATTCCCTTCTGTTTGGCACCAGTGAGGGCACATCTGGAATATTGCATTCAGTTTTGGGTCCCCTCACTACAGAAGGTATATGGACATTTTGGGGCGAGTCCATCAGAGGGCAAAGAAAACGAATGGGACGTTGGGTCATATGACTTATGAGCAGAGGCTGAGGGAACTGAGCTTATTTAGTCTTCTGAAGAGAAGAAGGGGAATTTGATAGCAGCTTTCAACTATCTCAGTTGATAGTTTTGTTTCCAAAGAGGATAGAGATAGGCCGTTCTCAGTGGTGACAGATGTCAGCACAAGGAACAATGGTCTCAAGCTGCCATGGGGAGATCTAGGTTGGATATTAGGAAAAACTATTTCACTAGGCAAGTGGTGAAGCACCGGAATGGGTTACTCAGGGAGATGATGAAATCTCCATCCTTAGAGGTTTTTATGGCCAAGCTTGTCAGAGCCCTAGCTGGAATGATTTAGATAGAGTTGATCCTGCTTTGAACAGAAGATTGGATAGATGACCTCCTGAATTCTCTTCCAGCCATAATCTTCTATGGTTCTATGTGTGCCTTGGGCAATTATGAAATGTTTTATATTTTCAGGGTGGGGACGGGGAGGGTTGAGGCCTTAAAGCTCATTCGTTTTTAGTGCCAAAGACACTCTAATGCGGTTATGTTAAACTGTTACCTACCTCATTGATTTGTGTTATTCCTGGATCTCTATGCTTCATTGTTGTGATCACGCACAATTAATTGTTTGAAATCTTCTGGTGGTTGCAGTCAGTGACAGTGTTTCTGTTTTCAATTCTGTTTACATCAGTTTACCATAGGGCTATTTCCTACTCACATTTTGCTATGATTATAAGTTTCAGTTGAGAAAACATCGCACTAATATTTTCCCTTTTCTAGCTATTGCTCCAAAAGAAACATTGACACATTTCAGTTGGTTCTTCAGCCTGAACAAATATGTTGCCATGGGAACTTGAATTTGTACACTCCCCTCTGCCCCCCCAATTCTTTGCAGCAATACACCTGCCTCATGGCATGGGAGGTTTCTATGGTGACATTTTAGTTCAGGCCATAGAGTATGTACAAAACATTCCTTGAGGCATCTCTAAATGTGTACATTAAATATGCCGTTTTGGATAGGCGTGGTAAGCTGAGGTGGATGATAGCTTAATCACTGAACATAAAACATCAGATTTTGCAATTTCAGCAGTTATTATTCTGTCTTTCCATCCCTCCTCATATGTTGAATTAGTTTTGAATGACAATCATCATGGGAGTAGTATTACTTGGTTATGCTCCTGGCCTCACATATCTCCCCTCTTGCTGCCTTGTTTATAAATGCAGCATGTAGAGCAAGCCTTCAGAATCCAAGGAAGAAGTTGGTAATTGTTTTTCAGTTTCCTAAGAGGACACTCTGCCCTGGTTTACACTACAGAGTTATTACGAAATAACTCCCCTTATTTCAAAATAACAAGCTGTTGCCTGGGAGTGAAGTATGGTAGAAGTTATGTGAGTAAGACTCGCCAATCTGACTAGAGCAGGGCTACTCATCTTTGGAAGCCCCAGGGGTCACAATGATACTCACAGCACATGCCAAGGGCCACAGCTGTTAAACTGTGGTTTAAGAGTGGTTGCATATACATGCAAATAGCTTCTTCCATACTGATGGGCATGAGTACAAAGATTAAGCCTTAAGCCACAGTGCTGGACCCAGATGTGGCCAGTGTGAGCCAGTCTACACCACTTAGGCCAGGCCTGCACAACTTGGAAAGTGACGAGGGCCATATTACTCCAAAGAAAACAGCTGCAGGCTGCAAGTAGGGATGCTCTCCCAAAAAATACCAAACAGATGGCTAAAAATGTTTGTTGTGCAAAAAAAAAAAAAAAAAAAAACCACCACGTGTCTCCACTTGGCCCCCTGGCATTTGTCTCTCCTTCACCCTGCCTCTTGGTGTCTTCCCCTTTCTCCTGACCTTCTCCCCTCCTCTCAGCACAAGCCCCTTCCCCTCCCCTACCTGGCTTCTGCCTTTTTGAATCCGGTGGTCACTGGCCATGATGTCACAATGACACACCAGCATCCTGGTGTCTGTCGGCATCCCGCCCTCTGGCTCGTACCCCACCTCCTCGCACCAGAGCTGGACGCAGACAGCCCAGCAGTGAGAATCGCAACACTTCCCGCTCCCCGGCAGCACTCCGCTCCTCTGCCCGGCCGGTGGATCGGATGGGGCCACGCCGCCCATAGTTCTCATGGGCTCTCCTAGAGCCTCCTCCCTGTGGGCTAGAAACACTGACACCCTATACCCATCTGTTCCAACCAGCCCATCCGCTTGTGTCTTTCAGTGCTCACCCCACCTGGGAGATGCCTTGCCATTGTGGAGTGTGTTCCCAATGCAGGCCATGTTCAAAGGATCCCACCCATGGGCTGTGTGTTGAGCCCGGCATAAACCCAAATTGTACCATGGGCTGCAAAAAAATGCATGCAGCCCCTGGGCTATATGTTGAGTAGCCCTGGACTAGAGGGTTCTAGGTTTTGTCCTCCTCTTCCCCCAGGTCACAAAGACTGAGTACTATGAAGATCTGTTTCTGGAAGTGGGTGGATCTGGCGGCCCACAAGAGCAGCCACAATGAGGATAGTCCCAAATTAAAGCAATTTTTATTATGACAGGTATTAAGATGGCAAACAAGGAACTCGGGCGGCCCTGGCCTTGGGGCACATACTGGCGCCGGGTGCAAGGGTATCCCCGCCCCTGGTGTGCCCCAGGACGCACGGTCCCTCCCCCGGGCGCCCGGCGCATGCGTGGCCCCACCCCCTGGGAGCCCGGCACGTGAGTGGCCCTGCCCCCGGGCGCCCAGCGCATGGGTGGCTCCGCCCCTGGGCGCCCGGGAGCCTCTATAGGTTGGAGACCACCGACTTAGAAAGAATAAGTAAAGTGAAGCAAAGATTAAAAGAGATTCTTGATGTAGAATAAGAGAGAGCTAGAGCGCTTGACCTTGTACTTGACCTAGCTAGAAAGTTTCTTTGTTTCCGTAGCTTATTTCCATAGTCCATACCTTGGAGTGATTTCGAGGCTTCCCTATAGCATGGACACGCTATTTCTAAATAGTTATTTTGGGCGTTATTATTTTGAAATAAGTTATTTCAAAATAATTTCCTAGTGTAGACATGGCCTCTGAGATACTATTTAAAAGGAGGACCCTGGTTCCAATAAACCTACTGGGCTGAGAGGTTAAATATTAGCTTTCATTGTTTCCCTTGATCCTCTGTAGATCACTGTCACCTCCGATAATAGCTTTTGCACTAAACAATGAGAATGCCACTTCCAAATTAAAATGGGCCATGTTTTTTCGCTGCAAGTCATCCATTGATGACAACTTCTATTTGTAGTTTAATGTGCGCAAGAGTCAGCATTCTGGCTCTGCAATAAATAATTTTAGGTTATTATCATTGTTTTATTACAGCACTATCACCCTTTATATTTATTCCCATCCATCAGTGAGCGTGCTCTTATTGCAGCCAGGTATGTGAGCACATTTTTGTTTCTCTGCATGATCCAAAACATGGGTGGCTGGCTCTGGATCAGCCAGTATTATTGCTGGCAGTAGAGAGACTACCTGCCATATGGGTTGTTGTTAGTGTCAATCATTTTCAGTTGGCCATGATATAAAAGAAACCATAAGCCAACACAGTGCTACTTTTAACCGGAGACTTAATGAGATTATCTTCCCTGGCCAGGGAAAGGAATGGAAGATAAAATGAGATGAATTAAAAGAAGTAGGGCAAGTAAATGCTTGTATGACAAATTAGCTTAGAGTGCAAATATTGATTGGACTGACTTTACTGAACCAGTGCTCAGAGCATGAGGTTTGGCTTCATCGGGTTTGAGGTGTTGGCAGGCTTGCATATGTGGGAGCAGGAGGCAGTTGCCCCAGGGCCCGGTGATTCAAAAGTGCCCAGGGCTTCCAGCTGCCACCGCCACCACTACAGCAGCAGTAACAACTGGAGCCCCAGGCCTTTAAATCACTGCTGGAGCCTTGTGGAATCCACTCCAGGGGCTCTGAGGTTGGCAGGTTGGAGAGGCTTAGCGCACTCCAGGCAATACTAAGGGCCAGCTGCTGAGGTCCCGCCCCTTCCAGGAGCATGGAGCAAGGCCTCTCCTCACTTTGTCCAGGGACCCAGCAATTCTGTCAGCCACCCTGGTGTTGGTAACTATTAAATACATTTGGAGCTGACATTTAACTCCTATGCATTCACCCCAAAGATGAAAGCAGAATCTACAAATAAATATTCATAGACTTATAGAACACTAGAACTGGAAGGGACCTCAAGAGATCATCAAGTCCAGTCCTCTGCCCTCTCGTCGGGACCCATCTAGATAACCACTGATAGCTGTCTATCTAACCTGCTCTTAGTATTGTAAAATTTGTTATATTTAGTCTTTTTCAGGGTAAAATTCACATCTGAGTGGATAAAATGCAAATTACAATGGACTAAAGAGCTAAGCGAGCAACACATATTTCAGTCTTATGCATTGTACTGCAGCCTATTTTAGTGCCCTGCATTCATTATACCACTCATCTGCTGAAAAGTGGAAAACCTCATTGTATCAATACTGTGCTTGACCTAGATTCAGATACTGTCCATGAATGAAATCCATCTGTTAAGTTAAAATTAAATTCTCAGTGCTGCTATGAAGTGTACAATTGCTGTTAAATTTAATCTTGTCTCTTAAATGTACAAAGCAGGGAGATATATTATTTCCATCCTAGACCTGTTGATACCTGGAATACTTTATTCAAGATAGCTTTACACTCATTTGTGAAGTAGATAGCCTGGCCATTAGAAGCTTCATTTATGACAAACTCTCACTCTTGACTTTACTCAACATCTTCTCTTGTTGCATTTGTTTAGTTTTTAATTTACAAAATCTTAGAACCATCTGAAACTATGCAGGCAAATTTTAATAGGTATCCAATATTGAGCCTAAACTGAGTGGCAGGGAACCCAGTTATTGGACATGTGAATGTCAATGTGTTCTTTGCACATGCAATTTCAGAGATTGTGTCTCAAACTTTGAACTTACCTTTCTTAACTAAGTAAAGTAAAGTCTGGGCCAATAAACAGGCAGGGTATTATGGTAAGTGTCTGGTTGTTGCAGCTACTGAGGCATGAAAACATCCTTTCACTTAAGTGCAAAGGAAGCCTACTTGCATAGGTGAAGAGTATGTGTGTTACCATGCAGTGTCCCCCAGAAAGCTTAATTCCCATTCACACTAGTTCCCCCACCAAAGGTTCCCCCACCAAATCAAATGAATGAAGGCTAGCCCCTATGCAGGGAGCAATTAGGGCCAAATTTCTTTCTCTCTTCCTTAGCCCTGTTCTACACGACACACATAGATAATCACAAGGCAGTTTATGTGGACTTTTATCTGTGTACACACTAACGTCTTGCTCCCACTGATCTAAGTGCCCTAACACACCAAGAACATAACTCCACCTCCATGAGAGGCACAGGGCTTATGTCAGTGTAGTTAGCATGATGCAGTGTCAGTGTAGGCACCACATTACTTACATCGACTGTTTTCTGTGATTCTTGTCACATTCACAGCTTCTTGCTGGAGTACTCCCAGCCAAGCTGTCCCCAGCTTCCTTGTTTCCATAATTTATTTCCACTGGAGTAATTCTGAGGCTTCCCTATAGTGTGGACATGCTGTTTCTTACTTGGAGCCGGGCTGCTTCCCCAGTGTTTTGGCTTACCACTTGGCTCCCTGCTGGGTGGCACAGCTACTCAGGCTCTTACATTAGTGGAAGCGCTCCTGATCAGGACACACACCACTGACTAATGGAGAGTGACATGGATGAGAACCACCATTGCTGTAAATTGACCTACCAACAGTTGATTTCAAGGGGACTGACAGCTTCTGTGGGCCCCTAGGAAAGGTGTGTGTGGGAGGAGGGGGCTGACTGTGCCTCAGGAGGGGCGAGGCCTCATTCAGAAAGGGTGGAGCTGGAGGCAGCCAGCCCTTAGCACTTCCTGGACCTAGGCATTGGGGTCCCCCAGCCTTCAGAGCCACATGGAACGGTGCTCTGGCACTCTAATAGTGATTTAAAGGACCGGGGCTCTGGCCACTGCCACAGTAGCAGTGGTGGCTAGAAGCCCCTGGGCCCTTTGAATCACCAGGCCCTAAGGCAGTTGCTCCCTTTGTCCTTCCCTGGTAGATAGCCATTGAAAAGTTAACAAGTTAAACTAAATAATTGTAATTGGTTAATTGTGCGACTGTAATCTGGGCAGCCCACCACAGGCAGGGGGAGCTGCTCCCATTGGCTAGGGTCTTGTTGGTCAGGCTGACTATGAGTCAGCAGTGTTCTCCTCGCACAGCCCTCCAGTTAACCAGTTACCTACAAGCATACCTACCTCATTCCATGAGGCGTACAGCTAGTTCGGATTAGGAAGCCTAGTCCGAACTAGCTAGTTCGTGCCGCGTGTAGCCGCGGGCACAGAGTCCGCACTAGCGGACATTTAAAAATGGCGCCGCCCGGCATCACGCAAATGAAGCCCGGGAAATTCAAATCCCGGACTTCATTTGCAACTCCGTATGACTACATTAACCACCCTAGTTCGAACTAGGGTGGTAGTGTAGACATACCCCCTGAGCTTTGTTCCATCTCTAATGACAGTGTTTTTCCTATCTGCCCCTCTTTGAGCCTTTCCTCTCATTCCCAGAAAGGTGCAAGTCACTCATCGAACTAAGTCAGTCCACTCAGTGTTTCTACTGTGTTGCTCTTGAGTGAGAGGAACTGGGGGGAGAGTCATTTATTACAGAAAAAATATCTTGCCATATCTTTTTAAACACACCTTTAGTCAGATTAGCTGTAGTGTGAAATCTGTTTGGCATGGAACTAGTCCTCACCGAGGAAGATTGTACAATCTTAATCCAAAGTGATTTGAATGAGGTATGAGCATTTGAAAACTGCACACTGAGTACATACAGTCGAGGGCGTTTGCCAAACTTGTTAAATGTTCCTCTGAGGAACAATATGCTCACGGGCGGCAGATAAACCCCACTTTCAGGAGGCAAACCCACCAGTCCTGCCCCTTCTGCCCAAGGCCCTGCCCCGACATGCTGGATACTTGAAGCATCCCCATAAAAGGAAAAGCCTTGTGGGGGTGGAGGGGCACCAGACTGGAGGAGCCCTGGCGAACCCACCCCAGCCAAAGTAGGTCAAGCCATTGGTGCCAGCCTTCCTTCTTTCCCTCCATCCCCCAGCATGAGACTAAGCCTCTACTTCACTGCCCCCCTGAGTGCCATTCCAGCCCGAGTGCCACCAGAATTAGACTGACCTCAGTGCCAGGCTAAATTGCAGGGCCTAAGTGCTGCACCAGCTCCAGTGTTGCCAAAGTTGGGCTGGCTCCAGCTCACAGCCTCCCTAAGCACCAGCTTCTCCTGCCCAGAGGTCTCTACTGAGCCACGGGCCCCATCAGTACCTGGCAGAACTATTTTAGTCCACCAGCTTTTTGCATCACTTCTCATTCACCCATTCCCAGGAGCAGGGTTGTGGTAAGCAGTGGGGACCTTTGGAGTTGGGGAATGGAGTGGAGAAAGTCATGGGATTCTTGGGAATAAGGGGCACTGTGGCCCACTTGTCCAGTAGTGGGTTGGCAGCAGCAACAGGAAAGCAATGCCTTTCCTAGACTATTATACCCATCACCCATGAGTGCAGAATTTATACATTCAAAGCTAACTTCATTTCATAGTGAGACAGCTGGTCTTCAGAAGCGTTCCTAACCCATCCCCAGAACTTTATAATATTTTAGGATATTCAGCACTTGGGGAAAGAACTCTCCTGCTGTTTCATTCACTATAGAAATGCCCTTTAGTCTGAGAAAATGTTCACAGTCCTAGGGTTGCCAGATGGTCTCCCAAAAAATACCGGACACACGTAAAAAAAAAAAAAAAAAAAAAAAAAGGAACGTGGGATAATAAGCTCCCCCCATTTCTGGGGCTCCCAGAGCAGCGATTGCAACCCCGCCTCCTGGCTGGGACTCCCAGGCTGGGAGGCGGGGCCACGGTCGGCGCTGGGAGACTGTGATTGCGCAGAAGCCTTGCGGGGGCGGGGAGAGTAGCTGGGACTTCTAGCCACTCCCCCAACCCCGGCTAGGCTTCTGAAGCACTCAGAGAGGCGATCGTGGCCCCGCCTACCTGCTGGGACTCCCAGGCTGGGAGACGGGACTGCCATCGGCACTGGGAGCCTGTGATTGCACAGAAGCCTGGTGGGGGCACTGATCATGGCCCCGCCTTCCGGCCGCTTCCCGCACCTACACCAGGCTTCCTTCCGGTGCACACCCAGAAAAATCAGAGAATACCGGATATTGCACATGTCTGGTATCCTCTGATTTTTTTTACCAGACAAAGAGTGCAAATGCCGGACTGTCCGGTAGAATACCAGACACCTGGCAACCCAGTCCAAATTATGTGGCAATTGCTATTGCTCCATAGTTAATACTAAAAATGACTTTCAGTTATGTGCCTGATTTAGATCGCAACCTCTAAAATCTGTCAAAGAATTTGTGTCAACTTCAAACTGTTAGTTATGTGAGACTAAGAGGACTTTTTCTGCAAAACTCGAAAGGAATCAAACAATATTTTCCTGAGCAGTGGCTTTCTTTAAAAAAAAATAGAGCAGGTATGATTCAGTGATCAAGTAGTTCTGTTTAGTGGTAACGGGAGGTGTTGGATTGATAGCTTTGTAGACTGAAGTGTCTGTTTAGCAGCAGAATAATTGCAGAATGGGCAATGCAGCCTTGTCATCTCTGACTTCAGCTGCAGTTTCTGAGAGGATATGCACTTAATGTTCAGTTTTAAATATATGCTCAGATCTTTCCTGTGTTGGTGACTTAGTATTGCTTAGCAAGTCCTGGATTGCATAACAGAACTCCTTTTTTAAAGAAGCTGGTTATAATGTAGCTTTCAGCTTCACATAGACCACCAAACAGCTATCAACAGTAAGTTTGTAATTGACTAATTAGGCCAGGCTGGATTTAAAGGTGGAACTATCTATATTGTTACCTGTTCACAGACTCTTCTTGCATTTTTTTTCTTAATTGTTGATACCTAACTGGCAAATGCAACATTGCCCTTCTTAAAATTAGATTTAATGAGCCAATATTCTGTATTTCAGGACCTGTGAAATGACATTATGTGAACTTCATTATAACTCTGTAATGCTTAAGGATTTTTCTTTTTGCAACTATTTTTACCACCTTTAAAAAAATAGAAAAACCTAGAGCTGAAGGTAGAAAACATCATTCCTGTTTTTTAAGAGCAAAATAATTAAACCAACTCATGAATGAGTTTATTATTTTTTTCACTGAACTAAGCTTTGGATAATTGATTTTGGCAGGAAGACCTAATTAAAACTATAATAGCAGTCACAGGGAACTATAATGAAAGAAAACATGTTAAAAAGCCACATTGACAGAATTATATATTTTTTCATCTGCTTGTTCACACCATAATACTGTACTCCTTTGAGTTGCTCATGTTGTATACTAAAAGGTTGTTTTAAGAGAATCTACTGTTCAGCTTTTAGCTGCTTACTGGAGGGCAAGCACATTTAGGGTAAAACAAAGCATTTTTGTCATGCACTGACTTTCCAGTAAGGGCAAAAATGTTTTTGTGAAGTTAATGACTGACTGAGTAAAATGGCCTTCTCTAAATTAGCTATATCATGCATTTAGAAAAGAGAATGTAGAAAACCAGACCCATGCTATTTAATATTCTAATTAGAACTAATTGGAAAAAAAATAGAAAACAATTGTGTTGGAAAATACTATTTCAACAGAACTGATTTTTTTATTGAAATCATATTTAATAAAATTTGTTGGTGAGAAATTCAAAATCAATATTTCTCATTTCCAAAAGTTGTTTCAGAACACATTTGAAATGCTTCAAAATGTTATTTTTCACTTGCATATTGTTTGTATTATGTATTCCTAAGCAGCTGTGCCCCGTGCTTGCTACACTCACCAACTCCCCTTTCTCTGGCCATTTTTGCAGCCAGAGAGCCTGTTAATTTTACACTGATTATGTAACAAAGTGAACAAAGGAAACTGTATAGAAAAAAAACTGTTAATGGTCTGTTGCTCACCCATTACATGTTACAGATGGATCTACAGACATATTTCAATTTTGCATTTGGTTTTGGTTGAAGTGCAAGTAAGCAAGATGCTCAGACTTCACTTTCAAGTAGGCTGATGATGTCATTCTGTCATGTGACAGGAAAATCTTTTTTATATTGAGAGAATGATATGGCATTATAATGCCATTTTATTCATTACTAAAGTGATATGGCATACTCTATTTTGATTTTTTTTAAAGAAATATTAAGGACAATTTTTAGTACAGACTGTTTTGTAGATCAAAGCATCTCCTTGTTGTGTTGTGATGAAACAGGCTGCCACTTCAGAAAAGTGTCATACTCTTTCTTAACAGACTGTTTCGTTACAACACAAACAGGAATATAAATTAGCTACTTCCCTTAATTTTTGACAGTACTACTGACTTCATGAAATAACATAAAAATAATATAAATAAAATTTTTGAAATGGTTTTGAAACAAAACTTCATTTTTTCAAAAATATTTTATAATGGGATGTTTTTCAGCATTTCTGTTTCAGAATACATTTCAAAAATATTTGGGTTTTACTCTCACTCAGAATGAAAACAAACCTCCAAATTTCCTGCAAATTCAGAGTTTCAACCAGTTCTAATTATAATCTATAATCACAAACCTTCTTAATTAAGAATGATACAGGAGAGGAACAATCACTTTGGCTTTGTCTGTACTTCATAGTTAAAAGCGCAGCCATCGCAGTATTTTGAACTGAAAGTGTGGCCATGCCATGAGTGCTGAGAGAGAGATATCTTCCTGCGCTCTTTGTAAAATACCTCCATGAGGGGAGTAGCTAATAGGGTTGCCTGATGGTTGAAACAAAAATACCAACACCGCCCCTTTCCCCCCCCCCACAAAAAAAAACATTGGGAAAAAATTCTGTTGACTGGAAAAAAACGTGCGGGGGAGACGAAAGTTGTTGAGCAAAAAAACTCTAAAATAAAACAGCATGTCCCCTGTGAGTGAGTGCAGGGATAGGAACAGGGGAGCATTTGAGCACTAAGACTCAGGCCTTGGTCAGCAGCCATTTTGTGCCGGCAGCCTTGCGGAACTAGGTAAGCATGGGGTTGGGGGGGTCTGGGTTTGTTGGGAGATGGGGAAAGTTTGGGAGTGGGGGGGCGCTGAGTGTTTGTAGGGTTGCCAGGTGCCCAGCATTTTCGCCTCCTGGCTGGGGAAAAATATCAGAAAATACTAGACATTTTAGGTGTCCGGTATTCTCTGAATCTTTTTATCGGACAGGAGGCAAAAATACCGGACTGCCCAGGTGAATACCGGACACCTGGCAACCCAATAGCTAACAGCACAGCTCCCAGCACTGTTGCCTGGTTCCACATGCTCTTTAGAGCGATGTAACTGGCTATGGTGGTAGGGACGTGCGTGTGCTTACGTGTGAATGAAACCCTGTAGCCGCTTTTTCAACAGTTACACGGTTACACAATTACCTGCTTTTTAACATCTCTACTAATTACCAACATTGTTTATGTTATATTGATTCAGTGTAGGCATAGTAAGGGAACAAAATCAACTACGTAAATAAAGATTGCATCATGATTCATTGCAAAATATTTATCAAAGAAAGGGTAAAAGTCATGTCTGCTGTGTCCTATCTACTCATACAAAAGGAACTTTAAATATTTCACATAATTAATTACTCTAATCAATGCAATGCAATGTTTACTGGAAACAGTAAACAAAAAATTGGTAGATTTCAAGCTTTTCTTCGGTCATATTCCAAATTGCATTGTTAATCCTAATCAGAAACTCGTAAATGTTAGATGAGGATGAGGGTAAAAAGACCAGTGAGGTCATCCAGTCGATGTCCCTGCCAGATTAGGATTGTTTTCCAAGTATAGTTTGTGAAAGTACATTTTGTACAATTTTGTTTTAGAAGTCTCAAGTGATAGAATATTAACTGTGTTCATTGGGAGAATAACACTCTATTGGGAAGATTTTCCTGATAGTCTACCTACATTTTCCTTACCTTAATTTCATTTTATTACTTCTGCACCTTCTTAAATAACGTCAAGCCTTGCTTGTCACACTTCTAAACAGGGATGAACATATTAATTTAGATTGTATATAATAAAAAACTGCTTCTCGAGCTTTAGGAACCCTAACATACTATCAATAATACTATCTGAGCAGCATTAAAATAATTATATGAACAGAGATTCAGCTAGCTAGTCACCTTAAAAAACAAAAAAACAACAACAAAAACCCTCACTTCTGCCTCTTTATGGTTATGGAAAGCCCAGTCCCCATCCCCTTCAAGCTTTAGAAGAGATGTCTTTTGCATCATATCTGGACAGGCTCTTTTGGACCAAGTCAGGGACCAAGTTGCATAATGTTGGAATATTCAGAGAGAATGTCCCGACATCGTCCCCCTCTCTTTTTATTGGAGGGGATCTGCTCTGGGTAACTGCAATTGTGAGAGATAGGCCAGTCCCAGACTTGTGCTGTCTTTTGACCTACACGCGGTGTCTTAATCCATGTACTGTATCGTGCTCAATCAGGGCCTTAATGAGAATCCAAAATGCTAAAAAAAAAAGTCTTAAAGATTCATATTGCATACATAGATATATAACAAGGGGCTATTTTAAAAGTTGCATTGTTTAATTTATAAAAATGCACTTAATAGGTATGTCTAAACTACATCCCTCTGTCGAAAGAGGGATGTAAATTAGGCAGATTGAAAGTGCAAATGAAGCGGGGATTTAAATATCCTGTGCTTCATTTCCATAATCACGTCACAGAGGTCTTTCGAAAAAGGGTACTTCAAAAGTGAAACTGCTGTCTAGACACGGTTCTTTCGGAAAAAAACCCTTTTTCGAAAGATCCTGTACTCCTCAAAAAACAAACTCCTCAAAAAATGAGGAGTACAGGATCTTTCGAAAAAGAGGGTTTTTTCCAAAAGAACAGCATCTAGACAGTGGTTTCACTTTCGAAATACCCTTTTTCAAAAGACCACTGTGACACAATTATGCAAATGAAGTGCGGGATATTTAAATCCCCGCTTCATTTGCACTTTCGATTTGCCTAATTTACATCCCTCTTTCAACAGAGGGATGTAGTTTAGACATACGTGTACTCACTACATGTTCTGCTGTTGTACTTATTTCCAGTCACTTAATGAAGTCTTCTGATCTATGCAGTGTAATTAATGAAAGATGTATATATAGTTACCAATCCTCATTTTTATAATGTATAAAAATAATGGTAGAATTGAAAAGGTGAGATTGGAAACTTTAGGAAAAAGTGGGAAAACAAGGGTTCAAGGATAGGAAATCAATGCATCATTTTTTATCTGTGTCACATTGAAATGCTAGAATACTAGTGATACTTTATTTACTGTAAACAATCCTAAATAAACTTGCTTTTTTATTATAATATGCCACTGAACAAGGAAAAGAGAGAGATCACCTTTGTTTTTAACTTCAGAACATCTATCAAATATTTAGAGCTTTCACTTGTGTGAAAGTAAAACACCTCTATAGTCCAAGCAACAGTGTGCATTTGTTTTGTTACAAGTAGCCATAAAGAAAACAAACAAACAAGCAACACATTCTCTTTCTACAAACAATGTCTTTAATAGAAGACATAGAGAAAAAAGCCATTATTTTTATCAGACAACTAATCATTATCCCCTTGCCTAGGTAAACATATTTCTCACTGTTTAGTTACATTACATAGTAAAACACTTTGGTTTCAGGAGGTATCTTTTCTGCTGAGTGTTCTGAAATTTAGTACAAAAGTAATGCCTTATTGATGCTTAGTTTTGGTGACCTTTTTCTGTCTTGTGCTAGTGACATATTGGTCCTCTGTCTCAAGAACTATGGGATTCTAATGGATAGAATGGAATGGGTCAGATAATGAAAGGCCCTGGTACATTAACTTTCAATTTCATGAATGTCTGAATATTGCATAGAAGATGAATAACAGGCATTTCCTTGCTTTTAAATTTTAACATGTATAAGCTGGTTTTGATTTTTACTGTGTTCCTCACAACAACAGGCTCTATTATATTAAAAAGCGTATTTACATTGTATATAAAGATACAATTTCATACCAGCTTGTAACTTGTAGGGGATGGACGGCAATGGCAAGGTATGACAGAATAAGATATTTCAGTGTTTGTTTTTTATTAATTAGTATATGTGAACTTTCCTCTGAAATTGACCTTCCCTGTTTAATGTCTCAATTGACTTGAGAGAGCTGTTAGACTCTGTCATTTCCCTGACCTCCTATGAACTAGATAATATTAAGCCTCAACTGGAGTAGTGTGTCCAGTTCTGGGCATCACATTTCAGGAAAGATATGAACAAATTGGAAAAAATCCAGAGAAGAGCACCAAAAGTGATAAAAGGTCTAGAAAACATGATCTATGAAGGAAGATTGAAAGAACTGGGTTTGTTTAGTCTGGAAATAAGCAGACTGAGAGGAGACATGATAACAGCGTTCAAATACAGGCAGTCCCCGGGTTACGTACAAGATAGGGACTATAGGTTTGTTCTTAAGTTGAATCTGTATGTAAGTCGGAACTGGCATCCAGATTCAGCTGCTGCTGAAACTGATCAGTTTCAACAGCGGCTGAATCTGGACACCAATTCTGACTTGCATACAGATTCAACTTAAGAATCCCAGGCGTCCCCAAGTCAGCTGCTGCTGAAACTGATCAGCAGCTGATTCCAGGAAGCCCCGGGCAGAGCAACTCTGTCTCGGGCTTCCTGTAGTCAGCCGCTGGTCAGTTTCAGCAGCGGCTGACTTGGGGACGCCTGGGGCAGAGCAGTTCGGGTGCTGCTGGGTTGGTCCAGTAGCGCGGCCGCTCCTTGGTGCTACTGGACCAATCCAGCAGCACCCCAGCTGCTCTGCCCCAGGCGTCCTGATTCAGCCGCTGCTGAAACTGATCAGCAGCGGCTGAATCAGGACTCCTGGGGCAGAGCAGCTGGGGTGCTGCCGGGTTGGTCCAGTAGCACCAAGGAGCGGTGCTGTGGGACCAACCGGCAGCGCCCCACCTGCTCTACCACAGGCCCCGGGCTTTGCTCCACGTCTCCCTGGTCTGCTGGGGGGGGGGCACTAGCTGCGTCCCCCCCCAGCAGATCAGGGAGACGCGGAGCAAAGCCGCGGAGGACCCGGGCCGGACCGCGGCGCTTCCAGATCAGCTGGAAGCGCCTTGGGGCCGGCCCCGGGTCATCCGCCGCTTTGCTCCCCGTCTTCCTGGTCTGCTGGCTCCCCCAGCAGACCAGGGAGACGGGGAGCAGCTTTTCTCGCCCCGGGGGAGGCGGGCGGCGGGACCAGGCGTCCAGCCGCTCCAGTCCTCCGGGGCGAGAAAATCCCCGTTCGTAACTGCGGATCCGACATAAGTCGGATCCGCGTAACTCGGAGACTGCCTGTACCTAAAAGGTTGTTACAAGGAGAAGAGAGAGAAATTATTTTCCTTAACCTCTGATGATAGGTGAAGTAGAAATGGGCTTAAATTGCAGCAAGGGAGGTTTAGGTTGGACATTAGGAAAAACTTTCTGTCAGGATGGTTGCCTAGAGGGCTATGGAATCTCCATCTTTGGACAAACACCTGCCCGGCATGTTCTAGATGGTGCTTGGTCATTCCATGAGCGCAGGGGACTGGACTTCATGTCCTCTCAACATTCTATGAATCTATGAATATCCTAAAAAAAAAACATTATAAAATCCAGTGGACTGCTGTAAGGATGTAACAGGAAGCATGGTATATAGGAATGGCCTGTTGCTACAGATCAATCGGTGGTAACAGGACATATTAGGTACTTGGAAATAAAGCTGAGTGAAAACAGTATATTTGGTGAAATAATGCAAGTTTGGTTGATCTGAAACTAGTTTTAGTCTAGCTTGGAAGGAGTAGTTCCTAGCAAACTTGTGTGTTTTTTCCCTTCCTTAGTAATCTTTAGCTTTGTATTTAGGGCACTTGTTGAGAGATGTACATGTTATTGAGGAGAAAATAGACATTATATCTCTTACCTTAATCACCAGGCTATAGAATTGTTCTCACACACTCTTGTTCTTTTGCCCAATGAACATAACTATTCATACAAAACAGAAAAGCTCAACAAGCCAGATTGAGAGCAGACATGTTTGGAACAAAACAAAATACCTTTTTCTGATTTTTTTTCCTGACTTTTTTGGGTTTGCTGACTGAACAAAAAACTCAGTTATTTACAGAGGCTTACTGGGAAATGAAAAACAGCCAGATAGCTTTGATAGTGCCAATATTAGGAGAAACAACTGCTGGTGAGATAATTGCTGCTTGCATGACTAAGTATGAACTAATTTGTATTGTATGCAGTGTTGTGGACATTTGGTCATTTTCGGCTCTTCAGCATACTCTCTAACCACTATATTTGGGTATCCTTTTTTGAACAGTAACAGTTAGCCGATGGTGATCAATCTGTGATATTTTTCTCAACTTTTAGGCTATGTAGACCCTCAATATACAGATAAGTACTGTCTTTACTTACAAGATTTCAGGAAACCTTTTGAAAGTCAAATTTTAATGTCCTCGTTCAGTAACTATTTCCTCTCATTATACAGCTCTAAGGACATTATGAATGTCAGAGTAGATTCTTCAGTCTTTTTATTGAGAACAACTTCACAAAATTATTTTTAGAAGAAAACAGGCAAAAACACATTGTTTGGAAAAGTTCAACTGCATTGACTATGCTTTCATTCAGCAGCATTAAGAAACTGGAAGCAAAGTTATTAGTGTCAGTACTTGTTTCATCCATTGAGATTGATGGATCTGGATGAATAGGGTGGTTAACAAGATGGGAATTTAGCCAGCATGCTATGTCTAATGAGGGAATTTAGTCTAATTCCTATTTAAAGTCAGGTTTGTGGTTTCTACTGCATATTTTAAACTGATGATATAGGGATGGGAGACAATGTGCCTTCCAGAAATCCTCAAAACACTTAGATCAAATGAGACTTTCTACAGGAAATTTCAGTGTTTTTATCATTTTACGTCTGCAGCAACTGAGTCAGTTCACAATACATCTCTGAGACAAATTATATGTCCAAGATTTTTCAATTCATAGTACTGAGTTTATTTATAATCCTGAAAGAAGAAATAAAAAATATTCTGGGGCTGGCTTGCATCTGCCGCTTACTACAGCAGTGCTCATACAAAGAAGCCCTCTTATGCTGAAATATTTCAAAATGTACAGTATATGATACACAGAGTGGATTTAACATAAATTCATGTGTAACTAATTTGAATACTGCTGAGATTTAAAATTTAAATTTCAAGTTGTATTTGCTTTACAGTGGATAGGGTATTCAGGACCTCAGATAGGCATCTCTATTATTTTAAATAAAAAAATTCATAAGATGGTATATGCTTGTGGGGTATTTCATCATCATTAGCACATGTTTTCTTTCTGTAATGCACAAATAGAGAAAATATTTTTAAAAAGTATTGCTTTTAGGCAGGATATAAGCCAAAAAGAGGAACATTTAAAATCTACTACAGAAATTGCACAGGATCTTTTCTTACCATCTTTAAAGAGGAAAGACTTTTATTTAAATAACCCCTTTTTTAAGATACAGCTTGGACTTGAATCATTCCCACCATTTCTTGGATGAACAAATTGCTACTTTAACAAAGTAGCGAGGGGATCTTGTAACCCCGGGAGGACAATTTTTGATTATGCTGCCCCAGCAAAGAGGTTCTAGTATGGGAAATACAACAAATATAGAATGTATCTATACTAGGCTTAAAAAAAAAACTGGACTTAATTGATAGTTACCTCAGATTGGGTATCAAACATTTGTGAAGGCTGAGCCCTAGGTCTTTCCTACAAATGAAAAGGTGTTGGCTAATGTATATAACAGCCTCGTGTAGATTAGGGGCATATGTTAAAGTCACATAGGGTATGTCTACACTACCCTCCTAGTTCGAACTAGGAGGGTAATGTAGGCATACCGCACTTGCAAATGAAGCCCGGGATTTGAATTTCCCGGGCTTCATTTGCATAAGCGGGGCGCCGCCATTTTTAAAACCCCGCTGGTTCGAACCCCGTGCAGCGCGGCTACACGGGGCACGAACTAGGTAGTTCGAACTAGGCTTCCTAGTTCGAACTACCATTACTCCTCATTCTACGCTTATGCAAATGAAGCCCGGGAAATTCAAATCCCGGGCTTCATTTGCAAGTGCGGTATGCCTACATTATCCCGCTAGTTTGAACTAGTGGGGTAGTGTAGACATACCCATAGCCTTGTCTAAACTAAGGATATGTCTGCACTACCAAGTTTTGACAACAACACTTAGGTCAGACACCCAAATGTCAACAAAACAAAAATGGCTATAGGGTGTTTACACTTGTTCCCTCTGTCAACAGATCATGTCCTCAGTGGAAGCACCATCACTGACAATGTGAGCGATGCATTGTGGGTACGTATGCCACACTGCAGTGTTGTGGGAAGGCAGAGCTGATTCAGCACATCTTGGGATTCCCCCACAATTCTCCCATAGCAGCATCATAAGTAGCTCTGTGAGCTCTCTGTGCTAAGGAATGTCAAAGCAGCACAGTATCACTCCTCCTCCCCCTGCAGCAGCAGTCTGCCTGCCACAGTGTTCCTAGTGTAGAACAGGAGCATTCTAATCCTTTGCTCTTTGTTTGTTCCCCAAACGGAACAGCTCACTCTGCTGTCAGAAACTTCCCAGAGTGTTGAAAGGGGAGGGATGCATGCCTGCAGGCCAACAGAGATTAAAGCTGAGCACAGCCATCAGTGCAGGCATTGTGAGATACTGGCTGGAGTCAGTTCTGTGGATAAAACAAACAGCAGTTTACACTGGCTCTTTGTTGACATTAAAGGAAGAGGAAAAGAAAAAAAGTGTTTTAAAGAGGTAGAAGTTTTTGTTGCTTAAACTGGTCGTTTTTCCCAACAAAAGTCCCATTTTAGTGTGTAGGCTTTCACTGTTTTGTCACCAAACGGCAGGTTTTGATGACAAAGCTTTGCAGTGTAGAACAAGCCTAAGCTATTAGCACTTGTTATCATTGTGATGGATTGCCCTCCCCTTGGATTCCACCTGAGCCTGCTTGTTACACCAGCCTGGGCTTCCTTTCATAGTCGTGCTGAGCTGGTCCCTCAAGCCTCCTCCAGCACATACACAGGTAGTAAGACACAGAGATTGAAATCAGTACTGCATAAGAAGGCTTTAGCTAGAGAATTGCCCAGCACTCGAGTGCAACACTCCTTCTGTTTTAACTTGTACTGCACAGAGAACTGTATAGTGTAAACTCATTAAAATTCACCCCCTCCTAACTATGCACAGTCTGCCTCCATCCCACTCCTTCCATTATGAATTCCACAAACTGGTTTTTGAGAAAACAAAACAAGTTTATTAACTACAAAAGATAGATATGTGATTATAAGGGACAACAAACAGATTAAAACAGGCTACTCAACAAATAAAACCAAAACACAATATAAGTTGAAAAATATAAAACATGTGATTACAAGTAGTAATTCCTCACCCTAACTATTGTTTTTAGGCAGATCGCAGAGGTTCTTCAAGGCAAGTTGCTCTTGCTTGCAGTTTAGACACCAGATATTTCTTTCATGGGCCAGACACCTTCTCAGCCCAGGCCCAATCTTTCTCCCCTCCACCCGTCTTTTTCTTGGATGTTCACAGCAGTCATCATGGGGGGATTCTGTGAAGAATGAACCCTAATTATCTCACTTCCCTGTCTTAAATAGGCTTTACACATGCTGGAATCCTTTGTTTTCCAATGTGTGTCTCTTCCTGCCTACCCTGGAAAATATTGGTATTTTATTATGGAGTCTTGTATCAGATTACTTTATCACATGACCCTGCAGCATCAAAGCAGCCATTAGTCAGAGATGGGTTGTTTGTAGCATTCCAGGAAAGCTTCTAAAAAAGCTAGGAGATTAGCATTTTCGAATTGCTCTTCCTAATAGTCCATTGACTTGTTCCCATCTAGCCATCCAGACTGATTGTATTATGTCTTGCAGGCTTTCCCCAGATAGAAACACTGTTGTAGTGCAGATGTATAGTTAATATTCCTAACTTTAGATACCAAACTGATACAGACATGCAAATAGGATAATCATGTTCAGTAAATCATAACCTTTCCAGTGATATCTCACAAGACCCATCTTACATAAAACACATCTTGGTTATGCCATATTCATATAATAATATCTCTATTAAGAATATGGGTGTGCAGCATCACAATCATAGCTTTCCATCCTTGTTTAGGCTTTACACAAGGTCTTATGGTAAGGTTCAAAAGTTGGTTGCCCGGAACTTACGTTTGTGTGAAAGTCCATACCACCTTTACAAAGATGTTAACTTCTTCGATTTAAGTTGTGTAGTGTGGACAGTACAACTTTTGGAGTACAGAAGCCCCTCGAGTGGAGGTATCCTTTGGGATGTTTTGAAATATCAGTTCCCCCTGTCTACTGTGTGTGCTAGTCACCTTGGAGATTGAAGAGTCAGAGTAACTACAGCTGTTGACCACTATCCATTTCTGGACAGATTTTCTGTTACTAGGGTGCCTCTGCTGTGAATAATGATGCCAAAAATAAATATACCCTGAGGTAAATCAAACCCAAGTCCTTGTAAAAATCTGCCACTGCTCCTTCCTAAGTTGAAAAAGATATCTAACCACATTTGTTGTGACTTGCTCAGAAATTCAGAAACCAGGCAATGAAACAGAACAGTGAACTGTCACCTAGAATTCATTTGACTGACTTACATTTAAAGCGACATGGGTTACATCTGTCAGCTTTGGTCTACTGCCACAGTTCTATTTGTTTTAATGTACAGAAAGAAATTATTGAAATTCTTTCTTTGAAAGCTCTGCCATAAAACATTTTAAAACATATTTTTTCTCATGATTCAAGAAAGAATCAATGAAAGAGCTAATATACAGGCTCGTTTCTATTGGTTTTAAAGCTAAGGCAATACAAATCAAGGTCATGTACATCTTACAGAAGCCATACATTTTAATATATCTGAAAAGAAAAATGGCTTGATATTTTTGCACTTAATATTCATCCTGCCAACATACTGTAAGACAGTGGGGAAGGGTAATTTTGGAAGAATGATTCAGATTTCTATGATTGCAGACAGATCTTCAACACAGATTTGCTTTAAAATGTACAGGTTTGTAACTCCCTTAACTGGGAATCCCTGGTCTGATGACATCTGTGGTCTGACATGGACCAGAAAGCCCATGAAGAGAGAGGTTTGGAGGAGGGGGCAAGAGTGCTGTAAGAGGCACCAGTGACACAGCTGGGAGCCCAGAGCGGGGGGGGGGGGGGAAGGACGGGCAGCATAGCAGGGCGTTCTGGTCCCAGTGAAGCTCCCTGGCCCCAGCAGGAGGAGCTCCAACCCCAGCAGCAGCTAGGGAGCTCTGGCACTGTCCTCAGAGCTCCAGCCACGTTCTGGCTCCAGAGGCCGGGGAACTACAGCATCAGCCCAGAGGCAGCCAGGGAGCTCTGGTCCAGGCAGCAGAGCTCCAGCCCTGGCCACGGAGCCGGGGGGCTGCGGAGCTGCCCTGGCTGCACAGTTCTGGCTGTGGTGCTCCAGCCCTAGCAGTAGCAGGGCCAAGGAGAGCCCTGGGGTGCTAAGGCAACAGTGGAGGCAGGCTGGAGCCCTAGCCCAGTGACAGCACAGCCATAAGGGGAAGGGAGGACCTTCCTCATCCAGCAAATTCTCTCTTTCGGAAACAATCCGGTCCTGAGGGGGTGCCAGACCAGTGAGGTCCAACCCGTATAAGAAATCTCCAAAGATAGGTCACATCGTCAGAACAGACCATGACTAATATTGGAGTGAACACCTGGGAATCACCTGACTTTGCATGTAGGTGAGTGATGCAGCACTGATGATCTAAACATTAAAAAAAAAAAATTTGGACTCCTAAAATCATGTATTAGCTTAAATATCATGCCGTCTCTTTTATAATAACTGTGGGGGTATTCATCTTTGGGATTTTGAGCCATTGGGGTTCAGTTGGATCATGTTTTCAAGATTTTCTCCATACGTGTCATATTCTGGGTGCAGTCTAATGGGGAAATGGTTGAGTCATCACTTGTCTTGCAACCTCGAGTTCATCACCAGGCTTTGCTGTTGTCTCTTCCAACATTGCCACTCAAAAATAGCCGATCAACATGCAGGTCATGCCCGGAGTATTTATATAGCCACAGCCCTGGTCCGGCAACTCTGCCCTCAATAGCTGGTTAGCAGCATACAGCCACACTCTGGCTTCTCCCAGCCTCAGTTACTATCTGCAGAGTGATGCCAGTACAGTCCTAGTCTTGATAATTTCCCAAAACGTGTGTTCTTTGCTATTAGAGAGCCAGTGTTCTGGAAGGGGTCGAACTGGAGCCAACAAACAATTCAGTTTGAACACAACGCTGGATTAGTTTTTATTAAAAAAATAAGTTTAACTACTGAGAGAGATTTTTTAAGGACAAAGGTATCAAAGTCAGAGATGGTTACAAGAAAAATAAAGATAAAACTCTTCCTAGTAGCTAAAGCTTAACAAACTAGAGTTGGTTCAAGATAAAATCTTTACCTCATGATCCCAGCAACAGGGCTGACTAAATTCTCAGGTCAAATATGCTCCCCAAGTTTAGTTCCTTTGTTGTCTTAGGTGAAAGAGAGAGAGAAAGAGAACCTCTGGGATATATTTACCCAGGCTTTTATAGTCCAGTTGCTTTTTGAAATGCACTTTCTTGAAGGTTACCCTGAGATAAAGTTCCTTCCAGTTGTGAGGAGAAACAAAGAAGTCCAGTGGTGAAAGTGGTTTTGAGGTGGTGTGTGTTAAAATCAGATCTATTTGTACCTCCTACCTTCCAAAGAATGACCAAGTGACTGATGATTGCCATTCAATTTTAACATCTGCCCAGTGGTGTCAGCTTGCCCTTTGTCTTGGAGAAACAGTCCCCGCCCCCTCCGCATTTGACTGGTAAACACATTTCAGACATAGTTTCATGTTTTTATATTCATACATATGTTGCTACAGACTTTTCACCATACTGTTGGCCAGTGAGTTATTAGCTTTCAAATGATTCCTCACAAGCCATGTTCTGTACATAGATTATTACAACAGGGTGTAAGGTGCAAATACAGGGATGCATTTGGGTCATACATGAGAGTTAGCAACTTCCTTTTGTGTGTGTATGTATGTGTGGGGAACAACAGAGAACGAAAGCAGAAATTCTCATGTAATCACAGGATTCTATGAGTTGATTCTGCCAGAAAAACACCAAATAACATGAGACTCGCATTAAAATCGGGAGAGTAGGCAACTTAGGCATGGTAGGTGATTGTGATGGTAGTTGGAACAGCAAAATGTTTTAATGTAAATTAAGTCCAAAAGACATGTACACACGGGCATGCAGAACTGCCAGTGCCCCTGCAGTTGCAGGAGTTTGAGGAGCCCTGATACCTCTTAAATTAAAAAGATGGAAAAGAACAGTGATGGCTGGTGCCCAAAATAATGGTGGGGCTGTAGGTAACAACATTTATTTTCCTTCCTGTATACACTACCTACCCTCCTTTGCAGACTGACCATATTTTTGAAGAGAAAATATGGAAACACAATGGGGGAAGGCGTGAGGTAACAGAAATGTTTTAGTGAACAACAAATTCTGTTTGGTGAGGAAGTGGGAAGAAAAAGCTCCCTCATCCCGACCTTTGCTTTCAAATGAATAGCCATAGCATTTTTACTGTAGTACTCATTTCTCCATCAACCCTTGGCTTTTCACATCTAGTCCAAATTTCTTTGTCATCAGCCCACCTTTTTGTCTGCTTGCACCTTCCACACATGGACCATTGGTTCTCCCACATCCTCATTCATAAATGGCTTGTTTCCCATTGCACTCAATCCTTCCGACCTAACTCATCCACCCAGCAGCTTATGATATTCTCAGTTACCTCCAATCTAACACCTACTCCATTCTTTCTAGAAACATGGTCTAGTCCCAAAATGAGAAACCCTTCTTTTGTTTTGAAATATAAAATACAGTTTTGAGATCCCTTTTCTCTTGGCCACATCAGCTTGGAGGGAAGTGGTATTTTCTCCAACTCAATCAGAGCAGGACACATTGAAGCTGGTGAACATATTTAACTTCCATTCATCACAACAGCTAAAAGTGCAGTACTCACACACTGGACAGTAATCACATTTTCTCATTATATTGGAAAGGTCTGTTTAACCCAGGTTAATGTCTCTCACTTATTGAGAAGGATGCAAAATTATCTGAGGGATCATGTAAGGACTAGCAGTGAAGTGAGACTTGAAAACTTCCTTTGGAGAGAGACTCATATTTATCTGAAGCAAAATGCAGGACAATGTAGCACTTTAAAGACTAACAAGATGGTTTATTAGATGATGAGCTTTCATGGGCCAGACCCACTTCCCACTTCCTCAGATCAAATAGTGGAAGAAAGTAGTCACAACCATATATACCAAAGGATACATGTGCGAGTTTCTTCATATGTATCCTTTGGTATATATGGTTGTGACTACTTTCTTCCACTATTTGATCTGAGGAAGTGGGTCTGGCCCACGAAAGCTCATCATCTAATAAACCATCTTGTTAGTCTTTAAAGTGCTACATTGTCCTGCATTTTGCTTCAACTACCCCAGACTAACACGGCTACATTTCTATCATATTTATCTGACTTTATCTTTTCCAGGGTCTGATAGTTTACATTTATTTCTAAGGTCTATTATTTTACATTTATTTAGACACAAATAAAGCAAAGGAGGTGATGAACATATCACAATGATTAGGAAACAGTGCAAGAAAATTAACAATGAATCTCTAGTTGATATTTCCACCAACTATTGATTTATGTCAATTACTCATGAGCCCATCTGCTGGCTGCTGTCAAAATAGCCTATTCTTTATGATGTACAATGCTAGCCATGTCTAGGGATTCCTTATTTATCTCAGTAAAATTAAGTGTGATAGTGATAACTCTAGCCAACTGTTTATATTGTATGTTTCCCTTGATACTGGCCAGACGGCAATTTATTTAGTGTTTCTAGGGTTGAATTAGCAAAGGAAATGGATAATTCTGGTTAGACAGGAACCCCCCTGGGTTGATCAAAATGAGGTAAAACTGAGTTAAAATATGTAATAAGTCAGCTTTCCTGAAAACCTACAGACACTGTTCATTTTCTTGGTGTTTGTGACCTTTTTTTAAAAAATGAAAGAACTCTAGCTTCTGTGGCTTCAATACTCTTTCTTAAATTAAACTTATATTTTGATAGATTGGGAGGTTTTGAGTGCTCAGAAATAAGTAGTTTGATCCTGCGAAATGCTCACCAACCCGTCGGGGTTCAGGCTGCCCTCAAAATTATTAAGATCAGGGGGATCGCCACTCTCATTTGAATTGAGATTATTCAGTGATCATAGCAGTGCTCAGCGTTTTGCAAGCTCAACGCTTTGCAAGTTCAGAGCACTTGCATACATTGTTACATCCAAGGGAGTAATGTACATCAGTCAGAACAGTTCAGACTCTTTGTGGTTCATTTTATGTTAAAAGCTTTATAGAAGTGGCATCCTCATAATTGGTTTGGTTACAGTGATTTAGCCATTACAATGATGATTCATGTCTTAATTTACAGCATTGATTATTCCTTTGCTCATCTACTCCTTAAATGTGTACCTGTTGTTTGTGATAAGCTTCTTTCTGCCCAGACTCCCCATTTTCATGTTGATTTCCTCAGGCTTTTAAAGAAAAAGAAACATTAAACCTCTTTTGTATTGAGAAGGACATTAAGGACTTGAGCTCTGATTTATTTAGATGTTATGCCGAAGGCCATATATTAGTGCTATTAGTATTGCGTTACATTAGCGCTTAAAGTGGTTAATGGAAGTTATTAAATTTTAGTTTTTTTACTATGATTTAATCTGGACATGCAGTTTTTGCTGATCCATACTTCTTTAAGATTTATTGCCCAAATTAGTAGTATAGATTGCCTCGTTCAAAGCAAGCATGTGTATGAAAGATCTGTAACCACATAAGTCACCATAGATGTAGGCGAAACCATTTTAGATCAGCAGCACAAACTCTCCAGATGAAAGATTGTATGTTGCCTCCTGCCCACTTCTCCCACCCCCATTGTTAGAGATCACAAATGCTATAAAGTGCTTGGGTCTCTGTTTATATTTAATATTTCATTGTTTATTAGTATTAGTCACATAAATCTGTTAAAGTAACAATATTATGACACAAAATAATACAATTAAACTACAAGTTAAATGTGTGGTTGTATTCTATGGTGAACCAAAACCAAACAAACAAACAAACAAAAAAAGTGAATTACAGGAAGATGGTTATCCTTGGATTTTTAATGTAGTCTTTCATTATTTATCTCAAAACCCAAAAGTCATATTTGTTAACAAGTGTGGAGAAGACTGATCATGAGTCATTTGTACTATTGAAAATCAACACGATAGTGACAAATATTAAGCATTCCCAACTCAAATAGGAATACTGAGGACAAGAAAGAAATGTGAATAAAACTGGAACAATGAAAAAAAAATCCCATGTCTCAAAACATGGACAGAACTTGGAATAGCTACATTTGAAAAATAAGACTGATTAAAAAGATTGTTGGCTTCTTATAAATCTATTATACATAAACATGAAAACTTACGATGCACACCAAACAAAATGTTAATGCTATATGACACAGGCAACTACCTACTGTCTCAGTAAGGAATGCAGTTGGGTGACAAGGGCCTGGGAGGACATTCCTATGTTCCACTGATGCTCCACTGCTATGTTAGCCAACAGAGGCAGTTGCCAAAGAATGTAACTTAGAACAGAACTGTAGACAGTTATCAATTACACTTAGATACTGTCACATTGCTAGGCCAGAATAGTCAGAATGCAAAATCCTCCCTTAACTGTACTGTGTTGGACTATAACATGGGATCTGGGCCATGATGTTTTTAGTGATTAGGCTAATAATTGCTAATGTTAGAGAATTTTAAAAAACATAAATCAGTGCATTACAACTAAAGTTTGTAGTATTTTCATTCGTAATAAATTGACCCTCACAAATAATCTGTGTTCCAGTGTGGCAGATACTACAAAATTCCATACAGCTGTCAACAGATTTTGAAAGATAAAAGAAGTCTAGAAAAAAGTTGTAATAAATATAAGCAACATTACTAAAGGAGCATTCTTGTGGCTTTCAGAATATACAAGTAATGATAGCAAGAAGAACATACTAGGAGGTTATGTGATAATGTGAAATAACATTAATCATGATTTTGTTTTATGGCAATAAAATGTAGACTATTCTCTTTTAAAAAAAATCAATTAGGTCATTTTATGGAAAAATTTTACATGTTGTGTATAGGGTAATCTTGTTTTTTAATCTTCTAAAATGTAACTTAAAGCTGCAAGTCATTAACGAATTTTTTTCATTTGACTCCTGATGCAAACTTCCAGCTTGTGCCAATCTTTATGTATCCCTAGAAATATGGTTTCATTACAGAAAAATTGTTATAAACCAAGCTAAGGCATAAGGATCTTGTGCAAAAACGGGGTTTTGAGCAAAAAGGAAACGTCCATGCTGCTTGTTTTTGTGTAAAAACCTCTTGCGCAAAAACGGACCAGAAGAGATTATGCAAATGAAGTTCAAGAAAATGCTAATCTACGCTTCATTTGCATTGCCTCTTCTAACAAAGTGCGTAGTATAGCCATAGCCTGAGATTTTTTTCCACTTCTTGATTGCCTGGTAAATGGTAAGGATGGGTGCTTATATCCCAACAGTATCCATACTCTGGGTACAGAGAACACATGCATTCTCCCTTTGAATGTATCTGTATTTGAGGAAAGTGTGATTATTATGGAGGTGTTTTTAAATGACTTCATTTTAAGGAATCAATTAAAACAGTGCTTTCTGTTAACTCTGTTTTTTATGGTTATCAAAAAAGTAAATTTAAATCCATATTGAAACTCCCAGGATTATATTTTTCATATTTGCTTTATCTGTTGTTAAATAGTTAAACTTCCTGAATAATTTGAGTTATTTATTAATAAATCTTTTATAATAGCAGTATAGATGCATTTTTGTGCTTCAGTCAACAAATTTTGAACAAAGATTCACATCCTGTGGCACCAGCAGAGAAAGGCACTAGAAAAACTTTCCATTATTACTGGGTTTACTCAGTTCCTCATTGATTGATTATAGTACGGTATCACCTAGGAGTTGTGAAGACAAATAACAAGGAAAACGGACCCTGTGCCAGAGAGCTAACGGACTAGGTGACAGACAGGATGCAACAGATGGCCAAAACAGATAGGGAGTGGCTTGGGAGGACGATGTAACAATAAAATGAACAGAAGAGTGGAGAAGCAGAAGTCACAGCTCCACTCTTATTTATGTACTAGCCTCTGAGGAGAACATTTAGCTATCCTGATAATACTTTAAATTTTGAATCGCAGCCAGACTGCTGGTCCCTCATGAGATGTCTGCTTTTTCCCCCACCTCATATTAATGTGTGAGATGGATGAGAAAATAAAGAGTACTAATTCAAAAACTGACACTGATGAAAAAATAGTATATGGTAATTTTGCATTTGAGTTTGTGCCAGGGCAAGGGCCAGGGCCAGGTTAAGGCCTCTAAGTTCTTAAATAGACCATGATGTAGAACCTCCACAGTCATAGCCCTGTGCCCACTTGGAGTGACAAAGGCAAAGGTTCCCTCCATTTCTAGAAAGATTGGGGGACTGCCATGGAGCTCTCTTAGTCTCTCACACCACCATCCTAGAGTGGCATTAGCAACATGTGATGCTGGCGGATGAGGTGCCAGTTCAGGCCAAGGCCCATAGGCCTGAATGAAATATTGTCCAATGCATAGTGGGAAACTATTATGGCTCACCCATGTGTTAGAACTGGTAAAATAGGTACTAGATTTACAACAATGTGTTTTAACTTTATAGCATGCTTGTAGGTAGCTGCATGAGTTATTCACTTATAAATATCTGTATCCCATGTGATAAGGTAATCATAGAATCCTAGAACACTAGAATTGGAAAGGATCTCGAGAGCTCATCGAGTCCAGTCCCCTGTCCATTCCAGAACCTGCTACCAATTGGTTAGTGTCCTTTATACCAGTTCACAGCACATGAGGGGTTCTCTGAGTAAAACAAAAAAGAAAAAAAGAGGAGAGAGGATCTTCTATATGGGCAAGGAATTCAAGTGCATTCCAAGAAAGGCAAACATAGCCTGTTTCTCAGACAGTCTTTCTGGATCCAGCTCTTTGAGCTAGGTCTATCAAGGTCAATTGTCCTTTAGTGGGGTATGTCTCCAGCCCTGCCTTTTCAGATGTACAGGTTCACACAGCTGGTCCATGCAGCTTAGAACATGACTGTCTGGCCTATGACTGTCTCCATCTCGGCTGACCTGACTCAGTTGTTGGCAGTGTGAGGTGAAGCAGTCCTTTCCTTTTTTTTTTTTTAAATGCCACCACTCAACCCTGCACGGAAGAAGCCTTGTCAGTATGCTTCATTCATGTTGAAGAGGCCCAGAAGAGCTGGTTAGCCTCCTACTCAGGAGAGGGAGGGCATGTCCCCTCACATAGAGCTGACCCTGTTTTATCTTTGGAGTGGTAAGCGACCTCTTACAGATGATACATTTTTCTGCCTCGTGGTGACCATTTGGTGCAGTTCTGTGTTTGTGTCTCTTACCATAGGCCAGGAATGGGAAACTTTTTTTGGGTCGGGAGCCACTGACCCACAGAAAAATCAGACGGGCCACACACCACACAAGCGAGAAGCAAAAAAGAAAACCCTTTTTGACATGGCCCCCAACTGAGAAGGAGAAAGACACTCCCTACATTCCCTTCTCACACCAGAGCCTAGGGGAGCCCAAGCTAGTAGATTTTGTGTTCTCTAGCCCCACGCTGGAGCAGTAGGGGGGTTGGAGCATCAGCATGGGCTCCCCAATGCTGGGGGGCGGGTTGAGCCTTGGGGGCCAGATCCAGGCAAGCCTACGGTTCCCCACCCCTGCCTTAGGCACTCATGCTAATGAGTGATGAGATTTCTTTATACTCTTGCGATATTCTCAGAAGCCAAAGTGTAAACTTGTTTCATCCTTGAAATGTGTAAAGACCAGTTCAGAAGCTGTCCCTGTGCATCATCATCATTTCATCTGTGTATTTTCTGAGCTTTGAACAGAGCTGTAATCCTCCAGCACTGTTTTTATTATGCCATCTTGGCTTTTCAGGCTTGCCTCCTTCCCCTTTTCACATCAGTAGCTCAGCTTAAGTGAGAAGTATCTCCCCAGGTTTGACATTAACCTCAGAAGAGACAAGTTCAACAGCTATGGTTACTGCATAGCTAAATGCTGCTCTTTTGGGCCCTAGCAAACAAGTAACTCAAGGTGGTAACATCTTTTCAGAGGGGATCCTGATGGTATCAGAGACCCCATTACATTTTTCCCATTAAATTTAAAATTGTTATGCTTGCCCTAATATTGACCACCTCCTTGAGGCACAGATATGGCTTTGTAATTAGCCTCATAGTATTGTCAAAATATAATGCAAAATATGTGTTCCTCAGTAGAATTTAAAAACATTTGCTCTGCAGCAGTCTCAGTCTCACATGGCCTGAGGAGAGAAGTTATGCTTTCCCAAAATGGGATCTTCTGATGAACGTTGTACAGTGATGTCCTCTAGGTCAGTAGCTCTCAAGTAGGAGTATTATTCATCTAGATATTTGCCTAGTTTTACAACAGGTTCTGTACTAGTGAAGTCAGTACAAACTAAAATTTCATACTTGTTTGAAATGTAGAGTAGAATACAGGCAGTCCCCGAGTTACGTGGATCCGACTTATGTCGGATCCGTACTTATGACGGGGCTTTTCTCGCCCCGGAGGACGCGGGCGGCGAGACCGCCCAGACGCGCCACGGTCCCGCCGCCCGTGTCCTCCGGGGCGAGAAAAGCTGCTCCGCATCTCCCTTGTCTGCTGCCCCCCTCCCCGCCCCAGCAGACCAGGGAAACGCGGACCGCCCAGACGCGCCGCGGTCCCGCCTCCCGGGTCCTCCCCGGCTTTGCTCTGCGTCTCTCTGGTCTGCTGGGGGAGGCCCCCAGCAGACCTACCCGGCAGCGCCCCAGCTGCTCTGTGCCAGGCGTCCAGATTCAGCTGCTGTTGAAACTGATCAGCGGCTGATTCCAGGAAGCCCGGGGCAGAGAAACTCTGCCTGGGGCTTCCTGTAGTCAGCCGCTGGTCAGTTTCAGCAGCGGCCGAATCTGGATGCCAGTTCCGACTTAAGTACAAATTCAACTTAAGTACAAACCTACAGTCCCTATTTTGTACGTAACCCGGGGACTGCCTGTATTTATATTTTAGCTGGTGTATTTTATAATTATATGTTAAAGGAGAAAGTAAGCAGTATTTCAGTAACAGTGTGCTGTCATGCTTTTGTATTTTATGTAGGATTTTGTAAGTAAGTAGTTTATAAGTGAGGTAAAACCTGGGGATATGCAAGACACCTCAGACTCTTGAAAGGGCTACAGTGGTCTTGAAAGTGTGAGAGCCACTGCTTGAGGTAACTGGGCTGAAGTTTTAGATGTGAAATAAAGCAAAGAAGAAAATGCTTGTTTCAGGTAGCATTGTTAATGAGCAAGAATTGATTTACCTAATGTATAGCATGTATGGAGAATCTATTTAATAAATGAAAAATACATAATAGGGCTTGTAAAAGATATTGGATTAAAAAATTGCAGGCTGAAATATTTTCGGGTCCTATGTCAGCAAAACACATGCTTAAATCCATGCCTATTCAGCAAAGTACTCAAAGCATTGTGGCAGGCCTTGCCCAGCCTGGCTGGAGCAGCCCCTTCTATGGTCTGGTGGGCGGGCTTTGCCCAGCCCAGCCAGAGAAGCCCCCTGCCTTTGGTATGGGGTGACAAGCCCTGCCTAGCTGGCTGAAGCATCCCCCAGCTTGGTTCAACCAGGTTGTACCAGCCCATGGCACAGCGACCAGGCTGCAGCAACCCCCTACCCATAGCGTGATGTGGCAAGCCCACCCAGGCTGGAGCAGCTCCCCACCCATGGCACAACCCTATAATTTAACCCGTTCACTTTTGAAATGGGAATTTATATCCCTATTTACATGAGTTTGATTAGACTCAATGATTTGGAGTTTGAAGGATTTGTATCCCCATTGCCAATCCCCTGATAGAGCTGGAAGAGACCTCAGGAGGCCATTGAGTCCAGCCCCCTGTCCAAAGCAGGACCAATCCCAACTAAATCTACCCAGCCAAGGCTTTGTCAAGCCAAGACTTAAACACCTCTATAGATGGGAACTATATTTGCTCTTTTCCAATCTTCTGGAATCTCTCCCGATTTCTATGATTTTTCAAAGGTGATAGCTAAAGGCTCAAATGCCTCCGTTATCAACTCCTTAAGTATTTTAGGATACATTTCATCAGGACCTGGTGACTTGAAGACATCTAACTTTTCAATGTAATTTTTAAATTTTTAGTTTTAAATTTGATCTTCTAACCCTACCCCCATTTTCACTAGCGCTATGTATAGAGAGAACTCTTTTTACCTAATTTTCTTACTCCCACTTGCAAAACCTTTGTAGGAAAGGGCAGACTTTTGCCCCCAACAAAGTCTGTGATTGGTATGTTGAATACAGTTAAAATGTAAAAATGTCCATTGCAAAAAAGAGAGATTTTTGTTTTGAGATTATCTTTATAAATATTAATTATCTTAAATGTTCACTAATTGCTGCTGAGAAAGAAAAATGTTAATTCTTAATCAATAATACAGCATCCTTGAGAATGTTTTACAAATTAGGAGTTCATTAAAGTCTCAGCATATGTTGGCAGCATTGGTTGTAACATGATAATTAGTTTGGATTTTTTTTAATCAGGAGAAGCACAGGCAATATTGGGTATGGAATTCTTGTCGAGCAGGAAGCTGTCCTATCCAGAGGTCAGAGAATGTGTGTCTTATTGCAATTAACTGTCTTGTGGCAGTTAATAACTGTGTACTGCTTGAATTTCATATATAAAATCCCTTGATTAGGAAACAAACTTTTTTTTCTTCAGTACAAGTTAACAAATGCATGTGAAATCCTTAGTATTTTTTTCTGATTAGTAATTTCACTGTTTAAAGACATGGTGATTAATAAATTGATGGGTTTTTTTTGAAGGTTAAGTTTTTTAAAGCACACAGATTTATTCATGCCACCTATCAATTACTTTGATATCCTTGGAATTAGCATTAAGGCTGAGGGTCTTTGAACTGAAAGGATTTCATTAATTGCGGGCAAAAGATATGAGCTCCATAATTCCTTTGGATGGAACTGTCATGAATCTTGAAGCATGGCATTGAGAGTCATTAGCAGAGTGCCATTCACTTTGGATCATCAGAAAAGGAGTTTGATGTGATTGCCTCAAGTAGAATACAGAAGGTCAGCTCGGGCCAATACCCTTAGCTAACAGCAATGTAGAAAGTTCAGAAAACTGCCTGACAGCTAGCCCCAATAATCCTGACTCTTGTATCTAGATGACTTGTTTCTTGGGAGAAACCTATTGTCAGCTGCCCAAGGCACTTAACATTTAAACTCCTAGAAGGATTTTATTTCTTTTATGAAGTGACACTTCTATAATATTTTACATGACTTAGCATTATTTTTAGAGGTCAGAGTAAGCTTCAGTTAGCAGGTTTAAAATCAAGAGGATAATCTACTCAGTATTTCTGTGTCTTTCATTTTTGTTTTTTTAACCTACTGTAGCTCTCATTTAATTTCATTTATTATTAAATATAAAAAAAAAATTCTGGCTCATGATGGACTGAAAACTGGAGCCAGTGAAGAATTTCTTAACTAAACATGTTTTGTTCGGAAATTCTAATGCAACAAAACAATAATGTTACACCAAAATAATCTGTTATAAAGAAACAGATTACCCCAGAAAATATCCCAGAGTCACCATCATAAGCCATTTTAAAATCAAGATTGGATGTTTTTCTACGATGTCTGTTTAGGAATTATTTTAGAAAGTTCTATGGATAGAGTTAGGGAGGTCAGACTAAATTATCCCAGTGGTCCCTTCTAGAGATGTACATTTTGATCAAAACAGTTAACTAGTTAAACAGTTAAAATTATATTGTCTAACTGGTTAACTGTTGGTGGGGGCAGGGCAGCCAGGCTGGGGGTTCTTACTGGGGCCGCTAAGACATAGACATCAGGTCTAGGTCTGCCCTGGTGGTGCTGCTGGGGCTGAGGCTGCCATGACTGAGGTACGGACGTTAAATTTAGCTTAATTAACTAATCAAATAGTCAGTGGGATTTCCATTGACTATTTGATTAGACGATACGGGAGTCTCTGCTTTTGAACTGTAGCAAGAACCCTTGGGGAACTGGCCCTGTGCTTCCTGCAGTGCCTGAGCATTTGAAATGTACAAGAACCTCAGTGAGGCTGTGTCAAGGCTGATTCCCCACTCTGTCATGAAAAATGCAGAAGTGGGGGCCTGCAAAAGTACCCCAAAACCTTCTTTCCAGACTTTGGTATAAAACTTCCCCCCAAAATCCTTAAAACCTAGATTTTGGGGATAAAAATCCGCTGCCACCACCCAAGTAATGGTAAGAATACCAGGGAAGAGATCACTTGGGAAATCTCAGCCCTAAAGTAAAACCAGGATACAAAAATTAACCAATACCAGCTTAATAAAAAAGAAAGAACTTTTATTATCATCACAATACTCCTCTTATAAGCATAATGACTAGACGGGAAAGTCACCAATTAATATACTCATGGGGGACTCCCATGGGCCAAAAACTTAGTTACAAAGAAGAGGAAAACCCATTTTCTAGATGCACAGACATCAGATTCCCATTCCCAAAACATAAAACAATAAAACCTAACAGATTTATCTAGACTTTGCCCCACTTACAGATAGTGAAGAGTCTTTTCTTGGAGAGGGACAGGTTGTTCGTCCCCCTCAGTATCTGGAGAGTCAACTGGCCAGAGGCAAAGGAGGGAAAAACCCAAAATTCCTTGGTCTCAGTTTGAAATACCTATCTGTATTTCTATTTGCTGACTGCTACCTGCCTAGGTACAGTTAACCCCTTAGTCCCCAGGCTGCTGCCCATCCCTCATGGTCATGACAGGCTCTTGTACATTTCAAAAGCAAGTCCTGCAGGGAGCATGGGGCCAGTCCCTGGCATGGGGTGCCTCAGCCTTTGAAATGTACAAAAGCCCCAGTGCTCTTGTATATTTCAAAAGGAATCCCCTCAGGGAGTGTGGGGCCACTGGGGGAGTCCCCCACTAGCTGCACGCTCCCTGCAGGGCTTTTGCTTTTGAAATGTCCAAGAGTCCCACCAGGGCTCTTATATATTTCAAAAGCAGAATTGCGGCAGAAGTGGAGCGAGCATTCTCCTTCACTCCCCACTCCTGCCCTTTCCTCACTGTGCCTCTTACCTCCCCTGTTCCTCCGTGGAGACAGTGCTGGGGGGAACTGGCTTTTAAGCTGGCTTTCCCCGGCACCGGCTCCAGCTCCCACTCTCTGACAGAGACAGCAATGGGGAGGATGTGACTAGTCATATCAGTAGTCGACTAGTTGCATCCCTAGATGGGGGCAGAAGCTGCTGTAGCTAGGGCCACCTGGGTTACATCTGGGGCCGCAGCCACTGTAGCAGGGCCGGTGTAGTGGGGCCACTGGGGTTGCGGTCATGCAGCCATGGGTGGCTAAGGCTGTTCTGACCCTGCAGGCTGAGGGCTGCTCCAGCTCCACAGCCAAGGTCCTGGGTTACCGCAACGCTGTGGGCAGGTAGATGCTCCAGTAGGCTGGGCCTTATCCAATTACTCAGTAAGCATGCAGGTAAGTCATATGCTTACCTGGTAACTGTTTAAACTTTAACGTTCCTAGTCCCTTCCGGGTTTGAAATCTATGAATTTTTGAAAAACTTCTGGCTCCACTGAAATGACTAACAAAGCTCCCTTAGACTTGAGGAGGAAAAGATATGAATGAGTATTTTTTGGTCTGAGCAAAGTAGGGAGATCAGTGTGGTACAGCTTTGAGAACAGTACAATTTATGCATCTCTTCCTTGAACACAAAGGTCCAGGGAAGAGACTGCATTTGGAGGCAGTTTCCAGTGCTCCCTCCAGGACTGGTTTGGTGCGGCACTGTCCTGTGACATTTAATGTGCATAATTTAGTGACATACTAGTTCAAAATTAAGAAGACTGAATACACCATTGAACCGATATTCCTTCCAGAGCAACAGAAAATGTTGTGGTGTATCTAACTAATTTATTGAAAAAAAAAATCCTTTAAAAGATTACAAGTTAGATTAGTGATTTTTCATCTTCATGCAAAGAGAAGGGAATTTTTCTGTAGTAGTTTGCTCGGCTGGCATGACACATCTTTCCACATTAATTTCCTTTTAGCATGTTTTTGAGAAGGGCTTAGTTCTGGTTGCATAAAAATTCAAGCTTAGCCTCTGAGGGTTGGCAAATGTTTTGCAGTTATTTAAAACAGAAGTTAGGTCATCTACTCCTGGTCATAATTGTAACTTGGCTCTGAATGCTAGGAACTACTTTTCGTACCATTAGCATAAAAGGCACTTTCCCTCTTTAAGTGGCATTTTAGATTGTAGCAATATAATCTTTTAGAATATTCCAAGACTGTTAACTGTATCTCCTTGTCACAGTGACAAAGTGTCCCTCAAAATGTGTCCAGTTTCCATTCCTAAGCTGACTTTTGGATTTTACATTGTCCAAATGGTTCATCTGTCTGTCCTCTTTATATTAACAACATTTTTGATAGTTAATGGACTTTGGAAGCTTCTCCAGAATTTCCTTCCAAAGTATTGATTTTCCTACTGTCTAATTATCTAGGTTATTTGGGTCTGAGCCCATTAAAGCACTCTCTTCCACTTCCCTCTGTTCGTCAGTTGTGCCATCTCGGATTTTCTTAGATCTATACTTACTTATTGTCATGCAAATTATACCCATAACTCATCACCTTTAAACTAGCCCAATGACTCTGGTGTGCTGAGTTGATATAATGTACATACTGAAGAACTTGCAAGTCAAAGTAATCAGTGGCTAAATTTAACTCATATCTTCCTTTTAGTTGATCCGTTTTATTGCCTGCAGACTGTCTGTTTGAAACCCATTAGACTCAGCCCTTTTCCTCCTCTGTTTAATATGTACAATCACTCTGATATTAAATGTCATGTTTTACAAAAGTTGAATCCAGAAAAGGCAAAAAGTGTACTCAGATTTCCCTCCTCCCCCCTCCCTTTTTATGGCACTGATACAGTATTGGGGCACGTAGATGTGAGTCTCATTCTGACGACTCACAGATACTATTTTCATAGGGGAGAAGCAATTAGTTTTGTGTATGTGGGAAAAGGGTTTGATGATCCCCATTACACCAGTGAGCAAATGATACTGGGGATAATGAAATCTGGAATTAAGTTTGTGTCTAGGTATGTCTGTGTGGGAGAAACTGGTACACTGGGAGCAGAGGTGTAAGTAAAGCGGTGCAACGCTCTGGTAAGAGCCTGCTGGAGCGTTCCGCTGCAGGTGGAAGCACGCAGTGCAGCTTGCAGTGTGCTCTTCCATCTGGGCTTTTACTGACTCCCAGGATTTCTGCTCCAGGCTGCTGCTGGCAATCCCACACACCAAAGTAAGCAGCAGGCAGCCAGGTGAGGCAGGCAGGTTAAAGGGGCTGGCTGTGGTTGCACCATAGGAGGCATGCACAGCCAGCTGGGCTCCTGGTGTATCCACGACTATCCAGCTCCCTCTCTTGCTGGTTGCTGGGTAGCACGTGTGCAATGTCCAGCATGCACTGCTTCCAGCAGCCCCTGGTAAGAAGCCAGGAGAAGGGTGCAGCGGGCCAGAGGGTGGGGTGGTCTCACATTGCTGCTGCCCGTTTGCCTGCAGCAGTGCTACCACGCAACCTGCCCACAGCTCTTTGGAAGCAAACAGCAGCAGCGGGATAGGGACTCATCCACCAGCCAGATGAGATAAGCCTCCCCACACACCCCAGACCCCTGCCCTGATTCATGCACACACACACCCCACAGATCCCCAGCTCCTGCCCTGAGCCTTCGTAGGCTCCCAGCCTCCACTCTCCACTCCACACTTACATTTCTTAGAAGTTCTATTGCAAACTCCTCTCCCCTGAACCCTTTGGCCTGAGCGCCCTCTTCCCAGTGGGGTTAATACTTATAAGAAATGTACGTTACTTTCACCCCTGGCTGGGAGTGCTATAGGAAAACATCTATAATGAGAACTTGAATGCAGAAAAGCTTAGTGGCTTTTTTTGTGCTTGTCCACTTAGCCTTGTTGAGGACAGAAATCATTGAGGTCTTCCACAAATTACAAAGTGCAACATATATAATACCATAAAGGGAATTAATATATTGGAGTATTATCAGTTTTTCTAGTGAATACTGTTCATTGAGATGATTCTTTGATTTGAGGTGTATTTAAAAAAAATTGTGTCTTTTTTTCTTCAAAATATCCTTTCAGAGGACTTCTTTTGTAGCAACTCAAATCTGATTTGAATCTGGAGAGGAGAGGCATTAGTTGTAGAGACATCCAAAATAATTGAACAAGTGTCACTTCCTGATATTAAGAGATGTAAAAAATACCCAAGAACATTTTTTAAACATATTTCAGAATTATCAGAGCCAGAAAATGATCCCTTGTCTGGTCAGCAAAGGCAGTCTCAATAATCTGTAAGGCCTTTGTAAGATGAGTGCTTGAGGATTCCTTCCTATGTGTGATATAAATGTAGAGCTGTCATATTGATTGAATTGAAAATTTAATGAAGTAGTGCCTTGCAGTATTGTCCTGTAGTAAAGCTCTGAGTAAAACTTTCCCCACCAGATTTCAATTAAATCACTGTTGACCTTGCATTTTCCAATTGAAAACATAATTTCCTTTCTTGGTGCCTCTTTACAATTATTTTTCACGCCACCCAAAATTGAAAGAAGCAACATTTCAAAACTATATCCAAAGTATATTGTTACTGTATTTCAATTCAATACAATTCAAGTATAATCTACAGACTAAAGGATGCTCTCTGAGGACCCAAAGCACTTTCCCTACTGCATCTAAAAACCCCATTGAAACCATCTGTTAATCACTCAGTTGTTAGTTTACTCCACCTGCATGGTCCCTAAATTCCTGGATGGTAAGATGGGCTTTGATAAATCTCAAAAAGTATTTGTCAGTGCAAAGTAATCATTGTATGTGGATGTTTCTGGTGTCAGGAGCAGTACTAGCTCTGATGTTAGTTAGTATTTCCATTAATATTTTGAAAATAAATATAAAATCACTGCTGATAAAATTCGTGAATGGCAAAATTGGCTTAATTGTGTCTCAGTTCATGCAACTTGAATTCCCAAATCCAGTAGTGGCTCTAATAGGTGTCAGACCTTTAAACTTCTCCCAGACCTGGTCTACATTAGGCCCTTAGTCTGAAATAACCCTTCTCCCTCCCCCCATCTCCCGGCCCCTGTCCTAATCAAATTTGTAAGCGATGTGTGCACACTACCAAGCCTGTTACTCTGGAATAAGGGGCCACAGAATTCAAATTCTGTAGTCCTGCTTTTTATGAGGGATAACAGTATTTCCAAACTTGTAAGTCTGAAATAATGTGTGTGTGGATGCTCTGGTGCCACTAATTCAAACTAACTGGCCTCTGGGAGGCCTCCCACAGCTTCCCAGAGTTCTTCCTGGGACTCTGAGTCTGAAGTAGCACATTGTTTATTAACAGAGCCTGCCTCTGACTAAACTCCTCATGTAGACATGGCCCCAGGGTTTTTTCTTTGGTTATAAGTTCATAACCACTTGAGTTCAAAACATGCACACATGCCCGTCTTTCTTTTAATAGCCTGAGCTTTTCATCTTCAGTTTCCGAGAACAGGTAATCAGTAGACAACAGTCTCTTCTTCACAGCATGGCTTTAAAACCAGGGGAATTTGCATAACCAGGAGGGGGTGGAGAATTTTAATTCATCTCCCCCTAGATATTTTACAAGAAATCCACTTCACATGTTTTTCCCCAAAGTTCATTCTTGTCAGCTATATTGTTCAGTGCAGTCTATTTATCATCTTTAATAATACGCAATTTTTGCTTTCAGAAAATGGATTCCAAAGATAGTTAAACTTAATACAAAAAGGGTTTTCAAGGATACTGCAGGAAATTTCTGCTTCTATCACAAGTGGTAAATAAGGTTGAAGACAACAGTCAAGATAAGCTCAACACATGTAAATGATGTGTTTTTATAGATCCAAATGCAAAGTTACACATCTAGGATCAGGAGTGCAGGACAGAATGGCAGACTGTATCTTGGAAAGCAACAACTTTGGATAGAATTTATGGATTAAAGCAACTCAGTTTGAGCTCCCAAGGTAATGTGGTGCAAAAAAGGGTTAATACAATCCTTAGATGTAAAAACAGAGAGGGGTGGGAACGTGATTTATATCTCTGTATACAACACTGGTGAGATTGATACTGGAATACTGAATGCTGTGCTGGTATACACACATTTTAAATTGGAAGTTGGAAAATTGGAGAGAAGGCAGAAAAAAACCACAAGTAAATTGAGGATAGGGTTGCCAGGTGTCTGGTACTGAACCAGACAGTCCGGTATTTTTGTCTCCTGTCTGGTAAAAAAAAAAAAATCAGAAAATACTGGACACCTAAAATGTCTAGGATTTTCTGACTCTTTAAACAATATATTTTCTGATTTTGTCCCAGACAGGAGGTGAAAATACTGGTGCTTACCTAGTTCTTCACGGGAGCCTCAAAAGCATTTCTTAAAGGGGCCACGCTGTTTTATTTTGTTTTGTTTTTGTTTTATTTTTTCTTAATAACTCTTAGGTGGGGAGTTTTTTTTTGGTGGGGGCAGAGAGGGGTGTTTGGTATTTTTGGTTAAACCATCTGGCAATCATTGTTGAGGACCACAGAAAAGGCTTTACAGTAAGATAGTTAAAGAACTTAATCTGTTTGTTTGACCATGAAGAGAGACTCACTAGAGCATGTAAAAACTTTTGGTAAGGAGAAAATGCTAGGCACTCTTTAAGCTAGCAGAGAAACAGAGAATAAACTCCCATGGGCAACTGAAGTCAAACAATTCAAAAAGGAAATTAGGAACAAATCTATAACTTTGAAGGTAATTAAGCCCTGAGGCAAACTACCAAGGAGAGTGGTAGATTCCCCAGCTTTACATGTCCTTAGTTCAAGACTTTAGCCAAATACAAGCTTATTGGGCTCAGTACAGGGATAACTGTGTGAAATATTATGGCCTATAAAAGACAGAAGGTCAGTCTAGATGGTTTAATGGTTTGTTTTGGTTCATAAACTCTGTGAATCTTTGCAAACCTTTCAGTCAACTATATTGATGGGAGCTAACAGTTATTTGTGGGTTGAATGGTGGGTTCTTTGATAAATTTTAGATAAGTCCATTAAATTTTCTGTGCACGAGTCTCTGTGCTAATTACAGCCCTCAGGGATGTGAGTTACTAATTTTGTTTTAGCTTTCCTTTCCTGTGGTTGGGTATAAAGCCCTGGCTACGTCTCATTGTGCTCCCCACATCCCTCCTCTCATTGTTAGCTTTGAATATAGTACCTTGAAGCCAGAAGAGAGCAGGTAACCAGCTTAATCCAAGGTCATTTCCACTGTTGAACCATGAATTGGCTGGCAGGTAAATGTTGAGCAAATGCATTTACACATCATCCTGTGGCATACATGTCACCTATTTCATGTAAGAGTCCTGCTGTTTTGGTGAGATAAAGCTTAGAAAGTGTGTTTTACCCTGAGGTTTACTTTTTCTGTTGCAACATTTCTTTTCAGGTGAGGTTATATTTTGTTCATTAAGTATTAAAGACCATTCTGGCCATGCAATTTTGCACTTTTATGTAAAACAAAACAAAACAAATCATGCACAAAAATCAACATTAATTTATAGAAGCAGACCTCACCTCTGTTTGACTGAGAGTGCTCCTTTGAAATCAGATTCCTCTCTCTTGCAATGCTTAGAGGGATAGTATAATCCAGAGTCCAAATTTCAACCAGATATTGCCTTCAGCTTCTGGGGCACATGGCTGCAGGTACTTTGGGGATATCTCATGCCAGACATCTCATGAATCATGATTTAGTTTGGTTTACGCAAACTGCTGACAAAAACAATGAATGCTAATAGGTGAGTTTCATTTTTGATCATTACAATTTTCACTAAACACAGATTAAAGGACTATGTGCTGAACATGAATTTAAAGCAGGAAAAGTTTTGTTCATGGAGGTTTGTATATCCATACAAATTACTGCTTGGATTATTTACATCTAGTTTGAGGTCATTATATGGATAATTTGTTATTTAGTAATTTGTCAGTTATGGGACATTAATCCTCCAATAGGTCTTTAATTAGGACAGATGAACTAAATAATTCAGAGTAAGACTTTGCCTGAAAACATTTATAATACTCAATTATACCATTTTACATGCAATGACAAATTGTTTTTAAGTAGTCTGGAAATAGTGGGACTTAATTAATTAACTTCAAGGTTTAAGCCAGCTGCAGTGGCATTAAATTGGAGAGTCATGGAATGGCTTTAAATGAGAGTTCAAATACTCAGGATTGAAATGGGAGAAGATCAGGTATTAACAATTGAAAATATGTCATTATAGAGGGAAAAAACAGTTTAACAAAAAAGTGTTTTGGCTAACATGTTGAGTTCCTAGTATCTATAGCAAAATTATAGCTGTGGAAAATATTTAGGCTTGTATAGCTGATGAAAAATATTTTTTAGAAAACTCAGAAGATGAATGTGCCTAAGGCACCTTAGCATTCCCTAATCATCCGGCCCATGAAATGGAAATTTTAGCTGAGAAAGGAGCTAGAATCCAACGACAGGCAAAATAGACAACCAAAGTGTGTATAGGCATTTAAAAAAAATCTATGTAAATTCATATTTATGTATTCTGAAGCTGTTTTATATAAAAAATGTGCTCAACTAAATGAAAAAAAGCTTTCTACAATGGGAGAGGAAACCTTTTCAAAAATATGAGAATCCTCCGAGCCAAAAATTCATACATGCATTTCAGTGAATTATATCTTTTGATGGTGGAAATGTCAATTACAGAAACTCAGCACTTAAAGTCATCCCAGTTAACATTGTTTCATTGTTAAACCACTAATCTGTGAGAGAACTTTCTTATTTAAAACCATAGAAAGTTCCACTAAGGTTGTTTGGCTCTCTCTGCCCCCCATGCACCTTGCAGCAATCCAGCTTGTGAGCACAGAAGCCCCTAACCATGCTCCCATCAGGGCAAGTCCCACCCTGTCCCACAGCAGGAGTGCCAGGCAAGTGGGGCAACAGGCAAGTGGGGCGAACTCCTGCACGCTGCCTCCCCCTGCCCCATGCTTCTGCTTCAACCAAACTTTACAATCATTATGGATGGGTACAGTGTTAAAAGTATGTAAAACATATACTGTACTGCATCGATATATAATATCTTTTTCCTGGACAAACAAATAAAAAATAAAATACAAATTCCCTGGAACCTAACCCCCACTAGTTACATTGATTCTTATGAGGAAATAAGATTTGTTTAACATAGTTTCATTTAAAGTAGCATTTTTCACAAACGTAACTAAAATGTTAAACAAAGAGTTACTATATGTTCTTTCTGTATCTGTAATTAGGCAGTAGAACAGATGGTGACAGTTTTGTACTGTGTAAAGAGATGTTCATTTAGGGTACATCTACACAGAAGCATTATTTCAGAATAAAAATGTGCATTTACACTACAAGCCTTTATTTTGAAATAATGTCGAGCTGGAGGACTTCTTACTCTGACTCATGGTAACTCTTGCTTCATGAGAAGTAAGGGAAGTCTAAGGAAGAGTGTTCTTCTTTCAGCTTCCTGCTGTGTAGACAGCACTAAAAGCCAAATTAAGGTATTTTGACTTAAGGTACGCAATTGACATAGCTGAAGTTTCATAGCTTAATTCGACTTTAGTCCTTCTGTGTAGATGTACCCATGGGTTATGAGATTGGTTTTTACTTTAAGAGCGGGGAGGGGGGGATGGATATGTTTGCTCCACCATTTTTTGTCTTTTGACTTATGGTGGAATACATCTGAACTTGAAAAATAAGTAAAATGCTCAGAATCATGCCAGTTTTCAATATTTTGCTTTTTTCATAATACCTTTCTTGTGCTTTCAGGACTAATACACATTTGAGCATAATAACTAATATAAAGACAGTTGTAGGAAAAATTAAACTGGCCTTTTGCACCATATTGATAAGGATGCATATTGACCTGTATCTTTATAAAAGTACTAAGGTATGGGTACTTAACTTTGGAAGCCCTGAGGGGCCACAATGATACTCACAACACATGCCGACGGCCGCAACTTAAGTGTAGTTGCATATATGTGCAAATATATATGCAAATATATAAAAATAGCTTCTTTCACACTAACAAGCATGAATACAAAGATTAAGGCAAGACTACACAACACGCAGGCCCCATTTAAGTCAGTTCTGCTGATATTAATAATATTTACTCGATTTCCACCCATATGATAGCTCTTTTAATGAGCAATGACAGTCCTGGAATTTAACTGCTAAAATGTATATCAACAGAAGACCATTATATTGACTCGCTGTTGTGGAATGTGTTGTGGAATGTGTTCCCATGTTGAAAGGATCCCTTCCTTGGGCCATGTTTTAGCCCAGTGTAAACCCAAACTGCACCATGGGACACAAAAAACAGGCCATGGACCGCATGTTGAATAGCCCTGTACTAAGAGGTAAATTGTGTGGTGTGCCACCCTTTGGGAAAATCAATGGGAATGAAACAAGTTTTAAGGCTAGCAACACTGTTGAGTGGTAGAAATCTTCTGATAGGAAATAAATGAATTAGTACCTATATAGGTAATTCAGCCACCACTGCTAAAAATAAGTGAGTAGCACCTTGCCAGCTGTCTTACTTAGCAGATTTATAACTAATATTCTACTGGTAATGAGAAAAATAAGTGCCCTCTCTATTAACGTGGCTCTTGGAAACCTAGGTGTCACCCCTCCCATGCTTTGACAATTGAAAATTAACTTATGAATATGCATAACTTGAAGATGCTTTATGCAAAACAGGTCATGTAACAAAACATTTTAAAGGCACAATCTGCTGAATCTGTATATCCTATTTTTGTTCATTCTTGTTTGTGAAGTTAGGAATATGAACTATGGATCTGTTTTTAGTTGTAAATGTGCTAATGAGGGCCATTAGTGCTTCTTTAGGAACTTAATGACTCAGTTCTCTAACCAGCAATGATGGTTTTATTTTTCCTGTAAGTCCAAATTGTGTGTGGTCCACCTGGTACTGGAATTCATCTTGTATCTAGTACTTTTCCATGGGGATGGAGAGACTGAGGGGAAAAGTCTAAGGAATGAAAAGCAATCAGCTTCAGTTGGCCTTTGAAACAGCCTTGCCCACCCTAAAAGGATACACATGAAAAGACTTGAAAACAAAGAACTCTCAATAATTCTCAAAAGCTATAGGCCAGGGCTACTTAACACGCCGCATGTGGCCCCTTTGCATGTGGTCCACGGCACTTAAGAGCCTGCCTCATTGTTGGGGCTCCAGCGGCAGCAGTGAGCCGAGCCCCAAGCCCTGCGGCTTTGAGCCAGGCTGCATGCACAGGAGCTAACGGACAGTGGGAGGGGAAGGGGGGTAAGAGACTGCAGCAGAGCACACCTCCCGCATCTGCCAGAGTGGCAGCGCCTCCCAGTGAGCAGAGCTGCGTTTGCATGTGTGTGTGAGAGAGCTGCCGGCGGGGGATGGGAGCGGCAAAAGGCGGTGGCAAAGCACAACCTGCTGTGTCTGCCACAGTGGCAGTGCCTCCCCGAGCCAGGCCACGTCGGCGTGTGAGCAGGAGCTGCTGGGGGCAGCAAGAGGCACGTGGCTGGGCAGTGAGACAGCGAGGTGGTGGCGCAGCCAGACAGCAAGGCCAGGGTGAGAAAGGTCTGTGCTGGGGCTAGGGTTGCCAGATGGCTGAAAGAAAAATACCAAACACCCCTCCCCCCACACACCCCAAAAAAAACACTGGGAAAAAAATTTTTGAAGGAAAAAAAAAAAGGGGGGAGGGGAGACCAAAGTTGTTGAGCCAAAAAAAAAAAAGGGGGGGGGGGACTCCAAGAACCTGGATTGCTGGTAGGGGTTACCAGGGAGTCATTAAAAAAAAAAAAAACCCTGACATGCGTCATGGAGGGGGGGGGGGGGGGGGGGGGGAAGGGAGCGGTTCCGGCTGGGAGTGGGGGGGGGGGCTGGAAACAGCTAACGGGGAGTAGGGGAGGCAATAGGGCTGGCCGAGGGAGGAAGGGGGCCTACAGGAAGCAGGGCTGGTTGTGGGGGGGGGTGTTGGGCAGAACGGGGCTGGCCGCGGGCTATCGGGGGAGGAGGGACTGGCCGGGAGGGGGCAGGGCTGGCCAGGAGTAAGGGGGGGGCAGAAAGCACAGCTGGGGGGGATCGGGGGCCACAAGGGTGGCCAGGAGGAAGGGGGGATGGGAAGCAGAGCTGGTGGGGTGGGGGAGTGCAGTGGCGCTGGCTGGGGAGATCAGGAAGAGGAATGGGCCAGTGGGAAGCAGAGCTGGGGGGAGGGGTCGGGGGCCGCGGGGCTGGCCGGGAGGAAAGGGGAGCGGGAAGCACAGCTGGTGGGGGAGGGTGCAGCGGTGCTGGCTGGGAGGAAGGGGGGCTGGGAGGAAGGGGGGGCGGGAAGCAGTGCTGGCGGGAGTGGGGAGAGGTGCAGCAGCACTGGCCGGGGAAGATCAAGAAGAGAAACAGACTGGCGGGAAGCAAAGCTGGGGGTGTGCGGGGGGCTGGGCAGGGAAGATCAGGATGGGAAGTGAAGGAGAACTGGCCGGGAAGGGGGGGGTGAGCAAATTGGCTGGCAGGGAGCAGGACTGACCTGGGCATCAGCTGCCTGTCCTGTTCAGGCTCCCGGCGACACACGAGCAAGGAGGAGGCTTCCCCTCCTCCTCACACTCAACCAACTGAGGGCTCTAGGCAGCAATCGCGGCCCCACCTCCCAGCTGGGACTCCCAGTCACTCCCCCCATCCCCACCAGACTTCTGTGTGGTGCGCAGCTGGAAAAATCAGAAAATATCGGACATTGCACATGTGTGGTATTTTCTGATTTTTTTTACCGGATAGAGCGTGCTAATACCAGACTGTGCGGTACAATACCGGACACCTGGCAACCCGGGCTGGGGCTTGGGTGGTAATCAGTATAATGGTCTTCTATTGATATGTGTTTTAGTAGTTAAATTGCTGAACTGTCATTGCTCATGAAAAGTGCTGTCATATGGGTGGAATTCGGGTAAATATTGCATTTTAAATATTAAAATGGGGCCCTTAAATGGGGCCTGCATATTGTGTAGTCTTGCCTTAATCTTTGTATTCATGCCTGTTAGTATCAAAGAAGCTCTTTGCATATATTTGCATATATATTTGTAACTGTGATTAAGTTGCAGCCCTCGGCATGTGCTGTGGGTATCATTGTGGGCCCCGAGGCTTTCAAGTTGAGTAGCCCTGCTATTGACCCAGGCCAGAGTAAAGATCAATTCTGACTTGAAGCATTTTACCTGAATTAAGAACAACTGCTAGGCAGTGTTCCCTCTAAACTGCAGGGCAACACAGCTTCACAGGGGATTAATCAGCTCCTCCCAGTCAGAGCCTCAGGACTCCATGCATGGAGCTGACTGACTGGGTGGGGCTGATTAATCACCTGTGAAGCTATGCTGAAGGAACACTGCTGCTAGGGTAAGAATTTGTATGTAACAAGTTTCTTGGTGTATTAGAATTAGCTGGCATCTTTTGTTTATTTTAATTCAGTAACGTACTTTCATCTGTTTCACTTGCAGTCACTTAAATCCTACTTTTTATATTTAATAAAAACACTTTTGTTCATTATTGAGCCCAGTGTAAATAATTGATACCTGGGGGGAGGAACCATTGTACATGTGTCTCTTTCATTGTTAAAGGGGTGAACATTTTTATGAACTTTCTCTGCGTAAAAGTGTAAAATGGATTTATTTGGGGGTTTGATACCTTTTGTGGCTTGGTTTCCTGGGTGCTATCAGTGGCCTTATAGCTGAATTCTTCCAGAGCTGAGCTAGTTCACTCCCTGTGTTGCTCTGTAGGGAGGCATTTACTCCAACTCTTTGCCTTGGTTGGGAAGACCAGAGCTTATGGCTTGGCAGAACAGGGTGGAGGGGAACCTTGAGGGCAGGAAGGCAGGCTCAGTGGCTTGATCAGCAAATTGTGTGACAATCCCAAGGCAACTTCTGTGATCCAACCTGTCACACACTAGGGATAGCTGTTGCTGTTCGGATTATATTTGCCATATACAGGAAGTTATAAATGAGCATACTTTTAATTGAGAGATCTCCCAGGACAATATACTAGGAAGTTAAAATGTTCATGAGGCGCATACGAGCATGGACTGTCAAAACTTAAGTGTATACAAGATGTTTTGAAAAGGGCATAAGATAGCCAGATGCAACAGATACAAGAAATTGAAAAATGGGTTCTCAGCAGATATATAATTATTCAAATATTGTAGATTTGTCAAGAGTTATTTCTGATCTTGTTCAATTAGAGCAGATAGGTAGCCAGTACTGGGACTGGATATTGTCTGTTGCTTGTAGTTAAAAAAAACAAAACAAAACAAAAAACAAAAACTCATGGCTCAGTGATTTCTGTCATTCTACATAGATATTTTTCACAAGGAGAAAGCAATGAGCTGTTACATGCAACCAGTCAGAGTCAGATTTTTTTCTCTTTGATATCTACTGATGCATTTTCTTTATGTGAGCCACAGAAATTTATACCAAGGCAAATTAGCATTTTAGTGCAAGATTCAGGGGTTCAGCTTGCAGGGGCTACAGTGGACTCCCTGAATAATTTTCCAAATCATTCATCGAAACATTTGCAGTGCCCATTTTAAGGTAAATGGAATAAGATAGACGTTAACAATAAAAGTTAATGTAAATAAAAAGATGTAAAAACATCAATGCAGAACTTCAAGTACTCTTGCCTCTTCTTCAGGTTTTTTCTGTTTCCCTTCTTTGCTTTGATATAGTGAAAATCAGTTTGTTTATTGAGGTTAGATAATCAAGTACAGTAAATTTCCGATAATCCAGCACCTTTAGGATTATCACCAGGGGGTGCTGGATTATCAGATTATCAGATATATCGGACTATTGGAAGAAAGGGCTATGAGGGGTCTGGGGATACCACCCCAGACCCCTCATAGCCCTCCATTCCTATAGTCCGGCTCTGCCCCAGGCGTTCCCAATTCAGCTGCTGCTGATCAGTTTCAGCAGCGGCTGAATCGGGGACGCCTGGGGCAGAGCAGCTGGGGTGCTGCCGGGTTGGTCCTGCAGCACTGAGGGGCGGCGCTATAGGACCAACTTGGCAGCACCCCAGCTGCTCTGCCCCAGGCATCCCCAAGAGCAGCTGGGGTGCTGCTGGGTTGGTCCTGTAGTCCGGAGGGGCAGCGCTACGGGACCAACCTGCCAGCACCCCAGCTGCTCTGCCCCCGGCTTCCCCGATTCAGCTGCTGGTCAGTTTCAGCAGCAGCTGAATCGGGGAAGCAGGGCGCAAAGCAGCTCCAATTGTCCAGCTGCCCGGAGCACTTCCGGGTTCCCGATGGTGCCGGACCATCAGGAGTACTGGAGCATTGGCTGCTGGACCAATGGAGTTTTACTGTAAATATATAACAGTATAGGTTTTTAAAAAACCTCCACAATAGCACTACGTAAAGGAAAAATAAGGACATTGAAATTGTGTGAGGAAAAGAGATGGGAAAGCAGCTTGTCTGTTAATGGCTGGGTTAGTCTGTGCTTATTTAATCATGTTTACTCTGTACACAGGGTACAGCTGGCTGACACAAATGGCACTTACTGATTCATCTATTATTATTAATAATGATGATTGGTATTACCACAGTACCTACTACCCCCAATCAAGGTTTCAGCCCCAATGGCCTGAATGCTGTACATACACATAGTGAGAGACAGTGCCTACTCCCAAAGGGCTTAAAATCTAAATGAACAAGTGAAAGGAAGGGAGGAAAAATAGAGGTGAAGTGACTTGCCCTAGGTCAGAAATAAGTTAGTGGCAAAAACTGGGAATGGAACTGGGAGTGATTCACAACCTTTTTTACCGATGGTGATAGAGATGTAGCCATGTTAGTCTGGTGTATTTTTTTTACCGATGACCTCTTTAACACAGCATGCCTCTGTGTGTGACCCCCCTCCTACAAATTAAAAACACCTTTTATATATTTAACATTCACTATAAATGCTGGAGGAAATTAGGATTTGGAGTGGAGGTTGGCAGCTAATGATCATGCCCCATGCAGTAATCTTTTGACATCCCCTGAGGGGTCCCGTTTCCCAATTTGAGAATCCCTACTACATGGTTTGCAAAACATGATATATATCCACCGCATTATGCTGCCTCTTTCATTTCTTGAAAAGATTTTAAATACATAAGTGTTACATGTGCAAGAAATGGTACCAAGTGTTACAAATTCCAGTGTATTGCTTTTATTTTTCTGATTCTGTCATTCCCCCATTGTGTTGAAAAATAATGAACAATTCTCAGTATATTTTAATACAATTTTGTGTCCAGCTTATTTTCCAAGTCACTGGCCAGGTAAATATAGACATCCCAGGTACATGGTAGACATCAACTGGTTTAAAACAAAAATAAAATATCACACTATTGACATGGAATGTACCAGCAATGTGAATTGCTGGTAATGTACTTCAAGAAATACAAAATCTGTAACTGAAAAAAGATTGTAGTATGGAGAAAGGTTAGAGTTTTCCTGAATGATGACAACTCTGCAGGAGTTGGGGGAGTTGCAGGGATTGTGTGTTTCTTCTTTGGGTAGTGTCCCTGTGGGTGCTCTAGTCTATGTGTTGGGCTCATCCCAGCACCACAGGTCACAGAGATTCATCAGCCATGGTTCAACTGGACCGCTCATGCGCAGCAGCAGTGCGTGCCCTTCGTGCTGTTTCCGAGTCTGTGTGCGGTCTGGCTCTCACCAGTTCTTCCCAACCGTTCACGGTCGCAGGCAGAGTGAACTCCTTCTCCTCAGTCTGACTAGAATTATCTTTAAATCTGTAAATAATAAGTTCAAAGTTGGTCTTTAGTCATAGTTTTAGTCGTTATCTTACTGTTACTCTTATAGTTTGTTAAAAAATTCTCATTGTTTCTTCTAATTAGTTAATATATAGTTACATATAGCGTTAGATTCAAGTTTTAGTTAAGTTAGTCGAGATGCTGGGATCCCCTGGTTTCAAAAAATGTGCCACGTGCTGTGATGCAATGCCGGCATTGGACGGACATGCGAACTGTATTAAGCACCTGGGTGAGGGTCATATCCCTCAGAAATGCCCGCAGTCTTCAAAACTGACAGCACGCGCAAGACGTGACCGTGAAATGCCATTGAAAATGCTCCTGTTCAGTAAGGCACTACAGCCCACTGAGAGTGAGACCTTCAAACCTCCAGCGCCCCCAGGAAAGACAACAGCAAGTGATAAGTCACCTCTGCTCAGATAAGCGCAGGTGATAAGCCCGGGACATCTGAATCAGCTGTCAGCCGCCACACTCATAAGCATAAGACGAGCCGTACCGTCTCAGAACCGAGTTTGATCCTACATAGGGATTCAGCACTGGCATCGGCTGCAGTCCCAAGAGCCAATCCGGCCCCGTGCTGAGAAAGCAAAGCTCAACGTCAGCACCGATGGCATACCAGGCGCCGGTACCAGTTACGGCACTGACACCAACACCGACAATAAGACCAACACTGAGTCTATCGGCACTGAATGCTCAGGCACCGTCCACGGCACCGCCCAGGAGCCCTTTAGACACATCGAGTTTGACACCGAGTCTGCAGGCACCAAGCTGAACGGCACCGACTCAAGCAGCGTTGGGCTCACACGATGCACTAGCACTGCAGACACCAGTGTTGCCCACACATTCGGATCCTGCATCGGGACAAGATGTATCTCATAAGCGAAGACGATCCTCCCCGGTATCACAGAAAGCTAAGCATAAGTCACAAAGGATAATGACACCTTCTCCTAGCTCAGAACCGCTGTGTTCCTGCCTCAGCCTTCACCCCCAGCTTTGGTGTTCTCGGTACTGTCACAACATGACAGTCGCACCAGCTGCTACCACAAGCGCTCAACACAAAACTCACCCTCGCCACAGTGCTACCGCAGACGTTCACAATCTTCATCATATCACAGAGGAAGATCTCGTTCACCTAGATCACCAACATGATCCTCTTGCTCTAAATATAATCATGTAACTGAGAGAAGATACTCTCCTGAATACTCTCCAACTCAGCACTACTCCAATTGGTATCATCATCCCCGTGACTGTCACCGATACTGTCATGCCTATGATTACTCTCATTACACGTCTCCGCAATACCAGTGACGTTGCTCACATAGCAGTGTCAGATTACCAACACCACCTCCACCATCCACAAGACTGCCAACTCCCTCAGGAGATGCATCTGCTCCAGTACGTCAACCGGAGGCGCAACAGACATCTACTTCAGAGCACATCCAAGTTCAGGCGGAGTCTCTGACTGATCAGTCTTCTTCCTCCCCGGACGATGCAGTCTTCCCCAAGGATTCTTCCCTGATAGATGATATTAGGCAATTCACGACCTCTCCAAAAGGGTAGCGGAGTCACAAGAGGTACAAGTACCTGGGCGAAGTATAACAGAAGCAATACCGGCTTCTGAAGAATCTTCAACCATCACAGAAGAATAGAATGGCGTTGCCGTTAGATGATGCAATTCTGCAAATTGCAAATGACATTTGGTAGACACCAGCTTCCTCCCAATCAACACATAAGAGGGCGGAAAAGAAGTATTTTGTTCCCTCTAAAGAGATGGAATTTTTATTCACACACCCACAACTGAACTCGTTGGTTGTTGACACTACCCAACAAAGAGCTAAAACCGCACAGTACAAAAATGCTTCCTCTGATAAAGATGCGAAATGTTTAGACCTCTTTGGAAGGAAGGTTTACTCCTCCACCACGCTAACTTTGCAGATGGCGAATTATGCTGCCCTCCTCTCCAATCACAACTTTGATAATTATACAAAGTTGGTGATACTGCTAGAACACCTGCCAGAGGACAAACATCAAATATACCATCACTGGTTCAGGAGGGCTATATAGCCTCAAGGGCAGCTTTACAAATCTTATTAGACATCACTGATACAGCGGCTCGCACCACAGACACATCCGTGGTAATGCGAAGATCCTCCAAATGGTATCGGTGCCTAAAGAACTTCAGGCAAAAGTAGAAGACTTGCCCTTTGGACAAACATCTCAGACATTTCGCCAACAGATCAATGCCCACAAAACAGATGTTAGACAGGATCACAAAGAAAAAACAGTTTCTTGACACTGTCTCAATGACTTAATTACCTGCATCCTGCTCCAAAAGCCTTTTAAATCTGCACTTGAAAGGGAATCATCTGAACTGTCATTCATGCTAAAATTCGACACTCTATGTGTCAGTCTCAACAAAGACAATAACTATCTTACCCATTACAAAGATAGCTTCCCCAATTATCACCTCTAATACTATTAGCTCTCAGACATTTACCTATCCCCACCTCTAATATCATTAGCTCATAGACATTTACCTTCCTCCCCCGCCCCCCCCCCCCCCCGCATCCCCCTTCTGTTCTGAAATGTGATTTGTCCTTTTCATATGTGTTCACTTTTTTTTAATTGTATCCTTTGGTATATATGGTTGTGACTATTTTCTTCCACTATTTGATCTGAGGAAGTGGGTCTGGCCCATGAAAGCTCATCATCTAATAAACCATCTTGTTAGTCTTTAAAGTGCTACATAGTCCTGTTTTTGTTTCTTGCCCTTTGACAGACAGTCTGTTTGCTGTAAATACCGACCAAGACCTACACTCAGCAAGGACTTGAGGATGACTCTGTGGACTCTTGGTTTGTGCGCACCACCGTACCACCGTAAATGCTATATGCCCTATTACAGGCAACAACCATTTTCATACACCACAGCTAGATACAGGCAATATGAACCCCAACAACAGGGGAAACTGCGCCAGCAGAAATGATGTCTGCAGACAAGTAGGGCGCCTAACCCTCACAACAACAGGCAGCTAGTTTGATGGTCTGGTTGAGGGACTGAAGACCATTCCCCTAAAATCTCAACCTGAATTGCAGAAGCTTTTTCACTATCGTTTATGACCGTTTCAACACAGGTGGTTCGCCATCGTTGGGTCCGAGAGCTAATAACATCAGGCTACTCCATACCGCTTCTTTCTCTTTTCCCGACTTCTCCCCCACCCCCGTCCCTCTTCAGGGACCCATCTCAGGAGGCTCTCCTAATACAGGAGGCTCTGCATCTCATAAACATCAGGGCAGTAGAGAGAGTGCCCGAATAATTTCAGGGCAAAGTGTTTTAGTCTCAGTACTTTCTCACCAAGGAAAAAATCAGGGAGATGGAGACCGATCCAGGACCTTTGACGGCTCAATCGATATCTATGGAAACACATGTTCAAGATGGTGACATTAGCTTCTATCATTCCAGCCCTGAATACGGGAGATTGGTTTATATCCCTTGATTTACAGGATGCTTATTTCCACGTGACGATACATCCTGCGCACACATGCTTCCTCAGATTTGTCATAAGCACACAGCACTTCCAATACAGAGTCCTTCCGTTCGGCCTATTGTCCGCATCTAGGGTCTTTTCCAATACACTATCGGTGGTCACTGCGTATCTGCAGCATCACGGCATCATGATATTTCCATACTTGGATGATTGTGTAATCAAGGCACCCACTTACGGCCAGGCACTAAGGGCCACCAACATCACAAGGGACTCATTCGCAGCCCTAGGCCTCATAGTCAGTACTCAGAGTTCCTCTTTCACGCCCCAAAGGTCCCTCGAGTTCATTGGGGCACGACTATCTTCCCATGGCCAGATTTCACAAGATACAAGACCTCGTTCATGCAATCTCTATCAGCCCCAAAGTCTCCATACTCACATGCTTGCATCTCATGGGGCATATGGCAGCCACAACTTACATGGTACAACATGCGCGGCTCCATCTCAGATGTCTACAGCACTGGGTAGCTTCAGTCTACCACGTGGGCAACCAGGATGTTCGCAGGCTAGTGAGAGTGCCCCGATCGTGCGATGCTCCCTGGCATGGTGGACTTCCAACATGCTTATGGGCATTCCCTTCCACCATCCACAACTGACTGTACAAATTACGACAGACATGTCTCTTTTGGGGTGGGGAGCTCATTGCTCAGGAGAACATGCGCAAGAACGATGGACCGTGGCAGAACGTATCAATCTTCTGGAGCTCAGGGCAGTATTCAATGCCTCCAAAGCATTCTTACCCACAATTCGCGGCCATACGATTCAACTCCTTACCGACTATACCACCACAGTTTACTATATCAACCATCAAGATGGAGCCAGGTCGAAATCTCTTTGTGCAGAAGCCACACAGCTGTGGAACTGGTGTGTTTGCCAAGCCATCAGCATCATCGGTACATATCTGCCGGGCAAGGACAATACCATTGCCGACACCCTCAGCAGGCAGTTCTTTCCCCAGCATGAGTGGGAGCTCAACTGTGACGTAACGTGCTTTCTCTTCCAACGATGGGGGAACCCCACTGTAGACTTGTTTGCAACAACCTCAATGCAAGATGTCCAAAATACTGCTCCAGAGCAGGACTGGGACCGAAGTCCCTCGGGGACGCATTCCTGCTGGACTGGATTCGCCACCTACTCTACGCCTTTCCGCCTATTCCACTTCTCCCAAAAGTACTGGAGAAGATAGTTATGGACAGGTCCACGGTCATTCTTATAGCTCCGTTTTGGCCCACATGGACGTGGCTTCTATTTCTTCTACAATTGTCCCTACGGCCTCCATACCACTTGCCAGAACGACCCAACCTGCTGACTCAACGAGGAAGCTCCATGATACAATCCCAAATCGATAGACTACACCTATCAGTGTGGCTCCTAGCTGGTTCCATTGAGCGGAAGTCATCTGTTCTCAAGAGGTGAAACGTGTTAATGCACAGTAGACGCGACTCCACATGAACGGCTTACCTTTATAAGTGGCATCGCTTTTATTCTTGGTGCTTGGCCAATAGCCTCAACACATTGTCCATCCCTATCCATCATATCCTGGACTATGTACTGCACCTCCAGCAGTTGGGACTGGCGTTGCCCTCCATCAGGGTTCATCTCTCGGTGATCTCTGCCTTCAGACAACCGATAGAAGGTTACTCAATATTTGCTCACCCCATGACCGAACAATTTTTAAAAGGCCTTGCAAATATATACCCTCCGCACAGAAAAACCCCTGTGCTGTGGGACTTGCAGCTGGTTTTGGACACTCTAACGTACCCACCGTTTGAACCCCTAGCCACCTGTGACATGACCACACTCATAAGGAAAGTCGTCTTCCTTCTAGCTATTACATTGGCACTGTGAGTGCGTGAGCTGGCCGCTCTCTCGGTTGCCTCACCTTACACTTTGTTTATCAATTAGGAAATAATACTACGATCCCACCCTAACTTCTTACCAAAGTGAACTCGAAATTCCATGTCCATGAGCCCATAATACTTCCAACTTTCTATCCCAAACCGCATACTTCCAGCCATGAAGCCCGGTTACATACTTTAGACGTGCGTAGAGTGTTGGTGTTCTACCTTGAGAGAACACGCCCCTTCCGACAGTCACAACGGATGAACCAAGGGCCAGCCCTTGATGTTACAACATATTTCTAAACTAATTGTTAAATGCACAGCACGATGTTATTCAATACACAATAAATCAATACCTACCTTGATGAACGCTCACTCCACTAGGGCGACGGCCACATCGATGGCCTTCCTTACAGGCATCCCACTGCAAGATATCCACCGTGCAGCAACCTGGTCTTCGGAGATAACATTTGCGAAACATTATGCGATTGATGTTATCATTGGAGACTCAGCACTGGCCTCTGCAGTGCTCTCCTCAGCACAGACATCTTAGCTCCAATCCCACCACCATAGACCAGGCGACTGTTTTGTACTCACCTAGAGTGGAGCACCCATGGGGACACTGCCCGAAAAAGAAGAGGAAGTTACTTTGTGCAGTAACGACTGTTCTTCGAAGTGTGTGTCCCCATGGGTGCTCCACGACCCGCCCTCCTCTCCGCTTCAGAGTCTGTTCTTTTTGTTTCTCAGGGTGGCCTGATTAGGAGGAACTGGCGAGAGCTGGACCTAGCGCAGACTCAGAAATGGAGTGAAGGGCTTGTGACGCTGCGTGCATGAGCAGTCCGGTTGAACCATGGCTGATGAATCTCTGACCTGCGGCTCCAGGACGAGCCCGACACCTAGAGTGGAGCACCCATGGGGACACATATCTCGAAAAACAGTTGTTACTGCACAAGCTGAGTAACTTTCTCTTTTTGTATATTTGTGTTCGTTGCTGATAACTGGCTGACTTTCCTACTGGGTGCAACAGCTTGCAGCATTGCCCAGAATTTGAAGATGGGTTCTGCTTGCTTGGGGTAACTCTATAACACATACAAGAAATTAGTGATATGTATGTTTTGCATAAATCCCCTACCATGTTAAAAGCTTCTTTTGGGATACCTGCAATTTGACAAGCTGGGAGATATAGAAGGGTGTAAACTTAGCAGAAGGATATAACTATGAAAGTCGCTCAAATATGTGGCTATCATATTGTAAGTACTGTAAAATAATACCTCCCCTTAACTAAGATGATAGCAATTGAAGTTCATTAACCTAATGAAGGGGGTGGGGAAGGGCGGAAAGAGAGGCATGGGAGAGAATTAAGCATGGTGTGTGCTTGTCTGAGCAAAAGTGTAATTGCCACCCATTACTGGAAATTGAAGGAGAAAGGCAGCTGTTATACTTGAAATGATTTTTTTACCTTTTTAGTAAGTAGAATGACTTGATACATCTCCACTTACACTTTTCAGTTTGCCTTGACATAACAACATATTGTGGATGGAGTAATAAATCTAGTACCATTGATGAATTTAGGAAGAATACTAGAGCTTCTTTAGCCAGAGAAACCACTTCATTCTTAGTTAATTCTTCTCTTCCTTCCCCAATAACACTTTACTTATATTTCGCTTACTTCTGGCTGCCAAGGACAACAGACAATACATTTTTTATTATAAAATGAGCTGAAAAACTCCAGTTGTCTGAATGGGTTCTTTGCCTGAATACAGTAGTTTCTTGTTGATTCTGTTAGCTGTGGAACTGTGGTATTACAGGTTCCCTCAACACTGGGTTTGCATAGCTGCACTTGAAGTTTTAAAAAGCTTCATTTTAGTTTTCAAATATTTGTTCTTTTATGGTGCCCACTGGCATTCTCGCAGAAGAATTTAAAACATAAAATGAAGCTTTTAAAGCCCTGCCTAGAGCTGCAGTAGGCGCCGCCTCAGATTATGATGGCCCCAATGTTCTAAAAATAAAGTTAAATTTAAAAATGATGAAAAGCAACATGCAGCAGGACACATGCTTTTTAGGTATTTGGAGGCCTTGTTAGTTAGCTGTCTCCCAGTGCACCCGTGGCATGGCCTTTCATATGAAAAAAACATGAAACTAGGCGAGTTCTTCTCATCATTGTATACCTCATAAATTTTTTATCTTACATGTATTGCTGCACATTGCACTTTGTCTTGCTCCAGGAAAGCAATTAAAACCTCTTTCTCTGGAAGTTTTTACCCCATGTAGTACTACATTATGACTTTACAAGATAGCCAGATTTATTTGCCTTACCATATTTTTGAAGGTTTGGGTATTGAAAGTCTTTCCTTCTCATCCTTCACCTTGTTCTCCTCAATACAATAAGGGAGGGGGGAAATGATTGCAGTATGACACATGAAGAATAGACAACTTGCCTGGACCCTGGTTTCTGGTTTATAAACCAAATCCTATAACATTAATTGAAAAGTTCCAAGAATTTGTAAAACCTGTCAAGTGTAAACCTTAATTTATGGTTTTGCATCTCAATTTTGCACGAGTTGTACTTCAGCTTAGTTTGTTTGAATAGAAACTTGGGAGCAGACCCTAAGCTGGGATAAATTTTTCAGCTATGTTGAAGTCAGTCAAATTAAGACAGATTATCCCATCTGATGATCTGCCTTTTGGAGCACAAACAATGGTAGGACTAACCTGGAAACCTATATGAATCTCTGCAATGTAAGCCATAGTTCTTGAACTGACACCACATGAATCATACAGTAACTTTCATTTTGTACTGGCATCTTGTTATATTTGTAATCTTCCTCCACTGATTCTATGTGCTTTGGATTTTGTTTGGGTTGGGCTAGGAAAACTTCTGAAGTAAGTTGCATGTTTGTTTGATCTTGCAATGCTGTTATGTTTGGGTTGAATGGAATTAAAGAAAATAACTTGGAAAACTTTTTAGTTATGATAAAAATTTCATAAAAAGCTTGCTTTCACAAAATCTGAGGATTTTTATTGACTTTTATTCAAAATGTACAAAAGAAACTTGTTTGAAAAGATACTTCAAAATGTCTCTGAACAAGAATAGATGAAAGCCTGGTTTTGATTAGCCATAAATATAGAATATATTTCTGCGTATTGCAAATATGTTCAGAAAGTTGCTAATATGTACTAGGATTCATACAGTACATTTATAATGAATTGATGTTCCAGTTCCATAATAAATTTCATAGTGAATTAATGCTCCAGTTCCATAATTTTCATAGCACGCCCATTTGTGATAAGCAATTAAACAGTCCCTCAGTAAAAACATGGGCTGCTTTTTAGCTTGGCTTTTCTACCTATTCATTAAAAATACCTTTCTTGTATCAAAGTATTCCTGTGTAAACCTCCATTATATTAATTGAATAATTTGCTGTATTTTCCCTGGTTCCCTGGTTCCTTTCATGTCTTGCAGATCCCTTTGAATGGTTATGAATAATTGTACAATATATTACCCTATGTTAATTTAAGGATACTGAAAAGAAGGGGGAGAGATGGTAAGATGCATGGCATAATATACATCACTTCGGGATGTGGCAGAAAGAATGCAGCATTTACAACAAATTCAAAATGGTGACTTTTCTCTTTGTTCGGCTACTTGTCAGTCAAGGCGCTGACATATCCACCTATCACTGTGTGTGTGTGGGGAGGGAAGGGAGACATGCTGGCTCACCTACTTTAATATTACTTCAGAGCAACAATCTCAAAGAAAGTGGAGTTTCAAATGAGAGTGGGTCCTTTTCCTTTGTTTTTTTGACCTTAGTAAATAGTACTGCACATCTTACCTATTACAAAATATTGTTTCCTCTGATTCACAGACACAATTCATTACAGGTTAGATCTTGGACACGTTTCTCCACCTCATCATTGATTTGAAATGTCTCCAGGGTAAAAGAAGACCACGTCCATGTGTTGCATTAGATAATTCCTATTATCAAAACTCTGTGTTCAATCTAAAATGACCTTTTCTTGTATTTATTGTCAGGCTGGCTTTACAACGCATTAAACTGAAGCTTTTGTGCTGCGACTGAAAAGCATGTTGTTCTGCAGAGAATGATGCTCTTCAGTTTGTTTGCTATGTACAACCCGTTTTACAGACAGCTGGCTGCTTGGTCCAGGGTGTGGGGTTTTGTTTTTTTGTTTTTTGGTACAGACTTCCCAGTCTTTCAGTCTTCGCTGTTTGTTACTAAGTCAGCTGCAAAGTAAAAGCCTTTGTGCTGAAATTCTGGCCATAAAGAAGGATGGACAAGTGATTATGCTAAATAAAAGTATGTCCATGAAAAGAGCATGGGCACTGCATCGTTACCTTGTCAGCTGTTGGAAAAAAAGATACTGTCTTGCTTCTGGTACTTTTACTTGAGATTTTTGAAGAATAAACAAACTCGCTCATCCAGAGCTTGTTTTGTATGTCTATTTCAGTGCCAATGTACATTTCTTTGTTCTTTTTCCTTACAAGTGATGACGGCCATTGTAGTATATTGAATTGGCTTGAAACTCTTTTCTGAATCTGTATCCTTCCTATACTGTCAAACATGGCTTCAGATACAAACAAGGCTATCCCTCTCTACATGGAGCTGCTCTTTGAATGTCCTCTGTGAAGTCCCCTGTTTTTCCCTCTCTAAGCACTGTTCTTTGGAGGGATTCTTTTGGTTAGGACCTGTTGCTCATTCTTCTGCCTGCCCAATGGCATATCTACCAGGACAGGTACTCTGGCATCATTCTTTGTGTCCCAAATATGTTCTTCTTTTCCACATAACTTTGGATAGAAAAAGTTGTTGTTTTCTCTGACAGATATCTGCATTCATTGTAAATTAATTTTGATTACTATCTCTTATTTTCCTGAGACACTTATTCTTCAATACCTTGAGACACCTATCTATAGTTTTGATAGATTTCCAACTTTCACATCCATCTAAGATGCAAGATACAAGCAACAGTTAAATTGAAGAGTTATAATTTGGTCTGCAGATTGTAGATTTTCAAATACCAAATCTTGCTGCTGCTGCCTTGCCACTTTGTGATGTTATTTCCTTCTGGACATCTTCATTGGTTTGTATTTACTGCCATAGTATGCAAATTGATTGCCGCTTGTATTCCTTTCCTATTCTAGTGTAATGCTTTAGTCAGGAATTCCTGAGGTTTTCATTAGATTTATTTTTTATAACTAATTATTAATCCTGTCTTGTTTGCAATTCTGGACAGTCTATGGTCTTTGCTTGTACTTCAGTTGAGCTGTCACTTAGAAAAGCTGTTGTTAGAAATATGAAATTTTTTAGCATACTATTATTAAGCCATCCAATGCTTGTGCTGTATCCATCTACTTTTTTTTATTCCTCATAATGAATTAAATATCGGTATCAAACTGGACAGATGAGAGAATACATCCTTGTTTGACCCCAGAATCTATCAAAACATTCACTCAAGTCTATATTGATATACAGTACCTTGACATAAAGCCTTGATTATAATTATTTTGTTAACATACCATAATACTTATAAATGTTTGAGTGAATCACAGTGGTACCTTTCAAATGCCTTCTTGAAGTCTATTAAAGATTGAGGAAAAGTTTTTGCTATTCAATGCTCTCTCTAATGACTATTCTTAGGTGAAAATGTTGTGGACACACAAGCTCTAGGACTAAATACAACCTTTTCTTCCCTTAACTTTGCCTCAGCCACTTCCTTTATGGTATTAAAGACAATACTGCAAATTACATTTTTTGTTTTGGGGGAAGGTATCTGGCCGTATACAAACATTGGCTTCTTATGTCAAGGCTTTTTAGTGTTTAAGTTGTTTGGGTTGCAAATACATTCATAACAAGGGGCTGCACCCCCTACTCCCTACACTTGCCAACCCCCCTCTCTCTTGGGGTAGGCAGCCCCGGCTCTTCCCTTCCCCCCCCCCCCCCCCCCCAGCCAACAAGGCAGTGCAGAAGCCCTGCCAGCCCAGACTCTACCCCTCCCCCTGCTTCGGCAGCCCTGGATCTCTCCCTTAACTGCTAGGGGTGGGGGCAGGCCGAGGGGATTTGGCTGGGCCAAGGATGCAGTGTGACGGGCTTGCCTCCTCCCAGAGCACTTGGGGGTAGGGAGAGACTGCACAGCACCTGCCCTCCGAGCATCGTGGAGAGGGAGGGAGGAGGCAGGGTGATGTGATGATGTCACTCTGTCGTCCCAGCACGAAAAGTATTTTATTTATAGAGGGAAATCATACATTTTAAATGGTTAGTTTTTGTTGTAATTTAGAAGCTGTCTCTTTCAACTAAAAATGTACATTGGTATAAAAATTAAGATGCACTGACATGTTTCACTTGGCCAAAAACTTTTGTAAAACATACACTAATATTTCCATGATTAATGTTTCTAAGATCTATATTAAATATTTGTTTTAATGGACAAGAACTAGACAGCTAAATGTAGTGAAAACAGGAGTAACCTGTTTACATTCCTCTCTGAAGTAAACAAGAAGCATAAGTAGTGAGAACTAATTTTTAAAATATTTTTGTTAAAATGGGATTACTTCAGTAGGCTACTGATGGAGTCTAGTGGCTCAGATTCATAAATTGCTTTTATAATTGGACACTGTTTTCTGTATTATAGGATAACATTTGTTTATTACAGATGTAGAGTTTGTTTTTTCATTCTTTAATGGGATCAACAATCAGTCCCTTAGTGTAAAGAAAATTATTGTTCTTTAAATCTTATATTTTCTGTTAGCAGATGAGAGTTCTTCCATTCCTACAATGGTCGTGCATGTTTTCAGATATGTTGTGTATATATTTTTCACTTTTCCCATTTTTATCCATTATCAGTGAATACAGCATGGACATAACTAGCTTATCACATGCATTTAGTGTTAGCTGAGGATGATGTATTTAGATTTTTGTGACTGGAAATTATTCAAGCAACCAACTCATCTACCCCTAGATGGTAGACTGGGGAACATCCCATGGATGCAGCACATCTGTAAATATTCAATAAGTAGTCACAGACCAACTGGCAGCATCTCTTGGTAAAGCTGATTCAATGGATGTGCTCATGTTCACTGACCCCAAATAGGGAAGTGGCAAGAAAGAAGAAAGAACTCAGGCTATGTCTACATACCAGGTTATTTCAAAATAAATAATTTTGAAATAATAACTCCAGAAATAACTATTTCAAAATTGCACATCCATACTACAGAGAAGCCTCAAAATTAGTTCGAGACAGGCTCACTTAATGTGGACATGCTCTTTAAGATTTAAAGAATCTTAAAGATTAAAAAATTTGGTTTTTAAAAGATCAACCGTTTGTTGCCATTGAAATACGATTTTAGTAAGCCACAGTGGTATTAGTGTAGAAAAGATATGGTGGCTTTTTATTTTAAAAAAATCCTATTGGGTGAGTTCCTATATTTAGGTTACCTAAAAATGCTTGTAATTTTTTGGAAGAGCTCAGGTATTTCTTTGGTTTGGAAAAGGATTAAAGAATTGAAAGTTAGTCCTGAGGTTAGGAAAGTATATTTTTGCTGATCTCTGAAAAATTCATTGATATTTGGCAGGGTTATAAGATACTGAAAATCACAGTTGCACATGTGTGTTTAACATGGTACAGCCTGTTAAATGGTGTTCTGCCAAGGAATCCCCATCAGCTGCATTGGCACTGTGTCATGCTGCCCAGTGTCTGAATTAGAGATGTAATAGTATAGTCGATTAACCAATAAGCAAAAGCTTTTGACTAATGCTATAGACTATACACATTCTCTCTCCCTGCGCAACCCCCCCCCCCCACCCGACAGTAAATTTTTTAGCAGGCTGGCCAGCAGCCCAGCTCAGTACCGGCTTGCACAGGGTCCTGGACCTATCCCCACTGTGGCTCTGGATTTAAAGTGTATTAGGAGCCAGGCAGCCCAGCTCAGTTCTGGCTCATACTGGGTCCAGGAGCTCAGACCCCTTCTCCCCCCACCCTCCCCAGATAGGGGCTGCCCGAGGACTATAGACTAGTCAACTAACCAATAAGAATTCATGAGGTTAATTGACTATTCAAGTAACCGATATTTAACATCCCTAGTCTGAATGCACTAGTCACGAGGCTTGCTCAAGTCAGAGGAAAGGCTGAGGTTAGTTAACAGGTGATAACCCAGCCTCTCCACAACATTTTTTCTAGAGAGGAGTCAAGTTAACATTTCTCAGTTTGGCTGTTGAAGGACAACCTGCTCTCCCCAGACCTCTTTTGAGATGAAAGACAAAGGCAGGGGTCTGGTGAGGTGAGGGGGGACAGCTTTTTTAAATGTAATTAAAGAATGGGTAAATTTGCAAAAGCATCTAAATGACTTAGGCTCTGAAATGCCAGTCCCTTTTGAATCACTTAGGCACTTTAGAAAATTTTATCTTACAGCTGTCATTCAACTTCTGTATGATTGTACAACCTAAATAGCATTGTTTTAACACATCTTTTTGGATAATTAATAGGAATGTAAAAGCTCCATGTGTTTAAGGCTCTTAAAATAATCTTAATTTTGTATTTTTGAATTACACAATGTATAACATTGTAACTTGAAAATTAAATTAACATGTGTCCACCCTACTTTAGTCATGTTTTCAAAAAAAAAATTAATCTGTAAAATGACTTCCTTATTCACTTCTACAGCTGCATGTTCAAAAATATAAAAATATGACAAGATCCTTTATGTTGGTATATAAGAATCTGTATTGAATTGACATTTATTTGGCATTGTAAAGTTGATTCGAGAATGAATAAGGAAATTATGTTACAAAAGCAGGTAGAGAATTGAAAATCAACTGCTACATAAACACATATGAGAACGAATCCTACTTTACATCAGAGATGTACTCCAGAAAATGTCATTTCTAAACTTCATTTTGTAAATGTAATTTTAAATGGGACCCTTCAATATTGCTCCTCTGTCTCTTGGTGTGCATAGTTGTAATTTCTTATTTCCACCTCTAATAAGTTCTGCATTGTCTGCTCCATTCCAATTATTTTTCTCTCAGTCGTTTCCCCCCCCCCTCCACCCCCCCGCCTTGAAGCTCTGTTAAAACCAGAGGAAGCTCCCTTGTAATGACACTCTTACTGTTTTTTAAAATGGAGATCATTCAATACAGACAGTGGCCTTGTGGAAATCCTACCTATTGAAAATGAAAAATTAACAAGTTGGTACACAAGTTAATCTGCTCTTTAGAAAGGAGATCTGCATCTGGGCAGGTTTCAGCTTTTTGGTGATGTGAAATACATACTTTGACACATAAAATAAGTGCTCTGAGCTTTCCAACAACAAATTAAAACAGAACAAAACTAGAGTTACAAACTTTCTACTCCCACAAAACCAAACACCCCTGCCCTTACCTTGCTCCCACCCCTATAGCTGGGGGTGCAGTCTCTGCGGTCGGGCTGGGGATGAGGGGTTTGGGGTGTATGTGGGTGCTCTAAGCTGCAAACGACAGATTCAGAGGATGGGAGGGGGATCAGGAGTTGGGGCAAGGCGTGAGGCTTAGAGGTGAAGGCTCCAGGTGGCACTAACCTTAACAGCTCCCAGAAGCATCAGCATGTCTCCTCTCTGACTTCTATGCAGAGGTGCAGCCAGTCCACACACTATCCACAGGTGGTGCCTTCACAGCTTCTGTTGGCTGCTGTTCCCAGCGAATGGAAGCTGCAGAGCTGGTGCATGGGGCAATGGCAGCATGCAGAGCCCACTAGCTGCCCCTATGAATAGGAGCCTGGGGGAGGACATGACGCTGCTTTTGGGAACCATCTGGAGCTTCGCCAAGGAGCCCTTCTGCATCACTGACTAGACTTTTAACAGTGTGATTGGTGGTGCTGACCAGAGCCACCAAGGTCCCTTTTTGATTGGACACCTGGCAGCTTTAAACAGTATGTAGATTCTCCTGCTGTGCTTCTTCCTCTGATGTCTCTCTAAAATTTAGAGTCTAAAGAACTTCAGGAACTCTTTTGTTAGCCTAAAAAGGAAGGAAAGAATTCTGGAGCTTACCTGAAGCAGCCAAGTTAAAAATGGCTAAAAATGGGGTCTCGTTTAAAAAAAATCCAACCAATTTCCTCAATTCTGATGTGTAGTGTAATGAAGATGCCATACCATCTCTCCATAGATTAGTTGGTGAGGTATTTTCCTCTTAAAGTGGGAAACAAACAATTGTTTAAAACAATAAAACAAACAACATGAAAATCCATCTATCATATTTTTTTCATGTGCAAATAACATGTTCTAGGTCTTAACATACCTCTGTAAGTAACAAATATGTCCTCAAATGTAGCTTAAGTTGGATATCAGGTTCACTGCATTTGTGTGATGTGGGGAAATGGATTTGAACATTTGTGGCTGGTTATATTGTATCCTGAATCTGATAGTGATTACCGCTTATGTACATGTGTCTTTAAACAAAAATTTAAGGAGGAGCAATATGAGTTTCTCTTTTGCTATTTAGCAGAAACTTTCTCAAACTCCATGAAATAGTTTCCCTGAAGTAATTACATAACTGAACAGTCTTGTGACCTCAGGTTAATCCACATGGATCATTCTGAAGGTAGAAATGGAGTGATTGATGGATAATGGAACTTCCATCACACAGGAAAAGTCCCATTCCTAATGAAGCATTCTAAAATCTGCACTGAAATCTAAATTTTCAAGTCCCAGGGTCTTATTTCTTAATAACAGAGGCAGCAGCTACCAAACTAGTTAGTGAGAAATAGTGGATTTTTAAAGGTGAGAAAACATACTTAGAATGCACACTGGCTCCTTAAATTAGCACTGTCTATGCTAGAGATGAAATTGTGGATTGCAGATGATTTGTCCAAAGTTTGTTGTATAGATAGATATGTATCTAATACTGAAAGGAGGATTCAGATTTTAAAGCTTGTGAAGCACATGATGAAAGAATTAATTATTTAATTCATAATCTGAGAGAAATAAAGTGTGAATTAAGAACATTTTATTTCTTTCATATTTATATATGTTTATACATTCACACACTTGCTCTTAACAGTGTGAGCTGATGTAGGTGTAGGAAAGAAGCATCATGGCATCTTTCTGTGGGCACTTTATAGCCTCCGTAAGTGAAAGTGGCACTATCTCACTCACTGTATTTAGTTTGGGTACCAACACTTCTCCCCTCTCCACACACATTTTAAATAATGATTAGTCTATTTAGACTATAATTTAAATCTGGTTTCATCATTTAAACATTAAGAATCAGTGGTTTAGATTTTAATTGCTGTTTCCCCATCCCTTGCTTCTACTTCTTAGGTGAAAATACTACAGGCCATTGTGTAAATTAAATGGGCAGCACACAAGAAATGTTATAGGGCAGGGGTTCTCTGTTTGTACAGTATCCAGCACAATGCTAGGATACTGTCACATAGTCTGCTTTCACCCTAAAGAAGAAAAATGTTGTAATTTTTATTTCTTGCTGAAATTTAAAATGTTGTTGACATTGTTCATTGGCATTTCAAATTTCACAAAATTTGACAATCGGTACTGTCTCACCTAAGATAAACCTTCCCCTTTAGGAAGGCTTTGTGTCAGAGGGACTGGCTCATACCCATCTGTTTTGTTTTGCTGGCACCATGTACACAAGCCCTTAGTGAGCTCTGTGCACTTTTATCAAAAGGATGACATATATTTTTAAACTCCAGCAGTAGCAAAGTAACCAGCCCTTCATATTTATCACAACGTGCATTGCAAGATTAATAATCGGCACTTGTCGTGCTTAATGTTGCTGACACAAATATGTCTGAAGACAGACTGTTCCTTAAAACAATAGTCCTACTCAGGTGTTTTTCATTTCTTCAGTTTCTCAGACTAGTGTAGCATTATTCACATTTTAAAGTGCTGGGTTTCATGACTGTGATGATAGCAATTGTTTCCAGAGGAGAAAATATTCTGCAAATTATATGTAAATGTTTTTACTTGGCTAGATTTCTTTTGTATCTCTGCTGAGTATTTTAATCTACACAAGAATGAAGGTTCCTGTGAATGCATACGGCATATTTCTTTATTTAATTTCCACTTAATTTATACAGGATTCTAACAGGCAAAAGGGTCATTTTGTCATAATGTAAATACTACTTACAAATAAAATAATCAAAAACACTATAGCTCTGGGAGTTAATGTGCTATTTCTAATACTGTATCTAGAGTGTGCTTTCTAGTTGGACAAAGCAAAACAGTATTCCTTGGCTAAGGAGACTCTGTTGTGACTCCCTAAAGTTGAAAGAGTTGCAGACTGCATCAGTACAGGCAGTCCCCGGGTTATGTACAAGATAGGGACTGTAGGTTTGTTCTTAAGTTGAATTTGTATGTAAGTTGGAACTGGTACATATTGTAGGGGAAACTCTAGCCAAACATTTCTCCAGAGCTCAGTTTTATTCTCTCACACCTCACTTCCCTCACTCCTTTATTCTCAAGCTGAGGTGTCTGCTGAGAAAAGCCGCTCCGCGTCTTCCTGGTCTGCTGGGGGGGGGGGGAGGGGGGAGGGCGCTAGCTTCGCGTCTCCCTGGTCTGCTGGGGGGAAGCAGCGAGTGCAGGGTTGCCTCACCCCGTTTGTAAGTAGGGATCCGATGTAAGTCGGATCCATGTAACCCGGGGACTGCCTGTACTACTTCTTTCTAGTGGGGGTGGTATAGTTTATTTTACACACTTGCCACTGGGCTGGTTTGTTAGCTAATTTAGTTTGGGTGGTGTTGTTGTTTTTGACTTAGGTCTAGTTTTGTTGTAATGGATCATACTTACTATTTAAGCTGGTCTATCTTGCACTGTTAACGTGATTTTTAGTGATGATGAACAACTTGTAATATATAATCTTGTGGAACTGTTAATTTCATTCTTTACAACTTAGCTAATTATGGCGTGCTAATCTTTTTCTTGTTTTTGTTGTGATTACATAGGTGAATGGTAACTTTTTAGCTTCTGTTATTGGTCTTTCTAATGCTACTCTTTTCTCTTTATTTTTCATTGACTATACAATCTATATTTTTTTCTCTTTGCTTATAGGAGGGCTTTTAGTTTGGTTGCTGCTTGGGTTTTATATCTGGCTATCGGCTTGTATGTTCATTTACATTTAATAAAACTGTATCTAATACTAGGTGTTAACCTTTAAAGGTGCTATTTTTAGTTGCTATTTTTAAATGTTTTAAGATATCAATTTTCTTTTTTACTACTTTGTTGGATTGAGGATGGTATGGGAGATTTAAATGCTATGTTATGCCTTTTTCTATGGACTATTGTTCTAATTTTTTACTTCTAAATGGTGGGCTTCTATCTGACTGTATTATTTGTGGGCGTCTTTAAGCTGCTATTATTTTTTCTAAGGCTTTTAGTATGTGTTTTGCTTTTGTTTTTTTTAAAAGGAATTACTATAGTACTCTGATTTCTTAAATCTACTACAACTACTCCCTTTGGGTATTGTTTAGCACTTGGTATTGGTCTTCTTATAAATCTATTTGCTAATGGTTTCCTGGTTTATAATATTCTGGGTTATATGCTTTATTAGGCATATTTTAGCTGATTTATACATTTAGTATTGTGACAAATTTTACAGGCTTTATGTATTTTTTCATGTTCTTTTATTTTAATTCTTGATTCTCTTCCTGTATATTGTTTTATCTATTCTCTTTCTTTTTGTATCTTAAAGTGGCTTGTGTATTCATGTAAGTATTTTATGAATGGATTTACATCTTCTTTTTCTTTGTTTTTTTCTACTAACACTTTAAATTCTTGCAATTCTTTATCTAGTTGTTTGTGGTTAGTATTGTATCTTTCTTTATGGCTAGAGATATGTTTTACTGATGTACCACTTACGTGATTTCTAATGATGGTCTATATTTCTCTCCACCCTGCATGTGTTTCAATGTCTGTGTTCTTTTTTAACAGTGTTTTTATACCATACATACTATCTATGCTTAATTTTTATGGTGACTTTCTTGTGTATGTTGTAATCTTATTCTAACTTTTTCTACTTCTGCTTCTTGGGCATTCACGTTTTCTTTTAACACAATAAAGAACTTGTTTTCACATTTGGTATATTAATATCTTGCTTTTGTTTTTCCCCCTTTCATGCTTTTATCTGTTAATATTTAGGGTGTTTCTGTTATTCTTGGTGTAGCTTTTGGGGCTTCTTAGGGTATTACATTTTTTCTTAGTTTAACATTTGACTAACTAACTAGCTAGCTATAATATAGGCAGTCCCCGGGTTACGTACAAAATAGGGACTGTAGGTTTGTTCTTAAGTTGAATCTGTATGTAAGTCAGAACTGGAGTCCAGATTTAGCCGCTGCTGAAACTGATCAGTTTCAACAGCGGCTGAATCTGGATGCCAGTTCTGACTTACATACAGATTCAACTTAAGAACCACAGGCGTCCCCAAGTCAGCTGCTGCTGAAACTGATCAGCGGCTGATTCCAGGAAGCCCGGGGCAGGGGCTTCCTGTAGTCAGCCACTGGTCAGTTTCAGCAGCGGCTTAATTGGGGACGCCTGGGGCAGAGCAGCTGGGGTGCTGTTGGGTTGGTCCAGTAGCGCCGCCGCTCCTCGGCGCTACTGGACAAACCCAGCAGCACCCTAGCTGCTCTGCCCCAGGCGTCCTGATTCAGCCGCTGCTGAAACTGACCAGCAGTGGCTGAATCAGGACGCCTGGGGCAGAGCAGCTGGGGTGCTGCCTGGTTGGTCCAGTAGCACCCAGAGTGGCGCTACAGGACTAACCGGCAGCGCCCCAGCTGCTGTACCACAGGCATCTGGAGCAAAGCTGCGGAGCACGGGGGCAACGGGACAGCCCAGACGCGCTGTGGCTGTCCTGCTGCCCTCGGGCTCCGTGGCTTTGCTCTGCTTTGCTCCCCGTCCCCCTGGTCTACAGACCAGGGGGACGGGGAGCAAAGCGGCGGAACACGCGGGCAGCGGACAGCCCAGACGCGTCTGGGCTGTCCGCTGCCCGTGTGCTCCGCGGCTTTGCTCTGCTTTGCTCCCTGTCCCCCTGGGCTGCTTTGCTCCCCGTCCCCGCCGCTGCCCGCGTGTTCCGCCGCTTTGCTCCCCGTCCCCCTGGTCTGCAGACCAGGGGGACGGGGAGCAAAGCAGAGCAAAGCTGCGGAGCACGCGGGCAGCGGACAGCCCAGACGCGTCTGGGCTGTCCGCTGCCTGCGTGTTCTGCCACTTTGCTTTCTCTCCCTGGTCTGCTGGAGACCAGGGAGAAGGAGGGCCCCATTCTTAACTGCGGATCTGACATAAGTCGGATCCGCGTAACTCGGGGACTGCCTGTATTGTAGAAAACTTTTTTGGGAGCTCTCATTTGTTTAACTGGTATCTCTTCCTTCTCCTCCACATTCATTTCAGGTGACAACGAATACTCTTGTATCTTGCTCAATTTTGCCTCTTGCCCTTTTGTTTTCTGCCTCTTGAATTTGGCCATTTCAGAGCTTGTAAAGATTTGATAATGGCAGTTTTCTTTGCTTCTGTTAGAATTCTTTAAATAAATGTTAAGCTTCAAGTCTCTATAAAGTGACTAATGCTTTTGTTTGCCTGTATTTTCACATGTCCAATGTGAACCTCCCTAAAGATGCCTGATTTTTCAGAGAGTAGGGTCTCAGTAACTTTGAAATTGGACTTCTTCTTTAAGGTTTCTCAAGGTGGACATTCAGTCATAATTAATAGTGTGTGTACAATATACACTAGTCTTTATGATGGTAGAGTGCCTAGGTCCACATGTAAATGTTTTCCCATGCCCCTGACCCCCATTAACCATGCCCCTGACCCCTGTTAACCAGGCCTCTGGAGGTAACACGCTCGGGGCAAAATGGACACATGACCAGAAGTAAAAGGTGTCATGTCACCCCTCTCGAAGGACTTTTCCCACCATCCTCCTACCAACAGGGATTAGTTTGGCCCCCACTGAACCCCCGTCATGCAACTATCTTGCAATTGCATTAAACCACTGTGTGTGACATTAACTCGGGGGCAGAGAAGCTCAGGGAAGTGTTCCCTCTAAAGCTATGTCTACACTTGCGGCTTCTTGCACAAGTACAGGAGTTCTTGCTCAAGAACCCACAGAGCATCCACACTGCCCGCCTGCTCTTGCGCAAGGAAATTTACAGTACGGCGTGGTAAGAGAGGGCGTCTTGCACAAGAACTACGCTCTTTTCTAACAGGTGTAAGCTCTTTTGTGCAAGAAACCCCTTGCTAAAATGGCTGTAGGAGCTTTCTTGTGCAAGAGAGCCTCCACACTGCCGTGGATGCTCTTGCACAAAAGCACAGCTCACACATGGCAGTTTGGACGTGTTCTTGCGCAAGAAGCCGCCTGTGTAGACATAGCTTAAGAGTTTCCTCCCATGAGCAAAATGGATTTTGTGTTGGGCACCAGTACTGAGTTCATGTGGCTTGTTTGGATGAGCCACTGTTGCACCCAAGATTTTAATAAATATTTTATAAACCTTTACCTTTTCTCTCTGTTGCCATCTCTCCTCCCCTTGCTCCATCAGCTCCCCTGGTGCCTGCTGCCCCACAACTCCTCACCCTCCTCTGCTGTCCTGACTCCTGCCCTTCTCACTGCCCTCAGCCCTCCTGCGACCTTCCCCCCTCCGTTAGCCCTTCTCTCCCCCCTGTGCCCACTCCTCCAGTAGCCCCACTCTGATCATATGAGCTACCCCTCCTCATCCCCTCTTCTAGCACCTCCCTCTACACACCTGCCCTGCCTCTCTCCTCTGGTGCTGGTCCCTCCTCTGCAGGTGTCTGCCCTTCTGCTTCACCCCCAGAATCCCCTGGTTACCTGTACCTTCCCTTATCCCTTCACCCTCCTGTTGCTTCCCCCTTTCCTTACTGCCCCTGTTCCCTTTGCCCTCTTTTTTCCTGATGCCTACTCCCTCACCACTCTCTGCTCCCATTCCCCACAGTGCCCTCACACATGACTTGCTCCATCTCCACCTTTCTCATGGCCATCCCTTCTTTCAAGCCTTCTCTCAGCACCTCCCTCTCCCCCCTCAAACCCTCAATGCCCTTACTCTCTCCTCTCCCAGCATCACCCTGTCCCCCCTCCCAGTGACACCTCCCCTCCTGCCCTTTCCCTCATTATCTGCAAATGGCCCCCTGGCATTTGTCTTTCCTCCACCCTGTCCCTTGTGCCTTCCCCTTTCTTCCACCTCCCCTTTCCCTTCCCCCTGCGCACAAGCCTCTTGCTCTCTCACCCCCTCCCCTATTTTTCCACTCCGCCTCCGCACAAGCCCCTTCCTCTCCAACCTATTCCCCCTAATTTTCCCCTTCCCCTTCCCCTCTCCTCTCTTCCCCTCCTCTCCCTTCTGCCATCCACTTTGTGGGGCCGGAGTCTGCACTTGGGCCCCAGAAGTCCCCAGACTCGGAACCCAGAGCTAGGCTGCGTGGCGCAACGCTGCGCCAAGCAGTTTTAAAGTCCCGAGCTGCGACGTCATGTCATGCCCAGGCGTCTCCCCGCTCACCTGTAAATGCCGCACATGGCAGCAGCAGCGGCAGCAGCAGCGGCAGCAGCAGCAGCAGTGTGCGCCAGCAAGTGGGAGCCGGACTGAAAGCTGCGCACGGCAGGAACAGTCCGGGGCCGGGGGGGATGCTCTGGGGCCGGGGTGGGAGGATGCGTGGGGAGGCCAGCAGATGGGGGCTGGGGCCCGCTCCAGGCAGGGTTGGGGGAGAGATCCAGCTCCAAATATTGGTGGAGCAGGGCCCCCGGCTCTGAATATTGCTGGAGCATGGGCACCACGAGCCCATATAACTCGCCACCCATGCTTCCATGGTTGATATCCTTAAGTTGATTTTGATGGTTCAACTAAAAATAAATGAAAAGAAGGAAACAGGGAGGGAGAGTCCAGACTAGACCCTCCCACTTTTGAGTCTTGTGTAGATGATAGTGTTAGGTTCAGTAAATAAGATTGCTTTTATTGTTGTTTTGTTATTTTGTAAATGCACTGGCACAAACTCTCAAACAAGAGCCATTGTTCAACATGATTAGTGAAAATAACAACCAACAAAATAAAACTAATACCAAAATTACAAATTGATTTTTGTTTAGCATCCCCAATATCTATCTAATGGCTAAGCCTCGTTATGTAGATATTGTACCTCTGTTGTTTGTTTCTTCATGTTGAGGCTGGAAAGTATTTAGTAGCTATAAATATCAAAATGCAATGATAAAATCTGATTTTTTTCCTCCCAGAAATTGCCCTTGTGTAAGTGCTCACAGATGAGTTAAGGACTATTTCTTTTTTTGTCTCTGAGGACCTTTAACTAGAATATATGCAGGGCTTCCTGGTGCTTAGCTCCTTATAAATGTATTCTTGTCAGGGCTAGTCACATATCAACTCTGCAGAGTGAAATATGAAAATGAAAATAGAATCTGGTACTGGCACATGTTTTCTGAAAGCCCTGAAAGAGACATTCCTAGCAATAAGCAAGAGCAAAAAGAGGGTAGACTAAGATAGGATATTGTGCCTGGCCTTTGCTGCACCTAACTTATACCTATCATTACAGGGATGCTATAAAGCTGTGCAAATGGAAGTAATAAAAGGAATGATTTTGTTACTTTCCCTGGTCTTGCCTGCCAATCACTGATAAAAAAAAATAAAAAGGAGAAAATATATGATGACCTGAACAGAGAGGATTGAGCAAGTGGAGGAAAAGGTTGTGATTGATTTGACCTTGGACACATTAGAAAATCAAGCTGAATACAAGACCATTATAATGTCACCGTATATCCTAGCCTATACTTGTGGACAGTTAAAAAACCAGTAGGCTGAAGCACTATTAGAAAACAAGAAAACATACATAAACTAGAAGTATTATACAGTAAAACTCCTCCATTAGTCCGGCATCCAATGCTCCGGGACTCCTGATGGTCTGGCACCATCAGGAACCCGGAAGTGCTGGGGCAGCCGGACAGGCTTCCCCCATTCAGCTGCTGCTGAAACTGACCAGCAGCTGAATCGGGAAGCCGGGAGCAGAGCAGCTGGGGTGCTGCTGGGTTGGTCTCATAGCACCGCCCCTCGGCGCTGCGGGACCAACCAGGCAGGACCCCAGCTGCTCTGCCCCAGGGGTCCCCAAGTCAGCCGCTGCTGAAACAGATCAGCGGTTGATTCCAGGAAGCCCCGGGCAGAGCAGCTCTACCCCAGGCTTCCTGCTGGGTTGGTCCTGCAACGCCGTCCTTTGGCGCTGTGGGACCAACCCGGCAGCACTCCAGCTGCTCTGCCCCAGGCGTCCCCAAGAGCAGCTGGAGTGCTGCTGGGCTGGTGCCGTAGCGCCGCCCCTCGGCGCTGTGGGACCAACCCGGCAGCACCCCAGCTGCTCTATTGCAGACATCCTCGATTCAGCTGCTGCTGAAACTGACCAGCAGCGGCTGAATCAGGGATGCCTGGGGCAGAGCGGGACTATCGTAAGGGGGGCTATGAGAGGTCTGGGGTGGCATCCCCTCCCACCCCACTCCAGACCCCTCATAGCCCCCGCTTCTGATAGTCCGGCATATCTGATAATCCGGCACCCCCTGGGTCCTAAAGGTGCCGGATTATCGGAAGTTTACTGTATACAGAAAACTAAGTGCTCTAAAATTATGTATTACCCCTCCCCACAGATTTTAAAGGACAGTGTTGGATAATTTTAGGCCCTTCATTTATATGTTTTAAAAGAAGGAAAGAGGGAGGGATTTAGAAAACCTAATAGAGTAGAAATAGTTTGTTTTATTTTTAAAATTTAATTGAAATAATCTTTTTTCTTTCTAATTTGAGCATTTCCCTGTTGTGATTTGTTATCAGAACAGAATTATTTCAAGCCATAAGAATCATATTGGGGGCAAGGTGGGAGGACGATAAGAGGATGGAGGAATGGACAACAGATCCAGTACCTGTTCTGTTCATTCCATTTGAAGCACCAAGCATTGGTCACTGTTGGAAGACAGGATACTGGGCTAGATGGCTAGATAACTGAGTGTGGCCATTCTTATAAGGGCATATTAAAGACACTTACAAATTGTTTGGGATTTATTGATAATTCATCATCACAGGATAGTGATGGCATATGGATTATTGTATTAACAGAGCCTAGAAGGGAGTCCTGGAGGTGTAAAAGAGCCCCAAATCAATTTAGAGAATACTATAAGTTACTCCTTAATAGGGATGTAAGTGACTAGTCAACTATTCGACTGTCCAATAGGCTTAGGCTTATCGGGTAGTCAAGTCACTACTTGACTAGTCACTTCCCCCCTCCCTTGCTGCCTCTGTATCAGAGGCAGCAAGGAGGGGAGAAAAAGCTGGTGCTGCCGTGAACCGGCTTAAAAGCCAGTTCCCCCTAGCACCGTCTCCACATGGGGGAGAGAGGCAAGGGGAGACAGAGGCGCAGCGGGGAAATGGCTTGAGCTGGGACTCAAGCACATCCCGCTTGCTCTGGATCCTGACTGCTGTGCCTCTTCCTTTCAAGTATAGCAGGAGACCCATGGAGCTCTTGCTCCATTTCAAAGGCAGAAATGCTGCAGTTCCCCACTGTGCCTTTGCCTTTTAAATGTAGTAATAGCCGCAGGTGGCTCTTATTACTTTTAAAAGGCAGAGATAGAGCTGGGATAGCGAGTGCCCCACCCGTATCCCTTTATCAACTAATCAGGTAGTTGGTGGAAATTCCATTGATTACTCGATTAGCTGAGTAATTGACATTTAACATCCCCACTCCTTAAGTATCTGGCTAATGTGTAGAAAAATTATTTTGTTATGAGGACTTCAATTTGAGAGAAATGTGCTGGAGGTAGTATGCATCCAGAAGTAAAACATCATTAATGTTTCTAAAAATTATATGTTATTTTTTATCCAAAAAAAGTTTGCACCCAATATGTGAACTCTATTTTGGACTTCATTCTCACAGATGAATTAACCATTGAAGTGAAAGTTCATGGTTGCCTAGGGACCAGTGGTCATGAGGAATTAATTCAATATGTGTAAAAAAAGGACAATCCCAACTGGTAGTAATGGTATTCTTACATACTATAATATAGAATTGTACATAATGTATTTATATATTATAAATTAAAACTGGTTAGGATAGTGCTCTTTTTACACACATTGAATGTAATAAGTCATGATCACCGGTCCCTAAGCAACCATCAGCTTCCACTCCAGTGATTAATTCATCTTTATCCATGAGACTGAAGTCCAAAATAGAGTTCATATGTGAGATGTAATCCTTCTGCAGTAGAAAATATCTATAATTTTTCACGTCGTGCACATACAATTTGATACTTGAAAAAGGGCTAATTTCTTAAAGCTGAGGAAAACATTAGATAGAAAAATGTGAATGGAAATTGAGAACTCCTTTAAAAGAGTTTATTAGGTGGCCACAAAGTAACAATTCCACAGTCAAATAAAGAGGACAGGTTTGGCTGAATATCATTCTAGTTGAGTGGCAAACTGGAAAAAAAGGGGAAATCGATAGCAACCCATACACGCCAGAAGTTAAAGAGCAGAAAACAGAAAAGGGAAGCTAAGGTATCAGAGAAAAATCATTGGCTGGCAGGGTTATGGAAAATAAGGAGTTTCTTAAGTATATCAGGAACAAAAGAAGTGCTTTAGGTCCATTACTAGATGGAATGGGTAAAATTGTTATTGATGCAGAAAGTATTCACTAATTAGTCTTTCTGTATTTGGAAAGAAGCAAGATGTTGAGCTGGTATCATGTGAGGAAGATGAAAAGGCAGAGGTGCAGCAGGGAACCTGAGGCGAGTAGGGACTGCTTGAGCCCAGCAGGTTCTTGATACATTTCAGTGACAGAGGCATAGCAGTTGCACTGTTTCTCGGCTGCACCTCTGCCTCCCCTGCTCTCTTCCCTTTGGAGATGGTGCTGGGGGAACAGGCTTTTAAGACAGCTCCCCTCAGCACTGGTTCCTGCCTCTGATACAGCGGGAGCAAGGTAGGGTGCAGCAACTAGTGGAGTAGCGATTTGACCACCCAGTAAGCCTATGCTTATCAGTTGACTAGTTGCTTACATCCCTAGTTCGCTGGCCTTGTTGAATGAAATGCAAAGTAAATAAGCAACGTGCACAGTGAAGAATAAGTCAGATATTTCACGGTGAATCCTTCCTTCAAAAATGAGACACTTGCTCACTTACTAGTTGGGTGCACATCTCGAAGCAGAAGTCAACCCTTAAAGCTTTTAATAATCAAAGCTGTCTTTATTAAAGATATGTATTTTAATGTGAGTTTTATATTAAGTGTCCCTTTCAAGCTGCTGAGCTGAAGACTGGGGTTGGAGGAAGCAGTGAGTGAAATCCTAGTCCCATTAAACTGAGTTTTGTTACTAACTTCAATGGAACTGGAATTTCACCCATTGCTTCTACAATGTTTAAAAGTTATAAAAATTGGTGTACCCCTGCGTGCATGTGAGAAAGGGAGAGATGTAAAACCACTCTTGAGTAATTTAATTTTCAAATCATTTCCTTATTGCCTTGAAAAGGTTTAAGCTTACATTTTTAAATGCACTCAGTATTGACCTAGCTTTCCCATTGAAATCCACATTAAAACACATGACTTTAGTGGGAAAAGTTAAGCTAACAGAGTCATGGAGCCCCTCAGGTTCTGTTAACAGTGGAAGGGAAGGACCCTTCTTCCCCTTAAAAATGTCTTTGTTGTCAAAGTACAAAAACCCTCCCATTTCATTTACTGTTTTAAAATGGGACTGACAAGCTGTGCATTAGTACATCTGTGCAATGGACTTTTTGCATTAATGCCTTCAGTTATTTTTTATAGCAAATGAGGGAGAAATTATCAAAACTGTCTCTGAAATTGCATGAAGATCTACAGATAATCTGGGATTCATTCCGATCAAACAAATAACCAGAAAATTTGATGTGGTTGAAATAGGATACAATACTTTGTTTATTTGCTGTCATTATTCATTAATCCTAAATATGCAAGAAAATAAATAGCTGCTTTATTGTCAAAGTTTGATGCTATTTTGATGAGATTTCCTAATTGCACCAAGATAGAGAAAGTAAATGTTACTGTCATGTTTCTGGAGAGCTTAATTAAAGGGTTTCAAAGCACAGCGTCTGTGGCTGTGTGATTGGGTATAACCAGTCTTTTATGGATCCCTGTGGGAGGCCCTATGGTCCTACCATATCCTGCTGCAGCATGCAGTGAAGTGAGAGGAAAGAAGCAACAAAGGTGGGTCGGATCTTTCTAACTGCTAAGAGCGTACTCACAGAAGCAGCCAGACAGAGCCTTGAAGACTCAGATAAAAGGAGTTTCAGGGCCTTAGCAAAAGAGTTCCAACTGGGACTAGAGGTATAAAGAAGGATGTTGCTTTCTAGCTGGGAGATAAAGTATAACCTGAAGATATCAGCTCTGGGATAGAGATGGAGACCCTCCAGCTGGGTTACCATACAGGTTCCCCCCTTTTGGGGTATCAGAATCCCTCTTGGCAAATAGGCTCAGAGAGTCATGCTGCTCACTGCTCTGCCACTGCTAATTCAGTGCCCTTTACTCAAAGTGCCACCTCAGGGGCTCTGTCATCAGCAGCCGTATTTTTACCTGTCCCAGACCTCACTGTTTGGGCAATGAGTGAAGCTGCTTCTTCAAACTCCCCAGCCTATGGCCAGAGCCATATTCCACTCTGGCTCTGACCAGGCTGTGCCTCCATCCCACTATCTCCCTCTTTCGTCTATTCACCCATTGCAGCCAAATCCCTGAACTCCAGAGTAGCAAATGTCCTTTTGGGTGGAAAAAACACTCTTCTAAAATTTCTTTCTAAAGAAAATGGAGGGTTTTTTTTTTCCCACTGCATGCCCCATGGTGAAGATAGGACATGCAAATATACCTAATTAAAAGCCCTAAATTTGGGAATAAAATATGTCAGTTACAGGTTTTTTTTATATACCCTGAAGTTTGTCAGAGATTTATTTACAAAAACTTTGTAGTGAGGGAAACTTTGTGGTGAGTGTAGTTATCCTGATGAATCCAGCATTAAATATTATGGAATACATGACGCAGCCCTTCGCCATTTTACATTTTCTTCATCGGTATTTTTAAAGCTGGTTTTATATTCTAAATATACTCCTAAACCTTCATAAAATAATTATTCCAGATTACTACATATTTATACTCACTGAAACAAAGACATTATTTTAAATTAATCTGTCAGAGCAGTTTAGTGGGTTTATAACAAAGTTTGTTGCTTTTAGAAAAAAGAAACACTAATTTATTTTGTGAGATTTTCATAACAAGACATGTTCATGAAATTTCACTATAAGTTTGTTAAAAATACATTTCCAAAGGAATAACAAAGGATTTTATATCTTAGTAAGGTACTGATTTTGGTGGAGGGTTCTCTTCAAACTAGTTCATCAAATAGTCAGAAGTAAAAAAGAAACTCATTTGTCCAGCTATCTGTAAGAAAAAGGAATGTTATCCTTTTAAAGCAGGGGTAGGGAACCTTTTTTGGGTCGGGCGCCACTGACCCAGAGAAAAATCAGTTGCAAGTCACACAGAGTGAGATGTGTCTCCCAACTGAGAAGGTGAAATACACTCCCCACTTTACCCTCCCACACCAGAGCCTATGGGGGTCCGGCCTAATAGATTTATATGTATTCCAGCCCCATGGTGGGACAGTCGGAGGGATGAAAATCCAGAGCAGGATCCCCGAAAAGGTTACCAGGTAGACTCCTCACCCCCAAAATACCGGACACACTTGATCGTGGGCAGGGGGGAGGAGGGACCAGCTGGGAGGGGGGCGGGGAAGGGGTAGGGGGCCACAGGGCTGACTGGGAGGAAGGGGGGCGGGAAGCAGAGCTGGGGGAGGATCAGGGGCCAGGGGGAGGCTGGACAGGAGAAGGGGGGGCCGGAGGAAGGGGAGCAGGAAGCAGAGCTGGTGGGGGGGGGCAGCCACTGGTCGCAGCCGGAGTCCAACAGGCCGTGCCCCTGGCAGGCACTCCCTCTAGTTGCTAGTAGAAGCCGCCCAGCTTCTGCAATGCAACCAGAGGCTCCCAGCTGGGAGGAGGGGCTGTGATTGGTGCTGGGAGCCTCTGGTCACGTGCAGAAGTCAGGTGGGAGGAATGGCTGGGAGTCCCAGCCCCCGCCCCACCCGGCCCTACCCGGCTTTGGCATGCGACCACAGGGCTCCCAGCGCCAATTGTGGGCCCACCTCTCAGTCGCTCGCCCACCCCCACCAGGCTTCCGTCCAGTGCCCAGCCGGAAATTCAGAAAATACCGGACATTACACATGTCCAGTATTTTCTGAATTTTTCTACCAGACAGAGGGTGCAAATACTGGATTGTCTGGTAGAAAACTGGACTCCTGGCAACCCTACTCCCCAGTGCTGGAGGGCCCTGAGCCTTGAGGGCCAGAACCAGGCAAGGCAGGGTCTGCATCTAGCCCAAGGTTCCCCACACTTCAGTGGGGGTGTGTGTGTGTGAGAGAGAGCGAGTAGGGATGGATAGAAAGGACAGAAAGACTTAAGAAGCAAGTTTTTGTATTATAGTAATTAAAATTAAAACTAAAAAACAACAAATAGTATGTTAGCACTGTAAAGACTATGTGGCTGTGTCTACACTGGCCGCCTATTACAGAATAGCCATGCTAATGTAGAACTTTGGAAAAGGCAAATGCGTGGGGGATTTAAATATCCCCCGCGGCATTTGCATTTTCATGGCCGCCGCTTTTTTCCGGCTTGGAGATAAGCCGGAGAAAAGCGTCCAGACTGGTGCAATCCTCCGGAATAAAGCCCTATTCCGGAAGATCTCTTGCAAGTAGGAATAAGAGATCCTCCAGAATAGGGCTTTATTCCGGAGGATCGCGTCAGTCTGGATGCTTTTCTCTGGCTTATCTCCAAGCCGGAAAAAAGCGGCGGCCATGAAAATGCAAATGCCTCGGGGGATATTAAAATCCCCCGCGCATTTGCCTTTTCCAAAGTTCTACATTAGCATGCCTATTCCGTAATAGGGGCCAGTGTAGACATAGCCTGTGTCTTTTAGATAAGGATGGTCGTTCGAAGAAGTTATTAAAAACCTATATGTCTGAAGATATGAGCATTTAAGGATAAATCTGAATACTCAGATTGTGCATCTAAATATCTTTGCAAGGATTATTTAGAGATGTCATTTTATAATCTTCAGCCACAAACTAATGAAATAGTTAAAGCACATTTTAAATTAAGGTTTCCATAGACATAGTAATGCACAATAATTTTTGTCCGAAAATTCAGAGTTGGCACATGCCTGTTAAATAGTTTCATTATGACTTAATGGCTCTTTCACAGGTTCAGTTTTATGCTAACAGGTCTGGCAATCTGGAAGGCTTTTCCCTTTTAAGTTAACAGATCCTTGGGGTAGGGTGGTGGAAGAGTCATCAGTCTGCAACAGCCTGCTGTGGGAGCCTTCAGGAATGGTCAGAATAGGGATAGGAAGAGGGCAGAGGTTGAGCACTAAGAAGTGAGTAGACCTTGAGTTCTTGGTAAAAAATATCATGCTCTCTGGTGTACTCAAGATATCCAATCTTCAGATGCTTACAGATTGCCAGTTCAGCCTACTTGTTTTTCACTTTGATATTTTCATAGACTCTGCTCCTTTTTTTCCTTCTCCCTTCTCCCCTATTTATTTTGGATCTGCACATTCTAAACTCAAAACTCCGGTCATCTGAAGAAGTGGGCTGTGGGCATACCATCTGTATGTTTTGTTAGTCTACAAAGTGCTATCTGACCATTTGTTGTTTTTTAAGTTTATCAACACCAGTGGTTCCCTAGTATCTTGGTATGTCACCTGGCTAGCTAGCAGCCAGCTTGTATTGAGCTATTCCGAAATAAGAGTAGGACAGAGAACATGGAAAATGAAAGGTTAAACACAAAACTAGGGTATAAGAACCCATAGATAGGCTTCTGTGCATAGAGGATCAGTGGAAGTTAGCATAGAGAAAGGTTGGAAGGTTACTGGGAATGGTGGTGTGTCAGGTGTGGTACTCACCACTTAAGTGTCTCCAAGCAGCTTTACTGCACTCTTTTTTTTCCTGGTTCTGGTGCCCCCTTTAGATTGCCTATCTTACTTGGAAGATGTTCAGTGGCTCAGCCATTTCTGGCCAAGACCTGCTGTCAAAAATAGACCCTTTCCAGGGCAGCAAGGAGTTGGCCAATCCGTGACCTCGTCCATGACCTCCGCACTAGGCACAGGAAAGCGGCTGTCTAGGGCAGGAGAGCTGCCAGCCTGGCCACCCAGGAGCAGGTGTGCATGAAAATCAAGGTGGTCCACTGAGACCCCCGACCCTGAGCTTACAATGGCTGTACTGGGTCAGACCAAAGGTTCATCTAGCCCAGTAGCCTGTCTGCCGACAGCGGCCAACCCTAGGGACCCTGGAGGGGATGGACCGAAGACAGTGACCAAGCCATTTGTCTCATGCCATCCCTCTCCAGCCTTCCACAAACTTTGGGCAGGGACACCACTCCTACCCCCTGGCTAATACCACTCCATGGACCCAACCTCCATCACTTTATCTCACTTCTCTTTAAACTCTGTTCTAGTTGTAGCCTTCACAGCCTCCTGCAGCAAGGAGTTCCACAGGTTGACTCTTTGCTTTGTGAAGAACAACTTTCTGTTACTAGTTTCAAGCCTGCTACCCATTTCTTTCCTTTGGTGTCCTCTAGTCCTTCTATTATGGGAACTAATGAAGAACTTTTCTTTATGCACCCTCTCCACCCCACTCATGCTTTTATAGACCTCTATCCTATCCCCCCTCAGTCTCCTCTTTTCTAAGCTGAGAAGTCCCAGTCTCTTTAGCCTCTCTTCATATGGGACCTGTTCCAAACCTCTGATCATTTTAGTTGCCTTCCCCTCTCCCACCCTCTCTCTTCCCCTCTCCCACCTGCTTTTCCCAGTCTCCCCCAGTTTTGTTCAATAAAGAGAGATTCTATTTTTGACCTCACGTTTTTTTTATTTTGTACATCAGGAAGGGGGGCTAGGGAAGGGTAAGTGGAAGGAGGTGAGGGAGGAATGGGGTACGAGCCCCCGATGGGGAGGACTGGGCTGGCTCTGTGGGCTTCTGGGGGTGAAAGCTCTCCTGCAGCTCCCCAATTACCCCCTCGCCCCAGATGGCAGCCTGCGGCAAGTGCAGCCGGTCTGATGGCCGAGTGCTGTGATGTGCCCAGTGTGGGCACTCAGGGCACTCCAAGACAGGACTGCTTTGCAAGCGGGGCACCCCTGAGAACTGTCTGTCCGGGGTGGGGGTCGGGTCCCTTTAAGCACAGCCCTCGGCTAGCCTGAGGCAACAGCTTTTAAGTCCTCATCTGATGCTCTGCTGGCACTGCTTCCGGCCATCCTTAACCCTGGTTCAGGGTCCACTTAATGTGGACATGCTAGTTCGAATTAGCAAAATGCTAATTCGAACTAGTTTTTTAGTCTGGATGCGTTAGTTCGAATTAGCTGAGTTCGAATTAACTAATTCGAACTAAGTTAGTTCGAATTAGCGCTGTAGTGTAGAGATACCCTCTGAGTCCCATGTTTAAGGAGCTTGAGTATGCAGGTTGGCAGCGGATGGGGTTTTGTAAACCTCCATGTGCCTCAATATATGAAGAGTCTGCAGTGCAGACATACCCTAAACTATCTTTCTGTTCAACAATCTTGTGGCTGCTAGGACCCAACATTCAAAACTTAGATTCTCTGCTCTCTGTTAATGCCAGCTTTCCAACTGCTTTGAATTGCCTCGGAATCACATAGGAGCTGGAATCAAGGCTAAGGATCTGGCACAAATTCGCATAATACTTGCTTCATTGGGTTTTATTTGAGACACTCTTTCTAGTGTGGCACTTGCAGCATTATCAGCTTTAATGTATCTCTGGAATGTCACCTCTCATACTTTAATATTTGTAGCTGTCAACTCAAGCCTTGTATTTCCAGCTTGACATTCCCATAACACCACAATGAACAGGGGAAAAACTCTAATGTTGCTTGTGGAAAATGTGCATATGGTTCTTATGTAATTAAACAGGGTTGGTTTTTTTCCACTATGCATTATTCTATTTGGCATTCTTTTACCTTATTTCTAGATGGCATAATAATGAGACGTTTCTAAAAACAAAATTAGTCTGCTATTTTGAAACATGGCAATTGGGAAATGGTGCTGTGAAGGCAGGCCTTAAAGGTTTAATTTTTAAAATTGCTATTCTTTATCCACATTTTTAAAGAACATTTATAAACACACATTTTCTGTTTGGATCTTATTACAAACAGTACGGCTGTGTCTACATTGGCATGATTTTGCGCAAAAACATGCTGCCTGTCTACACTGGTGTGGGAGTTCTTGCGCAAGAACACTGACGTTCTAATGTGTGAAATCAGTGCTTCTTGCGCAAGAACTATGATGCTCCCGCTCAGGGATAAGCCCTCTTCCGCAACTGTTCTTGCGCAAGAGGCCAGTGTAGACAGGCAACGTTAATTTCTTGTGCAAGAAAGCCCGATGGCTAAAATGGCCATCAGAGCTTTCTTGTGCAAGAGAGCGTCTACACTGGCACGGATGCTTTTGCGCAAAAGCACATCTCTTGAGCAAAGGCACATGCCAGTGTAGATGCTCTCTTGCACAAATACTTTAATGCAAAAACTCTTGTGTTAAAAGTATTTGCACAAAATCTTGCCAATGTAGACGTAGCCTGTTTCTTTAGAATCTTTTTAATAGATTATAAGATCAAAGGGACCATTATGATAATCGAATCTGACTTCCTGTGTAACACAGTCCATAGAATTTTCCCCAAATAATTCCAAAGAATATCTCTTAGAAAAAAAAATCAATCTTGGTTTAAAAATTGTCAGTTATGGAGCATCTGCCAGAGCCCTTGGTAAATTGTTCCAGTGCTCAATTACTCTCTCAGGTAAAAATTGCACCTTATTTCCAGCATAGGCATGCGCAGCACATTTCATTAGGATGTGCACCCAGGGAATTTTATTTTTATTTTTTTTAAAGACAAACATTTATTGAATACTCACCATAAAGGACATTATTTTTATTCATCAAACAAACTAAAGAAACTAAAACTTAACTAAACTTAATTTTTTTAAATTAACAACTAAACTTTACTTAAAAGAGTGTATCATACGATTAAATTAAAACGCAAAACCACTTTTTGGGGGCACACCTGGCACACCCGCTGCACACGCCTGTGATTTCCAATCTGAATTTGTCTCACTTCAACATTCAGTCATTGGACTGTATTATACATTTCTCTGCTAGATTGAAGAGCCCATTAATAATTTGATCCCTATGTAAGTATTTATAACTGGAATAAAGTGAGTCTTTAACCTTCTCTTTGTGAAGATAAATAGATTGAGCTCTTTGAGTCTATCTATAATGCATGTATAATGTCCTTTAATCATTCTTGTGGCTATTCTCTGGACCATCTCCAAATTAAAACATCATTCTTGAATTGTGGGCACTAGAAGTGGACATACTATTCCAGCTGTCGTTACACCAGTACCAAATATAAAATACCAAGTGAAATTGCTTCTGTGTTTCAACTTGAGATTCCCTTGTTTATCCATTCAAGATTAGCGTTATCTTTTTTGGTTTACAGTATCACACTGGGAACACATGTTCAGCTGATTATCCATCATGATCCACAAATCTTTTTCAGAGTCACTGTTTCCCAGGGCAGGGTCCCCATCCTGTAAGTATAACCTGCATTTTTGTTCCAAGACGTACATAGTTACGTTTACATTATTTGCTTGTGCCCAGTTTGATAAGTAATTCAGATTGCTCTGAATCAGTAACCTGTCATCTTCATTGCTTATCAGTCCTCTCAAATTGTGCATCATCAGCAAATTTTATCACAGATTATTTTCCTTTTCTTCTCAATCACTACTAGAGCAACCAGTTCCAATGTCAGTGAAGATAAAAAATAAAAATTTGAGAAGGTGGGGTTTGATTCTAAAATCTTCCTCATAATAGTCAATGAAGAGAAATATAGAACTGATATACAGGTAGACATAGAAATTACACACACACGCGCACACACACACACACGCGCGCGCACACACTCACACTCAACGTCTACGTACATATCAGTGTGTATATATAGTCCTATTATTCATTGAATTGTTTGCAATATGGCACCACCATGAACATGCAATTGTGAGTTTGTCTTATTACATGGTGAATTTTCTTAGGGTTTCCAATTCAAGAGTCTCGTGTATTTAAATAATTAGTGTAATTACACTACTTTACATAATTGACATAAAATATGTGGTTGTAATATACAGTGACGTAAAAAGAAACCCTTATTCAAATTGAGTGTCTTAGCAATACCAAACACACACTTTCTTGAAAGATTAACCATTATTTAAAGTCCTCCATTTCCCAAGTACGGTAGAACTCCAGTTGTCTGGCATCCAGTGATCCGGCACTCCTGCTAGACCGGCACCACCTGGAACCCGGAAGTGCTCCAGGCAGCTGGACAATTGGAGCTGCTCTGCCCTGGGCTTTCCCCGAGTCAGCCGCTGGTCAGTTTCAGCAGCGACTGACTTGGGGCGCCCGGGGCAGAGCAGCTCGGCTCTGCGGGACCAACCCGGCAGCACCCCAGCTGCTCTGCCCCAGACTTCTCCAAGTCAGCCACTGCTGAAACTGACCAGTGGCTGACTCCAGGAAGCCCGGGGCAGAGTGGGGCTTCCAAGAGGCAGTCGCTGGTCAGTTTCAGCAGCGGCTGACTTGAGGATGCCTGGGGCAGAGCAGCTAGGGTGCTGCCGGATTGGTCCCGCAGCGCCGCCCCCCCATCCCCCCACCCATCCCAGACCCCTCATAGCCCCCTCTTCCGATAGTCTGGCATATTTGATAATCCAGCACCCCCTGGGTCCTAAAGGTGCCGGATTATCGAAAGTTTACTGTATTGGTAAACTCCATCCATCTAGATACTCAACAATTCTGTTACTAATTCTGACTTCCTTGATGGGAAGCAGGGTAATGTCTTCTACAGCATATTAGGGATTTAGGAGATCTGGAGCTCTATTCAGCTGTGCCTCTGACTCTGTGATCTTGGTCTGTGTGTTAAATATCCTATCTGTAAAATGGGAACAATACAGTTTTTTATACTGATGATCTATTGCATCACAAAAAATGATATTCAACAATTTTGAACAAAGCATCTGGAAGAACTGTTCTTTTTAAAATCATAGATTTGTGCCATAGTCAAATCAACAGCTAGACTAGTCAAATATCTTCTTTATGAAAACCAAACCCAATATGTATCATTTTTCCCAAACCTAGCCCATATATTCCAACCAAAAGGTTTTTAATCTACCTCCAAAAATATTAATAATGAAAAAGTTAAAACTTTGACCTCTTTTTCTTCAATATTTAGACACACCAGAGAGCAAGACCCTGAGAAACATTCCCCTCTCTCCCCACTTCGAAGTTGGAATAAGATCCTCCGGAAAAGGGCTTTTTTTCCGGAGGATCGGGGCCAGTGTAGACGCTCTTTTCCGGCTTTTCTAAAAGCCGGAAAAAAGCAGCGGACATTTTTATTTAAATGCCGCGGGGGATATTTAAATCCCCCGCGGATTTCCCTATTACGACCTGTAAAATTAACATGCCCCTTTCGGAAAAGGGGCCAGTGTAGACGAGCCCATGGTTGACACCTGTGTTCTTCCTACGTCCTCAGACTGAGTTTTCACACCTTAATCTGCTGCAGAAACATTTTAAAAACAAAGACTTCCCAAAGAGCAGAAAAAGAGATCCCATACCCAGAAGTTCACAGGCTTGCCGTAAGGGTTATGGGCACTTCCAAACATTATTCCTAACAAGGACTTTATGATTTTGTTTTCCTACCACAAATACCTGTTTTCTACATAGACTGGATTTGGGAATAGTGTTATAGATGCAGCCGTGTTAGTCTGGTGTAGCTTAGGGTCAGACCCACTTCCTCAGATAGCCCACGAAAGCTCATCACCTAATAAACCATCTTGTTAGTCTTTAAAGTGCTACATAGTTCTGTCCCTTGGATTTGGGAAGACTGAGATCCTCCCTTGTAGTCAAAATAGGAAAAAGACAAAGAGGAAAAAGTAAAGAAGAGGGATAAAAGAAAATAAGAGAAGGGATAGGAGAAGGTTTGGGGAGCTTATTATTTCAATCAAAATTAGTTGTGAAGAAGTATGAGCCCCACAAAATCCAGCAAGCAAAGTGAATGTTGAACATATTTCTGGTGTTAGAATATTTGTAGTGTAGCAGCAGCAATTTATTTTGCTTATTCAGAGTAGTGTACCTGTAAGCTAATATAACATAGCCTTTTAGATTTTCCTGTATGAAGTCTCACTGCCACATTGCACGATATTACTCAGAAATAAATATTAAATTAAGGTTTTTTTTATTATTATATACATTCTGCTGCAACCAACAAAGAAACCACAGATCACAAACAGGACTACATATTTTTCAGAAGCTTTTGTTAACCTAAATCCCCTGTGCTCTAATCATGCCCGTCAGCATTCTTTTTTTGACTTGCACAGAACCTTGCTGTTAATCTGAACTACTGAGCAGACGCTTTTGTTGTGTGTCTGAACTTGGGTGTAAAAATGATTTCTATTTAGCTCTTTTGGGCTGCACTTGATCATCAACACTGTTTTTCTTTCTTTCTTTCTTTCTTTCTTTCTTTCTTTCTTTCTTTCTTTCTTTCTTTCTTTCTTTCTTTCTTTCTTTCTTTCTTTCTTTCTTTCTTTCTTTCTTTCTTTCTTTCTTTCTCACCATTTCGATGAATGAAAATTACTCAAAGCACTTTTCTCTCATTATCCCTGCCAGCAAACTACTCCATCTGTTTCCATATTGATCCTCAAAAGACTCAAAGATTCAGCTCATGTGGGTGAAAGTCTTGATCAGCTGTGGAAATCTGTTTATGAAAGCTGCTTTTTTAACTTTTTGTTGAGATTGGTTTTCTTTTCCAATAACATTGAATTGCCCTGTGCATCAACCCTGTCTTCACTGCATATTTGAAAATTCCATATTGTGGTATTTCATATCATTGGAGTATGCTGTTAGTTAACATATGTATTCAGCAAGGAGACTTCATGATCCTCTATTGTATGTGCTGGCAGAGGGAGCAATAGGGATTCAATTTTTAGGACACACAACTGTTTGCAGTTTTTTGGGGTTTTGTTTATCCTTTCCTATAGTTTATGAAAAATGTGTCCTGTAATAATTTTCACTTATTCAAGTTTATGTCCTAAGGAACTCCTCATTGCTGATAATGATCTCATACTTAGACATTTCTATGTATAATACTCATTTGGCTTTATTGTTATTTTATTTACTTGAAAGAAAACTCCACATTGAAATATATTGTTCTCTTCACCATGTGCCATCTTGGTACAGTATTATGATGTGACAAGTAGGGATGTAAAAAACTGTTAAAAATGTGACTGTGTGACTGTTAAAAATCCTAGAAGTTACATGGTTATATGTGCTTATTAGCTTTATACTGCAGAGCCTGCAGCACTACCTGCATCCCTGGAAGCGGAGCTGGCAGCTGGAAGCTGTTGTATGCCAGCAGCCATTTCATAAGCCACCTCCCAGCACGCACTGGCTGTCGGCCCCACTTCCGGGGAGCTGCCTACGCTGCAGACTTTGCAGTATAAGCTCCACAGGGTTACCAGGAGGCTGGCAGCCCCATGAAGAGTTTAATCTGTGGGGTTAACTGATATGCATCAGTTTATGGTTAAACTCTTACATCCCTAGTAGCAAGATGTGGATAGGTTAAAACTAGGGATGTGAGATATTGGGTAATTGAATTCATGAATTCTTATCAGTTACTCAACTATTCTGGCAGCCAATGCACTCCAGCACCACTCCCAAGGAGCCTTCTTTCACCCTGCACTGCTGCCTCTGATAGACTCCCCGCTGATCCTGGGATCCATATGGTACTGCTGCTTTGAAATGCCGGGAGGAGCCTGATGCTGGGCTCCCACAGTGGTGTTTCAAAGCGGCAGCATCATGTGGAGCCTGCAGTCTGGCCCCAGGCTCCACGCAGCGCTGCTGCTTTGAAGTATCCCCCCCTCCCTCCTTTATCCTCCTTTGCTGCCTCTTTCAGATAGAGGCAGCAAAGGGTCGGTGGGAGCAACTAGTCAACAAGTTTGTCAACTAGCCAATAAACATTTGCTTATCAGATAGTTGACTAGTCATTCACATCCCTAGTGCTGGGGGGAACTGATACAGAGGCAGCAAGGGGGGGGAATGTGAGTAGTCAACTAGATTAACCGATAAGTTTCAGCTCATCAGTTCATCGTATAGTCGACTTACACGGACAGTCCCCGACTTACACGGATCTGACTTATGTCGGATCTGCAGTTACGAACGGGGCTTTTCTTGCCCCGGAGGACGCGGGAGGCGGGACCGCCCAAACGCACCGCGGTCCCACCACCCGCGTCCTCCGGGGCGAGTAAAGCTGCTCCGCGTCTCCCTGGTCTGCTGGGGAGGCCCCCCAGCAGACCAGGAAGACGTGGAGCAAAGCCGTGGAGGACGCGGGCGGCGGGACAGCCCAGACGCGCCGTTGTCCTGCTGCCCGCGTCCTCCGCGGCTTTGCTCCGTGTCTCCCTGGTCTGCTGGGGGCGGGGCAGCAGACCAGGGAGACGCGGAGCAAAGCCGCGGAGGACGCGGGCAGTGGGACCGAGCGTGTCTCGGCGGTCCCTGGTATGCTAGTGCGCCCCCCCCCAGCAGACCAGGCTTATCTCGCCACCTGGGGTAGAGCAGCTGGGGTGCTGCTCCTCGGCGCTACTGGACCAACCCGGCAGCACCCCAGCTGCTCTGCCCCAGGCATCCCCAAGTCAGCCGCTGCTGAAACTGACCAATGGCTGAGTACAGGAAGCCCGAGGCAGAGTTGCTCTGCCCCGGGCTTCCTGGAATCAGCTGCTGATCAGTTTCAGCAGCAGCTGACTTGGGGATGCCTGGGGTAGAGCTGCTGGGGTGCTGCCAGGTTGGTCCGCGCAGCGCTGAGGTGCGGCGCTGTGGGGACCTACCCGGCAGTGCCCCAGCTGCTCTGTCCCAGGAGTCCAGATTCAGCCGCTGTTGAAACTGATCAGCGGCTGATTCCAGGAAGCCCAGTGCAGAGCAACTCTGCCTTGGGCTTCCTGTAGTCAGCCGCTGGTCAGTTTCAGCAGCAGCTGAATCGGGACGCCAGTTCCGACTTACATACAAATTCAACTTAAGAACAAACCTACAGTCCCTATCTTGTATGTAACCCGGGGACTGCCTGTACTTGTTTACATCCCTAATTAAAATAGCATCTGTTAAAATACAGGTGCTCAAATTGTGATAGAAGTGGCCACATCATAAACTTGACAGAAGTAAAAGTGGGATGGGTAAAGGAACTGCCTCTAGTTTACATATAAATTTTTATGTTTTTAATTTTCATTTATTCTACATTTTCTACATTCCTATGTTGAAACAATTTAATACATATTAACATTCTACAGAGAGACAAGCATCAGTTTTAAACATTTTTTTTAAATAGTTTGAAGCGGTTACAGGTAATATTCAGTCTTTCCATTACAGGAGAAGATCTGAGTTAATGATCTTGCCCATATTTGTATGCAGCATGACAGGTCTGGGTCTGGGAAAGAGTGAATGTTTGTGATAGTTGTTGGAAGTGATTAATTTTTCAAGATTCTCTGTAACTTGATGATCTTAAGGATTTGGGCTTTTTTTGCTGTCAAAGTCAGCTCTTCCTTTTAACAAGCAATTGTCATGCTAGTCACATATCAGGATGCAGATTAAAGATCTTTGCAGCAGTATTTACTGTGGAATTCAATATTACCCTGCAAAATCTTAAGGGAACTCCTACTAGTCTTTAGGTGCATATTAAGCATTAGCTCCATAAATTGTTCCATTACCTCTGGGCAAAATTGTTACTTCTGGGCCCCCACAGGCATTTCTATTAATGGAGCACAGTGTGGTCTGTGCTGTTGTGACTACCTGCCTTTCTCTGTTAATATCATAGTTTGGTGTGATTAGAGAGTGCTTGAAAATGGCTGTATTTCCTGAAAACAGCTGCTTACTAAGCTAGCTTTCTATCTTGTTCCTTATAGGAAATGTTTTGTTATGTTTTTATCTCCTGTTTACTGGACTTTCCCAGTACCAATGGCTTCCTTTTTACACACTGTCTGACCCCCTCAGTCTGTCTTCAGTTATCACACCACCCTCCCAATCTGTCCTTCTAAATCCTGTAACCTGTTCCCTTTCACATGGTGAACCATATGTTTTTTTCAATATACCCAGCAAATTCAATTTCTACCGCTGCTTCTCCTGGATTCAGACCCCTCATCAACCTCTTAATTGCCTCCTCCACCAGGTACAGAGCATTTTTCTGTCTCTTCTTTTGCTCTTTCTCAATCTTGCAAAAACTCATCCTCTTACTTGCTGGGCCTGCATCCTCCCATGTACGCCAATTCATGGGAGGCAGTGTCCTTCTCTTTTAGGCAAGAAGCCTGTGCTTGTCGGTCCTCCACCAGAGCTAGGAGGCCTGACTATTTTACTGCTCAGCCTGCATTCAGGCCTGAGTCCACAGACTCTTTGCTGTTCCATCCTGAGCAAGGACTCGGGCTCAGTAACTGTGTGTGTTGTTTGGCCTGATCACAGACATCTCCCATTGCCCTGCTGATTGCCCGTGTCAGGCGACCCCCGGAGATGTAGTGAGGCGGATTGGCTGCCTGCAGCCGCAGAAGGAAGTGGGATTACTGCCCCCCCCCCCCCCCCCACAACAAACTACAGTTTCACTTACAGTAGCTAACAGCCTTTTCCTTAGCACTGTTTTTGGACCCACAGTTGGGTTACGTAAGTGAACTGTGACATGTAAATGAACTGTGGCCTTTAGTAGCAGTTGTCAGTAGGGACCTTTTCTGGTAATAATGTACAGCACAGTTGTCACTGATCAAACCACCGCCTGTTGTACACTTGCAGATGATTGCAGAACTGCAGCAGTTAGCAGTTGCTATGAATTTTAAGCAGAGTAAATACCCATTATAAATTGAGGCCTCGTTTGTTATTGATCGGTCAGAGTATAGCAACGACAGATGATGGAGGAAAGCTGACTGCATGCAACCAAGAAATGAGACAGTCAAATATTGTTACACTTTGCAGATTTCCAGCCATGAATTATAGTAGTGGTTTTACAATCATGGCATATAGCAAATACCGACAGTATTGATAGCAGTGGTTGGAATGATATGTTGGTGCTGGGTAAGTGGGCTCTGGGTATGCACTGTTTAAATAAATCTTTTAAATGATTCCTTTGGTGAAACAGACACTTTGGACAAAAAGACATTTACTGGTTTTATATGTGCATGCATGACACACAACTGTTAGTGAGGTAACAAGAAAGCTAACATTAGCATCTGCTGTCCTATTTAATATGTCATCAGTTTTCTTAGCTTGCAGTGGTTAATATGAAGAATCCTCATTTGCCCTGACAGCTTCTCTCTTACCCCTAGACCACTCAGTGATCACCTCTTTTTGGTGATTCCGTGAGTTACTTGTTAATGTTTGTTTGCTGCTTTCTGTAGATTTAGCTACACGTGTAGTGGCAGGCTGAGTACACAGATGGCATATCCAGCTAGTAGGGGTATAAATAGCAGTGTAGATGGTGAAGTACTGATCAGGTAAGTAGATTAGAAATGCACCAGAACTGTAAGGTGCATACCCTGCATAGCTCTGCATATGCCCAAACAGAGCCTTCTATGTCTATACTGCTATTTTTAACAGAGTCCTGCTTTCAGAATCTTTCCCTGCTGTAGTGAAAGGCTCTGGCAGGGGAGGAGGTAGCTCCTCACTGTTGAAACCTTTCTTTGTGGCTTCTGTCTGTTCCCTTTCACTACTGCATGTTGCTATAGGCTTCAGTATAGATGCAGCCAGCTTGCACTTTAGCATGTAGCTACATATATCCTGCGTACCACTATAAGTGTAGAGAAGGCAAAGTCAGCCTGGCCTGTCAAACTCCTCTAAGTGTAGTTCCTTCTCTGATAGTTAGTAAACACTTTGCCATCTTGTTCTAGTAAAGATGTGTGTGTGTCTGGGGAAGGACAGTACTGTGGGTCTGGCATGCAGTTAGTAGTCAAGAATCCTGAGTTCTATTCCTAACTATTAAGCATCCTAAAGAGTGGGCAAGTCATTTAATATCTTGTGTCGTAGTAGTAAAAGTAAGAAATACCACGAAGTGGTGATATTTAATTCATATTTGAAAAGTATGTTGAGATTATCAGATTTTAGAAGATGGCGTGGTGAGTTATTTGTTACTGTGGGTAGTAGTCATAGATCAAGAACCCACTCTGTTGTGAGTACTTACAGCACTTGCCCGTACAAGATTAATTTGACCTCCTTATGGTGTAGTCTTTGAGAATAGGATCACATGCTGTTTTTCTCAAAGGATCCCTTTGTCATTCAGTGCGCAGGATGGACAGTGCTGTGGGAGTGAATCAGGAGTGCATAAATATGAGGCTGTTATCTGTTGCAGATGTTAGAACAGGGGTGGGCAATAATTTTTGATGGGGTTGGCGACTCCAAGATTTTGGAAAGTGGTCAAGGGTTGCACTTTTCCATGGTATTTATGTAGGGGGTATGGAGTCTGGGATGGAGATTGTGTGCAGCTTAGGGTAAGGAATTGAGGTGAAGGAGGGAGAATGGAGTCTGGGAGGGAGTTTGGGTGAACGAGGCAGTTGTGACCTAGGGCAGGTGACTGGGGTGTAGTGTTTTGAGATGTGACCTAGGGTAGGAGGGGATTATGATCTCATGCTGGAGAGTGGAGTACCATATCCGGGAGGAGGTAAGGGGGCATATGGAGTAGCAAGGCAGGAATAGGGGTCAGAGGCTTGGGGAAGGGAGGAGCAGGGGTGCCAGAGGCAGGCTCTGGCCAGGAGACTTACCAGCCAGCAGCCAAACCAGTCTGCCTGCAGTGCTAAACGCTTGCAGAGCTTAAAATATTTCTGCCTGCTTGGCCATGTGCTTGGGTGAGTAACTGAGCAGGAAGAGAGGGGGGTTTTCCTTCGTGGCTGCCTGTTATTCAAACAGGCAGCTCCTATTGGTCAGTTTCTGGCCAGAAACCGGGCAATGGGATTGTGCTGGGGGCAGGAGCAACATCTGACTCTTCTCCCGCTTCCTCCCTCCCCTCCCCTGGACTCATAAAAAGAAAGCGCCTGCAACCAGCCCACTGTCTCCACAGGCCAGATCCGGTGGCTTGGCAGGCCAGATCCAGCCTGCAGGCCATATTTCACCTAGGCCTGCGTTAGAACTTGGACACCTACAGTTAATGGAAATTTGGCACTTTCAGCCTTAATCTCTCTTTGCTTCAGTTCCACGTCTGTAAAATAGAGATTATATCCTCCAACTGTGGGAAGTTCAGCTGTAAAGTCAGGAAAGTTGGAATAGGAAGGGTCAGTGAAAGGAGGAAGGTCCAGGAACCTGCAGCTGTATCTGTAGGAGTTGTGAAAAGTAGAATGAGAGATTGTGTTCAGCGAAGACAACTTCTTACTGCTAATATATTTATTTTATTTCTTGCAGCCATAAAAGCATTTTACGTAATGAGAAACTATGCAGAAAGGGATTCCTACAATTCACCCAACATTGAAATGCACTCACTCTTGAGATAAAACAATATAGTAAGGCTGAATGATGGTGGAAAGCAAGACAGATGACCCCTGTTCTGTGCTTTTCCCCATATTTAAAGCAAAGGTATATTACTATGGGAGAAATCTGAAAATATACAGGAATTAGCAGATGGTTAGCCACAGGTAAGCAAGTCAGTAGGTTTTCCATTTTACAGATCAGGGAACAGGGATTTGCCTAGGAGAGACGATGTTCTAATGGATAATGTAGTGTATCTACAGGAAGAGAGATGGATTCTAATCTCAGTTGCCTTTTTGTATGGTTTAGACTTTAGACAGTTTACATATCATCCATAACTTCAGAATAGAACTCTTAACATATTATATAATACTCAGGTATTAGCATGCTACACAGGATCACTTACAGATCGTGTTTTTGAAGAGCGCAACGTGGCCTAGCCCACATAGTAACTACTTTATTTTAACTCTCCCATACTAGCAAGACATTAGAAGTTGAATGGATGTTATCTGTACCCCCTGACGTGGTTTCGCTATTGGATGATCAATAGAATCCACCAGTCAGTTCTGCTATAATTAAAGTAGAATTTAAAGCAGAGAATCCATACTGTCAATGATATGTTCAATAATTTGTGCTGAGTTCTATATCCCAGCAATGCTTATCTTTCTATAGGGCATAGTTAATATCCTCAATAGTCTGTAAATTATTACAGAAATTACAAATCTGCTAGAAAATCAATACAACTAATTGTAAATTAATAGATTTCTAAGTGTGAAGGAGCATGTAATAACATAAATGAGTTCTTGAAAGAAAATGCCTCTCCTGGTATCAGGGGGTTGGGAGCTTCCAACTGTTTTATGTGACATCTTCAAGTGTAAACACATTTCTTTTTCTTTCACCGACTGACTTAGTCTGCCACAGCAGCGAACAACATTTCCATTAGCCTCCTACTGTTAAATTGTAGAGTAACTATAATCAGAAAAACATCCAACATGCAAACAAACTAATAGAGCAGCAACTGTAGTCATCATCTATCTCCATCTTGCAGGCACGTTTGCTGGGTCCATCAGAGTTTCTGCAGCCCCTAATTCTACCTTAAACTGGATCTAATGAGGTAGAAGAAAAATTGGATGATTATAGTGTGCACTGATGTCTTATGGAAGTTCTTGAGTGTACTGGCTGGAAGAAAGAATTTTTTTCTGTCCTTTTTTTTTTTTATATCTGTTGTTTCACATCAAGCCAATGTCCTGTATACCATTGCTAGAATATGCATTTGTATCTTTGAAAACAGGTTGACATCTAAATATTTGAGGATTTATTAAAAATAAAATGTGAACTAAAATACTTTGTTTTATTGCTCTCCTATTTTTATTTTGTTCAAGAACATATGGAGATTCTAGAGTGCTTGGCGGCTATGTTATAAGCTGTAGAACAAAAGCAAATCTAGTCAATATTTATTTTGTCTTATTTACAGCTTGCAAAGTTTTGGTTGTTATGGATTGAGATAATCTGAATTTGGATGTAGAAAAAACACAGCTTCTGCTCAGTAATGGTCTTTGTGAGGATTTAATATGAATCTTATGTATATGCTTAAAGATACGTTTGTGCTTAAATTGTTACCTGATTAGAGGACTGTTGAATTGGGACCTACAGGAGTCTTTCTCTTTCTTTTTTTGAGACTGAGGACTGGAAGCTCAGTAAAAGTTTCACCTTTGGCTAATATCCTTCCTTGACTGGCACAACAGTCACCTACTAGCTCTAATGGAAGTTCATGGTGTCTCCTTTTGTGCATCATAGGTTAATACCTTGGCCATTTACATCACGTTGTACATGCTGTCAACACAGAGGCATCATTTTATATTTTTTCATATAATTGGGGTAAATCATCTAATCTGATTTTTAAGGCAGAATGGCAAAAAAATTTCCAGTAATACTAGCAAAAATGGCATTATTGCTGCCAATCTTTTTCTTCATGATAAGGGATGGTGTTTCGGGAAGCAATAGTTGTACTGTGCATTATCTTTACTATGCAAAGGCATAGGGTAGTGAATAGAATGCTTGTACAGGCAGTCCCCGAGTTACGCGGATCCGACTTATGTCGGATCCGCAGTTACAAATGGGGTTTTTCTCGCCCTGGAGGACGGGAGCGGCGGGACGCCCAGATGCGCCGCGGTCCCGCCGCCGCATCCTACGGGGCGAGAAAAGCTGCTCCACGTCTCCCTGGTCTGCTGGGTGGGGAAGCCCCCCCCAGCAGACCAGGGAGACGGGGAGCAAAGCCTCGGAGGATGCCAGCAGCGGGACAGCCGCAGTGTGTCTGGGCTGTCCCACTGCCCGCATGCTCCGCGGCTTTGCTCCACGTCTTCCTGGTCCCCCCCCCCAGCAGACCAGGCTTTTCTCCGGACGCCTGTGGTAGAGCAGCTGGGGCACTGCCGGTTGGTCCCGCAGTGCCGCTCTGGGTGCTACTGGACCAACCCAGCAGCACCCCAGATGCTCTGCCCCAGCCGTCCTGATTCAGCCGCTGCTGGTCAGTTTCAGCAGCGACTGAATCAGGACGCCTGGGACAGAGCAGCATGGGTGCTGCTGGGTTGGTCCAGTAGCGCCGAGGAGCGGCGCTACTGGAGCAACCCAGCAGCACCCCAGCTGCTCTGCCCCAGGTGTCCCCAAGTCAGCCGCTGCTGAAACTGACCAGCGCTGACTACAGGAAGCCCGAGGCAGAGTTGCTCTGCCCCGGGCTTCCTGGAATCAGCCGCTGATCAGTTTCAGCAGCAGCTGACTTGGGGACGCCTGGGGTTCTTAAGTTGAATCTGCATGTAAGTCGGAACTGGCGTCCAGATTCAGCCTGTTGAAACTGATCAGCGGCTGATTCCAGGAAGCCCGGGGCAGAGCAACTCTGCCTCAGGCTTCCTGTAGTCAGCCGCTGGTCAGTTTCAGCAGTGGCTGAATCTGGATGCCAGTTCCGACTTACATACAGATTCAACTTAAGAACAAACCTACAGTCCCTATCTTGTACGTAACCTGGGGACTGCCTGTATATGCTATTTTATGGGACTTTGCATGTTAAGTATGTTCAGGAATAAGACATGTTTTATACAGAATTACCATGCAGTAAGAATAATATTTGGTGTGACCTGTTTGATGAGACACGTGGTATCTTCCTTTTACAAAACCCTATTAAAATGCATGAGAATTTTGTAGTTGATATCACTAGAGTTTTGCCTAAGAATGAATTGTGATATGCCATTATAAGAATAATATGACTCCTAATTAATCAAGTGGATAGGAATATTATAACTCAGACAGGATATTTTCTTAACTTGGTATTACTTATAGTGGGTGTTATTTTGGGGGTAGAGCTTGTGATGCTCACTGTGTGTAGTCCCTATCTAATAGTACTGGTATAAGCAAAACAGGGAAGAGTCCATTTTGGATTATATTTTGAGACTTATCTGTTAGCCACTTTCTAATCTATTTGTGTCTCACATTGATTCTCCGTCATTCTAGTTTCTCAGTCAAGTGTTGCAAACAAGTCTTGTAGAGTGTCTTAGGGTATGTCTACACTTGCATCCTAGTTTGAACTAGGGATGCAAATGTAGGCATTCGAAATAGTCAATGAAGCGGGGATTTAAATATCCCATGCTTCATTAGCATGATCTCGCCAGCGCGTTACTCCGATCAACAGCTGTTTCAAAAGTGAAAGTGCGTGGGACGCGCTAGTTCGAACCAAACCCTCAAAAAATGAGGAGTAATGTTAGTTCGAACCATGGGGTTTGGTTCAAACTAACGTGTTCCGGTGCGCACTTTCACTTTCGAAATAGCTGTTAATCGGAGCAACGCACCGGCGAGATAATGCTAATGAAGTGAGGGATATTTAAATCCCCGCTTCATTGACTATTTCGATTGCCTAAATTTGTAACCCTAGTTCGAAGTAGGGTGCAAGTGTAGACATACCCTTATAGACCAGTGTTTCTCAACCTTTATGTTTATAAAGTACCTCTTTTTTTTTTAAAAAAAAAAAACATTATAAGTACCCCCCTTAAAAAAATAAGTACCCCAGTACTTACAGTTTTCAGACATCCAAAAAAAATTTCTACCATTGCAACACATTTGTTTAAATAACTTAATCATAGTTGGGCAGCCAATGAAATTTTTGGGTGCAAAAAGTACAAAAATAATAAAGCACTGTAAAATGTAAAACAAAAATTCTGTTTTCTCCAAATTTCAATTGTGTTGACGTACTCCCCCACCCAAGGGTACTCATACCACTGGTTCAGAAACACTGTTATAAACATCTAAATATACTACATCAACACTATTATCTTTATCAATCAAACTTGTAATCTCATAAAGATGTCAAATAGTTTAATAGGATATATTGGCATTAATTATCTTGAATTCTTTAAGTCAGTTTCACATGAGATGGTCCATTATTTTGCCTCAAATTGATACAAGGCCTGTGAGCCTATAGTGAACCAGATCATCTTGTTTACACTTTTTAAATACAGGGACAACATGAGCATTTTTCTCATCCTCTGCAAGTTCCCCATTGTTCCAGACATCATTAAAAATAGACAGTCCAAATTGCTCCAAGCCCAATTCTCATAGATGAACTCAATAAACCAAGTTATTTTAAAAATGTGTAATGTTACTAGTTGCTCTCTAAGGCTTTGAATTACTCTTGCAATGGAATATATGTCATCATAATGTACAGTGATAAAATATTTTCCACTTGGCTATTTCCAAAATACAGAGAACAAATATTTATTGAGCACATATGCCTTTTTTCATTAGTACTGATAGGTCTATCATTTCCATCGAGTAACCAAACAATAGTAATGTTTTGTTTCTAATATACTTTAAAAAATTAAAATTAAAAAAATTGGTAATTCCCTTAATTCCACTGGCCTTAGATTTAATCTTGACTTTTCTTCCATTATCAGTTTGCTAAAAATCCTAATTCCTTTTTTCTTCTCTTTTGTATCTGTTTTGTTTATTTTGTAAAAATACTAATTCCTTTTTCTTCTCTTTTGTATCTGTTTTGTTTATTTGCAACGTGCACACACAGAACAGTTTGGCCTTCTGTCTCAATAGTGAGATTATCTTTTTTGGGGGGGGGATGCTCATGCAGAGCCTGCTTAAAACCACATGGGCACCAGCTCCTGTCCCCCACTCCCATCCTTTGCTACCTCTGATACAGTAGGCAGTGGGAAGGGGGAGTGGTGTAGTCAACAGGATTAACCAATAAATCTGGGATTATTAGTTAATCATGTAGTTGAGTACACATTGACATCCCTACTACACAAAATTGGCTAGTTCCAAAATCATATATATTTTTAATAAATATAGTGAGTCTCTCACTTCATTTCTGGAATTTTGGTCTTACACCTTTTCTTTCCTGACAGCACCTTTGCACTGCTTCCAAAATACCTTCACCAGCTCGAAGGCACTACCAGATTTGGTGGTCTCATTTGGTAGAGCATTTTACTACCATTCAAGCCATCATACCATGCCTTATTCACTTGGGATACTATGGAGTCCAGTGTCACCTTAAAGACTAATAATTTTATTATGGCATAAGCTTTCATGAATTGCAACTCACAAAAGTTTATGCCATAATAAAATTGTTAGTCTTTAAGGTGATCTTGGACTCCTTGTTGTTTTTTCTGAAATAAACTAACACAACTGCTTCTGAAACTTGGAATACTGTAGTTCAGTTGCTACCATTCTCATCTGTGAGAATCACAGAGAGCCCATGATATTGTGGGTATTTCAACCATTGTCCTAAAATAAATTCTAGTATATACTTTCCTACAGAAAATATCTGCAAGTGCATTTTTCTTTTCTTTTGTTTTTTAAATTTAGATAGCATTTTATTCTTACTAGGGGGAATTTCTTTGTGTTCCTTTAAGTTGGCAATAATCAGATGATGATTTCAAAAGTGTTAACAGTAAGATGTACATATAACAGCAAGTCTGACCATAAATATGTATTGAAACTCCTGATATCCACCTATTGTTATTACTGCAAAGGAAAATTGTCCAGGGAGCTTTACAAAGACAAAATGTATCTAGCACATATCCAAAGCAGAATAGTGCTGTGTTGTGGTTTCAGGGGGAGAAGAGATTTTATATGAAAAATGGGATGTCCCTTTATATAGGTAAAGCTTTTTTTTAAAGAGTGTTTTAAAAATAGCAGAAACCTTCCTAAGGGACCTAGGAAATGTAATGCTTGAAGTGATCTGAAAGGGGGAAATATATGGCTTGTTAAGCAGAGTCACTTATGAATCATAGTAGAGCTGCAAGCTAAATAATAATTCTTAGTAATTCAAGGGATGGCTAAATCATTATTACAGTTTCTTTGTAAAGTTAAGTATGCAGGGACAGAGCTTAAGTATTCACAATTCTTAAATCCTTTGTCTGGTTGTTAAGTATGTGACCATTTAACAGCCCTTATTTCTATCTTTTCTGCAGAGAATAGGGTAAGAGTACAGGTAAAAGAGATGTTTGATATTGGACCATTAGGCATAGGTTGATGTTAATTAAATTACTGAATTATGTGAAGTGCTCAGGTCCTCTCTGTGTGAAGGACATTATCCTGACATTGACTATTGTATGCAACCGAGAGGCAAGTCAGTCTGGAATACTTATACATTCATAGGTTTGTTTGTTTGTTTGTTTTAGGGTTGCCAGATGGTTTAACAAAAAATACCAAAAACCCCTCCCCCCAGCCCCTGCAAAAAAACCACCAGGAAAATATTCAGTTGAGGGGGAGACCAAAGTTGTTGAACTGAAAAAAGGGCTCCAAGACCCCAAGAGTTGTTAAGCAAAAAATACCAATGTGGCCCCTTTAAGAAATGCTTTTGAGGCTTTTTGGCCCTAACAGGCTGCTGGCGGCCGCCCATCATCTTGCCTCCCTGCGCCAGGCCAGACAGCTCCCCTGTGGAACCTAGTAAGCACCTGCCTGGTATTTTCACCTCCTGACCGGGGGAAAAGAAAGCAGAAAATACCGGACATTGGAGGTCTCTGATATTTTCTGAAATTTTTTACCGGACGGGGGGTGAAAATATCGAACTGTCCCGTTCAATACCGGACACCTGGCAACCCTAGTTTGTTTTGCCATTATACAAAGCATCCACCAGTCTAACTGTGATTTTTTTTTAACAGCTGTTACCCATACTGAAGCTCAAATATGTTACAGAGATACAAAGCATACTTTCATTGTAAAACCTCTGTTTTTATGCACATAATGCACCTGCATTGATCTGCACATTTCATGCCTTAAAGTTCCCTGTGGAAGAGCAGTTAACTGTGGAAGTTCAAAACTGGTAACCCCAGTCTGTTAAGGGACTAGCTAGAGGGAACTCTAATCATGCTGGAGCGTGGGGAGACATTTTAATCTCTCTCTCTCTCTCTCCTCCCCCCCCCCTCTCTCTGGATTTTTTTACTGAAAGAAAGAAACCAGTGTTACGTTGTGAAATGTATCATTGTAGCGTCTAACTGTATGCATTCTGGGTCTCAAAAGAATATGATTATTTCTGGATTTAAAAAAAAAGTTTCAGTCAATTTAGAAAGTATATGCCAGACTGGCATATCTGCATCTACGCTATTTAAAATGGTTGTAAGAAATGAAGGTTTATTAAAAAGTATACTATAAATATAGTCTGTTTATTTCCATTCAGTGGTCTTTTAAAGTTCTTTATTGAAATGCAGAACCTTTTTGCTTTTCAATACAGGCAGTCCCCGGGTTACGTACAAGATAGGGACTGTAGGTTTGTTCTTAAGTTGAATCTGTATGTAAGTCGGAACTGGCGTCCAGATTCAGACACTGCTGAAACTGACCGCCAGTTCTGACTTACATAGAGAATCAACTTAAGAACCCCAGGCGTCCCCAAGTCAGCTGCTGCTGAAACTGATCAGCAGCTGATTCCAGGAAGCCCGGGGCAGAGCAACTCTGCCTCGGGCTTCCTGTAGTCAGCGCTGGTCAGTTTCAGCAGAAGCTGACTTGGGGACGCCTGGGGCAGAGCAGCTGGGGTGCTACTGGACCAACCCAGCAGCACCCCATCTGCTCTGCCCCAGACGTCCTGATTCAGCCGCTGCTGAAACTGACCAGCAGCGGCTGAATCAGGACCTGGGGCAGAGCAGCTGGGGTGCTGCCGGGTTGGTCCAGTAGTGCCCACGGGCGCTGCAGGACCAATTGGCAGCGCCCCAGCTGCTCTGCCCCAGAGTCCAAAACAAAAGCCTGGTCTGCGGGGGGGGGGGGGGGGGGCACACTAGCTGCGCCCCCCCCCCCAGCAGACCAGGGACATGGGGAGCAGAGCCGCAGCGGCAGCGGGGTGCCGCGCCTCTGAGGCTTTGCTCTGGCAAAGCCTCAGAGGCGAGGGACCCCGCCACGGCTGCGGCTTCAGTCTGGGTGCCTGTGGTCTGCTGGGGACGGCCCCCAGCAGACCACAGGCACCCGGACTGAAGCCGCAGCCGCGGGGGGGTCCCGCGCCTCTGAGGCTTTGCCAGAGCAAAGCCTCAGAGGCGCGGGGAACCGCCGCTGCTGCCGCTTTGACTGAAGTGGCAGCAGCGGCGGTTCCCCGCGCCTCTGAGGCTTTGCTCTGGCAAAGCCTCAGAGGCGCGGGACCCCCCCGCGGCTGCGGCTTCAGTCAGGGTGCCTGTGGTCTGCTGGGGACCGTCCCCAGCAGACCACAGGCACCCAGACTGGAGCGGCAGCAGCGGCGGTTCCCCGCGCCTCTGAGGCTTTGCCAGAGCAAAGCCTCAGAAGCGCGGGAACCCCCACTGCTGCCGCATGAGACCCGGTGCCTGTGGTCTGCTGGGGACCGTCCCCAGCAGACCACAGGCACCGGGTCTCATGCGGCAGCAGCGGGGGTTCCCGCGCTTCTGAGGCTTTGCTCTGGCAAAGCCTCAGAAGCGCGGGAACCTGCCCGCTGCTGCCGCTTGGGTCCCGGTGCCTGTGGTCTGCTGGGGACGGTCCCCAGCAGACCACAGGCACCGGCACCCAAGTGGCAGCAGCAGCGGTTCCCGCGCTTCCGAGGCTTTGCTCTGGCAAAGCCTCGGAAGCGCTGGAACCCGCCCGGTGCCCCTGGTCTGCTGGAGACGGTCTCCAGCAGACCAGGGGCACCGGAGCAGCTTACAAACGGGGCTTTCTCGCCCTGACTTCCGGGGCGAGAAAGCTCCGTTCGTAAGTGCGGATCCGACGTAAGTCGGATCCGCGTAAGTCGGGGACTGCCTGTACTGGATCAAACATTTCCTATGATGGCTAAGTTAGGTATAATTCATCAAAGATCATATCAGTTTTAAATTAGGGGCTTTTGTCTTAATTTTTGTATATGTCCTTGTACATTATCTATTTTCTCTGGCTATCCTAAGTGGTGAAACAGTTGCACAGTATTCTAGAACTAAACTGTATTCTGGGAGCACATACTAACATCTAGAAAGGGAGCTACAGTTAGGGTTGCCAGATGGTTTAACAAAAAATACTGAACCCCTCCCCCCCACAAAAAAACCAGGAAAAAATTCTGTTGAGGGGGAAAAAAAGAGGGGGGGGGGCGGAAGACCAAAGTTGTTGAGAAAAAAAAAGGGGTGGGTTGTGGTGGTGCATCTTTAAATGTCCCCGTGCTCCTCACTCCCCCACCCCCTCCCCCACCAGATGCGGCAGGGGAAAATTGTCCCTGCCGGGCTTCCATCCGAGGGAAACAGGAAATACCGGACTTTTCACATGTTCGGTATTTTCTGGGTTTTTTTACTGGATGGGGGACCCAAATAACATACAGTCCGGGTGAAAACTGGACACCTGGCAACACTAGTTAACAGTTGCTGAAGTTACATGAGGGAGTTACAGTTGCTGAAATATTCAACTTTTTAAAAAAAACCACCCACGTGCCAGTCATTTTTAAAAACTATTTTACTTACATTTTCATAAAGTTGATTTGTATTTTTGTCACATGATTTCTAATTGCAAAGGTATTTTGCCACAGAAGATTTCATTTTCCTGGATTGTCAGTCTGATGCCTTTGAACGGCACTACTTTAATTGAAAAGATAATTAAAGGTATGAGCCTTTCACAGACACCATGGAAGACATGGATTCTATAACTTTTTACAACCTCCCTCAGCGGCTGGTATGGCTGAGTTCAGGGTTGTCTGAGCAGCTGGCCCTATGGCAACCCTGGGCTGCTGCTCGGGAGGCTCTGGGGACTGTGAAGCAATGGCCAGTGTGGCTGTTTCTGGGGACTGTCCAAGGAGCAGTCCTGAGGATGGCCCTGGGGGCACCTGAGTAGCAGTCCCAGTGGCTGCCCCAGGGTCAACCATTCTGGCTACTACTCAGGCAGACCCCCAGGCAGCTGTCTCTGGGGCTGCGGGAACAGCAGCTGGTGTGACTGTCTTTGAAGGGCACCTGAGCAGTGACCCGCAAGGGCACCCAGAGGCCATCTGCATGGCAGTACCTGGAAGCAGAGGCTGGGGGGAAGTCAACCATCAGCCCTGGAGCAGAGCCTCACTCCCAGAAGGGGTCCTCTGAAGCAGTGGGGCCCCAGAAGTAGAGATTTAATCGGGGGTATTTTTGGTAAAGTCATGGACAGGTCCCAGGCCATGAATTTTTATTTATTTTATTGCCTGGGACCTATCCATGATTTTACCCAAAATACCCAAGACTAAATCTGAGCCTTATGTGTATTAGATTCCATACAGGAACAACACTGTAATGTAAATAAAATGCCACTATCATTTGCTCTCACGCAGCACCACCAAAGTGAGCAAATAATTTTAAATCAATGCAACTGCATGTGAAACTATGTGTAACTGTGGAATAAATTTGGTCCTATTTGATCACTCTTTGCACTAGCCCCTGAATAGGTGTGAACTAGTTAGAGGAGGAAACAGGAAAACATTCTCAGGAGGCTAGCATAGAGGAATTATGAATAACGATCAGTTGAAACGTCATTCCGAGGACTCCTTTTTTCTTGCTTCTGTGTTTTGTTTTCTCCCTTGAATTTTTACTTCCCTTCCCTGCCTACTAAGATTGTAACACACTGTGAATTAAGAGCGTGTCCTGCTGAAAGAGCTGGTTAACACTGTGAAGCCGGCATTACTCCTAGTATAGGCTACATGGGCCTCACCCTAAAAACCATTTTTGTGTTTCTTGTCAAGTTAAAATCAAATAAATCCCCAAACCTGGTGTCTTTGTTTTGTTTTGTTTTGAAGAACAGCTGCTAAAGAACTACCATTAATGTTATGTTTGTTTTTGTTTTCCAGGTAAGTGGAAGCTTTATCTTCATTGCTAGTGGGACAGCTTGACTCTGGTGGTAAGTGCTCTTCATGGAGTGATTATACATATCTACTGTACATAAATTCATCATTTCTGTGAAAACAAACAAACTGCTGGCTAAGTATTTCAAACATTTCATATTGATTGTGCCTGTTAGTGTCATGGGTGGGGTTTTTTTAGTCACTTTGTGAAATTCTGCATGCACACGTGTTCTCTTATGAACAAGCTTTTAAGTGTAGAAGCAAACTTGCTCTCTATGGCTGCGTCTAGACTGGCATGATTTTGTGGAAAGTTTTTCCGTTAAAAGTATTTCTGCAAAAAAGCGTCTAGATTGGCACGGGAGCTTTTGTGCATAAGCATCCGTGCCCAGTATAGACGCGCTTTTGCGTAAAAAAGCTCCGATGGCCATTTTAGCCATCGGGCTTTCTTGCACAAAAAATGAAGGTGCCTGTCTACACTGGCCCTCTTGCGCAAGTATTCTTGCGCAAGAGGGCTTATCCCTGAGCAGGAGCGTCAAAGTATTTGCGCAAGAAGCACTGAATTCTTACATTAGAATGTCAGTGCTCTTGCACAAATTCAAGTGGCCAGTGTAGACAGCTGGCAAGTTTTTGCACAAAAGCAGTCACTTTTGCACAAAATCTTGCCAGTCTAGAAATGCCCTATGGGTATGTCTACACAACAGTGCAAAGTCGAATTAAGATACTCAGCTTCAGCTACATTAATTGCGTAGCTTTTGGCACTCTCTACATTGCAGGAAATCAAAGGAAGACCACTCTTCCTTTGACTTCCCTTACTCCTTGTGAAATGAGTGTTACTGGCAATTGAATACCCCCCTCTCAGTTCAAATTAGCTGTCTTAACATGACTGCTAATTCAAACCCTGGAAGATTGACAGTGGCAGCTTCAATCTTCCTCTGCAGTGTAGATGTACCCTATAAGTCCTCTTTAGTTATGTGAAAGGAAAAAAAAGCTTATATTTAGCTCTCTGTATGTGGAACCTTACAGTAATCATCACTGGTTTAATTGGCAGAAATGGCAGCTGTGGTTTGGTGTTGGCCGAAATCATGTTTTCTTTAGACTTCTGTTACTGATGTTTGCTTGCTGTAGTTTAGTTACATTTCAAGGTCTGTCATAGGGAATTTGTTCTTTAGAAATCTTATGTTTTATTACAATATACATCTGGTATAAATATCATACTCCTACATTAATAGAACGTTCCACTTTATTTTGCAGAAGGAGATTGCTGTTTGTCAGTGGCTCTGATTGATTGTTTTTGCTATGTATATTTAATAACTGTGGTTTTGTTACAAGCTCAAAGGCTTCTCTCACAACCGTAACCCAATAAATAGTTCATAAAAATCCTCACGGCCCTCAAAAAAGACCATCAAAAAAGTTTGTATTTAGTTCTGGCATCTTCAATTACAAATGGAGCTCCTACTTTGTCCTAGTCTGTTCTCACAGCCAGACTGCCCAACTCCTCCTAGCTGGAGCTCAGACTTCTAGGTCTGGCATTTGGGCTCAGACCCAATCAGGGTCTTCCACGGAGTCTCCTGATCACTGAGTCCTGGCCTCCAAACACCTAGGGTTGCCAGGTGTCCGGTTTTGAGTCGGACAGTCCAGTATTTGAGCTTTCTGTTCGGGAAACAAATTGAGAAAATATAAATGTCTGGTATTTTCTAAATAAGATGTAATGTAGATTGTGATGTAATGTCACGTGTATCCGGTATTTTTGTTGAAACCATCTGGCAACACCCTTGATATCAAGAATCTTCCTACAAGTGTGTTTCTTATTCCCTGCATTTCCCTCAGCATCCCCAGTCTTCCTAGTTCTCTTTATCCGAAGATGATCTGATAACTGAATGAGCCATGCCTAAGAGATATCAGGAATGACCAGACTTTCAGCCCTTAAAGGGCAAGAGACCTTGTTATAAACTTGCCACGTAAATTATATGCTGTGACTGGAAGGAGATGAAATAATAAACATTTAGGGCTGTCAAATGATTAAAATATTCACAATTGATCAAATAGACTACCCATTTAATTGTATTATAAATATTTTAGATGTTTCTACATTTTCAAATAAATGTATTTGTTAGGGCACACAATACAAAGTATACAATACTCACTTTATACTTTTAATTTTTATTACAAATATTTGCACAGTAAAAATGATAAACAAGTCGCATTTTTCAGTTCACCACCCACAAATGCAAAATCTGTAATGCACACTCTTTATCATGAAACTGCAACTTACCAATGTAGAATTTTTTTTTAACATGACTGCACTCAAAAACAAAAAATCCTGCTTGTCCATTGAGACCTGCAGATGGCTGCATAGGAGCTGTCCTTGGCCTGTATATTCTGAAGCAAACAATTTATTTTAGAATGTAATTCCATTACTATATATTGGGGTTTAGTTATTTTTTAGTGTCTCATGTTTAAATTCTGCCTAGCTGTTAGGTATTTTTAACATACTTAAGAGAGAATACATTGAGGTCCAGTAAAAAGGTTCCTGAAATGTTCAAAAGGCAGTAGATTTTCCTTTAGATAATACATACACGTTCATGCCCCCATGCTGTTCCCAACCCTATTATAGAGTTTTCTTTCTATTAAAAAAAACTGGATTAGAAAGATCAGGAAACAGCAGCAAAATGGGAAGGTGAAGGAAGGTTAGGTTTAAAACTTGGGTAGGCCTTTCAACAAGCTTTGAAGCTTTTTTTAGCAACTAAAGGCATGTGAATCAAGATGTTGTTTGAACAGTGAGCGCAACAAAAGCTGGTCTGAGAAAAACACTCAGTTGTCATTGCTAACCCTTCCTACAGCTTTTCATGCTTAACTCCTTGGCAATGCTAGATGATGAACTGAAAGGCTTTATTTTAGCTCAGGTATGGCTATTATTTACAGACTTTCCTTTCTTTCTTTTTTTTTAACCATTTGTTACATTTGGGGGGTGAGGGGGAATAACCTAAAGCTTACAAATAGTTTAATTTCATCTGATTAAAAGGAATATTTACAAAAATTTACAAATAACATTAAAAAGACAAGTTATTCAGATCTCCGTACGTCTAGACTACATGCCTCTGTTGCCAGAGGCATGTAGATTAGGCTACCAGACATAGTAAAATGAAGCGGCTATTTAAATAATCTCCGCTTCATTTAAATTTACATGGCTGCCGCGCTGAGCCGACAAACAGCTGATCAGCTGTTTGTCGGCTCAGCGCGATAGTCTGGACGCGAGGGTGTCGACATCAAAGGTATTTGTCGACCACCCAGGTAAACCTCCTGGGATGAGGTTTACCTGGGTGGTGGACAAATACCTTTGATGTCGACACCCGCGCGTCCAGACTATCGCGTTGAGCCAACAAACAGCTGATCAGCTGTTTGTCGGCTCAGCGCGACAGCCATGTAAATTGAAATGAAGCGGCGATTATTTAAATCGCCACTTCATTTTACTATGTCTGGTAGCCTAATCTACATGCCTCTGGCGACAGAGGCATGTAGTCTAGACGTAAGTTTCAAGGGTATACATCAATTTTGACATAATTTTAAAAAGGAATTTTGTTACTGCAGGACAAATCTCAATCCTGATTTATGTTAATTAGCCCTCACAATCCAACCTATCCACTAATTCATTAGTTTGTTTAAAAGTTATAATTAACAGTGGCAGATTTATGATTGGGTTAGTTGTTCTCTGGCCCCAGACCCACACTCAGAAGGGCCCTGTTTGATGATGGGGTGTCCAAGGTACTCTGGGATCTGTAGTTCTTTGGACATCTCCCTGTCTAGAGAGCTGGTCCTGGAGCAGGGAAGGGACTACATTTCCCCAGCAACAGACGCCACCAGAGAAGTTAAATGTGATAAATAAGGGAGGGAAGAATCTATTAGAAACCTGGGCAGCTTTAGGTACAATACCAGGCACACAGGAGGATTTGACTCTATTGCCACAGCCATGGAAGCAGAAATGGGCTTTTCCTTTCCAGATTTATCTGATACTCAGAGAGAGAAGCTAGCACTTGTCTTCCAGATTTGAACAGGAGTGCTCAAACCTAATTTGGGCTACTGTTACATCATTTCTCCAAAATCCAATATAATTTGTTGTAGAAAAAGTAAGATGAGATTGAGCAATAAATGTTGGCATCTTTCCAGTGCTAACTGGGACTGGAGTTGCTATTTTTAACAGCCATTATCAGGGTTTGTTTGTTTGTTTTGCATTGGTAATTTCCCCACAAACAATGAGTGGAACAAAAGAACAACAAAATTTGATGGACCTCAAAAATGTTTTCATTTTTTTCATTCAGTCTTACAATATGGATCCTGATATCCTCCAATCACAAAAACTGAAAATCGTTCCACTTTACAGGGTGCTGGGGAAGGGATCTGTCAGAACTGATCAGGTAGCTGCTGGCTGTGGAACTGTATTGAGCTGAGATGAGGACCACATACAGTAACTGGTGAAAGATGGGCTCCTAGAGACATGACTATAGAATGTTTCGATAAGGAAGGGGATAAATCTATGAGGAGTTTCCTTTGATTGTTATAAAATTTCTGTTCACTGTGGATACTGGTAAACCCTCAGTGAGAAAAACTTGGGGCTAAGGAAGCTGTATGTAGCAGAACATACAGTCTTGTAGATGTGTGTGATCAAAATGAAAAATGCCTCTGAGACTCAGTACCGGATATACGATAGCACTGCCATACCAGGCCCACACTCAGAAGGGACCCACAGATATGTTCGGCATTAGCCCACAACATGTTAATCTGGCCCTGATAATTAATGATGATTTGTTGGCTCAAAAAACATGAGGTCTTTGTCTGTACATGAGATGACTATACTATATAAGGCAGAAGTGGGAAACCTCTGGCAGCAGGCCAAATCTGCGCTCCCTCCCCCGCCGCTTAATTTGATGCAACCCACGGCAAGTTGGAAGCCCTGTGTCTTGGTGCCCCAAACTTGTTCCCACTACAGATGAGTTGAATGAGGTTTTTGGTTTGGGTTTTTGCTTGTGTGTGTCCTCCAACTGATTTTTTGTTCTGTTGGTCAGTGATCCCTGACAGGTTTCCTACCCTTGATACAAGGAAACTAGTTAGCTGTTCCTACAGTGGGAATTTTAATACATATTGCCCTGGTCTACGTTAGGTAGTTATTGCAGAATAGCTCTCATTATGGGTATGTCTAAACTATGGGTTTTTTCCAGGATACAAGAGGTATCCTGGAAAAACTCTGCCACATCCAGGGAACGCGTCTGCTCTTCCGTTTTTTTTTGTGGAAGAGCAGACGTGCTCTTTTGGAAGCCCTGTCTTCCTCTTCCCACAAGGAAGAAGGGCTCTTCCGAAAGAGGGTTTTTTCCAAAATTTGGCCCAGAGTAGAAGGACCACATTTAGAAAAAGCCTCTTTTGAAAAAATTATCAGAAAAAAGTACGCAAATTGCAAAGTGCAATTTGCATACCTTTTTCTGATAAAGTCCCTTAGTGTAGACATAGCCTATTTGAAAATAACAAGTGGAACATCCACACTACCAAGCCTGTTATTTTGAAATAAGGGGTTGGTTATTTCAAAATAATAACTCCTGCTTTCCACAAGGAATAACACTTATTTCTAAATAGTTATTTTGAAATAGTGTTAGTGTTATGCCTCCACAGCTGCTATTTTGAAATAACTACTCCCCAGAGTCATTCAAAGTAATTACTCTACAGTGCTTTATGGGGCTTTCAGCTGAGGTAGCGCATCCAGTTATCCTTTGGTGAAGAGACTGTCTGGCTTGGCCAATATACATGTCTGAGGGGCATGTTAGTAAGTGTGCAAGTGGATAAGCCCCTGATGGTGTGGCTGATGTGATTAGATCGTGTGATGGCATCACTTTTATAAATATGCAGACAGAGTTGGCAATGGCGTTTGTTGTAGGGATAGGTTCTTGCATTAACATTTCTATGGTGTGGTGTTTGTTGCTGCTGAGTATTTGCTTCAGGTTGGGGGCTGTCTGTAGGTGAAGATTGGCCTGTCTCCCAAGATCTGTGAGAGTAAGGGATTGTTTTCCAGGATAGGTTGTAGATTGTCAATGATGCACTGGACAGGTTTTAGCTGAGGACTGTAGGTGATAGTGGTGATCTGTTATTTTCCTTGGTGGGCATGTCCTGCAGTAAGGGACTTCTGGGTACTCATCTGGTTCTACCAGTCTGTTTCTTTCCATCCCCAGGTGTGAGATGCGGTTGAATCTTAGGGCTTGGCTGTAGACAATGGGCCGTGATGTGTCCTAGTTGAAAGCTGAAGGCATGTAGGTAAAAATAGCAGTCAGTAAGTTTCAGTAGGTAGCAATCAGTCTTCTTTTGGAAATCATCTTGGTTTGATAACCCATTTATTGTTTTCATTTGTTCTTTTTCAGTCACGGGTGAGAGGGTTTAGCTGATGAGGAAGCTTAGCTGGGCAGGGATAGGCTGAGCCAGTTTAAAAACAACAAGTGGAGTGTCAGGAGGGGGTTGGATGCAGGAGCTCTGCGGTCCCCCCCTGGGGCGGAGGGCAGGTGGCAAGAGAGATGGAGGAATTCTGGGATAAATGTAAGCCCTAGGATTCTATCTTGGAATACAGATTTTTGAAAGAGCCTGAGATGAATGAAAGAGCAAAACAAGGTCCAGTTGTAACTCAGAGGAGGACATAGCTACAGAAGTATGGCGGGAAGCATCCCAAAAAACCAGCAACAGGATCCATGATTGGGTAGACTGCAGCTACTAGTGTCCCTGGGCTAGAACGCAGTGTAGTGGATAGGCCTAGTTATTCTGCTAGTTACTGGGAAAATGGCACAGTGCAGAGAAATTTTATAATCTCAGAAGACATAAACAGACAAAATGGTGACCTGGCCAGAGGTCCAAATTACCAGTACAGAGATTGTCGCAAATCAAACAATGAGCAGCAAGGAATGACTTCATGCATTGAGAACTAATTCTCAGACACAAGGATACTCACTAGTGGTAACCTCTTCACAGGCTGCTATATGTAGGTTTCCAGGTGTCCGGTTGTCACCCGGACAGTCTAGTAATTGCGTCTTCTGTCCAGTAAAAAAAAAAAAACCAGAAAATACCGGACATGTATTCTGTTTTTCTCGGACAGAAGGCCAGCGGGAACATTTTTCCCCTGCTGTGTTTGGCAGGGGCGGGGGAAGCAGGGGGAATATAAAGGCGCAGCCTAACAAGTTTGGTCTCCCATTTTTGGTGTGGTTTTTGGGTTTTTTGTCTTTTTGCTCAACCAGTTTTTTTCCCTGTCTTGTTCAGGATTTTTTTGTGAAGGTATCTGGCAACCCTAGCTATATGGTACACCTGACAATATTTTGTTTTAATTTACTTTTTTCAATTCTAGAAAATGATAATTTTATGAACATACTATAGACATATTTTTTGAATGAACATTATGGTTAAATATAAAAAGGTACCTTACACATTTACTGTCAAAGAAAATGAAATCATACAATGTAAAACATGCCAGAAAAAAAAGAATAATCAAATAAGGACTAGCACATACCAGTAGGTTAGAATGGGGAAATATAATTCATTTCTGGAATGGGTCACAATTCATAGATTTTTCAAAGTGGGTAAAGTAAGATCTTCATAAAAAATCTAGTGTAATTTTTTTTCTTTTAAATTACCACCACACCTGGGAGGGAGAAAAAATCAGCTGCTATTAAAAAAAATCTCTTGATTTTTGTTTTCTGACTATCCCAATTCTGAACTCTTCACTATCAACTGCTTCTCAGCAGAAGTTGCAAATGAGTGATCTATCTGTGAAATATTAGCTTCTCCTGAAATACATCCAACGCCTTTAATTGAATTGAGACATTGAAAGAATGACTACACCTTTCTAAAGATAATTTTGGATATATATGTAAATAATAATGTCTATGATAGATGTGTATAGAGATAAAATTATCTGGCTACCTATTGCATTCTAATTTATAATATTAAATAAAGTAGATTAGACTCATCAGTTTGTTGTCTTGTAACTTTCTGGGTTTGGTTCACATTTGTTGTATTGCCTGGTATCTTTGCTGCATGTAATCCGTGACCTCATGTTTACCTCACCACATTTTTGGTGGAATTATACTGCATTACACTCCATAAGGCGAAATGCACATTTGTTCCATTTGTTTTTGAAGTAAGATCCAGAGAGATTCAGGTAGGAAGCTTATCATTGTACTCTTTAAGTCCAGTAAATTTAATCTAAAAGGTTTAATAATGCTTTTATCTGCAGTCTTTCCCCCTATAAATTCTTAATTGGGAACTGTGGGTCAATTTGTAAGGTAATGGCCAGTGTAATCCTAGAAGATACAGCACACATCTCTCCGAAGTAGGGTTTGTAGCTTCATGCTACAGTGAATAGAACCACTTGGACAGCAATAATATTGAACTATAGTGTGATACAATTTCAGGTTGCCCTGTTTTACTTAGCTTGCTTAATGTCCCTTATATAAAATCAGTGTATGGTAAGTTAGAGATGACACATTGTCTTGTTAAATTGTAGCTCTGAGATTTGATTGAGAGTCTTCAGAGAGCACTTAGCTTAGTATTTACCTATACTCGTTTATACTAGTCAAAGCCCCTTAGCAATATATTGTAACAATACATTTGCAAGTTTACATTTATCAGGATAGTTGGCTAGCCTTAAAACATTTTATTACGCATTGAAAATATCAGGAAGCTATTAAGTATATCCATCAGCTGTCTTTAACAAAATTGAAAATCAAATTATCTTGTGTGTCAAAATTAATGCTACCAAATCACCATAATGTTCATTTCAAGGAACTTAATCCTCACGTTTGCAGATTTTAAATTACTAAGAGGTATATTGCAGTATTTTTTTAAAAAGCCAATCATTTAATGTAACATCACCAGTATGTTATGCTATGTGTAATGCTCATGCAAAAGTAAAATTAATTGAGGCAAAGTTAAACTCATTAGACTAAGATCAAAATCCATTAAAACCAAAAATTGGTTTTGCAATTTTTGTGTAGAAATTATTTATGAAAAATTGAGTGAAACATCTCTTGGTTTTGCACTTTTACTTACAATATTTGAATGAGTGCTTTCTTAATTAACTCAGAAATCTGCTTTACTCATTGTTTGCCTCCCAGGAAATATTAAAAAGCCATTTAAGCTTATTAGTAACAATTGCTATTGCTTTATATTGTGTTCGTCAGCCTTGAGGATTTCTCTTTTTTTCTTGAAGATGTGTACGTACAACTAAGTTTTTCTTTTGTTTCCTTGAAGGAATGGATACTGCTATTTATGAATAAGTGGAGTAATACTTGTGTAATTGACACTGAGGTGAAACTAACAAAGATACTTCTAATGCTAATTTCAGATTATATTTAAAGCCAAACATACCACTGAAAGTTAAAGGGATATAACTTTATTCTCTTAATTGGACATATTCATCCCTCACTTAGGGTATGTCTACACTACAGTGTTATTTCAAAATATCTTATTTCGAAATAGTTATTTTGAAATAACATTTCAAAATAACGCGTCTACACACAAAATGCATTTCAAAATAGCATTTTGCTATTTCAAAATAGTGTGTCCACACTGAGTCCACATCTGAATTGCATTTAAAGCTGGACGGAATCAGTTCCAGCAGGGCATCAGGTCAGGAGTTACTTTGTGTAGCTGCTGCCTGAGGCTATCTGAGGTCTGTGCTTAAAGGGACCCCCTTCCCCCCCCCTCCCCCAGACAGCCAGTTCTCAGGTTTCCCTGCTTGCTTGTCTACCTCGATGAGGGACAGCAAAGCATTTTGTCTCTGCGTGCTCTGATTGCCCTCACTCGGGACACCACAGACCTCTGCAACATGGAGCTAGAGCTGCCCCTGGGCACTCTGGTGCTTTTCGTGGATTCGTTGCTGTGAGCCTGGCTGCATTTTTTGCAGGCTGCCATCTGGGAGGTCCATCAGGGGACTGTCAGTATTCAGGAGGCCCTGTGGGAGAGCTCCCACCCTGAGGAGCACTAAGAGCCTCCCTGGTCTGCCCCACTGGGGGCTTGTGCCTCATTCCTCCTTCACGTCCTTCCACTTACCCCTTCCTAATGTAAAATAAAATACACAGATTTTCATGAACACAAACTCTTCTTTATTTAACAAAATCTGGGAGGAGGGATGAAACTCTGGTGAGATTGGAGAAAGGAGGTGGAAGAGGGGACAAGAGAAGGTGGGAGTGGGGAGGAAGGAGCTGGAAGGGGGAAGCAAAGGGAAGAAGGGGGAGAGGAGGCTCAGGGTTGGGGGTCTCGCTGGACCAACTTGATTTTCATGCAAACCTGCTCCTGGGTTCACATGTGGCTTTTGGCAGCCAGGCTGGCAGCTATCCTGCCAGATAGCCACGTTCCTCCATCTAGTGTGGAGATCATGGACATTGGGGGCATCCCCCCCAAATCTGAATAAGGTCCATGATCTCCACCCTGGACCAGGAAGGGACCCGCCTTCTCCGGGCCCTGGCAGGCTCCTGTGAGCTGGCAGACTGCTCCTGGGGTGTGGTGCAGGGCTGGCTACCAGTGGCTTGCTGGCTCATGTTTTGGGGCCACTGGGTCGGGGCAGTGACTGCTGGCTCTGGGCTGACAGGCTTGGAGCTGGCGCAGGCACTGTGGCCAGTGTCAACCCCTTTAAGGGCTGCAGGGAGTGGGGAAGGGAGAGAAGTGTTCTTGGTTGAGGCTGGAGTTTCTACCAGGGCACCCTGGGAAGGCTGGAGGCCCCCTATTTCGATATAAGTGTCTACACAGCACTTATTTCGAAATAGCTATTTTGAATTTGGCATTATTCCTCGTGGAATGAGGTTTACCAAATTCGAAAGAAGCGCTCCGCTATTTCAAATTAATTTCAAAATAGCGGTTTTTACTGTGTAGACGCCAGTAAAGTTATTTTGAAATAAAGGCTGTTATTTTGAAATAACATTGCTGTTTAGACATACCCTCACATTGTTTAATATATTGTTGTAGCCATGGTATTAGAGAGACCAAGTATATGAGAGATCTTTTACTGACAAACTTCTGCTGGCAAAAGAGAAAAGCTTTTGAGCTATACAGAGCTGTTCTTCAGGTCTATGGAGCTCACATCCTTCTTGCTGTCACCAACAGAAGTTGATCCCATAAAATATATTAATTCGTCCACCTAGTCCCTCACTTACATTATTTCTCCAAGTCCCTGCAATTATTAAAATATGCAAATCATGTTACCCTACTACACAGACCCATAATGTTTTATTTTAATAGTTGTCATTAATTTATTTCTCTAATATAATGCACCAGGAAATCATTTTTAATTTATCATTTTGCTTAAAAAAGCTCCCAGTTCAACTTTACTAAAAGCTGTCAGAGCATTTGGTTATGTTCATCTTTTGGTCCTTAATATTGGCTTCCCTCAACATGTAGGTGAATATCTAATAACACCAATTATTTTAGTTGCTCAAGATTTTGCATAATGGTAGTAATGAGGTTAATGAGTAGATCTGACTTTTACATACATTATGAAATTCCATCAGTTGTATTCATCTCCACTGCTACTATTTCATCCAGCCTTCTCACTCACAATCCTGGGGCAAAAGACTTAAAAAGGAGAATGTTGGTGAGAGAGAGAGAGAAGTGTTGTACCTAACTTTAGAGAATGAGGATGGCAGTTTTGAGGGATGGAAGGGGTGAGCACATCACCTACCATGACTCCAGGACTCTGATCTGGGCATTTCTTTAAATATAAAACAGGAACACTTGGAATTTTGGTGATTCAATAATGTAATTCTTTCAAGTTGAGTCTTGTGTTGTCTCTGCAGCAGGAATCCAAAGCTTGGGTGATTTGACTTAATTATTAGAGTTGGAATCCCGGCCTTGAGAGTTTTGCCAGCAGGGCCAGGGTTTCGCCCCAGAATTTTAACTGTTCCATACACACATTAGTTTATCAGGCCCTCTTTTAGAGGCCATGTAGCCCACGAATGGTAATGGAAGCCTTGTTATTGAGTGGATCAAAACAGTAATTTAAGCTTTCATTATTATTTTTGTAAAATCTATCACTTATGGTTGTGAGAATAACCTTTTAAATGTGAAAGAATGCTCTGCAGTATTATCTTTCCAGTTTTTCAAACAAGAGTTTGACATAACAGGCCCCAAATCTAGACTCCATTGTAGAACTTGGATAACTTGGTTCTTCAGTAGAAAGTTTGTCGGGCTGGTGTAGGAATTGTCCCTTGCTCAGGTTACCTCTTGTCCAGGGACCTGTTCAATAGTTGCTATTCCTGCCCAGAATTAGGAGTAATCTCAAGAACACTGTACCTTATTACACTGGTTGGAATGACTAGCAAATCCACTAGCCTCACATCCAAACTTCAGCTGAGCAATGGCATTCGGGGGTGAAGCAGGGGATGGCTCATGCAAATGAGCTCCAGACTATGTTAGAGAGTGGTCATTGCTTACATAGATCCCTCATATCCTACCCAATCTGCACCTGCAGCGGATCCAAATACTTTGTAAGAGAGCTTTAGAGAAAGGGATCAGTAGTCAATCCTGCCTCCATTCATCTCAATGGAGTGTCGTGAGTACCAGCAGTGAGTAGGGTAAGTATTCTGACTAATGACCTTTAGGACAGCTTGTCATGGGGCTTGACTATTTAACTTTAATTGGTTTTAAAACTGGTTTTAATTAAATCAAAGCAAACCCTGTGTATAACCTCTTATTTCTTTTTTTAAAATAATTCAGATAGTTAAAAGGGAAGCTAAACTGGTGATGCTCTGAAACAGAAATGGCTATGTCTATATGGCAGGCGTTTTGTGCAAGAACACTTGTTCTTGCGCAAAAACTTGCAGAGCGTCTATACTGTATGAGCATTCTTGTGCAAGTAAATTTACAGGAAAGAATCAGAAGAGAGGGCTTCTAGCGCAAGAGTTATTCCTCTCCTCACGAGGAATAAGCTCTCTTGCGCAAGAGCTCTTGCACCAGAAGGTAATGTAGATGGGCAACAGGGATTTCTTGCGCAAGGAACCCCTATGGTTAAAATGGCCATCAGAGCTTTCTTGCACAAGAGTGTCCACACTGCCATGGATGCTCTTGAGCAAAAGCACATCTCTTGTGCAAAAGCACATGGCAGTGTGGATGCACTCTTGTGCAAGAATTTTTGTCCAAGAACTCTTGGGAAAACAGTTCTTGCGCAAGAAGCCTGCAGTGTAGACATAGCCAAATAAGTATCTACACAGGATTATCTCTTGTTTCGTGGGTTTCTTATTTGCAGCCTGCATTTGCCCACTGCATTGGCCTCAGAATGATTTTTACTGTATATCAACAGTACTTGGTCACATTTCTAATATTGTTGTCGGGATTATATTGTAGCTGCCTCCACAATTCAGCTGGAATCAAATTGGTTGTTGATAGCAATGTTGCACATATGGCAATTGAATGGCTGGCAGCCTTCTTCAGTGTGTGCATATTGAGAGTCTTTCAACCTATTAGTGTCACACTGCAAATAAATACCTTTTCACTGGACGTTTTTATATCCTTTATCACTGCATGTATTGCTGCTTTTTTCTTTCTGAGGTACCTACTGCATTGGAACAGAAAGTGCAGCAATGCCAATAGCTTGGGCATTTTTCTTCCTTCGTTCTACGTTGCTTCCTTTGAATATATATATATATATATATATATACATACTTGATCATGATGCCTACTTTCTTGGTTGGTTTATCTCTGTCCTGCTTCCTGGGTTCCTTTAGCTTGAGCCTGTGTACTTGCTTTGCACTAGTAGTTGTTATTTTTATCCTTTTCCTGGATACAGTTCAGACATCCTTACTATTTAGAGGCTTTTCTCCAGCATTATTTGTTTTTCTTCTTATCAGTCTCTCTTGCGAGTTGCCATCACGTGTTCTACAAATAATCTTGTCTCTAAACCGGGAATTTTAAATGTCTCCAGAGTTTATATGTGGATGCCAGAGTTCTCATCTCTGGTAGCGTAAGTATCTCCTGTTTTGCTTCTTGCTTCCAGGCACAACAACAAAGCCCAGTATATCTGTGTAGTCTCTCTCGCTTTCAGGTCACTCATCAAACATCTTTATCAGCTATTCTATTATTTTGTGCACTATTCCTGGCAGGAGTGTCTCACTCAGTTTTCAACTGTTTTTTCCAATCAAAGAGTAAATATGCTTTCTCTTCATCTTTCTCACCATGGTCGGAGACGCCATTCTTGCTTCTCGCTTGCACAAGGTTTTATGAATCACTGCATACATGGTTAGCCTTAGGGGTAGGTCATGTGGTAAAGTGGGTGCCGTGGAGTGGAGGATAGCAAGCAGTCATGCACAGATACTGCTTGCCCCCTCAACATTCCTCCGCCCCTGCCTTGGGAGCTTTAAAGACGGGAGCAAGGAGCAACGCCAGGCATTCCCTGCATCTAGGTTACTTTATCCACCTGGACTATGCTGTGAAGCCTCAGGAGCTGCTGCTGTATTGCCTTCACCTTATGTAGCCTGGTGGGGAAAGTGACCAGGATGCTCCTATTTTATTAAGGAACTTGTGTATTGCAGTATATTCAGGCCTTTATATATAACTAGAAGCGTTACCCAGCATTGCTCGGGTCCTTAACTTAATTAATTTTTGTTTTTTGGAAAATGAAAAGAAAATGTGCATTCTTCATATAAATCATTGCTCTGGGATGGGGCTGAGGATGAGGGATTCTGGATGCAGGCTGTCCTGGGGAGAAAGGACAACCCCAGCCCTCTCTCACCACAGCAGCTTGGCACCAGGTAAGAAGTGGCTGTCCATGGCCTCTGCAACTCCAGTGGGTACAGCCAAGGGAGGGGTGCATGTTCCCAGCTAGGGCAGGTCCAGGTTCATCTGCCCCCTGTGTTCCCCAGCCAGAGTGAGGAATGCAGCAAACTGTGCCCTTCACTCCCTGACAAAGGGAAACTGCCAGCAGTGTTCCTCTACAAACTTGGGGGAGCTTCAGCTCCATGCCCTCCCTAAAGGGTGCCTGGGATGTGGGAGGCTCAGGGCTGTGGCAGTCCCAGCCAGCCCCTTTTATGTGCCCAGTGATGCTGTCTCTTTTCTGTATGGTTTTATGAGAAGAAATCCCATTCCAGACATATCCCATTTTCTTGGCAAAACCAAACCCTTACCTTATTTTAAGTTATAGGAGGAAGCTGCATACCAAATTTGGTGGTCCTAGTTCTTATCATATAAGAGAAGTGTGTGAGAGAGAGTGAGAGTGAGAGTGAGAGTGAGAGTGAGAGTGAGAGTGAGAGTGAGAGTGAGAGTGAGAGTGAGAGTGAGAGTGAGAGTGAGAGTGAGAGTGAGAGTGAGAGTGAGAGTGAGAGTGAGAGTGAGAGTGAGAGAGAGTGAGAGTGAGAGAAAAGTTCCTGATAACCAATGTTAAGGGCATGTCCCCTTCTGTATAAAATGATAAGCAGAAATAATCTGTCCTGTCCACCTTCTGTTGACCCTACGGTGTGTTTTTGAGATGAGAGGGAGAGTCACATGATACAATTCTGCACTCTAAACACAAGGAGTAGCTTTAAATGTAGAGCTGATTCTGAGACTGCTGTACTTTGTGTCTGTCCCACTGGCATAGTAACTTTTGACTTAAAAGTACTTTGGGCTGAAGTATGCCCAGGATGGAGTTGCAATAAATGTTAAATCTGATTCATGGACTACTGTGTATTTTCCCAAAGTAGGTATAATACCACTGCTGTTCAAAGAAATTCAGCATAGGATTCAAAATCGCCATTCTCCTAAGGTCTCCCAAAGACTGAGTGTTTGATGGACTTCCAAAAAAGGCTCCTTGTTATACATCTCTGTTAGACCTAGTGGAGAGTTTCTATTGCCAAGGTTTCTTAATGAGGGTACTTCCAGTCAGTGCTGCTGCTTGTAACTCATGGTTCCCCATGCAAGAGCTGCTTATGCAATCTGTTGGCCTTGGAGCTGGGGCCATCTGTCTTTTGAGATCACCAACGGTCATGGCATTCACTCTGGCTGTGACATCTGGGGTGAGCCACTGAATTATAGAATCAAAGAACTGGAAGGAACCTGATGAGGTCATCAAGCCTACGTCTACACTGCTGTTATTTCGGAACAGCTTATTTTGAAATAGCATGTCTACACTGCAGGGAAGCCTCAAAATTAGTCCAAGGCAGGCTTCACTAAGGTAGATGTGCTATGTCGATTTACAGCCCCAAGAGGAATAACTTAGAATGGCCCCGGTGAGGGGCTATTTAGAAATACCAGCAGTGGAGCATCTACACACGCCTTCTTTCGAAATAGCTATTTCAGAATAGCATTATTATTTGTAGAATAATGTTTACAGAAGTCGGAATAAGCCGTCCGTTATTTTGAAGCAGCCATTAATCCAAATTAACTTTGCTGTGTAGACATACCCCAGGTCCAGTCCACTGTACTTATGCAGGACCAAACACCATCTAGATCATCCCTGACAGGTGTTTGTCTAACCTGCTCTTAAATATCTCCAAAGATGGAGATTCTACAATCTCCCTAGGCAATTTGCTCCAGTGCTTAACCATGGAAAAATGTAAAACACTGAATACACATTTTCCCTGATATAAAAACAACATGGTATGATCCTCAGTCTCTCATAAGTTACCTTAAAACAGCACCTGAAGAGCCCTTTGTGTTCTAGGGGAATCCCCAGCTAGAATGGCTACATTGGAAGAAGATGTGGCAGCGTGGATGCTGCTCTAAATTGAATGGGAAACCAGTTCAGCCCTTTCTTCTTGTGCACTTCCCCAGCGTCTGAAGTGTGTCTTACCAGGACAACGTCTCGAGTGCAGAGAAGCGAGAAGGAGGCTTTTCTGTCAATAGCGATTTTTGTAAAAGTGTATACAGGTTGAACCTCCATGGATGTTGCCAGACCAGAGCCCTAACCACAGAGGTTGCCAGCGCCTGAGAGGTCAGCTGGTCTGGTGGCAGGCAGCCTACGAGGCCAGTGTGCCTGTGGGCAGGGAGCCTGGCCAGTGGGCCGGCGACTGGGGCAGGGAGGCCTGCTGGCCATGAGCCCTGTCGGCTGGAGCGGGCCAGCTGCTGCAGGATAGGGAGACGATATACAGACAACAGCAAAAAAGATTTCCACAGGAGAAGAGTTAAATAAATCCCTCCAACAGTTCCAAGTTGAAGGGTGCTGGAATGGGCTGTGTGGGGTTCCAAGACACCTGCACTGCCTCCCTTCCTCCCCCAGAGCCCAACTGTGGGACACCCATTGGTCCAGACACCTGCACCTCCCTCCCCCAGAGCTCAGACATGGGGTACCCCCCAGTCCAGACATCTTTACCTTTACAGCCCCCAGCTTCATTATTGCCCTGCCATGGGATTGGTGTTCAGCAGTGCAGTCCTGCCCTTCCTCACACTTTGCCAGAGCTTGGTCTCCTAGCCCCTCTCCCCTCCCCAAAAGAATGAGATTCAGGCTGGGCCCTGCAAAGTCCAGTGCCGCTAGTGCTGCTAGCAGCTCTGGAGCCCCAATTCTGCAGGAGAAACAAGGGATTCTGTGCAAATTGTGCAGTGTGCAATGGCACAGAATTCCCCCAGCAGTAACACGGGTGTAAATGAGTGGAGAACCAGGTTAATTTTTAAGGGGGCTGCCTTTAAACACTAACTAGAAATCATGTGTAAAGTGGATTTAAATGTGATTTTACAGAAAAAGAGCATGGTTTATGTGGTCACTATACCCAGCACCAAAATGAGTTAGACATGACTTTAAGAATCACACTATAGGCTAGGAGGGCTCTAAACATGAATGAAAGGTCACTAGGGTGTGAAGCTATCACTCAGGCAACGTACACAAAATTCTTTTTGTTTGAGGTAACTGTTGTAACATTCAAAATCCTGAAACAATGACATAAAATAAAAGCTTTTATAGACTGAAATCTGGCTACTTGATAGCTTTTTTCTTTTTTATGAAAAAATAAGATCCCACACCCTCTTGCAAATATGGCAGGAAATTAAATGTAATGCAAGACTGGAGATAGCAATCTTCTCTCCTCCTGCCCCAGACACAATTCTCTCTTGTTCCATTATAGAGGAAAAACTGACAACTTGTTTGATTATGTGTGGGGAATATTTAAAAGAGGGTAAATAGAGTTAATTTTATATCATTTAAAAGCTTCAGGAAGCAGGATATCCTGTTGTATTTCGGAAATTGTGAATGAGAACTTGTTTAATTGAAAAATGCAATGTTTCTAGGCTAATTAATGGAAACAACCGATTATCCAAACATCCAACATAGAGGAAACACTACCTTCCACCACACAATCATTCTTCAAACAAATCATTATGAATGATCTACAATACATTTGTCAGAAGACTAATTATGGATGGTTCTGATTATTCATCAATATGAGTTAGGTTAGGATCATTACCCAGCTTCCTTATCTACCACTGAAGATGAGCAATTCTCTTGATTAAATACAGCATCACTTCTGATCACCATGCTGTGATTCAAATCTGTCATTGTCTACCTCTCTAAATGCCCAAAACACAGAGTTTTGAGCCTGCTACCATAACAATTCACCTTTGTCTCTCCTCAAAACTTGTTGCTTATGGTTATACAAGATGCCTGTTTTGTGCCATCTATTCCTGCTCTCATGTCAATAAAAATCAAACTTAGAACTAACAACAGAATTAAACAAATCATGTGATCTTTGTTGCATGTAGCCCATCTTCTTTCCTCTTCTGTCTTGTCATCCCTCACCATTATATCTGATGTGAACACAGGCTGCCAAGTTTAAAGGGTCATAAAACCCACAGTAGTAGGGCTGAATCTTTCTCAGCCTGAGAACCAATTATATTATTGCAGCAAGGGCAAGGGTCCTCCATCAGCACTGTGTGGTATATTCTTTGGCCCACTTAACTCTATTTGTACACAAAGAGAGCAGAAACTACTCTCAGGTGCAGGCTGTTGCTGTCATTTCTCTGGGGATAGAAGGAATTCTAGAAAAAATAGTCTGAGTAAGCATATTTGGCTACTATGCCTTCCCCCTTTCTCCCTTCCCTCCCGCACCCTTTCATTACTGCCAGTCTGCTGTTACCTTAGCTGTAACTGCTGCTTTTCCTATGTCTTGGGCTACCCTGATGGGTGTGGGTGAAGAATGCCAGTGGATCCTTTGCTAGGTGCTCTGTAGACTCCAGCAAAGGCAATTGAATTCCTACTCTGATTTTTCTAGGGGTTTCCACAGCCTGACAGAGAAGCAGGCTATGGAACAAATGGATCTCCTTGGCTCCCTCCCCTGCTTCATGCAGCCAACAATGTTGCTGCTGAGCCCCTGGAGTGTCAAACAGACAGCAGTTGCTCAGAGACTCTCTTGATCACACCGAGCTGTTCACTGATGCTGCAAGGGAGATAGAGGAGACAGCTAGGATTGGGCTGTGTCCGATCCCCTCTCTGTGTTATGGGGGCTGTCACCGAGGTGCGGGAAGTCACCGGGCCCTGCACTCCCATTCACAGTCAGATGTGACTCTCAGTCACCATGTAGAACAAAAGGTTTATTAGTCGACAGGGACACAGTGTAAAACAGACTTGTCAGCACAGCACTCAGAAGCAGTTAGGTCAATACATCTTGGGAAGAGAGGGCTCTGAGCAAAGGGCCCTGATCCTCCTTCCCCCCCGCATCCCAGGCCAAGAGAGACTAACTCCTGCTCCCCAAGCCACTCCTCTGGCAAAAGGTGCCACCTGGCTGCATCCCTTCCCTGCTAAGGTTATGAAGGGGATCGGCCATTATCTACATGCTGGGGCTGAGGCAGCCTCCCTTGGTGAGAGTCACACCTGAAATTCCCTTCGCCATGTAGGTATTGGTGCAGTGCCCCCAGAAACTGAGGCACACACATGGGGTTACTATGGGATAGTAAAACTCGCATGCAACATAACAAAGCAAATATAATCCCCACTTCATCGCAGAGGCTGATTCCAGTACTTACCTTTAAATTGAACAGGACCTGATTTAGGCAAACAAGATGGGTGAGATACTGTTGTTAAGAGAGAAAAGCTTTTGAGCCACTCACAGCTCTCAGTGAAATGACTTGGCTCAGGGAAGACATTTTTAAATCATAATCAAATATATATTTCTTCTAGCGCTACATTCAGAATCTCAAATCTCACAGGGAGCCCCAGGCCCCAGTTTGGATGTCTTTGAACACCAGTATAGCAAGAGCCTCATGTGGATATAAAATTGGAATCTTCATCCCCAACTACAAAAATGGTCTGTGGATATCCATATTCACACCCATGGATATTAAGTGCATATCCACAGATTTTCAGGATTCTAGCTACAAAATTTGTATTTGCCTCCATAGCCACAAAAATGAGCTGAGGATATTCATGTCTATATCCATTGAGTAAACTAAGCGTAGCACTGGATAAATAATAAATGATAATATTGTGTTGTTCAGGGCCGATTCTCCAAGCAGATAGGTAAATTGGAAACAAATGCAGTTTATATTTGAGGCATGAGATGAGGGTAAAACAGGTATAAATGAGATGAGAATTAAGCACTTTATGTTTATTCATAATGGCAAATCGAAGAGCATATTACTTTTTAACACGGCTGTTTCTCATAACAACTCAGTCATTTCCAATCTATAAAGTGCATCAGAAGTTTTCTGTCTGCCTCACTGGGAGTCTGATTCTGTGCCATTCGTCTTATTGGCATGTTTTTCAATAGGTGTCGGTGGGCTAGGCTCTTATTGGCTGCTAAGTTAGAGTGGGAAGGAAGGATGTATAGCATTAATGTTCTCCGTATGTTTGTGTATGTATGCTGTCTGTGTGCATTGGTGAAGTGCTACCATACTTCTTATCCTGTCAGTAAATGTAAAAGCTCAGCATTATATATTGGTTTAATAAACACCTAAAATTAATTGTGACTAAACTTTGTCATTGTTTAAAGCACTTGTGAACTCAATTTTATCAGACCAATTTGCAATACTTACTTTACAATTTTGGCCTATCACCAGGAAATAACAGGAAGCAAATTGGGCATCAGATTTCCTTTATTAAGGCACTTGTTCCCATAATCAGAATATACTCCAAGAGAGAGTGACTTTCCTCAGGAAACCCTCGTTATGTTTATACAAGCCTCTCTAGCTGCTGTGTTGCAGCATATTTGCAGCTCCAATCTGTGTTTCTGATTTTATTTATTTAACAAAAAAAAGGTTTTCAACTGCCTGTAAATTGTTTTTTGCTTGCTGACTTTGGAGTACATGACTGTGAAGTGGAATGAGGGTGGTCAGGTGGTGGTGTATATTTCTTGTAAACTCTGGATTGTCTTTACCTTTGAACCCTGGAGGCTTGTGAGCCACCTGAAAGCAGATGGGTGACCTTAGTCAGTGTATTCATAAGCACTACATAGGGAGGGCTCTCTTTACTATAGAGAAATCTGTCTTAGGTGTCTGGCTGGTGGATTTTTAACAGCTCTGACAGCTATATTTGGGGATGGGAAGGAATTATCTCCCAAGTCAGATTGGAAACACCCTCAGGCTACTGGTATGGACGTAGCAGCAGCTAGAGCTTCAGGACCCTTTGAATCTCCAGGCCCTGGGGCAACTACCCCATTTGCCCAGTCTGCCCCCCATTTGCAGGCCTGCTCTGGAGAGTTTATACCTTCCTTTGCAGCATGAAGCAAGGGTCACTTGCAGGCTTGAAACTAGTGTAAATGATGGATTCTTTGTAACATGAAGTCTTTATATCATGATTAGAGGATTTCAGTAACTCAGTCAGAGATTATGGGTCTATTACAGGAGTAAATGGATGAGGTTCTGTGGCCTGCAATGTTCAGGAGGTCAGGCTAGATCATGATGGTCCTTTCTGGCTTAAAAGTCTATGTGTTTTCTTATATTTGTGTAAGTTATAAAACTAGAAAGTTTCCTGTATGATTGGATACTTACTAATCCCTGTGCTGTTCTTGCAACTTTGATTTAACTCTTTTTTTCTGACATCTGGATATAAAGGCTATATATATATATAAGGCTAACAAGGCTCTATGTGTGTATGCTAGAAGACTTACCTAGTGTTCCTTGGGTCCTCCATGGTAGAGGGCTATGGCTGTGAGAAGGTGCAGGAATCAGGGTTGGGGATTGAGGAGGGGCTCAGGACAAGGGGCTGGGGATGCTGGAGTGTGTCAGAGCAGGAGGTGAGGAGGCTCTAAGGGGGGGGGGGAGGCTACAGGCAGGTAGTGGGGGCGCCCATCCTTTTCCCAGGGTAAGGGTCTGTGCACCCTGCCCTCTAGCTTTTCTATGGGACGGAGGAGGGGCTGGCTTCTCCTCCAGGGACCATGTTGCCAGCTAGCCGCTGTTTGCTGGGGTGCTTGCTGCTCTCCTGTGGTCATTCACGAATATAATTGTCTCCAGTGCTTGCTGCCTCCCTGTGGTCATGCGTCTGTATAATTGTCACTGCTATCACATCCCTCCCTTTCCATTTGATACCAGATAATCTTATTTGAGACACATCCCATCATCCTGGCACAGCCAAACGTTGACCTTGCTTTAAGTTACAAGAAGAAGCTGCATATCAAATTTGGTGGTCCTAGCTCTTCCCATTTAGGAGGAGTTCTTGAACAAACAGATTCCCAGATGGACAGACAGATGCACATTCTACATTACCTCTGTCTTCACACCTTTCTAAAAATATATATATTAATTTCTGTCTTCACACCTTGTGCCTTTAAGTGAACCTTAATTCAGATATTGTATCATTTTCATTGGCCTCTCTTTGGTTAAATGCACTTTGGTTAAATGCATTCTTTTAATCAATGCACTTAAAGCCCAAGATAATATAAAGCGATGCATCACTCGTCCCACTAATTAATCTCTCCTGAATGTGGATCTTGCATTGAATCAGAAACAAATTATCAATCTCATCTTGGCTACAACAAAATATTCAATAGCAAAAAAGTATTTTAAAGCAGAGTTAAGGTTGCTTGAACATAGAATCATAGGGAAGGGAGCTCAAGAGGTCATCGAGTCCAGTCCCATGGCAGGACCAAGCACTGACTAGATAATCTCTGACAGCTGTCTGTCTAACTTGCTTTTAAATATCTCCTGTGATGGAAATTCCACAACCTCCCTAGGCAATTTATTCCAGTGTTTAACCACCCTAACAGTTAGGAAGTTTTTCCTAATGTCCAACCTAAACCTCGATTGGTGCAATTTAAGCCAATTACTTCTTATCCTATCTTCAGAAGCCAAGGAGAACAATTTCCCTCCTCCTCCCTTTGATACCCTTTTAGATACTTGAAAACCATTATTATGCCCCTCTCAGTCTTCTCTTTTCTAAATTAAACAAGCCCATTTCTTTTAGTCTTCCCTCATAGCTCATGTTTTCTAGACCTTTACTCATTTTTATTGCTCTTCTCTGGGCCTTTTCCAATTTCTCCACATCTTTCTTGAAATGTGGTCCCCAGAACTAGACACAATACTCCAATTAAGGCCTACTCAGTGCAGAGTAGAGCGGAAGAATGACTTCTCGTGTCTTGCTCACATCACTCCTATTAATGCATCCCAAAATCACGTTTGCTTTTTTCGCAACAGCATCACACTGTTAACTCATGTTTAACTTGTCCACTATGACCCGCAAGTCCCTTTTTGCAGTTCTCCTTCTTAGTTATCACTTCCCATTCTGTAAGTGTGAAACTGATTGTTCCTTCCAATTTGGAGTACTTTGCATTTGTCCTTATTAAACTTCATCCTGTTTGCCTCAAACCATTTCTCTAGTTTGTCTAGATCATTTTGAATTTTGACCCTATCCTCCAAAGCACTTACAACCCTTTCCAGCTTGGTATCATCTTCAAACTTAATAATTTTACTCTCTATGCCATCATCTAAATCATTGATAAACATATTGAACAGAACTGGCCCCAAAACAGACCCCTGCGGAACCCCACTTGCTTCCCCTTCCAGCATGACTGTGAGCTATTAATAACTATTCTCTGAGAATGGTTATCCAGCCAGTTATGCACCCAACTTATAGTAGCGCCATGTAGGTTCAATTTCCCTAGTTTATTGATAAGAAGGTCATGCAAGACTTGTCAAATGCCTTACTAAAGTCTAAGTATACCACGTCCACTGCTTCTCCCATATCCATAAGACTTGTTATCCTATCAAAGAAAGCTTTCAGATTGGTCTGATGTGATTTGCAAATCCTTGCTTGTTACCTGACTGGTCTGTAGTTTCCTAGGTTGTTCTTATTTCCCTTTTTATAGATTGGACTATATTTGCCCTTTTCTGGTCTTTGGGAATCTCTACTGTCTTCCATGATTTTTCAAAGATGATCACTAAAAGCTGAGAGACCTCCTCTATCAGTTCCTTGGGTATTCTAGGATGCATTTCATCTGGTGACTTGCAGACATCTAACTTTTCTATGTATTTTTTAACTTGTTCTTTTATTCTAATTTCTAAACCTACCCCATTTCCACTAACATTTGCTATGTTATGCAACCCGTTGCCATCCATCTTCTTGATGAAAACCAAAACGAAGTCATTAAGCACCTCTGTCATTTCCAAGTTTCCTGTTGTTGTTTCTCTCTCCTCACTGAGCAATGGGACTTCCCTGTCCTTGGTCTTCCTCTTGCTCCTAATATTCTTGTACAACATCTTCTTGTTACCCTTTATGCTTCTAGCTCTTTTTGTGGCTTCGCCTTTTTAGTCTTGCCCCTGCATACTTGTTTTGTTTGCTTATGTTCATCCTTTGTAATTTGACGTTGTTTCCACTATTTATGCGACTCTTTTTTGATTTTTAGATCACATAAGATCTCCCGGTTGATCCAAGGTGGCCTTCTGCCATACATTTTATCTTTCCTACGCAGTGGAATAGTTTGCTTTTGGGCCCTTAATAATATTCCTTTAAAAATTACCAACTCTCTTCAATTGTTTTTCCTCCTAGTCCTCCTTAGTATGGCCATTCTTATGTTCTGGTAAAGGTGTGCTTGCCATATAAGGATATGAGTGGATTACATGTGATGTAGCCGACAGCTGTGATTATGATATGAGGAGATCCATCTTGTGTGCGAGGAAGGGGAAGATGTTCAATGTGTACCTGCAGGATGCCACGTGCATCATTTCAATGCAGAAGTGTGTTGGTTATGTCAGTAGTAGACAAAGGGCTTATATTACAAAGGCTATTGTCAGCAGTGACGTGGGACAGGAGAGGATTCTAATGTTCCAATGATGGTTAAGTGGAAGTGTATGCTCAGATGGTATCATGTGAGCAATGGTATGCGTACATTAGAGCTGGGAGGTGTGATTCCCTAGGCACACAGATGTACATACACTTGCAAACTTTAAAATAGCAGTGTAGCTGGCGTTAGCAGTTTGGATATGTCTAGACTACATGGCTCTGTCGACAGAGCCATGTAAACTAGTCTACCCAGCATAGGCAAAGAAGCAGGGATTTAAATAATCCCCACTTCATTAAAATAAACATAGCCGCTGCGCTGTGCAGACGATCAGCTGACCTGGCACAGCGCAGTAGTCTAGACGCGGATTGGTCGGCTGGGGAAGCCTTTGCTGACCGATCCTGTAAGCCTGTTTCACGAGACATAAGGGATCGGTCGGCAAAGGCTTCCCCAGCCGACCGATCCACGTCTAGACTACGGCGCTGTGCTGGATCAGCTGATCGTCGGCACAGCACCATGTTTATTTTAATGAGGCAGCCACGTTTATTTTAATGAAGTGGGGATTATTTAAATCCCCACTTCTTTGCCTATGCCTGGTAAACTAGTTTACATGGCTCCATTGACGGAGCCATGTAGTCTAGACATACCCTCTGAGTACAAAGCTACCTAGATCTCCCCTGGATACATACTTGAGCACCTAGTCTGAGCTGCTGCCTGTGCTACCCAGGCTATACTACTATTTTTAGCATACTAGCTTCAGCAGAGCTAGCATGGGTAAGTCTGTGTGAACTGGAAATCACAGCTCTCAACTCAAAAGTAGATGTACCCTCAGGGTAAGGGAGTCAGGCCATAAAATGGCTCCTCCATTGTATATGTAAAGAGTTGACTGAGGGTATGTCTACACTTGCAGCCTATTTCGGAATAGGGCTGCAAATGTAGGCATTCGGAATTGCAAATCAAGCCCAGGATTTAACTATCCCTCACTTGATTTGCATCTTCCCGGCCGGGTGCCATTTTTTGAAATTTAAAAGCCCGGAATAACTGCCCGTGTCTATACGTGGCAGTTAAACGGATGTTCGAAATAAAGCCGTATTTTGAACTACCTGTTATTCCTCCTGCCACGGAGAACAACAGAATTAAAAATGGCCTCCCTCAATAACTTTCTCCCGACCCTTCCCTCCATCCCCCCCCTTTTTTTTGGCTCAACAAAAAATCCTTGGTTCTTCGTAAAAAAAAATTCTTTATTGCTCCTCAGTCTTAAAAAGTTTAAGAAACACTGGTCTACACACACTTTATTTCAAAGTAGCTATTTTGGAATATGCGTTATTTCTTGTAGAATGAGATTTACAGATTTTGGAATAAGCCGTCCGTTATTTCAAAATTATTTCAAAATAATGGAATGACTGGTTAGATGTTCACATTGTTATTTAGAAATAACGCTAGTTATCTTAAAATAACAGTGCAGTGTAGACGCTCCCTTGATGATTATCTGCTCTGCTCATGCCCTCTGGAGCACCAGGGATTAGACACCAGGGAAGACAGGATACTGGGCTAGATGGACATTTGGTCTGACTTAGTATGGCCATTCTTATGTTCTCTATCTTCTGCCCTCCTTTCTTTCTCACTGTCCTAGGAAACATTCACATGTCTAATTTTCTTTCTCCCCACATACTGTGATTAAATTTTCCCTCCCAAATAAAATAGCCACCTATGACTGAAATTGTAGATACCTCTAGCCCAGTGGTCCCCAACCTTTTGAGGTTGTCGGGCGCCAGGGGGCGTGGCCGTTCGCCCGCCGGGTGCCAGGGGGCGGGGACACTTGCGCGCCCGGGGGCGGCCCCCCCCCATAGCCGCTTGCCCGGAGGCAGCCCCCCCATAGCCGCTTGCCCGGGGCCGAGGCCCCCCCATAGCCACGCGCCTGGGGGGCCCCCCCGCAAGCACCCCGCAAGGGCCGCGCGCCCACGGCCGGCGCTTCCCCCTCCCCCCCCCGCAAGCGCCACGCGCCCGGGGCCGAAGCTCCCTGCAAGCGCCGCGCCATTTGCCCAGGGCCAGGCCAGCACGGAGCACCTGGCGGGCGCATGCAAGTGCCCGGGCACCGTGTTGGGGACCACGGCACTAGCCTTCTAGTCCAAACTCCTTGTGATGACATTTTCTTTAGATACATTAATTGAAGGGTGAGTTAGTTACCAGCTGTCAGAAGGTATATGATTCATCCTCTCATTAGTTTAACAGTAAAGGGTAGCATAAGGAAGCCATTTTGATGGGGCGGAGATATAATGTGAAAATCCCCATGTCAAATAATGCCAGATTTGGATCACTAAAGCTGCCTTGTGCCCCTGGAGGCACACAAAGTGTCAATGCCACCTAAATAACTATTTTTGAGCACTTGCAAGAATAGTGTTTAATACATATTAAATGTTGGTAATGGCAACTCTCTAGCTATTTTTTGTATTGATACCTGTGTACTGGAACAATGTACACTTTCTTAAATATTTTCAAATTGGGTCCTTCCCCCCGCCACCTCCAAGATGTATTCAGTTCCATGCAGTACACTGAGTAAAACTCAACAGACTGAGATAATATTGACCTAAGTCACATCAATAGTTTGCTCTCTAGCTCTGGGTAAAGAAATCACACCTAGAAACTTTTTGTGAAACGTATATTTTCCTGGGGCTTACATTGATGGAACCTATGGCTCAAATGACTCCAAATTCAAGTAATTTACCATACTTCATGCCCTCCTAAGGCATACCAAGTTTCAAAGAAATCACACAACCCAGCTGGATTTTAGAGACCATAGAAAGGTCTACCATTAAAGAGATGTCATGACCAATCTTAAACCTAGTGGCACAGGAGCACCAGTATAATGTTACTAGCATTAGCAACAATCATCATTATAGGTGGCCTCTTGCTTTTTCCCTCCTCCTCAATTGCTGCTTTGGCAGGTTTCCTGTCTAATAATTGTATTCTCAAGACATAAAGCTTGCAGCTGAGTCTTGATGACAGTGAAACGTCTCACAAGATTTATTCCTTAGTGAGCTGACCTTTTCTCTGCTAATTTGTTTCCTTTCAAACAGCGCTGTGTCTTCAACTCAACAAGAATCAAGAATGTGTTTCAGGAGTATGTCTCTAGCATCTGTTTTCTTTCCGGTGGCCCTTAATTTTTATTGCAAAACAGTGTTTCAGTGGAACAAACAAAAGATTTAATTCCCCTGTGATCCTAGGATACCATGCTGGGTATCCCAATAATGTGGCACATATATTGGTCAGGAAAATTCTGGTTTGCTCATCACCTGGAGATGTCTGCTAGTCTCCATCAGTGCTGGAGTGAGGGGTGGGGGGACTATGAGACTGCTTTTTGCCGAAGAGAATGTAGGTGCAGCTGAAGCAGCTGTCTGTGGTGGATGAGGAGTGCAGGAAGCTACTGCAGTTGCCTGGATTCCTGGCATCTTCCTCCAGGTCACTTGTCACTGTTGGATGCTCTGGTTTCACAGGGGTCACCGAAAATGGGAGCCCCTCGGCCACTCTTCTTGTTTTTTGAGGAAGTAGAGGAAGCTTGTTTTCCTGTTGACCTAGGAATTGTATGGAAACAGTTGTCAGGTCCTCCTGTGCTGCTGTTGACTGTGATCTTGGATTTGGGAGCCCTCTCCGCCGGTGATGAAGGAGTTTGCAGGCGGGAGGAAAAGGAAAGTTGTGTTTTTCTGCTGGGGCTCTGCTAGTAGTGGTAGTGCTGAGGCCCACAAGCAGACATGCTCAGGCACTGGGCTTCTCCCTTGGTTTGCGGGTGCTTTCAATGTACTGTGGAATAGTAACTAAATCAAATGGAGAAAGGTCAGAAATGAGAGGGATATAAGGAGACTTATATGGGAAATAATGTCAGTATTCCCTAATTGGGTAGACTGCCTCACTGTGAGCCATGTTTATAACCAGTATCCGTATCTGCCCCAGATATTATCAATAAGGAAAGCATCTGGCACAGATAGCTGTTTTGCATCTGTTATTCTTTGTTAATAAACACTAGGTGTTTTGTTGTGGAAATATGTGGATTATTGAAAGCCATTAACTGCAGCTATCAGCCAGCAGGTGTGAATTTAGATTTCTGATAATCATCTGCTACCCTGGAAGTCCTTGCATGTGGAGAGAGAACATGGCAATTAAACCTACAAGTTGTTTATAGTTTACTTCCAGCTGGAAATAAAGATTAGTGTCTGAATGAGGAATTGTGGATAATGGCATAGCACTATCACCCTACCTTTCCTCCACTCTCCTGATTAGCCATGAGGCTAGGTAGGTATGATGCTGCACAATATTTACAGTTCCAGGGGCAATATTTATTATGGAGAATTGCTTGGGTTGTGGGTGAGGATTGTTCTCAACACTCAAGAGGATGACTCTCAACATACAACCTTATCTCTCTTATTACATCTATCCTGCCAATCATATTTGTCTTCTTTAGGAGGTTGTATATAATGCAGGGTGATGAGTATTGGTGTGAAATTTTCAAATTGTTACCCTAAGCTTCTACTCTGAGCAGGAGCATATCACTTCTCTGTGGTCTCTTTCTATGCTCAGTCTTCATAGGTTTGGTAGCTATGTAGGAAAAACCTTATCTGCAAGCCTTAATTTTGCATCAACTTTCTGCCACAGAACTTAGTTGATGTATTTACATACTTGTGTTTTGTGAGTTTCTTCTCGTCTTCAAAATATCTGATTATTTTGTTGGAAAAATTAATCATTCTGTAACATGCCTAGTAATCCGCAAAGAGCTTTATTATTTGGACCATAAAAAAGAGCAACTTTAGAGAGAGTTCATGTTCTTGAATGACACTATAGTTTCAAAACACAGACTTCAATTAGAATATTAGCATATGATTAACGATCTCAAAGCATTCTTCTTATAACCTAGAAAATGTCTCTGTAACTTAGACTACAGCAGCTTAATTATGCTCATGATAAAACTAGATACTTAGTTATTTCATATTTCTCCTCTTCTTCCCACATCCTTTTAAAGAACTGAAATTGCAAATCTATTGTATGGCGTTTCACTCAGTGTACTGAGATCTATATAAATTTACTTGATAGCTAAATTTAAAAAAACCCCATGGCTTAAGTAAAAAAAATTACTAAAATATTTTCTAATGTAGCATTGCTATGTCTTACATCTGAATATAAAAATCTCATGTGTTAGGCTTCTGTCCCACTCAGTCATCCAGCTTCACATAAATCTCACTTGAAGCACTGCTGACAACTTGATTTGAATGTATTCCAATTTGTCTGTCCAGAAAAAGACTTCTGTGAAGGGAGTTGTGGAATGACTGAGGTCTGATATACTGGATTGATATTTTTTGCTGGTCACGGTTCAGTCAGTTCTGTAAGTCTTGGATAATCCCTTCTCCTTCGTTAGACCTGTATCTTTCAACTGTTATGAGGTTCCAGTTCAGTTTCTTTAATAAATTTTAGTAATCAGTGCTATAAATAAGGGTTCTCTTCAGAACCCTTTTCAATCATGCCCTGGATGGTTTCAGATCTGCTGAGTGAGAGACAGAAAGGGGATTCTAAATCAAATAGATTTTTAAGGGTTACAGAGCAAGAGTGCTCTTAAAATAATTTTGAAACTGTTTAAAAGTTGAAACTTAAATTGAAAGTAAGTACACCATCTTGTAGTCTATGGAAAAGATTCCAGCTAAAAAAGACCAAATTTTATGTTCTAATAAATACAAATCGCTTAGTAGCTCAGTTATGGTAGTTGGTGGTTGTCTGTTAAAAGGACCCTGAAATCCAGTGTGAACAAGGAAGTGGATAGTGTAGATGAACAGAGAAAATCACCCTAATGCAGAAGGTTGGCACAAAACCTGTGCACCACTTAAGTCCTAATAGACCGTATGGTCACTGTCTGCACATGGAGTGAATGCCACCCCAAACAGGGAAAGATACATGCTATTTTCAGTGAAAGTGCTCTGACTTGCAGAATTAAAGAGTCAAAAATGAATTCAAAATAATAACTCCAGCTCTGATATCCAGCCAGTTAAATTGTGTGGAAGTCATGAATACCTTCAGCTAGTCTGCAGGCAAAGTCTACGTCTACAGTGCAGTGGTATTTCGGGATACTGGAGTATCCCAGAATAGCTATCCCACATCTTAACAGCAAGCCTGTTATTTTGGGCTCACTATTCCAAAGTCCCTGTAAACCTCATTCCATAAGGAGTAGTGGATATTTTGGAATAGTGCCTTATTTTGAAATTTGCTGTTGTTTAGACAGCGCCAAATTACGAAATAAGCTATTTCAAAATAAGATCGAAATAAGATCCACAATTTCTGTAGTTCAAATTGCATATCTTATTTCAAATTACAGTACAGGGTAGATGTTGCCTAACAGTTCAGGAAAGAAATGCCCTTGTGTGCTGTGTCTATTGTGTCATTTAAATATAGCAAACCTCACTGCAATTTTCACTGCTAGTTTCCAGTTAATTTAGTCTAGGAGGCCAAGCATACAAACAATGCAGCTTTGGAGGAATAATGTACACACTAAACCACGAATGGGGAGCTAAGACCCAGGGGCCAGACGCAGTTCCTGGCTTGCCTGGATCCGGCCCCTGAGGCTCAGGCTTCCCAGCATTGGAGAGCCTCGGGGTGGTGTTTTTTTGTTTCTCACTTGTGTGCACCCATGACTGATTTTTCTGTGGATCAGTGGGCCCCAATCCAAAAAAGGTCCCCCACCCCTGCACTAACTAATGCACTGAAAAGACATGTTTGCTCTTCTGGTTCATAGATCTTGGACTCACTTTGGCTATATCAATGCTAATAGGTGCTGACACAGAAAACCAATAGCAGAATTTAGCTCCATTAGTAATATTGTCCCATGAGAGACATAACACTGAAAGCCAAGTCACGCTTGCACTCCAAAATGGAAACACAGTAAAGGAGTAAAACCATGAGAGAAAGAAACGCTTGGCACTCTTCACCTCGCAGTTCTGAAATGATGCATGATCGAATCCTTTATTAGTCAGACATTTATTTGCATTTCTTGAAATAGGTAAAACATGTTGCAAATTTAGGGAGCCACTGTCAGTATGTATTGCAGGAATAAACAAAAGCTGTGGTGGCAAATGACTCATCTGTCATCCACATGGGTGACATCTGGTTTAAGTGTGATAAATACATGTTTGTATAAATCATGTGGCAGCAGTAATGCTGTTTGACATAGATGTTTGCAGATAGTATGGGGCTCCCTTTAGTGACTGTTCCTGAACAAAGTGAACCTGGAAACAGGAAAACATGTTTGCTTACCACATCAAAGCATGCATTAGAATACCTCAGAGTGTTAATGTTTGACTGCTCCCTTCAACAACTATGGAATTGCAGGTCTTCATTTGTTGCATTATGAAATAATAACATATCCTTAATAATAAAGATCATAATATATCGTTAGCCACATGAGTATTGCTTATATGACTTGTTAAGTTATCGGCTTAACATGTTAACTGAGTGGTTGAGAAAAGGTATTTCCTTGTACAGAGCTTGTACATTTCACACTTTGTTGTTTGTGAATGGCACTATGGAAGTTGGAAAAAGAGGTTTTGAAAACACCTATACATCCAGTACACTTTTCTTGAAGGATTCCTTCAACAAATTAGCTCTTACAAGTCTTGTTCTCTGAATAACCAAAGTATGCATATTGTTAGGCTGAGTAGCTCAAGGATGTCAGTAACAGCCTCAAGTTCTTTTAAGGGGCACAGACCCCAAACTTGCTGTGAGTTCTATACTTAGATTTCACCAGTGAACAGAACAGCCCTAACCACAGAGTCAGACAGTCCCGTTGGGCAATCTGATCTATCTGGTCACCGTGGCAAGCTTGCTTTTTGTGATAGCTGGCGATAGCTGGTTCCTTAGACAACTTGTGATGGCTGGTGATAGCTGGTCCCTTATAACAAAAAAGTTACAACAAAGTTCATGTTGCGCTGGCATAAAATTGGAGTAACTTAGTGCCGAATCAAAAATCAAGTGCTTTAATTGCAATTAGTAGTTGCCTTTATTCAGTAGCATATGAGAATTTTTTTTTCTCATCCTTATGTTATCTGTGTGACAAGCTATTTTTGAAGGATAAGAATGAACTCTTGTGATGAAATATAAAAATACTGGAATTAGGGATCGGGGGAAAATATTGAGCTCTGATGTTTTGTGTATTTCCCTGTTTTGGTGGGTTAGAAAAGTTCACAAGATTTAATTCATGTCTATGGAGGATTTGAAATTAAGGAAAATCTCTATGTATCAAATAGAAGAATCAGGAAGTCATGTTTGACTTTTGAAGGTCCGTGTTTCAATGAGGGAAGAGAGGTGCGGGAGGATATTCCCTTAAAGTTCCAATATTACTATATTTTCCTCCCACAACCCCCACTTGATTAATACTTCCCACTCTGTATTTGTTAAAATCTCTCACACTAAAAAAGCCAATGGTTATCATTAAGACCAAGTTTGACTGTGAATAGAGAACTAAGATGGGTGAGGTAATATCTTTTAATTTCTCCACCTTTTGTGGGTAAGAGAGACAACTTTCTGAGCTGCCCAGAGCTGCTCTTCATGTCTAGGAAAGATTAATTCAAGTGTGTCACAGCTAAATACTAAATGAACCAGATTGTTAAGAATAAAGAATGAACACAGGTTGCAAGATACTAGCCTAGAAAGCGCATCTCTTTTAGCAATAAAAGTTGACTTTGTCTCACGCTGTAAGAACAACTTGACTACAACTTCATACATGAGAAAATAAATATTTGTACATTGATAAGCCAAAGGCTGTAAATCATTTACATTGTAAAGATCAAAATATGGATTAAAAAGCTTTTACTTTGTTTATGACCAATATATGAACCCTTGATGTATTTATCAGAGAGCAAGAATACTTTAAACTTTAAGGTACAAAACAGTAATGCCTGTAATTTAAACAGGCAATACTGGGAACTCCTGCAACTTAAATCACTAGCTTACATGTTTGATTCAGTGTGAAGTATGTTATTCTGTGATTTCTAAGATATAAGATGTCATTATGGAATATATCAGAAATTGTGGCAATACGATAAAGAATGTAATTGTAAATGTGTAAAATATTACTGCAAGATAGCTTTAAATGTGCCCAGATATACTGTTTGATCAAAACAATGGCAATAAGCAATAGAAACATTTATAGAAGTTTAAACAAAATCAGAGAGAGAGAAAATTTTACTGTCTATATTAAATCTCTGCTTTTTCTGTGTACCTGAGTGTGTCTGATTTTTAAAAATGCAACCAGCTGTACACTTCTGAAGCTCTGTGGCTTTATCTCTTGTGACAGATAATGAAGAATAGAACTTTGTTACATTGAATATGAAAGGTGTTACATGAATCAAAATTAGATACTATTAGATCAGAGAGTCTGTAATCAAACAGAAAAGCTATTATGATCTCAGCAATAGGGGACTAAAAGTGTTCAGCATCAGAATCTGATTATTTAAAGGACATTCAGATTTGTTATATTTTTTCACAAAGAAATGTATTCATCTGTAATTTACATTTATTACATTTTAATTTTAAAAATCCAGCTCATATTCTACACAAAACTGATTAATCAATTTCACTTTTAGTCAGTTTCACATTTCAGTTTTCAGGGATTCATTCAGTGATGCAATATTTTGCTTTGTAAACAATGCAGAAGAACGTTTTCATTTTTCAATAAAACACCCAAACCTAGAATGTATAAGAAATGAATTAAATAGTGTTGTGATAACAGCTGATATTGGTGTACCCAGCATAGTAATGATGCAGTCAGGCCACTAAATGATGACAATGTTAATTATAAAAGTGGTTAATATTTTTTTTATCCAAGACATAGGGCTTTGTGAGCTGGTGCATCTGCCGCTGATTAGCACACAGTCCTTCCATTACTGGGCAGAGAAAAAAAATGTTCCTTAATAGTTCAAAGATTATTTCAAGGATATTCTTCTGCTCCAGTTGGCATTTTGTGTAGTGGATTCCCATTCCCCAGCATCCATGTAAAGCACAGGGAATGCCTATTGGAAGGACAAAAGAAATATACCTCTTGGCAGCTCAAACCATTGCAGTTGTCATGGCTCTTGCACACATCTCCCTCAGGGGGTAGAGTAGGAAAGGAGAATGCACAGGGTCAGGTCCTGCAACTCTTGTAGCTTTCCCCACCTTCAGCCTACACTTGCACAACACAGAGTAAGAAGCATCCTGAAGTTGGTCTCTGCTGCCTAGTGCATGACCTCCCCAACTCCTGCCAAGACTGCCTCTCACGCAAAGCAGAACCACTGCCTGAGGCCCTTTACACCTAGGGTATGTCTAAACTACATCCCTTTTTCGATAAAGGGAGTAAATTAGACATATCGAAATTGTAAATGAAGCCAGGATTTGAATTTACCGTGCTTCATTTGCATAATGGCAGCTGTGGCTATTTTTTCCCCGAAAAGCCGCTTTTCAAAAAAAAAAACAACCTGTGGTCAAGATGGGCATCTTTTGACAGAAATGCCCCGTTTCGAAAGATCTTGTAAACCTCATTTTTTGAGGGTTACAGGATTTTTTGAAACGGGGCATTTCTGTTGAAAGATCCCCATCTTGACTACAGTTTTTTTCAAAAAGCACCTATTCGAAAAAAAAGCCATGGCCGCCATTATGCAAATGAAGCACAGGAAATTTAAATCCCGTCTTCATTTACAATTTTGATGTGTCTAATTTACGTCCCTTTATCGAAAAAGGGATGTAGTTTAGACATACACTTAGAGATCAGGGGACAGAGCTTGATTTCCTTCCACCCAGGTCTCTTCAGAGTGCAGCAATATCCTCTGCAGTGAGAGCAGTTGCCAATTTAACCACATCTTCACCACACTTTGCTTACACTTTTCTTTTCAGCCTCAGGCTACTTCTAAATTTGATTACACTGCACATTGATATCATTATGCATGAGACTCTGTTTCTTTATCTAACTGGGAGTAAATCAGCAGACAGCAATCATGTCTTTTTCAGTGGCTTACAACAGGCCTGGAGGCTCTCAAGCCTGCAACAAGCTGAGGCTTCATCATTTCCACATTCCCAGCTGTTTAACCCACTCAGCAGATTTTTCAGAGTTGCCAATCCCTAGAGTTCAAAAAGCATACGTTTGACTTTAAAATCACTGTATAGAGTATGTTCTTTTGATTTCCTTTCTTGTTAGGTTTCACATTTCCTTCATAATATTGAGGGATAGAAACTCATTTTGTTATGAAAGCTGAGATTCTCACATCCTCCCAATGACTCCAGGAAGCCACGTTTTTAAGAAAAAACACTAAACATCTGGGTAGTACAGACAAAAACATGAGAATTAGCAGCACTTCTGAGCTTTTGCAGGGTCTGATTTACCATGCAGGGCCAAATCCTGCAGAATTTACTTAGGAACTACTCACTTGGACCTCACTGCTAGTTATGATTGACTGGAGACTGCAGGATTTAGTCCACATTTATTACTACCGCTGCAGCTGCTGCTTATTTATATTATGGCAGTGACTAAAAACTTCAACCAAGGATCCCATTATGCCAGGGGTTGTATAGACAAGAATCAAAGAAGGCGGTCCCTGCACTAGAGTTCTCAATCTCTGTATCAAACAGGTTGTGTCAAGGTCAAAACAGACAAACATATTGGATGTGGGTTGGGAGACTGTTAGTAAACAGAATTTTGAAGAAAAGCAGATGTCTTCTGTTATGATTAAGGGTTTGATTGTGACTTTACTGCACAGCCCACAGTAAGAGGGTGTGCCTGGTGCATAGAGGGAGTGCTACAGTCTTACATAAACTGCACTTTACCATTTTCATCCCATGGCACCAGTTCAGTATTTCACAAAGGGGGCTGGAAACATATTCATGCCTGCTCCCACCTTTCATCACTTCTTTGCAGTGCTAAATATTCTCAGGGTGTATGTAGCAGTCCTTCCCATAGCATAGGGGCCACACTTCTGCTTGAACTTTATGTGGGCCAAGCAAGTGAGGGGTGAGGTCAAAGGCCTGTGTAAAGACCATGCAGGATCTAGCCCTGATATTGAAGGACAACAGTGTTTGTTTGTCCCCAAGCTGTGGTTTTAATTAATTGCTACAATGAAGTTAGTTCACTACTACATTTCCCTTACTAACTTGTTGAACTGAACGTTGGTCCATTTCTTTAGTGCTGTGGCATGTCGAAAGGTCTCCTGTAACATTTGATATGTAGATTATTGTGGTGGCATTTCCAAATGTATTTGTTTCTGGTTTTGTTTTCTTACCTTGATGTCAGGTTGTGACAACTGCCCTTTTACTGTATGCCTTGCAGCTACGGTTGAGAGCCTAAATAATGTGCCATACATGGTTTTAATTCTGTTCTTTGTCTGACATTTTTCCCTCTGTGCTGTATCTGCTCTCTGAGAATTCTTCAGAAGTTATATGCAGTAGGTGATTCATATCCTGTTTTCCAGTAGGTTATTTACTTTATTCTGTCATCAATTCAAATGAGCCCTTTTATTTTAAATACCTTTGCTTTTTTCTCTATTTTTTCCCACCTATTATTATTTTCATCAGGTTTATATATACATGCCACATTCTCAGTTCAGTCGTCACGGCGTTCAATCATCTGCATCTCCCCGGTCCCTTTAAAAGATTTAGCCAGCAACATTTGGCATGACTGCTAAAGGTTATATGGAACTGGAGACTGATTTAGATTATACTATTAAGAATTTAAAACATAAAACTAATGTACTGAGAGAGTACCTGTGCACTATCCATGGCATGAATGGTAAGGAGCTTACATTACAGTATTGTTGTTCTATAACCTTCATGTGTAGTAAAAATTGTTACTTATAATTGGGGCACAGAAAAGATAACAAAGAATCAAATCTGACTGTCAGAAGCTAATTCACAAGCATGTCTGAAATGCATGGGCGCATATTTGTACCATTCCATTGCTCAGAGTTTGCCTGACATTTTCTGTTCTCAGAATAAACAGCATAGTGCTACTAACTAGTTTAGTTTTAAAACACAGGTTGAGCCTCTCTAGTTCAGCACCCTTGGGACTTGACCAGTGCTGAACCAAAGAATTTCCTGAACCATGGGGGGTCACTAATATCTAGCAGCATTACCACTTGCAGAATTACCACTTCCACTACTTATTGGGCTCTTAGAAGACATTTAGTGGTAAATTAGAACTAAGTAAGAGCACAGAATTCTGAAAGCCAGGATTGGTGGCTGTAAACAAACTTTATGGGATCATGGGAAACTTGCCACACCCAAGATAAACAGACATCTGGCTAACTAAAATAATGCAGAACCATGGAAGTTTCCAGACCAGAGAGTGTTGGATTAGAGGGGCTCAACCTGTGTTTTAAAACTAAACAGGTCCATGAAGAGTCACTTCAGATTCAAATAAGGTTGGGAAGCTTGGGTATCCTCTCTGCTTTGATAGTATTCTGTTTTTCAGTAGTGATGATGTATAGGGAAGGTTAGAGGAGCCTTTACTAAGAACAAAAAAAGTTACTGCTGTAGATACCGTGCTCTCTATAAGCTACAGTTGTGGTTTGTTTCCAGCAACATATGAAGTGAGAGCAACACATGAAAGGATCTCTATAAATCTTAAGATCTTTGTTGTTGCTGTTTACCCTCTGAAAACTAGCTTATTCATGATGGCTGATTCTTGGGACCTTGCTAATTTCCAAAGTATTTTGGCAAGCGCTAGGGATTGCTGTGTTAGGGTTTCCACCTGCTGGGAAGCAGGGCTGTATTGGAACTCTGGAGTGGCTCTCTCACTCAGCTTAATCCCTCAAAGTGACATCTGCTGGTGGTTTATGGCTGGAAACTAACAAGAATAGGTGAGGCTGGTCAAATCAGAAGTCCACATAGTTTATGAGAAGGGTAAGCATACACCTAGAGTGGAAGAAACGTGGGGATTGAGAGTCATTTGAGCTACAGGAATATCTTCATTCTTCTTGGGAGAGATCTGGAGAGGAGGACTAATGAGGTGTAAGGGAGGACTCCATTTTGCAGAAAGGCGAAGGTCATGAAGATGGGAATACATGTCTTCAATAGCTTAGTGCAGAGCAATGAGAATGATTGTGCTTGTCATGTGACTAAGGATGTAGTTAAGAGTTATGTTTTTGCAGTGGCTAACACTTTTGTTTTGATAGAGACCCCCTACTATGTTTCATTACACTCAGGCAGGACACAAGGGTTTATCAGTCAGTAACTTTATTGACACTGACTTACAGCCCATACACAGACACTGCATATATTAGAAATATATGTAACCTATGGCACCAACATGTTCAATTAATAGGTGTTAATCAAGCACTTTGTTATGTGACAGTAGAATATGACTGCATTGCCTGATATATTAAAGTTCCAAAGTCAGTCATAAAAAGAAGATGTATCATATGGATGCAGTATTGGGGTACATTTTGTTGTGTTTGTTCAATATCTTCAGCAGTACTGACGTGATAAATCATGTTTTTTTTTCTAGAAAATATATTGAAGTTTGATCAAAAAGTTGTAGCTACAGATATAATTATTGTAATTAACATTTTGGTGCATTGGAAGTTTATTCTTTCAATAAGCTTATGGTTGAATTAATGTGATAATGCTTATTATGTTTGTTAGTTTTTCAGTTTGCTTACCAGAAGTATGAATGTTGATATATGTTGATAGCGTAGTTCTGTTTGAGTTTTAAATGTCAGTGCTTTATCAAATGTTTATTGAAAGATGTTCACAATCCTTTATATAGTTTCATGGAAATTCTATTATTTTAAACAAGGGCTATTCCTTTAAAAGTAGGGGAAAGCACCTCTGTTTTGCTAGTGTGAAAAAACGAAGTTCAGCACCAGTTCAGTGAACAGCATCCAACAGAAGCATAGATGTTTTCAGTCATTAAAAACATGATGCAAAATGACTCGTGCTTTTGTTGCTAACATCAAAGAAAGATGTGAAACTATACCACAGCTTTCCACTGAGACCCCGTAGCTTAATTATGTAAAAATTAATGTCAGTAAAACACTTTTTAATAAAAAGTGAGAAAAGGGGTCATGTATTCTTGATGGACGTGGTTCAGCTTTGCTCAGGCAAATGTCCCATTGAGTTATATAGGATTTTTGTGAGAGTGGGGAGTGCAGAATCTGGTGCTATGGGCATGTGTACTTAAGGAAGATTTGAATCCATAAGACTTTGCTGGCACAGTGCCACTCTTAATGGCAACAAATGTATCTGTAGTTTAAACAGTCTTCAGATGAGATGTTTTTATTACTGTAGTCTAACCCCTCGCTGAGCCATAATATAGTAGTAGGTGATTAGATGAGATAAAGTGAGTAGGAAAATCCTGGGTTTTATGCACTGTAATTTGTACCCACAACAACACCTTAATTATACTGGTATTTTTCTGTCACATTGTTGCCGTAGTTGGAGCTCCACCAATAGCATCAATGAAATAGTGTAGAAAGCGCTTGTGCATCTCTCTGAGTTTATTTATTTAGTGTGTGCGACTGCTCTGAGTGAAGCTAGATGACTTGGTGGTTGAAATACCAGCAGTCGTTATATGCTAAAGCCCACTGTTGCTAAATCAGCAGAGCTGTGTTACATCAGTGGTTCTGCAAGAAATATTGTTTAGTGACCCTATTTCTTGAAATATCCAAAATGTACCTAAATAGAAAATTTGGACCTGTAATTATCCACTGATGGTAACAGTACTATAAACTGTATAGTACAGATTGGATATCTCTTATCCAGCACCCTTGGAACCTGACTGGTCCCTAACCACGGAATTTGCCAGACTAAAGATGGTTCCTTGTCACAGCTCCCAGCCACCGACTCTGCCACCTGGGAAGGGTAGAGAAGAGGCAGAGGGACTCCGTCCATTCCCTGCTGGGCTGCCTGCTAGGTTGCTGACCCCGCTGCTACTGCTCCAGCTAGACTGCCTGCTGGGCTGCCATAGATGCCAGCCCCGCACTACCCCACGGGTTGCTGGGGGAAGGTTCTGGCCCTAGTCAGGCTGCCAGGGGCTTAGGCTCTGGTCCCACTTCCATGGTTCTGGTCCCATGCTGCCATGGGCTCCTGGGGCTTTCTCTAGCCCTGGACTTGGTCCCTCTGCGTAGACTGCTTTTTAATTATTATAGGGGATATACAACTTATAAGAGCCAGTTAATTAAAATAATGTATTTAATGGTGTGAGGGTGAAAAGAACTCATTTTAATTAAATAAAATGCTCTCTTGATAACTTTGCTCAATGCTATTGTTAATTCACCTGCCTTAAAATAGATACTGCAGGTGCTTTGATGAGTGGATTGAAAGATTGCCTATTAAATAAGTACCATGGTATTTGCTACTTGTCATACCTCAGTATCCTCTAGGGGAAATTTCTATGTTCTGTGTCAGGATGTCTAAAACACAACAGCTTCCTGTTTTACTTCCTATAACAACAGCTGAGATAGAAGCTTAATGATAGAAAAATTATTATTAAAACAAACCTGGTGTTAAACTTTTATGTTATACATGGAATCTTAAGGTTAGAAGGGACCACAAGGGTCATCTAGTCTGACCCACTGCCAAGGTGCAGGATTAGAGTCTAAAAAACCATCCAAGACAGATGGCTAACCAGACTCCTTTCAAAAACCTCCACTGGAGAAGCTTCCAGAGCTTGCCGAGGCAGTCTGTTTCATTTCCCTACCATTCTAAAAGTTAGAAGCTTCCCCTGAGATTTAATCTAAATCTGCTGTGCTATAGTTTCAAGACATTGCCTCTTGTCCTGCTCTCAAAACTAGTGCTCCAGCTAAGGCCTAATCAGCACTAAGTAGCATGGACACCTCCTGTGACTTGCATGCTGAGCCTCTTTTAATGAATCTTAAATTGTATTGAATTTTTTGTAGCAACACCATAGTGCTGGCTCATATTGAGGTTGTGATCCACCACAACTCCCAGATTCTTCTCTGCAGTGCTGCTGCCAAGCCAATTATTCCCCATTCTGTACTGGTACATTTTTTTTTCCTTCATGAGTGAAGCAGGGTACATTTGTCTTATTTCAATTTCATTTTTTTGTTTATAGCCCAGTTTTTCACTTTATCAAGATCCTTTTGAATTTTAGCTCTGTCCTCCTAAGTGTTGGCAACCCCCTCCACCCAACTTTGCCTCATCGGCAGATGTGATCAATATAATCTCTATTCCTGCATCCATGTCAGTAATAAAGATGTTAAACAACACTGGATCCAGAACAGATGCCTGTGGAACCCACTCGAGACCTCTCTCCAATCTGACATCATTTGTATTAATAGCTACTCTTTGCTTGTGATTGTTTAACCAATTATGTACTTAACGCTACTTAATGGTAGTTCTGTCAAGCCTACACTTCTCCAGTTTACCTAACAGAATGTCAAGTAGGACTGTCAAAAGCCATGCTGAAGTCTAGATATGTAATGTTCACCACGTTCCCCCTGTTCACCAAACCACTTGTCCGGTCAAAGAAGGAAATCAAGCTGGTTGGCACAGTTGGTTCTTGGTAAATACATGCTGGGTGCTAGTGATTACCCCTTCACCCTCCAGGTATTTACAAATTGAGTATTTTATATGTTGCTCTCGTAGCTTCCTAGGTATCAAAGTCAAACTGACTAGTCTGTAGTGTCCCCAGCTCCTCCTTACCCTTTTTAAAGATGGATGGTTAGCCCTTCTCCAGTTTTGCAGGATGCTCTGATCATCCATTAGTTTGTAAATGTTAATGCCAGTAGCTCCAAGATTTCTTTCATTCAGTACCCTCAGATGAACAGTATTTGCCCCCCTGATTTGTTCTTATCTCAATTTGCACCTTTTCCCCATTACTGTCTGTGGTAATTTTACTAGATATCTGGTCACATGTTGTTTCTTGTGAGAAGACTGATGCATAATAGGCATAAAACAGCTCTTCCTGCCTATCATCTTCCCTTCCCAGCTCACCTTCCCCACTGAGCAGTAGACCCACATTAACTGTTATCTTTTTTTTTTTTGGTCTGACATATTTATAGAACCTCTTCCTGCTGTATCTGATATTTCTTGCCAGCTGTAACTCATTCATACTGTATGGAGAAAAGCTTTTTTCTTCCCTTTCTCTCCCATGCACTCTTTTGCCACTGTGCACACCTTGTCCCCAAAATCCAGGGCTCAAGTGCACTTCTCCCCTGTTGCCAAACATGAGGATCTTGACCTGAACCTACAACCTAAATTCTCCAATCTCTTGTGATCAGTAGCTCTCCCAAATCCTTTACAAAGGAGGCAAGTGACATTAACCCCATGTTACAGATGTGGACTCAAGTGACTTGCTTAAAGACACTCAATAGGCCAGTGGCAAAGCTGGGAATAGAATCCAGGTCAGCCCCATGGTGTCCTAATTTCCCTCACCTTCAAGTCCACCTAAGCAGATGCTCATCTCTACAATCACCCATCCTCAAAGACTTCTTGAGCTTGCTCCATTCACAAATGTAAGTTCAGGCAGCAGTTTGGAAGTAAAATTGCTCATCCCATTGCATGTAGTTCTGGTCCTATAGAATACTCAAGATAAAATCAATGTTTCTGATTTCTCACACCAATGATATTGAGGGAGAAAATAATGGATGTTATATGGGTGGTGGACAGGGAGGTCAGCACATCTAAAATTAATTTTAAAAACAAATGGTGGGGATTAGCCAAACATGCAGAATACCAGAACTTCTGTATTTCTTTTCCTGAATATGCTTTACAACAGTGGTCCCCAACCTTTTTCAACACAATATCACTTTTTGAATTAAAGTGAAACCCAAGATCTACCCCTAAGATAATGTAGAATAAACAGTCTGTTTTTGATTTATGTTATATACATCTAAAATCAAGTATATATAATTATACATTTTGTCCTCTACACCTGTGACTGCACATTTTTTGCTGGATAAAAATGTGTTAACTATATGTATAAATATGTTCAGATATTGTCATTTAAAAATGTTTAAAATGAAAACTAAGATGTGCTTATTTATATATCTTGTTACAATACTTTAGTTTTATATTTAGTTTTATATTTTGAAAAATACCTCTCTCTAGTCATGTTCACATTTACAATGGAGATTACACAATGGTAACAAATGGTGAAAGCGCATTAATTGTCCATAAAGGTTTGCTGCCTCTGAACTTTCTCGTGCTGTGCTCTTGGGCTGAGCAGTGGTGCGGAGGAGGAGAAGGTGATGCATCTCCAGCAATGGTGATAGAAGCAATGTTTGTGCTGGTGGGAGTCAGGGGAAGGCCTGGGGCCATCAGGAGCACTGGGTTGTCAGGTTGCCCTCTGCAGTATAGATTAGGTGTAGCAGCAAACACTCCACACATCCACTGCCCCAGCCCCTGGCAGCAGCAACCTGCCCACCTGCTATGTGGCTGCAAGCCCTTGTGGCAGCAACTTGACCGCTCACCATGCGGCCCCAACCCCTGGCAACATCAACCTGCTTGCCTGCCACGAAGCCAAAAGCCCCAGTGGCAGCAACCCGCTCATCTGACACGGCCGCAAACCCTGATAGCAGAAACCTGCACCCCACCTGTGACCCTGACTCCTGGCGGCAGCAGCTGGAGTAGTCCCAGCCATCAAAGCTGTTGCCTGCACAGCAGGCCTCCAATGCAGTCCCAGGCTGAACCCATCTCCATGCCCACCCGCCACGTGTACCCAGCCATGGGAGCAGCCACACCACTCACCTTCCAGTTCCAGCAGGAAGGTGAGCGCTGCTGTGCAGCTCTGCGAAGGAGGTGGATGGGATTAAAAAAATTTTTGTGAGCCGTGCAGGCATGCACTTTAGGGAGAACACTGACTGAGACTGAGATTGACTGTTAGAGACACCGCAATCGACCAGTCGATCATGATCAATGGGTTGGAGACCACTGATGTAGACCAATCAGCCTTGATAAGTGACAGCTTTAAGGCACATAACTTCAAATGAGAGTCTCTTTAGCTTCTATGTATTCCTAGAAGTTACACTTTTGCCAATCAAATTACTGGACTCAATTACAGGGAAAAGTGTTTGTAATGTAATAGCCTGTGATATACAGGATGTTCTGCTAGGTTATCTAAGGATCTCTTCCAGAAGGTATAACTTTACAATTATGCTCTTTTTGCTTAATTCTTGTTTTCAAGTAATTTTCCTTAACAAACATTTTTTGTTTTGTGGTAATATTCTTAAGAACTGAAATGTGACAAATGACAATGAGAAAGTGGAGTTATGGAATGGAAACAGATATTTGATTTAAGCAAGGTCTAAATTTTGTCTCTGAAACTATAAGGCGACAATTATTCAACAACACGGACATCTGTTGTTGTTTTTTAATTGCCAGAAACTTTGTCTGGCAATACCCAAAGCAGGACAGGAGAGACAGACACTGTATATGGTTTAATCAGGCTGCAGCTTTTATTATTAAATGTCTGGGACTACCCTGACTACTGGGCAACCCTGTATACTTTGTTTCCACAGCACTTAGAAGCAACTGCCCCGACCACTTGAATCAATTTCCTAATGACTGTCCTATTTGCTGTGCTGCCTGGTCCCAACAAACTTGCCCTTTATTAACACCCAGCCTTTACTACCTAGGGTGGGAGGAATGAGTCAGTGGTTATCATGCTGCCCTAATAAATATTTGCAGCAGATTGTATTTTTCTCACAATCCCCCGTCTCCTCCTGGTAATGTGTTAAATCTTCTCCCTTCGTGCCAGACAATGCTCTCTGCCCTCTTAAGGTGCAATATGGTTATTCTGCAAACGTGTGTAACCACAGTGAAAAACAGATAACCAATTAGGGAAGGAATTGGGAAGGGATTACTCTGTTTTCTCCATATTTTCCCATGTGAGTGTATTCTTAGTTTTACTTCAGTGTATCTATTGCATTTGTGTGATATTTCTTTTATGAATGCATTTAGCACATTATTCACAGTTTTTCAAGAGTGAATGTATTAACTTGCCCACTAGTAACATAAACCTTCATTTAGAAATGGTGATTCCTTTTAATTGTTTAGGCACAGACAAGAACTGGACGATGACAAAGATATATTAAAGTAATTTGTATAAATCAGCTCTAAACAGACAGCAAGAATAGTCTTCTTGTTTACATTTTGAGCAACTAAACAGAAATGAGTACATGGATTATGGGTCATAGGATTATACAGGTGGTACCTGTTGAAATATGTCATCAAGAGAGCTAAGTATCAGCAGAGACCATATGTTCTTCTGTCTCATTAACATCAACTTTGTCGATTGGGGTGACACGTTTTCACTCAGTCCTTACTCCTTATGCTGTAAGTTTAAGGATATTCGGGCCAAACACTTATAGTTGTTGTGTGATGATGATGGATATTTGAAGGATCATGTGTTTGTGTGTTGTTCCTTCCCCAGCTGAGAGGGAAGAGCCCTTTCTGGAGAAGCATAGGGCCACTGCACTGGGGAATATTGCATTTGGCCACACTCTTGCTGCAGTTGCACTTGAGTAAATTCGTATAATGTTGTGAGGAGAGACAGTAGAGAGAACTGTCCCCAGTTTATTGAAGATTAGAACAGGGCCAAACGTTTTAAATCCAGAATGTTTCATATGTGGGACAACAAAACATAAACATGCTAGTTTTACTCTTCTGAGAATTCAGAGGAATGAGATGGGTTGGCTTTAAGCATTTTTGCAAACAGGACCTTAGTTGATCATTTGTCCAGAAAGATCTTTTTTTCTTATAATATCATCAGTATTTTGGTATTAACATCAATGTTTCATCATGCCTGTGTGATATGCCTGTCTGTTAGGGCTCAACCAAAAGAGGAAGGCATTAGTGGCTGCCATCCATCTTTTCTCTACTATTTAGTGAATCTCAGATTTTGATGATGATGGCTGTGTTAGCTAACCTTCATTCATTTTAAAGAGAAAACACAATTAAACTTTGTTATGGAGTAAGATAGCTGGATACAAGGGAAGTATTTATGTTATATCCTAAAGTATTAAGCTGCATGCACAGCCAATCAGAATTTAAACTACATGGAATGAGTAGTTTGGAGCTTTGTGTTTGTATGTTTGAAAACCTGAAAGCAACTAGAAAGTCAAGAGAATGCCAGCAGACCCCAAGAAAAATAGTGGTATGTGTAGTCCTCAGAGGAAGCAAAGATAGATCTTTGTGGCATGAGACTTGCTGAAAAGGCAGGCATGGAAACTGTGAGCTAGGAACCTGGTGCCTATTGATCGTTCCTAATGTGCTCAGGAAAACGGGACTTTGTACATTTGTAGCAAATAAACAGGGTTGCAGCAAAGCAATACCTGACTCATATCAATTTTCCCTTCTAATGAGGACATCCTGACCACATCCTGAATACTGACTAACCTCCTGGGCAAAGTGGCAAAAGTGTTTTATGGAATTGGTAAGGTAATAGGTTGTATTGCATTAGCTGCTTTCAGGATTTACTCCCTGTAGCAGGCAAGCTATAAATTACAATTCTGTCTCTTTTACATGCAAAAACAAGGAAGAAGATAAGAGTCTTATACTCTTTGCAGATATATGGGATAACTCGTAGGGTCCAGTCATAGGTGCTTAACGATTAACTATACAGTGGTCTGGGGCTCAGAATCAATATCATCCAGTATTCTGAGGATATTCTGAACCCTGACTTGGTCCCAAGTGCTTCCATTGTGCTTTAAATCAGAGACTTGTTCTAGTAAGAGGTTTTCCAGTTTTGAATATCTCTTGCAGTTTCCTTTGTTTCTTTAAAGTGAATTCCACATAGTGTAATCTATGCCCTTTATTGGGAACCCTTTGAATCAAAGGCATACATCTTCCCAGAAATAGACTCTGCTTTCTCTGAGACAGATTTTTGAAGAGCACGCAGAGCCAAAATCACAGCTTTTTGAGAAGAGCTTTTGTGGCCTTTTTCTCTTTAGTTGGTCTTTCAAAGGGACCAGCTGGTTCTGCTATTTTCCATTGCTGCCTCAATCTGACTTGACGATGTCTGAACTCCAGCTTTCCCTGAGTTTTTCTATTCTTGTTTAATGCTTAAAAGCTGGATTCAAGATCTTTCTTCTTCATGCTGTCATCATCAACAACCATTTGAGGGACCAAGATTGTGTCTTTTGTTTTATTTAGCGAGTTTTCCAGTTCTACACACAGCTGCTGTTCTCTTGTTGGCACAACAGATTTTAGCTGCTTCCATTCTGATGCAACAGATCCCTGCCAATCCTCGCCTCACCGCTAGGCACCACAGAGCCAGGCTAAGGGATACTGAAATAATTTTGCAATCATGGTTTATTATTAAGTGTGTGTGGAAGTGGGGACTGACTGATTCTTCTTTCATACCTAGTTCTACTGATCCGTTTATACCAGTTTGTTTTCAAGGCTACTTTGGCAAGGAAAAAGGCTAGGCATATACAGAGAGAGAAAGAAAAAGAGAGACATGAAGAATCTCCTTCACTCAAAGGCCAGCTCTATTAGCAAAGATCTTGAGCAGGCCTCTTTCAGCTGATTAGTGGTTTGCTCCTTTGGTTCATTCCTAGCCTGAAAAAAAGAAGTGGGTGGGATGCAGAACATTTCTGCTCATATACAGAATGACTGATTTCTAACATTGTGACTTGATTTTTTTCTACCAAAGCTGCAATGAAGCTCATTTGATGATTTCTGAGAATTTCTTCTAAGGAAGAAATGGAAGAGACAAGAAATTATACGAATTAAATATTTTTCACTAATACTTGACAAGGTGTCTTCTTCTATCACCAGTCTGTTATCTGGTAACACTAGTTGTAAAGGAAATCCAGAATCCCTCTTTTTCTAACATGAAATCACTGAGCATAAGTCCAAACTTGGATACTTAATTTTTTTACACAAGGAGCCAATTTATTCCAGCACAGCCTTAGTTACAACAGTACTAGGTCTGGGGGAGAGGGAGGAGAACAGGACTTGGATTTTTTTTGTCTCGGTTATTTCTCTATGTTTTGTGAATTTCTTTTCTTGTGTGCATCATTTAAAAATCTTTTCCTTCCAACCCAGGTGTCATTAAAATACAAAGCATGGAGCTGTGCAGTGAGTGGCTTTAACAAGCTTTTGGAGGCTTATCACTCCTGCTGCACTTCCCAGAAACTGGTATTGCCGTTAACACTACTTGTCAGAGGAAGCTTCAGAAACATAGTAATTGGTAGCGCCTTTCTGGATTAAGGAAGGCAACATTTCTGGTTGTGTCTTAAAAGGAGAAGAGCAATAGGGAGACAATTAAAATAAAATTTATTTCTTGTCCTCTATAAGTTTATTTCTTGTGTTCTATCAGTTTTCCCATCTTGACAAATACAGTAGACTTCCGATAATCTGGAACCTATGGGACCTAGGTGGTGCCGGCTTATCAGATATTCCGGAGTATCAGGAGGTACTATAAGCTGGTTATGTATATACTGTATACAGTATATACGTATATAAAGTGTTCTTAACCCTTTTTATTGTACATACTGTATACAGTATACTGTAATGTTTTAGTTTTTTTTAACCCTTTTTTACCCTTTTCGTTCAGTTTAGCTACTGCTGCTGTTACCTTGTGACTCATTTTTTGCCGAAGCTCACTCACTTGGTTCTTGCCATTTTGATGCCGGACTATCAGGAGTGCTAGACTATTGGATGCCGGACTATTGGAGTTTTACTGTACTTTCTGTAATCTTAAAATGTTAATTAGGACAGACAAAAAAAAATCAAGAATTACTGCAGCATACACTTGCAATTATGGAGGAAGACAGAATATTTCATCACTTCATAGGCAGATCCTAGCTAAACTTAATAGAGTCTTATGCTGCTATTATACTGGACTTTCAAAATTAGAGTTTTTTAAGCTAGCATTCTTCATCATTCATGGTTCCAGAAACAGTTTGGTTGTAGCAACAAGAGATTAACAAATTTCAGTGTTAAGTATGAGAACTGTAATTTAACACTAAGTGCTGCCAAATGTGTCTGTTGTACAACAGTATATGGAGAGGGTTTGTTTTGTTTTATTAAGGAAGAAAAGAATCAGGTTTTAAACAGGATTATGTTGTAGGAATTTGCTTTAAAAATCTGTCAAGTGCTTACAGCTATGAATATGTATTCTTTCTATAAATCAAAAGAAATAAAATAAGGAATTGCACTGATTTTTGAACGTTACTGAAAATGAATTTAAATAGCCATTATCCCAATTCTCATAAATGAGAGTGATGTGTATGCTGAACTAACAATGAGATTGACTAACAATAGAAATATATGATGCTGTGTAAGGCCCTAGTCCTGTGACTGACTATATAGAGGCTGCCAGTTGCTAGTAACTGAAAGATAGCTTAGAGGCGTGTATAAAATATCTGGTTTTCTCGATCCAATTCTAACTTGACAGATGTCCCTATCAGAATAGACACCATTGTTTGCAGCACAAAGGGCAAGAAGCGAGTGGACCTGTAGAGTGAACTATCCTCTTATCCATTAAGAGATGGAACCTCTAGAATAAGATTAAGGTGCATTGACAGAACAATATGGGGAAAATATCACTGCCCATGCTGTGTTTTGCTAGTAAACGACCTTTCATGAACATTTAACTTAATGGGATGTAAAAAGAAGGGTGGGTAAGGAGAGAGAGAATCACGACTGTTGCAGGTTTTTGCATTGGATTTCTTGGGGGGGGGGGAAATCTTGTGGGTATTATGGTGGTGAGTGCTTTTCCCTGTGTACATGTAGCTGTGTGAAAGTAGCTTTCGTTAGCACATGATGTCTTCCTGGCCAATGGGAGCTGTGTTAAATTTTGATTAATTAGCTAATTGAATAGTCGATGGACTTTCCATAAGATAAGTCAATAAGGGGGTTGGATGGGGTGCTAACTATCCTGCGCCTCTGCCTTTTAAATGTAGTAAGAACTGCCTGTAGCTCTTACTACATTTAAAAGGCAGAGGCACAGCAGTTGGACCTGGCTGGAGTGGGGACTGCTTGAGTCCCTGCTCATGCCTTTTCCCCATTGTGTTTCTGCCTCCCCTGCAGAGACAGTGCTGGGGGGAGCCAGCTTTTAAGATGGCTCCCCCCAGCACTGGTTCCTAATCCCTCCCCCCTCGCTGCATCTGATAGAGAGGCAGCAAGTGGGGGGAAGCAACTAGCGAGTAGTGACTTGTCTATCGGGTAGTCAACTAGTCATTTACATCCCTACACTGAACACTGGTTCTTGTTCTTATAATAGATAGTTTGAGACCTATGATGCTTTTTAGTGGCTTGAAATGAGTTAGAGAACAGATCAGCAAGGGCATCTGCCTGAAAATATCAAAGCCTAGATTTACAAGAATAAAAAATATAAGGATGAAGTGGTAACAAAAGCAAGGTAACTGCATAGTTATGGCTGACATTTTTGCCTTTAACTCTTCACATTGTATCTTGTTGCTGGAACACTTTAACTTAAAAAGCACACTAATCTAAGAATCTTAAAAAAACCAGGTGGAATTGAATTTTGGTATCACAGCCTTACTGCTATTAAAACATTGGTTTTAAATGCTAATTTCCTCTTCTTTTAACTCATGGATTTTTTTTAATTGATCCCAGACATGCATGTGAGGTGACACTTGACATGTGGTGATTTGAAAGTCAGCTGTATGCCCCTTGATGTCTTTAACTGACAACATCTATATGTTGCCAGGTTGTCATGACAACTAAGTATAGTTGTAATTGCAACCCTGAAAAGATAATTCTTTTACTCAAAATGTGGAATACATTTAACCTGTCTGAAATTTCAACAAACCGTCTTTTAATGACAAGTGTTTTGAAAGGTCTGATTCAGGCTGCTTGTTTGATATGTTTTTTAAACCTTATGTAGCTTAACTAGGTAGATATGTTACCTTTTATTCTGTGGAATCAGCATTTTTAACCTTTTATGTTCTATTTAATTTTACAAGTATGTGGCATTAAATAGGAGGCTCAGATTAACAGAAGGTGGGAAACTATCAGGTTAACCTTTCATCTGTATACTAGTAATTATGATGCAACAGGAATCAAAAGACCATAGGGATTTTCCTACAGATCAGACCTGTGGTCCACCTAATTTAGCACCATGTCTCTGACAGTGTCTTGTATCAGATGCTTCATAGGAAAGTACATGCAACCTTGTTTTAAGGAAATGTGGGATAATCTGCCCTGACTATTAGGTCTTTTGCTAATCCTTCAGAGTTAGAAATTGGTGTAAGCAAATGAGTTTTATTATAAGAATCTTCCTAGTAATAAAGCTCTTGTGTGTTTGTGTTTCTCCTTCATCAGGCTTCCCATAATATCTACAGTGCCAGACTGTGTGGTGGGAGGTATTTTTGGACAGCAAAAAAGCAGCTCCTGATTTTTACATTGGTATGAGATCAGAATCTGCCTTTTTTTGTGTAGAACTACTAAGGTGATAGATCTAAAAGACCTCACTCTTCTCCATTTAATATGGAGCCAAAATATAAAAACATAAGAATGGACATATCAAAGTAAAGCAATGATCTGTCTAGTTTGGTGTTCTGTCTCCAATTATGATCAGTGCCAGATGCTTCAGAGTGGTCCTAATAAACCCAGTTGTATATTTCTATACCAAGAGGGAGAGTAGGAGAAAGAGGATCAGTGATCTCTCCCCCCCGCCATCATACTGTACTGATTAATCTTATTCTGAAATAATAATAAAGATTTTCTCAGTTTTTTTTCTGTGCTCATTCATTTTGCTGGTTGATCTTCCTTATTTCCAAAGCTGCTCCAGCACCTACATGCAGTAGGGATGTGAATGGTTACTCGGTATGCATCACTCTTACCTGGTAATGCTTACTGGTTATGATTAACCAGGCTGAGCTGGAGCAGCCCTTCACCTGATGCAGGCAGGGGGCTGTTCCATCCTAGCAGGGCTTGCTGCCCAGGGAGCACTCCAGCCCATCAGCTGCTCTTGTGGTTTTCCAGAGGAACAGAGGCTAATTAAGAATTAGCAAAGTATAGCTGCTGTCTGCCCCACTGACAATATGGCTGTTCTTACCTATGACATGTCCCTATCCGCTCAGGACATCCCTTCCACACCCATGCCAGTATGTTGGGGAAGACGATAAAGGAGCCTGCTTTGTGCCAAGTGAATCTCTTTCCAGAGAAAATTTCATTTGGATGTTTAGAGCCAGAATCTGCCAGAATCTTTGTAGTGGTAAGTGTCCACAAAAGCATGGGAGAATGTCATTATAGCTATTGCCAGACGTAATGATGTGGAGCATTTCTTTAGTGCTTTTTCACAAAAGGATGATAGTAGCACCACCAATGATCCCTGGGTTACATCACCCAACATTCATCTGTGAATCTGATCCTTCAGGAGTATAGCAGAGATCACTGAAGTCTGGACTAAGTTGTTTAACATGAAATAGGATAAATGCCTGGATAGAATAATTTATTTCTCTCTCAAATCCTCAGAAATAAAATCATCCTACATGATGCACAACTGGAAGAGCTATAGCTTTCCCTTTCTAAAGCAGTAGTGGAGAAGCAGCAGGGTAGGATCCTGAATTAATGTTAACACTCTCCGTAGAATTCAGCAAACAAGTTACCTTTGAACACCAGGCTAAATCTACTACAGTTGTCCTGTATGTGATTTTCAACCTCCACTTAGGCTACCAGCCAGCACATATTTTGGGTGGTGGAAGGCCATGTGTATTCTTGATGTGTTTTGTCATTATAATAGAAGTCACAACTACAAGTCTAGACATTTATGATTATTTCAGAAGGATGAGTACTTTTGAAACAATCATGGCTTTCTGCCAGCTAAAGTTTATTGATGTCCTCTTATGTGCTTGAAGTTATTCAAAGTATGTTCTTTTCTCTCCTTTTCCTTTTCTTGTAATGGAAAGGAAAGCAAATTCATGGGGTTGATCAACAAAATAACATTAGTTGCAGTTGTGTGCCCAGAGGTTTCCCATTGCTCTTGAATTTGCCTATCATTTTATTATATTATCTTTTATTAAGGGAACTGTACTCATGTTTGCCAGTTTAACACACACAACATAGTGATCTAAATTGGAGAGAAAACCTATTGATATTGTTAACTCAGGTAGTGAGTTCTTAAATTAGTAATAATCTGTGATCTCTTGGGCCTCTGCTATATATAGAACTGCTATGAGCTTCAAGCAGATTGGTGACAAAACAGTGAGAGCATTCATATTGCAGTGCAATTTTGTTGGGAAAAACACCCACTTTTGGCAACAAAAATCTTCCAGCCTTGTGAGAGACTTTTTTTCTTTTTCCCCCTCCCTTTATTGTTGCCAAAGTGTCAATGCAGACTTTTCTGTTTGTTTTGTCGAAAGAACTGGCTTCCGCCAGTATCCCACAATGTCTGTGCTGATGGTTCTGCTCAATGTTTTGTGATCTCTGCTGCCCTGCTGGCATGCACGCCTACCCTTTCGAAGCTCTGGAAGTATCTGACAGCAGAATGAGCTGCTCCATTTGGGAAACAAATAAAGAACAAATCATTGGAATGAATTAGTATAATTCATATGTCGATTAGTAGCCTTAGTATGATTCATCAATTAGTGTCCAAGTTATTTCAGCAGACTGCTAAATTTAAAAGACATACATATCTTTTATATGTTAAAAGTATCATATAGTATAGGAATCTGGTATTGGTTACTTCAGGGTAAATCTGGAGAAACACTACTGATGTCAGTAGTGTTGCTTCTGGATATACTCTGATATAATGTAGATTTGAATCCAGATGTTAATGTCTATTTTAGATAAGTTTTATGTATACTTTCAGAAACCAATATTGTACATCTGTTAACACATTGAGACAGGATTAAACAGTGATTCACTATTTACCATTAATATTCATTTTATTACTTATACATGAAAATTCATTAAAACATGCATCCTCTTTATTGGATTACATTGCAATTTTTACTGAATTGTTGAACATTGTAAATGGGGCCACTATTTCTACTTGAAAACAGAATGTATATATATTGAGTTATTGTAAGACAGTGAGCATATGTGTAGCATATGTGTGGATTTGAGAATGCTAGTTCAAACTAAGTTGTTATTGCTTTATGGCAGAGGCATTAAAATACAGCAGCAAAGGTTCAGGGCTGGAGTATACACTTTTTTTTGTTACAGTATGTTTTTCTTTTCCCAGTAATAACTGTATAGCTGAATTTCAAGCTACAATCTTGCTAGTCAAACTAGAAAGGTGACTGTAAGGTTAGCAAATATCTCCAGATATTAACAAATTTACATTGTCTAACTTGATTCCTATTGTCATTTTAGTAAAGGAGCACTGGAATAAAGAGGTAAAGATCAAGAATTTTCTGCTGTTCAGTAAGTGAAGATTAATTGTTCCGTCTGTAGAAATATGAAATATGCGATAGCCTATAATGGCTCACATGCTAGATTAGAGTTCTGACATTTTATGTGTCCCCATGAAAGCACTGAGAGTGATAGTCAGATCAGGGCACAAATAATGGTACAGTTATTCAGATTCAGCTACCCTAACAAAATAGACCTCTGAAACACAGCAAAGGAGCAAACCTGTGTTTCAGAGGGAAAAGGTATTTAAATGAGAGGTCCGTATAACTCTATAAGAATTTATGCTAATACAAAATGGATGATGATTTTGTTTTAAATCTTTCATCTTGTCAGCTGTGTCTGTGCTGCCATGTTTGAAGTGCAGTGTTTTGTGACAAAGCCCTCTTAATGCAAAATTTGTTTCCCTAAGTTCTTTGATGTTATTCATAAAGACAAAAGCATAAAAAGCTTCTCTTCAGTAATAATAATAAAAGGGAGAAATTGATTTGGTATTCAGATTAACTTCTGCAGGGCTTGTCATATATAAACATCAATAGCCGTGACCTAGAAGCCGCTAGCAAGAAATACAGATAAAATGGTGGGGTGGTGGTGATTGGTATCATGTAGCAGTTAAAGGATAAAACCTGAGTGTGATTATGCTGGGAAATGTTCATACACATGATGAGAGATTCTCCACTCCAAAGAGATCTAAATGGAGAAGACAAAGGGTGGAGTAGAATCATAGTTGTAGTGAGATAAAGTGACTTCCTAAGGTCATTCAGCAGACCATTGGAAGATCCTAGATCTTCTAGGATCCTAGATCCTAGAGCTTACTGAGTTTCAGATTTGCTCTCTATTCACTGGACCACACTGCTTCCATAGGCTTGTACTTAGCAGGTAAATAAAACAAAATATGCCAGATATAAACAAAAACAAAAAAAAGAATAATGTAAATACATCATACCATAAAACCACACATAAATGTCATTTGTAAATAATACGTTATATGCACACTCTGTTAAAGGAACATTATTAAGGTTGCATAGCACTCGAAAGTTAGGAAATGACAGAATGATTGTTGCTCGTGTAACCTTAATTTGGGTGTATGCATTGTGATACTGCTTTTAATTAAATGATCACATGCTATTTCCCCCTCCCCTGCTCTGGGGCTAAATCATGATTGTTCAGTGAAGGAAGCTATTGTCTGTAGAAACCCTGCTTCATTCATTGCTGATGTTGAAGTTGTGCAGCAAATGAAGCAGGAAGAGAAAGGAGGGTCTTATGGTTAGGCGGTTGAATGCTATCATAGAAAACTGGGTTCTATGCCTATCTGCCACAGTGTTCCTATGTGTTGCTTGGTATTCAAACCTGATTTTTCATAAGTGACACTAATTGCATCTTCCTCATGTTCTGGGTGCTCATCCTGAGATGCTGTCAAGAGAGCTGACAGGATTGCTGACCCCCTCCCCCCGGGGGGAAATATGTGTGAGAGGTAGCTTTGTGTTCCCAGAAGGGGCTGGGCCTCAGGCAGAATGGGCAGGGCTGAGGCAGCCAGCCCCCAGCGCCGCCTCGGCTGACCCTCAGAGACGGCAATTCTAAAGGGCCCAGGACTCTGGTCGCTACGTTTAGAATCACTGGGCCCTGACACGCTAGCACCCTTTGTGTCTCCCCTTTTCATCAGTGGACCTGAGCCATTGTGGTATGATCTGCAGAACTGCTCAGCACTCATGGTTGTCAACTGAAGCCAGTGCAAGCTGTACTTTGAATATATGTAGTGCTATATAATGCTAAATTATCTAAAAAATCAGGTCCTAGACATCACAAAGCAGAAGATAAGAGCATGGAAAAATCTGATGAATGGGATTTGTGTATCTCTGATTATGCACCGTTTTAGTGAGGACATTTACCAGTATATCCGTAAAAAAGCCTTCTTTATGGCGGAACTGTAGCCTGTAAACACAAATTGCTTCTTCAGCTACAGTGCAGGGCAGCAGTCTCATACATCTAAAAGGAGGAATTTAGGAATGTTAATACTATTAGACAAAAGAGAGAGAAGAAAAGAGAAATTTAAACATGTAGCTATTAATAGGACAGTGAAAAGGTTTTTTTAAAATGAAAAAGATGAGAGAACATGGTATTATCAATGCTTGTGACTGTTTTGAGTCTTACAGTATTTGGTGTTTTTTCTTAAAACCCTAGCCCTTGGTTTTATGTGTTTACTTGAGAATCTCAGTTTTCATTTTAAAAAGAGATTGAATTTCTGGCCCTCATGGTTGCAGAATAAAGCCTAAAAGCATGACCCAAGTGTATAGGCCGTAAAAATCCCCATTACCTCTTATGATTTTTAAACCAGCCTCATGATTTTCTGAGGCCACACACATGATTTTTGAATGTTAGCAGTTAACAAACATTAGAAAAGGATTCTAAGAGAATAGAAGGAAATTAAGTGGCAAAGTCTTCTCTTTAGGGAGTAGAAATAAGGTATATTTTATGTTCCAGAAACATAAAATAATGTTTTATGGATATTCAGCAGAAGGATATTTCAAATATAATTTTTGTGGTTTTTTACACAAGACTGAGCTCCATTAAAATATGTATGTGTGTGTGTGTGTATATAAAATCTTAAATCAGCAGAAAAATTGATGTATGCAGTTTTGTAGTAATGTTGGTCCCAAGAATATCAGAAGGACAATGTAGGTTAATATCTTTTATTGAAGCAACTTCTGTCAGTAAGAGAAACAAACTTTCAAACTTACACAGAGCTTACACACAAAACCTAAAGAAGCTCAAAGGCTTGTGTCTTTCACCATCAGATTAATTCATGTCACTTATCCTTTTCACATTAATAATGAATAGCACCTGGACTCTTCATTGACTGTGGAGAAAGTGTTGAATAAACAAACAGTGTCAAGCAAACATTTTAAACAAACAACCACATATATTGACAGAAATAATTTTCTTCAATAAAAAATTATAGTATTGTAGCAAAAATTAAGTGTGCTTTGTCCCCTCCATTGCTTAAGCTTGAAACCGCACGTATCATTTAGTTGATTGCGCATGTCTTAAAAGCTGCTAAATTTTCTGCCAGGGAACTGAGTAAACTTGCAGTGCCCAATCACGTTGCGACGCGATGGCCAGAAGGAATGTAGAGTCCATAAAAGTTTCAGCTCAGACGATGCTCAAGGTCGACCTTGCTTTGAGCACTGAGCTCCTTGGCTGACCTTGTTTGCAAACAATAAAATAAAGTTGGACCCAGCCTGAAAGTGTGACTCTCTTCTTGGGGCAAATTGGACTAGCCTCCAGAGGACGAAACTAGCAATTTATGCAACAGTATGAGATACCTGAACAGCTATAATTATTCTAAAAGGAACCTTTCCTGTCATTGGGAGTGAGAAATGTGAGGCTTAGGTTGTGGAAGCAGTAAAATAATAAAACGATGAAGGTTGGTAACTTATACAGCTTTTCAGTGATGTAGACATGTTAAATAAATGATCATGTATTTTTTTTTATTTAACAAAACCTAGGAATCACTAATCTTTCCCAAAATCCTTAGGCAGCTCTGTATACAAGAAGTGAGATCATGGTGGAAAACATTGGATGCAGTTTGACAATGAAAAATTGTCTCAGAGCTGCCCACACATTACTTATGCTCACTAAAATATTCCAGTATTTGGTAAAATGTCCTGATTTCTCCACATTGGGTTTGGCTCTGATCCATTTGGGTGTGTTTTCCCCTTGAGTTGCTTCATGCTATTAAGATATTAAAGGTTTCAAACTATTTTCATCATACATCGCAAGCATTCATAACACTGTTGGGTTAATTGAACTGGAGTGGAATGCCAGACTGTCTCCCTCCTCCCCCCCCCCCCCCCGCATTAGACAAATAACCTATTTCCAGTATTCTAACAATGAGTAAAATCTATTTATAGTCATAGGATTTGATTTCTGAAACTTTCTTTGCCTAGTTTCCCCTCCCCCTCACTATTTCAGCTCAAAGATATTCATGGGAATACTAGCTGCAAGGTGACCAGTATGGCAGATGAGAAGATAACAAAATGGTAGCCCTTGGCAGGCCCTCACACCGCCGTGTTTACCTGCACTGCCTCAGGTAGGGGAGAGGCATAAGGATCTTGCACAAAAAGGGTTTTTTTGCACAAAACGGAAATGTTCAAAACGGATTAGAAATGAAGAATGAGAAAATGTTAATCAGTGCTTCATCTGCATTGTCTCTTCCAGCAAAACCTGTAGTGTAGACATAGCCTGATGTAGAAAGAGTTTTCCTAAATAAAAGTAATCAAGAATTCAACTGGGAAAACAGGAGCAGGATTCATGAACACAAAAGCATGAGCAAACCACTCACTCCAGAATAATGCTTTTGCTTCAGGTCCTTGAATCCAACACCAAAGTTCCTGACATATGCCCCCGCTGTAATACCCCACTTAGGAGCAGCCCAAGGCAGGCTGCGAAAGCTGGTGCCCTAGGCAGAAGGCGCAATCGGCGCCTCCGCCTCATGGCCGTCAATGGCCATGACATCATCATTGGGCGCCTGGGCCGGCGGCGCCCTACACAACTGCCTAGTCTGCCTAGACTCATGGACCACCCCTGACCCCACTCACAGTTGTCGTCCCTTGTCAGTGAAGACCCAGAGTTCAAAGGTGCATCTGTATGAATTATTTTCCTGCTGTAGTGGTGGAGGGAGTGAAAAAGCCACTTTCTTGCTCCACTGTCCAGACACCAGTTCCTGCTTGCTCACTGTCTACTTGCCCCTGCCATTGGCTATTTGCTCACCACTTCTGACATCCATCTGCTTGCCACTTCCACTGGCCATCCATCAGTCATTTTCCACTACCACCTGCCTGTCAGCAGTGTCTTCCGCAGGTCTCAGTGACTGTCCAGCTCTTAGTGATTTTCAGACCTTTGGCTGGGCAGAAACACTGTCCTATCACATGTGATTTCAGCTCTTACTGAGCATTAACAAATAACAAAAGACTTCTTATGGAGCCTATTTAGCCCTGTCTTCAAACTGTGGGAGGTACAGTTTAAACCAGATTGAGGGGAGGGCTTATTAGGTAGAGTCCACACCTTCGGGCTAGAACACTTTTACAGGGGTCTGATTTTTCGAGTCCCTGGCTTAACGAGGTCCTTTCAACTGAGGATCCAGTCCCTACCCCCATCCAACTGCTGGAGCTCCCTGCCCCTTGACTGGCCCCCCAGGAACTCCTGTCCCCTATCCATCCCCTGCCCCTTGACTATCCCTTATGACCCCTTGTCCCCTATCTGCCTCCCAGGATCCTCAACCCCTTTCTGATCCCCTTTGGTCCCTGCATCTTGATCGCCCCTCAGAGACCTTCCTCCAGGACTCCAGGCCCCTGTCTATGCCCCCTGGCTCTCCACCCCGACTGTGCTGTCGGGAGGGCTGGTGCCACTGCAGCTGTGCTGGCTGGCTGGAGCATCAGGGCTGGTGGTTTGGCAACTGTGCCACCCAGGCACTGGGGGAGCTGAGACTGCTGGGGAAGGGACAGTCGAAAGGGAGTGCCTGAGGAGTAACTCCTACTCACCGTGCTGCCTGAGAGTTGGGCAGGCTCCTCTTGGCAAGGCTGTCCCGACCCCACTCCCTTACAGGAGTTCAATGGACAGGATTTTGTCCGCAGGCTATAGTTTTTCCCTTCTGCTCTAGATGTTGGCAAAAAGGACTCCCTACTGCAGAGCATCAGCCTCTTTGGGTGTAAAACTTTTCTAAATTAAAATCTAAAAGCTAAGTTTCTGGTGAAACTGGACTTTAATTTGTCCAGATCTTCATGGATCTTTTCAGCCAGCTTTTGGAGAGGAGCCATTCGATTCATGAGACTTCCCTTTATTCTTAAGGACATAGCAGCAATACACAAACCAAAAAGGAATATAGCCTAAAAGGAAATGTCTTCATCTGCTGCATTTCTTTCCTGATAGCCAAGTTTAATATCTGTGCACTGTTTTTACAGGTCCGGAGGAATGACAACATCTGCACACACCTATACATCATATATCCCTGGGGGAATTCCCCAAATGCAGGAGTAGCCAGAAGCTGACATATGTGGCCTTACCGTGCTCCCTCTTACAGCCACAGACATAGAGGCATGACTGTAGGGAGAGGATATTGTGTGCTCTTCCTGTTACGGGCTGCAGACCAGCTCATAGGCATGTGTGCAAGGGGCTGTTCTAATTTATGCCAGGGGTCACACTTGTAGAGTAGGCAGAAAGAGTCACAAAGCTCCACCATAAACCTCCTGAGAGATGCAGAACAGAATCTGGACGAGTATATCTGTAAAATCAGATAGCATTGCAACCTATGTCTTTTAATAATTTTCTGTGAAATGACTGTGGAGGTTACTAATCTATATACTCTATCCAATTCCAAAGGTATTAAATCTTCATCAGATTTAAGACTCGGGTGGCTTACTCCTGCAAGCAGTGCAGGTATGGTGACTCTATGCTATCAGGCCAGCCAATTATTGTAGCAAGTATGAAAGGCAGTATAAATTGCTATATTTTTAAAATGAAATTCGGGTTTTGCCAACGTATTACTTTTAGCTGAGTAAATGTAATAATACTAAAGATCTGACTGCTGTTGTGGTGACGATTTCTTAAATTCATCATTGAAAAAAACCCAGTGACTAGTTCAGGTTTCAGGCTTTTTGAAAATTGAGATATGTTAAAATCTGAGATCTAATTTCTTGCAATGAAAGCAAACAATCATTATCATCATTTAGAATCTGGCATAGTTCCAAAGTGAGGCTGTCAGTGGTTATAAAATACGCGTATCCTTCATGAGCAGCTACCAGGACATCCCTGTAAATGAGGCGTTGAACTTTTAAGTGGGAGTTATTTGGATTTCTGTCCATTTTTAACTAACATATTCCAGACAAACACTCGATGTTGTCCAGGTATTTGTGCGCAATTCTGCCAATGTGTCTCACTCCTGATGTACAATACACCCAGATTATTTCATTGCAGTAGCTGCCAACCTGGAACTGCAATTGTCAATCATGTCAAAGTTGCATGTGATTCTGTGATATGGACAGACATTCAGCGGGGACTAGTATGACACCACCACATGCATTTTCAGCTATGGTTGAAGATGGGTTTGAAACAGGGTTACAGAAGTTAGAAACTGGTGAACTAGCATAAATTGTACAGTCACATGTGATCCCATAAATTAGTGTGTTCGCTTCCATCAAGCTAATGCTGTTCTTGATTGGACTGGACTAGAAATATGCTGCTTTGGAAGTTTCAATAAAACCAAGATTAAGTAACTTTTAATAAACATTTCACTAAATAGAATATAAAAGAGAGACTGAGAAATTCCAATGTAATTGTAAATGCTTTAGAATAACTTCACAGTATCTTGTTTTAAAAAGAGATAAGACCGTTGTGAAAAATGATATTAGTGGTGTCCTTGAAGCGAGTGCTGGAAAATGCATTTTCATTGTTTCAAAAGCATTTAAATACCATGAAACTCAGAGCTCCTGGTTTTATCAGACATTTTTATCAGAGTTTAAATATTTCTTAGCTAGACCTTACTTCTAAGTAAGGACATCTTAGACAGAAGAATTGATGTAAGTGGAGTTGATAACAGGGTGATTATTACATTTGCAAATTCTGGTTATTCTAAATATTACAGTTCTTCATATAATGTTAACTGATAGAACACACATTAGATTTAATTAAAAATTGTAGAATATGTAGAATTTATATTTAATAGAGTAAACTGTGAATGTAACATACTCTATGCAAATGTCTGATATTTTTTTCTGTTGCTTTGGTCCCATAAACTATGGGAGGTTAAAAGTGTAATTATTGTTATACTAATGATACAAATGTTAATGTATAAACCTCAACAGAAATTCTTCCAATTATTTCTTGCATCCAGTTATATAAAAGAGGTATGACTGGTAATTTCCCTCCCTACAATGATGTTACTTACAGTCTATACAGATGAAGATTTGCTTTTTTTTTTTTTTTTTTTTTTTTTAAATCATCCTGGGAGATGAGGTATGAGAAGACAAGAGTTGTGGGTACAGTGGAGGCAGAATTGAATAAAATAATCTCCTTGACATCCGCCCTGCCCTCAGTCTCCTTTTGCTCATAAATTTAATTCACTAATATTTCTGCAAACTTGTTAATTATATAAAGAAGTAGCAGATTTCCCCAGTGTTGCCTAGGTCCTTCAGGACAGGGGGCTGGAAGTGTGGGGAATGCAGGACTCAGGGCCTTGGAGAAATGAGAAGGGGGAGTGCAGGAGGCTTTGTTCCAAGGGGGTGCAAAAGTAAGTATAGAGGGTGAGGAGGAGCTCAGGGTGAGAGAGTCATCTGGCACAGGCCTTTTCTCTGCCTCCACTCCCCATCCCCAGTCACCAGAGTCATTTTTCTTCTCCCAAATTCCCCCAATCACCAGCTTTCCCCTGCCAGTACTGCAGCCAAGGACCGGGACGGGAGGGAAAGAGTTTGGGGCAGGAGGACTACTTACTCAGGCTATGTCTAGACAGCAGTGCTATTTTGGGATACCAGAAATATGCTGAAGTAGCTATTCTGTGTCTTTAAACTCCAGCGGTCTGTGAGTCCATTTGTTCAAGAACTCTGCCTAAACGGTAAGAGCTAGGGCCACCAAATTTGCAGATTCCTCTTCTCCTAACTTAAAGCAAGGTCAGGGTTTGATTGTGCCAGGACAACTGGAAGCCCTGAAAAAAGAACAGTTTTCCATTACATGCTGCAGTTTGGAGGGATGTGCTATGAGAGTGACCACTGAGGGTGGCAAGCCCACAGGGGAAAGCTATCCTGCAGAGTGTTCACTGGGGACCGCTGTACCACCAAGCGAGTGGCCAGCAGAGTTGGGGTTCTGCCATCATTCCTGCCAGCACACTGAGTAAGTAGACACCAAACCCTTTCCCCCTTTCCTGGACCTTAGCCACAGCACCAAAGGGTGGGGAAGGCTACTGGCAGCTGAGGGTGGGGGAGGAAAAAGGCCCCTGGTGGTTTGGGGAAGCTGGACTGAAAAAAAAGGCTACTAGCAGACATGGGGGGGGGGGGAGGAGGGAGACTGGGTAGAGAGAAAAGGCCCAAGCTGGATAGGACCCTCCCATTCTGATCCCCTCTTCACCCCCAACCTTAACTCTTGCACCCTCCCCCCAGCCTCCTGCACTTCCCCCATCCTCAGTGCCTTGCCCTGAATCTTGCACTCCCCCACCTCCAGCCCCCTGCTCTGAAGGACCCAGGCAATGCGGGGTAAATCTGCTAGTCTATAGATAAATATGGATGATGCTGCCCAAAAACACAACTGTTAATACTTGAAAGCTATAAATAAGGGTATTTGTGGAGGAAAAGTTGGTGCATACCATATCTTTTTAAACCCATGAAAATACATGGACTTTTGTTCAATAATTGACTCAGAAAACTCTGCTGCCTATTGAGGATTAGGACAATTTTATTTCGCAGTAAAATAACATATTAAAAATCTATAGCCATGATATACAGGCCTGTGATATTAGTCTGATCAAAGCTTAAGGATGATGATGGCTGGTCAGTGTGAAAGAACTTACAGTGTGACAGGAAACCGCAGTGGTGTTAGGGGAGCACTTTGCTGATGAAGGTACATTATTTTTGGTAAACTGTAAATCTGAAGCATGACCTCTTGGGAGCCTTAAAGACCTTCTGTCCTTTTTCGCAAGGGTAGTGGTTTAACTCTTGGCTTCCAAACTGATTCCATTTGGCATAATTTCACTCTGTCTACCTTGCAATTTTAGTGAGCCAGTGTATTAATTTCTTCTCCTAAACTATTCTGTCATGGTTCTTTGTAGCGTGAAAAAGCTTCTGCTTCATCCTAGAGGTCTCTGTGCTTAGGGCAAAGTGGGCAAATTGTTTGTTTTATCAGTTATAAACAAAATTATAAACCTTATTGAGGTTGCCTAACACTTTCCAGCACTGGACTGTTTTTAATAGCATATAGCTTTGTCACACTTGAATAATTTGGTCAGGAATTTTCTATGCTGTTTTTACCTCAGGCTCAGTTTTTATTCCGACCCCCCCCCCAAAAAAAAAAACAGTTTTAACAAAAAGAGCTCAAATTATTCAGTGAGGTTAGGAAAATGTTGTTTTGCCATTTTTTATAGTCCTTATAACCATGTCTCTGAGAAGGTCTGGCACTTCCACACTTTGATCCGGAACTTGAAAACTGTGCACTCGAGCAGGGAAAAATAGTATGACTGTGTAATTTAAAGTTTGCATTATAATGCATATGCACTAGGAGGCCAAACTAAGGTTGCACAGGCAACCCTAATTTTGGCATTTCTTAGTTAATTTTCTCCCTCTTTACTATCAAAACTCCTTCCTTGATAGGAAGGTTCTCGGATTCTGCTGACTAGGCCAGTGTCAGGCTGAGGCTGCATCCCTTGCACCCCTTTGTGGCCTCGGAGTGGCCTTACAAGCAGTTGCTGCCTCAACTTCACCCTTCAAGAGGCTTCTTTCATAACTCACAACCCCTTTTTTCCTTCTCAGGTTCTGGTTTACTAACTTAGCAAATATTCAAATTAAAGCTCTCAAGTCCATCCAGCTACATTTTATCAGATTGCTCCCATGGTTTTTCAGCCTGTAATCTTACCCTGCAAGTGCCAGGTTTCTCTGTGGAAGGCACCTGATTAAGGAGGGCTAGCTGCCTTCATCTTTTAAAGGGACAGAACCACCTTGTTGCAATAATATATAATAGGAATGATCTTTTACATTTGGAGGACAAAGGAGGAGCTAGAGATTGGGAAACAGCAATTAACTAATAAGGGCTTTTGTTAAATTGCCTGGAATTCTCTTTCTGTACATTTACATTTAGTCCTTAGTAAAATAATGGAATAAATTTTAAGGGAATAAATCTGTGAGACCACCGAAAGTGTAATATAACCATGAGCAATGAGAGCATAGTTTTATGAAAGCAAATCAGATCAGAGACATATGATCACTTTTTTCATCTAATCACAGCTATGGGACAAGATTATTGCAGCAGATGTAATATAGCTAGACTTATGTCATTTGATACTGGATCATATGAAATGTGACTTGAAAATATATTTCAAATTGACTTGGATATTAGTACACCGTCATGGTTGGAAAACTGGCAGAGAATCAGTTATCTAAAAATAAAGAATGTACTGAGGCAACGTACTGAGCTTGGGAAGAGATTTCCATTTTGTGCTGCAAGAATCAGTGCTGTACCTCTTTATCGGCTGTAAACACCTTTACTAATTTGGAAAAAGCAGTACATGGTATGTAAATTACATTTGTAAAATATACTAAATTTGAAGATGTTTCATTCAGCAGTGAGGACAAGACAGACAGTAACAAATAGGATACAGAAAATACATCTAAATAGGAAAACAACAAATTTAGATCATTCAAGTAAGGCATTAAGCTGATATGCCTTGCAGGGGAGAGAATTTTTGTGAAACACAAAGATTTAGGTCTAGATTCTGTCATCCTTACTCAGATTAAGGAGTAGCTTACTCAGTGAGTAGTGATATTATTTTAGTGTGGTTTCTTAAAGAGTAAAGCACTACTCTGCATGAATAAGAATCTAGTCAGTAATGAGATTAGAGGTATTACATGGAATATAGAAGTTTAGAGTGGGAAGAGACCTCAAGAGGTCATCTAGTCCAACCCCCTGAGGTTTCTTTGTAAAACTGAGTTATCATAAAATATGTAAAACTGGATAAGATCTATAAGAGTGTGACATGGCGTGAGAAAAAAGGTAATGCCATTTTTTTTGTTTAGAAAGGAATTGTAATAATTCTGGGACTCATTAAACAACAAAACAGTGAATGAGAAAGGAATAGTAAAATCAACTAGAGAGCTTCTTTGGAGAACTGCTGCATACATCCAGGCTGTGTTCCCAACCACTGCTTCCAGGGCACATCTCCAAATTCTTGTGTTCATAATACTATATGAGGGAGTGTCTCTAAATTATAATCTTCTATAAACATTTCTGCAAGAATTGTCATATCAGGAAAGTGATAGTTTCTCTCTTCATGGGAGTGAAACAGCATCAGTCTGGGAACTGCAGTATGAGAGACAGTCAATAAATTCAATGGAATTTGAAAGACTAAAGCAAACAAGGTGCTCGACAAACTGATTTCCTTCTTTATTTAGCATGCTTGCTTACAGACTATACTGGTATCAGGTGCTGACCTGTGAAGTAAAATTAAAAACTAAATTAAATTAAGGATTGATGAATACAGCAGCTTGGAGTTTGCTATTTTAAGCCCTGGAACAATGCTAAAAATAATGTTTCTGGTTTGAGGGTTCAGTAACTTTTCGAATATCCAGCATCTTTCACATCATTAAAATTAGAAATGAGTGCTACACACCTTTGGGATGCTGGGAACTGTTTTATTGGTTCAAGCAAATTTTAAAACCCCAGCATTCTGGCTATTGTTCTTCTCACACTAATCTGATTGTAACCTGACATTAGTGACCATTATCCTCAGAAAATTTAGAGCTGGAATCAAAGCTGTGCAGTGCATATAAGCATGGAAGCCCAGGTTTTAAATGTCATAAAGCATTAATATCTAATGGTAAGCCTTAGTAAGAACAACTGTATTACAAATGCTGGAATTGAAAGGTTGAAGAGAATTTGTTCACTATTTTTTGAATACTAATAATGTAAAACTTACGAATTGTTTAATAAAAATTAAGAAACTTAACTTGTACTTCCATTATAATTCCCTTTTCCAGCAACATTTAAGAGGGAGTCTAAGTCAGACTGCTGCTGACAAATTGATTCATGTTTCTGTTTTCAAGAAGAGCAACTAGGAGCCAATTAAATGGTTAGGCTTATGAAGAAAAAAATAGTCTCTGAAGTTTCTCCTCTTAAAAGGGCCATTTGAATGTCCCTTAAACAAGTTCTCTCTTAATACTTTGGACTGTCTCAGGCTTAAGGCTGAGCAGTACTTCTAAGAAACAAAAGGCGTGTATACTGTATGAATCATCTGTAGTGAAAAATGCTGGTTTTAACATTTTAAACTATCCTAGAATCATAGAATACTAGGACTGGAAGGGACCTCGAGAGGTCATCGAGTCCAGTCCCCTGCCCTCATGGCAGGACCAAATACTGACTAGACCATCCCTGATAGACATTTATCTAACCTACTCTTAAATATCTCCAGAGATGGGGATTCCACAACCTCCCTGGGCAATTTATTCCAGTGTTTGACTACCCTGACAGTTAGGAACTATGTGCATTCAACTAATAGATGGTAGCTCATTTAATCAGACAAGAAAATGTATTTCCAAAATTAGAGTGCTAAGCAGTAACTAAACAGGTTTTTAGCCCCAAAGGCCCTTGCAGTTGTGGAGCAAGCACCTCTCCACTTGTCCAGTGCCAATAAACATGGTCATATCACTGGAAGATGTTAATACTGAGCAGGGCCGGCCTGAGGTATTCTGGCAGCACGGGTGCGCAGCGCCGCCCCCGGGCACAAGGCACATGCGCAGGCCTGCCTGTGGGGAGCGGGCCTGCCTCCCTAGGTTGCACAGGTCTGCCCCCGGGCGCAAGGCACATGCGCAGGCCCGCCTGTGGGGAGTGGGCCTGCCTCCCTAGGTTGCACAGGCCTGCCCCCGGGCGCAAGGCACATGCGCAGGCCCGCCTGTGGGGAGCGGGCCTGCCTCCCTAGGTTGCACAGGTCTGCCCCCGGGCGCATGGCGCATGTGCGGCCCGGCTACAGCCGCTGGCGCGCAGCCCGGGACCCGCCCCCGGAGCACACGGCGCATGCGTGGCCCGGCTACAGCCGCTGGCGCGCAGCCCGGGACCCGCCCCCAGGGCACACGGCCCAGTCCGACCTGGCTGTTGCTGCTGGCGCGCATGCTGGGCCATGTTGGGCCCCGCGGTCATGGGGGAAGGGCGTTGCTGGCCGGCGCGGCGGGGATGCGGGCGGGCCGGCACTGCTGCAGCTGGGCATGCGGCGCCTGATGGCAGCTGTAAGGGACGCCGTGCGCCCCTTACAGCTGCCATCAGGCACCCCCCATCGGTTGGCGCCCTGGGCAGCTGCCCAGTTCGCCCATGCCTCTGTCCGGCCCTGCAACTGAGAGCAATGCACTGGGTCACCTTGGTGGAAACTTGTTCCATTCACGTGGAGTTTTCTAATGCTTTTCCCTTTCTAATATGCTTCTAAAACAACTTGCCTTTACCAGCTGGTCCCTTGTCATCAGTAAAAAATAGACAACTGTTTTATGAAAATTACTTTTGAATATACCCACAGCATCAGTCAGCTTATGTGCGAGCAAAAATTCCATCTGAGCAGTGACTTAGAGAAGAGGGCAAAAAGTATATAAAGAATAGGATCAATGCCAGTGGCACTTCTCATGTCTTGCAAATGACTTTTCTGAGAATAATTCATTTTAAGCAAGTGGAATCACCTTGTTTTATGACAAAGCAGTATTCTCAAGGTCCAGACATTAACTTTTTTTCATTGCTAAAGAAAGATTCAGATGTCATATAAAAACATGACCTGTTAGAACAATCCAGTGCACAAAGTCTATTTGCAAAAATTGTGTTGTAAATCATGATTCATTATGTGATAGTTATCAGCAAGCAGTACAGAAAATTCATCTTTTTCAATGATGTATTCCTTTTATTGCCTTCCTTTTTACAGTTAGGTTATTTTACTGCTATGTTCTTTATCTGAGCGTCTTTCCTTGTGTATTGTCACATAATCTCTTCTATACCACCGGAAGGTTCAGGGGGTAGGAGGTGGGGGCGGGGGGCAGTTTTAAGAGAAGAACCATAAGTCTTGCACGGTAGTTGTTTCATAGAGTGTTAGATTAGGACCAAGGTGATTACTATCCTGCAGGCCTGATGGCCTTCTCATATTTAAACAAACTACATAGATCAGGTCATCTAGTGGCTCAAATCACAGAATATCATACTACATGGTGGATCTAGGTTTGAGACCCTTCTCTTTTGTTTTGTCTCTCAGGCCACAAGTGGCTAGAAACATTGAAACATGTCAGAATTATCTTTGCTATGTTGGCCAGACGTTGCCTAAAGTGGTTATATACAAACAAGAGGTAAGGGGTATAGCAAAAGGCTATAAGGCTCCCCTACATGGACTACATACATCACATATCATAGGCTAAAAGACGGAGAGAGCAGTCCACAGACTGCTCCCGGAGAGGGATAAGGATCTTGCACAAAAAGGGGGTTTTGAGCAAAAAGGAAACATCCATGCTGCTTGTTTTTGTGCAAAAACCCCTTGCGCAAAAATGGCTGGAATAAATGATGCAAATGAAACATGACAAAATGCTAATGAGCACTTCATTTGCATATTCTCAGTCGGCAAAAGCCGGCAGTGTAGACAAAGCCTCTGTGTCTATTTTTGGGCCAGTGGAACTGCGCTTTGTCTTTTACTCAGGGCTTGAGGCAAAGGCAGAATCTCTTCTCGTATGATCAGAAGGATATAGGTAGGTTCCCTCCTCTTGGTTACCTCCTTTTAGCTGATTCTAAGTATTAAGAGTAGGTTTCTGGTGCAGAAAGAGATTCGGTGAAATGACCTGATGAGCTTTCATGTTTTCCTTTATAAAATCTGCTCATTCTGTAAATGAAAAATGATTTTTTTCAACCTGCCTCTTCTGCATTAATAACTTTCCTTTGCTTTTTCTGTGCCAACCTAGATACTTGCTAGCAACTGGACATACAGTATATGGGGTCTCTTTGCTGACATTATCCCCTAGTAATTAACGAGGTTGGCAGTTACCAATGCTCAGCCATTTGTGGGATGAAAAACAGCAGATGGAGAATATAATAATTTTACTAACTACCTGGATAGAAAGCCAAAGAACACAAAACACTAAAACTCATCTATTTGGCCTCAGGATCATACACAATTTGTATGTCTAAACAGCTAGAGCACCATAGTGTAGATACTTCCTAATGCATGGAAGGGTTTTTTCCATCAGTGTAGTTAATCCATATCTCTGAGAGGCAGTAGCTAGCTTGACAGAAGAATTCTGTCTTCTCTTCTCCAGATTAAAAAAGCCCACATTTTTTCAGTATTACTTTGTAGGTACTGTTGTCTAGAAAATCTTTTTGTTGGCGGTGTTGCTCTCCTCTGGACTTTCTCCAGTTTGTTCACATTTGTCCCAAAGTGTGGTACTCAGAATTATTCCAGCTGAGGCCCTTATTTAATCCTGAATAGAGTGGAAGAAATATTGTTGCTTGCAACACTCATGCAAATACCATCCTTTACCCCTTTTCTATAGAAGGGTACTCTATTCGCTCTTTTCCAGTTCTTTGGGATCTCTTGTCTTCCAAAAGTTCTCAGAGATAATCACTAATGCAGGGGTCTCAAACTTCTGACCTGCAATCTACGGGCCAGAGCAATCTGGCATGGGAGATGAAGGGGAAAGAAGGACGTGTCCAAAGCCATCCTCCAAGGCCCACTTCTTTTCACCACTGCTCTGCCCTCTCCCTCCCATGGCACCCCATCCCCCGACAGATGAAGCCTTAGGTGATGGAGTGTCATGTGGAGGAAAGTGCAGAGTGGTAGGGACTGAGTTTGGGAGAGAGGTTCATACATGCCCCCTTCCCCATGCTGCCAAGTCCCCTAGGCCCAATTGCTAATATGCTCAAGCCTGTAGATGGTCTGAAGACCAAAGTTCCCTCTAAGTTGCGCAGTAACTGCTTAATGAGCCTCGCAGCTGCTTGATGCACCTCACCAGCCTGGGGCTCAGAGCTATGCGCTCAGAGCTGCTTCGCTGGGGGAGGAGCACTTCTTCCTCAGCAACAGTGGCAGCTTCCTGCTGAGGACAGAGCAATGAGTTTCTCTCAGATGGTAGCGAGGGGACGTGTCCCTGTGGCCTGGGCGAGACTTGCTCTGAGCTCCTGGCTGGGTGGGACTCATTAACCAGCTGCAGAGCTGAGCTACTGCACAACTTAGAGGGAGCCTTGCTGAGGACACCTAATATTTTGAAATATTCTTAACTTATTTTTTCCGTATTTTAGCCTTAGATTCTACCCTGTTTACACTAACATTCACTGTGCTAGTCATCCAACTGCTGTTAAATTTTCTGGTGAAAACCAGGCCATCCAAGCAAACAATAAAAAAATTGAATATTTTGGTCACTGCTGTTTGCTCTCTTTCCCTCCTCACTGAGTAATAGGCTTACCCTGTCTTTGGTTTTCCCTTGCTTCTAATATATTTATAAGCTGGTTTTTTGTTACCCTTTATGTCCTTAGTTTAATTTCATTTTGTGCCTTTGCCTTTCTAATATGACCCTATATGCTTTCATGTGTCATTATTTTATATTCATCCTTCAATATTTGACTAGTTTCCACTTTTTTATATGAGTCTTTATTGATTTTCAGGTTGTAAAAGATCTAATTAAGCCACGGTGATTTCATACCATACTTCCTATTCTGCCCATGTATTGTGCTAGTTTGGTTTTGTGCCCTGAATAGTACCTTTTAAAAAGGAGTGCCAACTCTCCTGAACACTTTTTGTGTCTGAGACATGATTACTGTGGGATCTTACTTATCAATTCTCTGAGTTTACTAAAGTCTGCCTTCTTGGAGTCCATTGTCTTTATTCTTCTGTTTTCCCTCCTACCATTTGTTAGAATCATGGACACTGTCATTTCATAATTACTTTCACCCAGCGTCTCGTCTACCTTCAACCAGTTCCTCCCCATTTGTTGGAAACAAACCCAGAACAGCTTCTCCCCAGTCACTTTCTTTATCTTGTATAATAGTAAAGGTCTCCAGTGGATTCCAAGAAATTGTGGGATAATTTGTGCCCTTTTATCAACAGATGTCTGCATAGTTGTGAACTTGACAGCATCCTAGGGCAAGCGAGCAAGAGGCTAACTGGAATCTGGTAGTGAGTTTTAGTTGGCTTGACCAGTTGAGTGTACTTCAACTCGTTAATGCCTTGATCTGTGTCTAAAAGGTGTCATGTAAGACAGCACTAGAAAGCTAATATACTAATCATTAATATTATTGGCTGGTATATGGATGCAGGGCCAAAACTACAAACACATTGGGAATTATGTTCTTAAAATTTGTCTGCCACACAGGGCTAAAGTTACCCCCATCCTAAACAAAGGAATGTGGTTCCGCAATCTGGAAGTTATTAATAAGGTACATTAAGAGAGAGTGGGAGGAGATTTCAGGAAACAGTTAAATTTGCATTTTAGCAAACACAAGCAGATGAAGAAACCAGAATGAATCTTCCTTCACGGGGAGATTCCATATCGTTTTCCTCACAGCTTGAACTAACTACTTTGGGAGATCACCCTTCAGAAGAATCTATACTGAAGTTTGATTTCACTATAAAAGGGAGGAGCAAAGAACCTTTCACCTAACACACAAAAACAGGACACTTAGGATCTAGTTGGAGATCCTGACCAGAGGGAATGTTTATCATCTTACTGAAAGATAGATTAGTACAAAAACTACCTGGAACAAAGAGTGTAACTCGTTTTACTAAGTGTTAGCTTGTAGGAAGTGTTTTTCCCTTTCATTAACTCCATTCTTTATACTTAAACTCACTTCAGCTCTTATCTCCTTTTGTTGTTAAACTTGTTTAACTTTTAATATAACCAAACTGAGGGTCTGTTTGAATGAAAGTGATACGTTTTGTCCCTTTAGAGGAGCAAACACACATTAGTATTTCCCTGAATGTTCCAGCAGAGAGCTGGACACCTCAGGCGGATTGCTCGAGAGAAAATTCTGGACTGAGGGTATCTTGGACTAATACCTGCATAACGTAATGTGCGATAAAGACTGGAGTGCAATTGTCGTGTTATAAGAAGGCTGCTTCAGTCAGAGGTGTTGAGTCTGCTGCTTAAAAGTGTAAACATGCAATGCATGTTCAGTGGGCCTTCTTGGAAGACCATCTCACTGTCGAGAAAGCTGAATCTCTCTTAGCAACAACATTTGTGCAGTCATGCCTTCACCTGTGCAGCTGCCGCCCCTTTAAAATTCTGCCTTCTGCGTGCTTTTCAAAGGGGCAGCTTTGGAGCCCGGGGTCAGCTGGGGATTCCCCAGATTATCTTGGGCTCTCCGCGGCAGCAGAACCTGGGGCCAGCTGGGGACTTCCCAGCTGACCCCGGAATCTGCTGTTGCAGGGAGCCCAAGATAAGGTGGGAGCCCCCAGCTGACCCTGGGTTCCGCTGCCACGCAGTACCCAAGATCAGCTAAGCAGTCCCCAGCTGACCCCGGGCTCCATGGCAGCTGCCCCTTTGAAACGCCAGAGTGGATCGTAGGCTCCCTGAAGCAGCGGAACCAAGGGTCAGCTGGGGACTCCCACCTTATTCTGGGCTCCCTGCAGCAGCAGAACCCGGGGTCAGCTGGGGACTCCCCAGCTGACCCTGGGTTCGAGGGAAATACCGTGCAGAGCCGGGGATCAGCTGGGGAGTCCCCAGCTGACTCTGGGCTCCACAGCTGCCCCTTTGAAATGCCGCCTTGGAGTTTCAAAGCGACAGCACCACACAGCTGTGCAGTGTTGCCACTTTGAAGTACCCCTTCCCACCCATTTGCTGCCTTTATCTGATAGAGGCAGCAAAGGGGGGAGGAATCAACTAGTCCACTAGTCAGCTAGTCTTTAACTTCCCTACTGGGGATCAGCTAGACACTCCAGCTGATCCTGGGCTCTGTGATGCACTGCCTCTTGGAAACACTGACCCACTGCTTCAAAGGGGCAGCGCTGAATGGAGCCCAGGGTCAGCTGGGGACTGTAGCTGATAATGGGCCCCATTGAAATGCCACGGCACCGTTTCAAAGGGGAGGTGAACGCAATTATTTGTGCGATTCATCACGATTAAATTTTTTAATCGCTTGACAGCCCTAGAGACTACCTTCTGTTTTCCCAGTCTCCTCACCCGTCCCTCACTCCTGTAGTCTTGTGTTCCCTTCTGATCTGTTCAAGGTCATATCAGAAAGTATTATTATTGCCTACACAGATGAGCAGCATGGGATAGTAGTCAGAGGGCAGGATGAGTTTTGGCAGGCCTTCTGTATATCTCAGATAGAGATCCCTTGCAGGGAGCACATTTCCCAGAATGGCAGATGGGCACCTCTGTCCCTTTTAGAAGGGAGTCACTGTGGCCATTCTCCATCTTTTATTTCCTCAAGTGAGTAGTGGTCATGAACCTCATAGCCTTGGGCATACATGGCTTCTGCTCCTCCACTTTGGGGAGAGATTCATCTTCCCTTGTTACCAGGGCAGCATACCAGTTAATCTGTGCACAGTGAGATGGGAGCAGAGGTTGGAACACTGCCTGCTACCAGAAGTAACCAGCAGCCAGCTTCCTCCCTATAAAGGAGCCATTAGCACCACCAGGGGAGAAGGAACTGCAGTGTTCTCCAGCTGGATTGCTTCCTCAACCTTTGAAGTATCTATTTGCATGTTGTCAATGAATTCCTTTTGCTCACAGATACTCCTCAGCCTAGCCACTACCTGCTGTAGTTCTCCCACCTGCTTCCTGGGAGATTCTACCAGTAGATGCCTCTCACACTGGTCTACCCAGCCTAGCTGAGGCCTGCATTTCCCACTCATACAAAGTCTTTGCAAATGCACATTAGGACTTGGGCAGAGACATCCATGGTCAAGTTCTTTCTTTGGACACAGGTGTTGGTTGAGGAACCAGAGAGCAATGTTGGCATTGGTGAAGCGGCCTTTCCAAACCATAGTGATTTTATTCTTTTCCACTCCTAAAAACTCCCTCTCAAACTCTGTTCCTTGGGGTTCCCTGTTCAGTAGCTCCCCTTAGTGTCTGTCTTTTAATCCCTTTTCTCTAGGATCTCTCCTGCCTCTCATTAGCACACAGGCGAGTGGTGATCACTAGGATGGCCACAAAGATCAAAAGACAGGAGACTAGGACGTTGCTTGTGCCAATTTAACTAGCTCCTAGTAACCCTCTAGTTCATACTGCAACACATTCCCCAAACACACTATCTCCAAAGCACTACACTGTGAACTTTAAGCAACCCGAAAGGAAAACCAAACAGTTTGCCTACTCAGCCCTTCCTGAGTAGAACAAGAATTAGTGCCTGTTCTTTCTTCAGCAGCTGTCTGCCTGATACTCCAGTTTGTTGCCCTTGATTGCATTGAGAATGGAAAATAAATAGTTACAATGCAAACTTTTTTTTTCTTTCCTCTAACTCACTCACAGTGAGTATCCTTATTACTTCAAGTGGGGAAGCTTATAAATAACTCTTTTTGAAGTGCACCTTCAAATGCTGAGATATTTCACTACTTACATATTTAAAATGATGCCCTTTTTATATGTATTAAGATGAATGATGTAAAGATTTTTCAGACTTTGAACTAAGTCAGTGCAATTTCATGATTTTTTTTCATCGTTCCCGTTGTATTATCTTGGATTAAAATCAGGCAGGGTTGCCTTAGAATTAAAGTTTGTGCTGCCACTCTGAGAGTAAGCTAGCAAGGGATGTGTAAATTATGCAGAGAGTAAATCCCAACTGTGTGCCGTTTACTTGCACAACAAGCTCCATTTTAATTAAACCAGTGCCTAAGACCCTAAGCCAAGTTTCTTTCAATTCTGATTTTACAGTTCATAGAGCAACAGCCTACTGCCTCACCTCCATGCTAGCATCTTGTTAACCCCTGAAGAACATACCCCTAGGACTTGCAGAATACATCTAATGAGAGGGCACGTGTCCCTTAGCAGTTGGTGAGCATGTTTTATGAGAAAATAATTTATTAGACTGGTTTAGCTCCAAAATAGTTACCCCAGATAGGCAAATTTACAAGGTCCTTAACATTTTCAGTGCAATAGGCTAATGGTTGACACAGCCTTGCCTACCACTATAATGTCACTGTTACATCTACAAGCTTATCATCTGCTAACATCAGACTGAAAGGATTATATAGAGGTTACCTGCAGAGCAGACATGGGATTTGGAAGTGAAATAAGTTTTCAGAACTTAGGAGCACTGAACATCCCATGTGAGTTGCAAAGGTTTTTCCCAGTGAATGGAATCAGTTCTAGAGATGCCCATTGCCAAATGAATTCTTGCTTCACAAGGAAATAAAATATCAGTCAATTCCCCCTGTATTCTTTAACTGTGTATAACAACTCCTATAAGAGCTGGCAGATAATAAATGCAACACTTCACTGGAAGGCATGGTGATTGGCTAGTTATGTCATAGTGCAGTAAAAGCCGCTGATAAATTTATTAATTCATCCTTCTGTGGTTGCTAGCAGCTGAGTGTGATTTAGTGTATTGCCTTTCTCTCTCTATTTGATCAGGCGCTGATATATTTATGTTACATAAAAGGGAAGATCTTGTAGTTTGACAAACAAAGTGGGACATAAACTGAACATGTCTCAAGCACAGTAACACCAGCTATGTCTGGCAGTTAGAGTAAATTGGCTAAGGGAAGAAAGAGCATGGCCTATTTTAAAATATATATTTGACACAAAAGAAATGCATGTTACAGGAAAAACTGAGATCTGGACAATTATTTTTTCCTTTTTTTGCTTTGCTTCTCTGCCTTTTATAAAAGATTAATTTTCCATTAAACTGAACTCAAGTTTTCTTTTTTAAATCTGCTTTCAAATTATGAAGATGCCAGGAGAAAAACAGATGTTGTTTTTCTTGAGCAAAAGATGCCAGCACACAGGGGAATAATGAAACCACACCTGCATTGCTATGTAAGCAGATAAATATATTTTATACAATAAGGAACAGACGTTAGTTGTTCGCTGGAGCTAGTTGAAGGAAATCGTTGTTTTAAGTAAGCTTGTTTTGTCCTTAAGTATATGTCCTTCAAAAAAACTTTTATTCAGTTATTTGATGTATTTAATGGTTGCTTAAATTGTTTGCTTTCTTGAAATATATACCATTTTAAAATGAGCTCATATTAAAACCCCAAACCAGATAAATGAAAAGTTTGGAGCTTGACACGAATGTCTCGGCTGGATATCTCTTCTTCATGTTACAATTAAAATTTTAAGATAATCCATCTTGTTAAAAGACTCTCTTGTGGCTTTCAGAGTTACCCAGCCTTGTTGCTTGTGTCATACCATATATTACTATCTATGATAACTATAACACGTCAAAGGACAGGTAGTCTCAAGAAAGTGACTTTGTAAGAATTATTGACTTGCTCTCGAATAGATTTTGTTTAAAATGCAAGAGATAAGTTTAAGTGTCAGCCTTGCATACTCCTAGCTGAGATCTGAAAATTAAAGAAACATTTCAATTTTGCTTTCAATTAGTCAATTAAAAAACAACAACAAAAGCAAATAAATAAATAAATAAATAAAACACCCAACTCAACCAACCAACCAACCAAACAAAACCAAAAAAAGCCCTAATCAGTTTCTGACAACACATGCTTCAAATTATAAATCCCAACATTTAAAATCCTTCCATTTCAAAAGAAAAGTTTAAGCATTTTTCTATTCTTCTGTTCACATTTATGAGTGGGAGAAAGCAAATTGAGGTGAATTAATACCTGCTTAGAGCCTATTTCTTGTTGTGCTAGTGTCGCTATGTCACTGGGCATGCTGGTTGGGCAGGGTCAAGGTTCCACCCTCCCCTGCCAACCTGGGTGAGAGGAGAGCATAGCAGTGCAGCAGAGCACAGAAACTGGTGCAGTGTACCGGCTCAAGGGATCAAGGAGGTGCCATATGTTCACTTCCCCACTTAAACAGATATTCAGGACAGGCTAAAATCCATCCTGAAGGAAGTACTAAGCACGTTTTCCAAGATAAGGTCCAATCCAGTGGCAAAACTTATACACTATATTTATCTTTTGGACATAAACAATCAAAAGAAATCACAGTCCATAAATAAACTTTTTGAAAAGTTAAAGATGCCTATTTATAGGGGCTTATAAAGAAAGGTCCTCTTTAGCTATCACTGGTGCACCATAAGTGCAGTGTTACAATAGTGTGTATGAGATAATATATGTCTAGATCAGCAATGGGCAACCAATAGTAGTAAATGGGCCATGAGTGACCCTCCATCTCAGTGGGCCACAAGACTGAAAGTGGTGGGTGGTCTGGGTTCCACTGAACCACCTGTGACTCATGCACTCCCTCTTTGCCCTCTTCTCTGAAGCCTGCCTCATGCACTGGAGCCCCAAACTTACCTGCTCTTCCTCCTCCTTCCCAGCACTTTCAGAGGGCAATGAATCAGCTGATTTGCGTTCTGTCCCTGCTCTCCCCCTTCACTTCCAGAGCTTGAACACCATGAATCAGCTGATTCACAGCACTCCAAAAGTGCTGGGAGAGAGGGGAAGGAGTAGGGAGGGATGTGTCTCTCCTTCCCTCCCACCACTTTTGGAGCACTATGAATCATCTGATTTGTGCCTCATCCCTCCCTTATCCCCCTTCTTCCCAGAGCTTGAAAGGCTTCGAATCAGCCAATTCATGGCGCTTCATAAGTGCAGGGAGGGTTGGGGTGGGAGGAGTAGGTAAGTGCGGGGCTCCAGTGCCTCAGTGCCCACCACTGATCATGATGGGTATCCATGCATATGCAAAATATTCACACACTAAACAAAGTCTACAGTGAATCAAATTGTCTCCTAGTGTAGTTCCACTTCAGTCTTAGAACTGTCCCCAAAGAAGTCAGCGGAGTTGCATCATCCCATTGTGTAGAGATCTCAGAAAGATCATAAACACAAATGGCTAGTTAAAGTGGCATTCTGTTGGATTTTTTTAACAGTTGGCCGCATTTCACACTCATGCCTTACCTCTAACCTTTAGGGGAAAGAGAATTTCATATTAGCATAAATATTAAGCAGATGCCATTTCTGCTATTTATAGGGCCTCCGTTAGCTAATCAGTTTTTCATGCATTTAAATAGGGATATTAGGATGATGGTAATTACTTCAGTTTTCCATGAGTGATCCATCAAGACATTGACTTTGACTGTATATTGTTGTGCAGAATAACAAGCCCAGAATTTAATTATTAGCTATGTTGAAATATTTTAAATATTTGGTTGACAACATTGATGCTTTGCAGTGCTTAATAAAATTAGTATGAATTTATACTAAATGCATGTGCTTCTTATGGGAAAATGTCTTTTGGCAGAGGTAGGTACCATGGATTCAACAAACACCAAAGGAAAACTACTTATTGTAATATGCAACCTCTTACATGAAGTTACTTGTATGTATGCACTTCTGAACAACAAAATAAGATGTGGTCTTTAGAACAAATTATATGGGGGAGTCAGGAGAAAGAATAAGAGTAGGGGTGGACAGTAGTTTTTGCAGAGGGGCCACTTCACAAGTTGTGGGTAGTGGTTGCAGACCTCCAGAAAGGGTAGGACCTCAGGCAGAAGGGGTGGGGTGCTGTTCCCTCTAGAAACTATGTGCCCCTGACAGGGGAAGGAGCCTTTGTGGGCTCCACCTGCCCCCAGGCCAATCGGTGTACACATGAAGTCTTTTGCCCTCTGCCCCTGCCCTGCCAGAGGCATGTGATGCCTAGAGGGAACCACCAGCTGTTCTGAACAGCTGGCAGCTCCCTCTAGCTGCCATGCACCCTGGCACTTTGAACAACGAATGATTTAGTGTACTCAGCTATTCCAAAATGAGTTGCTACACAGAATTCACCATGCATGTCTTCATCTGTATTTCAAAGTTACCGTGCTCAATATTTAGAAAGTACAGTACAGCTTTGATTATCTGAATATACTTGCAATTAATAGACATTTGGAATATGAACTTGTTTCCAATAAACAAGATAAAGCACCCACTTGCCTCCCTGGGTGTGGGAAGTTGCTGTGGTGGATGATGAAAGGGGGGGCAGTCCTAACAGCAGGAGAGAGAGATTCTTACTAAGGCTACGTCTAGACTGCAGGCTTCTTTCAGAAGAAGCTTTTTTTGGAAGAGATCTTCAGAAAAACACTTCTTCTGAAAGAAAGCGTCCACACTGCAAAAGTGCATCGAAAAAGCAATCTGCTTTTTCAAAAGAGAGCATCCAGACTTAATGGACGCTCTCTCGCATGTAAGCTGTGATTGCTATAGATGGAATGGCCACAAGGGCACCTGTCTTTTTTCCTCTTTCCTCTTCTTCTAAAAGATCTCCCTCTTCCCCATCCACACACGCCTTTTTGCAAAAGAGCTATTTCGCAAAAAGGCTTCTTCCTCGTAGAATGAAGATTACCAGTGCTGGATAAAACTCTCTGTTCTTTCGATTTTCTTGCGGAAGAATGCAATTGCAGTGTGGACGTTCCTCAAGTTTTGTCGGAAAAGCAGCCGTTTTTCCGACAAACTCTGTAGGGTAGACGTATCCTAAGTGACACAGAGTATTTTATCAACCCAAGAGTCTCTGCCACTCATTGGCCAGATGGGGGAGGAATGCCAATATTACCTAGCTCACCAAGTTTAAACTAGAGCCAACGACCTGTGAAGTTGCTTTCAGTTTCACTCCCCACCCAGAACTAGGAATGGGAACCTAGGTTGACAGTTGCTGCAGATTTAACTGATTGCCTGTTTTGGGATCAAGAAGGAATTTTTTCTCCCGTTGGCCAATTGGCAGAGGATCAAAGAGATGGGGGAGGGGAGGTTCCTCACAACTTGTAGCCAAAGTGGGTTAAGTAGGAATGTGGTTAATGTCTGAGGTATTTGGGTTGAGCTGTCTACCCCTTGCAACTTGTAACCAGTCTCCAACTTGTTTAAAAGGATAAAATGAACAATTCCAAGAGGTAAAGACATGAGGGGTTTATGATGGTCCTTAGGCTTATGGGTAAGATCTCATGGTCCTTTCAAGCCACCCTTCTGTACCCTCCATCCCCCCGCAAGGAGAGCTGAGTCCTGAGGAACTGCCACCACATGGATTTGAACCTGGGATCTCTGAAGCTTAGTATAGGAACCTCTTCCCTTTGAGCTAAAAGCCAGCTCGCTCTCAGCCCATGCTGTAGACATCTCTTGGTCTTATCTGTTGCTGTGGTGTAGGTGCCACTGCATGGGACAGTGAACCACACTTGGGTTACATCTACACTTCTTGTGGAAAACTGTATGCAAATGAAGCGTGGAGTGGAATATTACTATGCTTAATTTGCATAAATAATTAGCAGCCATTTTTGCGCAAGAGGCTTTTGTGCGAAAAGGAGCTGTGTAGACGGTTCCTTTTTGCGCAAAAAACCCCTCTTGTGCAAGAGCCATTCTTCATCATTTTTTCAGGGCAGGAGGTGTCTGGGGCCCCGGACAGAGGGCAAGCTGGGGGCTGGGCCCGGTTGCTGAGTGTATCATAGGGTTGCTAAGTGTCTGGTATTTTCACCTCCCAGCAGTGGAAAAAACAGAAAATACTGGACATTTTACATGTCCAGTATTCTGAATTTTTTTACCAGCCAAGGAGGCAAAAATACCGGACTGTCTGGGTCAATACCGGACACCTGGCAACCTTACTTTCTTTTGACCACTGTGTGAAAGCTGGATGTTAACCAAGCTTTATCTGCCAAGTCTTAGGACTCAGAGAATCGCTGAGGTGCATTCAGGTATCTGATATCATCAACATATTATTCCAGCTCTTTGAAAAAATCCTAAATAGATATTCTGTTGCCAATATCAAGATTTATTAGCACAAGAACTATTGATCAAGGCCAATCTAGGATATTATTGAACCTCAGGGACCAATGAATCTTGATATTGGCCAAACACAAAAATCAATATTATTGTGCTTTAATTATGCACATATTTTGTCCATAAGATCACAGTATCATACTTTTAATTTAGTAAAATACGGGGAAAAAATGGAAACTACTAAGTGAAAAGTTACTGTGAGCAATAACCTTCAGTGTCAGGTATCCTGTAATTTCTAGGTTTTTAGGAAAGTACAGAAACAAGCACAGATATTTATTTCTCATGTTTTAAAATGGTTTTGTTAGCTTTTTTCTGTAGATTGAATTGCTCCTAACAAAAATACTTACATTTTGATTTAACTGATTTCTCATGTTCCAGAAATAGATAGCAAATACATCATTACGTGATGTCTTCTCCCTCCAGACTTTTTGAATAAATGGACAAGAGCTTTGTTTGAAATAGACTTTGGAACAAGACTCTGCAATTCCATAGGTTCTATTAGACAGTTCATGTCCACTTCTCAAAGAAGTGAGCTTGGTATAAGTGAGATAGACAGTGGCCTCCGTTTCACCTTCCCTCCTCCCAACTCTCTGCTCTTAACATCAGTTCCTTTCAAAGAATCAAACTAAGGGCATATGGCCTGTGAAATTATATCAGTGTATGGTGAGACAAAGCCTTTGCTGTTAAGTTCATTTAGCTTTTTTAATTAGATATTAGCTTGTGTATTACTCTTTTTTCTTTTGTAACCAATCCTGAATTTTATGCATCATCCCTTGTAATCACTTAAAATCTATCTTTCTGTAGCTAAAAAAAAAAAACCCTGTCTTATGTTTGTTTGTAACAAATGTATACTTGGGTAACTCCATTTGGAATAACAAAGCTGGTGCACAGATCATTGTCCTTTGATAAAACGATGAACTTTTTATGAGGTTGCATTTTTCAATAGTATATTAGTACAAGACATACATTTCTAGGGGAAAGTCTGGGACTAAAAATTTGTGAGTGTCACAGTACATGTACTTCATGAGTAACTGGCTAGAGAGCACATGTATTCCTTGGAAGGAATTTTTCTGTGTAAAAACATCAGGAGTGGCTGTTCTGACAGCAAAGCTGAATTAAGGGGATCCCAAACTAGAGGATTAAGGGGATACAGATGTTCAGTGTTACAGACTGCACCCTGGCTAATGTCACACTTAGAATTTAGGGGGAGACTGGTGATTCCATGACTGCATGTAAACATTCTTTTCACACAAACATATCAGATGCAGAAATGACATAGATCTGATGCTGCGATTATGGCTGTGTTAAGATTATTTTGTATGCTGTGAAGGGGGAATTCATTCCCTCACGTGACATACTGTATTTTGCATGGAGATCGAGTAATAGCCCATCAAGTGAAGGCAGGTGACCTCATGGAAACTACTCTGAATAAACTTAGTCTTTTTCTATCTCCTGATGTCTATTCTAATTGTACAATTTTTAATAAACTGCCGACACTACATACTGTCCATTGATTTCCCAAATTATACTGTGATTTGGGATTAGTCTGTGAGCTAATGGCCTTTCTGATTTCTAGTCTGTCCTTCCCCTCTTCCCTGCTCTGTAGTCCTTGTCAAGCCTTCACTGCATGCTTTCCTTATTGACCTTTCAAATAAAAAATGGCAGTCTAAGTTGATGTGTGCTACCCCACTGACCCCACTTAAAATAAGAGTGCCAGTGTTGTAAACTATTAGGCTACGTCTGCACTACACTTTTTTGTGGCAGAAAATATGCTAGTGAGGGACTCATTAGCATAAGTCACAACATCATTAGCATATTTTCTGCCATTTCTTTTTGCACAAGGGATTTTTGCTCAAAAAGAAGCATTATGGATGTTTCCTTTTTTGTGCAAACCCCCCCTTTTGCACCAGATCCTTATGCCTGAAAGAAATGGCAGAAAATATGCTATTGTTGTTGTGACTTATGCTAATGAGTCCCTCATTAGTATATTTTCTGCTGCAAAAATGTGTAGTGTAGACGTAGCCTTAGATATTTGAAGCAAAATAGAGAGTGTAGTCGGCAAGAGTAAGTCTCAGGTCCGACACTAGGTTCCCAAAATACAAAGGACGCCACACAGGTATCTGTCAAACACAAGTAGTTTATTTTTTGACAGCTAACAGCTGTGCATCATAAATGGAAGAACAATATAACAAAGAAGCGGCATATCTTACGTCCCTTCCTGCAAGCCTGGGACCCCGGGTAGGCTGCGGACAAAGTGGAAGGTTTTCTCAGCTTCCGAGGCACCGGTACCCAAAGCCCATCAGTGAAGTCCGATTTGCTAGGCTCTGAGGCAGCCTTAAATACAGTTTTCCTACCCTGTTTGGCAGTTTGGAAATTTCCAGGGCTTACTCATAAGTGCTGATGTAGAGCTTAGCTGTTAGTTATCGATCTGGTTCCAATCTGGATCTTCTTGTCCTTTGACCCTGTTTACATGATCAGTACATTAGGGTAAACAGAATTGTTTGTGTTCTTGCCCTCTACCCTTATCTCAGACTTGTTCTTGCTATACTGGCAACAATGCTTATCTTAAGTGGCGTATGTTCCCAAAGATTTGCTTCTGGCTCATCAGATATAGAGAAAAGGGAAAGGGGGGAAAGAATCCAGGCCTCACCACCCCTGAACTAACATGTACAAAGTTCTTCCGCAATTGACCACTACGGAGAGCTTCCCCAAAAGTAGTGTTATGTTATGTTTGTTATGTATAAAAGAAAATATTTAAAATGATACAAAGACCAACAGAAACAATATCTCAGCATAGAAGTTGAATGGAACATTGTGATAAAACAGTTACTGAAAATATGATTTAGCAAGACAGACATAGTGATAGTTGCCTTTTCTACACTCTTCTCTCTCTAATCCTTTGCTTGGGATTTTATCATCAGTCTCAGGTGAGGGGCGTGGACAGAATATAGAAAAATCATCTTATTTCTAAACATCTATCAAAGCATAAGCACAGTAGTGAGCACTTCTCACACTGATGCAGTTAATCTGGCAAAACAGTTTCCCTATGACTTGGAAGTAAGGTGTGTGTGTGTGTGTGTGTGTGTGTGTGTGTGTGTGTGTGTGTGTGTGTGTAAAACGTACTAACAGTTCTATAAGCTCACAGTGAAATCCCTTCTAGTAATATTCCTTTTGCCACTAGTTTGAAGCTTATTTTACTTCTGAGTAAGCAGGCTGTCTTTAAACACCTCTCTCCAAGAAACACGGGTTAGAGATCAGGAAGATTTTCTCTTTTTGCAGAAAGACTTCAGTTGGATTTGTATTTTTTTTTTTGTTCACATGATCTTGATGCCCATATACCCAATCACAATTTGATAAGAGTCAACGTGATAATCACAGTTTGTAGTCACTTTTAGAGATTAAGGCAGCAGCATATATCAAAAGAAGAAGAAGAGACTAAAAGAGAAAAATCTTCACAAGGCTCTTTATGGAATACAACAGTTTTCAAAAAAAGTCTTCCCTGTCCTGTCAAAATAATAAGCTTTCAAAAAGGCCTGTGTTGTCTACCCTAGAAATGCCAAGTTCATTAATGATAACAATGGTAGCATTTTAAGAGAAAAAGAACACTTGTATCACTGTACACAGAAGAAAATACTCTTCAAATTATTTTTATGTGTATAGTAATTAACATGTATCTGTGTAACAGTTACATGTTAATTATATGTTCATATTATCTATTGATTTACTATTCTTGGAAGAAAATTTAATGTCAAGTATAGTTATGTTCTACATTGCTAGGAAATGGGGAGAAGCAAAAAGTAGTATCTCAAGACACATCAAAATCATAGAGGTAAATACCACTTTCTTGAAAGATTATTTCATCTAGTTAATGTATCAAAGATAATGCCCTGAATGTTTGCCTCTTAATTGAATATCACTAAGCTTGTCATTCTGGGACTTGTCATTCTGAATTTTGGGCAGTCATATGAGAAAAATCAGGGGTAATGGAAATCATGACAAATACAATGAAACGACATTAAATTGTTCAGTATAATAACCAAATTGACTTTGCAAATCAGAGGACAGATCTCTAAGCCCAGAGCATGTTGGTTATGTAACTATTGGTCCTTCTCTTCACCACAGCAATTTGTCGTCTTAAACATTGTTTTCATTTCCCATTGTATTACTCCCCTCCAAATTGATTGTAAAGTTTAAAGACGATACCTTGCTACTGCATTTTTAAAAAATCTTCTCATCTACTGCCTTGCCAGTCCTTTGCTTGGGTCCCCATCCTCAAGTCCACCAGTATAGTTGTTTGTATTTTTGCAGGGTTGCCACATTTCCCTTTTTTTCTATCAGCTTTCATTGCAATGATATGGTAGCTGTTTTATAGTAAAATTGTGAGCATTTTATTGAGAGTACAAAACAGCCATCATATAATTGCAATAAAGGCTGACAGAAAGAAGGCAATTGTGAGAATACTTGTGATCATTAAAACAATCAAGAAACTCATAGAATCCACTGCATTCTTGGACACTCAATTATTCTTCAATTTTGGTACTGGGATTCCACCTCCTCCCCCCCCCCCCCCCCTTGCACATGGACACTTTCCCAGTGCTTGTTCTATTTCATGCCAATGTTATGGAAGCAACTGAAGTGACACAAATGCTGAATTGTGATTTTTCTGAACGAATGTATAGGAAGTGCACAGAATCAGAAGTGTAAGAGCTTCAGATGCTCTATACAAATAAGCTTATCTGTTTTCAGTAGATGCCTTCTGCCTTCTGTCTTGAGACCACTTTAACATACTCCAAAAGTCATCAGTAAAATTTTGTTTGGCCTGTAGTTGGATACCATTTCAGTTAGATAAATGATTTTTGTAGCCACTTACAGAAGTTTTCACTGTACAGTAATTACTCATTTAACACATGTCCGCTTAACACATTTTCGCAATAGCACGATTTTTTGGGGGGAACGTTTTTCGAATAACATGACCATCCCAGAAATAACATGAAAATAATCAAGTGGCAGACTACTTCGTGTGGCAGTATAAGTTGGTGAAGACAGTGGTAATACACATAAGCAAATGAATACACGTGGTCACAGCGCTTCTCCGCTCACTCAAGTATTTATCTTTGTGTGTTAAAAAAATGTGGTGACTTGTGTTGCTAGATATCTAATGTTGACGTTGACGACCTACCACCAACAAAAAATTGACTTTGCCACCACCACCTGAAATGCAACTCCCATCTTTTCCATTATTTTTAATGGGAAAATTGACCCCGCACAGCATGTTTTCGCTTAGAATGAACATTTTCAGAAACGCATCTGTAGTGTTAAATGAGGAATTACTGTACCTTGTTTGTTAATTTCCTAATATTTATGCTCACAACATAAGTTGTTGTCATAAATTTACATATGTTATATTTAAATAAAAATCTTATCAGTGACCATTTTAAGATGAATGAAGAAATTTGTCATTAGGGAATGCAAAAGCAGATATAACAGCTGCCATTCTTTAAAGACTTCAGGGTAACAGGACTGGAGCTAGCTTATACTGCAAATACTAAATTAGATACTATAAAATTCCTGTAAGAATTAGTGTCTTTGTCCTTTTGCATAAGCCTTGTGAATGTACCTGAAATAAATATTTGTACAATTTCTCCAATTTACTGATCAAACAATTTTGTGTGCAAGCAATGTAAAATAATGGTAGATACAGTTGTGGGCATAACTGAACTATAAACCTTTGCTATCTGTTGTACTAGGGATTGAATTTGTTATCCTTGATTCAAGTCATTGCTCCTCCTTTTTATATCCTTCCCACTTGGTTGGCGGAGCCCCAGCATAGTTTGTTCTTTAAGCAAGCATTGGGAGCTATAACCATTAACCTTTTTAAAGCAGTATTTTCACATGTCATGAGTTTAGATATCTTGCTTCTATTTGCCGTTAACCTTTCTGATGGGACAGTGCACTGTGTTTTGCTTGCTTCAGCATGTCAATGACTTCACAGTCATTTTCACCTCTTCCCTATTTGTTGCTACTCCATTTCATTATTAGAAGGATGAAGGAAGTTTAGGCGGGAGAAGGGGGGAAGCTGTGCATGATACACCTTCACCTAGCAATGCAGGCTCCTAACTGTAGCCCCTCCTTTGAAAAGAAGAAATAAAATGAGCATGTTTAGTTGGGGATAGAAATTGTTCTTTTGTCAAGGCTTTCAATATATCATTGAAAAACATTGCTTGGTCTTCAGTAGTAGACCTTAATTGTCAACTTTATATGATAAGGTGGTAGAACTGACACTTTCAAAACAAAGCTTTTTATCTAAGGCCAACATCAGTGAAAGGTTCAGTTATTCTTGCTTTACTGAGCATGAAATGGAATTGAAAGGCAATATTAAATGGGTTATTAAACTTAAGAAATGGTGTCTTGTGATTTTTCCCCCTGCAGCTCCCCTTCTGATTTTCATGCATAATCTGTGTGGCATATTCTCTATAGAACTGGTCATTTGAATGGCCTTTATATTTCAAGAAATGTTAGCATTGCAATTATTCAATAGTAGTTTTATGATAAACTAAAATTATGGCCCCTCAAGATACAAACTCTTTTTGTGTGGTTATCTCCATCCCATAGGCATGCATACGCATAATACAAAAAATACAAACCTGTCTTGGAAAGCAATTATTAATATTTTGCATAAAAACAGAAAGGAAGTAATAATTTTGTTTTTGCAAAGCATGCTTTTTTCTTAAATATATCTTCTGGTGTCTTAAATTTCTGAAGTTTTTCTCCATTTCACGAAACATATCTTTAATTTGCACTATTATCTAATTAGAGCAGTGTTAGTGTTATTCATATAAATGTCTGTCCTGAAAATGAACCATAAATGACAAATAAGTGCCGTAGCTCCTATTCAGTTTCATAGCTGTTTGGCCTGAGCCTTTTCTCAAGTGAACAAGGGCCTAATCCAAAGGGCATTGAAGTCCAACAGAGTCTTTCCATGGGCTTTAGCTGGGGGGGGAGGGGCTGAAGGAAAGCATAGTAATATTATTGGATTCTTTAGATTTTTCTACCATGTTTATTCAGAATGTCTAGTAACTGGAAAAAGTTGGAAAATTAAACAAAAGTCACTGATTCCACAGCTCCCATTAGTCAGATACTGTGGATGCTCAGGTAAAAAAAGTGTCTGGCAGTCCACCAGTGACTTATCCTGGTGAACAGCATCCACCCTGCATGCCACTCATTGCCCACCCCTGGTGTAAGGGGCATTTGTCAGCAAAAGATCACAATTGGTCAAGTAGGCCAATTAACTAGAAGATGAGCAGAAGTCTGGTGCCCATCATTCCAACTGAATAGCCACCACTTGCACACCAAATATTACCATATCAAGTTGTTTGCAATTCTGTTGTCCATTAGCCTGGTAACAATTGTGGTTCCAATTTTCATTGCATAGTAGAAATTAACCATTTATTTGCTACTAGGCTATAGCTTTGGCCTAATTTGTGATAGACAACATCGCTGAATATAATGCCAGTAGTATGTGAGCATGAAGCAATAGAGGAAATGACAGTGTGCCTAATTGACAAACGAAGGGTGGGAAATGAGAGATGAAGCATTGGTCATGCTCTTGACTAATATTTGCCTGATAACCTATTTATGTTTAGCCATATTTCTGAGGATGCCAGTTGAAATACAAGAAAAATATATTGCAAACTGTTCCTTTTTTCTATATAGAGCAAGAAAGCCATTGGAAGATGTTTCTGAAAAAGAAAAGAGAGAAGACAGAAGAAACATAATCACTGTCAATTATTCTTTGTCTTTGTACATTTTGACAGACTCTGTAAGTTGTAACTGGAATTTGTCCAGTTAGAAGTGAGCAATTCCAACTGCAAGGTGCTGGAGGACTGTTTTAAGGAGCATGACTACTGACTATAAATATCTGAGGAGAGAAATTTAAGATTTAATTTTGTTAGGAACACTTGTCTTTTCAGAAATGCAAGTAAATGTTTGCCTAGACTTAATATTCAGAGTTAATCATTTGGACAAAATGATACACTGTAAACTTCATGTTGTGCTAGCACCCTTATGCTTTTATCTGGATTGGAGCCCCCATTGTGAGAGATATGGTACTGCACTTCCAGCCCTGCAAAAACAACCAATAATCCAGCTATCAACATAATCAAGATATTCAGTGCAGGGCAATGTTGTGTTCTCCGTACACAATAAGGAAACAAAATGTGAAATAGCTATCTTAGGTGCAAGATAAAAGGGCATCATAACCATCTTGAAGCTGGGACAGGGAAGGGAATATAGATCTAGTGTCAGAAGATAAGAAATAGAAGCTAGAGTCTTAAATGTTTTTAGAAATAATTTAAGGTTATTGAGTGTTACCAGAATTCACTCATTAATTATAGGCAGCTATTTAGAGATTTTTAAAAAAAAGTTTTAAAGGAAAAATTCCTGCAGGCAAATTGAACTGCCATAGTATAAGCATCTTTCTAAACAGACAACAGTCCCTTGGACTACTTGTTTTTCTAAAGTTTATTTTAAAGGACAGTTAAATTTAGTCTTTTCCTATGTTAATTTTGGAAGCTCATATAAATTAAGGAGATAAAAACAATTGTAATCCTGGAAGCTCTGGCAAGCAACAAACAAAAATAGAAAAAGAAAACTGATGATGGAGCTGAAGCATTCTATTATAAATAGCCTCAGAGCAAGAACACATTTGAATGGAATTAAAGATATTTATCAGCAGTTTCAGCTCTAAGGATTTCAGTTTCATCTAGTGATTTGCTATTCTATGTGGCAGTCTGGACATGAAGAGACCAATTCTGTGCCTCCATTTTATTCCCAGACTTTCAAAATTCATAGCCAAAATCCCCAGAAGCACTAAAATAATAATTAAAATATAATCTCCACTAGAAATATAGTAATATGTTAGCAGAAAAGTAAAACTAAATAAAAAGTCATGATGAGTTTCTGCTTTTCAGGCAGATACTATAGTTATATTAAGATGGTCAAAGCTACGGAATTTGGAACCATTTTGAAACTAACATTCAAAAATCTTCAGAATTTGTGATGTTAAATTTAAATTTAGAATCAGACCTGGACCCAAATGCCCCCAAAATTTGGAGTTTTTTTTTAATCTAGGGTTTGGTTCAAGCCCATTTATAATAATAGCTTGTACATCAACAGGGCATGCAACATTTAAATATACCCATCTACAATGATATTTAGTAAGTACTATATATACTGCTGCTGTAAAAGCTTTTTTCTCGTGTAAATTGGAGCTATAGCAGTTTACACCAGATGAGGCTTGCCCCTAGGACTACCATCAGCTACTGGTTCGTTATAGGCATTTCAAGGTGGTTGTTTTGTGAATATCTAGAATTCACAAAATTCTGAATCTTCTCTACTTATCACCGAAGCCCCCTAAAGTCTGGAAATCAAGAGCAATGGACAGTGTGGTTCCATATAAGGCTCTTATTTTAAATGTTAGCACAGAAAAGGAAGTACATCCCAGTACAAAATAAGCAGATGTACTCATCCCTTCCACATTACTCAGTCCATTTTCTTCTTGAAAGGGAAAGCACCGTGTTTTTCTTGGACACTAATCAATGCCTGTATTACCCACATGGTGTGTGGTTACAGGTCTGTGACTTGGTTTAGATTTCACATAGAAAAAACATACCCAGGGTCTCCCTGAACTGCAAATCATGTTTTGCTGTCGGAGGTCCTTTTTGTTCAAGCATTCCTTCAACAGGTTTTTTTTTTTTTAATATTTAACTGTCATCAACACAAGATTCATTGTTTTTGTTGCCTCGTCCTCCTAGCCTCCTTCCCTTCCCCTTGGCGATCTGAGCCTGGCTCTCCCCCCAGGACGCCCAGGTCTCCTCTGCCGTCTGAGCCCAACTCCCCTCCCCCAGGTCACCCCATATCCCCTCAGCCATCCAAGCCTGGCCCTCCACCCCCTCACCCCTTCCGCTGAGACCCTGCACCGCCAACCTGCTCCTGCCCCACCCCCTGGCCAGACACCTACCCCCAAAGAGAGGGGGTTGGCAAGCATAGCGAGCAGGGGGTGCAGCCCCCTAGTATGTATTTATATAGATAGATACATCAGTGAAAAGCCATGCTGCAACATGCATCTACGGATGTCAGTGAAAGGCTCTGGCTGGGGGAAGGAGAGGAGGCAGGGGAAAGCATCCACAGCTCCCCGTACCAGAGCTTTTCCCCACAGAGGGGTGCTGGCAGTATCGCCTTGTGGCAGGCAAAGACTGTGCAGCAGAGAGCTGCCTGAGGCTTTTTTCCCACCGTCTTCCACCTGTTAGATCTTACCTCCCCTACCCCACGCCCCCCCCCCCCCAGCTCCCAGAGAAAGGCTCTAGCCATTGGGAGGCAGTGAGGCGCTGCCCTGCTAAAAATAGCATGGCTTGGGCCAGTATAGTTATGAAAGATAGGTACTTACGGTCATACCCCCAACCTTCAGCCATGTCTTCACTGTACTTACCTAAGCCATACCCCACTGGCTGTAATGTTATTTATATCCATGTGTAAGGGTGCTGCGGAGGTACATACACCACATGCCTTCTAAAGAAGCATGCAGTACAGTATAGATGCACATTTAGTCACTGAGGCCGTGTCCAGACTCAGGGTTTTTTTCGGGAAAAGTAGCCTTTTCCCGAAAAAACTTCCCCTGCGTCCAGACTCAAGCCGCGTTCTTTCGAAATTATTTCGAAAGAACGCGGCTTTTCTTTCGATGGCGGTAAACCTCATTTCACGAGGAAGAACGCCTTCTTTCGAAAGTTCCTCTTTCGAAAGAAGGCGTTCTTCAATGTAAAGAGGCCATCTTCGAAAGAGAGCATCCAGACTCGCTGGGTGCTCTCTTTCGAAAAAGCGGATTTCTCTTTCGAAAGATCCGCCTGCAGTCTAGACGCGATCTTTCGAAAGAGGCTCTTTCGAAAGATGCTTTCGAAAGAGCCTCTTTCGAAAGAAGCCTGCAGTCTAGACATAGCCTGATTGAAGGACATGTCAGATAGCGTATTTGGCGGTGCAGTACTATACCATGGGGATCCTGGGTTTGAGGGTCTACTGGGGAGGTCAGTACATCAGGGTACATTGCTTTTCAAGGGAGACAAACAATTCTTCACTCTGCAAAGTTTTCACAGCTTGTGCATCGGGGAGGTAGAGGGAATTTTATACTGACATAAGTGAGCAGTAGGTGAACACCCTGTGATTTTGTGTCATAATTCTGCAATGCCTTTCAACCCAGGATCTCAAAGAACTTGACATTTCTGGCACACCTGAAAAAACTTAAAAAACAACAAATAGTCTAGCAGCACCTTAAAGACTAACAAAACATGTGGATGATATTATGAGTTTTTGTGGACACAAGCCACTTCTTCAGATGAATGAAGTTATTAAAGGTTTGGTTTAGAAATAAATAGGGGATGGGGGCGGAGGAGGGGAGAAGGAAAAAAAGGGAAAGAAATGGTCAATTAGAGTTTCCATGCTACATGAAGCTGATAGAGAAGCTGCAAATTGTTCTTAAGTATTCATTGTTTGATTTTTTTTTTTATTTTTTTTTTATGTCTTTAGGATATGGAATGTAGTGGGCTATCCAGCCAATGTCTCTGTTCATACCTTTGTAATAGGAATAAAACCTGTAGTTAAGTTCCCAGGCTTTCCTGTGTATTTGGCTTAAGGAATTGGCTTGAAACAGTAGGGTGACTTCGAGATCCATTAATGAGTGCCCGGGCAAGTTAAAATGTTTCCCAACAGGTTTCTTGGGATATCTGATTTTTATCCATTAATTCTTTCCTATAGAGACTGTCCAGTTTGGCCAATATACATTGCAGAAGGGCATTGACAGCATTTGATGGCATAGATCACATTAGTGGATGTGCAGTTAAATGAGCCTCTGATGTGGTGGCTGATGTGGTTAGGTCCTGTGATGATGTCGCTTGTATAGATGTGTGGACAGAGTTGGCACCGGACTTGATTCCTGGATGATTATGATGGAGGTGTATTGCATGGTTATTGGAAAGAATTTGTTTGAGGTTAAGAGGTTGGCTGTAGGTGAAGATTGGCGTGCCCCTCAAGGTGTGGGAGATTGAGGAGTCATTCTCCAGGAGAGGTTGTAGATTGTTGATAATGCGTTGGAGGGGTTTAAATTGTGTGCTGTACGTGATGACAAGTGGTATTTTGTTGGGGGGTTTTTCTTAGCCTGTCTTGACGTAGTTCATGTCTAGGTACTCTTCTGGCTCTGTCGATCTGTTTTTTCACTTCACCGGGTGGGTATTTCAGTTTTAAGAATGCTATATATAGATCCTTAGGAGTTTGTCTCTGTCTCTGGGATTGAAGCAAATCCGGTTGCAACTTAGGGCTTGGCTGTAAACAATAGATTGAGAAATGTGTCTTGGATGGAAGCTAGAGGTATGAATGTAAATGCAACGGTCGATAGGTTTCCGGTATAAGGTGGTAGACTGAGAAAGTCGTATTGCCCCCGTATTACAGAGGGCGAAACTGAACTACAAAGGTAAGTGACTTACTCCAAGTTACATGTAGCTGTTCTGTGGCATGTCTGAGAACTGACTATTTTGTTGTTTACACAAACCATCAGTCACAGGGGCCAATATGAGTAACATTAGCCTACCAGTTCTCAAACCTGTGGGTTGGGACCCCAAAGTGGGTCCTTTTCCCATTTTAAAGATGTCATCAGGGCTAACGTTAAGACTTGTTGGGGCCCCAGACTGAAGGCAAAGCCTGAGATGCACCTTCTGGGCCAAAGTTCAAGGGCTTCAGTCCTAGGTGTTGGGGCTTGTGTTACAGACCTCCCACCTTGTGCTGAAACCCTAGGCTTCAGCTTTGCCTCCACCTCAAACAGGGTGGTGGGGCTTAGGTAGATTCAGGCTTCAGAGCCCCTCTCCTATAGTAATTTTTGTTGTCAGAAGTGGGCGTAGTGCGATGAAGTTTGACTGCTATTAACTATTTCAGCTTGCTAGCTGTAAGGAGGGGAATGTAAAGTGAAATTAGCTTTGTGGATTCAGTGGTAAAGGTCAGATCTCCATGACAAACTAATGCCAGCCTCACTGGCAAAAATAGCATGCCACCTAGTGCTTTGTTCTACAGACTTTATCCACACTAATTATAAACCAGAAAAAGAAATGTCAGAATTTTGTTTACATCAAACCCTTCCTAAAACCCAACTTCACGTGTTTATTAAGATGTATAACCCTGTTGTGAAGACTACCCTGAATTGCCTTGAACTGCAAAGAAAAGGCATGGAATGATTGAACAGAAGTTATTTATTTATTTTAGTTCATGTATTGTACCTGATTTTAGTCTCGGTCTGGCTTCTAAATAGAATAATCGATGCCATTATCTCTTCCACCCTTATCTAAATCACATCAGGATTCTGCAGTAGATCAATAGTTACAACAAAGAAGGCCAGTGCTTTCATTCCACTGGGACTCATTACTTTGCTGCCTAAGATCTAGGTATAGATTCTCAGTAAGGTTATCTAGTGTTCCATAGTAGTTAACAGCAACTGTCAGTTATTAATGCTGCACTGCAACTTCACCTTTACAGTACTGTGACTGATAACAGGACGTGTGTATAACAAGACGATGCTCTGCTATCCCCCTTCTCTCCACCTTTGTTTTCTTCTCTTTCTTTCTCCTTTCTCCAGTTCTATTCTAAAGTAGCATGTCCAGGAATCTAAAATGCTTGGGCCTTCTCATTGAGATTCTTAGCAAGTGCAGGTTTGCTTTTAAAGAGACTAACATCTGCTGTAGTATTACAAAGACTAATTAAAATAAATTCAGATACTAAATTAGTCCTTTCAGTGGCATTTATTACACAAGCCCCTGGTGATAAAATACATACAATGTGTGCTGGAGAGAAAAGAGGTATTTTGATTGTTTTTCACAGGCAAAAAAAAATCACATTTGCAAAACAGCATCTTTCAACAAAGCTCATCATAAATTCCACAGCATTTTTCTTTCACAATATTTTTTAAATAAGTTTTTGAGGAAAACACTCTGTTTTTCACATCAGTATGGACAGCCCTCCGAATCCATCATGTCAAAAATAGACAGCCAATTTGCAAGGTCTAGGTAAACGGTATGACACACAATTCACAGAGCAAGTCATCAAATCCTCAGAGGAGTGGTTAGCCAATAATGTAATCACTTCACCTTGTAGAGTGTTACACTCTTTGTGCAACTATAGCTTATCCTATGTGCTGTAGTTCTGATTGCAAGAGCAGGGCTGGAGTATGGCATGAGAAAAGAACACATTTCCATGTGTTGATTACTGGGGAAAAGCCAAGCAAGTGCATTTTATGTAGATTAGAACACTTTGGAAGTTTACATGCACAGTGGTGGGAGGGATCATATTAATTCATTTCCTTATTTATTTCAGTGAAATAGAAGACAGGAAAAGGCACACAAACAATACTGCCACTATTTCTAACCAGTGAAAGTGAAATGAATGAAAATGACTGGAGAACTGTTGTGAAACCACACTATGGATTTTAGTTCTAAATGGCAGAATCAAAGTAAAATGTTTAGTTATAAAACACTGCGCCAGACCTGTACTCATTGAAAACAATGGGAATTATGCAGGAGCAGGATCTGTCCTCAGCTGCTGAACTAGTAAAGTATTAAGTGACTTCACTGTTATATTCCCTTTTAGCTAATATGTTTGATACCTTTAAATTATGAACTACCACGTGCACAATACGTTATCATAAGTCCCTATACTGTTCACCATTCTATCTTAAAAAGCAAGGCGAGGCTATTATTGAATAACTATTTTTACATTCTTAGATTATTCTTTTAACAGCTCTTTGTTCAAATTTCGATGTGGATACTAATAGTTGTGTTTGTTGAAAACTGGCATCTGTCCAAAGCCACAACTTTCTCTCCCCAAAATCAACCAGATAGAGCAGAAAAATAAATTTAAAAATATTTGGCCTGATCCACAGATTATTTTTTAATATGCATCAGAATGCTTGTGTGCTTAATGGTACATGAGCATTCCTTTTCACTGGCTGCACAGCATTTGAAGTGCAAGACACGTTGGCATCAGCCATCCCTAGTTGCATTTCTTTACACATTTTAAGTGCTTTTGTTAGACATTTTTTTCTCTGAAGACTCCAAGGTCTTTTTTTTCTAATTAATCAGTTGGCACCTGTCCTGGTATTTAAAGATGTTGCATGCCTTTCAGTGGTTGGGAAACAGATTTGTTGGAAATACCTTGCTCTGTGTGTGTGCATACGTGTGTGTGTTCGTGTGTGCATGCATGCACATGTGTATACTTTTTTGATTACCACAGTAATGTTTATTTAAGACTAATGTATAACTTGCAGAAATGTTTGTCAGCAATTCATGCTCTAAATACTTCATTTTCTCTATATGAACAGTAAAGAGTAGAGCAGCCTGAGTTTCTGATAAAAGACCTGAGTCTCAGAAAAGGGCATACATAATACATTAGGCAACTCAACATCCATATTTGTGTGTTCTCTTTAACTCCATCTATCCCTGGATTATAACAGAAAGTTCAAGTAGTTGCCAGAGGCACCACAGGGAGGCTTATGGAAAATCCAAACTGCACTGTATTAATCAAAACCAAAAAACTAAAAATAAATGAGCTGCTGAGTAACCTCAAATCAGCAGACAACTTTAAAAGATCAGAAAGAAATTGAAAGAAAGAAATGACTGCTGCAAAAGTGACTAAAACTGGCTGGAATCAGAAAGGCTCAAAGGAAATGAAGATGTCTGTCTTTGAATTTCTGGAAGTGTTGGGGTGAGGTTTCCTTGATAGATTTTCAGCGTAATAAATAAAATGACTCACATCTGAGTTCACTTCCTGTAATCATTCTAGGAACAAATACCTTAAAAAGTTGTTCAATTCTGAGTAGGGTGATGCTGTAACCTCTGTGGGTTTGTTTGATTTTTTTAGCTCTAGCACCTTGGAGACATTAAAATTCCTTTATACTTGGTGATGAAAAGCTTCCATCTCTTGAAGCGCGCTGTTACCTACTTGGGCTTGAGAACTTCCTGAGCTTTCTTCTCTGTGGTTATGTCTATACTGAAGAGTTTTTGCGCAAAAACTTGCAGAGCATGCACACCTCAAGTGCATTTTTGTGCAAGAAAATTTACAGTGAATGGACAGAACAGAGGGGTTTTTGCAGTGTAGGTGTTCTTCTTTCTACAAGGAATAACTCCTTTTTGCGCAAGAGGAAACGGGGGTTTTGCGCAAAAACAGCCTATAGAAAGACGCACAGTGCCCTGGTGGCCATTCTGTTAACGGCAATCAGAGCTTTCTTGCAAGAGAGCATCCATGCAGTCTGGACGCGCTCTTGCACAAAAGCGCATCACATTTGGTGTGCTTTTGCAATGTGGACGAGCGCTTGCGCAATACATTTTTGTGGAAGATCTCTTCTGCAAAAAGCTTCTTGCACTAGAAGCCTGCAGTGTAGAGGTAGCCACAGGTTTTAAGACGCTTTCTATGTGCTAATGGAAACAGCTTTATGTCTCTACCTCTGTCATTGTCTCTGCTCTACTATTGCTCTTATGGCTGCTAGAAACCAGGGAGGGCTCAAAGCAAACTGTTCATGCCTTCAAATCGAAGTATGATTGTTAGCTAACACGAGCATACATCTTTGCCATCTAAAATTGAGAAGCTACAGTAACTATAAACCTTAACCTTTGGCAAGCTGAGAAATTAATGGTATTGCAATTTGAATCCAATCCTTCAAGAGCCCCTAAATATATAGTGGAAGTCTAGTGAAGTGGTCATCCAATTCACAGTGCCACTATCAGCCCCTCCTCTGTTGTGAAAATAAATAATGAGGAAAGAGGACAAGTGCAAGCAGGGGAGTGCAGAAGAGATCTCAGACTTGGGTGATTAATGCCCATTTACAAAATTGGACTATTTATAAAATTGACCATGTAACTTAAAGGTTGTCTGAGTTAAAAGGAAATGTCCATACTGCTGGCACTCCTTTTATCCCTCATTATTCCCTCCCTACTCCATTGTTCCATAATTATGCTTTGTACAATGGGGCAGATTTCAGGTGCTGGTAGTTCAGCTGCTGCATGCTGCCTCCTCTTCCAGCTCAGTGTGTTTTTCCAGGGTTGGAAGGTTAGAGGGAAGGGAGAGGTTTCCATTTAAGGCTGTTTTCCACTTTTATCCAGGGGTGAAAACCATTATAGGGAAGCTTCAGAGCACAACTGGAGGAAACTACCATAACTAGAAGTAATGGGATAAAATTGAGCAAAGGACAATGCAGGCCATTTCCTGACAGTGAGATCTATTAAAATGTAGAATAGCCAAGTCTCCCAAGGGAAGTGGTAAAAGTCCAAGCACATGTGTCATTTAAATTTACACTGGAAAAAAAGCACTCAACGCTGCATTAAAATTGGGAACAATGTGGCAAAGGCTGCAGGAAAGACAAAATATCTCAAAAGGTCTTCTCCATCGTACTGGCTAATTAGAGTGCCCTAGCTTGAGATTTTCCTGTAAACGTTTGAAAAATATAAATTTACAGGAAAAATTGTAAACTTTTTTTTTATTGGGACCTTGTGACGGACCCCCGCAGGTCCGCACTAGAACAGGGGCCGGCGGCGCCCCCTGGAGGCCGCCGGACGGGCCGGCAGGCAGCCCCGGGAGCAGGGGAGAGCGGGCCAGGGGGGAAGCCCCGCCGGGGGAGGGGCGGCTAACCCCCCGACGGGGAAGGAGGGGCCGGGAACGGCCTTGACTGAGGGGCGAGGAGCCCGAACGGCGCACCGCTCGGCCGGAGCAGCACAGAGCCAGCGTCAGGCCGGTACGCCCCGGTCGTGACGTCAGAGGACGCCAGGACACCCGGGGGACGGAACGAACGCCCCCGACGTCATCACCCGGGCCGTTTGAAAAGCGGCCCGGTGGAGTAAGGCGAGGCGGCACTCAGAGGAGCTGCCGCCGCCGCCGCCCCAGCTGCCAAGGGGAGCCCCCCCCCCCGCGTTGGAGGAGAGGAGGGAACGACCCCGAACCCGCACGACGGCCGCGGGACGAGACCGACGCCTCGGGCGGGGTAAGTGACTGCGGGACACCCTCCAACAGGGCGGAGGGTAGCGGGGAGTGGAAGCAGCCCGGGGCGGGGGCCTTCTGGCGCCCGTGGACAGGTGCGTTACGGGGATAAACCCCACCTGTCGTGGGAGGAACGCCTACATCGTTCCCCCCCCACTTAGGGCCCCGGGCTGGGACCCGGTGGAGAGGGCGGGCCCGGATCCCCCACGTCCCTCTCCCTAGCTCGAAACCCCAACCCACGTGACCCCGCAGGGGGTGACTAACCAAAGGGGCGAAGACCCTCTCACTTCGACTGCCCCGACGGGGACCTGACCTACAGACAGGCCAACGGGGGCGGCCCCGTCTCCTCGCCCAGGCACCCGGGCAGACTGGTACCCCGGGATTGCCCAGAGGAAGCGGAACCACGAGTTCGCTGATCCCCGACCCGGACTCGCGGCCGGGTGATCGCACTCGAACTACTAGGCGGCGGGTTCGCTGAACCCCCTTCCCCCGCCGGGAGGGGGTGTTGGCACCCACACAGGCCGTCACAGACCTTTTTTTAGTTCTCTACCTAGTAAAGTCAGACTCCTGTAATATAGCAAGCCCAGTTGTGCAAGACAAACAAAGAATTTCAACTCATGTAAAGTCTCTCTAAATGTACCCTAATGCCATTCACTTTATATATAAATGCAATGGACGTAAGGGCTGATCTTAGGGTTTCAGAAGTTAGAATCAAGTGTGATGTGTGTTCAGAGGAAATTCTAAACTCTGCTCTCTAAAAATGAAAAAGCTTCCATTTGTAGTCCTGAAAATCTGCAAGATACAGAACCATAAACAAGTCACCTGTATACTGAATTCTATTCCTCCCGCACCTCAGGCCAGTGACTTTTTGAGATAGAGGGAAGAGTTAGGAAGTATTTTCTAGTGCATTGATTTTAAAAAAATAAAGGTAGCTTCTTGTAACTACTTAGAGAATATGAATTTTCAAAGCCATACCACAAGAGATGATTTAGTGGGGAAAGTGCAGGTGAGGTAGTCAAAGGAGAATGATACAATTAATCATATGCATGCATATCTACTATATAAAAATATTTTACCAAGCTTTAGATTGCTTCAGAAAGTCCGTTAGAGAACTGGCTTCTTTCTCTCCTTGTATTCTGCACTCTGTCTCAGGTATCCCAATACTAGGGTGACCATATTTCCCTATGCTGAATATGTGACACCTGGTAAAATCATTCTTAGTCAAGTGAATTCACTAGCAATCGATTGCACAAATCTTCAAATTAACATCAAGTTGACTAAGACCCTGTTTAAAAAAATATTGCATAGTTGGATTATTTTTGTTTATCTTCTTATCTTTAAGACTTCAGGATTCACATGGCAAAGGATGAAACACACTCCTACCGCCCCAAATACAAGGACAAGTGAGACACATGCACTCCTGTATACCTCTTTCACACAGGGGGATGACTGACTGACCTAACCCTCTCTGCCTGGTGTTCCCTAGGCAACATGTAGGAGGGGACACATAGGATCACAGGAAGCGTATGGTTTTACAGGGATTGCCTGATAGCTGCATACTAGTTCACCAGTGAATTCCCTACCAAGAGCTAGTAGCTCACTAGTTGGGTAATAATTTTGACATGTATGTACGCATAATAGTTAATGAATTGTGTATCTTTACTAAAAATTATATTCTTAATGTCCTCGAGTGACGGCAGGTCACCAGGAGGTGATATACCTCACAGATGTTCATTTCAGATAGGAGGTGACAGACACCTATCTCCCTGTCTGGCCATTTGTGTATTGTCTGCCTCACACTGTAAGCCTATTTGCATAGTGAATCACAGGCGAAATAAGAGATTATGGAAGCTACAAGAGAGAAAATGCGCAGGAAGAAATAAACAGCAGTAGGTGTCCTGTTGATGAATAAAAAGTTTTTCTGGTGTTCCTTGAAGTGCAAAGCAACATTCTAAATCTTCCACTTAAGAGGCAAGCTGACAGCATGTCTATCTCAAGAAAGGAGTTCCATAGCCAAACCTGGCTCTAAAGTGCTGTCAGGATTTTGGGTGAGCATTACTGTACTAAATATGAGAGGATCTAGCTAAATAAGTGGAGTTCTAGAATGTTCTATAATGTAACCATTTGTTTCTCCTACATCCAGTGGACCAGGGATTGGTGGTTCCAGGGAGATGCCTGGGGATCGCAAAGTGCCTGTTGCTAACCTGTGGAATAAGAATGAAGCTTATGAGACATAAAGGGCAGTGCTTGTGTTGCCAGTGGAATTGGGGTATTGACCCATTATAGGCACCATTCAAGAATGGTGATAGGCAAGGTGCCTCTTAACCTTGAGTATTCCTGGAAAGCATCACAGCATGGCAGAGGCAGTCTTGAGGAAAAAGTCTCAAAAGTCATAAAGTTGTGATCAGGGCCGGACTGAGGCATGGGCGAGCCGGGCAGCTGCCCAGGGCACCAACCGATGGGGGGCGCCTGATGGCAGCTGTAAGGGGCGCACGGCGTCCCTTACAGCTGCCATCAGACGCCACGTGCCCAGCTCCCACAGCACCAGCCCTGCAGCGCCGGCCAGCAGCGCCCTTCCCCCATGGCACCGGGGGCAGTGCCGCACACTTGGGCCCAAGGTGCAAAAAGGGCTCAGGCCAGCCCTGGTTGTGATCAGTTCTACATGGAATACCTTCTCATAGGAGGTCATGTTAAAGGATCACAAATGGTATATATGGAGGGGCACAAAAAGCTTGGTGTTATTCAAAGAGAAGAGGAGACAGGAAGTGGTTGAATTAAGAAAGAAGAGCCGAAAAGGTGGGAGTTCTGAAGGGCCTGAAATAAGATAACAAGAAGGCTGAAGAAGATCAGGACATTAGAGGGGGATGCTGATGTAAATAGGTATATTTTCACTGGCCTGAAGAGGCTAAAATGAGAGATGATGGACAGGAGTTGTAGCTGTGTGGACAGAGGGAATTAGAAGAACCTATAAATGTTAAAACACTTTTCTTTTTTTTTTTAAATAAAACCTGAACTTCCTTTCTGTGCATCTTGAGACATTCTCAGTTTGAAGTTGTAGCTGATTTTTGGCTTTTGTGCCTTGAATACACTAAATTTCATTAGTCACTTTCTCAATCAGATGAATTTTGTGGGAGCAGCTTTCACATACTATATCACAAATGTTATTTCAGATTAAACTATGGGCTACGGAGAGTGAAAATGGTGTGTGTTTTCCCCCAGACTTAATAAACTTCACCTCCTAACACTGGTTTATATAATAATGGACCTGATCTGATATTTTAGGTTATGAAGCCAAAATTTATTTTACTTGGTGACTTTAGAAAATAAATGCTAAAACAGAAAGGAGGGGGAAAGAGAATAATTGCATTCAAAAGGGCCAAAGGGTGGCTAATCTTTTATAAGGACCTTAAACAGCCTCCAATGACCTGTAGTTATCAAGAGGCTAATTGAACTATTTGGTAGCCTTTAAATTTATTTTTAGCAAAACTGATTTGCATTTTTATTGTTCATTCCCTAAATTCAAAATGCTACAATTTTTTCTTGTACTCTTTCCTTGAAGAGACTTGTAAATTATTTACGTTTATAAAATGTTCTTATCTTTCATCTCCAAGTGTATCTACAAAAATATAGTGAAAATTAAATAATCTATCAAATATCAGCCCAATGTCAAGTATAGGACTTTGCTAATAACCCCATCTGGTGGTTTCCAACCTGTGGCCTGTGGGCCCCTGGTGTTCCACAGCGGTACTGAAGGGGGGTGTTTGTGGAAAGTTTAAAAATAAGAATAGGGCCCACAGAGGTGGTTCTGATCCTTAATTTTCTTTTCTTTTTTATTTTTCTTTTCTTTTCCTTTTCTTTTTTTCTTTGGGGGAGGGGAGGAGCTGTGAAATTTTAATAGATTGAAAAGGGGTCCATATATGCTTGAAAAGGTTGGAAACCACTGACCTGATCAATTAAATTAATACAATTCCTAGGCTGAAGGATCTCAAGCTCCATGTAGTATTCTATACAAATAAATGTGTGTCTGTATTTTTCCTAGAAAATAAGCAGGATGTGGATCTCTCTAATTTGTGAGGGGAGTTAGCTCCAAAGTCTCAGGTGTTCTTGTTAATAGTACCTAGATTAGGAGCTAAGCCGCCTTTGAGCTGAATGCTGCTCACCAGGGTTAGTACAGCCCACTCATAGCTCCTGTTGGCTGCAGATCATTGTTCCCAGACATGCAGATAAATTACACTGTTCCCAGACATATAGGTAAAAAAGTGTCTGGTGGCTGCTCATCAGGGACTGACCGAGTTGACTCATGGCTGACCTGTGGGCCACTTAATGCCCACCCTCAGTCTAAAACTTCTCAATCAAGGCTCAGGGTCCCATTGTGCAAGGTAATGTATTGATGTGAAATGAAAGAATACTAGAACTGGAAGGGACTTTGAGAAGTCATTAAATCCAGTCCCCTTCTCTCATAGCAGGACCAAGCATCATCTAGATCATTCCTGACAAATGTCTGTCTAACCTGCTCTGAAATATCTCTAATGATGGAGAGTCCCCAGCCTCCCTAGACAGTTTATTCCAGTGCTTAATCAGTCCCCAGCCTCCCTAGACAGTTTATTCCAGTGCTTAATCAGCCTGAATTAGGAAGATTTTCCTAATGTCTTATCTAAACCTCCCCTTGCTACAATTTAAGCCCCATTGCTTCTTGTGCTACCATCAGAAGTTAAGGAGAATAATTTTCTCCCTCCTCCTTTAACACCCTTTCAAGAACCCTGAAACCCCAGCTTCTGCTTCTCCCCATACAGGAACTCTGCAGTGAGGCTGAACCTGATCCTGACACTGTGTAAGGGTTGGTCCTGCCCTGCTCTGCCTGGCATAGCTGGATGTGCTCAGCCCCATGAGCCAACTGTTCAGGGGGTTATTGTGGGGAGCTCAGTGGAAGACCTGGATGCACAAGGACTTGTTGGGGGGGGGTTCTGAAGTAGGGGCAATGGGACTCTGGTTGAGCTCAGTGGAGGAGTCAAAGGGAGATGGGCTTGGTTGGGGTGTAGGGGAAGTGGGACTTAACTGGGGGGAGGGGGCAAGGTGCAGCTTTCTGGGGCTTAGTGGGAGCGTTAATATGGAGCTATGTTCTAGAAGGGACCTTCAGAGACCATCAAGTCCAGTCCTCTACCTTCACAGCAGGACCAAGTACCATCCCTGGCAGATTTGCCCTAAATGGCCCCCTCAAGGATTGAGCTCACAACCCTGAGTTTAACAGGCCAATGCTCAAACCACTGAGCTGTCCCTTCCCTTTGTTGAATGAGTCCAGGTTTAGGGGAGCAGGTTTGTCAGGGTGAGGGTCAGATGGGCTTGTTTAAACAGGGAGCTCCAGCTGCTGCTGAGGGGACACTATATGCTGGACTCCTGTTCCCCCCCATCCCAATTTCTCATCCCCTTTTCTTCTCCATTCCCCTCCCCTCACTAGCCATTCCTCCCCCACCGCCTCTTCCCTCCTTCTCACCTCCTCCCCAACTCTACTGCAGGACACAGAAAACATTTGGGTAGCATGTGAGTGGAGGGCATCAGGCAGCTGTCTCTGCAGGGCTCGTTGGGCTAGGCAATTCCACCACCACCACTCCACAAACTAGCAAGGGAGAGGGGGACTATGGGGAATGTGGGGAGAGGCAAAGGGAGAAGAGACCCCAGCAACAAGCTCAGTAGCAGCTGGATTGGGAAATTGAAACCAAGCCCACCACCACTCCACACACTAGCAAAGGCGGGAGGGAACCAACTGAGCAAGGAGAGTGCAAAGGAGGAGAAGGAGGTCAGCAAGGAGGAAGCCCACTTTGTCCACCCTGGGCCAAGGTGCAGGGAGGTGGGAGCTGGATGGGGTGAGGGGCTGAGCAGGAGAAGAAACAAGCAAGCAAGCAGCAGGAACACAGCAAGCTGAGTGGGTTGGTCTCTGCAGAACAGGGCTAGAAATCCTCTTGGAACCTGTGAGATGAATGGAATTGCAGACTGCTACAGCAGCAGGGAGAGCCTACATGTAATTCAAATGTGTCTGTGCCATGCGGGTTCAGGGGCGGGCTGCTGAGGAGGCTCCTGCTACTCTGCTTCTCAGCCACCCTGGATCCTGCCTGAACCTCACTAACCAACTCCATATGGCAGTTGGGGACAGGGCATGGCTCTAGCTTTGGGTAGGTTGAGCCTCTGTTTGCCTTGCTGTCCATATGCCCATGATGACAATCTTGAACAGAACCGGTCCCAAAACTGATCCCAGCAGAACCCCACTTGTTATGACTGTGAACCATTGATAACTACTTTGAGAATAGTTATCTAACCAGTTATGCACCCACCTTATAGTAGCCCTATCTAGGTTGTATTTCCCTAGTTTAGCGATAAAAAGGTCATGCAAGACTATCAAATGCTTTACTAAAGTCTAGGTACATCCCATGTACCACTTCTCTGTTATCCAGAAGGTTTATTATCCTGTTAAAGAAAACTATCAGGTTGGTTAGACATGATTTGTTCTTGACAAATCCATGCTGACTCTTAGTTATCACCTTATTACCTTCCATATGTTTGCAGATGGATTCCTTAATTATTTGCTCCATTATCTTCTCTGGCATAGAAGTTAAGCTGACTGGTCTGTAGTTTCCTGGGTTGTCCTTTTTATAGATGGGCACTATATTTGGCCTTTTCCAGTCTTTTGGAATCTCTCCCGACTTCCATGACTTTTCAAAGATGGCTAAATGCTCAGATACTTCCTCAGTCAGCTCCTTGAGTTTTCTAGGATGCATTTCATCAGGCCCTGATGACTTGAAGATCTTTAGCTTTCTAAAGTAATTTTTAACTCGTTCTTTTCCTCTTTTAATTTTTGAACCTATCCAATTTTAACTGGCATTCATTATGTTAGGCATTCAATTGCTACCAAACTTCTTGGTAAAAACCTGATACAAAGAAGTTATTAAGCATATATATCTGCCATTTCCACATTTTCTGTCATTGTTTTTCACTCTTCACTGAGCAATGGGCCTACCCTGTTCCTGGTCTTCCTCTTGCTTCTAATATATTTGTAGAATGTCTTCTTGTTACCGTTTATGTCTCTAACTGGCGTGAGCTTATTTTGTACCTTCACCTTTCTAATTTTGTCCCTACACACTTGTGTTATTTGTTTATATTCATCCTTTGTACTTTGACTCCTTTTTGTTTTTTAGATCATTCAAAATCTCCCAAGTTAAGTCAGGGTAGTCTCTTGCCATGCTTCCTATCTTTTCTACGCAGTGGAATAGTGTGCTCTTGCACCATTAATAATGTGCTTTAAAAAACTGCCAACTGTCTTCAGTTATTTTTCCTCTTAGTCTTGCTTCCCATGGGATCTTACCTGCCAGCTCTCTGAGTTTACAGGAAATACAAGGTAGGTACAAAATCATATAACCTAGGTGAAAGATAAAATTTTAAAAATATAAATATTTTGTTGTCTGCCAAAAATGACACTATATGTGATATTAATTTAGACTGGAACATGCATTACCAGACAGTATAATAACTTATATTTTCCATATTATTCCTTGTAAACCACTTCCCATAAGGAACCAAGAGCTTGTGATTCCACTAGTGGTAATGGCATTTGATCTATGGAGAGGACTAGTAGATTCAAATCCTTGTCCGCTCATGCCTTTGAGGCTGTAGTCTTTCAAAACCAGATTTGTTAAACTGATGAGAAAAACAGCTAGCAATCTGTTCTATGAAAACCTTTAAACATCTTTCATAGTGTCTAGCTATGATATGGTCTGATTCAACTTCAGTGCATAGCGACTGAATGTGCAAAATTATTTAATACCCCAGACTCCCATTTACTAGTTAAAACTGGAGGTAGATTTTATAGTTTGCAAAATTCTAGGTATGAAAATGCTGGGGCTTGCTAAGTCTCTTCCTGTGAAGTTTTAACAACCAATGAAAAGAGGCTTTGCTTCTCTGAGAAGCCAGTTTTCAGAGTTGTGAGGGCCCACAGAATGTGTGCATATCACTCAATACATTTGTGAATTTATATCATGGTGGGAAGCCACAATACAAATATTGAAGCCACTAAACAAATCAAATAGCTGATAATAATGCCTTTAGCAAATGAAAGTGCAAACCACAGAAAAATATATAGGGAAGAGAAAAATACATTTCCTGGCTGCAAAATTTATTGACTGTTAGAGCCAAAGAATAATGTAGGGAAGACTTGTACATGGCTTTTCCTCCCCTGCATAATTAAATCATTGGTGCAGATGTGAAGACTAACCAAGGCTGCGGCCTCATCTGAATTCCTGGCAGAGAACAAATTCCTGCAGTGCATTTACTGGAGAGAGAAATGGATTAGGAAAGCTTTGAAGATGGATTTTCAAGATGCCTTTTTTCTGATAAGAAAACTGAAAGAAAATGTAGTTGTCTAAAGTTGTCTATATTTTGTACTAGGTGCAGCTTCTCACCAGTCACTCAGTGATCCATGTCTGTGCTTATTTTTTCTGCTTTGTTGATCCTTAGAACCTTACATCTTACACGGTATATCGAATCACACTATGTTGGCTAAGCTACAGGCAAAATACCTATCTATTTAGCAAAAATAGATAGAGAGAGATAGGTGGCTTAGATAGCTAGCTTGGATAAATAGATATTTATCCAAGGTATTTCTCTAAGTTCTCTATTTTAGCTAGCTAAATCTATATATTTATGCCACTCTCATCACCCAACTATCTGAACACCTATCAATTTAGAGTTCAGAATCCAGTCTGAATCTCATTTCTAATGTGTGTGCTTTGCTGCTAACTCATACTCTCTTTACCGAAGTGGAATGGAAGACATAACAATCTTCATTAAGGCTTTGTAACTTCCTTCCCAGTTTATTGTTTGTGACCCTGACCCATACACCACAAAAGAGAATAGAAAGGCTCCATTGACTAAAATTGACTTTGCTCAGGTCTGGTGTAGACCTGGTTGAATTGTTCTATTCAACATTCATTTCCAACAAAAATGACCTTATTCTGAAAACTGAACATTTTTACAGTTCAGTAGTTTTCAGTTTTTCAACAACAAAAACCTCCCCAACAAAATATTTTTGTAATTTGTATTGAAATATAAAATCACATTTCTTCCGTTTTTCTCTTCTGCCCCTTTTTGCTTTCCGCACTGTTTTATCCTTACTTCCTTTTTTCCATTTTGCCAGTGAAAATGGCGGGGGGGGGGGGGGAGGGGGAAGGGGAGAGAAGGAGGAGAGAGAAAGAGAGCAGAAAACTTTGTAAATCAATTAATTGAAAAATCAGAAAAGGTTGGCGTATTTAGAGAAAACAGAATTATCATTTTCTAACCCATTTTCTAGTCCTGTATCTTTGAAGCAAGTGAGGGTGCAGAAGCTCCTGAGGTAGTTTGTGACCCTGTGCAGTGTTTTTCTCTTATCATTCCAAAAGACACAAATAGTCATTTCAGTAGGATGACCATATTTCCCAATGTGGAAAACAGGACACCAAGGAGTGGTCCTGCCGGTGCTCAGGGCTTCAGCCCCACAATGTGGGGGTTGGGGGGACCCACTGGTGCTCAAGATTTCAACCCCACAGAGGAGAAAGGGTACCGCTGGTGCTCGGGGCTTTAGCCCCATGGGGGAGGGAGGAGGAAAGCCACTGGTGCTTGGGGCTTCAGCCCTGCAGCAGGGGAGGGAAGGAGGGCTGCCGGCAGCCCTGCAGGAGTCGGGGGAGAAGCAGCCTGTGCTTGGGGCTCCAGCGGTTGCAGCTCCACGTGCTGCTCACCCTGCTTCACTGCAGGGATGAAGTTTACCCCCGCAGCATGCAGAATGGGGGGGAATGGGAGAGCCGCTGGTGGTTGGGGCTTCAGCGGCTGAAGCCCTGAGTGCTGTCAGCTTCTCCCCCTCCCCCTCCCCCTGCAGGGTAAATATGGGACAATGTGCCTGGTGGTGGTTGTTGTTTTTTAAAAGGGACGCCAGGAGGAGGCTTTAAATAAGAAAATGTCTCAGTAAAAACGGGATGGATAGACACCCTACATTTCAGTACTTGTGCCAAGGTTGTTATGAGTCTAGTGGGCTTCTCCTTAGCAGAGGTTTCCCTCTTGAAGAAAGAGAGATGGCGTTAAAATCTTCAAGGATTGCTTCTTTCACACAAAGATCATGAGGATTGACTGAAGTGGCAACAGCAGATTCCGATATACTCCACCTGAATTTGTGGAGAAAAAAATTCAAATTGGATCTCAATTATACTCAACTATCCTGTTCCTACAACTAAATCGACAGCAGGGTTTCTGTTTTCCAAGACACTAGCAGTTCATGCAGCACTTTTCTCCTTGGTCTCTTATCTGTGGGAAAATTGTGACCCTGCATTTATTCACCTAATACATTTAGATTTCACAGACTTCTAGAGAAGAAACCAATCTTGTGGACAGCTATAATAAAGGGACCCTCCAGTAGTGCTAGGTAATGGCAACAGTAATATCCTCAAGAAGGCAGTACAGTTTTCATAAAACAGTTGATAATAAGGTTTGTAATGCTGCTAGAAATATTCAGGGTGCTCAGGAATGTGGTAAAATTGTAATGACACCTGGACTTCTAAAGTGGGAATTCTACAAGTCAACCCAGATGCCCAAAATTCTTACTCTGAAAGGGAATCAGGTCTTAATACCTACATGCTAGAAAAGAAAACCAATTGACTAGATCCATCAATCAAACATTCTTCATTTGGGATGGATAATTCATGTCTCTAATCACCAGAGAAGAGGCCCCGCCCCCCGAAAAAAGCAGCGAAGTGTAGACCCTCCAATGGGGGAGGACAAAGAGGCTAGGTGATTCAAAATGTCTTAGGCACTAGTTGGTGGGAGGCTTGGCGCAGTCCAGGCAGTGCCGAGCCATGGCCAGCCATGCCACTTCTACTAGAGGCCCTGTCCCTTCCAGAAGTGCAGAGCCGGCCCCTTCCCATTTTGCAGAGGAGCCCAGCAATTCTGTCAGCCCCCCTGGTCAGGTGTCTGTAGTCAGAGCTGTGCTTTGTCTTTTCTGACATGGAATGTTCTGGCAAGACTGAAGGCCTATTATGTTATAGAGGAAAATAATCTGATGATGATGGTCTGAGGATAAAAAGAAAGTTATAGGAAATTGACCAGACATAGATCTGTAGCAGTTCAGGCAAGAGTCAACTTGCAATTTACTGCAGTTTGCATCTTGATATGAAGATAGTAGCATTTGGGGGATGTATTTGGAATTCTTGTAGTCAGAATTCTCCATTTCTTAACCATTGCTACCAAACTATTCCCCAACAGCACCCATTACACATGCATGCATGTAGCACACTCAGCTATTCACACTCTGGTTCTCACTGGACTGCAACATGTTGAGAAATGCAGCTTGCCTCTCATTGGATGTGATGATCTGGTACCTATAGCCATTGTTCCCACAGTGTGGAATTTAGCTGGGAAAGTACTAGTGTGTTGGGCTAGAATATTAAAATCAAATTACTATGATAATACATGGGAATTTATTATACATTTTTGTAGATTTCTTTCCTGGCAGGTTATGTGGTGGGCTTTTTCTTTTTAATGCTTATATGTTCCCATTGTCTCCAGGTAAGGATGTCTTTTTTACATTTAATGTGGCTTTTTAAAATTATGTTTGAATCATAGAGAAAAAATAATAATATTTATTATAAACATTGAAAGCACAATAAAAGCAGAGTAAAATGTTTGGAGGGAACCAAATTAGCATAGAAGTAAGGTGAATGGGATGGCAATAAGCACAAAATAAATGCTAAAAAGTTAGAAAAGCATATCATAGGCTAGTGGAGAATTGGCAAAAGCTGCAGGGGCTGAAAGATGTATCTTTGTTGGTTCCAACTCTGGAAACAAAGCTAAGGTTTTCATTCTGAAGATAAGAATCTGTTATCGGCTTACTCCTGCTGTGCAAATATATTTGCTAACACCTTGTACTTATAGGTTGCTTGCAATAAAAATATAATGGGGAGAAAAAAATGTGCATATGAATATAAATCTCTGAAGTGGTTCATGACAAGGTTTCATCGTAGGAAGCAGCTGATCACTGTGCAAAAAGAAAGAGGGTGTGTGATCATAATCAAAAGACAAGGTTAGCTGCATCTGCCAAGTCTCCTGAAGTAGATGGAAGACTTGCAATTTCATCTTCAGCCACATCCTGGCTTGGTTTCCTATAGCCATAAAGCATCCATCTATCTGACATCCTTTTATGTTCACTTTCCGTCATGGGCCACAAAATGTTTCTTTTCAGGTTTATTCTGATTTGGCAGCTCTGTTATTGCTTTAGAGAAGTTGAAAGGATGAGAACGGATTTCATTTTCTTTCAGCTTGCAAGTTTCTTATCTGTGTTGCATTTCATCCAAGGAAATGCTGACTAACAATGCTTGGCTAAGAATTAAATTGGAACAGACTACTTGGATTAGGGACTTAAACTGGTAGAACTATGTATGATGTGTGTGCGTACACACACACACTTTTTGATAAAATAGAACTTTCCAAACTGAAGTGGCAAGTGAACATTAAGGACCAGACCCTCATCTGATGAAAATTGGCGTTGCTCCATTGATTTCAATGGGGCTGCTACACACCAGTTTACACTCCCCGATAATCTAACCCTTAATCTTTTCTACCATTTTATTCACAAGCTATCACATATTCTAAATAATAAAGACTATTAAAATGCAAATGAGGCTAGGGTTTTGTCTACACATTGAAGTAATGTGCTCTATGGGGTTATGGTTTCTAAAACTCACTTGTGTGTTGCACATTGGTCCATGTAGCCCTTGCTAGTGTACTTTAATATACCACTGTTTCAAGCAGTCTAAGGCATTAAAGTGCAGTAGGGAACGGTTAGCAGCAGGAATCAAAGAACAAAACAGTGGTGTTTGCTCACAATTCTAAACCTCTCTTCTAGTGAGCACTCTGCCCAAATGCACTCTTGTGCTCTCTTAGCTTTTCTGAAGGACATGTTTCTAGTGCTTGTTTTGACTGTGTTGTTGGGGGTTTTGTTTGTTTGTTTGTTTTTGTGCATGCTGTCTGATGTGTTTTTCCTGCTTCTCTCAAAAATGTAGACACATACAGCTTCCCCCAAATGCCAATGCTTCTGCATTTACTTTCTCAGTTGCAGGGAAACCCCACAACCTGGATAGAATAGCATCTGTTCAACCTTCTTGTGCGGGAGGGGTGTGTGCATGCACACTAACCTGTTCAGAGGCATTTAACTGTTCAGAGTGGCTGTTTTACCCACTAATTCTGATGAGGTTTAACTGATCCATAACATCTCCCATTTTAACTCCGTCTTTCCCACTGATAAACATAAAAAACAACCAATGGTCTGGTAGCACTTTATAGACTAATACAACATGTAGATGGTATCATGACCGATTATCTGAAGAAGTGGGTTGTGCCCATGAAAGCTCATGATACCATCTACATGTTTTGTTAGTCTATAAAGTACTAATACACCATTGGTTGTTTTTTAAGTTTATCCTGTACAGACTAACTCAGCTACCCCCTGGAGTTCTTTTCAACTGATGTAACCTAAATTGGTGATGTCCTAAACAACCCAACCCAACAGAAGGAAAGAATGTACAAATTAGAAATAATATGAAATATAACTATTTACATACATACAGGGTGTCTTTCTGATAAGATATTTTCACCTCACCAAAAATGTTTTGCTATCCAAATCTCCCTAGATTTACCCCCCCTGCCTTATCTCTTCTCAGTTCCCTAGATGGGACTTCTTTCAATGAGGCCCTGAGGAGTGCCTGTTGTTTCTATGGAATCTGCTGATTGAGACAGTCCCTGTTCACATCTGGGACAATCTGTCCAGCCTCAATTTCCACAGCTGTATTCTCCATGTTAGAAGGAAGCCATGCTCAACACTCACGTATTGGTAACTTTTTATGCATAATTTTGGGTTTTATCCTAGGACCAAATTGTATCCTATACATTGCTTCATTTATTTGTGTCAGTACTATAACGGGTCCCTCTCAATTTGTATCCATGTTAGAGCTCCTACCTTTTTCTCTTAAGGCAATGGAACTAGACCAGGTCCCCTCTTTGTAAAGTTTCCTCCAAATGACTTTACCTCATACAGCCTTTTCCATCATATCAGAAGTGATCCTCAGATTTTCTCTAGCAAATGTGAGCTTTTGAATTTTGAATTTTGTGGAGTCTCTGTGTATTCCATGTGATCCAAATCACTTTGTTCTTCTTAAGGCAATCCATACAAGAAGCTCATTGGCATCCTTAGCTCACTCCCAAACACAAGGTGTGCTACATACGCTTCGTATTCTCTTTGACTGCTTTTCTGTAAGTTCATCAAAAGGGGAAAGAATTTGTGGTTCCAGTCTCTTTGGTGCTGTTCTGCAAAGGTAGCCAGCTGGACTCTGAGAGTCCTATTAAATTTTTCCACCATCTCATCAGATTGGGGGCAGAGGCAGGAGTGTTGCATATATTGTATATCTCTGGTATTTTGGAAATCTGCTTATGCATTTTGGATTTAAATATTTTCCCTTTGTCTGTGTATAACTCTCGTGGGATTTCAAATCTGGTGACAAATTTATTCACAGGAACTTCTGCTACTGACACAGATTTTGGAGGTATGTCAGTAATGGAATGTAATCCAAGGCTCAGTCTCAGGCTTAAACCCAAATGCCTTTTCCATCTACACACAAATTTATTTGACTTGTGCCAGAAAGCCCTCTGGACCTAGCAAGAGGATTTGGGCTTCAGTCCCACTGAGATTTGAGTCCTCAGTGCAACATTTTTACAGTGTGGAGACACAGTTCAGGCCTAGATTCCCCAGATTAATGTCCCAAGAATTCATCAACACTATTCCACATTCCACTGTTCCTATCCTTTTTGTCTGAAGAGTTGCCAGTTGACAACAAAGAAATGGAAGCAACCCTTTGGTTCAAGTACACCTTTTACAGTGGTGTATGCGGGGATACTACATTCAAGGTGACTGCATTTGCCATCTGATTTTCCAACCACACACTATTTTGATACCAGGACCTTCCTTCTTCAAATTGTGGAGAGAAGGAAGACAGCCTCTTCCTAAGCATACTCATTCCCTTGAGCAACCAATGCCATGCTCTCCTGCACAGAGCAGCATGTGCAATTATCGCTCTGACAAAATATCAGCAGTACCTTGCTTGTGCCCAGATCTGTTTGACAGTGGAAATCATAGCACTACATTTTTTTTCTCACAACCTGGCAAAGTTGCCCTCATGATTCCTAAATCTAAACAGCCATTGCAGGGAAGAATGCTCTGTCTTCACTACATTTCATCGCATACAAATAGCGAAGAAAATATTCTATAAATTCAAGCACTGCTAGGAGTTTCTGTCAGGTAGACAATAATTCCTCTCTGGAAAACGTAGACTCTTACTGTAATAACCACATGAACTCAAAATATTTTAGATAGCTCCTAATAGTAATTCCCCAATCCCCCCCACCCCCAAAAAAATTGGTAAATAGAATGCTCAAAACCAAGAATCAATACATTATAGATAAAGTTTTGACCAGTGCAGTTGTGACCTTGGTGATGGAAGTAACAGGAATATTTTTTTGTGTCAACAAGAGACCTGGACCATGATTCTCAGATAGTTTTATAGGCAGAAAATTATTCACTTCATCGAGCTTAATAGCATTCTATAAAGGCTCAGAACATTTTATCCTTTCTTTTTTCATTAGGCCCTTATTTGAATAATTTTGGTCCCTTTTATAGTCTCTTATTCTATCCATTTTGTCTTAGACTTGAGGGACAAAAATTCCATTACTGGCCAAAGTAGCAATTACATTGGGTAAGTTACAGTCTAATGGCTTGAAATCATGTATTAACTAAAACTCTTTCCACACTCCTTTAGTCTTTGAAAGGCTTTAGCCTTCCTTTTCCCTGTGTCATACAGACATGAGACAGAACTATTTTTTATATATTTGATATGTTATAGCCTTGCTTACAGATAGAAAATGTGATTTTACTATCCTCTGGGCCTGCAAACGGAAGAAAGATATATTAATAAAACATCAAGTGAAGGCCTTGCTATAACAATGTCTCACATCTGCATAAAGGCAGCTACAGGACACCTGATACGTAAATTTAATCAGAGTTAAAAAAAATACATGAGTGCTTAAAATGAGAAATGTTCTCACTGTAGATATTCCTAAAGGATTAAAAAAAATCTTTTAATTAATGGCAGCCCTGAGGGTAGTTAAGCAATAGTTAATTAAAAAGCGAGCAAAACGGAGAGGAGCTAGGGAATAATGTTAGAAGCGAACCTGTTTCTTTTCCAGAGGAAGATCATTATAAAATCCTTTTGCTAATAAATACAAAATCATGGCTATGAGGAAAAAAGTGTAAAGAGAAAGCCAGAGTGCAATGATGTGGCTGGAACCTCTTGATTTCTGCATGCACAATGAGGGCTGACCTTGGGACCTCATCCCTCTTGAACACTCTGGACTTTCAGCCAAATAAAAAGTTGCACAAAATGTTACAATATATGCCCCCAACGGCTTAGGGGTTTTGTTTGTTTGTTTGTTTGTTTGTTAAATGTGGAACAGTCCACTATCATGACTTAAAACAAAAAAAGCAGACCCTTGCTTCCTTTGGAAATTTCAATAGGAAATGCCAAGCATTAAGTCAGATATATCCAAAATGTCTTTTTCTTTTTAGAGAGAAGAAATGAGGGGCAGCCTAGGGACTTTTGTTGCACCATACATGAAGCATTGAGAGAATGTACATCTTTGAAAGGATTTAATGTCTTCATCCATCCTAGATCTGATATGAGCAGTCACACAATGTACAGTTAACCTGTGGATCTCCTTGCCAGAGGCTGTTGTGAAGGCTAGGACTTTAACAGGATTTTAAAAAAGAACTTCAGTTAAATTCATTGAGGTAAAGTCCATTAATGGCTATTAGCCAGGATAGGCAGGGATGGTGTCCCCAGCCTTTGTTTGTCAGGGCTGGGAATGGGTGACAGGAAATGGATCACTTGATGATTGCCTGTTCTGTTCATCTCTTCTGGGACCTGGCCACTGTTAGAAGACAGGGTACTGGGTTAGATGGACCTTTGGTCTGACCCAGTATAGCCTTTCTTATGTAGCCTTTCATTCTGAAGTCTTCAAGATATGCTAACATAGTTAAAATGCGTAGTGCTCACTTAATATTTCATTTTATTTCTTCATTTCAAAACATTGCTTGTTAATTTCTGTCTCAAGTTTTAACTCAGCCTCTTAGGGCTTTTGTATTTTCCTCAAATCATTGGTACGTATTCATAGGTGCTTAGTAGACTTCTATAAGGACATCACGTGAGTCTCCGATTAACACCTCTGTGTAAGTGTTTGATACCAGTTAAATCAGTCGCTAAGGTCTGATAGTATGTTCTCTAAACAGTCACCTCAGCTTGAGCTATGCAGTACAATCAGACTTGTGAGAGAGCTCCTTGTATTGGATGTTTTGTTCTTTTGAAAATCTGGCCATAAATGTTGGAGTGAGAACTGCTGGATGCTGAACACTTTGGGAAATCTTGCCTTTATTAGATACCTAAATAGGGACTGAGTTCCTTGGGAGAGAAAAAGTGTACTTTTTCATGTGTACTGCGTCCAGGAGCAATACAAAGGGAAATGAAATATCATATTGTACAAGATGATAAACAAATTGGAAATAAAACAAAAAAAACTTACAATGTAGATATTTCACACATACAAGATCTACTCAGTGTGCTTTAATTAGGCTTGAAAAAATTAGGCTTTTTTTTAAATGATAGTGTCACCATAGAATCATAGAACAATAGAACTGGAAGATGACCTTGAGAGATCCTCACGTCTAGTCCCCTGGCCTCATTGCAGAACCAAGCACTGTCTAGATCATCCCTGAGAGATGTCTGTCTAACCTGCTCTTAAATATTTCCAGTGATGGAGATTCCATAACCTCCCTAGGCACTTTATTCCAGTGTTTAACCACCCTGACAGTTAGGAAATGTTTCCTCATGTCCAACCTAAACCTCCCTTTCTGCAGTTTAAGTCCTATCATCAGAGAACAAGGAGAACAATTTTTCCCTTCCTCCCTATGACACCCTTTTATATACCTGAAAACAGCTATCAAGTCCCCTCTTAGTCTCCTCTTTTCCAAACTAAACAAGCCCAGTTCCTTGAGCCTTCCCTCATAGCTTGTGTTTTCTAGATCTTTAATCATTTTTGTTGCTATTCTCTGGACCTTCTCCAATTTCTCTACATCTTTCTTGAAATGTGGTGCCCAGAACTGTACTCATTACTCCAATTGAGACCTAATCAGCGCAGAGTAGAACAGAAGAATGACTTCTCGTGTCTTGCTCACAACACTCCTAATACATCCCAGAATCATGTTTGCTTTTTTTGCAACAGTGTCAAACTGTTGACATATTTAGCTTGTGGTCCACTATGATTGCCAGCTCCGTTTCTGCAGTACTCCTTCCTCGACAGTCAGTTCCCATTCTGTATGTGTGAAATGGATTCCTTCCTAAGTGGAGTACTTTGCATTTGTCCTTATTAAACTTAATCCTATTTACCTCAGACCATTTCTCTAATTTGACCATATTATTTTGAATTATGACCCTATCCTCCAAAGCAGTTGCAATCCCTCCTAGCTTGGTATCATCTGCAGACTCTCTATGCGATCATCTAAATAATTGATGAAGACATTGAACATACATACATAAGATAAGGGCTGTGTCTAGACTGGCAAGTTTTTCCACAAAATCATCTGCTTTTGCAGAAAAACTTGCCAGCTGTCTATACTGGCCGCTTGAATTTCCGCAAAAGCACTGACGATCTCATGTAAGATTGTCAGTGCTTTTGCGGAAATACTATGTTGCTCCCATTCGGGCAAAAGTCTTTTTCTGAAAGACTTTTGTGCAAAAGGGCCAGTGTAGACAGCAGAGATTTCTTTTCCGCAAAAAAAACCCCGATTGCGAAAATGGCAATTTTCTAGATTGTGTCTAGATTGGCCACGGACGCTTTTGCATTTCCGGAAAATCATGCCAGTGTAGACATAGCCAAACTGAAGAGAAAAAAATAACTGAAATTTACATAAAGTCAAAGTAAAAAATAGGCAGCTAGAAAAATCACGGGATTTTGATATAAAGCTATTTACTTTGTATGGGTATGTCTACACTGAACAGCTATTTTGAAATAAACTATTCTGAAATAGCTTATTCTGAAATAGCACGTCTACACTACGGAAGCCTGCCATTGGCTAATTTTGAAGCTTCCCTGAAATGCAGAACAATGGAATTGCTGTGAAGACACTCACATTGCTATTTCAAAATAATACTAGTAACCTTGAAATAATAGTACAGAGTAGATGCACCCTATATGTTGACAAATAATGTTGACAATTTGTGTTTTGATGGTCATAAACCTTTAATTTCTTGAATCTCAGTATCCACTGTCATTAGATAATTGTCTGAACCCCATCCTTGTCTGTTTCCCATGTAATGTCCCACTGTGAAATATAAAAACATATAAAATAAACAGATATTAACTGTAAAAATATTTTAAAAATTGAATTGTGCCAAATTTATTTTTAATACGTTGTTCATAAGGTCTGGCAACAATTAAGACTTCAGATATCGTAACATGGACCTAATTCACTTGGCAGTAGAACTGGAGATGTAAGTTCTTTCTAAGTTGCATGGCTGCATAGCAGCCTATTAAGTGCCACCCTGGTGCTCAGGGCTGCAGAGGGAAGAGATGCCTCTTCCCCAGCTCTGGACCTGCTACCTCTCTCTTGGCACCTCGCCTGGCCCCAGCCTACCTCCCAGTCTGAACCTGCCATGGCTGGGAAAGAGATGCCCTGCCCTAGCCCCAATCCATCCCCAGCCCAGAACTGCTGCAGAAAGGAGAGAGGCGAATGTCCCCCAGCCCTGGAACTGTCACTGCAGGGTGAGTCACCTCTTCCCCACCAGCCCAGGTGTTGCTGTAGGGAAAGAGAACTAGGGGGAATTCTCTCTTCCCATTGTAGCCCTGAGGGTGCGGGCTGACTTGTGATTTTGAAGGCTAGGTGTCAGGAATATGGATAGCATACACCAATAGTGCTCCTCCTGGAAAGTTTCCCTCTTTAGAATATACTCATTACAGTAATACCTGCGGTATATCTCCACTCAGATACAGCTTCTGCTTAGGAAAACTGGGTCTTCAAGGATGGATCAAGGGAAATTGCTACAGAAAGATCTGGATTGCTTGGTAAACATATTAAAACCACGTGAGTTTTAATAGTGGCAAATGTAAACATACATATCTAGAAATAAATACCACACTTACAGGATGTGGGACTATATCTTGAGAAGGAGTGAAATATTTGAGGAGTTATTGTGAGTAATCAGCTAACCAAAAGCCCCAGTAGCGATGTTTTGGTCAACAGAGCTAATAAGGTCCTTGGATGGATAAATATAGGTATGTCTACACTACAAAGTTAATTCGAACTAACAGCCATTAGTTCGAATTAACTTTAATAGGGGCTACACATATAAACCGCTAGTTAGAATTTAAATCGAACTAGCGGAGCGCTTAATTCGAACTAGGTAAAACTCATTCTACGAGGACTAACACATAGTTCGAATTAAGTAGTTTGAATTAAGGGCTGTGTAGCCACTTAATTCGAACTAGTTGGAGGCTAGCCCTACCCAAGTTACCCTGGTGGCCACTCTGGGCCAAACCAGGGAATCTTTTCTGCCCCCCTTCTGGCCCTGGAGCCCTTAAAGGGGCACCGTCTGGCTACAGCCAGCAGACCCTGCACCTGGCATGGCATGAGCCAGCCACCCACTGCCACCCAGTCCTCTGCCTCTTCCCAGGACTAGGCTGGCGACTCCCAGGAGCCTGCCCGGGGCTGCAAGAGGCCAGCGCCCACCTGGTCTAGTGCAGAGATTGTGGACCTCATCAAGGTTTGGGGGGAGGCCTCCAACATCCACAATCTCCACACTAGGCACAGGAATGCGGCCGTCTAGGACAGGATAGCTGTCAGCCTGGCCACCAAAGGCCACATGCAAACCCAGGAGCAGGTTTGCATGAAAATCAAGCTGGTTCAGTGAGACCCCCCGACCCTTAGCCCTGAGCTTAGAACATAAGAACGGCAGTACTGGGTCAGACCAAAGGTCCATCTAGCCCAGTAGCCTGTCTGCCGACAGCGGCCAACACCAGCTACCCTGGAGGGGATGGACCGAAGACAATGACCAAGCGATTTGTCTCATGCCATCTATCTCCAGCCTTCCACAAACAGAGGCCAGGGACACCATTCCTACCCCCTGGCTAATAGCACTCTATGGACCCAACCTCCATGAATTTATCTAACTTCTCTTTAAACTCTGTTATAGTTCTAGCCTTCACAGCCTCCTGTGGCAAGGAGTTCCACGGGTTGACTATGTGCTGTGTGAAGAAGAACTTTCACTTATTAGTTTTAAACCTGCTGTCCATTAATTTCATTTGGTGTCCTCTAGTCCTTATATTATGGGAACTAGTGAAGAACTTTTCTTTATTCACCCTCTCCACACCACTCATGATTTTATAGACCTCTATCATATTCCCCCTCAGTCTCCTCTTTTCTAAGCTGAAAAGTCCCCAGTCTCTTTAGCCTCTCTTCATATGGGACCCATTCCAAACCCCCAATCATTTTAGTTGCCCTTTTCTGAACCCTTTCTAAGGCAAAAATATCTTTTTTGAGGTGAGGAGACCACATCTGTACACAGTACTGAAGATATGGCGTACCATAGTTTTATACTTCCCCTCCTCCTTCTTCCCCTGGCTTCCCCCTTCCAACTCCCTCCTCCCAAGTTTCCCCCTCCCCTCTCCCACCCTCTCTGCTCCTTTCTCCCACCTCCTTTTTCCAGTCTCCCCAGAGGTTAATCCCCCCCCCCCAGTTTTGTTAAATAAAGAGTTTCTATTTTTGAACACACGTGTCCTTTATTTTTTACATCAGGAAGGGGGGCTATGGAAAGGTACGTGGAAGAAAGTGAGGGAGGAATGAGGCACCAGCCCCTGATGGGGAGGACTGGAGTGGCTCTGCGGGCTCCTCGGGGTGGAAGCTCTCCTGCAGGGCCTCCTGGATCCTGACAGCCCCCTGATTGAACCCCCCGGATGGTAGCCTGTGGCAAGTGCAGCCGGTCTGATGGCCGAGTGCTGTGATGTGCTGAGTGTGGGCACTCAGGGCACTCCAAGACAGGACTGCTTTGCTGTCCCTCATCGAGGTAGACAAGCAAGTGGGGAACCCTGAGAACTGTCTGTCCAGGGTGGGGGGTGGGTCCCTTTAAGCATAGCCCTCGGCTAGCCTGAGGCAGCAGCTCCACGCTCTAAGTCCTAACCTGATGTCCTGCCAGCACTGGTTCCGGCTAGGCTTAACTTCAGTTCAGGGTCCACTCAATGTGGACATGCTATTTCGAATTAGCAAAACGCTAATTCGAATTAGTTTTTAGGTCTAGATGCACTAATTTGAATTAGCTTAGTTCGAATTAACTAATTTGAATTAAGTTAACTCGAATTGGTGCTGTAGTGTAGACATACCCTCGGGGAGTTTTTAGTAGAAGTAGAGATGTTTATTTTATCTCTGTATTCAGCAATCGTTGGACGGCTAATGGGATACCGTATCCAGTTCTGGTGCCTGCAATTCAAGAAGGATATTGAAAAACTGGAGAGGAATCAGAAAACCCCCAAGAATGATTAAAGGATTAGTAAATGTGCTATATAGTGATAAACTCGAGCTCAAGCTACTTTCCTTAACAAAGAGGAAATTAAAAGGTGACTTGATTTCAGTTTATAAATATGTACCCAGGGAACAAATATGGGTTTTTTGAATCAACAACAGAGTATCTAACATGATCCAATATCTGGAAATTGAAGCTAAACAAATTCAAACTGGAAATAATACTTAATTTTTTTTTAACACTGAGAGTAATTAACTATTGGAAAAATTTACCAAGAGTTATGGTCGATTCTCTACCTCTGTCCATTTTTTAATCAGATTGTTTTTTAAAAGATATACTTTAGGAATTATTATGTGCTAAAACTTGTTTATGCAGGAAGTTAGACTAGTTAGCATCTCAATGCATGACCTGCTTGAGGCCCAATCAACACATGGTAACAGCCCAGGTGGCATTCTCAGGGCCATATATCATGTGGATTCAGCCCACATTACACACAGAGTGCTGCACATCTGGCCCACAATGGTCAATAGGTTGGAAACCTAGACTTGATTATCACAGTGCTTCCTTCTCACCTTGAAATCATTGAAATTATACAACCTCCATCTTTGAAGGCAAACTGCAGTGGAAGAATATGGGAGCACTGGAACTTTCAATCCTGCCTTTCTTTCTAAGATGTACTGTTTCTAATTGGGTGAGTGTACCATGTTGAGTGGTGTCACTTGAGCAAGATTAGGTGAAACAGTGCTTACAACAGTGCAGTGGGTAGGACTACCATTGCGGCTGAATTTTTTTTTTTGAACTTAGCTAACATTAGCAAGAGTGGGACATTTTTTTTGCAAAATGTCACAAGATAGGTCAGATTTTAACACTAAAACAGTAGGGAATTCCAATCTTCAGCTGAGCAATTATCCTTCTCATCCAGTGTTCTGTCTCCAGCGGGGTCAGTATCAGATCTTTGGAGAGAAGTGCTAGAATCCCCACAGTGGACAATTATAGAATAATCTTCTTGGAGGAAAAGTTCTATGCTAACCCCAGGATACATTGAACTATTTTGTTCTTGCTAATGAAACTGTGTATGTTCATATTATTCATATACTGCAAATATGTGAACCATGTATGAAACATTTTGCGAAATTAGTTATTTTTAAAAGTTAGCTTTTGAGAGAGTTATTTTTAAAAAAAGTAAAAAAATATCTTAAAATACACACAGTGATGCTTCCTCCTTTCCAAAAGGAGGAAAAAAGAACTCGTATAGACTTATTTGATAATTTAATAACAGATTTGCTCTTGTGTATGTTTCAGACCTATTATCGGAATTATATTGTCAAATTATTAATTCCTGCTTGAATATTGTTTTTTGTATAATCTTGCTTTTAGTTAACAGTTTTCCTCATTCATAAGCTAGTGAATAAGCATGCATAGTCCTTTACCCTACATAAGAAGGTTTTCATAGTTATATATAGTGCAAGCTCTTTCCTGACATCTGCTACATAGAACTTGTGAAGGTGCATGATCCCGGCTTTAAACATGTAATTCACTACTAATCTTTATAAGAAATGGGATAATAAATTCAGACATTAAAGATAAATATTAGGTAAAGTATAAGGGCAATGTGTTCCTAACTAGGTAATTTTCTGATAAGCACTGACATTTCTGGAAGATATTTAATTATTGACGTACAATACATCAGGAATTATTAATCAAAAGGGTATCATAAGTCCAAATGGATATAAATTACATATATTATAATGCTGACATTATTTAATTCACTTGGATTTCTAATTTAATAGTCATGCTGGATTAGACAATGTAGTGTCATACCACAGGAATATTAATTTTTGCCTCACTAGATTCAAGTTCTAAAAAGAAAGAAATTATGCCCAGTTTCCAAGTCAATATCGAATTTCAATTTAAGTTTGTATATCAAAAATTATTTAACTTGGGTAATGATATCATATACATTTTTGTTTTAAGATTAAAATATTGGCTTTATCTTTCAGTAATATTTTTCTACTTTTGCTGTTATTACCTCAGCTCCGTACCATATTATCATGTAGTGAAAACACACTTGCACACATTTTTATATAGCATTTATGAGTCTAGTGCAGGGATGGACAATAATTTTTGATGTGGTCCACTCCAAGAATTTAGAAAGTGGTTGAGGGCTGCACTCTCCCATGATATTAATGAAGGAGGTGCAGGGTCTGGGATGGGGGTTAGGTGAAGAAGGGAGCTTGGGTAAGAGAGAGAGTTTGGGTGAAGGAGGCAGTTGTGACCTGGGGCACTGGACTGGGGTGCAGGGGCTTGGATTGTGACCTAGGGCAGGGAATTAAGGAACAGAGGAGATGCAGGTTGTGAGCTATGGTAGAGCTTTTGAGAGAGTTATTTTAAAAAAAAGTAAAAAAATATCTGTGGGACTGTGATCTGGGAGGCGGTATGGATGCAAGAGGGCGGCAGAGGATTTGAGTAAGTGGAGAAGGGGGGAAGGAGTGGGAATGGAGGGTTGGGGAAGGGTGGGACTGGGGTGTCAGAGGCAGGCTATAGCAAGGAGACTTACCAGCCAGCAGACCATTCCTGATTCAGCCACCCTGGCTTCCTTGCTCCTGTACAGGCTGCAGCCATGTGCTCTGTGAATAACTATGAGGCCCAGTTTCTGGCCAGAAGACAGCCAATGGGATTGTGCTAGAAGTGGAAGCACCTCCTAAAACTTTTCTCCCTCCCCTCCTGGCTCAGTTTTGAAACTACCTGGCAACAGTGTTTTTGAGCAGCGTGTGGGTGGGGCGAGGCAAGTAGGGAGCCTGCCTGGGACTCCCCACAGCGTCCATGGGCTGGATCCGGTGGCTTGGTGGGCTGATCCAGCTTGCAGGCCATATTTTGCCCAGGCCTGGTCTAGTGCCTGGACTGACGCTTCAGTCTAAGCAATCAATACAGATTGCACCTCTTTAAACTGGAACTTTCTGGTCCAGCATCATCCATGGTCTGGAAGGAACATGGATGTTCCAGGATCAGAGAGTCCCTGTGTGCTCCAGCAGGTAGGGAGGACCAGGAGCCCAGCCCAGTGTGGGGGGCGGGAGGGAGGGGGTGACACGTGGCTCAGCTGGGCCACGGGGCAGGGAGAGGGCGATGTGAGGCTCAGCTGAGCTGTGGGAGAGCTGCAGGGGAGGCTGGGATTTGGTGCACAGCTCATCTGGATTGCGGGGACAGCAGCATCTCTTCTGGGCTGTGGGGAGAGCCAGGAAGCCTGGGGGGCTTGGCAGGGGAGGACATGCAGAAAAGGGGCCAGAAATTACTTCCCCTGCTCTGGCAAAATCCCTCATCTGGGACCAGTCACGTCCCAAGAGTGCTGGACCAGGTAGGTCCTACCTGTGCTATGGGCCTGATCCATATCTGACTCCAGTTTTACATTTCTGTACCGCTGTTAGTATCAAAGGATTTGCTTCTGATTCACAACAGTAAGAGAAGAATCAGGCTAAGTATTTCTTTTTATAAAGACACCTATGTGGTCTCCATTTATAAAACTGGAATATACTTCCAGCAGAAATCCATTTGCTAACATAAGTATTTTTCAATGGACCATCACTATGGTATTTGATGTTGTCGAAGATTAAACAGAAAGCACTGTAAAAGTGCTAACTCCAGTCTTCTTGCTAGTTGCTAACTCCATTTCCACTTGCATTTAATCTATGGCATGGCTCCCTCAACTCTGTTCTTAAAGTTGCTTTCCTTTACAAATTTATGATTCACTTTTTCCCTACAACTTTGAAATGGTTTTGTTTTTAATCTAATTTAAGTATTAATAATTTATTATTTCTTGACTAAGCTGTTTTTGAAATATAATGTTGCAAAGTTACTTTTCTAAAAGTGGGAAAACTCTTATTTTTCAAACGGCTCTCTCTCACGTGCCTGGTACAACTAATCTTCAGTTTAATAATTAAAAAAACCCTCTCCTCTGATTATATAACATGCATGAGAAATTAGCATACAGCTGGTTTGTGTTTGTGAGGTTTTTTTTTTCCCAGGAAGTTGGTCAAGATCCCTTAAAGTGGAAGGCCAGATAGAGCTTTAATGAGGTAGGCACTATTGTAGAAGGAAAAAAAGGCATTGTTTAGGTAGTTCCTTGTTTTCTCTCTGTCTCAATCACTCTAAATAGAGAAATATTCCAGTCCTATGGCATTTCATTATCAAATCCTTTAAGCAGATTGGGAGTAATATTGCTCTTCCCCTAGCTTCCATGGCAACTCAAAACTATTCAGAAGATCACTTCAGCAGCACACCCTGGTGATAAATGGGAAAAAGACAATAGCTCCCCAACTGTAACCTCTCAATTCTGAATCATCCTAGCATGCAAGTTAATGGAGGAGGACAAAAAAATCCATGCCTCTCTTACAGAGGTTACTGGCAAAGTGCCCGCTTCTGTTTGTTTTGTTGTGTACATTGTGGATAGGAATATAAGTAATGTCTTAGGCCTTTAGCTTTTCTGACATAGTGTGCTACCATTGTTTAAAATGTGTCTGCAAGGTTTCTAGTTTTCCCATTGGCATAGTGTTCTTTGTGTTGTGAGAAATGGCATGGGTGGATGTTGCACTCTAACACTGAGAAACTCTAAAAAACAAAAAAACAAAAACCTGTCAGTGCTTGGTTAAGACAAGCTCATTTTGGGTCACAGCTGTAACTTTATATAGATTATTTAGAAAAGACCCCAGTGCAAAAAGCTGTGATTAGCGCTATATTGGGGAATTAATATTGGTGCCTTACTGCTTACTGCTGAGCTCCTCGTACATATTTTATATTTCCTGTTTTCATTTTTAAATTGGCAAAATCAATCTGTTTTATTGCACATCTTGTTCCCTGAGAACAGTTTTTAGTTTTGTGTGTGTATGTATGTGTGTGTGCTTGTGTGTATAAGCACCTTCAAATGCCAGATTCTGGTCCATGAAGACAAGTTGGGAAAGTAAGCTTTATTAACTTCCAAAATAAAGCTGTGCATCCAGCTTAACAGGCTAAAGTACTTGTTGAATGGGTAAGTAATATTCACAGTGAATTCCACCCCTACATTCTGCATTAAAAACTATTATGATTAATTCATTGCCCAACATTACAGCAGTATGCTAAAAGATAACTTAAGGCATTCTTTTGGTGTGAAATATTAAAGATTCAACATTTGAATCAGTGTACATAATTCATATTCCAGAGCCCATGAGTCTGAAGAGAAGTTTGAATGTATTAACTAATTTCAAAAGTTGATCTGTTATACATTTATTACAATTTCTACTCAATAGAATTTGGTGTACAATAATTTCTCACTTAACACTATAGATGCGTTTCTGAAATTGTTCGTGCTATGCGTGGTCAATTTTCCTATTAAAAATAATGGAAAAGGTGGGGATTGCGTTTCAGTTGGTGGTGGCAATCTTTTGTTGGTGCTGGGTTGTCAACGTCCGTATTAGATATCTAGCAACACAAGATAACTAGCAACACAAGTCGCTGCGGTTTGTTAAAACACAAAGATAAACACATGAGCGAGCAGAGGAGCGCTGTGACCATGTGTATTCATCTGCTCATTCGAATTACCACTGTTTTCACCAACTTATATCTCCGCGCGAAGTAGTCTGCCACTTGATTATTTTCGTGTTATTTCGGGGACTGTCGTGTTATTCGAATAATGTTTCCTGAAAATAAAATCATTCTATTGTGAAAACGTGTTAAGCAGGCACATTTTAAACGAGTAATTACTGTACAGTTAAATTTATTTTAGGAGGGAGAAGTTAAAAGAAAGACTGAATTATTATTAATGTTTTTCAGGTCTTGTGATTTTAATTCTGCTGACATGATATAGGGCCCTGCACCTCCCTACAATTTATTCAGGAATCTGTATTAAGCAATTATTTCAGATGAGAGAGTTATTTCTTTAAGACAGGGTGGGGAACATTTTTGGGTCTGGGGTCATTGACCCACAGAAAAATCAGTTAGGGGCCACACACAAATGAGAACCAACCAAACCAAATCCTTGGCTGACATGGCCCCTGACTGAGAAGGAAAAAGACACTCCCTGTCCCGTCGCACACCAGAACCAGAGAGGGCCCAAGCTAGTAGATTTTGTATGCTCCAGACCCATGGTGGGACGGTGGGGGAGCTGGAGCATCAGTGCAGGCTCTCCAATGCTGGGAGGGGGAGCCCCAAGCCCCACTCCTGTTTTAAGCACAAAGCAAATAGTATCAGATAGAGAAGATGGCTAAGTCTACAATGCATAGCTTTTCCGGGACACCTCTGGTATCCCGGAAAAGCTCTGCCACGTCCAAGGAACATGTCTGCTTTTCTGAAAAAAAAATTAGGAAAAGCAGATGTGGTTTTTTGGCATCCCTGTAAACTTCATTGTATGAGGAAGAAGAGGTGTTCTGAAAGGGTTTTTTTCCCCAACATTTGGGTCCTTGTAGACATGCCAAATGTCAGAAAAGCAGAAAAAGATATGCAAATTGTGGTTTGCAATTTGCGTGTCAATTTCTGACTTTTTCCTGCAGTGTAGACATAGCCAATATGATATAGCTTTAAGGAATGAAACAAAAGCAAGAGACCTCACTTCCCTCATGATTATGCACAGTGGTTATCTATTTGTTGACACAATAAGCATCCAGTGTGAGATGCTGTGTACTGGTGGCACTTAGTATCTTGTAGCAGGCATTCATCATCTGCCAGGATCAAGTCCATAATCCCCAGCTAAGAGGATTCTGGTATGTTTGCGACTCTACAATAAGGCAAGGGCAGAAAGAGCAAATCTTATTCTATTACATGACTGTTGAAAGCTAAGAACACATTTTCCTGAGATCGTTGTTTAAAGATTGCTTATTGTAATGCATGAGAACCAAAAAGTTAACATGATAGTTTAAAGGACAGTGTCAAACTGTTAAAATATATTCCCATCATTTTTTCTCAGCATTTATTATGAGTCTGTAGAAACTTTTAATTTTTTTCCCTTAAGTAAGGATGCTGTAGGCTGACATCATCTGTAGGAATTGAACTTATTACTTCTGGTGGCTTTTCAAGAGCTGTTCCCTATATTTACGCTATGCATGTGGGATCAGTGTCCATTGGTCTGTGCATGTGTGGTAGTTTTCCTCTTGCTTTGAACCAAAGCCTTTCTAGTTTCTTCTTATTGCCACATGCCTGAGTGGGAATCTCCTGTGTCCAAATTATTCTCAACTATTCTCATCTAGATTCTAATCTGTAAATATATATGTTGTACATAGTTTTAATATTCTTAGTGTGTTTAGATTTTTAGTGTTTATAGTCACAAAAACGTAAGAATGGACATACTGGATCAGACCAGTGATCCATCTAACTCAATGTCCTGTCTTCTGACAGTGGAGTGTGCCAGATGCTTCAGAGGGAGTGAACAGAACAGGGCCATTCATGTGATCATCCCCTGTTATCCAGTCCTACTTTTTGGCAGCTGGAGGTTTAGGAACATCCGGAACATGGGGTTATATCACTTACCGTCTTGCCTAGCAGCCATAGATGAGTTTATTCTATATAAATTTGTAAGAGATCAAGCACTTACCAATGCACTGCCTCCTGCTGGTCACACTGGCAATTAGCTCTTCCAGCCCTGGAGTGCCTCCTGTAGTCAAATGTCTCACCCTCAATTATCTGTCTTCTTCTTTGCTACTTCACGCCCTGTGTCTGGTCCTGTCTGGGCTACCTGAGGGCATGCATACTCCTTGGGTCAGGGTAATCCCTCCATAGGTGCCCCCTCTGCCCACAGGTCCAAGATGTTCATCCTCTGGTTCTCTTCACCAGGTGGACTCTTTCCCAGACTTGTCCCTTCCTCTGCTCTAGGTGAGGCTTTCTTTCCTTGTCCCAGTAGAGACAGTCCTTCCACAGGTGTCCATGGTGGCAACGGTGTATAGCAATTCCTCATCTCAACTTGCGTCCTCCTGACTTCTTCCTCTGTTCTTGGTGGCTGCTCCAGAACCCCCTCTGCAGGAATCTTACTGGGGCCCACTGTTCCATGACTAGCTGCCTCGATTGGTGTTGAAGGGCTCACTGCCTCTCCCATTGCCTCTACTGGTTCTCTGTAAATTCCTGCAGCAGGCTCTCCAGCCTTTCCTGCTGCTAGCTAGTCCCCTTTCTCTGAGACACTAACATGGGAGTCCAGCCAGGGAATGCACATTAGCCCTCTGCAAAAAAGACCTCTACATGTCTTGGTCCATTATCCCCACCATCCACAATTTAGTCTCCCCCTTTTTTGCCACAGTTCGCCATGTCCCCACCAGTCCCTGATATCAGGGGTGGACTGCAACCGCCCACGTTCTCTGCCATGTGTAAGAGTTCGAACATTCGCTGTCTTAAAAAAGGTCCCTCCCTGTCTCGGTCCAGTTTGCCTGTGTTCTTGTGTGAATGCCCCCAGAGAATTAGATTTCAATCTTTTGATGGAAAAGGGAAGGTGCAATGGGTCTGGCTCCAGTACCAACTCAAAGGCCAAAAAACTAGGATGTTAAATATCATGTAACTCAGTTGTGTAACTGCACCAAATCTTAGTGGTCACATGATTATTCTGTAGTCCCTGGGGCTGGGACCAGCAGGCCGTGCACTCCCGGCCCCACTCCTGGGTTGCCTCCTGTCATTCTGTGCTGCTGCCTCTATATCAGCATATGGGGCGGAAGCACCCCTGACTGTGGAGGGCCTGAGCTCCCCCACGGAAAGGGTCTCGGGCTGAACCAGCATCCTGCCTCCCCGCCACACCCTCCTGCGCTGCTGCCTCAGATATAGGCATTAGCGTGGGGGGTAGGTGGCTCTACGTGAGCTGGTATGCATGGTGAGCAGCTTCCTATGCATATTAGGTCTACCTGCCCCCCTCATCCGCTGCACTGCTGCCTCTCTATCAGAGGCAGTAGTGTGAGGGAGGGGGCAGATGGCTCCACAGGATCCAGTGCTCCTGGGGAGCCTGCTTGGAAGCTTGAAATCACTGGTTTTAATATCTAGGCGTATCAGTTAATCATTTACACGACTACACACTACCATACCTAACAGAAACCTAGATTTGTGGCTGCTGCCAGGGACTGAATACTTGTAGTTGACTCTGGTTCTAGTCTGGTGAGAGGCACCATCATGTATATCAGTGGTCACCAACCAGTAGATTTGGATTTACCGGTAGTTCTTGGAGCCTATGACAGGTGATCCTGACTAGTATGGACAGAAATCTATCAAGTGCTGGCACTTCAGCTGCCCCTCGCCCCACTGTCATGCTGCTCTTGCCCTCTACCTTGGAGCTGCCTCCCTGGGAGCCTCCTGCTTGCTATGCAGAGCATGGGAGGAAGAAGAGGCAGGGTGCTGATGGCGGGGTGTTCCTCTTCCCCCCTGTATCCTATCTCCACATGGAGAGAAGGGGATGGAGAGGGTTTGGCAATGCAAATCTCTGTCACTCTCACCTACTGTGTGTGTCTGTCATTCTCACAAACACACCGTCCTTCACTCCCATCTCCCAACACATATGTGGGGGTTGTTGCTACTTCTTTTACTGCTCGCAAAGTGTGTTATTTTTGGTTTTCGACTAGTCTGTGCATTTCATAATTTTCATTTATTTTACACTTACATTTAATTATTTAAGCAGTGAGTTCTAAAATGCCTAACTTGTCATGGCTGGAGTAATTATCCCTGTGGTAATTGCTGCTCCTGGAAGTGGCTGGCATGTCCCTTCAGTCTCTGAGAAAGGCAGAGCAGGGGGTCTACACATGCTGTCCTTGCCTGAAGACACCACTCCTGCAGCTCCCATTCATCAATAACAGGGAACTGTGGCCAGTAGAAGCTATGGGCTCAGTGCCTATTGGTGAGGGGCAGCACATGGAGACATGGAGACATTGCTGTACATGCCAGCTGCTTTCAGGAGTGGTACACGACCAGGGCAGGAGTGCTCCCCCATCCAGAAGCCATCTCAGTGAAATGGTGCCCAGCCAGAGCCTGCTTCCTGAACCCCTGTCCCAGCCCTGAAGCCCCTCCTGCACCCAACCTCCTGCCCCATACATGAGTCCTCCAGCACCCAAACTCCTTCCTAGAGCTTGCATCCTGAAACCTCTCCTGAACCCCAATACCCCACCCTAGGCTAAGACCAGAACCCTTCCCACACTCCAAATTTCTTGGCCCAAGACCAGAGCCTGCACCTCAAACCCTATCCCAGCCTGGTGAAAGTGAGCGAAGATGGTGGAGGAAGAGGGATGGAGTGAGCAGGGTGATGCCTCTGAGAAGGGGCGGGAAGGAATTGGGGCAAGGGTATTTGGGTTTGAGGTAGATCTTACATTGCATTTATATTGAAAAAGTGATCTTGTGGTTAAAAAGGTTGGAGACCATTGATACACATCCCTTTCAGCACAAGATGGAGCAAAAAGAGGTTCACCCTACCTTCACATGCCCCGATAAAAATAACAGATTGTCAATAGATTGGGTTGATCAGGAACCTGAATGCCAAAGGGGAACTCAGGCTTCGTTTAGGAAGGACAGGGATGTTCTACACATCTAGGACTGAGTGGAACACAATACAGAAGAGGGATAAGGAAAAGAACAATTTTGTATTTTGGGTATGTAGATGAATTTTACCTCTGAGCAGAGCCCGGCACAAGATGGATTCACTGCTTAAATTCCACTTAAGTCTGTGAAATAAAGTGTAAGTGATGTTTAACTGTAGCATAAACTTTGTGCTGGACTTCTGCCTAGAGGTTACTCTCACCCAACATGAAGAAGTTACAGTGAATGTCTAAAGGAAATTTGCTGAAGAATCACTTCACTGATAGGTGAAAGGTTATCTGTTTGGGGAAAGAATTCAATTTGCAAGTGTTCCCTAAGCATGCAAGAAAAACCCTTATCTGAGTTGGAGAGAGGTCTCTGAGTAATCGAGTTATGCTTCCCTGCCAAGTGAATGTTTTGTTGGCTTTCCCTCAATAGGGGCCAATGTGTGAAATGGGAATTTAAGGTTGAAATGGCATCTGTATGATAATTTATTTGAAAATTGAATGATGATGCCCCTAGATGAGAGATTACATAAAAATTCATAAGCTACACGAAGAAGCAAATTTCATTAATATTTATCAGACTTCTCCCATTGTGTAACATACGGATGTTAACTCATTGTTTCATTTAAATAGAGTATACTCAATATATGGAAGAAATAATCAGCAGTGAATTTCAGTAATGTAATTCTACATCTTTTCCTTGGCAAAGTTGGTGCACAACGTAGAAGCCAGTCTCTTCTGTTCCTCTTTGTCATTTGCTGCTGTTTCCATTTGCTTTAGTTTGTGGAGCTTGACTATTTTACCCTCCCTGTTAGTATTCTTTTTAACATCTCTCTTGGGTACTCTCATTTCCTCACATCAGTTAGTTTCCACTTGGCAGCTTTGTGAAGAAGTGTGTGCATTGGTATCTGGAATACATGCCCCCAATTATGTCCAGGACTTCACATTGATTTATGATGGAAGCAAGCTACTCATTGTTGAGTTCTCAGATCCCTTCTGTGGAGATAAAGTCTGTCAAAGCATTGCCCAGGATCTTTTGTAAGCATGTGTTTGCCAAAGCATCTTGTTTTCTGTATAATACTTTAGTAGCTCTTCAACTCTCTCAGCCATTTGCTAGCACTGAAATAGTATTTTAACTGAAAATGTTCTGTTTTGATCTGATGCTGTTTGTTTTATATTTCTATGCATTGTTGAGTTTAGTAGATGTTGTGGAAGCCTTTCCTGATCTTACAGTCACTTGCTTCTTGAGGTATCCATTGGCTAATAGAGTGCTACCTAGGTAGATTAATTGTTCTGCTTTCTTGATATTTTTTGCCTTCTAATCTTGAAGCTACTGCTCCACATGTGTATTTCAGGGATGTTTGTAATTTAGTGCTTCAGAGTAAATCTACACATGACCACACAGATGTACAGATAGCACAACTGCTTTGGAGGTTATGCTTTCCAACATTCTCCTCTTCTGGTCTATGAAGGAATTAATAAACTCCATAAATATTCCAAATTAAGAATATTCTATATAATAGGCTTAAAGCATATCTTTAGTCTTTTTTGTCTTTTTTCTCTAATTTAGGAAAATAAAAAAATAAAGTACTGTCACTCTTCTGACTCCTTTTCAAACTTTCTGCTGTATTCTGGTCTACACTGGCAAAAGTTGAGCTTGTAACTCATCATTTGCATCACTGGTTGTATAGAAAAGATTTGGATTTAAACATGGTAGATCTTGGACAACACTACAGCTTCCACCGTTGCTATTGGTTGGCAAGGTGGTCAATAATGGGTCTTATTTTTACTGCATAGATACAGCCTCTAAAGGATACATAAATTGACTTATTCTACAGAACATTATGTACAAACAGAATTTGAATCTAAATTTCCCTAGAATTTGGGGTGGTTGGAGCCCAGCATTAGAGTAGATATATATGGAAATCTTTTCAACAATACAAATCAGCTTCCTGGTTTAGGATTTTCTTGCAAAATAAATATGCAGACCCAGGTTTCTAACTCATTTTAGAGTAAGCCTGGGCTGAATTATGATACTACATTTAAATCATGAAAATTCACGGTTTTGCACACAAAAACCCCATGTGAAGCAGTTTTGGCTTTTGTTTTTGTTTTGAGATAACAGCTTTCAAGTATCTAAAAGGTTGTTAAAAAAGAAGAGGAGAAAAAATATTCTCCTTAGCCTCTGTTAGCCGCGAGGAGTACTGTGGCACCTTATAGACTAACTGAAGTGTAGGAGCATAAGCTTTCGTGGGCAAAGACCACTATCTGACATGCATCTGACGAAGTGGGTCTTTGCCCACGAAAGCTTATGCTCCTACACTTCAATTAGTCTATAAGGTGCCACAGGATTCCTCGCCACTTTTGCAGATTCAGACTAACACGGCTACCCCTCTGATACTTAGCCTCTGATGATAGATATAAAGCAAAGGGCTTAAATTGCAGGGAGATGTAGGTTGGAAATCAGGAAGTTTTTCCCAGCTATCAGGATGGTTAAACACTGGAATAAATTGCTCAGGGATGTTACGGAATCTTCATCATTGGAGATTTTTAAGAACAAGTTAGACAAACACCTATCAGGTTGGTTTGGACTGGATGGTGCTTGATCTAGCCATGAGTACAAGGGACTGGACTTGGCCTCTCGAGGCTCCTTCTAGGTCTATGATTTCAGGTTCATTGATGCAGACCCACACAGGCTGAAATAACATAAAATATTTGTATGGATTCTCTTACTCAAATACACAGTTTTATATAGATGTGACTGAGAGATTTCAGAGAGAGCAGATAAGGTCACTTTTTTTTCTTCAGACCTTTCAACAAACTGCAGAGAATTAGAGCATTAGGCTCCATCTCGCTGGAATCAAAAATAAGTTAAATAAAATCAAATCAAAATTGATGCAGTTCTCTCTGCAAAAGAAGCCATTTCTAATGAACTCTCAGAGACACATTCTGGTGTGGAATAGTGTGTACCAGACCTCGAAGATACTTTCCACACAATGGATTATAACACAAATGGCACCAGAGGAGCAGTTTCAAAGTGCATTGAAGAAAATCAATGATCTAGAAAACCAGAGCTGAAGCAATGATGTTAAGAACACTAAAAGTTCCTACAGGAATTGAGGGCTATGACCCTGTGAGGTTTTTAACTAAATGGCTACTTAGTTTATTGGATTTACTCAGAAAAATAGTTTAAATGAAGCTGGACGGAGAAAATATTCTCTATTATGTCAAAGACTGAAAAATAGCAAGAGCTTTAACTAGGGAAAGGAGCTTATGGGAGACTTCTTTCCTACACAGTTGAAAAGTAAGGACTTCTCTCAGATATTTACAGAAGACTTCCAGCTGATGATGTCTAGGCAGGTGGCTAGCTCAGACTGTTGCTGATCTGCTTGTTTCCATTAACAAAAAAAAAAAACAGTAAAAATACCCTGTATGTACTCATTATGCACACAGATAGTCGTAAAGTATGCCTGTATTACCGATAAGTGGAGATGTTCAGGAACAGAATAGCCATTGCAGGAGCTATTCCAGGATTTCAAGATTTATTTTAATCCTAAAATAGAGTGAAAACTTTCACAGAACAAGAAGCTAAAAAATGGATTTGGAAATGCAGAAAGGAAAAACATTGACATTTTGATTGATACAAAACATGCTTGGCATATAGGTACTATATAGATACATACATTTAATGATATTAGTTTCCTGGGGAAAACAGTTTTGCCCGTTATTTCTGAGAATAGGGGTTTTTGGAGCTGTGAAGAGTTACCAAAACACTGAAAATAGAAAGCCATGTACAAAGATATATAAGTAGATTCACAGGGTGCGTCTACACTGCAACCGGAGGTCAAAATAAGATATGCAATTTGAGTTATGACAGTGGTCACCAACCAGTCGATCGTGATTGACTGGTTGATTACGGCGCACCTAGGGGTCAATCGCCATGGCCAGCTGACTGGGTGGCTGCTCCTCTTTGATCCATCCCAGCTGGAACATGGCGCAGCCTTGGCAGCTGAATGCCTCTGCTCTAGCCCAGTTGGCTGCAGCATTCAGCCCACTGAGACTGCACCGCACTCCAGCTGGGCTGGATTAAAGAGGGGCCACTGCCTGGCCCTCTGGCCGCATGGCTGCTGGCCAGGCGGGCTGCTGCTCTTTGATCCAACCCATCTGGAGTGTGGTACAACCTCGGCAGGCTGAAAGCTGCAGCCCATGAGGCTGCACTGCACTCCAGCTAGGCTGGATCGAAGAGGAGCAGCCCGCCCGGCCATCTAACTATATGGCTGTTGGCAGGGAAGAGACTCTGTTCCCTCCCCCTCCTCGCCCCAGTGCTGCTCCCAGGAGGCTGCAAGTCCCAGCATTGTTTTCCAGCAGGTGAATGCACTCCCACCCCAGACCCTAAGGGGGTCCCCAAAATCCACTAACTCTGGAACCCCAGAAAAGTAAATCTGGACTATGGGAAGCCTTGAACCTTAGTCCTCCCTGCCCCTCATCCTATCGGGGTTGGAGCGCCAGAAGAGTGAGGTGTTTTAGTTGGGGGCCACATTAGTGAGGATTGGGAGGGGGAGTTGGAGGAGGTTTTTTGCTTCTCACTTGTGTGGTCCCCAACTGATATTTCTGTGGGTCAGTGGCTCCAGACCCAAAAAAAGGTTTTCCACCTCTGCATAAATAAAGAAAACTTTGAAACCTTTTCTTTTGGACATAATGTTTTACTTTATTTAAAATGAAGTTTGATCAACTAATATGAGAAGTTAAAATGCCTAATCTGTTTAACAATTTAAATTAAACCATTCTCCCCAGCTGCAGCTCTAGCAAAATGTCTTGAATGTAGTTACGTAATTAACTGAGAGTTTCCATTAGCATTAGTAGTCCACGGAAAGTTTTGGAAAGGGCAGGGCCTCAAAAAAGAGATGAGATCTCGGGCAAGGGATGGGGTAGATCCTGGCTTGCCCTGACATTTAAAAAGTGATTTTGGGTGTTAAAAGGTTGGAGACCACAGAGCTACACGAATTGCATTTCTTATTTTGAACTAATTTCGAAATAGCGTATTTTGAAATTTGGCAGTGTCTACACAACCCATGGCAGCAGGACCAGGGCCGGAGCTGGCAGAAGCCCCTGGCAGACTGCAGCAGTGGGGTTGGGGTGGGACCAATAGCATTGCAGAGTGGGGCCAGAGCCTGTGACAGCCCATAAGCAGCCTCCAACCAGGGCAGGAGCAGCAGGGCTGGCTGGGGCTGGCAGGACTGAGGGGACCCCTCAGAGCTGGCAAGATTTCATACCATTCTGATTGGGAGCCAGCAGGGGGAGCCCAAATGAACAACAACAATTCTGGAGTCAGAGAGAGATGAGGTATCAACAACCATCAGAAATATTTCTGTTTTCAAGATGCTTTGAAACAGGTTGACATTAATCCATGATGAATTACAGCAACATTAAATGTTGCATCCCACTGAGTACAAAATGAGAACATCAATAGAAATATTAAATCAGTGAATGCTAGGAAGCAGTAATTAGTCACAGATTGTCCAACCTTCACAATACAACCTTCACAAAGTACTGTCAACTTTCATCCTCTCTCTGTAAAGCTGTTTGAACTTTCTCCTGGATAATGAAACAAAACACAGCTGCAATATCATAATCGATTTGAGGCAATACTTTTATAAAAATCTTTTCCGTCCTCTTAGTAGCTTGGTCTGTTGGCTTGCACTATTGTGTATCCAGAATTATATCTCATTGTACAGCCTTCAAGGGATTGTAAAAGCACAGCAAGGTGAAGAGTATACAGTGCTCTCTCCATCTCTTGTTCCATAAAGAATATAATGTTTAGATGCATAATGAGAATATCCAAAGATACAATAGTAAAGATCTTAAAAAATAGAAGGGATATATAAACCATCATATTTCATAACTTAAACCAATTTCTAAACATCAAGACATAGCAAAAAAGTTTCCCAACAGGCTTTTCTTCTATAATTGCTATAGGATTTTTTGCAGATTTATCTGAAGTGTTTGGTGATGATCATTGTCAACCAGGTTACTGGACCACTGATCTGATCTGCCATTGTTATAAACAGAGCTCTTGTATAACTTTAGATTATCTGAGAAGTTTTCACAAACTCACAATTTTATTTTACTTAATCATGTATATAATTGAGCACTATCAAATACTGGATACTTTAGATTGACAGAGTACAAAGTATAAACAAAACAGTACATGTTAAACCTCTCTAGTCTGGCACTCTCTGGTCTGCAACATCCATGGTCCAGCATGATTTTAGTTTGCTGAATGTCCACTTATCATGGGTATGACCAAGTTTCCTTCAATCCCATAAAGTTTGTTTACAGCCACCAGTACTAGCTCTCAGTGTTCTGTGCTGTTATTTAGCTCTAGTATACCTCTATATGTCTTCTAAGAGCCCAGTAAGCAGTGGAAGTGTTGGTAATTGCTGCTAGACCGGGGTGGGCAAAGGGCCGCCAAGCCAGTGGATCCAGCCCGCGGCCGCCCTGCTGCTCCCCCACTCCCAGGCCAATCAGGGCCTGGAGCCTGGGGGCGGGGGAGTGCACGAAGTCTCCTCACTCCCACAAGAGCGTGCGTCGGCTAGAGAGACACACGCTGGCTATTTTAAACCCACTAGATTTTATCTCTAGGTGCCGCGAGCCTTTGGCGGGGGGGGGGGGGCCGGAGATTTGCACGCTTCCCTCCCCCAGGCCAATCAGGGCCTGGGGGCAGGGAGCACACAAAGTCTCTCATGTTCTGTCTGCCTGCTGGGGGCACGCAGTGGCTTGAAATACACGCTGGCTGACAGCATGTCTCTCTAGCCACCACATGCTCTTGTGGGGCAAGGAGACTTCGTGGGCTCCCCATGCCTTTATTAGCTTGGGGGCAGGGAGAGAGCACAAGGTCTCCTCCTGCTAGGCGCCTAGAGGGAACGCCAGCTTTTTAAAACAGCTGGCATTTCTCTCTAGAGGGGTGGGGTGGGATAGGGGAGGGAGGGAGAAGACTTCTTGTGCTTACTTACCACAGGTCAATCAGGGTGTAGGAGAAGCACAAGAAGTCTCCTGGCCCTGGCCCTGGCCCTGGCCCTGCCCCTTCCGCCTGAGCCCCGCCTCTTCTGGGTGGCCCAGGGCCACTTCAGAAATTTCTTTTAAAAATTATTTCCCACACCTGTGTTAGACAATATTGACCTCCTGTGGTTTGGAAAATTTTCTGGTTTGGCATCAATCTGGTCCTGTAGGTGTCAGAATAGAGAGGTTCAACCTGTAGTCAGAAATGAAGAAAATTATGATAGGATTAGTCTGTGCGCTAAAGAAAAAGGAAACCAATTTTGCTTAGCACACTAAGCTGGTTAAAAATCAGGTGGCCATCTGAATGAATGGATTGGTTTTTGTTTTAAATTTAAATGAGCCTAGTCCTGGAAAGTTGCCATTCTGATAAAACGTGGTGTTTGCTATGATGTTCTCAGGTACAGATAAATATTGGTTTAAGAATAGGTTCTGTTTGTCAGAGTTAAAGCATTGTAAATGAAGTTTGGACAGTCATTTGCAGTTTCTAGGTTGCTTTCTCTCACAAACGGTAAATTCAGAAATGCCAAAACAGATGAGAGGTAAGTATTAATTTAAATTTAATTATTTTTAAATAAGTTTTGTATTTTATTCATGGAGACAAGTGTTTTTTATCCATATCACCCTGAGGCAAAACAAAACAGTTTAATAGTCATTAAACTGGGAATGGGTGAGGGCAACAGGTTGGATCACTTGATAATTACCAGTTCTGTTCATTCCCTCTGGGGCATCTAGCATTAGCCTCTGTCAGAAGACAGGCTACTGGGCTAGATGGACCTTTGGTCTGATCCAGTATGGCCATTCTTATGTGCTTATTCATTTATCCTGTGTAACCTAATGTCATAAATAAGGTTAAGATTTTGTCATTTATTTTTACTTAAAGTCAGGGTCAGATTATGGGCAATAATCAAAAATTCAAAAAAGTCTATAACCTGTCTGTGACTTTTACTAAGAATAATTGAAGAGAGGGCCAACAGGTGGATGACTGAAGCCCAAGCCTTCAGGGGGTAAGAGAGGGGATGAGAGCTGAGCGATTAATTCTGTCAGTAATTTAGGGGAATTATAACCAAGAGGATATCTTCATTTTAATGGCTTTTGATTGTTTAATGTTTGTTAGTGAAATACTGCCTCTCTCCAAGGTATGTCACTTTGATACTGACCAGTTAGACAAGTGATTCTTTTGTATTTTCTAGCTTTTGGTATTTGTAGATCAGCCACAGGTTGATTTAAGTCTGTCAAGATTCATATGGTGCGGAAAGTTTGTTTACAATGAAAATAGGTTGTCCAGATGAGTAATGTAAGGTGCTCTGACTGGCTGTCGAAACATCTGTTGATAAAGGAATTTTCTTGCATGCAAATAACAATATTGATGACAAAATTCATTATAATTATTTTAAACTAAATTTCAGATTTTTTGTATAATGTATATAGCCAACATTTCTAATACAGTGTTACTTCTGCATGTTTCAATTCAGCCAAACATATGCTCAAATCCTGTCAATGTCAGCAGAAATTAAGCACATGCTCTAAATCAAGCCTATGCTTATGCTTTGCCGAATAAGGATAGGTTGCTGAATTGGGGACCTAATTTTCAAGACTCCAGTCTCTCTCTTTTAAATGTATGGGTTCAGATCCCACTTTAGGAGTTGCATTTACACTGAATGAAGGGAATGGATAATAGTCCTCAAGAGATGCCTTTTTTTAAATGAAGAAGCAAATAAAATAAAATCTGCCAGTATGTTTCAGAAATACCAGTCATTTAACATTTCCTTAAAAACTAAACTGACATTTTAAAAAATATTCAGAATGAAAGACATTCCAAAATCTTGAGTCCAACATCATGCGTGCCTAAAATTATATTCTTAAAACCATATTTCATGATATCCTTTGTGAAGTTCCCACCATTTGATGAAACCGGGTGCACTTCTGCCTTTCTCTGATAACATTCCATCTTCCTAAATGTCCAGTGGTGTTCTTACGCACACAATGGATGTCTGTTGGCTATTTGTAAAGCACTTTAGGGGTGGTACAAGCATTAAAGGAAGTGAATAGCTCTTTAAAACCAATCTCCATTGAAATGCAGTTAGAGAATGTTGAATTACTTTGTGCTCTTATTATTTACACAGAAGAAAAATAAGACTTTGATCGTCAGTAATTCAGTTGCTTTCTGGGACACAATAAAGGTATTACTAAATGTAATGTAATGTTCTGGAACAAAGATGGAAAGATGTTTAGATACAGATTTTAGGGAAATAGTTAATGATCTTAAACTTAATTACTGAAAGCATCATGATGAGAATACATAAAAGGCTTGAAATGTAGCCAAAGCATTTCCCAAAGAACATTAAAAAATGATTGTTGTTTACTAATCACAGACTATGCAGATGTAGAGCTGAGGGGAAAATACACTTCAAGACAAATATGTCAATTGTGCAAACCACCTCTGGGAGCTCATTCAGGTTCAGGGCCAGACTTGAAATAGAATTCAAACTAAGTTTTATTTTTTAAAAACTACACAAAGGTTCACTCTTCCCTAATGAGGAATGCAGATCATCAAAGATGCTCCCCAAATTATATCAGGTCAGTAGCTTTCATAAATTAAAAATGCATCCAAATGAGAGCCCTGATCCTTCAACATGAGTAACTGTAACTGATGTGAGCAATTGTGCCACAAGGGGATTGCTCGTGTGTAAATGCTTGGAAGATTGGGACTACATTTAAAGCTATTTTACATGAAATTTACAAGTTATAACTGGGGGGAGGGGGAAATCAGTGACAGCAGCAATACCTATACTATAATTTAGACGGGGTGAGGATTATCTTCTTAAGCTTGTAGTTGGAAGCTGGGTTCAACGTGACAGAAAAAAGTATTATACATCTCTGTAATCTTGCATCTTCCGTCAAAAAATGAGTGGCAGCCAAGACTTTTCATTGGGTAGAATGATTTTATGGTGGTTCATTTTCATCCCATTATTTTGGCTCTAAACTTCCTGGAAATATTGTTAATTTCTGACAATCATGTTCTTTTGTGTGGTTTCATAGGAGAAGGGATGAGAAGAGATGTAGAGATAAGCTGAATGGCAGGAATGTCTGCATACTAACTTGTATTGAAGATACGCAACCAAATTAAAACAAGAATCAGATGGCCCATGTCATTAATATGAACAAATTTAAATTATTTCTTTTTTCAAAAGAGTACTGCAATGTTCTATAACAACCTGGTTAATTTGTAGGTGGAGATAAGTCCTTGGTAATAAAATGTTGTTAGTGTTTTATGGCTTTCAGTTTGCCAGGGCATCATCAGTTCACGACCACAAGGATATGGGCAATTAATTACATTATGAATGTCACCTGACTGAATAATAATTTACAAAAAACAGCAGTGATTTAACAGAACAAAATGTCTGTATAATTTCTATTAAAACCAGCAACAATTAATGTGCTTTTTTCCCTCTGTTATGTTAGACAACATGTTGAACCATTTGCATTCCTCATGTAAGTGTGATAGTAGACATTGTTAAAACCTTTATTTACGTTTTATTTTTAGAATTATATTTCCTTTTCAGAAATGCACATTTTGTGCTGGCAATTTATATTTATTAAATAACAGTTCTTTGCAATTATGAATGAAAAAAATAATTAATAGAATGTTAAAAGTGCACAACTATGCACTCAGCATGAGCCAAACGTGTCATTGATTGTATATCCTTAAATCTGTCCCATTGTGCATTTACCTTATCATCATTATTATTATTATTATTATTATTTTATTTATTATTTGTATTATCGGTAGCAATAGTCTTTATTTACCTTATCACAAAATGGTATCAATTAATACATTATAACATCTTTCCGTAACTTTTATCATATTGCATGCTAAGACTGCATGATGTATATTGCATGATTTCTGAAGCTTGTATATTTACAGTAGACATTATTAAAATTAAAATAGGGTATCTTCATGACTTTGACTTCTGACATGTTAAGCTCTCTTCTTTGAGTAAATAAGGTGGAGAGTAAATAAAGATAGAAGAGGTGATTGCAGTATATATTCTAGTACAAAGGTTTTAAAAAAACTAGCCCACAGCAGGCCCTGTTGATAAATTTGTGTTGTCTGTTTGGAATGCTCAGATTGTGTAGAATTTATAAGTGCATTTTCAAACTTAGGCCTGATATACACTACAGAGTTAGGCCATCATGAGCTATAGAACTGTCTTCACTTAAATATGGATCTTGCTGACATAAGTGCCATTCTATGACAATTTAGTAATGTTACCTCCTCACACTGTGTAGAGTCATCTCAGTGTAATTAGATCAATATAGTATCAGTGTAGACACTCAACAAGCCATCCAACAATGCCTCACATTGACAGTACAATCAATATAAGCGTTCCTTCTGAGGACACTCACTGCCGATGGAAGGAGCCAAATGTGCGCACACACAAGCAATTTGATAAATGCAGAGGCTCTATGCTTATATAACATGGATGGATGTAATTTTGTCCTGTAGACATGGTCTCTGAGTTAGCATTCCAAATGTGACGCTAAGGTAACCAGTATAGTTTTGTTTTCCTGAATCTTCAGAGAGCCTGGACTTTGGTTGTGGGAGGTGTGAATTCTCCTGCTCCCTGTTTATCATGTTGAAGTGTTGACCATAAAGCCTAATAATGATATTTGCATATGATCATGAATTATTTAATTGCTGGTTATTTTACTAGATGAGATGAGAAGTTGGGTTAGAATAAAGCCCACTGAGTGGACTGGGAGTTGATGTGTGAAAGAAAATGCAGAGGGAATACAGGAGGTGAGTCAAAGGCATCATGAGTAAGGGAGGTAGAGGAAGGAGAATAAAGAAGGGGGAGAAATGGAGTACAGAAATAGAAGATGGGTGAGACTGTTTTCCTGCTGAATGATATTGAATGCTATTTAAATAATACTGATAACTAAAAATTCAGTTACATACAGGTTCTATCTGTTACAGGCAGTCCCCGGGTTACGTACAAGATAGGGACTGTAGGCTTGTTCTTAAGTTGAATTTGTATGTAAGTCGGAACTGGTACATATTTTGGGGGGGAACAGGGAGCTGGAGTTAGGTGGAAAAGATCCTGATTCTCATACAACTTCCTTATTCTAAGAAAAACACATACTGTTTTGATATGAAGGTTTTTTTGGTTGATATTTTAATTAAAAATTGATCATAAGTTTCAGTGTTTCATGCTATATCCAAATCTTCCTTTTGGGGTACCTGAAAGATCCCAGTTATTCATTTAATAGTCAGAATCTTTGTTTTTTATAACTAAAAAAAGTTTATTCAATGCATATTACTGTTCCAAATAGAATTTGCTACAGATGGTTCAGTGAAATGGGTATTAAGTGTAATCAATAGTCATTGGAGAGCACAGTGAAATATTGATACAATCAAAGCTGTTGTTGTATTCTGCTGAGCAGAAAATGGAAATCCTTTCCTGTGAAGTGTGTGTGTGAATTTATCTACAGGATTAATTTTAAAGAAAAATTCTGGGTTGGGAACAGGAGTTTAGCCACAGGTGGGTCCTCATTGTCCACTCATCCACTTTGCAACCAGACCCATCCCCTCGGGGCTTACCCTGCTCCGCTCCAGCCAGGGAGTGGGTTTGGGGCTTATCCCCTCTTCCCTTCTGTCCTGCTCCTCCCCATTCTTGCCCACCCACACCACTGGGTAATTTTTCAGCTTCACCTCTGCCAAGCTGGAAGGGACTTGTTAATTTCATGTGACGCTAACAAGGTACTTGCAGCTCTAGTGCTGAAGAGGGAAAGAGCTGTTGCTCCCAAGGTGGGGACTGTAACACAATGGGTCTCACTGCCTGCTGCTCCTGCTGTTCCCTAGGAAATTAATTTTTCCGCTCTGGAGTGCCCCCTTTTGGCTGGTGTCTTGTTCCCTCCAGCAGACCCGCGTCCTCCGCGGTGAGAAAAGCTGCTCCGCGTCTCCCTGGTCTGCTGGGGGGGGGGCTAGCTCCGCGTCTCCCTGGTCTGCTGGGGGGAAGCGCCCCCCGGGCCGCGCCGCTGGAGGCGGCGACAGTGGGGGAGGCACCCCGCACTAGCTGCGCCCCCCTGCCCCCCGTTTATAACTAGGGGTCCAACGTAAGTCGGATTGATGTAACCCGGGGACTGCCTGAACTGACCTTCGTGCAAACTTTCCACTGGCATCTATAGGAGATCTGCTGTGGGGCGATATTATTATATGTCCTAGATTGATTCTTTGCTCCACATAATATAATTAAAAATATAACTCTGCCTTCTACAAAAATGAATTGGCCCCTCTGCACAAGTTTTCTAGGAGAAATTGTTTTAAGTTGTTTTATGTAAATTGGGTGTTCAGTTTAACCAATACATAAGCAGAAGCAAAAGGAGCTAGAGAGGCATAATAGGCTACCAGCAGAGGGCCAAAATATTTACTGTGTTTTTGTTATTGTGGGAATGTATTCATTATATTTTAGGCAATGCAGACCTTGAAGGCTGTGCAACAGATGGTGGTGCTTTGGACTGTCACATGAGAAAAGCAATTTCCAGAGATAGAGCTACCGAGAACAGATTAATAAAGAATGTATAAAGTCAGAAGGGGAAGAATACAGTACATGGAGAGAAAAGGTGAGGGAATTTAACACTGAAATCTCCAGTTTTAGACATCATGGATCTCCTCTCTCTCTCCCTTTCCTGCTTATGGAAATAAATGCAAAGTGACAGAAGGTTGTTTAACTACAATCTGTAGATCAGTATTAAATGGGAAAACATTTTTAGAGGTTTTGTACATTATTATTATTATGGATACCAGGACATCACTAATCTCATGTTAAGCCATTAATCCTAAATTTTATTTTATTTTATACAGTTTTATCACTACCCCATTGTGGTATATTTATTTCTTGGTACTAAGAATATAAACAGTGTCTAGTACAGCTTTTATGACAAACATTGTGCATTGAGGATCAAAATGGAAAGATATTATGCTGCTTGTTTCACTCAATAAGAGAATGGTGTATGTGTTCACATATCAGTTACATTTACTCCGTAGTCCCTGCTGGCATTTCAGGATCTTTCAGGATGATGTAGCATAATGTGAGCAATGTTTCTAGCCTTAGTCTCATCCTTATAGGTTTGGCTAAGTCCTCCTTCTTCATTCCAGTCTGTCTTGAAGCAGTTCCTTGAAAACTCAGCCATTCAAATCCTTTTGGATGACAGACTTCTGGTTTTGGGCCTTTCAATCCTTCTTTACCCTCCACTTCTAAATTTAAACACCCTGTTTCCTGTATAAAGATAGCATGTTGTGAGTTATTCCTGCCAGTTTAAAGGTCAGGTTTGATAATGGTATCAGGATTATTGGTTATGATGGAGCCTTCTACCAAATGGGCATATGTGGATAGTATGCTCTGTATGTTTGCTTAATTGTTTAACAGTTACATCTCTTAAACTTTTTTCAGTTCTCAGTGTTTCCTGGATCATGGCTCCAGTGGTAATTTAGAGCCGGGAGCTATTGACTGTATTCCACCCAGTCTTCCCAGACCAACTATGTTAAAGAATTAAGGGTGGGATAGTAAATCACACAATGAATGAAAACCCCAGCATAGGAAAGGGAAAGGTGAAGGATTGCAAAAATCTTGTGGAGAGCAAAAGATGTGGGATTAAGGAATGATCTAGAAAAAGTTATTACAGGTTGAAACTCTAAATCGAGACTCTCAGGTCTGGCAACATATGTGGTCCGGATGTCTCAGAACCAGAGAGTCCCAGAGCTAGCACCTGGGAGCCTTGTGTTTTGGCAGGGCAGCAGGACCCTGGTGTGTAATGGTGGATCTTCCCAGCAGGGCAGTGTGAGCCCCAAGCACAGTCGTGGGGCTGCCCAGTAAGACAGTGGAAGCTCAGAGCGTGGAGGCAGTGGGACTTCCTGGTGTAGCAGTGAGAGCCTGGTGCAGCTGCAGGAGCCTGGCGCACAGAGGTGGTGGGGCTGCCCGGCAGGGAAGTGGGGACTGATAGGCTAGCAGGGGCCAGAAAGATGGGAGAACCAGCTGGGAGGCTGGTAGTTGGGCCAGATAGTGGGTGCTGTTGGCAGGGGAGCCAGAAATGACTTCCCCTGGTCCAGCAAAATCCTCATCTGGGACTGGTCAGGTCCTAGCCTCAGGTGTGTGTAAATTAGTTAAACAAAAACATGCTGGGTCTATAAAGTGTATTGGGGTATGGAACAGATGTAAAATAAAATACAGGTTTTTATACTTTGCTTATCATTCTCTAATAATACAAATATAGTCACTTACTCACTTTGAGTATTTTACTTTGCCTGAAATGTAATTGTTATTAAGAGGACCCTCTAGCACAGTGTTTCTGAAACTGTGTTCTGTGGCACACTGGTGTGCCACAAAGCAGTCAGAGGTGTGCTGCAGAGAACAACAGAGTTAAAAAATGGCCACCCTTAAAGGGGCAGGTGACCTTTTTTGGGGGGGAGGAGGGGTGTCAATAACTTTCCTCTGAGCCTTTTTTTTTTTTTTTGCTTAATAACTTCTCTCCAATGTGCCCCTGGTCCCCCCCCCCTTTTTTTTTGCTCAACAAGAAAATCTTTGGTGTTCCTCATTAAAAAAAATTAGTTTGGCGTTTCTTGGTCTTAAAAAGTTTAAGAAACACTGCTATCCCATGTTTAGTTGCTGACATGTCTCTGTTCCATAACCCAATACACTTTATATACCCAGTATGTTTTTTTTAACTAATTGACACACGCCTGAGGCTAGAACCTGAATGACCTCTACTAGGTCCAGTAACTTGAATGAAAAGGTATTTTCACTATCCTTGCCTTGGAAAAGCCAATCCACATTTTCTCTCTTTTGTATTATATTTGTCAGGCTTTCTCGCACCAGACTGTACAGGCTGAAAATAAAGTGTGAGATTTCCCTTCCACAGGTGACAATTAGTGTGATATTGGGGAAATGCCCAACTTCCTAACTTGAATTCACAATATTTTTTTCCTTCTCTTTTCCTCCCCATCCCCTCTCTTTCTCTGCTATTTATTTGTACCCTGGACCCCTTACTCCATTCATCTGAAGAAGTGGGTTTTGCCCACAAAAGCTCAAGATACCATCTACATTTTTGATAGATTTTAAGGTGCTGCAGAACTATTTGTAGTTTAAGTTTTTTCAGTTAGGATATGTCTACACTGCAGCGTTATTTCAAAATATCTAATTTTGAAATAGTTAATTCGAAATAGCTTATTTCGAAATAACGCCTCTACGCACAAAATGCATTTCGAATTAGCATTTTGCTATTTCAGAATAGCACGTCCACACTCAATGGACGTTGAATCGCATTTAAGGCTGGTTGGAACCAGTTCCAGCAGGGCATCAAGTCAGGAGTTACTTTGGTGATTCTCTTGGATGCGTTGCTGCAAGCCTGGCTGCACTTTCTGCAGGCTGCCATCCAGGAGGTACGTCGTGGGGCTGTCAGTATCCAGGAGGCTCTGTGGGAGAGCTTCCACCCTGAGGAGCACTAAGAGTCTCCCTGGTCTGTCCCACTGGGGACTTGTGCCTCCCTCACATCCTTCCACACATCCTTCCTCCACACTTGTCCTCCCTCACATCCTTCCACCTCCCTCTCTCTAACCCCCCCTTCCTGATGTAAAATAAAATACATGGATTTTCATGAACACAAACTCTCTTTATTTAACAAAACTGGAGGGGGGGGAATGAAACTCTGGTGAGACTGGCGAAAGGAGGCGGGAGAGGGGAGGAGAGAGGGTGGGAGAGGGGAATCTAGGAGGAGGGAGCTGGAAGGGAGAAGCAAGGGGAAGGAGGAGGAGGGGAAGCTCAGGGTTGGGGGTCTCACCGGGCCAACTGTCTCCCAGCACCGGAGGTGTGGGGGCGTCGGCATCCCTGGGGGGCGGTGGAGAGGGAGTGGAGGATGTGGAGGGAGAATCGGGCGGGAGAGAAGGAGTGGGAGAAGGAGCAGTAGCTGGGGAGGCAGCAGGCACTGGAGTGGCAGGAGGCAGCAAGCTCTGCACCAGGATCTTCAGGTGCTGGAAAATGGCACTGCCCTGGACAAACTGCTCCCACCGGAGATGCAGATCTTCTTGCACCCAGTACTTCAGGGTGCAGTGCAGGGCTCGCAGTGCCCCCAGGTGCTGCTGTTGGTACCCCGCCACTGCACGGGTGGTCCTGCGGAGCCCTCGGGTGCAGGAGCACGTCCCGGGCAGGGTGGTGCGCCCTGCACGCGCAGCTGGTGCGGCTGTGGAGAAACAAGAAAATTGGTCAGTTACCTCTGGGAACACAGTGGGTGAGGCCCAGCCCCCCTCTGCAAGGTGAGGATGACCATTCCCTGCACCATCAGAGCTGATGTGCTTGCACAGAGGCCATGTTTGGAATGTCCTGCTATCACTGCTAGTGGGAGCTGCCTCAAGACCACAGCGATGCCCCTGTGGTGTATATAGTGTGGGTTGGGGGCAGGGGAAAGATGTCCCCTGACTCTGTGTAGAGTGGCCTCGTGGAAGGAGGGCGTCCTGTTGTGTCCCACCTCAGAGTCAGGAGAATCTCGTGCCTCCTCACACGTGTGTGGCTAATAGGGTAAGGCCTCTGTGTGGCAGCAAGCTGGGACCACATGCCCAGTGGTGCATGGCACATGCTCGCACATGCACAGGTTGCTGCATGATCCGTGGATAGCAAGATCCAGACACACAGTCCCTGGTTTCCGTCCCCCCCTCCCATAAGGGAACAGTGATGGCACTCACATGTTTTGCCTCCCTGGCCTGAGATGACACTGATGACAGGACCGCTGGGGCAGCTTGGGGGTTGGCTCATCTGGGTGGTGATGATGGCCTCCTCTGGCTCCTGGCTCTCCTCCTCCTCCTCCTCCTCCTCCTGGATGCCCTGGTCAGGGCCCTCTGCCCCAAGGCTGATGACCACCTGGGGGGCACGGACCATCCTGCCCCCCAGGATGTGGTTCAGAGCGTCAAAATAGGGACAGGTGTGTGGGTCTGCTCTTGGTTGGGAGCTGCCCCCTGTGGCCCTGGCATATGCCTGCTGAAGCTCCTTTATTTTCATCCGCACCTGCTCCTGGGTGCGGATGTGGCGTTTGCTGGCCATGCTGGCAGCTATCCTGCCATAGACGGCCGCGTTCCTCTGACTAGTGTTGGTGCTTGGTTCGATAAAATGGCAGGAGTCCCAGAGGCTTAAGGCCAAATACCCAGTGAAAATACAGAATGATGGCAAGACAACAAGTTTTGCTAAAGAAGGAGTGATTTATTAAGCTGAACAACTTCCTAATATTTACCTAACATTTACCTAATATAATGAACAACTACCTAATATTTACCATACAACAACTTTTAAACCCTACCTAAGTTACAGCTAAGTCAAATATATACACACTTAAAAAAAACCTGTTTCTTTAACACTGACAATAGCAAGGGTAAAAGTTACCACAGAGCAATATATTTTCTAACCTGTCTCTCTTAAACAACTTAACAACAGTGGGGGTAAATTAAATACTTACAAACTCAGCAACAACAACACAAAGACACACAAGGAAACGGAGCATGCTCGAGATTTGTGCACCCCTTTTTAGATTCAGTGGATGGGAGGTGGCCTTTGGGTGATCAGTCCTAAGCCAGACTCAGATTCTGTCTTCCAATATCCGGGAGTCCTCCCCGAGCTAAGGGCAGAGAGGTTTTTATGTTCTTGCCTATTACCATATTTGGTGGTGTTAGTGCTCTGGGAGTGGCCTGGGTGTGGTGTGAGGCCCATATATGGTGTTGAGTGCTGGACTCTGACAAGCTCCATTTTATTGGTAGATAAGCCTTGTTGCTATCCATGTGACGTGGTGAGGTTGCTGAGGTAGATCTCAGCTATACGCGCAAGGTCTGGCCAAGAGAACCCATACTTGACAACTAGTGTGGAGATCATGGACCTTGTGGGCATCCCCCCAAACCTGAATAAGGTCCATGACCTCTGCCCTGAACCAGGAAGGCGCCCGCCTTTTCTGGTCCCTGGCAGGCTCCTGGGAGCTGGGGGAACTGGTCCTGGGGAGCGGTGGAGGGCTGGCTGTTGGAGGCTTGCTGGCTCATGTTTTGGGGCCCACTGGGTTAGGGCAGTGACTGCTGGGAAGCCTGGAGCTGGCACAGGCACTGTGGCCAGATTTTACGCCTTTAAGGGCTCCGGTGATGGGGGAGGGAGAGGAGTTTTCCTGGTTGTGCCCAGAGTGGCCACCAGGGCACCCTGGGAAGGGCTGGAGGCCCCCATAATTGGAAATAATCATCAACACAGTGCTTATTTCGGAATTGGTGCTATTCCTCATGGAATGAGGTTTGCCAATTTTAAAATAAGCCCTCCACTATTTCAATTTAATTTCGAAATAGCAGTTTGGCTGTGTAGATACTAGGAAAGTTATTTTGAAATAACGGCTGTTATTTTGAAATAACTTTTCTCTGTAGACTTACCCTGAGGGTATGTCTAGACTACATGGCTCTGTCTACTTAGCCATGTATATGAGTTTAGTAGATATAGGAAAATGAAGCGGCGATTTAAATAATCGCCCCTTCATTTACATCAAAATGGCCGCCGCACTGTGCCAATCAGCTATTTAGCAGCATAGCGGGGCAGTCTGGACAATCCGTGGTCGACAACGGAAACCTTTGTCAGCCGCTCCAGTAAAGCTCATTGCACGAGGCATAACAGAGCGGTCGACAAAGGCTTCCGTTGTCGACCGCGGAGCATCCAGACTGCCCCGCTGTGCCTTCAAATAGCTGATCAGCACAGCGCGGTGGCCATTTTTATGTAAATGAAGCAGCAATTTTTTAAATCGCCGCTTCATTTTCCTATGTCTAGTAAACTCATCTGTTGACGGAGCCATGTAGTCTAGACATACCCTTACAGACTAACACAGCTATCCCTCGCAACTTCCCAGCGATCGTAAATAGCAGAAGGATGAAATCAGAGTTTTGGATAACAGATTATGGAATTGTTATTAGTATTTTTTTTTTTTGCCACTCAGACATTTAGGGGAAATGTTAGCTTTCATTTGCCACTAAATAAGAAGAAATATGTTTATTTCTTCTTTCACATTTGTGTCTTCCTATTCCTGTGAGAATTTCAAAGTGGTACTTTTTAACTGGCTATACCAGAATATTTGTAAATTAGTGCCCTTGCACTTGTGCCAGCAGAGTTGTGGTTTTTTATTGAACAAACATCAGAATAGTAATATTGATCCTCTTATGACAGGGCTATAGAAGAAACACTAGATGTTCATAGTTTACTCAATAAAGGGCAGTGTGGACAACTTTTTAGTGGAGCAACATTTTTATTTATTTAAATATTTTACAAGATAAAATTTCTCTTCATCTACACTCTATTGAAAACTCCACTAAGTACCTGTCTGCATCTTTTGGTGCCTAAATACATACTAAAATCTGGCTCCTAAATATCAGGAACTACAGAGTAAATACCAGCTCAATTCACTTACCTTAGCCATTGGATTGCAGTGGACTCAGTCACTATCTATTTGGGATGGATGGCTAACATATGATAGGATAATTTTAGGATCTCATTTAGAATCTTTGTTTTAAATTATTCATTGCTATAATGATAAATGTAAATGTATCATTTGTATTTGTGTCTAATTTACTCTGTAGTGCCTAAAATTGTTTCTTAAAAGTTTTCTTAGAAATAAGTATTTATAATAATGATTATATTGCATACCACAAATACCTTAAATCTGTCCTTAAATCTGGAAGACTATTTTACAGATTACAAATGCATACAAGGAAAAGAGTTTATAAAGAGCACGTTGCAATAGCAAATTTCTAACAGTGATAATCATGGACCTAGACTAGTCCTCTGCACTCAAAACAGGACTAAGTATTTTCTAGAGCATCTCTGACAGGTGTTTATGTAACCTGCTCTTAAGAATGTCCACAACAGGGCTGAGCAAAATATAGTCCGGGGACTGAATCTGGCTTGCCAGTCCACTGGATCCAGCCTCGTGCATCACATAGCTGCTGCTGTTTAAAGCACAGTTGTGCAGTTCTCTGCTCTGCAGGGAGGGGGATGCTTTGAGTGATCTCCCAGCCCAATCCTCAGCTCCTATGTTAATTAAATTGCACTGTTGGTAGCATGACAATGTTGAATATTAAGGAGGAAAAAGTGCAATACACACACTTCAAGCCGTACTCCAAACACACACATGTTGCTTGATAAGGGGGAGTTGAGGCACTTGCTATCCCGGCTGCGCCTTTGCTTTGAAATATAGCATGAGGTCACGGGGGTTCTTGCTATATTTGAAAGGCAGAGGTGCAGCAGTCAGGACCCAACACAAGCAGGGATTGGTTCAGTCCCTGCTCGTGCTGTTTCCCCGCTGTGCCTCCGCCTCCCCTTACAGAGATGGTGCTGGGGGGAAGTAACTTTTAAGACGGCTCCCCCCAGCACCAGCTCCTGCTCGCCAGCTCCCCTCTGCCTCTCTCTGAGAGAGGCAGCAAGGGGGCAGGGGAAGCGACTTGTCGAGTCACTACCTGATAAGCAAATACTTATAGGGTAGTCAACTAATTGCTTACATCCTTACTGTTTACCCCTTTCTCCAGATCATTATAAATAGGTTGAATAGGATTGGTCCCTGGGGGACACCACTAGTTACTTCTCTCCATTCTGAAAACTTACCATTTATTCTTACCCTTTGTTTCCTGTCTTTTAACCAGTTATCAATCCATGAGAGGATCTTCTCTCTTATCCCATGACAACTTACTTTACTTAAGAGCCTCATCAAAAGCTTTCTGGAAATCTAAGAATACTATATCCAATGGATGAAAATGACTTTTAATCAATTTTATACACTTCTCTGGACTTTCTCCAATTTTTCCACTTCTTTCCTGTAATATGGCACCTAGAACTGGACTTAGTTCTCCAGTTGAGGCCTGATCAGTGAAGAGTAGAGTGGAAGAATTACTTTCATGTATTGCTTACAACATTCCTGCTAATAGATCCCAGAATGATGTTTGCAGTTTTTGTCACAGTGTTACACTGTTCACTTCTGTTTAGTGTGTGACCCACTATGACTTTCAGATCCCTTCTGCAGTACTCCTTCCTAGACAGTCATTGCCCATTTTGCATTTGTGTAACTGATTGTTATCTTTTCTATGGAGTGCTTTGCATTTGTCCTTATTAAATTTCATCCTGTTTACTTCAAACCATTTATCCAGTTTGTCCAGATCATTTTAAATTTTAATGGTATCCTCTTAAGCACTTGCAAACCCACCCAACTTGTTATTGTCCATAAACTTTGTGTGCGCTCTCTACACCATTATCTAAATCACTGATGAAGATATCGAAGAGAATCAGACCCAGAACAAGTGATGCACCCACCTTATAGCAGCCTCAGGTATGTTGTATTTCCCTGATAATACACAACTCTTGTATTGTAGCCTTCATTAATAGTTCTTAGAGACTTTTCAAAGAGAAAGTAAACAGTTATCCCGTGTTATACATATGAGAAAACTGAGGCACGGAGAAAGGACATGATTGCCCATGGTCACAGAGTAGAGTGTAGGGTAATCTCCTCTCCAATCCATTTCCCTCATCGCTGGACCATACTACCTCACTGGACCAACGGTATTCTTAGTTTCATCATTCATTCATACAGAATGGCATATGTTTCAAATGTGGTTACTGTGTCATGAAAAGTTGTATGAAACAAAGGACATAAAAGGAGGTTGGGTCTTCATTCATTTTTCCTAGGAGTCAAAATTCAGAAAGCGGTACCACTTCTTGCTTATTCTCTCTCTATTCCTAGGCTAGTCAGACGTGATAATTGGAAATCCCCAGAGAGATATTGCTATTTCACTGAATTATCTACATGTCTAGAAGAAAGCTGCATGAACCATCTTTGTCCAACTCAAATCAGTGAGTGATAGTGGATTTGGAGTCCTGTAGGAAGATTTCACCAGACACTGACTGGTCAGATTAAACCTAGAGAAAGTGACAAATTCATAATTCCAGCTCCTATAAACAACTGCACTCAAAGCAATTTAATCTGCGACTGAAATCATTTTTCATGGTACCCATGAACTACAGGCTAAATAGTGACTTCTGCTGTCAGCGTGCTAGACAGACAGACATGCACCTGTGCACTCCTATTATAAGCAGATTTTGAAGAGAGCAGCTCTGCGTAGGATGACAAGAGAAAAGGGGAGGATATTAATGACAGAGTAATGGATACCTGTGAAGCATACTGCAATCAAGATAAGCAGCTAGCTCTCATATTCTCCATCGCTGCTATCCTTCAGCTTGATGAGCTCTGGGAAAGCTCTGGACATTTTTTCTGAAGTGAGTCCGTTAAATACAATAATTATATTCTTTCAAAAAGTGAAAGTGACACATGTTCAACACTGATGGGATTTTTTTCCTCCTCCCTATCACAACAATAGATTTGGGCTGATTTCCTATTCAGAGTCAATCAGTGAGGGGGAAGAGGGAGGAATACTAGCAAGATGCCCTGGCTGACCTTCAAAAGAATTATTTTTTCTCTCCCTCCTGTTTTTTTCTTTATTACAAGGGGAGCTACACAGGCTTTCTATTTAAAAGCAGGTGCATAACTGAGTGGTCTACTATCAAGATATAATTGATTCAGAACAACAGTGTCCTTAATATGACAGCTGCTTTTGTTGTCTTGCCCTTTTGTATGTATGAATAGGAAAATTACTATTACTACCCATTCATGTCAGAAAAATATTCAATAAATATTTGCCAAGCAACATGTGTGTGTTTGGAGTATGGCTTGAAGTGTGTGTGTTGCACTTTTTCCTCCTTAATATTCAACATTGTCATGCTACCAAGGGTGCAACTTAATTAACATAGGCATTTTAATACCGTTTCTGGCACTAACTGTATGCAAATAATGTATATCCGTTGAATTGTATTTTAGTGATTTTAGGTTCAAAACATTTTTCCAAGGAGTATAATTTGTAATCAAATCAAGTCTTGCTGATTTAAAAAATGCTTTCTAAGACACAAAAATTTAAGTCACAGGTACAGGGAATAAACTTGCTGTCACTTTTATGCAAATGTTTATCACCCAGCACAAGGCTCTGAGATTAAAATTGAAATGCCAGTAGACTGAGACAGTAATGCCTGCCAAATTATCAGAGGTGAACACAACTAACAAACCACAACTGTTTGCTAAAATGAGAGCATCATACTTGTAAAACATTGTGCAATTATATAGTTGGAGAAAATGCATATTGGTTTCATTGTAGATATTTATGAAAGCTTCTAGATATAAAAGAAGAATGCTTCTCTTAAGGACAGGTTTTCCCATAAAGTTTGCTATGCTTGTCATTATACTGTATTGCAGAGGTCAGAAAAACAGGATGTATAAAATATTTCTTATATACTTAACGGTTTTGTCAATAATGCCCGAGAGGCAAGGCTTTGTGAAGGGGACAAGCCCAAGCTGTAATATCAGTGCTGAGCGAATAATTTACTTGATGAATTTAGCCTGTTGTAATCAGCTCCGCTTCCCACCTCGCCCATTGGCCAGGAACAGCAATCCATGGCCAATGGGAGCTGCGAGTATCCATACCTGTGGAGGCTCAGCAGTAAACAATGTGTCTGGCAGCACACCAAGCCTAACCCTGGTGAACCGCATCTGGCCTTCAGGCCACTAATTGCATAGAGAGTGATTAGAGTAAAAAATGAAGCCCAAGTTACGGGTCTGAGTGTCAGACAGAATCATAGAACACTAGAACTAGAAGAGACCTCACGACAGACACTGTACCGTTTAGACCATCCCTGATAGATTTCAATCTAACCTGCTTTTAAATATCTCCAGAGATGGAGATTCCAAAACCTCTCTAGGCAACTTATTTCAGTGTTTAACCACCCTGACAGTTAGGAAGTTTTTCCTAATGTCCAACCTAAACCTCCCTTGCTGCAATTTAACCCCATTGCTTCTTGTCCTATTCTGAGGCCAAGGACAATTTTTCTCCCTCCTTCTTGTGACACCCTCTTAGATACCTGAAAACCGCTATCGTGTTCCCTCTCAGTTTTCTCCTTTCCAAACTAAACAAACTCAGTTCTTTCAGTCTTCCTTCGTAGGTCATGTTCTCTGGACCTTTAATCATTCTTGTTGCTCTTCTCTGGACCTTCTCCAATTTCTCCACATCTTTCTTGAAATGTGGTGCCCAGGTAGAATGATAATGTTATCCACAATGATCAAGAAAGGAGGTGGAGATGGAGGGAGAGCTAAGGTTGGGGCAAATATCACCAGAAATGCAGGAGGAAGAAGATACAGGTGTTGCACCTAGATTTGTGCTTGCTGGAGGAGCAGGAGCTTGGGATGGAGTGATGAAGGAAGCATGAGTAGGAAGAACTGGTGGGAACTGGGTACGGTGGAGGAAGGAGAAATGGTTCCAGTGGGAGAAAGAAAGGAGGATGGAAGGAGTAAAAGTGATGCTGTAATGCAGACGAGGGGTGGGGTGAGAATTGTTGGTGAGTGATACAAAAATAAGTTTACCAAATAAGAAAACAAAACAGGCAAGGACTGAAAGTATACTCTGGGCACTAGTGCTGGATCCAAGCTAAACTGGGAAGTGCCTCCTGTATGTATATGAATTATGGTTAATAATTCTCCTTCTTACCCTTTCCAAGGTAGGTCTGTTGAGTCGCTGGATCAGTTTCCAGGCTTGTTACTTCAAGGTTGGGATTGGAGGTTGGACTCGATGACCTCCTGAGATCTCTTCTAACCCTATGATTCTATGAATGCTTACTCCATATCCACCCATTTCTACACACAGTCAATATGCTATTTTCTTGGACATCCTCTTATTCTCCTCCTGCAAACTCTGGTCTCGGAGGCCTCCCTAACAGGATTCCCTTTATCCATCCTTCCTCTCTTGCAGCTTTTCTCTGGTACCACAGAACTTGTCTCATACCTGAGGACATCATTCCTCCTCATTGTCCCCAGACATCTCATTTCAATGGCTCCAGGTCCTCTCAAATGCCTTTCTTTAGTCACCCATCTCTCTCTTCCATGCCAAAGAGCTGGGCTTACCATGATTTTTAGCCTGGGCATCAGTTCATCATAAATGACTCTGCTTATCTTGTGCCAGACTTTCCTCATGCTCTGCAGCCTTACTTGTTCTTCTCTTTCAATTTCTCTATTTGCTGCTAGCCAGCCCCCTAGATGCCTAAACCTAAAAATCCAATTTGTTAACAATTAGCCAAGGATGTAAAATTCTGATTAATCAGTTAATTGGCTAAGCGTTAGTTTAACCTAGTGTTTAGTGGGGCCAACCTGATGTTTAACTGGTTAACCTAGTGTTTAGCTAGTTAACTGACCCCAGCAGCAGGCTCCCATGGCAAGACACTTCCACCCCAGTCCAGAGGGGGCTGCTGCAACCATCAACGGCAGGATGTTACTGGCCCCAGGGCTGGGGCTGCTGTTGGCCCTGGGCAGTGGTTTTCTTGAGTTTCCTTGATTTTTTTAGCCCAGCTCTGTCCATGGAAGAGTGTCCATAATAAAGCACTATTCCCTTGGACTGTATTTAAATAGATTTGCCATCTTGCTGTGATTAGCACGAGTTGGCACATTCTACAGAGTTTTATTGGACAAAATGTCCAGATTAATTCTTTGTTCAGTAGGTACTCTTTACTCTTCACTTAAAAGGGGAATTTATTAAACTGATAATTGACAAACCGATCCGTTCACTTCCTATATTTTTGTTTTGCAGTCTTCTGTAACATGGAGGCCCATTCCTGCAAACACTGACCCTGAGTGAAGCACTCACTGGCATGAGCCATCGAGTGACTCCAAGGAGTAGGGGATTTGCTTGGTATTAAAGGTGTTCCTCTACTTCATAGATCCTTACTTGGCAGTTTATTCAAGTAATAAACCTCACTGCTGTCACTACACTCCTACTATATCAAGGAATACTTCGGTAACAGGAACTATTTTTTCTTTGCATCTTTAAAAGCAATTATTGTCCACAAAGCTGTGATAAAATGGTGCACATAAAGATGGCCTGAGGTTGCTTTTGCTTTGGTGAAAGTAAGGCAGAGCACCTCTAGTAAAAAGGAACTGGCTGGCACTGGGGTGCCCTGCTGCAGGTGGAGGTGCACTCCCAGCTGGGTTCCTGATGACTTCCATAGCTTTTCTGCAGGATAGCACTAGCCGCGCTGCACTAAGCAACAGATATCAAGGTGACAGGTGAGAGGTGCTGGCTGGGGGCAAGTTGTAAGGAGAGACATGTGCCCTCCAGCCAGGCTTCTGGAGGGGCATCCATGTTCCAGTCTATCCTGCTGCCCCTCTCTCACTGCGCTGGCTGGATGCCTTGCCACACAGGCACGTGGTGTCCCTGTACTGTGCACTGCTGCAGCCCCTGGTAGGAAGAGGAAGGGAGTGGCAGGTGGCCAGCCCAAGGATCTTCTCATGTTGCCACCAGCCATTTGCCTTCAGATGCAGTGCCTCCACACAGCCTGCCCACAGCTCCCTTGGCAGGAACAGGAGCAGGGCAGGACAGGGACCCCTGCATCAGCCAGGTAACATGGACACAACCGGGACTGCCCCAGACCATCCACGAGCCCCCCCCACCACTTTACTCCCCCCGCACATCCCTACTCTCTGCCCTGAACCTCCCCCTCCCCCCCTCAACCACTTGCCCTGAACCCAGCGCACTCCACCTCACACTTAAATGTCTTAGAGTTATACTTTCACCCCTGTTTGCCATGAGACTTAAAATAAGGGAAAGACTGGATCCAGGTTCCATTGTATGTGAACTTCCAACGTTGTGCATGTGGGAAGGTTTGGTTTGATACTGCTAGATCAGAAGTGAGCTACAGTATACCAATTCCCATTAGTTTGTTTCAGAAGGCTGAAACAAAGAGAGACCAATGTGTCCATATTTGGTGTCCATGTTGGGCATTATTTGTCTTCAGATGTGTTCTCTGTTCTATCATGACTTAAAGTTTAATCTTTTCAGTCTGTATCACTGGTAGCTTTGTTCTCTCTCCTGTATTTGATGAAGGCTTTGTGACCTATAGTAGCAGAAGAAGCCATCATTTCTCATCTTCTCTACTCACAGTGATGTTTTTTAGAATATGCAGAACACAGTTGATTATTGGATTAAGCTGGAGTGTATGGTAACTAAATATTACAGTGATAGGCTCGTTACAGTCTGGACTATAGATACATTTGGATGCCGTCAGTCAAGTTTAGACCTAGACCATGTTTCAGAAATCTTTACATTCTGACTGTAACTTTAATTTATACAGAGCAGATGCTATATGACCTACTAAATATACTAACAATGGCAAAACACTTTCAAGTGCTCATTGTGGGCAAAATGAGAATGCGTGGAGAAACCTTTTTTAAAGAGGTAGGTTATTTCAGAAGTCGGCACAGGCTGCATTAATGACTGTATTTTGCATAGAAGTGTTACAGCTCTGTTCTTAAGAGCACAGAAAAGCAAAATGATCTCAAATTGTTATTGTATGGCCTCACATTTTCTCCCAGAAAAATAGGTGTACAAGTTTAAATTTGCTTGGTTAATAGATAACTAATTCCTCTTCACAATGTGTGAAGTTGAAAAAACTTGCAGTTGAAAGTCTGTTTCACAAATTGAACGAGACATGGTTTATGTTAGTTTTTGATAGATGACTGTGTTTTGGTGCAACTGTATGCGAAAATACTCTTCTATGTTTGGCTGTAGCAAAAAGCTATTGGGGCCACAATCTTGCATGCATTATCTCTATCTCTGCTTCCCAACAAACCAGAGGAAATAGTTCATAAAGAAAAGCTGAATTTTCCAGCTATATATATATTGTTAAAAAAAAACGTATAAATTTCTCTCCTTCTACAATGGAGTTGTTCCAGTAATGGAGGTTTATGTTTTACTATAAGAAATGGAAGCAGATCTGATAGAAGTGTGCACCATAAATGAGTGACGTCTGTTATACTAATAGATGATGGATGAATATGTTGGAGAAGATTGGATGCTTTTAGAGTAGTACAGCCTTATGGCAATGTAAAAGTTAATGTATTGGTATCGGCTCCAAGGGTCTAATATACAAAACTTTTGCACTAGCATTAAATTGATATTTGTGTTTAAAAAGCACTGAAGACAAATGTGCCTATATAATGGTAGAATGGTAAGGAGAAAGTAAAAGTGAAAAATGGTTGCAAAACATCAGTGACCCTTACAGTTTAAGCTCTTTGTAATATATTGCCTTTGTGGCTCAGCTATACTGTCAAGTGACTGAAATTGGTTATATAAGGGTGCAAAAACAGATGAATGGCAGCTCTGGGATGTAATCAATTCTTGGAGTGAAATTCTGGCCTCACTGAAGTGAATGGTAAAACTCCCCTTTGACTCGAGTGGGTTCAGATTTTCACCCCTAAAAACAATCATTTTAGAAAAGGTCTGCCTTCATAAGAAGATGCTAGTCATAATGTTGTCACCCCTTTTATCCCTAAACCTAATCACTGTCATGCCTCCCTTCTAAAAAAAGTGTTTTTTTTTTTTCATAAAAGGAAAATATCCCAGAGATTCCATGAAGTCCACCAGGGACTTCACTATTGCTATCACTTTTTATGTAGAAGGTGTTCAGATACAGTGATGATGGGCAGCCATGTAAAATCCTGAAATGCATGAAAAGTCATACTTGTATAGAACTGGAATAACTCTGACAAAATGAATACAGTTATACCGGTGAAAGTCAGATCAAAATTCAGCCCAGAATTTGAATACTGCAATTTTTGATTGTTACTTTTAAAACATCTATTTTTGTAACATACATTCTGAGTAAACAACACTGCCACTTCCTCAATTTTATATTGGTCTCTGATATTTTTAAATGTGCGTTTTAAGGATAAGGGCTCATTGAGCATTGGCAGGTTATGACTATAGCCCTACCAAATTTGTGGCCATGAAAAACATGTCACGGATCATGAAATCTGGTCTTTTGCATACTTTTACTCTCTATTGTACAGATTTCATGAGGAAAACCAGTATTGCTCAAACTTGCTGTTCCAACCCAAAATGGAGTTTTGGATGGGAGGTCACCAGGTAATCATAGGAGAGTCATGGTATTGCCACCCCTTACTTCTGTGCTACCTTCAGAGCTGGGAAACCAGAGAGTGATGCTTGTTGGTGAGGGCCCCAGTCTGAAGGCAGCAGCAGCACAGAAGTAAGGGTGGCAATACTACAGCTCTTTGACAATAACTTTGCAGCTCCCTCCAATCCCCCTTTGGGTTAGGACACCGGCAGTTACAACACTGAAATTTCAGACTTAAATACCTGAAGGCATGACATTTAATATTTTTAAAAATTCTATGTCCGTGAGATTGACCAAAATAGAGAGTGAATTCGGTAGGGCCAAAGTTATGACATTCTGCAGTGAAACCTAAATTTATGAGGGACTGTGTCTTCTCTGCCCTACCAGTTAGGATGCCACACAATGCTTTGCTGCTGTAGCTCTTATCTGGGCCACTCACAGACAGCAAGTAGGTAACACCCTGAATATGTTACAACTTGCCAGCTACACGTCAGTCACACTCAGGCTTCTACCAGCCTGGATTATCATTTGCAAGGTGACCTCAACACACTCCCAGTGTCAGATTTTCCCTCAGAATATGCATTCTGCTCTGTACAGCACACTTCTGTATGCAGTGCAGTAGGGCCAGGGTATTATAGGGACAGATGGGTGAGGTAATATCTCTAATTGGACTCACTTCTGTTGATGAGAGAGACAACTTTTCAAGCTTACATACCACTCTTCTTTAGGTAAGGGAAACTAGTGTCTTGGGTAAATACGAGGTCTGAAAAGATTCCTAGCATAAGTCGTTATCACATATCAAGGGACAACATAAGGTAAAATGGCCTGTTAACACCTCTCCAGTCATAGGAAGGAAATGAAGGGGAGAGAGAAGCAGCTGAGCAGTTAAAATCATGGATTGAATAGAGACACTGGATTTATGGCTTATCACAACAATCTGTAACCTACTGACAATCCTCCTACAGAGAGATGGATAGGGAGAGAGAACAGTTTTTGCCACTCACTTTTATAGTCCAGTCACCCTTTGAAATGCATTTTTTTGAGAGTTACCACTAAACAGTCCCAGATTAAGAAACAGTTTTAGCCCAGGGCATCAGGCTAAGGAAGGCCCACGGAAAAAGTACAGATAGACTGGATAAGTGCCCAGGGCTGCATCCATTAAAGCTCCTGCATTTTGGCCTGCTTGGCGGGAGGGGGAGAAGAGTATGTAACTCCACATGATGCCCTGCCCTCCCTTTCCTGCCACAGGGATGGAACTGCAAATGCTGGGAAGCTCTGTCCATGTGCTTCCCTTATCTGCAGACACTGCCCCCATTGCTCCCATAGTCCAGAAATTGCAGCACGCAGAACCACCTGCCCCCTCCCCAGGCCTGTGACACCAGAGGGAAGCTGCCCCAGGTAAGCATCCCACACCCCAAATCCATGCCCCAGTCCCGAGTCCTTTCTCACACTTCAACTCCCTCCCAGACTCTGCACCCCACCTCCTGCCCTGAGCCTCCACCTTTACTCCGAAACCCTTTGACCTCAGCCTGGAGTCCCCTCCCACCCCTCCCACACCCAACCCCCCACCGCAACCCACAGCCCCCTCCTGCATTCAGAACCCCTCATTTTAGCCCCATCCCAGAGCCTAGGGGAGGCCCCACAAATCTTCCTTGGATCTCCAGAAGAGTTAATTCTGCCCCTCTGCCTAAATAAAGTTCCTTTCCACCATGAGGATGGGGACATGGGGACTCCTGATAAAAGAGGTTTTGTGCTGTTGTTTGCTAAAATGCAGATTTTCTAATCTCCCTCTTGCTGTCTCAAGGAAAGAGAGTGTACTCACCAGTTAGGTTTTGTGATGTGAATAATGACCAAATACTACCATGAGATAGAGGTAAAGCCAGCAAACTGGTCTTTACATGAGCATTTTGCTAACTCGGTAATACCAGACTATTGAAATCTGAACTTTTTTCCTCTTCTTTCAGTCTCTAGTTAAATCTCCACCATTAATATGTTTCTCTAGAAAAAAAAGTTAAGATGAATGCTTTTAAATTTACTGAGTTGTATGTAACTTCCTGCTCCTTCACCTGGTGTCATCCATTGTAACTGGTCCCCTTAAATAAGTCACGAACATTCCAATCAGAGAAATTATCCACAGACTGGTATATTTGATGGGATTTTTAAAATTACCTCTTTGACATGCAGTGACATATTCAGATTGTGTGACAAGCTGGAAAAATACAATTTATTGAACAAGTACAATGCCATTGAAAAGAAATACAGCTGCTGATATGAAAAAAAATTGTCAAAATCTGGTGGTCCTTAGGATAAGGGTTAATGTCAATACAGCTCCAGCACTGAGAATGAAAGTTCAGAATATATCACCTAGAGTAAAATTTCTAGCTTGGCTGGACTCAGTGATCTAGAGGTAAGTGCACAAGGGCTAGGCTTGAGTACTAGGGTTGCCAGATAGTTCACAAAAAATTACCGACCATGGCGGGGAAAAAAAAAAGATTGAGAAAAAAAACCACCAAAAGTTGTTGAGTTTAAAGAAAAAGGGGGGGGACCAAAGTTATTGAACATAAAAAAACAAGAGTCATGGCCCCTTTAAATTCCCACACACTCACACACTCCCCCTGCCAAATGCAGCGGGGTAAGAATGTCCCAAGCGGCCTTCCATCCGAGAAACCTGGTTTTGCATGTCTGGTATTTTCTGCTTTATTTTTACTGGACACATGCTTTAAATACCGGGCTGTCCGATTCAATACCGGACACCTGGCAACCCTATAAGAACCATCTCTTGCTTCCAAAGCAGCAACAACAAGTAGGGATATCAAGAGGTCAGTAGGCCGAGACCTTTGTAATAGGACTGCAGCATAGCTTGGCACTTACTGTTAGTTATGTCTGTGACAGCAGAAGTCAGGACTGGGGTGCATTTTGCCATATTTGTATTGGGAGGTTTGATTCTCTGCAACCTCACAATGTTTTTCCAGTATTATTAGTTTCTAATGGGCTCCAAACAACATCAAAGATGAACTGAAAAGCTTATATAAACAAAATAAAGCCTTTTTAGAGATATCCCAAGTAATAAAATAATATGTAAATTTAAGATGTACATTTTACTGTTGTTAAGTCCTGAAAATACACTCAACACTGTATGAGACAGAAAACTCAGTTCTTTCCCTTAGAAACTCTCAGTCTAAATCAGGAGCGAGGAAACTTTTTCTGTCATGGGCCAGTGACCCCCCAGAAAAAGTTAATCATGAGCTATTCACCCACCTGGGGAGCATGGAGGCTCAGGATGTCTGCTCACAGTAGAGCGTGTTGGTACTCACAGTTGAAGCTCCATGAGGAAGTATGCGTGGAGGCAGTGGTTCTAGAACAATTTTTGCAGTGAGGATGTTGAAGGACAGTGGATTCCAAACTTTTTACCTGGCATCTCCTTACCCCTTTCTATGCCCCCCTCTCTCCAGAGCTGAGACTAACGCTATGCTATGGCTCCAAGGCAGGGGGCTGGCAGGCTACAGACAGGGAGAAGGTGGTTGAGGCTAGGACCACAGCCGGGAATAAGAGCAGAGCCCCAGATGTGGGGTCCGTGCCCAGGACTCCAGAGACATGGCTTCAGGCAGGGTCCTGTAGCATTGGGACCCTTGGCGGAGGGCCAGCAGCAGGGACTTTTGCAAAATATGGGGGTGCTGCAGCACCACCCCGCCCAACCCTTAATTCCTATGCTTCTGTGCTTCTGGAAGTGAGCCAGCACTCGTGGCTTCAGTACTGCAGCAGGCGTTATGGGCCGAATGAAACTGAGCAGTGAACCATCCCTCCCCTGGTCTAAATAATATGAAAGTAAAGTTCAAGATTCCTTATTTCCCTTGCCAGTAAGTGATGGCATCATAAATACCCACTGAGGAGATGTTCAAAGGCACAAAGGGCAGTTAGAAGCTCAGCTCCTTCTGAAAGTCAACAGGAGCTAGTTGTCTTAGGGCTTGTATAAAGGGAAAAATTTAACAGTATCATGATACCAGTCCAACCTGCTGCTGAATAGCACTATATAAAAGATAGCAATGATTTATTAAACTGCTATATTTATCCCAGTATAACTCCCCTGTGTAGACACTATTTTTCTGCATAATTCTGCCTTTTTCCAGTTTAGCTTCTGTCACTTTCGTGGAATACAATATAGTCTACTTCTCCCATGCCAAAACCCAGACAGGAAAGGTTGAAGAGCATTCTAAGTATGGAGAGAGGAAACTAGCCACCCCAGAACTCAGCTGTGAGAAATGCTGGTTGTGGAGGGACACACCTACAGCTGTGTTGACTATGCAGGCAAGATTAACTATAAAGAACAAGGAAGGGGCAGAGAAGGATTAGAAGACAGTGGGAATGGTAAGGAGCAATCACCTTGTGCTCACCAGAGTGCCTCTGAAATACTAGTGAACTAGTGCAGGGAGGAGTAAGGGAGATAAACAAAAATGAAAGTCCCAAGGACAAAAGGGTCTTTGATTATTTTTTCTCTTATGTTTATAGACTTTACCTTTTTCTTGTTCATTTGATTTGCACTGTTGTCCAGGTCAAGGACTATGTAAAGTGGGAATTTTGCCCAAGTGACTGAGTAGTATAAGATAATCTGGGAAAAGGGACTCTTATTCCATAATAAATATCCACATGGGGGACTCACTGAGATAATTATGCCTGTAAATCTCCTTGTGTAGGCAAGCCCTGATTCCCTTTTTTATGCTTTTGGAAAAATCTCTTCACTTGCAGACCCTGCAGTAAAATGTTTAGTTTTCTGTGGAGGTTAAACTGGTTTTGTACTTCCATATTACTCTCTTTCCCAAAGTATTTATACAAAAACAAACATTATCAACTAAAGAAATGTGGGGCTTGTCTGCAACTTAAAATGCTGCGGCCGTGCTGCTGTAGTGGTCCAGCAAAGACATTGCCTAATCACTGGGATGAGTTTTTCCTTTGGCATCAGTAATCCAACCCCCTGAAAGGCAGGAAGTAGGTTTACAGGAGAATTCTAGCACTGGCTACACCAGATTTTGTGTCAGTTTAACTGCATTGCTCAGATGTGTGGATTTTTCAAAGTTGTTTTACTGACCTATTTCCCCATTGGCCAATCTCTGTATAATAAAAATAATCTAGTGATTAAAGCAGCAGTTACCTGGCAGAAATGAGATGTAAATTCAAGTCACAGTTCCAGTAAATAAGAATTTACAAAGTGGAATAATTTTTAATTGGAGAAAGTAAGAACTACTCATTCTGCAAACATTCCTAGTCCTAGGCTGCTCACTGGGGAAGTGTAGAGCTGAGCTGAAGGCCTGCTCTAGAGTAGGGATTCAATCCTGCATCTCCCACGCAAGTGCTCTAAAGGCTGGGTTAAAGGTTAGACACACTCTTTTTCTTTTCTTCCCTATAACTGGCTCTGAAATAGTTTTTCTCAACCAAAACTAGAATCAAGGTGCATGTGTTAATAGTTTCAAATCAACCAAAACTGCATTTATAAACTAAAGTCAAAAGGGACCATCATGATCCTCTAGACTGACCTCCTGTACATTGCAGGTGACAGAACCTCACCCACCCACTCCTTAAATAGACCCTTAACCCCTGGTTGAGCTATTGAAGTTCTTAAATCAGTTTAAAGATTTGAGTTATAGAGAACCCCCCATTTACACTTGTTCAAATCTGCAAGCGACTTCTTTCCATGCGCGGTCGGTGAAGGCAGGGCTGAAGGAGGGAAGCCCCCATCCACACCTCTAGCCCTTCCCTTGTGCTAGGCCATGCCCCCAGGAGGTGGGGCAGCGTGCCAGCCACAGGGATGGGAGGACAGGGGAGCGGGTGCCTCCCTAGCCCTGGTGGAAGGCGCGTTGCATGGCCCAGACCAGCCTCTCGAGCACCAGGGGAGGGAGGAAGCACAGAATGCTACACTGCATGGCCCAGCCCGACCTAGCCTCTCCAGACCAGGAGCATCAGGGAGGGAGGAGGGCATGTGACGTGGCCAGGCCTGGTCCCTTCAGCCACAAAGCACCGGTAGGGCAGGTACTGGGGGCAGCAACACTCCATTCCCAGAATGCCTAGAGCTGGCATTCTGGGGGCAGAGTGTGGGCAAGGCTATGCCTGGTGGTTTAGGAAGACAGACCCTTCCCCTGGCTTACATACCTGATGCCCATGCCTATCCCCTATGCTTCAGAGAATGGTAGAAACTGGGGGGGGGGGGGGGGTGGAGGGGAGGTGTTCTGCCCATCTGACCTGGAGGGAAATTCCTTCCCCACTCCATATATAAAAATCAATTAGACCCTGAGCATGTGGGCAAGACCCACCAGGCAGTCCTACCTGTCTCCAGATGTTTGGGGCGGGGGGAGTTGTTACTGGCAAAATAAATCTTTTCAAAATAAAATATTTGTCAAACATATTTTGCTTAACTCTACCGACATGTATTATAGGCAGTTCCCTAATGCAGAGACTGGATCCTGATTCTCAGGAACCTTCTCTTGGCCTCTGTGCTGATCAGTTCCCTCTCTGTCCCTCATCCAGGTAGAAATTCCCTCAACCCACCCAAAAACGTTCTAATTATTTTAAGAATAGCTTTTAGTTCACTTTTAGCCGAGGGGGGGTAACCTGGATAAAAACATTATTACGTGTTAAATTCATACTCTTACAACCTGAATGAACTCCTATTTTTTTAAACCAAAATCTTATGGTACTTTCTCAGATTTTTTTCATCAGGAATTTGTTGAAGCAGTCCAAGCCATAATCTGATTGAGATGTTCTAAAACAGCTCACTTTACAGTATATGGGATTTCACAGTTCATTATGGAACAGCTTCTGCTGTTACTGTCACTGTTTGCCAGCAATAAGGTTTAGAAAAATTGATGACCTCAAATGGTAATGATGGTTTCCTGAGGTCTACATGGTGTGTCACTCATCATTTCCCAGTCATTCAAACACAAAGCTTTGTATGTTTGTCTTCTGATTGGATTATATATATTTATTTGGTAAATAGCTTTTGCCTTGTATTCCTGAGCTGCTGAATATGTAAAGTTGTTTGATTTCATGATCTGCTTTTATTATTTTTAAATTAATCTGGTTGGGTTTTTTAAATAAAACAACCCATTTCAGCAGCATCTTTGGTGTAGTAATGCTGTTATGCTGTAGTTAAAAGCCATTTCTAATATCCTAACAGTAAACATTTTCTGTACTTAAACTGAATTGTTCTATTTCAATTTATGAGGTGAGCAGCTATGCAATGATGGTAATCCAACCTCTTTAGATAGCCTTCAATTATTTGCGTCTTTAAGAACAGCAAGAGTCATCCAAAGTGAAATCTAGTGTAATCTTGCAACCGTATCACGGGCTCATAACAATTAAACTCAAATAAATCCAGTTTAGGCTCCATGCTATGTGGATAAAAAGAGAAATTAAGGTGTAACCAAATACATGCTGATGTAAAATCTGTTGTTATTTAACTTGACTATAACCTGTATACTCACTGTGTGCTAATATAGATTTTATGCCTACAATTTGACAACATAAAATGAAGTGCATCGTCTGCAACACCTATTTCTTCTGCTCAAATATCACTTTTTAGAATTAAAATGTTTGATATTTAGAGACCAGAATTGCAAACTTTTTTAAAAACAAAATAAATCATGTTAAGCTAATCCTTTGTCAAATAATAGAAACAATTTTGAAAGGTGTCTTTTCAAAATATGCTTGCCTAAATTTTAAAACATCATGTATTTCTGTTGCCTCACTTAAAGATCTTAGTTTTCTTTGAGAGCAATTATTTTTAATCTAGATTGTGCATGCACATATCAGATATGACAACAGTTAAGTCAGACATGTTGTATTTACTATTTACATTTTCAGCCTACTAAATATGAATGATTTGGAAAAGAGTTTGAAATTACATGCAGAAAAACTGGTTATAATCAATCTTTAAACACTTAAAAATACATAACAAAAAGTCCACTTGCTATTTTTATTAACTTTTTTATTTAAAGAAACTTATCAAACGTTTACTGCCATCTAGCGGATAGAATAGAATTAGCTATTAAATCTGCAAATAGGATGTTGAGCACCTGTTTGCAGAATTGGCCTCCTGGGTATGTTCTCTTTATTCTTTGTGATTAGGTAAATGAAATAGCTCATTAATGAGACTATATGTTAATAAAAGTGGTCAGCCATAGTCAATTGTGGCTGTTTTAATATTAGAAAACTTGACAGCAGTTGCTAGGTATTTTCATATAAATTATGTTAACAGTGCAGATTTGTAATACAGGCAGTCCCCGACTTACGCGGATCCGACTTATGTCGGATCCGCAGTTACGAACGGGGCTGCCCCGGAGGACACGGACTGCGGGACCTCGCGGTCCCGCCGCCCGTGTACTCCGGGCGGAGAAAAGCTGCTCCGCGTCTTCCTGGTCTGCAGACCAGGAAGACGCGGAGCAAAGCCGCGGAGGGGCTCGGGCAGCGGGGCAGCCCAGGCGCGCCTGGGCTGCCTCGCTGCCCGAGCCCCCCCACCACCGAGGCTTTGCAAAGCCTCGGGGAAGCCAGCAGCGGAGCAGCCCAAGCGCCCCGCGGCTGTCCCGCTGCCAGCGTCCTCAGAGGCTTTGCTCCCCGTCTCCCTGGTCTGCTGGTCTCCCAGGGAGACCAGGGAGACTGGGAGCAAAGCCGCGGAGGACCCAGGCGGCAGGACCGCGGTGCGTCTCGGTCCGCCACCCACGTCTTCCTGGTCTGCCGGGGTGGGGGGGCGCAACTAGTATGCCCCCCCCCCAGCAGTCTAGGCATTTCTCCGGACGCCTGTGGCAGAGCAGCTGGGGGGCTGCCGGTTGGTCCCTCAGCGCCGCTCTGGGCACTACTGGACCAACCCAGCAGCACCCCAGCTACTCTGCCCCAGGCGTCCTGATTCAGCCGCTGATGGTCAGTTTCAGCAGCAGCTGAATCAGGACGCCTGGGGCAGAGCAGATGGGGTGCTGCCGGGTTGGTCCAGTAGCGCCGAGGAGCGGCGCTACTGGAGCAACCCAGCAGCACCCAAGCTGCTCTGCCCCAGGGGTCCCCAAGTCAGCTGCTGCTGAAACTGACAGCGCTGACTACAGGAAGCCCGAGGCAGAGTTGCTCTGCCCCAGGCTTCCTGGAATCAGCTGCTGATCAGTTTCAGCAGCAGCTGACTTGGGGACGCTTGGGGTTCTTAAGTTGATTCTGTATGTAAGTCAGAACTGGCGGTCAGTTTCAGCAGCGGCTGAATCTGGACGCCAGTTCCGACTTACATACAGATTCAACTTAAGAACAAACCTACAGTCCCTATCTTGTACGTAACCCAGGGGACTGCCTGTACTAGAAATAAAAACAAACAAACAAAATCTGCCTTGATGTTTTGAAAGAAACTGTCTTCTGCTAAGGTATTAAAATTCTGAGCTTTTATAGGAATTGTAGCTGTTAGTCGTTTATCTAATCTAAATTGAGAATTTTGTAATCTAGTCTTCCTGTGTATTTTTACAGTGGGACTCCAGTCCTGATTTGGGGCATGAATTGGAGTCTGTTCTCGAAACAATAAGCAACTCCCAAGAAATTCCCTATCATTTAGATTTGCATTATGAAGGAAGGAAAGCTCTAGCTCTGCAGAAGGATTAAATTCTTATGCCTAAAATATTCTGTGTGATAATAGTGAAGAGAAAAGGTAGAAAAATACATTTGATACAGATTCCATGATGCAAAAGAGAGAACACTGCAAAGAAAAATAATCCTTTCTATAATCTGACAGGCTTCCTGGTTTGAATTTAAAGGATACAGTATTCTGTCTCTGTGTGGTGCAGACACTCAAAATATTTTCCTCCTTTGAATTAGCACTTATGCTTTTATTGCTTTCTTTTAGAACTTGGAAGCACAAATGTAGAAACTAGGACTCCAATTCTGTAAAGAATTATGTACATGCCTAAACTTACTTGTGTGAGTAAACCTTTGAAAAATCAAGGCTTAAATTTAGAAACGCCCCCCTGTCTACCCAGAGCCCTTCTTAATAAGCACTACTTCATGTTGATATTAATAGAATGTGGATAGTAACCTTTAACCTTGACTTATGTCATTTGAAATAAAAGTCATTTGTATCTTAACACCATGGTAAATTGGAGTGGAGAGTATACTTTTAAAATTTTCAGGAGACACTGAGTTGGGAAGGGATACAAGCACTTTGGAAGACAGGATTAGAATTCAAAGGACCTTGATAAATTGGAGAATTAGCTTGAAATTAACAAAATGGAATTAAACAAAAAGAAGTGCAAAATACTGCATTTATGAAAAACTTACCATTTTGCTGTTGCACATTTAGTAATTAGCAAAGCAGCAATATAGCAGAAAAAGATTAGGGTTATAGTGAAATGAAAATTGACTGTCAACAGTGAGATGCTGTAGTGAAAAAAGCAAATGGCCTTCTGGGATTTTATACAGGGCAGTATGTGAATTTAAGGGCAAGGAGGACTGATGAAGGACAAAGCAATAATTACCAGAGTGCCCCTCATTTTTAGTCGGGAACTGCCGCTTCATTGTCACACTTTTCTTTCTATGTGCATGTTAAAAAACAACCTTCTTCCTTTCCTCCCTTCACGCCGCTCCCCTCCCAAGGAAAAGGCTACAAACTGAATCAGGAATGGCAAATAGTTTGTCCTAAGGTGGTAGTTCTGCTCTGTGTAGCACTGCTTCAGCTGGAGTATTCTGCCCACTTCTGGGTATCATATTTTAAGAAACAGATGAGCAATTTGGAGAGAGGCCAGAGGAGAGCAACAAAAAGGATAAAAGGCTTAGAAAATCTGACCTATAAGGAACAGTTGAAAAAAAAAGATCTATTGATTCGATAGGTGAGAAGGTGGGAGGGAGCATGAAAAGAGCCTTCAATTGTGCTAAGGACTGTTACAAAGAAAACTCATCAATTGTTTCTCTGTGCATACCTGCACCTGATGAACCTGTTGCTCTTTGGTCTCTTTGGTGGGGTCCAGGCTGCCCATGTAGCTCTCCATAAGCCAGGGGACAAGCACTAGGCTGAGTCACCCAGGATGCACACGGGCATGTCCATCTCCTCAACCCTGAAGGTGCGGTTGGGAAAGAAAGTGCTGGCATGCATCTCCTCTGGAAGAGACTCAAGTTCCTGAAGACATGGGCATCTTGTGCCTTCCCCAACCATCTGACGTAAATGTCTGTGAACCGGCCCCTGTGATCCACTAGAACCTGCAGTAGCATTGAAGAGTACTCCTTCCTATTTATATATTTAGAGGCCCAGTGATCAGGGGCCAGGTTGGGGATGAGGGTGCCATCAATGTTCTCCTCCAGTTGGGGAAACTCCTGGCAGCAAAGCCAGTGATGATGGGGTCAACGTTCCACAGGGTAATGACTTCCACAGCAGGATGGCGTTGATGGCCTTCACCACCTATAGAATCATAGAAACAGAATCATGGGGTTGCAAGAGCTCTTGGGAAATCACTGAGTCCATCCTCCTTTCCAAAGCAGGACCAACCCCAAGTAAACTTTGTGCACTTCCCCCTGCCCCCAGACCCTAACTGGCCTGGGGGCTGGGGAGTGGCAGGGCCTCCACGGGCTGGATACAGGCCCTTTTTCCCACCCCTGATGTAGACCCTTCACAACATGCTGAGTGATTATATTCTGTTAGAGGGGCTATCTCCTTTGAGACCAACATTGCATTGTCAGGCCCCAAATATCATGAGATTAATAATAAAAAATTGGATTATTTTTACATACTTTCTGGTGTTTGAGCTGTTCGTGTTTTCCTCTTTAACTGTGAGGACTAAACTTTATTTTGAATGAAAACTAATGATTCCAGTCGCGGGAGGTTTAAGAAAAAATAAATATCTTGAGTCTCTTGATATAAATTTCATCAGCTCATGATTTTATGCGAGGCCATGGCAGCTTTCTTATTTCCAGATAAGAATATGGTTAGTGAAACACCAAGTAAGAGACAAACCAATATAACGCTGTATATGGTATGTTACTTGTTCTGTGAATGTCAAGCGTTTATTGCTTACAGTCACACACCCTTACTGTGAGTAACATCAGGACTGTACTAAATTCTGGCCTCAGCCTCTCTTTCCTACAAGCTACCAAGCCCTGAATAATTCTTTGTATTGTGCTGTCAAGGAATTCAATAAATACCATGCTGGCTATTTACATGATTCTGGCTTATTTTGACAGGTCAATCACACCAGTACCTCCTGTTACCAAGCTTGTCTTGTATATATTTTCCCATGGTGCTCGATTGCTATGTTAAAATGATCACAGCGAGTTTCTTCCATAGCAACCTGAGAAAATGATATTTTAAAATCTCTGCTGGAATGCTTAAATTAAAAAGGCAAAAGCTCTGATTTATTAGAGAGCTTCATACGAGGTTAGAGGAACCTATTTATGCTTCCTGTCAAAGTGCTTCTCTTGTTGACTGTAAACTGCTTTAACTCCTAGGATCAATAAAGGGCACAAGCCTAGGGATAGTAATTACAATAATTGGTAGCAGTAGACTGTTAATGTCAGGGAAAGGAACAAGTCGTGTGGGAAGCAGACAACATGGCCAATTCAGTTTATAGAACCATCAGAATGTTGTTAAAGTAAGATGAGCTTTGCCATTTTCTTTGTCTCTTTATATAAAATAAATGAGAGCTCTGTATTTTTTTTAACAATACAGAATGTTAGCTTTAGCCATTGGAGCTACCCTAAATATAATTTTACTTCTTTCTGTTCCCCAAACCACCTTTCTCAGGGGGACCTTCTCAACCAAATCCCAGAAAATTATGTCTGCTGATATATAAGCCCATGTAAGCACATCTCCTTGTTTGTAGATGGCTTTTATGGACATTTGGAATCTAGGTCCCTCGCAGACTGGAGACCTGAATAGTAGGCCTCACTATGCTCATGTCGTGAGCCTCACTGTGCTATCAACTTGGGGTGGGAGATTTGCTTCTACATACCCTAAACGACTCTCCCAGAGTAGACGTGATCCAGTGGCACACCTCCTTATGTCTGTGGGCTACAAATTCTTCTCGGAAAGTCTCCACTCAGCATCTTTTAGGACTGAATCCTGATGCTGCAATATCCTCAGATCAACAAATGGAGACTTGCTATAGAAAATCTTTTTAGCTCCTCGGGACCAGGTAGTTGTGGCTACTGAAAGTACGAAGTGGAAAGGCACAAAACTCCTCTTGTCAGCTCCCTAACTTCAGAAGGGCTAGTATTTTCCCTATAAGGAATGAGAGGGAGCTAGAATTGACAAGAAACTGCGGGGAGAGAGCTAGCAGCAAAACTAAGGCCGTGTCTAAACTACACCTCTCTGTTGGCAGAGGGATGTAAATTAGATGTATCGAAAGTGCAAATTAAGCGGCGCTTCATTTGCATAATGGTGGCTGCCACATTTTCGAAACAGGGCTTTTTTAAAAAAAACACAGCAGTTTAGATGGGGCATTTTCGACATAAGTGCCCTGTTTTGAAAGATCCTATACTCCTCGTAAATTAGAAGTAGACTAAGGGTATGTCTATACTACCACCCTAGTTTGAACTAGGGTGGTGTAGTGGGGTAGAGTGGCCACCCACTGAGCCGGAGGCGGAGAAACCCCTCGGGGAGCCATTTTGGGCCCAGCCTAGCCCCGCCCCCTCACCGACCGGAAGTCAAAGGGCGGGGCTAGGAGTATAATAAGGCCGCCGGGGAGCTCAGTCAGGGGCCAGCCTCTGAAGGAGACGGAGGCCTGTCCAGAGCTCCTGCCGGGGGAGGCTAAGACCGGGCCTAGACCGCCCTCAGCGGCCTCCCCGGAGGCCAGCCAAGGCTTCCTTGCCAGGGATATGGAGGCCTGGCCAAGCCAGCCAGCTGAACCTCCCGTGGACCCCAAGGACTGGCCGGAGCCGCTGGACCAGCTGGAACCCCGATGGGTACTGGAACGCCGGGGCCAGGCGAGCCCGCGGGACGCTGCAGAGTTCCAACCCCTTGACCCCCTGGATTGGGCTGACTGCTGGGATGACAGCGCTTCGACTCCCTGACAGACCTGCTGGAGGTACAGGTACCAGCGAAGGGGGAGACAAGAAGTGGCCCAGGGGGTAGCACGGGCTGAGAGCAGCCCTAGGCCAGCAAGTTGCGGGCTGGAGCCCCTGCTGAGCCAGTAGCAGCTGCACTGCTGCAATCAGGGCCCTGGGCCGGGGCGCAGTGGAGTGGGTGGGCCTGCGCCCCTCCCCCCACCCACTAACCGGGTGGCAGTCTCCCCCTTGCCACTGCTGCAGGTGCACTACCTGCCCAGCTCTTGAACTAGGAGCTTCTACAAACCTGTGTGTTTGTTTGCAGCCACGCCTTACACTAGGGCCTGGCCGCCATTGTTAATTAGCTGCCCCGCCCTGTCCCAGGGCCTGGACTCAGCTTACTGTGTTTTGCCGCCCCGCCCTGCTTGAGGGCCCGGGCTTACACCCGGTGCTCTGCTGCCCTGCTCTGCCCTGCCCTGCTCGAGGGCCTGGGCTTCCATATGGTGTTTTGGTACCAGGCCAGGATCCAGACCGGACCTTTTAAAGGGCCAGGACTAGGACTGCTGTCCTGCTCTTAACTGAGTTAAGAGACTTGGATATACGGAGAATTTCTTCCCCAGTGGCCCGGGCCTGAAGCAAGGCCGGGCCCCTGAACTATTGTCTCTCACCCCGACCTGAAATAAGGCCAGAAATAGACTCATAGACTCGGACTATTTTAAGGCACGGTACGGCCATAGGGCGGACTAGCCACCCATTGTACCAGGGGCGGAGGAACCGCCTCCCAAAGGCCTGCCGACCTACAACCAACCATCCCCCAGAAGGGGGGAAAAGCTCAGGCAATTGTGGATGTTGCCGGAGGGCAGTGTTCTGAAAAGACCGCGCCACCAGCCGGCAGATCTAATTCCCCGAACAGACGGCAGGGGACGCTGTGGTCGAGCGGGAAGCCCGCTACAGGTGGTTAATGTAGTCAATCGAAGTTGCAAATGAAGCCCAGGATTTAAATATCCTGGGCTTCATTTGCATCTTGCCGGGCGCCGCCATTTTTAAATCTCCGGTAGTTTGGACTCTGTGCCCGCGGCTACACGCGGCACGGAGTAGGTAGTTCGAATTAGGCTTTCTAATTCGAACTACCGTTACACCTCATTCCACGAGGAGTAACAATAGTTCGAATTAGAAAGCCTAATTAGAACTACCTACTCCGTGCGGCGAGTAGCCGCAGGCACGGAGTCCGAACTACCGGGGATTTAAAAATGTGAACCAAACATTCATGCCAGCCTCCAAATATAAAGAAAATTCTCATTAGGGACTAATAAACTTACTCTTTCTCAAAGGGATTGTTGGCCCCCTGACAAGCCTCCTATGGGTCATGAGAAGGGAGATGATAAGTTTGAGGCTTCCTTGGTGTACATCTGTCCAGATTTATCATAATCTTCATGTTTCTTCCATTTCTGCAGCACACTTTGGGGCTATTAGAGGCTTTCCTATTTCCTAAACACTTTATTTTATCAATAATAAAATAAATCCCAAGAATTCTTTCTCTTTCTGTAAATTCTTGAAGTTTTTTGATATGCCTCTATAATAAACAGGAAGAGAATTCCCTTCATGTTTCAGGCTTTACAGCCAGAATGTAATGATTCTCCATCCTAAAACTGAATCCAGTATTACACAGCTGGAGTATTTAGACTTGTAGGATTTTACTATCAAAACTCCTTTAGTACATGAAAAAGGTATTTTGAAACAGAAGGAGGTTGTCACAGATAGTAATATGCATGTAGAGCAGAGCATAAGTGTTTCTGGCAAGGCCGAAGGTTCAATCTAAAAACTTTTATTGTGTGGTCTGTAGTGAGCACAAAATAGTGCTCATATGAATGAATGAATGAATGAATGTCTTCTACCGAAGGGCCAAATTCTGTTACCCTTACTCATTCTGAGTAGTATCTTACTATGTTTGTAATCTCTTGATTACTTGAATTTGTTGACTCTGGTCTAAAAGCTTTTATTGAGTTCAGTAGGGTTGAATTATGGTTTATAACAACCATGTTAGTATAATGAAGTGAGGGCAAATTCTTCTAGATTCATTATGATTCAGGGTATATAATACAGGCTGAACGTCTCTGGTCTGGCACTCTTGGGACCTGACCGGTTCCAAACCAGAGAATTTTCTGGACCAATTTTCTGGAGGTCAATATTGTCTAGCAGCATTGCCAACACTTCCCTACTTACTGGACTGTTAGATGACATTTAGGGGTAAATTAGAGCTAAATAACAGTACCAAACACTGAGAGCTAGGACTGGTGGCTATAAATAAACCTTAGGGGACCATGGGAAACTTGGCCACATCGGGAAAAGCAGACATCCAGCTAACTAAAATTATTCCGGACAATGGATGTTTCTGGACAAGAGAGTTCTGGACTTGAGATGTTCAACCTGCAGGCTGCAGTGTGATAGGTGAATTCCATGTTGGAATTTTATAAGCACTCTATTATTACTGAAGGTTAGGAATCTTTTTCAATCATGCAATTCCTCTTCTAGTGTCAGATATCATCTATATATATTTCAGCTCTACGCATGTAAAATATGAGTACATAGTTTCAACTGTTTCACGTAACTTTGAAGTCTCTACTTTTTTATTATAAAATAGTGTCTTACTGGTCTGAAGTAAACATCAATTTATATCAGTCTTGCCTGCATCATACAGAGAGGCAACATTCTGCCCTGGTGATGTTCCACAGAAAATGCTTTGCAAATTCCATGCATAATGTGTGTGTGAGTTGGGAACATACAGATTATTGATGCTGTTAATCCAAATAATTACACTCTACCTAAACTGTGCTTCTTAGCTTGCAAGTGGCAGAATGCTACTGAAGCAAATCAAACCAGACTACTTATGCCAGATCCTAGATATATGTCTTTGAGTTTTATTTAAGGATGAGAGTGGCAGCCTCAGAATAAATGAGACGGGGTAAAATACTGCCCCTATGGAAGTGAGTGCAAAGGCCTAGATTTGTAAATGTATTTGGGTATTGTGCCACTTGGCATTGTAATCCTAACTGATGTAGGCATCTTAGGAACTTAAATGCCATTGACTGTCATTACCTGTCAACCTACCTAAGCTGGATGCAAGCCAAAGCACTGTTAGATTATCAGAGTTACTAGGCATTTGGTTTTCAACTGTAGTGCCTGACACATTGACTCAGCTGCTAAAAGTCTGTTTTGCTGCAGCAGCTGGCTCACATGGCTTCTGGAAGCAGCTGGCGTGTCCCTCCAAGGTAGGTGCAGAGAAGCCCAGTTAGTGGGAGGTGGTGCCTGCAGATGAGGGCAGCATGTGGAGCCCCAAGTCCTTGCTGGCCCTATACCTGAGAGACATGTCGGCTGCTTCTGGGAACCACCTAAGGTAAGCAGCACCGAAACTCCCAGCCCCTTCTCACATCACAAACCCTGCTCTTACCCAGAGCTCTATCATGCACTCCAGACTCTTTGGGCCCAGCCTGGAGCCCGCTCCCACACTCTGAAGCCTTCATTTTTAGTGTTATCTTGGAGCCCATACCCCAGTCCAGAGCCCCTCCCACATTCTAGAGCTCTTAGCTCCAGCCTAGATAGAGCCTCCTCCTGCACCACAAACCCTTCACCCACGGCCGACTTATCCATTAGGCACAGTGCCTAGGCACGATACTTTTAGGGGCCCATGGAAATGTTTTAATTTCTTTTAAAATCAGAAGAAAAAAATGAACTTTTAGGATTGAAGAAAATGTTTTAATTTTTTTCTCACATCAGAAAACAATGAAACTTTTAAGGCCCACGAAAATCTATTAAATTTTGCCTAAAACAGAAAAAAAATGTTGAAGTATTTAAAGTTATATCAAAAATAATGTTTGATATTGATATTGATATTATGGTGGGAGGGACCCACGAAAGTCATAATGAGGCCCTGCCTTCACCCCAGCCTCACCCAGAGCTTGCCCCCCCCATACACCCAGCCTAGTGAAAGTAAGCAAGGGTGGGGGAAGGCAAGTAATGGCGAAAGGGGCAATGTGGGGGGGAGGACTCAGAAGGGGTGTGGCAGGACGTTGAGGAAGGAGGGATGCAGCAAAGATGCTTGCATTTCTGCAGTCAGAAAGTAACCCTATAAATGAGAAAATATTCCAACCATTTTGTTCAGGGAGGAATCAATAAATAAGTACTTCAGAATGGTGCATAAAGATGAGTTACTATTCACCTTATTAGAGCTTACTGCTAAAAATGTAATTGAACTTCAGACTATTCTGATTTTTTTAACCTCCTGATAAGGAAACAGAGAGAAATCTTTTGATGAATGTTTATTATAATCCTGATAGAAAAGCCTGGCACCTCTGCAAAACTAATGTTAGGCAATAAGAGACTTTTTAAAGACAGCTTCATTTGTGCATCTCTCTTCTGCCTCATGCCTTGCAATCTACTCTCTTGGTGAATTTTTGTTAGTGTCCAATAATTAATTGACAAGATGATGGCTCTGTAAATCCTACTGATGCTACTGCCTGCCATATTCTAGCCCATATGATTCACCATATGAGTTTGCTGATTGGACAGTTGCTGCTGAGTTCTCACATATTTGGCTATGTCTGTTTCTTCATGGTAAGCCTAGCCATGGTGGAATCATCACTATGTACAAAGCCCAGTTACATGAACGTTTACACAGTTGCCAAAGTTAAGACAATCTTGAAATCAAGTTGTCCCATCAAATTAAATAATCTAGACAAGATAAGGTCAGACTTTCTTTAGGAATACTGGAGATCTGATATCTGACTGTGGAACTGAATTGAAGGCCATATTTTAAACTTTTGGACTAAATTTACACAATTCTCAGCAGTAAATAAAGTGCTGAAGATGCCTTAGCTGTAATTGGAAGGATCAAAGGGTTGAGAATCCCTTGCAAAGGGACACAGATGTATGTGTCTTACAAAATGTGAGGAGACTTGTAGTCAATTAAGGGGGGGACATGATAGCGGTTTTCAGGTATCTAAAAGGGTGTCATAAGGAGGAGGGAGAAAAATTGTTCATCTTGGCCTCTGAGGATAGAACAAGAATGATGTTCTAGATAGGACAAGAAGCAATGGGCTTAAACTGCAGTAAGAGAGGTTTAGGTTGGACAATAGGAAAAAGTTCCTAACTGTCAGGGTAGTCAAACACTGGAATAAATTGCCCAGGGAGGTTGTGGAATCCCCATCTAAATTTGGATAAATTGTTCAATTAAATGTCAGATTATGACATTCCTTAGGAAAATCTCCTAACTCAAATTTCTGTTCATTAGGTTTTGTTAATGTTTATGCAGGTAGTGTCCTTTATTTTCTGCTTGTACATGGAGTGGTTTAAATGTTTAAAGGGGTGCAGTCTAGTTGCTCAGCCCTCCAGCCTAGTGGGGAATGCCCTCTGGATTATTCATGTAAATTGTTTGCTAAATCCCAACTGCATGTGGCTGAGGATGGGAATGGTAATATAACTGCTGATTGATTAATGACACTGAAGCATAGGCCAACCAATAGAGGACGTCCAGGATTACTTACAAACTTTTATTCCCAGAGCTGTGATAACATTGCTGATTGTGAAGAAGTAACAAAAACAGGACCATAACATCTGTATGGTGTCAGACAAATGGTTTACATCTAGCCTGTTATCCTGTCTTCTGATCCTGGGCCAGATGCTTCAGAGGGAATGAACAGAACAGGGCAATTAGTGAATAATCCATCCACTGTAATCCAGTCTCAGTCTCTGGTACTTGGAGGTTTGGAGGCATCCAAAGCATGGGGTTGCATCGTAGATCATCTTGGATAGGTACATCGATGGCTATTATCTTCCATAAACTAATCTAATTCTTTTTTGAACCCAGTTATAGATTTTTTTTTTCCTTCATAGCTTTCCCAGCAAGGATTTCTACAAGTTTTTGAGTGGAAAAAGTACTTCCTTTTGTTTGTTTTTAAATCTTCAGCCTGCTAATTCATCAATAATCAACAAGCCATCATGGCTTGTTTAGGCCTGTGTGAATCCAGTGTGACCTGGTGAGTATTAGGCTGTTGACAGGCACCAGAATGAATACTGTAGGTTCACTCTGAGGTTTTGGCTTCTACTCTCTTCCCCATCTCCTAGAACCAGCCCCACACTCCCACAAAATATCTTATTTTAGACATTTTCTGCATGGGGCATGGCTCTGTCACTGAGGTTCTCCCTCGGGTGTTGAGGAGGCACTGATTAGCAGCTTTCCTCGGTGTTTTAGTGTGGGGTCACTTTCTACCATTCCATGCAGTGCGATTAGCAGGTATTAAGTGCTTGCTTTCTCCACTGTGTAAGGCAATGGGATCCAGGAAACACACCTGCTACTTGCTCAACTGATCTGTTAGTGAAGTAATCTCATAATGACTAACACGTTGTTTTCTTGAATGACCCCTTCCTATTTGAATAGAGATGCTATGATTCTACTAGTGCATTACAGAATTTGGAGAAAACTGTAACAATGATGTTTCTGAAAAATGTGCATTCACATAATTTATTTTGAGCAGCTGATGTTTCCCACAATGTCCTCCGTTTGCTCTTTGAAGGTATCTTTGCAGTCTACATTGTTCCTTGGCCCATCTTTTTTTTTTTTTTTTTTTTTGTATTCTTACAAGCACAGTAAAGGAGTCGGGGGGCATTAAGTAACTGGTTTTCTTCTTGCAAATTAAAACAACTTTAACAGTAAAGGTTGAAGTTGTAAAGATAATGAGTCTGGATTGACTGAACTCTTGATTTCTCACTTTACATGCTGTGAACTTTGCATAAGCAAAATGTGAGATGGTCATGGCCTATTATGAGTTAGAGCCCTACCAAATTCATAGCCATGAAACACGTCACAGCCCATGACATTAAAAGGGGGATCACAAAGTTATTAGGAGAGGAGGGGTTACAGTGATGCCACTCTTTCTTCTCTGCTGTTTTCAAAACTAGGTGGTTGGTGAGCGCTGGTTGTTGGCCAAGTGCCCAGCTCTGAAGGCACTGCCCTGCCAACAACAGTATAGAAATAAGCCTGTAATAAGAAAAAAGAAAATATCATACCATGTCATCCCTCCTTCTGTGCTGCTGGTGCTTCTGCCTTCAGAGCTGGGTTCCTAGCCAGCAGCCATTGCTCGCCAGCTGCCCAGCTCTGAAGGCATTGCCACCACCAGCAGTAGCACAGAAGGGTAGCAGTACCATAACCCCCCCACAGTAACCTCACTGCCACCCCCTCACAACTCTTTTTTTTGAGTCAGTACCCCTGAAATTACACCACCATGAAATTTCAGATTTAAATAGCTGAAATCATGACATTTTCAACTGTTAAAATTGTATGACCATGAAATTGATTAATTGAATTTGGTAGGGCTCTAGTCATGTGATATCAAGAGATGCAGTTTGCATAGTGGTAATAAATAACTTTCAGGGGGGAAAAACTTGTCCAGTCCCCTTAGAGAAAAGTTTCATGGATACATAAAGGTCTGAAGAATATTTATGGCCTTTAAGTGGTATTTCTAGTCTGCTGACTTGTACATTTTTTTCTTTGGTGTAAGTATACGGGCAACTGAGTGAAAACTTAAAAGAATATGTACAAACTCAAAAAATTACCAATATTCCACTGGGTTCTCCCTGCTAACAGCTGATCATTAGATTGTAATGTCTCCCTTTTTATCCTGCATAAATAAGTTTTTTGCTAAACTCTTCAGGGTACAGTTTGTTCTCTGTGCATAGCTATAATTCCTATTAGAGTTGAAGGGAGTTGTAAATGCACATTAAGGGGCAAATATTTCCTTGAGAAACACCTCAGTCTGAATTCCTTCATTTCTCCATAATACTCCAATTTCATTTTTCTTTTTCCTTAATACACAGCTCAGTTTAAATTGCAAGCAGGCTGAAGTTTCTGTATTTTTTTTTTCTGTCGGAATAGTTGCTACATACATCTGAGAATCTATAGTAGCTGAGTTTACTTATTTTTACATGCAGATTATAGGCTTCAAGTTACATTCTTAGTTATAGGTACCACACATAAACTAGCACTTTGTTCTGTTTGGCTACGTCTAGACTGGCATGATTTTCCGCAAATGCTTTTAACGGAAAAGTTTTCCGTTAAAAGCATTTGCGGAAAAGAGCGTCTAGATTGGCACGGACGCTTTTCTGCAAAAGCACTTTTTGTGGAAAAGCGTCCGTGTCAATCTAAATGCGCTTTTGCGCAAAAAAGCCCCGATCGCCATTTTCGCGATTGGGGCTTTTTTGCACAAAACAAATCTGAGCTGTCTACACTGGCCCTTTTGCGCAAAAGCTTTGCGCAAAATGACTTTTGCCCGAACGGGAGCACCATAGTATTTCCGCAAGAAGCACTGATTTCAGACAGTAAGAAGTCAGTGTTCTTGCGGAAATTCCAGTGGCAAGTGTAGACAGCTGGCAAGTTTTTCCGTAAAAGCAGCTGCTTTTGTGGAAAAACTTGCCAGTCTAGACACAGCCTTTATGTATTATGTAACTTCATACACCTTAAACTTGCATATCAGAGACTTATCATTACAAACCTATGACTCAAGCTTGCTTTCTCTTGGCTAAATGTGAAACCCCAAAAGGTTGTACTTGCCACATCATTTTTGAGGTGTTGCAGTATTACACATGTAACATGAGCTGAAGGTTTATGGCAGTATTCTTAGGGAATATGTATTTCTTGAGTTGCAGTATTGCATACTGTGCAAGCATTCAATAGAGTGAGACATACTTAGCTTTTGAATCATAAGTAATATGCCACTCCCCTGCTTACTTGTGAACTCGCATGTACAGAGCCTTCTTGCATCAGAAGAACACGATTCTGTGTTTTAAAATGCTCTTGTGGCAATACAATGTCGTCTTTCCTACATTCACTTAAGTAGTTGGAGTGATACATTTGACAAGCAAGAAATTTCTCTTTCCTGTGTAGCAAACAACGCTGAGTTTTGGAATCAAGTCATGGTGAGTTAAAATAAAGAACAATTGGTGAATGAAAGGTTACTCTAGTGTGCTCTTTATCCAGTGGTATTCAAAATTTTAAGATTAAAGTATTGGTTGGTATTAAGATTACAGGCTTATGTTATCCTAAAGCAGAAAACAGGATGTGTTGGCTATGTAGTTTACAAGACACTGTCAGTGATAACTACTCTTGTGTCATGAAAAAACTGAATGTAAATTCTTAAGATGTCAAGAAAGACTAAATAGATCTGTTGGGACTTCTAAAACAGAATGTGCTTTGGTCAAATAGATTTTTTTTTTAAAGCTACACATCTGCTTTTTAAATATAAGTATGAGCTAGATTCCCCCAAACCTTTCTGGTTCTGTTATCTTTCATTTTAAGGAATTTTTATTATTGGCTTATTTCCAATCTGCAAGGAAAAGCTAATTTGGTTACAGATGGAGGAAAATCTTACTAAATGATTAAGAATAAGATTGCTTTTTCTGAAAACTGCTTCCACAGCATTCTACGTGTTTCGTATGTAGCTGGAGTTGCCATTTCCTCTTTTTTTTGTCATGAAATACAATTGTTACCTCAGTCAATGAGAGAGATCAGTTTCAGCTACAGATGCAATGTTTCTTAAACAAAAAAAAATCTGATTTTCTTGTCTTTATATGCTAGAGGGATTGAAAAGTGTAGAAATAGTAACATGCACTTATGATATGAACAGAAGGGTAATGACATGCTCTGCCTACAGGATAAGGGCAAGTAAGCCTTCTCTTTTCTCTGATAGCTGATGGTAATTTGGGCATTTGTCTTCACTCACTTGAACAGATCAAAAGAGGTATCGACTAAAGGATCTCTTTTTCTTAGAGACAGTGATACCTACTGGTTAAAGTGAGAGTCCTGTAATCAGGAAATCTGGTTCCTTTCCTTCTTCTGCCATAGACTTGTTATATGAGCCTGGGCAAGCCCCATGGGACCAAATTCTGCCACATTCATTTAGTACCTTGTTCATGGAGTAAGATACCATAATAGCATCTATTAGCTTCCTTATCTGTAAACTTGGGGGTTGTGTAATTTTTATCCGCCTCTCAGGGCAGCTGTGATGCTTTTTCATCAGTGTTTGTAAAATGCTTTCAGACCCGGACATGATATGGGGAGGGTTCCCCCAGACTTTTTCCAGGACTTTTTTTTTTAAATTTATATGCAGGGATTTGGTTGAAAGTATGTTCCCTCTGCTCCCCCATCAACTGTTATGAGTCACTTCTGTTAGATCCTTAGATAAATTACAAAGTATTATTAGAGGTCACATTTACTTTGTAATGACATTCTACCCATTTCCTTCTGTATGTGGAGAGCATTACATTACTGTTGGAAGAAGGGGAATAAACCACACACAAGCACAAATTGAGTTGGGAAGCAGACCTGCCAAAGAAAATGATAAAGGGGGCAACTGCCCTGCAGCCCCGAGATTCAGAAGGGCCTGGGGTTTCCAGCTGCAGTCAGAGCAGAAGCAGTTGGAGCTTCTGGTCCTTCCATTGCCATTGGAGCCCCTGGTGGTGCACTCTGGACAGCACTGAGGGCTGGGAGCGGGTGTAGCATGGTCCAGGTGCTGCTGCAGGCTGACTGCCCCAGCCCCACCCCTTCCAGTGGAGGCTCCACCCGTTCCAGGAGCATGAAGTAGCTTGCCCCGGGGGCCCAGCAGTTCTCTGTCTCTGTCAGAAAGGAATTCATTGCTTTCATTTCTTTTCAAAATAATCTTGGGAGTTACCTTTTTTGCACTCCCAAAGCAGTAAGTACAGAGTCACATAAACCAAGTTAAATGTTCAGAACAAATGAATTTTACTGAGTTTAATTTTTCATTATAAGCTCTAGTAAGTCTATGAAATGAGAGATTTCATTCATTTTGTTCTTCATCAGTTGTTCATAAAATATTAACTCATGACAGCAGGGTCACAGGTGAAATCAATTACCTAGTGTGCACAGAGGCACTGATCCTGCAATGTGATTCTTGCAGCTGAGCTTCTGTGCCCATGCGCAGCAGAACTTAGTCAATGAGGCTCGGTTTGTGGACTTGAGTCTGCCTACTTGCACCAAAATGTCACCAAATTGTGTGACCTAAAACCACTTCAGTTATTTTAGTTCATGCTCTGTGTAGGCAAGGCCTCAGATGACTTGTTCTAAAAATTATAAAATTGTTTTATGTGGTTATTTTTAGTAAAACCTAATAGACAAATGCCCAGTTTTACTTTTTAAATCTTTGTAATTACTTTTATACCAGTATTATAAACAAACATCAAAGGACTATAAAGTTAAGTGTCCCATTGAGTATGCAAGCTCTTCTAGGAGCCTAGAGAGCCCGTGGGCCCAGAAGAGAGACAGATGAACTGTCTGCAGCCTAATTGGTTTGTACCTAAATTGAAAATAAGATTCTGGTACTTTTCTGGGGCAGACACAAGCTGTATCTTTGTGGGTCCATAGGCTGTTGGTTTATAGGACAGTGTGACTTTAAGGCATTCATCGTGCAGATTCCAAGGCTATAAGGACCATTTTAGTCATCTAGACTGCCTGCCTGTATAACATAGGCCATAGAACTTCCCCAAAATAATTCCAAAAGCCCATCTTTTAGAAAAATGTCTAACCTCAATTGAGAAACGGCCAGTCATGGGAATCTAGTGCAATCTTTGTCTGATTGTTCCAGCTGTTAATTATCCTCATTGTTAAAAATGTACACTGTATTTCTAGTATGAACTTCTGTGTCTTCAACTTCCAGCCATTGGATGACATTATATCTTTTTCTGCTAGATTGATAATGGGCTCTTCAAATATTTGTTCCCCATGTGTACTTCTGTATACTATAGTATACTTCTATGTGCATATACCTATAAACCTTCTCTTTTTTAAGCTAAATAAAAGAGTAGTCCTGTAGCACCTTAAAGTGGGATGGGGAACCTAAGGCCCCAGCTTACTTGGATCCAGTTCCTGAGGTTTGGGACTTCCGCCATTCCCCCCTCTTCCCCCTGAGGGCCATATTAGTGAGGGTTTGGTTGCTTCTCACTTGTGTGCAGTTCCCAACTGATTTTTTTGTGGATCAACGGCTTCCAACCCACATATATATGAGAGACTCTCATCTGAGGAAGTGAGTTTTGACCACAAAAGCTCATGATATATATACAATTTGTTAGTCTCTGAGGCTATGTCTACATAGCAGTGTTATTTCAGAATAAGCTATTCCAGAAGAGATTTTTTCAGACTAGCTTATTTTGAAATAGCACATCTACACACAAAATGCATCTTGAAATAGCACTTCGCTATCTTGAATTAGTGTGCCCACACTGATTGGACACTGAATTGCATTTAAGGTCACCCAGAACCAATTCAGACAAGGCATCAGGTTAGTAGTTGCTTTGCATGGCTGCTGCTTGAGGCTATCTGAGGCTCGTGCTTAAATGGACTCCCCTGGACAGCCGTTTCTCAGGTTTCCCTGCTTGCTTGCCTATCTTTCTGAGGGACAGCAAAACATTTTTTCTTCTTGCTTTGGTTGCCCTGGTTCAGGACACCACAGCACTCTCCACTATGGAGCCGGAGCTGTCTCCAGAAAGTCTTCAGGCTGAAAGTCATGCAGCAGTTTCTGCAGGTTACCTCCCAGGCTCTGCAGGAACTTAACCCCCAGCCCTTGTGGCAGATCCTCCTTGGATATGTGGGGGAGCAGCTCTAGCAGTTGGAGGCCGCCCACCCTAGCCTAGATGCTGGGCCCCGTTGCATCTGGACACCAGTGCAGACAGGTGGGACCACATAGTTCTGGAGCGCTGGGGAGACCAACAATGGCTTCAGAACTTTAGAATGGAAACCTTCCTCAAGCTCTGTGAGCGGCTCACCTCTGCCCTGAGGTGACAGAACACACACACATGAGGCCTGCTATCCCTCTTCAGAAGTGTCGCCATCTCCCTCTGGAAGCTCTCTACACTGGATAATTACCGCTCCTTGGGGAACCCATTTGGCGTGGGGAGATCGACCATCGGGGCCCTGGTCATGCAGGTATGGCATTCTCAGGCTGTAGTCCCAGGACGGGGGTTAAGGATGAAATGGGCTTCCCTAGGGATAGGGAGAATGGGGGAGGGAGTGGTGCAAGCCCCCTCCCCGGGAGGGTTTGTTCTGTCCTGCCCTCACAAGGCCCTGCCAGGGATGGGGGTGATTGCAAGGGGTTGCTTCTGGTGAGTGGGAGGGAGGGGGACTAGGAAGGGCGGGACTCACAGGCACACTGGCACCCCTGTGATTCTCGGTTTGTTTGTCTCCTTCTGCAGGTGATCAGGGCCATTAATAGCATCCTGCTGCATAGAGTTATCCGCCTGGCAGATGTGGACACCACCATCACCGGATTTGGTGCCTTGGGCTTCCCTAATTGCAGAGGGGTTATCAACAAGACCCACATCCCTATCCACCCTCCTGAACCTCAGGGAGCACAACGTCCCACATGTGGTGGCTCTGTGTTGTGTTCTGCACAGCCTGTGCAAACAAAGGGGGAAAGCCTTCCTTCCAGGGTGAGGGGTAGAAGCTGACCACTTATGTAGGGCCTACGAGGAGCTGCGAATGGCTGCCATCCAGCAGGCCCATCGGGTCTCTTGCACGTCCGGGAGGCCCTGAGGGAAAGTTTCTCCCCGGAGGACCAGTGACACTCTCCCCTGGTCTGCCTCACTGGGAGCTTCTGCTTCACCCCTCACTGCTGTCCCTCCACTTACCCCTCCCTTTTCCCTGTTCCCCACTTTCCTGATGAAAAAATAAAGACACTTTTTTTTTTGTTGAAAAACTAAACACTCTGTATATTACATAACTGTGGAGTCAAAGAAACTGGGGAAAGATTGGGAAAGAACCTGGAAGAGGGGAGGAGAGAGGGTGGAAGAAGGGGGGTGTTGAAAACCTTGGAGGAAGGAGCTGAAAGTGGGGGGAGGCTCAGGGCTGGGGCTGAGTGGCGCCTGGCTCTGTGGATCCCACCACCATGGGTGCAGGGGCCTCAGCGTCCATGGGGTGTGTGGAGGGAGAAGCAGGAGGGGGGAGAGAGAGGGAAGAGGAGCGACAGCAGGAGATGTAGCACAGGGAGGAGGCATCATGCTCTGCACAAGGGAGTGCACATCAGCTCACAGGGAACGGCCCTGTGCAAGCAGCTCCCACCAGCTCTCACGACATAGCTGCAGGTTCTCACACATCCAGCCCTGGATGGTGTGGTGCAGGTCCCAGAGTGCCGCTAGGTGCTGCCTCTGGTATTCGTCCATGGGATGGATGCGCCTGCGGAAGCCTTGGGACCGGGACGCTGTCCTGGGTGTCGTTGACTACCCTCCTGTCGCAGCTGGTCCGGCTGTGGAGAACAAAGAGAGATGGTTAGTCATCCCAGGGGACATAGTGCCTGAAGCCCAGCCCCCTTCTGCAAGCCAAGAGCGACAGTTCTCATCTGTCGCAGGCCATGTGCACTCCGGCCAGTGAGCCCAGATGTCCCAGAGACTGTGGGCATGCCCGTGTGCCACGAGCAGAACTGCTGAGCACGTGTGTGTGTCGATGTCCCCAGCCTCCTCCTTGAGGTGGCTTGTGGAGGGAGGGTGTCCCACCCTGGGGTCAGGAGCATGGCAGGCCTCTCCAGACACCCTGTACCCAATATCCCATAATATATATGGGCATGTGCTTATGTAAAGCTGATGGACCCTGGTTATTAGCAGGAGGGACTGAACCTGCGACCATAGCGGCTAATGCCATGTGCCTCTACTGCATGAGCTAAAAACAAATTCACTCTCAGTTAAGGCTGTAAAACACACTTCACTCTCCCTTATCAGTGGTCTCAGTGTCTCTAGGTTACATATATTTTTCCTCTATAGGAACTGTTGTTATAAGTAAAATCTTGCTTATTTTCAGTTACTTGTGAAACAATGGCATTTGTTTGGGCTTATCCATGCTTCACACACTAATTCCTGGTGGTTGTTTGCAGTGTTAAATTTTACCTCATTCAGAAGGCATATTGTGAACATGGCATCTTCCTGGCACTACACTTCTTGCAGTGGAAACGGCCTTTGAGAGCAAGGCGGTGATTACTCAGCAAGTTATGCCTTGTAACATAGATGGTGTCTGCTGACATATAGAAACTGATGTTGTAATGTAACCTGCTCAAATAATGGGAGCTTAAAAGGGGAATGTTAAATTGAATTATTTCTATAAATATTGTGATTGTGGTATTTTGCCACAGCCCTGAGTATGGAGAGATGCATAAATGATTGAATACTGGAATATATAGACATTGAGGCTATGTCTAGACTGCAAGCCTCTTTCAAAAGATACTTTTGAAAAAGCCTCTTTCAAAAAACAGCATCTAGACTACAGCTGGTACTTTTGAAAAATCAAGCCACTTTTTCGAAAGAGAGCATCCAGGCAGTCTAGATGATCTCTTTCGAAAAAGCACAGTTTGCATTACATAGCACCTTTTTTCGAAAGAGCACTTTCAAAAAAAAAAGGCATTATTCCTTGTAAAACAAGGTTTTCCGTGGTCGAAAAAACAGCCACATTCTTTCGATTTACTTTTGAAAGAACGCGGCAGCAGTCTAGATGCAGGGGAAGTTTTTTCGAAAAAACCCTGAAGTCTAGACACACCCTGATATGAAAGTACTGAATCCAGTTGTGATAGACAGATTTTAAAAAGGATGATGGAAAATTAAAGGTGCATAGAAGAGCCACATAATAATTTTAAGGGTGGAAAAATCCTTACAACCAGGCTTTAATAGCTACTTAGCCTTAATGATCTCTTTAAGTCTGAAGATCTTTTTCTCAAACAAAAGATCATAAGATGATTTGATTAGTGTGTATAGACACCAGAGAGAAAATACCAGATATTAAAGGACTGTTTAGCAGAGAGCGATAACAAGAACCATTGCTGGCTGGATAAAACCAGACAAATTCAGATTTAGGCACAATTTTTTTTTAACACTGAGGGTAATTATTGGAAAAAACTATCAAAAATAAGGGTGGGTTATTCATCTCTTGATGTCATCAAATCAAGACTGGATATCTTTCAGCAAGATATGCTTTAGCCACACCCAAGTTACTGGGCCCTGTATAAAAGAAACTGGGTTAAATTCTTTTGCCCTGTATTATACAAGAATTCAGTCAAATGACTTCATGTTCCCTTCGGGCCTCAAACTCTGACTCTCTGAGTTCCTTTCTGGGTAACCCTCTTGCATTTATTATTATTTTGAAAGGGTGTGCTTTACTTTGTGGCTGAATCCACCTTGCTGTGCTGGCCAGTGCAAGGAATAAATTAAAGGGAAGGCAAGAGGCCAGGAACTTTCTGCCCTTCATCTACTTACTTGTGAGGAGTCAGCAGCTATGCATAAATCGAACATGACCATAAGGGGATTTAAGGCCATGTTAAGGATAGGCACAATCCTAGCACTGCATTAGAAGAGCCCAAAATTATTAATTTTCAGTACTTGGTCATATTTTCATATACTGTCCAGTAATCCTAATGTTTTCTTTAGATTGACTTGTTTTGAATCTATTTGCTTGGAATTCTACAAGCGAGTCAGGAATTCCGCTTAGGCATTGGTTGATCTTTGCAAGTGAAAGCTGAGCCAGGTGTCTGTATACATGTTTGTGCAAAACTGCTAAAATATCTGCATGATAAAGCAGTTGTCACAGCGTGACTGCCTCTTTTAAAGTGAAAGAGATGCAGCCGTGTTAGTCTAGTCTAGCTGAAACAAAAGACAGAACTATGTAGCACTTTAAAGACTAACAAGATGGTTTAATAGGTGATGAGCTTTCATGGGCCAGACCCACTTCCTCAGATCAATATGTGGATTTTCTTACTGAGGGGGCAGGGCTGGGGTAGGAGGGTGTGGGTAAGCTGATGTTTTAATGGACACCTGAGTCTTTTAGAAAAACAGAGTAATTGGAAGATTTTTGATGGAGGAGCTGGCATATAGGCTTGTGTGGAAAGGGTAATCCAGGGGCACCACTTTGGGAGCTTCATGCCCTATACTAGAGCAGAGGGAAAGACTCAAAGGTAGCCCAGAAAGGGACTCCAAACAAGAGTCCAAGTGGTGGGCTGAAGAGGGCAGAACAATCTTTTTTATGTTGGGACTTTTATAGATGGACTTTTGTTAACCCTGGAAGCAGTTACAATTATTGGTGTTTATTTGGCTGGAGTGCCAATATAGATCTCCAGCATGACTGTGTAGACTTTATTAAGGAGCCCTGAAAAAGAAAGAAGCGAGACAGGGCACTACAGAGCTACCCCAGGCACGCTGGAGGTCTTGGGAGGCAGCTACATTGTTACAGCAATCTTCAATGTTAGGCTACTAATCGAAAGATTGATTTTGCTGTTGTACAAGACATCGTTCAGTATGTAGAAATCGTCAATGATAAGTTGGGTGGCAAACTTTAATATTGAGGTTTTTACAATGAAAATGTAAGCCATATTGCCTGGAGAGGTTTTTTATTTTTTATTTGATTCAGAACAACCAAATCTTGCAGGAAAGTGTTTCTATCTTTCATTGAAATGCTAGAATACTTCTTTTTGTAATTACGAGTAGCCTCTAATTATGACTGTATGAAGCATTGATTGGTCTGGTATGTTGCTGTGTTCAGGCAATATCTGATAGCTTTCTGACTTCATTACCTGCTGTCTCTAGGGCTCAGAAAAATGCCCTTTAGTCTCTATTGTCTGCTCAAGTATTTCATTCACTGGAAAACAAGCTAGCAACACAATCACAATCTGCTAATGTAATTTCTTTAAGTTGAGAACTCTGCTTAGCCTGCCTGGCAGGATCAATGCAGTAACTTAAGTATATTGAAATAAGAGAGATCCCTGGTTGGTCTTTATCGGTCAAGCTCTTCAGTATCTGTGCTATCAGCCAAATCATAGCGGGTAGTTGGGCATGCTACTGTTGCTCATGATCTCTTCAGTGTAGTAAGGCGATTGGGATACGCTTCAAGAAAACACCCACGAAAACAGGCAAGTACACAAGCATGTGTTACCATCTACAGAGAGAGAGCAAACAATATAAAGTGGTCACATCTCCCTCCAGTTGAAGTGGTGAAGTGTAAAGATTTTCTGTAGAGATGAGATAAGCTCGCTGTCTGTTACAGAAGGGAGGTGGGTGAGATGGCAATCCCCAGCTCAGAGAAATGAAGATGCTAAATCTTGATAGGTGTTACACACACAACACAACACAACACACCACATACACACACACCATTACAAAACTCCTGGACCAAAACAATTTTCCTGTGGGAGGAAGAAAATTCTACAGTGTCCCAGAGGTTGAGGGGAGAATCAAGGTTTGTATTCACAGAGCCAGTGGAGAAGAAATAGCGAGCTACTTCCACCTTTGTCTTCGGACTTGATCTGGCAAAGTATTGAGCAATGTCTGCCAGTGCCAATTTTGCACAAATCCCTTTGCCTTCAGTTGGCACTGCATGGAGGGCACGCAGCACCTTGAAGGATTGAGACTTCCATGTGCAAATTTGAAAGCTTCTACTCAGCTCCAAGCAAAACCACCCACCCACTTCAAAACTGTTTTGACAATTGCTGACCAGCTGGAAAGCATAAGTGCATCCTCTTGGGTACGTTCCTCATCCTCTCTCTAGGGTGAATGGAAAAGGAAGAATTCCATATATTACAATTAGAAGAAAAAACTGTTCTCTCTGCCATTTTACCCATTTTTCATTGGGTATTTCTGATCCTCCAACCTACCTCCATGGGACTTTGTCTAAGTTTTTTAGGGGTGTGCTCTCACCCTTGCATTTGTTTTCCAGTCACTCATTCAGATTCTGAACACCCAAGCCTAGCACTTGCAGGTAATTTGCTCATCTGGAAGAGACAATTTCGTTAGTTAGGTTGAAGGCTATATACTTCCCCAGAGAAAAGACACACATATTGATGTGTTTATGCTTTTTTCAATAACAATATTTGTTCATATAGGAATGTGTGGTGTGTTTTTTTGTCTTTTTTTTTTTTTTTTTTTGCTTTGCCACACCATATGGCTTATTACTATTCACAATCCAAACAGTAACAGCTGCTGCCATGTGTGAGAATGCGTTTCCTTAAGCTGGAGATGAACTGACTAGTGAATGACATTTGATGTCCACAGATGTATCCCAAATATCCTAATTACCAGTTGACATCCTGTCTATCACTCTGTTCTTTAAGTCTGTTTGGACTTTCTCATGTGGTAGGGAGGTTCTTTTCTTTTGTCCCGGTGTAAATACTGAGAATCCCTTGAGGAAAATAAGCAGTTCACTGTCTGTTATACAGAAGGGAGGAGGGTGAGATGGCAGTCCCCGGCTCAGAGAAATGAAACGCAGAATCCACATCTTCTTTTAGTCTCATTTAAGAGGTAATCAGGACAGTCTTAAATTAAATAAATATATTAAAATATGTGACATTTTAAAATGTGGTTTGCTTTGTGACCAATCAGTGGTGTGCACGTAATTTGGAGTGGCAGCACACAAGTTCAAAGATGCTGGAACCCTTTGTCCTTATCTTCCTTTTGCTGGTATCACTAATTTCCAACTCATATCAGCTGTCTGTTTGGGTCTTTTGTTTCTTTCAGTCTTCTGTTGCTCATTTCTCTAAGTACCTGAATTTGTGTAACACTCATTATAGTAGGGTGATTTATCAATGTCACTCACTCCTGTCAGCAGTAAGACAACAACTTCTTAGGTCTTATAGAATTGGTTGGCATACCTGGCCTTTAACTACAGTGTTCTGATTGGAAATGGCATTTAAACCTATGTCACTTCAGCACCTGTCAGGGGTTCTCTGGAGCCATTGTTCCCTCATATTTGTACTGAGTTATTCATGTACCTGCACTTTCACAGTAGTTTGGACTATTGGAGCATTGTATTAATTAGGACTTATCTCACGAAAGCATACTCCAGAGAGGATGAAATGTTTGGGGGTGATATTCCCAGTGCATATTCTTGTCAGAACCAAATCTAACGATGCTCATTAGCAAAAAGGATTGCAGGCTTTCTGAACTCAGCACATATCTCCCAGGAAGCTATAACGGCAAATAAGACCCAGTGGATTTCTTCCTATTTGCAGTGTTTTGGAAGGGTCGGTGACTATAAAAGAGATCATCCTCTCTAAAACTGTTTTACTGTGAGACCTGTTTCCAATATTACCTAATCATTGGAATGACTTAGAATTAAAATGGTTGGTTGCACATATACTCATCAGTCATACAGTTATGTTTTTAAAAATATATCTAAATAATCCTCTGTCAATGGAATTTTTGTATATGTCCAGAAAAACCAATGCAGTAGACTGTTTTTAGGGTTAGAATATATCTAGACAGCATGCTTTCAGGGGTGAGATACCCCACTGAGATACACAATTCCCATTAATAGAGTAATAGATATGTAGTAACTTGTCACTGTGTTGCTTACCATGACCCAAATTCAACAGATAATTTTTATGAAGGGGCTGAAGCAAGGGCCAGGGAAGCTAGGATGGGAGGACAGACTTCAGATCCTCCTATTATAAAAATACAGCTCCTTTTACTTAGTGTTCTGAAGAATTACTATTAGCAGTGTAACCCTATGACACAGAGATGAGTTCTGATTCCATCCAGAAGTACGTATGGCCATAGCACTTAAGGGCAGAAAGGAACAGATTATCTAGTCTTTCCCTTGTATATGATAGGCCACCAATGCTACCAAGTACCTGCACACTAAATCCAGGGTGATGGCCAGCTCTTTACAGTATGAATGAGATCCACTTGTGAATAGACTCCTCAGTTTGCATCTTATTCTTGCTGAGTGCCAGATGGTATTACTGGAAATATTTGTAGAGGAAGACCTAATCTGTTGTTCCTGCAAGTGAATTTCTAACATGCTTTGAACAAAAAGAGCAGTGGCAGATATCATCCTCTACCCTACCCACCTCACAGTCATGGGGGGAGAAATTGTATCAGCTTCTTGGACCAATACAGGTCTCCGTGACTTAAATTTGAAATTGCATAGGAGAGAAATCAATATAGGAAACCAACAAGAAAAAGGGCAGGAAAAATGCTCTGTGTAAACTTAGGATTTCTTGCTTGTACTGGACAGTCTACTCCAGCACCAACAGGAACTGGTCATGCACACCAAATGTGAGGAATTAACAGATCCTGGTTTGCCCCTTTTGTTCTTTCTAGTTGACTGTGTGGTCACCCATCTAAGAATAATTCTACAAACATATATGATACATAAAATATTTAAAAACCCTCAGGGTATTGCTGAGAGATAGTGCTGCCTCAGAGATGTCTCCTCATAACAATCATAGTCACTAAAATACTTAGTGAGCAAAATTGCTCTGTAGGCCTGATGTGATCTGATGGCATTAGCATCCTGCTTCCAAGCCCATATATGAGCTGAGAGCAGACTCACAGAGAGAAGATGTGAGAAGGGAATTTGCTCTTGGAAACAGTCTTTGCTTATAAGGCAGTGTGCCAGGCAACACCACACACAGGGGAAAGGCACTCTGGCAAGATACCTAAGGGTATGTCTACACTACAAAGTTAGTTCGAACTAACGGACGTTAGTTCGAACTAACTTTAATAGGCGTTACACTAGCGCTCCGCTAGTTTGAATTTGAATCGAACTAGCGGAGCGCTTAGTTCGAACTAGGTAAACCTCATTTTACGAGGATTAAGCCTAGTTCGAACTAGCTAGTTCGAATTAAGGGGTGTGTAGCCCCTTAATTCGAACTAGTGGGAGGCTAGCCCTCCCCAGCTTTCCCTGGTGGCCACTCTGGCCAACACCAGGGAAACTCTATGCCCCCCTCCCGGCCCCGGACTCCTTAAAGGGGCACGGGCTGGCTACGTTGCCCATGCCAGGTGCAAGCCTGCCAGCACCCAGCCAGCAGACCCTGCACCTGGCACGGCACAGAGCCACCCACCCGATATCCCCCAGCCCATCCCCTCTTCCCGGGACCAGCCTGGCGGCTCCCGGGAGCTTGCCCTGGACCGCAAGAGGCAGGCACCTTCCTGGGCTAGTGCGGACATCGTGGACCTCATCCACGATCTCCGCACTAGGCACAGGAAAGTGGCCGTCTAGGGCAGGAGAGCTGCCAGCCTGGCCACCCAAGAGCAGGTGTGCATGAAAATCAAGGAGGTCCACTGAGACCCCCGACACTGAGCCCTGAGCTTACAATGGCCGTCCTGGGTCAGACCAAAGGTCCATCTAGCCCAGTAGCCTGTCTGCCGACAGCGGCCAACCCTAGGGACCCTGGAGGGGATGGACCGAAGACAGTGACCAAGCCATTTGTCTCGTGCCATCCCTCTCCAGCCTTCCACAAACTTTGGGCAGGGATACCACTCCTACCCCCTGGCTAAGACTACTCCATGGACCCAACCTCCATGACTTGATCTCACTTCCCTTTAAACTCTGTTCTAGTTGTAGCCTTCACAGCCTCCTGCAGCAAGGAGTTCCACAGGTTAACTATTTGCTTTGTGAAGAACAACTTTCTCTTACTAGTTTGAAGCCTGCTACCCATTCATTTCCTTTGGTGTCCTCTAGTCCTTCTTTATGGGAACTCAGGAAGAACTTTTCTGAATGCACCCTCTCCACCCAACCCCTGCTTTTAGAGACCTCTATCCTGTCCCCCTTCCGTCTCCTCTTTTCTAAGCTGAACAGTCCCAGTCTCTGTAGCCTTTCTTCATCTGGGACCTGTTCCCAACCCCTGATCATGTTAGTTGCCCTCCCAGCCTTTCTCTTCCCCTCTCCCACCTCCTTTTCCCAGTCTCCCCCAGTTTTGTTCAATAAAGATAGAGTCAATGTTGGAAGAAACGTTATCTTTATTTTGTACATCAATAAGAAGGGGGGCTAGGGAGGGGTAAGTGGAAGGAGGTGAGGGAGGAATGGGGTACGAGCCCCCGATGGGGAGGACTGGGCTGGCTCTGCGGGCTTCTGGGGGTGGAAGCTCTCCTGCAGCCCCCCGATTGCCCCCTCTCCCCAGATGGCAGCCTGCGGCAAGTGCAGCCGAGCTGATGGCCGAGTGGTGTGATGTGCCCAGTGTGGGTACTCCGGGCACTCCAAGCCAGAACTTCTTTGCAAGCGGGGCACCCCTTAGAACTGTGTGTCCGGGGTGGGGGTCGGGACCCTTTAAGCGCAGCCCGCGGCTAGCCTGAGACAGCATCTCCATGCTCTAAGTCCTCCTCCTATGCCCTGCCGGCACTGCTTCTGGCCATCCTTAAGCCCTGTTCAGAGTCCACTCAATGTGGACTTGCTAGTTCGAATTAGCAAATCGCTAATTCGAACTAGTTTTTAGTTCTAGACGCGTTAGTTCGAATGAGCTTAGTTCGAATTAACTAATTCGAACTAACTTAGTTCGAACTAACTTTGTAGTGTAGACGTACCCTAAGAAGGTATCAAAAGCTTCAGAGGGGTAGCCGAGTTAGTCTGTAACAGGAAAAACTTTAAAAACAGCAAAATGTCTAGTATCACCTTAAAGACTAACAAAACATGTAGATGGTATCATGAGCTTTTGTGGGCGTAACCCACTTCTTCAGATGACTGGCATTTTTTTAAGAAGGTATCAATAGGGACTGTGGCTATATCTTTAAAACAAAATAAAGGAAATAACAGAAAAGTCTTAACAGTCCAAACAATTTGTTCCCCAATCGAAACTTCAAGACTTAATTTCAACCCAATTAGCCAGCCAGTTACCCTCTCAACTGGGTTTTCTCCTGATATTGCATCTGCCCACCAACATAGAGATACTGTGACAATCTGCTCAGACTCAAGTTTTCACAATAACCCAGCAAATTAGTGGTGCTGAGGCGGTAGCCATCACTGATAGCAACCCAGTGTGCTCAAACTGTTGAGCTTCTGACTTCACAGCATCCTGTGTCTGGACATCAGCCAAACATGCTGAGCCTGTAAAGGAATTTCACAAAGTCTACACATTTTGCTTCAACCCAACAAGTTACAGGCTCCTGTGCAGGTTTTTCCTCTACCTGGCTAGGCTCCCAGCACAACAGAGATACAAAAGCCTGTGCCTTGACTTCAGGCCCAGTAAACTAGAGCTGCTGAGCCAGAGACTTCTTTAAATCTGCCCCTGGAAATTAGGCCAGCAAACTAGCAGTTTTGAATCATAGAACTCCCAAGGCCTTTGCCATGACATCAGATAAGCACATTGGGGGCACTGAAATGGAAATTTTGATCAACACACTGAAGGAGCTAGTTCTAAACTAATAATCTCACACAGGCCTGTGACTAGATATCTGCTCATCGAGGTAGAGGTGTTGGGCAAGGCATAAAGGAGAATTGAGGGATGAGTCTGGCCCTCCACTGATAAATGCAAAAGGAAAGTTTGCACTCCTTCCTCTTTCTGGGCTTTGAGGAGCAATCTCTCCTGCCTTTTCACTGGTTGGTAAAATGGAGGCTCAACAGGTTAGAAACCCTGAAATAGGAGTGGAAGGAACTCCTAGTGTCTGGCTGGGGAGTGTATAGAACAGTCTTCCTATCAGCAGAATTATCTTAGTCTACAGAAGAGAAGAGTGAGGTGAGTTTTGATAGCAGCCTTCAACTACATGAAAGGAGGGTCCCCAAGAAGATGGAGAGGGGCTGTTCTCAGTGGTGACAGATGATAGAACAAGGAGCAGTGGTCTCAAGTTGCAGGTGGTGGAGGTCTAGATTGGATATTAGGGAAAACTATTTCACTAGGAGGGTGGTGAAGTACTGAAATGGGTTACCTAAGGAGGTGGTGGAATCTCCATCCCTAGAGGTTTTTCCGTCCTGGCTTGACAAAGCCCTGGCAGGGACGATTTAGTTGGGATTGGTCCTGCCTTTAGCAGGGGTTTGGACTCAGTGACCTCCTGAGGTCTCTTCCAACCCTATGATTCTAAGCTAGGGGTGCCTCATCTAGCTCCAGTCTCCTACATCAGTACGGGTACGTCTCGACTACAGGCTTTTGTCGACAGAAGTTTTGTCGACAGATACTGTCGACAAAGCTTCTGTTGACAAAGAGCATCTAGACTACATCCAGTTCTGTCGACAAAGCAAGCCGCTTGGTCAACATGACAGTGTAGTCGCAAAGGACATTGTAGATGCAATAATGCCTTCTGTCGACAGAATTCTCTTCATAGAATGAGGTTTTTAGCCATCGACAAAACTGCTGAATTCTGTCGATGTTCTGTCAACAGAACTCAGCGGCAGTGTAAACGCAGGTATAGTTTTGTCAACAAAAGTCCACTGTAGCCAAGACACACCCTATCTGTTGTTCCCCTCTTTAAAACTACTGGCTTTCACATATTCGATAAGACTCCAAGGAGCAAAGAATGGCCCACCTCTTATCCTGGAGCTCCATTGTGAGGTGTGTTTGTGAGGCAAACACTTGGAAGCACAAAGAATGTTCCATACTCTTGAGCTATGGAGTGACAGTCATCAGTTACTGTTCCTGAGCAATTACCTTAGAAGACTTATGGTGAAGGATTTGCAGGTTTGGGACTTTACACCACACATTAATACATTATGCATATGGATTTTGAGCACTGGCTGTAGTTTTAGCATCTTCCCAAACAATTTTTTAAGTTGCACTTCATAGTACAAATGATCTCATTCCTTCCATGATATTACTCCCTTAATGGGAAGATTTTTCTGAGAATAGAAAACAATGTGGTGTGTACCACTTTGTACTGTCACAGCATGAACTACTTTCATTCATTCTTTTTACTAAATTGGCTATGTAGAACCCCTCTGAAAGATGAAAGGTCTGAATCAGCATTAAGAATCTTTCTTTCAAACCTCAGGTTCAGCCAGGGAAAATATTTCCAGCACAGGAATTAAGGAACCAGCTGTAGGAGGTAGCCTCTGAAGACCCTCTCAAAGTCCTAGTGCAGGAGTGTTCTAGGGATTGGCCCAGAGGCAGGAGAGAGTGAAAAACACACTTCAGATGTTTTGGGGAACACTGTCTCATGTGAGACTAGAAGAAACTTTGTAAGTTAATTATTTTTGTGAAGCTATGGGTGGAGGAAACCTGACAAGATGGGGATGGAAGTAGACACCTAACGCTCTTCATTATGAGGGAGATAGGTGAAGATACTTACCTTATCAGCTCATTCACTAGAGGTAGGAAGAGAAGCAGGTGTTATACAAATATGCAAAGCCTTCTACTAAAGATCTGGTTGTCTTTTGGGCCCTCAAAGGAATGTCTTTGCCTCTGGAGCATCTGCTCTCATTTAAAATCACAGCTAAAAAACAAAGCTTTTTTTCTTTGACTTGTGCCTCCTGACTTCTGCTGTTCTTTGTTGCTACACGCTTTCAGTTTTCTCACAATTGTTTTCACTTAGTATGTCAAAGGCATGATTCCAGACCATTGTGCTGCTGAATTTCAGAGAGCTACAAAGATCTACAGAAACTATGATAGTAAATAATAATAAAAAAAAAAAATCTTTCATCTTTCCATTCAAGTCAAAATAAAAATCTGGGTCTGTTTTCTTTAGCTGAATAAAAAGGTGCAGGCCTCCTAGGGGAGAGAGGGAATCATCCTTGGGTTAAGAACCTGAAAGATTCAGACTAAAAAAAGGGATTGAGGCTTTTCTGGTGGACTTTTTATTTTAATTTTGCCAGTACTGTAAACTAACAAAAATAGAAGCATATAATGCAACTGCTGTCACTCTTTTTGTTGTAGGATGGATCATCATTCTGTAATTCCTGGATGGAATGAATAACACACACTCCTGGGTACATAAAAGGATAATTCCAATCTTTCTTCTCCTCTCTACTTAGGTTTTTATTTCTTCCAGAATTAAAACCAAGAGTGGGGAAAATAGAGTGGCCACTTGTGTTCTAATGTTGATATCCAGTTTGATTAAATTTTTCTCCCTTCTGGGGACGTTGCAGTTCCTTAATATGCAGATTTATTCTCTGAGATGTCTGCTCTTACTTCCAACAAGGAGGCCAAGTCCTACAAACACTGGGGGAGAGGGGCATATCTACACAAGCACTTTCCACTTGGCAAGCTAGGATGTAAATCTACAGCACTCCAGTAAATTGAACACTAACTGTGTGGCCCAGCTGTAATGTCCCTCAGGCACAATGTGATGTAAGGCTGCCTATGGAGGGGCATGTGTGTATATACACAAACTGTTTTCTTCCATTTATAAATTAAAATTGATTGTGCAACCAAGTATACTAAATCCAAAACACCTGCAAGTTAAACCCAGCAGTTTTAGGTTGGTAGACAATCTTTAGTGTTAAGTTGCTGTCATGTTGAATAACAATTCTACCTCTAGTTGGTGCAGTTGCTCTTCAAAAGCCACCACTTATTGTGAGCTAGTCAAATTGCATATACAACAGGTGTGGTTTGCCTAAATCTGTTCTATGAACTTAGAGGGAAAATGTTGCCCCGCCCAAGTAAGCAAGAACTAGCTGCTCTCTTGCACATACATACAGGTCTAGTCCTGCAGAGAGAGACATACTGAAATGATGCATTGAGCAAGTGGAATTTCAATAACTGATTTAATTAAAAATCTTAATAACTGGGCTGTCAGGTTCATGACAGATGCACAGGAATTTCTGCTATACTTTGTATTGTCAGCGAATGCCGATCAACAGGTTTTCCTTGGTCTTTTTAAATTTTTGATTAAAATAGTTGTGTTCAAACCAGTCAAAACAGCAGGCTATGTTGTCATCCTCAGGTTTATTGGATTTACTCTTTACAAGCCTGAGATTTTTTTCCTATTGTGTGTTATCAGTAGCAATGAACACTGCTAAATGACTATTATTAATAACAAATGAAGCAGAAGATTTGGCTTTTAAAATGTGGAAGTCTAAGTGCAGCAAAAAACAGATGCATCTTTCTTGTGGAATTATACAATTTTATATCTGGGAACATTTCTTCCCTAGACATGGATACAGCAAGTGGAGTCTGAAATGGGGTTAAATCTTCACATTGTTGCACAAACTTTTAGCCACGTGGTGCCTATTAAATTGGTGAGAGTTAGAACTGCCAACATTTGAAAAATTATCCTTAAAAGGTTGGATCTAATTTGGTTTTAACATATGATTGCATATGTTGTACAGAACAAGATACATTTTTCTTCTAGTTAATGGAGTAGCATTATTAAAAGAAGAAATAAAAAATATTTTATAAATGCTTTTGTCTCAAATTTGAAATTATTTTCTAAACATTTAAGCTACTTGATATTCATTTTTCAGACTACAAGTGAGTGCCCAGGATGTAAATTACATTTTAGAATGGAACCTCTTTCTCCTTTTAGGTCTTGAAAGCACATAATTTATGTCATATGGTGAGATCTCTGAAGGAACAAATGGGCAATTGATTCTCAGGATCATCTTTCATTTGGTCAAATGATAAAATGAAAGTCATTTGAAAAATGGATTTTTACAGCAAACAGGGTAAAAGAAATTGCTCAAAGCAAAATAGCTTCTTTTAGTGCCTCATCTTATTTTTCCAGCAGAGTGATCATAGCTGGCCTGCATGTATTTGAATTTTCCCCTGTTTGAGTTGAAATCAACCTTAGAAACAAATGGAGGAGGGACTTGCAATTTCTAATATACTTTTTTAAAAAAAGATAGAACTTTACTCATTGTTAGTGATGTTCCTTTAATTCAGACACACTTAACCATTTCTCATCCCAGAACTTTTTTCTTCAGATCTTTTATAATACATCTGTAAGATGCATACACAATACTCCTACAGAAGTTGTAGACATCTATCTTGTAAACACCTTCAGTCAAGGAACTGTTTTGCTGTGTAGTTAGTGTCACTTAGTGGGCTGTATTGACAGAATAGAGACCTCTGGTGGAGTTCGGGAGTACCTAGTGCCACTGAAGGCACTCTTCTCATGGACTAGCCAAGATCCTTTGGCCCATGGCTATGGCTGGAGAAATTGGCTCTGTTGTCTCCTATAAGGTCCTATGTTTCCTATTATGCATGATTGATAGAAACAGAGAGCAAAACAGCTGTACTGGTACACTGAGCTATGCATGCTAATTTCAAAAAATACTGGCAATACAAACCTCCTCCCCCCCCCCCCCACCCACTCCCAATGTATTAACTTTCTACAAATTTCCTTTGGCATAATCTGTTATTGTTTATTTGTGAATTTCAGTCATTTTTTAAACATTTTTTATATATTTTATTTATATATATAAACTGAAACACTGTTTTCTCTGGCAAAACTCTCAATCACCATGCCTAAGATGATTTCTTTGTTTTTTATTTCAAGCCCAATGAAAAGCTTCATTTGTCTTGTTGTTGATGTTTTTGTGTATAATTGTACCTTTATTAACAATTTAGCCTACCCCTTTATTTACACCAAGACCACAAGGTAGCAAGAAGAAAATATACCAAAATTAGTTTGTGTACCAGTGGTACACAAGCAGCTATTCAAAGTGCCCTTAACCTTAACCTCTGTTTCCCCTCTGTAAAATGGGGATAAGTGTTCAGCATTTGTAAAGTGCTTTGAGATCTATACATGAGAAGTGTTGTGTCCCTTCATGACATTGTTGGCCCAGAACATTCTGTCCAATAATAGAACTTTCAGGAGAAAGTTTCTGGGATTGTGCCTTTGTAGAGTGTTACCCCAAAAATATTCTCACTGGAGACCACCCAGGGTTACACTAGTATGGGTTTATTTCCACTAGGTAAAACTAAGGAGGAGAAAGCAGCCACCAAAGGTCTAAGCTAAAGAAGATAGAACTCTCTCTCACACACACATACAGACAAACAAGCAAGCACACACCCCTCCATTCATTCACTCATTCACAACCATTCATTCCTGCCCTCAGGCAATCACACACTTACACAGACATATAGGTTGCAGAAGGAGACAAGGCATGTGGATCCTGGAGGGTCTGGTCTGTCTGCTCATCATGGCTGGGGAAGCTGGTCAGGAGAGACACTGGAGAGGAGCTTCTCAGGAGCAGGGGAAGGAAAAAGAGAGTCTCACATGTGGTCCTTCTCTTTATATAGTGTCTGAATGGCTCCTGTGACTCATTCACCTTGTCATCAGGGAGCATGCCCAGACTTCCCTTTATCCAGCAGAGAGCATGCCCAGACTGTGATGACTCATTGCCATGTGGTCCATTGTTCCAAGCCTTCTTCAAACACACACACACTCTCTCCATTCACTCAGGGGAGAATGCAGCTTAAGGAAAGTTACAAGCAAGGTGGCTGCATGTTGCAAAGATTACAAAGTTGCAGTTTACAGTAAATTTGAGAGTTACACAGATTACAAAGATTGACAAGGATCACAATAAGTTGCAGTTTAAAACCTTAGACCTTACAGTTTGGTGTAGCTTTAGAAAATCCATGTATATAAATCTAGTGAGCTCAGGTGGAGGCTTTTTTATGCAACATAGAGATCCCCCTTTCTATTCCTGTCAAAAGGCTGCAAGGCTCACCAATGTACCTGATGGACCTCCAGGGTCATCTGCGCCTTCATGGCTGCTCTTTCCCTCTGCACTTCCGTTTCCTGGCTCCAAGGCAAAACAGAGCAATGTGGAGTTGTGCTAAAGGAGCTCCCTCAAGTCATGCCTACACCCACTATGGAGACACTCTGAAGACAGAATAAATGCATCCTCAGATTATATTATCATAGGTGGCGAGTTCTATGGGTCTGTATTGCCTGTACTCCATCAGTATTCAGGAATGTGGGCCCAGCCCCACCAATGTTTGGGCTTTATATATTCAGCTCCATAGGGTAGACCGAGGCAACTGCCCCTTGTCCCGCTCTTTGTGGGGATATGGGGTCCAGAGCAGCCTGGAGATTAGCATGGGGCCTGGCACCAGCAGTAGTGAGTGATCTGGCCCCAGGCTGCCCCACTCCATTCCACTCCTACCCTCACCTTACTTCTGTCTGATTTATTTCTCCTCCCTAGAAGACACTAGGAGTCACTGGGGTGAGCTGGGGCCAGGCTACTTGCTACTGCAGGCACCAGGCTGCCCAAAGCATGGGGACGGAGTGGTTGCCCTGGTCCATCCCATGGAGAAAACAACTGTACTTGGGCTTGTTCTTGGCACCACGAACAACTATACAAACCTGGTGCCCATGTATATTATTTTCTGAGGATTGTCCAGAGGGCTGAAGAAGAGGACAATGCACATTTTCTTCTGGGCTACCTCATTTCTCTCCCTCCCCCCTCCCCCAATCTCAAGAAGAGGAGTTCAAAGGGCAAATGGAATTAAGGATGGTGCTACAAATAGTCTGTGATTTCCCACTTTTCCCAGTCTGCACATGTAGGAGACATCTGCACATTTGTCTCAGTGGGGGCTGCCTGCTATTGTCACTCTTTAGGCACTTATGGGAACGGGGGGGATAAACTCCTTTAAGTAAATAGCCTTTTCCTGCCAGCTGCACTGATAATATTAAATGCTACTGTTCATCCAAATACATGGATTGCAAGAACAGGCCGATTAAGAAAGCGCTCGCTGTTCAGCCAGGAACATATGTCATTGTAAATACTAGCCCATGATTTTGTCCTTAGTGACCTTTCACATACCAAGATTTTATTTTTCCCCAATAAAATTATTTTCCACCAAACATCACATGTTAAATTGATTAGGTACTATGTAATTATAAAAGTATGTATTTGCTTTGGATGATTTGTATAGTTAGACTATGCACCAACTCAACAATTTCCATCCTATAATTACAGGTCCACCCCATCCCCCTCCACCTACCTCTGGCTGGATGTTTTATAATGTAATGAGTAAACTGCAGATCTGCACAACCACTAATTTCAGCCCACTCATCTAAGGGGACAAGCAAAACCTTGCCATTTTCCGGCAATTTCAATCAGTGAAGAATACCAATGGGAATGGTAGGCAGAAAAAGCGACAGTCAAGAAATTACATCAGTAGAGCATTTCTACTACTTTCCCCTTCTTCTCAGTCAAAATTGGCCTGTGACTATTTCTGTTCAAACTGCTTAAATGGTAATCCCAGATACAATTGCCCCCTTCAGAGAATAATCCCAGAGAAGTCAGTGGAGTTACACTGGGCCTGCCTCCAACTAAAAAGATAAAGAGGGCTGTGCAAGGAATGACAGTATCCCAAGACCCATAATGAAAATGTATGTAGAAAGCTCTGCTGGATGTTATTGCTTGAAGCGTAAACCAAAAAACCTGAGCAATGGCATATGTATAATATATACCAGAGAGCAACATACAAACTAACTAAGGCTCTGTCTACATTGGTAATTGAATGACAACACTTTTGCCATTCACAGGCACTTAATTTCCCTGTTCTTCCAACAACAAAAGGTTTGCAGCAGCAAGTATCAGTGTAAACAGTGCTTTGTAGGCAGAAATGTTTTCCTGCTGACAAAGCAGAAGCAACTCAGAGGCTTTGTCTACACTGCAGGGTTTTTGCGCAAAAAGCTTTTTGCGCAAAAGCGTGTCCACGCCTCAAAAGCACAAAGGCGATGTGCTTTTGCACAAGAGAGTGTCCACATAGCATGGACACTCCTGTGCTTTTTCTCATAGGCTCTTTTTGCGCAAGAAACCCCTGTTGAGTGTCCACACACACCTTTTTGCACAAGAACTCTTGCAAAACTTATTCCTCTTAGAAAGAGGTATACCTACACCTCAAAAAGCCCTTTGTTCTGCCATTTTACTGTAAATTTTCTTGCACAAAAACGCGCTTGAGGTGTGGACATTCTACACAAAAACTCTATAGTGTAGACATAGCCATAGGGGGTAAAAAAATTCTGTTGGCAAAAATGCCAACAATGAGTATTACACTGCCTGGGTTTTAACAACATGGCTGTGTTGACACAGCCATGTTGCTAAAAGCTGTGTAGTGTAGACTTAGCCTGAGATTGGCAATGAACACAGCAACATGCTCTGCATATCTGTTTAAATTTAGAAATAGGGAAATACTCCTGTGGCTTAATGGATAATGCTTCACATGTCAGGTGTCTGTGTGGAGCTATGTGGGACAGAGTTCTCTTGTGAGTCCTATACCTTTACTCCCCAAGTCAAAGTCTGGAAGCATTACAAAAAATACACGGACCTCTTGTGGGGAAGAGAATACCTTGGATGGGTCAATAGTCTTGGTTCTCTTGAGAGTTCCAGCCATTCCAATCCGAAAAAGATGAGGGTTAAATCCAGGGCAAGGAGAAGCCTTCTCAGAATTCTGTGATGATAGTGCGAAATGAAGAAATCTCCATTGTAGTGTCTGGCATTGAAAAATACAGATCAAAACCAATGTCAAACTTCTTAGCCTAAGGTGCCTCCTGTTGTTTTTCAGCGAATTATTCAACATTCCCTCTCTATTTACAGTTGGAACTATTCCAATAAGTGTCTGACTAGCTCAGATACCCAGCTTTTATGACTGACCACTTATGACCATAATCGTGTGTGCCTGTCGTTTTACAGTGATACATAGAGCTTGATTGCTACCTCATGTATTATTCCTATTAATTTTGCATAGCTAAGCCCCCAGCAATAATGTAAGAAGAAATGTCCAACAGAGTTCTCCTAGGAGTTCACTTGTGGGGCTTGTGAAAAGAACATGTTTAACAGAGCTCAGGTTTCAGGTGAATGCAGTATTAATGAAATTAGAGCCATAGTGGCATAAGGAATAACAGTGCATTTCCAATCTATGCACCCCACTAGTGTTTCAGAACTGTGCTTTAGGGTTTGAGATGGGGTGAATGCAAATGCATAAATAGTGTTTTCATGGAATAATTACTAATTTATAACTTGGTAGCATGGCAGAAAATTGCCTTCCTTTTGAGCTGTTTAGAACTTGGTTATTTTATTTCCTCCAACACTAATATTAATTAATCACTTAATCACTTGATGCCCTTCTTGTCTCTTTGGTAAATGGAGAGAAAATCAGATGGAATTCAGCTTCCCATTTCATCATTAAAGCTGCAGGAGGAATTCCTCTCAGTGGGTATGTCTACACTACAGCGCTAATTCGAACTAACTTAGTTCGAATTAACTAATTCGAACTAAGCTAATTCGAACTAACGCATCCATAGTAAAAAAACTAGTTCGAATTAGCGTTTTGCTAATTCGAACTAGCTTGTCCACACAGAGTGGACCCTGAACCGGGGTTAAGGATGGCCGGAAGCAGTGCCGGCAGGGCATCAGATGAGGACTTAGAGCATGGAGCTGCTGTCTCAGGCTAGCTGAGGGCTGTGCTTAAAGGGACCCGACCCCCACCCTGGACAGACAGTTCTCAGGGGTGCCCCGCTTGCAAAGCAGTCCTGGCTTGGATTGCCCGGAGTACCCACACTGGGCACATCATAGCACTCGGCCATCAAACCGGCTGCACTTGCCGCACGCTGCCATCTGGGGAGAGGGGGTAATTGTGGGGCTGCAGGAGAGGTTCCACCCCCAGAAGCCTGCAGAGCCAGCCCAGTCCTCCCCATCCGGGGTTCGTACCCCATTCCTCCCTCACCTCCTTCCACTTACCCCTCCCTAGCCCCCCTTCCTGATGTACAAAATAAAGGACACGTGGTCAAAAATAGAATCTCTCTTTATTGAACAAAACTGGGGGAGACTGGGAAAAGGAGGTAGGAGAGGGGAAGAGAGAGGGTGGGAGAGGGGAGGGCAACTAAAATGATCAGGGGTTTGGAACAGGTACTATATGAAGAGAGGCTAAAGAGACTGGGACTTTTCGGCTTAGAAAAGAGGAGACTGAGGGGGGATAGGATAGAGGTCTATAAAAGCATGAGTGGGGTGGAGAGGGTGCATACAGAAAAGTTCTTCATTAGTTCCCATAATAGAAGGACTAGAGGACACCAAAGGAAAGGAATGGGTAGCAGGCTTCAAACTAATAACAGAAAGTTGTTCTTCACAAAGCAAATAATCAACCTGTGGAACTCCTTGCTGCAGTAGGCTGTGAAGGCTACAACTAGAACAGAGTTTAAAGAGAAGTGAGATCAATTCATGGAGGTTGGGTCCATGGAGTAGTATTAGCCAGGGGGTAGGAGTGGTGTCCCTGCCCAAAGTTTGTGGAAGGCTGGAGAGGGATGGCACGAGACAAATGGCTTGGTCACTGTCTTTGGTCCATCCCCTCCAGGGTCCCTAGGGTTGGCCGCTGTTGGCAGACAGGCTACTGAGCTAGATGGACCTTTGGTCTGACCCAGGACGGCCATTCTAAGCTCAGGGCTCAGGGTCGGGGGTCTCAGTGGACCACCTTGATTTTCATGCAAACCTGCTCCTGAGTGGCCAGGCTGGCAGCTCTCCTTCCCTAGACAGGCTTTCCTGTGCCTAGTGTGGAGGTCGTGGACAAGGTCCACGATGTCTGCACTGGACCAGGCGGGTGCCCGCCTCTTGTAAAGGTTTATGTTTTTCGGCCTGAAGAGCCAGTGTTCTAAGTTCTACTTCCAAGTTTTGTGTTTAGAATTTGTACAACAACTGTGTCACTGGAAACTACAGGCAGTCCCCGGGTTACGTACAAGATAGGGACTGTAGGTTTGTTCTTAAGTTGAATTTGTATGTAAGTCGGATCTGGCGTCCAGATTCAGCCGCTGTTGAAACTGACCAGCAGTGGCTGAATCAGACACGCCTGGGGCAGAGCAGCTGGGGTGCTGCCGGGTTGGTCCACTAGCGCCGAGGAGCGGCGCTGCGGGACCAACCCAGCAGCACCCCAGCTGCTCTGCCCCAGGTATTCCCAAGTCAGCCGCTGCTGAAACTGACCAGCGGCTGACTACAGGAAGCCCAAGGCAGAGCTGCTCTGCCCCGGGCTTCCTGGAATCAGCCGCTGATCAGTTTCAACAGCGGCTGAATCTGGACGCCTGGGACAGAGCAGTTGGGGCGCTGCCGGGTAGGTCCCCGCAGCGCCGCACCTCGGCGCTGTGGGACCAATCCGGCAGCCCCCCAGCTGCTCTACCCCAGGCGTCGGCGAGAAAAGCCTGGTCTGCTGGGGAGGGGGTGCACTAGCTGTGCCCCTCCCCAGCAGACCAGGGAAATGCGGAGCGGCTTTTCTCGCCGCGGAGGACGTGGGAGGCGGGACCGCGGCACGTCTCTGCGGTCCCGCCTCCCGCGTCCTCCGCAGCGAGAAAAGCCCAGTCTGCTGGGGGGCGGGTGCACTAGCTGCGTTCCCCCCCCCCAGCAGACCAGGGAGACGCGGAGCGGCTTTTCTCGCCGCGGAGGACGCGGGTGGCGGGACTGCCGAGACGCACCGCGGTCCCACTGCCCGCATCCTCTGCGGCGAGAAAAGCCGCTCCGCGTCTCCCTGGTCTGCTGGGGGGGGCACTAGCTCCGTATCTCCCTGGTCTTCTGGGGGGAAGTGCCCCTCCACGCTGCCGGAGGCAGCGACAGTGGGGGAGGCACCCCGCACTAGCGGCGCCCTCTCTCCCCTGGTTCGTAACTAGGGGTCCGACTGAAGTCAGAGCGACATAACCCGGGGACTGCCTGTAGTGTAAAAAAATGAGATCCCAAGAATTCTTCTTAATTTTAGTTTTGTAACAACTAATGATTTATGACCACCACATAACATGTTTCCCTTTTATAGTCCCTTTTTCTAGTAACTGTTACAGTAAAACACTAGATTTTAATTCTGATCACAATAGATGGAACTTTTAGCCTACTTAATCATTCTAGTTACATTTTTAAAACAACAATCAAAATAATTTTGGGGCTATGTTACAATAGTTAGCTGGATAAGTGTGTGCTGTATATATGTGCATATTTCTGTATGCAAGTGTGCACGCATAACTTCTAAATTTGGTATTTTTAATTCACTTAAAATCAAACCCCCTTAAACTCAAAACCTTTCTTTTCCCAGAGTAAATGTTGGGTGGCTTGTTTTGCAGTCCACAACCATGTGAGGATGTGTCACAGTGTTCTTTTGCCAAGGTTGGCTTCTTTCCACCCTCTGTGTACAGGCCTCTGGAGGGGGCTACATGTTGAAGGCATCTTGCATTTGACAGCAGGATTTACTCTATTCTCACTCTGCCTTAGTGGGGGTGGAGGAGTGGCTAAATTAAACAGCTAGTGTGGTTTGGAAAGCTGTTAAATGGGGACCTGAGGGTATTTTCTGTGTGCAAGTTTTGCCCTGGCATTCTTTCATCAAGCCCATGTTCCATCATCCTGTGTTCATCTCAGATGCCTTCCAGGAACTTTCCCAAGAGAAACAGCTGCCTAATGCATAAAAGAGGAAATATTGAGAGCTCTTAGGGTTTAGAGTCTGTAGTATTGGTGCACTTTTTCTCTCCCATGGCTAAACAAATAGCATTACCTCCTCTCTTTCCAAAAGCAGCTACTAAGGACCTGTAGAAATAATTTACTTGCACGTGAATGATTTTTATCATATAGTGAGTCCTATTAATTTTTACTACTTAACTATCAGAGCCTTTGCACTTTCATGTTACTTATTTAGACATTTTTCAAAAGATCTGTGTGGAGAGAGTTGGCATGTTTCCTGGCAGTGGCATGATGTTGGCATCCAAAGTCAGATTTTCAAAGGCAATTAGGTGCCTAAAAATGTGGATAGGCCCCTTGGCACTTTGAAAATTCCACTACACACTTTAGAACATCTGGACCCTGGACACTTTCACCTCCACACTGCTGCTTGAGTACAGACAAATGACCAACATTTCTTATTGCTTTGGGTAAATCAGTTTGGCATAGGCCCAGCTCCTGGAGAGGCATTGCCCACATCACACTAAAAACACCATCACTAATGTGTTTCTTTGTAGGACTTTTACAGAAAAGCTGAAGACTGAATGGGCTACAGAGAGTGAAGTATTGTCTCTCTCCTAAAACGTATGGTCCAAATTCTGTTCCCATTTGAATCTTTTTAACTCCAGAGCAATTCCTTTAAGACAGTGGTGTTATTCTTGGTTTTATATGGGTGCGAGTGAGAGTGGAATTTGGCTTTTTCTGGGAAAAAGGTTCTGTGCTGTTTCTGATGCAGAAATATTTGTGGATAAATAGGTTTTATAGGCACATCCATTTTAAAACTCACTCCTCTAAAGAAAAATAGTTTATCTACTAATTGTTACAAATAACATCTAAAGCAGGACTGCTCAACTTTGGAAGCTCCAATGGCCACAATGATACTCACAGCGCATGCTGAGGGCCGCAACTTAAGTGTGCTTGCATGTACATGCAAATATATCTACAAATATCTTCTTTCACACTGACAAGCATGAATACAAAGATTAAGACAAGACTACACTACATGCAGGCCTCATTTAAGTCACTTCTGCTGATATTAATAAAATGCAATATTTACCCAATTTCTACCCATATGACAGCACTTTTAATGAGCAATGACAGTCCAGGAATTGAACTACTAAAATGTATATCAACAGAACACTATTACATTGACACCATTATGGAGCATGTTCCCAGTGGAGATCATGTTCAAAGGATCCCGCCCATGGGCCGCATGTTGAGCCCTGTGTAAACCCAACCCACACTGCGGGTCGCAACCAAACAGGCTGCAGGCCACGTGTTGAGTAGCTCTGATCTAAAGTTTCCATATTATGAAGTTTAAGTAAATATATTTTATACTTTTTCAGATTTGCTTATTTATACATTTGACTGTATTTTCCCCCTAAATAATCAGACATTTAAATAGCTCCTAATGGTTTTACTTGAGAATGTGGAGTGTGCGGAGGGGTCCTAATCTCTGCTCCCAAAAGCTCAAATGTAGCTCAGAGGAAGAGGAATAACAGTAGGAATGTTATATACGAATCAACAAGATAAGCATAGACTTCATGGCAGAAGTGGATCTTTATAAACTTACTTGGAAACATAATAGGGCCCTTGTGAATGTGCTCAGGAAGAAGCAGCATGAAAGAAGGTGTAGAAATGAGTGTAGATACCTGGCAGATGGGTAGATGAGACTGGGAACATAGTAGAAGAAGAGTTAATAGAATCAACATGGAGCTTAGTGAGGGGAGGATAACTGCCCATCCCTATTTATGTAAAGCATTGAAGGTGGTAACCAGAAGCTTAAATTAGATATGATACTGGATGGGAAGCCAGTGGAGCGGGTCAAAAGAGAGGAGATGAATGGGGAGTCTTTTAGCCAGGAAGATGAGTTGAGTGGGAGCATTTAGATTTGTGTGTGTGGGCGGCGGGGACAGGGGAGAGGAGGCCAGGATGGTGGATATTGCTTTACTCAAGACTGAATATAACGTCAGAGTCTGAATGGGAGATTTGGCTGGGAGGTTTGGACAATAAGGATCAGGAGGAGAGCGGCGTCAGCATTTACAAGCTGTCTGGATGTGTGGCCAAATGAAAAAGTAAAAAAAAAAGCCCCAGCTTTTTGTCATGTGATGACAGATGCTGGTAGTGTTGGCTGTGACAGGAACTCTGTTAGAAAGGACTATTACTGGAAAAATGCAGGTGCCAAATGGACTTGGTGCTGATAGTGTAACAGCCACGCTGCGATTTTGTGGACTGCAATGGTGCCTAAAACAGAAATGTAGGTGTCTAAATTTGGTTCCTTTTTTAATCTGGGCCCTTGAAATATGACAGTCTGATCCCTTAAGATTTCCATTCTAATTAATATAACTGTGGGTGCACCTGTTATTCAGAAAGGGATCAACCTTGCAAGGTGCTGAGTGCTCTGGCCCTGATCCAGCAAAGCTTTTTAAATTATGCGCTGTTTGTATCAATGAGGATATTTACATGTTTAAAGTAAGCATCAGATTAAGTGCAATGCCCAACTACTCAGAACCTTCTAGGACCAAACCCCTAAATTGCTAATGCTTTATTTGAGTTCTGCTTATACTCCTTGCCAGCAAGTTCCACTAACTTCACACAGTGCAGTGAAAAACATTACTTCTTGTAAAATACAGGTTTGGGCAACATGATTGTGTGTATATTAAGGAGGTATATTCCCGACTAGAGCTTTATATGCTGCTTTAAAGTACTTTCAGTCTTTGCAAGATCTGGAGCATGGGCAGAATTAGAATCTGCCACATGGCAAGTACATACCAATATTATGAAATGCTTCAGGATAATTTTTTTAAGTCAGTCAACGTCCTTTATGCTGTTTGGACAGAAGGATACATATTTTAACTATTGTTCTTGATTTTATTGATGATTAAAACATGCCCTGAGAGCCTTGCTCACTAGGATGTATGTTAAACAATGTTCAGTTGCAACTGCTTTTCAGTGTCTTGCTGTGACTGGGGTTGCACTACAGCAAAGTTGTAAAATGAATTGCTTTTCCCAAGTGGGAATTGGAATGGTTCCTGTAACTTCTTGTCAGCCACCCAAGGACAGTTGAGGTTGGTTTGAGATAAGCGAGAATTATTCATGCACTCTGACTAGCATACAGATTGCCTCCTTTAGTTGAAACTGTTAAAGGAAGTCATCTGTGTAGGGTAAAGAAAAGAAACAGCAGTGCAAAAGTTTTAGAAAATTCAACCAAAACATCCAAATTGCTCAAGTAAATGCTTTCTTAATAATTACATGTCAGTATAACACCACGTCATTTTGATTGGTTACACAGTTACTATTTTTATACATTTTTTTACATCCTTAATGAATAACAGGAAAACATAAGGGAGTATGCCAGAAAGAACCATTATCATTTGACCTCCTGAATAACACAGGCCATAGAATTTCACTCAGTGTCTTCTACATTAAACTCATTTACTGTTTATGCCCAAGTTCCACCTCCCCCCAGTGCTTAAGCTGTGTGGAGGTTGGTGAGAAAGCAGATATAACTTCACTTATGCAAGCATCTGAATTGAAATGGTTAGTAAAAATCAAAGTGGTCAGTCAGATCTGGGAAGATTGGAGCGGAAGCAGCACACACGTCATTCTCCAGTCAGAATTTATTCAGCCTTACAAGTCACATTCCTCATGTAACTGTGACAACTTAGTTCCTTCCTCACACATATTGCTCACTTCTTTGCTAATGAGAATATGGCTACACTTGGGGGGGGGGGGGGGGGGGGGAGGTTCAGAAGAGATATGCAAATAGTGCTCACATTCGCCTACCTTCTTCCTTTTTGTCCCCTGGAAGAGGTTTTTCCGCCATTTGGCCCCATCTAAATGAGGCCAAATGTCAGAAAAACACCTCTTTCAAAAGCCCCTCTTCCTCCTCGTAAAATGAGGTTTACAGGGGCTTTCGAAAGAGGGTTTTTTTCTGACATTTGGCCCCGTGTAGATGGGGCCAAATGGCAGAAAAGCCTCTTCCCGGGGAAAAAGCGGAAGAAGGTATGCAAATGCGAGCACTATTTGCATACCTCTTCCGGGAAAAAAACTGTGTAGAATTTAGAGTGTTGCTAATCAAATCAGGCTCCTTTCCTTACAGGTCGGTCCGGACGATAACCCATGTGTATTTCTGGAGAACAGAGTAGTTTCATTCCCATACCTGTGGTGAGACGAGTCTTTCTCCTTCCTTGTTCCCACATCACTTCATTCTGATGAGATACCATTTCTCATTTCTCTCAGAGCTCCTGCAGCACATTGCCCAATCATAGCTAAACAAAGGAGGAAGAAAGATGGACTCCGTGGACATTGAGTGGCTCATTTTAAATCATCTTCTGAATGCCTTGGTGATGTTTTCAGCACAAGCACATTTGATTTCTTATATTATATTTGAGTAGACCACTATTATGAACTCTTGATATTCTTATTACCTGTGCATATGCGTGCCATAAACACTTCAGAAATGCTGCAAAATAATGACTTGTGTCTGTGGCTTTGAGAAGGAGGTGAAGATGAGTGCTAATGAGCAGAGGGTGAAGTCACTGGGGAAGAAACTCTGGAAAAAATTGCCAGGATTCCAAATGAAGAAGGGACATTACCACAGAGAGAGGGAGAATGTTCTGTCTAACCCATATTGTTTGCTCAACTGCAGAAAGGAAGATGACTATTTTACTATGCAGAAGGAATTCAAATCTAAGTGCATCAATTCAAGGTTGTGGGGAGGGGAATTAAATGCATATCAAGAACCAACCCGGTTGGTTTTTTGTTCTGATTTACCTGCATGTTGATAGTTTTACCGCCTTGCATTCTTAAACATCCTAACTGGCTGTGTCATGAGGAAGCAGAAGGCTATGCTCGGGTTCATTGAGCTGGAACAGCATATTGATACAAGCAGGCCAGGGATCTGCTGAATGTGCTATGCACTTGGCAATAACACCACCTTGAGTTCAAACAGGATGCACATCTGTGCCTCGTTGATAATGTAATAACCTTCATTACATTTTTGGCTGAGAGCACCTGTGCACAGCCCAAGACGTCAGCCCAGGGCAACCATTTTGATTGAGGTGATATTAACAGCTCTCATTAAAACTGATTATTATAGCAGTGCCCAATAGCACTGCTTTAGTGAAGCGTCTCCGTTATAAAGTTCTATTTTCAGGAGTTAATAACCCAGCCGTACAAGTTTTCTCGGTTCTGAGCTGAAACTGAAATATGGAATATTAGACCAGAACTGCACAACTATTTAATTTTCTTTTTTACTGATTCCAGTGCTTTCTTGCACACACAGCTGTCCAATGACTTTAGCTGGGCAGGGATAACAGATGTGAAGGACTCGTCCTCATTTTATGTGACTAGAAGGGTATGGGGGGAGGGAGAATGGAGATTCCAGAAAAGTTCCAAGAGAAAATAAAAGCTGTCAGCACCACTCTGCCCCCAGCGAGATTGCTCAGACCTTAGTAGTTGAATACCTTTGCAGCGTTCAGCAAGTGATCCAGCTTCTGCTGAAGTCAGTGGGAGTCTTTCCATTGATTATGAAAGGAGTTGCATCAAATCTTTAATCTCTAAGGCTACGTCTACACTGGCCCCTTCTTCGGAAGAGGCATGCTAATTTAGAACTTTGGAATAGGGAAATCCGCGGGGGATTTAAATATCCCCCGCGGGATTTAAATAAACATGGCCGCCACTTTTTTTCCGGCTTGGGGAAAAGCCGAAAAAGAGCGTCCAGACTGGCGCGATCCTCCGGAATAAAGCCCTATTCCGGAGGATCTCTTATTCCTACTTGAAAGTGTATTCAAATGTAGAAAGTAGGAATAAGAGATCCTACGGAATAGGGCTTTATTCCGGAGGATTGCGCCAGTCTGGACGCTCTTTTCCGGCTTTTCCCCAAGCCGGGAAAAAAGCGGCGGCCATGTTTATTTAAATCCCGCGGGGGATATTTAAATCCCCCGCGGATTTCCCTATTTCAAAGTTCTAAATTAGCATGCCTCTTCCGAAGAAGGGGCCAGTGTAGACGTAGCCTAAGATTATATATTACACAACAAAGGGCACTACTAATTCTACATTTAAACACACGGGGGGGGGGGGGGGGGAAGGGGACTGACATACAAATACCAGCCTATATATGTAACAAGCACAACTTTTCTCACTTGAGTTGGAGCTGCCCATGAGACTAACATTATATATGTAATTGAAAGACTGAAGCCACAATATTTAATTATAAAGTACCTACAGGTATCCAGTGCCATTGAAATGAGTAGACATTAGATATCTGCAATGGCTGTAGGAATACAAATGTGTGTCATGAATGAAAAATGTGGATACAATGATCATGACAAATTCTAACAATTAGAAAATCAGTGGACTTTGACAAACTTGTATTTTGGTATCTGCCCCTCTGCTGGGCCTATGGGCTCAGACTTGATAACTCACATGGACAGTATGTACGCTGAAGTTAGTGTCAGACAACTGTGTCTGTACTAGTTGGCCAGTGCCTGCCTGGAGAGAGGAGGGGGAAGAGGGAAAGCATGGGGCAGTATTAGTTTTCTCAGTCATGAATGGTAGCGAAGAAACAAAAGATCTGAAAGTTGACTTTCTCCCTCAATCTGGAATCCCACCATGATTCAAAAGGACATTGCTGCTGTTGGAAGCTGAGTGCCTTTAATTCTCACTTTAAGCATGAAAGATGCTAATATTACCATGACCATAGCTGTTGCATCAACTAGGGAATTAAGCTGCTCATGACAACTGTGTGCCCCGTAGTTCAGTCTACGGGAGAAGAAATAGCAGTGTGCACTGAAGTGCTGCTCTGTATTTCCCATGTGTGGATAATGTGGGCACAGACTAAAAGGTTCACATGAATGTAATCCTATTTGAAGAGAATAACATTCATGGGGACTTTTTAGTTTGTGCCCACAGGAGGGAGTTACAGTGCAGCACTTTTACTGTTCACACCCTCATAGTCTAAAATTCAGGGCACTGCAGGCATAACTAAAAAGACTTTATAGGCCCGATCCTGGAAAGGTTTGGGAAGAAGTCTCACTGAAGCCAATCGAACTGCTTACTTATGGGAATATAGTTATTCATATGCTCCAGTCTTTGCAAGATTAATTGTTTATGTGAGTCTTCTGTTGCTTCATGTGAATCTCTATTTTGTGGTGGTCTCTTGCTGATTCCTTGACTGTTTTAGTATATGTTAATAATCTCAATCGAAAAGAAGTTAGGAACTTTTTTTGAACATGCATTCCCCCACTTGTCAGTATGAGCTTATGAGTGAGAGTGCCTTCAAATTACCAACTTTTATTTACATTTATTTTAAGTACAGGCAGTCCCCAGGTTACGTACAAGATAGGGACTGTAGGTTTGTTCTTAAGTTGAATCTGTATGTAAGTCTGAACTGGCGTCCAGATTCAGCCGTTGCTGAAACTGACCGCCAGTTCTGACTTACATACAGAATCAACTTAAGAACCCCAAGCGTCCCCAAGTCAGCTGCTGCTGAAACTGATCAGCAGCTGATTCCAGGAAGCCCGGGGCAGAGCAACTCTGCCTCGGGCTTCCTGTAGTCAGCGCTGGTCAGTTTCAGCAGCGGCTAAATCAGGACGCCTGGGGCAGAGCAGCTGGGGTGCTGCTGGGTTGCTCAAGTAGCACCGCTCCTCGGTGCTACTGGACCAACCCAGCAGCACCCCATCTGCTCTGCCCCAGGCATCCTGATTCAGCCACTGCTGAAACTGACCAGCAGCGGCTGAATCAGGACCAGAGCAGCTGGGGTGCAGCTGGGTTGGTCCAGTAGCGCCCAGAGCGGCGCTGCGGGACCAACCGGCAGCGCCCCAGCTGCTCTGCCACAGGCGTCCGGAGAAAAGCCTAGTCTGCTGGTGGGGGGAGGCGTACTAGCTGCGCCCCCCACCCCCACCCCAGCAGACCAGGAAGACGCGGGCGGCGGACCGAGACGCACCGCAGTCCCGCCGCCTGGGTCCTCCGCAGCTTTGCTCCCAGTCTCCCTGGTCTGCTGGAGACCAGCAGACCAGGGAGACGGGGAGCAAGGCCTCTGAGGATGCCGGCAGCGGGACAGCCGCGGGGCGTATGGCTGTCCCGCTGCCGGCTTTCCCCGCGGCTTTGCAAAGCCTCGGGGAAGCCGGCAGCGGAGCAGCCCAGGCGCGCCTGGGCTGCCTCGCTGCCCGAGCCCCCCTGCTGCTCCGCTGCTCCACTGCCGGCTTCCCCGAGGCTTTGCAAAGCCGCGGGGGGGGGGAGGGGGGGCTCGGGCAGCGGCTTTGCTCCACATCTTCCTGGTCTGCAGACCAGGGAGACGCGGAGCAGCTTTTCTCGCCCAGAGTACACGGGCGGCGGGACCACGAGGTCCCGCAGTCCGTGTACTCCGGGGCAGCCCTGTTCGTAACTGCGGATCCGACATAAGTCGGATCCGCGTAAGTCGGGGACTGCCTGTATGCTTTTGTTTTCAGAGAGTTCCCTGGACTATTAATTATGTGAAAAAGCAGAGGTGTTTGCCACAGACTGGACAAATAGAATCCCAGTAAAAAAGTATATGTTTAAGTAGCATATGTGGATTATAATATTCTTTAATCTTTCAGTACATGCAACTCATTATATAAATATTTTAATATGGATATGTGTGTATGGTGCATCATAATATGTATTATATGTAAAACCTATGCTGTATGTGGATGTATGAATAATGTTACTATTTAGCATTTTGTGTCTACACAGACATAAACTGAGTAATTAATTCCCCCCAATATCTCTGTGAGGTAAGTAAATAAATATTATCCCCTAGTTAAAGAAATGGAAACTGAGACAGAAATGTGAAGCGAATTTCCCAGGGCCATTCAGTGAGTCAGTGGCAGAGCCAGAATTAGCATTCTGGATGTTCTAAGTCCCCGCCCCATGCTGCTGTCTAAATCGCATACTATGATGCACAGTAGGTACACTTTAAAAGTATTTCAATTTCTCTATTTAATGAAGATGCTTGGGGTATTTTGTTTGTCATGAGTAAACAAAATATCTATTACTCTTATCCCTGGGAAACAACTTTAATTCAATGACAGACATGTTCAGGGCCAGATCCCACTCAAGTGAAAATCAATGGGAGTTTTCTATTGGCTAGAATGAGAACAGGCTTTGACCAAAAGTGTTAAAACAACTGTGCTTTAGAAATTTGAAAGTGAAATAAACAGTAACCTTAAAAAATAGTTTTTAGGTAGGATGAATATGTTCCTTCTAAGAAGATGGCTTCAAAGAAGCAAGACTGCCTTCTAAATCTTCACTTTTTATAGGAATTTGATCGGACTAAATAATGTCTAAAAGGCTCAATGCAGTCCTTGTGAGAATAGATGGAGTTTCTTCAAAATACTGAGTTTTATTAAATTAGTATTCAGGGAGGCTACCAACTAAGCAGCTTCTACTGGGGAAGCTAAGAAGCCAACCAGCTGCTGACTCCCCTGTGGCTGAATTTTGCCATTAAGCTGTTCATGATGGCAGTAGATGTTATTGCCTTAGTTTTATGCCAAACTTAGCTTTATGGATTAGTTTGGGGTCCCTCCCCTTCAGCTGCAAATTCCAATACAGTCGCAGGCTAACTGTTCAACATTTGACACTAATTGCTTGAGTCCACCCAGGCACAATGCCGTCCTGAGCTGTATTGTTTAGTCTCAAATGAATAACTGATACGGTAATCATCCCCAATGCAATGTTTTCTTTCTTTGCCTTTCCACCTCAAGTGTTGATGTTTTTTCTTGCTACAGTGTATAAATAAGATAGCTTTGGGGTTGGAAATATTTGTGTCTGAATGGCCTTCTGTGGTGTACACTGTGTAAGTATTTGGAGACAAGGTTCATGAAGGCTATGAGAGAGAGACCTTTGGAATATAAACATTAACGGATTAATATGACAAGCAATATACAGTACTAAGTACAATAGACTTCTGATAATCCGGAACCTTTGGGACCTAAGTGGTGTCGGATTATAGGATATGCTGGACTATCAGGAGGTACTATAAGATGGTTATATATATTCTTTATACATTCCAGCCAGTCCCCGACTTACGCGGATCCGACTTACGTTGGATCCGCACTTACGAACGGGGCTTTTCTCACCCCGGAGCTCACGGGCGGCGGGTCACCGCCCGTGTCCTCCGGGGCGAGAAAAGCTTCTCCCGGTACCCCTGGTCTGCTGGGGGGGGTCCAGCAAAGCCGCTGGACCCCCCCCCCCAGCAGACCAGGGACACCCGAGCAAAGCCGCCCAGGCAACGGGACCCCCGCCACCTGGGCGGCTTTGCTCCTGTCCCCCTGGTCTGCTGGGGGAGTCCAGCGGCATTGCTGGACCCCCCCCCAGCAGACCAGGGAGACAGGAGCAAAGCTGCTCAGGTGGCATCCCGCTGCCTGTGCGGCTTTGCTCGGGGGCAAAGGAGCAAAGCCACACGGGTGGCGGGGTCCCTCCGCCTGTGCGGCTTTGCTTGGGTCTCCCTGGTGTGCTGGGGGGATCTCCCCCCAGCACCCCAGGGAGACAGGAGCAAAGCCACACGGACAGCGGGATCCCTCCGCCTGTGCGGCTTTCTCGGGTCTCCCTGGTCTGCTGGGGGGGAGGGGGCGCAGCTAGTGCACCCCCGCCCTCCCAGCAGACCAGGCTTTTGTTGCGGGACGCCTCGGGTAGAGCAGCTGGGGTGCTGCCGGGTTGGTCCTGTGGGAACCTACCGGGCAACGCCCCAGCTGTTCTGTCCCAGGCTCCAGATTCAGCAGCTGTTGAAACTGATCAGGCTGATTCCAGGAAGTTGGGGGCAGAGCAACTCTGCCTCAGGCTTCCTGTAGTCAGCCCCTGGTCAGTTTCAGTGGCAGCAGCTGAATCTGGAGCCAGTTCCGACTTACATTCAAATTCAACTTAAGAACAAACCTATAGTCCCTATCTTGTACGTAACCCGGGGACTGCCTGTATATACTGTATATAAAGTGTTCTTAACCCTTTTTATTGTACATACTGTATACAGTATACTGTGACGTTTTAGTTTTTTTAATCCTTTTTTACCCTTTTTGCTCGGTTCAGCTGCTGCTGCTGCTGCTGCTGCTGCTGCTGCTGTTGCCTTGTGACTCCTTTTTTGCTAAAGCTCACTCACTAGGCTCTTGCCATTTTGATTCCGGACTATCAGGAGTGCCATACAGTTGGATGCTGGACTATTGGAGTTTTACTGTATTTACATTCGTGCAGCTCCTTTCATCCTAAATAAGTCTTGCTTTTATTATTGATGGTCTTTACAAGCAGTGCCATTGAAATGCAGGCACACTGAAGTGGAGGCAAAATTGAGCTGGTGTGCAGAAATGCATATCAATATTAGATAGGGAAAATACCAGAAGATGCCAGAGAGCGCTCCTACTTCATTTGGGATGTCCTGTTTCCACACATAACGCTTCAAATCTGTGAAAATAGAAAGTGGTCTGTTTTGCACCCTGATTTTTCTCTTCTCTTTTATTTAAGATAGAAATTACCTTTTGATACTTTTTTGATGCTTACTCTTACTCCCACTTTTAAAAGTAACTTTAGCACTTAACAGCCTAAGTTTCATTGTCTTTCTGTGGTTTTTAAGAATGTTCGGGTTCTATAACTGAGTGTGGTGCTGCAGTTATAAAACACTTTAAATGGGTAACACGGCTAGTACCTAATTATGGATTTAAAATATTTATTGCCAGACTATCTGAAATGCCTTTTTAGCAAAATAATACCAGAAGATTTATTTGTTAGATTAATCTAAAAATACGTTTTTGTGGATATCGTATGTTAATCATTTGGCAAGACCCTATGCAGGCCTCCAAGAAGCAGTTACTGCATCCCTACTTATCATCCTAAGAGTGATTTATTATCATGTTAATAATCCCTAGGGCTGCAACAGTGCCCTGCATCTGTAGTGAATTAAAAACAGATCCAAATTAAAATGTGTTACATCAGTATTTAGGGCATGTCCAATCTATGACGTAAAGCCTCTGCTGCTTTAAACCTTCGTAACTCAGTCCTCCTCCAGCTGAGCATCTGGCCCTACTTTTCTAATTGTATCAGCTTTTAGTTGGCCTGCAAGAGTTAGAGATATCAGTGTTCTAAGAAACACTTTTGTATATAGTGTGACTGGGCAACACAGATGTGAAACTGTCAAATAACTGCAGTTCATATAATGTAGTTCTATACCCATACTGTCCCAACTACAGTTCTAAACCCTCCCTCCAACATGTTAGACAGTAAACATTCCTAAACCGTGCTAAATAACCATCTATTGGCATTGGTAGAGTATAGAATAGGGTGAGCCTTAGCAGATGTAAAACCATAGTTAAGTGATTTGTGATGGTCAACAAAATCCTGAAATATCTGATTTGCTCTCGGTTATTTAATTGACTTCTACATATGTAATAAAAGCAAATATCATGTTATTGGAATGCAAATTTTTTTTCCCAAGTATTTTTAAAATCTGTTGTTTGAAGTCAATAAAGCATGCTGGCTTCAAAGTAGAAGTAGAAAGAAAGGTTTTAACAGGCATGATGGAACCTAAGAAGACTTTGAATAAACTTGGAAGATAGCAAGGCAATGCCCACAAAAGTATAAGCTTTAAAAAAATACAGATTTCCCAAGTTTTGGGGGGCAAAATCTGACTTAGTCAGTTTCCTTATAAATTAACTTACACAGGCCAATCAAAATATGCGAAGATTTAACGATGACACTTGTTACAAACACACGTATGCTGTGTCTACACTGGCATGAATTTCCGGAAATGCTTAAAACAGAATAGTTTTCGTTATAAGTATTTCCGGAAAGAGCATCTACATTGGCAGGCTGCTTTTCCGGAAAAGCCCTTTTTCCAGAAAAGCATCTGTGGCCAATGTAGACGCGCTTTTCCGGAAAAGAGCCCCGATCGTCATTTTTGCGATCGGGGCTTTTTTCCGGAAAAGACTACTGGGCTGTCTACACTGGCCCTTTTCCGGAACAGTGTTCCGGAATAAGGACTTATGCCCGAGCGGGAGCAGCGTAGCTTTTCTGGAATAGCGGCTGATTTTGTACAGTAGAGCATCGTTGCTTTTCCGGAAATTCAAGGGCCAGTGTAGATAGCTCACAGCTTATTCCGGAAAAGCGGCTGATTTTCCGGAATAAGTGGCCCAGTATAGACACAGCCCTATAGGTTTTCTTCCATGTTTGTTTAGAATCAACAGATTCTCAGCACATACATTTGGTACAGTGGATTTTTGAGAATTTGGTAGGGAAGCAGATCAATGAAAGATCCTTTGAATTTTGAAAAGTATATCCAGAACAGTGGAAACTGGAAGATGTTTTTTTCCACCTCTATGGATTGACTGATTGATCTCAGTTCAGTTCGGCCGGGGGAGAGAGGAGAAGCATTGACAGCATATTTGACCCATTTGATGGCAGTGTCATTTTGGAAGATGAGGACTGAAGGACACCATGATAGATTTTGGCCTGGGCAGTGGAGGGCTATGTGGGTTGCACTGCAGGTCTTCTTTCTGTACATCTTGTATGAATAAGAACAAAAGCATTACTCTGATCTCTACAGCTGTCTATCTGGTACCTTTTGTGGCTTCACAGACACTAAAATTAATGTCCTTTTAAACAAAATATTTATCTTAAGTGTTGAGTTATAGTTATTCCAAATTTACAGATTATTGTCAGAAATACACTATAATTGGCCAAACAATGAAAGAACAAATTTGCAAATAAACAACTTTAAATTTGCCTTTTTTGTAACACTCCTGTTGCGTCGGAATCCTGAGTTTAACCTTTGAGATTTAATGAAAACATTCAGACATTCTGAAAGTTTCAGAAACTTATTCTGGAAGTGTATTATTCACTTACAATCATTAAGTGTTTGTCCTTTATTATCATCATCACATCATCCAGCCACAGAGCAAAAACAATACCTTGTGACCAAACAGTCCAAAGATTACTTTTCTAAATTATTCAGAGAAAGCTTCTAAATATCAAATATAATAATGTCTAAAGAGAACTCATTTATTAATTTTTTGAGAAGAACATTTTTTTAAATTGTAGAACATTTTTGCTTAAATAGTGTTCAGCTAGCACTAGTATCTCATTCTGAAGTCCTAGAATATAGTGGTGAGTCCCCTGTTTATAAATAAGGGTCTAGTTAAATTGTACAGATATACATGTTTCACTGGTTGGTCATAGCATAAATAGCAAATTTTGCAGTTGTGTTCATATTATGCTACCTTTACTTCTCCTTTAGAGCAAGACACCCGGCCATCAGCCACTGGTCTCCATGTGCCTAGCTCTTGCGGCCACGCAGAAGTAAGGGTGGCAATGCTGCAACACCATACCTCCCCACCTGGCAATAGGCTTGTTGACTTCCATTTGGGTCAGGACCCCAGTTTGAAATACTCTGTGTACTGTATAGGGTACAGGTACACACAAGACCAGATTTCATGGTCCAAGGTGCATTTTTCATAGCCATCCATTTAGTACAGCCCTAATTATTAACCATGCTGTATATAGTTGCTAAAAAATGCCTTTCTTTGAGTTGTGATGTGGGTATACTATACAACAGCCACCAGAATAAGGGAGGTGATCAAGTAAGTAATGCAGTTAGGACATGGGTTTTAATTTAATTGCATGAATAGCTCAATGGACTACAGGGAGACCACTCACTTTAAGTATATTTTGCTGGATTGGGGCCCCTGGAAAAATAGCATATCTAAGTACAGCAATGCAGCTAACCCTTCACTGCCGACTGGGGCAATAGTGCTGTAACTCAGGTCCTTGACATGGTTGATAGTAGTTTATTATTTCTCTCTTCAACAGCTCCCTCTTTGGAATCCTCTGTAAACTAATTAATAGCATAGTTTTCATCATCTTTACAAGTGTAGCAATCAGCAAACAGTAGGGTCCCAATTTTCACTTGGGATTGGAGTGCTAATGTAATATTAATTAAGATGTTAATGAAAGTAGGTATAACACCAAGACCTGTAGGATCTCACCCAGCTCAGCATGTTGATTAGCCTTTAACCCTTTTCCCTCTACCGTGACCAACCTAATCTGAGTTTTTTTAATGAAAAAGTGGTATGCACATTTTCAGCAGAAGATATTCATTATAATTAAGAATTTTAGACGGAGACAGATTGTCTCCAGGTACATACTTTTTCATGCTTTAAGTTTAGCACAATATACTTTAGTTACAAATATTAGGCAGGCTTTCCCCAAATCAACATTTCAGAGTTCTTATAAGGAAGGGAAATGAGGAAAGGGCACTGATGGTGCATAAGTCCATTCAATCAGCAGCCATACCAGCTGATTTACAAATTCACTAGTACCAGTTTAGAACCTGCTGGGTACAGGTACCAAAAGTGATTTCTGCTTATTCAGTTTGAACTTGATATTTGCATATGACATCTCAATGTCAGATTTCAGAGGTGTAAGTTGCAGTGCCTTAAAATTCGCATGCTTTTGAACTCTGCATAGCTACACACCTAATTAAAAAAGCATTGTTTTTGTTGGTGTTGTTAAAGAGCATCTTAGTTGAGATTTGACTTCAGATATGCACAGCCCGGAGAACAGTAAATCAGATTTATTTTCTTCTAGGTTGCTGCCCATTAGATGGTTTGCCAAATATTTAAGCTTTCTGGTATGCAAATAATTTCACCATTTTCAGGGCTCTCAAACCATAGGGGAATCTAAATGTGAGAGCTTTTACAAGAATTATTAATAAAATTAAATATCTTACTGAAACACATTACAAAATCCTCTGTCTGAAGGAAATACTTTTAAAACTGCCCTTTAAAATGAATCCAGAATTAACCCATCTGTCTGCAAGTGTTTGATGTACATTTAGAAAGGAAGCTTATTCCTTTTGAATATGGGAGCATGTACCCTGTGGTAGTTCACGAAAGCTTAAACTTTTAAAGGAATTTTTTGTATGTTTTATTTACTTAAGAATTAATTTGGGAAGAGACTAGAGGGTGCTATGCGGCACCCTCTGAAGAAGCGTAAATGTGATGGTAGAAGACATTGTGCAGCTGGAAGAGCTGTCTTCCAGAAAAGGTGTAGAGCTACCTGTATTAAATTAAGTAATGACAGACAATTACAATCCACTTATCTACAGTAAAGTCCCTCTGCATTTCTAGCTGGATTAATTCTTACCTAACCTATTGGGTAGTACAGGGATGGCCAACCCGAGGCTCTCAAGCCACATGTGGCTCTTTGCTCAAAGAAACGCGGCTCATGCTAGTTCTGAGCTGCATGCCCAGACTGCTCACAGCCGCTCTGCGCATGCATCCCAGCGTCTGGAGGGAAAAGCACATGGCAGCGGTGGCTCCGGTGAGACCCAGGCATTAGGTTAGAGCAGGATTGGGGAGGGCAGGCTGGAGATGCCTGGCTCTGGGGGAGGAGTGGGTGTACTGGGTTGCAGCATGGGGTTGGGGGTGCCTGGCTCTGCAGGAGAGGAAAGACACTGGGTTAGCGTGGAGGGCTCAGAGTGCCTGGCTCTGGGGGAGAGAAAAGGGATTGGGTTAGAGCGGGGAGGCTGAGGGGGCTGGCTGTGGGGGAGAGGCAGGGGATTGGGTTAGAGCAGGGAAGCACCATAAACTCAAAGTCTTCATGGATGCAGAATAAGGCAGCCAACACGGATGTCACATTTAAATTCCAGGGCAAAAAAAAGAATCAGCATGTATCTGGTTTACACTGTGTTTCTTTAAAGAAAATTCAAAGGCTATTGTTTTCCAGGCTGAAGCAATTATTCAGAGATGAGTCTCTCCCTTATTGTTTTTGAACCTCTCATATTTGTAGTCTGGGACAGACCTGAATTTTTAAAACTATAGAAAAGCCATAATCTGCATAAGTTAAAAAAATGAGGAAACTATACCAGAGATCAACAAGCTGGAGAACTACAGGCACTTCAGATTGTGCTAATTTACTTCTCAGTTCAGTTTAATTAAAAAAAAACCTCACAGGACATAATAGGGCAATAGTGTTAAATTTAAAATACAGGTGGGGAGATGCTTTTTTTTAGTGAGAGAATATTACTGTATTTTTTAAGTTTTTTTTTTTTTTAATTTGATGTTTGTTCCTTGTCAAGTTCTCTGAAGAGCTATAAACTGGCTATGATTTTTTAAGTGACTAGAGACTGTTTTAATTGGTTTTTGTCCGAAATGTCCTGTAATGTTGTTTTTATCGCTACATTTTGTGTACTATATCTATATATAGATGTATACAAATAAATATATAGTACGTGGCTCTTTGCACTCTGTCCACAGCTATTTTGGCTCTTTGTCTCTAACTGGTTGGTCACCCCCGATGTAGTACTTCTATGCGATGTTGAACTGCTACTGCATTCCACCCCAGAGATGTCTGCATTTCAGTGGTGGTTGAGGTGATCCTTTTTTATAATATCTAGTATCAGTTTAAGTGGATAAAGTGTTTTGAGATCCTTTGGAATGAAAGGAGTTACATAGGTTAAGATTGTATTATGAATGTTGCTGTTTTAGAAGGCAGTGAATGGATATGTTATTTCTTAGTAAGAAATAGGGTTTTCTTTCTTCACATTTTGTGGTTTCTGCTGTTTGGCCTAAAACATTCAAAGTTAAAAATGGCTTAGAGTGGAAGGCCTTTCTGCTTTTTGAATTACAAAGTAATAATAACAAAACCCTCAGGAAAATCCTCATTTCAGCCAGTTCAGCATATGTGTATGTGTGCGTGTTTTGTCTCCCTGTTTTGTTCTAATAATATTGAAGTTGCCACCTGCAAAGATGTCAGTGGTTCTCCAGATGAATGAGCTGCTAATGGAAGTCTAACTGTATGACAGTGAGAGCATTTGGTTCAGTTAAAGTGTGAAAGGTTTGATTTGTCAATTTTGCCTTTCTGGATTAAAGTGTGTTTCATATCTGTTGAAACTCAACCTTTCCTCTTTGCGGATTGATCTTCCTTGTTGATTTTGGGATGCTTGCTCTAATGTGAAACAGAGAGCCCCACCTTCTTAATAGGTACTGTCCTTTAAACAGATCTGGTTTCTAAGAGACTCTCTGAAATTTTTTTTAGTCAAGAGAAAGCTCCCCAGCAGGAGAACAGTCTTGGAACTTTTATGCTAAGGTTTCTTAATCAAGCTTTAACTCCTGGAGACATAAGAAAAATGTTAATGACAAGGTTCTGTGAGACATGGATAAGCTCAGAAAAGAATGATTTTAAAGTTGAATTTGGGGGGGGGGAGTAAGGATTTGCTCTTCCGCATAATCAGAGCTTGATTTAATGTATGTAATTGCAGTCATAATATAAATTTCTAAAATCCAGCAAAGTGAATTTAGCAAGTGAAAAGTCAAGTCTATGTTTTAGGGTATTTTTTAAAAAATAGAATAATTATTACTGTGAAATGTCCAAGAGCATGCCTCTCCTGTTAGTGATTTACAGAAATTTTCATAAGAAGGCCTTTCCTTGTTTTCTCATATTAAAGACCAGGATTAAAGAACAACGATTCATGGAGCTTTAAAATAATTTTTCTCATTTGAAATACCTTTAAATATCAATGTCCCGAGATTTTAAGGCTTTGTCTACATGCCACCGCTTTTAGTGATATGGCTGTGGCAACACTGTCGTATTGCTAAAACTCAGGCAGTGTAAACACAGGCACTTTTGCTGACAAAAAACGTTCACCCCCACTACAAGGGGCATTAACTTTGCAGCAGGACAAAGTGCTGTTTACACTAGCACCTGCTGTGGGGGGAGGGAGAGGTTTAAGCACCTGTGAACAAGAAAAGCTTTGCCAGTGTAGACAAGGCCTTTGTCTTTCCTGGGGGCTTAAAACCCTTTAAAATATAATTAAAACCAAATAGTTGTTACGTGGGTCTGTTTTCACTTCTTAGTTTATGTCTACACCACACTACGTACTCTTGAGAATAAAGCAGCATTCACATGTGGATTTGCCATGGCAAAAATTTGTTGTTCACGGTTTTCCGGGTAGTTTTTAAGCATCTGTGATTGACAAAGGTTTTGTCAATGAAGCATGAGTGTTAGACATGTTCTTCATGTTTTGGCGAGGGAATGAAAAAACATTCTGAGATTCTCAGATAAAAGTATTCGTGGTGATGATTTTGACATTGGAAGATATATTACACCTTGGTGGTAGAGAAGAATGATTAGGTTTCTTTCATTTTTATGTTTATATTATTTAGCTAATATTGTGCAGTATAATAGAGTTAAAAAAACATTTTGAAAACATACAGTGAAATCCATACTTCAGGACTCCACTTTTGTATAAATGAACTGTAAGTTGGCCAACATCATAATTCCCAGAGTAACTTTTGATATCTCCAGTTCATGTCCCTCTTGTTCTACAAGCAGTCAGTGTAGGCCATTAGTGTGGTAAAATGGCTGTGAAGTGTGGGGATGGTTTATTTGTCTAAGCATCAGGTTCAGTATATCTGGATTCCCTAGAACCAAAGGCTTAAATCCCAAAGGCTTAAATCCCAATCATTCTTTCTGAGTGCTTTGTAGTTTACTGTGTTGGATTGAGGACAGCACTTTTAGTTTCTCAGTCCCTCTGTTCTACTCCACATCTCCAGGAAGGATCTTGTGTGTGTCTTCCTTGGGAGGTAGGGGTGGGGATCAAGAAGTGTTTCCCTCCTTCTCTGCAACAGTGGATTTCTGACTCCTATATCTTTCCTTGCCCTAACCCCTTTACTTTCTGTCTCCTTGAAGTCTCACACAGCTTCCTCCTGAGAGCACCCATCTTTTCCCTGAGGTCACCACTTTCTCTACCCATCTCTCTAGCACCTACCATAGAGAGATGGGATACCTGTTACTCCTCCCACATTTTATTATACTTGTGTTCAAGTCCCACCTCCTTCTCATTACTATAGCACTAAAGGGGGATTTGATGCTGCTTCTGTTCCCTGGCCATCAACACTACCTCTGCTGTTCTTTTCTTTGCATTTGTACAGCATGAATCAGAGCAGGAAGCAGCTGAGGCAGAGAGAGGGAGACAATAGACAACCAGCTTTCTTTTTGCATGGTACACTGAGGGGGGAAAACAAAACTGAAGTGACAGCTTGCCCACCAGTGAGAGCCAGGCCACTGGAACTTTCATGGTTTTAAAAGCACTGACAAACCAAAGCAGGAACAGTTAGAGGGTATATAAATCGGGGCTCAATTCTGACATGATTAGTCACATGAGTAAGTGTTGCAGGGTTGATCAATATTAAAAAAAAGGATGTTGGGATGAACACTGTTAACAGTTAACAGATTGTAAAACTGAGTTTTTGTAGACCTCGGCCATTAGGATTCTTTATAATAAATGACCAGTATGTAACATTTCTTCCAGCAACAGGGCTTTGCTTTGTGCTGTGGTTTCCTTTTCTCGCTTTGTGCACGACGTATGGAAGCAAAGTTCTTTTCTGTCTTAAAACTTCAAAACAAGGCATGAATATATATTCCGCTTGCTTGGCTCAGGATACAGCTTGCTTCTGAGAAGGGGTGTATATCACAGTGTACCCTGGCATCGCTATCCTTCCTTTGCAGCTGCTATTTACCAGACAGCATTTGTGGTGAATGTAGCTGGCAAGAACTGTAGTCTAAGAATGCTGGATGAGTTTAAGAAATTTTCACACAAGTTTAGTCATTGATATTTCAGTATCATTTATATGGAGGGTTATTTTGTGAAATGTTGTATTACCACAACATCATATGAAGCTTGCTCATCCAAGCCATATTTGCCATGGAACAAAATCTGAGCCTTTGTTTTGGCGATGAAAATCCACACAGTGTTACACAGAGCATCCGAACTCTATTGACCCATTGTTTCACAAACATGGCAGTAGTACAACTAATTTGTCTGTCCCTGTGGGGGATGGTAGACTTTTTCTTGGCAAAAAGAAAAAAAGGAATTAACTGTGAAAATACATGAATTTTGGTTTTAGTCAGGGCCTCTTATAATGGTATTTTTCAAATCTGATTTCTTAATTATTGTGTGTCTAGATAAAAATATAGTCAAAAGTAAAACTGGCAGAATTGGGTATTCTGCACTGTAATCTGAGATTTAAAATCTGATTTCTCCATTTCGTTTTGTCTGCAATAGTAGTGAAATGACTCCATTATTTCTAATGGCAAGCACCAAAGTTGTTTGAAACTCTTCACTGGAAAATGTGCAGAAGGATTTATTTTACCAACTCTGGAAACTTGAAAGGAAATGTAAAAACAATCCATTTGCTAGAGGATAAGGAAGCAACAAAAACCAAACAAGTTATTAATATCTGTGCCTAGCCCCACTCTGACTTGTATGTTGCATCCTCTGCCTCTCCCTTTTCTCTGTCTTTTGTGATCTCTCCAAGGTAAAACTGTCTTCATTTGTGTTTAGAAAGTGCCAAGCAGATTCTGGGTGCTGACAATCTAAATATATTTAAATATTGTTCCATCTTTTATTTGAGTGGGACTAATTAAATTATACTATTGGGTCAGTTTCCTGAAGTGTGCAGACAGTGAACCAGTTTTGAAATCAGAGTAATTATCTTAGCCAAGGATGTTAAGTAACGGTTAATTAACCAATCGAGTAGTTGATGGAATTTCCATCGACTACTCGATTAGTCAGTAAGGGGGGGTGTCTCTACTGCTGCTGTGGCTCTGCATTTTAAATGTAGTAAAAGCCACTGGGATCTTACTACATTTAAAGTGCAGAGCCACAGTGGGTTAGCTCTTGGGTCTGGCATGAGCCAGGCTCTGGGACCGCGGCGCTGAGGCTGTCTCTCCCCTGTCCTTCTCTGCCCCCGCATGGTGGAGACAGTGCTGGGGGAAACTGGCTTTTAAGCCAGCTCCCCTCAGCACCAGCTCCTGCTTCCCCCCATTGCTGCCTCTGGTACAGAGTGGGAGGGGGGAGCAAGTAGTCAAGCAGTCACTCGACTAGTCACTTACATCACTAGTCTTAGTCACTGATATGGGACAGAGTAGTCTGTAGTGTTTTGGGTCCTCCTTATTGGTATATGAGGCTTATGCTCCTGTTGATGAGCAAGACTGTGCTGTACATGCCTAGTTTCCATTAATATTTAATGGGCATCTCAATAGTGAGAGTATTTATTGAGATTCCTGGATGTGTCTGATCTTCTCACAGATGGTATCTTTAGTATTAGTCCCCTGTGCATGTGTAGTATTCTTCCAATACTAATTGTTGCTGCCCTACAAGCAGAAGCAGCACGGAGGAAGGGACTCAGTTGCACGGTACCCAGAAATATGCCCAGAGCTGCTGCTTTGTTTCCAGAGCTCTGACACAAGCATGGTTCTGAAACAGCTGAAGTAAACAAACCAACAATAAAGGCATTTTTGTACAGAATAGAGCCATTATTCTTCCTGACAACATGACTTGGATTTTGAGCTCTAGTTTTTAGTATTGTTCCTTATTTAAAAAGAAACAGAGGCAGAACAAGGGATGATGCACATTAAACAGTCCAGGGCTTTAGCTTGCAAATTGGAATACTATTAAGAGCCTGTCTGCATTACAAACTGGAACCATTTTGTAATTAGATCCCTTGACTAGGTCCCTTAACTCAGTTATCTTTCTATAGTGGCATTGAGCCCTTAAATATGAGATGCTCATGCCATCAGTTCTGTCAGAACTTATAAGTGCAAGTCAGAAGTATAACTGACCTACAGTAGTGGTAGAAATGTAGCTGTGTTAGTCTGGTGCAGCTGAAACAAAAAACAGGACTGTGTAGCAGTCTTTAAAGTGCTACACAGTCCTGTTTTTTGTTTGACCTACAGTAAGCAGTCATTTGTCCAGACCAGCTATTTGATTATCCTGGGCTGGACAGATGATTCTTCTAAGCCTGCTAATGGAGATTGAGTCAGTGTATGATTACTAATATATATGTCTGTGGATGGGCATGTATATTTACTTTTCCAAACATCAGTTCTATTTATGATTTAGGCAGGAAGGAGCTGTGCAGAGGAATATACTTGTGCCTAGCGAGCCAACAGGAAGAACGTATCTGTTAGTTTCAGTGTTCAGTACAAAAAAGTGGCATGTGGTTGGAATATTTTATGTTGTTTTTCTACCACAGAACTAAAGACTTTCTTTTTAAAAAATCCACAATACACCATCAACAAAGGGGGCATTCTTTTGTACTGCTACAGATTGGCTGGTGTGTTCTAATGGGGATGAACTAAGGTAGGCACTGATGAATCCTCAGAATACAGGACATCCCCCTCCCCATCCTCCACCAATATGGGTCCACTTTTCACTCTGCCCAAAGGCACTGTCCTCGCTCCCACCAGTAATATCCTATGTCCACAGTCTCTTCTCCTTTTCAGCTAACAAACCCACATCAGGTGTGTTCGTGCTGGGTGGGAACAGTGCTCAGCAAAACTAGGACAAAAACAACGAGGAGTCCTGTGGCACCCCAGTGTATGTCTACACTTGCAGCCTCTTTCAAGAGAGGGATGCAAATGAAGACATTCGAAATTACAAATGAAGCCAGGATTTAAATATCCCATGCTTCATTTGCATATTCACTTTATGGCGCTATTTCGAAATAGCGCTATTTCGAAATAACAGACACTGTTAAGACTGTTAAGACACTGTTAAGAGAAAACCCTTCTCTTGAAATAACCCTTATTCCTCATACAACGAGGTTTACCAGTTATTTTGAGAGAAGGGTTTTCTCTCGAAATAACCGTGTCTTAACAGCGTCTGTTATTTCTAAATAGCGCCATAACGTGAATATGCAAATGAAGTGTGGGATATTTAAATCCCGGCTTCATTTGCAATTTCAAATGTCTTCGTTTGCATCCCTCTCTCGAAAGAAGGTGCAAGTGTAGACATCCCCCCAGAGACTAACAAATTTATTAGAACATAAGCTTTTGTGGATAAAAATTCACTTTATCAGATGAAAGCTTATGTCCTAATAAATGTGTTAGTCTTTAAGGTACCACAGGATGCCCCGTTGTTTTTTACAGATACAGACTAACACTGCTAACCCTCTGAGACTTAAAACTAGGACAGTTCAGCTTTAAACAGGACAAATGGCTTCCCTATTATGAACCCTTTCTCTTTGGTTGGAAAGGAGGCCTACTACCTTCTTACACACTGCATTATTAGACAGTCAATCTGGACTCTGGGAAATGGTGTTTTTCTGCTCACTCCAGCAGGCACTGGCTTTCAGGAAGAGAAGGCTCTTGACCTTGCTATAGTGTGGAGGAATAAAGTGTTTCCCAGAATGGTATATTGCAGGGTATATGCATATATGCACCCACAAGAGCTGTATCCCTACTAAAGGATATAGAGCCAGCTTTTAGCCTGGTAACCACATCAACTGGCTGTGGAATAAGGTTTGAGTTCTGGAGAGAGTGCTGCCATCCAGGGCATATGGCTGTGCTGAGTCAGGTTTGTGGGTAGAAAGGTACAACCAGTTGGAGAGGTTGTTGGAATCCTCATCGCCTCACTGTGTTTGCCTTTTCTGATTTGAGACATTAGGACAAGAGGGACAAACAGTGAAGCCTTTGTCATTGAAGCCTGCTACTTGTACCTCTAATTAGTTGTCCTCTTCCCACCCTGCCTCTGAAGGAGTGTAACTAGCAAATTAAATGCTTTGTGTTGCAAATATTTACTATTGTAAATTATTAAAATAAACTACTGTAATTGCTTCTATTTCAGTTCAAGACACAATTTGTTGGAGTACTTCTTGATATCCCTTTCATTCATTTCATTTGAGCCTTTGTAGGGGAACACATAAAATGAATGTAATTTCAGTATTATATGTAAAGCAAACTTAGCGGAAAAGCTCCATGAAAAATATACTGCACATACGGAGCATGTGGTTTTCAAAGGGACGTAGGATGGTGGAATCCAAACGAATTTTCACTAGAACATTAAAAGACATTTCTCAGTGAATGTTATTTCCACTGAAAGTTTCAACTATTGACCCTAAGTCTTTATGGCCATACAGCTGTTCAACAAAGACCGCAAGACATTTTTGTTTAATTAGGGAAATTAGTATTGCCAGCTTGCAGAGTCAAAAACTGTGCATGCTAGTACACACCACCTGCAAAATAATGCAGTTTAAATTTTGTTCTGTTCTGGGCTTTTTTTTTTTCCTTTTAAATGATTACCATGGAGTGACATTCCCACTTCTGTATGTTTGCTCATATTTCAGATAGAAAATGCAACCCTAAATGTTGAAACCAACATACCGATTAGGAGTGCAGGAGGACCTCCCCCTCACTGTCACATCATATCCAAGACCATTGATGGGGGGGGGGGGGGGGAGGCAAAGAGGGCAACTACCATGGGACCCAGTGATTCAAAAGGGCTCAGGGCTCCTGGTGGCCCCAGGCCCTTTAAATTGCCACTGGTGTGCCAGGAAGCTCTGAAGGGCTGATGAGAGGAGACTGGCCCCAGCCCCACCCCTTCTTCCTGAGGCCTTGTCCCTTTCAGGAGTGCAGAGCTCTTTCCTGCCGCCCCCACATACACACCATGGGGCCTGACAGTTCTGTTATGCACCCCTGACCAGCCACATGATTTTCATCCTGGCCAGTCCCAAGCGTTCAAAAATCATGGGATTTAAAACAAATAGATTTATGTGTTTCTTTTTATTTTCCTTATTGTACCATATTTTGGGGTCACGTTTTCAAGCTTTTCTTTGCAATCTTTCCCTTTTTCCCCTTTGAAATCTGAGATTCATATGTAATCCCATGATTCTAGGAGCTGGGGCTTTAAGAAAAACATCAAATATTGCTAGACTCATGATGAAATCATGAATGTTGACAAGGAAATGGATTTACACTATGGCCATGTTTTTTCCTGACAGAGTCCTCTGTCATCTATGAGTACAGTCCCCTTGTCTTTCCCATTTGCCCTTTAATATCATCTCCTGTCCCCTGAGCACTGCCATTTGTCTTCTCCTCTGGCCGGGATCTCTGAACCTGAACCTTGTGCCCTTATCTGTATGCTTGCTCCTTGACTCTCTGCTGTGGAGCCTGTTATCTAATATTTCATAGCAGGGTCTACCACCTGTGAGGGAGATGAGAGCCACTGTCCTGTAGGGTTGTCAGGTGTCTGGTTTTGAACTGGGCAGTCCAGTATTTGAGCTTTCTGTTCATGAAACAAATTGAGAAAATATAAATGAGAAAATATAAATGCCTGGTATTTTCTAAATAAGAGCTGATTCCACCACTGCCTTAATGCTTACTCTGCTAGGACCTATAGCTGGTTTCCCTGGAAAAAAACATTGCAATATTGCAGCAATCACAGAAACATTGCTAGAGCTGGCACCCTTGGAAAACTATTTCTTTTCGTCTGTTTTCCTATATTCAATGATAGATGAACCATTTTTGTCTACATTTAAACAAAGACACACTAAAAATTGTAGCCCCAAAAGTGGAAGTTTCTGAAATACATGACTGACTCAGAACAACATATAGATTGGACATGCATCTTTTTCCATCACAGAGACAGTTTCTCTACTGAGCGGTGTGGGGTTTTTCTTAGACTATTTTATTTTTAAGCTGCTTCCAAACTGAAATTATTTGAAAAACAATTTCCTAAGACTTAATGTACAAATGTCTTTTAGGTCCTGATTCATTCAACATTTACACTAGGGCTATCAAGCAATTAATTGTTTTAAACATGTTTTAATCATGATTAATAACACTGTTAAACAATAAGGGCATGTCTACACAAGGAAATTATTTCAAAATAACTTATTTCAAAATAACAGCTCCTGAACTATTTCAAAATAGCGTGCCCACACTACAGGGAAGCCTCAAAATTAGTCCAAGGCAGGCTCCCTTAAAGTGGATGTGCTATGTCAACTTAGAGCCCCAGGAAACACTGGGGAGTAATTACTTTGAATGTCTCCGGAGAGTAGTTATTTTGAAACAGCAGATGTGGAGCGTCCATATTTGTAAAATTAGCTGTAAAATTTTGCCTTATCAACTGTGCTCCTAATCAGCAGGAGTTGGGTTTGTCCAGGTTGGAGGGAAACTAGCAGAAGGCTGGGCTGGGCTATCCAACTGTGAGATTTAATTTGAGGGAGGAAAGGGAAGGAGGGCTAGGTATGGGCTTGGGGGATGGGCACTGTTAGGAAGTCAGTTAACCATTGCATTCTGGGTGCTGCCCTTCAGTGTGAGGTTTTCGGTGTTAATTTGGTAGTTAGCAAGCTGTAGTGGAAATGACACATGTCTAGAACAAAGGGAAAGAGATGTTTGTAAAAGGAAAGGCCAGAAGCTGGGCAACTGCAGCTGGGAGGTTCTTTGTTTGAAATTAATGCTGGGGAGGCCAGCAAAGCCTCTGAATAGTTTTTGTATTCCTTTATATATTGTTTTAATATAAAGCTTTTAGTATTGGATAAAGTGGCTATCTCAGCATTTCTGGGGTAGGTGGTTCACTTTGGAGAGGGATAGTGCTTGACAAGTGCCTGACTTTTCACTTGGAATGTGAAGTGGGGTTCATTAAGAAATGCTAGTCCCTCAAGTTGATGCAGAACTGAGTGGTACCTATGCTTTGGAGACTAGTCTAAGGATTGTAAAGAAGAACTGACCTATATATGTATTGTCCTGGCTGAGGGAGCTGATATTACATTGTTGCACATGGTAAGTCAGCTCCATCCTTTTTTGCTTTTTCTGTATTTCAGTATATTAAAATAACCACATTTGGATGGCATTGATACATTACATTCAGAGGATTAATTGCTGCTGAATTTAATAGTTAAATAATTACAACATGTTTATTTTAAAATGTAATTTCACCTTAAAATATGTAGGCATAATTCCTTGGGTAAATGCATGGTTTATTACACATGGTCTTGTTTTAAGAAAAGAAACCAAAAAAACCTGAGAATTATTTTTTTTCAAGTAAAGGCCATAATTATAGATAACATGTTAATGATAGATCATTTTGTTTTAAATAACTTTATTTTTGGAAAAGGTTTTTTAAATATTATGAGGAGTTGTACTAAGCCAAAAACAAACGAAGAAAAACCTTAAAACAGCAGGATGTGGGGAAAGGGTTAGTGGCTTTTTTCAGCTCTGTTTTAAATATTTTAAAGGCTTCCCCTCTTGCATAGTGCAGTTTAAGTTTGCAGTAGCTCTAACTTGCTGTAGTTTCAAATTATGTTTAAATATCTGTTATACAGTCTGTAAAGGAAATTATCCAAAATGTGGAAAGTTGCCCTATATAAATATATAAGGCAACATTCCATAGCTAAGGGAGAGTAAGGGGGGGGGGGTGAGAGAGTATATGTGATATAGCTTGACTAGATCTAATTTCAAAAGTTGTTTGTTCAGAAAATCCGCTACAGAAGAAATTTCAGTGCAGTGATTGAAATTATTAGTACTGTGTCAGGATGGCACAAAAAATAAAATCTCAGTTAAGATTATTTTATAAAAGAAAATCAACAAAGCCTTAGAGATCTCAAGCCTATGACCTACCAAATGGATGAGGGTGTGTGTAACTTAGTGCAGAAAAATCAGTCAAGATACAAGGGGGAAAATTGCTTGGGAGCATACCAGGCCTGTTTCCAGTGATGCATGGATATTAGTAACACACCGAGCTTTACTATCTAGAGGTGAGCGAGTGTTGAGCATGAGAGGATTTATCAAATAAAGTCTTTAGGAAAAGAAAAATGAAAAAGATGCTATAGAAGTGTGATATTTTATAGATTCATTTAATCTCACATGTATGTATGTGCAAACACACATGCACCAGATCAGTAGTGGGCAACCTACAGAGTTCTGTGTGTGGACACAAGACATTTTGTTTACCATTACCCATGTGTAAGGTTGCTAGATTCCACTGGTTTCCATCTGCACAGGTTCCCCCCCCCCCCTTCCAGTATTACTAAAGTGATACACATATAAAACAAGGGCATGTGAAGTGAGGTGCATGCTGATTGCACACAACATTGACTGTGAGAGTAACTCTACATCCAATCAAAACACTGCTACCGTTCAACTGTCATAAGCTGAAGGAGGGCCACCAGTGCCATATACCTTCTGTGGCTGGCTGTTTCCAGGTCTCATAGCAGAATAGGTGTTGAGCGCTTTGTACTGTTTGGATAGGAGTGCACTTGTGCTGTAGGGGCCCTGTGCCAGGTTTCAGTTAGTGGAACTCAGGTGCTGAATCTGTCCCACGATTTAAACATGACAGTAGGTACTGAAGTATAGGAACCATCGCCCTATTCCGCTTCACTCCATACATTTCTTTGGACTCTGTCCAAGATTTAATTCCAAATACAGGCAGTCCCCGGGTTACGTACAAGATAGGGACTGTAGGTTTGTTCTTAAGTTGAATTTGTATGTAAGTCGGAACTGGTACATATTGTACCCCAGTTGTCCCCGATTCAGCCGCTGCTGAAACTGACCAGCGGCTGACTACAGGAAGCCCGAGGCAGAGCTGCTCTGCCCTGGGCTTCCTGGAATCAGCCGCTGATCAGTTTCAGCAATAGCTGACTTGGGGACACCTGGGGTAGAGCAGCTGGGGTGCTGCCAGCTGCTCTGTCCCAGGCGTCCAGATTCAGCCGCTGTGGAAACTAACCAGCAGCGGCTGAATCGGATACGCCTGGGGCAGAGCAGCTGGAGTGCTGCTGGGTTGCTCTGGTAGCGCTGACCCTTGGCGCGGCGGGACCAACCCGGCAGGACCCCAGCTGCTCTTGGGGACGCCTGGGGCAGAGCAGCTGGAGTGCTGCTGGGTTGATCTGGTAGCGCCGACCCTTGGCGCCGCGGGACCAACCCGGCAGTCCCCCAGCTGCTCTACCCCAGGCGTCCTGATTCAGCTGCTGCTGAAACTGACCAGCGGCAAGAAAAGCCTGGTCTGCTGGGGGGGAGGGGCGCACTAGCTGGCTTTTCTCGCCGCGGAGGACGGGGGCGGCGAGACCGTGGCGCGTTTCAGTGGTCCCGCCACCCGCGTCCTCCGCGGCGAGAAAAGCCTGGTCTGTTGGGGGGGGGGGGGCACACTAGCTGCGCCCCCCCCGCCCCGCCCCCCAGCAGACCATGGAGACACGGGGCGGCGTTTCTCGTCGCGGAGGACGCGGGCGGCGGGACTGCCACGGCGCGTCTTGGCGGTCTGCTGGGGGGGGGCAGCTAGTTCTGGGTTTCCTCACCCCGTTCTTAAGTAGTTCTCTTCTCTTTTGTTTTCCATGTAGTGGAAATGTGTCTTCTGTACATTCCAGTAAGATGGAGGAAGGGCTCTACTAAAGGGCTAGAATTGCTACAATGGTGCAGCTGCACCATTGTAGCTGCTCCGCTATAACACTGCTAGTGTAGGAGCACTGTGCTTGTGATGCAGAACCTACAGCTTATGGGACAGATCCAGCAGTATGTTGCTTAATTTCATCTGGCTCAAGGTGCCTGCCCATCCCCTGTGGGGCTTAAGCCTCAAGTGCCAGTTCACGATGCTGCGGGAGGGAGGAGGGGAGCGAGCCTCCATGACGCCTTCAGGAGGCTCCCTCAATCAAACAGTCTAAATTAATGGAGAACAGTAATGGTTAAGAGAAACTGGGTTTTTACTCTTCTGCTTCTTTATCAAACATAGTGTGATCCCATTCTTTCCCTTTTATTATTCATATTTTCTACTATAAATGGGCTAGCATTGTCCACCACAAATACTCAACAGTACAGGGTCAGACCTAAAAGAACTAGGATTTTTGCTTAAAAATAATCTTTTTCAAGAAAAACACACAGAATCTTTTGGATTCTGTTTGTTACCATCCATCATTTTTAGGGTATGTTTGGGTAACATTTTAATGCTTTTCTCAACAATGGTGAAGGTTAGAAACTTTTTTTTTTAATGAAAGCTAAGGTCCTTATAAATTCACATGACTCCAAGAGCTAAGGCTTTGAAAAGAATGACAGTTATTGTAAGTTTCATAATACAATCTGAAAAGTTGGCAACTCTGATTCCATTGTAGTAACAAGGCCTTGGTGATGAGGGCCGCAACTGTGAGTAGTAGTGAGGCCATGTTTTCACTCCAGGGAAGATCAACACTGTGATTGATCTTCCAGAGTTTGATTCAGCAGGTCTAGTAAAGTTGCATATCTTAATTCAACCTTCTCCTTGTAGACTTGGCCACAAGTTGAGATTTTTACTGGTCTCTTGTAGGCTCTAGGGGTATGTCTACATAGAAAAGTTATTTTGAAATAACTTTACTAGCGTCTACACAAGCCGACCACTATTTTGAAATTAAATCAAAATAGTGGAGGGCTTATTTCGAACTTGGAATGGTAAACTTCATTCCACGAGGAATAGCACCTATTTCAAAATAACTATTTTTGAAATAAGCGGGGTGTAGACATGGATTAGGGGGCTATTTCGAAATAGGGGGGCCTCCAGTCCTTCCCAGGTTGCCCTGCTGGCCACTCTGGCCCCAACCAGGAAAATTCCTCTCTTCTCCCCCTTCCTGGAGCCCTTAAAGGGGTAGATTCTGGCCACAGTGCCTGTGCCAGCTCCAGGCCTGCCAGCCCAGAGCAAGTACTCGCTGCCCCTGATCCAGTGGTCCCAACATGAGCCAGGCAGCCAGTGCCAGCCAGTCCTCCACCACTCCCCAGGACCAGTCTGCCAGCTCCCAGGAGACTGCCAGAGGCTTGATTTTGCAGCGGACCTGCTCCCGGGTCCGCATGTGGCCTCTGGCGGCCAGGCTGTCAGCCATGCGGCTGTAGACGGCCGCATTCCTGTGGCTAGTGCAGAGATCGTGGACGTTGGAGGCCTCTCCCCAAACCTCGATGAGGTTCACGATCTCCGCACTTGACCAGGCGGGTGCCCGCCTCTTGCGGCCCCGGGCAGGCTCCTGTGAGCCACCAGCCTGATCCTGGGAAGAGGCAGAGGGCTGGGTGGCAGCGGGTGGCTGGCTCATCCCGTGCCAGGTGCAGGGTCTGCTGGCTGGGCGCTGGCAGGCTTGCAACTGGCACAAGCACTGTAGCCAGACTGTGGCCTTTTAAGGGCTCCGGGGCTGGGAGGGGGGCAGAAGAGTTTTCCTGGTTTGGCCCAGAGTGGCCACCAGGGATAGTTGGGAATGGCTAGCCTCCAACTAGTTCAAATTAAGTGGCTACACAGCCCTTAATTCGAACTACTTAATTCGAACTAGGCATTAGTCCTCGCAGAATAAGGTTTACCTAGTTCGAATTAAGCGCGCCTGTGTAGCGCCTATTAAAGTTAATTCGAACTAACGGCTGTTAGTTCGAATTAACTTTGTAGTGGAGACATACCCTCCATGAATGAGCCTCAGGTTCAGAGATGACTCAGTCTCTGCAGAGGGGCTGGTCTCTTCTGGCAGGAATCAAGCTGCTTTGGTCCCAAAATTTCCCCTCACCACAAAGGGATGCAAGGCTCAAGGTGCAGGCCACACAACTGCACCAAAATTAAAACTGTAATCTCCTACCCCTGCATTCAGACACACACACATCAGGCAGCAGCCCCGAACCAGCAGACAGAGCAGAGCTGACCATGCGGTGACTAGTCCCACCCAGGGAGCCAGAGAGCCAATTCGGCCTGGCTGGGGAAGCCTCCCAGCAAACTCCACAAACTGGGAATCAACAGGGGAAACATAAAACCCAGCTGAGGGATCCTGCCTTCAGGTCCCTAGAGGCCAGTTCTCAGGGGGAACCCTGCATGCAGGCCTGGGGCTTACTAGCTCCCTCATAGCCAGCCCTCCCCTTGCCCTTGCTGGCTCCAGACTCCTTTCAACAATGGCCTCTCCTCCCACTTCTGAACTCCCTGGGAGGGGCATCTCACTCCCTGTGGGTTACCGGGCAGACTGTGTTAAATCAGGAATAAGGGATCTTTCGGAAAAGGCTTTATTTTCTGAAAGATCCCCGTCTAGCTGGCGTTTTTTTCCGGCAAAGCCCCGAGCCGGAAAAAAGCAGCAGCCATGTTTATACAAATGAAGCGGGGGGGATTTAAATCCCCGCTTCATTTGCAATAACGATGTGTCTAATCTGCATCCCTTTTCCGGAAAAGGGGTGCAGTGTAGACACAGCCAGTGTGTCTCTCCCTGAGCTGCCAGCAGACACAGCCCCAGGAATCTAGGTAATCTCCTTGGGGGTTACATGTGGTAGATGGAAAACTAATTTTTGTTTCAAAAGTCAGGGGAATTGTTTTTATATGCAGACCATTTGGGTACACATAAGACTATGTGTACCCAAAATACACATGACATTTTAAACAAAATTCTCTGAAGTTTTCTAGAGAGTGGAATTGACTCTTTAAAGTGATCTCTGTCTTTGTTAATGAAATAGGGAAGTTTGAAACAGTATATCAATTCTGTTTCCTTCTGCTTCTCCAAGTGAGGAGTGAAAATTGGTCCCTTTCAGATATTGCTGGTTCTGCTCTTTGAGCCTCATCCTGTTCCAGATTAAGTCAATGGAAGATGTCCTATTGAATTATTTTTGAAGCTGCTTTCAGCCCAGAGAGTGCTAAGCAGCGAAGTTTGGCCAACATCAGCGCTCTTTACAGAGCTATGTTTAATAGAAATTTTATCTGACACTAGGAAATTTCTTATTTGGGGTCAGATTCAGCATTCTTGAAGTTGATGGCAAAACTCACTGATTCTTGTGGTGTAGACTCAGATCTTGAATATGGCAGCAGTCACTGGAGAGGATATTTCAAGTATTTTCTGCCCCCCTCCCAACATAACACCATTGTAGAAGTATTCCAAAACTTTCCAAAAGGCTTCTGCTGTGGGAAGCACTTACACAAGAGATGTTTTGTTTGGTAGGGATATTCAGACCTGTGGCAATACTCTTGTTCTTTCCCCTCCACCCTTTCAAACAGGTGCAACAGACTCTTTGACATTTGCAGAGCAGATGAGATGTCATTTTCAGTTGCATCTAATTGACAAGGCCTTAATGTAATGTTTTCCATGTGGCCTGTCTAAGAAAGTGTGGGCAAAGGAATCTTGGATCACTTGTATTTCCTCTTCAGCAACATTTTTTAACTTGCTTTACTGCTGCATGAAAAAATGAGTGATAACTTTTTTAAGTGGCCCGAGTGAGCAATATGAATTCATAACTCAAGGACATAGTTTGCTCCTTTTTAATTTCTTTTTGATCTCTTGGACATCTTGACTGTGTGGGTGTATAGAAATTTATATAAACACAGACACATAAGTAAATGCAAGAAATGTGTGTGTGTGTGTGTGTGTGTGTGTGTGTGTGTCCTCAGAATAGTGATTTTGAGTGTCTCAAATTTTGGATTTACAACTTGCGTATCTTGGTATCTGACTTCTCGCATATGTCTACACAGGGGAAAAAACAACAAAAACCCACCCACCACCCTGTAACTGTACATTTCATAGCCCATATAATCTGACTTGCACTCTCATGGATTTCAGGCTTCTACAGAAGCTTGGGCTCCAAGCCCCTCCCCCCTCACTGGGTTTGAGAGTCCAGGGTCCAGCCAGAGTGTGAACATCAATACTATTGGCTTTAGCCCCAGAGCACAGGCCCCATGAACCTGAGTCAGTTAATCTCAGAAACTTGCTGTATCTTTATTTTTCTGGGTAGACATGCCTTTAGAGAGCAGGCATATAGCGCTTTTTGAAAGTCAGACCACCTACACTGAGCACTGATGCACCCACCATGACTAATCATTTTTGCAAACCTTGGCATAGCTACGTGCACACCCACTAACACTGGTGTATGTGTAACACAGGGAAAGAAAGGAAAAATGTTTGTTTTGAAAAAGGGGAGTATGCTGAGTCCCTTTGATTTCTGCTAAAGGTTGTCCTCTGCTATGCAGTGTGTGTTGTGCATGTTCTAGTGTGAATGATTTAAATGAGAAATGAAACGTGCTGCCAAGGTTTAAATGTCACTAAATCTGTGATTTATCAAGAGGTTTTTATGATGTTATTTTATGCCAAGATGATATTTTTTGTAAGAGGAAAAGTTGTATATAGATGGATTTTAGATTAAAGAGAAAGGGGTGCAAATATTTTATTATATATATTATAAATATGTTTATCATTTTAATTGGGATGTAAGTGAATTTACAGCAAACCTTTGCCCCTTTGCAGCTGTACTTACTGGGATCCTCCTTTTACAAAGCATACTGAGTGAGAGATTCTTGGCTTCCTTTTGCATCAGGCTGCCCTTCAGGCAACTGTCATCCACAATCATATTGATTACACACTACTGCGGGGGCTCAAACGTCTTGTACAAATGCCATCATTATAAAAACCAGACCTGGCACAGGCGTATATCTAGCAGAATCACAGAATTAAAAATGATTTGCATCAAATATTCCAATTCTGTAGATATTTAATACATCTTGGTGTGTAAGCACAGATACATAATGCATTTAAACTATGTCAGGATTCTTTACAACTCATACACTGTACTTACAGACCCTGATTCAGTAAAGATTCACGCATGTGTTTTGCTTCAGGCACTGTGAACAGTGCCATTGACATCAATGGGACTACAGCTTGTGTGCATATCTGTTCATCACAGTAAGTAAGAGGTTTGCAGCCTGTCTCTAGTGCATGACATACAACAGTCAAATATGAAAATCCTATTTGGATTCTTTGTTTTAACCCTCTCTCATGCCTCCACCCAAGACAAATTAGTTCCAGTTATTAAAATAATAACTTGTATAATTATCTTTGGAAATAGACACTAAAATATTTTAAATATCGTTTTTCCAAACCTCCAGATACATTCAGCATTGTTATAGCACTGTATGCAGTAATGAGCATTTGGTCGATCAGATCTCCTTGAAATCCTTGATTACATTCCCTTCTAGTTACAAGCAAATGTGAAAAAAACAGCTGGGCAAGTACAGACAAATGAAAGCATCGCTTAAATTACTTTTGATATTCTGAAAGCTGTTTCAAGTAACTACCCAAAGAACCAGAAAATTATTTCCTAAAAGAGAAGGCCTATATATTTCTAACACATTACTTAGCTGATGTCTTAGAACAAAATATGGAGGGTGCTTTTTAGCCTATGGTCGAATAAACAATTAACCGATAAGTAATCCCACTGTCTACATACACTCTCCCCTTCCCCCCTTACTGCCTCTGAGGCAGCAAAGGGAGGAGTGGGAAGCCGGTGCCTGGACCTGCCTGCTCCCCTCACCTCTACACTGCTGATAGAGGCAGCAGTGTGGAGCAGCAGGAGAGGTTCCCTGGGAGTGGGGCTAGACTGCACTGGCTGCTGGCCCTGCTCCTGCGGACTATTGAATAGTCATGTAACTGCTAACATTTCATGTGGTTACATGACTATTCAGTTACATGAAATCTAACATCCCTAGTGCTTTTAAGAGGTTAAGTAAGGTAGGATGTTACCTAGTTCAGAATCTGAATGTAGGCGTCACTGTTCTTTTGTATGCACAAATATTGTATATACACGAAGATGTTATTTTCCATAAGCTTAGGCTTGCCTTTATGATATAAAATAATGTAGGTAATCAACATGAGAGCCAGTAAAATATTTACAGCTCATTGCTCTATACTGGGCCTTAGTATGCCACATATTGAACAAACAGAGACTATTCTAAATATTTTAAATGCAGGGCTTTCTTCCTTCTTGTTGCATCAGGTGGAAATCTGGCTTGTAGCCAGGATCCATGGTGTGCAAGTCATTGGTATTTTTTTCCATACTCCTTTCTCCTATGAAGACAGATTTTAACTGATTTTTAAAGCACTAAAAATAGCCAAAAATAGCTTTTATATACCCTATAAATCCTTATATCAAGGGCCAATATTCAAATCTTGAGACCATATATTTTATTGCAGTGTTCTGAGCTGAACATTCTTGAACTATCCTAAACATTGCCACAGGTTGAACTTCCCTGGCCTTGCACCCTTGGGACTTGACGGGTCCAGAATCAGGAAATTTGCTGGAATAGTGTAGGTCAGTGCCAGCCCCTCTGCTGCCACCGAGTGTGAGGCTCTGCTCTGGCAGCAGCAGAGACTGGCATTGACCAAGAAGGGGTGGGGGGAAAGAGAAGAGGCTGGATGGCTATGGAGCCACATGGCATTGCACTGAGTCCTGGGGCTTCCATGCTGCGGACTCTGTCTCAACCCCTGAGCATCTCCCATCCCTGCTCCTTCCCCTCCCTTGTTGCACTTGAGTGCCACAAAGAGCTATTTGTGGTGCTCCAGGCGGTCTGGGAGTGTGGGGGAGGAGTTGCTGAAGACGGGGCCCAGCTTTTCCCTGTGAGTGCTCTAGCCCATGGCAGTACCGGACCACAGATGGTGCCAGACTATGGAAGTCTGGACTATAGAGGTCAAACCTGTACTTTGTTGAGTGCTTTAGAACTGCTGATGCAAAGTGCTGTATATGAGCAAAGTATTTATTATTTTATTCCTCCCTGCTGTTCATCTTACTGGCAAACAATTATTAAATCCTTTCCAAGCCCTTTTCATTTAGTCAAGCAATTATTACTTTCTTTATTTTAGGCTCATAAATCACTTCTCACCACTTATGTCAGAAGAAATGTGTCATTAAACACTGTGTGTACTCATTCCTCTTAAAAATCACTGTATTAAATTACTTTTCAATAGATATATCTTTGCTGTGGATACATATACATGTACAGCTATGCAGAGACCTGTGTAACCGTCTGCAACTTGACTTCTGATTATTGCAACCTTTGCATTGTTTTCACAGGGGGAGAGACAGAGAGCAGCACGCCACACCTAATGTTCAGGCACAATGAGTTCTTTGCAAAACATAGGGGAATTGTGCCCAACATAGCTAGATCATTGCCTTCAAGGGCTGCTGTATCATCGATGGGGTTGGTCAGACTGTATAGACTAAATCCCTCCCACTCACACCACCATGGTCACAATCCTTCTTCTGTTCACAGTCTTCCCAAAATATGAATTCAGACACTATCTGGGAGACACATTTGGAATGCCTGTCATCATCATCTCTCTCTCTCAAATATTGAAAGTACTGTAGATTGGCTGGTGTTTATTAGCTGCAGTTTATGGTCGAAGACTGCTCGTCGCTTTAATTACAGCTTGACGGGCACCTTTTCTTTCCAGCAGAATTGCCCTAACTGGAAGCGGCTGCTTTTCTAAATTATTTTCCCCACCAAGTCTCTACTTTGAATAATTTACAGAAATGATACCTTCTGCTACAGCCATCAGAGATAGGGTAGCTAAATAACTCTCTCTCCTGTGTTTCAGGAGGGCAGGGCTCTATTTGGATTACCCACTGATATTTCTGAAGATGATACATTTCTGGTAGCTCTTGGATAATCTCAATAGGGTGTAGTTAAAAATAAACATTACATATTAGACTTGGCTCTCCAGTGCCTTTCACATTACCAGTGAGTGAAAATGGGTTTTAAAATGCTAGTATTGCCACTTTTACAAGTGGAGAATTTGGATTTGGTAGCATTTTACATCAGTTTACAGCACAAGAGGAAATTAGTACAAGCCACAGATAATTCATAGAATCATAGAATCATAGAATAATAGGACTGGAAGGGACCTCGAGAGGTCATCGAGTCCAGCCCCCCGCCCTCAAGGCAGGATCAAGCTCCGTCTACACCATCCCTGACAGATGTCTATCTAACCTGTTCTTAAATATCTCCAGAGAGGGAGATTCCACCACCTCCCTTGGCAATTTATTCCAATATTTGACCACCCTGACAGTTAGGAATTTTTTCCTAATGTCCAATCTAAACCTCCCCTGCTGCACTTTAAGCCCATTACTCCTTGTCCTGTCCTCAGAAACCAAGAGGAACAAATTTTCTCCTTCCTCCTTGTGACACCCTTTTAGATATTTGAAAACCGCTATCATGAGGTTAATCGACTATTCATGTTATTTGTTACTGTGTTGCAAATGCTCATGACCTTATCACAAATTTTGATGATTTACTTAGTTATAACTCCCCAGGGGCAAGTGAGGATGTGAGAATGTTCTTTTTCATTTAAAAAAAAAAGTATTTAGCCCTTATTGTTCCAGAGCAAAGCTTGAAAATGCATTCTAAAGGCACATAAACCAGAAGCCAAAAAGAGAGAGACTCCAATGTATATCTCATACGTATTCCATGATTTTTTGGTGCCTGACCGATTTTCGGAAGTTTGGGGTTACGAATGCTGCTGCCACAATACACTCTAGTTTCCTGTGCCAGAGTTGCTGCTATCTACAGTTTCCCCATAAATTCCATCTTAATTTACTTATCCAAGCCTGCTGTATGGGGCAGGTGCCAGCTGGCCAGAGACAAACTCTGAAACAGCTGAAGATAACTCTGCTTTGGTCTGACCTGGCAGCCAGAAAGCTATTATCAGGATAGTTGAGCTAGGTATATAGCCTTTTTTAAAGGTAAGATGGAAAGAAATGAGCTTTTTCCCTTTGAGGGACAGGAAACCTGGATATTTGGGCCTTATTGGTTGAGTTGAACTAGGGATGTAATATTGTAGTCGATTAACCAATAAGAAAAAGCTTATAAGTGAATGCTATAGTCTTACATGCATTCGCCCCCGCCAATAAACTTTTTAGCAGGCTGGCCAGCAGCCTGGCTCAGTCCTGGCTTGTGACGGGTCCAGAACCTACCCCTACTGAAGCTCTGCATTTATAGTGTATTAGGAGCCGGGCGGGCAGGCAGCCCAGCCCAGTTCCTGCTCGCACTGGGTCCGGGAACTCAGGTCTGCCTAGACAGGGTCTGCTATCACCCCGCATTGCTGCCTCTTTATCAGGAGTGGCCCGAGCCCGGCTGCAGCAGCTGGCACCCCTGCCTGCACGACCGTCAATGGCCGTGATGTAATCATGGGGCACCCCGTGATGTCATCCTCAGGCGCCCGGGCCAGTGGCACCCTAGGCAACTACCTAGTTTGCCTAGCCTCACGTGCCACTCCTGCTCTTTACCAGAGGCAGCAGCACAGGGCGACAGGCAGCTGGTCCATGAGGGGAGCTGGTTTTTAAACCGGCTCCCCTCGCAAACCAGCTCCTGCCTGGCACCTCATGCTGCTGCCTCTGCTACAGATGCAGCAGCGTAGAGTGATAGGGGGCTCCTCAAGAGTGAGGCCGGAGTGAACTGGCTACCGGCCCTGCCACTAGGGACTATAGAAAAGCCGACTAACTGATAAGAATTCATGAGGTTAATCGACTATTCAATTAACTGATATTTAACATCCCAAAGTTGAACAGGTGAGGAAGCAAAGCAACTGACAGAGGATTAACTTAGCAGGACGAGACCTTGGGAGGGAAAATGGTCCCATTGGGGGAGACAGCTAGTCTCGGTGAATGTCTGGTTTGCAACCAGACACTGTGTTATCAGTAGAGCTCTGGAAATCTATGGCTATCCTGTCCATTTTATATCCGTAGGTATCCTCATCCACAGGTATGGATGTGGGTATCCGCGGCTCATTTTTGCAGACACAAAATTTTGTATCTGCTCAGGGCTCTAGTTAGCTATCAGTCTTTGTACTAAAAACATTACTGATTTGTGTACACTGTATTTTAATTTGTTCCCCTAATTCAGTATGTACTTGGATAAATGTACCAGACATCTGTTTTTGCACCATATACTGTATGTATTCATTTTCTGTGGATTCCCTGGATCCCACTGGGGCTGCAGCATTCCCCACATCCCTTGTGCAGCATAAGGTCTGGAAGTGCTGGATCTTCCCTGAATTCACTTGTGACTTACAGTCAGGTTCTTTAGAATGAAAGCATATTCATTGTTTTGGTAGACAGCTGAAGGTAATTCATTGCATTTTATCTTGTCAGGCTCTGAGCTGTACTGAATTGCTTTGTATGATGTTCAGGAGAAAGGTGTATATATCCCTTAAGGACATAGGAAGTACAGGGTTTTTTTAAGAGAAACTGTTCAACCCATCCATTCAAAATAAGTTAACATTACTTACAGGTTCACCCATTAGAAGAGCAAAGTGACATTTGTCTAGCTATTTTGTGATAGGCAGCTCAGAGATGTTTCTTTTGTAATGGGTGACAATTAGGTCAGTTTTTATGTAATAGAGTCTGATTTTCAGTATGACACTTGTGTCAAGGCTGTTTGCCACTATGGCACTCAAAGTGCAGAAGATGGGGACCTGCAAGAGACCTTAAATACCTTGCCTTTATAGGCTTCTGCTTACTAAAACTCCCCAGGGTCACAGATTCCCTGGCCTTAGAAGGTAGCTGCCACCACCATTTGCATTTGTCTGGGGACTGCAGGGTGGTGGGTTTGAGGCCCCTCCCCCCCCCACACACACTCTGGGAGAAGCCTAACAGACAACACAGGCTGCCCCAGAGCTGGAGCTGGCTCTAGCATTCTGAAGACAGGATAAAGGATGCCCAGAAGGTATGTTAGGTGGGGTGGGTTCCAGAGTGGCCTAGGGAATAGGCAGTGGGAAGCAGTGGCACAGCCCACACCACTTCCCATGGTTCCCCTTGACTGCAAACGGCAAAACAGAGCCATTGAGAAGCATGACGCTCTGTGGCTGGTAAATAAACAAACCAGCACGACAAGTTAACAGGTTTCTCAAAGTTGTTTCCTGGACCACTATGATAAACACTGCTTTAGGGAGGTGCATTAAACATCTTTTAGAGGAGTGGTGAAGTTTGTTGACAAATGTGTGAATTGGTCATGCAAGAAAAGGGTGTGTACCACAGGCTTGTTCCAGGCATCGTGTAGGCGACCATTGTGCAGACTTGCCCCAAGCATCTTCTACATTTCTCCACCTGTTGTTGCAGTATTCAGTACTATTTGCTTCAGCCCTGGGTTCTATGAAGTGTAAGAATCACAAGTTATGCTGAATTGTCCCAAACCACTGAGAGGTTTTATGATGAGAGCAGAGATGAGATCATCAAAATTGATTTTCACTTCTGACCTACTCAGAGGCTGAACAGAGGAATTAGTACAGCAACCTAAGCCACCACCTAGCAACCACAAAAATAAGGGAGGGAGTGCACCTAGTCCTTGGGACACAGGGTTAGGAAGAGAGAGACTTGAGTGCTCTTCATAGCTCTGCCATTCACTTGCCGAGTGACCTTGGTCATTTCACTCTTCCTTAGTTACCTATCTGTAAAATGAATTGGGTTCTTAGCGGACCCACTGAGATCTGTGCTCTGAGGGTTAATTACTGTTTTGAAAAAATGAAGCAACCGAAGAGCAAAATATTATTTGTTCTTTATTGAATGTAATTGTTTAAATGCTGTGTAATGGAAGTTCAGAGAAACTTAAATAACCAGGTTAGTTGTCCCATAATTCTGGAAAAGTGTGGTGCTGGACAGGAAGATGGATGTGAGGAAATAAAAGTATGGTTATACTAACTTGTATCCCTCATGCTAAGTTTTCAGAGATCCCTAAAGTCAGTAGCTGCATTGAAAGAGCTCAAGTGCTTAGGAAGTGTTGTCAAACCCTAATAGGAAGGCAAAGGAGGAGGAGTAACGGGACCATTGGACAGGATACATCTGCATGCAGGGAAAAAGGATATGATCCTTTCCTATGAGCCTTTCCTTTCTCCTTATGGCTCAGCAAATACCTTTCCAGAAACGCTCACTGTGAATATTACAGCCATGTTTTGATTTCTTTTCCTTCTACAATGAGTCATACAATGTGGGAGTCACCATATTTTGCCTCTAACAAAAGTCTTAGGTGCCTACCCTAGTCCTTTTTTCAAATTGGTGGTAGGTATATAATACTTAATCCCAACTGTGGAAAGATTACTAGAATAATTTTCAGAAGCATTTCTCTCTCTCTCTTTCTCATTTTTATTCTGTAAACTGGGGGTGGGGTGATTCAGGTAACTGAAAAAATGATGGATGTTGTTTAATGTGGAGCTTTCAGACTTTTCTCAGAATAAAACAATCTCCATAACTGCTTCCCACTGATTGAATTATACAGCTCTAGCCCCTTTAGTTAGTGTTGAGGGCATTAGTCTACTGCTCTAGTGATAGTCATAAAATTAAGACTAACAGTTGGCGCTGACAGCTAAACCTCTGAAACAATTAGTGGTTTCTGATCTCTGTGGCAGAAAATAAGTTTAGCAGAGTACGTGGCCTGAATTACAAATATATTTAGAAAGAAAACCAGGCCATATTGTTGGATTGTCTGATTTACAAAATGGGCAAGACTTGATGGAATTATGTAATTGGTGAATAATGGTTTGAATCATGTGAAAATAGCTAGTCTTAATGGGCTTAATTCTCTCCTGTCACTTGTATCTGCATAAATCTGGAGTTACACTTTTGAAATCTGTGGAAAAATAGTCTGAAACAAATTGGTACCAATATATTGCCTTGCATTTATTTACCCCCATCCACTTTGTGCATTTAGGATTCAATCCCACCTTCAGAGATAAGCCTTTTAGGATGCTCAGCTGAGTGTATGTTGTACTGGAGCATAGCTTCAGGATCCTGAAATGGAAATAGTACAGAGATACTGCAAAAGGATCTGGAAGCCAAATGTGTATTAGTTTTGTTTAATTTAAACTTTTAAAAAGTTAAGGGAAAATAAATACATTTTTTAAATAATTATTTTTACATATAATTAAACTTGGAATATTGAGTGCCTGTTACTACAGTTTTGTAAATGGGTTTGTGACCACAGACAGATGACAGATATTTCTTTGGTGCAAAAGGAATTTGACCCTTTAGCCTCATGACTGAAGGGTTTGTGCATAAGCTCTTTCTGGGTGTGTGCGTGCATGCGTGTGTGTGTGGCATGTTTTCAAAGCTGACTTAGAGACAGGTCTGTGTTGGGTACAATGGAAGATTCTTGAGCACAGCTTCCACTGAAGTCACAGAGCCAGTTGATAAGATGATTGAGTTCTGGGATCCTACATTTGTTGGTTGATTATGCAGATGATGTGGGGCTCTGGACTACAGTTTTCTTTGTATTCTTACACTGGTTAACTAGTTTAGCATTTACATATTAGATAACTGGGAATTGTTAACTTAAGTGACAACAGTATGAAAAACTGTAGTCAAGGACCCAGATTGTAGCGCTCACTGCTGTAGAACTGGGTTTCAGTTTGCCCTAGATTAGAACTTCCATACTTTAGATGCAATTGCTCCCGATAAAGTACTACAAAATACTACTGATCTTACTGGCAAAGGACAGTGAGGAGTATTACCACTCAGGTGACAGACCCTGGAGGAAAGAGGCTCTGTAAGAGTGGGGAGTGACACTTTGTCATGCCTTTGTCATGGCATATTCCAAGAATGGCAATCTTGTAGTAAATCTGTCTTGAGATGAAACCATACATTAATGGAAAGCTTATGCAAGGTGGTGTAAAATCATTGTTGCCCACCCACACAATTTTATTGGCATTTTGCTCACAATATTTGGTATTTTGCTAAAGCTCCAGCCCCTCGAGTCAAGTGATGAATTGAGACACTTCACTTCAAAAAAAAAGTCTAGGCCTCATGGCAGTGAAGATGAGTGTACCCTAAACATTAAAAAAAAACCTAGAAGGCATATAAAGATATTCCAAATATATTCTGTTTTTATGTGAAATGATGTTTGAGTGCCTGACTCATGATTTTTGCATGTTGCATCATTGTGGAATGAAGGCTTAACATACATGCATTTTGTATGGCCACATTGGCTTTATTACTCCTGACTAATGGAACTATTTTGTGAGCTATGCGAGTCAGTAACACTTTTCAGGACTTCACATACGTATTTTAGATGTGTGTGCTTAGAGGGTCCATGTTTACATAAAATCTTTATATTTACTATTTTAAATTATATCCTCAAAGGCCAAACTATGAAACATCTTTAGGTGCCTAAAATGCAGATATACATCTAGCGGGATTTACCAAAGGGCCTACACATCTAGCTTCCATTGGAATCCCACTTGTTTGCATCTGGGCCTTACTACCTTTCGAAATCTGGCCCCATGTGTTTTTGCCTTGTTGTATTGCTCATGAGTGGGAAAAGTCATGTATGTGATATATAGAACATCCTAAATGAGTGTCAGGAAATACTGAACTTCAGCACATCAATACAGATTGTACCCCCCTTAACCAGGACTCCCTGGTCCGGCAACTTTGTGGTCCGACATGGACCATGGATGTTCCTGGACCACTGAGCCCAGAAAGAGGGAGATATGGTGGGGGCAGCGTGTGTGTGTGTGTGTGTGTGTGAGAGAGAGGGGGGGGGGAAGAGGGAGGAGGAGTTCTGGCCCCAGCAGAGCTCCCTGGCCATGGCCATTGACCTTTGGCCCTGTCCTTGGCCGTGTAGCTCCAGCCACATTCTGCTTCCAGTAGCCAGGGAACTCCAGCCCCAGCAGCACCCATGGAGCTCTGCCCCAGCTGTGGAGCCAGGCGGCTGCGCAGCTCTGGCCATGGCGCTCCAGACCCGGCAGTGGCAGGGCCAGGGAGAGCCCTGTGGGACTGAGGCAACAGTGGGGGCAGGCTGGAGCCCTAGCCTGGTGGCAGCAAATCTCCTCGTTCGGGACCAGTCATGTCCCCAAGGTGCTGGACCAGCGAGGTCCAACCTGTATGATCATTTTCTCTATTTTAGTAGCTTGCTTCTCTTCTGTTGCTTTTCTGTGAATCTTTTTTTTTCTGTATTCTTCTCACCTCTGCATTCACTCACTCACCTGCCTCTCAGTCTTGGGAATTTTTTCAGGCATTTAATAATTTAAGGATTAACTAGTTAAAAGACCAATATTGTCTGGAGACAGAGGTCAGAGAAGCCTATCATCTTCCCTCACATTCCGGGAGAGGAGAGAGCTGTGGGATTTCTACCAGGGATTTGAAACCAGCCTGCATTTAGTAGATTTGAAGCCTCTGCCCCTCATCAACTTTATAAAATGAAGCCAGTGGCTATGTGGCATCAAGAAGGAACATTCTCTACTTGTTTGTGCATGTGTGTCATGTCTCTGCTACTTTAGCTATTCCCCAATGTCTGTTTCTGAGCCCTACTCTCCAGTGTATTCTTGTCAGTCTTTGCTCCTAGCTTTCCCAAGCAGCAGAAGCATGAAATTAACCTGATTCATGTCAGTTTCGTGGCTGCCCAAAAGGTTCCAACTAACCACTTGAAAACTGACAAGACTGTTAAATTTTCATGTCAGTAACTAGGGGAAAGCGTAAGTGGCAGCCAAGGCTCTGGTGCTGTCTCTATCCCGTTGAGAAGACAGCACTCTATTTGGGAACAAGGCTGACGGGCACAGAAGATGCTTGTGCCTCATACCACAGCTTAAACTGCCAAAAGTGCCATTAGAATTAACAATAGTTTTTTGAGGTGGTTTAATTTTAAAGCCTAATTTTTCAAACTGTTTCACTTCTGCTCATCATTTTAGTAGAAATATCCCGCTCTTCTAAATTTGTGGGTGGGATCTGAGATTGTAGGCCCACACTCAGCAAAACACTATAAATTCTCTCAACCCCTCCCCTGCCGCTCCCCACCCCACAACCTCTGTAGAGTCTTCCATCCCTCACAGCTGTTTTTTTCAAAAGCACTGTCATTAATCTATCATGATTATATTGACTATGCTTTTATAAGCAAATGTATTTAAATGCATGTACAATCAACCACTTCCCAAAAGAAGGAGCACCATATGTAATTGTTAGCTATTGTAGTTTATCATAGTATGGGGGCTGGGGGGAACGATAAAATGAAATAAGAAACACCAGGCAAGGAAATATTTCTGTAACCTTGCCCTCGGGAGCTTGCCTTATAAAACCTAATCAATGACAGATCTCCCCTATGGAAAAATTGTGTGTGTGTGTGGGGGGGGTAGTTAACTAAAAATATCTGTTGATGGAATGTTTAGCAATAATATAAGCCACAGGGAAGTGTGTCTTTGTCAGCTAAAGGTTGCAGTTGTTACACAAGTTTCACACTTTGGAATAAAAGTCACTTTTCCCCCTCACTACATGCCGCACGTGCTTCCCAAGCTGCGTGTGAGCAGAGCGACGCCGACACACAAGGAGATCGTGATAGTCTGCACCCGCGCCGAATGAAACAGCCCTTAGTGCTCAGCGCCGAGTGGATCCTGTTTCCAAGCCCTTGGTTTTCCCGAGCCCACAGAAAGATGCAAAAGGTGGGGATGTCTGCGACACCAAGTCTTCCTGATGGAGGCCGCTTTAGGTTCCTTTCTGTGTGAGTGTCGGGGGGGCTTGAAGTGAATTGCTTTAGTGACTCGAAACTTGTGCGCGCCAAAGGCTTCAGCCAGGCTGCTCTTTCAACAGGCGATTTGTTCTCCTGCCTGCGGCTCGTTTCCATGCAGCGAGCCTGACATCAGAGTACCTTTTGTTGCTAAACGCTTGCTGTAGCTGGGGGAGTGAGCAGTCATGTGAAGCTGGGAGAGCTCACTTGGAAGGAAGGGGAGGCCGAACTATCTGCTGGCTGAAAGAAACCCTTTGGCCCTGTTTTCCTAGAGGAGCCCGTACAAGCTGGCACCCGAAGGGACTGGCGTTTGGCTGGCGGTGCGTCTGGCTGGTACAAGGAAGTTTTTCTAATGAACCTTGTACTTCTGAGTTTACGAGAGCCCCCGCGCTGAAACGGTGGCGCAGACTTACCTTCTGCTACCCTGTTGCTGCAGCTCTACCAGAAAAGTTTTGGAAAGAATGTCAGCTGTACAGCTCCCAGATCCATCAGCTAAGAGAGGACAGCCCCTAGGGGAAAGCTCGAATGACTGAGCAGGATCTGGCACCTGACCTGGGAAAGATCCCCCCTCTTTCCCCCCGGAAGGTCTCTTTTGGGCAGCACGGAGTTGGTGGCTGGTCGCAGAAATCTGAGGAGAAGGCATGGTGAAGCTGTTGGGAAGGTCTGGGGAAGTGTTTATTGTTGGTGTGTGGTGTGCTAAGGAGTCATCCCTTTGAGAGCAAGTTGTTATTGGGAACCAGTATCGAGCTCTGCTGAGGCAAGGAATCCCATCTAGTCATGGAGGAGGAACAGGCAGCCTGTCCCGAACCCCAGCCAGACACCATGATGTCTGAGGCGTACTCCAAACTGTGGACGGATGTAATGGGAATACTGGTGAGTTGCTGGGGGCTGCTGGGCAAAGGGAAGGAAAGGGAAATAAGTGAGAAGATGACAGAGGTCTGAATCCCTGTGTATTGCTCCCAAAGCAGCTGTTCCATTGCACCGCTGCAAAACTAAGAAGGCAAATTGGAGAGAATGCATGAGAAATGTGGAATCAAATTGTAGTTCGATTTCTCTTTTAAAGTGCTCATTTTCTTGTTGAATCCTCTAATAGAGATTAGTGAGTTTTTTCAGAGTTGTGCACAAGTGGTAACCCCTTCCAGATTCATTGCACTTTGTAGAGTACCTGCTGCAAATTTTATCTGATAGAATTGAGCAGTGTTTGTTCTTATTATTATAATATTCGGCTTTGTCATCCTATTTGATTTTTACTTTAAGGAATTTTGTGGATTAGCTTTTCTCTATCCCTGGAAAATGTCTATGTTTAGAGAAGCTGTTTCTTGGATGATCACAATTTTGGAAGATAGTTAGCAATAATATGTGTCTTCACCTTTAGCAATTGGCATTTTATGAATATATTATCTCCAAGAACATAATACTGCACACCCTTTTAAGAGCTGATTTGGCATTCACTATTGGTTTAACACAGATTTTAGGTGTTCCATGTCTTGAAAAATGCCTTTTCAGTTTGGTTGATGATATTTCTGTTTTATATTGCATTATAGGTTATTTGACAGTTTAAGTTACTGGAACTAGGTTCAACTATTGACAGGTTTAAATTCTGTGTATGAGGTTCAGTTCTCATCATGCCAAACTTGGTTTAGCTCTGGGTAGCTGATTATTTTAATTAGACAGAAATTTGCAGTTTGTGATATTCAGTGAATAAATAACACAGCACAATCTCTAGACTGTTATAGGCTTGGATCAAAGTTGTGTTTTGGAAACTACTGCTTAGACTGTACCAAGGAGTAATCTTGGATGCCATGTTTTGTTTCTTGAAATGTTAATTTTTAATTTATTATTAAAATAAGACACTTGTTTATGAAGTATGCAGCGAGTAATGTAAGAGGACCTTTTAGTGTCCTCTCCTCCTTCCCCTGACATTGTTATTCAACAGCTACAGTAGATTCAAAATTCGACAGCTACACTGTACATGCTCAGAATTTAATTACTTTAACCACTATTTCTGTACCACTTCTAGGGAGATGTTGGCTCACAGAGTGTGCCATTCATTCAATAATTTTCTTTTTATTGTTTCTTTCACTGCAAGAATAATATTAACTTTGGGCAATTATTACTTGTCACTAAAAGACAATTCCCCTTATTAAGTATCAAACAGTAATATTATGTACATATTCATAGTTTGCAAATTTCTACAAATACACAAATAGAGTAATTAATAGTAGAACCTTTTATACTAAATGTAGAAAGAAAATAACCATAAGGAATATTGGTTTTTATCATTCACCATAAATGTCTTAAAATTTTCATGGTGAATTTCTTATGAAAAGGTCTATAGAACTTAATAAGGATAAAAGCAATAGGGTTCTAGTCTAAAGCTTTTTAGAATTTAAGAAAAGGGTTATTATTTCCTATGCTTCAGGACTTTTCCATGTGAAATACTTTAATTCTGAATGTGATGTTTAAAAAAATATCTCCTTATTTCCTTTCTCCAAAGAAGTACTCATTCAAATGGCAAATCAATTTAGTAGCACCTGGCTCCATTCACTGTTTCTCTGTTAATGACTTTAGTGTATGAATGAAAGCAGAGTCAATTTTGCCAGTGTGTGGTGAGTACACAGTTGGTACTTTATGAACAGCTTCTTTCTCTCTCTTTCTGGCAGGTTTCAGTACTGCACTTACTAAAAGCAAAGAATTATTGAATGCCTTAGAGAAGGGCGTAGAAGGCGGCCAAGCCTACTGTACAGCATGGTGAAGTGAAATGGGGAAAAATTATGATTTTCTCAGATGGATTTACTTTGGGGTGATGTCAAGTTGTGGACAGGTTTGTTCTGGCTGCACATCCTATTTTCCTCCCTGGTAAATAGAGCTATCCTATTTTTTCCCAGGAAAACTAATCTAAAACAATATGTCCCTATTATAAGTCCGCATGACAGGAAAGAGGTATTTGGCAACTAAGTATCTGGTGTTTACATTAGCCACAATAGTTACCCAGCATAACTCTTTTCCTGCTGTAGTTCTGAGTATTACAAACAGAATTGCAAATAATTTAAAATAAGTCCTGCACTAGCTTTCAAAAATGTACTCACCTGTGGACAAAGGGGGAAAATGAAGACCTTCAGTTTTCTGCAGAATTTAAGATTTTATTTTAAACAGTAAGTTTCTAGCCCCCGTTGCTGCACAGTAAACAATTCTAAATCTGAGCTGAGCATAAACTGATTCATTGCAGTTCTAGTGCTTCTGTTTCTGATGCCTTTAGAAAGTGGAACAGAGTAAATACTTAAGAATGTTGTCAGTTTCATTCTGCTGCTAAAGAAAAGCTATGAGCTATACCAGAGACAGGCGTTAGTTAGGCCAGTGATGAGCAACCTGAAGCCCATCAGGGTTCTATGTGTGGCTGCTAAGACATTTTGTTTACCATTGTCCATGGCAAGGTTGCAAAGTTGTGTTGATTTCTACCTGTGTATGTTTTTTTTCTTGTGGGTATTAGTAAAGTGACACGTAAAACAAGGGCACGTGAAGTGAAGTGAATGCTGTTCGCACACAACATTGATTGTGAGAGTGGTGTGCTTCCTCTGCATCCAATCAAAGTGCTGCTGGGGTGCAGTAGGCACACCCTGCAAAGCCTAGTTATGCAAGTGCAGTTAGCAACTATACTCTATCTTGGGAGACCGTCTTGGTTACAACAATCTTGCTGTCTATTGAGATGAAGCTAGCGCCCCCCCGCCCAGCAGACCAGGCTTTCCTCGCCACCGAGACGCGCCGCAGTCCCGCCTCCCGCGTCCTCCGCGGTGAGAAAAGGCGCTCCGCGTCTCCCTGGTCTGCTGGGGGGGGAGGGCGCTAGCTTCATCTCAGTAGAGCAGCTCTGCCCTGGGCTTCCTGGAATCAGCCGCTGATCAGTTTCAGCAGCAGCTGACTTGGGGACACCTGGGGCAGAGCAGCTGGGGTGCTGCCGGGTTGGTCCAGTAGTGCCGAGGAGCGGCGCTGCGGCACCAACCCAGCAGCACCCCAGCTGCTTTACCCCAGGCATCCCCAAGAGCAGCTGGGGTGCTGCCGGGTTGATCCCGCCGCGCCAAGGGTCGGCGCTACCAGACCAACCCAGCAGCACTCCAGCTGCTCTGCCCCAGGTGTATCCAATTTAGCCGCTGCTGGTCAGTTTCAACAGCGGCTGAATCTGGACACCTGGGACAGAGCAGCTGGGGCACTGCCGGGTTGGTCCCCGCAGCGCCACACCTTGGTGCTGTGGGGACCAACCTGGCAGCACCCCAGCTGCTCTACCCCAGGTGTCCCCAAGTCAGCTGCTGTTGAAACTGATCAGCGGCTGATTCCGGGAAGCCCGGGGCAAAGCAGCTCTGCCTCGGGCTTCCTGTAGTCAGCCGCTGGTCAGTTTCAGCAGTGGCTGAAGTGGGGATACCTGGGGTACAATATGTACCAGTTCCGACTTACATACAAATTCAACTTAAGAACAAACCTACAGTCCCTATCTTGTACGTAACTCGGGGACTGCCTGTAGTTGATTTTGTAATCTGGCACTGTCTACACATAGCCAAATTTTGAAATAAACCACTTTTCTGAAACATCCCTTAATCCTAGTGGAACGAGGTTTACAGAGACTTCGGAATAGTGAGCCCATTATATTTTGAAATAATGGGCTTGTTTCAAAGGTGCAGAATAGCTATTTCAGGGTACCGGAAGTATCCCAACATAGCGCCGCAGTATAGATGTAATCTAGATAACATAATTATAGTTGAAAGCTTCATGCTTAATTTTTAAACCTGCTCATGTTGGAGAGTCTCAAATCAGCAAATGATTATGTGAAATACATCTTAAATATTCAGAGAGATTGCAATGGTTGGTGTATCCATGCCATGAAAATGCTCTGTGTTGCTGTATGCAGCACCATTTTAGGGAACTGTTCTAAGTTGCATAGTATTTGAATCAAACACACCTTGTGGAGAGAGCACACTGAATGCAAGATTTACTTAGTAGCTAAAATCCACCTTGTTGGCAAGATCCTGCATGTTTGTCAGTGAGACCTTTGACCTGCTGTCAGAGTAAGAAATAGTCCACAGGTATGTGCATAGATTTGATCACTTTTAGGGGAGGGCCTATTGGCATTCATATAGTGAGGATACAGTGTCCTAAAGTAGCATAGTTCTTTGTGTTAAAAGTAGGTTTCTTCCCTTAGGAAGAGTACTGCTGCTGTGGTGAGTATATGGGGTAAAATCCTGGCCTCACTGATTTCAATGCTGAAATTTCCGTCAATTTCAATGGAGCAAGGATTTAATTCAAAGAGAATGGCTATGGCTCACTAAGGATCATTTCTATTGAAGGTACAAGATCATAGCAAAGATACAGAGGTACTTGTAGGAGCTAGATCTTTCAGGTTCATTGTTTCAACATGTTAACAAGTTGCTGGTTTCAAGCCTGGTGAATCAATGGCTGAGCAAAACAAAACAAAAACCCACAAAATTTCTATCTAGAGCAATTCCAAGTTAGTGAGCAGTTGCCAGCTAAAGAGAATAATTTATCAGTATTGAGAGGAATAAAGTCATCTTATATTCGCATCTGGAACTCTGCCATTTGCATGCATAATATAGCCTCTTAGTACAATGCTCCATGTAGTTTCCAACAATTAGGTTTAATTTCTTATCAAAGGAACAATAAAAATCTTTAAACATTAAAGAGAAGCACATCAGATAATTCTTTAGCTACTATTATTTCTAATTGCATTAGTGTTATCCAGTGTATTGGAAATAAAGGAGTCTAGTGTTGTTAAATCAGAAGGTCTGGATGCAAATCCTCAACTAGTATAAATTATCATTGATGACAGTTTATTCCAGCTGAAGATATGCTCTCTGGATTCTATTCCTAACTCTGTCATGGGCTTGCCATTCCTTTAAGCAAGGCATGTAAATTTAAGCTGACAGTTCCAAAAAGTCTAGTGTTTGCAGTGCCTTAATTTTTGGGTGCCCAACTTGGGACACTGAGGCTACTGACTTCAACTGAAATTGCAGGTGCCCAGCACTGCTGAAAATAAGGTTGAGGATGTTTCAAGTTTGAGACTTAAGGATGAATGTAGAGAACCATTTTGAAAATGAGGTGCTCTAACCTCTAAGGCTTTTTTCTCCGGCTGTAAAATGAGGATGCTGCTGCTTAATTGTCTTTATAAATTGCTATGAGATCCTTGGATGCAAAGCATTTTCATTACAGCTGCTACTTTTGAGTGAGGTTTTTAAAGTAAATAACCGATGCCAGTGCTAAGGATGAATAAAATAGACTTGGCATCTTGTGTGGTAGGACATAAATGGTTTGGCTATCTTGCGGAATGTGACTTGGGTTAGAATATATTTTTTTCATATAAATTAATTAAAATGGATGGTGACTGTCTACTTATTAGCATTTTCCCCCCACCTACGCATTGTCCTTTCTCTGGTCTCATAAAATTTTGCCTCCACCAATACTAATCCTTTGCTGAAGAGAGAGAACTCAGAGATGGAACATCTGATAAAGACTTTTTCCTTGCATGTCAGGTCATATAACACAGATGTCTCCAGCAAACCAGTGTATCTGTGGGATAAGCTTGATAAGAGCAGTCAGACCTGGCTCCCGCCAAGAAACTGGCTTTTCGGAATTGCAGAAAAAAGAAGGGAGATTACATACCTGTATTTTGAATTGCCCGCCTGAATTAACTAATTTTAAAGAATTAGTCACTCTGTTAAGGTGAGCCATGGTCAACAGTATAAAATTCACGTTTTCAAGTTTTTGTCACTTGGCTGTGAAAATGCACCGTTATGAGAATTTGCACACATGATTTCATCTCACTTAATTTTTTCACTGTATTTAACACCAACCAATTCAGCTTTCTTTATACTGAATGCAATGGAAAAAAGCAGACTGGTGGAATTTGCCCGTTTTGGAAATTGCATTTACATTTGTGAATATGAAATATGATTTGGTAATTGATGCATCATGTTTAAAATAGTTATACATGTTTTTTAAAATAAAATTTTAAAGGAATTAAATTGTATTGCACAAAAGGTATTTAGGTGCAGGGATGTTAAATAACAGCTTTCCATCACAGAAAATTCAACTTTCTGTGATGCCTAAATTATGATTAATGATATTTATTACAGGCGTGCCTAGGGATCAGCCAAATGGTAGGCACTGTGCAATTAGAGTGTAATAGACAGTCCCTACCACCAAAGAGCTTAGAATCTAAAGAGAAAGGATAGACAAAGGGTGGGGCTATGGGATTTAACATGCAAGCAGAGTGATGTGACATTTAGTTCCATTAATCTGTTTTGGGAGGGATGTTTAGCGGCTCAGTTATATGGAAGGACAAGGGACAAGAGGACAGAGTGAGGCGGATGGAGCAGGTGAGAAGAGGGGTGGGAAGAAGGTACAATGGACAGATACCGAGTAAGGTTGAAGTGAAGAAATTAAACATTGGGGTTGGCGCAAACAGCCAAGCAACCTGAGGCAGAGAAAGTCCAGTCAAACTGTAGAGAATATTTGTGTCTGTTGGCCACTGCCTAAGCTTCTGCTGCTGTGCCAGCTACAGTCTCTGTCTGGCTCCTCCCTACAAATTCTTTCCCAAAGGCCACATGTCTGTGGGGGAAGGGAACCACTGTGTGAGTCCTTGTTCTTCCAGAGGAAGGGTCTTCCTGCTAGAGTTTTAGGCCCATAAGTGCTGGGGGAAAGGTTGAGCCTGGATAGGCATCATATTTTACTCTTTCCAACACTTCACAGGTAGCAGTTGGATCACTTGCCTGCTATCATTATGGTAATGATTTGTGATTAAATTTGGTCTCAGGACTGCTATATATTAATGACAGTCTGACAAGCATAAGTAGCACATGAATAATAACATGTATTACGTATGAACCCTGAAGACTTGTTTGTGATGATACCAATTTTCACATAAAATTAGACAGATACAGTCTAGCTCATGCAATTGTGAGAAAGTAACTGAATAACCTGTTTGGTCAGTTTTCATTTATTAAATGTGTTGTTGGGAAGGAGAGGTGAGTGGAGGAGGCAGAGGCAGGAATTAGTTTATTGAGGTGCAGCTTCATGGATATTTGGATTGCAAGTCTCTCATTTCTCATGATGGAACATGCACACAAGAGAATTGCTGTGTTTAGTTTACAGATCTTAAAGACAATATTTCTGACACAAGTGTGATTTCCATTGAGGGAAATATATAGGAGTGTGCATTGTTTTTGGGAGCTAAAAAACCCAAGGTGTGGCAGTCCCAGTTCTCTTGTAGCACAATTTTACAGCAGAGCTTATTTTAATAAATTATTTTTTAATAAAAATGTGAACTATTGAAAACCAGCCACTCAAAATAGAAAGATGGCATATGCTGTGATTGTTAAGTTTGTGTTGTTGACTGTGTGTGTTTGTGTGTGTGTCCTTTGTTTAATAGTCTAGGATTTTGAGTGGAATATTTTCCTTGGCTTTGTTTATAGCAATAGTTCATACCTTTCTCAGCTGTTAACATTTCAAATCACATACTAATTTTGTATTTTAATTCAAATTGATGTAAAAATAATTGGTATTTTGATAACAGTTTTAATATCTGCTGAATAAGATGTTTGACCTATTGGAGAGGTAAAAACCCAACCTAAATATCATTTAGTCAACCGAAAAACACATTTTTAGATGGAGATCATAGGCATATTGGATCTGTATCTTGTGTTTTGAGGCTACATTTTAAAAAGCTTATAGATATACAACACTCATTTATATCTATATTTATGTTAAATAAATAAATAAATCATACCTTATGGACATGGGTCAACAATCAAAAGTTTGGATACTAATAGCCATGGCATTTAAAAAGGGGTTGGAAGCTGGATAAGAATTCTGTCTCAGGCCTGTTTCTGCTATAGGCATTTAGATTTTGCTGTTCCTTACGTACTTTTGACTTCTCTGGAGCTTCCTATTGTTGTAAGAATCTGCTTGTGAGCATCACCTTACAGGAGCAGGACCTAAGTCACATATTTTGAGGGATGAGGGGATGAAAAGAGAGGATAAAAGAATATATAAATAACAATTTGATACATAATAAAGGTAATATACTGAAGTCTTCTGTTTCAGTACCACAGAAGGTTTCTCTTGGAGGTTTCTTACCAGATTCCCAAGAGGACAGTTCTGTATTTGTTGTTTTCATATTACATAGTATGAAAGAATGTTTCACTAATCAGGTCTCTTAACTGGCAGAACATTCTTAACCCTCTTTTTTTTACTGAAGATGCTTTGGGCAGTGGAATGGATGCCATAGAAACAGATGGTGGGGGAAACAATAGATATAAGGCCAATTTCTGCTGGCATAAATGAGTGCATTTTTATTAGTCAATGGAACGGAGTTCATTTACATGAGCAGAGCATTTGGCCCATAGACCTCAAACAAAAAGAAATGCATTGCTTCATAAGTTTCTGTGCTTCCCTCATCATATAATAATACCAGTGTTTTGTTTTGTGGTGATGATCTGAAACACACGTGACAAGCTTTGTGATCCTTAGATTTCCAATGACTTCAAGTGGAACTTTGTCCTCAAAACAAAGAGGAAATTTTTCTCTCATTTATATCCCTGTAAATCTGGTTTAATTCTACTTATATTTTTTGAGAGAGAAATTTGGCTTGATTTACACAGTGGTCCCTTTTACATTACTTGTACAAAGCAAAGAGTCTTGAAAGCGTGTGTATAGACTGTTGGAGCAGCATAAAGGAGCATCATTGTAAATGTGAGGCAGGCTCTGTTGTATTTCAGTGCATTTCATATTTTTGTCTTCTTTTGAAGTAGTTAAGATTTGTATTTCATAAGCCATAAAGAGGTGTTCATTTCCCTTGTAGTTCTCCAATACGCTGCTCCCCCAAGATTGAGTGTTTGCTGTTTTCCTCTGGCTGACTCCTTCTCAGCACTGAATACAAGTATCTGAAAGTCTGACTGAATAAGTAGACCTGAGGGCTACTAATTCTGAACTCTGGATAATTGAAAAAGGAAGCAAATTTCACAGATAGGAAACCTCAACTGAGAATGCTATAGCACCAGCAATATAAAGTTAAATTCTAGGAACTGAAAACAGAAGTGGAAAGTGGATTTCAGCATTTTGCTTTCGTTACTATGCTGTGTTGCTACTAGTATCAGTCATCTTTCATACTGATAGTCCTGACCACATGCTTACCTATCAAAAGTTCTATAATTTTATCCACTTTAAGAATTGTTTTCTTAAATATGTATTAGGAAAATCACACATTTGTAATACATTTGGGGATATTAGATTGCAAATTCTTACACATAAGCTAGAAATCAAGGGCAGCATAGCTGGACTGGCAATTACAAATGAGTTCATTGTGCTAGGGTGAGAGAAACATCATGGCTTGATTTCTAGATTTCTTTCAGTAGTCAAGATGAGTTATGTATAATGCTGCTTTTATTGCTCATAGATATTTTTGGTGAAAGTCAGGGACAGTTCATGGGAAATTTTAAAAATTGTCACAGACGCTTGTGACCTGTCCCCTGACTCTCACTATAAATATCCCTGACAAAAAAAGGAAGTGGGTTCTGTACCTGATGGCTGTGGGGAAGTGGGAGCTCCAGGCTCATGGGGGCTGGATTACTGTGGGGCTGGGAGCTTGGGGAAGTCCCTTACTATGGCTGGGGCAGTGTCAAGGGCTGCCTGTCATAGCTGGGCACCTTCAGGGTCCCTCCGCCCCCCCGTTAATGTTGGGGCTTGGAGCTGTGGGATGGGGAGGCTGGCAGGCAGCTCCAGCCCTGGCAAAAAACGTCATTGAAGTCAAAGGAAGTCATAGATTCCATGACACAATTGTAGCCTTACTTATGTATTAATACAAATGATTTACAATGTAGATTCATCAGGTGAAAAAGCTGCTGTTCAGTCAGTATCATTGTAGAAAGCAATACTGGGGCTGAATCTTTCCACTTTCATCTACTGACTCATGTCAAGAAATGTTTTATCAGAAGACTGGCACAGAAGTGACCCTCCTGTATTTAAGAACCAAAAAATAGAAGCAGCAGTATATTACAGCACTTGCACTAAACTATGGTGTTTTAAAGACCTGTTTGATTTAAGCAAGCAGTGAAATCTCAGTGGTCAGCCAGCCCACTGGACAATATTGAAAAACCAGTAACTGGTGAAAAAACAACAAATAGTCCTACAGCACTTTACAGATTGACAAAAAATGTAGATGTATCATGAGCTTTCATGGGCATGGCCCACTTCTTCAGATGAATGGAGTTTAAGGGGTCCAAGATCTGAATAAATATAGAGGAAGAGAGGGGACAGGGAAGGAAAGGAAAAGAGGAAAAAAAATGGGAAAAGAATAGTCAATTAGAGTGTCTATGCTAACTGAAGCTGATAGAGAGGGTTCTAAGTACTTTTAAGTACCTGGTTTTTGCCTTTTTATGTTACTAGGATGTGGAATGTAGCGAACAATCCAGTTAAGGTCTTTGTTTAAACCTGTATTGTAGGTATCAAACTTATAAATGAAATTAAGCTCTGCAGCTTCCCTTTCAAGCTGGTTTTTGAAATTGGCTTGTAATAATATAGAAACTTTGAGATCCATTTGTGAGTGCCCGGGCAAGTTAAAATGTTCCCCAACAGATTTATGTGTGTTACCATTTCAAATACAGGCAGTCCCCGGGTTACGTACAAGAAGGGACTGTAGGTTTGTTCTTAAGTTGAATTTGTATGTAAGTCGGAACTGGTACATATAGTAGGGGAAACTCTACCAAACATTTCTCCAGAGCTCAGTTTTATTCTCCCGCACCTCACTTCCCTCAGTCCTTTATTCTCAAGCTGAGGTGTCTGCTGAGAAAAGCTGCTCTGCGTCTCCCTGATCTGCCGGGGGGAGGGGGGCGCGCTAGCTTCGCGTCTTTCTGGTCTGCTGGGGGGAAGCAGCTAGTGCGGGGTTGCCTCACCCCGTTTGTAAGTAGGGATCCGATGTAAGTCGGATCCATGTAACCCGGGGACTGCCCTGTATCTGATTTGTGTCCATTAATCCTTTGTTGTAGAGGCTGTCCAGTTTGGCCAGTATGCATGGCAGAGGGCCATTGCTGTCACTTGATGGCATCAATCACATTTGTGGATGTGCAGCTATATGAGCCTCTGATGTGGTGGTTTATGTGGTTAGGTCCTGTGATGATGTCACTTGTTAGATGTGTGGACGGAGTTGGCACTGGAGTTGATTGCAGGAGTAGGTTCCTGGGTGAGTATGATGGAGGTGTGCTGCGTGGTTACTGGAAAGAATTTGTTTGAGGTTAGGGGGTTGTCTGTAGGTGAGGATTGGCCTGTCCCCCAAAGCCTTTGAGAGTGAGGGATCATTTTCCAGGATAGGTGTAGATGGTTGATAATGAGCAGGAAGGGTTTAAGTTAGGGCCTGTAGGTGATAAGTGGAGTTGTGTTTTCTTTGGAGGGCCTATCTTGAACAAGTGGATGTCTGAGTATTCCTCTGGCTCTGTCAATTTGTTTTTTCACTTCTTCAGGTGGGTATTTTAGTTTTAAGAATGCCTGATCGAGATCCTGCAGGTGTTTGTCTCCGTGGGAGTGGAGCAAATCTTATTGAATCTTAGGGCCTGGCTGTAAACAGTTGACTGGGAAATGTGTCTTGGATGGAAGCTAGAGGCGGGTAAGTGTAATGGTCGATAGGTTTCTGAGTTAAGGTGGTGGAAATGCGGCCATCATGTAGTTGTACTATAGTGTCAGGGAAGTGGATCTTTTGTATGGACTGGTCCAGGCTAAGTAAGGGTATGTCTACACTACAGACTACTAACAGACGTTAGTTTGAATTAACTTTGATAGGCGCTACACATACAAACCGCTAGTTCGAACTTAATTCGAACTAGTAGAGCGCTTAATTCGAACTAAGTAAACCTCATTCTACGAGGACTAATGCCTAGTTCAAATTAAGCAGTTCGAATTAAGGGCTGTGTAGCCACTTAATTCGAACTACTGGGAGGCTAGCCCTTCCCAGCTTTCCCAGGTGGCCTCTCTGGGCCCCACCAGGGAAACTCGTCTGCCCCCCTCCCGGACCCCTTAAAGGGGCACGGGCTGGCTACGGTGCCCGTGCCAGGTGCAAGCCTGCCAGCACCCAGTCAGCAGACCCTGCACCTGGGACGGCACGAACCAGCTACCCACTGCCACCCAGCCCTCCGCCTCTTCTCGGGACCACGCTGCCCAGGTCCGCAAGAGGCGGGCGCCCGCCTGGTCTAGTGCAGATATCGTGGACCTCATCCACGACCTTCGCACTAGGCACAGGAAAGTGGCCGTCTAGGGCAGGAGAGCTGCCAGCCTGGCCACCTAGGAGCAGGTTTGCATGAAAATCAGGGTGGTCCAGTGAGACCCCCGGCCCTGAGCTTAGAATGGCCGTACTGGGTCAGACCAAAGGTCCATCTAGCCTAGTAGCCTGTCTGCCGAACGTGGCCAACACTAGGGACCCTGGAGGGGATGGACCGAAACAATGACCAAGCCATTTGTCTCGTGCCATCCATCTCCAGCCTTCCACAAACAGAGGCCAGGGACACCATTTCTACCCCCCGGCTTATTCCTCTCCATGGACCCAACCTCCATGGCTTTATCTAACTTCTCTTTAAACTCTGTTCTAGTTCTAGCCTTCACAGCCTCCTGCAGCAAGGAGTTCCACAGGTTGATTATTTGCTTTGTGAAGAAGAACTTTCTGTTATTAGTTTGAAGCCTGCTACCCATTCATTTAATTTGGTGTCCTCTAGTCCTTCTATTATGGGAACTAATGAAGAACTTTTCTTTATGCACCCTCTCCACACCACTCATGCTTTTATAGACCTCTATCATATCCCCCCTCAGTCTCCTCTTTTCTAAGCTGAGAAGTCCCAGTCTCTTTAGCCTCTCTTCATATGGGACCTGTTCCAAACCCCTGATCATTTTAGTTGCCCTCCCCTCTCCCACCCTCTCTCTTCCCCTCTCCCACCTCCTTTTCCCAGTCTCCCTGAGTTTTGTTCAATAAAGAGAGTTTCTATTTTTGAACATACGTGTCCTTTATTTTGTACATCAGGAAGGGGGGCTAGGGAGGGGTAAGTGGAAGGAGGTGAGGGAGGAATGGGGTACAAGCCTCCGATGGGGAGGACTGGGCTGGCTCTGCGGGCTCCTCGGGGTGGAAGCTTTCCTGCAGCCCCCTGATTAACCCGCCCCCTCCCCCGGATGGCAGCCTGCGGCAAGTGCAGCCGCGCTGATAGCTGAGTGCTGTGATGTGCCAAGTGTGGGCACTCAGGGCACTCCAAGCCAGGACTGCTTTACAAGCAGGGAACCCCTGTGAACTGTCTGTCCGGGGTGGGGGTGGGGTCCCTTTAAGCACAGCCCTCGGCTAGCCTGAGGCAGCAGCTCCACACTCTAAGTCCTAATCTGATGCCCTGCCAGCACTGCTTCCGGCCATCCTTAACCTCGTTTCAGGGTCCACTCAATGTGGACATGCTAGTTCGAATTAGCAAAATGCTAATTCGAACTAGTTTTTAGGTCTAGATGCACTAATTCGAATTATCTTAGTTCGAATTAACTAATTCGAATTAAGTTAGTTCGAATTAGTGCTTTAGTGTAGACATACCCTAACTGGTGAACAGTGCAACAGGGATTTCAGTCTCTAACACTGAGAGTCTGGTCACACTGCAAGTAATGGTGTGATTGTAGAGTGAGAGTAGGTGTACTTGTGCCAGCTTTAATCTAGTTAATACAGGTAACAATAGCAGAATAGGCATGCAGCACAGTACACGTCTGTTAAGGTTAGCACAGGCTGACAACCCAAATGCATAAGTGCATGCCTCCATGTCCTCACTGCTGCTGCTACCTAGTTAGCTAGATTAAAACTAGAATGGGTATTGCCTACATGTGCCAAGGTGTATTGCAATGTAGACATATCCTAAGAACAATGTTGCAAATTGCAGATTAGTACGTCAGCTGATTTGCATATATGCTTATATAATTGTTAGAATAAAAAAATGCACACAGCCATAATATTTGTTTTGAGTTCATTCCAAGGAGTAGAAAATCTACAGTTAACAATTTTATCATCACCTGCTGGTTATGGAGAGACATTGACCTGCAGTAGGGCTGCATATCATGATACTGTGGGCCACATTTCTTCTTTGGTCTGTACGTCAGGTGTTGCTTTCTTGGAAGGATTTCTCAGTCGTCAGTATAGCCATTAGAAGTAGCTAATCCTGATTTCAATGAAGTCCATTGGAGTTTTGCCATAGATGTTATGGGAGCAGGATCAGATCATTAAATCCCCTGACAAATGTTGCTTTTCTGGTGTCAAAGGTTGCAACTTAACCTCAGTGCTATAATGAGTTCTGTGCGCACAGGCCGCATTGCTGGATTTGAACCTCAGTTGAGTTTCAGGAATAGTGGCTTCCTTCCCCACACCCTCCTTGTAACTTAGTATGCAGAGTTGGGGTGTGTCTAGACTACAGGGTTTTTTCAAAAGAAGTGGTCTTTTAAAAAAAAAAAAAAAAAAAAAAAAAAAAAACTTCCCCTGCGTCTAGACTGCCACCGCGTTCTTTCGAGGTTAAATCGAAAAAATGCAGAAGTTTTGTCGACCACAGTAAACCACATTTTACGATGAATAACGCCTTTTTTTCAAAAGTGCTCTTTCAAAAGGCACTATGTAATGCAAACTGTGCTTTTTCGAAAGAGAGCATCCAGACTGCCTAGGTGCTCTCTTTTAAAAAAGCGGCTCGTTTTTTCGAGAAGTGGTTGCAGTCTAGACGCTCTTTTTCGAAAGAGGCTTTTTCGAAAGATTCTGTTGAAAAAGCCTCTTTCGAAAGGGGCTTGTAGTCTAGACGTAGCCAGAGAGTTGAATAAGGGGAGAATCCATATGAACTGGGCAAACTCAGAATCTCCATAGCTGACAAATTCTTTGGACGGCTTTTATATGTTTCTGCATATTGCACTTCCCTGAAGCTTCTCAGAGGTCCCACTCCTCCTGTGAAAGAACACAGCAACTCTGAGGAATTCTTCTCAGTTACCCAAGTTGCCCAGTCAATAGTTGCGTTTGTGTGGACAAGTACAGATTGAACCTCTCTAGTGGGCACCCTTGGGACCTGACCAATGCCAAACCAAAGAATTTGCTGGACCACAGAAAGTAGACATGTGGACGTGTACAGACAAGGATTATTTGAAAAGAAAATACTTAGGAGTCAAGGATGAGTCCAAGACTCCTGAATTTGGAAGCAAAGTTAAGGACAGAAGAAGCAGCATTGCAGGAATGGAATCAGGGCTGTTGCGTTACTGGAGAAGCACCAATAGCAATGTTGGGCATGCTCACTCCTCAGACAATTGCCTGCATGCAGCCTCTGTGAGATATGGCACGCCTGCACTGACTCAGGAGCAAATTACGGAGGATTCACTTCTTCTGGTGAGCAGAGAGCCTTCTTTCTTAGCCTCTAAAGGAGCCCCATTTAGCCTAATCACCAAGCACTTTGGCAGTGATGTCTAGATACGGACATGTAGGAATCTAAAACCACATCTTTCCTATACACAGATAAAAGGGAAAAGAGAATAAAGAGTCAAAAGGCTTATAAACTGACAAGCAAAGAGCTTTTATTACCAAGTCGATATCCCTAATTGATATAAACATGAAACCCCTGCATAGTATTTAAAAGATATGAATCTAAATTATATTTAAATGGATTCTTGCATTTTGAAGACCCTCTGGGGCATAATTGTAGGCAACTTAATTAAATGAACTTAACACCCCCGATAACTGTACATTAACGCTCCTAAATAAAATGCTCTTAAAACACGGGCTTCACAGTGCTAAGCACTGTTAAGACTGTAAAAAACCCTAGTCCACTGCCATGAAGTTTGTACTTAGTTTTTTATTTAGTTAATTTGTCTAGCTACTAAAAATGGGTCGTAATAATTGCTACCATTACTGCAGTGCTGAAATAAGTCTAATATTGAAGTGGTAATAAAGTACTTCAGTATATAGCCATTCTTTCTATGGTTTTTGATATTTTATTCAATAAATGGAGTGCGGGGCAGAATGGCATAAGCAGTATTCAAATAACAGTACTAAGTTATTTCATGCCAAAAAATACTTTGGGTCAGATTTCTAAATAAATCAGCATCACTCACCTCCCATTTAAGCACCTAAATGCAATCTCATCATCTTCAATAGTGCTCAGCACCTAAGAGCTTCCAGTGAGAATCTGACCATTTCCATACATCAGCATTCCTAGCTCTGCTTTGATGAGACAGGCAAGGTTCATAATGCCCAGGTTTTGTTCCTGTCTCTGCCACTCATTCATTGTGATTCTTGAGACACCACTTATGTTAGCCCCCAATTGCCACTGTTTTCTCATGCATGGAACATTGTCATAATACTTACCTCATGAGGATACTGAGAGAGAACAAGAACCTTTCTACCACAGCTGGAATACAGTACCGCTCATTTCCCCCTTCACTTCCTGAAAAAAACTTATTCTAAGCCAAGACCCCTTAACCAGGGAAAGGAGAAGACAGAGGACTCCATAACATCATCCACTTAAGACCTTGCTTTTCCAGTCTTGTTGAGTGGAAGGCTCTCCGATACTATAATGGTGACACTAGTGCAAAACCATAGGATGGGCTTGCTGAAAGTTTGTAGAGCACCTCTGTATCAAAAAGGTGCTTTAGACTATTAGGTATTTGGTTCCACTATATTCACCCTTGTTTTTAGTTTTCTTAAAATTCTTCCTGTCACACTTAAACATTGCCTTTTTGCTTCATTGCAGCCAGAAATTTTCAGGCGGCAGTCCAGCTTGCTGAGCTAAAGGACAAAATAGAACACTACTGTTTACATCTTTTGGGCAGTGACACTAGGGATGTTAAATTTAGATTAATCAGCAAATTGAGTAGTCAATGGAATTTGCACTGACAATTGGATTAGTTGATAACGGTGCCTCTGCCTTTGAAATGTAGTACAAGCCCTACTGGCTCTTGCTACATTTCAAAGGCGAAAGCGCTGTGGGGAGCACAGGCCAGCAATGGATTCAAGCAGTCCCCCGCTGGCCTGTGCTTCCCGCAGTGCTGCTGCTTTTGAAATGTAGCATTTCACAGGCAGAAGAACCAACAGTTCCCCACTGTGCCCCTGCTTTACCCCCGAAGATGGTGCTAAAGTTGGCTCCCTCCAGCACCAGCTCCTGGTCTCCTTCCCTTTCTGCCTCTAGATTAGTTGAGTCACTGTGCTTATTGGATAGTCAACTAGCTGACTAGTCGCTTACATCCCTACGTGACATCCCATGTTTGTAGCAGGTGGGATTTCCTTAAGAACCCCATGTGCAAGAAAGTGGGCTGTATCCACCGGGGCTCTGATTCAGTTCTTATCTGTTCTCTCCATTACTGCACTAAAAAGGCGTCTGGCTTGATTACAGGAAACCATTTTTGCTGCTGCTAAGATTAGATGGGGGGAAATGGATTTTTGCCATATTCAATTAGTTATTTCCTTTTCTGGTAAAATACTGAGTATCAGGAAGCAGTAGGAGTAAAGGCGGGAATTCAAGGTGCGTCATGTTTTGGATATGTCATCCACATACCCAACTACTAAGCTCTAGCAGTAGTGGTTAAAGCTGTGGCAAAACTTCAGAGGAAACCATTTACATTTATTCCTGCTTATTTTCCCTGTCCACCCCTGCATATGTTTCCGAGTGTGTGTTTATGTGCATACATCAACAGATTTGTCTTGTGAGTGCACACGATGCTGAACCACTGAGCACTAGAAACAGTTAAGCAAATTGTCCTAACTAGCCAGCAGAATTTGGAGAAAGCAAATCACATTTGTGTGTATAGAGTGCTAGTAGACATCCGCTGTGAACAACATTTTAGGGTAATGACAGATACTCCAGAAACACTTTTATGTAAACCAAAAAAAAAAAAAAACTATATGCATACAACTATTTACCCAAACACATGAGCCTGCACATCTGTTGATAATCAGGGTCAAGGATATAATACTGTTGAAAGAGTAGATGAACCTGCCACTGTGTTTTCCAATACCATAACAAGCCATTGTTATTATTCTTTACTTGTATTACCATAGACAAGGAGTCCTGTGGCACCTTATAGACTAACAGATTTATTGGAGCATAAGCTTTCGTGGGCAAAGACTCATGAAAGAAGTGGGTCTTTGCCCACAAAAGTTTATGCTCCAATAAATCTGTTACTCTAAGGTGCCACAGGACTTCTCTTTGTTTATGCAGATTCAGACTAACACAGCTACCCCTCTGATACTTGTATTACCATAGTGTTTGGGTATTACCATAGTGTCTGGGACCCCTAGCCACAAGTACTAAGTATTGTGCTAAGTGCTGAACAAAAGACAGTACTGTCCCAAAGAACTTAAAATCTACAGCCACTCCCCGACTTACGACCATCCGTACTTACAACCAACCTCCCATTAACCCCATTATAACATTTTCGAGTTGAGAACCATGTACGTCAAGTTTTTCAAACAGTGCGGGCAGCACGTTTAAGGGTATTTCCGAATTATGACCAAATCAAGTTACGCCATGTGTTCAGAAGGTAACCTGTTCATAAGTCAGGGATTGCCTGTATTGGATTGTTAGGGTCTTACAAACCTTTGAAGATTTTTAAATTATTTTTCCACAGTATGAGAGAACTGGGGACCCCAAAGTGGGTAAAGAATTAGTTTACTAGACCATCAGTTACCGTTTCAATAGTGTGTGTATTTATAAGTGTACTTATGATGTATGTTACTAGAAGATTTACTTCTAGTTGCTTGGGTCCTTAACTCAATTTTTGTTTCTTAGGAAATGAAAATGTCCATGCTCCATATAATTAATTGCTCTGTGGTGAGGGGTTCAGTATGCAGGCTGCCCCAGGGAGAGAGGACTACCTCAGCCCTCTCTCACCACAACATCTTGGGGTCAGGTGAGAAGCACCTCTCCATGGCTTTTGCAGCTGTTTGATGTTATGAGATGCAATCCCGTTCTAGGCACATCCCATTTTCCTGGCACAACCAAACCCTTACCTTGCTTTAAATTATGATAAAAGGAATCTGCATACCAAATCTGGTGGTCCTAGCTCTTACTGTTTAGGAGGAGTTCTTAAACAGATGGACAGACTCACACACAGACAAACTCTCTCAAATATTTAGTAGATACATATAATATGCATCATTTATTTTTGTGTATATAGACACTTTCTCATACTATGAGCATGATTTGATTAAAGTATTTGATGTTGTAGGGTGCTAAAAGGTTTTATTGCCAGGAGTTTAGGATGACTCCATGAAACATTAGATGCTGTAAATAAAGATTACCTGACTCACTTAACAAATTTCATTACTGTCCATGATTTTGATAAGGTAATTTATCATATTAAAATAAAGTAATAGTAAAATCTTGTATAGAAGTAGAATGCTAAGTGCCAGTAGATTAATTTGGCGCAATACAGGATGCTGAGTGCATATGAAGGCCAGATTACATATTCTCAGGACTGACATGTGGGAAATCTTGTCTAGTGATTAGAGCCGGAGCTGGGAGCCAGAGATATGGAGCAAAGCTGGAATCAGGAATCATGCCAATGGTCAGAGTCAGGGGCCAGCTGCTAGAGCCTGGGGAAGAAGCTAGGCAAAGGAGCAGGGCTGGTGTAGACAGGAGTGGGACCAAACCAGGGCAGAAGCAAGATTGGGAACAAGACAGGAGTGATTATTGAAGCTGTGGGTGAAGGTATTGAGTAGCCAATGACCTGCAGCTGAGCTTAAATACAGATCTGTTGTTTCCTATGGCCCAATCAGGCTGGCTGGTGGCCAAAACGATTCTGCAGCTGCATGGTTGGGCTAATTAAACGGCATGAAGACTGAATCAACTAGCACCAGATTCTACTGAGGGGACTCAATCCCGTGATTCTTGGCATTTGTTAGAACACTGAACTATAAAACTAGTGAAAAAATAAAAAATATTCCATATTCTCAAAAGAAGACAAATCCTGTCTGAGGGATACCTCCCAAACACTGAGTTTGTAATTAAATCCTTATTTTATAGCTATTTTCTGCCAGTTTTTGTTGAAATAGAATTTCTTCCCCTGATTTCTTACAGCAGGGTGTGTAATAAATAGGATTCCAGTGGTGCTTGATTCATTGACTTAGTTCATTTGGTGCTTTGTTTTACTATATTTCATGAGCATATTCCGGGCTAGGGAAATTCCCCTTGCAGATTTTTAGTATTAAAAGCAAACCAGGGGATAGACTATGCTCTTTTATAGTAACTCATGTCTATAAAGATGGCAAAAAGTTTTTCTACATTTTTAGAAAATGTACTTTTAGAAAATACTTTTGTCCTTACATACCATTAAATACCACGTGCCAGATGCTTCCATGTCCAATCAGTTTTTGGGATATGGTGGCCTGCTCATTATTGTTTTATTCATTTTTTTTCAATTCTTAAATTTCTAAAAATTTGTTAAGAATAAATTTGTTTTCTTATGGGTCTTTCCTCTTGTTTCCTTCAGTTTGTAATTGTGGCTTCATTTCTGAAGAATGTGTACATTGGAGTTGTTAGCATCACATAGGAATATTATATATTTTTCAGTGCAGTGTAATCAATGAAAAACTGGTACAAAGAAAATGAATTTTTAGCAAACCTTTCATTAATACTTAGTTTTTCTTTATTTGTGAATGTTGTCTACATATAAGATTGCTAATGGTTCCTTCTTCTATTTGAGATTTCGGCATTCATACAAGTCTTTCATTAGCCAGTAGTTCAAGAAATGAGCTCAAGGAAATGGCTTGAACACCTTTTTTTTTCTTATTCAAAATGTAGTGAGATGACATCTCAGTGATACTTTTTAAATTATTCAGAGGGGTAGCTGAGTTAGTCTGTAACAGGAAAAGCTTAAAAAACAACAATAGTTTAGTAGCACCTGAAAGACTAACAAAACATGTAGATGGTATCATGAGCTTTCGTAAGCACAACCCACTTCTTCAGATGAGGTCAGGGTAGTGCCCTTCCAGATGAACATGCAAGTACTGGCGTAAAATTGATTTTGTGGGATGATTTGACTAACCTATAAATGTTCTCGTATGATGTTGATTTTTAAGATACGTGGGCACATGAAAGAGCTGGTTATATGATCTCATCTGAAGAAGTGGGTTGTGTCCATGAAAGCTCATGATACCATCTATATCCGTGGTCCCCAACACGGTGCCCGCGGGCACCATGGTGCCCGCGAGGGCATTTCCATGCGCCCGCCAGGTGCTCGGGGCTGGCCTGGCACCGAGCGCATGGCGGGGGGAGCACCGGCCCCGGGCGCACGGCGCATGGCGGGGGAGCGCCGGCCCCGGGCGCGCGGCGCATGGCGGGGGGAGCGCCGTCCCCGGGCATGTAGCTATGGGAGGGGCCGCCCCTGGGGCGCAAGTGTCCCCGCCCCCTGGTGCCCGGTGGGCGAATGGCCACGCCCCCTGGCTCCCGACAACTTCGAAAGGTTGGGGACCACTGATCTACATGTTTTGTTAATCTTTAAGGTGCAACTAGAGTAACTATTTTTTTAAATTATGTGCATGTACATATTTTATTATTATTATTTTGTTCTATTGGAAGCATGTCTAAAGGCCCCATGCAAGACAGGAGTCCCATAATGCTACACACTATGCAAGCACATAGATGAAATTCCTGGACGAAAGAGTTTTACAATTTACTTTTGAAGCAAGACTCAGGTGAATGCCTTAAGCAAAAGTAGGGGAGAGTGAAGAGAGGTGCAATGATTGGCTTAATGGGTTCCAAGTTAAACAAAAAAAAAAAAGGTAAATACCAAAATCCTAGATATAATCAGCTTTTCTTAATTAGCTTTTATTGATGGGCTGACTTCTTGTCAGCATTACAGCACAGTTGGGATTTGAAAGAGGTCAGGGTAGTGGCCTTCCAGATGAACATGCAAGTACTGGCGTAAAATTGATTTTGTGGGATGATTTGACTAACCTATAAATGTTCTCGTATGATGTTGATTTTTAAGATACATGGGCACATGAAAGAGCTGGTTATAATTGAGATAAATACCCCCTTTTTAAAGATGTTGGAAAAATGATTGATTCTGGTAATTCTTCTAACAAAAGGCTAGGTCTGAACGCTTGTGTTTAGACAGGTCTTTTCAGCTGAGGCAGTTTTGACCTAGATGAACATCAGGTTTCCATTACTACGCTATATTGTGCTGCATGTAGAGTGAATGACCCTAGCAATGTGACTTCAAGATATTTTTAATCTACAAGTAACAAACAAACAACACGCTTGGGGTAGTTCTACAAAGATGCCTTGTTATATGTTCTTGGCAAAGATACAAGTTATTTAAAATGAAAACAGAGTGGGAAAGATGAAAGATAATGCTGGAAAGGAACTTTGCTTCCCATTTTCAATATTCTCCATGAAGTATCCTTTTAAAATATATGTATATAATATATGTGATGTGATATATTATAAGTATAACAAGGCATCATCAGATACAAGGAGAAAATACGTAAGAATGTGTTTCACTATAAAGTTTTTAACAGCATGAGTTCAGAATGGCTGCGTTACTCAATGGTCAAAGCTGATAGTGAAATATATAGGTAATCTAACGTGAATTGTTTTACAATCATCACATATTCCATGTATAGCACATGTCACAGAAAAACTATTTTACAAAATATTTTTAGATTCTTTTTGTATCTCAGTCTTAAAGTCAGGTTCCTCAAGGCCCAATTCCAGTGTCAGTAAAAGTAATAGAAAATCTCCCTCTGAGTCAATGGGAAGTTGTTTTGTCCTTTGTAATCTTGACTCCCAACTGAACAAGAGCCAAGGGGAAGCCATGACAATTTCTAAATGTAACTTAAAATAGATTTTCATTATCTAAAAATGTTATGATTTTACAGTTCAATATTGCATGCCATTCTAGCATTAGAGGGGCAAGTGCTAGGTCCCTACTGGCTGTGCTTTTCTGCCTTAGAGTGACAAGGTGAGTGAGATAATATATTGAACCAGCTTCAGATGGTGAGAGACAAGCATTGGAGCTGACACAGAGTTGTTCTTCATTCTGTGATATCTACGTTGTCCACCTTAGCAACCGTGAAAATTCAGGAAATAGCAGACTTTGAAATGGTGATATTAAGTATAAGAGAAGGTGTCTTGGTGAAGGATGGGATGTTGCCCACCCTGAGCCTGGGGGAAAGAAGAGAACATTTCTCTAGCAACTGCAGGGGGTAGCTGAGTTAGTCTGTTACAGAAAAAACAACAAATGGTCTGGTAGCACTTTATAGAGTAACAAAACATGTAGATGGTATCATGAGCTTTTGTGGGCACAGCCCACTTCATAACTCCGGTCACCTAAAGAAGTGGGCAGTGCCCATGAAAGCTCATGATACCGTCTACATTATTTGTTATTCTATAAAGTGCTACCAGACCCTTTTTTGTTTACTTCTCTAGCAAGTTGTTGAATTTGCTTTTGTTTTTCATGGAGCTGTTTTGAAGCTACTCTCAGGCTTGGAATGTCAGTCATAGTCCCTGTGGAAATGGATTGCTGGTGGAGTGCAGCTGAGTGGACCAATAGTGTTATCACACAAACCTGTAATAGTTTTCAGAAACATATCAGCCATGCGTGTGACATATCATAGCAAAAGCACATACAGACTGGACCTTCCTGGTCTGATATCCTCAGGACCTGACCAGTCTTGACCAAGGGTTTTGCTTGACCAAGAGAGGTCAATGTCAGCCCTGCCAGCACTGCCTGAACAGGGTTCCTGGCTCTGACAGAACTGTCAGTCCCACTGCCACCTCTGCTGGGTTGCCAGCCAGGAGCCCTGCCGCCCCAACAGGGCTATTGGCCCTGCTACCTCCAACTTAGCACAGCTGTTATCCCTATTTCTACTGGTCTGGCAGAGCTCTCAGCCTTGTCAGGGCTCCCAGCTGCCAGACATCCTGTTGCTGGACTGTTGCTGGAATTCTCTGGTCTAGGACTAGAGAGTTCTGGTTTAGAGAGGTTCAACCTGTTCGCCATGAGTAGAGACATACAGATTAATGAGAAAAGTCGTGTAATTTAAATCTGATGTTTTTTAAAAAAAAGTGTACATGAAAGTGGAGTGTGTTTGATCACTCACACACTGTCTCTCTCTCTCTCTCTTAGATGAATGCACAGAATCTATATTCCTCTACTGATCCATTTTGCAATGCAGTAGATTCTTTGGCTAGTGCAATGTTGCATAGGTAGGTTTGCATAAACTGAAATGGGGCAGGAAAAAGGACAAAAGAAACAGGAGAAAATTATCTGAGCAAGCAAGTTTAACAAGTGTGTATGAATGTTTAAAGGAGTTTGGTGAGCTGTTTAAAGTTGTCTTGAGAGAGCTGAATGTCTCTAAGTTTTATAATGTGGTAGATAAGATCAGTTATGCCTAATCTGGGAAGCAGCTCTTTAGTTATATTTTCACAAGGAGTGCTGTTGAATAATTCTACAGTGAACTCTGTCAGGCACACATATGTTTTTCCTTCAACTTCAATCATGCAGATGTTTTCATTCCACCACTCTTTTCTGGAAGAGCCCTATTTACTATGGCCCATATCCTACTCTTCATGTATACACTTCTTACCGTATCCAAAACCAAAAGGTATTGGTCTCAGAGGTATTGGTGAATGTTGTTAATGTTTCATGCATTTTTGGTAGCCTTCCCTGTTGAGACCTAAGTGCCAAAGATAAGCTGCTGGTATTTACAGTGATTTCCACACAGTAGTTCTGTGTTTCAAAGCACTGAAATGGATATATTTTGTCTTAGGCTGTGAAAGTCCAAAGTAGGCTCTTGGCCTGGGCATTTCACAAGAGGAGAACTTTTCTTTCTGCCATTTTCACATACTCTTATTTAACAGGAGGATTGGAATCTCTCTCCTTCTAGTTACTGTTCTGTTCCTGGGCTCTTGGCTTACGTGTATGCTGTGGCCATACCAAGACTGGTTGTGAAGACAGCTTTTAGAGCTAATGAACAAGCAGCGTTCTGGGGCAGTTTTTTCCTCCTCCTCTCTAGTGTGCCCCAATGCAGATTGCGTACCTTTTTTTACTAAGTACTGCAAAGTGCTCAGTTAGCATAAAGCCTAGCATCATTCTCACCTTCATTAAACTAGGGACGGGGTGTGGAACCTTTTTTGGGTCAGGACCCACTGGCCCACCGTAAAATCAGTCGGGACCCACTGGTCCACAGTAAAATCAGTTACTCTCATGTGAATGAGAAGGAATCTTCTGCTATTTATTTGAGAGAGTTTGTCTGTTTACTCCGGAATGCCTTCTAAACAGTAAGAGCTAGGATCACCAAATTTGGTATGAACCTTCTTCATATCATAACTTAAAGCAAGGTCAGGGTTTGGAGGTGCCTGGAATGGAATTACTTCTCAGAAAATCATGCAAAAAAGAGACAGAATCATGAGGCAGGTGAAAGGGGCTGGTTGGGAGCTTCCCCCTCTCCAGAGGAGTGCCCCAAGCCTCCACCTTCATAACTGAATAACATAAGGATAAACAGCATGTTTGCTTTAACAAAAATAAATTTGGTTTTAATTAATTTTTAACTGTAGTGATATATAATATCATGTTGATAACAGTAGAAGTTTTTAAAAAATCTTGTCTTGGACAATTCCCTTGACTTTCATATGGGAAAATGGTGAATAGAAGTTATCTGTGTCACAGGTTGAGTGATGAGACTTTATCTTAATATTTATAAAGTACTTTGGAAGGAAGACATAATACAAATGCATAGCATGTAATAATTACTGTGTGGAATAGTAAAGTTGGAAAAATTAGTGGTTATAATATAGTGAGTAGTCAAGCAACGAGAAAGAGCTGAAACAGGTTGTCTTCTGGTTAATATTACTTGTGATTTGGAGATGCCTAAAATGGATAGTAACAATAGTAAAAATGGTTTTGAAAAAAGGCATTTTCTTTCCATTTTCATTATGATTTTTTTAATAGCATTTAAAAGATCTAGGTGAGAAGTAGAGATAATTGTATGTATTTAACTTAGATCCCTGGAAGAAAACTTGAACCAACATAAAACAGATATATAATCCTTTGCAGAATTTTGTCAATATTTGTGTAACCTGTAACATGAGTGGAAGCTGCTGAGTGTGAAATGTTTGCTGTCTTTGGCTTGTGTTGATTTATACAGCTGTGTTTTTTCTTTTACAACAGAGAAACTCTTCATCTGTCCCTACCCAAAAATTATAAAATAAATACTTCAGTGTTGGATAAAAATAATTTGATGAACATCTTTCTTCATAAATCTGTGGAAACCCTGTAATTTAATTGCATAAATTTGGAGGGTGTAATCTGTCTGAATTTGAGATTACATGACCAGAGTTCTGTCCCCATGTCTGGTCATAGTGTCTTGTGCTACTAGTAAAGTTAGCAACCTCTACGTTTTTTAAGGCAAAGGGTGGTGTTGTTCCAATGATATAATGTTTCAACATCCTGTCCAGTCTCTTCAGTCTGCCTGCGGTTCTCTTCTAACTGCCCCTTTTCTTTCCTCCTTCCACTTCCAGTTTCATGCAGCCTTTCATATAGGATTTGTCTTCATTGCATGATTAACACTCATTATAACTTGCATGTTGTCCAACCCGCCCCTTCCTCCTTCCCCCCCCCAAACACAGAGTGTTGCTTTTAACTGAAATTAGCTGGCACCGCCCCTCACCCCCCCCCCCACAGTGTTGCTTTACACACACACACACACACACACACACACTCTGTTGCTTTTAACTGAAATTAGCTGGCACACTAGGGAGTATGTACTAAAACAAGTTTTGGCCTAACATCCACTGCTAATCCAATCGCTCTGTGCAGCTTGAGTGTTATTTCTCAGAATGGCAGGTTTCACTCTTAGTAGACAAACTTGGAAGGAGTTTTATATTCATTGTAGATGAATTAACTCTTCAGTGAAGACATAGCCACAGACCTCCTAGCTTCAAATCATCTTTATTAATATAAGCCAGCCATGTCCCACTGCCTTTAAAAGAGCTTTCCCTGCCCTTCTGTTCCAGGAACTGCATAATGAACACTTATAATTTTCTATTTGACATGCTTCACCTGTGGTAGAGGACCATTAGTGCACAGTGAAGATGCTATCTAAATAAAAACTGTGTGCTGGGGGTTATGCTGCATGAACTTCTCCTGGGAAGCTGTATGGGTGGAGTTTTAGTGTTAGCCTGTTCTATATTGTCTATATTATATTGTAATTTAGCTTGCGATAAAGCCATATTCCTTTTTATAATAAAGCAACATTTCAAGTATTAAATTTGGATTTAGAGTACATTGGGCTGTTTAAGATTCAGATGATCATTTACTTACTGAAAAAAGTCTTGTATCTACTTAACTTTGTCTCTGTTATATACATATGGTTTGGCTAGATCTAAGATTCTGATTAGAGAAAAACATGATATGGTAAATTTTGTTTTTATAAAAGTAATTTCCATTGCTCATCAGTGATAGTTATTTCCAGTTGCCCCACAACTCTTGGGCACTCCAAGCACACCAGGAAATGGATAGAAACAAGGCAATATTTCTACCTGTTAGCCAGTCAGCATGGCTGCAGCTCCAGAAGAAGATGATTAGGATTGGCTGTTATCCAGAGTTATCCCAGGCTACATTTGCTGGAAAATGTGTTATTCCTGCCAAAGAAGAAATCAGCGTTCAAGTCACCCCCGTTTGAAACTAGTACAGACTGTGTTAGCAAGAATGCAGCAGGCAAGCAATAATTAAACAGGCAAATGCCTGTGTGCATTGTGTGCATGACCCTACAAAGCTCAGGGGTGTGTTTGTGTGGTGATGCGAGCCAGTATACTCAGCTTTCAGCACAGGTTGAGGCTAGAATTTTCTCATACCACTTGTTTCATACAGTTAGTCACTGTGGAACAACCGGAAGAAAAACCTTCGAACTCAGGCTTGTGCAGTCTACCTGTTAGCCAGCCAGAATGGCTGCAGCTCCAGAAGAAGATGATTAGGATTGGCTGTTATCCAGAGTTATTCCGAGCACTGATGTGACTGGTTCAACAAGTGGCATATATAGGAGATGTTGCTGTCTGTGCCACACATCATCATTTAGAGAAGAGCATGCTACTTTGAGTTTATTGTAACATGAACATTATAACATGTTTAGGAAGACTGTGTTTTGAGTTTATCATGTGCAAAAGTGCTAGCATTAGTAGATCCAGCCTTTTAAAGTCATAGATAGAGTATTTTTTCACTGGGAGTGAAGTTACTGCTTTCATTGACTATCTGAAAATCTGATATCAAAATAATAAGGTACTGCCTTTTTTTTTCTGGGCAAGAACATGAGCTAGATAGTAAATAGGTCTTTTTCAAATTTCTGTGGTTAACAAATGATTTCATGATTTAATTTCATCTCACCCTAGAGATGTCGTATTGATTAAATTGTATCAGAGCATGGCAGCAGGACTCTTCTCAGAAGTCTCTTTTGGATTAACACTATATTGGTACTTCCAGCTTTATTGATTTTCATAGCAAACGTTAAAAAGTGCTCACGTGACAGGTTAGATAACATACATTCTCTTAGGGTTGTCCTCGGTGTGCTGATCATGTCACTGATGCCCATCTTCTAGTCCTCTGGGGCTCCCCATCACCCTGTCTGGTCTCCCCTACCCAAAGCATAGAGTTGGAGTAACTACTCTCCTGCAGAGCCACACAGATGCTGAACCAGATCAGATCCAAGAGGGGTCAGCTGTAAGGACTCAACACCCAGGAAACGAACCTTCAAAAGGGACCAAACCCTCAAACAAATCCATCTTACCTTGTGTAAGAGTTTTACACAGTGAAAGCTCTTAAGGTCTGCTCACTTTATCAATGAAAGAGAGCTATGCACAGTGGTTGCTCAACTGCCCTCTCCCCCAGTAACAATAATGTACACTGGGCTTGATAATAGACAAAAGTGTTTTTATTAAGCATAAAAAGTAGGATGTAACTGGTAACAAGGGAAAACAGTCAGATCAAATATCAGAGGAGTAGCTGTGTTAGTTGGAGTAACCACTGGAGTCAGATCAAAGTAAGTTACTAAGTTAAAATAAACAAAAGGACACCTGCAAATTTTAATACACTAAGAAATTTGTTACATGTGAATTTTTAGCCTAAACAGAATATATAAATGGCTCTTTCACAAGCTAAGCAGCCTCCTAGCTTGGGCCTAATCCTTCCCCCTTTCAGTCTTAGATGTTTCCAGCAGGCATCTTAGGTAGTAAGAGGGGAGTCTCTTGGCATCTGGCAAGTGTCTTTGTCTCCCTTCCATTCTTTTTGCTGAAGGCAGAAATTATTTGTGCTCAGTTCAAAATTTCTCACCTCAAGTGAAAAAGTACAAGATGTCTTTCTAGGACCGCATGTCTTTCTAGGACCAATCCCAGACTGAGTTTATAGGAAGAATAAAACCATTCATGAGTCGTTGGCTTGATCATTGAGCCATTAAGTTTCTGGAACATCAGTAGTGGCCCTCATGAGCATATTTAGAATTATAAACAGATCCACACTTCATATTTCTAACTTCACATACAAGAATGATACATGCATAAAAATACATGCACATTCATGAGGTATTTTGTCTAATGTATCTTCATAAGCCAATTTTCATAAAGCATGGGAGAGGGCCTGTGACAGGTTGTCTTGATTGTTCTCTTTATTCTTTTCTCACATTTAAATTATGATCTAATGGTTAACTGGTAGTGTCATTATGGGTGGCAGAAACTTTCCCATTAATGCTGGTTATACTGGAACAATTTGCAGTCCTGCTTAGTGCTCATTGTGCTTGTAAGTGAAGAGTATGCTGTTTGAAGTGGGGTTGTATGCTGTTGTCAGAGATGGCAGAGCCACTCTCAGCAAATAATGGTATACACTGAAGTGGAAATATTGTCAATTGGGACAGCTAGGGTTGTAATGGAATGAGTGGCTGGGCGCCTAGGACACCCAGGTGAGCTTGTATATGTATTGGAGTTTCTGGTGCAACATGTGAAATTTAGATTAATTAATTAACTAGATGTGAAATTTAGATTAATTAACTAATTGAATAGTCGATGGGATTTCTATCAATTATTCGATTAGTCGCTAAAGGCGCCTCCTCCTTTGAACTGTAGCAAGAGCCCTACCAGGCTTTTGCTACAGTTGAAAAGTGGAACCCCACAGGGAACATGGGGCCTGTGCTCCCTGCGGCACCTGAGCCTTTGACATGCACAAGAGGCCCAGTGGGGCAGAATCACAGCAGAAGTGGCGCAAGCGCCATTTCCCACTGTGCCTCTACCTCCCCTGCTCTTTACGGAGACGGTGCTAGGGGGAACCAGCTTTTAAGCGCTTCTTACCTTTACTGCCTCAAGTGGGGGGAAGCGACTAGTCGCATCATTAGCTGACTAGTCGCGTGCAACCTTAGTGCAGCAAGGAACAGGCTGGGGATTGTTTCTAGAGCCACATTGTTTCCCTGCTACATGTTTTTGTCATCTGTACCTACCTAGACACTCGCATGGCCCCAACCTCACAGCCCATAAGTACGCACACACTGCATTCTCTGGCTCTCTGCTGGTTTCTATGCTGTAGTGGGAGCAGGAGAGGCTTGCACAGAAGGTGCTGCAACCTATTATCTAGAAGAGCAACTTCAAGGAACTCCCTGCTGGATATGTCATATTGCAACAAAAGGAATTGGTAATCCACAAATGAGAGCTTCAGGCATTAATGTGATGCCAGAGGTTTGCCTCTTAGCTGCCATGACATCAGCTTTCATCAGTTACATATCAGTAATGTAATAGCAAACACTCATGCTATAGCAGCAAGCTATAGCAAGCCACAGCCCTGAGCAATGACCGTTTCAGTAAATTTTACACAAATAAGATGGCCTGATAATCCCCTTTCATGTATAATCACTGTGGTTACTTTTACAATCTGAGAGATTTTTAAGTTTCATTAAACTTTTTTTTTAATTTCATTGTCTCTTCTCCTTAGGATGGGTCACTGGGAAACATCGATGACCTGGCACAGCAGTATGCAGATTACTATAACACCTGTTTTACTGATGTGTGTGAGCGGATGGAGGAGCTACGCAAACGCAGGGTTTCTCAAGACCTTGATATGGTAAGCGTGGTAAGGCTTTTTTTGCATATGCTGCTGATGGAATATTCAGCATTACAGCTCAGGGAAATAGGGCTGTGTGTGCACGTCTGTGTCCACAGTATAACACTACAAACTGATGGTCTTAATTACTTTTATGGGAAATGGTGGGGTTGGTGTAAAGGGTCAAGGTCAGCGGGAGGCCATGCTGATTCCTAGACTGCCCCACAAGAGGGCAATTGCAGTGCCTCAGTACCCAGAAAGTTTGCTTGGAACGTCTCGACCTAGCCACTGGCCGAGCAACAGTTTAGAAGGCCCAGCACTGGATCATGGTGGGGCAGACAAACAAATGTTTAACACGAGCAGTTCAACAGTTTAAAGCTCCAGCCGGGTCCCAGCCGGGCAGAGGTGGGGTCTTGCTGGTGGAAAGCTGACAAGTTCAGGGGTTTTGCCCTCACAGGGGGAACTTGCCACCTGAGGGGAGAGGTGGCAGGGGACGCAGGCCCACCTGCTCCACTGCGTCCCAGCCCAGGACCCTGACAGTGGCAGCGCGGCAGCCACTGGGTCGGTGGGGATCCAGGCCACAACACACTGACTAGGTCTGTGGGTCAGCAGAGATCCAAGCCATAACACACTACCCACCCGACCTCCATCTCCTCAGCCGCCCCAAGATTGGCTGTCCCTGGGCTGCTTCCCAGTTCCCCGTGGGGGCCTACCAGGCTCGGGAGCTGCTCCTTGGGGCCAGCTGTGGAAGGAAAGGGCTACCAGTGTGTCTATGGGTTCAGGCAGGGGCCTAGGTGGACCAGTCCAGTCATCAGGATCCAGTGGGGGTCCCGGAGGTCTCGGCGTGTCTTCGGGCTGTGGCAGCAGTCTCAACAACTTGGGCCAGTCCTCAGGGTCTGGAAGGGGTCCTGGTGGCCCGATCCATTCCTCCTGTCAGGTATGGCGTGGCTGAACCCTGCACTGTGGGAACTGGTGCTGAGCATCTGGCCTGTTCGGCTGTTGGGCTCCTATTGAGTTCTCAGCTTTTAAACTCCTAGTCCCGCCTTCCTGCATCCGTGGACGGGGCTAGGCGAGGCTGGACTAGCCCACTAAGGGGTCTTAGTGAGCCCTTCGTCTTCTGGGTCAGAGGGAGGCCATGTTGCTGTCCCAGCCTCGTTACAGTAGGTCTCTTCATATAATTCATTAGGTTGCAGATTGTGTTAGGTTATTTCTTGTATATTTTTGTATATACAGATTTCCTTACAGAAGTTGACTGAGATGGAAGAAAATGCTTGATTTAATATGAGATGAATTATTTATTTCTTTGCTCAAAGATATTTCCAGTGTAGTTATTAGGAAATATACTGTTCTTAAACTCCATATTATATCATTTTAAAATACAGTTCCTCACAACTATAAAATGTTGTCTTTTATTCAGATCTCCCAAATTGCAGCAATCTGTACAAAGTAGAGATGTAAAAAGGGCTAAAAAATATTAACTGTGTAAGATGATTACAGTTCCATTGGTTACAAGATTAAATGTGTGCAACAGGCTGCTAGCCCTTCTGGCCCCACTGATTCTTGGCCCTGTGGGCTGCCAGCCTCATGTGAGTTTAACTGTGGAACCGATAAGCATGAGCTTATTACTTAACTGGTTAAACTCTTACATCCCTAGTACAAAGATACTGACCTGCATTAAGCTCGTCCCAGAGAATTTAATCTCACTTGTCAGAAGCATGTAGGTTCACAGTAACAGAAATGGATAGAGACATAGACCACAGTTATCAGTGTTTTGTTTTTTTTAATTTATTGTAAAAGATCCCATTCTAAAATTTTAAGTGAGATTCTAAATTGTTTGACAGTTGCTAGTTGTTTCCTTTTCCTTTTGTTTACATTAGTTAACTATTTGTTCAGCAATCAGGATATGTAGAATGTAGACTATGTATTATTACTTATAATGCTTTTTTCATTATAAAGGGTTTTTATTGGCTTTCAGACTGTCAATAAAAATCCCTGTAATGTATAGAAACATGCTGAGTTCTTAAAACTTCACAGCCTGTTGTGATCGCTTCAGGAATATTTCTTAACCTTGGCATGTTTGATTATGTTGTGATGATAGTGTTTGAGTAACAAATATGCCAAAGCAGTTAACAAAGGCGGAGAGTTTATAAGCCATGAGCAGTGAAGTTAATCACTATTGGTTCATAACAGCTATGATATGGTCTAGTACATATCAAACACTTCTTTAGTACCATCTACCCAGAGATCTCCAAGGGTCTTTCAGGCAAAATAACTGGGAGGTGGAGCATCCCTAATTTATACAAGTAAACTGAGGCACAGAGGACTTGCATATTGATTTACAAGCCTGTTGCAAAGACAACAATAGAACCAGGTCACTTGATTCTTTCTTCTGTACTTTTCGTGCAAGACCATTTGCCTCTTCAGATATGTCCAATGTTGTGATAGGTCTAACATGCAAAGGATGCTCGTGAGCCTTCAGTCATAGGTGAATTTGGCTTATAGACTTTTGGTTGTACGTATCACTGTCTTTAATAGCACAGAGAAGCAAAAATTTCCCATCTTTTCCTTACCCTCCCTCCTCCATCTGATTTATAACATAGACAGCTCAGTGATTCTGGGAGCAATTAGTGACTTTCTGTTGCTGCAGCAATGGTATGAAATGGACCACATAGGGCTTTCTTTCTTAAGAATCTAGCAGTCCTGCCAATTGAAAACCTCTCATTGACTTCACTGGGAGTAGTGCAACTGGAAGAGTTTCAGAATCAAGCTATAAGAAAATAATCTCCTGTATTTGATTTAAGTTAGTTAATCCCTCTTGATTTATTTTTTTAAATGGAAAAATATTTCATCTTTAGCAGGATTACCATTGTGTAACCAATTAAATGCTGTGAAGAAAATGCTTTCAAGCTGAAGTATTGAATGTTGCGGGGTCCATATGGAACATTCCATAGGGCGCGGACAGCTGAACCTTCTGCATGAATAAGTAAATGGAACAGTTTAGTGGTTCAATCTAATCCCGAGATACCATGTTATATTTCAAACTGTATATAGTGACTATTCCAGATACACTTCGGCACGTAGGCAATCTCCTTCCTGGCACTCAGGAATTTTGGAAGGCAGCTTCTGTGCTGGGTAACGAAGCATGCATTATGACTGGAGAGAACTCCCTTCCATTTAGACAGATGGGTCTAATTTGGCACTCGTCATTCCAGAGCTCCAGAAGGCAGTCTGGGGAAAGCCATGTGAGCTTAATTAGCTCACATCAAAGATGCAGCACTTCACGGTGGGTTAAAAAGATATAAGCTAATGCACATCAGAGCTATGAGTGATTTCACTGACTCTTGCTTTCAAAGGGAAGTTACAATCCAAAAAGCGGATGTGTGAAAATGACATCTTAGGGTATATCTTTCAGTGGCTTGTGTGTCGAATGTGCTCAGTTTATAAATTAAAAGGATAACTTTTTAACTGCTCGCTCTTCAAGCTAGGTAGAGAGCCTAGACATTGAAAATCAAATTTATGCTGTTTTTACATCCATTCTCAGTACAATGATAAAGTTTTTGGGGCATCAGCTAGATATTCTGTTGATGAGAATGCATGAAACACAGCAGAATCAAGGTTATTCTTGCACAGCTACATTGTCCCAGCAGTGCTGAGAGCAGCAACATTTTTGTTATTGCAAACTTTACTTAGAAGGTACGAGAGGAGCAAGTGATGGACATGTCATCAGTGATACATTGTTGATTTAATAGAATAATATTACTGTCTACAACTTGGCTTTAACACTGGAAGTTGATTTAAATTGAAGAGAAGATAAGGAGAACCCAGTAAACAGGAGAAATAGTGTCAAACTCATTTTTGTCTGAGATTTTTATCCAGAGCTTGCTGCTGAATTTCTTTTAGGACTGGTTTGGCCTGCCACGCTCCTGCAAAAGGTATTATTATTAAGTAGAGAGTTGTACATCTCATAACCTATATAGGCCCAACTTATTGCACCCAAAGGCTCTTATCAGGACTGGAACCTCACCATGCTGGGTGTTTTATAAACGCAGATGAAAAGAGGGTCCCTATCACAGTGACCTTACAGTCTAAAAAGACAAAGAGTGGGGATGGAGATCTAACATGTAAGTAAATGAAAATGGCAGAGATTGGCACAGTTCCGTTAGTTACATATAGACCCCACTTCCAATGAAAGTCATTGTCCTTTGAAGTCTGGTCACTGAAGGGAAGAAATCCAAAAGGATGGACTCTTTACTGATGCTGCTTACTCTTTAAGATGCCACTGGTTTTGGTCTCTTATTTCTAAATTTTGCTCTGCAGTCAGCTCTGCAGCCGTGCCCATCAGACCATATCCATTTTGGTCTGGATGTCCTGTTCCAGGTTGGAACAAAAAGCACTCAGCAAAATTGCTCTGGAGAACAGTATATCTTCTTGCATCAACAGAGCGGCTGCAGATGGATGGAGGCTGCAGATGGTTAGAAAGCAGAGTTCTGTAAGGATTACTGTTCCAAAATGTAATGTCATCAAGGATTGTTAGTTGAACTCTAATGACAATAACTGTGTTTTACATTTGGATTTTTGCCTTTGTTTTTATAATGGAGACTATGCTGGGTTTGGTGGCATTAGTGTTTGTGAACAGCAGGGGAGTTGCCCACGTTTTCAAACATTTGGCCTTTTCCTGCACACCATGTGTTTTCTTGGCTCGGGAAAACTGCAGTCAGAATAGATAGTAGCTTTTCAAGCCTATAGCGGATGGATCACTAGTAAAATTTAAGTGGACATCTATTAAAATGAAGAAATAGCCAGAAAAGTGCCTGTGTGAAAATGGCACCTTATTACTGCTCATATCTGCATCCTGTGCATCTTTGGATGTGTCTCTCTTTAGTTTACTGACATAAACAAGCTTTGTAGACCTATCAGCGGTGCATCACAGAAATGATAAGAGTTGTGATAGAGTATATTGCAGTATTTTTTACTATGTACGTTGTAAATCCACCCACCTAATCCTTTGTGTACTTAAAGTCTGAGTGCACATATAATGTCAGAAAATACAAGTAAACACAAAATAAAAGAAAAAAACAAACCTTTTCTTACCACAAGCACACTTTGGGTATGCAATCTTTGTATGCCACTGAGACTGCGTGCATAGTTCTGAAAGATGCTGGGCAACCACTTGTTTGTTCTCTAATTCTGCGTGCATCAAGGCAAAGTGGGGGAAGATAGCACAAATAGGTCAATTCATTAGCCTTTCATCTCTGGAGAGATGGATTTAGGTCACGTGAGAAATGAGATCATCTGCTCTGTAGTGAATTGTTGGTCATATCACAAAATTACCATACAGGTTGTTGGTGAGGCTAATTGAACTAGACTTTGTACAAGAGAGAACAAGAGTGAAATAGCCTTATACGTTGTAGGCCAGAGTGTTGTGTCCTGAGAGAGCTCTGTGTGTTAAAATGCCTACTTGCATTATATCTGCTTATAGCTAGCTCTGTTTCTCTCTCTCATATTTAATTCAGTCTCCTAAAATTGATAGCTGATCTCTGCCACAAAACAGGTCATTTCTACTCCACAAACTCAATGTTATTTTCATGTGTTTTTTGTCTTAGTACTGTTGCAATGTCTCCGTTTCACTGGAACAGGGTTCACTATTTTGTTTTGTCTTGTTGCCTGAAGTGAACTCCCCAAAATATAAACAACATTTGGGTTTGTTTAAAAAAATGTAGAGAACAGAAGACGAACTCCCCACAGACCACACAGATAAGACTTTCATAATGCTGGAGAGTTTACAAGCCTCCTTAGTCACTTATACGGGTGTATATACACACACCCTTCTCTGCCCCCTGAAGAAGTAGTGCAATACCTGAACTTCTAAAGAATTTCTTTGCTCCAACATAGTTATAAAATCATTTGTGCCTGTGTATGGTGGATGTAATATATTGGCAGCTTCAGGTACAAAATTTCTTAGGCTTTATATTTACTAGTAAAATTTGTGTGTTTATTTTTCCTCTGCTACCACAGCTTCACCAATAGGAGCAACAAAGGAAGTTGTGCTAGTGGAAGAAAAAAATGCTTGTGGAAGTAGAAACAGGGAGCCGCTCAGCTGATCTTTTTAGCATTATATCATGTGACTGCTGCTGGGCCCTGATTCAGTAGGGTATTTAAGCACATGCCTGACTTTAAGCATGGGAATAAAGAAAGGCATGTATTTAAGGACCATGCTGAATCAGAGCTGGAGATAAAAAGGTGGTAAAAACACCTGAATTTTCTCTGTGCTAATTTCACCATTGCTACCTTTGCTGGAGCTGAACCAATGCCAAAACAACAACAACAAAGATAAATTTTACCATGGAATCCTATTAAAACTCCTTAAGCAAAACACATCTATTTTACAGGCAAAATGAGCTGGCTTTACAGGCTCGAAAAGTTGGCAGATATGAAGTAGCAGTAATTTCAGGGGCCTTAACTGCACATTTCTGTACATTTATGTTTGTGCTTGGTTTTTTTAAAGTGTAACCTGAGTTTGGCATTTCCAGTCTTTCTAACATTTACACTTTTTAAACAATCCCACATTTTCCAAAGGGACAGTTCTCTTAAGGAGTGATATATACAGTCTTTACTTACTCTACCCAAGGCTTTTTTTCTGGTTTTGTTTAATATGTAGTCTAAAATAGGTCTGCAACATTTATAGTAACAGAATCCCTTCAGAAATGTAGGCTTGCTTGTCTACTTCTCTTAATCTCATTACACTGTCTGTAGTGATTTTCTTTTCATTTAAAATTCAGTAGGACTTTTTACTTTGTTCTCCCTGTGCTGTTTGGTCCTAGCAAGGCTGGGTTTCTGCTGGTACTGACAAACTAGATTTATATGAACTGTGTGATCTAATATAATCAGAATCTGAGGACTTGATGGAGAGGAACACTTTGATTAGGTAACTTCAGTTCCATCTATGTCTCTACCCTCCCCCCCACCCCCCTGAATAGAAAAGATTATTTAAAAACAGTAATCATGTCACCCTATGTGAAAATGGTAGGTAAATTTCATTACAGAGGATAAAGCCGCTTTTGTCAAACCCCACCATCAACTACAAACATACAAGATAAACAAGTAGACAGGAAGAACTCTTTAAATAACCACCCCCACCTAAAAACAAACATGCTTTTTGTGGTGTGCAGCTGGGTTTATTTCTCATTTGCATATGATTAGAAAAATTCCAGGACGCCAGTCAGATTGACACTAATCTGGAAAAGATAGCAAATGCAAACCGGGTCCAGAGAGAGAGAGGGACAGATCATCCAGAATGTTGTGAAGCTATTCATGAGTGTCTCGGAACACTGTGCAAAGTACCAATGTTTTTTAGACAGCTACCACTTGTGAATAGGTGGCCCCAGCTGCAGGAAAAGATGAGTTAGTACCAATGCCTTGCTAGATACAGTGGTTGCATTTATAAAGTATCTATAGTGGGGAGAGCAGGGTTTAATTAAGTGGTAGCCAGCATTTATTTAACATTTATGTTTCATGGCTTAGGATCTGAGATTTCTTAGTGGTGGTTTTGTATTCAATGTAGTCTAGATTCTGATATCCTTGTTGAACAAAGTGCTGCTAGACTAAAAGAAGAGGATCTGTTATTGAGGTGCTAAAAAAAGGAATGGAGTCTCCTAAAACAGTGTAATCCCTTGCCCATACATCATGCTGTTCCCTTTCTTTGAAACAATGTTTGTTGTTGTTGTTTTAAGTTAAACACAACTCTGCTGGCAGACTCCATGTTTCCTCCTGGGAATTGTTGTTCAAACATTTCAGTCAATCTATATGCTGAATCTTACTGACAATACAGATGCAAAATGTTAGCACAGCCCCATGCTTGCTTCTGTTTCTCCTAAGCTTTTGAATAAATTAATAAAGCCTCTGATCTTTGAGGAATAATAAAGATGTTGTTTCAGATAAATATCCAGGGCTCACTGAGATTCAAAATCTGTAGCTGTAGCAGCCTCGTGGATCATGCAAGAAATACATAGGTCCTAATCGAGACCAGTGTGTTTTGAAGCAAATTAGAACCAGATTTTGAATACTGGTGAACATCTTGATATGTTCTGGAGTGTCCTCCCCCTTCCCCCAGCAGATTTGTTCCCCCAATAAAGTTGCCCATAGGGAGATCGATTTCCATATATGAACTTAAGTCGATTGGTGTCTCTTTTGCCTCTCTGTCCCTTCTTATTCTGCTGCCCCTCTGAAGCTTCTTTTCTTTGTGAGTACATTCTGGTGTTGCTCAGTAACATCCTTTGATCTCTTCAGGCTTTATCTTTTATCAGCTGTTGTGTAAATCCTCTGTTTTTGGCAATGTTGTCTGAAGCACGTGCACACAGAAAATTCCATATCAAACAGGGTAATTTGTGATTTGATGGAGACTGATCAGTAACCAAAATTGTGATGCAATCTCTGCATTCCCCAAGATAATAAAATGAATATCAACTAAGACCCCTTCTTCCTTACAGTTCAAGCTGGTAAATTTATCCCAGTGTTTTAGTCTATAATAGGTTTTGCATCTTACAAAAGGAAGCAATGTGAGATTACTATGGCTGATAGTTACCATTTTACCACTTACCTTTTAATTGCTGGTTATTAAAGTGAATTGGGTTATGGCAGTAATAACATTATGTGCTATGTACATATATATGATTCTGAACTGGCAACACTCTGCAAAAGGATTGAATTTTGTTATTTTTAGCAAAAGGATCAATTGATAGACTTCAATATTGCTGGACATGACAGAGAAAATGGATGGGGATTAGACGATAACTTAGAATAAATTCTTTACTATTAGTGAATCTTTCAGCAGCAGCACCTGGAATGTGAAACCCCCATTAAAAATACTTGTTTAATAATAATCTCTTTAGGTCCATCTGCTACTTGTTTTTGCAGAATTAAGTCCTTGAAGAGATTGCAACTACAATCGGTTGGTTTAGGTCCATGGTCACCAACCCGTCGATCACGATGGCTCAACCAGTCGATCGCGCAGTGTTCCGGCCCCCCTGTTATCCCCAACTCCCAAGAAGAAGTCCCCGCTGATGCTACCTCCAGCAACAACAGATATAGTGCTGGCTTTCTGTAGGGGGGAAGGACAGGAGAAGCCTTCAGCTGTGTACCACGTCCAGGGTTTCAGGAAGTGCACGGGCTGCTCCCTCCTCCCCTGAACAACTGGCACGTTTCCTGAAATGTCAGGTCTGGTGCATGCCGGTGACTTCCTTCCCCTGCCGCCTTCCTATGTGTGGGGTCGGGGAGGAGAGTAGGAGTCCTGGGAACACACCAGCTCCAACTGCTTAGGAAGTGCGCAGCTGCCATGGGGAGCAGAAGAGCAGGGCGCACACTCTTCCTGAGCAGTTGGAGCTGGCGCAGTCCCAGAACTCCTACTCCCCTTCCCCCCCGTGCAGGAAGACAGTAGGGGGAAGGAAGTCACTAGCGTGCGACAGACCCGGCTGTTCAGACAACCCTCCCCCCTGCCCCACCAGCACCTTGTCCCCTGCTCCAGCACCCTACCACAGCACCCTGCACTCTGCCCAAGCACCATGTCCCCTGCCGCCACATTAGTTGGGGCCACATTAGTGAGGCTTGAGGGGGTTTTGGAGGGGTTATTATTTTGCATCTCACTTGTGTGGCCCCGTCTGACTTTTCTGTGGGGCAGTGACCCCTGACTCAGAAAAGGTTCCCCACGCCTCTCCTAAATAAAGACAATGCTGAAACATTTGTGTCAAACATTTGTGTTTGACATAATATTTTATTTAAAAATTAAGCCTGGCCAACAAGCCCCCAACTAGGGCCAGCCCCCCCATCTGGCCACAGCATCATAATACTCCTGCATTCTCCTCCTCTCCCGACCCCAAATATGAGCCTATCATACACTGGAACCCTCTGTCCTGAGCCTCACATCTCCAAACTCCTGCACTCCCACATCCTCAGTCTTCTGCCACAACACGTCTGCACCATCCACACACTGCAATTCTGTATCTTGAGCCCATCATACTTCCAACCTCCTTGCCCTGAACCCCTCACACACCCAAAACCAAACTCCTGCATCTTCACATCCACAAGCTTGTGGCTTGCTCAGCATTCTAGCCCTCCACCTGACCCCAACACTCCCCAGGCTGGAGCCCCCTCCCCGAGCCAGCATCCCTTTTCCATCTCCTCCTGCATCCAAATTCCCTCCAAGAGCTTGCACCTCTCACCCTTTCTCACACCCAAATCCCTCATTCCCACCCCAGAGCCTGCACCTCCTGTCTCAGCCCAGTAGATGTATAAGGGCTTGGGATAGCAAGTGATGGAAAGGAGGGGACCAGAGAAGGCGGGGCCTCAAGGAAGGGGCGAGGTCTTGGGGAAGGGATGGGGTAGATCTTGGTTTGTCTTGACATTTAAAAAGCGATCTTGGGTGTGTAAAGGTTGGAGACCACTGGTTTAGGTCTATATGGGGAGTTAAACCAAAGAATTTAGATAAAGCACAAACAAGAGAAGAATAATCAAATTAGAGAAGCTTTGTCCAAGATAAACCAAGGCAATAAAATAAATGGAAGAACCTTTTTCTGAGTGATAAAACTTTGTCAGCATCTGTCTGTCTGTTTCTCTGCTTGTGTCCTCCCTTGCCATAACATCTGAGCTAATACAGTCCTCCTTCACAGGAGTCCTTGTAAGAAAAGCTAGCTTAAAGCTGCACAGCATGAGAGACACAGAAAAGCCCTGTAAGTGAGGGGCAGAAAAGAATTTGAGCATTGGAAGTCCATCTTATTAAATTCATATGTTTCATATTATCAACCATCCCTAAATGATTGAAGGCCAAATAATTAGAGCCTTCAGTTGCTAATTTACAAGAAATTTATCAAAATGTTTATTTAATCTTTGCACAGCATTTTCTATCTTCAAAGCATTTTACAAATATTAATTAACTTTCAGCACTATCTTTAGGGCTGATAACTTAAATAAATACCACTGTCCTGGCGCACGCGTGTTTTTAACACATGGGTAAATTAAGCTCTCATTTGCTCTTTTATTTCAACTTTTGGTGAAGCTAGCAAATCTCCTTCACCATTGTCATCACTGTAGCACAATAGTTACACAATTGTAAATTCAGAGCAACTAGATTAAAAACAATGGAGTTAGTCTGGATTTAAACCAGTGTAACACAGAGCAGAATTTGGCTGCAGGAATAAATTATCTTGTCCATGGCTGAGTGTCAGAATCAGAGATGTTCTGTCCAAAGGTGGATTGGGACAGCTGCCCTAGGCCCAGCTTTGGGGAGCCCTGTGGCAGCCACCTCAGCTGACCTATGGATGGGGTCTAGGGCAGCCCGGGGGACTACTTAGGGACATGGTACAAGGTGGTAGCAGGGGTTGCCCTCTCCTCTCACTGAAGCAGAGGGAGCTGGAGCGACCTGGCAACCTGCTCCACTCTTCGCTGCCACCCTCTTCCAACCCACTGCTCCCTACTTCCCCATGGCAGCAAGAAGCAGAATGTCCCAGCTCCGGGGAGTGAAGTGCAGAGGGGGACAAGCCCCTGAATATGCTCCCTGGATGGAGCGGCGGGTGGATTGGGGCAAACCCTGTCAGGAGCTGGCGAGCCAGATGAAAATGGGCCAGATGTGTCCCATAGGCCACAGTTTGCCCACCTCTGCCCTAGAAATACCCTCAAAGAAATAAAATAGTTGTGTGATGTCCTTTTAGGCTCCAAGGTGATGAGTATATCAGAAATGTGAATATGGCACTGAAAATCAAATTAGTCTTGAGCAGCCTTAGGACTTCATTTGCATACTGTGTACAAGATAGAGTTGGAACTTGTGAAAGCACTAGAATATACTTACCACTCCTATATGTGAAAGTTTTATATTATCTGGGAGGTTTCCTGCACTGGTATTCCTTAGTCACTGACTTCTAATTTTGTAAACCAGGGGAGACCTATGTTTTCTTATCTTTTACAGAATTTCCTTTAGTGTCAAGCATTTGATAGCGAGACTTGAAACTCTTTGAGAAACAATTCTGTATCCAGTCCAGAGGAAGTACTGTAGTCTAAGTTCATTCAAAAACCAATGAGTATATTGAGGAGCTAAATATAGATTTAGGAGCCACTAAATTGAGGTATTTTAAATATAATAAAATATATTTGTGTGATTAAACATAATTTTTAATCCATTTGAAATTTGTCTGTAATCTTAAATAGGTAGGCTGGTCTTTTCTGTTTTTAAGCCTATTAAAACCTCCTTTAATCAATGAATTCAAATTAGAAGATGAACCTAAAGGCATCAGACAAGCCAAAGAAAATTTAGACTCAATGCCAGAAAAACTGTCTCCTTAGATCTATTTGACGAGGGAATCGCTTCCTAAGGGAAATACTGGCATGACTGCAACTTGTAGAAAACTTAAAACCTAATAAAGCATTTAGAATAACTTTGGGAAATTAGTTACAGTGATGAGGGTCATGGACTTAGTAACTTAATAGAGTAAATGAGTAAATCCTTATGGTTCTATGATGACAGTTATCTGAGAGTTCGCTAGAAAGGACAGCTGAACTACATTTAGTGTTTGTCAGTGGATCAGTTTGGTTATGACTTTTGTGTGGCAGATGGTAGTGTGTACATTAGTTCTTTATTCATTTGTTATATTTGTGGGTGGCTTGCTTCTGGTCACCGTAGTTTAGTACCAAAGCTTGCTGTGTAAATTCTTTACAATATTTTTAAATAAATAAACAGAAGAAATACCACAATCTGCATTAACACTACAATCTTCCCCTTGTATTGGTCCAATATGAAGGGAATCCTGGGAAGCTGTTGTTGTATTGGAGTCACAGGGTGACAGTGTACTAATAGAATATGAATCACAAGCTTAACAGTTTTAAAGACGAGCAAAACTGTGCAGTTACTTGTATTGAATACATTTTCTATTCAAATGTTACTCATTTGTTGGTTAAAACAATTACATCAGATGCTTTGGGTTTCTCTGAGGCTCCTCAGTTAGCTCTAGTCTGTTCAAAGAGGAAGGAAAAAAGGGGGTGAGGGAGAGGGATGAATGTGTGAGATGCCCTGCATGTGTGTTTTCATTGGAGCTTCATGCTCTCATTTTTCTAGTCTGTCTTTTGTAGGCTGTTGTTGGAGGGCTTGCCAGAATTCTTCAGCTGTTTTGAGTGTTCCAGCACAACAGGAGCTGAGGAATGCTAAATGGAAAGGCCTCATCTCGTGAAAGTGTAGGAACAGAATGAGCTATCCAAAGATGCCCAGAGTGGAGTCATAGAGTTGGGCTCTGTCACATCTAGAGGCATGGCTATGTTTGCTGCATATTGTTCTTTTTATTTTTGTATACACCCTGGGCCAAGTTGCTCAGAGCACTGTCCAGAAACTTAAAATACCATAACGTTAAAGAATAACCACAAAGGAAACAATTATTAAAAAGCCAATTAATGTTGCAGCACATTGATGTATTTTGCTTTCTTCATATTTTTTTTTCAAATGAAATGGGATTAGCCAAAATGGATATTTGGACCTGTCAAAAGCACCATCACCCAACAATACTTTTGTTCCAAGTATTTACCACACCCACCATCTACTACCTGAGCACCAGAGAGGACTCAAGGGGGCAGTGTTTTTAGTATAGCAAGGGTCTACTTACTATTTGTATTACAATGGTTCCCAGAGGCCAAAGACTATGTCTTCACTACAAAGATAAATTGGAAAAATAAATGCAATTTGTGTATCTTTTTCCAATTTACTTCTGAAAGAGGCTTTTCCACAATTTGGCCCATCTATACAGGCCCAAATTTTGGAAAAAAAACCCTCTTTTGAAACATCCCTTCTTCCTCATAAAATGAGGTTTACAGGAATGCCGAAAAAATGAGTCTGCTTTTCTGACATTTTGTTTTGGAAAAGCAAACGCGTTCCTTGGACATGGCAGAGCTTTTCCGGCATACTGGAAAAGCTCTGCAGTCTAAACATTGCCATAGTCAGAGATCAGGACATCTTTATTGTAGGCACTGTACAAACATACAGGGAGGGACAGTCTTTTCCCCCAAAGATTTGACATACTTTAATAGAAAAGACTTCCCTTATTTTGAAATAACAAGCGTAGAATCCACACTACCAAGCCTGTTATTTTGAAATAAGGGGCTGGTTATTTTGAAATAATAACTCCTGCTTTCCACGAGGAATAACACTTATTTCAAAGTAGTTATTTTGAAATAGCAGTGGTGTGGACGCTCCACTGCTGCTATTTCAAAATAACTACTCCCCAGAGTCATTCAAAGTAATTACTCCCCAGTGCTTCTTGGAGCTCTAAGTTGAGGTAGTGCACCCACTTTAAGGGTGCCTGCCTTGGACTCATTTCAAGATTTCCCTGTAGTATAGACACATATTTCAAAGTAGTTACTTCAGTAGTTATTATTTCGAAATAAGTTACTTACAAATATTTTCCTAGTGTAAAAATGCCCAAAGGGTGAGAGAGGAAACACAGGCAGGGAAAGGTGAAGTGACTTGCACAAGGTAACAAAAAGGTTAGTGGCAGAGTTGGAAGTGGAATCTGGTCTTATCATGTTCCTAGTTCCTTGAAATACAGCCTTTTAGGTGACTAGATAGGTAGAAATTCTCTGTTAGAGGTAATTTTAAACCAAGAGTTTGCTAGCAGGCAGCTTGTATATGTAAGGTCAACTCCTACTTCATTAGTTTTAGTAACCTGTAAAGACCTGAAGTTCAGAAACAGGATATGTAACACATCTAGATCTTGAGACTAGCGTCACAGAATGGCAAATGTTTACATTTTGACTTTTTCTTGTCTATGAATATGACTGTTGATTTATAAAATAAGAAGATTTCTGTCAAATATCAGAGGGGTAACCGTGTTAGTCTGAATCTGCAAAAGCGTCAAGAAGTCCTGTGGCACCTTATAGACTAACCGAAATGTTAGAGCATAAGCTTTCATGGGCAAAGACCCACTTTGTCAGATGCTGAAATTTCTGTAGTGGAAATTTCCAGAGGCAGGTATAAATATGCAGGCCAGAATCAGGCTAGAGATGAAGAGGTGGATCCAATCAGGAAGGATGAGGCCCACTTCTAGTAGCTGATGTGGAGGTGTGAATACCGAGAGAGGAAAAGCTGCTTTTGTAGTTAGCTAGCCATTCAAAGTCTTTGTTTAATCTTGTGATTGTGTCAAACTTGAAGATGAACTGTAGCTCAGCAGTTTCTCTTTGAAGTCTGGTCCTGAAGTTTTTTTGCTGCAGGATGGCTACCTTTAGATCTGCAATTGTGTGTCCAGGGAGACTGAAGTGTTCCCCTACAGGTTTTTGTATGTTGCCATTCCTAATATCTGATTTGTGTCCATGTATTCTTTTACGTAGGGACTGTCCAGTTTGGCCGATGTATATAGCAGAGGGGCATTGTTGGCACATGATGGCATATATTACGTTAGTAGAGGTGCAGGAGAATGAACCAGTGACAGTATGGCTGATCTGGTTAGGTCCTGTGACGGTGTTGCTGGTGTATATATGTGGGCAGAGTTGGCACCGAGGTTTGTTGCATGGATTGGTTCCTGAATTAGTTATTATGGTGCAGTGTATAGTTGCTGGTGAGAATATGTTTCAGGTTGGCGGGTTGTCTGTGGGCGAGGACTGGCCTAGCTCCCAAGGCCTGTGAAAGCGAGGGATCATTGTCCAGGATGGGTTGTAGATCACTAATGAAACGTTGGAGAGGTTTTAGCTGAGGACTATAAGGTGCCACAGGACTCCTTGCCGCTTTTGAAGATTTCTGTGAAACTGTAAAAAGTTTCCTGCATACAAAGGACTGTTCGTACAGATTGAAACTCCATAATCCAGACTTCTCCGATGTGGCATCGTTGAGGTGACCCCACGAGAGAGAAGATGGCGGGTTGGAGCCAGGAGCCTTGTCAGATTAGGGGGCCAAGAGAGCTGAGCTCCAAGGTGCAGCAGAGCCGCTGGGAAGAGCACAGAGCCCCCAGTCGCCAGGGAAGAGCAGAACTCCTGGTCTCTTAAGGGAGAGCTTCAGTGACGCTGCTGAAGGGAACACAGAGCCCATAGGTGCAGCGCGGAGCCCTGGGCAGCAGTGGGGCTCTGGGTGGAACATGGAGCCCCAGGCATCAACAGTACTGCTGGGGAGAAAGCGGATCCCAGAGCCACCGGTGGGAACACAGAGACCTGTGCGGCAGTGGAGCCATCGGCCACTGCTGGGAGAGTGAAGCCGTGTCAGGAGAGTGGAGCTGCGGAAGAGTGGAGCTGCGGAAAAGCCAAGTCCCCCACCATACTGACCTCCTCTGGTCTGGCAAAGTAATTGGTTCGGGACAGTCAGGTCCCGAGGGTGCTGGACTAGGGAAGTTCAACAATTATTATTACAGTATTTTGTAATATGTCCCATATTATTTTAAGAAGTGGCAAGTTACCCAGACCCCTGGGATTAGTTATCTTTTTATGTGTTTATAAATCTAAATGTCAGGTGTGTAGGTTGTTTTTTGGCTACCTAACATATGTCTGGGAAGCAAAAACACTTTGAGGGTAAAGTACCCAAGACTTAGGATTGATGATAAGCTCCCAGGAGATATGCATTGTGGCAATAGTTGAGGGGAGGAGGACGCAGGGAAAAGAAGGCATACAAATACAAGTTCTGTAGGCAACAGCTTCCACTTTTTTCTTTTATGTCCCTCCCACATGGAGGAAGAAAAATTGGGTAGTTAGCACTTCTTACGTCCCTTGCTAAATGATGAAAATGTAGTTTGCCTTCCCTGGCTACTGTAGACATGGTCTGAATTCTTCTACTTTTGCATTCCTTGATCCTTTAAGAAAGCCAGAAGGCCAAATTCTTAAATATTGACCTATTCTGTACCTTTATTGACAGTAAAAGCTATTTGGCAAGAGGAGTACATTTCAATGAGCTCTTCTCTGTTTTCTTCTAGCTCCTCAGATAAATGGCTCATTTTAGGGAGATTTATTGAAATTTGGTGTCATATGGCTGACCACGAACTGTGGTTTATGATTAACTTTGCTCTTGTTATATATATCCTTAAACTCTTTCTGGATGTTTCCAAAAGTATTTATAGCGATCCTTTTAACTTCAGTGTCATTTGTTGGAGGTCCTGGTCTTAAGTAATATAAACAGTATTGAAGATTGTTACAATTTTTTAAACTTTATACGCATAATTGCAACACATGTAGAGATACACAAAGTGGTGTTTAATAGGCTAACATTTTGTCCATGGAAGATCCTTCATCTGAATTTTTTTACATCCACTTTTACATTTTTCATTGTAATATTACAGTCCTTTTTCCCCCTCTAGTGGGCTTCAGGATAAGAATATAGTATTTCCTCTGAGATTACAGCAGTTTGTCAAGACCAGAGGCCTAGTAATTTACTTCTTAAGAAATCTGACTTAAATCTTTATATGCACAACAGGACTTCTTTGTTTCCCCTTCGTTAATGGTCCTCCCTGGTTGATCTTTGTCACCTGAAGATGCTGTGAAAGTGATCAGCTTCATTATTGAGGGAAGGAGGAGTGCAGTCTAGTGAGTAAAACTTAAAAGCTTAATAGTATAGTCAGTTCCAAATTAACATGTGTTCTACAGTGGCCTTGCTTTAGGTGATATTGAAAGCCTGAAGCATTTTACCCATGAAAATGCAAACCCCATAGCACCTAAAAACTTGTATTATTCATGTACACAAAAAACACTTAATGGAATGACACAGAACAAATCCTATCTTGTCTCACCTTTTTAACCTGAGGAGAATGGCACATTGAACTTCACAGCTAGAGAAGGTAGGGAAAGCAGACAGCACTTTAAATAATACTGTCTTTCAGCTGCCCAGAGTTGCATTTCTCTGAAAATCATTATGGAAAATAGAATTGAGGTGTTTGTGTGGGAGAGGGTGTTCGGAAGGACAATAACACAGCTCTGTGTGCCAGGCAATAAAAGAATGCACCTTTAATAGCTATTTTAATAAAAATAATCTGCTAGAAGCAGTCAAGGAGTAACCTGACTACCAAAGCTTGTTGAGTTTTCAGTGGAGTCTGACATCTGTAACAAAGATTCGGCATCAGACATATTACCAGTCCTGCTGAGAGTATTAACCTTATTTTCTGATTTCAGTTACTTGCCATGTTAACACCTCATCATTCTGGTGACTATACCTAAGATTATAATTTAGTCATGGCTGTTTTTAGTAAAAATGATGGGCAGGACCTGGGCAATAAACACAGCCTGTGATTTGTTCATGACCTGAACTAAAACTATCTGTGGTTAAATCTTGGAGGGGAGGGGGATTGCTGCTTAGGGGAAGTTTCGGGGAGGGAGAGAGAGGGCGCTTCCTGGGGTTAGTGGACTGTGGTTGCATCAACCTGGGCTTGCTGCGCCAACTAGTGTGGATGTTTCTGGGTCTGCTCCAGAAGTGGCTAGAGTGACAGTCTCCAGAGCCAACTCCATGGGCAGCTCTGCAATTAGCCACACTGACTGCTGCAGAAGTCACAGAGGTCCCAGAAAGTCACTGAGCTCTACCTGTGCCTTTTGCTACAATTACAAAATATGTAGCCATGCTGCAACACTTCCTAAGTTAATAGCCCTATTCATTTTGATGGTGCTATTTGCATTAGGATGGCTCATACCAGCAAGAGTTGCAAGGTCAGGACCTGTGTTTTTAGACAGGTTAATCATCCTGCCCATGCATTGCCTAGGATTCTACTGCTGATTGAATAAGGGAAAAAAACTTTCTGAGAGGTGTTTCTCACAGGATAGCTGTGTTTCTTCAAAAAGATATACTTCAGTCTTTTCTATACCCCTTCTGTGGGAGCCAAGGGTTTTGAATGCCCTAAGCAGGGTTGATTATATTGTTTATGATTCTAATTGGGGATGGGTGTTTGGTTGGTTGGTTGGGTTTTTTATGTTAGGAGCTAAATAGAAGGTGGAAGTAACAAGGAAGGTGGCCCTTACCCCCTGTCCCAGGGTAGTACCCCCAACCTGGGAAAACACCTCCCCAGTCTTCCCTGGACTCAGAGAGCCAGGCATCATAGCCTCAGCTTCCTTTAGCCCCAAAGCTCCGAAGAGCTGGTTGTAGGGTTGCTAGGTGTCCAGTTTTCTAACGGACAGTCCAGTATTTGCACCGTCTGTCCGGTTGAAAAAATCAGAAAATACCGGACATGTGCAATGTCCAGTATTTTCTGAATTCCGCTGGATAGAAGCCTGGTGGGGGTGGGGGAGAGACTGGGAGGTGGGGCCCGATTGGTGCGGGAGTGGGAGAGGGGCTGAGAGTCACTCCCCCCACCCGGCTTCTGCATGTGACCAGAGGCTCCCAGTGCCAATTGTGGCCCTGCCTCCCAGCTGGGAGCCTCTGGTTGCGAGCAGAAGCTAGGCGGGGGGAGTGACTCCCAGCCCCTTCCCCGCCCGGCTTCTGCTCGCAACTAAAGGGAGTGCCTGCCGGAGGCATGGCCTGAAGGACTCCAGCTGTAGCCAGTGGCTGCACCCCCACGCCAGCTCCGCTTCCTGCCCTTCCTCCTCCTGGCCCCCCCTCGTCCCATCCAGCCCTGCGACCCCTGATCTCCCCCAGCTCTGCTTCCCATCCCCCCCCCTTCCTCCTTGCCAGCCCCATGGCCCCCAGACACCCTCCCCCACCAGTTCTGCTTCCCGGCCCCCTCCTCCTCCCATCTAGCCCCATGGCCCCGGACCCCCCCCCACGCTAGCTCTGCTTCCCTCTCTCCCCCCCCTTGCTCGGTTCTCTTCCCCTCTCCCTTCCTCTGCCCATGATCAAGTGTGTCCGTTTTTTTGGCGGGGTCTACCTGGCAACCCTACGGTGGGTGGCATGGCCACAGCCTCCCCCAGTTCCAGAGCTCCAGAGTAGAAAGCTGGGCAGTGCAGCCCCAGCCTCCTGTGGCTCAAGAATTCTGGAGAGAAGAACCAGGCAGCATGACTCCAGCCTGCCCCTGCCTGGAGCACTGGAGAGAAGAGCTAAGAGGCACAGCCACAGCCTCCCCAGGCCATTCCTGCCAGCTGAACCCCAGCCATGACGTCTCCCCCAAAGCTGAGCTGCTAGCCCCACCGCTGTGTGGCCAGACTGGCTCCAGTGCCAGGAGGACAGGTGGCGCAGTGCTGCCCCCATCCTGTTAGCCCCAGCCTATGGCAACAGAACAGCAAGCTCGAGGAGGGAGCTGGAGAGCTCCGATGGAGCACGGACAGAGCCACGTGAAGCAGTTTGGGAAGGCAATGCCTTCCCCTGCCTATGATACTCACCACCCAGGGGTACCAGGCATTCCCTTGCTCCCAGCCACACCTTGGTCTCCATGGTGCTTCTTCATATGATGCAAAGCATGCATGCTGCTGCACTGAGTTTTCCAGTAGCAAGTTCTGCAGCCTGTCACCCGCACGTGATATCACATCTGAGGCGGCACCATCTTCCCACTCAGCAACAGATCTGGGCAGCACTACTTATGTATAGAGCCCTGTGTCGATGCAAAATTGGTATCCACATCTGTATGCACAAAAATGAACCCTCAATATCTGCATTGACATCCATGGATGTAAAGAGGATGGCTGCAAATTTCCATGGTTCCAGAAATAAAATTTGTATCTATAGCTGCATCCATATATACAAAAATGAGCCGCAGATGTCTGCATCCACTGCCATGGATACCTGAGGAAATAAAGTGGATAGCTATGGATTTATTGGGCTCTACTTATGTGCTTGCCTTGGTAACTTAAGTCCTCACCTTAACTATTAGAGAGAGTTTGAAGATAGTTTCCATAGCTGCTTTCTTGTTTTTTTGCTGTTTTACTCCATCAGGAATTGAGGTGGGTGGGGGTGTTTCTTCCTTAGATACACCTTGTAATCTGAGGTCACTCCTCCACAAAAGACATTGGACATTGAGCTTATTGCTATTTCCCTAGTAATGTGGATGGAGTGACATGTTTGTTTTTTCTAGATCATCATCTTCTATGAAACTTAGCCTCTGCACATGTAATGAATAATGACAGTGGCTTCCGGGCCTTTCTTTCTTGATAATGGAACTAGACAATAGTGTCTCCTTCCACTTTTTCCTTTCTGAAGCAACAGAGATCAAGAATATAAATAGCAGCATTGGCAAAAATAAGACAAGAAACAAATATGTAATTGAAAACCGAGCAGTTCTATTATATGCTTTCTTAGTCTTTAAAGTAGTTGCAGATAAGCCCACAGGTAAGTGAAAAACATGGAGACCTGGGTGAAGGGTCAGAAATGGGAGGGAACATGGGAGGCAGGGCACTGGAAGCCTCTAGTCATGTGCAGAAAAATCAAATCAGTATCTTAGATGCTTGTATGAAAAGGGCAAATATAGTGCCCATCTATAAAAAAGGGAAATAAGAACAACCCAAAATTGGTTGAGCAAAAAAAAAAAAAAAAGACCAAAGTTGTTGAGTATTTTCTGTTTTTTTTTTTGTTTGTTTTTAACCGGACAGAAGATGCAATTACCAGATTGTCCAGGTGAAAACCAGACATCTGGCAACCCTAGCTGGATGACCATTCACAGAGAGTAGTTGTTAATGGTTTGCAGTCATGTGGGAACCAAGTGGGGTTCCATGGGTCTGTTTTGGGATTGGTTCTGTTCAAGATCTTCATCAATGATTTAGATATTGGCATAGAGAGTACGCTTATTAAGTTTGTGGATGATGCCAAGCTGAGAGGAGTGGCAAATGCTTTGGAGGATAGGGTCATAATTCAAAATGATCTGGAGAAATGGTCTGAGGTTAATAGGGTGAAGTTTAATAAAAACAAATGCAAAAGTACTTCACTTAGGAAGGAACAATCAGTTTCACACACACAAAATGGAAAGGGATTGTCTAGGAAGGAGTACGGGAAAAAGAGATCTAGGGGTCATAGTGGACCACAAGCTAATTATGACACTGTTGCAAAAAAAAGCAAACATGATCCTGGGATGTATTAACAGGAGTGTTGTAAGCAAGACACGAGAAGTCATTCTTCCACTCTATTCTGCACTGATTAGGACTCAACTGAAGTATTGTGTCCAGTTCTGGGCACCACATTTCAAGATGTGAAGAAATTGGAGAAGGTCCAGAGAAGAGCAATTAAAAATATTAAAGACCTAGAAAACATGTCCTATGAGAGAGGACTGAAAGAACTGGACTTGTTTAGCCTCGCCCAGTCAGTCAGCCAGCTCCTTGCAGAGCCCTGAGCCTGTGATTGGGTGCGGCTGATTAATCACTTGTGAAGTTGTGATGCCAGTGCAGTTTAGAGGGAACACTGGTCAGGGTGATTAAACACTGGAATAAATTGCCTAGGGAAGTTGTAGAATCTCCATCACTGGAGATATTTAAGAGCAGACAACTCTCAGGAATGATCTAGAAGGTTCTCGGTCCTGACTTGGGGGCATGGAACTGGACATGATGACCTCTTGAGGTCCCTTCCAATTCTATGATTCTATGAGAAATAATTCCCTAAACAGTTTCTTAAATATCCTGTTCTATTGTGATTTTTATGGTATGAGACCAGTCTTTGTCTGTAATATTGACCACAAACACATGTGCAGAGAATCCCTTACATTTACATATACCCTTGCAGAGAGATGAAGCAGAATTTACCTACCTCAGCAGTGAGGTTACACTTAGCTTAAATGATTTATTCTAAGTAAATTATACACCATGGATTGATTTGGTGAAGACTCACCACTTGAAAACCTTTGCCATTCTCTTTATTAAAGATGGTCCCCATTATTAAAAAAAGGCGTTATTTTATTCAATATGCCACTGGCAGACACTCCTTATCGATTTCCACTGCAGTCCTCACCATGAGTTTAATGAGATGAGTTATTTCATCTTGCACATTATTGCTTGCGGATGGTGATGTAAAGAAACAGGAGGTCAACCAACTTGCAACATTACTGCCAGTCATCTTATTTTAAGTGTAGGAGAAGATTAAAAATATATTTTTTTGTCCAAGAATTACAAAACTTGTTAACATGAATGTTGTAATTCCCATGTAAAGCATTTGCTTAATTTCCTACAATTAATTACAGCATGTTGCTAGTGAATGATGAATTTGAAATGAAACTGGTTAGGAAAAAAATGCGACTAGTCCATTTTCATTTCCTCTAATCCTACATTCCTCACTCCCACTGAAATTATAAATACTGAGAAGAAGAAAGTTTTAAGAAACCAAATTGAAAACCATACTCATGTGAACTTAAAATGACACGGATAGACATTTTGCACCAAAATTGTCAATTGTCACTTTCTCAGAAGAATCTTGAATTGGGTGGATAGCCCTCTCCCCCTTCGCTTCTCCCTGAAAATACATTTATGTCATTTTTTAGCCAATACACATATTGAGTAATACCTTACTCCACATGTTGTGCCACTGAAATCTGCCTTCTCACTTCCCCTCCTCCCCTACATGTTTGTTCCATGTAGCAAAGAAGGGGGTCTGCCCCTTGTCTGTTTCCAAGTGGTATTGAAGACTATAAAACAAGTGAGCATACACATAGATTCACTCTTTTCCTTTGTATAGCAAATATTATAAGGAAATAGAATGTCCTAGGAAAATATATGTTTCTGCCATAAGAGACAAGTCAACTCTATAATTCATAAGAGCTACTTCCATTAATATCATGGATGGTATTTTGCATTCATATAGCATTATTATTATCGCAACTTACATACAAGCACTTTACAGCACTGGATATTATAATATCAATTTCACAAGTCATAAAACTTAGATACATAAAGTTAAATAACTTACACCAGGTAGCTTAATTCTTCATTCAATATCCTTAGAAGGAAAGACTCCCATTGTCTTCAGTGAGTGTTGGCTAAGTGCCATAGTGAGACTGTGCTCTCCTTTAAGTACTAGAAAATGGTACCTCTTTTAATTGCATTACCAAATAACAGAAGTGGTTTAAACAAACTCGTTGTATTCCTGGTGCTGCCACTGGTGGTATCCAAAGTGTTCTGCTGCTGGATCCTGAAAATTCTTGAATTTGGATATAGGTCATTTCTGGAATTTTACTTGCCAAGATAAACTTCCTCAAAAGTACAATAAAATAAACCCAACTCGCTAAGTGTGAGTGCAGCAGTATTGGTCCTTTGTTGAGTTTGTTGTCAAGCTCAGGCAATGTGCCAGAGATGCATGATTGTGGATGGATGTCCAGAGAGCATAAACTTACAGAGAAGTAGAGGAATCAAAATAAAATGTTAAAGGATTTTTTTTAAAATAAAGCAGACTGTTCAGTGGCTGCTGTATCAGCAAATGGATTTAAATATGTGTGTATATATTAATATTTTAAAATATGTAAGTTGATGCTACCTTTTTTTAAAGATTATAGAAATGGTCATAGTCTTGTGCACTCAGGAGAGAGATTTCTAGACTAAGGCAAGGAATCCTAAGGATGGTTCCTTTTGTACAATCTTACCTGTTTTGATGGGGATACTATTTTCTGCAGTCAATAATGTGATTCTGTTAACACTTGCATATATCTGGCATATAGAAACAATTACATTAAGTCTATGTATCAGATTGATGGTATTCATAAACATCTTGGTTTAATTAGAAGCCACTGCTATATTCTGACATTTCTTTCTTCCCAAAGTGTACTTTTAGTAACAGAATTAGTGAATGTCTTCTCAAAACCCAGAGATAGTTAAGTGAGGAGAATTCAAATGTGATATTTAAATTGGTTTTTGCTACCGAGTTTAGTATAAATAAGGTCATAATGATTTAAATCCATGGGAGTGCATGTGTGTGTGTTCACGATTGGGTCCTGAGATTATATGAAAATTGTCTCAGTGGAAATCATGGGTAATTTGACGAGTCTGATTGAAGATCAGCAGTCAAAATCTCAGTTTAACACATAAGGTTTTAGTGAGGAAACATCTGTTAATTGGAACGGAAATGGGACTGCCAAAGATTTGCACTGACCTGGAAAGTCACAAGGATGCAGTCATTGTTTGGGATTTTTTCTGAACTCTAATTTGAAAAACATATCTTCTTTGAAAAATAAAGAGCTGAGAGTAAATATGAAGTCATATCATGCCAATGAACTGTATAATCTACTAAAAAAGATACAACTCGATTATATCTGTCTGCTGTTATTTTCACAGAGGCTGCATGAAAACCAGCGAGAGCTTCTGTCTGCTTCAGCTTTTTCATTTAGTGTTAGGTATACATCAGGCAACAGCAAATTAGTCTAACTAAAAGGTGTCTGCATAAGCACAATGTGCTAGAACTTGTATCTCTGATTTATGGGAAAGGTGAACGTTTATTCCATCCTTTAAAAGTTACAGGTGGACACATTTTTGTGGTTAGGAAGTTGTGAACTGATCTAAACTTCAGTATGACTGTGGACATTACAGTCTATGGAGACGGTCAGACTTCTTGAAATGAACTAATTAATGAGACTTTTTATTCTGCTTTTTACATTTTGTTAATATGTAAAATATCTAGAGGAGTGATTTTGTTGAGGTCAGCCAGTAAACTAACAGTTATGGTCAGAATATGAAATACTTTTTGTTTAATATTCTCCTGTACTCCTTGGGACAAATTTTCATCTTAGAGAAAAAGTATATGTACCACATGTCTCATAAAGCAAACTGAAAGACCTCCTGGACTTGAAGGACTTCATCATGGCTTGCCATAGCTGATGAGAGTTTTATGTCTACCCCTATTGAACTTAAGTCCTCTAGAGCAGTGTTTCTGAAAGTGTTCCGCGGAATCACTCTCAGAAACACATAAACAAACTGGGACGGCCAGTTAATTTACTGGTGCTGTGGCCACGAAGCCTCATGGCTCCCCTTGGCTCCATTTCCTCCTTTGCAGCCGTGGGAAGCACCATGGGCCGGGCCACCTCTTCCTGCGGCTCCCATTGGCTGCAAAGGACGAAACAAAGCCAATATTTAGGCTCCATGGCCGCAGCACCGGTAAATAAAAAAAACTGGGGCAGACAATTAATGTGTTTCTGAGAGTGAGTCCATGGAACACTTTCAGAAACACTGCTCTAGAGAGGGGATTTGTGCTAACTCTATGAGGAAGATCCCAGAGATGTTCTTCCAGAGTTTTTGTTGCTGACTAATAGCATTAGGACCTGAAGAAGAGCTCTGTATAAGTGGAAAAGTTTGTCTATCTCACCAAGAGAAGCTAGTCCAATAAAAAGATAGTGTCTCACCCATCTTGTCTGTATAATGGTGTTGGAGTCGACTGTCAGCAGAGGTATTAGGTTTGTTGTAACTTGGTCTGGTCTGAAATTTGGTGCTTGGAGAGGCCACCAGAAACAGGAATGAGAGTGAAAAAAGGAGGAATGTTATAAGTGGTTGTGTTTTTTATTTGTACCTCTTGCTAGTGGGTAACAAACTACTTTACGTCCACTTATGAGGCATAGCAAGGAAGTACAATTGTATCCAAATGGGTGACCTGAGACATGCAGAGTTTATATGCTTTGTTGACAGGAAGTCCATAAGAACCCAGGAGCCTTCAATTCTTAGGTTCCTGCCCCACCCACTGGACAACATTGTTCCCCAAAGGATGAGAGAGGGAGCTCTTTAGCTCTCATTGTGTTTATATTTTTAAATAAATTACTTGTCGTCACTGGCACAGCAACAGATGATTCTCCATTTCATTCTGAACATGCTGTGAGCATTTGGCTGTGCGCTAATGAGAGAGAACAGATGCAGACCGTAGCTGCTTATTTTTTTATGTGATAGCATGAGTCACTTTTATTTAGGTTCCTTGCTGCTAGAGGGGCCAGATCAGAGTCTCTGCTGCCAGAGTACATTAAAGTAATGAAAAAAAGTGCATACAGCATGGGGGACTGGGGAAGTTTCCTTAGGCATTTCTGGATGACCTTAACACAATACCACTCAGCAATGCAGTTCTGTGTAGGACCAGCTTTGAGGAGAGATGGCAGTGGGTGGAATCCATCTCATTTCCCATCTGGAGATACGAGCTTTCTATTCTAATCAGTATAATGGCCATAGCATAGGGCGAATGTCTTGCTAAACTTGTCCCCCACCTGCCACTGATCCCAAGGGTCTGTTAGCTAAACTGGTCTGTTCCACCTTCATGCTTCCTTCTGTGTTTTCCTCCCCACCTTGCATTTTTCTCTGTTCTGCTGCACTTCCAGGCTTCAGCAGATTAAGGAGAGGAGGGGACATAAGGAAAATGAGGGACTTGAACTTGTGTGTCATATTAGTGATGAGTGGGAATCTGTTCTCAGGGTTGTGAAGGTCAATGCTGTCTTTCCCTTGTTGCTCCCCAGCCTTTGGACTGAGACTCCATCTGGGCATTGCTGGGGCTAATATTAGCAAGCAATAGTATTGTAGTCATTCCTTTGCTAAGTAGACCTTCTGAAATTTTCTCCTACTAAGTAGCTGTGAGAAAAACCCTTAAGAAGTAAGTCCCCAGAAGCTAGTGCAATGTATGTAGAATACAAATGCTGCTGAAAAGCAAATGTTTGCCTCTGGGATACACCAGATTATATAACATGGCAGGCAATGCAGATGAAAAAATCTTCAGGAGAGAATCTTCCCTCTAATTTTTTCCCCCATTCATGCGCAGAATTAATTTTGTTATGTGCACTGAGGCATTTGTGGATATGCACCACCAGCAGAAACACATGCTGCCAGCTGCTAGTCAGCCTGGCAGCATATGAATCTCTCAGGGGTGGCTGCCCAAGTGCTCATCTTACAGGGGAACACTGCCTGGAATCACCTCAAAAGAGTTTTCTTTCTTCTTCCTTGTGTAAATTTCAGATGCAGAAGGTACAAGTACCTAAAGTCTATGTTTAAGGTGCCCCCATTCTTGGGGGAGAACAAGAGAGAATGTGGGGGAAGAAGAAATGGTATGAAAGTGAGAGATGCTCTCAAAAGAAATTTTGCACCCAGATCCAAATATTTTAGTGGTCTTGTTTTTATATTGTCATATGTGGGTAGCTGGATAAATACAGTTTGGACCTCCCTTGTCTGACACCCTCAGGACCTGAGCGGTCCCGAACCAGGGAATTTGCTGGATGAGAGGAGGTCAAGGCTTCTCTTTGGGCTGTAGGGGTCCCCCCAAGCCTGGGCTCCCCACCTGCTGCTGGCCCCATGCCGGGAGTCCTGGAGTCAGCCAGCTTGGGGTGGGAATCTTCAGATGCTGCCAACCTGCTGCGAGGTTCTTGGGGCTGGGCATTCCTTCTGGTGCAGCGGATTCCCTCCAGCCACCACTGACCCCACTGCTGCTCAGGTTCCCGGGAGCTGGGGATTCCCCATGGCCGTTGTCGGCCCGCTGCCACTGGGGTTGAAAGCAGGGGCCGGGGATTCCTCCCAGCTGCCTCCAAGGCTCCCTGGGGTTTGACTTCCCACCCATTGCAGGACCAGTCCCTGGGGGTTGTGCTCCTGTCTGACTTGTGCTCCTCACCTCTGGGACTCTGGTCCAGCAACATCCATGGTCCTTCTTTTCGGTAACTGGGTTTGGTTCTTTAAAGGATTTGAAACCACAGATAGAGGAATACTTCTTTTTAGGGTGAAACAAAGATTTTTATTTTTCTATTTACTTTATAATTAATTTTCCATTTAAATCAATTCACTATCTTTGATTCTTTTAAGACAGTGTAATATACAAATAAAAAGTATCTAAACAGTACAGTTAAAAAACAAGAAATAATAACTCCTCCTACAGATATACCCTCCAGATTTACCTTTAAACAATTTATAGAGTTAACAAATATATAATACTCACATTAAGAAAGATAGAAGCATTGCTTAGATTCAGGAGATATTCTTTTCTTTATGTTTCTCCTTTTGGGGATTTTTCGTTGCAACTTACGACCGGTGTTGTTCCCCTTTCAGAGCTTATGTGTGGCAGCGAGATTCAGCGCCGGGGAGGGAGCCCTGATTGATCAGGCCTAGCTTTTTGGATTTGCGACCCGTCCGCTCTTGGTCTGTTCCATCCAACCTTTTATACTCTGTTTTGGTATTTCGGCATTCCTCCACTCGCCTGACAATTGCTGATGTTAGATTTTTGTTGTCTCATTCTGCCCTTTCAAAACTTTCGTCTGCTCCATTTGGGGTAATTAGCACTTTGTTGCATATTGCTGTCTGTGCTACTTACTTCCCTAAAAGCGGGGTTACTGTTGGTGATCCGGTCAAATTTTGTTTTTATTTTACATCTCCTGTATCTCACAATGCTGCCTTTCCTTTACATTTACAATTAAACATGCTCATTTGACATATTCTGGGTAGACTTAACACCTTCCTTTCACACTTTCGGAGCACAGATATTGCCGGACTAGAGAGTCCCAGAATTGGGAGGTTCAAAATGTGTATATATACATTTGTAGCAGTTAAAGTATATAAAATTCATATAAAACTGATTTTCAGAATACGCAGGCACATAATTCGTGCTTTTTATAAGTCCTACCAGCCAACATATTCCTCCTTTCAATTAACTGCAGAATGATTTACAGCTCTCTAACTATAAGACTTGAGATAGAAAGAGGTGGTGAAAAGCCAGTTAGAGGAACCAAGGATGTGCAAAGGAGGCAAATCCATTTACTAACAAACAAGCAAGGCCATGCTGCACTAGGAAAGCCGTTTTACAGGGGCTATCTTGCATATCAGGGAAGGGTGTGTAGAGTGGGAACCATCTTCTGAGATAACCTCACATGTTTGAATATCCAGACAACAGTAGCATCATTTTGAACCCTTTGTAGACACATCAGGACCTTATCAAGCAGGCCAGCAGTGAAAGAATTGCAGGAATCTGTCCACAGAGTTATAAAACATGCAGTATCATGTTGTGTTTAAGATGTTTTCCAATCCAGCAACATCTCAAGGTTGGTGAAAGAATGAGGGAACAGGATAATTAATATAAACCCTAAACAAATTGTGGTGATATCATTAACCGCTCCTTTAGATGAAGGGTATATTTTTATTAAATTGACCCCTTTGCATTATTAAAGACTAAAGTTTTAGTGATGGTTTGTTTTCTTTTTTTAAGTTTTAGACAACCTAATATTGTTTATGCTTTGTCCTCTGTTTGGAAGTACACATTGCTTTGCAGTGTTTTCCAGCAAATTGCATTGTGCTACAACCTGGAAATGAAACAGTCTGTCAACAAAAGTGAAATTGATTCATCTTGTGCATTCATGTCAAAACTGAGTGGGCATGCAATAGGTAAACAAATAACAAATCCTGAAAACTAATTCACACCTTTAAAATGCATTCATATCTAATATTAATGTTTTTTTTAAAGCTGTTCTTTATCTAACAGTGTCATCTTAAGTCAGGAGAGTAAGACCGTTTTCAACATTCCATCAATATTTATGCCTGATTTTCAGAGGTGCTGAGTATCTGCAGGCTTTCGGCTTTTGTGAAATTCTGTTGTATCAATTACATTTGCTGTGTAGATGGGCACAAGACCCTTGAGATACACCAAGAGCTTCCATTGCTTTGCAAGTCTCAGGATTTGCATGTATTCTAGTGAAAATATGTAATGTAATTGGCTCCAAAGAGTCTTCCTGTGAATGCTGCTGTTGCTGCCTTTTAGGCCTGAAAGGTTGAAATCCACATGCTCAGTTGCCTCTCAGTGTTCTTAAGAACTGGCCAACAAGCATTCATTGGATGTGCTCAAATGATACATGATTTAATCCTTTACAAACATTTAAAAGGAACTGGTGCTCAAGAGGATTGATTTAGACATGGACAGGCTGAAATTTATAGGGTCCACATAATAAAAGTTCTGTTCAGCTGAAACAGAATCTGATCATTCAGATACATTTTTGAAGTGATCATATATTGTTCAATGTCTTCTAGTTTTAAAATATTGTAGATCGTTCCATTTGTGGATTCAGGCTCTGATTCAATAAAAACATTAAATCCTCCCATTCATGTCAGTGGTATCCATACATTTACAGAATATACTTTAAACACAATATTACAGATAAACATGTGCTTGAATACTTTGCTGAACCACTGTGTTGGTTTCCTTGAAAATGGCATTTATCCCAATATAGATAACATCATTTTATATATGATTGAAACCAAACCAAGTGTGGTAGAAAGATGCAGTAAATATTCAAGGCAGGCCAACTGGACCATATAGCCTGTAGTGCCAGTTTAAAAGCCAATGGAAGATCTACCAAAATAAATTAGGTTGCTGGATATAACAGCCTGGGTGTTTTACAGGAAGCTTGACCTAAATTCCTTCAAGACAGTATAAAAACCCATATGCAAGAGACGAGAGATTACTGATGCTTCATATGCATTTACAAATGCAATTTTTCATCGAATGAAATAGGAAAATGAATAATAGTGAATTTATCATATTCAGTAGTTACGATATTTGCCTTGCTACTTCATAGCTTTTAATTTTCAGCACTCAGCAAAATGTTGATCAGAAAATATGCCTATTATGAAAGATATCAAAAGTGTAGAAAGTTGGTTGTTAGTCAGCTGTGCAGAAGACCACTGACTATTCTGACCCTTGAGAAGTTCTAGGAGACTGGGCTTGAGGGCTAAATACATTATCTGGATATTTTAAATAATTAATAGTGAAATATTTACTGTAGCATCCTTGTAATTACTAGGGATGTAAAATTCTGTTTAATGGGTTAACCGATTAAAAAGGAGTAGGCTGGGATCAGGGCTTCATTGGTGAATGTTTCATGAATTTTATTTGGATCACAATCGGGAGCTTTTCCTGATATTAAGAATAATATCGTTTACTCATTTTTTAAACATTTTTGGTTGACATCTTGGATTCTGGAGCACATTTCTGTAGCAATAGATGGATTCTGTGGTAATTTCTAATCATGGAAACAGGGAGTACACAAGGCTTTGGATATAAATAAAAACAACAAAATCCCCAATGTGATATTGATGCAGTTTACTTTCCATCATGCCCCAGGTTGTTACAGGAAGTGCAGAGTACACCTATGCATTGTCAGCAATGGTAAGGCACCAATTAAAATGTTATGGCAGCAGATTGTTCACTGGGGTGATTTCCCTGAAGTACATTTTCACTTTTAAAGCTCTAAACATTCGTGCCATACTGTAATTAAGTCAATATAACTCATAATATTGAAATGTTGTTATTAAGGGAAAAATCCTTCTCTGTGTACTCACATGAGTGGATCCATTGACCTCACTGGCCCTGCTCACATGAGCCGGAGTGACTTGAGGTTTCAGGGATTTGATAAGAGAGTAAAGAGCCTTTTGCTCTAGATTGATGGATTAAATCCAGCCTAGGTCATTATCATCTGGAGGCTGTGGGGTGTCTGTAGAAGATTAATTCATACTTTGTTCAGTTTCCAGTGGGCAAGTTCACAAGAAACATCACCATGATCACTGCTCACTAGCAATTTAACAAATTCAGGAGAGAAGCCACAATTTAAATCAGCCTCTGAGTCTAGACTGTTCTCTGAAAGTGATTCCTGTACATAGAGTTCAAGCATATTGCAAGACACTTTGTAGAAGTGTACACGGCCACTCCCTTTTCATTATAACTCTTAGTTTCTAGGTTGACAGGGCCCTAAAAGTATATTATTTTCTTAGTGTTATCATGAGCCCTAGCAGTGTGAACATGTGACTGCCCCCTGCTCTGAGTACATCCAGTCTGGGCAGGGCTGACGAGAGACTACACGTGGTCCTGCGGGAGCTGTCTCTGAGCTGCCGGAAGCGGCGGGAGCTTCAGTCAGTAGGAGTACAGCTGAGGGCTGCCTCCCCCAGCCAGCTCTTCAGCACCTCCGGCCACAAGGCATGCACCTTTAGGAGGTTTCAGCTGTGATTTTAAGGGCCTAGAGCTCCAGCCACTGCAGCCCCAGAGCAGCTGTCCCTGTCCATGGCCCTGAGTTTGGGATTGTGTCTTTAAGGAAACAAGATTTCATCTCCATTAATACCCAGATCCACTCGGGTGATGTATTGTGGAAAGTGGCAGGGTGAGTCAGTCAAATAAGAGACTTGTACAATCTTGGCTGTAGTGAGCCTTTGATGCTACATGTACGCACACAGAATCCCTGCATGTTTCAAACACACAGGTTGCTCAATTTGACCGTCTTTGGATTACAAGACTGTGTCATAACTCTTGAGTCACGGCACCCACGCTGACATGCAAAAAAATGGCACTCCCAGCAGAACATACTGCACAAGGCTGAACACTGCATATATAATATATTCTTGTTGGGGGATGGCTGAAGTGACCAACAGAAATCGGAAAATGCATTGTAACTGTTGCTGCAGGAATAAAATCCTCTCCAATAAGTGGAATGTCCCCTGTGTATTTTGAGAACATGGGAAGAGCCAGTGCCGGTGTGAAAGCCATTTGAAAGATTCAGCTGTACAACTCCTCTCTAGTACAGGGGTGGGGAACCCCAAGACTCACGGTCCCACCCCCCAACATTCCAGAGCCTGTGCTGGTGCTCCAGCATCCCACTGCAATACTGGAGCACCCAAAATCTCTCGGCTCTGGTGTGCAAGGGAAATATGGGGAGTATCTTTTTGCCTTCCCAAGCAGGGGCCAGTCAGGGAGGGTGTGGATTTTTTCTCCCTTCTCACTTGTGTGTGGCCCCCGACTGGCGTACCCATGGGGAAAAATGGATGCTGAGCAACCATTGGTAGCCAAGCTCTCCCCTGCCTTCCTCCCTCCCCCCATCTCCCCATGCTTCTCACCCACTGATGTCACTGCTGATGAACTCCCAACTTCCCCCTCTGCCCCAGTGCTTCCGGAACAGCTGGTTTGCTGGGGACAGGGCACACTTCTGGAAGGAGGTGGGGAAGTGGCAGGGCAGGAAGAGGTGGAGCAGAGGCTTGGGGGAAGGGTTGGGATAGAGTGGAAAGAGATGGGAGTTTGCAGGGGGGATTGGAGAAGAGGTGGGGCTCTACCAAGCTCTTCTTCAGAGTTGTTGAGCTGGAAAGTGTCTCTCTTTTGCCAGTAGAAGTTGGCCCAGTGAAAGATATTACCTCACCCACCTTGTGTCTCTTGTATCCTGAAGCCTAGTGGGATACATTAATAATGTAAACAATAATAAAAATAGAGAATAACTACCATACTGTATAAAAAAAGGATAAATTTAGACCCAAATCTTGTACCTCTCTACTTAGATACAGGCTGGACAATAGCAGAATCCAAGTGATTCCTTTATGATGGGTGGGAGAGGAGGCAACCTACAGTGATCAACAGTCCTGCCACAATCTCCCACCCTACCCCCCATACAAAATCCCTTCTCAAAGCCTGTAGGCTGGTGCTTTGAACACCTGAGAGGTTGTGGATCTTTCTTCATAGCTGTTAATCTTCAGGGTTATCAGTTGTTGGCTGTTAAACTTTAATTACTCTCTTAGGGTGCGTCTGCACTGCCCCCTTAGCTCAAAATAAACTGTGCAATTTGAGCTATGCAAGTTGCATAGCTTACTTCGAGTTAATTTCGAGTAACGCCAAATTTCGAAATAGCATTTTATTTTGAAACGTCCCTTACTCCTCGTGGAATGAGGTTTACAGGGATGTTTGAATAGCGAGCTTGTTATATTTTGAAATAACAGGCTTGTTTAAAAGAAGAAGAATAGCTATTTCTGGATACCGGAAGTGTCCCAAAATAGCTCCACAGTTTAGACGTACCCTTGCTGAAATCTGTATTAAGCACTTTGCTATTATGTGATGTGTGAGGTTGGTATTTCAGGTAAAACTTAAGCTCCATGTATGTCAAGAGACACTGCTTTGTGAATTTTTAGTGGAACATGTGAAAGTGCTGAAGATCCATGTGCAAGCACTACAGCTGGACTTAAGGGAGGCCCAGCAGTGAGAGCTCTTAACTGAAGGTTTAAAACCCCTTCATTTAAGCATTTTCTAGCAATTGTGTTGGTAGCACTGTAGCTGTCAGACAGCACTTTCGTGTCATTACCTTCCAAGAAGAATGATCATAGTAACACACTAAAAGACAATGCCTTGCAACTGATGCAGCACTGTTTGGAAGCATTATTGTTGCCTGTTGTGTTTAGCAAATGATTTCTAGTCACAGCATTTTTCTTTGGCTTGCTTTAGAATTTAAAAAGCAAATGCTGTGGATTACTGTGACCGATGGTATAGACTCAGATTTTTATAATAGATAGATAGATAGATAATTGTTTTTAAAGTTATAAAATAAATAGCTACTTGAATACCTGTGGCAATGGATGGCACTGAGCTCTCTCTTCAGGGAGGTTGCTGTATTTCCTTTGAACAGGCAAACTGACTTGGAAGCAGTCTTTCCAGTTGCTTTAGAGGGCAGCCAGTTTTAATGCATAAGCATTCATATTGTTTTGGGTTGTAAATAAATTTCTCTTAAATTAATTAAGCTGGCTTAGTTCATTCTAAGCACTGTGTATTAAGATGTATAAATTGTGTTCCCCTCAGAGTATAAACACTTAACTTTCTCTGTAGCTGCCTCCAACTCCTCTGTGGGTACGTTTGCTGTGAAGATGCAGATGTAATCTCTCGCTCAGGTAGACAAATCTATGCTACCCCCTCACTGCCCCAAGTACATTCCTCTCTCAAATTCTGTGTAGGTCCTGAGGTCACCTAGCTGCTTTTTCTGCCCGTGGAACAGCATCTGCTTTTCTTATTTTAGTGTGCTAACTCAGTCTGAACTAGTGCAGGTGTGTTTACCCAAGCTGCAAATTACACCTCAAGCTCTCTGTAGGCAATCCTAAATTTTCACAATTCAGTGGTGCTTTATCAAAGTATTGCCAAGTTGAGGTTTTATCATAAATCTCACAAGTCTAGTGCTTTTTCTCTTACGTAAAGGAAAAACTAGGTTCTAGCCCCAGCAGTGGAGGACAAAAAAGTGTGAAACTATCACCTCCAAACATTCAATCCCCAGATTGAAATCATAATCCACAAATTATTCTATAGTCTCATCATTTCTGGAGGCTTGAGGTCGACAGTTGTTGTGACAACTATGCAGATGTAACAGAGTAAAAAAGACAAATATCCATCTCCTCCTGTTTGCCTGTAAGTTAGATTGTTTGTATCATCAGGAGCAAAAACCATTTGCCATTATTTGCCAATCCCTTCCACAGAAGGTGGAAAGGTGAAATTTTTTCCTGCAAAGTAAGTTAATGTACTATCTATGCAGGAAGGTGTTAGTGGCTGCCATTAGAGGCAGACTTAGTTAAAGTCAGTAGGGAGGTTTGCCAAATGGTTTAACAAAAAATACCAAACCTCACTCCTAGAGCTTCATTGGTGAATGTTTCATGAATTTTATTTGGATCACAATTGGGAGCTTTTCTTCCTGATATTAAGAATAATATCGTTTACTCATTTTTTAAACATTTTTGGTTGATATCTTGGATTCTGGAGCACATTTCTGTAGCAATAGATGGATTCTGTGGTAATTTCTAATCATGGAAACAGGGAGTACACAAGGCTTTGGATATAAACAAAAACAACAAAATCCCCAATGTGATATTGATGCAGTTCTGTGACCAAATCTGGAGCAAAAATCTTTTCCAAAAGATGATTTTTATGTAGTGGTGGGATTTCAACTGCTGTAACTAACTCTGTCAAGAATCAGAGCCAAAGGGAGAAAGTAAGAGAGGGCTCTCTGTTACTGTCCTGCTGAGCAAGAGGAAGATTTCTCCTGTTAAGTGTCACCATAGCTCTGCTCTCATCTGAATAAGTTCATTTTCCAGAAGCCTGGAAAGCTTTATAATGTGTATGTGTATTTTAGATATATTATATAAAATAATAATTATAAAACACATCCACAACATCCACACACACATCCTACAGTTGAGCAATGGAAGAGATTGCACACTTTGCCCAAGAATTCATGTTAGAGATGCTCTCATAGTGCCCGCCTTCACAAGCACTTCTGGGTTGCATGAGCTTGATATTTAAAAACACTTGCAGGTGTGCATACAGATTTAAGCTTTACTCATCTCAGATTTCTACCTTCCTGGCAAATTAATTTACTAGTAGGGTCTACAAGTGCAAGGTGATTCTTAATGTGTGGAAGACACTTGCAAAGACAAGGTGTTCAGTCTTGTGTTCTGTGGCTTTTGCATACTTAATCTCTATTTGCTTGGTGGGAAGGGGAAAAGAGCGAAGATAAAACACGTTTACTTTCCATCATGCCCAAGGTTGTTACAGGAAGTGCAGAGTACTCCTTAGTATGCATTGTCAGCATAAATTAAAATGTTATGGCAGCAGATTGTTCACTGGGGTGATTTTCCTAGCATCCCCCCATCCCAGTGCACTCCCCCTTCCCCTGAGGCAGGCATCCCCAGCGTCCAGAGCCTCCACCCCAATCAAATCTCTCCCTGCAGAGCCAGGCACGGAGGAACAATCTGACTTTTAAAGCGGCTGCTTCTGCCACCCAGCCTGGCTCGCAGTGTGTAGAGGGAGGCGTCACGTGGGCCAGAGCAGTGCATGCTCCGCTCCTAGCCCAGCCCATCACAGTTCCCCCCTAGAGTAGCACCCAGCACGTGCCCCTTTCTGCCCCCCTTTGCCACTGTGCCACGCTCCTCGCTCCTCTGCCCCCGCCAGAAGTGGCAGGGGGAAATTGTCGCCGCTAGGCTTCTGTCCCAGGGGAACGGGAAATATCAGACATTACACATGTCTGGTATTTCCTGTCTTTTTTTACTGGACGGAACCTGCAAATACCGGACTGTCCGGGTAAAAACCGGACACCTGGCAACCCTATCAGTAGGTGAATTAAGCTCTTATTGGCTAAATGAAGGAACAGTTAAATTCCCTTTAAGGAGTAATAACTGAAACAATAGAAGCCACCTCCGAAGCCTCTGGACACTATGACAACATTTGAGCTGAGGCTAAGGCATATAGACTGAGTGGTTTCCTGATTGCAAATGGAGAAACTCAGGCAGCTGTGTGTGTCCATCTGTGGCAGAGGCAGAAAAAGTGAGCAGAAAATCGTGGGGGAGGGGGAGAGGATGGAGGGAGATAGCCAAAGGCAGGAGAATCAGTAGCAAGGATGGACATGGGAGGAAGACAAGAATAGGAACTTCTTTTGGGAACAGTACATCCTGGAAAGGCGCATTGGGTTTCTGGATAAAGAAATTGCTTCCTGTTGCTTGTTTCTACTATGTTCAGGGAAATGAATGGGTTTGCACAAAAGAATATACCTAACTTTTATTATCAGTTTCTCCTCTCAACAGAAAAATCTTGGCAAGGCCCTTAAATATATGCTAACCAAGATGCAAGGCTAACCAAGATGCAACAATACAAGTACCTCAAAGCTAATTCAGAACTAGACTACTGGTCAGATCATCAGCTGAGATTTAGGGGAGATATTCTGATACACACTTGCTATGGATCTGTCCCAAGCGTAGAATCACAGAACTGGAAGGAACATAGAAAGGTCATCAAGTCCAGCCCCATGCACTCGTAGCAGGACCAAGCACCATCTACCTCATCCCTGACAGATGTTTGTCTAACCTAGTCTTAAAAATCTACAGTGATGGAAATCCCACAATCTCGCCCAGGCAATTTATTCTGGTGCTTAACCACGCTGACAGTTAGGAATTTTTTCCTGATGTCCAAATTAAACCTTTCTTGCTACAGTTTAAGTCCATTGCTTCTTGTCCTATCCTCAGAGGCCAAGGAGAGAAATTTTCTCCCTCCTCCTTGTAGCACTCTTTTAGGTACTTGAAAGCTGTTATGTCCCATCTCACTCTTCTTTTTAATTCTTTTAATCTGTCCTCATAGGTCATGTTAATCATTTTTGTTGCTCTTCTCTGGACGTCTCCAGTTTGTTCACATCTTTCCTGAAATGTGGTGCCCAGAACTGGATGCAATACTCCAGTTGAGTAGTCAACATGGAGTAGAGCAAAAGACTTACTTCTTGTGTACAACACTCCTTTAGTACATCCCAAAATTGTGTTTGCTTTTTCTGCAACAGTTTCACACTGGAGACTCATATTCAACGTGTGATCCATTATGACCCCTAGGTCGCTTTCCGTAGTACTTCGTCCTAGGTAGTTATTTCACATTTTGTACATTTGCAACTGATTATTCCTCTCTAAGTGGAGTACTTTGCACTTGTCCTTGTTGAATTTCTTCCTGTTTATCTCAGACCATTTTCCAGTTTGTCTAGATCATTTTGAATTATAATCCTATCCTCCAAAGCACTTGCAACCCCTCCCAGCTTGGTATCATCCACAAATTTATAAGTGCACTCTTTATGCTATTATCTAAATAATTGATGAAGATACTGAACAGAACTGGACCCAGAACTCATTATGTCCTTCCAGCATGACTGTGAACCATTGATAACGATTCTCTAAAGGTTATCTAAGCAATTATGCGCTCACTTTATAGTAGCCCCATCTAGGTTGTTGTCATGGCTCCTTCCCCACTCTGGCATGATTAATGTAGAAGTGGGGGCCAGCAAGTACCCCAAAACCTTATCTACCAGGCTTTGGTATAAAACATCCCCCCAAAATCTTAAAACCCTAGATTTTGGGAATAAAACTTCCACTGCCACCACCCAAGTATTGATGTGAAAAATCAGGGGAGAGATTACTTGGGAAATCTGAGCCCCAAAGTACCAAGCAGGACATCACCATTACCCAATACCAGGTTAATAAAAAGAAAAGAGAAAACTTTTATCACCACAATATTCCTGTTGCAAGCATAATAAGTAGATGGAAAAGTAACAAATAATATACTCATGGAGAAACTCCATGGGCCTAGAACTTAGTTATAACGAAAAGCCAGACATCTTTAAAAAAGTGCCCAGACATCAGATCCCATACCCAAAACATAAAACAATAAAATCTAACGGATTTATCTAAACATTACTCTACTTACAGAAAATGAAGAAAAAGTCTTTTTCTTGGACGGAGACATAGTATCTGTCCCCCTCAATAGCTGGAGAGAACTGCCCAGAGACAAAGGAGAAGGAAAACCCCAAAATTCCTTTGTTCCAATTTGAAATTCCTACCTACCTGTATTCCTATTGGCCACTCCACCTGGCTAGGTAAGGGACATAGTTAACCCCTTAGTCCCCAGGCTGCTGGCTAACCCCTCATGATCATGACAGTTGTATATTCCTAGTTTGTTAATTAGAAGGTTGTGTGAGACTGTGTAAATGCCTCATTAAAGTCAGATATACATCATCTACCACTGCCTCTTATCCACAAAGCTTTCTTTGACAGGATAACAAGCCATCAGGTTGATTTGACACAATCTTAAAGAGATGGAGGCTAATTTGGGAGTCTATAAATAATACAGTCAGTTTCTCTATCATGAAGATTGTAATGAATACAAACAAACAATGTGTGCTAATCCTCTTCTGCATTACTCTTGTTAATTTGTTTTCGGCGCGCCTGCTGGTGAAAGTGTCCTTATTTTGTGTGAGACTTTCAAATTAGTGCCCTAGCAGTAAAATCTTTTTTTCTTCCCATCCCCAATCCTTGGAGGAGGTGTATGCATGCTCAGTAAAAGCAGTTCAGTGTCACATTCTGGAGAAACAGTTTATTTTATCCGTCTGAACTTTCAAGCAGTGCTTTTTTTTGCGATGGCACGCACCTTTTTTGGGAGCACTCGCCACTTCCCAGCACAACCCCCAACTAGCCCTGGAATCACTCGCACTGCACCGGACATAAGCCCGCTTGGGACACGCAGCAATGTTTGACACATTTTTTGAAACCTTAGTACTGGCACCTTTTTTTTTCTTTTTTTTTTTAACAAAAAAAGCACTGCTTTTAAGTATCTGATTTCATTTGCCTATAAAGTAAACAATATCATCTTTCTTTAAAGAAAATGTCCTGTATTTTCTTTTAGAATAATAAATTACACCTAAAATTTTGTTAAAAGTTTCCTGGTTTTGCCAGTGAAATAAATGAGGAAGAGGTTTGTTTTTTTTCTGGTCTGGTGAGAGGGAACAAATACATTTTCCCAGATTTATTGGGAAATACAATATTCAGGTTTAGTAAACAAAACAAACAACACAAAGCAGCAACCACTGGTGCTGATAAAAGATTGTGTGATTATGAAATTTTGAAAACAGTTGGGTCCTGATTCTCATGTTCAGTTTGGCTCCCTTACACTGCCAAAGCAGTTACAAGAATAAAGCCCACTAAAATTTTCATTGACTCCCAGACATTTGCAAATGATAAAATACCCAAATAACTCATAATATCTTGGCTTTCTTATTAGTGCATGACCAGGGAACACTGAATGCCGGGAGGCACTAAAATGGATTAAAAAATTAAACTGATTTTCTAGAACATAAACAGAAAATCATATTGAATCTAAAACATTACAAAGAAATAGATTTAAATGTTATCCAAAAGACTTTTTTACCAGTAGGACCCAAGTTCTGAGTTTCTGTATTTCTTTTGTTGCATTTGATGAAGTTCCTAACACCTGTTGCAGACCTAACACCTGTGGCAGAGCAGATTCAGTTTTACCGTGGAGGGTCATTGTAGGTGAAAAAATGAAAAACTTTAAACTCAGGTCTTGATAGGTAAGAAAAGAAAGGCCCGATATTCCATTTTATAAAACATTTATTGGGAGGTGTAAGCTGTAGCATTTATAGATTTAGGATTGGATCCAAATTTTGTCCAAAGAAGTGAGTTTTTGGAATTCTATACTTTGGATTGTTCTCTTAGAGCTAAAGAGCATTCAAACGTCTTCATACTTCAGAAGTATTCCTATGCTGAGTTATGGTTTGGATATATTTACAGTTGTCAGTCTCTCTAATGTGGGGGATTCAATTAATTTATTATATTCTATGATGAAAACCAATTTAATTTTACTACTGCAGCAAAGCTACATGCATTAGAGTAATAATGGTGATGGAAAGGTTCCTTTTAGAGTGTTTTCCTGATTTTGAGGTCACATAGTAAGAAACATGTAATAATTAAGAGGTAATAATAAATAAAAATTACTTGTATAAAATTGGCTTTGCATTAAAATATTTTTCTTTTACATTAATTCCATAATGTAAACTTGTTATGCATGAGCTTCAAGCAAAATGTTAGCACTTGGTATTGCTTTTCTGAGGAGAACAGCGCACTCAGGCTGTTTCTATGATATTGTTCCATAGTTCAGACTGCAGGGGTGTTAATAGCAGTGTGCTTCCACCTCCCTCAGGTGTACACTACAGGAATGAACTACAAAAGTTCCTAGTTCTCATTAATACAGTTCTGTTTGAAGAAGGTTCTATAATACCAACTAGGAACCTTTTTGTTCATGCCCATGATGCCCACACAGAGAAGTTACGACACAGCATTTTGCTCACACCACTATAATCTAAACTGCAGGGCAGTGTAGACAAGCCTTCACTGTACTGTAATCACACTGGATTTATTGGAGCACCATCTTGTTTATCAACACACAGAATGTCAGTTCCTCCTCCAAATTAACCTTTGGTGATGACATTTTTGCACAATATAAAGTCAAGGGTTCTGGGAGCGGGATTGGTTGGCTGGCTTGTTTAGTATTAATTAAAGAACAGAGTAAATGATAGTGCAGAAGGAAAATCACTTGGAATAATCCATCAGTCATATTCTATTAAACAGCTGCTTATAAATGCCTGTGATTTCAACATGTAACCTGTAACACCCATTTAATAAACATTTAGTTAGCAAATTCATTTGAACCCTTTATGAAGCATGTCATCTATAACTTAATTCACAGGTGGGATAGAAGAGTGTAAGAGCATAAGTGCGTCATTTATATGAATAAATAAAGGTGGGTCTACCTGTGTTTCCATTATAGCCTTGTTTGGGAAGATGTATAAAATAGCTGTAGAAGATTGCTTAAGGAGAATGTTTACCATTGAATGACTCAGACTAGTATTCATTTTCTGTCTAACCCAGTTTTTTAAATTAAAATTTCATTATTCAGAAATTTGTATAAAAGTTAAAAGATGACTGACTACTTTAAGATGTCTTTGTTCTGTAAAGTGAAAATTTAATTTGTGTTAAAAATGAAAATTGGGGACACAACTGTCCATAATACTGTCTAGTGGCATTTGTATTTTGCTCGTGTTTCCAAGGTAAAAATCCAGTGATGGGGAGATAACCTTCCCTTTCCTAGTTATGCCAAATTGTTGCCTTTGCAGGTAAAATGGAATCTTAGGTATGTAATATGGTAGCCGATAAACAGGAGCTTATTGGTTAACGTTATTGGTTACACTCATCCCACCCCCCTCCTCCTTCCTGTGACTCTGCAAATATTTTTTTTTAACGGGCTGGCTGATAGGCTGGCTCAATCCCAGCCTTACCACTGTGGCTCTGAATTATTAGTGGATTGGGGAGCCAGCACGGAGGCAGGCTGCCTCAGTCCAGACTCGTGCCGGGTCCCAGCATAAACCCCGGTGTCTTGCCAGGACTGAGCCAGTCTGCCTGAGCGCTGTCTCCCCAGTCCCTTAATAATGGTGCAGAGCTGCAGCGGGGTTGGTGCGAGCCAGGACTAAGTGCTTTCACTGCTAACTCTTATAGATTAATTGTGTAGTTGGCAACTACACGATTAACGAATTACATGCTGCTTAACATTCCTACTTTTAGGAGGGATTTGAAGTTTAGACTGACATGTTGAGTTCTTAGTTCTGGTTGGCTGCTGTCCCTGTTACACCAAGTATCAGCTCTAGTTAGCAGCGGTGGATATAGGGCATGTGAGCGAGGTGGCTGCCCCAAGCCCTGCGCTTTAATAGGCCCCGTGCCAGCGCCGGTGTTTTAAAACTCTCATCCGCCCTGCTTAGAGCAGGGTCGGCAGCCTGGGGCCCGTGAGGGAGCCCGACGAGGCGCTTTGGAAGCTCGAGCCCCGCCCCCACCGCAGCAGGCAGCCCGCGTAGGCGCAGCAGCAGCCAGAGCAAACCCCGCGCTGGTTGGGTCCGGCTGCATGGCAGCAACAGCCCCAGCCCCATGCAGAACGGAACAGCGCGGCGGGACCCTTTGTGGTTTAGGAGTTGCGAGCCGGTAGGGGAGGGTCCCTCATGGCTGCTTCCGCCCCCCCACTCCTCCGCACAAGCCCATGGCAGCTGCAGGAACCCACCAATCACCGCTCCCCTCAGGCTTTTAATCCCCCAGCACATGGCCAGGCAGCTCCTGTGGGAGAAACCGCCGAGCAACGCTTTTAGGTAAGTGTCTGGCCCCCCAGCCACTCCCACTCCGATATCTTCACCCACATAACCCTCCTCCCAGACCCTGCACCCCAATCCCCTCCCTGGGGCACAGTCCAAACCCCTGGCCAGATCCGCTCCAGGCCTGCTGGTCCCCAGCCCACTTGGGTGGTCCCCAGCTGATTTTTCTGTAGGGTCAGTGTCCCCTAATCCAAGAGAGGTTTCCCATCCCTGCCACAAATACAGGAGGCCCCTGCTTTATAATAGCCCGATTTATGACCCTCTCCCCCCCTCACCCTCCACCACCACCATTATGACCTTTTTCTGAAGTGGGGAAGGGGCCAAAATCCCCCGACTTACGTCCTTGGCCTATTGTAAATGCAGGCTCGAGTTACGACTAGGCTTGCCAGGTGTCTGGTCTTGGCCCTGACACTCCAGTATTTGTGGCTTCTGTCTGGTAAAAAAACAAAAAAAAAACAAAAAAAAACAAAATACCGGACCAGTAAAATGTCTGGTATTTTCAGTTTTTCTCAGCTGAAAAGCCACTTGGGACATTCTTCCCCTGCCATGTCTGGTGGGAATGGGGAGTGTGAGATTTAAAGGTGCCATGATTATTTTTTTTGGGGGGGGGGGAGGGCGCTTTTTTTGCTCAACATTTGGACATCCCTCCCCTTTTTATTAATGCAGAATTTTGTTTAAAAATGAATTACAATATAATTAGAATAAAAATTATCCAACTAAATTAAGTTTCTATCAGATTTACCCAATTCACATTTAATATGAAAAATAGCCTTCAATTTGTGCATTTGATGCCTTTTTTCTATTTTTTTTCTCCAAAGGGGGGCCCAGAGAAATTGTGCTGCCCTGGGTCCCGCAAAACTCTCACCCGCCCCTGCTAGTTAGCACAATGGTTGTCAGTCTCTGCTGGGAGGCCATGCATTAAATGAACACAGAAACTTGAAGTAGTCTCTCCAGTTCTTGTTTCAGAATAAAGTAGATACTCCTTCTCCTGGTTGTTATAGTTCTGCCTATGTCTCATTGCTCCCCATCTGAAGTCTAGCGCTCTGCTCACATTTCTCACCTTGCTTCCCTCCTGTTCTTGCTTTTGGGCCCTTTTTAACACTGTTTCCTATCACTGAAAAAGCATGTTCCTCCTGTTCCTTTACCATCTTCCCTGGTTTCTTTAAGTTTATCCTCAAAAATCCATTTCTTGCACCTTGACTTCCATCTTTGCCTTTCCTCAGAACAGCAGTCATCTTCTCTCTTTTGCCCTGCCTTAATGTTTTTGTAACATACATCAGAATTTGTGATTTTTTTTATTTAATTTATTTAATTTTATTTATTTATTTGCTTTGTAGAATGTGAGTTGTGGTTTTATTTTGTCCCTGAGCCTTCCTTTCCCTGACCCCTTTCTTTGTCTTTCTTCAAGTTCTATGTTTTTCTGAGTTAAAGGTCTATTTGTTATATATGCGCTTAAATGGTGCCAGGACAGGGACCTATGTCTTTTTCAATCCCAGTAAAGCACCATGAAATATTAGGAAATTTCACCAATCTTGTGGTTGCTGTTATAATGTTTCTGTCATTTGAAAAGTGTTGGTGGGTATTAATAAGATAAAAGAAACCTAAATATGTGTAACAACACGTTAGATAGAAAGATGCCACAGTAAAATATTTTTCTATCTGAAACATTTGATTTTATAAATTTCTGCATTTAGCAAGGGTTTTCACTGGGCTGAGAGAGAATTTTTTTTTAATGCATAAATAAGAATTTGAGAGCTACTATAATTGCATGTTTTGTTTCTTGGAAATCCACACTTGGTTAGTAGCTTAGCTGAGTGTTCACTTACTTCTGTGTTCATGCGTGAGCCCTTAGGAGAATATTTGTACTGTAGTTTCTTGAAAAGAAAAAGTATAAATTTGATTGAAATCCCATTTTTAACCATTTCCCTCCTGCACCTCCTTGTCTAGCTCCTGCATTTTATTTTTGCTGCAGAGTGTTGTCATTTACCCTGTGTCAGTCTTGACTGTAACATGCAAGAGTAATGGAGCAGAAAGTCTGTACTATTTATTGTAATGGCTAAAATGATGGAACTTGGGATGCAGTTTGAAACTTAAAATGGATCCGTTGGGAATCTGAGTCATTGGAAAGTCAGTGAGCTGGTTAATCCTCCCAAACAAACACTTGCTGAGGTGGTAGCCACTGGAATTGTTCTTCTTGATTTGTTTGTTTTGATCAGTGACCCATGACTAGCAACTGGTTGGCAGTTCCCATTAAACACCTGTGTGTTCCTTTGCTGTCACTGAAACAATGTTTTGCTTGGCATAATCTTCTCTGGAGCCTCTGTGCAGGTTGGAACATGACTTGTGGTAAAGGAACCGAGATAGAGTAATTGGTGTCATCCTAAATTACGACTCTGGATGTCTTTGATGTGCTGAGTTCCCAAACAATCTTTTGAATATGACTTTCTATCATCAGAGAGAAGAGATTAGAAATTGTACCATGTGTTCAGTTTAAGCAAGGTGAAATCATTGGGAAGAGAAAGTTCTGGAATGTATAGTTCCTGTCCTATTTGCCATATTGCTAGTCATTGAGGGCAGAGTTGTCAGTGGAATTATATATAATTTCAAATCATGAAATTAGCAACATCCGCATTTTTAATCCTATCTCCTTACATCTCTAAACTTCTACAGCAACTCCATGTATTTCCCTCTGAACAATAGTTGCCTCATATCTGAGTGAAATTAACCAATCCTGTAAGCAGGAAGACAGTCTGAACCATAAGTCCCTGTATCAAAGGCATGGTATAAGGCAGAACCTGTTCACAGAATCCGACTAGAACAGAGCCAATATTGCAGAAATAAACATTCATAAGAAATGCAGTCACAAAGTACTCACACAAGCACATCCTGATATTAAGTGGTACCAACACACCCCATTATCAAGGATGATACAAAAACACTCTGCAAGGATAACAGGAATATGCTGATTCCTCTTAAAAGACTAGCCAGATTGACAGCACATAATAAAGATGTTTTAATCTAACCAACAAGGTGATGGGTGATAACTCGCCATGTTGCAGCAGTAACTATGGCAAAGAAGCTGTACTAACCTTTTTGTATCGGGGTGTAAAGCTGTATCTCAGAGGGTATGTCTACACTACAAAGTTAATTCGAACTAATGGATGTTAGTTCGAATTAACTTTGATAGGCGCTACGCTAGTGCTCCGCTAGTTCAAACTTAATTCGAACTAGTGGAGTGCTTAGTTCGAACTAGGTAAACCTCATTCTACGAGGACTAAGCCTAGTTCGAACTTACTAGTTCGAATTAAGGACTGTGTAGCCCCTTAATTCGAACTAGTGGGAGGCTAGCCCTCCCCAGCTTTCCCTGGTGGCCACTCTGGCCAACACCAGGGAAACTCTATTGCCCCCCTCCCGGCCCCGGACCCCTTAAAGGGGCATGGGCTGGCTACGATGCCCGTGCCAGGTGCAAGCCTGCCAGCACCCAGCTAGCAGACCCTGCACCTGGCACGGCTCGAGCCAGCCGCCCGATGCCCCCCAGCCCTCCCCCTCTTCCCGGGCCCAGGCTGGCGGCTCCCGGGAGCTTGCCCTGAACCGCAAGAGGTGGGCACCCGCCTGGTCTAGTGCGGACATTGTGAACCTCGTCCACGACCTCTGCACTAGGCACAGGAAAGTGGCCGTCTAGGGCAGGAGAGCTGCCAGCCTGGCCACCCAGGAGCAGGTGTGCATGAAAATCAAGGTGGTCCACTGAGACCCCCGACCCTGAGCCCTGAGCTTAGAATGGCCGTACTGGGTCAGACCAAAGGTCCATCTAGCACAGTAGCCTGTCTGCTGACAGCGGCCAACCCTAGGGACCCTGGAGGGGATGGACCGAAGACAGTGACCAAGCCATTTGTCTCGTGTCATCCCTCTCCAGCCTTCCACAAACTTTGGGCAGAGACACCACTCCTACCCCCTGGCTAATACCACTCCATGGACCCAACCTCCATGAATTGATCTCACTTCTCTTTAAACTCTGTTCTAGTTGTAGCCTTCACAGCCTCCTGCAGCAAGGAGTTCCACAGGTTGACTCTTTGCTTTGTGAAGAACAACTTTCTGTTATTAGTTTGAAGCCTGCTACCCATTCCTTTCCTTTGGTGTCCTCTAGTCCTTCTATTATGGGAACTAATGAAGAACTTTTCTTGATGCACCCTCTCCACCTCACTCATACTTTTATAGACCTCTATCCTATCCCCCCTCAGTCTCCTCTTTTCTAAACTGAAAAGTCCCAGTCTCTTTAGCCTCTCTTCATATGGGACCTGTTCCAAACCTCTGATAATTTTAGTTGCCCTCCCCTCTCCCACCCTCTCTCTTCCCCTCTCCCACCTCCTTTTCCCAGTCTCCCCGAGTTTTGTTCAATAAAGAGAGATCCTATTTTTGACCACATGTTTTCTTTATTTTGTACATCAGGAAGGGGGGCTAGGGAAGGGTAAGTGGAAGGAGGTGAGGGAGGAATGGGGTACGAGCCCCCGATGGGGAGGACTGGGCTGGCTCTGCGGGCTTCTGGGGGTGGAAGCTCTCCTGCAGCCCCCCAATTGTCCCGTATCCCCAGATGGCAGCCTTCGGCAAGTGCAGCCGGTCTGATGGCCGAGTGCTGTGATGTGCCTGCCCACAGTGGGCACTCGGCACTCCAAAACAGGACTGCTTTGCAAGCGGGGCACCCCTGAGAACTGTCTGTCCGGGGTGGGGGTCGGGTCCCTTTAAGCACAGCCCTCGGCTAGCCTGAGGCAGCAGCTCCACGCTCTAAGTCTTCATCTGATGCCCTGCCGGCACTGCTTCCGGCCATCCTTAACCCCGGTTCAGGGTCCACTTAATGTGGACATGCTAGTTCGAATTAGCAAAATGCTAATTCGAACTAGTTTTTTTACTATGGATGCGTTAGTTCAAATTAGCTTAGTTCGAATTAACTAATTTGAACTAAGTTAGTTAGAATTAGCGCTGTAGTGTAGACATACCCAGAGGGAGTATCTTTGGCCTCTGAGGATGAAAAAGGCCTGCATTCATTGAACTGGTCCATTATTATGGTCTAGTAGAGTCTGTATGATACTGGTACCCTGCTTGGTTGACAGTTAATCTGACTGGGTGTCATCCCTTAATAGATCTTGTGGTTGTTGGGCAGTTGGCTTGAGGTCAGTCATGCCAGCTGTCTGTGCAGGCTTGCAACAGCACACAGAGGGAACTCACACACACGTGCACACACCTGCACACAGCCAATTGTCTATCAACATCTAACCACAATTCATAGAATTATTTCTCTGTTTGTTGCTTCTAGCTCTCAGCCTTTCTTTTCTCTGGTGTGTCCGGACTTGTAATTCCCAGTGAATGCAGTTCCACTTGTGATAGCTGTGGTGTAGACAAGGCTCAGAAGGGACACAAGCTCTTCTGTCCTCAGGGTTTGAGGATATGATAAAAAATGTATGAACTTTATGTATGCTAATGGTTTGAATTACAGGCTCATAATCTAGTGTAGAAGCCCTTCTAGATCACTACCTCTCCAGTGACTTAGCATGTACTTCAAGGAAGCCTCTTTACATACAGAGGAGGTTCTGAACTAGACTGGTGTTATACCCTATCATTCTTCACAGGGATTTCTCTATAAATAGCTATTATTTTGATGAACATAAGGGAAGAAAAGTGTGTTTCCTGGCACATAATATACATAACAACTGAACCCTACATCAGAAAGGAAAGTCCCAGATTGATTCAAATCCTGGCTCTCTGCTTGGGAGCAGTATTTCTAATTATAACCTAGCTGGCTAACAGTGCTCTTTTTTACAGAAAAGTAGGCATATTTTTTCTGTTTTCTGTCTTCCTATGAATGAATAATGGACAAAACCCAGAGCACTTTTAACTACTTTTCTGAGATGCTGATGGTGAACATTGTGTTCTAAAGGAAACTGACAAAGTCCTACAGAAATCAATTGAAGACAACACAGCTATGCTGATTTACACAAGCTGAAGATCTGGTGGCAGAGTGATCAATAACATCTTGAAAGGCAAAATAATTAAACCTCAAGTGAAAAGCTTTCCATAAACATAAGATGCATTGTATGTTCTAAGGGAGTGTGGAAATGGTGTACAGAAAGTTGTTTACATGGGTGTTCATTTTACTTGTGCTTTTATGGATCAGTTAGAACAGAAGTAGTTCACAACAGAGTATTTCCTGAGGGCAGCGTTGCAAAGAAATGTTACGTTTCTTCTATGTGGTACTTTTAAAGGGAATTGGACCTTAATAGTTGTACCTCCACATCAAGGGGGTATGTGAAGGTGTAAGCCTTATTTTGTGGTGTTGGGCTTGAGATCTGTTTATGAATTCTCAATAGAAAAAAAAGAGTTAGTTTCATCCTCGTTCCCATTTGCTTACTTTACAAAATCTCTACAAGTGTTCAACTAGTTATGCACAACAGCCAAACTGCTGAAAGGAGACCTTCAGCTGGGTGGGTTATGCAAGTAAAGTAACTAGGGAATATCACACATGTTGTATTCTGGATGCCCCGGTAGTGAGCACAAATTTTGGAACCTGATTGCACCTTAATGTTGTCACATCTAATTGTGGCAAGTAAGAAGTTATTAGTGTATAGTAACATGCCATTAGCCTTTGTGTGATGCTTAGAATGTGAGAAGTATAGTGATTAATCCTGCAAAAAAGACACACAAATAATACAGCGAGAGCAAGAATGATACAGTGGTTTAACTGGACGAGTGACTGTCCAGAGAAGAACTTTGGGTTCAGTTCTCTGCTCCATCACAGATTCGCTGTATGCGCTTGGCCAAGTGATATTGTGTCTCCGTGGTTTCATTTCCCATCTGTAAAAGGGGATAAAAGTACTTCCATATTTTACTGAAGTGGTCTGTTTACAAATCATCGTCTCTGATATAGCAAAAATTATGTAAAAAATGGCAGTTGCTGGTACACACTGATTCTATTTTGTGTCAATTTCGGCCTTGCAAGATGGTTTTCATTATAATTGGTAGTAATAATGATGGCTTCCTGCCATGTAATGCATTGTTTGTCAATAAACAGAGTGTGAAAAAATAGGTGATAGGGATGTAAACTGTTGCTTATAAAGTTACCTGGTTAAACATTATGGAGTCTCTCCCTCCCTTCACCCTCCCTCCCCTTTTCCCCCCAGCCCATGAGCTGCTTGGGCTGGGTCCACAACACTGCGGGTGCTTCAGCCAAGCCAAACCATCAGTTAACTGGATACTAGTAAACGTCTCTCAGTACGGATGATGCTTACCAAGTAACAGGTTAACCAGTTACCCCTTTACATCCCTAGTAGGTGATGCAGGACAGCACTGAGGCATGCTGGCAGAATGCATGGAGGATTGGGCCACAAGAAATCTGATGAGGTTCAACAAGGACAAGTGCGGAGTTCTGTTCTTGGGACGGAAGAATCCCAAGAATTGTTACGGGCTGGGGACCAACCAGCTAAGTAGTAGTTCTGCAGAAAAGGACCTGGGGGGTTACAGTGGATGAGAAGCTGGATATGAGTCAACAGTGTGCCCTTGTAGCCAAGAAGGCTAGTGGCATATTAGGTTGCATTAGGAAGAGCATTTCCAGCAGATCCAGAGATGTGATTATTCCCCTTTATTCAGCTCTTGTGAGGCCACATATAGAGTACTGTGTCCAGTTCTGGGCCCCGCACTACAAAAAGGATGTGGACGCATTGGAGAGGGTCCAGCGCAGGGCAACCAAAATGATTAGGGGGCTGGAGCATATTACCTACGAGGAGAGGCTGAGGGAGTTGGGTCTATTTAGTCTGCAGAAGCGAAAAGTGAGGGGAGATTTGATAGCAACCTTCAACTTCTTGAAGAGAGGTTCCAGAGAGGCTGGAGAAAGGCTGTTCTCAGTAGTGATGGATGGCAGAACAAGGAGCAATGGTCTCAAGTTGTGGTGGGACAGGTCCAGGTTGGATATTAGGAAAACCTATTTCACTAGGAGAGTGGTGAAGCACTGGAATGGGTTACCTAGGGAAGCAGTGGAGTCTCCATCCCTAGAGATTTTTAAGTCTTGGCTTGACAAAGCCCTGGCTGGGTTGATTTAGTTGGGATTGGTCCTGCCAAGGGCAGGGGGCTGGACTTGATGACCTTCTGAGGTCTCTTCCAGCTCTATGATTCTATGATTGAGTCTATGATAATGCTTTGTTTGCTGCCTGGATACTATCTGTCCACACTGAACCTCACTTTCACTGATGTTTTTGGGTCTGATCTTGTGGCTGATGAAGTCAATAGCAAAGCATCCCCTGACTTCAGTGCAGTGGGAGAGGTCTTTTAGATAGGAGAATGAATTATTTCTAAAACAGATGCTCTCGTTCATCCGTAAGTCACGATCTTGATGCAGGAATTACTGAATGAAATTCTACGGCCTGTGTTATGCAGGAGCTCAGGCTAAATTATCATAAATGAATCCTTTTTGCTGTGAGTTCTGCGTATGCTTTGCAGCCAGATTGATAAAGCCCCCTGCACCTCTTGTGTTACGACACTTTTGCGCCATCCTGGGCTGCTGTGGGGACAGGAAAAGCAGTTTCTCAGGGCTGCGCTGCCTGAAATCTCTATAGAGTGATCCAACTCTGCCCTCCTCCTAGCATGTTTCCTGTGCCAGAACTTGTGAACTTTTATAGGCAGCTTTTTGACTACCTTCCGCTGTGCCTACACAGTGCAAATCCACCCACAGTTCAGAAGTGTGATTTTTACAGCCTCCTTACACTGCTCTTGCACTTTAAACTGGCATGGGGCTCCCCCCATGAATCTGTGTAAAGTCCATTATTCAGGGCCTTTTATAACATCCTCTATAATCCGAAGCTTTGTAGAATGTTTAAAGGTTTGCTTCAAATATGAAAGCTACAGAGAATAAACTAATATTGTAAAATATTTTGCAAAATGCCATCAATGTATGTTTATAAACTAAAACCAGCCTTTCAGAATATAAGAACATAAGAACGGCCATACTGGGTCAGACCAAAGGTCCATTTAGACCAGTATCCAGTCTGACGACAGTGGCCATTACCAGATGCCCCAGAAGGATAAAACACAAAAGGTAATCCTGACGTGATCCCTCTCCTGTTACCCATTTCCAGACAAATGAATTCATTCCACTTTGCAAAAGAAGACGCTGATTCTGCAATTGTACCCTCCAATAGCCAGACCAGAGCCTAAATAAATAAAACTGTTCATGACTGCAAAAACAATGAGGCATCAAACCCATGAAAGCTTATGCCCTAATAAATTTGTTAGTCTCTAAGGTGCCACAGGACTCTTCATTGTTTTTGCAGATACAAACTAACAGGGCTACCTACTCTGAAACTATTTTAACTTATAAAACCTTCCCAACATCTTTGAGTGTCCAGAGAGCAAAAAATCATTGTAATTACGACGGAAGACTCTTGAATCATGATGACAGAGAAATTTCTTAAGTTATTTGTCTTTGAATACTACCATGGCAGGCAGCTAGGGTGACAGAGGAGGCTAATGGAATAAATGAGAGAAGAGAATCAAGATTTTTACAGCACGGAATGCAGCTGGCTATTTCCCAAGAAGATTTTTAAAAATACAAAAAACCTCTCCACTCTCCATTTACAATTTTACAGTCATCTTGGGAAAGTAAAAAAGATCTTTTGAGAGTGGCATAAAATAAGATATAGGGCCTTCTAAATTATTAATTTTAAAGAATTATATTTGTTATAAAAAGGATTTGCCACAAATACATTCAAGTACAGGCAGTCCCCGGGTTATGTACAAGTTAGGGACTGTAGGTTTGTTCTTAAGTTGAATTTGTATGCAAGTCAGATGTGGTACATATTGTAGGGGAAACTCTAGCCAAACATTTCTCCAGAGCTCAGTTTTATTCTCCCACACCTCACTTCCCTCAGTCCTTTATTCTCAAGCTGAGGTGTCTGCTGAGAAAAGCCGCTCCGCGTCTCCCTGGTCTGCTGGGGGGGGCGCTAGCTTTGCGTCTCCCTGGTCTGCTGGGGGAAAGCAGCTAGTGCGGGGTTGCCTCACCCCGTTTGTAAGTAGGGATCCGATGTAAGTCGGATCCATGTAACCCGGGGACTGCCTGTACACACTGGTTTCCTTTGGTGGGCTGTATGCAGCTTTACACCCTGAATTGGTCAACCGTTTTGTGATGCAAGCTTTGTGACAATGGGTGGAGGAAGAAAACCTGGCTTGAATGAACTGTGTTTTGAGTAAGTATACTGCTGCTTCCTTCCTTCCTTTCTTTTTGGCCTTCAGATCATTAGGAGAGTGTAGGAAAGGTTTACAGTAATGTTCCTGCTGCCTTGCTGACTGGAAAGCTTGTTCAATGCTAATTACATTATTTTGTTTTAAATTAATTTTTGTATTTACTCTCTTCCATAGATATATTTCCCTTCTTTATCTTTAGGCTACGGACATAAAACCTATTTTTATGTAGAGATAGGAAAGAGAGTTAAGACTATACTGACTAATGTGTAAGATAATATACCGTAAGAGACAACTCTGCATTACCAAGGGATGAACAAGATGACCTACTAGGTCTTTTCAGTCATTGATTTCATTGCATGTATATCATCTAATTTGCTTGCTAGACCTTGGTGATTTCCTGGAGTACAGTAACAACTATTTGAAATCCATGGCAGAACTTTCACTAGCTTCAACAGGACTGGAATTGAGTCTAGGACAGGGATGTAAGCGAGTAGTCAACTAACCAATAAGCCTAGGCTTATCTTTAGTTGAGTCGACTGCTTGCATTTCCGGCCTCCTGCTGCTGCAAAGCAGGCCAGGCTGCCATGAACAGGGGTTGCTCTGGCAAGACGGCAGCCTGGCTCAGTCCCAACTCACATCAGATCCAGAATGTACCCCTCTGCAGCTCTGCAGTTTTAATTACTAAGAGTTGGGGGGGCAGGCAGCATGGATTTTAGTACATTTGAGCTGCAGAGGTAGTAGGTCCCGTACCCAGTGTGAGCCAGGACTAAGTGCTTCTTCCCTTATTGACACGATTAGTTGATAAAAATTATATTGACTATCCGATTAGTGAATTACCTGCCTCTTAACATCCTTAATCCAGGGTTGATAGTCATGCAATGTAAATGTTTTGTGTTCAGATGAATGAGACTCCAATAGTTAGATTTACCTCCAATGACATATAACTTCAAACTTTTCCCCAATCCCAACTGGAGTTTTACTCTTGATTTCAGTGGGAGCAGGATTAAGCCTACTGTTATCAAGAGGTACATTTTAAAGTATTGCTATAAAATCTAAAATTTGTCAATATGGGCCTGATCCACTGAAGTCAGTGGAGGGCCTTTTATTGCCCATGTTGGGGATAGACGTGTCAAGCTACAGATTGTACGTTGGTGTTCTCAGATGAAGAATTTAGCTTGACTTGCTGAGAAATTACAAGAAATTTCACTCCTGAAGTCATATTTTTGGTAAATTCACTTTATATGTAATCTCAAAATTGTCACTCAGATCCCAAATCATTTTTGTTTCCAAACTTATTGCATAACTACATCAGCATAACTGCATCCGCTTTTTTCAGGGGGATAGGTTTCTATTTTGGCTTCCAAGTGCAGTATCATTTGGAGAAGAATTTCCATGTACTAGATAGATGGAGGCAATAATTGAAAGGTACTTTTTTTTAAAAGTATCATTCTGACTTCTGCATATATTCTTGATGTGTCATCAAAATTATGATGGTTTCAGATGTCTTTGCTTAGACATTAGATTTCTAAATAACACTTTTTCCAAGAACTCTCAAATTGTTAGCATAATTTATAGGCATAGTGATTGGTGCAGTGGATTGGGAACAAGTAATCCTGGAGTCTGGTCCCAGCTCCTCCTCAGTGTATGGCAATGGGCAAACCACTTAAATTTGTGCCTCATTTCCCCATCTGTGTGTAGCCCAAGGTCCAGTGTGCTTTAGGAGCAGCCTTTGGAGCTACAGGTTGAAGCTCAGTTAACTTGCACCCCTTGGTCCGGCAACATCCATGGTCTGGCAAGACCATGGAAGTTCCAGGATCAAAGAGTCCTGGTGGAGGGCTGGCAGCTGGGTTCCCTGCATCTGGTCTGCCAGACACAATCCAGTGGGGCTGCAGGGAGCTGGGCTGCTCGGCATAGCAGGGAAGGGGATGGAGGCGGGGAAGTGAGGCTGGTGGCATGGAAGGAGCTGGCCTGGAGGCAGGTGGCTGGTCCATAGTTGGGGGAGTGGTAGCAGGGGGAGCTAGATATGACCTCCCCAGTCCAGCAAAATCCCTCGTCCGGGACTGGTCAGGTCCTGCGGGTGCTAGATAAGGGAGATCCAACCTGTACAAGTTGTGAACAGCAAATCGGGGCATGTTGGGAGAACGTCCTGGTTCATGCCAGGATGTACCCTCTGCCCCTCAACAGGGTCTCAGCATGGACTGAGCTGGAAGCACGTAGGCTGCAGGCAGAGAAGAGGCTGCTGAACTGTAATCCTGTTCTTTACAGGTAGGACCAAAAAAAGGGCATATGGAGCTCCCTGAAAGGAGATGAAGTGACACACAGGGAGAATATGGGCTTTGTTGTGGGGCTTAGTTATTGTGGGAGTTAGAACATGTTTGTAAGGGGGGTTGTGTTGTACAGTGTACCCTCTGCCCCCCAGCAGGGTCTCAGCAGGGACTGAGCTGGGAGCACATGGGCTGAAAGAAGAGAGGTGGCTGCTGAACTATAATCCTGTTCTACGTTCCTTACAGAATAAAGTCTGTTCCCGGTGGCTTGCCTGAGTACTTCTGGTCTGAGATGCACACGTGCTGACACACGACATGGAGCACACAAAGGAGCCTCAGGCTAGTCTCCCAAAGTTGTGTAAAAAGTCACAAGGCTTCACCTATGTTGAATAACCTCATACTGGGCTATTGAACAGGAGGGGCTACATGTCAATGCAATGATAATAGTTATCTACCAGCCAAATGAACTGAGAGTTTTAATTAAATGTATGATGGGGCACTTAGCTGAAAAATAATCACACATACTTTAAAAAAAAATTTTCTCACAAATATATGCTGTTGTGATTGGTTACAAAAAATCTTGAACTACAAAATCGGTATCGTATCCACAAATAACTTTCCTCAATGGTTTCAGCGAATTAATTTTATTTTAAGGTTCTGATAAGAACATAACTCCTTTGAAGCCCATATTTAACCCTATGTGTTGCAGTTCAGGGTGGGGGGGGAAGAAGTGGAATGTGTACTTCAACAATTTGCAGTACAGGCAAATTTAGATTTATTAATTAATCAAATAGTTGATGGGATTTCTGTTGACTATTAGATTAGTCTATAAGGGTGCCTCTGTCTTTGAACTGTCGCAAGAGCCCTGCCACGCTCTTGCTACAGTTCAAAAGTGGAAGCCATACAGGGAGCACGGGACCAGTGGAGCACTGGGCCCGCGCTCCCTATGACCTCTAAGCCTTTTAAATGTACAAGAGCCCCACTCTTTCAAAAGCAGAAGCTCTGCAGGGGGACTCCCCGCTAGCCCTGTGTTCCCTGTGGTCCCTCAGCCTTTGAAATGTTCAAGAGCCCCAGTAGGGAAATGTACATTTCAAAAGCAGAATCACAGCAGACTGCTTCAGTCCCCGATTGTGCTGTTTCATGCTGTGCCTCTACCTTCCCTGCCCCCTGTGGACAAAGTACTGGGGGGAATTGGCTTTTAAGCCTGTTCCCCTCAGCACAAGCTCCTGCTCTTCCCCCTTGCTGCCTCTCTCTGATAGAGGCAGCAAAAGGGGGGAAGTGACTAGTCGCATCACTAGTCGACTATCTGATAAGCTTATGCTTAACTAGTCACTTATATCCCTAGTACCGGCTATGTAAAACAGGAGGCATTTGTGAAAGAAAAGTATGGCAATCTGCCAAAACAAAGAGACTTCCATGCAGCTTAAGTTCCAACTTTGTCTCCCTTGTTTACCAAAAATCACAGCCTGTCTGGAACTCTGTACTGCACATGAAGACATTTATGAAGACATCTAGTTGCTGTATGATATAATGCAAGTAACCATACATTATCACAAGAGACAGGTGACTGAAAGAAAAAAGAAAGCTCAGGCAGTTGTCAGTTGACTTATAGGAATGTGGGGCAAATGTTGATTATCTCTTGAAGACTACTCATGTGTTTTCTTTGTTATTATTTGAACACATATCTAAGTATAAGCCTTACACAGTGGTACATATGTCTGTAATCAAGTAATTGGCTTCTATTTGAGTATTTCAGTGCTTCTTCGGAGAGCAATTCCATTGGAAATGTCACTGTTTCTTATTTGAAAGGGAGTGGGATTTTCCAATATTCTGTTCATGTCTCATTTTTCTTTCCTTATCTCGTTCCATATTTGTTTTTCTGGAGAATGCTGCCTCTTTTGGGTGTTGCATTAACCTGACATCTGTTCTGTTTTAGGAGAAACCCGATGCCAGCCCCACATCACTACAGCTGCGATCCCAGATTGAAGTAAGCACAATGACTTTAATCATCTATTTATGTTTTGGATTTTGTTTGCACCACTTGGGTGAAGCTTGTTGTTTTATCTGCACTTATGGCAATGTATCTTCCCTTACAGGAATCGCTTGGCCTCAGCAGTACCTTGTCAACACCAGAAACTGAAAGAAAGTAAGTTTGGATTTCTTGAGGGGCGCAGGGGAGCCTTAAGTGCAAATTTTTATATGAATCAGCCAATTCATGTGAAACTGACTTGATTTTACATAATTCCAGCTGAATCACCCATGGAAAACAAAACTGACACCTCTTCTCTTACTGTGTTTCTCCCTTGGTATCTCTGAGTGGACGTGTGTACGCATGTATGTAATATAAGGAGCTGTAAGAAGTATCATCAATTTCCCTGTAATCTAAAATATCCCTTTTTAAAAATAATAAGCTTTTTTGTTACTATACCTAAAAGTTCTAAAAACAAAAATAGGAATTAAACACTGAAACTACTTTCCCTTTCTTGTGAGTTCACGGTTTTGTTAATGTGTTTTTGAATACCAACAGGGTTAGTTAAGAAAACGTATAGGGTGCCTACTTTCAAATATGTGGTGCTTTAGTTATTAATAGGACACTTCACCCCCACATTTGAATGTCCAGCAAGATACTTGTTGGGCACTGTGGCTGTGTCTCCTTTAGGGTCTTAAAAAATGTGCTATCATTGCTCAAACTGGTTCAGTTGCAGCAGTGTGAGCTCTAGATGAGAGAGGCTACAGATACCGTCACTGTTTTATGTGCTGGTACTATTAGTCATGCTCAGTGCAGACTTTGGCATCATATTGTTTACAGGCCAGTGGCCCGTTTGCGGTAGAGTTTCCAAACTTGCAAACACGGGTGTTACCAATTATTGAAAAATCTCTTTTGTGTGGAAAAAGTCTCAGTATCCTCTTTGAGGGTATTTCCTTGTCTGTTTTCCTTTTCATTCAATTATAATTAAACCAAAATGCCACTTTTATGAAATCTTAAAGAACTACAGCCTGGGGGGGAGCTAAGATTTCATATAATAATAATTACTTAGTCCATCTGTAGATCTCAAAGAGCTAGATGGGAAAATGGAGGCACAGAGAGCTGGAGTAACTTCCCTTTTGCCCTGTGGAAGGCCAGCAGCAGGACTTGAGAATAGAACCCATGTCTTCTGATAACTAATGACATAACCATTTGGAGCCACTCCCTTGCAGTGTAGGTGCAAGGGAGCATAGGATACCCTGAACACAAAGGAAGCATTACAAACATAAATTTACTTGGAATGGTTTTATTCAGAAAAAATGCTTGTTTTGTTTTGTTTCCCTGAAAGAATGACGACTTCACTTCTCAGTTCAAATGACAAATGCAGAGGAGTTTGATCAAAAGAGCTGTCTTGTTGTGGTATAGATGTTTGGGCTTGGACTGGAGCCCAAGCTCTGGGATCCTCCTGTCCCTCAGGGTCCTAGAACAGTGTGTGTAGGGGTCACATGCAGCCCATCGAGGTTCTATGTGTGGCCCACCAGACATTTTGTTTACTGTTGCTCACATGCAGGGTTGACAGATTCCTTTGGTTTCCTTCCATGTAGGTTTTTTTCCTACTGATGTCACTAAAGTGACATGCACATAAACCAAAAGCACATAAAGTGAAGTGCATGCTGATTGCCCACAATAGGGGTTACCAAACTTTTTGAGACAGGGACCAGTAAATCCATTCACGAGCTTTTGGAGGACCGGTAACATTCATTTGCATATTTCCATATTCATTAAGCAAATGATGAATTTGCAAATAAATTGTTTCTGGTCCTCCCAAAGCCCCCAGTGCCAGCTGTAGCAAAGCTTTTGATACGGTCTCCCACAATATTCTTGCCAGCAAGTTAAGGGAATATTGATTGGATAAATGGACTATAAGATGGATAGAAAGCTGACTAGACCAGGGTTTCCCAAACTTTTTACGTTATTTGGAACCTGTTTTTTTAGTACTGTTTTTTGCAGCCCAAAAATATAAATGTATATTTAAAAAAATGAAAAACGAATACATTTTCAGTTTCACCCAGTTGCATCCTCTGCCCAGCCTGGGCCAGGGCTTGGGGGACCCAGTGCTGCACGGGCACTCCGGGAGGCGGGAGCAGGAGCAGATTGGGGGTAGGGTATCTGGCTAGGAGGGAGGGTACCAGGAGGGGACTTGAGTAAGGAGTTGGACCTCCCTGGTCTGGCACCCTCTGGACCTGACTGGTCCCAGATGAGGGATTTTTTTGGACCAGGGGAAGTCATTTCAGGGCTCCTAGTTGTCCGTCCGTCCTCACTAGGCTTCTTTGCACCTCCCTCCCCTGCAACCCAGCTGAGCTGCCCACCCCCACAGGTTCCGTGCACCTCCTCTAAAAACATCCCCCACAATCCAAGGGAGTGCAGCACCAGTTCCCTGCAGCCCCTCACGGCCCAGCTGAGCTGCCCTTCTGTTTCATATGCCTTCCCCCATTCACCTCAGCCCAGTTGAGCCCCGCACTGGTTCCCTGCAGGCCTCCCCCACAGCACAGCTGAGCCCCGTTTCCCTGCACCTCCCCCCAAGCCCCACAAAACTGCTGAGCCCAGCTCTGATTTCCTGCCCCTCCCTTCCCTTGAGTCTAGCCCCAGTTCCCCGCACCTCCCTCCTCCTGCAGCCAAACTGAGCTCTGAACTCTGCCCCTCTCCCCGGAGCCCAGCCCAGCTCAACCCAGCTCCCCGCATCTCTTCACTCTCGCAGCCCAGCTGATCTCCGTTTCCCTACACCTCTCCGCAGGCATACTGAGCCCAGCGCTGATTCCCTGCCCCTCCCCCCCTTGAGTCCAGTGCCCGGTTCCCGGCACCTCCCTCCTCCTGAAGCCCAGCTGAGCCCAACGCCTCGCACCTCCCCTCTCCCCCTGCAGCCCAGCCTGGCGCCCCCCTGGCACGGCACCCAGGGCAGCTCCCTCCCCCTCACCCCTGCCTCTGCCAGGAGCCCGGAACATCCAGCTGCATCCTCCACCCAGCCCGGCCCAGGCCTTGGGGGACCCGGCGCCACACGGACACTCCAGGAGCCCAAAGCACCCCGACAGCCATGCTGAGGCCCAGTATTTTTTTCCTGTGGACCAGTACCGGGCCATGTCCCATAGTTTGGGAAACGCTGGCACACAACATTGTGTGCACTCTCTGTATCCAATCAAAGCGCTGCTCTGGTTCAATCAGCACATCCCGCAAATTCTAGTTCAGTTAGAAAAATTACCCTATCCTGAGGGATTGTCTTGGTTACCATAATCTTGTGGACCACCAAGATGGAGGGTCACTGATGTGATCAGCCCACTAGCTTAGGTTGCCCATTGCTGCCCTAGAGTCTGGGCTCCAGCCCAAACCCAAACATCAACACCGTGATTAAACAGCCCCATACCCAGACCCAAGTCAGCTGGCCCATGCCAACTACCGGTTTTCGACTGTAGTACAGACATACCCTGCTGTACCACTTTTGACGGCTCAGTGACATGATGACTGTGCATCTGGCCTGAAATTTTCAATGAGACTTTTTTTTTATCAGAAAATGTTGATTTGTTGAAATTGAATTTTTTGTGGCAATGTATCCGTATCAGTTAAAGGTTTCTCAGTTCCAGGATGAAATTTCTGGTCAGACACACAACTTAAAATAGCCAACAGCTTGATGTTTATGGCACTTACCCGGGACATGGGAGATCTAGTTCAGGCTTGATTCAGAACAGAGATTTTAATCTGTTTGTTTCAAGTGATGACACTACCCACTGAACTATACAGTGAATCTGTTACACTTTCTTTGACCCAATACATTATTTACACAAAGTGGAACAGTTCCAGCAGAGGAAGTGATGGGGAAGGGGAAAAAAGAGAGACACGGATTCTTACCTAGTGCTTAGGGTACCTGTCTGGGATGTGGTAGACCCAGCTCTGCCTTATTCAGGGCCCTAACTACTGGACAATTGTGGGAGGCAAAGGGTGTCTCTCTCGTGAGATTTGCTATATATTTCAAAATATCTTGTTTTCGTTCCTGTGCAGAAATAAGATGATAATCTCAGTCTAGTTTCTATCGGACAAATAAATGTCTGCCTGTCACAAAATCCTGCCGATCACTTGGCATAAAACTAGTAACCACTTCCATTTCAGTCAAGAGATGAGAGTGCTCTGTGTGCTGGGAGATCAAATTACCTTTTCACCTCTAGAGATGGTCTCAAAAAAGGGGGTGAGAAAGCGTAAGTTTCCATTACTGCTGTCCATACTGTTCCTGCTCAATAGAAAGAGAGTGTCATAAAATGTGTTTGCTGTGGCATTAACAATGCTCATTTCATTACTTTGGGTATACTGAGGAGCCAGGGCTTGCGTGGGGAGACATAATGAGAAAAAATATTGTGGTACCAAACTAAGCAGAGAGGCATCTGAGGTTTGTGTGGTGATGTTGCTTATATAGCTGGTAATACCCGATGTGTTTCAAAACTGCTGGAAATTTGATCAATAAAAACAGGAGGCAAAATCGCATTTGTTCAAGTCTAGTTTTAACTTTCATGACCAGTTGAGTTTTTCAGATCAGTTGCTTTTATAAATAGAATCAGTTTTGCAGTTTTTATAGTGTTGTAATACTCTGTAAATAACTCAATGGAAAATGATACTTATTAAATGTTTGTATTTTTCTTCGATTTCTAGTACATTTTTTTCCTGTCAGGTTTAATTTCCACACATACAGCCTTCATGTTGCATCATTCTTGTCAGCTGGAATGTGAGGGCAATTTTGTAAAGTCTGAGCTTGCCTCCAGCATAGTGGTATGCCTTTCTATATAACTGCTGTTTTTCATTTTGAACATCACCGTCCCCAGAACAGCAATCCTGACTATGCAGACACAACTGAATTTTGTTTTTGACAAAATGTATGACCAATATAAGACCAAATAGCCAGGAAACATGTTCGTGGATCTGCTATTGTTGCTTCTTGGTGTCAGTAAAGTGTTAAGCCAGGGGTATATCATATAGTCCTTGAATGCTTAAGACAGCTAGCCAAGGAAGTTTACTGAAGCCAAGGGAATGAGGTGTGGGGAGGGGGAGGTTTGTTTACTTCATTGTAAACATTATATTTTAAACAATGGAAACCAACTTTCTGATTAGTCCCCATATTTGAGTAGTCAAGACTCTACATGATGGGCTAATGAGTTCTGTATGTTTGACAGGAAATCCAGGTCAGTCCTACTCCCCTTGAACTCAGAGTTCTGCATCCTGTGTCTCATCCTGTTTTTAGCAGATCCAGGGATGTTGAGGAGGAAAGTTATTTGTTTTCCCTCTTGGGGGATAGATCTGTGTTGCTGCGACTCTTCACTGCATTGGCCTTGTTGTGTATTTTAAATGTAGTGTATCAGAGAATCTTCCAAAAAGGATAGGAGCTAGGTGCCAAGTACAAGAACACCACATACTGGCAGAACAAGGAACAGGTCCTATGTAAGTTTTTCTTTTTAGCTAGGGGGTAGGGAAGGAGAAAACGGGGATCAATAATTGTGAGTGAATCTATCAACTGCGTCGCATTCTCATCATGTTATAAATCTTTGTGCCTTCCCCCCTCCCCCCCATGGATGTCCTTAAGTGTCCCATCATGCACAAATCATTCACTGCTTTTTGAACGATATTGTTCATCAGTATAGCACAGCTGCTAACCAAGGACATGAAGCTATGTTACATTAATGTTGTGATGCATGTTCCCATATCCGTCAGGCTGAGGCAAGATGCATTTTAAATATTCTCTGCCGATTGAACCACTAGACCTATACAGATTGCAGAAGCCAGGTAGAGGTTGACCTGTCCAGCAGAGGCTATAGGAATGCTTGTATCATGTGCATGCTGCATGATGTAACATTTCTGACGGGCTTAACATTCCAGCTTAGAGGAGGAGTATCTATGCTTTTAGCAGCTGCGTCCTTAACTCTCTTCTTCAGCTGTTCACAAATGTAAAACTCTGTTATTCCATGTGTGTCTTAATCTGAACTTCTTGCATTTGGAGTCTAGGCACTTGTGATCGGCCCTCTGGCCAGTGGGAGGAGGTTTTTATGATGTTTTGAATGTTGGGACTGTTTTCTGTGAAAGCTACTTGATTCAAAAGGCATGCAGCAAAGTTGATATCAAAGAAACCAGAGGATCAATGACAAAAGCAGCCATCTGCAGACTATGTCTTCTTTTTGGGGAACACTGTTAATTTAATCCATTCTCATAGGCTGAAGATTTGTTGACTAGGGTTGCCAGATGGTTTCAACAAAAATACCAGACACACTTGATATTACATCACTATCTACATTACATCTTATTTAGAAAATACATTTATATTTTCTCAATTTGTTTCCTGAACTGAAAGCTCGAATACTGGACTGTCCGGTTCAAAACTGGACATCTGGCAATCTTATTGTTGACCTACATATGTAGGGTTTTAAACACAGTTTCCATTATTTGGTATAAACTCAAATTCATCTTGGGTAGTAATCCTCCAGATCAGTGTGGTGCTGATGTGGTTCTTTATACAAAATAACACATAAGACCTCAATTCTGGTTCCGCTGGTATTTTTAATCCAGTGGTCATTGGCAGTGATCTTTAGCTCCAACTCTCCTAATGCTCTTCTACTGTAGCATACAGACTCCATGCCAAGTGCCCAAAGCAAGAAAGTCATTAAATCAGTTCTCTTGGTTGCATTACTATTGTGCGGCTTAATTTGCTCACGCTAGTTTCTGGCAGCCTGTCACAGTTCCTGACTAACTGTGGCAGATGACTGTGAGCTTATCTATGATGAAACAGGGGAGTTACAGTGTTGGGGATGTGAAACAGGAAGAGGACAAAAACTGAGAACAACAAAAACCAAACCAACTCAGGACCCCAAAGTTGCACTTAAAGACAGAATAAATTCCCACTGTGTAAGCTAAAAATGTCAAGGAAAATATTGTGGGGAAGGGGAGAAAGAAAAGCTTTATCTCCCCAATTTTTGAAGTACTTAAACATTTCTCTATATGTGGTGGTTGCAAGAATAAAAAAGAGTCAGTGTATGCATGTACGGCCCTATATTAACTTTTTTGAGGCCAGATCAGCAGAAGGCAAACTATTTGTGCTGCCTGTCAATAGCCTCCCAAAGAGAGAGAGGGCAGGAAATTCAAACAATAAATAACACCCACAATAAGAGCAAAAGGCCTGCCAAACACAGTGTGTTACACATGATAAGTGTGATCTCTGTGTCTCTGGGCAGCAGGAAGATTTCAATCCTGGTAATTTTGCATAGGGAGGTTTTTCTAAAGAGCCCTAAACTTGTGACAGCCAGTCAGAGTAGTATGCAACAACCAACATGCTTTGTGTGTAGAGAGACATGATATTTCTTAAATTGGGCCCAGCTTACTGCTCTGGAAGTATTTTAGAATGGATGATTATCTGCCGGCTTGCATGGATCCCTCTGTGCGTACTCTTGCCACTTGCTAAACATCATATCCATAGCCATTGGCCATACTCACACAGCACTAGCAGAACCAACATGACAAGTTCCACATTGGCTCTGGTGGGGGAGGAAGGACAACAAAAATAACAGCTCAGTGTTTGTTTCCACTGAGAAAGTTTTGACCTGCTTAAAGAGCCATTGCTATGGAAACCTAATGAGAAGATAATTGAATGGAACCTCTTTGCTTCCATCTCTTTCTCACACTGATGCCAGGAAGGTCAGAACCTTGCAGCCTTGCTTTCCCTTCAGGTCCATGCAAATTTGACAAAATACTAAAGGCCCATTTTCCTCCTCTATGCCAGCCCCCTTAGATAAATTATCTTGTATTCAGTTGGTAACAGTTATACAGATGTCGGCTTTCACCCTGATTATGTGACTGGGCCCTGTACAATGCATACAGATAACCAAGTGGCCTTCCAAAGGAGCATGCAGAGGCTTTTGTGTTGATTTATTCAGCAATCCAAATGTGAATATTTTTAGATCCAAAATCCCATCCCAAATCATCCACTCCAAAAGGGTTGTAAATAGTTATTGACAAGAGTGAAGAGGGCCAGTATCAATTTACTGAAGATTATAATGGTCTTGGTTTCAGTTTTTTGACTGCATTAGATACCTATGGACTTTATGTCCTGTAAAGAGCTGTGGTCATGTTTTAAAGCATACCTGCATTGATAACACTTAAAGGCAAAATAAAAGCCAGTCTGAATCACTTCATTCTCTGCTCCTCTGTTATGGTTTGTTTTGAGAATGATGGGCTCTTGAAAACCAACAATACAGTCATAAAAGCAGCACATGGTGTCATTTGTTTCCTTTTTCAATTCTGTTATGGTCCAGCTCAGGGCTATTTCACATCTCAGGGCACATATGGACTGTGTGTCTTGTAAAATCAGCCACTATGTATGCAAGGTAAGCATTGGTGTTTTCCTATCTCAGAACCGAATATGCTCACAATTAATAGGGAAAGTTGTACCTATCAACTTTGAGAGCTGTAGCCAAAAGCCCATGTTGTTAATGGATACTTTTGTTCAATAACATATATATGCAGTGATCTCTGTCCTCAGGAGGTGTCTTGGCAACACCATCTCTAGGTGTGTGTGGAATGTGCAAACAGGTGTGTGTGGAATGTGCAAACAGGTGGGTGCTATAGCAATTAGCATTACCATTTGTTAAGGATTAATCATGAGTTAAGTCCTGGTGGCAGTTTTGGTGTGGCTGGTGTTGCCACAGTGTGTATAAAATTGTGTGTACCTAAGACGCCAACTGCATTGGATCACATAATTTCTGTAAAATGGGTATGTAGCAAACATGGTCATTGGATCCAAAGAGTTACCTTCATTTTTAACCTGTTTGGAGCCCGTTTTTTTATTTCTTGTTTTCACATCTCAAGCTCACAAGATGTTAAAAATAGGCCTAGGAATGGTTTTGAAATTGAGATACACAGATAAAGTTCTGAAATTCTGACACTTCTAAACTCCTGTGTAGTATTAGAATATACTTCTAGAAGAATGGCTCTGTGTAAGCTCAAAAGCTTCTCTCTCTCACCAGCAGAAGCTAGTCCAATAAAAGGTATTACCTCACCCACCTTGTCTGTCCTCCTTTTGTGGAATATACATGGCAACATTTCCTTGTCTGAAGCTGGATCCATAGATTTCTCATGTATATGCAGTGACAGAATACATTTCATGTAGAAGCCTACTAATGAAGCTGTACATCAGAGCACAACAAAACTGAAGGCCTTCCCAGTAGAGTAATGGCATTTGGCTGCATTTCAGACATGCAGTGCTGAAACTTCTGCCAAGTGTCACTGCATCATTAACTTTCAGTACTAGTTATCAGTCTATGAATGGAAGAACACAAATCACTTTCAGCGCATGTTCACAGAGAAGCTGCAGATTTAACACAGTAAAGAAGTGTAATTTGCAAATCAAATCAAACATAAGCCCACTGTGAAGGCCCATGGAATTTTTCACCATACATGTTGAAAGGGAAACACTTGATTGATGTTGTAATATTTTTGGTTTAAAAAAAAAATCAGAGTTGTGTGGGAGAACTTACAGGTATGTGCTTTGTCTTATGAACACTCTCCTTGGTTTTGTCAGCTTTTCCATCTTGTAAGACAAGCTGTTGGTATTTTCACGGTCAGTCCAGAGATGAAAGAAAGACCTCACAATTACAGAATGCATGAAATGATTATTGGAGAAGTTTGTCTTTCCACCTACGAATTATCTCTTTACTTTCTCTGTTGCCAGGAATTTGCATCTGAGGTCAATAGTCAGTATCTTTAAAAATAAAACAGAGTTACAATTAGATCGTGGTCTGCTTTGCTGTGGTCCTCTCCTCCTCTGCCACTGTAGCTAGCTCTGGCACATCAAAAGATGGCTGCTGCTGTGCAAGGCTTTGGTAGTTGATATGAAATGATTTGGTGGCTTCAGGCCAAATCCTAGTGAACAGATGCCCACAATTCCACCATGACACCGGGTACTTACTGCATCCTGGTTGGCAGCTTTGGCAGTCAAGAGAAGGATTAAAATGGGAGTGAAGGCTAAACAACCTCCTCACCACAAAGAAAGGTGTCTCTGCTCCACTGTGACATCTTCTGCCTTGAGCCAGTGAGGAGAAGCTTTCACTGTTTGGCCTACACTGCTCCTGTTCTGATAATAAATAAGGCTTTGTTTTCCAGGGATGTCAGTTTGGCACTTTCCATAAGCACCGAATTAGTTAAAAAATGATTTGCTGGATGCTGAAGTCCACGTAAGGGCACAAAAAGGTAATAGGGTTAGCTCTTTCCTCATAGAGTCCAAGTTCTCTTATTGCACTGATACAAAGGTCTGCATGCTTTTTGGGGGATGGAGGAATGAGCAAATAATACCATTTAAGAAATGCCACTGCCATCATTATGTTAGAAATCCTGGCCCCATTGAAGTCCCAGAAATATTTGTCAGTGTCTTTGGTGAGGTTAGCATTTCACTCCAAGGCTATGTCTAGACTACATCCCTCTTTCGAAAGAGGGATGGATGTAAATTAGACAGATCAAAATTGCAAATGAAGCCGGGATTTGAATATTCCGCACTTCATTTGCATAATGGTGGCCGCCTGTTCTTTCGAAAACAAGTATTTCAAAAGTGAAACCGCTGTCTAGACGTGGTTCTTTCGGGAGAAAAAAAACCCATTTTTGAAAGATCCTGTACTCAAAAAATGAGGCTTACAGCATCTTTCGAAAAAGATTTTTTTTCTGAAAGAACCACATCTAGACAGCGGTTTCACTTTTGAAATACTTGTTTTCGAAAAAATAAGCGGCCACCATTATGCAAATGAAGCGTGGAAAATTCAGATCCCGGCTTCATTTGCAATTTTGATCTAATTTACATCTCTTTCGAAAGAGGGATGTAGTCTAGACATGACCCAAGTCTATAGGAACTGAGAACTGTCTTCCCGTGCCTGTTGTTTGAACTCTTTCATGAGAAAGCAGTATTTGACTGCAAGTGCTGTGAACCACCTAGATTATTAATTTTCTCCCTACTTGCTTTTCCATCCACGAATAAATTTCAGCAGCAAGGAAATAAGCAAATGCCCCTTCCACCTGGTGCAGTCCAAATCTGGAATGTTGTTACATCAGCTGGTTTGCCATTTGTGCAGGATTACACTTCTGATCAAACTGAAGTAGAAAAAAAGATGGCATTTCACAGCTCTGCTGTGCCAGCTTCTCTTAGCTTAGATGAATTACTGAATCAAAACTAAACTTCATAGTGTCTCATTTTCTCTTTAATGATCTCTTTTCAAACTGATAAACATGATTTTAAGGCTTGCAAAATGCTGTCCTGTAATTGCTTGGATTGTTTAACATTGTGAATTGGTATGAAGCAAAAAGTTTTCCTTTTAAAGGTTTTCTGAATTGACCAAAAACTCTGTGGTGCCCTCTGCTGGGAGTCTAAGACAATGCAGAAGAACATGGGTGAATTAATACAAAAAGGTTCATGAAATACAGTAGAACTTCAGAGTTACAAACACTAGAGTTTCTAACCTGCCAGACAAGCCAGTCAACCACACACCTAATTTGGAAACTGCATTATCAGACAGCAGCAGAGACGTACACGCAAACACATACACACATGCAAATGCAGTACGGTATTAAATGTAACCTGCTAAAAAGAAAGGAGGGATTTAAAAAAAAAAAGGTGAGGAACCTTTTGCTGTCGTTTTCATAGAAACTAAGATGATTAATAGCAAAATTTTTTCTTCTGAATAGTGACGTTTCAAAGCTGTATTAAGTCAATGTTAAGTTGTAAACTTTGAAGAAACAACCATACTGTTTTGTTCAGCGTTAGGAACGACCTCCATTCCCGGAGGTGCTTAGTTTAGAGTATGCCATATCCTGTATACAAGACTTGAATGATAAGACTGGGGTTGGTTGTTGTTTTGTAGATTGAAATATGCATGCTGTTATTTGCAGAGGTACAACATAGGCGTTGTTTTATCAGGCATTATTGTCCAATAAAATGCAATAGAGAATTTTGCAGACAGTATCACACTAATCATAGCCTGCACTAAGCATGTGATCCAAAGGCCATTGAAACCAATAGAAATGTTTTCATTGACATAAATTTTCATCTGAAGATTTCAAAGAACTTTGCAATGTTCAATAACGATTATTCATGGGCTTAAAAACTGAGCAAATAAGATTTATTTAATGTGTTGCCTGATACTCTTCCAGAGCATAGGCTAAAAAATAAGCCCTAAGGGCTGGATTATGAGTGAGGAAGTAGTAGTAAAGCACATGATCGGAGACAAGCAAGTGATGATCAGCGCTGCTGCACACATCCTGTATGAGCTGAGATGACACACTTTTCTGGGCCTTGGTTTCCCATCTGTAAAGCCAGGGAAATGATCATTCCCCCTCTTGCAACGGTGTGGTGAGGGTTTAATTAATGAATAGTTGTGCTCGTAAAATGAAAGGCACTACTAGGGCCAACTTTAAGCATGCACAGCACACGCGGCTACATAGAGCACCTGAAAATCTGGAGCACCATTGGGAGAGCAGGTAAGACTGGGATGACGCCTGCTCGCCTAGAGTGTGCAGCAGGCTCCTTAGGCTGGGGCCATAATCACAGAGCCAAATGCACAGGCACAGCACGTTCTGTGTGAGGGAGAAAGAACGTGGAGGAGTGTCTGAGGGGAACTGTGACTCTCCACTGCGTGAGGCAGGCCAGGCAGCTTAGTATGCTTTGCTGCCTCATCTTGTTTCAGGATTTTCAGAGGGGAACTGAGTTAATGAGGTCAAACTACTGTGATCGGAGCTCACTGGCTATTTGTAAATGGCTACATTTAGAAGAAAAAGAAGGGAAATAAATATGTGACGCATTGGCTTGAAATCACAATTTACTGTAACCAGACAGTCCCCATGAGATAGAAGAACTCTGCAATAGTGAGTCCATTTCTCTTTTCTGTTCTAGGCTTTCCCTTCATAAATCAAGCTCTGAAGAAAGCTCTGTAGGTCAGTATGTTTCATTTCATTTGATGTCTCACTCTATTTACTTTTTTTAAATCTCTTTAAATTTTGTATATGTTGGGTGCAATTACCAAAAGTGCTGAGTACCCATGGTCCAAAATTTGTGGAAGCTGTTGTGTGTGGGGGGGGGGGGAGACGGTGGTAGGGGAGAGGTTATGCCCTAAAAATGAGGGGCAGCATCTACAAGTGGCAGACAGAGCCAGTCTAGCTAATACTGTTCTTTTCTAAATACCCATCTTGCGACTTTCCCCCCCAAGTTGCAGATCCTAGGATGTTAGATCATTGGCAGTTTTTCCATTTACCTTTTTTGAGCCTCCCACACAAACTATCTTTTATATCATTTGGCATAATTTACCAGTCTCTTTCCTTAATTTTTGAGTAACTTTGTGTTGTTGTTAAATGGTGTATTTTTAACTCAAACGTTATTTTTCAGACTGCCCTCTCGCAATTCGCTCATGTAACGAACTCTCTTGTACTAAGTTATCTAGACCTATAAAATCCTGAGATTTTTGCTGAGGGCATTTGGTTTTTATTCCCTTGAAGGCTACACTCACTCGATTTAAACTGAGAAAACTAAAAAACAAATAAATGGCAGGAGCCATATGTGTAGTTAATGTTCTCATAGTATTTCTCATGAAGATCAGCAAAGGGAATATGTAATAAAATAACATTCCTTATCTGATTTGGGGTTTCATCTAAATAATTGTGCCTCAGCTTAAAAGAATTTAAAAAATGCTATAAAAATACAGCCAGGCTTGATGTGAACAGTTAAACAAATGCCAATATGTACACAACAAGGTCTATGTTTTATAATTAAAAAATGCTTCTTGGTAACATATCTCAATCTTCCACCATCAGTCTTGCTCCCAAAGAATGTACATTTCTTTTAGATGGCTAGATTAGCTCAATTCTTGTACCGAGCAAATTCAGAGAAAGAGCAAATTTGGGAAATTTTTCTTGGTGAGGTTACAAGTTGAAGTTTTCAAAGAGGAAAATCTAATTTTCATATTAATGTTCCTTTCTTGTAATTTATTCTTAAGGGAGAGCAGACTGGAAAAAGAAGAATAAGTATTTTTGGCAGAATTTCCGAAAGAACCAGAAAGGAATAATGAGACAGGCTTCGAAAGGTAAAGTCTTTAAGAACACAATGATGCACTGCACTAAAAATGACTTTCAGTAACTCCTTGAAGTCCAAGAAATAAGTATCACAAAACAAAAACTAGAACAATATTATAGTAAATGGACTTCAGGATGTAAATGAGTAGCTGAGTATACAATTAACCGATAAGCCTAGGCTTATCGGTTAATCTTCTCGCCTACTTGTATTTCCCTACTCCTTTTGCTGCCTCTTTATCAGAGGCAATAAGGGGGGTGGAGCAGGAGTTGGTGCTGGGGGGACAGCCTCTCTCCACAGTGAGGCTGGGACCTGCTTGGGCAGAGGCTGGGACCCCGTGCGGATGGGGGTTCCTGCCAGACCAGCCTCTGTCCGCGGCCAGCCCGTGCTGCCATGGACAGAGGCTGCTTCGTGGCAGCCTCCCCTCCCACAGCAGCCTCTGTCTGTGGGGAGCTCAGACACACACACCCCTCCCCATGGAGAGGGGCTGCTGCTACCCTGCACTGCTGCCTTCTTTGCAGTTTTTAAACTGTTTTTTAAACTGGCTCCCCTCGTGGATCAACCTCCAGCTGGCACGGAGGCAGCAGCTGGGATGAAAGGGGGCTCCTCGGGAGTGGGGCTGAAGTGCACTGACTGCCAGCCGCACCTCCAGGGATTATAGAATAGTCAACCGATAAGAATTCTTGTGGATACTCAACTATTCTATTACCCGATATCTAACATCCCTAAATGGACCAATATGGATCATCCTCTCAGATCTAAGGGGGGGATGTTGCAGTTCACAAGTGTGGAGGTTCAGAATGTTTCTACCACTGAAAAGAGATTTTCCATTGAAGCTGAATTGAATAAAGCTGTACATTTAAGATGGGTTGTATCTGGCATGTAAATAGGGGAGCTAAAGATACTTTGTATGTATTGGCTACATTTGCTATGGTTTATTCTTATGGCTAGTGTGTTTGTTTATGGAATAGTTAGCAAGAGGTTCCACCCTGGTTTGGCTCTGTAGTGCCTTCTCCGGTTAGGTTTAAGGCTGAGCTCAGCGTGGAGTTGCACAGGGCCAGTCTGCAAGTTTAGGAGGGACGAAAGATATCTGCCTGCAAAAAACACAGAAGATGAACCTACCCGTTAGGTTATCAGGGCTGCTTTCCAAGTTCTGCTGCAAGTGGATGCTGAGCATAGTTCTCCACTAGCTTAAAGAGTCACTCAGGTGCAGTGAGGCTGTCATGCAAATGTGGGAGTGGGAAGATGCCTGCAAACATACTCTCTCCTGTTGGATTGCTGTATTGCAAACAGAAGCCTCCCCAGACTGCTGAGGAGGCAGTATGAGTGTGGCAAAAGTATGTTAAAGATAGCAGGACTCTGTTTTAGGATGTAAAAAAATACCTTCAGAAGCAAGTTATCAAGGCAGGTTGCTACATTAGCAGCTCCTTTGCTGCTCTGGTCACTTTCAAATGTAGTCCCAGTCAGTGGTGTGTGTATACACATGCACATGATGATTTTGACCACATCTGCTTGCTTTCTTACCAAACTCTGCTCATTTCAACACATAAAGTAGATCGTTTACTGTAGGCGAGGGCACCTATCTCCATCACTCTGAAAGAGTAGAGATGCCTTCTTTCTTGTATTTTCCAGTGGAACGAAAGTGGCAGCCTGCAGGTACTATGTTACACTGCATCCTCTCTGCGTGGTGCAGGATCAGTCACAAGGTTGGAAAATAAGGGGTTTTCCCTACACTGATCAAATTGTGGTATACATGACCATCCGCACTTATGACCAAAGCGGTCGTAAATTCGGATCCGAGTTACAAACGGCAATCCGCTCTTACGAACAGCGCGGTCGCCATGTAATCCTATGTGATCTGAGTTACGAACACTTCGAGTTACGGACCAAGTGTTGTTCCATAACTTGTTCGTAACTCGGGGACCGGCTGTATAGGAAGGGTCCATCCAGCCTAGTCTGACCAAACTGGGTTCTGGGACAGAAGCAGCCTCACCAAAGTGTGTGTCCAAACACTTGCCTTTCAGTGCTGAATTCTTGTGGAGATGTGTTTCATCTCTTCCTTTTCTCTTTAGGAGAGGATGTTGGTTATGTGGCAAGTGAGATCACAATGAGCGATGAAGAACGGATCCAGCTGATGATGATGGTCAAAGAGAAGATGATCACCATTGAGGAAGCACTGGCAAGGGTATGTGATGCAAACAGTTGTCCATGATTCCTTCTGTCCCAACGTCCTATGGAGCTTGAGGCTCTGTATCCTGTCACTTGTTGAGCCTAACATGGTGTTTTTCTGAATAGTGCAACATTGTGCAAAGAGCAAAGTGGTGACCCACAGCTTCACTGTGGTATGTGATAGCGTCGCCACTTTACCATAAAGTCATGGGCTGATTCCACAGCAAAGGTTGAGGTTACGCTTTCAAACTAAACCACAGTTTTCCAAGACTTTTTAACTTTGTTCAAGAAACACATATCCTCTGTACCTGTTTTTGGTACAACATTTCTTGTACTTTCAAGCCCAGCATACCCATAGTCCTGAATGAGGAACAGGTGCCTGAGCCACATTTGGAAAAGAATTAGGCTGAAGTATCAGTTACAATACTGAATGCCACATATGCATAGCTTGCTCCATTTCACTAACTTTGGAAAAATACCCCAGGCTGGAACATGCCCCATTCTGAGACATTCAGAGGTTTGCGTTTATGATTGTGCCCATTAAGAGGAGGAATAGTTTAGACTCAGAAGTCTTACTGAACATCATAAGGCAATGCCATAACCTCTATAACTTTGATGCATATGGTGAAAGCTAATCATAAGACAGCAAGTAATTGAGTTGTCATTGATTTCTAACCTCCATTCACTATCCTTCCTCATTGTGTTGTGTCTAATTTAGGCCTGGTCTACACCTAAAACTTCCATACTGCCTATCTGCAGAAAAACATCTTCCCTCACTGTGGCAAGTGTACACCCTATAGCAGCATAGCTGCAGCTGTGCTCCTGTAGTTCTTGTACGGTGAATACCCCAGGAGACTGTGATTTCCTTGTGCAAGGGATCTCTTGTATTTGCCTGTGGGAGACGCTGTGCATTCATTGTAAGGTATACATAATGTAATGTAGACTCTGCAGTGTTTTATGAAATAATAAAATGAATACTTTTATCATATAATAAATGGAAACAGCATAGATATATCCAGGCATCTTGAAATTAGTATGTTCTAATTAGCACTCACGTGAAGTTAGAATATTTCAAAAGCATTCAGGCTCTTTGAGCTGCAGGAGCTTGATTCCTTGTTGGAAGATAGGATGCAGCCTTTCAGGGCATGTTTCTGAAAAACCTTTTCATGTTGAAGTTCCTTCTTCGGAGTGCTGACCAAGCCCAAATTAGTTAATTCTTAATTACCACGTTCAGGCTCGCAGAGTAAATACGCGTCTTACATCTTGCTTCAGTTGACTCCTTACAAATAAGTATAAGATTTCATTTGATGTTCCCACAGTAGGATGACTTTCTGTATTGCATGTTGTCTGTGTCAGGTGTTACAGTTTTTATCTGTCCTTGCTAGGACAGGTTGGGTAAACTTTTTGGCCTGAAGGTTACATCAGGGTATGGTAATTGTATGCAAGTCCATGAATTTTCATTAAATTGGGTCTGGGGTGCGAAAAGAGGTGAGGGCTCTGGCTTGGAGGGTGCAGGCTCTGTGATCAAGCTGGGCAGAAGGTTTGGGGGACAGGAGGTGACTCAGGGCTGGGACTGAGGGATTTGGAGGAGTGGAGGGAGCTCTGGGCTGGGGCAGCGGATTGAAGTGCAAGTTTGTGGGTGGGGTGAGGGATCTGCTAGGGTGTGGCTGGGGAAGAAGGATTTGGGTGCTTAAGGGGGCTAGGGTTGAGGGATTCAGAAGGCAAGACAATGATCAGGGCTAGGGGAGGAGATTGGGATGAGGCAGGGCTCAAGAGAGCAGGTTGCGCTGATCTCCTCAAGCAACTCCCAGAAGCAGTAGCATGTCCCCCTTCCAGTCGGCCAGGTGGAAGTTTGCGCTGCCTGTGTGCTGGAGGTACCCCTGTAGCTCCCACAGGCTGCAGTTCCCAGCCGATCAGAGTTGTGGGGATGTTGCATGGGGCCAGGCCGTTGCTATGGGAGCCACACAGAGCCGTGGCATGCACTGACTAGGGCAAGCCCTAGGTTCTGCTCCCCAGAGGAAGTGCTAAGGCTGGATATGGCCCACCCCTGTGCTAGAATGTGCGTAAACATCAACTATTATGCTGCTGCTCATCGCTATGCATACATTTTGATGCAGGTGTATAATTCCCAGTTCAAGAAGACATACCTACACTAGCTCTGCTCCAGACAGCCCATAAAGTTTAATGAAAATCTCCTCAGCAATTTTTGGGGACTTGCCTCTAAAATAAAGACAGATGCGGGTTTTTTCCCCCACAAAATGCACTGCCTGACATGAGCTTTTCTTTGCAATTTTTAAGACATAAAAGCACAAGAAGTGGAATATAGATTATTAATATAGCATTAATGCTGACATTTGCTTAAGAGCCAAGAAACTCCGTGTTGAGTTTGCCACAGCAATAAAGTCCCTTTGCGCAAACGCATGATCAGACGACATGCATGCTGCAGCACCAACTATTAGGTACGTGCAATTTGGGTTATGGATGAATGTGGAATTAAGCAAAAAATGACGCTCATTTACATTACAGGTAGTCCCCGAGTTACGCGGATCCGACTTACGGATCCATACTTACGAACGGGGATTTTCTAGCCCCAGAAGACGCGGGCGGCGGGACCACCCAGACGCGCCGAGGTCCTGCCGCCCGCGTCCTCCGGGGCGAGAAAAGCTGCTCCGCGTCTCCCTGGTCTGCTGGCGGGGGGAGAGGCCAGCAGACCAGGGAGACACGGAGCAAAGCCGCGGAGGACCCGGGCGGCGGCACCGCGGTGCGTCTCGGTCCCGCCGCCCGCGTCTCCATGGTCTGTTAGTGCGCCCCCATCCCCAGCAGACCAGGCTTTTCTAGCAGACGCCTGTGGTAGAGCAGCTGGGGTGCTGCTGGGTTGGGCCAGTAACGCCGAGGAGCGGCGTTACTGGACCAACCCAGCAGCACCCCATCTGCTCTGCCCCAGGCGTCCCCAAGTCAGCCACTGCTGAAACTGCACTGGGGAAGCCTGCTATAACCACAGATGCAAAAGCTGCTGACCTCCCTACACTGCTCAGTGATCAAAATCCCCCACAACACACCTTTCAAAATCCATGGGTCTTGTGCATGCCTGAGGTGCATATCATCCAATGCACTGATTGCCTTCACCTGGCATTACAAAAACTTCCCAAAAAGAGCTGCACTGAATGTCTGTGGGTGGCATGTGGGATATGTACCCATGGTGCATCATGTTGTCCACTGCCACAAGTACTCCTGGAGAGCACATGCACTGCCAACACAATCATGTGCTGGTAATGTATGAACTGCAGTAGCTGTATATTGATGTAACTTAGATCAGCATATCTTGGTAGAGTAGACATTGCCTGAGACACTCTGGTTACCTTCCCCAGAGTTTGAAGAGAGCTCTTTAAATCTCTAAAGCTTTTCTCTTTCTCCAACAGAAGTTGGTCTAATAAAAGATATTACTCAAGTCACCTTGTGCACTGTATGTTGTTTGGTGAATAATATGTCCCATTTGCTAATATGTCTGATGTCAGATAATTAAAAAATTGTTCAGATTGCTACTGTAACCTTAACACTAACAATTTTTTTTCTCTGCAATTCATTCTTTGCCCTTTCATTGTTTTTTATGTGTAGTAATAAACTATAATAAGCAGTCTACTTGTGGTTTCATTGCTTCCCTCTAGTGGCCCAAATTATTAGCAATAAAATATACCTGAGTGATTTTATCTGGTTTTCCTTAGTAAATTTAAATCTTGATAGAAAACCCTTTGAAGTCAATAAGTCTATCCACTGATGTGAGTGGGCTTTAATCAGGATTATAAACTGGGAACTGAGAATCTTTGAATACCTAATTTTCAAACCAGGATTTTGATGGCTACATGTTTATATACATTCATTGTGCATACAAATGGTTACTGAAATTTGAAATTTCCAAATTTGCTAGGGGAACATTCTCATGTTTCCAGATCACTTCCTCCTTTTGGTTTTTTGTGCCATTTCATCAACTTTTTTTTCCATTTTAATGTAATTCAAGGTTAAAAAGAGAAATGCACTGGAGAAGTTCTGTTTTTCCCATCTTTACAACAGTATGGACAGAAACTGAAAGTGGCTATACATTTCTGGTCAATGAGTTTATGCAGATCTGATCATTTAGCATACATTGACTAACATTTCTTTGTTCCTTCATTTCAGTTGAAGGAATATGAGGCCCAGCACAGGCAGTCAGGCGTTATAGACTCTACAGATTGGCCTGACGGCTCATGTCCCACTTTTGAAGGATCTTCCAATTGTAATGTGAGTACTTGTCCCTATGATATATCACTACCCTAATGCTACAGAAACATATCCCACCTCACCAGAATGATTTATCCAGTGCGATCTTTTTGTGTCACGGGAGATAGTACTGTTGTCTTTTAACCATTAGGCGATGCTGTATTGATTGAAAATCCTCGAAGTCCAAAGTCTTAAGCAAGAATTCAAAATAACTTTCTAAACATCTTTTTTTTTTTTAAATCCAGCTCTTCATCGCTTATTGCTCATAACAAAAAAATACACTAGGCAAAATACCCACTTGATCTATAGAAAAGTTGTTTAGAACTGTTTTAGGCAATGGGGCTTCTTTATTAAGCTAAGATCAACCTCCTTGACGGGTGTAAACCAGCTAAGTTCATAGAGCTTACTGATTTACAATAACTAAGCCCACCGTTTCCCATTTAAACTGCTTGAACCATCCATTTGCTAACTCCAAGCCCAGAATGCTGCCAAACCCATGAGCACTAAAACAGTTTTCTTGTTTTGTTTTTTACATCTGAGCGATATAAATAATGACTTTCCTTGTTTGTGTGGGCATCAGATCTAGTGTCACACAATATTGAGTTAATTAATATTTGGAAGGAAGAAATCATCATTTTTGTAGAGTTGTCTGTTTCCATCTGTTTATCTACTTTAAAGTTCACAGATAAATCTTATGCCCAAACACATTTGGCTGTTCTGTTCAGACTCTCTGTATTCCACATAATTAAATCATAGACCCCTGAGACCGTTTTTTTTTTTTTTAAACCATGAATGGAATCTTTTAGTAAACGCAGTGGGAGGTTGGCTTCTCATTGCTAGTTGCTCAGAGAAACATTATTTCTTCTTATTTGGAGATTAAAAAGGGGGAATTAAACAAAAATGGGAAAGCTATTTAAATGGAAATTAAAAGATACAGTCCAAAAGTGAAATGCCTGCAAGCAGCATGGAAATTGTTTAAAAGGGTTCAGATTAAGTATATAACCCAAATAACAAAATATAGTAAAAGGACCAAAAGTGCCATGACGGCTCAACAACAAAACAAAGTAAAAGAAGTGGTTAGAGGCAAAAGAGCATCCAGTTGGAAATTAAATCCTACTGAGAAAAATAGGAGTGTGAACTCTAGGAAGTCAGGTGTAAAAGTATAATTAGGCAGGCAAGCAAAAAAAACCCAAAACAAAAAAGAACAACCAAAAAAACCCTCAAAACAACAACTAGCAAAAGACTCAAAAACAAACCAAAAACCATTAAGTACATCAGAAGCTAAACAGTAATTGGACAATTGAGGTGTTAAAGGTACACTCAAGAGAAGACAACGCCAGTGCCAAGAGACCATATTAATTCTTCACTGCAGAACATCTGAGGGAGATTCCCACACCTGAACCATTCTTTTTAGGTGATAAATTTGAGGAACTGAGGTGTCATTAAGAGAAGATTTGAGAACAAATTAATAAATGATGTAGTATATAAGTCACTAGAACCAGATGGTATTCACCCAAAAGTTCTAAAGGAAATCAAATATGAAATTGCAGAACTGCTAATTGTGGAACCCATCAACTTCTTTGCTATAGAACTATACAATAGCTAATGTGACATCAGTTTATATAAAAAAAAATGGCTCCAGAGTTGATCCTGATATTAACAGGTTGATAAGCCTAATTTTAGTACCAAGAAAATTAGCTAAAACTATAGTAAAGGACAGAATTAATAGACACACAGAGGAATACATTTTGTGGGGATTCATCTACATAGCTCTGTAAAGGGAAATCATGCCTCACCAATCTATTAGAGTTCTCTGAGGGTGTCAAGAAACATGTGGACAAGGAGGATCCAGTGTTCACAGTGTACTTTGTCAAAGGTTTTTTTGGAAATCTCAGAGTCCCTCACAAAAAGCTCTTAAGCAAAGTAAACAACCATGGTATAAGAAGGGAAGGTAATCTTATGGATCAATAATTGGTTATGACAAAAAAAGCAAGGATAGGACTAAATGATCAGTTTTCAGAATGGAGAGAGGAAAATAGTGATGTCCTACAGGAGTCTCTGGAATCAGATAAAACCTTTGCAGATTATACATAAATTACTCAACATATTCCGTTCTAATCAAGTTATGAAGAGTAACAAACTGATCTCAATAAACTCGATGACTGCATCACAAAATGGCAGATGAAATTCATTGTTAATAAATGCAAAGTAATACACACTGAAAAACATAATTCCAAGTATCCAAACAAAATCATGGGATCTATTAGCAGTTACCACTCAAGAAAGAGATCTTAGAGTCTTGTGGATAGCTTCTGAAAACAGCTGCGCAATGTGCAGAGGCAGTCAAAAAAGCTAACAGAATATTAAGAACCTTTAGATTTTTCAGACATTGGGAAGGGATGAATCACTTGATTGTCTGTTCTTTCCCTCTGAAGCATCTGGTATTAAACATATTCAAAAGTCAGGATCTTTGGCTAGATGGATCATTGTATGACTCAGCATGGCCATTATGTTCAAATGTAAAAAAAATATTTTACTAGAGAAACATTTACTTTTAAGTATTCTAAATACTGGAAGAGTCTAATCTTCAATGAGATAGAAGGAAGGAGATTGATAATCCTTGGTCAGATTTATTTGAAAATGGTGGGGCAAATTGCTCTATGTTTCTGGTAGGTTATCTTCCAAGTAATTTTTTGTCAAACTGAGGAAGTCTGTTGTGGTATTACTTTGCTTTGTATTTACAGAGTAAGTCAGTCAGTGTATCAGAGGTATATTTCCACATCCCCCTTCCTTCTTTATTCCACAGTGGAGTCCATTGTTCAGTGTCAGTTCCAATAGAAGTATTATTAACAGTCATTTTGCCTTGTGGCATCTCAAGAGGGTGAAATGTTGCCATTTATAGTAGAAAATATGAGTTAGTTTAGCTGGCTTTGTGTCCCCGGACAACGAGGTAATCAAATGAAGCAAGACTATGAGTTTAAATGTCTCTTTTGGGTCTCTTATTCCCAGAATCCAAAAATATAAGTTTCCCATAATATAAATTCTGAATAATAATAAAACTGTCCCTTCCAGGCTCTGTGGCTGGCAGACTATACTTGTAGCACACCTAGAACAAAGTCTAAATTGGTCTTTATTGAAGTTTGTGGCAGTCACATACAATGTCCATAACATAGCAGTCTCAGAAACTCTCCTTTCCTTTAATGCAAACTCTGCAGGGTTTGACTTCCTAAAGCTCTCCCTTCTTAGATACTTCAGCACTGGGTATTCCTTTGGAGAAGTTACCAGGGGTTGGACATACATTTGAAGGTAGAACTTGATTATGTTATTACCAATGTTTTCTCCCTAATGGAGTGACCTAGCAACTTTCCTCTAAATCTGCATTCCTTTTCTGTCCCTATGTTGAGAACAAAGACATCTGCTACAACTCAGTGCTTTATTGGTAGATTTTAACCATTTTCCTGCTAAGTTCTGTGTGGGCCCCATATGCCCAATTTCAAAATGCATGCTGAGATTTTTGCTCATTCTTTTAATTTTTTCCCAAACGAATTTAGTGCTGGTGAAAGGCACCAATTAGACTTTTATTTAATTGTGGTTACGTAGTGGTTAGGTTATTAACGGAGATTGTGACATCACTGTCACAGGAGGTATTAAAGACCAGGCTACACAAACACCTGTCAGGGATGATTTTTAAATTTCCTTGGTTCTGTATTAGCTTGGGGGGATGGACTAGATGACTTCATAAGGCTTCTTGCAGCCCTACATTTCTATGAGGCCACTTCTTTCATTGACCAAAAATAAACTAGGGTAAAATGAGGTCAAAGGCATGAGCCTGTGATCCAAATCAAAAGTGAAAGAGATTGCATGTTGGGGAAATCAAGTAAAGAACACCAGAGTGAAAAATGTCAGGCTGGCAGGTCTAGAGAAACATCTTCTATGCATACGTAAGTCTGGGCAGCAACAGTACATGCTTCTCTAGACTGCTTTGCCAATGGGCCTCAACTCTGATCGGAAGGACCACCTTCAGTTCAGTTTCCATGCTCATTCACTGTCTACTAGGATGACAATTTTGTAGTGATGGTTTTGTGATTTGGACTCTGATCTACTTAGGACTAAACTGAATCCACAAAACTCATTTAACATAGACCCATCAAGCAGAGGAATTTTTAATGTATTAGAATCACTCTTTAAAAGCCCGTTTTTCTTCTAACTTTTCACAACAGGAATGAAAATCAAATGTTATGATTTTTCATCAGATACTAAAATTTGAATTTCTAGTTTTAATTAAAACTTCATGGATCTGCAGATTTTGTTGAAATTTTTCCATTACATCTCTTAGCCAAAGTGTTACTAGGCAGTTTTTAATGGGACTCTGAACTTAAAAGCTCATCTGAACATTTCGTACCCACTAGTTCTCTTTTAGTATCATAAGATACTAAAAGAGAAACAAGACTGAGGAAATAGGTTTCTCCCAATATTATTAGTTGTTTGCTGAATTTGACAGTACTTTGTCTATCGTCAGAGTCTCTGCTTTACTGATAATGTCTCTGGAGAAGCTAACATGCATACTCTTCACCACATCCTGTATTAGGATGGTTAATAGTACCACAAATATAGAGCTGCTGCTATTTCTGGATATGGGGCTAAGAGAGCATCACTTGTTTTCTGGGTCTTAAGAGCATTAAGCGTCTGGTGGGAGGATATCAGGGACTTCTGCAATACAACTTAGAGACTTCTGCTATGCATGTATGATTTCCTTGGTTTGGGTGTGTATCTTTGACACAGCAGCTTGCAGGAAACAGGACAATCTATTCAGAAATTTTGCAGAAACACTCCAGGCAGTTAGGGAGTTTAGTTCTGTTAGATAAAAGTGAGACATTTTCAGTTGTGTCCTTTAAGTTACCATGTCATGTGGATATTAGAGAAAAGGAGATGAAAGAACATGGTTCTTTCAGCTGTTTAAGCTTTGCTCTGTGTCATTAAGTAAACAAGGCAAACTGTGATCATAGAGGATTATGGTTGGAAGAGACTTCAGGAGATCACCCCACTCTAATCAGGACCAACCCCAACGAACACATGCTAGTCAAGGATTTGTCAAGCCAGGCTTTAAAAACCTGAAAGGATAGAGATTCCACCACCTCTCTTGGTAACTCATTCCATTCCTTACCACCTTCCTGGTGAAATAGTTTTTCCTAATATCCAACCTACACCTCCCACATTGTGAGTTGAGACCATTGTTCTGTTGTATAGTCATCTGGCACCAATGAGAATAGCCTGGCTCCATCTTCTTTGGAAACCCCCTTCAGGTAGTTGAAAGCTTCTATAAAATCCCTCTCTCACTCTTCTTTTCTGCAGACTGAATAAGCCCAGTTCCTTCAGTCTCTCCTCATGTGCCCCAGGCCCCTAATCATTTTAGTTGCCTTTCCCTGGACGCTGTCCAATTAGTTCACATACTTTCTGTAGGGGGGGGGGGGCACAAAACTTGGTGAAGTACTTCAGATGTGGCCTCACTAGTGCCAAATAGACGGGAATAATCACACAAAGAGATTTTTGGACACAAAAAGACAGTGTGGATGTGTTTGTATCTTCAAAAGTTGTAGTTGTTTCCCCTAAATTCCAAGAGACTCCTCCAAGCCAGACAAATGCTCTTTCTTGAGGGGAAGCATGTTGCTTTCATATGCAGTTATGATCAGAAAAGTAATAGAGATGTAGCCGTGTTAGTTTAGTCTTGCTGAAACAAAAGACAGGACTATGCAGCACTTTAAAGACTAACAAGATGGTGTATTAGATGATGAGCTTTCGTGGGCCCACGAAAGCTCATCACCTAATACACCATCTTGTTAGTCTTTAAAGTGCTGCATAGTCAGGTCTTATGATCAGAAAAGTGTGTGCCAAATAGCACCTTCTTGCTTGCCATATTTTGCTCATTTTCTTTGCTCATGAAGCGCTACACACACGATATCAATAGATGAAAGAACATTAATGTAATTTCACTGACAATTGCTGTGTGCATGATGCTGGTGTGGGTCTGATTTCTAGTCAACTTGCCTGGCAGAGAATGTCCTTAGTGCAATTAGTCTTCATATGGCCATGAGAGAGACTTGTCAAGAGGTATGAGAGAAGCAGAACTTGCAGTGCTGTTCCCCTAATCCCTCCTATTCATTCCCAAATGTCTGGGGAAAATTTACCTGATTCTTAAATCAACCGTTGGAAATGCTCTTAAGTGGCTTGAAACCCCCATAGCGCACATGTATCTCACTTATGCAAAATATGGAAAAATAGGAACAGATGGGTAGTTAGTGTGTGCTGAGAAAGGGAGTCAGTTGTCAGGCCTCATAGCTGCATGAGAAAAGTGTCCTGCCACACAACACAGGCATATTTATGGTTTATTGAGTTGAGTAATTAGGGAAATTTTTTGTACTATATTTTTAATGGGGTCTGAAGAGACTTGTTGCATGTTCTTGGTTCCCACCCTCTCTTTATCCTCTAGGGAAGATGATGGTCCACTAGTAGCTGCCTGGGGCAAAGTGATGGGTGGTCTCCCATAGGCTGTGTCTAGACTGGCAAGTTTTTCCGGAAAATCATCTGCTTTTCCGGAAAAACTTGCCAGCTGTCTACACTGGCTGCTTGAATTTCTGGAAAAGCACTGACAATCTCATGTAAAATCATCAGTGCTTTTCCTGACAAACTATGCTACTCCCATTTGGGCAAAAGTCTTTTTCCGAAAGACTTTTGTGCAAAAGGGCCGGTGTAGACAGCATAGTACTGTTTTCCGCAAAAAAGCCCCGATCGTGAAAAAGGCGATCAGGCCTTTTTTGCAGAAAACCGCGTCTAGATTGGCCACAGATGCTTTTCCGCAGAAAGTGCTTTTGCGGAAAAGCATCCTGCCAATCTAGACACGCTTTTCTGAAAATGCTTTTAATGGAAAACTTTTCCGTTAAAAGCATTTTTGGAAAATCATGCCAATCTAGACGCAGTCATAGAGTAATCCGTTGGTATGTCTGGGTGCAAGTGCTCCCCGTAGAGGGCATACAAGCATCTTGAGATAAAGGTAGAATTAGAAGAGAGTTACAGGAAACTAAGATGGGAGTTCCTCAGTGGAGAGAGGCTGTAGGCAGAAGACTAAGGATACGTCTAGACTACTGGGTTTTGTCGACAAAGAGCGTCCAGACACATTGAGTTCTGTCGACAAAGCAAGCTGCTTTGTCAACAGAACCCTGTAGTCTAGACGCAACCCTACAGGCAATAACACCTTCTGTTGACAGAACTCTGTCGACAGAAGGTGTTATGCCTCGTAAAATGAGGTATACCAGCGTCGACAAAACTGCTGAGTTCTGTCGACATTATGTCGACAGAACTCAGCGGTAGTGTAGATGCTGGTATAGTTTTGTCGACAAAAGTCCACTTTTGTCGACAAAACTCAGTAGTCTAGACACACCCTAAGAGGGATGGGAGCTCTCAGAGTTACTGCACTGCACATTTAGTTATGTTTTATCCTGCAACCCAGAACTAGAGGAACAGTCCCACGGAGAGAGATTTGAAGGCTAAATGAAAATTAGTTGGCTCATATTTGATTTTCTTTTTCCATATCATTGTCCTGTGTCTAACAACAAACTGAGAGAGACAAGGTAGGTGAGGAGATATCTGTTATTGGACCAACTTCCATTTGTCTAAGTTACCAGCTTTCAGTCTTCGTGGAGCTCTTCTTCAGGTCTGGGGAGGGTAACCAGAATGTCTGAGCAAAATACAAGTTGGTTAAAAAAAAGTTAAGCACAAGAGGTTCCCACACGCTGTAGGAAACGACTTAAAATGTAGTCACCAATTAAGGGTTAGAAGGATGGAGGGTATGTTACAAATTGTTGTAATGAACTATAAAACCAGTGTTTTTGTTCAGTTCATGTTTTTAGTGTCTAGCAAAGTTTTAGTTTAAATTCCCAGTCTTTAGAAAGTATGTACAAGTTTCCTTTGAGGATGAGGATTGAGAGGTCAACTATGGAGTGACTGCTTTGTGAAAAGTGTTCACCTTCAGGTAATAAGAGGTTTTGTTTTTTGTCATTGAGTGCAAGTTTGTTTGAAAGCATAGAGATTGTCTGGTTTCACTCACATAGTTGTTGGAGTATTTGATGCCCTGGATAAGGACACCATATGTTGTTATAGGAATTTTTAGGAGCCGTGAATCTTGAAAGATGTGTTTGAGGGGGTAGGTATTGATCATCATGCCAGTGGAGAGATGTCTTCAGGTTGTGCATCTGTTGTTCTCTTAGGGTGTGATGCTGCTTTACATTGGTGTGTCCGGGCCTGTGAGGAGCTTTCTTCTGACAATAAGCTTGGTGAGCTGGGGGGTTTGCTCAAAGTTCAGAAGACAGGCTTTAGGAAATATTCCCTAACGTTTGTGGTCCCCATAAATATAGATTGTTCTTGAATAGGAAAATAGCCATACTGGGTCAGTCAAGTGGCCCAGCTAGCCCAGGATCCCATCTTCCAGGTGCTTCAGCGGGAATGAACTGAACAGGCAATCACTGAGTGGCCCATTCTCTGCCATTCACTCCCAGCTTCTGGCAATCAGAGGCTAGGGACACCCACAGTATGGGATTACCTCCATGACCATCTTGCCTAACAGCCATTAATGGATGTATCCTACAAAAAACCCCTCTTGCACCAAGAGCCTTTCTTCCTCATTTTTTCAGGAAGAATGGCTCTTGCACAAGAGGGTGGTTTTGCGCAAAAAGGAGCCGTCTACACAGCTCCTTTTTGCTCAAAAGCCTCTTGTGCAAAAATGCCCCCTAATTAATTATGCAAATGAAATGTGGTGATATGCTACTCCGTGTTTCATTTGCATAAGCTTTTGTGGAAGAAGGGTGCAGTATAGATGTAGCCTTAGAATGGTAACTCTAATTTAGACCCCATCGTTTTGTTTGGATAGCTAGAATTGTGTTTTCTAATGTGCATTACTTTGCATTTATCAACATTGAATTTCATCTGCTCTTTAGTTGCAAAGACACCCATTTTCATGAAATCCCTTTGTAACCTCTTCTTGGTCTACTTTGAATTCAAAATAGTTATCTATAAATTTTGCCATCTCACTATTTCCCCCTTTTTCCAGATCTTTTATGAATATGTTGAACATAGGGTTGCCAGATGGTTTCAACAAAAATACCGGACACACTTGACATTACATCACAATCTACATTACATCTTATTTAGAAAATACTGGACATTTATATTTTCTCATTTATATTTTTTCAATTTGTTTCCCAAACAGAAAGCTCAAATACTGGACTGTCCATTTCAAAACTGGACACCTGGCAACCCTAGTTGAACAGCACTAGTCCCAGTACATATATCTAGGAGGCAGCATGATTTACCTCTCTCCATTCTGAACACTGGCCATTTATTCCTACCCTTTGTTTCTGGTCTTTTTACTAGCTACTTATCCAAGAGAGGATCTTCCCTCTTGTTTGTTTTCCCAAGCAGGTTATCATCTATCAGCAAAGGGCAAGAATGTTGTGTCTCTCCCATGTCTGAAGAGAGACTGCCTTCTGTTGTTTCCAGGTTGTTTATAATAAGGTTGTTTGTTCTTCAAAATTTGCCAAGCCAGTAGCTGACTTGGTTCTCTGCCAGGTTCATGCAGTTTACCTTTTAATCTCATTACTCTGTCCTGTTTGTTTTTCAGTAATATAGCTACCATTCACTTAGCAAGCCAATATCTTTGCTCCATGGGAGTAGTTGATGTCTTTTTGGTTAGATGGGGCTTCTAGAATATCTTATTATTTTACTTATATGTATCTTAAAATCAAAATACTACGTCTCTTCTGGAAAGAAGGCTAGTCTCAATCTCTAGACAGGCTGTCACTGCTTTTTGCCAAGTGTTAGTACATAAAGCAGGTGCAGATTACAGACAAGAACCTCTCTGGATTTTACATATTTATTTGCCCTCTCCAAGGAGTTGGAAAATCTCGGGAAAGAAAAGGGAGAGTTTCATGACCACACTGCTTTTTTTTTTTTTTTTTTTTTATGATAACAGATGTGACTTCTGTGCTCTGCAAAGATACTATCTTATGACTGTGAAGACTAAAATCTTCTCATCCAAAGTGGAAGTACAGCACAAAGATATAGCAAGCCATAGCTCCCTACCCTGCTCTACAAATGTTCCTTAACCCTGACTTGAAGGAACCATCACTAGGATGTATTGGCATAATTCCCTCTCCATGCCCCTCTGCTGAGATTGCTAACTAGTACTATTTGTCATGGGCGGTGGGTAAAAGCCGAGGATGGAAAACTGAAGTCTCACCCCTTCTGCCAGAAGCCCCGCCCCAAGACCATGCCCCTCCAACAACCTCCCTCTTTCCAGCCAAGCCCCGCCCAACCCCAGCTGAAGGCCTGGGTTGCTGCACGGCGTGGCACAGCCTTCCCAGCTGCTGGGGATCCATGCTGCCAGTGCGGCACAGCCCCAGCCCTGCCTGGGCAGCTTGGCAGTATAGGCAGTTTATACCTGCCAAGTTTTCTAGTTGTCATGGTCTGTTCTTTCTTTGTGTGCGTTTTAGGGAGAAAGAGCATTGAAACAGCAAGTGTACCCAATACAATACACCCACTGAGGCCTGAGACTGCTAATAAACATCACTGACACTTTCTCTAGGTATAAGTTAAATTAAGTCATAACCATCATTGGCTGAATTGTTTGTACTTTGTTTCAACTTTGGGCAGTAAAGAGCTGTCTGCCATCTTGAAATCTGAATTGCTAATACAAAGTGAAGATGGGATTTTATGGTTTCATTAAAGGAGAAACTCTCTTCAAAACATGCCATGTTCGTGTAGCATCCTCCCCTGCTTGGTGCACTCAACAATCTCAGTCAAGGAATGAATTGGCCTGGAAAATAAACTACTCTCTCATTCCTGTAGGAGATGACAGGCAGGGTAAAGCTATATTGTCAGAGAAGTAAAGGAACAAGCACTGCTGCTATCCCTGGGGTACCTGCCTTTGGAATAAACAGAGGACTTGGCTCTCCAGGGCTTGTCAATACGGCACCTTTTACCAGCATTAAATTAACCCATCCACTCCCTTTTTTTTAAGCATGGCCGCAATTAGGGGCTAACACCTGTTGTGTATAATGCAAATCACTGTCTCCTGCAAGACCATTTCTTAGAAAAGCTCCCTACTTGATTTCTGCTGTTATTCATCTTATGCTGAGACAATTGAGTTCCACCAAAAAATCCTTCCAGTGGGTACCAAAGGTGCATTTGCTGTTTTCATTATTTATAATTTTTCACAAAGAATGTGTTTCATTTACTTAGCTTAATGGGGCAAAGATTGCAAAGAATGTCAAGCATAGATTTCGCATCTGTCCAGAGACAGGACAGTGGACTAGATGGACTGATGTGCTATGGCAGTTGTAGAATAGAGATAGAAATGTAGCCGTGTTAGTCTGGTGTAGCTGGAACAAAAAACAGGACTATGTAGCACTTTAAAGACTAACAAGATGGTTTATTAGGTGATGAGCTTTCGGGGGCCAGACCCAGTTGTGACAGTGTGGTGACTGATGACCCCTCGGGATTGCTTCCCAGTATGTTGATAAAGCCACTGATGTCACCTTCTTGCTCTCCGGGGCTTCTCACCACCCTGTCCTTCTGGGCCAGATCTCCTGGTTTCCCCCAGCCATGGCACAGAGCTAAGACTACCACTCCCCCTTCCCTCCCAACCCCTCCGACCCCGAAGAACAGTAAAGACACTGAATCACTTCAGCTTTGAGGAGAATGCAGTTCTGGGCACAGCCTGCAGAAAAACAACCCCCAAATGGGATCAAAACCCCAAATCCATCTTTCACTGTCGGAGAGTTTCACACATTGAAAGCCCATTCAAGCAAGCCTCCTTTAACGCTAAAAGTACATACTGATTGCTCCCCCAAGCAACAATTATTTACACTGGGCATGATAGTAAATGGAAGTAATTTTATTAAGTACAAACCATAGAATTTAAGTGGTTGCAAGTAAAAATGGACAGAGCAAAGTAAGTTGATCACCCACTGATCAAGGTTGTCAGAGCATTGGAGACACCTTTGATGACTATAAACAGTTCCATCACTATTCTTTCTAACTTTACATTCAAGAGTGATACATGCACCAAAATAAGATACACAGATCCAGCAGACTGTGACATTAAAATTGCAACAATTCCTATATATCTTTTCCCAATTTATAATAAAATTACCATTTAAAAATACTCTGAAATATTAAATCAGGAAAGTATTATGCATGCACCTGAAACCCTTTTTATAAAACTGTTGGGAATAAAAGCTACTATTGGAATTGGCTTTTAGCATTACAGATATGATTATATTGGTTCATAAATCCGAAGAAGTTGAAAATTATATTATAATTTCTTTACAACCAATTCTGTCCTAAAATGTAAGAAACATTACAGTAAATCTGTACAGGCAGTCCCCGACTTACGCGGATCCGACTTATGTCGGATCCGCACTTACGAACGGAGCTTTCTCGCCCCGGAAGTCGGGGCGAGAAAGCCCCGTTCGTAAGCTGCTCCGGTGCCCCTGGTCTGCTGGAGACCGTCTCCAGCAGACCAGGGGCACCGGGCGGGTTCCCGCGCTTCTGAGGCTTTGCCAGAGCAAAGCCTCGGAAGCGCGGGAACCGCTGCTGCTGCCACTTGGGTGCCGGTGCCGGTGCCTGAGGCGCGGGACCCCCCCGCGGCTGCGGCTTCAGTCCGGGTGCCTGTGGTCTGCTGGGGACCGTCCCCAGCAGACCACAGGCACCGGGACCCAAGCGGCAGCAGCGGGCAGGTTCCCGCGCTTCTGAGGCTTTGCCAGAGCAAAGCCTCAGAAGCGCGGGAACCCCCGCTGCTGCCGCATGAGACCCGGTGCCTGTGGTCTGCTGGGGACGGTCCCCAGCAGACCACAGGCACCCGGACTGAAGCCGCAGCCGCGGGGGGGTCCCGCGCCTCTGAGGCTTTGCCAGAGCAAAGCCTCAGAGGCGCGGGGAACCGCCGCTGCTGCCGCTCCAGTCTGGATGCCTGTGGTCTGCTGGGGACGGTCCCCAGCAGACCACAGGCACCCGGACTGAAGCCGCAGCCGCGGGGGGGTCCCGCGCCTCTGAGGCTTTGCCAGAGCAAAGCCTCAGAGGCGCGGGACCCCCCCGCGGCTGCGGCTTCAGTCCGGGTGCCTGTGGTCTGCTGGGGACCGTCCCCAGCAGACCACAGGCACCGGGTCTCATGCGGCAGCAGCGGGGGTTCCCGCGCTTCTGAGGCTTTGCTCTGGCAAAGCCTCAGAAGCGCGGGAACCTGCCCGCTGCTGCCGCTTGGGTCCCGGTGCCTGTGGTCTGCTGGGGACGGTCCCCAGCAGACCACAGGCACCCGGACTGAAGCCGCAGCCGCGGGGGGTCCCGCGCCTCAGAGGCTTTGCCAGAGCAAAGCCTCAGAGGCGCGGCACCCCGCTGCCGCTGCGGCTCTGCTCCCCGTGTCCCTGGTCTGCTGGGGGGGGGGGGCGCAGCTAGTGTGCTCCCCCCCCCAGCAGACCAGGCTTTTGTTTTGGACTCTGGGGCAGAGCAGCTGGGGCGCTGCCGATTGGTCCTGCAGCGCCCGTGGGCACTACTGGACCAACCCGGCAGCACCCCAGCTGCTCTGCCCCAGGTCCTGATTCAGCCGCTGCTGGTCAGTTTCAGCAGCGGCTGAATCAGGACGTCTGGGGCAGAGCAGATGGGGTGCTGCTGGGTTGGTCCAGTAGCACCCCAGCTGCTCTGCCCCAGGCGTCCCCAAGTCAGCTTATGCTGAAACTGACCAGCGCTGACTACAGGCAGCCCCAGGCAGAGTTGCTCTGCCCCGGGCTTCCTGGAATCAGCTGCTGATCAGTTTCAGCAGCAGCTGACTTGGGGACGCCTGGGGTTCTTAAGTTGATTCTGTATGTAAGTCAGAACTGGCGGTCAGTTTCAGCAGTGTCTGAATCTGGACGCCAGTTCCGACTTACATACAGATTCAACTGAACAAACCTACAGTCCCTATCTTGTACGTAACCCGGGGACTGCCTGTATTATGCTGCACTGTGTTATAGCATTGTAATAATTAAAACTGCTGATTCTTTCCAAATGTAGCAATTCTTTAAAAAAAATCTCTCTTGCTTTTAGTCTTGCTGCAGATGGGCTCCTGAAACTTTCATCTGGTTCAAGTTATTTTTGCTAATAATATGAGACTCCATATTATAATAACAAGGAAAAAAAAGTCCAGTTCTTTGTGGTGTTGTAATATAGTCAGTTAAACTAATTGGAGGTAAATTAAAAGCCAGTGAATATCACAGCTTGTATTTATCCTTAATAAAGGAGAGAATATGAAGAATATTATTTGTAATTATTTCAGGGACTACAGCATATATGTTGTTAGACATACACAGAACGATAGCTTTAACAGATTGAAAAATTATTTAATCAAAGAGTATTAACTTTCAGGCATTAGAGCTAGCACATCTTTATCTCTAGTAAATTGAGACTTACAAGTTTATGCCACAGGTTTTTCTCCATCAAAAGCTAGTAGATGTCAGCGCGTTGTACTTTTTCTTGAGGAGCTTATGGTCCCTCAAGGCCATGCATGATCTTTGAAGTAGTGGAAGGAAGCTGGTTGCTGAGCATATTTTTGGATGAATGCAAAAATTTTTGTCTTTCTACTGTACCGAGTCCAGTTTCAACACAGGTTTGTCAAATTCAGCATGCACAGATGTGATTTAATGTTTCTGCACGTCCGGGTATTATTGGCAATTCTCCAAAATAGTTGTAACAAAGAAAGTAATTATCAAGACTGTCCTTATAATTGGAGCACTGAATCCCAGGTTACATGTAGAACATAAGACCTCATCCAGTAAGGTGCCGAATGACTTCCTGTGGCACCATAGACTAACAAAACTATATACAGTAAAACTCCAGTGATCCGGCATCCAATGGTCCGGCACTCCTGATGGTTCGGCACCATCTAGAACCCGGAAGTGCTGGACAATAGAAGCTGATCTGCCCCCAGCTTCCCCGATTCAGCCGCTGAAGTCTGGGGCAGAGCAGCTGGGTGCTGCCAGATTGGTTCCCTAGCGCTGCCCCTCGGGGCTGCAGGACCAACCCGGCAGCACCCTAGCTGCTCTGCCCCAGGCATCCCCAAGTCAGCCGCTACTGAAACTGACCAGCGGCTGACTCCGGGAAGCCCGGGGCAGAGCACCCCAGCTGCTCTGCCGCGGGCTTCCCGGAGTCAGCCGCTGGTCAGTTTCAGTAGCGGCTGAATCGGGGAAGCCTGGGGCAGAGCAGCTGGGGTGCTGCCGGGTTGGTCCTGCAGCGCTGAAGGGCGCATCCCCCCAACTTCACCCCAGCACCCTCATAGCCCCCCCCTTTCCAATAGTCCAGGATATTTGATTATTTGGCATCCTCTGGGTCCTAAAGGTGCCAGATTATCGGAAGTTTACTGTAGTATCGTGCTTCCGTGGGTAAAACCTACTTCATCATGTATCACAGGAGACATTCAGCAGCTTACGCTTGTGTCCTAGTGAGGTTGGCTAAAGAACTACAGCATAATAAAAGAGCTGACCTTTCCCCAAACATAAGGCCAAGATTGCTGCCCCACTAGGCTAGTAACCCGTGGGGAACATTAACAAGAGAAACACAGATCAGCATTTTAGGTTCCAGTGAGCAATTCAGTGTTTAAAAATTATAGGAGTACTGTGTGGTGATGATAACAGAGGAGGAGTTAGTCAAAGATTTGTTAATACTTGGCTTTTAAAATACCTTCCCCTCCTTCCCCTTCAGTCTGAAATTTTCCAGAAAATTTCTAAAACTTATAAGAGAAGCTTATTGGGGGGTAGGGCTAATAAAATAAAATAAAATAAAAAATCCAGTATTTTGCTATTACAGATAGCCATGGAGGCCCTTTTTATATGCTGTGATCAGAAACTATTCAGCTTTCCAAGTCATCTGATGAAGTGGGTTTTATCCACCAAAGCTCATGCTACATTTGTTAGACTCTAAGACCATGTCTACACTACAGATAAGATCAAAGCAGCCACAGTTGATCTTCCAGAGTTTGAATTAGCAGGTCTAGTGACACGCTAATTCAAACTGAGAGGGGTGCTCCCATCGATGCCGGTACTCCTGCTCCTACGAGGAGTAAAGGAAGTCTTAGGGAGAGTGTGTTCCCTTCCTCTTCCCACAGTGTGGACAACACCAAAATTCAAGTTAAGATATTTTGTCTTAAGCTATGCAATTAACATAGCTGAAGTTGCTTATCTTAATGTGAACTGATCCCCTAAGGTAGACCAGGGGTTGTGTCCCACAGGACTGCTCATTGCTTTTAAAGTTACAGACTAACACGGCTACCCCTCTGAGATTGTTTAGCTGTTTGTAAGTTTAAACACTAGGGCACTAGTGTTTCCCTGACAAGGGATTTTTATTTTCTAACAATTAGCTGAGGGTAAACTATTAAATATGATGCAACTCAGCTGATGGGTGGCCCAGCAAAACTCCTGCTGACTTTCAACAGGAGTTGCACATCCTTATGATGCATTTGCCTTGTATAATTAATTTGTAAGAAGTCTACAAAAATATCCTTGTTAATACTGCTTTAGAAAAATATTAGAAAACTTCAGGCAATAACTATTAAACAACTTCAGACAACAACTTCAAGTAACCAATACAGTTCTGATCATGTTGACAAGGTCACCTTATCTTATTTTACTACAAGATATTAGGCCATTATATGGAAAGGGGAGAGCGCTGCATTAATATTTCATCTTCTGGCTAATACGTTAGCTTGTTCCTTTCTATACTTTTCCCCATCTGACAGCTGCCTTATTCCCCTACTTTCTGTTCAGCTGTGAAGGCATGATTAACCATTCTTTCTGTGGAATATGCCATTCTCAGTGTATGAATCAGCCAGCAGGCGATGCTGGAAATGTATCATGGTTTCCCTCTTCCTACCGTGTCTCTTTGAAGACTAACTATGTTACTTCTGGAACAAAGTCTTGCTCAGCTCAGGAATCAAGTGTCTCAAAACCCATGTGTTTCATTCTCCCACCTTGGCAGGCCCAGGCTGAATAATCTGTACCTGTGAAAAAACTTAAAAAACAATGAATGGTCCTGCAGCACATTAGGTAAACAAAGTGTCTCACAGCCAGATAGCAGCTTACCCTTACAAGCCACAACCCAAAGTTTGAAAACCCCTGATATACAGCATGCCTCCCTGTCATCAGTATAAGTATCAGGCTGTGTCTAGACTGGCAAGTTTTTCTGCAAAAGCAGCTGCTTTTGCAGAAAAACTTGCCAGCTGTCTACACTGGCCGCTTGAATTTCCACAAGAACACTGACGATCTCGTAAGAAATCAGTGCTTCTTGCGGAAATACTATGCTGCTCCCATTCGGGCAAAAGTCTTTTTGCGCAAAAGGGCCAGTGTAGACAGCTCAGATTTGTTATGCGCAAAAAAGCCCCGATTGCAAAAATGGCGATCGGGGCTTTTTTGCACAAAAACGCGTCTAGATTGGCCACAAAAGCGCTTTTGCGGAAAAGCGTCCGTGCCAATCTAGATGCTCTTTTCCGCAAATGCTTTTAACGGAAAACTTTTCCGTTAAAAGCATTTGCGGAAAATCATGCCAGTTTAGACGTAGCCTCAGTGTAGAGGTGAGACACTACTTCTGCAAATAAAGACATGCCAGGATATTGGTGTATGTAATCTACACATCTCTCCATGTACTTAGGCAATGCTTCCCCCTCTACACTGCTCATTTTAGTGTGTCCTGCTGACAGAACTAGGGTTGCCAGGTGTCCGGTTTTGAACCAGACAGTCCAGTATTTGAGCTTTCTGTTCGGGGAAACAAATTGAGAAAATATAAATGTCCTGTATTTTCTAAATAAGATGCAATGTAGATTGTGATGTAATGTCAAGTGTGTCCAGTATTTTTGTTGAAACTATCTTGCAACCCTAGAGAACATTTTCCCACCATAGAGGGAAGTCTCTGGTTGTGGGAAGGCATCAAGGAAAGGCTAAGGCAGAGGGGAGCTGCCAGACCTTTCATCTGATTCTTCTTCCCCTGCCAGATTACACACCACAGTCGCATGTAGCCACATCTGTAGTGCTTGTACCCTAAGTATCACTGGCTCTGTAGACAAGGCCTTAAAGGGGCCTCTGTTACTATGAGCCATCTTTGATATGAATTTAACAACATGTCTGTTCTAACTCAGTGTTTTTATTCTATTCCAAGGAGCTGGTTCTCATGGATGACGTTAAGCTCCATTCATTTTTAGTGCAGGATATTCCCAAGAATGGCGGTTCTCTCCAGGCCATCTCAGCCCTGCCAAAACATGTCATGCAAGAGACTGTTAACACGTACCATTGCTAGAAGTACTATTTCACCTACAATATTATTTGGGTTTATGAAAAATGAACTAGGCCTTGAGGGAGAATGAGGGAGAATTATTTATTGTAATACACATTAAATAGATCTTGATTCTGCCACTCTTACTCATGCTGAGTGGTGCATTACTGTGCATGTCATACCATTAATATCAATTAGACTAAACACAGAATAAACACAGAATAAAAGGTACTGTTCAACAGGAGTAAATATGGCAGTATCTGGCTCACAAACGGAGCAGCTAGAGATGTGTTCTACAAATTTATTTTAAATGAAAACCTGTAAATAAGTAACAGCTTGAAGCTTGCCTAAGCAACTATTTCAGAATAGACAGATCTCCTATGAGAATTGCATTTTTTTAAAAAATTTCTTGGTACATATGACAAATATTTCCCACTAGTTTCAGTAGGCAATGCTATCATCAGCTAATGTGTAATGTTGCTCATCTAACTAGGCATTGGTGAATTCCTTTGGTTTCTTCATAAGCGATACTGATCCAAATTCAGCTCTGGAGTTAATGCATTTTGATGGTAGGAATAATTTGTGCAATATGTTTTATATTTATATAGTTTAAGTGGCAAATACATTTTCATCCTCTTATAATTTTTTTGTAAACACTTTGGGGGTAATTTTCTTCTAACTTTATAGTGTGATCCATAGCATTACATCCAAACAGTACACATGGTTGCATATACAGCCAGTGCTGTGACTAGCCTTGTGAAACATTCTTCATGAAACTCAAAAACAGGCAAAACTGAAGTTGCAAGCCCAGAATTTGGGTTACGTTTACCCATACTTGAATCTGGGACAAATTTCAAGCGAAACTGGGCAGTCTCATGGAAATCTCAGAACTCAGTGGTTTCTCAGAAGTTGCAGCAGAGTTTTACTTGGCAATTTAGGGTTCAGGTGAAAAGCAAAAGTCAGAAGGTATGAACCTCAAAATCAGAAAAACGGTTCACATGATTTCTGTAGATCCGCTTTACACAGCTTTGGCTTTGTAGACATTGGTAGTAGGATGGAAAAGGTAAAAAAGCTTCCAGATTGCTAGATAGGTCATAAAAGGGCCAGATTCTCATTCCTGCTACTGCTGCTTGAAACAGCAGTAAGTCAGAGTTCTCTATGGAATTTGTAGTTGGCAGCAAAGGGCTCCATGGGGCTTAACTCAAAATAAGCTACACAGATTAAGCTACGTCAGTTGCATAGCTTATTTTGAAATTGGGAATATCTACACGGCACTTACAGGCAGTCCCCGACTTACAAACAGGCTACATTCCGAACACCTGGTCGGAACTCGATTTGGTTGTAAGTCGGAAATACCCTTAAATGTGCTGCGTGCGCTGTTCGAAAAACTTGACTTACATGGTACTCAACTCAAAAATATTATAATGGGGTTAATGGGAGGTTGGTCATAAGTACGAATGGTTGTAAGTCGGTGTGTTCGTAAGTCGGGAAGTGGCTGTATTTCAAAATAGAGCACTTTTTCTCCAGCTTCCCTTATTCTTTGTACAGTGAGGGTTACAGGCATCAGAATAAGAAGTCCTCCAGCTTGACAGTGTTTCGACATTATTTCGAAATAACTGCATGCGGTATAGACGTGGACTAAGTTATTTTGAAATAATGTTGTTGAGCAGACGTACCCTATGTCTCTGTGTGGACAAACTCTCAGATTATTTCCTAGAAAAGATGGCAATCAGGCACATGACAAAAGATTTAAATTCAGCCTTGGAAGAAGGAGAGGAAAGCTCACTTTTCACATGCCTATTCTAGTGCCTGAAGAAGCAGCATCAAGATAACCTGAGCTCAACTGAAATTTTGGTTAGTAGGATTAGGGAAAGAACTGAAATGGCACCCAGGTGTGGGAAGAACATCTGAGTTCCCATTTAATTATTATTTTTTAAGGAAAATTTAAATTCTATAATTTGCAAAATAACTTCAGAGGGGTAGCTGAGTTGGTCTGTATAGGATAAACTTAAAAAATAAAAAATAGTATGGTAGAATTTTAAAGTTAGTACTCTTCCTCTCTAATAGCTAATTAACGGTCCTTATCTGCTCCTTTTAACTATCCAGTTTTTAGGTGCTTATAGTTTTGCCTGTTACATACCAGCTCATTTTTCCCTTTGATATTTATATACCCACTGCCTCCTTTTGTTTCCCCCTCTCCCATTTTTCCCCTCCCCCCCCTTCTCCCCTATTTATTGTGGTTCTGGACATACAATACTCCGGTCATCTGAAGAAGTGGGCTATGCCCACGAAAGCTCCTGATACCATCTACATGTTTTGTTAGTCTTTAAAGTGCTACCATACTATTTGTTGTTTTTTAAGTTTTTCCAAAATAGCATTCAGGCAAGGGTTATATTTAGTGGGGATCTCTTTGGGGGCTTTTTATCAGAAGTATTAAAAAAAAAAACCTTCAACCTGGTGAAAGCTTTTAGTTATATTTCTTAGAGACACACTCTCCAGTCTAGCAGTAGTGTGCGAGGGTCAATTTTCATCCTGGTTTTGCACAGATTCTTTTTTTTCTTTCACTGAAATTCCATAGACAGTAATTAAGGAACTGGAGGCCAGCAAGAGGTCAGCAAGCCTTCGTCAGTGAAAACCGGGATTGTTTGCCATGTACAACACTCCCTTTTTTCCTTGTGGTGAATAGAAGGTTTGCTTAGAGCTGATGACTTATGCCTTTCTTGCAAGCTATGCAGCTAGCGAGTAACTGGGGGAATCAGTTAGCGAGCAGAAAGCAGCTAATTGAGTCCAGCAACATGCTTTTTTCTTCTTTACATATTAAGCAGTGGAGCCAGAGCCAGTGTGATGATTGATAATGTAACTCCAGAGAAGAGGTGTCTTGTGCGCAGGATAGTAATCGAATATAGCACTTAAGAAGAAGTGCCTAATCCTAAATTTTAGGGTTACGAAGCTGACAGAGCAGGAGTTGAGCACTTGGTGGAATTATTCGGAACTGATCTGTAGGCCTATAAATGCCGAAGCCGGTAAGTCATTAAGCGTGTGGTGTGATGTGGAGAAGATGTGCCTCCTGTCTCAGAGAGAAAGAGAGAAGGCTTTTGTGGTTATTCTTAGGCACCATATAATATACTGAGCTTTTCTTGTCTCCTTTTTTCCTTTCCCTGGGACTCTATACTCTCTTCTGTTCTGTTTTTCCTCTCTCCGATGACAGCTGGGCTTCTTTGTTTTTGTTTTTGTTTACATCCTCCAATAGTAAAATGATATTTTTTTGTGTGAACGTAAAGCTTGTTTCACAGACAGAAGGAGAAGGGACACATGTTAAAACGTCTCCCAATGCAGGCAAAAAAATCTGTTTGCTTTGACATAGGCTCAGAGTTCTGGAATGATTAATAAGTGGGTATGTATGATGTGCCCATAAATAGAGCTTGTATATTTTCCAAAATCTGCCCCTCAAATTGTCTGACTATCCAATCACAATTGCAAGTTGGGCTCAAATTTGGAGATTTGTTAGATTTTCTGCTTCGATATAGGAATAATCTTTTACTAGGGCGTGAAATTAATATCAGAAGTTTGACATTTTTCCAAATGGCTTCATACAGCTTGACTAAAACACCATATATGTTTTTGTTTACAGAGCTGAAGCAGATAAATCAAGCAAGCTGACTTTTATCTGGATATAACCCTAATATTTTAAAAATATTTGCTCTATTAGGAGTGGGCTAGTAAGCAATTGTACATTATGTGTTTTACAAAGAATGCCTCTGAATCCCTGAAGTGATCCCAAGAATACAGTGTTAGCTACTTCTGTTTTACATTTGTCCAATAATTCCAAATACTCATAACTTTCTTTGTGAAGTTCTAAATCAAGTGAGAAGTTAGATTTGTTCACTCTTGTTATTTATATTCTACCTAAAGTGGGCTAGATATTTCATATATATAGAATAAGACACATAAAAACCTTATGCCTGCATACTAAGTTGAAGGTGGGGAAGAAAAAAAAGGCAAGATGAGTGGAGGTGAGCAGGTTATGAGGTTGCACGAGGTATATTAGTCCCCTGATTACTTTTTAAACTGTGTTTTAAATTGTTCTGATTTGGGTTTGAAGGACTAAGGAAACATGGGATTTGAGCATAGCTATTGGAGGAAGAGGAGGTGGTTGCATGTGGTACAGAATCCAGGAGGACATTCTGGGCATAGAGAATGGCAAAGGTGATGGCACAATTAGTGTGTTAAGAATATTTTCACAGTATTATGGTGACCCTTGCACTGGTTGAAAGAGCTGAGGCTGCAGCAACAGCTTGGTGTTAAATATTTCCAGTCATTCAATGTGTGATTGTTGCTGTTCTCAGTCCTTGGTATTTACAGATGCTGTTAATTTAATTCCAGTTTCCCTGTAGCCCTTCGTGCGGTTGTGCAATAGAGTTCTCCAAACTGGCCCAGTTTCTTCCCTATTAGAACATTGCAGATGTGTCAAAGATGCACTTGTTCCAAAAGATGCTGAGAAAGGAGACTCCGCCTTAGCATAAGTGCCAAATAGGCCCCATAGGCTTTGCTCTGTTTCACTGGAAATAGAATGGTGCACTGTCTCTTTAAAGCAAGTATCATTTTGTGTATTGGCTTGGTCAATTTGTTATGGTTTAAAACTGTGGAGCCAGCTGTCTGCAATCTGATGTAATGTTGCCATGGAAACTAGAAATGAAACACTTGAGCATTCACCACAGAATTACTACATACAGCATTAGCCAAAATAATTAAAAGTTGAGCCATATGGACTTTTGGATGGAAAAAAATTTGAAGCAGCAAGGATGGAAATGAGGTTGTTCCTATTTACAGTATTGTAAATCCATTTGTTTCCCTTTGGAATATTCAGGAAGACCTCTTAATAAGGCTACTTAAGAGTTCAGGGTATTATGCATATTATATGCCTCTTATTTGCTGTACAGAAAGGGTTAGCTGTGCTGAAATTTCATGTAACAGGATAGCCTTATACATGTAGCAATAAAATCTTTATGGACTCACTGCACTGTAAGCTCTCTCAGACCTCTGAGTGGGACACCTACTAGGCTGAATGGTATAAAGTGCCCTGCATGATTTCTGTGGGACCTTTCCCCTCCAGGTAAACGTTAATTGTAATGTAGATTTCCTTCATTGCCTATAAAATTGTTTCACCTCAAGGCAACACTTCGAAAAGGTCTTCCCTGTATATCCAGAGGTTGTACCTGTACTTTTGTATTGTTACAATACACTGAAAGTCTTAAGAAGATGATCGCAAGCAACACTGAGAGAGCCTGCAGAAGAATGGTTACTGGAACTGGGTGGGAAATTTTTTGCCTAGTCTGAAAGAAATTTTGAAACTTTGAACATTTTTCCCATCCCAAAGTGGGATAAAAAGTTGAAATATTTAAAAATGTTGTGAAACAAAACATAAAAAGAGAAAAAAGAGAAACGAGTAAATCAAAACATTTTATTTTGATAATTTTGACACATTTGGTTCTAATTTTGACCTTTTTTATTTTTTCACATTTTTAAACTATAAATAAGCTTACATTTCAAAATGAAGAGCCATTTCAAACAAAATATGGAACTTTTTGTTTAGAAAATACCAAAATATCCTGTTTTGACAGTTTCAAAACTTTTTTCAAAATTGCTTTTCAAATGGGGACATTTGTCAAACCCTATCCTTTCCCACAGTTTGTTTCAAAGAATCAGCATTTTCCAACATTTAACTGAAAAAAAATTCAGATCAGCTCTTGTGACTGCCACTTGTAATGGCGGATGTGTAAGGCCTAATCTATAAAGGTAGAAAGAGTCTAAAAAAAAAGATATATGTTTTGAGACACACTCTTTCCTGCATGTTAGGAAAGTTCTGCTAGTCAGACTCTGCTGTTATTTTTAATCAAATAAATATCCAGTAGTTCCCCTTGTTAAATGTTAGTAGGTGCCAGATTTTTCACCTAAAAGGGAGAGCTGTGAAGTATCACCTCATTATCAATATAAAGAACCTTGGTTCAGTGGAAAAGAGATGGAGGGGTCTGAACCTGCAGGAGACACTGTAGATCTCTCAGAGAACTTTCCAGTTTTTACTTCCATATTGAATCTATTTTGGAGTGTATGCTTCTGAAAGCAGGAACCAAATCTTCGGTTAAGTTTGTTTATACCATGCCTGAGAGTGTTAATAAAATCCAGTAATAAGAAAAATTAAGAAAATATGCATTTGCTAGACATTTGAGAAATTTCAGATTTATCTATCAAATCCACAATCCTCAGACTAAACAATGAAATGACAGTTCTTTATTAGACCTATTGATATTTACGAGGCATGTTATTTCCTACCTCAGCATTTTTTATTTTCTCAGCGAATGCACAGGAAGGGTCGTTTCTCGGAAGGCCGCTGAATCTTACTGAGCTTATGATTTATGTGAGTTGCGGTCTTATAAGCAAGAGCATACGAAGAGAATTGGTGATACTGGAAAATATATAGTGGGGAAACTTTAAAATCCATTGCATTTAAAACTCTGCCCGTCTCATTTTGTTCTAAGTGTTCTCTCATATGGAGCGTTTGAGTGACGATTGCGTGCCAAGATATAAATAATGTAATAGAAAGTCCTGCTTATATCTCTTTTGCTAAAGCCCCATTTTCTTTTGCTCATCCAATCCAAAGATGTATGGTAAGATATATTTGTTGTAAACATCACTGGCTCATGTCAACTATTCTGATCTCTAGCAACATATTTATCTTGATTTAAATCAGTCTGCTGCTATCCTACTTTATTGTGATATAATAATAATCTTTAGCTCTGGGTAACCATGCTGGTCCATATGATAGATGTGCCCCCTGGATATTTGGGAATTCTTGTGTTTAGCAACTCTGAAATTGTATGTGACCAACAAACCATCTAGTACTTTTTATTTGAGAATAATGTGAATTTTGTTTTAATCAAATAAACTAAAGAACTTGGGTCAAATGCTCTGCTGGCATAACTCCACCACTGACTTCAGAGGAATTGCACCAGTGGAAAATTTGGCCCAGTGAGGGATATATTTTCAAAGCTGTGCCTAATTCACATTAACGTTCAATAAGAGGGTATCTCGGTGCCATTTTTTACTTCGAAAATATACCCCTGTGTGTTTGCTGTTTTGACATCCTATCCTGTGGTATATGGTGTTACTTCGTTCTGACTTCTGTGGATATTTTAAAAGGCTGTAAGCTCGCCTATTTTGCCAGCCTTTAAATAGGCTTAGGGTATTTTGATGAGAAGATAATGAAGCAGTCTGACATAAAAGCTCTGGTGACCTAACAAACATTGGGATGAAGAAGCATTAAGATTTTTGAGTTGGACCTTAAAATGTGTTGAATTGGCTGGGATTGTGCTCACAGACAAAGTAAGGTATACAATCTGTGCAGCACTCCAGCTGGAATTGGCAGTGCTTTCTGGAATGCACTGTATACAGTGCCAGTCCTGTACTGTAAGAACTGGAAAGCTTTCGTCCCCTCTCTCCCCCTTTTTACATTCTAAATAGATTAAAACAGAGGAAGTAGCATATTGAACGTTGGATCTGTCTCAAAAATTGGAACCCTCATTTCATTTACAAGGAATAAATTGTTTCAGCTTGTTGTGTCACTGCTGCTGAAGCGAGTGAATTTTTTTTTGCCTCTGTAATGTTTGATACTTGAGGGAAAACAGCTGGAACTGAGCATAATGGATCAGATGCAAAATGAAACGGGATGTTGGGGAATATGGACTATACTGTATATCTGAAAAGGTCAGAGTTTTCCCTTGGTCATTGTTGGAGGAATGCTGTGTCCATCTTAAGACTAGCTTTGAGAGCTTTCAGAAGGAGTGTGGAGCAGGGGGAGGAGGAGAAAAGAGGATTTTGTAGCTGTGGCAGCGTCTAACTAACGAACAAGACAGAATGAAGCCTCTTCCTTCCCTTCCCCTTCTTGTACTGCTGGTTTTGATTTTCTGGGAAGACTGGAAAAAGTCAATAATAGAGTTTCAGTTTGGAGAAGCTGTTTATAACCAGGTTTAAATGGCAAGTTCCAGCAGGCCAGACAGACCAGTGCCTGACCCAAACCACAGGAGCGTAACTGGTATGGTAAGAAGAGCCCTGCCTGCAGTGCATTGAAAGAAGATGTGGAAGTAGTTATTACACAATGCGTGAAAAGGAAAACAAGGGCAGCAATGTATTTCAGTGCTCTTAGGACCTCCCGTTGCACAGAATTAGAAGTCAAAATGGTATGCTATGCACTTTGAAACCTGTCAATAATTTAAATGCTTTTCTCTGACGTGGACTGAAAATATAACCCCAGTTAGAGCTGCCTTGACACAGAGTAGCAGCTGGGTTGGGTTAACTTGACTTCAAGGAGCAAGCCATGGAACAATTACTTTATTAACATTCCCTTTGTTTCTTTGCCAGTCAAGAGAACAATCGGATGATGAGACAGAGGAGTCGGTGAAGTTTAAGAGATTGCACAAGCTGGTTAACTCTACTCGCAGAGTCAAAAAGAAACTAATTAGGGTGGAAGAAATGAAAAAACCCAGCACAGAAGGTAAAAGCAAAGTGCATACAGTTATTCTCAATTAAACCGAACGGGTGACTTTATTTCTCTGTTGAATATTGAGAGTTGGGGGCGGGGAGAATTCTGCTTGAGGGGTTATCAGAATGGCTGTGCTCATCGCCACAAACTTGTCGCTCCATGAAATGGAGTGCTGGTTTCTGTAAGTTATTCCAGCTGTTTTAAGACTTTAAGGAGAACAGTGTGGCTGTTTGGGAGGTGGTTACTGCTACAGTTGAAGGTCTGTTAGCACTCCCGGTGCAATTATAGAGAGCCCTTTTATCCAGAGGTTAGAGCTTGGCTTTACATGTTCTGTTGTATTTTGTGAGAAGAATGAAGGGTAGCAGAAATGTCACAACATTTGTGCACATGGCCCACTGACAGGAAGGGCGAAGGGGGCAACTGCTCCAGGGCTCAGAGATTCAAAGGGGCCCCGGGCCTCCCAGCTGCTGCTGCAGTGGCCGGAGCCCTTTAAATCGCCACCAGAGCCTCAGGCAGTGGACTCCAGGCGGTGCCAAGGCCTGACTGCCCTGCCCCTTCTGCCTGGGGCCCCTCCCCTTCCAGGAACACGAGGTCAGTTTCCCCACCACCACCACCTTGCCCAGGGGCCTGGTGAGTGTGTCAGCACACCTGTTTGTGTCCCTATTATGTCACAAGGAGTGAAGCAGAGCCAATCTGACTGGGTTCTCTTCCTCTAAGCCTTTGGAAACATCTTTTCAAGGACATTCCCCAATTACAGCTCTAAGGATTTGGGAAGGGGAGAGGCTGGTTGTGAAGGAGGAACTGATCAACATGGTATTATCTTTTGGCAAGGCCAGAGAATTTCTATCACATATTCTTGCTGCATTAACACTCTGCCGTCTATAATATTGGTGGAAAACACATAGGAAATCAGTTGCAGCATGCAAGAGCCATGCTGCTGGGGGAGAGAGAGCCTAGAGAGAGATGCAGAGATGCAAATTCTAACCCTCTTGTGTTATGACTATCCTGCACTTAATCTAGGTGGTGAGTGCTTGGTGCTACTTTAAGCAATGGAGTTAACCTAAGCTGTGTGTGAGCAAAGCCATATCCAAGTTATCAGCATCTCACTGGTGCTGCACTCTTCTGTGTGTGCTGCTAGGACTTCTGGGATCATTTTCCATTGTCCTTTTGTGTTGTAGTAAACTGAGCTGCTGTATGGTTCTTGCTCAGTAAATTGTGAGAGAACTTGCCTGTGCGTGTAGGAATGGGTGGAGTTATTAAGGTACTAAAGAGCTGTCAGCTTTCCAGTGATTTAGCCTATATTCTTGCTGCAAAGTAGGCGGGTTGCCAGAGTGAGTGAAGGCCTCACTTAGGTTTTAACCTCTAGCCCCATGCAAGCGGGCTAGCCTGGGACGAAAGCACCACTAACATTGAGGGGAGAGGGTTTTGTGTGTGGATGGGAGAGGGCTGAGGCAAGATGAGAGGCCAAGATAAATCTGCAGTGAAGACTTAACCCTTAAGTGAAGGCCCCAAGGTGGTGGATTTCTCCAGGAACTGCTGCGCTAGGAGGAAAGGGTAGGGGGTTAGAACTGTGCAGAAGTGGCCCCCACATGTTCTGGGTGAACTAGGACCCAGGTTGCACCTTTCTCCCATCCCCTCCCTCCACACCATGTGGATTTGAGGGAGGAAACTGTAGAGAGAATAAGTTTTTGTCTGGAATGCCAAGTTGAAAAGGGACCCCGGCAGCTCCAGTCTGCACCACTGACCAGTATGCCAAAAGTCCAGTCAGCAGAGCTAATCAGGTTTCCTACCTGCCCTGGCAGGCATGTCTGGCTCCCAGGCGGAGAGGCAGCTATGGGGGCTCTGCATTCCCTGCCCTGAGCACCTGCCTTGTAGTTCCCATGGGTTTGGAAGGAGCTGAAGGAGTGGTGCCTGTGGGTGCAGGCAGTGCTCAGACACCTCTGGCCCCTCTGCTTAGGAGCTAGACATGCTAGCTACTTCTGAGAGCTGCATGAGGTAAACATCACCCAGATGGAGCCCACACCTCTCAACCCTTCCCACATCCCAATGCCCTGCTCCAGCACTATATCCCTGCCTGCAATCTGAACCCCTCAGCCCCTCTTGTGCCCCAAATCTGGCTCCATCTTAAAGCCCTCATCCCCTCCCACATCTCAATCCTTTGTCCTGGCCCAAAGCCCCTGCCTGCACCCATTGCTGGAGCCCACCCCCCTCCTACAACCCAACCCCTTACCCCATCCCAGTGAAAATGAGTTCATGAGGGTGAGGAAGAACAAGCGACAGAGGGAGGTGGGTGGAGTGAGTGGGAATGGATAGGTAAATGTAGCGGAAGGGATAAGCAAAGGGTGTTTGGTGCAATTAGAAAGTTGGCAGCCCTAAGTGAAAAGTCAGCAGAGAGTCCAGTTGGTAGGAACTGGAGCAGCCAAAGCAAAGACCTTTGACTATTAAGAGAATTTCTATAGATTTTGACTAGATTTTGGCTTGCCTGTGCTGATTGGCTGTTTGCTCCAAACTTCCCCCTCTTTTAATCTTTACATCTTAGTTTCACTGCACTCCTGTCCCTTCACTTACCCCTATCCATCTCCATCTTTTCTTCAGTGTCCCCCAAAATTGTGGAATTAACATGTTGTTTGCTGCCATCACGTTGTTCACTCTTTGCTATACCTCTTCCCTGATCTTGTATCAGTCTTGTCTATTTGGATTGTAAACTCTTTGAGGCAGGGTCTATCTATTGCTCTGTGTTTGTTCATTGTCTTGTACATTAAGTCTTTTTATTTGACCTTTAGGGATTTCTGTAATAAGCATGATAATAATAAAAAGGGACATCTTTGCGATTATAGGGCTGCTCTCTCTAACCACAGAAAACCTCTCTTTTACTGGGGGATGAAATGTGTGGAGTTTTCCCCAAGAATTAGTGAAGCCCTTAAATCATGTTACAGAGAATGCACCATTTACACTGATTTAAACCTGTATGTCACTCATTCCCTATGCCTTTGAGGAAAGCAAAAGAAGCCACCAGGGTCTCTGCCAATCCTGACTCAAGGGAAAATTCCTTTCTGACCCCAAATATGGTGATCAATTAGACCCCAGAGCACATGAACAAGACCTACTACCCAGACATCTGGGAAAGAATTCTCTGTAGTAACTTAGAGTCTTCCCCATCTAGCATCTCATCACCAGTTATTGGGTATTCCAGTGTAGGCAGTCTCCTCATATCATCCCCTCCATAAACATATCAAGCTCAGTCTTGAAACCAGTTAGGTTTTTTGCCCCCCCCCCCCACCCCCACTGGCTGCTTTGGAAAACTGTCCTGAAACTTCTTCAGTGGTTAGAAATCATCTAATTTCTAACCTAAACTTGTCATCCATTTGTTCTTGAGTAGTGATTAAGCAACTAGTCAAGTAGTCGACTACCCAATAAGCATATGCTTATCAGGTAGTTGAGTCACTACGCAACTATTTGCTTCCCTAGAGGCAGCAAGGGGGGAGCAGGAGCAGGTGCTAGGGGGACCAGCTTAAAAGCTGGTCCCCCCAGCACTGTCTTTGGTGAGGGGCAGGAGAGGCCCCCCAGCACCGTCTTTGGTGGGGGGCAGCAGGAGACCGGGCACGAGCCAGCAATCAGCTGACCCAGCTCGTGCCCAGATCCCAGTAACTGCGCCTCTGTTTTTGAATGTAGCAAGAGCTTCCAGTGGCTCTTGCTACATTTCAAAGGCAGAGGCGCAGCTGGGATAGCGAGTGCCCCCCCCCTCCCCTCTTATAGAAATGTAACATCCCTCCTCTTAAGTCCGCTTAAATAATTCCTCTCCCTCCCTGGCATTTATACCTCTGATGTGTTAATAGAGAACAATCATATCTCCCCTTAGCATTCTTTTGATTAAGCTAAATGATTCAAGCTCTTTGAATTTCTTCTCATTAGGTAGGTTTTCCATTCCTCAAATCATCCTGCTAGCCCTTCGGTGCACCTGTTCCATTTTGAATTAATCTTACTTAACATGGGAGACCAGAATTCTAGATGACATCTCACCAGTACCTTGTATAGTGGTTCTCTTCTCTACTGGAATTATCTGATCTGATGCATCCTAAGACTTCATTAGCCTTTTTCATGGCCACATCATATTGGTAGCCTATGTCATACCAGAATTAAACCATATATCCAGGGTTTATATCCAGGGTTTTTTCCTCTGTTGTCTTCAACTGATAAGTCTTCAACTTGTAGAAAAAGTTCTCGCTGTTGCTATATAAGAGCATGACTTACGCTTTGCACTATTAAAATTTTATCTAATTTATTACTCAAGTTCTCAAGATGATCCAGTTCTTCTTGTATGATATTCCAGCCCTCTTCTATATTGACAATACATCCCAATTATGTGTCTTCCACAAAATACATTAGCACAGACCCATTAATAAAATTGTTAAATAAGATTGGTCCCAAGACCAATTCATGAGGAACTTCACTAGCACCCTTCTTCCAGCTTGATAGTTCACCTTTCAGCTGGGGCTGGAAGGCAGAACAGGAGGCTGGAGATTCAGCTGCTGTGGCTGGGAAATGAAGCAGGGAGTTTGGGGATTCGGCTACCAGGGCTGGGAGGCAGAATGGGGGGCAGAGGGGCTGGGCTATCAGGGCTGGGAGGCAGAGCAGGGGCCAGAGGATTGGGCCATTGGGGCCATGAAGTGGAGTAGGTGCTGAGGGATGGATGAATGGGCTGCCAGGGACAGGAGTCAGAACAAGGGCCACGGGATTGGCCTCCTGGGCCAATAGGCAGAGAAGGGGGTGGGAGGTTTGGGGCTGCTTAAGCCAATGCTGCCCTCAGCCATATGCAGCATAGGGTACTATTTAATTTGGGGCATAGTAGTGCCCCAAATTTAGTGGTCCCTTACACAACTGCGTATTCTCTGTATGCCTAATGATGGCCCTGACTATAACATCCAGGAAAATCTGGGTCCTACTTTTGTTAGTAGCACTTGTTCTCCAATCTATATCAGGTAAGTTAGTTATTCCATAACCACATAATTCCAAATAGTAATTATTTCATTAAAAACACTAACTAGATCTCTGTCTATATCCTAATCAGATCCTGAGGCTCTGTAACATATCCCAGGCACTATGTCGGGGGCACTTCTAGTAGTTTCTACCCCAAAGTGATTTTGGCCCAAAAAAGACTTATTCATTCCATCACTTCTAATTTCTTTGTAGTCTATTGCATCATTAATATAATCTGCTACTCCACCATTTTTACCCTTATTTCCTGAAAAGCACATGCCCTTCAGTACCTGCATTTCAGTGATGATTATTATTCTGTCATGTTTTTGTTATATCTGATTTTACTTCCTGTACGAATAGTTCTAGTTCCTCCATTGTTACCTAGGCTCCAAACATCTTAATTGTTGCTAGTTGTCTTTGCTCACATTCCTTGCTTAATTGGGTGCAGTCATTCTACTGCCAGTATTGCCTATCTGACTATAAGTTTCATTGGGATCAGCACTACCTTTCCTCTTAATGTCCATTCTCTCACTCAGTGTTTTTCCAGTCTCCATTGTTGTATCCTTTTTTACCTGATTTTCTTCCCACTCAATGTCAGAATCAGTTTTGGAGACTCCTGACCATCTTCCCTGAGTTCCTAATTTAAAGCTCTTTTAATCAGTTGTGCCAACCTCCATCCCAGATGTCTATTTTCCTTCCTATTCAGATGGAGTCCATTCCATGAGAACCATCATCTGTCCATGAACGCTCCCCAGCAATCAAACACCCCAAGTCCCCCTTATAGCACTAGTGCCTGAGCCATCTTTTGACCAAGTAGACTCCCACTGAAGATCACCTGAGCTTCCATTTCCTTAAGCATTTTCTCCAGCCTCACATAGACTCCCGTGATATGTTCCAGTGAAAATCTAGCTGTCATTTGTTCTCACATGAAAGACAACTACAGTAGACTTCTGATAATCCGGAGCCTATGGGACCTAGGTGTGCCGGATTATCAGATATGCCGGACTATCAGGAGGTACTATAAACTGGTTATATATATATATATATATATATATATATATATATATATTGTATATAAAGTGTTCTTAACCCTTTTTATTGTACATACTGTATACAGTATACTGTAATGTTTTAGTTTTTATAAGCCTTTTTTACCCTTTTTGCTCAATTCAGCTGCTGCCGCTATTACCTTGTGACTCATTTTTTGCCGAAGCTCACTCACTAGGCTCTTGCCATTTTGATGCCGGACTATCAGGAGTGCTGGACTATTGGATGCCGGACTATTGGAGTTTTACTGTAGTGGATTCTCTCCTGATCCTCTGCAGCTTCAGGTCGACATACCCTTCTGTTTTTTGGATCGGTTCTGGTGACAGGCCTATATGTTCATCATTGTAAGCAGTCGCCAATCACATAGACCCTGCCTTTCCTTTCGATGATGTGATCTCGAGCCTTCCTCCTGTTCTTTTTCACTACAAGTCCTCTTGTCTTTTATTCTCTCTTGCAATCTTCTGCACATCATCCTGTATTCTCCTGGAGCTCTGAACTGACTCTTTCCCTCTTCCCACGGGACTTGATGCTCTTCTCTTCTCCCTTGCCCTCCATCCTTCATTTACAGCCCACTATTCATCTCTTACATTTTTTCAAGTAAGCTGACCTCTTCCTGAGCTCTTTCTCTCCCTCTCTGGCCCATCTTTTCCTCTGTCTGATTTTTGTAACTATGCTTCCACTGGATACTTTTCTTATCCTAGCAGTCTCCCACCTAAGTTCTTTAGGCCAGCTTGCATCTGAGTCTTGATTTTCCTCCTTTTGCTTTCCCTCCACTATCCACTTGAATCCCCTTTGAAACTTAACCATAGTTTCCACCTACATCTCTTGACTCTTCTCTTCCAACAGCTCTGTGAAGCAGTATTTCAAACAAACAGAACTCTTTTCAGGTACCTACTGTAAGATCATGTACATCCTGCAGCTTCTGCATCCAGTCATCTTCATTGTCTCTTCCATTGCGTGGTTCACTGCCTCTGTGTCTGTCATAGCCTTCCTATCTCAAATCCTGTCCAGGAAAAAAAACAACAACAAGCAGACAAAACCAGAACACAGCATACACTGCTCCCCTAAACGCCCTTTGCAAACTCCCACTCAGTCTCCTGTTTATAGCTCAGTTTGCTAACTCCTGTGCCACTGGCTGGCTGCTTTGCTGTCTTTATAGCGCCTCCCCCACCTCATCAGGGTTCTGCTTCTCTTCAGTCATACTGTCCTTAACAGCATCTGTAAACTGAACAGAAAAAAACATACATCACCCACAAAAACTCACTGCCCCAAAGGAGCAGGGAGTTGCCTTCTTTCTCCTCCAACAGAACTCCCACTCACTCCCCAGTTTACAGTTCTGTTTGCTGGCTCATGTGCCACTTCTCATTAAAATGTGTGAGTAACCTCAGTTACGGTAGGATCTGTCCTGGGAACATGTACTGTTCAACATATTCATAAATGGTCTGGAAAAGAGGGTGAACAGTGTGGTAGGGTGAACAGTGTGGTGGCTAGATTTACAGACAATACAGAATTACTCATCAGTCCAAAGCTGTAGAGAACCTTTTTTTTGGTTCCAGGGCCACTGACCCACAGAAGAATCAGTTGGGAGCCACACACAAGTGAGAGGGGTGGGAAAAAACCTTAACAAATGTGGCCCCCAAATGAGAAGCAGAGACAGAAAGAGACACTTACTTCATTTGCCTTGGGCTCCAGGAGTGTTGATGTTTCTCAGAGCTTCCCCCAGGGCCAGATTAACTCTTCTGGGGGCCTGAGGCTACAAATGTTGTGGTTCCCCCTAGGCTCAAGGTGGGGGATACAGGATAGGGTACAGGAGTTGGGGGGGGGGTCTGGGTGAAGGAGTAGGCTGAGGGAACGGTCTCTGGAGGGGGGGCAGGGAATTGGGGTACCTATCTGGCAAAACTCCCTCGGTGAAAGCTGGCTCTATGCCGCCCTGTGCTTTCAGGCACTGCCCCCTGCCACTGAGGGTGTGGAGCCTGAAAGTGAGTGCAGGGATAGAGTTTCCCTGCAATGCTGTTCCCCCAGCAAGAGGGAAATGGGGAATGGCAGTGCACAGAGACACTTCCTCACCCTGTCAGGGAGAGTTTGCGGCTCGCGGGTTCCCCATTTCCTGGTGAGGAATTTCCAAGGAATCTCCCTAAACTGAGTGACAAAATGCAAATGAAATGCAGTGTTGTTAAGTGTAAAGTACACCCTGGAAAAAATAATCCCAGCTGTACATACAAAATGGTGGGGTCTTAAACTAGCTGTTAACACTCAAAAAAGCGTGATCTTGCAGTCATTGTGGATAATTCTCTGAAACCATCCAATCAGTGTGCAGAAGCCAGTCCAAAAAAAACCTAATAAAACATTAGGAGCCTTTAGGAAAAAGATGATAAAACAGAAAATATTACGCCACTGTTTAAATCCATGGTACACCCACATGTTGAATAGTACATGTAGTTCTGTTCATTCCATCTCAGAAAATATATATTAGATCCAGAAAAGGTGCAAAGAAAGGCAACAAAAAGGGTTAGGGATGTGGAACAGTTTTCCTATGGAGAGATTTAAAAGACTAGGACTATGCAGCTTTTAGAAAAGAGATGGCTAAGGGGAGCTAGGATAGAGGTCTGTAAAATCATAACTGTTTTCGAGAAAGTGAATAAAGAAGTGTAACTAACTCCTTCAGGAAGAACTAGGGGTCACCCAACAAAATTAATAGGCAGATGGTTTCAAAGAAACAAAAGGAATTACTTCTTCATACAGTGCACAATTGACTTTTGGGAAATCATTGCCCTCACCACCCCATTGGTGGGCCTGGCAAAGGGAGCAATTGTGCCAGGGCCCAGAGATTCAAAGGGCCCTGGAGTTACTGCAGCAGCTGAGCCCTAGACCCCTTTGAATTGCTGCCGGAACACTGCTCCTCCCTGAGGGCTGAGGAAGGTGCCACAGTCTGGGCAGTGCTAAGGGCTGACTGCCCTTGGCCTCGCCTCTTCTGGAGGTATGGAGCCAGGCCTCCCCACACCTTGCCCTGGGGCTCAGGGTGACTGTTCGCCCTTCTGCTCATTGCTATGGAATATTGTGAAGGCCAAAAACATAATTGGGCCCAAAAAAAGAATTAGATATGTTCATGGAGGATAGACCCATCAATGTCTGTTAAACAAGATGATCAAGGACAAAATCGCTAAAGCCTCCAAATGCCAGAAGCTGTGATCGGATCATGGTTTGGATCCCTCAGAATTACCCTGTTCTGTTCATTCCCTCTGAACATCTGGCATTGGCTGCTGTCAAACGACAGGATAATGGACTAGATGGGCCAGTATGGCCAATTTTTTGGTCTTAAATAACATTTCCCATAGAAATTCCCCAGGCTCAAGTCAGGGAACTCCCTATGGGTGATTTTGCCAAATTCCTTTCCAGCTGTTTCTCTGTTATTTCTAAAGAAAAGAGAAGCGTTCACTGCATTGCCAGATATAGCTTCTCATGCTTTTCACACATTCCTTTGTTTGTTAAATGTAGATTAGACTGGGCAATGGAATTTGATGACTGAATTTATGGGTATTTTATCTTTTCTTTTTTTTTTAGTTGCTGATTGCAAATTCTCTGCTACATTTTTCTCCATAGCATTAAAAAAAATCCTATTGTTAGTATCATTAAGGCTCTGTACCAAGTGTGGCTTATGAGCTAAATGCAGCTCTTTTATAATAAAGTATGGCTCGTGGAGTCCCCCATAACTCCACCTACCAGACTGAAGCAAGGGGTGGAGCTCAGGTCCTGTATTTTACAACAGAGTTGGTGGGGTAGGAGTTTCTGCTCAGTGGAGAGGGAGGGTCTCAGGGTTTCAGTCTAATGGAACATGCCTGCTGGGGCTTGGGGCTTCAGCAGGAGTGGGGACGAAATGCTCTGGCAGGTGCCTTAAAGGGGCTGAAGTTCCAACCCCCAACAGGTGTGCCCTAGCTTTTGAACTTCTGGACTTATGTGGCTCAGCAGGTTAGTAGGTTTGGCCCTATATTTTAGACTCTGCTCTAGACTACACACTGATTCTGCACAACATCTGTCATGGTCTTTGACACGCAATGCATATTTTTCAAGTTGTTTAAATACATGTGTACTCAATAGGTTAGTGTAATTTGTCAACACTCTCCTGAAAACTATTACTCTGTTACACTGAAAAAAGAAAAGTAATTGAACCATTGAACAGTTCAGTGAAAGTGATGTTAAGAGTCTTAATCAAATCCAGAAAATGCTGAGTTAAAAGGTGTCAAATATGGCACAACTTTTCCTTCATTTAGCTGGCTGTACCCTCACAGATGAGAGGCTGAGTTTCAATCAATGTGTGTAGCTGACATTCCTGCCAACAATGTGAACAGAAGATGAAACAGGAAGCTTTAGTTCTGAATTTACAACTTTGTATCGCCTGAGTCTCGACCTGCAGAGTTGTTTGCATGTTGGAAATTATTCATTATTTTTAGTAGTAGTAGTAGTAGTATTCATAGGATAGTATACCAATACCATAACTGAATTAATTGGTACAAATTCATCCCTGCTGTAACACTGGAAGCTACTTGAGTGATAGTGGGGACGGATATGGCCCTGTAAACTACAATTTACCTTTAAAAATAAATGTTTCACGACTCTAAAAATTAATTCAGTCTGTCTAGGACAGTTCTGTGAGTACTTGGAAAGAAATGCAGATGTGTGTATGTGCCCTATTGCCTATATACATGCACTAGCTAATATATTGGACAGAACTGTCACATGTGTGTGCTATTTTTGGCATTTTTCCCTAACTCAGCATCTGACATCTGGTTTAAAAGCTGCTCAATAGAAAAATCTGAAGAAAATATTTTCTAAACCCCTACAAATAAAAAAGGCATTTTGCTTTCACTATATTATTTTTTCCACTAATCCCAAAAGCAATCTAGCCATTTTTTTAAATTCCTTTTGAAAAATCGCTTTCCTACTGAAAATATATAGAGCTGCTGAAATGTGTATTTTTTTAATCATTAAGGAGATGCTGAGGTTGAGACACCCACAATTTGACCTACTCTCTTTTTCTCTCAGTGTGTTAAGTAAATGTAAGTAGAGCTTAGAGCCACTCCCAGGAAGCACTAGCCTTTCCCTGAGATCTTTAGCTTCAGCTCCATATCGTTCAGAGGAAAATACTGTTGGCGTGTAGCAGTACTGGGTATTGGAAGTCTGCAACCAGGTGTGGCTATTTGGTGTAAAGCTCTTGTGTATCTTGAATGCACTTCTTGCCCATCATGATCTCATTGCATTGCTGGTAGCTGAGTTTTAGGAACCAATAGGATTGTTTGGGGGCTCCTATGTGTCTACACGTTTCTTTCACACTTTGCTGCAGTGTGCTTTGCAAGAAAGAAGGGTGGAAGATGCCTGTGATTTTTACAGTGTTTTGCAAAATACATGTAACTTCCAATACGATTCCCTCCACACCAGTGTTTCTCAAAGTGCACCGCAGGCCCGATTCGGGAACACTACTAGCTGTCCTATGCCGCTTTGTTTAACTAAAGTCTTCATAGCCATGGAACCTTATGGCTCCTATTGGCTCCAGTTCACCAAGGGGAACACACTCGGTGCTTCAGTGCCCTTGTTTTAAAATAAATTTACAAATTCCAATGCATCAAAATCTGCAGGCCTCAACTGAACCAACTCCTGTTAGAACTGAGTAGGAATGTTGCTCAATTAAGAACTGCAGAATTTGGGCTAATATCAATATCTCAGTACCCAGAGTGAAACTGAGAAATCAAGAGGAATATAGTCTGACACATAAGGGTTGTGTTGGGACACCTGGGTTCTGTTCTCACCTCTGCCACTGACTTCCTTGGACAAGCCACTTAACTTCTCTGTCCTTCATCTATCTCATCTTTAAACTAAAGAAAATCCATTCTACTCATTTGTTGTAGCGCTGTGAGGTTTGTCAATGAAAAAGCACTATACAAGTGCAAAAGAAGTTTTATTATTCTTGTTATTTCTAATTAATATAAGAAAACTGTGTGTGCAGTCATTGGTGAAAAAATATTTTCTGGGAGAAAGCATCTTAATTTCAACTTTTTAAAAGTTACTAATGACACCACTTGGAAGGAGAGAATGATGTTTAAAATGCTGAGGTCTTGATAATATCCTTTTAAAATAGTCCTTAAGGCTACTTATTTGTAAAGTTATCCCATTACTTGTGGAAATGGGAAAATTTACTGCAAGTTAGTCCACCAACAAAAATGTTAATAGGTTACTGTGCATCCCAGTAGTCAGGAATATTTTCTCTATTTTTTTAAAAGTATTTGTGTGTTTTGTTTTTGTTGTTGTCTTAATATGATGAAATGATTGGGCAGCGTACAACCTCCAGGGAAAGACACTTTGGTGTATGAGTAAATTAGATACATGTGAAAGATGATGTGCATGTTTTGCTGCTTTTGTTCCCTTTAGGTGTGGAGGAGCAATCGCTTGACTGTTCTCCGGTACTGGATGACAGATCAGCACTTTACTCTGGAGTTCACAAGAAGCAATTCTGCTTCGATGGATCTTCTGAAAAGCAGCAGCCTGAGGATGACTCCGACTCTCTCACCACTTCCCCTTCATCCAGTAGTCTAGATACTTGGGGTGCTAACAGGAAATTGGTTAAGACCTTCAGCAAAACTGATAGCCGTGGTCTTATTAAGCCCCCTAAGAAGTTGGGAACATTTTTCTCTTACCCAGAAGAGGAGAAAGCTCAGAAGGTTTGCCGCTCTTTGACAGAAGGGGAGATGAAGAAGGGTCTTGGTTCCTTGAGCCATGGGGTAAGTACTGAAAGCATTTGCTTTTATGACAGCAACAGGCACAAGCACCATCTCCTGGTGTCCCTGGAGGAGATTCAGAGTGTCAGGAAGCAGATCCGATTGAAGAAAATGGATAGTAACTATTCCTGTTCCAGAGCTTTTCTCTGCCAGCGTCCTGTCAGGAAAGGCATATCTCCTGCAACTTGTGACCTACAACTGCTTCGGCACAAAGCCAAAGGGGGAGGAGGTTGTGGCTTCCCAAACAGAAAGCTTCGAGGGCGTACCTCTGTCAGTGAGTTCAATATCACCTATGTGGTGGAGAGAAGCCTGTACAGTCACCTCAACCTATCACAACTGGTGCGTCCCGTCACTGACAGGACCCTGAGCAAGGCCGACAAGCAGGACCTGAGGAGATGCCTACTGGATGAGGATGAGGAGGCCAAGCGGAAGTGGGCCACCACGGTTGACCGTTGTACTAAAAGGGTTCTCTTGAGAATCCACCAAAAGTCTGTGAGTCAAAGAGCTGTCTTGAAGGTGGCCTTCCAGTTCTTGTGAGGTTGCAGTCAGCATTGTTTCGGCTTCCTGTTCCATCCCATAAAGTTTAATATGGTGTTTTTCTGCTCTCAATTGCCAATAGTTATTAAATGCAAAACGAGGCTGTGTGGCCAGGGGCTGTGTTAGTCCCCAGTGAGGAAATGGGTATAATTCCTTTCAGTGTACAAAGAGAAGAGCATTGTCAAGTCTGTGATTTTCCTTGTGCATAAAATGACTAAATATTAGAGAGCAAATTGTACCAAAAATGCTTTTTTAATCTGTTCTAATTAAGAAATTGAGATTTTGGTGAAAAAAGAAACAATGTAAAAAAGGTTTCCTGCTGTTTCAAAAATTAATCCAGCATTCTTTAAAAGGAAATATTGAAGGGTACATGAATCCTTTGTAGGGATGGAAGACTCTGAATAAAATCTGCTTCTCCCTCTCTCTCAGCCCATCTTCTCCCACTCCGTTTTCCTCTCTATTGCCAAGATAGTGCTCCCAGCTCTGGATCCTCCCTCCTCATATGCACAGTACACAGAGGTAGAGAGCTCTTTTATCTACAGTCCTGCTTTCTTCCCCAACTTCTCTCCAGCATTGGCTGCTGTTCATGCTCCACTGGGATGGAGGAGAGCCTTGGGAAGGTGGAATATGGGAAAGAGGTCAGGATAGCCAGTAGGGGAGTGGATTTTCCTTTTAGTAAGTTAAGTTCTAATAGGCATTCCAACCTAGCTCATCTTCCTGTGTACAAAAGCCATTATTTTCCAAGATTCTTCCTGCCAGCCTCTTGAATCCCCTAGGACATGTCATCTAGTCTGAGGTCCTAACAGTGCATATTTGCTCCCTACTTAAGGTGAAGGGAAGGGTAATTAAGTGTCTAGATTTATAAAATTTAGCAAGGCATTCTAGTGGACATTACAGAGGAAATACTATTTCTTACAACTTTTAGATTTTATGGTATCTATTAAGAAGCTTCCACATAATTTTTTAAGGGTATGGGTTATTTTCAGTGTGAGAGTTATATAGTCCCATCCTTGGATCTTTCTAACTAATTGTTAGTCACTAGTAGTAGCTGACTCTTAGTTGGTGGTCTACACTTGCATAACACTGACAAACCTGAGTCATCCCTGGGCAGAATCAAACCTAAGAGCTCTGGAGCTTAGTATATTACTTCTAGGGTTATTTTGCACCAAAAAAATTCCTTTATAAGCATCTTAACACAGAGCTTTGAGTAATTTGTTTAAGCTACAAATACAGAATCATACTTCCTGCACCCTTCGGAAAATGTGCAAAGGCTTCAGGGGATCAAGGATCATGGAGGAAGAAAGGATCCTTGATGTGAACTTGGAGGGCTGTTGGGTGTGAGTGGGAGAAATAAGGAACAGGTTTTGGTGGGAAGGGAGGGAAGAGATTTCTTAGGAAGTTGGGGCACCTCCCTTATGCAGACCCTGTCTTATCCCTAATCTTCCTCATTCAGTCAGGGTACATTTTCCCCCATTCCCACGTGTCCTTCCCATTGAATCACTTGCTCAGTGTTGTCACTCTACTAGCTCTTGAATCAACACTCCAGTTGATCACACACACACATACACACACGATCCTTTCTCAAACCCCATCTGTGACACGTCCTCCCCTTACCCCGAGGAGCATTGTGTTCCAGGCTCCGTGGGCAGGGTACTGTGATGAATGCAGGTGGGTCTAGCTTTTCTGGCACCACGGCGGTCTCAGGTGGGTGAAAGGTAGAACTGCAGAAAAATGCATTTTGGGTGGGGGAAAAAATCTGCACTAAACATGAATTCTGTGAGTGCACAGTGGCACGGAATTTCCCAAGGACTAGTCAGAGCCTCTACTGCATGAGCTAAAACCCACACGACTCTTAGCTAAGACTGTAGCAGTTTCATCAATCTCTAGATGTCACCAGAGGGTAACAGAGCACCACTCCCAGCAGGCATGAGTTTACTTGCATTTAGTTCATGGTCACTGTGGTATCACTTTATTTTGACTCAGTACAATTTAGGGATATTAAATGTTGGTTAATTGAATAGTCGAGTAACCTCATGAATTCTATAGTCCCTGGGGGAAGGGCCAGCAACAGTGTGGGGTGCCAGCTAGTCCATGAGGGGAGCCAGTTTAAAAACCAGCTTCTCTTGCAGACCAGCTGCTTGTTGCTCTGTGCTACTGCCTCTGAAAAAGAGGCAGTAGTGCGGGGTAGCAGTAGCCCCTATCTGCGAGGAGGCAGGGATTGAGCTCCTGGACCCGGCGCAAACCGGAACTGAGCCAGGCTGCCTGCTCACTTTAAATGCAGAGTCACAGCAGGGGTAAGTCCTGCACCTGGCGTGAGCCAAAACTGAGCCAGGCTGCTGGCCAGCTTGCTAAAATATTTACTGGTTGGGGGAAGGGGAGGGAAATGCGTGTAGTCTATAGCATTAACCTATAAGCTTTTGCTTATTAGTTAGTTGACTACACTATTACATCCCTAATACAATTAACAGTTTTTCCTGATTATTCCACTAGTGCTTCTGTGTAGATTAGTTGACCCATCATTGATACTGTAATGTAACTTCCAGAAATAGTATTCTCAAATGATATTCTTCATGTAATGCCATTTCAGTTGATTGTGCCAGATAACTGACATATCAGTCTGTAGTTTGAATGCTTGGGTATAGGCAGACTGACAAGAACCACTAGTTCCTCATATCTTCTAAAGATGTACTACAATTACACATTAAAAATGCTTTTTGATGCTGTCTTCTTGTAAATGCAGGTGCCATCACCTAGGGGAAGCTATTTAATCAGTTAATGTGTGAGTAGTCTCACTATGGAAGTCTCATAATTGAACTCATTAGCTTGCTCACATAGATAAAATTGCAATGGAAAAAAAAAGAACACCTCAAAAAAAAAGTGGGCTTTCCAATCAAGACCTGCAATACACCCTTTTTAAAAGGAAAGGGGGGAGCAGGGTTACTTTCATTAACTTTAAATAAACTTATTTTTAAAACAGCAGAAAACTGATAAACTTCTCCAGACCTTCAAGCACCTCCATTCCTCCTTTCTAAAATTGTAACGCTTACTGCAACCTCACAGAAATGTAATGCCTTTGTATTCAGTGGAAGTGGTCAGTCTTGTCTTGCCATTTGTTTTTGTCATTTATATTTGTTTCAGTGACCTGGGCATGCTTGAAATTTTTGAGTTTTTCTTTCCTCCCAGTATCCTAATGTATTGGGTTTTTTTGATTGCATGGCCATTCCATTGAATATCCCTCTCTTCATCCACAGACTTTTTGTTGGGTACACTATTACCAGAAACCATCACAGTGATGTGAAAGGGCATGGTAAAAGTTCCAGATTTACAAGGACATGTGCATATTTTCAGAATGGGAAAGTCAGAATCCTGAATAAAATGACTGGATATTCTTTAACCAAAGGATACTTTCTTTTCAGAGAATGCTACAAGAATTACTCTGGTTTGCATGGTCTGAAATCAATTCTTAAGTTCTGTTCCACTATCTTCTCTTGGGTGTTGTGTTATCTGTGAGAGGTTGGATTAGTTAGAATGCTCTTGGCACTGGTCCTGATTATGTAGTAAAATGTGCTGTATATGAAACACCAATCTTAATGGTGGTGTTTGCTTGTGTGTCTAGTGCATCACTTCTTGTACAAATGCTTGAAAACTATTCTCACAGCTAAGTTGTGAGCTAGTCTTGACCAATGTGTCATTTGCTGTCAGCTAACAGGTGTTAACCTGTCTTCAGGCCTTTCAACCACTCCTGCATGTAAGGCAAATCTGAAGAACTTGAGCTAATGTGATTAATATCACTTGAACTCTCTCAATTGACTTCATTATGCATTGGATTAGGCCCTAAAAATGCACAGCAAAATTCTTCAGATATTGCCCTGTCTCGTTATAGTTAGACTCAAAGGGATAATTTAAAACAGAGAACTACCTGCCTGTAAATCAGCTACCAAATCTCACCAATGTTATATCCTTGATTTCCTGGGATTTCTCATGGTTCCTGTCACTGAAAAGAATCTAACACCACAAAGTCACTGGAAGAGGGCTAGGTCACTAGGGTACTGTACCCCAATTTTGGAGGGAGCAAAGAGTTTATATTGAAAGATAATAGTTGTATCCCAACTTCAAAGGAGTTAGTTCTCTTGCAGCTGAGATAAGAGCTTTAGAATAGGCTCATTAGCCAGAGCTTTGTTTCTTGCCATGGAAGTTGGTCACTCTGTGGCTTTGTGCTGTTGGCAGGGAACCAGTGTCATAGTGCTGATGCTTTTAGGTAGGGAGACAAATATTAACGTCATCTAAGTTTTGGGCCAGGACTGAGGAGTACTGAGTGACTCATGCTAATCATCCCTTTGTAAATATAACCTATTTTTCCTCCCAGTGAGTGATAAAGCTGCTCTGTAAACCAAGGAAGTGAAAAAGTTTCAGAGGGTTAGCTGAATTAGTCTGTAACTTGAAAAAACTTAGAAAAACAACGAATAGTCTAGCAGCACCTTACAGACTAACAAAACATGTAGATGATATCATGAGCTTTCGTGGGTTCAACCCACTTCTTCAGATAAATGGAGTATTAACAGTCCAGTTCCAGAATAAATAGGGGATGAGCGGGGGGGAGGAGAAGAAAAGGAGGGGAATAGTGAATTAGTGTTCATGTTACATGAAACTGACTGGAATCATTGTCTTTGAAGAGTAAAATTTCTGTTGGTATATCCCTTTTGGACAGCTGGACAAGAGTTATGTTCCCCTCCACCTGCCTGATTCTGCAAGGCGCTTACCTCATTTTTTGGTGAAAGTTGAAGGTGTTCAGCTACTCCCTGAAGGTGCTTACTCAGTACCTCACAGGATTGGGGCCACTGATTATACAGATACTACTTTGGATAGGTGCGTGAAGGGAGTCTGGAATGAAGTTGCCAGAAAATTGGAAGACTTGCTGAATAATATGAGGAGACAATTTTCTTAGGCTAAAAGTCTTAGAAACACTTATTTCAGAGAGCCTTGACTAGACAGCTCAAACAGTCTGGGAAAAGACAATTGACATAAGTTTCTTTCATGATTCATGGTGATAATGCTCAAACCTTCAGTTTCTCATCCTTTCCCATTTCCATTATTTACATATTATGTGTGCTTTCAGTGATGTTCTCCAAGTGAGAGAAAATGTTTGAGTGCTTGTTAGTGCAATTGTTTCTGTACTAATCCTGTCCTTTCCACAGAGAACCTGTAGCTTTGGAGGATTTGACTTGACAAATCGTTCCCTGCACATTGGAAACAACTCTGACCAAATGGTGAGTACAAGGTAGAAGGGACAGGGTATGGAATAGCAGAAGGCTTCTCTTGTATGTAGTTACTATGAAATATTCCTTGGTAGAGTTAAATGTAGTCTAGTCCTATAGTAGCAGTTTTGAGTTCTAAGTAAGCAACCCAGAGAGCACAATTTTTTAACCACCAACTGCTTTGGTTTCTCAGCCTTGTGACAGCCAGATACTGTGTGTGTTTATTTATATGCTGTATCTGAGAAGTATGATCAGACGGTTACAGCAAAGGACTAGGGGTCAGATCTCTGTTCTATTCCTAGCTGAGTCATTGTTTTACCGCATCACCTCAGGCAAGTCATTGATAGCTATACTTCACCAGAATGGTTCTGGAAAAACATCTCATTTGTGACCAGGATACAAGAAGAAGATGATGACGACCACCCAGAATTAACTAATGTGCCTTCAGTGCACTTGCACAAGGCCCCTATCTTGGTGGGGGGAGCTCCACCACTGGAAAAAGCAACCCTGAATGGTGCTGCAACTCAGCAAGCCAGTTTGCAATGCCACTCCCTCTGATTTAACCCAGGCATCTTCCGTGATGGGTGTCCAGGCCAAACCTGAGCATTGCAGGGTGACTGGAATTGGGAAGAGCCATCCTGGCCTGTAATGTGAACTGAGCACTCAGCTGAAGAGGTGCTTGTGAATGGCCAGGCAGGTCTGGGGGGCAGTGGGTGAGAAGCAAGGTGAGAGTTCGTGGTAGGCTGTGGGGTGAAGGCTGGGGGCAAGCTGGAAATATTGGGAGGTTGGTGAGGTTGGAGTAGGGATGTTGAGAATTGTTGCAGGTAGAGCTGAAGGGTTGGGGTTGGAGTGAGTGGGATATGCATAGGGGCTGTCTTGAAAAGTGGGGCTGATAGGGCATTTGGGGGGCATATGTGGAGTAGGGGAACATTTGGGGGGGGTTGGGTTATGAGGGTCATAGAGGGGTGTGAGTGTGGGGTAGGCAACAGGCATTTTGGTATCTGTGTGAGGTGGGGGTGTTTTAATGAAGGGGGGGAAATTTTCACAGTCATAGGGCCCCCGAATTTTTATAGATGGATACAGATACAAAAATGCTTATCTCTCTCAGTGGTGTTTTTGGCATTTACTCAATAGGTGTGTGTGAGAGACTTTGAGATATCTGGATGGAAGTCATTATAAAAGTTCCTGTTGTTACCAAAGTTGACAGTCCTTCCTCTCCACCCTCAGCTCTTTGGTGTTATTTGTGGCATAAAAAATAAACTGTCAGATGTATTACTTTGATCCAAAAGTTCCTGTTGTGAAGTATGCAACCAAAAGGAACTATATTATAAATACTGATCAGCTCACTGTACCATTTTCCCCCTCAAGAACAACTTTTACTCTTTCAGCCTTGGTCTCTGCCAATTCTTTTAATATCTAGTAGCTTAAATCAAGTTAATTAATAAAACAGCTTATCACCAGCATCTCTGATGATGATGAGGGATTAGTTTCACTGGAACTAGTCAAATGGTTTCACAATGGTTTTCTTCCTTACACTTGGTTTATAAAAACATGATGTATCTCTTTCAACTAGTATCTTTAAACTAGTTTGCCATGTTTTGTTCACATTACCTTTTGATCTGGGAAACTATGAAATCTAAATGTTATGCTTTCCCTTTCCACCAGCAGTGAGAAAGATAAGAATAGGAGGCTGTTGTATCCAGATCAAGTGGATTTGCTGGAAGTCTCTAATTGCATTAGTTTATTGTCTTTTCAGAGCTCACAAGACAAAAGGTTATCTTCAACTTGATGAAAATAGGCAATAAAAATGGCATTATCTTTTCAAAGGGAAAGGAAGGTAGAGCTGGTGACTGTCACGATTTGACAATGACTTTTAGAAGCTGGAGAAAGAAGGTTTTATTAAACCAGACTAGTTTTGTTTTGGAGGTTGCACGTGTGTTTTTGTTTTTGTAATGATGATGATCTTTTTTTCTAAAAAATATTATTCTTGTGGAAAATTCAATCATCCTCTGAAGGGCTGCTGTACCATATCAGAGACTAAGCTTAGCCATTAAAGTGTGAAATGGGTTTAGTGCTACTTGCAGTGCAAATCTTAAAGCAGCCCTGGTACAGAAGCACTACCGGTGCCTCTCTAACAGTGTCGTATTATGCTATTTATTTTGAAAGCCACATGAAGAAGTATTATGCCCTACAGACAGATTGATTCATTTTACACAATCAGTACAGCCACTTACATGTATGGTGGATGCAGCAACTATTTAAAACAACCATAACAAACCTACACAACAGTTTAGGAGAGAAAATGTAGCTTATCCAATTGAAATAAAATGGGAATTCAGATAGGCAGAATGCAGTTACCCAAGTCAGTATTTGGGTTATCAGGGTTAGTCTTGTATAGTTTAAAAAAAAAAAAAAAAAGAAGTGCTAGAGCAGTGTTTCTCAAACTCTGCTCCGCGGAGCCTCAGGACTCCATGAGACATCTCCAAGGGCTCTGCGAGGCTGACAAACTGGAAACATTGATAGGTACAACACATACAATCAGTGGACCACTGGGGCTCCGCATAAATTTTTACGCATGTAAAGGACTCCGGAGTCCAAAAAGTTTGAGAACCGCTGTGCTAGAGGATCTTTACTGACCATGCAACAGACAGGACAGCAATTGTATGTTTCATCGGAAGAATTCAACCTCCAGTAGTAAGATTGCCTTGCAGCTTGAATGTTCAATAGTAACTCAAAGTAGGAAGAATACCCTGTACTGAATCCCCAACATAACTTCATTCAATACCTCTAGGACAGTGAACAGGTTCTGATAATCAGATCTGAGAAGAAGGAAGGGTATATGATAATATAACAGTGGTTTATGCACTGGATTTATTGTCAAGGCCAGAAAAGACAAGGTTTCCATGGTGAAGCTAAGAGCAATGTCCCAAACAACACACTACCTTTGTCACCCCTGGATACCTTTGGTCTGAGTGCTGGCATGAGAAGTAATAGGAATACAGCATGGCAAGAATTTGCTCTTATATTTTATTTTAAAGAAACAACCTCTTATTTTATTTTGCAGGGCAAAGAAGGAGACATCATTTATAAGGAAGTGATCAAATCGCCCTCTGCTTCCCGTATATCTCTTGGGAAAAAGGTGAAGTCTGTAAAAGAAACCATGAAAAAAAGGATGTCTAAAAAATATAGCAGCTCTCTTTCAGAGCAGGTATGTAATACTCATAATGGTCTGTACTTGCTAGGATAAAAACTATGAATCCTCATGCTTCAAAGTATCTTCCTAAAAGCCCTGCGGGGTCAGGAAGAAAATTTTCTGCATCTACACTTCTGGTATCCCGGAGAAACTCCACTACATTCAGGGAATGCATTTGCTCTTCCGCTTTTTTTGCAGAAGAGCAAACACGCTTTTCGAGGAGCCCTGTATACCTCGCCATCTATACGGGGCCAAATGGAGGAAAAGTCTCTTCCAGAAAAGCAATTGGAAAAAGCTACGCAAATTGCGCAGCACAATTTGCGTAGCTTTTTCCAATAAAAGAGTGTAGTCTAGACCTAGCCATAGTGTCATTAGATCATTCATGTGTTCTTCTAAAACCCCTCACTATGAAATGAATATCTTTTTATAGAAACCTAATTGTGACAGTGCAGCCTCAAATCTCCTTCTAGGTGACTTTTCAACAGAGGGAGATGAGTGAGGATTTTACACCCACATACCCTGAGCTGTATTTTCACCTCTACAATTATTTCTTAGATATCACTGCAGTGATCAAAGGAGCACTGGTTCCATTTTCAAGTTAAAAAATAAAATTACAATGCAGCTGACACTCTGAACTCTCTATAAAATTCAACATGTACAACTCCCCTCTCCTAACCTCTATCATACTGCTCCCTCTGCAGCGGCCTATGAAAACAGATACATCTCATTTCTATTTCTAACATTACTTCATCACAGATGTGTGCAGTTCATTCTTAGAAGCAACCATAAGTACACACAGTTGTAAAGCTGAGCTTTGAATTTACTTTGTCCAAAATAAATCTCTCTCCAAGAAAGTCCTTTTTGGCAGATTGTGTTATTTGGTTTGGTGGATTGTCGAAGCATCTAGTGAACTAAAAATAAATAAATCAGTCTTTCCACCTGAAATTTATAGGTAATTGCTTACCAAACAGTTGGGAAAGCAATGTTTTCTCTAATAAATATTACCCTCTAGTGGCCATTTAATAAGCAGCAGCCAATTTGCATATACTTGCTGTGTTAGAAAGCTGGAGCACACTTTTCTTTGAGCTAGAATCGTCTGGTGAGACCTCTTAGGACAATTTGACTACATAATTCAGGCAGTACTTTCCTCTCTTGTTATTCACTGAGCAAGATTAGCTCTGATATGGAGTGTCTGGTTCTAATTGTAATCTCTTCAGTGCAGGGACAGTCTCCTTGTTACGTTCGTGCAGTGTCTAGTACAGTGGGGCTGGGACCTGTAGGTGCAATTGTAGTTGAAATTAATAATGAAAATTGTGGATTTTTGCCTCCAAATGAAGTGATCCATGTTTCTTCTTAGTGAAGCAGACTGATCCCAGGCTAGTGCAAGTGATACCTATCAAAACATAATTTTAACTGTCACAGTAAATTGGGACCTGCAGCACTAGAATCCCGTGACCACTTTAATTGTTGCAGACTTTGGAGAAAAGTTTAACCAAAACAATAATACTCTTTCTTGAAAACATATTAGGAAGTAGTAACAATAATGGGGGGTTTAGAATGGGTTTCTTTCTCTCCCCCTTGTGCTTTATAGGCTGGGGAAGAGCATGCTGCTGTGTGACTTATCCCAATGAACTATAGGATGGGTTTGCTTTAGGAGGAAGAAGCCTGGTAGTCTTCCCATCTAGTGCCTTTTGAACATCCTGAGAATGGGCTACCTGCTTCTGTTAGGGTAGAGCTGAGGATTAGGCAACATGTGTCCCAAAAGAAAGCAATGGTAGGGTTCTAGGATAGCAGGTAGAGATCCAGAACCAATACTGCTGAATTTCATTGGTCATCCCTGTAATGGACTTCATCTATCACATACAGACATGGCTTCTTTTCTCAAACCTAGGCCACTAGCCTGGAACTTTTATTTTCAATTGTGAACTCTTTGGTGCAGCAACTATCATATATTCTGTTTGTATGCCAGCCACCATCTTGGCTGACACACACGGACTGAATCTGGTAACCTCCAAAGCTAAAAACATGAGCTATTATGGCTTGAGCTAAAGAGACAAGGCTGTTAGGCTAGGACTGAACCAACTTATACTCTGTGAATCAGGGGTTGGGAGGGATTGTGTTGGGCTAGAATAGTGCCCAACATAATGGGGCTCAACCTAGAGGCACAACCACCATATAAATGTTATTTTGAATGTGACTAAATTTAGTTATATTATTATTAATACAAATGGGGTTGTTCGATCATTGAATTTGTAGAAACACAGCACATGGTGGTGTCCTCAATCATATGCAGTGTAGCTCTCAGATGGAATTCCTTTCTGTATGTGTACACAGTTACATTGGTTCATAAATAGGACCAAATAAATAAAAGCTAATAATGTTTTTTATGTATTCATTTCAAATGGATAATTCAGTTAAAAAATAATAATCTGCAACAAAGGTCACATTTCATATTGTATTATTGGACATTAACGATAAGATGTCAGGGCCAAATAACCCTTTGGATAGTCTACTTAGGAAACAGATACATCAGAAAAATGGTGTGAAAGTTAGGTTACTGATCTGCTTCTAAAGCTTCAGAGGGGTAGCAAAGTTAGTTTGTAACTGGAAAAAATTTAAAAATGACTAATAGTCTTGTAGCAGCTTAGCGTGTGTCTAGACTACAGGGTTTTGTCGACAAAAGTGGACTTTTGTCGACAAAACTATACCTGAGTCTACACTACCACTGAGTTCTGTTGACATAACGTCGACAGAACTCAGCAGTTTTGTCGACGCTGGTAAACCTCATTTTACAAGGCATAACGTCTTTGTCGACAGAGTTCTGTCGACAAAAAGGGCAGTCTGGATGCGGGTGTTTCATTTGTCGACAGAAAAAGACCTCCAAGGAAACCCCTGCTGGACAGTCCTTCTTCAGGAAAAACCTCTTCTTGGTCCTGTCTGTAGCCATTTTTTAAAGGCACAGACATCCCTGGCAGGCATTGTGACAGGAAGCTGGCCACAGACAGAGCCTGTCAGCACCTAGCTCTCCCAGCGTCACCTGCACGTGGCCATGTGTGCAGCTCCAGCACCACAAGGCCCCCAAGAACCTTTGAGGGAGCCAGCCCTGGTGCCCACAGGCAACAAAAAGAGAGCCCCAGCCTGGTCAGGGACAGAGGTCCTGACCCTGCTTGAACTGTGGAGGGAGGAGGAAGCAGTCCAGGCCCTGCACACCCGGCGCAGGAATGCCAGCATCTATGGCCGCATGGCTCAGGGGCTGGCCGATAAAGGGCACCACCCAAGGACACTGCAACAGTACGGGCCAAAGTGAAGGAACTTCGCCAGGGATACATGAAGGCCCGAGAGCAGAGCTTGGCTTCAGGTGCAGCCCCAGTGCACTGCACCTACTATCAAGAACTGGACCACATCCTGGGAGGCCAGGAACCTATGTCTGCACCAGTGCTCATGCAGACAGGGTTGCACGCACCAGTGCAGCAAAGCCGGCAAGAGGTCCCCAGGGAAGATGTGGAGGAGGAGGAGGAGCAGATGGAGGACACCCTGACCCTGAGTCTGCAGCCTGTCCCAGAGACAGAGGAAGCCTCGCAGGCACCCTCCGACACTGGAGAAGGAACATCAGGTGAGCGCAGGCAGGGTCACAGACACAGCACAGGGGAGGTGGGAGCAGAGAGGATGCAGAGCAGTGTTCACATCTTGGTCCTCCCTCCTGGACAGGTTGCATCTCTCTGTGCATGTACAAGCAGGCGAGCAGGTGGTGGGTATGTGGGTGGGGGGGCATGGGAGACTCAAGGTGCAGCAGGCCCCTGTCCTACTGTGGCTGCACACTGATCTGGCCTGGACGACCACAGTGGAGGGCGGGAGGATCTAGGGGGTGGAGGTGGACATTGTCCTAGCCACAACGGGTCCCCTGTGCAGCCTAGGCGGCTGGCAAGGCCAGACGTGGCCTACCAGTAACAACATTCCCATCCCTTGTTGTATGGACTTGTGTGTGAATTGCTAACACTGATCGGTTCTCCCTCTTCTTCTCCACAGCTGGACCTGCTGCTGCTGTCCGCTGAGCAACTCCTGTGCCACCACCCACCCGGTCCCACAGCACCCGCAGGCATTGGAGGACCTACAACAACCTCCTGAGGAGGCATGTGGAGGCCATGGAGAAAATTGAGGGGACCATGGCCAAAATGCAAGAGACCATGGCTGAAAGAGTGAGGGAGGAGGCTCGGTGGCATACTCGCCTGCTGCAGGACTTCCTCCCAGAGTGGAGCACAATGTGTGCCACCGTCCAGGAGTCCCTGGCTGTGCCAGGTCCTCTCCCCCTGGGGACTCCTCCTGCCCATCCAGCTCCAGCCCCCTCTAACCCCCGTCCTCCCCCTCAACCCCCTCTGGCCCCTCTTCTTCTCCCTCAGCCCCTGCCACCCCTCCAGCCCTGCCCCTCACCCCCCCCGCTAGAGCAGAGTCATTGTCAGCCCCAACTCGAGGCCGAGGACAGCAGGGTCCACGGACAAGGGGTAGCAAAGCCTTGCGGCCCAGGCGAGGCTGCCATTACCCTTAAGTTGTCTGCCCTCCCCCACTCCCTCCCTCCAGGTTGAAATCCCCCCTCCTACCACAGTTATAAACACAGGTTAATAGTTTAAAAAAAAGTTTATTTTTCACAGTGGTTGAACAATTCTATTTTGTATAACAGATCTAAATTCTAACGTTACTCCTTGATAAACATATTTTTCAAGTTTAACATGGTGTGTGCACCTTAACTGTTCAGAGGCTGATGCAGGGATGGATTGTGGGAGGGGAGGTTTTGGAATGGGGGGAAGGCCCACAGACCCCATTGGGGATACCTTGCTGAGTCATAGGGATCCAGCTGAGAAGCGCTCATGCAGAGCCTCCCTGATTCAGAGCCTCCCCCCCGATGGGCTTGGTGAACGGCAGCTGTCCGAGGCTGCGCAAACCACCTGCCCTCTCCTTCAGCCATTGGCCCCCTTTCTGGGAGGAAGGCCTCCCCTTTGCTCTCCACCAGGTTGTGGAGGATGCAACATGCTGCCACCACCTCTGGGATATTGTGTTCCCCCATGTCAAGGCGAGTTAGCAGACACCTAAACCTTCCCTTCAACCGGCCAAATGCGCATTCCACCTGTAAACGGGCACGTCAGGTGCGCATTAAACACTTCCTTGCTCGGGGTCAGATGCCCTGTGTGTGGCTTCCTAAGCCAGGGCATGAGGGGGTACGCGGCATCTCTACGTCCCCGATAGCAGAGGTTTGCTGGGGGAAGAAGGTTCCTGTCTGCAGCCTTTCGTACAGGTGTGAATTGCGGAAGATCTGAGCATCATGTGCCCGGCCCGACCACCCCACACACAGGTCTGTAAATAGTCCACGGTGGTCAACCAGGGCCTGCAGCATAATGAAAAAGTACCCTTTTCTGTTGATATACCGGGCGGCTTGATGGGGTGGTGCATGGATGGGAATGTGCGTTCCATCGAGCGCTCCTCCGCAGTTTGGGAATCCCAGCCCTGCAAAACCAGCCATGATCGTGTCTAGGTCTCTGAGGCGGACAATACGATTCAGCAGCTGTGAGTTGATGGCCCTCACCACCTGAAAAAATAGACACATACAAACAGACACAGACTATGAAGTCAGAGGGGTTGCCCAAGTCCTTTGGCGACCATCTGCCCCCCCCCCCCCCCCCCCCCAGTGATTGCTCCCAGTAGTTTCATGGTGTAAGACACAGGAGCCCTCTACCACCTCCCCTCCATTGCCCCCCACACACCCTTTTTCGGTTACAGTCCCCTTATGGACTGCCCTCCCCCCGCCTCCAAGGGACTTACCTCCATCAACACAGCACCTACAGTAGGTCTCCCCACACCAAACTGCTGTCCCACTGACCAGTAGCTATCAGGAGTGGCCAGCTTCCAGAGGGCAATAGCTACCGTCTTCTCCAGCGGGATGGCAGGGCGCAGGTGGGTGTCCTGTCATTGCAGGGTGGGGGCAAGCCAGTTGCAAAGCTCCAGGAAGGTGGACTTCTGCATCCTGAAGTTTTGGAGCCAAGCCTGATCATCCCACTGCTCCATTACGAGCCGGTCCCACCAGTCCGTACTTGTTTCCATCCTCCAACATCGCCTGTCCGGGAAAAAGTTCGGAGGCAGGAACCGTGCTGCTGCATCCTGAAGGAGGGGTTCCAGTCTGGGCTCAGGTTCCGGACCAGGCATTAACAGCATGATAGTCTCATGCAGTTGCAGCAGCATTTGAAGCACCGTGGAGTGGGGCCAGCGCCTGGCCAGGGGAAGCTCTCGCTCCATGGTAAACAAAGGTTAGGAAAAACCTTCAAAAAAAAATCCACACTGCTGTGTTGTGCCAGGAAGCAGGGCACTCCGAACAGGCACTGCAGAACCTTTGCTATCCCTCTAGGCAGCTGCAACAGCAGAGCAATGGCTAGTCGGGGGGGATGCCCCTTTTAGCATGCGTCTCTGCAAAGTGCAGGCAGCAGTACAAGGAAGTACATGCTGCCCCTGAGACCTGGCAAAGCAGTTCCGGGTACTTTCTTCTGTCGACAGAGCGCCCTGCAGTCTGGACGCTCTCTGTCAACAAAGCAAATAGTTTTGTCTATGGCTTGATGTAGTCTAGATGCGCTTTGTCGACAGAAGTTTTGTGGACAGAATCTGTCGACAAAACTTCTGTCGACAAAACCCTGTAGTCTAGACGTACCCTTAGAGACTAACAAAACATGTAGACAGTATCATGAGCTGCTTCTGCTTTTTCTGGAGTTTCACTTGACCTGTATAGTCATATACTGGGGAGATATTTTCTGATGATTCTGCAGCATTAGAAATAATAGGTTTCATTTAGATCATTTCATGACCACACATCTGTGAAAATGCCAACTATTCTTGTGTATCAGCAGTGTTGGTTTTCGTTTATTTTTTAAACGCTGCAAACAGTTTTGAATACTGTACCATCTATCTTTGTGGCATCATTTCTCAAACTAAGTTTCTCTGTGCTGCCAGCATGTGTTCAAAAACATACAAATGCTGCTCTAACAGCAAATAGCTATCAGAAATGGAAAGTCTTTTGATAAGCTGTCACAATTACAATATGGATAAGATGCTTTTGACTTTTCTGTAATGCATGAATGAATGAAAACAAAAATTCCCCCTTATAAATGTCTTAACATCCTTGCTTTTGTTTATATTTTCTTTCTGCCTGTGTTCCATTTTCTCATTAATTGATTTTTCTCTTCATGCACACTAACAAAAATGGCAGTAATAAGTTGTAAGATGTTTACAATTTCCATTTCTGCATCTGTTTGCAGTGTTGTTGTATCTATGTTGATCCCAGAATATTAGCAAGACAAGGTGGGTGAGGCGTCACTGACATTTGGTGTTGATGTGGTTTAATGAACTGGTAAAAGAGAGAAACTATCAAACTCCATAGAAGTCTTCTTCAGAACTCAGCATTACCTCACCCACCTTGTCAATTGCTTGATTTACACAGTGCTACTTATTTTTGCTTATATTATGTACTTACTTAATTGGAAAGTTGCATTATGCTTTTAACTGTTTGGCAAACGTTATCACCTAAAATACTTAGTGTCTTAATTTTTAATCTCTAAACAGAATTGCATGTGAAGGATAAACATTCTCTGCTGGGGTTTTAAACATAAAAATGCATAAAATAAAATGTTTAGCTTGGGATTTTAAAAATACTATACAGCAGGGAGTTTTAAAGTTGGGTCATGGGCCCACCTGGGTAAGTCACTGGCAGGCCGGGCTACACTGCTTCCTGCACCTCCCATTGGTTGGAAACAGTGAACCGCAGCCAATGGGAGCTGCGAGTCTCCGTGCCTATGGACACTTAGATAACAAAGCATCTCCTGGCCCACCAGCGGCTTACTCAAGTGGGCTTGCTACCCAACTTTGAAAACTCCTGCTATACAGAATGGTTCCCTAATCTGTAATATGAGAGATAACAAATGAATGAGCTTGGGGAGGAAAGGTGGTTTTGTGATACAGGCACTGGACTATGATTCAGGAGTTTCTATTCCCAGCTCTGCCACAGACTTTGTGTGACTTTGGGCAAGTTACTTAATTTCTGTTTCCCCATGTATTTCACCGATTTGTTGTCTTGTCTGTTTAGACTGTATGTTGCCTAGGGCAGGGACTGTTTCCTATTATGAGTTTATAATACAGTGCCTAGCACAATGGGAGCCTGACTTCAGTTGGGTCCCCTACACCTTACCATAATGCAACCCATAGGTCATAACAACTTGTGTCCTCACTGGTAAAGGTAGTAGAATATGTACCAGGTTTTCACTCAGCTGCATGCAATCATTCCCTGCCATCTTGCATGGGAATCTGCCATGGGTTCAAATCTCTTTCAGGACTCCAGCTCTGATGTAATGCCAGGTTCTCCGCAGTCACCCCAGCCAGAGACTGATTCACTGGATAAACCCAAACTGAAAGCTGGTGGTTCAGTAGAAAGCCTGAGGAGCTCCTTAAGTGGTCAGAGCTCAATGAGTAAGTTCAATTATAATTGCATCTTTTTTTTGGTTTTTTTTTTTTTTTTTTTTTTTTTTTTGTTGCTGCTGCTGCTGCTTCAGGGCAGGGATTTCCAAAGTAAATAAAATAAAGTTTAAGTAGCATTTGTGTCTGCATCTCATCTCTAACGGTGCAAGAGATGGATTGGTGTTAATGAGCCCTTCTCACAAGCATACTTTTTGCAAGTTGTTATCTTGGTTCCCCCACACAGGTGGTCAGACAGTGAGCACAACAGATTCCTCAGCCAGCAATCGTGAGAGTGTGAAGTCTGAAGATGGTGATGATGAAGAGCCTCCCTATCGGGGACCTTTCTGTGGACGAGCCAGGGTCCACACTGATTTTACACCCAGCCCTTATGATACTGACTCCCTGAAACTTAAGGTACCGGTTTTCTTCTTGGAAGAAAAGAGTCTGAATGAGCTTAGCCTAAGGAAGGCTAGCAGTATTTAGTCCCTTATTTAGCTGAGTTTGTGCTCCTTTCATTCCCGTTTCCTGCCTCCTCCTAGTGCTGCAGTGTGCTCTTAAGAGTTTTTTGGGTGATAAAATACAGGTAGGTAGGGTTCTACCAAATTCACAGCCCTGAAAAACGTATCATGGATCTTGACATCTGATGTCCTCCTGTGAAATATGGTCTTGTGTGCTTTTACCCTATTCTGTACAGTTTTTACAGGGGAGACCAAAATGCACACCCCCTGAGAGTAATAGCTATAATGACCTAACCTCTGGACTCCTAGGGTATGTCTACACTTGCACCCTAGTTCAAACTAGGGATGCAAATGCAGGCATTTGAAATAGTCAATGAAGCGGGAAATTAAATATCCCGCACTTCATTAGCATGATCTCGCCGGCACGCTAGTTCGAATCAGAGCCCCTTCGAACTAACGCATCCCGGCACGCACTTCCTGGTTCAAATCAGCTGTGATTCGAACTAGCACGCCGGCGAGATCATGCTAATGAAGCACGGGATATTTAAATTCCCACTTCATTGACTATTTCAAATGCCTGTATTTGCATCCCTAGTTCGAACTAGGGTGCAAGCGTAGACATATCCCTAGTGTAGACAATACTAGGTCAATGGAAAAATTCTTCCATTGACTGAGCACCTGCATCTCAAGGAAGTGGATGCACTTACAGCAAATGGAAATGAGTGTCTACATGAAATGCTACAGCTGCAGCTGTGCTCTTGTGGGTTTTTTAAGTTTAAACATAGCCTTAGTCTTGGATTGCCTCCTTCCTCATTTGTAAAATGGATATAATAGTACACACCTCGCAAGCATGCAATGAAGACTTATTTAATCATGTTTGCAAGTCCCTTGGAGGTCTTCAGATTCTGTGAGAGAGAGAAACAGAGTGAGAATGATGGGTTTGCCTGAATATTGATAGGAATTATGCACTTAACTGTCTCATTCTCTCTCATTGGGCCCTCAGAAAGGTGATATCATAGATATAATCAGTAAACCTCCAATGGGCACTTGGATGGGCCTGTTGAACAACAAGGTGGGCACATTCAAATTTATCTATGTGGACGTATTAAATGAGGAGGAAGAGAAGCCAAAGCGGCCCACAAGGAGACGACGGAAAGGAAGACCGCCTCAGCCCAAGTCTGTCGAGGATCTTCTTGATCGTATCAATTTAAAGGTTAGTTCCCATTCTATCTCTTGATAGTTTTGTTATGGGAGGGAGGTGTGTGCTATTGAATTAAGTTTTTAAGGGCTACAAAGTAAAGTCTGAATTCTGCACCCATTGTAATTTTCACCAAGTATGTAATAGATTTAGAATTGTCTCTCAATTTACCGAGGAATTAGCTGATGTATAGTTACAAGAAACATCCAATCAATGTAATGGACTACCGAAGGGTTCAGTTACATACATGTGAGGATCTTAATTCATTACACAACCTGGCAGTGAGATTGCATACAGCAATGAAAAAAAAATGTATCCAAGGACATTAGGTAATGATTATTTTTAAAAGGAAGTTGATAGTCCTGGTTCCAGAAAGTTCCAGGTCAGACAGTTTGGAGATGATGGCTGTGCCTGTATGTTTTTCCACCTATTACTCTGTTACTGAAGAGCTGTAACATGCTGTGCATCTACGGTAGCATGCTGTTTTAGGAGATTGGATTCTAAAGCCAACAGCAGGTGTGGCATTGAAGGTTTAAGAAGGTGCCAGTCGTTAGGATGGTATTTATATACTCTGCAGTCCTGTAATTTCTTTATTATATGGTTGTTTGCATTTGCTAAATTACTGTTTGTTTCTAACAATAGTGAAAAATTCTTCCTATTTTTTCTTACATTGCCAAAATAGGTTGTTCTGTTAATTCATAGTTAAGGGCTCTGCAGAGTAGTGGGAATAAAATTAAACACAGATGCTTATAGCTTCAGCGATGTATCCTATTATTGGAATGCTTTGTTTAAAACACTCTTTTAAAAAATGAACTTTTAATTCTTATGAAAGCCTGAATTTAAAGCTGTAAAAAAGGGGGAGGGGGTATATGTAAATCCCTTTCAAGGCTTATGCCTGGGCATCCATTTCACTCCAATGAATGCATGAAGCTATGGAAGGTCTTTTGTATATTACAAGTAGTAATAATCTATTAGGAAGATAAAGCAGAAGAAGAAACTAGATAGGCATGGATTGGTTGGACTTTCCTTTCTTTTCAGGTGGTGGATCTTTTGTCTTATTGTACAACTTAGTAGTTTCCTGTTTCTCCCCCCCCCCCCCCCCCCCCATAGGAGCACATGCCCACTTTTCTATTCAATGGTTATGAAGATCTGGACACTTTCAAGCTGCTGGAAGAGGAAGATTTGGATGAGCTGAATATCCGAGACCCTGAGCACAGAGCTGTTCTCCTCACAGCAGTGGAGCTTTTACAGGAATATGATAGTAAGTGGGTTCTGGCATTTTACCAGTGCCGCCTTTGACCACTTCTAGGAAACTACTTGAGGGATTCTGTTGATGTTTTCTAATCTAGTCTAGGCATTTCTGTGGTGTCTGTTAAATAGCTGAGCTACTAGGGAATTGCAGAAGGTTTTACATTTGCATTTCGCTCTACCACAGTTATTTATTCTGCTGTAAAATCTGCTGTCGTGTGATTGTGGGTGTAACTTTGAAGAGGAAAAAATACATCAGCTAAACTGACTAGAACCCTGACTATTCAAAGGAGCAATATTGGGCTCATTCATCTGGAAATCAAGTATTGCTAACACAGCCATTGGGTCCAGTACTGTTGCTAAGAGATTTGTGCTGTAGGTTTATGCGTTCACATTCAGTGCCATTTCTCTATTCTCTGACCTCTCCTTGTACCACTTGCAAGTATTCTCTGCAGGCCATCCTAAGTTTTCTGTCTTTTCCCAGGAATAAATTCAAAATTACAAACTTTAGGCTTTTTTCTTCTCTGGTTTGGGGCATTTTTGTCTTTTCCTTATTGTTTGCAAGATTAATATAGTATGTGAACTTTTTTTTTTTTTACAGTAATAGGTTTTATAGTAACCTGCCATGTTGGTTTAAAAATGTAAGGCATTCTTTGGAGGAGAATTGGAGAGAGAATGAATTCCTCTATGTGTGGGTGAGGGTGTGTACAAAAAGTGGAATGGGAAGGAGACAGCTGGAACCTATGTGAGCAGCAGCTCCTCTGTCTGCTCCATAATTACATTTTTTTATGCTCTGAGAATAGGCATCAGACTAGCAGTTTCTGGCTTTTGTTGAAGAAAGGACAGCAAAAACAGTAGCTGTGCATCAGGCAATTGGTGGTTTTATTTCTCCAGTCCTCAGTTTAATCATAGAACACTAGAACTGGAAGGGACCTCGAGCGGTTATTGAGTCCAGTCCCCTGCCCTCATGGCAGGACCCAGTACCATCTAGATCATCCCTGATAGATGTCTATCTAACCTGCTCTTAAATATCTCCAGAGATGGAGATTCCACAGCCTCCCTAGGCAACTTGTTCCAGTGTTTTACCACCCTGACAGGAAGTTTTTCTTAATGCCCAACCTGCAGTTTAAGCCCATTGCTTCTTGTCCTATCCTCAGAGCCAAAGAGAACAATTTTTCTCCCTCCTCCTTGTAACACCCTTTTAGATACCTGTATAAAATAGTTTGGCCAAATCCTGGAATCCAGCCTGATTTCCCCCGCTGGAAGTGCTGGGGATAGTCAGCTTGGTAGGAGCTGCAAGTGCTTGTACCTGTGGAGGCACACGTAAATAAAGCTGTAGCAGCCTACCAGGAGCTAACTCTGGAGAATCACCTCCATCTTATGCCCACCCCTGCTCTGCTGTATAGGTTGGTTATTTGATCAAAGGCTTTCTATGCTATTCCAGTAAACAAGTCCCTGCTATACTTTCTATTATTCACATCACTGTTCTCACACTCTAAAATGAGGGTATTATACCATATCTTGTCTTTTAACAGCATTATTCCCCGTTGTAATTACTTTACACATAGTTTTATCCCCTCCTGATGCAGTGGGTGCTAGTAAACATTTGGGGAGGAAATGAAGTTGTTAATGCAAGAACCTGCACCAGATTCCCTGTGTAATGGCCTTCTCTTTCATTGTGCACTCTTACCTCCTCCAGGTAACAGCGACCAGTCGGGATCTCAGGAGAAACTTCTTATAGAAGGTCAGGGCCTGAGTGGATGCTCTCCCCGGGATTCTGGCTGCTATGAAAGCAGTGAAAACTTGGAGAATGGTAATGAATGCAAAAAGAATCTGTAACTTGCCCTGCCTGTTTATGCAGGTGACTTTTGCATCCTTTCTGATTCCAGGCTCCAGCTAAAAGTGGAGACTCTTCATACTTGGCTTTCTCAGTCCCTCATCCTCGCACTCTCGCTCTCCCTTTTCCTGAGCTACTGCTTTTTGTTGGTGGTGGTGTTGCTGCTTTTTTATACACTAGCAGAGGACCTAGGATTACAAAAGAAAAGCAGATGATTTGGAGATTGTATTCTCTATCTTCCTCCTGCTTTCCTTCCTCTGTCTCCCATCTTCCTCCTGCTCAGTGCTTTTTTTGTGATGGTACTGCCCATTATGCAGTACCGGCACCGCCAGTCAGAGTTCAACAACTTTTCCCCTGGAGTACCCTCACCTTTTTTTTTTTTTTAAACAAAAAAAAGCACTGCTCCTGCTCCATCTGCTGTTGTACTCTTGAGACTGGTACTTATAATTATAACTGTTGCTAAGGGAGTACTGACAATGGGGAATTCCCTTCACTTCTCATTGAGGCTTTGGAGGACTTGTTCACAGCCTTAACCAAACAAACAAAAACAACCATTTTTGGAAAAGAGTGTGGGGCAGTGGTGTTGTGTGTTTGCTTGAGATGCACGTTGCATCCTCCTGCCCTCAAAGGGACTTCCTCTTATTGAGATGTTAAAGCATTTGCATGAACCTCAGCAAACCAACTGTATCCAAATGTTGGTGTGTTGGGAGAGCAAGAATCTACTATTTAGACTCCCCATTATCCTGGCTTGTGATGCAGGGAAGTAGTGTCTAAATGGCAAGCCAGATCTCAGTAGAGGCTACACTCCAGTGTTTAGAAGAAAGCAAACGGTCAAATGAATTAGGATTATTTGTGGTACAAAAATGTGTACAATTGTTATCTCTTAAATTGCTTTTGGCCAGTTGAATTTGGTGATGTCACTCCAGACATCTGAGTTCTGCCTCTGCCTCTGTCTGCCCAGGCTTTATCACCAGTGGCCAATGCAAATGGGAAACCAAGAAGTGCTTGGAAAAAAACCATTGTGACCCCTTTTAGGTAGCTCCCTTCTTCTAGCTGTGAATGTGGGTAGAAGGTCGTCCCCTGAGTCAGTGCCGCCTCTATTAATGTGCCAGTTGAAGATACTCATGTAGGGAAGAGAAAGTACCATATGCTAGGAACCCAAGTTCATCAACTCCATGATGCACTAAACTCTACAGGCCTCAGAGAGCAAGAGACCAGAATTGTCTCCTTGAACTGGAGCCTCCTGCACTACAGTGTTGTCACTTGACCAGAGCAGCTTGACCTCTGTTTTTATTCCCTTGCAGCGGTTGGTACTTTTGATGACCGTATTTCAAATGTGACTGAAATCTGTATATTGTGCTAAAGAAAGATAAATTAATATTAAATTACATACACTACCTCTATTTGATTTCCATCTCCTAATGAAGGCTTCAGCATTAGGATTAAATTGCTGCCTGTATGTTTTTGTTAGTTTAATAAAATGTTCGTAAAGCAATTGTCATTGGCTGCCTGCTTTTGGAATGCTTCCTTTTAAGTTTCAACTAATATCTTTGTGGAAGCTTTCCAGAATTAAGATCACTAATGCATTGTATTGCTGTTCAACTTTTTCTTGCTGCATTTTTACATACCAGTGCTTTCTTTGAGAAACTGTCCTGGGAGTAACATTTGTACTGGATTCATTCTTCTTGTGGTAAAAAGGGTTCTGCCAAGGCTGGTTTGTCCCATGTTATTTGCAAAGTCCACACAATATAATTGTTTATATGCATCTTGTTTCCAAAATACATTCTTCTGTTGGCTCTCTTCTGTTAAAGTGAGGATAAGCAGCAGCATAGTACAAATATATAACGAACAACCAAACAATCATCATCTGCTTTTTCACAGAGAGGGGAAATGCATTCTGAGAACTAAGTAGGTTCTCAGGTATGTGAGGTGGCTATTTTTTTCTAATGACAAGTACAGAGGCCCCATTGCTGGCAAATATCAATCCTCCTAGCAGCAATTCCAAATTTTCAGAATCTATTACATTAATCAGTTGTTTGCTACATGCTTTACAGCAGGTGCAGAATTAGCTGTTTGGGGTACTTATGTGGCAGGTCACAAGTTTTAATGCATTTATTTTTACAGCACCTCTGTGAGGTGGAGAAATACTGTGTCGCCTGTCTATAAAAGGGGTATTTGAGCACAGAAACATTAAATGGCTTGCCCGTAGTCCCACAGGAAAAATTGGTGGAGCTAATTCAGATCTCTTAAATCCCAGGTTAGCACCATAACCATCCTTCTCTATCTAAACAGAAGAAATGACAAAGCAGGTAGCCAGATCACACATCTAACTCTGTGTTTATACCAGTTTATATTGCAATTGACAAGAGAGATGAAGCCATGACTGCCTGTTGTGCCAACCATCATATCTTTGTTGTGTCAGTACAACTGTAAAAACCCAAGGAAATGAAACCACAGAAAACAAAGCCGTAATGAAATCTGAATTAAGGAAGATGGCTCATCTGTAGTTCATCCTGTAGAGTAGTTGGCTCTGTGGAGTGATTCTCCTCAAAATAAAGATTAACAAGGGTGGAAAATTTGCTCAGGTAGTTCCCCTTTACACCCTTCCACATTTCCTCCAGATACCATTGCACATCAGCCCTGTGACATTCTCCCTGGTAAATCCTGCTGTCTGAGTCCTCCTTTCTGAGGAAAATGATACAGGCTCATAAGATTCATTGATGTTTTAATGCCACTGAGTCTGGGCATTGAGGTACCACAATGAGAAAGGGAAACTGACCTGTGGAAAGTAGTCCTATAGTCTTCATTTTGCAGCCTCATAAAGCTTCCATATTCTGCCTTACAATAGAAGAGAGGGCAACTCCTGAAGACTACCTGTATTGTTCAATGCAATTTTTCCAGCTATATAAATCTTTCTGAACATATGTAGCCCAACACTGCAGACATGATGCTGCCAATAGATAGTTCTGAAAAAGATCACCAAAAGTGTCAGGCTGCTTAATAACAACATGGCCTCATGAGACTGAATTAATGCTAATAATATTGATCCTAAGAAAGGTCTGTTTAAAAATTATTGACTGTACTCAGTTTGAACTTTAAATATCTTTGCAAATACTTACAAATGTTGGGCTAGATTGACACAATGGTGTAAATCAGGAAGAACTCCTATGAAGTACTATGCCTCCTCATTTACACCCATGTAACACAATCTAACCAATTGTCTGCCATCCAAGCACTGATTCTGATGCTACCTTTTTCAGAGAAGTGGGCTATCATTTTGAAGCTTAGTGCTATTGTATTAATTAATACATCAAATAATCTTGTGTTGTATTGTTTTCGTCATGGACAAAACTCCCCCAAGAGCTGATTTTATTTTTAAAACAAAAAAAAACAAGTCATGTAGCACTTTAAAGACTAACAAGATGGTTTATTAGGTGATGAGACTTCGTGGGGCAGACCCACTTCTTCAGATCATGGGTCTGCCCCCACGAAAGCTCATCACCTAATAAACCATTTTGTTAGTCTTTAAAGTGCTACATGATTGCTTTTTTTGTTTTACCAAGTTCAGACTAACGGCTACCTCTGTTAGATTTTATTTTTGTTAGCAACTGGGTCCATCTCCTGAACGTCATTCTGCATGAGCACTAGGGTCTACCCATGGAGAACAACTACCAGAATCAAGGCTACTATTGAGTAAAGGGTTTGCTGGTACATACATTTGAAACTTTTTTCTTTCTCTTCTGTTTTCCTTTCCATTCTTTTTCCTTTCTTCCTCCATTCTCAAAGGGCCTTGTTTTGCACACAGTCATGCTTGCTGGTATATTCTTCTGAACTGCTAACAAAATGCAGTTAATAAATACCCTTTAATGGCGCTACAAGGACTAATTTATGCAATAATTGTGTGCCATTTTTCTGTAAAGGAAAGATTCACAAGTTTGCTGTACTAGCAAAAATAAATATCTGGCTAGACAATACTTCAGAACCAAAAGAAGTTGCATGGGCTTTGCTTGTATGTAAACTTCAGAGCAAGCTTAAACAGTAAAATGAATTACAATTGGAGCTATAAATGTACAGATAAACTAAATGACATATTCCTTTCCCCACTCCTGGCTGAAAGCCTAGCTTCGGAGGTATGGGCACAACAAAGAAAGGCATAACATTTCCTAACAGGCTTCTCTCATGCATGTTTTAAGATGTGTTCAGAGAGTGTTAAATGAATTAGCTCTTATGAGGTAACATTAAATAAGATGTGTTTTGGGGGGGACGTTTCCTACCCTTCTCCTGAAATGTTGCAGCTTTCTAAAATGATGCCATGTTTTGTAAGCCGTCTGAAAGAGGAGCCAATGAGCATGTAAGAAATAAATTTCCCTCTTGATTAACAAGTTATTTCTTTGCATGTGTGAAGTTTTGGAGACATGCTATCCTGGAGTGAAGCAGGCATGTGGACATGTATTAGACTTCAGATACAAAGCAATCACTGGGTATTATTCAGAAGTCAACTCTTAGTATCTTCCAGATAAAACTCTGAATGCAAGTTGTATTGAAAGGAATCCTCCATCGCTGAAAAGTAGTGCACTTTAAATATGAATGAAACTGAGTTCTCTGAATGAAGCCTGCCTTTAGGTAGTAATTAATTGGCTCTAGGTGCCATTTAGCTGAAATTGTTTTTATTTCTTTTTGGGTTGAATGAGAGCTTTCAAACATGAGTTTTTGCACCTGCTCTGACATTAGAAAATTCTGATCTGTCTTTAAAGATATTAAGGGGTCCTTGTCACTCAGAAAGGAACTGTTCAGTAGATGCTGTCACTTTGGGTTCTTACCTGATTTGGAGGGATTTCACTATTCTGATCAAAGAGCTAAGCGTCACTTGTGAATGATCTTGCATCTCCCATCCATGAAAACTAAATCAGTATCGGTTCCTTCACTTTCTTCAGATTGATTTTTGCCCTTGTTAGTTGTGCAGTGCAGTTTTGACAAAAGTATGCAAAATCTTTGCATACAGCCTCTGGTTTATATTATTCCACCTGGGTCTGGCCTAATCAAGATGCAACAACCAGTCTAGTTACCTTTCAGTGTGCCCCTTGACTAAGCTGTACCCTACTATAAAAAGACTCCTTACAAATAATAGGTAAGATTGAAATTGGGTGTTCAGTGTGACAATTTACTCTAAAAATGGCATGAAGGGTGGTCTTGATTTTTCTGTCATCCCTGATAACTTTTCCCAGGATCTGGGAGTCAGGCTTGGTTCTTTGCTAATCACACCCCATCAGTGCAGCTCCACTTCTTAGGGCTCAGTCCTGCAAGGTGAGGAGGACTCTGCAAGCCACTTACGCAAATATTTAATGGATCTGCTCTATGTGCTTCAACTTAAGCATAGCATTTCAATATTTTGCTAGAGCCAATTCAGATTAATATGAAGCATGTTAATAGCTCCATGGGAATTAGCATTAAGGATTTGCGTAAGTACTTTGCATGTTGAGACCGTGTGCTCAGCTCTCACAGGACTGAGCCTTCAGCATGTCCTGTGCTAATGCAGGCACCCATTGAAGGCTAATGGTGTTGCACAAATATAACTAGAAGGCACAGTGTGGTCAGAGGACTCTATAATAATGACCATGAAGTATGAGATAGAGAGAGCCTGACAGTCAGATACCAAACCAGGGGTGCTGGAACAATTTGTATAGTGTGGGGGAGCTGAAAGCCATTGAACCAAATTGTAACTCCTATATACAATGGAAACTACTTCCAGATATGGGGACCTGCTGCAAACTTAGTCTTGTAACAAGGAGGGCTGTGGTTTTGGGTTCTGGAATGGCTGAATGTGGAACATTTTGCTTTCATAGAAGAAGGTTTTTAATGACCTTCAGGATCCAATACTGGGAAAATCTATACAGCATGCAAAAGACTGACTAGATGTTTATAAGAAGATAGATATAGAAAGTATATTATGTAAGTGAACTTTCTGTTTTTCTACACAGTAAAAATCACCAGTTCCAAGATGCATAAAATGATTCAATCATTCAGTAACTGTTCTACATTTTACAGTACTCTCTGTCTTAAGATAAAAAAAGACTTAAAAATGAGGCTGCATCTTAGTAAGACCTACAGAGCTTTTTGTCATCTCCATCAACCAATCTATGAAAACATACCTGTTATGGAACATGCAGAACTTGCTCTTGTAAAATGATCTGTCTCAAACAGTGAACGAAAAATATTACTATATTTCCCAGACTTTCCATTCTAGGAGGACATTCAGATTTAAGACGAATGTATGGATAGTCCATTTGAAACACTTATCCCTTTCAAAATATGACATTTAACTGATAACATTCCTCAACTGGTAAACACAGCCCTGGAAAGAGGCTAATGCAATCCTAAAATAATTCAAATTGCTTCATGGTTTCCCTTAGTAAACAGTCACTGTGCAATTTCTCTGCAGGAGTCAAATCTGTTAGCATAATTTATAGGATATAACTACAATAAAAAAAAAGGTATATTAACCCAGCTAGACACCAGAAAAAAGGAACAAGACCTAGACATGCCTTCATTTCCCAATGAAGAATCTTTGTGTTTCAAAGGCATTTAATGATGATACATGTACCTGGAGGTGATTCTTTTGTATATTTTTCCCACAATGGTTTGTAATTTCTTTGTTTTTAGGCAAGACTCGGAAGACCTCTCTGCTGCCCACAAAGTCAGCCAGTGAGCACTGCTTTAATAGAAGCCAATTGCCAAATTATCCAACTCTGCCTTTAACTAAATCAGTGGAAGCTCTTCAGCAAGGGAAGAAGGATATCCGGTTGAGCTGCAAGCATCATGCTCCCAAAAGCTGCATCAAGCCTCCAAATATCACAGATCTGAAGAAGAACCGCAGAAGTTTACCAGCAGCTGTCTGTCGGAGCTGTGAGACTCTGAATGGCACCCAGAATGTGGCTAAGTGGCCAAGATCTCAGTCACTGGATGACCTCCAAAGAGAATCCAGCACTGACCTACAGAACACTAGCAAGAAAGTAGATTCTTTCCCTCAGGGTATATTGGATATATCGAAAAAGATGACTGTTTCTGCCCTGAAGCCTAAGGCTCCTGAGGGTGGCATGAGGGCAGAAGACAATTTGCATAAGCAAAGTAAAGGAACTGCTGATTCTCAGAAGGGAAAAGCTAGGACATTGGACTGCTCAGTAACAGAGACTTCATGTGGGGCCCCTGTTCAGCACCTGCCTAAATGCTGGGAGGTTCATTCTACTTCAGTTATACACAGTGTAACAAGGACACCTCTGGAGAAGTCTCACAAAAGTATTCAGATCCTTGAAAGGTCTGATAATCCTTCAGTCCTGAAGAAAGGACTGAAAGCTGACCAGAAGGGCATGAGCGAGGCAAGAATTCAGTCAAAAAATCCTTCACAGCCACCACCTGTCCCTGCCAAAAAAAGCCGAGAACGCCTTTCTAATGGACTATATCATCCCCCTATGACCCTAAGTGGAGCCCTTTCCAGTCCAGATGCACCATGTTTGCCAGTAAAAAAGATCAATCCATCCAGCCCCATTGATTGCTGCGTTATACCTGCTTGTAGGCCCTCTTCTGAGCAGCCCAGCACCCCACCAAGCACGCTGCCCCCTTGGTTAGCTGAGCTTCCAGAGACTGCTAGCATTCAGCAACATGTGGTAAAGCTAGGCCCTGCGTTATCCAGGAAAGTCTCTTGTACTAGAGGACTGGATCTGGAAATGTTGGTAGAAAACAAGTTGCAGTCTGAAGAGATTGATCTCACAGAGGAACCATATTCAGACAAGGTGAGAAGGGGCTATTGCTCAAACATTTTAACTCTATAACAGCTAATTTTTCATTGTGTCTGGTGCATTGTTCACCAGCAACTGGGCTAATTTGTCCTCTATAAACCATTGGAAAAGATGGAAATATGTTTCAGGCACTCTGTTGTTAGTCTGTTCTCTGTATCTCAGGCCTCACACCCAAAGCCAGCCTTTCAGTAACAGTCAAGTAAATAGCTGGTATTGGGGCCTTGTTGCTTTGAGCTCTGCATTTTCTGCAAGCTCTGCTTCTTCCAGCATAGGCCTGTTCTTTTCCAGCTATAGGGTTTGAGGGAGGGGAAAGAACCACATAAGTCCCCCTTGCTGAAGAGTAGGGAGGTAACAAGAAGGCAACTCATAGCCATCTTCCCACTTCCCAAGAGTTTGGGATCCAGGCTGACCCTGATTACGCCAGCACAATGATGCCCACTAATTCTGTCTTTTCTATCTCATACCAGTGATGCTTCTCAGAACTAAGGTGGGTGCAGAAACCTTAGCTGGAACTTTTAGAAGAGCTCAGTACTGTACTCTCAGATGGAGGAACCCAGCACCCAGTGTGCAGAGCTATTGCATTTGGGAAAATCTCATGTGTAAATAGATGCCTAAATGGGAACTGAGCCCCTCTGAAAATCAGGACCCATGCTGACTTTGAGGGGAGAATAGAGGCAGTTCAATAACCCAAAGTTGCAGACTTACTATTAATTACACAACCAGCAACAGGCATTAGACATTAGGCAGCTTGTTTTGATGTCCATTTTTTGTCTGTCCAAAAATCTTGTGAGTAGCCTTTACGGGAATAAAAGGGTTTGGAAAAAATATATAGATACACACACTTCAACTGAGGATTGATTTTGAACTGGGAAAGCAAAAAGGGGAAACTAATCAGTTGAAGTCCTATATCCATGCTGGGTAAAATGCAACAAAGAGAATAAATGGTGAAAGTCAGTCCAGTTACATGGTTTGCATTTTAATGATGTAAAGCAGTGATACTCTGCCCTGAACAGTTAAATCTATCTGATCAAGTTGCAGAAAACAAGGCCATAATTTTGTAATGGCGCTGTCATGCTCCACTGATATGTGAAAGCACTCTGTTATCATAGTGCAGAAGGTACACTGAGTGATACAATGAAAGAGTATAGTGTACAGCAGTGTTTCTCAACCTTATACCCTTTAAAAAAAATAAGTACCCCTGTTTTAAAAAAAAAAATTGTGTCCCCAGTGCCTACAGTTTTTAGACACACATTTTTTTTCTACCATTGGAACACACTTGTTAAAACAACTGAATCGAAGTTGGGAGGGCGATGAAATGTTTGGGTGTAAAAAGTACAAAAATAATAAAGCTCTGTAAAACTAAAAACAAAAATTCAGTTTTCTCCAAATTTCAGTTGTGTTGACGTACTCCCCCCCACCCCTTAGGTCTCTCAAGTTGCCCCTAAGGGTACTCATACCACTGATTGAGAAACACTGATGTACAGTTCCATCTCCCATTCCTGCCACATCTTCCTGGCTGCTGGGAGGGAAGCTATATATCCCACTCCACAGGGACCATCTCTTTGTTATGGTTATATTGGGGATGCAAAATGTTAATCAGTTAACTGGTTACCCAGTAAGCATTACCCCCTTGCCAGCATGTTTACTGGGTAATTGGTTAAGCAGAGGACCTAGTCAGTGGGAGTTGCCACTCCTGCCCCACCCTCCCACAGCAGCTTGGCTGGGAGGACCCCTACTGCAGCAGGCCTGCAGGGCCTTAGCAGCCCCCTCTGCCTGTGGGGCCCAAGTAGTCCCCACTGCTCATCTTTTAATCAGTTAACCAATTTAGGCAGTTTTTACATCCCTAGTTTGTATTACACCTAGCACAATGGGGTCCTGGTCCAGAATAACAGTTCTAGGTGCTACCTGAATACAAATAATATTCAACAGCCACATCTAGCTCAATTCCAACTAAGTTCCACATACAGGACCATGGCTCCAGTTTGCTCTAATTCGCGCTGGATATTAAATTTAGTTCATGAAAAGATTATTGCTGCCCTGTTTAAAAGAGTCAGTCACAAATCCGAAAGACTGTATGAAGTTAGCATAATGGCTAGGGATGATGAGGGAATCTCTCTTTCACTATAATAGCAGTACTGGAGGGACAGGCATATGAATCTAGTGATGTGGAAATAGAATTTTAATTGTAAAGGTGTAAAACACCAAGGCTGTGTCTAAACTGGCAAATTTTTCTGCAAAAGCAGCTGCTTTTGTGGAAAAACTTGCCAGCTGTCTACACTGGCCGCTTGAATTTCTGCAAGAACACTGAAGATCTCATGTAAGATTGTCAGTGTTCTTGCGGAAATGCTATGCTGCTCCCGTTCGGGCAAAAGCCCTCTTGCGCAAATGCTTTTGCTCAAGAGGGCCAGTGTAGACAACACGGTATTGTTTTGCGCAAAAAAGCCCTGATCGCGAAAATGGCGATCGGGGCTTTTTTGCGGAAAAGCGCGTCTAGATTGGCACGGACGCTTTTCCGCAAAAAGTGCTTTTGCGGAAAAGCGTCTGTGCCAATCTAGACGCGCTTTTCCGCAAATGCTTTTAACGGAAAACTTTTCCATTAAAAGCATTTGCGGAAAATCATGCCAGACTAGATGTAGCCCAGGGTTTTGGAAGGGTAAAATATATCCAGCATAAGAGCAAAAGCCAACTTTTAATGGGTGGCTAGGAAGAAATGTTCCTTGTCATAGGCCTCCATAACGGCCTATTGGCTCATTGTTGGAGACAGGATGATGGGCTTTGATGAATCACTGCTGTGACCATCCCTGTGTTCCTAATGCCCACTAATTCTGATCACTATTTCCCTAAATCTGCCAGACATCTCCCAAATTGTACAAGTCAAGACCCAGGAAATTGATAATGATCAGATCTAAAGCTCCCCTGGTTATTTTACATTTAATGTTTGTAACTCTTTTATTGACTTGTATTGCTTCTGGGTTTTCTTTCTTGTCCTTTGCCTTCCTTACTTCCTGGCTGGGTGGCAATTTGCAGCATGGTCGCTGTGGGGTTCCTGAAGCTCTGGTGCAGAGATACTCTGAGGACCTAGCGCAGCCTGAAAAGGACGTTGCTACAAACATGGACCAAATCCGAGTGAAGCAGTTGAGGAAGCAGCACCGCATGGCAGTGAGTGTCTCTGCATTCCATGTTCTTTGTTCATAAGCACCTAGTTAAAATTTACTGAAATGATGGTTAAGTGTGCTGGTTTCTTAGCCCAGGAGACGGTCCATGTTCATGCAGATATAGCACAGGTAGCAGCATGGCACACTACCCCTCATCCTTCCCTCCTATGTGTTGCAGCATGGAAAATCACTTCTTGTATTGAGAGAAAAGTTACATCTCCCTGCACATTTAGTCTCTGGTATCTCTGAGACTGCTAACACTGGTCCTGATGCCAATGGAATGGTGTTTCTGCAGGTTGTAGATATTAGAGGGTATGTCTACACTACAGAGTTAGTTCGAACTAACGGACGTTAGTTCGAACTAACTTTAATAGGCACTACACTAGCGCTCCGCTAGTTCGAATTAAATTCGAACTAGCGGAGCGCTTAGTTCGAACTAGGTAAACCTCATTTTACGAGGATTAAGCCTAGTTCGAACTAGCTAGTTCGAATTAAGGGCTGTGTAGACCCTTAATTCGAACTAGTGGGAGGCTAAGGCTTCCCAGGTTTCCCTGATGGCCACTCTGGCCAATACCAGGGAAACTCTATGCCCCCCTCCCGGCTCCGGACCCCTTAAAGGGGCACGGGCTGGCTACGGTGCCAGTGCCAGGTGCAAGCCTGCCAGCACCCAGCCAGCATACCCTGCACCTGGCACGGATCGAGCCAGCCACCCGATGCCCCCCAGCCCTCCCCCTCTTCCCGGGACCAAGCTGGCGGCTCCCGGGAGCTTGCCCGGGACCGCAAGAGGCGGGCACCCGCCTGGGCTAGTGCGGACATCATGGACCTCGTCCACGATCTCCGCACTAGGCACAGGAAGGTGGCCGTCTAGGGCAGGAGAGCTGCCAGCCTGGCCACCCAGGAGCAGGTGTGCATGAAAATCAAGGGGGTCCACTGAGACCCCTGACCCTGAGCCCTGAGCTTACAATGGCTGTCCTGGGTCAGACCAAAGGTCCATCTAGCCCAGTAGCCTGTCTGCCGACACCACTCCTACCCCCTGGCTAATACCACTCCATGGACCCAACCTCCATACTTGATCTCACTTCCCTTTAAACTCTGTTCTAGTTCTAGCCTTCACAGCCTCCTGCAGCAAGTCGTTCCACAGGTTGACTCTTTGCTTTCTGAAGAACAACTTTCTGTTACTAGTTTGAAGCCTGCTACCCATTCCTTTCCTTTGGTGTCCTCTAGTCCTTCTTTATGGGAACTAATGAAGAACTTTTCTGTATGCACCATCTCCACCCAACTCCTGCTTTTAGAGACCTCTATCCTGTCTCCCCTCCGTCTCCTCTTTTCTAAGCTGAGAAGTCCCAGTCTCTTTAGCCTCTCTTCATATGGGACCTGTTCCCAACCCCTGATCATTTTAGTTGCCCTCCCCTCTCCCAGCCTCTCTCTTCCCCTCTCCCACCTCCTTTTCCCAGTCTCCCCCAGTTTTGTTCAATAAAGACAGATTCCATTTTTGAACACAATTGTCCTTTATTTTGTACATCAAGAAAAGGGGCTAGGGAAGGGTAAGTGGAAGGAAGTGAGGGAGGAATGGGGCACGAGCTTCCGATGGGGAGGACTGGGCTGGCTCTGTGGGCTTCTGGGGGTGGAAGCTCTCCTGCAGCCCCCCAATTGCCCCCTCTCCCCAGATGGCAGCCTGTGGCAAGTGGAGCCGGGCTGATGGCCGAGTGGTGTGATGTGCCCAGTGTGGGCACTCCGGGCACTCCAAGCCAGGACTGGTTTTCAAGCGGGGCACCCCTGAGAACTGTCTGTCCGGGGTGGGGGTCGGGACCCTTTAAGCACAGCCCTCGGCTAGCCTGAGACAGCATCTCCATGCTCTAAGTCCTCCTCTGATGCCCTGCCGGCACTGCTTCCGGCCATCCTTAAGCCCTGTTCAGGGTCCACTTAATGTGGACATGCTAGTTCAAATTAGCAAAACGCTAATTCGAACTAGTTTTTAGTTCTAGACGCGTTAGTTCAAATTAGCTTAGTTCGAATTAACTAATTCGAACTAAGTTAGTTCGAATTAGCACTGTAGTGTAGACATACCCAGACTGTTTAGCACTGGAGTAACATCAGTTCCATTTTCCATATGCCATTACTGTCAAAGGATGAATTTAAACAAATGACCATGTTAAAATATGAACCATCACTTTCTCCCCTTATCCCCACCCTTTATTTACTTATCAAATGCTCCTAAGTATCAAAATCATGGGAAAAGCCCTCAAAGCTGCTTATGATTTTCTGAGAATTTTCTGTCTATGGGGGACTAAAAACAATAGACAAGGTCAGTACTCTGTTTCCATAGTGACAGGACAGTCCAAGAATCTGAATCATACAGATTGGTATTTAGAGCTATACTTACCTGCCTGGAGAGAGACTCACAGCTGGATGATTCTGGCCACCTCTTGTTTAAATATTAATGAAAAATATGTTGTAGCATCTTTTTCTTGTTTATCCCTGGCTACTACTTTATGTGAACTGCTTTTCTGCTGGCATACTTTTTCAGTTAGGGGACGAGACAGCAACATGTGGTAATAAAATGAGCCGAAAATTTCACTGCAAAAACATTCAACGTCTAGGAAATGCCGCGAGGAAATGCCCCCAAGAGCACAATAAAATTCCTGTTTAAAGGCAGATGTGTAGTTAATAAAGGCAAACGTGAGAGGGAAAGCAGAAATGTCTTGAATCAACATACAAGTTTTGGAATCAGGACCGTGTTGTGCTCGGAACAATGACAGCAAATGGAAGGCTCTTCTTAGTTTGTGCCGCCTTCTATCAGTCTCAGGCTCTTTCCTTTCTCATAGCTGCTAATGCAGGGATGGGCAACCAGAAATGGTGGATGGGCAGCATGAGTAGCCCTTCTTCACCTCAGAAGGCCCATGGCCCACTGGAGCTCCATCTGTGGTTCATGGACGCCCTGGCTATTCCCCTCCCCGTGCATTTCTCTTGCACCGGAGCAACAGAGCACAGCACTTCCCTGCTCCTCTCCCCTCCCAGCACTTTTGGAGCGTCTGAATCACCTGATTCACGTTCCTCCTCTTCCTTCCCTCCATGCCAGACCTGTAATACCACAAACAGCTGATTTCTGGTGTTCTAGCTCTGGGACAGAGGGAGCATGAGCAAGTAATTGTGGGCCTCTGGTCCCCCTATGCATTAAAGCTATATGTGGGAGGGAGAAAGCCAGGGGCGCCAAAGGTTGCCCACTACTATGCTAATGTGTACACACCAGAAGTTAGGAGGAGAAAAAACATGTCTGGATTTTGCTCAGTATTTGGACATTATGAAATGATTTGCTCTATCTCTGGAGTGAATCCAAGATGAAGGCCAAGACTTGTATAGAAGGCCTCTATGAAGCCTGAGTTCAGTGATGATATTCTTAAAAGGATGGTAGTTTTTTGCTCCTTCTCCTTCAAATGACAAATCTGCTACCAAGAATGTCATTGTTTAAATTGCATTCTTTTAACTGTGTGAATAGATGTTAACGGTCACGTGCATTGTTCCCTGTAAGTTGTGCACTTGGGTGGCCACCCAGGAAAGATTCAAGTGTTGCCCAGCTGTTTAGCAGAGTGCCCACAGCCAATAGTATGTGTAACTCATGGTACACATCTTCACATGTCTTGGTGCACATAACAAAAAATATTCCACACACACAGAAAATATTAGACAGAACATTGGTCATGTTATAGCAAGAAAGATAGATGAAGGAAAGTATAGGTCTATGTTGAGTGGAGGAAGAAACCTAATAACAGGCTATACCAAGAAGGCTGAGATGTTGTGTCTATTTTGCTTCAGTCTTCACTAAAGAAGTGAATTGTGAGCAGGTGCTTTATACAATTAATGTTAATAACAAGGGGGAAGAGACCATAAGTCAGAACAGAGAAGGAACAAGTTTAAGAATAGTTAGATAAATCAGCAGAAACTAATGAAATTCTCCCTCTGGTATTTAAGAGACTATTTGAAGCAATCTTGAACAGACTATTAATCAATTTTATAAGGAAGAGTCATCACGGATTTGTCAAGAACAAATCATGCTAAGGAAACCTAGGGGTTTTTTTGTTTGTTTGTTTGTTTTTGACGTGGTTATTTTCCTAATGAATAGGGAAGGAAGCAGCAGATGTCATATCTTGATTTTAGTAAGGCTTCTGGATGCAGTCCCACATGACATTCTCATAAGCAAACTAGGCAAATGTTGTTTGCTGAAATGACTATATGGTGGGTGCTTAGGTGGTTGAAAAAAATCATTCAGACAGTAGTTATCAATCATTTGCTCAGACATCTATGTTGGGTCTGCTACTATTCAATATCATTAATGACTTGGATAATGGAGTGGGGAGTATGCTTATAAAATTAGAAAATGACACCACAGTGGAGGCGTTGCAAGCACTTTAGAGGACAGAATTTGAATTCAAAACCATCTTGACAAATTAGAGAACTGGTCTGAAATCAGTCAGACAAAGTTCAGTAAAGACTAAGGCAAAATACTACACTTTGGAAAGAAACATCAGACACAACTACAAAATGGAAATAACTGACTAGGTTGGGATGGGCAAAAGTCTCTCAGTGGGCTGGATCCGGCCCGCCCAGGACTTTGATCCACCCCGTGAGATAGTTCCAGGCCCTGCCCCCTGGCGTGTTGCATGGGAGCCAGAAATGGGCGAGCCCTCTTAACTGCTTCCATTTAAAGGGTTTGCACCTTCCCCGTGCCTGTCAGGCAACATGTTGTCCAGCAGCTGCGGGGAAGGCGTGAGCCCTTTAAATAGAAGCAGTTGAAAGGACTTATGTATCCTGGCATCACGCTAATGGCACTGGGACAGCTGAAATGGGGGGCCCACCATCCTGCCTTAGTTACAACAGAGACCATCCCCTCCTTTCTGACATGCGAAACACCGTGAAGCAGAGTGGCCAGAGATGGTTAGAGTGAAAAGGGGGCCACAAAAGCACCAGTAGGCGAGTGCCAAAGGGAATCGGGGTGTAGAGACCAACCTTGGGTGACCCAGGAGTCTTTCTGCTTCTGGGGCAGAGTCTTGGAGCAGGGTGAGGTCAGAAAGGGACGGCGGTGGTACAGAAAAAGAAAGGGAACCGAGAAATGCATCTGGGGAAGGTTCTATGGCAGCAGCATGTTTAGAAGTGGCATCAGCAAATGCATTACCCTTAGCAACATCAGTATGTGCTGTGGAGTGGCCAGGGCACTTAACAATAGCTAAGGTAGATGGGAGTAAAACTGCATACAGGAGAGCAGCAATGTAGGGGCCATTCTTGATAGGGGTACCAGCAGAGGTAAGGAAACCCCAAGCTTGCCAGAGGGTGCCAAAGTCATGTACAAGCCCAAAAGCATATCGAGAATTGGTGTAAATGTGGCGGACCGTCCCTCAGCCAGAAAGCAAGCGCAGGTTAGGGCAACTAGTTCAGCAACTTGTGCTGAGGTCACAGAAGGTAAAAGTGCAGCTTCAAGGGTTTCAGAGAGTGATACCACAGCATATCCTGCAAGGAGATGACCTTGGCTGTCTTGAAAGCAGGAACCATCAGTGAATAACACAAGGTTGGAGTTAGAGAGAGGGACATCAGAAAGGTTGGGGCGCGGGACGGTGACAGCAGAGACAGTTGCAAAGCAGTCGTGGGGTTCACCGTCATCAGACAGAGGAAGTAGAGTGACAGGGATCAACTGAGAACAGTGCTTTATGGTGATATGCAAAGCCGAAAGCAGTAAAAGTTCGTACCTAGTGAGGCAGGCGGAGGAAAGGTGAGCTGTATTACGTTGTAGCCAGAGAGTTTCTACAGAGTGAGGGACCATGAGAGAAAGAGGAGAGTGGAGGACAAGGAACTCATTTTGACTAGGTGTGCCGCAGTAGCCACAGCACACAAACGGGGGGGGGTATACCCTGGGCAACAGGATCCAAGGTGCAGAGAAATAAGCCACTGGATGATTTCTGTCACCATGCTCCTGAGTAAGAACCCCAAGTGCACAACCAGATTGCTCATGGCAGAAAAGAGTAAAAAGCTTAAAGTACAGGCAGTCCCCGGGTTACGTACAAGATAGGGACTGTAGGTTTGTTCTTAAGTTGAATCTGTACGTAAGTCGGAACTGGCGTCCAGATTCAGCCGCTGCTGAAACTGACCGCCAGTTCTGACTTACATACAGAATCAACTTAAGAACCGCAAGCGTCCCAAGTCAGCTGCTGCTGAAACTGATCAGCAGCTGATTCCAGGAAGCCTGGGGCAGAGCAACTCTGCCTCGGGCTTCCTGTAGTCAGCGCTGGTCAGTTTCAGCAGCCGCTAAATCAGGACGCCCGGGGCAGAGCAGCTGGGGTGCTGCTGGGTTGCTCCAGTAGCGCCGCTCCTCGGCGCTACTGGACCAACCCAGCAGCACCCCATCTGCTCTGCCCCAGGCGTCCTGATTCAGCCGCTGCTGAAACTGACCAGCAGCGGCTGAATCAGACCAGAGCAGCTGGGGTGCTGCTGGGTTGGTCCAGTAGTGCCCAGAGCGGCGCTGCAGGACCAACCGGCAGCGCCCCAGCTGCTCTGCCACAGGGGCCCGAAGAAAAGCCTAGTCTGCTGGGGGGGGGTACTAGCTGCGCCCCCCCCCCCCACACACACACCCTAGCAGACCAGGAAGATGCGGGCGGCGGACCGAGACGCATCGCAGTCCCGCCGCCTGGGTCCTCCGCGGCTTTGCTCCCCGTCTCCCTGGTCTGCTGGAGACCAGCAGACCAGGGAGACGGGGAGCAAAGCCTCTGAGGACGCCGGCAGCGGGACAGCCGCGGGGCATCTGGGCTGTCCCGCTGCCGGCTTTCCCCACGGCTTTGCAAAGCCTCGGGGAAGCCAGCAGCGGAGCAGCCCAGGCGCGCCTGGGTTGCCCCGCTGCCCGAGCCCCCCCGTGACTTTGCAAAGCCTGGGGAAGCCGGCAGCGGAGCAGGAAGACGCAGAGCAAAGCCGCTGCCCTCCCCCCCCCCCCCCCCCGGCGGCTTTGCAAAGTGGCGGGGGGGCTCGGGCAGCGAGGCAACTCAGGCATGCCTGGGCTGCTCTGCTGCCGGCTTCCCCGAGGCTTTGCAAAGCCGCGGGGGGGGGGGGGGGGGGGGGGGGGAATAGCGGCTTTGCTCCGCGTCTTCCTGGTCTGCAGACCAGGGAGATGCGGAGCAGCTTTTCTCGCCCGGAGTACACGGGCGGCGGGACCACGAGGTCCCGCCGCCCGTGTACTCCGGGGCAGCCCCATTTGTAACTGCGGATCCGACGTAAGTCGGAGACTGCCTGTAGTTAGGCAACCCTAAGGCGGGGGCAGTGAGAAGCACTAAGTCAGTTTCTGAGGCAGATAATGAAGGGGAACAGAGGAGTAGATCATTTACATATTGGACCAATGTGGACCCAGAGGGGAAGACCAGGTCAGCGAGGTCTCTGGCTAATGCTTGGGAAATGTAAGACGGGTTTTCTGTGTACCCCTAGGAAAGTGTGGTCCATGTAAGAAAAGGCAAAAAGATATTGGGACTCAGGGTGAACCGGGACAGAAAAGAAAGCAGAACACAGATCAACAACAGTAAAATGAGTTGCATCTGGCGGGATAGAAGCCAGAATAGTTGCTGGGTGTTAGGGACTACAGGAAAGGTGGGTATGACAATGCGGTTAATGGCTCGAAGATCCTGAACAAACAGCCATGATTTCCCATCGGCCTTTCAAACTGGGAGATTAGAGGTGTTACAGGGGGTGGAACAGGGGACAATAATGTTTTGTTCCCGCAGGGTGGACATGACCGGAGCTGAAACCTCTAAATCCCCAAAACCCAGTCCCACGACCCCTTCTCTGACCTCATTCCCGTTCTTGGTACCCTCCCTGTTCCCGGTACTGTCTGCCCTGCCCTGAATAATGCTGTATATGCAGAGCCATTAACTTTTGTGAGGACTGCTCCTCTTTCCTGTTTAGAGTGCAGTGGCAAGGCTCTGCCACTGCTTGCAATTTGTCCATGGTCTTGGCCTCCCATCCAACACTTATTCACTTTAACATACTGCTAATAGTAGGTAGGAGGCCATTAACAAACGCATGCGCCAGGGCGCCCTGTCCATTTTCACCTGGTGGCTGTATACCAGAATGTTGCAGAAAAAAAATCCATCAGTTAGTTGGGTGTGATAGTTGCCTGGGCTTTCTCTCTTTTGTTATTTACAGCAATATATGGTCGTCCAGTTGGTTTTTGGAGTCCATATTTGGGGAATGGCCTCATGCAGGCGTTTAGCTTGATTCTTACATTTGTTCTGGTAGGCAGCGTCGGGACCAGTGTCTGGCAAAATAGAAGGACGCTCAGCGGTGGGCCAATTTGCTGTCAGGAGTCTTTTTTTTTTTTATGCTCACTAGGGGTTAGAAGTAGCTTACACAGTTGCAGGAGGTCTGCCTCAGAGGGTTCATAGGCACTGCACACTAGCAAAAATTCCTCTGCAAATTTGGTAGGATTTTCCTGGGGCTTTGGAAAGCCTTTTACAATTGAGTGGAGCTCTGTGTGGGTCCAGGGTTTATAACTCCAAGTGGGACCGGTCTGGGTCTTCTCGGAGGCCAGGGTAAAGGGGAGTGCTTGGGCTGGTGGTGGGAGAGGAGGTTTCCAATAAAGCTTTTAACTTATAATTACAATTTTTAAGGAAAGCGAGCTTCGATTCAGTCCATCTATGATTTGCCTCTTCCCACTACTGCATGAAGCAATCTACCTCTCCTCTAGCCAATTTACTTTTGGGGAGGCCAAGTTTGTCTTTTAAGACATCACTCGGTCTTTGTCCCAAGATCCTAAGCATGGCCACTGTGATTTGGGATCCCCCAGAGTCAATCTAGACCATTTTTCCAGAAATGTACAGGGGTCCGGACCCTTTCTAAAATACATAAACTGAGCCGGGGTCCCTTTAGGGAAGTGCCCCCGCTTAGACGTCTAGTTACCCATACAGGAGGACTTCATACACCAATCACACAAAGAGGAAATTCGGGTTCGTCAGAGCGGTGCCCAGTGCAACACACAAAAGAAGCCCACAGGCTACTGCCTCAATCGCCCTTGCGTTCACTCCAAGGATTTTATCCAAGGTGCAGTGCGGCTGCGATTGTGCAGATTCCAGTCACACAGACCGCGGGGACAGGAGCCCCTTGGTCAGCCAGTCCCCGGACAGGGACAGCTCCCAGACTCACTCACACCACAGGGAAGACAGATAGACACAGAGACAAGACAGTCCTCAGTCCAGAAATAATTACCTGACCAGAGTCCTGATGTTAGATCCCGGGATCCCTACCAGAACAGAGTGGGAACCAACAGGTTCGATGGCGTAGACTTCACTGTGGTTGTGCACCTTTCCATTCTGGCAGAGGACCGCTCAGGCCAAATGCCCAGGTGCCAGCTGCCACGGTTGTCCTGCACAGCCTCAGTGAAGATGGTTGCCATCTCAGTGGATCCTCCAAATTGTCAGAGTCAGAGAGGACTCAGAGATTTGTCAGACTGCTCTGTTTATTAGCAAAGCCGCTCTGCTAAATGCACCCAGAAAATGTGAGCACCATACAAGATTCAAATGCCTTGATTTATACAGTCAAAAGAAAGCCAAGTTAACAAGATTAAAAGAGAGGCAAAACTTCACATGATTAGTATGAGGCTAGTCAAGTATCTTCATTTGCACATCAAGCACACAGCAATCTCCTGTCTATATCTCCCTGGTTATCTCAATTGCTTTCTGCCTCACACCTAGGCTACGTCTACACTGGCATGATTTCCCGAAAATGCTTTTAACAGAAAACTTTTCCGTTAAAAGCATTTTTGGAAAAGCATGTCTAGATTGGCAGGATGCTTTTCCGCAAAAGCACTTTTTGCGGAAAAGCGTCCGTGGCCAATCTAGACGCGGTTTTCCGCCCCATTTTTGCGATCGGGGCTTTTTTGCGGAAAACACTACTGTGCTGTTTACACTGGCCCTTTTGCGCAAAAGTATTTCAGAAAAAGACTTTTGCCCAAACGGGAGCAGCATAGTATTTCTGGAAAATCACTGACGATCTTAAATGAGATCATCAGTGCTTTTCCGGAAATTCAAGTGGCCAGTGTAGACAGCTGGCAAGTTTTTCCGCAAAATCAGATGATTTGCTGAAAAACTTGCCAGTCTAGACACAGCCCTAATGTTTTCTTTTCCTGTTACCCTAGGTATACCTGGCTAGCACTTTGATCTGCATACCTACAAACAACATTAACACCATTAACATAATTTCTTCTTTCCTGTTCAGAGACAAACAGTGATCCTTCAACTTATTCAATTATTACAGTATAATTCATCTTTCTCTTACAATATAATTCTTTCTACTTTCACAAATAGAAGCAGTTGAAAGGGCTTATGTATCCTGGTTCCCTGGCAAAACACTAATGGCACTGGGACCTGCTTAAATGCAAGCAGTTGACTGGGCTCGCAGCTCCCTTTAACGGCTTCTATTTAAGGAGCTTGCGCCTTCCCCTCGGCTGCCAGGCAACGTGTTGCCCAATGGGCACAGAGAAGGTGCAAGCCCTTTTAATAGAAGCAATTGAAAGGGCTAGCAGCTCCCAGCGCCATACTAGCCCATTGCTTGGAAGCCAGGGAGGTGCAAGCCCCTTTCAACTGCTCCTGTTTAAAGGACTTGTGCCTTCCCTATAGCTGTCCCAGCCCCAGGGAAGGCGTGAGCCCTTTAAATAGAAGCAGTTGAAAGGGATCTAGTGTCTCGGGCTCCCAGGCTATGCACTAGCAGCGAAGCCGGGAGCAGCAAGCCCTTTAAATAGCAGGAATTGAAAGGGCTCGCAGCTCCCATTCCCTGCTAACTTGTTCCTTGGGAGCCACAGAGGAGGCGAAGCCCTTTCAATACCTGCTATTTAAAGGCTCCACCTCTGCCACGTGAGGCCCCACCCTTCCGAGATGACCTATAACCACTTCAAAAAATGTTTGAAGTAGCCCTTGTTCAGAAATTATTGTCCACCCTGGGCTAGGTGGTAGTATTGCAAACAAGGATCTGCAGGTTAGTGAATTAATTAATATTACTCATTAAGATTAATTAATATTCCGGGATTCATTAACAGCAGTGTCATATGTAAGCAACTGGAGGTAATTGTTTTATTCTGCTCAGCACTAATGAAGCCTCAGCTGGAGTATTTTACCCAGTTTGGGACACCACTCCTTTAAAAAAAATTTTTATATATATGGCTAAAGGAAAGAAGTCCAGATGACAGCAAGAAATATAACAAAAGGTTTAGAAAAATATTACCTGAGGGGAAAGGTTCAAAGAAAACTGGGCACATTTAGTCTTGAGAAAAGACTGAGCAGGGACCTGATAAGTCTTCAAATATGTGAAGGGCTGTTATAGAAAGGAAGACGATCGATCTCCATACCTGCTAAAGATAGAACAAGAAATAATGGGCTTAATTTGCAGCAAGGGATGTTCAGTTTAGAAAGGAGAACCTTTTTAACTATAGGGCTACTTAAGCTCTGGAATAGGTTTCCAAGGGAGTTTGTGGAATCCCACTGGCTGGAAGAATAGATAAAATAAACATGTCGGAGATGGTCTAGATATGCTTGATTCTGACTTAGACTTGCAGGACAGAATAGATAACTTCAAGGTCTCTTCCAACTCCTAATTTTATATCCTGGCCAGTCTAGACATACAGAGGGGAGCCAGGTCATGCCGGGGTGCACCTGTGCTCCTGGAGAATGATCCTAGAACCAAAAGATCCAATCCTATAATTTTGCACCCATCTTTTTATATGTTTTAGCCCAGAGATCCTGTCCTAGCCCACTGCTCCAGGGCACTGTATGACCATGAGTCACCAGTTCATGGCAGATGTAACTTGGATCTTTTTCTTGATGGGGCTTTTGTCTGTTTCTTGGGTAGATTCTGTTGCAGGGCTTACAGGCTCGCTCACATTGTTCTTCAGCCATCAGGCTGGTGTTGGCAGCTGGTCACCCTAAGAGGCTGCCTTTGAGGTCTGATCCCTTTACCTACATGCACACGCACGCGCACACACATACAAATTCACACTTAAATGAGATGACCTATTCACACACCCCTAACTTAAAGCAGAGGTAAGACAGAATAATGTTTAAAACATGGTTTCAGATACAATTTGGGTCACTTCAGTTACAATATATTAAAAAGTCATTACAATAGCAGATTCTTCAAAGGCAATTCTTAACAGGCTACTACCAAATTAATCCAAAAGTAGTTAACACTGTTTCATTTATAAAATCCCATCCATAAAAATTGGGCTGCAATTCATGGTTACATAACATCACATTGATAGACATAATTCCTTAAAGGGGTGATTTCATTCTTCAGCCCTACATTTCTCCTTGCCTAATACATATAGGAAGAATACCTTGAAATAGTTTTTTTTTCTATTCAGAGGGATTCAGAGGAAGACAGAGTAAACTAAGCAATCAAAAGATCACATTTTGTTTTCTCTTTCTCTACCCAGATTCCAAGTGGAGGGCTCACTGAAATCTGCCGAAAACCTGTATCTCCTGGACATATCACATCTATAAGTGACTGGCTGGTATCAATTGGCCTGCCTATGTATTCTAACTCCCTCACAGAAGCAGGATTCAATACTCTGAGCAAAGTGCCTTCTCTGTCACAAACTTGCCTTCAAGAAGCTGGCATCACAGATGAGAGGCACATAAGTAAGCTCCTGGCAGCAGCAAGACTCTTCAAACCTATTGATCCAGAAGTAATTTAACATGCTCTGGAATGTGGCACTCCCTGACTGAGCTGCTTCTTGCACCAGTTTTGCCCTAATTTCTCCACACAGCAAATGGGATCAAACAGGCGGACCCCAAGGATGGGCAAATAAACTCCTCAGAGGATCTTCCTTTCTTTCTGTATCTGGCAACGAAGAGAGAAAAGAAGCAACCGCCAGGTAACAGAGGTGTGGTACTTCCTTACACCTCAACAGCAAAGTATTTTAGTTCTGAAAGTGCACAGGGTTAGCCTGTGATCAGACAGCACCCCATGTGGCCATGTGAACATTAAGCTAAAAAAGGTATGACATTCTCCACAAGATTGTGACAGATAAGCCCACTGTCAGCCCTCCTTCTGTTGCAAGGTCTCTGTGAATAGAAGGGCCGCTGTAACGTTGGGTCCCTGTTACCTAGCATCAGTGCTGACAGCCACATACAAGCCAAGGTGCCACTCACCGGTAAAAGCTGTTTTGCAAATCTTGGGGTTGTTGTTTGCTTGTTTTAGCAATCAGATGGTAAATACATGCCCTTTAAAAAAAAATAATCTCTGTTGCTTGTATAGTTCCTGTAGACCATAGAGCCTTTAGCTGGGCCAAAATAATGGACTGGAATTAGTTTACAATATTGACCATTTCTGTTGTTCCAATACAGCTAACCTAACAGAGTCCCCAACTCCTTTTGTGTACAGAATTGCGGTCATTTTTGTAACTGCTTTCTAGCAACCAGCTTTTTTATTTGCCTTAAAATAAGCTTGTAAGCAGTATCTAGTGTTCACTTATCTGTATCCAGCCTTGCTTCATCCTGTTGTTGTCCCATGGCACTTAGGGTGATTTTGAGTTAAAGTAATTTCGTAAATTGTCTTATAACCTCTTCTATTTGTAGAGGTGCTTTTGCAAATGCAGTTTTCATTGTCAGGGTAACTATTTGTTCACAGTGGTCTGCGTTTGCTGCTGTTACTAAAATGTTCAAAGTTATCATGGCTTGTATATATGTAACTGCTTTTCATTTTAATCATATTTTTATGTACTGTGTTATACCGTCAATCATTGTACTGCAGCTTTGACTTGGTATTCTGACCATATCAGTTCAAAACATTGGTTTCTTCAAATGAAAGATTGCCCAAAGGAAACAACATGCATCAGAAAAGCAAACTGTGTCCCATAGAAAGCATCAGAGCAGTAATTTCACTGCATGGACAAAAAAAACCCACCACCCTCAGAATCTTATGAATTATACTGTAGTCTTACAAAACTTGATGTCTGCCTAGTATTGAGTATTTCATATTTCTTCTCTTTGGAAGAAAGTGTCATTGTGTAATGCTGGACAAACCATTTATGTCCATTAAATAGTTACCCTATTTTCTGTCTAAACCAATGTAAAATCTCCCGTTCACAGCTGTGGATACTAACAGATTTTATTTTTATACATAGGCATTCATTTTATATACCAAATACAGATCACAATGAATAGTAATTAACTAGATTTTTTTGGTGTCTATATCCTATGTACTTTTCTTTCACTTACAGTAGTGAAAACTCTTAAACTTAGACAGAATAGGCTTTCCTTTGGCAGGTGAAGGGGAAGATGTAATCTAGTGAACTGAACACAGGCTTAGAACTCTCTATTACCAACCCTACCACTAGCTTGCTATGTTAATTCAGGCAAGTCACTTCCCTCTCTGTGACTCAATTTTTCCACTCATAAAACAAGGATAATGATAATTCTTCTTCTTGATAAAGTGCATTCAAATTGATGAAGTGCTGAAAGGGCACTGTTAATATTGCCTACTCTATTTAAATCAGGTATGCTGTAAATTTTACCTAAAATGATAATCTGGCTCTGAGTGTCCATTTTATTTACTTAATTTCAGTTACCACCAGCTTCGGTTGTTATCTCTTCTGCCCTAAATTCTGCCATCAGAATTAAACACAGCATAACTAATTCCTTGTATCATCTGAAATCGTTCTGGATCTTGTCTTAAAACCTAATAGTGCATTTCTCTGTGGAACTGGTATACTAGTAATATTTGGTGACAGAATGTGTGCTATAACCAACTGCTTTTGCACAAATGGCTAAACTCTTACAAAAGAGCAAAGTGCTTATTGTATGGGCCTTGGCTGTTATAACAATGATTTGTCTGTCATCCTTCTCTAAAGCTTAAAGGGAAGCCTATAGAAAACAATAGCTAAAGGAGCATTGAGACACCCACTGATAGGTGGGGTGGGGTCACCAGTGATTAAGAGTAAGCAGGAGAATGCCCATTAGGAGTTTGGGGGAGAGGGGGTGTGCAAGAGACTGCTTACTATGCACAGTTTGAGTCTCAAACATCATCTAAAACAAAATGAAAACAATTTCTGCTCATCAAGGGCAAATCCCTCACCTTAATTTCTTTTTGAAACCTGATTAATAAGAGGAGCCTCGTAGGTGAGAGAAACAATCTGGATTTCTGAAGCTCTCCATGCTCCAAACTGCCTTTTGGATGAAGTAATAGCATGGAGAAATCAAAACGCACTTATCAATACTTTGCTACGGGGGGGGAGGGGGAATTCTGAATTAAAGTCTTTGTGATTTGTGTTGTTCATTTTGCTCTTTGATCTGGTTTTTAGATTCTGCCATTCAATCTTTTTGGTTTTTGTTATATTTTAGCATATATTTTCTTCTTAGAAAAGCCCTTACACTGCTCAGCTTGTGAGCTTCTCCTGCTGGTTTTAGTGAACAGGGCAGGTGGGGGATTGCAACAATAAATTTCCTTTTGAAGTGCAACACTCTAAGCAAATGTTAGCTCATTGGCTACTGGGATTAAGCACAAAGGGAACACTGTTAATGAAATCCTGATCTTCTCTTCTCAGACAAGTACTGCTCTGTGTCCACTGTGTGCAACTCTAACTTGAAAAGCTATTTGATAAGGGAAGAAGCATGCCCAAAATTATTATCAATCAGCATTACAATTATAAGCTCCTATTAATACCCACGTATTGCCATCTGAGTAACTGTGCTATACTTCATGTCCCAGACCCTGTGCTCTTATATGAGTCTAGCTTTGGATGCACGCTGGGAGCATGGGCATTAAGTATTATATTATTCTGCCAGGTCATTCTCCCTAAGAGAAGCAATAGAGGTCGATTCACCAAGTCACAGCTGTACAGTTGTGCTGTATTATTTTTAGAATAAATAATACATTTGGTCCAAGATACTGTCACCCTTAATTAATACCCTCTATGGAAACAAAACTGTAACAACTAACAATGTTGCACTTTCTGTATATGAAATCAGTATTTAAATAACTTATTTTTCTCCATTTGCTGTTCTTAAATGATGTAAGTAGCTGTAATATACCAGTACCCGATATGTCCTTGCAGTTTGCTTCAACCCGAGAAAGCTGTGTATTGTAAAGAAAACAACATGAATGTGTAAAGATTATTGTGCTTTCATTTAGCAAAAAAAATTGACAAAAGGGTTTTCCTGTGTATCAAACCTCGTCTATAATTGTCATATTGTTCATAGACAAAAATAAATACATTTCCTCAGTCTCATCTCTCTCTCCTTTAACTCCAATATCATGAAAGTGAATGGAATGGAGACATTACCTCTGTTTGAAAGAAGAGGGATTAAGTGCTGTACTTTTCCTTTTGCAGGCTTTGTGGTGATGATTACAGACAACCCTTTCAAACTTGAGTGCCTAAAGTCAGACATACTGTGGCGAAGTCTGGGCTAAGCCCCGTAGGTCCTGTGCTTCCTGGCGGATGTGTGTGCCTCAGAGGCTCACAGTGTCCCTAGTACTGCCATGATAGCTAGGGTACTCCACTACCGGAGCCTTTTCTCCATCATTGGCCAGTCCAGTGTCCTTTTTCCCCACCCTACTGGCCCTTCCAGCCAGAGGGGAGGGTTGCGGGGAACCCGGTCCCACCCACTTGCTCTGGGTTCCAGCCCAGGGCCCTATGGGTGGGGGCAGCCCCGAGCAGGCCATGTAGCGTTGCCCTTACCCCCCTGAGCAGTAGGCCTGGGCCACTTCCCCAACCCTTCCGACGCTACCTCCTCCCTGATGCTGTAGAGCAGTGGTTTCCAACCTTTTTACACACAAACTCACTTTTTAAAATGACAGAAAAAGCTAAGATCTACTGCCCCGCCCCTTCTTCTCTATTCTCCTCCTCTCCATCACTTGCTATCCCTAACCCTTATACTGCTGCTTTTCCCCCCAATTATTCTGTAGGAAGAGGTTTTCCCAACATTTGCCCTGTCTAGACTGGACCAAATGTCAGAAAAAGCCCCTTCTGTTAGAAGTTTCCTTATTCCTCGTGGAAAGAGGAATATAGGGTGACCGAAAGAGCACGTTTGCTCTTCCACTTTTTTTAGTGGAAGAACAAACGCATCCCTGGATGCAGAAGAGTTTTTCTGGGATATCTCCAGAATCCTGAAAAACTCCTGGGCTATGTCTACACTCGCAACTTCTTGCACGAGTAATATGCAAATGAGTCTAAGCATGATATATCACCGAGCCTCATTTGCAAACCTAATGAGCCACCATGTTTTTCAGAAGAGGCTCTTGCGCAAGAAGGAGCGTCTACACTGCCCCTTCTTGTGCAAGAAAAACCCTCTTGCACAATGCCGTTCTTCCTGAAAAGTAATCGGTGTAACGGCATTGCGCAAGAGCCTCTTCTGAAAAAAATGGTGGCTCATTAGGTATGCAAATGAGGCTCGGCAATATTCCACACTTAGCCGCATTTGCATATTACTCGCACAAAAAGCCGCGAGTGTAGACATAGCCCTGCAGTCTAGCCGTACCCTTGCTGGGTTGAGGCAGGATGTGTAGGCTCTGGGGTGGGAATGAGGGATTTGGGTGTGGAAAGGGGTGAGAGGTGCAAGCTCTGGGAGGAAATCTGGATGCAGGAGGAGGTGGAAAAGGGGACGCTGTCTCGGGGAGGGGGCTCCAGGCCAGGCAGTGTTCGGGTCAGATGTAGGATTGGGGTCCTAAGCAAGCCACAGGCTTATGGGTATGAGGGTGCAGAAATTTGGGTTGGGGTTTGTGAGGGGCTCAGGGCCGGGGGTTTCAGTATATGATAGGTTCAGATCTAGGGTCTGGGGGAAGGAGGAGTGCAAGAATGTTACGATGCTGTGGGCAGATGGGGGCTTGGCCCCAATTGGAGGTTCATTGGCCAGGCTTCATTTTTAAATAAAATACTGTGTTAAACACAAAAAGTTTCTGCATTGTCTTTATTTATGAGAAGGGCGGGGAACTTGTTTTGAGTCAAGGGTCACTGACCCACAGGAAAAAAATCAGTTGAGGCCACACAAGTGAGATGCAAGATAAAAACTCCTCCAGAACCCCCACAAGCCTCACTAATGTGGCCCCAACTGTGCTGGTGGGAACAGGGGCCATGGTATTGGGGAAGGGTGCCGGGACACGGTGCTGCATAGGGTGCCAATGGGTTCGGGGACAGGGTGCTTGTAGGTGCCGGGGCAGGAGACTGGGTGTCAACGGGTGCTGGGGCAAGGGACAGGGGCAGAGGACAGGGTGCCAGTGGATGGTGGGGCAGGGTATTTTCGGGGGGTTGGGCAGGGGGGAGGGAACAGGGACCAGTACTTGGGGATCCTGCAGCTGCAGGCCAAGGCCCAGGAAGTGAGTGGAGGAGTAAGGCACAAGCTTCTCAAGCAGTTGTGGTTGGTGTGAGCTGGGACTCCCCCCTCCCCCGCAGGCAGGCAGGAGGAGAATCAAGTCCCCAGCAGGCCGGCTCCAGCTGCTCCAGCAGTGGGAATGGGGAGTCCCAGACCACGCCAGCCCCAACCGCTTTGGCAGCACGCGCTGCCTGAGCAGCTGGAGCTGGCACAGTCCGGGACACCCAACCCCTTCCCCGTGCACAGAAAGGCAGCAGGGGAACAAAGTCCCCAGCACGCAACGGACCGGCATTTTAGGTACCACGTCGGTTGTTCGGGGGGAGGAAGAGCAGCCTGTGCACTTCCGGTTCCAGGCGCGCAGAACTCACCCCACCCTGCTGGAAGCCCGTGCTACCTCCGTTGTTCCTGGAAGTAGCATCAGCACGGCATTCATCTTGGGAGTGGGGGCAGTGAGGGAGGCCTCCAAAAGCCTCGCGATCGACTGGTCAGGCCCCCAAGATTGACCAGTAGATCGCGATTGACACATTGGTGACCACAGCTGTAGAGCAAACCTTGATGTCAGCTGTCTCCGGTGTATTCCCTTGTGCTGGGCTAGGCTGTTCTCTTCTCCTTTACTTCTCGGCTATGTCTAGACTGGCCAGTTTTTCCAGAAAATCAGACGCTTTTCTGGAAAAACTTGCCAGCTGTCTACACTGGCCGCTTGAATTTCCGCAAAAGCACTGACTTCCTACTGTAAGAAATCAGTGCTTCTTGCGGAAATACTATGCTGCTCCCATTCAGGTAAAAGTCCTTTTGCGCAAAACTTTTGCACAAAAGGGCCAGTGTAGACAGCTCAGCTTTGTTTTCCGCAAAAAAGCCTCGATAGCGAAAATGGCGATCGGGGCTTTTTTGCAGAAAAACGTGTCTAGATTGGCACAGACGCTTTTCCGCAAAAAGTGCTTTTGCGGAAAAGCGTCCGTGCCAATCTAGCCGCTCTGTTCCGAAAATGCTTTTAACGGAAAACTTTTCCGCTAAAAGCATTTCCAGAAAATCATGCCAGTCTAGACGTAGCCCTCTAATCCATCTCTTTTCTCTTTCCCCCTTAGCCTTTCCTGGGGAGTGTTTTTATAGTGGCTTAAGTGGTTGCAGGTGTTCCAGTTTGCCTTCTCTTCAGGCTGATGCCATATAGGTTTCAGGTGTGGCTGGCTGGGCTAGTCTTTAGCAGCCTACTCAAGGAACAGAAAGCCACATACCCAGTTCCCCGCATATCTGCTTTCCATGAGGCTTTGGTAGCTCCCTGCTCTCAGGCTGCCACAATACATAAATAAACTCTCAAAAGCAGACAAGTTTCCTTAGTGCTGTGTGTCTACATTTCTCATTGCTATCACTAAGGGCTAAGGCTATGTCTACGCGACAGTGCTATCCTGCATCTTCACAGCAACATCCCTGTGACCCTCATTCTATGAGGAGTAAGGGATGTTTTGGAAAAGCACTTTAAATTTGGCACTGTGAAATAAGATATGCAATTTGCATATCTTATTGAGTTAGGGTGTGTTTACACAGCACCGTAAGTGTTCCATGCATTTTAAAAGTTGGGCTCCTTTTTTTAAGATGACTACAGCCATGGTTCTGTAATCAGAACTGTGTGTGTAGACTTTTTCCAGGGTTGGGTGGCCTTTTAAGAGAAGTGAACTTAGTCCCTTCATCTGTGACTAATTGTCTGCCTCCCAAGTGATGAGCCTGACTACTTTTATTGGTAGTCACACAACCATTACAGCATGAAGGCAGAAGTGAACCTCAGCTTAAAAAGATTCTGAAATATGAAGACAACCATGGCAGAGAACACAGAATCCACACAACTGCTGCCAATGTTATGCATGCCTGAGTCAGTGTGTCACAAGAAGGGCTTGCCCTTTACTAGAAGAGGTCTTAGACCCACCTGTGACTAATTAGCTGCCTTCCAGGTGATGGGTCTGAAGCTAGGGAGTCAAGTGGTGTAATGGTTCTTAGATAACAGGCCAAAAAGCAGGTTACTAGAGCAGGGGTGGGCAATAATTTTTGATAGGAGAAGGTGGGGAGAGACTGCACTCTTCCATGAAATTAAGGAGGAGGTGCAGGGTCTGGGAGAGAATTTGGGTGAAGGAGGCTGTTATGACCTGGCACAAGGGACTTGGGTGCAGGAGGAGGTGCAAGGGTTTGGGTTCTGACCTGAGGCAGGGAATTGGGGGTACAGGCTCTGAGAGAAGGTGCAGGGGTTTGGTCTGTGACCTTGTGCATGGTGTGGGAGGGGGTATGGATGCAGTGGGGGTGGAGGGTTTTGGTTATATGGGATATGGGTACAGGTGGGGGGGGGAGCAGAGGGTTGGGGGAGTGAAATACTGGAGTGCCAGAGGCAGGCTCTGGCCAAGAGACTTACATGGATGACTCCTAACCAGCAGCCCAGCAGGTTTCTAGGGCAGCCTGCCCTGCCTTCCACACCAGCTTCAGGGGCCATGTGGGTCTGTGAATAGCTGCAAGCCAAAGGGGAGGAGAGGTGCTTCATGTACAGGCAGTCCCCGGGTTACGTACAAGATAGGGACTGTAGGTTTGTTCTTTAAGTTGAATTTGTATGCAAGTCGGAACTGGCGTCCAGATTCAGCCGCTGTTGAAACTGACCAGCAGCGGCTGAATCGGACATGCCTGGGGCAGAGCAGCTGGAGTGCTGCTGGGTTGGTCCGGTAGCGTCGCTCCTTGGCGCTACTGGACCAACCCTGCAGCACCCCAGGTGCTCTGCCGCAGGCATTCCCAAGTCAGCCGCTGCTGAAACTGACCAGCGGCTGACTACAGGAAGCCCGAGGCAGAGCTATTCTGCCCAGGGCTTCCTGGAATCAGCGGCTGATCAGTTTCAACAGTGTCTGAATCTAGACGCCTGGGACAGAGCAGCTGGGGTGCTGCTGGGTTGGTCCAGTAGCGCCGCACCTCGGCACTGTGGGACCAACCCGGCAGTCCCCCAGCTGCTCTACCCCAGGCGTCGGCGAGAAAAGCCTAGTCTTCTGGGGGGGGGCCACACTAGCTGCTTCCCCTCTTCCCCCCCGCAGCAGACCAGGGAGATGTGGAGCGGCTTTTCTCGCCGCGGAGGACGCAGGCAGCGGGACCGCAGCACGTCTCTGTGGTCCCGCCGCCCGCACTAGCTGCACCCCCCACACACACACAGCAGACCAGGGAGACGCGGGCAGCAGGACCCCCAAGACACGCTGCGGTCCCGCCGCCTGCGTCCTCCGCGGCTTTGCTCCACGTCTCCCTAGTCTGCTGGGGGCCCCCAGCAGATCAAGGAGACGCGGAGCCACTTTTCTCGCCGCGGAGGACGCAGGTGGCGGGACCGCCGCGGCGCGTCTCGGCGGTCTGCTGGGGGGGGCACAGCTAGTGCGAGGTTCCCTCACCCCGTTCGTAAGTAGGGATCCGACATAAGTCGGATCCACGTAACCCGGGGACTGCCTGTACTACCTGTTCTTCAAACAGGCAGCTCCAATTGGCTGGAAACCAGACAATGGGGTTGTGCTGGGAGTGGGAGCAGTGTGCAAAACCTCTTCCCCCATTCCACTGGCTTGCAGCTATTCAAAGACAAACAGGGCTGCACCGCTGTTTTTCTGAGCAGTATGTGAAGGAGGGAAGCAGGCAGGGAGCCTGCCCGAGGCTCCCTGCTGTATCCACAGGCTGGATCCACTGGTTTGGGGGCTGGATCTGCCCCACTGCCATATTTTGCCCAGCCCTTCACTGGACAGTAATACTTGAAAGGAGCAAGTAGGTACCTCCAGATTGGGTGAGAGGACTGGCTGATCAGTTGAGTTTGTTGAATTGTTTTGATTTTGCAGAAATACAGCCTGTAATGGCGTTTGAATGTCAGCAAATGGCATGGACATGTTGCAGAGTGAGCTGTGACGACAGGAACGGGATGCGGTGTGAAAGAAGCATCAACAAGTGCTGATCCAGGACACTAGAAAGTAGATTGTTCCACCTCACTAAAGCCAATCAGTCAGAAGAAATGGGAAAGGGAGACATTTCAGGAAAGGGCGACGGCACTAGTATAGTTGTGAGGACAGTGTTTCAGGCTTATTCAAACAAATCATTTGGCTCCTCTATCAAATCCAATTTAGTTACTCTGTAGCAAAGTATAACTATTTTGCGTTTATATCGGATTAAAAAATGCCTCATTAAAAAATCAATTCTACATACAATTCTACAGCATGACTTAGTAGCACTGTTTCACTTGGACTGAAGAGTGGCAATAAGTCAAACTAAGGTATGTCGACTACATCTACCCTGTATACATTGCTGAAGTTGTATACGTTAGTTTGACTTTGCCCCCTAATGTAGACCTGGCCTAAGCATTTTGTTGCTGCCTGGCCCGTTAGCTACATTTCCAGTCTAAACTTAATTACTAGAGTGTACCTGGACAGCCCGATGGGTATGAAATTAGCATATGTCTGTCCCCATGGTATTCTATTTTCTCTCATGCTTATCCTGTATTAGCAGCTTGAGACAACAAATGAAAGGATGGGGCCTAATCCAAGACACACATTGCACTGTGTCCGCAATCCCTTGCCGGAAGAGCACTTAGCGTATTAAGATTAATGATCACATATCCCTTGGCTCCAGTAGTGACCAAACATCCAGGGTACATGGTGAGTTCAGGTCATCTTCACTGGCCAGCATATTCAGTCAGGAGGAAGTAAGGAAGAATCGTGGCTTGGATTTGATCCTGACAATTGATTCATAACCCCCACTTATGTAAAGCTCTTCATCACAACTATGTAGCCTTAGCAATGTAGCACATAAGTCAGTTGCATACAGTAAATTGCCTTGCCCAACGTGACTGTTTAATTTTTCTTCCTGTGAGTGTTTCAGATCTGTTCAGTACCTGCTGGGTATGTGCAGCAGAGGGCACTGCATGGTTGACTAGATGTAAGAGATGGAACATCCTCCTGGGATTTGCCACTGGCTCCGAGGCAGGCTGTTTCCAAGAGGCACTTGAACAAAACAGAAATAAAAAGAACAACATGCACAGCCAGAGCGCCTGCCATTCCTGCAGCTGGAAGGAATGACACCACCCTTTCAAGGCTGGTGCAGTCAGTGGTCACTTGGGAAGCTGCCGAAACATACAGCCTATACGTGGTGTGCTTAGCTTTTTGCTAAAGCTGTTGATCCAAATAGCAACAATCTAATAGCAACAACCACTTCCCAAAAAATCCCACCCCTCGGCCCCCTGCAACATCTACAGCAGAAAGAATAATATATATACACAAAATTCCTTCTACCAGTTCTCCTATGAGGTGAAATTCAAGACAAGGCTGAGCCAGGATTAAGGGGTTTGCATGACTATAGTATTCCATCAGAACTTCTTTATGAAACCAGAATCAGGTGTCTTTGATTGCAATGCCAATGTGCCATGACCTTCCCAGCAGAGACCTCTGTCTGAGGGAAGAGGTTAGTTGAGTCTCCTGATCCCTTCCCTTTTTAGTCTTTGTGCAGGGACTGAAAGCTCCAGTTAAGTCCCAACGGGTCACTGCAAAGCCATCAGATGATCATGCCTGCTGCTCACGCCTGTCTTGGGCAGGTCAACACCTTGTGTTTCCCCCAAAATTGCATCCCCCCTGCCATCAGCTTAGTTGACAGCACTGAGCTAAAAAGAGTTATTATTTCAAAACAACTTATTTCAAAATAACGTGGTAGTGTAGACATAGCCTCAGTGCTCTAGGTAAACCACTTTTGCCAAGAGAGGAGTTCACAGTTCTGGAAGCACAGCTCTAGTGCTATAGCCCAGTTTGCACTGGTGCTTTACAGCGCTGCAACTTGCTGTGTTTGGATGGGGGTGATTTTTCACACCCCTGAGCCAGAAAGTTGCAGTACAATAAAGTGCCAGAGCAGATTTAGCCTAAGATTCACAGCACCTGTTGCTTTGTATTGCAGCCCATTTGTAAAAAGAGAACAAGCTGAAGACAGCTTATCTATCTGTATTGGCTGCCCACTCACCATCTGATTTAGCTCAAAGTCCTGGCACTGCTGCTCTACAATGCATTTCATTGTGCAAGTATTTGGTGTCTGTTTTTCCAGGACCCACGCATGGGAGCTGCAATTATCAGCATTTGACTGACCTCAGCTATCTGTTACACTATGTTTGAGCATGTTTCTCTGATCCTTCTGTAAAGTAATGTCCGAATATTCGTTTTACATTGGCATGTTGGCTAGCTAACTCCCTCAGAAAGTGATTTTTTTTCTGCTGCTGTGGCAGTGAGTGGTTAGATGACTACTTGGAGATCAAGTCTTACAAATAATTAATATATACTTTTGGCTCATTTAGGTTCCAGTGTCAAATGTATGGGTTGAAAACAATTTTCTGTTCCCAATGGGCTAAGCCACAGTGACTGAAGGCAGTAGGACAGCAGCAGAGAAATGTTTTTCCTCCCAGAGCTTGTTAATTTTAGAATCTTTATGCACATTCTATCAGTTTGGCTTTAAAAACAAAACAGTGCAATCCCAAGAGCACTTTTCCTTTGAGGATTTTAGCTAAGTCTGTGATGGGACAATGCCCCATATCAGCTTTTGGTGTAAAATGGCATAATGCAGGATGGAGGCAGTTGGATTTTTTTCCATATTTCTAGCAATTGGTCCTTTCAGTTCTGGCTCTTAATGTTCATTTGTATTTAGGTCACAGATTTTTGGCAGGCTAAGGCCTCATTTATTTTGGCCTGCATGGTGTTCCTAGCTCATTTAGTCAACTGTCCATTTGGGACTGGGACAGGAAGGCATACTTGCACTATTTACCTCACTTGACAGAGTTTTTCCATTTGGAAATCCATGGCACCTAAGTTCCTTCAGTAGGGTTTATTTTTACATTTGGAATAAGGTAGGTTTTGAGAAGTCTGCAAATGGTGTTAAGGACTTCAGGCATTTCAATACACCCCCATTTATTTGGCTGTGTATTTACATTGCTTAACCAGAAGTGATGGATGCAAAACGGCTCTTTTGATTTATTAAACATATCATCCTTTCAGGGATATTTTTCATGGATGCTGGAGCCTGGTTGTTATGTGTTGCCTTTATGGCTTCTCTGGTCCATTGCCTTGTGAGTCAACATGATGACGAATTTAATAGTTCCATACAAATGTGGCAGTAACTTATAGCTTTTGGTATAGAAGACAAGTTGTGGAAGCTCTTCAGTGTGGTCACCACACAAATTTCAGCAGCACCACTGATAAAGCTTTGGGAATACAATGAATCTTAATGGGAACCCCTTCCTTGAAGACTCATGAAAAATCTGTCCTGAGTCAAGGGCAGTGTATACCTGCTCTACCTGTGGCAGAGTGGAGAAATTTCGCACACTCCCCTGCCCCCAGGCCCTGATTGGCCTGGGGACAGGGGAGCATGGGAAGTCTCCTCCCAGCCAGGAGGAAAGGGGGTGAGTGGGCAGGCAAAGGCGCTCCCCCACCCCCAGACCAATCATGGTTTGGGGGTGGAGACCCGAGAAATATCCCAGCCCCGCCCCTTCTGGTGCAGCCTGGGGCCACTTCAGAAATTTTTGAAGTGGCCCCTGGCAAAAAATTATTGCCCATCCCTGGTGTAAACATATCTTTGGTGTCCTTTTATCATGGTTTAATGTTAATGTTTTGACAGTGCTATGAAAGTATAAAGCGTTCTGTAAATGCTGTTGTCATTAATCCCTCTTATGAAAATATTTTAAAAGGCCTTTTTGCCTCTGTGTCAAACTGAAAGAGATGCTTTCAGAGCATTCTGCCAATCAAATGCTACACAAAATCAAATGTATGTATGGAATAAAAGCAGCATGGAAAGCACACCTGGATTTGGGAGGTGACTTAAATGTCAGCCAAAAGTCAAACCTATCGTACTGACAATTTCACAGTCAGATTTTCCAGAATGTCTTTCACAAAGGGTGTACAGAGTTACTGTATATTCATAGAGCCGATGTGCTGTTCAGGGCGTCCCCACTATACATCCAAAATATGTTAAAAAAAACCACGGCTATATAGTGAAACGACGTAAAGCAGGGAATTTCCCTGCGGCTGACTTCCATCTGCACAATTTTTATTTTTATTTTTTGCACAACATAAGAGAGGGGAATGGGAGGATTTAGAACGCATCAGTTCCTACAAGCGTCAACGTCATTAGTGCGGAACTGATGTATACTGGGGAAACTTATAATGGGGATGCCCTGAATATTGTATGTATTTAGTCAGGGCTTGCCTAAATCTTACCAGCTATTTGGCAAAGTATAGAATTATAATCATATGTTATGTTACTACACCAAGTAGTCTTCATTAACTTCAGTGGAGTCAAAGGTATCATGTTTAGGAGCAGTCTGATAAATATTTGAAAGGGTTTGTCTGGGAGTTTATAAGATCCTGAGAATAGAACTATATACATTAAAAGTTTCTCATATTATTGTACAATTTTATATTTTGTGTGTTTATATATTTCATAAGAGTCAAAGTACAATGATGAAATGACAATTGTAATAAGTAATGTACACCAAGAGCTCAGGGGCAGTGAGCCTGGGTCTGCACTAAAGGCCAGTTTTGGGGTCGTGAGCAGGGTGGTCACCCTAGATATCCACTTCCATGGGGCACTGACTTGTAAGAAGAGTCAGGCTGGTGATTAGAAACCTGTACAACATTCTTAAAGACTAATGACTAATATCCATGCTGACAAAAAGCTCACTCAATGTGTACTGACCTATTTTTGTAAATAGCAAACCAGATTTGATTGCTGCAACCTAGGTCAGGGAGAACTTCTTAAATCCTATGAGTCTCTTTCCATAAGACACAGCTACTCTTTGTCCTAAATTCTATCCTTTGATGCTCTGGATGGATGGCAGAGTTTAAATTCCAGAAGAGACCCAAACAGCTATTTAAAATAGCATTATTAATGTTGCAAAATCAAGCACTCAAAAGTTAGGAACTACCAGCATCAAGGGTGCATGAGTAACCTAGGAAATTACCCACAGTCATGATGCGCCCATTGACTTTCATGGGCCAAGATTTCACTCAGGTTATGTCTTCAGTGCAGCATTATTTTGGGATACTGGAGGTGTCCCAAAATGGCTATTCCGCATCTTAACACCGCACCCGTTATTTCGAAATATAATGGGCTCACTATTCTGATGTCCCTGTAAACCTCATTCCACGAGGAGTAGGGAACATTTCAGAATAGCGAGTTATTTCAACATTTGATGCTCTGTAGACAGCACCAAATTATGAAATAAGCTGTTTCAAAATTGACTCGAAGTAAGCTACATAATTTGCATAGCTCAAATTGCATAGCTTATTTCAAGCTACAGGTGCAATGTAGACGCATCATAGAATTATTAGCTTAGTAAAATTCTGTAGCCGATGGAGCACTTGGTAATCTCAAAAAGAGAAGAAACAGAGAAGCGAACCCATTTTGATATTTTCTTAAATGAAAGTCACAAGCTTTGAATATAGGGAGAAACAGCGGGGAAGAAGTTAAATAAGGAGTATTTTCTTTGAACAAACATCATTCTGAGAATAGTTATTTCCACACATCTTTTACCAGGACAAACAGAAGCAGTGGGATTTAATCCTGCTTGATTTTATGGGACTAATTTGTGCCTTTAGGCATAACCCTGAAGAAGCAAAATCATATTAAGAATCATTGTGCCTCCCACACAGCTCTGGGAAGCACAATTCCACCTTGTTCCAGGAGTTAGTGATTTGCCTTGGCCCCTCCCTGAGGAGCCAAGGTCCTGGGGGCCCAGCAAAAACAAAAGACTAAATATTTTAAAACTAGTTACCACTGAATGTAGTAATAAACAACAACAACAACAACAACAACTTATTAATTGTGTCCTATATGTAGGGTCAGACACAATCTGGAATAAAAAGTTAAAGCTACAGTACTGCATAAGGAATCTGCCAGTTTGAGTACACCATAAAAGTGTATCTGTATCATTGAAACTGTGAGCAGAATTGGGGCTAAGTTGGATGAAATATGCACAGACATTCATGCCCATTAGCAAAGCTTCTAGTAAGGCTATTTGAGAGTGTATGACCCTAACAAGTTAGCATCATCTCAAACAAATCTTCAATGTATCAGAACTGCTCCTGCATACAAATCAGTGTTGTGATCCTTACCTGTTCTGGAGTTAGAGTTTCCAGGTGTCCGGCTTTGAAATGGACAGTCCAGTATTTGAGCTTTCTGTTCGGGAAACAAATTGAGAAAATATAAATGAGAAAATCTAAATGTCCGGTATTTTCTAAATAAGATGTAATGTAGATTTTTGTTGAAACCATCTGGCAACCCTAACCAGAGTTACCTGAAAGTAGGCACTTGTTCATTCAGTATATATATAAAAAAAAACCCACACATTATTAAAACGATCCACTGGGATAGGCCTTGAGTCATATATTAGGCTTTCTGTGTAAGTCCCGGGGATTTGTAAGAACATTTTCTTTGCATAGCTCTTATTGGCCAAGTACAGGATTGCCATCTACTGGATATAAGAGAAATAAACCTGAAATAAACAGATATTACATAATGAAGAAGCTATGTGGCCTCAGGCTGTGGACTTTTTTCAGTAATCTCTCCCTGACTCCAGTTTCCACATCAACCCAAATAATACAGCTGTGACCCTTGAAAATGCCTTGTGTGTGTGTGTGTTTTAAGGAGGGATCTTATTACAAAGGAGGAAGCCATTGTTGTTGCTGACCCTCTTCAATACTTTCCCCCAGGAACTAGGCTACAAAAATATTGGTCTCATAATCAAAAAAGAACTTTGACCTGCTAAATAAAATACTTAGAAATGGAATTACTAGTTAAAAAGTCAGAAGCATTGTCACTTGCAAATGAAAATTCCTTAGGCCTGTGCATCTGTATTTTTGTAGTCTAACTGGCTGTGAGCAAAATGTGTTGTGAAGTCAAATAATAGACTACTCAGTGATGGAATTGCTACTAGTGGTGCCAAATGCAAATGAAAACTAAACAACTCAAATCCTCCTTGTGTTTGAATCTATTAGCATATATTATTAAACCATTCTTAAAGAACACCAAGGTTACAAAATGAAGCACTCAAGAGCTAGATAATTCTGGTATTGTTTGCCTATGCAATTTTAACTGGCTGATCCCTTGTGTGTATGCATTATGATACAAATTGTCATTATATGGTCACGTATGATGTTTTTCAGACAACTGAACTCTTGCCTCATTCTCTGCATATGATAGATCAGCTCTGGAGATAAATCAGGTTTGTATAGTGAAGAAAGTTTTGCATGGTGAAGAAGGCTGCCTGCCTGGTGTGTTGTGCACATTGGAAGGTATGTAGTGAAGGAGGAAAACTATTTCAGGAGGAGAAAGCATGATTTTGTGATTTGAGCAATTTAATGTTACCCTGGGGGATTGGATTCTATCTCTGCTTCTGCCACAGAGTTTCCTAAAACTGCTCGAGGTCATACTAATTGCCAGACACAGCAAGGAAGGAATTTTCTCTGGGATCAGATAGGAAGGCTCTGTGGGTTGTTTTGTTTTGTTTGTTGCCTTTCTCTCCAGCAGGGGCTGTGGATTGCTTACTGAGACCATCTATTTCTTACCTAATCACTCACCTGCCACCAAAGGGGCCTTGAACATTGGTGGCACCTGGGTCTCTCCAGTTCTCTGCCCTGACTCTCAACTATTTAGTATCCTCAGGAGTGAAATGCTTTAGCAGCTCAACTGAAGTCCCTGGGTTTAATATTAAGGTGAGATTTAATGGCTTGTGATAGAAAGGGGGTCACCTTAGAGATGAGCTATTGGTCCCATTTGGCCTTAGTGTCTATGACTTTAGGAAAATTGAGACCCTGGGGCACTGACTGTGAGCACTGACAGCTGCAACTGAGGTCAGTGGGAGATGGGCTTTGAAGATGTAAAGTGCTATATAATGCTATCTAAGCTGAAAAATTAGGCCCTGGGTTTCTCTTCCTGGATACCCAAAATTAGTAGATACTTTTTTACCTTAATCTCTCCTTCTATCCACTCCCCACGGCTATGTCTAGACTGGCAAGTTTTTCCGCAAAATCATCTGCTTTTGCGGAAAAACTTGCCAGCTGTCTACACTGGCCGCTTGAATTTCTGCAAAAGCACTGATGATCTCACGTAAGATACTATGCTGTTCCTGTTCGGGCAAAAGTCTTTTTCCGAAAGACTTTTGTGCAAAAGGGCCAGTGTAGACAGCAGAGATCTGTTTTCTGCAAAAAAGCCCCGATTGTAAAAATGGCGATCGGGGCTTTTTTGCGGAAAAGTGCGTCTAGATTGGCCACGGATGCTTTTCCACAAAAAGTGCTTTTGCGGAAAAGCATCCTGCCAATCTAGACGCTCTTTTCCAAAAATGCTTTTAACGGAAAACTTTTCCGTTAAAAGCATTTCCGGAAAATCATGCCAGTGTAGACGTAGCCCACGAGTATAATGGGGATAATAATAACCCTTCCCACACAGAGGTGCTCCAAAGATGAATCAAGTGATGTCTGTGAGATACTCTGATATTATGAGATGAACACCAATGAAAAACAGATGGGGCAATTAACATCCATCGGCGGAGCTGAGTTTGAACAGTATGCAATAAATAAGGCATGGATCTCCACACTGAACAAATCATTGAATAGCTGCTTGTTAAGTGAGAACCCTCCCTTCTATGAGCTGGGGTCCTGTGGAAAAATAGTGTTGCTGGGAGGTTACCCATCCCTGGCTTAGAACAATCACTGCAAATGGCAATAAGAACTGAGAGGCTCTGGAGCATTCTCACTGCAGAGGGTATTGTAAGAGAATTAACTACTGGCCCCCACAGAGATGTGGACAGTTTTTTCATAGTCACAACAAAAGGCACCTCTCTGAAACCAGGGTGACACCCTCTTGCCAAATTTAACATCTACAAATTTTTTAAACAAGGGAAAACATTTTCCCTACTATCATTTTATGAAACATCTTGAGACAAATTTGCTGAAACGTTCTAAAAATTTCAGCCTAACGAGGATACCCACCATAGGGAATCTCAGCCCAAATAATTACATTTGACAGCATAAACAACTGAAAATATGGTCTTTAGAATAAGAAGTGTTGGACAACCTTAACTATTGTTAGTGCTACTAGCTCCTCTTATAATAATATCTGGGTCTTGTCTTCTGTGATCTGGAATCATCACTCTGCTAAACAGAGTCTCCTATAACAGTTGACCAAATTTCTGATCTTCCTATTTGTATGGGATAGGACCTATCAGAAGACCTGCCATACCGTGTCATGAAGACCATACTTCTTTTGTAATGCCCGCCCACCACCAGGCAAATCCTGACTTGTAGAAAGTTTTACTCTAACTGGCAAGTCTCACTTTTCTAGTTTTGATGAAAAAATTTACTCAGATTCAAAAGTGAAAATAAAATCCCATTGATTCAAAACTTTTGTGCAGTAGTTTCTGGTGGTTTTGGTTCTTGCTGAATAAGGAATTATTTCTTAAGAACTAACAGGAAACCGGGCACAGTGGATACTGGGAAGAAGTTTCAGGCACTCAGTAAAGCAAAAGGGTAGTGAAAAAAACTTTAGGAACAATTCTATTTTCTTTCTTCTAATAAAATGCAGTGTGCACTTCTGGAATGTCACTTGGTGATTGTTTAGCATTTGCCATATGTCACTGAGGCCATTACACATACCTCTTTAAAGAACTTGTCACTGTATCCTTCCATTTACATTAGATAGCCTCTAAACAAGCTACTATTACATTTTAGTGAGCTGTATGTGTTAAGCGTGCAGTCTCATTTTTAGGGCTTTCTGCTTCTTTGCTAAATAGCTAGGTGCAATATTACAGCAGCTACCCCGATACTCCTGGATACTTGCCCTTCTTCAGGTATGCTCATTTGATTAAATTACTATATATGTTAGCAAGTTTGTCTGTCTGTTCAAGAACTCTTCCAAAAGAGGAAGAGCCATAACCACCACATTTGGCACACAGCTTCCTGTTATCCTAACTTAAAGCAACGTAAAGGTTTGGTTATGCCAGGAAAATGGGATGTATCTGGAATGTGTTTGCTTCTCCTAAAACCAAACAGAAAAGAGACAGAATCATCTAACCAAGTAAAATCCTCAGACCTGACATAAATGAGTGAATTGTTGAAAGAAACTGAACAAAGATGAGGCAGAAAAATAGGATGAACCTGAAACAGGATTGCTTCTCCATAAGCCCTAAGAAAAGAGATAAATTGAAGAAATTTGGAATAGTGCTCTGTTTTGGTACAGCTAAATCAATGTTTAAGGTTTGAAAACTATAAGACGTTATTATTGGAAACCAAACTGACTATAGATATCATTCACTATGCTTAAAAAAAAGATGGTTAAGAGTTTATAGAGATGAAGAAAAAATAAATTTGATGGAATTCCCATTTAATAAACTGTGTTAAAATAAACTTCATTAAAATAACACTATTTAAAAAAAATAGTAATTTCAATAAAGCATGTTCATTTTCCTTTTAATTAAAAAAAATTGAGTTTAAGGACTCATTTACCAATGCTGGATAAATCTGCTGGTTTAATTATAAATGATCATTTCCTTGATTCTAGTCTTACCCAGTAATGTCCATATCACAAAATATTGATTCCCTAAGAGCTCTTTCATATTGCTATTATTGGTACATTGCAAGTCAGATGGTATCTCTGTCAGACATGCAAATAGCCTGAAAAATTACTTGATTATTTCCTTAAAAAACAACAAATAGTCTGGTAGCACTTTAAAGACTACCAAACTACTTGTTGCTTTTTAAGTTTTTCCTGTTATAGACTAACTCAGCGACCCCTCTGAAGCTTTTGGTTATTTCCTGTCATGCTAAAACTGCTATCAGTACATTTTCTCTGTGCTGAGAAGGATGTGGTTTACAAATCATCAAGCTATAAGAGGAAATAATGTTGCTGCTGCTTTTTTTCCCTCTACTTGTCCTTTTTTAAAAAAAAAAAAAACTTCCATAATACAATACAGCACTCTTTCATCAAATTGTAACAATTTAAAAAAAAAAAAAAGTTTTCCTCTCATTTTCTCCAGGCAAAAAAGTACTATTATATTACAATGTTGTGTGTGTGTTAATGAGCTGCTCTGAATTAAGACATTATACTAAGATTAAACAGTATTTGTCTGGTACTGTTAGCAAACCTGGCAGATATCTTGTAGACGTCCATTCTATGTTCTAGTAGTGCTTATTTAATCATTCTGCATATCCTGTTCCTTCCATAGTGCTCCATATTTTGAAACAACAAATAATCTGGTAGCACTTTAAAGACTAACAAAACGTGTAGACGGTATCATGAGCTTTCCTGGGCACAGCCCACTTCTTCATCTGTGCCCAGGAAAGCTCATGATACCATCTACACGTTAGTCTTTAAAGTGCTACCAAACCATTTGTTCTTTTTTAAGTTTATCCTGTGCAGACTAACTCCACTGCCCCGTGAAGCATATTTTGAAAGACAAACCAAACTTCTTTGCTTTCATACTTTCTGATCTGCTCTCCTCCTCTACCCTCCTCCATTAACCCTAGTGACCTCATCCCATCTCCTGCTCTCTGTTGTGACCACTTGCATTCCCTCCTTCACTCTCTCTCTCTCTCTCCCCCTTTGATTTTTCCCCTCACAATACAAATATACATTAATGTTTTCCACCTCACCTCCAGTGTTCTGTCTAGGCTGTGTGGCAGCACAGCTTCACAGGTGATTAATCAGCCCTGCCCCCTTCCTCAGCTTGGAGCCTTTGACTGGGAGGGGCTGATTAAACACCTGTGAAGCTGTGTTACTGTGCAGCTTAAAGGGAAAACTGCTCACCTCTCTATTCACCATCTCTTCCCCTTGAGAGCTCTAGTTCATGTAACATACTGTCTGCAATCAGAGTTCCTCCGCAAATGGGCCTCTGTCCCTTGTGCTACACTGAAATCACTCTCATCAAAGTCACTTAATTACCTCTCCCTCTCCAAATCCCCAACCCTCATCCTGCCTGACCTGTCAGCCACCATCTTCTCGAAATCTTTTCCTCCTTTGGTTTCTGTGACACTTCTGGTTCTCCTCCTAACTCTCTAACTTCCATTTCAGCATGTCCTTCGGAGAATCCTCTCTATCTCTGCCACTAAGGGAACTTTGGAGGTTTGGGAGCAGCAGACTCCGTATTTAGAGGCAGCAGATCTTGGTGAGTTGCATATTTGGTCTGACTCTGTTTGTTAGTTTGTCCTCTGTGTAAGGCAGGAGTGGAAAATAATTTTTTATGGGAGGGGGGGGGGGAATACAAGATTTTAGTAGAGGTTGGGTGCAGAAGGGAGCTCAGGGTAAGGGACTGGAGTGAAGGAGAGGGTATGGGATCTAAAGAGGGAGTGTGGGTGAAGAAGGGGCTTGTGAGATGGGGGAGGGGTTTGAGGTGCAGGTTCTAGGAGTGGATATGGGTGCAAGAGAGGATTCTGTCCTGAGTATGGGGCGGTGCAGGGTCTGGGAGGGAGTTGTACTCTGAGGGAGAAGGGGAGGGTAGGTGCATAGGGTTTGGATGGTTACCTGGGGCAGGAGAGGCTGATCACCTGAAGCAGGGAATTTGGGGGGGGGGAGGCCTGGTGCCAGAGGCAGGCTCTGGTTGGGAGGGGCTTACCTAGGCAGCTCCCAGCCAGCAGTTCTGTAGGACCTTGAGACAAGCTCCCTGCCTGCCACAACCCCAGGTGCTCAAAATGGTTGGTTGTTCCCTATAGCTCTTTGTTCTGGGTGCTGGGCGAGAGGGGGAGACTGTATCTTGCCTGCTCCTGGTGTAAAGTATGCATAGCAGGGTCACAGGGCCTTGAGTAAGCAGCTGAGACAGATCTGTTGGTTAGAGCCCTGGTAGAGATTGCAAGAGTCTAACACATGCAGCTTTTATGGTCCCTTCTACTTGAAGTCTCTCAGGGTACGTCTACACAGCAGCGTTATTTCCGAGTACAGGCAGTCCCTGGGTTACGTACAAGATAGGGACTGTAGATTTGTTCTTAAGTTGAATCTGTATGTAAGTCGGAACTGGCGTCCAGATTCAGCCGCTGCTGAAACTGACCGCCAGTTCTGACTTACATACAGATTCAACTTAAGAACCCCAAGCGTCCCAAGTCAGCTGCTGCTGAAACTGATCAGCAGCTGATTCCAGGAAGCGCCGGGGCAGAGCAACTGTGCCTTGGGCTTCCTGTAGTCAGCGCTGGTCTGTTTCAGCAACGGCTGACTTGGGGACGTCTGGGGCAGAGCAGCTGGGGTGCTGCTGGGTTGCTCCAGTAGCACCGCTCCTCGGCGCTACTGGACCAACCCAGCAGCACCCCAGCTGCTCTGCCCCAGGAGTCCTGATTCAGCTACTGCTGAAACTGACCAGCAGCGGCTGAATCAGGACGCCTGGGGCAGAGCAGTTGGGGTGCTGCCGGGTTGGTCCAGTAGTGCCCAGAGCGGCGCTGCGGGACCAACCAGCAGCGCCCCAGCTGCTCTGCCCCAGGGTCCACAACAAAAGCCTGGTCTGCTGGGGGGGGGGCACACTAGCTGCGCCCCCCCCCCCAGCAGACCAGGGACACAGGGAGCAAAGCGGCAGCGGGGGGTGCCTCGCCTCTGAGGCTTTGCTCTGGCTGGACCACTTTGCTCCTGGTGCCCCTGGTTTGCTGGAGACGGTCCCCAGCAGACCAGGGGCACCTGGAGCAGCTTTTCTCGCCCCGGAGCTCCAGGTGGCTGACCGCTGCCTGTGAGCTCCGGGGTGAGAAAGCCCCATTCATAAGTGCGGATCCAACATAAGTCGGATCCGCGTAAGTCGGGGACTGCCTGTAACTGATGTTATTCTGAAATAACATAGTGCGCGTCTACACTACAAGCCTTTATTTTGAAATAATATCAAGCTTAAGGACTTCTTACTCCAACTCATGGTAACCCTCATTTCAAAAGGAGCAAGGGAAGTTGAAGGAAGAGTGCTCTTCCTTCTACTTCCAGCAATGTAGACAGCGCCAAAAGCCAAATTAAGCTATTTCGACTTAAGCTATGCAATTGACATAGTTGAAGTTGCATAGCTTAATTTGATGTGAGTCCTGCTGTGTAGACGTACCCTGAGTGGTGAATTGCTTCTTGGAGGTGAGTGGTGGAGCTATGGAGCTAAAAAGTCATTAGCTAGGCAAACTTGAGCAGTGCAAACGGAGGCAGCTAACAAGAGAGTTTTGGAGTTCAGAGAGAGAATGTGAGAGCCTTCCATGTCCAGCTCTGTATGTGATTTGAGAATGGAACAATGGTGGTGACCTAGAATTGATGGGCCATGTTTTCTTTGCGGCCTTAAGTCAGAAGAGACTTCCTGGTCATGAACTGCACATTGGTGGTTCTGTTGAAGGAAATTTTTCTTTGATTGGTGGGGCAAGAAGCAATGCTACTGAGAGTCAGAAAAGTTGAGTACTTCCTAGACAGCCAAATTTGGGTAATAGCAGCACCGTAAGTTAATGGAAGAAAGTAACTGGACATGAAGGAGTCAGAGAGGAGGACTGGCAGTTTGTAAGTGATAACGTTGTAGCTGACATAAGAATTGGGAGAGAGGTAAATAATGAGGACAAGTCATTGTTACAGGGATCTCCTGGTAAGCTGGGCACAAGCAAACAATGTGTGTTTAAATTAGACTAAATGTAAACACATATATCTAGGAACGAAGAACATAGACCATACTTACAGGATTGGAGTGACTCTGATAAAGATTTTGGGATTGTAGTGGATCAGCTGACCATGAGCTCCCAGTGTGATGCTGTGGCCAAAAGAGCTAATGCAATCCTTGGATGTACAAACGGGAATTTTGAGTAGGCGTTCTATATTTGGCATTGGTGTGACTCCTGCTGGAATACTATCCTGTTCTGGTGTCTGCAATTCTAGAAGGATGTTGATAAATTGGAGAGGATTCAAAGAAGACCCATAAGACTAATTAAAAGATTAGAAAGCATGCCTCAAAAAGCTCAATCCATTTAGTTTCATTGTCTGTTAATATGTACCCAGGAAACAAATATTTACTAATGGTCTGTTCAATATAGCAGAGAAAGATAAAATATAATCCAATGGCAGGAAGCTGAAGCTAGACAGATTAATATTGGAAATTTTTTAACAGTCAGAGTAATTAACCATTGGAACAATTGACTAAGGGTCACGGTGGGTTCTCCATCACTGACCATTTTTACAGTAAGATGGAATGTATTTCTAAAAAAGTATGCTCCAAGAATTATTTTAAGGAAGTTCTGTGGCCTGTTTTACAGAATGTCAGACTGGATGATCACAAGAGTCCCTTCGGTCCTTAGAATCTATGAATGTAAGTGACCAGACTTGATGACCTCACAAGGTCCCCTCCAGTTCTATGATTCTATGATTCTAGGACTGTCTTTAGCCAAACTATTTGTGGGGATGCTTCATGACTCAGTCCCGGGTCTCGTTCACTTCTCTCTCTATTCCTTATTTCTGAGTCATCTCATCTGCAACCATTTCACTATTCTAAACTTGTCTTCATCTGTCCAAACTAAAATCTCAGCTTATCGCTCCTCTAACTCCTTGTGAGCCTCTGGCCATCAGCACAAAATCAATAGCGCTAACACAGGGCTCTTAATCTCTCCCCTTCCGTGCTATCTCTGCTACATATTGTTTCTTGATCACTGTGGATTACATCACCACTCTCCCTGTGTATTGGATCTAACCTCCATATAGGTCCTCACATTCACATAGGTTGTGTCTAAATTTTGCAGATTCTTTTAGAGTAGCATGACTAAGCAGGCCTGCTAATGGGGTAAGAAAGCAAAGGGGACAACTGCTGCAGGACCTGGCAATTTACAAGGGTCCAAGGCTCCTAGCTGTCACTGCTACAGTAGCAGCTAGAGCCCAAGGTCCTTTACATTGTTGTGGAGCTCCAGGCAGTGCACACCAGGTGATGCTGAGGGACTGGCTGCAGCCTCTAGCCCTGCCTCTTCTACCTGAGGCCCTGCTCCTTCTGGGGGACCTGGACCATCACCAGGACCATCCCTCGGGGTGGTTCAAGACCGGGGGCAACCCTTCCTGCCCCATATTTTCCCAGCCCTTCTCTACCCCTGCTCCACTCCCAGACCTTCTCCAACCCCACCCCTGCCCTGCCTCTTCCTGCATCTCCACTGTTTTCTCCCACCTAAGGTGATGAGATGTCCTGTTTTTAAAGGCACAGTCCCATATTTAAGTCTTCCTGCAGGTGTGTCTGCTTAAAAAGAAAAGGGGGGGGGGACATTTGTCCTGTATTTCTGTCTCACACCTCCCAGCAATACTGTGTGAGTCCTGCTGCTGGCTGGATCCTTGCTTGCCAGCTGCCCACCGACGAGCATTGAGTGGGAGTGGGAGGTCCAGTGGATGATGATGGGGTTGTAAGGCTGGTAGTTGGGGACAGTTGCAGCGTGTGGGGCCAGCCGTTCCCTCTGCTGGTCCATCAGTACAGTCCCTGCTGTGGTGCCTCCTCTTGGCCAGCAGCCCCCCTCTGTCCCATTTCCAGCCAGCACTTCCAGCCCAGAGCACTGGCCAGGAGGAACCAGGCCTTGCATGTGCCAAAGCCCCACACAACACCAGCAGGGAGAAGATTCTCCACCTCTCAGCTAAGTTTTGCAGGGGCTGGGAGGAAGCTATTTCCAGCCTATTTGTGCCCCAACACTGCAAACTCCACAACAGTCCCCCAGGCAAGGGCATAGCACCCTCTTCACCCACTGCCCCCAACCTAGGTCCTGCCCCGAGAGCATGCAGAGCAGCTCTGCTCTCTCCCCTGCTGAGCCATCTCTCTGGCCAGGTTGGTTGATGCCCTTATAGACATATTCTCCAAACCTGGCAGCACAATGTGTCCTTATGGCTTAACCCCATCCTGCTCATGCTTTAGTCAGAGAACAGGAGGTGTCTGGGTTATGTCAGTGGCCAGCAGCACCTTGGAGATGTTAGCTACCTTTCTGCACTGTGCAGGCAGGCAGGCAAGGACAAGCTGCTTCCAACCACAGGGGAGCAGGATGAGGGGGGCGGGAGGAAAGAAATGACCTCTTGAATACACAAGCCAAGTTATCCCTCTCTTTCCCCCATGTCATATGGCTGGAAGCAGCAAAAGGAAATGTTATCATCCTACTCCTGCCTCCACTGCACCCCTTCCCCGAAGGCCCCTCCCCCAAGCTATGCGACCCAGGGGATTACCGGGAGGCCACACACCCTGGGAGGCAGCAGGAAGCAGAGCCTCTCTAAGCCAGGTCACTCTGCTTCACTTCGGCAGTGGGAAGCGACCCGGGCTCAGTCTGCTCTGCTGCCCCTAGCCTGCATCACTCCATTTCCCACCGCCACAGTGAAGTGGAGCAACATGGCTGAAAAACAGCAGTGGAAGTTGGGGTGGGAGGAGGCACAGGGTTGTAACAGCACCACAGGGACGGGACAACTATGGCCACCATCCCCAGCACCACCTTGACCAAGGCCGGGCAATGTTTGGCCACTGCCCTGTGTCTAAGATACAGAATTTCTTATCCATCCACGCAACTAATGCTCTTATCCAGGCTCTCATCACCTCATGTCTCAGGTACTGAATCATCCTTTTCTCTGATCTTGTCAGATGCAGTCTTGCCCTGTTTGAATCCATTCAGAATGGTGTGCAAAGAACATAGTAGCCTGTTGTTTTAACCTTGTCATCCCTCTCTTTGCATTTATTCACTGGGGGGTATGTCTACACTACCACCCTAGTTCGAACTAGGGTGGTTAATGTAGTCATACGAACTTGCAAATGAAGCCCGGGATTTGAATTTCCCGGGCTTCATTTGCATGTTGCCGGGCGCCGCCATTTTTAAATGTCCGCTAGTGCGGACTCCGTGCCCGCGGCTACACGCGGCACCAACTAGGTAGTTCGGATTAGGCTCTCTAATCCGAACTACCGGTACACCTCGTTCCACGAGGAGTAACAATAGTTTGGAATAGGAAGCCTAATCCGAACTACCTAGTTCGTGCCACATGTAGCCGCGGGCACAGAGTCCGCACTAGCGGACATTTAAAAATGGCGGCGCCCGGCAACATGCAAATGAAGCCCGGGAAATTCAAATCCCGGGCTTCATTTGCAAGTTCGTATGACTACATTAACCACCCTAGTTCGAACTAGGGTGGTAGTGTAGACATACCCTAGCTCTTACTTGTGCCTTTGGGGCAATTTTTGTATGATTTAAGAGAAGTTATAGTTTCTGCCTTTGCCCCAGTGGGCACTTGCAGCTTGTTTAAAAATCCAGTGTTGAGGTGACAAGACATGGTTTGCCATTGTGGCAAAATCCAAGATTGTTTATCTCCTGACCAAGTGCAAATTATATGCTAGCACCTTGCAATCCCACCAGAGTATGCAGAATCAGCCATGAATCCAAAAGCATCTTTGGTTTGCTAATCTGATTAACTAGCTGTATATCCCTACTCAGTGAGATCACTCAAGCTTCATTTGCTGCCAACTACAATGATAATTTGTGTGATATTTCTACCATGATCTGCCCTGCCTTCCAATTCATTTCCAGGGACAAGCAAAAAGATTGTTTTACATTGCTAAAGTCTTAAAATGCTCTAATCACCATTGAAACTATGAAACTACCCACCATGGGATACTGCCAATCTTGAAATTATCTGAGGTGCTCATGAGGAGGCAAAGCATTTTCAGTGAGAGGTGAAGGTACCTGTGGGAAGCTACCATATATATATATATATATATATATATATATATATATATATATATATATATATATATATAATGTGGCTTAAACTCATCTTTGTCCTTACACCCCCTGTGCTGTGGCCCGGTCCTATCTCTTTCAGAAGGTGAAGCACAGCATCTGCCACACTCTTGTCTAAAACTATACATAGAGAATGTGAGGAATCAGTAAACCACTGGCACCCATCTAATTATTCAAGGGTGACAGCCATGCAGAACAGGGAAATAAAATAAAAGCTGTGGAAAAACATACAGGAGCTGATTTTGGAGGTGACCACAGGCTAGGAAAGACTGGTCTGCCTGAGTCAGTAGAACACCATTCATCACAGTTTTCATCCAATACAAGTTATTATTGGCTCTCCTTCATATCCTATATCAAATACCCCATTGAGCACACACACAAGTATAGAATGTGTTTAATTATGTTTATAGAAAATAGTAGGCTTTTTACTGACCAGAAGAATAAAAGTTTGCCCTTCAGAGCATCTGCATATGTGTGTGTTCCTTACCGCTGTTTTTTCTAAAAGCAGGAGACTAAAAGTTCTCCTTAAAGCTCCATGTAGTTTTTCCATGAGTAGGTCCTGTCATGATTAAATGTGTGTGCATGGCAGTACTTTCCAAAGTTTAAGCAATCCATCTGGCAGAACTATTTAGCACTATAGGATTTGTTATTGTGGGCCAGAACCAAGAGCCAAGTGTTATTTTACTGCATTAGTCATCAAACAGCAGTACCACTCATTTTCAGTCTAGAGAGTGTCTGATCCATATGTTCAGGCTTATTGGGGCCTATCTGTGTTCCTGACCTGTTTAAAGATCTGGGGGACAATATCCTCCCTTCTTCTCCCCCCATCACTTTCCGAAATATAAAATTATACCTTGGCTAAATGTTAGCATTAGGTATTAAGAAAGCACAGGGTCGGTAATGATTCATTTTCCTGTCTGAAGACTCTGAACCTTACTGCTTCACTTATGAGAAATTGAATTTAAAAGTGACCAGACAACCCTGTAGGAACATTTAATAGAAAAGATTTTTTTTTTTGTTTCAAATATATTTTCTTTCAAAGTTTCTCTCTGAAAAAATTTCAGAGAGATTTCTTAGCTAGCCAAAGTAATATTTCAGAATTTTTTGTAGAGAGTAACATAACTATAAATTTAGACCTGAATCGAAATTTTCCCATAGTTCATTGGTGTTCAGATTTGATGTTTTAATTAGGTCCATTAGTATCTTAAGTGTCATTTGATAATTTCATATCCTGGCACAAACTTTTCCATAATTCAGGTATTTGAAACTAGCTTTTAGTTCAGGTCTATTTACTTCTATATTTTGTGGTTTACTATTGCTCACTGTATATATTCATTATTACGTAGATAAGGCATTGTAAGATTTTGAGAATCTCCATACAATATTTTAAAACCGTATTTATTGCTAGAATATTATTTTTGTAATCTGTTGAGCCAAAATTTCTTGACTTCTGCAGTGTCTGAGAAGGAAACACTCCATCAAACCACTGCAGATATTATGAAAACTTGGATGGCCTTTATTCTGTAGAAATGGTATCTTGACCATTAGTGTATGGACTTGGGTACTAAAACCTTACTGGATATCCTTGGGGGCAGCTGATATTCCTACTTAACACCTAGTTCATCTCAGGGGTTGCCTCAAGAAGTTATGACAACCACACAAACTTAGGCCTGCTGCTGAACCAGACTTCACTGGTCTCATCTGTGGTCTTTGACTCCAGGCTGACGTTGGTCCTGATTTCTTCCTATGTCTTGATTCTAGCCCAGTAAACTGCCTCTAATTTCCAGTCCCAAAACCCAGCTTGACCCTAACTATAACACTGACCCTTGTTTATGGGACCTGGCCTTACAATCATTCCTCCAATTCTGGCCCTATGTCTCCCGTCCCTGGGGACAAACCTCAGCCCAGATGTGATAGCTAGACCAGGTTGCCCATACATATCTCAATTCCTGACAGTTACTGACTGAGTGAGACACTTGCCTTTTGGAGTCATATTCAGGTCTTGGGGGTTCAATAAGGCACTTGACATAGAGTTGGATTAATCCAGGAATCTATTCATGAAGAAACATAACCTCAAATTTCCTTGTATGCTCTAGTGGAACAAGTTCAGGAATGTAAAATAGGAGGCAGGAGGATTTTTTATAAAAGGAAACTTTATAAAACAAGGAGACTTAAGAAATCCCAAGTCATATAAGAAGGAATTTCAAAGATGTTCTGCTGAAACCAACCCTGAAAGCCCAGAACCAGGGAAAGAGAATAAAAACAGGCTAACAAGTGAATCAAAATACCTATTCAAAAAACTTTTCCATTGCTGAATCCATATAATCTGAGGGCATCAGACAACCACATTCGACCCTGACAAAGGCCATTGGTTTGAAATACAAATTCCTTGCAGAAGTATAGGTTGAAAAGCAGTGGATAATGACAAAGTCTTTTTCAACATTTTACATACTGTAGCACAATTTTCTGACTACTGCACATTTTTTGGTTTCTCGTTTCTTATCAGGGCTATAAGGTGGGTTGTGATGGAGGCAGAGTTAGACACAAAGTATCTGTAATATTTGCTCAATCCTGTAAATGGTCTCACTTTCATTTTAATTGTGTGTATTGAGTTGATGATCAAAAACTTGCACCTTGTCCACAAGTGGGAATATATACCCACTTCCCTACTGTATATCCTAGGTAAGTGGTGTTATTTCCATGTTTGCAGTTTGGTAGGTTGGCAGTCCAGCCAGCTTTAGCAATCAACTGAATACTGCTGTAATATGGCAGAAATGGTTGTTCCAATCTGGGTTATACATGACTATTGTAGAAATAAGCTGTGGCCCTCGTGGGAGGAGGACCTGGTCCATTAATTTCTGAAAGATGGACGATGCCCCATGAAGCCCAAATGACATCCTTAGAACATGGTACAGTCCACAGGGAATAGCAAATGTAGTGTTTTTCCTGGATCCAAAGTTAAGGGAATCTGCCAATATCCTCTTGTATGGTCAATGGTAGATAAGTGCCTGGCTGCCCCAGCATGCTCCAGTAACTCGTCGAGCCTGGGCAGGTGATATGACATGCATAAAACTTGAAAATTGCACTAACTTTGCAAAAGTCAATTTAAGACCTCATTGTGCATCAGTCTTTTGGACAAGAACTGTTCGACTTTGCCACTCACAGTGAGATTCCTCCACTACTCCAGCACAGTTTGGAGTTTCATCTTGACAGTGTCTGACATCCTTGTGACTGAGCTGTGAATGCTCTCTCACCATCTGTCTGGATTGGGTTTCAGTGTGATGGTCTGTTAGGTGAGTAAATCTGGGAAAGGTGGAGAACACCTGAGGGAACACCTGTATCAGCTGATTCATCTGATCTTTTATGCAACCTTTAGCATCTTCCGATGCTTGATGATGCTTGCTATTCCTGTCATTGCCATCTTGGGATCTGGTTCAGGATCAGTGGCAAGGGGTATGACAAAGGAAGGTTCTTTATCCTAGTAGGTGTTCAGTGAGTTGATGTGATGGAGTCAGGTGTCCTTTCTTTTCCTCGAATGTTACACCTCATAATCCTTGGGGCTCACCCATCACAGGAACTCAAAAGGCTCGTGTCATTGAATCAATAACTTAGATTCTGAGTTCAGCAACAGTAGTAGACCATGGTTACCCAGCTGGAACATAGGTAATTACAGCCCTTGGTTGTAAGCTATTTCCTGATTATATTGGGCCCCCTGTAGATTCTCTCAGCTGAAAGCCCTCAACTTTTTAAGCTACTCACAAATCTGGAGAACATATTGGCTAGGTTTCCTTCCCCATGGTCCTTGATTTTCCCAGGACTCCTGTGTCAAACTGGGAATGCCCCATGGCTTTTGGTCATATAACAGTTAGAAAAAGGAGAGGATGAAACCCATGGAGACTTGAGGGAACCTTCCAAATGGCAAACAGTAATGGGGGCAACAGATAATCCCTACATTTTGGGGTATACAGTGACAAATTTCCTCAGTATCCCCTTAAGGGTCTTGTTGAAATATTGTCAAATCATCAGTCTGTGGATGGTAGGCTGATATTTTTAATTTGACTGTTTTCAGAAGTCTGCACAAATCTTACATCCGGAAGAATACTATCAATTGACTTTGATTCTTATCTGCTTCATTTTAACTATCCAATCTTCAGATACTTATTGATTCCCTCTACACTCTGCTCCCTGTCTCCCATTCCTTCCTTTTTTTCCAACCCCCCCTATTTATTTTTTCCTTCCCCCCTATTTATTTTGGGTCTGCACATCCTAAACACAAAACTCCAGTCATCTGAAGACGTGGGCTGTGCCCACGAAAGCTCATAATACCATCTACATTTGTTAGTCTATAAAGTGCTTCCAGACCATTTGTTGTTTTTTTCTATACAGACTAACTTGGCTACCCCCTGAAGCATCAGCTGGGATGTATGGTTGGGATCTCGTTCTGTCAAGATTTCCTGTGGCAGACCTACATTAGAAAAAAGCTTCATTAATTTTCTTGTTATTGTGCTAGTGTTGATTGATCACTAGGGTTGCCAGATGGTTTAACCAAAAATGCCCCTCCCCCAAAAAACACCGGGGAAAAAATTCTCTTGAGGGGAAAAAAAGGGGGAAGACCCCGAGAGTTAAGCAAAAACAAACCCAAAAACAAAACAGCATTAAAACAGCATGGCCCCTTTAAGAAAAGTCTTTAGACTTTTTGCCAGTGGCAATTTTGTTTTCTTGATCGGAGCCAGAAGGCAGCTTCCCTGCAAAACCAGGTAAGTGGGGGAGAACCTGGGAGGGAGGCGGGGGCTGGGTCCAGTTACTGAGTGTGTGTAGGGTTGCCAGGTGTCCGGTATTTTCGCCTCCTGGCCGGGGAAAAAAATCAGAAAATACTGGACATTTTACATGTCCGGTATTTCTGAGTTTTTTTTCTGGACAGGAGGCAAAAATATCGGACTATCTGCGTCAATACCAGATACCTGGCAACCCTATTGATCACAAGGGAATGGCTGCCAGGTAATGTGTCAGACCTGCTGAACTCTTTTTTTTTTTTTTTTTTTTTTAAAGGGTCAACTAGGTCTTGTCCTATTTTTTTACAAGGCTTTTCTGTCGGGTAGTTGAATGAAGGGTGTTTGTTGGATCCCCTTAGCACTGGAAAGTTGGCAAACTGGACAAGAAGCACAGTAGTCCACAACATCTTGGAATACCCCAGGCCAGTAGAAGTGAGCTGTGAGGTGACTGAAGGTTTTATCCCTCCATAGAGGTCCTGCTCAGGGAACTTCATGGGCCAAATGCCTATATATATTGGGGACTAGCAGCTGGGCTTTAGTTTCTCTTGCCTGTTTACTTCCTTCTGTGCAGTAAAGCCATTTCTCTCTTAATTCAAAGTGGGGCCACTGTTTCTTTCTGTCTGAGAATCTAAAACCTTCCCATTGCTAATTGGCTGTATGTGTGGAAGAAGCCGGGGGGTCCTTTCATTGTTCCAGCACCAAATGGACATGTCAGGTTGTAACCGTGGTCGCTGTGGGAGCTGGCTGAGATCATTCAATTAGGCTGAACTGCAAAGAGAATGGAGCAGACAAACCCCCAAAGCTGGTGGATACTCTTAGGCAGGCCTTGAAAGTTAGATGCAGAGTTTTGATGCTCTTACATGAAGAGGATCTCTTTTTTGCCTACAAGGCAGGCTGGTGCCAAGCAGTAGTTTCTGTTTATTCCTAGGAGGAGTTGTTATAATCTAACCTGAATGGTAACAGAGATAATAGTGGATCACAGCAGCTAGGTCCTCACTCAGAAAGAATGAGTGCTCTATCTCCTAGCTGGAAAAAGTTTTTCTTGTAACTGTTTTTCTCTGTGTGATGACTGATATCAAAGAGGAGTCAAGTTCTGACTAGACCCTCAAAGCATTTCCCTCTTCTTGCCCGAATCAACTGTTTTCAGGCCCATATGTAGAAATTTCTGTGGAGGGTGCTTTTTTTTTTGTAAATGTGGACTGCAAGAGTGTGGGACTGGACCCCCATTATCCCTCAAATAAGCAGGGAAATCAGCCCCCCCCCCCCACCCACCCACCTGTGAGGACCTGGTCTTATATGAAAACCAAATCTTCACTTCAGCTTTATGTTAAATACAATATTAGTGTCCTGACCATCTTGTAACTCAGGTCTCTAATACAATTATTTGTTCCTTTTTACTGCATTTTGGCCCCAAATGTTGACACCAATGTGATGTCTCACAGGATAAAATTTAAACCCTTACTTGCTTAGTTGGTCCAGAGTGCTCAGCACTTTTCAGGATTGGGCCTAATTGATGTATTGGCAGCGCAATTGCATGTAACCAAAAATAGCTCTAGCTTCAAAGAATGTAACATAAACAATATTCTACATCTCCCTGATTATCTGAGTGGCGATGTAGGACTCTTAACATCAACATTTATTTGCTGCTATTTCCTATTTGCTCTTTAATATTCTTCTCATGTAATTTGCTAGGTAAATTTCTCTGCTGTCTATTTATAACAAGAACTCTTCTAATGAGTTTTTATCTAACACATCTACTCTTCCAATTCAGTGGCTGCTTTTCTATCTTCTCTGGGCATGTCATTTTTATACAGATACTGCTAGTAGGGCTCAGTGCTTCTTTGCGATATGAAGTTATTTTCGTTGCAATCCATGATGGCATAAATATGATCAATGTTCCCATTTAGCTGAATAATGGGAAACTGTTTTGCTGAGTAATTGCATTTCTATTTGCAGTTTGCTTTTAAAAAAACAAACAAACAAACAGATCCAGATAAATGAGTAGCAAGCAGAAGTTAAAAACAGTTTATTCTTGGTGACAGCTGTCAAATGTTTTAAATTGTCAGCGTGGTTGTGTTTTTAAATTCTACCTGACACAGGATATTAGAGAGCTGTTATAAATAGTTTTTAAGTGCCATTAATATCGAGAAACTGTGTATGACTAGTAGGTACAAGCTTTTTCCTTGTTGCCGTCAAAAGGGGTATGTACCATACAGCAACCAAAGTAGCTTTTGGGAATGATTGTGTCCTACGTGACCATTCTGTGATGGTACTAAGCATACTTCTTACAAAGTACTTAAATTGGCTTTTAGCATACAACTTGTAATCCCAAGAAGCACTATGACTCTTTAATAAAAGTCTTTTGAATATTTTTGGTTTTCAATCCAGCATCCAGTGGATAAGGTTGTACATTACAACAGCAGTAAAAATCACCATGGTTGGCCACCCTTTTTGTAGTGTTGTCAGAGAGGCAGAGGACTGCATGGACCCTGGAGATAGGAGCAGATCTCACCCACAAAGATGGTCCTTTCATGTTAGGGATCAAGTATGTGGGCAGAGCAGTAGGAGGAAGCCTGCAATTTGCCCCAAATAGTATTTATCCTATGTTTATATGGAAAACCCATTCGCTAGAGCTGGCAACACTTTGAACAGAGCTGTGAATAATGCAAGGCAAAATTTAAAAGGCAAATAAAGGGCCTAAGTCCCACTGAGTGTCAATCAGAACATGGTGCTAAAATCTATTTGTGTTTTTGAAAATCTAACTGTATGTTCAAAGGAGGGGAAGGGAAGAGAATATATACAAATAATATATTACAAGTTGTTGCATTGTGAAATTTACCAATTGTTTCCTGGCACGGGGAGTATGAAACCATGAGTCAGCTTGTGTGTAGTGATGACGGCTCTATTTTCTACTGTTTTTTTTTTAATTAGGAAGTAATTGAGTACTGTTTCTATAAGACACAGCAGGAAAGTAAAGTACATGGATATACTTTTATTGAGGATACATGTGAGGGTAAGAATGATTTGTGGGAATGAATCTCCTACATGTTGGAAGCAGCTCATAAAGAGGGACGGCTGGGGAAGAAGGGGTACAGTGTGTGTCTACTAGCAGCTGGCTGCAAGGACAGATAGGGAGTAAACAGACTAAAAGGAAAGCAATTGTTTACACTCTTCCTGCTGTCCTGCAGCTTTGTCTAGAACAGTATGCTGCTGGGGCCTAGATCTCAGAGACCATATAGTGTTGTCAGCCAGTGCCACTGCTTTATGCCTCATCTTCCCTGAAACAGAGAGAAGAGAAGTAGGAGGAGAGAGAAAAGCAAGGAGCTGTATCACCACACATCTGTATCTATCCAAAACTCAACCCCTACATCATTTCCACTCCATCCAGCAGCTATCATAGCTTTCACAGGCTCCAGAAGCTGCATTTTGCTAATTCAGATGCATACATCCCATTCAGAAGAGGCAACCCCAGATCCAATTCCATGCCAGAATACTCTGCTGGCATGAAAAGGGGTCTAGGTTCTGTCAAAGTGTGAGACAAACAGACCCATCTTATTCTCTTTTGCAATACTCTTAGGCTAGGATTTCACACTACATGGAGTCTTATCCTATGTAATTTGTCATCACCTCCACCACCACCACAGAAATCCCTTCCATACATCCTACCCAGCACCCTTCTAACAGCATCTTAACTACTCCTCCCTGCAGGATCTGTCCTGTGCCATTCCCATCTCTGTCTCCATCACTAACTCCTTTTTTGGTCCACATTAGCACATTGAAAATATATTTTGAAATCTATTCTTTGTGAGTGGATTTTTCAAAAAAAAAGTTGTCTCTTGGGAAAATTATGTCTTGCCTTGTGGGGATGTGTGGTTGAAGAGCTGTTCAAAAAGTCATTTGTTTCTATGTAAGTCAGGGTTTCAGCATACACATTAGTAAGAAAACCATCATCATTACAGATCTCAATCACGGCGTGCGAAGGACAGTTTCCACTGACAAACTCTACTCCCACTACAATAGTCAATTCACTGCTTTGCTGCTCTCATTCATGTTATACGCATCTGGTTATGACCTTTCAAGTACGTCTTTTTTAGAACAGTTGGGAAATGAGGAAGGTATCTAGAGAACAGAGGAATAAAATCTTTCCCTTGCAGTAAATGAAATGCCAAGAAAACACAGATTAAAGATTGCTAAATATAAACAACATTTCATTCAGACGTGCCATGAAAATCAAATTAGCCCCTGAAAAAAGTAGCTTATTTGCCTCTCTCTGTGGAGAGGGAGTCTCACAAGAATCTACAACAAAAATAATGTTCTATAAATAATGAAGAAGAGCCTCTATCTAGTATTAGGAAAGCATGCATTGTTTACCAATTACCAGGGCTTGACAAATTAGTCAATCTACTCACCCGTGGCGAGTAGATTTTAGCCCAGCAGGGCCGCGCAGCGCGGTCTGCGCATGCGCAGCATGCGCTTCTGTGCAGCTGGCAAGCAGGGCTCGCCACTGCTTGGTGAGCCCTGCCAATTATTATAGGATTAATTTACTGTCCTCTTTATGGAGCATCACCTTGTAGTGGTGGAGAGGCTTGCGTATTCCAATGACCCCTGAGAGCAATGCTGCCAGGAGTCATGTACTCCCTTAGGGTCACCCATGGCAGAACAGTCAAGGGAGAAGTTCCAGACAAAGTGTGATCCAAGAAGTCCTCAATGGCAGAGCAGACGGAGGATAACTGCACAATGGAGATGAAAATGTTTTGTAATGTTACAGTGACTGTGAAGGTAGATGAAGGCTGCAGCAGATACAGCAGTGTTTCTGAAAGTTTTAAGACCGAGGAACACCAAACAATTTTTTTTTTAACTGAAGAACACTAAGGATTTTTTGTTAAGCAAAAAAAAAAAAAAAAGGCTGGGGGAAAGTTATTGAGAAAAAAAGTCGCCTGCCCTTTTAAGGGTGGCCATTTTGAATTCTGTTGTTCTTTGCGGCACACCTCTGACTGCCTCATGGCACATGGGTGTGCCACGGAACACAGTTTAAGAAACGCTGAGATAGAGGATCTCCAATTGTCATGGTTTCAAGCCCTCTATTTGTCAAGGACAGCGTGATGACAGTTGTACATCAGTTGCCCCACTTTAAAAGAAATCCCTCATCCGCATCTTCCAGTTTTTGGGAAAACACCACCTTCTAGGAGCGCTCAAAATGGAGACAAGTTCTATGCAATGGCTCCCTGCATTTTGAATTTGTCCATCGACATGCTCAGGAGGAGAAGAGGTGCAGCAGGAAGTGGAGACTGGCTTCTAGTCATGGTCAACAACCTCCTGCTGTACCTGGAAATATCTGTCCTCACGTAATAGAACTTGTGGTTCAAAGATCGGCCCTATCAGCCACCTGAGGGCCCACAACTCCCATGGAAGATCATCATACATGGCAACGAGTGATCGCCCATCATCATCAGTGTACAGTATTTTACTTATTAAATAATATTTTGTTAAAGCACAGATTCTACTAACAAATGATTGACAACATGAAAAGTACACCACTGTCCTATATAATAGTGTGGGAATCCTGTAGTGTGAGACTCCCTGTCTTCCATTGCAGAAGATACCAGAGTCTAACAGAGCAGGAGTGCATAAATATGTAAGCCTGTCACTTTAAATGCCCAGCAGGTGGGAATAGTGTTCCTGGTCCTGCTTGCAGGTTAGAGAGCCCTGTGTATTATGTCACTATTTTAGGCAGCAGCCTGTTTTTCTTCTCTGTTTTCGGTCAATGTATATTATCATTCTATATTTTAATAATAAAAGTAGTGTTACACTGCAACCTTCCAGCTAAGGATGTTAAATATCGGTTAATTGAATAGTCGAGTAACCTCATGAATTCTTATCAGTTACTCAACTATTCTACAGTTCCTGGGGGTGGGGTTGACAGCCAGTGTGCTCTGGCCCCATTCCCAAAGAATCCCCTGCCATTCCGCGCTTCTGCCTCTAAAGTGTGGGAGGCCAGGAGGAGCTTGTCTGGTAGGAGAGTCAGTTTAAAAACCAGATCTCCTGGTGGACCAGTTGTCCATCACCTCTCTCTGGGGGTGGAGGAGGAGGGCCTGAGTTCCGGGAACTGAACAAGCTGGAACTGAGCCAGGCTTCCTGGCCACCTGTCTCCTAATGCACTTTAAATGCAGAGCCGCAGCAGGAGTAGATCCCAGACCCATCGCAAGCCAGGACTGAGCCGGGCTGCCGGACATCCTGTTAAAATATTTATTGGCAGGGGCAGGGGGGGAAATGTATATAGTCTACAGCATTAACCTATAAGCTTTTGTTTATCAGTTAATCGGTTAATCAACTACACTATTACATCCCTACTTCTATCAATGGTATATAAAGTCTGTGCATTCTGTGACTTGAATCTAGAACTTAGATATTTATGTATAATTGGTAAACATGGTGTTTTTGGAACCAGCTGTGTCTAAATTGTTGCCTTATATTCTTAATGTTTTATCTGGGGCAAAGACATGACTACAAAGACCATGTTAACAACTGGCATTTTTGTTGACAGTCTCAGAAGATAGTCAGAATTTTGAGTGAGCATGGAGCCTTTCAGTCTCACAAGGTGATCTTTATGTATAAAAAACTGGTGGGGCATATACTGTTGAGGCAGTGTGGGAGAAGTTTGCACTGATGCTGCTTATGCTTTACCCGCCTCTGGTTGGGATGGCTGCCAATTTGGAGCCTTTTAGAAAGGATTCCATTGCATTTTAACATTACCCTCAAAGAGAGACACTCGTCTTATTTCTTAATATAAGATTTAGGCCCACTGAAGGCTAATGCTTGTTTAAATACCTAAGACAACATATAAATAGGAATTGATATTGTGATGAGTCACTGCTCAACTTCAGAGTGTAAAACTCAACTGTGAATTGTCTAAATGACAAAACATTACTGTGTTTGAACATAGCAGTGCACAATCAAGCTAGATGACACAATACTTATCTTAACTTAGGTGTCATCATACACATGGCAAATCATGTTCATAGCTCAGCTCCCTGGGTGATCATACCATGTAGTGAATTGAACAAAGGACTGTCTCCATTTGTGCCCTTTGTCAAGAGTAATACTTAAGCACTTGAGTCCAGGGGGACAGATTTAGGTGCTACTCTATGTATCTCCCACTTTGGAAAATATTGGCAATAATCTTTCTGAGCCTCAGTTTCTACACCTGTAAAATGGAGATGATACGTATCTACCATGGCAGAATGTTGTGAGGCTAATTCCATTAGTGACTGTAAAGTACTTTGAGATACTCAAATGTAAGTTGCTTTAAAAAAAGCAGAGTATTATTATTATTTTTCTCTTTGACTCTGTTGACTATATTAATTGACTTAGAATACTGAGGGTGCCCTTGGTCCGTGCCAGTACTCCTCGTAGTGGTGAGGAGTAAGGGAAGCCACACCACACCCACTATGAAGACGGTGACAAGCTTGGCTTAAGGTATATCAGTTTCAGCTAAGTTATTTATGTGGCTGGAGTTGTGTACCTTAAACTGATCTTCTGGGTCTAGTGCAGACCTGGCCTATGACAGCAGAAGCAGGTAACACCATTTTAAATGTTCTCTCTTTCTGAGTGGTGACATTTCAGCACTCTAGCTGGGGCCATCTCAAAGCACAGCATCCTGAGTCACTGACAGAATCTCAAGTCAGTGGCAAAAGCAAAAGAATCGTGAAAAAGGGACATGAACACTATACTTTTAATAAGAGCTTTTATTTAGAAAATCCATTTGTTGAGTATGTCAGCCTTTTTAACTGCTTGCAACTAAACAAAGAGGCATTATTATTGTTGGAATATAAATATAATAACCTCACAAAAAAGGACAGGCAGTATTATCTAAAATATTAACTCAAATAATGTATAATCTGCTATGAAATATTGTGTTTATATTCCCATATAGTATTTAATAAGATTTGTAGACGTGATTACACAGTTATTAATAGTGCACTCTATATAAGTGGCACTATACTATAAGCATATTGTCCCAAACAAATAATAAAATCACTGCCTCAAAATGCAAAAGGCCAAATAAGCATAATATGGTCTAGTGGGGTGGTCACCCTGCTCCAGGCATAAAAAAGATAAAACAGTCCTGGGAAAGGGCTGAAGCTAGGGGACCAATCATGAGAAGCCTTGCAGCAGCCAATCACAGCCCAGGAGGGCTGTATAAAAGAGATGGCTGGCCAGGTTGAGCCCGCTCTCATTCCAGCCCTGGAGGAGAAGGACCTAGATGCCTGCTAGCCAGAGTACCATGGACAGAGCAGTGCTGGGGAAAGGCAGGGTGAGCCACCAGAGCTCCAGCTTGAGTAGTCCCAGACTGAGGCCCAGTGATGAGGGCCTGAGGAATAGGAGGGCTGCAGGGAGGCAGCTAGGGCAGACAAAGGCAGCAGGTCCACACACTCCTTGCTTATGATGAGTGGCCATGTCAGACTGCAGTTTGCCCCTAAGGTAAGGGGCTAGATGATGACTGGCAGTAGTGTCACTGAGGCAAGGTGAGTATAGAAGGTTTGGGGTTCCCTGAGGGGGAGGACCTCAGAGTGTAGGGGCATTGCTGTAGGGCAGTAACCAGAAGGAAGGCACTGCAGTATGGGAGGGACACGGGTCCTAACGTAAGGTGGCAGAACTATTAACAGAAAACAGGGAACAGCAGCCAAGACAACAGCCGGAAAAGGGTGCTCCAGTGTTGAGCAGAGCTAATTCCCAGAGGGTATGTCTATACTTGCACCCTAGTTTGAACTAGGGATGCATATATAGGCATTCGAAATAGTCAATGAAGTGGGGATTTAAATATCCCGCGCTTCATTAGCATGATCTCGCTGGCACATTACTCCGATCAACAGCTGTTTTTGAAAATGAAAGTGCATGCCGGGACGCATTAGTTCGAACCAAACTCCTTGGTTCGAACTAACGTTACTCATTTTTTGAGTAACACTGGAGTAACATTAGTTCAAACCAAGGGGTTTGGTTCGAACTAACACATCCTGGCACGCACTTTCATTTTCAAAATAGCTGTTGATCGGAGTAACGCACCGGCGAGATCATGCTAATGAAGCGTGGGATATTTAAATCCCAGCTACATTGGCTATTTCGAATACCGACATTTGCAACCCTAGTTCGAACTAGGGTGCAAGTGTAGACATACCCAGAGTGACCAGCAGGAGGTACCAGAGTGGTGAGTCACACTGTGTTATATATGGGGAAAAATAAGACTAATGGGTGGGAATGTGAATAAACTCATTTTGATGCAGATCCCAAGAAACAGATCTTTATAAGCAGCAATGATATTTTGGATGATGAGACACAAAATCTAATTATTTATAGGCTCAATCCTGCAGACCTTACTGGAGCAAAATGCCCTGTGAAATGGGAGATTTGTCTGAGTAAAACCTGTAGGATTGGGCCAGGCCCTTGTTGTGAGTTTCAACGATCACATATGTCCTATTGATAATAATTCAGGGGACAGAGATGTATGCAACTGCATACACACCCTATAGTCGCCAAAAATGAAATATATTTGAGCATTCCTGGAGCATGTGCAGCCTTTCTTTCCCTAGGGCCTAGACATTCCATGATAACCCAGATGTAGGAAGCCTTTCCCATAGAAACCTTGAATTCTACATAGCACAGGAATGGAAGTAGGATACAAAGATAGCTTTAAATGATGTTTATGCCTCTCCCTATCTTGTATTTGTTAAGGGGCTGGTTCCAGCCATAGTGTAAATTAGAGCATCATTAAGGCTGTTCTCATGTAACCTCAGCTGTAGCAGTCCCTTTGGACTATTCTGTCAGCCAAGAATAGCTGGAGTGAGGCCACATGTTGTGTCACTAGACATTTCTGCTACATCTCTGGCTGTGAAAGGGAGTAGTGTAGAGCCGGTGTGGTGGGCTTTCTGCTAGCCAGGGAAGCCCTTGGTAAGTGGTATTTCACCATGGGGAGAGTCACTATATTTACAAGCTCACCTGAGCAGCAATAAGGAGGAATGCAAATATGGAGTATGACAGTTAACATCCAAACCATACATGAAAATGCACTAGGCTGGTGTTTGCTGAGTAAATATATCTTAGTAAAAGACAAAATAGACATACTGGACGTCTGATTCTGATCACATCTGCACTGGCGTAAATAAAGCATAAAGCCACACTGAAATCTATGGCATTATAGCAGTATTTCTCAAAGTTGACCACAGGCTTCCTGTGGTTCCCCTTGACTGCAAACGGCAAACTGTGGCCAATGGCTGAGGAGCCATTTAAGTTAACAAACTGGAGTAGCCCAGTTAGCCTCTTTTTGAAAGTGGGCCTGTGTCCCACTTTAAGGAACACTGCATTATAGAACAGTAAAGCCAGTTTCAGAATCAGGCTCAGGAGACCTCTAGTAAAACAGAGTAAAAAAATAAGACTGGAGTTTTATTTTCACTGATAAAGCATTTGAGTTTTCCAAGCTAACGCCAGCATGCTGCCCTAAGAATCAATTAATTTAATATTGAAACTTACGGAACTTTAGAGGAAAATGCCAAATAGATTCCTGCACTGTTGGTAAGCTCTAGAGGTCTATTTTAGGGGTTTTCTAAACAAGGATCTTTCTAATTTTGTGATACTTCACTGCTTTTGACACCCCGTTTAGTATTAAAGGGACATATGTCTTTTAGACCAGGGACATCCGTGGGGTTGCCAGTGGCAATGGTGTCTGGTTGGGAAAGCAGGCAGCCCCTAGACACATGCAAGTAAAAATTTAGGACAGTACGTTTGGCATACCTTATTTTTCGAAGTCCATTGACTGAGTGTGCATGACAGGGTGGAAATGTAGTCCAACCTAGAATAGTGTCTTTTACATTGAGCATTATATTGGCATTTCCCACATACAATTTTGCAATCTAGTCTGAATAATATTCCATTAATGATGTAGGTGGCTCATCTTAACTCCACCTCCTGGCATACTTAACTGCTTTGCAATAAGTCTTTACATTTTCTCCCGGACTGGAGCTCACAGTACACACTATAACATCCACTGCCAAATGAAATAATGTTCTTGGAAGTGTTTTTAATGATGAAAATGGCATTTATGATCTCATTTACAGTTAGTTACCTTTGGCATTGTAAACAATAGGGCGGTGCAGAATGTTGAGAAACTTTGTAACAGCCTAAAAGTATTAAACAAACAAAAATTATCATCAAAGTATTTTTATTAAATTTGTATCCACTTTTATATCTCGGGGACAGGCAGCCAAAGAAGTGATGGTAACCGATTTCAGAGAACACGGATCATAAACTCCTGAGGAGGAAGCCAGTACAGTTGCGGGGAATGAGTGTTCCAGGGCTGAATGATTTATCTACATTTTGTCTACACTATCTCTTTTGTCAGCAAAACTTTCGTTGGTAAGGGGTGTGAATAAACACCCACGACCGACATAAGTTTCACTGAAAGAAGCGCCAGTGTAGACAGTGTAGTGTTGGCAGGAGATGTTTTCTCACCACTCATTGCAGGGGAGAGGGGGATTTAATTATACCAGGGGAGAGAACTCTCCCACAGGCATGGAGTCGTTATATGGGTGAGCTTCACTGGCACATCTGTGCCGCTGTATGGCCGTAGTGCAGACATGGCCTTAGAAAAAGGAAACGTAACACTAGAAGAAAACAAGTGAAGTTGTCAGCCAAATCAAGGAAAAGAGTGCACTTTGGTTTCCTGAAAACCAGAAATTCTTGAAAAGAGATGTTTTAAGTAAAGCAATGATCTCCAGATGATTAGCGCCAGACTTTGTCAAAACTACATAGCTTTTAGCAACATGGTTGTGTTGCTACAAGTTGTATAATGTAAATGCTGTTTGTTAGCACTTTTGCCAATAAAATACTTTCTCCAGCAAATCACCATGTGCACTGTCATATGCTATGGCAAAACTTTTGTCAGGGGGCAGAGAAGGGAAGGTTAAGCATCTATCAACAACCTAAGTTTTGTCCTTCAACTGAGAGTGTAAACAAAGCCTCACAGAGAAATGCCTCAAAGAGCTGGGCAACCAGTCCACTTTAAACAATAATGTCAAAGCCATCTGTTGAATATGGTTAGACTTGGTCAGAAGTTGAATGGGAGATCTCCAAGGAACATATAAACAAAATGGTGTTAACTAAATAGCTGTCATTTTTCTCTCAGTGCTGACGAAATGCCCCACCATGATGCTGAATTCTTCAAACTACAGCTATAAAAGGTGCTCAGTTTTAGTTTTCAGAATTAACAACTCATGGAGATTAATGTAGCAGCTCACACTCTTGCATATGATAGTTGTAGCCTGCCTACACTCTCAGGATGACAGCACTGCATCATTTGTATTTGGTTCACGTTTTCATGGTTTCGTCAATCACAACTGACTGCTAGAAACATTTTTTTTATTTTAAAATGAAAGCTTAGATTCTAGAGCAGCAATTTGATGGCAAATATATTTAACAGTTGCATTAATCAATGAAAGCATGTGAAAAAGGCCCACGAAATTTTAACAAGACAATCAGTACAACATGCCTCTTTATTCTTATTCCTGTTTTTTTCACTAAATGTTTCAAACTCCACCTAATCTATCCAATTAATACAGTATGGTTTACTTCAATCATTTTTTACTAGGCCACATGATTATCACTATTTTCACTAAATATATTTGCTGATGTTCTTCATATCCTTCAGGCTATGGCTTTTGTCAGAATCTTAAGATCATCAGAAAGTAACAAAATGTGTCTGCACAAGTTGAATAGGCATATTTCTGAGCGGTACAGCTGAATTCCTTGATAATCTTTGTAAAGTACATGGAAACTGAAATTTTGCAAGCAAATCTTGCTTTTTCTAAGGGGAAAGATTGCTTGACATCTGGATTCTGCACATTTTGGCTTGGCCTGGCAAATTATTTGATTGTAGTAGTGTTCTTGTTTTGTAAATTTATGCTGTTGATATGTATCTTTACAATTCTGCCTGCTTAACAAGAATAGAGTATTTCTGCAAGAAAATTATCTAATTGTTCAACTACAAATTTGATTTACAGTTTCAGGATTCATTCACTCTTCACCAAAGCAACTGCAAAACTACATTTCATATGTTGTTCTTTCTTTTTGATTGCCAAACCTCTAAATATTTGGATATGTTTCTGTGAACAGATAGTTTGGCCTCAAAATAATGTAGTGATCAGTGGCAGATCCAGACTTTCCAGATGTTGGGACTTTGCAAATGTTGGGAGGGATGATGATGGCATCTGTACACCTCCTCTTTTGCTACCACTGCTGCTGCCTCCTCCTCTTGCACCTTGCTGCACCATGGGCAGAGTGTGGTAGCGCAAGCCTGCCCTGCACTCACCTAGATGTGGCAGTTTCTGTCCTGCAGGGCTAGATCTGGCTCCCCAATCAAAGTCATACAACATGGTATGCAGGGTCGCAGCACCATTCAGTCATGATGGAGGGATGGTTGGCCCAAAACTGAGTGAGTTTTGTTGTTACAGCAGTGTATGACCCCATGCACCATGTTGCAACATTCAGGATGAAATGATGCCATTCATACACTAAAGGCTGCTAGGGTGGAAGGGAGCATTGGCCCACACATTAGCTCAACCACTAGTAGTAATGTATTACCAAATTACGGGTTCCCAGTGAAAACATGCGCTGCTACTGCTGCTACTGCTGCAAACAGGGGCTAGCCATGGACAGGGGCTGCTAGACCCAGTGTGAGCTGGGACTGAGCAAGCCCGGTTAAATCCTGGCTCGTGCAGCTTTGGGACTGCTGCAGCTCTGCATTTTAAATGTAGTAAGAACTTCTGCCTGCGTGCCCGGCTCCTACTATATTTAAACTGCAAAGCCGCAGCGGGAGTAGCTCCTGGACCGGCGCAAGCTGGGACAGAGCGCCTTCCCTTATCGACTAATCGTGTAGTTGATACAAATTGTATTGGCTACACAATTAGTTAATTACCCACCCCCTCAGCATCTTTAACACCCAAAGGGGAGAGTAGGAAGGATCCAAGGGGAACCAAATTACTATGTAATTGTGGTGCCGGTCAGTGTGTTGGGGCTAGATTGCCCACTGACCTAGTGGAAGACCACTCTGCCACTGTTAAGGCCCTGGTCTGAGACACAGTAGAGTTGGTCAGGCCTGGGTCCCCCTACCTCTGCCTCCCCAGCCCTGGCATGGCAGTACTCCTTCTCCTTAGGCCAAGAGGCCTGCATTGATCTGTTGCACACCGGAGACAGGACAAAAGACTGCGACTGATGCCCATCCCTGCCGGAGCCCCATTGACTGTTTGGTGCTATAGCTCTGCTGGACTATAGGTCAGAGCCCTGAGGGTTTACTGCCTGTCCTTGAGGGCTAGCCTTATAACCTGTTACCGCTCTATTTTGATTATTAATCTAGAATAATCCTGCAAAAATGCAGGCGGTGGCAAGAGAATCTCACAAATTTTGAAGGATTAAAGAAGTGTATCCTATTCAAACTTTTTGTGGCCCTGCCTTGCTACAACCTTGTAGTTAATCTGCAAAGGCAGCTCAGGTAGGCAGGAAGGAACTTGAAGGAACGAGTCTGGATTGTAACTTTAAAGTCAAAGTTCACGAGCATAGTTACACATGCTGCTGCTGCTGCGGTTGTGCAGGTGGGGCTTCCCTTCCCTCAGTGCTGTATCCACAGCACTTGGAGAGGCCTTTCTTCCCTCCTCACTTCCTGTGCAGGAGATGTGCTCTTCCTCTCACTCTCCAGAATTGTAATTTTTTAAAACCAGAATTGTAACTTTTTAAAATAAGGACAGGACCCTCCTTTGCCCCGATCACTCCCTGCCAGTGATATCCTATTATGTGTATGTGTGTGTGTGGTGGAGGAGGGAGCTGCCCAGAGTCCACAAGAGAGAGTTGAACGAAGGAACTGGAACTTTTAAGTCCTCTGAGAGTTATGTACATGCTGCAAGAATGCACAGTTGGGTGGCGGGGGAGAGGAGGGAACCAAATCAAGCTTTCATGCTGGTTGGCTGGATCAGGGTGGGTCTAGAATTGGGTGGGTGGATTCCAGGAGCCAATCAAAAAACAAGAAGCTACAAGTCACTATAAAAGTCCTGATTGCCAAATAAAACCTGGCCAGTACACAATCAGAAACCAACTGAGCCTGAAACAAGCTGAATTTCTGCCTATTTTAGGCTGAACCGACATCAGTAAGTTACAAAGATTCTGGAGAAAATGTTGCGCTTTGTGTGTCCTAGCACTACAAAGACAAGGTAGGTGAAGTAATATCAAAAATTATTGGACCAACTTCTATTGATGAGAGTGATAGGCATTCGAGTCACCCAGAGCTCTTTCTCCAGTTACTGGCACTCTAGACATTTGGAGATCTAGTAAAACCGTGACATTACGAGAGACAGGAAGCTTTAACAACTAATTAACATTTTAGAAAAAGGAGCACTATGGTAAAACTTTACATCATGTCATTTTAATTAAGATATGTGAAAGATCCCAAAATATATCTGAGACTTCTAGCAAAAACCAAGGAGAGCTAGGTTAGTCATTCCTGATATTTCTAAGATCAAAACCAGACAGAATTGGGAAAATCTCTCAGGCCTTCATTATTATGTTGAGAGAGAAATAAAACAAGGGAAACTTTCATTTTTATCTTTATAGGTCACCCTTAAGGAAAATGCTGCAGGGAGAAATATTTGTATAATCCTATTTTAAAAGTTATCTTCCTAAACTAGGCCCCTCAGTTCATCATTTTGGCACTCAGGAGCTTGGGTGCACAACAACTAATTTAAATTGTCCAAATACAGAATTGCTTGTCTTAATTTAGGCACTTATATCTACTGCATGGTGCTACATAAATACATTTGTTCTTAATAATGTCATTCTCCCCAAAGATCACAAATGCTGTAATACTGGGGATCTTGGATACTAATTTAGTCAAATGTGGAATACATATTTCTGAATCCATACAGCATTATCTATAGCCCAAGAAAATTCCATCCTAACTGAGAGAGAATCTGTAAGGAAGGAGAAAAAATGTATTCAAACAATCAACACTGGCTTGACTGACTTGAAAGGAGAAGTGTTTCATTTAAGAAAACACATGCGTGCCTTATGGATATATTTTTGTTTTGTTTCTAATCTTGGCTGCACAAAAAAAATGACTAATATTACATTCAGTGCAAGAGCTGTGGCCATATGACAAAAGCTACAACAACAGTACAATCTCTTTCTGTTATGTCTTTTGGATGTAATTGACTAGGATTGTTCCTGGAACCAGTCCACACCACCTTTAACCCTATTCAAAGGAATGGCAATTTTTTCCTACTTCTGTGTTTAAAAACTGCCGGTCATTTATGCTAAGATATATACACAGAGATATATAAAAATAACAACATAAGTCCCTATTCAGCAAATTGCACGGGCATGTACTAAGGATGGAAGCAACTAGACAATTAGTCATTACCCCCGCCCCACCCCTCCTGCTGCCTCTATCAGAGAGAATAGTAATAGAGAGGTAGCCCTGTTAGTCTGATCCTTTTCTATCAGACTTTTTTCCTTTTCTGTCAGAGAGAGGCAGCAAGGTGGGAGATCAGGAGCCGGTGCTGGGGGGAACTGGTAAAGCCAGTTTCCCCCAGTACCATCTCTGCAGGAGGCAGGGGAGGCAGAGACACAGAGGGAAATGGCATGAGTGGGGACTGAAGCAGTCCCCACTTGCATCGGTTCCCACTATGGGCGCTTCTGCTTTTGAAATGATTTCAAAAGCAGAAGTGCCTCAGGGAGCATAGGGCGAGGAGGGACTCAAGCAGACAGCAAGGGAGGGACAGAAGCCAGTGCTGGGGGGAGCCACCAGTTAAAAGCCAGTTCCCCCCCAACACTGTTTCTAGGGTGCCACCTGTCCCCCATGCTTTCTCTATCAGAGGCAGTGGGAGGGGATAGAGGACATTGCTGCAAAGCAGTGGGGAGCTGGGTCCCCCGCGGACGGGGGCTGTTGCCATCAAGCAACCCCTGTTTGCAGCAGACAGGGCTGGCCCAGAGCATGAACAGGGACTGGTGCTGGAGCAGTCTCTATTTGCAATGGCTAGAACAGAGTTTCTTAAACTGTGTAATTGTTCCCTATAAGCAGTGCACTTGCACAGCTGCTCAGGAGACATTCAAATGCCACCCAGCTGACTAGTAGAATGCCCACAGTTAGGCTTTGTGTTTCTATTGGTGATGAACATTTGCATATGCCTTGGTGCACATAACCATTTATTCTGCACATGGATGGAAAAAATCCACACATGGATGGAAAAGATTAGAGGGAACATTGCTTGTAACCATTTCTGACTTTAATGCCTTATATTCGTATTCACTTAAAATTTCTCTCTTTGTGAAATAAACTTGTTTTATTCTTTAGTCAAAACTAATTCAGTGTTTAAACTTACTTGTGAACTCCAGTTAAAGTAGCAAATTGTTATATATTGACCCTTTGCAGAGGCAGCCAACCTCTAATATCTGAACTGTCCCAGAAAAGTTTGGGCAGTGCAAACCAGATATTTGCCATGAGGGCGGGTGTAATCCAGAACTGGGAGCATGTTGGGGTCATCCTGCAAGTAGTAACTAAGGGTATGTCTACACAGCAGCGTTATTTCGGAATAACTAACGTTATTCCGAAATAACAAAGAACATTCTACACCGCAAGCCTTTATTTCGAACTAATGTTGAGCTGGAGGACTTCTCACTCCAGCTCCTGTAACCCTCATTTCAAAAGGAGTAAGGGAGAAGAGTGCTCCTTCTTCGACTTCCTGTTGTATAGATAGCTCCAAAAGCCGAATTAAGCTATTTTTTTACTTCACCTATGCAATTGACGTAGCTGAAGTTGCGTAGCTTAATTCAAGTTTTTCCCTGCTGTGTAGATGTGCCCTACGGCTGCTGGAAGCCAAATTGTGATTGGTAAGTTGCTGACTGTCTGCTGGAATCAGAGTTGCTGGACCAGGACTGTAGCTATACTTAGACACTCAGGGTGTGATCTGCATGCATTTGGCTCTTTGTGAGAGGCCCAGGCTGGGAGTCACACCAGAAATTCATTGTGAGGCACACAAAGTTGCAGGGCAAGTTGTGACACAACCCTTCACTGATCTGGATTGTACTCTAGAATGCGATAGGCAGTAACTATGTTTTATTTATTTATTCTGACTCTGCATTGCCTGTTTCACACACATTCAAAAACAGTAAGTCAGGCACCCAAAATTCACAAGAGTTCAATGCTTTACAGATTTGTGTGTGTGTGTGTGTCTGCTTCTGGATTTTGAGCCATTTCACACATGGAGGAGAACATGGGTACTGAGTACTGAGACCTGAATTTGGGTGTTGAGACTTCAGTTGTAATCAGAGTGGAAAGATTGGGAAGAATGAAATAAAAAACCAATCTGAGATCTAGCTGACAGTGAAAGGAGTATATGACTTAGAAAGTGAGGTGAGGAAGTTGAAACTTGATACAGCGCACAGGGGGAGAACAAGTAGAAGAGCTTAATTAGTAGGGATGTTAGCGTGTAATGGAATAGTCATGTAACCACATGAAATGTTAGCAGTTACATGACTATTCAGTAGTTCCCTGAGGCAGGGCCAGTAGCCAATGCACTCTGACCCTGCTCCCAGGGAGTCTGCTGCCACCCCACACTGCTGCCTCTCTAACAGAAGCAGCAGCGCGGAGTAGTAGGTGGGAGCCAATCCACAAGGGAGCCAGTTTAAAAACTGGTGTCCCACACAGACTGGCTCCCACCTGCCTCCCTGCACTATTGTCTCTGATACAGAGTCAGCAGTGAGGGGTGGCAATAACCCCTGTTCATGAGTAATCCAAGCTTCCCATGGACAGAGGCTACTCCCTAGCAGCAGCGACTGTCGGTAGAGGATCCGAGCTCTCCGTGGACAGAGGCTGCTCTGCAGCAGCAGCAGCCCCTGTCTGTGGAGAGCTCAGACCCACCACAGACAGGGACTGCTGCTGCGGAGCAGCCTCCATCCATGGTGGAGCAGCCTCCCCTGATTTCTCCCCCCCTCCCCCCATGCTGCTGCCTCTCTATCAGAGGCGGGAGCACAGAGGGGAGGGCGGCACTGTGGAGCTGGTGCTGGGGGAACTAGCTTTTAAGCCAGCTCCCTACCAGCACTGGCTTCTGCCTGTCCCCACACCTTTGTAGGAGGCAGCTGGGTCCACAGAGGCAGCATATACAGGAAGCCTACTTGAAAGCTGGATCCTCATACATATCGGCTACTGTCTGCCCCCCTCACCCTCTCTGAGGCAGCAGTGCAGAAGTGGTGCAGACAGGCAGAACCGATGTTCGTGAGGAGCCGGCAACATTACTCGTTCCCTCCCCTCTGACACAGAGGCCACAGGGTTGGAGGGAAGTACATGTAGTCAACAGGATTAACTGATAAGGCCAGTCTTATCAGTTTATCGTGTAATCATCTACACATTGACATCCCTATTAATTAGTGCCAGGGCTCAGTGCCAGCACCTCTTTTTATGCCAGATTACAGACTCAGATCCTTTTTGGTTATGGCATCCTCTGTGAATCATGCAGTCAAGGTCATAGCAGCAAGGGATGGAGCAGCATGCTATGCAAACAATTGCATCCTCAATGTGGTACTCTCTACGTGAGCCCTGATACCTCTTTCTTTACAAATTAGGCATGCAGTGGAATGATTAAACAAGGGCAAGGACATGGCAAGGATGATGTCACAATGTAAGGTCTCATTTTTCAGCTAGGCAATTCAAGGGGTCTACAGGAATTTGAAACTCAATACCCATGGATTGCCTCTTTGAAAATCCCAGTTTATACTGCTACATAAATGCCTTCCCATTGAAACGCTCTCCTGGCAGAAATCAAATTCCTGCAAAGGAGAATAGTTGGTAGGGTAACAGGCGGGCCACATGGGGAAGCAGATGGTTTATTCTTTTCTCCCTGCTTTCTAGTGATACTCTTTGGAATGGTGGCATAACTAGATGCTGTTGCACTACAAATATCATGTTGTGATGTGCTTTAACTTGTATAACTGCCAAATTTAAATTTATGTTTGGCTTCAATTTGCAAATATAACATGCTTGTTGGGATGGGATTTTCTGTTCCAATCCATTTGTTCACTTCTAATCTACAGTTTCTTCATTCTTTTTCAGTTATTTATTGCTAGATGGCTCACTAATCCATCAGATACAATAATTTCTGTTTGAATAGATCCTATTACTCATCTATGTCTTTCTTATATATTATTAAATACATCCTCTTTCCTACCACCGAACTCCCATGTTCAATTCAGTGTGCTTCGTTTTACTTGTTTTATTCCCCAATCAATTCCCATTTCAGACAATTTTAGATTAACATCACGATGTCCGTCAGTGATAACACTTTCATCTTAGTCCTGTATCTGATACATAGGAATCGACTTCACCTCTAGTCAGGTGCTCTGGCTCCACTAAGATTGTCTTCCCTGCCATGTTTAGCTTAGGTTACAGGTGGGCAAAAACTGCCCTATGGCCTGGATCCGGTCTGCCAGGGTTAGCATTTGGTGCCTTTCATCTGGAGCTTTCAAATGATTTCTTTAGCTCAATTCCTATTTCTCTTACCCTATGTAGAGTAGAAGAGTATGTCTCTTTCTCTTAGCCTTATTTATGCATTGTCAGTATATTCATTCTTCTTTTGCTCAGGTCTAACCCATTCAACCTATTCAGAACTACTCAGTTCCTGAAATGGCCACCATTCCTTAGATCCTGAGTTATGGAAATCTACCCCAATCTGCCTAGGGGTGTCTAGATTAAAATACTATAGGCACTATCACAATTCCCCCCATCTTTGTTACCATAAAAGATATCAATGAGCATTAATATCGCAAAAAAAGCTGGAAATTGTCTTTTCCTCGCAAATAGCCCTAAGATCAATAGTCAGTAAGTTACTACTTGCAATGGGATGTTCTCCCCAACACTAGCCTGGAAAGAGTTAATGCAGCTCAGCCACATCCAATTCATCAGATGGGCCACACCTGAAAGAAATTAGTTGTCTTAAATAAGACTCCCTTCTCCCCCCTCCCCCCATTGCTTGATAGAATCTAGCTGAGAAGGAACAGGTGGAACAAGTATAAAGCCAGGATGTTAGAGAAAGAAGATTAGAAATCTGAGGAGTTAGTTTGTCGTGACAGCAGAGGATACATCTATGTTACAATGTCAAAAGAACGGAGGGCTTTTTCCGACAGCGGTAAATCTATTTTTACAAGGAATAATGCTTTTTCTGAAAAAGCTTTTTTGGAAAAATGGCATGTGTGGATGCAGAAGAGGGAGTTCCGTCAAAAAAAGAGGCCTCCAGGAAATAACACAGGTGCCCTGCTGGCCACTCCATCCACACTCATCACTACTCTATAGTTCCTATCTTAAAGCTGCAGGTACCCAGGACAAGGCTTGTGGCAGGAAGCTGGCCCTGGGAGCTGCACCAGGTGGCTGACACTGCCACACTTCTCCGCACCCATGGCCTAACCTCAAGCCCCCAAGAGCCCACTGGCCCTCCCAGGGAGCATGCCTAGGACTCCCAGGAACCTGACAGGGGCACAAAAAGACAAGCATCGTCCTGGTTTGGGGCAGAGATCCTGGCCCTCCTGCAGGTTTGGGGTGAAGAGGAGATCCTCCAGGATCTCTGCTCCAGATGAAGGAACGCTAATATCTACGGCCAGATGGCCGAGGCTCTAGCCATGAGGGACCACCATCCCAGGAGTTTGAAGCAGGTTAGGAGCAAGGTAAAGGAGCTACACCAGGGCTCTCACTCTGGAGCAGAACACCACTTCTGCCCCAACTTCAGTGAGCTCCCCTGCATTCTGAGGGCCGGGACAGCCCCTTCCTCACCCCTGGTCATGGACTCAGGGCTGGAAATGCCCGTTGTCACCCGCTCAGGGGTCCCAGGTGATGAGGAAGAGAAGGAGGAAGAGGAGGACCAGCTGGAGGAAGAGGAAGAGACAGCCTGCACCGTCACCCTCAGCCTGAAGCTGGTACCCTAGGGCCTGGATGTCTCCCAGACATTCTCTGAGGCTGGGGAGGGATCATCAGGTGAGTGCTCTTAGTTTTTCATACATGCAGGGCAGGGGAGGTGGGTACAGAGGGGATGGGGTGCAATCGTTGCTCAGCCTGGACATCATGCTGCATTCCACTCAGAGGCAGCTCCGGCTCCATAGCAAGGAGTGTGCTGTGGTGTCCAAAAAGCTGGGCAACCAGAGCATACAGTGGAAATATTTTGCTGTCCTTTGGAGAGATAGGCAAGCAAGCAGCAGAAGCTGAGAAACATCTGTCCGGAGGGGTCCCTTTAAGCACACGTCTCAAATAGCCTTAGGCAACAGCACCCAGAAGCAACTGCTGACCTAATTCCCTGCCTGAACTGGTTTTGGGTGGCCTTAAATATGAGATAGCATCCAATCAGGATGGATGTTATCCTTCGAAATAGCAAATCGCTATTTCATTGCGCTTTTTGCGTGTGGATGCTCTCTTTTGAAATAAGCTTGCAGTCTATACATAGCAAGAGACTGTAACTGGGTTTTTGTCTTTTTTTTTTAAAGAGATTGATACATTTATGGAGGATAAGTCTATCAAAGGCTTCTAGCCAGGAAGGGCAGGGATAGCCTCTAGTTTCTGATTGCCAAAAGCTGGAAATAGATGATATAGGATGGATCACTGCATGATTACCTGGTCTCTTCATTTCCTCTGAAGTACCTTCCTTGGAATTTTTGGTCTGGCCCAGTATGATTGTCCTTATATAGGGGGATCTAGGTCTTGAAAGAAGGGTTTGGCCAGAGAGGTGGTGGAGCATAACCCTGAAGGAGGCAGAGTAGGGAAAAGCTCATGGAAACAGTGGTAAGGAGACACATTGTGGCCCTTCACTGCTGTCCTTGACCTAGAACTAAGCATAAGGATGAAGTTTAATAAGGACAAATGCAAAGTACTCCATGTAGGAAGAAACAATCAGTTTCACACATATAGAATGGGAAGTGACTGTCTAGGAAGGAGTACTGGTGAAAGGGACAACAAGTTAAACATGAGTCATCAGTGTGACACTGTTGCAAAAACAAATGATTCTGGGATGCATTAAAAGGAGTGTTATGAGCAAGACACGAGAAGTCATTCTTCAGCTCTACTCTGCGCTGATTAGGCCTCAACTGGAGTATTGTGTCCAGTTTTGGGCATCATATATCAAGAAAGATGTGGAAAAATTGGAGAAGGTCTAGAGAAAAACAACAACAATGATTAAAGGTCTAGAGAACCTGACCTATGTTGGAAGACTGAAAGAATTAGGCTTGTTTAGTTTAGAAAAGAGAAGACCGAGAGGAGACATGATATCAGTTGAAATTTAGATATCAGTATCTAAAAGGGTATCAGAAGGAGGAGGGAGAAAAATTGTTCTCCTTGGCCTCTGATGATAGGAGAAGAAGCAATAAGCTTAAATTGCAGCAAGGGAGATTTAGGTTGGACATTAGGAAAAACTTTCTAACTGTCAGGGTGGTTAAACTCTGGAATAAAGTGCCTGCAGGAGTTATGGAATATCCTTCACTGGAGATATTTAAGAGTAGGTTAGACAGATACCTGTCAGGAATGGAACTGGGTCCTGCTGTGAGGGCAGCAGAATGTGTGAACGAGCAACACCAGGGGTGTTGTACCTGGAAGGTGCTAATCCCTGAGGCAGCCAGAAGGAGGTTTGTAAGTAGTGACTGAATTCCTAGCACTACCCATTGGTTAGGCATCACATGTAAACAGTGAAAATTTTAGAATAGTTCTTATTTTTAAAAAGGGATTTGAGATAGAGATTTAAAAAATGAGGTGTCTATGACCCAGGGACTTCTTTGTGTCCAGTGTCAGAGGGCACCAGGGTCCATGAGATTATAGGGATCCCCAGGGTTTGGTATCTATATACTAATTTGCAAAAATGTGGTATGTGAGGTCTCTACTGAAAACTTGTCACATGGATCCTTCTAATCACTGTGAAATACATGCACAAATGTGAGTTCAGTAGTTATACTGAAAATCATGTACTCAAGTGGTTTGTCACCAAAAGGCGATAAGCTTTTAGGCAGGAAACAGTGGTCTACCATCTGGTTATATGTCCACTTCACAAAAGATGCCAGTTTACAGACTGAGCATAATTTTAAGCAAGAGGTTGTAAGTCTACTGGCAACATTTTTGACGGGAAATAACAAGCAGCAAGGTTTACTCTTTTTTACAAGTGAAAAGAATAGATTTCTGGAACTATAACTCGAGTACTAAAAAAACTTTAAAAATACCCAATAGTCTTAGAGATTAACAAAATAGATAAATGGTATCATGTGCTGCAAGACTATTGGGTATTTTTAAGGGTTTTTTTTCCCAGTTAGGGTGTGTCTAGACTATAGGGTTTTTTTCAAAAAAAAAGTTGCCTTTTTTCGAAAAAAAGTTCCCCTGTATCTAGACTGCTGCTACATTCTTTCGAAAGTAAATCAAAAGAACATGGCAGTTTTTTTGACCACAGAAAACCTTGTTTTACAAGGAAGAATGCCTTTTTTCAAAGGTGCTCTTTCAAAAAAAGGCGCTATATAATGCAAACTGTGCTTTTTCAAAAGAGTGTATCCAGATTGCTTGAGTGCTCACTTTCAAAAAAGCGACTTGCTTTTTCAAAAGTACTGGTTGTAGTTTAGACGCTCTTTTTTGAAAGAGATTTTTTCAAAAGTATCTTTCGAAAAAGCCTCTTTCGAAAGAGGCTTGCAGTCTAGACGAAGCCTTACAGACTAACATGGCTATCCCTCTGAAACTTTCAAGTACTGAAGAATACCCAGGCATACCTCTAGGAGATAAGTACCCAGCTGACCTGTCTTATGAATGGAGAAACACAATTGAACTGGCTACTTAAGGCTGGGTGAGAGACCTGGGGTGAGCTAAAGTATGAGAGAGATGAGTGTCTTGGAAGTTGAGTTTAGGTCCCAGAAAGTATATCTATTTTATTTCATATGTAATCCTTTGTTTCCATTAATTATACTTCTTTAACAAAGAACACATATTAAAAAAACATTTGACTTGTTTCTCTCTCTAAATGAAGCTAAGTGCTGCGTGTTGAGCAGAGTGGTAATCCTGAGGTAAAACTTGCAAGCAAGTACATACTGCTCCTTTAGGAGCAGTGGAACGGGTGTTAATCTGTGGAATGGGTGTTAATCAGTCTGGGGGATGTGCAGGAATGAGAGTGCCTGTCCCTAACCTGGAAAGGGACAGCAGAACCTGCATAGCCCCAGTGAGGCATACTTATATGCCCATGGTTGGTACAGTGGAGTCAGAGGTGACCCCTGGCAGACAAAGAAAAGGCTTTTTCACAGTTAGGGTGGATGGGAGTGAGGGATCTCACAATCCTGGATATCCCCAGGAGCATCACAAAAATCCTCATGAAGAAAATTCCTATGACTAAAGTTCTTTAATGATCTAAAACCAAAGTGCTCTTCTGATTGAAAAGTAAAATAATCTTGACCCAGATTCCAAGGCCTCTGACACATTTTTCCCTTGTGGAAAAGAGAATGGGGTACAATGGGAACATTTCTACCACCCAGAAATGTCCAACTGGAAGTAAACAATAAGCACAAGCACTAATTTCTTTTTCCACAGAGAATTAATTACCCATAAGTATCATAAATTAGTCAATTATATACAGATGTCAGGCTCTGCAAATGATATAATATTGGGTTTTACAAATTAGTCATATGTAAAAGAGATTTTATGGCAGTAAATCCTACTGATTAAAGTGTCAGTATAAAACACTGTTCTTCACTGAAGCTACCACCATAGAACCAACCCCTGTAATGATGGAATGTAATAATTACATGCTTGGGAAAACCTAACTAACAGCAAAGGAAAAGTTCAAGTTATTTTAATTAGCAATTTCCACTGGAAATTAAAAAGAGCTGGTATGGCACTGCTGGGGCAGACCCATATGTTCTGAAAGCATTCCAATAAGACCAATATTTATGTAAACAAATAAAATATCAAAAAAGTACAGGCATTATATAACTGAGTAGCCTAGTGTTAGTATGTTTCACTGCCAGCTGAAAGCCCTACATTGGAAGGATGATCTTATGTACTGTATTCTATGTCCTTGGTTTATAAAAGTTGTGCATAGTCGGAAAGTGAGAGTCAAGATTTCCTCAATTGTTTGTTACTAGTATACATTTTTCACTTCCCAGTCAGTCATCTCTGTAGCTAAGAAGCTGCGATCCAGTCTTAATTAAATAATACAATTAACAGAACTACACAGTAGTATTTAAGTGGACTTTTTCCTTGGCACATAATTTATTACTTGTTCCTAGTATGGGGTCTAATTCTTCATTCTTCACAAATCAAGAATTGCTATTGCTGGCTACGATAATTCTGAGTGCACAAGGAATGTTGTATCAGACCCAAAGTCTTTGAGAGATAATTACCTTTCATCTTTGTGACATCAAGATTTAACTCCAGTGGTGAGAACCTGGCTTCCATTGACAAATGAAGTCCTATTACAAATATATAATGACTTTGTGTAATACACAGCTCAAGAACTCATCAAGTCAGGTTAAAAGACAAATTAAGTTGAAAAATTCAACTCTAGGACTGTGAATGAAGCTAGGCCTGGAAAACGGAGCCAGAATGGTTAAACATATATATGGGCCCTGGACAGAGATGGGGATGGAGGTGTGCCCAAGGCTGGGTTGTGATCAGGGATTCAAAGACAACCTACAACTACATTCACTTGTAAATAATTCACCTGCACTTCCGGGTTTCACCACAAATCTAGGACTGGACTAGTGAGTACAAGTAATGAGGTCCAGATCTTTAACCTTGCTCACAAAATTCAATCATGAATAGTGATAGAAATGTAGCCGTGTTAGTCTGGTGTAACTGAAATGAAAAACAGGACTAAGTGCTACATAGTCCTGTTTTTTAAAATTCAATCATGACTCCCTTGAATTTGGCAAAATCAGTTGTGTATGTGTTATAAAACATAGACTGGTAAATTGAAGGGAATTATAGTGGAATTTTGTACATTGCTCCAGAATTTTTATTTTAATACAATCTGTGTGTTCATTTATTAAAATGTATATACTAAAATGTTACAGTAATACATACATATAATGTACTGCTTGATTGTCCTATCTCTTTTCTCTTCATTCATGCTGTTATTCTCTCCTGAGAATCCTTGTATCTTTATCTCCTTTTTCTTTCTGTGTTCATTGCTCTTCCAACTAATCTTTTTCTCCCTTTCCCTGCTTGTGAGGGTTTCTCACTCTCTTGCTTCGCTGTTCTTTCAGAAGACTCCCTCTGTCTCAACTTCCTTTTTTCTCTTCCTCCATTGATACTACTTCTTACAATCTTTTCCCCCATATGATTGCCCTCAATCTCATCCTTCTTTCTCCACTTCCTGTCTGCACCTATTGCTCATTCTGCAACTAAAACACTCAGTGGCACCCATGCTCTCACCTGTTGTAATCACCTTTCATGTGCCATCTCCCTGTATACACATTAGTCCAACCTCTTTCTCCCTCTGCATTCACTAGAACTGTCGTCTTGGTCTTATAACAACCCCTTCCTCACTGGGGGACTCGCAGAGCTCTTTCTTGCTCTCTCATCCCCATCCCCAACATACACCCTGTTGGACTTCCAGGCTCTTACCTTTCTGGATCTCTCAGACCAGCATATAATTCTCTTTTGGCTCTATTTCTCCTCTCTTCTGGGGTTTTTCGACATTCTTTCTCCCCTCTGTGTATGTTCATGTATTCTTTTACAGGTTTTTCACTGCTTTCTCCTGCATTCACACACATTCTTCTTCTAGTAACTGCAGAGAAAAATAGAACAGGGACCTGGTTTGGAGTCATCTCTAGTCTGCCTCCTAGGCCCCATAGCTGTCTGCTAGAATAAGACTTGAAAAGAAGACCGGCTGGAGATGTGATAACACTTTTCAGGTACATAAAAGGTTGTTACAAAGATAAGGGAGAAAAAATATTCTCCTTATCCTCTGAGGATAGGACAAGAAGCAATGGACTAAAATTCCAGTGAGGGCAGTTTAGGAAGGATATTAGGAAAACTTCCCATCAGTGTGACTAAGCACTGTAATAAACTGCCTACGGAGGTTGTAGAATATCTGTTCTTGGAGATTGAGTAGGTTAGACAAACACCTGTCAGGGTCTAGATAATATTTAGTCCTGCCATGAGTGCAAAGGGCTAGACTAGATGACCTCTAGAGGTCCTTTCCAGTCCTATGATCCTGTGACAGGAGAAGCCAGTGCAGCAGAAGCTTTTCCTCCTTCCTGCAGCACAGGGCTTTTTGTTGTTTTTTGTTTTGTTTTGTTTCATCTGAGAATCACAAAGGGTATGTCTACACTACCCCGCTAGTTCGAACTAGCGGGGTAATGTATGCATACCGAACTTGCTAATGAAGCCCGGGATTTGAATTTCCCGGGCTTCATTAGCATAAAGCCGGCGTTCCACGAGGAGTACAGATAGTTCGGAATGGCTACGTAGTTCGAACTATCTAGCCCGTGCCGCGTGTAGCCGCGCGGCACGGGGTTCGCACTAGCCGGCTTTTAAAAATGGCGGCGCCGGCTTTATGCTAATGAAGCCCGGGAAATTCAAATCCCGGGCTTCATTAGCAAGTTCGGTATGCATACATTACCCCGCTAGTTCGAACTAGCGGGGTAGTGTAGACATACCCTTTGTGATTCTCAGATGAAACAAAACAAAACAAAAAACAACAAAAAGCTCTGTGCTGCAGGAAGGAGGAAAAGCTTCTGCTGCACTGGCTTCTCCTGTCACTAGCGGGGTAGTGTAGACATACCCTAATAGAATACCCTAATTCACAACAAAATAATAATAAGGATGTTAACCCAATAAACACTGGCAAAACACCAGCAATAGTTACTTGTATCTAAAATGACTTGTCTACACTGTCGGGTAATGAATGCTACAGGGCTATGACTCTTACACAGTACTGACGGATTGTGCATTAATTGACCTGGGTATACCCTGTTGAGTACACTTGAGGACAAGGCTTCTTCCTGCACTTTCAAACAGCACTACAGTACATCACACTAGGGAATGCTACAGAGATCACTCAGTACAGTAGATGCTACTGTATTTTCACACATGCATTGAAGTATATACAAAGAGCCATGGAAATCCTCAGTTTGTATATGTATGTGTATCTGCATAAAACTCAATAATTGCTCCTAAAAACCTTAAAAAATTAAAATAACCCCACTAAAGGAGGGTCATAATTCAAAATGATCTGGACATATTGGAGAAATGGTCTGAGGTAAATAGGATGAAGTTTTATAAGGACAAATGCAAAGTACTTCACTTAGGAAGGAACAATCTGTTTCACACATGCAGAATGGGAAGCGACAGTCTAGGAAGGAAACGGATCTAGAGCTCGTAGTAGACCACAAGCTAAATATGAGTCAACAGTGTTACGCTGTTGCAAAAAAAGCAAACATGATTCTGGGATGCATTAACAGGAGTGTTGTGAGCAAGACACGAGAAGTCATTCTTCCGCTCTATTCTGCGGTGATCAGGCCTCAACTGGAGTATTGCGTCCAGTTCTGGGCATCACATTTCAAGAAAGATGTGGAGAAATTGGAGAAGGTCCAGAGAAGAGCAACAGGACTGATGAAGGGTCTAGAGAACGTGAGCTATGAGGGAAGACTGAAAGAAAGGGGCTTCTTTAGTTTGGAAGGGAGAAGACTGAGAGGGGAGATGATAGCAGTTTTCAGGTATCTAAAAGGGTGTCACAAGAAGGAGGGAGGAAAACTGTTCTCTTTGGCCTTTGAGGATGCAATGGGCTTAAACTGCAGAAAGGGATGTTTAGGTTGGACATTAGGAAAAACTTCCTAACTGTCAGGGTGGTAAACACTGGAATACAGTGCCTGCAGGGGTTGTGGAATCTCCATTTCTAGAGATATTTAAGAGCAGGTTAGCTAGATATCTGTCAGCGAGCTGGTGCTTGGTTCTGCTGTGAGGGCAGGGGACTAGACTCGATGACTCTTGAGGTCCCTTCCAGTTCTAGTGTTCTATGATTCTAAAAGATCTATGGGTGGGAGGAGTGTGACGGATCGGGCCAGGTCTGGGCACCGCTGAGGGAGTCTGCTCAGGGTGAATTGTTCAAAATCAGGGCTCCTTACAACCCCGACTGGAGGCCTTTCCAAAATAGGCCATAAACCAGTCACACCGAGCACTTCAGCTGCCAATCCATCCAGCAGGAAGCCTCACAAGCAAAAGCCATCTATTACCCCAGCTCTCCCTGTGCCACAATCAGTTCCGGGCCTAACACACAGGTGAGGGGTTATAGAACCCAATTTTACCTACCCCGAATGGGTTCTTCCAGTCCCAAAAGACCAGCCACAGTTCCCAGTCAATTTACACTTTGGATCTTACCCACAAGATCACACTGGGCCAATCCTTTAGACTCTAAAATCTAAAGGTTTATTAATAAAAGAAAAAAAAGGTGGAGAGTAAGGTTCACAGAATCATAGAATCATAGACCTGGAAGAGACCTTAGAAGACCATCAAGTCCAGTCGCTGCCCAAGGCAGGACCAATCCCAATTAAATCAACCCATCCAGGGCTTTGTCAAGCCTAGACTTAAACACCTCTAGAGATGGAAACTCCAATACTTCCCTAGGTAACCCATTCCAGTGCTTCACCTCGCTCCTAGTGAAATAGTTTTTCCTAATATCCAATCTAGACCTCTCCCACCGCAACTTGAGACCATTGTTCCTTGTTCTGCCATCCATCACTACTGTGAACAGCCTTTCTCCAGCCTCTTTGGAACCTCCCTTCAGGAAATTGAAGTCTGCTATGAAATCCCTCCACACTCTTTTCTTCTGCAGACTAAATAAACCCAACTCCCTCTGGGTATGTCTACAGTACCACCCTAGTTCGAACTACGGTGGTTAATGTAGTCATTCGAAGTTGCAAATGAAGCCCGGGATATAAAAATCCCAGGCTTCATTTGCATCTTGCTGGGCACCGCCATTTTTAAATCCCCGTTAGTGCGGACTCCGTGCCCGGGGCTACACGTGGTATGGAGTAGGTAGTTCGAATTAGGCTTTCTAATTCGAACTACCAGTACACCTCGGGGAGTAACGGTAGTTCGAATTAGAAAGCCTAATTCGAACTACCTACTCCGTGCCGCGTGTAGCCGCGAGCACGGAGTCCGCACTAACTGGGATTTAAAAATGGCGGCGCCCGGCAAGATGCAAATGAAGCCCGGGATTTTTATATCCCGGGCTTCATTTGGAACTTCGAATGACTACATTAACCACCGTAGTTCGAACTAGGTTGGTAGTGGAGACATACCCTCAGCCTCTCCTCATAGGTCATATGCTCCAACCCCCTAATCATTTTGGTTGCCCTCCACTGAACCCTCACCAATGCATCCACATGCTTCCTGTAATTGGGGGCAAAGAACTGGACACAATATTCCAGATGTGGCCTCACCAGAGCCGAGTAAAGAGGAATAATCACATCTTTGGATCGATTGCAATGCTCCTCTTAATGCAACCCAATATGCCATTAATCTTCTTGGCTACAAGGGCACACTGTTGACTCATGTCCAGCTTCTCATCCACTGTAATCCCCAGGTCTTTTTCAACAGAACTGCTACTTAGCCAGTTGGTCCACTGCCTGTAACAATGTTTCGGATTCTTCCATCCCAAGTGCAGGACTCTACACTTGTCCTTGCTGAACCTCATCAGATTTCTTGTGGCCCAATCTTCCAATTTGTCTAAGTCACTCTGGACTCTATCCCTGCCGTCCATCGTAACTACCTCTTCCCCTAGCTTAGTGTCATCCACTACATCCATACCCCTTTTGGGGGTGGTGGTTGTGGAACCCCCATCCCTAGGACTATGCTTCTCATGCCGAGTTGTTAAAGAAAATACATTACATGCACCGATCACCAAGTTCTTGATGCAGGCTCTCAGCAAAGATGTTACAAACTGCTAGCTGAAAAGTCTCTGGTGTACATCCTTTGTCAGGATGGGTCTACAATTCTTCCTGGCTCTCTGTCCCTCGCAAGGCTGCATCTGGGATCAGGAGCAGAACTGAAGACAAGGTGGAGTCCGCCTCATGGCACTTTATATCCATTCTTGGTATTTTCCAAGCTGGAGCGGGTCACATGGCGAAGTGACCTAACCCCGTGTCCCATGTCAGCAGCCATGGTATTGGCTGGTTTTCAGGTTTCTAGATGCATTCCTCAGGTGTGTATTGGGCACCTTGAGAGCCATTGTTCCTGGAGCCTCACTAATTAGCATAGTCATTGACTGAACAATAGCTCTTTACAACAGGTAGTCCAGAGCCCATTGATCTGTCTCAGGCAGAGGACATTCTCAGTATAAGCACAGAGTCCATATTCATAACTCCACACACAGACATCATACAAGTACATAAATAGCATACATAGAATCAGTAGAACATAAGTTTTCATTTGATACCTCACATGGCCCCCTTTGTACAGACTTTGGGGCAAATACCCTCCCCCATGGGTGCAGCAAGTGATCTGGCTGCTCCCTTTAATATCCAGTAACGTGACAAGGAGCTTACCAGGGGCCCAGGAGGAATGGGCTGAAGAGTGTCATTGAAGGGACAGCTGTTTGCCACCCATCTTTGAAAGACCTGGAGGGCTCAGCCTTTTGACCCTCCTGCTGGTGCTGCTAATGTAAGCAGGTTGGCATGTGGCTGACAATGCAGAGCATCAAAATGATCACAAACCTCACTACCTTTGGAATTAAATGTAAGACATCTCCATAAACCTAGCTATCCCACAATAGCCAGGGACTCAAAAAAATCTCCTCCTTGCATAAAGCGAAACTGAGATCTGATAGGGTTCTTTTAAATTATGTAAGATGTTCAGATACTATAGGGATGAGCATGGTCTAAAAAGCTAACTGGATAAAATAGACTTACCAAGCAGTATGTGGAGATCCTTGCAGTTCTGGTGTGAGGGAAAGAGACAAAGGGTAACATTTTCAAAAGCTCCTGCTGAAACCAGTCTCGCTATATGAGGAAAACCTTGTCAATGAGTGTTGGAACTAGGGGTGCTGCTGCATCCCTTGGGCTTGAAATGGTTTCTGTTATATACAGAACAGGGTTTACAGTTTGGTTCAATGGCTCCCAGTACTCTTGGCCTTGCCTTTGAATGATTTCCAGCTCTGTCCAGAAGCCCCGCTTGGCTGTTTTTTCCTAGGGAAGTGGGGAAGAAAGCAGGAGGTTGACCCCATTATCACAGAGGGGGAGGAGGAAGCAAAAAAAGCCCAGTATCTCAGGATAGCTCTGCTCCTTCCTCTCATCTGTGAACAATGGGTTAGTTCACCTCTCCTCTTCCTCCCCCCCTCCCATTCTAGAACACTAGAACTGGCCAAGGCATAAGAGGGGCCCCATGGACTCCCGATAGGCCTAGCCATTCCTTAGGCTTCAGAAAAAATAGGAAAAAGAGCCTATGCTAGGGTTGCCAGGTGTCTGGTTTTGAACTGGACAGTCTGGTATTTGAGCTTTCTGTCCGGGAAACAAATTAAGAAAATACCGGACATATAAATGTCTGGTATTTTCTAATTAAGTAAGTTTTATTATTATCACGAGTATCAGTATGTAGTTGTGTACTGCCTGGCTGGTAGACATGCTCTCACGGTACGCAGCTGCACAGTACAGAGGAAAGGGGTGGGGCCAGGGCAGGATGGAATCCCCGGGGCCGGACTTGCCCGTGCACCGCACCGGGACCGTGCAACGGACGGGCAGCACCCCGGGATCTGCGTGCCTCTGGGCCAGCCCCACTCCCTGCCGGCCAGCTCCCCCCTGACCTCCTCCTAGCCCCGTTCCCTGCTGGCCAGTTCTCCCCTGGCCAGCCCCGCTACCCACCCCCATCTGAGATCAAGCATGTCTGGTATTTTTTTGACATCATCTGGTAACCCTAGCTTCTGCAGCATCTCTGAAAGCTGGAGAAAAGGAGTAGTGAACAGCCTTGGCACCTGCAGGATCAGCTTTGAGTCAGGGAAGCAAAATTGATGGTATGGGTGACAGATATAAGAGACAAATTGGATATGGGAAAGAGGGACTTGGGGCTTACACAGGACTGGCAATGTTGTCCTTGGGGACAGGCTGATGTGTCTTTGGGAACACAGTATTAATGTTGGTATTTGGGAAGAAGCTGTTCCCTAGTGAAGCTATGCTAGGGAAATTTTCTAAAGTGTTCCCACTGTTGCTAACGCTGGTTCCACTATACCACTTTAGCAGCATGGGTGGGGCTTAATGTAGCTGAGCTGGGACATTTAAAAAACAGTGAACTTAATCCTGCCCTATTCAGGTCAATGGCAGAACTCCAATTGATTTAAATGGATACAGGATTTCCACTTATATCATAACCTTGTTCAGAATAGATGAGCCTGCAAAGGGCTCCCAGTTTTGCTACCACCAGCAGAGTTGAATTTGTATAAGTGACAGTGAGTCAACTTTTGAAAATGTGCCTAATGTGGATAGGGCTTATGAGGACTTGATCCTTTTTTTGATTATCTGTCTTTTCTCCTTTGGGGGTTCATCTTCCTACAGTTTACTACTATTTAAATAAAAACAGATCACTTTACTATAATCATTGATTAAAAGTTTTATAAGTGGTGAAATTAACTTTAAATTTCTTATGGGTACTGTTCTATTGCAACCCCGGGTCTCTACCAGCTCTTTAACTAGCTCCCTGATGACTTTTGTGCAGCTTACCCAGCTCATGCTGAAGCTGCGCACCAGGTCATGCCTGCTTACTTTCATCTCTGAGTTTTATTGTGACTGAAATGTTTTGCACACAAAGAGGTTTGTGACAATATTCTTTACATTCTTTTCTTGCTTGGGCTTTTCCTTTCAGCTTGTGGCAATCAGCGTCCAAACACTCCTAGAGAGAACAGGGGATTTGAATCTGAAAAAACGAAACAAGTGAATCAACTGATTGTACTGCAAATCTATTGCATAAGATTTCTTAAGAAAGCCACTGACAAACTGGTGATGTATATTACTGTGAAATGTGCGTATTAACATTTTACAAGGAACTATAGATACTTAGTCATATTATGCATTAAAATTGGTGATCAAGCAATGGAAGAAACAAGTACTCTCTATTTTTGTTCAATTACAGATCATTCTTTCCTAGGTATTTGGATAATGGTCTTGCCCATATGCTCAGGTCTGAGTCCTATGTCTGGAGAATTTCCCCTGAATCCGATTGGCAGAGATGCTGGGTCTTTTTTGCCTTCTTCTGTGGCATGTGTCACTTGCAGGTCTAAACTAGTGTAAATGTGAATTCTCTAACTTGAAATCTTTAAAATATGGTTTGAGCACTTCAGTAACTCAGGTAGAGGTTATGGATCTTTTACAGGAGTGGGTGGGTGAGGTTCTGTAGCCTGCAATGTGCAGGAGGTCAGACCAGATGACAGCAATGATTGCATCTGATTTTGAAGTCTGAGCCTAAAAAACAATGAGGCAGGGACTGCAGGAAGCAAGCCTGCTGACAGGGTGGGGAGCAAAGGGGGCAACTGTCTCAAGGCCCACAGATTCAAAGCACAGCAGTGGCAGCCAGAGCTCTGGGCCCTTTATGTGGGGCTCCAGCAGTGATTTATCATGCTCTGGGCAGTACTGAAAGTTATCTGGGGGATGTTGTTCCCAGCCCACCCCTTCCATCGAATGCCCCCCTTCTGGGTGCCTCCACCTTGCCCAAAGACTTGGCAAGTCTGTTGGCCCCACTGGAAGAGAAAGGACAGTGTGCTGGTTAAGGTGGTTTAATGCTATAATGAAGAAACTGATCCCTGCCTGTACTTTGAATATATAAACTGATATATCATGCTAAGTACTCCAAAAAAAATCAGGCTGTTGGCATCTCAGATAGAGCGGGCACCTGAAATCCATGGCCAATTTAAAACTTAATCTTTCTGTGTCTTAGTTTCCCATCTGCAAAATTGGAATAATACCTTCCTCTCATTTCAAGATGCAGGTCAACTTTGCACAGGGAAATTTTTGTATGTCAAATAATTCATTTTAGTTAATGTATACATCTAAAACTACTTATTTTTATGTTTCATTAATAGATGTATTTATCTTTTGCCTGTCCAGGTTTATTTTTACCTGTTGCTTCTTACAATTTAGGAAGGAACATCCTCATCCATAGAGTATTCCCATTTAAATATCTTCCTGGGGGTACATCTGTGTTTTCACCTCTTTCAACAGATCAACCTTTTTCTAGAGATCAAAAATATTCTTTGCAGCTAGAAAAATAAAGATTTATTGGTTCATCTTACAGATGCTACCTGTCATTATCTTTTCAAAACACACACACTCACTTTTTCAATGTAAGTACATATCAGTTTCTCATTTGTTATACAAAATATCACTTTAAATGTATTACATTCTATTCATCTTAAACCATTTTGTACATATGTAAATAGTAAAAATCAAATGTATGAGCTAAAGGTGGTAAATAGTAGGAAGTTGTAAAAACAAAACACTAAAATCAGTTGTTTGACTGATAATTCATTAATTATTTTGTCTTTGTCATAATGTGAAAGTTGCAACCATTATATTTAAATCAAGCAACGTTTTTGTTTCAGATGAATTGCTAAGCCCACAAGGGGGCTGCCCTTTGCTATAACTTCTTGATGTATCAGCACTAATTCAGTGTGCTGAGCTGTCTTGGCATTTTAAAAAAACTATTATTTTGGCATTTTTTCCCCCTTCATAAGAAATATAGGTGCTTATTTCTTTCTCTTTGCTGCAGCTCTGTATAAAATCTTTGGAGAACCTGAACAGTTACACAACATGAGTCTGTAACTTGAACTGAAATCTTCCTATACATACTGTCAAAAAGATGGCATTACAGTGCAAACAATTAAGCATGTGATGAATTTTACTCAAGTATGTAATCATCATCATCTGTTATGTGTTTTCAGAATCAGGCTCTGTGGTCTTGTCTGCACTAACAAAATTTGTTCCTGTATTTAACAGGAACAGTACTAAGCCAATAGAATAGACATGGTTCAAGTGTTTTTACAAGGTTTTCACCAGAGGTGGCAAAAACATCTGAACCATAGCAGTACTAACAATCCCAAGCATTCTAAAATCACAAGAGAGGCTCAAATAATAATTGGTTTTGTTTTCTGATTTCTGACTATTGGTTCACATTTTCCTCACTTTTTTCCTGAAACAATGATAGCTAGAAACTTCTTTTATAAAAAAACCTGAGATTCTCATGTAATTCCATTGCTCAAGATGCAAAGGCTTTAAGAAAAACACCCACATTTTCCATGAATCATGACCTTGCAACTTCCATTAATACTTACATCTTTGCTACTATTGGTTCAAATGAAATGTGGATGACAGCTGCTATAAACAGGACACTAATTATTCTAGTGTGTGTGGGGCTTGTCTACACAAGAAAATAATACTGCTTTAATCATAGTTGAAGTAGGTCCTCTAGTGAAGATGCAGTTCCGGTGGCAAAAAAGATGCTTTAGACTGATGTAGCTATTCATGTTCAGTAGACACTTACTATAAATTATCTTTGCACTAATATAACTACATCAGTTAAAAAAATCACATCCTAACCAAAATAGCTGAAAAATTTTCAGTGTTTCAGATTTTCAGGCCTAGAAATCAGCTTGCTTCACTGAAGTAAGCAAAATACAGGACTATGTAGCACTTTAAAGACTAACAAGATGGTTTATTAGATGATGAGCTTTCGTGGGCCAGACCCACTTCCTCAGATCAAATAGTGGAAGAAAATAGTCACAACCATATATACCAAAGGATACAATTAAAAAAAAGGGAACACATATGAAAAGGACAAATCACATTTCAAGAACAGAAGGGGGATGGAGGGAAGGGGAGGGGAGGAAGGTAAATGTCTAAGTGGGACTGTTGTAGCTTTGTATGCTATCTTTAATCAGGCCCTCTGATGAGCTTGCTAAAGACTTCCCCCCCAGAGAGCAGAGTGAAAACGGGAAATACCACTCAGAAGGAGATGACAGGGATCACAAAGGAGCAAAAAACCTCAAACACGGTTGCTGTTGGTTCTGCATCCCATTTCACTTTGAATGATATCCAGATCACAAACCGTTTCAGATGTTAGAAATCTGGAATTCAAGTACTAACTTTGGCCCTTCTGAAGATGGCCCGGAGGGAGCTGGAAAGGGCAAGAACTTAGAAAAGGTGATAGTGCTACTGCCTTGGAGGCCAGGCAGAGACAACAAAGAAGCCAGGCTGCAAACCCATAACAGAAGGATGTGGGAAGCAGTAGGGATTGGGACAAGTTGAGGATGTGAACGGCAGTGAGATGAGGGAGCAGGAGGAGCCAGCAGTTGGGTTGGGGAACAGAGAAAGGGCCCCTAGTGGTGGGAGCTTTATTGCAACTCTGTTGCCCTTTCCTTGCCTCACCTCTGAGCGCAGTTTCAGCGAGTGGGAGTGAGCGACAGAGCCCCCAGGGGTCGCTGGTGGGGAAGCAGCAGGCCCCCGGCTTGGTTAGGGGAGGAGGGAGCTGAGAGCAGCAGAACACGGTGGCTGGCGAGGAGCGGGCGAGGAGGCGCAGACAACTTTGCAGCGAGTTGGAGCCGACAGCCCGCGGTGCAAGAGCTGTAACCCGACACCGGCGGGAGGGGAGAGGGCGCGAGAGAGCGGCGGCGGAGCGGAGGAGGAGAGAAGCCCCCCGGGAGCGAGGCGGTAGGATGGTGACCGCCGCCTCCGCCTAGCCGAACTCCGCGGCGGCGACCAGGGCTCTCGCTCCGAGCCCGGCGCGCCATGGAGAGGGGAGCAGCTCTCCTGAGCTCCCGCTAACTTTCCCCCGAGCGGGCGGAGCGGGGCAGGCGGATGGAGGATGCGCTGTCCCCGGCGGGCTGTGTGACCAAGGGGCGGCGGCGGCGGCGACGGGGACGATGAAGAAGCAGCCGCAGCACAGCAACAGGGGCTGCCCGGAGCCCCGGCCGCATGTGGCCCCTTCAGCTGGAGGGGGTCCCGGGCAGGGGGGTGACTGGAGGAGGCGGCGGCCCCTCTCGCTGCTGCCTTTCCTCTCGCTCCGCGACTACGGCTTCTGCATGGCCGCCTTGCTGCTCTTCTGCCTGGGCTCCCTCTTCTACCAGCTCAACGGAGGACCCCCGCACTTTCTGCTGGACCTGAGGCACTATCTAGGTAAGGGCGGGGGTGAATGGTGAGCGGGGAGCCCCCCCAGGGCTGGGCAGCTCGCACGCTGACAGGCTCAGGCCAGCCCCGCTCCCCCTGGGGACTTGTTGCGGCTCCTGCTGCCTTGAGGTGTATTCTCGCCTCTCCCCCTTGGCGGCGGTAGGGACCAGGCAGGATAGGTGCCCTGCTGATCAGCCGGCCAGAGAAGCATCGCGGGGCAGTGCACAGAGAGCCCGGGTTGAGCATGGAGCAAGTGGCCCAGAGCACACGCTGTGCCAGTTGTGTCTCCTCCTCCGCGCTGCGCCCGCCGCTCTCCAGAACCCCGGGATCAGCAATTGGCCCCACCTGGAAAGGCTGGCGGAGTTCAGTGTGTACGGATCCAGGCCCGGCTATTCCCGCAGTTTACAGTAACTTCATTCTTTAGTCCAGGAATAATCGGGCCTGCGAAGGTATTCCTCGCTTTCTCGAGAGTGTCTTGACCCCGGATTTCCTTAGGTTCAAGGACTGCATAGTCTTCTGTAGCTCCGTAATCCCCATTGCTTAATAGTGTTCACTGAGGCTGAATATTTCTTGCAAAGAATGCGAACCTCTCTTGGCTGTGTAGCTAGGGGAACCACGGGGGGTGAGGCTAAGCCTCTGGCTTCCTGAGTTGGGAAGAGGTGAGTCCCTTGAAAAATAGTGCATTTTAGATGCCTGGGTTAATGAGTGGAAGCGAAAGAAGTTTTGTGGAGAATTTGGGAAGTAAATACGCAGGATTTTATATTCTGAGTTTGTGTAAGAACCAGTGATTTAGTGGTAAATAGGGAAGTGAGTCTACAGTCCCAAATGAGCTCAGTTTACATTATTGGTGAGGAGGGAACAGCCTGCAATGCTTTCTTGAAAATACTCGGGAGTATGTGTATTTAAAAAAGCAGGGAGTAGTGAAAAAGATGATCAGAATGAACTTGCTGAGAAAATTGTGCTTTGGCAAAAGCCTGATGGACAATTTATAAAATTTGAAACAGAATTAAGGCCTGTAATGATCTCTTATCTTGCCTTTTAAAACTGTATGGGAAAAGGGTTTATAAATGTATATCTCTGCTACAGATTTTGATTAGAATTTGGAATTGCAAGTGAAAACTAAAGTTATTGTCCTCAGGGTACAAAATGTTGAAGTTCAAGCATAACAAGTCACATTATTCATATTTGTAGTACAGAAACGAGGCATTAAGTTTTACACTATAGAGGAGACAGGAATGAACAGCTGCCTGAATAACATTTAATATTCTAATCTAGTAGCACCTTAAAGACTAACAAAACATGTAGATGGTATCATGAGCTTTTGTGCACACAACCCAGTTCTTCAGATGACAGGAGTATTAGAAGTCCAGATCCAAGTATAAATAAAGGAGGGGAGGGGAAAAAAGAGAGAGAGTCTCTTCTAATACTCCTGCCATCTGAAGAACTGGTGTTGTGCCCACAAAAGGTCATGATACCATCTACAGGCAGTCCCTGAGTTACGCGGATCCGCCTTACGTCGGATCCGCAGTTACGAACGGAGTCCTCTCCCTGGTCTCCAGCAGACCAGGGAGAGGAAGCAAAGCGGCGGAACACACGGGCAGTGGACAGCCCAGATGCGTCTGGGCTGTCCACTGCCCGCGTGCTCTGCGGCTTTGCTCTGCTTTGCTCCCCGTCCCCCTGGTCTGGGCTGGATGCGTCTGGGCTGTCCCGCTGCCCCCGTGCTTTGCTCCGGACACCTGTGGTAAAGCAGCCGGGGCGCTGCCGGTTGGTCCCATAGTGCCGGTCTGGGCGCTACTGGACCAACCGGGCAGCACCCCAGCTGCTCTGCCCCAGGGGTCCCCAAGTCAGGTGCTGCTGAAACTGACCAGTGGCTGACTACAGGAAGCCCCTGCCCCGGGCTTCCTGGAATCTGCCGCTGATCAGTTTCAGCAGCAGCTGACTTGGGTATGCCTGGGGTTCTTAAGTTGAATCTGTATGTAAGTCAGAACTGGCGTCCAGATTCAGCCACTGTTGAAAGTGATCGGTTTCAGCAGCGGCTGAATCTGGACGCCAGTTCCAACTTACATTCAGGTTCAACTTAAGAACAAACCTACTGTCCCTATCTTGTACGTAACCCGGGGACTGCCTGTACATGTTTTGTTAGTCTTTAAGGTGCTACTAGATTAGAATATTAAATGTTATTCAGGCAGCTGTTCATTCCTGTCTCCTCTGTAGTGTAAAACTTAATGCCTAGTTTCTGTTTGTTGTTTTTTAAGTTTTTCCTGTTACAGACTAACTCTGCTACCCCTCTGAAGCATTTAACATTCTGTTTGTTCATGACAAAATCAGTTTTTCTGTTTCTGAAGTTTGAATGAGATTTTAGGTTCAAAGTTTTGTATTCCTGATTGTAATTTTCTTTTGTAGTTTGGCCTTTAAATTGCCAAGCTTATTTAAGAGTTTTTAAAATTTGCAGTTGTCTAAGTATAAAAATACATTGATTTTTTTTTTACCATACATCTTTCTCTTGTTCGTTTATAGCTGGTTTCATTGTTCTTTATTAAACATATCAGGAATAATTCAAATAAATTAAGTATTGTAGAAGGAGCTGTTTATTTGCCTGCAGGTGGATCATAGTCACTTTAAAACTAAAATATAAGAGTTGATAAGAAATAACACTGTACTTTGAAAACAAATTAATACAGAAGTGAGCTGACTAAAGCTGAGAAGTTTTCAGGCCCACATTTTAACATCATGAGAGCCCTTATTGTGTAGGTTGGTAGGCTAACAATTTCTTCTGTGGTCTTGCTGATATCAATGGGACCACTCACATGCAAGATCAATATAAAGGGATAATTTTCAAATTGCATTTTCAATCTTAAAATGTTATACCAGTCATTATTACATGAAACAACTAAAGCAACTAGAACAGAAAAAGAATAGAGGATAAACATGGGTTTCTCTAGGTTTTTTATTTGTGCATTTGACAGTGCTTTGCATAGCAAGTGTTATTGTTTTGATGATGATCAAGTTGCACTACTCTGGGGGGCGCTCATGGGCAGGCTTTTTAATATAGCCCAGAAGAAATTGAAACTGAAAGTGAGAATAAGCAGCAGGCTGGTGTGTGTTTGGAGAAATGGGAGGATAGAGAGTGAAGATGGGTCTGATCAGGTTCTGTTTGGTCTAAGGTTTGACCAAAGGATGTTTCTTTAACAATGTCAGGACTATTCATTTGCTTATTTAAAAATATTAAGTTTATCAGTGACCATTACACTTTTCTATGGAAAAATTTCCTGCCATTTTCTTCTTTCCCTTAGTAAACAGAGGGGAGAAAATACTTTTGAAAAAAAAAGTTGTGATGACTTCCAGAGGGAGAAAGTATCTATATGTGATAGTTCCTCTTTGCATAGCCATCTTTGTTCTTCTGCAAAATATTTGCAAGACTATGTGAAAAAGTGGGCAGAGTGTAGTGGACATGGAAGTGTGCTTAAACACTTTGATTCCTTCCCTGTCAACCTCATACTCAGATCAACTGAAATGAGAAAAATGTGGAAAGTTAACTCTTGTTTTGCTTTCTAGGCCTGATTCCCCACTGTACAAATCCAGTTTTATATCAGTGTAATTACTTTGGGATAAAACTCAAGTAAAAAAAGTAGTGAATCATAAGGATGTTAAAATGTGTTTGTGTAAACATGTAATTGCTGAATTTTTCAGAGGTTACACATTTATGTGGTGGTGGGGGGAGGGGGCCGGTAGGAGCCAGTGCTGCCTGAGAACATCGGCCTCCATTCACCCTCTCATCCCTGTACCAGAGGCAGCACCGTGGGGAGCCAGCTCCTGCCTGCACCCTTTTCCCCCTGTGCTGCTGCCTCTGTGGGGAGGCTCTGTGAGAGCTGGTACACATGGGACGCTGGCTTGAAAGCTGGCTCCCTGTGTGTACCATCTTCCGCCTGCACAGTGCAGCTGAGAGAAAGTGTAGTTGCTGATTCTGCCATAGACTAGGAGGCAGAGGGAACTTTCAGATTCAGAGAGCATCAGCTGGAGTTCCTTAATGCAAGTGTCTAGGATCCCCTGGTAATGAGATCTTCTAAATCCTGATTAGTCCTGTGGATTTTGGGGTGAATGTCTGGGCTCTCTTTCTTTGCAACTGCAGTATTTTGTTCAAGTATTCCCCTTTGCATGCCTTAGGGATGCAATAGTGTAGTTGATTAACCGATAATCAAAAGCTTATAGATTAATGCTATAGACTAAACACATTTCCCCCACCCCTGCCAGTACATTTTTTAAGAGACTGGCCAGCAGCCCAGCTCAGTCCTGGGTCCAAGACCTACCCCCACTGCAGCTCTGCATTTAAAGTATATAAGGAACTAGGTGGGCAGGCAGCCTTGCTCAGTTCTGGCTCGCACCGGGTCCCGGAGCTCAGCCCCCACTCTGGAGAGGGGCTGCTGCTAACCCGTGCTTCTGCCTCTATATCAGGGGCAGCAGCATGGGGTGACTGGTAGCTGATCTGTGAGGGGAGCTGGTTTTTAAATTGGCTCCTCTTGTGGACCAGCTCCCATCTGGCACCCCAGTCTGCTGCCTCTGATACAGAGGCAGCAACGCAGAGTGGCAGGGGACTGGCTGCTGACCCTACCTCCAAGGACTATAGAATAGTTGAGTAACTAATAAGAATTCATGAGGCTAATCGACTATTCAATTACCGTAAAGTTGCGAGTATAGTGTGCACTTTTTTCCCCGTTTTTTTGACGTCCAAGTTGGGGTGCGCATTATCCATAGGAGTTTTTTTTCCAAAGTTTTAATTTGGTGGTTCTGCAGCACTTAATTAATCATTGACACCAGAGGTTAAGTTGATTTTTATTAGCATCGACTAGCAACTATACACACAGTTTCAAAAAGGTAAGTTAAACAAATTAAATCAAAACTGCAGCGCAAACAAGCGAATACCGTATGTTAATTCATCTTCTACTCATCTTCGAAGCCCTCGAATTTGCGTTTGTTAGAATCTTCCTCAAACAGACTAGCAGTATCTTCCGGTGTGTAGCCCTCAACATCTTCATCCAGGTAATACAAATCATTGTCATCTTTGCATACCGGTAATTCACCCTCAGACAATTCATTGTCGCTCAGATCCATCCACAGGGCATCATCCTCGCTGCCATCCATAGCATTAGAGATGCTGCATTTCAGAAACCCCTTCCTTATGATAGCGGGATCAGTTCAACCCAGACATCCGCTATCCACTGGGTAACATCTTGCAGCGTCGGTGTTCGCATACGTCGACCTGCAGTAAATGTACGTTCACCTTCCAACAACCAGGTGTTCCATTTCCTGCATAGTGCATCTTTCATTGGCTTGTTAACTGTCACGTCAAGCGGCTGCAACATTTTGGTCATTCCACCAGGAATAATTGCCAAGTCTGTTTTGTCCTGCTGAAGTCTTTTCTTGACGGATGGCATACGATGACACTGAAATATATCCAAAACTATTAGAGACCGCTTTCTCATAAGTCCACCCGGCTGCTACACCCAAACCGTCTGTAGCCAATCAAGCATTAAAGCTTCGTCAATCCAGCCTTTAGGGCGAACACGCACGTGAACAGTGTGTGGGAATATAACATTCTTTGGCATTGTCTTGCACTTGAACACAATATAAGGAGGCAGCTTTGTTTCATCAGCCATGCAAGCAAGCATTATGGTAAACCTAGACTTTTCATGGTCTGTGGTAGCAATGGAGACAGTCTTGGCACCTTTCACTTCAAGTGTTCTGTTGTAGGGATTATCGAAATTTAATGGTGTCTGATCTGCATTACCAATTAATGAAAGGTCGTAGCAGTGCTGCTTGCGTAGCTTTATGATAAACTTTTGGAACTGTAGTACCTTAGTGTCTGAGTCCATGGGTAGTTTCTGTGCGATTGTTGTTCAACGTTGGACCGATAGGCTATGGCAGTTCATGAACCGATTGCCCCAGCCATGCGAAGCTTTAAACCCAGCTGTGTTAGCGCACGTTTTGGCAATGGTCAAAGCCTTCATTCTAACCTCCACAATGCTAACACCACTGCCTTGCTGTCTACGCTCAGCAATCCATTCAACCAGCTTGGCCTCCAACTCAGGATATGCAGCACTTTTACCTCTCTCAGCCATCTTCATCCGAGGCAGCGCTTGCAGGCACTCTTTCTGCTGTCTCCAAAGCCGAATGTTAGACTCTGCTATGCCATCAAATTCACGGCTGGCAGCTCTGTTGCCATGAGCCTCAGCATAGCTAACAACTTAAAGTTTTTCAGGAGTCGTGTAAGATCGTTGACAAGTCATGGCATCCCAAAGAGAGCATGGAAACGCTGTGCATTGTATACTTGTGCGCTCACGCATGATTACCCGGCAATACAAAAAGGCAAGACAAGACAAAACAAAATACGGCAAGACAAAATATGGCAAAGTTGGGGTGTGCATTATAGATAGGAGCTCAGTTTATGCTGGAATTCTCATATTTAAAAGATAGGTGTGCTTGATGCATAGGTGGCATTATAGTCTCAATTTTATGGTAACTGATATTTAACCCTAGTTTGCCTACAGAGTGTTCATATTGCATGTGAAATATTGTATGTATCTTAGCTGTTTAGTTGCCAGTATGAAATTAATATTATTGTGGGCTCAGTTTTGTTTGTGGTATGCAAATTTTTACCATGTTACAGAAACCGTTACCTCTGTTGGTACTAATTGGCATTCTTGTGTTAGTCTCAAAGGAGACCCAAATAATGTGATTGTAGATGGAGTAGGGATGTTAAAAAGCATTTAATATGGCAACCTCTTACCTAAAAATCTTAGTGGTTACACGATAACGTGCGCTGTGGGCTCTGCAGCATAAAGCAAAGCTTAGCTTTATATTGCAGCGTCTGCCGTGGAGCCTCCCCAGGAGCAGACCTGTCAGCCCCTGCCTGCCAGGTTCCAGGGGAGGAGGCTTCACTGCTGCAGCGGAGCCACCTTCCCATGAGCTGGCTAAGTTTAATTGACACCCTTAATGGATATGCTTCAGTTTATTGGTTAAACAGTCAGTTAAACGCTAACATCAATAGGAGACCAGTTCACTCAGGTGGGATGTGGTCTCCTCTTGTTTTGGGGGATACAGACTAGTTTATTTCTTTGATTAATTGCTGTGTTTGTAGAATCTGAAAATCTAAAAACTTTGGCGCAAAGCCTTGGGGAAAAAATGTGATCCATACCAGAATAAAAAATTTGTACTTGATATTTTTCTTAATTTATTTTTCCCTCCCTTGGGCATGGTTTTGTGTTGAGAAAAAGATAGGCTTTTTGTTTAACAAGAATATGCCTAGAGTTTAATTCATCTTACCTCTCAATGTTAAGATGAGGTAATTTTTTCCCCTCAAAAACTCAACTCAAATGACCTCCCCCTTATGCTGGAGATTGCTCTGAATCTTTAATAATGTAATGCTGGGACAGCACTGAGAACTTCTTGTGGTGTTTCAAGAGAGAAGAGTGTATGGTGCATCTTCAGAACTCTGCCTATTATCTTTTCCTTACATAACTAGGCACATGCTGAGGAACAAAGAAGGGGTGAAACAGTCTTGGTTCAAACTACGTTCTCCCTCGTATCTCAAAAATGGGGGTTAGGAAGTGAGTTCTATGCTCCGTTTTTCTGTCTGTTGCCAAAAGTATGGGATGATTTGTTTTGTTTTAGGCAGTTCTATGGAACACTTTCCATAGTATCTGGTGACTTATGAAAAAAATAGCAACCTCCCACTAACTAGAGGCCTGAGCTTACCAATGAGAGGCCTCTCCAAAAGATGGTGCACTGAGGAGGGCCACCAATGTAGTCCAAAGGCAACAACTGCAGTTCTTTAGCTGTTCCTCAGAACTGTATCTTCCCTAAGTAGCTGCAGAATGATACTGACATGATTTATGCCAATTTCATTGCTTTCTAGAATGGTTGTGTGTAGCAAAGATTACATTGACAGAATAGTTAGTTTGATTCTATTGCGTTTAGAATGTATTGACAGCTTTCCAGTCTTTCTTAAGTCCTTCTGTGCCCCTCTCCCCTCCCCCCCCCCTTACGGTAGATATCTGACTGTAACAAACTTTCGTGGGTTATGCTCTCAATACCTAGTGAGAGAGAGAAATGTTGTTCCCATTTTATAGATGGGGAACTAAGGCATAAAGATGACACAGAATTGAGTCCAGGTCTCCTGAGTCATAGACTGGCATTGTAACCATGGTATAATTCTTTTTCTCTTAAGCGCAGCAGTTGTTTGTAGATGCAGCATTGACTGACTTTTAGTCATGGATTTTTCAAGAAATGTTGTTTCTTTTAATGAAAGCTTAAAATCTTTAGAAATTGATGGCATAGGATTATTTAATCAGGAAAGGTTTCCCCTCAATTGTTGTGAGTGGATTTTTCAACATTTTCTTGTGAGTTGTTTGTATTTGTTTTAAAATATGTCAGAGGATGTTTTAAAACTGAACAGTTGGTCAGTTATTCTGTATAAGTTTTTATCAGTGCCCTTTGCTGCTGAATATGAGGTTTGATGAAGCAAATCCTTTTATGAAGAAAGATGTGCATTGATTTACATGTAAGACAGCAGAAGCATGACAAGCCTATTTGCACTACTATTTGCATTTCAGAAACAGCCATTCTAATGTTTATTTGGAGGATTTTCTTGCTACGCTGTATTATGAGGAGAACATCACCAGACAGACATTTATATTGTTTTATTTAATTAAAGCAATAGCAAACAAAACAAGTATATAATTTTAAAATGTAGCTAAACATTCAATGTTTTAATTTAGATAAACATTCTTTTTTTTAAAATCAGGTTTGTCTTTGTCAACTAAAGTAGTTAAATATTGGAAAAACATTTATCGAGCAGTCTGTTGTCTCAGCTACAGATGTAATAGTGTAGACGATTAACTGATAAGCAAAAGCTTATAGGTTAATGCTATAGACTACACACATTTCCCCCTCACCACCCCCAAATAGTAAATATTTTAACAGGCTGGTCAGCAGCCCGGCTCAGTCCTGGCTCACACCAGGTCAGAGACCTGTCCCCACTGTAGCTCTGCATTTAAAGTATATTAGAAGCCATGCGGGCAAGCAGCCTGCCTCAGTTCTGGCTTGCACCAGGTTTGGGAGCTCAGACACCCCTACCCTGACAGGGGTTGCTGCCACTTTGCTTCTGTATCAGAGGCAGCAATGTGGGGCGACAGGCAGCCAGTCTGTGAGGGGAACTCTTTTTCATACTGCCTCTCTGATACAGCAGCATGGAGTGGCAGGGGGCTCCTCAGGAGTGGGGCTGGAGTGCACTGGCTGCCGGTTGTGTTCCCGTGGACTATAGAATAGTCGAGTAACTGATAAGAATTCACAATAGACAAAAAATCTAAGGAAAAACACTGAGACTATCAGCTATTTCCACATACTATAGTTTTTTCTAAAGGAAATGCGGTTAATTGACTATTCAGGTAACTGATATTTAACAGCACTAGCCTCAGCAGTGGAACAAAAGAGGAGGAGAAGTAGGGAGGAAGGAGATATTTATTAACTGCAATCAAGGGGAAGTTTTACTTTATCTAAATTCTCTGGTTTCATAGGTGTCCTAGTTGTAACACTTTAATAGTATGACCATACCCAACTGTTTTCAGAGCCACTTTCTAGGTGAACTGAGCGGATTATAGGATGTGGGAAGGAGTTTATTTTGGGGCTGGGAATTCTAGGAGGTCTATTCTTTTTAGCCCTCACCTGAAAAGAATCAAATAAAAATACACACTTTCACAGTGTCTTTCATCCAAAATTTAAAAATACTTTTGAACCAACTGAACTTAATAGCATTCTGTTAGACAAATAGGAATTACAGTACTATTCCCATTTCCATATGGAGGGAAGTTATTCAGTGAAACAAGGAAGAGGCAGGAAAAGGTGTAGGTTGTGCCTCTATTCCTTTTCTCCAAACAGTATACTGCACATAGCATGGCTAGTCATCAGTAAAGAAAATCAAATAATGAGTAGCCTAATTATTTGATGTTAATCTTTCCAGAATGCTTGTCTGATGAGTCAGACAGTTGAATCCAAATGTTCATCTATGTTATCTTCTAATGAATAACTTGTTTTCTTAATTTTATTTTTCTTGTATGTTTATGTTATGATATTTTTCTAAATAATAAATGAGTCAAACTTTGGCACCGTTCTTTATAGCTAGGCATTTCCTTTAGAAAAAAACTATAGTATGTGGAAATAGCTGATAGTTTCAGTGTTTTTCCTTAGATTTTTTTGTCTATTGTGAATGGTATGTGGTGTCTTTTACTTCCTGATCATTAGTTCAAGTACAGCTGAAGTTGACAGAGACAGAAAGTTATTATTGTCTCAAGGCTGTTCTGTGGCTTGTGTGGAATGAATTGATGTCAGTTCAGTGTTCATGTCACAACTCCCACTATTGCCCCCAGAAATGCTAACCTTTTTGAACTCATTTAATGGAGCCAGGGACATGGGGAATGCATTCTTGTCTCTGGATGATGTTCAGCTAGGTCAGGGTTGAGGCACAGCTGGGGATTGGTTGGGGAAGAATGTATTTGATTTGTTTGTGCTGTCCCTGTCCTGAATAGAGAGGATTTTGTGGTAGAGCTCTCAAACCAATATCTTTCATCAGCAAACAAATCACTTAAAATTGACTAAAAGTTGTACAGTACTTGAAGTTCCTAATAGGTGTTGTAGAGGAGGCGCAGACTTTTAGCAGGGCAGCTACTGTTGCAAAGTGACTACTGAGTGGGATACTTGAAGGACTGCCTGACTTCTTCTCCTTCATCTCAATCAAATTAGTGTTGTTCAGCCACAATTTTAAGTGTGTTTCCAACGAAAGTGAGAAAAGAGGCAATGTGACTTGCTATACAGCTAATTAAGGAAAACTGGGCATCACCAAGAATATTGCCTTGGTTTCCTAAATCCATGTTCAATGCCTTATCTACTGGGCCATATCACTACTGCCATTAGAGCTCAAGAGAGCTAAAAATAAATGACACACTTTGTAACGAATTTAGTGTTCCTGAGAGCGGTGAACAAAGGATAATGTCTTGTATCCTGAGCAGTATACGCAGTTGCTGTATAAGTTTCTCATAACTCTAGCAATTCTGACCTTCATTGTCCCTATTCTTCCAGTTCTGTAGCTTGTCTGAATAAAAAGTTGTCAAATCGTGCTTCAAATGTACAAGTATTTTAGTTTTTCTTAAATCTGGAATTATTGATATCACCTCACCTTTCGTCACCTATTTTTACTATCTTTATCTGATCATTCTACTCTGAAGATATGTTGAGAAGGGCTTACTTAGAAAACATGTACAGTATGCATGCTAGAACTCTGGTGTTGAGAATGAAAAGGTCATGCATATCCATGAATAGTAATCTCTAACCATCTTTATCCAAGTTGCTTATATTCACATGGCCTCTTGCAGTACTTTGTATCAGATTCAGGATATGCCACTGTACAGGAGGGGGTGAGAGAATAATTTTTTAGAGTATTTTTTTAAATGAGGTAGAAGGAGTATGGATAGATCAGTTAAATTTTCCATACCTTTTAGGATTCGTCACTTAGAAATGTGTAAAGGAGGGAACAGAGATGCAGTAACATAGGTTCATAGACACCTTTAAGTTGCATGATATTGAGGCGAGCATGTGGCAAGTCAAGGTGGTCTGTCTTATAAAGGACCCTTTTCTTATGGAGAAAATAGTTATCAAGTTATGACACTCTAAAACTGCCTCCAAGTCCTCTGCATGATTTATGCATTAGACCCTCTACTTTGGGGTGGAGAGGGGGAAGAGACATATGTGGCATGGTAAAATGTGGGAACAGCTGCTTTTGTAGTTGCCTCCTTTAAAAACTGTAGAGCTGGCTACAAAAATACCATTAAAAATTGTTTCTGCTCTGATAACCAGTTGTGTAGGAGCTAGTTGTGCTGCTGATGCTAGCAAGCAAAAGACTTGGAAGTGCATAGAAACAAAGGAGATACCCATGTTTGTGTAGACAGACTAGTAATTTTTAAGTCTGTCTTCTCAAGCTTCCATATAGTAAACTTTAAATTTTTATGCTCAGTTTGCAGAGCATAAGATCATTTTTAATAGCAACAAGTGCTACAGAGATTTTTTGTGTACATTTTTAGCCTTTTGTGGCTCTTTTTGGCTAAACCTTTGGAGAGGCTTCCTTAACTCCAACATAGGTAGCCTACACTCTTTCTGAAGTATGAATAAACAGAAGTGTCAAGACTGTTCCCCACTCTGGCACTTTGAGTGCAGCAGGTGGAGGCCTGCAAGAGACCTTAAAATACTCTGCCACTAAAGGCTTCTGCTTAAAAAACTTCTCAAGGTCATAGACTCCCTGATCTTGGGGGATACACTGCCACCACCCAAATGCAAACTCCCCCCTTAAACCTGGGAAGATGCACTTGGGAATTTCTTCCTATAAGAGGTTACCCCAAGTCTTTAACACTGACTCTGAAGAAAACTAGAAAACTGTAATTTCTTAATAGCTGGCCTTTCATCTCAGACACATGCACATAGAACCTCTTGCTTTCTAGGATATAAGAATTGAAGCATAGTTTTAAAAAAGGTGATTTTATTAACAGAAGAAAGAAGACATGCTTGGTAAAGCATACTTTGTTGCTAGGTGTTACAGAGTAACTGAAAAAGCAGATGAAAAGCGCTAAGAATTGCTTCCCTAGAATTCAGCAAGGAAGAGTTCACAAACTAGGAAATAACCTGATCACGTCTAACTAAACATTCCTTGTTCACTTACATCTCCTTTGTTCCAAGGTTCAGTCCTTCTAGACATAGATATTGCTGAAAATTTCATGCTTTATTCCTGACTCAGGCCATTTTCCCCCTAGCTCCTGCTCTGAACTTGTACAAAGGACTGAAGCAGGTAGAACCTGTTTCAATTAAAATATCTTACTCTTTTCCCATTGACCTTCCTGGCTCCCTGCCAACTCTTCCTGCATACCCACTGCCTCTGGGTTTAATTCTTTACAGGCAATTTAAGTTAACTGATTGGCTAGGATGTCTAGAAAAGGTTAGTTGCCTCCCATCCATCACAAAAGGCACCTGGTTTCGAATACTAATTGATGATTATCAGGTCACAAACAAAAATTTCACTGTAAAACTTTAGCCATACTGTCAAGTCCTTTTTAATGCTTCTTTTTAAATGAGTGCATGTGGTTTTGGTGCAGCTGAATTGATGACCTTGTCTGTTTTTCATATTAAATTATTCTGAATCCTAATTCAAGACAGAAATTTTATTCCTGTAAGAAATGTGTTGATCTCAGACCGTTCCTCTACAGAGGATGGTTTACATAACACCAAAACCACAGCATGGTTTAGGTTTGCTAATTAAGAACATAAGAATGGCCATACCAGGTCAGACCAAAGGTCCATCTAGCCCAGTATCCTGTCTGCTGACAGTGGTCAATACCAGATGCCCCAGAGGGTGGGATCACAACAGGTAATCCTTACATGATCCTTCCCCTGTCACCTGCTTCCAGAAAAACAGAGGCTAGGGATACCATTCAAACCAATCCTGGCTAATAGCCATTCATGGACCTAACTTCCATGAATCTATCTAGCTTTTTTTTTTTTTTTTTTTTTGTATCCTGTTAAAGTTCTAGCCTTCACTGCATTCTCTGGCAAGGAGTACCACAGGTTGACTGTGAATTCTAATTCAAAATTTCAGTTGAAATTTGGATTGGGCTCAATAGTATTTCCTCTCTAATATACTGTAAATACATCAAAATCCAAACTTCTGCTCCCTCCTTATCCTCACCACAACACTTTGATTGACATACTTATTTTAAAAACAATGTTAAATCCTTATTCTGGTACCTTTCCCTTTTGCCAAGTTCCTGTTCACCTATGTTTTTGGGGTGTCTGAAAAGTATTATTGGTCTCCAAAACAGAACTGGTTTCCCCATTTGAAACTTCCCTCTGTGATATTTCATGTCCAGCTAAAAACATTAGTGTATGAACGTGTATAATATTTTTTTAATCATATGGCATCTAAATTTTGTTACATTTTTATAGTTCACAACCACAGATTGTAATAGTGTACTTGGTTTAATGTAGCGCACTGGGGCAAGAATGTTCACACATTCTTTCCTTCTACCTTTGTGGTGTTACTCATAAACCATTGAGGCAAGTTAAGCTGTAATATATGATTGCAATGTGTTCTGACATCTGAAGTTGTACTTGTGAACTAAACACAAAGAACAGTTCATGACAATGAATAGACCCTTAAAATGTCATCTCCTGACCGTATTTTGGTCCCTTTTAAGAAGAGAAATGTACTCTTCCCAACTTTAATCCTACTTGAATTCCAAGAATTTAATCTTGGCAAAAGGAATACGGTAACTTTTCTTACTAGGCATTGTACAGCTTCCTTGATTTTGTTCCTAAAAGGTTGTTTTTCTGCTGATATAGCAGTTAGGTAGAAACTAGTTTATTTTCTTTAATTTCTTTCACTAAAAGCAACTTGAAACATGCTGCTTAAGAGGCTTTATTATACTGCAGTATATTAAAGCATCTTTACATTTCTTTTATTTATGTAATTATCTCTGGTTTATTTTATTTGTAACTTGGGTAATAGTGTCATGTTCTCCTTTTGTTTTGGGGGAAGATCTTCTGGATTTTTTTCTTTAGTAGCTACATTTTCCCTGTTTTTTTAATTTTAACTACAGAAGAACATGAAGAATCTATGAAGCTTGCTTCACTTAAAAACTGTATTCATCACAGATCCCTTTGCTGTCTTTTACTATCATAGGTGTGAGTTCCTCTGCTTGTTAAATAACTGTGCCAGTTTAACACTGCAAGGACATAGTCATTATAGTTCCTAGTCTGTTGAACCTTTCTAATCTGGCACTGTCTGGTTTGGCAACATCCTTGGTCCGGCATGATTTTAGTTAGCCAGATGTCCACTTATCATGGGTGTGGTCAAGTTTCCTCTAGTCCCATAAAATATGTTTACAGCCACAAGTCCTGGCTCTCAGTGTTCTGTGCTGTTGTTTACTTCTACTGTATCCCCAAATATCTTCTAAGGGCCCAGTAAGTAGTGGAAGAGTTGGCAATGCTGCTAGACAATACTGACCTCCAGTGGTTTGGCAAATTTTCTGGTTTGGTGCCAGTCAGGTCCCATGGGTGCCAGAATCAAAAGGTTCAACCTGTAACTTGCTTTTCCTAAAATTGTATGTATGATTTAGCCAAAGTGGTGAAGGCATGTGGTCATTCATATACCTTATAAGCAGAAATGTATCTAATACCTTGCTGTTTAAAACTACGCTGTTTTCTTTGCCTAGCTGCTTGGAGGACAATGTACCAATGCCATTGTTCCTAATTTTTTAAAAAAGGAATGGGGAGAGGCATGAGTGTTACTTTTATTCTAACTTTCTATGAGAGCTTTTTAACCATGACGTTAATATGAGATGTGGTTGATTTCCTTTTAGTTCTGGAGGGCTAGTACTAAGCAAGAAGTAGATAGCACATCTTACATTTAAGAATGATTTTATTGTCATGATTATTAGATAAATAAGGAATCAGCGTTATAGAAATTCTTTTTCTAAGAATGGAAATGCTCATGCTTGTTTTGAAGTAGAATATGTTAATATTTGTTGGCACATCAGATGCTGAGCAATCTATAAAAGTGGCATTAACAGGGACTTTGGCTTTAGAGGGGGCACTGTTCCTGAAATTTGAAATACGCTCCCTGAATTCACAGCTGACCTGCATTATAATTTAAAGCGCCTTAAGTTCTCTGCCCCACTTCCCATACCATATTTTTGCATCCTCAGATGTATATCTTCACATATTTGGCTTCTCCCTTAAGACCAATATAAAATAGTGCTATTCTTTCTTGGAGTTGAGTGCATGATCTGCTCTTTCAGAACGTTAGCTGAGTCTAGAAAACTTGTCAAGATCAATGAGAGAGCAGAATTGTCAGTCTCAGGATGAAATGGAGGGGAAAGGCATCCTATCAGATGCTTGGAAATTAAAAGGTATAAAAAGATAAAGGAACAGTTTTAATACTAGTTGTGTACTTTTGTGGTACAGGCCCTGGTCCCAATTCCATTAAAGTTAAAACCTTTTCTTGTCTTCAATGGGAGCAAGGTCAGGTTCAAGCAGCACATTTTTTACTTTATATCCCATTGCATTTTGCAAACCTGGGAGCAAAATGATTAGTCCCATTTGTAGAGGGGGTGAAATATAGCACAGAAACATTATGGCTATGTCCACACTACGCGGTTTTTGCACAAAAACAGTTGTTTTTGTGCAAAAACCTGTGGAGCATCCACACCTCAAATGAGCGCTTGCGCAATTAAATGGGCAGTTAAACGGCAGAACAGAGGGCTCTTTCTGCCGTAGGTAAACCTCCTTTTCTGAGGCATAACTGCTTTTAGCCTACAGTTATTGCACAAGAAGGCACGTGTGGATGCTCCTGAGGGGTTTCTTGCACAAGAAACCCCTATGGGGAAAAAGCACGGGTGCTCTGCTGGCCATTCTGTGAATGGCACTCAGAGCTTTCTTCTGCAAGAGCGTCCATACAGTGTGGACGCTCTCTTGCGCAAAAGCACATTGCTTTTGCAATGTGTTTTGAGGTGTGGACGTGCTCTTGCGCAAGATGTTTTTGTGCAAAAACGCTTGCGCAAAAGGCTTCTTGTGCCAGAAGCATGTAGTGTAGATGTAGCTTATTACTTCTTGGAAGGTCATGGAATATGCAAATGATAGAGCTGGAAAGAGAAACTGCGTATTGAAATTCCTATTAATCTACTCAGTCCCCAACCTTTTTTGTACTGCGGACTGGCAAACCCATTCACAAACTTTTGGCAGACTAGTAACATTTTATTTACGTATTTATTATGCAAATACAATGTTACCTGTCTGCATAGCCCCACCCCAGCCCCTTGTGCTGCAGTGTCTCACACTCTTTGGCCTCCACCCCACGCATCGTGCCCTTTGACCATTTAACCTCTGACCCCTACGGCCCATGCCAACACCCTCTAGCCCCATGACTCCACCACACCAAACACCCCTTTAACTACACCCCACCACTCTCCAGAGTGAGGCTGTCCCCTCCAGGGAGCGTGGCCGGTACTGCTATGTGGGTAGAGGGAGCAGCCATTGGTGGTGTGCTCCCCCAGTGAATCTCACACCCCTATAGGTAGAGGCACGGGGGAGTGTAGAGCCCCAGCTCGGCTGCCATCTTACCTGGGGGAAGAGGGAAGGAGGTGCCTCCTTGTCCGTCTTCTCCTGCCACTGCTTCAGTGCTGCCACTGAGCAAAATTAGCCACATGGGTGGGGGAGCTGCCATTGATGGCGTGTACGCTTCCTTCCTCCATTGCACCCCCTTCCTCCCCAAGCATGTCTCATGCCTCCAAATGGGTATGGAACCCTGGCCAGCATGCCATCTTACCTGGGTGGGAAGAGGGAGGAGGAAAGGAGGTGCTTCCTTCTCTGCCTCCTCCTGCTGCTGCCACCACCTCAGTCCCAGTTCTGCCGGTGGGCAAAATCAGCTACTACGGCTGCTGGAGCTGAGCTGCTGCAAACAGCTGGCTTTACCTCTGGCAGCTGCCGTGGACTGGCACTGGTCTGCAGACCAGTGATTGAGAACCGTTGTCTTACACTGCCGTTGACCTTGTGTCAGAAATCCATTTTACCAAGTTCATGATTCACTCTTTCCGTTTCCATTTGTTTTCAGAACTTGTTTTAATAATTTTAATAATTTGATTTATCCACTGTAGTTAATGACAGGCATACAACCTGATTTAATTATCTTGTTGCTTAAGGGCAAGAACTAACTATGACCTAGGCTCATTTATCTTTGAACACTTTAAGTCTCTATTAATTATTCTTGTAGATGGAGGATACAGACTGTTTTCTTGGTCATGATGTAGTCTTCACGTGGAATTATTTTGTATTAATTTATAGAGAGTAAATGGACCACAGGTATTAACATAATCCAATCACTGTCCAACTTTAAACAACATTAAATAAGGTTTGAGGTTTGGTATGCAGAGACCACAGATTATTAAACATGCAGAATAGAAGGGAAAATAGTTACAGTATTGAAAATGTAAAGTAGTAAGGCTTTTATTTTAACAAGATTTTTTTGTTGCATTTCTCTTGAGCTGGACAATGTTTTAGAAGGGACTCCACCTCCCCCCTCCCCCACAATGTTTAAGTCTTCTTAGATAATATTAAAGATGGTAATAACTGACCATTTAGGTAAAAGAGAATAAGGTAGTTGACATGAGCTGGAGCTATTGTTGCAGCTGTTGTTTTTGTTACAGTCCAAAATCATTTCATCTGAAGTGGTGTTCAGGATGCAGCTCCAGTGTCATCTGGATCCTGGCCTGGTTTGGTCAGGACATCTCTTAGGCACAGAATGATGAAAGCCTGGGTCCCAGAAAATTATTGAGGTGACATCCATGATGATGAAGTATGCTCTAGAAGCTTCCATCATTTCCTTGAAAAGTCTTTCTTTAAGGATCCAAAAAGGGAGTGATGGATGGAATAGCCCATCCCCTCATTATTTTGTCCGTCAGCTAGGTCTAATGTTCATCACACCAGTTTTCTGGCTCTACATATTCTTCTGGTTTTACCAACCATGATTTCAACATAGTCCCTGAATTATGATCTTTTTTTTGTTTGGACTGATTTAGTTTTTAACATCTTACGAACTTTCATACCCTTTTATCATTGAGTTACAATTAGGGTAAAATTTGTAGTCTCAGTTGTCACAGCAGGTATTTAGTAGGCTTGTTCAGTGTACCATTATCTTCCCCACACCATGTTTAAAGTCTTTGTTACATAACATACTGTTCTGTGACTAAGCAGCTTGATTGCTGACTATAGTAATAAACTTGCCTTATACTTCCAGGCATGGTCTAATTTATGTCACTAAAACACTGAAATAAATCCGTTTCAATATGAAACAGATACTTCTGGTGAGTTGGGTGTAATTCAGGTGACTATGCCTGTCAAGGACAGGAAGTCTAAAGGCTTTGTTTTAAAGTTACAGGGGACTGGGGGAAACAAGGATTGCTTTATCAATTAAAACGTATTATATTATAATGTATTAAGCTAACTTGGGAGTTGGATGTGAGTTTCATAGGAGGGTTACTATTGTGTTTATTGAATTAATGAGAAGAGATAATGAGTTGAGCATTTTACATAAGCATGCCCATGACATTTACGTTTGGGTCTAAGAAGCTCCATTTAAAAGGCATTTTTTGGAAATGGTTTATGATTTGTTGGAAGTGGGAAGGATTGATATGAATATTTGGTCTATTTCTCCTTATGCAGGTTTCTCATAACTTAGCAAACAGGAAAATAAATAACAAGATCATTAAAAATACTTGTGTAGTGCAGGGGAAGAGCTGGGGTTCATAGTACATGTACGTAACAAAAACATAGGGAAGGTCAGGAGAGTGGTTACTGAAACCAAATTTAGGCTGTTAGGTAAGAAATTGAATTCCAGAGCTTCCATGGTATTGTTCTTTGAAATGCTTCCAGTACTATGCACTGGGTCAGTTAGAACTGCAGGGTCTTGTGTGGATGAGGCAATGGTGTAGGGAGAATGGGGCATGGATTTATTAGTAGCTGGGGAAATTTTTGGGAAAGTGAGAGCCTGTACAACAGGGTGTAGTAAGTTGAGGGTCAGTAACATGGAGTCAGCAGGCCTAAATAAAGGCCTGTAACATGAAAACAGCAACAGGCCTGGAATCTAGTGAGCAAGACTTTGGTTCAGTAACACAGGAGCCAAGAAAGAGGCCCTATTGATAATTGTGTGATTGTGTAAGTTAGGTTGAGCATGGAAGGACATAGGGAGGCACCGGGTATGGATTGTAAGCCAAAGGGGAATACTAGAACATCTTAATAAGAAATGTCTTGGTACCAAAGACTCCCCAGAAACTAATGTACATACCGATCTAGGTTCGGGACTGGGTTGAAGGATAAGTAAGCCCCTCATTCGTAAGGTAAGGGGTGGTAACTAGGCAACAGAGGGTGGCAATCTGGTACGTAAAGAAGTGATGTAAGTTGTTTGTACATGTCTATAAAAGGGCACCGCAAACGGTGAGCGCCGACTGACCGGGGGATGAAGGGGGAATGCACTGGGTACCTGGAATGGCAGGTGTCATTGCTGAGACTTACAGAATGCACAGTGGCTTAGAGTACTAACTGCTGTTAATATCTGTCATTTGGCAATAGGCCTGCTGTGTGTTGGTACATTGTCAATGCTTGAGGAATGCACAGTGGCTTGGCGTTGAGACTTTCTGCTGACAACTGTTAATGCATAGCATTTGGCAATAAACCTGCTTGATTGGTTTCATCCTTGCCTGAATCTGTTGTTTCCAGAGGTTCTCAGAGATCCACTGTGTTGACCCAAGTGCGTGGGGTCTAACACTTTAGATAAAGGGAGCGCACGCACGCAGCTGAAGTTTATCATGATGGATGGAGTAGAGGACCTGTCAGGAATGAACTGGGCCAACCCTGAAACACTGAGTGATGACACAGGGTTGTCAGACTCCCAGCCCATGGGCTATCCTCATCTGGAGCAGTTCCGCAAGCCACCCTGGGAGCCTTGGCAGTTCATTCCTGTTCCCCAAGCCTCACCCCTTCTGGCCATTGCCATGCCCTCTCCCTCCCATGGCACACCCTATACCCTAGAGATGCAGCTTTGGAGATCACTGTAAGGCATAGGGGGGAGGAACTTGTGAAGAGCAGCAGCAGTGGCCGGGCTTCCATTTTCCCCCCAGTGGCAGGAGCTGTGGGGAAGCAGAGCACTTGTGCAAAGAGGCATTGTGCCTGTGGAGCCCTATAGCCGGGGCCAGAAGTGCAGCACCATAAGAGTACACCGAGCTCTGTGGCAGCCAAACTGCAATCCCAGCATGTTGGGGTACAGCCACAGAAGACCTTTTGGGTTTGTTCTCAGTGTGCTGATTATGCAACTGATATCCGTCGTCTTACTCTCTGGAGACCCCTACCACTCTGTCCTGCTGGGCCAGATTTTCTGGTCTTCCCCAGATAAGGTACAAATTTGGAGTTACTGTCCCCCTGAAGAGCAATGCAGATGCTGAACCACTTCACCTCTGAGAGAATGAAGTTCTAGGGCACAGTACCCAAGAAACCAGCCCCCAATAGGGATCAACCCCCTCCCAAATCAATCTTTCTCTGAGTAAAAGTTTTACACAAAGAAAGCTCATGAGGATGTTTGTCCTCTTTATCAATGAAAGAGAGATGTGCAGGCTGGTCTTACCCCTGGGTAACAATTATTTACACTGGGCCTGATAGTAAACAAAGTGTTTTTATTAAGTACAAACAGTAGGATTTAAGTGGTTGCAAGTGAAAACAGGCAGATCAAAGTAAGTTACTAAATTAAAAAGAAAAGAAAATGCATAGCTAGTTCTAATTCACTAAAAATCTTATTGCAAGCAGATTCTTACCCTAAAGAGCTGTTTTTGTCCTAGGCATAATCTTCAAGTCAAAGATTGTCTTTTATTCTGACCTGGATCCTCAGCCCTTTGTATCCTTTCAGGATTTTCCAAGCTAGCCGAAGACAAAGGGCTGATAACTTTACCATTGCTTAAATAGTCTTCTCCCAGGGCAGGAATCTTTTGTTCTACATTTCTCCCTTCCATGGCAAGCTACCTGGGTAAAAAATGGAATCCCAGTACCAGGTAATATGGTCACATATATTTGAACCAAAAAGTCTAATCACCTTTGAACTTATAAGACTGTTTATAAGTTGTTAAGTAGATCACCCATCCATTAAGGCTTCCCAAGCACCAGTAATGGCTTACACTGGCACATTTAAAATTATAATCAATCTCATATTTCATATTTCTAACTTTGCATAAAAAAATGATACATGCACCCAAATAGGATATAAAGATCCAGCAGATTGTAACATTAAACTTGATAGGTTACATGAGGCATTTTGTCCAATGTATCTCCAAGATATAAATATTTATAGTCATAAACCCATTTTCATAAAGCATAGAGGAAGGTCGATTCTGCGACCACCATGCCTCTTTCCTGGTCAACACCTTTGTACCTGCTCTTCCCGCTCCCCACCGAGCTTGAACACCACAAATCATTTGTAGAGCTCGAGCTCCAGAAGCTCTGGGAGGGAGAGGAGTTCCTCAGAATAGAGCCCTGGCTTTTTCTTGTGAGTGCTCCATTCTGAGAGCACCCATAGATGTTGCTGGATGAGGGAAGTCCAGCTTATAGAAGTCCAGCCTCTACTTTGTAGTTAATTGCTAGGCAGGTAATTCTGCATGATTTTTTAAGAAGGTCTCTTGGGGTCAAACCCACAGATACCAGCTTTTCCTGAGGGTACTCAATCCCTGCTCAGCCCCAGGCCCTGCTTGCCCTACACCCCGTCTCATGAGCTCCCATCCTAGCTTGCAGCCTCTTGCCCAGTTTTGCAATCTTCCCTTAGTGCACCCAGTTCCCACTCCTTCTCCTCTCCTGGTCTCCCTGAAAGTGCTGGGAGGACAGGGAATGAGTTGATTAGTGGGGCTGCCATGAGGCTCTAGGGGGAAGGGAGGACGAACTGAGCTGCAGATGGGTGCTAAGCATCCAGTAATATTTTTCCATGGATGCTCCAACCCAGAGAAGCCATTGAGTAAGCACCTATGGTCAAATCAGTGGTTGAATGGTTAGTTGTTAAAGTCTGGAAGGTTTTTTTTCAGGAACTCTTGCATCTGTGACATTAATAAATAGAAAGATTCCTTTCTTTGCAGACAGTGTTGATGGCTCACATACTTGATTTCCCCCCCCCTTAAAGTCCTAGCTCCTTAAGCCTAGAAATCTCAGGTTTCTTTTATTTATTTTTTTAAAGTACATTTTAAGCCCTTTGTGGTTGTTGGCAAAACCTTGAAAATGTGATTCAAGTAGACCAATAAAATGAATCCCTAATTTATTCCCTTTTAAAAATCTCATGATTTTTAAGGCATGATTCAGGATTTTTGAAAAATTAAGGTGGCAATACTTAACATGTTCAGATTCCGTAAGGTTTGAGAGGATGGCCTAACAGAAGAGCAAGTACATTATTCATTTTATGATTTAAAGGCAGTGTTTTAAATATTGATTGGCTGTGGCTATTGAATAAATGGTTTTTCAAAGTTATCTACAGCACAAATACTCTTTATGGGTATGTCGACACTACCACCCTAGTTTGAACTAGGGTGATGATGTAGGCAACCGGAGTTGCAAATGAAGCCCGGGATTTGAATTTCCCGGGCTTCATTTGCATATTGCCGGGCTTCATTTGCATATTAGGCTTCCGAGGAGTAACGGTAGTGTGGAATAGGAAGCCTAATCCGAACTACCTAGTCCATGCCGCGTGTAGCCGCGGGGCACGGAGTCCGCACTAGCGGACATTTAAAAATGGCGGCGCCCGGCAATATGCAAATGAAGCCCGGGAAATTCAAATCCCGGGCTTCATTTGCAACTCCGGTTGCCTACATTACCACCCTAATTCGAACTAGGGTGGTAGTGTAGACATACCCTAACTGATTTGTTTAATGCTCAATGAGGATTTCTTTCTTTCTTTTTGTCAGTATTACTTGGTTTCTGGTGCTTTTTCAAAGTGACCAATTTTCACATGAATCACCATTATTATACACTTTTCTCAGTTTAAGAGAATCTGAGGAGTTGCTATTGATGATGTAGCATGGGTTTTGTACCCTATGCTCTGTTTCCCCATAGGTGAGTGAGAATCAGGTTGGAGAGATGCAGTCAAGTTTCTAGTCTCTGTAGATTTTCGTACTGTAATACAGGCAGTCCCCGAGTTACGCGGATTCGACTTATGTCGGATCCGCAGATACGAACAGGGATTTTCTCACCCCGGAGGACTGGAGCGGCGGGACGCCTGGTCCCGCCGCCCGCCTCCTCCGGGGCGAGAAAAGCTGCTCCCCATCTCCCTGGTCTGCTGCGGGAGCCAGCAGACCAGGGAGACGGGGAGCAAAGCGGCGCAGGACCTGGGGCCGGACCCGCGGCGCTTCCAGCTGATCTGGAAGCGCCGCGGGTCCGGCCCCGGGTCCTGCGCCGCTTTGCTCAGCGTCTCTCTGGTCTACAGACCAGGGAGACGCTGAGCAAAGCGGCGCAGGACCCGGGCCGGACTGCAGCACTTCCAGCTGATCTGGAAGCGCCGCGGGTCCGGCCCCGGATCCTGCGCCGCTTTGCTCCGCGTCTCTCTGGTCTGCTGGGGGGGATGCAGCTAGTGCCCCCCTCAGCAGACCAGGGAGATGTGGAGCAAAGCCCGGGGCCTGTGGTAGAGCAGGTGGGGCGCTGCCGGTTGGTCCCGCAGTTCCGCTCCTTGGCGCTACTGGACCAACCCGGCAGCACCCCAGCTACTCTGCCCCAGGAGTCCTGATTCAGCCGCTGCTGATCAGTTTCAGCAGTGGCTGAATCAGGACGCCTGGGGCAGAGCAGCTGGGGTGCTGCTGGGTTGGTCCAGTAGTGCCGAGGAGCGGCCGCGCTACTGGACCAACCCAGCAGCACCCGAGCTGCTCTGCCCCAGGCGTCCCCAAGTTAGCCGCTGCTGAAACTGACCGGCGGCTGACTACAGGAAGCCCGAGGCAGAGTTGCTCTGCCCCGGGCTTCCTGGAATCAGCTGCTGATCAGTTTCAGCAGCAGCTGACTTGGGGACCCTGGGGTTCTTAAGTTGAATCTGTATGTAAGTCAGAACTGGTGTCCAGATTCAGCGGCTGAATCTGGATGCCAGTTTCGACTTACATACAGATTCAACTTAAGAACAAACCTACAGTCCCTATCTTGTACGTAACCCGGGGACTGCCTGTACTGTAAAATACTCTCTCTCCTATGTGATCCATTTTTTGTAATCCTGAATAGGTACCTATTCAGGATTACAAAAAATGGATCACATAAATTGCAAATAAAACAATTGCAAATAAAAAAACAAATGTTTTCATAATCTCAGCCGTTTTTTCCCTTGGGAAAGCTGCTTGGCAGTGTCATTTGGGATTGTACATTATTTCCTTGTAGAATAGGAATTGTTGACCCAGAATCTGGAAAGATGCCTTTAAATAAGAGGGAGATCATATTTGCAAATGTCAGAAGGACAATATTATGGGGATATAGTAGCAGCAAGGTGTCTCTTGGCTCTTATCTTGATTTCAAGCTAGACTTGTTTTCTGATGTATTTTCTACATAGTCATTCAATAGTATTTGTCTGGCAATTTTTTCTCTTTATCAGAATGTGATCTTTTCTTATTGACATGACATATATATCACAGACTCCCTGGTACATAACGTTTTTATCCTTCAATCTGAACATGAAGAATACTTTTTGAGGTTCCTGATGGAAATGTATACAGCCTATGCTTTATTCACTCTGACTTGAAGATGAATGTGGATGGCCTTGAGCAACTGAGCAGAGTGGATTCCTTTTGCTTGTGAACAACAATATGATTCTTAACAGGTCTAGTAAAGATTTTTCTTTTTTTCTAAAGTAATATTTGAAGTGTAAATCGAAAGCAAGCCTTGACAGCTACATATAATAGCTCCATTCTGTGAAGTATATTTTTATCATTTGCAAAAATTATATTTCACTTTCCTTTTGTTTTATACAAGTAACAAACTCATTATAAATCCCCTACTGAGACAAAGATTCAAAAAGGGGGTGCTTACTTTTTGAAACCACAGCTAGAAGGGAAAAGTTGGTAATTAAAATCCGTAGAATCAGTGAGCTGATGTAGGGATTGGGAAGAGGGGAGGAAGGGGGAATGCATGCTCCATAACAAAAGAAACAGCATAGATAAAGAGCAAAATTTGTGAAGGCCAAAAAGATTAAAGCAAAAGGAACCTAGCCCAGGTGAAGAAGATTATTAATTCTATATTGTGTTCTAGTGTTGAAATACCTCAGTTGGAATAAACTTTGGTAGAAAAAAAGTTTAAAAAGCCAAGAAATTATTGAGAACACATTCATTAAATAATTGATTTTACTGTATATTTTAAAGTACATTAGAGGATTTGTTATTACTATGAAAGATCCATACACCACAGAAGAGGCACATGGGAATGTGCAAGAGTAAGAAATTCTCCAATTAAATTAAATTAAATTAAATTAAATTAAATTAAATTAAATATATATTTATATCTTCTACAATATAGGTCAGTGCTCCTGGTTGCAGAAATTTGTGAATATCTTTTCCAGTGATGAAGAATGGGGACATGTATTTGTTTCTAATTGCATCTTACCTTAACAAAGGCTGCTACAGTAGTTTAGGGGAGGGATAGCTCAGTGGTTTGAGCATTGGCCTGCTAAAACCAGGGTTGTGAGTTCAATCCTTGAGGAGGCCATTTGGGGCAAAAATTTGTCAGGGATGGTACTTGGTCCTGCTGTGAAGGCAGGGGACTGGACTCAATGACCTTTCCCTTCCAGTTCTAGGAGATAGGCAATCTCCATTAATTTAGTTCTTGGAGAGATGTCCCTGTGGGGACACAGTAGGTGTCAGTGTACCCCTGTGCTGTTGATCAGAGGTTTTTAGAGCAGTGTCTTCATGGGCCCTGCAGGTGTGGTGCCTGGCTTGTACATGCCACTGTTTTGACACCGCACACGCGTGCCCCCCCTCAGTTCATTCTCTACCATCCCTACCTTGAAACAGAGCTTCATAGTATTCCTCAGATCGAAAAACTTGTTCTTTGTTACCTACCTTAGTTAGCTAGTTACCTATTTGTTAGATAAGTTTCTGGTTTTCTCCTGGTTCTCTTGAAACAATTTTTTTCTTAATTTGTTTTTCCCTCTTAGTTAGAGCCTATGCCTGGTTCACCAAAGTTTAAATGCTTCACGACCTGTAAGGATGCTATTCCCTTTTCAGACAGGCATTCCCAATGTGTCCGCTGCTTGGGTGAAGCCCATGTTTCCCAAAAATGCATCTACTGCAGCAAGTTGAAAGCTAGGGAATGGAAAGACAGGGACCTAAAACTTGAACTCATTCTTATGGAAAAGTCCCTTTGAACTGCCTCGGTCCTGGGTCCCAAACCCTCTATCACCCAATCTACTCCTCAATCTTCAATCCACAAGAAGACTTGAAAAAGAAGTGCATGGCTTCTTCATCTCATATGGCTCTCCTGACAGACTCTCTCACCGACTCCTCCAGTGACGACTGTGTCACCTGCACCATGTCTAAGGACTTATGATGTGCCAGGTGGTTCTGGCACCTCCTTTACCTCCAAAAACTACTAGTGCACACCACTCTTGTGCCGAGGCAATAGTCTTTAAGTTGCTTGTCTTGATATAGTTGAACACCAGCTATAATGCTCCTGACCGCGGTATCCTCTGTCATTACAGCACTGCCAAATGACTGCACCAGCACATTACTGGTCCTGCTAGCTTCACTGGCACTGGTCAAAACTTCTGTGCTGCCATCAACTCCAGCACTGCAGACCGCAGCACTATCCACGCTGGCATCACAGTTTGCATATCACAGAGATCTCCTTGTATTGCCAACACTTAACTCACCGCCCCTTTGTACTGATGTCGGCACCATGTCATGTTCTCCAATCCCCTTTTCTGGTGAAGATGCGGGAGAGATGGAGGCAGTTGATTCACTTCCTCATTCCTCTCTTACCATGCATTGACTCCTTCATCTCCATCATAGTCAAAGTCATCTTGTGCCAGGGACATCCCTCTGTGGTATGGTCTTCTACCCCATCACTCTCTCTACCACTCTCCAACTACAGAGGGGCAGGAGGAACCTGCTCCACCACAAATATAGCCACTGGCCCTAGACATCTCTCCAGATGACATAAATTCATCGCCCTCACCAGATGCAGCCATTATGCTATCCTCTCACACATGTCGGTGGGTGATTTCACCCAGTTTCAGGACCTCTTCAAGAGGGTAGCTGCAGAGCTCAACATCACTCTTGATTAAGTTACAAAAAATCAACTGAGCTTACTGATATTCTGCAATCTGCATCATTGTCTAAGATAGTCCTGCCTATTAACTCTGCTGTGATGGACCCTACCAAAACCATGGGGCATACCTCAGCAATCATAACGTCCACCTGCAAACAAGTGGATAGGAAACATTATATTCATCATAAAGATTTGGATTTCCTTTTCACACACCTGGCTCCAAATTCCCTGATTGTCGAAGCCACTCACCAAAAGAACAAACAGCATTACCTTTCTATCCATTCTGACCAAAATAGCAAAAAGTTGGATCTTTTTGGTAGTAAAGTTTGTGCTGGTTTGGACCCTCTTACATGAGTTGACTCTTCACCTTTGCAGTCTTACAGATTTAGTTCTAAACCCACTGGATTATTTTATAAGGTATTATTAAAAACATTAGAGAAAGTAAAACTCTCTCAAATGACAATTTATAAGTGAACAGACTGTCTCAAAGCCCGGGATTTCTGCCAACCTTATCAAGGAAGGTTGCATAAGTTCAAAAGTGATGGATTCATATTTTTCTTAATTACATATTTTTCATATGTGCAGCTTTTCTTGTGTGTGAGGGAGTTGTTTTTTTATGTTTCTTGTATATGTTCTTCTCATACTGAAGGATAAGCTTGATAAAGCTGTATGCCCAGTGTTTCCCAAATGGTGTTCCATGGAACCTTGGGGTTCCGCAAAGTGAAAATAAGGTTTCTGCGAGGAAATTCCACTACAATAGCATTTTATGATTTAAAAAATATTAATAATTAATATTTAAGCATTTATGAATTTTATTGAAAACAATTTTCATTTGTTTTAATCTCATGACCTTGTTTAGCTTTTGTTTATTATTATCCTTACTTATTTGTGGTCTACTTTTTCAGCTCCATATATAAGACTGTTATTAGGGGTTCTGCAAAATTCTTTCGAATTTAAAAGGGTTCCGTGGCCAAATAAAATTGGGAAATAGTGCTGTATGCGAAGCCACAATACATTGCATATGTATAAAACAGTGATGTGAACAGGTAACTATTTGTTCCCAGCCTGTTAGCCTGTATGGGCTGTGAGCAGGCCACCACACCCTCTAGATCAGTGTTTCTTAAACTGTGTTCCGCGGCACCAGTCGGAGGTGTGCCACAGAGAACAAGAGAATTCAAAATGGCTGCCCTTAAAGGGGCAGGCGACCTTTCTCCCTGACCCTTTTTTCCCTCAATAACTTCCCTCCAACCCTTCTACCCTCCCCCCGATTTTTTTTTTTTTTGAGCAAAAAATCTTTGGTGTTCCTCATTTAAAAAAAAAAAGTTTGGTGTTCCTCGGTCTTAAAGTTTAAGAAACACTGCCCTAGACCCCTTGAGCTGGCAGCCACCTTCACCTTCCCCTCCCTCCGCTCCCCCCCATCCCCGCTTCCACCCTCATCCTCCCTTGAGGCCACTGATTCCAGCCTAGCCATGATGGATGTGTGTGTGTGGGGGGGGGGGAGGCAGGCTGCTTCAGCCCAGTGGGCTGGAACCCCTCCCCTCCCACCTAATCAGGTAACTCGTTAAACCTAATGTTTAACGGGTTAACTAATTAAATGGGATTTTATATCCCTAGTATGAAACACATTGAATACTTTATAGTAATCAAATATAATTCCATTAGGAATGAAAATACATATGCATTGCAGGCCTATTTACTGTTAAAGGATAAGAGTATTTTATTGATCAGTTTTGTAGAAGTTCCTGTTGAATTGTCAAATGAAATTAGCTAATTTTATACTTGAGTAAATGATAGCTAACCATCTATGCTGAGCATGGTAGAATGGAATTGGGTTTGAAAATATATTGAAAACGCAGATGGGTGCCAAAATTAAGATTTGTGTAACTGCTCTCCCTTGTTATTAAATTATGTAGAGGCATCCTTGATAACTATCTTATTCTTAAGATTTATATTGAGAGTTTGTTATATTGAATGAATCCCTCTCTGTATACTTAGGATCTTTTGTAGCATGCATATTTGAAGTAACTGGATACCTCTAAAGTATTTTAAAAATAGAAATAAAAGTTTTTCTCTTCTTCACTGGCTTTTAGGAGTAAACTGCTTGTTTTCATTTGTGTGACAAACGTATTGTGGCAAAGCTGCATTTAAAAATGTACATTTACTTCTGAATGTGGTTCGTTCACTTCCTGGAGTAAATTTCACTTCTGTAGAAACAGCTACTCTGAAATTTCTGCCATTTGGTGTGCAATTTTTGGGGAAGCTTTTTAGGGGCTGGCCCTCATACAGTAGGTCAAATCATACCTCTGTATTCAGATGGTCCTAAATATTAATGGCATAAGAACAAGTTACAAGTTGACCCTCTCAAATCCAGGACTCTGGTCCAGCAACATCTGTTGTCCGGCAAGGCCCCAGGAGCGGGAGCCAGCCGGGAAAACGTGGGGTCTGTGGAGTCTCAGCTGGACCAACAGCATCAGTGAGGCCAGGTGGCATCGGGGAGCCTCCGCCATGACCAGGGAACCCCCTGCATTAATGGAGTCAGGTGGCCAGAGAGCCAGCAGCGGCCAGGCAGCCCCAGCTGGGGAATCTTGGGAATCCCCGGGTGGCAGCGGGTCTGTGATTGCTGGGTAGACCTGACTGGGAAACCCCAGTTGCAGCATGGCCAGGCAGTGTCCAGGGAACACCGGCTGGGGAGCCCTGGTCGTGGGGCCAGGCGGTAGCTAGGGAGTCCTGGTTCCAGCAGGGGAATCGCTGGTGGCCACATGGGCTGGGGAACCAGGGAAATCCCTGGGAGCAGCAGGGCCTGACCTCAGCAGTGGGGCTGGCAGCAGCTTGGTGGCCGTGTGCTAGGGAACCCTAAGGGACCCCTGGAGGTAGCTGGGCTGGCGGCGGCTAGGTGGCCCAGGGTGGGGAACTCCTGGGAACCCCTAGTGTCAGCAGGGCAGGAAGCCCCAGCCTTGAGAGCCCCAGGGAGTGGAGCCAGTAGCAGGGCAGCCAGCAGGAGAGCACTGACCTCCCCTGGTCCGGCAAACTCCCTGGTCCAGGCCGGCTCAGGTCCCGAGAGTGCTGGACCTGTGGGGTCCAACCTGTATCTCATTGGATAGGAAAGGTAGAAAGTGTGGCAAGAGACCAACGTGGCTTAACCAGGAGATTGTCAATTGTCGGAAACTCAAAATAATATATATAATATTATTCCACAAAAAGTGGAAACTCAGTTAAATTATAAAGGATGAAATTAAACAAATAACACATGAATTAAATAGGACAAGGCACAACACAAGATTAAATTGTCTATTGACAGAAATGGGTAATAAGTAGGGATGTGAAAGTGTAATGGGGAGCTTCTTGTCCCTGTCCCCTGCGCTGCTGCTTCAGGGGCAGTAGCAGAGCCAGAGGCAGAAGCTGGTGCGCACGTGTCTGAGGCAGTAGCGCAGGGGGATGATGGTGCAGGAAGGAGCCGGTGCATGTAGAGAGCTGGCTTTAAAAGGTGGTGGGTAGTGCACATTCATCCTTGGTTTGATGCACATAAAATTTATTCTGCACTTGGATAGAAAACATCCTCAACTAGATGGAAAAGATTAGAAGGAACATTGGTAACAAGCCCTGCAGGTTGACAAGGCTTTCTTTGGACAACTGAGAGAAGCTTCCAGATCTTAGGCCCTGGTTTCTCATGGGTGACTTTAATCACCCTGACATCTGTTGGGAGACCAATACAGCAGTACACAGACAATCCAGGAAGTTTTTGGAGAATGTTGGGGATAACTTCTTGGTATAAGTGCTGAAGGAACGGACCACAGGCCATGCGCAGCTTGACCTGCTGTTCACAAACAGGGAGGAATTAGAGGGGAAGTAGAGGTGGGTGACAACCTGGGAAGCAGTGATCATGAGATGGTAGATTTCAGGATCCTGGCCAAAGGAAGAAAAGATAGTAGCAAAATACAAACCCTGGACTTCAGAAGAGCAGACTTTGACTCCCTCAGAAAACTGATGGGCAGGATTCCCCGGGAGGCTTACATGAAGGGGAAAGGAGTCCAGGAGAGCTGGCAGTATTTTAAAGAAGCCTTATTGAAGGCACAGAAAGAAACCATCTCAATGCGCAGCAAGAAAAGCAAATATGCTAGGCAACCAGATTGGCTTTCCGGGGACACCGTTGGTGAGCCTAAACACAAAAAGGACGCTTACAAGAAGTGGAAACTTGGACAGATGACTAGGGAGTAGTATAAATATATTGCTCGAGAATGCAGAGGAATTATCAGGAAGGCGAAAGCACAATTGGAATTGCAGCTAGCAAAGGATGTAAAGGGTAACAAGAAAGGTTTCTAAAGGCAATTTAGCAATACGACGGTGATCAGAGAGGGTGTGGGGCCCTTACTGGATGAGGGAGGTAACCTAGTGACAGATGATGTGGGAAAAGCTGAAGTACTCAATGCTTTCTTTGCCTCTGTCTTCACGGACAAGGTCAGCTCCCAGACAAATGCACTAGGCAATGCAGTATGGGAAAGAGGTGGACAGCCCTTGGTGGGGAAAGAACAAGTTAGGAACTATTTAGAAAAGCTAAACATACACAGATCCATGGTCCCGGAGTTAATGCATCCAAGGGTACTGAGGGAGTTGGCAAGTGTCATTGTGGAGCCTTTGGCCATTATCTTTGAAAGCTCGTGGAGATCGGGAGAGATCCCAGATGACTGGAAAACGGCAAATGTAGTGCCCATCTTTAAAAAAGGAAAGAAGGACAATCCAGGGAACTACAGACCAGTCAGCCTTACCTCAGTCCCTGGAAAAATCATGGAGGGGATCCTCAAGGAATCCATTTTGAAGCACTTGGAAGAGGGGAAAGTGATCAGGAATAGTCAACATGGATTCATGAAGGGCAAGTCATGCCTGACCAATCTGATTAGCTTCTATGATGAGGTAACTGTCTCTATAGATATAGGAGTCAGTGGATGTGATATGCCTTGACTTTAGCAAAGCTTGTGATATGGTCTCCCACAATATTCTTGTCAGCAAGCTAAGGGAATATGGATTGGATAAATGGACTGTAAGATGGTTAGAAAGCTGACTAGACTGTCGGGCAAACGGGTAGTGAACAATGGCGGTCGGTTTCTAGCAGAGTGCCCCAAGGATCTGTTCTTGGACCGGTTTTGTTCAACATCTTTATTAATGACCTGGATGAGGGGATGGATTGCACCCTCAGCAAGTTTGCGGATTACACTAAACTAGGGGGAGAGATAGATACTCTGGAGGGCAGGGATAGGGTCCAGAGTGACCTGGACAGATTAGAGGATTGGGCCAAAAGAAATCTGATGAGGTTCAACAAGGACAAGTGTAGATTCCTGCGCTTGGGATGGAAGAATCCCAAGCATTGTTACAGGCTGTGGACTGAATGGCTAAGTAGCAGGACCTGGGGATTACAGTGGATGAGAAGCTGGATATGAGTCAACAGTGTGGCCTTGTAGCCAAGAAGGCTTATGGCATTTTGGGGTGCATTAGGAGGAGCATTGCCAGCAGATCCAGAGACATGATTATTCCCCTTTATTCGGCTCTAGTGAGGCCACCTTTAGAATAGTGTGTCCAGTTCTGGGCCCCCCATTATAGAAAGGAGGTGTGGACGCATTGGAGAGGGCCCAGCGGAGGGCGACCAAAATGATTAGTGGGCTGGAGCGCATGACCTATGAGGAGAGACTGAAGGATTTGGGTTTGTTTAGTCTGCAGAAGAGAAGAGTGAGGGGGGATTAGATAGCAGCCTTCAATTTCCTGAAGGGAGGTTCCAAAGAGGATGAAGAAAGGCTGTTCACAGTAGTGATGGATGGTAGAACAAGGAGCAATGGCCTCAAGTTAAAGTGGGAGAGATCTAGGTTGGATATTAGGAAAAACTATTTTACTGGGAGGGTGGTGAAGCACTGGAATGGGTTATCTAGAGAGGTGGTGGAATCTCTATCCCTAGAAGTTTTTAAGTCTCGGCTTGTCAAAGCCCTGGCTGGATTGATTTAATTGGGATTGGTCCTGCCTTGGGCAGGGGGATGGACTTGATGGCCTCCTGATGTCTCTTCCAGCTCTATAATTCTATGATATGCCTATGCACATAATTACTGGAGAGATGCTGTACGTAATCACAACTTTCTTTTCTTCTTCTTTTTGTTTTGATTTTTTCTGAATCAGACCAAAGATTCCAAGTCATTAACAGTACAGAGCAGGAAAAATATATTTGTTTTAATCGTTGAGATCTCTAAACTTCCTTGGTACAGATGATGTAGCTTCAGATGAAGTGTGAAATATTTGTAAGATGATGTGGCATGACTATTTGGAAGTGTTGGTTCTCCTTTTTTAGCTCATATTATGTTTTCATGAGAAGAAAGTTCCAAAAGAGTCAAAAACCTATTAGAGTACTGCCAAATTAAGGCAGTTGACTTTGCTAATGATTTTATATTTTCATTGGAATAAGTGGAGCACTGTAGTTTTGAAAAGGCATTTTCTATAACTTTTATCCAACGTTGCTGTCAGCTGTGAATAATAGAAGTTGATATCCTGTATTTGCCAGAATTTTTTAAATATTTTCCCACTGATACTTTGCTGATCAAAGCTCAGCTAATAGCAATATTCTAGTATAGATGTTCTCCCTGGCTACGTCTACACTGGCCCCTTTTCCAGAAGGGGCATGTAAATTTCACGAGTCGTCGTAGGGAAATCCGCGGGGGATTTAAATATCCCCCGCGGCATTTAAATAAAAATGTCCGCCGCTTTTTTCCGGCTTTTAAAAAAGCCGGAAAAGAGCGTCTAGACTGGCCCCGATCCTCCGGAAAAAGTGCCCTTTTCCGGAGGGTCTTATTCCTTATTCAAAGTAGGAATAAGACCCTCCGGAAAAGGGCACTTTTTCCGGAGGATCGGGGCCAGTCTAGACGCTCTTTTCCGGCTTTTTTAAAAGCCGGAAAAAAGCGGCGGACATTTTTATTTAAATGCCGCGGGGGATATTTAAATCCCCCGCGGATTTCCCTACGACAACTCGTGAAATTTACATGCCCCTTCCGGAAAAGGGGCCAGTGTAGACGTAGCCCCTCTGTTTAGTTTTTCTAATACTGCTCATTTATGGGTTAATTTATTACAGATTGAAATGCCACAGAATAAATGGAAGCAAACATATAGGAAATGGTCCATAGCCTATTTAAAATGGGTTGGGAATCTGTCTAATTCTAATGGACTCATGGCCACCTGACTAAAACCACTACAATTAGTACTAATATACATACTTGTCAGTAGACTGAACAGAGAGGTCAAGGATTGAATTAGCATGGAGACTGAACTTTTACCAAATCCCTGGACTGAATACTTGCAGACATCGTTTGACTGTTAAGCCATGCATACAGAAGTCACAGGGTTTGGTTCCAGACTGATAGGCCCCCACGGACGTGTCCCTTAAATTTTATTTGTAGTGAGCAGGCTATAAATGCCAGTGTGCACTACATGTTTGTATTTGGGCAAGCTTACACTTAAGTCTTCTGGCACAGCTATTTTCCCCTCTTTGTTGCTGAAATTGTTTATATACACCAAGAAGAAAATATCTATAGTCGAACACATTAAAACCTCCACGGTGACCAGCTGAACTGAGAATGTTGTACCACTTCAATTAAACTACTAAGTAAATAACATTAAATAAAATACATGTATACCTATGTACATTATTGATGGTTGGAGTACCTATTCACTTTCAAGAACTTGAGTTAAGAACTATACATAGAATCCTAAGACAGCACAATTATATTTATTAGCATATGTCAGTTTTTTAAAAAAAGTTTGAGGATGTAGCAACTACTAAAATATATAATTATGCTTAGTAATAACTATGGCATTATGCAAGCAGTGAGAAGTAGCAACTTACGTTTATGAAAAAATTGAAAGTACTGTATATTTTAAAAGATCACACACACACAACCTCTCATTAATGAAGGGACCATTATTAAACATTTGTGTCCTATGTAGATATTTATACACTGTAATCAAGTCACTCCTTAAACTTTTGTTTCAGCTAAATAGTTGAGCACTTTGAGCATTTTATTATAAGACATGATTCTAAACTTTTCATCATTCTCACGGTTCTTCTCAGTACCCTCTGCAGTTTATCAACACCCTTCCTGAAATGTAAACACAAGAACTGGTCATAGTGGTCTCATCAGAGCCAAATACAGAGGTTAATGTACCTTCTCTATTTCAACTCAGGACTGCCCTGTTTATGCATTCAAGGATCACGTGATCCCTTCTGGTCCGAGAGTCATACTGAGAGCATAAGTTCAGCTGATTAGCCACTCCCATTCCACATCCCCACACTTCCCCCTCCCCCAGAAAAATCTTTGCCTGAGTTACTGCTCAGAGTAGACTTGCTAGTTGTGTATATATGGCCTTATTCTTTGTACATAAATGTAAACATTTACATTTAGCCAGTGTTACAACACACATTATTTGCTTGCACTTAATTTACCCAGCTATCCAGATTGCTTTGTATCAGTGTCCTGATTTCTTATTAGTTGTCACTCTACCAATTTTTGTATCACCAGCAAACCTTATCAGTGATGATTTAGTTTTCTTCCAGGTAACTGATGATGATGTTAAATAGCATACTATCTAGAACTGATTCCAGCAGGACCTCACTAGAAACATACCTGTTTGATGATACTTCTCTGTGAACAATTTCGTTTTGAGACTTATTAGTTAGCCAACTTTTAATCCATTTAATATATGCCATATTACTTTTATATTGTTATAATTGTCTAATCAGTGTCACGTGGCACTGAGTCAAATGCCTTACAGAAATGTAAGGCTACGTCTAGACTACATCCCTTTTTCGTAAAAGGGATGTAAATTAGACGTATCGCAATCACTAATGAAGCGGGGATTTAAATCTCCCCCACTTCATTAGCATAAAAACGGCTGCCGCTTTTTTTCCGTATGGAGCTTTGTCGGAAAAAAGCGCCAGTCTCGACGCTGATCTTGCGGAAAATAAAGCCTTTTTCAAAAGATTCCTTATCCCTCTATGAAATAAGGACAGACTCACCTCTGCATCTCTATACATATGTATTCTATGGCTAACACCCAACTAAACACCCAACACCCAACGGACTAGCACCCAACTAAACCCTCTGAATTCTAGCATCCCTCCCCATGGTCAGCCGATGACTACTCCTTCGGGTGCCATTTTTTACACGTGTACAGACAAGTTATACATTGCTCCTGCCATATCAGGTAGCCAGTCTCTGTTCATAGTTACCACCATCCCTTACCTCACACAAGGGGAGGGTTCAATTACTATCCATCATGCTGTCAATTTAGACCCAGTCCTGAAACTGGGTTGGTATTTGTTATTTGTGGGTTCTGTTAGTACCAAGATGTTAACGAGGTATTCTGTTATGATCTCTCTGTGGGAGGGATAGCTCAGTGGTTTGAGCATTGGTCTGCTAAATTCAGGGTTATGAGTTCAATCCTTGAGGGAACCAACTGGGGCAAATCTGTCAGGGATGGTACTTGATCCTGCTGTGAGGGCAGGGGACAGGACTCAATGATCTCTGAAGGTCCCTTCCAGTTCTATGAGATAGGTATAGCCTGTGCCTACTACCTCTTAGGTATGAGTGTTTCTATATCAGCCCTCTTTTTGCCAATTTCTGTGAGCAGAGCCTGCCTCTTGCTCACAGCTTAACTTTGCTTTTTAAGAGCAAAGTCTTGACCATTACTGTCTAGGCCTCATGCCTCATATCCAGCATGTGATACGTGGGCACATGTTTCAGGCCCTCATCTTGATTGGCAGGGCTCGACAATCTATGTAATCTATTTGCCCATGGCGAGTAGATTACAACCCGGAAGAGCTGGGTTCAGGCGATCTGCACATGCGCAGAATGAGCTGCGCAGATCGCCGGAGAGCGCAGCTGGCGAGTGGGGCTTGCCGTGGCTCGTCAAGCCCTGTTGATTGGTATTAATTTACATTACTGTCTTTCAATTATTTATTAATACATTGTCATATCAGCTGTTCACCTGGGAGCCATTGAATACTTAAGTCATTACTTAAGTATTCACTGCTAAGATTTAAAACTTGTTTGGACATATCCAGCACATTTTTGAATTGATAAATAATTGTATTTGAAAAGAAAGCAATTGAGTGAATGGGAGATCACTTAATTCCTCTGCAGATTATTCAACATTCTGACATACAGTGCTGTTAATCTTGACCAATCTTTCTTGAAGGGAATTTGTACTTGCAGAGTCTATAGCAAGGGCGGGGAACCTAAGGCCTTGGGGCTGGATATGGCCCCTGGCTTGCCTGGATTAAGGATGTTAAATATTGACTAATTGATTAATCAGATAGTTGATGCATTTTGCATCGACTGTTTGATTAGTCAATAGGGCTTTGAAGTGTAGCAACAGCCCTAGGGACTCTCCTGCTGACCTTGGGCTCTGTACGGCACTGCCGCTTTGAAATGCTGCAGGGAGCCAGGCGTCAGGTTCCTTGTAGCATTTCAGAGGCAGCACCACGTGGAGCCTGAGATCAGGTGGGGACTCCTAGGTTCTGGTGTGGGGGGGAGTATGAGTATCTTTCTGTTTTCCACTTGGGGACAGTGTCAATGAAGTATCTTTTTTGTTTATTTTGGTTTTTGCTTCTCACTGTTGTGTGGCCCTGGACTGATATTTTTGTGGGTCAGTGGCCCTTCACCCATAAAAGGTTCCCCACCTCTGGGCTACAGACTTGCAAGAATATGGTAAAGAACAAGAAGCCTAGATTAACACAATATGTGAGGTCCCCTTCTCTTTGAAACAGTCTTTACATACATGATTTTGGTTCAGAGATATGGTTGAAATATTCTGTGGTAAAATGCACTATAAAGACCCCATTGATGTATGTGGCCTTTTCAGCAGCTGTTATAATCTAAGAACCAATTGAATCTTTTATGAATGAATGCCATAAGTAAATTTTTTTATGTTGGTGTAAGCAGTATACCTTTCCTTTTCCATGTGTGCCAGATATAATATAGCTGACTCAGGATAGCTTTGATGGATTGTTTAAAAAAGATTTTTCCTTTCTGGAGAACATCTGGAGTCATTCATGTGATGCATTAAATTGTCTTTCTATCATTTCAAAATTTAATGTACTCAGTAATTAATTGTTAATCTCTATTTTTATTGCCTACTAAAGCAAACATGCTGTAATGACGAGGGTGTGCCAAAGGGGAAAAGTTTTGATCTTTTAGTATCTGTTAAAAATAAAGATGTATTACAAACATGCATGAGCAACTTGGGGGCTTTGCTCAATAATAACAACAACTCATAGGTGGTCTGTTTTGCTTATGAAGATGTCTTTGTTCTGCCAAAGTACAGAGCATCAGATTGTATACCCTTTTGTGGTGGCATGTAGGAAAAATTTTCAGCTGTAGATAGAGGCAAAGGAAAACTATAATATTTCACACTGGGTTGAGAAAATCATACCAAGAAGGTCTGCAAATATTTTTTTACTGTAGGCTTATGATACCCTGTGCTTAAATTATTTCATTATTTATTACATCAGCTCTTCCCATCCTGATGACTTCACTAGCTGGCAGCAGGGCAGATGGGAGATGGTAGTCTGCTATGATTTGAAAAGCTTTTCAGAAACCACCTTTGTGTATTCCATTTTTGCTCTCTTGCAGTAAATCTTTGTACATTTTAAGATGTATAATAGATACTGAGAATTCTCCACAACTAAGAGTAAGTCTGCAGTGCAGCTGGGAGTGTGCTTCCCACCACAGGTACCCAAACATGTGTTAGCTCTGCTTAAGCTACTCTGTGACAGACAGCAGGAGAAGCAACAACTTGGGCCAGCTTACCTGAGTGAGTACCTAGGAGGACGTTCAGGTGGGTTTGTACCCAGGTGCCTAGGCTAAGCTGCCATCCATGCTACCATGGCTACACTGCTATTTTTAGCAGGCTTGCTCGAGCAGGAAGCAGGCTGCGACCTGTGGTGCAGACGTATCCTAAGAGCCACATGCAATATTGTCTAAATTGACATTTGGATCTATATAGGAGCTGTAGGTGGTAATAATAGACAAATATTTAGGCTCTCATTTTATGTCAAACTAAATACAGAATATTTTGGCAAGAAAAAGTTTTGGTTATTTTTGTGTGTGATGGAAATATATTCTGTGACATATACCCCTCACTAAATGGTGGATGTGAAAGTGAATGTTAGACAAAAGTGGATGGAAAGGAATAAAAGAGACTGAAAATATATTTGTTTTTAGAAGGTCATCCAAGTGAGACTCCTAGATGTAATGTTTGGAGCAATACGTGAACTTTGATGTAGTTGTCTTCTAAAATTTGGTCTTCGGAAAGTCAGAAAATGGAAACACCTATGTTTATTTCCCCAAAGTATTTGCTGGCTGTTTCATGTTCTCAAATCTTTATTGTGTTGTTCCCTTTAATTCGGGCTGGTGATCCTTCATATTGAGGCTCACTTTTTAATGATTATGTAACTTACACTTCCTGAGTTTTACATTGCAGAAAAAGCACCAGTTTAGGAGACCTGAAGGGTGTGAGTACAGAAACAAGACTCCAAAGGATGGCATACATGTGTAGTGGGGAATTAGAGACTTAAAACAAGAGGGATATTTTGCTGTAGAAAGAGTGCTGAGGAAGGATTATGGAAAGTGTGGGGATAGGGCCAATGAAAATTGCAATCAGCAATAAATCTGCTCTGGAGGCTTTGCTTGACCAAATTGGTAGATGCAGTTAACTTTGAAAAAGATGTGGTTCAGGTTTTTGTTTGTTTTTATAAGTCTTGCTTCAGGCTTGTTGGAAATATGTGGGAACAATTTTTGGGCACTGCATTATACCACAATAATAATGAAAGATCAAACAGTAGCTGCATGCCCGTAGACTTCCACTGGTTCTTATGGAAAAGGGTTTTCTGTGCTTTGCTGATGAGCTGGGAGCAGCAGTATAGGGAAAACAGTACATGAATGGAGCATATAGTGATATATATTTGTATGATGGAGCTTTAAAACAAAGGAAAGAGATTTGGGAACAAAATAAAAGCCCTTTTATTAGGAAAATAGTGGATTGGGTGCAACAATTTAGGGCTTGTAAGGTGCACAAATGGGAGCTAGGATAAGACCGACTTTCATTTCCAGTTATAAGATGACTCCATGCTATTCCAGCTCATGCAAGTAGATTATTCTGTCTTGATTAATACAATTGGCAAGAAAAGGCTGGTGAGTCATTATGAATGGCAGATGTATCATAAGTTCAGACATAACTGTTTCAAAGGTGGGAAGCTTATACAATGTAGCAGGGAAGCTTTAGGCAGGCAGCCAAATTGAGAAAAAGCAGTGCCAAACATCAGAGTAAGCTTAAGGGTCTCCAGGGCACTTTGTTTCTATTTAATTCAGATAAAATACTGTTGTTTTACCCTGACTGGATGAAAGCATATTTGTCATGCAAAAGAGTTGTTCATTGTTTAGAATGATCCACCACCTTTAATACCTAACAAATGAGAGAGTAAATCATATTTGTCTGCAGTTTCTTTTTGGTTTCTTACACTTAATTCAGTCATTTAAATTCTAATGGTATGAGCAGGATCCAAGATGTGTCTTAATAATTTGCAAATGCAGTAATTAAAAATGACTGATTAGTAGATTCATAAAGTAGTTATATGCTTGCTTTTGTCCCCGATTTTAAAAATTGTACTTTGTAATGATTTTATTCATGTTCATTTATTATTGGTTGGGGACAGAGAGAAGTAGCCCTTCAAAAGTCTGCACCCCTAACCCTCAAGACTGACAATGGTAATAACTGACTACTGATGGTGTCTCTCTGGAGTTTATTGCTGTGTTCCCAGATGGATTGGTTGGTTGTTGGAAAGGAAGTTGGTGTTTCAGCTTTGCCTGTGGAGTGAGTCTTTGTAACACACCTAGCCCCTTCTGGAAATCTAGTTCTCCATTATAATGGAAAACGCTATACACATGACCAGCTCAATTGTTGTCCCCTTATTTGAAATTATATGTTCATGTGCTTTTTCTGTTATAATTGTATCCAAGCAATTATTGTTTTAGGAGTTCTTGATCTATATATGGAGTTAGTGGGAGTTAGCTGGTCATATTTGTGGAAGTTAGTACCTCAGGAGGTATGGGCATGTTGAAAGGAAAGGAGAAGTTTAACCCTTGCCTTTAGAACTTTAAAGTATATGTGCTCGCTGTGATTGGATCTTCTCTACCTTAATTTGAGGGAAGAGGATCAAAACAATACAAGTTTGGGGTAAGGCCAGAGCCTACATTGTATTTGGATGGAGGTTGTAATAACCTTCATTAGGAAAAAGATGCTGTTCATAGTATGAAAGTTCTTTGCTTTCATCACATATTCATTGTAAACATTTAATCATTTCATTTACAATGGAGTGTTATGTCCAGGTGTGCTCATCGGTCCAGTTGCCATTAATAATTTTGTACATAGTCCTGTTTACTGTTGCATTTTGCACATTAAATTGGCAGAGGATTGTCCTATCGATACTAGTTTGTGGTGTTTGGGGGACAGATCAATGAAGGTTTGTGTATACAGGCAGTCCCCAGGTTCCGTACAAGATAGGGACTATAGGTTTATTCTTAAGTTGAATTTGTATGTAAGTCGGAACTGGCTCCAGATTCAGCTGCTGCCACTGAAACTGACCAGGGGCTGACTACAGGAAGCCAGAGGCAGAGTTGCTCTGCCCCCAGCTTCCTGGAATCAGCCTGATCAGTTTCAACAGCTGCTGAATCTGGAGCCTGGGACAGAACAGCTGGGGCGCTGCCCGGTAGGTTCCCACAGGACCAACCCGGCAGTACCGCAACTGCTCTACCTGAGGCATCCTGCAACAAAATCCTGGTCTGCTGGGGGGGGGAGGGCGCACTAGCTGTGCCCGCTCCCCCCCCCCCCCATCAGACCAGGGAGACCCAAGCAAAGCCACCCAGGCGGCGGGACCCCCGCCGCCTGGGCGGCTTTGCTCCTGTCCCCCTGGTCTGTTGGGGGGGTCCAGAAAAGCCACTGGACCCCCCCAGCAGACCAGGGACACCTGAGCAAAGCCGCCTCCTGGACCCCCCCAGCAGACCAGGGGGACAGGAGCAAAGCCGCCCAGGCGGCGGCGGCGGCGGCTTTGCTCGGATGTCCCTGGTCTGCTGGGGGGGTCCAGCGGCTTTTCGGGACCCCCCCCCCAGCAGACCAGGGAGACCGGGAGAAGCTTTTCTTGCCCCAGAGGACACGGGTGGCAACCTGCCGCCCGTGAGCTCCGGGGCGAGAAAAGCCCCGTTCGTAAGTGCGGATCCGACATAAGTCGGATCCGCCTAAGTCGGGGACTGCCTGTATATTAAAAAGAGAGATGCTTAGAGTTTTTCATAGCTGTGTAGTGGTATAACAGAGCTAAAGAGCAACAAAGAGGAAATAAAGTTTTTGTGAGGCATGCTAGGGATAGAGCCTGTGATTTGTGTGAACAATGTTATGCTTGAAGTTATGATAAACTCAAATAGAGTGTAGGACTTAGGATTTAGTTATTAATGAAGGATCATTGTATATTTTTCTTCTAGCATTAGAAACTTGTAGTTCTCCTGGGGGAAGAAAAATTTAACTCTTTGTTCAGAGAGTATCTTCCTTATACTTTAATAGCATCCAGCTCTAGTGTTTTCAAAAAGGGGCAGGCACTGGAGGGCCATTGCAGAGGAGAATTCAGAGGGAAAGGTTGAGTAGCTGATGTCCCAGTCCTGTTCTCTTTCTTGCAGCAGAGAATAACAGAGAAACCACACGTGCTTTTCCAGCAGCATGGGGAGGGAAGAATGGCAAGTGAATACTCCTATTCCTTTTTAGCAACCAGAGGAGGAGGAATGGAGATTCAGTTTTTATAAGACACCAACTGGCTGCAAGCTCATATAGAAAGAATTTGAATGGTGTTTAGGAATAGCTCTGTGATAGAGGAAGATGTTATCCCTGGATGTTGTGATCCACATCTTTTATAATGTCTTTGAATGCTAAGTTTTGTCCTTGGATTATTGGTTTCCAGGTGTACATAAATGTGTTTGAGAGATGGAGACTGATGGGATAAGTTTAAAAAATATGGTGTCTAGAGAGACAGATTTTGGAGAAAGAAGAAAGGAAAGCAAAAAATATAGGGGAGAAATTAGCAAAAGCAAAGTGGAGAGAGAAAGAAGAAAGAGAAACTAAACACCATGCTGGAAAAGGAAAAGTAGAAAAAATGAAACGAAGCCTGGAAGGAGAAGAATTTATAACAAAGGTCGAAGAGTTATATAAAATTATTTCTGGGCAAAATAAAGGTTTTTATAAAGAAAGTTGGTTGACAGTTTTATAATTAAATACAGGACACAGCTGTATTTTTCCTTTTATACTGTGTATCTTTCACCATGGCTAGTAAGCTTAGGGCCCAAACCTGAATAATGTTGTCTGCCTCCAAGGAGAACTATGGGAGTTGAGGGTATTGAGCATTCCAAATGGTCAAGCTGTAAGTATTCTGCTTGGTAGCAGATTTTTCAAGCCTCACTTGACTTATGGCTAATGGTCACATCAATATGTTGTTTAAACACACATATTCCCAGCATCTTTAAACAAGCATATAAATTTGCAGCTGTCTGAATCTGGACAAAGTCATAGCACAGATGCAGTTACAGTTAATATTTTTATAAAATGTTGATTTAAAAATTTGATCTGACTTCTGTTTTTTCACCTGGGCACATTTTCTTGCATCGCTCTTTAGATTTCAGACCATAAAAAAGTATAATTTAGGAATAAAAATGCAAGTATTTCGTTATTAAAATGCTTGTGCTGTTTATAAATGCAACACTCTTACACACCACAATGTTTCATACCTTGTATTATCTGTTTGATGTAGACACTGACATAATATTAGCTTTGGCCTTTTGGGATGGGGAGTATTCACAATTTTCTTTGTGGGTTTTAAAGTGCCCTACCAAGTTCTAACATCTGTTGCAAGTAGCATAACGGTGTGTAAATAGTTTCTGCCAAATTTTGGCAAAAGTTCTGGAGCTGTTATGGCCTCAGTAGTTGAAATACTATTTTATTTTTCTGAGGATAACTGAAGGATTCAGCTGAATACTTGTGAAAAGGGAGGAAATTTGTATCAATATTTATATGTTAGATGTCTGTTTAATTTTTTTTTAATTCGTGGGGACCTTTAAACATTTGAAACTGTTGACTATACTGTTACATATATTTCCTGAAATTAGTACAACTGAAAGATGAGAAAAATTATTTCCTGATGTTTCATATCACTTTGTTTAATTTATCTGTAGCCATATAACCTCCTTAATCTGTTAACACCAAATCAATTAAATTGTTCTTTGTGAGTGAAGGCTCATGATCATGGTGCAGGATTGGGGGCTTAGTTTCTCATTCACACAACAATGGAGGGATAGAGAGGACAGGAGAGAGAAACATTAAAAAAACCTAGGAATATGTGACTATAACCCTCCCCCAATTTAATTAGTTGGAATTTGAGTAGGATTATTTTTAACATTGACAAAAGTAAAACGATTCAATATTTCAGCTGGAACTTTGTCATTAAACCATCTCTTCCTCTAAGGTACTATAAAACATTGTTTGTTTGTTTGTTTGAACATTCAACACAAGAACAAGGGGGTCACCTAATGAAATTAATAGGTAGCAGGTTTAAAACAAACAAAAGGAAGTATTTTTTTCTCATAGAGCACAGTCAACCTGTAGAACTTCTTGCCGGAGAATGTTGTGAACGCCAGTTCCTTCTAAAAAGAATTAAATAAATTAACAGAGAATAGATCTATCATTAGCTATTACCCAGGCTGGGCAGGGATGGTGTCCCTTACCTGTGTTAGTCAGAACTGAGAGTGAGTGATAGGGAAGGGATCCTTTGAGGCGCCTGGCAGAAGACAGGATATTAAGCTAGATAGACCTTTAGTCTGACACACTGTGTCTGGTTGTTATGCACTTTCTGTATTGTTACCAAAAATAGTGGAATATTTAATGCCAAAATGTTTACCTTAACTTTCCTTGCAATTATTAGTCATTAGACTCCGAACATAATGCAATGTGATGGCTTTTTAATATAGATTAGTGTCAAGAAGCTGCAGTCCTTTTCTAACTCAAGTTTCTTGCTTACTATGGAACCATTTGTTAGATGTTGAGTAGCCATTAGGACCTGTTTAACAGGTGTTCTGCAGTCTTGCGTGTGCTTTGAAATACTTTAATTCCCCATTGATGAGCAGTTAAATTTTAGATCTCAAAAGCTTTGTTTTAGACAGTTGAGTTGCTTTCTGGCTTACGGTATCAGTGAGAATTGTTTAGATAAAGAAGGGGAAGGCTTGAGTTAGGTCTTTATAAATGTAGTAATCTAATAATAAGAATTAGTTACTATCTAGAATTTGATGGGAAAAGTCTTCTATTTGTTATTTATTTATGCTTCTAATAGTAGTGCCTAATGATCAATCAAGAATGGGGCCTTATTGTGCTAGGAACTGAATAAACACAGAGTAACAGATGGTTCCTGTCCTGAAAAGCTTTCAGTCTTAATAGACAAGACAGATACAAGTGTGTGGGAATGGTAATACACGCAAGCAGAGTGAACAATGAGATGGCAGCACACTGCAAGTTAGTTCCATGATTTTTTGGAATGGGTTTAGTTAAGAGGGGAGGAGCTAAATCAGCAATGCCCAACCTTTTCCAGATAGGGACCCATTTTGACAATTCAGGAAGACTTGGTGACCAAAGGCAATTCAAAAACGGGGGGGGGGGAGGGGAGAAAGGGTAGAGCCACCGGGGGAGGGACTTGGCGACCCTTTTAAATGTAATAGCGACCCATATTTGGGTCCCGACCCATAGGTTGGGAAACCCTGAGCTAAATGGAAGGAAAAGTGAGGGCAGAGGGGACACTAAAGAGCAGGGGAAGATGGGACAAGAGGGTAAGAGGAGCAATCATGGAGTGAAGCTGAAGTATGAGGGAGATTGGAACAAACAACCAGTCAGCACAAGTGAGAGTGTCCAGACACAACTGGAAAAAATTCTTTGACTGTCCAGAGCTTTGCATGCTTCTGCAATTTATGAAAATACTTATGGCAAAGGTGATCATTTGAAATGTACTCTGTGTTCACTCTTCTATGTAAAACAGGACAGTACAGTAGTTCTAGTCATATCACACACCAGCATTGTGGTTTTACACCAATTGGTCTTAGTTTCTAGCATTGATTGTCAATTAAATTTCCTTCCACAATTTAAAAATTATCTCCCTTTCCCCTCCAATTTAATTAAAATACCAGAATAATTTTGCAGAAGAGTCTTCTTTCTCTTCATGATACTTCTGTCACCAGGATCTTCCCTCATTCTTTCTTTTAGGCATAATGCATTTTTTTCTGTGAGGTTCCCAGCACCACATACCTTGGACTCCAGGCACTGGAGGGTTTCCATGAATTTACCTTATGTTCCCCAGCATCTCACTACAGCAGCTGATTGAAGATGGCTGGTGGTCCCATGGGTGCACAAAATGCACCCTGCTTGGTCTTATGACCCTCTCGCCAAAGATCTGCCATCTGTTAAATAATAGATTTTTCACTTATGCCCTTTTAACGTTGCATAGTCAAGCACTCAGAAGTTTGGAAATGACAGAATTAAGATTTAAGGGCTTTCAGCTCTGTTGTATAGATGCATTATGATGATGCCTGTAATTGCATAATCACATATTATTTTTTTCCACAGGACTCCTGCTTCATTCAGTGCACAAAATGCATGGTACTCTCTTAATGAAATGTTAAGTTGCAGTTAATTAGTAAATCGAATAGTCGATGGAATTTCCATCAACTACTCAATTAGTTGATGGGGGCACTCGCTTTCCCTGCTGTGGCTCTGCAGTTTAAATGTAGTAGGAGCTGGGAGTGGCACGAGCCAGGTCTAAGTAATTGCTTCTCTTCATTTTAAGAGCCCAGTGGGCTCTTACTACATTTAAAATGCAGAGCTGCAGCGGGGGTAGTTTCTGGAGCCGGCATAAGCCAGGACTAAGCAGTCCTGGCTTGTGTCTGCTCTGGGACCGCTGTGGCTCTGCTTCCTGCTCCCCGCCAGCCTCCAGCGCTGGTCTCTTGCCCCCCCCCCCTCCTTACTGCCTCTGACATAGAGGCAGGGGCTGCCCGTCCATATAGGCGAACTAGGCGGTCGCCTAGGGTGCCAAGTTAAATGGGGCGCCAAATGGTAGCGCAGTATCATTGAGGAGCTTAGAGGTGGGGATGTCGATTGCATGGTTCGCCTAGGGCAGGCATGTCCAAAGTCCGGCCCGCGGGCCAATTGCGGCCCGTGTTCCGGTTTAATACGGCCCCCCAGGTAATTTGGCAATATCTATCTTTTATGGCCCCCAACGAAGCCATATGTATTGAGATGAATACATTGTAAAATCTCAGTTAATGTCAGTTGGTCTAAATCAGTTATAAATATATTTGGACACAACATGTATACTTGGTGTTATGTTCCTGTTCATATTTTTTGAACTTAAAAGTTGACAGACAACCTTTATTACCAATAATATGTAATGTACTTTACAATGTTCCTGACATATATTTCAGCTTCCTGGATTTTTTTTTTCATCTGGCCTTCAGATATGAAAGGCAGAGTGATTTAACACCTGTTTAGATTTGTCATCCATGTGACGAAATGAAAAGTATGCCGTTTGCAATAAACTTTCCATAAAATAGTTAATTTGCATTTAATTTTAATGGTTCAAAGAATGTCAGGCAAAATGGTCGGCCCTCACGCATGTTCACTTAATCAAATCTGGCCCTCTTTGAAAAAAGTTTGGACACCCCTGGCCTAGGGCACCAGTTGCTGGCAGCTAGTTTAGGGCCACCCCTGCATAGAGGCAGCAAGGGGGGGACTAAGTAGTCAACTTAACTATCTGATAAGCGTAAGTTTATCGGGTAGTCAAGTAGTTGACTACTGCCCTACTTTTAATGAGCATCTATCAAATATTTTTCTCCTCATTGGTCAACATGTGGTCCCAGGCCTTCTTTAATGTGCACTGATCATACCTTGCTCTGAAGTAGGGTGACCAGATGATCTAATTTTATAGGGACAGACCCAATAGTTAGGCACCTATAAAGGCAAAAACCCATTACTTCCCACCCCCATCCCTATTTTTAACACTTGGTGTCTGATCATCCTGCTCTGAAGGCTGAATTATTAATTTCCTGGTGGGCTTTTCTGTGTTACTCATCATAATAGTGTCTGAGTGTTTCACAAACATTAATGACTTTGACAACACCTCTATGAGATGAGGGATATTATTCTGATTTTATAGATGGGTAGCTGAGGCACACAGAGATGAACACCAATATTTTCCAGGCATTTTGGAAGCCCAATTTGAGAGAACTAGACCCTTATATTTTCGGGATATTTAGCATTGTAATAGAAAGACTTTACATGTTCAAAGCACAGGTCCAATTGGCTTTGATTGCAGCTGTGAGTGCCCAGCACTACTGCAAGTCAAACGTTGTGCCTCAAGTCATGCATCCAGAAATAAGGGGCATACTGGTTAGTGATTATCTGTGAAAAGTTTAGTAGTTTGCCCAGCACCACATAGGAACTCTGTGGCAGAGGTAAAGATAGAATCTGAGAGACTGACCTTTGTCTTCCTGCAATTCCTAGCTTAAGTCACTACTTCTGCGACAACTGAGGCAGAGGTCATACAGATAATAGCCTCTTTAATTAAACAGAGGATCCATCCTGTGCACTGATGAGGTGGAGGATTCTATGGAAAAATGTGATCATATAATTAAAGACGATCATAAAATATACACACAATGGGGCCACATTTAAAATAGCATTGTCATCGTCTTTTGACCAGCATTAGAATGGGATGTGGTGCTTTGCTAGGGGTTTCACAGATATTTCTGACAGCAGAGAAGTAATCTGGGGAGAGGGGAGGAGTGTGCTCTAGTTGGCACATAGGTTTCTGCCTTCAAGCATATATCCCCTTTTGAGCAGTCTGCTCCATCCTGTCCTTCTCATCTCTGGCTTCTTATTTTAGTCCCAGTCCTATTTTCCTCACCTAGCTACTCTGTGTTGACTCTTCAGGCTTCTCATCCCATTTCCATTTTACTTTCCCAGCAAATCCTGGTCTTACCCCTCTGGACTTCTCATCCTTGTCCCATTCTCCCATTCTCCCACCTCACACCCAGTTACTTGCACCTTGCCCAGCTTACCCTTCTGACACCACAGTTAATTTCCCTTATTCTCCTTACACAGCCTTTCCCCTCCTATCATCTATTTATCCAGTTTTTCTTCCTCCACCTTGACGGCCAGTCACTGACTCCCACTCTTCCCATCCTCACTGACTTCCAGTCCCAGTCTCCTTTCCCAGAAAGAACTGATGTTTGCAAAGCATATGTCACAACTTAACATTTTCAGTCTGAGGCAGAGAAGTTGCATGGAAAAATTGAAATCAAACTGGAAATAAAACCATATAATGGGAAGTGTTGGGTTAACCTTTATAACAGGCAGCTCTGCCAGTCCTGTGTATAATGCTTTGCTTCCTTGGCTAAAAAAAATAAATTAAAGACCATGTGGTAGCTTTATGCTTTTCTGTGTAGAACCCACTATTTAACCTAATAACTTTTCTGCTCTTTAGCTGATGCTGTATAACCATTACCATCAGCGAAAATTTTGATAAAGATCGAGAGATGAATGTTGTACTTTCAAAAACATTTCTTGATTTTTCCCTCCCCCCTGCTGGGCTCTTGTTACGGTCCAAAATTGAAAGCTCGGCAGGGAGCGCAGCGCCTCAGCCTTTGAAATGTATAAGAGCCCCATTGTACATGGGGCTCTTGTACATTTCAAAAGCAGAATCACAGCAGAAGCAGTGTGAGCAGAGACTGCTCTAGTTCCCGTTCGTGCTGTTTCTTGCTGTGCCTCTACTTCCCCTGCTCTCTGTGGAAATGGTGCTAGAGGCAGCAAGGGGGAGAGCAACTAGTCGCTTACATCCCTAGGTAGAAGACACCCTTCATTTAATTTTGCTGGTTGCTAAGATTTTGATAGCCAGAAAGTGAGACTGGCATGCCAATAGTATTTGAAGTGGTTATGGGACTATATAGGTCTCTTACCAATGTGTACCCTTAAAAGAAGCAAAAATTTCCAAATGTTTGTGGTGACAACAAAAATTCCTTCTTGATATGATGGAGTGCTGCTACAGGGCAATAGTACTCTTTCAATAGGTCTTGTTGAAGCAAATGTTCAAACAGCTTGTCTTAAATGATGCACAAAATTTAGCTGTCTGCAGGCTTGATGTAGTGAATAGTTACAATTAGCTTTGCACATCAAAAACACTTTGGCATTTAGTTTATTTGGAAGAGGTTAAAAGGGAAAATGGAATATATTATGTTAAAGACAGTAAGGGGAAAAATGGGTAGAGGGTGAATGTTATATGGATTTTTTCCTAAAAATAAATTAAATGAATCAGTGATTTTTAAAAATGTGTTAAAAGAGCAGATGTGAAATATTTATATTTACCTCATTTTAAAAACTGTGTATCTGCCTAAATCAACATAGTGGTTTGGAAGATTTCCTTGTATGTAGAAAAAAGTTGGGAGGTTCTACTGTCCACTGAACAGAAATTAAGATGACTGATCTAACATGGGTTTTTATGTTTGTTCACATTATCTGTAATGGAAATGTTGTAATCACTTCTGAGGCCTCCAAACAATTATCTTGCAGAGCAAAGAAGAAAATGATAAAAATCCTGGAAAAACTATGAGCAGAAGCAGTTCCCCACTTAGAATTAGAAATTATTGATAATAAAATCTATCCCTACTACCATAGGGAATTAAGTAATTTTTCGTACATCTCTATTACTTTCCTATCCAAATCATAGATCCTTTAGAGAAGTCAGAGGGACTATTGATCAGTTTTCTCCAGCGCTTGTGCTGTATTAGGATTCTAGTCTTTTTAAAAATCTGTACTTCTGCTGCTCTGGCACAAGTTTTAGGTTGGGTGTTAATAAGCAAAAAGTCAGGTTTTATTTTAAATTAAAAATGTAATTGATACCATCTTACTCAACAGATCTGCCTATTTGGAATTACATACTAGCTGCATTCTGACTAAAAGTGTTTTCTTTTCTTTTTCTTTCTTTTTATTCCTATTCACTTCTGGTAGTTCTACAAACACAATATAGCCATGAGAGAGCAAGTGACATTTAGTCCAAGCATCTTTGACAGAATCGTTAAGGTCCACATCCTGCAAATGCATACATGTGAACAATATCTGTGATATTCTGTGTGGCTGTGTCTACATTGGCACCCCTTTCCGGAAAAGGGATGCTAATGTAGACTTTGGAATAGGCAAATCCGCAGGGGATTTAAATATCCCCCGCGGCATTTGCATTAACATGGCTGCCGCTTTTTTCCGGCTTGGGGAAAAGCCGGAGAAAAGCGCCAGTCTAGACGTTATTCTCCGGAAAATAAAGCCTTTTCCGGAGGATTTCATATTCCTACTTTCAAGAATAAGGAATAAGAAATCCTCCGGAAAAGGCTTTATTTTCCGGAGAATAACGTCTAGACTGGCGCTTTTCTCCGGCTTTTCCCCAAGCCGAAAAAAAGCGGCAGCCATGTTAATGCAAATGCCGTGGGGGATATTTAAATCCCCCGCGGATTTGCCTATTCCAACGTGCTACATTAGCATCCCTTTTCCGGAAGGGATGCCAGTGTAGACGTAGCCTCTGTGTGTGTGAAACCCCAGCATTGCTAGGTTTAACTTTTATCTCTGAGAGACAGATACCAAATATGGCCAATTGACAATAAGCAATTTTTTTCCAACTGAAAGAGCTTCCCACTCTCCCCTCATGCAGGGCTGGCCTTACCATGAGGTGAACTCAGGCGGCTACCTCAGGTGGCAGACTGGGGAGCGGGGAGGGTGCCACTAGGACCCAGGAAATTGAGACCTTTCAAAGTTTTGGTCCAAGTGAGAGAGCATGGGGGCATCATTTGAGCTCCCCGCCTCAGGTGCCAAAATGTTGTGGGCCGGCCCTGCCCTCATGTATGAAACTTAACCTGTGCCCTTTCTGGCCCATGAAGCAGCATCAACAATAAAGATTTTACATCCACATTTCGGCTACAGTTTTGCAAATAGTTAAGTATGTAAATTTACTCAAAAACATGTAGGTCAGGCTTAGAGCTTAAATTAGTTTCCTGACAGTTTTTTCCTTATATTTTTGTGTCCCATGCAACATATATTGGACATAGTTCTTCATTCAGTTGCATCTCAGTTTTAAAGTTATAAATTTTATTTGACCTCAGAAAACAGGTTTGTTGGAAAATGATGGCATGCAATTTATAGTTTAGGAGAGGAATTTTTGTAATGTTGCATAACTCTAGGGTACATACTTTTCATACAATTATTCAAACATTAATACTTCAAATGCTTTAATCTCTGGCATTTTGGTCTCTCTCTTTTCACATGCATTTTTAACCTTTCAGATTCACATATTCTAGAAGTATTCCGAAAAGCCAGAAGAGAGAACACATATAGTCGTCATTATTAAAGTTATCCCCTTCGTGAGAATAAGCACTTAAAGATATATGCTGAAGTGATTAATGTGTAAATGTATACACTTCGCCGTTAGTCCTCTCATTTTAAATAAGGCACTTAACCTCCTGAGCTTTCAGATGCCCTCTCCTCTACCTCTAAATCCAGCTCTCTCCCAGGGATCTCCTTGTAACACTCTGGTACATTTCATTCCACTACAGTGGTCAGAGGCTGGTAAACCATCTTCAAGTTCAACAACTCCAGGGCTCCAGCTGGTGATGACTGTAGCTCCACTGCCACCATAGTCCCACTACAATATCCTTCTTCCCAAAGCTTCCTGATTTCTAGCCCCAGAGTACCATGGTTAATTATACTGAGAGAAGAATTTCTGAGAACACCATTAAATTCAGAAAGAACAGAAAAATCTGTTGTGTAAGATTTTATAGTTCTACATGAGTAGGAAAGCTTTGCTTTGGGAGTTTAATCATGAAACATGTTTTGGCATTACTTGCCCTTCTTTGTTCAGGAGGAGCTGCTGCTATGAAAAAAATGGAGAGAAATATCAGTGATTATTATGAAAAAATGAAGGATAAAACATTTCACATGGCAAGTATGCAAAGATTTATCCTTTTTTTGAGGAAGTTAAAAAATGTTCTTATGGGATTTTTGGCCAAACTTTAAAGTCCAATAGTCTAAACTCCAAAAATAGGGGTTTTTTTTAACATTCTTATGCACAGTGTTGGTTAGATTTTTGGTTTTGAAACAAACTGTACTAATCTTTGTCAGATCTGTTTTTCACTGGCTGTCTATGAAAGATTTTATCACTAACCTGTTACTATTTTGTTTTAAGTGCTAAGCTCTTAACTGAGTTTTCAAGAGCCTGGTATTTTCCAGACACAAAAGGCAAATGTATATTTTCATACTGAATAGCTTTTATTTTAAAATGCAACAAACAAACGAACACATGCCATGCCATGCCTCCTCTATAATATGCTGCATCAACTATGCCTCCCAAAATGGCAGCCGTCACTGTGGACAGGTAGATTCTTCAGGTGGCAGCTCAACCAGAAGCTATAGGCTTGCTGCAAGTATTAATGGCTATACCACTTATTATAAACTTGAAAAGAATTTTATGCTAGGTGACCCGAATGGTTCCTTCTGGCCTTACAATCTATGAATTTGTGAAAGTTAAGGGTATAGTACTGAAGAAAGGGGCCTAACGTGATTAGGGCCTTCCTAGTTTCATGGCCGTGAAAAACACTTTCCTGTGAAATCAGATCTCCCCCTGCTGCTAGGAGTGCCTCAGCCAGGGGGCACCTAGCTCTGATGTGCTGGGAAGGGGCAGGATTTTTCCATCTTCTGCACAGTTACTCTAGGGAGGAGCTCAAGCCCATTTTGGGGCAGCTCTGCCTGCTGCAGGACACTCAGGAATGGGACAGCAGCCCATTAGGTTCCTGCAGTTTGTGGAGGTTGGTCTGATTTCCCTCTGCTGCTGGTAGCACCCCAGGTTAGGCTGAGCTCCTAGGTCAGGCTGGGCTAGGGAGGGATAAAACTTGTCCAGTCTATGCTCAGTTGCCCTTAGGGGGCGAGAAGATGCTTAGACCCACCTACAACTTGGGGAAACTCCTGGGGCTGCAGGAAGCTCCATGGTTTCAGAATTCAATTCTGAAAGTAGTATAGAAGTGAGGGTGGCAATCCTGTGGGGGACGGACGGGGACACACACACACACACACACAATCCACTTTTGAGTCAAGATCCCCAAGGTTACAACACCAAGAAATTTCAGACTTAAACATCCGAAAATGACAAAATTTACCAATTTTCAAAGCCTGTGGCTGTGAAATTGACCATAATGGACCATGAATTTGGTAGGATCCTGCACATGGTGCTATATTGACTACATTTCCCATCTCTCACATATGTTCCCTCTGAGACCTGAGGGAAGGTGTCAACCTTTCTATGTTTCATTTGGATAAATTCCCCTCTATAAATATGGTTAACACTGTTTACCTCTCCATCACAAGTGTGTCAAGAAGGCAGAAATGAATGTTGGTATGGTAAGTGACTCATGATAGGGAGGAAAGGGGAAGATAAATTGAACCAGAAGTCTGGATGGAAAGAGCCAGAAAAAGAGGGGAGGTACTGTTGCTAGGAAGTAGACATCTTCAACAGTTGGCAGACCTGTTAAGGGTCTGCTCCACTCTAGAGGGTATTACCAGACTCTCTGCCAGATGAGCTCGTGCATGTCAGAGCCTTCAGAATATAGTATAAAACCTATTTTTGATCTAGATTTTCCACAATGACTGCTACCACCATTGCTACCATTCCTTTCCTTCACCCACTGCCCCACATCAGTTCTCAAATCTCCGATACTGTGACAGCTGCCTCTAGATAAGGTCCTGTAAACTTGGCAGAGGAAGGAAAGTGAATTTAGCTGATGGGGCAGAGGGAGATCCAGAGAGGCTGGAAAATGTATTGCCAACTGGACAGCAGAGGAATGGCCAAATGTCTGAGGGGTAGAGCCAGGGACCAAGAACCTGCAAGGCAATCCGGGCTTGAAAATGACAAAGGGGCTGTGAGTTTGGAGAGCCAATGGACAAGTAAAAACTATTGAAGCAGCTCCTATGAAATGTGTACATGCTGGAAGGATAGAAATGTAATGCCCACTGTATTTTAGGCGTAGTGCAGAGCTTTTTTCATAGAAAGCAGCAGGATGGCATCATATTAAATTCAGAGGGCTAACTCCCAAAAAAGTGAAATTGTAAAACAAAAAAACGTAATTATGTCACAGTGAAGATTGCTGGGTGCAATTAAAGACAAGATTTATAAAGGGGCCATTACAAAGACCCCAATAGAAATGTTATAAGACCCCAATAAAGATGTTCTGGGGATAGAACAAGAAGCTTAAACTGCAGCAAGGGAGGTTTAGGTTGGACATTAGGAAAAAGTTCCTAACTGTCAGGGTAGTCAAACACTGGAATAAATTGCCCAGGGAGGTTATGGATTCTCCATCTCTGGAGATATTTAAGAGTAGGTTAGATAAGTGTCTGTCAGGGATGATCTAGAAGGTGCTTGGTCCTGCCATGAGGGCAGGGGACTGGACTCGATGACCTCTCGAGGTCCCTTCCAGTCCTAGTTTTCTATGATTCTATGATTCTATGTTAAAAAGTGGGTAATTGGGCAAATGCGTAATTTTTGAAAAACACGGTCGTTGTACAGTTACCCACACCTGCAGCACAGGGCAGCAGCCAGTGTGCACGACTTTTAAACTGGCTTCTGGCGCACACTGTCTGCTGCCCTGCTCCTGGGGAGCTGGCTGCCTCTCTGCACTGTTGCCACTGATACAGAAGCAGCATCTGTGGGGGTGGCAGCCCTGTTCCCTGGGAGCTAGTTGCCACCTTCACACTACTTTTAAGCCAACTTCAGGTATGTGCTGGCTCCTGCCCTGTGCTGCTGCTCCTGGATTAGAGGCAGCAGTGCGGGGGCAGCAGCTGGCTTCCGCCTGCTCCCTGGGAGTTGGCTGCTGCCCCCACACTGGTGTCTCTGATACACTGATAGAGAGGCAGCAGCGTGGGGTGGCAGCTAGCTCCCCAGGATCAAGGCGGGAGCCTGCATGTAACCATGAACGTTAACCAATGAGCCCAGGCTTATCTGTTAACTGTTTTACATGTTTACACTTTCACATTCCTAGACCCCAAACGTTTTTAAAACTAGGGTAATGCAAGATGAATGTGTTTGTAAATGATTTGATTCCTAATCTTCACCCTCTCTTTGTGTGTACAAGTCACTAAACAGAACACTTATGGGTGTCTTGCCCTTGTATTTGTGTTACTAGTTTTGGGATCTGTTCAAGTAATTTGTAATCTTTTGACTTTAATGAGAATTAGCTCTTCTAGGCTGCCTTTAATAGTTTGAATGACTTTTGGTGGTTCCTTCCTGTGTTGCCTGCTGCTGAGTTACAGGAGCAATGAAAGACCCTCCATCCACAGCACCAGTAAAGCACTGTCTTCCTTGGCACCCAGTGTAAGTAACCTTGCCCTGTCTCATAAATACTAGGAGTAGCACTCCTCCACAAATATTCAGGAACCATAACAGCACTTAGGTTGGTCCTGAACTAACAACAGAACCTTGTCACCCGAGTTTTATGGTAAACTGAAATTATGCTTTTGTTGTGGATTTGCAGGTTGGAATAGTGAAATTCTGCTGTTGACAGTTTCCTTTCCTCTAGGGATATAAGGGACTAGTTGAGTATTGACTCAACTAGTTGCTTTCCCACCTCCTTCCCGTCCTTCCCCGCCCTCCTCCCTCTGTCTCCCTTCCCCCTTCCCCCCCTTGCTGCCTCTGTCAGAGAAAGGCAGCAAGAGATGAAGCAGGAGTTAGTGCTGGGGGAGCCGGCTGAAAAACCAGTTCCCCTGCCCAGCTCCATCTGGGGGGGGGGGGGGGGCAGGGGAGGCAGAGGCATGGCTGGGACCCAGCACGAGCCAGTAATCCGCTGATTCCCAGTTTGTGCCCAGTCCCAGGCATTGCACTTCTGCTTTTTAAATGTATTAAGAGCCGCCAGGCCTCTGCAGTTTCCCCCCTTTTCGACTAATCAAGTAATTGGTGGAAATTCCATCAACTACTCGATTAGCTGATTACATGCAATTTAACATCCCTACTTTCCTCCATCTTTAAGAACAGAATTTCCTTCTTCTGCTCTATAAACTAACTAATTTAAATACAGAGTATCTACAGTGATTAAACAGAAATAAACCCTATATTGTTAATTCTTGCTCTCTCAGTGGTAGGTTTGATGTAGTAGGTAACAATTTAGAAAGAATTTTTTTTTGTAATTTGAGACAGTGAGACCCTGAGCCACTCAAAGGATCTTATGGTGTTATTGACATCAATCCCTTTTCGCATCAAACACCCAAAACCAAATATGTTTAAAGGCGTTGTTCAGAAAAATATTCTGTGTTTCTATAATAATTCAGCACTGGAGCATCTTGTTGGAGTCTCCCCAGAAAGACTGCAAGCTTTGACTATGGTAAATGGCTAAATATTTTATAATATTTTAGCTTTGATTAAAATAAGTGGTAAAGTGCCCTCTTCTAAAAGGTTCATGATACAGCATGTATAATCCTGTCATGGATATTTGGATATCTTTAAAAACTTCCTAGATATTTGACAAATCACACCATGCAAATCCCCATGGTTTTAACCTGACAATCTTTTATATCCATATACAGGCAGTCCCCGAGTTACGCGGATCCGACTTATGTTGGATCCGCAGTTACGAACGGGGATTTTCTCGCCCCGGAGGACTGGAGCGGCGGGACACCTGGTCCTGCCGCCCACCTCCTCTGGGGTGAGAAAAGCTGCTCCCCATCTCCCTGGTCTGCTGGGGGAGCCAGCAGACCAGGGAGACGGGGAGCAAAGCTGCGGAGGACCCGGGGCTGGACCCGCGGCCGCTTCCAGATCAGCTGGACCAGGGAGACGTGGAGCAAAGCCCGGGGCCTGTGGTAGAGCAGGTGGGACGCTGCCGGTTGGTCCCACAGCACCGCTCCTTGGCGCTACTGGACCAACCCGGCAGCACCCCAGTTGCTCTGCCCCAGGAGTCCTGATTCAGCCACTGCTGATCAGTTTCAGCAGTGGCTAACTTGGGGACGCCTGGGGCAGAGCAGCTGGGATGCTGCTAGGTTGGTCCAGTAGCGCCGAGGAGCGGCCGCGCTACTGGACCAACCCAGCAGCACCCGAGCTGATCTGCCCCAGGCGTCCCCAAGTTAGCCGCTGCTGAAACTGACCAGCGGCTGACTACAGGAAGCCCGAGGCAGAGTTGCTCTGCCCCGGGCTTCCTGGAATCAGCTGCTGATCAGTTTCAGCAGCAGCTGACTTGGGGACGCCTGGGTTTCTTAAGTTGAATCTGTATGTAAGTCAGAACTGGTGTCCAGATTCAGCCGCTGTTGAAACTGATCAGTTTCAGCAGCGGCTGAATCTGGATGCCAGTTCCGACTTACATACAGATTCAACTTAAGAACAAACCTACAGTCCCTATCTTGTACGTAACCCAGGGACTGCCTGTAGTTTAAAAAGATGTAATAGGATAATCAGCTTAGTAGTTAAAGGAAATAGGTCACGAGAAGTTTGGAGGAAAGAAGACTAAAAAGAGACATTAGTGCCTACATTTAAATGAAGAGATGTTATAAATAGGCCTGGAAACAATTATTTGTGTTGGACAATGTAGAGAGGGCAGAGGAAAAGCCAGGAATAATAGGTTCAAGCTGTGCAGTGGAAAGTATTTATGTGGACAGTGTTGGAGGATTCATTGCTCTCACCATCTTTGCTTGCCTAATGCAGAGTCTGTCTCAGTTTTTATTTGTACTAGTACAGCAGGAATAGGGGAGGTTCTGGTGCAGATGAAATCCCGGAGTAAACTTTAGGTGCATACAAGAGCAGCACTGAATGACCATGTGAGGTCTGAAGACAGCTATCAACTCGCCACATTAGCCAAGGTGTTCTGACTAGCATCCTTTCAGAAAAGAGAGCAGTGCTTGATTTACCTTTTCACTTACATCATGGAGATGAAGTGAGGCTACAGGAAACTTCTACCACAGTAGGTTTCTGTAGATTCTACAGCAGTCCATACATTGACCAACCCCTCTGCTTATTTCTTTTGCCTTGAACCTGCTTTCATAGTTTGTTGGTAAAATCATTAGTCTGGAGCTTTTGAAGTACTGCAGAATGAAAATTGGAGCATTGGTGACAAAGCTATAAAGGAAGAGTGAAATGTATTTGACCTAGCTGAATGAGAAGGGAGAGAAGAAGCAGCTGACTAATTCTGTATTGATGGATCAATGTGGAGAAAATTATGATCCAAGAGTGATTTATTCCTTTTTTTTTTTTTTACTCCAACTGTAGAATTTTAACTGGAATGTATGAGTCAAATGTTGCTTGGAGCTATATCCAGTTAACCCTGTTGACTTCTTTGAGAGAGCACATTATCTAAGAGGAAGAATCTGGGCATGTAGCATCTTTCCTGAAGAACAAAAAAATTAAAAGGTGACAGATGGATGAAAAATGTGGGGCATCAACTGGCTATGCATATTTTTTTGTCTTTAAATAACTACCTGTGATGATTAGAACCTGATAGCAATTGGGTCAGATGCTGTGAATACTTTACATGTAGAGGGTTTTTTTTAATGACTGTTAATTAACATAGATTATACTTTTACTGTCCGATGACTCTTGATCATACAGTTAATGTTCAGTTGAAATAATTCATTTCTGAATACTGAGAAATTTGTTTATTCAGTTCAGATGTTTTGACTGGAGAGGAATGAATTAAACACAAAACTGTATTTTCTGGTTCAGCTAAAGGTTTTTTATTTTTATATTTTTAATTTATATTCTATGTTGTATAATTATACCTCACATGTATCTACTTAAAAGCCACTTGGAGAGCCCTTTTAAGTTCAATGGAAAGTGTGTGTGTGTGTGTGTGTGTGTGTGTGTGTGTGTGTGTGTGTGTGTGTGTGTGTGTGTGTGTGTGTGTGTGTGTGTGTGTGTGTGTGTGTGTGTGTGTGTGTGTGTGTGTGTGTGTGTGTGTGTGTGTGTGTGTGTGTGTGTGTTTTCAAAACAAACTAGACATGTTGTTTCCAGATGCGATTTTCATGTCTAGCTTCAGAATCTTTTTTGAAATGCAATGTTCATCTGTGTTTAAAATATTGGTAGCTTGTAAAGTTTTAGAAGAAAAATAAAACAAGATGGTTCACACATTTTACAGTGTTTAGATTGAACCAAATAATTCAGTTGGAAAATACTCATTTTATAAGCTCTTCTGTTTCAGAATTCAGTGCCAAAACTGAGGTCACTTTGCAAAAAGAGAATGGTAAATATATGCCACTCTTGTTGTTGCTTAGAAAATGATCTGATTACAGCTGCTGAGAGAGAAGGTATCAGGGCTGTGCCTTTCTATTCCTGCCAAAAGTGGCCAAGATATAGCTCTCCAAAAATTACTCTGTGTGTGTGTGTGTGTGTGTGTGTGTGTGTGTGTGTGTGTGGTTAGTAGAGGCTTTGTTAGTTTGAAAGGTAAAGTCTCTGCAGATTCCATCTGTACTGAGCATGCTCTAACCTACAGCCCTTCTTACAGCTGACCTGACTCCATTTGTGCCAGGAATGAGGAACCTTTTTTGGGTCAGGGGCTACTGACCCACAGAAAACTCAGTCAGGAGTTGCACAAAAATGAGAAGTAAAAAATCCCCCCCACCTCACCGATGTAGCCCCTGACTAAGAAGCAGAAAGACACACCCCATACTCACCATGCATACCAGAGACTAGGTTCTGGGTGGGACTAAAAATAAGGGGCTCAGTGCATGGGAGAAGGCTGCTGCGAAGCAGGATTGGGGTGCTGGGTCAGAGGGTGCAGGAGTTGGTTGGGGGTTGGTAGGTATCGCAGGGTGGTATGGTGCAGGAATGGCTGGGTGAGGGGGACATCTGGGCAGGAGGAGGAGTGCAGGAGTGGGCTGGTGGGGGAGGTAGGGTGCAGGAGCAGGCTGTGGGTGGAGGGACGCTTACCTGGAACAGCACCCTGAGTATGCACATTACTCTGTGTCCCCTGCCGTTCGTAGGCACTGCTGCTCCTATTTGCCATGATTATATGGCCAGTTGGAGCAGTGGGGGAAAAGCCCTCAGGCAGCGCTTTGCTGTGCTGCTGTGTCTCCAGATAGGGGAATTGAGTAGGGAAGCAGCAACACAGGGAGCCACTCCCCCCCCCGCCCCACCCCGGCCAGGCAGTCTGTGGATTGGATCTGGCCCTGGCATGCCTGACTCCAGCCTGTGAGGCTTGGGGCTCCCCTTCCTCCATCCCCACAGTGGGGAACCAATGCTGGTGTTCCAGCCCCACAACGCGGGGGGGGGGGGGGCGAGGGGTCAGAGCTGGAGTGCCAGTGTTGACTCCCCGATGCTGGGAGAGAGTCACAAGCTTATGGGGCTGGATCGGGCCCCCGGGCCTTAGGTCCCCCACCCCTGGCTTGTGCCATCTCCACCAAGCAAACAGCATGTGCTTCAGCCCTGGACTGAAAGTTGAGCAGGGCTTTACTGTCTGCAATTGCTTCTCTGGCAGCTGGAGAGAGGGAGCACAGTGAGCTTTGGAACTGAGAGCAGGGAGACACTCTCATGTTTCTCATGTTTCCAGTATTGCGCCTGTTTTACTTAGGCACATGTGGCCAAGGAGGAGACTGTGTGTGACTCTAATGCAGAAGGCTGAGAAAGGAGGGTGGGGACAAAGTATAATAGGAACACTGGGGAACAGGGATAGGAGTCAGAGCAAGATAGAGAAGAAGGGGTGAGAGACTGGATAGGTGCAGACAAGCCAGGCCTGGGGAGGAAAGACTCTGTTCTGGAATGAATCAGGCTTATGCAGTAAAGGAGGATGTTATCTCTAGGATATCTCACTTGTTGCAGAAGTTGGAAGGTGTGTAATGATTGAGGCAGAGGACTGCAGATTGCCTGCGACAGGATTAGCCAGTCTTTTTCCTGGGTCTTAGGGCTGGATGACACCTCTTTGTTCTAACCCTGGTACCAGCACTTGCTGAGACTGTTATAAGACATCTGCCCAGATTTTGCTGGAATGCAATCCAGCTATTTTGCATGCCTAACTTTGAGACACGCCTTTGGCATGCTGTTGTGTTGGGAGGAGGAGGGGAAATTCTGCTTTTTAGATATTGACTTGTGTTATCTACAGAGCCTAGTTACACTTAACTTGGTGTTCTCAATAATGCAGATTGTGCCTAACATTGTGCCAATAGGTATTCCAGAGGCTGATAATTTGATATAGGAGCAGACTGATTTCTTTTCTCCTCTGCTTCTGCACTCTGGTTGCGTATGTCCCTCCTGATAAATAAAAATTCCCCAATGCTTTAATTGTATTTTAGTTTAACATAGTTCTTTTTTTAAACATTGAATATAACAGTGGAGTATCCAGCTGAAAGAGATGTCTGTTCAGGAATGACGATCTGGTCTTATTTAATATCTTCATTAATGATCAGAAAGTGGAGCGTCAATAACATTTTGATTACATATGCAGACGGAGGCGGTTTACTGCAAATCCTAGTAAGGACAGACACAATGAAGAGTAATCTAGAATGGTTAAAAATATGGGCAGTAAATAATAAAATGTGATCTAATTTGGAAAAATATAGAACTGGTAACACTGGGGGAGGGGAGAGTCTAAAACAGAGCTATTGTGTAGAGTACTAAATATTCAATATCATTTTTAAGTAATTGCATGCCATTAGATGAGTAACCTCTCATAAAAGCTAAAATGGGTTTCATATCAAGACTCATAATAGCAGCAATATGAAAACAATGCTGTAGTGGATATAACATTTTGGAAATTGCTTAATTTGTTGTGTATTGTTGGAATTTTTTAGTTGCAGAAGAAATTTAGCAGTTGTGTGCTGTCCTATGAGTTGCAGACAGCCTGAAAAAATAGTTGTGCGAAGTATGAACCATGTCCATTTATCGGAGTGGAGTGTTGATTCTGAAGAGTAATGTGAAAGTCTGTAAAGCCTGGTCTACAATTAATGTAGCTACGATGCTCAGGAATGTGAAAAAAATCCATGTCCCAAGCCACCATAGCTATACCAACCTAACCTCTGGTGTAGATTCAGTTAGGTCAATAGAAGAATGCTTCCATTGACCTATCTACTGTTACTTACAGCATCAGAAAGACCCCTTCCATTGCTGTAGGCTACATCTGTACTATTGCGTTATGCTGATTTTGGGCAGGTCTGCACATAAGCCTAAACTGATATAATTTATGTTGCTCAGGGGTGTGAAAAAGCCCTCTCTCCACCCACCGTTAATGATGCAGGTTTTGCATTGTTTAAACCTGGTGCTCACCGAGATGGAGTAATGATGAGCACTTTCCTGTCGGCATAGCACGTCTTCATCAGATACACTTCATAAGATATGTGTAGTGCAGCTGAACCAGCGTAGCCCTGTAATGTAAACTTGCCCATAGCTGTAATTGTAGCTGTGTCTCTATAGCCACAGGATGCAGATATGCCCTAAATGTCTGTTTCGTTAGTGTTCATCTTAGCAGAAGCATTCACTAAATCCAGGAAACTGGTCAGAGTTTGGATAGAGTACCAATACATCCCATCCCTTTGCCCCCCACCATTTGATCTTGGAGGTATAGTCTGCACTGCAGCTGGAAGCAAGCCTCCCAGGCCAGGAAGACAGGAAAATAACTGTGTGGAAGTTGCAGCACCAGTGACGACTCAGGCTTGCTGCCTAAGCTTGGACCTACCTGAACCCCTGGGCTGAGCTTTGGTGGCTAACATGGTGCTCCGTTGCTTCTGCAGCATTCACACAGCTACTTATAACACACTTGAATGAGTCCCACTAGCATAAGTCTTGCAACCCAAGTTAGTAGCTGCAATGTAGATATACGTTGAGGGCTTGTCTACACTACACAGAAGATTGCTGCTGCTGCAGTCAATCTTCCGGGGTTCAAATTAGTGGGTCTAGTGAAGACCCACTAATTCGAACTGAGAGGTCATTCCCACTGGCGCCAGAACTCCTGCTCCTCACAAGTAGTAAGAGAAGCTGATGGGAGTATTTGCTCCTGTCGACCTCCCACTGTGTGGACAGCATGAAAACACAATTTGAGATAAGTTGATTCCAGCTACGTAGTTGGAGTTGCAGATCTTAAATTTCCTTTCCCCCTATAATGTAGACCAGGGCTGAGGGACTGGGAATTACCCTTAGATAACTATGCTATGCAGTTACATAAGAACAGCTATACTGGGTCAGACCAAAGGTCCATCTAGCCCAGTATCCTGTCTCCCAGTAGTGGCTAATGCCAGATGCCCCAGTTTGCCAACTTAAATTGTTTACTCATGATATTATTTGTGAGAACTTCATATAGGTGTTGCTGATTCTAGGGGTGTAAAATAAAGAAATATAGAGATGTGTGGTTTAAAGCTTACAAGGATCATTTAAAATAATTTGATGTTTATGTGGCAGCTAATTTTGCAATTGCAGGTGCATACCCATTTTGAAATATTATCTTCTCTGAGTCTTGTGTTCTTATATTCACTATTTGACATCATCAATGGGAACAGCGTCAGGTACCAGAAATGTGTCATTCTCACGCACATAGTTAGCATCTCAAATAACTGCACCAAATTTTTGTCTTTCCAGAAATTTCAGCAGTGACTTCCAACACACAGTACAAATCACGATTTAATGTATTCTGTCTGGGTTATAATAGCTCCTATGTATTTTGATACTAGGCTTTCTACAGGTTCCCCTTTCCTCCTCAAAACTATTGAAAAATAATCATTAAAAAATCCCCAGATGAACATTAATCTTACGTGGTTGTTTTATAGTACAAAGAGGGGATGCAGTGTATAAACCATTGGCTTGCTATTCATGTGTTTTTATCTGATTGATACTAGGTTCAGTAAATGTATTATGCAGGCTCTATTGAATCTATACAATCTGGAGAAATGCATATATTTGTCCATTAATGCTTTCATAGCTGCTCTGTTTGCTAGTACATTAACAGCCTTGCCAATTTATTTTTGGTAAAACCACAGGGAGAGGGATGTACTTGATGCTGTTAGCATTTTATTCCAGACTTCCACAGAATCATCCAGCTGCCACTCTCCAAACCCCTCATCCCCAGCTCTGTTGGGTCACATGCATCAACAATTTTCTTGAACTGGGTCACCAGAAAAACAGTTTCAAAATTACTGATCTAGCCTAGTGTACTGTCTTTGTCAGTGGCAAATGCCAGATGATGCAGATGGAATGGGCCAAACCAGGTAATCATGGCTATGTTTTGTGTGGGTTGTAGGAAGCTGAGTATACAGGACTCCAGAGAGTAAGAAATTATATTAATGGAGATAAGTTTGTATTTAAAAGGAAGAGAAGAATTTTGGAAACAGTGGAATGACAGATCCAGTAATAAGATGAGGTGAACATCATCAATGAAAGAGAAAGAAAGAGAAAAAGTTACACTTTTCTAAAAATGTTGGGTACAGTTTGCCTAAAGAGTAAACACATTGGCCATTTTAAAATTAAATGTTTTATGTGCTTGTAGTTTAATATATTTTGAAATGTGTATAAAATGAGTATTTAGAGTAGTCAGTGGGAGTCCATTTTAATAACACAAGTGATTTTCTTAAGAAAAAACAAAAGAAAACCACACGAGCAAAGCAGAAACACAACAGACCTTTCCTGTCAGCAGATCAGAGGTCAGAGCAATATAGTACAGTCAAGGAAGTGTTAAAACATCAATAAAATTTGTAATACATATTTACATCCATATGACCGTCCATTTGTAATTGATGGCCTATATTTTCAAAAGTGATTAGTGATCTTGTGTGCCTAACTTAAAGTTAAGGAATAGCCAGGACTGCTTCTAAGGGTATCTTATTCATTCCTCTTTACCAACAAAAATGACACCCCATGACACATAACCATGAGATAGGGCACAAAAGTAAGGGAACATGGTGATGCTGGGGACATAGAGAATCTGTCTCAGAATAAGGGTTGAAGAAATTGTACTCCTTTCTGTTACTTGAATGTTCATTTCTAGATGATGAACATTCTTTTTCCTTGCCTTAACCAAGACAAATTGAAATGTTGAAATAAAATGTGGTAAGTGAAATCCTTTTGCAGTGATATTGTGCTAATATGAGCAACCCTTGATTAGTGCAAAAAGAGATGCTGTCTGCCTTTTTTTTTTCTTCCCCAAAGTCTAATAGCCAAATACTGGACAAAGATTTTCTAGTACTAACTCTTCATAGACCACTGAACTACACTGGCTTTGAAGTAATGAGTACAGTGCACTTGTGAAGCAATATTTTTTCTTTAATTTTTGTTTGCTAAATCACTAAACTTAGTCACAGTTTCCCCCAGCCATTAGTGCAAAGTAACATGGTTGCGATTGATTTATACATTCAAAAGACTTCAGTTTTTCTACTGACTATGGTAGTGGGAAGTGAGAAGTTGAACCCATGGCCCTGCTATAGTTTGGCAGTGTATTTAGAAAGGCATGTTTTGTATATTTTAAGAGGTTTTCTATAAGAGACATGGTTTGTGGCAGAGCTGTGAGTAACAGTTAGAGGTCTACCAAACTACTGTGTTACGATGATGACATACTGGTGTGGTTCTGCAAGCTAAATAAAATACAGGAAAGAGACATAAAAAGAAGTAAAGAGCACGCCTAAGTAATTATTGCCAGCAGTAAATGTTTGCATCATAGAGTTTGAGTGGTCAAAGTACCTAGACCTCCCTAAATAAATAGCAACGCCTCGGTGAGTCAGAATGCACATGGTGTCTTTTTAATATTTTGATCAAATTGCATTTCTCACCAGTAATAGCTAGTTGATAGCAACATGAAGAAAGCAGATATTTACAACATAGGTGTAGGTCAATAGAGAAATAACACTTATAAATCGTTTTGATTACCATTATAAGCACACTGCACATACAGCAGTGTATTCATCTCATCAATTATTTTTGAATCCTTAAAACAGGCCCTAATTACCACTCCCACCTAAGTAGTTGTTGACCTTTGCTGTAAGGATGTTAGGGTATGTCTATACTACCCCGCTAGTTCGAACTAGCGGGGTAATGTAGGCATACCGCACTTGCAAATGAAGCCCGGGATTTGAATTTCCCGGGCTTCATTTGCATAAGCGGAGAGCCGCCATTTTTAAATCCCCGCTTGTTCGAACCCCGTGTAGCGCGGCTACACGGGGCTCGAACTAGGTAGTTCGGACTACCTAGTTCGAGCCCCGTGTAGCCGCGCTACATGGGGTTCGAACAAGCGGGGATTTAAAAATGGCGGTTCCCCGCTTATGCAAATGAAGCCCTGGAAATTCAAATCCCGGGCTTCATTTGCAAGTGCGGTATGTCTACATTACCCTCCTAGTTCGAACTAGGAGGGTAGTGTAGACATACCCTTATATAGTATTTTCAATGTAATCCCTTTAAGAGATTGAGACAAATAATATATTTTAAAGGAAGTGATATATTAATGGATATTTAAAACTCAGGGCTTAATCACTGTTATATTTTGAAACCAAATGTGTACCTTTTAACCTCTATTTTTGCAACTTTCCTAAACTGTGACTTTGAAAGGGGGAATGCATATAAAGTAGCTTAATGACTGAGGGCTAAATCCTTGGGCTTGAGTTGCTGAACTGTGCACTTGAGGCTTTGTACCAGGGCTGGAAAGGTTAAGAAATTCCTATTTTCATAGACCATGGACTGGCAGCAGAGCTACACTAAGGCTGTTTCTGTACTTTGAGGGCTATGGCAGTCCCCAGACTGATGTACTTCCCTCCTGCAATGAGAATGGTGACTCCTACCTAATTGTGAATCCACTGAATTCATCACCAAATCCTCTGTATCAGTGGTCATGCATTTGTATAGGTAAATATTTTAACATCCCTATTTTTTTAGCATCCAGTTTTGTAAAGTTAAAGTTCCATATGCCCATTGTGTGCAAGAATTCCATGTAGCACATCTCCAGTACGTTGGCTAGCATCAATTTTGATACATTGTGGGTAGCTATCGCTTGGTGCCTGTGCCCCTTTGCATTCTGGTTATGCTCCCAGTGCATGATGGGACAAAAATGGTGCAGCGGATGGCTCTGGGTACATGTAGTCAGCATCCCAGAATGCACTCACCTCCTCTATTTCCCCTCCCCCGCTTGAGAACAATGGCAAAAGTCTCTCTCCTCCCCCTCCAATTATCTGCAGATGCCATAGCAGCATAAGCATGGAACCCATCGTGGATTCCTTTGAGCATCATAGTATTATGATAATGATATTAACTATGGTGTGCCTAATGTTGGAGTATGTTCAGAGTGTGCTCACAGTCTGCCAGAATGCAGACGAATCTCAGGAGGCCATTAGAGATAGAATCATAGAATACTAGGACTGGAAGGGACCTCGAGAGGTCATCGAGTGTAGTCCCCTGCCCTCTTGGCAGGACCAAATACTGTCTAGACCATCCCTGATAGACATTTATCCAACCTACTCTTAAATATCTCCAGAGATGGAGATTCCACAACTTCCCTGGGCAATTTATTCCAGTGTTTGACTACCCTGACAGTTAGGAACTTTTTCCTAATGTCCAACCTAAAACTCCCTTGCTGCAGTTTAAGCCCATTGCTTCTTGTTCTATCCCCAGAGGCCAAGATGAACAAGTTTTCTCCCTCCTCTTTATGACACCCTTTTAGATACTTGAAAACTGCTATCATGTCCCCCCTCAATCTTCTCTTTTCCAAACTAAACAAACCTAATTCCTTCAGCCTTCCCTCATAGGTCATTTTCTGTAGACCTTTAATCATTCTCGTTGCTCTTCTCTGGATCCTCTCCAATTTCTCCACATCTTTCTTGAAATGTGATGCCCAGAACTGAACACAATACTCCAACTGAGGCCTAACCAGTGCAGAGTAGAGTGGAAGAATGACTTCTCGTGTCTTGCTCACAACACACCTGTTAATGCATCCCAGAATCATGTTTGCTTTCTTTGCAACAGCATCACACTGCTGACTCATATTCAACTTGTGGTCCACTATAACCCCTAGATCCCTTTCTGCCGTACTCCTTTCCCGACAGTCGCTTCCCATTCTGTATGTATGAAACTGATTGTTCCTTCCTAAGTGGAGCACTTTGCATTTGTCTTTATTAAACTTCATCCTATTTACCGCAGATCATTTCTCCAATTTGTCCAGGTCATTTTGAATTATGACCCTATCCTGCAGGTTAGTTGCAACCCCTCCCAGCTTGGTATCATTTGCAAACTTAATAAGCATACTTTCTATACCAATATCTAAATCATTGATGAAGATATTGAACAGAGCCAGTCCCAAAACAGACCCCTGCAGAATCCCACTTGTTATGCCTTTCCAGTAGGATTGTGAACCATTAATAACTACTCTCTGAGCACGGTTATCCAGCCAGTTATGCACCCACCTTATAGTAGCCCCATCTAAGTTGTATTTACCTAGTATATTGATAAGAATATTATGCGAGACCGTATCAAATGCCTTACTAAAGTCTAGGTATACCACATCCACCGCTTCTCCCTTATCCACAAGACTCGTTATCCTATCAAAGAAAGCTATCAGATTGGTTTGACATGATTTGTTCTTTACAAATCCATGCTGGCTGTTCCATTTAATGTCACATTCCATTTAATTAGATAACCGGTTAAATATTAAATGTAACCAGTTAACTGATTAAACGGGGGATTGAGGGATGCTCAATCAAGGAAGGGATGCTCCAGCCTGGTTGCTTCCTGACCCCTGCAGCACTGCTGGCTCCCAGCCCTGCTGCTTCTAGCCCCTTGCAGTAAAAGTGGTGATGATTAATTAGTTACCCATTAGCATCTCTAATGAACATATGCACTTGAGTTGAGTGACTGGCAAATACCTCTGGCATTTGATCCTCTGGACACAGTGGAATGCTGGTTCTGGTGGCATCAGACAAACGCAGACTGCTGGCATTGCACTGTGATGCAGGTATGGGATGATCAGCAGTGGCTGAAGAATATGAGTAAGGACACTCACATGAAAGTTTCTGAATTGCACTCCCCTGTCCTGAAGAGCAAGAATTCCATCATGAGACCCACTTTGACAGTGGAGAAGTACATGGCAATTGCCCTCTGGAAACTTGCAGTGCCAGACAGCTACCGATCGATTGGGAATCAATTTGGAGTGGAGAAATCTACAGTGGGAGCTGTTGAGATTCCAGGTAGCCAAGTCAATCAACACTCTTCCGCTATGGAAGATAATGACTCTGGGAAATGTGGAGGACATAATGGAGGGCTTTCCCTGGCTGTGTTGGGGGGAATATACAGAACACACATCCCCATCTTGGCACCCAACCACCTTTCCAAGGAGTACATAAACCACAAGGGGGACCTCTCCCTAGTGTTGCAGGCACTGGTGGATCACAAGGGCCATTTCACCCACATCAGCATGGGCTGGTTGGGAAAGGTGCATGACGTGCACATCTTTACAAACTCCTGCCTCTTCAGCAAGCTGCAAATCTATAATTTTCCAGTCTGGATGGAAAAAATCAATCTGTAGCATTGGTGACTCAGCCTACCCCTTGCTCCTAAAGCTCATGAAGATGCATACAGGCAGCCTGGACTTCAGTAAGCAGCAGTTCAACTACAGGCTGAGCAAGTGCAGAATGGTGGTAGAATATGCTTTTGGGCATTTAAAGGGAAGGTTTCAGAGTCTGACTAGATTAGACCTCAGTGAAAGCAACATTCCCATTGTGTGCTACATAAAATTTCTGAGAATAAGGTGGAAAGTTATATGGTTGGTTGGGGAGCTGAGGGTGCAGTGCCTTGCCAGTGATTATGAGCAGCCGGACACCAGGGCAATAAAGAGAGCACAATGAAGGATACTGCAAATCAGGGAGGCTTTGAAACAAAGCTTTATGAATGGCCAGATTTGAGAGTAATGCATGTTGCTCTGAACGAGGTGCCCCTGTATTGATTGTACTTGCTTGTAAACCCTGTAGATCTCCTGCTCCCCTCCCCCCCCCCAGCATAAGCAATATAGAGACTGTTGTTCAGAAATCATGCATTTGTTTTTAGGGAACACATCAGGGACAGGAAAGGAGTCTAGGATGAGTACTTTGTGTGTGTGTGTGTGTGTGTGTGTGTGTGTGTGTGTAGGGGGGGTGATTACAGTTGTGAGAAGGACAGCCTTTCGCTTCACAACGCATCCCTGGAGGATGATTGTGAGGCTCGCCTTGACTCCCCCACCCCACATTCTAGGGCTCCTGGGAGAGGAGACAGTGGAACTCGGTGAGGAGGGAATGTTGGTCCCCAAGAGCTGGAGGGGGTACCTGTGCATATAGGTGCCCTGGAAAGCCACCATGCCAGCCGTCACATCTGCCATAGATGACAAGACTCTCTCCTGGTCCCTCACTTCCAGTTTCCTGCACACTGTCCTGTCCTCATGCTCTGCGCACATCTCCTCCAACAGCATATTCTTCCACTCACTTAAGTGCTCCCTATCCAAGTGGGCAGTTTGCATTTGTTTCTTGAACATGTCAACCATAGTCTATTTTCACCTGTGGATTTGTTCCAGCCCTGCAACTGGGAGAGGCAGGGGATTGCATAGCAAGTTCACTGCTGTTCTTGCTGTACTAAAAAGTCAAGGGCAGACTTTTCAGGAGATACAGTGTAGCCTAGAACCTGTCTGTTAACCTAAAAGGAAGGTCTTTCTAAAGACAATAGGGATGTGTTATGTACAAGGCCACAGTTATGCTTTTAAGTGGCCACTGTGCAGCAGATTCACCTCAGAGTTCTTAGGAGGCTGCTGGACTTGATTTGGTGGCAGACATGCTAAGAGGCAGGTTGGGGCATGAACTTACAGGAGGGAGGGGGTCTGGGAATGGTGGCAGGGCAGGTGCTCATGCAGCCCCTGTGTGTTCAGCACCCTTCATTTGCCAGGAGAGTGTAACTTTCCCTTCCCTCAGGAGCAGCAGGCAGGAGGGGAAAGTGGATCAAGGTGTGGCAGAAGGACAAGGCAGGGCTCAAGCTATGCTTCATTGGGGATGAGCAAACAGAGTTTTACTGCAGAGCAGAGGTAAAAGTAAGTGGGTGCACCCTGCTGCACTGCTCCGGCAAAAGCAAACAGGGATCTATTTAAAGAGCTGGCAGGTACCCGGGTTGCAATAGGACAGTACCTGAAAGAACTTTTACAGTTACTTTCACTGCTGCTGCAGAGGCATTAGCTAGTAGCTTCCCCTGCTTCATCCCAGTGGCTGTGCAGGGTTTCAGTTTTCTCCAGATCTCACAGAGTGACAGGGAACAGATGCTGATTGAATGTGGACAGCAACCTGGACTTTATGCTGCAGCATGTTTTGCTGTGATGACATTAGACCACTTACTGCTGGCTTGGCAAGGAAAAGTGCCCTACATTGGAGGATGGAATAAGAGAGGCCTCCCCTGAAACCTTATGAGGAGGATTAAAGAGTTCCTATATGAGAGCTTGATGGAGATGTTCAGGAAGGATTCCCACTCCATCTCCAGACACATTAAGAATGGGTTCCAGGGATCCCATGCTGTGTCGGCATAGGTGCCACCACAGCTCTCACCCATTTACCATTTGCATGACAAAATGTGTGAACTCACCAGAAGTGCCCTCCGAGGATCAGTGCCTGACTGAGATGTCCTGGAAGAAGGGGATTGTCTTCAAGGGTGTAAAAAGTTCTTGGTGACATCCGTTGCCCCGGTTGCCTGCTGGCCTCCTCCTCTTCCTCATCCATGCTAACTTCCATGCTGCTTCCGAAGGAGTGTCTTGGGAGGAATCCACACGTTGGCTAGGGAAGCTGTTCAGGTCTCCCCAAGGTTTCCATGCAGCTGCCTGTAGAAGCAGCATGTTTGTGACAATGCTTCAGATTGCCTCCTTTGTCTTTTGGTGCGACTGCCTCAGCAACTTTATTTTCACTCAGCATTGCTGGGCGTCCCTTGTGTATCCTTTCTCCTCTGTGCCCTTTGTGATTTTGGTAGAATACCTGTGTTTCTTTAGCTGGTTTGTAGTTCTGCAAGAACAGATTCCTCTCCCCACAGCATTGAAGTCCAGAATTTCCTACGTGCTCGACGCTGGTGCTCATCTGTGACCCTAGAAACTCATGGGTGCTGCCTGCTCTGAGATCTGCTCCATATGGTGGCCACATAAGAAATGAAATTCAAATTTTCCCAGGGCTTTTCCTGTTCATCTGGGAACAGTAGAGTTGAAAGTCGCAGTCACCATGGGGTGGCGTGAACATCTTCCGGAGGCCAAGAATGTCAATTTTCACAGTGCTGCATTTACACTACTGTAAAGTCAACTATGCAAGGTCAAATTTAGCATTACTCCATATGAAACCAGGAGTACCAAAATTGACTTTAACGGCCCTTAATGTCGATGGAAAGAACTTGGTGGTTATGAACTCATTGTTTAGAAAATTGGCCTAATGCAGCTAAGTTCAACCTAACTCACAGTATAGACCAGACCTGCTCTGTAAGTAGGAATATTTGTGGTGGATTTAGTCTTCAGTTTTATAAGGTGAGATTGGATTTTGAAGCATTACTATTTTTTCTGTGTGTACACTACATGGAATTACTTTTCATTGGGCATCATTAACTTAAATCTGGTGTATGTATTTGGTGGATGATAAAATCTGGCTTTGACTTTGTGTATGTGTGTGCACATGCATTCTGGTGGCCCAAAATAATGTAATTTATGGCCCCATAAATTGCAGCTGGTGGGATACCATAAAGTCTCACTGAATGGCTTTTCCTGTTATATTTTATTTGACTATTTCTAGATCCCACTTGAAGAATTCAAAAATCATATTATTCCAGTAGACTACAAATAAAAACCAGTTATAAGAAACTGACTTGGGGGGGGCAAGGTAGGTATATTTTATTGTATAAACTTGGATAAATGTAGGTTTTCAAGAAAGGAGAATAGATTTATTTTTGAACATTTTAAAATTTATGTTGTGCTGTAAGAGCACTATCTGAGCAGTAGGAGATTCCTTTCAGAATCATGCAGAACACTGTAACTTTTAAAACTCATGACTCTTGCTAAATGTAGTAGGTGACATCATGGACTGGAGTTCCTCAGTGGAGGCATTGCAAAAGAAATGATAGCAAAGGTTAAATTGTCTTTTTTAGGGTATATATGATTTGAATAATCAGCTTGAATAAAATGGTAAACAAGGGCTGATAATGTATGTATGCTTATTTAAATGTGGCGTATCAGTTGAAGAAAATCCTATGTAGGTATTGTTAAATATAAAGGACTTAGAGGACATTTTATTTATTAAAATCCATCAGTTTATCTGAGAACATCGTGCATAGAGGAGTGAAACTGTCTTTTGAACTGAACCCAAAAAATGGATGTTGTGAAAACTGAACAGCATTGGCCAAATCATTTATAGCAGTGAAATAGTTACATTAAATCATATTCACATGTTGAAAAATATCTGAAGTTTTGTTTCTTGTACAAGAAAATAATGTTATACTAGTTCACTACTTCTGTAAGACTGAAAAATAATCTCTGTGTATATAAAATATAGTGTGTTCCTTCTTTGCCCTTTTTATGTGCTATTTTGCGTTATTGGCCACTTTTTTATAGAAGGAAACAAGAAATACTATGACCATGGTTTATTTACATTTTAGGAAAGGGATAAATGGACAGTGATTGAAACAATCTGGAATAATTTGTAGCTACTTTGGTCTGGCAGATTATTGAATCCTTTTTATGTTCAAAAAGGAAACCAGTACAAAGAGTTGTTTGCCTTCCATGAAGCCTTACTTTTCAAGGGCACTAAAAAGCTTGGGAGAGTTGCCCAGTTGATATTGATCTTATGACCTTTAAAGAGAGACTTCCACAGTATAAAACATGTGGGAAAATGGTATATGCAAAAATATTTCACTTGAGCAATATTTGTCTATTTCCTTTATTACTAAGTAAACTTTCTCCCAGTTTCTCCTTGATCCTTCAGTAAAGTCCTAACTGTGATTGTGGTATTGATCTGTTGCCATAATAATAGATGTAATGTCACACATTCAGGAGGACTTTACTTCCTATTCAAACAAGAGGAGCAGAGAAACAAGAGCTAATAACTGATATCAAGAGGCTTGAGGTGTTTGGTGCCTGTTTTGCTTTAGTCTCCAATAATGGTGATCAAATACTCAGCACAATTAATATTAGCAACAAGACGGAAGGAATGCAAGCAAAAACGGAAAGAATAGATTAGACCAGGGGTCACTAACTGGTCAATCATGATCGACCGGTAAATCTTGGAGAATCTCCCAGTTGATTGTGATCTCCGGTGGTGCAGTGGGGCTGCTGCTAAGACTCTGACCCCATGACGCTCCATGGTGGGGGGCAGTGGTCTCTGCACGCTACTCCTATCTGCAAGGACTGCTCCTGCAGCTGTTGCTGGAACGGAGAACTATGGCCCATGGCAGCTTAAGGGGTGGTGCTGGCAGAGAGAAGCACTGTGGGAAGCCATATCTCCCCAACCCCAGGGGACACAGGGATGCATTGGCCTCTTCTGGGATCAGCATGGGACTGAGGCAGGCAGGCAGACTTAGCCTCGCTGTACTACCAACTGGTAGCCGCCTGCAGTAAATGCCACCCATCAGGATTTCACACTCCAATCCCCCTCCCAGAGCTAGTACCCCATTACCTGCTCCTGTACCCCAACACTCTGCCACAGCAGGAGCTCCCTCCTGCACCCAAACTCCCCAGCCCGTACCCTTTACATCCTCCTGAAGTCTCAATCTCCTGCCCCAGCTCAGTGACAGTGAATAAGGGGTGGGGTGTAGTGAATGAGGAGGAGAGAGGGGGATGGGACAGAGTTTTAGGGAAGGGTACCTGGGTTGCTCTTAAATTCAAAATATGATCTTAGGTGTAAGAAGGTTGGAGACGGCTAAAGACTGCTTAGATAAATTTGTTGCCGGGGCTGATGAAATTTATCCTTGTAATCTTGGAACATGTACTTTTATTTTCAAGAACTCATGGAGAACAGGTGAGATTCCAGAGGATTAAAGAGAAGCAAACATAGTATATGTGTTTGATGGGCAACAAACAAGGACCCAGGAAATTACAGACCACTCGGCCTAATTTACTAACAAATTATTGAATAAATCAGTTTGTAAGCACATAGAGGATAATTAGCTTTTACGGAATAGCCCCAATACTTTTGTCAAGATCAGATTGTGCCAAATCAAGCTTATTCACTTATTTGATAGGCATACTAACTTAATGGATGGTGCAAAGCAGTAGACCTAGTATCTCTTGGTTTTTTTTAACAAAACTTCCGATAATTATGATATTTTCATAAATGTATTGATTATATTACTATAAAGCGGGTGCATAACTGGTTGAAAGACTGTTCCCAAAGAGTAGTTATCAGTGGTTCCCTGCCAGACTGGAAAGGTATATCTGTTGGGATCCACAGAGATAAATTCTGGATCTGGTGCTATTCAATATTTCAATGAAGGACTTGGGTAATTGAATGTATACTGTATTTATAAAATTTGTGAATAAACCAGGCTGGGAGGAGTTGTAAGCACTTTTGAGGACAGGATTAGAATTCAAAATAACCGTAATAATTTGGGAGAATTGGTCTGAAATAGGGATGTAATTGTGTAGATGATTAACCAATAAGCAAAAGCTTATAAATTAATGCTATAGACTACATGCATCCTCCCTCATTGCCAGTACACTTTTTGGCAGGCTGGCCAGCAGCCTGGCTCAGTCCTGGCTCGCTGCCAGGTCCAGGACCTACCCCTGCTGTGGCTCTGCATTTAAAGTGTATTAGGAGCCAAGTGGGCAGGCAGCGTGGTTCAGTTCCAGCTCGTGCCGGGTCTGGGAGCTCAGCTCCTGCCGCCCCCCTGGACAGGAGCTGTTGCCATGCCATGCTGCAGCCTCTGTATCAGATGCAGCAGTATGGGGTGACAGGCAACCGATCCATGAGGAGAGCTGTTGGGACAGAGCACACTGGCTACTGGCCCCACCCCATTTTAGAATAGTCAAGAAACCGATAAGAATTCATGAGGTGAATTGTCTATTCAATTAACCAATATTTAACATCCCTAGTCTGAAATCAGTAAAATGAAATTGAGTGATGACAAGTTGAACGTACTATACTTCAGATGGAAAAATCAAATGTACAACTACAAACTGGGGAGTAACTGGCTGGCTGTTAGTACTGCTGAAAAGGATTTGGGATAACAGAAGATCACAAAGTGAATATGAATCAGCAGTGTGGTACAGCTGTGAGATTCTTATATTCCACGGTTTATGAATGGGAGTGTCATGTAATTGTCTCGTTCCTGGCAGTGGTGAGGCTTCAGCTAGAGGACTGTGTCCAATTCTGAGCATTGTGTGTCAATTTTTTAGGAAATATAATATCATAGAACTGTAGGAGTGGAAGTGACCTTGATAGGTTATTTCATCCAGTCCCCTGCACTGAGACAGGACTAAATATTATCTACAAAACAGATATTAGACAGGATCACAAAGAAAAAAAACAGTTTCTTGCCATTTCAACCAGAAAGGACATTGTCTCAATGACTTGATTACCTGCATCTTGCTTCAAAGGCCTTTTAAGACTACACTTGAAAGAGAATCCTCTGAACTATCATTCATGCTCAGAGTCGACACTTTACACTTACGTTTGAACAAAGACTCTAATTATCTTACCCATTACAGAGATAGCTTCCCCAATTATCACCTCTAATATCATTAGCTCACAGACATTTACCTCCTCTCCCCTCCTCCATCCCCCTTCTGTTCTGAAATTTGATTTGTCCTTTTCATATGTGTTCATTTTTTAAAATTGTATCCTTTGGTATATATGGTTGTGACAATTTTCTTCCACTATTTGATCTGAGGAAGTGGGTCTGGCCCACAAAAGCTCATCACCTAATAAACCATCTTGTTAGTCTTTATAGTGCTACATAGTCCTGTTTTTTATCTAGACAAGTGTTTCTTAAATTGTGTTCCACAGCACACCGGTGTTCTGCGAACCAGTTGGAGGTGTACCATGACCTCTTCTTCTCCGCCCTCCCCCCTTTTTTTTGGTGAGTTTTTTCTTTTCCCGGTGGCTGACGGAAACTCGGTCGGGACACATGGCAATTAAAGGGGCCATGACCGCATTTCCCTCTGCTTTTTTTGGCTCAACAAGAAAACCCTTGGTGTTCCTCATAGAAAAAAATATTGTTTGGTGTTCCGCGGTCTTAAAAAGTTTAAGTAACACTGATCTAGACCATCCCCCAACTGGCGTCTAACTTTTTTTTTAATCCTCTAGTGATGGAGATTCTACAACAGGGCTGCTCAACTTTGGAAGCCCCGGGGCCCACAATGAAACTCACAGCACATGCTGAGGGACGCAACTTAAGTGTGGTTGCATATACATGCAAATATATATGCACACATATGCAAATAGCTTCTTTCACACTGATGGCATGAATACAAAGATTAAGACAAGACTACACAACACACAGGTGCCATTTAAGTCAGTTCTGCTGATATTAATAAAAAGCAATATTTACCAGATTTCCATCCATATGACAGCACTTTTAATGTGCAATGACAGTCCAGGAATTTAACTACTAAAATGCATATCAACAGAAGACCATTATATTGACTACTTTTTTTGTTTTGGCTCCCACCTGCGTGCCATGTGTTGAGCCCTGCATAAACCCAAACTGCACCATGGGCCGCAAACTAACGGGCTGCGGGCCGCATGTTGAGTAGCCCTGTTCTACAACCTCCCTAGGTTATTTTGCAGTGTTTAACTATTGTTACAGTTGGAAAGCTTTTCTTAATATCTATCCTAAATCTCTCTTGCTACAATTTATCCTCCTTCACTTTATAAGAATTTTTTTATGTGCTTGAAGACTCTTATGTCCCCTCTGTCTTCTACAGACTAAACGAACTGTTTCTTCCCCCTCCTCATCTTTTAGCCTAGGTCCGTGGTCCCCAACACGGTGCCCGCGGGCACCATGGTGCCCGCGGGGGCATTTGTCTGTGCCCTCCAAGTGCTCAGGGCTGGCCTGTCCCCGGGCACATGGCGCATGCGCGGTGCTGGAGCCGGCCCTGGGTGCGTGGTGCACAGTGAGCGCCGGCCCCAGGGGCGCCGCGGATTGACCCCCCGCGGCGCATGAGGGAGGGCGGGGAGAGAGCACCAGCGCCGGCCCCGGGTGCGCGGCACTTGGGGGAGGGGGAGAGAGAGCGCCAGCACCGGCCCCGGGCGCGCGGCGCTTGGGGGGGGGAGAGAACTAGCGCCGGCCCCGGGAATGGGGGGGCCCCGCCCCCTGGGCGCCCGGCGGGTGAACGGCCACGCCCCCTGGCGCCCGGAAACCCCAAATGGTTGGGGATCACTGGCCTAGGTCATGATTTTTAGATCTTTAATCATTTTAGTTGCTGGACTTTCTGCAAAATATATCCACATCTTTCCTGAAATAATGTGCCCAGAACTGAATACAGTTGAAGCCTTCCCTGTACTGAGTAGAATGAAAGATTTAATTTGTCTTGCTTAACTCACTCCTACTTAGTATATCCTAGAATGTTCATATTTTTTCAACTGTATTATGTTGTTGACTCATATTTAGTTTGTGATCCACTAAAAACCCCAGATCCTTTTCTGCAGTACTCCTTTCTGTTTACTCATTTCCTATGTTGTATTTGTGCAATTGATTATTTCTTCAAGTGTAGTACTTTACATTGTCCTTATTGAACACATGGACAAATTGGAGAGAGTCTAGAAAAGAGTAACAAAAATGGTAAAAGGTTTAGCAAACTGATCTGTGAGAAAAGGTTTTAAAATCTGGTCATGTTTAATCTTGAAAAAAGAAGTCAGAGGGGACCTGATGCATCTTCAAGTAAGTTAAGGGCAGTCATAAACAAAATCAATTGTTCTCCATGTGTGTGTAGCAAGGAAGATCTAAGTTACATATTAGGAAAACTCTAAGGATTAGGCCTGTCAATTAATTGCAGTTAATGCATGCAGTTAATTTAAAATAAGTTAACATGTTATTAATCTCACCACTGCTCTGGTCCTCAACTGCTCCTGCTTTCTACCCCCAATCCTCCTGGAGTTGCTCTTGGCCAAGCTGCACTGGACTGGAAGCCCGCCTCCTATCTGTTGCGGAGAGAAGGCAGGGGGGGCACGGTGCTGATGATAACCATGTACCATGTTGCTGGGAAGCTGTTTACTGCTGTTGCTGGCTCAGAAGCAGAGCCAGCCTGAGGGGAGGGCAAGCTGGGCTGTGGGATGCCTCTTCCCCTTGCTTCTCTGCTGCAGTCTGCAGCCACCGCTGCTCCTATCCCCATCTTCTCCTTGCCTTGTGCTGCCACTGGACAAGCTGCTTAGGACTGGGAGCATCCTGTCTGCTGCACACTGGGAGGCGGGGAACTGTGAGCTGCTGATGTCTGGATAGTCTTAACCCCCCTGCTTGTGTACCCCATTTCTGCTGTTGCCTCTGTGTCAGAAAAACAGGGAGCTGCAGGGATTAGTGTTGTCTGCACAAGCGTGTTCAGGCTGATGAGGATGCACCTTAAGGAGACAGTGGGCTGAACATACATATTCCTCTCCCAACATCCAAAAATATTTAAATGAAAGGTGTTCTGTTACTGTTTAGTGATGCAAATAAAGCTGCAATTAATCATGATTGTCTTAATCATTTTACAACCCTAATAAGGAAAGATAAACTTTCGAATAGGCTTCCTAACAAAGTAGTGAAATTCCCATCAGTGGAGGTATTTAAGAGCAAGTTGAACAAAGTATAGTTCTCAAGTTCACATGGTCCTGCCTGAAAGCAAGGCAGGTGACTTCTTGAGATTCTTTCACTAAATTTCAATGATTGTGAGCTAAGAAGATGCTACGGTCAGCTGCACACAAATACTGATGGTCCCCGAACCCTGTTCATACTGGGTATGTCTACACTGCCACCCTAGTTCAAACTAGGGTGGCTAATGTAGGCATTCGAACTTGCAAATGAAGCCCGGGATTTAAATATCCCAGGCAGCTACATGCGGCACAGACTAGGTAGTTCGAATTAAAGCTCCTAATTCGAACTACAGGCAGTCCCCGACTTACGCAGATCCGACTTACGTCGGATCCGCACTTACGAACGGGGCTTTCTCGCCCCGGAGGTCGAGGTAGCGGATTGCTACCTACGAGCTCCGGGGCGAGAGAGCCCCGTTCGTAAGCTGCTCCAGTGCCCCTGGTCTGCTGGAGACCGTCTCCAGCAGACCAGGGGCACCGGGCGGGTTCCTGCGCTTCTGAGGCTTTGCCAGAGCAAAGCCTCAGAAGCGCAGGAACCGCCGCTGCTGCCGCTTGAGACCCGGTGCCTGTGGTCTGCTGGGGACCGTCCCCAGCAGACCACAGGCACCGGGACTGAAGCCGCAGCCGTGGGGGGGGGGGGTCCCGCGCCTCTGAGACTTTGCCAGCGCAAAGCCTCAGAGGCGCAGCACCCCACTGCCGCTGCTGCTCTGCTCCCCGTGTCCCTGGTCTGCTGGGGGGGGGGGGCGCGGATAGTGTGCCCCCCCCCAGTAGACCAGGCTTTTGTTTTGGACCCTGGAGCAGAGCAGCTGGGGCGCTGCGGATTGGTCCTGCAGCACCCGCTCTGGGCACTACTGGACCAACCCGGCAGCACCCCAGCTGCTCTGCCCCAGATCCTGATTCAGCTGCTGCTGGTCAGTTTTAGCAGTGGCTGAATCAGGACGCCTGGGGCAGAGCAGCTGGGGTGCTGCTGGGTTGGTCCAGTAGCGCCGAGGAGCGGTGCTACTGGAGCAACCCAGCAGCACCCCAGCTGCTCTGCCCCAGGCGTCCCCAAGTCAGCCGCTGCTGAAACTGACCAGCGCTGACTACAGGAAGCCCAAGGCAGAGTTGCTCTGCCCCAGGCTTCCTGGAATCAGCGCTCATCAATTTCAGCAGCAGCTGACTTGGGGAAGCTTGGGGTTCTTAAGTTGAATCTGTATGTAAGTCAGAACTGGCGGTCAGTTTCAGCAGCGGCTGAATCTTGGCGCCAGTTCCGACTTACATACAGATTCAACTTAAGAACAAACCTACAGTCCCTATCTTGTACGTAACCCGGGGACTGCCTGTACCGTTACTCCTCCTGCAATGAGGGATTAACGGTAGTTCGAATTAGGAGCTTTAATTCAAACTATCTAGTCTGTGCCGCGTGTAGCTGCGGGCAGGGAGTTCGAACTATGGAGCATTTAAAAATGGCGGCACCCGGGAACATGCAAATAAAGCCCAAGATATTTAAATCCCGGGCTTCATTTGCAAGTTCGAATGCCTACATTAGCCAGCCTAGTTCGAACTATGGTGACAGTGTAGACATACCCACAGGTAGTCTCATTTATTTCAGTGCAGCTACTCATATCAATAAGGATAACAGGGTAAGAGTTAAATGATTTTAGAGAAATGCTATGAGACGTATACGCAGAGAGAAGTCATGTAATTTTTAGTAAGATAAATATTTGAAAATCTCTCTAGACCCTTGTGTGTTCATTGTTCTGTAAACTGAGTTTTCTTTACTGGGAACTTAAAGCAAAGTCAGATCCTTGACCCTCAGCTTAATGTGGGTAACCTTTCAGAATGTCTCCAACTGCAGCTTAGGGAATTTTTCTGGGATTTGTGAGTGAAATGTTGTGATCCAAAGCAAAGGTTAAAAAAAAAATCCCTTTCTTCCACTGCTGGAAAATCCCCAGCTAAGAGGGGAGAGTCTCGTGCAGCACTCCTCCAGCCTCACATTGAAAGGACTACTGTGCACAGTTGGGCTGGATTCCTAACAGAATAAGCAGAGCACAGGAAAGTGGAGCTCTCATACAGTGACGGAGAGGAGACCAATATAAACTCTCAGCTACAGTGTCGGCCATCTGAAACTTGTTGAGAAGTGGGAGATATCTTCTGATCCTTGCAGAACAGGTCCTCTTACCAAAAGATAACTGCAGAGAGAAGATAAAAGCAGCAGTGCTAGCACTACTCCTGCCAGTTGCACATTAAAGCCAACACTTCACAAGGAGATTGGCTCATTACTGAGGTTTGCAGATGACTACAATCAGTTTTAATGCTTACATTGAACAAATTAGTCTTTAGAACTGTGCAGATTTTTGGAGCATTGACTCATACAAAAAGACCCAAGAGTTCTTTGCCACACAAAATGAGGCAGAAGAGGCACTTGATATGTTCCCTGAAAGCAAGTAGGATGATGGGGGGAATTTTGCAACACCCTGTTGCAGTGGGGTGATACATAGCTCTATTCAGAGCAAGAGATAAGTTTTGCTCCTTTTGAAGTAGTGCAATTACAAGCTGCCCCTTATTCCTACTTTGAAGTAGGAATAAGACCCTCCGGAAAAGGGCACTTTTTCCGGAGGATCGGGGCCAGTCTAGACGCTCTTTTCCGGCTTTTTTAAAAGCCGGAAAAAAGCGGCGGACATTTTTATTTAAATGCCGCGGGGGATATTTAAATCCCCCGCGGAGGATTTCCCTACGACGACTCGTGAAATTTACATGCCCCTTCCGGAAGAGGGGCCAGTGTAGACGTAGCCATACAGTTTACATAAAGCTGATAATGAAAGCTTGTTCTGACCGTTAAATCTTGTTAGCATTTTCAAAAGTTTGGATGCCTTTATTTTTGGATGGCCAATTTCAGACAACTAAACCAGATTTTCAGTGGTGCTGTCACCCATGTCTCCAATTGAAGTCAATTGGTCCTCTGCACAAAACTCTGTAATATCTCTTTGTAGGATTAGGTCCCAATGTTTTATTTTGGGATGACTTCACGTGAAGGACATTGGGAAATGAAGTCAAGTCTATTGAAAAACATTTGACAAGCTGAATGTGCTAAAATAGTAGATCTGAATATTAATCAGTGTTCATTTCTCACATGCAATGTAAGGCCAAATATTGGGAACCAATGCAAACAAATTGTGAAGGCTAAAAGTTGATTACCAACACTGAAACGTGCTAGGAATTCTGTGGGGGCAAAGACAAAAGGATGATTTTAAACTGGAAATTACCCCAGAAAAAGACCCATTTATAGTGGGACCTAATTTCTTACCATCCCCCAGCCGGGCTGGAGTACACCCCCACATGCCTCCATGTAATTGGTTAACTAGTTAAACATAACATTTAACCATATAACTAGCTAAATGTGATTTTACATCCTTATTTTGCATATCTATGACAGAATCATGAAAATAACACTCATGTTCAGCTAGAGACTGTTGAAATTGTAAATAGCACATCAGAAAAATCATTTCTTCCACAGCAGAAGCTTTATCTCTGTGCCAACTCTGTCCTGATTATATGTCCCAGAAAGGGGTCCCTGTGTAACTTCAGACCTTTCTCACTTATACCTCATTAGCTTTTGAAATCTGTCACCAGTAGTCTGTAACCTGTGGTAACTTTTGTCCTTACATCAAATATTCTTTTCCTGAGTTATAGCTGCTTATTGAACAATAAGATAATTCCTAGTAGTCAGTGTGGCTAGCCAAAATTTCTGAGTGTGAGCGAACATTAGGTAGCAATCCCTTGCAGTTTTTGTTTTTCTATTGCAGTACCCCTTTTGCTGATTTCTTTTAATGCTCACGTACCTTTAGTAGTTTTTCATTAGCATGCAAAATATGTCAGCCTAACTCAAATTAGGAAAATGTTATGTGTAAGAAGCACATATTAAAAACTCCATTTATTCCAGATTGTTGTAATTAGGGATAGTCAAGCTGGTTTGAGTAAAATAAGAACATATCATCCAACAATACCACATTTTGAATCTGAGCACAACCATTAGTTATTGCACTGCTGCAAACACTTATTTATAATTAGTCTAAGCCAGCTTTCCACAAATTTTTTCAATATATTCTGTAACAATTTGTCCTAAAATCAAATGTAGATTTCATTATGTTGGGAGTCCATGTGCATCCATATATGATTTTTCTGTCTTATTCTAATGCTGTGCTTCAGGCAGCTTGCTGTATCTCTGAAGTTTTAATAGATGAGACATCAATATTTTATTATGTCATATGAGGATTGCATATGGCATACTTTTCTGTTCTGTGTCTCTTCTTTCTCTCTCACTTAGGTTCTCTTGAATTTGGCTGGCAAAAATGTTATTTATGCATAATGTAGAATTAGAAGAACTCTGCTCTTTGTGTTACAAAAGCACAGCCATTTATCACTGGCTGCAAAATAGAATCTCTTTTCAGCAGGATAGGGCCGATGACACACTGTAGTAACTAGGACTCTATCTTGCAGAGGGCAGTGGTGCCTATGTATGCACTAATTAGCTCATTCATATAATCAGTGATGACAACAAAACCAAAGCCTTGGTCCAGAACTTAAGTAACTTTTTAAAAATGGGGCGCTCATCCTTTCCTTTTCCTTTCCCTTTTTTGTATATCATGTAATTTCCAGATTCCAAGTGAGAATTGAAAAAAATGCTGAAATACTGCTAAAACAGTATTCATGTTCTACCTAATACAAGAAAGCGGTACCAGAAATCTTACTGATAAGTCTTTTCCTGTGATACTTTCAGCCAAATTTTTGTTAGTGTTTATATACTTTGGATAAATTTTGGCTAGATCTCTGAACTCTTGGCTTCTTATCTGAAATGAATCATTAAAAGAACTGAGGTTCACCCATTAGTAATTATAATTATCCCATTAATTTTTTGTAATTAAGTATTTATAAAAATGATAAAGCTATGGTCTGTAGTGGGAATTTGCAAAGACAGACATTTTTCCTAAAAAATTGTAGTTTGATCCACTGAATAGTTAAACACTTAAATTGGAGACTAAGGTAATTAAATACAAAAATTACTTTTTTTGTTTTATTTTTATGCTCCGAGAGATTTTTAATCAAAAAGTTTTCCTTTTAAATTTGGGCTTTAGCATTGATATCTAAGCTTCAGATATGTAAATCCTTTATACATTTTCATAAGATACCAGTCCATTTTAATATTGTTTTTATGTACATACACTTGTTGTAGAATAACCAGTGAGAGAGCTTTCCAAGTGGACATTGCTGTGTTTTTGTGAGAGATTAGTGCTTTATTCGCTTTTCTTACTAGTATGAAGTAATGAGTAATAAACTAGATCTGAATTATAAATAATTGATTAAATTAAAAGTTCCCAGACTTCATTTAACAAGAAAATGAAATTGCCCAAGTAATCTCTTCTGTGTCCCATCTGATTCATTAGTATGGAGTGAATATATATGGATTTTCTACTTGAGATCTAGAAACTTAACAACAGTCATATAAATAAAATATAGCACATAGTATAAGCAGAAAAAGGAAATCAAGGAATTAAATTCCTCTTCGAGGTGTCACGCACAGTAACACTACCATGTGTCACACCATTTAAGATCTTAATGAGGTGAGGGATTTATACGGAGGAGAACAATAATAACGATGTAGTTTTTTCAGACAGAATGGGTGCACATTTGGAGTATAATGTGAGTCTCCTTACAGCACTGACAGGTTATTGAGGCTTTGTCTATCTATACTTGCCTCTGTTCCCACTGCTGCAGTTCTGTTAGTTGTAGCAATGGCAGGAATTGCCCTTTAGATGGAACTTCAGATGGCTGCTGGAGTTTTAACCATTGGTGATGGTTGCTGTGAAAATGATGCTGGAGAAAATGCTGTCAGTTTTTGGCATCTTGTTAAATTATCAAAACTTTCATAATGTTAGAGGGGGGAGAAAATCATTATTGGCTTATCGGAAAACAATGTTTTTAAACAATTAATATACTAAAGAACTGCCAGATGACATTATCAGGGCAATTAGGCTCAACTGTATCTTTAATGACTTATTTTTGTTTTAAAGAGTGGGTTTGGAGGGAGTAATCTCAGTTGCTACACTAAATGGATTACTCCAGGGCTATGGCCTTGGATTTAAATGAATACAGGGTAATACCTATCCAGCACAGGAAGTACTTTCTCTTCTTGCATATTTACAGTCAAGTCGTGCACTTGCCCATATGACAGTGTTGAAGTGTTCCTGATGCTATACTGTATAAAGACAGAATAATACTTTTCATGTAAGCAAGCTAGATAGAGGTACCTATTTTGTTTTATCCATCGTAATGATAGTAATAGTGCTTATGATGTTGTACTTAATAATGAGCTGCTCACCTCTACAACATATCTGTCTTTCTTGCAGACTAGATGATCATTATGGTCCCTTCTGGTCTGCAACTCTGAATCTGTCTCTTTCATCTCTTTTAACTTCTTATACTAAGAAACAGCTTATAGGATGCCTTTTCTTGATATTTCTTTATTGAATTTGTAATTTTTTAACTGTGTGGGTAGGTGGGTGGGTAGAAGTTATGGTTGGGGTATATAGGTGGGTGAAAGAGGCGCCTTCATTCCTTTATGCAAGTCCTCCATGCATTCGGTGGACATCTTGCAGGTTCAGTGACCAGTTTGCCTTCCATGAGCTCTTATACTATATATTAGAAATAAGAAACTTCCTGCAGATTTTTTCTCAGCATAGCTGTTTCTCAGATATTATAATGTTCAAATACTGTAGCATTGGTTTTGCATTAATATGAATTTAGGGTTTTATACAGTGATATGGTGATCAGTGCGAATATTTGCAAAAGTATTTCAACAGGATTGAAGACACTGGAGAGCATGCCATATAGAGTACTCTCTCGCCTATCAATGTCCTGTGTTCCCAGATTGTCTGATTACTTTTTGTTATGGGTAATATACAGACCATTTGGCAAAAGCTTTCATTTGTTTATCAAAAGGGAACATTTGTTTTAAACTTGCTATAGTGAAAAAAGAAGACTTGTACTTAGTACAGTGATTTGTCATTCCATACATGTTGGGCTCGTCTACATTGGCCCCTTTTCCGAAAGGGGCATGTTAATTTCAGAGATCATAATAGGGAAATCCGCGGGGGATTTAAATATCCCCCACGGCATTTAAATAAAAATGTCCGCCGCTTTTTTCCGGCTTTTAGAAAAGCCGGAAAAGAGCGTCTACACTGGCCCCGATCCTCCGGAAAAAGCGCCCTTTTCAAAGTAGGAATAAGATCCTCCGGAAAAGGGCGCTTTTTCCGGAGGATCGGGGCTAGTGTAGACGCTCTTTTCCGGCTTTTCTAAAAGCCGGAAAAAAGCGGCGGACATTTTTATTTAAATGCCGCGGGGATATTTAAATCCCCCGTGGATTTCCCTATTACGATCTCTGAAATTACCATGCCCCTTTCGGAAAAGGGGCCAGTGTAGACGTAGCCGTTCAAAATAACTCTGACTTTTGTATGCCAGACAAGCAGAAGACTAAGAAGTAGCAGGAATAGGCATCTAACTTGAGGGTGGAAATTATTCTCCCTGCTGTGACTGCCTCTCCCCCTACCGTTTTTTGGGTGGGTGAGTGTGATGTAAATCACCCTCTCTGGATTCCAATTCAGTCCTATTTCAACTTTCACCACTTATGTCTGTCTCATGACAAGTTTATATCATCACTTTTCACAGTTAAATTTTGTCCAGAGACTTTCATGGTAGATTAAGCAGGTTGTATCCATTCAGAATTTGATTAATTATTTAAAAAAAATGTGTAGTAGGCACCAACTTAGACTTCTAAAATTAAAATTTGGTTTATAACACAAATCAAGCACATTAAATACTTTCAGATATGAAGACAATTGTAGTCGCTCAAACACTAAATGATGGAAAAGTGATAGAGAAAGATGAGATCTTAATAATTTGACAATATTCAATTTATATTTCCAAAAGATTTTTTTCTATAAGGTATTAGCTCATGCTTTCTAATTCTGCCTTTTGTAAGGAACATGCTGTAAGCTACAGTATATATTATGAATATACTAATAGTTAGAAATTTGTGAGGAGGAGGAGGATAAGAAAGCAGTAATTCAAAACCATTTTTTCAGCAAAATTAACCATAATATCTGTTTGCTAAAACTAATTAATGTTCTTTTAATTTGGGTAATCTGAAATACCTGGAATAACTACAGTGCTATGCATGAGTAGGAATATGCAAAGACAGACTTAAACATACTTTTTCAATAATATATATGACCTATTATAAATCTAATATTTTTAGTGAATTGTTACTTCTCAGTAATTATCTACAACTTGTAATGTGCTTTTTTATTTAAGATAGCATGCATTGCCTAATAAAGGTCTGTGCTTAACACAGAGCTAGAAAGAATATACTGTTCTTGAAAATAAGCTGAAAAAGCAATTTTACATCAATAACATTCTTTTGGCTGCATTCATTACAGGATAGATTGCTGGATGCATTTAGCTACTCCATACAAACTCTTCATTATTAATGAAAACTGATGTGTACTGACACCTGGATTTTAGGGAAATATAGTCTTATGGCTAGTACTGGAAGGGGTTATTAGCATAATCTCTTGGCTTTGACAAACTATATTGTAATGGGGCAGACTCATTCCCATGACACGACCTGTTGGTCATTCTGGGCATTAGCTCAGTCCAGCTCTCTAGTGCCTTAGTTGCATAGTGTTTCGCCCATTGTTTGCTCCTCTGTCTCCTCCTTTGTCAGGATTTTGGACCCACGTTTCTCCTGGAGTGTGGTGACTTCTTCAGGGCATAGACCTCTGGCTGTGCCCCAACTCTGTTCTTCCCAGGAGAACCATTAGACCTCAGTCCTTGCACCTGACTCAGCAGCCAGCTGCAGTCCAAATTCTAGCCCCTCAATGTGGCTGTGGAGTGGCCAGGGCACTTAATAGCTAAGGCAGATGGGAGTAAAACTGCATACAGGAGAGCAGCAATGTAGGGGCCATTCTTGATAGGGGTACCAGCAGAGGTAAGGAAATCCCGAGCTTGCCAGAGGGTGCCAAAGTCATGTACAACCCCAAAAGCGTAACGAGAATCAATATAAATGGTGGCGGAGTGCCCCTCAGACAGAAAGCAAGCGCCGGTTAGGGCAACTAGTTCAGCGACTTGTGCTGTCACAGAAGGTAATGGCACAGCTTCTAGGGTTTCAGAGAGTGATACCGCAGCATATCCTGAAAGGAGACGAGCTTGTCTATCTCAAAAGCAGGAACCGTCAGTGAACAACACAAGGTCGGAGTTAGAGAGAGGAACATCAGAAAGGTCAGGGTGCGGGACGGTGACAGCAGAGACAGTTGCTAGGCAGTCGTGGGGTTCGCTGTCATCGGACAGAGGAAGGAGAGTGGCAGGGTTCAGCTGAGAACAGCGCTTTATGGTGATATGTGAAGCCGAAAGCAGTAAAAGTTCGTACCTAGTGAGGCGGGCAAAGGAAAGGTGAGCTGTATTACGTTGTAGCAGGAGCGTTTCTACAGAGTGAGGGACCATGAGAGAAACAGAAGAGCGGAGGACAAGGGACTCAGACATTTTAATTAGGCGTGCCGCGGCAGCCACAGCACGCAGGCAGGGGGGTAGACCTTGGGCAACAGGATCCAAGGTGGCAGAGAAATAAGCTACTGGACGATTTTTGCCACTATGCTCCTGAGTAAGAACCCCAAGTGCACAACCAGATTGCTCGTGGCAGAAAAGGGTAAAAGGCTTACAGTAGTTAGGTAACCCTAAGGTGGGGGCAGTGAGAAGCACTAGAGAGTCAGTTTCTGAGGCAGATAATGAAGGGGAACAGAGGAGTAAATCATTTACACATTGGACCAATGTGGACCCAGAGGGGAAGACCAGGTCAACGAGGTCTCTGGCTAATGCTTGGGAAAAGTAAGGCGTGCTTTCTGTGTACCCCTTGGGAAGCATGGTCCATGTGTACTGCTGCCCCTTGTAAGAAAAGGCAAAAAGATATTGGGACTTAGGGTGAACCGGGACAGAAAAGAAAGCAGAACACAGATCAACAACAGTAAAATGACAGGGACAGCTCCCAGACTCACTCACATCACAGGGAAGACAGATAGACACAGAGACAAGACAGTCCTCAGTCCAGAAATAATTACCTGACCAGAGTCCTGATGTTAGATCCCGGGATCCCTACCAGAACAGAGCGGGAACCAACAGGTTCAATGGCGTAGACTTCGCTGTGGTTGTGCACCTTTCCATTCTGGCAGAGGACCGCTCGGGCCAAATGCCCAGGTGCCGGCTACCACAGTCATCCTGCAAGATGGTCAGGGATCACACAGCCTCAGCGAAGACGGTTGCCATCTCGGTGGGACCTCCAAATTGTCAAAGTCAGACAGGACTCACAGATTTGTCAGACCGCTCTGTTTATTTTAGCAAAGCTCTGCTAAAATGCATCCAGAAAATGTGAGCACCATACAAGGTTCAAACCCCTTGATTTATACAGTCAAAAAAAAGGTCAAGTTAACAGGATTAAAAGGAGGGGCAAAACTTCACATTATTAGTGTGAGACTTAGTCAAGTATCTTCATTTCCACAGCAAGCACACAGCAATCTCCTGTCCATATCTACTTGGTTATCTCAAATTGCTTTCTGCCTAACACCTAATGTTCCTTTTCCTGTTAACTCAGGCCCACCTGGGTAGCACGTTGATCTCTTAAAAGACAAACAGAATTCCTTCAATTTATTCAGTTATTACAGCACAATTTATCTTTCTCTTACAGTATAATTCTTTCTACTTTCACAAACCTGTATTAGAAAAGCTAGAAGATGAGCTTTTGATTTTGCATTAAGGATATATGAGGGAGATTTGAACTGAAAAAATGTGTATGTTCTTTGTAGTCAATTCAATCAAGTAAAAGATGTTGAGATTTCTACATTTGTGGACTACTTTGTTTCAGAGCAAGGAAACTGTGAAAAATGATCTTTGGATTTGGAGTTTTGATGTTGAACATGATGTTGAACACTAGAGTATATGGGCGGCAGTTGTTTTGTTACACAAGCCCTTAATAATGTCAGATAACTGAGTCATACTGCACTGAAGTAACAAGAATATTGAAAAAACAAAGTAAATGTAATTAGCATAAAAACAATGAATAGTCCTGTTGCACCTTAGAATCTAACAAAAATGTATATAGTATCATGAGCTTTCATGGGCACAACCCACTTCTTCAGATCTGATATACATTTTTGTTAGTTTCTAAGGGTATGTCTGCACTTGTACCCTCATTCAAACTAGAGATTCAAATGCAGGCATTTGAAATAGTCAATGAAGTGGGGATTTAAATATCCCGCGCTTCATTAGCATGATCTCGCTGGTGTGTTACTCCAAATGCCAACTGTTTCGAAAGTGAAAGTGTGCACCACGACACGTTAGTTCGAACCAAATGTCCTCATTTTTTTTAGGAGTAACATTAGTTCGAACCAAGGGTTTGAACTAACGCGTCCCGGCATGCACTTTCACTTTTGAAACAGCTGGCATTCGGAGTAATGCACCGTCAAAATCATGCTAATGAAGCACGGGATATTTAAATCCCTGCTTCACTGACTATTTCGAATGCCTGCATTTGCATCCCTAGTTCAAACTAGGGTGCAAGTGTAGACATACCCTAAGTTACCACAGGACTACTTGTTGTTTTTAAAGTTACAGATTAACACGACTACCCCTCTGAGAATTTTTAATTTGCATAGTAATTCAAACTTTTTTAATAAGATCGATCAATTAGTTGCATTTAATTAAATTAGTTGTGTGCATCTGTCATAAGCAAACCTGTAAGATTTCATGCCTCCATGGCCCAAACTGCTCTCTTTTATTTTGGTACTGGGAGCAAGATTGCTATGTTGAGGCACTGTCCTTCTAGCCAAGGAGGACTGAATGGGAACCCTTGAAATCTACAATATGCATTCTTAACTAACCAGAGTATTTTGTTCAAAGCTACATGAGGTACTTCTTCACAATGACAGAGTGTGTGTTGTCATTGCAGCACTTAATAATCCAGGGATCCAGAGACTGACTAATTTGTAAGGAATCCTTTCCGCTCTGGATACTTATGTGAGCCACATCATTATGTTATGTTAGCGCCTTATAAACATTAATCAATTTTATCCTCCTATCACATTAGCTTAGTGGTATGGGGACAGAGGGATTTTCATTGGCGATTACTTGAATGACAAGATGTTTGAATGTAGCCATCAGTCTGATAGAAACTACCAGAGCCTGTTGTCCTCTGATGTTATATTACAGAGAGTGGATTAAGGAAGAAACAGTACATCCGTGGTTTTGTGTGTGTATAAAATAGAAGAACTCTGAAGTTGTGGGTTGGTGAATGGTGGGTATATATTTTATATTGGCCTAATCTACAGCAAAGTACTTGAGAATTTCAGGCTTTTCTTAGGTCTAAGAAAGAAGAACAAACTGGGATGGCAGATATAACAGTGTTGTTTATTGAAACCTTTTGAATATTCTGAGACAGGAAAATAAATCACAGGTAATTTTATGGGAATCCAGTATAGGAAAATGCTGAAAGTCTAGTGCAGGTATCACACCATGTTTGTCAGGTTTTTTTGACCAAAGTCTATCAGCTAGTCTCAGAATGATTTTATATTTTATTTTGTAAAACTAAATTGTTTCTTCTGAGATTCATGAATTTTTAATTGTTTACAACTCTGTACGTATTCACGTACACTGTATATTTAATACTATGAATAACTAAAGGTTCTGTGATTGTCACATGTCAGACCCCTGGCTCATTTAGGGAATGTCTACACTTGCTCCCTAGTTCGAACTAGAGATGCAAACGTAGCTGACCGAAATTGCTAATGAAGCGGGGATTTAAATATCCTGCACTTCATTAGCATAATCTCACCTGCGCGTTAGTCCGCTCACCAGCTGATTCGAACCAGTAAGTTCACTCTGGGTCGCATTAGTTTGAATCAGACCCCTTGGTTCGAACTAATGTTACTCCTCAAAAATAGAGTAACGTAGTAAATGAGGAGTAATGTTAGTTCGAACGAAGGGGTTTGATTCGAACTAACGCATCTCGGAGTGCACTTCCTGGTTCGAATCAGCTAGCGAGCGGAACAGCGTGCTGGCTAGATTATAGTAATGAAGCATGGGATATTTAAATTCCTGTTTCATTAGCAATTTCGGTCAGCTACATTTGCATCCCTAGTTCGAATTAGGGAGCAAGTGTAGACGTACCTTCAGTGTTGTCGTTAAACTCAAACATTTATGTAACTGGGTATCAAAAATGTGGGTGAGCCAAATCATCCCTAGTTTAAGAAAAAAAAATTAGCAAGAGAAAGTATTGTTTGACTTAGTTCCTGTGACAAACAGAGCCATTGGGAGAATACAAATTTTCATAAGACGGTTCTCTGTTATTTTTATGGGTTGAAATTGCATCGCATCATTTCCGTGTTTGTCTCTTTGCCCCCCCCAGGAAATTCCACTTACTTGGATGATCATGGACCACCTCCACGCAAGGTGAGCTCTTTGCATTTTTAAGTTACCACTTGCTTTCCGATTGTATATTTGGGCCAAATTGTACTTGGTAGTACAATTTATTGACTAGTAAACATGGAGTAAATCCACTGAGTTGTACACTGATATAGCTGAAAGTTCAGTTTGGCCATGTGGCTGTCCTTCAGAAAGCATTTTCTTCTCTCAGAATTTTGTAGATAACTTGCACAAAAATAATTTAACTTGGATAAAATACTGATTCATTGAAGTCAGTGAGAATGGGATTTCAGTCTTATTCTTACCTGGCGCCAGCATGATGCAGTTTGTCAGGACATACAGTAGAATGCTCAGTGAGCCTCTATTCCAGAACCATATGATCACTTAGTCATTTTAGGAAGTGTCAACAAAATGATACAATTGTTCTTGTTCTTGTGAAGTATTTGTTCACAAATGCAACAGCCTAACAGGGGTAAATTATCTTTACTAAACCTTCAAACTAAATCTCTTCCTCTTAGTTTCCTTTTTTAAACAGCAAGTATTTCAGCAGGTATACCAGAGGCATAGCAAGGGTGTTATGCGCCCCTGGGGTGAAGGCAAAATTTGCGCCCCTGCCACCGCCGCTGCGTGGCAATGCCCCAAACCTGGCACACGGCTGAGCCCAACCTGGAGATGGGGGGAGCTTGTACTGTGTCTTACCCATCCCCTCCAGTTTGGGGCCAGGCCTCGCATGCACTAACCCTCCAGCAGAGATGGAGGAGGGTCTGGCCGGCGGGCAGAGAGGCGGGGAGGAGGCGGCTCCAGCTGGCGGTAGTGGGCGGAGGAGGAGCAGGCAAGCAGAAGGATGACAGGGAGTGGAGAGGGACTAAAGTGGCACCCCACTTGCGTGGCACCCAGGGATAACTCGCCCCTCTCTCCCCTGCTCCCTCCTCACTACACCACTATAAATAATCCACCTCTTAGGATATGTATTGTTTAATGAATTACTTATTTTACTAACTACAGACAAATATAAATTATTAAGTTTTTGTGGTTTACATTCTCTTAAATAATAATTTTTTCTTTAATTTGTTCATATCCTGATCTCATTAGGTTCATGCCTTTTACATAAAATATGTCAAATTCTTAAAATATGGGAATAAACCAAACTGAGAGATGCATCTTGGATGCTGGAATAACTTTGTCCATACTATGAATTTGTATCTCTTTTTTTATTTTCTAATCCAATGTAGTCATAAATGTACTGTCTTTAGTGGTGAGATATTTGAAAGTGGTCTGCATGCTGGCAGCAACTGCCAGAGCCATTGTGCAAAAAAAAAATAAATGGTTCCAGGAATGCAAGCAGTGGAGGTGTCAAGTACACTTTGTACAATGTCCATAAGTACAAAATTCCAAGATGCTGGTCCAATTTTTCTGGTCAGTGAACTGTGTAGTGTTATAGCCTTGCCTCCTGCAATGCTCTTTATCACATACTGAGTTATGAGCACTGCTTTCAGAGCATTTCAAGAAGGCAAGGACAAAAATTATGTCTGGCCTCTGCAAAAGTGGTCACATACTTCTTGTGCATACAGGTACAATCTATGAAATCTAATTTGGTGTTACCATAGCTCTAAAACTTTCCAAAAAGACACATAAAAAGACCATTATAACAAAAATTTGTCTGCTTTATAAGATAAATACAGTGAGTTTTCTTAAAAAAGAAGGCATAATCCTGCCAAGCTATTAATTTTGCCATGTTATTTTCATTTTCTTGTGCATAGCATAGTATGGCAATATGTTTATATCCTAGTAAAGTAAATGTTTCTTTTGCAAGTTTGCGTATGGTGCAAAGGATACAATGACAAAAAATATTTTTTAAAGGTTTCCTTTCCCAAATAATTTCTCTTTTCTCTATTACGTAGAACAGAGATATTAAAAATAAAGGGTGGAAGATGAGAAGAAATCATATGATACACTAGCATTTTATCAATAGCAGATTGGCTTTGGCTGTGGATATGTTTTAATATAAAACTTGTCCAGTTGCACTCATTCTAGTGGAGGTTGGGCATTGATATGCATGTGTGAACACCTGAAAACCTGTAAAAAATCGGGTCCTAAGTCACTTAGGTGCTTTTGAAAATGTTATCCTTAATCTCTCAAAATGCAACAGAACCTCCTTTTTAATCATCACATTCCCCCTGCCAATCCCCAAGTGATATTTTGTATCTGTTTGCACCTGAATAACACAAGTATCTTTATGGGTTTCTTGAATGGGTAGTTATGAAGATAGATAGATCAGTATAGTCCTAACAGAGATAATAAAATAAATTTAAGTAAACTCTTCATTTATATCTGTTAGGGCAGTAGTTCTCAAACTTTGTGATACCGTGACCCCCCTCTAAGTTGCTCACGAGTCCCCAGGGGGTTGGGACCCATAGTTTGAGAAATGCGGTTTTAGGGTAAAAATATAACTCCAAATGTTTTTTGTCTTGAAAAATTGCAGTTTCCTGTGTGTTCCTAAAAGACATTTTTTATGTATTTTGGGCACAATCTTATGTTTCTGTCTTATTCAAAAACACTATAGCATGCACGGACTAAAGAATTGCTTAGGGCTGGCCTGCACTGTGAACCCTCAGTTGATAGAGTAAGAATGCTTATTCCAGACCCATATTTTTTATATTTGATTTAGAACACAGAAATGCCTTCCCAGATGTATAAGGAAAGGACTGTAATATAGATTAATATAAAAAAAATAACTTTGAAAACTTCTGATTTGCTTGCCAAATTTGACATTTTGTTCCTCTTGTTTCAGGAGTTTTGAATTACACAGGAGAAGGGCTGAGGGACATGTGCCATAATGCATAGTAGCAACTGTTCAGATTTATCAGTCCCAGATAGTTCCATAATACATTCTGAAAAATTTACCTTAGTTGTCTTGTCTTAAAGATTCCTGGCTAATCTACAGTTTTTTTCAAAGCTTCCCAGTGCCTTACTATCTTTAGTGTATTCACTTAGTAGAATGTGGTGTCTCTTTTTTTCCTTATTTCACTCCTCTTCCAGCTTGCAGATAAAGTTTCAAATTTCTGATTAAGAATGCAGTAATCATGGGCAGTGGCTAAAGGTAGGACTGGGAGTGGCCCCCAGCTTCACACCATCTGCCCAGGCCCTCTCCCCCTACACCAGTCTCTCTCACCTCCCTCCCCCCCTCCAGGCACAGGGAAGGCAACCGCTGGGGGGCAGCAACATTTTGTCCCAAATACACCTACAGTAAACGTTCTGGGGGTGGAGTGTGGATGGGGCCATGCCTGGCCATTTGGGAATACAATGCCTTCCCTCCCCCCCATGATACACGCTGCCCCCAGCTGTAGTTTGAGGCGTGTCAGTGTTTCACTAATATCTGTGGTACTCATAAGACCACATCCGTGTCCTGGGGTTCGTCTAGACTACAGGCTTTTGTCGACAGATACTGTCGACAAAGCTTCTGTCGACAAAGAGCGTCTAGACTACATTCAGTTCTGTCGACAAAGCAGCTTGCTTTGTCGACATGGCAGTGTAGACACAAAGGACAGTTTAGATGTAATAACGCTTTCTGTCAACAGAACTCTGTCGACAGAAGGCATTATTCCTCGTAAAATGAGGTTTACCAGCATCGACAAAACTGCTCAGTTCTGTCGATGTTATGTCGACAGAACTCAGCGGTAGTGTAGACGCAGGTTTAGTTTTGTCCACTTTTGTCGACAAAACCCTGTAGTCTAGACACATACCTGTTGATATCATCATGATTAGTCTTTGGGCTGCCCAATGTGAACTAGATGTTTTAAACAAGCCTGAATAAGCTCCAACTTGAATCAAGTGCCCATAATAAAAATTGTGGACATTTTGTCCCACCAGTTCTGACTGTTTAAATAAACAGTACAGCAGGGCAATAGAATGTAGTCTTACACAAGTGCAATTATCTTACATTTTTGAAGCACTTGCCTAACCGCTTCTTCAAAAATATTGAGAGGGCATAGGTTGGGATATAAACATCTTGATTGTCCCAACAGCAGCAGAAGCACAACCCTCACTTATTTTTCTGTTCACTCCTGTTTGTCAAAATCTTTGACAAGGTGGCATTATATACTGTACAGATACTTGTAGAGGTTGATCCTCTCTAATCCGGCATACTCTGGTCTGGCAACATCTGTGGTCCAGCGTGATTTTAGTTAGCCAGATGTCCACTGATCATGGGTGTGGTCAAGTTTCCCACAGTACCATAAAGTTTGTTTACAACCACCAGTCCTGGCTGTCAGTGTTCTGTGTGTTATTTACCTCTATTTTACCCATAAATGTCTTCTAAGAGCCCAGTAAGCAATGGAAGTGTTGGTAATGATACTAGACAATATTGATGTTCCATGGTCTGGCAAATTCTCAGGTTTAGCACTAGTCAAGTCCCAAGGGTGCTGAACTAAAGAGGTTCAACTTGTACTTTTTAAGGGCCAGATTATTTCCTCGGATCCATTAGTCCTATTGCTTTTCGTGGCATTGCATGGGTAGGTAGATGTGTATGTTATTGACCCTCCATTGAAGCATTAGCTACTACCATTGACTTGAAATAAGAAACTACTGTATATGCATCCTGATTCTCATTCAGGCAACTTTTATGTTTTTATATCAAGCTAAATATTGGATTGTTTGAAGCTGTTGGAATTGTAAATTTTGAGGTGATAGATGAATGTTTTCAATGGGAATGGCACATATAAATTTGTAGGTAAGGTTTGGCCCTTAAATCCATTGTTTAAAATAATATCATCATAAAGAATTTTTAACAGGGTTTCTTATTTTACTAGACCTGTCAGCATACAATTTTTTAATATGCATAATGCATAGTTGTAGACGCCCTTGGCTGTCACATACAGTCCTGGAATGTACTTTTCTTGAAGTTGTACTTTTGACTTTAGTTCATCTGTGATCAGTCTATTTCTAGGTACTACTGTGGAAATCTCTCCAGTATGTTTGTAACATTTGTGATATTAATCAGTGAGAATCACAGTGTGATCTAAATTAAATAAAAACATGAAAAGGGGGTTTTGACATTTTTAAGTTTTAGGGTCAAGTTGATTCTAATTTTATATAGCTGCTAAAAAGTCCTTGAAAATTAGAAGTGAATGTGCATTTAAACTAAGAATAATTACCAGCTGCCTAGAACTGACATAAATAATGTCTAATAACCATTCAGGTTTAATTTATGACAGTGAAAAATAATTAAGTTCTAATTTGCAATCAATTTAGAGATTGAGCGGAGAACCTTCTAATATTTTGGCATTTAACATGGCTAAGTACCAAATAAGAATATTTTGAAATAGTACTGTCTTTTTTTTCCAATTAATGAATTGAAAATAGCACTTTCTTAAGAACACGAGAACAGCCATACGGGGTCAGACCAAAGGTCAATTTAGCCCAGTATCCTGTCTGCCAACAGTGGTTAATGCCAGATGCCCCAGAGGAATTGAACAGAATCATTAAGGGATCCCTCTCCTGTCATCCACTTCCAGCCTCTGACAAACATTCCTACCCATCCTGGCTAATAACATGTTTTAAAAAAAAAATCCTATGCAGTTGGTGAAATTATTGATAGTAAGAGGCAAAAATAAATTGAGGTGTTCCATATTTGAATGTTCAAGAAACAAAACCAAAACTAAGAGTATTTTATTGCAGGCCTTGAACTGGTTGTTTTCTTAGCTCTACTGTGCCTTTCCCCCCACTACAATTGAGGCAGTGAAACTGACACTTAGGGACAAATCTTATAGTCCTCACTCTAGCAAATCTACCATTGGGTTGACAAGAGCTTTACCTGTGAAAGCACTTGGTAAGAACTGTTGGATATAGCTAGCTTCTGTAGTTGTTTTATACATGAATGAAGATGATGTGCGGTAGGCACTTGGGCTATGTCTTGACTGCAAGCCTCTTTCGAAAGAGAGCATCTAGACTGCAGCGGAACTTTCGAAAAAGCGGCTTGCTTTTTCGAAAGAAAGCACCCAGTGAGTCTGGATGCTCTCTTTCGAAGAAGCCCTATTTACATTCAAGAATGCCTTCTTTCGACAGAAGGCGTTCTTCCTCGTGCAATGAGGTTTACCGCCGTTGAAAGAAAAGCCGCGTTCTTTCGATTTAATTTCGAAAGAACGCGGCTGCAGTCTAGACGCAGGTGAAGTTTTTTCGAAAAAAGGCTACTTTTTTCGAAAAAACCCCTGAGTCTGGACACAGCCTTGATGACAGATAAAATCTATTGAAGAGTGTCTCTCTTTGGACAAACTTCTCATGAGATCCCTGTCATGGATCTGATGCACTTGGCAGCTGCTCAGGTGTCAGCAAAGCCTGTGCTTGGCACTTGTGTGACAGTGCTTCAAAGCATAAAGTGAATACAGAAATAAGTGTGGGTCAGGGTTAGGTCAAGAAGAGAACAAACAAACCACATACCAATTCACAAGCTGAAGCTGAACGGAATTTCACTAGTAACTGAGTTGAAGCCATTAGAAAGGTATTGGGAGCTGTAAAGCCAATTGCAGGAGGCCCCCAACTTGCGACTGCCAGAGTTCTGACCCCCCCCGCACTTACAACCATTTTTCTAAGTGTGGAAGGGGCTGAATACCCCTGACTTATGTCTTCGGTCCGCATTTACGACAACACCTGGCGCCTATCATCAATGTGGGTTTGAGTTACGACACCCCCGATTGTGTTGCAAGTTGGGGGCCTCCTGAGGCGGTTTAAAAAAATGCAAGTGTCTTACATAAGAACGGCCTTATTGGGTCAGACCAAAGGTCTGTCTAGTCTAATATCCTATCGTCCAACAGTGGCCAATGCCAGGTGCTTCAGAGTGAGTGACCAGAACAGGTAATCAAGGGATCCAACCCCTGTCTTTGTACCATCATCCTAATTCTCACCCAGTGCTAGCAACATGGTACAATTGCGATAACAGATACAAGCTTTATTATTTTTACTGCTTCTGGCCACAGAGAGTGCTATAGTTAAGTCTTAAATTAAAATTGGCCATAGATTATATGAGTCCATTGTCTTCTCTACCTGTCAAGCAGAATTTTCTTTTAAGGCAGCCAGTCTGAAAGATCACGCCATTGTTATGTTTTCCTTTCCATTTCAGCTTCTGCATGCATGGAAAGTTCCATATATTTTATCTTCTGTTAGTTTTTAGTCCAATTCTTCATTTTCTGTAGTATCTTGGACTTATTTCATGTTTAAACTCTAGTTTTTGACAGCTACAATGTTTTGTACATTTTTGCCTCTTGTGGGTTTCTCCTGTAGCTTCCAGAATATCCACTTAACCAAAGGTAGTTTAAGCTATAATTGTGGTGTTTTGAGAGTTTTATTTCTGGGTTTTTTTTATATGGGCAGTACCTTTACTGTTGTTATAGGATGTTTTTAGAAACATTGTGCCATTATAATACTGTTCAGCCTGCATAGTTAATTTGTTACTGGTGAAGTGCCAGGTATAAAGATAAATCTCTTCCACATATTTGTTTATCAAGCATTTTAGAAGCAGGAATCATAATAGATGTGTGTTTGGTAGAATAGCTAAATAGAGCAGTTCAACTCCAAAACAAGTGTTGCATATTATTTAAAAGCAAATGATCCTACTGTGTGTGAAAGTTTAGGTTAAACATGGAGAAACAGCCAATGACAAAGAGCATCGAGAAATGCTCTTCCTTTTGCTATTTTTGTTGACTTTTTTTAAATTTCATAGGTAACGATGTGATGCTTGTTTGTACAGGAGAGAGATGTTTGTGAAAGCACAATACATTATGGAAGTTTTCGGAAACAGAGCTTGGCAACTAGGGATTTGAATGGCTAGCCAGAAAGCCTTGTCCTTAACAGGTGAGGCTTACCAGTTCGGGTTAACCAGTAGGGGCTGGAGAAGCTCTCTGCCCGCTGCAGTCAACCTCCCAAACCACCCACCAGGGTTCTGAAGAACCTTTATGCTGCTCTGGCAATGAAAAATGAGGGCACACCCCCAAATGCAGAGGAGGAGAAGCTATATACTCCAAGGCTGGGAAGTCTGCAGCCACCATTCCCAAGAGGAAACACAGAGTCGTGGAAACATAGGGTCGTGGACAAGTTCAGTATGAATAAATGGTGTGACACTGTTGCAAAAAAATGCAAAGACAATTCTGGGATGTATTAACAGGAGTGTTTGTAAGCAAAACATTACAAGTAATTCATCTGTTCTACTCTGCACTGAATTGGCTTCAGCTGAAGTATTGTGCCTGATTTTGGGCACCTCTTTTTGTCAGTCCCTGCAATACACAAAGTTCGAAAAGGATGCCGGAAAGAGTGAGACCACAACTCGGAGTTGTAAAAAAAACCAACTGATTTTATTTTAATGATGACTCTGACACCTAATGACTGTGAATTCAGTCACATGCACGGGTGCCAGATAATCATCAGAATAAAAAATAAGCAAATCACCAAACAATACAAAACAATTCCCTGAGGCTTTTCTAAATCACAATAATTCCCAATAACTGGCCAGGGGTTAGGAACAGTTGAACTAACACTGATATTGTTCATAAAGTTAACTATTTACACTATTTTATACAAAAGAACAGTTAAAACCTTAACAACAACTATTTGTGAACTAACATAATGACTCTTTAACCACTGTCACTTGACAGGCAATAAGGGCAACTGAAAAATCAATCAGAATAGGGATAATGGCGGGGGAGGGGTGTTATACCAGTTCTGGAGATGGCAGGAACACAAGTACCAGCCACATGCTCATAAACTGTCTCCACTCGGGTCGACCAACTCAGAGTATGCTCAGTAAGACTCGAGCGGGGGATGCAAGGCGTCTGGGTGATCAGGCCAAGCGTTCACACGATGCGATTCCCCACTCGGGGGGGGGGGGGGGTTGGCTGCCTGTTTTATCGCCCGGTCACTTGTCACCTCATTGGTTGATCTTTTCCACAGTGGGTGGAGTAAGCAGGCCTGACCACGAGTCAGCCCATTGGCTGATCTTTACTGCAGTGGGTGGAGCAAGCAGGGGAAGATAATTATTCTGTATGCCCTTATATGGAAAGCGCTCCGCCTCTCAGACTGAGCCCCCTATACCAGCCCTTGGGTGTTACAGGCTATGGCTCACCTGCGACGGGCAGCCATTGACGTTGTTCTGTCTCGGACACTTTTCAGAAAAGATATGGACAAATTAAAGAAGGTCCAAAGTAGAGCAACAAAAAAATTATTAAATGTCTTGAAAATATGATCTGTGAGGGAAGATTGAAAGAACAAGGTTTGTTTAGTCTCAAAGAGAAGACTGAGAAGGGAAATAACAGCCTTCAAGTACATGTTGGACCTCTCTAGTCTGGCACCCTCCAAACCTGACCGGATCCAAACTAGGGAGTTTTCAGGACCAGGGGAGGTCAACACCAGCCCTTTTCCTGCCTGCCACCTAGCTCTTCCCTGGCTGCCAGGCTCCCCTGCTGGCTGCTGGCCCCTGCTCCCAACCTTTCCTCCCAGCCACCTATCCACCTGCTCCCATCCACCAGATGGGCTCTCCGTTGACAGCCATCCTGCTGCCAGACTCTTGGTAACTGGGCTTCTCTGATCCAGGAACATCCATGGTGCTGTGCGACCATAGATTTTTCCAGACCAGAGAGTCCTAGTTTAGAGAGGTTCAACCAGTATCTAAAAGGTTGTTACCTTGAGGAGGGAGAAAATTTATCCTCCTTAACTACTGATGATAGGACAAGATGCAATAGATTTAAATTGCAGTAAGGGGGGTAGTTAGGTTAAATATTAGGGTGATTAAGCACTGGAAAAAATTGCCTAGGGATGTTGTGGAATCTTCATCATGGGAGATTTCTAAGAGCTGATTATACCCGAGCAGACATCTGTCAGGGATGGTCTAGATGATATTTGAGCCTGTCATGAGTGCAAGGGACTGGACTTGATGAACTCTTGAGGTTCCTTCTAGTTTTATGATACTATGATCATGTTATCAGGCAGCTAATAGTAATAGAAATATCTAAATATGTCCTGATATGACACCAATCCCAGTAACGTGTGAGTGTCTTACAAACATTAATAAATTAGTGTGACACCCTTTTATGTGGGAAAGTATTATAATTCCATGGTTATCAATAGAGAACTAAGACATAGTGGTTTTCCTGACTCTAATCAGCCTGAAGTGGAATCCATATCTCTTGAATTCCAACCCAGTGACCCTTTACATTTCAGAATATTAGTCAGAGGTGAAAGTAAGGGGGTGCACCCTGGTGTGCTACTCTGGCAAGAGTTGGCTCTGGGTGCACTGTTTAAAGAGCCGACCTGGGGGCACGGCTTGCAGTGTGCTCTCCCAGACAGGTTTCTGCTGCTGCAGGCTGGTGCTGGCTGGGCGCACACAGGTAGGTGAGGCAGCATGCAGGCAGGTTAAAGAGGGTGGCTGGGGGTATGCTGTAGGAAAGCCATGCTCTGGACTGCGGACGTGCCATTCCTGGCATGCGCTGTTGCCAGCAGCCCCTGGGAAGAAGCTAGGGGGTTTCTCACACTGCTGCCAGTTTTCCTGCAGCAGTGCCCTTACACAGGGAGCCCACAGTTCCCTTGTGGCCAAGTAAGGTTATCTGTCCCTAGAGCCCCCAGCCCTGACTCAAGCACCACACCACACAGACTAGCGATGGTAAATTTAGATTAATTAGCTAATTGAATATTTGATTCATTTTCCATCGACTATTGGATTAGGTGATAAGGGTGCCTCCGCCTTTGAAGCGTAGCAACAGCCCCAGGGCGAAAGTGCTGCAGGGAGCATGGGGCCAGCTGGGGACTCAAGCAGTCCCCTGCTGGCCCAGTGCTACACATGGCACTGCCGCTTGGAAGCACCCTTTCCTGTTCCCCCACCCCTTGCTGCCTCTTTCTGATAGAGGCAGCAAGGGGGGAGGAAGCGACTAGTCGACTAGTGTGTTGACAATCGGATAAGCATTTGCTTATTGGATAGTCGACTACTCGACTACTCATTCACATCCCTCCCCCCCCCCCCCCACACACACCCTCTGAGCCTCCTGTATTCCCAGCCCTGCCCTAATTCCGGTGCTTCCCCCCACAATCCCTGCCCTGACTCCAGACGCCCTCTCCAGTCCCTTGCCTTAAGTCTCCTCACACTCACGCACACTCCAGTGGCAATGAAACTATATTAATAATAGCAAATTAAAGTTACATATATTTTACATTCACAATATTTTATATTACAAATCCTCTTCAGTTTTCAGTCTTTACTTCTTGTCAGGTGGAATATGTTCATTTCTGGTCTGATGCGACGTAACAATACTGTTTTATCGCAACCCAGAGGTTGCAATAGCACAATACCTGTACGAAATTTGTTACTTTCACTTATGGTATTGGTATACACTTAGGAGACATTAAAATTAGCTTGTGAGGTTTTATAAAGTAGAGTGAATAAATTGAGTATCTTGAGTACTGTATGTTGGGAAAATAGTACAAAAGTTTATTGTAATCTGAATCCTCCCAAATGGTTTTGACTAAAGTATCTAAATAAACTAGTGAAATCCCGGAAATTCTGAATCTGTACATTTTGTTCTATTTACGTACACTTGTACAAGAGTCTTTTATCTTTTGTTATCCATAAATTAGAGTATGTCAAGAAAAACTCATGATTCTGGATGGTATTACAGCACCTTATTTAAACTGAGACAGAGTCCTAGGGTAATATTATCTTGTGAATGATATAGTACTTTAATACGTCTGAGCCCACTGCTGGGCAGAAACCTCACAAGCTCATTTTCATAGTCACTCAAGTGTAGCCATATGTCTGTCAATATATCATTTTTATCCAAAGATAAATAAGTGAATCTGGACTAATTGTAGGGTGGATAATCTGAAAGTCTGAATTGATTACTATTGACTACATATTTAGAGCAACAAAATATTTTCTGTTGTACTTTTATGTACTATTTATTTTTTGTAGAAAGGAGAATCTTCTAGACAGGAAATTTATTTTGTTACGGCCTTTCCTGAAAAAGTGAAGATGAAGGAATGATCCTGTTTAATGAAACTATAAAATGTGTAGGTGGTGCTATTTAATTTTTTCTAGTAAATTTAAAAATCTGAAATGTCAAGTTTAGCTTCATCTGTATTTCTGTTTTTCATTTATCTCAGTACTTAGAGGTATTAGACCTCTAAAAGATTTTTTTTTTACTTGTCCTGCCAAATGCATTAGCTGCCAGTAGTAACAAAAATCTGAAATGCTCATTTGAAAAAGTAGTTCATTTTTCAATTGAGTCAGCTGCTTACTGAAAAGGAAAAATAAGAATGGGGTTTGGTTGTTTTTGTGCTTTATTTTCAGTGTTCCATGCTGGCTATGCAGCGCTGCAGGTTAGCTAGCTTGGTTGTCATGGTTTCAAGTATATTTTCATTCTCCTCTCTTGAAGATCTTGTCTAGTCTATTTTAGAGTTAATTAATTTCAGAAGTCTATGGTTTATTCTAGCATCACTACAGCCTTCTCCTGGACCATCTCTCCCTGGCACTGAGCAAGATGGCATCCGATGCATTGGATCTGTATAGTTCAAGACAGGGGAGAAGGGGACATTACTTAAGCAATATTCTCAGTTTTAATTTTGGCCTTTGAAGTTTCATATATTTCAGTTATATTCACTACTAAATTACATGTGTAATTTAAGCTTTTCTTGGGTTTTAATGTTTTCAAATTGCTTAAAATTAATTTAAGGGGATTTGTGGTCAGTTTTTTAAAGTCCACCTTTAGAACATAGAACCATAGAGCTGCAAGAGACCTTGGAAGGTCATCAAGTCCAGCCCCCTGCTCTAGGCAGGACCAATCCCAACTAAATCAACCCAGCCAGGGCTTTGTCAAGCTGAGACTTAAACACCTTTAGGGATGGAGACTCCACTGCTTCCCTAGGTAACCCATTCCAGTGCTTCACTACCCTCCTAGTGAAATAGTTTTTCCTAATATCCAACCTGGACCTCTCCCACCACAACTTGAGACCATTGCTCCTTGTTCTGCCATCTGTCACTACTGAGAACAGCCTCTCTCTATCCTCTTTGGAACCTCCCTTCAGGAAGTTGAAGGCTGCTATCAAAACCCCCCTCACTCTTCTCTTCTGCAGAATATACAGACCCAACTCCCTCAGCCTCTTCTCATAAGTCATATGCTCCAGCCCCCTAATCATTTTGGTTGCCCTTCACTGGACCCTCTCCAATGCGTCCACATCCTTTTTGTAGTGGGGGGGCCCAGAACTGGACACAATACTCCAGAAGTGGCCTTTCCAAAGACGAATAAAGGGGAATAATCACATCTCTGGATCTGCTGGCAATGCTCCTCTTAATGCAACCTAATATGCCATTAGCCTTCTTGGCTACAAGGGCACACTGTTGACTCATATCAAATCTTTGAAAGAGATTAAATTGATTACATGGATTTATCTGGTGTAATCTTATTTATTTACCAATGCTAAACAAACAGGAGGCAGCTCCTTGTTCATAATTTTCCCTTTTGCTTGTCCAGCCATTTTTGTGCCCCAAAGAATTCTGTCTCTGCTCCCTTCAAAGGCCACATTCACCAATGGTGCTCTCGCTATCTGTTGGCATTCTTTTGACTTTTTTTGGTTACACTCCCGCACGTACAACTGAAACAAATCAATCCTTCAAGCCCCTGCACTTGTATTCGATCCCCCGGGAAACTGCTCAGTCCATGTACTTTAGCTTCTGCTTGGTCTTGCATGTAGCTTACTATCTTGGACAGTGGCTTCTGTTATATCCTGCCATCGTACATCTAAATACATAAAGTGTTCCTTCTATTTAGCCTGAATGAAGGCTGATTAGCAGACCCATCAGCTTTAAAAGGTCTCTGATTCCCTGTAGATTGTGGCGGGGGGGGGGGGAAGCCTGATGGAAGCCTTTAGCACTTTCAGCATAACAGAGGCATGTGAAATGGGGCATGGGGAGGAGGGTGTAGAGATTTTGGGCTAGGGATGTTAACATGAGGTTATCCGGTAGTTGACTTGAGCATTGACTTACTTGCTTCGCCCCCCTCCCTCTTGCTTCCACTGTGAGAGGCAATATGGAGGTGATGGGGGTGGAACAGGAGACGGTGCCGGGGTGGAGATGGGGAGCAGGCTTAAAAGCAGGTTCCCTCCAGCATCGTGTCCGTGCGGGGGGAGAGGACAGGAGAGGCTGCTGTGAAGCAGGCTCCTGTCTGCACTGAGATGGTGCTAGGGGGAACTGACTTTTAAGTTAACAAACAGAGGCAGCAAGGGTGGGGGAAGCGACTACTCTAGTAGTGACTCAACTACCTGATAAGCCTATGCATATTAGGTAGCCAACTAGTTGACTAGTCGCTTACATTCCTAGCCTGGCATATGAGACCTTTAGCCATGGCCTGCTCATATCTCATATCACATCTCCTGTAATCATAGAATCAAAGAATACTAGAACTGGAAGGTACCTTGAGAGACCATCAAGTTCAGTCCCCTGCCCTCACAATAGGTCCAAGCACCCTAGACCATCCCTTATAGATGTATATCTAATCTGCTCTTAAATATTTCCAGTGAAGGAAATATTTCCACGACTCCCCCCTAGGCAATTTATTCCAGTGTTTAACCACCCTGACAGGAAGTTTTTCCTAATGCCCAACCTAAACCTCCCTTGCTGCAATTTAAGCCCATTGCTTCTTGTCCTATCCTCAGAGGTAATGTAATATAGGGGACACTGCCAGATCTGGGCTTATGAAGCTGGAGAAGAGGTTGTCCATCTCTTGGGTGGTCTTCCAATATCCAGACCTCCTTGCCTAGCATAACTGCATCAGTCCTTCTGCAAAGGAGCCCCCTGTGGCTGTGAAAGAGCCGTAGCAACAAGTTGCCCAGATGGCTTTGTACCAGGGTCGTAACAAGGGTGGGTCAAGTGAGGCACTTGCCTCGTGCGTATCATAAATTGGGGTGCAAAGACGCAGTAAGTAAAAATAATAAGCTGCAAAAGTAAAAAGTGCAACCTAAGGAGAGGGGGTGCATAATTAATATTTTGCCCCAGGCACAAAAATACCTTGTTACAGTACTGCTTTGTAACCCAGGTTGCCCATGCTGCCCCTTCTGTTGCCCATGCTGCCATGGCTACCCTCAGTTTTAAAAGTGCTGGCTCAGTCAGTGTTAGCATTTGGCTCCTTGAGGTTGATGGTATACCCTCTGCTCCAATCTAGACATACCCTAAAAGTACTTGATCAGGATATGCCAAAAACTATGTTGTACTTTGAATGGAATGAAAATGAGCAAATCCAGAACATCACTCACTTGAGTCTTTAAATCAGCGAATGTTTTATGGGCCTGTGGTACACTAACAACATTTTTACTTCCCTGTCATCGATTCTGCTTTATAACATTCAACATAATACAATTTGTTTGGCATTATCCAGTCTAACATAATTGACATTTGTTTTGGAAAGGCTTAGCAGCAGCTATTACTAGCAGACATTACATCTATCACCTCTGGAGTTCTACGGCTGCAAATGCTGGAATTATATGCTTAAACAAAGTAATACATCTGTAGGAAAGGTTGATAATGAACTCATAGGATTCTACGTTCCAACTAAGAATGTGTTACAATATTGTATAGACCTTCTGTGTGGTTAGCTTCTGTAAGAGTCGTGAAAGGCCCATGTTTTTATGCTAAACAAAGTTTATAATGCCTCTGGCATAACAGACCTTTCCAGATAATAAGTAATCACTTCCTAGCTGCCAGAGATATTTCAGATGGTGCTAGGATTTCAAGGTTCAGAAACAAAAAGGAAGGGCTTCACAAATATTAAACAACACTACATTTTACTGCCAAAAATAAGTGTAATTTTGGGAGGGTAGCATTTAGAGAGTGTATTGCTATACTGTACTCATCATTCTTGATACTTGATAGTTAATTACCATAAATAGCAAGTTTAAAAGTACATATATTGGGATTTGGGTTTCTCCATTTCCTTTTTATTCAAATTTGCGAATTGGCTAAGAAAGAAAAACGGAATTTCCTCTGAATATAATCTGGAGTTGCTTGCAATTAGAAGAATTGTTCTGCTTGTCTGACTGGAATCGAGTAGGTGCTTTGATACTATGTTAAGTGCCATATAAATGCCTATAAATAATTAATCGGAGCCAGATCTTTGTCCCCAGACCACCCCCCCTTCCATCCCCACTGCTTTTCATGGCAATCCACAGCTGGCAAGACACTGATACACCAAAGGCTAAACTAGCTATAGAATTGGGAAAATAGACGCCTTCCTCCGTTTTCTGCCTCGTTCTTATGCTGGACACATTTTGGCTAGAGTTAAGGATCTAGCCTTGTATCCTGAAACATTTTACTGTAGCCTTTTTATTTTTATTTTTGTATTAAAAGTAATGTTTTTCCTTGGGCAAGTGCCTAAGATACATTTTCTAAAGGAGACCTAGAGCTCATCTTATTGACCATGAATTGCTAGTCTAATAAATTAGATGTATACTCGAAAAGGAGTCTAGTACCATTCTGCCCACCTGATTTTACTCTGACATAGCTCGGCCTTCCAAGCAGTTACTACTCTAGTATAGACATGTAAGCTTGCAGCAGGTTACATTGGAACACTAGTTTCTCGACACTGATTTTTTTTACAGAAGCCATTAAAGAAGCATGTATAAGTATTTGTATAAGACAAGTTTAGAAGCTCACCTGATGTCCTCTCCCCCCCCCCCCCCCCCCCCCCCCCCCCCCCCCCCCCACGTCAGATAAAACTGATTTCCCTAGCAGTGTGAATTGGCACTGTGGAGAAGAACAGTGCAGTCTGCCTTCTCACTTATTGCTCTAATCATCAGATCACATAATGACACTATTCTTATATAACTACATACTTTTTGCTTACATCAAAGTATAGCTGAGTTGGTTTTACTGTTGCTGTTATTGATTATTTGTATTACTGTAGAATGGTAGCCCCTGAACTTTTGAGAGTTGTGCCTTCCTTTTCTCTGTCTGACCCCTGTCTCCTGGATCTTGGGCCAGGAGCTTGGCCACAGCTCAGGAAGTATGTGTATAATGGGGTCATACCTGGGCTTGCATCTGGATCTCGGGACAAAGACGCATCCAGAAGCTCAGGCTGGGAGTGGAGCTGGGATGGGAGCCACCTGTAGGCCATGATGGAGTCTGGCAGCCAGGCCCCTGGCTGCATGCAGTGCTGTGCTGATGCTGCGGATGAGACCAGGTGTGGAACTAGGACCATGCCTGAGGGTCATGGCTGGAGCAGAGATAGAGGTGAGCTAGGGCTAGGTGGTCCTCCCTCCTTGAGGGCTGCCCTAACTCGCCATGCACCATCTCCTACCTTCCCCCCGGCCGAAACATTTTTCCATGCCCCACAGTTTGGGGACCTCTGTTGTAGAGCTTATAAGGCCTTGTTACAGACCAGGACTCCACTGTGCAAGGAGCTGTGTAAACACAAAATATAAAGGCAGTCCCTGTCCTAAAGAGCTTATAATCTTTCTATAATACATTGATAAAAAGCACTCAGTTTTTGCACTTCCCAGGTGTCATAGGTACAGTTTAAGTGCAATTTGTTATTCTAGGATCTGTCTCTGATACAGAATAGCTCTTCTTTTGACTAGCTCTATAAAGTGGACTTGACAAAGACAAAATCATCATTGGTGACTCCGTTAAACTCTTTGAGGCTTGTGTTTTATCCTACTGCTTTTTTTTTCTTTTCCTTAATAAATATTTGGTTGTTGACTAGTTAGAAATGTATGTGGTTATACTATCAGAATTCTCTGTCCATAAGAGAGAACAGTTCTACGAGGCCTCTGTAATGTTTTTTCTCATGAGTGTATCTTGACAGCTGATGGAGACAAGAGAAATACCAGAGTTCAGGCAGTCATAGGACATCTGTAATGGTTCATAGAATTCAGGGTTGGTTAGAGTGTTCTTTAAGGCTTTATTTTCAGAGACACACCTGGAATTAACTTGGAGATGAGATGCAGGTTAGCGGTAATGCATTAGATCCCTAATGTGCCCTAGTCCGCACTAGGACCTCATTCTGAAATACACTTCCCTCCCCCAGTTTGAATTTATAAGGGTTGCATCCACACTGCCAAGCCCATTATTTCAAAATAATGGGCCTCAGAATTCAAACTCTGTACTCCTGCTTTTCACGGGGAGTAATGCTAATTCCAAAATAGTAATTTCAAAGTAAAGTTAATATGGATGCTCTGGTGCTATTAATTCAAACTTACTGGTCACTGGGAGGCCTCCTGCAGCCCCCCAGAGTGCTTCCTGAGGTTCTTAGTGCAAGGTAGTGCGTCCACATTAATGGAACCTGCCTCAGACTAATTTCGCCGCGTCCCCGTAGTGTGGACACGCTAGTTCAAATTTGTTAAATTGGGAGTTAAGTCAAATTTGGTAATTTTGAAATCGTTTTCTAGTGTAGCTATGGTCTGAAAGAGGCACAATAGGAATAGTAGAGGCACCCGACCAGCCTTTTCTGATTTTTTTGCCTTCACTGCCAAAGAGCAGCTGAGTAGAGTTGGAAACGGGAAGGCTTATTAAAAGAGAATAGGCAAAATGAGCATACACTCTGTGAAACAGTGTAAAGAAAAATAAATTAACTTGTTTTCAACAGGTTAGAGAAACTAGAACGGTTGAATATGTGCTAAAATAGTTTATCCTGCTCCTCCTCGCAATGAAAACGGTTTCTTTGTATTATAAAAATGTAGGTTTCCACCCTGATTAGTATGTGAGGGGAGACAGAAGAAAGAAAGCTGTGCTGTATTTTTCTCTCTCAATAAAGTACAGGTTGTTCCTCCCTTAACTGGGACTCTGTAGTCCGGCAATATCCATAGTACAGCAGGAGCATGGATGTTCCTGGACCACAGATTCCAGCTATAAGGAGGTCGGGCCGCAGGGTAGGAGCATGGGCCAGAGGCGGTGCGACTCAGCCAGGAGCCCTATGTTGAGGGAGGGGGACACAGCAGGGATTTCTGTCCCTTGTTGCCAGGCGATAGTGGAGGCCCAGCAGCGGACACAGAGTCCCAGCAGCTATGGAGTTTTGGTCCCAGCAGCCACTACAGCTGCAGAGCCGCAGCAGTCATGGAGCCCTGGCAGCCCTAGAAACCCTAGAGTTTCAGCCTGAGGAGCCATGGCCAGGGCTCTGCTGGAGTCCTAGCCTAAGGCAGCACTGACCACGATGGGCGGGACCTTGCCTCGTTCGGCAAATCCCCTTGTTTGGGACCAGTCAGCTCCCAAGGGTGCCGGACAAGGGAGGTCCAACCTGTATAATTAAAATCAAACAAATGATTAAGACTCTAGCGGTATTTAAACGAAAAAAACATTTTAAATTATGGCAGGATGTATGCTACTTAAAAGATTTATAGTCCACAACTAGCTTTAGGCCAGTGTTATCATCCTTCATTTGTTGTTGACAAAAGCCCCTGATGTTGACTAGCTAAATGATACCTCATTTCCTTGAACAGCTGCACTAATATAGATATAAATACTGGGAAAATAACTTACTTCAGGTATTTATGTAATATACAAAATGATTTTGTTCTAGGAGCTGAAGTGTGTCCTAATAGTGAACTCTCTTGTTTGCCTTACTATTAATTGCAAAATTCATCAACCATTTCCTTCCCTTAATACCTCTTTCCTAATGAGTAACTAAGGATGGAATCCCCTCTGCCCACACAAAAGCTAAGTATTCATGGTCTGTGCTGATGGAATCACAGAATGGTTGGGGAGGTGAATTCCACCCCCATCCCCTACCAACTCAGGGGAGCTGTGCTGCCTTCCTGTAGCTACTGCTTCAGCTATTCAAAATGTCAGTACCATTTAACCTTCTCTAGCCAAAATTATGGTTCTCACCATGATTTCTCACTTTGTTCATTTTAATGGCAGCGTTCCTGATTTTGCTGTATCTTCTCTTTTTGCTCCCTGACAAACCTTTTAAAAAAATCAACTTTTTATTACCACATTTCCTTCACCCTTGCCATTTTTTTATTTCAAAATTACTGCCTTACCTCTGTGACTTAAATTTGAATTACTCTTCCTTGATTACGTGGATCTCATTATTTCCTTGGTTGATTTGAATTGATACTTAAATACATTTTATGTTATATAGCTCAGAGGGCAAACATGGCCAGATTTGTAACAATTAATTTACTTACTACTAAGCTCTCTCAGTGAGGTTTTCACAAAGAATTCAGGGTTTGGTACATAGTTCACTTTTTTCTGAATCATATTTGCTGTTCAAAGACATTTAGATAATGATTATCAGTAGTTTTGAGACTATACAACAGGTTGCTTAATATGAATGTCTTACGATACTTTAAAATATACTTGATATTAGACATCAATGCAGTAATATTGTACATCAAAAATATTTCCTGTGGCTATGGGCGCAACTCAGATTAGCATAAGGACTTCAGTGTCAGTATGGACACAAATGAGGGATAAATCATTCATTCATTTTTGCCATTTATGATTTCCAAATTGTTGTCTTTCCTTGTGTGACTTATATTGGAAATATTCTTCCTTACCTATCTGGACTTTGATTCCCTTGGCTGTTTTGAACCCATATTTAAATCCTTCATTGTTATATAAAATATGGCCAAAAATAAGTCAAAACATTAATCAAATGGATAAAAATGAAAAATATGATTTCCTAAAGCCACCAATTAGCAAACTATACTTATTACTAAATGATCTTGTCATCAAAGGCTTCATTTTTAAACTTGTGGTAAAATACGTCCGGAGGTTCTGTCTAAGAAATTACTGAGGAATAAAAATGGTCAAAAATGGAGTGTGAAGTGTACTCAAATTGTACAACAGCTGAAGGAGTCTGTTGGTTGCTTTTTTTTTTTTTTTTTTAAGTGAGTGAGTGGTTGATGAGGCCAGTTTGACCCATTTAATTAGCTGACATTCATTTGAGTAATCTACTCCTATCTACTACTTTAGAGAGAGGTCAGTCTGTTAGGAGTGTTGTGCAGTGGGTCAAGTAATCAATTTATGAATTGGAACCAACTGAACTCTATTTTTAACTTTAGCTGTCAAGATATGATTCATGCATAATGTCTCTTTGGAAGATTTATTCTCTTAATTTAAAAAAAAATGGCTAATGAGTTCCAGTGCTGGTGAAAGTTTCCAGATTAGTACGCTGTCATCTGAAGGCCTCTATTTATCAAACAGTTACAGCACAATCTTACTTCACAGTACCCTTTCAAAATATGTCAGTGCTGATGCAAAGGGGCCAGCTCCAGCAGTGTACTTTCCATGATCATTCTGTGCTGTCTTTACTGAGAGGGTCAGTAGGATGCTTATTGTGTTTTGTGATTTGGGCAGCCGACAACCCCTTCGCACTCCCAGAAGGGCTGGGGCTGAGGGCAGCTGAGTGCTTCCCAGAGCATGGTACTGCCCAGTGTGCAAAGTCCAGAATTCTGGTGCAGCACTCCAGAGGTGATTTTAAAAGTCCAGGGCTCCAGCTGCCACTACTTTTGAATTTCCAGGCCATGGGGAAATTGCCCCTTTTGTTCCCTCCCTCCATTGGCAGGCCTAGATATGGACACAAGCAACAAGCTTAAGCCCGTGATCTCATTTAAATAGAAGCCACGAAGCAGTGATATGTCTGTATCATGACTGGCATATGCTATAATCTTAAACTAGAACCTCATGGGATGAGTCACCGTATTCCATCACCGTTTTCTTCTGAATTATTGAGTCTCCCGCTAATATTCTACAAAATCCAAATATGTGTTTGTAGCTTGCTAGTGCAGTGGAACATTCCTGACCTACACACAGACATGTGTAGCATTCAGGAAATCTTTCGCTCTTTTTTCAAGTTCATCTCAACTGATGAAGTGGATTTTGCCCACAAAAATGCACGATACTCGCTGTGTGTAGTTAGTCTCTAACAAACACGGGGTTACTTGTTTTTAAAGCTACAGACTAACATGGCTAGCCCTCAGAGACTTTTTCTCTTGAGTCAAGGCAAATGTATGTAGCTCTGAGGTACTAGAAATGGAAAGACCAGTATGTTCACTGCATCTCTTTTCAATCTTTATATAGGTACTTCCTTTCCCTAGCCAAGTGGTGTACAACAGAGTTGGAAAGTGTGGGAGTCGAACTGTGGTTTTGCTTTTGAGAATCTTGTCAGAGAGACATGGGTTCAACCTGGTTACATCAGACATTCATAACAAAACCAGACTGACCAAAAATGAACAGGTAAGTGGTTCATGCTCATTTAGATGCTCTGTGCTTATTCCATTTTAAAGTTATGAAAGATAGGGATATATTGTTTAATATACTTCTCTTAATATACGACAGATCAAGTAGTATGGCTAAATCACAATCACCATATGGAAATGTGTCTATAAATATTAATTACAGCAGTCTTTGTCACCGAGTATTAAAAAATACTAAAACCTATGATGTCAGGCCATTCTCTCAGGATCATGAGTATTTGCAGCCTTCAACTGAGGAGAAAATTGAGAGATTGTAAAAAGCAATTTCTGGATTAGAATCCCACCCCCACATCACTGTCTTCCCAGATCTGTTACCCGTTATACGTGGCTCTCCTTGTTTGTGTGGTGAAGGGTGATTAGCAGGTAGCTGACCACTTCCATGGTTACAGTTGGTGCAGTGTCCTTCCATAATGGAAACAATAATCTATCTGATTTACTGCTGTTTTCTGAGATTAAGTGAGCCCATGACACTGCCATTGTGGAGACTAGGCCTTTTTTTTTCCGGGCAGAATAGCACATTGCCAAAGGTGTTTTCCCAGTGTGGTGAGCATTTTTCTTTGCTGACTCTGTCAGATCCTCAGGAGCACATAAATTCCATTGATTTCAGTGAGAGTTAGGCGTCTATATCTTTCTGAGGTTTGGGCCTCTTAAACTAAAACTACACACAGCTGCTCCCAGGGACAGTTCCCTTGTAAGAACAGTGTTCACAAGTTGTACTGAATTCGTAGTTCCTTATGTCATGAAAATGGCAAGGAGTGGAATGCTGTTATAGACAAGCTGGCAATTCAGAGGGGGTTTTCCATTCCATTCAGTTCCTTAAATGAATAAAAATAAATAATTCTAATTCATAACGTGTTTTCTTTGTGCATGAAAAACAAAATTGTGCTACTGTTCATAAACCAACAATTTGGGTTGGTTTATGACATTTCTCTCACAATTACCATTATAAAACTCAGATACAGGATGCTGGACTAGATAAATGAACCGTCGGTACAATTATTCTTATGTACTTATGCTGAATGTGTGTTTCATTTCTGATTGATTGAGAAATTTATCCCAAAATCATCATAATAGAGTCCCTCCTGTCTTTCATGCCAGTTACCTGCTTCATTTTGATACTGTCGTACATCTCCCTATTAAGAAAATGGAGGGCCATTTTCCTTTCTTGATTCGAGTTGACACACAGGACTTTCCCATGTTGAACTCCAACCAAGATGTTTCAGGTTAAGAGAAAATTATGAATTTATATCATGTACAGCAAATAAGTCACAATGAATAAACACACACATTTTCTTCTCCGCTCCCAAAGTCATCAAATTATTGGATTGTGAATTGGATTGTGAGGGAATACAGATGGTGGTAGATATGTTGCTGTGGAGCTCAGGCTTAACTGTTGTGGATGTGTCCGGATGTGAATTGTGTATCTTTTTATTCCATTTTATGGCCACATGCCTTTTGTATTTTATTGAATAGTGGCTCTCTGCCATCCTGGAAATGTGTGTTGGTCATTGTGTTTTCATATGTTTTCTGTATTGTGAGGGATTGGAATGTTTCCCTATCTTTAATCTGGTGTAGTAGACAGTGACAATCTTAAATCTGCTAAGTGGCGTGGCAAGAGGAAGGGGGTGATCTTGTGATAAAGGTATTGAGCTGGAACAAATGAGATTTGGGCTCAAATTCTGGCTCTGGTAAAGGCTCCTTGTGTTGCTTTAAATTCATCTGTGAAATGAAGATCTTATTGCTTATCTCCTCTCATCCTTCCTCTAAAGTGCATGTTTAGGGCCTGATCCTGCAAAGATTTATCTAAGTGCTTAACTTCATTCACTATAGTCAAGTAAAGTTAAGCACTTCTGGATACTTTATGGGACTGCATATACTTAAGACATGCTCTGATAGTATCTTCTTCACTGCTTTCTTTAACCCATCTCATCCTATGAAGTTTGCCCATTCTATCCTCTGCTTGTGGCTAATTAGAGATAGAGCACTGCTGTAGCCAGATAAACACGTACATGGTTCTGAGCAGGCTCTGTTGTGGAAATAAATGGTTAGATTTGTATCTGGCTCTGATGCAAGGATCTCTTGATGTCAACTGACAAAGAGATCATGGGTACGGGAATCTCATGGGTTCACCAAAGGAATGTCATATAAACTCCTTACTGAAAGTTTGTGCCACAACTGTCATAACCGTTATGAGGTGTATACACAGAAAATGTGATGTATGCTGAAAATTGTTTGCTAGGTCTATAAATTAAAATAAGGCAGGTCACCAAAAGATGGTTCACATACTCCTGGCAAGCAGGCATGGAAAGACACTTATCTTACTCTGACAGTTCACGTGGAAACTGAGTATTGTATGCTTACAATGAGCACAACTTATCAATACAAGCAAAATACTAATCCATAGAATGCAGGCGCTGGAGGAACAAACAACAGGAGATACCCTATTTGGGGCTAAGATAGAATTTCAAAAGTTCACTATCTGAGATGCAGATGAACCTCTCCATATTCTGTGAAAGCAAGCTGCTAGTGGGCTTAATCTTATGAGACAAGGTCTCAGCCAAACTGAACACACTTAGAAAAGACCAGGGAAGACCTGTTTTGTAGGAGATGGGGGAATCCATCATTAGTTAAGTTTAGTCTCTAGAAAACATGTCATGGTTTTATTTTATTGGTAATCGTTTGTTTCCAATATTCTCACTATCCATTGAATTTCCATTCTTTGATGATGAACTTGTTTTACTGTTCATTATATGTGTTAAATGGTGTGGTGATGCAGAGTTGAATCTTGCAAGCTGGCATATACCATTCCTGTGAGAGTAACAAACATGAAAGGATCTGTAGCTGTTCAGTGGAACAGGGGCTGGGTACTCCAAAAGGAGGCTAAGAGAACTCTCATCTGCAAATTTGACACCATCAGTTTAGGATTAAACAAAGACTGTGAATGGCTAGCCAAGTACAAAAGAAGTTTCTCCTCTCTTGGTGTTCACACCTCCACATCAGCTGCTAGAAGTGGGCCTCACCCTCCTTGACTGAATTAACCTTTTTATCTCTAGCCTTATTCTGGCCTTCATATTTAAACCTGCCTCTGGAAATTTCCACTACATGCATCTGACGAAGTGGGTCTTTGCCCACGAAAGCTTATGCTTCAATAAATCTGTTAGTCTATATGGTGCCACAGGACTCCTTGTCATTTTTGCAGGGCTGTTGTGTCTATCGTTGACCGGTACAGAGAACACAAGGCTTGCAGATGCCTGGAAGTTAATGCTTATGTTGCCTGTGGCCAGTGGAGTCTAGGATCTGAACCATATCAGGCATAGACAAGACTTTCTCATCCTACAGGCAAATATTGGTGAGGGGACTGCGTGTCCCAAGAAGTGTCATACTCAGGGCTTGACAAATAATACAATCTACTCACCTATGGCGAGTAGATTGTAACCCGAAAGTGTTGGGTTCGGGCGATCTGCGCATGCACAGATCGCCGGACAGCATGGCTGGCAAGCAGGGCTTGCCATGGTTCGGTGAGCCCTGGTCATACTGACCAATCTAACTTAAACTAGTATTACAAGATCTACATATGATATTAATGAATAATCATTGGTATCCTAGTCAGTTCTTGTAATACTAATACTTGTAATATTAATGCTAATTATTAGTATTAAGGATGTAAACAGTTGACCGGTAGGGGTGGAGTATCTCTCCATGCACTCAAGGCCTGTGGGGCCCACTGCAGGCCAGGGTTGCGCTGGCTGGCTGGCTGGCTGGAGGAGCACCTGTCCATGGGGGGACCCAGTGAGGTCCCTCCTCCTGCCCCCAATGCAGGTTATACATTGGGAGGCTTTACTGTGGGCTCTGCAGTATAAAATTTATATATAAGCTTTACACTGCAGAGCCTACAGCGAATGTAATTGTGTAACTGTTAGGATTTTTAGTAGTTACGTGGTTACATTTTAAACTATTTTTATGTCCCTAATTAATATTATATTAATAACTTTACATCAGTAGGTATCACTATGCTTAAGTCATCACCCTTCTTAACCTTTTTAGACTCTGATTCACAATTCTACTTATATATTGATTGCCTGTTGCAGGTACTTAATGAGAGCAAGAATCTACCTTGTGTGATTTTTCTGTATTAAATTACATAATTCTCTCTTTTTTTTTTTTTTTTTTTTTTTTTTTTTTTTTGGATAGTCAGCTTTATCTGTACTTTAACTGTGAAATACAAAAAAGGTAAAATAATTTCTTATAAAAGATAGCCTGCCATGGAAAAATATTCTGAGCAGTGTGGATACTTAGAACATTTTTGAAGGAATTCTCAGTATCTTAGAGCTGAAAATGAAGACTGATTCACATTCCTTTGATGATGAAGCAGATGTGAATTTTCTACCAAAATGAAATATTAACTACAGTGCAGATTAAAGTGATAAACAGTGCCTGAAGATGCCTATATCTATTTGACCTCACATGCTTTTTGTAAAGATTGAAATTAAGACCGTATGAAGCTAAAATGTTATGAAAGAGAGAGGAAGAGAGTATGTCTTTCTTGGTTTTCATTAGTATTAGAAGAGATTGTAAACTGACACCACTGTGCAGTTGGAAAGTCATGCCAGACTCAGTGTTTTTACATTTTGAACTTGAATGAACTTGGACAGCAAACAAATTCTTCAGACCGGGTTATCTACTGATTTTGTTTCTGATGAAATAAAACATGTTGTTTATAAATTAAAATCAAAAGGCAACTGGTCTGTGCAAGGGAGCTAATAATGCTGATAGAGGAAAATCAAAATGTGCTATTTTCAAGTCTGAATTATTTTAGCTTTTAATCAATGATATGGCTGGATGCCATCCACCATGCTTATAGATACACCCCATAAAGGGGCCCCATCCAGTTCTCTCGTGAGCATTTCACTATGCCACCTCGTGGACTTCAGCTGCAAATGCAGCAGCAATGGGAATTCAAGCACTATTGATGCTGATCCATCCTGACTTGATGTGTTTTCTCACAGCATGACTGAAGATCTCCCTTGGATGAAGATAGTAATTTGAGGCCATGTCTCCACTTGCCACATTGGAGATCGATCTTCTAGTGTTTGATTTAGTGGGTCTAGTAAGGACCTGCTAAATCGAATGCTGAGAGCACCCCTGTTTGGTGCCGGTACTCCTACTCCTTGCAAGGAGCATGGGAAGCCAACAGGAGTGTTTACTCCCTTTGACCTCCCACTGTGGAGATGGTGCCAAGTTTGGCTTAAGCTACGTCGACTCCAGCTATGTTGCTTATGTAGCTCGAGTTGTGTTCTTTAAGCTGATCTTCCAGGTCTAGTAGAGACTTGGCCTGAAACTTCCCGGAAAGAAGGAGGAAGTGTCTGCTAAGTTTTATTCTTCATTCTGATGTTCTTGCTGTAGTGGGTTTAAGATAAATATTCCTTTAAAAATAGTTTGTGACTTTCGGGTCTCCTTTTGTATATGCATCTGGATCTGGGCTTCAGTAGTTGATAGGTCTGTTTAAAATTCAGTGCAGAAAAATGTTACAGCAACATTAAAGTTGGGAACCAATCAAGAAATCATGTTGGTGAACACTGTTTTAATTTAGGTCCTGATTTGCTCATAGTATTGGGAGCAAGTCTGGACCTAAGCTAAAATCCTGTTCTCTGGGTTTAACTCACTGTTCTCTCATAGATTTCTAGAATCAGATTTCTCTGACTATGCAGATAGGTGTTTAATAAGAGAGGCAACTCTAACTATGGCAGAGAATTTGTGCTAACACAGTTGTTTTTGTAGGGTTGATAGGCCATTTCTGAGGGTTTTTTTGTTTTGTGTTTTTGTTTGCTAATTCCCCAGATACCTGTCAGTATATTCTGCCTCATATTTTTTTCCTTAAATACAATTCATTACATTACACCAGTAAGTGCTCACTTTTGGCCAGCAACCAAGCTTCAGCATTGGGGTGTTGCCAAGGGCTGCATTAGTTGGAAACATCCTGTCACTTTACCCTCTCCCTTCTCTTCTTTGTGTGGCAGGACTAAGTTAAGACTGAGAGTAGAGTGACCTGGATGGAACCTGTTTCGATATACACCATTTAGTGTAATCTAGTGCATTTCAAAGGAAAAATATTTGTTCTTCAGAACTGTCTTCATGAGCCAGGCTAAAAGTAAACCCTGGCAGGAGATGTCAGAGAGTATCTAGAGAGAGGACATAAATGCCTCTAGAAACAGTAAATGCCTCCCTCAGATGCCTTATCAGAGTGAACACACCTTTCCTTAATTCTTCCCCCTCTCTCCAGTCTTTCATTTTATCTTTATCACCCCTAAAATTCTGCATGTCCTGCTGTTCCTCTCCTCCTTTCTGTGTCTCCCATCCCCCCATTCCTCTCATTTCTTGGTTTCTCACTCCTTTCTATCTCCCTTCTACCTATTGCTGGCCTGGAAAGGTTCTCAGTAATGGCTTACACTTGTATCTACTCTATCTCTTTCCATTTTCTTCACAAAGTCTATTCCTCTATCCCGCTCCTCAGTGTCTCCTCCCTCTTCCTTATTCAGCATCACCTTCTTCTTGATCTACTCTAGTCTTGCTAAGGCATGCTTATAGATCTTACTCAGAGTGAGGATCAGAGTGAGGCTCATGGAGAATGTGGGCATAGGTGTCCTGGCCAATGAGAGTTCCAAAATGTCACACAGTTATACTTCTTTCAAACTCCTTTCTAGTTTTCCTTGCACTGTCCTTCTCCTTTATTGAAATCTGCATTGTTTGTTCATATATATTATACATACACTATAGACCTCTCTCTCTCTCTATGTGTGTGTGTGTGTGTGTGTGTGTGTGTGTGTGTGTGTGTGTGTGTGTGTATATGTATATGTATTTGTATTTGTATATATGTAAAAACAAAATTGTATGCCTGTTTTCAAGTGAGGGTGCATATTATTGCAGCTCAAGAATTTGAGATTGACTTTAATTAGCCCTTGCTACCAGGCACATTATAGTCAGGTCAGGTGCTGTGTAAAATCTGCATGCAACTCTCCAGATTTACCTTACTGCCAGCCTATTACACTCTTTGCTAATCTGTGCATTCAAGAATGACCTAGACAATCTCTCTGCTTTATTTTGCCTAGATTCTTTTTCTTTGCCACAGCATTTTTACTAGTCTCTGAACACTGTGCTGTGGGAGCCACATTGAAATATGTTTATATTTGGATCAGTGAATCCAGTGGCTACTAACAATGATTACACTGGACATTTACAGTCTCTTGCTTGTGGTTTATTCGGGGGGGGGGGGTGGTAAATGAATAAAATATTTAGTCAGGTGAGTTTCTGTATTTTCACATGGTTTATCAGGATTGCCTCAAAGATTAATTACTTATTATTACAGCTCACTGATGCCCTTTAAGAATTCATTGGTAGGAGATTAGGATATAAAAGAGTACTTACTCCTCTCCTCCCTTTCCTTAGTATCTCTCCTCCTCTTATCTTTCTCCCTTTCAGCCCTTTGTTTAATCGCTCTTTTTAAAGGGTCTGTAATCTCTGTAAATAGCAACAAGCAAAGGTAGACTTGACCTGACATGCTGGAGCAAGAATGATAGTCCATAAGTAGAGGGCCATGTTTAACAAGAGAGATGAAATAATCCTATGGCTGCATGGGTGCTCCTCATACATATCTCAGGGAACATCAGTTGTTGAGGGCAGGGAGAGAGAATATTTTAGTTAAAGCTTAATTGCCCTTTTATTCTAACTTCTAGATGTAATATATAAGGATTGGCATGACACTTTGGGATGCAGTTTGATATAGGTATGGTCAAAAGACCATTTTCTCTTAAACTCTGTTGGGTTTTTAGCATGGTTATTCATTAGACCTGTTGGTTTCATATCTGTTGAATGACAGGCTTGATGCCAGATTTCTCTGTGTTCACATGTGGCGGGTAAGATGCCATACAACTTTAAGAAAAAAAAATCTTTCATAACATTGAGGGAAATCATCTTCTAAATTCTTGACTTCTCAGTTCTGTATTTATATTTATTTATTAAATATATGTATACAAGTTAGAGAATAATTTTAGATTAGAGCAATTCATCCTCTTCTATCACTATTTTTCTTTAAGGATTCTTCCCATGTTGTTCATTAGTTTCCATTACCCCGTTTATAAAATTAACAGTATAATTATTGTGCTTTTCAAATGCAGTCATGTTCAGTGTCTTTTATTCTGTAATACAGCCTTGAAATTTTTGATGTTGCCAGTTAGAAAATAAGAGGAAAGTAAAAGTCAGAGTAACAAGAATGATTGGAATTTTTTGCATATACTGTATTTCATTTAACATGTTCAGACCCTTGACATTTTCCAGAATGCTGTACAAATTAGAAGTCTGCCCATGTGAGAATATATATGCATACATGGGTGCATGCATATGCACACACTTTTTTCCATTTTTCATGTCAGCTATTTTACATGGAAAGATTTTAAACTCTTGCTAAAGTAGTAGGCCAGAAGATCATTATTTGAAAAAAAAATTGTGCAATGTAGATTATATTCACATGTTAAATATGTTATACAGAAGAAGAGATAGGAATTGTCGCCTTATATATGTATGAACAGACATGCATTCATACTCTCTGTATTTTCTGGAAATGATAGAAATTATTATCCTTATGTAAAACTAGAGGGCTTATCCAGCATTGCCCAGGTCCTTAAGGGCCGAGGGCTGGTGGTATGGGGGGTACAGGAGTCAGGGCAGGGCCTTGGGGATATTGGGACTAGGGCAGGAGGCTGGGGCCAGGGAGGTTGGGAGTAAGGAGGAGCTCAGAGTGTTGTGGGGGGAGTCTGGTCTGGCAAGGCTGTCTCTCTCCCCACATCCAGCAGGGACCTTCTTTTTAGCCCCACTCCTCACGGTGCTATGGTCAAGGGCCAGGTGGTGAAAGGGTTTGGGGCAGGGGCAGTGTTCCCTCTAACCCAGAGCTACTCAACTTTGAAATCCCCGAGGGCCACAATGATACTCACAGCACATGCCTAGGGCCTCAACTTAAGTATAGTTGCATATATATGTAAATATATATGCAAATAACGTTTTTCACACTAATGGGCATAAATACAAAGATTAAGGCAAGACTACATAATACGTAACATAGGCCCCATTTAAGTCAGTTTTGCTGATATTAATAAAAATGCAATATTTACCTGATTTCTACCCAAATGACAGCACTTTTAATGCGCAATGACAGTCCAGGAATTTAACTATTAAAATGCATATCGCCAGAAGACCACTATATTGACTACTTTCTTGTTTTGGCTCCCACCCATGGACCGCAAACAAACAGGCCACAGGTCGCATGCAACCCATGGGCTGCATGTTGAGTAGCCCTGCTCTAAGTTGTGCAGGAGCACAACTTCTCAGGTGATTAATTAGCCCCACCTACTCAGAGGCCCAGCTGACTGACTGGGAAGGGCTGATCAATCACCTTTGAAGCTATTCTGCTTCACAGCTTAGAGCAGGCCTGGGCAAAATAAGGCCCACAGGCCTGATCTGGCCTGCCAAGCCACTGCATCCAGCCCGTGGTGGCAGCGGGGAGGCCCAGGCAGGCTCCTCAGCTTGCCCTGCAGCCCTGTGCGCCATGCAGAAACGCAGCTGCAGGGCTCCATTTCTGTTTTAAAACTGGAGGGGAAGGAGGAAGTTTTAGGAGCTGTCCCGCTACCAACATGTTCCCATTGGCCAGTTTTGGGCAGATCCCAGCCAATGTGAGCTGCTTATTGGAGTAATAGGCAGCCAAGAAGAACCATGCCCCTTCTTCTTGGCTCAGTTATTCATGAAGCACATGGCCAGGCAAGCAGGCTGGCTGGCTGGGAAACATTTTAAGCTCTGCAGTCAGTCAGGCAGGGTAGTTTGGCAGCTGGCAAGTAAGTTTCTTGGCCACAGCCTGCTTCTGGCACCCTAACCCTTTCCTGCCCCAAGTCTCTGCTGCCCACTCTACATACCCACACCCTCTGTTCCCTTCTTACAACCATACCTCCTCCCAGATCTGGCACCCCAATCTCCTGCCCCAGATCACAATCCCCTCCTACCCTAGGTCACATCCCAAACCCCTGCACTCCAGTCCCCTGCCCTAAGTCACAACCACCTCCTTCACCCATATTCCCTTCAGACTCCATTCTCCCTCCTGCACCCCAGTCCGTTCTAATTGGTGTTAGATTCATGGTGCTTTGCCATTTATCCCTTTTTATACGGGTAACCACACTAGCTCCCTTCTGCACCCAACCTCCATCCCAGACCCCACATCTCCTGCATTAATATCATGGAAGAGTGTGGCTTTTGATCACTTCAAAATCTTGGAATGGCCCCTGTCAAAAATTATTTCCCATCTCTGGCTTAGAGGGAACACTGGGAGCAGGGGAGAACAGGCTACTTACCCAGTCTAATGCAGGCAAGGGGGCGGAGCCTCAGCCCTGCTGGCCGTTTTCTAGCTTGTGCGGTTGCCTCCAGTAGTCACTCTGCAGTATCGCATCCCTCTGAACAGCAGCCCCCTCTCTTTCCATATTATGAAAAAGAGTCCCATTCCCAGCACTTCCTGTTTTCTTGGCACAACCAAACCATTGCTTTGAGTTAGGATAAGAGGAAGCTGCATATCAAATTTGATAGTCCTAGCTGTTACTGTTTAGGAGTTTTTGAACAAACCGATCCAGACAGACAGATGCACATTTTTTTAAATATATAGATAAAAAATAGTCTCCTTCCACATTTTCTGATGCAGATTTCAGACACATCGCATTTTGGATTTGCGATTAGTAGTTTAGATACACTTTGAAAATAGAGGCCACTTACCCAAATCTGAATTTGAATTTTGAAAGTTTTGAGTAAGGAGTTTAGTTTGTACTTTTCTCTAAAGTAGAAATTAACATTTGAAAATGTATAAACTCATGGTATAGTACACTGATTCCTACTACAGTGATAACATTGGTGTTAAGATTCATGGTGCTTTGCCATCTATCCCTTTTTATATGGGTAACCACACTAAAGTTACAGTCTTAGCCTGATTTTTTGCGGGGGAGTAGGTCTAGATGACTAAATGATTATATAGTGTTTGGGTGTTGCCATCTCTGTCCAAAAACACAACTTGGTTTAATTAGGTAATTTTGATTTAGTTGTAATTCTTGTTTTTTTTTTGTTTTTTTTTTAGATGGAATTGATTAAAAACATAAGCACTGCTGAGCAGCCCTATTTATTCACTAGACATGTTCATTTCCTCAACTTTTCAAGGTAAGGCACTTTACCAGTTACAAGGCTTTCTTGTTTCTTTTTACTGCAGTTAATAGAAATAACGTTTAGCTTCTCTTCAATTGCAAACTAATCTATGTCATTACTGTGAGAAAAATCTCTTTTGATGCTAGACGCTTCACAAATACGGTCAAAAGGTAAGACTTCTTTCTACATAACATTCGAGCAGTTTATTTTAATCAGCCTGCATGCCTCAGCATGCTTTTAACTACAAGAGGTAATTTTAGTTAATGACATTCCCAGCTAAAAAACAAATTATATACTGTATCGTGTATTAATAAAGTGCCTGCCAGATTTCAAATAGATTTTTGCCTCTTTGAAGTTAGCTTTATTGTAAAATATTAATTAACTTCTTCTTTTAAAGCCTTAAATTCTTGGAAAAGGAGGACGTATGAATTGGCACATTTAACTTACTATACACTGTTATGTACACCTGTTGTGTGTGTCTGCTAATAGGCTAACATCAGACTTCCAGTGATTTTTAGTGGTTTTGTACCAGGAGTGTATTTAACCTAATGGTTGTACGTTTATATATAAAATTGTCATTCATCCCAAAAGATACCAAAATGTTTTATAAATCAGATAGAAGGAATTACATTATTTAATGGAGTGCAGCCCCTTCTGGCCAAAAATGCAACAACTATTAAAAGTGTAGTTTGGAGGAGAGAAAATGAAGAATACTCAACTTGGATTAACCTAATGAGGAATTTTAGGAAGACAGACTGTAATAGTCCTCATTAGAACTTGACTCGGGCACAGAGGCTGACATTTCCGATTTTTAACGGCTACATGTGCATTGCTTTTGTTGACTATGAAAAGGCCTTCGATAGCGTCAAGTTCAATGCAATATTACAGGCGCTTGCAGAGCAGGGCATTAACATGCAATACATCAATTTGTTGAAGGAAGCTAATACAGGCTGTGCAACAGATATTACTCTCCTCAAAACTCCCTTCCGTATCCCAGTCGAGAAAGGCGTGAAGCAAGGTGATACGATTTCACCAAAGCTATTCACTGCATACCTCAAAATGGTTATGAACAAGATCAATTGGAGGAGCAGTGTCAACATAAATGGAGAATGATTATCTCATCTCAGATTCGTGGACGACATTGTATTAATTGCCGAAAGCACCAATCAATTGCAGAACATGCTACGAAGACTTGACAAGAAAAGCAGTCAGGTTGGTCTGAAAATGAACCGCTGCAAAACGAAATACATGCAATCAGACGTCTTGTGATAACAGGAGAAGAAATCGAAGAAGTGGAACAGTGCATATAATTGGGCCAAGAAGTTAATATGCGCCAAGACCTGAACGGAGAACTCTCGCAAAGGATTCGGGCAGAATGGCGTGCATTCAATTCCATCAAGGACGTCCTCAAAGGAAAAATCGATAAGACCACACGAACAAATATCTTCAATTCAACAGTGCTGCCAGCCATGTTGCATGGCAATGAAACGTGGGCACTGACAGAGAAGAGCACCGACTATTGGTAGCTGAAAGGGCAATGGAGTGAGCTATGTTGGGAATTTCCCTTCTGGATCGTATTCCAAATGAAATGATTAAAGAACGCAGCGGCGTGAAAGATATTATTGTGGAAAGCAGACATAAGAAAATGTGATGGGCAGACCACACAGCACGTCTCACGGACAATAGGTGGACCTCAATTATTGCTGAGTGGTACCCGCGAGAACAGAAAAGACTACCCGGTTGGCCTCCAAGAAGATGGGAAGATGACATTGTTAAACATTTTGGACAAACATGAAGAAAAAAGGCAAGAGTGCGAGAAGAATGGTGGATGTGTTGTGATCGGCGCAGTCTTAATGATAGCTGAAGATCGATCAATCCAGGTGACGTGGTCATGACCTGTTTTGCATTTCATTAGAAAAGTGGTTCCTCAACTAGCACAATGTCCCCAAAACCATATGGGACCACTGATTTAGTACTAATTTAGATGGAAAAGTGGCACAATAGCATTTTCTGCCACCCCCTGGAAATCTGGAAATCTTTGCAAGGGCTGTCCCAAATTCTCACCTATTTTTTTGTAATTTTTCCAATACAACGTATACCAAAATATCAGATTCATCATAATATACAAAACAGATAAAGGAAGAAGAAGAAGAAGAAGGAGAGAATTTTCACATCTCTTTTCAAGATCCATGTAAATGATAGACCTCTAAAAAGTCAGCCCAAATTGCTTTGAATTTTTATGGAATTCCCTTTTTGCAGAATACTGGTTACTTACCAGCTATAAGATCATCCACATCACTGGACCTCACGCATCAATGTTTGGTGGAGATCAACTTTTTCATTTTTGCAGGATTAATATTTTAGCAATCAAAGCAGCATGTTGAAATGACCCTGGCTTGTTGCCAAATAATCTCCAGGTACCAGGAATATAGCCAAGAATGAAACTTTAGGGGGAGGACTCCAATTTAGCATCTAATATCAAATTAGTTCCTTGAGCTATGTCATACCAGAAATTCTTGATAGAAGGTCACTTTCAAAATATACGAGCTAAAATAACCTCTGGAAGTTACATTTCCAACTACATTTGGCCTTTGAGGTCCATTGCCATTAGCCTATGTAAAGATGGGTATTTTTGAAAAAAAAAAAGACTTTTGGTGTATAGAATTGGGTCAGAGATAATTGTGTATCCAACGTGATGCAGCAGGAGAGTGAGCCATTTCCCTCCCCTCCCCAGTACCAGCTCTGCGGTGTGCCTGCCCTGTTCCCTGCATTGCTACCTCTATCAGAGGCAGCAGTGGGTGATAGGGGCGGGGGAGGCTGCTGCAAAGCAGCCTCTATCCACGACAGCAGCCTCTGTCCGTGGGGAGCTCGGACCATGCACGGACAGGGGTTACTGCCACCCTGCTCTGCTGCCTCTGTATCAGAAACAGCAGCACGAGTCAGCAGGCAGCTGGTTTGTGCAGAGAGTTGGTTTTTAAACTGGCTCCCCTAGCAGACCCGCTCCACCTGCCACCGTGCTGCTGTCTCTGATAGAGAGGCAGCAGTGCAGGGTGGCAGGAGGCTCCTCAGGAGTGGGGTTGGGGACACACTGGCTTCCGGCCCCTCCTGCGGGGCCTATCGAATAGTTATGTAACGCATTACTATTCAGTTACACGATATCTAACATTCCCAGTAAGGAAACTTTCTTTTTCATTTAAGATCATTAAAAGTAGTATTCTTTTGCTGCATAGTGAAGTTTTAAAGCTATATTAAGTTAATGTTCAAGTGTAAACTTTTGAAAGAACCGGCATAACATTTTGTTTAGAGCTGCAAATATTTGAAAGTTACGAACTGCTTCCATTCCCAAGGTGTTCGTAACTCTGAGGTACTGACTACATAAAGTGTGAGACAACTTTGTCCAGTCTCACAGAAAATGTTTTAGCTAATATCTTAGTATCACAATTGCTTAAAGAAATAGGCCTGTAATTAATATGTAGACCAAGGTCTTCATTAGGTTTGGGAATAACTGAAATGGCACCTTCTCTGAGTAAGAGGGAGAGTTTGCTTATTCTTTACCTCATTGGACATATTCAGTAACTTAGGGATTAAAGTTTGAGAGCTTTCTGTAAAATTCAGCTGCGAACCTATTTGCAACACAAGTCTTTGCTACTTTCATTCCTTTATAAACTGATTTCTAGAGGGGCACTTAAAAGCTTCTGAGAGTCCGCAATCTGTGACAGAGACAATCCACTAAAAAGTTATCTAGAGCATCTTCACTTATTCACTCTTCAGCTATATATAGTTTTGAATAAAACTGTTTGCAAACACTAGAAAAAAAAGCTGTTGAAATTGTTTATTAATATCTGACTGTGTGTACCATGAATAACACGAGTGTTATTTGTGTTAGCCTTATGATTAAATCTGTATACTCACAGCTTACCAACTGTCTCACTAGATTCCCAGTAGTTTGGTTTCAAAGAGAATAAGCAAGCTCAGTCTTTTGTGACAAGTTTGTTGATTGCTTATCTTAAACTGATGAGGAGTCTGAGTTGATTCTGAGGAGGGGATAGAAGCATAGTCTATGTCCAGGGCCATAAATCCCTTCAAAGGGTTATCAATTCCTTGTTCTCTCCTTTTCTTTTTATGGGTGGTATAAGATATGAGACAGCCTCTGATGAAGTCATTAAAGGCTTCACAATTTGAGATGATGAAGCAGGGAGTAGAGTTTTTTTTTGGGGGGGGGTGTTTTTTTAAGTCCTAACTCCTGCTGGATAGAGTTGTCAAATGATGTATTAAATTGCAGAGAAGTATTTGATCTGCACATTTTAGTTGGGGGTGCAAACTCTGGGAACCTAAAAGACACCTGTATAGGAGCACTAGAAGACTTACCCAGCATTGCTCAGGTCCTAAAGGACAGAGAGTTGGGAGCGTAGGAAGTGCAAGAGTGAAGTTGTGGGGGGGAGGGGAGGGAAGAAGGATTCAGGGAGGGAGGGTTGGGGGAGTCTTTCTCTCCCTCTCTGGCCAGTAGGTTCTTTTGGCCTCCTCAGCCCCCCATCTAGCAGGGACCTTCTTGTCCTTTTTCCTTCCCCCACTCCCCCTCCCCCCCACTTTCCTTCAGCTGGCAGGTGTGTCTCCCCCACCCCCCAGCCAGCAAGGACCTTCTGTCTCCTCACAGCTCCTCCCCGACCACCAGGGGCCTCTTCTATTTCCCCTTAACCCCTTGCATAGCCACTAGTGGGGGTTTCTTCTGCCTTCCCCCAGCCACAGTCACTAGCCATCTCTTCTGTCTCCTCCTAGCCCCTCCCCCCAACCATCAGGTGTCTCTTCTGTCTACCCCCAACATGCCCACAAGGAGCTTCTTCTATCTCCCCCTAGCCTCCCACAGCCATCGGGGGGCTTTTTCTGTCTCCCCTCAGCCAGTAGGGACCTCTTCTCTCTCCCTCCGCTCCAGCATTGTAGCTAAGGGTCTGGGAACAGGGGAAGATTTGGGGCAGAGAGGTTACTTACCTGGTCTGGTGGCAGGCAAGATGGTGAGGGATGCTGGCCATTCCTTTGGTGTTGTGGTTTCCCCCAGTGACCACTCTGCAGTACATTACTCTTCTGCAGCCTCGCCGCCCTTAATGGCCATTCTCAATATCACATCCCTCCTCCGTGTGCCCTTCCCTTTGTGTGTTATGGGAAACAGTCCCATTCCTGACACTTTCCATTTTCTTGACATAAGAAGATTCCGACCTTGCTTTTAAGTTAGGATAAAGAGGAGGCTGCATACCAAATTTGGTGGTCTTTGCTCTTACCATTTGGGAGTTCTTAAGCAAACAGACTCACAGATGACAGAGGTTAAGCCCAACATTACACAGAAGCCTGAGGAAAAGAATCCAAATTCTGTGCTATCCGGGCCTGTGCCTTAGCCATCCTTTTAAATGTGTTTATATGCAAAATCATTGAGAGCCCTCTTGGACCTGCTCTAGCTTATGGCATCACAAATGACCACTTTTGAGCCATTGGAGGACTCCAGAATCATTTGATCACAGCACGCTCTGACCACTTCTTACCCGCTCATGAGGCATGTCCTTTATTCCCAGATACTGTGAGGGCATAAGGTAGTTCCACCAGCCTTAAGCCACCAAGGGAAGTGCTAGACATAGAAGAAATTCTCTGTGGGAGAGTTCTGCTGCTGTGTAATTGAAAACCATTTGAATTATGTGATCATGTTTCCTTTACACATTATAGTTTCAAAAGATTACTAAGTCCAAGCCTGAGGTGTGGGGCGTGGTAGTTAAATGTGAATACTCTGTAGTCTGTTTATATAGAAGTGTTCTTTCAGCTGTTCCATGCACATTACTGCCTGTTCATTATTCCTTGATTATTTTTGTTTTGTTAGTTATGAAAACCTTCAAACAAAAACCATTAATCTTTCAGTTTAAAACCCATTGACATTTATTTCTTCTAGCCTGGGGCAGAAACCTGAAAAGGTTTTTTCCTTTGCGTACTACAACTGGCCAGCCTTGGCAGAAACAGCTAGTGTTCAATTTAAAAATGTCTAAAAACTTGCCTCGGGATACGTGAATGTTTCTGGTCTCGATTGTTAGAAGTCAGTGCAGGAACTTGGAAGGAACATGTTTGTAGCTGCCATGCAAATACTTTCCCAATATCTTATCAGATCAAAGGATCAAAACACAGCAAGGGTGCAAACATTGTTTAAACCTCAGCTAAATTCTTGAATATAAATACATATGAAATTTGCTTTATGCCATCTTGTAACTCTTATCTCAATGTCTGGATTACTTCTCCAGTAGCTCAAATCAGTGGAACAGTTCATTGAGGCAGGGAAAAAATTAACTGTAAATTAACTGTAATACACTTTGCAGTTTAACAGACATGCATAAAGCATCATTATAAAAGCTTATTTGACAGAGTTCTGGAAAACTGTCACTGGCAAGTGGAAGGAAAGGGAGAGTGTCTTATGTTGTTGGGCCTGCTTTAGTATGCTGCTTAAACTCATGACTAATTTAAAGCATGCAAGTAGTCCCAATGAAATCAATGAGCAGTTCATGTGCTTAGTCAAGTATGCACTTAAGTCCCTTTCAAATGGACGTTGTAACTTCTACTTTTCATAAAAAAAGTACCATTCTAGTTGTGAAGGTAATCACTCCATGTAAACGGGTGCATATTGCTGTCCTGAGTATTGCTAGATTACACAAGCAGCAGCATAATGAAAATGGCAAGAACTCAGGTCAGTTTTTTCATATCATAACAACAAAATTGACCTAGTCAAGTAAATTCCATCTGTTACTGTTAGGGAAGATTCTGAGAAGCAACATAAGAATGCGCACAGAAAGGTGATGGTAGAACAAGAAAAAGAATCTAGATCTGCAGCTATTTACAGGTGTACCCCTTTCAAAAAACAAAAAATCCCAGCAACAAACGACAAACCCTGTCTAGTTTGAGTAGTGGAATGCAAAGGGAGGGTCGGAGGGTTTGACACCTGAGAATAAGGCAGTAGAGTTCAAATAGATGATCAGAGAGATGAGAACAGGCATTGTGGGAAGAGTGCTAGAGGTTATTCATGATGCAGTACTACAGCATGGTGTCCATGCTGGCACCCTACCATTGTATCCAGAGCACAGCAAGCTCTATGCATCTCACTGAGGTGGTTTTCTTAGCCCTGGCCTACACTAGGATGTTATTTTGAAATAACCCCCTTAGCTCGAATTTATAAGTGGAGTGTCCACACTACCAAGCCTGTATTTCAAAATAACAGGCCACTTATTTCAAAATCTGTTCTCCTCCTTTCCTCAGGGAATAATGCTAATTCCAAAACAGAAATTTTGAAATAGCTTAAGTGTGGGTGCTCCAGGTCCTGCTATTTTGAAATAACTACTCCTCGGAGTAACTTGAACTAATTACTTTCCAGTGTTTCCTAGAGCTCTAAAATCGAGCTAGTGTGTCCACATTAACAGAGCCTGCCTTGGACTAATTTTGAGGCTTCCCTGTAGTAGGGACATGCTATTTTGATTTTGTGAAATTGGGAGTTCAGTCGAATTTAGTTATTTCAAAATAAATTCCTACTGTAGACACGTCCTTAGAATGCAGCAACTGCAGAACTAGTGTGCACTAAGTGTCTTGCCAGTGTGGACACCTCGAAAGCTACAGCACTGGAAAATGATATACTGTGTAGTAACTTGCCAGTGTAGACATGGCCTCAGTAACTTAGGGAGCAGCAGTGACTCTGGAAAATTGAAAATTATTTTGGTTTCTATTTACAAACCACAAGTCTCCCTTCTTCCTATTTCTGCTTTATTTGTGTGTGTTTGTTTTTAATATAGCTCCTGGTACCAAAATAAGTAAATTTTGTCTGTTTCCATCGTTCCTCAAATACACAATTGTGTGGTGTTTGGTTTTTCTTGAAAAAGTACTTCTCAGTAGCAAGCAAAGTCTTTAATGCTCTGTTTTTAAAAACAGGCATAGCAGCTAACACTGACTTGTTTATTAATTACAAAGGGTTCAGTACAGCCAATAGGTTTGGGCTGTTTACCTCCACTCGAAAGTAAATTCAGAACTATTGTTAGAAATAAAGCATGCCCTCTAATGCTTTATATAAAAATATAAAAGCAAAATTCAATTCAGATTACTCCATAACTGATTCCCGGATAGTGCCCATTTGCATTAGTAAAGTCATTTTCTTTACATACTTATATCTTTTCTGCAAATTACAATGGTTCTGCTACAACTGGTGCTAAGTCTTGAATCTAAAAATGCAATTTTATAGTGGTACCAAAATATTCTCCCTCCCTTTTCTTGAACTGCTTTCTTTCTCCCACTCGGAAGCAGTTCAAGAGTTCAATTTTAAAATGGCTTGACATTCCAGCATTTCTTGTTGTTCTTGGACTGCTCTATAGTGGATCAAGCGTGTATGGCTTTGGGACTGTGATTTCTCTTTGAAACTCCATTTGTTTTTTCACCTGGGAAAGTGAAGAGTGCATATAAAATCATGCAACTCGAAAGCTGGGTTTTTTTCTTTTAAAGTTGAGTAGTTTGGTGCAATACCCAAATACTTCAAATCAAACCCTACGATACTAAGAGTATGTCTGAATTACAGCCGCTATTGGCTAAAATGTATGTCACTCAGGGAAATGGATATTCCACTCTCTGGAGCGATACAGTTTACGCTGACATAAGCATTTGTGTGCCCAGCACAGTGTCAGCATGTAAACGCCTGCTGACATAACTTATGCCACGAGTAGAGGTTGTTGTTTTTTGTTTAGTTTTATTGTTTTGATTTGCCCTTCTCCAAATGCACTGCAAACAGCACACCTGTGTTGGTACAACTATGCCATTGCACTATTATACAGTACATATAGACATTTCCTAAGTCTCTCCAGCACCGTGGCAGGGCCCAACAACTAAGCCTTCAGCCTAGCACCAGAAAGTCATTTTGAAGGAAGAATAACTGGAATATTTTGAACTTTTCTATATTCATAATAACTTTTAGTTTGCTAGTCTGGAGTAGGGCTGTAACAAGGTAACCAGTTAACCAGCAGCCCTGGGTGGAAGGCTACTCTGGCTTGGCTTGTGGCCTGCTAGGTGATGCAATGGAAGAAGGGCGACAGCTCCATGATTAATTGGTTATATAGGGGCTATGTCTACACTTGCGGCTTGTTGCGCGAGTAATATGCAAATGACGCTAAGCGTGGAATATCGCCGAGCCTCATTTGCATACCTAATGAGCCACCATTTTTTCAGAAGAGGCTCTTGCGCAAGGAGGAGTGTCTACACTGCCCCTTCTTGCGCAAGAAAAACCCTCTTGCGCAATGCCGTTCTTCCTGAAAAGTAATAGGTGTAACGGCATTGCGCAAGAGGGTTTTTCTTGCGCAAGAAGGGGAAGTGTAGACACTCCTTCTTGCACAAGAGCCTCTTCTGAAAAAAATGGTGGCTCATTAGGTATGCAAATGAGGCTCGGCAATATTCCATGCTTAGCCTCATTTGCATATTACTCGCGCAAGAAGCTGCGAGTGTAGACATAGCCATAGTGTTTAACTGGATAAATTTGTAAACTAGTTTGCATTCCTAGTCAGGAGTATCCCTAGATGGTGATAATATAGACATTTCTGTAGCAATGGTTAACATTGCTGCGGCATTTCAGTTCTTAACCCTGTTTTCAGTTACTTGTAATTGTTTAAAAATGTGACCACTTAGGATGAAATTTCCTAGCTCTAGTTTCTACATGAGACAGATTTTTTTATTTGTTTTTTTTTTTTGTTTTGTTTTGGTGAGGAACAGTTAAACACTTAAAGCTGTGTTTTAGTATGAGTCAAGTTTTAGAGAATTTTAGTATCTGCACTACAAATAATTAGGGCAAACTTTTAATGAAAAGTTCTGCAGTTGAAATGGCTGAGACTAGAAATTTGAAATTCAATGGAGAGATTCTCTTAACAGAAGAGAAGTGTCTTTGATTATTCTGCTCAAAACCGATTGAGATTTAGCTGATTTAAGAGACTGAAAGTTGCACTTTGTACACACAATGAAAATATTTCACTTTATCAGTGGTGTGTTTGAACACACCATTACACATCAATGTTGGGAAGAAAAATAGCCAGTGCTGATCATGAGTGCATTACTGATATGACACTGTACTGATTGTGCATATCTCCTAAAATGCAGATTAATGTGTTTGTTGAATGAGCCATGCTATAGTGTTCATAGTAGAGAATGAGAGTTATAATAGCCATCATGCAATCACTGTTCCTTGGCTTGCCCAGCTCAGTTGTAGGAGCACTTGCCTCCTTGGATGCATACCTGGAGCAGTGTAGGATAGTCTCATATTACCTAGCTAATAGATCCAGATTGATGGATTTTTTTTTTCTTAATAAATCTTCTTCCCTAGGAAATGCCATTAAAAACTACGTTAAGAGAAAACCTAAGACTCCATGGTAAAACCCGTAAGTTGGGAAATATCAAAGTTGAATACACAAGGCTAAAACCCTACATTTTGTATACATCATTATACATACTGTGAGACATTTTCTATCACCTCACAAGATCGTCCTTATAGAATGCACACTGACTGGCTGGCTACAACGAGCTACAGTCCCTCTTACCTCTTTTTTTTCCTCCTTTTGAACTCAACATCTTAAATCACAGTAACCATCACATAATGGAAGGCACAGGACAATTACTATGTGCTCTTTGTCCATTCTGCAATCTGGAACATTTTTGAAAAACACTGTGTGGTATTGGGCAGTGTGAAGATAGTACCAGTCACCACAGGTGTTTCTCCTTGTGTCTGGGTCTGACACAAGCTCTCCATATGCTGTCTCACGCACTCTTTTGTTCCAACTCCAGGTCCTGTGCCACTTTGCTATTGCTGGTAGGGGATCTCAGGCATACTTGTTAATCTAGGTCAGGGTTTCCCCACCTATGGGTCACACACCCAAATATGGGTCACCATTACATTTCAAAAGGGTCGCCAAGTGTCTCCCCAGTTGGCTCCCCTCATCTCCCTCCCCCCCATTTTTGAATTGCCTTGGGTCACCAAGTCTTCCTGAATTGTCAAAATGGGTCCCCATCTGGAAAAGGTTGGGAACCGCTGTCTAAGACTAGCAACCTAGATCTGCTCCGTCTCAGTCCTGGTTGTTGTTTTCTTCCGCTCTTACTCCACTTCCATCTCCTTAACTATTTCTGGGTTTACTTGCAAAGATTCAACTGCTCCCCAGAACTACTTCACTTTTCTAAGCCTCTTGTAAAAGTGTGTAGTCCAGAGCAGAACCCCAAGATTTATTCTATCCCTGTATCTCTTCTTTGTCCTTGGCCAACTCTCCTTTCTTCCAGAAAGTAACTGGAGATCTCTCCCCTGCAACTCCTTCCTGCACTCATTTCACTACTCTCCCATTGGGCTCATCTGCCATTAAGCCTTGTTAATCTCTGGCATCACTCCAGCTGCAGCATATAAAGTTAATTGGCTCTATGTGGGCTCCATTCACCCTTGTGTGGGGGTGAACACCTCATCAGAAGTAGCATAGAGCAGTCTTTCAAATTACTGTAACCTCAGTTTCCTAACGCCATCATAAATGTGATTCAGTTAAAGCTGAAGTTGCATTAGTGTTTTCAGCACATTTTGTTGATTAAAGAAACATTGCTTACTTGAAATCTAGTCAGTTGCATAAAATGGAATAAACGTATTGCGGGTGTTGCTTCTGATCTACCCACCATTTTTTGTGTAGTTTTTATTTTTATTTTCTTTCTCTCCTCTTCTGCTGTGTGACCCAGGCAAACAGGAAAATGAATTGACTATGAACTTGTTTTACATAGAATAATATCTCTCACATTATTCTATCAGTAGACTAGAGAGATATATTCTTCTCTAATCTCATTCATTTAGACATAACACAGTAGAAGAGAAAATACATGCAGTTAGTGTGATTTATTGTTAAATTGATCGTAGCCCCTTCTCAGATAACCTGTCAGTTCACAAGTACCAAGCCATGGTCCCTGGAATACTTGCAAATGTTCTGTGGAGAGCTGGCTAGTCATGTGGCTCTGGCTGCTTCTCTATTGCCATCTACCAATATGCATGAAAACACCTAAGAACACCCTAGCTAATATTCTATTTAAGCATTAGCCTGCCACAGAGATGTAATGAAGTCACAAAAGAAAGAGGGTAGTAATTTCTAGAAGACAATAGTAATAGTTCATTTGATTTAGTATTTGCTAATATGGTGTCCTCCACTCCATACAATGCACAGATGAAATCATGTTCTGTACCAAAGGCTCATAAAGCCATAAGGGCTTATCTTCTTGGTCCATTGGTCCCCACTAATGAACTAATAAATTCTAGTGCTCACTAGCGTGTTGCACACTAACTGGTCTATGTGGACCATGCTGGCATGCTCTGCAGTTAAAAAGCTGATCATGTTGGGAATCATTAGGATAGATACTAAGGATAGAAAATATTGTATCACCTCTATATAAATCCATGGTATGCCTACATCTTGAATTCTGCATGCAGATCTGTTTGCCCCATTTTTTAAAAAAAGGCGTATTGGAATTGGAAAAGGTACAGAAAAGGGCAAGAACAATTATTAGGGCTGTGGAACAGCTTCCATCTGAGGAGACACCAATAAGAACGGAGCTTTTCATCTCAGAAAAGAGACAACCAAAGGGGCATGTGATAAATGTCTATAAAATCATGACTGGTCTGGAGAAAGTAAATAAGGAAGTGTTATTTATTCCTTTTCATCACACAAGAAGTAATGGGATCACCAAATGAAATTAATAGGCAGCAGGTTTAAAACAAATAAAAGGAAGTATTTATTCACTCTGTGCACAGTTAACCTGTAGAATGCTTTACCAGGAGATGATATGAAGTCCAAGACAATAACCACAATAAAAAAGCGAACTAGGTAAGTTCATAGAAAACCGATCCATCAATGGACATTAGCCAGGATGATCAGGGATGCAAAATCATGCTCTGAAGTATCCCTAGCCTCTGTTTGCTATAAGCTGGGAATGGGTGACAGGGAGCTGATCACTCCGTGATTACCTGTTCTGTTCATTTCCTCTGAAGCACATGATATTGGCCACTGTTAGAAGACAGGATACTGGGCTGGATGGACCTTTGGTCTGACCCAGTATGACTGTTCTTATGAAAGATCTGTAGTGAGCATTTATATAGTCCCATTTCAAACGGTACTACATCAGTGCACACTTTTTAGGGCACATCAGCAGGGTCTTCATAGTCCTGTGTATACTAGTTCAATATGCTAGTGTAGACTAGAACTTACATCCCAGTTGATACACCCAGATGTACTAGACAAGGGAGAAGAGAGAGAACGACTTCCAATTCGTGTGGGGGGGGGCGGGCAATTTATATATTCCCACAGGAATCACTGTATTTTACAATGACATTTCCTAAAGTTGTAACTCCAGAAAACAATAATTCTGGCATTGATAAGAGAGCTCCCAAAATTTTAGTTAATGAGTATAATATTGCCAACCCTTGACATTTTATTGTAAGCCTTGCACTATGAGGTGATTTTTCTTAAAGCCTGAACTTAAAAACCCTTTTGTTTGAGTCGAGAACCTCAGCTTTCATTTAAAAACATTTTTTTCAAGCTCTTATGGTTGCAGAGATAAGTCTACAAATGTGATCCAAGTATAGTCTAAATGCTCAAAAACTAAAAGGCAAATTAAAAAGTGCCCCGTTTTTTAAAAATGTATTCACTATGTTGGTGAGCCTGACTGTAATTTTGAATGCTTGGATTGGCATTACTGTAGGTGGAAAAATGTTAGTCTGAGGACTGTTCAATAAATTACTGATTGCAGCACATCTTTTTTTAGATGGTTCTTGTGAGCCTGCTGCTTGTCTCTGATATTTTGCAGAGAAAACAGGTTTACTTTGTCAGAAATTGATGTCGGGACTTATCATTGCCATACTCTCCTATTTCTAATTCTGTACGTTGGACCGCCCCTTCAGAAGATACATTATGATATATTTAGTGATAGAAATGTAGCCGTGTTAGTCTGGGGTAGTTGAAGCAAAATGCAGGACAATGTAGCACTTTAAAGACTAACAAGATGGTTTATTAGATGATGAGCTTTCGTGGGCCAGACCCACTTCCTCAGATCAAATAGTGGAAGAAAGTAGTCACAACCATATATACCAAAGGATACAATTTAAAAAAATGAACAAATATGAAAAGGACAAATCACATTGCAGAACAGAAGGAGGATGCGGGGGGGTGGGAAGGGGGAGGAAGGAAGGTAAGTGTCTGTGAATTGCTGATATTAAAGGTAGGGAGAGTGGGATGTTTGTGAGTTAATGGTATTACAGGTGATAATTGGGGAAACTGTCTTGATAATGGGTGAGAAAGTTCAAAGACTTGTTAAGTCCTTGTCGGTAAGTGTCGAATTTTAACATGAATGACAGTTCAGAGGATTCCCTTTCAAGTGCAGATGTAAAAGGTCTTTGTAGCAGAATGCAGGTGGCTAAGTCATTTAGAGAGTGTCCTTTCTGGTTAAAGTGGCAAGAAACTGTTTTCTCTTTGTGATCTTGTCTAATATCTGTTTTGTGGGCATTAATCCTTGGGCGAAGTGTCTGAGATGTTTGTCCAATGTACATAGCAGACGGACACTTTCGGCACATGATAGCGTAGATTATATTTCTGGATGCGCAGGAATATGTGTTCTTGATCTTATAACTCACTTGGTTAGGTCCAATAATGGTATCAGCAGAATGAATATGTGGACAAAGCTGGCAACGGGGTTTGTTGCAAGGGAAGGTACCAGGGTTGGTATTAGTGTGGTATGTCCTGTGGTGGTTGGTAAGAATCATCTTGAGGTTAGGTGGTTGTCTATAGGAGACTATGGGTCTTTGAGTATGGTATCCTGTTCCAATATAGGCTGTAGTTTCTTGATAATGTGTTGGACAGGTTTAAGTTGGGGGTTGTAGGTGATGACAAGTGGTGTTCTATTGTTGGTTTTCTTGGGTCTGTCTTGAAGTAGATGGTTTCTAGGTATTCGTCTGGCTCTTTCAATTTGCTTTTTTGTTTCTCTGGGTGGGTAGTTGAGATTTATAAATGCTTGGTAGAGATCCTGAAGCTTCTGGTCTCTGTCAGTGGGGTTAGAGCAGATGCGGTTGTATCGAAGGGCTTGGCTATAGACGATGGATCGTGTGGTGTGTTCTGGATGGGAGCTGGATGCATGTAGGTAACTGTATGAGTCAGTGGGTTTTCTGTAGAGAGTGGTGTCTAATTTTCCATTGTTGATTTGTACGGTGGTGTCCAGGAAGTGGATCTCTCGTGTAGAATGGTCCAGGCTGAGGTTGATGGTGGGGTGTAGGTTGTTGAAATCTCTGTGGAATATCTCCAGTGTTTCTTGGCCATGTGTCCAGATCATAAAGATGTCATCGATGTACCGTAGGTAGAGGAGGGGTGAAAGGGGACGGGAGTTGAGGAAACGTTGTTCTAGGTCAGCCATAAAGATGTTAGCATACTGTGGGGCCATGCGTGTACCCATGGCTGTGCCGCTGATCTGGAGGTATAAGTTGTTCTCAAACCGGAAATAATTGTGGGTGAGAACAAAGTTACATAGGTCTGCTATCAGGTTGGCAGTAGTGTCCTCTGGGATAGTGTTTCTAATTGCTTGTAATCCGTCTTCATGTGGGATGTTGGTATATAGAGCTTCTACATCCATGGTGGCAAGGATGGTATTATTGGGGAGGTTATCGATGTTTTGTAATTTCCTTAGGAAGTCAGTAGTGTCTCGGAGATAGCTGGGGGTATTGGTTACGAAGGGTTTGAGAAGAGTGTCTACATAGCTGGATAGACCAGTAGTGAGCGTGCCAATACCAGAGATGATGGGACGTCCGGGGTGCCCAGGTTTATGGATCTTGGGAAGTAGATAGAACAATCCTGGTCGGGGGTCAGAAGGTGATTCTGTGAGGATTTGTTCCCGAGTAGCTGTGGGGAGGCTTTTAAGGAGACAGTGTAGTTTCTTTTGGTAGTCCAAGGTGGGATCAGAGGGGAGAGGTTTGTAAAATGTGGTGTTCGAGAGTTGTCTGGTTGCCTCCTGGTTATAGTCGGCCTTATTCATAATGACCACAGCACCCCCTTTGTCAGCTGGTTTGATTACAATGTCCAGGTTGTTTTTGAGACTCTGGATGGCATGGTGTTCAGCGCGGCTAAGATTGTGTGTCGCTTGTTGTCGTTTGTGAATAATGTCAGTCTGTGCGTTGTTGCGGAAGCTGTGTATATAGAAATCCAGATTGTAATTCCGACCGTCAGGGGGAGTCCATATAGAATTATTTTTCCTTTGGTGTTGGTAGGGGGGATCTGGTAGGTCAGATTGATGTTCAGTGGTGGTTTGGAAATATTCTCGGAGACGGAGGCGGCGAAAAAAAGCCTCAAGGTCACCACAAAATTGTATCCAGTTTGTGGGGGACGTGGGGCAGAAAGAGAGACCCCGGGACAAGACAGACTCTTCTGCTGGATTGAGTTTGTAGCTGGAGAGGTTAACAATATTATCCGGTGGGTTGAGGCAGTTGCTGTTGTAGCCAGTGGTATGGAGCAGGTTAGAAAATTTATTGTCTTTTCTTTGTTGTAGGGAATAGAAGTGTGTATAGTAGATTTCTTGTCTGGTGGAACAAAAGTCTTGCAAGGTGTCAGTCGGTGTGGATGTTTGTCTTGAGATGAGACGATCTAAGTTAGAAATGTCATTCTTGATGGTTTTCTGTTTCTTGTATAAAATACTTACGGAAAGTGTCCGTCTGCTATGTACATTGGACAAACATCTCAGACACTTCGCCAAAGGATTAATGCCCACAAAACAGATATTAGACAAGATCACAAAGAGAAAACAGTTTCTTGCCACTTTAACCAGAAAGGACACTCTCTAAATGACTTAGCCACCTGCATTCTGCTACAAAGACCTTTTACATCTGCACTTGAAAGGGAATCCTCTGAACTGTCATTCATGTTAAAATTCGACACTTACCGACAAGGACTTAACAAGTCTTTGAACTTTCTCACCCATTATCAAGACAGTTTCCCCAATTATCACCTGTAATACCATTAACTCACAAACATCCCACTCTCCCTACCTTTAATATCAGCAATTCACAGACACTTACCTTCCTTCCTCCCCCTTCCCACCCCCCCGCATCCTCCTTCTGTTCTGCAATGTGATTTGTCCTTTTCATATTTGTTCATTTTTTTAAATTGTATCCTTTGGTATATATGGTTGTGACTACTTTCTTCCACTATTTGATCTGAGGAAGTGGGTCTGGCCCACGAAAGCTCATCATCTAATAAACCATCTTGTTAGTCTTTAAAGTGCTACATTGTCCTGCATTATGATATATTTAGTTTTAGAAAAATGAGAGACTTACTTGTCGTCATCATCCTCATTTAGCTGTGCCCTTTATTTGGTCCTCGCGTGAAGCTCTGCTCTATCTCTAGTAATGTGAAATGGCTCAGTAGTCCCAGGATAATTCTACAATTTAATTAAATCCACAATCTTTCCTGGGCTGATGGCTTTATTGATTCTTGGTCAGACAAAGCTGTAAATAAGAGGTCATGGTCTCTCTTTAAAGAGAGTTGTGTGACAATGTATCCCGATGGTGACTGACAGAACTTCATTATAATGTAACTCGGTGGTTCCCAACCTTTTTTATGCCGGGGACCAGCAAACCCATTTACGAACTTTTGGCGTACCAGCAACATTTTATTTGCATGTTCATTATGCAAAAAATGAACACGCAAATATACAAATACAATGTTACCTGATCGCCTAGCTCCAACCCAGTCCCTTGGTCCCCATTGCCTAACACCCTTTGACCCCCTCACCCTTATGCCCTTTGACCTTTAACCTCTACCCCTATAATCCATGCCAACACCCTCTTGCCCTGTGACCCCCACCACACTCTCACCCAACACCCCATTGCCCCTCCTCACCCCAGCACTCCCCAGAGCAAGGCTGCCTCCCTAGGGATTGTGGCTCTAACTGTCGTGCGGACAGGGGGAACAGCTGTTGGCAGCATATGCGCTCCTTCCTCCTTTGTGCACCCTCCCTCCCCATCAAGTCTTGCACCCGCTTGGGTGGGTGGGGAGTGCACGGAGCTCCAGCCAGGCCATCATTACTGAGGAGGGAGGGAGAGAGAGAGGCGCCACTGCCTCAGTCATAGTTCCTCCACCAGCAAAAGCGGCCATGCTGGCAGGGGGATCGGCCATTTGCAGGGTGCACACTCCCTCTTTCTTCATGCCCTCATCCTCCACAAGTATGGAGGAGAGAGGTAGGCGTCTCCTGCTCCGCCTCCTCATGCCATGCTTCAACCATGATAGCTGCCAGAGTTGAGCTGCCAGGAATAGCTGGTTTGAGCTCTAGCAGCCAGCGAGTTGTGGACCGGCAGCAGTGTGCGGCCTACTAGTTGGGAACCGCTGGTGTAACTAACTTGAGCTTAAAACATATGTACAGGAACTTTTAAAATTAAAAGACTAAGATTTAGCAAACGTTTTTGTATAGGTGAAGCTGACAAACCTGTTTCCCTTAGGGAAGACAGTTTGCCTGAGGAGATGAGTAAGCCTAATTCTTCCTGTGTATATCCTTTTACTACTGAGCATGATTTCCAAAACTGCCTGAAATGCAATGGCTGATTCCCCTTAGTACGGTATTTAACTTCACATAGGGTACATCTATACAGGAGGGCAAAAGTCAAATTAAGATATGCAACTTCAGCTACGTCAATTGCATAGCTGAAGTCGAAATAGCTAAATTCAGATTTGGCACTGACTACATAGCTAGAAGTCAAAAGAAGAACACTCTTCCTTTGACTTCCCTTGCTTCTTGTAAAATGAGGGTTACAGGAGTTGGAGTAAGAAGTCCTCCATCTTGACATTATTTCAAAATAATGGCTTGCTGGGTAGACGCGCACTATGTTATTTCAAAATAACGTTATTTATTCCAAAATAACACTGCTGTGTAGACATACCCATATTGAACCTCTCTAATGTGGAACCTTGGGACCTGACGAGTGCTGAACCAGAGAGTCTGCTGAACCACAGAAGGTAAACATTGTCTAGCGGCATTATCAACACTTCTACTGCTTACTGGGCACTTAGAAAACGTTTAGTAATAAATTAGAGCTAAATAACAGCGCAGAGTGCTGAGAGCCATGACTAGTGGCTTTAAACAAACTTTATGGGAATGTGGGAAAATTAGCCACACCCATGATAAAAGGACATCGGCTAACTAAAATCATGACGGACCACAGATGTTGCCAGACCAGAGTGTGCTGGACTAGAGAGATTCAACCTATAATATAATTAAAGTATATAAAAGCTGAGAGAACCTCTCTAGTTTATTGGTAAAGGAACTATCCTCCATTTAAAAACCTTCATTGCTGTTGTGATTTATATGTGATCTGCTAGGAGATTTCAGGAGAACTTTCAATCAAATAAATAGGAAAATTTGCCACACAGTGGAGATTCTCTTTCCAGAGAAACCTTGCAGCACTTGGCACATCATACAACCTTCTACTCTAAAACTTTATTAACTAATTTTTTTCAGACCAAGTAGATGTACTGTTGATGAGTATATAATATCATAGATATTTTTTAGCCTCCGATGCCCCAAAATCCAATGGTCTTTTGGTTGACCATTCATAAATCATAGCTGTAAACACAATAGTTAATAAAACCTAAAATAACCAGGATAGCACAGGTTACTGCAGTGGTGCTATTTAGCACTTTAATCAGTTCAGGTTGGAAGTTAAATATAGAAATAGAGGTGCAGATCCCCAGTTCCATTGACTTCAGTGGACAATTGACATCAGCTGAAGCTCTGTCCCAGATTGTTGTGCCATTATTGCAGCTATGCCATGCAATATAGTGAGAATGATCTGGTACCTCAAATATTTATAGTCCGATCCTAACACCATGGAGGGAAATGGCAAACTCCACTCCATCAGTCTGAAGAGGCTATGGCTTCAGCATTACTGTTTGTGTACTTCTTAATTCATGTACTTTGTACATGAATTGTATTTATATATACTGTATATATATATATATATATATATATATATATATATATATATATATATATATATATATATATATATATATATATATATTGAGTGTGTCTGTCTGGAAAAGTTATCCTTGGTCATTCAGTCCAGCCCCTGCTCTCTTAGATAACCTTTGAATAGAATCTTGTTCGATAATTTATTGAGCCCCATTTTAAAACCAGATAGGTTGTTTGCCACCAGTATTCCTATTCAGGCTATGTCTAGATTATAAAGAAAAGTCGGAAAAAGATACGCAAATTGCCCATGTATCTCTTTCCACTTTTTTTCTGAAGAGGCTTTTCTGAAATTTGGCCTGTCTACATGCGCCCAAATTTTCAGAAAAATCTCTTCTTTCAGAACCTCCCTTATTCCTCATACAATGAGGAATACAGGGATGCCGAACGAACGCATCCGCTTTTTTGGAAACTTCCGAAAAAGAGGATGCATTCCTAGGATGCAGCAGAGCTTTTCCGGATATCCCGGAAAAGCTCTGTAGTATAGTCATCGCCTCAGAGGCTGTTCCGGAACATCAGTCCTCTGATGATTAAAAACCTTTTGATTTCCTGCCTGCATTTTTCCAGGCCCAGTTTATGCCCCCTTGTTCTTGTGACAACATTGTCTTTCAGCTTAAATAGCTCTTCTCCCTCCATGGTGATTGTCCCCCCATCCTTAGTGTATTTATGAAGAATGATCATAGCCCCTCTTAGTCTTTATTTTTCTAACCTAACAGCGAGTCATTTTTAGATTCCTCTCCTACGGTAGGCTGACCATTTTTCTAGTGAATCTAATAGCCCTCTGCACTTGTCCCAGTTTGAATGATCTTTCTTGAATGTTTATTTTGATTTTATTGACGTGTGAGTGTAGGTGTAAGTTGTTGAGTTTACTTAGCTGATCTTTGTTCCTACTGTAAATACCCCAAAGACCTTTTTTCCTGGAAGTATTAGGATGTATCATGCCAGGCAAATGTTGCTCACCATTGACATTTTCATTTTGGAACTGGCAGTTTAGAAAATCATGTAAATATAACTTATAATATTTCAGACTCCAATCTTCTGTTAGAAAAATGCATATTTGTATAAAAGCCAGAGTAGACTAAATTTTTAAAGTAGGCCATGCTCGTAAAGTGCTCTGATCAAAATGTAAGTAACATCCTGGTTTCTAAATACAGGCAGTCCCCGAGTTACGCGGATCCGACTTATGTCGGATCCGCAGTTACGAACGGGGCCCTTCCACTCCCTGGTCTCCAGCAGACCAGGGAGAGGAAGCAAAGCGGCGGAACACGCGGGCAGCGGACAGGGGTGTCCGCTGCCCACGTGCACCGCGGCTTGGCTCTGCTTTGCTCTGCTTTGCCGCCCCCCCCCCCCGGTCTGCAGACCAGGGAGACGGGGGGGGGCAAAGCAGAGCCAAGCCGCAGAGCACGCAGCCAGCTGACAGCCCAGACCAGAGGGATGGGGGGCAAAGCAGAGCCAAGCCGCGGAGCACATGGACAGCGGACAGCCCAGACGCGTCTGGGCTGTCTGGTGCCCGCGTGTTCCGCCGCTTTGCTCCCCGTCCCCCTGGTCTGCAGACCAGGGGGACGGGGAGCAAAGCAGAGCAAAGCCATGGAGCCCGAGGGCAGCAGGACAGCCACGGCGCGTCTGGGCTGTCCTGCTGCCCCCGTGCTCCGCGGCTTTGCTCCGGACACCTGTGTACAGCAGATGGGGTGCTGCCAGTTGGTCCCGTAGCGCCGCTCTGGGCGCTACTGGACCAACCGGGCAGTACCCCAGCTGCTCTGCCCCAGGCGTCCTGATTCAGCCACTGCTGGTCAGTTTCAGCAGCGGCTGAATCAGGACGCCTGGGGCAGAGCAGCTTGGGTGCTGCTGGGTTGGTCCAGTAGCACCGAGGAGCGGCGGCGCTACTGGACCAACCCAGCAGCACCCCAGCTGCTCTGCCCCAGGGGTCCCCAAGTCAGCCGCTGCTGAAACTGACCAGTGGCTGACTACAGGAAGCCCCTGCCCCGGGCTTCCTGGAATCAGCCGCTGATCAGTTTCAGCAGCAGCTGACTTGGGGATGCCTGGGGTTCTTAAGTTGAATCTGTATGTAAGTCAGAACTGGCGTCCAGATTCAGCCGCTGTTGAAACTGATCAGTTTCAGCAACGGCTGAATCTGGACGCCAGTTCCGACTTACATACAGATTCAACTTAAGAACAAACCTACAGTCCCTATCTTGTATGTAACCCGGGGACTGCCTGTATGGAAGTTCAATTTTTTTATGTTGGCTTTTTGATAACTTGTGACACTGAAGCTGATCTCTGATATCAATCTAACTGCTCATATGCATAAAGTTAGTCATGTGTATAAGCACTTGCAGACTTTACTCACTGGTCCAAGATACAGAGGAAGACGGTGCTGACTTAACCCAATTCACTGGGAAATCCTATAGAATAAATACCAAGTACACGTTGTATAGTTTAATTTCTTACTAACATTTATATTTTTTAAATGTATTTGCTAGTTCTGTTGTTTATAAAATGTCTCAATTTTTAAAATTGAGGTATTTAAAGACTAGTTTTATCTCCTTCTTACTAAATGATAATTGTAATTTTCTCTCCTCTGATCAATTCTTCCCTGTCCCAAAGCTTTGTGTCCCAATTTAGAAAAGTATCCTTATTCACAAAATAATTTTAAGCATGTGCTTGTGTTCTGTCAAACTCAGTGACACTTTGGTCAGGTGCTTAAGTGATTTCATGAATCAACATGTTTTTTTTTTTTTTTTTTTTTAAATATTAAAGCATTCTCCCCTATCCTTAGTTCAGGCAAATTCCTGGTTGGATCTTCCTTAGAAATACCTCTTCTTTCCCAACAGGCTCTACTTCCTTTTTACTGTCTTGAAACCTTTTCACTTTAGATACTTTGTCTGAAGGAGGACCCCAGGCAATTTTCCTTTTCTTTTTATTGGGTTGGTGAGGTGAACCCACTCTCCAAAAGATGATTTATTGAATTGAGAAATGTGATTACTTTTCTAAAACACTAAAAACAAAAGATAGGGTAGAGAGCCAGCTCGCCTACCTCCCCCACCCTTGCAGGAGATCAAAGAGGTGAAAGGAGATTGTAAATAATTGCCTCAACCCCTGAAAGATTAAAAAAAATAGAGATCCCAGCATCTATTGTGAGGATGTGTTTGGTCTAGAGAAGCAGTCCTGGTTTATGGCTTCATCTACAAGATCTGGGGGGCTTTTGACATAATGATAGTCCCAACTTTCTGGATCCCTTCCTTTTAATTACCTCTATGTGGTGGTGATTCATATTTTAAATTCTTTGAGGCATAGATTGGCTATTCTTTTTTAAAATAACCTATATAAAGCACTATGCAAAGTTAAGGTGTTAAATTAATAATAACCATTAAAAAAATTCAGGAAAAAATGTGTCACAGCATATAAAAACAAAGGGATTTCACCCAGCTCTGTGTAGCACATTTTTAGTGAATAGTTGTCCAAACAAGATTGAGTATTTCATACTTGCAACTGGCATTTCTCAAATCATTGCCTGTATTTTAAAGATGAAGGTGTTTGCAGGGAAATCTTGTGTAGAACTCCATGGATTGCATTTTGCTTCCATTTTGGCTATCCTGGCCTTGACGCAATTTCCCAGATGGGAAATTAGTACATGGGAATAGGAATCCAGAGACCAGATTTAACTTCAGAGAGTACTTTCACTGAAAAATTCAAGGAAAGAGCCCAAGGAGCACAATAGTTGTTGTTATAGTTGCTCTTTAAGCAGGGAACTTTTCTCTGGATGAAATGTGTGTAACCTAATACAATATTGTAGCTACCTTCCAGCTTAAAAGGGGCTAATCAGCTCTCAGAAGGAGGTGAGGCACTTTTACCATTGATAAGGTCCTTCACACAACTTCCAGTCTTTCATCAGCTTTGAACTTGAATAGAGAAGAACTTTTTAAAGCATTTGATTTAGAGATGAGAATGTACATCTATAAATATCTAATGAGCTCTACACATTTCCCCCTAGGTTTGGAGGAGAACAGCCAGTATACATCAATATTATTAGGGATCCTGTCAACCGATTTTTATCCAACTATTTTTTCCGTCGATTTGGAGACTGGAGAGGGGAGCAGAATCACATGATCCGCACACCAACTATGAGACAAGAAGAAAGATATCTAGTAAGTTATTTTAAATTAAAGGCTATTAACAAAATTCTTTTTTGTTCATCATCCAGATACATATCTACAAAAAATGAAATAGGATGCTTGGAAAGTTGGAGAATGAGTTATCTTCTGTGTTTCTTCAGTCATTCCTGGTGTAGGTTCTCACGGTCAGTTGTATGGTCTTGATTTTAGTCAGGCTACAGAATGTATAACTTGTCTTGGTTAAGAATATAATTATCTAATTGTTATGTTAGAGAGAGATGCAAGTAGTGTCTCAGACTGATCTGATTCCAATTCTGTATTTCATTTGCTCAGCTTTCTTTGGTGGCATAAATGATTCCATATACCTATACTAATTTTGTTTGTTTTATATTGATACTGTGTGTGCTCAGCAACTTGAGCACAATACAGAACACTGAGGTGAGCAGTTGCATACCCATCTCCAATGTGTAGCTAATACATAATGTCCCAGAAAATACAAAAATATGGGACAACATCCAGATCCCATCACAAACACTACTAAAACTCCCATTGGCTACAGTGGTGCCTGCTTTCACTGTGGTTACCAAACACACTGGGTACCATTAGGTACAAATTGGAAGTATTATGTTAAAGAAAGGGTTGTGAAAGCCAAAATGAAATTTTGAAATTTACTTTACTTAGAAGTTTCAGAAATAAACTTTAGCCTACTACAGCACCATGTAAGGTTGCTGCTTATTGCCATATGGATTGGTTCCAATTTGTGGATATTTAATTCTTTTTTCCAGAGTAACGATTGCCCTCGTCAGCAGAAATACCACGGTGCTTGCTTCAAAGTTCAGAGACAACCAAGGAAAAAGATTTCTAAGGCACAATTGTGACAGGGCAGCTTGCTGCTTCAACATGTGACCTTGTGGGCAGCTGGTAATGTAGGCAAGGGCAGGCACAGCCTTCCCAAAATTGTGTACACACCCCAGCTGCTGGGAAGGCTGGGGCTGCGGCATGGCAGCCCAACTTCTCCGGCCTGGTGAGGACTGAGGGCAGGGATAGGGCTTGTCTTCCCCAGCTGGGCCTTCATTCATCATCCATGTGTGACCTTATAGGAAATGTCTAATCTGTTAAAAAAACCTCCAATGATAATTCTTCTACAATCTCCCTTGGACGCCTATTGTAGAGCTCATCTGCCCTCAATAGTTTTTCCAAATATCCACTGTAAATCTTCCTTGATTAAAATTAAACCAATTACTTCTTGTTCTATCTTCAGCAGACATGGAGAGAACAATTGTTTGCAGTCCTTTTTAAAGCAGCTCTCAAAATATTTGGCCAACTTATCAGGTTCCCCTTCAGTCATTTCTCAAGACTAAATGTGCCCCCTCTTTTATTAACATTTCCTCATAAGTTAGGTCTTCTAAACTGTTTTATAATTTTTGTTGCTATCTTCTGGACTCTTTCCAATTTGTCTGCATCTTTACTAAAATATGGTGCTCACAATTGGACAGTGATAGAGATGTAGCCATGTTAGTCTGGGGTAGCTGAAGCAAAATGCAGGACAATGTAGCACTTTAAAGACTAACAAGATGGTTTATTAGATGATGAGCTTTCGTGGGCCAGACCCACTTCCTCAGATCAAATAGTGGAAGAAAGTAGTCACAACCATATATACCAAAGGAGACAATTAAAAAAATGAACAAATATGAAAAGGACAAATCACATTGCAGAACAGGAGGGGGCTGCAGGGGGGGGGGGAGGAAGGAAGGTAAGTGTCTGTGAATTGATGATATTAGAGGTAGGGAGAGAGGGATGTTTGTGAGTTAATGGTATTAGAGGTGATAATTGGGGAAACTATCTTGGTAATGGGTGAGATAGTTCAAATGTTTGTTGAGTCCTTTTTGGAAAGTGTTGAATTTTAACATGAATGACAGTTCAGAGGATTCCCTTTCAAGTGCAGATGTAAAAGGTCTTTGTAGCAGAATGCAGGTGGTTAAGTCATTAAGAGAGTGTCCTTTCTGGTTAAAATGGCAAGAAACTGTTTTCTCTTTGTGATCTTGTCTGATATCTGTTTTGTGGGCATTAATCCTTTGGCGAAGTGTCTGAGATGTTTGTCCAATGTACATAGCAGACGGACACTTTCGGCACATGATAGCATAGATTATATTTCTGGATGCGCAGGAATATGTGTTCTTGATCTTATAACTCACTTGGTTAGGTCCAATAATGGTATCAGCAGAATGAATATGTGGACAAAGCTGGCAACGGGGTTTGTTGCAAGGGAAGGTACCAGGGTTGGTATTAGTGTGGTATGTCCTGTGGTTGTTGGTAAGAATCATCTTGAGATTAGGTGGTTGTCTATAGGAGACTATGGGTCTGTCTCCCAGAGCCTCTTTGAGTATGGTATCCTGTTCCAATATGGGCTGTAGTTTATTGATAATGTGTTGGACAGGTTTAAGTTGGGGGTTGTAGGTGATGACAAGTGGACAGGTTATTGCCAAGTAGGGCAAGACAATTACTTCCTGTTTCTTACATATGACGCTCCTATTAATACACTCTAGAATGGATTTTGTGAAGGCAAACAGTATAACTGAGTTAAAAAAAACCTAGATATGTTAATTGAGGGTAGATCCATCAGTGGCTATTAGTCAAAATAGTCAGGAAGACAATCGCTTGTTCTGTGGTGTCCCTAAATCTGTGATTGCAGAAGCTGGAACTGAACGATAGGGATCGATCACTCAGTAAATTACCTTGTTCTTTTAATTCCCTCTGAAGCATTGGGCATTGGCCGCTGTTGGAAGATGGAATACTGGGTCACATGGACGATTGGTATGATCTCGTATGGCCATTCTTAAGTTCTTATGAATATTAGCCTTTTGCACAGCTGCATCATGTTGGCTCTTTCAGTTTGTGATCCATATAGTACTAATGCCTACTCAGGTATTTCCCATTTTTAATTGTGAATTTGATTTTTTTTTTCCCCTGGGTGCATGAAGTACTTTGCACTTGACTTTATTGAATTTCATCTTGCTGAATTCAAACCAATTCAATTCGTCAAGGTTGTTTTGAATTCTATTTCAGTCTTCCATGGTGCTTGGAACACCTTTCAGCTTTGTGTCTTCTGTAGATTTTATAAACATGCTTTTCGCTTGATTATCCAAGTTAGTAATACTGTATCCTGGACCCTATGGGATCCCACTACATAGCCACTTACAGTTTGACAATGAACCATTGATAACAACTCTCTGGCTATGTCTACATTCGCGGCTTCTTGCATGAGAAATATGCAAATGAGGCTAAGCGTGGAATATCGCCGAGCCTCATTTGCATACCTAATGAGACGCCATATTTGCAGAAGAGGCTCTTGCGCCAGAAGGAGCTGTCTACACTTCCTCTTTCTTGCTCAAGAAAAACCCTCTTGTGCACTGCTTATTCCTGAAAATAATCAATGCAGTGGCATTGAGCAAGAGGGTTTTTCTTGCTCGAGAAGGGGGAGTGTAGACAGCTCCTTCTGGCACAAGAGCCTTTTCTGCAAAAATGGCGGCTCATTAGGTATGCAAATGAGGCTTGGTGATATTCCACACTTGGCTTCATTTGCATATTTCTCACTCAAGAAGCCGCTAGTGTAGACATAGCCTCTGAATATAGACTTTCAAACAATTGTACACCCACTTTACTGTAATTTCACCTAGAGTACATTTTCTTTTGGAGAATGTCTTGTAGGACTGTGTCAAAAGATTTACTAAAATAAAGGTATAGCACATCTACTATTTCCCTCCTATCCCTATCCCGAGGCCAGGATCTCTGTTAAAATTTTTTTTGGAGAGGCAAGGAAGTAGATGAGGTTCAAGATGTGTCCTGTATACTTTTCATACCATAATTCTGAACTACTTTTGCTGAACAGCACAATTCACAAACTTGTTTCAATAACTATCCTCTATGAGGTTAGTTTTCCATAAACAAAGTTATGTTTTGCATATATGCTTAGCTGTATGGTTTTGGGGGTTTTGTGTGTGTGGATTTTTTTTTTAACTCTGCTACTTTTATCATCTGGCTTTTTGGGGTACTTGCATCAGAGAGCCTATGAAGTAGATACAATTTGTTTATAAAAGTTAAGTATACTTAGCCTTTTAAAATTTTATCACATCTACTGTATAATTAAAAACTCATTTGTAAGTGTTAAAAATTTCTCTGCATTAACTATATGTCTGGGGGTACTAAGAGGCCTCTGAATCAGTTTTGGATTATTGTTGACATTCTTGTGCTTGCACTTGGAAGACAGACTAACAGCTATTATTGTGTGTGTCTCAAGCATGTGTTTGTGTTTTGTGCTGTGTGTACTGGACAGAACAGTTGGAAAAGTATATTTATATTAGAGTCACCATGTTGCCCCTTTAGAAAAAATAGGGCTTGCTAGTACGCTTTGTACTTGATCCTGCAAAGTACAGTGTGTCCTCGCCTATTATTTAAGTGGGAGGTCTAGTGATTGGCACCTCTCTGCTTAAAAATAGGTGAGTACCCAATCTTGAAGGCTTATGATTCATCAATTACATAAAATTTCAGTGTATTTTCTTCTAAAAGGCACTATTGCAGGACTGAAATTTCATAGTTGTTTAATTAATTAGTATCTCTCTTGCTTTAAATGTTAGGGTCAGAATGGAAAAAACATGACCATCACTGTACTTTGGCAAGTTTTTACATATATAAAGTGTGTTTGTATGCACGCATGCACACGTGTGCAGTTTGGTGCATACATATTTGCATGGACACAGAAGTTATAGGCATAAGAAAAAATTATAATAGCAGAAGGCTGATGAAATGTTGGTGTCAGTAACTTAGTGTGTTGCTCAAAGACACTTTGTTCTTTTAGAGACATTGTCAGCAACTTTGTTAATTAATTCGAGGTTTTTTGTTTGTGTGTTTTTAATTTCTACTCTTGGTAATGCTCTACTAGAAGCCTGGAAACAAAAAAATTCCTCCTTTGGCATACTTTAATTGTCAAATGTAGTATTCAAAGAGGGTTATTGTTCCTATCTAAGTAGAGTATAGGCCATCTGCCAGTGAAATTTGTTTTAACAACAATCAGTCATTTAGAATGTTAAAAACTTTTGAAGACGTGTTATCTAACCAAATTTTATGGTATGTAACTGTATGTTAATCCTTTTCTTTGTAGTGCAAAGAGGTGCATATTTATATTTTAACTGAGACGATGGGTTTTATGACCACTTTAAAATCTGGTAAATCGGTTGCTTATTGTAGCTCTGAAGAAAATAAATATAGAATGTGTGCCCCTGGACATACAGCATAGCATCCTTTTAGCAGCATACTGCTAATCATTGGGCTGGTTTCTGCCTTCAATCCCTCCACATTTACTTGGATGAAAGAATATAGTGTTCACGAGGCTGCCTTTATTTTTTTAAGGGGAGATGGGTTCAGAGGATCATCTTATTTTTAGCTAAGCCCTCACATTTCTTTAAATGCAGAGCATTGTGTTATCAGTGAGCTGCTCCAGTGGTGGTGGTATTTGTGATTCACATAAACAACTTGGGTTGGATTGTGCCTAACTGGTTAACCATGTGCTGATTTGCAAAAAAGAGAGGACACAAGTGAGGAGGACAGAAAAATATTTCTCTGTACCCCTTCCCTTATGTCCTTGAGGGAGGCCCAGGAAGAATACCAATTCTTGAATTCCATGAATATAAGAACAAGCGGAGTCTCTTGCATAGATTGCTAATATAGCCTGCCATAAAAGGGGAGTGGGGTGGTGTCTGCTATTTGGAAGAAAGGAATACAGAACTGTGGTCCCAAAATCCCTTTTTGGACCATATGAAATCTTGTATTCACATACCAGAGATATGGTACAGGCAACTGCTGCAATATGAGCTTCTCTACGCAACTCAGCCAGTTCCCGGACCTAATCTGCCAAGACCACTGTCTCTGCTCAAGTGAAATATATGCAATCAGCCATCAAAACAGCTCAGTCCTGAAGTTCTTCAAAGGTAAATACTATTGGATGTGCAAACCACCAGACCCATTTCTATTACAAATTCAATCACGTTCCTTTGGGAACTGTTCCCACCTTATATTTCCATAAAAGTAGAAGGGCTTTTTTATTCCTTTACCTAAATGTGTTGACCCTGGAAACATTCAGTCCATCCTGACTAAAGCAACTATGTCATTTACAGCAGCTTTTAAAAGGAAACTCCATCCATGAATTTAGTTTAGGACGTAGGCCTAAAGTATAAAACACATAAACTGTTATATGTATTTAAAAACTTTTGACTATAATTGTTCTTTCTAAACTTCCTGCTGGTGATGGCCAACTTTCAGAAACTGTTGAGATAATTTGTGATATAAGCATGAGACACCAAGTATGAAAGAGATATAGGGAACCTCTTTTAATATTGGCTTCACAACCTTTGATCTGAGGGCCAAGTACACAAGTAATGTGTAAAGTGGTGGCATTTGTTGTTGTTAATTAGTCTTCAGGGAGTATTAAATGGGTCTGATTCTGAACTCTTAGTAGTTATAAATAAATGTTAGTGTAGCTTTATTGACTTCAACAGAGTTACTCCTGATTTATTCCAGTGTAAGATTAGAAAAACCCTGAGTCTCATTATAACTACTTGTTTTTACATACACACAAAGTTCTGAAAACTTTGGAATGAAATCCTTCTTACTAGGTGTCTACCCAAAGGGGAATCTTTACAAAATTTTAAGCAAAGCTGTTAAAAAAAAAACAGAAAAATATTACCGGTAAGTTTTGAAAATTAAACATACATATTCCTTTCCTTTTAAAGAAATGCTAATCACATGAAGAGCATGAATCACACTTGGGACACTATTGAGAGGCTGGCCAGTGGCAGACAGAAGTGGAGGACCTTTGTTGCTGCCCTATACGCCTGTGAGCATAAAGGGCAATGATGATAATGAATCACATTTTTAGGCCTCACTTCTGCAAAATCTCACTTTTACAAAATGGCCCCATTTAAAAGATACACACACCCCTTTCTCATCTTTAAATTAAATCTGGGGACACAAATGAAAAAATATGCATGAATGAAACTTAATTATAGTTTCTGCAGCAAGTTTAGATTTTCCGTGTGGCACAGATCTGCTTTTCTTGCTAAATATGTAGACCAGTATATTACTATTTAAGTCATTACTTTATGTGATAAAAAGCTCAATTTGCTGTTAGAAAATCCATATGCATCCCCAACTTTGTGAATCTAACAATGTTGTATTACTGCAGTGTTTTGCATTTGATATATGTATATTAATTAGTACATCTAAGTAATTAATACAGCTTCAGCTTTTTTAGCTCCATTATTTTACTGTATTCTATTAATTAAATCAGTAATAAAATGTGTAGTGTTCATGTGGAGAAGAGAATTGTTCATCACAAGCATCTACCAATATTGGTTCCTACCTGTAGTATTTTTTCTCTTTTCTTTAGAAATTGAAAAGATCCAGTAGAGACTAATTTTTTTTTCAGCATTAAATAACAGATTGGGCCCGGTCCTACCAAAGCCTCTGTGAATGAAATTGATTCATATGTTGCTATTAACTTCACTGACAACTATGTGCATAGATATCTTGTAAAATTCAGGACCCTTGTTTCTTATTCAGGGGTAGATTTTCCTTTCCATTAGTTGTCAGAAGTTTCTTAGGAAGCACTGCTTGCAAAATCAAGACTGTAAAGCCCAATATTTATTGTATCATTTTAAATGTTATAATAACATTCCTTGTGTTGTTGAATTTGCTGTGGTTATAGCCTCCAGGAAACTCTGTCTTTCTGTCTGTCTTTCTTTTGATCCCAAAGCAATTTACAAATATGAATTGATTAAACCTCACTAAATTCCTATAAGGTCTGAAAATGTTTCCATTACATTGGGAAACTGAGGTACAGACCAGTTAAAAGTGACTTGTGCAAGTTCACATAGTAAGAGCATTACAGAGCTAAGAAAAATAGTTCTTTAATACCTGGTTGCCAGTCATGAGCTTTAACCATAAGACTATATTTTATGTTCCTTCTTTCCCTCTCCCACTGCCCCAAACCTACGTGCACACAGACGCCTGTATGGTCCCAGTGTTAAACCCCTGTTTCGACATGACTGGCAATGTTCTTTTGATGTCTCTCCTGCAGAGCTGATACTTAAATTTGGCAGCTGTAAATTCTCACTGGAACATCACACAGTAGCTTCAATAACTAATGCTACCATTCAGGATGCAGACAGGGCTCTTCTCAAGCATAGCCACCTGTCAGCTGACCCAATTAGAACAGTTTTTTTCTTTTCTCTAATGAGTTCTTTTAATAGTCTCCAGCTGTTCCCTTTTTCTATGTTAACTTTCAAAGTAAAGCTGTGTATTTGTCTCATATTTATTTAACTGTTCAGCTAATGTGTGTATGCTCTTAACACAATATATTGTTCACTTAGATTCTCCCATTATGTATTAATTATTTGTAAAATTGTAAAGGGTTACTATCAGATAATTTAGGCCCTGAAATTGGGTTGTTTATTTCTTTTAAAAATAACTATACAAAACATCATATTGATGGTAACATTTTCTTATCAGTTATTTTTTAAGATGATTTTCCCCTGTATGGCTTGTAACCCAAACACTGTAGTATGATCCTATTGAATGAGAACCAGAAAATGAACCTCAATAATTTATTTTGAATGACCAAGCTGAGTGTAGTGCAGATGATAAATAAATCACTTTGCAATAGTGAAGAATGTGTCTTGAAAATATTGTGAGTTTCAATATCATCAGGTGGTATTAGGACAAAGGTGAAGAGATTTGGCTTTGATGAATGATTTGTAATCTGACACCTTTTCTTTAATTAGCTACATCATTCTGTATTGTACCTCTTTTCTGTAATGGTTTAGGTAGGATAAACACACAGCTTTGTTTCACAATATAAGAACTTAAATCTTTTTTTTTCCTCGAGATTTGTGGATGTTCGTTACTAAGGTTCTCAAACTCTATTGCAAACATTGAGAAATTCCATGAGAAATTTAGGATCCAGGAAACACTGAAGTACTGGCTGATAGTACTTTCAAATCCCATTGAAGTTAATTGTACCGTAGATGCTCAACACCACTGATAATCAGACCATTTATATTTAGGAACCAATGTGAAGCACCCAGGTTTAAAAATGCTGACCTTCATTTTTGCAGCTAATTCAAGCAAGTTCCATGCTATCCTTATGGCTGAAAAGAATATAATGCAGCTCTTTTTAATTCTTTTTCAAAATACTATTGTGGCTTGTTTTATACCTGTAACTAGAAGATTTACCTGGCATTAATTGGGTCCTCTATCGAGGTAGGTAGGTGTGGAGAGTGCAGGAGTCAGGGCATGGGATGGGAGGCTCAGGGCAGAGGGCAGGGTGGCCAGCAGCTGCTCCCCTGGACTCACCCAGGGTGGTGAAGCCCTTGTCTGCTTCTAGGGGCCTGCCAGGGGCAATAGGGGGGCTCTGCTGCCCAGTTAGTGGCTGCTGCTGTGGGCCATCCCAGAGCTGAGAGGGCCATGCTGCCTGGCCAGCAGCTGCTCCACAGCTCCCCACGGTTGTTGGGGAGGCAGAGGCATGTTTGCTTGCAGCTCTCTTGTGGTTATACTGCAGTATGACTGTCCCTGCTGTCACTGCCCTCCCTTTCTGCTTGATGAGAAACAATCCCAGTCCACATACATCTCACTATCCTGGCTCAATCAAACTCTTGCTTTAAGTTATAAAAGGAAGTTTCATACCAAATTTGTTGGTCCTATCTGTTACGTTTAGGAGGAGTTCTTGAACAGACAGACACAGGCAGACCCACAAACTTTCTCAAATATATAGTAAATGGCCATTCTTTCTCTTCCAGCTCACAGCCCAAAGACCAGGCCTTGTGTTGGGTAGCTCTTCAGCAGGAAAAATCTTCTAGTGGAAAAACAAAATGGAAAGGTCACCAAGTTTGATGTTTGTAAATCCTGATGGGTTTGGATGGCATTTGTCAGAGAGACATTTCATGATCTTGGGTGATGGGACATTGCATAAGCAAAAGAATGGGGATGAGGAAACTCAGGGCAACAGGGATACCTGGTAAAAACAAGCAGACACATTGTCTCATATTTGTCTTGACAATGTGTGATGTATGCACATCTCCACATACTGCAGGTGAACTTCCCTGGTACTCAGGCATCCTCCTCCACCCAGATAATACTGCTGATCAATGCCAACAGGGAACTGACAGGACCACTCCCTTCCCCTTAGATTCTGACTTAAGAGGTAGGTAAGCTAGCCAGAGGGAGAGCTGAAGGCTACTAGCTTGCTCTCTTTCTCTGCTCCCCACAAAGAAAAGAGGGGACAGGGAGAAAGGAGGCAGATGGAGCATCTTGAATACTATTTCTCCCATCAAGTGCTGGTGCTGCCTCACCTACTTGGCAGGAAGGCAAGGAGTTTGCTCAGAACAGATTGATATTGGGTGGTTGCTAAAACTGATGTGTTCAGTGTGTGTTTCTTCAGTGTTGGTGAGACTGACACATTGTTTGAAAGAGGAGGGGAACATTCCTTTCCAGAATGAGGTGTTTGCTGTTTTCCTCAGGAGCAGCACCAATTGCTTAGGACTTGCTTTCACAAGCCAGGAAAGGCATGCATGGAATTTGCAAATCTTGAAGACTCCCCTTTAGGATTTCCAGTACTTCTTGATGAATGAATGTACTGAAATCCATGAATGGAGGCAGACTATTGGTGAGTGGACTTGTGGAGTGGATCCATATTGCCTGCCCCTCTGGCATCACGTTCTGATGCAAATGCAGAAGCTGCTGTGATGTTACACTTTCTCACCATTTATCAGTTGCTGGGATGATGTCAAAACCAGACCCTGTCATCTTTTCTTTCTCCTTCTCTTCGCCTCCCTCCTCCTGCCAGTTATCACATCTGTCTTTCACTGTGCATGGGCCTGCACACAGTTGCAGCTTCTCCTTTATGCTGCCCTGTTCAGCTGCTAAACCTTTAACAGCAGGGTTTGCAGCTCACTTTGAGGTTCCTGTGCCTGTCTTGTTCCATTTCCTGCTGCTGCTTTTCTGCCCAACTACCAGCTACCTCTCCAAATCTAGGCCCCAGTGTGTCAGGTCTCAAGGGTTGCCAACTGTCCGGTATTTACCCGGACAGCCCGGTATTTTCAGCTCCTGCCCGGTAAAAAAAAATGCAGAGAATACCGGACATCTGAGATGTCCTGTATTTTCTAAATTTTTCCCCAGCCAGAAGGCGAAAATGCTGGGCACCTGGCAACCCTGCACACGTTCAGCGCCCGGCCTCGAGCATCCCTCTGGCCCCCAGACTCCCGAGCTCAGCCCCCATGCTTACTTGGTTCGCAAGGCTGCTGGCATAAAATGGCTGCCAGCCAAAAGATCCAGGGGAAGCTTCCCCTGGGTCTTAGTGCTCAACCGCGCCCCTGTTCCGATCCCTGCACTTAAAGGGGACATACTCTTTTAATGCTGTTTTATTTTTTGGCTTAAATCCTTGGAGTCTTTTTTTTTGCTCAACAACTTTGGTCTCTCCCCCCTGGCCTCCTTTCTCCCCCCCCCCCCCCCAACAGAATTTTTTCCTGTTTTTTTTTTTTTGGGGGGGGGGTATTTTTGTTTCAACCATCTGGCAACTCTACAGGTCTCATTTATTAGGTACTATGGGCTTGAGTACAGAAAAAGTTATTAACCCATACTTCAGTGCCTTGAACAAATTAATTCTGCAGACTCCCTTCTTCCTCTCTGATTCCAAATGGGTGCACTTGCTTTCCTAGCAGCAGTTTCTAATCAGATAGATGTATCTATTGCTATGTTACAGGGTGGGTGGTCCCAGAGGCTGGATAGCCTGAAACTAAGCCAGCCCTGGTTACAGAATATGACATACCTGGGTTGAATCAAGTAATTTTAGGATAAAAAGATTGGGAAACTGCAGTAAAGGCAGAAACCCAAGCAGTGTGCAGTTATGTCTGTAGTTACAGCTGGGAGAAAGAAGGTTCCTGTGAAGAAAGAAGGCTCCTGTGAGAAAGAAGTCAGCAAGGAAGAAGGCTCCTGTGAGAGAGAAGTCAGCAAGGAGAAAAAGGTTGACAAAATACAAAGACGGTACCAATGTGACATTTTTAAATATAGCTATAGCACTCAACCCAAGGTTTAAGAATCTGCAATCTAATGTGATGTGGAACATGCTTTCAGCAGTTTGAATAGTGCAACACTGCAGTGCAGAAACTGCATCATTTGGATAACCAAAACTACTGTCATCTGACTCAGGCAATAAAAATGAACATGCATTGGTCTGCACTGCTTTGGATTGTTATGAAGCAGAATCCCTCATTATCATGGACACGTTCTTTGTAATGATGGTTGATGCATGAAGGGACATATGAATCTTTAGCACATCTGGCACATAAATATCATGCAATGCCATATACAACAGGACCATATAAACACCTGTTCTCACTTGCAAGTGACATTATAAATGAGAAATTTGTTTGTCTGAGTGATTGTTTGAACAAGAAGTAGGACTGAGTGAACTAGTAGGCTCTAAAGTTTTACATTGTTTTGTTTTTTAATATCATTATTTTTCTACATAATTCTACATTTATATGTTCAACTTTCATGATTAAGACACTACACTATATTACTTATATTAGGTGAACTGAAAAATACTTTTATTTTTTACAGTGCAATTATTTGTAGTAAAAAATAAATAAAAGTGAGTACTGTGCACTCCATGTTCTAAATGAAATCAGTATATTTGAAAAATGTAGAAAATAGTAAAATATTTAATGGTGTTTTAACAGGGCAATTACTCATGTGATTAATTGTGATTAATTTTAATGTCTTGACAGCCCTGTTAAAAACTGAAAATTTCCAGCTGTGTATGTGATGTTAAGCACTTAGCCCACAAATTGTAAATATTGGCACTTAAGAGCTTTGTCTCCTTCAAACAGTCAAACAAAATGGACAATTAAATAGTTTAGTTCCAAGTCGGAATAGAATGGGATTTTGTTTTGGGGTTGGTTTTTTATTTTTGGAACTCTTAAGTTTTGATTATTCTTAATAAGAGCACATCAGAATTTTTCAGTATGGGGACAGTTAACAAGCATTTTAAACGAACTATCTGCATGTTTTAAATATTTTTTACACACATATTTTGACATGGCTAGACTTTTTTACTGTCAGCTAATTCACTTCCTACATTTGCAACAACCAATATATTGACTAGATTTAAAGTGTATATATAACCTCATAAGATAATATATTTGGACTGCTTTTGGGAGAAAAATGTTTACTGACCTGGAAAATGTTAGTATTTGTTTAAAACAAGAACTGTGAATGCTTAGTGAGCTACATAAAAGAGTACAGCTATTTAGTTTGACTCTTTGATGAAGTCAAATTAACATCTCCCTAGCAAGCCATGCTAAATATGGTTTTTGTTAGGAAGGGCCCAGAATAGCATCCCTGGTGTTGTTTAATATGCAGTTAGGGTTTATCTATAAACCAGTTGGAATCAAAATTGTTTTGTTGCTAATATGACTTCTTCTGAAGGAGTGGGGAAGCATTTCAGGATGTCATGCCTCTTCTTAATGAAATATTTGAAACCCCTTGCTTCCAACATATTGCAGATATTGAGACTGTAGGGATAAAAACATTTTTTATCAGTAATTAATAAAAGGATGCTGAATTTCTACCCAACCGTGGAGGTTTTTATACGTTTAAAAATAACCAATCCTTGTTTTTATTAGTTCATTTTCTTATTTCTTTCCTACTCTCTTCCTGCTACCTTTCCCCCCTTCCCAATTTGTGGTTTATTTTTCTGATCGGTGCTGTGCACTGCCAGCAAAGTGAAGTTAGCTAAAACCCTATTCTCTGAAAACAATGTATTTTAGTGAACCTTTCAGATGATAGAATTTTAATCAAAATCCCAAGACCTTGAGTTAATAGAATCATTGTAACTTGTGAGCTGCTGATAATTTTACTGGTTCTTACAAAGTATTCATTAAAAATTACAGTGTAGCGTGTGTGTGTTAGATTTTAGCAGACATCCTATATATCTGACATTTTCACAGAGGTGTTCAACTTAAATGATGTGTAAGTGTTTAAAGTACCATGATAGTGACACATTATATGCATGTTTAAAAATTCATATTTGACCCATTACTTTATCTTGGACTAATGTCATTAAAAATTATTTCTCTGTAGTGTCCTTTTGCTTAGTATGTGGATTCTTCCAGCAGATTTCCTCCAAAATGGTTTCCATTATAACCGCCTAGTCTTATTTGAGTGCTGATTCCTATATATATTCTACTATGAGGTGTGTGACTATGCCTGGATTTGGAGAATTCTTGAAAGCAGTGGCCATTGGTTTGCATGAGGACCCTAATATTCTTTGAGCTTATAACAGAAGGCAAAAACTGTTCCTCTGTCCAGTTCCTTCATATTGCTACAGTGTCTGGAGCTTTCCTTTGATTTCTTCAAACTGTTAATATTTCAGTTTGCCTCTGTTCTTTTTGTGTATAGTTCTTTATAATATGTAAATTTTTTATACTTTTTTTTTAAAAATACTTATACTGTATAGCTTTTAGCAGAGTTTCCTGAGTAGATAGACTCCTGACCGTGGGAATTGACACTATATTTGTCTAAAGTTTCAAAAAGTGACTATTTGGAACGCTTCTGTATTTGGATGCCCAACTGAAAGACGCCTAAACAGGGCCTAATACCCAGAGACTACTGAGCACCTATCGTCAAGAAATGAGGTCCATTTTAAGGAATAACAGACTGCACGCCTGAAAATGGAGGCACCTGACATCACTAGTCACTTCTGAGAATTAAGCCATTTTATTCTCTGGAAGAATGTCACAAAATATGGACAAGAAAAAAGAAATGGAGTAATAAGATGAATTTATAGTTAATAAAAAAAACTTGGCTTTTACCACATCAAAGTGAGGCTGTGTTTTCATCCTGTCAGTGGGATTGATTAAAAGATGAGCCAAAGGAGCAACTGAAACAATGTAACTCCTGAGCTGAGGGCAAAAGGGTGCTGCAGCAGGAAATTGCAGTCTCAATAACAAGCTCCCAGCTGCTGTAGCGATAGCTTCCAACACAACTTCTGGCACCAGAGAAACCAAGCCGCTGTTGATATAGCTGCAGCAGATTCTGTAAATCCTGAGGCAAGCTATATTTAGGGTTTTTTTGTGGTGGGGGTTTAATTCATGAATAATTTTTAAATGAGATAAGATTGTTAAAACTAAGCAGGGGATAGTCCTGTTTCTAGCACCGCTGACATAATAAAGACCTCCACAAGGAAAGCACACATGACTAATCAGAGCAGCAGAATAAAAAACAAAGCTCTGCTTACTCCCTCAGAGAAACCTGTGCCTAGGAGAGAGCCTTACCCCAAACTACAACTTTTCTTGAGAGACCCCAGTTTCTATATAGTGGATTCTGTATGTGTACATAGTGATGGTGCCCCCCACATGCTTTATGAAATTGGCTTATGAATATAAATATGGATAACTCAAAGATACTTTCGACAAAATACCTCAGTAACCTATCTATTTGAATGTTACAATCTGCTGGATCTGTATATTCTATTTTTGTGCATGTATCATTGTATATAAAGTTAGAAATATGAAGTATGAGATTATTTATGGTTTTAAATGTGCTCATGAGAGCTGTAAGTGATGCTCTGGAAGCCTTAAGGAATGGGTGATCAACTTAACCTGCAAACAGCCTTGATTGTCCTTAAGTCCAAGAGCAATTGGACTGGTAAGACATGTGACCATACTACCTGGCACTGAGATTCCATTTTGACCAGGTACTTTTCCAGGGAAGGGGGAATGGAGAACAAAGGATTCCTGACCAGGGGAAAGTCTGTTTAAGCAATGGGAAGCTATCTGTCCCTTTGTCTTTGGCTGGCATGACTCACCCAAAAAGAGCTGGTGACGGCGTCAAGGTAAAAGAGTTTCTGACCTGAAGATTATGGCGAGGACAAGAACAGCTTTTAGGGTAAAAAAATTTGTTTCCAATAAATGTTAGTGTAGTAGAACTAGCTATGCATTTTCTTTTCATTTTAATTTTGTAACTTACTTTGTCTGTTTTCACTTGCAACCATTTAAATCCTACTGTTTGTACTTAATAAAAACACTATCAAGCCCTGTGTAAATAATTGTTACCTGGGGGGAACAACCAGTATGCATATCCTTCTTTCATTGATAAATGGGGCTTTTCTGAATGAGCTTTCATTGTCTAAAACTTTTACTCAGAGAGAGATGGATTTATTTGGGGGTTTGATCCCTTTTGGAGATTGGTTTCCTGGATGCTGTGCCCTAGAACTGTATTCTCCCAGAGCTAAAGTGGTTCAGGGTCTGCACTGCTCTTCTAGGGGACAGTAACTCCAATTTTGTGCCTTGTCTTGGAGTGACCAGAGGATCTGGCTCTGAAGAACAGGGTGATGGGGAGCTCCAGAGAATAAGCAGGCTGGTGTCAGTGCCATGAACAGCACACTGGGGAACAGGCTTAAGGGGGTCTTCTGTAACTGCATCTCATCACATATGTATTAGTGGAGTAAGAAATAACTGGATGAAGAGCAGCTGCCTCAAACTGATCCCAGTGTAGAAAGAGTCATGGTGCTAGGAACAGGAAAGAAATTCAAAGAAATTGCTGAAAAACTGATTTCTACCTCAAATGAATGCATCTGCTGACCACAGATTGCTAAAACGGCATAAAATTTCAGCATCTTGGATTTCTTGCTCCTCCTGAACTATGCATATTCATTGCATTATTGGAAAGGAACATTTTCTGTGCAGCTCACCTGGCCAGGAAACAATGTCTTTTTCCTTTCAAATACAGTAGTGCTGGATCTCCTCCAGAGCAGATTATTAGAGCCCTGCATCCGCATCTGTATCCACAAAAATGAGCCACGGAGATTTGCATTGACATCTGTGGATGCAGGTACCCACAAATGTGAAGTGGATATGTGCAGATTTGTAGGGCTCTACAGATTATTCTAACACTTTCCGTGTCTGGAAAAATGTAGCTGCCACTTGGCAGCTGAAGCTCATGCAGCATGCCAACAAAGGCAGGTATAAACACATCCCCAGAATTCTGGGAACTTTTCTGTCTCTCTGTTCCTTCAGTTAAAACTGGAAATGTCCCAGACCTGACTACAAAATATCACTTCATGGTCAGATCTTAGATACCTCAAAGACCATTTCCAGTCTTCTAAAGCAGCAGTGCTTTTTAATGAAGCTGGCCTAAGAGAGCACACTGTGTGACAGAAAGCATGACATGATGTGTGGCAGAACTCCAGCTGTGACACTGTGACACTTTACTACGGAGGGGTCAGATTGAGCCTACAGTGCAAGCCTCATGTCTTTTGATACAACCTTCTGATAGCAGTTAAGCCAAGTTAAACTCTAGTTTGGAAGAGGAAGGGGAAAACCAGAAAAAAAATGTATGTTGAAAACAAGGGAGTGTCTGTAAATAGTGCCTTTTTGACACCCACTCAGTATGCTCTTTAACCTTTGTGGGACACTTGAGCACTGTTGTGATTGATAGAGGAGAGCTGCTGGAGTCATTTGGGAAGAGAGAAGGCTGAGCAAGGCAAATCCTGGACCTCATACAGTGTTCCTTCAGAAAAATTTCTGGGAAGCATTCACAGCTGTTACTGGAATCCAGAGCTGTGGCTAAAATTCCTAAAAAGTGCTCAGAGACCGCTAGGGAGATTTGTATTGTGACGTATAAGAAAGATAAATGGATTTAAACATTGAAACTTAGCAGAAAAAATGCTGTTTCATGGCTGTAGAAAAAGCCTAAGGATTAAGAGTTGTATCAGGAAGGCCAAATTCTGGTGAACAAACAACAACTTTCAGAATGAATAGTTTCCATCAAAACCTGTTTGAAAAGTGGGAGCCTGCAGTAGCAGGATTTACCTTCCTGTGAAATGGGCGGAACAGAAGGGCCTCCAACAGTATAGGTGTTTTGAAGTCTGCAAGGTCATCTGGGGATTGTAGGAGTACTGTGAAGGTCACGACATACAGATGCCTCTGATCTCCAAACTCTGCCCAGGCTGTCCTACTAGCATACCTCTGTGAATAAGATTATGGCTGTAGATGTCCCAGCCACATATGTAGATCAAATGATCCTGAGAGATTGGCACATGAAACAAAAGTTGGCATAGGATCATGTTTTTATTTCAAAGGAGAAATCTTCAAATATTTATAAAGGATTGATATTGGAGAAGTGATACTTTCCCATCTCCACCCATTCACTATATAACTAGCAGTGTTAAATGGTGTTTAATCAATTAATTGACTAGTCAATGGAATTTTGATGGAATAAGATGGGGGAAATTGAGGAACTGCAGCAGGGTTAGCTCCCAGCCTTTTAAATGTATTAAGAGCCACCAGGTAATCAGCTGCCCCAGCTTGCACCTGGTTCTTCCCCACCCCACACTCCCCACCATGCTTTTGCTTTTTTAATGTATTAAGAGCCTGCTAAGTATTAATACATTTAAAAAGCAGAGGCGCAGCATCTGGAACTGGTCACAAGCTAAGAAGCTCATGCTGGGTCCCCCACTGTGCCTCTGCCTTCCCTGCCCCCCACACCAGCTCCCCTAGCACCAGCTCCTGCTCCCTCTGAGGCAACAAGGATGGGGAAAGCAACTAGCCGGGTCACTACTCGACTATCCAATAAGCTTATGCTTATCAGATAGTTGACTAGTCACTTACATCCCTATATCTAACTATGCACCTTAACACTGCAGAGTTCTCAACATTCAGTGTCCACATGCAGGGTCAGAGAGAGTGATTCTGTCAAATTCTTCTCTCTGCAGCAAAACGTTAGCAAAACTGTTCCATTTCTTTCACCTCCTCCATAGGAAACAAAAGGAGTGGCATGGTCCTAGTTTTGAACAATGTCTGAGGCAGTAGGGATACCACAGGCAGATGTCAAGATTGGTAGTCTCTCCCCTTTCTGTAATGGGGGACAATGGGGAATCCTCCCTAGCCAAGTGACAATGAGGGAGAGCATGGAGGCAGGGTAACCTAGTGCTGAAGATATCCAGAATAGGACCATCAGTCAGAGAGAGAAGGATTCATCATTGCTGCGCCTCCTCTTTTCTCTTCCCTTGTCTTGCAATTTATATCATTCTGGCAAGCACGAAATGCCATTCTCTTCTCATTGGTGAGTTGCTCAATTTCAACATCATTCTCATCAAACCAGTCCTGATGCTTTCTGGTTTGGTAGCCTATGGCTTTCTCACAGATATTGATGATTACTGCTTTCAGCTGTCTCCAATGTTCCAGAAACCGATGGAAGCTTTTCTTCTAAGACTGCTTGGAAGTGACGATGATCAGTCCAGCAGTCATGAGCACTTGTCATTGCCCTCGTGAGAAGTATGTCTCTGTGATCTCAAGCATGAGCTATGACATAGTTGAGAAGATGCCAGTGCTTTGAATATGGGTGTCTCCAAAATGTTTTGAACTTGTCCTTTTGTCAAAAAAGGATGTTCGTGATGATAAGTTCATGTTCAGCACACTTGGTTCGGAGCAAGATTCCATTTGAGTTGCTTTTGCCAATTCCTTCTTTCCGGATAGTTCCTTCCATAGGTCTGAAACTCATTCAACATGTGCATTGAAATCCCCCAGAAGAATGATCCATAGAATCGTTTCCAACCAAGAGTAAGAATCTTCCTTTACATCCTCATTGGCATCCATTGTTGGTGCATAAGCGCTCACAATAGTTACCTTTTGGTTTTTAGTGAGCCTCAGAGTGTAATAAGCCACTCATTGATGCCAACTGGCAGCTTAGAGAGGCACCTTACAATTGAGGTTCATCTACAGATTTTCCCTTCCAGAAGTAGATGTATCCTCCTTTCTCCTCCCTCACCTGTACATCATCAGCTCTTCTAGTTTTGGGCAAGGCAAAAACCAGAAAAGTGGTGGGAAAAGAAATATATTTGTTTTAAAAGATGGCAATTCTCATTAGCAGAATTTTTTTACATAATATGTTTTCTAATAAGGAAATTAGTTAATCATTCATTATATGTGAATGTATACAAGACAAATGAGAAAACCAAAGCTCGCAGAAGTATTTCATATTTTGTCATATATAAATTATCGTAATGCCAGTGAAAACTTTAAAATTAATGCATAAATAATTTGTATGCCAGTGCAAAATGAAACATTAGAAATTCAGCACAAACATCAGTTTGTAATGACTGTAATGAAATGCATGAAAGAGGAACTGCACACAGTGTTGTTTAATTTGCATGCCTTTTCTGCCTAGCCAAAATAACCCTCCTCGCTCTCTTTCTCGTGCACGCACCCACGTTGAATTTAAAACCATGTAATTTGCCAAATAGAAGTGGACAACCCTAAAATACTCAGCAATAATAACCTTCCAGGAAATCTATCATAGGTTTAAGACACAAACCATAGTCTAGCCTAGTCTAGTTTAAAAAGTCAAGCTTCCACATTTAAACGACATTGAAAAAGGAATGTTAGATGAACCAAGCTTCCCAACCTGAAACCTGGGAAATACCAAAGCCCTGATAGTTTTTTCTGTGATTTATTGGGGGCAAGGAGGTTGCCCTTTCAAAGATGTCTCATATTCCATTGTGTTCAGCAAGTTTTCATTGTTTTCATGCTGGCCTTTCTTGAGATCACTGCCCTATGTTTTTCTATGGATTGAAACTCTGCATTGGTGCTGTTTAATTTCTTTTTCACTGAAACTTTTGCATCTGTGCAAAGATGGAAAATGAGGAATGAAAAGAGCTAAGGGTGAAAGGTAAAGAAATGCTCTTTTTAAAATGAAAGCTGTCTGAATACAAAGAATTGGTGTTAAATGTAGTCCTGTAAAAATCTAAAATGTCCATTACAGACAGAAGTCTTATGGTACCAAAACTACATGTTGTGTTTTAATGAAGAGTGGCAACAATCCTGTCTGTGAAGGGGAGAGAGAGTTTCCTGTTTGTGGTAAATTAGGCTAATAGAGCAGGCTATAAGTGTCTGATACTTAGCTTTTGATGTCATTTGGGCATTGAATATAACGGCCCATCCAACAAATGTCTTGTTCAGTCCCTGGGGATGGGCCATTATATTTAACACCCATATGACATCCAAACCTAATTATCGGACATTTAAGCTCCCCTCTATTAGCCTTATTTAGCACAGACACTTTAATTAACTTGTTTTTTTCCTCCTCCTCTTGTTCTGCTTTATATTTCTCCCTCTGTGCCACTTGCTCTATATTTGTCAGCGAGAATTGCCAGGTGTCCGGTTTTCTACCGGACAGTCTGGTGTTTGCACCGTCTGTCAGGTAGAAAAATTCAGAAAATACTGGACATGTATTTTGTGAATTTCTGGCGGGGTGCTGTAGGGAAGCCTGGCGGGGGCGAGGGAGCAACTGGGAGGTAGAGCACGATTGGCTTTGGGAGCCCTGTGGTTGCGTGCAAAAGCTGGGTGGGGTGGGGCGAGGGCCGGGACTCCCAGCCACCCCGCTTTTGCACGGGACCAGAGGCTCCCAGCGCCAGTTGCGGCCCGCCTCCCAGCTGGGAGCCTCTGCTTCGGAGCAGAAGCCGGGCGGGGGGAGTGACTCCCAGCCCCACCCCCACCCAGCTTCTGCTGGCAAGTAAAGGGAATGCCTGCCAGGGGCACGGCTGGAAGGATTCTGGCTGCGGCCAGTGGCTGCACCCCTCTCCCCGCCAGGTCTGCTTCCCGCCCCCCTTTTTCTGTCCCCCCCCATCCTCCCCTCCAGCCCTATGGCCTCTGATCACCCCCCCCAAGCTCTGCTTCCCGCCCCCTCTTCCTGCCGGCCAGCCCCATGGCCCCCAGACACACACCCACCACCAGCCCTGCTTCCCGCCTCCCTTCCTCCGGGCCTCTCTAGTCCCCCCCAAACACCACAGCCCCTGATTTCCCACCCCCCAGCTCTGCTTCCCACCCCCTCTTCCTGCCGGCCAGCCTCGCGGCCCCCGTCCCCCTCCCGGCCAGCCCCCCTTCCCACCCCCGTCCTGGCCAGCCCCCCCGGACAAGCGTGTCCGATTTTTTTTAGCGAGGTCTACCTGGCAACCCTATTGTCATCTGAAGAAGTGGGTTGTGCCCAGGAAAGCTGATAATATGATCTATATTTTTTGTTAGTCTCTAAGGAGTTACAGGACCACTTGTTTTTTAAACTTTTTAAAAAAATTACAAACTAACACCCTCTGAGACTTGTAAACCTAATGTTAATGTCTTTTTTTTTTTACATTAGGAAATTGTTTTTCCACATATTTTCACTGAGTGATATGTAATAATATATGGAGATATACCTATCTCGTAGAGTTGGAAGGGACCTTGAAAGGTTATCAAGTCCAGTACCCTACCCTCATGGCAGGACCATGTACCATCCCTGTCAGATTTACCCCAGATTCCTAAATGGCCCCCCCAAGGATTGAACTCACAACTTTGGGTTTAGCAGGCCAGTGCTCAAGCCACTGAGCTTGAGTCTCCCCAAATCAGGAGGCTAAAGCTAAGAGGAAATTGCAGATTTTGTGAACATTTTTTTGAATACATCATGTACATTCACTTAACTCTTTATTCATTTTTTCAAACTTTTGTATGTGATACTTTTCTTTTCTGAAGCCATTCTCATGAAAAGTATCATGAATACAAACATGTTAAGCTCCATCCTTCAGGTTGTTTCACACGGAGCTCCAATGCACAAATGCAAGGGGGCAGCTGTATGGGGCAATCTGAAGGATTGTGGACAAAGGATTTGTGCAAGCCATCTTAAATCTTAGTGATTTCCACTCTCCTGAGTGAAAGCTTGTCATCCAGAAAGAATAGAATTAATACTGTATTAATTAATATTAATGTAATCACAACGAATAACAGTCAAAATGAATTATTAGCAAATTGCTTAGTCACTGAATGTGTTTGCACTGAGCATGTGAAAAACTAGGAATATTAAAATTAGTCTTTTTGCAAACAATAAACAGAGGATGAAACTCATTGAATAGACTATTTCCCGAGAACAGACTGCCCAGTCCTGTGTGTTCCAAAGAAGGCCTTCTGTTTTGAACTAATTTTCAAACAAGATGGCTAGGGACAAGAGTGTGATTCAAATGAATTGGCTCTATGTAGTGTTTTTGTTTTTCCTACATGTTGCTGTTAAGGATCCCTAAAAAGTTTCCAAAGAACATTGTTCTAATCCCTCTGTGTGGGTTGTATTGCTGCACTTGTTGCTATGGTAACTGAGTGCCTTACAGATTTATTAGTGAAAAAAAAATTGATATTTCAGTTTTCCCCTCTCTCCTTCATTGTCTGTATACTGTTGTTTTGTTTTGTTTTATAAATATGTGATTTAGGTAAGTTTGAGGAAAGGCTAAGTTGGAGGACTAATAATGAGTTACTTGTGATCATTTAAAGAGGCCTAGGTTTAAAAAAAATACTGCCATCAGAAATGTGAAGGAAGAGAACTTGAACGCTAACATATTTCTGTGGTATTTCTGGGCAGCTGTTTTTGGGAACTATACATTACTAGAGATTTCCTGTAAAGAAAATATATTTTTTAAAAGTTGGAGAATAGAGAAGAAAAGATTAAAAGAAATATGTGAAATTTAAAGAGACCTGCCTTTACAGTATACTGTGCCTCTGATAAGACTTGGTTCCCTCCTTGCTAATCACTTCCTTATTGTTTGTACATTGCAACTTAAGAACTTGCAAATATTTTCCTTTCATTTAAGACCTCTTGGAAGAGGTGGAGGCTTATATAGAAGAGCCTGACACCTCTTTTCTGATCAGCTTCTCAATGGAAGGGAGGCAGAGACCTGCAGAAGTGCCACTCCCCACCCCATCTGTCCTATGTAGAGCTGACAAGGAGTCATGCTGGAGGAGCCCCTTGTAACCTCCTTGCATAGGATGAAGTGTATGAGTGAAAAAGCCATCTGTTGCACCTCCAGGCCTGGACAGGTGATCCCCTGAAGCTTCATGAATAAATACAGTCTGTCTGCCTAGAATCATGATCATACTTTTAGTCATCTGTTCACCTGCCTAAAAGGTCCTTTTTTAGCACAGATAATATAAGGCTGCAGCTGCATCTTGTAAGCACACTCATATAAAACTTGTAAGCAGTTTTATCCCCCATCCTGTTCATGAAACCTACAGAGGGGATGGTGAGAGCCCACGGTCTACAGATGATACCTAGGCCTGCATCCCCTTCACTTCAAACACAGCGCCCTCAAACCAGTTTCCTGATGCCTGAATAAGATAAAAATCTAGATGATAACTAAATGGTGGAAGCCAAACCAAGGCAAGACTAAGGTGGTGTTGGGGAAGAGAAACATGTTGTGGAAAGAGACAAAACTTTAATATTACTGTCAGAAAAGGCATCTGGCTTCTAGCTTTCAATCTCTGTAATGGTGCACAGTCTTGAAGTGCATCTAGGCTCCATATTGGTTCTGAATAACTCATAATACAATAAACAAAGTACTTGAATAAACTTGGGTGGCTAGTAAGCCAGACTCCTTTCTGATGAATTCTATCTGGCCACAGCCATCTCACATTCATTGCCCTAGGCTCCATTGCTCCAGTTTATTGTATTATGGATAAATATTTCCACAAAGAAACCTGATGATACAGGGCATTCAATACCTATTCTGTATTCTTCAAGGGTGTCAGTGACCTGATGCCCCCTCAACTGCATTAAAGATTTCTTGTCTGTCTGTGGCCAGGATCTTCCTAACTACTGCTATCCAACAGAGTTGATTTGTTTAGCGTGCAACTCAAATGCATAGAGGATTGGCCTTTCAGGCCTGTGATCAAAGGTCTCTCCCTTTTCAGGATGAAATGAGTGTCTCATCTCTTTCCCTTTCTGTCAAAAACTACTGTAGAGGTGGCATGAAACAAAAAACGAAAAAAATCTCATGCTGGTCACTTTAACAATGTCACACATGAAAAGAAAATGTGTTGTTTTAGGGATTTTTTTCTGACTGATTCCTACAGTATGGTGATTTGTATTTACTCAGTTACTGCACTGGTAGATGTATTTAGAAATACCTAGGCTACGTCTACACTGCCGGCCATTTAACTTTGGCCATGTAGTTAGTTTCTCTAGGACTACGTCTACACTGCCGGCTTTTGCCAGCAGAGAGTATGTTGTTAAAGCTCTCATTAGCATTTGTCACACTGTAATTAGCATATTCTCTGCCCGAGGCTTTTTGTGCAAAAACAAGTAGTGTAGATGGATCAGTTTTGTGCAAAAACTCTCTTTTGCACAAGATCTGTATACCTCCTTTTTTGAAGTATAAGGATCTTGTGCAAAAGGGAGCTTTTGCACAAAACGGATCATCTACACTGCTTGTTTTTGTGCAAAAACCTCTTGCACAAAAAGCCTTGGGCAGAGAATATGCTAATAACAGCGTGACAAATGCTAATGAGAGCTTTATTAACATACTCTCTGCTGGCAAAAGCTGGCAGTGTAGACGTAGCCCTAGAGAAACTAACTACATGGCCAAAGTTAAATGGTCAAATCCACTGTGACTAATTACAATAATTTAATTACTATGTTGATAAAATAACTTCCACATCTAATCAGTGCTAGTCAGGTCATTTAGCATTGGCTGCATCACAGTGCATGGGACATAACATTGCTAAATTAAGACCTGGTAGGGTACTAAGCTAGAGTGCTAGCTTCTTACCTCTAGAATAAGGTTTGGATATTGAAATGGCTTTAAGGGTGAGTTTCTGGTGGACATTTCTCCATCTCAGAAGACACCCACACAATCGAGCATAATTTAATATTATTGGGAGTAAGGATGTTAAATTGTGGTTAACTGACTAGTTGAGTAGTCGATGGAATTTCCATCGACTACTCAACTAGTCGATAGGCATTTCTGCATTCCCTCATTGGGGATCTTGCACATTTAAAAGGAAGAATGCGGAACTCCACATGCAGCCTGGGGCCAGCGGGAAGTTCCACTGATTCTGGGCTGCACGCGGCATGCCAGCTTTGACATGCACAAGAGTCTCCAGTGGGGGCTCTTGTGCATTTCAAAGCGGCAGAGCAGCATGAAGCCCGGGGTCAGTGGGGTATTCAAGAGTCCCCCCCTGACTCTGGGCTCCATGATGTGCTGCCAATTTGAAATACTACGTGGAGCTGGGGACTCACCAGTTGACACTGGGTTCCACAGAAATGCAGCGCCACACAGGGGAGCCCAGGATCAGGTGTGCGGCACTGTCTCTTTGAAACACCGACTTTTCCCAGCTGATCTGATCTCGAGTTCACAGAAGTGCCACATTGGAGCCTGGGATCAGCTGGGGAGTCCCCATCTGTCCCCGGGCTCCATGCACGGCAGCAATGCTTAGTTGATCTCGGGAACAGCTGTGCGGCATTGCTGCCTTGAAGTACCTCCTCTTCCCTTCCCTTTGCTACCTCTGTCTGATAGAGGCATCAAGAGGGGGGAAGAGGGATATCAGCTAGTCAACTGACTATCTGATACGCATTTGCTTATTGGATAGTCGACTAGTCCTTAACATCCCTAACTGGCAGTCATTGGAGGTGCCCCACACCAGAATAGTAATGGCTGCCAAACGTTTGGATTAAGATGCTTTGGTAGTGCTATATGAGGAAACTTGCATAGCATCTGTTTACCATATGGCATGTTACTAGTCCCTTTATTCATTAGCAAGGACCAAATTCTGCCAAAATTTGAAAATGGAAATTCATCATCTTTATTTTATGTGGCTTTGCATTAAGATGCCCAAAATACTTACTTGATTTTCACTGAATGAGACAATTAAACACTGGTTAGTTAAAAACAATACTTATTACATGATCACTTAATCTCCACAAAAGTCTTAGTAACTTTTGATTTTAACATACAAAAACAGTCTTAGTCAATCTTCATTACATTTGTGTTTGGGAACCTTCATTTCAACCACTATTCTGACTTTATGATATTGCTAGAGCAAGGTAGATTTTTCTAGACCTTAAAAATATGAAACTGTAACTTTTCTTCTTTGATTTTCTATTTACACTGTTGAGCAATCTTCTGAGCATCCTTGTTTACACTCTTTCTCCATCACCATCTGGTTCAGAACCACCCAGGGGTTGGAGAAAGATACTTTTTTTTTTTAAGTAGTTGTACTTAATATTTATTACGCGAGATTACTGTCAGGATGTGATGGTCAGTTTGACATACATGTAAACACTGAACTACAAACACTTTAAAAAAAGTAGTTAGTGGATTCTGAGGTTGCTTAGCAAAGCAGGAAATGTTTCCTTGGCTGTTTGTAATAATTGCAATACTGAACTGTTGACTAAAGAACTGTATTAAGAACCGTCTTGTAAGCAGGAGAGGTCACCATTAACTGACTGGTTTTCCACATTTATTTTATTTAGTTTCCTTTATAGTTATGTGTCTAGTTGAAAGACATTTATTTAGTTTACCACTTCCTCCGTGGACCTTGTGATGCACCTTCGTTTCACATCTGTTACCTTTAGTCTTTGCTAAGAAATACAGACTAGCTATATTATAAATAAGAGTCCCTCCCAATTATAATATACAGGTTACAGTATATTAGCACGACATGGAAAGATGTAATTTTTCTCTGATTGATTGAGAGAAGCAAAGGCAGTTTCAATATCTTGCGGATTAACTGAATTTATGTGAATTCATGGGAAACAAATGAAAATATTTGTAAGATACAGGTATCTGTTATTAAAATATAATTCTTTATGATTTAAAGTATTTAAGGTCATTTAGAAAGAATTAATATAAGCCTGTTAATAGAATCTAAAATTTCTATAATGTTCTATTTAGGTTCACTTAGGATTAACGAGCAATGAAAATTTTGATGTCTGAATTAATATAAGCCTGTTAATAGAATCTAAAATTTCTATAATGTTCTATTTAGGTTCACTTAGGATTAACGAGCAATGAAAATGTTGATGTCTGGATTTTTTTTTATCTTAAGTGTTTTTTACATTGAGAAAAATAAAGTACTTTAATTCCCACTAATGTTGACATTTTACACAAACCAAGAAATTCCAGATAGAAAACCTAATTCCAGCTGCTTTTCTTAGATGAAGAGTTCTGTATTATTCTGTATATAAAAGTGAATTCTGCTGAACTGGTTTGGAGAAACTTTAAATGCTCAGTTTTAAAACTGTAGAATAGATTTTATTCAGACACATTTAGCTTAGCCCCAAGGTCTCTGAATTTTCTGTATGTAAAATTTCTGATTGGGATATATGAGGAAAGTGTTGGGGTGTTTTAATATACATAATTTTGACATGACTGAACCAACGGTCTTCATTCTTTCCAAAATTTCTATTTAGGTTGAAAACATGCCCCAGTTAAAAATAGATTAAAAATTAACAGCATGTGAAATAAAAAGGGTGTTTAATTAGGGCTGTCAAAGGACAAAATATTAATTGCAGTTAATCACACTGTTAAATGATAAAATACCATTTCTTTAAATATTTTAGATGTTTTCTACATTTTGAAATACATGGATTTCAATTACTACAAAGAATACAAAGTGTATTGTGCTTACTTTATATTTATTTTTTATTAGAAATATTTGCACCGTAAAAAAAAATAGTTTTTTTCCATTTCCCCATTACAAGTAATGTAGTGCAGTCTCTTTATCATGAAAGTTGAACTTACAAGTGCAGAATTATATTTAAAAAACTGCATTCAAAAAATAAAACAGTATAAAACTTTAGAGCTTACTAAGCTACTCAGTCCTACTTCGTAGAGTCATAGAATACTAGACTTGGAAGGGAACTTGAGAGGTCATCAAGTCCAATCCCCTACCCCTCACAGAGGGCCCAAGCACCATCTGGGTGACCCCGATAGATGTCTGTCTGACCTGCTCTTAAATATGTCCAGTGAGGGATTCTACAACCTCCCTAAGCCATTAATTCCAGTGCTTAACCATTCCGACAATTAGGAAGATTTTCCAAATGTCCTAAACCTCCCGTGCTGCAATTTAAGCCTATTGCTTCTTGTCCTTTCATCAGAGGTTAAGGAGAATAACTTTTCTCCCTCCACTTCGTAACACCCTTTTAGGTACTTGAAAGCTGCTATCCTGTCCCCTCAGTCTTCTCTTTTCCAAATTAAATAAACCCAGTTCTTTGAGTCTTCCCTCGTAGATCATATTTTCTAGACTTTTAATCATTTTTATTGCTCTATTCTGGTCCTATTCCAATTTCTCCTCATCTTTCCTGAAATTTGGTGCCCAGAACTGGACACGATACTCTTGAGACCTAATCAGCACAGAGTAAGGCAGAAGAATTACTACTTGTGTCTTGCACACCACACTCTTGTTAAGTCATCCCAGAATCATGTTTGCTTTTTTTGAAGCAGTGTCACATTGTTCCACCCTGACCCCTAGATCCTTTTCTGCAGTACTCCTTCCTAGACAGTCATTTCCCATTTTGTATGTATGAACGTCATCCTATTCACCTCAGAACATTTCTCCAGTTTGTCCGGATCATTTTGAATTATGATCCCATTCTCTTGCAACCCTTTTGAACTTGCAGTTCCAACCACATTGGTATCATCTGCAAACTTTATAAGCATATTTTCTATGCCATTATCTAAATCATTGATCATTCTTATTTGGCCAGTCACTCAGAAAAACACATTTGTTTACATTTGCAGGAGCCAATACTGCTGGCTTCTTTATGTCACCTGAAAGGCTATATCTACATAGCAGTGTTATTTAGAATAACTGATCTTATTCTGAAATAACAAAAAATGTGCGTTGCAAGATATTTGTGTCAGATGCCCTAAAGATCCATACATCCCTTCATGTGTCAACCACCAATCCAGAGGACATGCTGATGAAGAGTTCTGCTTGATAGCGATCCAAAGCAGTGCAGACTAATGCATGCTCATTTCAATTTTCTGAGTCAGTGGCCATCAGCACAAAGTTGATTTTTTTTTAAAGTGCTTCAGTTGTAGATTCCACATTGGTGTGTAGCTCTTTTAAGATTTTGAAAATGTGTGCTACACCTCATCCCTCTCAGATTTTGGAGGGAACTTCAGATTCTTAATCCTTTTGGTTAAGTGCAGTATCTATAGAAATCTCACATTGGTACCACCTTTGCATTTTGTCAAATCTATGGTGAAAGTTTTCTTAAATCAAACAACATATGTTAGGTCATCATCTGAGACTTCTGTACATGAAATATATGGCAGAATGCTGGTAAAACAGAAGAGGAGATATGATACAACTCTTCCCCCAAGTAGTTCAGTCACAAATTTAATGAACACATTTTTTTAATGAGCATCATCAGCATGGAAGCATGTCTTCTGAAATGGTGGTCAAAATATAAAGATTCATATGAATCTTTTAGCACATCTGGCACTTATGTGCCTTTTACTGCTGGCTACAAAAGTGCCATGCAAATGTCTGTTCTCACTTTCAGGTAACATTGGAAATAAGAAGCAGGCGTCACTATCTCCTGTAAACATAAACAAACTTGTCTGTCTTGGTGATTGTTTAACAAGAAGTAGGGCTAACTGGACTCATGTGTGCTAAAGTTTTACATTGTTTTGTTTTTGAGTGCTGTTATGTAACACAAAAATCAACATTTGTAAACTGCAGTCTCAAAATAAAGAGATTGGACTATAGTACTTGTATGAGATGAATTGAAAAATACTGGTTCTTTTGTTTATATTATTTTAGAACATATTTATTCTCTAAAATGATAAAGTGAGCACTTTGTATTCTGTGTTGCAGTTGAAATTAATATATTTGAAAACGTATGAAAACATCTAAAATACTTAATACAGTTCAATTGGCATTCTATTATTTAACAGTCTGATTAAAAAGTGATTCATCGTGATTTATTTTTAATCACAATTTTTTTAGGTAATTGTGAGCGGTAACTGTGGTTAATCAACAGGGAAAAACCGGGTCCCCTGTTCAACTTCTTCACCACCCTTCCAAAGGCACTGCAAGCTCAGGAACAGTATGAGGGGGAGAAGTAAGGATGGAGGACACGCAGGGTAAGAGGCTCAGTGGCTGCAGAGTGCCACAGAGGGGAGCCAGGAATTCAGGGGCAGGGAGGAGGGACTACAGACCGGCTCTCATGGGACTCGGTCCATTCCTCTGGGGCTGTACTCCTGCGCCTCCAATCCGCTCTGCCGAGCTCCCCACTTGGTCAATACCAGCTCTTCTGCCACCGAAGTGAGCCTCAGAAGCAGAAGAAGTGCCAGCATTTACCTCCTCTGCTCCAGCAGATGGTTGCTGGACTAGGGAGATACAATCTGTAGTACCACACAAATGGATTTACCTCTAGTAGCCCTAGTTATTTTAGTTTGGGGAAATCCATTTCCTGTACTCTTTCATATAGACTGAGTTTCATTCTGCAAATAAAATATACTGAATGTGTTCTAAAACCCTTTTTCCCAAGGAGAGCATTGTTTTTTGAGTGAGATACATGTCTTTTTCCGACCACGTATTACACTAATAAGTGTAATAGGGCAAAGATCAGACGGCCATCCTGATTGTCCCAGAGTGACTGGGCTTTGGAGGGGGGAATGGGTCTCAGGGTACCTATGCATTGGGCTTAAGGAAAGGCATGTGAACTTTAAAAGGGGGAGAGAGCAGCAAGTTAGGAGGGTTCTGACTGACCTATCTCAACCCAAGGAGTTAAGGGTCCTATCAAAAGAATTTGTGTTGTCTCCTGCCCTCCGCAGCCTCCTCTTGACAGGTGGTAAGGATTCGGGCATAAAGGCCCAGTTGGACATTTGAAGATGTGGGAAAATACCTGGTAGATAGGCCTAGGATTTTCTGCAGAAATGAAGAGCTGTGGTAGACTCCAGATAGGAAGGCCTGAGAGTGGGTGCTCAGAAGACAGCAAAGAGTAATTAAAAGATCCCAGACGGTGAAGGTCAGAATGACTGAGCAAAACCTGGGAAGGACTGACAGTTGTGCCCAGCTTGGAAACTTTAAAACAGACTTCACAAAAGCATAGGGACGTAATAGTGTAGTTGAGTAATCAATTAACTGATAAGCACAAGCTTATAGATTAGTGCTATAGACCACATGCATTTCCCCCTCTACCCTCACTTCACATTCCCGTTTTATGTGTGTCGCTTTAGTGATACCACTAGGAAAAAACCTAAGTGGATGGAAACCAGCAGAATCTGGCAACCCTGTGTGTGGGCAACAGTAAACAAAATGTCTCATGGACCACACACAGAACCCTAATATGCACAGAAAGGTACCTGTGTGTCTCTCCCGGTTCGGAAAAGTTTTATCATCCTGGGCAGTCATTTTACTACAGTTACATCAACAGAATTTACTTCACTTATCTCTTGTATTAAATTGTGATGTTTTGCTGTGAAGATAAAGAGTGGTAATAGATTTACATTAACAAAAGAGAGGGAGAAAAATGGGAACATAGCTTGAGGAGTCTCATTATCGATCTAAATGCAACATTATCAGTGATTTGTTATAATTAAGGTCTTGATTGAGTAAAGCATCCTTGTTCAGGAAAAAAATCAGTTAAGCATTTGAAAGATGATAGACATGTTTACACCTACAGCACTGCAGCAGCTGTACTGATGCAGCTGCAGCACATCTACTGAAGATGCTCTGTGCTGACAGGAGAGAGCTCTTCTACTGGCCTAATAAAACCACTTCCGTGAATGGCACGGAATGCCACTTCTCCCACCAATGTAGCACCAGGCACACTGGTTATGTCATGTAACTTATATCTCTCAAGGGGCGTTTTAGTTACACCCTGAGTGACATAAGTTATGCCAACATATGCTGTAGAGTAAATATAGCCTGAGTATAAGTGCTTTCCTGAATAGTAACTAAAAATCTGAGTCTGATTATCTCCGACAAGGAGCTTATCAGCATTCTGGTCTCACTGATGATGTGGTGGGCAATGTGCATTTCTCCTATGGCAAGATCATGATTTTTGACTATTGGATATTTTGCTATCTGCTGAAATGTTCATATAATTTCTTCGTCTTAAGTTTATCTCTTCTTAAGTTAGTCATGTTTCTCATTCTTTATATATAAAGCTAAATTGCATTATAAAAGTAGGTATTAAGATTTCATAATTAGTTAAAGGTTACTTTCACAAAAGATCAGATTCTCCTATCCATACTCATGCTATCTTGTACTTTTTGCTACAATCAGTCTTACTAAAATCAGTAGAGGTCTCTACAGGTACTACTCAGTGTAAGTAAAAGTGGCAGAATTTAGCCTACATAAAAAATAACATTATTTTTTCCATTTTGACTCAATTCCCCTATTTATATTAGTAAAGTTCAATACGCTGTACCTATGTCAAGTCTTTGATGAATGGTCTCTACATTAGATCAAAGTCTTGGTTTCCTACTGAGCATACATCTCTTTCATGAGAGAAAATTTTCACCATATGATCCAGTCCTGAATAGCTAGGTGATATATTGACTTCCAGTGAAGAGTGATGCATGTTTTGGCCAGCAGAAAAGAAAGGTGTATGAACTTGAGTTTATACTGGTACAGTATAAGGTCAGTGAATGAAAGTAGAATAAAACAGTTTTGTGTCCTTGGGATTGCATTTCAAATTATTCTGTCATCTTCTCTCTTCTCCCATAGTATAATTAGAGGAGAAATTGCTAAGCATATGTAATAATGGCATTAATAGATTGCTGTTTAAGATGGCTATGTTAAAAGCTGTCTAATACCAAAGCTGTTCTTCAGTAGATTTTAGTCATATGGTGTGAAGTTAAAACTGGCTTTGAAGATATCTTCACTATAACAGATGTTGTAACATGATGTTGTAGCCAGATGATGTGATGGTCACAGAAAAAATTATCCCACCTTAATAAAATTCAGAAATGCTAAATGTCCTACAAGTTATTTGTGAGGGACTTGAGTATACATTCTGTGCAATCAGGACTATACAATGAAGTATGAGGAAAAGATTAACTCTACTTATGTGAGAAAGAGAGAAGCAATTTTTTTATTGAGGTGGTAAGATTGATTCTTGTAACATTTGTTTTTTTTTCATTCTCCCTAGGATATTAATGTATGTATTCTTGAAAATTACCCTGAATGTTCCAATCCCAGGTTATTTTACATCATACCATATTTCTGTGGACAGCATCCAAAATGCAGGTAAATGTATATCACACATTACTGATTCTGTACAGCAATAGACATTGAACACTTGCTAATAATTACCATGTATTGTGGTATCAGAGACACAACAGTTGTTGCTCTGTTGCAAATATAAGGGAAAACATGGCTCATGTATCAGTGTATTTATTATGAAATCATATATAAAGAAACAGTTAAGCATTGGGTTTAAATTTTACGTTCATTTTTTTCCTTGCGTTCACATGCTATAATTAGAGCTTTGTACGTATTTAAAAAATGTAAAGTAACATAAAATGAAAACGAACGCAAACTACATAAAATCAAAATTTAACCTTCAGCAGCAACTTGTGCAGCTTCTATCCCCTCAGGGTGATGGGAGGGGGTGGCTGGCCCAAACCTGTGCTAAGCTATGACCCCATACACCAGATTACACTATGGAGAGCTGGGTTCAGCCCTGCAGGACAGGAACCTCCACTGTAGGGTGAGTGCAGGCTGGTCTTCCTCTGCAACACACTCAGGGCCTCCCACCTTGACTCTTCAGGTGTAGGACCCACCCACTCAGCGCGATGCTTTGCCCAAAGCAAGGATGTGACCCTCACCCCCTGCCTTCTTTTCAGAAGGTCATATTTCAGCCTGATGGTTAAACATACTATTTCAAAAGTCCAAGGACCACTATCAACTGTTTGGGAGATTTTGTCCCATGCCACTCCCTCTGCACTGCTTAATCCCCGGTGGGCAAATAATCGAAGTCTGTGCCCTTACTACTTGTATCCCCTTGTGCAGGGCGTGTGTCAGATTGGGAATGGGGAGTGGGTCAAGTGGGCTACACTCCAGTTGTCCCTAAGGTACCATGTCGTCTATGGAACTGTTGTCAGTTTATGCAAGTTGGAGCAGCTCCCAAGTTGATGTACCCTGCACCTGAGCTGGGACAGAGAAAGGAGGAGAAAGAACCAGTTGTTGGATCTTGTATTATTGCCCTCTTTTACTGCCCTGGAATGTCTTTGTTAGTTAGAAGGTTGGACACCAAGAGTATGTGCTTATGAAAGGAAGGAATACTCTGACTTCAGGAAGCGCAAATTAATGTTGCAAAGAATTATGGGACATGCCCTCAACGAGTTGAGATCATTGGAGTCCATGGGTCCACATGGGCCCTTTTATACCAGTTAGTGTGGTAAATCTGCAGGCCTATACTCATCATGATCATTCATAAAATATAACTGGGTAAGTGGTGGTGAAAACTTTCCACATTGAAAGTGGCCAATAGCATTCCTTGGTGGGTATTATTAAATGCATGATGCTATCATACTTCAGGCATTGCAATACTGCAATGTGCAGCTGATGTTTTTAATAATGCCCACTCAATAGACCATAAGAAAAATGTAGAAAAAATAACTACATGATCTTAACAAGTACGAATTGAAAATATAAAATGGACAGTCTCAGTAAAGACATACTATTATATGGGTAAGAGTTTTGAACCTCTCTGTAAAACTGTCTAGAGAATTTAATACTACTGTACAGTATCTAACTTAAGTATAAAAGTCATACATTTACATACTAAATTGCTTCGGTATGATTCATAATGAGCTTTGGAAGCCACAAAGATCTTTCTATCTTTTTGTTTTCTTTTTATCTTTATCATAATACCAATCAAGCTTAATATCACAAAGCCTGCTTGCAAACCTATGAAAATCATATATGAGCATATTTGAGTCAGGGAGCCAAGATGTTTTCTTAATATCATATAGCTTTCCTATTGGGGAATACTATTACTAAATACTTTTTTTTTTAATCCATAAAGGGAGCCTGGGGAATGGGCCCTTGAAAGAGCAAAACTGAACGTGAATGAAAATTTCCTACTTGTGGGGATTCTGGAAGAGCTAGAGGATGTGCTGCTTTTACTGGAAAGATTCTTACCTCATTATTTCAAGGATGTGCTCAGCATTTACAAAAACCCAGGTAACAGATTATTCCTTATATAAACTGTAGCAAGATGACCAAATTTGTTCAAAAGTTAGCTGTTGTCTCTTAGCCATTCAATTAAAAGAAGATTCTCCTTTTTTAGGGAGACAGTTTGAATGGGAGAGATGAGCCTTTATGTTTTGATCTCTTAGATGCACAAAACATGAAGCTTATGATTTCACTTCTCCAATAAATGTGGTCCAAGTGAGGGACCATGGAAGGGATCCTTAAGGAATCCATTTTGAGACACTTGGATGAGAGGAAAGTGATTAGGAATAGTCAGCATGGATTCACAAAGGGCAAGTGGTGCCTGACCAATCTGATTAGCTTCTATGATGAGGTAATTGGCTCGGTGGACATAGGAAAGTCAGTGGATGTTATATACCTTGACTTTAGCAAGGCTTTTGATACGGTCTCCCACAATATTCTTGCCAGCAAGTTAAGGGAATGTGGATTGGATAAATGGACGGTAAGATGGATAGAAAGATGGCTAGAAGGCCGGGCCCAGCGGGTAGTGATCAACGGTTCGATGTCAGGATGGCGGTCGGTTTCTAGCGGAGTGCCCCAAAGTTCGGTTCTAGGACCGGTTTTGTTCAATATCTTTATTAATGACCTGGATGAGGGGATGGATTGCACCCTCAGCAAGTTTGCAGATGACACTAAGCTAGGGGGAGAGGTAGATACGCTGGAGGGCAGAGATAGGGTCCAGAGTGACTTAAACAAATTGGAGGATTGGGCCACAAGAAATCTGATGAGGTTCAACAAGGACAAGTGTAGCGTCCTGCACTTGGGATGGAAGAATCCCAAGCAAAGTTACAACCTGGGGACCAACCAGCTAAGTAGTAGTACTGCAGAAAAGGACCTGGGGGTTACAGTGGATGAGAAGCTGGATATGAGTCAACAGTGTGCCCTTGTAGCCAAGAAGGCTAATGGCATATTAGGTTGCATTAAGAGGAGCATTGCCAGCATATCCACAGATGTCATTATTCCCCTTTATTCGGCATTGGTGAGGCCACATCTGGAGTATTGTGTCCAGTTCTGGACCCCCCACTACAAAAACGATGTGGACGCATTGGAGAGGGTCCAGCGGAGGGCAACCAAAATGATTAGGGGCCTGGAGCATATGACCTATGAGGAGAGGCTGAGGGAGTTGGGTCTGTTTAGTCTGCAGAAGCGAAGAGTGAGGGGGGATATGATAGCAGCCTTTAACTTCCTGAAAGGAGGTTCCAAAGAGGATGGAGAGAGGCTGTTCTCAGTAGTGACAGATTGCAGAACAAGGAGCAATGGTCTCAAGTTATGATGGGAGAGGTCCAGGCTGGATATTAGGAAAAACTATTTCACTAGGAGGGTAGTGAAGCACTGGAATGGTTTACCTAGGGAAGTAGTGGAGTCTCCATCCCTAGAGGTGTTTAAGTTCCGGCTTGACAAAGCCCTAGCCGGGTTGATTTAGATGGGATTGGTCCTGCCTAGAGTAGGGGGCTGGACTTGATGACCTTCTGATGTCTCTTCCAGTTCTATGATTTTATGATAAGAAGATGGTTTGAAGAGATAACATGATCTTGGTAACTAATTGACCATTCGTTATCAGTGGGAAATAGGTCAATGGAGGGATGATAGGAGTTACTATAGAGAACTTTCTGGGTGTCTGGCTGGTGAGTCTTGCCCACATGCTCAGGGTTTAGCTGATCACCATATTTGGGGGGTTGGGAAGGAATTTTGCTCCAGGGTAGATTGGCAGAGACCCTGGAGGTTTTTCGCCTTCCTCTGTAGCATGGGGCACAGATCACAGCTGGAGGATTCTCTGCATCTTCGGGCCTTCAAATATTTGAAGGCTTCAATATCTGAGACATAGGTGAGAGGATTATTCTAAGAGGGGTGGGTGAGATTCTGTGGCCTGCACTGTGCAGGGGGTCAGACTAGATGATCATAATGGTCCCTTCTGACCTTTGAGTCTATGAGGCAAATCAACAGCAACACTGGAAAGTTTGAGAGAAAGAGAGATCTTCTCTTCTGAAAAGGGAGCAAGTACTAATTCTTGGTGTGCATGAACTTTTTGTCTATTTGGTTTTTCTTTTGGCTTGCTTAGAGTTGAGTGTGTCTTTGGAGATTGTGTGTTTGTGTACTGTGTCGAAGTAGGGGCCAGAGGCCTGCTAGGTGTGTGTGTGCTTAAAAGGACTCTAGGCTCCTATCCTTTTATACTTGATCACCCTTCCCATATATGTACAGACAAATGCAGGAGACAAGGGCTTAAAACCCAGACTCTAAGCAGCCAAGGCTATCAAAGAGGGGAGTTTGTAGGAAGGAAAAAGAATAAAATCACAATGATTTGAAAGGACACTTAGCCCTATTTTCTGATTCTAAGGAGTGATGGGGGGACAAATGCAGAATAAAGACAGTCAAATTACAAAGGTAGACTTGAGCAAACTCAAAGTATTGTAGATAAGATCCCATGGGGAGCAAGGCTAAGGGAAGAAAGGTCAGAAGAGCTAGCAGTTTTTTTAAGAGACATTATTAAGGACATGAGCAAAGTATCCCAATATGAAGAAAAGAATAAGAAGTGTGCTAAGAGACTATTCTGGCTTAACCAAGAGATCTTCAATTACCTGAAACTCAAAAAAGAGATGTGCAATATGTGGAAAATAGGTCAAATTACAAATCTACTATATATTTGACAGAGTCAGTCTGTCTGTCCATTCAAGAAGAACTCCTAAACAGCAAAAACTTAAACAACGAATAGGCTAGTAGCACCTTAAAGACTAACAAAACTTGTAGCTGGTATCATGAGCTTTCGCGGGCACAACCCACTTTTTCAGATGACAAGAGGTAGGACCACCAAGTTCCGTATACAGCTTCCTCTTATTGTAACTTAAAGCAAGGTAAGGTTTAGTAGTGCCAGGAAAACAGGATGTGCGTGGAATAGGATTGCTTCTCTTAAAGCCATATAGAAAAGAGATGCAATCACCAGGCAGATGAAAAAAACTCCGCCCCCATCCAGGACTGCCTCAACTCTGAGCCTCTCATCCTCAGGTGCCTTTTAGGGAGGGAGTGTGAGCCGAAGCTCCCTCCTCCCCAATTCATACAGGAACATTACTAGCTGTTCCCCTTCAGGGAATGAGGGGAAAATGCAGTTTTCTGCATTCCTCACTCTGTCTGGGAAGTACAAGGGAAGACGAACCTGGACCTGCCCCAGCCAGGGATCATGCACTGCTCCTTTGAGTGCGCCTGCTAGAGCTGCAACAACCATGGAGAGCCGCTTCAAGCTCCTGTGGTGAGAGAGGGCTGGGGTAGTCCACTCTCCACAGGGAAGCTCCCAGCCCCAGCCCAGAGCAATGATTTCAATGAAGCATGTACATTTTCATTTTATTTTCCAAAAAACAAAAATTGAGTTAAGGACCTGTGCAGCACTGGATAAATCTTCTAGAGATGAATATAAAAGAACGAAAGCATGTTAGGAGAGAATTAGATGTGCCAAGCACAATAAAGATTAAACTATCTAAGGACATAAAGAGTAACAGGAATACATTTTATAAATACATTAGAAGCAAAAGGAAGACCAAGGACAGGGTAGGCCCATTATTCAATGAGAAGGGAAAGATAACAGAAAATGCAGCAACAGCCCAAATGTTAAATGCCCTTCTTTGTTTCTGTTTTTACCAAAAGATTAGTAGTGATTGCATAATTAACATAGTGAACATCAGTGTAAATGGTGTAGGATCTGAAACTAAGGCCATGTCTCCACTATAAATTTAAGTCAATTTACAATAACATCCATAAACTGCTATAATTACATTGTCTGTGTGTTCACATGTGTTACCCCAAAATTTAACATTCCTGCATGTACCCTAGAATTTGACAGTACTGCCATCAGAAGTTTTATATGTTCAGCCACTGCCAGCTGAAAATCAAACATTAAATAGCTAGGGAAAACATAGGCACTAGGAGGCATATTTGCAGCTGTGCTATCAAAATGGGAAGATGGGATAAAACGTGAATGTATTGTAAGAATAGTAGGAATGTTTAGATGGCTGACCTTGGTCTTATGAGCCTCTGACACATTTGACTTACAATTTTTATTATTGTTATGGCTAGAAATATTTTGATAAGACATAATATAAAATATTTTGAATGAGTTGTTTTGCTGAAAGTAAGAGAATTGGTAACCTGTAAAGAGTTACTGTAGTGAACCACTAGGAGGCACTATAGATTATGTGCTTTTTTTTTTTTTTTTTTAATAGCTTTAAAAGATTAAGTGAAAGAATTTGCTTTAGAGCAGCCCAAGAAAGATTTCTTTGGAAAAGGATCTGACAGCTAAGTACTCCAGCAGCTAGATAGAAGATGGGAACACTCCCCCCCCCCCCCCCAAAGCCTGTTCACTGATCCCTCAAAAATATTTCAGGCTTTTGAGATAACAATAAATGTTTTCAAATGCTTTACCTATACTGTGACAGCGTGCATGCATGCTTAGGTAACAAAGGCTCCTTGTGTTGGCAGAGCGCATCCTCACTTGATGGTCTAGCATCTGCAGAGAGCAGTGTACTATGGATAGCCATCACACTGTGCAAACTGCCGTCTACTGCCACTAAGAATTCTGGGAATGGATCACAATGCCTCATGGGAGTAGGCTTACCATTCCATATTGCAGTTTTCTCTGCCCCAATCATTCCATGGTCTTCTGTCTACATTTTGCACTGTTTTTCAATTTCCCCTGTAGACTGTGTGTCAACCATTTCTGCCTGAAAGCATGGATCCCACACTGCTCACCAGTCTTGTGATAAGCATTATGAACACTACGTGGCTGATTCTGCAATATTTCATGAATTGCAAATCTGAAAATGAATCTATGATGTCTGCCACATTGTGTGCCATGGAAAGAAACAAAGCCTTGTGCCTCTCCCTGAGTTGGTTGTTTTTATTATGGCAGCATAGCAGGGGAGAAGAGGGATTTAGTCTTCAATCAAGTACATACATGATTGTTAAAATGAGGAGGTAATAAATTGTTCTCTTTAACCACTGAAGACAGGACTAGAAGTAATGCGCTTAAATTGCAGTGAGGTAAACTTAGTTTTGACATTAGAAAAAACTTCCTAAGTGTAACGATAGTTAAGCGCTGGAAGAGACTACCGAGGGAAGTTGTGAATTCCCCACTGCTGAAGTTTTTTAAAAACACTTGTCAGGGAGGGTCGAGATAAATTAATTTAGATTTGGGCTCTAAGTCAACCTAAAGCTGCTTGCGGTGGCCTCACTACAGAAGTGAACACACTGCAGCATTCTTCCTAGCGCTGTAACTCACCACTATGCTTATCCAGTAAATCCAAGAGAGGTATAAGATTTAGGTCAACATAGTTTGTGCTGCCATGACTGTATAGACCCTGCGTTTCTTGAATCAGCTGCCAGGGTGGCTGACAGCCAGAGCTGTGAAGCTTTCTATTTCAAGACGGTCAGTTTCACAGCCAGTTAGAGTCCCCGTTTTGAAGGTGGGGGCACATTCCAGCTGTGAGCCCAGTAGGCCTGTCAGCTAGATCCCCACTACCCAGCACTGAGAGTCTGGCTTGTGGGTTTCCTGCTCCACACGCAGCTCCAAGTTTGAGCCCAGCTGCCACCAGGGTTCTCAGCCCCTCGCCCTGCAAGGAGCTCCCTCCTGTGGAAAGCTTAGAGGCTTGACTCCAGGTTGGAGCTCTTCAAGAAGCTGAGAGCCTGGGCAGTAGCTGAGCTTGCATTTGGGAGCTTGGTGCCTAACTGCAAGCCTGGACTCTCTGTACCCACACTCTGCCCTTCTTAGGTGGGTGTAAGCTGTCCTGCTGAGGAGGTGCACCACCAACAGAAGGAGGATAGTGTGGATAGGAAAAAACGCAGTATTTACTGTGATGGCTTTAAGTCAACCTAGCATACATAGATTTGAATAGTGGAAACATGGACTTGGTCCTGGCTCAGGAAACTGTGTTAGACTTATTGAGGCCCCTTCCAGTCCTGCATTTCTATGATACTGTGAGTTGATGCATATTCTGGGAGCCTGATCAAGTCTTTTCTCTGTCCAAAAACTGCCAGCTTTTGGAACTACGCTGGCTAGCTTCTGATCTCCAAGAAGAGTAGAAGTTGTAAGTTCCTTGTATAATTCCATCCCATCAAGCAGGTGACCTTCTTGTCATCAAGATGATGCTTTTGGAAATCCAGAGTGAATGGAGTCCACATGTTCCTCTCCTATTTATTGTTCTATCTGGACTATGCAAATGTTGGTGAACTGCCCCCTTCTGCCTTTCTCTACAGCATAAGCTATTTCCTGATACAACATTAGCAAACAGTAAATTTAATCAAGTTGATCAAACTGTCACTTTGCTTTTTGCTGGTTGTAGTTTTTCTGATTAAACTCCAAAGACCAGAAAATATCTTGCCTTCAGAAGTTATCTGATAAATATGTTAAAATAGCAAAATATTAAGGCGAGAACACTATTAAATTGATAAATTTCTACATCCATGCTCTAATTTGCCACAATATAAGTGTTTCATTATCCTTGACAGAGGTGCCAACTTAATGGGATATGATTGTGAGTGTTTTTCTCAGTAACACTAGTGATATGTTCTGTAGAAATTAATATATGTAAGCTGGGAAGAAGGTAATAAAAAGGTTTTTTTTTTAAGCAAAACATTATTAAACTCTTCAATCAGTGTTATTCACAAAGTATACACTGAGATTTTAAATGCAATTGGCTTGGTTTACTAGCTACTGTATATATAATCTATGTAGACTTCTTTTTTGACTGCACTCTACTCACTGTTTTGAAATTATGCCAACATTTTTTTAAAGTTTTGGAGGTCTAAAAAAGTCTGCACCTCAGAAAATTTTAGCAGCAGAAAACATCAGGAAAATGTTTTTATTGTGTGAATAAAAATGTCAGTCTTATTTAATCTGTATGCTCAATATCTTAAGCCTTACACATCTTTCTAATATTGTACAATAAAATGCTAATGTTTTACATAAGGATTAAGTTTCATTACTTAACATGGTTTCATCCTCCAGAATACTTCAAAGCCATATGTTTCCTTTCTGGTTTTTACCTATTAATTCTTTTGATTGACTTTTTTTTGTCTATACAGCACCAAAATTTGAAATAAACTGCTATTCTGAAACGTCTCTTAATCCTCGTGGAATGAGGTTTACAGGGATGTCGGAATAGCGAGCCTGTTATATTTTGAAATAACAGGCTTGTTCAAAAGATGCAGGTGTGACAGACTGGGCCGGGTCTGGGCACCACTGAGGGCGTCTGCTCAGGGTGAATTGCTGAAAACCAGGGCTCCTTACAGCCCCTAACTGGAGACCTTTCCCAAATAGGCCACAAACCAGTCACACCGAGCGCTTCAGCTGCCAATCCGGCCAGCAGGAAGCCTCACAAGCAAAACCCCTTAAACATCCCAGCTCTCCCTGTGCCACAATCAGCCCCGGGCCTTATACACAGGTGAAGGATTATAGAACCCAATCTCACCTACCCCGAACGAGTCCACCCAGTCCCAAAGAACCAGCCACAGATTCCCGGTCAGTTTACACTTTGGATCTTACCCACAAGATCACGCCAATCCTTTAGAATCTAAAGGTTTATTAATAAAAGTAAGAATAGGGTGAGTGTAAGGTTGTTAAGGAAAGTACATTACATGTACCAATCATCAAGTTCTCAATGCAGGCTCTCAGCAGAGATGTTTCAAACTGCTATCTTAAAAGTCTTTGGTGTTTATCCTATGTCAGGACGGGTCAACATTCCTTCTTGGCTCTCTGTTCCTTGCAAGGCTACATCTAGGATCAGTAGCAGAATTGAAGACAAGATGGAGTCAGCCTCATGGCACTTATATATCTCCCTGGTACCTTCCAATCGGAGTATCTCTGTTTTGTATGTCAGCAGCCATTCTGCGCTGGCTGGTTTGCATGTTCCCAGACACATTCCTCAGGTGTGTATTGGCCACCTTGAGAGCCATTGTCCTTGGGGCTGTGCTAATTAGCATAGTCATTCATTGGACAATCCTCCTTTACAATAGGCAGTGAAGGCCAGTATCAGCACAGAGTCCATATTCATAACTCCATATACAGACATCATACAAGTACATGAGTAGCATATATAGAATCAGTAGAACATAAGCTTTCTTTTGACACCTCACATGGCCCCCTTTGTATAGCCTTTGGGATAACAACCTCGTCGTGGGCACAGCAGTGATCTGGCTGCTCCCCTTAAATACTGTAACATGATAGCAGGATATCTATTTCAGGATACTGGAAGTATCCTGAAATAGCACCACAGTATAGATATACCCTAACTGGCTAAGCAGCAGTTGTGAAGAAAAGGACATAGGAATAACAGTAGACGAGAAGCTGGATATGAGTCAACAGTGTGCCTTTGTTGAGAAGAAGGCTATCAGCATATTGGGTTGCATTAGTAGGAGCGTTGCCAGCAGATTGAGGGAGGTGATTATTCCCCTCTATTTGGCACCGGTGAGGCCACATCTGTAGTATTGTGTCCAGTTTGAGCCTCACTCACACTACAGGAAAGGATGTGGACATACTGAAGGGAGTTCAATAAAGGGCAATGAAAATGATTAGGGGGCTGGAGAACATGGCTTTTGAAGAGCAGCTGCAGGAACTGGGCTTCTTTAGTGTACAGAAGAGAAGAGAGGGGGGGCATTTGATAGCAGCCTTCAACTACCTGAAGGAGGGTTCCAAGGAGGATGGAGCCAGGCTATTCTCAGTGGTGACAGATGACAGAATAATGGGCAATGGTCTCAAGCTGCAGTGAGGGAAGTCTAGGTTGGATATTAGGAAAAACCATTTCACTAGAAGGGTGGTGTAGCACTGGAATGGGTTGCCAAGAGAAGTGGTGGAATCTCTTTGGAGGTTTTTAAGGCCAGGCCTTACAAAGCCCTGGCTGGGATGATGTAGTTGGGGTTATTCCTGCTTGAAGCAGGGAGTTGGACTAGATGACCTCCTGTGGTCTCTTCCACCCTTATTCTTTTATGATTCTATAATCTCTGGATCCTGCCCTCCCTGCTGTTAACTCTTACTTCATCTTTACCTTCACAAGATTGTATTAGGTTGACTCAGTCTACCAGCTGAGCAGTATTGGACTTGACCTCTCTGGAGTCATCATTGCAACTCTTGGTTTGACAGGAGGGTTTTACTAGAAAGTGGTAAAGAGATGTAGTTCATTCTTCCTTAGACATCAGGTGTATCAACTTTCCTAAGGTTGGAGAAGCTAGGGTGTGAATTGAAATAAATTGTTAGAACGTGGGATCGACAATTGGCATAACATATGCCAGAAATCTGCTGTGTGATAAGGACTGTGCCTGTATGAGGGATGCAATGCAGAGTGGTCTGTATAGCAGAGTTTTCATGAACAGAGAAAAGTAAAGACTGTGTGTATCATTGGAGCTATCATATTGCAGATAGCCAAGAGGAGACATCATGTAACAGGGTCTGTCTTCCCCCACCCCACCTCCTGTTCCTTAGGAGATGGGGTGGGGCAGATGGAATATGAAAGTGCTTTGAAAGTGTGGCGAACAAGAGATAGTGCTGTTTACTGTAGCCCTAGAATTTTCTTCTACTTTGGCTTTTTCCCCCCTCGTTTAAATAGAGATATGCTCAAGCCCAAAGATTTGAATTGGAACACTTCAGAATTGTGAGAAAATGTGGCTTTGTATTTTTTACTTTTCAGCGGGCCCCTTCCTAGCTAGTGAGCTTAAACCAAAACTCATCATATAGATACTCCCATACTTAATGGAAGTTCTGGTCCTAAACCTGGACCCAGATTGAAAGTCATGTACATGTAAGTATTCTTGATGCTCCTTATTTTCTCATAGTTTGAGCCCAACTGAAGCAGAACAGTAGCCATAGTAACATTAGCTCTGCTAGTTATGGAATTGGCTTGTGACCTTTACATCCATGAATTTGGCTAATTGCCAACTGCCTTTGAAAGCAGACAGTGGTTCCAGATTCTTTTTACACATTCAGCCTTGGGTTTAAAAAGCAAATGAAAACAGGACAGAAATTCACACAGCACAGAAAAGCACAGACATTTTACTCTTCCTTTTTACTGCATGCACAGTGCCACAAAAGGTGAAAATTAATAGCATCTAGTATAAAAGAATAGGCAATAAAATCTGCTGTTATCACCTCAGAAGCAACACTAATCTCCTCAACTTTCTATAGGATCTCATAAATGTTGTGAGCTTTATCATCAAAAGCCATAAAAACATTTTCTCCAGTGCTAGAAATTTATTTTTCTGTTCATTGAAATTTAGTTATAGCTGTAGGAATGGAGAGAATTTAAAATGGAGTTAAGAAAATGGCATCAGACTTTTCAAACCATTAATTTTATTGCATGTAGTGAAATGACTCATGCTGTCAAGTGGAGCAAAATTTACTATCAGAAGAAAGTGTAAAAGTTTCTGTTCTTGGAAATTCCAGTGCAAAATGCATTCTAATGAGATCACACTTCCTAAAAGTCCATAGATGATGTACACTATCAATATATACAAGTCCCATTCCAGAAGAATATGTTTTAGCTGGTTCACTAAAAACCATTCAAGCAACAAAACATTTTAAAGATCATTTTAATTAATTGTGCTCATGTTCCTTAGCTTTTTGCCCTTCAGATATGGAATCTAACTTTTTCCAGGACTTCACATTTCCTACTGGATAAAAGAATAAAGGTAAGGAGGGAGGTGCTACTACCTCTCCTTATTATTGAGCTGAGGATGATGATGAAGGCACTGATGCTGCCTTCTATCACCACTTGCATCTCTCTGAAGGTTGTGTTGCCCACCTCCCCAGAGTGGAGCAGTTGGAAAGCTGACATGCATGGTGATGGTTCTGCCAGTTATAGAAAAGCTCTATTTTGCTTCTGAGGTGTTAAAATTCCTACTGTGTGGTGGAGGCTCAAACACTTGTTGCCATATAACTGAGGAATGGAGTAGGGAAGAGATCCATTTCCCTTTCTTGATCCTTCCCTTGGTGATACAGGAGATGTATATTTTTCTAGAGTCCCTTTGATGTCCTCAGCCTTAAATACTTACATGATCCATTCTCCTGCCTTATTCACGAGGTACACCACCTTTTCAGACAGGAAAACACCTTCATGCACTATTTGTCACCAAGGAATTAGTATATAAGATTAAATGGTAAAGGTATTTTTTACAGCAAGTTGATTTTAAGTAATACACAGACAAAAAATTGGAACAGTTTTCAAAATGGGACCCTTCCATATGTTTTCCCCCTGTTTCTTGTCCCAAAACCAGCTAATCCAATTAATTTCAAACTTTCCCTAAATAAATCAACTTCCCAATGGGAAAAAACTTCTCAACCAAAGAACATTTTCCAAATTTTTAGGTTGAATTGGCTGAAGTTGTGTTTTGATATGGGAACATTTTAACTGGGACAACTCAGCTATAGAAACACTTCTATAATGAGTCCACTGTGTGTTTACCATCTGAAGATGGAGCTGCTTAATTCTGTGCAAGAACTAATATTATTTGTCCAGAAGGTGGTGCAATCTCCCTACTTTTCCAGTGTTTTCTGGAAGGTCAGACATTATACCAACTTGATTGTAGATTTGCATTTATACCCTATTTGCTGTTGAGTGATGAGAAAAGGAGAATATAAAAGGTGAAGGCATTCCCCTTTTCCTCCCCCTCTTGAGTCTGTGAGCTTTGAAAACTACCTAGAAAAATGCTAACAGTCTCACAGGCTAGAGCAGCTGGCTTATTTCAGAAGTCATTGCTTAAGTAATGGTGCCTTCAAAACAAACAGTTGTTAAGCTCTCAGTATTATGTTTGGTCTTTTACTCTAAAACAATTTCACAGCTATACATATATGAGAGAGAGAGTGGGAAAGCAGGGTGCACAGACACTTCCTCATTCAGACAATGACATCATTGGGTTCCCCAGTCCACCCACCAGAAACTTCTTGGTTATTATTTAGGTCCTCGGTTTTGGCCATGAGATTCTGAGAGTTGAGCATGAGTTGGAATCTTTGGGGGAGGGTCAGATCCCAGTCTATGTAGCATGGACAGACCTGTAATTTAAAATCTACACTGACTGCGTTGGTCAGATTCCCTAAAGAAGAGAGAGCTCTGGGTTTTGTCTTTGGGAAATCAGAATCCCTTTGTGGTAAAACTGAGCAGACCTTAGCATGATCTTTAGGAAGGATATTAACAAACACATAAGGATCTCTGTTTTGCTATATGGATTCAGATCTTCCAGTCTGGGTTTAATTCATGCTTCTTCATAAGCACAGCTACAACAACACGTTCTCTGAGGATAGAGATTAGGACAGCTCAAAACAGCTGTAATCTTTCTTTACCTGAAATGGTTGGAATCAGCCTACTTCAAAACATGGGGTGCTATAATTCAAAGAAGGAAGATAAAAACATTGAGGGTGGCAGTGGTGAAGGGATCACAAGGTCATCTAGCGTCATCCCTTGCCATAAGTGAAGGGATCGCAAGGTCATCAAGTCCAGGCCCCTGCATTGAGTCAGGATCTAGTAACCCTAGACCATCCCTGATAGATGTTTGTCAAATGTGTTCTTAAAAACCTGCAGTAATTCCCCCAAACACCTTTGTAAACCTTTCTAATCTAATTCTCCCTTATTGCAGATTAAGTCCATTACTTTTCCTATATTCAGTGGACATAGAGAACAATTTATCCTAGTCTTCTCCATAACAGCCCACTATAAGATTTACCCAACATTGCTCAGGTCCTTAACTCAAATAATTTTTGACTTTTGGAAAATGAAAATGTACATGCTTCATTTAAATCATTGCTCTGGAGTGGGGCTTGCAGTGGGGGGTTCAGTATGCACGCTGCCCTGGAGAGAAGTGATTACCCCAGTTCTCTCTCACTGCAGCATCTTGGGGTCAGGTGAGAAACACCTCTTCATAGCTGCTGCAGCTCCAGCAGGCACAGCCAACAGAGGGTGAATGTCCCCTGGCTGGTTTGTCTACCCCCTAAGCATCCCAGCCAGAGTGAGGAATGCAGCAAACGATACGTTTCCCCTCCTTGCTTGACAAAAGGTAACACCCAGCAGTGTTCCCATATGAATTGGAGGGGAGGAGCTTCAACCACTTACTCTGCCCTTCCTAATGGTCACGTAGGTGTGGGAGTCTGGGGTAGTCCCAGATTGGAGGGTGCACCCCCAGCCAGCCCCTTTCACTTGCCTTGTGATTTTTTTCTCTTTTCTGTATGTTTTTTATTAAAAGAAATTCAATTCTAGGAACATCCCATATTCCTGGCACAACCAAACCTTTACCTTATTTTAAATTGTGATAAAAGGTAGCTGTATACTGAAATTGGTGGTCCAGGCTTTCTATTTAGGAGGAGCTCTTGAACAGACAGACACACACACTCTGTCACATATAGTAGGCTAGCAAACTTAGCTGGTGTTGCCTGGGTCCTTCAGTGCAGGTGCAGGACTCAAGGCAGGGCCTTGTGAATGTGAGAGGAGCAGTAGACTGAGGTTGGGAAGTACAAGAGTGAGGATTGGGGGGTGATGAGGGGCTTGATCCCATCTGGAACAAGCCTTTTATCTCCTAGCCACCAGGGGTGTCTTTTCTCCCTCCAGGCCCCCTTCAGTTTTTTATTCCAAACATTAATCATGGCTTGTATTTTTAACCTTTCGCCATTCACAACTTTTCTCATTTTTGTTGCCAGACCCTCTCCAGTTAGTCTGTATCTCCCATAATGTGATGACACCCAGAATTGGGCACAAAACTGTGGCTGAGGCCTTCCCAGCATTGAGTAGGGCCAGACAATTGTCTCCTGTTTCTTATTCAACACTCCTATACATATATCCTAGATTTTATTTTGCAACTGCATCACATTGCTGACTCATTTTCAATTTGTAACTTACCATAGCTTCCACATTCTTTTCAGCCCTACTACTGCTTAGCCAGTTTGCAGGTGTCTATTTGATTTCCCCTTCCTTAGAGTAGTACTTTGCATGTGTCTTCATTGAATTTCACCTTGTTGATTGTAAATTTTCCAGTTAATCAGGGTTGGTTTTAATTCTAATCCTATTCTCCAAATTGCTTACCACCCCTTTCTGCTTCCTGTCCTCAGATGTTATCAGTACACTCTCCAGTCCATTGTCCAAGTCATTAACAAGACTATTGAATAGTACCACACCCAGGACAAATTCCTGCTGGACCCTATTAGATTAGCCCACACAATTTGCCAGCAAACCATTAATAACTACTCTTTGAATATGGTCTTTAAACCAGTACCACTTTTGTAGTAATTTCATTTAGACCACATTTCCCTAGTTTATTTATGAGAATGTTATGTGGGACCATACTAAAATCAAAATATATCACATACAGCTTGCCCGCATTCACTAGGCGAGTAACCCCGTAAAAGAAGGCTAGTGTTTATTCCTAAAAACCCATTATCCTCCAGATGCTTAAAATCTGATTGCTTATTCATTGGTTCCAGGTATCATAATTAGGATGTCAAGTATCAGAGGGGTAGCCGTGTTAGTCTGAATCTGCAAAAGCGACGAGGAGTCCTGTGGCACCTTATAGACTAACTGAAGTGTAGGAGCATAAGCTTTCGTGGGCAAAGACCCACTGCGTCAGATGCAACCTGACGAAGTGGGTCTTTGCCCACGAAAGCTTATGCTCCTACACTTCAGTTAGTCTATAAGGTGCCACAGGACTCCTCGTCGCTTTTGCATAATTAGGATGCTTGCTCTATAATTTCTCTTTACCCTTTTAGAAGATGCATACCATGTTTGCCATTCTCCTGTCCTCTCTGGGGCCTCATCCATCCCGTACAGTCTCAAAGATAATTGCTAACAATTCTGAGGTAGCTTCAGTGAGTGCCTTCAGTATCCTAGGATGAATTTAATCAGAACCTGCCAACTTGAATACTTGTAATTTATCTACGTATTCTTTAAGCTGTTCTTTCTCTATTTTGGCTTCTGTTCCTTCTCCCAAGTTATGAATATTAACAAAAAAGGAATGAATTGAGTAAAGTTCCCTATGAACTTACTGCTGGGTATACTTAAACTACAGCGGCGGATTTAGGGCAGGGCGAGCGGGGCGGCTGCCCTGGGCCCCGTGCTTCCCGAGGCCCCGCGCATGCGCCTTGGCACCACGGCACATGCGCTGTGTCAAAGGGGGGGGGCTCCACAAAATTTTGCTGCCCAGGCCCCGCGGCACTCTCATCCGCCCCTGTTAAAGTATGTTACATCATGAACATTAAGTCAGCAAATAGCATCTCCTCCATAGATTTACATGAGGGCTGAGTTTTTTGGCGTGCAGAATCTTTGTTACTGAGGATGATCCCCAAGAAGAAGCCAGTTTGATTATCAGATCATAGGGTGAGTTTGTAGACAATTGGGAAAAAATCAGTTACATCAAGGATGAATTCATTTAATGTGAAAGACGCAATAAACATCACACTTCACAATGACATTTGCAGTCACTTTTCAGACAGAATAACACTTTAGCCTTTTCACTCTTTCCTAAGGACTGCAATATATATTTATATATATTTACACACACATCTTAGCTCACCACCCATAAAGATAGCAGTGTAGACTGAGTGCATGTTTGACTTATTTGTTTTGACCTCTGAGACTCCTTGGAAAAACACCACAAGTTGCATGGGACTGCTGGTATCTCTGATGCTTTGAAAAGTGTGTTTAGATAACCAGGAAAGGCCTGCAGGTATTCATTATTAAAGGTAACTTATTTAAGGTATGTCTTTGCAGCCTGAATAGGTGACTTGCTTCAGTTTTCAAGTTAGTATTGCCATTCATCTTTCCTTTAGTTTAACGTAGGTGCTTTGGTGTGATGTAAATACAGTAAAAGCTGTGTTGTTTGTGCCTGTACCTATTGGAAAACTCTATAAAGTGGCATTTCTGATTTTCATTGAAAGTCCAATTTATAGTCCAGTTGTCATGGGGCCTACGTGGCTGTGTGTGGCTCCCTGGAAGCAACAAAAGGTCCCTGCTGCTCTGAGGCAAAAGAACTGCCACAGGGACTCCATGCGCTGCTGCCTGCCCCAAGCACTGACTCCACAGCTCCCATTGGCCAGGAACCACAGCCAGTGGGAGGTGTGGGGGTGGTGCCTGTAGGCAGAGGCAGCATGCAGAGCTGCCTAGCCTTGCATCTGACTTGGAACAGCAGGGACATGTTGCCACTTTCAGGGAGCCATCTGAGGTGAGCATCATCTGGATCTGACATCCAAAAACCTCCTGTGCTCCAGCCATGAGCCACCTACCACACCCAAACCCTCTCCATGAGCACAAACCCTACACCCCCTCTGGCACTCTGAGCCTCTTGGCCCCAGCTTGGAGGCCCACAGCGCCCTCACTCCCTTCCACACACAACCTCCCCTGCCCCAGCCCAGATCCCCCTCCTACACCTCCCAAGCCCCTCATTTCTGGCCCCACCCTGGAGCCCATGCCTCCAGGCCAGAACCTGTATCCCCTCCTGCATCCCTTCCCCTTGTCTCAGCCAGGGCCCTCTCCCAAACTCTTAGTTAAGCAGAATGTTTAACTGGCACCCCCAACTGGCACCCCCAACATGTCAGATAAAATTTCTACTGTATATAAATAGGAAATGTTCATATATTAATTATTAACAGGGCTCAACAAATAATACAATCTACTCGCCCGTGGAAGAGCCGGGTTCGGAAGAGCCGGATTCGGGCAATCTGCGCATGCGCAGATCGCCGGACAGTGCAGCTGGTGAGCGGTGCTCGCCGCAATTCGGCAAGCCCTGATTATTAAAATATATTGTCTTCACCTTGTATGTCTGTAGCTCATTCTCCTTAAACTGGCAGATCCAACTGATGCTAAAATACTGTGGGATGATCATGGGATAATTCAACAAAAGTATGTGTAAAAGGACAGGCTTTCCTGTGCGCACAGGTGTTTGAGGGAAATGCTGTACTTTTGAGTATGGATATAGGAGTGAAGTTTAACTGAGATTTAACATAATTTATATTTTCCTTTACCCATGTAGATATAACTTGGTATATCTGTCCTTTGAACACCTTAGGGTATAACTTCATTTCAGTTAATGGAAAAATTCCTATTTAAAAATAAAAACTGGTGAGACTGGGGCTGGTAAGGGCCTGAGTGACTTTTGAAACTGGGATTTAGGCCCCTGAGTTACTTAGGTGCTTTTGAACACATTACCCACTGTGTGTAACAAATGAAGCACTGCACTAAAAGTGCGGCTCTTGTTTTCCCCCCAGATTCACCTCACGGGCTACATGCAGCCCAGGAGGATCCATCCTCAGCACAGAGGAGTATGCTAGGAGGTACAATCTGCTAGCGTGCCTGAGTACTACCAACTCTTCAAGCCAGTAGGTACCATCCGTAAGTTAGCAGGTGGGTAGAGAAATAGCCTCCAACCATGTTGTACCAACCCACCCTGGGTTTTCTTGCCTTGTGCAATTAGTATTTCATAGATTCACAGATTCCAAAGGCCAGAAGGAACCATTAGGATCATCTAGTCTAACCTCCTGGGTAACAGAGGACACAGAACTTCCTCAAAATAATTCCTAACGCATATATTTTAGAAAACAGCATCCAATTCTGACCTAATAATGGTCAGTGGTGGGAAATCTATTCGGACCATTGGTAAACTGAATCACTGTTGAGATTTTATGTCTTATTTCCAGTCTGAATTTGTCTGGCTTCAGTTTCCAGCCATTGGATTGTGGTATACCCATCTGTACTAGCTTTAAGACCCCATTATTAAATATTTATTCCCCATGTAGATACTTATAGACTTCAATCTAGTCACCCCTTACGCTTCTCTATGTTAAACAGAATAGATTGAGGATTTGGGTCTACCACTACAAGTCATATTTTCTAACCCTTTTATTATTCTCATGGCTCTCTTTGAACCTTCTCCAATTTGTCAATATCCTTCTTCAATTGTGGGCACCGGAACAGGACACACTGTTCCAGCAGCAGTCGCACCCAGTGTCAATACAGAGGTAAAATAACCTCTCTACTCCAACTCAAGATTCACCTATTTATGCATCCCAGAAGTGCACTAGCTCCTTTGGCCAGAGGGTCAAACAAGGAGTTCATGTTCAGCTGATTGGCCCCATATCTTTTTCAGAGTCACTGCTTCCCAGAATGGATTTCCCCATTTGGTAATTATGGATTATATTTGTATCCTAGGGATTTACATTTACATTTACCCATTTTAAAATATGTATTTTAAAATGTACTAAGGAATGCAGACTTTTCTGAATCAGTGACCTGTCCTCTTCATTATTTACCACTCCCCCAATTCTTGTGTGTTATCTGCCAACTTTATCAGTGATGATTTTAGGTTTTCTTCTATGTCTATAATAAGAACGTTAAATAGTATAGGGCGAAGAACCAATCCCTTTGGGACCTCACTGGAAACATACCTGGTTGATGATTATTCCCTGCTTACAAGTACAGTTTGAAACCTGTCACCTAACCAATTTAATCCATTTAATGAGTGCCATGTAATTTTATATTGGTCTAGTTTTTAATAAAAAAACTAGACCAATAGTTTGTCATGTGTCATTTTGCACCAAGTCAAACACTTTACAAAAGCAAAGCATGTTACAACAACACTGTTTCCTCTGTCAATCAAACCTGTAGTCTTATCCATAAAAGGAACCAAGTAAGACAGGCTCTGTTTTCCATAAATCTGTGTAGATTTGCATTAACTATATTATCCTTCTTTAATACTTTATTAATCAAGTTTTGTATCAACTGCTCCCTACTTCTCAAAGTCTTTATAAATAAAAAATAAATGTCTACTACTGTATTTCAAAAATTAAATTTCATATACTATCAGTTATAAAGAAACAGAGTTATCAAGAAATTAAAATACATTGGATAACAATGGATGCCATTTCTCTCCTGCGGAGTCCTCTCTAAAGCAGTTTGTACAGTATTACGCATAATTGAATTATTGCTACTATGTTCCCTTTTATTTGTTTGTGTTTGTTACATGGGACAAGCATAGATACAGATTTTTATAGTATTACTATTTTTCAGTATTCTTAGTTCTCTATAGTCTCCCAGTATTTTAGGAGGATCAGAGAAATCTTAAGATGCTCTCCTAGTCACATTCAGAAGTGGGAAACATTTGGAAAAGTAAAGGATGAAACTTTGTTTTTTGTTTTATTATTTGTTCTTGTTTTTTAAGATTTTGGAACAGTCGGGGAGGGAATCATTAAATTGTGAGTCTACATTTCACAGTGATCCATCACCTACTAGGACTTTAGAATGAAACCATAGTTCTTGGTATAATCAGCAATCATTTAAACATCTTATTCATGGTTTATACTGCTGCCAAATCCTCTTATTAGTTGGAATAACAAGCAGCCCTACACAAAGTTTGGGCTATATTGTTCCTTATATTAGTAAACTATCTCTTACATGGCCTGGCTAGAGCCCACTCTGTGTTGCATGTAGGTTGAGCTACTAACAAACCCCATAGACTTCAAAGGGATTCTGCGTGGCCAAGAGTCTACAAACAAAGAAACCGGTGCAGGATCAAGGCCTATATCTTTGTACGCCAGCTTGCTGAACGAGTCCTTTGGACAGTAGGAGAATACAAATAAGGGTTATTACAGTTCAGCAGTCTTCACAAAAAGAGGAGAAGGGTGTTTAAAAAATAGGTTTCCTGTGGCAGAAAATTCACTGCAGGCTAAAGAAGGATGTGATTTGTTTTACGTAGTTCAAGAAATGAGCAGAGGAGAGCCCGATAGTAGTAGATTCTCTGGATCTCAAGTAGTTGGAATTACTATTCAAAACAAAAATCTGCTTGAATGCTGAACAAGTGATCAGTTTAAGGGAGGAATAAAGTTTGTGTTCCAAGTACTAACCCAGCTGCCAAGCACAGTGAATACGCCTCCTGAGGATCCCATCTCTTTGAGATACTCGGTATGTTTCTGCTCTAATTTTGCAAAGACTTTCTACAAGTTATGTTCCAGCTAAACCAAGGAGCTGGAATAACAGTGAAGCCAAACAATATTAATTTTGCCATGAAATTCTGAGCCTGCTTTGTCAGCTAGTTTTTCATAGGAAAAAAAATCCCATTGAGCTAGTTCCTGATATTCCAGCAGGAACAGCAGCAGCTGTTTTGGTAGCAGTATCAGCAGCTCACATAACAAATGTTTAATGATAAATGCAAACAAACCAGTTCCAGAATTCCAGCTCCACTATGTAAAACCAAATTGGAATAACATAACCATTCAGTTTGAGTCCCCACCCTTAAATTATATCACCCCTAAATATCAGTGTTTGGTCTGATGGGTTCACACACAAAACATTTTTAACATACAGCCTGAGGAAAAAAGAGTAAGCATGAAGATAGGCCAGAAGAAAATACTAAAATACAATCCACTGGCAAGAAGGTATGTGCATTTAGAGGTGGATCTTCAAAACACCAAGCATGGAAATTGAAATTAAAGTACACCTGTTGTTTGCAAGTCATTCACTTTATTTGAAGGGAGGATGCAGACAATTTCTTCTTGCACTTCCATTCAATCTGATTTCAGCAGGGAGTGTATGATTCTAAAAGATCCTCACACCTGCTCTCTGACATAGATGGGTCTTCCCAAATAGCCAGAAGACTTCCAAAGGCGTGTAAACTACTGAAGTGCCGTGTACTCAGGGGGGAGAATAGGTTAGTAGTGGAGGAAGGAAAAATTAAGTGGAGGTGGGGCAGGGAAATAAGAAATCTTCATTGTGCAGCGGTTTCCTCATGTTGCCAATATCCTTTCCAAGTGCACAAGTAAAAAGCATGCTGGTGAACTGCACATTTTCCTTTCTCTCTCTGGAGCTGGCATTATTCTGAGTGGTTCTTACACCCTCTGCTGCAATCTCTGCCCCAGGTCACTACTTCTCTTCAGTTTCTTTTAAGCCAGACTCCTTACTCAAACTATTGCCTCAGGAACAGCAGGGAATAGAGAACAGCTCTCATCTGTACTTCTGCATCTTGTCTTTTTGCATGGAGGGGGCAAAGGAAGGAGTCCTGCAGTGGAGAGGCAGGAGGTTGGTCATCCACAGATCATTGGGTAAAATGAGCTGGGTACAGGCAAAGCCAGGCTGCAGTTGTCTTGGACAGGATCCATTATCTGTTCTACATAACCTCACAATCTGTTTCCTGCATGATCCATTTCAGTTCTGCACATGCATATATGCTCTCACTCACACTTTGTCTCACCATAATCGTTCATATCTCCCCATGCTTCCCCGATTAATCTATTCTGGCTTCCTTCTAATCAACTCACTGTATCAATAAAATGTTTAGATTCATAAAATGTTTCCCCTGTCAACTATTGTGTCAGTAATGTGCATGTATCGTAATGGCATACCTGTATAGAGTGATTCCCTTTATTACATTTTTCAAAGTGGGGTAATTTTTAAGTAATATGCCTTGTATCACAGGATGGTACAATTAGTGTGTCTTTCATCAAAGTTGCTGCTCTTGTTACTATGTAGGGTATTGGCCTTCTGGTCTGGCTACACATACACCAGCTAATGTTGGAGTCATAATTCATCACCAGTTCTCTGGAATTAGTTGAAGCAGTAGTGCAAGCAAGTCTGAGGTGCTTTTCCTCAACTCTTCTACTAATGCACTGGTGGTGAATTGCAGATTTGGATTTTGATAGAGTAGATTAGAGTTTTTTTGCCTTTGGTTTGGCAGCAAGTGCTTGTTAGTGCTGGCAAATCCGCCTTACGTTTCTTTACCTTGTATTACAGTGGCTATTGTTTTTAGCAGGGCTTTTGTTAAGTCATTCAATCTAGCTATATTTAAAACTTTTCCAGCAGAAGAATGGGTCAGTCACTGATTTTGGAGTTTTTGGTTAATTGTTGTGCTCTAACTTAGGGAAAACTAAAGAAATCTGTTACAGGTTGAACCTCTCTTGTCCAGCACACTCTGGTCCAGCAACATCTGTAGTTCGGCATGATTTTAGTTAACAATGTCCATTTATAATAAGTGTGGCCAAGTTTCCCATGATCTCATAAAGTGTTCACAGCCACCAGTCCTGGCTCTGTGTTCTGGGCTGTTATTTAGCTCTGATTTACCTGTAAATGTCTTCTGAGAGCCCAGTAAACAGTGGGGCTATGTCTACACTGGCACCCTTTTCCGGAAATGCTTAAAACAGAACAGTTTTCCGTTATAAGTATTTCCAGAAAAAGAGCGTCTACATTGGCAGGATGCTTTTCCGGAAAAGCCCTTTTTCCGGAAAAGCATCCGTGGCCAGCGTAGATGCGCTTTTCCGGAAAAAAGCCCCGATCGTCATTTTTGCGATCGGGGCTTTTTTCCGGAAAAGACTACTGGGCTGTCTACACTGGCCCTTTTCCGGAACAGTTTTCTGGAAAAAGGACTTTTGCCCAAGCGGGAGCAGCATAGTTTTTCCGGAAAAACACTGACAATTTTACAGTAGATCATCAGTGCTTTTCCGGAAATTCAAGGGGCCAGTGTAGACAGCTCGCAGATTATTCCAGAAAAGCGGCTGCTTTTCCAGAATAAATGGCCTAGTGTAGACACAGCCTGGAAGTGTTGGTAATGCAGCTAGACAATATTGACCTCCTGTGGTTCGGCAAATGTTTTGGTTTAGCACTGGTCAGGTCTTAAGGGTGCTGAAGTAGAGTGTTTCAACCTGTAGGCTCTCACTTTTTGTCATTATCATCTCAATCTTTGACTGCTTACGTTCAGTTACAAACTGTTTGCTTTCTGTGATACTTTGCTTTTCGTGTGTGTGAAATTTATCTCCAGCAAAACCCAGATTTGGTTTTGGGAACCAGAAGGGATGAGTACAGTATTAGAAGCACCTGCACTTAGTGCAGCTTTAGAATAGGAGGAGGGAAACAGAGAAATACAGCTTCTCCCTTCCAGCAGGCAATGGTCCTGAGCCTGGGCTTCACATTTATCAGATACTTACTAGCTGGAGAGAGAATACAAAAGATGGAGCTGTCAAACAAATTCTAGGAGCAGCACTCCAGTAGGACAGCCAGCACCTCCCTGTTCTTTCCCATGATGGCTTTTCACTTGGACAGTGGTAAAGCTTCTAAGTCTCACCTAGTCCTTTGAGAGGACTAGATGAGACATGAATAGAGTAAGTCAAAAGAGAGAGTTTGGAGCAGTGGGAAAAAGTGGAAAATAGAAAGGATACAGGGGCACACGCTCCTCCCGCCGCAAATTCCATGGGTGGGAGGGGCAACGGGCCAGCTAGCACCCTGCAGGGCCACAGTCCCTGGATGTCTGAAGGGACTAGCAGGAGGGCCTGGCACTCCCAAGAGGGGGTCTCCTGCTGCACTCACCAGCAGCAATGAGGGAAACGGAGAAACACAGCTCACTCTGCTTGCCGGGGAACATCACTTAGGGGTGGGGGCAGGCCCACCCCACACTCACCGGCAGAGCGTTGCAAACACAGGAACAGTGCAAGCTGGGGCCATTTTGTTCTGCTTCCCTGCTGCTGCTGCTAACAGTGAGAGGACCTGACCCTCGCTGCTGGCACTGGATCCTTAGACCCGCTAGTCCCCCAGGCAGCATTGCTTGGAGGAGGGGGTTGGGGGAAAAGGTAGAGCGGGGACAGAACGAGGGTGGGACTGGGCGGAGCTTAGAGCAGAGGGAGGTTGTCCTGGCCTGTCCCCCTCCCCCATATCCCTCCTCTCCATTACCAGTTGCCCCTGACTGGAAGAGATGCATAAGTACACAAAAACTACCAAGCACTTGTTTTTAAATTGGAGTGTGGGGATGGAATTGAGGCAGCACAGAGTTTTTCCACCCTGACTGGTAACTTTAGTAAACAGCCCACTGTGATTCAGGTGACATTTTAAAATCATATGTAATCGAGAGAGAGAGACAGAGAACACACACGTGTGCATGCATATACATGTGTGCTTAGACACAAACATCCATGTATGGATATAAAATGAGATAAATTTTCAAAGTGGTTTGCAAGGTTTTAAGTTTGAGTCACAAACCCCATGATGTTAATTATAGTTGCATAACTTAAAGCCCCAACCATTTAAAAATGTACCCTACAGTCTCAAAATAACATTAGGGTTTAGAGAATTCATAGCAGATGTTATTCATATAACAAATGTTGGCAGCAAACTTCATTATAATAAAAATGCATTATCATCTTTTCTCCCCTATTTCATATAGTCCTTTTTTATATTGATTTATTTTGCTGTTTTTACTGTGTCTTGTCTTCATCCTCTCAATAATTATGTTTATTGTACAGTTTTCCTTTATTCCCTAACCATAACTTTTATTTTGTATTTTTAATTTATTACATTTTCATTATACTCCTTTTATTCCTTAAGTCTGTTTTTTCTTTCACTTTTCTCTTCCCTTTTGATTCAATTAAATCTCTTGCCTTTCTCTCATTTCTTTCTTTTGCCCTGTTTTCTCCTTCTCTATCTTCTCCCTTCTTTTTTTTCTCTGTCACAAACTTGACTACCCTCCCTTCAAGCATAGTTTAGTAGTCTCTGCATTAATAGGGTAATAACTGACAAAGTAAAAGATCTTGGGTGAGTCTAAGTTGCTGCCAATTCTGTGCAGTGTAATATAAATCTTAGATCAATTTCATATGACAGTAGCTGTAGTATTAACACTCATGAATGTTTTATTTTGAATAGATTCACAAGTTTATTTTTTCTGTAATTAAAAAAAATCTAGAACATGCATTTTAGCTTGGAATATTCCCAGAGATTTAACAAAGCCAAAAAATGCAAAATCTTTTTTTTAATTGGTTGTGTGGTAGAGTATAATCCCAATAGGACAATTTATCTGTACTCCTTGATTGCATCAGGAGCTCTGCATACAGATTGAGGGAGATTCCTGACCTCTTGTCAAATATCTCTCTGGTTAAAATGTCCCAGTTTGTTCATTCTGTTGCACATGCAGTGCAAAATATTCTAACTTTTTAAAAAATATACTGAAATAAAGTAAAATTGAATGGTTTAGTCCCAGAATCTAGAGAAAGAAAACAACCACCACTACATACCAATCGACACTTGGAATCTCTGAGAATAGAGTTGTAGACAATGCCCATCATGCAATTTAAGTAACTTGTTCAATAAAAGTTGAACCAGTATAAAAAATGTGGAAGGAATGTGATCCTGCAAAATTCTGAGCACCTTGGCCTCAATCCAGCATAGCATTTAAGAATGCATTGAACTTTGCACTTTTAGAACAGTGTATTTTGTTGGATCAAGTCCAGAGTGTGCCGTACCTTGCAAACTTGAACCCTTTATGTGAATGATTTTTTTGTGGTATTAACAATTTTCCAACCTGAACTGCATGAGCAAGAGAGCATGTTTCTTTTACAGAATGCCAAGAGTGCTCCATCACTGCATGGCTTGGGGATGCACAGTCATCTCTTGAAAGTTAGCAGAAATTGGACAAAGGAATGTGAGCACAATTAATGCAAATTCTTTTTTACAATTTGAAAAGATATTCCGAGGAATGTGCTTGCAGAAAGTGGTTTTCTCTCCTGAAAGCTTTCCCAGCTCATTTCATGAGAGTATTTAAATTGGGACACAACTCATTTTTCTTTTTTGTCTTTCAGTACCCCTTTTAAGATTGGAGTCATCTGTCCCAGTAACTACCACAGGATCCACAGATTGTTAATTCAAAGCCCAGGGTTTTGCATACTCCTAGTTATCTGGGTAATTAATGTGGAAGAGTAGTTTTTGTAAGATCAAGGCATTACAATATCAGATTACAAGTACTGAGAAGTTCATATGTAATTTTTGTGGCAATTGACTTTAATCTGCTCATGGAAAATTTAAAAGGTGACCTGAAAGGCTAAAAAAATCTTAATTGCGATACTCCCATGTCTAAAATTGTTCATCTGAATAAGTGTTTGCTACGGGCCCATCCAAAGAGTTTGTAGGGCCCAAGGCAGCCCGCTGACAGTGGGACCTGGTCAGGACAGCAAGCTAGGCAGGCAGAGTGGGACACTGACAGCAGGGACTGATCAGGACAGTCCTTTCTTTGGTTAAAACATTTCCATCAGTATACATGATAACTGAATTCCTTAGAAACCTAAATCACATTCAGGAGTTCTCTGAACTATTTCCTCTGTCCTTAAGATTAGTTGAAATGTATTTGTAGTTTTAGGCAAACCTTTTCTTAAAAAAAATACTAGTATTCAAATCAAATTTCTGTTGATGTGATTTACTTGTTGCCAGCACATGCTTCATCTGAATAGCAGGAATTTTGTCCATCGACAAAGTGTTTTGTACTTACTTTCTTTTGACAGCAAGGTAAATGGAAGGAAGCTTTTAAAAAATAACGGTCCAAACTGAGTCCAGGAGAAAATTGGTGGGAGGGGGCTCTCAGTAGAGGATCTAGGAGGGAGATATAGGAAGATTGTTTTTTGAATTTTCCTAGGAGGAAGGGATTCTGACCCCAATTTCCAAAGCAGATTTATTTCTATATTTCCAACAATATATGTAACAGGGCACGGAGGCAAAATAACATACACTCCAGGCTCAACACTCCCTAGTTCCAGCCCAAACTGAGTGGAAGTCTGGGCATAGTTCCCTCGGACAGTTGGGAGTTGTAGGCCTTGCAGCAATGATTTTGGAAATGGGGGCAAAGACATAAAAGATTTCTCTTTTATCAATGTTAGGGAAACTGGGGAAGCAGCAAGAACTGTTGGTATGGGTCTCTCTTCAGAGAGAGAGAGAGAGAGAGAGAGGAGAGGAAAGGGTAAGAGCTCCAGTTCCTTCACCAGTAAGGACCGGAGAAGTCACCTGTGTGCTGACAAAGGAAGCAGCTGTCAGAGAACTGCATAGAGAGTTTGGACTGCTAGAGAAGGAAAACTTGGGAAGGGAAGTTTTGCATTGAGATGTTTTGAGGCGATCTCAGAGAGGGTGAAGGCACAGTTAGAGGTAGAGACTTTCTGAGCACAAGAAAGTCTAGATTGCTTGAATATTTGGCCAGGCGTTCATTTTGCTTCTTCCATCTTCATCCTGGGCGGTTCCTAGATCCTCACAACTGTGAGATTTTGCTGTCTGTTCCTCAGAAGTGTTGGTTTAACCCCATTTCTCTGAAAGTACATTGAACTCCATTACACACTTACTAATGTTTTGTACTAAGTTTTAAGGTTCTTGGTAGAGGTATTTCCACAACTTTCCTTAGGTTATTATTCCACAAGCTAATAGATCCTGTAGTCAGAAACTTTTTCCTGATACTCAGCCTAAATGTTTCCTTTCTTAGTTCATCCCATGAAGATTTAGTGGCAAATTTTAAATGGTTGTGGCTACAGCTTAATACTAGTAGAGACAGGGTATAATCTAAGGAATCTTGGACCTGACTGTAAGATGGAGAATACTTTAAAGAGGTCAATGCCCTTTCCATTTCACATTTGGGCAGTTATTCGGTTTTAGTAGTAGAGGTTTTTTTTTTTTTAAAAGACGTTTTTTCTCTGTTGTCCATAGCATAGCTGAAAAGCCTAGCATGGACCCTCTGTCCTGCATGGGGGGAATGTCACCCTTTGTGTGTATTCAAACTGACAATTTTCTTGTTAGCATCTCTCATCTTGTTACCATCATTTGCAAATGTTAAAGGCTGCATAATGGCTCTTAAGGGCAGGGGCCAAGATGAATGCTCTGAGTGCTCAGGAGCTGTGGAGGGAGGTCTGATTCCTCTGTAACACGTATGTATCTTCTGGATGCAAACCCTCTGAAATTGCATGCTGCTGCTTCACAAGTTGTGCCATGCAAAACCCAAGCAAGAATAGACAAAACACTGGGTTTAAGCAGGTGTTAAGCTATAGAGATGCAAATCACATCATTTGGGCCAAACCAAATTCACAGTTCAGGTTGATCAATTTCATGGTCACTTGATTTTAAAATTTGTAAATGTCATGGTTATTTAAATGTGAAATTTCACAGGACTGACACCATGGGAGTCCCAGCCCAAAATATGATTATGGGGGTGTCACAAAGCTAGTGGAGAGGGGTTCCATGATTGCCATGCTCACTTCTGTGCTGCTGCCTTCAGAACTGGACAACTGTTAACTGGGTAACGTAATTTAGCAAATATAACCCGCGAGTTATATTCATTTTTACAAACCCTGCTCCCCCCCACCCCCCGCGGGGTATACAGAATTTTTTTTACTTACCAGGTGGTAAGCTCTCCGTCGTCTCTTCCTGTGGCTGCGCAGCCTCCAGCCTCTGGGCGGGGAAGTGCTCACCCTCCCCCCCCCCCGGTTCCTGCACAGCCGCAGAAAGGGCGGGGGAGCACTCATCCACCTACCCCTTCCTGCGGCTGCTCAGGAACTGGGTGGTGAGTGCTCCCCCGCCCGGAGGCTAGTGAGTCCTCCTCCCCCACCCCTTTCTGCATCTGCAGAGGAACCTGTGGGATGAACGCTTCCCTGCCTGGAGGTTGGCGGCTGCGCTGGAACCTGGGGCAGTGAGTGGCTAATCCCCCCCGTACCGTAATTATACCCCTGGCACATAAAAGTCTTGTATACCCCTCAGGTTATATTCGTGTGCAGGGTATACAAGGTTTTTTTTTTTTTTTTTACTCAAATAGAAAAAATGCGTGGTATATTCGGGTGCGGGGTATATTTGCTAAATTATGGTAACCAGTCCTGAAAGCAGCACCACCACCAGTAGCAGCGCAGAGGTACGGTTAGCAGTATCATACTGTGCCATACCACACTCAGTCCTGCACTGCTGCTTACAGGAGAGCTGCCTTCAGAGATGGACACCCAGCCAGCAGCTGCAACACTGCCTGCAGCCAGAAGAGGTTCCCAAAGGTGGGCCTAACCCAGCCTCAAGTGCAGCCCATGCAGAGGAAGTGGAAGTCCTGTGCTTCCTCAGCCCCTCCAGGACTAGCAGCTTGGGAGTTAAGGGGTCTTGAGCTGGCTGTGGAAAGGAGCAACAATATCCTGGATGGTCACCCACTCACCTGCCTGTCAGGCCAGCCCTCCCCTCCCCCAATTCTGTTCTTCCTGTGAAGGTACTGACAGACTGAAATCAAGCTGTTTTTCAATCTTCTTTTTTATAAGCTGAACAAATTGAACACATCAAGTGTGTTGCTAGAAGGCATTTTCTTCAGCCCACAAATCATTTTTGTGGCTATCTTCTGCACTCTCTTCAATTTTACAACATGCTTCTTAAAATGGGGATGCCAGAACTGCCTGCAGTATTCCACTATCTGTCTCTCTAATGCCATAGAGCAGGGATGAGCAATAAGCAGCCCATGGGCTGGATTTGATTCACCAGGCACTTTAGTTATATGCACATCCATAGCTACGGCCACTCACAGCTCCTGTTTTTGTTAGTTCACTGTTCCCAGGCAAAGTGAGCTGTAAGCAGCTGTACCTGCGGATGCTCATTTCAATAAAGTGTAGAGGCAGGAAAAAGGGAATAAGGGGATTTGTATGCAGCCATCTTAGACTTGTTAGCAAGAGAGCAAGAGTCAGGCTAATTCTGACTCTTGACAACGCGAGAGCTGTAATAAGACGCTGCCTTCGCCTGTGGCCTCGCTCTTGGAGATAAGGATGGAATGCTGACTCCAGAAGGACCTTGAGATAAGGTAGCATTTGTGAGGAACTAAGAGATGTCTGTTAGCTGTTGATGTAATGGGAAAGTATATTTACTGCTTTATATCTGCTTGTATTCAAAGATCTGCCTAAGGGGGGGGACCTCCACCCTCCTTTTCCCCCACCCCCCACCCCCGCTCCCATCCCCCTGTCCGAATCAGGCTTCCCGTACAATTGAACGAAATAAAACTGCCTCTGGCTGCTTGTTTACAAACGCAGAGTGAAGGCTTGTTTTCTTCCACAAAAGCATCTGGCGTCCCATCTGGGCTGCTTATTGCCTACTCCTGCCATGGAAATAGGGTATATCGCCTCCCCACTTCTACTTTCTACTCTCCTGTTCATATATCCAAGGATTGCAATTAGCCCTTTGGGCCACAACATCACACTTAGGGCTCATGTTGAGTAGCTTCTTCACTGTGACTCCTAAGCCCTTTTCAGAATCGTTGCTTACCAGTACTAGTGTTCTTCATATCAAGAGAGATACCTTATATTTGTTTGGCTGAGTTAAAATGCATTTAGTTGCATGGGCCCAAGTTACCAAACAATCAAGATCACTATGACTTCTCTGATCTTTTGTCACAAATCCACAAATTTCGTATTTATTAAATGTTAATATATTTTAGGTTTTATTAATAGCATCTAGCCTCGTACCCATCCTTGATGTACCCACTAGTAATATCTACATTTGGGGATGATTTCCCATTGATGTCTACTTTTTGAGATCTGTTGGGTAGTTTTTAATCTCTCTATTGCTTTAGTGTTTCACTGATGATTAGCAAAACTGCCCTGGACTTCAGTAGGGCCAGGATTCTACTCAGAACATTTTAGTGGTCTGATTTTCAAAGGTGCTTAGCACCTGTTGAATATGGTGAGAGCCGTGGGTTCCAAACACTTCTAGAAATTGAGCCATTGGTGAAATGTTACTCAGCAAGTTAGAAACAAAGATGGAAATGGAACCACAGAGTTTTGTCTCCTCATAGACTTTTAAAATGTTCAGTTAAGTCAGAAGCTCAACAGGCTATAGACTGTCTTCCTGTGCATCTGTACAGCATGTAGTGTCATGGTTCCTGGGCAGGGACTTTTGATATCACAACACAGAGAAAACTAGTAATAAAAATAATTCTGGTATATGATTAGCTTATTATGTAACACTGCTAACCAGAGATCTGCAAGAACCAAATTTTCTGAAGAGTTTCCAAATGCCACAACTCCCTTTAGAATTCCCTCCCTGAGGAAGACCTGTATTGTTAATAACTATGAGACTTTACACGCCGGCTAAAATCTTTCTTGAAGTGTGCAACAGAACTGAAGCTCCTAGTGCTTGGAGCTCTTTTCTCTTTGTTTTCTCTGTCCCAATTTTATTTTCTCCAGATCAGTTTTATATTGTGGGTCTGTCACGTTGTGCTGACTAGATTTGTGTATTGTGCAAAATTCAGTAGTAATAAAATTCAAAAATTGTGTGTACAGGCAGTCCCCGGGTTACGTACAAGATAGGGACTGTAGGTTTGTTCTTAAGTTGAATCTGTATGTAAGTCGGAACTGGCGTCCAGATTCAGCCGCTGCTGAAACTGACCTCCAGTTCTGACTTACATACAGAATCAACTTAAGAACCCCAAGCGTCCCCAAGTCAGCTGCTGCTGAAACTGATCAGCAGCTGATTCCAGGAAGCCCGGGGCAGAGCAACTCTGCCTTGGGCTTCCTGTAGTCAGCGCTGGTCAGTTTCAGCAGCGGCTAAATCAGGACGCCTGGGACAGAGCAGCTGGGGTGCTGCTGGGTTGCTCCAGTAGCGCTGCTCCTCGGCACTTCTGGACCAACCCAGCAGCACCCCATCTGCTCTGCCCCAGGCGTCCTGATTCAGCTGCTGCTGAAACTGACCAGCAGCGGCTGAATCAGGACCAGAGCAGCTGGGGTGCTGCTGGGTTGGACCAGTAGCGCCCAGAGCGGCGCTGCGGTACCAACCGGCAGCACCCCAGCTGCTCTGCCACAGGCGTCCGGAGAAAAGCCTAGTCTGCTGGGGGGGGGGCGTACTAGCTGCGCCCCCCCCACCCCAGCAGACCACGAAGACACGGGCGGTGGACCGAGATGCACCGCGGTCCCACCGCCTGGGTCCTCCGCGGCTTTGTTCCCCATCTCCCTGGTCTGCTGGAGACCAGCAGACCAGGGAGACGGGGAGCAAAGCCTCTGAGGACGCCAGCAGCGGGACAGCCGCGGGGCGTCTGGGCTGTCCCGCTGCCGGCTTCCCCCGCGACTTTGCAAAGCCTCAGGGAAGCCGGCAGTGGAGCAGTCCAGGCGGCCTGGGCTGCCTCGCTGCCGGAGCCCCCCCGCAGCTTTGCAAAGCCGCGGGGAAGCCGGCGTGGAGCAGTCCAGGCGCGCCTGGGGTGCCTTGCTGCCCGAGCCCCCCCGCGGCTTTGCAAAGCACGGGGAAGCCGGCGGCGGAGCAGCCCAGGTGCGCCTGGGGTGCCTCGCTGCCCGAGCACCCCCCCCCCCCGCCCCCCGCGGCTTTGCAAAGCGCGGGGAAGCCGGCAGCGGAGCAGTCCAGGCGCGCCTGGGCTGCCTCGCTGCCCGCGCACCCCCCCGCGGCTTTGCAAAGCCGCGCAGGGGGGGCTCGGGCAGCGGGGCTGACCCGCTGCCCGAGCCCCTCCGCGGCTTTGCTCTGCGTCTTCCTGGTCTGCAGACCAGGGAGACGCAGAGCAAAGCCCCAGAGTACACGGGCGGCAGGACCGCGAGGTCCCGCAGTCCGTGTACTCTGGGGCAGCCCCGTTCGTAACTGCGGATCCGACGTAAGTCGGGGACTGCCTGTATTTGAGGTGCATAAGAAGTTTTCCATGAACTGCAAACAGAGCATTTCTCTCTGCATTTTAAGCTAGAGAGTCCTGCAGATGGTTTTGGTTTTGGTTTTGGCACCCCATCTTTGTTGAGTTCAACTAACAAGTTTGTTTCAAGCAAAAAAAGTACCTGACCACATTCACTTAAGTATTCACCTTTTCATGCTAATCAATGTGAATATGTTTCAGCATAATTCTTTCTTGCACTGTAATTTACTTCAGTTAGGGATCCAGCATTAAATTTCTGTCAGCTGTACGGAACCTCTTAGAAGAGTCTCTTGGGATTTAATATATGACTGTGTGTGAAATGTGGTGTCAGTAGCTTTTCTGTTTGGTCACTATTAGGACATTTCTCTTACATGCAGTCTGTCTCCAATATAATTTCTTTTCAATTCATTGTAAGAATATCTGACCCATTTTGTATAGTCTTATGTGATACTTCATAAATTAAAAAGAAAGAAAATCTTGTTGCAAAACAGTCTTTCAGTGCAGTGCCAGGAATGACGTACTGCTCCGCAGCAGAATGGGATGAACAACTGCCCCTGAGCTGGAATTCCAGACCCCTCGGTGTGAGAGTTTGGGATTCCACACCTTTGAATTAATGGGGGTCAGTTGCATCTAAATAAGACTGTCACTGCCAACAGCTTCCTCATAAGGAACTTAATGTTAAAACTTCCTAGCTGGAGAAAAGGGAACATTCGTTGACAGTTGTTGTATGGTATGGGGTAAGGTAACTATATATTGGCCACTTAAGCATTTTCTGCCTAGTCATTCTTTATAAGTAGGTGTTAATATAATATAATAGATTAATCAATATTACTGTTTAAATCAATAACAAGCTTCCATTCCTGAAAGAGATGAAAAAGTACTATTACATTTTCTAGTTCTCTGCTGGGCAGGTGCAGGATTTTCGTGTACCGCATGTTTCATTGTGTTTTTCACAATAAAGAATAATATGTTGTAAGGCAGTGGTCTCCAACCTTTTTAAGCACGAGATTATTTTTTGAATTTAAGTGCAGCCTAGGATCTACCTCAAACCCAAATACCCTTGCTCTGCCTCCTTTGTGCCCCTTTTCCAAGGCTTCACTCCTGCTCACTCCATCCTCCTTCCCTTCCCCATCTTCCCTCACTTTCACCAGGTTGGGGCAGCGGGTTGGGGTACAGGTCTTGGGTTAACGGATCTGGAGTATGAGAGGGGTTCTGAGCTGAGCTTGGGGCAGGCAATTGGGATGCCAGAGAGAGTTCTAGGTGCAGGCTCTGGGAGTGTGTTTGGATGCAGGGGTGCCCAGGCCGAGGGCAGGTGCTTGGAGTGCAGGAGGGGGTTCCTGACTGCAGTAGGATTTCAGGATGTGGGCTCCAACTGGGCACTACTTACCTCAGGTGGCTCCTGGGTGGTGGTGCAGTGGGGCTAAGGCAGGCTCACCCCTGCCCTGGCCCTGCACCACTCCCAAAAGCAGCCAGCAATCTCTATCCCAAGCCCTCTTGTGCTCCCTCTTTGCTCTGTGGAGATAGTGCCCCCCTTCCCACCCTGTAGCCTTTCTCCCTCCCCTGCACTGCACAGCAAACAGGAGGCTCCCGAGGGTGGGTGGAGGCGGCTCCAAGGCAAAGGGCAGGAGATGCACAGCAGTAGGGGGAGGGGCAGCTGAAGTCCCTGCCCTTGTTAACCTATTGGCCAAACCAGTCAGGATCACCTGTCAGAGGCTCCAAGATCTACCAGTAGATCCTGATCGACTGGTAGGTGATCACTGTTGTAAGGAATAAAGTTTCCATCATTTTTCAGTGAGCTGTTCCACTGACCAGAGGATCCTTACATTTTTCCTTGACTTTATTTTTCTTAACTTGATTTTTCCTAGTACAGTAAACTTCCGATAATCCGTCACCTTTAGGACCCAGGGGGTGCCTGATTATCAGATATGCCGGACTATAGGAAGGGGGGACTATGATGGGTCTGGGATGGAATGGGGGGGATGCGCCCCTCGGCGCTGCAGGACCAACCCGGCAGCACCCCGGCTGCTCTGCCTCAGACTTCCCCAAATCAGCCGCTGCTGAAACTGGCCAGCGGCTGACTCCGGGGACCCCGGGGCAAAGCGTGCTGGGGCGGCCGCTAGGGGACCAACCTGGCAGCACCCCAGCTGCTCTGCCCCAGGCGTCCCCAAGTCAGCATGCTCTGCCCTGGGCTTCCTGGAGTCAGCCGCTGGTCAGTTTCAGCAGTGGCTGACTTGGGGAAGTCTGGGGCAGAGCAGCTGGGGTGCTGCCGGGTTGGTCCCGCAGCGCAGAGGGACAACGCTACAGGACCAACCTGGCAGCACCCCAGCTGCTCTGCCCCAGGCGTCCCCAAGTCAGCATGCTCTGCCCTGGGCTTCCTGGAGTCAGCCGCTGGTCAGTTTCAGCAGCTGCTGAATCGGGGAAGCCGGGGGCAGAGCAGCTCCAATTGTCCAGCTGCCCAGAGCACTTCCGGGTTCCAGATGGTGCGGAACCATCAGGAATGCCGGACCATTGGATGCTGGACCACTGGAGTTTTACTGTACAGGCAGTCCCCGGGTTACGTACAAGATAGGGACTATAGGTTTGATCTTAAGTTGAATCTGTATGTAAGTCGGAACTAGCGTCCAGATTCAGCCGCTGCTGAAACTGACCGCCAGTTCTGACTTACATACAGAATCAACTTAAGAACCCCAAGCGTCCCCAAGTCAGCTGCTGCTGAAACTGATCAGCAGCTGATTCCAGGAAGCCTGGGGCAGAGCAACTCTGCCTCAGGCTTCCTGTAGTCAGCGCTGGTCAGTTTCAGCAGAAGCTGACTTGGGGACGCCTGGGGCAGAGCAGCTGGGGTGCTGCTGGGTTGCTCCAGTAGCGCCGCTCCTCGGCACTACTGGAGCAACCCAGCAGCACCCCATCTGCTCTGCCCCAGGTGTCCTGATTCAGCCGCTGCTGAAACTGACCAGCAGCGGCTGAATCAGGACCAGAGCAGCTGGGGTGCTGCTGGGTTGCACCAGTAGCGCCCAGAGCGGCGCTGCGGTACCAACCGGCAGCACCCCAGCTGCTCTGCCACAGGCGTCCGGAGAAAAGCCTAGTCTGCTGGGGGGGGGGGAGTACTAGCTGCGCCCCCCCCCCACCCCAGCAGACCAGGAAGACTCGGGCGGCGGACCGAGATGCACCGCGGTCCCACTGCCTGGGTCCTCTGCGGCTTTGCTCCCCGTCTCCCTGGTCTGCTGGAGACCAGCAGACCAGGGAGACGGGGAGCGCCTCTGAGGACACCGGCAGCGGAGCAGTCCAGGCGCGCCTGGGGTGCCTTGCTGCCCGAGCCCGCCCCCCCCCCCCCCCCCCCCGCAGCTTTGCAAAGCGCGGGGAAGCTGGCGGAGCAGTCCAGGCACGCCTGGGGTGCCTCGCTGCCTGAGCCCCCCTGCGGCTTTCCAAAGTGCGGGGAAGCCGGCGGTGGGGCAGTCCAGGCGCGCCTGGGGTGCCTCGCTGCCCGAGCCCCCCCGCGGCTTTGCAAAGCCGCGGGGGGGGGGCTCGGGCAGCGAGGCACCCCAGGCGCGCCTGGACTGTCCCGCCGCCGGCTTCCCCGCGGTTTTGCAAAGCCGCGGGGGGGGGGGGGCTCGGGCAGCGAGGCACCCCAGGCGCGCCTGGACTGCCCCGCCGCCGGCTTCCCCGCGCTTTGCAAAGCCGCGCGGGGGGGGTGGGGGGCAGCGGGGCTGCCCTGCTGCCCGAGCCCCTCCGCGGCTTTGCTCTGCGTCTTCCTGGTCTGCAGACCAGGGAGACGCAGAGCAAAGCCCCAGAGTACACGGGCGGCAGGACCGTGAGGTCCCGCAGTCCGTGTACTCTGGGGCAGCCCCGTTCGTAACTGTGGATCCGACATAAGTCGGGGACTGCCTGTATACACTTTCTCTACCTTGCATTGATCAGTTGAGTGGCATATCAAATAAGGGCCTTTCTAGACTGGTACATTACTGCTAACCAGAATGCCATACATTTATTTCCATTAAATGAAGCTGGGGAGAAGTAAGTATTCACAGTAGCGCAGCTCCGTGTGGTTGACCCTTCCACCCTCCCTGTATAGCTGGGGAAATTAATTTACAGCATCTATGACAACTACCTCTAATATCCTGGGATTGACACAGCTACAGTTACACTGCAAAAACAATGGAAAATATTGAATTTAGCCATTTGAAATGGAAGTGCCACAATATAAAGGAAAAGGAACTTAACAGTGACATCTATTTCCTGAGAAATGCAAGAAACAAACCATCAGCCCCAGAAATGTCAACATCTGTAATCCTGACTACTACATACAACTCTAGACATGCTGAGCAGCTCTTGTGGATGGACTTCAGAAAAACAGAGGAACCATTTACTGTACTCCTCACACTCCAGAAGGGACCAACTCTTACAAGACCTCCTCAGGTATTTCCCCATAGTGGAGGGAAAAAATCTAGGAAAGGTGCCTGGGAATCATGCAAGAAATCCAAAACAACTATCAGAAAACCCTGATGACAGCCACCCAACACAAAAACAAAAAGTGGAACCAACTACTCCACAACCCACAATTTCCAAGAGCATGGCACCACTACCCAGCATTTGGGTACAAGATAGGGACTGTACCCAGCACCACTACCCAGCATTTGGACACTACACAATACCCAAACATCATCAGGTTATCAGGACAACCACTCACTGGAGCTTATCTGTACTCACTAAAGGAATGAACTCAGTACCACAGAACTTGATACTACACTAGCATATAGAAAACTAGAAGAATTCTATCACCTCCACTTCAAATATGACAACACTCACAATTGTACGTGACAACACTGCCACATATTTTCAGAAAGAATGGCTCTTGGGCAAGAGGGGGTAGCCTGCTCCTTCTTGCGCAAAAGCCCCTTGTGCAAATATGGTGGCTCATTAAGTATGCAAATGTGCATATGTTCTTGCGCAAGACTGGGAAATGTAGATACAGGCAGTCCCCGAGTTACGCGGATCCGACTTATGTTACGAACGGGGCTTTTCTCGCCCGGGAGGACAGGAGCGGCGGGACGCCCAGATGCGCCGCGGTCCGCCGAGAAAAGCTGCTCCCCGTCTCCCTGGTCTGCAGGGAGACGGGGAGCAAAGCCTTGGAGCACGCCCGCAGCGGGACAGCCCGGGCACGCTTGAGCTGTCCCCCTGCGGGCATGCCCCGCGGCTTTGCTCCTCATCTCCCTGGTCTGCTGGTCAGGAGACGGGGAGCAAAGCTGCGGAGCACGCCCACAAGGGGACAGCTCAAGCGCGCCCGGGCTGTCCCACTGCGGGCATGCTCCGCAGCTTTGCTCCCCGTCTCCCTGGTCTGCAGGGAGACGGGGAGCAAAGCTGCGGAGCACGCCCGCAGCAGGACAGCCCAGCTGCGGCGCATCTGGACTGTCCCGCTGCCCCCGTGCTCTGCGGCTTTGCTCCGCGTCTCCCAGGTCAGCAGACCAGGGAGATGGAGCAAAGCCGTGGAGGACTTGGGCGGTCCCGCCACCCCCGTCTCCCTAGTCTGCTGGGGGGGGGTGCAGCTAGTGCCCCCCCCCAGCAGACCAGGCTTTTCTTGCCTACCCCTGGGGTAGAGCAGCTGGGGGCTGCCAGGTTGGTCCCACAGCGCCGCTCCGGACCAACCCGGCAGCACCCCAGCTGCTTTGCCCCAGGCGTCCTGATTCAGCCGCTGCTGGTCAGTTTCAGCAGCGGCTGAATCAGGACGCCTGGGGCAGAGCAGCTGGGGTGCTGCTGGGTTGCTCCAGTAGCGCCGAGGAGCCGCGCTACTGGAGCAACCCAGCAGCAACCCAGCTGCTCTGCCCCAGACGTCCCCAAGTCAGCCGCTGCTGAAACTGACCAGCGGCTGACTACAGGAAGCCTAAGGCAGAGTTGCTTTGCCCCAGGCTTCCTGGAATCAGCCGCTGATCGGTTTCAGCAGCAGCTGACTTGGGGACGCCTGGGTTTCTTAAGTTGAATCTGTATGTAAGTACGAACTGGCATCCAGATTCAGCCGCGGTTGAAACTGATCAGTTTCAGCAGCGGCTGACGCCAGTTCCGACTTACATACAGATTCAACTTAAGAACAAACCTACAGTCCCTATCTTGTACTAACCCCGGGACTGCCTGTATAGCTAAATGCTTTTCACATAGTGATCATTCTGTATCTGACCTATCAGTCCTCAAAGAAAACCTGAACAACACTTTCAAAAGACAATCTGGGGAGTTTAAATACATAATTCTACTAGACCCTAAAATGGATTTAACAGAGACGCTGGATTTATGGCTTGTTGCAACAGTCTGTAACCCACTAATCCTCTCTCTTGTTCTAGAACTGCAGAGGTCTAATGGGCTATTCTGTGTTGAATGCTCCCTTGGGATGTGCGCTAACTTGTTATGCTAAACGGTCTGTGACCTGGCATGTAGCTGTGCAATGCAGAGCACCTTTCCCAGACCTGAAGAAGAGCTCTGTGTAGCTCAAAAGTTTGTCACTCTAGCAGAAGTTGGTCCAATAAAAGATATTATCTCAGCTACTTTATTTATCTAATCATCATATTCACAGTTTCAGGGCAGCAGAGCCTGTTGTGGGGATTTCCATTATCAGCAGTAAACTGGCTGATATGCAGTTACATACTTATGCACCACTCTGTTGTTGTAAAGCTCTGGCTTCAGCCATGTAGCTCCTAGAATTCTGTCTCTGCACATCGATTTCATCCTGAAAAATGGTGAGAATTATCAATTCCTCATGGTTTCATTTAGAATTGAGATTGTTCAGGATTAGGCACCAAGTCACCTCAATTGAAAATATTAGATCATTTCATAGGACTTCGTGAATTCCTCCGTTTAGTAGAGAATTTCATTATTTTTGTTTTGATTTAATATGACAATCCAAAATGTTTCACATGAGGGATATAAGAAATAGTTTTCTACATTTTGGATTTCAAATTGTATTATTGTATTAAGAAACTGTATATTTGTTTATATGGTAAATACTTCCCATCAAATTATCGAAAATATATTTAATTTTTTTCATCCATATTTGCATTTCAGTTTAATTGGTTGTGTTACTACAACACCAGTGGTGACTATTATATGAAGTTTTGGTCACTGTATAGTAAGTATATTCTTTTTAGTAAATTAAAGGAATTCCAAACACAGTTTTTAAAAAACCCTAGAAAGTAAATGGTGTAGTTTGTTGCTTTGGTGAATTGTCTCAAAGGTCATAAAAGAAGGGAGGGTATCCTGTCTTCTGATGGAGTGGCTGAGTTTTCATTTCCAGATTGTTTACTTTGGCATGCAGCCAGATCTGCATAATTTTTCTATTATGCTTGTTTGATGGATTTAAAGGGAGGTGGTAAGGATGACTTCAAAGAGTGGTCTGTGATTTTCTTCTTGTTTGTATTAAAGGGCCTTTTAAGAGAGTTGAAGATTATAAACTAGTCTAACTAAAATTTAAGTGCAAAACAACTTGAAGGTCAGTTGCATTTTCAAAACGCTTAGATGGAAGCCAGGCGTGCAGGCCCATTTGATCGTAGCTTTGGCCTGCACTTTTCCCTAAACAGTGTATATACCTTTGTACTTTTACAGCAGTTTGTTACTATTGATTAACAGCAGTTACAGTGAGGCAAACTGACAAAAGCCAGGAAATGTAAAATGCTCCTATACAATTAAAAATAACCACACTGGGGTGGAGGTTCTCCTCTCACAGAAGAGCTTACTAGAGAAGAAAATCACATCTGGAGACTGCAAGAAAAGCCTTGTTGAAGTTTCCTCCTCATCATCTCCAAGGACAAGGGGGGAGGTTGGTATGGGAGAGGGAGGCATCCACATGGGCAGTGGATGAAGATAGGGCGGGGGGAGGCAAGTCCCCAACCCTGTCACAAGCCCCATCCCTTTTGCCCAGACCCTGCCCCCAGCATCACCAGGAGGTGGGGCAGTGTGCGGCCCATACACAGGGAGGGGGGGCAGTGCACGGCTCTTGTCTCTCCACTCCCAGTAGGTGTTCTGGGGGCAGAGTATGGGTGGGGCCAGGCTGACGGTTTGGGAAAGCAATGGCTTCCCCCGCCTGGCATACCCATTGCCCATCGGCATGCAATAGCTCAAGAATCTGTGTGGTAAGCAAAGAAAGCAGCACCCAGCTAAAGCTGCTATGCTGGCTTTATGCATCTCCTCCCCAATAGCAGCAAGCTCTTTTTTATCATTGCTCCCATCAGCAGAACCCCTTGTGACTGAACACAAGCCCTCTCTCTACTGGAGTTAGCAGTCACAAAGGGAAATTAGTGCTGCTCGAATCAGATATTTCCCAGTGGGGATCCCTGAGAGGCCATGTACAGAGAATAGCTGTTTCTAGTTCTTGCCCAGTGCCCCCACATCGCTCCTCTTGTCTTTAATCTGTGTCCTCCTGTTTTGGAGGAGCTCCAAGGCAAATGGTCACAAAAGGAGCATGCAGTGAAAGCACAGATCTTCCTTTCTTTGCCTTCCTCTCGCCACTCCCTCCTCCCCCACCAAATGATGCTTTCCTCTGCTTTCATGGAACGGGAGAGGAGCAGCAGGCTCAGTAATTGCTAAGCAGTAAGAGGAAAGGATTTCACTTAAACTTCTTTTTTTAAAATTTACCATCAAACACGTGGTAGACCCTATGCAGTCAAGTAGGAGGACACAGTCTTTATCTTGAGCTTTTGCAATGTATTTAGAACATTACTGGAATAAACATAGCTTTGCTTTTGAAAGATCTTTCTGCTTTTAAGAAAGAGAACCTGGGTTGTAGCTGTAAAGTATGTTATCCAAGACTTGTACTCACATAGCTGTGTTTGATGGGTACTGTCAGCTGCATTTTCACAGGCACTGTTTTACTGAATCTGTTTTGCTTTGTGCATATCTTTATGTAATGAACACTGTTATTGGGTTCTCTGGAGAGAGGTAATTTTTTCCCCAAAATAAATATCTTGTGGCTTTTATATCTGAATACAAATATTTTTGTGTTCCCTAGAAATCATTGAAGATCATTCCTGTTAGGTAAATATGTAGCTTTTGGATTACACAAATTTGCTTCACTGTTCATCTTAGAAACTCTGCCTCTGGAGCTATTAATGATGTAAACACACATATATAAATAATTATTAAAACTGTGTCTATGTGGGCCCCAATCCTGAGAGGCACTTAAACATATACATTTGACGTCCCATGGACTTCAGTTAGACTGCTTGTCTCAGCAAAATTATGCAGAGTTGGAACCTTTCTTTGTAAACTACAGTGGCTCCATTGACAAGGAATACTACATAGACAAGGGGTCAGCAACCTTTCAGAAGTGGCATGCCAAGATTTAACTTACTCACTTCTATTTACGGATCTGTGTGTTGAGGGGGCAGGGGCAGGCTGGCTATTGTGACCATGTTTTCTGCTGCTAAGGAGAATGGTTTAATTGTTAAACAGATTACGCATTTTAACTTGTGTTAGTTTATCAAATTTCATTTTAAATAAAGTAAAATGTTAATCTATGTCCAACAAAAGGTTTCAAGGTTTTCTTTATTTATGGCAGGAGTGAGGAACCTTTTTTCGGTTGGGAGCCACTGACCCACAGAAAAAATCAGTTGGGTACCACATAAGCAAGAAGCAAAAAAACTCCTCAAACCCCCTCCCTCACTGATGTGGTCCCTGACTGAGACGCCTCACTCCTCTGGCGCTCCAGCCCCACAGGGTGAGAGGAAGGGACAGGGAGGACTGAGGTTAAGGGCTTCCCATAGGCCAGATTTACTTTTCTGGGGTTCCAGAGTTAGTGGATTTGGTAGACCCCATTAGTCTCTGGGCTGGGGACAAAAATAAGGGGTTCAGTGTGCAAGACGGGTGCAAGTATATGGGATAGCGATGGGGTGCAGGGTCTGGGCTAAGGGTGGGGTGCAGAAGGAGAGGTTGCAATATCTGGGTAGGGGATAGGGTGTAGAAGGGAGAGCAGTTCTGAGGTCTGGTGGGAGGTAGGGTGCAGAAACAGGCTGAGAGTAGGGTGTTTGGCCAGGGAGAGGGAACAGGAGTAAGGAAGGGTACAGTATGTGGCCAGGAGTTAGGGTGCAGGAGCAACAGTGGATGCAAGAGCAAGGTGGGAGTAAGTGTTTGGCCAGGGGAGACTGTGGGAGGGGATTTCCCCAGTGGGGTGAGAAGAGAGAGGGTACTCATGTCCCCTCCCCCACCCCCACCAGACCTGGCTCCCTGTTGCTTCCCCAGCAGGGAGGGATGGAGAGCGGGAGCGCACCTGCTGAGCCCAAGTGCACTCTGTAATGCCTCTGCCAGGGCTGAAGCAGAAGCTCTTAGGCACAGAGGAGGAGGTGGTGACGCAGCCAGACCGGGGGTCCCATGCACCAGAGGCAGTCCCACGGGAGGAGACTGCGTGGCATGTGATTGAGTGGGGGCAGTGGGTGGTGGAATGGCCAGAAAACGCGCACCACCGGAAGCAGGCCTGGCTACCCACCAAAAAAGCTCCAATGGAGCCGTGTACGTACTCTGTGGGGAGGGGGGGAAAGGGGTTACTGTGCTACATAAGGAGCAATGGCAGTTAAAATTGGGACAGTCCAGTATGGTCAGTGTACGGATCTGGAAGGGAGGCTCTCATGCCAGTGAAAATCGACTCACATGCCTCTTATGGTATGCATGCCATAGGTTGCTGACCCCTGATATAGACGAAAGGTGGGTTTTTGTTATATTAAGCCATGTTGTTGAGCTGTCCATGGTAATTTACTTCAGCATGCAAGTGTGTTGTGTTTTGCTGTTTCTTCGTTGAAGAAGTGACAGCTACCAATAAATCCCTTCCAGTGGGCAATTTAAATGAACTAGCCTCTTTCCAGTGCCAAAAAATGTAGCAGAATCCTATTCTAATTCTCAAGATACTGTGTGTTGACCGCTTCTTTCCTGCCATAAGACCTCTCATTTCCATTCTCCACTGCTGTGTCCTCTTGGATCTGTCCAAGCCTCTAGTGGTAACAGCAGTTATATTAAAGTAGATACTCCAACAGCAATATCAAGACCCCTTCCTTTCTAACAATTAGTGGCTATAGGTATGTGGTAGAAACAGAGCAATTATTCGAGATCAAAGATCCTTTTTTTTGGTGCAAATTTTAATAACAAAGGGTAAGGAAACAAGTATAAATTGCTGAACAGATAAAAAACCAGTTCAATTGTTTTCCAAATGGTTGCATTCTGGTGTCTTCTCCTAATTTATGTATCAGCCAGTTAGGGAAGGATAAGTGCTCCTTTGTAGGCAGGGGAGCCAGCCAGAGTGCACAGCGCAAGGCTCTGGAGCATGCTGCATGGTGCTTCAGGGCAGTTCTAAAGGTCCCAGGGATCTAGCCACTGCCAGTAGCAGCAGTAGTGGCCAAAAGCCTGGGGCCCTTTAGAATCACCAGGCCCCCCACCTCTTTGCCCCACTAGCAGTGGGTCTGTTTGTAGGATACCAAAGTAAAAGGGTGATGGGGTGTGTGTGTGTGAGAGGGGGAGAGAGAGAGAGAGAAAGACATCACATGGCTTCTCTTCAGCAGTTTTTCTTAGCACTAAAGACAAATATTCCCATGACCCTTTTAAATAATGGCAGTCTGGCACAATCCATACCTGCTATCACACAGAGAAAAGTTTGACGCCAAAGACGACCAACTCAGAGAACAATAAGATTCTCAGATTTTTCTTCCTACTGTGTTTGTTGATTTGCAACTAGCCATATCTAATGCTTTCGGATCAATCTGAAGATGTGGGGCTCTAATGAACCATGCTGAAGATGTTAAAGAGACCATTGTGATGCTTGTTGTATAAAGGAATGTATAAACAGGCCTTTCTCTTTACTTTAAGGAAACTTGCCAAGTGTTAGGGGATATACAATACTTCCTTTGACATTGCTGTAAATAAGAGGATCCCTCATTCTGAATCTCTCACACGACTGCCTGAATATTTCAAGGCAACTTTCAGCTTTTTTTTATAACATATAAGCCCTCATTTTGGATCCAGACCTACATGTCCCACATAATGTACTGCTGTTTCGCTTTCTCTTACTATAAATTATAGTATTGCACACTTTGTGCATTGGGAAAACTCATTATTAGTTATAGAGTTTAATTCCTCACCATTTTATTTTTTCATCTCCACTTTTGCTAAAGGAAGATGTTCACATTAGGGAGGTTGCACAGTTAGAAGATTAGTACTTCATAGCAAGTGGCTTTTGATCTACAGTATTTGACACCCTCACCATTTCCTTTGTGCTTGCATTGATTTGTTGTGACTTATCTATACAAAAGAAGTGGAAAAAATGTTGGTGATACACAGAGTTGTCTCTTGGTCTTACGTTTCCATCTAGTGGAAAAGTGGGAAACCACAAAAGTAAACATTCTTGTTTGTACCAGAGCTAGCTCTTGCATGTGTTTTTCTTTGACATTAAAATAAAGCCAGTTCTTCATAGAGAAAAGACAGCTTGCTTTTCTTAAATGATCGATTTTATTAGATGTTGAGTTGTGTTATGTGAACTTATCATTTGTGAAAGGTATCTCATGGCTGGAAATGAAAACTGAACTCCTATAGACACAGGAAATGCCAGGATTCTCCAGACAGTCCAGCCCATGAACTTTAACCATGCAGGAATCACCATTAGGAGTGAGAAGTCCCCATACACAGCCAATCCTTGGTATGTCTGCTAAGGCTTTCCACTAGGCACTAGACTGTAACTCACCAAACTCATTTCACAAAGGGAAACAAATAATCATCAGGTGGTAACAACTGTGTATTGTTACTAATATGCTGTCTTAATACAGGTAATACACAGGTTTGTGGCACTATATCTCATTACCAAACCTCCTTCCCCAACTATCTATCTAGATTAGAACAAGAAGGAAATACAAAGTACTTGGTATGTTTTTAATTACTAGGCCTGGCTATTTTGGTGGACATTTCCCCCTAGCTAAAGTTTACAGCAAAGAAAGTCAATTAAAAATTACATTGGAAACAATGGTTCCATTAAGCTCTAATAAATATTGGCTATTTAATCTTCCAACTAGTTGAGGAAAGTTTTCCCAAGCTAGGTGTGAGTACGTATTTGTGTACCCTTAAATTATGCTCATTCATTTGTATGAAACTAGTTTACACATGTAATTGTGGCCAATTAGGAGCTTAGCTTGCCAGATGTGGTCTAAAATACAAAATTAATGCAAATATCTAGAGACAATTTCATTAATTGAATAGTCATGTTCAAATTAGGGGTGTTAAAGATCAGTTAATTGAATAGTCGAGTAACCTTATCGGTTAGTCAACTGTTCTCTAGTCCCCAGGGGCAGGGATAGCAGCCACTTTATCAGAGGCAGCAGTGCAGGGTGTCTGGCGGGAGCTCATCCACTAGGGGAGCCAGTTTAAAAGCCAGCTCCCCTTGTGGACCAGCTGCCTGTTGTCCAGTGCTACTGCCTCTGATAAAGAGGCAGCAGCACAGGGTAGCAGCAGCCCCTGTCTAAGGTGGGTCTGTTCTTCCGGACCTGTTGCGAGCCAGAACTGAGCCAGGCTACCTGCCTGCCTGGCTCCTAATACACTTTAAATGCAGAGCCGCAGCAGGAGTAATCGTGGACCCCAGGGCCAGATTAAGACCTTTAGAGGCCCTAAGCACTGAAAAGATTATGGTGCCCCCACATATGTAATTCAAAATAAAAACAATACTATACCGTAAAATCTCTTTGTGCCCCTGCTTTGCTGGTGCCCTAAGCACGTGTTTAGTCTGCCTATTGGGTAATCCAGCCCTGATGGACCCAGTGCAAGCCAGAACTGAGCTGGGCTGCTGGCCAGCCTGCTAATAAATTTACTGGAAAGGATGAGGGGAGTGAAGTGCGTGTAGTCTATAGCATTAACCTATAAGCTTTTGCTTATCCGTTAATTGACTGCACAATTACATCCCTAGTTCATATGTGCATATGCAAATATGTATGTATAGTTTTGAAAGTTTGGTTCACTGTGCTTTGTCCTTTTCTAAAACTTTAATATTACAAATTACTACATAAAGAAGGCTGGAGAAATTTTTTTAATCAATAATGTAGTAGGACAGTGCCATACTTCTAAAGAAGAATGTGAATTTTTTATCAGATCCCAATATTTTTTCTTTTACAGAACATAGGAAACTTGGAAATCTGACTGTGACCGTGAAAAAGACCGTCCCTTCTCCAGAAGCCATTCAGATCCTGTACCAGCGCATGAGATACGAATACGAGTTTTATTACTATGTCAAAGAGCAATTCCACCTGCTAAAGCGCAAGTTTGGACTTAAGTCTCATAGCAGTGAGCCGCATCCCAGGCCAGAATTCTTTATTCCTTCTCCCCTGGAAACTGAAGAACCCATAGATGATGAGGAGCAAGATGATGAAAAGTGGTTAGAAGATATCTATAAAAGGTGATGCAAGCACCAAGTCCTCCTCTGGTGACCTATCAGCTTTCTCAATATTTTTTTTTATTGTTAAAAAAAATATTCCTTAAGAGACTGAGTTAATGCGCAGCAGCATTTAAAACAAAAAAGAAGTTCCCATGTGTTGGGGCGATTGAGAGACACCCGGTTTTGCGGGTTATAGTTGTTTAAATTTATTGTATTTTTCTTGGCTCCATGCGATCCTTTACGGAACATATTTTAATATTGAACCATCTATCACCTCATCACAAAATAACTTTTGCACAGTAAAATGCTGCTGTACACATGAACCCATTTGCAGAACAAGATATATTATGTTAAACATAATTTACAAAGTAACTTTCATAAAATCCTTCTGTCACCAGTCAGTTTTAATACTATGCCCATTGTTGTGGCATTGAACATCAACACCATTTATAAAGTAGGAGGATACCACAGGAGCATAGTAACAACCTCTGATTAGAAAGCAACAATAAATGATTAGTTGATCAGAGCCGTTGTTACAACTAGGAAAGTTCAAACTGTAGTGGACTCAAAACAGAGTAGATAGTCTCCCTTGGGGAGCTTCCAGTGAGAGGAGTTCAATCTACACTTCAAGCAAATTAGATCGGGAGAAAAACAGGTTAAAGAACCCAGTTAGCCAGAAGGGTTCACAGACTCAAAGTGGAAAAAATTTTCAGTTAATTTGAATGACTGAGATAACTGAGTAGATGGGAAGCCAAAGGAGCAATATTGTGTGGCCTTGGGATTTTGCTAGTACAGTTGAAAATGTTCTTAGGAGGAAGATGTGTGATGCATAGTTTTATTTTAAAGAAAAAAATATAAACTATTGTCATTCCTAGCATGGGCACAGACCCAAAATTACACAAGAAGTTTTTTTCATACAGGAAACTTAAAACCATTTGGGGATCTTTCCTTTAGCGTGAACATTTATTTAATCTCAGTTCTGTGAGTCTTCATATCTCATGCAAATAATTGTCAGAATTAAGGTGAAATACAGGTGAGGATTTGTGTAGAAATGAAGTAAAATGATTTTTAAATGAGGGATTTTTTTTTAATGAGACATTGACAGATATGACTGATGTTTTACACACTGTGTAATGATAAAACAACAGAAAAATATCAATATAGCATTGAAAAACAAAACATGTTCAATTTTAAATTTAAGTATCGTTGTCAGGAAACACTAAAAAGTGGAGTGAATGGGATTAGGTGATGAATTGGGGACCGTTCCACTTAAGGTATCAAAAGGATTTCTGATTACAATTTTGTGACATTTAAAGCTAGAATGTAACTTGGACAACATGTCTGTAGAAGCCAGTAAGTATCTACTTTACATTCCCAAACAGACTTCTCCAATCTTGGGTCTATGCACATAGGAGTAAGCAGAGCTATTTACACATGCAGTCTTGCAGATCAGCATAATTAAGTCAGTGTGTCTCGGGCAGAAGTAAACTACTTGCCCACTGACCAAGGAAGAAGTGCCCTCTATCACATTGCCTTCCTACATCACTTCTGGGATGGTACAACATGCACACCGTGCCTTGCATGAGGCTGGGCTTATATCCACAATCTAAGCCTTGCTAGATTTCTTGTAGGATAGCGGTTTTCAATCTTTTTATTTGCAGCCCCCTAAAAATACTCAAGTGGAGGAGTGGACTCCTTTGGAAATCTTAGACATAGTCTGCAAACTTCCAGACTTCCATGGACCACAGGTTCAGAATCACTATTTTAGGCTGAGCTCTTTAGTGTTTGCTTCAAGGGAGTTTCACTGTCTGTGTATAGTCTGCAAAATGGACCTTCATTTTGAAGTAAAAAGTTAAAGTTATTTTGTGATTGAGGTACGTGGACAGGCCTAAGCTATCAGTGCTTTCCAGAGGCTCCCCCTTTCATGAGCCTTCAGAGAGCTAAAATGTATGGTGGACCATCTTGATAATCTAACTGGTCTTTGTTATATTTGTCTGCAGAGAACTGAAGTAAAGAAGCAAAACCATGTTAAGACATGATAATTTGCAGAAAATATTACAGGGAGAAATTCTGTTCTTTCTCCTTACATCCCAGTTGTGTGATACCAATGCACTACCATGAAGAAAGGCACAATAGGAAACTGGAAGTGATGTAGATAACAGTTAGCATAGTCACTAAAATATGAATCTGCTGCATTGTATATTTTAAGTGGTTTCTATGAAATTACATTGAAAGAGTAATGATTAGTTTACACACTGTGCAATTGTTACATTTTGGAAAGACAATATTCCCTTTTTAAAAACAAATTCTGCTGAGTCCTTTCACAAGTGTCAGTGCAAAATAAGTCACTTAAGTCATTCAGCCTTACCACAAATTCACTTCCATTTCCTGTAGACGTTTAAGTCTATTTTTATCTTTATTTAATGATATCTTCAGCCATCTTTACTTTATAACCTAATCACAAACACTGTTACATATTTGATTCTCTGGGTTTTAGCATTGTATTTTTTCCTAGCAATTGACCTTGCCTCTTCTCCCTGAATGATAACTTCATAAATGTGTTTGGCACATAAATGTCTACAATTCCTGGCCCAAAAGTCCCTTTGTTTGTCATGAAATATGTTTTATATTTTTCTTTAATGTTTAAAAAGTACATTTTAAACAGTTTAATCTTTTACTTATTTATTATAACTTTCCAGCACATTCCAAATTCTAAGTTGCTCAGGAAGAGGTTGATTTAAATTATTTTATTTTGGTTTGATGGATTTCTTTTTTCAAAAACAAAAATCACTGTTATAAACTTTTAGCCCACAACAACTATGCAGTAAGTACCATATATGTACTTGTAAATTTTGTGGGAAGGAAAAGGTACTTGCCATCAATTGAAAATATCTGTACATTAGCTTAGTTTTAAATTAAAGCAATCTGTGTTTGGCGTGAACAATTATTTAACTTGTTCACTACCCTTTCTAAAATTCTGACATTAAAAAAAAACATGTAGAAGGATAGGGAGGGAGTTGTTTATTGTGATGGGGGATTTTGTTTGTTTGTTTGTTCACGCCAGTGATGTTTGAAGATGCAGCAGTGTCTGCTGTTCTATTCAGCTTTATCGTATCTTGTTTGGTTCCTTCTCACTATTGCCTGTTTGGTTGCCTAGTCTGGATATAATGCCAATGGATGGCACTTCATCTGGAATCTCACCCTGTAGAACTACAGCATAATTTATGATCTAAAAGACCATACTGCAAGAGTGATATTCAGGGTGGCTATTCTACACCTTGATTTGCCTTGAGGTATAAAGCCAAAGGCTCAGTTACTTTAGCCACCTGAGAAGTGCAATAAACATCCAGAAATGCACTTCCTGGTGTGCTTTGTTGCTGTGAAATGGAACACATTTTTATGTACAAAGGGAAACAACCTAGACCCATACACTGCATTTTACTAGATGTTACAGACAAAAGGTCAGATTATATTTGATATCCAGAATGGAAAGCTCTAGTTGTGTCCACAATCTAAAGGCATTGCATAATGTAAACGAATCACCAGTGGCAGTGCTTTCATGCTAAACAGAAAACAAACCATTGTTATAGTTCCACATTCTGAAAAAAATAAATTTTGGTTATAAATGTCAAGCAATAGTGATGAATGGTGTGTGTGTGTTACTGTTTGTTTCTCTTCCATGTGCATGACTGCATCAGACCATCTAAAGTGCATGAGGAGGAGCAACTCAAGATAACTGAACATGTGTAAAATGAATGGTACATTTGGAGTATTTCAACTTGCTTTAAGTTCTTTGAACCTGGTTTTTGTGATGAATTATTTGGGGGTGGGGTGTTGTATCGTTCAGTGATCAGTGCCATAAAAATGTTAAATGGAATGAAAAAATTCAACCATTGTGAATAAATCTTCAGATTCTAGTTGCTAAAAGCAATTGAATTCTGATTCCTGTCAGTATTTATTACAGTAAAATTAGTTTTAATGGGAAGGCACACTATTTGTACTGATAGGAGAAGCTAGGTTGAATGGTGTTTTGTACACTCATACCCCCCAAAAATAAAGTTAAACTCCTACACAAAATAAAGCCCTGACATTCACAACTAAGGTTGAATGGTGCTTTGTGTTTTTCTCTTAACTTAAGAAAGAAAACCTGTAGTATTCCATATCAGTAGCCCCAGCCCTGCAGTATCATTACTGTAAGCTGGAATGTTTAGGATCTTTGCAGTACAATACCATAGCATTTTGTCTTTTTTTTAAAGGAATCAATGCACAGATGTCCACAGAAAATAATTCAGCATCCTGTTTGCACAAGCAAAGCAAATACTCAGCATTCTTATTTATAAATTGTCATCAATGTACTTGATCCCATGTTCAAAATGGAGAAAGTTTACAACCTTATCATAAGGAATTTTGGTCATAGAGCCCAATCTTGTAAACCACTACCAGCCTCAGCGCTTACTGCAATGAAATCAATGGAGCTCCTCTCTCTGGTAGACACAGCTCACTTTTCAGTGTTTGAAAGTTTAAGCCCTTGTTCAGACACAAACAAAACAGTTAAAATGTGCATATCACACTGGAAAAGAAGCTCAGTGGAAATTACCCTTAACCTGCAAAACTTGAATATTAGAGGAAGAATCTCATCTGAAAGATTTTTGTATGTGCCAAATCCTCTGCTGGCATGAATTGGCATAGTGCCATTGGTCTGGCTGTCTCACTTATAACTCATAAGCTCTCTGATGCATTTGCTTCAAATTGTCCAAAAATTGATGCACTGCTTAACTGTGTCATGGAGTGCACAGAGTGAATTTTTATAGTTTTCTGAAGGAAGTGTGTAAGTCTGATTCGTATTTAAGTGATTATTGGAGAATCTAGCTGTCTTAAAAGAGGAGCCAATGAGAGCAGGCTTTATGCAAACTTTCTTCACATAGTCCTTTCAAAAAACCTCTTCTGTAAAAATACATCTACACAGCAGGTCTAAAGTCAAATTAAACTACGCAACTTCAGCTACGTCTATTGCGTAGCTTAAGTCAAAATAACTTAATTCAGCTTTTGGCACTGTCTTCACAGCAGGAAGTTAAAGGAAGAACACTTTCCCTTCAACTTCCCTTACTCTTCGTGAAATGGGAGTTACCATAAGTCAGCTTGACATTATTTCAAAATAAAGGCTTGTAGTGTACTGTTATTTCTGAATAATATCAGTTATTCCAAAATAACACTGCTGTGTAGATATATCCTACAGGCTTGTGTATGCTACAGAGAAGATCACAGCTGCCACAATCGATCTTTCAGGGTTCGAATTAATAGGTCTAGTGAAGACATGCTAATTTGAGCTGAGTGTGCACCCATCGACCTCCTGCTGTGTGGATGACACCAAAGCACAATTTAAGATACTTAGACTCTAGCTACATAATTAACGTAGCTGGAGTTGCATATCTTAAGTCTACTTTCCCCTCTAGTGTAGACCAGGCCTAATAGTCTTTTCATTCCAGTTTGGTGTCTCTTGAACAGACATGCAAATGGCAATGTGTTGTACCCAGCTACATGGAAGCTTGTGCTGAGAAGAAATGCAATGATTAGGGTAAGAGCAGGGAGGATAGGTTGTCCAGTGATAAGAGCAGAGGTCTGAGAACTAAGACAATGTAAGGGTTCAAATTCCAGCAGAACCCTTTGACATTCTTGGTAAAATTGGGTAAAGTGGGACTGTGTATTAAAACCTAATGCTGCTTCCGGTATGAGCTTCACGGAGGTGTAGGGTTTTTTTGGTTTTTGTTTTAACATTTTCCTATGCACTTGAAAACTGCTGACTTGCCCAATAAACTTTACTAAGTGTTCTTCTCAAGGAGACAGCCTTCACCAGTGCACGATGGCCAGCAACTGCTTTGAGTCATGGACCTGCCTCAACAAAGTGTACCCATGTTGATCTGGTACTGCCAACTCATTACCTCCAAATTTAGTGCTAGAGACAGAGACTTGGAATTAAATACTAGTTAATGTTTGCACAACACTTCCAAATTGTAAAGTGCACTATACTGCAAATTCAAAGTATTATTGGGTAATAGCAAGCCTTCGTTCAAACCATGCCAAGATGATATGGGAAAGTTAGGCCATGTCTACATGGTGAAGTTAATTTAAATTAAGGTAAAGTGTAAATTTGAAGCAGAATATCTATTTCTAATGCCCTGTGTAAGTACTCTGATTCCAGAATAAGAGTGCCTTATTCCACATCAAGGTAATCAGCATTAATTAATCAGAAATAGATATTCCAGACCAGGTCCCCGTGTAAACAAGCATTTAGAGTCTCAATGATGAAAGGAACAGTGTAAGGGCCCAAACTGACCAGTTATTGTAATCTCCCCATTCTAGTTGTGATTCTCCACAGCAGAAAGGTATAGGCTCAGGAAGGTGATTGAAAGCCAACTCCAGTGTAAATTAGCGCAACAGGGTTGCTGCTATACCAAGTCTGCATAAGCAAAGTTCCTCATACACAGAGGAAATTCTCATTTGGAAATCTCTGGGCTACATTGTGTAAGCAGAAGGAAGGAGGGTGCATCAACCATGCCATGTGCTCTTATCAGGTGACAGAATCCAGCCCTAAATATCACAAGCGATTCCAAAAGAGGTTACTTTTAGTTACCCAAAAACAGGGGTAACTAATGTCAGGCTTCTAAATTCACAGTTGGGACTAAACTGTGGGGGAGATTTTTCCAAAGAACAAATAGCAGATAACCACAGGATTACCACTGAAATCAATGAGCAAGTTTTGTTTTTATTTTAACTTTCTCCACCCATTTTAGAGTCAGGCATGTTTAACTATAAACTATACCAGCTACATTTCCCAAGATCCATTGATGAATCTATCTAACTTAGGCATTTTTATGGCCCCACATTTTCATAGTATCTGAGTGCCTCACAGTCCTTTGTATTTGTTCCTCTGTAAGGCAGGGGTGTTTTATTAATCTCCATTTAACATATAAAGAACTGAGGCACAGAATGACTAAGTGACTTTCCCAAGGTCATACAGGGAATATGTGGCAGAACAAAGACCTGCTCCTGTGTCTTCCAAGTCTCAAATTTGTGTCTTAACCAAAGGATCAACCCCTCTCACTTTTGATGGCCACTAGCTTTTAAAAGGCAGATCACTGGTATTGAGTAATTTTTAATAAGTGGCTTTTTTTTTTCATTCAGCAATGTAGAATTCTAAATGTGGGGAATGAGACCCTAATGGGACAGATAGCTATTGTCCTTTATAATTAGCTGCTATTAGTTATTCTCTCTTTAGAGTTTAAATAATAAACATCCAGACAAACAGCTCTAGGCAATTGCAAATGACTTCAAACAGAACAAGAAGATAGTCTGTGCAGCCAAAGAGTTTGCAATGTAAATGTTGTATTAAAAACAAGTTACTGACACCTAAAAAGTGCATGTGCCTGAAGTTATCAATCCTGTGCTCAAACAGCTGTAACTCTCACCTTCACTTACCCTACCCCACCCTTGCTGTATGTTTGACCTCACATGCTATGTCGCACCTCTGGCATAGAGTGTATGCTCTTTGGAGCAGGAACTATCTCTTTACAGGGAAGCAGCTAACACATTTTATAAGTGAAAATGGGCACAGTCTAAAATTCTGCATCTTCCTCCCCTCCCCCCAGTACTTTTTGGAGGAAAATATAGAATCTGAACTTAGCTCTACATTTTGTTGTTGGTGCAAGGCTTGCCTGGGATAAACCTAATACCCCTTAATCTCAACTCTGTATGTGTTTAAAATCCGGTTTCTGATCCACATATTGTATTTGTGTCCATCTCTCTTGATACAATTCCTGCAAGGAGAGACCAATTTAACCCCTTTATTTTTAAGCAAAAAGTCTGAAGTGTGCACAAATGCCAAGTAACATTGGCAGCCTAGTACATGAGAAGAGGAAAGGAGTTTCACAGATATCTGTCCCAAAACCTGGGTGCACAAGCCTCTCAGTTCAAGAAGCAGGAATTAGGATTCTGGGAGTGGAGGGTGGGGATGGGAGCAGAGCCGATTTCTCTATAGCACTGGTTCCCAACCTGTGGTCCAATGGCACTGTAGGGAGTCCGTGGAAAGTTTAAAGTAGAAATTAAAATACATGTACAGAGTCTCTCACAGCCAGCAAGTCCTGCAACCCACAGCTTGGGAAGCAGTGCAAGCTGAAGGATGTGCTGGCTACCAGCATGGTGCCTCTCAGCTGAGAGGTTCAGTGATGACAGCCAGCAAGTCCTTCAGCCTGTGCTGCTTCCTGAGCGGGCTGAGGTATGCGGCTCGGGAAGCAGCACAGAATGAGGAACTTGAAGATTGTAGGGCACAGCTGTATTGTTGCGGAGGGGTCCAAAGATTGTAATAGATTGAAAAGGGATCTGTATGCTCGAAAGGATTGGGAGCCACTGCTCTATAGCAACCAGCCTGTGGACATTCCTCCCAAACATCTCATGGATATATTCATGGTGGTCCTGAGAGAATTTACTAAGAAAAACCCTAATGTCTTCTCTATGGTGGGGACAGGGTTGGACCAATGGGAGCATGGTTTCCAAGTACATTATGATGCTTTCAGGGAATAGGTATATGGAGAGCAAGGTCAAGTGCTGCCTGCGCAATTAATACCCCACAGAAGCGCTAAGATGTGTGAAATTTCCTTCCAGATCTTGACACATCTATGAGGTCATAAGGCCATGTTCACTCTAGGGACATGAAAACCCTGCTCCTCCCCATGGAAACTCGGAAACTCATGTGTGAAAACTCCCTGACTTTTCCAAATCATGCTGGAATTCCAGCAGCTTTTGCCAAGGAGAGCATGATTTGACCCCTCAATACTGGCCCGAAGCTGAGGTTTCTACAGTCTGACCCTTGTAGATCCATTGGTCAGTGCTTGGGGCTCTGCGTGATAAACCTCACTGGATAAACCTCTACTTTGTTTTTTAAATATCACCATGTCAAACAGCAATGTGCATGCCTCCTTATCACTTCACACTTGGAAGGAGGAGAAGGAATTATTGTGTAGTCGTCTCTTTTTTTCCAAAACAGTATCCTGTGAATCAACGGAAAATAGCTCTTTGCTTCTCTGAGGAAAATGAAGCTAATGTTTCCTTTTTAGCTAGGGGAGAAAAGTAGCTGTTCTGAAATTCTATTTTATTTTATTAGTGACTAATTAGCATTTATATACAGTTGTTCATCCTGAAGGAGCCAAAACCCATCTCAGATTTTATAGATCCAGCACAACTGCATCTAACTGCAGGGAGACTGTTTCAGAAGTGTTCAGCACTTGTAGCTCCCATCAACTTCCACAGGAGAGACAAATGCTGGATCATGTACAACAATAGGGATAGAGGCCAGGGAAAACTTTTTGGTCAAGAACAGCTCTAACCAAAATTCAGAGAATCATTAAGGTCTGCACAAAATAGACAGGCCTTAAACTTCCACCAGCATCTGCTAAAAGACTTTGAAAAGCATTTCAATCGAGTTCTACTTCTCTCCGAAATTCGATCTTTGCTTTCCCTTGTTCTTTTTGCCAAGGAAGTGTGGCTACAACCAGGATTCTTATCTTCTAAAACCTCATCAACTCTTGCTATTCCTTTCTCTTTGTGAAATGACTTTCCTAGTTGATGCCGTGGTCACCAGATGTGTCACTTATTGTGTGATGTCCCAAATAGAGATTGATGCAGAGACAGTGTTGTCTAGTGGACTGAAAGCAGCTGAAAGGCAGGATCACTGCTAAATTGCTTCATGGTATTGGGTAATCACTTAATATTTCTTTAGCTTAATTTTGCCATCTGTGAAAATTGGAGCATAATAGTTACCTACTATGCAGAAGTTTCTGAGGATTAATTAGCAGAGTTCTTTGATTATATAAATCACAATAGAAATGCTACAGCTTCTCAAACTGAGATGCCTAAAGTTAGTCACCTAAATCTTTATCTAGTTATCTAAGTGTCTGATTCAGAGCCCATTTGAGTCAAAGGGAGGATTTTCCACAGTCTTCCGTGGGCATTGGATCAAGTGAACAGATTTTTTTAGAAATGCTGCATATCTGTAGGTTGCATTGACTTTCACAGGAGATGTAAGTGGTTAGGACCTACAGAAAAACAGACTGGGTAAATTTTTCAAAATCACCTGTGCCGCAGGCTCATATGATTCCTATGTTTCCCTTTTCAAAAGTGACTTATGAACTTAGAAGACAATGAGACAACCTCCTACATGACTTGTGCACTTTTGAAAATGTTCCCCTTTGTATTTTGTTATTCAGGAAATGAAGTGTAGCAACAGATGAATTCTTAGAAGAAATTCCGTTGTTTTTTTCCCCAGAGTTCCCAGCTGACCCCAGGCTCCATGAGGCGCTGCCACTTTGAAACACTTTGGGGCTGTTGCTATGCTTCAAAGATGGAGGTGCCCTTCTCAACTAATCAAATAGTCGATGCACATTGCATCGACTGTTTGATTAGCCAATTAATCTAAATTTAACATCCCTAAACCTAAGCATCTTAAAATGCTTAACAATCCTAGTATTGGAACTGACTGTGCGGAGCCACTAGATTAGGATTATTTTGTGTTGCCTGATTGCTGCAGCACTCTAGGTTTTCCCTTGCTCCCCCCAGTATAGTGCACATCAATCCATAATGTTTAGGTGATTTTTTAACAGGCCTCTATTGTATTTACATTCTGTCCTTCCAAAAAGTACTGCTCACTGGATTTATTTCAGTCCTGTTGAGAGGTGTGTCCCTCTTTTCATACTGACTTCTGGTGGTAGCTCTCAAGTGTTGGCTGGTGATCTGTATGAAAAAGTCATGAAGGCTGAATTGGAAGTGATTGGGAATTGGTGACTGTGGACGGAAAAGGTAACTGCTGTAGGAATAGCTGGGGCTGCAGGCTTAGAGACTAATCTAGCACACGTACACAGTGTTACACGCAAGTTAAAACAAGTACATGTGTGAAGCTTTGACATTCTGGCCATAACTCCCCAGGGAATTTAGAAGGGTTTTTAAAAGGTGGAAATGGAAGGGGGAGTGTTGAAATCTCCTGACAATAGAGACTGAAGGAGGCTGGCCCATAGTATTAGGTTATCCCAGGTGTGGGCTCTGGCCTAGAAGGAAATACGCAGATTGAAATGGATGAAATAGTTATATGTGGTATGATGATGTGGGAAGTAAGGTCAGAGCATAAGGAGCAGGAGTGGGTACAGCAGCTATTCACATTTTCAACATTAATTAACCAAACATATTCGACTCTCCGGGCCCCAGTATTGCCCAATTGGGGCCCTAATGTGGTAGGCACAGCTAATGAAAAGATGATCTCTGCACCAAAGAGTTTACCATCTGGGTGCGTGAGGAGAGACAAGAAGGTGGATACAACAGACAGCGAGGGCTCAGGCAACTGAGACACAATTATTGTATGAGAAGTGAGCATGGCACATGACTTCCCTAGGAATAATTACAACAGTGTAATCTCAGAAACAGCTAGCTCTGAGATGCTGGAAATATTCTGATTGTGTGAGCCTAATGGAGCTGGGAGCACATCTTCCTCTGTGTTTCCTACAACATGCAATATTGCTAGTGTATTATAATAATAATAATAATAAGTGTAATAATAATTACAAAAGAGAAGCAGAGTTGTCTAGGATTCTACCCCCACTTCTCTTCCAGTGACCTGCCAATGTCAGCTTTGTTTAAATTTTTTTCCTCCTCATCATCTCTATCCTTCCCCCATCTCTAAATGGTGCCAAAGTCAGCCATTGTGCTGATTCATTTTTCCCAGCAGAAGGGTTTCTCTTCTCTTTATCTCTGCCTTTGTTTGCATACCTCTGGGATTTGAGCATTCAAGTGAAGAACTCCTACTCCACAAAAAGGCATTCCAAGTTTTCAAAGAACACATCTGTTTGTTACCTTTTGATGTTCCAATATTCTGTTTCTGATCAATCTTTTCCACAGTGTGAGGCAGAGATTCTTGTACTTATTCAGGGAGCACAAAAATCATCTTCAATGGAAGGGTTAAAAGGCAAGTGTCTTTCTGTGCTCCTCAGCTCTCTTCCATTTCCTGTATAGATTCATTTTCCAAAATAAATAACTGGCTGGAGGAGAATTTACAGGACTTGCAGCAAACAAACAAGCACTTAAATCTGGGATGTGAGACAGATTCTCAAATCAGTCCTCTCAGAGCCTTCACTTTCAAAATCAGGAGCAGCTGTACATTTCAATTAACAAAATACTGTGGCCTCTCTCTTCTGATCCAGCATTCTATAGAATTCTTGCCCTCCCAAACTAACTGTGTATGAAGAAACTGAACAGGCTTCTCTAGGAAAGATGTGGGCACCTATTTTTGTTCATTAAAGTACTTAGGACAATAGTCCTGAAGGAAAGAGGCTCTTTGTTGGCCACTGGATAATTACAGCACAACCAGTAACATTGCTTTGAGAGGCTGTTGGTTTTGTGGTGGGAATTTGCATTTCAAATATGTTCCTAGGAATCCAAAAGGTTTCTATGTTTTGAGGTGCACTAGAGGGAGCTCTAACCACAAGAATCATTTAAAATAGGCTGTAGAAAGGCTATAAAGTTCTATTGACAGTCCCACCTGCAGTTAATGGTCATTTGCTTGCAGCACTTTATATAAAGAATATGAATATACACAGTTAAAAACACAAAATGTGTATTTTTCCAGAGACGACAATGACAATATAGGTGGCCCTGGAGATGTTGAAAATGAGATTCAAATAAAATTAGATTGTTCTTCAAAAAATGCTGCTTAACTGTGGTGCACGGTGATCATGAACACAATATGAAGCTGATGAATTAACACACACAGGATTAACCTGTACTACATGGAAAATCTAGTCATCAGTATGGTGAGAAAAATGAAAGGGTTTGTGTCTAGTCTTGAGAGCCAATGAGGGAAAAGAGAATATTTGTCCTACATATGATTTGACTGTAAGGGATGCAGAATATCTTAAAGCTATGAATTAAATCCGTCTTCCTGTAGGAAAGGGAGAGTGGGTATGGGAAGAGTCACAAGAAAAGGCAAGACAGAGCAAGAGAGAATGGAACAGAAAGGAATGTAAAGTGGGAAGGAAGGACTCGCAGCAGGCAAGAGTTCAGGAGCTGAAAGCAAGGGAAAGGAAATTAGAGCAGGGACCAGGGGGACACAGCAAAAGCAAAAGCTGGGAGAGGGCTTTTTTCATGGAGATCACTGTACGGACAGGCTTCCTGGAGGTGTCAGGAATGGAAAAGATCATAATGAAAATACAGTTTGCATTAAAGACACAGTTTGCATTAAAGACACAATGAAGGTAAAGAAGCTAGATGAAAAATCTCTGACAAAACCCTTTCCATAGTGGGGCTTCAATTGTCTTTGCTGAACCAATTTAAGAACTACCAAAACACGTTCAAACTAATTTTGGCAATAATGATAAATGATCCTTTTTGCACAGGTGTCACCTTCCAGCTGTCAATCTCTAAGGCTATGTCTAGACTACATCCTTCTTTCGAACGAGGGATGTAAATTCGACACATCGAAATTGCAAATGAAGCTGGGATTTGAATTCCCCATGCTTCATTTGCATAATCACGTCATGGCGTTCTTTCAAAAAACACTATTTTGAAAATGAAATCGTGGTCTAGACGTGGTTCTTTTGAAAAGAAAATCCTTTTTCGAAAGATCCTGTAAACCTGAGAGTATGTGATTATGCAAATGATGCATGGGAAATTCAAATCCCAGCTTCATTTGCAATTTCGATATGTCTAATTTACATCCCTCTTTTGAAAGAGGGATGTAGTTTAGATGTACCCTCTGGCTGTGTCTACACTGGCAAGTTTTTCCGGAAAATCATCTGATTTTCCAGAAAAACTTGCCAGCTGTCTACACTGGCCGCTTGAATTTCCAGAAAAGCACTGACGATCTCATGTAAAATCATCAGTGCTTTTCCAGAAAAACTATGCTGCTCCCATTCGGGCAAAAGTCTTTTTCCGGAAGACTTTTGCCCGAAAGGGCCAGTGTAAACAGCATAGTACTGTTTTCCGCAAAAAAGCCCCAATCGCGAAAATGGCGATTGGGGCTTTTTTGCGGGAAAACGCGTCTAGATTGGCCATGGACGCTTTTCCGGAAAAAGTGCTTTTCAGGACAAGCGTCCTGCCAATCTAGACGCGCTTTTCCGAAAATGCTTTTAACGGAAAACTTTTCCATTAAAAGCATTTCCGGAAAATCTTGCCAGTGTAGACGTAGCCAAAGTGTTTAGAAAACAATAATGGATTAAGCCCCGTCATTCTCCTAGGGGATAGATTTATATGGTTATCACGCTTTCAATCCCAATTTAGCTATTATCACCAAGACTGAACACAGTGATTTGAACTCTGGGACTAAAAGAGTAGCTGGTTTAAACCTGGGGCCTCTCTCTAAGAGAAAGCCAGTGCTAACTTGACACTGTCTCATGCTCTGTGGAACTAGACAATCAAGGGTGGTCTATTCAACATAGTGAAAAGAAATCTACAGCCATAGATGGCATTCTTGTTGGCAGTCTCAGCAAGAGAGGCCGTGAAGCACTGGGGAGGTGCCACTTCACTGGCTGAAAGCTAGTCATCAGGAAAGCATGGTGTTAGCTCTGCCAGTGCTGTATCTGTTCTGTACACAAGGGAAGAGTTTCCTGTTCATTGCTGCTAGCTGGGCACTTTTCACTACAAATTGAAAGGGGAAAGCACTTCCAGGATTTTATTAGCCTTCTCTCGCTCATCTCCCATGTCTTCTTGTCGCTGTCTTTTCCCACATCCTGGAACTACCTCCCACTCTGTTCATGTTCATATTCTTCCTTTCCTTTGCCCTCCCTGAGTCCCCTGCCTTTAGCATCTCTTTCCTCATCCCGCTACCTCACCAAGTTATATCCTGTCATTTTTTTGTTTCCTACTTCTTGTGTCTTACTCACCTGACTCTCTCTCTTACATTCAGAACTGAGCTGGGTATGAGATGATGCACACTTACCCAAATCAAATGGCAAAGGCTCTCCATTCTTGAGAAGGTAGTCTGCAGTATAATATTCTGTGAGCCATTTAACTGATTTGAATAAGTGACATGAAATGCGTGTTTCCTTTAGCCTTAACAGTGTATTAGACTTTCCTACAGGAAGCAAACAGTATGTATCAGGTGGTGGTACAAGCAGAAGCCAAGTACACAGAGTAGTATGTCTGTCTGGCTTACAAGTAACCTTGGAAGTGATATAGAAGAGTCAGTGTCTCTTTTTGGTCTGGGGAGACCTACAGCATTAACTCTTTAAGAATCTTACCACATAATTGTATATAAAGAATGCCTTTACATTGTGTATGATTGACTCCGGTTCACAAAAAACTCTTGCATGTTTTATTGATCCTTTCTAGTGACATGAACAGTTGTCTGCAAGCTGATATTGTTCAATGGAAGAATTAGAGCTTGGATTTTATTTGTTCATCTCCATACTTTTACTGGGGACCACAGATGCAGGTAAACTGATAAACTAGTATCAAGTAACCAAGGCCCATGAAGATGAAATTACGTATCTATCTGTGATATTGATGAGCCTTTACTTAATAGGTATTCCTTGTAGAGTGCAAATTTTCTTTTACCCCACTGACTGCAGCAGACAAAATGCTGATTATATATGCAATAAGCATTTGCATTTCATATTTACAGGGAAAATTAAGCTTACACCAAATAACCCCTATTTTTAAATACCGTATATATGTACATATGCATGTATAAGGGCTTTGATTTTATCTATCACTGATGTGATAGGAAGTCTCAGAGGGGTAGCCATGTTAGTCTGTAACTAAAAAAACAACAAATGGTTCTGTAGAACCTTAGGGTATGTCTAGACTACATGACTCCATCAACGGAACCATGTAAACTAGTTTACCCGACATAGTCAATGAAGCGGGGATTTAAATAATCCCAACTTCATTAAAATAAAAATGGCCACTGCACTGTGCCAACAATCAGCTGATCCGGCACAGCGCGGCAGTCTATATGCAGATTGGTCGACAAGGGAAGTCTCTGTTTACCGCTCCTGCAAACCTCATTTCACGAGGCATAAGAGACTGGTCGACAAAGGCTTCCCTTGTTGACCGATCTGCGTCTAGACTGCTGCGCTGTGCCAGATCAGCTGATTGTATATAAAATGGCCCAATCCAACTCCCATTGACTTTGTTGAGACTTGCAGTGGTCGCTTAAAGACATGGATCTCCTTAGAGATGTCCTCTGGTCTCTTCAAACCTCAGGGAGAACTTTCAGTTCTCTCTTCAGTTATGCAAACTTTCACTAAACTTAAACCTATTTTAGGTTGTTCTGGATGGCCTAACTTTTCTCTCTTCACTCCTTCCACCTCCACGGAGTCAGAACCACCAGGTGTCTACTTGGTAAGACCTCCATCTCCAAAGTCCACATGCGGAGTAAAAGTAGGCAGATGCCTTTCTCTGTGACTCCTATCTTCAACCTGAACTTGGTCCAGTCAGAAGCTCTGATTTTAAAATGTCTGGAATGTGGAGCCATGTGCTGCTCTGGAACCGACTTCTCTTCAGATTCAACAGCTGTGATGCTCTATGTCAGAAGGATATGGAGGTAGTTTTAAAGTATATGCTGCCAAGGGAAAGGGAAGCTTGCAGCTGTTTCAAGTCCTTGGGTGAGAAAGTTCAAAAGAATAAAAGAATTATCATCAGCTCTTTCACATGGCTGATTAGTGCAATGGAATGTCAGATTCAGCAAGGAAAGGTTGCTTATCAAGCTGCAGATTTATGAAATGTGTTCCAGATTTACTTTGCTTCATTCAAGTTTAACAGAGCTGTAATACTTAATACGCCCTACAGCAATTTAATCCTCCCTTTTACAAATCATTGGAAAATTTAAAATAGAAAAATATGTCCAGGCTTAACTGTATGAAGAAGTGGAACTGTGTAAAAATAGAAAAGAAGGAATGCATGGCTAAAGTAGAATAGTAGCATCTTAAGATACAGAGTATTCTGCTGATTTATTAATATATGTGCACCCATGAGCAGTCTCAGAAAAGAACTGGCAGAAACAGTTTATTACACAATTTCCCAGCTTCACAGTTAGAAATTGGTATCACATGGCAGGCATCACATAATCTCCACAAATCCCTCCTCAAGAACCATGGCCCATTGAGCTATATTCAACCTGTGACATGTATAAGTCAAAGTAGCTGAGGATTTGGCCTTTCTTTTGAAGAATGGGACAGATTCTGGTAATGGTGAATACTCTTTGCAGAGAGAGGAAGTATCACTGATAAACTTCTGACTGGCAATTAATATGACCATAACGACATAACAAAATTAACATTTGGGAGATGGATCAGAGAGACAGACAAGCTCAGTCAGCAATTACCTGTGAAACATTCACAGGCTCCAAAGTAAATGCATGTGCAATGATATAAACATACTGTTCATATGTTTATTCTGGTGATCTATATAACAGCTTAACTGGCATTCTGAGTGCCCAGGTTGTGCAGCAGCTTGCCTCAGGTTAGACACATGGGATGCCATTTAACTTTTGAGAGGGATTTGTGTATATGTGGGTGTATGCAAGACATACATGTATGTGAGGGACAGGTGCATGGTAGCTATCCATACCACTTGAGAAAAATCAGGAACAATAGTTTCTTTTAAAATGTTTACTCCTCATTTCTCACTAGCCAGTTAGTTACAGTATGCAAATATACTAAGGTTACCTACTGCATGCTGAAGCTGAGGAGAATCATAAAGACTGGGTCTATGACCACAAATCAGAGGCTGAGAAACTGAGGTAACTAGGCTGATGATAGAGTTACCATAGTGTCGGAGGGGACACACCATGGCTGTGTCTACATTGGCACCCTTTTCCGGAAAAGGGATGCTAATGAGACAAGTCGGAATTGCAAATGCCACGGGGGATTTAAATATCCCCCGTGGCATTTGCATGAACATGGCTGCCACTTTTTTCCGGCTCGGGGCTTTGCCGGAGAAAAGTGCCAGTCTAGACAGGATCTTTCGGAAAATAAAGCCTTTTCCGGAAGATCCCCTATTCCTCTTAAAATCAGGAATAAGGGATCTTCCGGAAAAGGCTTTATTTTCTGAAAGATCCCATCTAGACTGGCGCTTTTCTCCAGCAAAGCCCCGAGCCGGAAAAAAGCGGCAGCCATGTTCATGCAAATGCCACGGGGGATATTTAAATCCCCCACGGCATTTGCAATTCCAACTTGTCTCATTAGCATCCCTTTTCCGGAAAAGGGTGCCAATGAAGACACAGCCCATGGTTTGAGCTGTTCATGGGGCAGACTCAGAATGCAGGAGAGTGACTTGTGCCCACCTGGGATCATTCTACTGACCTGTGATGATAGGTGACCTATAGGCTTGTAATAATAAATGCTATAATAGCAGCAGCTAGCAAAGGCATCCAACTGTGCCCACCAATCTGAAGATGTGGTGCTAGTAATCATAATAAACTGCCATATCATGAGTGGCTGGATAAACTGTACTATCACAGTTCAAACAGTATTTTTATTTTGGGATAAGACTTGTCGCTAGTAGACCATAGCATTTTACATTCTTCGTCCACACATCTCAGTTCTTCAGCAAAACAGGTCAGTGTAACTACCACCATTTTACAAGTGAGGCAAATGAGGTAGAAATTAAGCAATTTGCCAAAATGCACATAGCGAAGTAAGGCAAACATGGGAAATAGAATCCAGGTCTTCTAATCTTGTGCCTTATTCATGAGTCTGTTCTGTAGATACCAATTTCTGCTGAGTGGCATCATGTAATATTATTATAACAATTATATTGTAGTGGCATCCTCAGTGTAACACTTTCCATATTATTTTCACTTAAGTTGCAGGGACACGTGATGTTTTCATACTTCCAAATTTCAAGAGGGCACATATTAAAGTTTGTGGTAGTGATTGTGTCTTTGAGAAGTTAAAAGTAAGATTGCTTCGGTTTGTTCGTGGAAGGAATTTGTGCGGAAAGGAGTTTTTGAATTTTTATTGGCATTGATATGGGAAATAAAGTTTGATCGTTAGTGGATAGAAAAGCAGCTAATGCTGAGTAGAGTTAGTGTCAAGTTCTCAAGCTTCTGAGACAATATTATGTTATCCTATTGAACTGCTTAGCAGATATTGGTATGTTTTAATGAATTTTAAAACTAGAGCAATTAGTTCTTGATGTGTTGAGTACTGAACTAAGCCAACTTACAAGGCCCAATTATGAAATAGGCAAATACTTAATGTATGGAATGTGAAGAATGTACCAAAAAATTCCTTTCATGTGCCATATTTCAGCCAGGTATATTCTAAGATGATTGTCCAAGCAAGTTTTGCTGTCCATTTCCCACCAGTCATTAATGGTCCATTCAGAGGGTAGCTGCTAGGGACCGGAATGGGAGAGGCAAGATGAACAGCAGGCAAGAATTCAGTGAGCTTAAACATAAAAAGGAAGCTTATAAGAAACAGAAACTTGGACAGATGATTAGGGAGGAGTATGAAAATATTGTCTACGTATGCAGGGGTGTAACAGGGAAGGCCATAGCACAACTGGAGTTGCTGCTAGCAACAGATTTGAAGGATAACAAGAAGAGTTTCTACGTGTATGTTAGCGACAAGGTGGTGCTCAGGGAAAGTTTGGGACCCTTAAGCTACATCTAGACTGCAAGCAGTACTTTCGAAAAAGCAAGCCACTTTTTCGAAAGAGAGCACCTAGGCAGTCTGGATGCTCTTTTGAAAATGCACAGTTTGCATTACATAGCACTTTTTTCAAAAGAGCACTTTCGAAAAAAGGCGTTCTTCCTCATAAAATGAGGTTTTCTGTAGTCAAAAAGACTGCCATGCTTTCAATTTACTTTTGAAAGAATGCGGCAGCAGTCTAGATGCAGGGGAACTTTTTTTTAAAACTTTTTTCGAAAAAACGCTGTAGTCTAGACACACTCTTACTGATGAGAGAGGCCGACCCAGGTGAGGGGGCAGGAAGCAAAGGGACAATTGCCACGTAGCCCCGTGTTTCTAAAGGGCCAGGACTCCCAGCCGTTGCTACTGCTATTGCAGCAGTGGTGGCAGCTGGAGCCCTGGGCCCTTTAGAATTGCTGCCGGAGCACTGGACAGCATGCTCCAGAGCCCTCCTCCACATGCTCTGGCTGGCTAAGGGCCAGTGGGAGGCACCATGCCATCCGGGCAGTGCTGGGAGCTAGCTGCCCCAGTCCCACCTCTTTTACCCAAGACCCCCCCACACCTTCTGGGAGCACCAAGCCAGGGCACTCCCCCCCCCCCCCCCCCTCCGCCCCATTGCCTCTCCCTGGGGAACTGAGAGATGATGTGGAAAAAGCTGAAGTGCTTAATGCTTTTTTTTGTCTTGGTCTTCACAGACAAGGTCAGTCCGTAGACTGCTGCCCTGAGGAGGCAGCACAGTATAGGGAGGAGGTGAGCAGTGCTCAGTAGTGAAAGAACAGGTTACGGATTGTTTAAAAAAACTAGACATGCACAAGTGCTGAGAGCTGGCTGATGTGGAACCATTATCTTTGGAAACTTGTGAAGATTGGGAGAAGTCCCAGATGACTGAAGAAAGGCAAATATCGTGTGCACTTCTAAAAAAGGGAAGACGATGATTCCAGGGAACTACAGACTGGTCACCCTCACCAGAGTCCCTGGAAAAATCTGAAGCCAGAGCCTCAAGGAATCCATTTTGAAACACTTGAGCTATGTCTATACGGCTTCCTTCTTGCGCAAAAGCCTATGCAAATCAAGCACAGATTAGCATATTGCTGCACTTCATTTGCATAAATTAGGGACCCTTTTGTGCGACTCCCTCCCCTTGCATAAGAGCCATTCTTCCTGAAAAAATGAGGCTCCTTCCCTTCAACTCCTGGCCAGACTTATGTGCCAGCAGTGGGCTCTTGGGGACTCGCCTACTACTACACTCTTGGGGAGCTGGAATGTGGTGCCAGACCACACGGAGTCCGGCTGTCCCTGTGGAGACTTACCCTCTCCCCAGCAGCTGTACTTACCATGACTGACAGAGCACCGACGAGCCGCTTAGGGGGAGCCGCTGCACTGACCCATCTGCTCCTTCCCTTCAACTCCCAGCAGGCCGGTGGGTGGACGGACAACCCTGGGCTCTGCGGGCAGGGCTGGCGCAGTGACAATTGCAGGCAGGACCACACAGAGGAGAGTTCATTACAGTGCCCTGGAGCGCCATGTGCACACAGCACTACATGCACCTTGCTGCATCCCAGGTGGTGCAGGCAAGCACCTCTGCACCTCCCCAGGGTTAGAGCCAGGCCTGGTGTGCACTGCGACTGGGAGAGGAGAGGGCTTGGGGTCAAGAGGGGAAAGATTGGGGGGGCCAGGCTGGTGGTGGGGAAGAAGGGACCCTAGCTCATCGGGGGAAAGAAAGGGCCCAGGCTGGCGGGGCAGGAGAGGGAGAAGGGGCCCAGGCTGGTGCGGCTGGAGCTCACAGCCCTCTTTGGTGGCTGGGTAGGGGAGAGCTGTGGTTGCCTCCCCGCCCCCCGTGAGGGGGTGGGGCTGGCGAGCGCAACAAGGAGGGTGCACAGCCAGCTAGTATTGTTGTAAAGATATATCATGCTAGACTGACTATAAGAAAGAAATGGCACAGTTATTCAAGGAGTTTATCTTAATGGCTTTCTACAGAACAACAGTAAGTTCTACAATTTTTGTTCTAGAATCTTGCTAAATAGCCAGTGATTCTGACCACAGATTAATTTGTTAAAGATTTCCCACACAATATATCAAGCAGCTACATATTGCAGAGCAAACACCCATTGATATCAGTGTTTTAATTTTCGCTGAAATGAAGAAACAAAACTGAGTTCATGCTCTTAATTCACCATAGAGCTTTGAAAAACCACAAAACCCAACAAAAGCCACTTGGAAGAACAGGGCATGGCTTCTCTAATTGGTGTGTGAAGCCATGAAGAATAATCTGGGGAAACAAGTTGAGGATAACAAACCAACACTATTGTAGAAGTCTGAAAGGGAGACTCATACCTCAGGCGTACTGAGGTGGATAATCTGGATGCCTCAATTTTTTCGGTGTGCTTTCCAACAAATCTCTACTAAATCAGCTTAGTTTTACTTTTATGCATGTATTGGATACTTCTATATGTGTAGCTGCAATGATGAAGCATTAACAGGCAACCAGTGTCTCTGCCATTCAGGTAAAGGCTTTTTTCAATTCTAGCGGTGTTTAAATGAGAACAAGTCACTGTACATTTTCTAGCACAGTATTTTACAAGATGTGTCTTGTTGTTTCTTGCCTAGCAACAAGAAATAAATGCAACTGAGGTCGTGTCTCACAATTGTATGTACATTATTGCTTAATTCATTCCTTGGTTTTGTTTTGTTTTGTTTTGAAATGGTGACAGAAGTTAGATTAGATATAAACCCACGGAGTGTTTGTATTCCTAAATCTTTTAGGTGACTCTGAGTCTCACCTGTGTGGGATCAGAGTGATTACAGCTGAAGTGAGTTGCTTGTCTGTTCCTATAGGGAAAAGAGAATCTGGGTCTCTCATTCCAGAACCAAAGTACAAAGTGGAATACAATATGAGAGTCAGGAATACAGTTACTGTGACCCACATCTGATAGTGTTTTACAAATAGTCAAGCTACCACCAGACATGGGATTGTGAAGTGGAAAAGTGTTGTAACCTTCAACAATTGGGTGCATCCATCCATCCATCTCAGAATGTAGCCTTGCTGGAAGTCAATAGCAGAGGTTTGGGGTTTTGTTGTATGGAAAGAAGGGATGTTGTTGACCTTAAGTTTTAATACTAGGTATTTAACAGTGATATGTAATATCTATGATGATCATTTAGGATAACAAACTGTGATACCATTAACTTCAACACCACAGCTATCACTGTGTTGAACTGCAGTGACCAAGATTTGGATATGTTCCATGCAGCAGTCTGTCTGTGAGGGTGCATCTACACCGCACCCTCACCTCAAAATAAGCTACTCAAACTGCATTATGCAAATTGCATATCTTATTTTGATGTTCTTTCAAAATAGCTTGTTTCAAAATTTGGCGCTGTCTACACAGCACCAAATTTCGAAATAAAGCACTCTTCTGAAAAGTCCCTTATCCCTCGTGCAATGAGGTTTACAGGGGCATCAGAATAGCGAGCCCGTTATTTTTGGATATAACGGGCTTGTTCTTAAGATGTGTAGACGTAGCCTGGGTGACCTCAGTTTCTTGACTTTTTCTCTAACTATATTAATCAGGCTGTGCAAGGTGGGAGAGAGACTTATAAATTGCTAAAATCTTTAAAAAATACTGAAGTCTTATGGGAGAGAGAAAGCTAGCTAAATTTACAGTGGTGTAAAAGCTAGTTTCTACATTAGTATGTGACATTTCTTGGCAATGCAAGGTTCTTGGGTATGATATTTGGAAATACCGATTATCTGTATTGAGTTGTCAACATTCATAAAAATGTTCAAAATATATTGGGCGGGGTGGGGGGGCAGTAAGTGTTGGTGGCTCCAATAAAATGAAATTTCTTTCTGGTCCTTTTCTCATTTGAAACCATTTCTAAGGAAAAAATTAATTCCTCTGGATTTCTAAGGAAACAGAAAGACGTCCAATATGCACAAGGCCCTAAGAGAAGACACTTCTTTTGCTAAGAGATAGTGACTGAATGTATGCACCTCCATCTCTCTGTTCTATTCCCTCATCCCCACACTTCCCAACACAACCTGTTTCACTCCTGGATCCTCTGGGTTTTCCCCTACTACTTTTTCCATAAGCAGAAGGTAAAGTCACGACTCCATTGAAATTAATGGAAAACTCCCATCGACTTCAGTGAGGCCAGGGTTTCCTGCAGGGGGAAGACAGACATGATGACATTACTTACACAGAACCACACCTGCAGTCGGTGGTAGTGCAGAAGATAAGAATTCAGGAGTTCTCTGTACTCTAAGCACTACTCCTCACTTTTTCCACACAGAACAAATGACTAGAGCCCTGCAAATTTGTGGACGTCCATTTTATATCCACAGATGTCATTGTGGATATTCGTGGCTCATTTTTGCAGATACAGATGCAGATACAAATTTTGAATCCTTACAGAGCTCTACAAATGATTAAAGGTTTGGCAGATTCACAAGCATGAACGTGACAATTGAGGAGGGTGTGACCATGAAAATTGCGTTTCCCTTTAGACAACTATTCATGATCTGCCAATTACCTTTTGTGCCCAACCGCTATTCAGGCTACAGGCCCAATCCAGTTTTGTGCTGAAAGGTGCCCTGGTGAGGGGGGAGGGGTGGAAGAGCTGCAAATTTATAGCAGGTCAGGTTCCCAACTTACAGCTTAAGGGAAGTTGTTGAGAAGGATCAAGTGATCCAACTTCCAAGCAGCTTATATTACTATGCAGGCATGTGAGAGAGAGCTACAGAGGTCAAAAGGTCATACTTAATTTTAATATGCAGACAAATCCATACACCATGTCTCTCAGGTTTCAGGTTAAGAACATAGGAATGGCCATGCTGGGTCAAACCATTGGTCCATTTAGTCCTGTATCATGTCTTCGGACAGTGGGCAGTGCCAAATGCTTGAGAGGGAGTTTCAAGTGATCCATCCCCTGTCATCACATGTTTTCAGAGAACTATCCACAGTGGCTCCAGGATCTGTTTCTTGAGTGGTAACAGCTAATTTAGACACCATCATTTTCTATGCATAGCTGGGATTATGTTCCCAATGCCCATTACTTTGCATTTATCAACATTGAATTTCATCTTTCATTTTGTTGCCCAGTGACCTAGTTTTTTGTGATATCCCTTTGTAACTTCTCAGTCAGCTTTGGAATTAACTATGTTGAGTAATTTTGTACCATCTTGCAAACTTTGCCATCTCGCTGTTTACTCCTTTCTCTTGATTGCTTATAATCAAGTGTGCTGGCCCCAATACAGATTGCTTATAATCAACTGTGCAGGCCCCAATACAGATCCTTTTGGGGACCCTTTATTTAGCTCTCTGGAAAACGAACCACTTACTCCAGTCCTTTGGTTTCTGTCTTTTTACTAGTTACTGATCTATGTCAGGACCTTTACTCCTATCAGTGACAGATCACTTTGCTTAAGATCCTTTGGTGAGGGACCTTTCCAAAGTCTCTCTCTGAAACCCTAAATACAGTATATCAACTGGACCAGACTTGTCCTCATGCTTGTTGACACTTCAGAAACTCTAATAGCCTAATGAAGCATGATTTCTCTTTACAACAGCTAAATTGATTCTTCCCCAGTATGTCACATTCATCTGTGTCAAGGACCAGACCAGTTAGGACCAGCTCCTGGTCTCCTTAATTGCTGCTAGATAATCAGTGAGCCCAGTTGCTCTGCCTTGGAACTTCCAGAGTGTTTCCTAGTTTCACATTCCACCTTATAAGCCTGGCCCCCAGAGTCAATAGTAAGATCAATCGTTACTTACTATGCACCACTCCTGCAGCTGTGCTTGTCCTTGTTCCATTTCCTGCTCCCCTCTGGCATGGACCCTTGACTTTGCTTCTGGCTCATGAATCTAATTGTTTCTCCAATTTTGGCATGTGGCTTCTGTCTCTCCAGTACTGATCCCTGGTTCCAGCCTGATTTATGACTAGGGTTACCAGCTCTCCCAGTTTCATCAGGAGTCTCTCAGAATCATACCCTATCTCCCAGAGGCTACTGAAGCTGAACAGGCAGATCTGGGGCACTAACAGTTCAGCAGCAAGGAAGAAGGACTAACACAGGCTTCCTGCCTGCCCTTCCTCTGCACCACTTCCAGAAGCGGCCAGCACCATTCCTGCAGCCCCTGGTAGAGCAGGTTGGGAAGATGGTCTCTGCACTGACTCTGCAGCTCCCATTGGCCAGGAACTGCAGTCAATGGGAGCTGCGGGGGTGGTGCCTGTGGATGGAGCAGTGTGCAGAGCTACCTACTGCCCACAACAACCCTCTGCTAGGAGCCATGTTTAGATGCAGGGCCATCCTTAGGCATGTGTAGCATATTAAGTTGAGTAGAGCTCCACTAAATTGGTGCCCCAAATTTTTTAGTGCCCAGTGCTGCATATGCTTAGGGCCACTGCCAGCCATGCAGCCCTAATCACCTGGACTCCTGCTCCACCTCCCGACCTGCAGCTGGTTGCACCACTCCCTCTTTCACCTGCTCTGCCTCCTGGCCCACAGCTCCAGTTGGCTGTGCCACTCCCCTCTTCTTTTTGCTCCATCTCCCAACCCACACTACTGGTCAGCTGCACCGCTGAGTCCGACTGCTCCCCAACAGCCTTCCTATCCTGCTCTTGCAACCCACAGCTCATGTCCTTGCAGCCCCCTTCCCCTTACAAAGCAGCAAGGGGTGGAAGGTGGAGGTGCTCAGGCTATATAGGGCATCAAAATCATAGATGGCTCTATCTACAGGGATGTGCCAGTCGATTTCAGGAGCCACCTGAGGTAAGCACTGCACTCCAACCCCCTGCCTCAACCCAGAGCCCACACCTCATACCAAAACTCCTCAGAACCACACCCTCTCCTGCACCCAAACTCCCTTCTGGATCCCACACCCTCTCCTGTAGCCCAACCTGAAACCAGAGCCCACACCCCCTCTGGACCTCAACCCCCTGTCACAGCCTGGTGAGTGTGAGTGGGGGAGAATGAGTGATGGAGGAAGGTGAGTTGAAGTAAACAGGGGCAGGGCCTTGGAAAAGGGGCGGGGGCGGGGCCCCAGGGAAGGAGTGGAAAAGGCAGGGCAAGGATATTTGAGTTTCTGCCATTAGACTGCTGGCAACCCTACTTATGACTCTCATTAATTCTGGTTTTGGCATTAGACTTCTGTCCCTCCTCCACTGATCCTTGGCTCATTTCTGCCTACTCAGGGACTGCCTGTAACTGGTAGGGTGAACTCTCTCCTGACAGCCCTCCCCACTTTTGGCTACAATCTGAGGGTCTGATAATTCTGTACTTTACTATAGTTTCAACATATTTGTCTGGTACTGAAGTTATGCTTACTAACCTATAATCACCTGTGGTGCCTATTTTAAAAACTGGTATCACATTAGCTATCCTCCAGTCATCTTCTCCAGGGGTTGATTTAAGGGACAGGTTACATGCCACACTTAATAGTTCTGCAAATTCATGTTTAGTTTCTTCAGAACTGTTGGGTGAATACCATCTGGCCCTGGTGACTTATTACTGTTAAATGTATCAGTCTCTTCCAAAATCTCCTCTTGTCATCTCAGGCCTGGACAAGTCTCCAGATTAGCTCAGATTGCCTCGTATCTTCTACAGTGCAGACCAATGCAAAGGATCATTAAACTTCTCCACAATGACCTTTTAGTTTCTGTCCTCCTTTAGTACCTTCATCAATTCTAGGACTCCCAGAATTATTTAGACTTCTTACTTCTGATGCACTTTTTAAAAATATTGCTGTTAATGTTTGTGTCTTTTACTTGTTGCTCTTCAAAATGTTTTAGCCCTGCCTTACACATATGACTTATCAAAGTTTATGGTCATTTTACTTCCAGTTTTTAAAACGTCTTTTTGCCTCTAGCCATCTCTTATCTTTTTAGCCATAGAAGCATTTTTTGGTCATTTTACTGTTTTTATTTATTTGGTTATGCTTGTAGTTTGAGTCTTTATTATGCTGGTTTAAAATAATTTCCACGCAACTTACAGGCTTCACTGTTGTGACTATTCCTATTAATTTCCGTTCAGCTAGCTTCCTCATTTTTTGTGAAGTTCCCCTTTTGAAGTTAAATGCTATTGTGGTAGATTTCTTTGGTATTTTTCCCCCATAAGGATGTTAAATGTAATTATATTATGGTTGCTATTACTGAGGACAAAAATCAAGAATTGCCTCTTCCTTATGGGGTCCAGAACAAGCTGTTCCAAGAAGCAGTCATTTAAGATATAAATGTTTTCTGCATCCCATCATGAGGTGAGACATACCCAGTCAATATAGAGATAGTTGTAATCTACCATTATTATTGGATTTTCTGTTTTTTGTAGCCTCTGCAAGCTCCCTGAGCATTTCAGTCATCATCACCATGCAGTCAATTCGTTGGTAGTATAGTATTTTCCTACTGCTATAGTCTTATTGGTCAAACATCGAACTTCTATTCATAGAGGTTCAGTGGTACAGTTTGATTAATTTAAGATTTTTGCTATATTTGACCCTTTCTTTCACATACAGTGTCACTTGCCAAATAGCACATCCTATTCTGTCATTCCTTTATATTTTTCACTCTGGTATTATCATAGCCCACAGATCTTCATCATTCTACCAAGTTTCTGTTATGCCTATTCTATCAATATCCTTATTTAATACCAGGTACTCAAGTTCACCCACCTTAGTATTTAGTCTTCTAGAATTTATATATGAGCACTCATCAAATTCATCAGTATTTAGTTGTCCTCCATGAGAGGGCCCTAAAGTACACCTCAGTGAAGGCCAGACTTAGCCCTGAGCCCTCCTGCAACCCCAGTGAAATTAAATTCCAGGGGACTGCTAAGAGATGGGAGAGGTTTTAAGATTTTGGCAGGAATTTGCACAAAGAAAAAGAAAGTTTGAGGATTGTATTTCAAAGAAAATATTGCCAGTCCAGACACTTCCACTGTGGCAGCAAATGGAGGATCTAAGGGACATGTGAGGCTGGATGGAAAAGGAATGCTAAGTCCAGCATACACAGCAGAGGAATGCTAAGTGTGCTGTGTCAAATATCTTGTCCAATAATTAATAATTTGACTATGTATTGCAAGCCTTCTAAAGTCTGGCATCACTTATGACAAAACAAACACCTGCAAAAATGGATTGTTCTGTAAGAATTGGAGAAGGGGGTGTGCAATGCACACGTCTCTGAAAAAATACCCTGCTTCCTTATATTTTTATTGGTAAGATGTCTGAGAATCTACCGATGGAACTGGCGTGATCAAACTGTCACTGATGCACTTGCATGTTTAAAGTCATCATGGAATCAGAAGGCAAAAACCAAAGCCCCATGTTCAGCTAAATAAAACCATGAAGCATATTGTCTCCTTGCATAAAATCATCATTTTTTTTCACTCTTTTTTAAATGCAGACCGCTCATGCATTTCACATACCTGTTGAGCAATTACCCTGGGATAAAGTTAGACAGTTTGTAGTATAGCTGCTAATGTGCAGACCAACCTCTGTGATTAGAGAAACTTGAGACATAAAACAGCACTCCGTCCTGAGGCAAGAAAGATAGATGGAAGGGGTAACTCAAGACCTTGAACAGTCTACCTTCTGTTACAATACAAATAGTTTTCTTAGGGTATTACTGGGAGGTCTTAGCATGACCAAGCAGATGAACTCTCAATACTGTGTGTTCAAACACAGCCTCAGGGCATCTTAAAGAATGTACTAAGTTTTCAATTAATGCAATAGAAACTTTCAACTATCTGGCAGAATATTGATGTAGATACAGATTACCACTAATGGCTCAAGAGTGAACAGTAAAACATTCTGATATTACTCAACTTTATTACACACCAATGATTTGAAAGGGAAATTCTAGATATAGGGTTACATGGCAGCATATGCCTTGATGAATATCCTACCCCCCCGCCCCCAATCTTTAAAATACATGTTGCTCCTGGCTATTTTGGGAGCAGGAAGATAAAGGGATAAGCATCAGTCAACTGTTTTGGGAGGTTGTTTGTATTCTAAGCTTCAGTAGGATATAAAATTTAGTTAATCTAGCATTTTACAGTGAAAACTGATATTTAATCAGTGTCTGTGTGCATCCCATGTTGTTTAGAAATTCTCTAGTGGAAATTTTCTGTACCTGCAACTTTGTAACAAAATCATGCTCAAGATTCTGGTAGCAAAAGGAGATTTGAGAAGAGGAGGAAAAAAAATCTAATTGAAAGGTTTGATTTTCAAGCAGGTAGATGTTCCCTGAGAACTTCCGCTGATTTTAATGGGAGTTGGAGATGGGGCTCTAAGGCTATGTTTACACTGGCGGCTTCTTGCGCAAAAACATCTCGCAGAAGGGTTCTTGTGCAAGAACTTTTGCACAAGAAAACGTTCATGCTGCCTTGTGCGAGATGTGCTTTTGTGCAAGAGCATCCATGGCATTGTGGACTCTCTCTTGCACAAGAAAGCTCTGATGGCCATTTTAGCCATAGGGCTTTCTTGCGCAAGAAATCCCTGCCGTGTGTCCACACTGCCCTTTTGCGCAAGAGCCCCTGCACAAGAGGGCTTACATCTGTTAAAAAAGAGCATAGCTCTTGCACAAGAAGCCTTCTCTTACCACGCCATACTGTAAATTTCCTTGCACAAGAGCAAGCAGGCAGTGAGGACACACTGCGGATTCTTGCACAAGAACGGCTGTACTTGCGCAAGAAGCCGCGAGTGTAGACATAGCCTAAGTGTATGCATCTCTGATACAAGCTGATTTCTGAGAATATTCCTACCAATCCTATGGCATCCAAAGAGAGATTGGCTAGTTAGTAGGTCACTCAAGGAATGGATTTTTCCTGGACGTGTCCCTTTCCTTGCCCCAAGACATTTTTTAAGTTGAACCCATGGAACATTTAGCATTCTGAGCATTAAGGGGAATGGCCAGTGATACCGTGGAACTGTGTCTCAAGTTCCTGTGTAACGCTGACAGACATGTGGGAAGAATTGAACCTGGGACCTCTGGTGCTTAGTGCATGAGTTTCTACCACATGAGCTAAAAGCCTACTGCCTATGTGCTAAAGCCATAGAATAGTAGTAGACTCATTATTCTGTCCATGAGTGGTCTCAGAGCCTCTAGATGGGACACAGTATACTACTCCCAGGGGGTGTGTGTTACACTGGCACTCAAAATATGTATATTTTCATAAATAAATAATCCAGGAGAGGACTAAATGGAGGCCATGGCACATGCAGCAGTTTGACCACCATTTCCATTAAGCAGCAACTTATTTCATGTTTCCAAGGACCATTTTGTGCTTCAGCTGAAAGAACCAAGAGTCTGATTCTCATCCTAACCTGTTTGACATCCACAGAGTTCTGTTGAATTTCATGGATTACTCCTGACTTACAGTATCAGAGGGGTAGCCGTGTTAGTCTGAATCTGCAAAAGCAGTGAGGAGTCCTGTGGCACCTTATAGACTAACCGAAGTGTTGGAGCGTATGCTTTCGTGGGCAAAGACTCACTTCATCAGATGCATGTAGTGGAAATTTCCAGAGGCAGGTATAAATATGCAGGCCAGAATCAGGCTGGAGATGACCAGGTGGATCCAATCAGGGAGGATGAGGCCCACTTCTAGTAGCTGATCTGGAGGTGTGAATACCAAGAGAGGAGAAGCTGTTTTTGAAGTTAGCTAGCCATTCAGTCTTTGTTTAATCCTGAGTTGGTTGTGTCAAACTTGAAGATGAACTGTAGCTCAGCAGTTTCTTTGAAGTATGATCTTGAAGTTTTTGCGCTGCAGGATGGCTACCTTTAGATCTGCAATCGTGTGTCCAGGGAGATTGAAGTGTTCCCCTACAGGTTTTTTGTTCCCTCCCTGATTGGATCCACCTCGTCATCTCTAGCCTCATGCTGGTCTGCATATTTATACCTGCCTCTGGAAATTTCCACTACATGCTCCAACACTCCAGTTAGTCTATGGTGCCACGGGACTCCTCGCCGCTTTTCCTGACTTACAGTGGTGTAAATGAAAGCAGAATTCTAACCATGAACAAGAGGTGAATGGCAACAGAAACTAAAATACAGCATTTATTAGAATCTGCCATATGGGTCAGCCAAGTCTATGCTTCTTCCTTAGGGAATTTAGGCTGTTGTATGGGTCCTCAGAGTGAAAAGCAAACTGAGAACAGACCCAGCTGTCTCCCATTGGCAACAGCAGATTCAAATAACATTCAATAGGTTCCCCCCTCCCTCCAGAGCTGTTGCTGAACTTTTGTCTTGGTTTAACAGAAACAGTAGATCGCTTCAAATGAGGTGTACTTGAACTGGTGGCCAAATGAATAACTTTTACAAGTGGCAGATGGATGCGAGTTGTTCCCAGGCATGGATTTCAGCCATGGTGCTGGCAAACATTACCACCCATACACCATGCTCAGAGTTCCGAGGGGTATCCTGTGTTGTTTAACTTGAAAAGTGGGCTTTCCGGGCAGAACACGTTCTTTAGCTTAGCTCCCTCCTGCCTGTCAGGCTGTTTTGACTGTGTGCCAAACCTTTCTGATCTTATCTCAAGTTATTTGCCTTCCTTGGAAAGGTTTGGAGATCTGCTATTCCTTAACATGAAAGGGGATGCATTAATCTGATTGGCACCCGGGATAACATTTACTATTTGCTGATTTCACACTAAGCCAGGCTACTTTTTTTTAAATGCTGTAAGAAAGTTCAAGCATCTGTACAAGAAGGGTTCCCTTTGGCAGCTCTTAGTATGTGAACTCTGTGACCTATGCTGCTGAAGTTCTAAAAGAGCAATAAATTAGAACCAGTCTAGGGCTATTGGGACAGGATCCTGCCTATTCCTGAGCATTTCCATTGCAAGTCATTGACAACAGTTTCACTGTGCAGCAGTGCTGGAAGCAGAGCAACCCAGTCCCAGCCTCCACTCCCCCAAGCAATGTGCCTGGGAGCAGGGGGAGTGAAGCAGCCTGGAGCTGGGTCACTCCACTTCCCCCACTGTGGTGAGTACAGGAGGGTCTGATCCTTGCTGCCAGCACTAGGCCTCTTGGTAATCCTGTGGGTCTCATCATTTGAGATAGGAGGCTTGGGGGAAGGAGTGAGGGGGCAGAGCAGGAGTTAAGAGGCCTGATGAGGGTAGAGCTGAGGCACGTCTTGCAGGAAGAAGTAGAGTGAGGGCAGAGCAGGGGCAGAAAGAGATGAGGGGAGGGGGGGCCCGGAGTGGAAAAAGGAGTTGTCCTGGGACTAGGGTTGCCAAATGGTTTAACAAAAAAATACCGAAACCCTCCCGCCACTGCCCTCCACCCCCCCCCCCCCCAAAAAAAAACTGCCAGGAAAAAATTCTGTTGAGGGAAAGGGAGACCAAAGCTGTTGAGGGGGAGGGGAAAAGAGGGGGGGGGAAGGACTCTGAGAGTTAAGCAAAAAACCCAAATAAGCAACCCCCCAAAAAACAGCATGGCCCCTTTAAGAAATGCTTTTGAGGCTTTTAACAGGCTGCCAGTGGCTGTCTGCCATCTTGCCTCCCTGCGCCAGGCCAGACAGCTCCCCTGCGGAACCCGGTAAGCACCTGGTATTTTCGCCTCCTGGCTGGGAAAAAAAGTCTGAAAATACCAGACATTTTAGATGTCCAGTATTTTCTGAATTTTTACAAGACAGGAGGCAAAAATACCAGACTGTCTGGTTCAATACTGGACACCTGGCAACCCTACCTGGATCCCACATCTGCCTACGAGATACCAATAAGAGAGGTGTGTGCTAAGCCCCACTTCTCTCCGAGGGATAGAACCCATGTTTAGATTGCAGTTGGGGAGGTATCTTCTGCTTGTGTGTCTCAGCTGCAAACTCTCTCTTGGTAGTAAGTGCCTATGCTATTTTAGGCAGAGAGAGTGCTAGAGAGATTTCCCTTTGAACGTATAGCCAAGTGGTTAGCTACTCAACTGTAACGTGAGAGGTTGACATCCATCTCCCACCCTCTGGTGCTCTAACCATTGAGTTAGAGTCACTGGCCCCGAGAGAGGAGCAAGTGTGAGGGAGAATGTAGAACCTAGTGATTAGAGCACTCATGGGAGGTGGCAAAGCCTAGTTCAAATCACTCATTTTCCTGAAGTTGCGGGGGAACTTAAACATGGGGAGAGGGGGTCTTCCACATCCCACAAGAGTTCTCTGACCGTGGGGCTTCAAGTTGTGAGAGCTTCTCTCTCCACCCCCCCCCCCCCCCCCCCGCCCCATGCATACTGTGAAACCTCACATACAGGGGCCCAATCCAGTACAAAACATCTGAATACACGTACCAGGCTAGGAAGGGTGAGTTATAAGTGTTCCTCTGCCTCTTTCCCTGGTTCAGGCACTGCTCTAGGGCTCAGGCATTTCATGTTCTGAAGCAGAAATATAGGCACTTAGAGAACATTGAATACAAAATGTAGGCACCAAGCAAGTCTAGGCACCTATAGGGTTCTGCTGAGTGAGGGATAGGTGAATCCCAGAGGGGGCTAATTCTCAAATTTTACAGCCTAAAGTGGCTGTTATGGTTAGATATACATAAGGAATTAAGCACCTAAGTGATCTGCCTAAGACTCTGGCAGCCCTCCCACACAGGGGAGATCAATTTAAATCATGCCGAGCAACCTAATAATTGCATAAAGTAATATATGAGGAAGTTTTGTCACCAGCATTTCAACTGCAGACAGCAGCACATGCCAGGTTGACTATTGATATTGGGAGAGAGGTGCAAATCCATTTGTAAAAACTGAGCTATTGGAAATCTTAAACTTAACCAACTCTCAGCCTTTGTGGTCTATTTTCAAGCATAGGCTTATGCATGTGTTTAGTCAAGCTCAAAGTATCCCTTGCATCTGAAACTGCTCCTCTGTAATTAGAGATAATATTGGATGCAAGCATCCTCAGCTTTAGAAATGTGACACAGACTCTGAATTTCATAACTGGCCTTGGCTAACTCTTTATGGCATGCTGCTTTCCCTTGACATTTAGATCTGGATTCAAATTTGAGCTCCACCCGCTCTTTGCAAAACTTCAGTGCAGGTTCCAAAGTTTGCAGCTTGGGTTCATCTCTTTCACGACGACAGTGATACCAAGCAGTCGATCACTTCCATCAGAATGGAGCATGGGCCATAACAATAGCCAATGGAAGGTCAGTATGCAGGTCTTTAATTGCTGGAAAACTGAATCTGAATAGGCTAGAATGCTAATGTGTTCAGACATCTTTTCTCCTTTTATGGCTTAAAGCAGCGTTTCCCAAACTATGGGCCACGGCCCGGTACCAGGCCGCGGGAAAAAAATACCGGGCCTCAGCATGGCTGCCAGGAGGGGAGTGGAGCGGGGCAGGCTGGGAGGAGGGCAGGGAGGAACCGGCCACTGGGAAGTAGTGCTGGGGGCAGCAGGGCTGTCCCGGTGGAGATCCGGGCAGGCAGGTGGGAGGCCAAAGCAGGGCTGGGAGCGGCGGGTCTGTCCCGCAGAGATGCGGGCAGGCGGCAAAATCAGGGCTGGGGGCAGCGGGTCTGTCCCGCGGAGATGCGGGCGGCGAAAGCAGGACTGGGGGAGTGGGGCTATCCTGTGGAGATCCTGGCATGTGGGCAGCGGAAGCAAAGCTGGGGGTAGCGGAGCTGTCCAGTGGCAGAGATCGGAGAGGGCAGGTGGCGGAACCAGGGCTGCACGGGGAGAGGGGGAGCTGACTGGGGGAGATCAGGAGGAGGAGGACAGGAGAATCAGCTGTCGGAAGCAGGGCTGGATGGGGACAGTGGGGCTGGTGGGGTGTCGTCGGGAGAGTGGGACTGACCCGAGGAGATTAGTGGGTGGTGGGGGGAACCGGCTGCTGGATGGGGGAGATCGGAGCGGGACTGACCTGGGCACATGCAGACCCTGGCAGACGAGTGAGTCTGGCCGGGGATTCCATTTTGCCCCCTCTTCCCCACATACCCTCCCTGGAGTAGTTGCAAACTGACTGGCAGGTAAACACACTCAGACAGCGTGAGCACATCTACCAGCCAGGCAGCTAAGGACTAATACCCCTAATTATAATAAAACGTACCTAATTAGAAAATACCAGGCATTTTATATGTCTGGTAATTTCTCAATTTTTCCCAGACAAAACCTTCAAATACCGGACTGTCCAGTACAAAACCGGAGACCTGGCAACCCTACCCTTCCTTGTACTCTCCCTCTTAGCCAGATACCCTACCCCCAGTCTGCTCCTGCTCCTGCCTCCTGAAGTGCTCATGTGGCACCGGGTCCCCCAAGCCCTGGCCGGGTGGAGAATGCAGTCAGGTAAAACACTGAAAATTTATTCATTTTTCATTCTTTTTTTATATGCGTTTATATTTTTGGGCTGCAAAAGACGGTACTGAAAAAAATGGGTTCCAACTAAAGTAAAAAGTTTTGGAAACCCTGGCCTAGGCAGCTTTCTATCCATCTTACAGTCCATCTATCCAATCCATATTCCCTTAACTTGCTGGCAAGAATATTGTGGGTGACTATCAAAAGCTTTGCTAACGCTGGCACTGGGGGCTTTGGGAGGAATAGAAATAACTTATTTGAATATTCATCATTTGCTTATTGAATATGCAACTATGCAAATGAATGTTACCAGTCCTCCAAAAGCTCATGAATGGATTTACTGGTCCCCATGTCAAAAAATTTGGGAACCCCTGGCTTAAAGTGCTTCCCTCTGCTAGGATGCTGGCCTCTCTGCACTACTTATTAGATCAAACAGGAATGTTGAACCCTGAAAAGTCAGCAGTAATATGTTGTTCAAGACCATGGGAAACTCCCTTCTCGCTCAGAACAATGGGCACCTTTCAATTCTCATACGCATGTTCTTTCCCCTGCCCATGTCAATCAAGTGAATTAGCCTTTTATTTATAAAAGTCCTCAACTGTGTGCAAGTCTGAGCAGCCTAGTGGGTTGGCAAATTCACACTAATTCCCAGGATGCAATTCACATTATTCTCCTTTAGTTGTGTAGGGGAAAGGTTGTTTGGGGCTGGGGGTTCATTCCTTCGTTTCATTGTCAAAGATAGAAGATCCGCAATGTGCCCTTGCTTCTGTTTTCATTAGAAATATTTTCGTCAGTGAAAACAGCTTGTCCTGGTGCTGAAAGTCAGCGATGGGCACAAGCCACAAAAATGTGGCTCTAGATTTCAAACCCTTCAGTTGAAAGAATGTTTACATCCAAGACTTTAGATTCTCAAGTGTCCATAATTCAGGGGCGTCCAGATACAGAATTCTGGTTTGGAACTGTTTCTCTACAGATGTCACACTTGCGTTATCTCCTAAGGGAGAAAGATTGCTTTCCACTTGTAATGAAGTCCTACTTTTGTCGTACCAGTTACTCAGAACAAATCGGAAGGTAACAATGCTAAAGTTCTTACTCTTCAGAAAGCCAGCAGAAACATTATTTTTCAGCTGTTTCAGTCCAACTGAATGTTTCCATAGACAGACTCTTACTATGTTGGGGAGAGAGCTACATGAACCCTTAGAATTTAGAGCACAAGTACATTTAGAAAAACATTTGAAATTTGTTTCCCCATTTTTTTTACCTGTCTGAACCTGAATTCAGAGTTCATTGTTTGTGTCTCTGTATATTTGTCAATTACAAGAGATGTTGTCAATGTAATGAGATCTAGAAATTGATTTTTAAACCATCATTGTGAATTTTTTTTTTTTTTATCTGAGGAAGTGGGTCTGGCCCACGAAAGCTCATCATCTAATAAACCATCTTGTTAGTCTTTAAAGTGCTACATTGTCCTGCATTTTGCTTCAGCTACCCCAGACTAACACGGCTACATTTCTATCATTGTGAAATAGGGCTTAGATTATTGTAACTCCAAAGAGGATAAAATACATGCATGCATTTGGAGCACAACAATGGGAAAGAGTTGAATGTAGGCAAAATTAAGTGTACTGCTGCCACTAAAACTTGGTTTTCATTAAAAAAGCAACCACCACCATTTAGGAACACGATTTAAAGGAGGTCTAGGTTCAAATGTCATGGCTTGTGGGCCCCTCTAATTTTCAGCATTATGACAAGCTCTTTTTTTCTGGCAGTATAGAAAGATCTGCCACTTCTTTATCAGAGTAAAAAAAGAAGGCTCCAATTTTCTCTTTCAGCTAAGGTGAAAAGTCTTTGCATCCCACTGAAATCAATCCTGAATCATCTGTAGTTGAGTTACTCTATTGAGAAATTTGAGTTTTCTTCCTCCCATTCTCTCCTAACTGACCTTAGACTTCTTCCCCCCTCCCCCTTGGAATTAGTGGCTGAACTGTGTTATGCTTTCTTCACAGGATTAACCTGGGCAACCACAGATCTCTGAACAACATTATGAGCCAGCAGATACTTGTCATCTGCCCAAAGCTGTTAGCTCAGAATCTGAAAATACTACAAGTCCAATAGGCAGGGGGTAAAACTAACTTAAAGGACTTAGAAGGCTGTCTGTCCAGAATGCTTGTAAGCAAGGTAGAGATGGCAGCTCTATGCCCCTGAAGAGGTAGGGCCTTGGAAGGAAGAAGAGAGTCTGGGACCAGACTCCCCCAGCCAGCCTTTCAGCACTCTTTGGTGCACACCACCCAGGACTCTAGCTGCTGTGGGCCTGATTCCTTTTAAATTGACAGGACCCAAACCACCTGCCCCTCTCCTTCCAAGTTCCTGGCCTGTAACCACCCACTTTCATCTCTGCCAGCAAGTTTTCTTGGACATGCCTTCAAGGCTAGTAGAAAAAATTTCTTCCTCCTGTTGAAGTTCTCTCTCCTTTTACAGGGCAGGATTAGACCTCTACACTTTGCCAGTTGGAATCAATAGACCTGATTGCTCCTTATCAACATTTACACCTGTGCTAAGCAAGTTCAAAAAGTTACCAAATCAGAACTGTAGCATTTGTCACTAAGTACAGGTGTAAATAATGGTTTTTAGAAGAGGGTGATTAACTATTGCAGTGTTTCTCAAACTGTGCTCCACAGAGCCCCAGGGCTCCACAAGACATATCCAGGGGCTCCACGAGGTTGACAAACTGGAAACATCGATAGGTACAACACATACAATCAGTGGACCACTAGGGCACCACATAAATTTTTTATACATGTAAAGGGCTCCAGAGCCCAAAAAGTTTGAGAACCACTGCACTACTGAAACAAACTACCAAGATAAATGATGGATTCGTCATTTCTCAGTGACTTGATTTGAAGACAGGTTGCCTTTCCAGAAGGCATGCTTTAGTTAAACAAGTTATTGGGCTCCCTTCAGGGGTTACTGGTTAAAAATTTTAGCCTGTATTTTATTTATATATATAAAGTCAGATTAAATGATTTCATAATGACCATAACAATCTGTGATGATGTATGGGAAGGCATAGTCTCTGACCAAAAGTTATAATCTCATTTATAGCAAGCAAAATACAAAGAGTTGGGGAGGGGGGAAGAGAAGAGGGACATAATAAAATAATTTATTTTACATGTTGTGGCCAGTTGGCGCTAAGTCCCTAGGTTCTGCACTTCTTGGCAGGGTTTTCTTTGTGTGCCTCTGAGGCTTGCAGCGTCCCTAACACTGCCACAAAGGCAAGGGTATCCCACTTTCCAAGCCCTTTTCATCATAGGAAAGTCGGCTGTGTCTAGACTGGCCACTTTTTCCGGAAAAGAAGCCTCTTTTGCGGTAAAACTTGCCAGCTGTCTACACCGGCCACTCGAATTTCCACAAAAGCACTGACGATCTCATGTAAGATTGTCAGTGCTTTTGCATAAATACTATGCTGCTCCCGTTCGGGCAAAAGTCTTTTTCCGAAAAACTTTTGCGCAAAAGGGCCAGTGTAGACAGCAGAGATTTGTTTTCCGCAAAAAAGCCCCGATCATGAAAATGGCGATCGGGGCTTTTTTGCGGAAAAGTGCGCCTAGATTGGCCACGGATGCTTTTCTGGAAAAAGTGCTTTTGCGGAAAAGCATCCTGCCAATCTAGACATGCTTTTCTGAAAATGCTTTTAACGGAAAACTTTTCCATTAAAAGCATTTCCAGAAAATCATGCCAGTGTAGATGTAGACATAGACGTCCAGGGTATGGGAGGTCAGCCCCTACATCAGACCACAGGGCCTCTCCTGTTTCTTGCAGACAGCTCACCAGCCAGGAGGGGGTTGCAGGGAACCCAGTCCCACCCACTTGCTCCAGGTTCCAGCCCAGGGCCCTATGGGAGGGGGGTTAGACCCAAGTGGATTGTGAGGCCTGGCTCTTGCCCCATGGAACAGTGGCCCCTCCCTGGGCCACTTCCCCAACTCCTCCTGAGTACCTCCTCCCAATGCCTCAGGTCCGGTTTTATTCTAGGCTGTCTAGGGTCAGTCTCTTGCACTGCACTCTTCTCTTCTGGTCCATCCCTCTACTCCTTCCCCCTGCCTTGCCTGAGGGAGGGTTATTTATGGTGCACTCATCAGCCTTAACTGGCCTCAGGTGTTCTGATTAGCCTTCCCTTCAGGCTGATGACAGATAGGCTTCAGGTGTTGAACTGCTGGGCCACAGTCCCTGCCAGCCTATAATGGGAACATAAAACTGCATACCCAGCTCTCTTCTATCTCCCCCCCACCCCGCCCGCTGCTGCTGCTCTCAGGCTGCCACAATATATATTTGGATAATTTTATTATTACAGATAAGTGCCAATTAATCTCATATTACCTCAACCCACCCTTTATTAATTGGATGCTTTAAAAAAAAATATTACAAGAGAGGTGGATCGGAAGAGGGATTTAAAGGCACAAAAATGATAATGAGTTCAAGTGATAGGTAAGGACTAGGAGCCCATAAAGTGACAGATACAAACCACATTTTCTAATATTGAAAAGTCTTTAATAATTTTAAAAATACAAGGTATAAATATGCCCAGAAAATATACTATCAACATTGTCCCTAAACAGATTATTTTTCTAATAAAACTCAGTATTTAAATCTTTCAATAAAAGTGCAGAAATATATACTGTTCACTGTCTGCTTCATGCTGTACAGCGTCTTTCTGTCTGATTGTTAGGTGGAAGTTAGTATTAGCTGGTTACTGGCAGGGTGATGTGTCAACATGGGAAACGACTAGCCCCATCCTGTTTGCTAAGATAGTTCGGGTAAGTTCTCAGGGAGTTGGCTGCCTGCAGGCACTGGAGAAAGCAGGTCAAGTATTTGTATGCTTCTTCTTAACATCTGCATGCTTTCTCTTTCAGTGCCTATCGCTGCAGTTGATCATTTACGCTCAGTTTGAGAAGGCTGACCAGAACATAAGCATACAACTTTGCTTGCAAGTGCATGTGTGGGTGCAGGCCTTTCCACGGAGGGGGGAGGGGAGTGTGTGAAGGGTGCAAATGAACCTCCCTGTAGTATCCCCAAGTAAGCAAGCTCTGGCCAGCCAGGGGAAGGTAGGAGCGGTGCACTGCCTGAGCCTCCCTCTCCTGTACTCCAGCTGTCCCGGGGAAGGCTGGGGCTGATTTCCCCTTGCGAGAACGGGGACAGGACCGGGACTCACTCCTGGGTGATGGGGGAAAATCAGCTCCAGCCTTCCCTGGGCCAGCCAAAGCATGAGGGAGGGGGGTTCGGGCAATGTGCCACTCCGGCCAGTCAGAGCACACTTACTTGGGGGACCATGAAGCAGGTTGTTTGCAACTTTGTGGTTCACTTTTATAAAAAAAAGCACACACTACCACAGACATTTCTGCATCTGGGCCTGGTGTGTGTGTGTGTGTGCGTGCACGCACGTACGGTGGGTTTTTTCTGTTGCTTAGGCCAAAATACTGCCAATATCTCAGCAGATAGCGAAGGCCCTGAACACTGAAAATATTGTAGTTTTACCATGCATGGGGGCGAGTCATGGAGGGGAACTTCATATCTCATCAGCACTGATGGTGGTAATTTACTCTAGCTTTGTCTTCCCTGCAGAAGGTGTGGGTGGGTTTTGTTTTGTTTTAAACATCCGGTCAGCAAGGAGTTGTTAATAATGCAGTCTTAAGTTTGCATAGGTCTTGCCTTGCAATGTCATTTGCATTTATTTTGCTTCTATAAAAACAAATATGGTGGATTCAAAACAGTACCCTTGTGGTAACCGATTTATTTGAAAGTCCTTGCATGGAGATTTTCATTTACTTAGCTTTTTTACTATTCTAATAGCAATCACTTCTTATGGCTATCTCTGCTTAATCTGATCGTTCCTAAAGAAAAGCCATTAAAAATGTAACAACAAACCTTTGTTGTTTCATATCTGTTCTTATGGACGAGCATATTTGCCAAGAAACAAAAAGCTTTGATTCCTCGGGTTTTTTTTTTTTAAAGTTTTGTCTCGGCTCCTTTTCTTTTTTCTTTTCACCTACATGGACATAAAAATACTCTTGATATGAGGAAAATCTTTACAAAAGGGTAACTACTCACAGTATTTATGGCAACCTGGATGAGCTGTCAGGTTAATTTGATGGAGGACAGAAGAAAGTGTTTGGCACAAGGAACAGGAAGAGTATAGCAATTTTCTCCTTGATTAGAGAGAGTCCAAAACAAAAACCTTGGGCTCCAATATTCCAGAATTTTAAGTGTGAATCCAAATATTTCAGCTGGCTGTTTCTTCTATAATGGGTGATCTGGATCCTAATGCTTCTTGATTTGGGGGAAAATGCAAATTGGCATCTGAAAATTGGCATGTCAGAGTATATCTGCACTGAACCAGAAAATGTAATTTCCAGCTCAGGTAAACATATTCATGTTAGCTCTGAGCTAATGTATTAAAAAGAGAAGTGTATCCATGGGGCACAAGCTGTGAGAGGAGATAACCATGCAAGTATGTACTTGAGTTCTCAAATGGGATCATTATTTAGGTGGCTTGCCCATCACACTGCTCAGACCAGCATGACTATGCTTCTATATTTGCTGCACTTGCTTTGATCAGGCTAGCATAAATGTATCTTTTAAAGCCGGAGATTATGCCTTCCAGCTCCAGTGCAGCCATACCCTTCGATTGAGCCCTAGTTTTGACCTTTGAGTTCTGGGAGTGTGTTAACAAGACAACTAGACTGGCATGATTTTCTGCAAATGCTTTTAGCAGAAAAGTTTTTCAGTTAAAAGCATTTGTGGAAAAGAGCATCTAGATTGGCACGGACACTTTTCTGCAAAAGCACTTTTTGCGGAAAAGCATCCATGTCAATCTAGATATGGTTATGCGCAAGAAAGCCCCGATCGCCATTTTTGCAATCGGGACTTTTTTGCGCAAAACAATAACGCATTGTCTACACTGGCCCTCTTGTGCAAAAGCATTTGCGCAAGAGGGCTTTTGCCCGAATGGGAACAGCATAGCATTTCCGCAAGGACACTGACAATCTTACATGAGATCGTCAGTGTTCTTGCGGAAATTCAAGCGGCCAGTGTAGACAGCTGGCAAGTTTTTCCGCAAAAGCAGCTGCTTTTGTGGAAAAACTTGCCAGTCTAGATGCAGCCATTGTGTTTATAGAGCCAAGACCTCATCTGAAGTCTGTTTCAAAGGGGGTGACTAATCTCTGGCCATGTAGCATGAAATCCATTCCTTTGGAGAAGGCCTTTTCAAGACCTGACTTAATATGGGATTTACATGGGGTTTAAAGAGTGCATAGGGTATCGGGTGAGGGGGACTCTTTCTGTTTCAAATTGAATCAAACCACCACAATGGATTGTTTGCTTTTTTGGCCTGTATATGTCTGAGCAAATCATGCTTCTATTGGCTCTAGGTGAAGTGCCCCAAAGCTGGATCATGAGCTGTTTTTGTGGTTGCTGTTAAACTTGAACATATTCAGTGCACTATCTTGTAAGAGCTCAATATGATGTGTGTAGTATGGCCATGTACATGATTTTTATGAATGGACAATTTTGTATTAGAACATTGACTAGTGATATGTTTGTCAGAACAGGAAACACAGTCCACTTCTAATGTAAACATTTAGAGTTTTGATTGGCTGAATAGTTAGATTCCAATTCTGTGTTGGTTAAGATCCCCAAGGTTTATTTATGCAGTTATTTTTGTTCTTGGGTTTTATTTGAAATTTCAGCATTTTTCCACTGTGACCACAGTCTATTCTCACCACAGTAGGAAGAGTGTTAATATGCAAGATGCAGCAGAAGATTTTAAGTTTAACTCCAGAAACTAAAACCATTAATCAATCCGAGGCGTATCTAGACCATTGTGGTTTTGTCCTGTCCAAAAAGTGTCATTAACACAGCTGCCTGCTCCCTGCACTCTTCCAGAACAAGGAACATTGAAACCCAAACTGAAATATTAGAAAATGAAGGGATGCGCAGTTGAGGTCTCTGTATTTTCCTGAAAAGAACATTAAGGTTATGAGGCAAAACCTTGATCCCTAGGATCCAAATCACAAACATACATAAACCAAGAAATTCACAGTGAAAGTGCTGCTTCCTGCATAGAACAATTGGGGAAAATATATAATAGAAAGGACACATCATCAATGCTGTAAACTTACTTTATATCATCTAAAATGGAAACGTTTTAATAACTTCACATGGGAGGTAAATAAACAGGATATAGAATAGGTATTTGTGTCATTTAATTATATTTTGTCAAATAGGAGAAGCATATGCACGCCATAATTCAAAAAATGAATTAAACAAAAACAGGCCATAGAGCCTGCCCCTAAATTATCTGAATTATTAAGCTGTCAGGCAGGGCTGTAACAGGGATGGGGCAAGTGAAGCATTCACCTCGGACGCAACAGAAATTGGGGCACAAAGACACAGATAAAAATAATAAGCTGCAAAAGTAAAAAGTGCAATGGGTGCTAACCTAAGGAGAGGAGGTGCATAAATAATATTTTGCCCCAGGCGCAAAAATACCTAGTTATGGCACTGCTGTCAGGGTCATCACTGCAGCATTTTTGCTGCAGCTTTGGTTCCCTGCAGTACTTAGAAGCCTGACTCCCCAGCTCCCTCCATAACCTCTTTCGGGATTTAAAAATCTTGTTCCTATTGCAGTGGAGACCCATTTAGAAGACTTGATTCCTGCCCCAAAAGGGGCACCACAGAAAAGATAATACAGAATTAGCATCTATCATGAAAGAGGATGTTCAAACAGTCAGTGTCTCAGTCGGTACAAACAGGGTCAGAGAAATAGTTTGTGCAAATTATTGTAGAGAAAGGAAAGAACCAGGGCTAGGGGCAAACAAAATATTGACACAAAAATCAATTTTTTAATCACAATATTGAACTTCGATTGTTGCAGGAGCTCCCTGTGATAGGGCATACCTACCCCACACTGCAGGACAGGGGGTTGTCTGGGCCCAGTTGGCTGAGAAGGTCCCTCCCTCACAGCACTGCCGGGCATGCTCCCTGGAGTGCATGGGTATAAAAACCCAGGGAGCTGCTCAGACAGGGGAGGAGGCCTCCGGAGGGGAAGGGGCTGGGTTAGGAGCGCCCAGCCAGTCGCAACAGCAGACCCGGGAGGAGTGGACCTGGAAGCAGCTGCCACCAGAGCCACAGCAGGAGGCGTGGTCTGGGGAGCATTTGCCGCCTCAGCTGCAACAGCCACAGATAGGATTACCGGATGGTTGAAACAAAAAAAAGCATGTCCCCTTTAAGAGTGAGTGATAAGAACAGGGGAGAGCGGTTGAGCACTAAGACCCAGGGGAATCATTGCTTCCCCTTGGTCTTTTTGCCGGCAGCCATTTTGTGCCGGCAGCCTTGCGGAACCAGGTAAGCATGGGGGCTGGGGTGGGGGGGGGAGGCTGGGTTCTGAGTGTTTGTAGGGTTTCCAGGTGCCTGGCATTTTCGCCTCCTGGCTGGGGAAAAAAAATCAGAAAATACCGGCCATCTTATATTTTTTTTACCAGACAGAAGGCGAAAATAACAGACTATCTGGGTGAATACTGGACACCCTAGCCACAGGCCTTGGAGCACTGAGGAGGGAGCAGCATTTGGAACTATGCCTCTCAGGCCATGTATGCCCTAGTAGAGGGAACTCAGACTTTTGACTAGGCCATTGGGACCGTATATGCCCTAGTAGAGGGGATTCTGACGTTGGACTAGGCCCTAGGGGCCGTATAAGTTCTGATAGAGGGGCAAATACTTTCGGTGCAAGGGCAGAGGACCACATATGCCCTGATAGAGACTCAGGTGTTCGAAGTAGAAGGCCTCATAGACACTCATAACATCGTGGGGGTACGCGCCCCCCGTGACACTCCCAAAATTTGACAAGTGCTTTCCTAACTCAAAAGAAGATATGGTGCCTGTCCCAAAGACTTTCCAGTCTATAATCCCATGGCATAAAGCATAGAGCGGTTTACTGATTTTAAGATGAGTGATGGGAGAAACACATCCAGGCACTTAACAGCAAGGAAAAAAAACCTATAGTAGTTTGGATATTCTTGAACAATAATGAGAATTTGGCAGGCTCTAAGGCAATGTCTGCACTAGACACAATAGTAGCATAATTTGCTAGCCTAGTATAGAGAGAAGAGGGTTTTCTGTTGCTGAAGGAACACTATCTCTGAGCAACAATAGCTAGGTCAAAGCCCTCTTCCATTGGGCTACCCACAGCTCCACTGGAGGTAAACTGTGAGATAAGTAGTAGACTGATTACACAGCCCAAATTGATCTCTGATCATCCAGTGCGGCTGTGTCTAGACTGCATCCTTTTCCGTAAAAGGGATGCAAATTAGACACATCTCAATCGCAAATGAAGCGGGGATTTAAATCCCCCCCCCCCGCTTCATTTGCATAAACATAGCTGCCGCTTTTTTCTGGCTCGGAGCTTTGCCGGAAAAAAGCGCCAGTGTAGACGCGGATCTTTCGGAAAATAAAGCCTTTTCCGAAAGATCCCTTATTCCTTATTTTAAGAGGAATAAGGGATCTTTTGAAAAAGGCTTTATTTTCCGAAAGATCCCCGTCTAGACTGGCGCTTTTTTCCGGCAAAGCTCCGAGCCCGAAAAAAGCAGCAGCCATGTTTATGCAAATGAAGCAGGGGGGATTTAAATCCCCGCATCATTTGCAATTGCGATGTGTCTAATGTGCATCCCTTTTACGGAAAAGGGATGCAGTCTAGACACAGCCTGCATGTATGGGAATATACTAACCTTTACTGTTCATCTCTGTATCTATTTGTGGCAGCTTTTGTTATTCTTTGTACCACAGAAGCAGCAGAAAAAATATTTACAATGAGTGAGGATCTGTCCCATTTTTGTATTTTAAAATTTGGCATAGAGATTCTGGGTGTGTCTCCTAGTTAGCTGCTGTCTGGAAACAATTTGCCAGTAGTATTTAAATTTGGAAATTACTGCAGACGGATTGATAAATTAAACTTCCTCATGGTGCCACTTTGTCAATCATTAGTCTTTTATTTATACATTGCCCATATTATTACAGAGACAGATTGATAGAATACCCATTTGCTCTGTATAATAACAACCACCACATCACAGATGATCAAACCATGGCTGCTTAAGTGTGGTCTTAGTGAAGAAGCTGTATTGGGGGACATTATGGTCTTGATTTGAGTGCTACTTGGCATTATAGCTAAAATAACTTGAGTCTGCCAACCAAAGCATTGCTATAGTTCAGGATTACTCAACTTTGGAAGCCCTAGGGGCCACAATGACACTCTCAGCACATGCTAAGGGCTGCAACTTAAATATGATTGCATATACATGCAATTCTATATGCAAATATATGCAAATAGCTTCTTTCACACTGACGGGCATGAATAAAAAGATTAAGGCAAAACTACACAATACGCAGGCCCCATTTAAGACAGTTCTGCTGATACTAATGAAATGCAATATTTACCAGATTTCCACCCATATGACAGCACTTTTAATGAGCAACGACAGTCCAGGAATTTAACTACTAAAATGCATATCAACAGAAGGCCATATATTGACTTCTTTTTTGTTTTGGCTCCCAACTGTGGGCTTCATGTTGAGCCCTGTGTAAACCGAAATAGCGCCGCGGGCCACAAACAAACAGGCCACAGGCCATGGGCTGCGTGTTGAATAGCCTGGCTGTAGTTAGTCAGCCAGACAAACAAACTCCTTGCATTTGAAATTACTTCCAATGTATGTAAACTAAAATACAGCTAGTGTATGATACAGTGAATCAAGATAAGACTTAAAATCAAAAGTGTTAGCAAGATTAATTCTGTAATGAAAGATTCTCGAGAGCGTTTATTTTTATTTTGTTTTATATCATGGTAGTTCTGCCATTGAGGATCTGAGCCCCTTCCAGAAAATAAAATCTGTTTAAAACCCCTGTCTCTGTAGAGAAAGGACTTAGAACATTAGCTTCTTCTCTATTCTAGTTCAGGGGTGGCCAACCCGCAGCTCACGAGCCGCATAAATTGCGGCTCCTGACGGAACCGGAATGGAACCCGTAACCGCCCAGGTCAGCTGCTCTCATGGCCGGGCCACTGTGAGTCGCATGCGCACTCATGGCCCGCGCAGTTCTGCTCACAACTCCCAGTGCACTGCATCATATCCTGCATGTGCAGGTTGGGTCGCACACAGCGTCCCAGCCTGCACGTGCTAGCAGCCGGCTGCTGAGCGCAGGCAGCAGCAGAGGCAGAAGCTCTGGGTGCGGCGGCAGCTCCAGGACCTGAGCATAAGGTAAGTGTGCGAGGGGAACTGGGTTAGTGTGGCAGACCGGGCCGAGTCTGGGCACAGGTGAGGGCGTCTGCTCAGGGCGAATTGCTCAAATTCGGGGCTCCTTACAGCCCCCAGACTGGTGACCTTCCCAAACAGACCACAAACCAGTCCCACAGAGCACTTCAGCAGCCTGCCTGAAGCCTCATGAGCAAAACCCCTCCGACACCCCAGCAATATCCATGCCCCAGATGGCCCCGGGCCTCATACACTGGTGGGGGGGGGGGTCTTAGAACCCAATCCCACCTACCCCAAACAAGTTCTGTCCGGTTCCAAGAAACCAGCCACAGATCCCTGGTCAATTTACCCTTTGGATCTTATCCACAAATCACACTGAGCCAATTCTTTAGCATCTAACATCTAAAGGTTTATTACTACAATAAAGAAAAGCATGAGAGTAAGGTTGTTAAAGGATAGTATATTACATGCATCGAATCTCCCAGTTCTCGATGCAGGCTCTAGCAGAGATGTTACAGCTGCTGGCTTAAAAGTCCTTGTTGTGCATCCTAGGATCAGGATGGGTCCACAGTTCTTTCCGGCTCTTCATCCCAGAGGCAGCAGTGCAGGGATCGAAGTGCTGAGCTGAGTACCAAGATGGAGTCAGCCACATGGCATCTTTATACATCCTTCCTGGTCTCTTCTTGGCTGCAGCAGGTCACCTGGCCAGCGGCCTATCACTGTGTTCCCTGCTGGTAACCCTTAGGTGTCGGTGACCTAAGGCCTTGAGGTGACCAAAGGTGTATTCAACCTTCATGCAGGTCCGGTTTAGGTGCACATTGAATTGTTCTTTGGTGGGGTCCATGTGGCCAGTGTACGGCTTCATGAGCCAGAGCATGAATGGGTAGGTCGTATCCCCGACAATGCACAGTGGCATCTGGATGTCCCTCATGCAAAAGTCCCTCTGGGGGAAGAACGTGCCAGTCTCCAGTTTGCGGTAGAGGCTAGAGTTTCTGAATATGTGGGTGTCCTGCAGCCTGCTCGACACAACAAAAATGTCCAGAAACTGTCCACGGTGGTCTACCAGGGCCTGCAGCACCCTGGAGAAATAGCCCTTCCTATTTATGTACTGGGTGGCTCAATGCTGTGGTGTGTGGATAGGAATGTGGGTTCCATCCGATCGCTACTCCTCAGTTCGGGAACCCCAGGGCAGCAAATCCAGCCATGATTGGGTCCAGATCTCAGGCACATGACCCTGCACAGCAGGACAGAGTTGATGACCCTCACAACCTGCAGAAGGAGACAAAAAAACAGAATCAGAGGGAATGCCTGAGCCCTTGGGAGGTGCTCGTCCACCTCTTCCATCCCTCAAAAACACCCGCAGCCACTCCCTATGAGGCCACCCCCCAGCAGCAGGGATGAGAGAGGGTGGGACGGCACAATCCCTCTGGGGATGGGTCTTCCCCCCACACAAACACCCCTCTATGCCTTTTCCAAGGATCCCCCTTTTCCAGGAGTGCCTTACCTCCATGAGGAGAACCCCAATGATGGACTTCCCCACACCAAACTGGTGGCCTACTGAGCGGTAGCTGTCTGGGATGGTGAGCTGCCATATGACGATTGTGACCCGCTTCTCCAGGGGGGTGGTGGGCCACAGGTGGGTGTTGCATCTCCGGAGGGCAAGGGCGAGCCAGGCACACAGCTCCAAGAAGGTGGCCTTCCACATGCAGAAGTTGTTGAGTTACTGCTGGTCATCCTACTGCTTCACCACCAGCTGGTCTCACCAGTTGGAACTGGTGTCCAGCCTCCAAAATCATCTCTCGACCATGGGGTGCGGGGGCAAGGGCATTGCTCCCGCATCCAGGCAGAGGGACTCTCAGATCAGCTCGGAGTCACGCTGGGGCAGGACTGTCAAGACGGTCTGCTGAAACTGCTGTATAATCTGCAGCATGACAGTGTGGGCCAGCCCATGCCCAGGGGCAGCTCCAGCTCCAAGTCAAAAAACCAAAATAATGCTGTGGCATCCAACAAAGCTGAGCAACCAGAGCGCACACTGCTAAAGCTTTGCTATCCCTCAGGGTATGTCTACACTAGCTCATTAATTCGAGCTAGGTAGGTAAATCAGGCAACCGGAGTTGCAAATGAAGCCCGGCATTTAAGTATCCCAGGCTTTATTTGCATGCTCCCGTCCGGCCGCCATTTTTAAATCCCCCTTAGTTCGAACAAACTGCCTGCAGCTACATGCGGCAGGTTAAAGTTAATCCGAACTAACTCCTTAGTTCGGATTAACTGTTACTCCTTGCGGAATGAGTGTGGACGTACCCCAAGGTAGTGCAGAATCTAGCAAGAAAATTGAAAGGAAGAAAATAAAAAGGAGAAGAGAGGTGAGTGGCATTTAAAATGCACGTACTGGTTTTACTTTCCTGTACAGAATTGCAAAACCACATCTGATGTAAGCTCACCAAGAACAGCTCCCCACAAACCTACACAATGTAAGAACTGTTCAGAAGCTCCTTATTTATCTGGGGGGGCGTACTCATTAACTACATCTTCATATCTTAATACATGCAGAATAAAAACAGACAAATGGTTCTATGAAGATGCTAATGTCATGATACACAGTCGCCATGATAAGTGATCAGTGTATTTAAATGACCTAAAATCTTGCAATTAATTTTGTCATTTTTATAACAAGCATGTGGCATTACATGAGTTACTGGGTAAACTCGTGAAGAGCAGGAATTCTACTTCACTTCCTAAGCACTTTAGTTTCATTTCAGTGAGGGGCACGCACAATGTGTTAAATCTTTCATGGGAAAATAATGATACTGGTGAGTTCTCATTTATAGTAATTGCCCTATTGACACAGGGTGTTGTGCACAAAGGTTAATGGACAGACTTTGGGCATCAAAAGCCTTCAGTAGAAAAGAAATAGGACTGTGCTGCTGTTTGCCTTACACGTTTTTTCTGGGATTTCAATAACTGTTTAATGGGTTTTACGTAGAAATGGGCCTGATCTTAAAGCCTGCATCTAAATTCCTCCAAACTTTGAGGAAGGATTTCAGCATCTCTGGATCTGGATGTGAATTTCATTCAGTCCCTAGAGGTAATGGAGAGAAGCCAATGCTCCAGGTCAGCCCAATTGACAGGGCAGACAGGCAATCTTTATAACAGGCTGAATCAAACTTTGGAGGAGACCCCCGCACATTATGATGATTGTGATCCCTGCATAAGCAAGGGATGCACCGGGAAAAAGCCCTTTTCTAGCCCAGAAGCTGAAGGATCAACATTACAAGGGCATAAGAGGCTGTTTGCGCCCTAAGTTGGAAATTCTTCCCATCCATTCTATTGTACTTTCCCTACACAAAGTCCATTTCTTTTGGCTTTGAGAAACACAGTATATTTTACCTCCCAGATCTAAAACTTCCTTCCTGGAGCACCAAGATGTAAGAAATTCAGCTCAGGGCAGAATGTTCATTCAACTGACCCATATGTAAGAAATAGTTTACAATATGTGCTCTTGTTTTGTTGAGCTGTTAGCTATCAATGTACATACTGTACTATGGAAATGTGGTGGAGAGTCTCTGTAATTAAGGCTGTGCTTGCCCTTTTATCACCACTAATTCTGGCGCCCACTGGAAGGCCACGTATAATAATGCATTTATATGAGTAACTGTGCAAATAAAATGGTGTAAAATCAACATGACAGTGATTAGGTTAATGCCTCTGTTGAATCTCTGAATCAACCCAGTGTGAACAATGTGGTTTCAGAAACCAAAAATTTTGGCTGAGCAGCTTTCTCATATAAGGGAACTGATGGCCCCTTACTAAAATTCAGTGGGGGATTTTTGGCTGGTTAGCCTCTGGTGCCAAAAGGAAGGGGAAGGGTCGATGGGAAATCAGAACCCTGAGACTGACAGTCCCTAGAGGTAATGGAGAGAAGCCAATGCTCCAGGTCAGCCCAATTGACAGGGCAGACAGGCTATTGAGGAAATCAGGAGGCTGAGGAGCCCCGTACGCTGAGTGATCTGGATCTGGTCAGATAGAGTAGGGCCGAGCTAAAGAAAAAAGGGTCCAGGCTGAGTCGTGCCAGCCAGCCAGAATCAGAGAAATAGCTCACAGAGCAGATCCTGTGCTGGGAGCAGAGCTGCAGGCATGGAGCCAGAGGGGACAAAGAAGCAGCCCAGTTTGCTGGATGCAGAGTGGAGCAGAGGCTGGGGCTGGAGAAGAGAGCAGCTAGGGAGACTCTGGGCAAAAGCTCTGTGCAGAGAGACACCACCAGCCAAGAGACCTTGCAGGCTATACTAAGAGGGGGATCGTAACCCCAACTGGGGAGGCTGATGCTGGGGAGATGAGTCATGCCCCCCTAGAGCCTGAAGGTGTATGGCCATTGCCAGGGCAAGTATCTAAGCCCAGCATCCCAGCAGCACAACCATGGCCTGGGCAAGAGGTCTGGGATGTGAGGAACAGACTGTGAACTGCCCTTACGTTCCAGAGACGCTGTCTGTGATGGCCCTGTACCACACAGCAAGTTGTGATGTGTTTTCCTTTAACCTTTCCCATGTCTCCTTATTCTTTAAAATTGATTGCTCTTTAATACATTTTATGTTCATTGACCTGCTTGTAATGATCAGTGGGTCAGAGAAGCATACAGCGAAGAGAGAGCACCCCAGAGTGGGGACACCCTAGCCCCTTGCCTAGGAGACCACAACAAGGTTGGGGGTTAAGTTCCCCAATAATCCTAGGCCTCGTGTTGTTGGGATTATAAGGACTATGCCACACGGGAGAGTGGAAGGGAAGCCCTCAGTGTCAGGGAGGCCTCTGGCTAAAGGAAGTGGGAACAGGGATTCAGATCCTTTTGCTAACCCACTCACCAGGGTAGTGTAGAAGCAAGGAAAGTTCTCCTCAATAGCGGGATCATTCTCCTGCTTACACTTATATAGTTACTAATACAAATTCAGGGCCTTCAATCTAAACAAACTGAGTATTTTACTAAACAGTCAAGCCCCCTTTCTCACTGCTCAGAATTGCTGCAATCAAGTTACACCTTTCAATGTGTCAGCAGAGTTGGAAGGAAATTTTGTTTTCCATTGCCTAATTTATGTTAATTGGTTGTTTCATTTTTTTACATATGGGATAGTAAAAATAGATTAGTATTTTGCTTGATAGAAAACTTTCCTAACATTCTTTTGTCACATTGTATCTGCAAAAGGAGGATCGGAAGTTTCCTGTAGAGCTTATGGTTTACATTACATTTGTACATAAATTATTTTTGGCATTCTAAATCCAGTGTTAGAAGTATTTTTAAATTTCTTATGTTCTGAAATAGAAGCTTCAGAACACTGTGCCGGAATCTGGCACATATCTCAACAGTGCCATGAACTATTACTGCCTGAAGAACTTGGCAGGCATCACAGCCCCTTGCACCTTACAAGAGTGTAGGAGTCCATGAACAACTTAATTATTGAGCATCTGTAAAGCCGTTCCTGAGCACTTTGCAAAGTGCGTGTTTCCTCTTGCCTTCCTCAGGAAATGTGCCAGTCCCTGCCGAGCTCACAAATTGCGCCTGACCTCTTGGCATGTTAAAAATTGCATTAATGCAAACTACAATTTGTCTGTCTCTGCTAAGAGCAAATGCTGCTAAGCCACATTATTGCTTGAATAATTTAGTAAGTAAGTCTCCATCCCTGTGCACCTTTCAAGGTGTAGGTGGTGAGGTTAGAGGCACTTAACTGTGCAGGGCTTTATGTGGAAAGGTACTTCCTGGTATTAGAGAAAAGGGAGTGTTGTAAGTAGGCCAGGTGAAAAGCAATTTTGTGGCCCACATCTTTGCAACGTATGCTCTGGCCAAACTTTCCACCAAGGGATAGTATAGCAGCCAGCCAAGACCACCACTGACAGGCTAAGGACTATATCAACAGCCATGTTGGTGACCTGAGGCTTCTGAGGAAGATGATTCCACATCCCTCTGTTTAGTTTCCCTTAACAAAGGTTCAGTAGCTGAGCATTGCACGGGTAATGGATTTTCCCCTTTAGAAATAGTCTGTTCATAAACACACATTTACCTTTCAAACTGATGTTGGCTACTTTAGAGAGAAACACACACACAACACAGTCCCTATGGTAAACAGTGAAACCCATGGATTTTGCCAGTTTTCAATGACTTCCATGGAAACATTGCATAATGCTACATTCATTTTTTTTTCATGGCTTACTTTTAAATCTGGCTTAGAACTCAGACAATTCAAGCACAGAAGCTATGGATTTGAACTAATTGAGCTGTGGAACTGAGACCTGGAAACCATGAACTGCACCATGGAAAGCAGAGACACTAAGCAACTCAGTAATGGAAAGCAAGGAAGATCACCATATTCAACCCTAATTTTACATGTTGGATGGAAAGAAATACAGCCTCTTCCAGTTTTTCCAGTGACTATCATTCCTTTGCACTCGTTGCAAGAAAGAAGCAGATAAAAAGCTAAGAAACCTAGGGAGAGTGGAGAGGAGGCAAAGATCACACAAAATAATAAAATTAAACAAAGTCCTTAAATGAAGTCAATGAATACAGGGGTCAGAGTTAAAGGCTGATAAAGTTAAAGAACAAGAAAGAAATAAGGAAACAGAAGCATCAGAATGGAAGTGTCGAAAGGGAAGCAAATCCCAGGCTAGATTGTATATGCATATTTAAGGCACCATCTTTCCTTCATTCAAATGCCCATGACTCCCATGAACTCTGGTGGGAGATAGGAACCCCTCCCTCCCCAGGCTATTACATTTTTGTAGTCCTTGCAATCAGCCAAAATGCTCTTGCGCTATGTCCCACAGATTGAGCTTCCTGGAGCACTCCGGCAGGCCATTCTCATCATGATTCCATGGCTCTAATATGTATTCCTTTGTAACTTGGGTTAATGCCAGCAGAGTTTGGAGAGTTGCAGGACATAATTTTTTAATTCTGGCTTTTTCTTAATTTGAGACTGTATGGGCCATCTGTTATGCTTCTTTCAGATGGGGGATAGTAACGTGTTTAATCTGTGCTAGTGGCTGGCGCTAGTGTGTTTTAATTTTTTTTAAGCACACATATCATGAAAATTGGCACAAAACACCTTTCAAAATAAACACAGGACACATTATGTTGTGGATCTCTGTCAGAGGTGTAGACCCACAGGAAGCAGAGCCTCAAGAGGCTGTCAGGAGTCACCCAGAGAAATGAACTACAGAAGGTCTACTTTGATTCTCATTGCAGAGATCATCATCCATTTAGGGAATCTGAGCATCAGAAAATATTTTCCAGGAGACCTGACAATTACAACTGTAGACAGAGAGACAGAACTGTATACCTGCCAAGACCAAGGCTGACAAGCATCTAGCAACAAGAAAGCACCCAGCTATTGTGAGGTGCTGATAAAGCTGCTGATCCAGGGTGTGTCTAGATTACAGGGTTTTGTCGACAAAAGTGAACTTTTGTCGACAAAACTATACCTGTGTCTACACTGCCGCTGAGTTCTGTCGACATAACGTGGACAGAACTCAGCAGTTTTGTTGACGGCTGTAAACCTCATTCTACGAGGAATAATGCCTTTTGTCGACAGAGTTCTGTCGACAGAAGGCTTTATTGCATCTACACTGTCCTTTGCGTCTACACTGCAGCTTGCTTTGTCGAAAGAACTGGATGTAGTCTAGACACTCTGGGTACATCTAAACTACATGCCTCCGTCGACGGAGGCATGTAGATTTGTGTATACGAAAAAGGGAAATGAAGCCGTGATTAAAATAATCGCGGCTTCATTTAAATGTACATGGCTGCTGCGCTGAGCCGACAAACAGCTGATCAGCTGTTTGTCCGCTCAGCGCGTTAGTCTGGACGCTCCCCTGCCGACATCAAAGCCCTTTGTCGGCAGCCCCGTTATTCCTCGTGGGATGAGGTTTACCGGGGCTGCCGACAAAGGGCTTTGATGTCGGCAGGGGAGCGTCCAGACTAACGCGCTGAGCGGACAAACAGCTGATCAGCTGTTTGTCGGCTCAGCGCGGCAGCCATGTAAATTTAAATGAAGCGGCGATTATTTAAATCGCCGCTTCATTTCCCTTTGCCTATAATCCTAATCTACATGGCTCCGTCGATGGAGCCATGTAGTCTAGACACAGCCCCTTTGTCTACAGAAGCTTTGTTGATGGTATCCGTCAACAAAACTTCTGTCAGCAAAAGCCTGTAGTCTAGACGTACCCTAAGTGGAGACTAATTCAGAAGAGGCCATGCCATGCCAGAGATGCTTATGACAGCTTTTATACAGCCAAGCAAGTCCAGAAAGTAAGTCATTGTCCACGAGAGCTCCAGGGTGGGAAGCGCTGAGGTGGGGGGAGAGTGAGGACAGGGGCTTGAGGGAAAGGGTGGAAGGCAGCAGGGACTGGGGCAAAGTGAAAGTTAAGCACAACCCCTCCCCCCCCCCCCCCCCGGCAACTCCTAAACATAACGCATAATTATTAAAAATTTTTGCTATCTCTAGCTACTAATAGATCTAATCTCTAGCAGGCAAAGATTTCTTTTGTTCCTAATATATTTTAAAACTCTTATTGTCTTTAGCCTTGCCAGCAATAGGTTTTCAACTGGTGGTGTTAGCTATCTAAACTTTCTATGGTTCATAACTTCTGATTTGTGCACCATTGTGATAATCTATTTTGACCTTCTATATAACACAGTTCTCCCAAATAAATATTTCTGCTTTTTACCATTGGTTATATGTAGATTTTTATTTCTATTTGCAACCTTCACTTCACTAGTGAAGCAGAACAGCTTTAACCAAAGTACTTCCCTTAAAGAAGAGGATGAAGAGTTATGGAATAATAAAATAGAATGGAATAATGGGATGAAATTCAGATAAGAAAAATATAAACAGCATAATAGAAACAAAGCATAGTCTGTATAATAGTCTGTGAAGCAATTTAAACCTGGCATGACTAAGCACTGTACTTTAGGAAAAAGTCTTACACTGAACCTGACATCATCTTTACCTTCTAGGATCCTGGAAAGGCCTTTTACACAGTTTCTGAACTTATGGTGTTGTATGGCTATGTCTAACTAAAACATTTCTCTTTATTTCTCTATATAATGAGTCAATATTTCTTGAGGAGTTCTTTCTCAGTCCCTCGGCAGGATTTCTCTTGACAATTTTTAAATTTTGCTCAGACACAAATTACTTTAGTTCACCTCCTGGGCTCTGCTCTGTAAAAAAGAGAGTTATGTGAAATATAAATGAGTTGATGATCAGAGAGTTAATGTTTATCTGAAAAGGTGACAGATGGAGATTTTTGTCAAGAAGTTTATTTTCATAAACTCAGAGTCTAAGGCCAGAAGGGACCATTGTTATCATCTAGTTTGACCTCCTTTATAACAAATGCCATGAAACTTCCCCAAAATAATTCCTAGAGCAGATCTTTTTAGAAGAAATACCCGATCTTGATTTAAGAATTGTCAGTGGTGAAAAAGCCAACAAAATGGTGGGTAAATTGTTTCAGTGGTTTATTACTCTCACTGTAAAAATATAGGCTTTATTTCCAGTCTGCGTTTGCCATGTAAGTGGGTTTTACCCACGAAAGCTCATGATATAATATATTTGTTAGTCTCAAAGGTGCCACAGGACTGCTTGTAGGGTTTTTTAAGTTACAGACTAATACAGCTACCCCGAGACTTTTTACCTTTCTCTCTTAAATTGAAGAGCCTATTATTAAATAGTTGTTCCCAGCTATACTTATAGACTGTAATCAAGTCACTCCTTAACATTCTCTTTGTTTAAACTGAATAGTTTGAGCTTCTTGAGCCTATCACTGTAAGGCACATTTTCTAATTGTTTAACCATTCTCATGGGTCTTCAGCATCCTTATTGAGTTGTGGCTACCAGAAGTGGACACAGCATTCCATCAGTGGTCTCACCAGTGCCAAATACTGAGGTAACATAGCCTTTCTTCTACTGGATAGTTTCCCTGTTTATGCAACCCAGGATCACATTATCTCTCTTGGTCACAGCATCACACAGGGAACCCATGTTCAGCTGATTAGCTGACACTATTCCCCAACCCTCCCTCTTTTTGAGAGTCACTGGTTCATTGGACAGAGGCCCCCATTCTGTAAGAATGGCCTACAATTTTTGTTTTAAGATACATACATTTAACTTTAGCAACATTAAAACACCTTTTGTTTGCTTGTGCCCAGTTTACCAAGCAATCCAAATTGCTCTGAATCAACTACCTATCTTCTTCATTATTTAATACTCACTAGTTTTTGTGTCACGTTCAAACTTTATCAATGATGAAAAATATTTATTAGTATAGAGCTAAGAACAGACCCCTGTGTGATCCCCATCTGGAAACAGACCCACTCAATGATTCCCTGTTTACTGTTACATTTTGAGACGTATCCGTTATCCAGTTTTTAATCCATTTAACATGTCCCATGTTAATTTTACGTTAGTCTAAGTTTGTAATCAAAATATCATGCAGTACCAAATCAAAGATCTTGTACAAATTGATAGCCCTTACGACAGGAATCATTCTGAGATTTGGTGGCAGCTTTTAGAAATTATTATTTATAAGAGTTTTAAGGAAAAATCCCAAATAAATCAAGAATGCTATGACAAAATAGATGAAAGACTGTGAAATAAATTTGTGGAAAGAAATAGAGGTGGAACTGAGCTATAGGAAAAAATAGATGTAGCTGGGAGAGAAAAAAAGGAGGAAGGGGAAATAATAGAGAACTTCAAAAGGCACCATGGGCAGCAGAGTGAGGAACGAGAGAACAAGAACAAGAAGAGTACGAGGCAACTGACAGGAAGAAAGAAAAATGATCCCTCATCTTTTCTTTTTTATTTCCTATGTGAAGCGTTGCTAGTATAATTGCCAAAAGAAAATAAATCTAACTTCTATGAAGAGGACACACAATTTTCTGAAAGTTCAAATTATATCTGGAAATCTGAAATGAATCCGGATGCATTTGGGAAATTGCATTCAAAATGAATAACTGAGCATGCAAGAACTTATCTGGATGCATTTATTGTATTCTTATGGAAGCATAAGACTTTTCAGGGCCTGATTCTCCACTTGATCAAACCAGTTTTATACCATGTAATTCTGTTGACTGAGGGGAAAAAACGCTTAACAGAGAGGAATATTAGGTCTGGAAAGCTGAGCCTTTGGTTACTTTTATTCTGGAAATAGACTAGTTTGATATGTTTACCTTATCAAAGATCATGATGTTCTTCATTAGAGGACAGCTGGGGACATTAGTTGTCCAAAGTCACATTCCGATTGGCTGGTTGGGACTTTTTGATGATGTCATAGCTAAACACCAAGTCTGTGCTGCATAGTGAGACCTGATCCTTAATGCAGGCAAAATGGCCTTCATATTAAGTGAATGGAGAAGGAGGGAATTTAAGACAGGTGAGAGGTGAAAAGAGGAAGCTCTATCTCTGTGTAGGAGATGGGGACAAAGGAGAACTTCAAGAACCCTAGGAGGCTGAAGAACCTGGGGGGCTGAAGAAGTGACAGTGTTCGAGAACCTGACTTCCCCTTGAAGTCCCAGGTTGCCATTCCAATAGCAGTTGGTCACCCTTTCAACAATGCCTAACTTTTTTTTTTAAATAAAGCTGAACTAGGAACTGCTCAATGTCCAAATTTTAGTGCTCATATAGGAAAGTGAGTGAAAATGGCAGTTGAGCCACATACTGCTACTGTACTCAATACCTTGCTTCTGGGACTAGGAGATGGACAGAAGGGAGCCAAGCAATTCAGAGAACCTAAGAAAAGGGTAAGATAAAAAATAAAACCCAACTATATTCAAAATAACAAAAAAGGTGTTTATGACTTAGGCATTTATATAGGTTTTATATTACTATTTTTCTATTGTTTCACTAAGAACTAATTTTCATAGTGGAAAGATATCTTATATATAACTGCATAATTTTTAAAAACCTACTCACGTTACTCCAATGGTAATTTTCCACTCCAGCGAGTACAGTAATAGAGTTTCGGCTGTACTTTTGGTGTGACTGACAGCACCAGGCCTCTGGCCTCAGGTACTGCATCTTCACCAAAGTGGCACAGTTCAGTCCCTGTTGGATTAGTATAAGGTGTGAGGAGTTGTATACAAAATACAGTCTGGTTCCGTCTACGCTGTTTTATCTGTATCTGGGAGTAACCATATTGTAATCAGGTCCCGGCACTGTTGGTTTGTATTGCAGATAGAACCTAAAATTCACATATAAGATAGGGTTAAATGGTACCTATTATATTCCAATGTGGAACTAATCATATAGGATTGTAGCTCAACTGTGAGTGGCCAAGGGCCTCCATTTGTTTTATAGCACAGCACAAAAAAGTGTAGAAATGTTTTCAGAAGAGCTAATCAAGCTTGATTGTAGCCAGACTGATAGTAAAAATGTGTACACAACTGGGTGGTCCCTCTACAGATGGAATTTGTAGTGAACATTTAATAAGTGATCTTCATAACATAGAGAAGTTGAGATCCAGAAAGTCTGTGTAAAATATTATTTAAGCCTGGAGAAAGGTGAACTTATCATTGAGGTCATCCTAATGTGACACAGATTTATTCCAGAGTTAATATTCTTATGAGACTATGCTTTTAAAATATCTGTCTAGGATTTATTCCTGCTAAAGGTTTAAGTATTACAAGCTGCCAGGCACTTTGAAGGAAAAACTGAATCCAATATCTTTTTTTTTTCTGTGCACTGTGCATGTTCTTTCTTGTTGTAGGGAGGGCAGCTGAGATACAACCTTTAATGTTTTAGAAAGAAAAAAACTTAATCACCCCTAACTAGAGAGAAAAACGTATCAGAATCCTTTTGCTCTGTTTGCCTCATCCTGATTTTTAAAGCACTATGTGCATAGAATCTATTCCATAAATGTTGGTGACTCCTCTCTTTTTGACCAACAATAGTATAAAAAAGCACCAAAGCCCTCTAAGTCGTCCACTGAAAATTATCAAACAGATCCATTGCCAGAAATGCTGCAGAAAGTTTGCCAAAATATCCCCTACCTCATTTGCCCACTCTCTACTTCTGCTGTATGGAAAAGTGTAATAGGCGCTGCCAAATCAACTGTACTTGTGATGACAGGACAAAGACCTGATTAGGCCGAGAGAGCTGGAGACCTGTCAGTTAGTATGAGGAATATGGAAGGGGTCTGAAGGGAAAATACAATAGCTACCCTAGGATTTCATTCTGAGATAGTAGCAGGTTAGAGCCACAGAATGTACAGTGTCACGTGACAGGTATGTCTTTAGGAATTCAGCCTCAGGGAACTCTTTCTTAATGAGCTTGCAGTGTGTTGACTTTTAGTTCAGCATGAGTCAGACATTTGTGTTTTAATCTCTTCCTCTGCATATGCCATGACTATGCATCGAAGGGTTACCCATGAAATGCCCTGAAATTAAACAGCATTTTTAAGGACTTTATGACACCCTGGGCAAGGGTGACAGGCAGGTTTTAGTAAAAATATCTAAGTCCAGCCTTGCTTATAATTCTACCCCACACCCCTCACACACATTTAAACCAAATATGCATATGTGGAGCTTTTACTGCGTTTCAGAATAACTCCGCAATATCAGTTTAATAGGTTTCTATCACTACAGCAAGTGTACAGGCACATACATATAATAAGGAAGTCCCTTTAAGATACCCTCCTGTTCCAACCTGAGTGCTCCAGCAATGGTAGTTATTGAAAGCAAGAAACATGAGAGCTAATAGCTGCTGCAGTTCCCCTAATAAAAACATATATTAAACATGCATGTGCCTGCCTGGATTTATCTTCTAAAATACTATACAATAGCCAGCAATGTAACTATGGGTTTGCCTCTCACCAAAGCGAGGCCCCCTACATAGCTGTGGTGTTCTGCAGAGAAGCCAGGGATCTCAGAAACAATCCACACAACTTCATCCGTGTGCCTAATTCACAGGTCTTGCATTGGTGCATATCCATTGTTGCCTTAAGAACAGCACACAGCAGTCAGACCAATGCTGCTTTTGAGAGTTTTACTCCAAAAAAGAGAAAAGTAGAAACAAAAAGGAAGGCTTCCCATTTTCCTTTCAGAAGACATCTCTGTCTTTATTCTCCTGAGAGCTGCACTATACTAAAGGATTCCGAAACTGAAACCCATGCAGCACTAATATCTATACCAGCAGCTTTTGAAAGAGACCATCATTTCCAAACTGGATTTTCTCTTTAAACACCACCTTTTCCTTGTTTTAAACGCCTTTAAAAACCATCCTGGGAATGTGCTCTTGTTTAGAGTCTTCCCTAAACCCATCCACTTGACAGAATATCCTTATGGCACTCAGACTTCCTGGTGCTTTTCCCAGCTTTCTGGGTATTTTCTGTAATAGCAGATAATTAGTCTTGGCAGCAGTTATAGATCTCCCTGTTGGAGTCACAGTGGTTGATCCATGGCTATCTTCTGGGGCCAAGATATTACTCTGTGCCTGCTCCATCTGCTCAAGGAAAACAGAACAAGGTAAGAGGAGAAAAATCTCTATAGGAAAAAAAACAGACTCTGGTCAGAGCAATATAACTTTGTTGACTTTAATTGAGCTACTCTGATTTCCACCAGCTGAAGGTATGATCTACTACTTGGTTTCATTTCTAGCTCCAAAGCTCTACATTCCTCTTCAAAAAGAGCATTGTCACAACATCACAACAATAATTAATTATTATGAATACTTTCTCCTTGGTACAGTCTCCCTGCTTATGACTCTAGATAGTTCAGGCAAAGATGCTAATCATAGTTCTGTTTTTCTCTCTGGAAAAGTGGGTTTATCCTGGAAAAGCTGACATTATCTTATCTGAAGTGCACTAGGTTATTAGGTTTTCTTTCAGGAGGGCCAATTGAGGCCACACAAGATATTTCACATCAACTGGCTTAAAGAAAGCTATAGTTTATTTCCTATAGCTATAGGAAATTTCTCAAAGGAGTTATTTTATCCTCAAGAGCACTGTTTCCTGGAGAACATTGTGAGGAAAGTTATTTATGGTTTAGTTTTGCAAACTGGTTATTTCCATAGTCCGTTTGCATCTTTGGTTACCCTGCTAGGTTTTATAAAAAAATATACACATAAATGCTCCTGTTTCTATCCCTGCTGCTTTGTCATTTGAAGCTATATGTCCTAAATAACTACTTACTGAATGTGAAGTAGGCTTTTTTCCTTTTAGGAAACAGTAGTTTTAAGGGTGATTCTGGGTAACCTGACACTGCTCAATGTATTTTTTATGGAATAAGTAGCCTACGCAAATTGCACCACAAGCAAATTTCTTTATAATGGAAGGATCAGAAAACTACAGTTTGGCAGCCCTTCCCACTGTTTATTTTAAAGTGGATTTCCCAGATGCTTTTTTTTTTTAATAGATAATGTTAATTGGGACTTTTGCACAGTCAAATGGGGATATGAAATCATTGTCTTTGCTCTTGGGCTGCGTCTAGACTGGCATGATTTTGCGGAAATGCTTTTAACAGAAAAGTTTTTCCGTTAAATGTATTTCCTCAAAAGAGCGTCTAGATTGGCACGGATGCTTTTGCACAAAAAGTGCTTTTGCGCAAAAGCATCCGGGCCCAGTATAGACGCACTTTTGCACAAGAAAGCTCCGATGGCCATTTTAGCCATCGGGCTTTCTTGCGCAAAAAAGTAAGGTGCCTGTCTACACTGGCCTCTTGCGCAAGTATTCTTGCGCAAGAGGGCTTATCCCTGAGCGGGAGCATCAAAGTATTTGCACAAGAAGCACTGAGTTCTTACATTAGAACGTCAGTGCTCTTGCACAAATTCAAGTGGCCAGTGTAGGCAGCTGGCAAGTTTTTGCGCAAAAGCACTTGCTTTTGCGCAAAATCTTGCCAGTCTAGACGCACCTATACAGATTGATAGAGAGTGTGTCTAGACTGATGCCTAACTGTGGGCATTCAGGGTACTATTCCACAAGCTGGTAAGAAAAGTTATTACTATATGTCTACCAAGGTGCACAATGTTTGATTTGTATGACATTGGTGCCTAGAAGACCCAATTGGGAACCCACTTTACCAGGCACAGTACAAACACAGAGTAAAAAATGGCTCTTGCTCCACTTACGGTCTAAGACTACAACTACACTTATTCCATAAAGGGTGTGAGTACCCTTGTCGTGTATGCATATTTGAGCTAGCAAGTGTATAACTAGCATGAGGAGTGGAAGCAGAGGCACTGCTGAGCTGTACTGAGTACGTACCATTTTCAGGGCCATTTGTACTTGGCTCAATCATGCCTCTGTTGCCACCACCTATGCTGTTGCAGCTAGACTATTATATACATGAGCTAGTTCGATGAGTGCTAATGTGAGCATATGTAGACACACCAGGGAATCACACTGCTAGCTCTTAGTGTCGATGTGGCTTTAATTCACAATAAGCAAAAAGGATAGAAAATAAGCAGTGTGTCCTATTTAGCCATATTACTCTTACTTCTTTCTGACTTGGAAGTACTGGTGGATCCAGAAGCTGCTGCGCTAAGGAAGGGGCAGAAGGAAAGAAAGGCTTTATTGAACATATGGCGTGATAGAGTTTTGTTTGAGAGTAAACCGGAAGAGAATCTGAACTTTAACAAGAGAGATTTGTTTCCACCTGAGCAAAAGCACTTACAAATCATGACAGGAATAAGCTCAACAAATCACTCAGAACTATCCTGCATTGATGTCTCCTGGGACTGTCATGATTTGACTATATTATCTGATGCCAGCAAGCTGACTGCCTATTGCCTTTTCTTTTAAATGATTTTAGGTAAATATATTGCTTATAAAAGGGACCAGAAGGAGGTAGTACCAGTAAAAGCTTCCCCAGGCTGCTCTACCAGTGTAACTCAACTCTGAACTTGAGGGATCACTTCTGCTTGATGGTCTCATGGTTAATTCATTTCCTTGGTCCCTATTGTAAGACTGTCAACAAGGGTGCCAGATGTGGTGTGCTATAGGCATCTGTCCACTAGGCAATGGACTATAACCACAAGCTACCGTCACAAACTGAAGTCAATGGCCCTAAAACAGCCATTGGATATAGACTGTTGGTCCCCATTGACTTGATTGAGATCTCCAGTGTGTTAGCAGGTAGGTGTGTCTGTCTGAGCACACAAACAACATCTCCTTTTACTGAAGCAGTTCGAATGAGCCGACTTGATGCCTTTAGGATTTTCTTAATGGCTCTGAGAAGAACAACTTCTAATAAGGGCCAAGACTTATTCCAATTATCATTTTTATACTTGGTGTTCAAACGACAGCTCAGGAAATCTTGGCCAGTGATGCTGATATGGAGAGCACTTTTCAGAGAGTATACAACTTGTGGTGTTTGTCTGGCACAGGATGAGATACTGAAGAATGCTCTAAACTATGCAGACCATGCAAATTCTGTCACCACCTTGTCGGCACTGGAGAGCCCCATTGCATCCATTAAAGCTCTCAGACCATTCAAGCTTGATTATGTTGTCATTACAGTATTATCTGTCCCCATGACAGTGAATAGTGGCACATCTACATCCAGTGCTTACTAACCAGAATAAAGGCACATGTTCTGTGCTGCTGAGCAGTTTGTCAGGCAGAGCTGTGTGTGAACTTCTCCTGATCAGGTGAGCAGTTGGCATAATACCTAATCCTACCCAAGAACGGTGTCTGGAAGGAAACAAAATGTTCACCCTTTATTTTTTTCATTGAATAATAGACTGTGGCCTAGTGATTAGAGCCAAGGACTGGGCATTTAAACTTTTGGGTGCCATCCTTAATGCTATTAGTGCCATCCTTAGTATTAGGTTCCATCTTTAGTGCTATTAATTCACTTGTATGATCTTGTATGTACCTTAACCTCACTGGTGTTTAATTTATTGATCTCCAAAATATGTATATTATTTGTCAGCATGAAAGTCATAGAGATGCTTGGAAGTTTAATTAATGTTTGTAAATTTGCTTTGAGATTCTTTAACTAAAGGCTGTGTAACAAGCCCAAGACTGACCCTGCCAAAACAAATTGACTTTGTATGTAGAAAATGAATGTGTCTGTATGTTACTTATGTCTCTTCATTCCATGCCTTTCTGCAGGGCTGGAGGATCACTATGGGGAAAGAGTTTGCTGGCTCTCCAAAAAGATCTGTGCTTACATCCAGACATTAACTGTGATTTACCCTAGGTTTAAAAACAAACAATTTGATCCCTTGACATACTGTTGATTAAGAAGGTCTTTTGAATATATTCTCAGAGGGTCCTTTTCAAATAAACGGTTATGAACCATGAAATATAAACATAATTACCACATCAAGATGTGCATTATCACATTGCATACCAGGACACTTACAGTCTATTGTTCAGCCTTAGGCTTTTAAGCACCAAGAAGCAAAGTGTATGCTAAAAAAACCTTTCATATTGGAATTAGTAGTAAACAATACTTTGAAATTCTATAGCACTTTCTAATTGAGACTTTCAAAGCATTTAATAAAGACTAATTAATTTAGTGTCACAAAACACTTGCAGAGTGTTTAGTATTCTTCCAATAATACTATATGCACTATTATCCTCAGTATAAAAAAGACGAAAAAAAGTTATGGTTAAGTCTTTATAGAAGTGACCACAGAGTTTGGGCTCAGAGAGGTAGCCATGTCAGTTAGTATCTGCAAAAACAACTATGAGTCCTGTGGCACCTTAGAGACGAACAGATTTATTAAGGCATACATTTTCATGGGTAAAACCTACTTCCTCAAATGAATTGGAGTGGAAGTTACAGAAGCAAGAGTATATATAAGGAGGAAGTTGCTTGTGTTAGTGAAGCTAATCACGCTGGGTCCTAAGTTGACAATGCTGAATTTGCAAATGAATTCCAGTTCAGCTGTCTCCCTTTGTAACCAGTTTTTGAAATTCTTTTGTAAAAGGATGGCTACTTTCAAATCCATTGCTGAATTGCCAGGGAGGTTAAAGTGTTCCCCTGTAGGTTTATGTGTGTTACCATTCCTGATGTCTTATTTGTGTCCATTAATCCTTTGGTGTAGAGATAGTCAGGAATTGGCCAATATACATGGCAGAGGTCCATTGCTGGCACTTGATGGCATATATCATGTTAGTGGTTTTGCAGGTGAATGAGCCCCTGATGATGTGGCTTATGTGACTAGGTCCTACAATGGTGTCGCTTGTATAGATATGTGGACAGAGTTGGCAAAGGGGTTTGTTGCAGGGGTAGGTTCCTGGAAAAGTGTATCTGTGGTGCGTTGTGTGGCTGCTGTTAAGTATTTCCTCCTAGATTCCCAACTTGAAACACCTTGGGCTAGATTTTCAGAATTACTGAGAACTACACCTCCTATAAAAGTCAGTGGCAGATGTAGAATCTCAGCACCCATTAAAATCAGGCCTTCAATGTCTCAAGTAATGCTCCTAAAATCAGTGGCTACTTTTGGAAAATTCTAGCCTATATAATCTGCCCAAGGGTACAAAGCAAGTTTTGTTGTGCAAGCTCCTGTCTCCGAGTCCTGGACACTAATCACAAAACCTCATTATCCTTGCTCCTTTCTATTCTTATTACTACTATAAAAGCTTTTTCATTTAAAAAAAATAAAATAAAATAACTGAGTGCATACATGCACACATGTAAACACACATAGCCACAAGTACAGGACTGTAGACCCAAATTGGATCATGTATTTTTCTAAATTGTTCTAGAAAAAACTAACAACTGAAATATTTTTATTAAAATATATATTTTTATAATTTCAGGTAAAGTCATTGGAGGAGGTTCTTGTTTGTTTTAGTTTGGGGGGGGGAGGAGGATTGAGGGTGGGTTAAAACTTTTCCCTGAAGCATTTGCAAACCAAGCAGCATTGTCTATGAGAACCAGAAAGGGAAACTGACCTATCTCACTCCATTGTCTAAACTGACTGAAATGTAAAATATGAAGTATAAAGTCTGTCATGTACATTTGCTTTTTAAAATTCTTTCATCTTTAATCATCTCAGGGCTTGATCCTTCAAGCACATACTGCTCAGTATGGTGCAAAAGCCAGGAGTGGTCTCCGTGAAGTAAAGTGAAAGTGGGGTTATAAAAACATAAGACTCAACAGCTTATGGGGCTTCATGATGTAAGTCTGAACACACTGATGACTTCAACGGGCCTGTTGGCTTTTTCCCTGTTCTGTCAAGCAGGGAATATTTTTTTATATACTCACACAGCTCTGAAAATACCAAGGATTCTAGAATCATAGGTTATTTACAATGAGGAACTCATAGAGCTCAATCTATGCAGTTTATAAAAAAAGAATAGAGAGATGACTTGATTACACTATTAAAGCATCTTAACAAGGAGAAAATCCCATTTAGTAGAGAGCTCTCTAATCTAGCAGAGAAAGGCTTAACAAGAACCACTGGCTGAAAGCTGAAGCCAGACAAATTTAAATTAGAAATAAGGCACAATTTTTTGGCAAAAAGTGTGGTAAACCACTAGAACATGCTACCAAGGGAAGTGGTGGATTCTCTATTGCATTGTATCTTCAGAGCAAAAGTGGATGCATTTCTAGAAGATGTGTCTTAGTCAAACATGGGTAATTAGGCTCAGAAAAGGAGGGACCAGGTGAAATGTAATGGCCAGTGATACAAAGATCAGGCCAGATGCCCTAATGATCCCTTCTGCTCGATGACATCTGCACTGCTAATGTGGCATCCCTGCACTGCTGAGGTCACCAGTTCCCTTTAGAATGCCAAGTGTATTAGTCCTAGGCAATAGTGGTCGGTACAGCAGCAACTTAAGCTATATGGATCCTAACAGCTAGTGGGATCGCGCATTTATGCTGCCAGCTGTCTTTGGGTGTGTCGGCATTGTAGCGGGGAGTTGTGCTTCCCACTGTGAATGGATACTGTAGACTCATGCTAGCTCCTCTTGAGCTAGAGTGCTAAAAATAACAGTGTGAACCTTACAGTTCTGGAGGCAGCTTGGGCTAGCCAAACAACTCCAAGTGCTCCTGCTCTCTCTAGGGCCAAGTTCAGGTGTCTACCCTGAGCCACCACCAATAGTGCAAAATTGACACTATTTTCTCACTCTCACACAGTGTCCAGACGTTATCTAACTTAGGTGAAAAATGTGTGTGGATTATTGACCTGAGTAGTTTTAACCAAACTACACGGGACATTTTGATGAGCTAGCATGTTTTAGGAGATAAATAAAAGGGGATTGCTTTTCATAAAAGTTAAACAGCAAGAAATTCAGGATAGGGACCACCATTAAGTTTATATCTGTAAAGTGCTTTTAGTGTTATAGCAAAACTAACTAAATCCTCCAGGCTGGGAAATCTGAGCAGAAGACCAACATAGTTTTGTTAGCCAGAAGAGGTCATGTGTGTTGGTCAACCCAAGTCTGAAGGAATGAATACATACATATATATAAAATTATATAAGGCCCAAATAAGAAGCATTCATGTCATCCTGCCCTTATGTAACCTTATATAGTACTATGCAGAGACTTGTCACTTTTACTTGTCTGAAAAGGTCTATATGAGCCTATGACTCTGTAGAAATAATTATTAGGCCCCAGTGTATTTGCTTAATGTATCTGACATTAAGTTTTAGCATAAGGTCTAGAATAAATGCAGTTAATTCTCAATATTTACTACAAAACAAGCACTACTTACCAGCTTCCTGCTATCATTTTCAAATCAATCACATGCACACAGTATCTGGAAGGTACTTTTCCCATTCGTGTTTCAGTACGTAATACAGATAACATGTGTCTTACAGCAAGAACAATGTGCAAATATTAATTTTTAAAACCAGCAACACCAGGCCTAAAAAAATGCACCATGGTGCTCACCAAAACTGAAACATCAATAAGTATTTCATAAAATGCAGAAGCATAGCGGAAACCTTTTGAAAGTTAATAAACTCAGTTGCTCAACAGATAAGTGATTCATTCAATAACTATTAATATATATTTGGTTCTTTGTCTTTCCAAGGTTTAGAATAAATATTAGAAACTAATCATTTGCCTCCTTAATTTACACTCAGACAGACTACAATGACTTTATTTATAATGAGAAGTTAACTGTTGTACTCAAGCTGGGAATGTGAAGCCTATAAATGCTGTGACCAACCCAGTTCACCTTAAGAGTAAAATCACCAACCTAATATAGAAGAGACTGTCTGTTGTATGTCACACAAACAGTTTTGTTGCAAGAAGTCAGAAAAATATTTCAGCAGTGGACTCTGAGGCATTTTCAGAAACAAGAGTTAACCTATCACTCTATTATCAAAGCACTTCCAGTTTCTATTTCTAGACAGTGAAATAATAAGTAATAACCATTTGAGTGCTGACTACCATGCCCAAATACAGCGCAAATGCACTTCAGGTATTACCTTCTTTCCAGATATTTGGCATTAAAATATCCATATTCCACTAGAATATCAGTATGTCAATAAAGAGTAATCACATTTTTCTGAAGCAGAAGACAGCAATGACATTGTTAAACAAAACAAAAAATGAAATAATCATCTGTGTCCAGCACATTTAAATTAATAACAGGTAGAGGTGGTTGAAAAATAATTTTGCCTAGAAGTATGAAACTGTTTGTCACACGATTCAAAATGGACCCATTTTCCAATTTTTGCAAAAATGTCTATGACATTTTAATCAATTTTTAAATCAATGTTTTTGGGAAATGGTGTTTGAACTCGTGAGAATATTTGAATTTACCAAAAGTTATTGTCAGTCCCCGTAATATACGAGGTTCGAAGGGATGCCGGAAAGGATGAGACCACAACTGGGGGTTTCAAAAAGTACAAACTGATTTTATTTTGATGGCGCCAGACAATCATCAGAACAAAAATTAAACAGATTGCCAGACAACACAAAACAATTCCCTGAGGCTTTTCTAAATCACAATAATTCCCAATAACTGCCCAGGGGTTAGGAACAGTTGAATTAACACTGGTATTATCCATAGGGCTGACTATTTACACAACTTTATACAAGGAAACAGTAAAAAACCTAAACCACAACTATTTATAAACTAACTTAGTAACTTTTTAGCCACTGTCACTTGGCAAGCAATAAGGACAACTAAAAAATCAATTAGGATAGGGATGATGGTGGGGGGGGGGTGTTATACCAGTTCTGGAGACAGCAGGAACACAAGTACCGGTCACACGCTCATAAACTGTCTCCACTCGGGTCGACCAACTCGGAGTACGCTCAGTAAGACTCAAGAGCGGGGGGTGCAAGGCGTCTGGGTGATCAGGCCAGGCGTTCACTCAATGCGAATCCCCAGTGAGAGAGGGGCTGCCTGCCTGTTTTATTGCCTGTGAACTTATCACCCCATAGGTTGGTTTTTGTTGCAGTGGGTGGAGTAGCAGGCCTGAGCACCAGTCAGCCCACTGGCTGATCTGTTACTGCAATGGGTGGAGCGAGCAGGGGAAGATTATTAATTTACATGCCCTTATATGGAAAACACTCCACCTCACAGACAGAGCCCCCTATACCAGCCTCAGAGGTATTACAGGCTATGGCTCCCTGCGACGGGCAGTCATTCCTGATGTTCTGTCTCGGACATGCCCCCGTGGCTGTCCGGAGCAAGCGGTAAGGGGGTTGCCTAAGGTGAGAGCGCACGTAAGGGTAATCAGCAAGAAGCCAATTGGGTAAATTGAGGTTCTGGTGAGCTGCTGTCTTCAGAAAGGGGAGAAAGGGAAAAGTAAGCAACAGTAACAGGGAAAGCGGAAACAACTCTGTGGATAAGAGCTTTTGCAACAGCAGTGCCCACTAAAAAGGCTAGTAACACAAGAGCACATACAATCAACCACTGCTTAATGGTGGATGCCCAAGTACTCAGTCCTCAAGAGGAAAGTTTTGTTTGCCACCAGTCCCATTCTTCCCGCTGTTCGTGAATCCGAACTGCAAGTGAGGTCAGCTGTTGGGTGATGGCTGAAACGTTGTTCCACCCGGGCTTGAAACGCAAACAGTATTGGTCCTTAAACCTGGGGTCAAGGTCCTCGAGTGCCATACAAAAGTCCTTCTGCAATATAACCTGTATCATTAGACGATTCTTTTCGGCATAATGAGCTAGTACAGTGAGAGCCAAATCGACTTGTCGAAACCCTTCAGCGGTCAAATTAGTGAGGGCTTCGAGATTGTGGGACATTTGGTAACATATTCCCAAACGAAAGATTCAGTGGCAGACTTAAATTTTTTCCATCTTGATGGTTCTCGTCGGCTCCGGAAGTCAAACAGCCGGTGGGGGGCTCGAATGGGTTGGTACCTGAAAAACAAAAAGGGGACAAACAACGCCCTCAAGGCGGGCTAATTAAGATCGAAGAGAAGGCCAATTGTGATGGACTAACGTAGGTTGCTTCAACGCTATTTAATCCCTGTACAAAGACTATCTTTCCAGTGGGGGTGTGGGGCATATCGGGGGGGATGATGGATACCTGTGCCCCCGTGTCTAACAAAAAGGGGATAATTGTCTCGTTTTCGGTAGTCAGGTTTTGATAGGGTCGAGGGTCATTTAAATCGGGCCGAGTGACCGCTAGGCACTCGGCCTCTCCCCGTTTTTTGGCTGCGGGGGAATAGGGCGATCTTCCCACCCCAATTTCACAGCCAAGTCTTTCTGTTGATCACTATTCATTTTCCTAATAGCTTCCTTGGTGAGTCCCTTACCCAATAAAAATCCAAAAATCTTACGCTCGATGAACGAACGCTCGGGGTATTTGGGTTTGGGCGCCATTTTGGACCCTTTCACCAGAGTAGAGGGGGTTGCAAGTAGGGCGGCCTTTAGTGTTGCCCACTTCACCCTCTCTACAGCGTCGTATAGTCGGCCAATAGGTTGTCCTGTGTATCCCCTTAGCCACAGAAGAGCCCCTGTGTCTAGATTAGGGCTGTTGTCCACGGCTAGGGTAACAGCTGCATCTTCTATGGGAATCTGAGTGGGATCATCAACAAAACGAAATGGGTTTTGTGCTACCGTCTGAACGTTAGTTAAGTTGAGGGGGTGTGCGGTGGGATCCCAGAGCAGAATAGAACTCCCAGCGATTGCGTACATAAGGGTAGTGGAGTTATTCACACAATCAGGTGGCATCTGTACTGCGCGAAATCCCCCTTGTATTTGGAGGTGCGCGGCAGCTGCGGCCGTTACAGGCCAATGATTATTCGCTGCCAATACTCCCCCCATAAGGCCCCGCGACCAACTCCCGGTACGGGTTAACGTTAAGGCTTCCTCCCGGTCAACCCAGTCACTCCCCTGTTCCAAGGCTAATCTCCCTACCCAGATTATAGGAGGCTCATCCGGACGTCGGGCAGTATCTGTGATGAACTCCTTCATTTCCGCCTTGGTTCGGGGGCGGGTCTCAGTTACCTGAGAGGTATTCCCCTGACCATCCCTTTTTAATCGGGTTACAGTCACAGGGAGGGCCTCCGGTACAATCAGGTCGGGGGCTGTGGGTATGGTTGAACTCAGGGTAGTCAAGCCAGGGTAAATGTTTGGTGGGTCATGAGAGCCTTGGTATGGGGGAGGAAGTTGTGTCTCTAAAGGAGGCGTCTTTGGCGCCTGAGGGGAAAACTCCGGTTCTCCCTCTGACTGTGAGTGCGCCACCCCACGTGCACAATTTGTAACGGCCCCATGGTAAACGGTAACTTTATCAAGGGCCGCTGCCAGGGTATTGCAGATGGCAGCCAGAACATCCTCTGATTTATAAGAATCAGGGCGTAGTTTTTTAACCTTTTTTATCCCATCTAACCTTTGGACCAATCCTATTAACAGGTGGTGTGCAGGTGATCCATGTGGGGCTCTTGGCTCGGGGGCCAAGATGGAGGGGGCTACCCCACAGAGTTTAATTACCCTGTTCACCTCTTTCCAGAGGCTAAGAGGGTTTGAATTAGGGGCTGTCTCACCCACTTGAGTGAGACACGGTTGAAGGCTATTATCAGCCGGGGTGGCCCTGAAGGTGGGATGGCAAGTTAGCAAGCAGCCCACATCGCTCAACCCCAAAGGAATGGTGTAGGTCCTACAATCATGGCCGTGTCCTATGACACAGACCCAGTCAAAAGTGTTAGGGGCCCCTTCGCGCTGTCGAGTACAGAGGAGGTGGTATTGCAAATGATTAAACTGATCCTCCTCAGAACCTGGGGTCTCAGTTTTAGCCCAGGGGCAACTATCAGAGTTGTCATGGTCTCCGGGGTTCCGGCATCCTGTTCGTGACGCCATGTCAGTCCCCGTAATATACGAGGTTCGAAGGGATGCCGGAAAGGATGAGACCACAACTGGGGGTTTCAAAAAGTACAAACTGATTTTATTTTGATGGCGCCAGACAATCATCAGAACAAAAATTAAACAGATTGCCAGACAACACAAAACAATTCCCTGAGGCTTTTCTAAATCACAATAATTCCCAATAACTGCCCAGGGGTTAGGAACAGTTGAATTAACACTGGTATTATCCATAGGGCTGACTATTTACACAACTTTATACAAGGAAACAGTAAAAAACCTAAACCACAACTATTTATAAACTAACTTAGTAACTTTTTAGCCACTGTCACTTGGCAAGCAATAAGGACAACTAAAAAATCAATTAGGATAGGGATGATGGTGGGGGGGGGGGTGTTATACCAGTTCTGGAGACAGCAGGAACACAAGTACCGGTCACACGCTCATAAACTGTCTCCACTCGGGTCGACCAACTCGGAGTACGCTCAGTAAGACTCAAGAGCGGGGGGTGCAAGGCGTCTGGGTGATCAGGCCAGGCGTTCACTCAATGCGAATCCCCAGTGAGAGAGGGGCTGCCTGCCTGTTTTATTGCCTGTGAACTTATCACCCCATAGGTTGGTTTTTGTTGCAGTGGGTGGAGTAGCAGGCCTGAGCACCAGTCAGCCCACTGGCTGATCTGTTACTGCAATGGGTGGAGCGAGCAGGGGAAGATTATTAATTTACATGCCCTTATATGGAAAACACTCCACCTCACAGACAGAGCCCCCTATACCAGCCTCAGAGGTATTACAGGCTATGGCTCCCTGCGACGGGCAGTCATTCCTGATGTTCTGTCTCGGACAGTTATCATGGTAAATTTAAAAAAATTAAAATGTTCCATGATAAATAAAAATTAATAAAAAAGAAGGTCTTTTGAATGGTCTTAAAATGTGGAAATTGTTGTGGCATAGAAAATTTCAAAGATGTGAAAAATTGTTCACAAGTTCCATTTTCAAAAAAGCGGCACGGGGTTCGAACTAGCCGGCATTTAAAAATGGCGCCGGCCGGCTTCATGCAAATGAAGCCCGGGAAATTCAAATCCCGGGCTTCATTTGCAATTGCGGATGACTACATTACCCCCGCTAGTTCGAACTAGCGGGGTAGTGTAGACATACCCTATCTGTATCAGGCCAGGAGTGAGGAGACTAGAGTCAGAATGAGTTTTGTTCAAAGTGGGATTGGTTGGGAGGGAGGAAGGTGGAGGTAGTAATACTGTGAGAGAGGAATCTCATCTCCACACATTGCAGTCCTCCTTGGGATGGGTCTGGATGAAAAGGCCTGAGGAGAAATGATATCAGACACAGAGCCAAAATGGAAATCCAAGTTTTTCTGAATGCATGAAGAGGGGAGGATTGATGAAATTGAAGTTGTCCATAGCAGTGACCCTTTTATAGCTGATGAAAGCATTCCAGGGGGATCAGGAGGAAGGAATATTGGGGGGAAAGGGGCTAGTGATGTGATTATTGGAGGAGGGTGCAAGAGGTGGGATAGAAGGACACCAGGGGTTAGGTTGATGGTCCTACAGCACAGGCAAGTAAGAGGAGGAAAAGGAGGCTGGAAGTGGATTTGTGGTGGTAAGGATGCGCTGGAGAGTGATCTTCCAAGGTTTGATTTAGTGGGTTTAGTAAGGACCCAATAAATCAAATGTTGATGGTGCCCCCATCAATCCCAGTACTCCACAGGGGAAAAGACCCTGGTACTACATGAGGAGTAAGGGAAATTGATGTGAGAGTTTCTCCGGTTGACCTCCTACAGTGGGGCCACTGGATAAATTCAATTTAAGATACATTGACTCCAGGTATGCTTCACTCTTGCATCTGGAGTTGCATATTTTAAATCAAATTTCTCCCCCCAGTGTAGACCTGTCCTAAGAGTAGAATGGAAAGTAGGAAGGAAAGGGAAGAAAGAAGATAGAGCTGATGACAGCAGTAGTGGGGCTAAGAGAAGAAGATAGACATAGATTAAGGATACGGCTACAGTAGATTTTACAGCGATGCAGATGCACCAAAGCAACTGCACTGCTATTAGCTCTCTAATGCAGATAGTCTAAGCCAATGGGAGAGACCTTTCCCATCGGCTTAACTACTCCAGTCCTCACAAGTGGCAGTATCTTTGCTGGCAGGAGAAACTCTCCCTGCAGCACAGGGTGATGTCTATACCAGTGCTTATGTCAGAGTAACTAATGTTGCTCATGGAGATGATTTATTCACACCCCAAATGACACAAATTATGCTGACAAAAGCTGTAGTGTAAACATTGCCTGGAAGCCAATGGAGCCCCACTGATTTACACCCGCTGAGGGTATGCCCACAGAGAGGAGGCCAAAGGAGATGATGTAGAGGAAAGGTGAGAAAAGAGACAAGGGGAAGTAAAGGCAAATTGTGGTTAGTAAATCAATTAGTGAATCAGGCAGGTCAGTGGTGTCAAGTAAAAACAAGGCAAGGGAGTGATTTTTGTTTGAGACAGCATTATGGGAAAAGGCACAGAAATTAATTAGCAGTCTAAATCATCAGTGACAAAAAGCAGTGAATGAATTATGTTGTGAACTGAATCAAGTAGTAAAATCAATAACAATTGAACAGTGGATCAGGGATAATAAATCAAATCTGCAATCTGTAAAATCGAAACAATTGATTTTGCAACAAAATAAAGTTCAATTAAATAACAAATTAACCCTGAGACAACAGTAAGGAAATAGATAACAATGAATGGGCAGAGTTTAGTGGCTAGAGAGGTAGGTCTGGGCTCTGCAATGTGAGCATCAGTTAGTGGTGGAGATGGCATGGTAGGTTAGCCACCAGAGGAGCAGTAGGAGCTGTAGTAACATGGCCTCCAGCACTCCTGGGGAGCAATGTTGGCTTCCTCGGTGTTAGAGAGGACATCAAGAAAATGGCCATGCTTTGCACTGGGAAGAAAAAAAAATCTGAAGAAACTATTTGTCTTAAATGTCAACATTTTACACATTCTTCCATGCTCTATATCCAAAGTTCACCAAGCCAGGGGTGATGCCACTCATTCTCATCCAGTAAGTGACATGAGAAGTCTGACCTTGCTATATATAAGATCACGGATATAGGAATGTTCAGCTAGAGCTAAACAAAAGGGCAGAAACCAGCTAGATGATACAATTCTCATAAGGTTAGAGAGAATAAGGATAAGGTGGCATATTAAACTGATGGCTTCCTTGTACTGTTTATACTACCGGCCCCACCCTAGAAGATACAGAGTTTACTGTCATGCTGTCTGTCTAGTATATCTCTTTTGGGTGTTTTGAATTGTTCTGTAATTAAGATCATGCCATATCATTTTCAGTAAAGCTCTGCTTGCCTGACATGGCATCTGACTTGCAGCTAAATTTGCTTGATAATTTTTGTAAGGTTGGCATGAAGCAATAAGTGAAGGGGAAAGAGGTTGCTGTGGCCTGTAATAGAAATACAGGTTTTGAAAAGCGAATGCTGTTCAAGGTAAGCCAGGAGTCCTTTTAACATGTTTTCTCTCCATCTCTCTCTTCCCTAGCCTCAATTCCTTTTAACAAAGGTTCAAGATGGGAAAAAGCTATTAGATCATCCAACCCAGCTCCTTTGGTGTTTAATGCTTCTCTTTGTCCCCTCACTCATTTGCTTATTGTTGCTCTAATGGTAAATTATTTCAAAATAACTAAATTTGACTTAACTCCTGATTTTACAAAATTGAAATAGCACATCCCTCCCCCCTTAAAATTAGTCCGAGGGAGGCTCCGTTAATGTGGACCCTTTACCTCGACTTAGAGCCCCTGAAAGCACTGGGGAGTAATTAGTTTGAATTATTCTGGGGAGTATTATTTCAAAATAGCGGCACTAGCGCATCCACACTAACACTATTTCGAAATAAGTGTTATTCCCCGAGGAAGCAGGAATATAGATTTCACAATAAGTGGCCCATTATTTCAAGATAATGGGCTTGGTAGTGTGGATGCTCCACTTAGAAATTCAACCTAAGGGGGGTTATTTTGAAATAACGCTCTAGTGTAGAGCAGGGCAAAGTGCTACACATCCCTCCCTGCCCGCTCATCTGAAAATGAAGTTTTACCTAACTTTTATCATACCCCTTTATTAAACAAAGCTTCCTTGCACTGTTTATGCTAACAGCCCCAGCAGAACTGCTCACTATACTCACTAGTTTTGTATTTGTCCTGTTGCATCCCTAGAGCTTCTTATCTCATTTACTTTCCTTGTTGGCTTCCAATAAATTGATATATCCCAGTAGGTTGAATGCTCCATCCTCTGTAATACTGACAGGAGCAAAGCTGTTTTGCACTAACGATGCGTGGAGTAGACAGACACAAAATAGAAATGTTCAGGTGTTCTGGGGACACCAGTTGGGGTAGCAAAGAGAGAATCAGACAACAGACACTAAATTCAACTGAACAGGAAAAGATGTTTTCTCTTGCTCCTTTATACATAATTCAAATTTTGGAGGCAAACTAGCACTCCTTCGCAACTGATGCTCCTAATAACATTCAGGTCATTATCCCTATTTGTTCCTTCATCCCTCTCATCTCCCTGTGGGTTCTTGGGAGCCTGTGTACCATAGTACTTTTGGGGGGAGCAGGCATGTTATTGTGGCATGATCATCTCATAATGATTTGTGTTGCTCCATGGTATAAAGTCCTTAGAAACAGTTTGTTTCTTGCCTGTACCTCTGCTCTAAGTTTAATGCTCCGAAGAAGGGCCCCCATCACCTTGTAAGAAACATCCATTTCCCCCAGCTTTTAGTTCCTCAGGCTGCCAACCTTTTATTTTGTATATTTATTTTTTTAAGAAGAAACAAATCTTTCTTTTAGACTTTTAGAAAGAGTTAGAGGCCTCATACTTGGCATAAAACACAGTAACATGAGCATAATAAACAAGAACGGCTGTCCCCATAAATAATAAAAGGAATGTTCTCCTCACATAATAGCATTTCATAGAAGAAAAGGCAGGGAATAGGTACTTCTGCTTTAACATGCACATAAGTTTCTGTTGATGTTTTGGGGTTTTTTGGGTAGTCCACCCATTTGTAAGGCTTTGATATCCCTTTGCTTTTCACTTCCCAATATTTTACTTTATTTATCTCATGCACCATATGCCTATTGAAAACAGAAAGTTTCCTAAAAACCACCATGTTTTTTCCTACCTCTCTTCACAGATTATTTTGCATTATTTCAAAGACTAAACCACATTCCCTTGGCAAATCGTTTCAATTCATAATACCAACTTGGATGTCCCATTAGAACTTTCTCAGCTAAAATCACTATAACTTAAGTTAGCTGCAACAAAGGTGGCTGAGTTTTTGATAAAAAGTGACTGGCTATTGTTAGAAAATATTTCTGATGTTGTTTCAGCTGCTTATTAAAAATACTAATTTCTCGCCATGAGGGAACACAATTTTATTTATTTATGTAATAAATAACATGATAAAATTCCCCTTTCTGGCCACTCAGTTCAAACTTTGAATATCTCATATCTGGTTTAAACTTTAAAAGAAACCCACATTTTAACTTCTACTGTAGCTGAAATTCAATGCAAATGATCCATTTATTCTAACTGAAATTACAGCATTAAAACAAAAACAACAACACAACACGAAAGCCTGCAACAAGAGTGTCATAAATAATTTAGCTTAAGTGAATGCTGAAATTAGTCAAGGCATCACATTGCTTGGCTCCAAGTAGTCTATTTGCAGCCAGATATGTAGCATGTCCTGTGGCCAAAGCCTAGCAGCTTCAAAAATGGAAAGCAGGAAAAACAATATGATCTTCTTTTAAAGAAGCCCATTGGAATGATCCCCAGGGTTAAATATACCTAGACAGTTCTCAGTACTATAGCTCCAATTGACCCCAGAAGAAAACAGAATGTTTATAAAGAGCCATGAGCTAAGAAACGAGATAATGAATGAAATGTGCTCATGTATTTTTGGCAAGCACTTTGGATAGTACAGGATAGCTAACTACATTACTGTATTATCTTGCATAATTATTGGGTAATCATACTGTAAAGTAAGTGGTTACTATAGTTAGCAATACTACTATGATTTGAGATTATTTAAGGGCCAGATCCAACTCCCACTGAAATGGGTGGGAATGTTTCCACTGAGTTCAATGGGAGTCAGTTCTGGGCCTAACTATCTGCCCTGTGTATCTTGGGATTTTGTTAATCTGGGATAAAAGTGATGATGAAACAGTGACAAGTATTTCTATCATTAGTAACACTACTGATGGCGATGGTATTTTTGTCATGGTAGCAGTTAGACGATCCATTGTGCTAGATGCTTGACACACACCTTCCTCACAGAGTTTACAATGTGAACATATGAGACAGCAAAGGTGGGTGAAACAAATCTGTGAAGAGGAGGATATCATGACACAATCCTGAATATTTCTGAAAACTGTCGATATTCTTATTGACCAAATACCGTTATAATAACTAATTACTGGCATTTTCCATTAGTTATGTTTCCATTAGTTATGTTCCATTAGTTTCCATTAGTTATGTCTGTCATTAGTATCATCTGCATTTCTTGCCACTTTGAGTTTTAAGGACAAGCTTCTTATGTTTTCCCGATATGGTATGATATTGCACCACAGGGAACAGGTCATATGGGGCACCCACGGAATTAAAGACAGCCCTGACAGGCAACAACTGTATTCTGGGGATGTTTAAAAAAATTAAAAGAACCTTTATTAATGACTCTTTTAAAAAAAATTGCCTCCTTAGTGCATTTAAGAGTCCCAAAGTGACTCTACAGTCAAATTAGGCATTGAGAAGGGGAAAGACCCCGCCAAGATAGCCTACGGCAATGACTTAAACAGCAGAACTGTGCATGTGTGTTCATAGAAACTGTTGCTGAGAGACCTTCGCAGGCAACTTCTAGCTAAACAGGACTGTTCTTAGATCAAGAAAAGAGTTTGTGAAATCTAAAAGAGGGTGAGAAAACAGACAGACATAAAGAAGAGAAAAGAACAAAACAGAATGAGGCAAAGAGAGTGAAAAACAAAGTAGAACTTAAACAATAACAAAAAAAGGAAATCATTAATAAAAATATAGAAAGGTCAGCATTGTTTTAGAATGTGGGAACTCCCCTAAGTATATGGAAAAATCAAAAAGAGAGTAAAAAGAAAACTAAAATGAAGAATTAAATAGGACCCAGGATCACAAAGGTGATTAGATACCTGTCCTGTGGTGCAATGGCAATATATTTTTGCTGACAATCAGAAAAATGGGGTAGATGTATTGTCTCTTTATATCATTGTCAATGTATGGTGCCTTAATATTTGTTTTTGTTAATGTGTACATTGTGCTAGGCATTTTCCAGATATTGAAGAAAAAGTGATCCTTTCTCAAAGGAGTTTTCAGTGTAAGGACAGAAAGATTATGGAAAGGGGAAAACACATAGAATTTGTATACACCTATATTGCTTGACATGTTACCAAAGTTTTATGTGATCTGAAAGCAATCAATTACCAGGATACTAGTTAAAATTCAATAAAAAAGGGATCAGGCTACTCTGGGTTTCCTTTAGTTCCAGTTTATGAGATTTGAATTTGATACCCCTGAAGGTCTGGCAAATTCTATCCTTAAATATGCAAACATAAATCCTAGTAAAATCGATGGGAGTTATACCTGGGAATACTAATATATAATGTGACTAACAAAGTAATGGATCTCATCAGCCAGTCATGTCTCTGTATCAGCATCCCTGTATCATCCAAACTTATACTAGATCTATACTACAAAAAAAAGTCAGAAAAGGATACACAAATTATATTCCTTGGCTTAAGAGGAGAATAAAAAGGAGGTAGGCACTGGCAGATTGTAAAAGAAAAAACAGGGCATTTTATCAAACAAAAGTGCCACTATATGTGATATTGGCTTCTATTTCCAACACATACCATATAAAATCATGCTCAACAGCTTTATATGTTTTATTTTAACACTTCTAAAGAAACAAAATAGAAATTAAAACAAATTAATTCTGCCTGTGAAGCACTGTTTCAAACACTGTGAGTAAAGAAATGTAATGAAAGTGATTAAGAAAAAAGGAAGCCAGGATATATTGTATAATTTAAACAAAAGTTCATCTAGTAAAGAAATGATGCCTAAGATTACCTGAAAGAATGGATGGAGCCAAGGCTCTACTTGTTTCCCTCCCTTCCTGTGCATTCACTCCCCACAAGAGACTTGAGGGGAAAGTAACTGATTGCGGTTCATCTCATGATTCCCTGCATGAGCATCAGGGTGGGCCACAATCTGGCCCTATATGACTAATAATGGTGGCTGTACAGAATATAGAAAGTATGTAGGCATATATTGGTTATGAAATATTGTGGATAATAAGGATTTAGGAAGCTGGTTATTGAGAGGCAGGATTGCTTGATATGGTCAAGTTTATCCCTTGTATAAAGCAATGGCACTGAATCCATTTAGACTGGGGCTGAATTTGGGGAATTAGAAACATATTAAGAACCTATATCCACATGAAAATTAACTTTGCGTTAGTCATTTTCAAACCTCAGCTGTTCCATTTTAGGGGCATAAGAAGAATATAAAGGAGAAACCCAGTGAAGTTTGGAAAGATCATGGTGAAATCTCAACAAATATTTCAACAAACTCTCAAGTTACTTTTGGAAGTTTCTGAGTAATAAGTGCACCCAAAATTGATACCAGTCGTTTTTTATTTCAAAGCACAAGAAAATAAATCCTTCTGAATCATTAGGGCAATAGTGTCTCCCAAAGGGATGTAAGATATTTACCATATTAGAATATATTGTGTGTGTCAAGTACAGTAAGTGATTTTTAGGGAAAAGGTGTAAATTCAAGAATCTCTATGTGTAGCTTGAGTGCTTTTCACTGGGAAGGAAAGTCCACAAAGCTGTGAGTTAACACAAACAAAAAAACCAAAATGTTTTGAAAGCCTTCCTCCTGAGTTCTGCTTGAAGGGATTCATTAGTTTTCAGCAGATTACAAATTTCAGTGTTTACACACACACAAAAATCCTCTGCACTCCAGGCGTGTGTCCATGAAATTCTATTCCAATCATAGTTTATAGAGTGTCCAGTATTAATGGCATAATTTGCAGTCAATCCAAGTCAAAAGAAGATTTTAACTGCATTTGGATCAAAACATGTACAGTATTAAAATCTAAAAATACCATGTAACCTGATCATAGGAGAATGGTAGGATCCAAACTGGCCCTAAATCCATCCCTTGTTCGGGAAACTGAAATATAAACTTTGTATTTAAATCCACCCCTGGATTTATTCTACTCTTGCTGTTTATTTTATTTGTCATGCTGCTGAAAGGTTTCTTTTAAAATGCCTGTTCTCTTCCCCCTCCCCAATACTGTATTTCTAACTGATCTTATAATAGCTGATACAAGGCAATGTGGTAGCATGAAACTTAGAGTAAATCTTTTTGTTCCTGATCCAATAACTCAGGCTCTGTACTTCCCCCATGGTAATGCATCTCCCCTGAGCAATCCAAAAATTTGATCTGTTACTTGGTTATAAATGTGCATATGTGTTTCAAGGCTACAAGTACCCAGAGAAAAAAACTTTTGTTCCAACAAGATTACATTTTTCTGAATAAAGTCTCTTGTCCAATATGAAGCAATTTGGTCTAAATTCACTCAAACATTAGTGATTTTAAACCCTATGCACCAATTACTTATGAAGCAGGAGTAAAACAAAGCTTTCCCATTTTATTTACTATTTCAATGGAGTAAACTAAGATTATTTGCACTATAGACCCATAACAGGGAACAATGTGAGCTACACAAGATATATATATTTTAGCTCAGTCAGAACTTAAAATGGGAAATTAACCACCCAGGGACATTATGGATATGTCTACACAGCATACTTATTTCAGAATAAGCTATTTTGGGAAAAAAAATCAAAATAGCATGTTTATGTTTAGTCTGAGGCAGGCTTCCCTAATACGAATGTGCTACCTCTATTTAGAGCTCCAGGAGCCACTGGGGAGTAATCAGTTTGAATGGCCCTGAGGAGGAGCTATTTTGAAATAGCAGCAGTGGAACGTCCACCCTACTGCTATTCTGAAATAGCTATTTCAGAATAAGCGTTATTCTTTGTAGAGGGAGGTTTACAGATTTCAAAATACGCCATCCGTTATTTCAAAATTATTTCAAAATTACGGAATTGCTGTGTAGACATTTGCATTGTTATTTAGAAATAACAGCTGTTATTTCCAAATAACTGTGCTGTGTAGATGCACCTTATGTGAGTTTGTGAAACCTCCTGTAAGTTGTGCTCAGGTTTAAAATATGGACCCCCAAGTTTTGCCCTCTTAATTTGTACATATATCTGAACATCCCACTTCAGCATGCATAAAGCAGGTAAATGTATCTAACTATGCCCTCCCACAATGAGGTAATGATATTGGCCTTGTAGATGATGGCCAGCACTTTGATTTGCTCACAGAAGTGGTTTGGAGAACAAAAAGCAAAGAGCAGAAGAGCTGTGTTTAAGAAAGACTGACCTACTAAAGGCAATTGGTTATGTTCATCACACAAAAAGCTTCAGCTAGTGTAGGTCTTCAATCATAATGTTAAATAGACTGCATTATAGTAGAGGCAAAAGCACAACTAATCATAGAATCATAGAATACTAGGACTGGAAGGGACCTCGAGAGGTCATCGAGTCCAGTCCCCTGCCCTCATGGCAGGACCAAATACTGTCTAGACCATCCCTGATAGACATTTATCTAACCTACTCTTAAATATTTCCACCAATGGAGATTCCACAACCTCCCTGGGCAATTTATTCCAGTGTTTGACTACCATGACAGTTAGGAACTTTTTCTTAATGTCCAACCTAAACCTCCCTTGCTTCAGTTTAAGTCCATTGCTTCTTGTTCTATCCCCAGAGGCCAAGAAGAACAAGTTTTCTCCCTCCTCCTTATGACACCCTTTTAGATATCTGAAAACCGCTGTCGTGTCCCCCTCAATCTTCTCTTTTCTAAACTAAACAAACCCAATTCCTTCAGCCTTCCCTCATAGGTCATGTTCTCTAGACCTTTAATCATTGTCGTTGCTCTTCTCTGGACCCTCTCCAATTTGTCCACATCCTTCTTGAAATGCAGTGCCCAGAACTGAACACAATACTCCAATTGAGGCCTAACCAGCGCAGAGTAGAGCGGAAGAATGACTTCTCGTGTCTTGCTCACAACACACCTGTTAATGCATCCCAGAATCATGTTTGCTTTCTTTGTAACAGCATCACACTGCTGAAGCATATTCAGCTTGTGGTCCACTATGACCCCTAGATCCCTTTCTGCCGTACTCCTTCCCAGACAGTCACTTCCCATTCTGTATGTATGAAACTGATTGTTCCTTCCTAAGTGGAGCACTTTGCATTTGTCTTTATTAAACTTCATCCTATTTACCTCAGACCATTTCTCCAATTTGTCCAGGTCATTTTGAATTATGACCCTATCCTCCAGATTAGTCGCAACCCCTCCCAGCTTGGTATCATCTGCAAACTTAATAAGCATACTTTCTATACCAATATCTAAATCGTTGATGAAGATATTGAACAGAGCCGGTCCCTATGCCTTAGTCTAGGCTAGGGTCTATCACTTTTCTTCACTGCTTCAATCTCCACACTAGGTTTAAATACTAATCTCTTAGGGTATGTCTACACTACCCTCCTAATTTGAAGTAGGAGGGTAATGTAGGCATACCGCACTTGCAAATGAAGCCCGGGATTTGAATTTCCCGGGCTTCATTTGCATGAAGCCGGCCGGCGCCATTTTAAATGCTGGCAGTTCGAACCCCGTGCCGCGCGGCTACACGCGGTACGGAGTAGCTAGTTCGGATTAGGCTTCCTAATCCGAACTAGCTGTACTCCTCATTCCACGAGGAGTACAGCTAGTTCGGATTAGGAAGCCTAATCCGAACTAGCTACTCCGTGCTGCGTGTAACCACGCAGCACGGGGTTCGAACTGCCGGCATTTAAAAATGGCGCCGGCCGGCTTCATGCAAATGAAGCCCGGGAAATTCAAATCCCGGGCTTCATTTGCAAGTGCGGTATGCCTACATTACCCTCCTACTTCGAATTAGGTGGGTAGTGTAGACATACCCTTAGTTTATGGCTACTATGAAATAAGAAAACACCTTTTTTTAAAAAAAAAATTGAGGTTAGCATCTTGAGTTAAAGCTTATAGAGCAGCCTTAACTGAGCTGGAAAAGCTAATGCAGGTTAGGTTGCTGTGTCTTTATTATTATGTAACCCATATTAACTGTGCATCAACTAACCTGGGTGCACATGCCTTTTTTGGCAGTGATGCCATACCCTTAGACTTTGTTTACACAGCAGGGTTTTTGCACAAGAAGCTTTTTGTGGAAGAGATCTTCTGTGAAAACTTCTTGCACAAAAACGCGTCCACACCTCAAAAGTGCATCGCAAAAGCAATGTGCTTTTGCACAAGAGAGCGTCCACACTACATGGATGCTCTCGTGCAAGAAAGTTCTGATTGCCACTAACAGAATGGCCATCAGAGCACCTGTGCTTTTTCTGATAGGCTCTTTTTGCACAAGAAGCCCCTGTGGAATGTCCACACATGCCTTTTTGCCCAAATTCTGTAGTGCAAAAAGGAGTTATTCCTCGTGGGGAGAGAAATAACTCCATCTGCAAAAGCCCTCTGTCCTGTCGATTTACTGTATTTTTTTGTGTGTGTGTGTGCAAAAATGCACTTGATGTATGTACGCTCCGCCGGTTTTTGCACAAAAACAGCCATTTTTGTGCAAAAACCTTGTAGCGTAGATATAGCCTTATAGTTGAGGAATGGTAATAGCGCTAATATAATTCTGAGTTTGTTGTTTGTAGGGGAAGAAAGAGTGTGGACACCTCATCATTGATGAGAACAGTCCATGCTCTAAAATGCTTCTCTCTCTACACCAGTATTACCTCTGTCCTGTCTAGAATGGGGTTCTCAGAAGTGTTCCCTGTAAACTGAACATTTGGGTGGCTACACATGAGAGATTCCAATGCTGCCCAGCTGATTAGCAGAGCACCCACAATGTTCACATGCTGTCAGCATGTGTTTCTACTCGTGGTATCCATATCTCAGTGCATATAACAATATTTATTCTGCACATGGATGGATTAGCTTTAGGAAAAACTAAACAAAAGCACATATACAAATCATTGTAATTTATTTATTGCTGGCTAGTAAGATTGTTGTGAAAAGTGATGTTAGCAAACATACTAGTATCACTTTTCACAGCAGACTTACTCAGCCCTGCCAAGGATAGAGGTTTGGGGGAAGGCAGCAGCGACTTGGAGCAATGGGGGTTGGTGGGTGGGTGGGACTGGAGGAAGTAGATCCCAAAGTCCCTTGACTAGAACCTATCACTCTGCCACCTCAGGGCTAAAGCCCAAAGCCTGAACCCTACTGGCCCAGGAAGGTGGGGAATTCACTGGCTCCTTCAATACTGTGCCCCAGGTGTCTCCAGAGCGGGGCAGATACTCACCCCCTGCTGGGGGCCCCAGCAGTCAACACCAAGTTGGTGCATCCTGGAGCAACAGAAGAGAAGGAGAAGTTATTTTGTCCTCACCATCTCATAGCCCAGGAGGCATGGTCTCAAGAAGAGCCTCTAGAGGTCACATTCCACACAGTGCCTGCATTAGAGAAATGCTGTTCTATTGAGCTGATTAAGATATCTGAACTTTCTTCCAAGACCCTAATTAGGGCAGACCATGGGAAAGAAAGGAGACCATAACATTCATACTTATTAAAGAGATGGAGTAAGGCAAATCCTCAGCTGGCTGTTTAAACTAACTAACTGGAGCATTACAAAGGGGTTTGTAAAAGTGCCAAGGATCTGGCCCTGTGTCTTTATATGTTTCAAACAGGCTTTTTCTATCATAGCTTTTCTTCAAATGTAAAAATGGTTTGGAACAAATAATACTAATTACACATAGGACATTGATCTGGGTTACATCTGGTAAAGAAATTACAAGAAATCCTATTCTGTATTCAACATCAAGAACAAGGCATATGGTAGACAAGAAAAAGAAGACTGGAGACCTTCAAACGAGCATAAGTTAGTGACTGTAATTGTTAGAAATATGGATTTGGAAACCTTGCTGACAGCCAGAGCTTCATACACTGATATTCTAAAACAGAAAGAGAAATATCTTGTATAATCTGCTCTTATAGCACCCAGAGATTTATTAGTTTTTGTTTTATTTTTAAACAAACAGCAGGATTAAACCTTTACTACACTCAGCAATATTTTATTTATTCCTACACTTTATCTCTGGAAACATGATCAGCTGTATTCCTCCCTTGCTGTATTCTCTATGCTGCCTGGCTGCAGATTTGTGAAAATCCCTCTGTGTAGAAGAAAAGGGGGTTGTGTGGGAATGAGCTTGCAACAGTAAACTCCAGAAAGTAATTCAGAAGTATCTTGCTGGTGAGTTTAGAGATAAACTATTAAAAACAAGTTCTTGCTGCTTTTTGAACTAGTGGGAAAATTAATTTGAATTTCAAAGTACTAATTTTAAACTGAGAAAGAAAGAGAGATTTAAAGAAAATAGGGATAATGTGTTTTTCATAGCAACACTTCTCTTTCTACCAATAGTTCTAGTGTTTCCTTTTGACAGAAAAACAAATAAGACTACCAACCACAGAGATCAAAGAAAAGAAAACAGAGGGAAAATGATTTTTATAAATGGTATAGTGATGACATAACGCCAAGGCACATTGATAGTATTGTTAAAGCTCAAAATTATAGTTAATGATATAGTAGCTTTCTGATGCCTGATTAATTATGACACATGAGTTTTTTCTGTTGTTAGGGCATGAGGGAGCAGGAAAGGACTTTACTTCTTCACTAGAAAGCAGCTAAACTGATCCAGCTGATACACAGTAGTTGCCAGAGTAAAATAATTACTGTCTTGAACTATAGCATACATTGGACCAGACAATATGCACTAGACTGCATTATCAGCCAACTCAGAGAGAATATACCACGTGGGGGCTACAGATCCAGAGTCACTAGTTCAAGTCATGACTCTGGTCACTGAGCAGGTGGAAGCTTTCCATGTCAAATGGAAGCAGCTTAGCATAATACTGAGTATCTGTTGTGTAAGCTCTGTTAGAGTGCCACTGTTTCTTTTAAAAATAGTGAGATAGGAGAGATCTGGAAGTTCTGAGTAATCAGAATAGTCAGTTGGTGACTTTAAATCCATTGCTGGCACCCCATTACTGCCTGGCCACTGGGACCAGAATACCCTAATGTGCTGTCCACCCACTTCCCAACATGAGGTTCCCAGCTGAGTCACGCCCCCTCCACTGCACTCCTGCTCCATGGCCAGGCCTCCCTATACCTGGGCTCTGTGGATTGCCTCATTCCTTTATCAACAGACTGTCCTTTTATGTAACCTGATGCTTACCCAAAAGAGATATAGATTTCTCTAGTGATATCTCATGATATGTAACATTATATCTTCCTTGTTAAACTTCAGTGGATGTAGTAGACTTAGATTGCCAGAAAAGCCTTTGACAAGGTCCCTCACACACGGCTCTTAAGTAAAGTAAGTTATCATTGGATAGGAGGGAAGGTCCTTTCATGGATTGATAACTGGTTAAAAGACAGGAAACAAAGGGTAGGAATAAATGGTAAGTTTTCTGAGTGGAGAGAGGTAACTAGTGGGATCCCCCAAAGTCTGTCTTGGGACCAATCCTATCCAACTTATTTATAAATGATCTAGAGAAAGGGGTAAACAGTGAAGTGGAAAAAATTGCAGATGATACTAAACTGCTCAAGATAGTTAAGATCAAAGCAGACTGTGAAGAGCTTCAGAAAGATCTCACCAAATGAAGTGATTGGACAACAAAATAGCAAATGAAATGTAATGTTGATAAATGTAAAGTAATACACATTGGAAAAAATAATCCCAGCTATACATACAATATGATGGGGACTAATTTAGCTACAACTATTCAAGAGAGAGATCTTGGAGTCATTGTGGATAGTTCTCTGAAAATATCCACTCAGTGTGCAGCGGCAGTAAAAAAGTAAATAGAATGTTAGGAGTCATTAAAAAAGGGATAGAGAATAAGACAGAAAATATCTTAATGCCTCTATATAAAATAATAGTACGCCCACATATTGAATACTGCATACAGATGTGGTCACCTCATCTCAAAAAATATATTGGCATTGTAAAAGGTTAAGAAAAGGGCAACAAAAATGATTAGGGGTTTGGAATGGGTCCCACATGAAAAGAGATTAAAAAGACTTGGACTTTTCAGCTTAGAAAAGAGGAGACTAAGAGGGGATATGATAGGGGTCTATAAAATCATGACTGGTGTGGAAAAAGTGAATAAGGAAAAGTTATTTACTTGCTCCCTTAATATTAGAACTAGGGATCACCAAATGAAATTAATAGGCAGCAGGTTTAAAATAAACAAAAGGAAGTTTTTCTTCACTCTGTGCACAGTCAACCCGTAGAACTGCTTGCCAGAGCATGTGGTGAAGGGTAAGATTTTAACAGGGTTCAAAAAAGAGCTAGATAGATTCATGGAGGTTAGGTCCATCAATAGCTGTTAGCCAGGATGGTTAGGAATGGTGTATGGCCGTTCTTATGTTCTCTCACAGAAATGGACAACTGTTTCTGCTTATGATCTGCAGCCTGGAGTCCTTTTCCAGGAGCTAAGTGACTAAATCATTTCTTGTGGAAATGTGTCAGGTGCCTGTCTCACTCCAAAATGGCGGTCACCAGAGGCACTCATGCCCACCTTATAATTCACCTGGGATGTGGGACACCCAGATTCAATGTCTCCCTTTGACTGAAGGGGAAAAAAGGACTTGAACAGGATCTGCTACCTCACAGGCGTATGTTCTAACTAAGCTATGGAATAATCTGATCTCAGAGGCCCTCCGTCACTTCTGTTGAAAATGTTCTGCTTAGATAAATAATCAGTCATTGGCCTGTGATAGAGCATAGCTCCACACTAGCAACAAGAAGGCTAAGGGGACTCACAGGCTTCCCACTGGTAATGAAAGTGTTAAGGAACGCTTATGGACCCAGGTGACCTGTATTCTGCTATGCCTACAACCAATGTCAGTTGGGCAAGGAAGCTAAAAAGAAGAGAGCTAGCATAGTTTAGGGCTGATTGGGAAGGAGTGGATAGCTCAGTGGTTTGCGTATTGGCTTGCTTAAACCCAGGGTTGTGAGTTCAATCCTTGCAGAGGCCATTTGGGGTAAAAATTTGCCAGGGTTGGTACTTAGTCCTGCTGTGAAGGCAGGGGACTGGACTCAATGACCTTGCAAGGTCCATTCCAGTTTTAGGAGATGGGCAATTTCCAAAAAAGGATGGCAAAGCTTTGCTTCTGGGGGAAGACAAGCCTGCTGGAAGTTCTGTGACAGAGTACTTGCAGCTGGATCAGCCCTCAAGAAGTTGGTAGAAACACCAACCATTTTGGAGACCAGCTCTTAATAGAAGGGGTAAGTACTACTGAAGATCTGTGGGATGACCCTTGTTTTGAGTTGTTTGTTTTCTTCCTTATTACATTTGCATCTTTGCACCCTGAAGGGGGCAGGACTGAAACGTACTTTGGCTGGAAGGCCAAAGTGTTGTGATGCTGAATCTCATAAACAGGCCTTCAGATGAGGTTATAGGGAGTAGTTGCCCTGGGGCCTGGTGATTCGAAAGGGCCCAGGGTTCCTGGGGGGGAGGGAAGGAGGGTGCAACACAGACCATGTGATGTGAAGGGCTGGTTGCCCCAGCCCTGCCCCTTTCACCTGAGGCCCTGCTTCTGCTGGGAGCACAGAGCCTCCCTCAACCACTTTGCTCAGGGACATGGTAATTCGGTCAGCTGTCCTGGTCATAAAGACCGAGACCTACTTGTGGAGACCCGCAGAAGGGTGAATTGTGCCCTAAAGGACTTCAGAGTGGGATGGCCTGGCAACATGTTTATGGGGCCCAGAGACCGTGAGATGACTCTCTAATCTGGTCATTATGGCACCACCTGGAAGATAGGAGACCCATGGTCCAGTCCAGGTCCCTTGCTCCACTGGCTCTTTAAATATTTATATACAATTCAACAGTTTCCTCAGGAGATGGCAGTAGCCCTATATCGGACTCTCACATCACTCAGTGGTTAGAGCACTCTCCTGAGTCCCCCTGTACAAATCCTTGCACCCCATCAAGCAGAGAGGGAAACTAAATCTGGTGTCCCATAGTGATGCTCTAGACACTGAGCTAACCACTATAACATTGGCACCAAGACCACTTCCTTCAGCAGCCAGATTTTGAACTGTACCTAATCTGTTAAGTGATCTCTGAGTACATCTGTAGGATAAAGCCCCCTCAGTGGGAAAGGCACTCCTCTACCTGTCTTGCCCGTGTGTGGCTCACAGTGGGGCTTAGGTGGGAAACAGGCATCTAAATACCAAGGGCTATGTCTAGACTGACAAGTTTTTCCACAAAAGCAGCTGCTTTTGCAGAAAAACTTGCCAGCTGTCTACACTGGCCACTTGAATTTCCGCAAGAACACTGACTTCCTACTGTAAGAAATCAGTGCTTCTTGCAGAAATACTATGCTGCTCCCATTCGGGCAAAAGTCCTTTTGTGCAAAAGGACCAGTGTAGACAGCTCAGATTTGTTTTGCACAAAAGCGCGTCTAGATTGGCACGGATGCTTTTCCGCAAAAAGTGCTTTTGTGGAAAAGCGCCCATGCCAATCTAGACGCTCTTTTCCACAAATGCTTTTAATGGAAAACTTTTCCATTAAAAGCATTTGCAGAACATCATGCCAGTCTAGACGTAGCCCAACTGTAAAGCATAAGTGTGCCATCCCAGAGGCAGAAACTTAAGAGCCTGCACAAGGAATACTATGGCGCCTTAAAGACTAACAAATATATTGGGGCATATGCTTTCGTGGGCTGCAGCTCACTTCATCAGATGAATGAAGTGAAATAATCAGATGGCAGGGATATATACGTACATACATACATACAGAGATATGTGCGACATCGCTATCAATGAGGCTACATTCCCAAATCTGAATCCATATCCCCTTCCGTCTTTACAGCCCACATCTGACATTCAATATTATTTTTAAGGCTTGTTTTCCTAATTGAGAGACAATAAAAAGAGTTGGAGGGATCATTGGTTGCTCAAGAGATTGGGATTTGCTAGTAATAATCATTCCTAGCTCTTATAGAGGACTTTTTGCCAGTAAATTTCACCATGCTTTACAAAGAACTCTCACATTTTACAGGTGGAGAAAGTAAGGCATAGAGATGGGAAGTGACATACCCAAGAGTAAGGAGTGTTCAAAATGTTGTTTTACTTTGTAAAAATGGTGAAAACACTGTAATGTATGTATAGTTAAGACAAAAAACATGTTTTTTAAAAGTTGCCAAAGGACCCTCTGTCTTTGTTGATACAAATTAACATAGCAACTCTTCTGATATTTGCAGGTTGTCAGGACACTCACTGCTATTTTTATAAAATGTGTAGAAAGTGGGGTTTCACTGCAGAATTCCAACTGGAGTCATGGGAGAGAGGCAAATACAAGCAATACACTGTTTGGAAAATGTAGGGGCCATAGTAAAATAACTCATGGGATGCACTAGGGTGGTATTGACAACTGAGTTGAATTTGGAACAAGGATTTCATTTGTCTGGACTCTGGAAAAGACTTTAGCTCCAATTGGGCAAACAATCCCTGTTCAGCAAAGCCTTTAAGCACATGCTTATCCTAAGGCTTAATTGTGCATTAAAGTTAAGAAAGTTCCTAAGTGCTCTTCTCTGCTAGACTGGACCTCATTCAGCAAAGCACCTAGTCATATGCTTAAGGCCTTAAAGAGATGTAATAAATTATGTAGGGATGCTGTTGTACAAATCTGAGTGTCTGACAAAGAGAAAAACACTTACTTTTTCATTAATTCTTTTCAAAAGCCAACCTCACAAAGGGATTGGAAAGAAGTAAAGCCAGCAACTTTCCTTGTTTCTGGAATTTCAAACTCTTTCCTTGTTGTCTACCTTCTATTTTAGTAGATTATTACAAAAATACTTTCACAAAATGGGGCATACGATAGTATTTAATTTAAACTAGTGAGCACCATTGAAACCTATTGTCTTTTTAATTGACTACTTTTTACAGTAATTCTCACTTAGATTAAAAATCCTTGAATTTATCACTCCAGTACCTAGTGACCCAGCTGTATTTTACAAAGAGTAAATCTTTCACAGTTTTTGGTAAGACAGAGCTGCAAACAACATATGACACACAGATGAGCTCAATGTATTTTTGATACGTTATCAATTATGTACTTTTTTTGTTCAACAACAAAATGTATTTAATACTGCAAGCTTTCTCAGCTTTAAAACCATTAGTTAAATGACATTTTCTTTAAGTTTAAATACTTTTCCAAAATATTTGATCAACATAATTAAATAATTTTTAGCTGTTACTTGAACAAACTAATTCTACAGTGTCTCTAAATCTATCAATAGATACATATTATGGACTGGCATATCTAAGCCTACAATAATGTTCCACTGTAACAGCTCATCATGAATTCAAAATGTAAATGCTGAAGCTGGCTACCTCAACCTCCCCTGCCCCCAAAAAATGATTTCCCTTCTCTAATGGTTGCATCCAAATCTTGCAAGCCTGCTAGATCTCAGGAACCATTAAAAGCATAAAAGTAACTCTTAATCATGTCCTTATCTCAAATGTTCTGTTTATTTTTTGCTCTTAAATAGTTGAGCTGTTAGAAACTGAAACCTGGCAATATTGCAGGAGATAGGGAAGGAACAACCAAAATTTGAATCTCCGGAGGGAACAAGGTAGCTGTGAATCAAGTACTGCTAAATTGTAATAGAACAACATCAAGGCATAGTTATTTTTCATAAATGGGTATGTGTGTGTGAATGAGAACTTCATTGTTCTTAATGAACCCTTACCAATTTGAAGTTCAAATTAATTTCTGTACACAATTATTGTTCCCCATTGAAGGTTTACCCAGGTTTGTTATTTTAGGACTGCTCATGAGTTCTGAACTACTGGTATTAGCATTTTTAATATACAATAAGACATTAAACCCCTTACTCTAAAAAAAACTCATTTGACTTCTAAAACAGGGAAGGAAATAACCTCAGCAAGTTACAGTTTTGCCTGACGTGTTGGGGGCAACTTGCTGGGTTTGGTGCAGCTGGGTTTCTGGTGGAGAACCAGTAGCTCATCTCCAGGTGGGGCGCAGGGAGCTTGGGCAGCGGCCAACTGGGAGCATGCATGACCAGAGGATATAATAGCCCAGGAGAGTGAAAGCCTTACTTATCATAGGTGAAACAAAATACAGGACAATGTAGCACTTTAAAGACTAACAAGATGGTTTATTAGATGATGAGCTTTCGTGGGCCAGACCCACTTCCTCAGATCAAATAGTGGAGGAAAATAGTCACAACCATATATACCAAAGGATACAATTAAAAAAAAGTGAACACATATGAAAAGGACAAATGTGTTCACTTTTTTTTTAATTGTATCCTTTGGTATATATGGTTGTGACTATTTTCTTCCACTATTTGATCTGAGGAAGTGGGTCTGGCCCACGAAAGCTCATCATCTAATAAACCATCTTGTTAGTCTTTAAAGTGCTACATAGTCCTGTATTTTGTTTCAGCTACACCAGACTAACATGGCTACATTTCTATCACTATTTTACTTATCATAGGGTCTGTCCCTGTGCATGCCCTACCTTTTCTCCTAAGACGGGGGCTGTTTTGGTGCTAGCGGCTTAAGGCAGTTCAGCTGGGGGTTCCTTGGGCTGCAGAAGGGGGCAGGGTGTTAGTCACTGGGAGCCTGGGCAGCAGCCTGGCTGAGAGCAGGGAGGCCTTTCCTATACATTTTTGTGCTGAAGCCAACGTTTCATTCCCCTACCAATGTTTCCCCCAGGAATTGAAATTTAGTGGGGGCGAGGGGCCAGAGGTGTAACTTACAGGGAGGGTGCCAAAACCAATGAGAGGTGAGAGTGTAAGGGTGAAGTTCAGCTGCATTTATCATACAGCTGACCTTCACCCTTACACTCTCATCGGCTTTGGCACCCTCCCTGTAAATTACGCCTCTGCCCCCACCAATTTCAATTCCTGGGGGAAACATTGGTAGGGCAATGAAAGGGGGGAGGCAGTCCCGTTCATTTGGGCTTCCTGGGTCCTCCCTCTTTACTCTGGCTGCAGGTCCCAGCGTGGACTCTGAAGGGAACATCACTTGCATCATGGCACAAAGGTCTCATGTTGGGCAAAACTTAGCAGCGGCCCGCGGGGGGGGGGGGGAGGTGAGAGCGCTTCTCTACTGGGGACCGGCTGCTGGTGCAGGCGGCCGCGGGGGGTGAGCGCGCTAGTCCCAGCGCTGCGCGCCCGAGGCTGAGCCGCCCCGGGCCGAGTCCCCCTTAGCCCGAGGGGGCGGCGCAAGCAGCTCGCGCTGAGAGCAGGCGCCCGGTGGCCGCAGTGGGGGCGGGCGGCTGCTGGGGGGGGGGGGGGTCCCTCTTCTCCGGGGCGCTGCCCGCTCGGGGCTCTGGCGGCGCCTTCCCCCCACCCGGCCCTTGTCACAGCCGGGCTGCGCCCCGCCCCCGGCCCCGCTAGCACTCGGGGCCGCTCTCGCGGTGTTTGGCGGCCGCCATATTGTGGACACTATTTTGATTTGGGAGCGAGGGGGGGCACGGGAGCGACGCGGGGCCGGAGCGGTTCCAGCTGGGGACGGGAGCGGCGCCCGCAGACACCCGAGACTCCCGCGTCTCCCGCCGGCGGCGGCGGCAGCTCGCACCCCTCCCCCCCGCAACGGAGGAGCCGCGGCGGCGGGAGGCTGCGGGGCGCCTGTGAGGTGTCCCCCCTGCCGGGAGGCGGCGGCGGGTGCCGCGGTGGGGGAGAAGGAGGAGGAGGAGGAGGGTAAGGCTGAGGCTGACCCCGCCGAGGCGGGCCTGGCGGCTGCTCCCCTTCCGGGGGGCTGCCGGGGGTTACTCGGCCCGCAGGCCTGAGTGGGGCAGGGGCTCCTCGCGGGCAAGTCCCCGGGCCCGGCTCCGCTGCCGAGAGGGGCGGCCGGGGAAGCTGAGGCCTCTGCACGGGGGAGCTGTAGGTGGAGGGAGCAGCGCCCAGGGCTGTGTGCGAGGCGAGGGCATTAAGCTGCCGCTCCGCCAGCCAGGGGGCTGCCGCCCGGCGGGGGAACCAGGGAGGGATGGAAACTATTTCCCTTGGCGAGTCTCTGATGCCTTCCCTGCAGTGGGAGGGAGTGGGTCGGCGTGGGGTGCCCCGCGTTGGAGTGAGTGTGGCTCTGCTAGTGTGCCCCGCCCCGCATCTAGGTGCCGGGCTGTGAGGGAGGAAGACGCTGTCCTACATCTACCTGCAGAAATTGCCGTCTCTAGCCACAGAAGGAAACGAAGTAGCAGGCAGAAGAGTTTGGTGTTGATGTAGAGTATATTGCCAAATAGCTAACAGGTGCCTGTTTGCTGAGCTCTCTTGCTGTTTGCTTTTGTGTCCAGAGTGTCAGAGATGTGATGTGTGCGTGTACTGCCTATATCTTCTAAGCAGGACGTGGCTGCATTTTCCATATGTAGTATATGTGAACTGTTAGTTCCCAGATTTTGAGTTAGTTAAATTGCTGGGAAGAAACTTTTGAAAGCTTTCTTATAAGAGCAATTTTTAGCACAGTTGCTTGATACAGTTTATCTTGTCCTTTTACAGGATCTAGATACACTGTCAAGAGCGAATTAATATAGAGCTTCATTTACTGAAAGGCCTCTAGTTACATTCCAAACAGTGAATCTTATTGAGATAGTAAACTCTTTGGGGGCAGGAATCATTTCATGCATTTGTACAGCACCTAAACCATGATGAATGCCCTTACACGCTACTGTAATATTTACTACTAGAATTCTCAGCTTTGTTCTATAGAACAAACTTAGTGTCAAATGCATATTATTAGCCACTTTAGACAAAGTAGTTTGAGGGTCGATACTGACTAGATAAAGTAATGTCATTTCCAAACTTGGGCTTTGCTAAAAAATGTGTGCAGTATATTCTTTTTAGATTCATTTGGGGTATTTTGGTATTGAAGGAATGAATACAGAATCACTTTATTAGCTGTAGTAGAATGTGCTACATCATGCTTTTGGATGCTGTAGAAACTAAACACAAGCCTCATCTATACTGGGAATTGACCACATTTTCAGCAGTCAGGCTCCAATGATACAAGTACTTATTGTACTAATCATTGGCCACCATTTGCTAAAATCATTGTTAATTTACTAGAGACACAAGTACATTTCAGTGCATTTATCTGGATCACATATAAAATGATTTGAATCTGGGGCTTTGTAAATCCAGTCTGTTCTTGAGTGCTGTTGAAAAATGGGTTGCTTCCCTTGACATGGTAGATTTTCATGGAAATTGATAACATGGGTCTAATCTTGCATTTAAAGTAGTGGCTGTCAACTTGTATACCAGTATTGGGTGCACCCAATACTATCTGTGTGGAACTGAGGGTGTTACATGGGCTGCAGCTCTGTGCTGATTGAGATGCAAGTGGTCGACAGGTTGAGAACTATTGATTTTAAAAAAAATTGTTTCCCAGTCAAGAGGTTAAACTACTGCAGTACTGTCATCTCAAGCCTGCAGGAGTCTCATAGCTCTTCTAAACTACAACAGAATGGAAACTCTGCTTATTCCTCCCCCCCCCCCCTGTTTGGCATAGGGTTCTGAATAGCAACAGTGAAAACTGATGAGAGGTTTAGCCAACTTCATGCTGCCACTTCATGGGAGACCTAGAAGTAGTAAAAGAAGCAGTTACTGAAGCTGTTGGGAAGACTCTTTCCCCCCCCCCCCCCCCCCGCCCAAAAAAACGTGGTTCTTTCATCTCATCACATCCAAAAGCTTGGATCATGCTAGCACAATAAAGAAACATTCTTTCATTTCCAGCAACTAGATAAGTCAGGAGGAGGCTGGGGAACTTAATATTTCCTATATCTACTGTCTGGCTGCTGGTATAAAAGAGTTTCTAAACAGGCTCAAGGGACAGCACCTTTGTAGGAATCTGAGCCCCCTATTCCTTTGCAATTTAGTAGATTACCACATTTTTCAAGCCTATCATTTATTCAACAGATTATTCTTGGCTAATTTCAATATTTTATGTATATGCTAATAAGTTTTTTAAAAGCTTTTGGCTAACTACTTGTGTATAACAATCTCAAAATAAGATTGCATTTTACCCTGTTGAAAGTTCCTCTCATTTACTGTGACATTTATGGTTGGAAACATTGGAAGACATAAATCTGTCAGGTATGATCTAGGGCTTCTGAGATAAGTATACGCTTAAGACCAAGATGTCAGAGTGCTCCTTTTGTTGTTCTTGATCTAATACAAACAGAATATTGAGTATTGTTGGTGTTTTTACAGGAAATAGAAGAAAAATTCCAGTGATTCAGAACTTGTAGGTGTTTAATAGTTTGGCTTTGACCACAAAACTTAGTGATCAGAATGAAAGTTAAGCTGATTCCAGTTGTGCATACTGTGTTCATAAGACTTTTTTTCTTTTCACTTGTGTTGGAATTACCTCTAGGCCATGTCTACACTTGCACATTTGAGTGTGGGGGGGAAAAACACGTTACTTATCAGGGGTGGTTTAATTATGTAAACAGAAGAGCTGTCTCCTGTCACCATCAAGTTGTTATGCTGGTGACCTTACAGTGGTGCAACTGTGCTAGTGTAACGTCTGTAGTGTAGATAGTCATAGTGTACACGTCCAATTTAAAGAGATGACAGATCCTAAAAAACCTCTTGTCGTAGTTGGCAAGCCAGTCCTGATTGGCTGCTGTATTGCTAAATGCTACTGCATTTTAAATAGTGAAGTTAGGGTGTAAATGACTAACCATTTAACCAGTAAGCCGAAGCCTGTCTGTTAATGGTGTCAGTTACACTCAGCCTCTCAAGGAGGCAGCTTCGCTGTGGCTGTCTGTCTTTCTTGAGAGGAGGGGAAAAAAAGCATTAGAAATGGAGATGGGAAATAAGCTTATCACACACTTCATCTTGCTGGCAAAACAAGTGCTCCAGTATAATATGCTCAGTAGTTTTTCAGTTAGAAACTTAGTGCAATTCTGTGTCAAAATAAGAGAGAATTATTTCAACTAACGTATAAAATTAGTACTGAATTTTTTGAGATGTTATGTTATCAGTTTTTATAGCAGTATGGAAAATAGGGATCTCCTTTATATTCTAGAGAATAGATAAAGATCATATTTCAGTTTCTTTAATGAGCAGTTTTAAAAACTTGCTTAAATCCTAGTAGCAACATGTGTGGAATTTAATTTTTCTCTTAGTCTAACTTCAGGAAAATGAATGTTTCAGAATGGACAGCATTTATGCTGTACTTAGTATCCAAAGTACATAAGAATGTTTGGTTTAGGAGTAGAAATTAGTATAAAATACATCAGACAGTTGTTTGTCAAACTAGTAGAGTAAAAAAAACACATACACTGGTAGCACCTTAAAGATTAACACAAAAATATAGATGGTATCATGAGCTTTCGTGGTTTTTCCCCAGGAAAGCTCATGATACCGTCTACATGTTTTGTTAGTCTTTAAGGTGCTACTAGACTATTTGTTTACATTTTTCCAGTTACGGACTAACTCGGCAACCCACTGAAGTAATAGAGTAAAATTAAAGCTCTAAAAATCTGTTAAATTTAAGCAGTCAATGTATTGCTCAATTTCTTACTGTTTACAAAAAGAAAACTGCAGCTATTATCAAACTAGTTTCTATATGTATGTGCTTAGATATTTGTAGGCTCTCCAAACACTCAAAATATTAGTGCCTGCCCATTTATTTAGAATAGCAAAGAATTAAACATATTTAAGCTTACAAATCAATGTCCACTTGCTCATTTAGCTCATATTTTCAGATGCAGCTATTTGGAAGTCTCTAGCTTTTTAGAAAACGGAAGGGTTGGTTCCCCCCCCCCAGTAAATGAATGTTGAATGCTGAAAAGCATTTTGGGGCACTTGTCCCAAAGCTGATTCATGTACCCTTCTGGAAATATATCAATATCAGTGCAAAGCTGTCAAGTAATGAGGGGGGGTGTGTGTGTGTGTGGGTGTGTGTGTGTGTGTGTGTGTGTGTGTGTGTGTGTGTGTGTGTGGAAATACTTACCATTTATATGTACTACTGTTTTTGAGGGCCATCCTTCACAGGTGACTACTATTCTAAGGAATCATTGTTATACATTTGTATACTAATGCCTAAACAATTCTCTAATCCAGTGTTTCTCAGTGTTCTACAGGCCTGCTTTGGGAAAGCCATTAGGACGCCCGTGCCTCTTTGTATACCATCCACAACAATGGAACCTCATAACTTCCAATGGCTCCAGTTTGCTGTTTTCAGTCAATAGGAGCCATGGGAAGTGGTGGCCTGGGTCACATTGCTTCCTGAGGCTCCTTTTGGCTGGAAATGGTGAATCAGAGCCAATGGGAGCCATGAGACTCCATGGCTACAAACCCTTTAGGTAAACAAACCAGTGCAGGACCACTAGTGGCTTTCCCAAAGTGGACCCGCAGAACACTTTGAGAAACACTGCTCTTACCTAACACATGGTTCGCCAGCCATTTCCAATTCTTTATCATTTGAAATAGAGCAATAATTGGCTCTAAAATTAAATCATAAAAGTAATTAAACTGTGGGCCCCGAACCTCCAGTACTCATGTTACAACAATAATACAGTTTTAAGTAGTATAATAAAAATGTTCATATGTGAAACTGCATGGTAGCTGACATTCATTTACATACTTTTTCTGTCTCCTGTTCCCATGGGTTAGTAATGGGGTGGAAATGGGTCCATCTTGTAACTCTTTTTAAAAGTGTTAAACCAGAAAAAGCAAGCAGTTCTGTAATGAGTAAACTTCCTGAAGATATGCACCACAATTCCACTGTCATTTTTACCCCAAATCTTTTTTTCTGCTAATCCTACACTTAGTGTATGTTTTCACTGCAGAAACTTGGTTTTAAACTTGGATTAGCAGTTTGATTTCCACTCCAGATTCTCATATAAGCTTTACTCAGTGCTTTACTAAATCTCAAATGAATTATCAGTTTGTGTACTTTCAAATAACTGGGCTAAATTGGAACTTCTGTATACATAAGTTAATCATGAAAAACATTTTAACAATATTAAGTTGACTGCAAATGGAGAACGCAGTGGGCAAGAACTTGTTGGCAGATACTACCAAGTTTGCCTTAGCAAGTATCGAAGTATATAGTCTTAGTGGATGTTGCTCTCTAGTGGGGAAAATGCTTTTATCATTATCACTGTAATCTCTTCATTGAGAAATGTACAGATGTGTAGTATAAAAAAAATCTAGCCTCAAGCTCAAGAAAGTACATGAGCTATCTGCTCAGTCATACAAGGGACAAACCTGAGAGAATAGCTCTGATGTGGAGAGTCAAAAATGCATTCACCAATAGCAAATGCAATTTGTGGGTTGGTATAGTGAACCAACCTCTTTTCCCTTAGTCTTCCCTGGTCTATACAATAGCAAGTTCTAATTGTGGATGCTTTTTTGTGAGTCTGGTGTGTAAATCTCCCATAGTGTAGTTTATAATTATTTAGCTGACTTAACCAGTCTTCTGATAGTGTTCTTTCAAAGGTATAATGTACCTTTTAAAATTTCTTTAACAACTTAAACAGAAATTGAATGGGAATGAAAAGTGAATGAAAAGTACAAGCTGCCGCCTCTGTATCTGAGGCAGCAGCTTAGGGCGGCAGGAAGGAGTCAGTGTAAAAACCAACTCCCTGTGCAGCCCGGCTATCTGCCACCCCATGCTGCTGCCTCCAATACAGATGTTGCTGTGGAGAGGCTGTCATGAAGCAGTCTGTGTGCAATGGCCTGGGCTGGCAGTGGACAAAGGCTAGTCTGGTAGCAGCCCCTGTCTGCAGGGGGTGGGGAGGAGATCTGAACTCCGCGGACAGGGGCTGCTGCTGGGGACAAGCTTCTGTCTGTGGCAGGCCCAGGCTTGCCCCCAGACAGAGGCTGCTCTGTGGGAAGCCTCTGTCCACAGGGAGCTTGGGCCTCCCCTGCAGCAACACAGGGCCTGGTGGGAGGCAGCACTGCAGAGCCAGTGCTGGGGGAACTGTCTTTTAAGAGGCAGTGTGGGAAAATGTGTGTAGTAGACAGCATAAACTTACCAGTTAATCTTTATTGGTTAGTCATATAGTTGACTACCCCTTGACATCCCTATGGTTTAGGTTAATGTTTATCGGTTAACATCCCTAAATGAAATACCACATTTTTTTTTGATCTGAGTAAATATTTTTAAAGTTTTGTTATCAGTCTGCTTCATGAGCTGTGACTTGGTTAAGGTGTTGAGCCTGATGAATATCTCTTGTTTTCCTGTAAGTTGGCTTTTATTTTATTTGTTTAAAAAAGCTTCCTACAGGATCTCCAGACCAGGGCTTAAAACATTTCTGTACCACTAGCTCAGCAGCTGAGTTTGTTGGTCCTCTCGGAAAACAAACAAAAAATACAGTTGGGCAAGGCAAAGGAATAAAACAGTTTTACATTGTATCTGTATGCTGTACAGATGCATTTGCCAAAATCAAATTTCTGTTTAAGCTTTATTACTATTTTTCTGGCTTTATTCCACTCTCCTCTACTATTGGTTACATAGTATTTTGTGTATAGTGTTACCTCGTTTTTCCTTTTCTGTATCTTGTGCTTTTTAATTTTCTCTATTGTATTCCTGATTCTCTCCCCAAACACTTTGTTCTGTCTGACATTTCTAATTTATCTCCTCCTCTCTTGCACATCTCCCCTTGCATTCACATCTAATATATGCACCCTCATCCAACTCATGACCCTTTGTCTCTTCCCTCCCCTCTCTCCACATTTATTCCCCCTCTTACTTTCCATTTAAAATAGCCATCACCCTTGATTTCCTCTTTTCAACCATTTGTTGGTTCCAGCTGTTCTGCTCTTCTATTCCCATCTTAAGCAAACAGGGCAGGCTCCTTGAATGTTCTTCCATATTCATTCTCCCTTTTAAAGAAGCATTAGTAGTTCTTTTGCAGCCCTACTCACATGTTTGCCTTAGGGGTAAGAAGGTAGAAATCGCAAAGGCTTTGTTCACTGGCCTCATTCATTTCACTCACCAGCTACAACGTAACTTTCCCTGAATTGGACAAATGGATTAGTTTTTCAAGCCCAGGTTGTAGTCTGTATTAAGCTATGCCTCTGTTAGTAATCTCAGTGGATCACTTGCCAGTATTAGCACTGATGGTACTCCTAATGTATATGTGGTTTCTACAGCTGAACCAGTTTTAACTTCCCTGCTAAATTAAGTTGACAGGATGGTAGTTAGAGAGATTTTTGAAATTATCAGCATGAAACAATTCTTTTCAATACTATTGTAAGAAGATGCCCCTAAATTAGTGTTTTGGGGATGGCCCTTCAGCCAAAAAAAGAGGATGTGTGGGTCTCTGAAGATTTTATTTTGAGCTGTCATGCTAAATGACAGTGTGGAAATCATTTTGCTTAACAAAGAACATAAGAACGGCTGTACTGGGTCAGAGCAAAGGTCCATCTAGCCCAGTATCTTGTCTACTGACAGTGGCCAACACCAGGTGCCCCAGAGAGGGTGGACCGAAGACAGTGATCAAGCGATTTATCTCCTGCCATCCCTCTCCAGCCTCTGACAGACAGAGGCCAGGACACCATTTTATCCCCTGGCTAATAGCCTTTTATGGACCTAACCTCCATGAAATTATCTAGCTTCTCTTTAAACTCTATTATAGTCCTAGTCTTCACAGCCTCCTCTGGCAAGGAGTTCCACAGATTGACTACACGCTGTGTGAAGAAGAACTTTCTTTTATTAGTTTTAAACCTGCTACCCATTAATTTCATTTGGTGTCCTCTAGTTCTTCTGTTTAGGGAACTAATAAATAACTTTTCTTTATCGGCCCTCTCCACACCACTCATGATTTTATATACCTCTTATCATATCCCCCCCTCAGTCTCCTGTTTTCTAAACTGAAAAGTCCCAGTCGCTTTAACCTCTCCTCATATGGGACCCGTTCCGAACCCCTAATCATTTTAGTTGCCCTCTTCTGAAAACTTTCCAAGGCCAAAATATCTTTTTTGAGGTGAGGAGACCGCATCTGTACACAGTATTCAAGATGTGGGTGTACCATAGTTTTATACAGGGGCAGTAAGATATTCGGGGTCTTATTTTCTATCCCTTTCTTAATAATTCCTAGCATCCTATTTGCCTTTTTGACCGCCGCTGCACACTGTGTGGAAGTTTTCAGAGAACTGTCCACGATAACTCCAAGATCTCTTTCCTGATTTGTCGTAGCCAAATTAGCCCCCATCATACTGTACGTATAGTTGGGGTTATTTTTCCCGATGTGCATTACTTTACACTTATCCACATTAAATTTCATTTGCCATTTTGTTGCCCAATCACTCAGTTTGGTGAGATCTTCTTGGAGTCCCTCACAGTCTGCTTCTGTCTTGACTATCCTAAACAGTTTTGTATCATCTGCAAACTTTACTACCTCACTCCTTACCCCTTTCTCCAGATCATTTATGAATAAGTTGAAAAGGATTGGTCCCAGGACTGACCCTTGAGGTACACCACTAGTTACCCCTCTCCAATCTGAAAATTTACCATTTATTCCTACCCTTTGTTTCCTGTCTTTTAACCAGTTCTCAATCCAAGAAAGGACCTTCCCTCTTATCCCATGGCCATGTAATTTACACAAGAGCCTTTGGTGAAGGACCTTGTCAAAGGCTTTCTGAAAATCCAAGTATACTATATCTACTGGATCCCCCTTGTCCGCATGTTTGTTAACCCCTTCAAAGAACTCTAACAGATTAGTAAGACAGGATTTCCCTTTACAGAAACCATGTTGACTTTTGTCCAATAAATTATGTTCTTCTACATGCTTCACAATTTTATTCTTTACTATTGTTTCGACTAATTTGCCCGGTACTGAAGTTAGACTTACCAGTCTGTAATTGCCAGGATCGCCTCTAGAGCCCTTTTTAAATATTGGTGTCACGTTGGTTACCTTCCAGTCATCAGGTACGGAAGCCGATTTAAAGGATAGGTTACAAACTACAGATAATAGCTCAGCAATTTCCCATTTTAGTTCTTTTAGAACCCTTGGATGAATGCCATCCGGTCCCGGAGATTTGTTAACATTAAGTTTTTCTATTTGTTCCAAAACCTCCTCTAATGACACTTCAATCCAGGACAGTTCCTCAGATTCATCATCCAAAAAGGACGGTGTAGATTCAGGAATCTCCCCAACGTCCTCCGCCGTGAAGACTGAAGCAAAGAAATCATTTACTTTCTCCGCAATGGCTTTATCGTCCTTGATTGCTCCTTTTATAGCTCGATCATCTTGGGGACCCACAGGTTTTTTAGCAGGCTTCCTGCTTCTAACGTACTTAAACATTTTGTTATTTCTTTTTGAGTTTTTGGCTAGCTGTTCCTCAATCTTTTTTTGCTTTTCTTATTACATTTTTACACTTGATTTGACAGTGTTTATGTTCCTTTCTATTTATCTCACTAGGATTGGACTTCCACTTCTTAAAATATACCTTTTTGTCCCTCACTGCTTCTTTTACATGGTGGTTAAGCCACAGTGACTCTTTTTTAGGTCTCTTGCTATGTTTTTTAATTTGGGGTATACATTTAAGTTGGGCCTCTATTATGGTGTCTTTAAAAAGTTTCCATGCAGCTTTCAGGGATTTGGCTCAAGTCACTGTGCCTTTTAATTTCTGTTTAACTAACCTCCTCATTTTTGTGTAATTCCCCTTTTTGAAACATTTTGCTGTCAGCTAGAAGCCTACACGAGGATGGAGTCTCGTGCCAGGCACTGTACAAATGTGTAGTAAATAAAACTCTGCCCCCAAAAGGCTCAGTCCTATGGTATAACAACATCATCGTTTATCCAAAGGATTTATTTTGTGTTGAGGGTAAAAAGACTTTAAACTTAAAAAGTGGATTTTAAATAGTCAAGTATTTTACAATAGCTGAAAGCTTAGTGGTTATGACTAAATATAATTAGTTCTCTGGTAATCTTAAGTCATATCTACCCAGGGAATTTTTACAAAAAAACATTACTAATGCCTGTTCACAGCGCTGCTAATAGTTTTGGTAGTTATAATGCAGCTGGCTCTCTGATAACAGTTTTCAGCACTGTCCTGATACACTGCTGCCATGTAATCATGCTGAGCTATGTTAACTATGGCATTACCGTGTTGGAGTCTGGTTGCACTTAATGTGATTCCATGTGTAGGTAGGGCTTTAAAGTACAAATAAAAACTGACCAAAGTGATAAATTTTGAGCTGCTCTCCTATGACTTATCACTGAGAAGCCCTGGGTCAAATTAAGAATATAACTGATGAGCAAATTTTAAATCTGGTGAAGTTGTGCTGTTATCTTAAGCAGAGTTTAAAGTCAGTGGGAGAGGGAGGAACTGTGGTTGAACACAGTTCCTTCTCCTTTATAAACAGCAGACTTTGTCTTCATTTCTCAAGCTTGAGGGGAGTGCATTTCTCTCAGGGTTCCCCTTTTAGTGGCTTGTGAAGTAAGGACAGTGGAATTTGAATTTTGAACAAGATAACTTAAACAACAGTGGTCCTGTAGCACCTTAGAGACTAACCAAAAAATATATAGATAGTATTGTGAGCTTTCATGGGCGCAACCCACTTCTTCAGATGAGACATATGGAGCAAGAGACAAGTGGGTTGTGCCCACAAAAGCTGATGCTACTATCTGTATATTTTTTTGGTCAGACTCTAAGGTGGGACAGGACCATTGTTGTTTGGTTTTGGTTTTTTTTTTTAAAGTTACAGACTAACATGGTGAAGAAGAGGCATTGCTACTGCCTGGCTGGGAAATTTCTGGTCTTGCAAGCTGCCTTCCCAGTAGATAGAACAACAGCATCAACTGATCGGAGACAAAGTCCCTTATCTGTCTCTTCTACAAAAGTTCTTTCCATTAATAGCTCCAAGAAACAGTGTGGATACAAGAGCAGACACCAGCTCCTTCTTCTCTCCTCATTCAAGAGGGGAAGGAGTCCAGGATCCCTGTAAACAGTGTTATCTCCTTCTCTTCAATGCCCTGTAGTGAAGTGGATGTGGACTTAAATTTAGGTGAGGTAAAAAAAAGTTTTACATGGGAACAAGAGTGCAAGGATGTATGATTAAATAGAACCTTGGAGGGACCAGATGCAGCCATGTGCCAGACAAGAGGAATGAGTTTGAGAAATCCAACCAAATCAAAACAAACAAAACTCCCTAATCAGAAGAGGAGACAGGGAAAATGGGAGTGATATAAAAGGATGTACAGAAAACTCAGTAGACACAATAACCCATTTTAAAATGATTGTTGCTTAATTCCAATACATTGTGCTCTTCAACATTTTTATACTGAGTATTTTATTGTAGGTGTGTGGCAGCAGGTTAGGGGAGATGCACAGTCTGAAATATTTTTGAGGCTAGGGTGGAAAAAACTTGCCCTGAGCCTGCTTTTTCGTTTTGTTGGTCTCTTTACTAGCTTTTATTCTGCGTCAACAAGTTACAACAAAATCATAGATAAGTTAAGTGGTTTTTTTTGTGTTTACTTAAAAATAGACATTTTATAATATTTTCTAAAATGCAACCAGTTAGATATTTTTAAAAATGGAGGGGAAGGATGCTTGAACCCTCCATTTTTGTTTTTGTAGCAATTCTGTTCTCCATCCCTGCCAAATTGAAAAGATGACATTTATAAGAATTGATAGTGGATTATAAGGTGTTATGTACATGTACAGTTGCATGTAGTTTATCTTGCTTGGTTGGCCCTTCATTGGAACTTTTCAGCTACATTTCTTTTCTTCCCTTTCTCTCTCATAGTACATCCCATCACCATAAGATGATGCAGTGCTACATCATGATATTACTTTGAGACCTGTTCCCGAGACCACCAAAACTGGTGAGCTTCCTCTTCTGCTTTGTTTTACTGTGACTACTGTTTATAGGGATTTGGGAACATAACTGCCTTTTTGCTTATTCAGTCACCTTTGGAAGTGACAGATACTGTAAAGGAAAAACAATATTTTTGTCACATTTGATTAAAATATTGCAAATAGTAGGGTTGTCTGATATTGAAAAAAAATCACTGCTGCTATTTAGGAAGCTGTCAACTATTGTTGAAACCATTTTTCATGAAGTGGTGATTGAAATGGAGGTCTGAGCTGAAAGCTACCTTAAACAAAAGCAAAAAAAAAAGTTGCATTTATGGATGCTGTGTAACTTCCGTACCTCCTGGAAAAAAGTTATCAGGAGGTATGGTTTCTTAAACAGGTTCCTGTAATCTAATGCTGCTGCAGAGATGTTTAACAGATTGTTAAATAGATATTCTTGTCTGGCACATGGCTGCATCTGATATATGGCTTGAAAAATCTCTTCACTTAGGGTTAAATGGAACCTTTTCTAGTCTGCCATCAACTTCTAGTCTGCCATCAATTTCTGCAGAATCTAAGGTTTCATGTAAAATTTCTAATCCTTCCTGGTTACAAAGATAACCTACCAAGTACTGTATTAACCAAAGTTGTATTGTCTCAAGTTTGCAGAAGTGTAATGTGCCTCTCCTTCAGTTTGCTTTGCAAACTACAACTGTGTGAGATTAACAAAAATTGTCAGTTTCAAAACTTTTATTGAGAGCCCTAATGGGCAACATTGAAACTGGTACGTTTTGTTTTTTTTAAACTGTACAAGGAACACACATTGAAGTTGTTCCCTGGGAGAAGAGGCTAGGTGAAGAGACATTCCTGTGGAATCAGCCAGAAAGTTAGAGTAAACTAGTTAAGAACAACACAAATCCCTGAAGCAGCAAGCACTGCAGTTAAGGATTGAAATAGTGCAATCTTTAGGGACTGGAGATGGCTGAGGCATTTCAACTGTATCACTTGTCTTGTGTGGTTCACATACAGCAGTGGTTCCCAACCTTTAGAGGCTCCCGGGCGCCCGGGAGGTGGGGCCACTCACGCGCTGGGCGCCTGGGGGCAGGGCCGCTCATCCGGGCGCACGCCAGGGGACTAGGATGCCCTTGCACCTGGCACCGGTGTGTGTCCTAGGGCCGGGGCTGGGGCCGCCCGAGCGCCTTGTGCCGTGGGCCCGGGGCCGGTGCTGCCGCCCGAGCCACACGCCTGGGGCCGGCACCGGCGCCACTCGAGCACCACGCTCCCTCATGTGCCCCGGGGCTGGGGCCGCCCGAGCACCGCGCACCCAGCGCTGGTGCGTGTCGCGCACCTGGGGCCGGCGCCTCCTGTGCGCCTGGGGGCGGGGCCGGTCCAGGTTTTCGGCGGGCGCCAACGAATGCCCCGGCGTTGGGGACCACTGACATACAGGATTCAGGGACTTAACCCTGTAGGATCCTAGCATTCTTCCATTTCCTAGCAAAAACGAGGATGGCTGGCTTTTTGTAAAGCATTATTTCTGAATGTTGGTGCCCCATCTTGCATTTAGGAGTAATCAGGTGGGGGTTTTGCCATTTACTTCAGTGGGACTAGGATTTCACTGTCTCCAGCTTGCTTAGTAGGAGACTAGCAAGTTTCACCTAACAGCACTTCATGAATAAGGCGGAACAAAAGTGAGAGAAATAACTGTAGGATGAGTTAGGAAGTAGTTTGTAAATGTAGCTCTTTTTCTTTTTTTTTAAGGGAAGGGAAAAAGATAATTAAAGCAAAAGCTCTAAGTGAGACCAGGTAAAGAGGATTTGCAGAGATACTTCAGAGTTAATACTGAAATACTTTTTACTTCAACTAGCTTTTCAGTTAGTTACATAATATTTGACAATTACAAGATACTGGTGAAATGTAATGAATAAAAGTGCTATTCAGTCAGTTATATAGAGTTAAACTTGGAGAACATATGAAATAGACATTTGATTAACATTTTAAACTAAATATAGAATACAGAGTATACAACTATTGTGTCTGTTAAATTGCTAGCTAAGGATTGTCTCTGTGCATTACCATATGATCATGGCAGCATAGGCTTCATTCTGGCTACTAGGTTTAGACCTCAGTGTCGCAGGTATTGAGTGGATTTTTGACAAATGCATGCTTAATTCAGGTCTTGACATATGTCTAAATACATTTTAGAACTGCACACTGTCATATGAAGATGTTTTAAGGTTAATCAAGCCCTAACTGGTTTCTAAAATTTGACTTTAGTTGTTCCATGACAGTAAATAGACTGCATTATGCTTGGAACAAGACTATACTTACATTTTTACTTTTAATGAACTTCCCTGTGATCTACAGTATTTTGAAGTCAAAATAATACCAATTGGTACTAGCAGAGTTGATGAAGGCTTCCTTCCTGTTGAAACTGGCTAGCAGACCAATACAAACTGTAGCTTGTGTTTTCTTTCAATGCAGATCCAATGGCAACTCTGTGGAATGTGTCTTCCACTCCCTAGCAATGAGCAGGAAGTGCTTGCCAATACAAATGAGATCCTGAAATCTTCAACTTTTCTCTACAGAATATAGTTTTTACATTGTAACAGTTATTTAGCTAGTAAAGTAGACAGGAGTATGCTAACATGAGTTATTGTAAAACTTGTTTTCTGGTATGAAGTCTGTTGGGAATCCCAAAGAAATGGCGAGACAATATTTTAGTTTTCTGTCTCAGGTACCCTAGTGATGTTCCCTTTTAAAGACAGGACATTGCTTTAGGTTGTCATGCTAATGTATGGTAAAATACTGTTTTAAGTCATTGCTGTTAGAAATACGATAGTGTAAAATTATAGAAATGTATGTCTCTTTTCCAGCAGATTAATCTTTCTGAATTTTATTTCAGTACTGGTTTGTGCATTTTTTTCTGAGTTTGGTAGAAGTATAATGTTGCAATTTTAATTGTGCCCTTTGAATTTAAGGATTTGTATGCTTGCTTATATTGAGGATTTTATCCTCTTATCTTTACCTAATCTATCTAAAAGCTTTGTATTGTGTTAAGGGATGATAAACTTTTTCCTTTTCTTATTTGTCCCAGGAAAGAGAATAAAATAGTCTCTTATCATGAAATTAAGCTTGAAGTTTTATTCATTCTTTTGTTCTTGCCAGTTTCTGTGGAAAAAGTCCACATCTGCATTTTTAAATTAGCCCTGCCCATAACCCACATTTTAGTATTTTTGCAGGGAAAGCATTAAAAGATTGGAATGGGAAAAATTTTAATCCTTCTCAAATATGAGGTTAAGTCTTATCCTGTACCACTTTATCTGCATAAAATTGGTCTTCTGCTCTTCTAAAAGTTGGACAGTTTTCGTTAACTGAGGATCTTTGGCTTTGTTATATAGTGGTATACCTCCTTTATCTTTCAGTTGATAAATATTCAGACCTTCACATATACTTCTCTTATGAAATTGTTGAAAGCTGCCCCATACATCTTCATAAAACTGAAGTTTTTAGCTTTGTATTTTTCACTTCATGAAAACATCTGATTCCTTGCCATGGCTATGACTAGAAAAAATAAAATTACTTGTATAAGCTGGAGAGAGTAACAAATAGCTATAATATAACCATTATTTTTACTTAAATGAAAACCACGGGAAACATCAAATTATCTTACAAATATTGATCACCATATTTGTTTTGCAGTATTTCTCAGATGTCTTTGATCTTGGTTCCTATATACCTATGTATCAAATTTAATTATGAAAATGCCAACATTCCATAAGGCGTTTTGGGGCTTTTTTGGAGGGGGGGAAAGGAGTTATTTGAGAGGGGTTTTGTTGAAAAGATCAGTTTAATAGGGCCACATGTATTCCTTTTTTATCACATGTAGAAGCAACACCTTATCAGCAATGTGAAAGGATAACTGGTAAACATTATCTTTATTGGTTGATGCTTATTGGTTCTTGTTTAACTAGTGGGGTTGGAACAGATCTCTGCCCAGCACGTGAAGGGGGCTGCTTCAGTCCCGCAGGGCCTGCTGCAGACACGGGTGATTCAGCCCAGCCAGAGTAGCTCTTTTCCGTGGTGGGTCTGGGCTCACCACAGGCAGGAGCTGCTCCAGATTTCTTCTCTCCCCCGCCCCCCCTTCCCTTTAATCAGTTAATTGATTAAGCATCATGTTATCTGGTTAAGCAGTTATTTTACATCCTACCTAACCCTTACTACACAATTGTACTCCTAGAATGAAAATTTGAATTTAAAATTGTTTAGCCATTGTTGCAAAGATAATCTTCCAAATAGCAGGAATATAAATTGAAGCATAATTAGGTTCCTGAGCTTGCAAACAGCATGGAACAAAAACTGCTTACATTCATTACAATAGGATATTAACTCTCTAGAATCTAGTCATGACAATTTACATATTGACATGGTTGGTTATTCCCCTATATATAGAAGGGTTGAACCTTTCTAGTCTGGAACCCTCAGGACCTGACCTGTTCCAAACAAGAGAATTTTCTGGAGCACAGGAGGTGAATATTGTCTAGCAGCATTACCAACACTTCCACGGATTACTATGCTTTTAGAGGACATTGGGGGGTAAATTAGACCTAAATAACAGCATAGAACACTAAGAGCTAGATTGGTGGCTGTAAACAAACTTTGAGACCATGGGAAACTTGGCCATACCCTTGAAAAGTGGACATCCAAGTAACTAAAATCATTCTGGATTACATGTTTCTGGATGAGAGAGTTGTGGATTAGAGAGGTTCAACCTGTGTTAACAAACTAATCTGATAACTTCACAAACTAGTACCTCTGACGCCTTTTGGAGTGCAAAACCTACCACTGGTTTTCACTCAGCTGCTAAATCCTCTTGTTCCTTTTGATGACTTTTTATGATGAAGCTTTTATATTGAAATTATCAGGGCTTGACAAGTGGTGGCGAGCCCCGCTTGCCAGCTGCGCAGCTTGGCGTGCTGCGTATGCGCTGATCGCGCTGCAGCGCCATGCCGGGCTAAAATCTACTCACCATGGGCGAGTAGATTGCCCTAATTGTCGAGCCCTGGAAATTAGAAAAATGTGTGTGCTGAAAACAGGAGTGTAGATAATAACAAAATAATGCACTGAATGCTGTAGTTTTTCATATCTAACTTAGTACAGACTTTCATTTATGTTTATACTCAGCTGGCACAATTTCTGAGATCTCATCCTGAAATAGAGCAAAACAGGGATTTTGATATAGAATTTAGGTCTAGTGTTCTCAGTATTCTTGTCTATAAGGTGTTTCTATAATGAGTCCACCGCCCTAAAAATGTTTTTTCTCAGTTCCTAAAAATCTCATCTTGGTTATCTTCAGCTGCAGCATCCCTATGGAATACATACTGGACTGACCAAGACAGCCAATTAGTCTGTAAAAGTAGTAGGTACAACTTTTAGTTCTAGGAAAAATGTAATTAAGTTCCCTGGCTTGGGACTAGGTTTTATTTCAGTTCCAACTGAACCAAAGGCTTCCTATGTGTCATTGATTAAAATGCTTAATATTTTTTTACTTCCATTTCCCATCTTTAAAGTGGGGATAATACTTCTTAACAGGAGCTTTTAGGATAAATTCATATATATGTGAGAAGATATTAAAATCCTGCAGTGATGGGAATTATGTTGGTTTCTAGATAATGTGTCTGAAGCCTTGTAAGTTAGAATGGGCTTTTGAATTCTGACTGAAAGTTGTTTTGGAGGAGCCAGTAGAATTCATGGAGAACATGCGTGCATTACCCTTTGCTCAGGAAGGATTGTGAAATAGTTTTTCTTATCTATTTATAAATGGGTAAATTGGTGTACAGTGCAGTTAACTAGGCAGAAGTCACACATCAATGACAAAATCAGGACTAGAGCTCAAGAATCTTGATTCCCTAGTCCCCTGCTCTTGCCACTGAATAACACTCCTAATGTTAGAATATCAGTTACTTGCTGGCTATGATTAGGAACCTTCCAAATTCAGAACCATGAAAAATGCACCATGGACTGTGAAATCTCATCTCCCCCCACCCTCCAGGGAAATCTGGCTGTGTTGGGGAGTGGGGCTCCTATTGTGCACTTGGCTCTAGTTGCTAGTCTTGGCCAGACTGGGGAGGGATGGGACGACTTCTCCTGCAGGAGCCACTCTTGGGCTGAGTCGGCACCATCTGTGGGAACCTCCCACAGCAGTGCAAAGCTTTGTGTCTGCACTGACTTCAGAGCCCAGTGCAGAAATAAGGGTGCGCACTCAGAGTTGGGCTTATGCAGCAGGGGAAGTTTCCTTGGGGCAGGGGAAAGGTTCTGATCCAGCCCAGGAGTGGCCCTTGCATGAGAAGAGGTGGAAGTTCTGTCCCTCCCCAGCATGGTCAGAATCAAGTAACTTGAGCCTAGTGATCTAATTGGAGTTCCCCACTCCTACAATAACCTGATTTCTCCAGGGGAGATCAGGTTTCATGGTCTGACTCATTTTTCATGGTTGTGAATCTGGCAGAGCCCAAATCATAGATATGCAAATCATTAATATTCCAACATGAGGTCTGCTTTGGTTTCATTTTCAGTTGTGACCCTTTACATTCCTTAAAGTCCAGTTACTGAAAATATTCCTAATCTGGGGTCTAGTCACAGTGGAGCAGCAGACTAGACCTTGCATCCTCTGAAACAAGTGAGTCGTCCTATGAGAAGATGCTTGAGTGATCACTTGTTTTCCCCACCTCGCCATGATGCTACTGTTTTCATATTTAAGGGGAAGATCTAGACGTAAGAGATGGGTTGATGAAAGATACTACTTTGACTCTTCTCTCAAGGCCTATTTTATCTGGTCTTAAGAGTGTAGGTTGCTTCAGTAGCTGCTACAGTCTGTGCTGAGGAAGTAGGCCAGCGGCCAAGCAACTTAACTGCTAGTAAACTGACCAATCTTAATTCTTTCCATTTACTCCAGGCATCCTACCCTACCTTGTATTTTGGTAGGCTATAAGGATATTTAAAAAAATAAGATGTGGAGCTGTCTTCTATGGACTTACTTGGACTGTCCTGGAAAATGCATAAACGACTTGAAGAGATTCTACATTTTAGCTGACATTTGGATGCTACCCTTTGGAATGCTTCAGGAGAGACTTTTGAGCAAACCAGCAAATTCCCCTCAAAGCTACAGTTCTGCCCAGGCACTTCTCATTCACATTTGGAGCAATGCTGCTGCATCTAGCATGTGGCCACAGGGCTCATTCAAAAAACTCATCTTAAAAATTGTAGGGTATGGTTCAAGGAACACATTTTCAATTCATAATAAAATGGAAAATTTTTCACTCAATACCGTTACCTTTTAGGGACACAGGTTAAACACCTAAAATTTAAGCAAATGATCATGGGAGAAGGGGATGCCAGGTCGCAGCAGGGTGATGGTGGGTGATCATATTAGTTATGTGACTTTTGTATGTACCTCTTTTGTTTTCACATATGGGGCATGTCTAGACAACATCTCTCTTTCGAAAGAGGGATGTAAATTAGGCATATCAAAATTGTAAATGAAGCTGGGATTTGAATTTCCTGTGCTTTATTTGCATAATGGCGGCTGCGCATTCTTTCGAAATCAGGTATTTCAAGAGTGAAACTGCAGTCTAGACATGGTTCTTTTGGGGGGGAGGCGGAATCCTTTTTCAAAAGATCCTGTAAACCTGAGGGGTTTTTTCGAAAACCGTGTTTAGATTGCGGTTTCACTTTCAACATATCTCTTTCGAAAGAGGGATTTAGTCTAGACATAGCCATACTAAATATCTTCAGAAGAAGACATGGGATAAGAAGGGAAGCAGCAAAGGAAAAATAAAATAGTAGACTGGAGGTAACATTAATAGGTCCAAGTAGTCCAGTCATATGCACTGAGGTAAGACTAAGTAGTATTCAGACCCTTCCTAACCCATTCTTAATAACTTCCAATGACAGAGATTCCACAGTTTCTCTAGGTAACTTGTACTGGTGCTTACCTACCCTTACAGCTAGGAAGTTTTTCCTAATATAAAACACATCTCCATTATTGCCGCTTAAGCCCATTACTTTTTGTCCTGTTTTCAGTAGATACGGAAAACAAGTTTTCACCCTTTATAACAACCTTTTATGTACTTGAAGGCTGTTAACATGTCCCCACTCAGACTAAACACAACCAATTTTTGAATCTTTCCCTCCAGATCATGTTTTCTAGATCTTTAATTTTTGTTGCTCTCCTCTAAGCTTTCTCCAGGTGGTCCACATTTTTTCGAAAGTGTGGTGTCCAATACTGTACACACTACTGGACTTGAGGCCTGATCAGGACTGAGTAGAGTAAAATAATTAATTCTTGCTTACTACACTCCTCCTAATACATCCCAGAATGCTGTTTGCTTCCCCCCCAACAGTATTACTTTAACTTATATTTAGTGTTTGATTCATTGTAACCACCAGATCTTTCTGCAGTACATGTTCTTAGGCAGTCATTTCCCATTTTTGTATTTGTGCAATTGATTATTCCATCATAAATGTAGTGCTTTGCATTTGTCCTTACTGAATTTCATCCTACTGTGTTTTTCAGACCATTTCAGTTTGCCAACCTCATTTTGAATTCTAATTCTGTCCTCTTAGCATTTGTCCCTCCCAGCTGAGTAGCATCTGGAGCAAGGCTGGGCAAAATATGATCTGGAGGCTGAATCCAGCTCGTGGGAGCCTCAGCCAGTTACCTGTCTGCTCTGCCTCCCACTCGGCACTCAGAAAAGTTTGCTGCGGGGTCATGTGTGTGTCCATGAATGCTGAGAGCCCAAGGAGTGGCTTCTCACACTGCCCTTGTCCCCAGTAGCTTGCATTGGCTGGATTCCGGCCAGTAGCAGCTGCCTGTTAGCAGGATCAGCAGCATGTCAAGTGCCCCTCCTCTTTATCCCCCAGGCTCACAGTGTTCAGTTCACAGCAGCAAACATGGCACCTGAAGCTTCTCTGACCATGTACAGAGGCGTGGAAGACAGGGACTTTGGCTAAGAAACCTACTGGCTGGTAGCCACCAAGATAAGCATCTCCAGCCAGAGCCTACCTCTTGCACCTCAGCCCTTCCCTCCCCCAACCCTCTTTCCTCCCTTCTGCACTCCTACCCCATGTAACCCAAACCTTTTGCACTTCTGCTCCAGTCTCCATGCACACTCCTAGACACTGCATCCCCTCTTATACCCCTCCTCAGAGTACAGCACCCTCTCAGACCCTGTACTCTTTCCTCTTACACCCCTCCCCCAGGCCAGAATCCTCTCCTGCACCCATTCCCCTCTCAGATCCTGCACCACAATTCTGTCCTAGGTCACAACCCAAACCCCTGTTTTTGCTTCCCCAAGTCATATTCCCCTCCCAGATCCTGCACCCCATTCTGTTGCCCCAGATCAGTCCCATTCCTTCACCCAAACTCCCTTCCAGACCCCAATCCCTTGCCCTAAGCTCCCTTCTGCACTTCCTCTGCATCTCAGACCCTTGCACCTCCTCCATTAATATAATGGAAGAGTTTGGCCCTCAACCACTTACCAAAATCTTGAAGTCTTTCTCTCTGTTGGGGACAAGTCTTTGGCTTCTACACTGGCTTTGTCTTTGAGTTTCTCCTCTGAGCTCAATGTAGAGGGGTTATGTGGAGGGTTAGTGCTCATTTTCCATTGAATCTTCAAGAATTTTGACTCCGTTCATTGATTGTATTTTGTTAGAGCAGTGGTCTCCAACCTTTTTACAGCCAAGATCACTTTTTAAATGTCAGAACAAGCCAAGATCTACTGCCCCTAAGACCCCACCCCTTCCTTGAAGCCCCACCCTCTCTGTTCTCCTCTCTTTCTGTCTCCAGCCCTTATACACTTTCTCAGGGTACAGCTACGCTGCCAGTTTTTTTCCAATGCTTCTGTAGGAAGAGGTATTCCCAACATTTGGCCTGTCTAGACTGGACCAAATGTTAGGGGGAGTCTGAAAGAGGGTTTTTTCTTATTCCTTGTGGAACGAGGAATACAGGGGTTATCGAAAGAGCATGTTTGCTTATCCACTAAAAAAGCAGAAGAACAAACGTGTCCCTGGACGCAGAAGAGTTTTTCTGGGATACCTCTAGAATCCCAGGAAAAACTCCTGCAGTCTAGCTGTACCCTCACTGGGTTAAGACAGGATGTGTGGGCTCTAGGGTGGGAATGAGGGATTTGGGTGTGGGAAGGGGTGAGAGGTGCAAGTTCTGGGAGGAAATTTGGATTCATGAGGATGTGGAGATGGGGATGCTGGCTCGGGGAGGAGGCTCCAGGCTGGGGAGTGTTGGGGTCGGGGAGAGTTGGGGTACTGAGCAAGCCACAGGTGTGTGGATGATGCAGAAGTGTTGTGGCAGAAGACTGAGGATGTGAGGGTTTGGGGAGGAGTTTGGGCAGGAGTTTGGGGATGAGTGGCTCAGGACAGGGGGTTCCAGTGTATGATGACAGGCTCAGATTTAGGGTCGGGGGAAGAGGTTTGCAGGAGTGTTATGATGCTGCAGCCAGATGGGGGCTTGGCCCCAATTGATGGTTTGTTGGCCAGGCTTCATTTTTGAATAAAATGTGAAACACAAAAAGTTTCAGCATTGTCTTTATAAGAAGGGCGGGGAACCTGTTTTGGGGCCGGGGGCCACACAAGTGAGATGCAAAAAAAATAACTCCTCCTCCCCCCTGCCTCGTTAATGTGGCTCCAACTGTACTGGTGGGAGCAGGGGACATGGTACTGGGGAAGGGTGTTAGTGGGGGGAGGGGACGGGGTTCTGTGGCTGGGGACAGAGTGTTGGTGAGGGCTGGAGACAGGGAGTCCCTGGCGCGCACCTCCTCCTTGGACGACTTCTCCTCCTCCTCCTCCTCCTCCTCCCCCCCCCCCCCCCCCCAGCAGGGCTGGCTTTAGGAAGTGCAGGGCCCAATTCAAACAATTTTGATGGGGGCCCGCGGCAATTTTGCTCGAGCGCAAAAAAAAAGCATGCACAAGTTTCAACGGGGGGGGGGGGAGGAGGAGGTCATACAAAATCCCCAGCTACCTCCCCCGCAAAGCCCTGGAAGTAACTAACACCACCCCTCCTCCCCCCCACACACCCTGCGTCACAGGGAAACCCTGCACTCAACTCTCACCACCTGCGGCAGGCAGCTGCTGCACTCCTCCGGGGCCAACGCCCCCTCCCACAGTGCACGCAGCACACTTCCGGGTTCAGGGTGCAGGGCTCCTTTAGGCATTCGGGCGAATTGGCCTAAGACCGGCCCTGCCCCCAGCAGCAAGTCTCCGGCATGCCACAGACCTGGGTTGTGGTACTGCGCTGGCTGAATGGGGGAGGGAGAGCAGCCAGCGCACTTTTGGAAATCCCAGAAGTGGCACAGCTGCCAGATTTCCTTCCACACAGCAGTAAGCTGGTACTACCTCTATTGTCACTGGAGGTAGGTCGTGGGGCTTCTTGGGGGTGAAGGGAAATTGGGGGGCCCAAATGCCTTGCGATTGACCAGTCGATCGCAATTGACGGGTTGGTGACCACGGTGTTAGAGGGATGTAACTGATGGTATTCAAGTTACCCAAAATACTACTAGAAGAAAATAATCACTGCTAGTGTTGCTTGCTTTTTTTTCTCTGCCTGCTTTTTCCTTCTCTTTTTTATACCCTTCACAGAAGAAAATGATCCCTTTACATTGTCATAGCCATGTCTCTTACACAGCAGTTCTTATTTATGCTTTATAAAATCAGAATGTATAAGTATAATTTTGCTAGTGTATTTTTATATTGAGTGAATGAATTCGGCAGTCTTTTCATTCCTGAGTAAATAATAAAATGTGAACCTGAGTGTGCGCGCCATTACTGCAATTCTGTGCCAAAGTTAATGCTTTGCAATTTGTGTACATTGCTAAATGACCTCTCAGTACAATCCATTTGGCATTCTCCATTCAAGGGAGGCCCAGAACTGGAGTTGCAGGGTAATTTCAGGACAGGATGAAAGGTACACTGGCAGAACTGTTTGAGAATATGTTCAAACTGCCTTGCTGCATATACCTGGACTAAATTAATCCTAAAACGAGTGAGTATGAAGTACTTCAAGTTTCCAACGAACATAAGGCTCATTACATTTAACATTAATATGTTAGTGGAAGGAGATGAATGCTCAGATTCTGGTTTCAGTTCTCTTTAGCAGATTGATATACAATGGCAAACTCCTTCAGTTTTCTAATGAACACTCTCTAAGTTGTAAAGTGTTGGTAGCTTCTGAAGACTTCAGCTGCTAAACTGAACATCTATTTTGACTTCTCAGATTATTTTAGGCCAATGTCAAGTTTTACCCAAATGATGTAAGAAGAGTGAGAGTTGTTGAAAGGCATTTGGAAAACTAAAAACGAGTAGTTCTGTGGCACCTTAGACACACAGGGTACGGCTAGACTGGGGGGGGGGGGGGAGTTTCGGGATACCAGAGGTATCCCGAAAATCTCTTATGTCCAGGGAACACATTTGCTCTTCTGCTTTTTTTTGTGGAAGAGCATATACTCTCTTTCAGAAGCTCATGAATTCCTCCTTCCATGAGGAAGAAGGGAACTTTCAGAAGGAGAGGGGTGTTTCTGGAATTTGGCCCAGTGTAGATGGGCCAAATTTCAGAAGACTCTTCCGACAAAAGTATCAGAAAAAGAAATGCAAAATGCAGAGTGCACTTTGCGTCTTTTTTTCCAATAGATCCTCGCACTGGTCAGTGAGGAGAGAGAAACAGTAACAGGAAACTTGGAAAGGGCAGAGATGCTCAATGACTTCCTTCTTTGTTTCGGTCTTCACCGAGAAGTCTGAACGCCTAACATAGTGAATGCTAGTGGGAAGGGGGTAGTTTTAGAAGGTAAAATTAAAAAAAGAACAAGTTAAAAATCACATAGACAAGTTAGATGCGTGCAAGTCACCAGGGCCTGATGAAATGCATCCTAGAATACTCAAGGTGCTGATAGAGGAGGTATCTGAGCCTCTAGCTATCATCTTTGGAAAATCATGGGAGATGGGAGAGATTCCAGAAGACTGGAAAAGGGTAAATATAGTGCCCATTTATAAAAAGGGAAATAACAACAACCCAGGAAACTACAGGCCAGTTTAACTTCTGTGCCAGGGAAGATAATGGAGCAAGTAATTAAGGAAATCGTCTGTGAACACTTGGAAAGTGGCAAGGTGATAGGGAACAGCCAGCATGGATTAGTAAAGAATAAATCATGTCAAACCAATCTGATAGCTTTCTTTAATAGGATAACGAGTCTTGTGGATAAGGGAGAAGCGGTGGATGTGGTATACCTAGGCTTTAATAAGGCATTTGATACAGGGTCCAGGAGAGGAGAGGGGAGGGTATGGGTACAGAGGATTCTGGCTTGGGTGAGAGGTTCTAAGAGGGGGTGTAGGGTCTAGGAGGAAGTTGTGACCTGGGAGAAGGGGATGCAAAGGGTTTGGGTGGTGGCTTGGGGGAGGGGAAGAGAGTGGGGTGCCAGAGGCAGACTGTGGCTGGGTGGCGCTTACCTAGGTGGCTTCCAGCCAACAGTCCTTCAGGAACCTGAGCTGCAGTTCCAGGCTGGTCAGCTGGCTACTCCATGTGGCTCTGCTCTGGGCACAGGGGAGGGGTAGGTGCGTGGATCAGATATTATTCCCCCTGCTTCAGGTTGCATGCTGACTCCCTGGGAGTGGGGCTAGCAGGGGCTGCTGGTTCCACTCCTGGGGAACAAGCTACAGAACCCACAGGGAAGCCACCTTCCTAGGAGCGGGGCCAGTAAGGGCTGCTGGCCCCACTGCTGGAGAGGCAGCTTTGCTGCCACAGCAACACCCTGTCTCTGGGAGAGAGACTGCTGGTCCTGCTCCCAGGAAAGTTTAATTGCTCCCTCTCTGGGAGAGGGGCTGCCAGTCCCACTTCCAGGAAGCTTCACTGCATGCTCAGCAGTATAAAGCATAGCGTGCTGTAGCGCATGTAACTGTGTTTAGCAGTTAGTTACATTTTTAATTGCATTTTGATATCCTTAGTAGCCTATCCATCATACACTGCCCTCTCTATTGGCTCCTAATACATTTCTCACTTTAATTCATTGTCCTTTGCCAATGTAGAGAGCTGTGTCTGACCAATATGGAGCTGCTCTGATTTATGTATACTACATGCTGGCCTAGTTGTTGAGATACTTACTCTGTATACATATATTGGGTTTTGTTGAATAGGTAGCTAGAAGAGGAAAAACAAGCAGGAAGAGAGCACGGCTCAAGATAAACCATCTTTTGATAAACACTAAAAAATGCTATAAATGTTGATGGGCATTTGTCTTGAAGTGCATAATAGGATTTCTGATGCTCATAGGGATGACTGAAATGGCTTCAGATATGAGTTATTAGACCAGACAAATTAAAAAGCCTAAGGAATAGGGGATCTGAAACTGAACCTCTCAATTGGTCTTAAATGGAGACAATGACTGGGAAAGAACTGTCCAAAATTGTTTAAATATGTGTTTGCTAATTTGACTTTTGGAACTTTGAGCAAGAAGTATGTTGGGGAAACAGTGGATGAGCTACTAATTGGTTTGGGTTTTATTCTGGCTAATCAGTACTGGAAAAAATCTCTCAAACTTAGTGGAAACTCCTTTAAGGAAATAGCTCAGATGAGATGCACACTTTTGTAGGCAATTGATTAATTGTGAATAAATTGTTTTCCCTCCCCACACTTCGTTCAGGTAAAGCAAATAGTTTTATAGGTAACTGATTTGCAGTGAATGTATTTGCTATTCATTTGCTAAATGTAGCAGCAAATAGTAAAAAAAGACAGTTTCAGTGGTCAGTGGGGTTTAATTTAGCACTTTCAGAAATGATGATAAAAGGCTCTTGTGACTGCTCCTGTCTTGGCCTAGCTATGTTTCAAAACCCTTTGCATATTGGACACAGATGCTGGTGCTTATGGTTTGGGGAACAGACTTTCACCTTGGCTCCCTTCCTGAATCTGAGACTAGCTGTGGAAGTTGAGTCTAGAAAAATTGTTAGAGATGAATTCCCCTATGCCAACAGCATGGTAGGTGCTGCCTCAGCTGACACATTCCACAAAATCCGTGGGCCTTCTTCAGAAGCTGATTGAATGGGCCTCTTACTCATGGCTGAAAGAGTTAATCAGGAAGTGAAAAATCACACTAGGATTTGGATGGAAATAAAAATCAACCTTGGTTGGTGATGTGAAAACATCTTGACAGAAGGACAATATGTATGTAGATAGTTAATCTTACATCATTTTATAGAGTGACCAGATGTCTTGTTTTTAAAGGGACAGTTGCAAATTTAAGCCCTCCTGCAGGTATCCTGACAATGGGGGTGGGTTTGCAAGGCTGGTGGTGGGGCAAAACTGCTCTGTCTGTTGTCCATCAGTGCAGCCCCCAGTCTGTGGTGGTTCTCAGCCAAGAAGCCTAGTCCTCCATCCCATTTCTGGCAGGTACTTGCTGCGAGCTGCGGTGGTTGGTGAGAGTGAGTCAGGAGCTAGGTAGTGGCTGCTGCCTACCGATTGGCCTATTACATGCTTCCCCTTTGCTGTCCTCTATGCTTTGCCCCTTCACTTCCTCCCTACCTTTGCAGCTCCTTCATATCACCCCGCTCCTAGTGCTGTGTGGAGAACCAGTCCCTGGTCAGAGTGCTCAGCTCACCAACAGCCTGGCTAACAGGCTCCTTCCTTCCTTCCTCCAGCCTAAGACACAGGCTAGGAACAGAACCCTGTGTGTACAAGCCCTGGCATGGCGAAGCCTCACCATCCCTCAGCTAAATTCTGGAATGGTGGGGTCCACAAGGGGAAGCAGTTTCCGGCCTGCTTGTGCCCCAACTCTGCAGGCTCCACAGCAGCCCCATGGGTGTGGGCTTAGTTCTCTTCACCCATCCTCTCGTTTCCCCCCACCCTGGGGAGCATGGGGCTGCTTCATCCCCTAAGCACTCTCCCCTGATGAGCCTCCTGTCTAGCTGGTTCGCAGAAGCCCTTGGTCAGGCTGTCTGAGCCCTGGTGCACAACACATTTTTAGGGCTTAATCCCTTCCTGCCTGTGCTGTCACTGAATGACAGAGTGGCTGGGGTATATCAGTGGCCAATAGCAGCCTGGAAATGATAGCTGACTTCTGACACTGTTCAGGCAGGAAGGGGACAAACTGTTCCCAGACACAGGGGAGTAGGGGTTGGGGAAGAGATGAGCTCTGCAAAGATCTGGGCCAGGTCATCCCTTCACCCCCTGACCCATCTCTCCCACACAGTGCCAAGAAACTGCAGCTGGCCACATTGTCATGCTCCCATCTTCAGATTTCAGCCAGGGTTCATGTGACCTATGTACCTCCCCATATATTGCCTCAGGGGCCACCATGTACTAGGAGAGGTTGCTCCATCCTGAAGACCTAGCCAAGTGTGGAGAGTGGAGAGTACTGAGCAAGGACAGTCTGGTTAGTCATTCACACCCCCTTGTGATAGATGTGTATGGGAGTGTCTCACCACTTCTCTCCATGTGAACTGTGGGTGGAATTAAAAATCACGTTCAAATGGATGTGTGAACACAGCCTTTGCTTAACCTAGTTGTAAGAAACAAGGAACCACATCTAAAACAAAGACAAAATTTGCCTTGAAGTTAGCACTGGGTGTAGGGTAGAAATGTAAGTAACTAGTCAAGTCACTACTCAACTACTTGCTTTCTCCCCCTTTCCCCGACTTGCTGCCTCTGTATCAGAGACAGTACGGGGTGGGGGGGGGAGAGCAAGAGCCAGTTTCCACAGGAGGGAGTGACAGGACCCAGTGTGAGCCAGGACTGAGCAGGCTGCGCTTGCACCCAGACCACCTGGTTCTTACTACATTTAAAAGGCAGAGCTGCAGCAGGGAACCCGACTGCTCAGTCCTGGCTCATGCTGCCTCTGGGAGTTAGCCTGTTTATTGGCTAGTTGAATAGCTAATGGAAATTCCATTGACTACTTGATTAGTTTATTAACTGCTACTTAACATCCCTAGTGGGCAGCATTTACTACTGGTATGGTAACCAGGTTGGAGGGGCAGGGTTGCCTGTGTGTGTAAGAGGGAACAAGCTTGTACTAAGAATAGGCAACAGAGAGGCAAAGGCAAGCGATATGAGAGTCAAATGTTAAGATGAAACTTTTGCCATTCAGAGATGTTTACCTCCCTCCCTGAAACACAAATGTTTTGTCACAATAGGTGCCAGAGTGAACAGAATGCAGGACAATGTAGCACTTTAAAGACTAACAAGATGATTTATTAGATGATGAGCTTTCGTGGGCCAGACCCACTTCCTCAGATCAAATACAGAGTGAACAGTGCATTGTCAATAGGAGCACACTCCTGCCAACAACACATTTTGCTTGTTGGGAGTATTTTGTTGGCAAAAGAGATGGAAAAACACCGTTACGCTGCCTGACTTTTAGCAGCTTGGCTCTGTTGACATGACATTTAACCTTTCCCCCTTCCCTCCACAGTTTTTTTGTCTTTATAAGAAGCTCGTAATGTAGTATGCTTGATTTAGTATGTTGCACCATACAAAAGGAAAGGCAATATAAGGTTCTTACTTTTTAGCACCCCAACATATCTGTGTGAGCTACAGTTTCTAGTAAAAACTTAATTTTAAATGCTTGTTTCACTGTTTGTGCTTCCCAGTCTCCATTTTAAATTCCACGTTGAGGAGGGAGCTACACCAAGGCACTGGCATGCAGTCTGCTATTGGAGCAGCAATGAGCAACCAGGGCTAGTGAGTGGTGGTCCCTTCAGCTCAGTGGGTGCAAGATTGTAATCGGGCATGTGCATGAACCATGACCCCAAGAATAAGACTAACTACATTGCACTTGATTTTCCTTTATCGCACCTTTTCAATACATAAGTGATCCATTATTAGGGTCAAATTAAATTGCTGACAAATTAAATTGCTGACAAAAGTAACAAAGAAGTAGAGGGAGTACACAGCTCTTACAAGGTTGTATGCAGTCAGCATGTACTTCACACATGCTCTTCCTTTAAATGTGTCACTTCTCATTTTGATAGTGGCTACTTGAACCTCCTCCTCCTTCTCCCCCTTCCTCCCCGCATTTCCCGAGGGCCGTGAATTGGCTGATTCATGCTTTGTCCCTTCTCTTCTACCTTCCTCCTAGAGCTTGAACACCACAAATCTGCTTATTTTCAGTGTTCCAGCTCTGGGAGGAGCGAGGATGGTGTGTGAATCATCTAATTATAATTCAAAGCACTTTGAAAGTACTTAGAGGGGAAGGTGAAAGTAAGGGCTGAGTGCATGAAGCATGGGAGGAGATCTCAGAAGGGGGGTACATGGACTTCATGTAGAACTCTGATGTGCTGCAGATTGCTCACCACCTGTGTTAGAAGGTGCACATTGCTGCCAGTGATTTGTAACAAATTTTGCATTGGGTCATAGACCAGAAATTGTTCTCATCTCTATTTATACCCCAAGGAGCCAGATGCATACCAGGCTGAGCGGCTACTTCTGCCTTGTATGTTTCTGCTGCTAGTTTCATCTTGGTTTGCTAACTCCAGGGAACAGGGGATCATCAAAAAGCCCTTTAGAGCAGGGATCCAGATGTGCTAGTGCTTTGCCCACATCAACACTTTTCTTGAGCACAAAAGTCACTTTGACAGCCTCATGTTTCACTTGCTGGCTCCTCTCCAGATACTATACGGGATTCATAGTCCCCATCCCAACTGAGCAGGCTCTTGTGAAGTACTATAGTGGTCACTGCAGTGCCTAAGCAAGCATCTTGTAAAAGGGACAGAGTGACAGTGAGTTCCCTGAAGTGTCATCCTCAACGCTGACTTTCCAGTGGCCACTTTTCAGCCACTTAATCTGCTCTGGTTACCAATCCAGCCCATCCTCAGCATTACCAGCTTCACTGTTTTCTGAAACTCTTCATAAAGCAAACTGTTTGCTCATCTTGCACCAGAGATTAATCCTATTTGGCTATGGTGCCTTGACCAGCTAACATCAAAGCTGGCAAGGGACCTAATGTTGGTGATCATTACAAATGCAGCAGAAGGTCCTCTTGTCTTGCAGCTCAGTGCTCAGAATGAGATGGATTAAAGGCAGTTCAGCTGTACATGAACTTTGTGTGTGGGTGACTGTTTCCTAAAAGTTGATTTGGCCAGTCTTGGAATAGAAAGAACAAAGGACATCATTACTCCTGGGAGAACTCTGTGCACAATACTTTTAAATTCTGCACATTTTATTTGTTAAAATAATACGATCATGCTGGTTTCAATTAATTTGGTAATGCATTTAATCTACAATATAATGGATGAAGAATGGAGATTTCCTCCAATGCTCACCCATTCCCAAACTCCCTCTTTAATAGTCATGTAGGTAGGTTTGACCCTTTACTTCTAGTTATGTCAACAAATCTATGCAGCCAGCTGCTCAGTGTTACATAAGCAATTGAAGAACAAGCAAGGAGGGGGAGGGCCTCAAACTCAGTTTTCTGGGGAGGGTAAGTAGCCAATAAAAGGTCAGTAGCAAACAGTTCATGGGGTAATTTTGATAGAAATTTTTTTCAGCCCAAAAATTTAGACCAGCTCACTTTAAGTGTCTTAAGCATTTATTACACCACACTGTCCTTTACAATAAGACTCCTTTACACCACTTTGGCAATGTGAAGGAGCCTTAACGTTTTTACACCTGTTTTATATGCTTTGGGAGAATTCACTAAGAACAACTCACTAAGCAGGTAAATTCTACTCTTCCCAAGGAAATAGTTTGCGGTACAACTGCCTTCCAAGAATCTCCCAAAACCCTGCTTCTCTATGAAAAGTGTGCCACAAAAGTAAGAAACAGTGTCTCTCTCACATGTGACTCCCCTCCCATCCCAGCAGTGATTTATGTCTCTCTCGGCTGCTCTAGGCATCCAGACTAACCTGTTAGCACTGCCCGGTAGGGACATGTCATCATTGAGGCAGCTTCCCTGCTAAAAGTAATTTGTGAGGAAGCAAAGAAATCAGTAGGACCCCTGAATTCTGCACCAATGTAGAATTTTTCCAGGAGTAACACTATCGCAGAGAACTATAACATGGTGTGGATGAACCCAAAACTGTGTTCATATTACAGAAACAATGGAGTTTGAACTCAATTCACAAGGGCCTAGATCTGAACCTTCAACAGCTGGCATATGTCAAACTGTGTGTAAATAGAAAAGGGTGTGTCTGAGCGTCAGTCTTAAGTCCAGTCCAGCATTGTAATGTAACATACACCCTGGATATCCAGATGTGATTAAAAGCCTCATACCATCATGCCTCAGAGCCCTGGGCAGTGGGGTTCTAAATTGTAGTGTAGACACTGAGACTGGAGCCTGAGCTCTGAGATTCTTCCCCCTCACAGAACCTGAGCTCTAGTTCAAGTGTTAATGTCTATGCTGAAATTGTATATCCCCTGGCCTGAACTCTGAAAGCTGACCGCAGCTATCGTATCACAATGCAGATGTGTCTTAAGGTGTGGCCAGAGCTACGAAGTCTCTCTACTAGAGAATAAAATTATAAGAATTTTAATACGGGGTCAGACCAAATTAAGTAGTGAAAACTTCTTTAACACCCATTGACTTAAGTAAATGGGAATTGTGTTGCTAAAATTCATACTATAGTGCCTTGAAAATGTCTCCAGGTGGTTTTTATTGATTATTAACTCCTCGTTGTTGTTTACTAGCTATCACCTACAGCTCCCAGCTTAAATACGTCCAGCACATAATTCACAAGCTACAGCCTGTCTTGGAAAATGATCCGTCGCTCTCACAGACACTGGAAGTCAGGCCAATCCTCATCTACAGACAGCCCCCATCCTGAAGCAAATCCTTTCCAGTAGCCACACGCCACACCATAGGTGCTTACCCAGGAACCTCCCCGGCAACAAACCCCGTTGCCGACTCCGTTCACATATTTATACAAGTGACACTATCATGGGACCTAACTATGTGAGCCACTACATCAGGAGCTCATACATCTGCATATCCACTAGCATGATATCTGCCAACAATGTCCTTCTGCTATGTATATTAACCAAACCGGACAGTCTCTGTGCTAAAGGATAAATGGATATGTGGCAGCATGCTGGGGACCACCCCCACCCCCGATCCTGCACCCCTGTAGCAGCCAGAACAGACTCCTCCAGACAATAGAATAAAGGGTTTATTGCTTCTCCAGGATACAGCACAGCATAGATGTGATGTGGCTACAGGAGTCAGGGCCAGGATGCCTCAGACCCCTCGACTTAGGGGGTCCATTGCCCACTCAGCGTAGTCTGTTCCCTTCATGTTTCCCAGCCAGAAACTGCTTCGCTCCCAGGCCCTGCCTCCTAGCCAGGTGGCCATCTCTGCCTCCCTTCCTTTGCCTCTCCCCCCTAGGAAGAGCTTTGCTAACTGCTCAGGCTGGGACTAGGTGTCTGGGCCAATACACCTGTGAGTGAGTCAGTGGGAAGCTCACATCACAGCATAGGGGAACCTCAGGTTACAGAATAGACAGTACCCCTATTACGTCACAGGATTAAAATCAGACATCAGGATGGTAACATACATATACCTGTACGGGAACATTTTAACCTCCTTGGCCATTCAGCAATGGATTTGAAAGTAGCCATTCTTTTACAAAAGAATTTAAAAAAACTACAGTAAAACTCCAATTGTCCGGCACTCCCAATAGTCTGGCAGCAACTGGAACCCGGAAGAGCTCTGGCCAGCTGGACAAGTGGAGCTGCTAAGCGCCCCATAGGCACTTGTGGCTGGGAAAGGGAAGGGGAGAAGAGAGGAAGAGGATTATACCCCTGTGACGGGGCCCACACTGCGACTGGCTGGGGGGCGGGCGGGGAACGGCGCAGCGAGGGGGAAGCTGCAGAGCAGCTGGGGTACTGCCCAGTTGGTCCCGCAGCGCCGTCCCCTCACCTCCCCATGCTTGGTGATAACTACTGCAGTCTGGGGGCTGGGTAGCCCATCTACACTGGGCCAAATTTCGGAAAAACCTTCTCTTTTGGAAGAGCCCTTCTTCTTCGTGAAATGAGGTTTACAGGGCTTCAGAAAAAGCGTGTTTGCTCTTCCGAAAAAATGTCGTTCCCTGGACATGTCCGAGTTTTTCCGGGATACCTTTGGTATCCTAGAAAGGCTACGTCTACACTAAGGAGTTGAACATGACTACTCCTCATAGACTTAGTATTAACTCAGTTAATGTGCAGGAGTCATACTTCCTGCTGTTTGTGGACTCTTTCTGGTTTAAGTTCATTTGCAAAAACAAGCATCTACATCTTTTTGTAGCTCCCACTGAAATGATCAAGAATGTTTAGAGCCCTGTGTGGATACAAAATTTATATCTGCAGAGTTGCAGAGTTCTATTGGGTACTGCATGCTGAAAATGTTAGGCCACGGCTTGCAGGAGCAGCACCCCACATGGGCAGCTCCTCTGGCATAGCTGTACCACTCAACCCCACCCACTGGGGCAAGCAACTTCTCTGATATCCAGTTATTTTGTATCCTTGCAGGGCTAGTTCTAACTCCCTTGATGGCTGTAGATTAAGAATATATGAACTGCCATTCTGGATCAGACCAAAAGTCCATCTAGCTAGCCCAGTATCAATCAGTCTTCTGACAGCAACCAATGCCAGATGCTTTGAGTGTATGAACACAAGTGATAATGTGATTAAACCCATCACTATTTAAATGAATTGCTGTACTGCCTTGGTTTCCTCACTTCAAAGTGGAGGACAGTACTTTTTAATATTTATTCACAGCAAGATAAGGGTGTATGAAGCATTCAGTAATGAATACATTTATTTGTAGTTTTGTTTGAAGCTGAAAATAGGTTCATGTGTAACATCTGCAGAAGAGTGTTCCCACCAAAGTTTGAAGAAAATGCACATTTTATTGCTAGAAATGTGCATTTCCTTCAGACTGACTTGATAGTTTTTAAAAGTCAAATTAATTTTATAAGTTACCATCATTCTAAAATTAAAGAATTTGAATGTGGTCCTTAAAAGTGTTCACTTATTTATTTGCCTAAAAACTAGCTAGTAGGTTTTCTGAAGGGTCTGTAGGAAAAGCCATGGTTACAGGTTGGACCTCCCTGGTCTGGCATCCTCCGGACCTGACTGGTCACAGATGAGGGATTTTTCTGGACCGGGGAAGTCATTCCTGGTCCCCCTGCTGCTGTCTCCGCCCCCTGTCCTGCTTCCCCACCAGGCTTCCTGCCTCTCTCCCCCCCGCACCCCCCCTCCCCCACAGCCTAGCTGAGTTTCATGCTGGACTCCCCAGCTCCTCCTCCGCAGCCCAGTTGGGCTATGCGTTGGCCTTCCCAGATCTTCTAACTTACCTCCTCAGCCTAGCTGAGCCACGTGCTGGTCTCCTCCCCCTCACCCTGCATCACATGGGCTTCCAACCCAACCTCAACCTCCCTCCTCCCCCCCACCAGGACACTCTGATCCTGGAACATCTGTGGTCCTGCTGGACTCCAGAATTCCATTTTTATAGAGGTGCAAACTGTATTTTAAAATGTTTTTAATTTAGTTTTTTCCACAAAATAACTATACCACCTCATTGAACATAACCATAAACAACAACGTAGTAGTCACTTTTATTTTATGGTTTTATTTTATGGATTTATTTTATGGTTTTCATTCCTTATTGGAAAGAAACTGCTTTTTGAAGCAAATGGGGATGTTAAATTGCAGATAATCGAGTAGTTGATGGAATTTCCATTCCAGGCACCTCTTACTACATTTAAAAGGCACAGCCACAACGCCACTGCATTTCTGCCCCCTCTCCCCACCCTCCCCCTCTCCCCCCCACCATGGAGATGGTGCCAGAAGAACCAGCTTTTAAGCTTTCTCTATCCCCCTCAGCACCATCTCCTGCTCCCCACCCCTGTGCTGCCTCAGATATAGAGGCAGCAATTGGGAGGGAATGCGAGTCATTGACTGTTCGACTGCTCTTTTATATCCCTAGAAGCAAATGATTGGTGGGAGGTGTAATGAAGTTTAAAAGTCCATCTTCAATAGTTTTTTTTTTTAAGTGTGCAATGATTGATGCCAGTAACAATTCAAACTATTTGTGTCTTTTTTGATGCATGTAAATACAAGAATCTCAGTTACTTTAACTGCTAGGCTTTTAGTGTACCTCACCAAGTCACTGGTATGGGAGAGTTTGGCTACCAATACTCAAGAGCAGAGCTACTCAACACATGGCCCTTTTTTTTTTGTGGCTTGCAGTGTAGTTTGGGTTTATGCGAGGCTTAACATGTGGCCCTTGAGTGGGGTCCTTTGAGCATAGCCTCTGCTGGGAACATGCTCCACAATGGCGAGTCAATATAATGGACTTCTGTTGATATGCGCTTTAGTAGTTAAATTCCAGGATTGTCATTGCTCATTAAAAGTACTGTCATATGGGTGGAAATGGGTAAATATTGCATTTTATTAGTATCAGCAGAACTGACTTAAATGAGGCCTGCATGTTGTGCAGTCTTGCCTTAATCTTTGTATTCATGCCCGTCAGTGTGAAAGAAGCTATTTGCATGTATGTGCAACCACACTTAAGTTGAGGCCCTCCCCTCCGCATGTGCTGTGAGTATCATTGTGGCCCTTGGGGCTTCCAAAGTTGAGTAGCCCTGCTCAAGAGCCTAATAGTTTGTTCATAACAAAGGAATGAAAAAAAGATTTTTCTTGTCCATACTGACACACATTTATTTTTGTTGCTGAAAAATATTATCAAGAAATGAAGCTGCTGCTGACCCTAATTAGGGTTTACATTTTAAGTTAATTCAGCTTACTCCCTACTGAGGCCTAGAAGAGCCTTTTTGTGGGTCAGAAAATGTCACAAGATATGCCCAGATCCCTCCCTACTCCCACTCTTTTCTTTCTTCTGTCTCTGAGCACGCATTTCCCTGCTGCTTCAAGCTCAGTTTGGCTGCAGTTTTTGCTTGTGAACATCCTGTTGTAGAGCCTAAGGAAAAGGGAGGATGCTTTTGCAAAATAGTGAAACTAACTATTCAACAACTATTGTCAAATGCTCAGACTAGAAAAGGAGAAAAGAACTTTCTTTGATCTTTCAGTTATGATATAGAGGTGTTTTTCTTCAGTTTAAAACAGTAAGTACCTGTGCACGAGAACTGTGTGTCTTGCCAGTTATGTAAAATTGCATTAAATTAAATACAAGTTTTATACAGTAGCTCTAAATACAAACTATACACCAAAGTCTTCTCAAAAGCCAGACAGAACAAACATCCTGCAGAGCGCTGTGAATAACAACAAATCCTGCCAATTTTGGACCAAGGTTGACGGGTATTCCTGAGGCATAAAAGCGGAGCATTCTGTTGGAGGATGCTTGTAATTGAATCCAGAAGAATCAAGCATCTACAATTCTGCTTTTGTCTGTACCAGTTGGTGGTTAATCAAACTACAGATATAAACATCCATTAAAAAAGTTAACCTGGTAAAAGAAATTATTGTAATTGGTTAACCGGGCAGCTGGGTCTTCCAGCCTTTTTTACTTTGCAGACTGAGTGGGGGAGGGATAGGCTCCTCTAACCTACTAGAGTCCTGCCAGGTAAGCATGCCAGCAAGGCTAACGCTTACTGGTTAGCCTTTTGCATCCCTAGGTCAAATACTAAAATCTGATGCCAATAGCCTGCTGCTTGGCAACTGTTGGAGTGAATACCTCCTAAAGCTCAGCTATGTGACTGGAATAGAACAATGTGTATACCATTTGGAAGTAGACTGACAGTTTTGAAATACACTTATTTTTTATTTTATGTACTTTTTATCTCATTGTGCTCTGCCAGTTGACACAAGGAATAGAGGTTGGCATGAGTTGCTTTTCTACAACCATTCCAATACATAAGATAAGGTTTGATTTTTTTTGTTGTTGTTGCAAATATTGTGCTTTAGCTGGTCACACACAATTCTCAATACTGTGACAGTTCAGACTGCTAGTTAAAATTTCTTCAGATATTCAGTAGGGATGTTCAGTAGCGATTAATTAGCTAATCAAGTAGTCGATGAAATTTCCATCGACTGCTCGAAGGGGGACACTCGCTACCTCCATGGCTGCTGTGCAGTTCAAATGTAGTAGGAGATGGGCATGTAGGCAGCCCGGCTCCTGCTTCATTTAAACTGCAGAGCCGGAGCAGGGTTAGCTCCCGGGGGCGGCACGAGCTGGAACTAAGCAGTCCCAGCTCGTACCAGCTCCAGGACCACTGTGCCTCTGTGTTTTAAAATGTAGAGCTGCAGCGGGGTTAGCTCCTGGGGTCCACGCATGCTGGGACTGAGTTTTCCTGGCTCACACTGGCTCCCAGAACTGCAGTAGCTTTGCCTCCCCCACTCCCCACCTCCCCCCCCCACCCCCTGTGCTGGCTTTTAAGCCAGCTTTCCCCAGCACCGGCTCCTGCTCTCTTTCTCTCTCCCTCCCCCCCCCCCCACACTGCCTCTGTTACAAATAAGTCTAGGCTTATCAAATAGTCAAGTCAACTACTCACATTTCCCCCCTCCTTCCTGCCTCTATATCAGAGGCAGCCAGGGAAGAAGGGGGGGAACAGGAGCTGGTACTCTATCTCCGTAGTGCGGGGAAAGGGAGATAGGGGAGGCAGAGCCTCAGCCTAGGACCCGGCACGAGCCAGGACTGAAGCAGTGCTGGATCACGCCAGGTCCAGATCCTTCAGCTCTGCCTTTTAAATGTAATAAGAGCTGGGTGGCCATTAAAAAGGCAGAGCCATAATGATCTAGACCCAGCGCGGACTGGGACTGATTCAGTCCCAGTTCACGACGGGTCCCGCACCTACATCTGCTATGGCTTGCAGTTTAAATTTAGTAGGAACCAGGGTACATAACTTAGTCACTTACTCACTACTTAACATCCTTAATGTGACAGACGGGGCCAGGTCTAGGCACAGCTGAGGGCATCTGCTCAGGGTGAATTACTCAAACTCGGGTTTCCTTAAGCCTTCCCAAATCGGCCACAAACCAGTCACACCAAGTGCTTCAGCTGCAAATCTGGCCAGCCAGACACCTCATGAGCAAAACCCCTCTGACACCTCAGCTCTTCCTATGCCCCAATCAGCCCTGGGCCTAACACACAGGTGAGGGGTTTTAGAACTCAATCTCATCTACCCTGAACTAGTTCTTCTGGTCCCAAGAAACCAGCCACAGGTCTCAGTCAATTTACACTCTGGATCTTACCCACAAGATCACGCTGAGCCAATCCTTCAGAATCTACAATCTAAAGGTTTACTAATAAAAGAATGAAAAGCATGAGAGTAAGGTTGTTAAGGAGAATACATTACATGCATCGAATCACCACATTCTCAATGCAGGCTCTTAGCAGAGATGTTACAAACTGCTATCTTAAAAGTCTCCTGTGTACATCCTATGTCAGGATGGGTCCACGGTTCTTCCCAGCTCGTTGTTCCCTGCAAGGCTGCATCTGGCATCAGGAGCTGAACTGAAGACAAAATGGAGTCTGCCACATGGCATTTTATATCCATCCCTGGTCTCTTCCAAGCTGGAGCAGGTCACATGGCCCAGTGATCCAGTGCATGAGTTGTGATCTCGTTTGTCTATTTTCTGCCGATCCGGTTTTGCACTAGGGGTTTTTGCACAAAAATAAGCATTGTGGATGTTTTCTTTTTGCACAAAAACCCCATTTTCCACAAGATTAGAGTACCTCCTTTTTTGGGGCATAAGGATCTTGCGGAAAAAATGTTTTTTTGTGCAGAAAGAAAACATCCACCCTGCTTGTTTTTGCGCAAAAACTCCCTAGTGCAAAACCGGATTGGCAGAAAATATGCAAATAGATCACCACTCATGCAAATGAGTCTCTCATTAGCATATTTTTGCTCAGAACTCTTAGTGTAGATGTAGTTTATGGTAAATTAATGTTTTAAACTGGTACTATCATACACACTTGTTAAGAATCAGGTCAGAGCTTGCCAAATTTGATTGCCAGTTGATGGCTGTTAGGCAGACTATCAGCTGTAAGTTTTTAGTTCTGTGCCTAATGGAGAGAAGCACAAATCTCATTGTACCTTGCCAACTGATAAGAATAGGGAGGCTTCTTGATTTGCTTTTCTACAGCTATTTCCGTATGTATTTTTCCATTACCTGTGTGAGGAACTCTCTCTGAGCTGGTAAGACTACAGTAAAATCTGTGCTTTGTTGTGTGTTATACGTGAACCCAGGAGTAGGCGTTAACTGGTCTGTGGGCTGGATGTACTTTGCCAATGTCTGCTAATGCACTGGTCACCAACCAGTAGATTGGGACCTACTGATAGATCTTGGAGCCTCTGTCAGGTGATCCTTGCTGATTTAGCCAGGAAGCTATCAAGCGCTGGCACTTCAGTTGCCCTTCCATCCACTGTCATGCTGCTTCTGCCCTCTGCTTTGGAGGCTCCCAAGGGGGCAGTTCCTACTTGCTGTACAGGATGTGGGAGGGAGAAGAGTGGGTGCTGATGTCAGGGTGTCCCTCCTCCCCCCACTCCTGTACCTTACCTCCACATAGAGAGAAGGGGATGGAGAGAGCTTAGCAAATCTGTCACTGTCACACTGTGTGTATATGTATGTGTGTGTGTGTGTGTGTGTGTGTGTGTTTCTGACATTCCAACAAACACACACTGTCCTTCGCTCTCCTCTCCCAACCCAGCACGTGTGTGTGTGGGGGGGGGAGGGTTGTTACTACTTTTACAGCTTGCAAAGAGTGTTGTTTTTGGATTTGGCTGGTCTTTGCATTTCAAAATTTTCATTTCACTTTTACTCAAAGAATTAAACATAAGTGTAATGAGTTCTCAAATGCCTACTCTGTTGTGGCTGGAGAAATTATCCCTATGGTAATTGCTGCTCCTGGAAGTGGCTGGCATGTCTCTGCAGCCCCTGAGAAAGGCAGAGCAGGGAGTCTCCACATGCTGTTCTTGCCTGCAGACACTAGTCCTGCAGCTCCTATTGATCAGAACCATGGCCAGTAGAAGCTGTGGACTCAGTGCCTGAAGATGATGGGCAGCACATGGAGACATTGTTGTACATGCCAGCTGCTTTCAGGTGTGGTGCAGTGCCAAGGCATGAGTGAGCTTGCCTTAACTCCACTGCTCTACCATCCAGAAGCTGTCTGTTAAATGGTGTCCAGCCAGAGCCTGCTTCCTAAACCCCTATCCTAGCCCTGAACCTCTTCCTACACCCAACCTCCTGCCCAGACGAGAGTCCCCTTGCATCCAAACTCTTGCCCAGAGCTTGTACCCTGAAATCCCTTCTGTACCCCAATCCCCCACCCTGGGCTAAGCCCGGAGCCCCTCCTACACTCCAAACCTCTTGGTCCAAGACCAGAGCCTGCCCCCCCACCCCTACCCCAGCCTGTGAAAGTGAGTGAGGTTTGGGGAGGAAGGAGAATGGAGTGAGCAGGGGGAGTCCTCTGAGAAGGGGTGGGAAGGAAGTGGAGCAAGGGTATTTGGGTTGGAGGTAAATCTTACATTGCACTTAAATTGAAAAAGTGATCTTGTAGTTAAAAAGGTTGGAGACCACTGTGCTAGTGGGCCACCATATGCTTCGTTTACCTGAATGTCTGCAGGTATGACCACTCTCAGCTCTCAATGGCCATTGTTTGCTGTCCTTAGTCACTAGGTATGTCTGGTCTGCTGGCCAGTTATTACCCAACCTTGTTTTAATCTATAGATGACACTCCCTTCCATAGCCAGTAGTGGGACATGGGAATCACGATTCTTAATGTTTCTTCTCTCAAGCAAATTATTGACAAGTTGCATTATTGACAAAGTGTTTAGTTTCCCCTTTTGTAGTTGGTCCACATAAGCATCTCCAGCTGTCCGATAATCATTTTGCTAAAGTTATGGAGAACTGCAAATCCTGGGTTCAGACACTGACACCCTTCATGAGGAACCATACTCCCCACAAAGAACTGCCATCTTTTTTAATTGCTTTTTGTAAAGCAGTATGCTAAGAGAACTTCCACATTTTGAAGGTCAAGCATTCAAAAGCTTGGAGGTATCAGTTTTACAATTGCCAATATAACCTTAATTAATCTTCCTGGCTATATACATTAAAGATGCTATTAGTTCTGCAGGACTCTTTCCTTGCCCAATGCAATATACATAATGGAAAGTGAATGAGGAGATTTTCAAGAAGAAAACGATATTTTTCTTCTGTGTTTTTAGACTAGATCGAAGAGAGCTCAATTCTGTTCCTGGTTCTTCTAGATATCTGTTACGTTAGGCAAGATATTGTGCATGTATGTATATTTGCATACTGCCACCCACCTGTGGTCTGAATTAAGGGATCATTAGTTTTGACTTTTCTTAATTTGAATGTTTGGCTTTGCAATCTTAACATTCTTTCACATAGTTGTATGAGTAATATTTTTACCAGAGTTGCATCATTCACAATGAAAATAGATAGCTGCAGCAGAATGCAGAAACTTTTTAATACTGCACATCAGTTTAGGATACAAATAATAGAGCATCTGACACTAAAAGTGAATTTCAAGTAAATAGAAGGCAATACAAATTGCATTTGGCTTTGTCATCAGTGTTTAACTTTTTTTAAATTCTGTGGGATTTTCTGCAAATGTAAAAGTTTATCTCTGTTGCTTACAGCTCACTAATGTTTCTTGGAGGTGTCCTCCCCAGGTACTGACTATGCTTTGTCTTAGTTTGTGAGGTTTTTATCAACTTTTTAGATGTCATGACTGCAGGGTAGAGATTAGGGATGTCAACATGTAATCAACTTCAGGATTAACTGATAAGCCTAGGCTTGTTGACTACATGCATTTGCCCTCCCCCGTGTTGCCTCTGTATTAGAGGCAGCAAGTGTGGGAGCAGGAGCCGATGCCCACGTGGAGCTGGCTTTAAGCAGGCTCCCCGTGAGCACCAGATCGCCCTTCCACCTCCCCTGTGCTGCAGCTGGAGCTGATATATGTGGAGAGCCAGCTTTCAAGCAGGCTCCCTGCGCATGCCAGCTCCGTGGACCCATTCTCCCGCCCCTCTCCCACTACCTCCTTGAGAGGCAGTAAGGAGGATAGGCAGGAGCTGACTTAAAAGCCAGTTCCCTCTAGCACCAGCTATGTGGTGCTACCTCCCCTTCTCCCCCCATGCTGTGCCTCTATTAAGGGAAAGGGGGGGCTGCTCTGAAGCAGCCTTTGTCCACGACAGCTTGGGTTCACCACGAACAGAGGCTGTTCTGCAGCAGCAGCTCCTGTCCATGGGAGGGGGGAGAAGGGTCTGAGCTCCGTGCAGACAGAGGCTGCTCTGGCATCCTACTGAGCAGCCCCAGTCTGTGGTGAACCTGGACCCACCACAGACAGAGGCTGGTTTGGGACAGCAGCCCCTGTCTGCAAGAGGTCCGAGCTCCCTGCAGACAGAAGCTGTTCTGGCATCCCACAGAGCAGCATCTGTCCGCAGCGTACCTGGGCCTGCCACAGACAGACTGGTCTGTGGCAGCAGCCCCTGTCCATGGGGAGTCTAAGCTCCCTGCAGACAGAAGCTGCTGCCATGGACCGTCCCTCTGTCTGCGGGGAGCTCGGACTCCCCCATAGACAGAGTCTGCTGCCACCCTGTGCTTCTGCCTCAGATAGAGAAGTAGCAGCGTGGAGTGGTAGGGGGCATCCAAGGAGTGGGGCTGGAGCACACAGTCTGCAGCCACACCCGCAGGGACACTTGGATAGTCGTGTAAGCACTAAGATTTCATGCGGTTACGCAATTATTCAATTACACAATGTCTAACATCCCTAGTAGAGATTCAAATAAGACATAAAATCTATTCTTTGTTTAATTCCTAAAAAGTAATAGTAGGTTTGAGAGGCCCTGACAGGAGAGTGTTTGTAAACTTGCTGTTCCACTGTTTGTGGTATTCCTGTTCTTTGGATAGAGCAGAATTATGCTTAACTGTAAATCCCTAGGAAATTAACTTTAACAAAATACGTTTCCCAAGAACAATTTTGAACAAAAATATTTGTCCTATCCTTTTTTCTCCAGTGTTCTGTGCTGTTCTTATCTGTTTTCTTTGCTTCAGACATACATGTATCATTGCTTGCTGTTAGAATAAGAGTTTTTCATTTATTTCTGACAAATTTGGTTTTGCTATGAGGGCTCATAGAATAGAATGCAGAGTAGGATTAGTGAAGGAATAACAAGAAAGTGGAAATCTTGAAGCAAAGCAACCAAAGGGAAGTGATCGTGTAAAACAGAGGTATCCCAAGTGATCTTAAATGAGATAAAATAGTGGAAATCCGGTTTTTATTTTTTAATTCCACTTGTCAAAATGTATCATGGTACTATCTATCGCCAGCACATTTAAACGTGTTTCTATACCAGCTTTATTATGGAGCAGGCTGAGAGCAACTTCTTTATTTAGACTTCTTAACACTTTCTGTTATAACACGGTCTTAAGACTGTTTATCATTTTCCAGTACATGACTTCCACTGTTTGCTGTAAACCTTTTAAATTCAGTAACGAGAGAGCCTTTGGGTTAGAGACAGGCTTTCGGCTTCTCCAGTGAAATGCCAGTCAGGTTTAGCTGGGTTGTAAACTTCTTAAAATCACAATTTCTCTTTTGTTACATGCATGACGCTCAGAAATTTTGGCAGTATGCCAGAATAATAAAGAACTTTCTAAAGAGCTAGATTCATGAAGCTATTGCTTTAGTAGCAGCAGCAGATACTTTACTCAGAATGTCTAGGACCTTCCAGAGCTTTGGAGTGTAATAATTACCTTCTCCCAGAGTCTCACTCTGGGGGCATTAAATAAGATGGGAGCTTTCCTCCTCCCTCCTCTGCCCCCCAAGTCCCAAAGGAGAAGAGAGGTGGACCAACCTCTCCCCCAGCCATTTCTCCTGGGGCCATGCACTCGGTCTGAAGTGTATTGCCTCTTGGTTACCACATAGGGCTCCTCACCTCTCTGCAAGTGAGGAAGTAATCTGGAGTGGGCCTCTGAACGCTGATCAAACCCAGCACGGCGCCAGTGGCACATTCTGTCCCCTTACTGTCTTGGGATAACAGTTTACTTCTGTTTCCAGTTAATGTAGCTAATTCTGTACCTCAAATGGTAGAGATCTTTGATTGAAGATGGTGTGAAGGATGTGTGAGAACTGTCTGTAATATTTTATTAATGTTATATATTCCATCTCTTTTATTATGGTATTTACTGTAAGCATAGAGGAGGTTAATTCAAGAAGGTGTTTGCTGTATTTAGGCAGCAGGGAAAATATACTTGATAACCTGCTGCTTGCTCCATGCTGTTATCTGAGGCACCAAAACTGAATTAACTGGTTCAAGAGAAAAGAAACAAGGTACTTAACAACATGACTTACAAAGGGATGCCCTCCTGGAAGCATAGGGATACAAAGGTGAGCTAAGATGAACCAAGATTCCAGAGGTTAGGGCAGGGGTGGGCAATAATTTTTAAAAGGAGCATACATTTCTGAAGTGATCCTGAGCCACCTCAGAAGAGGTGGGGCCTTGGCAGACCAGACAGAGCCAGAAGCCTTCTTGTGCTTTCCCCACACAGAACCTGATTGTCCTGGGGTTGGGGGAGTGCATGAAGTCTTCCACCCCAAAGAGAATCTCCAACTGTTTAAAACAGCTGGCGGTTCCCTAGGCATCACAGTGCTTCCTTTGCCCCCAGGCCAGTCAAGGTCTGTGTGATGTAAAACAGCTAGAGGGGTACACTGCAGCTAGAGAGAAATGCCAGCTGCTTTAAAACAGCAAGTGTGTCTCCCTATCTTCTTCGCGCCCTTGGCCAGGGGAGGAAACTCTGTGCACTATCCTTTCCCCAGGTGTTGCTTGACCTGGGAGCGGGGGAGCAGCAGGGCTGCTGTGGGCCAGGCCCACCCGCATGGCTGGCTGGATTTGACTCGTGGGAGGCCCTTTTGCCACCCCTGGGTTAGGGTATCTGGGATAAGACCATTTTCTATTATTATGCTTTGTTCCTACTAAGGATGTAAACACCTAGGTTTAATGAGCAGTCAAGTCACTACTCAGCTACTCATTTCCCCCGCCCCTTTGCTGCCTCTGTATCATGGAGGCAGAGGTGCAACGGGGGACCCGGTGTGAGCCGGGCTCAGCAGTCCCGACTCGTGCTGGTTCCCAGTCCACTGTGGCTCTACTTTTTAAATGTAATAAGAGCCTCCTGGTCTGGGTTTCTTACTACATTTAAAAGGCAGAGCTGTAGCAGTCCCGGAGCCAGCGCGAGCTGGGGTGGCTCAGTCCTTGCTCTTGCTGCCCCTGGGAGCTAATCCTGCTGCGTCTTTGCAGTTTAAATTTAGTAGAAGCCAGGTTGCCTGTGCACCTGGTTTCTACTACATTTACACTGCAGAGCTGCAGCGGGGGTAGTGAGCCCCTGCCCCTCCCCCAACTAATCAAGTAGTAGATGGAAATTCCATGGATTAATTGATTAGCTAATTAACTGCCTCTTAATATTCCTAGTTTCTACTTTTTTAAAAATAGTGGTAAATGGGAAAAAAAATCAATTTTCAAAGAAGGCTATTTAGGTCACTAAGCAAACACTGAAAAGTCTAAGGAAATAGGAGATTCAAGATTGCCCATACAACTTCAATTGTTCCTCTTGGGCATATGCATTCTGACAGTTTTAAATTACATAGTATTTTTTCTACAGAAACACTGCTTCATTCAGAATGCAGGATGGACACACAATGGAATGAAAGTTGTACGGGCAACCTTAAATCTGGTATTTCTTACATGAGTGCTTGGCTTTGCAATCCAAATAACATTTTGTTAACATGTTGTATGTAATTATAAATTTTTATTGGTTCATAGCTGTACCCTCAAATCTGCCTTTTGTCAATAGGCTTTTACCCAAGAATGATATGACGGTTTCACACCCTCCCCCCCATTCTTTATGAAATTGACTTATGGACACCAATATGCATAACTCAAAGATGCTTTGGACAAAATACCTCATGGATCCTATCAATTTTAATCTCATGATCTGCTCGATCTGTGTATCTTATTTTGGTGTATGCATCACTCTTGTATTAAAGTTAGAAATATGGGGTATTGAATGATTTATGGTTTTAAATGTGTGAATGAAAGCCATCGAGGTTGTTTCCCTCAATGTCTGGGTGATCACCTGTAAACAGCTTCCTTTGTCCTTTAAGTCTAAGCAGAGGTTGGTCTTAGGAAATCATATGACACACACACAGCCCCAACTGGTAAGGTCTGACCAGGTAATTTTCCATGGAAGGGGAGAATGTGAGATGAAATAATTCCCACCCCAAAATAAGGCTTTTTAAGATGCAACGTTGTTCATTTTCTTTGTCTTTAGTTGTCATGGCACTCCCAAGAAAATGAACCAGAGACCCCAGGAAGAAGGTTCTTCCCTGGCTTGGAGGTTTAGCTGAAATAAGAACAGTTTTAGGGTAAATGTGTATTGAGTTTTAGTGCATTTTTTGTTTTGAAATTTGCAATCTACTTTGCTCTGCCTGTTTTCACTTTTAACCCTTAAATCTTATTGATTGTACTTAATAAAATCACTTTTATTTACTATCACGCCCAGTATAAATGATTGCTACTTGGGGGAGCAATTGGTGTGTCCTTCCTCCTTTCACTGGTGAAGTGGGCTTACCTGAATAATTTATTGTGGGTTCTGATTGCGTTTGTGGAATGATTTCCCTGGATGCTGGGCCCAAAACTGCATTTTCCTTGGACCAGAAGATTTTCAGTGTCTATATTGCTTCTAAGGGCTGGGGGCGGGGGGAAGGAGGCAGAAGTGATCTCAGATCTATGCCTTGGCTGAGTGAGACCAGATGAGCTTGACTCAGCAGGACAGGGTAGTGAGAAGCCCTAGAAAGCAAAGAGACAAGTGTCAGTGGCTTTGTCAGCACTCGGGGAAGCATCCCTAAGGGGTCTTCTGTGAATGCATCCCATCACAAATGGATTTTGTCTTGTAAATAAGATTAATTTTAACTAGGAATGTCAATTTATTCACAGTTAAATCACTCAATTAACTATAAAAATTTAATTGATTGAAAATTGCAGGTAATCGCACTATTAAATAATAGACTACAAATTGAAATGTATTAACATGTCTGAAATATTTTCTACATTTTCAAATATATTGATTTCTATAATAACACAAAATACAAATTGTACAGTGCTCACTTTATATTATTACATGTATTTACACTGTAAAATAAGCAAAACTATTTTTCAATTTCTCATACAAGTACTATAATGCAGTCTCTTTAGCATGAAAGTATAACGTACAAATTTTTAAAAAAATTGTTACTAAGAATTGCACTCAAAACAAAACATTCTAAAACTTTAGATATTACAAGTCTACTCAGTCACATTTTCTGTTTAGCCAGTTGCTAACATAAACAGGCTTTTTTACACTTATTGGAGAAATTGCTTTCTGCTTCCTACTTATATCTAGAAGATTTACCTAATGTTGCTTAGATCCTTAACTCAAATAAGTTTTATTTTTCGTCATTTAAATCATTGTTCTGGGGTGGTGCTGGGAAATAAGGGGTTCATTATGCAGATTGCTTGGGGGAAGAGAGGACAACTCCATCCTTCTCTTACCTCAGCAGCTTGGGGCCATGGGTGATGCAGCAGGCACAGCCAGTGGAAGTGTGCATGTCACCCAGCTGAGGAACACGTTATAGTCTGAATTGTAATTGAAATTAATCTTTGAAAATGTAGAAAACATCCAAAAATATTTAAATAAATTGCATTCTATTGTTTAACAGTATGACTAATCCCTACTAATTTTTTTAATCGCTTGACAGCCTTAATTCTAACAGCCTAAAAGCTTTGATTCCAATTCTTCCCTGTGTAATATTATCATAGTCTTGATAACTTATGTGCTTGTGTTGGTAATGGTTGTCAGTTCAGAGCAACTGCGCCTGTATTCCCTCTTGTGGTCCACCATGGACACCCACTTAGTCTTTTGGCTCTCCAACCATCACCTCTCAAGGTTGGAAACGTGTCTCTGCATCTGCAGAGTTCCCAGCTAGTACTGTTGTTTCTGTAAGTCAATTTCTCTATGTGATTTCTCACCAATCATTGAACTTGCCCACAAGTTACAAATTAGTGCACAGCCTTTATTAAGCATTGATTTATAAGCTGCTGGCAATGCAGAGGAAGCATACTCAAAACAATAAAAGAACCTACGTGCATGCTGATAAGCTTACCAATGATCACTGCCCGACTTCAGCAAGAAGTAAGAAACATTTGTGTTTAATACAGTGGACTCCAAAAAATACTAAATTCAGTGAAATGTTACAACTATACTTGAAGAAATCGTCCTAGATGTCACAATCAACACTCTATTTTGAGCCTGCCACTTTGTACTGCTTCTCCTAATGGTCTTAATGTGAGGGAAATAGATCAAAAAGTATTGTGTATTAGTACTGAATATAACTGTAGCTGCAGTGAATTATGGAGCTATGATTAGTAAATTATTTAAAATATCATTGAATAAGTGTTTAAAGTTCTTATACCACTGTCATTAACATATATCCATAATGTTGTGTGTTAAATGTTTTGGGATACAAGCCATGAAAATGAGATCTATCTCTTAGCTGTTTGAAAGAATGCCTGACCCCATGTAAGCCTACAGTTTAAAAAAGATGAGCCAAATTTCTGTTGCCTTAGGACTATGAAATATTTGTTTCCTGTACTTCTCCACAGCACTGTTTTGCCATCAAAAATGAATATTTTTCTGATTCCTGCTGCAGTGATTGGTGATGCCGAATGTCTAAACCAGGGATTCTTATAATAAATTTTTGGTGACTTCAGAATGTTATCACCAACTCTTATCTATGGCCACTATGACATTTTTTCCTAAAATAATTAGGAAAACCAAATAAAGATGTGTTTCTGTGTGTAGTAATTTAGGTATGTAGGGTTTTTTCACAGAGTAAATAAAAGTAACACACAGTTGTCTTTATGACCTAAACAGAATGGAAACACAAATAAGGTGCTTTGTATGTTTTCTTTTTTTGTTTCTTTTGCTTTTGTGGTTGCATTTTCTTTTTAGGAATTTTTCTTTTTAGTTTGTTTCTGTGAAGTTTGATATTTATACGTTTGTTAATATCACTTTTCACATCAGAAGACTTGTTAGCTAGCTGGGAGGCAATGAAAAGTGATATTAACAAACATACAAATATTATTTTTCACAATAGACTTATTTAGCCCTAGAAGGCTGGGGGGGAAATTAAGCATTGGATGGAGAGGAGGGTAGGGAGGCAGTGGGAGTTAGGGGTCATGCCTGGATGGGTGAGTGATCAGGGGAGGCAGTGGAGACTGGGGTGATGGAGGGGGCAGCAGTGAATTGTGCAACTGTGGGGCGGAGCCCAGTACTGAGCAGCTAAAGCCCCAAGTCTGAATCCCCGCAGGCTGAGCCTGCTGGTGCATGGCTAGAGCCTGCCACCCACCACCCTAGGTCTGAAGCTAGAACCCTCAGGAAGGTTCAGTGCACATTGGCTGGTGGTCCCTGGGAAGGGGCTGCTGCTTTGCTGCCACCTCATCCCCAATTATGACACAGGAGCCTGTGGCTGCAAGACAAGCCCCTGATGGCCACATGTGGCGATAGTGGCTGCATATGAGAGACACTGGTATTGACCTTGCCCAGTAAACCTTATCGTCACTAATTGTTACAGTAGTGCCCAAAATGTGTTAGGAATATAGAAAAAGGAAGATATAGTTCCTTCTCTTGAGAACCTGCTTCCCGTAGAAGCAGATAGTTATAAGCATGTTAGACTGCCTTCTGGCTTCTATCAAGATAATTAATCTCCTATTTAAAAAAAAAAGATTTCTGAAGACCATCTTATTTCACATCAGAAGACTTGTTAGCTAGCTGGGAGGCAGTGAAAAGTGATATTAACAAACATACAAATATTACTTTTCACAACAGACTTGTGAAAAGTAGTTAAGTTTATGTGGTGTAGTTTTGGGGATCTGGAGAAAAGAGGGTTGTCTTTTGACTTCAGTTTTCAATTAGAAGTTATCATTGTTCACTAAACATGTGAAACTTTTTTAGTTTAAAAAGAAGAGGAAAGGTGCATTAGTATCTCAGTATCACAGCTTGCCTTTCCCCAACTAGCAGTGATAATGTGCTTTGTGTAGAGAGACTTAAATAGTTGAAATGCTTCAGAAGGGTAGCCGAGTTAGTCTGTAACTGGAAAAATTTAAAAAACAACGAATAGTCTAGCAGCACGACTAACAAAATACGTAGATGGTGTCATGAGCTTTTGTGGTACAACCCACTTCTTCAAAACTTATAATATCATCTACATGTTTTGTTAGTCTTTAAGGTGCTACTAGACTATTCATTGTTTACATTTTTTAATAGTTGAGACAGGCTGTGCAGTATGGATCTCGTAGTTTAATATGACACATTAATATTCTGTAATGTAACTTGGGTTGTGAGTTAAATTTTAATAAATGTAAATGCAAAAAAAACCTATTTTTGAAGAAGAAAAGCCAGTTGGCATAAACTGTTCTTTGAACCCTTCTAACCGAACTTGTACTTTATGGTATGTCTGTATCATTTAGAAAAATGAGCATCTTAATTACGATTGTTTGCTAGATTTTATGAACAATCTGAAAACCCTTTTTGCAGTTGTTTTCAGTCTGTGGTCTGCAGGCTCCTGGGAGTCTGCAGATTATTTAATATTTTCAAAGGGGGGCCCACACCTCCATTTGAAATTTGTAGGGTTTCACACATGAGAGAGTTTGAAAACCACTGTTCTATTAATTTAAAGTGCTGCATATCTTTATTTGTTGCAAAAGAAACAATTAGCTATTTCTTAGGGATCATATGAAAAAAGTGTGTGAGAGAGAGACACTTTCAGAGTTTGCTACAAACTATTTGTAGAATCTGACGGGGAGAAACTGCATAAAAAGGGGAGGATATTACTGACATCTTACATTAAAGATAGTCATCTTCAGATCCTGAGGAATCTGGGCTATAGCATTCAGATTCTTCCGTAAGATACTTCCACCTTGTGTGTGTTTTGAATGGAGCTGAAATGTTTCTATTTGAGGCACTAGAAATACTGTTAAACTTTTCTTAAGTATCCAATAGGGATGTAAAAAGTTGGTTAAAAAGATAACTGTTTGACTGCTGAAAATCTTAGGGGTTACATACTTACACGCACTGCAGGCTCTACAGTATAAAGCTTAAATAAGGTTTTTACTTCAGAGCTGCATCAAATCTTCCCCTCAGCTGTGGTCACCAGCACTTGCTGGCTCTGCTTCCAGGGAGGAGGCTTTGCTGCCACAGTGAAGTCGTCTCCCCAGAACCTGGTTAGCGAAGCCTCCTCCCCAGGAACAGCTGCCAGTCCCTGTGAACTCTGCTCCTGGGAGGAGGCTTTTCTGTTGTAGAAAAGCCGCCGCCTCAGGAGCCAGACTGACAGGGGCTGCCAGCTTCACTCCTGGGGAGGCGTCTTCCCTGTCTGGGTTCTGGGTAGATGGCTTCGCTGTGGCAGTGAAGACTCCTTCTGGGAGCAGAGCCAACAGGTGCTACAGGTAAGCCAGCTCCTTAGGAGCTATAGGGGCTGTCAGCCTTGTTCCTGGGGAGGTTTCAATGTAGGCTCTGCAGCTGGCTCCTGGGGAGCTAGTGTGTAACCTGTCGGGGGCGGGGGAGGAGGGAGAGGCTGGAGCTGCTCCAGTCTCTATGGTTATCTGGAGCTGGTAAGCATTATCCATTTAGGGTGATGCTTACTGGTTAACCTTTTGCATCCCTAGTATCCACACAGTCGAGTCACTAAAAGTCAGGCAGCATAGACAATGTCAGCACTTTAGCCAACAAAATACTTCCACCCCTTATGGTTTGCATTGTCAACAGGAGAGCGCTCCTAACAAGGAGCCACTTACACCTTCCACATGCCATGGCAAAAAAACATTTTCTTTCAGGCCATGGAAGTTTTAAGCACCTGTGAACAATAAGGGTGTGTCTAGACTACAGAGTTTTGTTGACAAAACTAAACCTGCGTCTACATTACCGCTGAGTTCTGTCGACATAACGCTCTGTCGACAGAAGGCGTTATTGCATCTAAACTGTCCTTTACGTCTACACTGCTATGTCGACAAAGCAGCTTGCTTTGTCAACAGAACTGAATGTAGTCTAGACGCTCTTTGTCGACAGAAGCTTTGTTGACAGTATCTGTCGACAAAACTTCTGTCAACAAAAGCCTGTAGTCTAGACGTACCCTAAGAGTTTTGTCATTCATTTGGCAATGTCGACAAAACCCGTGATGTAGGTGGAATGCCATTACTGGGACCACAAACAGAGGCTACTAGACATAGTTGCTTTTAAGGTCTGGGATAAACAGGAGAGCATGTCACCTGTGGAGACTTCCATCTCTGAGTTTTGCTTTCATTAGAGGAGGTTACCAAAGGTCTGAGCCCCAAAATCAGCATGTGAGTCGAACTTCTATTTTTGTACAACAGACTTCACAAGTTTAAAAACTGACTTAGAAAATACAGTTTTGAAGAGGCTCTTCACAAAACAACATCACTCAGACTATCTTTACAGCTCTGTCCTAAAACAAAAATAATTTAGTTTCAACCATTTCTGTACAGAGCTGTTTGAAAAACCCAGATAAAAAGTTTCCGAAGAGAGAACATTGTGCATTTGGGGGGACCAAATTAGGTTGCTGAGTTAAAATTATCATATATATTGTATATACCCCAGCTTTAAATTTTCTTGATGAAAAGTATGTATGGCAGTTCTTCCTAGTAGGTAGATACTCCCCATGTAGGCTTCTACAGCAGAATTGATCTGGGGAAACTCTTTTAAAGACTTGCCAGAATTTCCCAATGATAAGGCAAGAATAGACCATTTCTTGTGAGCTTTCTAGGTCATATGCTCTTCTAATTCTTGGCTTCTGCAATCAGAGGAAAAGGTCAGCTCAGCTGCTTTGTCCTTCCAGTTCTCTTCCTTATATTCCACAAGTCCAAGAGCTATGATGATTTTGTAAGGAAACCAGGCAGCACTTTCCCACCAAGTGTATGCATAGATCTATAGTTTCATTGTATGCTAAAAGGCACATATTTCAGCTAAACAGTGCAGCTGTTCAGCTTAACTGATTATCTTCATATTTACAAGTCTTTAATACGGGGCGGGGAACCTCAGGCTTGGAGGCTGGATGCAGCCTCTGATTTGACTGGATCTGGACCCTGAGGCTCAGCCCTCCTCCCCCAGAATTGGGGAGCCATTGCTGGTGCTCCAGCCACCCCACTGTGGGATTGGAGCACACAAAATCTACGAAGCTGGCCTCCCTAGATGCGAAAGGTGAATGTGGGGAGTGTCTTTCTCATTTTCAGTCAGCCACATCAGTGGGGGGTTTTGGGGGTTCTCACTTGGGTATGGCCCCCAAATGATTTTTCTGTGGGTCAGTGGCCCCCCGACCCAAAAAAGGTTCCCCATTCTTGCTTTAATAGGCTATTCCTTATAGAAATGTAAAAGCCCATTTAATTGGTTAACCAGTTAAATGTGATGTTTAACCCATTAACCGATTAAAGGGCTGTGAGCAGGGAGGGTAGAGTGGCCCTTCAGCCTGGCCAGAGCAGTCCCTGCCTACATCCCTCTCCAACCTCCACCGGTTAATAATTATCTGGAACTGGTAAGCACCTGTTAAGAGCGATGCTTACCAGTTAACTAGTTAACCTTTCAAATCCCTAATTCCTTATCACTTTTCCTCTCTGTCATTTTAGCCTCTGAGGAAGTGTTTTCACTTAGGAATAGAAGATTTGTAAATTTTAGTTCTCAGGTGATAGCACATTTTGGGAGATGCTGTCATAGGAAAGCTGAGATAAGTAGCCACTGTTGGTCTCTGGTTCCTGTTAGCAGTAGTCATTATTAAATGCAATTTTGAGAGAGCCTTTTTTCAGCTTTACAGTTAGTACCAGATGACTTTGAATGGCCATTGGGGGTGGATATGCAAGGATGAAATACCATTTCTGGAACAGGAGAACAGACAGTGTGTTAGGATCATGTCTTCTTGCAAAACTCAGAAGACAACTAGTGACCACTGAACTGCAGAATGAGGAAGCAAATGTTTATGGAGCATTCTGAGGAGCTGGTCCCAAGCCTACAGAGGCAGAAAACTCTGTTCCAAAGACCCACAGTGGCACAGAAGACAGTGGCTATTTTCTGGAAGTTGACAATGCCCGACAGCTACCAGTCAATTACAAGCTACTTTGGGGTAAGAAAGTCACCTGGAGAGCAGATTTAGTGCAAGTTTGTGAAGTTATCAACACTGTCATCTACCCATGGTTCATCAATGTTTCAGAAAATATAGCTGGTTTCCAGAGAATGGGATTTCTAAAACTGCTTGGGGGGTCATCGCCATACTTTTCCTGCTGAAAGAAAGGAGCGAGTATCAATTACTTTTTCGTTACTATTCATTTATTCAAGGCTTAGTGGGCTACAAAGGCAGGTTAATTATCACTAGTTTTGAACACACAGGAAAAGATTCATGGTGCTGGACTTCCTGAAGATATTGATACTATATCCTTGAAGGGAGGTAGGAACCTTATTCTCCAGAAATATCATGATTCTGTATAGCATCTCTGTGGCAATAGTTATTCTGGGGAACATGAACCTACCTTGTCACTGACAACCTGGCAAAACAGGAGTTTTGCTTCAAAACTGAGCAGTTCCAAGAGAGAATTGGAGTGTGCGTTCAGGTGGTCGAAGGCTTGTTGGCCTATGTCCTGCTTGGATACTATTGTAGTCAGCACTGTCTGCATTATTATGGTATGCTGTGCCCTTCATAACATTTTCCAGGCTAAAGCTAAGTACTTTAGGATACATGACAGGACTGGTTTTACAGCCAACCTGATCCAGTGAATGTTCATGGTGATGCTGAATCACAGCCTGGAAAACCAGAGGTGCAACTTGCGCTTATGGCTGTGTTTATGCTGCACTTCTGTCAATAAAACTTTTGTTGCTCAGGGATGCACACTTTTGTTGGACATGCCCATGACCAACAAAAGTTTTACTGCTGAAAATTACTGGTATGGACAGTACTTTGTCTATGAGACACACTCCTGTCCACAAAGCTACTGCTCTTCTTCTTTGAGGATGGTTTTATTTTGGCAGTAGAAACCTCTTCTCTGCTGACGGAGTGGCTACATACTGTGCCTTACAGAGGCAAAGCTTTAGTGGCACAGCTGTTCTTGTGTAAGATGTGCAGTGTAGACATAGCCTACATGTTGGAACAGAGAGCAAGGGACAAAAGCTCTAGGAAACATTCCCTTTCATGTTTCAATGCATATTTTCCTTTCCTTTTGACCACAGTCATTAGCCAATCGTTTAATGACTATGGTAAGTGGGGTAGAGTGCCTCTCCAGATCTAACACTTTCTGGCTGATTGTTTGCAGAGTACATGTTTAGTTAAATTGCACTTCATTTTGTGTTAATGTTCACAGTTGGTGATGGTGATCTGTTTTAGTGTGATTACTTAGTGCCTGAGGGACACTGAGAACAATTCATGAAGGGGTTGGGAGGTGCTTTTACTACTGATTTCTGGTGATGATAATTGTGTAGGGAGCAAGGACATTTACTGGCTGTCAGTCATGAGTAACTCCAGGGTTCAACATGGTCACGGGGTTTCTTGGAGGTTAGAGAGAGGGATATTTTTAGCACTTTTCAGTATGTTGTGGAAGTTGCTTTGTTTTTCCTGTTCTCTTTTTTCCAAATCCATAGGGAAGTTTATGAATTCTTCCGCCACCCAGTTAAAAGAATGATCTGTTATTTTCATGCACGTACTTTCAGCATCTCTAATTTATTTATATTCACTTGTACTTATACTTCTGGGAAGAAAAGACATAAGACTTTGCAGTTTTCTACAAAAAGCCAAAGGAGGGTTTGACTACTTTTTCTTCATAGCCTGAATAAAGGGTCCAAATATAAATAAAGTTAGCATTTATTGAAACTAGTAGATGTAACGTAACGTAACTATGAACAATTTTTAAAAAGGAACTGTGAATAAATGGATCAGACTCTGAAGAGTGTTAACTTTACTGCCCATGATCCCTTCATCTTGGCCTCCTCTCACATTCCTCCAGATAAAGGATGAATAGCTGTGTCAAATGAGGCCATTTCCTTTCAAGTGTTTTAGGACTGGTCATGTGCTGGCCTGCAGGCACGCTTCTGGGTTCATATATCCCCCTCCTGCATGGTCAAAGTGCTTCTCCTGCTAAGGGTTTCTAGATGATATGCAGGGTGTTGTGTTTGAAGTTGTATACCTCTTCCTGCTTCCCTCTTCACTGTTGAATGGAGTCCTGCACCTCAACAGCACAAGGAAGAGTAGCTGGAATAGGAGTTGAAGGTGCCAATTACCTGACACTAGCAGTGGCTGTTACAGCTGGCAGGACCTAAATCCATTTCACTAACATTTTATATCCAAGACTGCAACCAGGCGTAGTTCTGGCACTGGCCCTTTGGGAAGTTCCCATTCCCTATACATATGTCCTGCTTCTGGAATTGGAAAAGATGACCATTATTGACTCCTGTCTTTGGAAAATATGTTTCTTCTGCTCAATAGCCTTTTCCTTCCTTTCCCTCATGAAGTCAAAGCGTTCCTTGCTCCTTGTGTCAATTTTAGTGTCCTTTTCAATCTTCCTCTACTGTCCCATGGCTGCTGCTCCTGGACCTAAGTAAAATGGGTTCTTTCTCCTCAGCTGACGGTCCTGTCACCTTAATCATAAAAGCTGCATTATATTTTTTCCCTATGGAAAGTGGGTTAATAAAACACGCCACATAACATTATAACACCGTACGTAATCTACAATATTGATGCTTTGCAGTATCTCTAAAATGCAATTGTTTCAGTATCATTGATTCTTGGACAGCTTTTGCAGCCCTGGAGAAAGAAGCGCCCAATGGAAATGGTAGGTAGCGCCAATTACTGGTTTTTAAAAATTTAGTGTGGTAGTGTGTGATTGAGCTAATCAGCTGGAGGGCTGCATTTATTTCAGGTGCGGAGTTAATGGTTCTTAATTTCTTCTTTTAAGGGTGGCTATCAATTGGAGAACATTGACGTTTTGAAAGTACCAAACTGGAAAAGGGAGTGGCTTTCCAGTCCTGTGGTGGGGATCCAGCAGTCTATGCAAGAGAGATGTTTTGTGCTACTTGTTACCTCTCTACATTGCTGAATGGAGGGGTTTGGTGAACTGTGAAAGTGGATCAAGCACTTTGAACTTTTAAAAACCAGCTGGAGTTTCTGCTGCACCAGAAGGTTGTTGACATATACTTATTGGCTGGGAGGCAATCTGAATGGAAATAGATCATATTTTAAGTAAATGGAGCCTGTCTGGTGGGTAAGAAGTGAACCACTTGTCCCAAATCTGCAGCATCAGGAAACCTGGGCTCTCTGTCCTGCAAAGCGGGGAGAAAGAAACAGGGAAAGGATCACATTGCAACTGTACTGTATTCTATGAACTTTCTGATCAAGACTGAAAGCCACTTACTTGGCTCCCCACTACAAAGGAGTGCCACGTTATGTTTGTGCATCCAGTGGAGTGAATTGTGCACCTGCTCCTTTTTCTCCCAGCTTATGAGGCATGGCTCTGAGTGGAGAGATACCAGACACCAGGGCATGGGAATGCTTGAAAACATTTGTACTGAGAGGGAGAACTACTGACTTCTTCAAAGAAGCAAAGCTTCCCCTTCTCTCTCCTGTATGTAGCCTGTCCTGGGACTAAATCAACTCCCACAATTCCACACTTGCCATGTTCATAAGAACCAGGGGTTACTGCAATGAAAGTTTGTGGCCTTGAAAAGGAGAAGAAAATAGTTGTAATTTTGGAAAACCATTAAGTTTGTACAGATGTCCTGTTCTTAAATCAGATCTTTGTACTCCCTCGCTTGCTATTTTCCTCTTGGTCGACAAACATAAGAATAGCCATACTGGGTCAGACCAAAGGACCACATAGCTAGTATCCTGTCTTCCGGCAGTGACCAATGCCAGATGCCCCAGAGGGAGTGAAAGAACAGGTAATCATGAAGTGATCCCTCTCCTGTCATCCATTTCCAGTCTCTGACAAACAGAGGCTAGTAAGAATGGACCCAACTTCCATGAATTTATGTAGGTTCTTTTTGAACTCTGTTAAAGTCCTGGTCTTCACAACATCTTCATAAACTGAGACCCAGGAGCACTAATGATAGTTTGTTAATGTTCTGTTCTATAGCTGCTGCCAAAAGCTTTATAATGACTTGTTGTAGTTCAATAAAATGTTGAATATACAGTTGTCTTGGTTGCAGACTCTTGTGGCCTAAGAGGAAAGTGGCATTCCAGTCCTATATGCAACCCCAGAAAGAGTGAGGGAGATGATGTTGGGGAAGGCGAGGTTTTAACTTGCCATCCTCATGTTTGGGTGGTTCCTTCTGAGTCTTGGGATTTTCCTCTGGCTCATCAGGAGGAGCTTACTGAACCAGCTCTTACAGGTAGGGGTGAAGGATATAACATGATCTTCTTTCCCTGGTCTTCCAGGGCATCTCCTCTGCAGCTCCTGCTGCCTTCCATGCCTTGGCCTTCAACAGCATTCCTTCAGATGATGAGGCTGGTGGGGTGGAGGAGGAGATCATGTGGACCTCAGACTCGGTGCTGGGAGCTGTGATGAGTACCTGATCCAACTCCTTAAAGAATAAGTGTGTTGGAAGATCCCTTCTGGAGTGATGGCTGGAATTTTTTGCTGTCTAGTACAGGTGTCTTCAGTGCTTTGCCCTTACTGGCACAGAGCTGGAGTGCAGTGAATGTTGCCTGCCCCAGTCTCTCTCAAACCTCCTGGTACAAGTGTAAGTTCCTGGTGCTGCATGAGAAGTTGTAGAGGACAGTGAAATTCAACCACCCACTTGATAAGCATTCTGGTGTATTCATTTGAGTAGCTGGTTCTATGTTCACGTATTTGGGCAAGAAAAACACAGAAAATCATTCTGAAGTGGTGAACATAGCTCATTATTTTAGTGTTAATGAGGAGACAGGGATCTTTATAGATAAGGGTAAGGGTTGAACTGGAAAAGGTTTAATGTACTGTTCTTGGAATTTACTAGTTTTCCAGCCCTATTCCCACAATACATGTCCCTGATCCCTATCCACATTACAAACTGACATGGGCGTGGGGCAGTGTATGTTCATACCTATCCCTCAAGCATGAGATTCTGGAGTTTAGATGTGAACAGTAATGGGTTCTGGCACAACCATACACATGCACTTGTATCCAGTCACAACCATACACATGCACTTGTATCCAGCCACAATTTTAGATCTTGAAAATGTAGGCTAGTATGAATGAGAGCTAATACATTCTATAGTGAATGCTAAAAGAATACATATATGCAAAATGCTGCTTTTCCATATTTTTAATTCTCACCTTTTCAGTATTTACCTGGGTTTGTCCAATTTTGATTATGCCATTTTTTGAAAGACACTAGGCTTAATACATAGCCAGCTAACACATCTTCAGTGGTGGTAGTGAGCCAGGATTTTCAAATTTTTCTCCCCCACAGGTATTGCAGCCCTATAGGTCATTCTTCAGCATGGTTCATTTGGATGCTTACTAAACTGATAGTTATTTGGAGAGCCCACCACATTTATGTGGCAAAACTTAGCATATTACTGCAGCCTTCTGAATTAGAAAACTGAAATTTTGAGTATTTCTGACTTTCATAGGTAGAATTTGTTGCTGGACTGTCCAGAATTAAGACATTAGAGCTGTGTCCTTATTGTAGTCAATTTTTACATCAGTTTAATCAGGTAGGTGCTTTGTAGTGATGCCATGAGGAATATGCTCTAAAATGAGGTATAAATCTATTTTTTCTTATAAGTGGCCTTTCAGTGTCTTAACTACTTACAGTACTCAGATCTTTTAAATTTTCCATCAAGTTTTGATTTGATTTCTCTGAAAATTTTAGTAGTAAGGGTTTTGACTAACTGAATTCTTTCCTTGACATGGAATGAGAACAAGTCTGACCATTCATAGAATCATAGAAGATTAGAGTTGGAAGAGGCCTTAGGAGGTCATGTAGTCCAACCCTCTGCTCAAAGCATTACCAACCCCAACTGCATCATCCCAGCCAGGGCTTTGTCAAGCCTGGCCTTAAAAATCTCTAAGAATGAGATTCCACCACTTCTCTAGACAACCCATTCCAGTTCTGCACCATTCTTCTGGTGAAATAGTTTTTTCTAATATCCAACTGTAACTTGACACTGTTGCTCCTTGTTCTGTCATCTGCCAGCATTGGGAATAACCTAACTCCATCCTCTTTGTAGACTGATATCTCTAAAGTAAAATTATTTATAAACACAGCATTTGTGTTGTATCTATAGCAGGGTTTAGTTCAGTGTTATATTTTTTTTAAATAGAATTTCAGGCTATTATTCATAAACTAAAGTTTGTTAGCTGTTGCCAGCAGATAAACTTTGTGCTGTTTATATGCTGCGTCTAGCATCTAACTCAAGGATGGAGAACCTACACTCAAAGGCTTTATCTGGCACGGGGGAGGAAGCAGCTCTGCTGCCATTCCCCCCACCCCTCCTCCTCCTGACTTGGAGAATGGCAGCACAGGAGGCTCTCTCCCTGTACTCATCTGTAGGCTTTATCCCTGTCACTTCCAGTGTCCAGGAATTACAGTCAATAGAAGTGGCAGGGGTGCCTGCAAGCTCAGGGAAGTGCAGAGCCACATGTGGCCCCCGATCTGTACTAAGTAGGCTCTCCAATCCCTTGTCCCCTCCTGAACTTTTCCTCCCACTCCCAGTCTGCTTCCACCCAGATCCCCTCCCCCCCACCTCTAGTCCCAACTCACTCCCCAGCAGCCCCTTCCTGCACACTGAATCCTTCATTTTTGGTCCTACTCCAGAGCTAAGGGGCCCACACAAAATCTACTAGGCCCAGGCTCTTAGAGTTAACCCAGCCTTGGGGAGAAGCCCGAAGCCTGGGTGCCCCAAGTTGCATGGATGAAGTTAATTTCTCTCACTTGCCCTTAGCCCCCCAAATGATTTTTCTGAGATTAGTGGCTCCTGACCCAATAAAGGTTCCCCAATGTAAAGTGTTCTTCTTTAGCAGCTGCACTAATACCCACCCACATGTCCATCCATCTCCTATGCAAGAGTAAACTACAACTTAAGTATTTTTTGAAAATACTGTATAAAAGCTTTATTGTGAAATGTATTCTGATTCAAACTCACAAAAGCAAGGACATGAAAGTTTAAGGCATCTAACATTACATATACTCTCTTCCTCAATTTACAGGTACTTACTTTGCCATCATCACAACTACCATATTCTATAGTTCATGCATCGCAAATTTAACTCTGCTTCCCCCCAGGGTGCCAGCCTTTCCTCACCCTATGTTAGAAACTACCCCTTCCCAACATACTACAGGCGGCCCCCGACTTGTGACGTAATCGGCTCCTGGGGAAGCGTCGCAAGTCGGGGCCGTCATAACTTGAACCCTCATTTACAATAGGCATCGTGCGCCGTTGGGGGTTTTCAACAAAAATGGTTGTAAGTATGGGGGGTCGTAACTTGGGTGGTCACATCTCGGGGGTTTCCTGTACTGCAGATTTTCACAAAGAGGTGGTTTGGTAAAGGGGATATGGAGATGAAAAGGCTGTGTGGGAGAAGAGTTAGTCATGGTCTGTGGTGATACTTAGGTATAAGTGGAAGACTTAAGTTTCTGCAAGGGGCTTCACAACGTAGATGGCTTCCATCTACTTGTTTAAAATTGTCACTTAATGTTTTATAAAATTGATTGATCAGGAATTTCTTGACTGGGTAGAATAGGCCAGGATTACCTGAGAAGAAAACTAGGTGTAAAATTCTGGACTGATTGACTAGTCTAATTACCTAATAAGAGCAGAAGGCAAAGCAATGGGGAAGTTTCCAGCCAGGGAGGGAGAGCAGCAGTGCATGGAGCTACTTTTGTCTCCGCTTCTTTCCCATGAGCAGGATCCGGTGGGGAGGCTCGGGGTTTTCTCCCCATGCTCCTCCATCTAGGAGGGAGGGTGCAGAAGTGGGCTGGGCTAATGGGCTCATGGGAGGAAGGGCAAGAATGAAGCAACACCACAGGCTTCCTGCTGTGGGAGGGCGGGGCTGAGCTTGAGCTGCAGCCCCTGCAAGATGGCCTGACCTAGTTTGAGAACCACAAAGAACTCCTGCAGATCTCTAGTTTGCTGGACAGAGTGTATACTTTTGTGTGCTGCATGACGCACGTGTGCCTTATTCACAGAGAACAGTAACCAAGAATACAGAAAAAAGATCATATGGAATGAAAAATATTATCTCACTCCATATAACCCTTCCAACAACATATGGCTAAAGTTGTCTGCACCTTATGAGAAGATTATTACACTTTCATTTAGAATGAAAATGTCATTTTAGACATCTAACTCCTGTTTAATATTCCCATTTTCACTCTTCTCAAAGGATGACAGTTTCAAATTAAATGAAAATATGAAGCTGAGAAGTATTTTAAAATATTAGGAATGTGATTGTTGTGTGCCCCACGCATAAAGTCAGAATTACCTAAATCTTCTACGGGAGTGTGTAAAACTTTGAGAGCAGGCAGATGCTGAGCACTGAGTCTTAATGAGCAGGGCTCGCCAAACCAGGGTGAGCCCTGCTCACCAGCCACGCTGTCTGGCAATCTGCGAGTAGCCACGGGCGAGTAGATTGCATTATTTGTCGAGCCCTGTTAATGAGTATATGGAAAGATTAACCTAAATAATCCATACAGAAGCCTCTGGAACCTCATAAGATTGGGTCCATAATCCATGAACTATTGGAACTCATTTACAAAACATTTTCCTAAACATTACATGAATATATTCTCTCATACTATAGAATTAGAATTTATAATCTCTAGTCCATGATGAAATAACATTGACAATAATTTATCTTAATTAAAACTGTCTTTAAATAGGTTTTTTCCTCAGAAAGCATCTGAGATCCTTTTTTTTTAAATTCTTTTTAATGGTTTTTTTTTTTTCCATCCACCCTGATTTTGGCAAATATCTCACTCATGGTATGTCTACACTACAAAGCCGTTAGTTCGAAGTAAATTTAATAGTGGCTATACATGCAAACCGCTAGTTTGAATTTGAATCGAACTAGCAGAGCGCTTAATTCGAACTAGGTAAACCTCATTCTACAAGGAGTAATGTCTAGTTCGAATTAAGTAGTTCGAATTAAGGGCTGTGTAGCCATTTAATTCGAACTAGTTGGAGACTAGCCCTTCCCAGGTTGCCCTGGTGGCCACTCTGGGCCAAACCAGGGAAACTCTTCTGCCCCCCTCCCGGCCCCGGAGCCCTTAAAGGGGCACAGTCTGGCTACAGTGCTTGTGCCAGTTGCAAGCCTGCCTGCACCTGGCACAGCATGAGCTAGCCACCCGCTGCCACCCAGCCCTCCGCCTCTTCCCAGGACCAGGCTGGCGACTCCCAGGAGCCTGCCCGGAGTCGCAAGAGGCGGGCGCCCGCCTGGTCTAGTGCGGAGATCATGGACCTCATCAAGGTTTGGGGGGAGGCCTCCAACGTCCACGATCTCCGCACTAGGCACAGGAAAGTGGCCATCTAGGGCAGGATAGCTTCCAGCCTGGCCACCAAAGGCCACATGCGAACCCAGGAGCAGGTTTGCATGAAAATCAAGCTGGTCCAGTGAGACCCCGGACCCTGAGCCCTGAGCTTATAACATAAGAATGGCCGTACTGGGTCAGACCAAAGGTCCATCTAGCCCAGTAGCCTGTCTGCCGACAGCAGCCAACACCAGGTACCCCGGGGGGGATGGACCGAAGACAATGACCAAGCAATTTGTCTCGTGCCATCCATCTCCAGCCTTCCACAAACAGAGGTCAGGGACACCATTCCTACCCCCTGGCTAATAGCACTCCATGGACCCAACCTCCATGAATTTATCTAACTTCTCTTTAAACTCTGTTATAGTCCTAGCCTTCGCAGCCTCCTGTAGCAAGGAGTTCCACAGGTTGACTATGTGCTGTGTGAAGAAGAACTTTCGCTTATTAGTTTTAAACCTGCTGCCCATTAATTTCATTTGGTGTCCTCTAGTCCTTATATTATTGGAACTAATGAAGAACTTTTCTTTATTCACCCTCTCCACATAACTCATGATTTTATATGCCTCTATCATATTCCCCCTCAGTCTCCTCTTTTCTAAGCTGAAAAGTCCCAGTCTCTTTAGCCTCTCTTTATATGGAACCTGTTCCAAATCCCTAATCATTTTAGTTGCCCTTTTTTGAGGTGAGGAGACCACATCTGTACACAGTACTGAAGATATGGCGTACCATAGTTTTATACTTCCCCTCCTCATTCTTCCCCTGGCTTCCCTCTTCCAGCTCCCCCCTCCCAGGTTTCCCCCTCCCCTCTCCCACCCTCTCTCTTCCCCTCTCCCACCTCCTTTTCCCAGTCTCCCCAGTTTTGTTAAATAAAGAGAGTTTCTATTTTTGAACACACGTGTCCTTTATTTTTACATCAGGAAGGGGGGCTAGGGAGGGGTAAGTGGAAGGAGGGTGTGGGAGGAATGGGGCACAAGTCCCCGATGGGGAGGACTGGGGTGGCTCTGCAGGCTCCTCGGGGTGGAAGCTCTCCTGCAGGGCCTCCTGGATCCTGACAGCCCCCTGATTGAACCCCCCGGATGGCAGCCTGCAACAAGTGCAGCTGGGCTGATGGCCGAGTGCTGTGATGTGCTGAGTGTGGGCATTCAGAGCATTTCAAGACAGGACTGCTTTGCTGTCCCTCATCGAGTTAGACAAGCAAGCAGGGAACCCTGAGAACTGTCTGTCCGGGGTGGGGGTCGGGTCCCTTTTAAGCATAGCCCTCGGCTAGCCTGAGGCAGCAGCTCCACACTCTAAGTCCTAACCTGATGCCCTGCCGGCACTGGTTCTGGCCAGCCTTAACTTCGGTTCAGAGTCCACTCAATGTGGACATGCTATTTCGAATTAGCAAAACGCTAATTCAAATTAGTGCATCTAGACCTAAAAACTAATTCGAATTAGCTTAGTTCGAATTAACTAATTCAAATTAAGTTAGTTTGAATTAGTGCTGTATTGTAGACATACCCCCATTCAGGTGACAGAAGCTTAGAGATCCCATGTTGACTGGTGTCCAGAAGATGTTCTTGGCCTGTGTGCATCTAGTCTGTTTAATGCAGTGATGCCAACCAAATTCAAAGCAGCATAGGAAGGTATCATATCATGGAAATAGAACTAAGACTACCAGCTCTGGAAACCTTTGGGTTAAGATTATAAAGTATCACCATGAAATTCTCATTGAAATCTCTCAGGAAGATAAAAGGGAGACCCTTATTCATGGAAAGAAAGGGCTCCACATGGCGCCCTCTCATCTATCCCAACAAAGGAATGAAAAGGAGATGTCGACAGTCTCTGTTCCACATCTACTTCAACTCAGGACACTGAATCTGTGTGATTCATGTAATCTGATTACTATAGTCTATTCAAGAATGTGTTTGGATAAGCATTGCAAAGAAGATTGCATGCACACAGTTAGTCAAGCTACTGTCCACTTCATCAGTGGGCTTGTCCACAGTTGCATGGCGGAATTAGCTAAATGCCTATGAAGTTTACAGTCTAACTCGTGGCATAGGTAGACTCCTCAATTGCGTTTCGTTGCCTTCTCATCATCTTCCTTATTGTTCATGACAGGAGTCTTCATCTCAGTCTCTTCCAAGTGATCCGTGGTAATATGAAGGTGCTGGTAGGGTTGTCAGCAGGCAGTTTGTTGTAAAAGCTGCAGGTCTGCAGTCCAGCCCCCGCTTTCTTGTTGTCCTCCATTTCTTGTAGTATCCCTGGCAAAGTTCCTTCGCCTCCATGAAACATTGCTCATACCTGCTATACCTCATGGCTTGCATGCCCCATGCAATCTGCTCATTGATATTCATGTCTCTGACTGATCCATAGCTGTGCTTGCACAGCCTCCTTTCTCCACATGTCCAAGATATCCTTCTCGCTTGCTCATGGCTGGAGTGCGTCTACTATATGTCTGTGTATAGATACAGTCAATGGGAGGATGCAAACCACAAAGTTGAATTACTAAGTGTGATTGTCAAGGTGGGCAAATGGGAAAGAGCACTTCAAAAACATGGGTTTGTTGAAAGTGGGGAGAGGGTGAACGTCTAATCTGTGTGATCCTTGGCCAGTAGAGTTTAAATTTGTGAGCAAAACAGTAACTGTTGCAGGAACTGGGCTTTTGTGGAGGATTGGTAGGGTTGATATAGGTCATGGAATGTCTACAATCTCACGGTGTTGATTAAATTAGGACAACCATGGTTCTTGGCCATTCAGGGAAGTGGTTTTACTGCATTGTTGAACTGGATGCATAGGTTAGCTGGAGACAGATTTGAGCATAGACACATAAATAAATAGTCGACACAAGCCAACTTATATTGACCTTACTTTGTACTGTAGACCAAGCCTAACACTGCTGAAAATGCTTGGTCCCATCCTGCCCTGCCTCTTCTCTTTTCTCTCTTTTTGTCCATTGTGTATATGTTTGCCTGCTGTCTCTTCACTTTTGGCTTTGTTGCTATTGTTACGGGTAAGCATACTTACAGAAGAGTAGTGTTCATGTTAGCACTCCTCAGAGAACTGAGGGTAGAGAGAAGATGAGTATACTCAGTATCTGGATAATGGTCTGGGTTGGATAATCTTGTTTGGACAAAGGGGAGAAATTACAGCTCCCAGAAGAGTGAACAAAGCAACATTTTGGAAGAGTATCAGAGGGGTAGCCGAGTTAGTCTGAATCTGCAAAAGCGACGAGGAGTCCTGTGGCACCTTGTAGACTAACTGAAGTGTAGGAGCATAAGCTTTCGTGGGCAAAGACCCACTTCGTCAGATGCATCTGACGAAGTGGGTCTTTGCCCACGAAAGCTTATGCTCCTACACTTCAGTTAGTCTATAAGGTGCCACAGGACTCCTCGTCGATTTTGGAAGAGGTGTTTTGTATTTTAAATTAGTGGATGGCAACAGCAGGCTCTGCAAAGAGAGTAGTTGTCACTGCTGTCTGTCCTGGCTGGGTCTGCATGCATTAGTTACCACAGCTGCATAGGAGTGTCCAAGCCTCCGTTGGTATAGCAGTATTGGACATGGAGGTCCAGGTTTGTATCCTCTCTGTCTAAAGCAGGGAACTTGGGTGAGCCAGGAGGTCTCCTGGAGGAAGTGGTGGATGGTTGTGGGTCAGGATTGTAGCATAACACCTGCCACAGAGTGCTCAGTGATCTTTGGAGCTGTTGGTAGAACCTGGCAAATCCATGCATGATTTTTGTGGATCATGGATCAGATACAAAATTTTATATCCATGCAGGACTCCATGCATAAAGTGCAGCTTTTATATGTGTGTCACAGGAGACATATGCCACTTGACAAGTTTGATTATGCAGGGAAGTATTTTTCCACCTTTATTTTCTTTTAGTTGTAGTAATCTTAATTGTGATTTGTAATTGTAATACAAAATGTAAGCAGGAATTGTGGAATTTTTGTAGGTTGTCCCTTTTAATAAGATTCTTCATATTTAATCTAATTACTAAAATAAGGTTTCAACAGAAATACTGAAGCATCTTTATTGTAGCCAAGCAAATCAACAATCCAGCATGAATCAGGAATCTATTTTCTGTGGTGTCAGTAATACAAAGGTCTTATTGGATCAGATTGAAAGCACAGAGGACTTTGAAGCTGAGTTACTTAGATGTAGCTGAGGTCTAAAGCCAGACAGAGATTTCATTACTTCTTGCTGTTGGATTATAAGAGTACATTGTTTATTATAATAATTATAATTATTATTATAAGAGGGAATACAAGCTCTGTGTATTCCCTGAACCACCCTCTTGAAATATTTAAAAACCCATTGCTAGTTAACTGTCTTATACTTCTCTCAGGAGTGTGCTTTATGATTTGTTGAGTTTTCCAGGCACCTCTCCTCCCCCCCCCCCCCCACACACACACAAAAGGAAGACTTGCTGAATTACACTGAAGAAGTTTTAGGCAGTGGTGAATATGCAGTAAGAAGCTGTGTGGTGGTAGATTTAAATATTTGTAGTTAAGAATTATTACACTGTTCAGTTCTAAATATGTGTTCTGCCAAAAGAAAGTAATTATTTTTTTCCAATGGGATATTACATTTTTGTATTGTTATATAACTTTGTAGTTTATGGCCATTGTAGTAATTAAATCTGCTAGCTAATCTAAACAAGATAAGCCCTTTAATTCATGCCTTTGTACTAGTGGGTCTGAGACATTTAGTTGTCAGTGTCTGAGAAATAACATTTTGTTTACTTTTTATTGATTATTTTCTCATCTTAACAGAAGATCTGTTTATATTTAATCAGTTTATGATTGTGTGTCAAGTTAGCTGGGGACTTTGCCAGTAGTTTTCACAAGGTTCACTGACAGTTAATTCCTTTATTTATTTAAAATGTTTGGCACAACATGTGCAGACAGACTTACTGGAACGTTTATATCTCCAGGAGAATGAAAGTTCTATAGAAATGGCTGAAAGCAGTTATGCGAGGGTTATTAGTAATTTCAGATTATACTGTGCTGCAATAATGCATGTGGTTGTTTTATTTCATAAGTGAATAACAGTATATTTTATCAGCTGTATTGAGAGCTATGACCAGGATAAGTCATAAGGTCTCTTATTTCTGCTGCTCCTTCTAATCACTCCGTTCTGGACTCCGTTCTTCCCTTTACTTCTGTAGACCTTTACTATCTACTCATTTCACTCATCAGTCTCTGAATATTCCTTCAGTCTTTGCAATAGTTCCACCTCTTCTTCTGCTGTTGGTGATTAGGGATGTGAAATCTTGTTTGGTTAATCTGATTAACCAATTAAATAATTAATTAATAACCATTTAAGCACTACGTGTTAATTATAACCGATCAAAAGGGAGAGTGGATGAGGGGCCCACCGCAGCCAGGCTGGATTTGCCCCTCTACTGCAGGCACAGGCTACTCTGGGTAGCCAGAGTTACTCCTGCCTGCCATTTACCTAGGCCCACCTCAGACAGAGTCTGTTCCAGCCACCCAAAGTGGTTTCTCTCTGTGGCAAACCCTGTGAAGATGGAACAGCTGCCCGCCTGCAATGGGTGGGGAGCTGCTCCATCCCGCACTGCTTCACCGAATAACCTTTCACATCCCTATTGGTAATCTCCAAAGTTCTGTAGTTAGTTACTCCTTTTCCTTCTGCTATATTATTGCTGACCTTATCTGTTTACGCAAACTCAACTACCAGTTGTGGATCTTTCTTTCTCTTTCCAGTCTAACATCTTAACTTTTTAATCCTATTTTGGATTTGCTGCCAGCTTCTAATCTCTGTTGCTACTGTCTTTACCATCTTTCTGTTTCTCAAGGTTGCAGCCTCCAAAGTAATTTTAAACGATTGTTTCCCCAAGCAAGGCAGATGCGAAATCCTGGTGGTAGCTTCTCCATAACAGCTCAAAAATAAGTTTTCAGGTATATTGACTTAAAGCTCAGTCTATATGAGACAGGTTTTATTTTGGAATTAGTTCTGTCAATTATGACTCTTTCTAGTGAATTCTGGGTTGCTAACAATCTCTCAGAATGTCCAACAGCTCCTATAATGTTTGGTAACTTTTTCCATAATTCTGTCATATAGCAGTGGCTTGAGTGAGAGCCTGGTGTTGATGCGATCCAAATATTTCCAAACACATGGTTTGTGTTGTGGACATGATGCACTGTTGCAAAAAGCAGTGCATTTGCCTAGTCTAGACTGAGTTTAAAAGTCAAAACAATTTTTGCTGATGTTGTGGAGAAACTAGCAGCCAGATTTAGTGACTGTGTGTGTGGGGTGGGGGCGGGTTGAAGAATCCTACTGATTCATCATCTTTTATTTCTTTGTGCAGCCTCTGCCTCATGCATTAGAGTCGCTCATTCCACCAGGTCTATTTAATTGAGGATATGCTTTCCAAAAGACATTATGGGTCAGTGAATGAAGCTTGGGGTCTGCTGTATTAGAGGTCTGGGTTCCAATTTCCAGCTGTGCCTGATTTGACCTTGAACAGCTTCTTAGCTGCTAACCTTGTACCCCTTTACCTTTCAGAAGAGGCCCTCATTTCCTGATCAACCCCAAAATCCACATAATCTAGCTTCCCAGGCTGATGAATATATAAGGCCATGTTTGTTTCTTATGTATCATAACAAAGCAGAATACAGACACTTTCTGTTTTTCCCCCTTTGGAATTTTAACATTAGGAAATTAGTGACATGATTTAATGAGACTGAGACAAGAAGTAAAACTGGCACTGTGCACTAATAATCGTCCATAGTCATGATTCTCTTTATCATACTTGCTCATTTTTCAGTATTTGTAGTCTTGAAAACTAGATTTTATTCAAATGAAAATCTGACCCTTATTGAGGTAGAGAATAGTTATATTTATTTGAAGAAATCTGTATCCTGTTTCTTGGTACATTTGAAATTAAGAATGCTGAGAGAGTTCAAATGACAACAGGCTTCCCATTCCATCTGCCCTCTGTTTTCTCCCCTCTCTCTTCCTTCATGCCCTCTCCTTCCCTTTTTAAACTATTAGTGCTGATGTCAATTTTATTATTATTGTTAACTATGCCCTAACATGTTATGTTTGTATAATGTCTGAGTTTATACTGTCTGGTTTTGCACCCTTGACAAGTTGAAAAGTTATATAATTGCATAATTGGTTATCCCGTGAAATATGCACTGTTAGGTAATACATATAATCTGTAAGTCATCTACCCTTTGTATTTTTGTTCATGAAAATTAATTAAAACATCACAAATGTAAGTCTGAAGAAAACTGTCTATAATAAATCACTGTTTTAAAAGATGTAAAATAATTTTTTTGGCCTTATGCCCTTTCTGTAGAAATCAGTTAATAAAAACATTCCATATAGGATTTTTTTGTAGTAGGAATCACAGAAGTATATTAAGGCTTTCAGACCATTAAAAAAAAATCATGATTGATCATAAAATGAAATTTTTTTGCAATTAATCACAGTTTTAATTGCACTGTTAAACAGTAATAGAATACCATGTATGTAAATACTTTTGGATGTTTTCTGTATTTTCAAAAATAATGATTTCAATTAAAAAAAATAGTGATCCGTGCACACTGCTCGCTTTAAATTTTAATTGAACTCAGTATTTTTGAAAATATAGAAAACTTCCCAAAAGTATGTACACCTGTTCACTTTGTATTTTGATTATAAATATTTGTACTGTAAGAAGGTAAGTGTTATTTTTACATTCACCTCCCTCAACGAGTTGAGTCACAAATTTAATTAGTACATTTATTTTTTAACAAGTGTCATCAGCAAGTAAGCACATCCTCCTCTGGAATGATGATCGAAGTATGAAGGGGCATAGGAATGTTTTGCATATATGGCAAGTGAATACCTTGTCTTTTGAATGCTTGTGCTATCTTGTAGACAACTGTAAATAAGTGAGAAACATTACTCCCATAAATGTAAACAAACCTATTTGTCTTAATAATTAGCTGAACAAAAAGTCTGTGTGAATTGTAGGCTCTTAAAGTTTTACATTGATATGTTTTTGCATGCAGTTATGTTTGAAACATTTACATTTATAAGTTGCAATTTCATGATAAAAATATAACACAACAGGAGCTGAATTATTACAGTCCAAATATTTATAATAAAAATAATATAAATATTTATAACTAGTTGGAGTTACCCGGCGTTGCTCGCGGCGAGTGATGGGGCCCTTCTGGGGGTGCCCTGTGTGAGGGGCGGGTGGGAGGGGACGAGCACGAGACCTAGGATGGGCGGGGCGGCCCAGCTCGCGCCCGGTGCTGCAGGTGCCGCGGGGAGCAATGACTCCACCACCCACCCCAAAACTTTTGCCCCGCTATCTGCCGCACCAGGGGGCCACGCCAGGGGCTCTCCTATCCTGTGGGCTGCGGCGAGCAGGTGCTGGGCTCCCCACCATGTGACCAGGAAGCTGTGCCAGGCCCCGGGCCACTCCCGGCGCTGCCGCCGCTGCTCCCTCCCCACTGGGCTCGCTCCGCAGCGCCCGCAAGCACCTCCTAGAGGCTTCTATGAGCTCATTTTTTGAGGAATACAGGATCTATCGAAAATGGGTTTATTGTCAACAGATCTGCATCTAGACTGCCGCTTTTTGTCGACAAAACTCTGTGTCGGAAAAAAGCGGTGTCCATGTTTATGCTAATGAACCGTGGGATATTTAAATCCCTGCTTCATTAGCAGTTTTGATGTGCTTCATTTGCATCCCTTTGTCAACAGAGGGATGCAGTCTAGACGTAGCCATAGTGACCAAGTTATTAGCGCACAAACATACAAACATTCTCCTTTATATGTTAGATTTGATATTAGTATTGTTATTGTTTAATGGATTAAAACTGCGATTAATAATGACTTTTAAATTAGTTAATTTGTTTTACATTAATCGTTTGCATGAAGTGCTATTAACTGACAGACTTAGTATTAATCACAAACTTAAGAGAAGATCCATCAAGCAACATTTTCTGTTCATCTTAGAAAAGCAGAAGGAGAGGGAGAGAGTTCTGCAGTCTTTTTATGTTGTGCTCTCCCTATCCATAATGTAATCTGTCCATGCTCCTGTGGGAGCTGGGGACAGGAATGATGCCACAACTGAGAGCCAAGGCCATAGCAGACATGATTGGGTGGTCTGTCTTTTCTCCCCCAGGTGGCCAGCCCTTGCCCCCCGAATATTCCTCTGTGCTCTCCTAGGTGATTGAGCCCCCCCCCTCCCCCCCCCCCCAGTTTGGGCGCCACTAGTGTAGAGAATTGAAAAGATGGTGTGAGTATTTGTTTGATGTGAGATTACTGCACTTGACTTTTTGTTAATGGGTTTGCTTGATTTAACTCATAGATTAGAAACTTTTAAATATTTTTAGAAGCTCAGGAGGGTTGGTTTAGGGTTTTAGTAATTCTGCCTTTAGAAATGTGAGAGAATACTGTGTGTACATTCTGCATATATGGTGTGCTGTAAAGGAGGGGAGTGACATTTAGTATTTAACGGATACAAATAGGTTAAAATTATGTTCGCCCCTTAACTTAGATTTCTGAGACTGTTTCTGTCTTTCCTACAAAAGGTCACTTTATCTTTTTTTTTAAATGTTATAATTAGAGGAGAATTTCAAGTCAACTGTATAGGAAATCTATTCCTAATTTTTAATTTATTATTTCCAGAAGGGCTCACATTTTCTAAATTATTACATTCGCTGTCTTTTATATAAATATGTCTAACAGCAGTCTTTAGATTTCCTTAACTGCGTGCCATTGAATGATATTTTTTAAAATGTTATGATAAATCACCCTATTCTTTTTAAAAATGGTTACTACTGTTACAAAAATGTAGTCTTCCTAGAGAGTCTAAAAATATAGTGTAATATATGGCAGACTTATAGTTGCCATATGAATTATCTTTTATGTCTTGGGGTGTATATTTTAGCATTGAAGTACAAATTCCACTAACTGCTTAGGGTCTTAAAAGCCCTAATAGATGAAGAACCTGAATATAAAATTTAAATGTCTGACAAACTAAAAGAGAAAAATTTGAGATGATGTTTGTGTTTGTTAGAAAACAAATGCCCATTCCATGATGTGGGTGTTTTCTCCATAATCATAAAATGTTATGATTGACTTATTGCTTCTGTCCAACAAAAGTGCAAAGAGGGGCTGGCAGAAATAATAAAATCCCTTAACAGCAGGCAGGGCCGGCTTTAGGCCGATTTGTCTTATTCCCCAGAATGGGGCCCTGCTCCCAGGCGCACGGTGCATGTGCAGTGCCACACCGGGCGCATGATGCATGCGCGGCCCTGCCCCCGCGAATCAGGCCCCGCTCTTGTTAAAGCCGGCCCTGACAGCAGGCATGATAACCATTTGAATCCTAAGTCCATCCTCTTCCTAAATCAGGGATCAGCAACCTTTGCCTCATGGCTCATCAAGGTAATCCGCCAGCGGGCTGCAAAACAGTTTTTTGATATTTAGTGTCCCCAGGCATGGCCCCCTGCAGCTCTCAGTGCCCATAGTGGCACTTCCCTTAGTTCCCATTGGCGGGGAATGGCAAACCACAACCATTGGGAGCTGTGGGAGTGGTGCCTGCAGACACTCAACATCAAATAATTGTCTCATGGTACACCAACAGATGACCCTGATGGGTTGCAAGCCAAAGGTTGCCTGTCCTGCCTTAGTGCATAGAAAAGAGAAATCTTATAGCCTGCCAAAGATTAGTCAGTCCAGTACCTGACTATGTGTAAGACAATCAAGTTAATTTTTCTATCATTATTTTTAGCTTGTGCGTTTCCTGTATTTTATTTTAATCATGCAACTTTTAGTGTCAAATGGATGTAGCTTTTCTATATAAGAAAATTCACAATAGAAGTTTAAAAGTTTTAGCCATAAAATGTTTGTTTTATTGTTTTTTCTTTTTTTTTAACAGACTGGCTTAGTTCATAGAGATGAGTGTGCAACAAACAAGGGAGGATGAAAATGCATAGTGCAGTCTAATGTCCAGAGTAGAAAATCTAGCATTATAATCTAAATTATAACAGTTTATATTTGTTACAACAATATGTTAAAAACACTGGTAAGTAAATGTTCTCTTAAAATTACAGAATATTTACAATATGCAGTTATAAACCCCAAGGTTTCTTCAAGCCACTTTTTTTTTAACATCTTTGTTTTCTTGCCTTTATCCAAGAGACTCTTGTGATTCATGGAATTGCTATTCATGGTTCCATGTATTTGCAAGGCGAATGGCACTTGGTCCTGCCGTGAGGGCAGGGGGCTGGACTCAATGACCTCTCAAAGTCCCTTCAAGTTCTATGACATAGTTAATCTCCATGTTAAAAATACCACACCTGAGGAAGGTAGCAGGGACTGGGAGACACAGGGAGCTTGCTGCAGGGACTAGGAACCACGACTCCCAGTATTTGCGAATTTCGCCATTCATGGTGAATGTCGAGTGTTTCCTGTATTGAGGAATTATTTTACATGAGAGAATTCTGGTAAATATCTAATTGAAATAAATGTCTCTGAAGGTTATCCCAACAGCAACTCCTTTTTTTGCTTGAGCTCACCAATCATATATATTGTAATGTGTCATATGAAATGGGATTAATGAGATTAAAAATAGTATCAGATGCTAGTGAGCTTGCTCATGGTTTTTTTTTTTTCAATTTTTCACTACTTTCTAAGTCACCTATTTTTTCCCCAAAATAGTGCATGCTATTTTTGAAGTTTCAAAGTTAACCACTTTTGAGATTTGTGCATGGAAAGAAAGCTGATCTAAATGAACATATGGGGAAAGTGTCAAGTGGTTTGAAGGTGTTGTGATTTTTAAAGGCCTTCATAATTCAAGAATGGCTGGTGGCATTTTGCTTTAAAAAGGATTCATGAAGTAGGTAGCCTTTTCTCAGAAAGTGAACATGTACAATTATGAATGCGTCAAAATTGGAAAATAGTGAAACATCACAATCTTAACTATAGCTGAAGCTATTAGGCAGAATACATATTCTGTTTGAAAGGTGAAAAAAGAGGCATGGATACATTGTGAGAATCATTATAGATGTAGTAAATGAATGTATTGGTGAATGATCCCCAGGGAGAAAAAGTAGGAACAGGAAAGGAGAAGACAAAGCAATAGTGAACATCAACTAGAGGAGATAGAGCTCCCAGAGAAGATGTTGAAAGAGCTGTCTGAGGTAAAACAAAAACCTACAGAGCAGACTATTCTAGAAGCCTTAAAAGAAAAAGTTTGGTTGGAGAGAGAGAGATTAACAGTAAAACAAAAATTAGTTTAGAAGCTGATTGTTAAAATCAGCTCATGCCCCAGGCATGGACTTTATTTTGGTTTGAGTGTATCATCAATTTAGTTTGTTAAGAAAGCATCTCTAATATATTCTTGAACTAAACAGTATGTTCTGACAATAAGGAGCTAGTTTAATTAAACCAGTTTCTAAATTAATTTTGGTTAAATCTATCTATTTAGAAGCAGTCTCTTTACAAAAAAAAAAAAGTTAAAGGCTATCTAGAAATCAAAGGTGCGTTTCTTGCTGAAGGAGTTCAGAGGTAGAGGAAGGGAGGAGTAGAGTGGCAGGGATGAGAATGTATGGATTAGTACTAGCCAGTTTTAGGATAGAATGTCATGTGTTTGAATTCAGAGGCAGGAGTGCCTCGTGTGGAAATAAGAGGGAGCAAAAGAAAGTTGGAAGTAGGAGAATAAGCTGATAAGCAGGTCCAGGCTTTTCTAGAGTTGAATATTAAGGCATTGACCAAAGAGTTGTATACTGATTGAGGCTCAAGAAACAATAAACTTGGTTTTGTTTAAAATAAATTGTTACATTTAATCATATTCATTCATACAGCTAAGCTAGAATTTCAGCAGCACATGGTTTTGTTAATGGGAATTACACTTAGATTGGATTTTTTTGAGCTACTAAAAACTCCAAGTTAATGAATGGTACAAACTTGTTGCAGTTAGCCAGGATGCAATCATTGGTACATGTAACTTCATTAAGACTGATGCAGGCCTCTGTGTTGTTGACCTCCTGAAGAAGAAAACAGTATATGAATAGCCTTAGGAAACCTGACTTAATACTGTGCCAACTTCAACCAATCATGAGTCCATAATCTTTCTTATGTATGTAATAATATTAATTGATAAGCTGTAATGGATTATCACAAATAAAATGATCCTGAGAGGATTACAGTTTTTTTTTAAATTATGAATTCTGAACAGAACAATCTTCCTGCCTTTGTAAGATCACTTTGACAAAAGCAGAGCAATATAAAACACATTGGAAACTTTATCGGGCGTCTTTTCAGTGATTTATTTCCAGTGTTTGTGTTAAACAACAATTTTGTGGCATTTTCACATATACGTTCTTTTAAATTCTGTATTCAAAATCACACACTCTAAAATAAGGGGTATGCCTGATGTGGAAAAGGTTATACTTGAGTGAGGAACTTAAATATTGAGATAAAAGGGAAGGTGAAACTGTGGAGCAGACCTGCACTAAACAGACATAGGTAGTCATTTTACACGATGCAGGAAAACAGTATGATGAATGTTTGAAAATCGGAAAAAAATCAAAATCACAAGAGATAATGAATTTTCAAGTATACAGTGATATGAAGAATCGTAAGCAGATTCATATTTATTTAATGGAAAATGTTGTTCTATCTTTCTTAATTAGAAAGTTCTTGTTTCTACATCTAAAGTGCTAGTTTGTGCAGCATTACTTTTGGTTTTGATAAGATACAGAAACTCAGATTTTAAACTAAGATCATGTATAAAATTTTGGGGTTTCCCCCCCCTCTCTTACAGAAAATGCTGGAACAAGAGAGATGAGTACTCCTTTCACTAAGGCCTAGAATTGCCTGTTGATCAACAGTCCTGACCAGGCAATATACGAATGGCCCAAGGAAGCCAGCAAATAGATTTTCAGGTTTTACATGACCTGCGACAAAAATTTCCAGAGGTACCTGAAGTTGTTGTGTCCAGATGCATGTTACAGGTCAGTGTCCTGTTAGTACTGTATATTTATATGTTGCCATTTATTGTAAATATTACAAATAACTGCCAAAACCTTTCCCTCGAATTTGCCATGGTTGGGTGGAACTGCTAATAGCAGATATTTTAACAGAAAACAAGTATCTGTTTTTGTCTTTCTTCTGTTTGCTTTAAAACAAACAGAATCTTGTATCAGTTTACAGCTTTTGCATAGTCTACTCTGTCATATGTTTCTTAAAATTGAGGTATTTCAGTTTCTTTGTGTTAATGTTCATATTTTCACTGTTTACATTGGGAATCTAAAAGTTTCCATTATAAATACTTATATTTTTGAGGATTTATAATGTGGTTTCAAATTCACTTTGTAGTGAAACTTGATGAACACTGGAAGTTAAGAGAACTAGTTTGACCATTTTTAAATTGCAAGAGGCAAAATATCAATCTTCTTATTTTTATGAGGTCTCAAGCTACTGATATAAGAAACAAGCAAAAGATTAATTTTTCTACCTTCCCCACCCATCTAGACATTTTGCTGATGTAGGAAAATGGATCAACACATGGAGCTGCAGATTACATGGCACCATGCTTGTGCTTAAGACTGGCCCGGCAAAGTACTAATTTTGTTATTTCACATGTTGGTGCATTGGCTTAGTAACATGCATTAAATCTAACTTTGGGCAGCCTCCTTCTCATCACAAAACTGGACAATATTTGATGGCTGATTTTTCTAGTGAAGGAGAGGTCTGGAATCAAGAAATTAGGGTCCGACAGATACTGGAAGTATGATGGCAGAAATGTAAAAAAAAGAGCATTCACGCCTCCCTTGTACTGCTATTGTTTGTCACCTTGCTTTTATGAGTACAACTTTTTAAAATAAGTTTTGTAGGGTAGGTCATTTGTTCGTAATATGGACAATTGTATTTCACTGTTTTTTTTTAATTACGAAGTTATTTAATATATTAAGTAATTAAAGTTATGAATTCCATAAATGAGGTTTTGCAGTGAGGACTGTTAGGGTCCACCAGTGGCTTGAGCTGCAGTGGACTCCATTTTGTGGGAAGTTGAGATTCCTTCCAGGCGCAGGGAGGCAGCATGTACTCAGCAGTTGTTGGATCTGCTGTGGTAATGTAGTGACTTGGCCAGGGTAGAAGCTCAAAAGTTCCTGTGTGGTAGCAGCCCCAGATTTGGTGCTTCTGTGCCATCCAGGTGTTCGGCTCCAGCCTCAACTCTTGCTCAAGTTTCAGCTCTGTTTTAAGTTCTGAGGAAGACTTCACTTTGGTTGCTGATGTGTACTGTTTGGCTTCTGAGTATTCCTCAAATCAGAGTGAGAGCGAGAGTCTAGAAAAAGAGACAAACTTTACCAGTTACACGGACGGCATCATCTTCACCTGAGAGAGGGGAAAAAAGCAGACAAGATTGTTGGTCTTTTTCCTGATCAGTCTATACCTCCTTATCTTCCCCGAAGACTACTACAGTGTTTCTACATGGATTTCTTAGTATTTGTTTGTCTTTCCTCAGGGTCATTTGTTTCTGATGCAATCCATTATGGGTTCAAAGCAAGATCAGTATGTAAAAAAGGGTAGTGTAAGAATACAGAGACATGTTTCTTCCTGTCTCATCCTTTCTCTTGGTCCTGCAGCTGCAATTTTGTTCCCATCTCTATTGCTGAGGAGATTGGCAGTTCTGGGGTCCATGGCCCAATTGGGGGACCACCACAGGAACATTATAATTGTCCTCTATATAGATGGAGAGGTGATGTTTCATCTGTAAAAGATCTGTCTGAAGAAGAATATGAGAGAGACAGTATGCTAATGTTTGAAAAGAGGAGCTGATATAGATTATGATCCTGGTTTGTCACCAGATGAACGTATGGATTGGCTTTTGCCTTTTCCCCTTCTGAGAATGCTCTGCAGTTTCATGTTTCTACTCTGAATCTCTCTCTAGTGCCTATGAAGGAGGCATCTCATCCAATGATATACTTGGAATACCACCAACAGTACGATGTCCTTACTAATCTTTAATGAGCCAGCTTGCTAAGACTGTTTGGTCCATTCCTGCCAACCTGTATCCAAGAAAACAGACAAATTACATCTGTTACCCTCAGAGAGGTTGTCATGTGTCCCCTACACCTAATTCACTGGTAGTGGTTGCTAGCTAGTCGCAAATCAAGGACTGGATAGCAATTTTTCTCACACGAGTGATAGGAAGGGGCTCCAAAAAGGTGTTTGTGTCTTCATGTCTCGATATTAAAGTGGCAAATATAGGGAGATAGCATAACAGCTTTATAATTTATCTATTCTGGCTGTGGAAAAAGAGGGCACTGTTTGGGCATGATTTGCAAAATCACATAAGAAGACTGGAAAATGTGATCCTAGAAGAGAGTTAAAATTTGGAAAAGCTCACTCTGAGTTTCCTTTGATTCCTCAGACTCTTCCGTTAGAGCACTGGCTTTTGCTGTTATTCTGAGAGGACAGAACTTCATTCCATCTTTTTTTTTTTTTTTTTTTTTTTTTTGAGATCTTTTTAGTGAAAAGACAGATGAATTGCTGAAGGGCCCATTCTTTGGACTTGATTTCTTCTACCGGCAGGAGACCTTCTACTCCTTTCTGTTGTTATCAGTCATCTATGGTTTATTTTTCATAAAATTTAAGGAGTTCAACAACAGCCTCAACAGGCATCATTCCAGAGCCAGCATAAAAAAGGAGCCTTTTAAATCCAGGCCTAAACAGATTTGATGTAAGAGTTGAGAGTCAAGTCGAAATAGCAAGGATCCTTTCCTTTTTGTATTTGGAGAGAAGCTAGCCCATTTTATTATCAAATGGAGACTTTCTGATGAGATTGTTCTACTTTTAAAGTACAAAAGTTGCTTCTCATTAGGCTATGGAAAATGTTTCCAAACACAAGATAGCTTTTTGGTGCAGTGTCCATCACAAGTTTTCCCTTGGCTCATGCACATCTTTATGTAAGGCAACACGCACATTATACCAAGATGACAGCCATCCCCAGTTTCCTCTCAACTGATGTGGAATCTTCTAGCTTCTCGCCCCAAGGCATAGACTGTTGATCCTTCTAGATTTAATTGCATGCACTTAGGCACTATCTTCTGGCATATTACAGTTGGAATGTAGAGTCATGTGAAGAAATAAGGGTTACTTACCTCTAACCAGAGGGCTTTGGGGTGGCTCTGCATGCTCTTGCTTCACACCAACCTTCTCTTCTGTGAACCCCTTTTTGTTCTGTCTCTGTGTTGGTGATGAAAGGTACTGAGATAGTAGAAAGCATTGTGCATCCTTGTTTAGCAGTTTCTTCAGACTATTTAGAGTCATTAATGGGAGGGTGCAGCGTACAAGTGCTCCAATGAGGGGTTCTCAGACTTATTTGATTGCACTTCCTTTTTTGTGTCCATAGTAGTTTACTCATGTGCTATACAAGTACATATACCAATTTTAAAAAAATCAACATACAACTCTCATTAAATATTAAAAACAGCAAGGCATCGATCAAAATACACACAACAGTCTATTGTAACAAGAGCAAAACCAAAACTGATTTTGGTCTATGCTCACGATTAAATGTGCAAATAGAATACAGGCAGTCCCCGGGTTACATGGATCCGACTTACATCGGATCCCTACTTACAAACGGGGTGAGGCAACTCCTCACTAGCTGCTTCCCCCCAGCAGACCAGGGAGACGCGAAGCTAGCGCCTCTCCCCCTCCCCCAGCAGACCAGGGAGACGCAGAGCGGCTTTTCTTAGCAGACACCTCAGCTTGAGAATAAAGGACTGAGGGAAGTGAGGTGTGGGAGAATAAAACTGAGCTCTGGAGAAATGTTTGGCTAGAGTTTCCCCTACAATATGTACCAGCTCCGACTTACATACAAATTCAACTTAAGAACAAACCTACAGTCCCTATCTTGTACGTAACCCGGGGACTGCCTGTAACGTACAGGTGGCAACAATTTTGTATAATGCTATGCAAGCTTAACAGAAATCCATCAGAATGCAGTGCCATTTAGAGACAAATGCTGCACAGCACCATCTGAGGACATGATAATTCTAGAGGAATAAGCTTTGCTAGTTTATTCATTGCTGTGCGTAAAATGTGCCAAGTATATTTTGTTTTGTTTTTGCTTTAGCTTCTGTGCTTCCCGCGCTACATCTTGCACTTCCCCCTCCCCCCAAGGGAGCTCAGCCCCCAGTTTGAGTACCTCTGACCTAATAGATTCACTCACATCTATTCTCTGAAGAAAAGGGCATATGTACAGGGGGTTCAGGTGTCAATGGCAGCCTTGAAGACAAGAGTTGAGGTAAAGGAGGTTGGTATGCAGATGGACCCTAGCCAGTTTTCTATTGGAAATTTTCTCTGTAAAGAAAGGGGTTATAGAAAAATGTTGGGATTTTTAAATGATCTTACCAGTTACTTTTTTTTAAGTTTGTCACAGAAGACATTCCATAGAAGCATTACAAAATCAAAAGATGGGGGGAAAAAACTTATTGATCAACTAAATTTGTTCTTGATTTCTAGATTTCAATTGGAAGCTCCCAAAAATTTGGATTTTCCTACAGAATGGTTTAAAAAAAAAGCTTGATTGCAAGATCCTCTTGTCGAGCTAACTTTAAATTATATTGAAAAATGTTACATCTTTTCAAATTCACCCCATCAGTTTTTAGCCAAAATATTTTTGTGGATTTTAGAAGAGGGGTTCAAAATTAAGCTTACAATGGCAGAACTAATATTACTTCAGAAAACAAAACAATATAAGAATGCTGCTGTTAAACAGAACATTTCACTGTGAACATATCTATTCTTTATATATTTTATCTTGAAAGTAGAGGAGGAATGCACCGAAGGAATGTGTTTGCTCTTCCGCAAAAAAGCGGAAGAGCAAACACGCTCTTTTGGGGAGCCCGGTATACCTTGTTTCACGTGGCATAAGGGTTCTGCTGAAAGACGAGGCTTTTCCCTCATTTGTCCCCGTCTAAATAGGGCCAAATGGTGGAAAAGCCTCTTCCGGGGGAAAAAAGCAGGAAAAGCTATACAAAATGCAGAGCACATTTTGCATAGCTTTTTCCGCAAAAACACCACAGTCTAGACCTAGCCGTTGAAAGTTTAATAGGACACAGCATAAGCCTGTTTAAACTAGGGGGTTGCATACTATATTCCTTTTGTTGGCCAAATTTATTGCAGATTAATTTTGTCAGCCAAATTAATCCCTCCTTCGTCCCCCTACAAGCTTATGAATTCCTTTCTATTTCAGGAATTGCTTGCAATCCCCTTCCTTCATACCAGGGGCTCAGTGTTCCCTCCATTACCTCTCTGTCCTCTTGAAGCTCTTGTCTTCCATTACTTCATGCCAAGAGGTTTATATGTGTTCCCATTCCCCACTTTTCCCGTTCCTCCTGTCAGAAGCTCTGTGTCCCCCTATTTCCTGTCCCCCCTGCAGCACAACATTTTCCTTCTCCTTTCCTCTTGTTTTTCTCTTTCATTGCGTCAGTATTTTAAACTCAGTTGGATGTGGACAGAGCTAAAATTAAGGGTATTGAGTTCATTTTTTCCATCAACCCATTCTTTGATCTATAAACAATAAACATATTGTTAAAAGTATGACTTTGCACACAGATGTTGCCCTTCTTCCTTCTTTTGATTTTTCTGATTTTCTTCAGAATCAGTAATGTTCTGTGTGATGATTCCAAGAGCATGCCCTGAAATTTTGTAGCGTATATTCACTTCAGCATTCAAAATGTATTGCATTACATCTAAGCAAAGAAATGCTATCAAGTTGTGCCTATGGACCTGTCAAGCTATTTCTGTTTAATTTCCTTCTATGGCCTTTTCAGTATCTACCCCTTTTTCGTAGCTCCATTCAAAATTCTGCCACCATGGTTTTCCTGGCCTGTCATTTTTCTCTGTCAGTCTTATCGTGTCTTTGCTGGCCCTTTTTTCTCTGCTCCAAGTACAAGTCCTTACCTTTAAGCCCTCATGTTTAGCCCCTTTATACATAAACACTTCTGCATCCTAGTGTTCCTGCTACAACACATTTTCTAATGCGATCTTCCTTACTCATTTCTCTGCTTTTCCCACATGCACCTTCCCACGTGCTTTTTTCCATTTCCCATTATCCCTGGAGCACCCTTCCTGAGCTATTGTATATACTACTAACTTATACTCCTTGATAGCTCTCAGACCCACTTTTGCTGTGAGGGAATTATTATTATTATTTATCAGCTTAAACAATGCTTTTATCAACTCTTAAAGCACTTTACCATAACAGCTAGTTGGATGGTCAATAGGATTCCTGTCCTGTTATTTTTACTTTATAGTGTATTTTTTTTTACAAGACTAGAATCTGTCAAGCCATGCATGCATTTGGCCTATATTAATATTTTTGTTACGGTTCCTTCCTTTACTTTTTTGTACCTTAAATTATAAACTGGTCAGAGCAATAGTAGTCAATGACTCACTTGGGAGCCTAACATAAAGAGGTTCTGATCCTCTTTGGGCTCTTTTTGCTATTAAATAAAAGTAATTTTATTGAGAAAATATAGCATGTGTTAATTTGTCTTGCTAAGTATTTGAGTATATAAGTATTTGAGAACTGTATTATTCTTGTGCTGCGTATGTCTTCTCCTTGATATATTTTCCTTATAGTTCATTTGTGTATATTTATCTTTTTGGTACAGCTTTTATTCAAAATACATTATTTGATTATAATTACTGGTTTTGGTAGGGGTCATGACAGTTGGCTAACATAAAAGAAATATGTTAAAATATACTTGTTTTCCTTAGCTATCACTGCATGAAAATAAAATAAAAATATGAGCCGATAAAACAGAACATAATTATGGGTTCAGAAGAGGGAATGGAATTATTCAATAATTATTTTTTTATTTTTTATTTTTTTTATTTTTTTTAAGAAGATTAATTAGCAACTCTAAGAGCCCCCCATTAAGTTTGAGAAAAAAGTGTGCATACTCTGTTTTTTCAACTGTTGTTTAAAATCCCCAAAACTAGGTAGCTGTGGGTTTATTACTTCTGTTCAAGGTAATGAACAAATACATTTTGCTCACATTTTTATATATTATTAACATTTACATTTTTTTAATTCATCACATTCAAAAGTCTATTCCAATACAAGTGGTTGTTATGAATCTTTTGACCAGTAGTGGACTGGTAGGGACATTTTGATAAACACAGTAAGAATGTTTAAATATGCCACTGTAATCAGTATTTCTTTAAAGCGTTGCATCTGGTGAAATTGTTCGTATGTGGCTGTTGTGGTTCTAAATAAATTCTTATTTGAAGTATCTTTGTTCTCCTGTGCACTTTCCTCAATCTGCATGTTCTTTTATTTATAAATATGGCATTTTATGTTCAGCAGATGGTATTATGTTATGAAGTCAGTCGTTAAAATCTTTAGGAAACCATTTTAAATAAAAAAAAATTGTTTTTGTTTTTCAAGTTATTTACCCATAATTTACAGGTACTCTGAATCCAACCCTTCTGTCAGTTTTCCCCTCAGCAGAGTCTTGATCAATGCTGAAGATTGTTCTGAAAGTGGGGAGGAATAGCAAAAAGTATTCATCCAAGGAGTACCATACCGTATTAGCTTGTCAAAGATGTCCCTGTCAGTACTGCAGCAACAATGCAAATCTCCGCCAATGGTGCCAGGGAGTGAGTCACGGTTCTCATAATAGTAAGCTTCACATGCAAGCCCCTCATGCGTGTGTAGCAGCTGTGTTGACCAACAACTCAAAGCTTTTCATGTGATGCTTCATAGTAATTTTCAATGCTGATACAATGTGAGCATATGACCTTATTTTATCAGTAACTTCAAACTCTTTTTTTTTTATAGAATAATAATAACTTGGATGCCTGTTGTGCAGTTCTGTCTCAGGAAAGCACGAAGTATCTCTATGGTGAAGGAGACCTAGGTTTTTCGGATGATTCTGGGATTCCTGGATTACGAAATCACATGACATCTCTTAACTTAGATTTGCAGTCACAGAATGTGTATCACCACGGAAGAGAAGGAAGTAGAATGAATGGAAGTAGGACTTTAGCTCACAGCATTAGTGATGGACATCTTCAAGGCAGCCAGCACAACAATGAACTGTTTCAGCAAGAGCCACAAACAGCACCAGCTCAAGTTCCACAGGGATTCTTTAATACAGTTAGTACTTCTAATCCAGGACACTTGGGATTTCACATAGGCAGCAAAGGAAAATCTAGCCCCTCTCAGCAGACACCCAGATTCAATCCCATTATGGTAACTTTAGCCCCCAATATTCAGCCTGGTCGCAATACCCCTACATCTTTGCACATACATGGTGTACCTCCACCTGTACTTAATAGTCCACAGGGAAATTCTATCTATATTAGGCCTTATATTACAACTCCAAGTGGTACAGCTCGACAGACACAGCAGCATCCAGGTTGGGGGTGTCAGTTCAATCCCATGCATCCTCAGCAAGTCTACCAGCCTTCACAATCAAGTCCCTGGACTACTCTTCCTACATCCAATTCTCTTACACATACCTCATCACAACAGTCATCACAGCCAAACCAACAAGGCCACCAGACTTCTCATGTCTATATGCCTATCAGTTCACCCACCACTCCACAAGCACCCATGATTCATTCATCTGGTAGTTCACAATCTGCTGCCCACAGCCAATATAACATTCAAAATATCTCAACAGGACCTCGCAAAAACCAAATCGAAATCAAACTTGAACCACCACAAAGAAACAGCTCTTCAAAGCTGCGTTCATCTGGTCCTCGCACTTCCACTAATCCCTCTTCCCTGAACAGCCAGACATTAAGTAGAAGTCAGCCCACTGTTTACATAGCTGCCAGTCCACCGAATACAGATGAAGTGATCACACGCAGTCAACCTAAGGTCTACATTTCAGCAAATGCCACAACAGGAGATGAACAGATTGTGCGAAACCAACCAACACTCTTCATATCAACAAATCCTGGGGTAACTACTACCTCTAGGAATATGTCTGGTCAAGTAAGCATGGGTCCTGCATTTATTCATCACCATCCACCCAAGAGTCGAGCAGTGGGCAACAACACCACTGCAACCTCTCCTCGAGTGGTAGTCACGCAGCCTAACACAAAATATACTTTTAAAATTACAGTTTCTCCAAATAAACCCCCTGCAGTTTCACCAGGGGTAGTATCCCCAACCTTTGAACCTACAAATCTTCTAAACCTTCCTGATCACTATACAGAACCAGAGGGAATCCAGCATCTTACTGACCCTGTTTTAGCACATGTGGATAGGATCAATGATGCACGGAAATTGAGTGTGGGATCTGATGATGCTGCCTATACACAAGGTAATATTCTTAATGTAAATTGTAGAAATTTCTATCAAGTTATCTGAGCTAATATTCAGGGAGAACAAGAACCACCAATCAGCTGTTTTGGAATTGACAAAACTCCTATTTCATTGCACTCTTCAGTATATTCTAAATCAGAAATATGAATTTATAATTAACACACATTTGACTCAGTCCTTATTTAAGTTTGCATGGTAAAGGTAGCTTTCGCTCATTACTTGAAAGTTAAAAAAAAAAAAAAAAAAGGTTCTATTGTTTTGTGTTCATTTATCTATAATCACCTTCTGCTTTGGGGAGCTTTTTCTAAGTTAGCAGTCAGGGTAGATTTCTTTACTTTACCAGATTGGAATTGTCTATACTAATTTTAGTAGATTGTTCTAGAATAGATTTCTCATATTTCAGTTGATTTTAAACAAACCGAATGTCCAGACTTATTGGCAGATTGTTGAACCAGATTGCAGGCAAGCAGATGACAGACACTGTTCCCACTGAATAGCACTGCCTTTATTAGTTCATTTTGCAAATGTTGAGTAGGAATGATTTTTTTACTGCACTGTTTCTGTTGTCAGACATCCATCCACAAACATGTTTTTAGTGTTTACAAACAAATATGAAAAATAAACCAATCCTAAAGAAGTTAAAATCTGAATAGTAGTGTGATGAAGGAAGGAGGATGAGATTACGTGAAAATCAAGTGAACTGTATAGTGATAAGGACTCCTCTTGTTAATCCGACTATTCTTGTGTGTTCATATTTTAAATGTATTTGTTAACGTGAAGAGGAGTAGGATTTTACAGGTTGAACCTCTAGTTCAGCACCCTTCAGGCCTGACTGGTACCAAACCAGAGAATTTGCTGAACCACGGGAGGTCAGTATTGTTGTGGGGGGATCTCTTTATTTTTGTTTCATGGAGAGGAATAAATGCAATAGCACTTGCAATGACATTTAATAATGTATAACTGAACTGTACTGTACTGATACATTCTGTAAATCTATGCCTAGCCAAGGCCTATCAGCTCTCTTCACAACAAAGTGGTATTGTTACACAATTTTACTGTATTGGCACAAGCTGATAAGTAGATAAAGCAGAAAAACATACTTGTGTTTAGCAGCATTACCAGCACTTCCACTGCCTGTTGGTCTCTTAGAAGATATTTGGGGGTAATGTAGAGCTAAATAACAGCACAGAACACTGAGAACCAGGACTGCTGGCTGTAAAACTTTTTAGGACCTCAGGAAACTTGGCCACACCTACAATAAGTGGACAGTTGACTAAGTAAAATTATGCCAGACCAGAGAATGCTAGACTAGAGAGGTTCAACATAATAAAATAGTATTTTGAAAATGATGCAGATTGAGTCCTGCGATACTTATGAGGCTACAAAACTTGCAGAATAATTCACCTCTCACCTTCTTGAGACCCTTCAATTATTGTTAACCAATTTGGAATTTTAAAATCAAATTTGTTCTAAGTTTACTGTATATGTTGTTAAGATCAACTGTTAGGAGGTAAATTTAACAATGAAATAACTTGAGAATTCCTTGCCTAGATTAGGGGGGTTCTTGAATGCTGCAGTGTTTTACTCTAACCCTCATTAACATTAGGAATAAAATTAATCTTGCATATATATAATGATCATAGTATTCAACTGCTTTGCATTTCTAGTGCAGTTTTTCTTCTGTTCTGGCTTTCTTGAAAGACTGTTTGTAGGACTGCCTTCTGCTGCACCCAGCTCCCACCAGACTTTGCTCTGAATGCCAAATGCTCTTTGAACAATGATTCCTACTTGGTACTAGGTGCACCTACAATCAACATCTGATGCATCAGGAATAGGCAAAGCTCTCTGTACCTAGTGCTGCTTCAGGGTTTCTGGTTGCATAGGAACTAGTTCATCCTCCAAAAGTACTGAATGATTCTGCCTATACTAGACCTCACTTGTGTATAAAGTCTCAAATTGTCTACAGGTTTTTAGACACAAATGGCCAGTGTACAGTGTAGGCTATGGCCATAGCATGAAGCTGTGTGTCAGAAGCTGTCTTAGCTCTGACTTCATGGGGTAAGTCCCTTTACCTCTGATTAGTGAGGGCTTCTATCCTCTATGGGGCCCTCAGCCTTCACTTGTGTGTAATGCTGCTCAAGTATTCTGCATTCAGAGGAGTGCTTCAGATGACGGCACATATTTTCTTCCACTCATCCACACTAACTGCTATGGTTTCTGTAATCCTTTGCTACAACTATAAATCATTCAGAAGTTGATACGCATGATTATTATTTATCTGCCCTATCCAAGCAACCAGAAGTTCAGCTGATGTCCTAAACTTGGGTCTCTTGTATGACAAAATAGTTTATTTTTTTAATCTTATAGGTGGTGTAGATAGTAACATCTGTCAGTAAGTTTGCCTGACATGTTTCATTACAAGTCCATGTTTTTGAGTCCTTGCTCTTGACCATTCCATGTTATGGATATGCGCGTCACGTGCATCATTGCTGAAGATTTTCCCTCATTGATTATCTGTTGGGCCTGCTCTAATGCTCTCTGGCACCATGCACCACACCCTCTCAGTTCCTTCTTATGCCCATGATGTTTTCTGGAACTACACACCCTGCCTTCTTCCCAGTGGTTTGTAGATTGTATTTTCATTTGTAATCAGAGTTTATAATTTTCTTGTAATTAGCATTAGTGTATATAGTTCCTGTCATGAGGGACTGCTTTGCCCTCAGGTATGCCCTTGGGCCTAGGCTTCAAGCTTTGTGGAAAACCTATCCCCATGAGCGACCTGCATTCCAGCTTCTTAAAGTGCTTGGGAGAAATTCCATGTCGTACAAGAGCCTATTCTTTCAGCACATCAGAATAATCTCAGAACCAAGTAGCTCCAAGTACTTCAGCATTGGTTAAAAGCACTACCCCCAGTACAGAGTTCTTCCTAGTACTATTCACCATTTCTGATGCTGAGAAAGAAGCACAAGAAGCAGTGAACCAATGGAAGGTGCTTACCAGTGAAAAAGAGAGACAAGTGGGGAGAAGGCAGCACAGTGAGACCTGTGTCAGGCCACTCCCAGGCCTGCAATGGCACCGTCAACTCTGTCTAGAGTATTGAATCCAGCACAGGAACCTCCGCTGACTCCTGGAAGCCACAGCAGTGCCAGCAGCTTCAGAGGCTTTCTGAGTGGTTAGAGACCACCTTTTTCCGCCAGTCTCTTCAAATCCAGGGGGACACCACCAACTTCAGTGACAAGAAGGAAGGGAGGAGGAGTGTTGGGCCCCTTCCTGGCACCAGGCTCCCTGGCATCCTCTAGAGAAAAGACTTCCCTTATCCTTGCAACTCTGTCATCTTTGTTCCCCAGATTCCCTGCATAGTAGAGGCACATATGGATGCTACTCCACAAAGGTCTCTGAGAGAAGACTCTTCTTCTGAATCTGAAAAAGAACCTTATGTGCCTCCTAAATGCATTACAGTACTCAAATTATGCACCACCAGACATCAGTGCTAATCCTCCTGCCAGCACCTGGCAAACAGGTTACTGACCTGATAGACTGGCCTTACTGGAACCCATGGGCATTTCCTCTGACACTACATCCTCCCATCTATTGTGCCTGATTGGTGGTTTCCAAGAGATGGGCTACTGCTCCTTCTGACTCAGCACCAAGCCCTGATCCTGGTACCAATGTCCAGGAGGTGGCTTCAATGGATATAGTTGAGGAAGAAGCCCCTCCTCTGGTACAAGCCGTCATCTCAACCTCCCCAGACAAGTAGTTGCAGGACCCAGTAACCTGCTTTGGCAGGATAACTTCAGAGCCCATCAGGAACTTCTTAAGCATGTTACTGCAAACCTGGGTTTGTAAAGTGTGGAGCTCAAGGAGACATCACACAGCCATATTGATATCCTGTCTGCAGCAGTTCGGTCGAAGATGGTCATGCCCATCAATGAGATGGTGATGTGATCTGTCAAGTCACTGTGGCAAACTTTCTTCTCTGCATCCCAATCCAAAAGGGCAGAGAAATACTGTGTGCCAGCAAGTATGTTTGAATAACTGTTCTCGCATGCTCCTGCTGGTCTGCAGCAAACAAAGGGTACAGGCGGATATAATCAAGCACTACCCCTAAGCAAAATGACATCAAAAGACTAGACCTTTTCATAAAAAAGGTTTATTTGACAAAGAGCCTTCAACTGCATATTTCCATACAGCAAGCTCTGCAGGTAAGATACAGTTTTGTTCTCTTTGGCTAAATTTAAAAACTCTCCCCCAAGATTTAAGGCAGGAGTTCACTGCCCTTTTGGAGAAAGGCAAGAATGAGGCCAGGATCTCGCATCCAGCAGCTCTGGCCACCAACTCAGGGGCCAAGACAATGGCTTCCGCTATTGTTCTTGGCTCCAGGCCTCTGGCCTTCCTCATGAAATTCAATAGTCTATCCAAGATCTTCCCATCAAAAGCTCTCTGCATTCTCAAAGCAGATAGACCTGATACTTCATGGCTACTGAGATTCTAGGAAGCTTTTCAGACTCTATCATCCTCCTCAATATTCTGTGCCTCTAAGACAGGAGTTCTACAAAAGAAAAGGGAGACGACATAAATGACACCAGGCACTCCCATATGCCTTATCCTGCCAGTTGGGGTCTCAGAGATATTCTGGCAGGCAAAGTAGGCTTTTGAATGTGCACATCAGGGCCCTATATCAGTCACAGTTTTACTCCCGATAGTCCTAAAGGCCAAAGGGGGCCTCCAGCTCATGTTGGACCTGTGTCACTTTAACAAATATCTCAAGAAGCGGGAGTTCTGGACAGTCTCCCTGGCCTCCATCTTTCCCTCCCTGGATCCAGGAATCTTGTTTGATGCCCTTAATTTCAATGACACATACTTTCACTTTTCCATGTTCCATAGCCACAGAAGATTTCTCAGGTCAATACCAGTACCAATTCATCATTCTTCCCTTTAGCCTATTTGCAACCCCTTGGTTTTCACAAAGTATATGATGGTCATAGTAGCCTTCCTCAGCTGTTGAGGTATAAAAGTCTACCTGTAACTCGAAAACTGACAGATCCAAGAAGTGTCACAGGCTCCAGTACAGAACACATCAGCATGGTCTGGGTCATCTTCCAAGCAACTGAGCATGCTGATAAATGAGAAGAAGTCAACTGTATCCCAGTTCAGAGAATAGAATTTGTTGGGGCAGTACTTGACTCAACCCAAGGCAGTGCCTTTCTGCTAGAGATCCAGTTCAAGATCATGCTGGACCTGATATTTAGTGCCATGGTCCACCCCATCACAATAGCTTGGGTTTGCCTCCAGCAACTGGAGCACATGGTGGCATGTACTTATATGGTTCAGCATGCAAATCTGTGCCTCAGGCCCCTGCAGATGTGACTGTCAGTTTATTCCCCAAGCAGATACCACTTAGACTTAGTGGTCATGGTTCCGTTTCCAATCCTCAACTTCCTGGTGGAAAAACCAGAGATTGTTAATGATAGGGATGCCCTTAGCTACTCCATAACCATCAGTAGCCCTAGTCTCAAATGTGTCAGATGCAGGGTGCACATAAATTCAGAAAGCTCAAGGCAGAATGCTTTGCATACCAAGTGTTAGGTGAGGTGGTGCAGGTCATGACAGATGATAATGCAGCCATGTTTACTTCAGCAAGCAGGAGGGGCACAATCTTGTGTCAGGAGGCCACCTGTATGTGGGATTTCTGTATGAAGCATTCCATTCATCTCAAGGCATCACATCTCCCAGGAACCAGAATGTACTGGCGGATCACCTCAGCAGTTCTTTTTCCCTCTCACCGCAAATCATCCCCTCACCTAGCGATCACCAGATTCATCTTCCAAAGATGGGGGGCCTCCCAGGTGGACTTGTTCACTACCAGGCAGAACAGGAAATGCTGTCAGTTTTGGTACCTGCATGGGCAGAGTCTGGGCTCCAACTCTGATGTTTACTTGCTCCCCTGGACAGACCTCATACTTTGTCTTTCCCCCAATCCCTTTGGTTCAACAAGTCTTAAAAAACAAATGGGATAGGGCAAGACTTATTCTGATAGTTGTGATGTGACTTCCCTAGCATTGGTTCAGAACATCCCTGGATTTCTTGGTAACAACCCATCTCTTGCTTCTACTCTGTCCAGACCTGATTTCACAAGACCACTTGCAAAGCTGGTTGCTATACTCAAGCTGAGCTTCCATGCACCTATCTGCATGAATGCTTGGTGGCTGAACCCTAAAGAATAGGCTTGCTCAGAACAGGTTAAGTAGATGTTGCTAGGCAATAGAAAGCCTTCCATCAGGGTTACCTACTTGGCCAAGTGGATGCATTTTTCTTTTTAGAGCTTCTGAAAATACTCTCTCTCTTTCTCTCTCATTCCTCCATTCAGTTGATCTGCTCCACTTAAAGCAGCAGGGCCTGCCCCTCACATCTATTAAAGTGCACTTACCAGCCATCTCAGCCTTCTACCTACCAGTGAAAGGTAGGTTGGTGTTCTTAAGGGGCTGGAGAGACATTATCTTCAGGTCCGTAAGCTACCATCCCCTACCACTTCCCAGAATCCTGGGGACTTAAACCTGGTTCTGTCAAAATTCGCCAGTCCCTACTTGAAGTGTTGCTTTCGTGCATCCTGCTGCTTCTCTTGGAAGTCAGTGACATTACCACCTGGATTGTGATCACCTCAACCAAGGGGTCTGAAATCAAGGCCCTTGCGTCACAACTGCCCTACACAGTGTTCAAGGACAAGATCCAACTGTGCTCCATCCAGCCTAACTACCAACGATGGTGTCTCAATTTCATAACAGCCAGGCCATTTTTCTACCAGTCTTCTTCCTGAAACTTCTCGAACTCTGAGCCAGAACTGAGCTGGGCTGCTTGCCAGCCTTCTAAAAAATTTACTGGTTGGGGTGGGGGAAATGCGTGTAGTCTATAGCATTAACCTATAAGCTTTTGCTTACTGGTTAGTCGACTACACTAATTAAGGTTGCTTGTCCAAACTTTGGAGTCCTTTGAGTTTGTAATATATTTTTGAATGTAATTTAGAAAAAAAATTTAAGAAAACAGTTAATTTGTTTTTCTAATCCATAGTTCAAATTGAAAACTATATTCAGTCAGTGTGATCATAGAAACCTATATCGTATTTCAAAATCATGATGTGTTTGTGAATACGTGAGTCATTAAAATGCCTTTTGATGCAAATATTTTCAGTTTAATTAATAGATTTTAAATTTAGAAAGATAAGGCCATTTCCTGTTTCTCAAAATTTTCCACACCTATTGGCACAGAGGTATATCAGATTTGTACGGATCTCCTTTATTTCAAGTTTAACAGTTAAATATTGAGACGATCCAGGACCGTTGGTAATATGGTGATATATAATAGTGTGATATTGTTAAAGTTGACCTTTTTAAAATTGTTTTTTTAAAAATACATTACAAGTATCCTTTGCAGCTTGATAAGTGAAAGTGATTTATGCTTTATGTACAAATTTGCTGTTTTTACAGATAAATTTTACATTTCTTTTAGCTCTGCAGTAAAATGGCCTTGTTTTCCAGAACTTGATGCTAGCTAGATGGTGAAAAATTATGACGAATAAAGGCACTTTTTCATTAATGTGGGTAATTCATTTTCACCTCTCTGAGCATCCATAGCTAGGTTGAAGGAAAAATTCTTCTGCCAACCTAGCTGCTTACACAAAAGAAGTTAGGTTGGTTTAACTGTAGCATTTAGGGCTGTGAATTTTTCATGCTCCTGAGCAACGTAGCTAGTTTCATCTAAATTTTAAGTGTAGATTAGCTCTTAGAACAGGAGCGGGCAATAAGCTGGAGACAGTTTGCCAGGGTTAGCCCCTGGTGGGCCACTGGTGCTTTATTTTTTCTCATGCCCACAGGTACAGCCACTTGCAGCTGCTGTTGGCTGTGGAACACTGTTCCCAGCCAATGGGAGCTGCGGGAAGTGGTGTCCTGGTCCGCACTGCTTCCGCAACTGCCATTGGCTATGAAAGGTGAGCTGCCAGTGGCCTTACTTGTAAACAGGCAGGTAAATAATACGCTGGCAGCCCGCCAAGGACTAACTCTGGCTAACTGCATCCAGCCCATCTTTGAGGTTTAAGAATTAAATTCTAACTTTTAAATTCAGAGCCAGCATTCATGTAAGGGGAATGTAAGCAGACTAACAGTAGAGGTGTTGAACCAATTCTACAAGCCAAATACATAGAGACACATTGGAATTACAATTCATCCACAAATTTAGTTCTCACACTGATGACCTTCTCAATCGAGATAACAGATGGCAGGGACATTATCAACCTAACGTTCAATGAAGGTGCCAACAGCTTTTCATCTGTGTAGATTTTTGTGTCAGTACTCTTCCTATCTAATTGTTATTCTGTGATCCTTATGTGCTTCTTTTAACTATCCAATCTTTAGGTGCTTATAGGTTACCAGTTCTGCCTACTTGTTTTTCTCTTTGATATTTTCATACCCTCTGCTCCTTGTTTTCCACCCCCTTCTTTTTTTTTCCCTTCCCTCCTCTCCCTTCTCCCCTATTTTTTGGGGGTCTGCACATCCTAAACTCAAAACTCCAGTCATCTGAAGAAGTGGACTATGCCCACGAAAGCTCATAATACCATCTACATGTTTTGTTAGTCTATAAAGTGCTACCAGACCATTTGTTGTTTAAGTAAACGAATAAACAGAACACAAATCTTGGGAAAACAGGAGATGAAGAGTCAGCCTTAAAGTTGACACACTTCAAGGGCAACTCTTGTAACTCTGGAGAGATCAGATTGTCTAGTGATTGTGAGGAGCTCAGCTAGCAACAGAAGTAGGAGGGTGAATTGAGAAGTCTCTACCCAACATTGGAAATTTTGTAGAGAAAAGGGATTTTGTGCTTCCCTTATCTTCAGGAGCTAGGACTAGAGGCAAGCTTTCCCCATATTCCCACTTTGAGAACCTTGAGAAGGTTGCTGCAATAACTGTGTACCTTCTGAGGTTCATCTTGAAGGGGAGGAATTGGTGCAAAGATTTGAAATTGAGGAAGGTTATGCCTCCGTTGTTAAAAATGGGCTTTTTACCGTTCACTAAACTCTACCCAAATTTAGCCAAATTTGGAAAAATCTCCATTCAGTACAGGTTTAGAGTTTAGCTAAAACAATTCTCTGCAGATTTAATCTGAACTAAGAATGCTCCATCTCTGCACTGTTCCTGCATGCCAGCTGACCAACACATAAGTAATTTCCACAGAACTACTGAACATGTGCCTTCAGGAGCTGCAGGGGCTAAGCTGGACTTTTCCTGTTATTGCCCCTACAAGCTGCAGCTCTGAACACCAGAAGTGAGAATGGGGAGCCTGTGTCGCCTGTGTTCCTAATGCTCCCCTGCTGGTGCCCAGGAAGGAAGGAAGAGAAGGAGGCAGCCTGCTTTCAATGCAAAGGGATGAGGAGCAGAAGCTTGGGGGCAGGGATGAGAAGAGAGGACTTGGAACCCAGGTCTGCATAGTCCCAATCGAATGTATTAATCATAAGGCTGCTATTACTCCTAAAACTCACAAAAGTAGGGTGTCTTCTATACACCCTATAAAGTAGGGTGTCTTCTATACCTTGTTTAAGTGATTTGCTTAGCATCACATAGGAAGCCTGTAATAGAGCTCAGGACTGGACAAATGTGTAGAGCCCCAGTCCATTGCCTGAACAAGACTACCTTTTTGTTGTCTTGCAGCCCTTCATTCAAAGCACACAATTACTACATTGTAATTATCCAAAGAATTCAGCTTCGGCAGATTCATTTCAAGATAGTATGGTTGAGTGGATGGGAGTTGGATTTGCCACAGAGCAGATTTGGGTTGTATTCCCAGCACTGTTAGAAATAACTAAAGTTACATTAAATCATTTTCTTTGAAAGATGTAGTGTGAGGAGGAAAAGATGTGTTGCTTTCCCATGGGGTAGTGATGGCCTAGGTTGATCAATATTTTTACGTACTTCATAATTGAGGAGACTTGAATTCGTGATTTCCTGTTGCTGTATCTTAGGAATTCTGCCCCTACCTCCAAAATCCAGTAACTTTTTTTAACAGTCAGGTTTTGCAGGTGTTTCTTTGTGAGAAACTAGATCTCATCAGGAGAAGTCCTGTGATTAAATGTGGTTAGTGCCCACTGTTTATTCCTATGTCTGTGCAAAAAGGCAGTATAAGGTAAGAGTGGCGGTAAACTGATTAAGCTAAATTATTTTTAGCCATTTTTATTGAAAAATAAGTGTCCTCACAGACCTGCACTGAACTATGGATCTGGTTCTAATTCAGCATTTGTTTTAATGCAAATTTATGTTTAGACCCAGAGTATGTTTAAAAAGGATAACTGGGAGGAAATGGGGATGATATCTTTAAAAATCCGTGTCCAAATGACTCCAAATTTGCAACCAAAACTGAATCCTGAAGCTACTACTGCTATAGAAAATGTCAAGTCAATCTGACTGTGCATATGGATGTAAAGATATTTAAAATTTTTGTATTAATTAAAAGTTGTGTTGCAGTTTCATTGTGGTATTGCTAATAGCCATCATGTAATAACTTAAGTATGTTACTTAAGACAGCCATAAACTAGACTAAACAATTAATAAAGAAAATAAAGCAGCTGTATCTAATGCCACCAATTGGAATTACTCTACTACTTTTAACATTATATGTGACTTAACAAAGTTAAAATGCAGTTATCAGGCTAATCGTCTAGTCGATGCAGTTTGTATTGACTATATGATTAGTCCATAGGACCGCTCTGCAGAACCTCAGTGGAAGTAGCTCCAGGAACCAGCTTGAGCTGGGACTGAGCAGTCCTGGTTTGTGCCAGCTCCAGGAGCTACCCATGCTGCAGCTCTGCATTTTAAGTGTAGTAAGTCCTCACTGACCTCGTGCTCCCTGCGGCACTTCAGCCTTTGAAATGTACAAGAGTCCTGCGGTGGGGGCAGGGGCGCAGTGGGGAAATGGCATGAGCGGGGACTGAAGCAGCACTGAAGTTCCCACTGCAGAACTTCAGCCTTTCAGTCCCCACTCGCACCGTTTCCCTGCTGTGTCCTCTCCCATTCCTGGAGACAGTGTTCTCCCCCTCCCCCCCTTGCTGCCTCTCTCTGATATAGGCAGTAAGGGGTGGGAGAAGCAACTAGTTGAGTCACTACTCAACTATCTGAAAAGCTTATGCTTATTAGATGGTCAACTAGTTGCTTATATCCCTATGACTGAATTTAATAATGATTATATTATAGGCCTTAATTGGGTTGGAGCCTTGTTATGCTAGGCACTATACAAACATATAGTATAAGACCGTCCTTACACCTAAAGAACCTACAGTCAATGAAAGATAAGCAGGTGGAAGAAATAGGAGAGTAATTGTAATAAAAAGTTGCAACATACACCAGGTATATACACTTCTTTTTAAAGCTTATATAAAAGCACGGATCTGTCTGACCCCTTCACTTTTAAAGGACAATGTTTACTTGCTACCCCGCCCTTTTTAAATAGCCCCTTGTTACTGCCACTTATGTAAACCACTTGTATTTATTAATAATCATGTAAATATACTCAGCACTTTACAAAAGTGTCACAATAAAAGAGAAGTTTTAAATTAGTCTGTAATGTAAGCTAATATGTATATAGAAACTGAATTGCAAGATTTTCTCGTGTATCAAATCCAATGATTCTCAAACGTTTTCTACTGACAGCTCCTTTCACACAGCATGCCTCAGCGTGACACACCCTTCACCCCAAGTTAAAATACAATTTTCTATTTACAGTATTTTACAGTAACATTTGTGTTAATATTACTTTTCATAGCAGACTTACTAGCAAACTCGGAGATGTGTATTTGTGACTCCCAGGTAATAACCTCACAATCCCCTGAGGGATCATGGCCTTCAGTTTGACAACCCCTGAAGTAGATAAGGCCAAATGAGTGCAATAAATATAGGTGATCCTTTTTTTGAGGTACAGCTAGAATGTGAAGTGATTTGGTGAAGTCTGATATTGTGCTTTGCTTTAAAGGGGTAAGCTGCAAAATGAATCTGAATTTAGTGTGATATTTTCACTCTTTTAAAATGCTATGAGACCTAAACCCTAACCTCAGTGTTTGTATATTAGCCCACTATTGACCATTTGCTTTGTGGATAATAGTAGCAGTACACTGAACAGAATCAGAAATTGGAATCTAACATTAATAGTTCTGAGTCATCATTCAAATAAATAAATTGCTATGTACTGTAATTACTATAACCACTTTCTAGCCATATTACTTGTGAAGTTTTGGTTTATTTTCCTGTCTTTTTTCATATGCCATCTTTCTGCCATTAATAAAACTCCTAGTTTAACTCAAGGCTTAGCATTTAATTCTAGGACTATGATATGTTCTGCAGTAGAGGCATGCTTTATTTTTAAAATCTACTTTGGATAATGTATTCATAGTTCATTAAAATTCTGTGGTGTTTGAAATGAACATAGTGCAAAGGGTTAGGATTTTTTTGTTTTGTCTTTTACTCTTCCCATTACAATTTTGACCATATATTTTGTGAAAGCTTATTTTTACCAAATGTAATATGTGGCTAAATTAACTTGTTTTCTGATAATTTGTGAAGATTTATTGCCCAGATTTCTTTTCTCTAACCCTTTAGATTTTTTTGAATGATTTTTTTATTGGTTTCTCCCTTCCTTCCCCCCTTTCACAAAGAAACAGGCAATGAAAAGTACAAAAAAGGCAAATGTTTTGTGCTTGTATGTTTTCAAATATTACACGGTTCATTGGCTTACCATTGTTATCCTGTTTTATAACATGTCCAAGCTACAAAGGCAGACAATAAAAACCAGACAAAATTACATAGACATAACATATTAGACCCTTTAGATTATAATGCAGATGAAATACTTGATTCATTCTTTATTCAGAAGTATAATGAGATGTGTGGTTTTACATAACCAAAGCATTCTTGTGAGAAGCATGAAAAAGCATTCATATAGATCACTTTTCCAGAAGGATATTGGATTTCATTTTTAGTTATCAAAAGTTTCATAGGGTGGATAATAAATTAACTAAAATGGGACTTTGTTTTGCTGATATTATTGCAGCTTTACTGATACACCAGAAAGCCAGGATGGAGCGACTTCAACATGAACTTGAGATTCAAAAGAAAAAGTTGGATAATCTAAAATCAGAGGTCAATGAAATGGAGAATAATCTGACACGAAGGCGGCTGAAAAGATCGAATTCTGTTTCTCAAATTCCTTCAGTAAGTCAAAAATCTCTGTATCATGCAATCTCTGTAAAATGCAAACCCATAAGCATGATCTTTCATAATTCAGTAAATGGCACATTGGCTACCAATTTAATTCTAAATACAGTGTCATTCCAAATATAGGTATAAACAGGTATAATATGCCCCTCGTAGCAAGAACTGCTAAGTTGGCAATTATGGTTACACACTCACTGAACTTTCTCAGAAGCTATCAAGGATAGTACAATGCACACCATATTTCAATAGGCTAGTTTGAAAGTCTCTAATTGGAGCATCAGTGTACTAGAACTTCAGTTTACAATCTGTTTCATAGCACACCTTTCACCACCTCCTTTTGTGCTTTAACTGTCTCTTGTCAATTGTACACCAAGATGATCTGTGAGGATTAAAAGCCATGGCAAAGGGATGGCTGATGCATCTCCAGGCCAAAAATAAGCTTAAATGTACATTTCCTATGTGTGAATGGTGATTGATATTGAAGTGGGAAAACTCAGTCTAACAGATTTGTTTTTTCAGCTGGAAGAAATGCAACAGTTGCGAAGTTGTAACAGACAGCTGCAGATAGACATAGATTGCCTAACCAAAGAGATTGATCTTTTTCAAGCAAGAGGTACAGTATGCTTTCTCAGTGCATCAGCAACTGCAAACTTTCTTGACATATAAATTAGATACCAGGCTAAGCAATACAGGAGGACATATGTTATTTGCTTTATCATAATTATTTTAGTGTGGCTATGAAAATACTTGCATTCTAAACTCATGGTTGGGTTGGTTTTATAATCTCATTTTCTATCCCCTCAAATAAAAATCAGTGGTTGACATTTATTACACCATGCTTGCCATAAGTATAGAAGTAAATTATTTTGTAACATTGGAGAAATCTAGCTAGCTTTTTTTTAAAAAAAAAAGTCATAGCGAATGGAATAAGTTTCTCTGAATCCATGGTCAACATTCCCACTTTTTTCTGTCAACTATCTAGCCATAGGTAGTTAAAACTATGCTATAGGTTTGCTTCCAGTATGTCCTCCCTCCCCATCTGCAGGGACACAAGCTTTTTTTCCCCTCTTGATTTTGGATTCTTTGGTCATTAAAGACCAAGATTGTGCACCTGCAGGTTAGGAAGAAGAAGATGGGCATGTAGTGAAGATAATATTACAGTGAAGTTTTGAGCCCCAGGATGTAACTAAGAAACAGAAAAAGAGAAGGATTGATGACATCCAAGAAGAGAAGTCATTGAGTAAAACACTTTGAGATTTGATAAGATTTATTTAAGAGGAAGTTAAAACAAGAGAGAGAGTTTATGAAACATTAGGATTTAGAGATTAAACATATACAATTGAAGAAATTCAAATGAAGTAACCCCCACATGAATAGCACCTCAGCAGTAACCTGTATGTAGCTTTTATACATTACGTTTTTCATAATTATGAGCTTAATTATGGTTAGGGAGCTCATGGGAAATAATGCCTTTCTTTGAATAAAATTATCTAAAAAACTGAAATATGTGAAAGAGGTAGGTGAAAACTACCTGTATAATCCTTTTTATATATACAAAACTTTAGTTGAAAGTTATTTAGGGAAATCAGTCTGTCATCCTGAGCTGCTGACTAAATCAAGACTCTTCGAGGAGTGTCCCTCTTGGGGCTCCATGTTAGGTGTCTGAGGACCACTGCACTTCTAATCAGAGAATTCTGGCAGCAGTGCCCTGGGTTGGCTGCGCACACAGGGCAGCCAGCACGCGCCGTTTGAAGCAGCTACTCCACATGCGCAGCCAACTGTCTTTTCAGTTCTTTCTCTACAACTGTTGGCTTTGATCAAAACCCAGAAGTCGCTCTCAAGTATTAGCTAGTTGTTAATGTGTTAGTACAGTTTGGTAGTTTCTTGTTAGTTCACAGTAGTTTAATTAGTATAGTTCTATTTATTGTTTTAAAAAAAAGTGAAATAGTTAGCCTTTTCTTTCTTCAAGGTTCCTGCTTTGCAGAAACTGTAAAACAGACATGCCTGGTTCACTTGGCTCTAAAAGTTGTATAACCTGCAGGCTGCCCATACTTGCGTCTGATGGGCACTCTCAGTGTGTCCATTGTTGTGGTAAGGAGCATTCTATGGAATCAGGGCCTCACTGCAAGAAGTTTGCATCCAGGACCAGAAAAGTGAGAGAACTCCAATTAAAAATGATGGTCCTTGAGTAGTCTGTCCACCCAGCTTCAGTTCCAGAGCACACTACACCATCTAAACAACCTTCTTTAGTGGTGGTCTCTGAGAGAGCAGTTCCCTCAAGATTGAGTTCAGAGGACCCTGAGCAGATTCAGTCATTCCAAGAAAAGGTCACATTCCTATTCTGTGGCTGATTCCCACATGAGGAAATGCTCTCTCCTGAAGAAATCAGCTCTGGCACCAGTTGCACTTGAGGCACAAAATGAGAGGCACCAGCCAAGTCTGGCACCAGTAAGGGCTGAGACTAAAAAAACAGGGCATGGACCACCTCCAAGGCACAGACCCACACTAAACACAAGGCTCTCAATAGGCACCAGCCAAGGCACCATTGGCACGGGCACCAGCGAGACCATGTGCAGCTTTGGCACCAAGCGCCACCATGCCACCGCATCGTTGGTGCAGACCAAGCATTCAGCACCATTGGTGCAGAGCTCAGCAGCACAGCTGTCCTCAGTACCAGGGCCTGTAACTATTATGTTGGCGCCGCAGGCATTTACCACTAGTGCAGACTTGCTAGTATCCTCAGTGCCGGGAACAACATTATTCAGTACTAATGGCACCCTGAACACTTTCTGCTTCATCCTCTCCTCTACACCAGTTGGATCTACTTCACTGTTCTCCAATGATAAGGAAGAGGAGCCCCTGGGTGTCCATACTTCGAGGCACTCCTCGCCAAGGCCCAGCAAACAGCCTCTTCAATGGCAACCCCACCCCACCCCTGTGGTTACCACCACTAATTCCTCGCAACTGGCCATTCTGGGATCCTTAGCCTCATATCAGGCACAGCAACCTCAGCAGCTACCAAAGCCTTCCCCAGCACCCAGATCTCAAGCACCGACTACCCAGTCACCCAACCAGTCTATGACTAAGGAGGAAGAGGATCCTGATGTGACAGGGGAGAAATAGACACCTGACTCTCCCCCACCGATACACTTATCCTTATTACCAGATGACACCTTCATGCCCCCTCCTCCAACTTCAGGGGATGATTTTATATCCTTCTAGGAGTATATAGAAGAGTAGCAGACTCCTTGGAGCAGTGGTTCTCAACCTTTTTGATACCAGGGACTGGTAAACCCATTCACAAACTTTTCGTGGACCGGTAGCATTTTATATGCATATTCATTATGAAAATTGTGAATATGCAGGTGGGGTGCTGCTGGTCCACCAAAAGCCCAGACTCCAGAGTTCCCAGTGCCAGTCCTAACCCCTAGATCCCCCCACCCCTCTGCTACCTCCCAGCACTAGCCACTGACTCCAGAGTCTGCTACACCCAACCCCTCCACCCCCCAGTACAAGTGTCCTGCTCTGAGCCTCCCAATAGCAGCTCTGCTCCCATAGCCCCCCATTACTAGTGCGGCCTCTGGAGCCCCCAAGCACTAGCCCCACCCCCAGAGCCACCAGTGCCTGCCCCACCCCCTTACCTAGCCCTATGCTGCACCAGGCATGTGCGGGTCTCCTTCCCGTTGTGGGGTGTTACCCCCAGAGACGCCACGGCACAGCAACCAGAGGCCTGCAGCCGGTGGTTGGGAATCGCTGCCTTGGGGAGTCCACTCTCAAACATGCTGGAGAATCAGCAGAAGCTGATGGATATTCTCTATAACTTTCCCATGAATGATGGATGCCCTAATGGATCCAGCAAAAACCGTTTGTCAAACCCCAGCCACGATACCTCCAATCTGTAAGAGGTCGAACAAAAAAATATTATATAGGACCCTGAGGGGCAGACTTTTTGTTCTCACATCCCACTCCTAGTTCCCTTGTGGGGACCGTGAATCAGAGGGACAGACAGCCAGTACAACACCATAGGACAGAGATAGGAAGCAGTTGGATCTGTTTGGCAGGAAAGCATACTCCTCAGTCATCCTCCAACTGTGCATTTCTAGTTATGCAGCACTCTTGGCAAAGTATACGCACAACATCTTTGACCAAATGATGCTTGTTGTCCAGCAAATATTCAATAAAAGATAAGACCAATTCAGAGACAGTGTTAATGAGGTTGCTCGCACAGCACTTCAGGCTGCACTGGATTCAGCTGATACAGAAGCTTGGTTCATCTCTGCAGTTGTCATGAGACGAGCACCATGGTTACAACTTTGCAGCTTCCCCAGGGAGGTTCTGTCCATGGTTGAAGACTTGCCCTTTGGAGGTCAAAACTCTTTGCCAAATCCACGGATGTCTCTCTCCACACTGTATAAAAGACGCTGGGCATACACATTCCTGGCACAAAGAGAAAACAAGGCAGATCTTTTACTCAAAGCTATAGATCAGTGCCTTTCATGCAACAACAGAGGCATTATAACAAATGCCAACAACGGCAGAATAGACGCACACAGCCAGCAGACCAACCCTCAGCATCACATCAAATCTTTTGAAGTGTTGGTTGAGGGTGTGACAGTCCTGATATCTCCAAGGCAGCAATTGAACTTCTCTATGCCATTTGAAAATGGACTAGCCTCATGTTATCAAGCTTTACCATGGATAGATAGGCGCTAAAGATACTGGGAACTGGTTACTGTATCCCCTCTGTTACCCCTCTTCCCCTCCCACCCTATCTGTCCCTCTTCAGAGACCTCTCTCATGAAGCCGTTCTCATGCAGGAACTGGACCACCTCCTGCAGTTGGGAGCCATAGAGCATGTACACAGAGGAGGGATTTCACTCCCACTGTTTTCTTACAACCAAGAAAACAAAGATGAGAGACCCATACTGGACTTCCACAACCTCAACCAGTTCATTCGCACATGATGATTCAAGATTGTAACCCTAGCCACCATTATCCCTGCCTTAGAGAAGGGAGACTGGCTGTCTACACTCAACCTACAGGTCTCATACTTCCATATTTCCATATACCTGACGCAGAGGCATTACCTCTAATTGGCCATTCACAATTATCACTTTCAGTACAGGATGCTTCCGTTTGGACTCTTCACAGTCCCACAGGTCTTCTCCAAAGTCCTTGTAGTGATGGCAGCACACTTGCACAGAATGGAAATTACCATCTCCCTATATCTGGATGATTGCCTACTAAAAGGTCCAACAGCCCATGACACAGACCAGGCAGTCATCACCATTCATCGCTTGAAATTTATAGGAACGCAGTTAGATTGCACAACAGCAACAACATCATTCCCAGTACAGAGATTCACAGCAATCATGGACCTGATTTCTTTTGCACAGACCAGCCCATGAATGCCTCCAACTCCTAGGACATATGGCAGACACTTTCCACAGAATCATGAGTGGGAACCCACCCCTTCCATGTTTTGTTCCCCTATTCAGTCAGAGTAAATACCCCACTATAGACTTATTCATAAGCAGTTCGAAAACCAAGTGTCCTTGCTATTGTTTCAGGGCATAAATAGATCCCCAGTCACTGGGGCATGCAGTCACAATAAAATAGTATGCATCTCTCCTATACGCATTCTCACCTTTCCAGTCCTACAACAGGTTATCCTCAAAATAAAAAAGACAAAGCATGGGTCAGCTTTGTAGTCCCCAAATGGCCCATACAAACCTGGTTTCCATACTTCCTACATATGAGGGTGGCTTCAGTGCGAAGCACCACGAAGATGTTGTCTCTCTTTGCTCAGAACAACGGGGGACCACACCACCCTAGTGTGCAGACCCTGCACATTCAGGTGTGTCTCCTTGTAGACTAACTCAACTTGAAGAGGCATGCCCCATACCAGTGCAGGAAGTCATCCTTAACTGTCATAGACCAGCTGCAAGGAAGATATGTACATAAATAGCACCGTTTCACATTATGATGCTACAGTCAGAACTTCTTGCCCTCATCTACAGACCTCTCTCAGATACTCCAATACTTGCTATTTTTAAGGAACATCGGACTTTCCTAGTTCTATCAGGATACACCTAGCTGCAGTTACAGCATTCTACCCACAGATAGATGGTCACTCCTCCTTTGCACACCCCTCAGCCAAGTGCTTCCTCAAGGGCCTCCAAAATATGTTTCCCCCAATAAAGGACCACACTCCAGCGTGGGACCGAAATTTAGTACTGAGAGCAATAATGGAAAAACCATTTGAACCCATGGCAACTTGTTCATTGCTTTACCTGTCTATGAAGGTATCCTTTCTAGTGGCCATCACATCAGCACTCAGGGAGGGCCAACTTGGAACTCTTATGATGGACCCTCCACATACTCTTTTCCATAAGGATAAAGTAGTCCTTCACCCACACCCAAAATTCCTCCCTAAAGTACTTAACTGTTTCCATTGCAACAAACTGATTTACCCAAGCCTCATAAGGACAACAGAGAGGCAGTCCTACATACCTATGATGTCAGCAGGGCAATTGCCTTTTTACCTGCAATGCACAAAACCCTTCTGGAAGTCCACAATACTCTGTCTCAACGGAGAGATCTCAGGGAACACCTTTCTCAAAACACAGACTCTCTACATGGATCTCCGGATGCATATGCCTCACGTATAACATCTTTCAACAAGAGCCCCTAGCAACACTATAAGCCCATTTGATGAGTGATAGAAGCATCCACAGCCTTCCTCAAGGATGTAACCATAAATGACATCTGCAGAGCTGACACCTGGGCTGCAGCACATGTGTTTGCCAGCTATTATGCTGTAGAGACGTACTTGGGGTTTTTGTATGCTACCATGCTGTCTACAGTCAGTCCAAGCCTACCAAAGCTCCCTCTACTAAACATGACTATTGCTTCATAATCACCTAAAGTGGAGCATCCACAAGGACACTCCTTGAAGAAGGAGAGGTTACTCACCTTGTACAGTAACTAAGATCCTTCAAGATGGTTGTCTCTGTGTGTGCTTTTGACGGATCGGGCTGTTTCTGGGCCTAGGTGAGGAAGTCCTCTCTGGGCGAATTGCTCAAAACAAGGGCTACTTACAGCCCCTGACTGGAGACCTTCCCAAACAGGTCACAAACCAATCACACTGAGCACTTCAGCTGCTAATCTGGCCAGCTGAAGCCTCACTAGCAAAACCCCTCTGACATCCCAGCTCCCTCTGTGTTGCAGTCAGCCCCAGGCCTACACACGGGTGAGGGGTGTTAGATCCCAATCTCACCTACCCCGAACAGGTTCTTCTGGTCTGAAGAAATCAGCAACAGTTCCCAGTCAACTTACACTCTGGATCTTACCCACAAAATCACGCTGGGCCAATCCTTTAGAAACTAAAATCTAAGGTTTCATAAAAGAAAGAAAAGCATGAGAGTAAGGTTGTTAAGGAGAATACATTACATGCATCGAATCACCCAGTTCTTGATACAGGCTTTTAGCAGAGATGTTATAAACTGCTATCTTAAAAGTCTGTGGTGTACATCCTATGTCAGGATGAATCCACGGTTCTTTCCGGCTTGCTGTTCCTTGCAAGGCTGTATCTGGAATCAGTAGCTGAACTGAAGACAAAATGGAGATTGCCACATGGCATTTTATATCCATCCCTGGTCTCTTCCAAGCTGGAGCAGGTCACATGGCCTAGTGACCTATCTTTGTGTCCCAAGCCAGCAATCATTATTCTGGCTGGTCTGCAGGCATCCAGATCCATTCTTCAGGTGTGTCTTTGGCACCTAGAGATTTATTGTCCCTGGAGCTTTACTAATTCACACAGTCACTGGCTGAACATTCTTTGCTCATTGCTCTGCCTCAGACAGAGAATTTTCCAGCATCAACACAGAGTACGTATTTATAACTCCACATACAGATATTATACAAGTACAAGAAAAGCATATACAGAATCAGTAGAACATAAGCTTTCATTTGACACCTCACATGGCACCCTTTGTATAGACATTGGAGCAAACACACACCCCATGAATGCAACAGTGATTTTTAGAATCCAATAACATGACAGTGCTCTGCCACACACTCTTCTTCCCCTCTGCTTCTGAAGCCTCCATTTTTGGGGTAGAGAAGGAACTGAAGGGACGGATGGCTGCACATGTGGAGTAGCCATTTCAAACTGCATGTGCCAGCTGCCCTGCATGCTGACTGAGACCACTGCTACCAGCATTCTCAGATTAGAAGTGCAGCAGTGCTCAGGCACCTAAGGTGGAGCCCACACAGGGACAACCATCTCAAAGAACCTCATTTACTGCACAAGCTGAGTAACCTTCCCTTCCTGGATTCTCTTCACATCTCTGCCTTTCTCTTGTTGTGTAACCTTAGAGGGGAATGTCTCAGTTAGTCTTTTTTGTCTGCAAAACAAGGAGGAGTCCTGTGAGACTAACAGATTATTAGGTCATAAGATTTCATGGGTAAAACCCACTTCATCAGATGATTTGGAATGGAAATATATGTATAAAAACAAAAGAACTGAGTTACTTATCAACTTTCTTAAAAGGAAAGTTACTTAGTCTGTCATTGTCACCAGTAATATCTTTCTCAGACCTGCATTGATACCTAGATGTGAAAGGCACCAATGATGTACATAGTACTATTATCATTTGTAACCATTAAAAAAATTGTACTTTTATGTCCAAATGTTTTTGTTTAAAAAACTGTATTTACCTTTCTTTCAGGACCACATTTTAATCCCAGCGCTATTCATAACTTTTATGACAATATTGGATTTCTAGGTCCTATGCCACCAAAACCCAAAGGTACTGTTTGAATTTAGCATAAATAGAGTTATAATAAAATCCTATTTTATCTCTAGTAGCACATGCGATAGTACTGATTCAGTCTGAATATTGATTGTGGGATCTGTTTTCAAAGGCATGAATGCCACAATATATGTCTACACAGCAGTGTAAGTCTGTGTCTGAGCGCAGGCTGAAGCCACACTCACCCACATTGCAAGTGTGCTAACCTTGGGCTCAGACCCAGGATACCAGTGCCCCTGGAGGCTAAGTTCTCTGTAAGCTATGTGGCCACACAGCAGAGTATCAAGGGCCATGCAGGTGCTCAGGGCTGCAGTGAGGAGAGGTGCTTGGAGATACCTCGGCAGGGAGTGGTGTCTCTCCCCCGACCCACCATAGCTGGAGAGAGGAATCTCTCCTCTGGTCTCAGCCCTAGAGTTGCCACATCTGGAGGAATGGCATCTTTCCTATGGCTCTGGAGCTGTTATGGCTGGGGAAAGGTGTGTCTCCTTCAGCCCAGTAATTGGTGTGGGGAGGAGGGAAGCTAGGGGAAGTCCACTCTCCCTGCTGCAGCTCTGGGACAGCCTGCACTCCAAACCCCTCATTTCTGGCCCTACTCCAGAGCCTCAACCTCCAGCCAGAGCCCTCACCTTCTGCACTGCTATCCTGTGCCTCAGCCCTAAGCCCCATTCCTCATGCTGTACACCTCAGTCCCCCACCCCCACCATGAATTTTGTTATGTGCACCAAAATGGAGGTAATGCATCAGAAATCATCTCCATATTGGTGCACATAACATAATTCATTCTGCACATGCATGAGAAAAATAAGAGGGCTCTTTGCCTGCGGGGCTAGCGGGTCCAAGCCTGTATTAAGGTAGGTTGCGAGCCATATTAGTTTCCTTTGTGCACATGACCCTCGCTTGACTCAAGTCCTGGATGTCCTCCAGATGTATCCCAGAGTTACTGGCAGCAGAGGAGCAGCATTGCAAGCAGTCACCATAGCTACATGAAGCATCATTAAATGCCTGGCTGAGCATACGCCCCTTCCTGTTCCTCCTATGGCAGCAACACTGGCTCATTGCTACACAGAGTTTTCCTGGATCAGGGAGCAAAGTTGACAGGCAAGAGGCAGCTCCTGGCTGCTGACATGTTGCAGGTCATCCCTTCATCAGCCATGCAAAGCCAGGAGCCTTGCCACTCTCCCTTCCTGCAGGGCACCTGCTTGGTCTTGATTAATTCTCGGGCCATTGCTCATGCTCTTCCTGGAACTGCATGATCAGGGGTAACTGGGCAGTGTATACTATGAGTAAGGCAGTGTCTACTGTGAGGAAGGTGAGTGGGAATCAGTCCTCCAAGATTGTCTTGGAGTATCCAGGAATTAAAGATTGTTTTGTGATGAAATTTCCAGGAATATGTCTAACCAAAGTTGGCAACTCTACCCAAAACTTCCCTGCAGCCTCCAGGGGGTCCTTACCTCTGCCTCCTGGGGAGGGGCAGGGACCTTGGTTCTGGAGGGGAAGAGAAAGACGTACCGGAGCACAAGGCACTTTACACCCTGGGGATGCACTTCACTTCTCTGCAGCCAGTAACAGCCAGACTGCTGGTGTGTGGGGTTTTTTTTTCCTTATGTCAGATTTCAAAACAAATAAAAATACAAACAAACAACCCCTTTATTGCACATCTGTTTTTACAAAATAAAAATTGCTAAGTTTCATTTGAATAGTTTGACAGCCATGGAGGGTGATGTCTTACTTATCCTCAGAACACATGCACAGAGTCATTTTCCTAGAGGGAGGATACAGTGACTCAGCCTAGAGCTGGAGAACCCAATTCTCAAATTAGATGTAGTTCAGCATAATTCCTTCTCAAACTGCAGTCATTCTAGCCAAATTCCAAAATCTTGTGTCCGCTCCAAATATTTTCCTTCCTAAAACGCAAGACTCTCTCTCCAGGTTCCATGGAGGTTACTAAAGAGCATTTTACGTAGCAATTTGGTTAATAAGTTTGTGGTAATGTAAGTAGGGTCTAGATGAGCCTTGCCCTAGTCATTCTAGTGAGCATCAAAAGAGATACTTATGCCATTTGTATACACATGTGCTCCCTTTGGGCATATTAATCTCATCTGTAGCACCATCACAGTTAGGAAACTAGTTTTCCCATAGTGTACCGCCTTCCGAGGGCTAGAGTGTCAACATTGCAGGTGGCAGAGAAGAGAGTGAAGCACTTTGGGATATGTTTACTTTGACTTTGATCTTTGCACTACTTTGTGGATGCCAATGCCCTAGGTTTGAACGTGGGTCAGAAAATTCTTAATGTTAAAATGCAATGTAAATGCCTAAGCCCAGCGTTTCTTGACATGGTTCAGTTGACTTGACTCCTCCTAATCCTAGGGTTACATTGCTGTGTAGACATAATCTTGCATTGTCTAACAAATACAGAGGGGAATGATCTATTGCATAGTTCTAAGTGAACTAGGTTAGGTGGCTCCATCGTAGTCCCTAATGAAAGCCATTGGCTTACAAAAGAATAGTGTTACTACAGAAATCCAAGGAGGATATAACAAATTTCTTGTGATCTCCATTATGGATGTGAAAGGTTAATCAGTTAATAATAATCCTTACCCTTAAGGGTGAGCCTTACCGGGTATGGTTAACTAGTGGGAGCTGAAGCAGCCCGCCCACCCCCATTTAATTGGTTAACTAGTTAAGCATAAAGTTTAACTGAGTAACTAAGTAAATGGGAATTTACATCCCTAATATCCATGTATGATGGGTATCCTTCATGTGCTATGAGCTTTTGAAGTTCTTCTTCCAGATTCTTGTTTTATACACTATTCGAAAAATGGTCAATTAAAGAATTTTGGCATTTGCAAAGTACTCATTTCTGACAATCAGTTCCCCAGAAGCTTTTATAAAGGGTGTACGATTGGCACATAATATTAAAAAAAGAGGAGCCATTTTAGCAGCATACCAAATACATATGGAGCTTTCCTTATTCTAGACTAGTGGAAGGTAATTGCACTGTAGTTGTGACAATATTCTTCCTGGAAGCAGTCAAATAATTCAACTTTGTAAGCATACTTTTCTGATGGTTCACAGATGAGTCGCTTTGCCATTGAATTCTTTGCCCAAGAAATAATAACGGGACTATACTGTAGCATATAAGTGAAAGATTTTATAGTAAAGAGCAAGGGAGGATGGATTTAAATCACCAATTTCAATCATGATTTAAATAAGCAATCAGAAAATCTTGATTAAATAATTATTTTTAATCTTACTTCGCATTGTACTATATAGTTATTACCCTAAAGAAAGATAGATTCTCCTTTGGTTGGAAACCATTAAAACATGTTTATTTGCATCTAAAAATAGCCTGCATCCAGGATGCGCTATGTCTATATGTTTGTTTAAGCAGTTAACTAGCATAATGTACTGTACATATATTCAGATTTCATTTTTTTACATTTTTGGTTGTTAGAAAATGGTCAGTGCTTCATTTTTCTGTACTAGATATTTATTAATTTTTTTATTTGTGATTTGTATCAAGCTGCATTTGGATAGAAATTGAAATTTGATTAAAAATCCACAAGAACAGCATTTTAAAACTGTTTTTATTAGTTAAATAAAACTACCATAAGTATACTGGAAACAGAAGAGAAAAAGTAAGTTTATCAAAGCATATTTTGCATTGAGAACAAGCTGATTCATTTTAAAAAAAAAGTATTTGTGAATAGAACTGATTGTTTCTGGCCTTCATGTCTCTCAAGATTTTAGAACTAGCAGATCCCAGCCTTTCCCATATTTGTTCTTATTCATGAAATGAAAGTGAGAAAATCAGCTTTTCTCCTCTGTCAAATCCCGGTTGGAAGTTCATTGAATGAACTAGTCATTGAACTGAACCATGAGTTGGACCTCCCTGGTTCAGCACCTTTGGGACCTGACCAGTCCTGGATGAGGGATTTTGTGCCCCAGCCTGGCCACCAGCCTCCTGGTCAATTCCTACCCTGCTGCCAGCCCCATTGGCCTGTCCCCACCAGACTTCCCAGCCCTGCCAGTCTACGGGGCTTCCAGCCACCAGCCCTCCATCGGGACACTCTGGTCATGGAGCATCCACGGTCCAGTGAGACCTAGTTTAGAGAGGTTCAACCAGTAGTTGAAATAAAAGCAATATTCTATCAACAGTAGCTTCTTCTGCAGATGTGATCAAAAAGCTGGCTTAATATTTAAACTCAAATTCCAGGTGCTTAGACTGTGATTTGCATCAGTTCAGTGGTGTGATTTTTCATTAAAACTTCAGCAGCAAACATTTACCACTTGAATATTATTTATTTAATTTTAGTATAACCTAAGGCCCTAATATAGGCTACCATGGCTTCAAATTTATTTTTAAAATATTTTTAAAAAGAAAAATGTCATTAATATTTAAAAAATAAGATTTAAATAAAATCTGATTAAAAAATTAAATACCCTTGATAATTAAGGATGATTACCCTCGATAATTAAGTAGCAACAACTGATTAATAAGTGGTTGTCAGATGTTTTGTTTAAAATATCATGGCTTTATATTTTTAACTTAACAAATGTCTTATGGTAAAACAAATTATTATACCATTTTAAATTAAATTGTGGGTTTTGCATTCTAGAAATAGTGTTTCTAAATAGCATTTTGGAAGTAATTCATAGCATTTAGGTTTAGTATGTGAGCATTTTCCAAAGAAGATGCATGTATCTGGGGATGGGCTACACTTCTCTAAAGAGGGTTATGAAGAATGAGTGGATGTTAATTTCTAAAAGTTAGAATGCTGACTAAAACATTTTAGTTTGCCAAGACTGAGATAAAGAGAGGTTTTATGCTTCCTGGGGCTGAAAACTCAGTGAGTCACATTTGGTGAGTCAGCTGTTTTTTTTAAATATTCAAAAATAGAACTGCCAACACTTAGTTGTACAGTTTGAGACAGTTAGCATAACAACCAGTTTCTCTATATTTAAATGACGGGGACATTTAAAAAAATATACCATAATTCCATTGTGCTTAAATTCCCTAATAGGCTGATAATAGAAATGTAGCCGTGTTAGTCTGGTATAGCTGAAGCAAAATGCAGGACTATGTAGCACTTTAAAGACTAACAAGATGGTTTATTAGATGATGAGCTTTCGTGGGCCAGACCCACTTCCTCAGATCAAATAGTGGAAGAAAATAGTCACCATCTTGTTAGTCTTTAAAATGCTACATAGTCCTGCATTTTGCTAATAGGCTGAGATTCTCTGATTACTGTGGCAGCTCTCATGTGAGTGATTTGCCATAGAAGACATAGTAAAATAATTTTAAATATTTTTAAAACTTACAATGTATCATGTAGGATTCCAATAACACTTGCCTAATGTAGTTAAGATTTTTGTGTGTTCAGTGTCGTACCTACTTTTGTTAATGACAAAATGAGTTTTGCAGTTTTTTACTCTTAACTCTACAAAGCCAGTACAAATAGGAGATGCAGAATCTGTTCCCAAATACATTGAAGGCAAAAGGTTTGTACAGGTGTAACCAAGAGCATAATATTAAGACCCTGGGTTTCCACAGATATCATAGAAGCTCAGTTTAGCCTATAGAATATTTTATTACAAGTGGTAATGCTTGAATTAGAAAGATGTTAACTTTGTTTCTGAGACCAAGATGAGTTTGCAGTACTAATGGGAAAAATGTTTCTTGTTAAATTGAGAACATTTGATCTGGAAATCGGTGCAACTAAACATGGAATCATGTGCCATTTTTAGAGAAACTTTTCAGACACATTTGGTTCTCTTTTACTGGGATTTTTTTTTGTAGTTGCAGCTGACTCAACTGTTACCAGGCCATGCTAAAGCCTTAGGTTTTTTTAGCCTGAATCATGCCTTTACTGTCAAAAGGGATGTTGTTTCAGCAGCTTGGGGGTAGCCCCTTATTGGACCAGAAAGGGGAATGTTAGATATTCTGAAAACTCCAGTGTGTCACACAGGCAAGGACTTCAGGATCTGCAAAAACCCTAGCAGGTGCCTGCTGAGTATGCTTAGAAGTAGCTCACAAATCACATCTTTTTTGAAAATTTTCCCAAAGAGAGCCAGAAATACTCAAATCAGTATCATTCAAAAGCAGAAATTTTTAAGGGTCGTGATTAATTATCTATAATAATAGATTTAACTGTGAATGTTGTGCTATATTGTCCTTAAGTTATAGATTACTATGATTTGTGGGTCTCATCTATTGCAAAAGTGCTTACAAATAATGTTCTGTGATTGTTTTTATAATTATTAGAATTATTCTAAGGGTATGTCTACATCGGATAGCTATTTCAAAATAAGCTATTCCAGAATAGCTTATTTCAAAATAGCACGGAAGCCTCAAAATTAGTCCAAGGCAGGCTTCCCTAATGTAGACGTGCAGTCTCGATTTAGAATTCCAAGAGGCACTGGGGAGGAAAAGTATGCCGTTTGCAATAAACTTTGCATAAAATAGTTAATTTGCATTTAATTTTAATGGTTCAAAGAATGTCAGGCAAAATGGTCAGCCCTCACGCATGTTCACTTCATCAAATCTGGCCCTCTTTGAAAAATGTTTGGACACCCCTGATCTAGAGTAACTAAATGAATCTGCTAGGCAAATAGTGGAATACTGAGCAGTAGGAACTGTAGAGTTGTTGGGTCTATAATTAAATACCATTATCAGTGCTGCACTGACAATCACACAAAATGAAGCTGGAATGTAATGTTGCTGGGAGAGTGCAAAACTAACCAGTCACCTGATCAGCACTGTATTCCTGTTGGTTTTTTAAATCTATAAAGCCCTATAGCATGGAACTTGGCTATTTGAGAGACTGCCTGTTTCTCTGTCATTGTACTGGGATTGTAATTAGTGAAGCCCTCCTTAATCTGGTGTTCTCCACAAGCGACCCTCAACTTTGGAATCCCTCCCCCCATCCCCCACCGCACACATTTCCCTTAATCTAAAACAGCCAAAGACTGTTACTAATGGCATGAAGAGTACACTAAGGCTACATCTAGACTCCATCCCTCTGTCAGCAGAGGGATGTAAATGAGGCACTTTGAAAGTGCAATGAAGTGGGGATTTAAATATCCTGCGCTTCATTTGCATAATCGCATAATGGCATTCTTTCGAACAAGTGCCATTTCGAAAGTAAAACCATGGTCTAGATGCGGTTCTTTCTAAAATAACAGGCTTTTTCGAAAGATCCATACAGGCTGCTGTCTTAAAAGGAACCACGTCTAGACCGCAGGTTTACTTTCGAAATGGCGCTTGTTCGAAAGAGCGCAATGCCGCGATTATGCAAATGAAGTGTGGGATATTTAAATCCCCCCTTTATTTGTGCTTTCAAAATGCCTCGTTTACATCCTTTTGCCAACGGAGGGATGTAGTCTAGATGTAGCCTAGAGAATATGCGGATGACACTAAACCAGGAAAGACTACAAGCATTTTGGAGGACAGAATTAGAATTCAAAATGACCATGACAAATTGGAGATTTAGTCTGAAATTAACAAGATGAAATTCAGTAAAAGTAAGGCAAAGTGGTATACTTAGGAAGGAGAAAATCAAATGCACTAATACAAAATGAAGAATAACTGATAAGCTACTGGTAAAACTACAGAAAAGGATCTGGGGGAGGAAGGTGTATAATGGATCACAAATTGAAGATAAGCCAACAATTTGACACAGTTGCGAAGAAAAGCAGATACTGTTCTGGGATATATTGACAGGAGTGCTATCTGTAAGACACAGGAGGTAATTGTTACACTCTACTAGGCATTGGTGAGACCTCAGCTGGAATTGTGTCCAGTTTTTGGTGCCATGGTTACTTAAAGTGTGGAAAAATTGGATAGTCCAGAAGAGAGCAATAAAAATGAGAGTTTTAGAAAATCTGATCAGCGAGGAAAAGATGAACTGGTGTAGTGGGTTCACAGCTCATTACCATGGCACTTCCTATTGGGGTTTTGGAAATTAGTTTTGTTCTTCAATAGGATGCTCTCTCTCTGTGGTGTCTCACCATTGTCGTTCCCGCTTTCTCTGCTGCTGCCACAATTTGGGTCCATGTTACTGCTGAGCCAATGGGTCCCCTCTGGGGAACCCCTCCGGCTGGATCCCAGCCAGCTATTTTCTTCCCTTCTAGGAAACGGATGACTGTGAGCCCTATGTGGGGCTAACTCCCCATCACATTGGGCATTTTTAATCTTGAAAAAAGCGGACTAAGGGGTGAGCTGGTAAATATTCAAATACGTTAAGGTTGTTATAAAGAGAACAGTGATCAATTATCCTCAATGTGCAGTGTAGGACAGGAAGCAGTGGGCTTAATCTGCAGCAAGAAAATTTAGGTTAGAAACTAGGAAAAGCCTCCTAACTGTAAATTAAGTACAGAATAAGGAGAGGTTTTTAAACAAGTTAGAGAGGCATCTGTCAGAGATAGTCTAGGTGTACATAGCCCTTCCTCATTGCAGTGGGATGTACTCCATAGCCTCTTAAGGTGCCTCCCAGCCCTATGCTTCATTGAGTCTGAACTTCAGGATATGCTGCAAGGCCTACATTTTTATATGGACTTTTGAGGAGAGTGGTACAATAATAACTGTGTTTGTGAATATGTCAGAGTATTGTTTTTTATATTTCTAGCTTTTCATTTTCTTGTTTGGGGAAAATGTCCTTTGTTCAGGGTCACATTTTTAAATCCAACTTCAAAACCCCCTAGAGTCCAGAGCATGCCCTTTTTCATGTTGTAAATGTAAATAAATGTTAGACTTTCTTGTGACTTTATATAGTAACCCACTTCTCTGTATGCACCTTCTTCTTGCTGACTGAGTTAATCTGCTAAAACTGTAGAATTCAGATAAATTTAGGAAGAGGCTAGACAGAAGAGGACAGTAGTTGGGAGACTTACCTTTGATGTTATTGGCTAAGCAATATATATGCATCGGGTAGAGGGAGGAGGCAGAGAGGCACATCAGGTGAGGGAGGTCAGAGGCAGCATAGAGGTGAGAGAAAGATCCAGATCACATTAACTTGCACAGTTTTCACGTGTCCAAGGAAATTTTGTTGGCTACCCAAAACTCAGCTCAAAATTCAGTCAATTTTATTTTATTCATGTTTAGTAATTGTTTCTCTTTTTTACATCTACAGATCAAAGGTCCATTGTCAAAACACCAAAGACTGTTCCAGACACAGATGAAGATGAGGGAGCTCAGTGGAATTGTACTGCTTGTACTTTTTTAAATCATCCAGCCTTAAACCGTTGTGAACAGTGTGAAATGCCTCGGCATTTCTAACCCAACAGGCCCCATTATCTTTTGTAAAACCATAACAAACCTACAATGGACTGTTCTGACATTGGGGAAAAATCATTCATGCATAGGATTTTGTAAAATTGAAGGTTTAACAAGATGGTGTTTTACTAATGTTAAATGTCAGCCCACCAAGCTAATAATACCTCAGTGTTGTGTCCAAGGCAGTTGAAATTCATCAGCTGAAAGGTAATCTGCTGAAAGACTTGGTTGCCGGCTGCCTTAGCCATGTACAGTATTACCAATATCCCAATAAGATAATTCTCACCGTGTTCAGTGCTTGGGTGTTCCCCATCCCTTTTTATCCCCCAATGTCACTACTGAATTTTGACAGGGGAAAGGAATAGAATGATAGCTTTTTTGTTTTCAAAGCATTCAGTGAAACACTACAAATGCAGAGGAAATTAAAAGGAACAAGGTTTAATTAAACTGTTTGCTGCCACAGTGCCCGTGGATAGGGGAAGAACTTCACAAATCAGTGGTACTCTTTGCCTTGTCTTCCCTGAAAACGTCTCTGCTCTGTGAAGCCAGACTCTATATGATCACCTCTAAAGATGAAAAGGAGAAACTGCATGCATTGTCTGTACAATACACAGTGAAATACCCCAAAGCTTTTCCTACTGTACATAGCTCTAGAGCCTGCTTTAAGTGATTTCTTTTCTTCACCTTTATTATTTTCTTGTACTTCTGTATGTATAGTGTAATAGTCTTTTTGTTAACTTTCTTTTTTCCCTTGAAGTGATTAGCACGATCATGTCCCTTTTTTAAGCTTTTATCCGAGAGAAGCAATGCCTTAAAATAAGAGCATTAATGATAAGAAACTATGCACAAAATAGCTTTCCTCTGCTCATTCTGTACATTGCTCTTGTAAATGCTGATGATCTGTGAAGACCTGCAGATGCAGCTTGGTAAAAAATGCAGGAAAAGTTGGAAGAGTTATACATATAGTTCACTCTGTACACTGAATTTTACGGTGGGTGACACAAAATAGTATTTTGTCTGGCAAAAAGAAGCAAACTAAGAAAATTTCAACCCACCAACAGACTAGCATCCAATTTAAGCTTGCTTCATCTGCTGGGTATCTTGCAGACTCTTGAAGAGATATTTATCAGGGAACTACTTACAGTGCCAAAATCAACAGCCACAACATCATATAGCTTTGTTCAGAAAAGTTTAAATATTTTCCTGTTTGGCAGCCAGTTTCTAAACCTTACGTGGTGGTGAAGTCTTATAGAATATGAGGACAGCAATATTTAGGACAACTGAAATAAAGGCTGGAAAAGAGAAATCATGCAGACTTGAACATTGATGCAACCTCAGCATCTCTTTATTTTGATAATTATTTTAAAGGAAAATAGTCACGTGATCAGGAATGTATGTAACTGAAGTAAAGAAAATGAAATTATATTATACTACACATGAAAAAGACAGCATGTAAATAATAAGGTAGCAGCACTAAGTGAGGCTGGAGGGAGTACTAAAATGTAGCAAAAGGCAAGAGAGATAGTAGACTGTCACCCACTGTAAACATTTTCCAGTGGACATTTTTAATAGGAATTTTACAAGTGATCTATGTGAATGCACAAAGGCCTTTTGTTTTGAAGGCTTTGATTTTTTTATGTGGGAAGAAAATGACAATCCCAGGTAATTAAGCAGTAGACCCAAAGCACTTGCATTCAATGCATTTTGGTAATATAAATGAGGCCTTGTTTTTCAGCTTCATCTGCAGTTCTATGTGAAGATTGACAAATCAGTTTTTACCTGTTTTATTAATAAAACCTAATTTGGATATCTTGAGTTGATGGTTTTGTGATTTTAGCTGGGTAAACTGTCTTTGTAACAGATAAGTTATTTATAAAAATTAAAAAAATATATTCTAATGTTTGGTTTGTGATTTGTTTGCTTTTCCAGCCTAGCGGATTAACAGTATAGCCAACTAAGCATGAATAGCTAAATACAGCTTTTTCTATGGCCATTGATTTAATTAAAACATGTTTTTATGGCGCATTTTTTATCTTATGTCTTTCCCGTGGCTTCTTTCTATTACATATTAGTTAAAAGTATAGAGGACTTGTTGCGTTCCACAATAGCACATCTACAAAATTGTCATGACTCTAGAATTACTTCCTGCTTCAGAAAGTAGTAAAGCTGCTTTCAGTCAACACAGGTACACACTATGGGGGAAGGTCAGCTTAAGGTACACAATTCCAGCTACATAAAAAAACAGACCTGGAGTTGACATACCTTAAGCCAAGCTTTGGTGCTGTCCTTGTAGCAGGAGGTCGACAGGAGAAATGCTTCAAAGGGGGTGCCCTTTGTGTTCAATTTAGCGGGTCTTTACTAAACCTGCTAAATCAAACTCCGGAAGATTGGCCACTGCAGCATCAATCTTACCACTTCTGGGGATGTGACCTTAGATGCAACACTACAACCAAGGGCCTTCCCACAGGCTTTGTACTGCTATAATTACATTGATTTTCAAGCAGCAGACATAGTTAAAATGGTACAATCCTCTAGTGCGGATGAAATTATAGTTCTATAAAGGTGTTTATATTAGAATAGTTTATTCTTTTATAGAGAGCATATTTATACAAGTGTTTCATCCTAGGAGGTTATATGATATTAAAGGTGTTTATCAGTAGATGTACAGAAATAAGTTATATTGATTTAAGTATCTTTATATCAATGTATAGTAGAACCTCATATTTACAAACATCTTGGGAATAAAGGTTGTTTGTAACTCAAATGTTTGTAACTGAACAAAATGTTACAGTTGGTCTTTCAAAAGTTTACCACTGATAATTGACTTAATATAACTTTGAAATTTAACTATGCAGTTGAAAAATTCTTCTTTAACCATCTTAATTTAAATCAGTGGTTCTTAACCTGGAGTGTGAGATGCCCTTTCTGGGGGTGCTAGACATGCCAGATTTTTTTAGAAGGTAAATCATCGAAAACACAAATTACTGCAAAATTAAAATAAATATATAATTCTGTCTCTTTCTTTCTATAGTTATGATATATCTTAGGTTTAAAGAACTGGCCTACTTCAACGATTTTTAATAAGGGGTGCGAGAACATATTTTGAAAACCAAAGGGTGCAGGCTACAGTAAGGTTAAGAACTACTGATTTAAACGAAGCATACAATTTCCTTACCTTGTCAAATCTTTTTTTAAACTTTCCCTTTATATTTTAGCAGTTGATCAGTGCTCTACGGTTTTTGTTTGTTTTTGTTTTGTCTTGCTACTATCTGATAGCATACTTCCGGTTCCAAATGAGGTGTGTGGTGGACCAGGAACTTGGTAAATCCAGTGTTCCTATTCTGAGGTTCTACTGTAATTGCATCCACACAAAGGGTTGTACTATGCTAACTATATTGATTTAGAAGACAGTATTCAGGGACAAAAAGAAAGGTTGGCATGTAGGCCAAAGCATGTTTACTCAGTGACTTCTAGTTGTTTTCCTGGTATTGTTATTAGGGAAGAAGGAGTGAAGAAGCTTTTCCAAACAAGGTCAACCACACACTTGTTACTGGATTACAATGGACATATATGATTATTGGTGCCCATACCAAAATTTGAATTTTTACAGTCTGCTATTGTACAGTATGATAGAAGGGAAAGTCTTTACTTTTCAATTACAGTATAAAATTTACTAGATCTTTTGTTTTTAATATAATTTCATTTTGTTTTCATCTCAACACTTTGAACACTTGTCACTAACTGATATTTTCCTTTGTGCTTGTTTCGGTATCACTTGAACAATAAATGGCATCATCTTATGGGTGCTAAACTTATAATTTGTGGAAAAAACTTAAAAATTCAAAATGTCTAAAATATGGCATGAACTCAGAGCCACGTTAAGCTTGCGATCTAATCATCTGGCATGAGAACTCACACATAGGGAGTTCTGTGGAAAAAAATTGTTCAGATTTGAAATGATATAGCAAACATAATAATGATGTTATAGGCTTCACTCTTTTATCATAGCAATAGAAAGATCACTTGTACTAATGAAATCATACTGATTTTTATACAGTGATGTAATTGCTGCCTGTCTTGCTGACCATATTGCCTTGAGCTCCCCCATTTTTCTGTGTATCCACTCTTTTGTATTTAGATTGTAAGCTCTTTGGGGCAGAAGGCTGTGGGTTTTGTTCTGTGTTTAGACAGCACTTAAGAGATTGTAATCAATGACTGGGGCTCCCAGATACTACCACAGAACAAATGTATCTTTTAAGGAGCAATCTTTAGATTGACATTTCAACATCTCAGTAACATTATTCCTAAGATATTTTGACCAGCCAGAGTTCATGGGTTCACACTGTGGTAAAATAGCATTTATGGCAGTTTTTCTCAAAGTGATTGTGGATCTACTCTGCGAAGCCTGCTATAACTGTCCGCTCAGGTTTGTTTATTTACAAGCTCTGCAGCCTCACTTTGCAAATGGCAAACTGGAGCCAACAGGAGCCATGAGGCACCCGGGCTGCCAAACTGGTAAATTAACCTGAGCGGCCAGTTAGCAAGTTTCTCACAGTGGATCCATGGATCATGTTCAGAAACACTGCTTTATGGAAACTTTTTTAGAACATGTTTTAAAACACCTTGGTCCTATCGCTGTTGGCTATATAGTTAAAGAGAGAAACTTTCAGCTAAAATAATATTTGAACTATACTCTGTTTTAAAATGGTGCCATCTTATTCAAGTATTTAATCGATCTGCTCCCTATATGTATTCAAGGTTATATCTGCCCTACTGATAAAATAAGAATTTATTTTTTAACTATATAGGCTCAGAAGGGCTAAGCAAAGTACTGGTACAAGAATGTAACAAGTAGTATTTTCAATAGCTAATACTGGGACAGTGAAATAGGAAGCAAAAAAAAGACTATCAGTTTTGTTTTTTTTTTAGTCAATGGATTCTAAAAATCTACCTCTGCAGCAATGTCCTATTTCATTTGGGTGAGTTAATGTTTGCGTTATATTGGTGGTATTGCTTACTGCTACAATATTATCAGCTATTATCTTAGAGGTGTACAGTTTGATTAAAGTGTGTGTATATTACTTTTTTACAGGATATAAAGGAATTTCATTATGAACCGTCCTTTTCCCCATAAAATATAAGTGCATACCACAAACCATTTGACTCTCATGTTAAACTTTATAGCCTGCATATAAGTAAGTTATCGCTAGGCATTGAGTGATATAATATATTACTGCTGTAGCAATTTCCATCAGAGGATCTCTAGCAGCTTTATAAAAAATAATGGATTGCACTTCACCATGTTTCTATGAGGAGAGTACAGTGGTCATATTTAGTTTCTTGTCTTTGAGCGAGACTAGTAAATGTATTAAATATCTCTCAAATTAATCCATTTTGAAAAGTTCCATCAGTTTAAGTGCAGTTCTTACTTGTGCGGTGGCTGAGGGAGATAAGTGACTTGGCTACAGTCATGCTTCTGTGGAAGAATCAGAAATAGCTGGCTCACCTACTAGTCTTCTGCGTTAAACACAATTCCATCCTTCTCCCAATATTTCCAGTCACCTAAGTGAATGTTCCTAGTTATCCAGTGAGATGGTAACCTCTTGTGTGCATAAACCCAAGAAAACAATACTGTTCTCAGAGTCCATATCTACAATCTGAACCAAATGACAAATTAGATTTAAAGCTTTATCTTGAATGTGTACTCTTGCCTTTTTTTTTTTTTTTTTTTTGTAGCTACTGTATTTGAGCTAAGAACCATTTTGATGATTTTCAATTATTCTCTAGGTGCAGAATATATCAGATATAATGCAGCTATCCAGAGAAAATACAATACAAAAAATAGGTTGTACAAAATACAGTCTATTTATAAATGATCTGGAGAAAGGGGTAAACAGTGAAGTGGCAAAATTTGTGGATGATATTAAACTGCTCAAGATAAATTAAGATAATCAAGATAATTAAGACCAAATCAGACAGTGAAGAGCTTCAAAAAGATTTCACAAAACTAAGAGGCAAAATGGAAAATGAAATTTAATGTTGATAAATGTAAAGTAATGCACATTGGAGAAAATATTCTGAAATATACATACAAAATGATGGGGACTAATTTAGCTATAACTGCTTAAAAAAGAGATCTTGGAGTCATTGTGGATAGTTCTCTGAAAACATCCACTCAATGTACAGCAGCAGACAAAAAAGCAAACAATGTTAGGAATCATTTAAAAAGGGATAAATAATAAGACAGAGAATATCTTATTGCTTCGGTATGAAACCATGGTACACCCACATCTTGAATACTGTGTACAGATGTGGTTGCCTCATCTCAAAAAAGATAAATTGGCATTGAAAAAGGTTCAGAAAAGGGCAAAAAAAATGGTTAGGCGTTTGGAACGGATCCCATATGAAGAGAGATTAAAAAGACTTGGATTTTTCAGCTTAGAAAAGAGGAGACTAAGGGGGGGGGATATGATAACGGTCTATAAAATCATGATTAGTGTGGAAAAAGTGAATACAGAAAAGTTACTTACTTGTTTCCATAAGATAAGAACTAGGGGTCACCAAATGAAATCAATAGGTAGCAGATTTAAAACCAAAAAAAGGAAGTTTTTCTCGCGCAGCGCACAGTCTACCTGTGGAACTCCTTGCCAGAGGATATTGTAAAGATCAAGACTCTAACAGGGTTCAAAAAAGAACTAGATAAATTCATGGAGGTTGGTCTATCAATGGCTATTAGCCAGGCTAAGTAGGAATAGTGTCCCTAGCCTCTGTTTGTCAAAGGCCGGAAATGGATGACAGGAGAGGGATCACATGATGATTTGCCTGTTCAGTTCACTCCCTTTGGGATATCAGGCATTGGCCACTGTTGGAAGACAGGATACTGGGCTGGATAGACCTTTGGTCTGACCCACTATGACCATACTTATGTATAATAGCCATTCCAATGTAAATATGATGACCAGTACTGTATTTCTTGAACTATATACTTGCATTTTCATTGTGGGTTTAGGAGGCCTGGAATATAAAGGAAGAAAAAATGGTGTTAAGTATAATGCATATTAATATAACTACTGCCAGTTTTCTATGCAAGTTTGTTTGCAAATGACTATTCTAAATCGTTTTCCTGACTATTGATTGTTCTGCAATGAGAATTTCATTTTGTGGTGGTATTAAATATTTTTTACAGTTACTTAGAAATAACACGTGTTACTGCATAGTAACTATGCTGCAATTCCAGAAACTGATATAGCAGTAACTACCTAAATTGCAACACCATTGAATGATTCAAGATTGTCCTTATTTTGTGTTCCATTGTTTTGTATTATAATGTAGATTTTTTTCTTTTAGCTCTTTAACCAGCACAGATCAAGAACAAAAGGTAAGTGTATTGACTTTGAATTTTTGGTGCCATTCATTAATACAAAATAGAATAAGCAGGAGTTGCACCTCCTTAGCAAATATATCTTTTAACATTTAACATGATTTCTAATTGTAGACTTGGAAGACTTTCGTTTTATATTGTCTGTATGAAAATATGCTGAAGGGAGTTCATGTGGACTGTAGACTTTTTTTAAAAATAATGTCAGTGAAGTAGGAAATGAAAAAGTTAATAGGAAATGGTTGAGGTCCACAGGCTCAATAGAATGCTTAAGGACCATTGACGGTACTGTTACGGTATATCAAAGACATCAAGAATGAGACATTGATGAGGGAACCTGATGTGTTCAAATTCAATTATGAAACGTAGCCACATAGTGAAGTGTGTGGTGTCTGACTTTCTGAGTCAAACAACTGGGTCTGTGATTCTGCTTCCACAGTCAAGACACCAAGGCTGTGTCCAGACTCGAAGTTTTTTTCGAAAAAAGTAGCCTTTTTTCGAAAAAATTTCACCTGCGTCTAGACTACAGCTGCGTTCTTTCGAAATTAAATCGAAAAAACGCGGCTTTTCTTTTGACGGCAGAAAACCTCATTTCACGAGGACGAACGCCTTTTTTCGAAAGTGCTCTTTCAAAAAAAGGCGTTCTTGAATGCAAACAGGGCTTTTTAGAAAGAGAGCATCCAAACTGCCTGGGTGCTCTCTTTCAAAAAAGCAGCTTGCTTTTTCGAAAGTACTGCTTGCAGTCTAGATGCTCTTTTTCGAAAGAGGCTTTTTGGAAAGTATCTTTCGAAAAAGCCTCTTTTGAAAGAGGCTTGCAGTCTAGACGTGCCCAAGAGCAGCAGTTAGAAAAGTGATTGGATTTCAGGTAGGTTTAAGATAGTTGTTGATTTCCTAATAGTGTAAGACGAGGAGATAATCTTCACATTTTAATCAAAGGTTATTTTTAGTATTTGTTTTAATCACAAAGTGAAACGTTACTATTGGGCAAATGCTACTTTTCTACAACTTCATGTCAAACTCAACCCTGGTGAAAGTCAGTGGAGCTACACCATGGTTGAATTTGGCCTGTTATCAAAGCCTCCCAGATGGAGGGTTGGTACATTTTACTGGATCCCTGAGGAGCCCAGGCCAGCTGCAATCTCCATTATCATAAGAAAAAGAAATGAGGCTAAATTGTAAATCATGCCTGAGGATATTTATCAAAAACTTATTTCCCTTTATCTATTGTTCAGATCTTGTGAGATTTGCTGGAGCCAGTCAGAAGCAGTATTAGAGCAGTCTCAAGCAACATTCTGAATAGTGAATTGCTGGGCCTGCTAGTCCAGCCCAGGCTCTTCTCTAGTATAGAGTGTGTGTGCATGTGCAGTAAAACTAGGACTTGTAGTTTTAGATTGAGAGCCAGAGATTTGTGTTCCTCTATGTGACGTGGTCTGTCATATCAAGATCAAGAGCTACTAGTCTCAGAATTCTTTGCATATAGGCAAAAGGGAGGAACAGCTGGTGGGAGGAGCAAAGTAAAGCACGGTAAGACCTGGGAACCAATGCTGCTGCTTCTGGGAGGATTTGCAGGCCCAAAATATATGTAAGTGAATAATTCATTCATAGTCATAAACATACCCATACTACCATGTCTGGTGGCGACTATAAAAACAAATCAGAAATGTAAAGAGGTAAAAGAAGGCACTAAAAGCTAATGGATACCAATCTATCCTCCAGTTTTTCAAATCAGACAAGGCCTTTCTGCAGTCAGGCAATACAGGAAATCCTCGCCATTCGTGGTGGATGCAGAATGGCAAAATTCGGGAATACTGGGAGCTGCCAGACTCCATGGTGAGCTCACTCTGGCTGCTGGGGAGCCACTATCCTTCCCCTCTCCCCTTTGGCCAGGACAGGAGACCCACAAATAAGCAGAACTGCGAATAGTGATTCTGCAAATCACAAAGGTTTCCTGTATATTAAGTAGAGAAGCAGATGAACAAAATCAAGATGAAAATTATTTAAATATAGAGACTGTGTTTGTGGCACTAGCAGTTGATGACAAAGAAAAGCTGCCAGAACCATGCATCGTGTTGACTCCAAGCTAATGCTCGAAGATAGGTAGTATAACCATTAGCACCACCACAGTCAGAAGGTTTACAAGAAGCAGGAGAGAGTAGTGTTCCCCTATGCAATACTTGTCTTTTCAAAGGTCATGGCTTGTGGCCTGAAAATTGGTTTATAGTACGGTGTCCTGACTTTTGAAGAAATGTGGAAGCTAATGAAGCCAAAAGATGTTGATGGTTATAATTATCCTGAATTTCTTTTCAAATGCAAGACTTACAAGAGAGAAAAGAGAAAAGATACCAGGAGACGAGCTTGTTTGGAGTACTGTATTGTTTTCCATATCAGCTATCTCCTGAAGGGAGGCATAAACAGTGTAGCCAACAAAAAATGAAAGATATTCACCAGTTTTGAAAAAATCATGTAACTATATACTAAACTTCCTGAACATAAAAAGAGCATAGAACACAAAACTTGCTACTAACAGTGAAAGAAATTGAAGCAGTCACCTTCAGTGGACAGTGAGATGTGAAAAACAAATCTTACAAGAAGTGACAAGATGGAAAAAAATACTGGGAAAATTGTTGGCTATTAGCAATTAGGGTTAGCATTCCAAAGAGATAATCTGATAGGTGATCACACAATGGTAACTTTCTTGGAACTCTTGAGATTATAGCTCATTACGGCAGCATTACTCATGACCGTTTGGCTAATGTCAAATAGAAGCAAGCAGAGGGTATTTTACATATTACATCATTTGGAGTGTTGAATATTTAAAATTATTTCATGTGTTGTACACCCTAGGCAAAAAGTAACTCCCTGCAATCAAACTTCAAGCCCCAATTCATGTCATTGAGGGAGGATGTTCTCTTGTCGTTGAAGAGCTGGAGTAGAACTTGGGAGATCTGTGTTCAGTTCAAAGGTCTGCCACCGATGCCCTGTGTAACTTGGGAATGTCTCTTATGAGAATTAAATACCTCAGTTCCTCATGTGGATACTACTGCCACTCCTCATCTAGCCAAGAGGTTCTCAAATCAGGGGCCCACGTATACAAACAAAAAACAGGGAGCAACTTCTATCAAATATATAATTTCAAACTAGTGTTTTAGAAAATTACACACCCCGTTCCATTTCAATGTAAAATATTTTCTACAAAAAGTACTGTAAATATATAATGCAGTAATCATTGTTCCTAAACAAAATATATATATTTGTATTAGCACCACTGCAAGGAAATTGGATTCCATAGATTGTAGTTTCATGTGTAGAGATTTGTTGTATTGAGACTAAAAAGGTTAGACTAAGATGACATTAGAGGGCTTGATTGTTCAACAGCTGAAGAGCTGCATTAAATTGTGGATCAATCAGAACACAGAGAGTCAAAAAATAATTTATAATTTAAGAGAGACAGTTGGGGTGACTTGTAGGGGCTATAGCTCTAAAATTGCCTTTGCATCCTCCCATAGCTACCCATCCAAGCACACAGATCAAATGTTATGCAGAAATAAGGGTGGGATGGTATGTCTTTGCCATCCTTACTTCTGCAGTTCTGCACAACCCTTAGAGTAGGTGCCCATCCAGTAGCCACTGCTCTCCAGCCAACCAGCTCTGAAGACAGCACTGCTGCCAGCAGCACTGCAGAAATAAGGATGGCAACAGAATGCCAAGTCTGCTGTGAAAAGTAATATTGATAACGTTTCTTTGCATATTTGTCCTTCTCTTCTCCCCATATTAACAGTTTAAATAATTTTAAAATTAAATATTATAAGAACAATTTGATAAAAATGTATTTTAGGTTTAATTTAAAAGCAGTGAGAAAAGGTAAATTTATTTTAAACAAGGTTATAAATTTAGTATTTAAATAGTGTTAAATATTAAAAAATACCTTTTTAATTTATAAGGGGGAGGTTGTGCTCAGAGGCTTGCTGTGTGCATGGGTTCACCAATATTAAAAGTTTGAGAACCACTGGTCTAGCCTGCATATCTATTTAGATTGTAAGCTCTTTCAGACAGTGGTTGTCTCTTAAGAGTTTGTACCGTGGCTAGCACAAGGGGCTTCCAGGGGCAATATTCTTCCTTTTGTTAAGTGTTTTGAGAGTAACTGTATCCCTTCACTTTTTTTTTTCTGTAGCTTGACACTTTAGATGCTCTCTTAGAGTATCACTTATTTAGGAAAGCTGGAAATACTGCACTGACTGCTTTCTGACATTGGCTTTTGGTGCTGTTACTTCAGATGGAGTTAATCATAACTGCCAATAAACAAATGGTAAGAATAAGTTTCTGTTTTCTTAAAGACCCTTACCATTACCTCAGTAAATCACATTTCTGAGTGCTTGTCTGCCCCACACAGCCGTCACCCATCACTTGACAAAAAGACATTCTTGATTTATTTCTTCAAAATGTTTTTTTCATGTTCCTTAATTTGTGCTTGATATGTTTTCTGTTCAATGCTTTATTTGTCCAATAACTAAATTGCACTGTCAATGGCATTAAAGGTAAGAATGTAAACCTGTATTTCTAAGGCACTCCTACAAAGTATCTGAATACCTCAGCCATGAATGAATTTTAGCCCCACAACACTTCTGTGAGGCAAGTCAGCATTATCCCTCTTTTGAAAAAAGCCTTTCCGTTATAAGAATGACACATCTCCTCCCATCTATTAAATTCTTATCAATCAAAAAAAATCCTGCTCCAGAGTTTTAACCTCAAAAATGGAGATGTGCCAATAGGATACTATAATCATAGAATCATGGAACACCAGAACTAGAAGGGACTTCAAGAGGTCATTGAGGTCAGTCCCCTGCTCTCATGGCAGGACCAAGCACTGTCTAGGCCATCCCTGATAGATGTCTGTCTGACCTGCTCTTAAATATCTTAATGATAGGCAACAGTCTAAAGCCCTTGGACAAAATGGATGCCTACCCACAGATATGGACAGAGAGAGCTGAAGTGACTGCCCAGGGTTTCATAGTATGTCGATAGTCAAGATAGGAATTATAATCTAGATCTCCAGATATGCTGTCCTTCACCACATCATCCCTTTTCCTTTCCTCATTCTCGTCTTCTTTTTCACTTTGATAAATTTTGCTTATTTTTAGTATTCTAACATTTGTTTGGGGCAATGTAACCTATTCCCATTGAGTGAGGTTATCTTCAGATGGCAAATTGCTAGGTAATATCATGCTCTTTATTTTATACTAATACACCTATGCAACCAAACAAATGTTACAAATTTCAAACCAATGGGCTGTGTCTGCATTGGCATCCCTTTCCGTAAAAGGGATGCTAATGAGACACATCGCAATTGCAAATCCATGGGGGATTTAAATATCCCCCGCGGCATTTGCATTTACATGGCTGCCACTTTTTTCCGGCTTAGAGATAAGCCGGAGAAAAGCGCCAGTGTAGACGTGATTCTCCGGAAAATAAGCCCTTTTCTGGAGGATCTCTTATTTCTACTTTCAAGAGCTTACTTGAAAGTAGGAATAAGAGATCCTCCGGAAAAGGGCTTATTTTCCGGAGAATCACGTCTAGACTGGCGCTTTTCTCCAGCTTATCCCCAAGCCGGAAAAAAGCCGCAGCCATGAAAATGCAAATGCCGCGGGGGATATTTAAATCCCCTGCGGATTTGCAATTGCGATGTGTCTCATTAGCATCCCTTTTCTGGAAAGGGATGCCAATGTAGACACAGCCATGTTGTATAATAGGTATCAAATCACTTGGATTCTTTGCTATTTTACAGCTGTGCAGTGGTATTTTCTTAATATGTAGTTTTACTTAAATTTAGTAAAATATAAATTTCACACTCAGTGTGATATTTGATTTTGTTGATCACATTTACTTTTGGAAATACTTTTAAGTTGCATCATTGGGGGTCAAGCAGTCCTATTTTAGATAGAGAACTGCGATACAGAATGGTTGAGCAATTTGCCCATTGTCAGGTAGGAATTCTGTGGCAAGCGGAAACTGGTCAGCCTTTTGAACTCGATTCCTGTCCTATCCCTGCCACCATCACCGTGAGTGATTTTGGGCACATCACTTGAGGAACTTGCATGGAGTAAAATTATTGCTATAATAGAGATAATACTTTATTTCGACTCGAAGCTGTAGAGGGCAGAGACTAGCTGTGACTATCTGTTTACATGGTACCAAGTACCATGTAAACCTGGTGGGAGTTTCTAGCTGCCTCCGTAATATTAATCACCACCACCACCACCACCACCACCACTGGTGGTGGTAATTATTGAAGATCATTTTTGAAGGGAAAGGTTCTATGTACTAGAACTGAGAATGCACTCCTAGCATGCCTAAGTGAGCACCTTTATAAAAAGGCATTAGCATTAAATTAAAACAGGCCATATTATCATCTACTTATTCATAAAACAGGAATCTTCCCCAGGTAAGTATCAATTTACGCAGAAACCAAGCTTTTATTTTTAAACAATGAAGTTTCCAGCTCTTATAATTACAAATATAGCCTTCCATACATGACCAGAGTTGAAGTTTTTCAATTATGTCTTCCTAAGTCTGTAGCGAGTAGCAACACTGCTGCTGATGAAGAGGAAGGGTGCCAGTTGCCCATCGCTGTCAAGTTCTATGCAGCAGCAGTAACATTTTGTGTAGTGTTTTAAATCAGATCACTTGCATCTGCTAACTTCACTACCCCCATTGCTTTTTAGGGCCTGCCCAATTCTCTTTTCTTAGCCCTCTCTCAGGTGCCAATCCCTACTAGCTTCTGCTGCCACCTTCAACACAGGAAGAGGGAGATAAAAAGGCCAACTGGCTATATGGATCCTGAGCAGCCCCCAATGACTGAGGGAGGAACTAAAGCTTTTCTCCACAACCCAGTTGAATGCATATGGATATAGTTTAGCCGCTTGATAGATGGTTGCTCTGTCTGACATTGCTAAGGAGTAGCATGTTTTAGGGGGATGGCCATCCTCACTCCCTTGGATAGAGGACCTAGGTGAGACCCATCTGTCCCACAGAGGACTCAGCATATGTGAGGGACCCTTACCGATGCTATAGAGAGCACTATTTTTGCATGGAGTAGGGTTCTTGTCACCATAACACAGTGGTCACCAACCAGTAAATCAGGATCTACTGGTAGATCTTGGAGCCTTTGACAGGTGATCTTGACTGGCTTGGCCAAGAGGCTATCAATTGCCCGCACTTCATCTACCCTTCCCCCAGCTGCTGTGTACCTCCTGCCCTTTGCCTTGGAGCTGTCCCTTCAGGAGCCTCTTGCTTGCTGTGCAGGGGAGAGAGAGGAGGGTGCTGATGTCAAAGTGCCTCCTCTCCCACTCTGTATCTTATCTCCACAGAGCAGAAAGGGGGCATGACAGGACTCGAGATGGAGTTTGCTGGCAGCTATAGGGAGCAGGGCAGGGGTGAGCCTGCCTTAGCCTCACTGCACCACCACCCAGGAGCCACATGAGGTAAGCAGGGCCCAACTAGAGCTCACATCCTGAAACCCAAGGCTGTGCCCTAGCTCCGAGCACCAAACCTCCAGTATCCCAAAATAGCCCCCTGTCTAGATGTACCCTAGGTGAATAGTTTTCTATTCTCTGAGTGACCAGGGAAGGGGCTACTACAGTTCAATTAAGTCAGGCAGGCACCTGGAGCCAATTAAGAGTACCCTGAAGCAAGTGAGAGAGACAGGCTAATCAAAACACCTGCCGTCCATAAAGGATCCTCTGGGTTAAGAGGCATCCCTTCAGAAAAGGCTGGGGGAGCTAAGGACTGGGAGTAAGGAAGTGTGCTGTGGAGGAGCAGGAAGAACTTGGTCAGGTGCCAGGAAGAAGGTACTGGGAAGAATCGTCTGGGAAAGTGGCCCAGGGAAAAGGCTGCAACACTGGGAGTAAACACTGCCTGTTGTTACTGCCTTAGTGTCCCTGGACTGGAGTAGTGGGCAGGCCCGGGTTCCCTCCAACTCCTACCACATCCCTGAGAGGGGAGACTGGGACAACGGAGGGGTTTCATCCCAACTCCTTGACTAGCCTGTGATGAAGGTGGCTCGGTAGGCTGTGACCCTTGCCTCTAATAAAGGGTGAGAGGTTATGCTAAGGGGCACAACAAGCCTCTGAAGCTATCACTAAGCACCTAGATGCAAGGACCCTCTGAGGGAAGGCCGGAGCTTTTCCACAATGCATATATATTATATATTTCAAATGTATCTAATATGTAAAATAGTATTTAGAAGAGCAGTAGTCCCTGAAATATGCATGTTAGTTGTATAGAAAGATGTCTTTCAAGGCACAGCGTGTGTACATTTGTTTGTGTTACCTTATTATCATAGAGCTGAAAGAGACCTCAGGAGGTCGAGTCCAGGCCCCTGCCCAAGGCAGGACCAATCCCAACTAAATCAACCCAGCCAGGGCTTTGTCAATCCAAGACTTAAAAACCTCTAGGGATGGAGATTCTACCACCTCCCTAGGTAACCCATTCCAGTGCTTCACCAACCTCCTAGTGAAACAGTTTTCCCTAATATCCAACCTGGACCTCCCCAACTGCAACTTGAGACCATTGCTCCCTGTTCTACCATCCATCACTACTGAGAACAGCCTCTCTCCATCCTCTTTGGAACCTCCCTTCAGGAAGTAGCTCCCTACTAGCTACCTTCAAGTAGTTCATTTTATTACGCAGATTTCCTGAAAAAATATGTTCTTGTGGTTAACGCAGAGGATGAGGGCTCAGGGAATGTTACTGCTCCACTCAACTCTCTTTCACAGATTTCCTGTGTGATCTTGGGCAAGATAATTAATGATACATTTTCAAAGGATTGAGGCCATGCCTCTCTTGTTACTGGCACAGTTTGTGCTTGCAAACGTGAATTGCAGAGCCAAAGCTGAGCAGCTGCACTTCTGACAACCAGAGCTGTGACCAGAGTCTAGCAGTTAGAGGAGTAAGTGCTCAGATTGCCACCTACAGTTCATTTGCAGCCACTGATCATACCCACAATTCATGTATTCCAAGGTCTGTAGGGACCATTGTGGTGACTGTCTGGGCTCTTGCATAGCACAGGCTGTAGAACTTCCCCAAATTACTCCTAGAACAAATCTATTAGGAAAAACATCCAATCGTGATTTAAGAGTTGCCAGTGATGGCAAATCCACCATGACCCTTGGTAAATTTTTCCAATGGCTAATTACACTGATAGTTAAAAATGTATCCCTTATTTCCAGTGTGAGTTTGTCTAGTTTTAATTCCAGCCATTGCATTGTATTGTACCTCTCTACTAGATTGAAGAGCCTCTTATCAATATTTGTTCCTCCTACTTACAGCTGTTTACAAACTATGATCAAGCCATTACTTAACCTTCTCTGTTAAATTGAATAGATTGAGCTCCTTGAGTCTGTCACTGTAAGGCATAGTTTAGTAATTCTTGCATCTCTTCTTGGAATCCTCCTTGGGATCAGTCCTAGGTTACTTGGAACACTCAGTGTTTTTGACTGAAAATGATGAGGATAATCCATAGTGGATTATTGTTTGAGGTAAACATTCATCTAATTGAGGGCTGGATGTGGCCCTCTGACTTGTCTGGATCCAGCCCCCAAGGTTCAGAGTGCCTCCTCTCCCCCTACAGCATCGGGGAGCCAGCACTGGTACTCCAGCCCCCAGTCCTCCCCACCGGGCTGGAGTGCCAGTTCCCTCTGCAGGGGGAGGAGGGGAGCCCTGAGTCTCGTGGGCTGGATCCAGGAAAGCTGGGGGGGGGGGGCACATCTGACCCACAGCTCTTCTGGGGGGGAGGGAGGGGAATTAAGCAACTCTGGGTGCTGCTGCTGCTCCCCCTGGATGGAGAAACAGCAGCGCAGCAAAGCACTGTCTGGAGGCTTTTTCCCCGCTGCTCTGGTCAGAATTGCAGCCAATAGGAGCAATAATGTGTGATGCCTGGGAGTAGTGGGGGACATGGAGCCATGTGTGTCCCCAGAGAGCTGCACCAAGTAAGCACCCTCTATTGCCCAGTCCTCTCTTCCCCAGACTTCCCCTCCATCCCCACTCCTGTAATCCTTCCCATCCAGATCCCGTACCCCAAGCCTTCCTCCCGGCAGCCCCCCCTCACACACTGAGCCCCTCATTTTTGGTCCCACCCCAGAGCCTAGGGACCCCCACAAAATCCACTAACTTGGGCTTCCCTAGCCTCTGGTGTGCAAGGGGAATGTAGAGAGTGTTTTTCTACTTCTCAGTTGGGGGTCACATAATTGAGTGGGGTTTTTTTCTTCTTTCTTTTGTGTTGCCCCTGACTGATTTTTCTGTGGGTCAGCGGCCCTGAACCAAAAGAGGTTCCCAGCCCCGATCTAATTCAAAAGCAAGGAGCAATGCAGCCAAACCCAATCCTGTTCTAGTTAGAATGAGATTAAACCTGGAGGGAAAAACAAGCCAAAGAATGAGGACATGATATGATTATGAGGTTTCACTGAGGATCCAGTTGAATAGAATCAAGTGAGGAATCTGCGACCAGCTCCTGGAACAATTCTAAATCCTGAGAAACAAAGTAGAGAAAAGTCACCTGGCCAGCAGAAGCCTCAGGGAGAGTCATTTCACCTTCAGGTAGTCTGAAAAATGATTATCATGGATAGATCTTATCCCTTCTGTGTGCTCTTGTTTATTTATCTCTTATTATTCAGTAAGGTTTTGCCTAAGTGGACCTCCTTTCTTGGCTGGGACTTTTACTCCCTGATATTAGACAGAACTCCTTAGGGTTGTCTGAGAAAAGTTACTCCTGCAGAATGTCACCTATCAACCAATTGCCTAAGTGTGTGTACTGGCAAGAAGAGTCTAGTGTTGGTCAGCAGTACAGCTGAACATACCATACTCCACCCTTCTACCATTTCCCTTGTTAGCATGTTCCATGGCAGTGACGGGCAACCCAGGCTACTAAATGGACTGCATGAGTAGCCCTCAATCTCAATGGGCCATAGGATTGTCATAACTCAAGATGGTCTCCCAGGATAGGGTAGCTTTGCTAACTGCACTTGCATACCTAGAATTTGCAGGGTATGCCAATTGAACCATAGCAGCGCTTTGATTGGATGCAAAGAGAACACATAGCACTCACACTCAGTGTTGTGTGCAATCAACATGCACTTCTCTTCACGTGCCCTTGCTTTATGTTTGTGTCACTTTGGTAATACCAGTAGGGAAAAAACGACATGGGCAGGAACCAGCATAATCTGGCAACCCTGCATATGGGCACCCGTAATCAAAATGTCTCTGAGGCCATGAATAGAACTCTGATGGGCCGCAGGTTGCCCACCCTGGTTCTGTGGAGTACTAGCTCCTTCTTGGGGCATTTAGAGGTAGGAACTTTTAAGAAAACCAAAACCAACATAGCACAATTTAAGACAGATTATGAAAGAAACTTTTCTTCATAGTGTGTGGGTATTGCTGCTTGTCCTACACCTTTCTACTATCAATAACTCTCTTCTCCCATAAATCTTCACTTTGCTGTACAAGGATTTGTGTTTATCATGCATTAGTCATTTGGGACAGATCTGACAATCCTGTGCTTTGAGTACTTCCCTGGACCTGTCCAGAGGACTCTCTGTTCTTGGCTCATTCTCATTATTTCACATTCTCTGAATATTTTTGCTTATGTTATGACATTGAATGTTTTTGTTTTTCTATCCTGATTGGAGGAAAACAGGTGTGAGATGGTTATCTTACTGCAAAGCTAAGTGCTTTCTAATATATTCTTCCTTTTATTTTAATTGTTTTACTAAGAATGCTTTACACTGAATAATGTTAACATAAATGTATTCAAAAGTCAAAAAAATCTACTGTATGCTCTACTTCGAAAAGTGTAGTGAAAATAATCTTGAGGTTCATTAAACAATAAACTGATGAATGAGAAAGGAATAAAACTTTTATGAAAACAATCTAGAGTGACTTTGTGGAGAACTGCTATACACAGCTATAGTTTTCCCACCCCTGATTCTAGGGATTAGATGAATGGGCACCACCAACTATAACCCATTGAGGATTATCCCCACCATTCCTATATTTATGATATTGTCCTTTATAAGGGAGCATCTCTAAATTATAATCTCTGAATCTTGCAGTATGTTTAATCTCCTGCTGTGATCTTCTCGGGATCAGCCTTTCATTACTCTGAGTTCTCTTGTTCCTGGCCAGTTTATCCTTTGTGAATTGATTATAAGTTATCAAACAGATGGGAAATGCCACAGTCCATATCTGCTGTCCGTCTTGGAATGTTCTGGGATTACTCTTTTTGATTCCTTTGGTTGTACTGAAATGTGTCCCCCTGGTCTGTCTGGACTACCGAAGATCTTGGATACAGTTCTTCTTTAATGGTACCCCGTTGGTCCCAAATCCTAGTGTGTGTCTGATGAATCACATCTCTGTCACTTGAGTTAAGAAGCAGGAGATCACAGGCCTTTGTGTCAAAACAATACTTTTGCTTCTGCTTCTCATTTTCTTTCATCTTCCATGTGGTTTCATTATCCTAAGATTTCAGCAAGTTATAAGTACTTTGTAAATTAGAGTTGGACCTTCTTCCCATTAGCAGCAGAGCTGGAAAAGTCATTCTCTAGGATACTTCTTGACTGCAGCACTATTTTAGGATATGATCAGTATCCCGAAATAACATTTTCCCTGTCTTAACAGCATGCCTGTTATTTTGAAATGCAATCGAAATAACGGGCTTGGTATTCCAATGTCCCGGTAAACCTCGTTCCATGAGGATTAAGGGACTTGTTGGAATAGTGGTCTGTTTCAAAATTTGGCACTGTGTAGACAGCGCCAAATTTCAAAATAGACTAACTTGAAATAAGCTACACAATTTGTGTAGCTCAAATTGCGTAGCTTATTTCACAGTAGCACTGCTGTGTGAACGCACCCTAGAGGTGTACGTTGGTAAATGAGGAATGATTTATACAGCTCACCCCTACTATCAGATTTTTTTTTCATTTCATAAGATGCTTTACTGTTCATATAGCTCTTCCCAGAAGTCCATTTGATTGGGGGTAATTTGGACTCGATGTTTTGTGATGAAAATCCCAGTCTGACACAACTGCTTAAAATCTACACTGGAAAATCGTGGCCCATTATTGCTGAAGATTTCATCTGGAATTCTATGTCTGGAAAAGATTCCCTTAATGGCAGCTATCACTTACTCACTGTGAGTACTGTAGTGTGCACAAATTTCTGAATACAGAGAATAATCATCTGTGATTTAAATAATCCTTGCCAGATAAATAAGTCAGCATCTAGCTTCTCATAGGGCCTTCGTAGAATTGGACTGAGATCACAGAATCTCTTCCTGTTGACATGGCTTGCAATTAAAACATAAAATGCAGTTTCCCACCACAGATTGATCTGTGGCCAATACGGCACCCTTTTGGCTTGTTTGCATTTATTTCCTGAAGCATGTCTACACTAGGAGATTATTTCAAATTTACTAAATTCAACTTCTGGACACCCAATTTTACAAATTCTAAGTTCCGTGTCCTCACTACGGGGAAGAATTGAATGTTGTCCAAGGCAGGCTCTGTTAATGTGGATGAGCTACCTCAATGTCAGTGCCCCAGGAAGCACTCTGGGGAGCTGTGGGAGGGCTTCCGGAGGCCGATTAATTCAAATTAGTGGCACCAGAGTGTCCGCACTAACATTATTTTGGACATACAAGTTCAGGAATAGTGTTATTCTTCATGAAAAGCAGGACTTTAGAGTTTGAATTCTGCAGCCCCTTATTACGGAATAATGTTCTTAGTAATGTGTACACATCACTTAGAAAATTGACTTTGGGGGGCTAATTTTGAACTAAGGTCCTAGTGTAGAGCTGGCCTACATGACCACCATGGATCTTCTGTAGCATTTTTTCCCAGGGGGTTCATTGGTACTGCAATCTTGCTTCCCTTGAAATCATCCCATTTATCACAGTAAGTTCATGTCTGCAGTTCTACTAGTCTATTTCTACAGATCACTGTTTACTTATTGCTTCATTAAGGATTCCGATATTCATCTTTCTCTGTTTCCCCTCTTCTTTGTTGCAATTTTCTGTTAGCTATAAAAGTTTACTTTAAAATCAAACCTATGTAAGTTTTCATCTCTATCTCTAAAGTCTTCTCTGGGGTGTGGCATCATTTCAATGGCTGAAGTCTTCCTTTTATCAGATTTAAACCTTTATTGTTCCCATCAAATATCCTCATCAAAAGTCAGTCCTGGAACTCCTGAAACATATTTCTCCCATTTAGTTTGAATTTCATAGTTCTAGTTGTATCGAGGCCTACCCAAAGTTCACAGTCATGTTTCACTTTCAATGAGCTCCAGATAATGATTGATGTTAATACTTTAATTAGGGCTGTCAATTAACGCAAATTAACACCTGCGATTAACACAGAGCACAATTAATATGTTAATTTTTTAAATGAGTTAATCACAGGTGTTTCCATGGCGCTGTCCCTTTGAAATGCCTTCAGGGTGTTTCAAAGGGGCAGTGCAGTAGGAGACTGGGATTAGTTGGAGTCCCCAGCTTACGTCAGGCTTTGGGCAGCTCTGCTACATTTCAAAGGGGCAGTGCCTGGGGGCAGCTGTGCAGCACTGCCTCTTTGAAGTGCTGCCCTACCATTTCAAAGGGGACAGTGCAACGCAGGCCAGGATCAACTGTGGACTCCAGCTGATCCCAGGCTCCCCTGGCGCTGTCCCAAGGGGCAACGCTGCCCAGAGCCCGGGGTCAGCTGAGGACTCCAGTTGATCCCGGGCTCCGTGCAGTGCTGTCCCTTGGAAATGCCGCAGTGGCATTTCAAAGGGGCAGCCCACTGCGGAACCCAGGGTCAACTGGGGACTCCAGCTGATCCTGGACTCCCGCACCAATGCCGCTGCCCCTGCTCCTTTGAAACGCCACAGCAGAATTTCAAAAGGACAGCGCCGCATGGAGCCCGGGATCAGCTGGAGTCCCCAGCTGATCCCAGGCTCTGTACAGTGCTGCCCCTTAGAAACGCTGCTGCATTTCAAAGGGGCAGTGCAAGCAGAGCCCAGGATCAGTTGGGGACTCCAGCTGATCCCGGGCTCCTGCGGTGCTGCCCCGGGGCGGTGTTTCAAAGAGGCAGCTGCACTGAGCCTGGGGTCAGCTGAAGGCTCCAGCTGATCCTGGGCTCCTGCAGTGCTGCCCCTTTGAAACGCCACCACAGCATTTCAAAGGGGCAGCACACATGATTAATCACAATGACATTTTTTAATCTCTTGACAGCCCTAATTTTAATACAGCATATATATGGTTTTGTAGTACGCTTTTGGTGCTAAAGCTGTGCCAAAGCGTAAACATAAGATTCTGTATCTTACAAATGGGGTATTAAATGTGAATAGTTTTGAACTTTCTTCAGATAATTTTAGCTGCCAAAGTCCTCAGGATGCCCCCAATTTACTGAAATATTGAGCATTTGCAAACTGAACTATATTTTTTTCCTCTGGTTGCTAATTTGAAATGTTTTCATAACCTTAGTGAGCTCTCCCACATCTAAGCATATGTGTAGCTGGCTGATTTTTTTTCACCAGAATGAATAGGGAGCTCACCCGTTGCATTAACCTTGTGATTTTTTTTGTATTACTTGAATTGCTTTCATCCTTGCAAGCTCATTCTGTTTTCATCAAGTGCAAATAGAGCCTTTCTACATGGATGGATAACTGGAGGGACTTGTTTGTTTATCTGCATTGTATATTCACTCTGCAAGCAGCCCAGCCTTTGAAACAGATGTATCCAAATAGGTGCCTCATAGCTATGTTCAGAATGATAGTGTAATGAGAGCACACATTTTACTAGGTAGTTTTTCATAGACAGCCAGACCTAAAATTGGTGTCACCTCTTCTGGTACTACAATAAACAGGAGCCTGTACCTTGTGTTTTTACTGTTTATGCTAACAGCACACTTCCTTTTCACTAATGTATCCATTCCAAAATAACCAGCTAGTTTAATTTTTGTTGTTCCCATTTTGAGTCTCATTTTCAATCTCTTGTAATCTTGTTCAGACAGAATATTAACCTGAGCTACAGTGTCCAGTTTCATTCCTTTTCACAGGCAATATCCAGCCCCTCTCATCGTGCTTACTTGATCTCAGCATGTCTGTGAAAAATTCCTCAGTTGGGTTATCTTCAGCAGAGTTCACTGCACTTGTTTGCATCTGTGCAAACAACTTCAAAATAATTTCCCAATGTATGCTCACTGTCAGTCATCATTCTATGCCACATTGCTCTGTGGTGTTGTCTGATTTTTTTTTTCATGTAAAAAAGGTCTCATTCCTTTTTGGTATGCAATGTTCCTCAAATTTGGTCAGTGTTGTGTTTAACTTCATGGTTTCGCTTTCTTCAAATTTAGTTGTTACAAATATCCAATGCTTTCTCCCTAACAACAAGCAAAAAGATTTTTCACTTTATCACTTTTTTACTCTGCCTCTCTAGTTGCTAAATACACTTCAAATCTCTGCCACAATTTTTCCAGTTCTCTGCAACGTTGCCTGACACATGCAGACTCAATGGAAATTTTAACGTATCAATTTTTTACTATTTTTAATTCTTAAGCTAGTCAAGTTACTAAAGTGGAAGTCACATTACACAAACCATAGTGCAAAGCACCTCTTAGGCTTAAGAAGATGATCATGAAATTCCAAACATACTCATTAAAATGGGATAAACAGATCTAGCCAGGTGCATTTCACAGTACTATGGAAAGCAATTTTGTTAGCGAAAGCAAAAGCCTTACAGGAGTTTGAAAGAGTAATTCCAGATGATGACCAGCAGAAAGCTTCCAAGCATAAATGTTTATTAGAAATACGGAGAGGAAATTGTGACATGACTGGATCCTATACAAAGGACATTGTGTTATAACATCACATAGCACGAGGCTGGAAATGCTAAACGTAATCCCCAGTGCTTGAAGTCTGATAAGAGCCCAAGCTGTCCTTTTTCTGGCCAGGCGTGAATGCTGTAGTAAAGATAGGGTATCTAGAGTGGGAAATATGCCATAGTTATTGGAGCCAGAATGAAAAAGCAGCACTGGAAACCACATCAGGTTCTACATATGATTGTCCTTAGCTTAAGGATAGCACAGTTTTATTTGAATAAAACAGGAAATATCGCTTCACTCTTTTTTTTTTTTGTTTTGTTTTGTTTTGTTTTGTTTTGTTTTGTTTTGTTTTGTTTTGTTTGAGGGGTGAGGTGAAGAGCCATGGCACAACCTATGGAGTAAAAATGCAGTTGTGAGCTGTATTGAATTTTCCATGAGATTTGAGATGAGCTGACAGCAAATAGTGGCTGATAATTCATGAGTGACTCAACAATTCATGCCTGACACATCCAGCCTTTATTAAGCAGTCACATGAGATTGCCACCACAAAGAGCAAAGTACTTGGAGCTGATTGTAAAGTTTTGTTCTCATTTTTAACTTTGTTAGCAGTTCCCAAAGTCCCTCACAATGTTTTATTAGAGGGACTCATTCAAAGGCACCAGGGCTGATAGACAAAAACTTCGGTTCAAACCTCACTAACCTTGCAGATCATTTCTGCAGAAGCAATAGCAGCTGGACAGAATCAAGGCACACAAGCAGGACACCCAGAATGCTACTGACAATGTTTGAGCACTGACTGAACTAACATCACTCACACTTCCCCAGACTAAAACCAGCAAACTCAGGTTTCAGGTACAAAGCAAACTTGGCAACCAAATGAACAACTACAGAAGAAACTTCTGAGCAAAAGCAGTGGACATGTGATCAGGAAAGCCTGAGAGATAGAAGAGCTGACAGCTTAACAAGGAGATACAAAAGAATCCTATCACATACCAGAGTGATTTCAGTCATCTACTTCAACCTCCATCCACAACATCTCTCTTTGTGTGATAGTCACTGGATAACTTAATTTCGTGGTGGATGTTTGTAGCTGTCTGTCTATCTAAAGCAAGCATATGATATTCCAAATGACATGACATAAGTCAGTATCTGCTGCCTCCACAGGCTGCTGTGAAGTGTTGCTGTACCCCCACAGCACCCCTAGTTCTAGCACCCTGTGAGTTTTTAGAATCTCTTTGGTCAGCATGTTTGAGACAGTTTCTCTTAAAATTACTAGTGTACCCAGCTGCCAAGTGGGCCTAAAATACTGTAAGAGCAGGTTTTCTGTATGCTAGTGGCAGTTTTGCTTCTAGTCTCTGTCAGAATGAGGCCGTGCATGAGTGATGTGTATACACATCTAAACTGATCTTTTTGGAATACCAAATTTTAGCTGGAATTCTGAGGCAAAAGTTTCAGTGATTTTATCTAAAGTAAAATACTGTGTACCCTCTCTCCCCCAGACATGAAATAGGGATCCATGTGTCTTGTACTTGCTGAGATTTACTCCAGCAATCTTGTTTGGAGCACCATCTCTTTTCTGCTGTAAGTATTGTGCTACCACAGTGCTACGTGGTGGTGAACTGAGTTCATTACACTTGTTGTTGTCCTTTTTGACTGAAATTCTATCCACACCCTTTATACAAACCAGACTAGTAGACATTTCCAATTTCTGTTTTAATCTTATATTTCTAACGTTCTTTTCTCATAATACCTCTGCTCTGTATTCGTATAACATTGTTAAAATAAAAAACAGAACACCCAAAAACTAAAGCACAGACCCAATAATAAAATAACAAATCCTGTTCCATATTGAATACCCAGTATTCGTATTCCCTTTTGTCTCTTTCTAACATTATATCCTGTTGGGAGAACTTAATATTTCTCATTCTGATTATACTTGGGGTAGTATTTATAGTTTTCTGCCAATAACTCTGCATATTTTGGCAATAACAAATCATATGTTCTATGTTCCCTTCCCCATTGCAATTTCTCCAGCACTGCTTGTGTGGCAGTAATTTAATGGGCCACAGCTTTGAGTTTCCAAGTTCCAGGCTGTGGTAGCATTTCTGGAGCACATTGTATCATTCCATTCTTCCCTTTTGAAGACAAACATTTTTCCTCAACTTCTCATAGGTTATTTGGTTAATTTCACTGTCTAGGTAGGATTTATACTATCTCTGACTATATTTAATTCTTTTCTATCGAGAACCCAGGAAACAGGCTTTCTGTTATTTACCCCATGAGGAGTTTTGGTTTGGGATTGATATGTGTGTGAGGTTTTTTTTTGTTCCCTTTGTGGCAATATTATACATTTGTTAAAAAAGTGGTGGGGGGAATGGAGAGGGGACAATTACAGAATCCCTTCCTGTTTGTTGCATTATTCAGGGCAATAAATTGTCCAGTCTCGGAAGCTACTATAATATTTTTGTCATTTTATACTAAGCTACTTTCCAATTATTTAAAGCCTTTGGAGAACAAACATTAAGCTTGGTAATTAGAGTATCAATGGACTGGTAGTTGGTTCCTATTTTGCTGTGTGCGTGTCATACAAACACAGATGGAAAAGTCTAATTTTTTTTGTGAATCCTACATTGCTCAATGATCTCTTGTGACAGTGAGTTCCAGAAGTTCTGTATACATCACGGAGAAGATTTTATATGTAGATAGATAGATAGATCATTATTCACTGTGTGTTTTGTTTTTAGCTTTTATACTGCTGACCATCACTGTTGTATCTGAGCATCTTTCACCTAAAATGAATAGCAATAGTGAAACTCTAGTTGATTTCATTGTGTCTCTGGCACTTCTCCCCTTTTGAAGGCTAAACTCTCTGCTTGGGCTAGAACTTTGGTTTGAGGAATGTAGTTAAGATAAGGTCAACTATGATTATAAATTTTGCAGTTGGCTACTGGTGGAAGCTTGAGTTGTAAAAACAGGTGTGAGTTTGCACAGAGATTGAGGCCATGTCTCCACTTACTGGAGAATCAATGCTCTGGCAATTGATCTTCCGGGGTTTGATTTAACAGGTCTAGAAAAGGCCTGCTAAATTAAATTGAATGCTCAGGATGACGATGTCAGTGCTGGGTACTCCTTGCTGTCACAGGAGCAAGGGAAGTCGATGGAAACTTTTCTCCTGTTGACCTCCCGCTGTAGAGATTGCACCAAGCTCTGCTTAAGGTACGTCGACTGCAGCTATGTTATTTACATAGCTGGAGTTGCATATCCTTAAACTGACCTTTTGGGTTTAGTGTAGACCTGGCCTGAGGCAAATTTATACACAGGTTTGCCTGTGTTGGCCAGATTCAGGGGACTTTTCATAAAACATACCTTAGGGAAAATAGCTTTGAGACAGAGAGAAGAGATCAGACTTTGAGCAAGCCAGGTCTGTGTCAGGAAAGGTATTCACCTCAAGCATGATACTGTAACTCCTTTTACAATTAGAGCTCTGTACAGAAATAAATATTCTGATAAATGGTACAGTTCAGAGATGTGCACTTAGCAGGGATTTCTCATCAATCATTAAGATGGTAAGTAGAGTTTAAAAGCTTAGGTGACCTGGTGAGGTTGTGGTAGGACTGATTCAGGATGGAACTATAGCTGTGTCATGAGAAGTGAGTACTGGGCTGTTAGTACCAGAGGGGGTACAGTGTCAGGCCAAGTGGCTGAAGAGAGAAGAGACTGGACAAAATATGGGTTAAACAGGATTGATGAGTGTGAGAAGTGACAGATAAGACAGGCAGGCTTTGGTATTGAGAGGAGAGTGGAGAGAAGGGGGGACAGGAAGAAAAGGTGGCCAAGAGTGTAATAATGACAGGAAGGTATGAAGATTGGAGGACGAGGGAATATAACAGCCTGAGAGAAAGTGGAAAGAAGATGTTGTAGCAAGAGAGGCTGTAGAAATTGGGCAGGCTCAATAAAGAGTGTGGGAATTATTTGGATTGGAACCATGGAAAGCAATGAATAGAAGAGGGGAAAGAAATTAGGGAAGCAGGAGAGAAAAATTGGTGAAGTGGGGCAGGGATTGGACTAGATCTGGTGGCTGTGATAAGTCCTAGAATGTCAGTTGTCTGCAGAAAAAGGCTGTTTATTTTGATCAGCTGAATGTGTTCAGAGCTGGAGTGGTCATGTGTATTACTGTAGCATTTTAGCTTCTTGCCTGGCATTATTTATGTTTCTAATTACCCTCTTCTTTTTATGACCCACGTGTTAGTGTGTGAGTCCACATTCCTCTCTCAGAAATAACTTCAAAGAAATTCCTCTGTTTCCTTGAAAAGGCAATTAAGAGGAGATTGTATTAAAAAAAAAAAAACTCTTTGCAAATGTTGATCCTGGTTGCAAAGTCAGCAAATGTATGCTTTGCAATGGAATTTTCCTTTTGCCTGCAACAAAATGAGCATAGTTTGTTCAGTAAAGTAATACTGATTCACAGCATGTAATGGACACAGCTGACTTACTGTCATAAGCTGATACCCCAGGAATTGTTATAGTAATATAAGCAACCTACATGGCTCTGCAGTAATATTGTTCTGTACTCACATAACACTTTTCATTAAGAACATAAGAATGGCCATACTGGGTCAGACCAAAGGTCCTTCTAGCCCAGTATCCTGTCTGCCAACAATGGCCAGTGCCAGGTGCCCCAGAGGGGGTGGACTGAAGACAATGATCAAGCAATTTGTCTCCTGCCATCCTTCTCCGGCCTTTGACAAACAGAGGCCAGGGGCACCATTCCTTACCCCCTGGCTAATAGCCTTTTATGGACCTAACCTCAATGAATTTATCTAGCTCTTTTTTTAAACTCTGTTATAGTCCTAGCCTTCACAGCCTCCTCTGGCAAGGAGTTCCATAGGTTGACTGTGCACTGTGTGAAGAAGAATGTCCTTTTATTAGTTTTAAACCTGCTACCCATTAATTTCATTTGATGTCCTCTAGTTCTTATATTATGGGAACAAGTACATAACTTTTCTTTATTCATCCTCTCCACACCACTCATGATTTTATAGACCTCTATCATATCCCCTCTCAGTCTCCTCTTTTCTAAACTGAAAAGTCCCAGTCTCTTTAGCCTCTCCTCATATGGGACCCGTTCCAAACCCCTAATAATTTTAGTTGCTCTTTTCTGAACCTTTTCTAATGCCAAAATATCTTTTTTGAGGTGAGGAGACCACATCTGTACACAATATTCAGGATGTGGGTGTACTATAGTTTTATACAGGGGCAGTAAGATATTCTTTGTCTTATTTTCTATTCCTTTTTTAATAATTCCTAGCATCCTATTTGCTTTTTTGACTGCCACTGCACACTGCGTGGATGTTTTCAGAGAACTATCCACAATAACTCCAAGCTCTCTTTCCTGATTACTTGTAGCTAAATTAGCCCCCATCATATTGTATGTATAGTTGGGGTTATTTTTTCCAATGTGCATTACGTTACACTTATCTACATTAAATTTCATTTGCCATTTTGTTGCCCAATCACTCAGTTTAGTGAGATCTTTTTGAAGTTCTTCACAGTCTGCTTTGGTCTTGACTATCTTAGACAGTTTAGTATCGTCAGCAAATTTTGCCACCTCACTGCTTACCCCTTTCTCTAGATCATTTATGAATCAATTGAAAAGGATTGGTCCTAGGACTGACTGATAACCACTAGTTATCCCTCTCCATTCTGAAAATTTACCATTTATTCCTACCCTTTGTTTCCTGTCTTTTAGCCAGTTCTCAATCCATGAAAGGATCTTCCCTCTTATCCCATGACAACCTAATTTACACAAGAGTCTTTGAGGAACCTTGTCAAAGGCTTTCTGGAAATCTAAGTACACTATATCTACTGGATCCCCCTTGTCCACATGTTTGTTAACCCCTTCAAAGAATTCTAATAGATTAGTAAGACATGATTTCCCTTTACGGAAACCATGTTCACTTTTGCCCAACAAATTATGTTCTTCTACGTGTCTGACAATTTTATTCTTTACTATTGTTTCAACTAATTTGCCTGGTACTGACGTTAGACTTACTGGTCTGTAATTGCCATGGTCGCCTCTAGAGCCCTTTTTAAATATTGGCGTTATGTTAGCTGTCTTCCAGTCCTTGGGTACAGAAGCTGATTTAAAGGATAGGTTACAAACCACAGTTTCACATTTGAGTTCTTTCAGAACCCTTGGGTGAATGCCATCCGGTCCTGGTGATTTGTTACTGTTAAGTTTTTCAGTTTGTTCCCAAACCTCCTGTAATGACAGTTCCTCAGATTCATCACACACAAAGGACGGTGCAGGTTTGGGAATCTCCCTAACATCCTCAGCAGTGAAGACTGAAGCAAAGAAATCATTTAGTCTCTCCGCAATGGCTTTATCATCTTTGATTGCTCCTTTTGTATCTCAATCGTCCAGGGGCCCCACTGGTTTTTTAGCAGACTTCCTGCTTCTAATGTACTTTAAAAACATTTTGCTATTACTTTTTGAGTTTTTGCCTACCGGTTCCTCAAAATCTTTTTTGGCTTTTCTTATTACATTTTTACACTCAATTTGGCAGTGTTTATGTTCCTTCCTATTAACCTCACTAGAATTGGACTTCCTCTTTTTAAAAGATGCCTTTTTATCTCTCACTGCTTCTTTTACATGGTTGTTAAGCCATGGTGGCTCTTTTTTAGGTCTCTTACTATGTTTTTTAATTTGGGGTATACATTTAAGTTGAGCCTCTATTATTGTGTCTTTGAAAAGTGTCCATGCAGCTTGCAGGGATTTTATTCTAGTCATTGTGCCTTTTAATTTCTGTTTAACTAACCTCCTCATTTTTGCATAATTCTCCTTTTTGAAATTAAATGCCGGAGTGTTGGGCTGCTGAGGTGTTCTTCCCACCACAGGAATGTTAAATGTTGTTATATTATGGTCACTATTCCCAAGCAGTTCTGTAGTAGTTACCTCCTGGACCAGATCCTGCCCTCCACTCAGGACTAAGTCAAGAATTGCCTCTCCCCTTGTGGGTTCCTGTACCAGCTGCTCCAAGAAGCAGTCATTTAAGGCATTGAGAAATTTTATCTCTGCATCTCATCCTAAGGTGACATGAACCCAGTTAATATGGGGATAATTGAAATCCCCCATTATTATTGAGTTATTTCGATAAACTCTCTATTCTCCCTTGGCATTTCAACTTCACTATCACTGTCCTGGTCAGGTGGTCGATAATATCTCCCTACTGTTATATTCTTATTAGAGCATGGAATTACTATCCATAGTGATTCTATGGAACATGTTGATTCATTTAAGATTTTTACTTCATTTGATTCTACATTATCTTTCACATATAGTGCCACTCCACCACCCGCAAGACCTATTCTGTCCTTCCAATATATTTTATATCCCGGTATGATTTTGTCCCGCTGATTGTCCTCATTCCATCAGGTCTGTGATGCCTATTATGTCAATCTCCTCCTTTAATACGAGATATTCTAGTTCACCCATTTTATTATTTAGACTTCTAGCATTTGTGTAGAAGCACTTTAAACATTTGCCACTGTTTATTTGTCTGCCCTTCCCTGATGTATTAGAAACATATGTGATTGTTTCTTGTCTGATCTGACCCATACTTTATCATCTCCCCTCCTCTCTTTCTGGCTAAAACCTAGAGAATCTCCATGAATGGACTCTCCTCCAAGAGACGTCTCCATCTGATCCACATGCTCCTCCACACCAATCAGCTTTCCCCCATCTCTTAGTTTAAAAACTGCTCTACAACTTTTTTAATGTTTAGTGCCAGCAGTCTGGATCCACCTTGATTTAGGTGGAGCCCATCCTTCCTGTATAGGCTCCCCCTCTCCCAAAAGTGTGCCCAGTTCCTAATAAATCTAAACCTCTCCTCCCTACACCATCATCTCATCCACGCATTGAGACTCTGAAGTTCTGCCTGCCTACTTGGCCCTGTGCGTGGAACTGGAAGCATTTCAGAGAATGCCACCATAGAGGTCCTGGATTTCAGTCTCTTTCCTAGCAGCCTAAATGTGGCCTCCTGGACATCTCTCTTGCCCTTCCCTATGCCATTGGTACCTACATGTACCATGACCACCGGCTCCTCCCCAGCACTACACATAAGTCTATCTAGATGCCTCGAGAGATCTGCAACCTTTGCACCAGGCAGGCAAGTCACCATATGGTTCTCCCGGTCATCACAACTATCTATGTTTCTAACAATCAAATCACCCACTACTAACACCTGTCCCTTCCTAACAACTGATGTTCCCTGGAGAGGTATCCTCAGTGCGAGAGGATACCATAACATCCTTTGGAAGAAGGGTCCCAACTATGGGATGGTTTCCTTTTACTCCCATTGACTGCTCTCTTCCCCTGAGCCTTTCATCCTCCTTAACAGCACTGGGACTGTGAGACTGGAGGTGGGACGGTACTATAGTGTCCCAGGAAGCCTCATCAGCATACCTCTCTGCCTCCCTTAGTTCCTCCAGATCAGCCACCATGGCCTCCAAAGCCCGAACTCGGTCTCTGAGGGTCAGGAGCTCCTTGCACACATATGCCACAGGGCAGGTAATCATACATGTTACACTCGATGCAATAAACAGGATAGCCCCCACTCACAATCAAGTAAGCCTATACCTATGAGGTAGATATTGCTCCCATTTTATACGTGAGCAAAACCTAGGAGCAGGAAGGTGGTGATCTACAAATGGTCATCCTGTGAACTAGTAGCATAGCTAAGAAGGGAACCTCTGACACGTTGAGAGTTTAGTTAATATAGAAAGGTGATGAGCAACTGAAATAAAATGTAATCATTCTGTAGCAAACACAGGTCACTTGGTTATGTAAGACTGGAATCTATTTTTGAAAGGTGTTCACCAAGACTGGTTTTATTTCATAAGAACATAAGAATGTCCATACTGGGTCAGACCAAAGGTCTATCTGGCCCAGTATCCTGTCTTCCAACAGTGGCCAATGCCAGATGCCTCAGAGGGAGTGAACTGAACAGATATTCATCACGTGATCCCTTTCCTGTCATCCATTTCCAGCCTCTGATAAACAGAGGCTAGGGACACCATTCTTACACATCCTGGCTAATAGCCATTGATGGACCTAACCTCCACGAGTTTTAGTTTTTTTGAACCCTGTTAAAGTCCAGGTCTTCAACATCCTCTGGCAAGGAGTTCCATTGATTGACTGTGCGCTGTGTGAAGAAAAACTTCCTTTTGTTTTAAATCTGCTACCTATTAATTTCATTTGGTGACGTCTAGTTCTTGTCTTATGGGAACAATTAAATAACTTTCCCTTATTCACTTTTTCCACACTAGTCATGATTGTATTGACCTTTATCATATCCCCCTTTTGTCTCCCCTTTTCTAACCTGAAAAGTCCCAGTCTTTTTAAATTCTCTTCACGTGACCCGTTCCAAACCCCTAATTATTTTTGTTGTCCTTTTCTGAACCTTTTCCAATGTCAATATATCTTTGCGATGATACAACCACATAGGTACACGGTATTCAAGATGGTTTTATATAGAGGCAATAAGATATTCTCTGTCTTATTCTCTATCCCTTTTTTAATTAATCCTAACATTGTTTTCTTTTTTGACTGCCTCTGCACATCGAGTGGATGTTTTCATAGAACTATCCACAATGATTCCAAGATCTCTCTCAAGTAGTTAGTTACAGCTCAATTAGTCTCTATCATTTTGTATGTATAGTTTGGATTATATTTTCCAATGTGCATTACTTTACATGTACCAGCATTACATTTCATTTGTCATTTTATTGCCTAATCGCTTAGTTAAGACCAAAGCAGACTGTGAAGAGCTTCAAAAAGATCTCACAAAACTATCAGTTTAATATCATTTTCAAATTTTGCCACCTCACTGTTTAACCCTTTCTCCAGATCATATGTAGATAGGTTGAATAGGATTGATCCTAGTATGAACCCTTGGGGAACACCACTAGTTACCTCTCTCCATTGGAAAATTTATCCTTTATTCCTACCCTTTGTTTTATGTCTTTTAGCCAGTTCTCAATCCATGAGAGGACCTTCCCTCTTATCCCATGACAACTTGCTTTACTTAAGAGCCTTTGGTGAGGGTCCTTGCCAAAGACTTTCTAGAAATATAAGTACACTATATCCACTGGATCCCCCTTGTCCACATGTTTGTTGACCCCTTCGAACAACTCTAGTAGATTAGTAAGGCATATTTCCCTTTACAGAAACCATGTTGACTTTTCCCTAACAAATTATGTTCATCTATGTGTCTGACAATTCTATTCTTTACTATAGTTTCAACGAATTTGCCTGGTACTGATGTTAGACTTACTGGTCTGTAACTGTCAGGATCACCTCTAGAGCTCTTTTTAAATAATGGCATCACATTAGCTATCTTCCAGTCATTCGGTGTACAAGCTGATTTAAAGGATAGATTATAAACCACAGTTAGTAGTTCTGAGTTTCACATTTGAGTTCTGTCAGAACTCTTGGGTGAATGTCATCGGGTCCCAGTGACTTGTTACTGTTAAGTTTATCCATTTTTTTCCAAAACCCCGTCTAATGACACCTCAATTTGGGACAATTCCTGACATTTGTCACTTGAAAAGAATGGCCCTGGTTTGGAAATCTCCCTAACATCTTCAGCCATGAAGACCGAAGCAAGGAATTCATTGAGTTTCACCACAATTTCTTTTTATTTGTAGTGACGTTCTAATGCTTTAAGGGGAATGTAGTGTTTGTCTGTATTCTCTTAGGAACAAGAGAATTGGTAGACAGGAAGGAAGTCATGAAGTCTAGTTTGTTCTGTTTAAATTGGTGATAAGCTCAAATGCTTCTTTGTAAACTCTGTGTCACAGTAGTTTGAACATTAACAGAATCTCTTAAAGGGCATTTACCGAGCATGCTGTGTTAAATGCAAAACCAGGGAAAGATTATCTGTTACTCATAGACTTCCCTATGGCATTTACTGGGGTATATCTGAGCATTTCACATCATTAATGGACTAATTCCTCTCAGGGTATTGAGAATAAGTGCCATGTCTCTACTCCATTTTATACTTGATTGTGATTTGCCCACAGTCATATAGGAAGTCTCTAATAGAACCAGAAGAAGAACCCAGATCTCTTGTCAAAACCTAGTGCCTGAATTGTACTCATTCTCCCCTCTACTCTGTCCTGTGATCTGATTCCTGCTTGGGTGGTTTGTGCTTATTGATTTGTAATGATATTTTAATTTTTGCCCCATTTCCCCTCCATGCTGTAACTGAGAAACTTGTGGAAATGTTATAAAGTTTGTCTTTATCATGTAAATTAAGATATGGCAGTTGTTATCGTTACAATATATCGATTTAAGAAAATATGTATATCCTTCCATATGTGTAACTTCTTTCTTTTGTGGAAGTGTACAGCAATGAACCAAAACTTTCTGCAGCCAGAGCAGGTTCCTGTGGAAGTGGGTATGACCTGGTCTCAGGAAAAGCCTGTGCAGAAAAAGAGGAAGTCCTGCCCCTCCCCAGATTAGCTGGGACTAGCAACCAGAGTCCTTAGTTAGTGTGTCCCAGCTCTGCCTCTCCCTGAATCTAGATCTAGCATTAGGTGTTTAAAGGGCCTTGCTTTGTGGGGGGGAGACACAGTACCCCCTGGACCACTGTGCCCTCGATAGTTGCCCACCTATAAGACTGGCTCTGCCCCCCACAACACACCATGTCTCCCTCATTTCTGCACCGCTGCTAGCAACTGCACTTCTCTCAGGGCTGGCTGCTCGACCAGCAGCCACACTCTCCAGCCAGCCAGCTCTAAAGACAGCGCTGGTGCCAGCAGCAGCATTGACGTGAGAGTGGCAATAACTGCAACCCCTGGTGACCTTTTGTTGAGGTGGGATTCCCATGGTTACAACGCCATGAAACTTCAGATTTAAATACCTGAAACCATACTTTTGGGACTGTTTCAGTTACTGTATTTCCTATTTTAAAATATAGGGTTACTTCAGATATAGGCTCACCTGCTTTGCTATAATGTATATCAGTTACTGAATATCATAGTTTGTTCCATCTGAATATGTGGTATCTCTTGATTCTGTAGAACAGTGCCAGATATACAGCAGTTTACACTTGAATGTTTTGCTCTCCTTTACCATTGTATTCAAGAAGGCAGCATTGACATAAATAGTTGGTTCTAAGAGGCTTTCTCTTTTCTAAGTAGTTTGAGAATTGTTCATTTAAATCAAGGGTGGGCAATAATTTTTGAATGGGGGTCACTTAAAAAATCGAAGTGGTAGTGGGTTGCCCCAGAAGGGACGGAGTCTCAGGCAGAAGGGGCTTGAGTCGAAAGGGCTCATGCCTGCTCTGTGGCTCCCAGGCATCACGTTAGCAGGGGACAGGGGCTGCAAGCCTGTTCAATTCCTGCTATTTAAACAGCTTGCTACTCACTGCTAGCATGTTGCCTGGGAGCGAAGGACACTAGAACCCTTGCAATTGCTTCTATTTAAAGGGCTTGAGCCTTCCCTGGGGCTGTTGCCTGACAGGCGCGAGCCCTTTAAATAAAAGCAGTTGAAAGGGCTTGCATAGAACCGCCATGCAGGCCAGATCAAAGCCTTAAGCAGATCAGATCCAGCCTGTGGAGAGGCTTTTACCCATCCCTGATTTAAATCAACAGTACATAGTAGGTGCAGTGTTAGAGCAGCTAGAGATGGCTGGAGAGCCCTAGTTTTTGTTGCTGTACCAATCTAGGAAGCTCATTCCATAGCTTTTAATCTTTGCATTCCTTTTTATAAGTTTATTCCTGTAGACAATATTTTGGTCCTTATAAAATACTTTATCTACATAGTTTAATCTTGTGGAAAGTTTGCAGGCCAAGTCATTCTGAAGATATGAAAAGCCAAAAAAGCTACTCAAAGATTTTTCTGAAAGTTAACAAAACAGGATTTTAAAAGAACGAACCCCACATTTTTTCTTTTTTTCCCTCCCTTTCTCTTTCCTCCCTCCCCAAGTTTCCCAGGAAAAAAATATGTTCTGGGATGAGATGTAGCATACCAAATTTCAAGGGCGCTGTCTACTTTCCTGGAAAGGGGAGGATTTAAACATTTGACTTTTGGTTCATAGTTGAAATATCCCTGAAATGTTAGGGTGTTTATGAATCAGCTATGCACCCATGTCTGTATATGACAATTTATTATCTTTAAAAAGATAATGTGACAATTTTACATCAAAGCTCACGAAAGAACTTATGGACTAGCTTCACCAAAAAGAAAGAGATTCAGCAACTTTCCAAGGAAATAAATCAGGATTTCCAAAGCGAACATCACTGCAGCTTTAGAGAGGATCATTTCTCATTGGTGTGATCGCTGTTTAGTAAGTGGGGGGATTTTCCTCCATTGTTCTGGCACATCATTTAAAATGCTCTGGTCTAGTTAAGTACGATATCAATTTGCAGTTTTCCCTGTGGATGGGGTGCTATGGAATTAATTGTGACACAATAAAAACCAAACTTATTGCTATGTCGCTTCCACAAAATATTCTTGCCTAGACCTTTCCTAAGGACTGTAATTATGTTCATTTATCTTCCTTTTCTGAACAAAAGAGTGAAAGGAACTCCTGTGAGGGCAAATATTGGGTAAGCAGCTTTCCTCCACCTTCTCTTGGCCTGAATGCAAGTCAGGTGTGACTGTTTTGTTTGCAACAATATGCATTTGGCTTTCTGAGTGGCTGAGCACTGCCGGTGGTGGGTCCTCAGTACCTGTGAAAATCTTGCCTGATTTATATCAGCTGAGGCAAGACTGATAACCAGCCTGACCACACGCTTTTCTGAGCTGCTTTCAGAAGAATTTCATGTCTCCCCCTACCCTCTACCCCAAAAGAAAGAGGCACAGTATTTATATGCCTGGGAGTGCTAATGCAGCATAGTTTCAAGGAAATACTTGCTCTAGAAGTAGAAGGGAAGTAGTATTAGATTGAATCTTGGCACAAAAAGGCAATTGGAATCAAAACTTTCAAGTTTTTGAAAAGTAAGAGTTGGTGAATAATTGCTATTTTATGGATTTGAGAAGGTTTGGAACTGTGCAAGGCCCCTGCCCTGTTTTTGTCTGGAAACTCCATCACATGCAGTGAGAGGCCATTTCTGTGATTGGAGAGCAACATCTAGAATGAGAAGCAAGTTATAGATTTTTTTTTAAGATTCTCTGTTTAAAACCATCCTTGCATGCAACACATTTCCTCTGCAGCTTTCCCATTGTTATTGGATGAGGAATTTGGTTTAAGAAAATAAACCTAAGACCATAAGAATGGCCATACTGGGTCAGACTAAAGGTCCATCCAGCCTAATATCCTGTCTTGCAACAATAGCCAATGTCATATTCCCAGCGGGAATGAACAGAACAGGGAACCATCAAGTGATCCATCCCCATCACCCATTCCCAGCTTCTGGCAAAGAAGGGCTAGGGCCACCATTCCTACCCCTCCTGGCTAATAGCCAGTGGTGAACCTAGCCTCCATGAATTTATCTAGTTCTTTTTTGAACCCTGTTATATATAGTGCACATAAAACAACTTATTTCACACATGGCTGGGAAAAGAGCAGAGGAAACAATGAGCATGAGTAGAAGGAAAAACATCTAATCTGCCCTGTGTTTCTGGCTGCGTAATAAATTAATCCAAATATACCTGCTGAAGCTACATGAAATGCAATGAATGTTTAAAAGTTACCTTTACTGAACTGTCCCCAATATAAACAGTTAAATTCCTTTAATGTAACCTTCACTTTTCCAATCAACTATAGTAATTTCCACATCACAAGGAAAAATAGGTCTGTAACTTCCCATCTTCTTCCACTTAACAGTGCATCTAGTTGGGGTGGAGTGGGGACAGTAAGTTCCACATCCACAGCACCAAACCTTCCTTCTCCCTCATTGTAAGGAAGAAGCTATAGATCTGGCAGTCAGTGTCCCAGCCCTCCTGCCAACTAGATGTATCATAAGGACTCTTGGTTCACATGAAGCCATGAGAACAGGTCAAAGCTATGATGTCGGTTCTCCCAATTTCCAATAGCACATACCATGCCAAAGCTAATGTCATAGCAGATTTACAAAGGCACGAGAGAGAATTAGACAGATAAGCACTCAACTTTCATTTGCCTTTGAAAATCTCCCCCATAAATAGCATCAGCTTGGGTGGTATTTGCTCTCTGTGCATAATGTACAACACTGGCAGCCATGGAAGTCAAGAGCTCTGATTTGGTAACAGTTCTCATCCTCTCTTAAATGAGGCTGAGCATTATGCAGGAGAGCTGGTGGAAATAGCAGCTTGTTTGTATCCAGTGCTTTTCTCCCTTTCACACTGATGTTATATAACAGACAATGTAATAGGATTATGAGCGATGCTTGTTTGCTCTCTCAGAAAACCCACTATGGAAAAATAGCGATAAATCAAGAGCTCAGACGAGCTGCAGGACATCAGTGATAACACTGCATGTTCAGAGACTCAAGTGATCAAACTACACTAATTGGGCAATATTACTCTTAAAAACAACCCTCCCCTCACAGACTAAAAAGAGAGAAAAAGATCATCTACCTTATCTACAGAGATTAGAAGTAGACAAGCATTTGCAGGAGAATGTGGCAGGAGAAAATGAGCATGTGAATGTGCGTGCATTAGAAAAAAATATTTTTACATGTGGGCTGTTCAGTTTAATACAATGTCATCCAAATAATGAACATTTAAGATGTTACAATATTACAGTGTGTCACAGTGACATACTTAGACTTTGGGAAATTTTCAAAAAGTCTCCAAGAAAGGGTCAACTTTAAAATTCCATGTTTTGTAACCTGGATAATTAAATGACACATTGTACAGGCTAACAGCTTTACAGCTTACCAAAATCAAACATGTCCCAAAGGAACAGTTTAAAAGTTTGCATCATAAATCAGCTGTACAAATGATTTTGTTATGGGACCATAGTGGGTAACTAAAGGTCAGTTTAACTGTTAAGTTTGTTTGTTCATAAAGAAAACAGCTTCTCTTCTCATTATCATCCCTGTTTGTCCAGAAAGAAGCAAATTCAGATGAGTTCAGAGTTTAAGTCGGGGTGGGGAACCTCAGGCCCTGGATCCAGCCTCTGAGGCTCAAGGCCCCCACCCTTGCATGGGAGAGCCCATGCTGGCACTCCAGCCATCCCCCCACTCTACTGTAGGGCAGGAGCACACAAAATCTACCAGCCTGTCCCCCCTCCCCCAGCTCTGATGGGGAGGAGAATATGGGGAGTGTCTTTCTGCTTCTCAGTTGAGGGTCACTTGTGTACAGCCTCTAATTTTTCTGTGAATTAACAGTCCCCAACCCAAGAAAGGGTCCCTACCCATGGTTTAAGTCCAAGATAAATTCACTAAATGAAGTTAAACTATAAGGCTATGTCTACACTGGCAGCTTCTTGCACAAGAACATCTTGTGCAAGGGTTCTTGTGCAAGAAGTCTTGCGCAAGAAAATGTCCACACCGCCATGTGCGACCTGCGCTTTTACGCAAGAGCATCCATGGCAGTGTGGACGCTCTCTTGCACAAGAACTCTCTGATGGCCATTTTGCGCAAGAAATCCCTGCGGAGCGTCCTCACCTCCACAGAGTTGTTTCTCGTGTTACAACAGCAGAGTGGTTTTCAATCGGAAATATTTATGGGGCCTGCAACTGAAACAGAGAGGGACCCTTTTGGAAATTTTAGACAGTTTGTGGTGTTGCAGGGGGGTTACCGAGCACAGGTTGAAAACTGTTGTAATAGCATCTTAAAGTACTTGTTAAATCATACATTAAGCTTCACAACAACTGCTCTTTGAGTGGAGGAAAAGTTAGCAAATAAAGAACAGGCAGGGTAAAGGCCCTGATTATGACTGACCCTTCTGTGGCCGGATTGAAGGTTTGCAAAGAGCACCCGGATGCCAGAGATCGCAGGCATCTAATAGGAGCTGGGGAGACAGATAGGGTAATAAATCTCAGTCCATTCCCCAGGAATTATAGTGGGCCATCCATTCCCAGGGGATCCTGTGCACTTCCTGTGCACTAAGGAACTCAGTAAGGATTGTGCCCTTAGGAAGAAATCACTCTGACACAATCCCTCCCCAGAATTCCTCCATGCGTAGCACAGCTTCATACAGTCACCTATTGGGCAAGTGGCTACCTGTCACCATTTGGGTCTAATTGACTTGTTCAAGGCTTCACAGTAAGTCATTGGCAGAGCTGAAAACAAACAATCTTGGATGCTCTGCTCCCCTGGCCCCAGCTGGCAAAGGCTCTTGGTTTTGTGTTTTTCTTTTGGGTCATTGCAGCAAAGACTCTCCACTGCTTCATACATGCCTGTGTCTTTGAATTAGTAAAATTAAACTAGTCATGTCCTTGAGATCAGGGTACAAGAACATAATGCGATCCACGTCGGCATATGGGAAGACAGAGCAGAGCACTCTACGGATGTGGGTTCGCTCGCTAGAAAGTGGTTCTGAAGCGTGATTTGTTGGGAGATGCTCGCTGTGAGAAGGGGGTGAATAGCTGAAAGCCTCAGGTACCTTGCCGGGGTGTAACAAAAGTGGCTGAATGGGAGGCTGAGTCTGAATATGCGTCTGGTATTGTGCATCTTCATGGTTGCTGTAAGGAAATAGGTCATTCAAAGGAGACCTGAAAGAGAGTGTTACTTGCTGGGCTTTTGGGCCTTGTTTGGCCTGAGATCCATCATCACCGAATGGGATTCTCTGACTCTGCATTGCTGGTACTTGCAGGTTGCAACAGTGCTGAGACCTAAAATGATCTGAGCGCCCATAAAAATGAGAAGGCACCAGTACCGGCTCTTGGAACTCACACTGTTGTAAGCACATGCAGTCCAAACTATGGTTGTGATGAGTTACGTGCAGATTGTGACAGTGATTGTTTCTAAGATTACAGCAGTGATAGGGAGTGTCCATTGCATCCCCTCTTTCAGAGGTGTCTGTTGGTCTACTTGCACTACGTATCTGATCCCTGAGTGATAATGCAGAGAGCTGCTTTGCCAGGAACCTTTGATCTCTCTGTAAGTCTTGCTCTAATAAGTCATTTTCAGGTTCCAGCTTACACAAGGGCCTGTCTCCCCAGGCTCCAGCTGAATGCTCAGGGTAGCTCTTTTCCTGTTGCACGGAATGGAACCAATCTCTTGCAAAGTTCTGAGTGGAGCTGCTTCTGCTGCTGCCTGTAGCACCACTAGATTCCTGCGGCATCTCTATGCAAGCTCCGTGGGACGCATTCTCTCTTTGGGTTGTAGTCAGGGCCTTCAACTTTTCATCCTTTGACCCTAAGCTTCGAGAGGAGGCCTTGGTTTTGGCTCTGAGCTCATCAGCCACTGACAGCTGAGCTTGAGACAAGCGTTCTGGGTGATAAAATTTGCACTTGCTGCCATATGTGCATTTTTTGCCTGAAAGAAAAAAATGTTTATAGGCTGAGCGCTAGTAATGGGGCATTAAGTATCAGACATCAGTACATTAAAGACTCTGAAGTAGGGATGTAAGCAACTAGTAATTTCCCCCCACTCCCTTGCTGCCTCTATCAGACAGTGGCGTGGGGGGAGGGGGAGAAAAAAAGGGGAGCAGAAGCCAGTGGGGGGGGGGGAGCTGGCTTAAAAGCTGATTATGCTCTTAATACATTTAAAAGGCAGAGCTGCAGCAGAGTTAGCTCCCAGGGCCAGGAGCTAACCCTGCTGTGGCTCTGCAGTTTCCCCCCTTATTGACTAATTGAGTAGGCGATGGAAATTCCATTGACTACTCAATTAGCTGATTACACGCAATTTAACATCCCTACAGTGAGGTACTCAAATACTATGGTGAGGGGGCTCATAAGGCAACCCCTTACCACAGTATTTGAGTACCTCAGTCTTTAATGTGTTTCTCCTCAACACTGCTGTGAGGTAAGGAAGTACAATTTGCTATTGCTAAGGATACCAGAGGCACAGCCTGTCCACTTTCCCTGGGGTGCTTGATGCCTGCTCTGCCCCAAGCCCCACCCACATTCCACCCCTTATCTAAGATCCAAACTCTTCCTACCCCTTCCACTGAGCACTCTGCTCCCCACCTGTGCATGCAGCAGGCAAGAGACACTGGAGAGGAAGGTGAAGGCACTGAGTGGTGGGCCCACTAGCGGGTAAGGGCAAGAGCCAATCAGTGGGACTGTTGGTGAATGCTGAGCATCCACCATTTCTTCCCATGTGTTCTCCAGCCCTGGAATTCCCATGGAATTGGCACCTATTAAGGATACAATATAGTCACAGCGGTCAGGGAAGTCGCATATGACCTCCATGACCTTGCTTCAGTGGTGGGGGCAGGGAAGGGTTCAACCTGCAGCCAGAGCTGGGGTTGTGCCCACCTCTTGTGACTGAAAGAGCCCCAGAAGAAATCCAGCCAGGCAGCACTGGGTGGCGTTAAAGAAAACCTACCATAGGGACAAGGCTGCCATCTAGTGAAAGGAAGCACTGGCTTTTTGCTGAGGAAATTGGTAAGAGTAGGTCCATGACGGCCTAGCGGGTCATCAGGCGGCATAAACCTGAAAATCAAACAGAGCATGAGTTATGCAATAGCCATCCCCCTGAGTGTGTTGTATTTCATTTAAATTCTACTTTGGGGGTTTTAATATGTGTCGTTATGTATTGCAGAGGTGGCCAAGAGGCTGCCAGTCCACCAAGCCACCCCATCCAGCCTGCGGCTGCCTCACTGGAACCCTGTCCCGCCCCTCAGCAAAATCTCTCAGCTCCCACTGGCCAGTTTCTGACCAATAGCAGCTGAGAGATTTTGCTGCAGCAGGGGCAGCCAATAAAGTCTCCTCCCTTCCTCCCTGCACTCCTTCACTCGGCTGGTAGCAGAGCCACATGGAGCAGCTTACCACTGCAGCCTTCAGGTTCCTGCAGGGCTGCTAACTGGGAGCTGCCTAGGTAAGCACCTCCCAGCCAGAGCCTGCCTCTGGCACCCCACCCTTGGCCCCCCAAACTACCTGCCCCAGGCCACCACTCAAACTTTGTACCCCTTTCCCCCAGGTCACAACTCCCTCCCAGACCCTGCACCCTCTCCTACACCCTTCCCCTAGGCCAGAATCCTCTCTTGCACCCATATGCCTTCCTGGACTCTGAAACCCCAAGCCTCTGCCATAAATCACAACCCCCTCCTTCACAAAATTCTCTCACACTCCCTACACTCCCTCCTGCACCTTTCTACTCCAACCTCCCTTCTGCACCCAACCTCTGTCCCAGATCCCAAACCCCCTTGGAAGAAATACAGCCCTTGAGCACTTGCCAAAATTTTGGAGTGCCCCCCCCCCCCATTACAAATTATTGCCTACTCTGCTGTATTATGCACAGTTACAACAGGGAAAAGCCTTGTAAGAGCTATACAAGCCACCCAAAAGTGTATTTTATTTTACTGCAAATCTGTAGAGCTTCCCCTCCCCAAAGGATTTGGTATCAGTGTTGGAATCTCAAGTTGCAGAGAGGGAGGCTTGGTATTACACTGGCCAGTCGGCAGCTTTGAATTTTGCAGTATCAGGCCCTGGATGATACTTTTGAAACAGAAAATGTCATGTTGGTGTCTGCCCAAATTCCATGTGCAAGTAGGTGTTTGCAGCAGAGTGATCTGCATCTCTACCCACCCCCACCCAGTGTTACTTGCGCTTTTACACTAAAATATTTGTTTTTCTTCACTAAATCATTGCTCTAGCATTGGTCTAGGGATGAGAGGTTCAATATGCAGGCTGCTCCGGGGCCTGATGAAAGCCTGGGGCCAGGTAAGAAATGCAGTCTTTGGCTGCTGCAGCAGGGGTACATGTCCCCGTTTGGAGGACAGATAGACAAACTCTAAAACATATAGTAGATAGTCTCTTTCTCCAACTCTGCCACTACAGCATCAATGTCAATAATAACGAGCACTTTTCAGCCATAAACACATTAATCCTCAATACCTCTGTGAGGGATTAGCTGGCTGGTAAAATACTAGGGAGAGGCTCTAACTGACCAGTTTAGAACCCAGAAGTGGACTAGAAAGTGAAGAACTCCTGTCATCCTGGAATCAAATAATTAGCCCACCCCTTTCTCAATAAATGCTGATTGGACATACATCTTTCTGGCCTGTTAGTGGCTATGGTATAGGGACATGTGAGTGAGTGAGGAAATTTAATTCCCGATCTGTGTGTGTAATGGAACCAGAAGCTGAAACCAAGTCTGAGGTTTAGAGAGTCTCTACAGACCAGCTTGTTTTAAAGAAAAATTCTGCAAATGTGCTTGGCAAAAAGAGCTAGTGGTTTTGTTTGTTTGTTTGTTTGCAGTGAGGGTTGTGAAAACGTTCTGACAGCTTTAAGAATGAGAAAGAAAGCACCATGGAAAAGGAGAAATATATGTAAATGTTTAATACAGATTAGTAAGAGGAGTAACTTTGTTGTTAGAGAAAATACCTGACTTGAGTCCCATTACATAAAATACACTGCCAAATATTTTGGTGCATTTTGGGTGGCTGGAAAACTACCAACACTTACTCTGCTCTGATGCAGGTAATCTATTGAGCTAGGCCCTCGGTGTGAATGAAAATGTGTTCCCAGTGCCCTTTATCTAGCTAAATAAAGGCTTGGGTCAATTAAGTAATATCCTTTTCAGGGGCAAAGACAGACATAACATTGGGAATGATCTACACATCACTCACTTTTGCATTCATCATAGGCACCCTATGAATGAATGTTAGTAGTGTCCTCCAAGAGAAAGTGAAAGGATCAGGCCCGTGGGACACTAAAGCTTTAATTGCAGATCCTGGCTTCTCTCTGCTTCAGCTACACGGATGAGTACTATATGGGAGGATTAGCAAATTAAGGGGAAAGAATTACTTACAGAGGGTGGGGAAGGCTTAACTCACCCCATCCCCACCAGGGATATTAGACATATTGTCAAGCAGCCAAATGCCTCCTTGTTCTCACACATCAATTTCATGGTGACTGTGTCCAAAATAAATGTTACAGTGCTGCAACATGGAGACACAGGCCTAACTTTGTCTCCTCTTTCTTACTCTTTATGTGCAGGGGCTAGGAGCTATGTGGTTCCTAAATCACCTTTCAGTTAACCTGACATAGTTCCTTGAGGAGCCACACAGGACCTTTGAGGTGAAAGGTGGAGAAAAATGAACTAAAGACAGACCCCATCTCTCTCCCCCCCCCCCCCGTGCTCTCTTTCTCCCTTTAACATCAATTAAAGTTGCACTTCTGACTGGGTTGAATTTGGCCCATAAAATTCAGGTATATAAACCAAAGCAAAGAATGTTTAAAGAGAATTGTCCCCTACTTGTCACTGACAAAGGAGAACATGAGTAACCGCTGCTCGATGAACCACTTCCATTCAGGATTCTCACTCTGGAGATCACGGTAGTTGTCATTGGAAACAATCACCCCATCTTTCTCCTGGGCCACTTTAATTATATATCGATCGTCATAGCAGACCACCCGCCTGCCTTTCACCTTGCGGGAGGGGGTGTACACAAGAATGGTTTGCTTTACAAGCTCCTCAAGAATGTGCTGATCTGAAAACAAAAACAAGGAGGAGGAAAATTAGTGATCAAAGGGTATTCAGCACGTGTGGGGGATCCTTTAATAAGAATCTAAAAACACCTTCAAGTTGGGTGCCTCAATACCTATGCAGGAGATTAAGTAAATGGTGGGGGGAGGGGAGAGTTTCAGGGGCACTGAACCATTAGCTAGAGCTGATGAGTCAACAATTTACAAAGGTTTTTAAATATGGACTCAGGAGCCCTGCCTTAAGATAATTATTTTTTCAACATAAAAGATCCTGAGCAACTGCAACACCCATTGACTGCATGGGAGCTAAGGCACTATCAAAATCATCCCCTTGGATGATCGTTATGGAACAAGCCTCTTTGGGAGATAGCCAATTTACATATCTCAGCCTGGATACTATATTACTGAATTGCAAACAGAAAACATACGGGTGGTTCAAAAACAGTTCTTAACAGAGAACAGGCTACATGGCTTATTTTCAGTTATTCCTGCTGTTGGCTCTGTAAACATTAGGGCTATGCACACACAAGCAGTTCACCTGTAACAGCAATTTTATCTCTCTTCCCAAATGGCTGTTATTCCTTATCTAGAAGCAGCAGCACATTAGTGAGCTCAGTGCTCTTGCAGATCCATTTCTTCTCCCCTTTCAGCCCCCCACACAGATGTAGGTTGGCTGACATATTTTACACAGTAAGTGCCTATACAGGTAATGACAGAACAGATAATGGTTGTAGATTGGCTGTCATTTGGGTACCTTCTGGCAGAGGAATGTCAGTCACCCTCCAGTAATACAGCTGTACAATACAGTTAAAAGCTAACAGAGATTCATTCTTCTTTAGCTCAATTGGCAGAGGTCTATGCTTTTGAAGTAAAAAGATTCTGATTTCTGTCACACATGCTATAGAGATAGCAACAGCATATATGTGGCCACAGATTTGTTACTGATATATCCTGCAACACATGCACTGCTCCTACTGTGCTGCTTTCTCTCCAGGAAAGAATAGCATGAGCTACTTAAAGTTCCTGAAGTCTACTTCTTACATGACATGATGGACGGACAGTGCTGCTTGTAGTTACGATTACTCTTTGAATCCCTTGCCTACCTGTAATGGGGCTATCAAACCGTGGTGGTTCCTTTCTCCATGATGGGACAAAGACCTTGATATCTTTGTGGCCTCTTTCCCTGAACCAGTCCACTGCCAGCTGAATCCCCCGGCATGAGAACACTTCTTTGTTCCCATGGCTACAAGCAGAAAAGTGAGAGGGAAATAGGTTAAGATTCATGAGCTCTCAAAAACTGAATTAGCAATACAAAGTAATTACATTATCAGCTCCGGCATCATATATATAGTAGCCCAATGTCTGTGACTCTGTAACGCTGAAAGGCTGGCTGTTGCCTCTGGGTGGTGCTGTTGCCTGAGTCATGTCCTTCACCTCCCGCCTTGGCACTGGGCTGACTTCTGCGCTGCTCAGCCAGGCTGCCACGGGGAGCAAGTGGCGCAAGCGGCCGTTTGGGCTCCGCACTCTCCGTGTATGAGGAGGAGAAGAGAAAGAGAGGCAGGAGGGGGAGGAGAGAAAGGGAGAGACACAGAGAGAGGCAGAAGGTGGAGGAGAGCTGAGAGAGAGGGGGGGGGAGAGAGACAGGAGGCTCAGGAGAGAAGTGTGAGATAGAAAGGGAATAGGAAGTAGAGGACAGACCAGTAAATCCTGTCTTATGACAGGCTATTGGCTAGTAACTTAATGATAGCCAAGGAAGCCACCTTTACATATTGAGCTGAAAGCTCAAGATGGACAATTGCAAATATATTCAAATATATTCCCCAATGAAATGACTTTTTATTTGCATCAAAACTGGGAAGTTTTCATGGCACTAGACTTCAAGGTCCTATGTAATTGGGAAGATACCCCTCACACGATGTAGAAATGGACCTGGAATATAAAAGTTGGATTCACCTGAGCCCACCTTACAGTGCACTGGACTGTATAGAGAGGTGTGCTGAACAGAAAATGCTCCCAGTGGGAGCTGAATGCAGAACTCTCAGAGCACTGCTGCAGGAAATACTGAAAGTGGCATTTTCTCCTCAAACAAAATGTGTTAGGCCCTTTTCTTTTGCTGTGCTATGTTAAAATGGTGACCGGGATGGCTGCAGGTCACTCGCCTCCTGCTGAAAGAGGCAGGAGTCAAACTGGGGTGTGGCCATCACCACCCCACCAGAGAGTAAAGTATAGGTGTTGCCTGCCAATGACACCCCAGGAGGAGGCAGCACCACATTGGGGGAAGGGGAATTAGGAGACCCTGTGCCAAGACCACCTTAATCTGGGCTAGGTTGTTGTATTTTGCCTGTCCAGACCCAAGGCAAGGGGAAAATGTAGGACCTGTGTTGTAGCAAACCCAGTTATGAAAATCAGGATGGACTAGAACATCCTGACTAATGCTGAATTTTAGAGAAATAATGTCTTAGAAAACCCCTAAGAGCAGGGGTGGGCAATAATTTTTGGTGTGTGGTGTGGTGGGGGGACACCAAGATTTTGGAAAGTGGTCCAGGGCTCCACTTTTCTGTGGAGGAGATGTAGAGTCTAGGATGGAGGTTGGGTGCAGAAGGGCACATGGGGTAAGGGACTGGGGTGCAGGAGACAGTGTGAGGTCTCAGAGGGAGTTGGGATGGAGGAGGGGGTTATGACCTGGGTCAGGGGATTGGGGTGTAAGGTAAGGAAGTATGGGTGCAAGAGAGGATTCTAGCCGGGGGGATGGGCTCTGGACAGGGTGCAAAGTCTTGGAGGGAATTGTGACAGGGGAGAAGGGGGTGCAGACTGCAGAGGGTTTGGATGGTGACCTGGGGGAGGGAGTTGAGGTGCAGGAGTGGCAGGGGTGCCAGAGGCAGGCTTTGCCTGGGAGGTGCTTACATAAGAATCTCTCAGCCAGCAGCCCTGTAACACCCCCAAGGCAGGCTGGACTTCCTGCCTGCTGCAGCTCTAGATGGCTTGAAAATCCAGGCTGTTCCCTCCACATGGCTCAGCTCCCAGAGTGGGGAAGAGGTTTCCTTTGCCCCCATCACTCAGGCTGGTCTCTCAGCTCCTATTGGCTAGTTGGTTCCAGCCAACAGGAGCTGAGGATTGGGCTGGGGGTGGGGAGATCAAACAAAGCCTCCTGCTCCCTGCAGAGCAAAGAGCCACAGGATTGTGCTTTAAACTGCAGCAGCTGTTTGCCTGAGTGTCCTGGCAGGGTGGTCCATGGGCTGGATCCTGCAGCTTGGTGGGCTGGATCTGGCTCCCAGGCCGTATTTTGACTAGCCCTGCCAAAGAAGCTATATTCTTGTTCAGTTTCTTTACCCTGAGCCATCAAGTTCTTATTTCTTGTCATTTTGCTTCTCTAAATTTGGCTACAAACCGTACATTGAGGAAGGTATTTGCCTTGCTCTTAACCATCTCAGCACAAGGAAATAAATATATTGGTCTCATACATAGTGATCACCACACAGAGACTGAATCCTACTCCAGAGTCCTGAAATGGAAAACATGCCCACACCCCTATTATCTACAGAAGCTGCACTTGTGTACTTTGAACTCTCTAGATAAAATCTCTACAACCCTTCTAGTGCTTTCAACACTGCGGAAGCCACACACTGATTATTTTGAATGGCATTATATTTCTACATCTGCACTTATCTATAGTTACAGAATACATAGGTCAGAAACCTTTATATGACTTTCACAGATAGTGTATGTTTATCATGAAAAAGAAATTGGAAAGTGTCATTTTAGGCCTAAACATAAGAGCAGTGGTGAAATGATTATCCCAAATGATGGAATGGAATTTAAGAAAGCTCCTTTACAGGCAGTTAGATGGCTCTAGGTACATGCCTCTAAGACCAGGGATTACAAACAAGTTCACGAAACCAGAAGCATGCCTCCTCAATCACTTATACTAGTGCTATAGCCATGTAACTCCACTACTAAATCTACTTTACTTCTAAAAGGGATGCAAATTAGACGTATTGCAATTGCTAATGAAGCGAGGATTTAAATCTCCCCTGCTTCATTAGAATAAAAATGGCTGCCGCTTTTTTTCGGCACAGAGCTTTGCCGGAAAAAAGCACCAGTCTAGACACAGATCTTTCGGAAAATAAAGCCTTTTCCGAAAGATCCCTTATCCCTAGAGGGAAAAGGCTTTATTTTCCGAAAGATCCGCGTCTAGACTGGCGCTTTTTTCCGGCAAAGCTCCGTGCCAAAAAAAAGCAGCAGCCATTTTTATGCTAATGAAGTAGGGGAGATTTAAATCCCCACTTCATTAGCAATTGCGATACGTCTAATTTGCATCCCTTTTACCAAAAAGGGATGCAATCTAGACGTAGCCTAGGAGTTTATATTTAGAACAGTGAGTGTAGTAATAATACTTAGCTTCCTTTGTAAAGTGCTTGAGGCTCTGTGGATAAAGTGCTCGAAGGATTCGTACTGAATAAGCAATGTTGTTATTAGAGTGAAATGAAGTAAAACAAGTCAGCCAAAAGTTAGGGCTGTACTTTTCAGAATTCTTGACTACAGTGTAGTGCCCTATCCATTAGACCACACAGTCTTTCTATACCATGTAACAGTGAAGTTAGTCACCGATATGCCAAGACTTCAAAGCCCCTTTTCCCCAGTGTCATTAGGTGCTGTTTCAGTTAAATGCGCCTTCTAGAGCCATCTAGTGGTCCAATTAATTTTCATAGATATTTAAGGACAGACGGGACTACTTGGGAACATGAGATTAATGGCTCTCAATCTTTCCAGAGTACTGTATCCCTTTCAGGAGTCTGCTTGTCTTGCATACCCCAAGTTAAACCTCAAACTACTTGCTTACAAAAGCAAACATAAAAATACAAGAGTGTCACAGTACACTATTACTGAAATACTGCTTACTTTCTCATTTTCACCATATAATTATAAAATAAATCCATTGGAATATAATTATTGTACTTACATTTCAGTGTCTAGTATATAGGCAAGTCAGTGTATGAAATTTGAGTTCGTACTGCCTTTGCGTGTACTTTTTATGTAGATTGTTGTAAAACAAGGCAGATATCTAGGTGAATGAATGTTCCCCCTGAATGACCTCTGTATACCCCCAGCAAAATGTGAACCACTAATCTAGACTGACCTGCTATATAAAATACAAGCCAAATTTCCCTCAATTAAATCCTATTTGAACTAGACCATTTATTTTAGTTACACATCTAATCTTGATTTAGAATTGCCATTGATGGAGGATTTACCACAGCGTGGGGAACCTAAGGCCCCCAGCTTGCCTGGATCCGGCCCCTCAGACTCTGGGCGCCCCCCAGCATTGGGGAGCCCATGTTGGGGAGGGGTGGGTTTTTTGTTTCTCACTTACTTGTGTGCAGCCCCTGATTGATTTTTCTATGGATCAGTGGCCCGCAACACAAAAAAAGTCCCCGAGCCCTGCTCTACACAACCCTTGGTGGCTAAATACCTTCTCTATTAACATTTTCATCCTATTTCTAGTCTGAATGCATCTATTTTCAACTTCCAGTCACCGGATTTTGTTACGTCTTTGTTAGATGAAAGATCCTTCAGTAGCCTTTGTCTACTGAAGACAGATGCTTGCATCCCCAGAGAAGCTCACAGTCCTTTTGCAGAAAGCTTATGCAATTCCAGGAAAAATTCTAGGGTGAGGAAATAAGCATTATTTTTATTTTGCAAATGTCTTTTAAAAATCTGCCCTCCACCAATGGCTCTCCCATACAGACTATGAAATATTCAACAGGCATTAGTCCCAAAGCAAAAACAGAAATGATTAAGGTGCTCTTCTCCATGTGGATTGCCACATTTCCAGAATGCTGCCTTTTGCCAGTTTCTTCCACGTTATGACTTTCCTGCATCTTCTCTCCCCCTAACCCCAACGTTTTTACAGTAGGGAGGTCTGAGTATGTGTTTCTTGTATTGAAAGAAACAGCCATTCCTGCTTGAATCTGGAGCAATTGTGAAACACAGCCTCTCCTGCATTAGAATAACGTGAGAACCTCCAGCACCCATTATACTTCACGCAGGCCATAATGTTAAACTCCATTTACCTGCAATACAAAAAAGCTTTCCCCAAAGGAAAGCCACTCTTGCTCTCCCCTTGTTCAATATGAAATTACATTCTCGGGAAAGCAATAACTCTTTCAGTTATGCGACTGCCAACTACTTGTACTGTTATCACAAATTTCCTGGTGATAGCTCCAAAGCCAGAGTGTGATGGAGGAACTGCAAAGTTTTGGTCTCGTCATTAAGACAATTAAAATACAAGCGGAAGAAAAGAGAATGTATGATGCCTGGCCTACACTACAAGCATGAAAATGGGGAAATTGAAAACAATTTACAGTTCCTTTATATGAAAGGTTTAGAATGCCAAGGCCAGTCCCTATAATAACCAGGTAGCCTGATCTATTGTGTCTCGTTGTCTTGCTGTTATTCCTTCCTTTATGAAAATACCCTGGAGACTTTCCTTTGAAGTGTCTGAAGCACAAATGGCTTCTTGGAATCCCATTTTGGATATATAATGTAAAAGCTCAAAGCAGTAGCGACATGGCAGCCAAAACCATCTACTGCACCTACAGCATAGCACCATCTGGTTTTGAACATGCCCTGTTTGGTGGCCTCCCATGTAAGAGATTATACACACAGACTATGTCTATACTGGCAGGTTCTTGCGGAAGAATGGCTGTTCTTCCACAGAGCATCCACACTGTCCGCCCACTCTTGCACAAGAAGATTTACAGTAAAGCGTGGTAAGAGAGGGCTTCTTGCGCAAGAGCTATACTCTTTTCTAACAAGTGTAAGCCCTCTTGCGCAAGAAAGCCATATGGCTAAAATGGCTACCCGAGCTTTCTTGCGCAAGAGAGCGTCCACACTGCCATGGATGCTCTTACGCAAAAGCACATCTCGCACATGGCAGTGTGGACGTGTTCTTGCGCAAGACTTCTTGCACAAGAACCCTTGCGCAAGAGGTTCTTGCGCAAGAACCTGCCAGTGTAGACATAGCCACAATCGACTGTGGAGAGCTCTGAATTACGGAGCTCATTCCATCATAGCATCTTGTGAAGAATGGCCTTGTGGTTTGCAGGTGGGCCTACACACACTTGTGTTGTAATTCCAGCTGTGACAGTGACTCCTTGTTTGACCTTCAGCAACCCAGTTAACTACTTAGCGGAGAGTAATATGTACTCAGCCACCTTGGAGAGAGCTTGTGGGGACTCGGTAGTTAATACCAGTAATGGACTCAACACGAAAAGTGCTAAGCATTGTAACATGGGTGAAATTCAAGCAATTTGTGAATTCACTGGAACCTTTGAGTATGGTGTTCCAACCCCTAATTCAAGGGTTTTGGGGGTTTGTTTGTTTGTTTTTTGCTTTATAGAACGTAGTACCTGTTGTACAAGTCCTCTGTTGTTTTACTCTGTTTAGCCCAGAAGACGGTGATTAAATTCCCTGGACTACAGTGTTTAATTTTCACCTATTCTCCAAAGATCATAAAAAATTCTCCCAAGCTCTTTTGGACATCATTTAAAACAGTATTTTCCACCTCATTAGTACTGCAGTGGAGCCACATGTCAGTATCAAAGCCCTGTCACTGTTAAACAACATCATCAGTGGGTCCGAATTTTCCTGAAGTTGCACTATGACACAGCCCTTCTCTGGGGCATCCTCATGACAACTGCCCAACAGGTGAGGAACAGGTTGTTGGCATTCCCTTATTGCCCTGAAAATCTTCAGGGATCTGCAAGGGCAGAGGCTCTGCACACAGTCTGGGGTAAGTGGAGATTCAGCTCCAATGAAAATTCTGCAGGGCTTTGTATACACTAGCAGCTTCTTGCACAGGAACAGCCGTTCTTGCAGAAAAACTTGCCTGCTGTCTACACTGCACGCGCGTTCTTGTGCAAGTAAATTTACAGCATAGCATCAGAAAACAGGACTTCTTCTGGAAGAGTTATTCCTCTCCCTATGAGGAATAAGTCCTCTTGCGCAAGAGCTCTTCCACAAGAGGACAGTGTAGACAGGCAACATTAATTTCTTGCGCAAGAAGCCCCTATGGTTAAAATGGCCATCCGAGCTTTCTTGCTCAAGAGAGCATCCACACTGCCATCGATGCTCTTGCGCAAAAGCACATGCCAGTGTAGACGCTCTCTCGTGGAAGACTTTTTGCACAAAAACTATTCCACAAAACAGTTCTTGCACAAGAAGCTGGCAGTGTAGACATAGCTCAGGAGTATCTGGCAAAGACAGGAGCGGTAAAGGGGTCTGTAGGTTGAGAGGGACAGATTTAGTAGTTTCTAGGCTAAGTGGGAGAAAAAACAAGAAGGTATAAAATTCCAGTTTTGGGTCGGAGAGTGAGAGCTGAAGCAAAAGGATGTGTTGCTCCCTCTCTACTTGCCTCAGGGTTGGGTCTCCCATGCTTGTACCAAGCCTTCTCCCTCCTATGTCTGGTTATTCCCACCATTCTGCCTGGGAGATAAATCTTTGGTGCTTCTCCCTCCATCCAGAGGAAGAAATTACCAGGCAGGGTTCTCTTTCCTTCCCCAAGGGTCAAGCTCCCTGGATAGGTTTTCTCCCTTCTAACTCTGGATTCCCAACGATCAGGGTCCTTATATGTGGGGAAACACCCTCCCCTCCCCAACATACACACCTCTGCTCGGACTGCAAAGGTTGACTGGGAATTTCTTTTGTCTCCTCCTGCCTCTAAAAAGACAAGAAAGGAACACTCTCATCAAGTAGGGAAATGGGATAGGAATAACTGACCAGCACAGTGTGTGTTTAGAAAATGATTGTGGCTCAGCTTGATCACTCACATAAACACTGAAACATCTGAATGTTTCTACAAAACTAACTCTGAACCCCTGGAGTTTTCATCACAAGCTTTTCATGGATGTATAATGTGAGGTAGGTGCGAGTTGTGTGTTCTCATGTATTTTTGCAATGGTTGTCTGCATGCTTATATGTATTTTTGCCTCAGTAATGCTGTAGTTAGTATATTTTTTAAAACGCTATTCCTCATCAGAGAAGTAGAGCACAAACTATTTAAAGGGGGAAAGAAAATTATATGAAAGTCACAACTGAGCTGATAAACATTTGGAAAAGGTAATACAGTCCACATTCCTACAAACCACAAATTAAAACCAAAATGCACAGGCCAAGGCAGTTTGGGGTTGTGCTTGCAAAACCAAAATAACCATCTACATGTTTTGTTAGTCTTTAAGGTGCTGCTGGATGATTCGTTGTTTTTTCAAGTTTTTCCAGTTACAGACTAACTCGGCTACCCCTCTGAAGCAAAATAATAGTGACTGAGGTTTTGACAAAACCAAACCCCAAATTTCCCCATTTAAACTACTTCTGCTTCTCAGGTCAGTTGGACTGTTCCTTCTCTTTCATGAGTCATGATCACCTGATGTACAAACACAGACAAAATATGCAAAAAGGTACAGGAACAAATCATGTGGTGAACTACAATTCTGTTCTGCTCTTTATAGGGACTTATACAATTGAATCAGATATTTTTTCCAAGTACAGTATTACAATAAACACTTCAATTACTGGTTAGTCAGCTTGCCGTGCCAATGCCTCAATGTATTGATTTAGATTTCTTGGACAGCTGTGGGTAGAGAGAGCATGACTTCATTTATGAACTAGAAGTGGAGAGAGGACTGGTGAAACATATTGCTACAGTCAGAGGTTAGGAGATAGTTTCAAAATATTCATCAGAAGTCATCATTATTTTAAAAATCAGTGCTTGATACTGAGAATGAGACCACAATACAAGCTGCAGCACTGTATCGGAGATTTCACCCACAAAGAAGAGGACAACTTCATGCAGCATTAAAAAGCAAAGTTACTGAGATACAGGCAGTCCCCGGGTTACGTACAAGATAGGGATTGTAGGTTTGTTCTTAAGTTGAATTTGTATGTAAGTCGGAACTGGTACATATTGTAGGGGAAACTCTAGCCAAACATTTCTCCAGAGCTCAGTTTTATTCTCCCACACCTCACTTCCCTCAGTCCTTTATTCTCAAGCTGAGGTGTCTGCTGAGAAAAGCCGTTCCGCGTCTTCCTGGTCTGCTGTGGGGGGGGCGCTAGCTTCGTGTCTCCCTGGTCTGCTGGGGGGGGGCGCTAGCTTCGCATCTCCCTGGTCTGCTGGGGGGAAGCAGCTAGTGCGGGGTTGCCTCACCCCGTTTGTAAGTAGGGATCTGATATAAGTCGGATCCATGTAACCCGGGGACTGCCTGTATTTAGGTCCCTTTTAGGTATGAAAATGGGAAGGCACGTACCTCATTGCAATGTTGCTGCCATCGATCACAATAGGTCTCAAGTGACTGGACGGATCAGCTGGCGCCTCTTCAGGGCCTTTGGGCACTGCAGGACTGCTACATGACCCACGGGGAACAAGTCTGGGGAGAGGCTGCTGGGACTGCCTCTCCTGAACTGCAGGCCTGCTACCAATCTGAATCAACTCTTTCAGCACATCGTCCTCCAGGGCCCCTTGACCCAGATTCTCCAGCACTTTGCAGATGTCCTGCTTGCCATACCCCAGCTTGCAGAAAAACTCCATCTTGCCCAGGTGTGCCTCCATCTGTGCAGCAGGCCCTCCCTCTGGGCCTGGGCTGTTACCAGCGTGCAGGATGGGAACCTGCCGAGGCCAGTCTCAGCAGGCTTCTCTCTTCCTTTTACTTAAAGCTTTTGTGCTATTGGCAGCTTTCAGCTGGCATCAGCTTTAGAGAGGGAAAAGATTTTAAATAAACAATTTAATGTAGTAGCCAAGGAACGGCTGTCCCTAGCCCCCCTCCCACATTCAGTACACGGTCATACTTGTACACGAGACAAATCTTAAAAGGTCCATTCTAACTTAAGAGAGTGCCCCCGGTTTTTCTTCAGACACAATGAACAGTCTTCTGCTACGCTCTTATTAGAAAAGCACCTCTGTAGAGCATCCAGTTTTTGTCAGTTTCTTGGGGGGGGAGTGGTTGAAGATAGGCATCACAGTGCTCCACGTGTATGAAGTGTGTGTGCGTACATACAGACACACATGCTTGCTCTCCAACCCCATCTCACAGGAAATCACTTCAACTACAACATAACTGGGGATTTTCAAATTGCTCAGTGTGGTTAATGAACGACAGATAACATCTTTCTGATTTCAATGGAGTGATCTCAGCTGTCATAGCAACTCAACAAATATGGCAAACTTCATCTAGTAGCAAAGAGGGAATTGTTATTTGCAGCCTTACTTGGAACTTTGAAAACAAACGTCTTAACGCTCATGAAAAATTCTAATCTTGTGAAACTCCACTGAGGTGAAATCATTCAGAAGTTCCGCTGATGCATGGCTTACCTTGTTTTCCCAGTACTACCTTCTCTTTTAGGGTGTTTTTTACATGAACAAAAACAGTTTCCTTTTACAGTGTATGTCTACACTGGCCAGTCTTGTGCAAGAACATATGCAAATGAGCAGGGCTCAACAAACCATGGCGAGATCTACTCACCAGCCCCGCACTGCGCAAGCGCGCAGCGCTGGTGAACGGGGTGACCAGCTGAAATCTACTTGCCTGTGGCAAGTAGAAACAGTGATTTGTCCAGCCCTGCAAATGAGGCACAGTGATGAATATTGCCACGCCTCATTTGCATACTTAATGAGCTGCCATTTTTGCACAACGGGCTTTTGTGCAAGAAGGAGCAGTCTACTCTGCTCCTCCTTCCGCAAAAACCCTCTCTTGCGCAAGAGCTGTTCTGCCGCTTATTTTCAGGCAGAATGGCTCTTGTGCAAGAAACAGTGTAGATTGCTCCTTCTTGCATAAAAGCATCTTGTGCAAAAATAGAAGCTCATTAAGTATGCAAATGAGGCGCAGCGATATTTCATATGTTCTTGCACAAGACTGATCAGTGTACATGTAGCCTAGGTGTAGCAGTTTGAGCCTAAACCTATTTGAGCAGTTTTAATTTCAATTGGATTCATTGTTGAGAATATGGAAGAGAGGGGCAGTGAGTATAAGCGAGGGTAGCAACTTTCTCTGGCCTTCACTAGGCATTTTGTCCTCAGTCTTGCCAGTGGCATTTTTCTGAAAGCCTCCTGCCACTGCAACTGCATGATAGAAGCACTAATGGACAGTGGTTGCTGGTATTTTAACCAGGCCCAACCTCTGCAGGAGTGAAGGCTGAAGTTTCCTTCCCGACAAGCTGAGGTATTTTGCCACAGGACGCTTTCCCAGGGACAAAAGCGGATGTTATTTAACTTGGAGCTTCAATTAATCAGGGCTCACCTGTACTACTATTTTTAGAGAAACATATTTATGCTCCAACAGAGATCTGTTGCACTCTAAACTGGTGCAACTACATTTTCAATGAAATTCTGTTAGTTTTGCTGAACCTCTCTCTTTTCTATTTAATTTTTCACACTGAACAAAGCCTTTGGAGCAGGGATCTTCTTTCTCCTCAGCATCTGTATAGCATCTGGCACAATGGGACCTAGCCCAAGTCTTGAGATCCTCACTACCGCAGCACATGTGTATTTATAATATGAAGAAGTGAAAGATGCCATCAGTTTCCTTTCAGGTCACCATCTGAGGATGCCGAAAAAGTAAAAAAAGCTTGTTTGCTATTTATCTCCCACCATTGGCCTGTACTAGGGATATTACATTTAGTTTATTCAATTAATCAACTAGTCAATAGATTTTCCATCAACTAGTCGATCAGTCAATAAGCAGGGAGCCGCTGAGGGGTTAGCTTCCAGCCCCAGGAGTTAACCCACATGCGGCTCTTTCTTTTAAAATGTATTACGAGTCAGCAGGCTCTTAAAATATTTAAAAGACTGGAGCACAGCAGACAGACCCTAGGTGTGAGCTGGGCCAGCTGATTTCTGGCTCACGCCGGATCCCCCTGCTGTGAACCAGCCTTAAATGTAAAAAGACTCAAGTGCAGTGGGGGGACCGGGCCTGAGCCGGGAATCAGCTATCCTGGCTCATACCAGGTCTCCCGTGCTGTGCTTCTGGATTTTTAAATGTATAAAGAGCCAGCAGGCTCTTAGTACATTTAAAAAGCAGATCTGCAGCATCTGGGACGGCGTGAAAGCTGGGAATCAGCTGATGCCCGGCTTGTGCCTGGTTTCCACTAACCCTTTGCCGCCTGTGGAGACGGTGCTGGGGAGGAACAGGCTTTCAGGCTGATAGAGGCAGCCTAAACTGGGCTTTTCAGAAGCTTTCCTGATGAATTTGCCCCTTAAAGTATGGTCATTAGACAGCACAATGAACAAAGACAATAGGACAAAGTGTATAGGAGAACTGAGAGAAAAAGAGTAAACACTGCTAGTGTTTTGAGACCACTGGCTAGGATGCTGATCAGCGCTGTGTCATTGTTTCCTTGTACGCCCCAGCTGTATGTATCCATGTGTTGTGTCATTCTAGACTCACATTGTGAACTGTGGCAAGGACCAACTTTTTTGTTCTGTTTTTATAGCATCCGGCATACTGCAGTCCTGGTCCATCCCTAGTGCTTCTAGGTGAAACAATAATATAAATAATTATAGAATAGTGCCCACCATGTGGCTCTGGCCTTACCAGGGCCATGTCCCAGGTACAGACTTATGAGTTTGTTGCAGGCTTTGTATTAAGGAGTCAGGTTCCTTACCCAGGGCAGTGGAGAATGGTTCTTGAACTCCATGGGTATTGGGTTCAATCCAACAGCCACTCCACCCAGGGCACCACCACACACGTGACCTGTGTGGATATTGGAGCTGTTGTGGCTTTCTGGAACATGGGCTGAGCTTTCCTGGCCAGGTAACATCTGTAACACACACATCTACTCTGTGGCTCTGTCTAGTGATCTGGCCACATACAGCAGTTTGGAGTCTGTTTTTGCCTGTTAGCTGTGTAACCTGCGTCTTGAAGCTCAGGCACTAGAAGAAAAGCTTAGGCTTTTAGTTCCTAAGTTCCTGGTTTCAAGCCCCAGCAGATTATACTTTGGCCTGGGAAAGTTACTGAATAGATTGTCTTTCCCCACAACTTTTAAATGAGTAGCAGAAGTGGATGGGCCAAGGGATCCTTGCCAGGGAACACACACTGATTGTCCTCCCTGAACAGTTCTGTAAGGCCACTGGCTTACTCCTTCATTCTTCTCTCCAGAGTTACTTCTTGTGCAACACTGACACTGGACATGGCCAACTGAATATAGTCAATGGACAAAGACTTATACCAGACAATGGGCCAAGACTCTTAGCGTAAATGAGCTGTCCCAGAGTCACTTGGTCTCTTTGCAGGATTGAGGGCTTAGAAGACCTCATGGTGCCAGGGGTGTGATTAGAGCGCTGTGTAGTTCAAAAGCTTATCTCAGCTCCAGAAGTTGGTCCGACTTTGTGGGCCAGATCCTCTATTATGGTGCAGGTATCTTGAACCACACTGCTGACAGATTAAAGCCATAGAGCCAGAATAATTGGAGAATAGCCCTCATACAAGGGGACAATTTCAAATGTCTTAGAGCCAGCATAAAGATGCCCAGCCAGGTCTCTGTTCATCTTGCTGACCTAGGGACTATAGCCAGAGGAAAGGAATGTTGCTGAGTTGCTCCTAGGCTGTGTCCATCTCAAGCTACAGATTTGTACTCAGGGTTGTTGGTAATTGGCATTAAGCTAGCGGTGTCAGTCTCCTTAACTTGCATGCTGCAGCACCACAAATGTGTAGACACCTTTATGCTGCCTTAGCACTCTTCTCCATCCCTAATTTGTGCTGATTGCTCATCAACTGCAGCCAAAAAATTATCCGTACAGCTCTTGAAACGTACCAGCTACCACTAATTTGACTCTTACCTTTGGACAGTTTCACTGCAGGAAATTTTAAGAGCTCGTCTATTAAAATAAAAATGCCAGTCAAGAAAAACAGCCTTACAGAAAGAATGTTTGCCATGAAGCTAAAGCATTTGATTGTGCTGAAAGATCATGTGGGTGAAAACTCAATTTCTCTTTTACCACCTTATGCATCCCTGCATTGGCTGAAATGATTAAAAGCAAAGAGTTGTACTCACAGAGTGTGCTGTGTCCTGTCCAATATTGTTTTGAATCACCAGCTGCCTTGCCCCACTGTTAGTGCACCTGGCTGATGTCTGAACAATACTGTCCCCACAAGGAAGTCACTGCTGCAGTTAGAGGCATTATAACTCTGATGTCAACCAAATGCAAACAAGAACACTAAGCAGGCCACACCCCTTTTCATGTGACCGTTTTACTTCCTTAAATGGTTGGCTAATATCATTTAACTACATGAGTCCTTAGACTTTCATTTGTTTTGCAGAAAAAAAAAAAAAAAAAAAGAAGAGGAAACTAAAGGTTTGAAACAATAGTTTATGACTCACCCCTGTGAAGTTCAGCCATTTGTCACACATGGAGAACCCAACAGCACTTAGCTGGTAAGAAAGAGAAATGTAAGTTCATCTACATTCTCAGACATGGGAATGTCTTACCTGTTTACCAAGGAGAGTGTTTTATCAGCATGATGGGGGGGAGGGGAGGCAGTAAAGAATGATTTGTCCAACTCACTACCTCCCACATTCTTCATAACAGGCACCATTTTGATCCAAATCCTGCAAGCCCTTATTCAAGTGCATCAATGCTGGAGAGGACCTGCTCAGCAGGATGACAATAAAATAGCCAACAAAAACAACAGATTGCTGAACTAAGACATTCATGTAGACATACTACTTTCTCCTCAGTTTTGATGGGAGCTGCCTTCCCACTATAAATGTGGAGTTCTTTCATCTCATGCCAAATGCTGCTGCCATAACCTACCTACTGTGCCTGAAATTTCAGTGGCAGGGACCTAGGGGAGAAATCTTCTGGGATGTATGGTAGCGGAGGGGAGACAGAAGGAAGGGAGGGATTTATCAAAGAAGGTGTGAATCTCTAGAACACTGAAGTTGCTGTAAGATGGCTCCTCCTGGAGCATGGGTTCTGCTGCAGAGGAAGGGGGTGAAAGAATCAAGAAGGTCGCCTGCTATGTCATTATTATTAGGGTCCTACCACTTTCATGGCTACGAAAAACATGTCGTCATGTAGCACACAAAAGACCAGATTTCATGGTTTCTCCTGCTACAGATTTCCCAGAGAAGATCAACAGCTCTCAGATTGGAGGTCTTGACCCAAAAGGGAGTTATAGGAATCATCAGGTTTATTTGTTTTTGGTTTTTTTTTGGTGGCAGGAGGGAAGGGCGGGGAGCTATCATGACATTACCACCCTTACTGCTGCACTGCCTTCAGAGCTGGGCAGCCACAGAACTGCACCTGTTGGCCAGGCACCCAGCTCTGAAGGTAGTATCCCAGCAGCAGCACAGAAGGGTAACTATTTTGCACAAAATAATCTTGCAACCCCTGACCCTCAACTACTCTTTGGATCAGGGCCCCTACCGTAACAGCACTGCAAAATTTCAGATTTAAATTGCTGAAATAATGAAATTTATTATTTTTAAAATCCTATGACTGTGAAATTGACCAAAAAGGACTGTGAATTTGGTAAGGTTGTATCACTGTCACCCAATAACATCTCCATGCTAGCCTCCAATTCATGGCCAGTGTAGATATGTTATTTATAACATTTCAGCTTTGACTCGGGCCCAACAAGCTGTGCACAGCCACATGGCCCTATGCCATTAGCTTGCATGGTCTCCTCTCAACGCCCTCCTATTGTTGTTCATACCTACGTGTTAAAGCTAGTCTTAAAGTCAGCCTGTAAGCCTCTCTCTTCTTTGTGGATACAGCACCTAGCACAACAGGGCTTAGGCTTGATAGGGACCTTTTGACATAGCCTTGCCTTGCCTTTCTGTTACTGTAAAACACATCAAACTCATTCCAGTACACAGTGACTGCAGCATTTTATTTTTTTAGAAGAATGATCAAATTATCACTGTGATGAAGTAAGTGAAACCATGCCTGAGGTTTAAAAAACAGTATTACTATAAATAGCTGTTGCTGCAGCACATTCAGTGCCTTATACCTCACAGAGGAAATTGACTTTTTCCTTTTTGCAATTCTAAACTTTCAAAACACCACCTATTGTCCCACGACAAGCCTTCTAGGGAGAAATTTAACTGTAATTAAATAAACAGACCATGATATTATTTATAATTCATGATGACAGTGTGTTTTCTCATTCATTATTACAGTATATCAAACACTCATGTTCGCTCTGTTGCTACTGGCTCTCCCCCTGCATCTCCGATACTGCAGAAATAACATGAAGCTTACCTCAGTTATCTAAAGTAGTGCATTTCTTTGACTAAAAACTGTAAGATACATCAGACTTTAGGGGATAGGGAGGCAAATAAGGTTATGGCTACATTAGAAATGCTACAGCTGAGCTGCTATAGCGTAGTCCCTTAAGTGATACAAAGGGTTCTGCCATCACCCTAGAGTTGTCTACAGCAGGGCTTTGGTCAACTTTATTACATCACACAAAGCATGAAATTTTTCACAGCCCTAAGCAATGTAGTTAAGCCCATCCAACTTGGTTGTATAGATCAGCTCTAACTCTGTACTCAGTAGCTTCAGGGGGTAGCCGAGTTAGTCTGTACAGAAAAAACAAATGGTCTGGTAGCACTTTATAGACTAACCAAACATGTAGATGGTATTATGAGCTTTTGTGGAAGTTCATGATAATACCATTTACATGTTTTGTTAGTCTATAAAGTGCTACCAGACCATTTGTTGTTTTTTCCTGTACTCAGTGTTCATTAGTAATGAAAATGAAGAAAACTCACATTGTGTTTTGAACAAATATGCCCCCACACAGAATTTTAACCCTTTCCCCCCATACACTATTATATAATTTTAACTGTTCCTATTTTAGCTCCTCCTTTCTTACCTCAGCTAAGAACATCCCTTGACCGAGGCATTTACTAGATTGAGTCAGAAATGGATTTTGGATAGAAAAATACAAGAACACTTTTACATAAAAATACAAGCAATCCCTTTTGTACAATAATGTAGGTAAACATTATTCTGAGCTGATCACTGTGGCTTTACAGTTCCTAATTTTGCCAGTATTTTTTAAGAGACAAATTCTAGAAAACATTCCTCTGTTGAGGCTGATGGTTTTTTATTTAGGAATTTACTGCTTTGAGATATGGTCAATACCCTCCACCACATTTTATCAACCTGAACCCAAAGTAGCTCATGCTTGACACTGCTGTTGAGTAGCTGACAGGTTTGTGTGTGACTTCCTCAACATTTTCTGTGTAGATTCCCGAACTGAAGTCAATGGTAAAATTACCATCAACACATATAGGGAAAGAATTTCACTCTTGGATTTGAATTAAAATGACCTGGCTTTATCTACTCACTTGAAGCATATTACAAAGTCAGGATGGTCAAACATAAGTGTATGAAATATACAATATTACCAGACTGGGTTCTGAGCAAAGAGATTTTAAATAGCAGGCTGTAATATTAGGGCCTGACCTAAAAGCTCACTGAAGTCAATGAGAGTATATCTGAGCTTTGGATTATGGCAAATCTAAAATACTTCTCAAAGCAGGACAGAGTTTCGATAGATATACATTGATTCAAGCCACATACTGATGACAGGAAGTGACGGTGGAATTTCTGCTGACAATACTATTACTTGGTAAAATTGTTTGGCTTCCTAAATTGCAAAATGCACCTCCAGAATCCAAGAAAATCATTGTCTTCCATTGCTGATGCAGCAAAATAGTATTTCTATTAGATATCTCCTTTGATTAGTAATCAATGTTATAGCTACAAAAAACCCTGTGTCGATCCATGCCACCGGTTTCAAGAGAGAATACTTTGCCATAAATCTGATGCAGTCTAAGAGACTGCATGACAAGCACACTTAGCTCTCTCAACCAATTTATGGAGCAGGGACACCAACAGCCTTGGAAGTAGGCTGCCTCACTCAAAGAAAAAAAAAAGTTAAACAAGGAGAACAGAAAAGGCTATAGAAAGTGGTGATTGGTCAAAGGAGAGAGGAAAGACCTGGCCAGGCTGGCTACAAGTTGGCCTGCACTCAGCAAAACTACAAACATGAATGAGAGAAAGCCACTAAACTCATAACCAGAATGTTACTATTTCAGCCCCAAACTCTTGCTAACATCTGCACTACACAAGAGCAGGAGGTTTTTAAAAGGTAGTCTTATGCCATCAGCATGCACATTGCCTAGCTCCCTTCCAACATTCTTTGGCTTCTTGAAAAATGCTATGATCCCATTGCAAGTTCTATCACAACATGAGAAGAATTAAAAACACACACAAATTGTTGTTGCATCAATGCTTTAAAGAGCTATAAAAACAGACCTAAAATCTGTTCTGAAAGCTGAGTTGTTCTTATTCCCCACAATTTTCTATCATATTAACTTAAGCACCTCATTCTCAACTAAAAAGTCACAAACAAGCATCAAGTTGAAAAGTTTATTGCTATTCAACCAGAGATTTCTTAAGTGCACCTGAAAAAATGCTTTACCTTTAAAGAACTGTCATAACACCTACAAAGTTCAGGATTACTTTTTTAATGCAAGCACAATGCATTACATTAAGACCATCACTTCAAACAAAAAAAAATTGACGGTAACTTGAGCAAAGGTGTTCAGGCAATATATACAACAAGCACTTGCGCAAGCTACTGTTATTTAACATTTTTAGATTGTTTTTAGCTATCAGATAATAGGTTCTTTCCACCTGCCACCGAAGAGCTTACAATCTTTGGCTTTGATCTTACACTTGACAATATGCTCTCAATTGCAGGGTTAGAGACTAATTTCAGACCTGACATAAACCGAGCAACAAAGCACGTGGAAACCATGGGGTGAGGAAAAATAAGATCAGCTAGTTACTCAAAGAACATACACATTTTGGTGGTGCACTTCCAACATATTTATCAGAATAATTACAATTCATTTTTATGGACATCAGACAAAAAGGGAGTGAGTCATAAAGATCCATTTGAAAGGAGGGGAAGGGAGAGGGTTAAGTGACTTGAGAGCAGAACTGGGAGGCTGTCTCATGCACAGGGGGGCAGTGTGGAGAAACAACTGTGGCAAATGCCTCAGTCAATGTATAGCACTTAGAAGTCAGCATTTTGGTTATAGAAAACTGACCTGAACTGGGAGCTAGTGACGCTGCCAAAATATGAACTGCCAGGTCCGATCATACTAGAGCAACAAATTCATAAAATACTAAATATTTACCCGTGAAGGTAGAAACAGGAAGCCATCAACAAGATGATTTAACTGAAATTATCAAGTAAAGAATGTACATGGAACAGCATAGGATTACTGGTGGATCCTCCCTAACAGGTCATCCACAATAGTGCACCAATAGCCCCAGAAGGCGGCTAAAAATCAGGCTGCCATATTCCCTACCATAGATCTTTATTTTAAGAACCTGGCCTCTTGCAAACATTTTTAGTGCATCAGCACTGACAGGTGATGTGCGGTTCAAACACAACAACAATTCCCTCACCTATGTGTACAGCTGTTAAAATGTAGCCTAAGTATGTAGAGAGGTGTCTATAAGAGCAGAGGTTGAAGTTTCATTGAAATATAGATCCATAACTTTTTTCCCCCTGCCATGGGAAATAAGAGACATAAGAGGGTGCTACATGTACAGCTATTAAAGAAAAAGGGAATTCTATAAAGAAAAAAAAGACCCCCTCCCCCCAAACTCTTGAGCTCAAAAAACTGCACTGATGCCCTGCAGTGTCAGAAAATTTCCCCTTGAAAAGACGTCACAGCCAAAGTGAAGGTATAGAAGCTGAGGTTTCTGCTCTGAGGTTTTCAGTTTTACAAATCAACATTACCAGAGAACTGTTTTATTATTTCAATACCCTGCTCCTTGGTGTCAGTATTAATCCTGAGGTTAAAGCTACCATAGCTGTGAAAAGTGAATGACCAGTAAGGAAGTAAGAACTCAACGTGAGTGGAATGAGTCACCTTTCTTAGGAAGCTGTGTAGGAATCATACAGGGCATGATTACAGCCTATTACTAAAGAGACCTATCTCACTATACTAAGCCACAGAACCATTGCAATGATATGAAATGGCTGGTTGTCTCGGCTGACCTTGCAATAGAGATCATTCATCTGCACAGTAACATTACTTCTTAAAGCACCAGACAACATGATTATGCGTAGGATTGGATTCCATTTATCTCATAATGCTTGGAACTTCATGCTTGTATCAGAAGAGTCTGGGCATTTTCCAGAATAGCAGCCCTCACAGAGAGAGACATGCTATGAAATGAGGGTAGGTGTGCCAGAATTTCTCAGCTCCATTTGGCATCTCTCCTAAATTAGGTACCTACATTGGTATTTAAATCACAGAAGTGTAGGACTGGGAGGGACTTCAGTCATCTAGTCCAGTCCCCTGCACTCAAATAATTACTTGGTTACCCCTGTATGGAGTACAGTGACTTATGCACACTGGCAAGGCAGTGTGGAAAGTTTGCACTGATATGACCTGTGCTTCAGATGGATTGATGCTGAACATTATCTCCCTTCAAACAGCATTAACTTCAGATGCAGCAAGCACTAAGATGTGTTAATAGTTTTATGTGTTTGACAGTTAAAATACAGCCATTTCAGACAGACAAGAGTACTGTCCAAAGGCTGGATTTTCTTACAGCAAAATACAAAGTGACAGACAAAACCAAATTGCCTTGCATTTCTTAGGGCTATGAGACAGCCATACTGTCCCAATCAGTCCCACTCTGAATAGTCTGCTGTAATACAATCCACCCAGTGAATGCCATGTGCTGAATCTCATGCTGACAGAGCACTGTTCCTAGGTCTGGGTCTCTCAGGGTATGTCTAACACTGCAACAATGAAAAACACCACCCCCGCCTCGAACCACTACCACCATACTGAGTCTAAGAGCCTGGATCAACTGATCCCGCCTGGGCTGCAGGGCTAGAAATTGCAATAGAGAGGTTTGGACATGGGCCGGTGATGGGAGTGGGTTTCAGAGCCCAAACCTCTCTACTGCAACTTTTAGCCATGTGGTGAAACAGCAAAAAAATGGACATAAAATACAAATTCTTTTATTGAGACAGTCTTCCAGAATCAAGCAGTATTCTACAAAATTAAAGGTTAAAATAGGTACACTCATCACTCCTGAAACTGAGACACCAACAAGCAGTGGCAAACGCAGATTTGCTGGAGTACCTGCACAGTTGTATACAAGGCATTATGCAAATATAGGAGGAGAAGGATACATCATCTATGTCTGGACCGCTCCTTATCTTTGGATTTCTTAGGACTTCTACTTCTGTCTCTCTTTTTATCCCGCTCTCTTTCCCAAAGCTCTTCTCGGTGTTTGTCTTTAGATTTGCTGGAGCTATAGTGGCTGTCTCGATCCCGAGACTGGCTGCGACTGCGGCTTTGTTGTTTGTCTCTCTTTTCAGTCTTTCTTTTCTCTTTGCAGCATTCTTCTTTGTATCTTCGGTCAGAGTCCTGTCAAGGCAGTTTGGTGACATGCAGTGAAGGGAGGATATTAATATTAAAGGGTATACAACAGAACAAGAAAGTAAGACAGACCAGCTCTTTGGCTTTCTAATTGGCTCCAGGTCCATCCCAGGCTCTTAACAGTTCTGACCAAGGATGGTCCTGCTACTCAGCTTTAGTTCCTTCACTCTGTTCCTGGTCCCAGCTACAACTTCTTAGCATGCCTCCAAAGCCAGCATATGTTGGCTCAAAGGACAAACTGCAACCATGGAGAGAAAGGGGCTACCTAGCAGGGGAGCTGCCTGGGAAGCAATGTCCAAATCTCCACACAGCACCACCCTCTGCAAGGCTGACCCTTCTCCTACCCAGCTCAAAGGCACGTTACCATGGGGATGCAGCAACCAGGACCAGCAGGGAGTGGAGAGCCACGGCTCTCCAAAGAGCCTTGGGTGGAGATGGAGCCAAGTAGAAGGGCTACTCTAAAGCAGAGTCACCAGCATGGATCAGGACTGAACAACAGATGCCCAGAAGGTCAAATAGAAGGCTTTTGTGGGCCAGATCTGGCCTGTGGACTAGTAAAAGACCAATGCTGCTCTAAAGCCTTCTACCTTCAGCCTGTCTTAGCTGAAAGAATATTAGATAATGGGGCTAGTTCTTACAGGTAATATCATGAACCAAAGCCAACTGGTAACTTGATATAATTTAGGGGATCAAGTCCAGAGCTTTTATTTGACCTGTTATCACAAACAGAGTTATTTGCAAAATTCAGATCTGGGTTTGATTTTTGACTAATAGTGGAGTGTTTGGCTCCAGGATTTTGGTTCAGGTGCATCTCTATTTTGTATCAGCACAACACTGATGATGCAATGTTCTGTACTCATGTAACCTAGTTGAACTAGGGAAACCAGACTGAACTAGTGAAATTTCAGATACTACAAATCTTCAGAGAACAACTACTATTCAAAAGCTCATAACTAACATTTTTCAAAACGTCATTTGGTATTACAATTGAGCAGCCTGTGGCACTTACCTACAAGCTCTAACACATCAAAGCTTTCATCACAAGAGTACTTTGAGAAGCTGCATTTTTAGAAGATCACTAAAACTCTGAAAGGGCTGTCCAACGGACATAATTGGCCTTTTAACATTCCTGGAAGGATTAAGAGGATGGAGACCACATCATTTCAAACCCCAAGGTCTTCCAGTAGATGTTCTGGTTACTTTCATTTAAAAACAGAATATTTACTGTTTGTATAATCATTAAACAATCCAATGTCAGATTTCTCTTATTTCAAGATCTGGAATGGATGTTTTACACTTTTTTTCCTTCAGCTCCCAACAGACACAGACACAGACTCTCTCTTCCCCCCCCTCCCTCCGTGAAATTCTACCTAATCTGTTCTTGGCACCACATTTTTGTGTACTCTTCAAACCGGTGTTGTAGCTTGCTTGGGAATGGAGAATACTTCACCAATATGCAAATACGAGAAAAATAATCAACGTAGTCATTGTCAAAGAGGAAAGAATCTACTTAAAATGTATTCAGTCATAGTTATAAGCCATCCCATATCATAAGGCAAGTATAAATGTGCCTTTTAAATAAAGGACACGTATATGATCTGAAGAGAAACCAGAGTATACATGTCCTTTATTTACAGGGCACATTTATACTTGCCCTATGATATGGGATAGCTTATAACTATGACAAATTTTAAGCAGTTCACATGTACTGCTGGTATAAAATACAAATGTCAACATTTATAATCAATAGTACACAAATCAAACAAGTATTTATATGGACATCACAGCAAATAGGCCACCTTGTATTCCCAAACCCATTTCACTGTTCTATATTGAACTATATGTTTACCAAAGCACACCTGGCCTAAAGCACAGTTAATTTTGCTAACGAACAGCACCAATGCATGAGTTCATTTACAAGTTAAAACTGAAAAGATTTAAACACTAATTTAACATAACTTGTGTAGCTGTGTGTGTAACCAAGACTTAGATTCATGGTAAATCCCCAAGCATGCCCCCACTGATGTCCCACTGGACATCAATGGCGAAATTTCTAGACTTCAAAAAACCACTACCAACAAAACCCCACATCTTTAAGCAGAAACCTCTTCAGACAAAAGAAACCCCAAACCTGTAAAAATAAAACCTTATTCTATAGCCATACTGGAAGGTCTAAAGCCTAAGGCCTTCATTTGCCACATTGAAAGAGCAGCAGCCATTAGCTGAAAGGCAGGAGGTCTCATACTCACATTCCATCTAAATTCCCTCAGACCTGTATTAGATAAACCTATAGTACAAAGAGAACCTGGCTTTATAGCAGGGGTGGGGAACCTCAGGCCTGGTCCCCAGCTTACCTGGATATGGCCCACAAAGCTCAGCACTGGGGAGCCTGCGCTGGCGCTCCAGCCCCCCACCTGCAGGGCTGGAGCACACAAAATCTACTATCTCCCCCCCCGCCCCCCGTGGCTCTGGTGTGCAAGGGAAACGTGGGGAGTGTCTCTCTCCTTCTCAGTCAGGGGCTTCTCACTTGTGTGCTGCCCCTGACTGATTTTTCTGTGGGTTAGCAGCCCCCTACACAAAAAAGATTCCCCACCCTCGCTTTATAGGAAGGATATGAAAAGGGATATTTTTTTTAAATGTTCTTCTCTGTCATATTTTTACAGATTATGTTATGCCATGGGGAGAGGCATAAATAAGCTATATCTATCCACCAGCAGTGGATTTAGCCAATCCAGTAAAAACCCACTAAATCAACCACAGATTGCTCTGCGGTAGACTCCTATACTCTACTCGTGATGAGAAGAGTAAAGTAAATTGACAGGAGAGTTTCTCCCATTCATGGTGTGTAGACCCACAGTAACTCAATCCAAGGTACACTGACTCCAGGTACATTACTCACGGAGCTGGAGTTGTGTAGCTCAGGTCAGCTTTCTGCGGTAATGTAGACATAGGTTCAGTCCACGATCAAAAGGCAATGGATATATACAGGCAGATGGCATACAAGGAAAAAATAAGTGCATAATGGTCTGCATGACAGCCAGTAATCTCAACACACCAATAACCTAACTGTTGTCGTTTTTTGAAGGCGTCATGGCAAAGGAGACTTAAGAAGGGATGTGAAGAGAGATGTTGAGGTAGCTTTGTAGATATTTATGCATAGCATCCACAAGCATGAAGGGCAGCATAGGGACAAGCATGGTTCAAAAATTTAAACAAGTATGCGATGAAGGGGAAATCATAGAAGTCAGATGTGGGAGTTGAAATCTCCATAGTGAATGAGATGAGAGGTAGTGGGAGAATAAGCAGAGAAGGATTTTGAAAGTGAAGAAGAACAGCTTATGTTTGATGTGATAGAAAAGGGGGAGGCAAAGGAGGCATGCAAAGAGAAGGGTAATGTGATCAGAATTACAGGCGAGGCAAATGATATTTTCAGCATCCTTTAGAATGGATATGAGCAGAGTACCACTGCGTTCCTCAAAACCAGAGAGAAGGATTTTGCCAAATCAACATGTGAGACAACAGAAGCCTGCATGAGAGTTTCAGCTGTGTGGCTGGACAGGCAAGGCCATATTTTAATAATCTCCTCCATATGTGTAATCTCTATCTTAATATTTTACAGATTTTAATCTATTTTATTTTTTTTCCTTTAATTATTTCTTTGCATGTAAAAACAACATGCATTGGCATAGAGAAAGAAAAATCTTTTAGGAAGCTCCACAGTTACTAAAATGACAATGGATTTTAAGATCCAATGTCTTGTGGCATATCAGAGCTAGAAACATGTCATACACCATGACAAAGGGAGTGAGAGTGTTCCTGATATGCAAATTGCTAACTTCCTTTAAGTTCTCGCATGCTGGACATCAGGCCCGTCATTGGGCCAGCATTAAACATTGCTCATCTTCTTTGCCCAGTTAAGTGTTGGGGTAGAAGAATTCAACACTAAGTTGCAGGGGGTGTGGAAAGGAGGAAATAGGGCAGTGTTTCTTAAATTGTGTTCTGCGAGGCAGTCGGAGGTGTGCCATGGACAACACAGTTCAAAATGGCTGCCCTTAAAGGGGCAGGCAACCTTTTTTTCTTCTCAATAACTTTCTGTCCCCAACCACCTTTTTTTGGTCAATAACATTTCCCCCTCCCCCCTCTTTTATTTTGCTCAACAAAAAATCCTTGGTGTTCCTCATGAAAAAAAGATATATTGTTTGGTGTTCCTCGGTCTTAAAAAGTTTAAGAAACACTGAAATAGGGGATGGCAATCAGTGGCATTTGGCTGTTTCTCCCGCACCCCAATGGCATTTTTCTGCAAGCTCCTTAGAGGACTCGAGGCTGGGCAATATTTGTCAAAAAGCTAGTAAAGCAACTGAAGGATCATGCAAATTGCTATTTATCACAGATGACATCAGCACCATAGAAATAATACACATTTTCTGCAAATAGGCAAACATCTCACCACTGCAAAGCTCAAAACAGGCATCTACACCAGCAGAACAGCAAACAAATAAGATTGCCTTTTCAAATTGGCAACTTAAGATCAAACTTAACTGTCAATATTTTTATTAAAGTATTATAACCATATAACAGAACAAAGTCCAACAGAAAGAATAGCTGACTTACTAATCGAACACTTGTAACCAACCATAAAAATCAACACCATGACTCGCTATGCTTAAAAACCCTGACAAATTATAACAAGAGGAAAAGTCAGTGAGGTCTTACATATATGTCAACAGAAGTCCACTAAAGTCCTCTCACAGAGTATGTCTACACTTGCACCTGCTTTCGAGAGAGGGATACAAATGTAGACATTTGAAATTGTAAATGAAGCTGGGATTTAAATATCCAGTGCTTCATTTACATATTTGCTTTACAGCGCTATTTTGAAATAGCGCTATTTCAAAAAAGAAACGCTGTCTAGACGCAGTTATTTCGGGAGAAAACCCTTCTTCCGAAATAACCGGTAAACAATGTTGTATGAGGAATAAAGGTTATTTCAGAAGAAGGGTTTTCTCCCGAAATAACCACGTCTAGACAGCGTTTGATATTTCGAAATAGCGGCTGTCTGCAGTTATGCAAATGAAGCACGGGAAATTCAAATCCGCACTTCATTTGCAATTTCACTCAGCTGCATTTGCATCCCTCTCTCGAAAGAGGGTGCAAGTGTAGACATACCCACAAACTCACTCACAAGAAAAAGATAAGAAAACAAATTCAAAGAAGTCTACGCTGCCAGCAGAGAAAACTGGAAAAGGAGGCCACAAATGAAAATAAAGTTCACAAGCAGAAGTACAAACATTATTGAGCACACCCCACCATCTCTTATCCAAATCTCTTCTCTGCCAGTGTACCTACCTGCTCAAGATCCACATCCTGCTACTTAATTAAAGAAAACCACAATTCCCTAACAGCCCGACGTAGTGGAAGAGTCAAAAATAATTTTTATACCTGAAGACACAAACTGAACAATCAGAAAACAAGCACCAGACTATGAAAGAGGATGAGTCAAAACTCACTGAAGAAGAAGAAAAAACAGCACCAGAAAGCAAAAAAAACATCTCAGCATCACGGAAACTGATCAGGGCAAAAAAATCCTCTTCTTCACATCATTATTGACGGAGCTGACAGCACTACCCAGAGTTAAGGTTGGCCAGTGCGTTTTATTATAAGATCTGGTTTTCAATTGATTAAAACTTTAACCATTCAGTTTCAAAATGTCCATACCAGGTGACTATTTCAGGCTAAACTTTTAAATTAGGAAATTACATTTAAAAATCCCCAACAACACTTAGTTAAGGAAACATTAAGATTGAAATGTCAACCAGTCAAGACTTAAGAAATGTAAAAATTAAGGCTGTTCATGCTAGACACAGATATAGTAGCGATGAGCACGATAGATTCACCTAAGAGAAATTAGTAATTTTGTATTTGGTGCAGGGTTCAGATGGTATGTAGTAAATAAGGTCTGGGAGCATACACTTAGCTCAGTTGCTCCCAGCCTTTTCAATACCACAAACACCTTTTCAATCTATTAAAATTTTACAGAACCCCCCACACACAATATAGCTGTGCCCACAGCCTGCACATCCTTCAGCCCACGCTGCTTCCTGAGAGGCACCCCTCCTCCTGCTGGGGAAGCAATGTGGGCTTAAGGATGTGCTGGCTGCCGTCCTGGAGCCTCTCAGAGATTGCAGCGCTGGGGGGTTCAAAGGTTAATGCCAACAAGGTCTATGAACACTGTTTGCCAAGTGTCACTCAATGGAAATTGCTATTAAAAACCTCCAACTGTATTCTCTCATACATGGTGAGAAAACAGAATGATAAAATAACCAACTTAATAAATTCAATTTCGGGATATTAAATGAAGATCAATATTATCCCAAGAATAAAGACAAAGGATGCAGGGCGGGGGCCCACTACTGAAAATCATTATCCACAGCTGTTCATTTTTAGTGTCAACCAAGCCAAAATCCTCCAGCATTACTAACCTATACAACACAAACACAGATTTCACGTTGATACTTCTGAGTCAGCTGAAAGATAAGTAAAGCCATCAAGAGGCTGGTTTTGACTGCACATTAAAATACGCTCATGTGCACAATTCCCGGAAGTACACGAAAAATACCTTGCACGCATAAAATATGATTACGTTATAGCTGGTCTGTGATGGGAAATGTAAAAAAACAGACTCAGTATTGAAACTCCTACTTTTGTGAAACTCATATGCTCCCTTTTCAGGACATTTCAGCAGAAGGTCAATTAGAAACAGCTATCCCCAGAAGTTCAAGAACATCTTTGACAGCCCACCTGTACATTGCAACAAGCCCTTCACTCATTTAAGGTATTCACATGCAAGGTTCCCAGAAAAACCCTTTTCTTTTTTAGCAGTTACAAGAGACATGGTCATATAGGCTATGTCTAGACTGCAGGCTTCTCTCGGAAGAAGCTTTTCTGGAAGAGATCTTCCAAAATAACTTTCGAAAGAGATCACCCACACTGCCAAGTGCATTGAAAAAAATAATCTGCTTTTTCAGCAGATAGTGTCCACAGTGAATAGACACTACTTCGCATGTAAGCTGTGATCACTATGGAGGGAGTGGCCACCTGTGCTTTTTCCTCTTCTTGAGAAAGAACTCCTTCTTCCTGTCCACACATGCCTTTTTCCAAAAGAACTCATTTGCAAAAAGGCTTCTTCTGTGTAGAAAGGGGTTTACCAATGTTGGAAAAACCCCTCAGTTCTTTCGATTTTTTTTTTCAAAAGAACGTGATTGCAGTGCGGATGTAATTGACGGGTTTTTTTGAAAAAAACTACCATTTTTCCAAATAAAACCTCTGTAATGTAGACATACCCATAGAGACATAGGATTAAATCACCAGTGAAATGATGGCAGTTCAGTACCTTGAATTTTTTAGTCTTCTTGTCATCCTCTTCATCATCAGAGTGATGGCGCTTTTTCTTCTTGTGTTTTTTACCCAAGCGAACATGACTTGCACTAGACTCCTCTACCTCTTCATCCAGCACAAGGTTATATTTTGCGCTATATCAATTGATTAAGGGCAGACTTGGTACCAGTCACTGATGAATTCAGAATATAAAAGCTCACAAAGCAAATGAACCCATGTATACATGGGTGTAACGCTGAGACAGCCAGTACTTTATGCAAACATAAATAATGTACAATGAAAAGTTACAGGGTAGGTAACAGTAAGACTGACTGAAATCTGCTCTGGGGAAACAAAACATCCTACTCCTCCACTGCTTTGCAGTAGGATACTTATTTATACTGGTGCAAAGCTGGCATAAAATTAACACTTTCTGATCTGACAGTGGGGTTACACCTTGTTGACATAAAAAAGCAAATTAAAAATAAATGTGTAATTCTAAAAGCAATGCCTAATGGTTTGGCTGCTGCCTAACATAACATCTGCCCTACAAAAGCTTAGAGAACTAAAAATGGTGGTCACAAAATTCAGGTTGCAAGTCCACTACATTATAAGCCCATGGGTCACACATTATTCAACTGTTAAGGATACTCTTGATTTGGCTTTACTTCCTCCTTCAAAATTAATTTGGAAGGTTTATCATGTTCCTTTTCATACTCTTTGAAATCATCCTTGGTATACTTCCCACCTGTTCATACAAAAACAATCAACTGAGCTTTCATCTACAATTTACAAATCGAATAAGACACAGCAGTACAGCACACAATTCTCATCAGTTACCTCCATCATTACTGTAATCACTTTTACAGAAGTACCCAGTAGCAACTCCAGGAATGGTCTTACAGCATGTCTGACCCAGAAAAAAAGAGAGGAGGGGATCAGGCCATGACTTTCCTTTTAATCTCTAGTCCTTCTGTTTGAGAAGACCTGGCTACCCACTTCATGCTTAAAGAATACAGAGCTGGATAGGGACACAAGGCGTCAAGTGGCAATTATTCTGTTTGTGCTTAAAAGCTGGTCCTTCATCTCTCAGTTTAAGGTTCTGTTGGCATTTCTGTTACAACCCTCTTCTTTCAAAATCAAAGCAATGAAATTTTGCTGTCTACCAAAACTTGGAGGAAGAGAGGAAATCTCACTACAAAAATTATACAATTTTTAATACACATTTTGAAAAATATTCTCTCACAGGTTAATGTTTTAAAGAGGCCTATTGGATTTTATTTTCCATATTTCTATAACTTGAAGTTTTTGAAAACTAGTTAATAGCACTGTGAGTTAAGTGCTGCCACCTTATGGTGAAGGCTTATACTGCAACAGCAATATAAAGATTAGATAAAAATTAGATACTCAGTTTGTCTTGTAATGCAATCCTTCATGAAGTGATGGATGATAAACAGAAAGAAAATGCTGATTATTGCAGTTTTATGTTCATAAATAATATCCAAAATTATACAGGTTTTACCTCCCTTAACTGGAATTCTCTGGTCCTGCAACATCCGTGGCCCAGTAGATGTTCCTGAACTACAGAGCCCAGGTATAGGGAGATCAGGCACACAGGGCAGGAGCGGCAGTGGGGCATGGTGACTCAGCTGGGAGCCAGGGAGCAGGGTGCAGAGAGATGGGTGGCACAGCAAGAAGATCTGGCCCCTGCAACCAGGGGGTAAGCAGAGACCTAGCAATGGCAGCCGTGGAACTCTGGCCCTGGCCATGGAGCCTGGGGATGGCAGCGGCAGCCTTGGAACTCTGGCCTCAGCTACAGAGTTCCAGCAGGGGCAGAGCCCTCAACTGCGGAGCTCCATTCCCGACCATGGAGCTCCAACCCTGGCAGCAACGAGGGAGCTCTATCCGCAGCTGCGGAGCTCTGACCACAGGGGCAGTCATGGCTGGGCAGGCAGCAGCAGGGCTAGGCTGGAGTCCTAGCTGGGGGGCAGCAGGACAGAATGGGCCATGCTGGGAAGGACCTCCCCTGGTCTGGCAAATCCCCTTGTTTGGGACTGGTCAGGTCCCGAGGGTGCTGGATGAGGGAACTCCAACCTGTACTTTTTGAAACTTTGATATTAATAAAGAATGCCACTAGTTTACTTTTACTGGCAAAAAATACATTTGGAAACATGATCGTTACCAGTAAACCTCTTGCCCCCTAATATGCAGTAAACAGATAGACACAGATTTAGTAACCTTCGCTCAAGCAGACAGGAATGCCAAATTATGGCCATTATGTCACCGAAAAGGAGTTGATCAACCTTATAACAAAGATGCTTGTCCTACACAACAGTTCTAGTTTGAGAGAGCAATAATTACTAATTTAAGGTTTGAAATTGGTATAGAATCAAAGGATGACAAATAAAACTACCTTTTCCTCTCCATTTAACTTTTGCAACAGACTGGCTAAAATCCACATGTATTCTCCGGTCATCTATCAGCACATTATCCATTTTGAAGTAGGCTTTCTCACAGTCTTCCTCCTGGTAGCAATATTTCCAGAAAACTTAAGTCAAGATTAATTAACAAATCATATACAAATATTCTTATGAAGTCACCATTGAAATCCAACATGAATTGCTCCTGGTATAGAGATTCCTAGTGAATATGCTACAAATGAGCAAATATATATTTAAAGTTTCTAAAATTGATTAAATCACATCATGTTACCCATGTCAAATTTTTTAAAATAAATTGTAAAATTACAGTTTGACCTAATGCAAGCATGTAAGATTTGAGATTACATAAATCTATACCAAAACAGAGCATTTGTATGTGTATTATGTTTGGAATAATACATGTAGAGAAAATTACAAAGAAAGACAATGGCTTTGTTAAAAATCTTAAACAAACTACAGGACTATGTAGCACTTTAAAGACTAACAAGATGGTTTATTAGATGATGAGCTTTCGTGGGCCAGACCCACTTCCTCTGAGGAAGTGGGTCTGGCCCACGAAAGCTCATCATCTAATAAACCATCTTGTTAGTCTTTAAAGTGCTACATAGTCCTGTATTTTGTTTCAGCTACACCAGACTAACACGGCTACATCTCTATCACTTAATTAAAGTACCTGAGCAAGCTAAAGTAAGTGTCCTGGAATACTCTTGAACTTCATTCAGACAACTCTCTCAGAATACAGAACAGTAACAGCCAACAAATCAAACACAAGCTATACATTTTATATAATGAGAACAACTCTTACAGTCTGATGACATTCCAATTACTGACTTCAGAAGGACTGAAGTACATACTTACAATTTGCTACATAGGGATGAACTTAAGTATGTTTAAATGTTTTCCTGCATGGAGACCTACATCCTCTGTAAGTTGCAGTCAATAGATGAGGATATTAACCAACACTTGAGCAGATCACATGTTCTCATTCCATCCAGCACAGAGCTGCGTTTGCAAGGAGAGATGACCCAAGTCTATTATAGAAATGTTGCTTCTAAAAACAGTGTAATATCTCCACAAGAACATACCTTTTCAAATTCAATGAAAGCATAACAAAGAGATTCCCCTGTCTTCCAGTCTCTAATCACTTCACAGCTGAAAAAAATAGCATGAAATGAAAGTGTCAATGCCTTCTGGTTTGAAAATGTCTGACGATTATCACCATTTTAAAGGGACGTTACCAAGTAAGAAATTTTAACCTGTGCTATAAGGCCTTTGACAATAGTAGGATCAAAGCTCATTCACATAAGCAGGAGTGGGGGCAGGGGGAACATGCTCCCCCCCACACACCATGGGCAAGATGGACAAGGGGCCAGCAGCCAGTGAGCCCAGAGCCTCTGGATGGCCCAGAGGACTCGGGGAGGGGGCAGGGGGGATGCCTGGCGCCTGCAGCAGAGGTTCCCCCCCCACACACTGGCATAATGGCAAGAAGCGGAGCAACATGGCCATAGCCCACCCTGCTCCCCCAGCTCCTGGACACATCACTTAGGGAAGGAAGAGGGACTGCTTCCCTCATTCACTGGTAGTGTTAAGCAAAGTGATACAGCTGGGAACCAGGGAAGCAGAGCAGAGCAGGCTGGGACTACATTGCTCTGCTTCCCTCTGCCCATAAAAATGGCAAGCCACAACCCCTGCTGCCAGTGTCAGACCCTCAGTAGTCCCCAAGGCTGCATCACTCAGGGGAGGGAGCTTGTGGGGAAAAAGACAGGAAGGAATCACATGACAGGAGGTGGTTACAAGGCTGGTGCCCTCTCTACATCCCTTCTCAGCAGTCACCCCTGCACGTAAGTAATCTACATGCACACTGAAGTCACTGGATACACCAAGCAACTGAAGCTAATTTTAGGTAAGCAGCAATTAGTGTGATAAGTGGGGGCTTTAGAATTAGTCCTAAACAAAGGCTTACTGAATCAGATTCTATTTTCCATCAATGCTTTTTTTTTTTTTAACTTTTACTAAGCTAGACCAAACATTTGTTTGTTGGTTTAACTTTGGGGATTGCAATTAATACTGAGGAATGTTTGAAAAAGAACTATGTAACAAGATGGCAGTGTCTCTCTGAAATACCCCACCTTGTCAGTAGGTCCCCACTACAATACTCACACACGTTGGCTACGTCTACACTGGCCCCTTTTCCAAAAGGGGCATGCTAATTTGACAGGTTGTAATAAGGAAATCCGCGGGGGATTTAAATATCCCCCGCGGCATTTAAATAAAAATGTCCGCCGATTTTTTCCTGCTTTTAGAAAAGCCGGAAAAGAGCGTCTACACTGGCCCCGATCCTCCGGAAGTAGGAATAAGAGATCTGCGGAAAAGGGCTTTTTTCCGGAGGATCGGGGCCAGTGTAGACGCTCTTTTCCGGCTTTTCTAAAAGCCGGAAAAAAGCAGCGGACATTTTTATTTAAATGTCGTGGGGGATATTTAAATCCCCCGCGGATTTCCCTATTACGACCTGTCAAATTAGCATGCCCCTTTCGGAAAAGGGGCCACTGTAGACGTAGCCAAGGGCAGTAAAAGTGGATCTCCAAAAAGAAAAAGATCTAGAGTGAGAGTAGAGTGGTAAAGCCTAAGGGACTGCTTAAACTGATTTTGGTTCTCTTTTGGTGGGCTTTTTTTAATCACTATTCTGCAGAAGTTACCTTTTAATGGGCCCAAATCGTGAAAATATTATCTCCAGGTCTTCATCTGTGGTCACAGGATTCAGCTTACAGACAAACAGCACATTTTCTGGTGGTTTGATATCTGCATCTGGTAAATCTCCCACCTACAGCATGCAGAAAAGGAAAAGTTTTTCAATTTGTTTTATACAAAACCTGAATTTCAGTGCACTATATTCATAACAAAAAAATAATTTAAGTAACATTTTGGATGTGTTACTATCCTGGAAAAGGAGGGGGTGGGGATGATAAATATTCTTTTCTTCACAATTCAGCCAGTGGAAACCTGGGAAAGATCTATAATTACTGTGAGGTCTCAAAAAAAGAGAACTTTATTCTCTGCCAAAAAAAAGTATGATTAGTGATTAAAATAGATAACTAGGAATCTGCAGTGCTCTTCTTCCCAAAACTGTCAACGAACACATGATTAATATTCTCTGCTTTAGTGTTTCCGTCAGTAAAAAGAGACTAATATTCTTCTCTTTTACAGGAAAGCGGAGACTTCAATTTGTGTGTAAAACACTTTTTTTTTTTTAAAACACTCTTTAGATAAAAGATGTTATGCAAGATTACTATTACAGGTGCTGGTATTAATCAAATGTGGGTAGATGAATAATACAAAGTTGATAGACAAAAATGAGACACACTGCAGGGATAATGGTACCATATAGGATTAATGAGATTTTATCATTTAAAAAGCATTTCTAAAAAGCTTGTTAGAAATCTTGTCAGACCAGGGCCAATCCTGGGTTTGGAACAAAGATGGTACTGATCTTCCTGGGAAATCTCCTCCTGTAAATGGACACTTGACCTTCATCCATGTTCACTCTTTTAGCTCTACCAGCAGCCTTTGATACCATGCACTCTGATCCACAAGGCTGACATTTCTGACATGCAACTCAAAAAGCAAGCCCCTGTCTTAAGCACTCACTCACCCAGGCATAATGTATATTATGTATATAATACATAAAGAAAGTACAATTGAGAAAAAAAAAAAAGATGTTTACCATTTCCAAAAGAATGGCCTGAGTTTTTGCTTCTTTCTCTGCCTGAATTTCTTCCACTTCATCCACAGACTTTCCTTTGAAATCATCAATTTCTTCATCTGCTCTTATTCTGCCACTCTATGAAAAATTGGAAAAAAGATACAAAACAAAAAAGCATTTTAATACTAACCCGAGTTAGCCTTCATTTTTCTTAATACTAAAACCCTACCTCAGACTGGAGTAGTAAGTGTTGTGAGACTAAGAACTATAATTCCTGAAATATTAGGCTAAGACCATTCATTCTGGTCAAACAGACAACTAAGTAGTTTCACATGGTAACGAGTTTCAGTCACAGCCAACCTGGGCTAGATTACACCAGAGGTACAGAACTTTTTTTTCCTATCGGAGGTCACTGACCCACAAACAAAAAAATAAAACCAGTCACAGTCCATACACAGGCCTGTAAGAAAGCATGGAGGTTTGGGACTTTTCCTATGCTCCAGGATGGGACCAGAAATGAAGAATTCAGAATGGCAGAGGGTACTCTGGACTAGAGCTAAGGAGTTTGGAGTGTGGGAGCGGGCTCATGGCTGGGGCAGTAGGGTGAGGCTTTGGGGTCTAGAAGGGAGTTGGGATACAGTAGGGGGTTCTGATCTTGGGCAGGGTTTTGGGGAAGGGATGCAGACTGTGGAAGGAGGCTCAGAGATGGGACCTATGGTGAAGTTGTGGGAGATAAGAGGTGCTAGCTATGGCCAGGTGCCACTTACCTCAGACACTGGCACAGCAGTGCTAAAGCAGGGCCCCCCTAATGCCCTGATCCCCTGCTGCTCCAGAAAGCTACCACAGTGGCCCTGTGCACTTCCCGCATGCACCGCCCTGCCCCTGCAGCTCCCATAGGTCACATTTCCCAGACAATGGGATCTGTAGGTCAGGTCAGTGCATGCGGCCTCTGAGCTTCCGTTTCCTCCCTGATCATCCATCGGCATCCTTGTGCCTCGGGGCCAACCTAGCTTCACCCCACAGCAGGGTGAGCCAGCGCCCACAGTTGCACCCCCATGGGGGAAGGCACTGATGGTCAGGGCTTCTGGCCCACAGCAAGTATCTGTGTTGGGGGACAGAATTACACAATATGGAGTTTTTCACCTCTATTATCCCAAACCTATCCCACAACATACTTGCCAGGTTATTTCTATTTAGAAGAACATGTTCCTATTTTTTAAAAGAAAATTGTTTTTATTGAAATAAGTATATAAGTACTATTAGAGATTTCTGCGAGTATGTCTATACTACCACCCTAGTTCGAACTAGAGTGGTAATGTAGGCAACCGGAGTTGCAAATGAAGCCCGGGATTTGAATTTCCCGGGCTTCATTTGCATCTCGCCGGGCGCCACCATTTTTCAATGTCCGCTAGTGCGGACTCCGTGCCGCGCAGTTACACGCGGCACGGACTAGGTAGTTGGGACTAGGCTTCCTATTCCGAACTACCGTTACTCCGTGTTTCACGAGGAGTAACGGTAGTTCGGAATAGGAAGCCTAGTCCCAACTACCTAGTTGCACTAGCGGACAATGCACTAGCGGACATTGAAAAATGGTGGCGCCCGGCGAGATGCAAATGAAGCCCGGGAAATTCAAATCCCGGGCTTCATTTGCAACTCCGGTTGCCTACATTACCACCCTTGTTCGAACTAGGGTGGTAGTGTAGACATACCCTGCCTCATCTAGCAGGACTTCAATTTCACAGAGTACAATTAAAGGAACTGTATATATATTATACAGTTATATCTAATCAAGCATTCCAAGTATAAACATTTCTGCAACAAAATATTGGCCATTTTAAAATCTTCTCTTCCAAAAAGCGCTCTCAGTTCAAAACATTTCATTAGAGCTAAATAGTATATCCCTGTTTATCCTCTGCAAATGTCTGATTATAAAACTGCCAAGTATTTATCTAACTTACACTGAGCTATCAAACCTTATCCAGAGTTTAGATTTGTGGATGTTAGGCTAATTTTGGTATACCTCTATTGGAATTAAGTTCTAACATTAAACTCGTCACCATGATTATCTGTTACATCTTTTTTTTTTTTTTTAATTTCAACTTCTGTAGTCAATTTATTGTTTGAAACATTGCTCTCACACAAATGAATATATTTGCTTTCAGCAGTGCCAATAACTGCAAGGTAAGAAAATACAACAATTAAAAGCTGAACTATTCTTAGCAAATCCCTTCTGCCTAGAACACAGACAAACCAGTGTGTCTGCTTCTATGTGAAGCATGGGTAGTGAAGTAATATTTTCCAGTTCACAAAAGTTATCTTGAGTGAAAGAGCCGATAATGTTGCTTATTGAAAAAAGGGAATACAAGGATAAACTTCACTTTATATTGTAAAAAGAAAATAAGTTAGCAGCGATACATTTTTTGGGGCGAATCGAAAGTATTGAGGAACCTATAATGCTATACCAATGAGGAGTCCTGTGGCACCTTAAAGACTAACAAATTAATTCGGACAAAAGCTCTCATGGGGCTGGAACAACATGCATGAACGAAAAAGACTAACAATGGCTACCCCTCTGAAACTTGTCAGTAATTCCATAGCTGGGCATTTCCAACAACAGGATCATTACAGAGGTGTTACATTTTGATTAATCAAATAGACAACGGGATTTCCATCAACTATTCGATCAGTTGATAAGGACTAGTGTGGTGTTCCACCTTTGAAATACATTTCAAAGACTGAAACGCGTGGAGCCCAGGGCAAGTCACACACTGACTCTGGACTCCATGCAGGTGCTTTCACTTTAAAACGTACAAGGGTCCCAGCAGAGGCTTTTGTTTATTTTAAAGATTGAAATGCAGCATGGAGCCCGGGGTTAGATTAAAGACTGAAACGGGGCACAGAGCGGGGATTCTTGTACATTTCAAAGTTGGAACGCCACTGATGTGCCACTGTCCTCTCCCACAGAGCTGGAGCTGGGGTGAACTGGCTTTTAAGCCAGCTCCCCCCCCAACAGCTCCTCCTCTTCCCTCACCTTGCTGCCTCTTTCTGATAGAGACAGCAAGGAGGGGGGAAGCGACTAGTTGACTAGTGTGTAGACTGTCCGATAATCTTTTGCTTGTCAACTAGTCGTATAGTCGCTTACATCCCTAGTTCATTACTGTTATAACAACATTATAGCTTTTCTTTTTGTAGCATCAATTAACAAATACATATTTGCACTGCATCCACCTATCTGCAACTAGAAACAACCTGCTGATCTTTTTATCTTCTCTTCTTCAAAAGAGAAATAGTTACGCGCTTTGCAAGCATAAGCATTTCATGTGTTAGAAAAAGAAATCAAAATAATGTACATGTATTATCCAAAGTATGATTCTGAATATATTTAGGGTCTTTGGTAGATTTGACCACATGGATAAATGGGGAAGCTATTACAATAAAAATGCCTTTTCAGAAATCTTCCCCCATTAAAGAAATGTGTAATTGCGTACTGGAAGCCCTTATTTTGCAAAACACTTGACCACATATTTAAGCATGAGTAGTCTCTTTGACTTCAGTGGGACTACTCACTTGCTTTGCTGGATCAGGCCATTGGTAAAACTCAACTAGTTAGCCCATTTACTCATTTCCAACACCTTTCTAAGAAGCCATCAGCAGTACTTACATCTAGTTGTTCCTTAGTGGGCTCTGGGGAGCTGTCAGGTATTATCAGACCAGGCGGGTCATCAAATGGATCATCTAATATCACTGTATGATTTATCCTAATGAGAAATTTAAAGTAAAAATCAATTCTAAGAGTTAGCCTTTCAATTTGTTTAAAACTAGCTCTTACTTTAATTGAGAAACATGGAATCAATTTTAGCAATACTAGTGTACATTATATACAGGCAGTCCCCGGGTTACGTACAAGATAAGAACAAACCTACAGTCCCTAAGTTGAATCTGTATGTAAGTCGGAACTGGCGTTCAGATTCAGCCGCTGCTGAAACTGATCAGTTTCAACAGCGGCTGAATCTGGATGCCAGTTCTGACTTACATACAGATTCAACTTAAGAACCCCAGGCATCCCCAAGTCAGCTGCTGCTGAAACTGATCAGCGGCTGATTCCAGGAAGCCGGGGGCAGAGCAACTCTGCCTTGGGCTTACTGTAGTCAGCCGCTGGTCAGTTTCAGCAGCGGCTGACTTGGGGACGTCTGGGGCAGAACAGCTGGGGTGCTGCTGGGTTGCTCCAGTAGCGCCGCCCCTCAGCGCTACTGGAGCAACCCAGCAGCACCCAAGCTGCTCTGCCCCAGGCGTCCTGATTCAGCCGCCGCTGGTCAGTTTCAGCAGCGGCTGAATCAGAACGCCTGGGGCAGAGCAGCTGGGGTGCTGCCGGGTTGGTCCAGTAGTGCCGAGGAGCGGCGCTGCGGGACCAACCCAGCAGCGCCCCAGCTGCTCTACCCCAGGCGTCGTGGGCAGAAAAGCCTGATCTGCTGGGGGGGAGAAGGGGCAGTAGCTGCGCCCCCCCCCCCCCCCAGCAGACCAGGGAGACGCAGAGGAGCAAAGCCGCAGAGCAAAGCCGCAGAGGACACCCGCAGCGGGACAGTCCAGGCGCGCCGCGGCTGTCCCGCTGCGGGTGTCCTCCGAGGCTTTGCTCCCCATCTCCCTGGTCTGACCAGCAGACCAAGGAGACGGGGAACAGCTTTTCTCGCCCCAGAGAACGCGGGCGGCGGGACCGCGGCTCATTTGGGCGTCCCGCTGCTCCCGTCCTCCGGGGCGAGAAAAGCCCCGTTCGTAACTGCGGATCCGACATAAGTCGGATCTGTGTAACTCGGGGACTGCCTGTATTAAAAACAGGGCTAGATAAATATTCTGTAAACCTACACTACTAAATACTATGTACTAATATATAATGCTAAAATAAAGCCAGTTCGGATGTGTACAAAGACTGTTAGGATACTAAGAATAAACTGAGTGTTTTTATTAATAACTAGTTGCTGATCTTTTAACATAGTCGTTATTTCCAGACCAACAGTAAATCTAGTTTGAGAGTAAAATCTTCATTTCAACTTCTGTTGCCCTCTTAACTTCCTACTTTGTATTAGTGCACCCTACAGATTTTTGGCTACAATGAATCAAAACAAAATATAGTTGAACTCTCCTAAAGTAGTACACAGATTAATATACAAGAAACATTTAGACCACCAAAGCCATGTTCACAGATCTAGTAACCAACTCAAGCACACCAAGAAATCTGTTATCTGCAGCCAGATACCACAGAATATGTTCCACAGAGAAAATCCTGGATTTTCACCTTAACACACTTAAAATCACCTTCAGCATATGATGACACTCCAAAGAAATAGATTGCATCATGGAACAGATCACCGAAATATCTCAAGAGAACTAGCTTCAAAATGGAAATAAAGTCTCCTCTGACTCCTGCTGCAAATTGTCACCTACAATCTATATTGGACCCCATAGACGAGTTAAGTGTATCAAAAAAAATTAGGGATGTTAATGGTTAACTGGTAAACCTCACTCTTAACCAACGAGGCTTACTGGTTATGATTACTCAATAAGGGACAGAGCAGATCCTCTCCCGCCACAGGCAGGGGGCTGCTCCACCCCCACGGGGCCCACTGCAAGAAGGGGCACTCCAACCCTGATGGAGCAGTCCCCCATCCACAGTGTGAGGCTGGCACTCCAGCCTGCTCCTGTCCCCCTAATTAATCTCCCCCACCACCTAATTCATACAGAGCGAGGGGAAAGTGCACAGCTTGCTGCATTCTTCACTCTGGGTGAGGAGTACAAGGGGCAGGAAACAATAATGCCATAATTGCAATCACAGCATACCCTTTGGAAGAGGGCAGGCTCCAGTCTCACTTTCTGATGCCCAGACTTTTGAGTGAGTAGCACTTCAGTTATTTATTTACTAGAAGCTAGGAAGTTAAACCTAGTTGTACCTTATGTCTTGGTAAGGAACAAATTCCTTGTCAACGAAGGTCTCGTTAATTTTCTTTAATACATCCATGCCTTCTGTTACTTCTCCAAACACTGTGTGCACGCCATCAAGGTAATCTAGGTTTTCCCCTGTAGTAATAAGAAACTACAAAGACAAAATTTAAAAAGTTATAGTAAACCGTTACATTTTGAGAATCTCCACATTATTTTGGGCCTGACATTGCACCCACTGACATCAGTGGAAGTTTTACCACTGATTTCATTGGGAAAGAATCAGAGGGGTAGCTGTGTTAGTTTGAATCTGCAAAAGCGGCGAGGAGTTGTGTGGCACCTTATAGACTAACAGATGCATCTGACGAAGTGGGTCTTTGCCCATGAAAGCTTATGCTCCAACACTTCTGTTAGTCTATAAGGTGCCATACGACTTCTCGCCGCTATTGGGAAAGTACTGGACCAGAGCTTCAAGCAGTGTAAACTGATCAAGTTCCATTGGCTTTAATGGAAGTAGGATAGTTTATACCAGCGGCACATCTAACCATCCACCCTTAATTTATAACAGCTCACATGGTTAAACAGCACAATAATGAATGATATTTGGAACTCATTCTTTACCATCAGTTGGAATAGTCTTGCTTACTGCTATATTTATCTGGACACAGCTACGATTAGTATTGGCAATATTACATGTATGTTACTCTAGTCTCAGTTATTATATGTCTGTTTGCTAAGTCCATATAATTTTTATCTGCAATTTTCTTACTCAAAAGGAGCATTTCAGGATGCTGAACACCATCAAGGATCACACACCTACAGTTACACTTGCTAGCTATATTTTAACATTTAAGCATGTATGCCCATGGTCACCAAGTGATAAGGTATCTCACAATTTTTTTACAACTGTTGCTAACCAGAGAAGATGGTATTTTACTGATACTGCAACTCTAGGTAGGTTGAACGAACATATTTGTCCAGAATCACAATAGCAGTTATACAAAAAACCCTTAAAAATATTTATAGGTGATACTACACATTAGACCAGTTTACTTCCACACTGTCCGTCTCAGTCCTCTTCTACCTAAAATAATCATTAAACAATAATGCAGTTCTATTAACCTATCACCTTTGAAATGCTCTACAATAATGAACCAATAAGTGCACATGATGAAGAAGAAAACATGTAATTTAAAGTATGATTTCAGTTTCCCAATGAGTTGTTATAACTAGGAAATGCTGGAATCATTTGTAAAAATATGAATACCTCATCGGTATCCTTTAATTATTTATAAGCCAGCAGTTACGTGTTGTTTTCATTGTTATGCACATTTTTTTAAACCTGTGGAGTATCCCTCTTTGCTATTCCAGAGGGAAAGGAAACCCTACAAACACTGTGCGCTGACCTGAGATCCATGCTGATCATTGCCATTGTTCACCATTGACACGGTTCCCTTTTTCTTGTGCTTAATTCTTGGCACTTTTTCTGCCTCAAAAAATCTAGCTTGATCACCATAGAGTTTACTGAAAATATATACAATAAATATGTTATGAGGCAGCAAGATTAAAAATGGCTGACAGTGAAACAAGCGTTATACAACAGTGAACAAGACAAATTTACAAAAATGTTACAGTGCTTAAATAAAATGATCATTTATAACTACTCCACCCATATTGCAGGTATTGTTAAAAGCTCTTTCATTGAGGCATTCTACAGCATGAGGATTTTTGAAACATGCCAGAAAACTCTGACAACTGTGATAGATATTAGCACGTAATTTGCTAAAAGCTACTGTCAGTACAGCGTGCAGGGAAGTAAAAGCATAATTCAGTTTACCAAAACATAAGTGGGACTTGTGCACTAAATTCTACTTATAAAATAAACAGTGAAAACCATTAAATAATTTATGCATTGACTAAACTTTATCCTCTGACCAAAAAAAAAAAAAAAAAGCTGCAAACTTCATTTTACATATTAGCTTTCAAAGCATAAAGGATTGCATGCAGAAATTTTAGAGTCTCCGTGTCTGATCCTGATCTCACATTGTTCTCCCCAGGGGTGAGAGATCAGACCTATACACAGGATTGTGAATCTATATATGCACTCAAATCATTTAAACATGGTTTATATCAGTTTAGATTGCACCAAGAACTATAACCTCACATTTCTGTACCGTTCAGCAATAAGAAAAAGGTAACACCCTCAGGATGGATCTGTAATCTCAGAGACCAGCAACAGAAGGCAGAAGCAAGTCAGCCCTGCCACTCTTTTGGAAGATTCTTCAGGTTGAACCTCTGAAAACTCTGGTCTGGCAACATCCGTGATCTGGCAGGATCACAGATGTTGCTGGATCAGAGAGCCCCAGCACCTAGGAGTACAAACCGGCTGGGAGCCCCAGCCAGTGGGACCAGCGAGCCCTGTCCCTGGGAAGCCCTGGTTGGGCAGGACAGAAGAGGAACCAGCAAGTCCCATCCCTGGGGAGTCCTTGCTGGGTGGAACAGCCAGCGGCAAAAGCAGGGCAGCCGGCAAGCTCCTTTCCCAGGGATCCCTGGCAGAGCACAGCAGAAGCAGGGAAGCCATCAAGCCCCCTCTCCAGGGATCCCCAGCAGAGAGCAGCAGAAGCGGGGCAGCTGGCAAGCCCCATTCCCAGGGATCCCCAGCAGAGCGTGGCAGGAGCAAACAAGCCCCATTCCCGGGGATCCCTGGTCGGGCAGGGGGAGAAGCAGCACCATGGCAGCTGGGGAGCTCTACTCCCGGGGAGCCCCAACAGGCCAGAGCCCAAGTCCAAGCCCTGTATGCTGGTGTTCAGTGGCAGTGGGGCTGGAGCAGAGCCAGCCACAGGGAAGGGGAGCATCCTGGGAGGCTGGTGGCAGGGGACCTCCCTGATCTGGCAAATTCCCTCATTCAGGATGGGTCAGAGCTTAACGATGTAGGACAAGGGACGTATAACCTGTATTTGAGACACAGCACAACAAAGAACCAGGTATGGAAAGAAAAAAAATCAGTATATAATATAGAAAAGGGCAAAGAGAAGACCAGGAATGATCGATGAATGATCAGAACAATAATACATTAGAATCCTGGATTGTCAAAAGTTTTGACCCACTTACAGAGACTAGGGATGTTCAATATCAGTTAATTGAGTAGTAGATTAACCTCATGAATTCTTATAGGTTACTCAACTATTCAATAGTCCCTGCAGGTGGGGCTGGCAGCCAGTGTGCTTCGGTCCCACTCCGAAGGAGCCCCCTGCCTCTGTATTAGAAGCAGCAGTGCAGGATGCCAGGCGGGAGCTGGTCCACAAGGGGAGGCAGTTTAAAAACCAGCTCCCCTCACAGACCGGCTGCCTGTCCAAACGCAGGGCTGAGCTCCTAGACATGGCACCAGCCAGAACTGAGCTGGGCTGCCTGCCCACCTGGCTCCTAATACGCTTTAAGTGCAGAGCTGCAGTGGGGATAGGTCCCATACCTGGCGTGAGCCAGAACTGAGCCAGGCTGCTGGCCAGTCTGCCAAAAAATGTATCGTTGGGGGAGAGGGGGAACTGCGTGTAGTCTATAGCTTTAACCTATAAGCTTTTGCTTATCGATAAATCCGTTACTCAACTACACTATTACATCCCTAACAGAGACACAATTTTGTCCCCATCTACCTTACAGTAGGGATGTTAAAATGTGTTTATTTAAGTAAACATGTAACTGCTGAAATTTTCTGCAATACAGAGGCAGCAATACAGGGAGAGGAAGAGGGGCTATGTGTAACCATGAAGTTTATTCAATGAGCCCAAGCTCACCAGTTAACCATGTGTACATTTACACTTTCATGTTCCTATCTTACAGTGTGGGTAGAACTTTGTAACCATGTTGTAACAAAGTCTCCCTAACTCCATTATAGAATAGCAGAACAGATGTAAATTTATTTGGTGTGCCTCAAAGATCCATAATAGTGAGGTCTAGAGTAGTGCAAGGGCAAATAATTGTAATTCTATCCAGCCAATAGAATTGCACGAGCACTATTCATCAACTAAGCACTAAATACAGAGGGCTGTTCCCCCCGTAACTTGAACATCATTTTTCCTCAAGAGCGTCAGTTAAAAAAAAAAAAAAAAAAAAAAGAGTATCTGGAAGATTATGCAATCAGCTAAAATTCTATTTTACCTTTTTACAAGTAGAGAAAATTGATTTCTATAAGAAATGCGATTTTCTCCCTAACACCCTTTGCATACCTCTTTAAACACACGCGTGCACACACACACACACACTCCAATAACCTGGTACCAAAAAGAACACAATGTATTTAGGGAAGTTAAAATGCGAGTCCAGGCAAGTTTTATTGATTTTGACAAGGGACTCGGGGGAATTTTTACTCTAATCTCCCACTTCCCCTCAATCATAAGCAAAATATAAGAGTATGGGATTGTAGTCCTTAGCATTGCAGTAGAAAAATTGTTGACTTCTCCAGAGCAGCTATTTAAGGCATGCAGTGCTGCAGACAAACCTACAGTGACCTCTTTACAATTACACATTATTGATTTAAGAATAGAAGCAGCATGCTGTCCTAAAAAAAACCCCCTAAGTGTCTAGGATCAAAAGACAGTATGAGGAAGGACAACAGAAATAAAGGTGTATGAGCAAAAGAAGCTCTCTCCTCCCAACAGTGTTTAAGTAGGACATTCAGTAAGTCCAAACAGAATCAACTACACTCCCAAATTAGGACTATTTTATATTAAGTATGTTTTACTCACCAAAAGATAGATTCCCCTCCACGGCCTGTACCCAAGGGGTCACCAGTTTGTATAATAAAATCCCTCTGGAATAATGTAAAATAACACAAGGTATTAGTCCATGTATGGATGCAGAGAAAAAAAGGAAATATAAACTATATTAAAAACACTAACCTGTACATTGTGAATGAGGCAGTAGTTGTAGTACTTGATTTTGCAAAGCTTCAGAAAATTCTGACAAGCTGCAAAAAATTACACTGAAATTTACTAAAAAACGTTAATTTATTTGCACATTGATCTTTTCTCTTTGGCTCTGGGACTTTTTTAACATTGGACTCTAAACCCCGCTGCCCATCTATGAAAAAGATGAATTACCGCAAATTTCCCTTCCTAGACGCTACATGCAGCAATATTTAGGCTCCTCAATAGGAACAGCTGCATAACAAAGATCAAGACACATTCCCCTCTCCCGGCCATCCCTAAATGTCTACCAAAGGAAGAAATCAAGAGCCGGCTTGTGGATGCTTCAGAGACACGGAAGGAGGAGATACTGTCTGCGGGGGAGGAAAAGGAGCTCCCGGCCGCAACTGTCGCTTTTAACTTAGAAAAATATTACGACGCGTGGAAACTAAGGCCCCCCCCCGCCGCTTGCAAGCGCCCCAGTCCGAACCCGCGCCCGGGCAGAGGGACATTAGCGCGGGGGGGGGGGGGCGGTCCCCGGCCCCACCCACCTCTGGGCCGCTCCTCCGCGTACAGGTCGATCACCAGGTCGCCCACCGTGGTCTCCAGCAGCACGGCCATGGCCGCGCGCGCGCCGGAAGCACAATAACGCCCCGGCCCCGCCCCTCCCCGCCGCTCAGGGCACTCGGCAGGGAGATGCCGCGATTTGCCACTTCGCTGTCACGGAGCGCGCCCGTGCGAACGGAGCATGCGCAGTGATACCGCCTGACGCCGCCTCCTGTGCCTTAGACTCCAGAGGCGGAAGGGCGGAAGGCGAGCGGGGAGAGCGGAAGCGCTGGCTGCGCAGAGGCGAAGAGCCGAAGGGCGGGGCTAAGCCGGGCGCAGGCGCAGATAGGGGCCGGTGCTGCGTGTGTCTGTGGGAAGCCCCCTGGACCTGCCTTCGCCAGCTGGTCGCGCTCCCTTGTTCTTGTCGCGCGCTGCCAAGTGCCCTGCGGTGCTCACCTGCGCGTGGCACCTGCTAACGGGGCATTTTCCTTAGTGCTGCCCTGCGCGGCGCTGGGTGACTTCCTCCGACGTGTGGGGTGGTTGTAGCCGTGTCGGGCACAGACTATTGGCGAGACAGGGTGGCTGAGGCACTAACTACCTGTAATTGGATCGGTGCTTGCTGGTGAAAGAGGCCAGCTTGAAGAAGAACTCTGTGTAAGCCAGAGGGGGACAAACTATGGCCCGTGGGCCACATCTGCTCCGTCTGTCCAGCCCCCGAGTCCTAGGGTCGGGACAAGCTTGCCAGGAGGAGCCAGACCAACTCCCAGGAAGTGTGCCAGGCAAGGGTGGCCTGGCCTCCCCTTTTGTCCCCACCCTTGCCAGCTTCTGCTCCCCCAGCAGCCACCAGCCTTCATGCTCTGGGTCATATGGTTAGGGGACACGGAATTGCATAGGAAGTGGGGGCTGGTCGGGGTGGGGACAAGGAAGGCTGGATTAGGGGGCTGGAATCCTGGGGGTGTTAGGGACTGGGGAAGTTGGATAGGAGGCAGGGACCATGATGGGCTGTTTGGGGAGGCACACAGCCTCCACCAGGCTTCCCTACCTGGCCCTTCATACAATTTTTGTGCCAGATGTGGCCCTAAAAGTTTGCCCACTCTTGGTGTAACCTCAAAGGCTTGCCTCTCTCACCAATAGAAGTTGGTACAATTAAAAAGTACTGCCTCATTCATGCACTTTGTTGCTAGATGTTGTGGGAACCCAGTGCAGTGCATCTTGGGACCATGCAAAATGTCCTGTCAGCCATTGATTTGTGTCCTGTGTCTTCCTTTCATGCCATTTTTCCAATTGCTATTCTCTGAAGTAATCTCCAATATATGTGTAACCCCATTTTTCCTCCCTGGGTTACTTGGGAGCAGGTCACACTCACAAGTGTGCCTGGGAGCCGATGGTTTTGACATAAAAGGAGATCCTGAGTACCTCAGTGGTGGTGATGTTTGGTTGGGGAAAACCTATCCACTCCCTTGCTGCAGTCCCTTGCTCATAAAGAATGTACAATGGTGGTGCCTCCACCTGGCTCTGGCTGGCCCTGTGCATACTTACTGGTGTGTCTTGAGAACCTCCAGGAATGACTTATTCCAGCAATAAACTGGATCTAACTCCAGAACAACAATTACAAATCATAAATAATATACATCTAACAGATGGCATTAGAATGAAAAACTTTTACTTAACTTTAAAAAACAGGATTTAACAAATTAACAGTGAATAACATCAATTAACAAAGTACACGGAGGTAAAAGGAACTTATCTAGCTGCCATTTGCACTGCCAATATTTATCCCACCCCCAGAGTGTGCACACCCCTGGACTTAGCCAGACTCTTGCTTGCATGGCACGCTTGAATAACTGCAGCTCCAATGGAGATTCTCTGTAGATAGTGTGTATGTAGGTCCCAGCTATGCAGCAGCACTGGTTCACTGGACTCGCTTCTCTGCCTCTCTTTGAACCTAGAGTTAGTCTGTAGCTCTGAGGTCTGTCCCAGACAGCATTTTCCCAAAGATGCCTAGTTACTCACAGTCTCCTTCTGTGTGCTGGATGCAGAGTAGCTTCTACTCACAAGTACAGCCAAAGGGCCTCCCCACTCGGGCAATCGGAAGCAGCCTGCTAGATTACAGTCTCAAAGGCTCGCTGTCCCAGTCTGTAACTGCAACATAACAGCTCCTGAACTGGATCAAACTCCTCCACAGCAGCCTGGCTCCCTTTCTGCTCCAAAAACAGAGGGAAGAGTCCGCTGAGTCTTCCTCCACACAAGTGGAGAGACTCCAGATCTCCAAAACGAAAGACCCTCCTTCCTGTTTTCCCCCAGGGCTCATGGGATTTGTAGTCTATGGGGCTAGATTGAAGTACACAGGGTCTTCTCAGAAAATGAGCAGAGGCACCTTTAGTAAGCTTTCCGTGGCAGTGAATAGAAACAAAAGTTTTTTTCAGTATACCACAGAGGAAAGAGAAACACCCTGGATCCATTCGCTGAGGAAAACTCTTGGAGGAAGCGGGTTCTGATTAGTAGGAAGCACGCCAACTTTGCAGGAGACTGGGTTTTTTTTGGGGGGGGGGGGTTGGGGCTTTTTTTTTTGAAGGAAAGGTAACTAGTAAGTGTAGACCTACTTTCACAAATTATGTTTTGTATTGTAACCACTTCTTTCCATTATTTTGTCTTATTTTTAGTTAAATCTTTGTATATTTACTTAAAACAAAAAATCAGGTTTATTAATAGTAAGTGCTGTGTGGTTTTATGGGAGTGGTGGCTTAAAGTAAAACTGATACATGGAAATAAAACTACACATTTGAGTGCAGAGCATCTGGAATTTCTGTAAGTAACCAGGTTAGGCGCTGGATATCATGGTGGAATGATTTATGGGGGTTTGAGGGTGCACCTATGGCTAGCCTACAAGGCAAGTGTAATGGGTTCACTCACAAAGGTCCCCTTGTGACTGTCACCTGGTGTGCTGATCATGCCACTGAGACCACCTGCCTGCTCTCTGGGGTGTCCTGCTGGGCCAGAAGCTCTGGTCTCCCCCAGTGAAGACAGAGAGTTGGCGGTAACAGCTCCTGAGCAGAGCAACACAGATGCTGTACCAGCTGAGCTATAGGGCCTTGACAGCAGCCACGAACACAACCATCAAAAGGGACATCTTACTCTGTATAAAAGTAAACCTCTTGTTTGGTTTCCCACCTTTGCCCAAAGTGGGAATTCTTTGTGTTCTGTTCAGACTTTTCTCACCTTGAATGGAAAAGCACAAGATCCTAAATGGGTTCCAGCATCAGATGGTCTGGTTACATTCCTGGCATGACCAACCACAATTTGGGCTTGCAGGAAAAACAAAGCCATTCACACAGATTGTTGGTTTGAACACTGAACCATTATGTTTCTGGAGTATCACTAATGGCCCACATTAGCACATTTAGAATGTACAAACAGATTCATATTTAATATTCCTAATTTCACATACAAGAGTAATACATGCACAGAAATAGACCATACATACTCAACAGATCATAACATTTAAAATGTTACATGATGCATTTTGCCCAAAGCGTCTTCAAGTTATGCATAGTCATATACCAATTTTTATAAAGAGTGGGGGACTGTGACTGAGTCAGGGCAAAGTGCCTGAGTGGCTGAAAGTATGGTGGTGTCAGGAGACTGATATGATAGCCTGTCTTCTGTACCACAAAAAAGACTCACTCTCATTGGAGACCTGGGGTAACAGGGTTATTCTCAGTCCTGGGTTCATCAAAAAGTGTCATATATATTCAGTGTAATGTTGAATGAGGAAAAGTGAGAGAGAGAGTGAAGAAGAAAAGATCAAAAGGAGGTGAGAAGAGAATGATTTTATGGGGTAAGAGATAGTGGAAGGGAGGAGAGAGCAAAAGGAAGTCAACAGTTAGATAAGCCCTTGCAGGAACCATCAAAACTGGGATTTTTCAGAGCAGGCGGAGGGAATTAGACACCCAATTCCCATTTAATTTCAAGAGAAGTTGAGTGGCTGAATCCCTTAGGTTCTGCTGAAAATACAAGTCTAAAGGGGATCCTTCTTTTGCTACATGGTTGTAGATTCATTTAGTGTTATAAATAATTATCTTGCTGTTAGTACGTTTTAAGTATGATTTATTTACAAAGTCCATACTCAGAACATCATAGCTTCAGTAGTGAAGTTTCTTAAGGGTTGAAAATGATAAACAATGGGAAACAAAGATTAATCCTTTTTTTTTTTAAAGCAGAGGGTAAGAGGTTGTCTGGCAGTGACCTTGGTGACGGATTGAATAAGGTTGATTTGCTAGGGGAATAGATAGTCAGTGCATAGGTAAGAAGGCTGTAGGTACAGAACCTTATATTCTGGGTTCTGTGGTTTTGAGTTTTCCATTATTATTTCTTGCTCTTGGCAACCTTAACTGCTCTTCATACAGTGTTTTGATGAGTGAATGTTTATGAACCTTTGCACAGTTTTCCTCGAAAGACAGCCAACCCCCAACATACTCAGCGTTACTGTCAGCGCGGACGGGCAATCCTGCGCTTTGGGATCCCATTCAGCGCGGGCAGATGGGCGAGCACGAAGACCGGCCGGCATGTGGCTATCCCACTTCGTGGCTCTGCAGCCTTCCCGCGGTTGGGAGCAGAGCTAAAAAGCTGAGCGAGGAGAGCACCCCTGCCCCACGCAAAACGGGTGGCTTCCTCTCTTTCCCGCAGGGGAGTGGCTGGGCGCCTCCCGGCAGGCTGTCCTGGTAGAGGAGGAGCCGGGGAAGGGACTTTTCCCGGACTGCAGGGGGCGGGGGGAGAAGTGTGGCGCAAGGGCCGGAAGGAGCCAATCCGCCTTATTGCCTCTCCCGTCCGTGCGTCTGCCCGGGAGCCGCAAATCCGCCCTCCCGCGTCTCGCTCCAGTCGCACCCCAGGCCGCCCGCTTCGGCCCCCCCCGAGCCGCGCCGCCAGCCGCCTGGTGCAACGCGCCGCGCCCGCCCCGCGGGGATGCTTCGCTGCTTGCTTTGAATTCCCGGGGCCCAAGATGGAGGCTGCGCCGGGACCTGGTGGGCTCCTGCTGCTGCTGCTGCTCCTGCTCCTCCTCGGCCCGGCGGCCCCGCAGCCGGTCGCCGGCCCCGCACAGTTCCGCAGCCAGGTACCGCCGCGGGGGCGCTGCCGCAGGTGCTGGGCTTGCGGCGGGTTGCTGTGCGGAAAGCAGGGTTGGTGCGGCTCGGGGCAGTGGGGCACAGGGCACGCAGCGGGGTGAGGGGCAGCAGCTGTGTGCTGCGTGTGTGCGCGCAGTGAGGGGAGGGAAGATGAGCGTACGTGGCTAGAATCAGATTTTTGTCAGTCGTTTGCTGGGAAACTTGACATTGCTGGTCGGGGTTTCCTTAGGGCGCTTTATTAAAACAGATGAAAATGTACATACTTGGTTGCTTCCAAGCTATTTATTGGTATCTCTGGACCCCCTTGCTTCATACAGCTGAAGAAGAGCATTGTGCCCAGGAAAGTTTAGGGTACTGTATTTTGTGTTAGTCTCTAAGGGCTATACCATTATTTCAAAATAATTAGTGTTATTGTGAAATAACTTAGTCAGCATCTACACAGCAGGTAGTTATTTCGAAATAATGTCGAAATACTGTCAAGCTGGAGGACTTCTTACTCTGTGTCCTGTAACCTTCATTGTACAAAAAGTAAGGGAAGTCAAAGGAAGAGTGCTTTGTTTCAAAATAAGTGCTATGTAGATGCTCCCAATTTCGAAATAAGCTATGCAATTGACATAGCTCAATTTGCGTAGCTTATTTCAAGGTAAGCCCTGTTGTGGAGATGCACCCTGAGGGTACTCTACCCAGTGCAGCTATTTGAGGATACCAGAGGTGTCTTAACAAGCCACCCGTTATTTCAAAATATTTTTCAAAATAATGGGCATGCTATTTCGGCATCCCTGTAACCATCATGCCTCGAAATAGTGTGTTGTTTCAAAATTTGGCAATGTGAAGACGTGCCTAATTTCAAAATAAGCTAGTAAGTATCTTATTTTGAGTTTAGGGTGCTGTGTAGATGAACCCTAAGGTGCTGCAGGACCGTTTTAAATTTTTTTGTCAGTTACAGATTTACATGGCTACCTCTCTGAGACTTCCAAGTTATCAGACTGCCCCAAAATGAATTGGCCATGAATGCAACTCTTCTTTGTTTTGACTCTTAACTTTTCTATGGAGTGGAATACTGCATATTGAGCATTTATGCAAACTAATCATTTAAAGAAAAAACTTGTTGGGGGAGAAGAGAAAATAAAGGTATTAAAAATTAAGGATTGGACAGATGTGTGCTGTATTTTCTTGGTATTCTTAACTCATGGACACTGACATCTTGACAGCTCTCTGCTGTCGATATGATGCAATTGAGGGGGAAATCTCGCTCCCCTGGGGTACAGAGACCCCAGAAGGGTCCGAGGCCGGAGGTCAAATCAGTGAGGCAGGAGAGAAACTTAGAAGAGAAAACTTTATGATGCATGCATGCAGGCTGTCACTTCCAAGAGTGAAGCAGCAGCCCTGACAGACAGATTCAGGTATCCTTTATACAGAATGCTTAGACAGCTCAGTTGTGGATTGTTCTTCTTTAACATATCAGAGTCTCAGCAGAAGTACTTTGAGACTTCTGTTCACCCCAGGAGTGCTAGAAGTAAGTTTTTACAGTACACAAAGCCACATGAGAACTTGAGTGGAGGAGTCTACAAGGCAAACTGTGACAAAGATAAGGGTTTACATGACAAATTGTGACAGACTAGGAGTATCCATGAATTTGAGATAGTCATTTGTAAGGGTCTTTGATTAGAGCTAATTTGATTTCTCTCTGTTACAGGGAGAGAGGCCTGGAAAACTTTTTAACCCTTACAGCAGTTTTCTTTTAGAAAGTTATGATTTCTGCACAGTCTCCCCTTAGACACAATTGGAGTTATTTGATTTTTCTCCCACACTATCAGCCCAAATCTTGCTTTTGGTGATTTCCATGCTACAGCATGAGCCAAGAAAATGTTGTGGTATATAGAGTAAATTGAGGGGTGGGCGTTTGTTCTGAAATATATTCATAAGATTGACTATGAAGTAAATCTTTTTTGTGAGTTAATGGTTTATTTTGGTACCATTTAAAAGTTACTATTTTTGGAATTGGGGGATACTTCATGAGACTTGTGAACTATGACCTCCAGAATTAACACCCCCCAAAAGAAATGATAAACCAACCCAACATCTTGTTCTAGTATTGTTACTGAAACTGTGAATAAAGCAATCTCTAATTACAGTACAGGCAGTCCCCGGGTTACGTACAAGATAGGGACTGTAGGTTTGTTCTTAAGTTGAATTTGTATGTAAGTCGGAACTGGTACATATTGTAGGGGAAACTCTAGCCAAACATTTCTCCAGAGCTCAGTTTTATTCTCCCACACCTCACTTCCCTCAGTCCTTTATTCTCAAGCTGAGGTGTCTGCTGAGAAAAGCCGCTCCGCGTCTCCCTGGTCTGCTGGGGGAGGTGCTAGCTTCGTGTCTCCCTGGTCTGCTGGGGGGAAGCAGCTAGTGTGGGGTTGCCTCACCCCGTTTGTAAGTAGGGATCTGATGTAAGTCGGATCCATGTAACCCGGGGACTGCCTGTAGTTGGAATATGATGCTGGGAAGTGCACAGAAATACCAAATGGGAAATGTTTGTTGTGTGTTAATCAATTGGTCTGTTGTATAACCCTACTGATAACATGAACTTTGTTATAAAGCTCTCAAGATAACTGTGTGTGTGTGTGCGCGCATGCGTGTACTTAAAAAAATCTAGAAGCAATCCTATTAGTGATACATTCTGTACTATGTGGTAGAAAACCTGAGTTTACTTCCTGGTGTCTGCTTTTCTTCAGAGCCTTAGGCCAACGGTCGCGACCACCAAGGGAGTTGCTGGCCGGCTGCTATTTTGTTCTCCCGGCTTGGCGCGCGACGTGCGGGGGGAGTGGCAGGGGAGCAGACTGGTGCTTTAAATTAAAGGGGCTGCAACAAAATGTTCCTGGCACTTTTTTTTCCCCTCAACAAAAATTTTCCCGGCCCTGGGAGTTGCAAATTAAAGAAGGTTGAGCACCACTGCCTTAGGCTATGTCAACGCTGGGAAGGTTTGGAAACAAAAGTATTGTCAACATGCAAAAGTGAAAACTGGTCAAACCAGTTTTTCTGCTGCCCATTGTAGACATTTCATGGCTGCATCCTGTGGACAGAGAGCAAAGCATTGTGGGTAAGCATCCCATAGTGCACTGTTGTGGAAAGGCAGAGCTGATCCCTGCACTTCTTGAGATTCCCTCATAGCCCTGTGAGATCTCTGTAGTGAGGAATGTCAAAGCAGTGCAGCAGTCTCTCCAGCCCTCCCACTGCAGCAGCAGTCTGCCTGCTGCTACATTCCTAGTAGGGCAGAACAGGAGCATTCCAATGATTTGTTCTTTGTTTGTTCCCCAGTGGAGCAGCTCACTCAGCTGTCAGGTACTTCCCAGAGCTTTGAAAGGGGAGGAGCCCATGCTTGCCGGGGAGCAAAGATTGGAAAACACTGAGCACCGCCACCAGGGTAGGCATTATGGGATGCTGGTGGAAGCCAGTTCTCAACAAAACAAACAACAGAGTCCACACTGGCTCTTTGTCAAAGATAAGGAAGGGGAAAATACAAAAGTCCCAAAGGTGAAAGTTTTTTGTCTCCAAAACTGGGTGTTTTTCCTCATAAAACTCCCATTGCAGTGTAAACCCTCTCTCTGTTTTGTTGCTAAAAGGCCTTATCCTCACTGGTACATTTTGCCACCAAAAATGCTGTAGGGGGAGGGCTTGGGAGACTGCTGTGCTGCTTTGACATTTCTTAGCAGAGAGAGGAGAGCTTTCAGAGCTATAAGGGAATCCCAAGAAGTGTAGGTATCAGTTCTGCCTTCCCACAATATTGCACTTTGGGACATTTACCCACAGTGCTTTGCTCTGTCAACCTTCCCAGTGTTGAAGGTGGCCAGGAAATGCCCACAGAGGGAGGCAGAAAAAACGGTTAGACTGGTTTTCACTTTTGGCAACTTTCGCACATCGACAGCATTTTTGTTGCCAAACCTTCCCAGTGTTGACAAAGCCTTAGTTTGCTAGTTGGGCACTTTCAGAAGGGAAACTATGGCCCTGATGTTGCAAATACTAGTGGTAAGATTGGGGCGTTATGGAGCTTTTAGTCTGTAGAAGATATAACAGCTGTCAGCATTGACAACTCTCTTTCTATGCCATTGAGATGTATCTACACTGGCCCAGAAACAAGTGAGGCAAAAATAACTGAGTTTCAATTGTTCTTTAGTGTCGAAAAGTTACTCTGTGTTGGGAATGTTCCTTACAATAGTTGATAATTGTTTGAAGGACTCCTGTGAAGATTGAAGTGGGAGGGAAGAGAAACAAATGATTGAATAGGAACAAATGCTTCTTTGACTAATACGTTTCTAAAGCATGTATAAAGATGTAGAAGGAACAAACCCTTCATTGCTGAGCAGAATTACTCTTGATTAGATATGGACTTGTCACTATTAGCTGCCTGTCCCTGCAGATTTGAAATTGAAGGTCCCAAGAATCAGAAAAGCATGAGTTCTCCCCTTGTCCTTGGATCTAGATATTTCGAATAGTTTTGAATCTGCAGACTTGTGAGTGTTTCCCAGCTCAAAGTCACTATCACTTTTAGCTAGATCTGGACTGTATGTACATTCTGTAACTGTAGACCATATGTGGACAGAATACCACTAATTGCTTGACTTTTTAAACATAGTGGTAAAGTTCCCCTTTAGTGTAGGTTAAGAACATATGTTATTAATATTAAAAAGTTGCTATGGGAAAGTACAACATGGAAGGATTGTAAAACTTGACATTCTAACACAACTTGAGTATGAATCATTTGTAGGTTTGAAATGCTCCGCTTTAGTTCTCATATTTCAATATTTGTCACTTGTTGCTCAGTGCCTGTCATTTCCCAAACAAGCACTTATGCAACATGGACTTTTCCTCCTTTTCGTAATTATTTTTGGACAGTAGCACAGGTTTTTCCTTATAATTTGAGTGAATCATTCTGCATCATTCTATAGAGGTTGAAGAGATATTTCAGAGTTATCTTTTGTTAAATTCTTCTTTCAAAGATTGGCTCTAACTGTATTGGAAGCTTAAAGCAGGGAAGATCACAGCTGTCTGAAATAAACATCCTTCAGGTCCCTCAGTTTCTTGACAAAGCAAAAGCAGCTAGGAAATTGGAAGACAAAGTTATTAATCTCTGCTGTGTCAGACTTGAATGAAAAAGTAATACAATACAGTTCTTAATGCTAGGTCAAGAGTTAGATTAAGTCAAGGTTGTGTTTGTGTCCGTTTTTTTAATAATATGGTTCTGATGAGAAGAATACATGAAGTGTAAAGGAGATGGCTGAAAGCACAGTGGGTTGGATCCTACAAGTTTATGATTGTTCTAATTTACATCAGCAGTAACTGGGTTTATCTAAATGGATTTTTCTAGTTTTTGGATATGATTTTTTGCCTGTTGATTTTTTTTAAGTGGCCTACTCAACTGTCAGAAATGTGGCACATATACTTACTGTGCATACCATTATTTTTCCTGCTGATTATATCTATATTGTAGAATAGTAAAAACAAAAGAAACTTTTTCAAGACAGAAAAATAATTTTGCATTGGTGAGTGGTTCAGATATTCTCCACTATGTAGATCATGTACACAGTATTAATGTATGCTTCAGGCATCATGTACTGTTATACTTCAGAGGAGGAGATAAGGCATATTAATGACTTATTTAAACCAATAAAAGAAATAGTATTTGCAAGTATCTTGTAGTGATAATTTGATGTGTGTTCTGAACTTAGAGAATTGTACAATTTCATATCTTTCTGTGCATATTTTATTAATTGAGTGCAGCATGATGTAATGATCTGATGTTTTGGAATTAAGTTTTTGATTTTACAATGCTCGGTAAAATCATAATATAGTATATAATGATTTAGTAGTGAAAAAGCAGAAGTAAGGAAAAGGAGAGAATGAGTGGTGTTACCCAAACAACCTTAGAAATTCATCCTAGTGACTGGGACACCATTGTGAATTCATAAATTTTGCAAAGTAAGAAGTAAGCATGCAAAAAGAAAACCAAAGCTAATGCACAGTAGCATGATGTCATTTATTTGACAAAAATAACTTAGTTTTAATTAGGCTAATACTATACTACTTAGAATAATAATAAATATATTGGAGATTCAGTAATGCAAGCTCTCCGTAGATCAGGGGTTTTCAAACTTTGGATAGCAGCTCATCAGGAAAAATTGCTGGTGGGCTGCAAGATTCTGTTTCCCTGAGAGTCTGCAGGTATGGACACATGCAGCTCATAGTGTCCATGGTTTGCCATTTCCAACCACCATTTCCTGCAGCTTCTGTTGACTGGGAAACAGAAAACCATGACCACTGGGAGCTGCGAGCAGCCATGCCTGCAGATGCTCAGGTAAACAAAGTGTCTTGGTGCCCGCTAGTGGCGTTCCTTGATGAGCTGCGGCCCAAAGTTTGAGAACTCCTGTTCTAAAAGCTTTGCTGTAACGTATCCAGGTACTATTGCAAACCAGTAAATAGCTCTAGCACAAAAACATCTGCCAACTAAATACTTCTCACTTCCAATACTATACATATTAATGTAATAAGTACTCAATATGTACACCATGCATATCACAGTGTGGCTCCTGTCCTGGGGGGCTGGCTCAGTTATCTCCCTGCTCCAGGGATTATGACCTTTAGGGTTGCAACGATGCTCAGGTTTGGCTCGGGCCCTGTGACGGAGGGTTCGCCAGCCTTTTTTGGTCTGAGTGGTGTTGCCAGTGGGCTTGTGGGATTACAGTGCCACTCGCTCAAATTTGGCCCTGTCAGCTCCCTGTCATCATGACAGAGGGGTGGCTCGTCCAAACCCGAGCACTGCCATGGCTCCCACCAACAAGTCACAATGCACAAAATAAGGAACTGAGCCCAGACATCCCCACAGGACTGGAGCCACCTCAGCAGGGTGAGTGTGGAGGGGGCTTTGCAACTGTCTCACCCTAGATGGAAAACTCCTACCCTAGCCTTGTCTTCTATACAACACTTTTTGATGCATTTTGGGTCATGACGCACAGATGGAGAAATTCTTCTATAATAATTCTCTACTATCTTCCTCTGCTATAATTGACTCCATTCAAGCATGTTGATATGTGAAAAACATGGTAAAGTTTTCTAGATGTAAATTTTTAAAAAAATCACTTTTTCACTTAGCAGTGAGTGGTGATCATTCTTTTGCAATTATCGCTCTTTAAAAATTGATATGTGGTACAAGTAAGCATATTCCTCTTGCTGTCCTTTGCCAGACAGTGAGTGTGGGGAATGTGCTCACTTGTACTACATGCCATTTATCCTTAAAAACATATGTGGAAATAGTTCATAGATTCAATGTCTCTTGCACTGCAGGACAGTTCCATTTTACAGGACTTAATTTATTGTCTCCTTACTTTCTTTCCCCCCCCCCTCAGGAGAACATCAGAGTTAATGTTACTGTGCCAAAAAACAGTGAGGAATCTCAAGAAGTACAGGTTTGTTTTTGTTTACTCAGTATATTGGGAGGTTATGAGCCAAACTTTACCTGTGGAAGTGAAAGCCACACATTAACAAACTTGAGGATATGGTTCATGCATGCATTTGAGGTCTGTCCAAATTTGACCACATGAATCAGTCAAATATTCAGTGTTTCTGTTGATTTATTTCTTTAGTATTTTATACAATAGTGAATCTGTTCTTTACATTATTGATTTCTGAAACTGAAAATCTGACTGCATATATGAAAATATTTTGCCAATTGTTTTTTATTTTTCAGGTTGTCTTTAATATCACCTACAATTATGGACAGATATATGTAAATGATTTTCCTATGGAGAGAGGTGTTACCCGGATTAAGTGTCAGGCTTTAATATGTGAGTACTGCTCAATTCTTTATCTGGGATATCTGCTTCCATGTAATTAGAGAAGGACATAACAAATAATTCATTGCTGCAGTGTTCTATGAAGGTCAGCACTATTTGGAAACACGTTTACAGAGTTAGGATACATTTAGAATCAACATGAAACAAAATTTGTTTCCATGTCATAATCATGAGAATATAGCAATGTAATTCCACACTTGATAATGGCTGTCTTTCCTGTGTTGGGTGGTGCGCATCCAAAGAGTGTCAGCAGGAGAAACAAGGACTAGGATAATTATAGAATCCTAGAACTGGAAGGGACCTTGAGAGGTCAAGTCTAGTCCCCAATGTTTGTCTAACCTGTTGTTAAATGTCTCCAATGACAGAGATTCTGTAACCTCGCTAGGCAGTGTTTATTCCATTATTTAACAACTTGACAGGTTTGACATGTGGAGCTTTAAGTATATTTTGCCATTATATCATCATTCCGTATACATTGGGGTGGCAGGGTTCTCACATGAAAGGCATTGTTGCACAGCTATTACAGTCCTGCCTGTAATGGGGGATGCTGTTGTTTTCCCCACTGTTCCAGTGGTGTCCCTTTTTTGTAAGGATTGTCACTGAGAAGCATTTAGATTTCATACCATGGATGTTGGCTTTTTACTTAGAACTAGACCGTTTAGATAATCTTCTCAGGTGTTTGGTGGCAATTGCGGACCACATGAAGGCCCTTCCCCCCGCAACTTGTTCCAGATTTCCTCCTGTTTACACTTGTGCTACAACATGGCCAACGTCGTGTTGCCAGGCAGGGTGATAGCACACTTGACAGGATCTTAAGCAACTTCTGCAGTGTTTTTAGTTTTCGGGTCTGTCAGACATTTGTAGGGCTGCAGTGTGGTCTTGAGTATACTCATCTTTTCTACTTCTTACACCACTTCTCGGCATACTAGGGATGATGCTACGTTCTGACTAGCAGTCCTTCAGTTATTGTTCAGGTGAAGGCTGAAACCCACCTCCAGTTTGAACGGCTTGAGAGTCACTTGAGGGGGAATGGACATGTACAATCAGTTACTCAAAGAAGGGATAATTACTAACCTGTTCTGTAAATGTTCTTCAAGATGTGTTGCCCATGTCTGTTCCATGACTCAGTCCCTTCCCCTCTGTATCCGTATCTGTCCTATAAGAAGGAACTGAGGGGATCGGGGCGTAACTGCCTTTTGTACTATTGCATGGCAGCAGAGAATGGTTGTGCTGTCCCAAAGGGCAATTCCAGGGGAAGAGTCTCCAGCTCTGATGTACTAGGTGCACATGCATCCAAAATGGAACAGACATACAACCATTGGAGGAAGAATTGTTGTTTTCCCCACTAGTTCAGCATTGTAGTCTTGTGCAAGAACTGCCAATCAAGTGTTTTGATACTTGGATATGCACAGAGTATTGCATAATTAATTAAATGAACATGACTGTTTCAGTTTAACTGCTAGTTATGGGCAGTCTGAAAGTTGGATTCTGAAATCATCTGCCCTTGGGGATCAGACCTTTACTGAGGATGGATTAATGGTATTTTAAATTGATTCTAAGCTGCGACCTTGTATTCAAAAATCCAAAAGATGACATATTAATACAGTCTCTCTCTGGGGTAGGCAGTCACTCATATTTTTACAGTACAAGACAAATAGCAACGTTAGCATCTTTCATTTTTAGTATAGATTTAAAAATATTTCAAAGTGTCACTTAAGTCAGAGGTAAATGACTCAAGACAAATGCAAGAATAATGCAGTTATTGTCTAATATAATGCCTAATTCTGGGAGCATGTTTGAATCCATTTTCTTTCTAATTGTCCAACCCACTACAATACTTTTGAAATTTTACAAATGTGCTATGTAATCAGAAACAATGTGAAAAACAATTATTTGATCTGAGTCTTAGGAATCAGGATCTCTAGTGTTCTGCTCTGAAGCTCTATAACCTTGGCACAAGACTTACAACATCTCTACAGGGTTGTTGGGAGGTTTAATTAGATAACAGTTGTAAAGTGCTTTGAAGATCTAAAGTGCTATTGGACTCCCAAACGTTGATGTCTCTTATGCTATTGTAAAAGCAGGGTAACTACACTGAATTTATCTGAGATCTGAATCAGGCCCTAAATATAAGTTCTTATGCTGGACAGAAGTCTACATTGACATTTTACTATGCTGTAACTTTCTCACTCAAGGGTGTGAAATAACACACACACTCAAGCGCAGTAAGTTACAGTGCTGAAAAGTGCTAGTGCAAACAAGCTTAGCTGTCAGAACACCCTTCCTGGAGGTTGTTTACCTACAGCACTGGGAGAGCTCTCACTTCATGCTGGTGCCATGACCACTAGGAACATCATCATGTAGACAACTATGTGATTAACCGATAAGCCTGGGCTTATCAATTAATCTTGTTGACTACATGCATTCTCCCCCCCTTTGCTACCTCTGTATCAGAGGCAGCAATGGGGGGAGCAGGAGCTGGGCCCCAGGAGGAGTTGGATCCCCATAAGCACTGGATCTGCCTGTCCCCCCCCCTTCCCCCACCATGCTGATACTACTGAGAGGCAGCACAGAGGGTGAGGGGAGTAGGCAGCAAGGGGCGGAGGGTGGGGGAGTGGTAGCCGGTGCCTGGGAGGAGCTATCTTAAAAGCAGGCTCTCTGTGAGCAGTGGATCTGCCTCCCTTTCCCCACCCTGCAACCTCTGATAGGCAACAGCACCAAGGGTGAGGGGGGTAGGCTGGAGTCAATACATGTGGGGAGCTGGCTTTCAAGCCAGCTCTCTGCATGTATAGGCTCCTGCAGACCGCCTGCACCTCCCTCTTTTCCCTCTGGGGTGGGGGTGGGGGTAGAAGCTGCTGCGAAGCAACCTTTGTCTGCAGGGTTCTGGACTCACATCTCATGGAGCAGCCTCTGTCTGTGGCAAGCCTGTCTGGCTCCTGTTGCAGACCGGCTCCCGCCTGCCATCTTGCACTGCTATCTCTGATATAGAGGCAGCTGCATGGGGAGGGAAGTGGTTCCCCGGGAGTGCACTGGCTGTCATCCCCACCCCCAGGAACTTTTGAATAGTTGTGTAATTGCTAAGATTTCATGCAGTTTGTGACTTGATTACACGATAGCTAACATCATGATAGTGACCATGCTGCCATGTTCACCCCTATGCACCCCTACAAACGGCCTCTGGCTCCCTGTGCTCACCAGTTGCAGGGGAGCTGTCCAGCACAGCAAAATGGTGCAACAAGATGGTGGCAGCTGGCAGGAGCCTAATATGGCCAAAAAGCCTAACCCGTGCCTCAGCTGCACTTTAAACTTAAGCCTTAGAGTTCTTACTGACTAGTTCTGTGTTAAAAACTTTGCTAAATCTTGCTCAGCATCTCTTTTGCACTTGTAACTCCCATTGAGATCAATGGGTTCTATCTTGTTGAATACTGAATGTCTTCAGCTACTCATTAAGCTTAATCAGAGTTCAGGGGAATTAGCAATTAGGGTAGGAGGACTAGAAATGGCAGGTGCTTAGCATCACTTAGGATCTGGCTCTACACTGCATATTCAGCACTGTAATTCAGGCAACATTCAACAAGCTTGTGGGTATGCCAGCAGATACCTATAGAAATTTATCTTAATACTTGCTTATCCATCCACAATATTTTCATAACACAACACATTGGTGCATAAACAAAAATTAATTAAAAGTAATCTTTGCTATTAAGGGGCTTGATTGTAAAAGCAATGAACAGTTCAAGGTGTTATTGGGTGATTATGACATGAGGCCAATCACCTTGTGCCGCCCACCACCTACAAGCTGTATGGTGCATAAATGGCCTGAACAGGAAACCAAGACCAGTTGCAGATCATGTGCCTGCCTGCCTATCGAAATATCAACACAAACTTAGACTCCTCATTTCTACAAAACTATTTTACATCTAACACACGCTCCCTAGTGGTGGGAACATGGTGTTTGAAGAGGAGAACAGCAGATTGAGAGTGGGAGGACTACTGAGTGTGTGCTCATGGTAGACTTTTTAAGAGCATGAGGTTGGCAGGGAGGTATAAGGAGGCAGGAGTGGTGGTGTGTGAACAGAGAGGGGTGAGATGTAGTTTGGGCCAAGGATACCCCATTTCCTAATAGACTGGCAAATCCCTTCCATGCTTTTGGGCCCAGCATATGCCAAGTGGGGGGAAGGGTAGTGGACATTCTTCTGAAAGCATTGGTGAGTGCTCTTTTGGTGGCCACCTGAAAAGGAAAAGGGTGTGAACCAAACAGGTATCCTCAGGCGGAGAGGATTGACCTCAAGGTTCCCTCTAAGCCAGGGCTACTCAACACTCAGCTGTTTGTCAGCTCAGCGCGGCAGCCATGTAAATTGAAATGAAGCGGCGATTATTTAAATCGCCGCTTCGTTTTACTGTGTCAGGTAGCCTAATCTACATGCCTCTGGCGACAGAAGCATGTAGTCTAGATGTACCCTTAATCTTTACATTCATTCCTTGTGAAAGAAGCTATTTGCATATATATTTGCATGTATATGTGACCACACTTAAGTTGCAGCCCTCAGCATGTGCTGTATCATTGTTTTCCCCCCACCCCACTGGGGCTTCCAAAGTTGAGTAGCCCTGCTCTAAGCTGCTGCCTAATAAACCCTGCACAGAGGCTCAGGACTGTTGAGCACGGAGTTGCCATGGCAGAGGGAGAGGGCCCCTCCCTTCTGGCAGCTTCCTGCTGAGGCCGGAGTTGCATGTCTTTCCTTTGGCCCCAGCAGTAGGGAGCTGCCATAGCCAGGGGAAAGGCATTACGCTCTAGACTCAGCAACAGGTCTGGATTAAGAAAGGGGCTTCAGGGATCTGGGCTAAGGGGAGCTCCCTTAGTTCAGGACCTTGGGATGCAGTCTGTAAAGCCACTGAGTTCTGGGCCAGCCCTTCCTGGTGGAGTGGGGGAGGCAGCTCCACACACTATTGCTTCTCCCCCTCCTCCCAGTTGGAGCTGTGTTACCACAAGTGCTGGGAAGATCTTTCCTCACAGTTCCCATTGGCCAGGAATCACAACCAATGGGAGCTGTGAGGGGTAATGCCTGCAGGTGAGTGTTGGCAGTGTGGAGAATCCTGTGCCCACTTTCCCTAGTGCCTCTTTCCTCTCCCCCCCCAGCCACCACATAGGAGCTGCCCCAGGTAAGTGCCCTACACCCCAGTCCACAGCCCTGAGCTCCCTCCAACCTAGATCCTTCCTAGACTCCACACCCTTAAACTGAACCCTGTACTGCACCCTAACTCCCACCCAGACCCCACAACCTTGCCCCAGCCTCCTGCCCTGAGCCCATTCTCACACTCCAAATCCCTTAGTCCCAGCTTGGAGCACCCTCTGCACCCCAAACACTTCATCCCCAGCCCTACCCCAGAGCCTTACTCCCCTAAGCCTGAGTCCCCTCCCACACTCTCAGCTCCACCCCTGCCACAAGTTGTCTGCGTGCAGAATTAATTTGGTTATGTGCACCAATATGGAGGTGATGTATCACAATTAATTCTGCACATGGACATAAAAAGTTAGAACACGGGTTGATCTCCCTATAGAAAGTTACACGCATTCCCGTGGATATTTTTTCTAAGCTGTTGAATGGATGCAGCATCATTCCTGTGTGTTTTTCTAGATATCTAAGATGGAAAGACAACTGAGGTGTAAATGGAGAGTTGGACTGGATGAATCCATGTTTGGAAAGACAAATCATTGCATCTTTTAGTCCTTGGTGTGATATTGCAACTTAAAAATGAGCACACACAGCCTTACTATGCTACACCTTTCCTCTCAATTTCCCAAAGCTATTTAATCAGGTCAGTCAGTGAACGCATCAATTTAAACAGGTTGAGGGGCCTGCTCGACTTGTCAACAGTGTATCGTCTTAGATCTGCTTTGAATGGGATTAAAGAGCACAGCAGTGAAAGTGCAGATGGGGCTGTTCTGCCCTAGAATACTCAGCAAGGCTAGCAATGATACAACATTGTAGGGCAGGGGTGGCCAACCCATTAAACGAAACAAGCCGAAACAGCGGCAGAAAAAAAGGCGAAGAGCTGCACCAGAATTGTTGAGCAAAAAAAAAAAAAAATGCTGCCCCTTTAAAAACCACGGGTTAGGCTTTTTGGCCATATTAGGCTGCTGCCACCATCTTGTTGCACCATTTTGCTGTGCTGGACAGCTCCCCTGCAACTGGTGAGCACAGGGAGCCAGAGGCCGTTTGTAGGGGTGCATGGGGTGGCTTCATGAGTAAAGAGCCACATGTGGGTTGGCCACCAACGTTGTAGGGGAGGATAAGTGAAGGGTAGGCTTCAATGCAGAGTTAGAATATCTCTGTTCTTTGCACATCTAGTGCACATCTCCTCTAGTGTGTTTTGATATTAGGGTGATGGTTTATTTGCTGGGTACGGAGTCTTTGTCAAAGTTACTTTAGTGCACCCTTGAGAGTCGATTTGTGTGTGGCTTCTGTTTCTCATTGTGACCTTGTTCACTGCATAATTATCTATTGACAGTTGAACCTGGAAACTCTGATAACCTATTTGGTCAGAGGCGTTGGGGAATTGTCAGCGTTCGCATCATGTTTCATGAGGGGCCCTTCGGATCCAGGTGGAACTTCCACTTGATTGTCATACAGGAAGAGGTGACAGAAATTGATGGAAAAGAGGTAACACTGACCATACTTGTTTACCATCCTAATTTAGAATGGACATTTTAACTCTCCGTGCTGAAGTGCTTTTGTGAATGGGGGATAAATTGCTTCGCACCTGGCAGGATCAAGGCCTAAGTTATTTTGTCTCCTTACAATATTTTATATGTGAATTTTAAGAGATACTCTATCTAGGCATGTAAGAGTGTATTGATTAATAAGCAAAAGCTTATAAGGTTGATGCTATAGACTACGTGTATTTCCCCACCCCAGCATCAGTACGGTTTTTAGCAGGCTGGCCAGCAGCCTCATTCAGTCCTGGCTTGTGATGGTTCTGGGACCTATTCTGCCTGCAGCTCTGCATTTAAAGTGTATTAGGAGCCAGCCAGCCCTGCTTAGTTCCAGCTTGCGTCAGGCCTGGGAGCTCAGATACCTCCTTGGACAGGAGCTGCTGCCTTTGTATCAGAGGAGCTGATTTTTAAACTGGCACCACTTGCAAACCAGCTCCTGCCTGGTACCTCATGCTGCTGCCTCTGATACAGAAGCAGCAGTGTGACACAGCAGGGGGCTCCTCCGGAGTGGAGCTGGAGCCTACTGGCTGCCAGCTCTACCCCCAGGTATTATAGAATAGATGACTGACAAACAAGAATTCATGAGGTTACTTGACTACTCAATTAATTGATATTTAACATCCCTATTCCCATCCCTGAAACCTTGGTAGTTGCCATGAAAATAATCACAGACAGGATTTTAGAGACACACACTAATGGGAGATGAACTCTTAAGAAAAAGTAATCTAATTTGCTCTGAAAAGATGTTTCTCCAATATAGTTGAAATAGGGATTCAGGAAATAGAATTATTTTAGAGAGTAATGTGTCTGTCTGAAAATTGGTTTGTTCATGAACTCCTCTTAAACGGTAAGAGCTAGGACCACCAATCTTGAAGATATATATAGATATCTATTCACTCTTTAAAACAAAAACAAAAACCACACACCCCAGCAAGGAGTCCTGTGGCACTTTAAAGATTTATTTGGGCATAAGCTTTTTTGGATAAAAACCATGTACATTCAGAAAGTAGTTTTTACCCATGAAAGCTTATGCCCAAATAAATCTGTCAGTCTTTAAAGTGCCACAGGACTCCTTGTTGTTTTTATAGATACAGACTAACACAGCTACCTCTCTGATTCTATATGCAAGAAGTTCCGCACTGGGCATACTTAATGATATAAGTTGTTGGAATTTCTAGGTTTCTGTTTAGCATACATTTGTCTTATACATGGTCTAAGTTGTTTATTAGTGAGAATTTACTATTAAATTTACTACTACAGTGTAGCAGTGATTATTAATAAGGAATTATCAAAATGGCTTAGTTTTTCACTGAACGCACAGACATTAGAGTCAGAATTTTGACAAATGTACTCGAGCTTATTAATTTAATTCATTATATCAAATGTTTTAGAAAGTATAAATTACACTTTTTATAAGATTAGCCTAAGCAAGTTTTCTACTGGTTTGTACATAAATTACAGTATAGTTTTGTTTCAGACCTCATTATTCTGTGCAAAATACTTCAGATCTTAGCAGGGAGTTAATACTAGCATATTAAACTGCATTTTCTACTTAAGACTCATTCTTTTCAGCTTTGAAAGGGTCTCACCAACAGAAGTTGGCCCAATGAAAGATCTTACCTCACCCATCTTGTGTCATTAGTTTTCTGAGACAACAGTGCAGGCAATCTTACTCATTGATTATCAGTTGAGTGAACAGATGATTCATATTACACAGTAGTTTTAATTCGAAGCTATGCAATACTATGTATTGCATAAGGATAGGATCTAACTAATAGCTTGCATTCTACTGCATTCCTTTTTGTTGACAAACTTCCATGTTGCAGTCTTCATTCTAGACTTAAGGCACATACTGGATTTGTCAGTTTCTGGCCTGATATTTTGGACAGCTGTTCTATTACTCTTCACAGTGACATTTTTTCCTTAAAGTCAGTGCTTGTAGTGGTAATTTTTAAATAAAGAATAAGTAAAAATACATCACCTAATATTTTTAATGATGTAAAATGCTGTTTAATCAGTCAACGGGTTACCTGGTTAACTGCTTAAACAGGGCCAGGTTGGAGCAGTCCCCTGTACCAGCTGGGATGGAGTGCTCATGCTTGTGGGCACATGAGGCACCCTGCAGGTTAGCTGTAACTGGGAAGAATTGCTAACTGGTTAACTATTCACATCCTTAATATTTTTGTGGAGGGAAAAATGAGATCATTGTTAGTTTTAGGTCAGCCTTTTTACAAATATGGTTACAAAATATGCATAATCAGTTTGCCAATCCGTACTCTGAATGTTGTAACTTTAATTTAAAGAGAGTAGATAAGCAAAAGCTACTGGAAGGACAAATTAAGACAATGATATTGGGAGAACTTTTTTTGTACTGCTGCAGGTTATATTAGAAATAATTTGCCTGGTTCTGAGCAGAAATGTGTGTTAAAAAAAATGCATTTATCCTTTGATGTCAAACTTGGTAATGCGGGAAAGGGTAGCAGTAGTGTCTAGTGAAAAGCCAATCGTGAAGGTTTCAGTTAAATAGTACACTAAAGCATGTGCAAGATCCTGTTTATTGGGACTACTCACATACTAGAAGTGAGGCAGATGCTCAAGTACCTTGCTGAATCACGGTCATGATGAGTAAGGTACAACTTTTGAAAATCAAGCTGATCACATTAACACACCTTGCAGAACAGGCACCTTCCCAACTATTAATGCACTTGTGCTAATGTCTAAGAAAGAAGGAAGAAATTCTTAGTAATAATTGTGCATCCAAAATGGTATTTTATTGGTGCTTGTTTTTAAACCAGTGGCCTGCCTTACTCAGTTTAAAACAAAGATACAAATTTAGTATTTCTCTCATTTGTAGGTTCAGCAAGAGGAGGTTACTGAAATTAACATATTAATTAAGGGCCTGAGAATACTTAAACATTCAAACCATACTGTTCCACTGAAAGAAAGCATGCTGTATTCCATCCCTAAGGACCATGACCTATTATTTACACTTCCCAATCTCTCAGGAAAAGGTATGTAATTTGATAGCATTTACCTAACTTTTTTAATGCATTGATCAAAGCATTTGATAAAAAGCAGGCACATTTCACTGAGAGGGAGGCTGAGGCGTATAGAGGTGAACAATTTGCCCAAGATATAGTCTCTTGTTCAGATATTTAGTTATGCCTTATTTTAGCACTTGAATATTCTATGTGCTGTTTCTTTTGTTCTCTTTTCAAACTTGTTTTTCCCTTCAGAGATGTTTCTGAAATGGCACTTAAGATGATGGGGATCCAATATCACTGTAGTTCTCGTAGCTGAGTTGTATTTGCTATTTCTAAGCTAGTCCTACAATAAAGATTACTATTGAAGCACTCTCAAGGCAAGAGTTGAGTTCTGTAAAGTAAGTTCCTATATAGAACTTACTTTACAGGGAATAGTTTGAGTTACTAAATTTTCCTTTGAAAATGGGGCCAGAATTCAGTTTGTTAAACAGATTCTCTTACGTATTATGTAGGGTCTTGACAAACTTAATTTCTCATCTTTTAGCAGATAACAGCCAAAATTCAGTTGAATAGACCTAGTAATGCTCTCAGCTTCTCTCAAACTTTATTGTGAAAGTCAAATTAGTGTCAAGTTTCAAATGGTGTCTTCATTATAGCCTTAGGTCATAATGCAGTGCACACACAAATGCAGCATCACTTTTGGTTCCTGTGTGCATTGTTATATCATATGTTGCTCCAGCAAAAGTTGTGTAAGTAAAATGGAGAAACTAAAACTAAACCTCTTTAATAGATATTCAAAGCCCACTGCAAACAACGAGCCACTACCTCCTCAGGCAAGTAGAAACTACAGTAGATGAAGAGACGTTACCTGGCAAATTACCAGAGCCTCCTCTCAGGACAGAACCTCCATCATCTTATAAGGTAACTTTTTAAAATACTTAATGTCTATTAGCTTCAGAGGGGTAGCTGAGTTAGTCTGTAACTGAAAAAAACTTAGAGTTTAGTAGCACCTTAAAGACTAACAAAACATGTAGATTAGTAATAGAAATGTAGCCGTGTTAGTCCTGCATTTTGCTTCAGCTACACCAGACTATGTAGCACTTTAAAGACTAACAAGATGGTTTATTAGATGATGAGCTTTCATGGGCCAGACCCACTTCCTCAGCTCAAACAGTGGAAGAAAATAGTCACAACCATATATACCAAAGGATACAATTAAAAAAAAATGAACACATATGAAAAGGACAAATCACATTTCATAACAGAAGGGGGATGCAGGGCGGGGGGGGAGGGGGGGAAGGAAGGTAAGTGTCTGTGTTAATGATATTAGAGGTGGGGAAAGGTAGAGGTCTGTGAGCTAATGGTATTAGAGGTGATAATTGGGGAAGCTATCTTTGTAATGGGTAAGGTAGTTGGGGGTCTTTGTTCAATCCCCCCCCGGAGAGTGTCGAATTTTAGCATGAATGACAGTAGATGGTGTATCAGCTTTTTTGGGTAAAACCCACTTCAGATGACTGGAGTATTAAATAGTCCAGATCCAAGAATAAATAAGGGGAGGGGGGGAGAAGGGAAAGAGAAGAGAAAAAAAAACCAGTGAACAGATTTGTTCAAGTGACAAGAGGCTGGTAAAAACAATTAGCACCTGCATTGTTTGGTTGGTGGGGTAAGTCAGTCATTAGGAAGTGGAAGGTAGTGTGCGAGCCAGCACATCTCTTTCTTCATTCCATTCGGCTAAGAATTAAACTTGTAAATGAAGTTAAGTTCCAACCTTGCCCTGTGTATTTGGCTTGTGGAATTGGCCTGAAACACCACAATGACTGGGAGAGCCATATTATTCACTATTGTAAGTGCTAGTTGTGTGTTTATAGTGGAAATGGGTGAGAGAAATCTAGAAGAAAATAACTGCAGTTAGGAAGACTGAATAATAAAGTTTCAGTATTGTTCAATATAGTGCTGATAAAGTCTTGTAGTCTCTCCTCCTTTGGAATCAAGCAGAAAAGTAAAATTTTCCACATGAATCCATGGCTGAGAAAAGCCAAGCCAGGCATCTCCATCTCCCCCCTAAAAAAATTAAGTTGTGCATTGCAACATGAAGGCCACCCACATACTGGTCAGCAAACATACAGTGCCTGTCTAGAGACCATGACAGATTTTTTTTAAAAAAGTTTCTAGACTAGCATGTAACTTAGTTTTGTACTTGGGCTGCCATCTTTTAGTGTGGTTTTTTTTAAAATGTGGATAAAAGCAACATATTATGATTGTGTTGGAAAGGCAGTTTCAATTCTCAGCCCTGCTTATCTGAAATTGCAATTTTTTCCAGTTTCCATTTTGTTGGGGAGTACATTGTCTCATTTGTAGAAATATTGTAATTGCTGTTGTATGAACCAGATGGAGCTTCTGTTATTGAGAATGGCCAATACCAAATGCTTCAAACGGAAAGTGCGAGAAACCTCTCGTGTAATTGAAGAATAACCAATCTATAGCAGAAATTTCTTCCTAATTTTCGGCTTGGTTTCTTGCTGACGTAAGAGTAGGTGAGCTTTCTATCGACAAGTATGCAACAATGAAACAGCGCCATAGTCTGAGGTTGAAAGGACTGTCGGGGGCCAGCCGTAGATTTTTCTCTTTGCTGTGTAGACATACTCTTAGGCTTTGTCTACACTGCAGGGTTTTTGCGCAAGAAGCTTTTTGTGGAAAACTTCTTGCGCAAAAGCACGTCAACCTCAAAAGTGCATCGCAAAAGTGATGTGCTTTTGCACAAGAAAGCTCTGATTGCTGTTAACAGAATGGCCATCAGAGCACCTGTCCTTTTTCTGATAGGTTTCTTGTGCACAAGAAACCATTGTTGTCCATCCACATCTGTCTTTTTGTGCAAGAGCAGTAGCACAAAAAGGAGTTATTCCTCATGGGGAGAGGAATAATTCTACCAGCAAAGGCCCTCTTGTCCGGTTGATTTACTGTATTTTTTGTGTGCGCAAAAGTGTGCTTGAGGTGTGGATGCTCTGCTGGTTTTTGCACAAAAACCTTGTAGTGTAGACATAGCCTCTGAGGAACAATCACACAGAAAGGAAAGATTCTAGTCAGAACTCTAAAACTGGAGCACTGTTGCAATAATTTATGTTCCCAGATAAAGAAACTGTTGCAGTCAGGCACCAACTGAGCACAATGGAAACAAAATCAAGTATTAGTTAAAAAATATTAGAGTTGTCTTCCAAACATTCTGCCTTCTCTATGATCCATCACACAGTCCAAGTTCTTCATAGTCAATGTTGTGGCTGCACCACCAGCAACTCTTTCCCTGCTACATGCTGCAATGGGAATTGCTATTCTGGTCCCAAGCAGCATGTGTAATCTACACCTAAGCTTCATTATGCCTTGCTGTCAGCTGCTTCTGTGGTTCTCAATTCCCTACCCCAAAATATTGGAGCTTCTTATATAACTATTTCAGATTTACACATCAGATCATCCTGAACAGGGCGACAATTAGAAAATGTGATTATAAAGCAGTTTGTTCTTGATTATACATTTAAAACAGAGCTATTACCTCCAGTATTGATTCTCCAGTAGCTAGGCTGCATTTGACATTTCAGAAACTTTTTCTTTTAACATGTTTATTGATTTCAGGTGATGTGCCAGTGGGTGGAATACTTGAGAAAAGAACTGTGTGGGTTCTGGCTTAAATTTTTTCCTGTGATCTTTAAGCTGATGGAGGTCATTGGGACTGGAGTCATAGGAGCGGCTCTAGTCTTAGGAATCTTAAAAGTGCTTTTCCCATCCTTCGAACACAAGTGAGTAATTTTTGCATACTCCCAAAAAGCAACATTTGTAGTCATAAGACCAGTCAATGAATGGAGACAGTAATGATGGAAAGTCCGCTTTCCAGTGATTTAAGTAGTTTTTGAAAAAAAAAAATCATGCATTATTTCACATGTATAACAGCAGCTCTCTGAAGATATCCTGTGAGGGGTAGGGCTTTTTTCTACAGCATTAGTCATCTCAAACAAGAAGCCAAACTATCCACAGCTCTGCCCTGATAGTGTAGTCAAACAAGGCTAGAATATGTTTGTTCCAACATTGCCACACATCCTGGAGTTAACAAGGCTGCACTGTCAACCATGTGCTCTGAAAAAACACTAAATCAGTTACACACCTTGTTTTACAGAAGCCACTTCACTTGTTTCCCCTCTGGGGACAATTTACCTCCCTTTTTCATGGGGGAAGGGGGAAGGAGAGAGAATAGGCATGTGTAGTGATGCAACAATGGAAAGCAGGAATTCTATCTTGGCTGAATATAGTGCAGTCACGAATCCCGATGTGCTAGCTGTGCTGCCTGAATAACCAATGCATTACCTCAGTGGGAAAGTTGTTGAGTTTATGCTTACTGCCAAAGTTAAGACACATTCCTCAAGGTTTTAATACTATAAATAAAATGCCAAGCCAACATTAAGATGGAGTTTGAAGTTAAAATGTCTCACATCTGAGCTGAAGTGGACTTAAGATGACCTCTTCTATAAAGAGGTAATCTTCAGAGCTCTCTGTCTTGTAAACGTGTTAAATCATTGACAAGCTCTTAGGCTTAGCCCTAATGTAGCAGCTTTTGGCAGATAATTGTTGAAACTGTATTGAAATCAAATTTAAATACTTGTGAGGTAGGAACAAAATTGTATGCTGATATTTTGGATGATGTGCCAAAAGTCACTAAGGGTTTGATTACACTGCCAATTTAATGGTGCTAATGCTCACACACGGGTATGAAAACACACATACACAACCTGAACATAGCAAGTTACAGCTCTACCCAGCACCAGTGTAAATGTGCTCCCGAGGCTGTGCTGTGACTACACTGCTGCATTAAAGCATTGCTGTGGCATCACTTTAAACTTAAGGGCTGTGTCTAGACTGGCAAGTTTTTCCACAAAAGCAGCTGCTTTTGCGGAAAAACTTGCCAGCTGTCTACACTGGCCACTTGAATTTCTGCAAGAACACTGACTTCCTACTGTAAGAAATCAGTGCTTCTTGCAGAAATACTATGCTGCTCCCGTTCGGGCAAAAGTCCCTTTTGTGCAAAATGGCCAGTGTAGACAGCTCAGATTTGTTTTGCGCAAAAAATCCCCGATGGCGAAAATGGCAATCAGGGCTTTTTTGCACAAAAGCGCATCTAGATTGGCACGGACGCTTTTCCGCAAAAAGTGCTTTTTGCGGAAAAGCGTCCGTGCCAATCTAGACACTCTTTTCTGCAAATGCTTTTAAGAGAAAACTTTTCCGTTAAAAGCATTTGCTGAAAATTATGCCAGTCTAGACGTAGCCATGGGGTAACAAAGCTTAAGTATCAAAGCAGCTTTCCTCAAGCTTCAATACCGGTGCTGCCTCTTCATTTAACGAAAACTCAGTCTGTACTGATTTCATGTGTTGAATTACAATGAAAGGTTGATAACATGCAAAAAACCTTGTATTCTCAAAACAGAAGTACTCCTGTTCTAAAGATAAAGTAATGTGTTTTTCAGAGGAATTCTTCGCATGGAGGATATCCGTGCTGCACCTGTGGTTGTGATAAATCCCTCTCCAGATATTCCAGAGAAGACAGATAATCTACTGGAGAAATGACGTACTCAGTACCACGTTCACATCTGAATCTTTGTACAAATCTTCAGTTGACCTGAAATTTGGTACTTGAACTTAAATATGTTACTTGCTTTCTATTCTGAAAATTGATCATCAGCTGACTTAGGTTTAAGAAGGGACATTTCAAGGTTCAAGCCAAAAATGTTTCCCTTCTTCCCCATAGCCTCTTTCTCAAAGAACAGCAGCTTCCTACTACAAGGGTTGTGATGAATTTTAATTTATTTAAAATACTCTCCCAATACCTACAACAGGAAATGGCCTTCATAAACACAGAATGTGATAATCTTCAGTCCTCTCAAGCATGGGACAAAACTAAAAGGAAGAGACTGCACATGTGCCTACAATCCAAAACCAAGTTGGTCAACCTGGTTTTAGACCTATTACCAGTGACTGTGCCTTGTATAAACAAATGTTTACTACTAAAAAGTGGTTACTGCATATGTAAAAAGGTATTAAGGCAATTTTTCATATTTCAAGCACTTTATTCAACATTTAATATATTAAGCCACTTATAAAATGACTTGTTCACTATAATTTTTGGGTAGCTTGTGGTATTATGTAAAGTGTCTCAAACAAGAACATATGTCTAACACTGATTTACTATCTTGAGTTTAGGAAGCATCTTTTTTTCCACAAATTTTTGCAAACTAACATTTAAATTTACTAGACTCACTGTGTATATATAAACACTCTGGAAGGAAATCAAACTGTAGTAAAGTGGTTGCCATTACCTGAAGAAAAAAAGCTAAGAGTTTAACTTTTTACTTATTCTGTAAATAGCAGGAATATTAGTTACAGTGAAACCTTTGTTATCCATCACTCTAATCAGAAAACTTTAACCAGCATTGCCCACTGTCACATCTTCAGGGGCACAGGCCTGGCTTGATTTACCATGATTGGCCTAAATAAAAAATTTAGTAGTACTAGTCATCCTTAACTCAAAACGGAAATGTGAGGCAGTTGGTCTCACATTACAAAACTACCAATATTAAAAACAAGTTTTACTATTATTGTCCATTGTTTTTTCCTAGGTTGATGGGACCTTCATAACTGGAATTTTTACATAACCAGAACGCCCTAATCCCCCAGCATGCTGGATAACACAGGTTTTACTGTACAAGCAAAAATAGCCTCTTTCTTTAAACTTGAGAACAGTGGGCCTTATAGTTATCTTTGACCCTAAGTAAAATTCCTGAATACAGTGACATGGAACATGCACAGACAAGGGAAGTTGTCCTCTCCTAAAATGGGGCAGTAATGCCTAAGAGTTTAAACTGGACTTTCTGGCACTAGTCAGAATTGTACAGCATATCTAAGGATATGCTTTTCCCCCCCAATTCATCTTAAATGAAATCCTAATAAACTTAAGTCTGACTGAAGTAAGTGGTTACAAATTTCAGAGGGTTTGCAGCTTAGCCTGGGTACATTTCTTTAACAGATGCAGGAACATTTAAAAAGGCAAGATGGTTAAAAAAATGCCACTACTATCCAGTGAATCTAACTCTTGCTATGTTGAGATCCACAAGATCTAGCAAGCATCATGAAACCAGTTTCTGTGGCAGTGAAAGAGCACACACACGGAAAGCCACCAGTAACAGACCCTAGTATTTTAAACACACAAAACCAAAAGCACATGTGATCTCTGTGCTTCATATTTTTGAATCAGAAATAGATTGTGAGACTTGAGTTAATTCAAGTAAGAGGCAAAAGTGACTTGCAATTTAAAAATGAGTTTATTCGTGTTTCTCTTAAGTTTAAGAAAGTTAAAAAAATAGCACTTAGTGCACTTGAACACTACCTTTCATTACTTCTGAAGCTGTTTTAAGACAGATTTCTCAGGGGGAAGTCTGGTTAGGAAGACTTAGCATGATCCAAATTCAACAATCCATTTTTCATATTTCTCAATGTCCACAGCAGATACCGATTTAGAAACCTTTTTTAAAGCCATTTCAAAATCCTCCATGGTTGTAGGCATGTGCATTTCATCTTTGGAGAGATTTCTAATTTCTTCTGGGGTCAAACCTTCAATACGCCTTCTCATAGCCATCAGTGATGCATCCCTGTACAATAAGAAGAAACCACTCAATATGGAAATGTACTTGCTTAACCTTTTCTTGGCAGTCTTAAGTCACCACATTCCAGTTGGGAGAACCAAAAAAAGCTAGCTACTGTTCTTAATACTATGATGGTCTTTGATTACTATGTTATCTAACAACTTCAATATTTCATGTATTTATCCTCGCTATATTCATAAGATAGTGAAGCGCTCTTAATTCCAGTTTTACAGGGGGGAACTGAGACAAAGGTTAAAAATCATACCAAGGTCACATAGGAATTATGTAGTAGAGAATGGAGATGTGTTTGGTTCCCAACTCCCAGACTGGTTTAATACTCTATCCTCCACTTGCGCAGCAGAATCTTTGAAATTGCACCATTATAACCACAGAACTTCAGTTGCCCTTCCTATCAACAATACTACTGAAAATACATTTACCTTGCACCTGTTATAATTTGCAGGAGTCAAATTCTACCTTGGTACAGCACTTTCAGCTAATGAAAACTCCTGTATTTGGCTGAAGAAAACTAAGGCCTATTCTCCACTAGACAGATCAGTTTCAGTCAATCCATATACATGAATCCTCACCTACAGACAACCCCCTAACCTGAACTAAATTCTTTTCTGCAGCAACACATCACAGGTCAGACATACTCACCCAGGAACTCAACTCTGCAGTAAATCCCAGTGCCAACTCTGTCCACACATCTACACAAGCAACATCCCAGAACTTAACTATATTTTTGTTAGTCTCTAAAGTACAGGGCCATTGTTGTTTAAGTTTCTTTAGTTGTAGACGAACACGGCTACCCCGCCGAGACTTTTGAATTCTTCCATCAACTTTGCTGCCCCTCAGCAGACAACTGCCTATACCAAGGGATCAGCAAAGGCTGGCATACATGCAAAGAACAAAGCACCGCACTGCCAACAGGCTTTTCCCACTTCTCCATTGGCCAGAATCCAGCCAGTGGAACAGCAAGAAGCCATGCCTGGGACAGGTGCCTCAGAGCAGCAGGGAGAGGGCAAAAGCAGACCAGACTACCACCTTTCCCATGAAGGACCTGCTGCTGCCATGGCCATGTCCCTACTGCTCTGCCACCTCCTGCATGCGCAATGGACGCACATGCACCAGAAAGCCTGTGAGGCCACTGGAGTTAGTCTTCCAGGTGCTGGCTCCTGGCCAGCCTGCCCGGACCTGCTGGCCAGATTCCCTGCACTCCTGGTGAAGCACGACCTCCATTCCATGCTCTGCCCATGGGCCACTAACTTATTCGATGTGTAGAACAGCATCTGGCTGCCACATGGAAGGGACTGTTAAAATAAATTCTGTTACAGACACTGCACCCCTCTGGCTCCTGCCCCCTCCCCCCTTGTCAGACAACCTCCTCCCAGCCTGCTCCTTCACCCTGCATCCCATCCAGATCCTGCACCCAAGTGCGGGGAAGTGTGTATGCACTGGTCCTCCACTCCCCATAGGAAAAGCTGGAGCGGAGCCTAGGGCAGGAGACCAAGTGAGGCATGCAGTGGAGAGAGTCCTCTGCCCACCTCCTGGGAGAGCGGTGCAGCTCAAGGCAGAAGGGTAAAATCTTGGCACATTTCAGAAAGTTTGCAGACCCTGGTTTAGACCCACCTCTCATCAGCATAGTATCTAACTGAAGAATTAAAACAAAGCTGTGCTGCTGTAGCATTTTAAATGTAGATAAGACGATGAACAAGTGCAGGTTTGTGGAATAATAGGGCACTAGTGCTAGAAACTATTTCAAGATCTATTTGCACTTTTTAAAATATACTATTTCAGATTTCAAATTTGCACCACCACCAGCTAAACTGTCAGTTTAGTAAACCAATTTTAAATGAATTGGAACATATGAGGCTGTATTATCTTTATTCAAAATATGACTCGGAGTAGAGAACCAGAATACATGTGCACTTTGTTCTAGGGATTTAATAGTGTAGTTGAATAACTAATAAGCAAAGGCTTATAGGTTAATGCTATAGACTACACATACTTCCCCCTCCCTCCTTGCCAATAAATTAAGTGGGCAGGCCAGCAGCACAGCTCAGTCCTGGCTCACACTGGGTCTGGAACGTACTCCCACTGTGGCTCTGCATTTAAAGTGTATTAGGAGCCAGGTGGGCAGACAGCATGGCTTGGTTCCTGCTCATGCTGGGTCCAGGAACTCAGCTCCTCCCCACCAGCCAGGGGCTGCTGTCAGCCCACACTGCTGCCTCTGTAGCAGGGGCTGCCGCGCGGGATGACAGCCAGCCAGTCCATGAGGGGAGCTGGCTTTTAAATTGTCTTCCCTCACATACCAGCTCCCACCTGGCACCCTGTGCTGCTGCCTCTGCACAGAGAGGCAGGGGACTGCTTGGGAGCGGGGCCAGAGCACACTGGCTGCCGTCCCCACCCTTAAGGGCTATAGAATAATCAACTATTTCTCAAACTTTGTGATACCACGACCACCCTCTAAGTTGCTCATGATCCCCCGGGGGGTCGGGACCCACAGCTGAGAAACGTGGGACTGATAAGAATTCATGAGGTTAATCGACTATTCAATTAACTGATATTTAACATCCTTACTTTGTTTCTTTTGGTGCTGAGGGCAAGCCTTGTCTTGTTATATCTTACAGTATCAGTCTGCCATAGGTTCAACTTAAGACTGACCATGGGACTAAGTCCTTAAATATTCATTTTCACAGCCAGCTGCAGTTTGGGTAAGATATATGGAGTTACTGTTCTGAGCATCTCAATCTGTATAATTTGGAACAGGCGCTTCAGGCAAAGAGATAAAAGCAACTTCTATGAACTTGGAACTATCTTAAAGTCTGTTCAGTTTTGACCAGATAAAGCCTGGAAAATTCACGATTTGCAGATACATAGCCAAACTTCATCAAGTTTTGCTCCTTAAATCTCTTACTAGGCCCAAATACTCTACACAACTTCCTCTTGCATCATTCTAAAGCAGCCAGCCAGAACTGAAATTCCAGAAGGGACATGAATTACTTTTTTCTCCTTGACTGTTCTGATTCCTGGCCCACAGAATTTGGCCTAAGGATACAAGACAACTACACATTGAAACTTCACTTTGTTAATATTTCACAGTGCTACTGAGCAGAACTTACACTGCCCCTATTCTTTGAGAAGTACAAGTATCCACCACCACTAGACATACTTTTAGGGGCAGGCATCTGTGTTAAATCATATACTGATCTTCCTCTTTGGACTGTGCCCATTGTCCAGAGAATTGGACATTCCACAATTTAGAGTTGATTCACTATATCCCAATCTGTCTCAAATGGAATGTACACATTTTAAGGGAAGGGATTTTGAAAAAGCAGTTTACTACAGAAGATCTGTAGTATTTCCAGCCTGTACATTACTTAAAATGACCAATCTGAACTAAGAACTGAATGATTACTCAACACTTCTCACCCCCAAGCCTATTCATCCTTAGGCATCTTAAACTGCTGGCCACAATAAGTCTTTATAAAAACTGTCCCTATAATACACCTATTTTCCTACTGCATTTGTATTTCGTGTGCTGGGTAAGTTAATACAATTAACATGTAGTGGGTGTCTGTATACATGTACATAGTGCAGGGTTGGACAATGACTGAAAAGTCTGCAGTTCTCAGCTTGCACTGTTTGAAGTATTTTTGAAATCAAGTTACAAGCTATAATTTAACCAAAAAGAAAAGTTTTTGCATATTGAGAACTAAACCGAAAACAGTATTTCATTTTGCTTCAGCTACTGTTTCGTCTTTTGCACTAACAAATATGAAGGATAAACTAGACCAGATGCTGATAATCAGGATTTTGTCCACACTGAGGATGGAAAGAAACCCAACAGACCAAGAACAGCAATTAAAGTCATTGTCAGGAGGGGCCCAAGTGACTGTTCTAACAGAATTTAATTTCAAAACTCCCAAGGACTAAGCAACCTCATTTTTTCTTCTATTATTCACCTTCAGTGAAGAACACACATTACTCTGGACCTCAAGAAAGATAATACCATGGGGCTTGGCTGTCAAAAAAAAGACAGATACACTGCTGATTTAGAAACATTTTTTATGCTGTACTACTAATAGTTCTTTAACTGGCTGAGAATGGGACCAAAAAAAAAAAAAAAGTCCTTAAGAAGAGCTTCTCATTCCCTTTGTCTTTCCAAGTACAGTTGCTGCAACAGTAGCTACTGCTTCAGGGACAGGCAGTTTTCTTTTAGAGAACTACTGAGGGCTTTAACTAATGACACTTCAGCAAAAGCCTGGCACTTACTTTCCACAGCAGGATCTTCTTTAACTTAACTCTCTACCATGAATATTAGAACATAGCCTGGAGATTTATCTATATCGTGTAGGGAAAAAAGAGGGAAACAGGGATAGAAAATACAAAGAAAATGAATGTAGGATTATCAGGCCCAGAAAAATCTAAGAGGTCTCAGAATCCTTCAGAGGGGAGAGCTTGTGACAGATACCATAGGAAATAAAATCTCTGCTCTGCTGGGTCTGGATAGCAGGATGATCAGAAATTAGCAATACCTGCTGTGTGTGTAAAACACTAAACTTACTAGAAAAGTAAATCTTGCTTTTAGGGAATTCTACCTCTCAAATTGATGCATTTAATTAAGAAAACATTAAATATAATTGAAGTAACCTGTACATATCAACCATATTTCCAAAGTAGTTCAGAGAACAAAATTAAAAAACTCTGGTTTGGAATAGGTCCCTTTGCAGAGATACATTTTACAATTGATGAATGTTGAAATGAGCCACCTGGTGAAGATGGAACTTATTCCTCATCTCAATTTGCAGTTCTTGGGAAACTGCACCATGAAGTTGTCCATTTTCTGGCAAGCCACTTGTCTCCCTTAATATTTATGAAGAATGTTGCTTGCTTTTCTTCACATCAAAAATGGCACACTCCCTTCCATTAACTTCTATTTTTAAAGTTATGTTAATGGATGTTCCAGTTTTCCCAATATGACAATTCAACCAATATTTGAACCAGTATTCACTGGATTGTGTAGTAAATCTATTATCAGCCAGCAGAAAACACTTATGGACAATACAGATTATTTTAAAGAAAGTTTAGTAGCACAGTTATATCCAGTAGCCTACAAAACATTTTGACTAAGTGCCCCGTGCCTCCTTCAATAATCAGAGTTAAAATAAAAGCCATTAGTTACATGTCCACACACACACACACAGCACTTACCTAAATCCAACACTGTATTTTCCTCAACTCAGTTTATAGTGGTCAAATATTTAAAGCAAACTTTTCTCCTTTCACCATCTGCTCCTTTTGTTCCCTTTGTAGTAGCAGTTTACTTGTTACAGGTGGAACCACTCTAATCTGGCTCCCTTGGAATGTGACCAGTGTCAGACCACAGGATGTCAATATTGTTTAGCAGCACTTCCACTGCTTACTGGGCTCTTACAAGACATTTAAGGGTAAATTAGAGCTAAACAACAGCAGAGAACACAGAGCCAGGACTGGTAACTATGGGAAACCTAGCCAGATGTGCACTTTTCATGGGTGTAGTCAACTAAAATCATGCCGGACCACAGAGGTTCAACCAGTATTTGTTCTGATAACACATCAAAGCTACCATTAGGTTGGGGAAGTCCTCCTCGTAATTGGTGATGCACAGAGTGGGGGATAGATAGTCTTTGCCCTTGAAAGATTTCAGGCCAAGAAGCAGACAAAATGTGGAGAATATTGAGATCAAGGCTATTTACATCTTAATGTAGCAGCAAGGTTTTTATTTTCTGAGTATTGCTAATTTTACGTTTAACCTTTTACATTTATACTTATGCTCAACTATTTACTCCACAGTTTACTCCATGATTTGATAAAAGTGATTTCATAGAATACTAGAACTGGAAGGACCTTGAGAAATCAAGTCCAGTCCCCTGCCCTCATGGCAGGGCCAAGCACCATCTAGATTATCCCTGATAAATGCCTAACTAACCTGCTCTTAAATCTCTCTGATGTTTTTAAATGTTATCAGAAACTGATCAAAATCAGAGTACTTCTGTACAGGCAGTCCCCGGGTTACATGGATCCGACTTACATTGGATCCCTACTTACAAACGGGGTGAGGCAACCCTGCACTAGCTGCTTCCCCCCCCAGCAGACCAGGGAGACGCGAAGCTAGCGCCCCCCTCCCCTCCTCCCCAGTAGACCAGGGAGACGCGGAGTGGCTTTTCTCAGCAGACACCTCACCTTGAGAATAAAGGACTGAGCTCTGGAGAAATGTTTGGCTAGAGTTTCCCCTACAATATGTACCAGTTCCGACTTACATACAAATTCAACTTAAGAACAAACCTACAGTCCCTATCTTGTACGTAACCCGGGGACTGCCTGTATCTAAATTTCTTCCACCTACCAGCTTCTATTGTCATCTTACAGTGTTGTCAATTAACATCTTCCATGCTTGCTCTTCCCAGCAGCACCACCAAGTCAGCCACATTTACAACTAGCCTGACTCTACTTCTGCCAAAATAAAGTCCCCTTCTCAAAGATCCCAGTGATGAACATGGCAAATATGCAATTGCTCTGACTGCCATCTCTATTATGTTCCCAAATCCTAGCTTCTCACAGTTGGGCTTACTAAAAGTTAGCTTCTGTTCAGTCTCAAAAAACAAACAGAGGTACTACCAGAAACTGACTAAAAGATTACCATTCATGCATTCTTATTGCATTTAATGTGGCCTTTCTGTGACATATAATCCCAGGGGGAGGTGCATACATACTTACAATGGGAAGAGTCCACAAAGTTCTGCAAGTTAAAAATTTAGTTTATAGTCCCTTTGGACCCTTCCTATAGAAGGAAGGGGTACGGTCTAAATGGACTATTGTAAAGTTTCAAATATATAATAGTCTCATCAAAACAATGCATAGCAATTTATTTTCAGCATTATAATGTATGGAAGTAAAACATGGGATAGACAGGTATCATTCATCTGTTCTGCTGTAAAGAACATATAGGTCAGACCTCCCTTGTCTGGCAAGCCTCGGTACCTGAGTGGACCCAAACAATGGAGTTTGCTGGACAAGGGGAGGTCAATACTCTCTACTAGGCTGTAGGCTCTGCTCCCAAGTAGAGCTGCACTCCCTGCTGCCCGCTGCTTCCGCCAGCCCTGACTGGGGCTGTCCCCCGCTTAGGACTGTGCTCCTGCACTGCTCCAGCCCTAACTGGGGCGGTGCTTCCCACAGTGCCAGCCCCAACATAGGCTGCACTCCTGGCTGCCAGCCTGCTACCTCCAGCCCTGTCTTGGGATGTGCTCTTCCCCCATGCTGGCCCCACTGTGGCTGGGCTCCTCACTGCCAGCCCAGCTCAGGCTAGGATTGTGAGCCTGGCCAGCCAGGGCTCTCCGGTCCAGCAATAGCCACTGTTGCCAGACCAGAGAGTCCAGAATTTTAGAGATTCAACCTGTACAAAAGACCTGACATTTTAGTCAACAAATCAGGACTGCAGCTTGATATGGTTATGGCTGCCTAATTCTTAAACAAGTGACTCTAAGGTTGCAATTTTGACATACCTGCATACATTGGTAATGTCTGCACCAGAATAACCTTCCATTTTTTCAGCTATATTTGCAAGGTTAACATCATCAGACAGTTCTAACTCTCGCAAGTTTATTCGTAAGAGCTCCTCTCTGCCTTTTGCTACAAAAAAAACAAAAAAACAAGCCATTTAAGTCTATGAAACCCGGATAAAAAAAAAAAAAAAAAGATACAAATACACAGGGTGGTTGTGTTAGTCCTCCATTACTCCATTCTGCATCTAAATCTAAAGCCCAATTCAGAGGGCAAATATTTTCAGAAGCAGAAGCCCAAAGTCTATATTTAGGATCCTAACAAATGGTCTGATTTTCAGAAGTGCTGAGTGAAAACTGACTTATTATCATAGTGTCTGAAGGGACCACAGGAGTAATTTAGTGTAACTCCTTACCAAAATGCAGGATTTGTGGTATCTAAACCATCCAAGAGAGATAGCTGGAGTTTCCACAACCTCCCTAAACTTCAGAGGTTGCAACTTGTCACTCAGCATTTCTGAGAGGCCACTTTTTAGGACTGTTAACTTTGCATTCCAATTTTTTAAGTTGGACCCTAAATTATAGTCCCTAACCATGGTTTTTCACCATTTAAGTCACTCTATATCCATTAGCTTTATACACACATACCTGCCATTCTAATACTTTGTGTTATAGAACTTTATGCTTGGTCTATCACTTGGCTGTCATCTTACATATCCCCAGACCATGAATGCGTTCACACGATACATCCAAAGGAAAGTGCCTTCCAAGTTCTCTCCTGAGCTCAGATGCCCCATGCAGTATCAATAATACACTGACAATAATCCTAAGACTCAACACAAAATAAAAGGAGCAACAAGCAGGGTTTTTTTTTTTTAAATACAAAGGAAATCTTTGTACCTGATGGTAATGGAATGTAAATTCTCTTCTCTAGTCGTCGTCTTAGGGCCTCATCAATATCCCAAGGAAAATTAGTAGCAGCAAGTACCATAACCATTTTGGAAGGATCATCATTTTCAGCAGCCCCTCCAACACCTGTGGTAGGAGGGGAAATTGTTAAACCTATTCAGCTATCATGGGAGGATCCTATGTGGAAACAAAATCGTGAATACCTTAAGGTGTAAATACTGCAAATTCTAGGTCAGATAACTGAGGTTAACATTGATGTAAGATTCAGAAGACCAGGACACTGCTTCCTGCACCTTCCATTGGCTGGGAATGGTGCTCCCCAGCCAATGGGAGCTGCAAGCGGCTACACCTATGGTCACATAGGTCAATACAAAGTCCACTGGCCTGCTTATTGCCCACTCTTGCTCTGCAGCTATAGTTACATCTGATTGCTTTACTTTATTGGACTACCAAAGGGAAACGGTTAGGTAAAAAGGAAAAAAAAAATCACTCATGGGAAGTATAGGGCTATACAAAAAAGAGTCACAAGAGTGAGGAAGAGCTCAATCTTCTCTGAGCTTTGAGGAAGCTCAGTTATTCTGGTGTTACAAAATGAGGTTTTGATTCAGATACTGAAGTGTTTGAGAGAACAGATACAGTAGTGAAAATAAGATCAGTGTATCTGTAGTGTCTAATGAATGAGTAATGTTTGTGTGTTTTATCATTTTAATCTACCTTTTTAAAAAACAGCACAATTAGGTTCTTGTGCCTAAAGAATAAAATTCAATCCTTTTATTATGTGTGACCCAAAGCAATCAACAATAATTAAGTGAATTTACCATCCATTTGAACCAGTAGTTCAGATTTCACCCTTCGGCTGGCTTCATGCTCCTCAGAGGTTCCTCTGCGACTACAGATAGAGTCTATCTCATCAATAAATATAGTTGTTGGTGCATAAAATCGAGCCTAAAGAAATCAAAGTGAAATTGCATCAGTTTCTCTTATGCTTTAATCTTATTTCTTTGAAACTCTGGCATCTCATAGCATTGCTGTGCTTAGAGGCAGCTCTGTCTTGGCTTTGGTGATTCAACACAATAGGAATAAATAGCTTCTCTTTTACTTCCACCCTTTCAACCACACATACCCTGAGTAGGGCCCTACTAAATTCACAGCCATGCAAAAGGCATCACGAACAGTGACATCTGTTGTCCTTCTGTAAAATCTGACCTTGTGTACTTTTACTGTATAAGGATTTCTTGGGCGAAGAGGGGAGACCAACACTTCTCAAATTGGGGGTTGTGACCCAAAAGAGTGGGGGAGGGAGAGGATCACATATTTCCACCCTTACTTCTGCACTGTCTCCAGAACTGGGCAAATAGAGAGTGGTGGTATAATGTGACCATATGCCCAGTTATGAAGGCAGGACCCCCCCACCAGTGGCAGTAAGGGTGGCACCACCTCAACCCCCTATAACAACCTTCTAACACCTCCTGTATAACTCCTGCTCTCCTCCTCCCCCCCCCTTGCTGTCTCTCTCTGAAAGGAACAGAGAAGAGCAAGTAGTTGAGTCACTACTTGACTACCCAATAAGCATATGTTTATTGGATAGTCGACTCACTGACTAGTTGCTTACATCCCTAGTCAGGACTCCTACAACTACAACACTATGAAATTTCAGATTTAAAAAGCTAAAAGTAATGAAATTTACCATTTTTTAAACCCTATAGCTGCAAAATTGATCAAAATGTACTGTGAATTTGGTAGGGCCTTAACCATGAACATGTATGTTTTCAATAGGAATGATGTAAAAGCAGAACATTACCCTAGTCAAGTGCAGTAACATCTAATCAACAGTATACAATAGTTAATGGAAATTAGTGTCATATTAAGCTCAAACAGACAACGTGTACCTAGGTCAAATCTCACTAAAAGTCAGCACTAATACCATGCTGGAATAAATCAGTTCAGTATTACTGTAAATGGCAAGTGCCACTGACTGATTCATACATAATAATTCATATAATACATGTATCCAAGAAGCACAGCAACGACACGCTAGTATTAGCCAGACTCTGAGATTAATTAAAAAGTAGATACACACACACACCCAAGAAATTCAAAGCTATTGTCCGACAGCAATTGTAACATATTGCTTCGCGCATACATACTAGGGATGTAAGTGACTAGTCAACTAATCGATAAGCCTACATTTCTCAGGTGGTCAAGTCACTACTCAATTAGTCCCTTCTCCCCTTGCTGCCTCTGCTGCAGGTGGCTCTTATATTTAAAAGGCAGAGGCACAGCTGGGATAGCGAGAGCTCCATCCCCTCTTATCGACTGGTCGAGTTAGAGGATGGAAATTCCATCAACTACTCGATTAGCTGATTAATCAAAATTTAACACCCTAATGCAGACTATTTTCTGTTGCTCTATATAGCACTAACTTCAATGCCTTTATCATGTAAAATGTGGTCAGCTTCAATAAATTTAAACCTGAAGTTCCCATACTAGCAAGATGTGATTTGTTTAGCGAAATTAGGCTATAACCACCACAGTTTGCAAGACTTATATACCCCAGAATGCACTGCATTTGAATTTGGCCACATAGGAAAGCCTTTAGTGAGTCCACCATTCCATTAATTTCAAATGTCATATTCTGTAGACTGATCCTTAATGGCAGTATATGAACTGAAGATTAACATTATGTTAATCCGTTACAAGAGAACACTACAAATTTTGTATAGTGGATGATTATATGACTTTATCTAATCTACTTAATTATGATCTAAAGTTGCAGAGCAAGGTTTTGAATTTAGTAATTTTGCTTCACAGTTATTTCATATCAAAGTCTATTTGTAGAAAGCATAGACCACATAGTGTGTCAGATTGAACATGTTCAATTTATCACATCATCAGTAGGTCTGCATAAGGAAATCTGGAGCCTTAGGTTATGTCTAGTTGGGAAGTTTCACCATTATGTAATTTTACCAGTATACCTCCCTGTGTGGACAACTGTTCTAGAATAAGAGTGGCTTTTTTCAGCCTGCTTTAGACCATTTTCAAAGAGATACGAGCCAAATCAGAAAAAAAGAAACCTAATATCATAATCAGTGTGTCCACATGGGGAGCACAGCAAGACAACTATAACAGTTTACATTCACAAAGCTTCTTGCTGACTCAGGCAGACATCACTACATTGATAAAACTATTCATGGCTCTTCTTAAAAAGCTTGAGGAATAGCAACCTTTTATGAAAATGAAACAGGAGATTCTGGTGCAGTCTTGAGTCCAGGAACAATGGCCATAATCATGGCCTGTGGTGCTTATGCTTGAATTCAACCTTAGGTACAGGCACATATGCAGGCAGCAACTTGGACCCTTCTGTCAATTTTTAGAAATGATTTTCTATAAATATCTGCATGCAAATTTATACACAGCAAAAACTGAGGGCCTCAAACTTCAATATAACTATTAAGTAGGGCTATTGATCTCAGTTAACTCATGCAATTAACTAAAAAATGAATTACAATTAAAAAATAATTGCATTGTTAAATAAAATACCAAATTAAGTTTTTTTAACTACATTTTCATATATATTTACTTCAATTTCAGTTCCATATGTGTAGTGCTCACTTTCTAATTATGAATATTTGCACTGTAAAAAATAGCATTTTTCAATTCACCTCCATACAAGTACTATAGTACAATCAATCTCTTTATTGCAAAAGTATAACATGTAATTTTTTTGTTACATAACTGTACTCAAACAATATAAAAACCTTGAGAGCCTAAAAGTCCACTCAAACAAGTCTGCATTACATTTACAGAAAATAATGCTGCCCGCTTCTAGTTTACGTCACCTGAAAGTAACAGGTATTTGCATAGCGTTGTTGTAAGCAGCATTGCTAAATATTTATATGCCAGATGCATTGAACATTCTTCAACCTCTATTCCAGAGGGCATGCGTCCATACTGTTAACGAGTTCTGCTCAATAACTACCCAAAGCAGTGTGGATCAAAGCATGTTCGTTGTCATGATCCGATATGATGCCACCTGCAAAAGGTTTATTTTTTAGTGGTTCAAGTTCTATAGTTTCTCCATCAGAATACTTCTCTCAAGACTTCTGAAGAACAAAGGGTGGAATGTGCTTTCAGATTTTAGAAGGCACTTCAGATTCTTAAACCTTGGGTCAAGTGCTGTAGCTATCTGTAGAAATCTCACCTTGGTACCTTCTTTCCTTTTTGTCAAATCTGCAGTCTTAAAATGAACATACTAGCCAGAAGCCCTGTGCAGGTCTGAAGCAGCCTCCCTCACTCCCATTTAATCAGTTAACTGGGTAAACTTATGTTTACCCGGTTAACTAATTAAATGGAATTTTACATCCCTGGGCAGAATGCAGGTAAGGTACAGAACAGGCAATATACAATTCTCCTGTAAGGAGTTGAATCACAAATTTCATTACCACTTAAAAAAAAAAAAAAAAAAAAAAAAAAGCAAAAAAAAAAAGCAAGCATCATTAGCATGGAAGCAAATCCTTGGTGATGGTGGCCAAAGCACAAATGGCATATGAAGGTTTAGCGTATCTGATACATAAATACCTTGCAATGCCAGCTATGAAAGTCCTATGGAAACACCTTTTCTGATTTTGAGGTGACATTGTAAATAATCAGACAGCATTATCTCCTGCAAATGTAAACAAAATTGTTTCTCTTAGCAACTGGCTGAACAAGATGTATGACTGAGTGGACTCAAACTCTAAGGTTTCATTGCAGTTATGTAACAATTTATATTTGTAAGTTGCATTTTCACAATAAAGAGATTGCACTACTATTCTTATTAAGTAAATTGAAAAATACTATTTACTATACAGTTCAAAAAATTCTAATAAAAATGAAGTGAGCATTGTGCACTTTGATTTGTAATTGAAATCAAGATATTTGAAAATAACATCTAATATTTACATGATATTCCATTGTTTAACAACATGATTAACAGTATTTAATTTTTGATTGCAGGATTGTGATTTTTTTTTTAATCACGTGAAAGCCCTACTAATAAACCTTTCACTTCCAGGCTTTCTGCCACATTGTATCTTGCCCAGATGTTACTACTCTGGAAACAGTTGCAACACACTATTCCTTTTTAGAGTTGCAAGTCACCATTTCAAACAGCAGGCGGACAAGTTTCTCAGATTCTCCTCTGTATTTTGAAGTAAGTGTTGATGAAGAGATGTTGAAAAATGTTGTTTTGCATTCAGTAGCTACTGCTTTTGCAAGGAGAGTTTTTCCAGTACCCGGTGGACCAACCATCAGCACACCCTATTTGAGAAGAGACAGTCCAAAATTATGCCAACATCTGTTAAGGCAAGTGAAAACCAACTGCAACAATCAGTCTAAGAAACTGATTGATAGTCTCATGTTAAAATATTTACTACAAACTTTTGCTTAATTACATTTCCGAACCACGTACAGGAGGTTGAGATATTTTTTAAACAATCAAGCAAAAACCAGGGTTTGGGGGTGATTTAAATTACCCAGATATCAGCTGGGAAAGTTACAAGAGTACACAAATTAGCCAAGAAGTTCTTCCAAGTGCATTGGAGACCACTTATTAAAGAAGGTGGAAAAAAGCAGATGGTAGAGAGGCTATTCTCGGATTGATTCTAACCAACTGGGCAGAACTAGTTGACAATCTGGAGGTGGAAGGCAACTTGATTGAAAGTGATTATGAAATTATGGAGTTCATGATCTAATGAATGGCTAGGAAAACATCAGGGAAAAAAAGGACATTGGATTCAAAAAAGGCAAAATTCACCAAACTCAGGGATTTGGTAGGTAAGGGGAAAGTTCAGGAGAGCTGGCAGCAAGAGCAAACTACCCCAATGTTTAGGAAATACAGAAGTATGGTAAGAGGCCACCTTGTTTCACAAGGATCTGAAACAAAAAAAAAAAGAATCATACAAGAAGTGGAAATTAGGTTAAGTATGACTACACACAATCAAGGGCACTTAAGGGCAAAATTAGGACAAAGGCACAAAATGAAATTAGAGGTATAGAAACTAGCACAAAACAAGCTAGAGCTATAAAGAGTAAACAAACTATTTTACAAATACATGGGAAGCAAGACAATGAGGGACAGGGTAGGCCCATTACTAAAAATGATGAGGGGAAAAAGAAAAAACAGAACACAGCAATGGCCAAAGTGCTATTAAAAGGGCCTTTTTTGTTTCAAGACAACATGTCAAACCACCGAACATCCTTCTTCAACAAGTTAAGAAAGCCTCATGGATAGGGAAAGATCAGGAGAAGGCTTTGGATGTTGTCTCATATGACCTTCTCAAAACAAACTGGAGTAGACAAACATCCTCCCCACACTGAGTTTTTGGTTGCACCCTTGCAACTTCAGACAGACAATATACACACACAAAATAGGCTATCAAGCACAACATAGACAACTTCAATTAAACTACCCACATCTATGAGCTTCAAACACAGACACTTACTAAAGGCACAGCCAAAGCTTCCTAAGCAGCAGGCTGCTTCCACCTTGAAGCCAAGCTGCACCTCTAGGGCAAGGCCAACACCTGACCCTTTGCACCCCTCAGGTTTTCAGGGCTGGAGAAGGCAAATGCAACAATCTCTGGAGACAAAGCAAGCAATGGGCACAGAGCCTCAGCCTGAAGCCACCAACTTTTGCTGGTGGCCATTCATACTTTCTTAAAATAATTAGTTTTAGGAAAAACAAATACAGACATATACACAGCCAAATCACTGTAATTTAATTAATGCTAGATAGTAAATCTGTTGAGAAAAGTTTCTCTGTTCACAGCAGACTTACACAGCCCTAGCAAGTCTAGAAAGAATTAAGCCTTGGAGGGGGGATGCATTGGGGATCTGAAGCCCCACAGCCAAGAGATGGGACCAGGGCCAAAGCTGAGAAGCTGCAGCCTCACTACCCCAGAGCTGAAGCCTAAATCCTGAGTCCCACCAACCATGGGCAAGTGAGGTATTATCTCCAGCTGTCTGCTCTTCCAGAGTACCCAGGTACCTCCAGAGAGGGCAGGGACCACCAGCAGGGGTTCAACACCGAAGTGGTCACAAAGGAGCAACTAGGGTTGTTAAGAAGCATGTAATTCGTTAATTGTGCAGTCAACACAAATTGTCAACTACACAATTCATCGATAAGGGTTAGCACTGCTACCACTCAGTCTGGCTTGCACTGGGTCCCGGCATCAACCCCCGCTGCAGCTCTATTGCAGTGGGGGTTGATGCTGGGACCTGGCACAAAGCTGGTAGTGAGCCAGCCTGTTGCCCAGCCTGCTAAAAAATGCATTTGCAGAGCTGAAGGTGAAAGTGTGGGGGTGATGTGTGTAGCTGATATCATTAACCAATAAGCAGCCACTTACAGGTTAACCATTTAGTCAATGACACTATTACATCCCTAGTAGGAACAAGGGGCCTCTACTTCGTCCTCCCCAATGGCTGCATTTAAAAAATCCTGGCCTAGAAGGCAAACTTACTATAAGGTTGGTGCACAACTGGCTGAAAAGCCACAGCTCATAGTTATCAATGGCGCACAATTAACAGACCATATCTAATGCAGCTTTTAACAGGGATCTGTCCTGGTTCTAGTATCTTCAGAAATAATTGGGATATCAGCACAGAGTACACAAAGCTTACAGATAATGCCAAGGTGGAAGGGGTTGCAAGGGCTTTGAAGGACCAGATTACAATTCAATGTGATCATGGCCAACTGGAGAAGTTGTCTAAAATAAATAGGATGAAGTTCAATAAGGACAAATGCAAAGTTTTCCACATAGGAAGGAACAATCCAGTTGCATACATAAAAATGGGAAACAACTGCCAAGGAATGAGTACTGCAGAAAGAGATCTGGAAGTTAGTCGATCACAACAATTTAATACTGCTGCCAAAAAGAGATCATCATTCTGAGATGTATTAGGTGGAGTATTGTATCCAACACACAAAATAATTCTTTCATTCTACATTGCACTGATAAGAGTTCAACTGGAATACCATGTCCAGTTCTGAGCAGCACATTTCAAATAAGATGGACAAACTGCAGGAAGTCCATAGAAAAGCAACGAATATGATCAAAACCACAACTTATGAAGAATGGAAGAAAAAAAATGGTTTGTATGATCTGGAGAAAAGGCAGCAAGGGAGACATAACAAGTCTTCAAAGTACATAAGATTGCTATAAAAGAGGAGAGTGATAGATTGCTCTCCTTAAACACCGAGGACAGGACAAGAAGGAATGGGCTTAAAGTGAAGCAAAGGAAATTTAGGTTAGACATTAGAAAAAATACATTTTAACATTAAGGGTAGTTAAACACTAGAACAAATTCTCTAGGGAAGTTGTGGAATTGATATCTTTAAGAACATGTAAGACAAAACACTTGTCAGAGCTGGTCTAGATGAGAGGGGAGCAAGGTGTGACCCGTTGGCCCAATCCAGCCCACGAAACCGTTGGATCTGGCCCACAGCCCACTCAAACCAGCCCACAGGCTGCCCCAAAAAGGCCAGAATCCTTTCCTGCACCCCCAGGCACAGATCAGCCAAACACTTCAGGGCATCCCCATAACCTTTTAAGCAGCTGGCTGCTCCCTGTAGCTCTCTGTTCTGGGTGCTGGGAGGAGGAGGAAGCTTCACTTACTACCCTGACACTCCCAAAGAAAAAGCCTCAGCTTGGAAAATCACCAATGGGAGCTGCGAGATTTTGAGTGAGGACAGCATGTGAAACCTCCTCCTCCCCTTCCCGCCACCCCAGAAAGCCACGGGGAGCAGCCAGCCATTTTGAACAGCCTGAGGGAGCAGCAGGCAGGGAGCCTGCCGCAGGGTCCTACAGGGCTGCTGGCTGGGAGCTGCCTAAGTAAGCAGCTCCCAGCCATAGCCTACCTCTGGAATCCCAACCCCTCTCTCCAACTGCCTTCCCCAGGTCACCACCCAAACCCTCTGCATCCCCAACCAGTTCTTCTCTTTGAGGTCACAACTCCCTCCCAGACTCTCATCCCTTCCTACACCCCTCCCCAGGCCAGAATCCTTTCCTGCACCCATACCCCATCCCTGACCCTTACCCCATTTCACTGCTCCAGGTCATAGCTGCCCCTTCACCCAAACTCCCTCCCAGATACCACCCCTTTTCTTGCACCCCAAAGCTCCTTTCTGCAACCAACCTCCATCCCAGACCCTACAACTCCTCCACAGAGAAGTGCAGACCATGACACTTACCAAAATATTGGCGTGTTCCCCACCCCCAATCAAAGTGATCACCCTTCCTGGTCTAGATAATACAGTCCTGCCCTGGTGCAGGGGACTGGACTAAAGGACCTGTTGAGGTCTCTTCCAGGCATACATTTCTATGACTTACTTCCTTGAACACTAACAGAATGCAGCACATGCTAGCACAGGTTTTAGCTGATACCAACTTCATTTATATTCAAATGAGACCGTTACCATCTTAAGCTAAAAATTAAGGTATCATAGAATCATAGGGCTGGAAGAGACCTCAGGAGATCATCAACTCTAGCCTCTTGCCCAAATCAGGGAGATATACAGTACTTATATATAGAACATTTGAGTGTTCAGGTGCCCCTCTAACGATAGGTCTTACAATTACACTCTATGCTAAGGATCAGCAGTCTCTTACCTTCCATGGTCTTCTAATTCCCTTAAAGAATTCTGGCATCCACATTGGTAAGACCACTGCTTCTTTGAGCAATTTTTTGGCATCAACTAAGTCAGCTATATCATCCCTGACAGAAGGGAAAAAAAGAAAACTCGTTTAACAGTGAATAACAGGGAAATGCCTGCTCACTGTTAAATTCTAGATGCAAAAACACTTTCATTACCATTAATAGCTAGTTAGTAGCCTGTATAAATCAATTGGCCTTGTTGGGTTTCTAGGATACATCTGTACTGAAACGGAAAGAGGCAGTTTTCAGCTCAGGTACATAAACTTGCAGCATATTAAAACATAAGTGTAGCCACAGCTGCCTGACGAATAAAAAGGACTACAAACCAAATGCACAATTCCATTCAAGACCATGAGTCAGTAGTGGGCACATGCAGCCCATCAAGCGCCACATGCAGCCCATCAAAGTTCTATGTGAGAGCTAGACATTTTGTTTATTATTGCTCACACACAGGGTTGCCAGATTCTGCTAGTTTCTGTCCATGTCAATTTTACTATTACCAGTATTACTAAAGTGACATGCACATAAAGTGAGGTGTGACAATTATACTCAACATTGACTATAAGAACCATGCACTCCCTCTGCATCCAAAGTGCTGCTTTGGCTCTATCAGCACAAATCCCCAGTACACAAGCACAGTTAGCAAGTCTACCCTAACCTGGGAAATAGTCTTGGTTAAAATAGTCTTGCGACCCACTGAAATAAAGGGTCACTCATTTGGCCTACTCATTAGCCTAGATTGCCCATCGCTGCAGTAAGCACATATCAGGGCAATTAGTCCCTCCCTGCCGTTTGTGGTACTACACTTTTTTTTAGTGAACTAGCTTGCTCAGAGAAGAATGGATGTGTCTGCTCAAGTTGGAAGTAAACTTCCCAGCTCTGCTGTAGACATTATCAATGGGAAAGTTCTCTCATCAATTCTGCCATTACAACACCTAGCTATATCCACCAATTTGCCAAGGACTGAAAAGGCATTGAAATTAAACTACATTTGCACTTGTGTCCTGACCCTTTCTGGGCAGTCAGAGAGGAAGAACACTTGTTCAGGCAGTTTAGATGAAGCTACCACTGCCTGTGCTGTAGCTCTCCCATTAACTAAAGACTTTTTGACAGTCCAAGAAACCTAATCATGTGATATTTTGATTAACATATTCAGGGCAACTATGCTGCCCTTCTTGTATGAGACTAGGTGTTGACACCTTTTTGTAAAGTGACTGTCTTCTGTGCTACAGGTTACACTATTTTCAGCACTAATTCAAATGGACCCCTTAGTGACAAGTCCTTTTATTAGCACAGACCTTTACAGCAGAAAGCCTTGCCAAAAGACAGTGGCAGATCTATTATAGCCTTACATATACTGAAACAGTGCGTCATGCATAAGCAGCTCAGACACTGGGCTATAGTAATGATTTGTAGGAGTTTTCTGCCACTTAAAATTTCCTGTAATTAGAAGTAGAGTGCTAGAAACATTCAGGCAAGCCAACGTAGGAGCTTTATTATACAAAAGCAAATGTAACTGCAATTATTTAGTGTATTAAAAACTTAACCCCCAAAAGAAAGCCTCTACTTTATGAACAGAAAAACAACCTGGACATAAACTTAAATCTTACTCACACTTACCATCGAATATTGGGATTTTGAGAAATTATATCTCTTTCCAAAGCCTCTACTAAGTCTTTATCATACCCAGTACCATCAAATTTCTTTGGCTCAGACTCTGAAACATCAGATGAGGACTTGTTCTATGTTAAAACACAAAATTGATACATGTGACAGTCTGAGTACATGGAAGGCTGTACTGTAGTATTATATATTGCCTTCTCCAGAGTAGCTCCAACAGTAGCAACAATGGATTTTGGGGATAAATGGGATCCCAACAAGTTCTGGAGCCTGGTATAAAGATTCTGCCCCTGTGATGCTTTCAAATATTAATAAACCAAGTCAGCTTGATTTTTTCCATTAAGAAAAAAGCTTTTCACTAACATTTCACCATCAGCAAAGCCCACTGAAAGTAAAGTAAATATTTTAAATATATTTTTCCTTTCTAATTATTCAGTATAGCATTTTACTGAAGAGTTAATCCTGCTCTTACTAAAATTAAATGCAACTGCAAGACTTGAAATCAATGGGTATATGACTTAGGGATGTGACAGTGCATTCGTGTAAATAGTTAACCTATAAGCCTGGGATTATCAGTTAACCTTCAGTTACGTGGAGAGGCTGCTACATGGGAAAACAGGGAGGCGGGAACCGGTGCTTGCGGGGAGCCTGCTTAAAAGTTGGCTCCCCACACACACTGTTTCCGGGAGAACCCAACAGTGTAAACTTGTAACTGCTGAATTTTTTTCAATGGTTACACATGTACATGAATAAATGCTTCAATATCCTTGGTAGGATTTGGTACTATCACTTCTATAAAAGCACGGAATCCTGCCTACTAGTCTAAAATTGACAAATGTCTACTATATGTTGTACATGCGGTTTCATTTCCAAGTGCCTACTTCTAAGTAAGCCGTTTATATTATGCCTAACACCACTATATCCAAGCGCATTCAAGGTACATCTACACAGCTGTGTTATTTAGGAATAACTGACACTATTGCAAAACAACAGTCTGCACCTATACTACAAGCAGTTATTCTGACAGTATCAAAATAATGGCGAACTCTGACTCCTGTAACCCTCATTTTAATAGGAGTAAGGGAAGTTGAAGGAAGAGTGCTCTCAGACTTCTTGCTGTGTAGACAGTGCCAAAAGCCCAAATAAGCTATTTTGACTTTAATGCAATTGACATAGCTGAAGTTGCATAGCTGAATTAGGCTTTAGCCCTGTTGTGTAGATGTACCCTTAGTGATTACAAAACATTGGATTCTATCCATCAATTTTGTGGATTTTGGTTTGTGTCAAAGATGGACTGTACTTGTGAAATGTGATCTTTTTCAGCCATTATCATGTTACTATATGACACTGTCCTTCTGGGAATGGTACAGTTTGCCCATTATTGATTTGTAGTTCTGACTGCAAGGATAGATCAGTTCTTAGACTGAATCTAGATATCACTAGTTTGTTTATATAAAGAGAAATGTAAGTAGAGGAGATCAGGCTGACCATCGCAATGAGAGGTTTCAGAGCTCCTTTAAGAGTTAATTGAATCCTGAGAAATTTTACATCCAGATGATTTGAAAGATACAAGGCAACAGCCTCACACTGCTGCCTGCAAGAGAGTTGTATATAAAAAAAATAAGTCCCACAGGCTCAATTTGAATTGGCTACTAAAAAACCAGGAATACAATTTTATATTTCTTGTAAACATGTGCCTCAGAAGTTCCAATTAACTCTTATATAAGGTCTGAGTTACACGAGAAGAAGGGCTTTATGAAGAGTCAATATGAACTAAAGGAATGTGTACAGGATTCAAGATCAGCAGCTGGCAAGTTCTAAGCTCTGTCTCTGCTATTAATCCATGTGGTCTTACACTGTCCTTTAACAACGAGGAATTTTTTTTTGCAGATATGGACTAACAGCTACCTCTCTAAGACTATTGCTCTTCAGTGTTCATCTTCATTCATTTTACAGACATGTTCTGAGGTTTCATGTTTGTAATGTGTTTTAAACGTGAAAAGCACTATACAAGTGTTAATTTGGTCAAATAATTTCTTTGCTTCCCTCTAGTCTCCAAAGTACGGCTGCAATGAAATCAAATATCTAGACTTCATGAAATTGTCCACAAGTTTACCTTTTCCTCTTTTCCTTTATTCTGCTGATCCTTCTTTTCCCGGCCACGTACGGCTTTCCCTTTATCGTTAGTATTTCGAGAGGAGGGCCGATGAGGGCCTCTGATGGCTGCACTTACACGGTTATTGTGACCTCTGCAATCATTGCACTGCGCAGACTGACGTTTTCTGGCTCCTGGAGAAGGCCTGATTTGTCATCATGTGTACAAAAAGTTGAAAATTTAAAGTCTATGATGAGCTTTAATCAAACCTAAAGTATTAGCTATGAATTACCCAAGATAAAATGTACATCTGTTAATTAAATAGGCAAGGATGATTACTTAAGATGCCACCAATATTACAAGTTGCCAATATAAAAGTTATCAAAGTTAAAAAATAAAGGTTACTAAGACTTCATACTTCTTAAACGCCCTTCACCCTCTGTCTATACTTAGCCTCTAGACAACAGAAGCTTAATACATTTATAATGTGCTAAGTACTCATGTTCTCGGTGCTGTACACCATTTAGATAAAAATAGCCTTCCTAGAGATGCTTATGCACCAAAAGAAATTGAAATCCCTTTATCAGAGTATTATTCTGCCTTATCACTGGCACAAAATGAAAAGGCTTCTCATGAATGCTAGGTCACTGGTTAGTACGAGTCAAAAATCCACTGGACCATTTCATTCCCTACAGAAGACTTACATATATTTTGCAAAAAAAGGAGAGAGGAGTTTTGGGGACTCCATTAAAGGCTCTTTATCAACAAAAAGCAACAAGTACAACTGCAATTTTTTTTAAATACCACAGGAAACATCAGATGCTGACTCCAGAGATGTTAGTGCTCAGAGATGAATGCTAATGCACTAATGGAGAAGATTTCCTAAAAGCAAAATATTAAGGAACTTTTGCTACTAACAGAAAAAGTAGGGTTTCTTAATACAAAAGTTGCCTTACCAAAATCCAAGTCTGTGTCTCAAGCCTCCAAAAAGGCAGCAGTGTCACCAAAGTTTTCATTTTCTAACCCTGTACTCCCTACCCAAATCTCAATATGACTAGTTTAACCCAAGAGACTATAATTTTAGGAAAAAAAATGCATTTCCCACCTCAAGAACTCACTGAAATGTGATGGCTCTCCTACTCTTCCTGAGACTCCTGGACAACTTTTAGATGTATGCATGAAATAAGTATGGAGGGAATCACTGATTTTTTTTCTTAATTCAAGGTCTCTCCCTATAAACACATTTGATGCTCCCTTTAACTACACTTAGTACACATTGGCATTAGTATGTGTTTTATTCTTTGGCACCAGCAAGACTATTATTCCTATTGATGCAAATATTTTTGCACACGATCTTGCAAAAAAAAAAATCCAATTTACAATCCTATGAGACAAATTGCTTACAGGTTATTTCTGAAAAATAAGAAAAAGGAAACTCCATGAGATTTGACTTGAATGACCTGTTGAAAGTTATGTGCAGGAGATCTCTAATACACAAAATTTGTGAGTATTCTAGGAGATCTGTGTGGTGATTGTGACTTAATAAAGCTTAACAGCTCTCTGCTTTCAGAACACATTTTCCAATATGGTTCCTACTTTTTGTGGTAGACAAGAAATGAAAGAACCTACATTAATGCCAATATGGTCAATGGTAAGCAGCACCTAACCTTCCTGCTCCCTAGTAGTATGGTGACAAATAGAACTTTCTCTTCTGCTGAAAAGTGAGATCTGCTCATCTTATAAACTAGCCAATTAGCCCATCATAAGACAGGATTTTCAGGTCTCTCCTCCACCTTGGTCTTCTCTCCTGAGCCTGTGGTCTCTCGTTCCGTCTCTCTCTCCTCCTACTGTCTCCCCCCTCTCTCTCTCAGCTCTTCTCCGCCTCCTGCCTCCCCCTCCTGCCACTCACTCTCCCATTCTCTTCTCCTCCTCCCTCTCTCCCCGCCCCGTTTCCCTTCCTCTTCCCCTCCCGCCGTGGTGCTCGGATGAGTGCTGCCTGCTCAGACGGGCCGCCGTGAAGAAGGGGTGCGGGTCAGTGATGTACACAGCCAGGGGGCAGAGCTGTGTATGTCACTGCCTGCCCTCCCCTTCTCCTCCCACCGCGGGGGAGCCCAAATGGCCCCTTGCGCCGCTGGCTCCCCCGCGACAGCCCAGCTGAGGGGCGCAACACTCAGCTGAGCGCCACAGCGGGAGGGGAAGGAGGGGGCAGTGACATACATGGCCCCGCCCCCTGTCCATATATGTCACCACCCCCTTCCCCTCCCTCCCTGGAGGTTCGGCTGAGTGTTGCATGCTCGGCCGGGCCGCTGCGGAGGAGCCCAAACACTCCCCAGCAGCGGCCCAGCTGAGGGGCGCAGCACTCAGCTGAGTGCCACGGCAGGAGGAGAAGTGGGGGCGGGGCGGTGACGTACATGGCCACACCGCCTGGCCGTGTATGTTAGTGCCCCACCTCCTTCCCCTCCTGCCATGGCGCTCCGCTGAGCGCTGTGCCGCTCAGCTGGGCCGCGGAGAGGGAGCAAGCGGCGGCCAGCGGCCATTTGGGGTCAGCGCTCCCCATGCATGTAAAGTAATAGATAAGAGAAAAGTATTTCCAATAAAATATATGATGTTAATGTCATTGACATAGTTCATTCATCACACCTTTTACTATATTTTCCATAGGGGATGCTGGGTATTTCTGCTTGTTTTTACTAAAGCTTGCCAGGAGACAGAAGGGTAGACTTCTGGCCTCTGATCAAAGACAATTGTTAATGTTGCAGTCTAAGTGCAGCATTTTGAGGGCAAAATAATGAAACATATTTAAGTGTTTAAAGGACGGGGGAGATTAAATACAAGCAAAAAATGATCAGATTAAAAATTGCAGACTTAAGTTGTAGCCAATACAGCTAACCTGCTTGTTTATAGATATATAAATGTCTTATTTCCTTATGGTTTTGATTGTTTATTATAAGAAGTTATGGTAGGTTTATATTGCCAGTTGGGCTGTGACCCAAGAAATTTTGGTCATATCCTGTATGAACTAAGGCAAAGTTAGTATTTTTGTCTGGAACTTTTCACTCCAGATAGCACAGTGAACTCACATGTCTTTGGGACCTTTCACCTAGACAGATGGTGGCACAGTAGTGACATATCATGGTTTAGGGGCTTCCAAGAATGCCCTCCAACTTAGCAGGTACATCTTTACTTAGTAAGATCATAAATAACCAGTTAAGACCAGACTGAGTAACTGGGAAGGACAGAAATAATAATGATACAAAACCATAAAAAGCCCATGGTAATTGACGCGTATGAGAATATGTTGAGATCAATGATATACTGAGCTATTGGAAAAAACACAACCCACCACTGGTAAGGTGAGGAAGTACAAATAAGGAGGAAAGGAAACATCCCCTACTGAATATGTATCAAATATAATATCAGCATGACATATTATAAAAGTGGCATTCCAGCCTAGCAATGGTAGGAAAAAAGAGATGTAGTCTTTGGGAGGTGCCAGAATGATGGCCTCTGGTGATGGAGAACATGATGGCTAACACCTCGGATTGTTCTAGAAGGAATGGTGCGAGTATCTGGTATGGAAATATAGATGTATATTCCCTATTTATCTTATAAAATTAGGATATCTGACTGCTGAATGTATTAATAAACTATACTTGCAATTACACAAGCGTTCCTACAGTGAGAGTTACACCTGTGCACAACGATAGAATGAATTGATTACTGGGCCTGATCCTGGGACAAAGAACCTGTCAACCCTAAAGGTGGTAACTGGGAATTTATAAGCAATCTTAGGCCAGGCAACAAAATAGAGAAGTTATAAATATCAAATGTAGAGTTCATTTTGATATGGATTAGACAGGGTTAAATACTTAAAAACAGAAATCTCTGCTTTAGTTTATTACCCTTCCCTCCTTTTAAAATAAAATATAACAATCAATCAAGATGAAGAACTGTCATCTTCTGGCTGACTGATTCCATTTCAACTGTCTATTTGACTATACTGCCTTTTTAGAAAACAAGTTCTTCAATACAGGGACTGTCCTTCCACAACTAGGGATATTAAATATTGGCTAAATCAACTATTCAATTAACCTCATGAATTCTTACCTGTTACTCAACTATCCTGTAGTGCCCATGGGTGGAGCTGCCAGCCAGTGCGCTCTGGCCCCACTCCTGAGGGAGCCCCTGCAACTCCACGCTGCTGCTTCTCTATCAGACCCAGCAGCGCAGGGTGTCAGGTGAGAGCTAGTACATGAGCGGAGCTAGTTTAAAAACCAGCTCCCCCTCACAGACCATCTGCCTGTCACCCTGTGCTGCTGCCTCTCATGGGGGGGGGGGGGGGAGGAGAGAAGAGAGAATGCACGTACTCTACAGCATTAACCTATAAGCTTTTGCTTATCCATTAATCGACTATACTATTACATCCCTAACCACAACAGGGCCCAAATTCTCATTGGGGATTTTCAGTACTATCACAAACCAACATTAAAGCCACTAAAATATTCACTTCTACATAAATATAGTTTAAGCTTTTTAACCAACATTCAACACTAACACCCATTTCATCTTTAAGACCACAGAAACCTCTATAAGAATTAAGCTTAGTCAAAAACCACAAACAAAACTATTAGACTGATGCTAAACTTTCAAGCTGTTCTTCCCAAAAGAAGTACAAATGAAATCAGCAGGCTTTTGCCTGGGCACAGGGATCAATGACAAAACATCTTGTGGAATCAGGATGCAAGTCTTCAATTTTTATAGAAATTAAACTTTCATTTAAAAAAAAATCAAATTATATTCCAAGCCTTTTTGGTTACAAAGGCAACTTTCCAAATAAAACTGTCAACTGAAATATTTTCTTTAATTTGCACACAGATCCAATGCCTCTGCTCCTTGACAAAACTGTTCAAATTCAAATTGACCAAGATTAGTAACAGTGAAACTGACCACTCAGAACACACTGCGTAACAATAATTGTCAAAAACCATGCCATTTCAAGCTGGTGCTTGGGAAAGCAACAAGTAGCAGCACAGGCAAGCTCTGGAGTTATGCACTAGAGGAGGACTCTATAGAAAAGAGCCATAGAAACTGCTAGAGTAACAGATACTTCCCCCTCTCCTTCAGACCAGCCGCAATTCATTATAGGAAGGAGAAGAAGGGAAGATAAATACAGCAATGGAAAATTAGCTTCCTTGTAAACTACAGAATCTTCACATTGTACTTTCCTCCTACAGCTAGAGGTTGACTAACAGTTCACATTTATCAGACTATTAAAGACAAAAAGAAAAATACATCCTAGAATCCAGAAATCTCACGCCATTCCCAGAATTTGGTTATTTAGAGGTCATGAGTTTCAACATCCTGCACCTTGGTCCTAAAAAAGGGAGGTGTTCTCCAAGTGCAGATTCCCACTGAAGTTGGAGAATGTTTCTTCCATGTTAACTTCTCAATTTTCTTCTTACCTACGTTCAGCTGGCACAGGCAAGGACCACACTTCTCCATCACGAGCTGGTAATTCTTGCTGTGCGGCTTTCAAGGGAGTGCAATCTAATTTAAAGCTTTCCAGTGTTTTCATTATATCCTTCACATGCTTAGCTTCCACACTTATCTCCTGCCAAACCTAACGCAAAAAATATGAATATTAAAGCGTATTACTATTCAATTTGTAACAGAGTCCTGCTAAAACCAGTATGAATGCACTCTGCTGGGTTACACAAGATTTCACTAATGATCTGAATCCTGATGCTTTAAAATTAGTCCAGTACATTTAAAATATTGATGTTGCTAAACAATATACTGTACATCAAATTTGTGGGTTTTTTTTGTCTTAACACATATTACACAATGAAGAACCAGTCATATAAATTAACAGAGATAGGTTTGATACTAGGGATGTGAAGGACAAGTCGACTATACAATAAGCAAATGCTTATTGGACTGTAGACATGCTAGTTGACTAGCCGCTTCCCCATCCCCCTTGCTGCTTCTATCAGAAAGAGGAAGGATAAGAAGGGGTACTTCAAAGTGGCAACGCCGCTTAAAACCTGGGGTCAGACCCCAGGTTCCACGCGGCACTGACACTTTGGAACACCTCATGCAGCCTGAGGCCAGCTGGGGTGTCCCCAGGCTGCATGTGGCGTTTCAAAGCGGCAGCACTGTGTGGAGTCCAGGATCAGCTGGGGACTCCAGCTGATCCCGGAATCCCCAGCTGATCCCAGAATCCACGCAGCGCTTTTGCCTTAGGGCTGTTGCTACATTTCAAAGGCGGAATCATCCTATCGACTAATTGAAGAGGCAATGCAAAATGCATCGACTATTTGATTAGTCAATTAGTCACTATTTAACATCCTTATTTAATACCAACTCCATAAAAGCAGCTGTTCATTTTCATTTCAGTCTTAAAAAAAAGGTTACTCTTCGGAGGATAAAAAGTTACATCAAGGAGACATGAATATGTCGGATTTAAAAAAAAAACAAAAAAAAACAAACAAACAAACAAAAATTGCTGTATTAGATAGCCAAAGCCACACCACTGAAATAAGCAGGGCTCAACAAATAATGTAATCTACTCGCCTGTGGAAGAGCCGGGTTCGGGTGATCTGCGCATGCGCAGATCACCAGACAGCACGGCTGGCGAGCGGGGCTCGCCGCAATTCGGCAAGCCCTGGAAATAAGAGTGATAGAATCATAGGACTGGAAGGAACCTCGAGAGGTCATCGAGTCCAGCCCCCCGCCCTCAAGGCAGGACCAAGCTCCGTCTACACCATCCCTGACAGATGTCTATCTAACCTGTTCTTAAATATCTCCAGAGAGGGAGATTCCACCACCTCCCTTGGCAATTTATTCCAATATTTGACCACCCTGACAGTTAGGAATTTTTTCCTAATGTCCAATCTAAACCTCCCTTGCTGCACTTTAAGCCCATTACTCCTTGTCCTGTCCTCAGTAACCAAGAGGAACAAATTTTCTCCTTCCTCGTGACACCCTTTTAGATATTTGAAAACCGCTATCATGTCCCCCCTTAATCTTCTTTTTTCCAAACTAAACAAGCCCAGTTCATGAAGCCTGGCTTCATAGGTCATGTTCTCTAGACCTTAAATCATTCTTGTCGCTCTTCTCTGTACCCTTTCCAATTTCTCCACATCTTTCTTGAAATGTGGCGCCCAGAACTGGACACAGTACTCCAGCTGAGGCCTAACTAGTGCAGAGTAGAGCAGCAGAATGACTTCACGAGTTTTGCTTACAACACACCTGTTGATACAACCTAGAATCATATTTGCTTTTTTTGCAACAGCATCACACTGTTGACTCAGTCAACTTGTGGTCCACTATGACCCCTAGATCCCTTTCCGCCATGCTCCTTCCTAGACAGTCGCTTTCCATCCCGTATGTATGGAACTGATTGTTCCTTCCTAAGTGGAGCACTTTGCATTTCTCTTTATTAAACTTCATCCTGTTTACCTCTGACCATTTCTCTAACTTGCTAAGGTCATTTTGAATTATGTCCCTATCCTCCAAAGAAGTTGCAACCCCACCCAGTTTGGTATCATCTGCAAACTTAATAAGCGTACTCTCTATCCCAATATCTACATCATTGATGAAGATATTGAACAGTACAGGTCCCAAAACAGACCCTTGAGGAACTCCACTTGTTATCCCTTTCCAGCAGGATTTAGCACCGTTAACAACAACTTTCTGACTATGGTTATCCAGCTAATTATGCACCCACCTTATTGTGGCCCTAAGTTATATTTGCCTAGTTTATCAATAAGAATATCGTGCGAGACCGTATCAAATGCCTTACTAAAGTCTAGGTATATGACATCCACCGCTTCTCCCTTATCCACAAGGCTCGTTATCCTATCAAAGAAAGCTATCAGATTAGTTTGGCATGACTTGTTCTTCACAAACCCATGCTGGCTATTCCCTATCACTTTATTACCTTCCAAGTGTTTGCATAGGATTTCCTTAATTACCTGCTCCATTATCTTCCCTGGGACAGATGTTAAACTGAGTGATAATTTAATAAACTGAAGCATACCCAGGGCACTCAAATTGGCAAGTTAGAATAATACTAACTCAGTATTGTTCTCCACTAAGGATGTCAGGAAGCAGGTAATTGACTAATCGTGTAGTCAATACAATTTGTATCGACTACACAATTACTCGATAAGGCTCTGCATATTTAATGTAGGAACCAGGCATGCAGGCAGCCTGGCTCCTACTACATTTAAATTGCAGTGTCTCAGCAGGGGTAGGTCCCACAGAACTGGTGAGTCTTACTACACTTAAATACAAAGCTCCTGGACTGGCATGAGCTAGGACTGAGTTGGGCTTGTTCAGTCCCAGCTCACACCTCGTCCAGAAGCCATTGTCCACAGCTAGCCCCAGCCACCACAAACAGGCTGCTATGGTAGCAGCCTCTGTCAGCGGCCAGTCCAGGTCACCATGGACAGGGGCTACTTTGAAGTAGCAGCCCTTGTCCACAGGGGGTCCCAGCTCCCTGTTGGAACCCACCCCCATGGACAGGGGCTGCTGTCAGAGCAGCCTCCGTCTGCAGCAAACCTGGGCCTGCTGCAGGCAGAGGCTGTTTTGTGGCAGCCTCCCCTAGCCATCCTTCCCTGCTGCCTCTGAGATGGTACTTGGGGAGGGGAGGGGGGAGAGAATGGCTTTTAAGCCAGCTCCACCCAGCACTGGCTCCTGTTCCCCACTCTCCATTTCTGCCTGTGATACAGATAAGCTTAGGCTTATTGGGTAGTTTACTAAGCATCCCTATTCTCCACTCTTTTCTTTCTTTTTTTGCCCCTGGCAAAGTAGTTAGTTAATGAAACCTTAAGCCTATACAGTTGTATTACAGCTTACCAGGGAATAGTTTAGATATTTTTACATTTCTTATGCAACATTAAACTAAATAATTTATATTAACTATATACTTTGTAATTAAATGTTCACTGGCAAAACAAAACTGCTCACCTGTTGCCATTTCTGTTGCAGGTACGCATCTTTGACAGAGTAGAGGTATTTGTTCATTTGATCAAGTACTCCTTGATAGTAGACCATTGCAGAATCATAGTTTCCCAGCAAAGCATATTCACGGGCCAGTTTTACATTCTCGCTAATCATAACAAGACTCATACTCAACATAAGCTGGAAAAAAAAATAGACAGTTTTGCTTAAAATTCAGTATGAGAAATCAAATCGAAGCATATATTTGAAATAACTTCCAAATTAGCAAACATTAGCCTAATCAATTAACAAGGATGCCAAGAGTAGATTCATTAAGAGGAATCACAGTGGGGTTATGCGGTCAATATAAAAATACAAATGAGTTATACTTGTCCATAGCCACAGATATACGTGAAACCTTTTTATTTCACAAGTTGTGCTGTCATGCAGTTTTATACTTACTGTAAAAACATATATGCAAGTGTACCAAGATTACAGGACGCTGGGAGTCATGACTGAATATGCTCTGTGACGGGGTGCAGTCACAGATGACCCCTCGGGGGTGCCTCCCAGGGTGCTGACAGCCACTCGCCTTTCTGCTCTGTGGGGCTCCTCACTGCCTGGTCCTGCTGGGCCAACTCTGCTGGTCTTCCCCAGCCAAGGCTCCCGCCCCCACCGAGAAGCAGTATAGACACTGAACTTTTTCAGGTCCGAGAGTGTAGTTTAGGACCCAGCCTCCTGAGATAGCACTCCTCAGATGGGATCAAACCCCAAAGAATTAGGTAAGCCACCTTTAACAATGAAAGGGGCAATGTGCACACTGGTTGCCCCCCAGGTAACAATTATTTACACTGGGTTTGACAGAAAATAAAATCAGTTTATTAAGTAGAAGCAGTAGGATTTAAGAAGCAATAAGTAAGAAAAGGCAGAGCAAAGTAGGTTACAAAATAAAACTAAAACGCTTGGCTAGTTCTACACTAAAACCTCAGTACAAGCTTCAAACTCACCCTAAAACCTCTTTTCCAGCTGCCACTCTAAACCAGGGCTGTCTTCCCACTCTGGGGTCTTTGGCTCCTTTCCTTCAGGTGCAGCCCAGCCAAAAGACTCAAGCCCTCTAATTTCCTATTCTTTTTGTTAAAAAATTGAGGCCACTCTCTACCAACCACTGCTCACACTGCACGACAAAAGCGATAGTTTAACAGCTGAGGGTAATACCCCCCATGTCTCTCATTCACACATCTGAAACCCACAAAGCATTCCCCACTCCATGTGTCTAATTTTATGCCAAAAATGATACATACAAAGAAAGATAAAGCGAACCAGCAGATTGTGACATGCAGATTGAGGGGTTATACAAAATAATTTGCTCAAAACACCTTTGAGTTATGTATATTCATGTCCATAAGTCCATTTCATAAAGCATGGGGGGGGGAGAGAAGAGAAAGACGTGCACCGGTCACACACTCCTCCCCTCCTTTCTTTCCCATCACTTCAGGTTTAAAAAAAAAAAAAGTGGTGTTACGAGCAAGATGGTCTGAGATTCAGGTCACCATCTGCCTTGTAACCCTGGTGGGGTCTCGTGGCAGTGCAGCTTTGGTCCAGATCTCGGACCCAACCGCCTACACACCAGTCATAATCAGGAGTGTTGACAAGCACCCAGTGACTAAGGGGTTAACTAATGTCTCCTGTACCTAGCCAGGTACTGGGTGGTCAGTCAACAACAATGCAGGTAGGAATTTCAGACTGGAAGAGAAGGGTTCTCTCTCTCTGTTCTTTGTTTGAGGGGCAGAGAAGTTTCTTCCAAGTACTAAGAGAGATGAGACACACTCCTCTCTCCAAGAATGGATCTCTTACAATGTGTAAGTAGGGAAAAGTTTAGCTAGTCAGTCAGGATTTATTGTTTGGGGACATGGAAATAGTGTCTGAGCTTGTTAAGTGGTCCCCCCCCCTTTTTTTTAAACTAAGTCTTCAGCCTAGAGATTTTCCCTGAGAATCTGTCAAATGGTGGCTCTTTCCATTCAACCAACTTACTATGCTTGCAACTGTAGCTTTATTTTGATAATAAAAGTTTGGGTTTTTTTCTAATTAGCTAGTATTGATTGATTTGTGTGTCCTGGAAGGTCTGTCTGTATCTGCATGCATGATTGAGGGGTCAACTACCACAGACTGCAGCTGGTTTTTCCTCTTTTCTTTTTCAAGCTCTTTTGGGCAAAACAAGCTTGGGGTATCCCTAGGGTTAGTTTCTAGTGTCCACCCCTGTTTGTAGGTTCAAAGCACTTGATGGTGGCAGCAGATCCCCCAAAATCTGGGGTTGGAGGGGGGGGGAGTTTTTGTACCAGAGCCTGTAGAGGCAAGGTTTTGGAGCGCCCTCCCAACTCCGGCATTCGTCACGCAAGAGTGGGGAACAGCCTTGACAACACCTCATCCTGATTTTGCCCAACCAGAGGATGTTTTGTATGCTGATCTTAGTACGCTCTGTTCCTTATATCCCAAAAGACAGAAGGCCTTCGTCTTACAAATCAGCAAGGTCTGCTGGAGATCGTTTCCTCTCTCTTGCTGAGGTGTAGGAGCCATGCTAATTCTTGGTCTTTCACATTCAAAATCAGAGCAACTCCCAATGGTGTAGTTCTTTTGTCTACTGTTATTTAAAACACTCCTTTGTCTAGGAAAGACCTTTTTATTGCATCTAGGCTAGGCTGGCTGGCGTTAAACATGTTCTAGTTTCATCACACAGTGAAATTCTTAACTTCACATATACTGTAAAGTACACATGTAAACATTAACAAATAGTGTTTTAGCAGCTTTCATATGATATTTCAAGGCATATTTTATACAAATATTATTGCACTGTGTAGGGTGCAAATACACAGAATAGGGTCAAAGTATTTGCTCATACTCCAGCATCATTAAAAAAACCCAAAACCTATAGATCTCATGTAGCACTGAATTTATTATTAAAGAGAGTCAAATAAGGGCTCCTTCCACACCTGGTGACTTGAGCCATGAGAAAAAGGGCTCTCCCACTTTCTATAGCTTTTTGTTAGGAACCTACCAGCAGAACTGGAACATATAATGAGCAAGGCAATGCCTGTCAGTTTAGGAACAGGAGATAATACTCTGGGAGGAATTCAGCACCAAAATATTATAAATTCAGCACCAAAAAATTAAAAGTTATGCACAGAATATATTAAAATTCTGAAAAATTCTCAATATTTTGTTTCTCAAAACAATATCACACAGGTTTCAATTAGTTTGGTAATTTATTTAAACTACAATACTATAGATGGAGAATGGGAGTGCAGAGTACTGAAGGAAATCCCCAAACCACTGACTAATAGCAATATAGCTAGGTTTGACATTTTATTTTTAGTCAAACATATGCAGCCATATGTTCAGTGTTACATCAGAAGAAACTGATGAGCAAGTGAGGGCTGAGAAATCAAACTCACAATTTATATTGGTTACTATCTCCCAGCAATGTCAGCAGCAAACAGTTCAGAGCACACTTTGATAGGAAATATTTTCATTCCAAAAATTCTGACCACTCATTTCACTGGTATAGAATAATTTAAACAAAATAAAAATTGTCAAACTCATCTCCTTATATCCTACTCTCATAACATGAGAACAAGCACTGATTTACATAAAGTGTTAGAAGTCACTGAGCTAGGTCCCAAGCATGTCCGGATTTCTCTGAAAGCCTCAATATGAGAAGCACACAAATAGGTACCACACAGAATCGTCCCCAATACCAGGACTGGCCTTTTTCCTCAGAAGAGAACAACTGTCTCATTTGAAATGAACCATATACAAGACAGACTCCTCTGACATCTGAACACCATCCCATTTCTAAAGTTATTTTTCTAAAAGCAGATAAGATTATATCATCTATTTAGAAAGTGCGTCATAAGTGGCAATACATTTTTACCATCTCCAAATCTGAGTTTTAAAGACAGCTTATATTGAAATTTAAAGTAAAACATTTATACTGGATCAGACCCCGACCCATCTAGTTCAGTATTCTGACTTCATCAGTAGCCAAAACTAGATGCTCAGGAACAATGCAGAAAAGACCACACAATAGGCAGACCTGGGATAATCTGCTCCCCATGAAAATTTTATCTAAATCCTGAAATGCAAGGTTTTATTTCAGTTCCAATACTCCTATTATTAGCATTAACTACAAGAACCATGGATATTCTTATTTTATATACAAATATTCCATCTGAGTTTTGCTAAGTCCCTGGCCTTAATATCCTGTGACATGGAGGCTGCCAAACCCAATTATGTTAAAAAGGTTTCAGTTTGCTATATTCTAGGGATGTTAATTTTGATTAATCTGCGAATAGAGTAGTCAATGGAAATTCCATCGGCTACTCGATTTGTTGATGGGGGTGGTGGTGGCGGCGCTCGCTATCGTGCTGCCTCTTTCCCTTCGAAATGTACAAGAGCCGCAAGGGGCTCTTTTACATTTCAATGGGAGAGGAGCAGCAGTTGGGACCAGCACGAGCAGGGCTGTTTCAATCCCCACTCGCCTCATTTCCCCGCTGCCCTTGCCTCCCATGCCCCCATGGAGATGGTGCTGGGGGAAAAACTGACTTTTAAGCCAGTTTCCTCCCCCCCCCGCACCAGCTCCCTCCTCCCCCCCAGCACTAGCTCCCCCTGCTTGCTGCGCCTCTGATATATGCAGCAAGGGGAGGAGCAACTAGTCAAGTTCCCACTCAACTATCCGATAAGCATTTGCTTATCAAGTAGTAGACTAGTCACTTACATCCCTACTACATTCATTAAATATCTCATTGGTGTCGTCATAACACAGGAGCAATCTCCTCAGCCATTCATTATTTTATATATTATATTAAAAAATACTTGAGAGTTAGGAAATGCCAGAATTAAGGTTTCCCATACAACTTTGATTTGTCCACTTGTACATATAAGTTATGGCAGTCTTTAATTACATGATCACATGCTATTTTCCCACAGATCACAAGCTATTTTTCCACAAGAGCCCAACTCAATTAGGAGTTTAATACATAGAGGACACACCATCCAAACTCTGCATGAATACTAGATTATTAATTTCTTCATGATATATACTCATAGTATTTGAGGTTGACAATTTTTTTTTAGTGCTACTGTGAAATTAGGTGAGGCATATTTTACAGAGGACAAACTGAGGTACAGAGATTACAATTAAAATTGGGTACCCAGTTTGAGACACCTTATGAGCTGACTTTTCACAGTATTTTGCATATTTACAACACTATACACATAATCAAAGTACTACTGCCATTCACTTCAGTTGCAGTTGTGAACACTCAGCAATTTGTAAATTTGGGTCCAGTGTCTCATGCTGGAAATCTAGAGCAGTATTCCTATGTTCTTTACTTTCTACTGTGAAACTCTTAATTAAGTTTCTATCTTATCTAGAAACTGTGGCAATTACAGGCTAGAACCAATTTCCTCTGGTATAGCATTTAATTTCTGTAGTCATGTGACCATCTTTCTCTCACACACACTTTCTAAATTCTCGGTAAGGTAGGTGTCCCACAGGCAACTACTTTGAATGAGGCAGAGGTCCCACAGAAATAGTACATTACTATATAATTAAATACTATAATACACACACACACACACACACACACACACACACACACACACAGGGAGAAAAAATATATAACATTTAATTCTATTATTTCCTAACTTTCAAACACTTGGCTTCGTAACCTTAATGTTTCTATTTAATTTAAGTCCCCCCCCCCCCCACTAAAGTAGTGGCTCTCAACCTTTCTAGACTACAGTACTCCTTTCAGGGGTCTGATTTGTCTTGTGTACCCCCAAGTCTCACCTCACTTAACTACTTGCTTGTATTTATGTATGGCATAAATACAACCAGAAAGCAAGCAATTTCAGTGTTACCATCTTATAAAATAAGTTGGAATATAAATATTGTACTTACATTTTTGCATAGTCAGGTTGGACTTCCCTGGTCTGACATCCTCAGGATATGACTGGTTCCAGATGAGGGATTTTGCCGTACCAAGGGAAGTAATTTCTGGCCCTCCTCTGCTGCCAGCTCCACCCCCTGTCCTGTTGCTTCACCAGACTTCTTGGCTCCCTTTGCAGATCAGCTGGATCGCATGCTGGCCTTCCTAGCTCCCCACCACCTCCAGCCCAGCTGGGCTGTACGCACCAGGCTTCCTAACCCTCCCCCCGCTAAAGCACAGCTGAGCTGCGAGGTGGCTCCTCTCTCCCCACACCCCCGGCCACATGATGCCCCCCCACACCCTGAGCCTAGCTGGGCAACACACTGGGCTCCTCCTCCTCCCCTCCACTGCACCCAACTCCTGGGCCTCCCTTGCAACCCTGCAGCATGCTGGGACTCTGACCCTGGAACATCCCTGGCCCTGTCAGACCACAGGTGTTGCTGGACCAGAGTCCTAGTTTACAGACTAGTTTACATGTGGCCTGTCTTAAAACTTCACAAATATGTATTCTAATTGAACTGATGTACTACTCCTGGAAGACCAATGAGTACCCCCATGGGTATGTGTACCTCCATCAGAGATTCGCTGAACTAAAGCAACAATTTGTGTGGAGTTGAGAGGCAGTGAAAAGGGATGTTAAACTTACAAATGCCACTTGTCATTGCAGATTTACTCAGCCCTCACACCTGGGGAGATGGGTAGAAGTGTCATGTTACTGAATTTTAAAGTGAGCAGACAGATCACTGCTGCGCCCATGGGGATGTTTGCCCCAAATTCGGTACAAAGTGGGCCACATGAGGTGTCAAATGAAAGCTTATGATCTACTGATTCTATGTATGTTACTCTTGCACTTGTATGATATTTGTATATGGCGTTATGAACATGGGCTCTCTGCTGGTACTGTGAACATTCTGAGACAGAGCAATGGACCTGGACTGCCTGTTGTAAAGAAGGAACGTCCAGTGAATGACTATGCTAATTAGCACGGCTCCAGGGACAAGGACTCTCAGAGTGGCCAATACACACCTGAGGAATGCATCTGGAAACCAGCCAGGAAACAATGGCTGCTAGCATGTGAAACACAGATAGGTCACTTGGACCATGTGACCAGCTCCAGCTTGGGAGACACCAGGAATGAATATAAAATGCCATAAGGCGGCCTCCATCTTGTTATTGATCCCAGATGCAGCCTTGGTAGGGACAGGGAGACAGGAAGAATTGCTGACCCATCCTGACATAGGATGTACACCCAAGGCTTTTAAGCTAGCAGTTTGTAACATCTCTGCTAACAGCCTACATCAAGAACTTGGTGATTGATGTATGTAATGTATTTGCCTTAACCTTACTCTCAACCTTTTCTTCCTTTTATTAATAAACCTTTAGATTTTAGATGCTAAAGGATTGGTTCAGTGTGCTCTTGTGGGTAAGACCCAAAGTATAAACTGACTAGGAACTGTGGCTGGTTCTTTGGGACCGGGAGGATCTGTTCGGAGTAGGTGAGATTGGGTTCTACAACCTCTCACCTATGTGTAGGCCCAGGACTGATTGTGGCACAGGGAGAGCTGGGATGTCAGAGGGGTTTTGCTTTTGAGGCTTCCTGCTGGGCGGCTTGGCAGCTGAAGCACTCTGTGTGACTGGTTTGCAGCCTATTTGGGAAAGGTCTCTAGTTGAGGACTGAAAGTAGCCCTGGTTTTGAGCAATTCACCCTGAGCAGACGCCCTCAGCGGTGCCCAGACTCGTCCCGGTCCGTCACAAGAAGCATAGCAGGGTAAGGAGCAGCAGCAGATGGGGTCAGAGGAGCACTAGCACCAGCATCACACACCTGAGTCTGACGACCCAGGCTGGCAGCTGCAGGCTTTATAGATGTACCAAGTGATGACTAGTTTCCGTTCATGGAATAGTTAAAATTAAAGCCTTTTCCCAACCTACAAATTATTTATCAGAAGAGATCTATATAATGGTTTCTGGTTATGTAGGAGATATTACCATATGAAATATTCAAGTTCAAGCATTTCAAGTATATTCATCTTACCAGATACACCCGTTTGTCTGTCCTATGACTTAACTGATGAATAAAGCTGTTAAAACAACAAGTTAAGCAAGATGCTAATTTTAAATCAAGTAATGGCATGTTACTTGTGTACAACTAAGCTTTCAAAATAAAGAGTAAGAAAACCAGAGTATAGTCATATTCAATAAATACAGTGCAGAACTCTGAGCTGGCATTCTTTATAAATCTATGCAGGGGAACACACAGCACAACCATATGCATGTTTTTCCTCACAAATGTGTGACATCGCAAAGAACAGAGGAAACAAAGGAAACGAATGATCCCTGAATATAAAGTAAAGGCATGGAATGCCTAGCAAGAAATACAAGGGTGAGAACATGAGGGGTTGATGCCTCAATGACTTTTCCAGCTTTAAAAAAAAAAAAAAAAAAAAAGTAGTAAACATGCAAAGGAAGAAAATAGGCAGAGAATGATTAAGAAGAAAGTTATATCAGTGAATTTTTGTGTTTCCACCAGTTGTTTCTCAAAAAGTTATCTGAGGGCTTCAGTTTAGATGTGGCTGCTAAAGAGGCAACACTAACGAAACTTAAGTCTTTTTGCTGCCCCAATTTTAATTTACACTGTCTACACTGCAATTCAAAGTGTGACTACAGCAGGGGTGGGCAAGAGGTGGCTAGCGGGCCGGATCCAGCCTGCCAAGCCACTGGATCTGGCCTGCAGCTGCCTCGCTGAGATCTTTAAGCACAATGTAGCTGCAGCCATTTTAAAAGGTGGCTGCTCTATGCTCGGGAGCAAGGAGGGAGGCTTTGTGCTCTATTCTGCTCCTGCCCCATCCCCAGCAAAATCTCTCAGCTCCCACTGGACAGTTTCTAGCCAATAGGAGCTGAAAATTTTTGCTAAAGGCAGGGGCAGCTAATGATGCCTCCTCCCCACACCCGGCCTGACCCAGAGCAAAGCCACATGGAGCAGCCTGCAACTGCAGCTCAAGTTCCTGCAAGGTGCTGCCTAGATAAGCACCTCCAAGCCAGAGCCTGCCTCTAGCAGTAACCCCCCACTTCACAAATACCTGCCCCAGGCCACCACCCAAATCCTTTGCATCCCCTTCTCCCAGATCACAACTCCCTCCCACATACCCCCTTCTACAGCCCCTCCCCAAAGCCAGAATCCTTTCCTTCACCCCAAACCTCTGGGTGAAAGAGGGGGTTGTGATCTGGGGCAAACTTCCTCAGGCTCTACACCCCCTCCAGCACAATAATCCCCTACCCCAAGCTCCCTTCTGAATCCAATTGGTCCCAGACCCTCTCAGTAGAAATGCAGCCCTTGACCACTTGCCAAAAATCTTGGAGTAGCCTCCCATTAAAAATTATTGCCCACCATTGGACTACAGCATGGGTAAACAGCTACAAATATACACACTTTGCTAGCCTGCACTGAAGCCCATGCTATTTCATTTACACTGTTAATTTCATCTGTACTAGCATAGATAAAGGTAATACAGGTATGCAGTGTTCCCTAAACTGTATGGCAGCACAGCTTGAAAGGCGATTGATCAGCCCTGCCCAGTCAGAGGCTCAGGGCTCTGTGGATGGAGCTGACTGAGTGGGGCAGATTAATCATCTGTGAAGTTGTGCTGCTGCACAACTTAGAGGGAACAGCAGAGGTATGGTATGCTGGAATCACACCATGAATTGCAGTGTGGGCACAACCTACTTGAGCAAGGCCTACCTTAGCCAGGCAAATACCTTACAATGCCAAAGCAGCAGATAATTTCTTCCAAATTTTGAGTCCCAGAATGTGACATGCTATTTTGGGAGTGATAATTTTCATAACACTTAATGCCTTCATATTTGCATCAGTTTGTACTATCGGTTTTTCTTCATTTATATTGTTGGATAACATGGATTCTAAATATTTAAAATGTTTCTGTTGCTATTTCAGGTGAGCACTATAATCTACACCAACACTATCTTTTAAAGAATAAGAATAAATTATGCAAGTTACATGGACTACGTAGTACTATTTCCTCTTTACCATTACTGTTATAGAACCAGGTGCTGTATACAAACAAGCATATGCAAAACTACACTAGAAGAAAAAAAAACCCGGTTCTTGTACTACACAAAGTATTTTAACTTAAAATATCTAGAACCACTATGCACACAAAGCAGATATTCTATATAGTATTCTTATCAATTAGAATCATTCCCTTGAATTGTACTCTACGAAATTATCAGTAGACAAACAGTCTCTAAGGTGAAAATGAGTTTGTAAAAATCACCCCTAGGCAGGAAACAATTCAGTCAAAATAGAATTTTGCCTTCTTAAATGTAATGCTATGCTGAATCCCAAAAGGTTTCAGAGTTAGAATAATGTAATGCATAGGACTTCCCAGAGATTTTTTTTTTAAATATTAGTCATTTTAAATATCAGCAAACTTATTCCATTTTGTTTTAGGTGGAACGAATCCTTTCCTTATAGTCGCCCCCTGTGCACAGAACTGGAAACATGCCAAAGAGTGCTACCAACCAAGGCCCCGAACTTCAGTTTCCTAAATTTGGCCTCCAGGATCTCTTTGCTATCCTGGATATGGGCGGCTAGCAAGATAGGTGGGAGAAGGCACTGCCTTCCCAAACTGCCAGCTCGGCCCCTGCCACACAATGCCTACCGTAGGTGTTCTGGAGGTGGAGTTCTGCTGCCTGCATCCTCCAAAGCCATGGTGCACACCCGCCCGCCTTCCCCATAGTGCTGGGATTGCCTCCCCGACCTTCACTGACCACCTATGCTTCCCTATATCGTTAGTACCTACATGTACCATGACCACTAGCTCCACCCAGAACTACACACTTGTATTTAGAACTCTCAAGAGACTCACAACCTACCCACTAGACAGGCAAGTCAAGATGTGGTTCTCCTGATCATTGCAAACATTATTATGTTTCTAATTATCAAATCCCCCATAACTGTGTCTACCAATACTTGGAGATCCCTGCCCCAAAGAGGTATCCTCAGTGCAAGAATTTTCTCAGTTACACATTTACATAAAGAGGGAACAGGTGGAAGCCAGTACTCATGGGGAGCCAGCTTTTAAGCCAACTCTTCACAAGCACTGGCTCCCTGCCTGTCCACTCTGCTGCCTCTATATTAGAGGCAGCAGCACCGGGATGGGAGGTAGGGAGGGCAGGCAGCTCTGCAGGAGCTGTTATGCACAGCAAGCCAGCTTCTCTCCCACCTCCCCACCCCCATGTACCATTTGTCACCTGTCTCCCCCGCACCCTGCTGCCTCTCTATCAGAGGAAGCAGCGTGGGGGGCAGGAGCTTTGTGGGAGCTAGTACTTGTGGGGAGCCTGCCCCCATGAATGGCTGTCTCTGCGGGAGGCAGCAAGGGGAACACATAGCTCTGTGGGAATGGGCACACACGGGAAGCCAGTTTAAAAGCCAGCTCCCAACAGACACCAGCTCCCACCTTCACTCCCTTGCTGCCTCTGATGTAGAGGCAGCAAGGTGGGTGGTGTGTACAGTTACTAGGATTAACCAATAAGCCTGGGCTCATGGGTTAATCATGTAAACAACTACAGGCTAACATCCCTTGTCCCTACTGTGAGATCGTTTCGTTTTGCTCCACGTAGATGTTCTCCTTTCCTGATACTTTCATCTATTACAGCACAGAGGCTGTCAAATCAAGTTGGGTCCAGTCTATTGTGTCCTGAAAAGTCTCATCTATGTACCTCTAAAAAAACCTTAAACACAAGAAATGGTCCTGCAGCACTTTAAAGACTAACAAAAAACTGTGAATACTATCTTGAGCTTTCATGGGCACAAGCCAAATTCTTCAGGTGAATGAAGAATGTACCTCTCTCTCTCTCTTAGTTCCTCCAGTTCAGCCACTCTGGTCTCTAAAGCCCGTACACTGTCTAAGGGCCCAGAGCTCTTTGCACCAAATTCACACATATCTGCCATCAGCCATAGAACAAGTTGCATGCCACATCGGGAGCAATAAACTGGATAAGTTCAGCAACAGAGTGGGGGCTCTATCTGCTTTCTCTCTTTACACCTGCAACTCATTTCTTTGTTGAGGTCTTGCTTTTTCTGGGGGTTTTTTGGGCTCTAAGCATATAGCTAATCAGCCTCTCCCCCCACACACACTCCACTTCCCCTCTAAACTCCCTCACAAAATTACTGTTAAACGCTCCTGTTCCATAGTGCCTCTGGTTGCTTGGGATGTGAATGGTTATTCAATAAATCCCACCCTTAAGAAGTAAGGCTTACCAATTCCAGTTAATCAGTAGAGGCTGAAACAGCTCCCAACCCACCACAGGCAGGGGCTGCTCTGACCTGCCAGCTGAATCAGCCCTTGCCCATGGCAACGTCCCCCGCCTACCCTGTTTAAACATAATGTTTAATTGGTTAACCAATTAAATGGGATTTTACATCCCTAGATGCATTTTTAAACATATTACATGTTGGGGCCTGATTGCTGGATCAGCTACTACATGGATCCACCAGCTACTGTGCACAAACTGTGGGCCACGAGTGGGCTAAAGATAGTGCTAGGGCCAGAGTAACCTTAATGGAAGAGTTCTAATGCTAGGATCCCCCCCTCCCCCGATCACATGAGCTTGGGCCTCAGGCAGTTTTTATTACAGGCTGGGCCTCCCTGGTCCGGTACCCTCAGTACCTGATCAGTCCCGGATGAGGATTTTGCTGAACCTGGGAAGGTAATTACTGGCCTCATGCCACCGGCCTCCCTGATCCAGCCTGCTGGCCTCTTGGCTGGCTCCCCACCTCCTCCAGGACCCATTGGGCATCTGCATGATGCTGCTGAGACCCCCAGAACCCACCAGGCAGCTGCTACCACAGCTCCCAGTGCCACCAAGTAGCCATGCGCTGGGTCTCCCAGCCCTGCTGGGCAGCCCGGCTGTCAGCTCACTATGGGCAGCCCACTACTCTGCTGGCTGCACAGGGGTCCCTGCTGGATCACAGATGTTGCTGAACCAGAAAGTCCCAGTTCAGAGAGTATCAACCTGTATTTCAGTTAGTTATCAATGCATAAGAAAAATCAACTCACTGACACTTGTATCACTCATAAGAGCTAGAAATAATTTTAAGACTGGTTTAAGTTCTCCAGAAACCAATGAAGGGTCTCCTAGCAATCTTTTGACTCAATACCAGCAAATGGATTTGTTAAGTCTGACATCTGTATAATTGTAAATAGTCATATGATACCCACAAATGAATTGGCTCTCACTTTACAGAGCTTTCTGATAAAAATACAGTAATTATGAATTAATACAGGTTTAACCTCTCTAGTCCAGCACCCTCAGGACCTGATGGGTGCCGAAACATAGAATTTGCCAAACCATGAGAAGTCAATATTGAAGCAAGGTGGTCTCTATGAAGTGAATAAAATGGGACAATGCTTTTGTAATACTGTTTACAAACGCCAGTTCCGACTTACATACAGATTCAACTTAAGAACAAACCTACAGTCCCTATCTTGTACGTAACCCGGGGACTGCCTGTACACCGTTTTTTAAAAGAGGCACACTACTTCAGTCTATTAGGAAATAAATCACTGGCACTTTTCAGAGAACCATACATAGCGAGGGGGAAAAAAAACAGAATTGGAAGCACAAAACAGAATACAGAACACATGGAGTTCTGACAGCAAGAACATGCTCATCTAGCATTACATCTTGGCAGCCAAGAGATATAACTGTTAGGGATGTGACAGTGTAATCATTTACACTAGGCATGTCAAACAGGCTTCGGAGCAGGGAGTGGGCCCCCCTGCATGGGGCCCGATCAAATTTTTTTGCAGCCTGCCACTTCATTATTATAAAAGAATAAAGTGTGGCCTGCTGGCCACTCTGAGCATGTGGCCGAGTGCAGATCACAGCCAGCCGACCGGCTGCTCTGCACACAGCACTGCAGTGACTGCTCATGGCTGGCCGGCTGTTCTGAGCTGGGTGCTCCAGGATGTGCTCATGGCCAGCCGCTGTGCTCATACCACCCCAGCGCCTGAGGAAGAAATGTGGTGGCGGCTCCAGGACCCAGGCATTAGGGGGGGGGGGGGGAGGGAAGGGACTGGGAGTGCTGGCTCTGGGGGAGGCATTAGGTTAGGAGACCCTGGGGGGGACCTGGCTCTTGGGGAGGAAGAAGGTACTGTGTTAAAGTAGGGGAAGGTCTGAGGGAGCGGAGGGGGATTGGGTTAGAATGGGGGGGTATGGGAGTGCCTGGCTCTGGGAGAGGTGGGGGATATTTTGTTTACATTTTGGTTTTTATTTATTTATTCCCAAATTAAATCACAAAATGTATATTAATTTTATATCAATAAATGTCGATTTTTTGCAATTGCATGAATATTATATGTTTATGCAAAATCTCAAACTTACAAAGTATCTGAAATTTTCACAGAAGCCTGTTCTATTTGATTAACTAGTCTATACTTTTTTTTTGTACATTTCAAAGAAGGAATGCAGAAGTGCCTATAGACTAATCAAAAAACTATCCAATAAGCAAATACTTATAGAACAGTTGACTAGTCTTTAACATCCTTAATTGGGGCATGCAGGCTTGAGCAGGATCAGGGTCTTGCCCCCCCACACTCCACCCACTTGCCACTCCTGCCAAGGAGTAGGATTAGGTGCTTGCCTCGTTCTGCCCACCTGTTCTGCCCACCTGCCACTCCTGTCAAGGGAAGCCCCTGCATCCCAATGCTGCTTCCAGGCAGGAGCACCAGGTGCCAACACTCTGATCCCATTTCCCTCTCAAGAGCAACAGAGCGTGAACAAAGGGAAAACTGCAGTTTGAAGGAGTCCCAACTTGCTCTAGCCCAGGCTTCCAATAAACTTTAATCTGCCTCTGACTGTATCAGATGAAAGTACATAGAAAATGCAGTTTGATCAGAGTCTTTAAAATAGTTTTAATGATTTCAGGAATGACAATGTCATGAAAATTGCAATCAGCTGAATGTCTTGGTATTTGTTAGTAAGCACTATCATTAGAATAAAATTAAGCATCAGTTTCTTCTGATGAGAACAACATGGCATAACATTAATTATCAACCTAACTACAGTTTTGCTATGGTGGATAATTTTTGGGAAAAAGGTAAGTTAGCAGATATTTTAATAGCAACTAGTGATCAGGTGGCGTATTGAAGGAGCCTTTCCTTCCTCATGAGCCTTTTTATTTGCAGAGACCTCATTAACTAAGGCTAAAGGCTACCACGATAAACGAAGGCTTACTTACCAAAAAGCCTTAAGATACAAAACGAGGAGGCGGGTTAGAAACACCCTGTAGCCAAGACAGCCTCAAAAAGACTTGGCAGAGGAAGTAAGAGACTTACTTTTGTTGCTGCTGCTGCTGTTGTTTTTCAAGAGATTTCCAATTCCTACCGAAAAAGGATTCCCTAAGTGTGTCTCGCTGCCCTGGGTTTCTCGGCCGTGCCCTGCCCCCCACGGGAGCCGGAGGGGAGAAATCGCGTCTAGAGGCCAAGGGGACACGCAGCCCGAGCCGCAGGAGAGGCGGGTGGCGCCCCCGCAGCGCCCCTCGCCCCCAAAGCCGACCCAGCCCAGGTCACTGCAGTCAGGGGCGGCGCCAAGCACCCGACTCGCCCAGGCCGCCTGCCTCCCGCGGCTCCGGGAAGCGCCCCCCCGCCGCGAGCCCGGCCTCGCGCGCACAGCCCCGCCCCGCCGGGCAGCCCGGCCGCTTCCCAGGCCCCCCCCCCCCCCATCACTTCGGCGCGGGAGGGGGGAGCGCGAGGCGAGCCCCTGAGGGTCCAACAGCAGTTGGGGGGGGCGGGGTGAAGAGACCCCGTAGGGGGAAGGGGGGCGGGCGGGGGAGCTCACAGAGCCGGGAGCCCCGCCCTGCCTGGCAGGGTCAATAGGGGCGACAAACGCGCTGACACTCACCCGCCTCCAGCACGCTCCGTAACGGCGGCGCCCGCCACTCGCGCCTCGCCGGCCCCGCCCCCTAGGCGCTAGCTCCGCCCCCTTGCGCCCGCTTCCTGTATTTGTGGGCCCCACGCCTAAGCTGACTACGTCACTTCCTAGAAGCTGCGCAAGCAAGTCGCCCGGTACAGGGGGCTGACTGGGCGGCGCGCTGCCGCGGTCTGCGTCTTGCCGGGAAGGAGCTTTGTGCCCTGCCTGCTAGTACTTTTGGGGAATGGGAACCAAAAGGTAATAAGTGTTGCATTGGCCGGGAATCGAACCCGGGCCTCCCGCGTGGCAGGCGAGAATTCTACCACTGAACCACCAATGCGAACATGTAACATTATTGGAATTTCCTCCAGTCAGTTGTGTTGTTCTTATTGTGTCCTACATCACAGCCTTAACCAAGTTGGTAAAGGTTAGCATTTGGCTAAATATTAACATGCACATAACTAGCACCAGGGATATGAAAATGTAACAGTGTAAATATGTAACTAATAAGCCTGGGCTCATCAGTTAACACTAATGGTTTCAGACAGGTTTTGGATATGTGTGAAAACCAGTTTAAAACCCAGCTCCCAGGTTTGAAAAGCCAATGCTGCTGTTTCTGACATAGCCAAGTCCCTGCAGGTATCAAAGCCCATGAAACTACCTATCCCACCTACACGTCCTGCTTCCTCTGTATAAGACATACAGCCTTACGTTCACAGGGCTTAAGTATTTGAGCCCCTAACTTCACAAGGTCCTTTTGGCTGAGGGGAAACCCCCTTATTTGGTACCAGTTAAGCACAGTTCTGCTCCCCTTCATTCATACACCAATGACAACAAATTGATAGCATTTCATTAAAATGATATGTAATCCAAAATCAGCCAAAGGTGATTATTTTGAGTAATACTGTGGCTCTCCCTTTTAAATGTAAAAAGCAGTCATGTAGCACTTTAAAGACTAACAAGATGGTTTATTAGGTGATGAGCTTTCCTGGGGTAGACCCACTTCTTTATTAGGTGATGAGCCCCAGATAGCTGTTACATTTTAAATATTATAAAACCTCACTGGTCAGGGTATGTCTACACTGCAGCGTTTTTCTGGAAAATCATTCGTTTTTCCAGAAAAACTCTACTATTGCGCTCTTTCAACAGAAAGTCAAAAGTATGGAGGGGTTTTTCTAACAGTGGTAAACCTATTTCTATGAGGAAGAAGCTTTTCTGAAAAGCTTTTTCAGAAAAAGGCATGTGTGGGCGTAGAAGAGGAAGTTCTTTCAAAAGAAGAGGCCTCTAGGAAATAACACAGGTGCCCTGGTGGCCACTCCGTCCATACTAATCACAACTTAAATGCAAAATAGCATCTAATCAACGTGGACACTATCTTTCGAAAAAGCATGTTGCTTTTTCATTGCGCTTTTGCTCTATGGACGTTCTCTTTCGAAATAAGCTTTTCTGGAAGATCTCTTTGGAAAAAGCTTCTTCTAAAAGAAGCTTGCAGTCTAGACAGAGCCTCAGGGTGCAGCAGCCCCCATGCACTGCGGCCCATGCTGGCTGCGGGCAGAGGCTACTCCGGCAGCAACTCCTACCTGCGGCCAGATCGGGTTGTCACGGACAGGGACTACTGCCAGAGCAGCCCCTGTCCACAGCAAAAAGAGCTGGCCTTGAACAGGAGCTGCTTCATGGCAGAAGTCCCTGCTGTGGGGGTCCCAGCTCCCTGCTTTATAGCAGCCCTCCCCGCTGCTGCCTCTACCAGTGAGAGGGGGGAGGCAGCACTTCAGAGGTGATGCTGGGGGGAACCTGCTTCTGTTTCCTCTAAGGAAACCGTTAGGTAACGGTTAATTTACTAGTTGGAATTTCCATTGACTACTTAACTAGTTGATAGGAACCTTCTCATTCCTCCTTGAAATGTTGTAAAATCCCCGCTGGGGCGTTTGTACATTTCAAAGGAGGAATATGGAATGCCACATGCAGCCTGGGGCCAGCGGGAAGTCCTGCTGAAGTCGGGCTGCTGCGTTAAAATGTACAAGAGTCCCCAGCAGGGGCTCTTGTGCATTTCAAAGCAGCAGAGCAGCATGGAGTCCAGGGTCAGCGGGGGACTCAGAGTCCCCCGCTGATCCCGGGCTCCATGCTGCACTGCTGATTCGAAATGCCATGTGGAGCCAGGGTCAGTTATAGACTCCACAGCTGATCTTGGGTTCTGCGTGGCATTTCAGTGGAACCCGGGATCAGTTGGTGACTCCCCAGCTCACTGCGGGTTCCGCGCAGCATTTCCCCAGAATCTGGGTTAGCTGGGGACTCGCCAGCTGATCCTGGGTTCTACAAAATGCCACACTGGAGCCTGGGATCAGCTGGGGAGCCTGGGCTCGGCAGTGCTGCACAGCTGATTCTGGGCTCAGCTGTGCGGCACTGCCCCTTTGAACACTGCATTGGTGTTTCAAAGGGGCAGCCACACAGCTGATCTCCAGCTCAGCTGTGTGGCACAGTCCCTTTCAAATGCCGAGGGAGTGTTTGAAAGGGACAGTGCCACACAGCTGATCCTGGGCTCAGCTGTGTGGTGCTGCCACTCTGAAGTACCCGCTTCCCCCCACCCTTTGCTGCCTCTATATAATAAAGGCAGTGGGAGGGGAGAGGAGAGGAAGGGAATCAACTAGTCGACTAGTCCTTAACATCCATAGTTTCCTGCCCCTCTCCCTGCTGCCTCTGATACAGGGGAGGGTTACGTACAAGATAGGGACTGTAGGTTTGTTCTTAAGTTGAATTTGTACGTAAGTCAGAACTGGCGTCCAGATTCAGCTGCTGCTGAAACTGACCAGCGGCTGACTACAGGAAGCCCAAGGCAGAGTTTCTCTGCCCTGGGCTTCCTGGAATCAGCCGCTGATCAGTTTCAACAGCACCTGATCTGGACGTCTGGGACAGAGCAGCTGGACCAACCCGGCAGCACCCCAGCTGCTCTACTCCAGGTGTCCCCAAGTCAGCTGCTGCTGAAACTGATCAGCGGCTGATTCCAGGAAGCCCCGGGGCAGAGCAACTCTGCCTCGGGCTTGTGTAGTCAGCCGCTGGTCAGTTTCAGCAGCGGCTGACTTTGGGACGCTTGGGGCAGAGCAGCTGGGGTGCTGCCGGGTTGGTCCAGTAGCGCTGAGGAGCGGTGCTACGGGACCAACTGGCAGCGCCCCAGCTGCTCTGCCCCAGGCGTCCGCGAGAAAAGCCTGGTCTTCTGGGGGGGGGGAGCGCACTACCTGCGCCCCCTCCCCCAGCAGACCAGGGAGACACGGGCGGCGGGACCCGCTGGGGGGGGGGGCCTCTGGAATCAGCGGCGCGTCTGGGCGGTCCCGCCGCCCGGGTCCTCCGTGGTTTTGCTCCGCATCTCCCTGGTCTGCTGGAGGCCACGCTCCCCACCCCCAGCAGACCAGGGAGACGCGGAGCAGCTTTTCTCGCCCCGGAGGACACGGGCGGCGGGACCGGGGTGCGTCTGGGCGGTCCCGCCGCCCGCGTCTTCCGGGGCGAGAAAAGCCCCGTTCATAAATATGGATCCGACATAAGTTGGATCTGCGTAACCCAGGGACTGCCTGTAGTCAAGTACTGGACTTGACTATCTGATAAGCTTAGGCTTATCAGGTAGTCGAGTACTTGACTACTTGCTTACGTCCCTAGTGCGTTCACGTAAATACAGTTTGCTTCTGATGTCTCTCTCACTCCCAGCTAGCTATTGGGAAAATTAATTGAGTTCATTCAGCCTCTGCATATTCATACTAATGGTTCAGGGCTGAAGAACCTTTTTGGTGTTGGAGGCAGCTTACCCACAGAAAAATCAGTCGGGGGCTGCATAAAACTGAGATGCAAAGAAATCCAAAACAAAAAACCACCCACAACCTCACTGATGTGCCCTCAACTGAGGAGAAAGACACTCCTCACATTCCCCTCGCACTCCACAGTTGGTGGTGGGGGACAGACTAGTAGATTTTTTGTGGGACCTCTAGGCTCTCGGATGAGGCCAAAATGAGGATTTCAGGGGGAGGGAGGGTTCTGCTGGGAAGTAGGCTTGGGGTATTGGGTGTGGGCGAGAGGAAGAGTTCCCGAGTGGGCTGAGCGGGGAGCCCCAAGCCTCAGGAGCTAGATCCAATGAAGCTGGGGCTACATTCAGCCCCTGGGCTTCAGGTTCTCCACCCCTGGTTGAAATTGTTAAATCACTGAAATATATTCTTATTTAAGAAGAAAATTTGAAAAAAAAACCCTTACAAGTCTATGACACAGTATGATTCTATATGCATGATGTATCCTTTTTACCTTTTCTCTTGTTGTTGAGGGTGTATGTGTGGAATCTAGTGGTGCACTGTGCTTGCCACTCAAGGTATTTCATAGCAACTGTGCCTGCTTTGCACATTAGGTCAGGAACTACATCTGAAAATGCTGTGTCAAGCTCCATTTATCCCTAGTATTAGGATTTTTTCTTGGGCTCCCTGAAATTAAAGACCCAGTATAATAATCTTTATTTTTTGTGGTTTACCGAATTATTTCAGCTGCAGAGCCCATAGTGGGTGCAGAAAAGTTGGTGGAGCCCTTACTGTTTTTTTCTCAACATCAGCAGCAAGATCTTGAATGCAATGTGCAACAAAATTGTTTGAAAGTGACTTTGCTTCCACCTTTTTACTAGATTGCTCATCAAGCATACACATCACAATATCTTTTGCATAAAGCTTGATGATTTTTTCTGCAATTCTATGTGCTTCTCCAGTGAGTACAATATAATAGCTCACTTTGTAGGGTGCTTCTGTTGTGTTTTTGTTCTCCACTTTAGCAATTTTCAGCAGTGAGAGTTTACTATTTGAAAGTGTGTCAAGCTTTCACTTGAAAAAACGTATGCCTTTGTCTTTATGTTCAGAATGATTTGTTTCTAAATACCTTCATAGTTTTACAGGTGTCAGAGAACTATTGAAAAGTACTTTGTTGAACTGTGCATCGGGAGCATCTTTATTTCCAATGCAAGTAAGATCAGAAGACAAAATGCTCATCATACTTGTATTTCTTGTTGCATGCTGCTAATTTGGTGGATGAAAGTGGTTTCCTCTTCAACAGCTCACTTTGATTTTTCAGTCCCAAAAGGCTAATATTGTTCTCCTTTTCTTGTCATGACATTTTGCTCATTTGTTCCAGCTCATTTGGATTGTTAGAAGCCGAAGTTTCTTCTGTTAGCCACTTTCCATGGAGAATATGTTTGGTAATAAGGGTAGGCAGCTATGTATTGTGAAATGTTGAATGAAAACACAGTGTAAAGACCATTGTATTGCAGCCAGCTTCAGTCTGAAGAAAGCAGGAAGTATCTTCTTAAATCTGATTTGTGAAAAGCTGGGCCAGACAGCTGAATCAGGTGTTTGAAGCATCTAATATACATCATTGGGTCTGCAACTTGCATGCAACTTGCTATACGCTACTGCAGCAGGTCTTTATCTACATCAGATGCAATCTCAGAGTACATCTAGACTGCAGAGCTTTTCTGGGATACTGGAGGTATTGTGGGAAAGTTCTTCCATGTCCAAGGAACACGCCCACTTTTTCGAAAAAAAAGTGGACGCGTTTTGTCAACATCCCTGTAAACCTCGTTTTCCCCAAAATTTGGCTCCGTGTACAATGAAGTTTGCCAGTTATTTCGAGAGAAAGGTTCTCTCTCAAAATAACCGTGTCTTAACAGCGTCTGTTATTTTGAAATAGTGCCATAATGTGATGATGCAAATGAAGCAAAGGATAGTTAAATCCCGGCTTCATTTGCAATTTCGAATGTCTTATTTGCATCCCTCTCTCAAAAGAGGGTGCAAGTGTAGATATACCCTCAGATATGTATAGCCAGCACAAAGCACCTCTGAAATCAATGGAAGGAACCTGTGAGAGGAGTTGGGAATGTAATTTTATAAATGCCATTTTATTTTGTATCATTTATTGTAAACCTGCATTATGGAATAGAACCTCTACTTTGTGTAGGAACCTATATTGAGAGCCAGTTTAAACTGATTTATGCATAGTCAAAGGTGATGCATAGAAAGCTGTAGGACGACGCAGTCCTCATCTTGGAGATCTTACATAGGATGAACCCTCCAGACAGAACATAAGGGTTCTATACGGATATGCTACGGCCGTGTCTTGTTTTACCAGGTCCTTCCTGTGAAACAGGAGGGCATAAATATATGAACGCCAGCTTAGCTAGAATAGAGGGGTCTCACAGCAGAGCTTATAACCAAGTCAACATATGTAAGAGGGATAGCTCAGTGGTTTGAGCATTGGCCTGCTAAGCCCAGGGCTGTGAGTTCAATCCTTGCAGAGACCATTTGGGGCAAAAGTTTGTCAGGGATGGTACTTGGTCCTGCTGTGAAGGCAGGGGACTGGACTCCATGACCTTCGAAGGGCCCTTCCAGATCTAGGAGATAGGTAATCTCTATTTATTTATGTGCAGAGGGGGCATACTGTCACCAGCAGCAAGGACTGGTTGCATTTGATACTTGGGAGTCTCCATGTACCCTCAATGCTGATAGACCTCTGACCAAAGCAGAGGGATGGGGGTGAGCCTAAGTAAGGATTTGGAGTTAGATGTTTTTCCATAGATCCATAAATCTTTTATACTTCTGGGAGTAAAACGTGTACGTGTAAAGAGTTCCTTTGGAAAGCCTATGTGCTTTTTGTTTTAACTGTCACTTGGTCCCCAAAGAGTTAAACTATAAACTGGAGTGCCTATGAGAAGGCTGAGGCAGCGGTTCTAGAGTTTAGGTGGAAGGACAAGAGGATCCTATGCCAAGTGTCAGACAGGATATACACCCACCTATAGAGTTTATCTGACTAAAAGAGAGTGAAAACTATAAGAAGGGTAGCTGTGTTTTTGTGGATCGACTACGATGAGTCCTGTAGCACCTGAAAGACTAACAGATTTATGTGAGCATAAGCTTTTGTGGGCAAAACCCCAGAAGGGGTTTAAAGTTAAATTCATAATTTGATTTCAGAAACTCTGCTGGTTTTGAACTCTGTTTAACCTGTAAGTGAAGGATCACTTCCCATTTGTTCACTAGCCAGCCATGAATCTCAAAACACTAAAAAATTATTTTAAGTCAGAGAGGTCTAAGTCTGGTAGAAGTGCTGGCATGTGATGTACCTCTTTAATAAAGCAAAAACTTGTGCATCTATTTTCATTTTTAGATACGCACTTTAAGATGAAGATTATCAAAGAAGAAATAATGTTCTATATGTGGACAGCATTCTTATGCTAGAAATTGATTTCCTAATTTGAGAGCTGCATTTGCTCTAAATGCCAGGAAATGCAGTTATTTATGAAGTCAGTTGTTCATTATGTACAGTCTATAGAGAGATTCATTATCCACTGAATAAGCAGATGCTAAGCAGGGCCATTTTTATCATTTGAGTAAGGGGGTGAGAAACAAGTGTGACAAATTATAATTATTGTGACTTCAGTTATTAGAACTTCTAGAAAGAGGTCAGAAACTCTGTCTAATTATACGTAATACAGCAGTATTAGTTAACTGCATGATGATGCATTGGATTTACCAGTTCCAAGTTATGCCATTTGCACAGATTTAAGACAACAGAAGACCAACAACTTTCAAACAGTTTCAAATTTCAACTTGTATTTGATTAGTAGAACCAGAATTTATTTGCCATTTACAAGGAAAAAGATTTACTTAATTTTATTTTTTTTTAATCCCAACAGATATTACACTAGAGAAACAAATTTTGAGAAAGATGAACAGATTCATAAAACAGTTGTAGGGAATGTCACTGATTACCAACAGTTGTAGCATTCAGAAATATGCAAAGATGATTTAGTTATATTGTCTATGAAGGCTGCAATTCCTTCTCAATCTAATGTAATTTTATAAAATTGTAGTGTTTTATCAACAAAAAATTTATTATACAAAAGACACACACACACACACACACACACACACACACGTACGTAAACTTGAATAGTGCCTTTTATCAAAAGCATGTTAAGGCACTCATACCATTTTTACTACTATGCTGACTGAAATTTGTTATCTCTTTACTTTGGTGGAATTAAAGCAGAGAGATTAAATATATGTTTTTAAATACCAACAATATTTGGAACAGTCTTATGGTATGTGGGGTAACAGCAGCAGCATCTAAGAACCCACCAACTGCATTAGCTAATATAATTAAGTCCAAATAAATCATACCCATTCTCAGCTTTGCAATTAGCAACAGCAGAAGATTTTTTAAGTCAGTCTCACAATGACTTTCCAGTCATACATTCTATTGATTCTATTAGAAATATGAAGATAGAAAAGATACAGCAAGAGGGCCTGCCCTAGGATAGAATATCATTGAACAATACATCAGAACAGTATTTACAATAGTTACATGATTACAGAACATTTTATAAATACAATTTATATGTATACATGAGGCAATAAAAGACAATGACTTATTTTAATTCTTTACAATTGAAAATATTTTCAAGACATCTGAACTAAAATTATGATTATACAATCTCACAGCTGCTGGTTATAAGCATCTCTCCTCTGTTGTCAATATAAACTAGCCTGAACAAATATCAATGCCCCAGAAGATTCTACAGCAAAATTTATGAAGGACCAAAATATCAATAGTATAACAGAAGACACTAAAGGTCACAACATATCCTGGATCCATGTTTGGAACTACTTCTGTAGTCAACGGGAGTTTCACACATGGGCACAGGGTAATATACTGGAGAGTTGAGGCAACACAATTGATTGCTCATGAGGATATTTCTTCTCCCAGAGCAATACTTAGCGCACTGTAATGCACTAGGAGATCCAGCAGAGAAATATGTATGGAGTACATATTGCAGCATCTAGATTGCAAACTTAAATTAGGAGCATCAGAAATACAATGGTAGAGAATAAGAAAAAAAACTGGAAATACCAGTTGATGTATTTTTTTCCAAAATGACAGAGCAGTATCTCTTATTTCAGTGCCATGGATTTTAGTTTAAAACACTCAATTGCTGGTTTAACAGAAATTCTCTTTGTAGTTAAACTTATGAAAGAGCCTTAGAAAAGACATCTTTTTTCAGCTAAATCCATCACTTTTTGGCTATGACCAATCACAAATCTAGATCTCAATGGACTGGAAACAGGAGAAATATGCTCAGATAAAATTGGTTTTAACCAGTAATATATTACACTTTACTGAACGATATGTAAAGGAGATTAAAACTGCCAGTTTTACTGGGACACTTACCAACATTATGAAGACAGTCCTTTAAAAGATTATTTACTTTGAAATAAACCCTTTTTTTACAAACAAAAATAAAAAGCTGATTAATATATTGCATCCATTTTATAATATTGAAGCTAAACATTATGACTCTCAAAATGTAGAGACAGAACAGCTTTCTTTCAGACAGGCAAACAGGACTTGAGTTGTGTTTTGCTGATTCACACCTTATTCAGACTATAGAAAAATAGTTTTATTAAAAGTAATGCATAGTTTATATAAATATACTTTCATCATGATAGGTGCTTCAGAATAGAAATATAAGCAAATATTCATAAAAACCAGGTTTCTTTTCTTAAAATTATTTTAAAATCATTTATCATGATAGCACCATAGTGGTACTGCACATACTCCTTACACTGTTGTGATATCAGCTCTGAGCATGGTTTCAAGATGCTCAGGGAGCAAGAATTCCAGTACAATGGCCTAGATGACTGTAGTAAACAAGAGGCATTGACCTTAAAAATGTCTATTTTCAAAACAATTTTCAAGCTATACATTTTCTGATTGGAGCAATTTAAGACTTTACAGTTTGGCTTCAGTCAGATTTCAGGCTATTTTTTTCTAAAGGGTTATTCCTCCCCCATCTGCAAGACAGACTAACAGGGAGAGAGCTAATTGCTAATAAGTAAATACTATTACTGGTTTTAGGTATCACAGTGCTCTAAATCTAATTATACTTTCAATATAAGTTAAATATAAATAAAAACGCTAAGCTTTTTTCAAACCATTTATAGTCACATTACAGAGAGACTGATGCTTCCTAGTTTCAAAGCTGTGAACTGTGCAGTTACCATACTGACTGGGAATTACCTATCAGACAGGCTTAATTTTGCTAACAATCAAGCGTGATATTGTGAAAAGCCACAATACAGCAGCTTGTATCAGAGAGGTATCAGATACTTTTGTAAGTGTACGATAAGATTTATATTTGGTCAAAGCAAGGCAGAACTATCATTCACAAATTCTGAAAAAGATTTTTATTTTTAAATTATTTAACCTATTTACAAATAGATAACAGGCATCTCCTTTTAAGAATTCACTATTTCCTATATTGAGTACTTAAAGTACGAAGAAATCATCATAAACCACAGTTCTTCCTAACATCAATTCCTTTCTAAATTAATGATTAATAATGCTGGAATAAGTTAACATTTTAAAAGGTTTTCCCTGCATTTTGGGGAAACAAAATGTACAGAAAGCAAAGATACAGAACTCTGAGATAATGATAATTTTTAATAAAGTGTGCATATAGTTACCTAAGCAATCTTATGTTATTTCTTTTATAACAAGAGATTTTTAAAAAATCCCAACATCAAAACACACGGTTCAACTACTTCAACTTCTCTACTAAACATAAACTAGATCACGATTTTGAATCCCTTTGCCTGCCTGCTCCTCATCGTCATCTGATTCCTGCTCCAGGTTTTGTGGATTATTATATTCATATTCAATGGGTTTTGGATAGTTGTAAGGGTAGCCATTGTCATCAAAAAACCTTCGAAATGTGAACTCATAAAAAGCATGTTCAGGATGTTTCCCATTCTTGTACCACCCATTAAGTGTGTCATTTACATTCCCTTCCTTATCATCGCTCCACAATTTATCTGGATCAACTGGGTCAAAATTGGATGTGTCTGTAGGATGTGTAATTTTAGGAATATATGAAGCAGCCTGCTGTCGTAGATCACTTGAAAAATCAATAGCTTTAAAAAATGGATGAGCTTTTATTTCATCTGTACCATTCTTGCCTAAACGGTCTTCTGGCCCTCGACAGAGTTTGATAATAAGGTCAGAGGCCTCTGGAGACAGTTTAGCTTGAGGCGGGATGTGAAGAGTTGTTTGCCAATTGATAACCTTTAAAAAGGAAGTGTGAAAAGATAAAATAATAAAACTTAAGATGTTTCATTTTCTGTTTGTAATTTCTTAAAAAAAACCCAAGAATGAAATGCACAATGAATATATATATATATTTTTAAAGTTATCATTTAACACTGGTAAGAGTTTTACACTAAAATTCCCAAAGCCCACACTTGATAGAGAGGATGGCAAAATAAGTGAAACTATCTCCAGTACTTATATGATCCTCCTTTATCAGAACATCCAAGTTGCCTCAAAATGTGTAATGTATTTAGCTCACAACATCCCCATGAGGAGTGCCCCTTTACTAGGCACTGGTGAGGCCACAACTGGAGAATTGTATCCAATTCTGCCTCCCCTCCCATTACAGAAAGGATGTGGACGCATTGGAGAGGGTCCAGCAGAGGACAACCAAAATGATTAGGGAGCTGGAGCATAGGACCTATGGAGGAGAGGCTGAGGGATTTTGGCTTATTTAGTCTGCAGAATAGAAGAGTGACAGGGGATTTGATAGCAGCCTTCAACTTCCTGAAGGGAGGTTCCAAAGAGGATGGAGAGAGAGGCTGTTCTCAATAGTGAGGGGCAGCAGAGCAAGAAGTAATGGTCTCAACTTAAAGTGAGGGGAAGGTCTAGATTGGATATTAGGAAAACCTACTTTAACTAGGAGGATGGTGAAGTACTGGAATGAGTTACCTAGGGAGGTGGTAGAATCTCCATCCCTAGAGGTTTTTAAGTCCTGGTTTGACACAGCCCTGGCTGGGATGATTTAGTTGGAATTGGTTTTGCTTTGGTCAGGGAGCTAGACTCGATGACCTCCTAAGCTCTCTTCCAACCCTAGGATTCTATGATTCTAAAGCATTATTATCCTCATTGTACAAATAGGAAATCTGTACTGACTAGGTCTAGTCTATACCAGAATTGCTGCAGTGATGCAGATGTATAGATGTAGCTGTATTGTTAATGCAGTAGCTCTGTCCCAAGGGTAGAAAGGTCTCCTGCATGCATAAATCCTCCTCCTCAAGTGGCACTATCCACAGAGGGAGAAGTCCTCTGGTTGACATAGCTACTGAAATTCAGGGAGGTTGAGTAGTTATGATTAGATGATTACTCTTAAAAATTTATGAATGTATTTTCCTTCAGGAAGCAAGAGACAGAATCTGGAAAGACTGGAAGATTCAATTGGGTAATATCTTCCTAAATTTTCTAATGTCATCCAATATTAAGGCTTCTAAGGGTTTCACCAGGGCCTAAAACCAGGACTGAAAATTACATGTGTTCTTTTGAATCTTCTTACCGATATTTTCCTCTAATGGACATAAAAATAAAAATACATAATTTGTTTTAATCATTCTGGATTGAATCTAATTGTACTATGTCACTGTTCCCATTCTTGAGGAATATGCTCTTTTTACTTCTCTTACATTCTGGAAAAAAGTAAAAGAAAAATATAACTATTTAGTTATGATGGGGTGTACCAGGCCTTCATGGCCCCTCTAGAGGCTGCACATCTCTGCTATACCCTGCCCCAGGAAGCAGCAAGGTGTAAGAAAAAGAGCAACAAAGGTAAAAAACTAAGTCCTTCAAGGGCTGGTAGGTTAGTGACAGCCAATCACAGCTCAGCAGCATCAGGTGCTGCAGGGCCTTACCAGTTCCGTTTGCCCTCACATCAAGCATGGGGAAAATCATGGTAAAAACTATTCATATAAGACTAGGGGAGTACATAGAAGAAAAATGATATTATAACAGTACTAAGTGGTTTCATAAAAGGAAAATGCAAGGTTGAACATATATAGTGAGACTACTAGAAATGGAGGTACAAAAAAAAGCATAAAATAGTAAGAACTTTTATATCAATCTCCCTGGATGTTGAAAAAACAATATAAATTAGCCAATGCTGAAATAAAAGAGAATGGTTTTGGAGTGACTTTTTCAAGGAATGAAACTATATAAGTCGAAATGGGAACAGCTTTATCAAAAACCCATATGCTTACAGATGGAACTCCACAAGGGAGTATTATCAACTCTATTTTCCATTATGATAAATAACTTCCCAGAATTTGTGAAGACAGGACTAGGTATATTCCTTTTCACAGATGACTGTGCTAAACAGACTAGGTCTAAAGAATAAAAGTAATCATGTAAAAGACAAATTAGGTACTCCAGAGAATTTCCAAGAGGAGAAGTAATTGGGGATTTAAATTTTTGCTTGCAAAAACTATGGCCGGGTCTGTGTTTTCTGAGATTGAGGGTCCAGAGATCGATATTCTGTGGTTTGATTTAGGTCTAGTTAGGACCTGCTAAATTGACCGCTGAGGACTCCCCTATCAACCCCGGTACTTCATGGGGTCGCAAGGACTAAGGGAAATCACTGGGAGAACTTTTCCCTTAAAATTCCCACATTAGGGACACCACAGAAATTCAACCTAAGGTATATTGACTCCAATTATACTGTGCTTGTAGCTGGAATTGCATATCTTAAGTTGACTCTCAGGGTACGTCTAAACTACATGGCTCCGTCGACGGAGCCATGTAGATTTGTTGTTTTGGCAAAGGCAAATGAAGCCGCGATTTAAATGATCACGGCTTCATTTAAATGTACATGGCTGCCGCGCTGAGCCGACAAACAGCTGATCAGCTGTTTGTCCGCTCAGCGCGCTAGTCTGGACGCTCCCCTGCCAACATCAAAGCCCTTTGTCGACAGCCCCGGTAAACCTCGTCCCACGAGGAGTAACGGGGCTGCCGACAAAGGGCTTTGATGTCGTTAGGGGAGCGTCCAGACTAGCGCGCTGAGTGGACAAACAGCTGATCAGCTAATTGTCGGCTCACCGCGGCAGCCATGTACATTTAAATGAAGCCGCGATCATTTAAATCGCGGCTTCATTTGCCTTGCCTGTGTGTCTAATCTACATGCCTCTGATGACAAAGGCATGTAGTCTAGACACAGCCTCACTTAGCGTAGACCTAGTCAAAAGCTTATGTTCCTAGGAATAGTATTTGATGTTAAATTAATTTGGAAAATTCATGTAGATAATCATACCAAAATGTAAAAGTAGGATGACTTAAAAATGCTTACTTAAAAGCATTGCTGGAAACAATGGGTTGCAGATAAGATGATGCTGATGATGTACTGAGCACTGATGAAGATCAGTGTTAGACTACAGATGCTACGTTTTTTGTTCAGCCTCAGAAACAACTCTTAATGTATGTCTACACTTGCACCCTAGTTCGAGCTAGGGATGCAAATGCAGGCATTCGAAGTAGTCAATGAAACGGGGATTTAAATATCCTGCGCTTTATTAGCATGATCTCACTGGTGTGCTAGTTCGAATCACAGCTGATTTGAACCAGGAAATACATGCGTTGGGACGCGTTAGTTCGAACCAACCCCCTTGGTTCGAACTAACGTTACTCCTCAAAAAATGAGTAACGTTAGTTCAAACCAAGGAGTTTGGTTCCAACTAACACGTCCCGGCGTGCACTTCCTGGTTCAAATCAGCTGTGATTCAAATTAGCGTGCCGGCGAGATCATGCTAATGAAGCACGGGATATTTAAATCCCCGCTTCATTGACTATTTCAAATGCCTGCATTTGCATCCCTAGTTCGAACTAGGGTGCAAGTGTAGACATACTCTAAAAAACTAGGAACTACTGGAAAAATAACATCATATGCTGCGAACAGCCACTTTGGAAGCAGCTATAAATCTAAGGATTAAACTATTAAATCTAAACTTCTGGACAAAAGGTAAGAGAATCATGAAAATGGAAGTACACAACTGATTTATGGAGTATCACCAGAAGCTTAGTTGACAAAATGATATGAATCACCACAGACTTCCTCATACTCATTGTCACAATGTTCCCATAATGCCTCTGGCACTGAAGGCAGCAACTAAGTTCCACCACTCCTATCCATTTCTGGCAAGTCTTTCAATGATTCCCTAGCTGTGCCCCAGGTTTTTCAGCTCAGTTTCCACAGCTCTTTGCCATTAAGGAAATAATGATCTAACAGTCTTCATATATTTGTACTGTCCTGGAGAAGGCTAGGAAATACATTTCTGGAAGAAAATTCATGGCAGGGGTGTTTTGGATCCCCCTACAACATAACCAAGGCTGGTAAAAGTCAGAAGGCTGCGAGTACAGAGATCTCCTGTTTTGAAAGCATGCTGAAAACAGGGATATTAGACTGTGATTAACTGAATAGTTATATAACCACACAAAATATTATTGGTTACACAACTATTCGATAGTACCTAGGGGCAGGACCAGCAGAGTTAATGTTAATACACGGTATGTATATAACTGTTCGGAGGGGAGGTGGGGGAGAGGAAAATATTTGGAAAGAAGAATTAGATTAGCTCTAGGATTTATAGATCCTGGCAGAGGAAGGCATCTAATTCCACCAGATGAGCAATGATGAAAATATGTGCTGCTATTAACAAAGGAAAGATGAATCTGGTGAGTAGCAGTCCAAGTTAGCAGTATGTCATTCCAAAATAAACAGTCAAACCCCGTAAGAGCAATATACAGTATGTCAATCCAATGTTCTATGGGTAACCAATTAAAATTGTTTAGAATCAAGAGTTATATGGACATATTTCTTGGAGATCGGGGGAGCGGGTCCGCCCCGTCACAGAGTAGAACCGATTCACCCCGCATTCAGCCCGCGCTGACTTCCGCAATTTATGGGGTGCACGGTGGGTGGTGAGCCGCTTGTGCCACCTGCTCCTGAGTCGCACTGCGGCCAGAAGAACGCTGAATTCAGCGGTGGCAGCAACGTGCCAGATGGTACGTCGGGGGGCAGGGAGGGTGTGCTGAGTCGGGAGATGTTACGGGAAACGTGCATCAGGGGGAGGGGCTAATAGGGTGGGACCAGGTGGGCGGTTCAAAAGGGGTACAGCCACGGGGGGGGGGGCGGGGAAGAGGGAGAGACAGAGCAGGAGAGAGAGCGGGGTGGAGGAGTATTGGGAGTAGGGCAGAGGAAGGAAGCGGAGGAATAGAAGGGACGCACTCCTCCACACCCGGCATCTGGGGGCTCCTCCACACCCGGCATCTGGGGTAGAGACATGGGGATGGGGCGGAGCTCCATGCCATCTCACACTGCTGCCTCTGTATCAGTGGCAGCAGCATGGGGTGGCAGGTAGGAGCCGGTTTTTGAGGGGAGTCAGTTTAAAAAACATCTCCCCATGCACAGAAGCTATGCCAGCATCCCAAGAAGCAGCCCCTGACCACAGGAGGTCCAAGGTCCCCGCGGACAGAAGCTGTGCCAGCATCCCATGGCACAACCTCTGTTCGCGGTGAGCCTGGGCCCATTGGGGACAAAGGCAGCAACGTGGAGGCAGGGGAGGGGTGGCGGAAGCAGCTCATGTGAGCCGATATGCATGGGGAGCTGGCTTGAAAGCCTGCTTCCTGTACATACTAGCTCCCGCCTCTTCCCCCACCCCCTCGCCCCGTGCTACTGCCTGTCTGTCAGAGGCACCAGTGATGAGGTAAAAGGTGAGGGGGGGGGGGCGCGCTCCACAGGTCTGGTGCTCATGGGGAGCCAGCTCAAAAGCCACTGATAGCTCCCCACAGCGCCGGCTCCTGCTCAAAATGAGGGAGGGGTCTCAGGGCTAGAGCAGGGGTTTAGGGTGTGGAAGGGTAGTAGAACTCTGGCCAGAAATTGCTTATCTCCTCAGGCAGTTGGCACTTGGCAGCACAGTGGGGTTAAGACAGATTCCCTTCTCTTCCCTGGTCCCGCACCACTCCTGGAAGTGCTACAACGTGTTGCCCTTTCCCGCAGATGCCACCTACACAGCTCCCATTGACCACAGTTACTGGTCAATGGGAGCTGCAGGGTTAAGCATACATGGACTCTCAGATTCCCTGATCATTTGCCTCTCCACAGAAACGGGTGAGCACAGGTGAGCAGCCTGGCACTTTGGCTTCCCCCTGCAGTAGGGCGAGCGAGCACTTGCAGTTCCAATCCTGCAGGGGAGTCAAGGCTCAGTGATTCTGCAACTGTGGGCTGGATGAAATTAAGCAAGTGGCCAGATCTGGCCAGCATGCTGGAAGTTTCCCAAACATATTATAGTGTAAGAGGGCAAAAATGATTAGTTCTTGATAAAACATGAACTAATGACAAGCTTGGATTATTGTGTGAAACTGAAACATCAGATCTTACAATATTTACCCTCTGAAAGATACCCTTTGACTTGTAGATACAGTTAGTTTAATCACCTAGTGTGGTACAGCGCTTATTCACTTAAAAATATCTCCTCTTACTTTATATAAGAAAGCATTACACAAATTCTAACTCTGCTTTTTCAGAAAGGCAATTCTTGTAGGATTATACATACTGCTACTTTTGCACATTACTATTACATAATTTTAACACCTAATTTTCTTAATTACCTTCATTTGGGTTTCCAGTGGTGTTTGCGCCAGGAAGGGAGGCTGCCCCACCAACATTTCAAAAAGAATTACTCCAACACTCCACCAATCACACAGTTGGGTATATCCTGAAACAAAAGCAAACTATGAAAGTGAAGCCACTGCTTTGGTTACTTAGATTTACATTTCAATGGGTAACAATGATCAAGTAAATATTTATTGCATTCTTTTCCAGATTAATAATAATTTAATATTTATTTTTGACCCAGAAAAGCTCAAGAACAGCTATACTGGGTCAGACTAATAGCCTATTTAGTTCAGCATCCTATCTTTTGACAATGGCCAGTGTCAGATGCTTCAGAAGGAATGAACAGTTGTCTAGACTGTTTCTGGCAGCCAGAGGCTGAGGGAAACCCATCACATGGAGTTGTGTCCCTGACCATCTTGTCTAATAGCCATTGCTGGACCAAAATGAACTTCTCTCATTTTTTTTTTTCACCAATTTACACTTTTGGCCTTCATAACAACCCCTGGCAACAAGTTCCATAGGTTGACTGTGTGGTGTTTGAAATATTTCCTTATGTTTGCTTTAAACCTGCTGCCTACTAATTTCATCTCGTAATGACTCCTACGATTCTATTAACTTTTTTGACTGTTACTGAGCAAACGTTTTCAGAGAACTATTCCTGATGACTGCAAAAATCTCTTTGAGTGGTGACAACTAATTTAGATCACATTTTGTATGTATAGTTGGGACTGGGTTTTCCACTGAGTATTACTTTGCATGTATCAACACTGAAATTCATCTGCCATTTTGTTGAGTCACCCAGTTTTGAGAGAGATTCATTCAACTCATTATAGTCTGCTTTGGATTTAGTATATTTTAAGCAATCTCACTGTTTAACCCTTTTTCCAGATACTCTGTAAATATGTTAAACAGCACAGATCCTAGAGGGATCATATTATTTGCCTCCCCCCTTTGTAAAAACTGACTGTTTATTCCCACCCTTTGTTTCCTATCATTTAACTAGTTATTGATTTGAAATAATCGTCCCTCTCATTCCTAGACTGCTTCCTTTGCTCAAGAGCCTATTGTGAGGCATCTTACCAAAAGCTTTCAGAGTCACACTCAGAGCATTCTAACAGATTAGTGAGACATGATTTCGCTTTACCAATGCCCTTCAGAGTCCCCCCCGCCCCCCGCTATAATGTATTCACCTGTTTGGCTGAGAATTGTTTTTTACTACAGTTTCAACTGATGTTCCCTCTAGGGGGGTGTGCACAAAGAATTCTAAGCCCACCCACTTCCTTCACAGAGCTGTGCAGCAGCACTCACCTTCCTTCTAAACCTGGAAGGTAAGTAGTGGTGGGGTCCAGCAGCTGCCATGTGGCCCAGTGGGGTGCATGGTGGTTTGCTGCCTTATATGCCTGGGACAGCTGCATCCCAGCTCCAGCTCAGTGGCCACCACGCAGCCCTGCAGAGCTGGGACATGGCGGGCTGCTGCCTTGTGTGCTGGAACTGGAGCCAGACCACAGTGCAGCTGCCCCTACTGGGACAGCTGCACCATGGCCCTGGTTCACGCTCCAGCAGTTATTACGCAGCCTGCACCAGAAGCAACCAGGTGGCCACCACGCAGCCCTGGCCCCAGTTCCAGCAAAGAGCTAGAGCTAAGGCTAGGGCCACGTGCCTGCCCAGCTGCTTCCAGGGTGGGGCTGCATGGTGGGCAGCTGCCCCATGCACCTGGGACAGCTGCCTCACGGCCCTGGCTCCAGCTCTGGCAGCCACCACACATCCCACCCTGCGAGCAGCTAGGCATCCATCATGTAGCCCAAGCTCCAGTTCCAAGGAAGGGATGGAGCTGAGACCAGGGCCGCGTGATGGCTGCCCAGCTGCTCCTGAGCAGAGCCGCATAGCAGGCGGCTGCCTAGTGTTTGGGGGCTGCAATTGAGGTGCAGTGCAGCTGCTCTGGGGCCGCAGCTGGGGGGCAGACAGCCACACCACAGCCCTGGCTCCATATCTGGCACATGGGACAGCCGGCCGCCACATGGCCCCGCACCAGGAGCAGCTGGGCAATCACCACGTGGCTCTGCCCCCAACTCTAAGCCTTCCATAGGCTCCTGGGGCTGCATCCCCCCATCCTCTCCTCCAAAAAGTTTTTTCCCCCCTGCTTGTTTTTCTCTTTCCCTTAGAAACCTCAGCAATGTCAAGTCTAGTCTTTCCTGAATTTGCCCTAGGACCTGTTTGGGGAGCTGGGGGAGTGTATGTCTCAGAAACTTGTGTATTGTGGATACACTGTTCATTGTAAAAAGAACACAAAGTCCAATTTAACTCAGCCATACTGTTCTCACCTCTGCTGTAAGACACTGTAATCCTGTGTATTGATACACTATACACTTCTAAATAATACCCTCTATACTTTTCAAGTTGCTTTTAGAATCCATGCTAGTCCATCTCTCCAATGCAGAACTCCTACTAGTTGAGTAAGGAAATATTTAAGGTAAACTTGGGACATGGTTTCAAATGCATGGAGCACAGCAGATTTAAGCCTTGGGTGATGGACAATATGATGCAGGTCCTAAGATCCTGGTTTAGTGTAAGAAGTCAAGGGTTCATTTAAATACTTGGGGCCAGATAATTTAAAAACTTCTAAAAAAAACCAGGTTTGAAGAATGTGCATTTCTGGTAATTAGTACCTTGGGGGCTATCCAGCCTCCCAAAAAAGTTTATCCTTAGGGCTGTCAGCTGAAGCAAAACTCCATGTGCCAATTCATAGACTCACTTCAGAGACCCATTAATATGTAACTGGTGCTGCTTATATACATTGCACTACCTACTCAAATAACTTCTCAGCAACAGTGTGTGGGGCAGCAGTAAAATCCTTATTGCCACTCTGCTTATACTCATGTCTCTTACTTTTCAGTGCGTCTGTCCGGAAAGACTATTTGCTCATGATAGTAACGGATGGAACTGTGCCAGAGAACCACAAGTTAAGTTTTAGATTTGTTGAATTGCACTTACTCATGTTTGGAGACAAGAAATGTCAGATAACGTAAAAGACAACTGTTAAAAGGCTGTAACAATTTCTAACCTTTAGCGAGAAAAATTATCAATTTTATTCTGTCTTTAAAGTCTTCTGTGCTACACACAGAGTAAAATCCTGGTCCTACAGAATGGCAAAAATCCCATTAACTTCAAAGGGGCCAGGAGTTTGGACTTAATTATAATTAAAGCCAACTAATATTCTTTCTTTTATGACAGTATATATTTGTTAATAACTTGTGTGCCAGGGTGGCACACATGACCTCACTAATATGACAAAACTCATTCCTCTCATGGATGGAAAAAATCTTAGCGGGAACACTGGTTTCAACTCATCTGCCTAGTACTGAAGTTAGGCTTACTGGCCTAAAATTGCTGGAATCACCTCTGGAACCGTTTTTAATGGCTATGGAGTGAGAATATCCTTTACATCCTCTAGAGCAGTGGTCTCCAACCTTTTTACACCCAAGATCACTTTTTAAATAACAGACCAAGCCAAGATCTACCGCCCTGCTCCTTCCTTGAAGCCCCGCCCCTTCCTTGAAGCCCCACCCTCTCTATTCTCCTCCTCTCCATCACTTGCTATCCCCAATCCTTATACTGCTGATTATTTTTTTTTATTCTTCTGTAGGAAGAGGTTTTTCCAACATTTGGCCTGTCTACACTGGACCAAATGTCAGAAAAAAACCCTTCTTTTGGAAGCCACCTTATTCCTTGTGGAAAGCGGAATATAGGGGTGACCAAAAGAGCCTGTTTTCTCTTCCACTAAAAAAGCGGAAGAACAAACTCAACCCTGGATGCAGAAGAGTTTTTCTGGGATATCTCCAGAATCCTGAAAAACTCCTGCAGTCTAGCTGGACCCTTGCTGTGTTGAGACAGGATGTGTAGGCTCTGGGGTGGGAATGAGGGATTTGGGTGTGGGAAGGGATGAGAGGTGCAAGCTCTGGGAGGAAATCTGGATGTAGGAGGAGGTGGAGGAGGGGACACTGGCTCGGGGAGGGGACTCCAGGCTGGGCAGTGTTGGGATACTAAGCAAGCCATAGGCTTGAGGATGTGAGGGTGCAGGAATTTGGGTTGGGGTGTGTGAGGGGCTGAGGGCATGAGGTTCCAGTGTTTCATAGGCTCAGATCTAGGGTCTGGGGAAGGGGGAATGCGGGAGTGGTTGTGGCCAGATGGGGGCTTGACCCCAATTGGGGGTTTGTTGGCCAGGCTTCATTTTTAAATAGAATACTATGTTAAACACACAAAGTTTCTGCATTGTCTTTATTTATGAGAATGGCAGGGAACCTGCCTTGAGTCAGGTGTCACTGACCCATAGAAAAGTCATTTGGGAGCAGGGGACACAGTACTGGGGAGGCGTGCTAGTGGGTTCTGGAGCAGGGAACAGAGTGCCAGTGGGGGTAGGGGAGAGGGGGCAGGGTGCCAGGACAGGTTTCTGCAGTAGGGGACAGGGTGCTGGGGGGGACAGGTTTCTGCAGAGGGGAGCAAGGGGACAGGTTTCTGTAGTAGGAGACAGGGGGCCAGAAGGAACTGGTTTCTGCAGGGAGGGCAGGGTGCTGAGGGACAAGTTTCTGCAGCGGGGCTGGGGGAGCAGGTTTCTGCAGTGGGGTTGGGGGGGCAAGGGAGAGGGAACAGGAGGGCGGGGGACAAGTTTGGGGCAGAGGAGAGGGAACAAGGTTGGGGACAGGGAGTTCCCTACACCAGCCACGGAGGGAAGCCTCTGACCCGCGCTCCCTCCGGACTGACCGCAGGGCAGCTGGGCTGGAGCGGAGAAAAGCGGCTGCCTGGCCAGCTGGCCATGGTGCTCACCCAGGGTGCCACCAAGCTCCACGTGGGCAGGCGCAGAAAGGAAGCTGCCCAATCAGCTGGAGCGCGGTTCAGCCTCCTCTGGGCTGAATGCCACAGCCAGCAGGCCAGGCAGCTTCTCCTCTGCGCCAGCCCACGTGGAGTGTGGTGCATCCTGGCTGAGCGCCATGGCCAGCGGGCTGGGCAGCTGCTTCTCTTCCCTCCAGCCCTGCGCTCAGCCCAGGGAGGCTGCACCTAACTCCAGCTGTGAAAGCCATAGTCAGATAGCTGGGGTGTTTCAGCCCTCCCGACCTCCCAGCTCCCACCATTCCTCGCAGCTACTCACCTGTGTTATTGCTCAGTGAGTAGCTGCTCCTCAAATGAGGAAATCTAATGTAAATGTACTGCGCAGGCGCGCAGTTCAGAGAGGGCTCAAGAGCTACTCTTAGAGCCCCTGAAATCTACCGGTAGCTCACGAGCTACTGGTTGGTGACCACGGCTCTAGAGTGAAGACTGAAGCAAAGAATTCATTTAACTTACCAGTTACCAACTCTATTATTAATCAATCTATACAAGTGCTGGTTTTAGAAAGGGCCGGAGCCTTTAGACCAGTCGTCTCCAACCTTTTTACACCCAAGATCACTTTTAAAATGTCATGGCAATCCAGGATCTACCCTATCCCTTGCCCAAGACCCCTTCCCTTTCTTGAGGCCCCACCTCTCCAAACCTTTCCACAGACTACCCGTTGCTAATGGAAACTCACCGTTAATTATATAATTACACCCGAGTCATTTTGCTACGGCTGCAGCTGGGGAGAATGTTTAATAATTTAAATTAAACCAGATTAAGCGTTTTAACTTTCTCATGTTAGTTTATCAAACTTCATTTTAAATAAAGTAAAACATTATGTCCAACAGAAAAGGTTTCAATGTTTTCGTTATTTATGGCAGAGGTGGGCAACCTTTTTGGGTCGGGGGCCACTGATCCACAGGAAAAAAAAATCAGTTGGGGACCACAGAAGTGAGAAACAAAAAAAACTCCTCCCAAAACCCCCAACCCTCGCTGATGTGGCCCCCAGCTGAGACACCTCACTCTTCTCGCACTCCAGCCCCCACAGGGTGAGGGGGAGGACTGAGATTCAGGGCTTCCCATAGGCCAGATTTACTTTTCTGGGGTTCCAGAGTTGTTAGATTTTGTGGACCCCCTTCGGATCTGGGATGAGAACAAAAATTAGGGGCTCAATGTGCAAGACAACACTGCCATCGAGTGGGATAGGGATGCAGGATCTGGGTGGGAGGTGGGCTGCAGGATGGGGTGATGAGGGCAGGGTCCGGAAAGGAGTTTGGTGGTAGGAGAGGGTGTGGGTACAAGATGGAGTTTGGGAGCAGAAGGGGTTGGGGGCAATAACACAGAAAAGGTGAAAGGGTGAGAATGCAGTCAAATAGCTATCTGGGAAGGGAGGCAAAGAAGTGGGGAGTAAAGGGAAATGCAGCTTCTACAACTGTATCCCCCCCCCCCCCATCTACCCTCTGTTCCAGCCTTACTTCTCTCAGCCCCATGATTCCCCCCAGCCTGATCCCCTGCATCACCCCATACCCCTCAATGCAACCCCTGCCCCCTCCCATCCAGCCTTCACATCCCTGTGCCCCTAGCGCACTCACTAGCAGGGCGGCAGCGCTGGGACTTGCAGACTCCTAAAAGCAGCGCTGAGGCACGGAAATGGGGGTGCAAAGTCACTTCCCTGCCTGGCCCAGCCCTTTGCCTGCAGGCAACAGCTCCAGGGCTGGGGCAGGCAGTGTCCAGGGCTGGCTCTAGCCCAGCCTGGTGCAGCAGGGTGCTGGAGAAGGGGCTCCCTGACCCTGCGCACAGCCCACAGGGAACAGTGCAGCATAGCCTGGTCCCCAGCGCACCACATGTGGCGGCCACCAAGCCATGGCTCTGTGGAGCAGGCCCAGCTCCACCCCCTCCAGGGGCAGAAGACAAAAGCCAAACACCTCTTCTCCCCCCCAGCATCCCAGCCAACAAGTTAACAATGAGGGACAGTCTCCTCTCTTTGATGTAGCCCAGCTGGAGTGCAGTGCAGCCTCGGCGGGCTGAACCTGTGGCTAGCTGCCCAGGCAGCTGCCCTTCTTTTCTCCACTCCAGCTGGTGGCATGACTACTGGCCAGATGGCTGCCTCTTTGATCCAGCCCAACTGGAGTGTGGTGTAACCTCAGTGGGTTGAACCCGTGGCTAGCTGGCTGGGTGGCTGCCCCTCTTTGACCCAGCCCAGCTGGCTGTGGCGTTCAGCCCACCGAGGTTTCACCACGCTCCAGCTGGGCTGGATCAAAGAGAGGCAGGGGCCTGGCCAGCTAGGGGTGCTGCAAATCCACCAGTTTTAGACAGTCATTTTGCAAAGGGATCAAACTAAAAAGCTTTACCTGTTCGTAACAGTACTTCTGGTGCAATATAGTTAGGCGTGCCAACAAGTGAATGTGCCAGACAGCGTTGATGCTGACGTGCTGCTCTACGCTCAAGTGGCTTAAGCCTGTCTCCACATCTGCAGTTTGCTGGATCACCCCATTCATTACTGAAATCCATGCTGTCTTGACGTGAATGGTCACCTATAATATAAAAATGAAGGTACTAATACTATAGTTTTTAAACTTGGTTCTTAACTAACTGTATTTTCTCTCCAAATTTTTCAACATTCCTATTATGAAGAATGCTTTCCATTCTGATGAATTCAAGTACTTTAAAATTAAAATTATTTAAAAAATATACTTTAGAGTATTAAGCTTGTATGCTCCCCCCCGCTTATGATGTAAAAGAATGTCTGAAAGTTGAGTTCTCTCTTTTGTCTTAAAAATTGATTTTTTGCCTAAATGTAAATTCTGATCTTCCTTAGTTTTGCTGCAAAATTTGTTGGAGATATAGGATATATACTGTTATTTCTGTCATCTGAAGTAAAGAAAGGCCATCTCCAAAATATCACTGAAATTAAATAGTTTAAAAAATAAAACGTTTGAAACAGTCATTAAAAAAATCTTACCTATCACAAATGTTCAACTTTCACATACTACCCTTCTTTTATAATGTCACCCTGCTTGCTACTTCTCCAATAACCATAAAAATCACCACCAACACTTTAAAGAGGCACTGAATTCCTAGTGTAAAAATAAGCCAGAAAAAAAGGATTTTGAAAAATCTATTGAAGAAAAAAAAAAAAAAAAAGGCACAAGCCCAATTTTCATTTGCAGGTTATCTATAGGAAAAATACTGTAAAATAAAGAAAAGATTAAGATACTGCCACTTGCAGAACAAAATGCAAAATGATCTTTGCTATAAACTTCCTACAACTATCATGATGGCATTAAAAATGCTTGATTTCCTTTAAAAAGCTTAATTAGTGAATTTCCATGTAAGTGCAAAAAAGGTATCAAGATTGTAGATCTCGGGTAAAATTGTCAAAACTTGACACTTAGATTCCTCCATACCATTTTCAAAAGTGATTTAATCCTGGTCAACACAGTTTTTGTACTGATATAACTATTTCAATAAGATGTGATTTTTTTTACTACTTCAAAAACGCATGCTGTTATACTGTTTTAGTTTATTCCCTTTCCCTTACGGTATTAAATTCTACCTCTGTTCATGTCATGTTCATCTTTTTACTCACGCTTAGAATTAGCATGAAATACTACATCAGTTCAGATAACAAAAACAGCTTACCACTTTGATAGTATTTCGAATCATGAGTCCATCGAAAACCTGTACAAAGTCCGAAGTCAGTCAATTTAATATGGCCATCGCGATCAATCAAAATGTTATCAGGTTTAATGTCTCTGTGAATGAAACCCATCTTGTGAACGCTTTCAACTGCGCAGGTCAGCTCTGCTATATAGAATCGTGCCAGATTTTCTGGGAAGACACCCATTCTAATTAACAGGCTCATCATATCACCTCCTGGAATATAATCCATTACAAAGTACAAATTGTCCTTATCTTGGAATGAATAATACAGGCGAACAACCCACTCATTGTCAGCCTCTGCAAGGATATCCCGCTCAGCTTTAACATGGGCAACTTGGTTCCGAAGCAGCACATCTTTCTTCCGCAGGGTTTTTGTTGCATATAAAGCATTAGTGTCCACTTTCCTTGCTAAGCAAACCTCTCCAAATGCCCCAATCCCAAGAGTCTTAATTTTTATAAACATTGATTTGTCCATTTTAGCCCTTTTGAGACGAATGTAGTTAGACTCCTTCTGGCACAGCATTTTTCTCATTTGATCCTGGGCATCTTGGGACAATCCAACCTATGAAAGAAAATTAAATTTCACAATTGAAAAAAAAAAAACCCACCTTCTCTCTTTGTGGTTATTAGCATACATTTAGAAGGTTTGGGCAAAGTAAAGTAAAAACTTCAATGTAAAAATGAGAATAAAACAATTTTTTTGCCTAACATACATTAGGTCTCTATAAAAACACTTAAGGTTAAAACAAAACCAAAAAGCCCCCAGCCCACAAAATGTGCAACTAAGGGATGGTTATAACAACAATACACACAAGGTGCCATGCACCACCATGCTCTTGATTACGGGAGCCATTTTTTGGGGAGGGAATAGGATGGAAGAAAAAAAAAAAAACAAGCTGATGGTGCCCTCTGTAGGAAAAAAACCCAGGATAATAGGGTAGGAGGGAAGTCATTGGTAACACACTATCCCTCACAGAGCTGTTCCCTCATGTGAATACTCCCCTTATATATTAATAAGTATACATGTTTGTTCATGACTTTGCATACTCAACTTTTAATTGATTCCTTGCATTAATGGAGTCATTACTTGCTTGATTCCTGATGCAATTAAACTGAACATATGAGGGATAGGGATGTTAACAAATGTGCATGTGTGTAAACATGTAACCCCGTGCTGTCCAACCAGTTCCAAGACAATAGCCAGCATAGTGACTACAGATATAGCTAACTAGCCAGACTCAACCTGCTGAATAACCACACTGTTCAAGCCAACTAGTCACACTCAACCAGCCAAATAGCCATGTGACCAGTGACTAGCATGTTGGACACCATGGGTGTAACTGCTGGATTTTTTTAGCTGTTATATGCTTAAATGTAGGGGGGGGGGAGGGAGGGAGGGCGGCAGCTTTTGAGCCAGTTCCCCGCAAGCACTGGCTCCCACTTGTCGCACACCATGCACTGCTGCCTCTATGCGAGGCAGCAGGTGCGGGAGGGCAGCTTAAAAGCTGGCCCCCCATGGGAACTGACTCTCACCCCTTCTTTGCTCAAAGGAGAGGGTGTGCGTGTAAACATTAGGATTAACCAACGAGCCCAGGCTTTTCAGTTAATTGTGTAAATGACTACATGCCAACATCTCTAATTAGGGATGTGAATGTTTAACTGGTGGGGGCTGGGAGAAGCCTTCAGCCCAGCAGCAGGTGGGGGAGGCAAGTTGCTCCAGTCAGGATGGAGCAGGCCCCTGCCTCCCACCCCCTTTAACCAGTTAAGCAACTAAATGGAATTTTACATCTGCTCTGTAGATTTTCCAATTATCCACGGTTTGATCAAAACTATTTCCATTTGATTCTCTTAATTAGATGTGTCCTTCCAAGGTTTCTTCCCTATTTTGCTTCTTATGAAACAAAGTCACAAAGAAAGGTGCCTTTATGTTTCACCGGTGTTTTTACACTAAAAATCCAATTCTATCATGGAAGAACTAACAAAACTATCAAGTAATAGAAGACAAGAGTAAAAATTGAGCAACCGAGAGAAGATTTTTCAGGCAGGATGTTTAATACTTGTTTGTGTTAATTATTGTATAATGCAAATGACTAGTATTTCAATAAAGGGTCATTTGGTTGAAGATTCTACACCATCTTTTCAAGTATTATACTTCACAATTACACTTCCTAATAAACATGCTCTGGAACCCTAAATAGTTCCCACGTAAAGATATAAAACGCCAAATTTAAACACTCCTGATATTTCTCAGACAAAAACAACTTTTCAAAACATTCAGGTCACCTTTAGATTCAGAATAGCAGAATAGGACATAAGCCAATACACTTTTTCAGGTCGTATTTGTTTACTTAATTCATTGTTCTACTGCCTTAATTCCTAACTCAAGTAAGTAGTGTGCCCTGGTGGGTGAATCACGGACAGGGGTTAGGCAAACTTGGGTTTCTGTTCTGGGCTCTGACACTGGCCTGCTGCCCAGTCACTTTCTCTGTCTCTGCCTCAGCCTCATCATCTGTAAAATGGGAGTGAATGCTGATAAAAAGCACTAAACAAGGATTATTAGTCCTTGATCTCTCCATCTTCTGTCCTGACTTCTTTTCAAGATCTCTCTTTTCTTTTGATGATTTCATCTGAAATACTGTGACTTCAATAATATTTGTAGAAATGACTTGCAATTCAATTCTGCATTTTAGTTTCTCTCTGGCGTTTTCATCTGTTTAAACTGAATTTATCTTATCTCCCAATCTTTTTTGGACACCCTCCATAACGTTACCAGTGAAAGCAGGACCAGCATTCACGTCCATCACAAAAGGTCTTCCACTCCTCCAATTTCCACCACCCATGCATTAAGGTTAGGGTTGCCAGATGGTTTCAACAAAAAGACCAGACACACTTGACATTACATCACAATCTACATTACATCTTATTTAGAAAATACCGGACATTTATATTTTCTCATTTATATTTTCTCAATTTGTTTCCCGAACAGAAAGCTCAAATACTGGACTGTCTGGTTCAAAACCAAACACCTGGCAACCCTAATTAAGGTGGTGCCCAAATCTTGCTATTTCTACCTCCATAACATCTTACAATGTTAAAGTCTATATTGTAGTAGCATCCAGAAACTGCAATCTGTATTAGGGAACCACTATTTTAAGCATTGTATGAACATACTGTAAGAGACAAATGCTATTCTGACTATCTTCCAGTCAAATATGAGTCAAGATAGGTAAACAAAAAAAGAAGAAATGAAGGAGAACAAGAATAGACATTCAATCCCATGATTATAAAGGTATCTATTATACAATTTAATGGTACCTGAATGCGTTTTTGTTTAAAAAAAAAAAAAATCAACTATCCAATTGGCATACAACCAGTCCACAGAGGATTTCTTACAGGCACCACAGTGGAACAGGGTCTCAGAGATTTGAAAATGTTGTTGTATAGACAGACAAGGTCACGACAACAACAACAAAATGTGGTGTAGTCCTTATCAATCTCCAGTCTTAACTATTGCAGCCTCCTATACGGTGGCCCCTGAACACCCACAATGCTTTCCTTTGTTACATCAAAACACTGCCCCTCAGTCAGACCATTCCATCCCTTCTAATGTCGGTATATTAACTCTCCCTCGTCCATGACATCAAGTGCAAGTGTTTTGTCCTCATCCTCAAGAACCTCCAAGCCTCTACTCCCTACTAGCCTTATCTCTATGTTGCTTCTCAACCCCTTTCCTCCATCAAAAATCTGAGCATCAATATCTTCTTTCCACCTCTCAAAAAAATATCTACATACTTTCCTCCCTGCTACCCACACTGAACCTCAAACACCCTTCCTGAAGTGACTTGAAAAGTCCCTTCCTTATTAATATTGCTCTTTAGGACCCACTTCTATGATGGCTACAATAAATTAACTTAGAAACCTATTAATTTTAAATGAAACAGACACACAAAGAGATACACATTCTCTTTACTCTTGCCATGCACTAACCCTTGCTGAATAGTTATGTGAACTCACTGACACCACCTCTATTTTTCTTCCTTATGATCTTGTTACTCCCTAAATCATGACTGAAGGGTATGCATGTGTTCATTTTGAACAAAATGTGATTTGGAAAGTAGGTATGCATAAACAAGCATGCTGTGGCTCACCACCCTAGCAACAGCCTAGAAAAGGCCAAGGGGAGGGGGGTGAACTCAACATGTGGAGTGGAGAAGTACAAGCATGTGACAAACGAAGCCATATATAGAAAGGTTGAATCGGATTGGTTTAGAAGTTTGTGTTATGTTACCTGTAACTGCCATGTGCTATAAAACAGCAAGGGGAGGGGTTCCTTGCTCGAGGGGCTCTGGCTGATTTTAGTACCAGGAGCTCGCCCTTTGTGCACATTGAATAAAGTCTCGTTGAATTGAATTGAAGACCCTTGATTCTGCTCAGCACCTGACTCTGTCCCAACAATGACTAATTTTGTTTTCACACTCTTCAGGGCAGGAATTGTATGAGTCTTTTGGGTTCACTGTACCATTTCTAGTACCATTAGATATAATAAAGATAAAAGCAAGTGCATACCTCCAAAATGTATTACTTAGTCCACCTGCGAGACAGCTACTCCATGCCCAGTAAGCACCTTCCTTTAGACTAGGTATATGGAATCTTTTTTTGGTTAGGGGCCACTGATGCAAAGAAAAATAATTCAGGAGCCACACACCAGTGAGAAGCCAAACCCACCCCCCCGACTAGCATGGCCCCGAAAAACAAACAAAAGACACAGACACACTTGGGGCATCAGGGCTCCCTTGTGTTCCAACCCCATGGTGCCAGGATCTGGCCTCTTTCTTCCCTTGATCTGGCCTATGGCAAGGCTCTGGGCCTTCCCTTCCTTCTCACAGTGGGCCAAGCCAGTACTAGTGCTCCAGTCTCATGGGGGGTGCAGAGGCAAAGAGTGTCAGTGGGGCTGGAGCACTAGTTTGCCTCACTGCAGGGGAGGGGAGAGTCCTGAGCCTCATTAGACCAGATCCAGGGAAGCCAGGGGAGGGCCAGATCCAGCCTGCAGGCCATAGATTCCCCATCCTTGCTTTAGACAGTTATCTTCCCACCAGGAAATATGCACCTGCTGAAACATGCTAGTGACCCTTTCCTCTCAATTTTCTGTAGAAGGAGAGAAAGGAGGAAATCCACTCCTGGTTTAGTCTTCTTAACTCTTCTGCAAATAAAGATGAAAAAGTACTAGGGGAGATAAATGGCCATCAAGTTCACTTCTTCTCTTCCCATTCAAAATGAAAGGTGAGTTGACCTACTCCTGTCAGATTTATCTCCCATTGTGTACTAAAGGGAGCAGCTTCTCTCTCCATGACACCCCATTTTTCATCATCCAACCCCAAATAAAGACCCCCCCAAGTTCTGAATTAAACACATTTTATGTGAATTGAGCACAGTTACAATAAAATATATTTAGCGTAAATAACAAAATATTTTTTTATTTTAAATTGATTATATTAAGCATGCAGGGGAAAAAAAGTTGCCACCAAGAGGATTCAAGTGTTAACATAAGTAACTGTGCTTACACCATGGCAACGCACACACAATCAAATGCTTCAAATAAGAAATGAAAGTGAGGTTTCCAAATCAAAGTTAGTTATGACCTTGCACTTAAGTACCCAAATGTACTTTAAAAAAATACATCAACTTCATGCTTTAGTTTTGATGCAGGTACACATGCAGAGTCCTTTGGAAAAGGATCATGCTAGTCTTAATAATACTGTTGCTCCAAACTCTTACTTGCCCACACAGTAATGGAGGCTATAGAAGTCAGCAAAGCTTCCAACACCTTAAGAGTTTAAACCAGCTGTTATTGAAAGTGAAAAGGAAAAAAAAAAAAAAAAAGACTAAGAATAAACATCTAGACACTTCCAGGAATAAATCTTATTTGCTAACATGCAACTATGTTGTGATTAAGTAGACACTTACATAACACAGTACAGTATAAAGCAAGATTTTTATAAGAGCAGGAGAATGTGGAATTAGAAATGACAGTTCAGTCAAGCAAAAAAAAAAAATCAGTTAAAAGGTATCAAAAAGGTATCAACTTAAAAAAATGACTTGTCTAAAATTGTTACCTACTATTATTCCCAGAAAAACTAAGATTACAATAAAACCTAAAATTATTATAAAAATCATAGCTAAATTATCTATATTTTCTTGTCTTAATTTCAGTATTTTTCAGTGTGTTCTATAAAATCAATTTCACCTTTTCCCTGTTTTAGCATAAAACATGACTGAAAACAAGTTGGCAAGGGTCATCAGGTGTAACCTCTAAAGCCAGTTTTTACACTAAAAGGGCTTTTTTTTAAACCCTCAAATGATAGAATATGTACTCTTGGGCCAGTGCTTGATGAAGGAGTGAAAGTTAAACATCTGTAGTACAGCACCCTCAGGACCTGACCAGTACCAAACCAGAGAATTTGCCAAACCGCAAGAGGTTAGTATTGTCTAGCAGCATTACCAACACTTCCATTGTTTACTGGGCTCTTAGAAGACATTTGGGGTAAATTAGAGCTAAACAAAAGCACAGAGCACTGAAAGCCAGGTCTGGTGGTTGTAAACAAACTTTACAGGGCCATAGGAAACTTGGCAACACCCATGATAAGTGGACAACCAGCTAACTAAAATCATGCCGGACCATGGATGTTGCCAGATCACAATGACAGACTATAGAGGTTCAACCTGTTTATGCTTTACAAAACTGTGTCATTTTTGTTGCTTGCTGCAGTGTTTTAAAGCAAAGATTAAACTGAGTTTTAAATGACCTAGTCAAGATTCAGTTAATATAATATGGTGGCCCAACCTGCATTCCCTTGTATATCTAGAACTCGCATTGATACGAATGGGAATTTTGCAGAATATGGAAGGACCATGGAATAGAGAATCAAATCCTGAGTATATTTAGCAAAAGCAGAGTAGAATATTTAGAAGTATAATTCATTCTCTACTTTCAAATTCCTTACTTGGGAAGAAATAACAGCTCAGCGATCAGATGCATATTGCAGAAGAAGAGGTCTTTTAAACATTTTTTAATGTTGAATAATACAAAGTATATTTTAGAATGAAATATCTTTTAGAAAGTAACTTCACATAATGGAGTCAAACTCATGAAAATAAAGGGTGTAATCATTCTTTGGGACTTTAGCCAGCCCTATCACCATTTCCTCGTAAAAAATCTTTAATATTAACTGTGACAGTTTAACAACTAGTTTTCCCCAAATCAGCATTAAGACAATGATCAAAACCAAGAAGCCATGCAGCAAGCCCAATGCAAGCTTCAATAAATTGACTTCTGTGTTTTTATAAATTACCCAGAACATTAGCACTTAGAATACAAGAATAATATTTTTGTTTAGATTAATTTAAAAATGTACTTTCTAAAGAGAGAATGGGATTACCTAAACAAATACAGAAAGGCTGGCTGCTTCTTTTGGGCAAACTAAAAATGAATTTCAATACCAAAAAATATTACAACTGCACAAAAAACTGAAGAATAATTAAAAACACTGTCTTTATATACAGTTTTTAAAAATGTATATAAAAATTAAAGTAGTTTCACTGAAACATTAAAGAAAATAAAGCTTTTACCCGCATCATTTCATTCTCTAGTTGTTTCTTACGATGCAACCGTTGCTGATGAGATTTGAGTATGTTTTCCACATGTTGCTCCATGAAGAATTTAAAGGCCTGAGGAGAATAGCTTTGAATGCGAGACTCCCTTCGCTCTTCATCTCTCTTATTTTTCCTGACAGGAACAGGAGAGGTTGTTATTTGTTTTTTTTCTTTATCTGTCCCATCACCACATTCATTATTCTTTTCAATCTCTTCTTCTTTAGTTAAACTAGGCTGATCTTCTTTGCTAGGTTTGGTTCCTGTCTCATATGGACTGATGGATGGATTCTGATGTAGCAAGTGTTTTGGGTAAGGAGGTGGAGGACCCTGGTAATTTGGAGCTTCTGCAACAGGCATAATTGCCACATTGTTAGATGGATTCTCAGAAAAGGAGACTGGTTGGACAGCTTGCATTGGCTGTGGCATCCAAGAAGGGTGAGTTGGTGCTAAGGCAGTCTGCACCTCTGGCTTTAATACTCGCATACTTTTTACTGGTTGCTGAATGGGAGCTGGAGTTATAGCTGTCACTGTGGTGGCTGAAGGCTGAGAACTGCTAGAGTGACTCTGTCTATTCCCATGAGCGTTATTGAAAGAATTTGATCTTACTGGAATATTGGGTTGCCATGTAGTAATTTCATGTCCACTGCCAGGTGGTGATTGGGGTGGAGCAGCTGAAGACTGTGACCAGGACATTGGCATGCCAGGTAGATTTATGTTATAAAGTTCCATGTTGTGGCTGTTTCTATTTGGCACCATCATGGACTGAGGAATGTTTCCATTAGTGTATCCTGAAGGGGGAATAGCTCCTCCTGCTTGCATCTGCAAAGCTGTAGGACTTTGCCTGTTAGTTGGGGATATAGGGTATGGAGGGGGTGGCTGACGATTGACCGAGTTCCCAGATACAACATTTTGATGAACCATGAAATCAGCCTGACAGTTGCCATTTTGTATTCCAGCTCTTCCTGATGGAAAACTAAACTTGCTATTGGTAGAACTCTGCATGATTATTGGTTGCCTGCCAAGTGGAACAGAATTAATGCTTCTTTGTCCCTGTGTAGAAGAACTTATGGGTGATGGATTCATTGGTGGGGGAGGATAGCCATCCTGCCATGCTCCTGGTGGTACTGGAGAAATGCGAGAGATCATATATTCCATGCTTCCAGAATAACGTTTTGTTTGAGCATTTGGTTCCCAAGAAGGAGGTGGAGGCGTTGTTCCTCTTGGCGGAGGAGTCTGCCCTCTTGGAGGTGGAGGAGGGGGAGTAACACTTCTTACTTGTGGTGGAGGTGGTGGATTCACTCTTTGTCCATTGCCAGGATGAGCCTGAGAAAACGCTGCTAATCCAGAGCCAGATAAAGGCCTTCCTACATCTGACTGAGAACTAGGACTTTCTGAACGATAAACTACACTATCTCCCAATGGAGGGCCATGTCTCTGAGGTACCAAGGACTCTTTAGAACCTTTCCAGCTCTGTTTGCGGTTAATTGATTGCTGCACACCACCTGCTTTTATAAAAGGGAAAAAAAAACACAGCATTTTATATATGTGAAATACTATTTGCAGTTTGTAATATTTTACTACTACTCAAACTCAGTTCTTTTCATTTTTGGCAGTTACCTTACTGCTATGAAGTAGATAATACATTTTAATTTAAGCCATAGTAAGTCACATAATGGTTTATTTTGACTAATCAGAAAGGAAGCCACAGTACTATTTCTAGCATGGAAAAGTTGAACCGATGAAAAAATGTGTAGACCTACATTTCGCATAACATAGATATCTTAAACATTACATCAAATCAATCTTATGTCTGATGTACAGTACTTGAGAAGTTCATATTCTTTGAGTGAATTAGTCAGCTGAAAGACTGCCAGTACAGGTTGAACCTCTCCAGTCTGGCATGCTTGAGACCTGGACTGGTGCTGAACCAGAAAATTTGCAGAACCACAGGAGGTTAATATTATTTATCAGCATTACCAACTCTTCCACTGCTTAATGGGTTCTTAAAAGACATTTAGGGGTAAATGAGAGCTGAACAACAGCACAGAACACTGAAAGCTAGAACAGGTGGCAGTAAGCAAACTTCACTGGACCACAGGACAGTTGGGCTACACCCATGATACTGGACATTTGGCCAACTAAAGTTATGCCAGACCATGGATGTTGCCAGACTAGAGTGCACTGGACTAGAGAGATTCAACCTGTACTTGTACACCTCTGAACAGGGACACTAAATTAAGAGATCATGCATTTAACACAGTTTAATCTAAGTGTATTATATTCCTTGTATGAAAAGTTCTGTTCATCGAAAGGTTCTATTTTAAATCCATTTCAAACATAGGGCTGTCAACCTTTCCACCTAGACAGACCAGACACATTCATGGCAATAGCATCCAGTCAGGAAAATAGGCAACCCTGAGATATTTATATGTTTGTAAGTGGAAGATAAGACTGCATAGATGCAAAACCTACAATTCTCTCTCCACTGAATTCTTAAAATTTAACTCCACTAAGAATTAAACAGTAATCTTTTATTGGAAGTACCAGAAAGTAATGAAAAGACAGAGGTCATAATTTATCATATTAACAGGGCATCTTTGTCTTTATTTTTGAAAATTGTTATGATTTTCCACTGCTGAAAAAAATCAACATTTTTTCAACACGCAAAAACATGAGTAAATTGTGCTAAATTATGCAAGTAAGAATGAAATTCATGGCTAAATTCCAGCATTCCACTGAAAGTTTTGTACAAATTCTAGTTAATTCAATTTAACAGTCTGAAAGATAGTGGACTAAAAATGTAAAACCTGTTGTCATACTTTGCTGGTGTTTAAAACAAGCAGTCTGGTGGTACCTTAGAGACTAACAAATATATTAGATTGTGAGCTTCTGTGGTAAAACCCATTTCATCAGATGAGCGGGGAGTAGAAATTACAGAATTCAGAGTATAATACAGCAAAAGATGTAACTATCAATCGCAGGACCAGTGTTAATGAAGCTAATTAAGTCAGGCTGGATACGTCCCATTCACAGAATATGTTAGCATTGTTTACTATGTTATTTAGTTGTTTATTATGTTACATAGTTAACTGCAATTCCACAGAAATTAAGTGATATTACCCCCAAATTTAAGAAATGAATGAAAATATTCAACACAGGAAATGAACACCAAAATTAGACATCTGAATACAATTACTTACGTATGACATTGAAATTAGGGATGTGAATGGATAACCAGTTAACATCACCCTTATCAGGTGATTTTTACCAGGTAATGGTTAATTGGCACCTGAGAGCAGCTTGCCATGAGGCAGAGGGCTGCTGCAGATCTGCCAGTCCCACACCCTGTGAGGAACCAGCACCTCGCTGTGGCCTAGGTGCTGCTCCAGCCAGATTGGAGTGATCCCCAGCCCACGATCTCACTTAATCAATTAACTGGTTAAACCTCACGTTTAACCATTTAACTGATGAAATGGGATTTTAAAACATCCCTCGTTGAAAACATAACCTAAAAACTTGTTAGAAACTGATGTCAGGTACTGATATTTTAAAGTGGATTACTTTACAAATTATACTAACACATTTCACCATTTTTCTTGAAAATGGTGAAAATTCAATCACCTATATTGTTAAAGTTCATTTGCTGCTTCCTCACCATCTTCCAGTTGTGAGTGCATTAACTGAAAAGTTTAGCTAATTTATTATTTCTTTCTACAAGAAAAATACATATTGGACACACATACCTGGTGGTTTCATACCTGAATTAATAGGTCTGGCTGCTGCTGCAGCCATCTGCTCCCGACGAGCATCTTGGTAGCTCATTTTACTAATGAATTCAATTGCTGCTTCTATACTACGGCTGTTAGTTTGCCTAAGAGCTCGTACAACCATATCCTAAAAGGAAAATTAAATGTAAAAGATTTTTTTTTCAAAATTAACAGAAGAAATGTTGTCAAAAGTACCAAGTGTTAGCTAAATCTCACTACAGCACTTGGAAAATGTTATCTACCTTTCATTAATTTTTTTTTATAGAAAATGCATGGCTAAATTTCACTGACAGATTTGTAAAATCTCAGAGCATCTCCCTCTGTCAGAAAAACTGCAATTACATCTCTCACTACTAAAAAGCCCAGAAAAGCTTAATGTATTAAAGAGTCATTTTAGTGCATTTACTGCACTGTTTGAACCTCAGAAGTACTGTTACAATTTTTTCCATGAAGGTTGCAACCAGTTTCCAATAAAAGGCTCTGTTTTTTGCTCCTATTGAAAGTTTTACAATTGCTAAAAACTGTACGGCTCAGAATCAACTGATTTATTGTGAAGGCAAAGGGGATAATGAATTACAAATCACAAAACAGTACTCTGATTTGCAATTCTGAATTTTGGGTTTTTAATATTACTTCAGTATGAAAGATAAATCTCCTTGTAAATTAAATCGATTTTATTGGAACAAAATAGGCGGACATCAAACAACATTAAGATCCTTTGGCAAGGTCTCTCACCAAAGGCTCTTAAGTAAATGGTCATGGGATAAAAGAGAAGGTTCTCTCACAGCTTGTAACTTGTTAAAAGACAGAAAACAAAGTTTCAGAGGGGTAGCTGAGTTAGTCTGTAACAGGAAAAACTTAAAAAACCAACAAATAGTCTAGCAGCACCTTAAAGACTAACAAAACATAAAGATGGTATCATGAACTTTCATGGGCACAACCCATTTCTTCTTCAGATGAACGTGCAACTAGACTATTTGTTGCCGTTTAAGTTTTTCCAGAAAACCAAGTGTAGAGTAGTGGTTCTCAACCTGTGGTCTGTGGACCCTTGGTGGTCCACAACAGAAATGCCAGGGGTCCATGGAAAGTTTAAAAATAAGTATTGGACCCACCATGGTGGTCCCAATCCTTACTTTTCTTTTTCTCTCCCTGGGAGAGGGGTCTGTGAAATTTTAATAGAATGAAAAGGGGTCTGAGTCCGTATACTTGAAAAGATAGGGAACCACTGGTGTAGAGGACTGATGGTCAGTTTTCAGAGTGGAAGGAGTTAAATACTGATGGCTTCCAGGGACCTGTACTAAGTCCTGTGCTGTTTAACATTCATATATCATCTGGAAACGGGTAAACAGTGAGGTGGCAAAGTTTCCAGATGATAGAAAATTACTCAGGATAGTTAAGTCCAAAGCAGACTGCAAAGAGTTACAAAGGAATCTCACAAAACTAGGTGACTAGGCAACAAAATAGCAGATAATATTCAGAATTGATAAATGCAAAATAATACACATTGGAAAACAGAATCCCAATTAAATATATACATAAAATAATGGAATTGAAATTTGCTGTTACCACTCAAGAAAGATCTTGGAGTCATTGAGTATAGTTTTCTGAAAGCATCTGCTCTAGATTCAGTAGCAGTCAAATAAAAAACATTAGGAACCATTAAAAAAGAGATAGACATCAAGACAAAAAAAATGCACTCATGGTATGCCAGAACTTGGAATGCTTGCATGCAATTCTGGTCGCCTCATCTGCATTAGTTGGAAAAGATACACTGAAGGGCAACAAACATTAATAAGGGTACATAAACTTCCATTTGAGGGAGAGATTAATAAGACTGGGACATTTCAGCTTGGAAAAGAGATGACTAAGGGGGGATATGATAGAGGTCTATAAAATCATGAATGGTATGGAGAAACTGGGAGTAATCTAGTGAAATTAACAGGCAGCAGTTTTAAAACCAAACAAGAAGGGAGTACTTCTATATACACAGCACAGTCTTATGAAACTCGTTGCCAGATGTTGCGTATGCCAAAACTAACAGGGTTCAAAAAAAAGCAAGTAAGCTAGCTCATGGAGGATAGGTCTATATGGCAAATTGGCTATTGGCCAAGATGGTCAGGGATACGGCCCCATGATCTGGATGTCTCTAGATTCTGACTGCCAAAGGCTAGGAGTGGACCACAAGGAACGGATCACTGGATAATTTCTATTCTGCTTATTCCCTCTGAAACACCTGGCATTGACCACAGTCAGAGGACAGGTAATTGGCCTCAATCAGCAGTTCTCAAACTTAACTGTTCCAACATTCCCTTCTGAGAATGAAAATTACTACTCAACCCTTGGGAGGAAATCAAAGACTGAGCCTGTCTGAGCCACAATCCCAGCCAATGTATGTAGGCCAAAGATTAAGCCCAAGAGCTTCTTCCCTGGATGGGTGGAATGTAACATCAGCACTGGTTGTTGGGGCTTGAGCTTCAGCCCTAGAAGTGGGGATTGGGATTCAGGTTAGCTGGGGTCCAGGGCCAACACCAACCTTGGTGAGCCCATTATAATGGGAATGCAACCCACTTTGGGGTCCAGACCCATAGTTTAAGGACCCCTGAGCTAGATTGACAATTGGTCTGATCAAATATGGCCATTAGGTTCTTAATTACTTTTGCTGTGAACAGATTTGAGCCCTGTTCTCTTAGGGTGTGTCTATACTGCACCCTTATCTCAAAATAAGTTACGCAATTTGAGCTAGGCAAATTGTGTTACTTATTTTGAGTTACTTTCGAAATAGAGTGCTATTCCAAAACATTCCTTAATCCTTGTGGAACAAGGTTTACACAGATGTTGGAAGAGTGAGCCCATTATATTTTGAAATAACAGGTTTGCTCAAAAGATGCAGAAAAGCGATTTCAGGATACTTTCAGTATCCCAAAATAGCTCCGCTGCGTAGATGTAGCTTTACTGATACAAAGGGGATATATTTTGCCACTGACCACAGTGACAGTAGTATCAGGCACTAGAGTGGGATTTTTAAAGATAAAGTGTTAAACACTTAAGTCCCCACTGAATTTCAGTGGGATTTGGGTGCCTAAGTTTCCAACACACTTTCCCATACTAAATTGAAAACATGTTCAGCTGGTAGTGAAAGAGATGACAGGATCTCAGACTGATACCTACCATAACCTCATTCATGTATTTATCCTAAATAACTCTACTATGTTGTAGTAGTATTGTTCAAAACATCATTTTAGGACTCTGGTAACATAACGTCTCCATGTTTTCCTAGGAGACATTACACTGTTGAAGGTATTCTTCATTTTTGCAGTGTACTCTATTGTACTATCATGGTATATTCTATTTTATCTGATTTAGGATAATGCACATCATCTGAATATATCTAAGATTCAAGTGTTCAGTTATTAGGGATGTAATAGCATAACAATTTAAACGGTTAACAGATAAGCCTTGTCTCATCGGGTATCATTAACGGTTACATACAGCCTCCCAGTGAGCTGGCTGCCACCCTGTGCTTCTGGCTCTGTATCAGAGCCTCTAACGCAGGGTGGCAACTGGCTCCCTAAGAACAAGGCTGCAGGCAGGAGCCAGCTATTGACCCACGCTGCAGGGTCTGCAGTATGAAGCTTATACTGCAGAGCCTGTAGTACAGCCAGCTCTCCTACTGGGGATCCGGCTGTGCTGCAGGCTCTGCAGTATAAGCTTCATATTGCAGAGCCCGCAGCATGTAACTGCTGAGATTTTCATTGGTTAACTAACTGCTTTCAAGCATCCCTATCAGTTATATATTAATATTCAGCTCAGATAATGAGCCATTTCTCTGAATAAATTTAAGTTACTATCAAGGGTTTTGAAAAAAAAAATAAGTATTTCAATTTTTCCAAACTCAGGAATGTAAATGACTAATCAAACTGTGACCGGCCAAAAGGAAGAATGGTAATGCTAAAATAACCCATGTTTCCCCCCCCACTATATCTCTTATAACGTATTCTTATAATAACCCATGTTTCTTTCTTATAATAACCCATTCTTATAGAAAGAATACGTTATAAGAGATATAGGGGGGAAAACATGGGTTTATTTTAGCATTACCATTCTTCCTTTTGGCCAGGTCACAGTTAAAAATTAATTTATATTTCAACATTGTGACACTCATGCTACTTATACTCTTTAATTACAAAAAGGTAACATACAACAAAAATATGTATGGTTAGTTAATATTCAACGAAAATATTTACCTCATCAAATCCAGCAGCTTGTAAGTCTTGCAGCATTTGTCGATTGATTTCTGACGTTCCCCTTGCTGAGGAGCTGGTTTCATTTGCAAAAGGCTGCAGAGAGTTTCGAATTTCTTGCAAAGCTTTATGGTATGTTACAAATTTGGGGGGATTACGGCCTTGTCTGGGATCTTCAGCTGACATTTTACCCATATTGTGCTCAGCCTTAGCAGCATCGGAGGGCTTAGGCAAATTCCTAAGGCTCTCCCGTATTTCTTGTAACATTTGCCGGCTGCTGCCAGTGTAGTTACTAGCAGGAAAAGTCTTAGGCCTCATTTGTCTATATCCTTCTGGCTTCTCACTTCTCTTCATGAAAACATGTATCTATGTAACCTCCACCAAGGATTCGGCCACAAAAATTTCAAGAAAGGCTGGTTGGTAGTTTTAGTATTCACTCTAAAGCAAGAGTGAAAACATTCACTGCTGTTGGTTCTCAAGAATTTCAGCACTGTTGGAACCACAAAGTCAGCCACTCTGTAACAAAAGAACATTCCAGTTACACATATTGTTAAGAGTAAAAAGTTTGCAATGCTCAGGGAATAAATATATAATTTCCTCCATATTTACTAAATTCATCATATGTAACATTTATGCTGTCTTTAAACAACCATTCTAAATTAAAAACTATTCTGGCCTGACAACATTTAATTAGTAAACAATGATTTAGTTGCCTCTCAAATGGAATTTCAATCCAATTTTGGGATCTTTAGACTTATCAAATGTAGAGAGTAAACTTGTCTTACAATTATTGATTGCAATAAACACTTCTGATTTTTTTTCAAGCAGGGAGAGTACAGCCATCAGTAAACTGAAAACAGAGTTATAGTATTCGAAAGACGCCTGAGTACCTGCTACAAAAATTAACTGCACGCTTGAGTTAGTTTAAACTATGGCTTAAATGTTTAAGTCCTGAAACTTGCTTGAATTTATTATTTTTCTCTTGACAGTAGCAGTCTTAACAGGTTGCTTTTCTATGCTACTCTTTGAAGCACATCATATTAGCACAACTGAAAGATAATCAAAGATCTACATATCAAAAAGAATGCAATCTCAAGGACAAAGAATGGAGAGTAAGAATCTGGACTCCTTGATCCTGTTTCCTTCTCACTGTGATACCTTGGGTCAAGTCATGTAGCTTGCCATCACATCAACACACTGGAGTTTGTTCCCCACCGTTCTTCCACCTTTCACTGCATTTTTAATGAAAATGAAGAACACTACAAAAAAAAGCCTTTTTATTATTACACACTGTAAATATCTGTTTCAAATGTACAAGCTAAACATTATGACTGATATTAACTTTGCATGAAGTGGGTCTCAGATTAAAACAGAAAAACGCGTATTTAAAAACAAACATACAAACAAAAAAAACCACTTGTTCCTCTCTACTAAAATCATTGAATTTGGCTAAAACTGCAGTAAGTAACTTTTTGTTTTAATAGCGGGCTGCACCCAGTGCTCACTACACTCACCAACCACTCTTTCTCTAGTGGCTTTCACAGCCAGAGAGCACAAGAGTATGATGACATCATTCTGTTGCCCGTCAGGAAAAACTTTTCTATATATTTAGAGAGACAGAGAAAATATATCTGAAATGACCAACTTTTTATTGGACCAGCTTCTATTGGTGAGTGAAACAAGCTTTCAAACATACACAGATCTCTTCTTCAGGTTTGGGACACACAGAGCTCTGTGTAAGATCGAGAGCTTGTCTCCCTCATCAACAGAATTTGGTCCAATAAAAAGGTATTACCTCGCCCACTTTGTTAGTATAATATCCTAGGACCCAACACAGCAACAATTCTGCAAACAATTTCAAATTGTCTGGCAAGAGGATGATACTGTAAAAACTTACTGTAAAATCACACAGTCTTTTGCATCTATCAGAAAAACTGAAAAGCATTTAAATTAGCAAAAGTGACCTTACTAAGGTAAAATGTTACAAAAGAAACATTTTCCTCAGTGTTTTGTTCAAAACGATAAAGCCACTACTTCTCATTAAATATTTTTCCAATACTAATTTTAACAATTGTTTGTATGTTGGTTTGAGTTAACGTGAAGAATTGTACTTCCTGCCAAAGCTCACCACTCAAGTTGTTTCTGATACCACCTTTCTTATACTCTTTATATTACACAAAATATGCCTGCGTATAAGAGAAAAATGTAAATAAGTCATTTTTAAAATACTAATTAATGTCTTACAAAACCAAGTAAAAATAGTCTGCTGTGTACAAGTCCAACATGATAAAAATAGGTATCTATCAAACTAATAAGTTGGGGGAAGAAAGGATGGTGGCATTAATAAGGTTTTGAATTAAAAACAACTTATATACACAAACTTTAATGCTTATTTATTTATGCATATTTTATTATGTTAGTTGTAAATTTTAAGGTCAGCAGGACCATTAGGATCACTTTGTTATACAGGATGACAAACTGAGGCCAAAATCTCAACCAATAAATTCAATATCCAGTCTGTGATAGGGATATAAAAGGTTAAACAGTTACCCAGTAAGCATTAAACTTACCAGCATGCTTACCAGATAACTGGTGAGCTGGATCAGCCCCACTGCCTGTGACTGGCTGGCCATAAGACCCCAGCCACTGGAGCCCACCATCCCTCCACAGTTAAATTATATAATTTAACCAGTTAACTTTCTTACTGGGCATCCTTGCTCCATAACTTCTGTTAGAGCTACAGGATCTCCTTTTAGAAAGACAGAGTACTGATTTAACATTGCATGCAATGGAGAATCTACTACGTCCCTAAATTGTTCTGAGTATTATAATCTTCCTTTTGCTTCCTTTTCCTTTCGCTTCTTTAAAAACAAGTAGTCCTGTGACACCTTAGAGATTAATCAAAATATATAGAATCGTGAGCTTTTGTGGGTAAAACTGACATCAGGTAAGCTGGAGTGGAAACAACAGAAATCAAGACATATATGTAACAACAGAAGTCTGTCAACTGTAAGGACCTGTGTAAATGAGGCTATTTAAGTGGGCTGGATGTGGCCCATACAGATTTTTTAATGTGGAAATGTAGGAGAAATTAGCTTTGTAATGCACCACCCTGTTAATGTTTTTGTTCAAGACCAGCACAATGGTGTGAAATATACAGATGAACTCCAGTTCTGCTGACTCTCTCTGTAATTGGTTAGTGCAACTCCATTATAGAAGAATGGCTACTTTTAAATCCATGGCTCAATGACTAGGCAGGTTAAAATGTTATTCTACAGTTTTATGTGTGTTACCATTCCTGATATCTGATTTGTGTCTATTTATCCTTTGTTCTAGAGACTCTATAGTTTTTACAATATATATGGCAGAGGGATATTGCTGGCATATATCACAAAAGGATATGCAACTGTATGAGCCCCCGATAAGGGGGCTTATTTGGTTAGGTCCTGTATACTGTAGCTTAAAATAAATATGTGGAAAGAGTTGGCAACAGGGTTTGTTGTAGGGATAAGCTCCTGTGTAAGCCTGTCTGTGGTGTGACATGTGGTTGGTGGAAAGGATTTAATAACATAAGAATGGCCATGCTGGGTCAGACCAAAGGTCCATTTAGTTCAGTATCCTATCTTCTGACAGAGGCCAGTACTAGATGCCCCAGAGGGAGTGAACAGAACTGGTAATTATCAAGTGATCCCTCTCCTGTCAGCTGTTTCCAGTCTCTGACAGAGCACCATTCCTACCTCTCCTGGCTAATAAGCATGTGTACAGCGCCGGTGAATGGAGCAACCAGCTGAAATCTACTCACCCCAGGCGAGTAGAAACAGCGGTTTGTCGAGCCCTGCTAATAAGTATTGATGGATCTAACCTCTATGAATTTATCTAGTTCTTTTTTGAACCCTGTTAAAGTCCTGGTCTTCACAGCATCTTCTGGCAAGGATTTCCACAGGTTGACTGTATGCTGCATGAAGAATGATTTGGGGGCTGAAGTGCATGAATTATGAGGAGAGGCTGAGTGAACTGAGTTTATTTAGTCTACACAAGAGAAGACTGAGGGTGTCTCTAGACTACATCCCTCTTTTGACAGAGGGATGTAAATTAGACACTTCGAAATAGCAAATGAAGCTGGGATTTGAATTTCCTGCACATCATTTGCATAATCACATCGTGGCGCTCTTTTGACAAAGCGCTATTTTGAAAGTGAAACCACAGTCTAGTCCTCAGGTTTATAGGATCTTTCGAAAAAAGCATCTATTTTCTAAAAAAAAGGCATCTGGACTGCGGTTTCACTTTCAAAATAGCACTTTTTCAAAAGAGCGCCATAACACGATTATGCAAATAAAGTATGGGAAATTCAAATCCCAGTTTAATTTGCAATTTACGTGTCTAATTTATATCCCTCTGTCGAAAGAGGAATGTAGTCTAGACACACCCTGAGGAGGGATTTGATAGATTCCTTTAACTACCTGAAGGGAGGGTTCCAAAGCGAATGGAGAGAGACTACTGTCAGTAGTGACAGATGACAAAACAAGGAACAATGGTCTCAAGTTGCAGTGGGGGAGGTCTAGGTTGGATATTAGGAAAAACTATTTTACTAGGAGGATGGTGACGCACTGGAATAGGTTACCTAGAGAGGTGGTAGAATCACCACCTAGAGGTTTTTAAGTCCAGGGTTGACAAAGTCCTGGCTGGGATGATTTAGTTGGGGTTGCTCCTGCTTTGGGCAGGCAGCTGGACTCGAGAACCTCCTGAGGTCTCTTCTAACTCTGTGATTCTAAGAAACACTCCCTTTTGTTTTAAACCTGCTATCTCTTAATTTCATTTGTTGACCCCTGGTTCTTATGTTATGGGAACAAATAAAATAAAATTAATGGAGATTGCATATCTCCTAGAACGGAGCCAGGTCCAATCCCCTGCCTTCACAGCAGAACCAAGTACTATCCCTGACAGATTTTTTGCCCCAAATCCTTAAATGGCCTCCTCAAGGATTGAACTCACAATCCTAGGTTTAGCAGGCCAACACTCAAACCACTGAGCTATCCCTCCTACTCTCCTTATTCACTACCTATCTGAAATGATTTTATAGACCTCTATCATATCCCCCTTAGTCTCCTCTTTTCTAAGATGAAAAATCCCCTTTTTTAAATCTCTCTTCACATAGCACCTGTTCCAAATCACTAATTATTTTCATTGCCCTTTTCTGAACCTTTCCAAATCCAAGATATCTTTCTTGAGATGAGGCAACCACATCTGTACACAGAGTTCAAGATGTGGGCATACCATGGATTTATAAAGAGGCAGTAAAATATTCTCTACCCTATTCTCTATCCCTTTTTTAATGATTCCTAACATTTTGTTTGTTTGTTTTCCACTGTTACTGCTGAATACTGAGTGGATGTTTTCAGAGAACTATCCATAGTGACTCCAAGATCTCTCTCAAGTGATGATAGCTAAATTAGTTTCCATCATTTTTTATGTATAGTTTGGATTATTTTTTCAAAAGTGCATTACTTGCATTTATCAACATTAAAATTCATTTGCCATTTTGTTGCTCCATCACCTAGGTTGTATTTGCTTCAGGATGTATTCACTTGTATTTCGCCACACAGCCCACTACTTTTAGAAGTTCATAAGGAGTAATGAACAATAAAATGACTACACACACACACACACCACCCACCCACCAATGTAATTCAGATTATAAAACCAATTATGAGTACGGCCATACCAAATTCATGGGTCAATTTCAGGATCATACAACTTTAAAAATCACGTGTCATGATTTCAGCTATTTAAATCTGAAATTTGATGGCACTGTATGTGTCCTTATCCAAGGAGGACATGTGGAGGAACTGAAAGACTATTGTCAACAGGGTAACAGTACTGCTCCCTCACTTCTTCACTGCTGCTGGGGACAGCACTACCTTCAGACCCAGGTGGCCAGGGAACAGCTGCTTCTGGCCAGAATTCCAGCTCTGAAGGCAGAGTCAGTACCAGCAGAAGCAAAAAAATTAGGATGGCATGTTATGGTACTGCCACTCTTACTTCTGTGCTCCTGCGGCCTTTAGAGCTGCATGCCTAGACAATTCTCTAGGCAGCTAGCAATGAAGGTAGTATAGAAGTAAGGGTGGCAATAAACACAACCCCCTCTAAAATAACCTTGCGATATTCCTGCAAATCGCTTTTGGGTCAGGATCTCCAATATGAAAAACTTTGGTTTCTACCATGAAATCTATATAGTATAGGGAAAACGCACACAAAAGAGCAAATATCACAATCTGTGACATTTTTCATGGTGGTGAATTTGGTAGGGCCATAATTACGGAAGTAGGCATGTTTCCTCTCTCACTTCTGGTGTATGCTAGAAGTATGTATTAGAAGTTCCTAACACTTGCAAATCCTACTGCTGTGGATGCTTACCAACTTTTAAAACAGGCCAACTAGTTTTTAGTTCTGCAGTAGGTTTTTAACCATTGTTTTTACCCTCTTTGCACATAAAACCAAACATTTGCCTGCATTTTTCCTGCTAGTGGGAGCTACTGTAGTTTCCTGTCATTTCCATTCCACCCTCACTTCCAGATGTTCTTAAATTTCCACAGTTCTCATCATCTCTTAGATTAAGTTCTCCTGAGCCTGATCATTGCCAAAAGATTCAACCATTTTGAGGATAAGGAGAATGTGGGGGTGGGGAGAGGCAGAATAAATCGATTCAAAAAAGGTCATACTGTATAAATTTTAAAGACTAAGTTAACTCTAACATCACAGCCACTGTGGGTAAAATGAAGAAATATGGCATGGAAATAATGCTCAATGAGAGATGCCTTTGAATGTTATTGTAAAAGCTGATTTTGGTTTGATGAAATTTTGACTCATTAAGGGAACACATGACACTGTATACCCAGAGTAAGCTTTTAAACACACCTCAAAAGGTGTACACAGCTCAGGAAGACCATAGTTGTTAATTTATGTTGTAAAAAGTTTAAGATGGAACAAGAAAAAATTTAAAAGTATGCAGAAAAACAATGGACCCCTGCTTCACACAGAATGTATCTTATAAGATAAAAGTTGCGCAGTTCCTAAGACTCCCCCAGGAAAGGAACTCCTTCCTACCAACAACGTAAGGTGCAAGGAATAGAGTAGTTGTGATATCTTCCTTTTTTCTGTCTCTGAGTCCATCTGTTCAAAAACTCCTCCTAATTGGTAAGAGCTAGGACCACCAAATTTGGTATGCAGCTCACTCTTATCCTAACTTAAAGCAAGGTCAGGATTTGGTTGCATCAAGAAAACAGAAGTGCTGGGAATGGGATTCTTTTCCATAACATGGAAAGGGAGGGGCATAATACTGAGAATAGCCACTAGGGGCAGCAAGTCTGCAGCGGAGAGCTGTACTTCAGAGACACTAAGGGCAGCTACAGCACAAAATGCTGGGCTCCGCCATCTTGCCTGCCTTCAAACCTACTGCCCCCCTTCCCTACCGCACAAATCTCACTCTCACCCCCCCACACACACCTTCAGCCCTTCACTTCTATACCCCTCCCTGCCCCACCTGCCAACACACCACCAGGCCCCTGCCCTGCTGGGTAAGTCTTCTAGTTGAATATAAAAGTGGCCTAAAATGTTCCACCGTGACCACCCAAAAAAGTTTTTCTGCTTTTTTACCAGCTTAGAAATATTAATGTCAAATCTTCTTTGTCTAGTTTTGCCAGATTCTTTCCTTGGAAGACCCAGACACTGGAAAGGATACTCTCTTATCCCTGATAAGGGACAAGATGTAGATAATAGCCTGGTCTTATCAGACATTTGAGTTAAACTTGTTTAAGTATTTTTAAACAGTCTACATAATTACTTTCTCTCAATCCATTTTCATTCTTATGTCTGTTCTCTCTAGTCTCAGACCTCTAGTTGTTCACATTTTTAATATATAATCCTTTTTCATGCAATGGTGTAGTGTGCTCTTATGTTTTTCAGTAAACATGGCAGAAATCTTCAGGTATATAATTCCAGGGAGTGTTGAGTATATATAATATATTACAAGGTGCTACATGTCTGAATATAAATTGTTAAAAAAAAATCCATCCCTGTAAAATATCTATTAGAAAAATAGTATAGGATTATCTCATTTAAATTGTAATGCATATAGAGATAAGGGTACCTAACTAGCTTCCCTTTGTAACCTTAACTCTTAATTTGGGAAATGTAAATCTTCACTGCAACTTTAACATTAAAAATACTTCAAAAATGCAAAAGTTTAATAAATAGTTTAAAATATGATAATGCAGCAAGTGTGCCATGAGTTATTAAAACAACTGTTTAAAATTATTCTTAAGCAAACAGATTTTTGTTCTTTAGTTTTATTACTTATTGCTTTTAATGTATGAAATGTGACTGCAGTGTTTGAATACACACACATCCCAAAGAAAAGTGAAGGCAAAGGTAACTTACTGCCAGTTCTAAGCTTGACTTTTTTTTGCTTACCAACATAATGGAAAACAAGTTTTTCTGCATCCAAGTGATTACAGTAAAAGCTCTAAAGAATAATTGGCTACAAAAGTGAACATGTAGTTACATTTTAAGGTACTAAAAAATAACTCACTATCATCCAGGAATAAGGTATTTGGGAGTGTAAACTTATCCAAGACCCTGAACAAAATTATCTGATGGCTCAGGAGGGCTAGTAATAAGAGAACATTTAGGTTATTAATTCAAAGTTGAAATTTATAGCACCCAGAAATAATTACTATCAGATCACTACTATGTAAGCTACTTAAAATCCCATTTGTCAATTTACACTGTGATAGAAAATCACTACAAATTCATTACTGATTTAAGTGTTTTCCCAGGAATTTCCCCCCTTGAGGAATTTTCCTATAATAATTTTCAGTGTCAATTTTCCCCTATCTATAAAATGGAGATAATTATACTTACTCTGTAAACTGTTTTGAGATCCTCAGAAGACAAATGCTATGTACTAAATGTTGCATACAATTTAATGTTTTCTTGGTGGTCTTAGCAAGACAGACTAAAGACCAATGAGCTTGAAAACTGCATTGCTTTGAAACCAAATTGAACTGGTTCCTCAACTGAGATTGTACCAGTAGAACAGTGGTGGGCAAAAAGGCCTCCACGGGCCAGATCCAGCTGCCAAGTGGGTGGATCAGGCCCGCAGAGGACCTGATGCTCCCCCCGCCCCCAGGCCAATTAGGGCAGCAGCAGTCAAAAAATCTAACCATCTTAGGAAACATAAGGGAAGAGTCAGAAAATAAGACAGAAAATATTATAATGCCATTATATACCCAGTCCTTTGACACGGCATGCAATTCTTGTTGCTCCATCTCAAAACAGTAGTATTACAATTGGAAAAAGTATAGCTTAGAGTAACAACAATTAAGATGGGTATGGAACAGCTTACATATGAGGAAAGATTAAAGAAACTGCATCTGTTTAGCTTAGAAGTCATATGATAATGGAAAAAACACAATCTGTATAGAGAAAGCGAAGTAGCATTATTTATCCCTTCACATAACACTAGAACCAGTGGTCACCCAATGAAAGTAATAGGCACCAGGTTTTAAACAATCATAAGAAAGTACTTCTTCACACCATGCAATCAACCTATGGAACTCATTGCCAGGGATGTTGAGTTGATCAAAAACATAACTGAATTAAAAAAATAATTACATAAATTCATGGAGATTAAGTTTGTCATTTGCTTTTAGCAATCAGGGACAATCCCCACACTCTGTCTCCCTATGCCTTTGACTGCCAGAATCTGGGCCTGGATGATAAGGGATCAATTGGTAGTTGTTCTGTTCATTTCCTCTGAAACATCTAATAGTTGCTGGTACCAGAAGGCAGGATACTGGGCTAGATGAAACATTAAGCTGAATCTATATAGCCTTTCTTATGCTCTAAAATATTGGTACAAGACAGTCACTGATCCTGCAGCTCAGCGTTGTACTTGGTACAAGACAGTCACTGATCCTGCAGCTCAGCGTTGTACTTTATTTTTCAACCTATATACAAAAATTCAGAGCAGCATGAATACCATCTGCTCAAGTATTAGATTCTCCCTTATCTGTGACATCTAGATGCTTAGAGATGGAAATTAGACTGATGTGTGAACATTAATCAAATTTAAATCATTAAAATGGTGAGATGCTCATGAGATACCCACAGACAAATTAAACTAGGTTTCACTTAAATGAAAGTATGCTAACCAACCTAGTTTCTTATAACTATTTGACTGCAGATGTTAGTGCCGATAACAGCTAAATAGGCCATAAGGGAGCATTATGTTCAGGGAATGATCTCTCATCCAGGGTAGTCTCCTCAGTATGTTGCCATCCCATCCCTACAGTCCTCAACAGTGAATAGATCTGGGTCTCGAATCACTCACACACACGATTTCAATTACTCCGCTCCCTCCTCCCCATATTTATTTTGGGTGAACAAGGAGAAACGCTTCAAAATTTAATCCAGGGTTCAAATATATAACAAATCCAGCTGCAGAGACCGACTGCAGACCCCTGCACCCACCCCAGGAAACAAAGTGGATTCTCGTCGGTGCTGCCCAGCCCCTGCCCAGCTAAGGCGAGGCGCTGGGGCAGCACACGGGGAATCCGCGGCGAGAGGAATCCCCCCCCCCCGGGGCAAAGCGCTGTGCCGGGGCGAGGGAAGCGGGCTGGGCAGGGAGGCACAGCTGGGCACGGAGCTGCAGACAGGGAACCCCCTTGCGGGAGGCGGGGTCGCACAGCGGCGGGGCCTGGCTTCCGCGGGGAGAGTGGAGGGCGGGGAAGGGCTGGTATTGTCTCCGCTCACTCGGGGGCAGCGCCGCTCACCTCCCCCCACACCCGCCCCGGGCCCAGAGGCGGCGAAGTCGCGTCAATCTGCGCAGCCCAGTAGGGCCTCGCCTCCGCCGGGCACGGGGTGCCCCAGGCCGCGCTCCCCTCCCGCGGCAGCCGGACCTACCTGCGGGGACAAGGCAGCGGCGGCGGCGTCGCCCCGGGCCCACGCGTGTGGCGGGGAGCGGCGCGCTGCGTGTGGCGCTGGGCTCCGCCCGCGGGGCGGCGGCTGGGCCGTTCGGGTCCCCGGGGCTGGTAGCAGCTCGTCCCCTCCCCCACCCCCCGTGGGGCTCAGTTCCGGGCCGCCATGTTCTCGGTGGGTCTGGCGCAGAGGGCTTCCCGGATATGGGCCGTTCCCGGCATCCTTTGCGCGTATCCCCTGCGGCTCCCCCCGCCCCTCCGGATTGGAATGTGAGCATCTCCGAGTCAGCGTGCCGGGCCCGGCTCTACGCGGGAGGGAGGGAGGGAGGGAGGGGGGGGGGGGGGCAGCAGGCAATGGGCCGCGCCCCCCTCCCTCCTGCTGTGGCAGCGGCGAGTAGTGCACCCTCCCCCCCCCCCAACCAGGAACCTATGGACTAATCCGCCTGTAGGATTGGTTGGGTGGCTGATGCCCTCCCAGACTCCCTACGCGAGTCTCAGTCACCGGGAGCTCGCAAGTTCCAGCCGCGCTGCAGCCTTCTCAGCAATGGGCTCCCCGGCTCCGGCAGCTGCCTGCCATTGCCACACAACACTGACATCCCGCTACGGGCCAGGCCCCGCGCGGTTCCTTTGCCTTCGCTTCTATCGGCCCAGGGCTGGCAGGGAGCGGGCTCCGACCCAAGCTAATTCTATGTCACTTGTTCCAGGGAGTATGAAATTCGCCATGCATCTGTACATCCCTCACCTGGTTAATTTATCTGCCACTGGCAGCATGAAGGCAGACCGGCATGTGGTGGATTCAACAAGTCTTTAATTAATGAGATGTGAAATACTATGCAATTTTGTCACAAGCTTGCTCTACTTTCCTAACTGCCAATACTGACCGCGGCAGCATTGTACAGAACTGTTAAATATGGTCAGGTAAAATGTTATCTGGGTTATTTATTAGAAAAAGGCATGGACAGGACCCAGGACTGTAATAAAAAATTCATAGCAACCATGACCTGTAATATACAGATCCTTGCATTTAACAGTGAATTTCATGGGATGTGATATAATATACTAGCAGCACAGCATCTATTAATTGGATGCCTTAGATCAGGGGTCGGCAACATTTTCAAAACCAAAAGCCAAACTACATCAAAATTCAAAACACAGAGTCAACAAACAGCTGTATAAGAATGCCCATTTGCATGACTGAAAATATGCAACTTAATATTGACATGATTAACAGTAGCATAAATTAAATATTGTACTCACAGACTTTAATGGGACTTTTTGCTGCATTTTTGTGCACATTTCTCTGATGTTTTTATCGAAATTGGTCAAATCCAGCTTTATGCATGCATTCAGGCTGTCATCTGTCAACCTTATGGCAGGGGTTGGGAAGGTGCAGGAGTTTGGGGATGTACAGGGAATAAGGGGCTCAGGGGAAGAAGTTCATGTGTATGATGGGCTGTGAGGGTTGGGATGTGTGGGGGAAGGGGAGGGAGATGAGGATGTTAAATTGCAGTTGTAGCTAATCGTGTAATTCATACAATTTATATCAATTACATGATTAGTTAATAAGGGGCAGTCTACAGAGCCACAGCAGGGGTAGCTCCAGGAGCCAGCACTGAGCAGTCCCAGGTCATGCCAACTCCAGAAGCCACCCACCCTGCGGCTTTGCATTTTAAACGTAAGCAGGACCACTGGGCTCTTACTACATTTAAAATGCAGAGGCAGTGTCCCAGACCAACACAAGTCCAGCAGCCCCTATCGATGAGGGGGCCCAGCTCACAGCTGGGACCACCATGGACAGAGGCTGCTACCAGAACAGCCTCCCCTATCTCCCCCCTCTGCTTCTAATAGAGGCAGGGGAGGGGGCAGGCAGCACCCTAGAGATGGTGCTGGGGAAAAATCAGCCTTTAAGCCAGCTGGCTCACCCAGCACCAGCTCTTGGTCCCTCCCTTGCTGCCTCTACAGAGAGGGAGTAAGTAGTCAATACTCCACTCAACTACCCAATAAGCTTGTACTTAGCAGCCATAATTATAGACAATGTTGAAACCATTTTGTTGGACATAATATTTTCCTTCATTTAAAAATGAAGCCTGGCCAAAAAGCCTCCAATTGGGGTCCAGCCCCCATTTGGCCACAGCATCATAACACTCCTGCCCTGGGAACATTAGCAAGTAGTCAGCTAGTCAACTACCCAATAAACTTATGGTTTCATGCACTCGAGGGAAATATTGACTACTCATTTCCTCCTCCCTACCACTGCCTCTTGGAGATAGGTTGTTCCCTTTTCAACCTAGCTCAGACGGGAGAGACTTTTGAAGGCGCAAGAATCTTCATAACCGTGTACAAAAAATAAAATCAAGGTCTCCCAAGAGGTTAAAAACTCTGAATACAAATAAAGATATAGGAAATAAGGCCTTATCACAAAAAAAAATATATCCAAGAGCAAGCTGCCTAGATCTTCAAAAAGCTGCATCACCTCATTTGGCATAGTAGTGGCATATTTTATCTAACTTCTGAAGAAAAATGAGCATGTTGCATCATTTTGTACAAATACAAAGTAGTGATTTTGAACACAAATTTGAGCTTAGCTTGTGAAGTTTGTTTTCTTGCAAAAACCCTTCAATAGAATTATTTGCAATTCACTAAATGTTATCTGCTACGAAGTTAGAGTAGCCTTGTAAGTTAATGGTGTATGTAACTTAACATTTAATGTATAATATTAAATAAGACACTCAAAATACATTTATCATAGATCATTCAGTCACTTTCACTTTACTGTATTCAGAAAGGGAAACAGATGTAAAGATCCTTGGAAAAGTGGCTGTACCAAGTCAGTAATATCCATAGGTTCTAATTTTGGTGACATGCAACTACAGCTGACCTCTGGCTACCACTGCAATGACCACTTTCTGGGCCCAAGTTACAAAAAAATCCATTTCTCCCCTCCCTGACAGTAATCTAAATCTCACCTCCCAAAACCCGTGAGAATTCTCCTTTAGCCCCTCTTTCCCTGCACAGTGATACTTCCCTTTATTATGAATGGTAAGACTATTTAGGTGAGAATTATTTTTTGGGGGGGGGAGGGAAGGGGAGAAAGCAGAGGTGTTGATGGTTCAGTCTACTACTGGTGGAAAATAGGTTGAACCATAGAAAATGAACTTCATCACTGCAATGCACAGGAAGAGAGCAGCCTTTTAAGTTGCTATTAGGCATTTTTTTTTTTTACAGTAATCTGCAAAATAATTATGAAGTATCTAATAATTCAAAAATACATGAAAAAGGAACTATGACAAGTTTAAAAAAAAAAGCAGTTTGGCCTTCTTAACCTTAGAAATACCTGAAACGTGAAATCTGGTTTTTAGAGGACCAGCAGGAAGCGTTAAATTACTATGAGCACTGACCATCTTAATTGAAGGGCCTAGGGTGTTAAGTCTAAGACTTCTATTCAAACTCATTTAAGTTCATTTTTTCTCTTGTGTAAAACTTGTTTAAGAGTTCTGAAAGGCAATTAGAAAATTCTTCTCCTTTTTTGCTGATATTCTTTTCACTATTTCTCCAGGTATCAGAGCATTCCAGCTTAGACAAGACTTGAATTCCCATTTTAAGAAAACCTAGCAAAATTTAAAAAACAAACAACAAAATGGTCTGGTAGCACTTTATAGACTAACAAAACATGTCGATGGTATCATGAGCTTTCGTGGGCACAGCCCACTTCTTCAGATGACCAGAGTTTGAAGAAATGGGCTGTGCCCACGAAAGCTCATGATACCATCGACATGTTTTGTTAGTCTATAAAGTGCTACCAGACCATTTGTTGTTCTTTCCTGTACAGATTAACTTGGCTACCCCCGAAGCTAGCAAAATTAAGACATCTCTCCATCTCCATCCCTAACCCCATCTTTCAGCACTTCTTACGTGAAACAGAAAAACAAAACATATCTTCCTCCACCCGCTTTTCTGTAGGTTACCTTTAAAGAACAGAAAAATAACGTGCCGTACAGTTCTGAAAGTCAATCTTTCCTATGCATTCTACAAATGTCCAATTATTTAATATAAACATGTTTTAAAGTGTTTTAAAGTTTCCTGTCAAAACCTGCAAATGGTCAAAAGGACAGCTGTTTTAATTATAATTGAGGCATTTTATTTAAGTGGTGCACTCTCTCTTCTATTATGCAGAATACTCTCCAGTTTTCCTGTGGTTATTTGGTGGCAGAGAAGCTTATGCTTACACTATGATCTCTATCTTGATCCTAGATCTGTAGTCATGTCCCCAGTTGGGATTTACAAAGACTGATAGCAGACATAGTCTATCTACAAATCATTTCAACGTGTACAAGTGCATCTTTTATAGGTAAACTACAATAGTACATATTATCCTTTACAATACGGGAGAATGTATAAATTAGGGGTTTGCACAAGTATATAGCTACAATGATGTACATATACTGGTACAAAAAGAAATACAGAGTATAGATGGAACCCAACCTTCAAGAATTTTCACCACTTCGAGGTAGCTGTTCCTAACAAGTGCATGTAATGAGTCACACATAGAAGTATCAGTTGACAAATCAACCGTCATGATATACAGTGAGCCTGAATGCTAGAAAGAGCTAATGTTTTACTGTCTAACACTTGTATTCCACACAGTCATCTTTCTTCATAGAGCTCAAACTATGTTACAAAAGGTAAATAAAATCGATTGGCCTTATTTTATAAATAATAAAACAAACAGAGATATTACTTGCCCATACCAAATCACAGGCAGAACTATGAAGTACGGTCTTCTAATTCTTAGTTTTATCCTGTCAAGCAGTTCACCTTGATTTATAAAATTACTCTTTTTAGAAATAAAGTTGCATAGAAGGGTGACTGTCCCAGAGCCACAAGGCAAATCAGCAGAATAGAAGTCAGAATGTATGACTGTCCTATAGTTTTACCTCTGGACAATATCATAGGCTTTATAACTTTACAGCTATGTAATCACTCAAACGGTGAATTGTGTTGCTGAAAAGCTAGCTATTCATCATTTGCCCGGATGAAGATATTCCAATATACCTATGGACTGATAGGACAACAGAATTAGGAGGTGGCTTTACACCCCTGAGAACTCAAGCTATTCAGGCCCAATCACACATGCTAATCTGTACCAGTGGACCCTTGTTCCAGTGTAGAACCATATTGTGGGGCCTTAAAGTGCACATGCTGCATATTAAGATCAACTTCAGATGGAAACTAATTCCATTACCAGAGTAGCAACGAGAAACCTCTGAAGGCAAGTGAAAACAAGGTTGCTTGAGAGAAGCATTATGAAGAGTTGTGGAAGCAAAGCTAAAAAACTTGGGCACAGGCAGGGAAAATATTACAAGACTTGCCAGAAATAAACAAGAATGGAGGAGCTTCATTGCTGTCCTAAGGGCCAGAAGTGTAATGGGAACATAATCTATCAGTTAACTGCAATGACACTGAACTAAACCTATAAAATGGCCAAATTTAGCTTATTATAAAAAGTCAAAGATAAACAATAAGAATGAGTAAATAGAATTCTGGTGGAAAAACACACATTTATTAAAAACATTGCAGAAAGGGTTCCTTGTTATAAAAGCTAGACATAAGTTATTCATGTGTTAGGCACTTTTATGAGAGTTTTGTTTGGCAACACTTAGATTTAGTAATCCATCAATTTTGAGAAAACTCATGACTGAAGCTTTGTCAAGAATGCTTTATTATCTGAACTTGACCATAACAGGATAATGCTTGTCAGATGTCTGTCTAGCACCAATAAAGACTAACTTATAAACATAATTTTTCTACAGATCAAAAGTGTATAGGCATAATGTCTATATCAAACGTTAACCTGCCCTTACCAGTGCTATTAGCATTGTCTTAGATTATTACAGCTCCAAGATTTTTAGATTTATGGGACTTAACTATCCACCATTTAAACAATCTTTTCTGCATTCCATTAAATTCAATTTCCCCTTCTAGTTGACATGCAGCAGCATAACAATTGCATGGGAATGTTTAGATATAAAAATGTCAAGTTAAAAGTAATAATATTTCTATTAGGTTGTCTTTAAAAGAACCTAAGTTTTGGCCCTGAACAAAATACTTGAGTATTATTACAATAGCATGAACATTAACAGAGTTCAAGTATTTCACACTTTTAAGCTACTGTAACACCCTTATAACACTATATTTAAAATACCATTTATTTCACTACTGATTGTTTTTATGCTTGCCAAGTAAGAAGTGCAAAAGGCAGTTGGGAATAAAGAACGTTGTACTTAATAATGTATGCTAACTGTTGTTTCATTCACTGGATGCATAAGCATCTATGGTGATGGAAAAGTTCTCAAGAGCCTTATGTAGGTTGTCCCTCTGAACTACTAGGACTACGTTATAGGCCCTTGTGTTACCAGGCTTTATTTTTTAAAAAAAACCTGGAATACTTAGGACCTTTCCTACTAGTTTTTGAGGTGGTTAAACTCAAGAGTGTCCTTTAAAGTATATTCAAGAAAAGAGGTGCCTATTAACATAAATGGCTTCTGAATCAGTACCACATACTAGACAGGGTCCTAAAACATCCAAAGTATTCACGGATAACGTCTGATTTGGAACTAAATTGGTGATCTCCATGCGGTCTTTGGTAGGATTGTTGTTTAGCCAGGCACTTATTACAGACTGGTTAGCCGTGTGAGACAGAACTGTAATACTTCTTCCACCTTAAAAACAAAACAAAACCACACAAACAAAATAGGTTAGCTTTAATTTTGATTTATTTAGTCTCTGTATTGAGGTAGCATATTAAGCATCCAACCAAAATATTGGGAATACCAATCTAAGGCTAAGTTCCAGATTGAATTGATTTGATGGGTTTAGTTGAGTCTCCAGGGCTATGTCTAGACTGCAAGCCTCTTTCGAAAGAGCCTCTTTCGAAAGCGACGAGGAGTCCTGTGGCACCTTATAGACTAACTGAAGTGTAGGAGCATAAGCTTTCGTGGGCAAAGACCCACTTTGTCAGATGCATGTCACATGCATCTGACGAAGTGGGTCTTTGCCCACGAAAGCTTATGCTCCTACACTTCAGTTAGTCTATAAGGTGCCACAGGACTCCTCGTCACTTTTGCAGATTCAGACTAACACGGCTACCCCTCTGATACCTCTTTCGAAAGATACTTTCGAAAGAGCCTCTTTCGAAAGAGAGCGTCTAGACTGCACGCGGAACTTTCGAAAGAGCAAGCCGCTTTTTCGAAAGAAAGCACCCAGTGAGTCTGGATGCTCTCTTTCGAAGAAGCCCTATTTACATTCAAGAACGCCTTCTTTCGAAAGAAGCACTTTCGAAAGAAGGCGTTCTTCCTCGTGAAATGAGGTTTACCGCCGTCGAAAGAAAAGCCGCGTTCTTTCGAATTAATTTCGAAAGAACGCGGCTGCAGTCTAGACGCAGGTGAAGTTTTTTCGGAAAAAGGCTACTTTTCCCGAAAAAACCCCTGAGTCTGGACACAGCCCAGGAGACCAAAAATATTTTGCATTACTTCTGTCAGTTAAGTAATGTATAGTAGTTAGTCTACAATGAGAAATGACTATACCATGTATTAGATACACTAACATTCACACCACATGCAAGCTGGACCTGTGCAAGTAGTTTGCTTAGACAGCATTTTTCTTTATTACTGCTTTAGGTTTGTCTTTAAGACAGTGATCCAAATCATCCCTCCAATCCTGTTCATTCTTTACAAATAATAAATATCAGGTTTTGGACTACTTCTCTCCATACCAAAACCAGAGTCAACAAGTTTCACACACTGGAATTATAATTTCATTACAAGATTAAAAATGAAGGAAGTCATGGACTGAGAAAAAAATAGTTGTTTGAAACTCAGGGTATGTAATTGGCAAACCTGATAAACTGACAAGCCAAGTGCAACTAGATTTATTATTTTAGTCTCCTAGTTACATCAGCTTTACCCTATAAAGACATCAATCGACACTTTGAGCAAGGGGAGTGAGGTTATGTCACAAGTAAATCTGAATATATTCCCTATGTTTAGCTACTCTAATGTGTTGTTTCTACAAGTTTCCATGTTGTAAGTATATTTTTTTCATGGAAGTAAAATTTTCCACTCAAAAAATTAGGACAAGCCTCAGAAGCGCGGGACTCCACCACCACTGCGGCTTTGCTCCCGGTGTCCCTGGTCTGCTGGAGACGGTCCTGCCGCTTTGCTCCCGGTGCCTCTGGTCTGCTGGGGACCGTCTCCAGCAGACCAGGGACACCCGGAGCAAAGCCGCAGCGGCGGCAGGGTCCTGCACCTCTGAGGCTTTGCCAGAGCAAAGTGCGCCGCCCCCCCCCCCCCCCCCCCCACAGCAGACCAGGCTTTTGTTGTGGACCCTGGGGTAGAGCAGCTGGGGTGCTGCCAGGTTGGTCCTGCAGGGACCTACCTGGCAGCCCAGCTGTTCTGTCCCAGGCTCGAGATTCAGCCGCTGTTGAAACTGACCAGTGGCTGATTCCAGGAAGCTGGGGGCAGAGCAATTCTGCCTCCAGCTTCCTGTAGTCAGTCCCTGGTCAGTTTCAGCAGCAGTGGCTGAATCTGGAGCCAGTTCCGACTTACATACAAATTCAACTTAAGAACAAACCTATAGTCCCTATCTTGTACGTAACCCGGGGACTGCCTGTACTTGACTATTCATCATTTGCTTAATGAATATGCCACATGAATATTACCAGTCCTCCAAAAGCTTGCGAATGGATGTACTGGTCCCCGTATCAAAAAGGTTGGGAACCCCTGCTCTAAAGTATTTGCGCAATTAAGAGTTCCCTTAGTCATATTTTGGTTTCCTTATGTATGTCATTCTTGAAGTCTCCCTCAAAGATACACAGTTATATGGCATTTATTGCCCTTCCAAATCAATAATTCTATTATTTTTTTAAAGTCATCTGGATTTAGCTGTGAAAATTCTAGGTGCACCCCTTGAATATCTGTTGATGAGCACAGTCACATCAGATAGGAGGTAGTATTTAGGGAAACAAGTGAAACCACTGAAATTCTCCTCAAGAGAACCTGTACACTCTTTTCTTTCTAATAGGAGATCATATTTCCATCTTCAACAGCCTTTGATATAAATGAACAGAGCATGGAGTAGTGTCCTCAAGCCAATTACTTAATGAACTATAACTAGTCTGCATAATCTCAGCCTAAGATCTTAGCTTTCCTTACTTCAAAAATCCTTACCTTGATGGAAAAAAGATGGCTTTTCTGACACATCTGTAGAGGTATCCCAATGCCAAAGAGAGCCATCTTCAGAACATGTAAATAGGTGATCTGGGTTGGACGGATGGAAGTGCACTTCCCACACTACAAAAGTCAAGAAATTCAAGTTTATTACCCATGATTATATAAAAAACAATCTATATTACAATGATATCACAGAGTTTAATTTTCTGAGAAACAAACTACAAATCAAGGTATTCAGTGCAATTCCTCATTCAATGTACTGGAGATGAACGATCTCTAGAGCTTTTCAGTCTTAACTTAAAAAAAAAAAAAGTCCTCCAAACCAAAACACAAACAATAAAATATTTGTAATAAAAAGCCCACAAACCCTCACTTCTTTTGCAATCATTTCTCTGTCATTGTGGAGGTCTTGAACTTTGGGTGCATGTTCACCTTAGTCCCTCTTCCTCTCAGTGGCACATTGGCAGCTTAGTCTCCTGTGAGCTATAATACTTTGGTCTCATTTTGACTGTTGGATTTAATGTGTAGGTAGAGGGTTGTGTTGATACCATGACAGATACTGGAGGTTAGGCAAAATGATCTGAGGTCCCTCCCGACCTTAAAAGTTGAATCAGTCATGGAGTTTAACTGTCACTGTTCTAAATATCACTTCTGAGTACTTTAGTTGAAAGACTAAAAAAGTTTCTCCCTGGTTTATATCGTGCATTATGTATATCTAGTTTCACTGCTTCTCCTGTTTCACTGCGTCTCTTCTCTCCTCTGAAGTTGATCTACAAAGCTCCTAGAAAGATACTATCTAAAAGTGTAGACAGTACAAACAAAAAACCCCACAAATCAACCACACCCCACACAAAACCCAAGAAAGGAAAAAGGACAAGAAAATTAGAATGAATGCATTAACTCAGCTACATGTACTTCCTTAAGATTAAATGCTTTCCTCTGTTTACTTTAATGTTGAAGTTACCTGTGACCAGCCAGACCAAAATTTAGTTTGCTTAAAGAGCAATACATTTAAAAACCCAGTTTTATCAGAACAGACCACATTATGAACTTTTATGAAGCGTCACACAAGAAGTGTTGGAAAACAAATGCAAGATATAGTAGGACCTCAGTTTGCGCTAATGGGGGAAACCCAGGGCAAATTAATGAAAGACAGGATAGGACAGATGTAAGCAAGAAATAACATTACAATACTTGCATAATCTTTTATCATTATTGGGATCAATGGAAAGAGAAAGACCACCAGAGCCATGTTATCTAGACGGTACTCACTATAGCTCAGGTAGGGTTGTGAAAGACATACAACTTTTGGGTTCCTTCCTGAAAGAACCATACCTTACTATGGTAAAATCTGAAGCATAGTATTGTACTAACAGCCTAGTTGTATATTCAATATAATGGATATAAAGGGAACTTGTAGCATTTTTCCTGGCCTCTCACCCCATACAAATTAAGCAGTATAACAAATGTATATTTTCTCCATAAACTAAGTTGACAGTCATAAAAAGTAAAAAACCAAACAAAAAAAAAAAAACAAACACACTTCAGTCCACTGAAAGTCAAAGGATTTACACTCATAAATGATGTAGGTGTTTTTGAAAAAAATGTACCCATATCTGAAGATATGCTGTTCTCGCCCCTGCATCACGCGGGCTCCTGGGCCCTGTTCCCCCTTTGTAGCATGCTGGGCTCTTCCTGCCCCCTTGCAGCACACTGGGCTCCCAACCCCCTCAACCGCTGCAGTGAGCTGGTACTCTCTGATCCTGGAACAGCAGGACTACAGACGCTGCCAGACCAGAGAGTCACAGTTTATAGGGGTGAAACCTGTACTATAATCCTGCTCTGTTCTCATGTGATTCCTATCAACTACGAATAGGTGTTAGACAAGCTAGAAGGACCACAAATAAGTAATTCTTATAGAAACACAGAGCAACGTACGTTCAAAGAAGTTATAAAATCCATTTTGACAAAAAATCAAAACCACAATCATCACTTTCTCAATTCTTTTTTTTGTTGGACTAGGCTTTTAGTTAGCCACAACAGACTGTAATAACTAGCTGCTGTTAGACAAAAAATAAGCCTAGAAGCAAACAGTTTGGATGAACAAAAATGTAGTAGGTACAATATAAAAAAAGCAATGTTAAAATCTTGTCCAAAAATATACAAAAACTTAGAGACCCAGTATCTGTTTCTCTTTAGATGCTTACTTTCAGCTTCATGAGCATTGAGCAGGGACACTGGCATGCTGCCTTGTCTAACATCCCAGATACTCAACATTCCATCTTGGCCACCTGTAGCTACAATATGCTGCTGGTTGGGATGTCTGTCAACACAGTGTAGTGGAATTCTGTCACCTGTCCTGTGAGCGGGGAAAAATAAAAGTAATTTTCCATTAAACAATTTTTTACTTCCAAAACACAACACTCTCGGATCACAATAAATTATGTGGGTTGTATAATTTCAAGTAACTTACTAAGTTTAGAACAATTTGACACACACTCCAACTTACTTATTGTACTTCTAATTAGACAAGCACCAGGTTTGTAACTTGTGGCTTATTACTGATCACCTACAAAAGTTTAATAAGGACTTCATTAGAAGTGTAAGGGTGCTTGGGGGTAAAAAAATATAGGTACACTTATATTTACAATGGGATGTTACAACTAAAATTAGGAATGCAAGTTTAACACAGGTTGCAAAGAGAGTCACTCACTCACACACTTGGTAAGCCTGATTCCCCACTGACATCAGTGGAATTTTCATTAGGCCTAAATCTAAATTTCTTACCTACCTCATGAAACACAGAAAATTAATGTTCATAAAGCACTCTGAAGGCTAAATGTGCCAAATTTTAGACAGTGATAACCAGAAATACAGTTTATTCAAAATAGGGATGTTAAGATGTGGTTAACTTGCTACTCAAGCAATCAAAAATTCTATTGACTACTCAATTAGTTGATATGGGAAAACAGCACAGCTCAGTCCCAGATCATGCCAGGTCTGGGACCTACCTTCGCCACGGCTCTAAATTTTAAATGTAGTAAGAGCTGAGCTGCTTTGTAGCAGCAGCCCCTGTCTCCAAGGGGTCCCAGCATGCTCCAAGCCTCCTGTGCCCCCATCCCCGATGCTGCTGCCTCTAACAGAAGTGGAGTAGGACAGGTAGCACCACGGAAATGGTGCTGGGGGGAAACCAGCTTTTAAGCCAGCTCCTGCTTCCCTTCCCCTGCTTCCGCTTCCTGCCTCCGATACAGAGCAAGGGGTGGAGGAAACAAGTAGTCAACATGATTAACAGATAAACCTAGTTGACTACTTGATTACATGCCCAATTCAGACATGCAAGAAAAATTCTCTAAATGTAAACACTGCCATCTTCTAAGTTCCATTACAATATCTGAATTCATTTGTGTACCGTCTGTTATCAAGAAAGTATAGTTCAAGACATTTATAAGCAATAGACTTTGTTTTCTTGTTTAAAACTCATTTCCTGGAAAATCAAAGCTGAAAATAGAAAGCTTACAAGGAAAATATCTGAGATGGCTCATTTCTTTGCTGTCTGAAGTCCCATATTTTTAACTGTCCAATTGAATTTACTGTCAAAATCTCAGTTGTGCGAAGGAAGGTCACAGCATGGAGTGTACTGCTGTCTGCATTTTCTGCAAGAGGAAGGGAATAAGAAAAGATTGATTAGTCACATAGTTTTAAGCAAAGTGTTTGCACTATTATTATCTATTCTCTTTTTGCCTGTTAAAAACTCACCGACCTGCAGATTTAACTTAACTAGTTTTCAAAGAGTTTGTTCTTGAAACTCACTGCTAAGAACATTGTCTCCTTTTATTTTTAATTATTTTTCCAATATGCTCTAGCTATATCCTCTATGTTCACAATTTGTTTGTAGTGTTATACTTTCTCCCTAAGACTATCAAGAGAGTCATTTCCCTAAATTGAATTCCCTCCTACGAGTTTGTTCAAAACAAAAGTTATTGAAGGATTGTAAAATTAAATGTAAAATTTTATTGTTACTGACTTTATTTGTGGTTTATAAAAATTAAGTTATACCTGAATATACATAGGAAAAAATATAGATGCTCTACAGAACGTACAGTTCTCTGACAGTGAGGTGGTTAGTCTGTGCTTTCTAAATTGAGTTAGGGATGTTCAATTTAGATTAACTTATCGAACAGTCTATTTTCATCGACTATTCGATTAGCTGAGATGGGTGCCTCTGCCTTTGAAGCATAGCAACATTCCACTGGGGTTCTTGTACTTTTCAAAAGCAGAATCACAGCAGAACTGGCTAAAGTGGAGACTGCTTCAGTCCCCGCTGTGGTTTTATCTCCCATGCCTCTCGCAGAGACGGTGCTGGGGGGAAAAAAAACAGCTTTTAAAGTGGCTCCCTCCAGCACTGGCTCCTGCTCTCCACCTTTGCTGCCTCTCTCTCATAGAGGTAGCAAGGTGGGGAAGCAACTAGTTGCCATCACTAGTCGACTATCCGATAAGCTTATGCTTATCGCCATACTCGCCATCACTAGTTGACTAGTCACTTACATCCCTAATTTGAGTTTTTTTAGAAGAATCAGAAGTGATTTTTTTTTCTTGCAAAGGTTTACTACAAGTGATTGACAAAAGGAAGTCAGTGTCTGTGGCCTGCTCCATTGCTTTGCAATAGGGTGTTTTTTTTTTTTTTTTTTAAATAAAGTGCTCTAATTTAGACATATGCTACTTGGTCTCATTAACTTATTTTCTATATTGCACATACTTTGTTTTACACTGTGGTGAAATAATATATATGAAAAGCATGCTGGTCTCCTTTTTAGATGCTTTTGCATAGTGCTTGGTAATTCATACTTAAGAACACCTTCATTTAAATGAGTACTTAAACACGATAGCTATTTGGTTCAGGTAAGCTCGATAAGATTAAACAAAAATCCAAGAAATATTTGTATTTTTCTGCTTATGTGTTCAACTGAAAATAGAAAGAATGTTCTTTAAAAAAAGTGAACTAGATGACATTATGCATACTGCACAAACCCAGGAAAACCCAATTCCATTAAAACTTCAGCAAATACTGAACTACTAGAAGAATTTAGAACGCTTGCACCTTTTTAGCATTACTGAATATTGGTCTCAAGTATTTACATGGACTTCCCCTTCTAGCTTTGCTTTTGAAGATAGTAACTTCGTAGTCTATTTAATCAGAAGTAGAGATGCAATACCTACTTGAGCAAAATGCTACGTAAAATTCAATGTCCTTATTTATAATTAACTTATAATAGCAGTTAGCTCAGTTGCCCAATTACAGTTTTAATAAGCTCAACTTCTAGTCCATATTATTTAGTGAAATTTCAAAGCGAAATACACATTGAAGGCCTTTTTCTATAAAGAACCCCATCTTGAGACCATTCCAAAATATCCTCTCACTTCCCCACATCCACATCTCCTTTGTCCATACCAAAGAAGCATATGATGCTGGTTCACAGAGTGTCACTTAAGACAAGTTTCACAGACTAGCTCATACGCACAAATTTCCTTTAAAGAAAATCCTTCCTAGCACATCTTTTCTTTTTAACACATATTCTGTCCCTTCATTAAAAAGGCCAGGGAAATATTTTTTTTAAGATCCCCTGTTGTGCAGTAGATTTTAATACAAATATTGTCACACTAGGGGATGCTCCCTGCTTACTCAGCTCACCAACTCCTTGCTCTCTGGTCATGAAAACCCCGCTTGCTATGCTCGCCAATCCCCCACTTTCATGGCCAGAGAGCCTGATGACATCATCCTGTCATGTGGCAGGAAAAGCTTTTGTTTTTGTTTTTTGAGAGAGAGAGAGAGAGAGAGAGAGAGAGAGAGTATAGCACTCTGACTGCTTAGCATATGTTGAACATATCAGCTAAACAGAAAATCCTCCACCCTCCCCCGATTAGGAATGGAATGGTAAATAATCCTATATTGCAGCTGCTTTTTAACAGTAAGATTATTAAGTAGGCAGAATGTGCACGGAATTTATATGCACCAATATGGACATGTTGTGTCACACATCATTTCTGTATTGGAGAACACAAAATGCATTCCGTACACGGACCATAAAACATTAGAAGGAACATTGCCTGAGAAGTAAAGAAAAGTTACCTAACCTCTTCCTACACACATGTATCTGAAAATCTGTTAGATATTTAAGTGAGGGACTGATCCAGTATTATTATTACAGAAAAATTAGAGAAAAAATATTTTTCAGTTTACTTCATATATTTCACCTCTTATGAGGATTGTTTCTTCTGTACAAATAAGGGTGTCCCACAAACAGAGAAAACCGCAGAACCACAAAACAATTGCAAGAGAACTCAAGGACCAATGTAATACCAGAAGCTAACAAAACAAAATTACAAAAATTGGAATTTGTCCAGAACAAAGAAAAACCATCTCTGAAAGAAGAATGGGTTCATACTGACCACTTATGGTCAAGATCTTGATAATTATGTTTCAAAAGGAAATATTTTTAAATATATTTTAAAGAACTGACAAATAATGCAAGACTGCAGAAGCTGGGAAAAAAGCATGCGTGCAGGTAGTTCTAAGCCTGAATTTTTTGCATTGATTAAATGCAGTGTAAAATAGCAAATATTCTAGATCCAGTGTATTGCTCATTACAGATTCTATTGAGACATTCAGAACAATTCTGAAGTTACTAGCTATTTCTTTTTTTGTTGGTCATTTTGTGAGTACAGATAAATTCTTTAGACCCCATTTGTTAAAAAGTGGTTATTAGCCTTACCTATAGTTCTCACAGCCTCCTTGTGGTCAGCTCTGAAAAGATTTATTCGACCATCTTCTCCAACAGTGACAATTTCTGGATTGTTGCAGATGACCCCTGTACATGAAGCTCCACCACAGAAAGGGATATCCGGATCCACATGATAATGAGCCCTCTCCCATCGTTGATTAATAGATAAAGTCTAAGCAGTAAATAAAGAGACTGTATCAACAGTGCTAATTAACAATCCTGCAACAGCGTTAGAAACCAAAGCTTTTGAAATATGTAAAGAAGTTAGATCAGAAACTAGTTCTGAAATAAACAAAGCACACTGCATTATTTCAAGAGCCATTCACATCATTACAGATCAGAGGATAGCTTTCCTTTTTAATCACCAATGCATAGAGTCCTGTGCAGATAGACATTTCTATCAGCAGATGTGAATATCCATGGACAGACACAGTGATCTTTCAGTGCTCTATTCTTAAGAGTCAGTGTGACCAATAGACAGGAACATTATCTCACAGCACCTGGGAGTCAGCATCCTGCGCCAGCAGAACAATTATACCGTGCCCAGAAGGATTGTTCAACCTTAGATAGGAACGGCCGGGAGCAGAGCTGATGCAGCTGTGCTCCTGGGAGAAGCTGCTGTCTCAGAGCGTGCAACCATGTAACACTTCTCTCCACTGGCCACAGTGGCTCTTGGTAATATAGCCCTGTGGATCACAATGTCTAGCCACAAATATCTGCATCTGCAGATAGTAATGTCTATCCATGCAGGGCTCTACCAATGCACATTCCTCAATCAGAACCACCATCGGGTTTAGGAAAACAAACAAAAAACCCCCCCAAAAAACCCACATCCCACAAACACCCCCTCCCCCCCAAAAAAACATGCATCAGGGTACAGAAGACAATGGGGGTAGGGTAGAAGCCATGAGGTCTTGCTCCAGTCAACTTTGTTTGTCTCTCCCTCCCCCGTCCCGTCCCCCCACACAGTTCTCTCTTAAATGCCCCCAAAAAAGGAATGAAGGGTGGAATACCCCATGCCCTCATTATTTTGTTTATTAATTAGACTTAATACACCTCATGAACTTCTATATACTGTTTATAATAAAGTTCACCATTTAGGAAAGTTTGTAAGACAAATTGTTACTAGGAGTGTTAAAAAGGGGTAACTGGGTAATTGTGTAACTGTTGATACAGAGCCATCAGTGTGGAGTGACAGCTAGCTCCCCGGGAGCAAGGCAGGAGTCTGCGTGTAATCATTAATGGTAATCGATAGTCCAGGCCTATCAGTTAACCATGTAAACAATTATACAGTTACATCCCTATATCAGACTATTCTACACATTTTTTAAAAAATAACCTAATTCCTGATTTACTGAATTTAGAACTTATTGAGTTTAGAGATATTAAATGTTGATTAATCAACTAATCAAGTAGCTGATGGAGTTCCCATCAACTGCTCAATTAGTCGATAACAGGGGGCACTTGCAATCCCGCTGCGCCTCTCCCTTTAAATGTACAAGAGCCGCAAGTGGCTCTTGTACATTTCAGAGAGGCATGCAACAGTAGGGATGCCTCTGCCTCCCCTGCTACTCCGTGGGGACAGTGCTGGGGCCATCTGGCTTTAGGAGGGGGGAGAAGCAACTAGTCGAGTGACTACTTGACTATCTGATAAGCTTATGTATATCGGGTAGTTGACTAGTCACTTATATCCCTAATTGAGTTCAGCTGCGTTATGTTTTGATAGTTCTGAAAAGTCATGCATTTGAGAGCCCCAAAAAAACTTGTACTAGAAGCAACAGTAACTGAAACCAAGAGAAAGTTATGTCCACAACAAATTATTTACCTGATTATTTTGATGGTGACGGAAAATTGTTACACTTCCTGTTGATGAAGCAACTACAATTCTCTCCTGGTCAAAAAACTAAAGAGAAATATCTTAAGCTTGTTACACAGTTTGAGCACATTATCACAGAAGCATTACTATGTGAATCTGCAAGCAGTCTTACTGGTTGCTAGATAATTTCAGAATGTACATATAAATTTCCAAACATAATTTTTTTGTATTTAGACAATATCCCCCTAGCAGACATTAGTTGATTCTCAATATTCTGATATCCTACTGATACATTTTCTAACAAAGTGAAAGGAAAAAAAAAAACAGCTACTGGATATAACTATTTTACCTGCATGTCCATAACATCACCATGGTGTCTGATATCGCACAGCAACTGTGGTTCTCCTTGATACTCCCCACTGGTGCCCACATTTCCAAAGTCTCCAACAGACCAAATTGAGATCTTGTTTTCCTGTATGACAAGAGTAGTGAAACAAGCTTATTTTAAGACACACTTGCCATAAAAGTCAGTTGAGACAAGATGGCAGAGGTAGAATGTTGTGCTACAAAAATATTGTCAGAAAGAAAAGCTGGTCCAATAAAATATATTACTTCATTCATGTCTAATAGCCTGAGACCAACAAAGCTACAGCTACAATAGAAACAATAAGTCAACTCAATTTTCTCTCTTCCTAAAGAGACTAACAAACTATTACATTTTGATAGAGATAGATTAAATATACAAGAAAATTAATATTCCATATTTGGTGTGTATTTACACAGCATATTAATCTCGAAAAATGCTAAGCATTAATAAAATCTACATCACCAAATGCAGCCAGTTCCAAGGAGGAGAGAGCCAGTCCACACCACACACGGAAGAGGAGGAAATTTTGGTCATTAAGCCAGGCAAACGAAACACACACAGAGACTGTGCAGCAAGGAGCTTCAGCCTTCACGATGAGAAACTAGGAGCTTAGCTGTTAAGATCTCACACAATTAGCTACATAGCGCTCAGCTTATTTAACTGAGAAAGCTGAAAGCCCGTGTACCACCGGTAGGATATGAAAATACAGAAAACCACGCCAACCCCGTGGCAGGGAGAAGGGAGGCGGCTCCGGGCACCGCTCAGAGAAGAGGGGTCCGGGGCCCCGCTGCAACACGAGGCGCAGCAAGGGGCAAACGCGGCCTCGCCCGGCACCCCCCGCTGATGACACTTGTTACAAACGCGCCGCCCCCCACAAACGCTGAGCAGCGGCCCACCCGGGAGCCCCTGGCAGCGCGGAGCGAGACGCGCTCTAATAACGGCTCGAGCCCACGGGCAGGGGCGCGACAGCAGCGCGGGGGCGGATTTAGAGGCTCCACGGGCCGGTACCTCGTTGTCCCAGGAGCCGGTAGCGAAGAGCTCGGGGGGCTGCAGGGCGGAAGCGGGCACCGGCCGCCAGCGCGTCTTACTGATCTTCTGGGACACGAATTTGGCGGAAAAATCCTCCATGCTGGCGGCGGCAACGAAAGGGACAAGCGCCACCGAGAAGCACAAACTTCGTCCGCAGCCCCGATAGGCTCCCGCTGCCGTCACCCCGCCTCTTCCGCCCAAGCTCTCCCGGATTGGCTGAAGCCTCCCGGCAGACGGCAAGAGAGGAGGTACAAATCTCTGTGGCAGCAACTACGCTCAGAGGTGGGCGGGACATGACGGGAGTAAATGGAACCTTGCCTGGGGCGGGGACTGCACTGTACGCCTGCCTGTTTCCTAGGCCAGCTTCGTGCTCATAGGTCATTTTGCATTTAACCCATATGGTTCCTCCAAACCCTAAGGCTGTGTCTACAGTGGCATGATCTTGCACCAAAGCACACACTTTTGCATAAATACATGCTGCCTGTCTACACTGGTGGGGAGTTCTTGTGCTAGAACACTGAGTTCTAATGTGTGAACTCAGTGCTTCTTGTGCAAGAACTATGATGCTCTTGCTCAGGAATAAGCCCTCTTGTGCAACTGTTCTTGCGCAAGAGGCCCGTGTAGACAGGCAACATGAATTTCTTGCGCAAGAAAGCCCTATGGTTAAAATGGCCATCAGAGCTTTCTTGAACAAGAGAGCGTCTACGCTGGCACGGATGCTTTTGCGCAAAAGCACATCTCTTGCGCAAAGGCACATGCCAGTGTAGACGCTCTCTTGCACAAATGCTTTTAACGCAAGAACTCTTGCATTAAAGAGTATTTCTGCAAGATCATGCCAATGTAGACACAGCCTAACAGAGCTTCACAAAAATCTCAAACAGGATCCTGCTGACCACATTTACGGTGTAGCATGCCAACTCTGGACCTGCAGATTAGCCATTAATACCACAGGTGAAAGTGGACTAGTACCGTATACTACTAAGAAAGTAACCACCTGTTGGGATTTGTACTTAGCTGACATTGATGCTTTTAGGTCTATTACTGACATAGTAGGGAGGGGGGAGATGAGATGGTGGGAGCAAAAAAAGGCAACTACCCTAGAGCCCAAGCAAAATACAGGACTATGTAGCACTTTAAAGACTAACAAGATGGTCTTTAAAGTGCTACATAGTCCTGTATTTTGCTTCAGCTACACCAGACTAATATGGCTACATTTCTATTACTACCCTAGAGCCCAGAAATTTAAAAGGGCCAGGTGTCCTTTGAGGATGAGAATTGAGAGGTCAGAAATAGAGCGATCACTGAAGTGTTCAACCAGAGGTGATAAGGCATTTTTGTATTTTATCATTTTCCTGTGTGAGTTTGAGAGCATAATGTTTGTATGTTTTGAGTCACATAGTTCATTCACTGGATGAGGTATATCGTATGTTGTAATAGGCATATGTAGGATCCCTATATCTTGAAAGATGTGTTGTGTGGAAAGTTGATCACTGTAGTAGTAGAGATATGTGTCTAGGTTTTGCAGCTGTAATTCTGGCAGGCTCTGGTGCCACTTTGAGCTGATATTTACAAAAACAATGAGAAATCCTGTGGCACTTTAAAGACAAACAGATTTATTTGGGCATAAGCTTTTATGGGCAAAAACACTCTGCCCAAATAAATCTGTTAATCTTTAAGATGCCACCAGACTTCTTATTGATTTTAAGTTGGTGTGTCCTAGTGTAGGGGGAGCTTATTTTTTATGATGATCTCAGAAAGGTTGGGAAGTTGTTTGAAGGCCAGGAGTGGAAGTTCTGGAAATATAGCTTTTAGGATGGAGGTCCCCCATTGAGTATGGGTTGTAATTGTCTGAAGATACCAGGTATGGGTTCCAAGGTGAGGTGGTAGGTATTGGTCACTGTAGCAGTGGAGATATGTCAACAACATGTACTCCCCTCTTTTTGTCCTATAACTGCAGAGCAGTTAACAGGCCACTCTGCCTTGAATTATACTTTATTTTGTGACACTGACAGACCAGTCAGTCTGTTTACGACCCGTAAGAACTTAACAGAAGACACTAGTGTCAAATAGATGTATTCGACAATCAATTCATTTATTTATAGTAACAGAAATCAAAGGTAGGGCATTCATCTGTATTTACATGTATATCTTGTCAGAAGTTTAACAATATAAACAAATTAGCTTGTAGATACTATTTTGCAAGCTAGCAGTTCATTCCATCACTGCTCTGATCCTGAATGATGAACTTTGGAAGTCACTTGTCTGTATATTGATCTTCTAATCACTTGTATTTCTCTTCTTTCTTTTTCCTTTAATGATTAAATCTATTTTTAGAACCTTTAGTTTGGTGCAGCTGCACCACTGTTAGGTCTGTAGCATATCCATAGCCCTGACTCATAGCTCAGTCTAATGTTAATTTGGTATTTCCTAATTTTGCAGTTAATTTAATGTAGATTTTTGTAGGCCATTTAAAAGCAGAAATCCTATGTTGCCCTAGGGTTGGATGGAGTTTTAAACTATACTCCCTAATGTTATCTAAATTAAATATCTTAAAGGAATGAGTTGATATGTTGCTAGATGCAATCACTCTCATAGCCCCCACATTTCCACTCCACAGTTCACCGTTGTCACTTTCCCAGTTCCCAATTTAGGGAGTCTGTTGTCATTTTGGGGGCGAATTTAACTGCTTGGAACAAGGGCTATAAGCCTTAATTAAATGTCAAACCAGTATAAATTCTCAGACAAAAAGTACGTTAAGATGCAGTAAAGGCTGGGAACATGCATTGGTAACTTAAGAGAAGAAAAAAAATTAGAAGACCTGTAATAATCACAAAAACAAGCATTATAAACTCTTGAAATTCAGAGAAACCCAAACATGTTAAAATACAAAAATGCAATGTAGGCACCCAACCAACCTTTACTCGGCCCTGTAATGACAGCATGCAATAATCATATAGTTATGATGGTATTTGAATGTCTGATGTCCCAGACGAGATTAAATTAACTTCTGTTGAAACCTTAATTTGTTTTCTTTTACATATTTTCCCCCTTGTGGTATCACTACAAAACAGCCTTAAAGTTCTTTTCTGAAAATTTCCTTAGTTTTTTTTAATCATATATAAACACTAAACTTTCTATTGACAAGTAATACTGGTTACTCTAATACATAATTTACAATTGAATTACAATGAAAAATGTGTTATCTGGCACTATGCTAACTGGAAAACTTTAACTGCCCCCAGCAACAATACCACTTCAGGCACGTGCACCTGACTCCTGCCTGTCCAGCCAGCCGTTGCAGGGCTTCTGACAACCTGCGCTGCCAACTGACATCATCAGCAGGTGCCTCCTTCCCTCTCAGCCTGCCTCAAGCTGTCAGGAGCTAGATGTGTCAGTGGGGCAGGGTGATACATTTTGTTATCCGGCATATTCACACTGGCAACCCGCATTCTCCACATGTGCTGGATAACAAAGCTTTCACTGTACTTGCTTAGAGGTCTGTGTTAGTGACATCTATGTTATGTAAAGGGAGAGCCTATTCCTTGAGGCCCATTGTATGTGTGTGCACTTTAAGATGTCCCGAATGCACCTGCCTCAGTTGTTGTGCAGACAAGATAGCAATGCCATGTGAAGTCTTTCAAGTACTGATATCTAAGCTAGCATGCAGCCATAGAATCTTTAAAGGTCAGTGACAAGTGGACCAAGTAGTCTAGCAATGAGATACAGGCAGTCCCCGACTTACGTCGGATCCGCAGTTACGAACGAGGCTGCCCCGAGTACACGGACTGCGGGACCTCGCGGTCCTGCCGCCCGTGTACTCTGGGGCTTTCTCTGCGTCTCCCTGGTCTGCAGACCAGGAAGACGCAGAGCAAAGCCGCGGAGGGGCTCGGGCAGCGGGGCAGCCCAGGCATGCCTGGGCTGCCCCGCTGCCCTCCACCCCTCCCCCCCCTCGGCTTTGCAAAGCCATGGGGAAGCCGGCAGCGGAGCAGCCCAGGCACGCCTGGGATGCCCTGCTGGCCGAGCCCCCTCCCCCCCCCCCCACGGCTATGCAAAGCCTCGGGGAAGCCGGCAGCAGAGAGGGTGCAGGTTCTGGGAAGGAATTGTAACCTGGGGTGAGAGACAGGAGGGTGTAGAGCATTTGGTGACCTGGTGCAGGATTCTGGCCTGAAGGACAAGTGTAGGAAAGGGTGCAGAATCCGGGAGGGAATTGGAACGTGGATGGAGGTGGGGTGCCTATGCAGCTCCCAGCCAGCAGCACTTTCAGGCAGGGATACAGCCCCTGACCACTCAAAGCTCCATGTGGCTCTATGCGCTGCAGAGGGAAGCTTCATGTGCTGCCCCCCAGCAAATCAGTTTCCAGCCAATCGGAGCAGAGAAATGTTGCTGGAGGCAGAGGCAACATGAGAAGCCTCCTTCTCCCTTTCCTACTCCTGCAGTGCAGAGAGCCACAGGGAGCAATCAGCTGCATTGAGCAGAGGTGTTCCGTATCACGGGGTGGGCCACAGGCCACATTAAAAGGTTTTGTGGTTTTATCCAGCCTGCAGGCCATATCTTGCCAGTTCCTGCTATATAATCATAGTAATTACACAGCAATCAATAATGTCCCAAGGTACACATTTGCCCCCTAGGCATGGTACATATAATACTGACCTACAAGCATATATAACTTTTGCATTCTTGGACTCCACCGAGACTTAGTTTTATCCGGTTTTTTCAAGGACACTGCAGAAAATGATCATGTTTGTCACTCATCTACTGCCAGGATGGAAGTCACAGAAAAAGCTGTAAACTCCACCTTCGCTGTCACAGTCCATTTAATAACTATGGGCCAGCCCCAGAACCACAGCACTTCTGCACATTCTGGAGGAGCCTGGCATTAGGTTCAAACTTCACATCTCTGCCCTTGCCTGTATAACAGATTGGCCTGAACAAAGCCCCAAATGTCAAACACTCCAGTCTTTGCTGGAGTGAAGAGTGGGGTTGTACCCGCTGCTCCCCCCTAACCCCGACTGCCTGTCCCAGCCTCTCCCTATGCAGGCCTCACACATCCTCCCGTGCAGGGAATACGTGAGCAGCAGCTAAAGTCACGAGGCAGCGAGAACGCTGCGACACCTCCTCCCGACGCCCCCCTCAGCGAAGCTATTCAACCCCCTCCCCATGGCGTTCCCTTGCCCTTCTACGGGTGCGCATGCGCAGAACAAGCGGGTGGCGGCCGTTGAGAATGTCGGGCGCGCGGGGCGGTGGGCGCGCGGCCCCTCCCCCTGGCGGGCGCGCGGCTGGAGGAGAGGAGGCGGCGCCTGGGTCGGCGCTAGAGGTTGTGTCGTTCCTAGGCAAGCTCTTGTGCGCAGTCGCGGCGCTGAAGGCGGCTCTGTACCTGCTCCGCAGAGTGTGTCTGGCCATGGCCTGGAAGTCGGGAGGCTCCAGCCACTCCGAGCTCATCCACAACTTACGCAGTGAGTCTGCGGCTGGCCAGGCGAGGGAGGGGCCGCGGCGTGTACAGCTCGAACCCCCCTCCTCTGCCGTTACCGGCCCCAAGCACGTCACGTTGCCTCCTGGGCTGGGAAGAGACCAACTGTCATTGAGCGGGCGGGGCGGGGCGCGCTGGCGAGGGACCCGGCTCTTGGGGAGGCTGGTCCGTTGTGGGCGCGGGGCCGCAGCCGCGTCTGTGTGTTGAAGGGGGAAGGGAGGGACCTGCCCCGCCCTGGGGGCCCGCCGCTGCTGTTGGCGATGCGGCGGTGGCTCAGGCTCGACCCGAGCTGCTGCCGTGCGGCGGCTGTTGTCACCCGCCTGCCCCGCGTCCCCTCCTCTCCGCCCCTTGCGTGGGGCGACGCGTGGCCGGGGCTGGGAGCCCGGTGAGAGCCCACAGCGGGTCGGGGGTCCCGGCCCCGGCGAGGCTGCGGCTCCCGACCGAGCCCCGGCGGCGCGAGCCGTTGGTGAGCGCGGCTGGGAGCGTTGAACGGCCCGAGGCCGTTGCGGGGGGCGGCACTTGAGCGTGTCGCGGCCTCTTTGTATCAGTGTCGCCGGCCGCTTTCTGGCGCGTGGCTTGCAGCGGCCGTTGCTGGAATCCCGTGGGCACGGGCCGGGCTGGGGAGAAGCGGGGGAGGTGGCCGCGATGCGCAAGTGACATCCAGGGCAACGTGCTGGGAGGACTCCAGCTCCTTCCTCCCCACGGGGCGCTCGGCTCGGCTGGTGTCTCGGGCTGGAGAAGCTCGTCCAGGTTACCGGCTCCTGTGGAAAGTGCTGTGTGGCGGCTGATGTCACCCCGCCTTCCACAGCCCGGCTGAAGTGCAGTTTTCCCTCCCCCTTTTCCCAGGGCTTGCCCTGTTTCTGTGTTGGGTGCGGCTTGGGCCTGATGCCCACAGCTAGCAGTGTTCTGCTATGGCCTGCAGCCCGGAGGGAAACGAGGACTGGTTTGCGCGTGTGATCCAAATTGAGAGGGGTAGGATTAAGTTCCACCATCTTTCATATTAGTCTTTGGCTGGTCGGATCATTTGTAGCGTCCCACTGCTGGAAGGATAAATAATCTCTTTTCTCCCAGTGTCCCCATAACATTTGGAGGAGGCAAGGTGCAGCTTGCAAGAAGGACTTACCTTTTCTGTGAACTGCATTAATAGTTTACCTCCAGTATTTTTACCTCACAAATTGCAATTCTGAGTTCTGTAAGGGCTGATGTTTCTTAATCACTCTACTTGTTTCTTGGGGAGGGAATAATGTTTTTTTTTTTTTTTTGGCAATCTTTCCTAGCTCCTTTATTTGAAAGCTTTTTCCTATGGGTATCTCAGTGTTTACCTTTGTCATTGTTCACAGCTAGGCAGAATTTATATTTTTCATAGATAACTAATACCTTTGATAAAAACATTGAAGTTTTAAAAAAAGTAAATATTCGGTTATGGGAAATTATGGGGGTTGTCAGACTATAAATATTTAATGACAGTAGAAGTTTAGATTTAAAAGGTTAGTTTGGTAACCATTAAAGCAAAATCCAAAGTAAAAAATATGCAAAGTAAATATTCTTAAATCAAACTCTAATAAGATGTCAAGCAGTATTTCTCTTAGTTTCCGTCATTGGAAACTTTAATTATTATTGCTGATTTTAGTAAGCATCATTTTACCATACACAAACTGACATTTACTGATAAAAATCTAATCCTTCCAAACCCACTCATACCTTACCCATGCTGCAGCACAGCATATGCTGTGATTATTTTCAGTTTGATACTGATTTCTGAACTCTGGATAAAGCCTGTGAAACTAGCTGAATTAAGAAGATGAGGCACCAAGTTGTCGAGGCACTGGAGCTGTCTCTTCCACTGATGCAGGAAGCTAGTATTCAGTTCATTAACATTTGGAAGACGCTCTTCAATAATAATTGCTTAAAATGTTTTAAAATGAATTTTGGATCTTCAAGTGCTGATTGTATAATGCTCCTCACTTGTCTGGGAAGGCTTTCAGAGAGAAATGTGGACTTTTTCAAGCCTTAAAACAATTTAAAAACGTGTATGCTTCTTTAGGGTTTACTGCTCTGAGAATCTGAAAGTGAAATTGCTTTCATTGCTTTGCTTGGTCTAAGATGAGAGAAATGCAAAAATGTCAAACAGCATAAAAAGTTAAAATGAATTTTTAAACTTCTGATTTGAAGAAGTTTAAATCTCTTCCTATACAGGCAGTCCCCGGGTTACGTACAAGATAGGGACTGTAGGTTTGTTCTTAAGTTGAATCTGTATGTAAGTTGGAATTGGCGTCCAGATTCAGCCGCTGCTGAAACTGACCGCCAGTTCTGACTTACATACAGATTCAACTTAAGAACCCCAAGTCAGCTGCTGCTGAAACTGATCAGCGGCTGATTCCAGGAATCCCGGGGCAGAGCAACTGTGCCTCGGGCTTCCTGTAGTCAGCGCTGGTCAGTTTCAGCAGCGGCTGACTTGGGGACGCCTGGGGCAGAGCAACTGGGGTGCTGCTGGGTTGCTCCAGTAGCGCCGCTCCTCGGCGCTACTGGACCAACCCAGCAGCACCCCAGCTGCTCTGCCCCAGGCGTCCTGATTCAGCCGCTGCTGAAACTGACCAGCAGCGGCTGAATCAGGACGCCTGGGGCAGAGCAGCTGGGGTGCTGCCATGTTGGTCCAGTAGTGCCCAGAGCGGCGGTGCAGGACCAACCGGCAGCGCCCCAGCTGCTCTGCCCCAGGGTCCACAACAAAAGCCTGGTCTGCTGGGGGGGGCACACTAGCTGCGCCCCTCCCCCCAAAAGACCAGGGACAGAGGGAGCAAAGCCGCAGCGGCGGGGTGCCGCGCCTCTGAGGCTTTGCTCTGGCGCGGGACCCGCCGCCACTGCGGCTTTGCTCCCGGTGCCCCTGGTCTGCTGGAGACGGTCCCCAGCAGACCAGGGGCACCGGGAGCAGCTTTTCTCTCCCCGGAGGTCGAGGTGGCTGACCGCTGCCTGCGAGCTCCGGGGCGAGAGAGCCCCGTTCGTAAGTGCGGATCCAACGTAAGTCGGATCCGCGTAAGTCGGGGACTGCCTGTATATAAAAAAGTTTTTCTTGCTGGACAACAGAATGTTCCTGCCGGGTGACAGAGTGATGTCGTCAGCATCAACAGGCTTTGTCTGTGAAATGAATGCGTCTGGGGGTGGGGGGAAAGGGGTTAGGCAAGGGTAGTGATCAGGGGGCACAGCCTGCTAGTAGTAATATAAAAATACACATGCTGTAAAGAAATTAAAATTGTACTTTTATTTTCAGTGCTTTTATTAAGACACTATTTAAGTGGTGTTAAATATATTTATAGAAAATCTGAATTATATAGTTGTTAATTTATTCAAAGCTATTATCTTCTGTGAGGATTGTGCCATTGACTTAAGTGTTTCTGTGCTCTTGCAGATATCAGAGTGGAGCCAACTTCAGGTCTGGGGTCAGAAATTCTGAATAAGAATTAAAATAATTCTTAATATTTTGACCTAGCATAGAAAAAAAAGATTTAAAAATCTGCAGAGTCATGTAGAGTTTAATTCCGTTATACACATTTTATTAATAGAAATCACTTAGGTTTATTTTTCTGATTTGCAGTACAGGAAAATGTGCATCCTGCATGCAAGAAAGGGTTCTAGACTTTGCTTCAAAATCAACATTTGGGAAGGAAATCAGCTGTGCATTGTATGTTTTTAAATTGTATTATTTTATTTTTATAAATTTGTAACCAATACTCACCTATCTGTTAAGGGACAGAATGGCAAAACACAAATGAAACAATATATTTTATGAGTCAATTGTGTGTGTTTGTGTATGTATATAATCTTAGGATAAATAAAAAGAGAAAAAAAATTCTGCCAGGCTAGTGTGTAGTAGCTGAGTTAGTTCTTAATTGCTTTTTTAGAGTTAAATGTTAGAAGATGCTGTTAGCATGAGTAAATATGACATTTGTGTAATTTTATTCACTTATGAGCTTGTATGCTCAATTGTAACCTTAACTATAGAACTGTCATTGTTTCATAATGGTATTAATCATTTATTTTAGTAAATCAGTCCTTAGATTTTTGCTTTGTGTTCTTGCACACTGAATCTGGCTAGAATTTCTTCTGAGGTCTGTCACACTGAATATGTGTCTTCACAGTAGCTTGCAGGTGTTATTTGTAGCACAGGTAAACATTCATTTGCTAGCTCTGCTTGAGCTAGCATACTAAAACCAGCAATGTGATCATGGTGGTTTGTGCTGGTTTTCCAAATATATACCCAAGGTGTTGGGCAGGATCATACATGGGTGGTTAGCTTCATATGCAAATCACACTTCCCAGCTGGTTTGTAGACCTATCCAGTAGTTTAATACTTTAGATGGTACAGACTGAATGAGGAGGGCTCCAGATTTCTGTTTCATATTCGGTGCACAACAGTACTCTTAAAGATGCTCACCGATTGAAGCAAAGGACTTTGCACAGACCCCTGCTAATGCACTACAAACCTTCAGTAATTTTTGCCCAGTGAAGTTATTACGGTGTCATTAATTCATGCATAACTTGCTGTAACTTTTCTTAAAATGTGAGGAAGATTTTCTTTAAAAATGTAACAAAAATGTTGGTCATGGACAAACTGACTTTTCCAGAGGCTCTCAACTCTAGTAAATGAGAATAATTTTTGCTGGAATATTCAAAGGCTCATTGAAGGCTGTTTTTCCTCATTGTTTGAATCCAGTTAAGAAATACACTTTTTAACAATTATTAAAAAAAATTTCAATTGTTTTTCTTCTCAATTTCCTCTTTGAGCAGAGATCAGTTCTGGACAACTTAAGGACAGTAAGTGTAATTTCATCTTCAAGTGCTTGTTCATGTTGATTCCAATCAGGTGTGTGGGTTCTGCATGCCTGATCATTGGAAAATGTTTACTTTAGCCGTGCCCGTTGAGTTGGCTGTGGTGCTTCCTGCAGTGGTGCTTGATGTTACCCAGCTGACTCTTCCCCATTTCAGTTCGTTCTTACCGCCTGTGATGGTCATTGGAACAGTGTTTGACTTGCCTAGCAAATGCTCCCTTTGCTCTCCCTTAGCTTGTTAGTTAGCTAGTTCCATAGTTGTTGAAGTTTCTATTAGAATATCTGTTTTGGTTAGGGACTGGATTCTACCTTTTCCCTTTCCTCCCCTTGGCTCCAGGACATGCCTCATGGCCAGGGGTTTAAGCCATTTGAGATTTGTAGTAAGTCTATGCCAATGAGTTACCCACATGAGTGGTTTAGATTAAAGTAAAAGTTAGACCAAAATAAAATCTTAATGGAGTCTGCTCACTGACTGCCAATTCTGGGTCTGAGTGAATCAGTGCAGAGAACCTCGACATTTGTGTGCAACACTTCACTGAAGAAGCAGTCTAGGGATTCTCGGACCACAGAGTTGTCAGCACTGCTTTCATTCACCTGTGCTGCATAGGAGGAAGAAGGAGCTGAAGGTCTATTCACCAACCAGGGCACTTCATCCTTTCTGGCCAACAGTAGTTCATCCCCAGCAGAAGCACTCAACACCCTATACTCGGGGACTAGAGTTGTTGATTTTGATTCCCAGAGTGATTCCACTGTTCTCCCTCATCTGTCCATCACTATTCTCCTGGGTGCCACTCCTGCTTGCAGTTACGTTCCCAATTACAGCTGGTATCCCTGGCACAGGCCAAGCATTGGTGCCAGTATCTCCAGCATGGACTAAGCATTGGTGCAACTGTTCACCCCTTCAGCAGGGGTCAGCACCTCTGTGGTCTTCCAAATCCAGATTGAGATCATTGGGATCAGAGGCAGCATCCATTTTCTCTCACCACAGTGAGCACTTTTGTCACAGGCACAGAAGTGAGATGCTTGTGTCTTGGACAACCTCAATGGAAATCTGAGCCCCAGTGGCCCTTTTGGACGTGTTGGGTGTACCATTAGACCCAAAGGCCATGCCCCAGAGGCCCACACACAGGAAGATGGGACTTTAAGGGATCTGAGGCAGCACCATCCTGCACAGTCATGGAGGTATCCTCTGTAGCCAACCCAAACGGTCACTGCCACAACAGCAGATAGCTCACAGGCAATGGCGAACCCCAGGACACCAGAAAGCTCAAAGGTCAAGAGAACCTTGCTCCACGTAGAGGATCATCCCGTTGCCTTCAGGGCCCTGCTTCCAATAGATCATAGGTCCTACCAAGACCATCTCTGCAGGGTTGCCCACAATATGGGGCTGTAGGAAGAGGAGTTGACTGACCCTAAGGACTGAATGATAGACATTCTCACACCAGAGGTTCTGTTTAGGATAGCCCTAACTCTCTGATAAAAACCTATTCAGAGCAACATTAAAAGGCTCTGGCAGACCCCTACATCCATCTTCCCTATCACAAGGGGGCTAGAACATAAATACATTAGCCGTTCAAAGGGATATAAGTACTGATTCTCACATCCTCACCTGTGCTCATTGGTGGTCACTTCCGCTAATGGAGGGGGGGAAGGAAGCGGGGACAACAGGGATGGACTCAGAAGTTGAAGAAATCCAAGAAAGTAGACCTTTTTGGACAAAGGTCTATTCAACCTTATAGTTATACTCTATATCAAAGGATAGCAATATCAGACCATCCTGTTCTCTACAGGAATAATGTCAGTTTGTGGGCCTCTATGTTGAAGTTCAAAGATTTCATCCCATCAAACTCCAAAGTCAAATTTGTGGTTGTTGTTGAAGAAGGCAAAACAGTAGCAAGAACCTCCCTTCAAGCTCTGGTGGATGTGGTAAATTCAGCTGCCCAGACACACTTGTCAGGCATAGCCCAGAGAAGAGTGGCATTGTTAAAATTGTCTGGTCTGTACCAATGTTCACTCTAATCTTTTCCATCCGTGTGCAGATTGATAATGTAAATGTAGTTGTGTGCACTGTGGCTTGTGTGAATCCACCCGTAGAAATAAACTTAGCTGTGGACACTTTGTTAATCATCTTCATTGAATCTCTCCTGAGCGGCTGTACAAGTGCACAGCTTACAGGGAACACTGGCCTGCACCTGGAGGTGAAGCAACATTGCAGGACCTCCCAATTGAGGGTACAGGCCTTTATTCAGACCAGATTGACTTAACAGTTTGAAGGACTCTGTGCAACTATGAAATCACTTGGAAACCTATTCTAACTCATCAGAGAAAACAATTTTAAGACCCAGCCTCAATATAAACGATCTTACCTGCCATGTCCTTGACCTCTGCTACCATACAGAAACTGCCATACTCCCAGTTAGGACAAAGGCAGCCCTTTCTCTGGACCTGAACAAGGGTTTGTGGCAGGTACACCTCTAATGTCAGATCCTCCTCTGACTATCCTGAACTGTCTATCCTGCTTCAGCTGTGTGTGGTCCCAAATAACATCAGACTGCTTGGTTGTTTGCATGGTAAAAGTAGGCTATTCTCTCAATTTTTGCTTTTTCCCTCTGTCTCTTTCATCCCTTTCCCCATCCTACTTCAGGAGCCCTTCTCCTGAGCAACTCCTTATTCAGGGGGTGCAATTGCCCCTCAATGTAGGGGCAATGGTGGTGATTCCTTAAGAGCAAAGAGGCAAGGAATTCTACTATTTCCTAATCCCCAAGGCAAAGGGTAGTCTCACACCTATTTTGGACCTGTGCCGGGGTGGGCAATAACTTTTGATGGGGGGCCACTCCCAAGATTTTAGAAAGTGGTCGAGGGCCACACTCTTTCATGATATTAATGAAGATGAGGGGTCTAGAATGGAAATTGGGTGCAGAAGGGAGTGTGGGGTAAGGGACTGGGGTGCAGGAGGGAGACTGGAATCTGGGAGGGAATTGGGATGAAGCAGGCGGTTGTGACCTAGGGCAGGGGACTGGAGTGCAGGGGTTTGGGATGTGACCTAAGGTAGGAGGGGATTGTGATGTGGGGCAGGAGATTGAGGTGCCAGATCTAGGAGGGGGTATGGTTGTAAGAGGGGAACAGAGGGTTTGGATATGTGGAGTGGAGGGTGGGGGAAGGCAAAGAGTTGTGGCAGGAAAGGGCTGGCGTGCCAGAAGCAGGCTCTGGCCAAGAGACTTACTTGTCAGCTGCCAAACTAGCCTGTCTGATGAGCTTAAAATGCTTCCCAGCCAGCTTGCTTGCCTGGCCATGTGCTGGATGAATAACAGCCCAGGAGAGAGGAAGTGATTCTTCTTAGCTGCCTGTTATTCTAACAAGCAGTTCCTATTGATGGGAATGTGCTGGGGGTGGGCAGCTGCTAAAATTCCCCTCCCCCCCCCAGTTTTAAAACAGAAATGGAGCCCTGCAGCCATGTTTCTGCACGGCGTGCGGAGCAAGGTGGGGAGCCTGCCTGGGGCTCTCCGCTGCCTCCGCGGGTCAGATCCAGAGGCTTGGTGGGCCAGATTCTGCCTGCGGGCTGTATTTTGCATGGGCCTGACCTATGCAGACTCAACATAGTCATGCAAAAGCTGAAGTTTGGCATGGTCTTCCTGAGCACAGTTATCCCTTCCCTGGATCCAGGAGGACTGCTACGCTGCTCTCAACATGAAAGATACATATATTCATTCTTCCTCAGCACAGACGCTTCCTGTGTTTTGTTATCAACAGGGAATGTTACAAGTTCACAGTTTCCTAGTTTGGCCTATCCACTGCACCTCGGGTATTTAGCAAGTGTATGTTTGTGGTGGTAGCCTTCCTTCAGATCCAGTGGCTTGGTGGGACGGATGTGTGCAGATATTCTCCTACCTAGACAAATGGGTAATACAAGGCCATTTCAGAGAGAAGGTGGATTTTCATGTCTAACTAGTCAAATCCACATTTCAGAGACTGGGATTTCTCTTCAATGTGTGCAGGTCCACTCTATCTTTGACTCGGAGAATAGAGTTCATAGAGGCAGTGTTGGACTCGGCACAAGCCAAAGCATTCCTTCAAGAGATGTGATTTCAGGCCATAGTAGGCATCATTCAAAGCCTCATGCTATGTCTGACTACAATGGTAAGGGATAGTATGGCACTTTTCAGCCACATGACAGCTTGGTCAAGCACACCAGACATAGAAGGCTCCAAACATGCCTAGCTTTGATCTACCTCCGTTTACCCCAACATGAAAGGCTGGACTTTTAGAACTTCTTATGGGAGCGTAAGTACTGTCTCTCCATTAATGTTTAGACCCACTACAGTGTGCCAGGAAGTCCCTTTCAGTAACTTCCAGCCCATCTTAATCCTTGTGACGGACATACTGGCATTGGAGAGGGCTGCACAGCTAGGAGGCCATCAAACACAGGGCCTGTAGTCTAAGGATGTAAGCAACTAGTTGGCTACCTGATCAGGGCCGGCCCGAGGTATTCTGGCGTCCCGGGCACAGGCGCGCGGCACCGCCCCCGGGTGCATGATGCATGCGTGGGCCCGCCCGTGGGGAGCGGACCCACCCCTCGAAGATGCGCAGGCCCGCCCCCATGGCGCATGCGCGGCCCGGCTACAGCTGCTGACGTGCAGCCCATGCCCGCCCCTAGGGCGCACTGTGCAAGCGCAGCCCAGTCCGGCCCGGCTGTTGCTGCTGGTGCGCATGCCAGGCCGTGTAGGACCCCGCAGCCATGGGGGAAAGGGCATTGCTGGCCGGTGCCGTGGGGATGTGGGCAGGCCGGTGCTGCGGGAGCCGGGCGCGCGGCGCCTGATGGCAGCTGTAAGGGACGCTGCGTGCCCCTTACAGCTGCTATCAGGTACCCCCCATCAGTTGGCGTCCTGGGCAGCTGGCCGGCTTGCCCATGCCTCCGTCCAGCCCTGTACCTGATAAGCATATGCTTATCAGGTAGGCGAGTAGGAACTCGTCTAGTCGCTTCTACTTTCCTCTCCCTGCTGCCTCTATCAGAGATAGGCACCGAGGGGGGAGCTGGTGCTGGGGGGAGCTGATTCCGGGCTTTCCCCTGCCCCTCCCTCCCATTACACCTCTGCCTGTTAAATGTCCACGGTTACCTGACGAGCCTGGGTTCATCAGTTAATAGTCATGGTTATATGAAGACGTCTGCTATGTGCGAGGAGCTGGCTTAAAAGCCGGCTCCCCACATGCACCAGTTTCTTGGGGAGCTGCCCCCCATCCATGCTGCTCCTTCTGAATCAGGGGTTCCCAAACTTTTTGACACGGGGACCAGTAAATCCATTCACAAACTTTTGAAGGACTGGTAATGTTCATTTGCATATTTGCATATTCATTAATAAAATGATGAATATTCAAATAAGTTGTTTCTGGTCCTCCCAAAACCCCCAGTGCCAGCTTTAGCAAAGCTTTTGATATGGTCACCCGCAATATTCTTGCCAGGAATATGGATTGGATAAATGGACTGTAAGACAGACAGAAAGCTGGTTAGACCAGGGTTTCCTAAACATTTTACTTTAGTTGGAACCCCCACCCTTTTTTTTTCTTCTTCAATACTGCTTTTCGCAGCCCAAAAATATAAACACACAAAAAACAAACTCAGAAAATACCAGACATATAACATGTCTGGTATTTTCTCATTAGGTAAGTTGTATTATTACTAGATGTATCAGTTTGTAGTTTCGAACTGGCTGGCTGATAAATGTGCTCAGGCTGCGTGAGTGTGTCTACCAGCCAGCTAGTTCGCAACTATTCAAGGGTGTGTGTGTGGGGGGGGGGGGACAATAGAATCCCTGGGCCGGACTAACTCGTGCTTTGCGGTGGGAGGAGAGAACGGGGGCAGCACCCCAAGATCTACATATGGCCGGGTCAGTCCCACTCCCTGCAGGCCGATTAATTCCTCCCCACCTGCTCCCCCCGCTGCGCCTCTGGCCAGCCCCACTTCCCCCAACCCCCTCCCGGGCAGCCAGTTCTCCCCCGCTTCTCCTCCCAATCTTCCTTGGCCAGCCCCGCTGCCCCCGTCCAGCCCTCCTTCTGGTGGCCACTTCTCTCCCTCCCCCGCCCCATCTTCCCCGGCCAGCTCCCTGCCCCCAACCTCACACCCCCCGGGGCAGCCCTGTTTCCACCGGCCTACCAGTTTCCACAGCCTGCCCCGATTCCACCATCCAGTGCTGCTTCCAGTGGCCAGCTCTCCCCTCCTCCTCACCCCAGAATCCCCTGGCACCTGCACCTTCCCTTAGCCCTGCACCCTCCTGGTGCCTCCCCCTTCCCTTACTGCCCTGGCCCCCTTTGCCCTCTTTTTCCCTAATACCCACCCCCTCACCACTCTCTGCCCCATTCCCCTCCTGCCGCTCTGTGCCCTCACACATGACTTGCTCCATCCTGGCCTTCCTCATGCCCACCCCTTCTTTCAAGCCTTCTCCCAGCACCTCCTCCGCCAGCCCCCAATGCCCTTCCCCTTTCCTCTCCTCTCCCACTATCACCCTGTCCCCCCCTCCCACTGACACCTCCCCTCCTGCCCTTTTCCTCATTGTCTGCACTTAGCCCCCTGGCATTTGTGTCTCTCTCTTGCACCCTGTCCCTTGGTGCCTTCCCCTCCCGCCGCCGCCGCCTCCTCGCCGCCCAAGCCTGTTCCCTACCTTCTGCCTTCCATATTGCGGGGCCGGAGGCGGTGCTCAGGCCCCAGAGGCCGGCCCCGGAGCCAGCGTGACCCCTCCACGTGGCTTCGAAGAGTTTTAAAATCCCGGGTCGTGACGACATGTCACACCCGGGCGTCCTCCCCGCCCACATGCAACGCCGCACGTGGGCAGCAGCAAGCGGTGAGAAGGAGCTGCGCACGGCGGGGACGCTCTGGGGGCGGGATGGGAGGACGCATGGGGAGGGCGGGGCCTGGGCCCGGGCCAGCTCCAGGCAGAGCCAGGGGAGAGACCCAGCTCCACATACTGATGGAACAGGGCCCCTGGCTCTGTAACTCGCCGGCACTTCCGGGGGGTTCAGGGCCCGAATCGGCCTAAGGCCAGCCTTCCGGCAGCCATCAGCCATGCTGCGGCCCAGTATTTTTTTCCGTGTCCCAGTACCGGGCCACGGCCCATAGTTTGGGAAACGCTGATCTGTATCATAGGCAGCAGCTCAGGGAGGTAGGCGGGAGTTGGTACTATTGTATAATAGTTTATCATTGATTACTTCTTGGCTGAAGCTCTCAGTGTAGGATTTTAAACTGGTTCTCTTCCACTTTTCTTAATCTGTTGACAAGTGTGCTATCGTCTCAATTCCTCAAGCTTATAACCTTCACTTGGGTCATCTGAATTTTCTTCCTGTCTTTCATGCCCAGGATCTTGCCAAATCATATTGCTTCATGCTCTAGAACACTTTCAGAATCTGATACTTTTTCACAATTTCCACAGCTAAAATGTTGGGCTACTCATGTCTCACTTAGGTTATTGCAATTTCCTCTTCAACTTTATTTCTCTTCTATCTTCTCCAAACATAATTTTCCTTATTTACCTCTCTAGTCATGTCACAGCTATGCCATAACCCACCTCATACATTCTCAGATCCCCACCACTAGCTTCTTCTCTGATCTCTCATCAAGCTACCTCATCTTTGCCTTCAAGGTTCTGCCTAATAATTTGTGTCTATCTTTGCTTGCTTCCTGTTGCTTTCCCTCATGGTTCACCTTCAGAATGTTTTTTTTTTATAACATATATGGGATATGAACTTTTAAATTAAAAAATTAAACTTATTTTAAATAGCTCAGATACTCACTTGAGGTGATTCTTTGCCTGGATGAGTGGATTTTTTTTTAACTCATGCTTTTACTTGAGTAAGATAGGCAGGCTGTTCACAGATATTTGTCATTCTGCTCTCAGGGAAGCTAAATATACTTATTTATAGATTTTGTGTCTCATTTATTAAACTACTTAAATCAGTATTGTGTCTTTTGAGAGTGGCAATAGCATCCTTGTTAGCAAAGAATCTTCCATGTTAGTTGCTGACAGATTTCTGAACATATTTCTTGACCTCTTTGGTCATCCGTTTAGCCTATTGTGAGGCATATTTTAAGATTATTTCCTGTCTGAATCAGTAGACATCAGATATCTTGATTTTTAATTAGGCTTTTGACACTGTCCCATATGACAGTCTTATAAGCAAACCAGAGACTTGTGATCTGGATGAAACTATTGTAAGGTGGTTTAGCTATTTCAGAAAACATACTCAATAATGCTATCCAACTTGAGAGAGATATCTAGTGGGGGCATTTGAAGAGTCTGTACATCTGATATGATTTGGGATTTCGGAGTGGAGAGTATGCTTATAGAACATGCAGATAACATGGGAAGAGTTACTAGCATGTTGAATGATGGATTAGAATTCAAACCAAGGATGACACATTAAATGAATTGGTCTGAAATCAGTGAGATTAAATGTAGTAAGAGTGCTAAGTATTACACGTAGAAAATGCGCAATTACAAAATGGGAATTAACTGGCAAGGCAGTCATACTGCTGAAAAGAATCTGGAGGTTATAGTGGATCGCAAACTAAATAGGAACCAACAGTGGTGTGGCGGTCCACGGCCACGGTCACACCCACCCAGGTCTGAGCGGGCAACCTCACTAGCCCACTGCCTACTAATCTAGATGCGGCCTCTACGGGTGCGAGCCGCTCTCACCTGAGCCCAGGCAGGTGGCCCTGCGAGCCCACCGTCTAATGGTCCGTGTCGCACCCTTTAAGGGCGCAAGCCGCTCCCGCCCGAGTCTGGGCGGGTGGCCCTGCAAGCGCAATGCCTAATAACTGACAGCGGTCTCGAAGAGCTTGAGTCACCTTCTCAAATAGTGCTTGCCCCTTTCGGGGCTTGAACTTCCCCCAACTACCTCTTTGGGGCCCTCGGTTTCCTCCGCAGGGCTCTGCACCATTATATTACTCGAAGCTCACCGAGACAGGCCCTCCCTCTCCACCGGGTCCCAGCCTGGGGCCCTGTAGTGCGGGATAGATGCTCCCCTGCATGGCTGGCGGGGCACACCCTCGAAACGCGCCAGCCCACGGGTGCCAGAACAGCCCTGTTCCGGGCTGCTTCCTTCCCCTCCTTGCGTCCATGGTGCCCCTCCTCTTGGCCAGGAGTCCTACCGTGATTCCTGGCATACTTGTCTCCATCTGGATTCCCACGTCCGCCTGTGGTCCACCTTGGCTGTCCTCCCACTGCCCTCCAGAGGTATAGTCTCCCCCTCCGGCCTGCTGGCGGGTCCTTTTGAATCTCCCTGCTGGGGCAGACGTCACCTCGAAGGCCCACCCCCTGGCTCTGGCATGCGCTGGGGCTCACGCTTCCGGCACTGCTCCCCTCACCATTCTGGAACGCGTCGGAGCCTCCGCCGGCTGCCTTGCTGCTTCCCATGGCACTTTGGGAGTCGGTTTCAGTGCGGGTTGCTTCCGACCTGTCACAGCTGCTTCCCGCGGTGCTTCGGGAGCCAACTTCAGTGCGGGTCACTTCCGACCTGTCACAAATGGCTAATAATATTCTGGGGAGTATTAATAAATACGTCACAGGGTGGCTTGATTTAAATCATTATGTAAGCCACCAAATAGAAAGTTTAACTAAATTTGCTGAAACTTAAGATTAAAATTTGCTAAAGCTTTTCAATTTGTACTTTATTTTCTGAAGAAAGGTGCATTTGTTTCAGTTGATTTAGCTGTTCTATTTGATTTTCAGGTAGAACCTTGATACTTGATTTGATGCATCTTTTTGCTGCCTAACAGGACCCACCAGAAATTATATAAACGTATTTAAGTGATTATATCTAGCTTAGTATTTTCAGAGTCTTATTAATTAATTGGATATTTTTAATACGTTAGAGCACGTCTACACTAGGGATGCCAGTGGTTAATTGGTTAACTAATTGGGCTTGAGCTGCCCTTGCTTATCTGCGGTGCGGCATAGTGGTCCCAGTCTGGCTGGAGCAGCTTTCAGAACAGTGTGGAGGGCCTGGCTAGGCTGAAGCAGCCCCCAGCCTGTGGTGTGGGCTGGAGGTGCTCCACCTCAGATTCTCCACTATGCCACGGATGGGGAGCAGTCCTTGACTGCAGCTGGCCTTGCCTGGCTGGAAGAGCCTGCTGTGGTGTTGGTGGGGGTGTACCAGCCTGGCTGGGCTCCCCCAACTGCTTCTGTTTAAGCGGTATCAGAGGTAGTGGGGGCGGGGGTAAGCACATGGGAGCTGGTGCTTGCATGGAGCCAGCTTTTAAGCAAGCTCCCAGTGAGCACTGGCTGCTGGGGAACTACCATCTCCCCCTCTGCTGCCTCTGATACAGAGGCAGTAGGGAGAGGTAGGAAGGGGAGACCTGGAGGCTCTGTAGGAGTGGTTACACATTTACCAATAACCCTTGTTTTTAACAACCCTTATTTGTACACCATTCAAGTTAAAATAAACCTATTTTTTTCCATTTGTTAGTTCCCTGAAGTGAAAATTACCAGCTCAAACTGTCACTAAACTAGTATGAAATAAATGTCTTTTTTGTAGTTAGATTCAGAGTCCATATTAAAGTTAACAGCAGGTCAATTGAAAATCAGAACATTTTTGTCTTAGGAGTTAATTATTTTAATTGAAATCCAAAGTAAATATTTTTCTCGAAACAGCTACATCCTTCAAAATAGATATCTAGTGATGGCAAATGAGTAAATTCACTGTCTTTTGTGGAAAAGATGAACATTTTAATGTAAATGTAAGACCTGTGTTATGATTTAACAAAGTCCTATTTGAATTATTGTCTGTTCAATTTTCTAATACTTTTAAGTGGACTGTATTGCATCAGAATATCTTAAATAGATGTTTAGTTCACTTGCCTATATTCACTGTTGATCAGATGCTATGGTTGTTCCTTAAATTGCTTCTATAGTAGAGTTGCTATATATTGTTTGTTATTTTAACTGAAAACCAGTTCTGGAGATTTGAAAAATTAATCTGACATCCAGCCCAGGGACTAAGCCACCTACTATGAACAGCCACCAAACTGTTTCTTCTGCCAGATGCACTACCAACTATACTCATGAAATTTAATTTGAAAAAGTTGTTCTGAATTTAACATCTTTTTAATACAGTCTAAAAATATGTAACTTATTACTTGGCATGGCCTAATAGAAAGAAAAAGAAAAGGTGAGTATCTTCATAGGATACCTATGACATTAATTAAATATATTAATCAAATAAACTACTCATGCAGCTCATGCTCTTATTATATCTTCTCACTTCTTGGCTTTGCTTCAGTTTTTTATTTAAGTAGTTTTATTTGTCTGATTCTTTAGTTCGTTGAATATAGTTTAATGAATATTTGCCAAATTCCAGTGAAATGCATGCCACGACTGAGCCAGCCTGCCAGCTGGCTCCAAATTTTTAAATGTAGAACCGCAGCAGGGGCAGCCTCGGAGTGGGGGCAGCTGCTGGGACCAACATGTGCTAGGGCTGAGGCTGCCAGCTCCTACTGTAGAGCCTGCAGCAGGCTGTAGTAAATTCCCTTTGTAAAAGTAGCAATGAACTGTACAACTGACAGAGTTCTTAACAATTACATGGTTACCATATTACATGATTTTTAACATACTTATAGTTTATACCTTTAGTTCATGTGCCTGGAGAACATAAGTTCAGACATGTCTGGTGGACATGGCTTAGTCCCCAACAAAGGTTGAGCAATTCCCCTAGTGTGGCCATATGGAGTTGATGGGTTGAATTGTAGCTCCCTTGCTGAACAATGGCTGTTGATGGTTATTTCCTTGCTATTGTCTCTGAAGAGTAATATTTGGCCAATTCCCCAATGTACAGCATGTTTCAGTGACAACCATACAACACAGTTTTTATAATTTCGTATTTATTGATTTTATATATAATTTAGATTGGCTTTCAGCAGATCACAACCTTTTTCTTTGCATAATATCACAATTATATATAAATGATGAAAATAGGGGTAACAGAGTGGTCCCCCAATATATAGAAGAAGAATGTCAGTAGTAGGCTTGAACTCTGATGGCTAGTTCAAGTTGTGGTCAGGATTGCCATGTCCTCACTGGTATTTTTAGTTCATGACCTAGACTAGATCAAAGCTGGCACAAATCTGTCTTCCAGGATTGGGAGGCATTCTCCTTACAGAAGTGTCAGCATACTCTGACAGGGCCAAAAATTTAGAGCATCTTATTTCTCTTAGTCAGCCTGAGACTCTGAGATACATTGAGACTCAGAATTGTTATTAGGGATGTTTGATATTGTGTGATTGAATAGTCATGTAACCACATGAAATCTTAGTGGTTACATGACTATTCAATAGACCCTGCACGTGGGGCCGGCAGCCAGTACACTCCTGGCCCCACTCTGGGGAACCTCCTGCCGGTGGTAGGCGGGAGCAGGTCCACCAGGGCAGTCAGGTGCCCTCTATCTGTGGGGGTCCAAACTTCCCACGGATAGACACTGGTAGAGACAGCAGCGTGGGGAGGGGCAGGGAAGTGGCACCGTAAAACTTAAAAGCCAGGTCCTGCCAGCACCAGCTCCTGTTTGTCCATCCCCCACTGCCTCTGTAGGACGCAGCGAGCGGGGAGGGGAGCAGATAGGTCTGCGGAGCTGGCATGCATGGGAAGCCTGCTTGAAAGCCAGCTTTCTGCGTGTATCCCCTCCAGCCTGTAACTCCTCACCCTCTGCGCTGTTGCCTCTATGAGAGGCAGCAACGGGTGGGTGAGGAGGGAGGTGGATCTGGTGCTTGTGGGGTGCTTAAAGCCAGCTCCTCATGGGCATTGGCTCCTGCTTCACCGCCCCCCCCCACCTCCTCCCTGGCTGCCTCTGATACAGCTCATGTCTTATCCCGTATACCTCTGATACAGAGGCAGCAGGCGTGGGGGTGTGTAGTCCACAAGATTAACCAATAAACCCAAGCTTATTAGTTAATCATGTAGTCAACTACATGTTGGCATCCCTCATTGTTATTAAGAAGGAAGTTTTGGTTTTATAATTAACATTGTGGAAGTTCCTCCCCAAACTTCCTGCTACCATTACTTTGGGATTAATAAAATCATTTGACATGTTTGCCTGGACTATTGTAATATTTATTGTACAATGGTCACTATTTGAAAAATGGAGCAGCAATCTGAGAAATTGTAGACCATTATGTAAATCATTGTTCCTTTTTTGTAATATAGATCTAAATACTTTTCAAGAGGGAGCATTATCTTGTAGTTGAACAGCACGAGTCAAGGAAATCAGATCGCCATTCCTGGTTCTACTTCATGCTGTCTGAATTTAGGCAACCTCTCTTGCTCAAATTTTCCATTTATAAAATGAGAATAAGATAATTGGAGCAAAGTTTAATGTTCACAAAGCATTTCAAGATCCCCTGAATGGAAGGCCCTGAAGAAATTTAGTATATTAGATGATTAACAGTTTATCCCTTGAGTGCATGTACATATCAGTGTTGGTGACTGCAGCAACTTGTTAACATTTAATCTTTTTTTAGTTGAAATAGTTTTATTTAACCTTAGCCCTACTTTCTCTAAATTGGAGGCTTCATGTTCAACATTACAATCTCAATGAAGAAATATTTTTCCTGAACACTCATGTACCTTATTTACATCTCAGAAGCCCCTCTGTATGCATACAGTAATACTGTAGTCACCTGCCATGGCACTCATTCATTATTTTACTTTCCTTTGCTGCCAATAACAAAAGAGTTACTGAGATTTCAAGACTGGATCTCAGAAAGGCACTTGAATGGTGGAGGCCTCTTGGTGACCTCTAATGGAAAGGTCAGAGAACAAATTTAGGAGTTTTTTCCTACTTGGTAGTACGTAAATATTTACCAGATTTCAAATGTCTAATTCAATGGGTGTATGGATATTTCTCACCCCTTCCTTTTTTGTAGTACACCAGTGTTTCTTGTTGTATGTTTAATTATAATTGATCTGTGGAACTAACCATTTTGTTGTGATAGCAGTATAATAGCAGCTCAGCAAATTTATGAAATTTCCATGTTCTTATGGATATTTTGCAGTACTATTTCCGGAATGAAAAGTTCTGTGCAGGTTTGGTAGCACTTTGATTCTTCAATACAGAATCAATGGAAGTATTCAGTTCTTAATGAAACCGGAGCATATTATGTGTGTAATGTGATGGAGGAAAGATTTTTAGCTAGGAAGACATTTGACACAGAAGGATTCTAAGTAAAGAATAACTTTATATATGATATTGCTGTTGGGATGTTTGCCACCATGCTTTTTGATGGTATATTTCCTGCTTGCTGCCTCAGTTGCTTTACATCTACAGAAGCTTCTTTGGTTTTGCTTATTAGGTGCTTCCTTAGATATTTTTGCTTTTGATTTGAAAAGGCATTGAAGTAATTTTAATAAAAATAGCCCCATTATAAGCTTAAGAGTTAGGTTTCAATTATTAGATCTTGGGCATAGTTTTCAAAAGTGCCTAATGTCTGAGCCTAAGTCCCACTTTAAAAAATGGCTTAGATGCTTTTAAATTTTTTACTCCTTATATAATGTATATTGCTTCACAGAGCATTTCATTTTTTTAAAATTTTGTTTTTAGGTTAAACTGCAAACCTTTTTGTTACATAAGTGACTAGCTGTGAAGTATGCTGTTTACTTCAGTTACTTTAGTTTACTTTTGTGATTGCGTGTATGACTTTTCAGAGCACTAAGGAAAATGAGGCTAAATCATTTTAGAAACAAAGAACTCAATCACAAGTTAAACATTTTTAGTGACTGAACTGGTAATGCGCATGAATGTAAAAATGATAAAAGCAGTTTATAATTTGGTTGGGAGAGATGTAACCATTCTGATGTGAACACTTGTGGGCTGGTTAAGACCAAGTGTCAGAAGTCAGAAGCCTGACGATATAGGAGTTTCTTTATAAGAGGAACAGATTTGTTAAGACATAGTGAAACAGCACTTGAAAACAAATCACTTTATCAAATAAGCAAATATATTCTAGTTTCTCAATTGTGGCTTTGTTCCTTCCTTTATATATAGAGGAACCATCAACTGTTTGTTAGCAGAACAATGCACATTATGTTGAATATTAAATGCTAAACCAATTTGACAGTATTTCTTTAATGAGTGGCAAAAGTATGCAAAAAATCCATTTTCCTGAGGGGGCTTTAGGGTTCTAACAAGGAATATAAAATATTAAAAAGGAATATAAAATCTTCAACATATTATAGAATTGAAAGCATTTAATTTTAGAAAATCTTGGGGTGTAACTCAAAATTCTATGTATTGCATATTAGTCGAAGCTTAAAATGAAGCTAAGTACAAGCCAAAGTATATGTAACATGATTTTTTTTAATTTATGAATTCATTTATTTTACAATTTATGTTCTTGAACAGATATATTGTAAAAAAGGAGTTGCTTTCATGTTTCTTGTAAACAAATCTATTTTTCTTCTTCTTCAGAAAATGGAATAATCAAATCAGATAAAGTATTTGAAGTAATGTTGGCTACAGACCGTTGCCACTATGCAAAATGCAACCCTTATATGGACTCTCCTCAAGCAATAGGTAAGAGACCATCTATCTAAAACATCTGTTCTTAACAGAATGTGAGTTTGGCGTGTGTGATAAGAATATGAAAGTGTTTATATTTTAAAGAAACGTTTAAAAATGTATATAGGAGCCTTTTTAATTCCTTACAATGAGCTGATCCAGCCTTTTTTAATTTGAAAATTTGGCTTGTGCAGAATATATTGTAGTGCTCTAATTATTATTGTTTTTCATTGTGTTACCAGTTTGACATGATGGCTTTACTGTATAAAACCTTAAACAATTTGGCTCTAGTTACATTAGAGATGTTCTTTCTGTTTGTATAATAGTGCTGTTTATCAGCTGTTGTGGGTACTTGACCTAAAACAATGGTCTCCAGTCTTTTTAAACATGAGATTACTTTTTTTTTTTTATTTAAGTGCAATCCAGGATGTACCTCAAACCCAAACACTGTTGCCCCACCTCCTTCCTGCTCCTTCTCCAAGGCCCTGCCCCTGCTTTCTCCATTCTCTCTTCCTCTCCCATCCTCACTCACATATATCAGGCTGGAGGCAGAGGTTTGGACTGTGGGGGAGGGGGAATGCAGACACTGATCTTGGGTTAAAGGATTTGGAGTGTGGGAGGGGGTTCATTGTGGATGCTTGGGAGGGAGTTTGGGTGCAGGGGGATTTAGGGCTAGGGTGGGGTTTTAAGGTGAAGGGGGGTTTCGGGACTGGGGCTGGGGTTTGGAATGCAGGCTCCAGCTGGGCACTGCTTACCACAGGTGGTTTCTGGGTGGTGATGTAGGGAGCTAAGGCATGCTCACCCCAACCCTAGTCCTCCACCACTCCTGGCAGCAGCCAGCAAATTCCCTCCATCCCTGCCCCACCTCTGCTCTGTGGAGATGGGGTATAGGATGAGGGGAGGGGCACCCTGACATGAGCACCCCTCTCTTCTTCCTGTGCACTGCACAGCAAGCAGAATTCTCCTAAGGGTGGGGAGCACCTCCAGGGCAGGAGCAGCACGGCAGTGCTGAGAGGGGCAGATGAAGTGCCAGCACTTGATAGCCTCCCAGCCACGCCTGTCAGGATTACCTGTCAAAGGTTTGAAGATCTACCAGTAGATCCCAATCTGCTGGTTGGTGATCACTGACCTAAGAGGTTAAATAAGATGGGGCTGCTGGCAGTAGGGATGTTTGACTGTAAATGACTAACCGCTTATTGGTTAGCAGTGTTGGTTACACTCAGTGAAGCCTCCTTCTTGGGAGCCAGGTGGACAAAAGGCTGCCCTCTGTGCTCCCTGGGAGTAGGCTTCACTGAAGTAGGAGAGCCGGGCGGGCAAGAGTTGCCGGGTTTTAGGCTGGCAGGAACTGGTAGCCTCACTTCCCAGAAGGCTTCACTGTGGGCTCTGCAGTATAAAATTAAGCTTTATACTGCAGAGCCCACAGCGTGAGTAACAGTGTAACTTCTGAGATTTTCAGCAGTTACACAGTTGACTTATTATTAGTTTTTTAACATCCATAGCTGGTAGGGCATTTTTCAATGAAGGATCATGAATTCTGGAATTTGCTTGCTCCCATCTAGACCCTTATTTTTTTTCTTTTTGAGAAGTCAAAGCTTATTTATTTTTCATTTCTGAAGCTTTCATATTGGTTGATGGTGAAAGATAGTAGTACTTATTGTTGATTAATTCATATTGAACTGCTTGTATATTTGTATACATACACATATGTATATTTGCATATATACAACATACACTGCTTCCTGTGGCTTCCCTTGCCTGCAAACGGCGAACCAGAGCCATTGGGAGCTGCAAGGATCTGTGGCTGAGGAGCCAGTAAACACACCGGAGCAGCCAGTTAGCCGTTTTTTCTTGGAGTGCTTGCTCATGTCCATTCCAGTTAGGGTGTGCGTGCACCACATGCATGGATTCCAGAGCTTTTTCCCTTAGCAGTATCCGTTTGGCCAGCCAGGAAACTCCCTGGAGTGATGCTGGCATATCGATGCATATATACCCCCTGCTGACCCTCCATCCCCTCAGTTCCTTCTTACCACCCTTGATGGTAGCTGGAGTGCTCAACTAGTTAGTCTATGCTTTAGAGTATATACAGTTCTTAGTTTTGTAGATTAGATTAGTTTAGTAGTGTAAACAGTTTAAAGTTGACCGTTTTTATCGGGGAGTTTTCCCCACATTCTCTCTCCCTCCTCCCCCCCCGGGAGGGGATGCCAGAATCACATAGTTTTAAACCATGTGTGAAGGGCTCTAAACCTATGCCCTGTGGTGATCTGTATGACTCCTGTGTGAAGTGCTTAGGAGAGGGCCATTGCACAGACAGCTGTCAAATTTGCAAGAGCTTCAGGCCGAGAACGAAGTGGGAACATGATTCCTGCCTGAAGCTCATTTTAATGGAGTCCCTGCTTCAGCCAGTAGTGCCGGAAGTGGTACCAGGTGTATGCAGCACTCTGGTTTCTGTGAACCTTCCTCGGCACTGAAACAGATGGCACTGGCAAAACCTTTGACATCAAAACGTTAGTTGCAGTCTCCAACACCATCCAGGAAGAGACAGCACTGGGGAAGATCCTCTACGAAGCATGGTCTTAAAGTGTGCCATGGAGATGGGATTTTAGCTCAACAGCACGTCAGGCTCATGTGTCACATCGGCACTGGTTGAGTTCAGTGTGCACAGAGAGTCCGTCACTGGATGTGGTGATTGAAGAGGTCTAGCAGCCATTGGCTCTGGAAGCATTAAGTGCGGCACACAAGCTCATAGAGTTCACTTAATCTCTGGGACCAGTTATGATCGATGATGATGAACACCAGGCATCTTCATTGGCACCGGACTGCTGGTGTAGTTGCGGGCTCCGGTACAAGCACCATTCCCGGTGCCTATCCTGGCTCCAATACCAGCACCGACAGTGCAGCAACAGCAGCACTCTGTACCAGTACTCGCTTCGGTACCGCTGATACCATCAGCACCGACTAATACGGAAACCTGGGCACCGACCGTATCATCAGCACCATCCCCCATGGTACCACAGGCTCTGGTACCGACTATGATGGGGCCTCATGGAAGGTAGTGTTCCTCGTTGCCATTACATCAGGAGAGTGTCAGAGCTGAGGACCCTCACATCAGAACCCCCTTATACAGTTTTTTTTGCAGACAGGGTTAGGCTATGTCATTCCTGCCACAGGTCATGTCATATTTTCACATGTTCCAGGTCATCCCTATTGTCTTCCCTAAGCCCCACGCAACACTGAGAGAGTTTAGTCCCTGGATGTGAGGAGGGCCCTAGCTTTCTACATTGATAGGACATGAGAGTTTAGGAGGTCACCACAACTTGTTCTTTCTATGGTAGAAAGAATGAGGGGTTTCCCAGTGTTGGCCCAAAGCTTGTCCTTGTGGATCACTTCCTGTGTCTGAGCATGTTACGTGCTTGGGATGGATGGTGCCCCTGCTTATGGCACATTCCCTGAGGGCACAGGCCTCATCAACAACATTTATCACACAACTGCTGATCCTAGAGATCTGTAGGGCAGCCATGTGATCCTCCATCCATATGTTTACAGCCCATTACGCCATTGCACAGCAAGCTTGGGATGATGCAGCCTTTAGTAGGGCTATTTTGCAGTCTGTTGCAGAATAGGGTTCCGACCCCACCTCCTGTGGTACTGCTAAGGAATCACCTAACTGGAATAGACATGAGCAAGCACTCCAAGAAGAACAAACGATTATTTACCTTGTAATTGTTCTTTGAGATGTGTTGCTCATGTCCATTCCAAATTCCACCTACCTTCCCTTTGTCGGAAGACTCTGGCAAGAAGGCACTGAGGGGGTAGACGGCCAGCTGCCGATATGCTGGCACCACTTCAGGGGGCTCCCTGGCTGGTCCAATGGATACTGCTAAGTGAAAAAGCTCTGGAATCTGTGCACACCTAACTGGAATGGACATGAGCAACACATCTCGAACAACAGTTACGAGGTAAGTAACCGTTTTGTTCTCAGAGTGGTTTTGTGTACCACTTTTGAGAAAAACTGATGTATATGTATGCCAGTGGTGGGTAATCTGCAGCCCACATGCAGCTCATTGGGGTTCTGTATGTGGCCTGCAAGACATTTTCTTTACCACGTTCCATGTGCAGGGTAGCCAGATTACACTGGTCTTTGTCCACGTATGTTTTTTTCCTCTATCGGAATTACTGCAGTGACATGCACGTGAAGTGAGGTGCGTGCTGATTGCTCACAACATTGTGAGAGCCATGTACTTCCTCTACATCCAATTATAGCACTGCTATGATTTAATCTGCACGCCCTGCTAATTTTAGGTATGCAAGTGCAGTTAGCACAAACTATCTATCTTGGGAGATCATCTTGGTTTACAGCAATCTTGTGGCCCACTAAGATGGAGGGCCTCTCATGTGGCCCACTCATTAATCTAGGTTGCCCATCACTAATATATTTTGATTTACAGACATGGTCCCTACATTAGAGAGGTCATAATCTAGTGCAAAAACATGACAATTATGAGCCAAGATTGGAATGTGGGAAATAACAGTGGAAAGGGGAAACATTACTTGTGGGATGTAAAAGTTACATAGGCAGCTTTCATGCAGTATAGCTTTACAAAACTAAAGGTTTATACTAGGAATGCAATGTTTCATACATAAGTTGGATAGGAATGTTACAATACTAACTTGTATCATCAGTAGGTTTACCTCTTCCTTGTTTTACAGGTTTCCAAGCAACTATCAGTGCTCCACACATGGTAAGCATTAGATTTATAACACAGAAGGTTTAGTGAAGATTACTAATAATCTAGTCACTCATTCTTAACAACTTTCACTGTATCTATTGGTGGTAGCAATTTCTGGTAATCTTGCCTGTCCTTTTGTCTATAATATGTGAATTCAACCAAGTGGAGTTATTGTGATATATTTAATCTTTTACATAAGAACAGCCATAGTGGGTCAGACCAAAGGTCCATCTAGCCCAGTATCCTGTCTGCGGACAGTGTCCAATACCAGATGCCCCAGACGGAGGGATCACAACAGGTAATCCTCACGTGATCCCTCCCCTGACACGTACCTCTAGAGTAACAGAGGCTACTGTTTCCTACTCATCCTGACTAATAGCCATTGATGGTCCTAACCTCCATGAATCTATCTAGCTCTCTTTTGAACCCTATTAAAGTTCTAGCCTTCACTGCATCCTCTGGCAAGGAGTTCCACAGGTTGACACTGTGCTGAGTGAAGAAAAACTTCCTTTTGTTTGTTTTAACCCTGCTGTCTACTAATTTAATTTGGTGACCCCCCTAGTTCTTATGTTGTGGGAATAAGTAAATACATTTTCCTTATTCACTTTTATCATACCAGTCATGATTTTCTAGACCTCTATCATATCCCCCCTTAGTTTCCTCTTTTCTAAGATGAAAAGTCCGAGTCTTTTTAATCTGTCTTCATACGGGACCTGTTCCAAACTCCTAATAATTTTTGTTGCCCTTTTCTGAACCTTTTCCAATGCCAATATACCTTTTTTCAGTTGAGGCGACCACATCTATACAAAGTAATCAAGATGTGGGCATACCATAGTTTTATATAGAGGCAATATGATATTTTCTATTTTACTCTCTATCCCTTTTTTAATGACTCTTAACATACTATTTGCTTTTTTGACTGCCACTGCACACTGAGTGCATGTTCTCAGAGAACTATGCACAATGACTCCAAGATCTCTCCTCCTGAGTAGTTGTAACTAAATTAGTCCCCATCATATTGTCTGTGTATATATAGTTGGGGTTATTTTTTTTCTATGTGTATTACTTTACATTTATCAACATTAAATTTCATTTGCTGTTTTGTTGCCCAGTCACTTAGTTTGGTGAGATCTTTTTGAAGCTCTTCGCAGTCTGCTTTGGTCTTAACTATCTTAGTGTCTGAAAATTTTGCCACCTCACTGTTTACCCCTTTCTCTAGATCATTTATAAATTAGTTGAATAGTATGGGTTCCAAGACAGACCCTTGGGGGACCCTGCTAGTTATTTCTCTGCACTTGGAAAACTTACCATTTATTCCTACCTTTTGTTTCCTCTCTGTTAACCAGTTATCAATGCATGAAAGGACCTTCCCTCTTATCCTATGACAACTTACTTTACTTAAGAACCTTTGGTGAGGGACCTTGTCAAAGGCTTTCTGGAAATTTTAAGTATACTATATCCACTGGATCCCCCTTGTCCACATGTTTGTTTGACCCCCCTCCCCCAAAGAATTCTAGCAGATTAGTAAGGCACGATTTCTCTTTACAGAAACCATGTTGACTTCCCCTAACAAATTATATTCATCCATGTGTCAGACAATTTTATTCTTTACTATAAAGGCAGTCCCCGGGTTACGTACAAGATAGGGACTGTAGGTTTGTTCTTAAGTTGAATCTGTATGTAAGTCGGAACTGGCGTCCAGATTCAGCCGCTGCTGAAACTGATCAGCAGCTGATTCCAGGAAGCCCGGGGCAGAGCAACTCTGCCTCGGGCTTCCTGTAGTCAGCGCTGGTCAGTTTCAGCAGCGACTGACTTGGGGACGCCTGGGGCAGAGCAGCACCCAAGCTGCTCTGCCCCAGGGGTCCTGATTAAGCCGCTGCTGAAACTGACCAGCAGCGGCTGAATCAGGACGCCTGGGGCAGAGCAGCTGGGGTGCTGCCAGGTTGGTCCAGTAGCGCCCAGAGTGGCGCTGCGGGACCAACCGCCAGCGCCCCAGTTGCCCTACCACAGGCGTCCGGAGAAAAGCCTGGTCTGCTGGAGGGGCGGGGGGGGGCGCACTAGCTGCGGCTCCCCCCCCCCCCCCCCCAGCAGACCAGGGAGACGCGGGCGGCGGACAGAGACGCACCGCGGTCCCGCCGCCCGGGTCCTCCGCGGCTTTGCTCCCCATCTGCCTGGTCTGCTGGAGACCAGCAGACCAGGGAGACGGGGAGCAAAGCCTTGGAGGACGCCGGCAGCGGGACAGCCGCGGCGCGTTTGGGCTATCCCGCTGCCCACGTGCTCCGCGGCTTTGCTCCACGTCTTCCTGGTCTGCTGGGGGGGTTTTACTTCTCGCCCCGGAGGACGCGGGTGGCGGGACCGCGGTGCATCTGGGCGTCCCGCCGCTCCCGTCCTCCGGGGCGAGAAAAACCCCGATGGTAACTATGGCATAAGTCGGATCCGCGTAACTCGGGGACTGCCTGTAGTTTCAACTAATTTGCCTGGTACTGACGTTAGATTTATCAGTCTGTAATTTCCAGGATCACCTGGAGAGCTCGTTTTAAATATTGGTGTCATGTTAGCTATCTTCCAATAATTAGATAAGGAAGCTGATTTAAAGGATAGGTTACAAACCACAGTTAAAAGTTCTGCAATTTCCCATTTGAGTTCTTTCAGAACTCTTGGATGAATGCCATCTGGTACTGGTGACTTGTTACTGTTCAGTTTATCAGTTTGTTCCACAACCTCCTCTAATGACACCTCAGTCTGGCACAGTTCCTCAGATTTGTCATCTAAAAAGAATGGCTCAGGTTTGGGAATCTCCCCAATATCCTCAGCCGTGAAGACTGAAGCAAAGAATTCATTTAGCTTCTCCACTATGACTTTATCATCTTTGAGTTCTCCTTTCGCATCTCTATCATCCAAGGGCTCCATTGGTTGTTTAGCCGGCTTCTTGCTTCTGATCTACTGAAAAAACATTTTGTCATTACTTCTTGAGTTTTTGTTCTTCAAACTCCTTTTTGGCTTTTCTAATGATATATTTACACTTAATTTGACAAAGTTTACGATCCTTTCTATTTTCCTTACTAGGATTTGAATAACTTCCGATGTATCTTTTTATCTGTCACTACTTCTTTTACCTGGTTAAGCCAAGCCACGGTGGCACTTTTTTGATTCTCTTACTGTGTTTTTTAATTTGGGGTATTCATTTAAGTTGGGCCTCTATTATGGTCTTTTTTAATAGTTTCTATGCAAATTGCAGAGATTTTACTTTTGCCACTGAACCTTTTAATTTCTGTTTAACTAGCTTCCTCATTTATGTGTAGTTCCCCTTTTTGAAATTCAATATTAAGAATGAAATTATATTGAGAGATGAGCTCTCTGCTAAATGAGACCCAGACAGTTCATGGATGAGGCTTAATAAGTGAACATTGGGAGATATTTCAGTGCACTGAAATATCACAGATACTAAACTATTTCCATATCAGTGTTTTCATGTATTTGAAATTAAGAATTAATTGGTCATATTTTGCCCTTTTAGTATTTTGAGAATCAGAGTTTGTGGGAAAGAAGGGCAACATTTTTATAGCTTATGCTCTATTTCATAGAACACTAGAACTGAAAGGGACCTTGAGAGGTCATCATTCCAATCCCCTGCTCTCATGGCAGGACCAAGGACCAAGACTATCCCTGATAGAAGTTTATCTAACCTGCTCTTAAATATCTCCAGAGATGGAGATTCCACAACCTCCCTAAGCAATTTATTTCAGTGTTTAACTATCCTGACAGGAGGTTTTCCCTAATGTCCAACCTAAACTTCCCTTGCTGCAGTTTAAGCCCATTGCTTGTTGTCTTATCCTCAGACTAAGGAGAACAATTTTTCTCCCTGCTCCTTGTAGCACTCTTAGGTTCTTGAAAACTTCTATCATGTTGCCTCTCAGTCTTCTCTTTTCTAAACTAAACAAGCCCAGTTCTTTAAGTCTTCTCTCCTACCTCATGTTCTCTAGACCTTTAATGATTCTTGTTGCTCTTCTCTGGCCCTTCTCCAAATCTTTCTTGAAATGTGGTGCCCAGAACTGGACACAGTACTCCAATTGAGGCCTAATCAGCACAGAGTAGAGTGGAAGAATGACGACTTGTGTCTTGCTCACAACACTCCTGTTAATGCATCCCAGAATCATGTTTGGTTTTTTTGTAACAGTTTCACTATGACCCCTAGATCCCTTTCTGCAGTATTCCTTCCTAGATAGTCAAGACCAATTCTGTATGTATGAAACTGATAGTTCCTTCCTAAGTAGAGTACTTTGTATTTGTCCTTATTAAACTTCATGCTATTTACCTTAGACCATTTCTCCAGTTTGTCCAAATCATTTTGAATTTGTCTTGTCATAAAATTATTTTTTAGAATTCAAAAGGATAGGGACTAAATTAAACTATCCATTTTGAAAGATTGGCTTTTTATATCTTAAACAAGTTAACATGGCTTTCAGAGAAATGACAACAATAGTAGTTGTTATAGAATCTTAATGTAGATATGTGTTTCTCACACTACTAAACTTACCACTGATTACACATGTCACACGCACAGAGGGTATACAAGATTCTTTAAATAGAACAGTAAGTAGAGTTCAGAATAAGAATCTACTATAACTATATTGATTACCGTTATTTAAGATGTGTATCAGGTATTTCTGAATTCTTAGTGGAACATTAAGCTAGCCTGCATTACAGTAAATCAGTACAGGTTGAACCTCTGTGGTCTGGGACACTCTCTGGCAATATTCCAATAGGACCACAGATGATGTTGGACCAGGAAGCCCAGAGACAGGTAGAGCCAGAAGCCCTGTGTCTCAGGGCTGCCCACAGAGTAGCAGCAAAGGGCAGCAGAGCTATGGCAGCCCCGGGATTGTAGAACCCCGGCAGCCCTGGAACTGCAGAACTCAAGCAACTTGTGAGCAGCGGTGCTCCAGCGGCCCTCAATCCCAGCAGGCCCGGGGCAGTGGAATACTGACGGACTTGGCAACCCTGGGTCAGTGGATCCCCCGCAGCCCAGGAGTCACTGAGTTCTGGCAGCCCCAGAGCAGTGAAGTCCTGGACGCCCCAGGGTGGGGGAGCTCCAGTGGCCCTGTCAGCCCTGGAACAGCAGCTCTCCAGTGGCCCCAGAACACTTTCCCCCTCCTCTCAGGAGTGGAGATCTGGAGGCCCCAGAGATGTGAAGCCCCAACAGCTGTGGGGCAGTGAAGCCCTGGGAGAGGAGTGGAGCCAAATCAGCCAGCAGTGGAGCTGATAAGGGGGCCACCTGGTGGGGTCTGCTGATGGACCCTAGAGTCCATCAGCAGAGTGGCTGGAGTTGACCTCCCCTGGTCCAGAAAAATCCCTCATTTGGGGATCAGTCAGGTCCTGAGGATCCTGGACCAGGGAGGTCCAACCTGTATCAGTAATTGCCCTTAGTGATCAGTGTAAATTCACTGAGTGCATATTATTACTCTAGTCCATCACATAAGCAAGTTAGAAAGAAAAATATGCATAAATAGTTTATGTAGCCTATTCCTTTTAGGTTAGTGAAACTGAAGACCTGTGTTGGGTGAAAAAACCCAATATAATGTGCTTTGTATACAGGTTTTTTATCAGTTACACATTCATTGATAAAATTTATTAAACTAACTTTTTTCCAAACTTACCAAAGTTGCTACTCAAATATTTGAGTTGCAATTATAAGCTTCAGCCATTTCCAGTGTTGTAATATTAAGTTGTGATTAAAATACTTTGTTCTTGTCTAAGTCAATAGATTGTTCGGATTTTGTTCTAAAAAATGAAGGCTCTTCTCAAAGGTGATAGAAAAAGGAAAATTCATTAATGTGAAAGTTTTGCAACCTTAAATAGGCTATTTCCCAACGAAGAGTTAGATTTGCTCTAAGAAGAATGATTCTATTAGGGCAATCAATAGTAGAAAATCAAGTTATATCCATCAAGGATGGTAGTACTCTGGTACATTCTTTCTTTGTCCACACTAGGGACGCAAAAAGGACTTTTAAAAAGTAATCGTGTAACTGCTAAAAATCCTAGTGGTTACATGGTTAACCGTTTTTGGCTGGGTGGGTCTAGAGAGGGAAGGATACTGCAGGGGTACCCCCTCTGAGCTCTTCAGTGGAAGGCTTATACTGCAGAGCCCGCAATGCAGCCAGCTGCCCAGGAGCAGAGCTAGGAGCCGACTTATCAGCTGGCTCTTGCTGTGCACTGTCTGTCAGTCCTGCTCCTAGGGAGCCAGCTGCTGCCCCATGCTGCGAAATCTGCAGTATCAGAGCCCACAGCGTGAGCCGGTTCTGTGGGAACTGGGCTGGGAGCTAGGAATGTAATAGTGTAGTTGATTAATCAATTAACCGATAAGCAAAGCTTATAGGTTAATGCTATGGGCTATATGCATTTCCTCCTTCCCTGCCAGTAAATTTTTTACCAGGCTGGCCAGCAGTGTGGCTCCTACCTCCACTGCAGCTCTGCATTTAAAGAGTTTTAGGAGCCAGGCGGGCAGGCAGCCCAGCTCAGTTCCAGCTCATGCTTAGTCCCAGAGCTCAACCCCAAGAGTGGGACTAGCAGCTGCGAGCTGGCATGTGACTGCAGGGCACAAGAGTTTAACTGCAATGGAAACTGATAAGCTGATGCTTATTGGTTAAATGGTTAAATTCTTACATGTCTAGTCCACACACCTAAATCCTGGATTTCTGTTCTAAGTAAGTAAGGAACTTCAGCCCTTTGGGAAAGGAGTGTAGGTTTTAGCAACCTGTACTCTAAGCTGTATTGCTGTTGATTCCTGATACAAAGTCAACAGAATCATGAAGCTACTTACAGGTATAGAATAACAGAGCACTTGATTCCCCCCCCCCCCCACCATGTTCCTTAATTTCCCATTTTTTGTTCTACCTTTTAAATAAATGCTGCTTTTGTTTTGGGTCATCAGTTTACTATTTAGACTGTTTTTTTCATTGAAGAAAACTAACTTTGCTATTTAACCAACCTCTAAAACTAGTTGCATAATTTTCCTGGGAGTCTGATAGTCTAGGTGAGATGCAGCAATTGCTAAGACTAAATTCAGAGTTGTGTTACATATTATCGTCCAGAAATTTAGGCGGGGAATGAGGAGGAGTATTTGTTCACTATCAGTATTTCTATAATGGAGTAGAGAAGGGAAAGGACTAAGAAACAGCGGATCCTCCTGTCCTGTACATGGAATCTCAACTCTCAGGGGGTAAATCTGTAGTCTCCCAAAAACCTTCTGCATGAGGGCAAAAACCACTGTAGTTATTCTTTAAGAAGGCTTTTTACAAACATGGAGGAAGCAGCAGAGCTTGCCCTTAGTGCCCCAAACAGAAAATTGGCCTGTGAAAAAAAACTGATTAATTTTGAAAGAAACTTATGCATGGGGACTATTCCACCATTTTTCTGATGCATTCAGACCATAATTTAAACTGAGAACATGCTACTATAAATATAAAAATTATCGGTATCTGGAGAAATCTGAAATTCTAAATATCTGTTGTTTTGTAATTGTGATGATAATACTTCAGCAATAAGGTTTTTACACTCCATGATGATGTAATCTTGAATAAAATTCTTACGATATTGAAGGCCTATTCTATACCAATTGTAGTATAAGTACCTAAATGCAGGACATCTTGGTCGTGTTAATGATTGCTTCAGTAGAATCATAGTCTCTTCTGGAGCTTTTCAGGTTGTGATTACTTTTTGGCTTAATTTTAAAAAATTGGTAGATTTCAGATTTTTTTTCTTGTATTTGATTGAATTGCATGTGGCCAACTTAAAAATATGGCTTAATGGAACTTCATGTGCCCCAGAGTCTAGTGGCCGCTCAGTTCAGGTACAAAGTGAACTGAAACTGATTGGAGAATTGCCCTGTGTGAGACTCGGGTTAGTATAATACAGGACAAGCTGGCTATGCTGTCTTCTCCGCCTGCTGTGCTTCTGCCTTCTTCCACTGGGCTGAGCTACTTAGTATAAAGGGGAAGAAGGGTGGCAGAACAAGGCTCCACTTTCTCCAGTTTGCTGCTGTTAACATTAGGAACATTATGCCATATATATATATATAAAGCTGCACCCTACAGATTTAATTAGAGCTAATCTGAACAAATTCGGGGAGCAGCATTTGGCTTCCTGCAAGCTCCTTCTCTGCTGTACCTGAGCTGTGGATGCAGCAGAAAACTCAGCTCATAAATGGGTCATTATATGAACCTTTTAATTATGAACTTAAAACCAAATTGTAGGGTAATGTTCATGATGAATTTTCCAAAGATGATTGATTTTTTTTTTTTTTTGTTTGGTCCCAGATTCTTTGCCATATGAGGCCTTGGTTGATACAAGGTGGGGCGTTAGTTGGGAGGCAGCCATCAGGGAGCTCTTCGTGGCTTCCTCATGCTAGCTTTGTGTTGGTGCTATATAGGTTAGAGCAACCTATGGGATGCTTTTTTGTATTCCAATTGTCAAATAGTTTCCAAGAGACTGCAAGCTGAGGATAGCTGGAACATAGTACTTAAACCATATCCTGTGCCAGCACTACTCCTTTGGATGTTGCAGAATTCTCAATTGGCTACATCTTTCATGGAGTGTTTCAAAGGATCTTGGATGCAGTGTAGATTCTTTACCAATTACTTCATTTTAAAAATGACCATGTGCGACAGACCTAAAGATACTGAAATGGCTATTAGAGGAAATAGTTGAGAACAACGTGTTAAAGTTGCATGGAAAAGCATGAAAATAATTATCTTGCTGTGGTACAGAAGAACTCTGTTGGTTTCCTGTAGTAACATTGATTTTTTTCCTGTATTACCTGAAATCTCTGAAAAGGTGACTATGTACTGGTTAAAATGAAGTTTTAAAACTGTATGTGCTCTTTCTCTTTTTTTCCCCAGCATGCATATGCTCTAGAACTACTATACGAACAGTTACATGAAGGAGCCAAAGCCCTTGATGTAGGATCTGGAAGTGGTATTCTTACAGCTTGTTTTTCACGAATGGTGAGCAACCTGTTTTACCACTTGAACGAGAAGAAACTTTTCAATGTTTTTCTGGTTAAATTTAAAAGAAAAAATAGCAACATGAATGTATAATCTCTAAATTTCTAGCATCCTTATCTTATAGTAAACTGGATTAGTTTTTCTAAGAACTATTGAAATTTACCTACCATGTCAGACAGCTGAACATCTAGATTAATATTCTGTTCTGATAATGGCTAACACCAAATATTTCAGAAAAAGGTGCAGTAAATCTCATAATGGACAACTCGGGAAAAAGTTAAAGAGAAGTTTCTTCGTAACCTCAGTCAGCAGTTTCCTCATTCTGAAGCATGAGGATTTATTACTCCTGGGGGAATTCTGGCCACTGTGCATGTACAGACTTTCTGAGTGGGAAGCAAAGAGAAACCATAAGAGCATTCCATGCCCCTCCTCAGAAGCATAGGTGCATTGTTTGGGTGTCCAGAGCAGCTGGTGGAGATGTAAATCACTGGGGAGGGAATTGTGTTGCGGATGTCCCATCCATCAAACCCCTATGCATCTGGACTGCTGCCAAGCTTCACACTGCTGCCCACAAAACTGCCCATCTTTTCTACCTTACCCCACCACTGAGTCTCTCTCACTGCATCTGGAATCCCATACCACTCAGACCCTTCTTCCCAAGCCCCATCCTTCCACACCTAAATATCTCCAGCCCCATGCTGGCCAATGGTCCCTACCCTGCACCAGTCTCAACTAGGGATGTGAAGGACTAGCCGATTAGTTGCTTCCTCCTCTCCTTGCTGCCTCTGTCACATAGAGGCAGCGTGGTGGGGGGGGAAGGAGAGGGTACTTCAAAGTGACAGCGCTGCTTGAAGCTTGGGGCCAGACCCTGGACTCCACATGGTGCTGCCACTTTGAAATTCTGCGTGCAGCCCTGGGCCAGCTGGGGTGTCCCCAGGCTGCACGTGGCATTTCAAAGTGACAGTGCCTCACGGAGCCCAGGGTCAGCAGGGAGTCCCCAGCTGACCCCTAAGGCTGTTGCTACACTTCAAAGGCAGAGGCGAATAGTTGATGCAAAATGCATTGACTATTCGATTAGTCAGTTGGTTGATACTTAACATCCTTAGTCTCAACAGTTAGTCCAGGTTAGGTCTGAGTGTACCTCCCCTGCATAGAGCGGTCAGGGTCAAATCAGACTCACTCCCAGAAACTTCCTCCAGTTTTGCTCTCCCTTCTCCCAGTGCTTCTCAGCCATAGGGGATCCTAAGGGGAGCTGTCCCCTCCTTCTGCCAAACCCCCATTCATCCAGACTCCCTCCCTAGACCCTATGCTAAGATCGTTCCCCTTATACCCGTACTTCCTCCATCCCCATACAATAGGCCCACCACAAATCCCCTACGTACAGCCCCCACTGAGCCCCTCTCAGCTGCACCTGAATCCCTCCACCGAGCCACCCAGACCTCCCTGTTAAGCTCCATCCCCCGCCATCCCCACTGAGCCCCAACTATGTGCACCTGGAATCTCTGCTGAGCTGTTTGTATACAGATTGCCCAATGCAGAATGCTCTCACCACACACCTAGATCCCCTCTACATTTGGATCCTGCTGGGTAGGGTCAGACCTAGAGCAAATGCTACCCGAGGTAAGGAGTGTTTTCGACACCCTCCCTCCAGCTGTTAAAATGTTAGATACCTTACTTTTATTGCAGCTGTAGCCCATATCTTTGCACAGTTTGTATAAATGATGTTTTTAATGATCTAGAACTTCGAAAAGCTGCACTCACTGGTCACTATGGCTGGAAGCGTGAGCAGAATCTTTAAAGCTATCCACACATTAGGAAAAGTGTCCTTCAGGTCTGCATCATGAATGAATTGGGGGATCTTCGAGTGGAGAGTGTTTCCTGTGTGGCAAAATGGTATGGGTGGTGTTGTCCAATTTGATATAGAGGTCTTTATCTTTGATGGGCAAATATTCCCCAGGTGTCAGTGTCCAGTGATGGTCCATCCAGTTGTTCAAGAGTGTTTCCCTGTCTGCTGGGAGCTTACAAAGGTCATACAAAAAAGTATGGTGCTTTATTTATCTAACTTTTCTTTAGAAAAGTTAAATGTACACCCCAAATTAGATGTATACCCCAACTTAAATGTATACCCCAAATTAAAAAACATAGTAAGAGATCTAAAAGAGAGTCACCGTGGCTTAACCACCATGTAAAAGAAGCAGTGAGGGACAAAAGGGCATCTTTCAAGAAATGGAAGTCTAATCCCAGTGAGATAAATAGAAAGGAACATAAACACTGTCAAATTAAGTGTAAAACTATAATAAAAAAAGCAAAAAAAGATTTTGAGGAACAGCTAGCCAAAAACTCAAAAAACAATAGCAAAATGTTTAAGTACGTTAGAAGCAGGAAGCCTGCTAAAAAGCCTGTGGGTCCCCTAGACAATCGAGATACAAAAGGAGCAATCAAGGATGATAAAGCCATTGCGGAGAAGCTAAATGATTTCTTTGCATCAGTCTTCATGGCTGAGGATGTTGGGGAGATTCCCAAACCTGCACTGTCCTTTGTGGGAAATGAATCTGAGGAACTGTCCTGGATTGAAGTGTCATTAGAGGAGGTTTTGGAACAAATAGAAAAACTTAACGTGAACAAATCACCAGGACCGGATGGCATTCACCCAAGGGTTCTAAAAGAACTCAAATGGGAAACTGCAGAACTGTTAACTGTGTTTTGTAATCTATCCCTTAAATCGGCTTTTGTACCTACTGACTGGAGGATAGCTAATGTGACACCAATATTTTAAAAGGGCTCTAGAGGTGGTCCCGGCAATTACAGACTGTTAAGTCTAACGTCAGTACCGGGAAAATGAGTCGAAACAATAGTGAAGAATAAAATTTTGAGGCACGTAGAAGAACGTAATTTGTTGGACAAAAGTCAACATGGTTTCTGTAAAGGGAAATCATATCTTACTAATCTATTAGAGTTCTTTAAAGGGGTTAACAAACACGTGGACAAGGGGGAACCAGTGGATATAGGGGTACGTCTACACTACAACGTTAATTCGAACTAACTTAGTTCGAATTAGTTAATTCGAACTAAGCTAATTCGAACTAACGGATCCAGACTAAAAAACTAGTTCGAATTAGCGTTTTGCTAATTCGAACTAGCATGTCCACATTAAGTGGACCCTGAACCAGGCTTAAGGATGGCCGGAAGCAGTGCCAGCAGGGCATCAGAGGAGGACTTAGAGCGTGGAGATGCTGTCTCAGGCTAGCCGAGGGCTGTGCTTAAAGGGTCCCGACCCCCACCCCGGACAGACAGTTCTCAGGGGTGCCCCGCTTGCAAAGCAGTCCTGGCTTGGAGTGCCCAGAGTACCCACACTGGGCACATCACAGCACTCGACCATCAGCCCGACTGCACTTGCCGCAGGCTGCCATCTGGGGAGAGGGAGCAATCGGGGGGCGGCTGCAGGAGAGCTTCCACCCCAAAAGCCCGCAGAGCCAGCCCAGTCCTCCCCATCGGGGGCTCGTGCCCCATTCCTCCCTCACCTCCTTCCACTTACCCTTCCCTAGCCCCTTTTCTTGATGTACAAAATAAAGGACAATTGTGTTCAAAAATGGAATCTGTCTTTATTGAACAAAACTGGGGGAAAAGGAGGTGGGAGAGGGGAGGGCAACTAAAATGATATGGGGTTGGGAACAGGTCCCATATGAAGAGAGGCTAAAGAGACTGGGACTTTTCAGCTTAGAAAAGAGGAGACAGAGGGGTGACAGGATAGAGGTCTCTAAAAGCAGGAGTTGGGTGGAGAGGGTGCATACAGAAAAGTTCTTCATTAGTTCCCATAAAGAAGGACTAGAGGACACCAAAGAAAAGGAATGGGTAGCAGGCTTCAAACTAGTAAGAGAAAGTTGTTCTTCACAAAGCAAAGAGTCAACCTGTGGAACTCCTTGCTGCAGGAGGCTGTGAAGGCTAGAACTAGAACAGAGTTTAAAGGGAAGTGAGATCAAGTCATGGAGGTTGGGTCCATGGAGTGCTGTTAGCCAGGGGGTAGGAGTGGTGTCCCTGCCCAAGGTTTGTGGAAGGCTGGAGAGGGATGGCACGAGACAAATGGCTTGGTCATTGTCTTCGGTCCATCCCCTCCAGGGTCCCTAGGGTTGGCCGCTGTCGGCAGACAGGCTACTGGGCTAGATGGACCTTTGGTCTGACCCAGTACGGCCATTCTAAGCTCAGGGCTCAGGGGTCTCACTGGACCACTCTGATTTTCATGCACTCCTGCTCCTGGGTGTCCAGGCTGGAAGCTCTCCTGCCCTAGACGGCCACTTTCCTGTGCCTAGTGCGGAGATGGGGACGAGGTCCACGATGTCCGCACTAGCCCAGGCGGGTGCCCGTCTCTTGAGGTCCCGGGCAAGCTCCCGGGAGCTGCCAGCCTGGTCCCGGGAACAGGGGGAGGGCTGGGGGGCATCGGGTGGGTGGCTCGATCCGTGCCAGGTGCAGGGTCTGCTGGCTGGGTGCTGGCAGGCTTGCACCTGGCACGGGCACCGTAGCCAGCCCGTGCCCCTTTAAGGGATCCGGGGCTGGGAGGCGGGCAATAGAGTTTCCCTGGTGTTGGCCAGAGTGGCCACCAGGGAAACCTGGGGAGGGCTAGCTTCCCACTAGTTCGAATTAAGGGTCTACACAGCCCTTAATTCGAACTAGTAAGTTCGAACTAGGCTTAATCCTCGTGGAATGAGGATTACCTAGTTCGAACTAAGCGCTCCGTTAGTTCGAATTTAATTCGAACTAACAGCGCTAGTGTAGCGCCTATGAAACTTAGTTCGAACTAACTTTGTAGTGTAGACATACCCTAGTATACTTAGATTTTCAGAAAGCCTTTGACAAAGTCCCTCACCAAAGGCTCTTGTGTAAATTACATTGTCATGGGATAAGAGGAAAGGTCCTTTCATGGATTGAGAACTGGTTAAAAGACAGGAAACAAAGGGTAGAAATAAATGGTAAATTTTCAGAATGGAGAGGGGTAACTAGTGATGTCCCCTAAAGGTCAGTCCTAGGACCAGTCCTATTCAACTTATTCATAAATGATCTAGAGAAAGGGGCAAACAGTGAGGTAGTAAAGTTTGTGGATGATACTAAACTGTTCAAGGTAGTCAAGACAGAAGCAGACAGTGAAGAACTTCAAAAAGATCTCACAAAACTGAGTGACTGGGCAACAAAATGGCAAATGAAGTTTAATGTGGATAAGTGTAATGCATGTTGGAAAAAATAACCCCAACTATACATATAATATGATGGGGGCTAATTTGGCTATGACAAATCGGGAAAGAGATCTTGGAGTTATCGTGGATAGTTCTCTGAAAACTTCCACACAGTGTGCTGCAGTGGTCAAAAAGGCAAATAGAATGTTAGGAATTATTAAGAAAGGGATAGAAAATAAGAGACAGAATATCTTACTGCCCCTGTATAAAACTATGGTATGCTCACATCTTGAATACTGTGTACAGATGTGGTCTCCTAACCCCAAAAAAGATATTTTGGCCTTGGAAAGGGTTCAGAAAAGGGCAACTAAAATGATCAGGGGTTTGGAACAGGACCCATATGAGGAGAGGCTAAAGCGACTGGGACTTTTCAGTTTGGAAAAGAGGAGACTAAGGGGGGATCTGATAGAGATATATAAAATCATGAGTGGTGTAGAGAGAGTGAATAAAGAAAAGTTATTCATTAGTTCCCATAATATAAGGACTAGATTGACACCAAATGAAATTAATGGGTAGCAGGTTTAAAACTAATAAACTAAAGTTCTTCACACAGTGCATAGTCAACCTGTGGAACTCCCTGCTAGAGGAGGCTGTGAAGGCTAGAACTCTAACAGAGTTTAAAGAGAAGCTAGATACATTCATGGAGGTTAAGTCCATAAAAGGCTATTAGCCAGGGGGTAGGAATGGTGTCCCTGGCCTCTGTCAGAGGCTGGAGATGGATGGCATGAGACAAATCGCTTGATCATTGTCTTTGGTCCACCCCCTCTGGGGCACCTGGCGCTGGCCACTGTCGGCAGACGGGCTACTGGGGTAGATGGACCTTTGGCTCTTCGCATTTTTTTCCACTGCTGTTTCATTTAATGGGTTGGCCACCCCTGACCTAGTGGCTTTAGTCAGATTTGTAACATTGTACATTGTCCATGAAGATCTTCCACCCGATAGTTAATCCTGAAAATTGGATGCATAAATTGGAAACAGTATTTGTTTACTTGGATACAGGCATTCTCATTGCCAGCAAATCTTACTGTAAATGACTTTTCCTCCTTGTAATTAATGTCCGGAGTGCACTCCATTATTACGGAGTAGTACTTGGCTTTGCTAAGTCACATCAATATTTTACCAAGTACCTTCCTTGCATAAGGTCAATCAGTTCATTTTGAATTATCACTGCAATAATGGGCCATAGCTTTTTTACAAATTACTCAACGTAGGTGATCACACATGACATTGTATTTCCCAAGGAGCTCTACTGAACTGAGGAAATTATCATTGTTCCATTAACTTATCTATTAAATCCTGAAAAGTCTTCCATGCAAAGAATAATAAGAGGGTAATTGAGATCACCCTCTCAAGCATGTTCCTCCAGTGCTGAATTTCAACATTATAATAGTGCACTCATTATTCTGCATGTGTGCAACCTGATACCTCCCAAACCTGGCAATCAATGCATGGAGCTGATCCCAGGCTCCATATGGTATTTCAAAGCGGCAGTGCAGCATGGAGCCTGTGGTCAGCTTCTACTTTGAAATGCACAAGAGCCCCCACTGGGGACTCGTGTACATTTCAAAGCTGGCACACCGCGTGCAGCCCAGAGCCAGTGGGACTTCCAGCTGGCCCTGGGCTGCGCGTGGAGTTCCTCATTCCTCCTTTGAAATGTCAGTGGAGGCTCGTGTTCATTTCAAAGCCGGAATGTGGAAGTGCTTGTTGACTAGTCAATTACTTGATATTTAACATCCTTATTAGCTGTATTAGGATTGGGATAATACAATGGTTCCCAAACTGTTTCATACTGTGGACTGGCAAACTCATTGAAAAATATTTGGCAGACAGGCACTGAAACTTTTTCAGATTCACCATGGTAATTTATTTGCATATTTATTGTGGTAACTCATTTTAAGGAGTTGTGTTGTTCTACCTTGCATCTGTACACTAACAATATATATCTTGTAACAGTTTTTTAAAAGTATTATTCTTCCCCCCCAAAGTAGTATTCAAGAATTACAAAACATCACTAAAAATATGGACAATGCTTTCTTTTCATAAAACATTAATGACAGCGCAGGATGGGGCAGTAGGCTTTTAACCCTCATGTCAGCAGCATTCAGCCAGGGAAAAAATGAAACTGTGGCATGCATAAATGAGTGACAGCTTTGTGGATCCTTGGCTAACAGGGCTGGGGTTGTCGTGGACTTTATCAGAGGAATAAAGATGATGAATTCTTGAATTGTAATGCCAATATAATAAGGAGCTCTTCAAATATATAAAATGCACATGTTGGGATAAGAAAAGTAAATGTATAGTGCATGTCAAAATCAAGGAAGTGACTTGCTTTTTGGATTCCTGGAACCCTGATTTCCCTGGCTTTCTATGCATGAGAAGCCCCCAAGAAGGATTAAACTCCCAGGGCTCAGCTCAGCTGGGCGGCGGCAGGTTCCTTCATGTGCATGCTGGCAGGGAGCATCTGAAGGCCAGGGGGAGGTTCCCAATGAGTGGGGAGGGAGGAGGGAACTGCCTGACAGTGCCAGCGCAGGGGGAAGGAGAATAGGCTCTCTGGGACAGCTGCCCTCCACATGGTACTTGGCCCTGGCTGAGCGCCTCAACTACCCATCATGTGGCCCCGCCAGCTGGGCTGCATAGCGGCTCCGCTGCCGGTCACGTGGCCATCCAGCTGGGCTGTGTAGCAGCTGCCAAAGCTGGAACCTGGGTGATGGTGAGGCTAACTCAGTAGGGACAGTAGGCACAGCCTCACTGCAGCCTTGGCTGCCTGCTGTGCCACTCACACTGCTGCAGAATGGGGAAGAGGGCAGTCAGAGAATTTTTTGTGCGTGTGAAGGCAGCAGCTTACGGGGAACCCAGTGGACGGGTCTCATTAGCAGCTGGGGGCGTGGCGTGGCAGTGTGCTGCAGCCTGTCAGGCAGGGGGTTAACAGCCTGCTGCCGGTCCACAGACCAGCTCTTGGGAACCGCTGGGGTAATATATTGCTTTACTAGCTTAGTAAACTTATTTGAAACAAACTAGCTTAGAAAATGGAAATAGTGACATTTAAAAAAAAAAAATCTAGCAAACTATTCAACTATGTAATTTTTTTCCAGGTCGGTCCCCAAGGACAAGTTGTAGGAATTGATCATATCAAAGAGTTAGTAGATGACTCGATAAATAATGTCAAAAAGGATGATCCTACATTGCTGTCTTCAGGAAGAGTGAAACTAATTGGTGAGTATCAACGACTTTGATATTAAAAGCTGACTGCAAATGACCTCAATTTGGAAACCTAATTGGTTTCGTTTCTTTGAGGAGGATTTTCAAAGATACAAAGAATTAGGTACCCAACAACAGCTGAAGATCTGATTCACCCTTTAGGCCTTTGAAAATCTCTCCCTTCCCTTTTTATGACCTTTATTTTCTAGCATTTTAAAAAAAGACTGAATGCACTTCTCTGACATAATAGTGTATGTAGTAAAACATAACTGAACAAGAATTAATTAAAATGTTAATGCTTTTTAAAATCAGACCTGCATTGACAGCTTTCTTATATTTGTGAGAATGAACTTGGTTACAAAATTAGAGCTTTATAGTATCGGCACTCTGTGCGTGTACATTAATAGTTGAAAGTCTTACTGGCATGAAGTTGCAAAAGTGAAAATTACTAAAATAGTAAAGTGCACTAATTGAATTAATCAGCTTACCTAGTTCTTAAAATGTACTACCAGTGTCTATATTTTGGTAGTATAAATGGAAACCAAGGCAGTATAATTAAATCAGTGTTGGTGAGGGAAGAATGCTCCGTCATAATAATTACTAAACTAAAATGCAATTTGTTGGTGTATTTTAAGTGGTTTGGTGCTGGATCACTAGGTGCTTCTGTGAAAATAATAATAATAATTATAAAATTTTGCTAGCAAACTATTCCGTCTTATACTTGGTTCCAATGGTTGAGGTGCTCTCCAAAAATTCTGACTTTTGTTTCTCTTCTCCAAAAAGTGTGGATATTCCAGATCTTTTCTAAACTAGAGAAATTATGTGCTCATCACAATATGGTTGCCCTGTGACCGCGTGCCTATGAATACACGTTGCTTCCATGTACAAGTACTTCCCATGGTGCACTACCACTTCATTTAGATATTCTTTGACCAAGGTTCGTTGTGGTGTTAACCTTCACCATCTTAATCTGGTCAATGCCAGAGTGCACAGATATCATTTTTGTAATAGCCTTCAGAGTGCAAATAGTTTTCCCATTACTATCATACAGTGCATTAGTTGCTGTGTAGGCGGCTTATCTGGTCTGTTTTCTGCACTCCATTGCACAGGTGTCGTGGTCCCTGAAACTCTTACAACTGAGTATAGCAGTATACTACCTGGTGCAGCTCAGCTGTGTGTTTTCACAGCATCCAGTATCTTTTGTTTCTGCACTTTTGTTCTGTCACCAGAATATATCGTAAGGCAACTATCCTACTAATGTGCTGCTAGGTATGCCAAAGCCATTGGCAGGATCTAGGGGCCATCTCTTAAAATATAAGGCCATCGGAACTGTCATATGTAAGTGCATAATTAGTGATCAAATGGCTGGCTGTGATGGATAGTGCCATGAGACAGTAAAAGTACTGATGGCCTATAATGAACCCCAAGACGACAGTAATAACTCACGGTAGAAAATGTGCCCATTGCATGATAATCTGGCCCCACTATTTTGGCTTTTGCCAACTAGCTAGTCCATTAGTCCATTTTGTTACAGATAGAACAAGTACAGCAAGTCTTGACAGTTAGATTGTTAGGGATATGGGGAAACAGTGATTCTGTGAACTGGATGAACTAAAAAAAGTGCCAGGTCAGGAAATAGTGTATCAAACACTCGAATTTTGGAATCTCTTTGGGTGGGAGTCAGGACCCTGAGAAGGTCATGGATACAGTAGAAAAGATGACATTTGGTTACATTGTCATGAGCTCAGAAAACTGGATAGTTAGGACTTGTGGACTATCTTGCACTCTTCTTCACAACTACCTTAGGTACCTCATGAATGCTCATCAAAAGCTCCAAAAGAAATGCTTCTTGCTGAGCAAGGAACAAGAGCTAAGTGTTTAACTTGGCTACAGAAAGACTTAGAAATGATGCCAGTATTGCCAGGGGACTTTTAAGATTCTCACATTTTGAATTTGACCTTGACTCACCACAATTTCCACAGGACTTTCAGAAGGCCTTTTTGAAATCTCTTAAGGTCTGTGCTGTGAATCACAGGATAGGCACCCAGGGAGCATCACAACTGCATATAGTTTTAGTGTAGAAACAAGGCAGAATTTCTACTTTCATGTACCTAAAACGGAACAGCTAGTGTAGAGATGATGTAGTTACTTATAGCAGTTGAAGTCTTTAGTATAGACAAGACCCCAAATAGCTAACCTAAATTGAATATTCAAGTAGGAGCCTGGGTGAAGTGGAGGTTGGTGTGAGGGTAATATTTTTTTCTGTAAAATGTTTGTAGTTGAAAGGCATGTTTCATCCTTCAAAAACCTTTAATATTCTTCTAGGAGGCTTCGCATTATCAGAGGTCTAGATTGCCTGATAGAAGTTGCTAAGTGACATGAGGGTCATTTTCTTTTCCTCCAAGCAAACCGAGCACATTTCTTCTGCAGAGTTTTCAGGTGCTCCAGCCCAGAGACTGAGCACAGACAGGAACTTGTGTTTCCCATTGAATTAGGGAGTCAGGCAAATCCTGGTTAATTTCTGTACTCATATTGAATACTTGTAGATGTTGACTGCAAAAGTCCAAATGTTTCTAAATTTTTTTGGGGAAGTAACATTTATAGATGTTCTATTTTGCTGCTTAAATAAAAAACTGTATTTAAAATACCAGTTGCAAATCCAAATATCCATATTTGAAACATTAGTTGTTCCTAAGGAAAATGTCATTCCTTTTGAATAGAAGGAGAAACATGATTAATAAAATGATGGTACACAAAAATAGTAGAAAATAAAAAACTTGTATCATATTCTCTGTAGCCTGAATGCTGCTTATTTTGTATTGTATCACAACCAGTTAACTTCCTTGAGCAAATGGATTACTTTCTTAAAATTAACCTCTCATGGTTTCAGGTGTTTAAAAACAGTTCTTCAGTTACTGTTATGTATATTTTCTTCATTGATTGAAGTTACTATTAGGGATGTGAATGGTTAACTGGTTATGGTTAACCAGCGGTGGCTGGAGCATCCCCCTGCCCAGCTGGAGGGGCTCCTGCTGTAAATGGGAACTGCCACAGGTGAGTGTGGGCAAGGAACTCCATCCTAGCCAGAAGAGGCCAGCTCCAGCGCAGCAGGGAAGGTCTGCTCTAGTCCATTGGCAGGCCTCTGCCTATGACAGGGTGAGGGGAGGAACTGCTCCTACCCAGCTTACCCCATTTTAAACAGTTAACTGACTAAACATAACGTGTAACCGGTTAACTGATTAAACAGAATTTTACATCCCTGCTTACTACATGTGTAACTACAGTTAAATGCTTCATATTAAAGTGACTTGTCACATATTCTTATCACAGTTCAGTTAAAATGGAAGTTAGCCGCTTATTTGAAGCTTAGTATAAGTTGAAAAATGTTAACCAGCTGTTGCACATCCCTAGTAAGAGTTAAAAGGTTTTTCTTTCTTGCAGTGGGAGATGGAAGAATGGGCTATCCAGAAGAAGCTCCCTATGATGCTATTCATGTAGGAGCTGCAGCACCAGTTGTGCCCCAAGCAGTAAGCCTTTTTATGTTTTTGAGTGTGTCATTGATTAGTTAGCTTCGTAATTAAAATGCTGGCAGTTTTACAATGAAATCTTTGTTATCCGGCTTTCTGTAAAACAGAAAACTTTAACTGGCATTTCCCTCCGCCACAACACTGTCACATCTTCAGGTGCACAGGCCTGGTGTGGTTTACCATGATTGGCTTAACAATTTTTATTTAAGAAGCATTAATCATCTTTAACTCAATATAGAAATGTGAGACCAATTGCCTCACACTACAAAACTACCAATATTAAAAACCTGAGTTTTACTATTACTGTCCATTGGTTTTTCCTAGATTGATGGTACCCTCAGATAACTGGAACGCCCTAACCCTCAAGCGTGCTGGATAACACAGGTTTTACTGTATACAGTTGGGATATCCATAGGCACAGACTCTTTTAAAAAAAAACAACCTTTCATTAGACTTCCAGTCCGTATGAAATTGTTGCCTGATGTTACACTTTTTCCCTAAATAAGAATATTTAACAATGGTTTACACATATTGTTTTGTTGTTGTTGTTTTTGTTTGGAACTCTTTGGCTAAATAAACTAATAGAATCCCTTGTTTTTTATCAACTGTTAGTAAATAAAGTATAAATACTTTCCTCATTCCTTGCTTCTTGGGTTGGAAAGGATTGGAAGTGTTATGCAGAGTAATGTGCTTTTGCCATTGTTGGTAAAAGAGAGTGACTGAGTAAAATTTATTATCTTAAAAACAAGTCTCATTAGTTCTTGCAAGAAATGATGGTGGACAATGCACAGACTTAAGCAAGTATAAATGGTGGGAATTAGGGTTCTGAAAGGGAAACTTCTTTTTCTCCCTTTCCTCCAAGAGAGTGGTGAGATGTGGCACAGTTAAACACTGATCTAATGTGACCTTCAGAAAGGTAGTGGCATGGTAAATTATAATTGAAAATCCCTGTAAACTTCAGTAAATGATGTTGTGGAACTGTGACTGCATTTTAGGATGTTGTGGGGTGATTAGCTGTCACCAGTTACTTTTGCAATGGAAAGCAATAGGTGTTGGCAGGTAAAAATCTTAATTTTTTTTAACCTTACTCAACAGTGAAACTATAACAAAAAATACATAGTCTTAACAGGTTAGTAAAATGCTTCCTTTCAACTTTGTAAAAAACCTTTTCTTTCCATAATGTCACAATGTAACTTAGACACTTGATCCCTATTGCCGTTTCTGCTAGAAACCTGTTTTCCTCATAAAAGAGACTGAAAACCTAGGAAAAGTTATTCCTACTCCAGGCAATTCCCTTTCTTACCTACCATCAGATAAATTGTATCTTTGGTTAGATGTTTCATTAGTGACCATAACACATTCCCTCAGCATTGAAAGAGGTGGCTTTTTATGGGAAAAGGCAAGACTTGCCAAGTACAGGCAGTCCCCGGGTTACATACAAGATAGGGACTGTAGGTTTGTTCTTAAGTTGAATCTGTATGTAAGTCGGAACTGGCGTCCAGATTCAGCCGCTGCTGAAACTGACCAGCGGCTGACTACAGGAAGCCCGAGGCAGAGCAGCTGGGGTGCTGCCGGGTTGGTCCAGTAGTGCCCAGAGCGGCGCTGCGGGACCAACCGGCAGCGCCCCAGCTACTCTACCACAGGCGTCGGGAGAAAAGCCTGGTCTGCTGGGGGAGGGGGGGCACACTAGCTGCGTCCTCCCCCCCCCCCAGTGGACCAGGGAGACGCGGGCGGCGGACCGAGACGCACCGCGGTCCCGCCGCCCGGGTCCTCCGCGGCTTTGCTCCGCATCTCCCTGGTCTCCAGTAGACCAGGGAGACGCTGAGTAAAGCCACGGAGCACGCGGGCAGCGGGACAGCCCAGACGCACCGCGGCTGTCCCGCTGCCGGCGTCCTCTGAGGCTTTGCTCCTCTCCAGCAGACCAGGGAGACGGGGAGCAAAGCCTCGGAGGACGCCGGCAGCGGGACAGCCGCGCCGCGTCTGGGCTGTCCCTCTGCCCGCGTGCTCCGCGGCTTTGCTCAGCGTCTCCCTGGTCTGCTGGGGGGGCGGGGGTCAGCAGACCAGGGAGACGCAGAGCAGCTTTTCTCGCCCCAGAGGACGCGGGCGGTGGGACTGCGGCGCACCTGGGCGTCCCGCCGCTCCCATCCTCCAGGGCGAGAAAAACCCCGTTCGTAACTGCGGGTCCGACATAAGTCGGATCCGCGTAATTCGGGGACTGCCTGTAGTTAAATAGTGAGACTATCCTTCTCTAACATAATGTTTTATTTAAAGATTTTGGTCCCTAAATAGCTTTTCAAGTCAAGATCAAATGATCACGATGTTCAAGGAGATCAGCAGCCCTATATTGGTAGGCTGTTGCTAGATTATAGACCTTCAGTGATATTGATGCAGTGCCTGTGAGCAGCAGTAGTTGTGTTGGCAGAAGGGTCTTTCCTGATGACATAGTGCTATCCGTACCAGTGCTTAGGTTGGCATAACTTGCATATCATAAGGGGGAAGCTTAATCACATCCCTGAGTGACCTAAATTATATCAACTTTTGTAGTACGTGCATAGTCTTAGACTGTACCTTGTTCTGACTCGACAGAAATTGAGCTTGGGATGTGGAAAAAAACCAGAGTAACAGAAGTTACAACTGACAGACATACCAGTGTGGAAAAGCACTATGTTGGTGGGAGATGCTGTCCCACCACATAGCTATTGCTCCTTGTTGGGGGTGATTTAATTTATATTAATGAGAGAGCACTGACCCATTAGCATAAAATTGCTATATGGGAGATCTTACAGTTGCACAGCTGCTTTGGTACAGCTGTGCTGCAGTGCAGTAAGCTCTCTAATGGTAATCTGTAGCAGACTAAGACCATGTCTACACTAAAGTCAATTGTAACCATGTTCAGGTAAAATTTCTGCTCTTATGGAGAAACCAGAATTACAAAAACATAGCTACTAAATCATGACTGGTTTGGGGAAAGTGAATAAGGAAAACTTATTTGCTTGTTCCCATAACATACAAACTAGGGAGTCAGCAAATTAAATAGAGGTAGTAGGTTTAAAACAAACAAAAGAAAGTATTTCTTCACACAATGCACAGTCAACCTGTGGAACTCCTTGCCAGAGGATGTAAAGACCAGGACTTCCAACAGGGTTCAAAAAAGAACTAGATACATTCATGATCGGTCCATCAATGCTTCTTAGTGAGGATGGGTAGGAATGGTGTCCTTAGCCTCTGTCAGAGGCTGGGAGTGAGTGATAAGGGAGGGATCACTTGATGATTACGTGTTCTGTTCGTTCCTGCTGGGGCACCTGGCATTGGCCACTGTGAGAAGACAGGATACTGGGCTGGATTAGATGGACCTATGATCTAACACAGTATGGCCATTATTATGTAACTATTTGGGATGAAAATGGTTAACTGGTTAACCAGTAAGCCTTAACAGATGAGGCTTAGTGGTTCCTGTTAACCGATAGGAGGCTGGAGAAGCTCCTTGCCCACCCCAGGCAAGGGGGCTGCTTCAGTCCTACAGAGTCCATTGCAGGCAGGGGCTGCTCTGACTGGCCAATTGGAGCAGCCCCTGTCCAAGGCAGGCCTGCCCGGCCCCCTTATGCAGCTTCCCTGAGGGCTCTATTTTAAACTTTATACTTAAGAGCCCGCATCGCGTGTAACTGTAACCATTAGGATTTTTAGCAGTTACATAGTTATGTTTTTAAACTATTTTTTATATCACTGCTAACAAGTGACTATTCTATTTACAGCTTAGATAAATGATCATGAGTTATTACATTTCAGACACTTATAATAAATTCTCTAAATACCAGTGGCTGTACCAACAGGTCAAATACACTTAAATTAGAAAAATAGATTTTGGCTTTGTAACAGGCCAATATCTTATAACAGTTGAAATAGTATTTTTATGCAGTTTTAGCAATGATAAAATATTGTAGAACTGTTTACTTTTGTGCAGTGAATGAAGTTCAAATTCTCCGAAGTGGACTTCATACATATATATTCTAATTATTTTTGTATGTTGCATTCTAGCTCATAGACCAATTAAAACCTGGTGGAAGATTGATATTACCAGTCGGCCCAGCAGGTGGAAACCAGATGCTGGAACAATATGATAAACTAGAAGATGGCAGTGTCAAAATGAAGCCTCTGATGGGAGTGATATACGTGCCTTTAACAGATAAAGAGAAGCAATGGTCCAGGTGGAAGTGATTTTTCTGTTCCACTTTCTTCTTCCACACATACACGCATACAAGGTGAAAGGTGTGGATTTTAAGCAGATGGGCTGCCTTTGCTACTGTCACTGCTTTCTGCTCTTCCATACCATTGAAAGTGACCTTCTCTGTATAGTTACATCATTATGAGGAGGTTCTGCCAATTTTTTTGAGTAAAGTTAAAGGCAGATAAAATATTGCATGGGTTGTGCTTTTTCATTTGAACTCATGGCTTCTTGAGGTTTTGTTTTGGTGCTGAAGTGTTATCTCCATTGTTTTGAACGCAGTAGTTCCTGAATTTAAACATCTCATCTAATGTAGCTGTTTTTGCTATATTTACACAGATAGCAAAGATAAAATATAAAAGGATACTTGAGATGAAATATGAGTTTGCACTGATCTTCATAGAGCTGCTATGTTTTTATCAAGTAGATCTACTTGTAATAGGTAATGGGGGAAAAAGAAAATGTATCAATTACAGTACATTTATTGAAGACTTGATGATTAAGGAAAGTCATTCAGGATCCTTATTGAGTTGGTATAGCTAGTCTTCTAAATTATACTTAACTTCCTGGCCCTAAAAATAATAGTGAAGAGACTATATGCCCTTTCTTTCCCAAACATAAGACAGATGGTGGTTTTATAAATGTTCAAAAGATCCTGTCTTATTCATGCCTTGCTAAAGTTTGTCATGTCATTTGGGCATATTGTATTTTCTGATACAGCAAGCTGCAAGTGTCCATCAGTTCTAAATAAGTCACTTTTAGGAGTAGTGGAATTAATTTTATTGGCTCCCTAATCCAGAAAAGATACAACACAACTGTCACTTGGGGTGGGGGTGGGGGATCATACCAGGCATTAGTATGCAAATGAATAAGCTAAAAGTCCCCTTTTGCCTCCTGAGTAGAAATATTTGTGAATATATTTGTGAACACATTAGCTTCATTAACTGAAGTACACACGTGCACACTGAGCTTTCCAAATAGGTTGCAAGTTTTGACATTAATTGTTCGATAAATATTTTTTCTCGTTACTATCAGTTATCTATAGCATGTACTGAGTGCTTTGACATCTAGCATTTACTTTATAGAAATGTCAATAATAATAAAGCAATTAGTTTAATCTGAATACAGTTTATTTATTGAAGCCTACTTCAATTTTTGACTGATTATTCCATAGTTGCCACTTACAGTAAAGCACTGTAGAGTGAGTTTAATGAGTTACTATCTAGCAAATAGCTTCTAAAGCTAATTTAACATTAATTCCTTGTCATAGCAAGTACCCAGTGCTCTGTTTGCACTGTACTGATGGATTTCCTGCTTTTGTCCTGTAATTTGGAAGCTTCCTTTTTTGACAGCTCCCAGTGTTGGAATTTAAAATTTGGCTGATTGTAATTTTAAATTACCATCTATTTAAATTAGGATCTCCCTTTTGTTTTATCTTCAGAAGACTTCAGTTATTAGTAATAGTTACATTAATATGAAGAGCAGATTTAGAAGGGGATAATAAGTCATAAGCACTAAATGTTTATATAGCAGATTTGACTTTGTGTTTTATTTAATATATTTCTTGTTTTTGCATTAACTGAGATTTTTAAGAAATCCTATTCAAAATTCACAATGAGGAGTCCTGTGGCACCTAGTCTCTAAGTTGCTACAGGACTCCTCGTTCTTGCACATATAGAATAAAACGGCTACCCTTCTGAGATTCAAAATGAAGTAACCCATAAAGGAGAAACCCATGAGTTTAATTTCTTGCTGAGTGACAGCAAAAGTGACTTTGGGGGACTCAGGATTTCACCCCAGTTGTGTAATATGTTTAATTACCTTTTCAGAAAAGGTTAATAATTTTACATCTGTCTCTGGTTAGAGAAATAAGTTGATTGTCAGTACAGTAAAACTCCAATAGTCCAGCATCCAATAATCCGGCACGTCTGATAGTCTGGCATCAAAATGGCAAGAGCCTAGTGAGTGAGCTTCGGCAAAGAATGAGTCACAAGGTAACAGCGGCAGCAGCTGAACTGAGCGAAAAGAGTAAAAAGGGTTAAACTAAAACATTACAGTATACTGTATACAGTATGTACAATAAAAAGGGTTGACACTTTATATACAGTATATACTGTATATACATAACCAGCTTACAGTACCTCCTGATACTCTGGCATATCTGATAATCCAGCACCACCTAGGTCCCATAGGTTCCGGATTATCGGAAGTCTACTGTACTTCAGATGACCTTAAGGAATTTAGGTGCCCAGTTTCCATTCAAATTCAATGAGGTGTGTGTGGGATTTCCTTTAAGCTCCTTACACTACTAAGACTAGGTTTTTCACTCAATAGAGAGGAAGGGCAATCTCCCCAGAAAATGTATAGATTTTTCAGTTTAATAAAAATCCGTGGATTAAGAAACATACACGTACTACATTTTGACTGTTCTAGTAGATGAAAACTGATTTTTATAAAACACTCCACTTGTGCCAATTCCAATTGGCTTGCATATGAACACTGTCAGAACACTAGTTAATGAGCTTACAAAGGACAGTGAAAAAGGCAATGTTTCAGGTTTTGTATGCTTCTACTAGGATGTTGCAAGTATATGTGTTCGGTCTAGTATTTATCAATCAAGAAGGGGCAGGTAATTACATCTTAATGAAACTTGCTGAAGATATTGAATTGGAAGGTGCTGTAACCATCATTGAGAACACAAATGCAAAGGGGTAGCGGGGCGGAAAACAGTAACCTGCAACTACGAAAAATGCAATATCTAGGGTGAAATAGTCAAACTTTTTTGATGGGGAGAATACTACAAGCTGTGGCACTAAAAGCTGTAAATAGTTTAGCCATATGTTCAAAACTGCCTATAATTGCACCACTAAATCCCTCTCCTTGCCCTTAAAATTTACTTCTCAGATCCAAAATTAAACAGCCAGTTACTGTAAGGGTTGCAGATGTCTGACTGCTTTAGGAATTAGTATCAACTTCAGAAGAAAACTCAAACTTTAAACTCTAGTCTTGCTAAGGTAAAGCCTTTCATCAGCTGACTTTAAGAAGTTGCATATGCTGTTGTTCCATGCTATGAATCAGAATGCATCCTCTTTGGGATCTGAACACTTTTTTACTTATATGCATGTAGCTATATGTTTTGTGGGCTGGCTTGCGTTAATAGATTGAAATACTGTTGTATTCTTGTCTTGTGCCTTTTCTAATATTATTGAGGTAGAGTACACTAAAATAAACTGGGCAAGTATTTTATTCTCTGAAGGTAAAGGCAAACCTACTATTTTGTTATAGTAATAAAACTTCCTTGTGATGATAGTTATGGACAGTATAGTTATGGACAGTTCTATCAGCTTTGACTAGTAGGAAAATTCTGAATTGAAATAAGTGCTTCTTAATTAAAAAAAAAAAAAGAATATTTGGGATCTAGTGATCTTCATTTCATGGTTGGAATGAGTTCTGTATTTCACTGTTTTTAAACCAAAATTAATAATTGAAACCTTGGTATTTTGGGGTCATCCTATTGGTCAAAACATGATGAGAGAAACTGTTTTGTTACTTTTATTTTAGTCTGAATCTTTATTCCTCCCTGCTTTTAATTTCTCACTCAGAAGATGGAGGCATTCATTATTTGTAGCCGTGGCCTAAGTAGTTTCTTCAGGAATTGATTGTTGCTTTGTGAAATAAGTAGACAAAACATATAGATAGTGCCATATTTTTTCCAATTTTTTTCATCAGCGTGAGATGTGCCCAGCACTGACCAGACACTACAACTAAAGTTTAACTTTGAACTCAGGTTTCACATTTTGCAGCCTTTTGTGCAGGTACCGAGAATAATTGGACCATAGTTTCAAACAAGTCTCTCTCCAGTAAATGACCCAGAGTGTAAGACAGTCACTTCTTCAGACAAAAGGTAGTCATGTATTTTTTTTAAGCTGTTGATAATTTTATTGACTTATCATGCAAGCAAATGATATACTTTAAAGTGAAGGAAAAAGGATCCATATTGCACAATACATCCGTAGTAGTATGAGGTACTGTTGGATGGCTGTTGATTTTCCTTGTGGCATAAATGCTTGAGATTTCTGAAGTTTTGCTGCTGTATTTGAGCACTGCTGCATATTCATTGATTTTAATAGCTAAATTGCAAGAGCAAACTCCTTGGGGAGAAGAATATAACTACATTTATTTTCTTTCTGCAGGGATGAATTGTAAAAGCTACATCATCTTGATCCAAACATAGTGTTACAGTGGACTGCCCATCTCCAGTTCTAATAGCTTTTTGAAAACCAACAGCATTGCAGCTTGTTTTGGATTTTGTTTTACTGTTATCAGCATGGAAAAGCGTGGTGTCTTTATTTTACTTTCTTAGAGGCTTGTGGCAAATCTGGTAAAGAAATGATGGAAAGTTTAAATTTGGGCTGTTTCTTTTTAACATGCCTTTTTTTTTACTTTCATCTGGTTAAAGAAATGAATTTCTGCAAAAATGCAAAGACCTACTGTTTGTGAACTCTTTAATTTTGATAGCGGGTACTTTTTGAACACTTTATTTCAGCTCCATTGTTTCTTGGTAAAATTGCTTCTGTGCACCTTATAACACTACATGCACAATGGCAGGTTCTCTATGTTCAGATGTCTGCTAGATGTTACTAAGAAAATGAGATGAAGTTCCTTTTTAAAGCTTTTGACACGGTGTCACAGACTAGCATGTAGTAGATACAATCAGCTGCTTTATTACCTTAAGTGGGCATTTGTGAACTTAAACTTCAAGACATCAGAGGTGACAGCTCTTGTTATAAACTCTGTTGTTCAGGTTGGACATAACTGACATAGTTTTTTTTCCATCTGATAAGAAACTTGTAGCTGTGTTATTTTGTAGCTCACTGCTGATTATATAATTTAACATAACACATACTGTGTAAGCTATGTCCTAATCACTGAACAGTTTATGCAGTGCTGCTTTGCCAAATAAAGTTAAAAGCAAAAAAGTTTTTGTGTGCTTCTTGTATGGAATATCAGAATAAGTATGTCAAGTATAACTGCTTGGAATGCAGAACACTGTACTCCAATAAAAGTAACATCCATTTAGTTTAAAAATTAGTTGCTTTACACAAAATCTTTATGGTTTTATAAACTACTTCCGAATACAGGCAGTGATGGAAAAATGTTGGGTTAAAATTTTAGATTAACTTAAATTTTTATAGACGAGAAAGCTGATAAATCCCAAAACAATGGCCAAATAAATATGTAGTGTGTACACTACACTACAAATATCCATTTTAGAGTAATTGAAAGACTTTTATTAACATTCTTGAGGCCCAGGTTTTATCTTCTGTTTACTGCAGTTAATAACATCAGGAAAATCCAAAGTAAGTTTAAAAACTATATAGCTCTTGGATTGCTTTAGGGTGCATGTGTTCTTCCTGCAACTCCTGATCACTAGCGCCTGAGTGATAAAATATATATTGAGCTCTTTTGCCTTTATTACAAAAAAGCAGAGTGAGATGAATAAGAACCTGTGTGATTTGGTTCAAAGGGGCCATTGTTTCTTTTTGAAAAGTATTCAGCCTGCTTGTGTTAAAACAGACTTTTTTCTGTGATGGAATTAATCATTAAACGTATGAAGGGTATTGTTGAAAGGCTTCTGAAATACGAAAGAACAAGTAAATTACCTTCATGCAAACGTCAGTCCCATTCTATTCCTTGGTAAAATATATTTGTTGTATCATTTATTTAAAAACTTAGGAGGTTAATATCACCTCCCCTTGATAATTGAATTGATGTTTGGAAGCACATACTCAACAATCATTCCGTAAGCAGACTAATGTCAAATTAAGGAAGTCAGTTAATTACTGGGTACTTGTTGTAGCAACTACAATGAAAAAAATTGTTTTGCATTAAATGCCAAATTTGTGCTAGTTGACAATCAACTGTGATTCTATTCTTAGTGTTAAAGTGATATTTGAAATGATACATGCAGAAGGATAAAATAGCTCAACATAACACGAGCTTAACCCTAATATTTAACATTTTGGTCACTGTCATTCTTAATTAAGTTCTCAACTTTGTCTCTTACTAATTTAATCTGTTAAATGAAGAGTAAGATCTGAAATGTATCCAAATTCTTCTCTCCAGATGAAATGTAACAAGGTAGCCTATGTTGGATGATGTGGTAGATATGATCTGAAATTTTCTGTGTATGACATGCACATGGCAGGAGCTACAAAATTTCTTGGACTAAGGCTGTTGGAGTAATATGCCTGTTGGACAGGAAGGGTTGATGCTTTCAACATTACTTTCATATAAATATAAGCATAATATTAAGAGTCTGAAAGTTGAGATTCCTCTGTGGGGATTGAAGCAATGATTCTTGTCTAAGGGCTTCTTGGAGAAGAGAAGTTGTAATGCATAGGATTTGAAGAGCTTGAATAAATGTGGTGTAAACTCTCTGAATTGCTACTTTGCCAAATAAAATTAAGAGTGAGAGGAACCCATATAAGTATTTTTTTCTTTTCAAGTAGTTTTACATCAAGCTGTCACTTTCTCTTTGGACACAAAAATGATTAGAAATATATAGTTCATTTACATATTTATAGGTTTTCATTTAGAGAATGACCAGAAATTAATTACTGACCTAATTTGGCTATGCTCAGATAGTTGAGATAGTAAGCTTAATGATTTCACATCAGCTTTATATTGGTGTTAATTCCTTGTACTGATTTATGTTGATTGAAATTCATACTCGTGTCAATCAGTTCATAATTAGGGCTCATAGACTAGTCCTAATTATGTTGTGGGATTCAGTGCCATTAGGAGATTTTGTGCTAGTTTGGCTTCTGAATTACCAAGGTAATGTCAGTACTGGCTAGAGTAAGGCATTATCCAGGCATGAGCTCAGCTAATTCCTCGCCACCCATCATTTTATCACATACCTGCAGTTCTCCCTAGTTACACCAGTTATGTTCTCTTCAACAGAAATTTCTAGTGTTGCAGGTGATGGGAGAGCAAGTCAGAAAAATAAAGAGCCTTCATCCGTGGTCTGCTCTGTGAAAGGCTAGTGTGGGTAGCCCTCTCATGCTCTTGGCAGTGTTCTAATAAGATTCCTGACAGGAGTTTAATATAAGGGATTTCAGTTTCTAAGCCATTGAAATCAGTGGAGATATTTCTGTGAATATATGAATGTCACGCTTAAAGTATCATTTTTAAAAGTAGCAGTATTTGCAAATCTGGTTTAATTCTGCACTTTGATTTTAAAAATTGAGCAGAATAGCTGTTGCATATGAGTTACAGCAGTGGTCTCCAACCTTTTAAAGTGTGAGATCGCTTTTTGAATTTAAGTGCAATCTAGGATCTACCTCAAACCCAAATACCTTTGCCCCACCTCCTACGTGCCCCTTATCCAAAGCCCTGCCCCTGCTCACTCCATCCTTCCTTCCTCCCTTTCATCAGACGGGGCAGAGAGTTGGGGCATAGGCTTTGGTTTTGGGCTAAGGATTTGGAGTGTGGGTAGGGCTCTGAGCTGAGCCTGGGGCACGGGTTGGGGTGCCATAGGTGGTTCAGGGTAAGGCTTGGTAAGGAAATCTAGGTTCTGGTGGGCTCAGAACTAAGGCAGGGGCTTGGAGTACAGGAGGGGGTTTATGACTGGGACAGGGGTTCAGGCTCCAGCTGGATATTACTTACCACAGATGGCTCCTGTGGGGTGGTATAGTGTGGCTGTGGCAGGCTCACCCCTGCCCTGGCCCTGCACCACTACCAAAAGCAGCCAGTAACTCCCGCCATCCCAAACTCCATTGTGCCCCCCTCCTCTGTTCTGTGGCTATAGAATACAGAGTGGGAGAGGGGAACAGCTTGAAGGCAAAGGGCAGGAGATGCACAGCAGTGGAGGAAGGGGCAGCGGACGTGCCAGCCCTTGACAGCTTCTTGGCCAAACCAGTCAAGATCACCTGTCAGAGGCTCCAAGTTCTACTCGTAGATCCTGATCTACTGGTTGGACACCACTGAGTTATATATAGTTTTGGCATAGTCTTTTAGAAAATTGCTTCTCAAGTCCAGGATAACATTTCTGGCTAAAAGAACTATTACCCCAGCCCCAAATAGCTAGCTGGTAAGGGCTATGACTAGGATGGCGAAGCCCTGGATTCGAGAGCCTAGCTGATTCAATCCATTGATTTGAATTTGGGACTCTCAGAACCCATGTGAGTCCTCCATCAGTCAGGTTCTTGACTATCCTAGTTTCTTTCCTATTGGAGCTATTCTACTTTGTATAAATTAAATATTGTACCGGAGTAGGAACTTGATTGAGGCTCCTATATCTTGGGTCAGTGGCCCGACAGCTGGTCTATAAAATGTTTCTTGTCCAACAACTAATTAGTTATACAGAGTGGAACAGCTTCAGCAGGAGAGATTAAGAGAGCAAAATGACTTGTATTCTGCTGGTGTAATCACTCATCAGGGATATAAAAGACTCAGGTTCAAGCTCTCTATTCTGCCTGTTTCTGAGTAAGGAAGTTAAGTACAGTTGAACCCCGCACTTACGACCTGATTGGTTCCTGGAGAACAGTTGTAAGTCGGGCCATCGTAACTCGAACCCTTATTGCCCATGGGGCAATGTTATGAATGGGGATTCCGTTCCTGGCCCACTTTGCCTCCTGGAAGTTGTAGTCTCCTGGAGCCAGGAGGCTGTGCTTGGCAGTAGGCGGCCCTGCGGCGTGAATGGCGCCCTGAGCTGGGCTGGGCTAGGCAGTAGGCCGCAGCGCAAAGGGCGCCCTAAGCCGGCCCAGGGCTACACTGGGCGGCAAGCAGCGGTGAGATGTGAACGGCGCCATGAGCCAGCCGGGGTCTGGGCCAGGCAACAGGCAGCCCCGCAGTGCAAATGGCGCCTGAGCCGGCTGGGGGCTGCGCTGGGCAGTAGGTGGCCCTGGGGCATGAACAGCACAATGAGCTAGCCGGGGGCTGGGCTGGACAGTAGGCAGCCCCACAGTGCAAATGGAGCCCTGAGCCGGCTGGGGGCTGGGCCAGGTGGTAGGTGGCACTGCGGCTCCTGGAGCAGGGCGACCACAAATGTGGGGTGGTCGCATGTCAGGGGTTGCCTGTAGCATGTAATTGACTAATTGAATAGTCGATGCATTTTTGCATCGACTATTCAATAGGGCGGCACTGCCCCTTTGAAATGCTGTGGTGGCATTTTAATGGGGCAGCACCACATGGAGCCTGGGGTCAGCTGGGAACTCCCCAGCTGATCCCGGGCTCTGTGTGGCGCTGCTGTTTTGAAGTACCCCCCCCCCCATTTCTCCACCCCATGCTGCCTCTATCTGATAAAGGCAGCATTTGCTTATTGGATAGTTGACTAGTCCTTAACCTACCTAATTCAGAGTAGTGACTGGAGGTTGGGTCTTTCTACATGAGTACTCTAATCATTTGCTGGTCTGTGGTGGCTAATGATTTGTATTTTCCTTTTTTGGTGTGTGCATGTGTGTTGAAAAACTTCAAAGGGTCTCTGTTCCATTCAGATAGGGTTTGATGCAAATCATATGTAAAAAATCAGTGTAGTATATAAGAAATGTATGATTCACCCATTCCTAACATAATAAAATGTAAAAATAATTTGCTAAATAAGTCGCACTATTTAATTGTTTAAATGGGTATTGAGTAGGGATGTTGAAATGTATGTAAGTAAATGTGTAACTGATGGAAATTTCAGTTGTTATATGGTTACATGCTGGGGGGGTGGGAAGGGATGGAGGCGGTTTCTCCCTGCCTCCCCCTGTCCCTGTACTGCTGCCACTGATACAGAGTCATCTGTTAACAGTGTACACAGTTACACTTTCACATCCCTCATATTGGTATAGTTAGTACATCCTCTTAGTTAAGAAAAAAGCACCAAATATTATATATTTAGTTGCAAATCAACATGGTTTAATGCTTGCTTACTGATAAAAATCAACCTTTTTTTCAGGAAAATAAGTATAAATGCAAAAGATTAAAATCAGTCCACTCTGGGAAATAAAAACTTGAGCCTCTTTTAATGGTGTTTGGGAAGGGGTGAATACACTATTGACATGATGCTTTGATCTCTCCTTTCCTCCAGGAAAATACAAACTGTGTGTTGAGGACAGTGTTACCATGAGAATTTAAACTAGCTGCAAATGAACACAGTACAAAATTTAAGAATAAAATAGGTTTATTATCATTATTTTACATAAAGGTAATCAAGACTTGAACATCATGGGCCTCTTGATTAGTGATTCTTATCCCACAGCAACATTCAAATTGACTTGAATTCCTTGAAGTACGAAGGATGACATACAAAAAGATGCATGCCTCATTTGCCTTTATTTTTTTTTTAACTGTGACTGTTGGTGGATATGACACCCTTGCATATTCAGACAAACAGGATAAGCAGCACAGCATATATTTAACAGGTATTAAACACATTTTACTGTTAGCACATTTTAAATTAATTCACACATCAATTACTTGCTCTAATTCTAGATTTTTATTGGGATCGTTACTGAAGCTTTGAAGCTTTGCTGGGAGCTAAAAGGTTCAATTGATAAAATTTGGAAACTTCTCCAGAAGTAGGAACAATGTCTCATTTGTATTTATATGGAAAGTGTAGTCCTGAGAATCAAGCATACTGTAGTAGAAGCAGCAATAACATTGATAGTGTAAGTCTGGCTGGAACTAACTTTACTTATAACTGACAAAACTGAATAGAACAAATCCGGCCTTTTCTAACAAAAGGGCCAGGCTCAAGAACAAACGGAAGTCATTTCATTTAATTCTTTAAAAATTCTGTGTTGGGTTAGGGATAGAAAAGACTGAACAAGTTATGAACTTTGAGAGGAGACAGTCTCATGATCTCTCACACATGTGCTGTTGGCACTGGATAGGTCCAAATATGCTGTTGATTTTCATTGGAGTGAAACTTGTTTGCACTGTAAAGGGATTTAAGTTATGGAGGCTAGGGAAATACTTTTTACAAAATCAGAATTGCAATTCAAAAGGTGGCTCTTTGCTTAGATACAGATTGCTATTAATTAACAAGGACAAAAATCTCTGATAAGAGTATTTCCAGTGCATAAACTGCATTTTAAACAGATGCACAAATCCTTCCCAGACAGTATATTAACATGTTGAAAGTGTATTTTAGAGGGCAGCTCTTCTGACAGCACTGAGGAGGAGCAAGGCAAAGTATTGGTTGGCACTGTACCTGCTTTCTTTCACAGGTCTGTCAGTGTCTCCATACTGATTGATTAATCCTGGCTTACTGTCACACATGAAATATGTAATTGTTCAGTTGTGTTCCTGGATGGGAGTAAATAGGTGAAAGACTAAGAGAGTCTGCCATCCAGTGGTTAGCTTTCCAGCCTACAGCATTATTGTATATGATTAAAATAAGGTAATTTTTCAGGCATAATCTGCATTGGCTTTTTGCCACATCAGGGTCTATCCAACTGATAGTAGGATTTTTCTATGTAACCAAAGGGGATGAACAGGTTCTCATCTTGTAGACTTTAAAAAGATTTCTCTAAGGGTTTTCTTTTAAGCTAAAGAGATGGTCATTTGCTGCAGGCAGAGGCTTATGGAAAACTGCAAAGTAGAGAAAACAAGCAACCAAGATTACATCTTCATAGATACATCCCATTTATGAGGTAATCAGACTCCTCAGATGTAATGGGGCGAGCTTTTTTAAGTTTTTGTCTCACCAAACGCAGGCGACAGGCAACCATAAGCAGGAGCAAAGCAGTGATGGCCAACCCTAAAGCCAGGGGTAGCACAGCACCTAAAGAGAAGTTAAAAAAGTTTAAACTTTAACATACTAAAAATGGGGTGGAGGAAAAAACAACAGTTCTCTTGCATTTTTTAAGTAATCGGCACAGCTGCCTGGCAGAAGTATCTACCAGCAAAACTATCTTGTGTACCTTACATTGGAAAACTGGCATACACATGTCACATATCAGCAGAAATGCTGCTGGGGTAGCGTACTACTCTACTCCTTTTCTTATTTTTATCTGGGTCTGTCACAGCTACCTGAAAAATACTAGCTGAACTGATAATGATCTGATTTTATATATCATAAAGGTAATAAGAGAAAATCTGTAGGTAAAAAATGTCTTACCTGTTTCTGGGACTGGATGACCCGCTGCAGCCTGATCACTTTTTGACACAGCTATGCCATTTTCGTTCTTAGTCTTTTTCCCTGAGGAAATATTACCTGCATAAAAACCGATACAAAGATTAATATTACAATTCAGTGATTGAGAAAACGGATTTGCTTCTGAGTCAGTGAAAATGTACTCAAGGTACAAGTGGATAAATTTACCATGCTCAAGTTAAAGAACTGCTGATATTAATACATTTTGAAATTATGCGCTGATTAAGGCCACAGGGGGAGCTGGTTTAAAAGTTGGCTCCCCCTGAGTACCGGCTTGGAGCTACCTCCAGAAGCTGCAGTACAATTGGGAGGGTAGCAGAGGCTGCTCTGTGGGATGCCAATTCAGTCTCTGGGGAGCTGGGCCCAGTGTGGACAGAGGCTATTTCCCAGTGGCCTCCCCTGTCCCTATCTCTGGGCTGCTGCCTCTGATAGAGACAATGGAAGGGAGGGGCAGGCAGCTGGTGCCTGCCTGCCCCTGCATCTGTTGGAGACAGCAAGTGGGGGAGTGCATATAGTCAACAGTATTAACTGATAAACCCCAGGCTTATCAGTTAATTGTGTAGTTGACTACATGTTACATCCCTAATGTAACTGTGTACTAGCTAGGCAAAAGATATAAATTCCAAGCAAAAATCTTCACTATGGCTATGTCTACATCAGGAAGACTTGGTGACGAAAACTGTCAACATTGCCAAAAGGGAAAACTGTTCAAATCAGTTTTCCTGCCTCCCATTGTCAACATTTCATGGCCACGTTGCTAGCATGCTGTTGACACAGCAAAGCAATGTGAGTAAGCATTCCACAGTGCAGTTTTGTGGGAAGGCAGAGCTGATAACTGCCCTTCTTGGGGTTCCCTCATAGGTCTGTGAGCTCTTCATGTTAAAGAATGAAGTAGCATAACAGTTTCTCCAGCCCTCCTCCTGCAGCATTATCCTACAGCTGGATCTCTGCCTGCTGCTACATTCCTAGCAGGGCAGAACAGGAGCATTCCAATGATGTGTTCTTTGTTCCCCAAAGGGAGCAGCATGCAGCTATCAGATACTTCCTGGAGCTTTGAAAGAGGAGGGGCACATGCCTGCAGGACAGCAGAGACCACAAACACTGAGCACAGCCATCAGCGGCAGGCACTGTGGGATAATGGCGCAAGCCAATTCTCGGGACAAAACAAACATCAGAATTACACTAGCGCTTTGGTGACAATAAAGGGAGGGGAAAAGAAGTCTCTTGCAGGGCTGGAATTTTTTTGCTGCCAAATTTGGCTGTTTTTTCCCGATAAAAATTGCATTGTAGTATAAATGCTCTCACCATTTTGTTGTCAAAAAGCAGTTTTTGGTCACAAAACGTGCCACTGTAGACAAGGCCTAAGATGTGGGTAGGGATATAACCAAATATCAGTTAAAACACCACTAGAGCATAGCTACAATACTTGAAAACCAGGACATTTCTAATTATGGTTAAAATTTTGGAAAAAAATTAATCTTTTTAAGTCAGGAAATTCAGTTAGGTCCCATAAATGCCCTTTATCTCTGCCCTATCTCCCTATCCAGCAAATCTTATAATACTGCAACTAAACATTTTCTGGCAGTTTGTGGGAAAAATACTCTAAGGAGAGTGGATGTGTTGATTTGGGCTCTTCAACTTAATGTAGAAGAGTTGTTATAAAAGTCTTTTTTCTAGAGGGATAAGAAGGCATTTTATATTGGTTAAGGAACAGTTAAAATTAAGAAGGTCAACCTATATGTAAGGAGTTTTACTAAAATTTACAACTAAATTAATTTACAATTAAATTTACAAATTTACAACTCCTGCCTGGGGGAATCTCATCAAACAGGTAAGTGCAAGATCTGCGAGGCCTTTAAGCCTCCTACTAGAAAGGCGTAGGACTATCATTTATAGTAACTCCTTGTGGAATCTGCTCTGGATCCACATTGCACAGACCCAGCACCAAGCGCCTCAATCCACAGCATGCAATCTTCGGTTCCAGGATTGGCACCAAAGGGCTCCCAGTGCAGGAAGTCCCCGAAGACTCCAGAGTTGCACCTTTCATACTCTGGCACAACTGTCCAAGGTGGCTGAGTCTACGCTGGTGGCACCATTGATGACTCTTGGCCTGGCAACATCGATGTCAACAGGCAAATAGGACTCTCGGCCCTGCGGCATAGAAGCATTGGGTTCTGCCCATACAGCAAGCCCAATTGTCCTGGACTCTTCCAGGGCAGAGGAAGTGCCTGTAGGACCATCCTCCATGCCGGACACCTTTTGAGGATGTTCGGGGCCTCATTGAGATGACCCAGTCTCCTCGAGACAAACCTCCTGCTCCCCACCAGACTTCACAGGAAAAGCCTATCATATTGGGGGCCCCTTGCTCCTTTCCCAGAGTTCTGGTGCCATAGGTCTGACTTGTGGCATCATATTTACAGCTGGATCTCTGAGCCATTCCCATTCAAGAGCTCCCATGGTGAGCTGGTCTGGTTTGGTGCGGTCTTAATGCTCTGACCGTTCCATAGGACCCCATGCCACCAGAGGCACTGGGACAGTGCCCTCAGTGACCTCTCCCAGAGCTGCCATCTCTCTCTGAGTTTGTCACCGCATTGTACTTCGCTCAACGCTGCTCTTTGGAGCAGCACTACACTTCAGCATTCTGGCACCTTTCTTTGGAACATTGACTCATCAACGCACCCATTGTCAACGTACTGTTTTCAGCACCAGTCTTGATCTCACTCTCGCCATTAATCCCACTGTAGTTGGTGATCCTGTCTTGGCACCGATCCCTGTTTCAATGCCTTTCCTCCCAGGTTCCAACATGATCTCATGGGAGGTCTTCATCCCAGTGCATGTCACCAAGCACTCCTTGGGACACAGCAGTGTGTTTCCTCATCAGCTACTGAATTGGTGCCATCATGGCCTTCATGATTGGACTCACTAGTGTCTTTTCAGAGAAAAGTCTTGATGACATTGGACTGGTCCACACCTGCTGGTTCTCCTCTGAGGGAATAACCTGTTCCACAGTGGCAGTTTTGGACTCTATGGACATACCATTAAGCCGAGGGTTCATTCCCTGTGGGGCCTCCATCAGTCCCTTCAAAACCCAGAGTCTCAGAGGCAACAAGTATCCACTCTTTGGCGCCAGACCCTGTCTTCCCCCCCCCCCATCACCCCTAATGCTTCTCTTAGACCCTCAGGCCAAGTGCAGGACCAACTTGAGGGGGGACAGGATGAATGGCTCCTAGGGGCCTCCTCATCCTCTTCACTGGATGAGGCAGTGGCAGGCTTTTCAGTCTTGAGCCCTCCTCCCATGGACCACGCAACCCTTCAGGATCTGCTCCCAAAGGTTGCCATTAGCCTGACCCTCCCGGTGAAAGAAGTGGTCAAGCAGGATGACCCCATCATAGACGTCCTGATTATGGAAGGCCCCTTCAGAATGGCCCTTACAGTCATTAAGATCATGATGGCATCTGGTAAGACCATATAGCAAACACCCACTTCGTTTCCACCACTGCACCTCTCCTCCCCCTGCAGGCTAAGGATGTAGAAAGGAAATATTTTGTGCTGGTTAAAGGCTTTGAATATCTTTTCAGTCACCCACTCTCGTTCCCTGGTCATGGAGGCAATGAATGAGAAGGAGCATGAAGGCTACCAGGCCCCAGCTCCTAAGACTAAGGACGCTAAGCTCCTCTACTTCTTTGTCCAGAAGGTCTACTCCACAGAGGGCCCGTTGCTTCCTATGGCAACCAAGGAGGCTATCCTGAGCTGCTGTAACTTTAAGGCCTGGTTCTCCCTCCTGAAATTCCAGGACTAGCTACCCCAAGACTCCTGCAGTGAGTTTGTGGCTATTGTTCAGGATGGCAACGTAGAATCGCCAGACTTGTATCCAAGTTTTCTTGGATGCTGGGGACATGGCGGCACGGGTCCTAGCCTTTGATATTGCCACATGGTGTGTGCTGTTGCTCCGAACTTTGGGCCTTTCCCCAGAGGCACAAAAAACAATTCAAGACCATCTCTGCTATGGTTTGCCTTATTGTGGATCAGACCAGCTCCCACAAAATGATGGAGTCTTTGGGCATGCATACTTCAGCCACTCAGAGAGAGGTTTTCAAGCCCCAGCCTCAGCAAAGGCCCTTCTCATCCCAGCCCAGGGCTGACTCTTCACATTGGCACCCTCATTAGTCTTGTTGCAAGCTATCTGCGCCTCAGTTGGGTAACAACCAGGATCCGTCCAAGCCTTCCTTGGGGTCCAAGCAAGCCTTCTGAAAGTGTGCCAAAAGAGAGTATCAGTGCAGCTGGATCCTTTCCCTTCTGAGATAGACTATCCCATTTCCACTGTCTGGAATCACCTTGGACCACTGGGTCCTCTGGATAGTGGAAAGGGCTACCCTATTCCCTTCCTCTCCCTCCTGGCCCTCTTCAGGGCCCACTCTCGTGAGCAACTCCTGATGCAGGAAGTATAGACACTCCTCAGCCTAGGGGCAGTGGAGGAGGTTCCACAGGAATTCAGAGATAGGGGGTTTTATTCCTGTTATTTCCTTGTCCCCAAGGCAAAATGGGGGGGGGCCCTTCGGCCTATCCTGGATCTAAGCGAACTCAACAAATTTGTGGCCAACCTCAAATTCCAGATAGTGCCCCCGAGTTCCATCATCCCCTCCCTGAATCTAGGAGAGTGGTACGCCGCCTAAAATTTGCAGGTCACCTATATACAAATCACCATTACGTCTTCGCATAGATGCTACCTCTGTTTCCTGGTGGGCAACCAACATTTCCAGTTTACTGCCCTCCCCTTTGGGCCCTTGACAGCATAGAGGGTCTTGACCAAGTGCGTGGCAATGGTAGAGAATCCAAGTCTTCCTCTACCTCAAGATTGGTTTCTTCTGTGAGGCCACTTGTCATCAGGCGGAGAGCCAAATTGAATCATCTTGGCAGTTCTTTGGTCACAACTAGTCACAGTTGCTTGCCTATCTGGTATCACTGGAGCAACAAGATCTGGTGACCTTTTCATTCTGTGTGCATCTGGCAGCCATCTCTGCTTTTCACTCAAAAGCAGGCCTCGTGGTTTTCTCAAGCCCCCTAATAGAGCACTTCTTCAAGGGGATGGACAGGCTCCACCCTCCAGCTTGTTGCTCTGTCCCCATTTGGGACTTCAGCCTCATCCTCTCTGCCCTCATTAACTTGCCCTTTACTTTACTTGTTTTCTAAGGTGGTTTTCCTGGTTGCCATCACCTCTGCTCGCAAGGTCTCTGAACTTCGTGCCCTGGTCTTGGAGCCGCCGTACAGAGTTTTCACAAGATTCAGCTTCGCCCTCACCCAGCTTTTCTCCCTATAATGGTTTCCAGCTTTCATAGGGGGCATGATATCTTTCTTCCCATGTTTTACCCTAAGCCTCATCAGAATGCCCTTTCATAAGACACAGCAATTGTTTGTACCAGCGGCATATTAGGTGAAGGGACAGCCAATCTCATTGCAGTGTATCTCCTCTTTGACCACTGCATGCATCTGCACTTCTTATGACTTGGCCAAGGTCCTTCCACCACCACTTAACTGCACACTCCACCTGAGCACAAGCATTTTCGGTGGTGTTCTTAGCTCATGTACCCCTCTAGGAAATCTGTAAAGCCACAACTTGGTCTTCAGGGCATACATTCATGTCACACTATGTCATCATGCAACAATCATATCTGGGTGCGGCTCTTGGTACCGCAGTTCTCAAATCAGCTAGACTGTGACTCTGACCCCTTCTCCAGGATAAAGGCTTGTGAATCACATAATTGGAATACATATGAGCAAGCACTTGAAGAAAAAAAAACCCAGTTACTCACCTTTGTAACTGTTGCTCTTTGAGATGTGTTGCTCATATCTATACCATATCCACTCTTCCTTCCCCACTGCCAGAGTAGCCAGCAAGAAGGTGCTATGGGACGGTCTGACGGCAGGGTCCTATACAGGGCATTGCATCTGCACCATTCCTGGGGGCTCTATAGCTGACCTGGCAGGTAGCAGCTAGGCAAAGCTTTTGGACAGTTGTGCATGTGGTGTGCGAACATCTAGTTGGAATAGATATGAGCAACACATCTCGAAGAACAACAGTTACAAATGTGAGTAACTGTTTTTTTGTTTTTGAAAGTACTGGATCCATCCTGCCTTACTTGTGCATCACCTTCATCTGCTTGATGCTCTGAATGGTAGAGAGGGGATATTCTATCCAATTCTGTTCCCTTCTGCCCTTCCCCACTCAGAAACCTTTTTCAAGAGTCAAGTATCAGAAGGGTAGCCATGTTAGTCTGGATCTGCAAAAGCGACAAGGAGTCCTGTGGCTATAGACTAACAATACATCTGTTAGTCTATAAAGTGCCACAGGACTCCTTGTCGCTTTTTCAAGAGTGACCACATTTCCTGTATAAGAAGCTGCTCATATCTCTTGGAGCAGTAGGAAGAGGTTCCTCAGGATCACAGGGGCGAAGGCTTTTACTCATGCCGTTATATGCCTCCAAACAGGGTTTTTTTAAAAGATGTGATTGTATAATCTTCAGCACACTAATGACATACTTTAAAAACAAATTTTGAACTAAAGTCTTGTAGACTAACACAGTAAATTCAGAAACTGACCCACTGGCTTCATCACCACTTGAATGACTCTTTCATAGGTTTGATGTTCTGCGAATAGGTCTGACAGGTTTTTTCACCTTTAAGTTAACTAGATACTCTGTGCACGAAGCAGAGCCACAGAATGGGGATAGGAAAAGATGGGTGGGTGGATGGACAATTAAGATCCAGCAGCACCTCAAATTTTCAGGTGACCTAGACAGCTCTGTATGGGTAAGGATGGCACTGCCTCCAAAGCATGAGTAAAGTGATGGCTTGGGGGAGTCAATCAAGGATTGTAATTTCCTCAACAAATGGCAGCAAGGCAGTTGGCATAGGCCAGTTTAGATACAGTGAGACACATGAAATCTGAGGAATGCAAAGTTGCTATAGTGACTTATGCATCCTGAATCCTAGGATTTGAAAGTCTATGGGGCAGTCCTAAACTCTCACTCTAGGACTAAAGCTGCCTTTGCTACTCACAGCCAGCTTGTCACTCCAGTTTACTTAACTGCAAGCAAACTTTTATGACACTATCTCATCAATATAATAGCACCACACTATGTTGTCAATTGTAAGCACCACGCTGGAGAGCAACTTCAGGATAGCAACTTAGTAGCTGCAATGCAGACATGAGTTTGGTCTCGGGAAATTACAGTTACGCAACTCAGAGGGTGTTAATTTCCCTTAGCCCACTATTCCCAGCCAGTCCCCCAGGATCTGATATCAGTGACAGATGAAAATATTTTTGGTACTAGTGTAGACAGAGCCAAGCCATGGTCCTAGTACAGAAAGCGCACTTTCTGCACAAGTTGGTCCATTACCTTTTCTATCACAAGCTTTGTCTATTTTGTGGTCAAACTGTTTCCAACACCAATTGGGGAGGATGCCAGGGGACAATGAGTTAGTCAATTCTTCTAATGTAGCCAGGGGGTCCACAGTTAATCCAGACAGACACATTAATGATTGATTTAATTAGAGTTTTATACTGCTGCCCACACTATCTTCTCTGAGCACCTGTAGTAAGGAGGTTTATTTAGCAATGTCTTAGTACCTAGTAGTGGGGAGAAGGGAAGTGTAACATGTCCCTGCAAGCATTGTTAACAATCATTGTAATTTAAAGTGAAGAGTAAGGTTGCTTCCTGCAATCTCTCAAAGAAAATCTTTCTAGATTAAGATCAGAAGGGGCCCTTTCTAGGGCTGATCTTCTGCATAACACAGTCCACAAAATTTACCCCAATAATTTCTGCAACAAATCCATCACTTACAGTTGAATTAGAACACAGCACAAAAGGACAGCTAGTTTTGATTCAAAATATTCAAATTGATGAAGAATCTACCACATCCCTATGTAAGATGTTCCAATAGTTAACTACCCTTGCTATTAAAATTTGCACTTGTTTGATTTTTGCCTAGTGTCTATTTCCAGTCATTGCATCTATTAAACTACTTCATTTACCTTTCCTATCCTATGATTTTGTGACAATATACAAAATAATTATTTAAAAACAAGTCAAACCTGGATCTGAATTGGACTGAGATGATGGATCCGTTGCAGTCTGTTGTGAAATTGCACCTGTTAATACATTTTTAAAAAATCATATGTTGCAAAGAAAGTCTCGTTGGTTGAGATTAAAACTTCATTTTAATATATTTGAGGCACAGAGGTTTATAACATTACCTTTGCCACAACAGACAGTAAAATTTAATTGAGCTTACAGGTAAAATTAGCTTGGGGGGCTTCATCTAGTTATTCACAGATATAAACATGATATATATGTGGTCCTGCTTGGAGAGCCACTAGAAAATTTGATATACCAACTTAAGAGGGGACCAATACTAACATGGAAGTGTTAACTACACATAAGCACATTTGTAGAATTGAGTGAAAAACCTGAATGGCTTCTACTTGCATTATCCTTAGCTCTTCTCAGTGTTCTCTTCACTGAAGATTGGCTCCTTCTTTCCTTCATGGGCTTTATTGCTTTTAACCCTAATTGTGGCATAGTGAAGCCACAACTTTTCAATCAGGGGACTAAAGAAGTGTCTTTGAAAGCTTAACAATGCTGTTCATCAGCTGGCTCTTTTCAGCCAGGAAGGCAGCAGGGCTAGAAACAAAATTTACCATTATTCCTCTATATGAAATCACCACCAGACTAGTCACTATTGGGATTTTTTTTGTAATAAGGGATTATCACTAAACCAACAGAAACATATCAAACACAAGGTAGACTAAAGTATAAGCTTCAGTGCTCTGAGCGTGCTACACAGGTCTTAAGAGTCAAATCATTTGAGGCTGAGATGCTCATACCACACAGCTTCATGTAATTATTTTGTGTCAAAGTATTAGTGGATTTCTTCAGAGTTCTTCAGGAGAAAAGAAATACAGGTTGCACCTCTATAAACTAGAACTGGAATTTTCTGGGCTGGCAGCATCTGTGGTCCAGAAGGACCATCAATGTTTTAGGATCAGAGTGCACTGCTGGGGTTGGGAGCCAGGAGCCCGATGTGATGGGGGGTGTGGCATGAGACTCAGCTGTGTGGTGGGGGAGGAGTAGGAGTACAAGCTGGCATGTGGTTCAGCTGGACTATGGGAGGGTGGCCTCAGCCAGGCTGTGGGGGGAGCCAGAAAGCCCATGGGGTGAGGGAGAAATGACCTCTCCTGGTCTGGCAAAATCCCTCATCCAAGCTCAGTCAGGTTCCAAGGGCACTGGACCAGGGAGGTTCAACCTGACCGTGTCTTACAGAAACATCACATTCCCAAAATGTTTACCTTTCTGCCAAGTCTGTATTTCCTACAGGTGCAATAACTGATAATTTTTATATCTTAAGTTTTTAAACCCCAAGCACCCAATGTGCCGAGATTTAGATTTGTATTAGTACTTCATCAATGCAGACATCCCAACATGGGACTATGAAGCAATAATGCACTTGCTAACTATATGAGTGCCCAACAAACCCACTGTTACTCCTAACACTTGTATAATACTTTTATTTACTTAATCCCTGATAATTCAAGAGTACTTTGTCACAAAATACATTTGTTTCAATTATTTTTATAAGTATTAGTTAATTTTACTCTTATGTAAAAGTACTGAAGCATATATTGTGAGGGTGATGAAGTCTTAAGAAATTTAAGCTATTATAACATTGCTGACATATGGGCAGAGATTACCATTGTTTTGGTTAAAAGTACTGGGTTAGAGGATCATCGAGATTCTAATCTACAAGGAAATTCTTAACGTTCACTGAAATAAGTTTAAATTGTAACAAACTTGTAAAAAAGTAATGATAAAAGCACAAGAATTGAATGATGGTCAGGTGGAAATCTTGTTCACTTAAAAAACATAAGTAATTTCAGGTGCTATTCTTATTCCTGCTTCCTCATACTAATTTCTGTGATTTTTATAATCCGTTTCCCATTTTTAGACATGTTTTTTCATTTCTTCTCTTTGTGTGCAAAAAGGAACATAACCGGGGAAGCTGACCACAAAACTGAATGGATAGAGGTAAACACTGATGCTGTCAGTACAGAAGTGTGGACAACAGCCAAAAGGAAACAAACTCAATAAAAACTACCGTTCCATTTTCCTCCATCTTTCAGTTATAATGTTAGGTGTTAGTAATAAATGTAAGAGGTAAAAGGATGTCTGGCAGAATAGCAAATTTCAATGTATTCCTCTGAAGAGCCTTTGTTGGGGAGTTCATTTTACATTGCTGGAGCAAATATGAATAAATAAAACCTTTTATAAAGATATATTCCCTTCTTCCCAATGGAGGTAATTTTTACCATGAATTCCTACACATTCACTGAGGCAGTCAGATTCTTGAAGGAAGTTGTTTTCATTCCCTTTGCAGCCACCATAGATGAAATGTAGGCAAGTGCCTGAAGAAACATCAAAGTGCCAGCGAGGGAAGTGCCCTTTACAAGGGCCGACAGCAGGGGGCACTAAGCACTGCTCTGTTGCAACAAGAAAACAATACCATATATCTAATCAGCTGTATCTCTGGAAGCTAAACACACATCTAAACTTTAAAAACTCATTTAAGTGTGAGGGTCTGGTACTCTGTGTGTACTTATAACTTACTCTTTAATAAAAGGCTCTAGTTAATTTCATTTGTTAACCATATTGGATTGTTTCCGCTTTCTGGCAAAGGAACTGCCTATCCTTTGACTGCATTGAAAGGTCCAGTTTGGCTGAAGCTTTTGTTAAGTTAGGCTATGTCTACACTGCAACATTATTTCGACATAACTAGCTTTATTTCTAAATAACATAGGCTGCGTCTACACAGCCGGCAGTTATTTTGACACACTGTTGAAATACTGTCAAGCTGAGTACTTCTTACTCCAACTCCTGTAACTCTTATTTTATGAGTAAGGGAAGTCTGAGAAAGAGTGCTCTATTTCAAAATAAGTGCTGTGTAGACCGCACCAACATTTGAAATAAGCTATTTTGAAAAAAACTACGCAATCGGCGTAGCTTATTTCGAGTTATGGTGTAGACACATCCATAGTGTTCTGTAACTTCCAACAGAGATGATCTTTTTTTTTCTTCTACTTCACAAAGGCTTCTTTCTTTAGAAAGGCAGCAGGATGTAGAGTTTTGGAGAATGGGGTTGGTCTCTACTGGTAAAAATACAAAGGTGTGTCAAAAGACTGCTATATCAGATACTGAATTTTCTCTACATTGACATCAGCCAGACATAGTCTTAAAAGTGCAGTTCTATAAAGGGAAGTGACCATACCATAAGGAATTTTCTGGATCAGTTCAGTTATGAAAGCAGGCTAAGGGGACCTGCTGAAGATAGGGCTGATGGGTGGGTTCTGGAGTGGTCTAGGGGATAGGGTATTCGCCTGAGGAGCGCAGGGTTGGGGCCCCTGGGAGGGGTCAGACAGCCAATACGGGCTCCCCCAGGGATGGAGCAACCTCCTGCATAAGGAAGGATAAGTGACCCTCTGAAGATAGGGAGGTGGGGTGGGTTCTGGAGTGGACTAGGGAATAAGGCATTCTCCTGGGAAGCACAGGATCCTACCTATAGAGTTCCATTGAAACGATTTTCCTACACATCTAAACTGCCTACCATGCTGATGTTGCTCAATATAAATCATTAACAATAGCAGAAGTTTTCCAAATTTATTCTCTTTGAGTGTTTTGAATTGTTTGCCTCTAAACCAGTTTAGACTGCATTTCTAGCATTTTGGAATTTTTCTTTTTACTAATTGCTGTAAATGATTCCTGGTAAACTTTAAAACTTTTTTAAAAATTATTCTTACCTGGAATAAATCCATTGACTTGTTTCTTTGGTCCCTGAGAAAGAGATTGGTTAGACTTGTCTGCATCAAGCGCAAGTAGTGGTTGATTTCGTATAGTGTTTTTCTGGGTGTTTTCCACAGAATTGTCTGCATCTTTAGTCAATCCTATGGTCCTTTGCTGGTCAGTGCTGATTGCTGCATGAGTTACTGTCTTTCGGCCCAGGCTGACTAAATTAATGCAAATAAAAATAATTATTGATATGTAGAATTAAAGTGCATGAGAATGTTGTGATCAAGTCGGTAGAATTGGGCATAAAGTTTTAATACGTTTATCAGATTTTGATACCACTTAGCATTTAGACCCCCTATTATATGGCAGCATGGGCAGTCAGTGAAGGTAGGGCTGAGGAAGGCAAGCCCTTACCCCCACTCCTGCCTCTTCCACTGAGGCCCCGTCCCCCCACAGGAGCCAAGCTGCCTTCCCGCACCGCCCCCACCATTGGAAGAGGAGAAGGAGAGGTGAGTGCACATGGCTCCAGCCTCCCCCAACCCAGAGCACAGAGCGGGCAGGAGGAAAGTGCACATCCCCAGTATCCCTGGAGCATGGGAAAGGAGGAGGGTGCGTGGCTCCAGCCTCCCCAACTCTGGAGCACAGGGAGGGCGGGCACTGGAAGCAGCAACACTCCCACCTCCAGAACGCCGGTAGGAAGGAAGCCCAAAGACAAGATGCTAAGGCTAACAAGGTATTTGTATTTTAATGTTATAGCCAAACACAAGAAAGACAAGGTAAAATAAAATGCTGCAGAAAGACTAGCTATTCCTTCAGAGGAAAATAAGAACCATGGCATCGGGATGAAAGTGAAGAAAGAACTATTTTTCAAATGTTGTGTTGAGAACTATGTTAACTCTGGAATCTTTAACAGTTCTAAAGTTATTTAAACTTCAGTTAATTTTTGAACACCTAATAAGACAACAGCTACCCAGTACAGCTTTAGTTTTCCTTGGAAGGTTCTGAATAGCAATTCTGATTAACAGCAGTCCAAGCAGGATGGTCTGGTCCGGTACACTGTACCAGCAAGATATTTATAGCTGATATGCCTACCAGAAAAACACAGGAGGAGCAGAACAGGGCTGCCGGATAGCATCACATCAGCAGGAACTCTGGCACAGCAGTACTGCCCTCAGTCTTTCCACACAAGACCTTCTCTGTCTATACAGCAGCACTGTTGCACTGGAAGAGTTGTTGACATGGGGCTTCCTGGTGGCCCCACATCAGCTTCTTTCCCTGCTGCAGTTCCTAGGAGAGCACCCTAGTTCAGGGCTCTCCTGGGAACCACAGTAGGGAAAGGAGAATGCTGGCATCTCTCTGGCACAGTTCTACAGCCCCAGCTGTCTATGCAAATACAGTCCTCTGCTGTCTGTACAGTAGCCCTGCTGGAAGGGGCGGGGGCAATAGAGCTGTGCCAGAAGAGCTGTTGCTGTTCTGCTCCTTTCCCAACCCTGTCCTCCAGTGGGACTGCTGTACAAAGATGCAGCTCCAGAGAAGGGCAGGGTGTGAGGCTGAGGGGTTGTGCTATTTCCCTGCTGCAGTGCCAAAACACAGCAGGAGGATGGAGCTCCACCTTTTCCCAGGCAAGGATGGTGGATCCTGGGGAGGGGTTGGAGAGAATGTGGGTCCCCAGGCTGGGTGGGCAACAGTCACATGGAGGGTCATCATGTATTCCCTGTTAGTGTCCCCTCCCCCTCCACAGTGTAAGAAATGGATTCCACTTGTTCCACTGAAAGAAAGAGCAAATGGTGCACTCAATATTCACTTTATTGCATTTCTTGTTAGAACCCCCAGCCATTGCTTCCCAGATTGAAACCAGCATGCTATTTGCTCACAGTTGTGACAGAAAGCTTCATCAGATCCATCAGGGCATTGCTCCACTCCATCGCATGCAAATGTGATGTCAATGCAGCAGCCATCATCACAGATAAATTGGTAGCGAGAACAAACTCCAGCACAGCCTGTGTTAGAACAATTCCCAAATTAAAAGAAGGAAAGGAAGCCCAAAGACAGGATACTAAGTCTAATGAGATATTTGTATTTTAATGTTATAGCAAAACACAGGAAAGACAATGTAAAATAAAATGCTGCAGAAAGACTAGAATGAAGCTGCTATTTCACACTATGTATGTGTTCCCGCACCCACTTCATTATTTTGGTAGCCCTTCTACAGCGAGACTGTGAGCTGAGATCTGCAACACCTCAAACTCTGTACTGGGAGATATCAAAACAGCGTCCCTGACTTTCATTAGCTAGCTCTGAGCTTCTGCTCCTTCAGTGAGTGAGTTTGATAAGCGCGCTCTTTTAAAAAAAAAAAAAAAACCAGAGCCAGCCTTGGGGCTTAGCTACGCTGCTGCTATAAAGGGAAGGATGTTTTAACCTGCTTCAGAACTGTTCTCAAATAGCAGAGGGAGCACAGAATTGGCTACAACAGTCAGCAGTTGGCTTCCTTCCTGTGGGCTCTGCTCAACAACTCTTAATGGTGGAAGTAGTTTTGTTTCTACACAAATCCAGAGCAGCAAATACCACACTTTCTACAGCACTGACCTAGACTATCAGTTGAAAAACCCTGGACAGGTCCCAAGTCAAATAAATAGGAACATTTTGAATGATGTGGATTTAATTCCACTTGCTGCACACACCATTTCATAGCTGAATATTTATTTCCTATCTATGAATGGACATGAATTTGTATGTGCACAGACATACTCAATTGTTTTCTAAGCTGTGTGTCTTCCTATTGCATTTTGTCAAAACTGATCTTAGGACTTATGAAGGACATGATCTTGCATCCTTTATTCATATTAGTAGCTCCAGTAATTTCAAATGTAGCATGTACATGAGTAGCATTGAGCCAATGTTCTTGCAAATTATCTTAACTGGAAAGAACTAGATTGCTGCCTTCCTTAATGTTTAAATTTCTCTGATAATGAGAATGTCTGTCTTGGACATTTCAGCACTGCTGTTAAATAGTAAAGGCTTTCGTGCAGCACATTTTGACCTTGTAATTATCAAGTGTTTTCAAATCACTTTTGCAGCAGTTCTCCCAATGGCAGCATGTTTCTTTGATTTGTAAAATGCTCTCAACTCCGGTGTTTCGTTAAGATTGGAATAGAAGATTAATCTGCAGGAGTAACTCAAATGAGCAGTTACTACACACTGATGTCTTCCATAACAGCAACTACAGTGAAAATTCAGCATGAATGTACACTCAGCTAAAAACTATACTTGGAAACTCACACTTTATAACATTTAGTGCTAAAAACACCATGGCTGTGTCTACATTGGCATGATTTTGCGCAAAAGCGCCTGATTTTGCACAAAAACATGCTGCCTGTCTACAGTGGCGGGGAGTTCTTGCGCAGAACACTGACATTCTAATGTGTGAAATCAGTGCTTCTTGCGCAAGAGGCCAGTGTAGACAGGCAACATGAATTTCTTGCGCAAGAAAGCCCGATGGCTAAAATGGCCATCGGAGCTTTCTTGCGCAAGAGAGCATTTACACTGGCACGGATGCTTTTGCGCAAAAGCACATGCCAGTGTAGACGCTCTCTTGCGCAAATACTTTAACGCAAAAACTCTTGCGTTAAAAGTATTTGCGCAAAATCTTGCCAATGTAGACTAGCCCATAGGTGCTGTCTGCATTAAGGAAATCTACTAGTATAATTACATCATTATCATTTGGATTGCAATAATTTGTGGGAAACATTAAAAGGAAACCTCATCTTCTTTGAAAAAACAGCCTGGCTATGTCTATACTGCACCTCTCTTAAGCAAAGCCTATGCAAATGAAGTGTGGATTAGCATATTGCCACACTTCATTTGCATAATTAATTAGGCCATTTTTGCACAAAAAGGAGCTGTGAAGATGGCTCCTTTTTGCGCAAAAAACCCCTCTTGTGCAAGAGCTGTTCTTCCTTATGCAAAAAGGAGCAGTCAGCCCCTAATTAATTATGCAAATGAAGTGTGGCAATATGTTAATCCATGCTTCATTTGCATAGGCTTTTGCACAAGAGAGGTGCCATATAGATGTAGCCCTTTTCAGTGAAAAATCCTGAACACATTTATATTACTAATTAGTAGAAAGCACAAGCTATTAATTGTTTTTTTTCCACTCATCTAACTAGTTTCACTAGTGCAAACACCTAAAGGAGGAGTACTGTGCTGGTGCAGCTTAATCTGGTAGCATTCCAAAATATGCTCTAACAGTGTAAGTCCTGCTTTGCACACGAATCAGCGTTATACAAATGCGAATGTAGAAAGACTCATACCTCTGTGGCCCGGGACTTTGGTCTAGCAACATCCATGGTCCATTAGGACCGTGGATGTTGCTGGACTAGAGAGCCCCAGTGCAGAGGTTGTGGGCAGCTGGGAAAAGAGCCAGCTGGTGAAGCCAGCGGAGCTGCAGAGCCCGCAGGGCACAGAGCCCACAGCCAACTGCACCAGGAAGCCGGTGGGACCGCTGGAGCCCATGGGACAGGGAGGGGGGTAGAGCCCATAGCTGGGAAAGGGGGAGGGCACAGAGTCCACAGCTGCTGGGCTGCAAGCACCAGCAGGGCTGGCAGTGCTCACAGGACCGGTAGGGCTGCCGGAGCTTGCAGGAGCAGTTATGGCTGCAGAGCCTGTAGGGTGGCAGGGCCAGGTGGCTGTGGAGAGAAGCCCACTGGAGAGGCTAGGGATTTCCCCTTCCACCTTCCCTCGCCTGGAAAACTCCCTTGTCTGGGACCAGGGAGGTCCATTGTGTACTAAAACTGGAACTTCCAGAATGGATGTTTCTATCAGTGTTCATGCAGTTTGTTACCCCTCTCCCCACATCCCAATCTCATGTGCAAGATTTGAAAAGTCCTTCTGAGGGAAGTTTTAAAGAAAAAGAAACAATCCAAATCTGCTTTAGTTTGAATAAAAATTCACAAAGAATTTTTTATCAACAATCTATGGATCTTACACTTACTAATTGTTTCTTTAGGGGTCTTTCACAACTGCATATGCCCTGCCATGTTCTATTGATCTTGCATTGAATGTACAATAGACATCATAAAATGCCTGATACAGACGGTAATACTGAAGCTATGTTTTGTGTGGTCTGCCCTGCATATTCATCTGCAATGAACAGATTAATCAAACACATAAAAGGATGGTTTTCCTTTTCTGTTTCAAAAGCTTTTTATAACCCCTTCCCCATTGGAAATAGGAATACAAAAGAAAGGAAGCAGTTATTAAATACAAAATAACATTATGATACGTATCTGCATTCCCAACTAGCCCAGGAGACTTTTCAGAGATGTCTCCCAGCAGCAGTCACACAAGCTGTTGTTATTGCAACTATTTTCTCACCTAAGGCAGTGTGAACCATTGGAAGAATAGTCACAGAGATATTGTCTGAGCTCTTTTGACCAGCAGTGTCCGTCACAGTCAACTGAAAAATGTAAACACCTTCTTGCAAGTGAGAAAGCTTCAATGTTCCCGGCTGTGGTACCTGAGCAAAAGAGAGGGGCCAGAAAGTTCATTTTTAAAATTCTAGTCCTGTATCATTTACTGACATAGAAACATAACAAAATCTGACCAATCATAAATTTCTACCAATAACTGAAACATTTCTGTATGATGCTTCTCAAGAAGATTAAATATTTCTCTTTTAAGTCAGGCCAGATCAGTCAGACATAGTTAATTCATAACATTTAGATCTCTTGATGCCTTCTTGAAAATACCACATGTTTAGCATACATGGTCTTAGTAATAATTCTTTGTATTCAATTACCAGGTGTTGAAGCTGTGGCTATCAAGTACACAAACAGGATATGTGAACATTTAAAGTATCTACTGGAATTATAGGTAAAATCCAATTTGGAAGCTTATTTTATCTTATTTTTTATTGTAAAAAATATGTAGCTCCAATTTGGCTAGAAAACTAGGCCAAAGTATTTAAAGGGCTTGGAGATACTGCATATGCAACTAACGAGTGCTTTAGAAAGTGGTTTCCCAAATTTCATCTGTAGCCTAGGTTTGTCTCACAATATGCAGTCACATCAGAATCACTACACCTAAAAGAAAGCTTTTCTGAGTGTAAAGAGTCTATCTAAACTTCCAAGAGAAGTAAGCTCATATCTGAATGTATATCTATCTATCTATCAATTGCTAGATGCTGGCAAGTAAACACCTGGTAAACCCGAAGACTGATTTTTATTATAAAAAATTGCTGTATTCTTTATATCTTTATTCCAGAAAGATTCAGTCTGAAGCAGGCAGCTAATATGAAAACTGTGAGACCAAACTGTTAAAGTTTGCCGAAGGGATGAGCAACTGAAAACTATATTAAATAATGGAAAGTATAGGGAAACTTGAACAGTAGGAAGTACTATCTATCCCATCTGTTGTGAGACAATATATTAAACATTACAAGAACCTCTGCATATTATAATATATATATTTCTACAAGCCCAATAATTTTGATGGTAAAAAGACAAAATATTCAAATAGTTTTTCTCCTCACACTGTGAAACAACTTTTCTAATAACATTCAATGATGTTAGAATGATATACCATTTGATTCATAAATTTGTGCTGTATTGGGAGAACATATTTAAAATTACCTAAGTTGAATATGAGTCAACAGTGTGATGCTGTTGCAAAAAAAGCAAATATGATTCTAGGTTGTATCAACAGGTGTGTTATAGCAACAGGTGTGTTATAGACCAAGCTCCGTCTACACCATCCCTGACAGATGTCTATCTAACCTGTTCTTAAATATCTCCAGAGAGGGAGATTCCACCACCTCCCTTGGCAATTTATTCCAATATTTGACCACCCTGACAGTTAGGAATTTTTTCCTAATGTCCAATCTAAACCTCCCCTGCTGCACTTTAAGCCCATTACTCCTTGTCCTGTCCTCAGAAACCAAGAGGAACAAATTTTCTCCTTCCTCCTTGTGACACCCTTTTAGATATTTGAAAACCACTATCATGTCCCCCCTTAATCTTCTTTTTTCCAAACTAAACAAGCCCAGTTCATGAAGCCTGGCTTCATAGGTCATGTTCTCTAAACCTTTAATCATTCTTGTCGCTCTTCTCTGTACCCTTTCCAATTTCTCCACATCTTTCTTGAATGCATTTAATTTCCCTGTGTTAAAGTACTTGGAAAGTGTATACCTAATAAATGCCTTGCAGACTTCCTAAATTCTGTATCAACACAATAGTAAATTAAGATAAACCAGATTGTTTACGATGCATTGACATGTGACACACCAGACTTTTGAAATCCCCTCTAGTCATTTAGTATTGGGATGATTGGCAATTGACTTGATTGTGTTTGTAGTTTCTGTGATGTGGGTCCAGATAGCAGGTGAAACTTTCAGGACTGCTCTTCATTGGTTAACTAATGCTGAGAGTTTTTAAAAATCCCATTCTGAGTGTTTTGCAAGTAGTGTGGCAATAAATTAATTTCTGTGCATAAATTCAATGACTAGCTATCGGAGAAGTCTACATGCTTTCTTATCAGTTTATAAAGAAGCTCTTTTTTGGCTTTTGATACAGGGACCTTTAGCAAGAATCCATATGCAGATAGAGTAAACCGTAAATAATCAACTAAGGGTGTGTCTAGACTACAGAGTTTTGTCGACAAAAGTGGACTTTTGTCGACAAAACTATACTTTTGTCGACAGAACTATGCTTCCAGAAAACTCAGCAGTTTTGTCGATGCTAGTAAACCTCATTTTACGAGGCATAACGCCTTCTGTCGACAGAGTTCTGTCAAAGCAGCTTGCTTTGTCGACAGAACTGAATGTCGTCTAGATGCTCTTTGTCGACAGAAGCTTTATCGACAGTATTTGTCGACAAAACATCTGTCGACAAAACCCTGTAGTCTAGACGTACCCTAAGACTAAAAGTCTGATTGCCTGACAACTGTTGGGCCAAATAGTGCTTTCCATTACACTATTACAAATACAGAGTGACTTCACTGAAGTCAGAGTTAGTTCTGATTTGCTCCAGTGTAAATAAGAAGAATTTGACATGGAGTGAATAGTGTGAGGCATCTCTCGGAGGCACAGCATACACAGGTGCATCCTAGAGGAAGGGTTGGCTAAGAGAGCTTTAAATGGCATTCAGGACCTCCTGATTCTCCTAGAACAACTTGGCAGGAGCACTATACAGAATCTCAGAAGCATTATGTCTCGTGGTGTCACAGGCACCCCCTCAATGTTCATACTAGTGAAGAGTCCTGGGCAGTGTTCCCTCTAAGCTTCCCCGGTGACTAATCAGCCCAGCCCAGTCAGAGGCTCAGGGCTCCCTGCAGGGAACTGACTCTGACTGGGTGGGGCTGATTAATCACCTGTGGGGCAGCACAGCTTCACAGACTAGGGAACACTGGTCCTGGGTAAAGCCATAAACACAACCTTATGCACTACCTGCCCCATTGGAAGTCTCCCCAGCCATCAATAGGTCTCTTCTGGTCTCTTTGTGCTGTCATGGCAGCATACAGGATCTGGGCCTTTAGGGATATGTGGTATCCCTACCTTGGTGTTTAATTTCAAATCAAGATAAAATGGTACTGGAACTCTTAGGAATAAATTAAAACAGTCTCTTAAGATAGTTTTTATTGTGACTTGCTTTTGAGCTTCTCTCTGAGCTCTTCCAACAAGTCATTGGTGAAAATATTTAAAAAGTTGTTTTAATAACTAAGCCCTGGTCTAAACTACAGAGTTATTTTGAAATAACCCCCTTGTTTTGAAATAATAAGCGGAGCACCCACACTACCAAGCCTGTTGTTTTGAAATAATGGGCTCATTATTTCAAAATCTCTAAGCCTGCTTTCCTTGGGGAATAAGCTTATTTCAAAATAGTTATTTTTGAGAGTTATTATTTTCAATTTAGTTAGTTTGAAATAATTTCCTAGTGTAAACAAGCCCTAAGTTATTGAAGTATCCTATCCTGGAAGCTGAACAACTGCCAGTAAAAAGAAGCTAACATGTATGGAAAAGAGAAAGTTAATATATTTTTGGCTCTACGCCTTTGACAATAATTTTTCATACCATTACTGGAAAGTCAGAAAAATTAGGCTCTGTTTTTTCCCCCCACTGTTTATCCTAATTGATCACAAATCACACCTATGTGAATAGACTAACACGAGACATCTACATTTACAACTGAACTGAATAGTTATCAGTTAAATAACTGATTTTTTTGCATGCAATACTGTATGTACCTTTATATCAACTGATGAATCACCTTGCAGCAAAGTCCACTCATACTGTATGATTCCATGGTCATCTAAGCTTTCTCGGCCATCCAAAATCACCCAATCTACTGGTGACTGCAGCACAATATCTTCTCCTGCCTTGCTGTGTGGTAGCTCATCATTTTCTTTAAAAAATAAAATAGCTTAGTTATTCATCAGAAGAAATAGACTTCTTTATATATAATTGAAAGTAAATATTCTCTGTAAGACATTTTCACTCTGCTTTTCTCTAATTTGAAAGGTAGAGAAAACCAGCTTTCAGCACTGTTTTCTGTCCCTCAAAATGAATTCCTATGCCAATTCAGCATTAAATAAGTTCAGTGACTGTGTGCCTGTTATTTGAATGCATTCAATCAGAAGTTTGATTACAAGCACTCCATATTCAGAACACAAGCTGAAGGGAAAAAATACCCATGGAAGTTCTCCAGAAGCTAAGCATTAATTAATTCTCTCTCTCCTATACAGAGGCTTTTAAAACAGTATTTACAGTGTAAACTGATGCCATACCGTTTCAAATCCAAGAGACAGAAACAATAACAAAAGCAAGCAATTTAACTTTAAAATGTGAAGTTTAATTATGTCTAAGTGCAATACTGATAAACAGCTGAAAGATATCCCAGCTTTATCTAGAAAGCAAACTGGTATATCCTCATGTTATGAAACCTCAGGTGCAAACAGAGATGCTTCAGTTGCAATAGTTATACAGCAAGTAGGACGGTTGGAAGAGTTTTTATTTAATTTGAGGACCAATGCAAACATAAATATTATATAAAATACACAAGCAGAACATACAATGTATGGTCCGAGAGCTTTACATCTCCCAGATCCAACACTTAATACAGGATTATTAATTTCCTTGCAGCCTCTTCATGGTCCTCATCACTCTAGGAACTTCAGGCTCTATAAACATGAATTGTTTGAAAATAAGTCAATCTAGTGAAGTGGTATTATCATTAGTTTGCAGAGGGCAGGTCTGAAGCACAGGAATTAAGGCCAGAAAACTAACACTAATTTTGAATTACTAACTTGGGACATCCTAGAGGACTATTTAGAATTTTATACCATTTTGTGTTCAAAGCATAGTTCTCACTGATTTAACTTGTGAGCATGTAGCACTTCTGCAAAGCAGACCACCAGTCTCTCAAGATGGGTGTCCATAAAACGAGGTCAACAGCAGGCTGGAAAACACTGGCTTTGGTGACTTGTCCAGAAACACACAGGAATTCTGTGGCAGAGGCAGATTCTAATCCCCAGGGCAACATTAAAAGTTACGCAAGCATTGGATTATCCTTTTCCTTCTTGCAGTTCCCTGCCTCATTCACTACATACTACCACTGGCCAGAAGGTGGAGAATTCCCATTCTGTGGGACATTCCACATTGTTTTTGGAACAAAATTTCCCACCAAACAGGAATGCCCAAATTTCATTGTGACAGATGAAATGACATTTAATCTTTATTTTCAAAATGTTTCCAAGGCTCCCTAAATGGTGTGGAACCAAGCAGGGAGCCAGGCAATATGGGGGTTGTCTGGTTGCTGAGACCCTGGAAGCCCTGGATCCAGAGCAGTCCATATGGTGAGCTGCCAAGGAGTGGAGAAGCACTGGAAGCCACAGCTCTGGAGGGCCACTCCAGATTTGAGGAGCCTGAAACCCCAGCTCTGAAGCAGCCTACCAAGCAAGCTGTTCCAGAGCCAGGCTTCCCAACAGCCCACCTGGTGGACTATTAAAAAAACAAGGGCACTGTGGAGATGAGATTGATTTTTTTTAATAGAAAAATCAAAACTTTGCAGCAAAACAATTTTTCCAAAGGTTTTTTTTTGGGGGGTGGAGGGGAAGTCATTCCAATGGGAAACTTCCAAAACTGCTCTTCAACAAATCTTCCAACCTCGGTAACAACTGATGCAGGTATCTTACAGAAACAAGCTGAATTTACTGTGCATTCCTAATTTATTCCCTCGATGCAATCCAGCCTGTGCTCAGACTGAGGCAAGCCTCCATTTTCCTTCTTCTGTGCCTGTCTCTGCCCCATCTGATGCTCCTCACCCCTCTGCATTTGAATCACACTACTTCCTCCAGCTCCACAATGCCTGGGTGCCAAGAGGGCAGTATTGGGGAATAAGAGGAGAAAAAGTCTCTGTGAACTTAGTTTCAGTCTTCAGCACAGTAGCAGTTTTAGAAATTCCATTCACCAGGAATGGGATATTCTCTGTGGACATAGAATTTTGGTAGCAACCTATGCTGAACACGTAGAAACAATTTTTCACTGGCCTATAACTTTGAAAATCTATCCAAATTTGTTTAAGGAAAAGAATATCCCTGACACCAAAGTAACCTTGTGCCAAATGTCAAATCCTTAAAGAAGAAATGAAAAAACTGTAGAAATCTTTTGAACAGTAACAAACAAGTTGAACCATATTTTCCTTAATCTCATTTTCAAGAACAGGTGAAGCATTTTTGCTGAATCCTTCAAAACTCAGTCTGAGTCAGACAGGCAACATGAAAAACTTCAGCCAACGGGGTTTATGTCTGGCAATGTAATAAGCAACTGAACATTGGGAAGAGTGAGGCAACCTTCATAAGTTAGATGTGTAGAAAGTGAATACAAATGCCATGATTCTCATTTAGTAGAAGTTTATACTCACACTGCACAGATGTAAATGATGACAAAGCACAAGAGGAAAATCAAGTTCATAGTGCGAATTTCAACTTTTTTTTAAGATTTATTAATGTTTAAGAATGGATATTAATATGCAGATTTTATAACTTAACATTCTCAAATTGTGTCTGCTTGCAGAAAAGGAGTGATAGCTTTGGAAACCACTGCCTCCTTTTCTGCAGAAAACAGCAGATTTAAACAGATCTCCTTTCTTTTGTTTCTTTCACAGATTTGGAGCATCTCCAATAAAACTGTTAGGCAGTACTGGATGGCATCTGAATGGAGGCTTTGTTGTAAAAAGGTCACTTTATTAAAAGCTCTTACACTTCTGTTGACATCAGTTTACCAGAATATTAATTTCCCTACTTTTCATGAGTAAAAAGAACCCCAAAGAAACTTAACTTGCTGGTCAGAAATTCAGGGCCCCTTTCCCTTCTTAAGACATGGAAAGTTTTAAAAGAAGACTAATAGTATTACCAAAGACAAAAAAGACAACCCCTCCTTTTAATAAATTCATTTTTTCTTTTTAACATATCATTAAAGACATGAAGGCTCAGATTCAAAACTGTGTTACTCTAGATTTTATTTAAATATACAACCATTGACTCAACTGAGTTACATCGGCATGCAGGTGAAGTAACACCATGAGAATATGGACGTTAAAATAGAAAGAGATTGTATCAGGTTAAAACAGAAGGTCTAGCATAACTCCTCTGATTTTCAGTGAAATTAACCCAGGGATGCCATTGGACTAAAGTCTAAATCTGTCAACAGGTATTCTCAGAATTACAAATACAACTGGGTTGAGATTGTTAAATTATTTGAGTAATTTTCAGCAGTGAAACATTAGCGATCACCACAGTTCAGAACTGTAAAGATGCTATGTTTTGTAAAAGATATCTTTAAAAAATATATATCTCAAAAAGAAAATGTAAAAAGATTCTGTGTGTTATGAACCCATGATTTATCAAAACAAAAATAGGTAAAGTATGGTTTTAGTATGAGGGGAAAATCTTGAAACATAGAGCACATTATCATAAAGCCAGTAGCTGCATGATATGTTCATGTTAATTTTCAGAATAACTTTTCAGTTTAATTCAAAAATGAAAGGGCAGTACCACATTAGACCTCAGTATAACTTAATCTTCAGTTTTTCTTTCCTGGTGTATGTCAGGGATGTCAAACATCTGAATAAATTACCTTTCTGCCTCCCGGCTCTGCTCTGACTCCTACTTAATTGCATTAAATAGTTATAATTCCATTTATGATATCACAGCCAACCCATACAGAAACAGACTGGAAAAACCAAGACACCGATCACCTCAGAGGTGTGGCCAAGAGACAAATTTCTATCCTCATTCTACAATCATGAGCAAAAAATAGGTTCTGAAGAAGACTATTCTAGATCAGATATTAAAATTTTGCTCAGACAGACTTAAATGGAAATTGTGCAAATGAGGTAAATGAGTGCAGGCCAGACATTACTGGTACACATTTTTATATCAATGAGTAAATCAGACATCCTGAGCTGACAAACATAACTGGTTAAAGAGCATAAATTAGAGCTAAATTTACTCATTTTCATATTGCTATTAAAATTGCATTAAGCATGAAAGCTACCTTTTAAGGGACTGTAGACAGATTTTAATAGAAATATAATTTAAAATAAAGTAGTTATATAACTATATTAATTATTTTGAATATTCACTATTCAGTATCCACGTGCTTCAAGCTGTGGTGGCATAAAACTGGTGCGACAGACTACAAAAATCAGATTCAAAGTCTCCACCCCAATAAGCAGTTCTATTGGTCAAATAGTGTTAGGCTCTGTCTATACTAGCATGTTTGCCAGCAAAATTTTTGTTGGCCAGGGGATGTGGAAAAAAACTACACTCCTGACTGACATGAGTTTCCCCCAAAAGGAGTCTGTGTAGATGGAGCCATGTTGGCATCACCACTCATTGGAGGTGGCTTAATAATACCAAAATGAGAGCTTTCTCCTGCTTGCAGAGGCCTTGCGGTGATGATGCAGCTGTGCCACTGTAAGGTCTGTATTGTAGACATAGCCCTAGATGCTTTCTAGGGGCGTGTCTACACAACAGCATTATTTTGAAATAACAGTGTGTATGTCTAAACAGCAAGCCCGTTATTTTGAAACTGTTTCAAAATAATGGGCTTCTTACTCTGACTTCTGTAACCCTCATTTCATGAGGAGTAAGGGAAGTCAAAGGAAGAGTGTTTTTCCTTCAACATCCTGCAGCGTAGACAGTACCAAAAGCCAAGTTAAGGTACTTCAACTTCAGCTATGAAATTAATGTAGCTGAAGTTGCATATCTTAATTTGACTTTGTCCCATAGTGTAGACATACCCTAGGTGTTTTCATGTTTCTGAAATGTCATGCTACTCAATCATGTGCATACACTAAGGGTGCATCTACACAGCACCCTAAACTTGAAATAAGATACACAATTTGCACTATGCAAATTGCATATCTTATTGCGATTATATTTCGAAATAACTTGTTTAGAAATTTGTCACGTCTACACAGTGCCAAATTTTGAAATAATGCACTATTTTGAGACATCCCTTAACCCTCATAGAACGAGGATTACAGGGTTGCCGAAATAGCACACAGCCCTTATTTAGAAAAATATTTGGAAATAATGGACAGCTTGTTAAGACATGGGGTAGCTATTTTGGGATACCCTTGGTATCCCAAAATAGCTACACAGTGTAGACGTACCCTTAGTTTATTTGGGTACACATACTGAATTCCTCGTGTATAAGAAAATATTTTCATCAAAAGGTACTGAAACCATAACTATGCTTAACAGATTGTCCTTTAAGTTACATTTGTAGAAGGAGAAGTGGTGAGTCAAAGAGCTTTGCTTCAGATGTCAAGAATCCTGACAAGAACAAGTCTTAAATGCTGGGTCCATGCACATTTTCTTCTAGATCTCAGTGCTCAGGATTTCTTGTGTTGTGTTTATGCTTCGAATTGCTCTGGAAGCTGCTTCTCTTAATCTGTCTGATTCAAGATGAAGAGTACCATTTCTAGGCTCCATTTCTATGGAGTCTCTTCCTCCTTTTTTGCTCTTATAAGATCTGATAGTGAAGTTCTTAAGCAGGCAAAACTAAGAAAACAGTGTTGGGTTCCCTTCATCTTCCGTCCTGGGTTTGCTTTGTAGAAGTCTTCTTCTAACAGTTTTGTCTTTGTGTGAGCTCTCTAACTTGCTCAGCTACTGTACAGGTCCTTAAATTCTATGGTGCTAGGTTCTATTACTATGAGGCTCAATTTTCAAATATACTTAGGACTCACAATTCCACACAAGACCCTTATAAATATGATCTATTTTATTCTTGCAAGGAAGGCTGGACTCATGAATGTTTTAACCCAATTTGTTGCTCTTCATTAAATTGCCATCTTGAATATTGCAAGGTAAAGCTACAAAGCTTATCTTCTTTATACTCACAATTAGTGCAGTATAAGCGACATCATCCAAACAACTACATACCAGTAAAGCTACTCAACGGACTTCAATAGCACTATTCACCTGAGTAACTTTAGTCATATGATTAAGTGCAGGATTTTACCCAGAATTTGTATATAATAAAGATCTTTTTCTCCCACAAAAACAGATATCAAGTTAGGGGAAGAGCCTATGATATCACAGAAGTAACATCCATAGAACAAAATGTGATCTCATTAACACAGCTGTGTCAGTGGGATTGCTCAAGACTCTTAAAGGAAGCCACGTGCTCAAATACCTTGCAGAATTAGTGCCTATGTGCTCAAGCTTGAGTGATTTAAATGAGTGGAGTTGCTTAACACCTTGAAGGTCTGACTCCCTCTATCAGACTGTTCTAGACAGGGGGCAAATCTGTTAGGAGATAGCAAATCATATGTAGATGCACAGGCAACAACATCCCCTGTAAAATTCCCAGAAAAAGGGGGGAGGGTGCAATTTACACTCCCATCAAGAACTATGCTATAGCTTCTTGCAGTCTGGCTGTTGGTTTACTAATATTACACCTAAAACAAGCCTCCTCACAGTCTCCTGTTTATTTAACCCCTTTCATAAACAGTGCCAGAATTTTGCTATTGAAAGCTTTTATTCCACACTCATACACCAACAGATGGCCCAACCCTCTGCTTATCAGACAACAACAGCTTGAATTCTGGGAAAGCCTGTGGCCTTGTTGTTCCTGTGAACAGCCAGCTAAGGTGAACAGGTCCAGACAGTGCTGCCAATGTAAATTCGGTGGAACAAGAGCTATTGTCTCCTTCCAGATCTGACACAATAGGATTCTGAAGGGGGAGGGATGGAGGCGGGCTGGGAGCTGCTGTAATCCTAGAACTGTTGGGCGCTCATATCTCCCCTCCCCATGGCCGAGTCAGTCTAACGCTCCCTGCCAGGTGTTTTTTTTCCAGCCCATTGCCCAAACCCCCCAACTGGCTGAGGGCCCCGGCACAGGGCCACCCCCTTCAGCCCCCCAATGAGGGGCATGTAAGCAGCGAGCCCCCGGCGTTGTGGTGCCAGCGCAGCCCCCCCCCCCCTTACCTGCGGCCTCGGGGAGGAGGGCGGGCAGCGGGCTGCCGCGGGGGCCGGGCGGCTGGGTGCGGTTGGCGGGCCCCAGGCTGTAGCTGCTGTAGCCGCGGTGCGGGGCGAAGCGGCAGACGGCGCGGCCGCGGTAGGTGCAGTTGAAGAGGTAGCAGCTCAGCGCCCCCGGCTGGCCCTGGGGGCGGCCCCGCTGCACCACGGCCAGCGAGCAGCGCGGCTCGGCGCAGCAGGCCTGCAGGCACTGCCTCCAGCCCGCCACGGCCGCCGGCGCCCGCAGGAAGGTGGCGCCCGCCGCCAGAGAGTCCTTGGTGCGGATGATGGAGTCGGGCCGGGCGGAGAAGGCGCCGCCCCGGCAGCGGGCCCCGCCGGGCTGGTCGGGCTGCAGCTGGTGGCGGAACTCCTCCAGCAGCGCCTCCACGCCCGAGATCTGCGAGCGCAGCTCGGCCAGCGGCGCCGCCACCTCCCCGCCCGGGGCCCGGCCCCACAGCGCCGCCGCCACCAGCAGCAGCAGCAGCAGCCGGCCGGCCATGGCGGGGCGAAGCGAGGCGGGCCCGCCTGCCGCAGTCACCCGGCGGGCGGGAGCGGGGCCGGGCCCGAGCGGGAGCGGGCGGCCTAGCGGGCGGGGGCGGCCTCCCAGGCGGCAGGAGGCGGCGGCATGGCCCGGCCCGCCCGGGAGGTGCGGGGAGGAGCCGGACGCAGCAGAATCAACCGGCGGGCAGCGCCGGAGCAGGCTCAGCACCAGCTCCCGTGGACAGCGCCGGGAGCCCCGCCCACCCATCGCGCCCGGGGCGGGGCCAAAGCAGGCCCCGCCCCCTCCTGCTTACTGCGGCCCCTCTGCCCCGCCTCTAGCCGCGTCTCCCGGGCTTCTACTTCTACTTCGCTTCCTGTCCTCAACTTCCCAATGTCAACGTGCTCTCAAATTGTTACATTTAATCTGGAGGGGGCGGGGTGGACTCCCATGGTAGATAAACCACCACGGACTCTCTTGCCTCTTGTCTCCCATTGCAAGATCTGCCCTGAGAACACCCAGCCCTGGCTCATCTCCATCTCATGCAATGGAGTGTCTTGGCAAAAACTCCGTGACCAAACTGGCTTCCTCCCCTGCAGAGTCATACTCTGCTCCTCCAGTTATGCAAGCTTCCTTCCTAAACAGTTCCAATTTAACTGAAACCCACATGCATCATTTTTGCAACCTTTGACTCCAATCTCAAGCTCTCCCCTACTCCCACCTCCACTTTGCTCTCTGCACACGATCTTTTTTATTTCTTCCTTGAGAAATTAGCAAAATATGATACGACTTTCCCCATCCTCTCATCTTGCCCTCCATTCTCTTTTCTTTTCCTACAACTTTGTCATCAACCTTTTTCCTCCGCTACAGAGACAGAAATTTCTTATCTGCTCTTCCTCTTTAACTCTGTTTCAGCGATCCCATTCCAATCCATCTTCTGAGCTCCCTCATGCCCACTCACATCCTCTTGCCTTGATCTTGTCTTAACCTCTCATTTTCCTGTAGCTCTTTCCCCTAAAAATACAAACATGCTTCAGTTTCTCCCATCCTAAAGAAATGCAGACTTGAGCAGAAGTGTAGTCCTAAATCTCAAGGTATAACAATGCCTGCCCCCGTCCATAAGGAATGTGGGGTATTGGTGCTATCTGCCTAGGCCAGTGCTCCTCAAACTTATTTGATCTGGCCCCTTCTTTGAGCCTGTAGTTGTTTATGCCCCATCCCCCAAAAGTACATATACTGCCACCCCGCTGTGAAGGCATTGTTGTGCCAGTAGCAGCACAAAGATAAGGGAGGCAATATGAAAAGTGACATTTCTCCATAATACTTTTCACAGCAGATTTATCACCCCATTGCCACCCTTACTTCTATGCTACTGCTGCCACCCAGAAGCAGACAGCCAAAGCCCCACCACCTCCAGGTGAGGACTGTGGGAGACTGGGGAGGAAAGCCTGAGCACAGACAGTGGCCTGGTGGGAGAGTGAGGGTTGGGGGAAGGAGAACTTGAGCAGTGGGGCTCTGGCTCCACCACCCCCATCCCTCAGATGTGTCCAGCCCTTCCACATGACCTCCAGCCACCCAGGGATGATTTTGCTCTTTAAAAAAAAGGCACACACATTCACTTGACACATTCATGCACCTCTCTTGCATATTTTTTTTGTGCCCAGTACAAATTTGTGCCGCCTCTCACATACATACCATAATATGTTTCCTGGGCCCAGTAAAGGGCACCCCAATCTGTCCACCCTATACTTTGAGAACTGCTGACCTAGGTCCATCAAAGGGCTCTCTGATGGCCTACAGGGATACCCCAATATAGGACTCTGCTGCTGTGACTGGTCTGCTGGGCCAGGCTAGCCAGGATGTGATTCATTCTGGGAGTATGTGCAATGTTTGGCTGTCTGATGTGAATATTTCAGAGGGGTAGCTGAGTTAGTCTGTAACTGGAAAAACTTAAAAAAACAATGAATAGTCTTGCAGCAGCTTAGACTAACAAAACATGTAGATGGTATCATGAACTTTTGTGAAGAAGTGGGTTGAGCCCTTGAAAGCTCATGATATCATCTACATGGTTTGCTAGTCTCTAAGGTGCTGCAAAACTATTTGTTGTTTTTTAAGTTTTTTGATGTAATTACTGTGGTTTTCAGCAGAGTTGGGAATGGCTACCACTGATTGACTGTTGGATTTGAAGGTAATGGTCACCTTTCTGATTTGGCCCTGGGGATTTATCGGCTATTCTCTTTGAAGTATGGTGGTTTGCTATATAACCTTATTTAACATTGTGAGGTGGTAACTAGCTCTTTAGAGATACTTAAGTCACATGATCAGTGTCCACACTGTTACCTCACTTTGGGGCCACTTTATGAATGGTGATTGATCTGTGAGACCAAGACTGGGCTCATCACTTTCCATTTAGGCTGAGAGCCCGGAGAAGGACTCTGTATAATGGCTTGGTCCTTCCTGGTTGTTGAGCTGGGCTGTGATTGGGTGAATTCAGCCAGGCTCATCTCATAACTGGATGCCCATCCCGCAACATCTTCAGGAGCTCTCAACTCCCTGTAATGGACATACGAATGTAAGAACGGCCATACTGGGTCAGACCACTGGTCCATCTAGCCCAGAATCCTGTCTGACGACAGTGGCCAATACCAGATGCCTCAGAGGGAGGGAACACAACAAGTAATCCTCACGTGATCCTTCCCCTGTCATATTGACACTGCTTCTCTCTGATTTTTCTCTCCTCAAAACTTCCCTCCCATCTCTGTGATTTTAGTTTGTTTATTATGCACATTTTGTCTCAACTACAATGTACAGCTGCAACAGCATTTTGGTTTTGACTGTGCCACTTGCCTCTCCAACTACTGCCTCATCTCCTTTCTCCCTTTCATCTCTAAGCTCACTGAATGCACTGTCTGAAATGGCTCCCTAGAGTTCCTCCCGTCCAATTTCATTTTAGTCTGTCTCCAAGCCAGCTTCCACCTGTTGTGCTCCAATAAGACTACTATAATCGAAGTCTCTAAAGAATTATTTCAAGACAAAGCTTAGAACCATCTTCTTTGATCTGTCAGGTGCCTTAAACAAATTTGATCATGCTCTTCTTCTTGGAATCATATCCTCCCTTGCCTTCTGTGATTCCATTAGCTTCCATGGGACTCTGTCTTTGGTCCTCTTCTCTTCTTCCTCTCATCCTCTCACTGGATAATTCAACTCTTATCTCTGTGCTGATGACTCACAGATCTTGCTATACTAGACCTCTCTCTTTCTGTCCAAACTAAATTCTCAGCTTGTATCTCTGACAAGTTCTCCTAGCTGTCACCTGCAGCTGAACATGGCTAAAACAGACCTCTAAATCTTTCCCTTTTCAGCTTCCTTCTTAATCATGTGAACAGCACCATCATCCCACCTGCCACTTTCAACTTAGAAGTTTTTTCAACTCAGACCTCTCTGTAGGGCAGGGGTGGACAATCATTTTTATGGGGAGGCACTCCAAGAGTTTGGTAAGTGGTCAATGGCCACGCTCTTCCATGATATTACGGGAGAATATGTGGGGTCTGGCATGGATGTTGGGTGCAGAAGAGAGCTTGAGTAAAGGATTAGGGTGTAGGAGGGTATGTCTACACTAGAAAGTTAGTTCGAACTAACGGACGTTAGTTCGAACTAACTTTCCTATGCGCTACACTAGCGCTCCGCTAGTTCGAATTTGAATCGAACTAGCGGAGCGCTTAGTTCGAACTAGGTAAACCTCATTTTACGAGGACTAACGCCTAGTTCGAACTAGCTAGTTCGAACTAAGGGCTGTGTAGCCCTTTAGTTCGAACTAGTGGGAGGCTAGCCCTCCCCAGGTTTCCCTGGTGGCCACTCTGGCCAACACCAGGGAAACTCTATGCCCCCCTCCCGGCCCCGGACCCCTTAAAGGGGCACGGGCTGGCTACGGTGCCCGTGCCAGGTGCAAGCCTGCCAGCACCCAGCTAGCAGACCCTGCACCTGGCACGGCACAGAGCCACCCACCCGATGCCCCCCAGCCCACCCCCTCTTGCCGGGACCAGGCTGGCGGCTCCCGGGAGCTTGCCCTGGACCGCAAGAGGCGGGCACCTTCCTGGGCTAGTGCGGACATCGTGGACCTCGTCCACGATCTCCGCACTAGGCACAGGAAAGTGGCCGTCTAGGGCAGGAGAGCTGCCAGCCTGGCCACCCAGGACCAGGTGTGCATGAAAATCAAGGGGGTCCACTGAGACCCCCGACACTGAGCCCTGAGCTTACAATGGCCGTACTGGGTCAGACCAAAGGTCCATCTAGCCCAGTAGCCTGTCTGCCAACAGCGGCCAACCCTAGGGACCCTGGAGGGGATGGACCGAAGACAATGACCAAGCCATTTGTCTCGTGCCATCCCTCTCCAGCCTTCCACAAACTTTGGGCAGGGACACCACTCCTACCCTCTGGCTAATAGGACTCCATGGACCCAACCTCCATCACTTTATCTCACTTCCCTTTCAACTCTGTTCTAGTTGTAGCCTTCACAGCCTCCTGCAGCAAGGAGTTCCACAGGTTAACTATTTGCTTTGTCAACAACAACAACAACTTTCTCTTACTAGTTTCAAGCCTGCTACCCATTCCTTTCCTTTGGTGTCCTCTAGTCCTTCTTTATGGGAACTCAGGAAGAACTTTTCTGAATGCACCCTCTCCACCCAACCCCTGCTTTTAGAGACCTCTATCCTGTCCCCCCTCCGTCTCCTCTTTTCTAAGCTGAACAGTCCCAGTCTCTGTAGCCTTTCTTCATCTGGGACCTGTTCCCAACCCCTGATCATGTTAGTTGCCCTCCCCTCTCCCAGCCTTTCTCTTCCCCTCTCCCACCTCCTTTTCCCAGTCTCCCCCAGTTTTGTTCAATAAAGACAGAGTCAATGTTGGAAGAAACGTTATCTTTATTTTGTACATCAATAAGAAGGGGGGCTAGGGAAGGGCAAGTGGAAGGAGGTGAGTGAGGAATGGGGTACGAGCCCCCGATGGGGAGGACTGGGCTGGCTCTGCGGGCTTCTGGGGGTGGAAGCTCTCCTGCAGCCCCCCAATTACTCCCTCTCCCCAGATGGCAGCCTGCGGCAAGTGCAGCGGGGCTGATGGCCGAGTGGTGTGATGTGCCCAGTGTGGGCACTCAGGGCAATCCAAGCCAGAACTTCTTTGCAAGCGGGGCACCCCTTAGAACTGTGTGTCCGGGGTGGGGGTCGGGACCCTTTAAGCGCAGCCCTCGGCTAGCCTGAGACAGCATCTCCATGCTCTAAGTCCTCCTTTTATGCCCTGCCGGCACTGCTTCCGGCCATCATTAAGCCCTGTTCAGAGTCCACTCAATGTGGACTTACTAGTTCGAACTAGCAAAACGCTAGTTCGAACTAGTTTTTAGTTCTAGATGCGTTAGTTCGAACTAGCTTAGTTCGAATTAACTAATTCGAACTAAGTTAGTTCGAACTAGCGCTGTAGTGTAGACGTACCCGGAGTGAGTATGAGATCTGTGAAGGAGTCTAAGTGAAGGAGGGGGTTGTAACCTGGGGCAGCAGGCTGGGGTTCAGGGTCTAGGAGGGGGTATGGGTGCTGGAGCAGGTGTGCAGAAAGTTTAAGTTATATATGGGTGCAAGAGGGGGTCAGAGAGTTGGTGGAGAGGGAGAGGCTGGGGTACCAGAAGCAACCTCTTACCAGGAGGTACTTACCTGGGCAACTAAGTGACAGGGGAGGGATCACGTGAGGATTACCTGTTGTGTTCCCTCTGGGGCATCTGGTATTGGCCACTGTCGGCAGACAGAATACTGGGCTAGATGGACCTTTGGTCTGACCCAGTATGGTCATTCTTATGTTCTTATGTACAAACTCCCAGCTAGCAGCCTAGCAGGTTCCTCAGCCAGGCTTTTTGCCTTCCATGCTACTGCAGACCACTCAAACCAGCCAGCTGTTGGGGTCATGCTTCTATAAAGCTGCAGTCCTTAGGGAAGGGGGAAATGGGAGCTTCAAGTTTGTGCTGCAGGTGGGGACAGTGTGCAAAGCCTCTCTCCACAGACTCGCAGCATTCAAAGATGCACATAGCCCTGCAGACAGCTTTTATGAGTGGCATCGAGGGTGTGGGGTAGGCAGAGAGCCTGGCTGAAGTTCCTACTGGAACGCAGTCCAAATCCAGCGGTTTGGTGGGCCAGATGTGGCCCATAGGCCTATTTTGCCCTCCCTTGCTTTAGGACCTCACATCTAGGCTACATCCACAGCTAGCAGATTCTTTTTGCACAGTATTTCTAAGATATGATCTTTCCTATCCCATCCATACAGATAAGACCGTTATCCAAGCTCTCATTACCATCTCACATCTTGATTACTGAAACATCCTTCTCTCTAACAAGATGGTTTATTAGATGATGAGCTTTCGTGGGCCAGACCCACTTCCTCAGATCAAATAGTGGAAGAAAGTAGTCACAACCATATATACCAAAGGATACAATTAAAAAAATGAACAAATATGAAAAGGACAAATCACATTGCAGAACAGGAGGGGGATGCGGGAAGGGGGGGGAAGGAAGGAAGGTAAGTGTCTGTGAATTGATGATTAATTGTATCCTTTGGTATATATGGTTGTGACTACTTTCTTCCACTATTTGATCTGAGGAAGTGGGTCTGGCCCACGAAAGCTCATCATCTAATAAACCATCTTGTTAGTCTTTAAAGTGCTACATTGTCCCGCATTTTGCTTCAACTACCCCAGACTAACACGGCTACATTTCTATCACTATCCTTCTCTCTGGCCTAGATAAATGCATCCCTCCTTCTAAATCACAGCAAACAAAAGCTGCTTGTCTTTACTTTTAAGGCTATGCCCACCATACCTGTCATCTCTGATTCATTCTTGAGATGTTGACTCCCATTTCCTATCACCTACTTGTTAAATTTTCAAACAAACACCTTCATGTTTTTTCCCCAGGTTTCTCCTCTCCCTTGGGAGTTACTCCCCATAAACATCTACAAAGCTGACTCCCTTCCTGAAAATATTTCTTTGCTGTACTGCCTACAAAAAAAGAAATCCCTTGACAATGATTAGGCTGCTATGTGCTCAGACCATCACCTATCATACAAAGCAAAAATTGTCTCATTGTTTCCTCGCACGCGCCTGTGGGACTGACTCTGTTGTCTCCAGACTTCAACTTAGATAGTAAGCTCCTTGGGGCAGGGTCCTTTTTTTTGTTCCATGTTTGTACAGTGTCTAGCACAGTGAACTCCTGGTTCATGACTAGGTCTCCTAGGTGCTATGATAATATAAATTAATCATAAGCATTATCATATTGAATTGATAGCACCTCCGTAATTAACCATCATGAGTCTCCTTATCAATAATATCAGCTGCAGCAGTGAAGGCATGGAGTGAATAGGCCACTAACCCTCATAAGTAGATCGGGGTTGATGGCTTGTCAGCAGGGCAATGTAGGGAAGCTTCTAAGTGCCCCTGCCCAGGCTGTATTTTCTTTTTCCTGTGAATAGATTATCAGTCTCTGGGTCTTTTGACAATAATAAAACAAGCACATGTTCTTTATAAAGTGGTTGGCCCCTAAGGGCCCACTGCAGCTGAATGCTTGCTAGAGCTGCCTCTGAGGCTGCTTGTGTCCTGTCTGGGACTCCGACAAGAAAGAATATGAGGGAGTAAAAAATGACTTAAAACCACTTTTGCCTTTTTCCAGAAGGGAGAATTGTCCCCTTGCCATGAAATCCTGATTCCTCTGATGGTTCCATTTAGGATGAATCTGAGTTTTATTCAGAAGGTGGCAGCAGTTTATTACTTATTAATATAGATTTTTTGGTCAATGCCTGTTTGAGTGTGGATGAACATTTTGTATGTTTCAATTCCCATCCTTTTTACTGCTTCAACATTGTGAGTATGACAGGGTTATTTTTCTAGGTAATAAAATTGTGTATTTTTAAAATGTAGTCAATTTAGTTGAAGATATCCTTTTCACTTCTGTCACTGACATAATTATAAAATTGTGTGTGCATCAAGCCATGATGTTCGAGCTTGATAAAGGTATTTGTATGGATTTCTTCTTTTTTGAATACTACTTGTATGCACCCCAGTTTATTGTTAGTGCAGGTGCTTCATGAGAAATTGGAGCAGTTGGAAAGAATGCTTGTTTATTTCCCATTTGGTCATATTTAAACTTCACAGGACAATATAAATATGGGAGCCATGAGTAGGATCTGAACACCTCTCTTCAGGACTAGCACTTCTATTTTTGTTTGAAAATGTATTCTAAAAATATGCCTTCTTTTTCAAGCTGTGTCCTCAAAATACTCTGTATATACACTGCATAATTCTTATGTGCATAAAATCTTTCATCTGCCTGATTCTGTGCTTAATTTTTCTCTTCTCTAACTTGTTTGTGAGTATCTGTCAACTTACAACGCACATGAAAAATTTAAATCTTTCTGCTTGCTGGAAGTGGCTGGGTGGTTGATGGGTGTGTTTGAGCAATTTGTCCAAGTATAAATTGCAGTGAGAACATTCTCTTTTGTAAAGTGGAGCTTCATTCCTGGTCTGCACTACTAAGTTGAATGCATTTGTTTCAAACATTCCTTTTAACTATATCTTCTCATTACAAAGTATATAACTCATTTTGTAACCAAAGCTACTTCTCTCTCACATACCTCTGCTGTCTAAGGGCAAAAGTCAAATTAACCTACGCAACTTCAGCTATATCAATTGCGTAGCTGAAGTTGCAATAGCTTAACTCAGCGTTTGGCATTGTCTACACAGCAGGAAGTTGAAGGAAGAATACTCTTCCTTTGACTTCCTTTACTCCTTGTGAAATGAGGGTTACAAGAGTTGCAGTAAAAAGTCTTCCAGCTCAACATTATTTTGAAATAATGGCTTACTGTGTAGCTGCACATTTTGTTATTTTGAAATAACATCAGTTATTCAAAAATAACACTGCTGTGTAGACCAGTGTTTCTCAACCTTTTTTTTATAAAGTTCTCCTTTAAAAAATTATAAGTATCCCCATAACCTACAGTTTTTAGACACAATTTTTTTTCTACAATTGCAACACATTTGTTTAAACAACTTAATCGTAGCCTGGTGGGCAATTATATTTTTGGGTGTAAAAAGGACAAATATAATAAAGCGCTGTAAAACCAGTTGCATGTGTGCCACTCATTTAAATGTTTTTATATTCTGATTAATTTATTCACCTTTATTGCAATTGTGATGCAGAGACCTACCGAGTTACAATACAGAGAAGTCTATAATTAATAGATATAACATCTATTTATTTATGCTGAAATTAAATAAGGTGCAAAATGCACGACTCCCAAATATGTTAGATTGGAAATGATGAAGAATGGCTTTTACCTATTCTCTAGGTTGGACTTCCACAGGATTTGTAAGCTCACTCCTATCTCTAAACTCTACATTTAGTCTAAGTGTCTCATGATGTTTCTTGGTGTCTCAGGATATTTCTGGATCCCTAGATCTATTAATGTCATCATATTGCATCATAAAGTTCTTGATGCAACAGCATCATTTTGTCACCTCTTGGTGACATTTTGTGCAACACAATGCAAAACGGTTACTGATGGAGAGCAGGCGACTTCACTTGACAATATGGAGTAGGAACACTAGAGGGCGCTTTGGTGTTAAGTGTACCATGGGAATTTACTTCTATAGGCAGCTTTGACTTTAAAGCTGAAATTTCCCTGTTCACTCATTGAACGGAGTGGAGGGTGTATACTCTTGCGACAAGTTTGCAAAAGACTGAGGAGAAATATATAGATGGAAGAGCAAGGATCCTTCCTTTAGTGGTTATGAAAGAGAGAGCTTTAGCCAAACCAGAGTAAAATCAGTATCCCTGGTGTGAAAATGCATGCTCATTTTCATCCATTTGCAAGGTTGTCTACCAACCTTATGAAGACTGAATCTCCTCATCTTACTCTCTCCTGCAGTTGAAAGTATTATTTACACTAGCATGCATTGCAGAATGTTAAGTAGCTGAGTTACAATGGAGAAGACTTCTTCACCTGATTACAGCAGAAATATGAAATTGAGAATTTGACTCTAAAACAATTGTTATCCCATGAAGACAGTATTTCCTTCTCTAGTCAAGCTGTACAGTTAAATAGGCAGTCTCCTGCTTAGTTTAAGTTAATGTAGAAAAAGTTACACTAGGGCTGAATTTGGACTATTTTATCTATAACAAATCACAGAGACATTTGTAAGCACATGGAGAACATATATATAATATTTACACACCCAACCTAGATGGTTGTTTCTCCAAATATCTGGAAGCACTGTTTTTATCTGAACACATATTGCATCTTCATGTCCCAGTTTTCTCTAACACACTTCTCAGTCAAACACTCACTTCTTCCTTCTATAATCAGCTCATTTATCATCTAAATCTGATTATTTAGATTTGTTATCCGTGAGTGCTCCTGATTAGGAGAGCAGAAATGGTCATTATCAGAGCATGTGTAACCGCAGCCACCAGGTGGATTTGAGCATGGGACTTCTGGGGCTTAATATAGGAGCTACTGCCCTTTGAAGCCAGCTGCCCCTCAGCCCATGCTGTAGAGATCTCTTGTTATTATCTGTTGCTGTGGTCTAGGTGCCACTGCATGGGACAGTGAATCACACTAGGTATGCGGGTTACACATGCACTAGTGTCGGCAAAGCAGAGAAATCTATACCCCTTGACACTACAGAAAATGTCCTTCCAGAGTGTAGCTCTGTCACCTAGCCCGCCATTTTAGTATTTTTATACTTTTATATGTCACTCTATAACTCCAATGTCACATAAGATACATACTTTATGTTAAGGATCAAGATGATATATATTTCATGTTTCCTATATGCTCTATACCAGTTTTTCTCCAAAGTGTGGGACATGCCTCCCACCTGAAGGCATGAGGAACTGAGTGGGGGCACAAAAGATGCATAAATAAAGATGGCTGGGTCTTTAACAACACATGTCAGCGGGCTGAAGGAGAATGGGTGCAAAGAAGTTTTATTTTCCCAAAGGTTGGCTTAGCTTTCTAAAGGCTGGAAAACAACCTAAGGGCACAATCCAAGCAGACAGGATTAATGGGACTGGAACATAACAGGTCAAATTCAGGCTGATGTAAGCAGGTGCAACTCTCATGGACATCTTTAGCCTAATGTCAGCAGTGACATACACAGGGCTGTAAGTTACACACAAATGCATTCAGTTGATATCAGAGTTATCTGATATGCATTCACTTTGTCCAGATTTATACTGCCATAACTAAGAGCAGAATTGAACGGAGAGAAGATGGAGAGGCTGCTTTATTTTGTACCTATCTAGTTAACTTCTTCTGTTACCCTGTCCTTCAACAGTTTTACACACCCACTTAATGCTGAAATGGTCCAAGTTAAATTGCTTACTCCTCCTTTCTGATTCATAGCCTTTCATGCCAGCATATATACCAGGGCTACATTTTCCCCATTAACTTAGACAAATGTTGGGCTTGCTTTTGCTCTCACATCAGTGTAATGCCACAGAGGTTAATAGCAGTGCTCCTGATTTATTCTGAGTTGGTGAGATTCAAATCACGGGGAAGCACCACTAAACTATGTTTTCTTTATTTAGCAGCTATGACAGTTTACAGGTGCTCAAGTTGTCTCATTGATAAAGAATGAAATAAATAATCTCAGTGGCAGGCAGGGGTGCTGGAACAATTTGTATGAGGCGGCGGGTTCTGAGAGCCATTAACCTGAGCTATAACTCCTGTATATAATGGAAACCACTTCAAATCAGGTGTGTTGCCACACCTTTCACAACTGTAGTTCCAGCACTTATGGTGGCAGGGCCATTCAACCCTTGGGTTTTCTGGTGGACTGCAGACAAAGGTTGCAAGTATGATAGTGATTTTGTGCAATTGGCTTCTAGCAGCTAGACTGAGACCAATGAAGAAATTTGTGTGGTTTGCAGGTTTGGTCTCCTAAAAAATAGGAATGGTAGGGTACTTTTACTAATGTGGCTTAGAGTCATTATTTTGATGCTCAGAGGAGGAGGAAAGCATATATCATGGTTGGACAATTGCTACAGTATGATTTTCAAAGAGGAGTTATGAGGAACAGACCTCTCTGGGAGAGGAGAAGGTGGAAATGGATAGACTGTTTATTTGTGCAGAACCTATATATCTTGGGCTAGCTCCTCTGCCCAGATATGTGAATGGATAACTTAGTGGTTAACTAGTGGGGCATTGTGTAGTGAGGACCAGTCAGGGACTGCTGGAGACACCTAAATGTGGATGAAATGGGGAGGGGGGAAAAGATATGCACTGATGCCTCACCTAGGGCATGTGGAAAAAGTTCCCTCATTTAAACCTACCAGGGCAGTGACTCTCCTATAGGACAAAATAGAAAACATGTCATCTTTACTAATATTCAGGTGCAAAATATTGTGTCACAAACACATCCGAGGGGAATTCTGATTCAAACTCAAGCTTGAAGTGCACATACATGCCCTTGTCACTTGACTTAGCAACAAAGTATATACCTGGTTGCTAAGACAAGCAATAGTGGCATCTATGTGTGAGTTTGAACTCCGCTGGGATGTGCTTGGCCACAGTGCAGTAGATAAACATAATTTGCAGTGCTTTGTGGAGCAGGCTTGTTGTTCAGAGTTGATGCCAGGGTGAAAGAGCATCTCTGGCCTGAAGACAGATGTGAGCATTGAAGTGTGAGGTAGGAAGACAACAGTGCAAGTCATTGGCAGCTTTGCAAACCCTAGAGAGAAACAATGACATTAGCCCTGGAGAAAGGGTGATGCAGCAAACTAGAAAGTGAGTGAAACATATCAACATGGAGTCTTGTGCTAGATACTCCAAAAATTAAAACCCACTTGTTACTTTCATATTAGGGACAATCAGAAATGAACAGGGCATGAACCAATCTGTAACTAATGGGGTCAGTAAGAAACTTTCTTTGGAGTTCGTTATAGATTGGTTTATGCACTAAAATATTTGGATTCAGCTTGCACAGATTTGTATTGAAGTGTGAGGTGGATGTTTCTCATGGAGGCTTTGAGTCAGTCTCTCTTGAGTCAAATGCAGTCTGATTTTCACTCCCTGCTGCAGGATGGCTCTGAGCTCTTATTTGTCATTTTTTTGTCTACTCACATTCAAGTATTATTAGTCTTCACTGATGGCTGAAAGGAGTCGAGAAGCAGATTTTCACAGTAGAAATTCAGCTAGCAAAATGGGACATAATCACACAGGAGAACACGGACTGAAAATATGCCTGTTCTGTGGATAAATGAGGGATTATAGAGTCAATTTCTCAGATAAGCCCAATAAGCCCTGGTCCCAGCTAAGGAGGGGAACCATAAATATGCTAAAAAATTTTAAAAAACAACAGTGGTCCTGTAGCACCTTAGGGTAGGTCCAGACTACAGGCTTTTGTTCACAGAGGCTTTGCCAACAGATACTGTCGACAAAGCTTCTGACGACAAAGAGCATCTAGACTACATCCAGTTCTGTCGACAAAGCAAGCCGCTTTGTTGACATGAGAGTGTAGATGCAAAGGACAGTGTAAATGCAATAATGCATTCTGTCGACAGAACTCTGTCAACAAAAGGCGTTATTCCTCATAGAATGAGGTTTACTGCCGTCGACAAAACTGCCGAGTTCTGTCAACGTTATGTTGACAGAACTCAGCAGCAGTGTAGACGCATGTATAGTTTTGTTGACAAAAGTCCACTTTTGTAGACAAAACCCTGTAGTCTAGACACACCCTTAGGGTATGTCTACACTACCACCCTAGTTCGAACTAGGATGGTAATGTAGGCAACCGGAGTTGCAAATGAAGCCCGGGATTTGAATTTCCCGGGCTTCATTCGCATAAAGCCGGGCGCCGCCATTTTTAAATGTCCGCTAGTGCGGACTCCGTGCCGTTCGGACTAGGAAGCCTAGTCCGAACTACCTAATCCGTGCCACATGTCATTCTGTATTAAGAATGGAAATCTTGATTGTGCTATGAATTATACTGATTATAATTCAAAGCCTACCACTGATCTGTGAGATGCCTTGAGGGTTTCTTACTCATTTTGAGAGGTGTACAAGCAGCTGCCATCAGCTCTTTTGCTCTCTTTGCTTGGAGATTGAAACTGCAGATGTGACCTTTTTTGTTATTTGTTTACGGATGACCAAAAATATAGGGCGAAATTCCTATATAACTACACATTATCCCCTTATTTCACAAGAAGTCTCATTGACTGTGATATTGAAGGAACTACTGAGGCAATGCAATTATCATAGAGAAAAGAGAAATATGACAGTCAAGTCTGAATGTTTTCCTAGATAGTGTTGACTGGCACTTGCACTACTGATGTTACAACCTAAAATTGATTTTTCAGCATTAGACAACCAGTATACTAGGGCAAGCCCTTCCGGTTGCAAGGCATAAGCAGATTTCATTTAACCTCAGATTTTGTATCTATTTTTAGTTCCTGTATTTTCAAGAGAAAAAAGAGTGTAAATAACACAGAACTTGCTAACACTAGTAATTGATGGAAATTAAAATTGAGAGCGATTCTTGTCGAAGTAAGGGCAGAGATTGTTGACACCATCTCCTGGTGAGATTATTAAATGATTTTTATTTAACTGTACGTTGTCTGCAATGTTTCTGTAGCCATGTTAATTACAGGATATTGAACAGACTGGATGGGTGACACGTATTTTTTCTAGACCTCAAGAAGAGCTCTGTGTAAGCCCAAGAGATTGTCTCTGTCACCAAGAAACATCGATCCAATAAAAAAAATTACCTCATCCATCTTGTCTCTCTGATTTGTATGTTAACTGAGATAAGCACATTGTAAAAATAACTAGCAGTTGATTTAAAATGTTAATTACCTGTGACAAAAAGCACCCACTGAGTGTCACTCTACAGACTATTGTAGTAATCTTTGGGCAAAATGTGCCTTGTGAGGTATCACTTATAAACTAACAACACTCCAATTGTCAATATTCTTGTGGAATGCATCTCTGAAATATATGTATTAAGAGCTACAGATATAAACTGAATTTATGAGTATACTGTGTTTACCAAACAGTTGTGGGTAAACTGGTTTTTCAGACATAAAGGACAAGATAATGCCTCTAGCCAGGTGTCTCCAAAGCTGATTGGCTATCACCTGTTCTTTGGGTAGAGATGGATTTGCCTTTTTTATGATTAAGAGGAACCCCTAACTATTGAACCTGAGTGTTGTTGCTGCCAACTCTACCTGGCAGAAAGGTCACATAAACAAAAGCTGAAATTCTTACATAATCATGACTCCTGGAGATTGGGTTTAGGCTGGTGAGGAGAGCTCGCCAGCCAGGTGTGAGAGGCTTGCATGGAATGCAAAGACTTTCCCCACTCTCTGATAGTCTGGGGAACTGGGTGAAAAACAAGCCGTATCTCAGCACTCACGGTTGCTGCCTGCCCTACCCTGCCAAAATGGTGCCCTTCAGTTTAGGCCAGAGGTGAAAGTAAGCTGGTGTGCCCTCATTGTGGCACTCCAGCAAGAACCCAGTAGGCTGGGGCACTTAGCTTCAGTGGGAGAAGTGGGGAGCTCCAAGCCCAGCTTCCAGCTTCCTGCAGGCTACCATGTTCAGCAGCAGGCAGCCAGGCAGGTTAGAGGGGCTGGCTGGAGGTGCCCCCCTCTGATACTGCCCCAGCCCTGAGACACCCCCCTACACTCCTGCCATTTTGGGGAGTAGAGGGTGGCAGTCACTCGTATCAGGTCCCCGTTGCTTTTTCTGCTTCCTGTGACTAGGAAGCAAGGGGAAAATGCAAAGCTTCCTGCATTCCTCCTCTGCCTCTCCCCTGGGCAGCCAGGAACAAGAGGCACAGCAGGCTCTGTACTTTCCCTCCTCCCTCGTCACAGGAAGCAGGAAAAGCATCAGGGCCATGAAATGGCATGCTTGCTCCCCCACTGACCCTTAGACACACACAATCCCCTGCCCTGAGCCCCCTGCTCTGAATCCTGCACCTCCATATCCTTCCTGCTTTGAGTCCCCACACGCCAATCCTCTGCCTTGAGCTGCTCAAACATCCCAATCCTGACTCCTGCACCCCCATATTTCCTGCCTCCAACCCTGACTCCTGCACCCCCTACACTAACCCTGTGCCCTGAACTCCCCACATCCCACCCCACACTTAAATATCTTACAAGTACCTTTGTTTGCAAAGCCCCCTCCACCCAAAGGAGGGCTGGTTGTGATAGGACAGTATCTGCAAGAAATTTAAGTTACTTAAACCCCTGGTTTTGGCATATGTTAGTACAGTGGTTTTCAAATTATGGATCACAATCCAGTATTGGGTCATGGAATGTCAGGCATTGGGTCTCATTTCTGCAGGGTGATCAGGTGATCAATGGGGTGCTAAGCCAGGCTACCTGCCTCTCCTGGCACCACAGACTGTGCTGCACCCCAGAAGTAGTCAGCAACAGGCCCAGCTCCTAATGGGAGGCTGGGGATGGGGGGAGCGCACAGGGCTCAGTGTATTACCCCTGCCCTGAGCACTAACTCCACACTCCCATTGTCTGGGAACATGCTTCTGGCTGCTTCTGGGGCACAAGATGGCCTGCAGTGCCAGGAGAGGCAGGAAGCCTGCCTTAGTACCCCTGCTGTGCTGACTGGGGGCCACTTGAGGTAAGCTCCTCCGGCTACTGCCCTGACCCACCCAAAGCCAGAGCTTCCTCCTAACACCCCAAAGCTGTCATCTTCAGCCCCACTCTGGAGTCCACGCTCTAGCCAAGTTATGTTGGGTTGCGGGCATCAACAATTTTCTTTGAAAACTGCTGTGCTACTAGGTCTACAGATGAAGCCCAGGAGTTGGGCCTTAATCCAGTCTTAGCTGGAAGGCTGCCTCTTGGTGCTGAATACCTTGCAAAGATTCCATTAAATCTAGAATTTGAAACCTGGGCTGTTAAACTGATCAAAAGGAAAGAAAGAAGTTTCTGTCTATTAGCTGCTGGTAAGATTTTAAAATTAAGGGTACTACTAAATTACACTGGGTTTTTTTCGGAAAAAGCTACGCAAAATGCGCTCCGCATTTTGCATAGCTTTTTCTGATTCTTTTGTCGGAAGAGACTTTTCCAACATTTGGTCCATCTAGACTGGGCCAAATGTTGGAAAAAGACCCTCTTTCAGAAGCCGCCTTATTCCTTGTGAAACGAGGAATACAGGGGCTTCTGAAAGAGTTCGTTTGCTCTTCCGCAGAAAAAGGGGAAGAGCAAACGCATTCCCTGGGTGCGGAACAGTTCTTCCGGGATACCTCCTGTATCCTGGAAAAACTGGGTAGTCTAGCCGTACCCTAAGTATTCCTATTGTAAATCTAGATTTAGAGGGTTAAAATATGAAGTGGGAAAAACTGCAGAGCTAATTCCATTTTCTACTACTTGCCCAATGTAAAACTACTCAGTGCAGGGAATTTTTCTCTGGGGGATCTAGCTCAAAGCTTGAATGGCTTAATTCCAAGAGGGATCCAGAGGTTTTTTTCCTTAGTTCCCTTAGTTCTTTTCATTGCCAGTTCCCAGGTGGGTTCAATGACAGTCAGAAAGATTGAAAGAGCACTGTAGTATATGCATGAAAAGAGAATGATCTTTACACTTGGACTTGTAAGTGTTCTTCTGAGTTCACTGTTGTTGCCAAACTGCAACCAATTTCCCATGTTACAGCTAGATATCTAACTCTTTGGTGACAAGGGAGTTCATGATGGATCTTACTAAAGCTTATTATACCTTCTTTGTATTTCACTCTCTCACAGATCAAGAATCCTCTCTTCTTTCATCGTAGCTGGATGTATTCCCCTTTGATTCACGTTCAAGTGATTAGATTTTTTCCTCCCCGATGTAGAGGCTTTGACTGCCGTCATGCTACATCTCGTTCTGGTTACTAGCTGGATGACCTCAGGCAAGAGTAAGTTGTATGATAAGTTGGCTTTGTTATTGGATGTCAGACTTGAATTTTCAGCCTGTCCCTAAAACCAGTCCTTTCAATTGCCCCAATAACTGGACAATGATTCGAGCTACTTTGTGTCTCAAGATCACTTTACAAGAGTTTGTGCAGGAATGTTTCTTTTGTGCCATGAAATCTGTGTAAAATAATGCACACACACTGTACAGTGGTCATGAAATGTAATATGTAATAATTTAATTGCTAAGAGTATCTACAGTATGACTAATGGTGTGAGTACAAATGCCATTTTGTTTCCCCCAGATATAAAAACTGACAGACTGCTAGTGTTATGATAATTAGCACAACTGAGCACCACCATGATGCTTCAGGCAAAATAATAAGGTTGCAGACACAGCAAGAACCAGCACAAGTCAGCAGCATCAGTTAATGTGTTCTGTTGCATTATTAGTAATACCTATGTGCAGATTATAGCAATAATCTTCAGGCTGTAATGTTTTCTGAATCCTTGCCATCTCGAGGTCTTACTCCTTCATTGAGGCTAATGTTTCAAAGCAATATCTAGGGACTATAAATTCCATTTCCTTTGAAAAAAAGTAAGGCTATAGGAAACTAGCCAGGCAGCTAGTTTTTCTTAAAGAGACTGCAGACTTTTGCTTCCTGATAGTCATTGAATTTTTGAGTAATTTATATGCCATTACTACTTCAGATGTATAAAATATAGACCCTATTTTTAGCACTGTAGTGTCCTGCTGCCTCCCAAATGCCTTCCCTGGAAAGCCTCTGGCAGCTCCGTCCTTCCAGAATATTTCCCTGATGCCTCCCACCAGTCAGAGCCTTTCACTGCTTCATGTAGTTACACGTCCCAGCCCTGCAGTGGATGCAGGCTGCTTTTCACTGCAGTGAGTAGCTAGATTTGTGTCTCTACATTGCTCCAAGTGTAGGAACAAACTACATTAAATAGGCATGTGTGGACCTGTAAAGTTTCATTTCCTAAAAGGCACTTTCAGCAATGACTCAAAACATGCAGATTTGGTCTTCAATAGGGTCACATAGTTTCTAGAAGTATCTAGAACTTAATTCCATTTCCAATTCAGTTCCAAAATGAAACTGGCCTCTTGCCTAGATCATTTTAACTTCCTCACACACTATGGTTTCTAGCTATCTCTTTTCAGCAAACAGTTATGCACACACTTAAATGTGTTGTTGCATTGGGATAGACTTGAGCATGTGCTTAAATACTCTGGTGAACTGAGGCTTGAATGTCTAGATACTGTAAACCTACTAGGCAGGTGAGTGCATTTAAATCTCTTCTCTTTTGACACTGTTTGTCAAAGGCCCTAGACTGACTCTCAGTACCAACTGGCAAAGAGTTCACTGTCATGTAACAGCAACCCCCACCAGTCCTGACAAACTCACTACACCTAACACATTGCTGAATTGCGTAGTAGTATTTATCTATAAAGAAAGATGGCTGAGGTATCAAGTGAAAGCTTGTATCATCGTAAGCCTTGGAAGATGCATGTGCTGGCATTGTTCAAGAAGTTGTACTTTTGTGCTAAAATATGGTTAATCTAGGCAGCGTTGATAAACAAGCTTTTCCCAGACAAAGGAATGTTAACTGATGTGCATGCCTAGATCTTCGATGTAAATTAAGCTGGACATGCCAAATACAAGTGAAATTCATTTGCATCGGAGGGAAACAGGAAGGACAAGTTAATAGTAGGATGAGAAAGCAAGAACCCCTTAGCACACCTGAGCACAAAGCAGCAGGGAAGAAGGTTCTTACCTGGCGATACACTTCAAAAGGATACATTTTAGAGATTTGCTGAACTCTAGGAAGAAGAGGAAAGAACCACTTTGTTATCTATCACTGTAGAAGCAAAAAGGACAGTGCTCAAGGCTAGGTTGGTTCTTGGCCTTGAGGGTGAGAAATGTACTTTAGATAAGTGTTTTAGTCTGTTGAAAGTTACCATTAGTTTAGAAGCATGTTATATTTTTGTTTTATTCACTGTTTTCATCCTTCTTAGTACCTGTCCTGTGAATCTGTGTTCTTAGTTAAAACATTTATTTTCCTTTTACAATGAAATCAACTCAATGCTGTGATATTAAGTAGAATGTATCTCTTCAGCTGAATCAAGCAAGCTGGTCAGTACACTGTCTGTTTGGAGGCAACAGACTTGGTAACTATTGTGAGTGTCCAGTGATGGGGCTAGAAACTATTGGGGGATGCTTCTGGCAGTTCCAGGAGCTAAAGTACACCAAGTAGTAACCTACAAGCCCAAGTCAGGGCTGGCAGAGTCCTGAGCAGTTGTCTGGGGTGTTTCACAGACTGGGAGCAGGGAGCTGTCACTCAGTTTAGCAACAGCAAGTTTCTCTCACTGAGATGGGAGGAGGGTATAACCGAGTGACCCATGATTCTGAGTGCCCTGAGCAAGTGTCACACTTAGGAACTGCTGAAATGTTGTATTACATAAGCTTACCAATTTTGCCTACTTGACTTTTGTAGGTACATGTAAGAATGCCTTCATTTTCTTTTGTTACCTCCGGACTTTCTTGGCTCATCTAGAACAGGAATGGGGAACATCCGGCCTGTGGGATATAGTTTGTCAGGGTTAGCCCCTGGCAGACCACCAAATGCTTTGTTTACCTGAGCGTCCAAAGGCATGACTGCTTGTAGCTCCCAGTGGCTGCGATTCACTGTTCCTGCCCAGTGGGCAATGTGAGAAGCAGCCATACCTGTGGACACTCATCAGGTAAACAAAGCATTTGGTGGCCTGCCTAGGAGCTAACCCTGGTGAACAATATCTGACCTATGCACTTTAGGTTCCCCACCTCTGAGCTAGACTCTCATGTAAAGGAGCCTGATCACACAACAGATACTGAATTCCAGCCTTGTCTAATTTAAATTAGATTTTTTAAATTAGTAGCCTGTCTTCTGCTTGTGAAGTATTTACAAGCAGTTAGCAACTTTACTTCCATGTATTTGTTGGAAAGTGTTCAACATATTTTTATCATGATTTTGAAGTCTGTGCATTGATAGCGAGCCATCTGTCATCTATCCATGCTGTTTCGAAAAGCTGTGATTATGCAGGTAAGTCACATGGCACTACTTTTCTCTCTGATGAGGGTCCCAATTCTTGAAACCAGCCTTGTTCAAGAAAGCACATAAGCAGGCGTGTCACTGAAGAAAGTCAGTGGGATTTAAGCAAATGCTTAATTGCTTTTCTGAAGCAGAGCCTAGATAAGTACACAAGCACTTCTGGCAAGAATAATTGGAAATGCAAATCTTAAATTAAGTTACCATGAATACAGGTTGAACCTCTCTAATCCAGTACCCTTCGGAGCTGACCGGTGCTGAACCTGAGAATTTTCCAAGCTACAGAGGTCAATATTGTCTAGCAGCATTGCCAACACTTCCACTGCTTACTAGACTCTTAGAAGACATTTAAGGATAAATAAGAGATAAATAACAACACAGAACAGTGAGCGCCAGGACTAGTGGCTGTAAACATACATTATGTGACCATGAGAAATGTGGCCACACCCACAATAAGTGGACATCTGGCTAACTAAAATCATGCTGGGCGATGGATGTTGTTGGACATCCAGAAAGTACTGGACTAGAGAGATTCAACCTGTCCTTCCATATATAGCTTTGCACCATACTTTTGTGAACAATATTGCCAGTAAAAAAGAAATAATTGCACAAAAGTTCATGGAAAGCTAACGCAAAATGGTGTAACCGTGCTGAAGCAAATTCACTGCAAAATATGAATACATAATTGTGAAATTTCTCCAATATTCATCCATCTCTGATATTTGATTTAAAAATGGAATTAGATCATTACTATAAATGCTTTTTCTATCATTGGCCTCCTAATAATAGAAACACTGACTGATGACTGAGCTTCCCACTGAGCTAGAGGAGTGCTATTTTTGTCTCCTGGGATAAAAATAAGTGACTGGTAGTACATAATGAGCTGTGATTCAGCAAGAACTAGCATAGAAACTCCTTTTTTATGATCAAGCTGCAGGATGACATTGGAGAAGTACACTGGTTAAATGAATGGTAGGACACTTTCAAAGCTATTTGGAGAAGCTCTCTCTCAAGCAATTTTATCCTCAGCGAAAAAGCACCCAAAGGAAGCCATCACTACTCAAGTGACAAACTATGGGATAGATCCTCAGCTGGAGCAAATGAGCATAACTTCACTGAAGTCAGTGGAGTATTAATGATTTAATCAAAGCAGAGGATCTGCACCCATAATTCAGACAGAGGAACTAATTGAAATTAAATTATGTTCTGGTCTTGCTAACTATTGGGAAATTAGGTGTATAACTATGTAGTATAAATATATACACATATGCCATTTTCCAACATGGTGAATGATGTACATGATGTTCAGGTGCTTGTTGATGTTGCCAAAGTGACAACAGATTTTCCCTCTTATATCTTAGCGTATGGAAGGACTGCTCTAGGCTTGACTCGTCAGCAGCAGTGACCTTCAAAAATTAGACATGCAAGATGTGTGGGTGAGGCATTGATCTACCTCTCTGAAAAACCACAGTCACCCTAGCCACTCAGAGGGGAGCTCTTGCTGCTTTCTTTCAAATGGTGTAATAGGCTATGTTTACACTACAAGGTTTTTGTGCAAAAACAGTTGTTTTTGCACAAAAACCTGGGGAGCATCCACACCTCAAATGAGCTCTAGTGCTATTAAATGGGCAGTTACACAGCAGAACAGAGGGCTTTTTCCATCCTAGGTAAACCTTCTTTTCTGAGGCATAACTGCATTTAGTGCGACAGCTATTGCACAAGAAGGCAAGTGTGGAGGCTCCAGAGGGGTTTCTTATGCAAGAAACCCCTATGGAAAAAAGCACAGGTGCTCTGATGGCCATTCTGTGAATGGCCATCAGAGCTTTCTTACACAAGAGCAGTGTGGATGTTTTCTTGCACAAAAGAGTCTTGCAAATGCGAGGTGCTTTGATGTGTGGATGTGGTCTTGCATAAGAAGCCTTTGCCCCAAAAAACTAGCGCTACAGACTTCTTGCGCTAGAACACTGCAGTGAAGATGTAGCCATAGTGTCCTCCTGTTTCCCCAGCTCTCCTCTGAAGACATTGTAGGAACTATTACTCCATGTCTATGTCTACACTGGCAGCTTCTTGCGCAAGAACAGCTGTTCTTCCGCAAAAACTTGCCGGCTGTCTACACTGCATGAGCGTTCTTCGAGAAGTAAATTTACAGTACAGCGTTGGAAAACAGGGCTTCTTCCGGAAGAGTTATTCCTCTCCGCACGAGGAAGAAGCCCTCTTGCACAAGAGCTCTTCCAGAAGAGGCCAGGGTAGACAGGCAACATGAATTTCTTGCGCAAGAAGCCCCTATGGTTAAAATGGCCATCCGAGCTTTCTTGTGCAAGAGAGCATCTACAGTGCCATGGATGCTCTTGCGCAAAAGCACATGGCAGTGTGGACGCACTCTTGTGGAAGAGTTCTTGCACAAGAACTCTTCCACAAGAGTTCTTGCGCAAGAAGCTGCCAGTGTAGACGTAGCCCAGGAATTCTTGCTGGGATGTGTACATCCACACTGTCTCCTGAAGGCTGCAGCTCTAAGCCACAGTTTATTCCTCAGTAAGTTAGACTTAATTGTACATGGTGCCCTTAAATAGGCCTGTAAGTAAGGTAACTTTGTTTTCTTTGCGACTTAGCTCTTTTGATCTCACTAAATTTGTAATCCTGGATTATATTTCCAGTAACTGCATGATGTGTTTTTAAATGCTGGACAGTAGTCACATTTTGAAAAAAATATAGATATACAGAGGCAAAAAGCAAGATTTTCAAATGAGAAAGATCAAAATCAGTAGGGAAAGGCTTTTCTATCAGAGCTGCTACACACCCTGGAAAAAATGGAAAGTTTTTTTTTTTTAAATAAATACTTAAGATGACATGGTATAAAAAGCCTTCTAAAATTATACACAAAAGCTTAGTATTCTGTTAATAAGCCTATGTGTAATGACCAAAATAGATATATCTAACTGGTGAGTGTGTGTGTTAATATATAAATATTGAGGCCAACAAGAACATAGAAGCTAAAATATTATTCCTGAGTCTTAATGTCTATACATCAAGCAACTCAGTACATTTCAAACTGATGAAGAACTGATCAATTAAAAATGAAGCAGCTATAGAAAAGAAACACTGAAGGAAAGTCACCGTGCTTAACTCTAATACTTTAGATGGCTATGCCCCATTAAGCAAGAATAGACAAAAGGATAGGCCTTGATGCTCCACTGGATTGAAAGACTTGCCCTTGTGGAGACTAGTGCAGATTAGGACCATAAATATTATGGTGCTGTGTGTTATACAGGTGACTACTATCAAATAAACATACAGAAAACACTGTAGTATCTTTAAAAAGAAATACCTGCCACTGCTTTAATATCTTGCTAATTGTAAATGGTTTGATGTGTCTCATTCAGAGCTGCCATTGTCCTATATTTCCCAGTAGGAAATTTCCCATTCTGGAAACAGGAGGCCTGGCAAGCAGTCCGTGATGTAGGCTGAGATCTCCTTGCCCATTTCTCTTTTTGGGCTAGGGCCATCCATACATCTCCCAAGTACATACAGCACTAGCAGCACAGTTAGTGTCCCTACTGTATTGCTCTTGGCTGGGTGCTTGTGCTCCTGCGCACTGTGTAAAAGCTGTGGGAATTACAGCCTCAGGGTATGTCTACACTACCACCCTAGTTCGAACTAGGGTGGTTAATGTAGTCAATCGAAGTTGCAAATGAAGCCCGGGATTTAAATATCCCGGGCTTCATTTGCATCTTGCCGGGCGCCGCCATTTTAAAATCCCCAGTAGTTCGGACTCCGTGCCCGCGGCTACATGGGCCTAATTTGAACTACCTACTCCATGCCGCGTGTAGCTGCGGGCACGGAGTCCGAACTACCGGGGATTTAAAAATGGTGGCACCCGGCAAGATGCAAATGAAGCCCGGGATATTTAAATCCTGGGTTTCATTTGCAAGTTCGATTGACTACATTAACCACCCTAGTTCGAACTAGGGTGGCAGTGTAGACATACCCACAGTGAGTCTTAGGAACATACCCTTTTTGCAGTGTAAGGTGCTGGAGATGAGAATATTATGTGCAAAGCTGATTCTTTTCCTCGGTAGTCAGTCTACAACCCTTTTTTGCCCCACACTGTGGATATGTCTACACTGTGGGGATATGTCTACACTAGCTGTTATAGTTCGAACTAGGGTGGCTAATGTAGTCATTCGAACTTGCAAATGAAGCCCGGGATTGAAATATCCTGGGCTTTATTTGCATGTTCCCGGGCGCCGCCATTTTTAAATGCCCGGTAATCCTTGCAGGAGTAGTAACGGTAGTTTGAATTAGGAGCTTTAATTCGAACTACCTAGCCTGTGCCGCATGTAGCTGTGGGCAGGGAGTTTGAACTACCAGGCATTTAAACATGGTGGCGCCTGGGAATGTGCAAATAAAGCCCGGGATATTTAAATCCCGGGCTTCATTTGCAAGTTTGAATGACTATATTAGCCACCCTAGTTCGAACTAGGGTGGCAGGGTGGCAGTGTAAACATACCCTGGGCTAAATTCAATTTAAGATACGCAACTTCAGCCTATACGTCTGCTCTTCTACTTTTTTTGCAGAAGAGCAGATGCACTCTTTCGGAAGCCCTGTCTTCCTCCTCCCACGAGGAAGAAGGGCTCTTCCGAAAGAGGGTTTTTTTTCCTGAAATTTGGCAATTTCAGAAAAGCCTCTTCCAAAAAAACTATTGGAAAAAGGTATGCAAATTTTTCCAGGAAAGCCCTGTAGTGTAGACATAGCCTGGAGAAAAATGTAGCAGTTTTTTAAATCTTCATTAGTTACGCAACTCAAAACTGAATTCCTGACTATTCACTGATTTCCTTCTGTTTCCTGATCCCCTCTCCCCATCTTAAATACAACTGGATTCATAGTCAGTGGAGTTGAAATATCGATGCATGTTCAAGATTTCATGTTCCTGCAATCCAGCTCATTTCAGCACCCACCAACTATAAGAAAAGATATTATACATACTTCATTATAAAAAAGGGAAAGCCCCATTTCAGCCAAACTTCCTTGCTTAAGTGCTTTTCTGAACTGGGGTTTGAAGTCTGCAACTCAACCCTGGTATCTACTGGGTATTCTCTACTTGGCTTGCCCATTGCTCCAGTTGCTGGATGCTCAAGCACTTCTGTACAAATGACTATTTCCAAAAATCCTACCCATAGAACACAGGAAGTAATTTGTAACAAGATCTAGACTTCTCTGATTTTTTTCTGTTTGCAAATAGATCACACCAAATGTATTAGTTCTTTACTATTATTTTATAGTTTCTTCACACTTTTTTTTCCCTTTGATGACTAGCTTTGGAAGAATTCATTGTAAATATACGCTTTGAAATTCACATTGTGTGGGTTTGTTATGTAACATGCATGGGATTGTTTCATTTCCCTGATGTGTCGACTTATATAATGAACCAAAACAACATCTACAGTAGACTACTGCATTCAAAATTACAATGTGAAATTCACTCACAGTGAATATCTGTGCATCTAAGCTTAAAGGGATATTCTCTTTTGTGTGCTAGCTCCTGTGTACGTCTGGCAGCTTAAAGAGGCTGAAGAGAGGTCAGAGCTTGCCAGCTAAGAATTACCCCCAACGTATAGGTGTGAGCTCTCATCTGTCTCAGTTCTGGCATATCTTTCCCTCTGCACTATCTCCAATTCAGCCTTTGAGGTTCAGGCAGACACGGAAGTAGGGCCTGGTAGGAGAACAGTCAGAAGAAGCTGTGTTGTGTTTATTTCAGATAGCACATGGCTCCTTGGAGACCATTGACAACTGCCATATATGTGCTTCAACGTATGCAGTGGTTTCATGCACTGGGGGTGTCCCCTATTCTGTTCCTGTGCCTAACAGAAATGTAGCACACTAGAGAGCCTGGGCCAAAATGTGTTTTGAGAGTGCTTGTGCTTGTAAAGCCTGCTCACTCAAATATCTGCAGAAGGAAATCACACCTGGGGTGTAAACACATCCACTTTTTCCAATTTGAAAAATAATTCAAGAGTATTCATGGGATACCTCAGCTTTCCCCATGCCTCCTCACCTCTGTTATATTCTCTATCAGCCTAAATTCCTTCAGGAGAATTTAACATTCTTCTTCAATAACAAAAGAACAGAAAGTGTGTGACACTTTGAGTAATTCCAAGGACAATGCTTGCAGCAGCATTTCCTCTTGTGGCACATCCCCTTACTCTAAAGGTATGTCTACACTACAGAGTTTGGCTTTTTTTTTTGGAAAAACGGCCATTTTTCTGAAAAAACTTCACTTATGTCCACACTGCAGTCATGTTCTTCTGAAAGAAAATCAAAAGGACAGAGGGGTTTTTCCAACACTGGTAATCCTCATTCTATGAGGGAGAAGCCTTTTTGGGAAAGAGCTCTTTCGGAAAAAGGCGAGTGTGGACAGGGAAGAGGGAGTTCTTTCAGAAGAAGAGGAAAAAGCAAAAAGCACAGGTGCCCTGGTGGCCATCCCATACATAGTAATCACAGCTGAAATGTTAGATAGTGTCCATTCAGTGTGGACGCTATCTGTCAAAAAAGCAGATCGCTTTTTTGATGCGCATTTGCTGTGTAGACACGTTCTTTTGGAAGAAGTTTTTCCAGGAGATCTCTTCCAGAAAAGCTTCTTCCGAAAGAAGGCTGCAGTCTAGACCTATAGCCCAAGAGACCAAAAAATAACTTATCAGGACAGAAAATCCCATGGCTTGGAGGAAAGGAGGGATGACACACACTTGAATCAACAGTCCATCATTTTGCCACAGAGTCAACACAGAAACTGCCAGACCTACAGTCATAGAAAACATTCAGTGTAAAAGACAAGTCATAGCAGCCCAGTTTAATTGCCTAATTAAAACCCTGCTGCTGAATAAAACAATGTCTGGTGCTTGAAAGCTTGTGAGTGTGACAGAGACAGAAAAAAATAGCCTGGGAATAATTGGGGGAAACCTACGGAATCATTGCTTTTCCCATTCAGAAGATAAAATGAAAAGGAACCTTCCAGGAACACAGAGTCAGATCCCCACCTTCCCTGGGGGCCCATGCAGGCTGTCATTTCCCCTGGGCCTGTTAAAACAGCAGATGCCAAAATATACAAAGTAAATAGCCTTAAATCAAATTGAAGTATCAAGCAGCATTTTTCTTAGTTTTCATATCTTCACATTTCAGTTATCAATGGAAATATTTTTCCTCACTTTGTGTTTACAGTGTAACGTGTTTATCAAGACAATTCTAATCCTTCCAAGTTTAGTTACAAGTGTGACTGAACTGTGCATTTTTTAAAAGCACATTTATAAGTCAATAATATAACTCTCTCTTTAATGTGAATGTATTTTTTGTTTGTTTCTAAATTAAGTCAAGACAAAATGGATCACCTCAGAGCAGGTCATCATCACAGCAGTGTATCATAGACATAAACTTGGAGGTCTCGAGATGCCAGAGCAGATGCATCACTGTCAAAGGTAATGGAAATTCCTATGGAGAGGTGGAGGGAGCAAAAACACAGCAAAATGTACTTCTAGTCATTCATGATGTGGTGGGGAAATTGCTAGGCATTCAGACCATGTGACAGCAGGCAGAAAGATATGTGTCATTGTTAATAGAGATGCTAATGGAAAAAACATTTAGACTGACATTGCAGATAATGCAGAGGATTCTGCTATCAGGAATGATGTTTAATAATGAAAGCACTGGTAGGAAACCAAAAAAACCCAAAACAGCTTAGCTGTAGTATTAGGAGACAGGCTTATTTGTGACCTCCTATTTTTTTTATGTACTTTGATATTTTTTTAAAAAGTGAAGTCATGTCACATTAATCTATGAACCTAGAAAACTCAAAGTCCATAACAGATTTACAAGGGAGAAAAAGGGATCTGTTGAAAAAATACACAACTAAATAATCAGCTGGTTACTGCTGAGTTACTACTTAGTAGAACAATTGGTGGCGTAATTGATGGTGATATGAATATCCTGTCCGATACAAGCCGTATTTTACAGACAGTCTGATCCACTTGAACAGATGGAGCAAAATGTAGTGCAATACTAATTCAGAACTAATATCTGCATCTCTGAGTCACTGTTGAGAATACTTTGCTTATATTATTTTAAAAAAGAAACTTTCAAATGCAACCTACCTGAACGTTTTCTGCTTTCCTCTGCAGGAATGTGCTTCTCTTAGCAGACATGTCAGGTTAGAGGTGAAGCCATCAGCCAGCACATTTTATTGATTTTTAAAGCATTATTTTCACCACTAAAAAATTGTGGGCCCAATTCCAACAAGCCTAATGGATAGACCCCCTTCTCCCAACTAGAAAAAGTGCACCCAGCAGTGGGAGATGAGGACAGGAGTTGAATGAACCTATTCTGGCTGCTCTTGAATCCTAAGAGGCTGCTTTGTGGTTTTTCCAAAATGAAGCTACATAGAAAGGTTTTTTTTAGAGTCTGATAAAATGGAATATCTATTGAAGAGACATGGTCTTTGTGCTAGAGTATGTATGCTTTAGTGAATAGCTCTGCAAGGCAGTTTATACTTGGTATAATCTACGTGGGTGAAACTATGCATAGCCTCCTTAGTCCCAGAATCTGGTTCATTCTTTTCCATAATTCTATCTCCGTAATCCTAATTCTCAATTCTCTGTTCCCACTTGACCACATTTCTTACTCAGAGAAAATAACAGATGTCAGGTCTCTTGAGCCTCAGAGTGCCACTGCTCTTTAGCAACCAGTTGTATTGCATCCCCTACTACAAGCTGGATAACAGCTTACTATTGTTGCCAATTACTGCTTTAACTCAAGTGGTACAAGGTAGAGTTGTAGGGTTCTAATCTAGGTTCAAACCCTACTGAGACAACTTTGATTTTGGAACATTTTAACTATTTTTGTTGGGAGGAGAGGTTTGGTATGTCAAAACTCATGCTTCACTTTGCTCATGATTGCATCAAAACGTTCATACTTCCATGTAAACATAACAGGGCTCAGGGGCACAACAGAAATCAAATAGGTTATGGCATTTTACTTGTCCATCACAGTAGATTTTCTTTTTTTATACCTTTTAGTTTATTGATTCCTTATCATCCTAACAAGCCCATTCGTAAAAAGGAAGCTCATCCATATCTTTATAAATGAAAAGCAACAGGATGTGTGATAACATGTGTACACATATCCTAAACACTCAGTTATAGGGCTTACTTGTGCCCACTGCAGAAGCAATATGGCCCAGCCGTATTTCAGAGGAAATCTTGAAGGAATTTTGGCCCCAGAATTCCTGCTGCTACAACTTTTCATCTGGCAGCAAACTTTCCCCTCTCCATCATGTTGGGTTAACTCTTTGGTTGGTGCACAGTGACCCCACCTGTTCCTTGCCACATATGAGGTGTCTTGCATTCCTGCGTGTACAAATAAGGATCTGTTCTTGTACTTTGGGGAATGAAGGAATTGCTAGTGTAAGCTTACCCCATTGCACTGTAGAGGTCTCTCTGTGTGTGTTTATTTGAACTCCCTTACCTTTTCACATTGTTATACCAGCTAGGCATAGCCTGGTTCTTATTGTTTGTAAATGTCTAGCCATCTTCTGCTGAGATGCAGTACCCTCTCGTATGTCAGTAAAGTGTCTCTTTAATCATACATATACTACATAAAACTGATAATCCTATATTAATAGTATTAGCATATTAGTTCATTATTAATAGCACTATTACCACAAAACTCCATTAAGCTGACCTGGCAGAGATAAAAATCCAGGGTGCCATGTTCTGTTAATCTCACATAGTCTCTCTCTCTCTCTTGTGACTTTGGAGCGGTCCCTTCCCACATTGCTTGAAGGGAAGGTGTTGAAAGACCTGTGTTAAATCTCTACAAAGGTTCCTGTTGAGCTGAATTACTATGGTACTCCATGAGGGTGCAGCAGTGATGCAGAATGGGATAGAGCAGAGGAAATGGGGAAAAGGGCAGACAATGAAATAGAAGGGACAGGATAATAAAAAGGAAAAATGATCGGAGTAACAAGGAACGAAAGGTAGGAGGTAAATAGAGGAACCGGACAACATGGACTAGGGGGAAGACAATAGTAAAGGTGGAAACGCTGGTCTGGATCTTCAGGTGCCTGGGAGCTTTGCTCAGAACACTTGAAGAGATGCATTGCAGAACTACTGGTATCCTCTGATCCGTGCAGCTGAATTGGTCTCTGGCACAACTTAAAGCAACTAAAAGGCTACATCTGTTTTTCAATGTATTTCTGGGGCAAGCTCCAGCAAATTTTCTTCATCTCTACTCACTCCAACTTATCTTTGGGATTGACAACCTGTGGAAAATTCAGCCCCTCAGTCAGTACAGCTCCATTCAATTTCCCATTTTTCAGTTTTATCGGAATCATCTGGTAGGGAGCTTTCAGATCTTATTGGGAAAGTACATTGGCTCCAACTTAATCTATTTTTTATTTTTTTGACGTTTCCTCCGAGAAGGTCGATATACTGGCATCGCTGATTCTAGACAAGGGTCTGAGCCTGACAGAAAGAGCATAGTATTCTAGGGATATAACATTCTGGCTACTTTTGGGTGCTATTGGATCAATAACCATCTTTAAACACAATTTTTGGGCTTAACATGGCTTCTAGAATACATTGTATATGACGCCTTGCTTCATAGTGACTGAATGTGTTTTTCTAGTCAGGTTTGAAATCTGGACTAGTAGAGGGGAGATGGGGAAGATTTCTTTATCAATTAAAGGTTCCATCATCAGTGGTTTTGAAAAGCCTCTGTAAGAAAACCTCTGTGGTTTCTTTCTCTAAAAAGGGTCATTGCTCATGTCTGACTTCAGGAGTAAACTCTCTAAACTCTGTCTATAGAACCATAGAATCATGGAAGATTAAGGTTGGAAGAGTTCTCGGGAGGTTATTGAGTCCAATCCCCTGCTAAAAGTAAGACTAATCCCAACTAAATCATCCCAGCCAGGACTTTGTAAAACCAGGATTTAAAAACCTGTAGGGATGGAGGTTCCACCACCTCCCTAGGTAACCCATTCCAGTGCTTCACCACCTCCTAGTGAAATAGTTTTTCCTAATACAGTAATTACTCATGTAATGCATGCCCGCTTGACATGTTTTCGAAATAGCACAATTTTTATTTAGGGAATGTTTTTTGAATAACATGACTGTCCCCAAAATAACATGAAAATAATCAAGTGGCGGACTACTTTGTGCAGTGGTATAAGTTGGTGAAAACAGTGGTAATATGCATGAGCAGATGAATACACATGGTCACAGCGTTCCGCCGCTCACTCACGTGTTTCTCTTTGTGTTTTAACAAACTGCGGTAACTTGTGTTGCTAGCTATCTAATGTTGATGTTGACGACCCAGCACCAACAAAAAACTGACTTTGCCACCACCACCTGAAACGCAGCCCCCAACTTTTCCATTATTTTTAATGGGAAAATTGACCTTGCATAGCATGTTTTCGCTTAGCATGGGGCAGCCCTAGACTAGCTGCTAGCAAGTGGCGCCCTAGGAGAACCATGCAATCGGCGCCCCCACCTCCAAACCCCTCATGGATATTGCGCCACCATTTGGCGCCCCATTTAACTTGGTGCCCTAGGCGACCGCCTAGTTCGCTTATATGGACGGGCCACCCTTGGCTTAGCATGAACATTTTCAGAAACACATCTATAGTGTTAAATGAGGAATTACTGTAGTCAACCTAGACCTCCCACACTGCAACTTGAGACCATTGTTCCTCATTCTTTCTTATGTCACCCTGAGAACAGCCTCTCTCTATCCTGTTTGGAATCCCTCTTCAGACAGTTGAAGGATGCTGTATGGTAGTATTGCTCGTTCCGAGGGTGTTAACAGTTGGTCTAAAAGTTTTTCCTTATGTTTGACTTTCAAGCTGATATTTTTCTTAACTGAAACAAAATTGTAATAAAAATTCTTTGCAGTAGTTTTGGTCTTGGCTTCCTGAGAGTGCATTTTCTTTAAAACATAATGAAAAACCAACTGTGCATGGAAACTGCTCTCTGAGAGACACTTACAACTCTACCAATTCCCCATTCACCAATCACTGCACATTATCTTAAAAATGTAATATTTTTATTGTCTTTGAAGCACGCCTCCGAGGAAATGAGTTCTCATCTTCCACTTTTTTTGGAGTGTTTATTTTGAACAGCAGGTGTCTCCTCTTTGGTGCCAGTAGTGATTCTGATGTCTGCTAATACACTGTCTAAAAGGTATTTAAGTTGCATCTCTTTGGAGTATCACGCTTAGACTAGATTATTTGCTATGGGGGGAATAAAAATCCAAGGCTGATTGTCTTGAGCCTTAAGCCCCAGGGGCTCGTCTACATTGGCCCCTTTTCCGGAAGGGGCATGTTAATTTCAGAGATCGTAATAGGGAAATCCGCGGGGGATTTAAATATCCCCCGCGGCATTTAAATAAAAATGTCCGCCGCTTTTTTCCGGTTTTTAGAAAAGCCGGAAAAGAGCGTCTACACTGGCCCCGATCCTCCGGAAAAAGCGCCCTTTTCCGGAGGATCTTATTCCTACTCCTTTGAAGTAGGAATAAGATCCTCCGGAAAAGGGCGCTTTTTCCGGAGGATCGGGGCCAGTGTAGACGCTCTTTTCCGGCTTTTCTAAAAGCCGGAAAAAAGCGGCGGACATTTTTATTTAAATGCCGCGGGGGATATTTAAATCCCCCGCGGATTTCCCTATTACGATCTCTGAAATTAACATGCCCCTTCCGGAAAAGGGGCCAATGTAGACGTAGCCCAGGTGTGGGGATATATGTGGAGTGTCTTAGAGCTCTACTGGTTTTTGAAAAATTCCTATTATGCAATTTGATGTGGGTCTTTGTGCACAACTAAAAGACAGAGGCTCAGATATTCAGAGTGGTTCACAGTAGAAGTTCTGGCCTAAAATACTTTTCCCTCTTCCTGAATAGCCTAGATTTTTCTCAGAAAACTATCAAACTATATCAAATTCTAGTAATCGAGGTCAGAATCTGTCTACAAGGATTTGATAAAGACTTGAAAATCTCCCTGCTCCCAGGAGAGAAGTTTGAAAACATATGATTAAGAAACTCTGGACGAGACTGTCCAAATTACATAGAAAGCTTAAAATCTAAATTACTAAGGCTATGTCTACACTACAGAGCTTAACTGTGCTGAGTCCAGGGAATGCATCTGCTTTTTCAGAACAGTTTCCGAAAAAGCGGGCATGTTATTTTGGAAGCTCTGTGTTCCTCATTTTATGAGGAATAAGGAATCTTCCGAAAGAGGAGGTTTTCTCCACATTTGACCTCATGTAGAGAAGCCAACTGTCAGAAAAGCCTTTCTGGAAAAAAAAAGCGGAAAAAGGTATGCAAATTGTGGTCCACATTTTGCATATCTTTTCCCAGAAAAAGAATGCAGCATAGACATAGCCTAACATCTCAAAACACAAACATTTAAAAGGGAGCCAATCCCCTCCTTCAACCCTCATCAGGTTTCCATAACTGTAAGAAGCAGTTGCTGATAATAACCCTTACTTAGTCTCCAGATCTATATTTCCAAAAGCTAAAAAGCATTATAAAGCTGGAACCTGTTACACTGTTGTCTACATTTGTGGGTGTAGAGGTAGTGAAAACTGCCACTTGGGCAGGAGAGAATAGTGACACTCTTCTCATATGCCTCTCATAAACACAGTATCTGGATGTTTCTGCTAAAATGATCAGAAATGAAACAGTTACCTGGTAAATATTGAAAATGTGTCATTTGGTTTCACTGCATGTGTAAGAGGGGGCAATATTGAAGTGGATACTCTTTCCTGCTCTGCTAATAAGCTTTGTGCACAAGAGGATTATGCATGACAGGTATAAATCATATAGGCTGTGTCTAGACTGGCAAGTTTTTCCGCAAAAGCAGCTGATTTTGCAGAAAAACTTACCAGCTGTCTACACTGACTGCTTGAATTTCCGCAAGAACACTGATGATCTCATGTAAGAAATCAGTGCTTCTTGCGGAAATACTATGCTGCTCCCATTCGGGCAAAAGTCCTTTTGCGCAAAAGGGCCAGTGTAGACAGCTCAGATTTGTTTTGTGCAAAAAAGCCCCAATCGCGAAAATGGGGATTGGGGCTTTTTTGTGCAAAAGCGCGTGTAGATTGGCACGGACACTTTTCCGCAAAAAGTGCTTTTGCAGAAAAGCATCCGTGCCAATCTAGACGCTCGTTTCCGCAAATGCTTTTAACAGAAAACTTTTCCTTTAAAAGCATTTGCGGAAAATCATGCCTGTATAGACGTAGCCATAGTGTTTGATTGTACCAGGCTAGTTGCTCTGGTGTAGCAACACTTGTGGCTGAAAATCCAGGGTAGATAAAACAATTATGAAGTTGCCAGTGTACCACCAGTACCATGTACCCCCAAATATATTAATGGCTTTACCCAGACCCTGGGCTATGGATAAACAAACTCTCCTTTTAAACTAGCATCCTTGCTAACTGTGACTTGGAGGTCCTTGCTAAACAGTTTTTGAATTATGTTGGCTGATTACTTATGGTCATAGCCAGGCTTCTATGTATATGAAATTAAATTTCTGGCTGTCAAACCTGGTTTTTATAATCCAGCAAAAGAACCTCCTGCAGTGGATGTTTCAAGGGGACCTTCCTAGAATGGAACTATCATAAATCAAAACACTAATCCTAAGTGGCTTGCAGTGATGTTGTTCTTTTAGACAAAATGTTTTGCTAATTATCAGAAAAATTGGTGTTAGATTGAAATATTTGCTGTGTATTTGATTTCACTACAATGAAAATATTCAGTCTCCCTCCAAAGATGATTATAATTAACATTTTCATGCTCCAGTATCTGGATATGAAATGATAACAAAAGCAGATTTTGTTTCATGGCAGAAATGCCTTTTAAAAAGCATAAAGGGAAAAACACTACCTTGTGTCTTGATTGCTGACTTCATATTTCACTAGATGAAAATGAAAAGCTAAATGAAATATTCACAGGAGAACAATATGCCTGGGAAAGATTTGGATTTCAGTGGTATGATGATCCAGATTGCAAAATTGCTTCATGCAGTCTCTTGTAAATGTATGTTGCAGATTTGTGATATGTTGCAAATTTGTGCAGATTTATGTTGCATGTACGTGTGAACCAGAATAAAAAAATGTTTGTTTTACTTCCAACTCTGCAAATATTTGTGAGAGATCCAGGTATACTGACCATCCAAGCAACGTTCATGTGTGCCCACTTTGCAGAGGTGAAAGTAGGTTAGTGCGTAAGAAAGTGGCTGGCTGGGGACAGGGCCTTAGCCCTGTCCCTCCCCACCCCACCCCTGCTCAAAGTTGAGGACAACAGCCAGGAAACTCCTGAGCACATGGGGCTGGTGGCACATAGGAAAGCCCTGGCATGTGTGGGACTGGAGGAAAGTAGGCAGCTGGGACTCTGAGGGAAGGCAGGGCTGGTGGAGCAGATAGCTAGGACTCCATGTGATGGGCCAGGACTCCACGTGATGGGCCAGGTTCCTGGAGTGTGCTGCAGCATCCCACCCACCCTTAACTCCCTTCCCATGCCTAATAATACTGACCCCATAGCCCTCATTTCCCTGGGAATGGGAGCAGTGCAGGGCAGGCTCATCAACCTGTACTACCCCAGCCCTGAGCCTTTCACCCGCACTCCACCCTAACCCATCCACTCCAGCCCCCTGCTTTGAGCCTTCCATACACACCTCCAGCCCCCTACCCTGAGCCCATCCCACACCCCGCTCCCTGCCCTGACTCGTGCAACCCCACACACCTCAACCCTCTGCCCTAAGCTCCTCATAAACCCCAACCTTGACTCCTGCATCACCACCCCCTGTCTCCCGCCCTGACTCCTGCACCTCCCCACACTCCAACCCAACTCTGAGCTCCCTGCACGCCACCCCCCACTTACATTTCTGACAGGTTGGGTCATATCACAACTCCCTCGCCTCCTGCCTCCCCCGGGCAGCGTCTGTGTATGAAACGTAAGTTACTTCCACCCCTGATGCTTTTGCTTACACAGTACACCACACTCCAGCCGTCACCCCCCTGCTGGCCATCCCCCCGGGCAGCAAACAGCCCCTCGTGTTCTTCCCAGCTAGGGCTGGCTGCTCGTCCAGAGCCCGCGCCACAGGAAACACGGATCCCAAATCCTGCTGTCCCCACTAAGGCCTCATACACCGCCCTTGAGGGCAATGGGAGATGTAGCTAAGCAGGACCCCGCAGCGTGCCCGAGGGGCTCGGAGCGTGCGGGCCCTTCCCGCCAGCTGGGACCAGCCCGAGCAGCGGGGGTGGGGAAGCCGGGCTCGGCGTGGGGCGGGCACACTCAGCCGGCCTCGGCTTGTATCTTTAAGGCGCCGTCCCCGCCTCCCTCCCCCCGCGCCGGCTCGGGGGCCCGCGCAGCCCTCCGCCCCTCCCCCAGCCGGGTGTGCGCTGCGCGGGCCGCCGTCACGCCGCAGGTGCGGAGCGGAGGCTGTTGCTGCTGCACCGGCCGGGAGGCAGCCCCCTGCTGCGGCCACAGCCCGAGCCCGGCCAGCGGGCAGCAGCAGCAGCAGCAGCAGCAGGAGCGGCGAGCGCCCGGGGCGGCAGCATGTCCGTGGCGACGGGGGGCAGCGAGCCGGGTGCCGCGGGGGGAGGCAGCGGGAGCCGCGTTTTCTTCCAGAGCCCCCGCGGCGGCGGCGGGGGGGAGGCGGCGGCGGCTCCTCCCGGGAGGACTCGGTCTCCGCCCCGGCGGCGGTGCAGGCTCAGCAGCAGCAGCGGCGCCACCAGCAAGGGAAAGTGACGGTGAAGTACGACCGCAAGGAGCTGCGGAAGCGGCTGGTGCTGGAGGAGTGGATCGTGGAGCAGCTGGGGCAGCTGTACGGCTGCGAGGTACCGCACCTGCCCGGGCCCCCGGCTCCTCCCTGGCCGCTGCGGGGCGCGAGCGGGGCCCGCGGAGAGCCCTGGCGACATGCACGCGGAGGCGTGGGGGCAGGCAGACCGGGGCTCTTGCCTTTGCTCCCCGTTCCTCCTCCGCGCGATGTGTGGCTGTTTCCTCTCTGTGCTGCGCCTCCCGTTCCTCCCCCCAAGCCTGCCTGGATACAATGGGGCTGATGAAACTTTTTCCTTTTGCGCGTGTCTGTGCTTTGATTAATTAGAAATTCTGGTTTTTTTTTAAAACCCACCTCTAAATGACATTGTCAGCTCTAGTGTCTTTCCCCCTCCTCCCCGTCCGTAAAGCGACAGGCATGGCCCTCTATTAAGCCCTTTGCTTGATCTCCTATCTAGTATATCTTTCAACGGGATCAGTCACTGCAGAGATGCCCAAGGCTGTTTTGCAAGTGGAGGGTTGCAGGGTGCCTGTGAGAGTGGTTAAAAACACATGGCTAGTGGCCGTGTGTAGTGCAAAGAGGATGAAGTCTGGTTTGCACTGTTCCTGAGCAGCGGCACTGATCTGTGTGAAGGTGATCCTTTATTTTTTGTTCTTTTCCCTATCCCCCACCGCCCTCCAGAAAGTGGGGGGGAGGCCAAGCATTCAGTTGAGACATGATTGATAATCATATACATAGCATGCAATAAACTGGCCTTGATCCTTTTGCCTCTAAACCTGTCTCTTACTGTATAAAGGAGCTATATGTACAAATTGGCTTAAGCGGTTTATAAAGATGTGACTGTGGCTTGCTGCCGGTCTTACATGTGTGCAGTGTTGCTGTAGACATGTTGATCATAGGCAAGGTATTAGAGAGATAAGGTGGGTGAGGTAATAGCTTTTATTGGACCAACTTCTGTTGGTGAGAGAGACAAGCTTTAGAGCTTTCATAGAGCTGGGGGGAGGGGGAGCTTGTTTTGATTGATTCAGTAAATAAATGTTGGATCAATAAAAGTTATTACCGCACACACCTTGCCTTATCTTATGCATGAGTGTGAATGGAATACTGTCATCCTATGAAGTAACATTATATAGAGCAGCAAGTTTGTTTACAGTTTGCCTAATATGTTGCTGAATGACTATAATTGATGCTTAGCTGAACATTTTAATTTTTTTTTAAAAAGTAGGGTAATTTCCAACCCATTTCTTTCTTTAACTACATGAAGGAAAGCTAGCAGAGACACAAGAAATGCTGGTGATAGGGGAATCTGACTTCAGTGACTTTGTGGGCAATGTTCTTTAAAGAGAATACTTTCTATTAAGTCTCTTTGTATGTATGGACCTTTTAAATGAGACTTTGGCTTATTCTGTTTTGTATTCGGTAGAAGAAATAGCAATGGTTGGATATTGACTGCTGCCTTTAACATTGTTCACTTTGCTGGAGACTAATAGGTTGTAGCTTGGGAACAAAAGAGAAGCATTCCAGAGGCTCATCATGTTAGTGAATAACTATTTATACACATTCTTCAGAATGACTGGAGAAACAAATCCTTAATTCCTACTGCATTAAACAAAGATTAAATTTGTGTTTAATTACGTTCTTTACTGTGTGTTTTCCCTCTTTTTTCCGTATTCACAGAGATAGAGTGAATGTATTAAATTGGGGGATGAGTCTTTGAGTTCAATAGAGGCTGTGCTAACTTGGTAAAATATATAGTGTATACCGGAGGATACGTCAGGCTTGTCAGAACATTATAGTTATTCTGAAGACTGCATTTGTGTGCTAATATGCTCAGTTCTAGACAATATTTTAAGAATAAGCCCTCGTTCTAGAGAGCTTGCCACGAAATAAAAGTAGTAAATATTACAGCATTTCTTCTTTCAGTGTGTGATTATAAAGTCACTAGGATTGATGAGTTCATCATATTGATCTTGAGGTGTTACTTCTAAGCGGTTAATAATGAAAGTTTATAGCACAACAAAACTGTAATAGGTCTTGAGTAGGTAAATGTGGGGAAAGTCTCTTCTGAAGACTATGCAGGACAACATATAGTTGTAGCATAGGTGAGTCCTTAGTTAAAAAGTCTTGCTAAAACATAGGTAAAATTAATAATAACCCCCAAAACTAATAATAACAAACTAATCCCCTCCCCCCAAAAGAGGCCCTCTATATCTTCAGGGTCATAGGTCCCCTTATTAAGAAATGTGTGTAACAACTTCAAAGATCTTAATTAATCTGACATATGGACTTGCATCATCAACTGGAGGAAAGGGGCAGGTGGGAATTTTAGTAAAAAACAAACTGTTAGAACTTTAACGCCTCAGACAGGGTGCCCCACTTCTTTCTCTTTCCCAGCACCAAATGGTAAAAAAAGCATTTACCTTTGGTCTAAGAGGAGTGTTACCTGTAAGCGGAGCGCTTGGGCAGCCACTCGAGAGATTCAGATACTGCCAGCTGATCAGTCCAGTGCCCACAGCCTCCCACACTGGCAGTTTGTATTTCTCTTTGTGGTGCACATCTCCACATGCCTTGGTTTACATACCAAAATGTATCCTCACATGGATGGAAAATTAGAGGAAACATTGTCCTCACATGGATGGAAAAATAGAAGGCAATCTCTTATAGAAAAATTTAAGAGTTAAATGGAAAGATGAGTGTAAAGATAAATGCTCTTGAAGTTTCTTGTTCTTTTGCAAACTCTCATGACTGGTTCATAATTTAATTAGATTTTTCTAAGAGAATGGTGTTAAGATTGTATTAGAACTATTAATTTAGATTAATGTCTTGTTTCCTACAGCTCTTGCTAGACTTGTTCCCTTATGGTACTATGTAGTGGCAGGGTACGTATACACCAACTAGACACCCATGGCTGTCCCATGCCATCTGACTCAGGCTCATGGTGCTTGAGCTGCAGGACTGCTTCATTGTTGTGTAGACTTGTGAACTCTAGGACCCTCCCACTTGGAGGGTCATAGGGCTCTGGGCTCCAGCCCAAAACCTGGAAGTCTCCACACAATGTAACAGCCCCCCAAGCTTGATTTGGCTGGGGCATGCGGCAGCTGTGTAATTGCTGTATAGACATAACTTCACAATTGATGTCCATAGTCAAAGTGCTGAATAATTACTAAGTTGTCAAAATATTAAATATCTATAATCTGGGGGCAAGTGTGATGAGTAATGTAATTTTTTTCTTTAAATTATTAAGTTTTGGCTTTCGTTCCCATATTGAAACTTAAACACTTGTACAAACTTATTAACTGTGAGCAAAAGCTGATTGGGAGGAATTGGTCAGTTTAGCTTCTATGAAAGATCTAGCACAGTTTCACAATATGGTGATGCTCAGATTCTAAAAAGATTTTAATCCTTTAGAGTGTCATACTTGCTGTAGAATGGATAATTTCAAATAGCAAATCCCTGGTAATGTTTCATATATAATCTGGTGAGGGACTCCTGCATTTGCAGTTTTCACTGATAGTGAAAGTGAGTAATAAGCATCCATTTTTGGTGAAAAGAAGAAGTAGGACATTGAGGAGTCCTTTGTACCTTAGTGCAGAGAGTGTGTGCGCAAAGAAAATCTTGGCCTCTCTAATATTGTGACCCGGTAAACTTGCTGTCTGCTTGCTGATTTCCATTTGTTTAGAAAGAAATGAGTTACAAAACCAGATGTGTCCCTTTATTTGAAACCTGAAATGTGGTCCTGTATCTGGTTTTCAGTGCTTGAGAGAATGTAGGATACAGAAGGATATAAGAACAGGATTTTTATAAGGAGTTAGACTTTGCAAACCTTTTAGCTTTTCATTATCCCGCTTAATTTCAGGTTTCAGAGTGTTTAAAAATTATCTTTAGAACACCATTTTTTCTTCAGAGGAGTCTTTATAAAAATACTTGCCATGATTTAAAACATACAAAACTTGAATTGCCTTCAGGAAGACTTCTCATATGTAAAAAGTCATTTGGAGTTATGTTAGGGAGGAAGGATGACTTGCATTGTCAAAGGCTGGCTATTTTGAAAGTGAACCTTGCAGAAACAAAGAAGTTGGAATAGGATTGACGTTGAAGCATTTCAGGTAAAGACACTCTGAAACAAGGTCTAAGAAATCCAACGTGATCCAACCAACTCACCAGTTTAGCTGAGCCAGATTCTCAGGATGACTGGCATTAAAAGCTCAAATATGAACACAACTTCAACTCCTGTTTGCATGAACTCAGGCATTTAAGCAAACTCCTCTATATTGAGGTTCTTATTTGTCCTAATGAGCCTCCCTAAGCTTAAAAAAACTCTCAAAACAATTGTGCCTCCTCCTAGTTTACGAAGGCGACACAAAGAATGAAAAATCCTATGCTTTGCAAGAGTAGGGGTATTAAAATAGATGTGCTTTGATCATTGTAGTTATAATAAGCGTATGTGTCAAAGATACTAATTTTATTTCATAAAGCACCTTTCATGTTACCTCACAGATCTGTTGAGAGAGAGTACAAATGACAGCAGCTAAAATAAAACTGTATACGCATTTTAAGAAATCATAATTCCAAACAACCTCTTAGTGCCCTGAGCCGCTTGGCACACAGTTTTAAAGATAGCTTCTTGGTCAAGTATATGCAGAATAAAGCATTAAAAAGAGGCATATAAGATCTCTACTAAGAGCCAGTAACCCATTGCTGGTCATAATCATTGCAAAATGCATCTGAGATATATTTAAGAAGGTACGTATCTGTACTGGCAAGATCCTTGAAGCTAAAGTATGTCCTTTGGAGATGACATGCCTTGGACATGCTCCTTTAAAGGCATAGGGTAATAGCTGCTTATTTTTGACCTGTCATTCTGTGTCTCACAATGTAAGCCTACTTGCATAAAGAGCCATCAGCTAATCTGTTATGAAATTGACAGATTATCACAAAAGCTGAGGAGGTTGGCCAGTTTATGAATAAAAAACAAAAGATTGTTTTTTATATATTTAGGGTTGCAAAGAGAGAGACAACATCTGTGGCTGAGGAGACAAGCTGACAGTATGGCTTGTCTCATAAAAAAGGGGTTGCAGCCTACCTGGCTAGAAAATGCTGGTGAACGATATTTTAAACGTGATGATATCTTTTATTAAAATCTAGGCTCTGGGATGCATGTTGTAAAATAAAAGTAACTGTTTTCAGTATTTCTATTTGTTGTTGTCTCTATCTTTATACAGTTTTAAACACACTTGTTTTTACTGTAAACAAATCTAAGAGCTCAGTTCTCAGAGGTGGAACTAGCAGGTTGGGTGCAGTGAATCTGTAAATGCTGCTCCCCCTCTCCCTCCCTCCCCCAACATAGGCATGCAAGCGATTGGTCATGGTGGGTCCAAGCTTGCCGCAAGCAGAGGCTTCTCCATGGGATGTAGAACAGCCCCTGTCCACTGGGGGTCCTGGAGAAGCCTGTGTTCGCAGCAGCCCCTGTCCATGGGAGGTGGGATCCCTGCTTCGCCCCATGGACAAAGGCTCCTGGACCTGGTGTGAGCTGGGACTGAGCAAGCTAAGCTCAGTCCCGGCATGTGCTGAGTCTGGGAGTTACCCCCGATGTGGTTCTGCATTTTAATGCAGAGCTGCACCAGTCCCTGACCCAGTGTGAGCTGGGCTTGCTCAGTCCTGGATTGCACCGTGTCCGGGACCTTCCCCCCGCGGCTGCTTTGCAGTTTGAATGTAGTAGGAGCCTCGCTGCCTGCTTACCTGGCTTCTACTACATTTAAACTGCAGAGCCTCAGTGGGGGTAGCTCCTGGACCTGGCGTGAGCTGGGACAGAGCACCTTCCCTTGTTGACTAATTGTGTAGTTGATAAAAATTGTATCAACTATATGATTAGCCAGTGACTTGCCTCTTAACATCCTTACCCCATCAGTGTTCCCTGTAAGCTGTGTGCTTGTACGGTCGCTCAGGAGAGAGTCCGTTGCCACTCAACTGATTAGCAGAGCAGCTATGGCTAGGTTTATGTTTCTTCTGGTGGTGCACATTGACACATTCCTTAGTGCACATAAAATGTATTCCACTCATGGATGGAAATTAATCTGTACATGGATGGAGAAGATTAGAGGGACCATTGTGTCCAGTAGATTGGGGCAGAGAGGCTGGACACTCTGGGGGGGTAGCGGCAGAGGCACATGGAGGGCTCGGGTGTTGAAATGAACCTACTGCTAACTTGCAGCTGCATGAAGGTGACGGAGTCCCTGGGCAGGAAGTGAAGAATTTTGGCATCCAAGGTTGCCAACACTTGGTGCTCCACAGAGGTCTGGCACAGCAAACTTCTTGCTTGTGTGATGAGCTAGTAGCTGGTGCGGCCCTCTCCTATAAGTGCTTTTGTTGTCCTGGGGCTGATGTGAAGTTGTAATGTAAGGTATAGTGGTGGCTACCTGCTTGTGTGATGAACACATATTGAGGGAATAATAGCACGTGAAACCTACAGTGGACCGTGAGGGAAAAAATGGTTTGTATTACCACAGGTCTATCAAAAATCTGTATGCATTATTTTGGGCCTTTATTATGGATGTGATTAATTTATTATGTACATGATTAATCCATGAGCCTGGGCTCATCATTTAACTTTCATGGTTACATGCAAGCCCCTCTCCCCTCAGCGAGGGTGAGAGCCGGTATGTGCAGAGCTGCCTGTCCCTATCCCCTTGCTGCTACCGATGATAGAGAGGGAAGGAATGGGAAGGCACACGGGAGCAGATGGTTTTTAAGCCAGCTTCCCATGAGTACCCTCACCCAGGAAGCTACCTCCCCCGAGTGTAGATGTGTAATTGCTAAAATGTCATCGGCTCCATGTTTATCTAAATAAACATATTTTAACATCCCTGGCCTTTGAGATTTGTGGATATTCCAACCAGTATAAGATTCAGGGTAAGTTAACTCCTAAAACGTGCTTTGCTTTGTATGGAATTTGAATAATGGAAAGTAGAGATAAGTAAGAGTACAGAAATATGTGATTGTGTGTGCCTACAATTGGCTTCCGCAAAATCTGTTCCAACACTCCCTTTAGAGATAATGAGTGGGAGGGAACCATAACTGACTGATGCAAATTGAGTTGCTTAATGGATTTCTGGAAGGTGCTTACACTGTGGGGATCAGAGGAATCTGGAAATTTGAGCAGAATAAGGGATTGGTTTTAACCGTACTAATAATTATAATCCTTTCCAAGAACAGTACCAATATACAGCAAGTTAAAGCTACCTCAGACTGTTCAAATTCCACCTATAGACTCTGCCCAAGAGATTGCAGCACACAGGTACAGGGAAGGACTTCTTGCTTTGGGGCAGGGGCTGTTCTTCCTGTGAGAATGCCCAGAAGTACTAGTGATGACAGCTTCATTGGTACGATAACAGCAAGCATCTAATGCAGGGGTGGGTAATAATTTTTGACGGGGGGGCCACTCCAAGATTTTTGGAAAGTGGTAGAGGGGCTGCATTCTTCCATGGTATCAATGGAGGAGATGCAGGGTCTGGGATGAAAGTTAGGTGCAGAAGGGAGCTTGGGGTAAGGGACTGGGGTACAGGAGGGAGAATGAGTCTGGGAGGGAGTTGGGATGAAGCAGGAGGTTGTAATTTAGGGCAGGGGACTAGAGTGCAGGGGTTTGGGATGTGACCTAGGTTAGGAAGGGATTATGATATGGGGCATGAGATTGAGGTGCCAGGGTATGGGTGTAAGGGGGGGATAGAGGGTCTGGGTATGTTGATTGGGAGGAACAGAGAGTTGGGGTAGGAAAGAGCTGGGGTGCCAGAAGCAGGCTGTGGCCAAGTACTTGCCAGCTGCCAAACAAGCTTGCCTGTCTGCAGAGCTTAAACGGTTTCCTACCTGCTTGCCTGGCCATGTGCTTCATGAATAACTGAGCCAAGGAGAGGGGGCGTGGTTATTCTTAGGTGTCTGTTGTTCTAACAAGCAACTCCCATTGACTGGTTTCTCCCAGAAACTGGCCAATGGAAATGTGCTGGGGGCGGGGCAGCTCTTAACCCCCGCCCTTCCAGTTTTAAAAGAAAAATGGAGCTCTGCAGCCGCATGGCATGTGGCTGAGCGCCCCCTCCGTGCTTTATGAAGTTTGGCTTTTGAATAAAAATATGCCTAACTCAAAGATGTTTTAAACAGAATGTCTCATGTAACCTATCAAGTTTAATTTTACAATCTGATGGATCTGTATATCCTATTTTGGTGCATGTATCATTATATTGTATGTAAAGTTAGAAATATGAAGCATGAGACTGCGGATAGTTTTAAATGTGGTAATGAGAGCTATTACTGAGCCCCCCCCTTCCCAGAAGCCTCAATGATATGGTTATTAACGTAATTTGTAAACAGCCTTGTTTATCCTATAAGTTTAAAGGTGATTGTACTAGCAAGACATGATCATACCACCAGTTTAAATCTCTGTAGTCCAGAACACTCTGGTCTGGAAACATTCATCATTGTCTAGAATGATTTTAGTTAGCCAGATGCTCACTTATCAGGAGTGGCCCGTGACTATAGGCTGACTTGGCCGTCGCCTAGGGTGCCACCTTCAACTGGGTGCTCGATGATGACGTCACTCCATTGATGGCCATGCAGGCGGGGGCGCCGATCGCATGTTCCGCCTGGGGTGCCAGCTGCCGCAGCCTGCCTCGGGCCACTCCTGCCACTTACGATAGGTGTGGCCAAGTTTCCCATGGTTCCATAACGTTTGTTTACAGCCACCAGTCCTACCTCTGTGTTCTGTACTGTTATTTAGCTTAATTTATCTCTAAATGTTTTCTAACAGCCCAGAAAGCAGTGGAAGTGTTGGTAATGCTGCTAGACAATATTGACCTCCCCTACCCATGAAAATTCTCTCGTTTGGAACTGGTCAGGTTCCAAGTGTGCTGGATTAGAGAGGCTCAACCTGTAGAGAGCTTCCATTTTGACTGTGGCAGTTTTCCATTAAAGGGGGGATGTAGAACAAAAGGTTTCCACCCTGGGGGAAAGACTATTTAAGCAATGGGAAGCTATCAGCCCTTTGCTCTAAGGATAAAAGAGAGAGTGCAAGAAATAAGAGCCGCTCTTTTAGGGTAAGAATCTACTTGCAATAAGCTTTTTAGTGAATTAGCACTAGCTTAGCATTTTTCTTTTCATTCCAGCTTCCTAACTTACTTAGATCTGTCTGTTTTCACTTTCAGCCACTTAAATCCTGCTGTTTGTACTTAATAAAAACATACTTGTTTACTATCAGGCCCAGTATAAATAATTGTTACCTGAGGGGGAACAACCAGTATGCATATTCTTCTTTTTTTGATATAAAGGCCAAACAGCCTCATGAGCTTTCCTTATGTAAAAGTTTTACACAGAGAAAGATGCATTTATTTGGGGTTTTGATCCCTTTTGGGGGTTGGATTCCTGGGTTCTATGCTGTCTCCCAGAGCTGAAGTGGTTCAGTGTCTGCATTGCTTTCCAGGGGGATAGTAACCCCAACTCTGCCCCTTGTCCGGGAGAGACCAGAAGATCTGTCTCAGCTGGAAAGGATGGTGGGGAAGCCTCAGAGAGCAAGAAGGTGGGTGTCAGTGGCATGATCAGCACATCAGGGGACAATCCCAAGGGGTCTTCTGTGACTGTGCTCCATCGCAGTTGTATCAATTTGTGTGCATTCGCATGCTAATGAGCCAAAGCTGCCTTTACATCTCTGGTTACCTCAGCTATTACAAGGTACCTGTCTGGGATTTCGAGGCTGCATTCCCATTCCCCTCTGATTTTCCACAATAGTACTGTCTGTCTGCTTCAGCCCCTACCATAACCTGACACTATGTCTGTGCTATGCAGACTGTAAATGTCTGAGGTGGTTGCTATGGTTACCAAAAATGTGCTTGTTCTGCATCTGCAGGAATAGTAAATGGAAGTATTTGCAACATCTAGCTAAAATATTAAATTATTGTATTTATCCCAGCCTTGTTATAGTCACTTGTACTGTTTATGTTGACAATTGAAAATTAGTGATACAGTTGTAATAGGCTTATGTGGTTTGGTGAACTCTTCATCCTGTTCTGAAGTAATATTTTGAAATATTCTTCATTTTTCTTGCAGAGGGGTGTGGTGTAGTGTTTTACTCCAAAGAGAATTGAACCCCTGTTGTGTAAAATATTGCTAAAGTCTAAAAATGTCATGCCTGCTACGTGCGTCTTTGAAGAGATTCCCTTTAATTTGGGTGGATCCCCATTTTCCCCAGGGTAATTGGTGTCAGTAATCATTTTTAAAAAGAGTAAAGATGGGTAAGATGTATTGGCAATGATTTGGGAAGTGAGGGAGAATAATTTCTTTACTCAAATATGAATTAGTAGCTAGGGTCTCTGAAAACTTTTCTTGAGGAATTTAGTATGGTAACCTTGTGCTTGAATAACCATAGCTCCACTTAACGGTTTTTTGGGAAACAGCTCTCAAAAAAGCTTAACTCACCACTAGTAATGAAGTAGTCTAAGGCCAGGTCTACGCTGGGGGGAGAAAATCAAACTAAAATATGCAACTCCAGCTACCTGAATAGCGTCGCTGGAGTCAGCATACCTTAGCTCTACTTACTGTGACGCCCCCATTGTGGGAGGTCGACAGGAGAAACTCTCCTGTCAACTTCCTTAGTCCTCATGAGCCCATGGAGTATCTGGGTTGACAGGGGCATTGTCAGTGGTTGATTTAGTGGGTTCTTACTAGACCTACTAAATAGAACCCAGAAGATTAATTTCCGGTAAGTACAGACAGGGCCAAAAATGAACTCCTTTTAGAAAACAACAGATAGTCTGGTAGCACTTTATAGACTGACAAAACATAGATGGTATCATGAGCTTTCATGGGCACAGCCCACTTCTTCAGATTAAGTGGGCTGTGCCCACGAAAGCTCATGATACCATCTATATGTTTTGTTAGTCTATAAAGTGCTACCAGACGATTTGTTGTTGTTGTGTGGTTTTTGTTTTTGTGTGTGTGAAAGTCTGTACACGATAAACTAACTTGGCTACCCCCTGAAGCTTCCTTTTAGAAAACTTGTCCAGAATGGTCTACATTTCATAGAATGTTGCTCCCACTTCCTACAGAACAGATCTGTGCTAGTGAATGGAATACCATGACATGGCTCTTTACAACGGTTAAATTCACAGGTTAACTCTTCTTTCTCTTACGGGATACAATTATTAAGCTCTCGTGAAGTTAAAGGTATGTATCATGGTTGGTCTTAAATGACCTAAGTAATACACATACTGTACAGGCAGTCCCCGAGTTACGCAGATCCGACTTACGTCAGATCCGCAGTTACAAACGGGGCTTTTCTCGCCCCGGAGGACGCGGGCGGCAGGACCGCCCAGACGCGCCGCAGTCCCGCCGTCCGTGTCCTCCGGGGCGAGAAAAGCTGCTCTGCGTCTCCCTGGTCTGCTGGGGGGGAAGGGGCAACTGGTGCGCACCCTCTCTCCCCCCAGCAGACTAGGTTTTTCTCGCCGACACCTGGGGTAGAGCAGCTGGGGCGCTGCCGGGTTGGTCAGTTTCAGCAGCGGCTGAATCAGGACGCCTGGGGCAGAGCAGCTGAGGTGCCGCTGAGTTGGTCCAGTAGCGCCGAGGAGAGGCGCTACTGGACCAATCCGGCAGCACCCCAGCTGCTCTGCCCCAGGCGTCCCCAAGTCAGCCGCTGCTGAAACTGACCAGCGGCTGACTACAGGAAGCCCGAGGCAGAGTTGTTCTGCCCCAGGCTTCCTGGAATCAGCCGCTGATCAGTTTTAGCAGCGGCTGACTTGGGGACACCTGGGATAGATCTGCTGGGGTGCTGCTGGGTTGGTTCCCGCAGCGCTGAGGTCCGGCGCTGTGGGGACCTACCCGGCAGCACCCCAGCTGCTCTGTCCCAAGCGTCCAGATTCAGCCGCTGTTGAAACTGATCAGCGGCTGATTACAGGAAGCCCAGGGCAGAGCAACTCTGCCTCGGGCTTCCTGTAGTCAGCCGCTGATCAGTTTCAGCAGCGGCTGAATCTGGACGCCAGTTCCGACTTACATACAAATTCAACGTAAGAACAAACCTACATTCCCTATCTTGTACGTAACACGGGGACTGCCTGTATTTTCCTTTTAGATGGAGAGGTGCTGAGATCACTCACTTATCATTGGGGGTCTCAGAAAATTTCAGGAATGGTTTCTTCAGTCTTCCTTTTTGATGATGTAAATGTGTTACCTAAACTTCTGTAAAATTTAGACTCGAATGCAACATTTAGCTTTTTCCTTTCTTCTTTCTTAAAAATTTTGTAACATAAGAAATGTTGCCCCTTCAAGGAACACAGGAAAAGGTTGTATTTTAAAACATATAAATATTGTATAAGTGTGTTGCCTTTTAAGTATCCTGATTATTACCATGATTTTTAAAATGTAGTAGTGCCAATGAGTTCTCCAGAGATTTTTAAAGTGAACTTTGAATTTCTTTAATCATCCCGTGCAGATGAAGTCCCTGTTTACTTACTACTGATTGTCCAGAGATGAACTAGTTAACTTGGTGAACTAATTTACTTCATTTTTTTTTTCTTTTCTCTCTCATACTGGAGGGTACAGGTCTTGCTCTTTGTGGTGGGGTGTGGCTGTCTTTTGAGAAAGAAAGGAACAGATGAGTCACTTATTAAAGTATATAATTGTACTTTTTAAAAAAAACAACAGCATCTGTAAGCAGTCATAGTTGAGTCTTTTTTTCTCCCTTTAGGTACATAGCTCGATTATCCAGTTATTTCTGTTATAAGACAGCAAATCAAATTTGTGCTGACATGCTTCCCATTTAAAAGGATGCAAGTCAGGGCAGAATCTGGTCCAGTCTTCTCACCTTGCCATATGAGCAATTCTAATCTCTGCTACTGAAACACATACTTGAAACAAATAACCTTCTTCAAATGACAAAAATGTTTGTTGCATGTCACACTCCAGTTAGGAGGCATGTGAAGTGTCTCTAAATAGACTGATATCTGGGTAAGAAGATGTGCTAATAAAAATAAAATCTCAATCTTCAAATAGGGAATTGTCAGGTTTGTCCTGTGAATAAACTGGTACTGGTACTATAGGGGTGTTAAATTTAGTTGATTTGATTAGTCGCTGTGGCTCTGCCTTTAAAATCTATTAAGAGCTGGGAGGAATCAGCTGTCCTGGCTCGCATCAGGTCCCCCCTGCTGAGCTTCTGCTTTTTAAATGTATTAAAAACCAGCATCTGGGAGCAGGTGCATACTGGGAATCAGATGATTCCCAGCTTGCGCCTAGTCCCCACTACCTCTCTGCCTCCCCTGACCCATATGGAGACGGTGCTGGGGGGAATTGGTTTTTAAGCAGGCTCCCCCCCCCCCCAGCACCTGCTCCTGTTCCCACCCCTTGCAGCAAGGGGGGGAAAGCATCTAGTTGAGGAACTATTCGACTAACCGATAAGCTTATGCTTATAGTTGCTTATATCCCTATTACACTAATTGTTTGTTGATATAGGCTTGAATTTCCTGTTTGTTGTCTGGCAGAGCTCACTGATGTTCCCTCCAACATTTTCAGTCCATGAGTGGAATACATTTTTTTGTGCACCAAGACATGTATAAATGTGCACCATCAATAGAAACAGATGCTGGTGGCTGTGGGTGCTGGGCAGTATCTGAATTTCTTCTGGGTGGCTGCCCATGCACCCAGCTTCAAGGGAATGCACTCACTATATATTCAGTGTGTCTCCTCACTTGAAAAGATGCTGCCCTTGGGCTCTGACCAGCTAATAAATCTCCAAACAATCTCACTATACACAAGGGATAATCTCACTTCCTGTGCTCTCAAAGAATTGCTTTGCATGTAGGTTTAAAAATGTACTCGTAACCTGAATCAAACTGAATAGCAGACTCATCTCTTGTCTGCAAATATGACACAGCAGCAGAAGTATCAATCCATTATTGCAGACTTACCTCTTGTTTAGCTACAGTGACAGTGCTTCTCTGTCTTTTTCTCTTTCTGTCTCCTTTGCCTGCCACCCACCCACTAAACTCCAGAAACTTTGGCTTGACGGCCTAAATTAAGTAGTTTAGTCATTACTATCCATCTGTCAGTTCAAGTGCTAGTTACATGTCTTAAAATGTTGGCTGTTTCTCAACCCCAGGATGACACGCAGAATGGAGTTACATAAGTGAAATTCTAGAGGTTATTGTCACTTGAGAAAAGGAGTAAAATTTTAAAATAGTATGTCTGCTTCATGTACTAGAGAGAATTTTTTTTTGTAAGCAATTATTACAAAGGGTAGCTAAACTACTATTAAAGATAATGGCATTCTTGGAACAAAAGAGTATTTGAGTCTAAGTACATAGTGGGGACAAATCTTCATTAGGTCAATTTGATCTATAATCATCCCCTTAAATTCTGGTAATTGATAAAATCTTTTATTTAAAAACCCATCATGTTATTCTAGGAACATGTTCAATACAGCATCCAAATTATTTCCAGGAAATAGGACAAAATCATTGTGTCTGTGACCTGTCTGTTGTCCATATGGTAGACTAGTTACCAGTAGAATAGTGTACTTAAACCTTGAGGGAAGTGTGTGGACTTCAATTGTTACAAAATTGGTAGCTTTGTTAATCCAGTAACACACAGCTTTCTGTCTCCAGCACAAAACATTTGTTATGCCTCATTAATGTTTCCTTATCTTTTATTCTTATTCAGAAGGCCCTAATTTATAGTTGTTTTTATCAGTCTATTAGAGTGTATTTTTTAATCTGAAATCAAGGCACTTTGCATTTCTGACTACATTGCTAATGTGAGGATTGTAAATTTAAGTTTTATATGCAGGACTTCTATAAATACAGAATTACAGCATGATCAGTGCTTCACAGTGAAAATCCTCTTATCTATCTGTCTTAACAGGATTACACTCTAGTAACTGTAAGGTTTTTGCATTTGATTCAAATGTCAGTAGGGTAATTGTGACATATGATATGCAAATAGGTTCAGCCTCATGATTCCTTTCGTGTTGTTCTGTACATTTCTATGTAGAATATAAATGCACGATTAAACTGTTTTTTGGTGTTGGTATCATCTCTAATGCACTTTCTACATGTACTGTATAATGGCACAAACATGGTACCTGATCTTATCAAGGTATGTAGCTAGGGATGTGAAGGACTAGTTGACTATTCGATAAGCAAATGCTTCTCGACTAGTTGACTGACTAGTTGCTTCCCTCCCCCCTTGCTGCCTCTGTCAGAAAGATGCAGCAAGGAGGGGAAAGAGGAGGGGTACTTCAAAGTAGCAGTGCTGCATGGAGCCAGGGGCAAGATCCTGGGCTCCATGTGGTGCCGCTGCTTTGAAACACTGCGTGGAGCCCAGCTGACCCCGGACGCTGTCGCTTTGGAATGCTGTGTTGATCCTGATGCTGAGCTCCCTGCAACATTTCTAAATGGCAGTGCAGCACAGAGCCCAGGGTCAGCGGGAGAATCTCCAGCTGATCCCTGGCTCCGCAGCATGCTGCCACTTTGAAATGCTTCAGTGAACCTGATGCCGGTCTTCCCGTGGCATTGCAAAGCAGCAGCATGGCATGGAGCCCAGGGTCAGCAGGGGAGTCCCCAGCCGACCATGGGCACCACACAGTGCTTTCACCTTTGAAGCGTAGCAACAGCCCTTGGGCTCAGTTACTCACAATTTAACATCCTTAGATGTAGATGCCTGCACCTTTATAAGGCAGTGAAATCCCACTGGTGTAAAAGGGTTTCCAATGCAAAAGTCTACCTTACACATGCACCTCTTCCTTTGTTTGGGGCCTTTTTGCCCTTAGTCGGAACATCATGGGCATGTTCTGTGGCTGGGGTCACATGATGATGGTCTTGATAGTGCTGTGCAAGTATAATCAAAAACGTAGTGAAAAGTGAGGTACAGTAGTAGATTACTCTTTTCATAGAAAAGTGTTGAGTTCTCTTGAGTGACCAAAGACTCTGGTCTTGATTGGAGCTCCATGGGAAACTTACCACCAAGATATCAGTGAACCATTTTGCCACACTTGAAAATAGACTGATGGCAAATCAAGTTCCTAACTTACTATTTAAAGAGTTGGCTGATAATTTACGTATCTACTGCAAAGACTACTACTTTAGAAGAATGCAAATAACATTATCGACTTAAACTGTCATTTGTATATACTGTATGCATACAGTGTATGGTTGTCGTCATATCCAATGATGTCACTGTATTGTGCATTCTCATGTGGCTGCAAAATCTGATTGAGATACAAGAACATAAAGATAGCACACCACTTGCTCTGAAAACTTGTCATGATGTTTAGCTCCTTTTTTTATCCTTTTTGCATCTGTCTTTCTCAAAGTGTTTATAACCTTATTGATCTGAATGGAGAGCATTTGTGGCATCGAAGCTATCCATGTTCATGCCACAAGAGATGAGAATTTTCTTAAGTGTCTTTGAAGCTTTTTTCGTTGACAACTACTGCACTTTTTTTTTCCAGCTTATTGTAGAAAACTTGTTTTGGAAGTTTTTATAATTACCCATTCTGATGATACAGAATCTTAGAACTGGAGGAACTCTCAAGAGGTCATGATATCTAGTCTCTTGAACTCATGGTAGGAACAAGCATAATCTAGACCATTCCTGACAGGTGTTTGTCTAACCTGCTCTTAAGTATCTCCAATCAGCGGCAGATTTAGGGCAGAGCGAGCAGGGCGGCTGTCCTGGGCCCTGCACTTCCTGAGGCCCCGCGCATGCGCCGTGGCGCCATGGCGCATGCACAGTGTCAAAGAAGGGGCCCTGCGAAATTTTGCTGCCTGGGGCCCCACGGCGCTGCCCTGGGCCCCGCGGCATTTTCATCTGCCCTTGTCTCCAATGATGGAGATTCCACAAACTTCCTTCTAAATGATCACCCCAAGTAGGTCCACCTGACCTTCTTAGTAGGTTTCCTCTTTCACCTGTCTATAGAGCATTCAATGAGGAGTTGGAAAAAAAAGGTTAACCAAAACTATATTTTATTAACTATAGGGTAGGAAAGGTAAAAAGGACAGGGGAAGGATGGAATGATTAGGTCTGGAAACTGAACTCTCACAACAGCGAAACACACACAAAGAGAAAGGGAGAACAGATGTTGAACTCCTACCTTGTCTTCTCTCGCTGCAGGGAAAGCCAGCTTGGGACTCCCATCCAGACAAGGATCAGGGATGAACAAACAGCAGGAGGAGCGCAGGCTGGATCCTAACTAGATTTCCACCCTAACGCCTTTGCGCTGTCATGCATGTAGGTCAGTCCTACCGAACTAGAGCGATCCATGCCTGCGGGTATGTTTCCCAATGAGTAGACACCCTTCTAGGTGTTACCTCCCAAAGGTGGTCAGTTGTCATGCCGAGCCAGTGATAACTCCTGAGGCAGCACTTGCCACACAGCCTCTTACAGAGAGGAGAGAAAGAGCACCCCCTATTTGATTCTCATTGCCTGGCAACATCTTCCTGCTCTTTCTCCTTTTTGTTCTGCCTTTTCCCTGAGTGGAGGCTCACCTGTCATTTTAACATAACCAAAATAGTGTACCCATTCCCTGGTTAACTATTTACAACAAGGAAACAAATATTAACACCCTCTGCAATGTATTCTAGTGGTTAACCACACTGTCAGGAAGATTTTCCTAATTTCCACTGTAAATCTCGCTTGCTTGAATTTAAGTCCATTTCTTCTTATCCTATCATCAGAGGTTAAGTGACATTTTTTTTCTCCCTCTTTGTAACAATCTTTTAAGTGCTAGAGAACTGCTGTGTCCCCTCTGAGTCTTCTTTTTCTGTACTAAACAACCCAGTTCTTTCAGTCTTCTCTCATGGGCCACCTTTTCTAGACATTTAATAATTTTTGTTGCTTTTCTCTGGACCTTCTTCAGTTTGTTCACATCTTTCCTGAAACATGGCACCCAGAACTGGATGCAATACTCCAGCTGAGGCCTAATCAATGTGGAATAGATCAGAAGAATCACTGATTGTGTCTTGCTTATAACACTGCTGTTTATGCATCTCAGAATTTTTTTTGCAGTGTTACACTGCTGACCTGTATTTAGCTGGCGGTCCATTATGACCCCTAGATCTGTTTCTGCAGTACTGCTTCCTAGAAAGTCACTTCTCATTTTGTATATGTGCAACTGATAGTTCCTTCCTAAGAGGAGTTCTTTGCATTTGTCATTGCTGAGTTTCATCCCTTTAACCTCACATCTCTGGTTTGTACAGCACTTATCCTCCAAAACACTTGCAACCTCTCCCAGCTTGGCGTTAGCAAAAAACTTCAAGTGTACTCGCTAAGCCATTATCTAAAACATTGAAGATATTGAACAGAACCAGACCCAGCACTAATTTCTATGGAATCCTACTCGTTATGCCCTTCCAGCAGGACTGTGTACCATTGATAACTACTCTCTGGGAATGGTTATTCAAACAGTTATGCACTGACCTCATAGTAGCTCCATCTACATTGTTTCTCTTAGTTTGTTAATGAGAAGGTCATGCGAGACTGAATCAAAAGCCTTATATAAAAGCCAAATCTACCACGTATCCTGTATGTTGAATCTGAGCTTTGATGATCATTGCCTCAATGCTGGTTGTTGTTGTTCTTTGACAGATGTTAATTTTGAGACTGTGTCTCAACTGTGGACCTTCAGAATATACTTACTGTAAGTGGGCAAACAGTGTCTATATTGTTGTATGAATTAGTTTTCTTTATATTTAAAAAAATAAGTGCAGTTCATAGAATACTTTGTTTTAAAACAGAAAGTGATGCAGAGTTCAGATGGTCTGAAATAGCCATATGCTTTGTTTTTGCAGATGAAGCCATTTTGTGTGTCTTGTTGCATTAGCCACTGCTGTTGTATTCTAAGGAAAATTTAATGCCAAAATGATTAATATCTTTCTTTCTATTAAAATTAACCGGGTTTCTTAAATCTGGAGTATGGCAGAGCTTTTTTTTGTTATTGGAGAAACTGGAAGAATTGTGCAAAGTCCTACTGTTGGTAAAATGTATATACAAACTTAATGACAATGTCATAGACACTTCTGCTCTTATTTCTGTCATTCTGCTATAGTACTACCTAACTTTTAGGTCAAAGATTAATCACTTGATAGCTACCCAGGTGTAGTGGTTCCTGCAGTTGCTGGTAACACATTTGTTTTTCATTCACCAAATGATTCTGTACTAGGATATGCGTCTCATGACCAAGCTCTTACTTGGAAATGCTGTACAAAAAAGTTGCTATCACTGAGATAAACCAGGGGTGTGTTTATGTATGGCAGCATGATTACTACAGAGATTATATTCCTGGCAAAGACATTTCTTGCAGGTTGTGAATTTTAAGAGCACTCCTACAAAAAAGCAAACCTCCTCAGTCTTCCCTTTTTCCTCCTCCTCTCCATTTCTGTTAATCTGAGAGCTAGGAATTGTTTAAAGTCTGATGTACATTTCAAAAACACTATGCCTGAAAGCTTAAACAATATGTATGGATTAAGTTTGATAGAGATGCATCCAGCTCTTGAGCTACCGTATTTTCCGGCGTATAAGACTACTTTTTATGCTAAAAAACATCCCCCAAAAATCGGGGGTCGTCTTATATGCCGGGTATACAGGCAGTCCGACTTGGAGGTACAAACGGGGCTTTTCTCGCCCCGGAGGACACAGACTGCGGGACCTCGCGGTCCTGCCGCCCGTGTACTCCGGGGCGAGAAAAGCTGCTCTGCGTCTCCCTGGTCTGCAGACCAGGAAGACGCGGAGCAAAGCCGCGGAGGGGCCCCGGCAGCAGGGCAGCCCAGGCGCACCTGGGCTGCCCCACTGCCCGAGCCCCTCCACGGCTTTGCGAAGCCTCGGGGGAAGCCGGCAGCTGCCAGCATCCTCAGAGGCTTTGCTCCCGGTGTCCCTGGTCTGCTGGAGACGGTCCCCAGCAGACCAGAGGCACCGGGAGCAAAGCCGAAGCGGCGGCGGGGTGCTGCGCTTCTGAGGCTTTGCTCTGGCAAAGCCTCAGAGGCACGGGACCCCGCCGCTGCTGCGGCTTTGCTCCCGGTGCCTCTGGTCTGCTGGGGACCGTCTCCAGCAGACCAGGGACACCGGGAACAAAGCCGGGGAGGCGGAGGGGTGCTGGGGCGCTGCCGGTTGGCCTCTTAAGGGGGGGTAGTCTTATACGGCGAGTATAAGACGAAAACCTATCTTTTAACTAGAAAATTAGGGGGTCGTCTTATACGCCCAGTCGCCTTATACGCCGGAAAATACGGTAGGTTAATAGTTTTAATAGGTGTCTATTGAAGATGGGAGTGGAGGTGGGAGGAGGAGAAGGAGCACTGTGTTATACACCCTTGAATACAATTTGGGGACTAATTGGTTGCTGCAAGTAAGGATGTAAAATATCAATTAATTGGCTAATTGAATAGTTGATGCAGTTTGCTACAGAGCTGTTGCTGTACTTCAAAGGTAAAAGCACTGTGGGGAGCACGGGGCCAGCAGGGGACTCAAGCAGTCTCCCTCTCGTCCTGTGTTCCGATGACGTTTCAAAGTGGCAGCATTGCACGGAGCCCAGGGTCAGTGGGGAAGTCCCCAGTTGACTCAGGCTCCACACAGCATTGCTGCTTTGAGATGCCATGTGTAGCTCAGGGACCTCCAGCTGCACGTGGCATTTCAAAGCAGCAGTTCTGGCCCTGGACTCCACATGGTGCTGCTGCTTTGAAGCATTCACTCTACTCCCTCATTTGCTGCCTCTTTTTGATAGAGGCAGCAAGGGTCGGGGGGAGCGACTTGTTGGCTAGCATGTCAACTATCCAAATAGGATCAAGGCCAAAGATTTTATTTAGCATCTTTTTTTCTTCTAGGGCTTTCTCTAACTCTGAAAGGGAGAGTGATAGCTGTCATGACACCTCCTCCTAGACATAGAGTGCTTGTAGAAAATACCGGAAAATTCTGTTCTGAGGGTGTTTACTATGCATATTTCCTGGAGGGGCCAGTTGACATTGGTGGACATATAAAACATCTGTCTGACTTTCACCAGAGTTCCCACCCGTATTTTTTGCCATACAAGTGGGCCTGGTAGAAAATTAATCTGCTGACACTAATTGGCTTGCCTTCTCCCAACAAAGTATTCATGAAATTGAAAGGGAAAGGCCATCATTAACAATAAACTAATAGTTTTCAAAGGAGGATTGATTAACCCAAACATTACAATGAGAAAACGTATGCCAAGGAAGATGAGAAGCTGTTATGTTTTCAGTAATTACACCTAATAAAAAAGGGAATGGAAACAAATTGCTTCCAGACTTGTCAGAAGGTAGATAATCTTGAAATAAAATTTGATGGCATAGTATAGATACTTATTCTCTGATTAGAGCCATATTTCTCATCACAAATCTGAAAGCACCTAACGTTTCTCATGCTTTGAGGATTTCTTGCATTTGACAATACACTCAAACTTTCTATTATTCCCTTTAACTAGGGAGCTCAATGATTGAAAAATCTAAAGCACTAATTCTTTTATTAGTCTCACAGACTGGACCTCTGAAAGAATATCCTAAGAACTGTAAATTGCTTACCCTCCTAGTCCTTGAGAGTAGGGTAATCTGGCCTAGTAGTCCCTGATGAGTTGAGGTCTGCCCACCAGCAATGTTAATTGCCAGGCAGAAGTTGGCAGATTGCAAGAGTCAGTATCCGAGTCAGAAACTGGAGATTAGAGGCACTACCGGGCTCAAATCAAGAGGCAGAAATCACTACCAGGCTGGAGTCAGAGTGCAGAGATCAGGAGATGAAGTATAATTTGATCTTGGCTCAAGCCAAAGTCTGCTTAGTTACTCGGACGGCTTTCTGGGGCAACCTATTGTATTAAATTTGACACATGGTCAATTAAAGGGCTGCAGAATTGTTAGGTGGACCGGCCTGTGGTACCTGGTCTCTCATAGTGCTTCCTGGGTGTTACCTTTTAAGGTCTCCTGGTGGCACAGTGGACACACAAGCTGTCCCAGGCTCTGCAGACCTAGGTTCAAGTCTATGGATCCTTACCTCTGTATAAGAACATCCATACTGGGTCAGACCAAAGGTCTGTCTAGCTCCGTATCTTATCTTCCAAAAGTGACCCCAGAGAGAAAGAAGAGAAAAGATCATCAAGTGATCCATTCCCAGCCCTGACTGAAGAGGCTTGGGACACCATTGCTGCCCATCTTAGCTAATATCCATTGAATTTATCTAACTCTCTTTTGAACTTTGTTTAAAGTCTCAGCCTTTTCAGCATCCTTTGGCAGGAAATTCCACAGGTTGACTGTGCATTGTTTGTTTTAAACCTGCTGCCTATTAATTTTATTTGAGGACACCCCCCCCCCCCAATTCTTGTATTATGGAAAGGAGTAAATAGCTTTTCCTTATTTTACTTTCTCCACATCAATCACAGTTTTATAGACCTCTATAATATCCCCTTAGTCATGTCTTTCTCCAAACTGAAAAATCCCAGTCTCTTCAGTGTCTCCTCATATGGCAGCCATACCCCTAATCATTTTTGTTGCCCTTCTTTGAACCTTTTCAGGTTCCAAAATCTCTCTTGCCTTTTTTAAACAACCAAGCAATGTGAAAGGCCAGCTGGTGGGGGCTTTAGCTGTTCCCTGCCTTCTGCAGCCCCTGTTCTGCATGGCCCCCTCACCCACCCTCTTCATTTGTCTAATGTTTAATTGGTTAACTAATTAAATGGGATTTTTACATCCCTAATTTGCACACAATATTCAAGATGTGGGTATACCATTGATTTATAAAGAGGAAATAAGATATATTCTGTCTTCTCTATCCTGTTGTTAATTATTTCCAACGTTGTTTACTTTTTTGACTGCTGCTGAATGTTGAGTGGATGTTTTCAGAGCACTAACCACAATGATTCCAAGGTCTCTCCTGAATAGTAACAACTAATTTAGACCCCATAATTTTACATGTGTAGTTGGGATTACGTTTTCCAATGTGCATTACTTTGCATTTATCTCCTCTGCCATTTTGTTGTCTAGTCACTCAGCTTTGTGAGATCCTTTTGAAGTTCTTCACAATCTGCTTGGGACTTAACTATCTCAAGTAGTTTTGTATCACCTGCAACTTTTGCCGCCTGACCGTTAAATCCTTTATTAGATCATTTATGAGCGTGTTGAATAGGACTGGTAGTATAGACTGCTGGGGGACACCACTGTTTACCTCTCTCCATTCAACTGACCATTTATTCCTACCCTTTTTTCCTATCTTTTAACCAGTTACCAATCCATGGGAGGACCTTTCTTCTTATCCCATGACAGGTTACTATACTTAAGAGCCTTTGGTGAGGGACTTTATCAAAGGCTTTCTGGAAATGTAAGTACATGATATTCACTGGATTGCCCCTTGTCCACATGTTTGTTGACACTCCTCAAAGAATTCTAGTGAAGCATGATTTCTCATTTATAAAAGCCATGTTGATTTTCCCTAACATATGTTCATCTATGTGTCTGATGGTTCTGTTCTTAACTATAGTTTCTACCATTTTGCCAGGTATCTACGTTATACTTACTAGCCTGTAACTGCCAGGATCACCACTAGAGCCCTTACAAAAAAATTCACATTATGGTAGTTATCCTCCAGTCACTAGTACAGAAGCTGATTTAAAGAACAGGTTTCAAACCATGCTAATTCTGCAGTAAGTTTCTTTAGAACTCCTGGATGAATGATATTGTCCTGGTGACTTATTACCGTTTAGTTCACAAGTGGCCATCCTTCATCTCGGTGAGCCTCAAAATGAAGGATGTGGCCCCCTACTGAGACACCTCACTCCCCTGGAGCTCCAGCCCCATGGTGGGAGGACAGGGAGAGCTGAGGGTCAGGCCAGGCTCCCCAAAGACCAGATTAACTCTTCTGGGGTTAGTGGATTTTGTGGGATGAGGGTTTAGGGTATGGACAGGAGGTGAGATGCAGGAGGAGATGAGAGTGCAAGTTCTGAGTGAGAGGTAGGGTGCAAGAACAGGCTGGAAGTAGGGTGTCGGGCTAGGGTGGAAGGTGCAGTAATGGGCTGGAAGTGCAGGGTTTCAGTGTGCATGCACACGCGGGCTGTGGGGAGCAGGGTCTGGGCATGAGGGCAAGGGGGGGCACTTACTTGTCTTTGCACCCCCCTGCTGCTCCCAGTTACCATGTAACATGGCCTCCTGCTGCTCCCATTGGCCAAAATCTGGTCAATGTGAGTAGAGGGGAAAGCCTGCAGGCAGCATGTCTATGCACTGCTGTTCCCCAAGCCTGGGAGGGGAGCAGCAGTGCATGGAGCAGCTTCTCCCCCGCAAACCAGATGGTACAGCAAGGCTCAGGGCTTTCTCTCCTCCCCTTCCCCCCCCCCCTCCCAGCAGGAAGCCAGTGCTGGCACTCTAACCTCATGGGGGTATGAAGTTGGAGAACCAGTGTGAGCTCTCTGCTGCAGGGGCGGGAGGGTGGATGAGATTAAAGGGGGGTTGAGCTCCAGCTGTGGACCACTTGTGGATCCCAGTTTGAGAACCACTGCTTTACTAATACTGGTGAGCAGTGGGTGGGAACTATGCTGACAGAAACCAGTGGAATCTGTCAACCCTCTGCTTAGGCAATATAAACAAAGTGTCTTGTGGGCCAACACAGAACTCTGGCTGCTTTTGGGTTGCAGGTTGCCCATTACTGTTCATCAGTTTGTTCCAGAATCTCCTCTTCGTCTCAATCTGGGACAGTCAGTCAGATTGTTCACCTCAAAGGAATGACTCAGGTTTGGGAGTCTCCCACATATCCTCAGCCATGAAGATGTATGTGAAGAATTCATTTGGTTTGTCTGCAATGACCTTATTGTCCTTGAGTGCTTCTTTATCAGTGGAGCCACTGAACAATCAAGATGCTAGTTTAGTAAGCTTCCTGCTTCTAATGTACTTAAAAATGTTTGCTATTACTTTTTGAATCTTTGGCTAGGAATTCTTCAAATTCTTTCTTGGCCTTATTATATTTTTACACTTTATTTGACAGAGTTTATGCTCCTTTCTTTTTTCCTCAATAGGATTTAACTTTAATGTTTTAAATGATGCCTTCTTTGTTTCTCACTGCTTCTTTTACTTCTTTGTTTAGCCACTGTGGCACTTGTTTGGTTTTCGTACTGTCTCTTCCCCCCCCCTCCCATAAGGGTTTACATTTAAGTTTCACCTCTATCATAGTGTCTTCAAAAAGTTTCCATCCAGCTTGCAGAAATTTCAATTTTGGCACTGTGCCTTTTAATTTCTGTTTCATTAACTTCCTCATTTTTGTGTAGTCCCCTTTTGTGAAATTAAATACTACAGCATTGGACTGCTGTGGTGTTTTCTCCACCGCAGAGATGTTAAATCTAATTATTATGGTTGCTATTATCAAGCTGTCTAGCAGTATTCACCTTTTGGACCAGACCCTGTGCTCCATTTAGGATTAAATCAAGAGTTGCCTTTCCTCTTGTGGGTTCAAAGATTAGTGGCTCCAAAAAGACATTTACAGGCTGAGAAGCAGAGGTAAACTTTCCTCAACCTGAGGTAACATGTAAACCAGTCTGTGGGGATAGTTGAAATCTCCAGTTATTATTGGGTTTGTATTTTAATAATCTTTCTAATCTCCCTGAGCAGTTAGGAAAAATTAGTTGAGAGACTACCAGTATAATCAGACTTCTAGAAATGAACAGAGTAAGGCAGACTGTTTAAAGACTCAAATTTAGCACTGTGCTTTTTTTTTCACATTCTTTCCAGTATCTCTGTTAGACTGTAATATGAAGTTTTCTGCTCCAACACTATGCCTGATTGTTCTGAAATCCACTTGACTGTACTCTGGTTGTTGGCTTTGTCTAATTTCCACAGCACAAATGGTCATTTAATTCTGTTATCTAAAAGCATTTTTTCTTCAATTTTCTGTGTTCCTCTGGAAATGCAGTCTCTCCAGAGTCTAGATTGTGTGTCCAGAATCTGGCAATGTTTGGCATAGCATGGACGGTCTTGATTTCCCTGGATGCTACAAGGCCCCTGGTGAAAAATTATTGCCCACCCATGATATGGAGTGTAGGATGCCCTTAATGAGTTTTGGAATCTAGGCAAATTGTTAGGTGCGCGAGACCCTGCATTTATCTATTTTATTACCTGAAGCATGAGGTTTAAGGACTTTTTGCTACTGTGATATGGAGTTTTTGCTTTTAATGTGCACCAGTGATGACCACACTAAATATGCTGGATTTACTTCTGTGATAACAATAATTGCTCATATCAGATGGCAAATTTTGGCCTTAATCCTCACAGGGCTGGGCTTTGTACTCTTTTTGTAGTTCCTGCTTCACCTACTTGTATGTTCGTGCTTCAGTTTCCATCCTTTGATCACTGCTTGCCCTTCTGCAGTAATATATCCCTCTAGAATTGAATGGGGAAGGACAGCCTCGTGGAACCTCACTCTGGAAAATTGTACTGCTTTAGGATTCAGTTGTTGTGCTTAAGACATTGCAACAAACGAACTGGGAAGTGAGCATTGAGGGTGGGAGTAGGGGGAGAAGCAAAGGGGAGGCAACTTAAGCTGTGTCTACACTACATGCTTCTTTTGGAGGGATAATGTGTGCATACTTGCGTAGCACCTCCTCTTCCCCCAGCATGTGTATAAATAGCAGTATAGATGGTGAGGCAGGGCTTAGGTAAATGAGGGGTGGGAGTGTGTACCATAGTACATACTTCACATAGCTCTCTCTACTTGCTTAAGCTGTGGCTTTCCATCTGCATGGCTGTTTTTAGAAATGTCATATCCTGCTGGAGCCCTTCTCCACCACAAGGAAGGGGTCTGGCATGGGTAAGCAGTGCAGGGGAAAGGTCAGCCATCCCGCTGCTAAATCTTTCCTTGCTGGGAAGAAAAGCTCCAGTGGAGGGGAGTTGCTAAAGCCTTTCCCCACTGTCTCCCCTCTGCCAGAGCCTTTCACTGACCCGTGTAGCTATGCACTGCAGCGTGGATGCAGTGTGCTTGTCTGTGTGGTGAGTAGCTACATTTTCGTAGGCACCACCACCAGTGGTGTGTTTAGTGTCGACGAAGCCCGATGGTATGACTGTAACATGCAAGGCATACCCATGTGAGCAGTCACACCCACTGACAGTGGGGGCAAGGGGAGCAATTGCCTTAGGGCCTGGAGCTCTGGCAACCAGAGCCTTAGGCCCTTTAGACTTGCCGTCAGAGCACCACCCAGCAAGCGCCAGAGCCCTGCATCACGTGCTCTGGCTGGCTCTGAGGACCAGTTGAGGGGAGCCCTGCCTCTTCTGTTGGAGGCCTCGCTCTTTCTGGGAGCAGGGACCCCCACACCCCTACATTGCCGGTGAGCCCAGCAATTTTGTCAGCTCCCACTAGTAACAGTGGTGTAGATCAGGAATGTGAACGTGTAACTGTGTAAATGGGCTCATTGATTAATCCTCACGGTTACATGCAGGCTCCTAGTAGGTATGGGGAGCCAACTGCTTCCTTGTGTGTAACAGCTGAAAGTTTCAATGATTACACGGTTATGTAAGAACATTTAAATATCCCTAGTGTAGATGCAGTGAAATGCGTTTCAGAGTGGGCTAGCAACCCGAACATAAGCCTGACAAGGACCAAAGATATGTATTCAGGGTGCTAGCTCACTCTGAAGCCTTTGGCACCATGTCTACACTGCTATTAATGGTTAACTCAATTAAAGCTAACACAGTTATACCTGAAATTGTTATGATCACCCCTTTACTTAGCAGTATAGATAGAATATTATTTTAATGGGGCTGGGAGGAGCTGAGCCCATATGATGTGTAAGCCTGTTGCATTCATTTTTCTTGCACCTCCATGCCATTCTTTACTGAAACAGAGTAGAGTTTTATCTTTTCAGGACTTTTCAGAAAGCATTACACAGAGTTAAAATTCTGTGCTATGTGAAACTTGATAAATGGACGATAATAGCTCCCATTCGGTTTCAGAGGGAACGCCAAGCATTTTCTGGGTACACCAAATATTAATGCATACAGAAAACATATTGGGAATACTATGAATAATTTTTATACAAAAACTATTAAACAGTAAATCTACTAGTGCTTGTTATACAGATCTCCCAGAAGCCTCAGGCATGTACATGCAGACCCTCCTGCCTTGTAGGTCACATGAATCAGATCATAGTCTTAAAAAAAGGTGATTTTATTAACAAAACAAAGATGATATCTTTGATAAAGCATATTTGGCTGCTACTTATTACAGAGCAACAAAAGAAAAGATTAAAGCACAGAGAATTGCTTCCCTGGGATTCAATTACAGTGTATAGGGAGAGAGTGGGGAAGGGAGGACACGTGAGCTCAGCACAGTGTTCACAAAGCAGAAGTAAAAGAACTGATTGCATTCTCTATCAACTCACATTTCTTGTTCCAAGGTTCCATCCTTTATAGACACGAATAGAATATTTCTGGACATTCCATGTCTGGCTCCCAAGATTTACTTCATCTCTGTGTCCAGCTTTTTCTCTCAAACTACACAAAAGAACACACATCACTGCTTTGAATTCTGATCTCACACTTTTTTTCAGTTGGCTCTCCTTGCTCCCTGCCAACACTTGCTGGATACTCACTGTTATGGATTTGACCTGTTGGTTACTGAATGCTGAGATGTCTAGAAAAGGGTAGCACCCCTCCAATCCATCACAATTTGAAATAAAATAGAGTTAACATTGCTAATGCTGCGTCTCTACTACAATTGCTTAGTTGGTTTCTACCAGAATATTATGTGAGTGAGAAGGATGTTGGCCTTTGCAATTAACAATGGGAGTGAAAGTGGTCTGTATAACATTTTATAACATGTGGTCCACACACCTGAAGAGCAGCTGTTCAAGAGAACCCAGTAAAACTATGTAGATAAGTTTCATTCCAAATATGGCAACATCTCAATGATGAAATGATCTTTGTCTGAATTTTCCCAAAGTTGTCTGTGATGAAAGGGGCTTTTTAAGAGATGTGATTGTTGTAAGGAGTCACGTGGAATAGAAATTATTTGGGTGCTTGAACTGTGGGCTTCTTGAGAAGATGGAATAGTTATAAGCCTCTGCTACTGTTATTGTTTTGGAGGAAAGATGCATGTCTGAGTTGAAGTTTTTTTATTTTGAGAACTTTAGCTTGCTCTGAAATGTTGTGCAAATAGTCAGTATTTGTTAGACAGATGTAGTCTTTCTCCATTAGACATTTAAAGTAAGGAAATTGGTGTATTTAGCTCTCCACATAATGTTGCAAATTCTTTTATCTCAAATTAGCTTATTACTTGGTCCAGCCCTCATTTATCACTATGTAGCTAATATTTAAGGCTTTGAGAGAGGCACAAACTAAGTGACTGAACTTAAGAATTTTTTCCTGGTATAGTGTAGGAAATTTGCTTACACACTGAAGCTGTAGACTTGTGAGTTCATCACTTGTGAAGCTACAACATTAGTAGTCATAAATGAATCCAGCCACTTTGTTTGATTCTACAGTTGCCATCTCCTAATACTCGTACTGTGCAATTGAGAGCTTCATTTTATAGGTTCTGAACTTAATGCTGTCTTAGTTACAGGTTTCTTCCCCTGTGATGGGACAAGGTAAAATGGGAGGATAGATCAGTTTTTTTTTATAGCTGAAAATAAAAAAGGGCATCTCAATCAAATAATTTCTGACTTCTTTTCCTTTGTCAAGCTAAATGTTTGTTAGTTTTGAAATATAACAGGAAATATGGTATAGGTAAGAAATAAAAGAAATCTGATACATCAATAGATGCTTGTTCAGTTGCTTGCTTCCTTTTGGAAAAGCACTTTGCTTACGATTACTTTAATATCACTTCTATAGATGTGCTAGAATTCAAGTTGTTTCCCTCTTGCCTGCTTATTACAGGGTTCAAGGGAATAAAAGACAAACAGATTTGGAAATCAATGAGTTAAGTATTTACGTACCTCTTAAAAATCTGACCCAACGTGATTGCGTTTTCCATTTACCAGAAGTTTGAAAAGGTAGACCTACTCTGCCACCAGGCATCATTAATATTTCAGGAATAAGGGTGGAAGCATAGAGTGGAGAGACAAGTTAAGGGGATTGTTGTGTCTTCGTCACATCTGCCTTCAAAAGAGAAACAATATTTAGGACCAGATCTTACAAACACTTAATAGTGAAGAATAATTCCTCTGAAGCCGATGTCTGATGCTCACAGAGCCTAGCTACGTTGTGCTGACTACATTTTAGCAGTAGCATCTGTGGCTGCTCTGATTTTTCCCAGGCTAGCAGACCAGCTTAGGGCTTCTAAAGAAAATGTGAGTGATAATGGTCTTGTGGTTAGTATTCTCATATTAAATGTGGAATATGCTTACGTCTTGAGGTTAGCTACAGAAGCATCTGCCAGTTACTTCCCAGGCAGAATACTTAACAAACAGCTGGCATCTAACTGTACATTCATATTTTCAGAAACTAATGTATTCTGTGGGTTTCTGGAGCCCAATGTTTAGGCTCATGTGAGCTCTGATCTCAATCTCATTTCATCCATTCCCTTTTTATACTTCAAGGCTTTTAGCATAACTTCTGAACCACAAAGGCTTTTCAGTGGAACTCTGTGAAATCCTATTTCTTTATTGACTTTGTATTTAATCAAATCCACAAAAAAATACAAGGAAACACTACCACAAGCTTAAAAAAAAAAGGCATTTAATTATTTCTTGTATTTGTTCATAATTTAATTTATGGTGCGCACAAGTTGTCAGTTTTCAGCATGCAGATTCATTGTGTTAATGAATGATCAAATTGTAGAGGAGTTGGAGGCTTTTCCAGGGGAATGATGATGCATGCTTGTTACCTGGGAAGGTCTGAGGTGATTTGATTTTCTGGTATGCAGGAAGTGGTTGAGACTTCTGGTGTTAGAGAAGGAATGTAGCCATAGACGACTCATTGTAGCACCCAGGAGGTGTGCTACTCCTGTGCCTCTGCCAAAATTTTGATTGTTAAATGGGGTGCTCTCTCACAGCCCCTCTGTCTCTCTCTCCTTATACCTGCTCTCCTTGGAGGCACCAGTCGCCTATGTTATGCAGTGTCTTTTCCTCATGAGTGGGATCAGGAATTATCTGGCAGAGAAATGGGGCATTCGAAGTACAGGTTGAACGTCTCTATTCCCGGCACCCATGGGACCTGACCAGTGCCAAACTAGAGAATTTGTTGAACCACGGGAGGTCAGTATTGTCTGGCAGCATTACCAACACTTCCACTGTTTACTGGGCTCTTAGAAGACATTTGGGGATAAATTAGAGCTAAATACCAGCACAGAACACTAACAGCCAGGATTGGTGGCTGTAAACAAACTTTCTGGGACTGGGAAACTTGACCACACCCATAATAAGTGGGCATCTGTCTAACTAAAACCATGTCAGACCACGGATGTTGGCAGACTAGAGAGGTTCAACCTGTATTAATTTTCTGTTAATTTCTTCTTTTCCTTATATTTTTCCTTTTCTTTTCTTCCTCTTTTTCCTTGGATTAAGCCAGTGGTTCTCAACCGTGGGTTACACCCTACCTCTAGGGGGCCACCTGGAAAAAATGGAACATTAGGTAAATTATGTACCTTTTTTTCCAACTAACAGCGGCTATGAGGGGGGCCCACAGAGGTAAACAAGGCTCAGACAGAGGCCATGAGCAAAAAAGGTTGAGAAATACTGCATTAAGCCATATCATTGCCCTCATGCCAATATTTACCCTACATTCATCCTTATAACAGCAAGGAGGGGAGAATTGAGGATATACAAATACCCAATTCTGTAACTTTAGGGTGTTCCTGTGGATTTGGTTTCACACTAAATATTATAGAAATACTATTTTGTGTCAGAAAAGATAAGCTTTTTTCTGATAGACAAGCTTTTGTCTTGGATTTGCCATCTGTTTCAATATGCTACTTCGGTGTTAAGATTGCCTTGGAAAAAAATTTCTGCTGTCAAACATCAGCAGTCAAAGTAGAAACTTATACTCTGCATTTCAGTCATGTCAATGAGGTTAGACTTCTAAATTCTAATGGTCCATTTAAATGCCAATATTAAACATGCATCTTTTCTGTCTTTAAAAACCAAAAGTCCATGTGTGAATTTACAAAAATACATAATAGTGCAGTCATTTTCAAACTGGGGGGCTCACCAGAGCTGGCTTAGATTTGTTGGGGCTCAGAGCTGGAACCCAAACCCTACTTCCTAGGGTTGAAGCCAAAGCCAGAGGGTTTCAGGGCCAAAGCTGGACTTCAGGTTGTAAGTCCCCCGCCTGGGGCTGAATTCTTCGAGCTTCAGCTTTGGCCCCCTTGCCCAAAGAAGCTCAGGCTTGACCTCCCCACCTGGGACAGTGGGGCTTGGGCAGGCTCAGGCTTCATTCCCCACTCCTGGGGTTGTGATAAGGGGGTCATGGTGCAATGAAGTGTGAGAACCCTTGTGTGAGTGGAACGTAAGTCTTACACCGTTAAGACCAATCAAGCAGTGTAAAGACAAGGTTCTGAAAACAATGTTAACTCTGCTCTTCTGGACATTGTTCCTATTCCTGTTTCTTAGGTACATGTGTGTTTTGTTACAAAGCATAGTCAATACAACGATTTCAAAATGGAAGCAAATGTTAATTCAGTAAACCTAAATAGCCCCGGGAGCTTCTCCTGTGTTACCTCCATTTTAGAGATGGAAAGACTAAGTGCAGGTCTATACTTAAAAAGCCGAGCTACTGTAGTGGTTTAGTGAAGACATGACTCTGCCAACTGGAAAGCTTCGCCAGTCTGTGTAGTTATTTCACCTCCATAGCAGGTAGTAGTTTGTTGATTGTAGAGATTCTCCCATCAACTTTAGCGCTGTCTGCACTGAGGGCTAGGTGGGGATAGCTGTGTGACTCGAGCATGCGTTTTTCACACCCCTGAGACATGTAGTTATATCCAGGTAAGTTTGCAGTGTGGAGCTAGGTTTAATTATGATGAGGTTGAGAGACTTGCTGAAGGTTGTTCAGATATTTCATGTAGATCCTGGTTACCAGACTCCCAACTCCCATTGCTCTGATTTAATCACCAGGTGGCTTTTCCTCACTACCTACTTCATATTTGAGAGAGTTTCTGTCTGTTCAAGATCTCCTCCTAAATGGCAAGAGCTCGGACCAACAAAGTTCGGCAGACAGCTTCCTCTTACCATAACTGAAAGCAACATAATGGTTTGTGCCTGGAATGGGATTGCTTCTCATAAAACCATACAGAAAAGAGACAGAATCACCAAGCAGGTGAAAGGGGCTGGCTGGGGGCACACTGTCCCAGCCCTGAGCCTCATACCCCTTAAGCATCCTCCTCTCCCTGATTTGTATGGGAATGTTGCTGGCTGTTCCCCTTTGTCAAGAAGCCAGGGGAAAGTGCACAGTTTGTTGCATTCCTCACTCTGACTGGAGAGTACAGGGGGCAGATGAACCTGGACCTGCCCTAGCCTGGGGACATGCATCCCTTCCCCAGCTGTACCTGCTGGAGCTGCAGTGGCCATGAAGAGGCGCTTCTCACCTGGTTCCAAGCTGCTGCGGTGAGAGAGGGTTGGGGTAGTCCACTTTCCCTGGGGTAGCTGGCAAAGTGAACCACTCATCCCCCCAGGTCCATCCCAAAGCAATGAATTAAATGAAGCATGTACATTTTCATTTTATTTTCCAAAAACCAAAAATTGAGGTAAGGGTAAAAACACTGGGTAAATATGTCTCTTGGTATATGTGTGCGTAGTGTCTTGTGGCTATTCTTCCCCTCTCTTCAAAACTATGTAATAATTCAGTGGCAGCTATTGAAAGTGCTTATAAGGAAAAGAGAACTTGGGTGTAATGTGTCTTTTTTACCTTCTCTTAATGCAATCTTGTAGCTAGAAATAAAGAAGCCTGTCATGTTTATATAACAAGCTAGCTCTTCATAGGTCACGAACCGTCAGCAGTCCACAGCTCACAGTATTTGAACTTCGGCATCTTGTATCTTTTGTTATTGGAATGTTCTATTTTAATACCCTAATAGGTTTTTGAATGCAAATGTATAACAATATTGTTCCCCACAACTTAATCATAATATCTGAGATCAATATGCGTTTGATGGGCTTGAAGAAGCTTTCCCAGACAAGTGTATTCTGGAAAATCATTTTAATTCTATAATTAGCTATTGAGAGGAAGTGCTGGTGGAAGCCTTGTGTATCAGTGGTGCTTATTAAGAATACTTGGTGTATTGTGCATATTGCTCTGTACATAAATTAAGGGTCTGTCTTCATTGACAAGTTAACTCCAGTGATGTTTAGATTTGAACGCTCCATTTGCCTTGCTCCTTTGTGAGCAGCCACAGTGCAAAGCCATCCCTCAAGTACTCTGTTCATGCATTGGTGTGGATTTCACCTGTGGTTCTAGGACTTCTGGGACCATAGCCCTTCGTGCTCTGTTTTTCAGTGACTTGTGGGAGAGCTTGTCTTTCTGGGTACATGTGGGGAATTGTGGGAAGACTGTGGAGGGCTGTAACTGATGGCTTATCCTGTGTTCTCATTGCAGCATGGGGTAGGGAGAAATTACCAGCTGGACTGTAAACAGGATTCAGGCTTTAGCCAGTCAGAGGGCAGGCCAGGTATAATACACTCAGCTGAGAAGTATTGTGAATAGATGAGCTAGGTTATACTTCAGTGCCAGAGTTACCACTTTTCTTCAATAAAGCCTAATAGGTGGTGGTCTTCTAACTTTCCTTTGGTGCCCCTCATTAAAGAACAGTCATACAAGAAAATGAACTAGACTTGTATAGCAGAGCAAAATTTCATGAGATGGTTCTGATGTGAGACTTTGGCTCAGTAAGTGAGATTGTACATACTAAGCCACAGTCCCAGACTAAATATACTTGTAACACTTACAGCTTGATAGCTGGTAGGTATACAGACAGCACTTGTTCTATGGAATGTTTTGTAACTCTAACTGGCCTTCCTTAAGTACTTCCTTAAGTAATTTATAGTAAGTGTAAGAGGGGTAGCCGTGTTAGTCTGAATCCGCAAAAGCGGCGAGGAGTCCTGTGGCACCTTATAGCCTAACCGAACTGTTGGAGCATAAGCTTTCGTGGGCAAAGACCCACTTCGTCAGATGTGTGTAGTGGAAATTTCCAGAGGCAGGTATAAATATGTAGGCCAGAATCAGGCTGGAGATGACCAGGTGGATCCAATCAGGGAGGATGAGGCCCACTTCTAGTAGCTGATCTGGAGCTGTGAATTCCAAGAGAGGAGAAGCTGCTTTTGTAGTTAGCTAGCCATTCAGTCTTTGTTTAATCCTGAGTTGGTTGTGTCAAACTTGAAGATGAACTGTAGCTCAGCAGTTTCTATTTGAAGTCTGGTCCTGAAGTTTTTTTTTGCTGCAGGATGGCTACCTTTAGATCCGCAATTGTGTGTCCAGGGAGATTGAAGTGTTCCCTTACACTTCAACAAAAAAGAGCTCTCCAATCTGGAGTCTCTCATAAAAAAACCAACCTTCCCCACAAATGGACTTTACTAAAATAAGACAGGAGATCTACATTGCACACTTCACTTCTCTACAGAGGAAAAAGGACTGTAAGCTATCTAAAATCCTACCTGCCACATGGGGCCACAACAGTGGTACCCCTAACTCACCCAGCAATATCGTCAATATTTTCAACTACACACTCAGCACGGCAGAAGAGTCTGTTCTATCTCAGGGACTCTTTTTGCCCCACCACCCCCACTAACATGATACAGTTCTGCAGTGATCTGGAAGCCTGCTTTCGCCGTCTCCGTCTCAAGGAATACTTCAACACAACACTGAACAGTGCACTGACACACAGATACCTTCCCACCAACAGCACAAGAAGAAGAACTCCACATGGACTCCTCCTGAGGGTTGAAATGACAGTCTAGACCTCTACATAGAATGCTTGCGCCAACTTGCACAGGCAGAAATTGTGGAAAAACAGCATCTCTTGCCTTGTAACCTCAGTCTTGCAGAATGCAATGCCATCCACATCCTCCAGAACAACTCTGACATTATAATCAAAGAGGCTGACAAAGGAGGTGCTGTTGTCATCCTGAACAGGCCTGACTACCTAAAGGAGGCTGCCAGACAACTCTCCAATACCAAATTCTACAGTCCTCTTTCCTCAGATCCCACTAAGGAATACACTAAGAAACTGCACCATCTGCTCAGGACAGTCCCTGCACAAGCACAGGAACAAATCGACACACCCTTCGAGCCACAACCAGGGTTGTTCTATCTATTACCCAAGATCCACAAACCTGGAAATCCCAGACGCCCCATCATCTCGGGCATTTGCACTCTCACTGAAGGACCGTCTGGATATGTGGACTCTCTACTCAGACCCTATGCCACCAGCACTCCCAGTTACCTCCATGACACTACTGATTTCCTGAGAAAACTACAGTGCATTGGTAAACTTCTAGAAAACACCATCCTAGCCACCATGGATGTAGAGGCTCTCTACACTAACATCCCACATGCAGATGGAATACAAGCTGTCAGGAACAGTATCCCTGATGATACCACAGCACAGCTGGTGGCTGAACTCTGCGAATTCATCCTCACACACATCTATTTCAGATTTGGTGACATTATATACCTCCAGACGAGTGGCACTGCTATGGGCACCCACATGGCCCCACAATACGCCAACATTTTTATGACTGACCCGGAACAACGCTTCCTCAGCTCTCGTCCACTCGTGCCCCTTCTCTGCCTATGCTACATTGATGACATCATCATCTGGACCCATGGGAAGGAGACTCTGGAAGAATTTCACCACGATTTCAACAGCTTCCACCCCACCATCAACCTCAGCATGGACCAGTCTACATGGGAGGTCCATTTCCTGGACACCACGGTGCAAATAAGTGATGGTCACATAAACACCACCCTATACCGAAAGCCTACCAACCACTATTCTTACCTGCATGCCTCCAGCTTCCATCCCGGACACACCACACGATCCATTGTTTACAGCCAAGCACTAAGGTACAACTGCATATGCTCCAACCCCTCAGTCAGAGACCTACAAGATCTTCAACAAGCATTCTGTAAACTATGATATCCACACGAGGAAGTGAGGAGACAGATTGACAGAGCCAGGCGTGAACCCAGAAGCTACGGGACAAGCCCAAGAAAGAAACCAACACAACACCACTGGCCATCACCTACAGTCCGCATCTGAAACCTCTCCAGCGCATCATTAGTGATCTACAACCCATCCTGGACAATGATCCCTCACTCTCACAGGCCTTGGGAGGCAGGCAAGTCCTTGCCCACAGACAAACCACCAAACTGAAGCATATTCTCACCAGCGGCTATACACCGCACCATAATAACTCTAACTCAGGAACCAATCCATGCAAGAAAGCTCGGTGCCAACTCTGCCCACATGTCTACACCAGTGACACCATCACAGGACCTAACCAGATCAGCCATACTGTCACTGGTTCATTCTCCTGCACATCTGCTATCGTAATATATGGCATCATGTGCCAACAATGGCCCCATCGGCCAAACTGGACAGTCCCTGCATAAAAGAATCAATGGACACAAATCAGATATTAGCAATGGCAAGATACAAAAACCTGTAGGGGAACACTTCAATCTCCCTGGACACACAATTGCGGATCTAAAGGTAGCCATCCTGCAGCAAAAAAACTTCAGGACCAGACTTCAAAGAGAAACTGCTGAGCTACAGTTCATCTTCAAGTTTGAACACTTCGGTTAGGCTATAAGGTGCTAAAGGACTCCTCGCCACTTTTATAGTAAGTATAGTATAGTAAAAGCTCTGTTACCTGGCATGTTGGGAGAATGGGGGGAGTTGGTTAATGAGATATTCTGGTTAACTGAGAGTTGTACTTTACCAATTGAGCACCAATTTTCAAAGATTTAGAATACAATAAAATAGCTTACTGATATTCACCAATCCAGTAGTAGTACTGCATTGCAGAGAGGTTGGTTTCTTGAAGCATTTAGGTAATGTTTTCTATACAGTATATCATGTTATGGCACTATATATCACTATGGGCAATGCATGACATACATCCAGATCACTAGAACTACACTGAACACATTTAATCTTTGATTCAGACGGCATTGCAGGATCTTGCAGTGCCTCAGGGTAGTCATTATCAGCATCAATTATCATTGTAGGCATAGGAGATTGGGCTGTATCTGTCCTGACCCTATGACGCCTTCTGGAAGCTGCTTTATTATTAATTATTATTATTATTATTATTATTAAGCCTCTATTTCAGCTTGCTTACTAGCCTTCTGCTTCCCCTGCCCCATGAAAGTGGAGTGCAGAATGTACAACGTCATAACGTGTTGGGCACTATGCAAGTCCTGATTACTAGATCAAAGATTTGTATTGGGAGAGACCAGAAATGCCAGTAAATTGAGTGCCGGATAACAGAGCTTTTTTGCTTTGTCAAAGTCAGACAGGACTCACAGATTTGGCAGACTGCTCTGTTTATTTCAGCAAAGCTTTGCTAAAATGCATGGAGAAAATGTGAGTACCCTACAAGGTTCAAACCCCTTGATTTTATACAGTCAAAAGGAAGCCAAAATTAACAGGATTAAAAGGGGGGCAAAACTTCACATAATTAGTGTGAGGCTACTCAAGTACTCTTCATTTCAATATTAAGCACACAGCAATCTCCTGGCTATATCTCCCTGATTATCTGGAATTGTTTCCTAACACTTAATGTTTCTTTTCCTGTTAAACTCAGGCCCAAATTGGCTAGCACCTTGATCTGCATACCTACAATCAACATTAACATACTTTTCTTCTTCCTCTTAAAAAGACAAACAGAATTCCTTCAACTTATTCCATTATTACAGCACAATTCATCTTTTTCTTACAGTATAATTCTTTCTACTTTCACAATCCCTCCTTTTGGTCAAGCCTCGCCTATGACCAACAATTACTGGGTTCCTTGCATTAACTGTTCTTTGTCTCTCTGTTCATCAGTGATATTTAAAACCATCAGATTAGCACTCTGGTGAGGGGTAGCTAGCTGTGTGATATGTTTTGCACAGTTTTGGATACAACAGGAGATTTACTGAAAACCTACAAAAATCATTAAGATCCCAAATAGGATAGCCAGGGTTCCCTGAAACAACCAGTTTCCTATGCCAGAGAAATTGAACAAGTTACTCAGCCATTTCCACAGGGAACTTGGCTCTTCGTGAGGAAGATATGCAATCTTTTCTAAGTAGCTAGCGCGATCTATTACATCATTGGTGTTGTCTGGTATATATATATATACACAACATTCTTTGCCAATGAGAGCACAGGTCCCTCCTTTTGCTGCCAGCACTATATCCAATGCCTGACAGTTTTGGAGGACCACTTGTCTGATCGCTCCCATTTCTTTGGCCAGGGCCCTTAAACTTTCTCCAGTTTCATTTGCCATGATTTCAACTACTGCTTGTAACCTCAGAAGCCTTTTTGCATGATGTATTACTCCCCCAAGTGGGATAAAGGAACCACCAATAGCCTCTTCCCAAGTTAAAGGGCTTATGTGATTCACATACCATTGGGCATCCGACAAGTCCCTTCTTTTTCGCCTAAAATTACGGAGACGTTCTCGTGGGAAGGACTCTAACACTCGGAATTGTGGGAAGAGTTGGGCGGGATAACAGATACCTGACCAGTTAACTGGTAATGTGGTATAGGCCTTTGTCCCACAGACCCAATGATGCCCTATCAAAGCCGGGAAGGGTCGGTTGCACCCCTTTGCCATATAGATGTCTATAAACGAGGAGTAATATCCCCCGAAGGGCACAAGGTGATTCTCCTTACGGGGAGTGGTGTTATTTGCATGGCATTGAAAGATTGTACTGTTCTCACTAGGGTGGCTGTAGCGGGAGCAGGAGAGTGATTTCCCTGTTTGATCCCAGGTTGAGAAAAAATTCATATCCCCATACCCGGTCCTCCATTTTTCAATCTTGTTTGAATAATCCCATACACCATTGGTTACAATATGCTGAAGACAACTGCTCCTCCCCAGATTCAGCCCCGTCCCATTACACACCCAACACCAGTGACCTTTTCCCTCCACCACGCTTATCCATTTAGATACATTTATTCCTACTGCTTCCCAAGTGTCATTACTGTTCCATGTCTTGTTAAATGGATGAGGTCCTCCGGTGAGGCCTGGGGAATTAAGTGGGATTGCCAAGACAGGAACACCAGCTTGTGAGTGGGCTGGGATGTGGCTGCAGACCCAGCAATTAGAGATATTAAGGGTCTGAGCGATCCATACTTGCTGGTGGATAAAAGAATTGTCATTGTCATTGTGGATTCCCCAGACCTTAAGACACCAGTAGCCGAGGAACAGGCCCCACCAGAGGCACATGCTGGAGGCAAGACCCTTTTTGGTTCTGACAACCTCAGCTGAGGGAACCGCAGTCACGGTTTTATGTCCACCGGGCAGCAGGCGCTAGGCTCACTGCTGCTTCTTCTTGGGCCTTGCTTTTGGTCCTCATCTGCTTCAGGCAACCCTTACGTGAACGTAGGTTGTAAGGTATTGCAGGCTGTTCCTCTACGTCTTCTTCTGGAGTCAAAATTGACTCTGCGTGGTCCTGAGGCGATGACTGGTCTGCTGGGGGTGGTGCCTTCTTACACTGAGAAGCATGTATCCATGCTGCTATGCCGGATAGCTTAACAGCCGTCTAGGTAGTGAGCAGCACCTGATGTGGGCCCTTCCACCAGGGTTCCAAGGCGTGTTTTCGTTGGTGGTGTTGTATGTAGACCCAATCACCTGTCTCAAGGGTGTGGCAGGCGTCAGAGGTGGGTTCGGTTGGCCAGGCGGCTCAAACCTGTGAATGGAAGTGACTTACAGCTTGCATTAGTCCCTTGCAGTACTGAAGGAGTATACTGTGAGTCAAGTTCAAGTCTGAGACTGGAGTAATGGTAGTCATTGTTCGCATAGGGCGCCCCATAACAATTTCAAAAGGACTTAATTTATGTCTTTGGGATGGGGTGGATCGAATTTCCATAAGGGCCAATGGTAAGGCCGCTGGCCAGCTTAACCCTGTAGAGTCACAAATTTTTGCAAGCTTATTTTTTTTTGCATGCCATTTCGTCTTTCAACTGCACCTGCGCTCTGTGGGTGGTAGGGACAGTGCAGCAAGTGCGTGACATGTAATACACGATCCAGGTGCTGAACAAGTTGTCCAGTAAAATGTGTACAAAGTGGCAGGAATTCCTTTGTCACTGGACAAAGTGGCAGGAATTCCTTTGGCAGGCATAATATGATTTAACAAACATTTGGCAACAGACAGTGAATCAGCTTTGCGACAAGGAAAGGCTTCAATCCAGCCCGAAAATAAGCATACCATAACCAGAATGAATTCATAGCGTTGACACTTAGGCATTTGTACAAAATCAAGCTGCCAATGCAAGAACGGTGCTTGGGGCAGGCCTCGGAACCCTTGAGCTACCTTTACAGGTTTGCCAACATTGTAGCTTTGGCAAGTGGTACAGGTGGCACAGTGGCGAGCTGGAAAAGAGCTGAAATGGGGGGCCCACCATCCTGCCTTAGTTACAGCAGAGATCATAAAAAGAGCTGAAATGGGGGGCCCACCATCCTGCCTTAGTTACAGCAGAGATCATACCCTCCTTTCCGACATGCGAAACGCCGTGTAGCAGGGCGGCCAGAGCTGGGTAGAGCGAAAAGGGGGCCACAAAGGCACCACTAGGCGAGCGTCAAAGGGAATCAGGGTGTAGAGAGCAACCCTGGGCGACCCAGGAGTCTTTTTCTGTTTCTGAGGCAGAGTCTTGGAGCAGGGTGACTTTAGAAAGGGACTGCGGTGGTACAGAAACAGAAAGGGAACCGAGAAACGCACCTGGGGAAGGTTCTATGGCAGCATTACCCTTAGCAACATCAGTATCTGCTGTGGAGTGACCAGGGCACTTAACAATAGCTAATGCAGATGGGAGTGCATACAGGAGAGCAGCAATGTAGGGGCCATTCTTGATAGGGGTACCAGCAGAGGTAAGGAAACCCCGAGCTTGCCAGAGGGTGCCAAAGTCATGTACAACCCCAAAAGCATATCGAGAATCAGTATAAATGGTGGTGGAGCGTCCCTCAGCCAGAAAGCAAGCGCGGGTTAGGGCAACTAGTTCAGCAACTTGTGCTGAAGTCACAGAAGGTAAAGGCGCAGCTTCTAGGGTTTCAGAGAGTGATACCACAGTGTTTCCTGCAAGGAGACGACCTTGGCTATCTCTAAAGCAGGAACCGTCATGAATAACACAAGGTCGGAGTTAGAGACAGGGACATCAGAAAGGTCGGGGCGCGGGACGGTGACAGCAGAGACAGTTGCAAGGCAGTCGTGGGGTTCACCGTCATTAGACAGAGGAAGGAGAGTGGCAGGGTTCAGTTGAGAACAGCGCTTTATGGTGATATGCGAAGCCGAAAGCAGTAAAAGTGAGGCGGGCGGAGGAAAGGTGAGCTGTATTACCTTGTAGCAGGAGAGTTTCTATAGAGTGAGGGACCATGAGAGAAACAGGAGAGCGGAAGACAAGGGACTCAGACATTTCAATTAGGCGTGCCGCGGCAGCCACAGCCCGCAGACGGGGGTAGACCTTGGGCAACAGGATCCAAGGTGGCAAAGAAATAAGCTACTGGACGATTTTTTTGCCACCATGCTCCTGAGTAAAAACCCCAAGTGCACAACCAGATTGCTCGTGGCAGAAAAGGGTAAAAGGCTTACAGCAGTTAGGTAACCCTAAGGTGGGGGGGGGGGGGGCAGTGAGAAGCGCTAAAGAGTCAGTTTCTGAGGCAGATAATGAAGGGGAACAGAGGAGTAGATCATTTACACATTGGACCAATGTGGACCCAGAGGGGAAGACCAGGTCAACAAGGTCTTTGGCTAATGCTTGGGAAAAGTAAGACGGGCTTTCTGTGTACCCCTTGGGAAGCATACTGCTGCTCCTTGTAAGAAAAGGCAAAAAGATACTGGGACTTAGGGTGAACCGGGACAGAAAAGAAAGCAGAACATAGATCAACATCAGTAAAATGAGTTGCATCTGGCAGGATAGAAGCCAGATTAGTTGCTGGGTTAGGGATTACAGGAAAGGTGGGTACAAAAATGCAGTTGTTAGCTTGAAGATCCTGAACAAACCGCCATGATTTACCATCAGCTTTTCGAACTGGGAGGAGGATAGGGGTGTTACAGGGGCTGGAACAGGGGACAATAATGCCTTGTTCCCACAGGGTGGATATGACCGGAGCTGAAACCTCTAAATCCCAAAAACTGGGTGCCACAACCCCTTCTCTGACCTTATCCCCATTCTTGGTACCCTCCCCATTCCCAGTACTGTCTGCCCTGCCCTGAATAATGCTGTATTTGCAGAGCTATCAACCTTTGTGAGGACTGCTTCTCTTTCCTTTTAGAGTGCAGTGGCAATGCTCTGCCACTGCTTGCAATTTGTCCATGGTCTTGGCCTCCCATCCAACACTTATTTGCTTTAACATACTGCTAATAGCAGATAAGAGGCTATTAACAAACGCATGCGCCAGGGCGCCCTGTCCATTTTTACCTGGTTGCTGTACCCCAAAAAAACCCCAAAAAACCAACCAACCAAACAAAAACCATCAGTCAGTCTGTGTGATAGTTGCCCGGGTTTTTTTTCTTTGTTGCTGTTTACGGGGTTATAAGTAGCTTACACAGTTGCAGCAGGTCTGCTTCAGAGGGTTCATAGGCATTGCACACTAGCAAAATTCCTCTGCAAATTTGGTAGGGTTTTCCTGGGGCTTTGGAAAACCTTTTAAAATCAAGTGGAGCTCCGTGTGGGTCCAGGGTTTATAGCTTCAAGTGGGACCGGTCTGAGTCTTCTTGGAGGACGGGGTAAAGGGAAGCGCTTGGTCTGGTGGTGGGAGAGGAGGTTTCCAATAAAGCTTTTTTTTTCTTATAATTAGAATTTTTAAGGGAGGTGAGCTTCGATTCAGTTCATTTAAGATGTGCCTCATCCCACCACTGCATGAAGCAATCTACCTCTCCTCTAGCCAATTTAGTTTTTGGGAAAGCCAAGTTTGTCTTTTAAGACGTCCACTTGGTCTTTGTTCCAAGATCCTAACAGTGGCCACTGAGTTTTGGGATCCCCCCAGAGTCAATCTAGATCATTTTTCCAGAAATTTACAGGAGTCCGGACCCTTTCTAAAATATATAAACTGAGCCAGGGTCCCTTTAGGGAACTGCCCTTGCTTAGACGTCTGGTTACCCATACAGGAGGACTTCACACACCAATCACACCAGGAGGAAATTCGGGTTCGTCAGAGCGGTGCCCGGTGCAACACACAAAAGAAGCCCACAGGCGACTGCCTCAATCGCCCTTGCGTTCACTCCAAGGATTTTATCCAAGGTGCGGTGCGGCTGCGATTGTGCAGATTCCAGTCACACAGACCGTGGGGACAGGAGCCCCTTGGTCGGCCAGTCCCTGGACAGGGATGGCTCCCAGACTCACTCACACCACAGGGAAGACGGATAGACACAGAGACAAGACAGTCCTCAGTCCGGACAAAATAATTACCTGACCAGAGTCCTGATGTTAGATCCCGGGATCCCTACCAGAACAGAGCAGGAACCAACAGGTTCGATGGCGTAGACTTCGCTGTGGCTGTGCACCTTTCCGTTCTGGCGGAGGACCGCTCGGGCTAAATGCCCAGGTGCCGGCTGCCACGGTAGTCCTGCAAGACAGTCAGGGATCACACAGCTTCAGCGAAGACGGTTGCCATCTCAGTAGAACCTCCAAATTGTCAAAGTCAGACAGGACTCACAGATTTGGCAGACTGCTCTGTTTATTTCAGCAAAGCTTTGCTAAAATGCATGGAGAAAATGTGAGTACCCTACAAGGTTCAAACCCCTTGATTTTATACAGTCAAAAGGAAGCCAAAATTAACAGGATTAAAAGGGGGGCAAAACTTCACATAATTAGTGTGAGGCTACTCAAGTACTCTTCATTTCAATATTAAGCACACAGCAATCTCCTGGCTATATCTCCCTGATTATCTGGAATTGTTTCCTAACACTTAATGTTTCTTTTCCTGTTAAACTCAGGCCCAAATTGGCTAGCACCTTGATCTGCATACCTACAATCAACATTAACATACTTTTCTTCTTCCTCTTAAAAAGACAAACAGAATTCCTTCAACTTATTCCATTATTACAGCACAATTCATCTTTTTCTTACAGTATAATTCTTTCTACTTTCACAGCTTCTATCACTATACTGCCATGATAGCCACTCTTCTGACTACAGTAAAACTCCAATTGTCCGGCATCCAGTGGTCCAGCACTCCTGATAGGCCAGCACCAACTGGAACCCGGAAGTGCTCTGGCCAGCTGGACAATTGGAGCTGTTCTGCGCCGCTTGCCCAATTTCGCTGCTGTTGCTGAAAATGATGAGCAGCGGACTTGGAGAAGAGCTGCGGAGCAGAGCAGCTGGGGTGCTGCGCAGTTGGTCCCGCAGCACCGCCCCTCACCCCCCTGCTTTGCGCCCAGCAGCACCCCAGCCGCTCTGCTCCGCAGCTTCCCCAAGACTGCTGCTGCCGCTGCTGAAACTGACGAGCGGCGGACTTGAGGAAGCTGCGGAGCAGAGCAGCTGGGGTGCTGCTGGGTGTGGAGCAGGGGGGTGAGGAGCAGTGCTGTGGGACCAACCGGGCAGCACCCCAGCTGCTCTGCCTTGCTGCTTCCCCAAGTCCGCCGCTGCCGCTTGCAGCCCCAGCTGGCCTGTTGCCAGTGGCTGCGCGGGGCTTCCCCCACCTGTCTGCAAAATGGCGGAGGGTTCACCCCACCCCACGCTGTGCTGTTCCCTGCCAACCCCTCCCCCCCCGACCCGTGTCAGTCCCCCTGCTGGAGTACCTACTGATACTACGGCATATCTGATAATCTGGCACCCCGTGGGTCCCAAAGGTGCCGGATTATCGGAAGTCTACTGTATATCTAAAAAGCATTTCAGGATGTTCATTGCCAAATCTGTATTTGCTATTAAATGTAGCCTTTTCAAAACTGAGCAAGTGGCTGACAGTGCCAATGTTTGAGGCACAGCACATAAGGTCTTGGTGAGGCAGTTCAGTTGCCTCACTAGCTGTTGTTGAATATTCAGCTATTGAAATCAGTTTCTGCTACTGTCAGAACAAAATGAGTTATTTATCTTTATAGAAATCTCAAGTGAATCTAATGCCTGGGTTTTTCTAATGAAATCTATGATCACTAATCTTAGTATTTTCGAAGCTAACTTCACAAGTTTGGGGTGTGTGTGTGTGTGTGTGTGTGTGTGTGTGTGTGTGTGTATATACACACACACACACACACACACACACACACACATATTAAAATAAAATAAAATATGGGATGTGAAGGTTTAACTTGTGAGGTCTGGGGAGGTGGGGTGGGCTGTTCGCCCCCCCCTTCCCTGCTCTCCTTCGTCATTTAATTGGTTAACCAGTTGAACAAACCAGATTTTACATCCCTAATATATATTAATATCTTGAATATCACTCATTTAGAAAGTCTTGTGTCCTGACTTACCTATCAAACCCATATGCATTTCAAACTCTTTCAAAGGGCAAAACACCCTTAACAGTGTGTCTTGTGTACCGTCTCACTTCCCACTTGCGATTACATCAGAACCCTGTGGCAGCTCCCTAATATTCTTTCAGAGTTGGCAGTTTTAATGCTTTTTAGCTGGCCTTTGAATATGACTTCAGCTGGTGGAAGTGAGGAGATGTAGAGATTATCACTGACGCAATGCCAACATTAGGTTCACCAAGATATAGATTCAAATGATTGTTTAGTTCCAATTGCTGTAAAGCTCCACAGGCATTGTGTTACGCTGCACAGAGATGACCAAATACTGGCAAAAGCTGCCTATAGTCTAGGGTGGTGTTTCGCCACCATCTCTTATAATGTACCCCTTTTTAAAAAAAATAAATAAATAAAATGAGAAGTACTCCGAGAACCTAAAGTTTTCAGACAAACGCAATTTTTTTCTACCATTACAACACATTTGTAGCTGGGCAGGCGATGAAATTTTTGGTATAAAAAGAACAAAAATAATAAAGTGCTGTAAAACTTACAACAAATTCAGTTTTCTCCAAATTTCAGATGTGTTCAAGTATCCCCAACTTCTCTTGAGTACCCTAAGGGTACTCGTACCACTGGTTGAGAAACACTGGTCTAAGGGGTCAAGCCTGTAAAAAACTTACCACTGACTGCAGTGTTTCCTTGAGAGAATGGTCTCACTGAATCCAGTTGGGCTACTTAAAGTAGTAAACACCATCTGTGTACACTTGTTTTCAAGCAATCAGAGTCTAAGTGCAATTATACGTAGCTCACAGGCAGATGCCTCCAGACAAGAGATTTACTCAGATAAAGCTAATGGGCGACTTATCACATAGGGTCATGTTCATTTTGTAATGTAATTGTAATATAATGGGTTCTGGGGGTACTGCTGAGAGGGTCAAATCAGGGCAAATTGCTTAGAAACAGGGCTACTTACAGCCCAAGACTTAGGGTCCTCTGCTATAAGGCACCATACCAGTCACAAAGAGCACTTCAGCTTGCCACGTTGACCAGCAAGAAGTCACATAGAAAAACCTGGAGTGTCTAAGGGGGTTGTTTATGCCACAACCAGCACTAGTCCCTACAAAGATGAGAGATTACGAAAACCAATCTCACCAAATCTCAACAGGTTCTTCCAATCCCAAAGCCCCACCACATTCCCATGTCAGTTTATACCTAAAATCTTATCCCCAAAAAAGCATGTGCTGTGCTGATCCTTTCGAATCTAAAAGTTTTTATTAATGAAAGAAGGAAAGCAAAGTGCAGCAAGTTACAGTGCTGTAAAGTGCCAGTGTGATCCAGGCTACAGTGCTGGGAACAGCACTGTTAGTTACTCCCCTGATGGAGATGGTTTACATAGTGTGCTGGGAGATATCTCTCCCAGTGCTCTTATTGTGGCCACACTTTCAGTTTAAAGCATTGCTGGGGCTACACAGTAAACTTTTAAGGGTAGGCTAGGCCTCAATTGAGTGTGCATTTAAATTCAGGTAGGAGAAAGTGTTCGAGTTGAAGGTGGCCAGGGGAAGTTGTGACTGTATTTTTGTGGAGTCCTTAAAACTGCTAGAATAATTCTTCAGCGTTTCATGTCAATAGTTGATCCAATACAGGTTGAATCTCTCTAGTTCAATACCTTTGGGACCTGACTGCTGCCAAACCAGAGAATTTGCTGGACCATGGGAGGTTATTGTCTAGCAGCATGGCCAACATTTCCACTGCTTACTGGGCTCTTAGAAGACATTTGGGGTAAATTAGAGCTAAACAGCAATACAGAACACTGAGAGCCAGGACTGGTGGCTGTAAACAAACTTTATGGGACTGCGGGAAACTTAGCCACACCTACGATAACTGGACATCTGGCTAACTAAAATCATGTGAGTCCGCGGATGTTGCCAGACCAGTATGCTGAACTGGAGAGGTTCAATCTGTAGTTTAAGCTGCCATTGATACGGTCGTGCATGACCTATAATCCTGAAAACTTCATTTCACCTGTCGGGTAAAGTTTAGACTTTGTTCCTCTAGTCAGTTCCATGACGAAGATGGCGAGCATCAAATGAAACTGATGACAAACAAATGAGTAATAGTCTAGCAAAAAGAACAGATTATGCCACCTTGACATGATATGCATGTTGCTTCAAATACTGTCATCAAACAAAGCACAGAAGTTCTACTAAGCGAGTTAGAAAGAATGCTTTTGTGTTATGTGGTTTTCTTTTTGTACGTTGGAATCTGGTTTCTTTTTGGAGGCTGCATACACGCAAAGCCCTGTGTTAAGGATGTAGAAAGTGTCTGTTGTGGTGGATGATCAGTGAAAGAGGAACTTAGAATCATAGAACTGTAGGGCTGAAAGAAGGCTGGGGAGGTCTATTCCACCCCCTGTACTGAGACTGGACCAGACCAAGCACATGTAGACTACATCCAGGGGAAGATTAAGGTCTCCGAGGGTCCTGGGCTAGAGCAAATGTCTGTGTGAGGGTTCCAGCACCATAACTGTGGCCCTACCTTCTGCTTCCAGACCTTCCTCCATGGTCTCGCCCCTTCTGACCATGGCCCTGCCCCTTTATGTCCCTTTCTCCATGGCTCCACTCACTCCTTTTCATATCCTCACCCAATGCTATGGCCTCAGGCTGGAGAATGTCTGGGATCCCCACCATGGGAACTCCTTCAGCCCTGGTGGCCTGGCTAGGGAAGATTTTTCTGAAGGCCTGAAATGGGTTGGGGTCCTTAGGCATGGGCCTGTGTGGTTATCCATCACTGATCATGTCTGACAGATGTTTAACCAGTTCTTAACATGCCACTTTGTGCTTATATTTTGGCATCTCTCTCTCTCTCTCTCTGGTTAGTATTTTATCAACAATAAGTGTTTCTTTAGTGTTTGAACATGTCAAAACTATTTGCCCTAAGTTTTAATTGGAAGCTGGGTATTCTATTAATATTATTCTAGGCCTGAAGGGTTTTTTTAAAATCCATCTGCCACTTTAATTATGCTGACTCTCTCCCTTCCATAGAAGTTCTCCACTGATAAAAAGAAGGTATTCTAAAAAGGTGGTCCCTTGCAGTTAACTAAAATGACCAGAAAATGAAGTATGTAGGGTAAGAATACTAAATCTGGGAGGGTCAGTGGGGGAGAGAGACTGTAACATTTCCACGACATCACAACTGACTCATTTTGTGGAGAAAAAGCAGTTGTAGAATCCCCTCAGGCACTGGGTCACTCATAACAATGATAAAAGTAAGCTCTGAAATTGTTGAGACCTCTTATACTGGTATTAGGCAATCCTTAAGGCCTCAGCAAGAAGGGATTTAATGTTTGTGGGTAAAAAACATTTTCCAGGTTCAGGCCAACAGATGGGTTTGCGAAACCATTTCAGATCGAAGGCTTGGAGGCTTTTGGTTTATCTGGTGCCAGTTTGTATTGCTATCAAAACATGACATGTGTGTTTTGGGGAAATAAATGACCTTGGATGCCATAATCCCTGATATAGTTAAATCGCTGTAGGAAAGAATATCTTCACAGGAAAGTAGCCTGCTTAGCACTAATGTCAGGGAACTTTATCCATTCCCACTTAAGTCAGAATTAAGCGTTACATTTTCCTAAGTAGGAAACTTCTTAAACTTCTACATTGCATCAGATATCAGTTTCACAGGCCTATCTTTAATTGCTTCCAGAAGCAGAACTAGTGTTGACAATCTTGAACCCAAGCATACAAATGGAGAAACGAGTTTCCTTTCTACTCTAACATAACAGCCTGAAATGCAGCATTGCACTGTAAATGGACACAAGGGTTCCAAACCTATGCACACTATAAAAGCGACAAGGTGTCCTGTGTCACCTTATAGATAAACAGATTTATTGGAGCATAAGCTTTTGTGGGCAGAAACCCCCTTTGTCAGATGCATGTAGTGGAAATTCCAGAGGCAGGTATAAATATACAGGCATAAGAAAAGAGTAACAATTGAGAGTAAGGCTAGAAATAGGGAGGTCAATTCAGTCAGGGAGGATGAGGCCTACTTCTAGCAGCTGATGTGGAGGTGTGAACACCAAGAGGAGAAACTGCTTTTGTAGTTTGCTAGCCATTCACAGTCTTTGTTTAATGCTAAAATGATGGTGTCAAATTTGCAGATGAACGGTAGCTCAGCAGTTTCTCTCTGAAGTCTGTTCTTGAAATTGTTGTTGTAGGATGGCTACATTTAAATCTGCTATTGTGTGTCCTCCTACAGGTTTTTGTATATTGCCTTTCCTGATATCTGATTTGTGTCCATTATTCTTTTACATAGGGACTGTCCAGCTTAGCCGATGTATATAGCAGAGGGGCATTGCTGGCACACAATGGCATATATTACCTTGGTAGATGTGCAGGTGAATGAGCCTGTGATTGTATGGCTGATGTGGTTAAGTTCTGTGATGGTGTCACTGGGGTAGATATGTGGGCAGAGTTGGCACTGAGGTTTCTTGCAGGGATTGGTTCCTGAGTTAGTGTGTATAGTTGCTGGTGAGAATTGGCTTCAGGTTGGTGGGCTGTCTGTGGGCAAGGACTGGCCTGCCTCCTAAGGCCTGTGAAAGTGAGGGATCATTGTTCAGCCAGGATGGGTTGTAGATCACTGATGATGTGTTGGAAAGATTTTTAGTTGAGGACTGTAGGTAATGGCCAGTGGTGTTCTGTTGGCTTCTTTCGTAGGCTTGTACCGTAGCAGGAGGCTTCTGGGTACACATCTGGCTCTGTCAATCTGTTTCCTCACTTCCTCGGGTGGGTATTGTCGTTTCAAGAATGCTTGGTGAAGATCTTGTAGGTGTTTGTCTCTGTCTGAAGGGTTGGAGCAAATGTGGTTGTACCTTAAGTGCTTGGCTGTAGACAGTGGATCGTGTGGTGTGTCCGGGATGGAAGCTGGAGGCATGAAGGTACGCATAGCGGTCAGTAGGCTTTTGATATAGGGTGGTGGTTATGTGACTGTCCCTTATTTGGACCATAGTGTCCAGGAAGTAGATCTCTTGTGTAGACTAGTCTAGGCTGAGGTTGATGGTGGAGTGGAAATTGTTGAAATCGCAGTGGAATTCTTCCAGAGCCTCCTTCCCATGGGTCCAGATGATGAAGATGTCATCAATGTAGCGTAGGTAGAAAGGGGCGCTAGTGGATGAGAGCTGAGGAAGCCTTGTGCCAGGTCAGCCATAAAAATGTTGGTATATTGTGGGGCCATGCGGGTGCCCATAATGTTGCCACTGGTTTGGAGGTATATATTGTCACCAAATCTAAAATAGTTGTGTGTGAGGATAAAATCATAGAGTTCAGCCACCAGTTGTGCTGTGGCATCATCAGGGATACTGTTCCTGACAGCTTGTATTCCATCTGCATGTGGGATGTTAGTGTAGAGAGCCTCTACATCCATGGTGGCTAGGATGGTGTTTTCTGGAAGATCACCAATACGTTGTTTTTTTCTCAGGATGTCTGTGGTGTCTCGGAGATAGCTGGGAGTGCTGGTGGGGTGGGGTCTGAGTAGAGAGTCCACATATTCAGACAGTCCTGCAGTGAGAGTTCCAATGCCTGAGATCATGGGGTGTCCAGGATTCCAAGGTCTGTGGGGAGTAGATGGAGCCCCGACTGAGGTTATTCTAAGGGTGTGTTTTTGTAGATTTGTTCCTGTGCTTGTGTAGGGAGTGTCTTGAGCAGATGGTGCAGTTTCTTAGTGTATTCCTCAGTGGGATCTGTTGAAAGTGGCCTGTAGAATGTATTGGAGAGTTGTTTGGCAGCCTCCTTTTGGTAGTCAGACCTATGCATGATGACAACAGCACCTCCTTCGTCAGCCTCTTTGATTATAATGTCAGAGTTGTTTCTGAGGCCGTGGATCGCATTGCATTCCGCATGACTGAGGTTATGGGGCAAGCGATGCTGTTTTTCCATAATTTCTGCCTGTGCACGTTGGCGGAAGCATTGTATGTATAGTTCCAGACTGTCATTTTGACACTATGTAACTCTCCTGGGTGCATCATCCCCTTTGATTCTGATAGCGATCTCACATGGGGTTGCCAGCTTTACATTTTGGTTACTCTTGTGTAGCTTGCCACAATACAATCTCATTGAATTGAACTGAAATCTTATTACCATTTCCTTCTTGGCTTAAGAGTACAATGTCCATTTTTTTAAAATAAATTTGCCTCCCTGAAATGTCAGTAATAAATCAGAGACTTCAATGTGACATGGGTTTTCAGACTAGATTTGTCATTATCTGCTTGTAAGCTTTTGTTTATTTTGAATGAGTGTGTGAGGCCCCCTGTTGGTCTGTGCAACAGCGTTGTTCCAGGTTAAGACATTTAAGATGATTTAAATGTGTTAAATTGCTGTAACTACATTGCTGTTAAAATGTATTTCAAATAGTGAGCAACAAGTATAAGAGGAAAGATTTAGCTTTCTCCTCTCCTTTTCTCTCTCAGGCATCCCAATTTAGCTCCTGTTCCTCTCTAGTTGTGTAAGTGTGCACGTTTACACTTTTTTTTTTAAACTGTTCTCACTGCACCATGGATCATCAGCTGTGATTGAACCCACAAATTTCAGATCCCGGACACAGACCTTTTCCGCTTTAATCAGATTTCCTGGATTCTCTTCCTGCCTCCCAGCACATTGTAGGATGTAGTGCCTACAGGCAGCATAGTCAAATGTAAGGTTGCCCTGTTCAGGTCACTGAGTCTGTGACCTGTGTGGATATAGTATGGGGGCACTTTCAGACTCATAAACCTCAGTATGTGGTCTCCCTACTGAGAATAATGTGGCCCCACAGGGTCAACTGTGAGAAATCTAGCACATCATTTGGCTTGCTCCATCTGAAAAGTGGGGTAGCAAAATGACAGACTGTTTATATTAGATCTCTGAATCCTAGCTTTTCCTCAAGTGATCTTCTGTAAGCTCTCAGTTGTTTTTCCTGCAAAATGATGAATAATACTAACTTCCCCCGAGAGAGATGCAAAGCATTTTTCACTAATATAGATGTTTTTATTTGCTAGGGAAGGGGAATGGCTCTTCGATCATGATAAAAATTGACAAGTGTTTTATCTTGCAATGTAAAAAGTCTCCTTTGTCTCTTGATGTATGGTTTTAAACTGGCTCTGCAGAGCCATAGGGTTGCACATAGATCATGTGTTACAATCACAATTGGTACTAGGGTTGTCATAACTGTGCTGTGCTCCAAAACTGCATAGTGATGGGCTGTCGCAGCATACTTTTTTTTCCCCCTGTGAAAACACTAACCTAGAAACTTGTAGCCCTGTAAAGGGAAACCTGTTATCATTGAAAGTGACAAGGGAGAGGAAGGAGTATTTGTGAAGATGCTGAAACAGAACAGAGACTGAGGAGTAAAGATGATATACCCGTAACCTGGTAGGCATCTCAAAATGGAGCCCTAATGTTATAGAATGCTTTTAAGTTAGTGGGATGCTTAGGAGGAGATGCTTTGACTGGAGCAGAAGGATCCTGGCATAACAAAACTGTGTAGCAGTATTTACAATTGGATTTTTGTGTTTGCATGAAGACATTTGTACATTCTTAATCAGGCTAAAATTTAATTGTTTTAAAACACTAAGTTCCTGCCTTTCCTTACATTGTGGAATGATGTACAGGATAGGGTTTCTGGATTTAATCATAGTGTTTTTATTTTTATGATGGAGAACAAAATATTTTCAAACTCATTCTTAAACTTTTATTGCAGCTAAGATTTGTGTCCTGGCCAATCCTCTTTGTAATAACAAAACTTTCTGACTTTAATCCTATTTCCAAATTACTTTTATCCAAATACTATGGTTCATTGTGTTTGATACAAAACAATTGACTTAAAGTTAGCTATTCTTTAGAGTGCTGCAGATTCCTGTGCTCCATTCTCGCATGCCTGGGACTTCAAATGAGTTTAAACTCCTGCTGGGATGGATACTGAAGTTGCTCAGTGAAATTTCAGGATTAGAGCTTCAAGAAAGCATTCACTTCAATTTTTTTTATCCTATCATTTCTGGAATGGAGCTTGATAAGATTTTTAAGCTCACAAATATGAGAACGTGTGGATTTATTTGACAATTTAATAGAGCTTATTGGCCATCTGCTCTGTCTAGTTTGCCACATGGCAGAGTATAATTAAGCCAGAATGCTGACTGAACAGTGCATTAGCCAAACAATTTGCTCTTGTACATTATAAAGGTATTAAGTTTGTTGATATTAATAAAATGTTTAGCTGGTCTGAGTTCCATTCATTCCCCAGCTAAGGTGCTTAACTAGGGTGGTGAGGGTACAATATAGGGGGATAGAAAAGGGTTGTCTGAATCCATTCCGGGCTCGTTTTTTTTTCCCTTATACTTGAATTATCTATTTCCTCAACAGATGGGCAACAGAGCCAATTACAATTGACATTCCCTGCTGCTACTGCCTTGCTGTAGTTCTCTGCCTCTTTCAAGGATGGGAGTAGTAGCAAAAGTTTCTTAACTTCTTTTCTTGCTTGAAGGGGAAAACTTTGAAAATAATGTGGGGGAAAGGAGAAACAAGGATTGGAAGCCATACTTGGTATACTTTTCTGCAGTTGACTCGGATGGGGTTGTCTACATACATTGCCAAAAGACTCCTTTTGTTCTGCATGAATAGAGTCTGAAGAATGAGGGATGCATTCACCTCTCTCAGAAGCTTTAGAGTCTCACTCAGAAAATAACTTTCCCTGCTGTATCTCGAAGCAGAAGCCCTAAGGCCCAGTTCCCTTCAATTAGCATAACTAACTTTGCTCAAGCCCCGGGCTTCTGACTGAAAACATTTCTGCCCTACAATTGCTATAGTGGCAGATACACATCATGTTCTCTGAAATGGACATTGAAATGTTTCGGCAACATCCAACAACTGCTTGATTGCTCAAGGTGTATTCTTTAGGCAGTTTCTTTATTCTGAAGCATTTAATTCTAGTCGGACGTACAACACAGAACAGGTGTTTCTGGTAATGTTGCTGTACAATTAACAGTGTTTCTCCATGACCCAACCATCTCACCTCTTCATTTAGTTACATGGAACTTGAAAATTAGCTCATGAATCTTCTGGTGATTTGGGTAATATTTAATTTCTGTTTATAGAAATTAAAAATAGTGTGGTATTAGCACAGACTTTAGACTTATTGAATACCTAGTATTACATGTTAAATGGCTTTTTTAATCCATATTACTCAAATATTAAACTTAACATTTATAGATTCATAAATCATTGCATTATATCATTGTTAGTAGAGAGACTATAGTCGTCTATGTTCTCCAGTTAATCTTGATTCTAGCAACAAGATGCTGTGTGTTCCCAGAGGCATTGTAAAGTCTACATACTATTTTTTGGTCTGGAGACAGAATACTAATTGTAAATTAGTGCAGTTTAGTCTTCTGAACTTTATGTAATTTGAAAGGAATCTTTTGATTACGTCTAAAACAGTGGGGCCAACAGCCTCCCTGGGCCCAAGAACAGGGCGGGAGGGGTTGGGCCTAAGAAGGGTGGGGTTGGACTAGCTTTCCCAGGTAGCCCTCAGCACCAGCTGCAGTGAGCCATGTGTACCTCAGGCAGCCATGAGTGCTGCCTGGAACGTGCTACGCTGTGCTCCAGTGATGATTGAAGGGGTCTGGCACGCCAGCCACTGCCCCTGCTACTGTAGTAGTGGTGGGCGGGAGTCCCAGGTCTTTTTGACTCACTGGTTCCTGGGGAAGTTGCCCTCTATGCCCCCTTGTCAAGGCTTTTCCCCCACTCTGGCGTGATAAATGCAGAAGTGGGGGCCTGCAAAAGTATTCCAAAACCTTATCTTTCCAGGCTTTGGTATAAAACTTCCCCCCAAAATCTTAACCTGGATTTTTAGGGATAAAAATCCACTGCCATCACCCAAGTAACGATGAGGAAATCGGGGAGAGACCACCTGGGAAATTTCAGCCCTAAAGTAAAAACCAGGACACACAAAGTTAACCAATACCAGGTTCATAAAAAGAGAACTTTTTATCACCACAATATTCCTGTTACACACATTATGACTAGATGGAAAAGTCACAATTAATATACTCATAGAGATTCCACTGTGGACCAAAACTTAGTTGCAAAAGGGAGAACCCCATTTTTAAATGCTCTAAAGACATCAGATTCCCATTCCCAAACCATAAAACAATAAAACCTAATGGATTTATCTAAACTTTACCCTACTTACAGTTGGTGAAGAGTCTTTCCTTGGAGGGAGACTTAGGGTGTGTCTAGACTACCTAGTTTTGTCGACAAAAGTGGACTTTTGTCGACAAAACTATACCAGAGTCTACACTACCGCTGAGTTCTGTCGACATAACGTCGACAGAACTCAGCAGTTTTGTCGACGCTGGTATACCTCATTTTACGAGGCATAACGTCTTTGTCGACAGAGTTCTGTCGACAAAAGGGTAGTCTGGACGCAGGGGTTTCTTTTGTCGACAGAAGGAGACCTCCAGGGAAGCCCCCTGCTGGAGAGTCCTTCTTTAGGAAAAACCTCTTCTTGGTCCTGTCTGTAGCCATGTTTTAAAGGCACAGACATCTCTGGCAGGCATTGTGGCAGGAAGCTGGCCACAGAGAGACCCTGTCAGCCCAGAGCTCTCCCAGCATCACCTGCACATAGCCATGTGCGCAGCTCCAGCGCCACGAGGCCCCCAAGGACCTTCGAGGGAGCCAGCCCTGGTGACCACAGGCGACAAAAGGAGAGCCCCAGCCTGGTCAGGGACAGAGGTCCTGACCCTGCTTGAACTGTGGGGGGAGGAAGAAGCGGTGCAGGCCCTGCACACCCGGCGCAGGAACGCCAGCATCTATGGCCGCATGGCTAAGGGGCTGGCCAATAAAGGGCACCACCCACGGACACTCCAGCAAGTCCGTGCAAAAGTTAAGGAACTTCGCCAGGGATATATGAAGGCGCGAGCGCAGAGCTCGGCGTCAGGTGCAGCCCCGGTGCACTGCACCTACTTTCAAGAGCTGGACCCCATCCTGGGAGGCCAGGAACAAATGTCTGCATCGGTGCTTGTGCAAACAGGCTTGCACACAGCGGTGCAGCATAGCCAGCAGGAGGTCCCCATGGAAGACGTGGAGGAGGAGGAGGAGGCACAGGATCAGACAGAGGACACCCTGACCCTGAGTCTGCAGCCTGTCCCAGATTCAGGGGAAGCCTCGCAGGCAGCGTCTGACGCAGAAGAAGGAACATCAGGTGAGTGCAGACACAGAACAGGGGAGGTGGGAGCAGAGAGGATGCAGAGCAGTGTTCACATCTTGGTCCTCCCTCCTGGACAGCTTGCATCTCTCTGTGCATGTACAAGCAGGCAGGCAGGTGGTGGGTATGTGGGTGGGGGCATGGGAGACCCAAGGTGCAGCAGGCCCCTGTCCTACTGTGGCTGCACACTTATCTGGCCTGGACAGCCACAGTGGAGGGCGGGAGTATCCAGGGGGTGGAGGTGGACATTGTCCTAGCCACAACGGGTCCCCTGTGCAGCCAAGGCGGCTGGCAAGGCCAGACGTGGCCTACCAGTAACAACATTCCCATCCCTTGTTGTATGGACTTGTGTGTGAATTGCTAACACTCATCGGTTCTCCCTCTTCTTCTCCACAGCCGGACCTGCTGCTGCTGTCCGCCGCTCAACCCCTGTGCCACCACCCACCCGGTCCCACAGCACCCGCAGGCACTGGAGGATGTACAATGACCTCCTCAAGCGGCATGTGGTGGCCATGGAAAAAATGGAAAGGACCATGGCCAACATCCAGGAAACCATGGCAGAAAGAGCAAGGGAGGAGGCTCGGTGGCATACTTCCCTGCTGCAGGACTTCCTCCCTGAGTGGCGGAGTATGTGTGCCACTGTCCGGGAGTCCTTGGCTGTGCCAGGTCCTCTCCCCCTGGGGACTCCTCCTGGCCATCCAGCTCCAGCCCCCTCTGACCCCTCGTCCTCCCTCCCTGCCCCCTCTGACCCCCCTTCCTCTCCCTCCGCCCCTGCCACCCCTTCCTCTCCCTCCGCCCCTGCCACCCCTCCAGCCCTGCCCCTCCCCCCCACTGCAAGGGAACAGTCATTATCAGCCCCCACTCGAGCCCGAGGACGGCTGGGTCCACGGACCAGGGGTGGCAAAGCCTTGCGACCCAGGCAAGGCCGCCATTAACCTGAAGGTGTCTGCCCTCCCTCCCTCCCTCCCTCACTCCAGGTTGGAAATCCATCCTCCCTCTCTCCCTCCCTCCCTCCCTCCAGGTTGGAAATCCATCCTCCCTCTCTCCCTCCCTCCAGGTTGGAAATCCATCCTCCCTCCCTCCCTCACTCCAGGTTGGAAATCCATCCTCCCTCTCTCCCTCCCTCCCTCACTCCAGGTTGGAAATCCATCCTCCCTCTCTCCCTCCCTCCAGGTTGGAAATCCATCCTCCCTCTCTCCCTCCCCCCCTCACTCCAGGTTGGAAAACCCCCCTACTACCTCAGTAATAAACACATGGTATTAGTTAAACAAAGAACTTTATTTTTCACTGTTGTTGAAGATTTATATTTTGTATTACAGATCTAATTTCTAACGTTACTTGTTTATAAACATATTTTTGAAGTTTAACATGGTGTGTGCGCCTTAACTTTTCAGAGGATGATGCAGGGATGGATTGTGGGAGGGAAGGTTTTGTGATGGGTGGGAAGGCCCACAGACCCCATTGGGGATACCTTGGGGAGTCATACGGCTCCAGGTGAGAAGTGCTCACGCAGAGCCTCCCGGATGCGAACCCCCGCCTGATGGGCTTGGCGAACAGCAGCTGTCCGAGGCTGCGCAAACCGCCTGCCCTCTACTTCAGCCATTGGCCCCCAACCTGGGAGGAAGGCCTCCCCTTTGCTCTCCACCAGGTTGTGGAGGATGCAACATGCTGCCACCACCTCTGGGATATTGTGTTCCCCCATGTCAAGGCGAGTTAGCAGACACCTAAACCTTCCCTTCAACCGGCCAAATGCGCATTCTACCTGTAAACGGGCGCGTGTCAGGTGTGCATTAAACACTTCCTTGCTCGGGGTCAGATGCCCTGTGTATGGCTTCATAAGCCAGGGCATGAGGGGGTACGCCGCATCGGCCACAATGCAGACCGGCATCTCTACGTCCCCAATAGCAGAGGTTCGCTGGGGGAAGAAGGTTCCTGTCTGCAGCCTTTCGTACAGATGTGAATTGCGGAAGATCTGAGCATCATGTGCCCGGCCCGACCACCCCCCACACAGGTCTGTAAATAGTCCACGGTGGTCAACCAGGGCCTGCAGCACAATGGAAAAGTACCCTTTCCTGTTGATAAACCGGGCGGCTTGATGGGGTGGTGCATGGATGGGAATGTGGGTTCCATCGAGCGCTCCTCCGCAGTTTGGGAATCCCAGCCCTGCAAAACCAGTCATGATCGTGTCTAGGTCTCCGAGGCAGACAATCCGATTCAGCAGCTCTGAGTTGATGGCCCTCACCACCTGCAAAAATAGACACATACAAACAAACACAGAGTATGAAGTAAGAGGGGTTGCCTAAGTCCTTTGCCGACCCCCCCCCCCCAGTGATTGCTCCTAGTACTATGATGGTGTAAGGCACAGGAGCCCTCCACCACCTCCCCTCCATTGCCCCCCACCCACCCTTTTTTGGTTACAGTCCCCTTACGGACTGCCCTCCCCCCATCCCCAAGGGACTTACCTCCATCAACACAGCACCAACAGTTGATCTCCCCACACCAAACTGGTGTCCCACTGACCGGTAGCTATCAGGAGTGGCCAGCTTCCAGAGGGCAATAGCTACCCTCTTCTCCAGCGGGATGGCAGGGCGCAGGTGGGTGTCCTCTCGTTGCAGCGTGGGGGCAAGCCAGTTGCAAAGCTCCAGGAAGGTGGACTTCCGCATCCTAAAGTTTTGGAGCCAAGCCTGATCATCCCACTGCTCCATTACGAGCCGGTCCCACCAGTCCGTACTTGTTTCCCTCCTCCAACATCGCCTGTCCGGGAAAAAGTTCGGAGGCAGGAACAGTGCTGCTGCATCCTGAAGGAGCGGCTCCAGTCTGGGCTCAGGTTCCGGACCAGGCATTAACAGCATGATAGTCTCATGCAGTTGCAGCAGCATTTGAAGCACCGTGGAGTGGGGCCAGCACCTGGCCAGGGGAAGCTCTCGCTCCATGGTAAACGAAGCTTAGGAAAAACCTTCCAACAAAAAACACACACTGCTGTGCTGTGCCAGGAAGCAGGGCACTCCACACAGGCACTGCAGAACCTTTGCTATCCCTGCAGGCAGCTGCAGCAGCAGAGCAATGGCTAGTCGGGGGGGGGTGCCCCTTTTAGCATGCGTCTCTGCAAAGTTCAGGCAGCTGCACCAGGAAGTACATGCTGCCCCTGTGACCTGGCAAAGGAGTTCCGGGTACATTCTTCTGTCGACAGAGCGTCCTGCAGTCTGGACGCTCTCTGTCGACAAAGAAAAAACTTTTGTCTATAGTTTTGTCTATAGCTTCCGTAGTCTGGACGCGCTTTGTCGACAGAAGTTTTGTCGACAGTATCTGTCGACAAAACTTCTGTCGACAGAAGCCTGTAGTCTAGACGTACCCATAGTGTCTGTCCCTCTCAGTAGCTGGAGAGAACTGCTCAGGGACAACGGAGGGGAAAAAATCAAAAATTCCTTTGTCCCAGTTTGAAATTTCTACATACATTCCTATTGGCTGACTTTGCCTGGCTTAGGTGTAGTTAACCCCTTAGTCCCCAGCATGTGTGGAGAGCTGGTTTTTTAAAAAAAGTCCAAAATAAAATTTTGTTAAAACCGTTCAAATGCCTGTCTGGTGACATTCTCCTCCTAATACATCGTGGCAAGGAAAGCCTCCATATATTCATGATCAGCCTGTTGAATTTGAGAGAGTTCACCTCCCAATGACTTCATAAATATCTGCTTCAATTACCTTTTGGTAAATGAATTAACCCAACAATAATTCATTTTCTGATGTTGATGTAAAACGAATCTAACCTTCTAAAAATGAAACCTGCGTCTATCTCTGAGTTGTGAAGAATATGTATTAAGGTTATAACAATGAACAAAGAATGCACTTTCATGTAGAAAAACGTCATGAGTCTCTTGACCTAGTGATTTAAACCAAACCCACTCTGCTAAATTCTGAGAAACTGTAGTTGCATTGACAACAACTTGCTACTGCATCTGTTACACAGCATCTTCTAAAATCTGCATGTCCCAGGGCAAACACTCCCTGCTACAGCAGCTCTTGTTGGAAACCCTGGGAATTAGCCTGCTAGCCCGCAGGGCACCTCCCTCTGGCTGGCGTCCTCACTCCATGCTTTCCATTTCGGACCAGTGTCACACTCAGACCAGTGTCCCCTTCAGGATGCTGCCCTCGGGTAGTGCCCACTCCAGTGTGTCTCGGCCCCCTTCTGGGGTGCATTTATCAGTCTCTATTCTGGGGTTCTCCCTCCCAGGGAACCCCCAGTTCTTCTGTACCTACTCCCCTTGCCTCAGTGGCCACTGCCAGTCTTCACTTAGCCCTTGCTTTAAGGGTAAATTGCAGTCTGCAATGACCACTCATCATTGGCAAGGGGATGTGGACCCTGCTGCCTTCTCCTATCCTGGCTGCCTCCCATGCAGCCCTGGTACCCGCAGTTCTTTGCTTCAGGCCCTGCAGTCTGGGAGTGAGGCCAGGCCAGAGCTCCTCATCCCTGCCTGCCTTTTCCCAGCCCTGCCCTGTCTCAGAAAACCCCCAGCCTCCCTGGCAGCCGGGTTCCTCATTCTCCCCAGCTAGAGCAAGAGTCTCTCTTTCTCCTTCCCTCCTGGAGGCCTTATTTATACAGCCTATGGCTGGGCCCTAATTGACAATATCAGCCTCAACTGTGGGCTTTGATCTCAGCCCTCTCCCAGGGATGGGTTTTAGCCTTAAAGGGCCAGTGTGGGGCACCTTTTTTCCCCCCTAAATAACTTCCCCCCACCACGGGGAATCTCTTTATAGCTACACAAATGCTTGTATGAATCTAACTTGTATTTCTGTTGTCCCTTCCAAGTGATCTTTGACAATTTCAACAACAGCTCTCACTTTTGTTGCCCTTCCTACACCACCCAGGATGCTGCAAAATGCTGTACTTGTCAGTTGCATTCGTACGTGCATAGGACTTAAGTATTTGACTTGCTAGAGCATTTGGATAACCTTTAGCCTAGATAATGAGTTTGTCCAGGGGAAATTGATGGTGTGCTTTCTGTAGGATTTCTGGTCTATAGTCTTGTAACTGAAGAAAAAAGGCAAAGATGAAATGGCATCTAAAAAGACAGCAACTGTTTCTCTGTGCTATGTCTATGTAGATTAGTCTTATTTTCCCTGTGGGGATATGTTCAGTGAAGCGGGTTGGGGGAAATCTTTGTTCCCTAGACCTTACATATTGAGGTTTGTTCCCCATCCTCCTTCATAAAGTTTCACCACAAAGGAGCTTTCAGAATAGTTGCCTAAAGGCAAATTGTTCCCATTACTACCCATACACCCTCCTCCTCAACTAAAATAAGAGCAAAACTCTTCAAAAGAAGCGTATTGCTTTCTGACATATCAGCGGAGCACCAGATCTTTGAGGAAGGCTTTTAGAGGGTACTTACAGCCTTTCTCTAAAGCTGCAATATACACAGTGTTCGGCATTTTCAAATGGAATCTAACTTTTAAAACAGAACTCGAGTAGCATTAATGCTACTCTTAATTTATCTCCTTTTAAATCTCAGAAAACCCTATGAGATTACCATAGGAGTGCATCAATGCTAATTCAGAACAAGGAAGAATGGTCTACAAATGTCTGAAAAATGAAGTAGATCTGCTCAGATTAGGGTTGTCAATTTTGGTTGGATGTATTCCTGGAGGTTTCATAATTTTTAATTAAAGATTCGTTTTTAATTCCTGGATACTCTGGGACAAGCCTGGAGGGTTGGCAACCTTAGTTGAGATTATATGAAATGGAGGAACTGGATGTAAAGAAAACTAATACAATATTTGCATCGTCAACCCACACTTACAGAAAGGATTATCACTGGTGATTACTTAGTGAGTTGTCACCAGATATAAACATGGATTTATAATGAATTGTGTGTTGTGCAATCAAGACCATGTTGGTATATTTTCCACTCTAATTCTGAAATGGCGTTTTATGATTTTTGGCTATACAGGCAGTCCCCGGGTTATGTACAAGATAGGGACTGTAGGTTTGTTCTTAAGTTGAATCTGTATGTAAGTCGGAACTGGCATCCAGATTCAGCCGCTGCTGAAACTGATCAGTTGCAACAGTGGCTGAATCTGGACACCAGTAACTCGGGGACTGCCTGTATAAACATTTTGTGCTCCTGTTTGATATGAGTATGGACTATAGATGTCAGGATATTGAGGAGGTCAGAGTTTTAGCTAGTTCTTGGGGTCTTTGCAAAACTGCTGATTATTGACATCTTGTAACTCTTTCCAGCTAAAGAATTCCTTAAGGCTTCAACTGCGTATGGGTGTGCTAAATGCATAAAAAAACATTTAGGACACATTGCCTAATCTGAGGCACTCTTCCAGATCTTTCTTGTTGGCTTCATTTTTCAAGGTTTATGTGTATTATGCAGGTCCTATCTAGTATCACACAAAGTATAACTAACATTCCCGTCTTAAAAGTCAAATTTGCATGCCTTAATTTGCTTTTAATGCTTTATGTGGCAGTACTTACAAACAACAAAGTATAAAAAAGTCTTTTTCCAGAATTTGGAGAGTGGAATTGCGTATTCCCATTTCAGTCTGTTGAGCAACTTCAACTGAAATGTTCTCAGTGGAATAAACCTGGGTTTACCAGTTAATCCTGTCGACTATATGCCATCCCCCTCGCTTTGCTTCCTCCGTATCCGAGACAGCAAGGTGGGGAGGGGGCCAGTACCCATGAGGAACTGGCTTCTAGCACTGGATCCTGTGGAGCTGCCTGCCCTCCTCACCGATGCACTGCTGCCTCTTATGGAGAGACAGCAGCATGGGGAGAGGAAAGGGGAGTCAGGCGGCAATTGGTACTTGCGAGGAGCCAGCTTGTAAACTGGTTCTCCATATGTGCTGGCTCTGTGGATCTGCCTGCCACCCCTTGTTGTCTCCCACAGAGGCAGCCGGAATGGGGGAAGTGGGGGAGAGACAGGCAGTAGCCGGTGCTTAGGGAAAGCCAGCTTAAAAAGCAAATTCTCCTTGACCACGGGCTCTGCCTGCTCCTCCTCTTCCCCTGCGCTGTTGCTAGGGTTGTCAGGTGTCCGGTATTGAACCGGACAGTACGATATTTTCGCCTCCTGTCCTGTAAAAAAAAATTCAGAAAATACCGAACACTTAAAATGTCTGGTACTTTCTATTGTGTTTTTTTTTCTTCCCCCCTTTTATCTCCCTCCCTCCCCCCCCCCCCCCCCCCCCCCCGTGGTCAGGAGACAATCCCGGGCTGTCCAGCTCAATATGGAGGCAGCCTGGCAACTCCAGTCCTTACTGGGTTCTGCAGGGGAGCTATCTGACCCAGCGCAGGGAGGCAAGATGGCGGGTGGGCCAAAAAGCTTCACCACACGGTTTTTAAAGGGGCAATAGTGTTTTTGGCTTAACTCCTGGGGTCCTTCTCGCCCCCCTCCCCTCCCACAACAAACTTTTTCGTGGCATGTGATGATGATGTTCTGTATTTTTTTCTGAAACCATCTGGCAGTCCTAGCTGTTGCCTCTATCGGAGGCAGCAGGCAGGGGAGGCTATGGAGGACCAGCCTCTGTCTGCGATGGGCCCAAGTTTGTGGGGGACAGAGGCTGCTCCGTTGGATGCCGGTTCTGCTTCTGTCCAACAGGGCCTGCTGCTGCCCCATGCTACTGCCTCTGATACTGTGGCAGCAGCACAGGGTGGCAGGGTGCTCCCTAGGAGTGGGACTAGTAGTGCACTGGCTGCCAGCCCCACCCTAGGGACTATCGAATAGTTGTGTAACAGTTAAAATTTGATGGTTACATGATTTCAATTACATTATGGAGTATTTCTTCACAAAATGCACAATCAATCTGTGAAATTCTTTGCAAGAGGATGTTATGAATAGGGATGTTAGCATGTATGAGTCTTCTGATTTCAAAAGGCTTGTGCTTAACAGATATTTAATGTTCTCCCCATTTACTAATGGACTGGAAAATAATTTATCCTCATGTGATGTAAGCACATCACCTTACTTCTTCCCGAATAGAAGTGTTCAGGGAATACTTCTGATTTTTGTGAATCATTAACAATTTTGCTGACACCATCTTGTATGCCTATACCATTGCTAGAATATTTTGTTTCTGAAGTACTTAAAATGTTGTTGTTGTTGTCCTTAGACCTACCAGCCATAGATTGTTACATGATTTCTTTAGAAAATTCTTGCTTATCAATTTTCTACACTTGATAACTTCTAATTTATATTAATTGCTATCTACTTCATTCTTATGTTAATGTCACTTTTTAAACTTCTAGTTATTATTATCTTTAGTTTGCCACTAAGCTTGGATGACTTCTAGCCAAAATAATTCCCATTTTTTCCTGTGGAATTATGACTCTTTTTTAAAACTATATAACCAACTCTTCTGAAAACTTCCTTTTTTTTCCATTCATTTTTCTGTTTTAAACTTTCCCTTCCAAACAGTTTTGCTTCTTATTTCCCTCATCTTTGGAAAATGATTCCTCTGAAAACACTTTATATTACTGGTTGGAAAGTTTCCCCCAAACTGAAGTTAATCAGGTCATGATCTGTAGGCAACCACCAGCTTCCAATTTAGTGATTAATTCATTTTTATCTGTTTTAATGAGATGCCTCATATTGGGCAGAGTACCTCTTGCTAGAAAATTACCTTATTTTTAGAAACTCTTAATAATACTGCCTGCATGAGACCCTCCAACACATCTCCCAAAGTGAAATCTTCAAAACACTACCATTTTTTTTTATGTATTTCAGATAGGTGCCTGGGAGTGACTTACTCTGTTATCTAGATTGATTTGGGAGTCTGTAACAGACCCCCACTATTGCCCCCTCCTAGATTTTGTTAGCACATTGATCCATATGCATTCAACATCCTGTAGGCTTTGCGTTAATAACTATAAAATAAGGAATGTTTATAACGTATAAGGTGTTTGTAACATATATTGCCACACTCTTATTTTTATCCTTCCTAAAAAGGCTTGCTGTTTCAGGGCTCTGAAACATGAAGTGGTCGAGGGCCTGCTGGCACTTCTGCAACAGAAATAATCTATCTCGGTAACAACTTGATTGAACGTCTTTGTCAAACCCTTAGCTCCCATTTGTCCCCTCATCCCCATTAAAATAAATATAGTAAAGGTAATTTTTCCTCTGAGAAGGTAATTGAAATATCTCCTCCCCCAACCCAGATGTCACAACTCGATGATGGGATAGGCCATATACAATTTATGTGGGACTGGGAAATTTGGAAGAGTGAGAGTTTAGGATTTGGGATCAAAATAGGAAAGTGTCTTAGACCCTAATCATAGAATAACTTCCACAGTTTGAATAACTCCCTCCTAATAGGGGTGGGAGTGAGTGCCTCGCCCCACACCTTCTGGAGCCAAACTCTATGCCGCCTTGTTTGCTGCTGCACAATATGAAGAATAGTGTGGGAGAGTGTTGTACCACAGTGGTGGGGGAAATTTTCTTACAGAGATTCCATGGCAAAGTACATCAGGCAAAGAACATCAGACAAAGGTCCGACACCATCTCCTAGCAAGATTTATTATTATCTGTGTGTCTATTGGTGCTCTGGTTGGACAGGACGCAGATCCAGGCAGCGCTTAGCCAGCTCACAGAAATACAGCCTCTGTTCAGCTCCTGCTGCTGACCTTCCTCCCCCAGCTGCAAGAGCAACGTCTAAGCTGCTGCCTGCCTCTCCCTTCCCTTGTTGCAGTACACACTGACTTACTGCCCTGCCCCACCCTTGTCCTCCAGCTGTACAAGAAGAACTTAACTGTCCTGTGCCATACCACCCTCCCTCTCTCTCCCTCCCCCCGGTTCTAATAGAGCAACTTACCAGCTCTCATGGCTGCCAACCAGACTGCTTCCCCACCACCACCTGAACAGTAGCTTACCCTGCCTCTCTTCCCTTGCTTCATGATCCCACATCTTTTCCCTTCCTTCATGCTCCACGTACAGTTGCTGAGACTTGAGAACAATTTCTGGCTGCTTGCCACACTGTCACCAGATTGACCCTAACTTCCACCTCTTCATCAATAACTTTTGTCTATGGGACAAGTGTTTCTGACTTTGTGCTATGGGACGGATCTATATCATCCTTGGGGGTGGATGTGGAAACTAGGAGGAAGCACAGCTTTCTGCCGCCTTATGTAGGGACTTGCCATGAATTAACATGTTACATTTGCAAGTTTTAGAAAAAAAAATGTTGGGTTTCCTGTATAAACTGTCCATGTAGCTTAGTATTTGAAACTGTCTGGATTGATTTTGATTTAATACAAAATATTAGTACAGTGGTTGATTTGGAGTGCAAAAGCTCTTTCTTAGGGGAGACCATGAAAAGTGAACATGAGTCTATGGATGAATGTCATAGAGAAGACTGCACTGTAAGCCTTTCAAGGCAGGAATTCTGTCCTTCTGCAGGCTTACCCATCACTGGAGCTATGTACATTCTTGCCATCCAGCAGAAAAACAGGCAAGATAACTGATTTAAGGGATTAAGACACTGTCACAACAACCCTTCAAGGGATGAAACAGTAATGAATTCAGTATGATTCGCTATGGGAGATTATAGACATGGCTCTGTAGTGGTGATTTTAGATGAATATCTACATGTTAATGAAATAAGGTTGTAGTGTGTGTATATACACAAATGTTAAGACTATTGAACAAATTCTGAATTTCACCTTGATACCCAAATAATCCTTGTTTTGGAATTAACAGTGGTCAAAATACACTGCATATGTAAAATATTTGAGGAGCAGGATCTCCATCATATATTTGGATTTTTACATGGACGATCTGCAAGTTAACATAGGGCTAAGCTATTTAAGCACCTTAAGTAACCACTAATGAATTGTCTAACTTCAGAATTCTGACTTCAACTGAAAGATGGCTTTTTAGTCTTCCCAACATTTTCAAAGTTATTCTTTTTCACACTTACACTTAATTTTTACCTAGTTTTGGGAAAGATGTTGATGAGAGGATTTTGTGTTTACTTTTTCCCCCTAAAATAATGCAACTTCTAGTTGAAAATTTTGGATTTTACTCAATGAATGTCCATGTCTCACTGCTGCTTGAAGTATCCATTTCAAAGCTATGTATTTCCTGGTGAGCAAAGTGATTGGTGTTCCACAGACTGGTATATATTATCTAACAGTCTGCAGTTCTATGTTAGAATGTTTGTGCCATTTCTGCTTCCTTTTAAAAAGAAAAAAGAAAAGTTCATCCACATCTCCCAAGAAATAAGCAAATGAAATCTTAGTTTAAAGGGAAACTTAAATCTCTTTTGTAGTTGGTGTTGTGTTTGCGAGTGGATTCTGTCATCTGGCTAGCTAGTCTGGTATAAATAAAATGAACTTTGAACTGCTAATGATGGGATATTTGTTAAGTACAGAGGAACAACTCTGACCTTTTATATGGTCAGACAAAAAGCCAAATAGGTGTGTGGTTTTTTTTACCATAATTTAAATACAGTAAGCAGGGATATCTAAATTTAGCAAAAGTCTTTCTATTGAAAAGACTGAATAAGCATGTGGTGCTTCAAAATGTGTATATATTGCTGCTCCTGTTTCCTAAAGTGAGTGGGTAGAAAGATCCAATTTCTGAATGGCATTATCTCATATGTAATAGCTATCTGCTTCAGTAGTGGTGCAAAAACTGAGATATCAGTAAAACATAAACATCTTACAGGGAAAGATGGAATGAAATTTCTAATTTCTTCATTGTGGGCTCAGGAATTATGAACTCTTCTGCTGGAGACTGGGCTGTCACTTCGTGCTAACAATGAATGAGCATGACTTTCCATAACTGCAACTGGATAGGAACAGCTGAAGGGCCAATTTGGAACATAATTTTCAAAGCAATTCTCTTCCTTGTGTGTCTGACTTTTCCCACACCTAACACTCCATCTGCTCCACTCTGAGGAGGGCTGTGTGCAGCAAGTCTTGAAATTAGTTAACAGCGCTTTTGACATTTCTGGAGAGTTGCTTAAGAGAAATTTTCCTTTGTGTATTACCAAGGCCTAAGCATTCTGTTTGTGACTTCCCTTGGCCTAAGGATGAAGAACCAAGCTGGTGTCTAAGTTATTTCTTTCTCCTCTGACCCGGCCCTGCAGATGATAATGCATGTGTTATTGCTAGACTGCCAGCTCAGCTTTTGAGCTGAAGGACAACTAAATGCATTAAACCTGACTTTTCCCTTTGCAGGAAGAAGAGATGCCAGATGTAGAAATTGACATAGATGACCTTCTTGATGCAGCTAATGAAGAGGAGAGAGCTATCAAATTACAGGTAAAATATTTTTCCTAAAGTAAACTTGAACATGGCTGATGTAACATGTATCAGGCTTACTATATCTTAATGCTGAATGACTGCCCTGCTGGTGGTAGCCCTAAAATGAGTATTTTGTGCGTTTGCGATAAGGGAACTGAATGTAACCTGTCATGACTACTGTCTGAATGTAAACAGTATTCCCTAGTATTTTGAGGCAACTCCTTAAATGAGGCTAACAATAGTAGTAATACAAGGGACAGTTCAGTGTGAGGGATACTTTTTCTGAGAAGTAGGAGAGCCCTACTTTTCTCCAAGTGTCTTTAGCATTATACAGTATGAAGAATCTCAGAAAACTAGTGCATCTTGTGGGCAGGACTGTTTTGGAGTTGTTTCTATTAATGCATGTGTACTGATCCTGTTGCTCTTCATTTATATTACTAATCTTTTCCTAAGCATGAAAAAATAACAACTACTTCTTTTGAAATAGATGCTAGCTTTTGAGTTGTAAAAGCATAAGTCATTGGTAGCCATTCAGGAGTTTATCTAAAAATGTGAGGAGAAGATCATGATCGTCAACCCCACAGCAGAAAAATACAAACTATGTAAGGTGAATTGGAACAAGAAGCCTAATGTAATTGCCTAATTTTGTAATCTTGTTGGTGGTAAATGTAGTGCAATACAGTTGGGAAGGTAGAGTGTGGAGAGAGGAAGAATAACTGTGTGTCTGGAAAAACATTTAGAGCCAATGTAGGACTTACCTTTCCACATAATGAGTAATAGTTATAAGGGGGAAATGAAATAAGATCTAATATGCAACCTTTCCTCCCAAATCACATGTTAAGAACCCACTTAGTAATGCCCTAGTGTCCCAATAAAAAGTTATTTGAATCTTGGAGTGTGGCAGACTGTTTGTATGAAATTAACTTATACTCCTCTCTCCCATCTCCTTGGCGATGTATAAATTGAGATTTATTTTTTTTAAGGAAGCTGCTACTACTCCCCTCTACCTCCAGTGGCATTAGTTGCTTTCCGCTGTAGATACTTTATCCATGCCACAACACTTTGGATGTACTGGTTGAACCTCTCTAGTCCAGCATCCCTCGTACCTGACCACTGCCATACCGGAGAATTTGCTGAACCACCGGAAGTCAATATTGTCTAGCAGAATTACTAACACTTCCATTGCTTATTGAGCTCTTAAAAGACATGTAGGGATAAGTCGGAGCTAAATAACAGCATAGAACACTAAGAGCCAGCACTGGCAGCTATAAACAAACTTTTTGGGACTGCAGGGAAACTTGGCAACACCCATGCTAAGTGACATCTGGCTAACTGAAATATGCCGGACTAGAAGGGTTCAGCCTGTAGTTGTTGTTGAATGTGAAGATTGCATTTCTGCCCACTGTAAACTATATGAAAGCTAACAGGTCTAGCTTGATATATGGGGGAAAAACTATGAAAATATGATAGTGTCAGACTATAGATTTGCTCTCACTTTTGAAAACTGACATGACTTCATACAGAAACTGACAATTCTTTCGTGTTTTACTTCTAGGAAGCTCTTGTAGATTGCTACAAACCAACAGAGGTAAAAAATCTCTTTACTTGAATACCATTTTTTCCCCTGTTCAAAACCAGTTTTGTTGTACTCCAGCTAAAATAGATCATTAGGTAAAAATATGGGAATGCTTACTTGAAGTCAAGGGGTAGGAAGATTTCAGGTGTGATAGCCTCTCTTGGAATGCTGTAGTCTGTTAGTTGACTTAGCAGGAGCAACATTGAAAGGAAGCTGATTATTCCTAGTTAAATATTAGGGTTTAGATTTCTGATGCAAATAAAACCTGCAAACTGTTAATATAGTGTTACTTGTCCTTTTTAATGTTTTCCTTGCCTTCAATAATACTTAAATCAAGATGCAAAGCTCAGATGTGAAGAAATGAACAAATGAAATTATTTTATCTGAAATGATAAAAATCAAATTGAATAAAGGACTGTATTTGCATGAAATTGTTTCAACCCATTAAATGTATTATTTGGTCTCTTTAAGATCATGAGACTCTCTTCTTTTTTTAGCTTATCTTTGAGGAGAGACTTGGATCTTACTTTACAGACGTACGTTTGAGCTGCATGTGTCCAACTACCTTATAAATGGATATATGTACAATACAGTAGAATGATTAAGCCACCAGACTTTTAAGTGGATATTTGGATGGAAGTTTAATAGAAAATACTCATCTGCACATATACCACTTTTAATATACACAATTGCATGTTTACTAGGAAGAGTAAGGCTGGTCATCTAACAGATATTTTGACCTTATGCAGTAGGTGAACTGCTAAAGTGCATGATCTAAGCTTTTAGGTTACTGAATAGTTTATTTAAATAGTGATCCCTATTATAAAATCCATACTTTCTGAACAAATGCCAAATAGCATCTAAGATACTGTAGATGTGATTGGGGAATACATGGCAGCATGAATTCCATGGTTTGGTAACCGCTGTAGTTAAGCAGAACCGCTGTAGCCTGGTTCTGTTTCAAGGGAGAACAGTGCTGAAATGAGCTGTTTTATTTAACATAGAATACTGATTCAATCTGTCAGGCAAAACTTCTGTTATGGTTGGAGAGACAATTCTTAGTCTATTTCTGCTTCAATTTTTTACTTCATCTCACACTGGAGAAGTCTGTTTACAACCAATTGCAACTGTGGCCATTGAAGACTTTTGTGACTGTAGAAATTTAGCTCAGGCTTGGATACTAATGCTTGTATAGCTTATTCTTCAGTGTGATGGAAATGGTAGATGTGATACATTCCAGGGATTCCTACAGAGATATGAGGCCAAAAGGTCACCTTCCTGTTGTCTCACAATAGTGGTGCTATGTTCGTGATGACCCAGTTAATGTATTCCAGTGAAGGTCATTGAACTTGTTGTTTTTCATGCTCTTGGTATGGGTGACTGATATGGTGTCAGGAGCCTGACACTGCTGCTGTCCCTTGGCCTCTAAGGTGGAGAGAGGAAGGATGCAGAATAAGATGCTAATAGCTAAAATGGACTGATCAAGAGTGGCTCTGAATGTGGCTCTTTTGTTTTAATCTTGCAAGATTACCCCCATTTTCCCAACTAGCTAAATGTGCAAGGATGGGTTTTGGTGGGAGGATGTGTAAGGCAAGAGGGCAAACTAATAATTAAAAATTACTTTCTGCTAAACTTGTTTGGCTTAAATCTGTTCATTATACCAAAATCCTGTCTTGTTTTTTCTTGATAAATACAGATTTTTTATATATATTTCTGTAAATATACACTTGAAACTTGAGACTGAGGTCATGTTTGGTGTTTGGCATGATGTTAGAAAATATTGTCTGAATGAAGGAATGCCCTTACAGTAATAAATACAGGGTTAATTGGTATGGCAGCTGAAATGGAGTAGTACATAGATCTGTGTGTGTGCACTAAAGTTAAACTGAAAGTACAGAGCCTAAATTTGAAGGCACCACCATAGGGGATTAGTTTCTGATATCTTGGTCCTTGCCAATGAAGTGGAGACAATGCTCTTTAAAGAGTTTCCCATCATTCCCTTGGTGGCCATTTGGACTGGCATGGAAGTAGAATTAACTGCAGAGAGCATGGTCTCTTCTTCTGCCAGTGGGATAATCTGCCTGGTTTGAGGTTTAGAAGGGGGGGGGGGGGGGAAATCCTGGCACATGGAAGAAATAATATTGTTTATTTTATATATAAATGTGTGTCTACGGTATATACATATGACCATACATATATGTGTGTGTATGCGTGCATGTTTGCGTATCTGGCCATTTATCACACTAGCATGTGATCTCTTTCTGTAAAAGCAAGAGGGGTGTGTGTGTGTGTGTGTGTGTGTGCGCGGCATTTTTCTCCTTTTAGGGAGCTGTAATTCAATCATGATAAGTTCTATTTCTGGCAAGGAGGTAACATTTCAATATCTATGACTTGAAAAATGTTTGTGATCCTGAGTTCCAACTAGAAAGCCTTAATGTGGTGTGAAATCTGCAATTTTATAAGCACATGAAAAGAAAGCTAATCACAATTCAGTGACTTGCAGCTACCTTATATGTGTGATAAGATGTCAGTTCTGCTTAGTTGCCTTAACTCCTGTTAGGAGGCTGAAGGTTAAACAAAGTTTCAGGAGTTACTTCTGTGTGTTTATACTCAGTAGTTTTTTTCCATCAGAAGAAACAGAATTATTTAGGTCACTCAGCAGGTGACTGGTTTTAAGGTTTTTCTCTTTTAATCTCTACAATAAATTATCTGAAATAGTAACAGGCACTAATTTATGAGGAGTGTTTTTCCTCCTTCAAAGAACAGGTTGAACCTTTAAAATCCAGGACTCTCTAATCTGGCAACTAGACCATAGATATTGCTGGACCAGAGAGCCCTGCTGGCCATGTTCTGAAGCACAGCCTGGGAAGCGCAGTCCCAGTGGGCTTGGTGCACTGGGGAACACAGCCCTGGACAGAGATGAGGGCAAGGAGCACAGCCCCAGCCAGGGCTGGCACAGTAGGAAACAGCCTCAATTGGTGCTGGTGTGATTGGGGGGGGGGGGCACAGCCCCGGTCAATGGTGGCAGTGGAGAGCACAGTGCCAGCTGGGGCTAGAGGCAGCAGGGCCAAGGGCTGAAGGCGGCAGGCCCGCAGCTGGGCATGTAGCCTGGCCAGTGCTGTGGGGGACATGGCACTGGCTGGGGCTAGAAGCTGCCGGGCCAGCCTCTTTCTGGGGCTGGCGCAGTGGGGGACTGAATGCAGCAGGGAGTGCAGCCCCAACCAGAAGCAGAGTCTACAGGTAAGTAGGGAGCCTTGTCTGACAAACTCCATGGTTTGGGATCACTCAGGTCCCGAGGGTGCTGGACAAGGGTGGTTCGCCCTGTGAAATACGGATAGATTCCTGAATGCGCTCAGTTATTCTGAAAGCTTAAGTTGTATAAGACAGCAACTTCTGCTACTTTCACCTGAACTATGTTTAAAGCTAGCATATTGCAGGAAATTATCATTTCATAACTTTATATACTTAAATATTCAAAGACATATCATATCAGTCATTCAGTATCCTTGAATCATTTTGATTAAGTGATGTTATAAATTATAGTCTGGCTTGCATGTAAAATAAGACCTACTGTCTAAAACCTGTTTAAATGTATTCATTGTAACATCTTAAGAGAAATGTGTAATGTGACTGATATGTGTTTGCCAGCAACTAAAAATATCTTCTGGGCACATGATGCCAACTACTGTGTGTTTCTAAAAAGCTTTGGCCAAGAGGCACGCTTTTCAAGCTAGTGTTAGCTCTTAAAGTATGATAAATAAAGGCTTGCTTCCTTAATGTGATAAGGTCACACTTGCTGAAGAGAAACTGAGGTACCTCTAGAAAACCCAAGCTTGGGAAGAGAGTATAAGTGCAAAGAAAAACTACAAAGTATGGCATACAAACTGAATTTCTCAAAACTGGGCATAGCTTTGAATTGTGTTGCTGAAGTCTTTCTACCACCTAAGAGTGGGTGCTTCAAGAAGCATTTCTCTTCCATTTTTCCCCTTCAGAAATGGGGGATCCTTCTGAGACTGAAGAGCAAGTTTTGGGGTGAATTAATATTTTGGAAGACTACGGGATCTCTCTTTTAGGTGGGTGGAGAAACTTAGAGGGCATTTTATGTCTCATCTGCAAAATAAATACGTCATGAAGGAGTGGGGAGTATATATTGGGCCTATATTTTTCTTTATCCATGAGAATCACTTAATAATAATTTTCATTCTAGAGAATTTTTTAATTCTGTATTGTGCAAGAACTTGAGCTTCTGTGCTCAGTACAGTTAGCCATTCTCAGAATAGAATATCAGCCTCATACTCTAGCCCAGCGGTCTTCAAACTTTTTTTTCTCATGACCCAGCTGAAGAAAATTATTGATGCCCCTGACCCAACATAATTAGGCTAGTGTGTAGCTCTGGGGTGGGACTGAGGATGAGAGCTTTGGGGTTTAGGAGGAAGCTCTGGCTTTGGAGAGGAGGCCAGGGCTGGAGTATGAGAGGCTTACCTTGAGCAGTCAGAAGCAGTGTGCCAGCCAATGGGAGTGCTGAGTTAGTGTTTGGGGGACGGGCTGTACACAGAGCCCTGTGCGCTCTCTCCTTACCCTCCACCTCGCCATCTAGAGCTTCTGGGGCTCAGCGCAGTGGTGCTAGGGCAGCATCCCCACTGGTCACCTGATCACCCTGCAGCAATGAGACCCAGTGACTGACATTCCACAGCCCAGTACTGGGTTGTGACTTGTAGTTTGCAAACCATTGCTGTAGCCTGTAGAAGAAGAATGACCTTTATGTACTGTCCTTGGAGTACAAAGATCAAGACCAGGGATTCCCAACCTTTTCCAGATGGAGACCCATTTTGCCAATTCAGGAAGACTTGGTGACCCAGGGCAATTCAAAAAATGTGTGAATGGCTCCTTAAGAGCCACCTGGGAAGACGCCTGGCAACCCATATTTGGGTCCAGACAGTGGGGAAACCCTGATCAAGACAGACTTGGGGCATGTCAATATCTCTTCTTCTGTTCCCTGTTCGTGAAATGAGGGGGTGTTTATACTGAAGGGTGTTTGAGGTGATAATGTCTGTAACACTTGCGTTACAGAGATCAGTACCATTAAAAAGTCTTTGGGTATTGCTACCTGCAAAAAGGATGACCCTGGCAAACAAGTGAAGTTCTAATCCATTGAAGATGATTAAAGAACCGTTGTGGAGCTGAAAAGAATGCGGTTTTTATCAAGGTATCTAGAAGAAGAAATTGAGGACTCGAACTTTTTGGAATCTCTTTCTTTAGTAGCGACAGTGAGAATACCAGTCAAAAGGTGGGCTCAGAGAAAGTCTGAAGAGTCTGTGGTTAGTTGGCATTAGTGCTTGCACTGGTGGGGCTTTCACAGTGACTAGCACAATGATAGAGTTCCTTTGACCAAATATTAGAAAACTTGATTTTCTCTTCCTTTTACCCTTCATTTTTCACTGTTTAAGAAAAAGAAGAAAAGCAGGGAAAACCAAAAGCACCGAATATAAACATTAAAAAAAAAATCTTTTCACTGTAAGCTTGGAGAATTATTGGAATTTTTCAGCCAGTCAAATACTGTCACCAAGAGAGAACACAACCTGCATTTTCTTTAGTACACTGCTGGCAACTAAGGCCTTGTATTTCTCTTCCACTCATCTGTGTGACAGTCTTCTTTTATTGACACAAGATGGGGAAGGTAATATCTTTTATTGGACCAATTTCTCTAATGTCCTAGGCCCAACAAGGCTATAGCTCAGTGTACCTGTATTGCTCCAGCTGATCAGTGTCCCTCTGAAGAGCTGTCCTTAGCCAATGGCCAGTGTTGATCCCTCAGGAGTTTGACTTGGTTGTGGAGGAGCTGAGAGTATGTTTAGACTATCCTTTTCTTTTGAAAGGAGATATGCAAATTAGCATGGAATCTGCATATCTTCCAAATGCTTTTTTGAAAGCGGTTTTTTTGACAGTGAAAGCAGTTTAGATGCAGTTCTTTCAGGAAAAATTCCTTTTTTTGAAAGAACTTGTAAACCTCAATTTTTGAGGAAGAAGGTTCTTTCGAAAAAAGGGTTTTTTCCCGAAAGTACCGTGTGTAAACTGCTTTCACTGTCCGAAAAAGCGATCAGAAGATATGCAAATTTGGGGCTAATTTGCATATCTCCTTTCGAAAGAAAAACGTAGTCTAGACATACCCTGAGCCTGTAGAAGGAAAGGTTACTTTGTGAACTGAATATTGCCCTTTTGGCTTGTCTAGTAAACCAGACTGAAAATGCTTCTGTCTTAGGATTCCAAGCAGGGGTGACTTATGGGGGAAGCATGAGGGGACACATGCCTCAAACACCATAGGTGGGAGGGGCAAAGGCTGGCCAGCAGCTGATGGGGGCCAGAGTCCCTAGATGTCCAAGGGGTCTAGTGGGGTAGTTGGGGGGGAAGAGACTTGGTGTCCACAGCAGAGGCCTGCCTCCTCCCATTTATGTCGCTCAGGGGGAGGGTAGCAGCTGGCTCACCTCCACACTCTCTAGCGGGAAGAGGAGTGACCTAGCCGGGGGATCAGAGCAAGCTGGAGCTGCGTTGCTCCACTTCCATTGCCAGTGGGTACAGGGGGTCAGACCCTGCTGCCTGTGCCAGACCTCCAGCCCCACTAGTGTTCCAGGCTACATTTGTTGTGGGAAAAAGGCAGAGTGGAGGCAGAGGAAGGGTGGAATAGAAGGGGGCCCTTTCCTGAGCTGGGGGGCAGGAGGCCATATGGCCAGTGGCTTTCTGTGTCACCCTTCACCAGTTACCTCTGATTCTAGGTACTTCTAAGATGAGATGAACTTGTATCGCAGGTATCTTGTATGTGAGGAGAAACATCTGTAGGGATGGTACCCAGTTACTCTTGAATTAATTGCAATAACTTAAACAGAAAATCTGGAATTCATTGTGGTCGGTTAATCTCATTAAAGCAATGAATCATGCTTCCAAAAGGAAAAGGTGAAATCATTTTCCTTCTTGCTGAATTAGCATTTCATGGGGTTTTTTAATTCTGTTTTATCTGCTCTGCCTGCCTTTTGATTCTAGGAAAATTGTTGCCGGGGGAGAATGCCTGAAGGACAATATATATATTAATTCAAATGAACTATACATTTAGTTATCTTGTGTCTCATATGCAATTTTTTAAATTGGAAATGCATGTCTTTTAGAATCACCAGTGGTATATTTAATATTAACAGGGATCTCCACAGTTGTAACACATTGTGTTTCCAGGTGACTTGCAAAAGAATTAAACTGGGTTTGTGCTTTTTTTTTTTTTCTCCTGCTTTGACAATAAGGGCCTTACTCGGTGTGGCTGTTTTTTCTTTAAAAATAAGAGGAGTGACAAATTTTGCTTCAGGGACTCTTTGGAGATATCAAGCAGCTAACTGTCTTAGCCCTTTGAATCCTTTACAGAACTACTGTTCCTAACCATTTCTCAGGCATCTGAATTAAATAGATGTTAACAAAATCTGAGTAGGATATGTGGTTTTGGTTTTTTTTAAATTCAGGTTCTGTAAAACAACCAGCTTGCATTTGCATGGTGACTGTCAAACCTACCAGATCTCCATTATCAATAATCAAGCATTTCGAGAACAGGGAAGAGAGAGAGAATATTTAATGTATTAATAAATAGTAATAAATTTGTTTATGAAGTTGTGTATGGGCGGGGAAACAACGCACCCCCCGCCCCACACACACTTACTTAATAACTGCTGCCTTATGCATCCGGTCAAGAATAAAAGGTCCAAACAATCATTTTAAATTCTATATGTGTAGCATTTAAAGAAAGCAAAGGCCTGTTGCGGTGTCAGAAATATTGTTAGCTAATTTGTGAATTATAAAATGAATGCATAAATAACCATTATGAAGCATCTTCCCATCTCCCAATCAGCCAAGGAAAACAAATCTGTCACCTTGTGAGACCCTCCTTCCTTTCTCTTTGCATTCTTTCAAAGCAAAGAGCAGTAAATATGTCAGCAGAAAGGCACAGCTGTGTATTAGCATCTGAGTTTGTCAGACATCAGGTGCAGAATAATGGCCCAGAAGCATTGTGATTATGAGCTTGCTTCACTGCATGCCTGTATTTTGTATTAACTACTGCATGGTGTGAAGGGTCTGCAACCTACAAATGCATTGTAGCTATTTTTAATAGTTATAAGTTTATATTTTAGAATTCCTTCTCACAATTAAAACTGCTCCCAAGAGGAAAATAATTTCTACTCAAAAACTTCATTTATTTCTTTAAATCAATGGTAATTTGTGTGGTTTGTCTCCTTTCCTGATCAACATCCTTCACTTAGCTCAGATCTCAGTGGGGATTTCTTCAACTGCCAGCCAGATCAGATTCTTTAGATGTTCTATGGAGAGTATTAATCGGCAACTAGCTAAAATTTCCAGTGTAAAACGAAAGCCTCTTGCTTTGTGTGAGGTGTAGAAGGGTTGTGGTACTACTTGAAAGGAGGAGGGGGAAGCCCTCTCCGAATTCTAAAGAGTGCTTTTTTCCCCCCTGCTGCTTGCTTATAATCTCCCATGGGTCCATTTGCTTTCATTCTATACAAAGGTTTCATCTGAAGGTAAGCTGCTCATAGTTGAATTTTATATCAAAAGGAGGAAACTATTGAACAGCTCCTTTAGGAAGAGGGATGAGAGAGGATCTCAGTGGAATTCCATGACCACATTTCAAATAGGAAAATATGAGCATGCCAATATGAGTAGTGTAGCTGAGCAGTTCCCTATACATTCACTGTACGTACACACCTTGCTAATCAGCTTGTTTGTGTCCCACTGACATTAGTCAACCAAGTTCTGAGCTGGATGTTGAGCAGCTGCTGCTTCAGGGGGGAAAAGGAGGTGAAGTACCTGCAGCCTTTTATAGGAGCAGATAGGGAAGGTCCAGCATTTAGAAAGGGAATGGGAGTCTCATCAAATAAGACAGAAAGGGGGGAAAATTTTCCTCTCCTGCTAAAACTATCCTAATCCAGTGCTTGAGACATTGATGCATGATTTTTTTTCATTTGGGACAGCTGAGGCAGAAATCTATTCCAGGTTTTAAAGTTTGCTTCCTCCAATCAAGTCTCCTCTCAATGGGCATAGAAAAAGCTTCACTTCCTTCTACTGCAGTAGAATATTGTGTGCTGACTAGAGGGAACTATAGTATGATTGCTTGTTTGGCAAAAGTGAGGCTAACATTAATAGCAATAGTGAACATTTTTGGCAAGCTTTTCCACTGTCGATATGGAGTGTCAGTAGTTTCTCTGTAGCAGCCACTGTAGTAAAGGTTTTCAAAATAACTTCATATTTTTCAAGATCATAGTTTTCTGAAACTGTCCTCCTTGGACTGAAATTTCCAAGTTTGATTTTGCCTGAAGATTAAAAAAAAAAACGTTGAGGGCAGGTTACCAAAAATTGCCTCTTGTGTTTGCGGAAACTACAGGTGAAAACATCTTTTTACTTAGTCTCTCTTTTTAAAACATAATTATGTATGTGATCAAAGGTAAAACGTGTGATTGAAATATAACATTTGATCTGAGATGCCTCTTTCAGTTTTTGAAGAAAGCTGACCAGTGGGTAACTTGCCAATTGACTTGTGTAAGAGGGTGGTAGATGGACAGCAACTGAATTATAAGGCACATGGAGGGAATGAGTTTATTTCCTTTCCACTTCATGATGAGGGTGTGTAACGTAGCCTTAAATATTCCAAGACTTCATATAAATTCCACCTTTATCAGTAAACAATCTCCAGGGTAAGCCTGTATAGTTTGCTGTAGTGTCCGTCCTTTGAAAAAAAAAAAAAATACAAACCCAAACTATGATGTCTTGATTATGCAAAATATTGATTATTTCTAATCCTTTTTTTTCCTAGGAGTTTATCAGAGAACTGCTAACTCGGATAAGAGGGATGAGGAAGCTAAGCCCCCCTCAAAAGAAGAGTATATAGTAGCACTCTCCATGACACCTCGCAAGGGAAATGGGATTTTGACAACAAGACCTTTTATTAAAATAGTTGTCTTTCCGAGCAACTTTTTTTTTTTTTTTTTTTGGTTTGATTCAGTTTTGACGTTTACTCAAGGGAGTCCTATGTCATGTGATTTTAAGGGGTTTTTTAAGTGTCAATTTTTTTATCAAAGATATCAGCATTTTTGGATGCTGCTCAACTACCCTGCTCGAGGATCATTGACCCGGATGAAGAATCCAAGCATTAGTGACCATGCCATAGCAGTGAAGGGCAGCAGTCCCACATGGTGAATCAGAAGACTATGTAAAGTTGCAAAGCTAGAAGAGATGCCTTTTAATTTTCCCCTAGCAATTAGTAGGATGACATTTTAAGTTGGTTGTACATTTAACTCATGGGTGTCAAGATTCTTGTGCTTGTATGTATATAAGTTGTAAAGTGGGGGTGTGAATGCTGTTCATGTGGCCGGAAGGGAACTTGTTACAGTAAACTACTTAAATGGTGACTGCTGCAAACATGTTACCAGAGGGCAACAATTTAGGTTACCAAAATGAGTGTTGCCATTTTCTAAATCCATCTTAAAGCACTGAGGTGAAAGATGTCAGCATACTTCATTGAAAAAGCAACATATGAAAACTGGGGATTTTCTTAAGGGCTTAATTTGTAGACTTCTAATTGTTTTATTGACTTTGATGCTTTGCCAGATCATTTCCTCTTCACCTCATGGTGTGTTAGGGTATGTCTACACTACCACCCTAGTTCAAACTAGGGTAGTTAAAGTAGTCATACGAACTTGCAAATGAAGCCCAGGATTTGAATTTCCCGGGCTTCATTTGTATGTTGCCGGGCGCCGCCATTTTTAAATGTCCGCTAGTGCGGACTCCATGCCCGCGGCTACACGCGGCACAAACTAGATAGTTCGGAATAGGAAGCGTAATCCAAACTATCTAGTTTGTGCCGCGTGTAGCCGCGGGCATGGAGTCTGCACTAGCGGACATTTAAAAATGGTGGCGCCCGGCAACATACAAATGAAGCCCGAGAAATTCAAATCCTGGGCTTCATTTGCAAGTTCGTATGACTACATTAACCACCCTAGTTCGAACTAGGGTGGTAGTGTAGACATATCCTTAGAGTTGTATTAATCTACTGTATAAGAGTCTGACATGATGCCTAGAGAAATGGCAATCCCCATCTAAAAACATTTCACATTGTGGGGGAAAGAAGTGCTACCAAAACAAGCTAAAAGCACTGTTTTGCATTGTAAGTTTTAATGCAGATCTCCCTCTCAGTAAAGAGTGGTATAGCAAGTGTTTAGATCTCTGTCCCCACAACTTGGGGGGGATCTGTTAGCTATGGGTCCTCCTTTCTTCTGAAAGGAAGAATGGAATACTTTCAGTGGATCCCTGACATTTCTCCATTAAAAGATATTTTCCATGTGTTCCATAAGCTACCAAATGCCAATAGATGATTTTAGTCAGGCATTTTATATCAAAGGTGCTCTGAATGTTTTATTTTTAAAAATAAGAAATACATGTTTGTGAATTTTATGTATTCTGGCAAGCTTTTTAAAATGTATTTAATTTTGTAACGTTGATCAATGATTTTATTTACCAGTACTCAAATAAATGGAACAACTTGTGACTCTTGTTACATCTACACTTCACAAAGAGACTAGTGAATATATCCAATGGTCGTTATATGGATATATAGACAGAAGGAATGAATTGGTCTGTATATGTCAGTCTAGCTTAAGCTGTTGGGGGCGGGAAATGTTTCTATGAAGAAATTGTTACCTGAAGAATTCTTTCTTTTAAGTCATCTGAAAAGGAGGTATTTTCTTTTGTTGGTTTCTTTGCTGCTCTATAATGAATAGAACCTGAGTCTGCTTTCTGAAAAGATTTCCCTGCTATCCCTTCCCCTAGAATATTAGGAATATGAAACTTTCCCTGGTGTGCTTTAAATGACCTGGAGAGAACTGGAGTGGAAAACTTCAGTCATCAGCTGGGGAGTGGAGGTATTGAATGTATCACCAAGAGGACCTCTTTATCCCAGCATGCTCAGGAAGCTATGTAGCTCCTGAAAGAAGAGAAAATAATTTTAAGTCATGTCCTTCTTGAGGTGTTGATCCAGCTCTGTCTTCCTAAAGTCTCTTGGGGATCATATTTATGGATAGTGGCACTGCTGTAGCTGCTTCAGTGCTGTAGTGCTTTACTGAAGATGTTACTATGCTAGTGGGAGAGCCTCTTCAGTCAGCATAGTTAATACAGCTTCCCTATGTCAGTGTGAGAAGCTCTCACATTGATTAGCACTATCTACACAAGGGGTTAAGGTTGGTGTGACTACGTCACTCAAGGGTGTGGATTTTTCCCACTCTTGTGGGATGTAGTTGTACCATTTTAGGTCTGTATTGTAGACTTGCCCTCAGCAGAAATATGGATGTTGAGACTTCAAGTGAAATCCTGGACCCACTGAAGTCATTGGGAGTTTTGCCATTGACTTTAATGGAGCTAGTATTTTACCCTTTTCTTTCTATGTTGATACAATAAATATTGGGTACAACCTTTCCAGGTGGTGTTGAATTATAAAGAAGCAAAAGAAAGAAATATTTCTCAGACTTTTGCAGGTTTCTTAAGACTAACTGCAGTGTTCTAATGTGGAGTGTATTCTTGGCATGTGCTCCTTGTACAGGATACTATTCTGCAGACTGACTCATTAGACTATCTTGAACCGCATCACATTTTAAAGAAAGGAGTCTATTGGAGCCTTTCTTAACTTACAACCTAGCCTCAGATGTTTGCATATTAAATGTCAAGTGTGTCTGCAGATTGAAATCAAATTCTGAGTTTGGTACAAAATTAAAATTGTCCTTTCTAGATTCTAGTCATTAGAGAACACATGACATAAGATAATTCTGGGACTTTCATATGCTTTCTTCTAGAAAATATACTGCCATGTGCACACAGACCTTTTCATAATCTCCACTGTAATAATTCAGTGAAGTATTGACATGGAGAGACACTCCAGTTTGAGAGACTCATTACTAGCATGGAAATTTGTGTGTGGTTTTTTGGTTTTTTGTTTACCGGAACAATATCGGCTTACATGAATATTATTCCCCTAGTACCTCCTAACTTCAGATACCTGTTTCTCCTTATGGGTATAATGGAGATGGGCCTAAAACAACTCCCTAGGTCTAAACACCACAGAACTTTGCTCTCTGAACACTGCAGCTGGCTCAGGGGTAGCAACAACTTAGATCTGTACACTCTGAGAGGGTAATATTTAGAATTTGTTTGAATTCTGAGACTCGGTACCATAAATACTTTTAATTATGGCAAACTTTCTAATCTTGGGAAAATGAAGTATAGTACAACTAAAACTACACCAAATCACAAATATATTGATAATTACACTGCTACTCTTTGTTCTTCACAAACAATAAATTGCCACTTTATTAAAATTTGCCTAAAATTATATACAATGCTGCAAAATGGTAATTAACCAGAAAGGGGTAATTGCTCTCTTCATCATTAATTGCATCCTTTGTGCTCTCTTGAATTGCACACAGCAGATAATACTGGAAATAATACTATCCTTTGAGGAATTGTTTGGAACAGATAAATCATGCCCCTAGGACTTATGTCTAAAATCAAGGATAATGTCTGCTATTTTGTTTTTGCCCATTGTGTATCTAGGGAAGGACAAATGCTAGGAAAGGCTTCAACACCTCCAGCTAAAATGCTGAAAATCCTTCACTCTTAAGTGTTTGGTAAGCAGAAATGAGTTCTAAATAGCCTTTCTTTCCAGCTGGTGTAACATGCCTGGGCAACTACATGGTCTGATTCTTCTCTTTGACTTTTAAGGGAGTTACTCTTGGCTCAGTGGTATGAGAGAAGAGATCAGCTTGTTGATTTAAAATCTCATGGTGCTTATCTCTTTATAGTGTGTGGGTGTTCCTAGCACTCTACAGTACTTGAGTGGCATTTCAATAGCACACACTTGTTGTGCAACTAGAAATAGGAGCTTGCAAGCCATTTTCAATGCCCAGCTGGGAATGAAAAGGGCCAAGTTTGGCAGCACTACAAATTTCCTTTGGCTTTAAAAACTGTTAGTGAATTATACTGAATTGGCTCCATAATGAATACACACTGAAACTGAGTTTTTTTTTTTTGCTTTTTTAGCAGAGTTGCCAACAAAAAGGTGGGTTTTCAGGGAACACTTTCTTGCATATGTCCACATTAGTGTTTGCATATTTTATGGTTTGTCACTATCCAGTCTTCCCAATGGCCTAAAAATAGCTGGAGCATGCAAGGATTTTGTTTCCAGTTCACCTGACTTTTAATCACACCAGCTGTGTGAATTAGGAAGCAACAAGGGATAGGTAGTGAATTCCTGTGCTAGAGAAGAAAAGCAGATAACGTGATTGTCCCAAATATTCATCTCCTTTTAACTCTTCTAGTTATGGGGTAAGTTAAGTGAAAAGACTGTCATCTTAACATTCATCTCCTTGTTGGTTTTCAAACTCCAGAGAGGAAAGAGGGAATCTGAAAACCTCCAAATGGTTTATCTGACCTTGTTTAGCTGGTCCCTAGTTCTTATGCAATGGTTATCAATGGCATCTGGTCTGACCCAAAAGGGGGCTTCACTCTACAGTGTGAATTCTGTTTCTAAAGATGTGGAAGGCAACATACTTGTGTGTTTAATGCAGATTTGGAGATTGTTTTTTGGCTTTTTCAAATTTTTATTTTAATTGCTTTTACCACGTTTGTGTTATAGAAATTTCTTACATGTTGAATCACAGGCCCTTTGCAGTGAGAGCATAAGAACAAGGGAGGGCCTGAGGAAGTGAGATTATTAGGACTCAGTCCAAAATGTGATCCGAATACAAGAAAACCTCATTTCATGAGATGGCTAGCACAATTTCTGTAAAACATAAACATTTAATTTCTAGATCCACTTGGGTAAGAACATGTTCTTTTGGCTACTAACCTGGTACCTATAATCTGAAGTGTCATTAACAGGAAATCTAGCAACTGTTGTCAGTGATGTGCAGCTGGATGAGAAGATGGGCCCAAACCAAAAGCTAGGATTAAAAGAATCTTGCACTCCGTGTTCCAAGCATTGCCATCCTCCATGTTTGTTCAAAAAAAAAAAAGAGAATTGCTGCATCCCACTGCTGCGTCATTACCACTGACCCTCCTGAAATCATGGGGCTCTTACAAAAATGGGGTTTTTAATGTGATTGGTGGGTCCTTTGAGAGGAAGTGGATTGCGTTTTCCAGTTTTCTCGGCAATCATAAGGACTTGAAATGTACATTTAAATGAAAGCTGAAAGTCTCATGGGCCTACAGCTACAGGGGTTTGAAGAAAACCCACCGATGACTTGCGATAACATTTTAAATCAGCACCTCTGAAACTGTTCTCTTAAAAATAATGGACCGAATTAAGGCGGTGGGTAGGCACGCAGCCCAGTGAGCCTCTATGTGGAGGTGCATGTCGCAGGGGCTGCTGGTGAGGGACATCACATGTTAGCACCCTGAATTTTGGCGTGCCTAAAACATGAATCTGAATTTTTCAACTTGTCAATTTTTCCGTTTCTCTAATTAAAAAATGGAGACAAGCCTTTTTGTAAAATGAAGGATGCACTTATACTAAGTTGGGACTAGATAATAAAATTATAGTACATAACTGTAGTTTGAACTAGGGATAATGAGTTCTGCTCACTGGAATAATATTGCAGTTGGTTACCTTTCCAAATGATCCTTTTTTAAAAAAAGAAACACGGGTTAGAAAATGACTTCAGGCTGAAAATCTTATACAGTGGGGTTTAGCTAACACCCGAAAACAATTACACTTTCCAGGGTGTGTGCGCAGGGGTAGGGCACAATAAATGTTAGGCCCATTCTGTCCTTTCTGCCCATATAAGCATAGGTCATCACAGCCATACCCTTGAATGCTGTAGCTGGGGTAGATATGGGTAGGTTCACAAGAATGCTGCCATCAACCTACCAACTGTTACTTCGGGAGGCAGAGATCCTTCAGCAGTGGAATAGCTCTTTTTCCTTTTGTTGCAATCTGTGTCCTTTGGTCTTGGGACCAATCTTATTTAACATTTTCATTAATGACTTTGGCACAAAAAGCTGGAATGTGCTAAGAGGAGACAAAGTTGGAAGAATTATCACTCTGGAGGCGGTTTTGAATATCATACTAAAAGAGGTGGATGAGCTTGGAAACTGGATGAATAGAAGCGTTATGAAATATAATGGTGCAAAGTTAGGCACTTAGAGTCTAACAAAAGGAGTTTTCACAAACTGTGGATTTACCAAGTGGATGTGACCGAAGAGGAAAGAGAGCTCAGGGCACTGGTTGATCACAGGATGAGTGTGTCACTACTATGATGCATCTATGAAAAAAGCTAATGTACCAGGTGAGAGATTTCCAGTAGAGACAGGGAAGTGTTATTTCATTATACAAGGCATGGTAACATTGCACCTGGAATAGTGTGTACACTTAGGCTCTCCCCTATCTAAAAATGATAAATTCAAATTGGAACAGGTGTAGAAAAGGGCTGCTTGAATGATCAGGGGAATGGAGAAAATACCTTGCAATAGGAGAATTAAGAAGTATGGCTTGTTTAACACAACAAAGGCTGAGGGCAGATAGGATTGCTCTGTATAAACAGTGCTGGCCCTAGACCACATGGTGTGCCAAGTAAGGAGCATCTTCATTGCCCCCCATTCCGTTTTTAAATTTTTGAATGCCTTATTTGTATTGCATTTGTAGTCCATTATTTCATGATGTTGCTGCACAAATTGCATGCATGACTTATCCCTGTCATACAAGTTGATACATTTGCACACAAGGTTCTGTATGTCTGTATTTATTCATGCCATATGAAAGCAAGTAAAAAAAATGTCCTCTAAGCTAACACACTTTTTTCATTTTAAGAATGACTGAAATGTACCCTGCCCCTGCTTCTTGTGCCAGTTCAATCTCTTGCCCTGACATTTCTGGTTCAGGTCCAAAGCTCATTACGTAGTGAGAAATCATAGAAATATTTTCTGGAGCACCTGATAGAACTGTGTGTCACTAGAGATACAGCAACCCATTGGTACCAAAGGCCTGCATGCTGCATGGTCACCAAGAATGTAGCCATAGAGTAATATTTTTCTAACTAGAAAGGATCACGCTATTATTCCCATGCAGAGTGACCAGAGGACCTGCCTATGGCTGTATGTTAAAGGTCACAGTCACAGTTCTTACAGTCTTTGTCCCATGGTGATCTTTAAAGAATTCATGGCTGACAAGGAATTAATGTGTGCTTTCCCTGGATTATCCCTATAAGGAAAACAGAGGCTACCCAGGAGAGAACTGCTGCCTTAGTCCCTGCTGTTGCCAGGAAAAGGGCAGTAATTCTGCTTCAACCATATGCAGGAGGGTCTTCTTCTGGGAAACCCTACCAGCTATTACTTCACATTAGACAATGCAGTGAGGCTGACAGCCTCATGGGGCCCTTGGGCAAGGCGGGGAGGAGAGTGATTCTGCATCCCATGAAGTGATGGGGCCTCAGGTGGAAGGGGTAGGGCTGTTTTCAGCACTGTCTGGAGTGTGCTGCACAGGGGCTCTGACTGCTGCTGCTAGGAACTCCTCCAGGCCCTTTTGAATCGCTGGGCCCCTGGACAGTTGCCCACTCTGCCCTCTTTACATTTTCTCAGGCCCATCAACATGAATTTGAATTGTACTTCTCGAAGACTTTTCTTTATATCTACATGGCATTGCACCATGTAAAATCCAATTCAGTTCCATTACACGAATGTAAATCTACTGAAATCAGACAGATGTTGTAGGAAGTAGAATTTTGCCCTGTATTCGTTAGCATTAAATATTTTTGTCAAACCCACTGAAATAAATTGCATTGAAACATTATACATGCTTGAATATTATAATTGATCATCTACTATATTAGAATTCAACATTTGACCTATATTATGTCCTACATAGACCTTTGTGGTGGGGGAGGGAGGAAATTAAATTGATCCACACAATAATTAAATTCTTGTCTCTATTTTGAGGGGTTAAATTCCCATAGGATTTAAATAGGAATCATCCCTTAAAGTCCACCATACTTCTGTTAAATACTAGATATTGACAATACCTTGGATTAATGCAAAAGCCATAACCAAATCCAAAACTCTTCTAAGGTTCAAAAATGCAATGCGTGGGTTTTTTTTTTTGTTATGCTTTTCCCACCAGCGTGCCCAGACAACAGGCAACAATGGAATTTAAAAAACCCTTGTTCCATTATATAGGTGCCTTCAACACACACAGGTGACTATTGTGTGGGACGGAGTCCACTGCCCTTAGGAAAATAAAAGAACAAACTATAACTTCTTGGGTGCGTGCTCTCTCCTTCCTCCTTCCCTGGAAAATCAACTTTCATCTTAAATCCCAGTATTCCCTCTCTTTGTCCAAAAAAAGTGTCAGTCCCATCAATTTTCTTAAATGCAATACTTCAGGTATCTAATTGGTACTTAAGGGCCTTTCATTCTTTGTCCTGTATTTATAGTAGCCAGATGGTTTCAACAAAAATACCGGACATACTTGATATTACATCACAATCTACATTACATCTCATTTGGAAGAGACTGGACATTTATATTTTCTCAATTTGTTTCCTGAACAGAAAGCTCAAATACTGGACTGTCCGGTTCAAAACTGGACACCTGGCAAGCCTACCTGTATTTCTAGTTTAACAAAAGGAATGGAGTAGACGTGTCAAAAGCAACCAGGAGGTGACGGGCAAAAAGTTGGCAGTGACTGGTAAAAATGAAGCAAAATCTCAGGGAGTCTTCTGGCTGATTAGCTGCTTTCTAACATCTTCCCCTACAAGCTGTCTTCAGCTGCTGAGCTGGAACCTTCCTCCTGGGAACAAAGCACTTACTCCAAAGTAAATTTATCAGTAGCAGCGATATCATTATTATATGTGCTTAAATGTTTGGGATTAATCCTTTTTTGCCATTTTAAAGGCTAAACAGAAGTAAAGGAATTGCAGCAGCTATCCCTTCCCCCACATTTCAATTGGTCACTAGCAGAAGCCATCAATAATTTAAACTGTTTAAGCTTACGTTAAAATATATGTATGAGCGTGTGTACCAAAAATAATTGATGTGATCTTTACAGATCATCTGCAAAGAGTTGCTATGCCAGCCAGATGCAACAAGTGGAAATCCTGCTGGTGAGCAATTGATGTTGCTTTATTAGATTTCCAAGGCTTAAATGGACTGTAAGGGTATTCATCATTAATTTTAAAAAAAACCCTCCAAGGTAAGAGGCACCATTTTCCAAGATACATAGGTAAATATGCAACTCACATATGGCAAAATACCATTTTCTGAAAACACAATGCTGCCTTTTGTCGAATTATATAGAGGACAATGCTTTCCTTCCTCATTTATTTAAATAATAAGTGGGATAAAAAGAAACTCCTAAGCAACCCCCTATGTTAAATAAGTCTGTATACAGCACAGGAGCTAAGTATGAAGTGTTCCTATGAGGATTTATTTAACTATGTCTACTTTTATGCATTTTATACTTTTATTTAACTATGTTTACTTTTATCTGTCTTTTTATGCATAAACTGCTAACTCTATTTTAACACGAGAAGATGCATTTCAGTGTATTCTCCCTCAATTCAAGGTCTGCATCACCCTCTGCAACAGATCGTGGCTTTGGTTAAATAGCTTGGGGAAAGAACAAGGCCACGAGTGATGGGAATTAATGACATGAGCAAAAATATCTACTGGTAACTGTCTGAGGGAGAAAAAGGTTTGTATATAGAATGCTCTCTCCTCCAGTGAAGGTGGCTTAAAATTCCCCAAGCCAAACTTTCAAAAAGATACTGACTTCCCACCATTGTGATAGAGGTTGCAAAGATGTCGGCTGAAGTTTGAAACAACATTCACTAAAATAAAATGGATTAGGTTTAGCGTATTATCTCTATGGGATGAGCAGCGTATTTGAAGAGATGACTTAGATACAGTAAAAACCTCACGTCCTAACCTTTCATTGAATGATTTCAGAATTTCAAAATGAACTTGTTTTTTAGAACTGGCAAAAGTTGATTCTATTTGCTGATAGTTTTCCCTTTTCTATCCCATTTGCAGTGAGCCTGGATGTGAAGTGATAAAATACTGCAAGACAGGTTGTTTCTAGAACAGCTATACAGGGAGGTGGGATCTCTTGAGTAGTAGATTTTGGGAGGTAGACAGCCTGATTTGCAATCCTAAAAGTTTCAGGTGATTTGAATAAACTTAGAATGCCCACTGGAATTTTCTTGGAGGTCTGGGTGGCTTTGCCTAGTTTTTGATTCTTACATGTATTTTCATCAACTGCATTAAGAATGTAAGAATGGTCATACTGGGTCAGACCAAAAATTCATCTAGCCCAGTATCCTGTCTTCTGACAGTGGCCAATGACAGGTGTACCTGAGGGAACAAACAGAACAGGGAATCTTCAAGCAATTCCTCTTTTGGCACCCATTCCCAGCCTCTCTCAGAGGCTAGGGAAACCATTTCTACTCATCCTGGTTAATAGCCATTGATGGACCTAACTTCCATGAATTTATCTAATTCTTTCTTTACCCTGTTAAAGTCCTGGTCTTCACAACATCCTTTGGCAAAGAGTTCCACCGGTTGATTGTGCACCATGTGAAGAAAACTTCCTTTTGTTTGTTTTAACCCTGCTACCTATTAATTTAATTTGACCTCTAATATTTATGTTATGGGAACAAGTAAATAACTTTCCCTTATTCATTTTTTCCACACCAGTCATGATTGTATAGACCTCTATCATATTGCCCCTTTTCTGAGCTGAAAAGTCCCAGTCTTTTTAATCTCTCTTCCTATGGGATCCATTCCAAACCCCTAATAATTTTTGTCGCCTTTTTCTGAACCTTTTCCAATGCCAATGTATCTATTTTTGAGATGAGGTGACCACATCTGTACGCAGTATTCAAAATGTGGGCGCACTGTGGTTTTATATACAGGCAAAGAGATGTTCTGTCTTATTCTCTATCCCTTTTTAAATTATTTCCTAACATTGTTTTCTTTTTTCACTGCTGTTGCACACTGAGTGGATGTTTTCAGAGACTCCAAGATCTCTCTCTTGAGTAGTTATGGCTACATTAGTTCCCATCATATTGAATGTATAGTTAGGATTATTTTTTCCAATGTGCATTACTTTACATTTATCAACATTAAATTTTATTTGCCATTTGTTGCCCAATCACTTTGTGAAAAGCTTCAAAAAGATCTCACAAAACTGTCTGCCTTGGTCTTAACTATCTTGAGCAGTTTGGTATCATCTGCAAATTTTGCCACCTCAAAATTTGTTTATCCCTATCTCTATATTATTTATAAGTAGGTTGAATAGGATTGGTTCCAGTATGGACCCTTGGGGAACACCATTAGTTACCTCTCACCATTTTCAAAACTTAACATTTATACCAACCCTTTGTTTTCTGTCTTTTAACCAGTTGTCAATCCACAAGAGGGCTTTTCCTCTTATCTCATGACAACTTACTTTACTTAGCCTTTGGTGAGGGACCTTGTCAAAGGCTTCTGGAAATATAAGTACAGTATATCTACTGGATCCCTGTTGTCCACTTGTTTGTTGACCCCCTAAAAGAACGCTAGTAAGGCACCTGTTGTGGAGGGTAACATTCTTGGTGGCAATAACCTCAGCTAGGAGGGTATCAGAGCTCAAGGCGCTGACCTTGGAGCCACCTTACACAGTCTTCTTCAAAGATAAAGTCCGACTACAACCTCATCCGGCTTTCTTTCCAAAAGTAGTTTCCCATTTCCACACATCCCAGGACATTTTCCTACCTGTGTTTTTTCCTAAGCCTCATATGTTGGCTAGAGAACAGAGCTTGCACTGCCTCGATATGAGGAGAGCCATAGCCTTTTACATTGAAAAGACAAAAGACTTTTGTAAATCGGTACAGCTTTTTATTTCTTTTGCAGAGAGAACGAAGGGATCCCCCATTTCGGCACGGTGCCTGTCATCTTGGATCACCTTCTGTATTAGGGAATGTTACCAGGGGGCGGGCAAGGACCTTCCCCCAATCATAGCACACTCCACAAGGGCGCAGGCGACGTCAGTGGCATTCTTGACTCAGGTGCCAATGGTCGACCTATGTAGGGCAGCCACATGGTCCTCACTCAGTCCATACCTTTTCAGATCACTATGTGATCACGCATCCAGTCCTGCAGTCCAGATCAACCACATAATCTATTATTATGTGTACGTTGGTCTATCCTAATGCTTTTGTGTATTAGTGTCTTTTGAAGTATTATCTAATATATTTTAAACAATTAAAAATTGTCATCTACAAACTTCAGTTTTTCTTATTGAATGGTCAATATTTAGAACTGCTTTATGAGACATGGTCTAACAGCTTGCTCAGTCCATTATGAAGCACATGGATTATTTACAGTGCCATGGAATAAAAGCAAAATGTACAGTAGTATTTTGGGATATTGTTTTGATATGATAATGCTGCTGCATCCCCATGATAATTAAAAGTAAAGCTGTTTGAGCAATGATTACTCACCCACCCTCTCTCTGTGAAACATTTCAATAAAAATAAGGAATGTTTCATCTTTGAAATTTGCTGAGGTAGAGGGAAAAACCCTGACAATTTTTCAGTGAATTGTTTATTTTTGGTTCGTGGTGGTGAAACAGATCAGTGAAAAATGTTGAGTAATTCTAGTGAATAGGCTTCTCTCCATCAACTACTATTCTGGCACACAGAACATTTGCTAGGAGGCATCGAGTATTTCAGATACCTTAAGGCAATGGGATGGTGAGATGACTTCTTGTGGGGTTTTAACGCTACCAGTTTGTTGCCATGTCACCTGGAGTGATGAGCAGACTTGGAAGCTTCCAAATTTAAAATAAAAACGAATACAAAGGGCGGCTGTATCTACTTGGCCTTCAGTTCCAGATGGGCAGCTCCTAACTCAACTCAGTAGAATCAGCATGCATCTGTCCAAGGGCAGAATAGATTATGAAGGGTCATGGTCATATAAAGTGGGTGGAATTTATAGTCCCATAATTTTTTGTTAGACTCAGCAATAATAGTATACTGTGTTACTAGTAAGTACATAGAACTGTTTGTTACAAATATACAATATGTGGTTGATCTGGGCTGTAGGACTGGATTGACGAATGAGTTTAATAAAAGGTGCTATTATAAGGGTGGTTCTGTGCATTTGGCTGCTCTGTGCATATAGAAATGATGTTTTTAGTTAGTTGACACAGAAATATGCCTCTTTATTCTCTCTGGAACTGTGGCTGCCACCTTATCTTCTGTGCTGGTACCTGCTTGTGCACCTAAATAGAACTCCCCCTTTCTGCTTGCCTCTACCTTCCCTTCAGGGGGTTGGGTCTGACTGGAGACTGGTGGCACCTACTGGAATGCTGTAGGCTGGTGGCAACTACATGGTGATTGTCAAGGCTGTTTGCCACTCTGTCACGAGGAATGCAGAAGTGACATCACCCCAAAACCTGATCTCTACAGGCTTTGGTACAAAAACTTCCCCAGAAATCCTAATACCTGGACTTTGGAGAATAAAAACCACTGCTATCCCCCAAATATTCCAAGAAAACCAGGGAAGAGATGACTTGGGAAACCTCCTCCCTAAAAACCTCAGGGGTACCTCAAGTTCTTGAAGAGCTTGAAAAAGAAAAGAGAAAATGCAAGCTGCAGTCTGTGGTAGATGTCCCTTAGTCAGAGGCATGCAGATGCCCACAGACAGATTTTCCAGGACGCAGACATGAACCAATACCAGGTTAATTAGGAAAAGAAAACAAACTTGCCATTGCAAGCATAGTGACTACATGAAAAAGAGCCACCAATTAATCTAGATACTCGGGGGGAATCCCCTGGGTTCAGGACTTAGTTACAAAAGAGAGGAAAAACCCACTTTTAACAGCACAGATGACATTTCCCCATTCCTAGACCAGGAAAACAATAGAGCCTGATGGGTTAATATCCGCATTTTCTGGATGAGCAGCAAAGGCACAAAGACTGATTTGCCAAAGATCATTAAGGACTCTCATGGTAGAACAGGGTTGTGAACTTGCTCTCTCCTAGGGACACTACCACCACACCACCCTTGCTTGCCTGACAGCTTCCTGAGTATCTAATCCCTTCTTCTCACTCCTCTCTGTCTAGGTCTACTTTCTGCTCAGAGCAGCCAGAATGAAAGAGACAGAGCTCTGTTTTTTGGCAGTCAGGAAAAAATGAAAGGACACATTGACCCTGAATTGTGCAGCAAAGCTGCCTGAGTTTGGCAGCAGGAAACACACTAATATTTGGATCTCTGAACCCAGATGGACAGAGCCCTGCATATCCATGGATAGTGGAGAAGATACCTGTGCAGGGCTTGCCTCCGCCCTCTTCCCCACACCTGGTGAGTACTGACCTGTGGAGCATTTCCCCTCCCCAACCCCAGCACAATGTTAGAAAGGACAGCAGCCTCCACACAGGTAGCTTCGGATCCCCTCACCCCCTCCCCACCCTCTTTCTGTGCCTAAGAACAGAAATGGGCAGTGCTCAAGAGTCTAATAATAAAATAGAAAATGTGACAACCCCCTACTTTCTCTCTCTCACACTCACTCTCCCTGCTGCTGCCTACCTCTTCCCTGCGTAACCCTGCCATCTCCTGACTCATCTCTGATCCCTCCCTTCTCCAGAACAACAAATGTCAATGCTAGGAAACAGAACCTGTTTTGATACGAAAAACCCTCTGACCACATTTGACTAGTTGTCATTTACCACCCCACAGTGGAACCTACATGGGATAGCATCAAACAGTTAAAACACATACTCAATGGGTCCCCCATCCTGAAAGAAATCTTTCCTTAACTGCCCACGTCTGGTCTTCGAACAACTCCCCAACCTCTCCAAAAAAAAAAAAAAAAAAAAAAAAAGCAAGCCCCCTGCAGCTAGGACTCACCAACTCAAAGGAGAACCCAGAACCTGCCAGAACAACAGATGCAAAACTTGCAGAAACATCTGCACTTCTACAATTATCTAAACCCTCTACGATGTCTGTCACAACTGGTGAGTTCTATTGTCCAGTGGACTAAATGCCCCAATAGTTGTGTGACTGAAACCAGAAAATCACTATACTTTCAAATGAAACTCACACAGGGTATTTTTGTCCTTTATATTTCACTATGTCCTATAGATTTCCACAAAGGGAACACTCTACATCAGATCTCTTGGTCCTCATTCTCAAGCAAACCTGCACAACATTTCTAAAAACGAGTCTGGCTATTTTAAATTCATAATTTTGCTAGTCAATAAAAACATGGTGGGATAAATGAAGACTCTGGATTTATGGCTGCTTACAAACCACTAGCAACCTCCCATTTGCTTAATCCTGTTTATTTCCTCCCTATGACTACTTCTTAAAACCCTTATACTCTGAGTAGACCATAGGTCATCTACAAGTCTCCTCCACTTCACTCTGTCTTGAGGCAAAACTTCTAGCTGACTCCTGGAGTACCCCAGTTGTTGTCCTTCAATCTCAGTAGATCTTCTCTGTTGTCCGAGGTCTTCCTCTTTTGCATTTTCATTGCAGGTTCCATGTGAGAGCTTGAGGGACCATGCTGGATGATGGTTTTCTGAGAGTATGGCCTAGCCATCCCCACTTCCTTCTCTTGATTTGAATGTCAAGTGGTTCTTGTCCTGCTTTGTTCCAAAGCTCCTCATTTGTGACACATCCTTCACATCAAATGGCAAGACTTTATCTCCGGCATCTGTCTGAATTTCTTTTAGCTTGTGATTTGAAGACTTTGTAGTATGCCAGGTCTCACTTCCATACAAGAGTATACTCTTCACATTTGTGTTGAAGATGAGCAGTTTCATCTTTTCAGTAGTTATTTGTGAACTCCATATGGGACAAAGTCTTGAATACAGCTGTTGCTTTCCCTATCCTAGTATTAATATTGGTATGAATGGACATTGAATAGTATCTTGAAATGTGTTAACTACTTATGCTAAAGAATCTGTTTCATATTGTATTTAGCGGTGACCCTATGACGGCAAGTTTACAATATAAAACTAAGTCAAACTAAGGTATGGTGACATACAGCCACCACAGTAATTTAATTGCTTTTGCATGTCTTCACTATTCTCCATGGCTGCATCTGCTTTTGCGCAAAATCTTGCCGCCTGTCTATACTGGCCGTGAGTATTTGCGCAAGAACACCGATGTTCTACTGTATGAAATCAGTGCTTCTCACGCAAATACTCAGATGCTCCCGCTCAGGGATAAGTCCTCTTGAGCAAGTGTTCTTGCGCAAGAGGCCAGTATAGACAGATAATATCAATTTCTTGCGCAAGAAAGCCCAATGGCTAAAATGGCCATCAGAGCTTTCTTGTGCAAGAGAGCGTCTACACTGGCATGGATGCTTACATGCCAGTGTAGACGCTCTCTTGCGCAAATACTTTTAACGGAAAAACTTTTCCGTTAAGAGTATTTGTGCAAAATCATGCCAGTGTAGACGCATGTTGGTGGGCCACATCCGCACTAGGAACACACTTACTGATTTAAGTGTCAGTTTGGGGCATTATAGAACAGCTTTTGAAAGTCAGAGGCAGTCAATATAATAATGCAGCATCTGCAGTGACACTTTGTTGATCTAGCTACATCAACCTAAGCCCTATGCCTCTTGTGGAGGTGGTGGTATTAAGTCAGTGTAGTGGGTGAGTTAACAGTAGTGGAGGCTACATATTTAGTGTGCATTTTTTGCTTACAGTTAGGTCAACATAAGACTGCTTATGTTGACCTAACAGTAGTTCAGACCAGACCTAAAGAAGAGATTTGTGTAAGTTCTAAAGCTTGTTTCTCTCACCAACAGATGTTGGTCCAATAAAAGATAACCCCCCTTGTCTCTAATATCCTGGCACTGACATGGCTACAACACTGTGTACATCTATCAAAGAAAAGCTAGTTCAAGTAGTTAAGTCTTACACTATGCTCTGGGAGTCAGAAGGCTTTGGATTAAACCCTAAGAAAGGCAAGGCAAGAGTTCATCCTGATACAATGCAGTAGAAAGTTCAGTAGTTCTTCAAGAATTCCTGTCTCCAGCGTTAATGTTTTATCTTGGCTGCCTTTAGCTTCACTGTTTCTATTAATTGCAGGAAGGTCACCACTGAGGGACAACTGATCTTTCAGCTGGTCTTGTAACTCCAGTGGGCTTTAAAGAAGACTGGGACCTGGACTCTGTACTGAATGAGTAGCATGTGCAATGTGAAGAGTATTGCAGGGACATGTTTTTGGGTCAGCTGAACTTCTGCAGTCAGTTCCAGATAGAGAGCATCACAATAACTGAGATGCACAGTAAAGAAAATGAGGCTCACTAATGGCTAGGTGATCCAAAGCCAGTGGGAGGTTCAAGTGGCTGTACCTGTGGATGCACAGGCAAATAAAGCACCAGCAGCCCACCAGGGATTAACCCTGGTGAACGATGTTTGGTAGCCCCCATTCAATCAGACCCATGCAGAGAATGCCTCCGGTGAAGTAGCATATGGGGAAATACATGCCACTACTTTTTCAGTGAAGGAAGGGTGTCTAAAGTGTCATCATTCTTTGGTATGACTCCAACAAAAAAAATCACTTGCTGACATCAATATTTGCCAGCTGTCTGCCACTTGCCATCAGACTGAAAAATTAATATGCTTATGCTTAGACTAAATTATACAGTACTCTAATTCCTGAAGAAAATTTTGATAAGGGTGCTTTTGAAAAAGTCATTTGCAAAGGGTATTTAAAAGCCTACAGGGATTCCAATTAGACTTCACATGTCCTTTTCATTTCCCTTGTCATTGAAGTCTAATTCTGAAAATACTTCCATATAAACTGCTTCCATACATCATCTGCTCCTCTCGTTTGTCCACATAACCATAATCTTGGAGGGTGACGTGACAGCTATTTCCATGGTGAGATCATTAGAAATTCTAATAATATCTTCCATTTACACACTACTTTCATCCTAAAGAGAGCTGTCTGAAGTTTTCACAAATTTCTGTATACAAACTTCCTCCATTTTGCAAGATTTTACACCTCATTTTCACAGTTTTCATAGCTTCCTCTTTGCATAATAAAAAATCCACTCAACCATATATTTTTGCATTTTTTATATAGAAAATCCCCTTTGGCTTGAAAATAGGGTTCCTTTATATTTGTAATTGAAATTGAGGTTATTTTCCCCATCCTGACTTAGGGAAATTTAATGTACCACCATGATATGGTGTGATTAACATGGAATGCATAACATTTTCAAATGCATAATGGAAAACCCTTGAATTTCAGGCAGCCAGCCTTGCATTTCATTACACCTACATCGCTTACCACTACACTGGGAGGATCACAAAATGCTTTACATTGCTTTCAACAAGCTTTTACATACAGTAATTGCTTCGCCTGAAGCTGAAATACAACTTCTTCTTGGCAGAAATGGTGACAACAGCTTAATGGCATGTGATAACCTTATACAACAGTTTATGGCAGGAAGTAATGAACAATATAATGCCCAAGTGAAACTACAGGCTGGATTTATGTGGGTGGAATGTTAATGACTCAAAGTGAAATTTTCCCAAGGAATTAACTTCCTTCTGCACTTAGGAAAAATACAAATGGGATCTCTCCCTCTCACCCAAACAACTCTTTGGGGCATCACTTCAATACTGATAGAGAGAGAGGAGAATCACATGCCACATACTAAAATCACTAAACATGTCACAGCACTTCTCTGAAGTAGCTAGTCTTTCTTTGTCCCTGCAATTATGAAACCCCTCCACAAAGGAAACATTTCCATTGACTTCCCTATGCTCTCAGTAACTTCCTGTGCTTTGAGTGACAGGCCTTACTTAAATGGTATTCTCTGGGCATTATTTAATACAGCCTTGTTCTGTTTTCTCCAGTGGCTTTAACTACCCCATGCATAAATTAAGCCTTGCAGCAGATGGAACACCACTGCAAGGCTGTTTGGCCCATCCCTTGAGGGGCTAGTGCTAGGGTATCCAGCTGTTTCTGCCTTAAGTCAGCTGTTACATACTTTCCTGCATCAGGAACGGCGGGTGTTGTAAGGTGGCAGTAAGCACAGAGGGTCCGGATGCTGCAGGGGATGCTTAGAAGAGCTGACGGCTGATCACTAGCTTGAATGAGCAACTGCACAGCCCATGTGGGCTGAGAGGGATTGCTGTCTGGGAGAGACAGGGAGCTGCCCCTGGCAGGCTGATAGAAGCCGCCTTCATGCCAAGAGCAGGTGGTAGAAAGAGCTGGCCCTAAGAATGGCATCAATGCTATATTTCTGCCTTAGAGTACAGCATCTGCCTGTGCCAGTTTGAGTTGTCTGCACAGCAGCACACAGTACATATTATCACTGCAGCATGAAGACCGAACAGATGCAAATGTGTCCACAACAGAGACCCTTTTTGATGCAAAACCATTCTGCTGAGCCTTTTGTTCTTCTGACTGCTGCTGCATTATCATGCAATGAACTGATCAAATGGAGGAACCAAATGAAGTTCTCATTTCTAGTATCTGATTCCACAATATGCAGTTTGAGAGACGTTGTCAAAACACCAGAGTTGAATGCAGCATTGTTGTAACCTAGCTGATCCCTGGATATTAGAAAGACCATGTGGGTGAAGTATCTTTTATTGGTCCAGCGTCTGCTGGCAATAGAGAAAAGCTTTTGAGTGTAAGCATTTGACATGATTTTTTAGAGTTTAAACAATAGCTGTTCTAGATCATCCTGAAATTCTTAAATAGATCATAACTGGGGATGAAAAGCCAGTGCTCAGGAAAATAAGAACAATTTTCCTATGCTATTCAGCTACTTTGTGATTGGTGCTTTGCTTCCTTACTTGAAAATGGAAATTGCTCTCTACACAGCATCATCTAAATGTATGGCAATCTCCCTACAAACAGCTGTATTTCTCAATGAACTAGCCCTTTCTTTTATTTATGGCATTTTAAATTACCCAGAAAAGAACAAATCTAGGCTTTTTCCTTCTAACATTCATTATTTGATACTTAATTGACTCCAGAAACCTTTTTGTGCACATCTTTGGCATTTGAATCCTCATGTCCTAGTTTTTTTTAAGAAGGAAAGAAAAAAAAAAACGTGGGTCATTCATGCATAAAAATGAGCATGCTCATTCATTGATTTCTAGCAAGCCAAACGTTCCTGTTCTTTGATCACCCATTACAATGTTTCTGTGCATGAATTCATTACATCCTCCCCCAGCTCCCAAGATCATAATGCGATCCAGGTAATGCCGTAGCAGAGAAATAAACCTTTTCTTTCAGTGTGTGCATTGAACTAGAAGGCAGTGATTTACAGCATACATTAGAGGAAGCACCAAGTTAAGGGACTGTGTGGATTGCATTCATAAAACCGACTGGGCTGGCACTTTGTGACACTTCCTTGTGAGCAACCCATTGGAATTCCAGGCAGAATCTCTCACACTGCAGATTGTTCTGATTACAGGAGCTTTGCTTTAACTAAGTCTACTCATCTGCAGAGCTCTTTTTTTGTTTTTATAGCCCACATTGCAAAGTTCAAATCTGAATCTTATTAGGGTCAGGGCTGGGTGGATGCTGACATTTTGTCTGATCCCTTTACAGAGATGGGAACCAGTTAAGTTTGGAGCCAAAATAAATAATTTGGTGTTGGGTCAATTTATAGACTGGGGATAGGGTGTTAAAAGATAAAAGCAAATATTTATGGCACAGGAGGAATAGTAGTGCATTTTTCAGAGCTCGTCTCGTGAGGGGAGAATCCTGAAGTTTTTACTGGGGAGGTGATATGATTGGATGTGTGTGGTGTATCTGTGCTTTCAGAAAGCATGAGTGCCTTTTGTTGCATGCAAAGCTTTGCAGCAGGCTCATATCTGGGGGAGAGGGAGAGTGGGAGAGAGGGAAACATACAGAGTGTGTGCTATAAATGCTTGATTCCGGTCCTTACCCTACATTCCTTATTAGGAGTCATCTACTGAATCAACTACGCAGCTCCTCTGTCCCATGCACTAATGTCAAGCTGTGATAGTGTGCTTGACCTCCTGTCCTCTTTGAAGCTGTCTTGGTTCCCTAGGACCACCTCTAGACTTATTACTGCAAAGGGCTTTCTCCCTATTTGTGGCTTTTATATGAAATTACAGTAGGAATTGTGAATTATCCTATTTAAGATCACGTATCTCATTCATCATCCCTGTATTAAGCTATGTCCCATGCTCTACATTGCAGTGGAGGCATCCGCCAGATGGTTAAATGCCATTTTTCCAGGCTCATGTAAAGATTATTTTATGCTGAGAAATAGAAATGTGGGATCAAAGATACAAGAGATGCCAATAGGTATGATAAGTAACTGACACTTGGGTTCTCTTCAAATAAATGAGCTGTTCCATTTCCCATCAACCCCAGAAATAAAATGGATCCAGCTCTGAGTGAAATCATTCCGTTCGTCAGGCTTCAGGAAGCTATCAGTACAGTAGTTGCCTTTCAGTCCTGTTGTATTATTAAAGAATGTAAATGGCAGCAATGGATTAGTGGAAGAGGCAGACTAATTAAGATAGGTCATGGCTGTATTAAAATTGCTGGCTATTTTAGACTGAAATGTTTAAGTGCGATAACCCTTGCTGAGGTCTTGCATTTCAAAGGATTGGTAAGTATGTGCTACAAGACCTGATTCGGTCTTTAGCAGAGCCCTGCTCTGATGAATATTTACGTGCTCAGACTCCTATTTTTCACTCTGGCAGGTGGAACGATCATTGATTAAAGCCACAGATGATATCTGCGGTTACAGTGCAGCATTACACAAAGCTGCTTGATGAATTGATCCAGGGTGTTTTAACTTAACCAGTTTCACTTTCATTGATGGTTTGTTTTTTTTTACATTTTCATATCCTATGATGTTTTAAAGTCTCTATTTTATACTAAAACTATAGGACTGTTGAGTACATGAAAAATGACATACATACTATAATTATTAGAACCAATACATCCATTACTAAGTGAGCATGTGAGAACACATTGCCACACCTTCATATTTTGCTTGATAATTGCACATGTTCTGCTATATCTCTGTCAGGTCCCTTTGAATCTCTACTTTCTCTTTCACCACTACTCTGATGGCCCTGTTATAGACATTGTTCTGGTAGAGGACAGTTGGTCAGGAACTCCAATGAAGTTCATCAACACTACCGTTTCTCCTAACGGCTATTAAAAATATGTAACAGATAAAAGCATAAAGAAGTTATTATTTTACATAGTTGCGTACTTCTCCAGGTGTATATAGTTAGTGCAGCAGTTGATTACCACCAGAAGAAAAACATGTAAGTACCTCTTAAATGTACACATACAAACCAGCATTTATAGTATTTGCTTCCAAGGCAACTCCAATTAGCTCCAGCTTTGTTTAGCAAATTGTATCCTAAGACAGAAAGATGGAGTTTGGAATATGTGCCTTCTATCTAGAGAATTATTTTTGGCATTGAGCTTTGTGTTATGCCAGTATTCTTCTATGTAGCAGAACAACACAGCTCTTTATAGTTCTAGGCCAAAAAAATGTATGCTTACCAAATATGTGGTGAATTGGGATGACGTGATGTTCAATGAGATTAGATGTTACATTTGGAGAAGAAATGTACATCTCTGTACATTTAAAAGAAAAACCCACAGCTGCAATATGGTATCCAGCAAGCTAGTAAGGCACTCAGAAAATAGGGTGACGTGAAGGGCATTGAGACCCTGAATAGAAACTGATACCATACATTTTTGGGGAAAGGGTATTAGAAAGTATGGGTGATTGGTAGGACTTGGGAGGGTGGGAACGTGACTCCTCCCTGCATCACCCCAAACCCAACGGAGGGTTGGGACGTGTATCCCTGCTCCAGCTCTGCTCCCTCCCTTTCTCACCTCTCCCCATCCATGCTTTGCCCCCTCTCCATGGCTGGCTCACCTCTTCTCACTCTTGCTCTACTGCCCACCACATGCTTTCCTCCAGGCTATGTAGACTGGGGCACTACCTGGGCTAGGGGGCTGGTGCCAGTAGAAGTGGTTGGTTCCCCCCACACTCATCAGCAGAGGCAGAGGGTGGGGGTGGGGAAGCAAAACAATATGGCCCTAGCTTGTTCTGCTTCCCTGGTTGTGTCACTCCGCGTCCCACTAGTGAATGCTGGGAGCCAAAGAAGCAGAGCAAAATTAGAGCCAAGTCACTTTGCTTTCCCCCATGGCTTCTGCTGCATGCGGGGAAACCCAGCTGCTGCTGCAGGCATCCCCCCTCCCCACTACTTGCCCAGGCTTTTGTCCACAGGCTGATGGCCCCTTGCTTCTCCTGCCCAAGGTGTGAGTGGCACATAGCCCTTCATGCCCCCACCCACATGCAGCCCCAGTTAGAACGCGTAGTCAACAACTGTCTGGAAAATATGGAATAACCTTGCTGTGACCAGAGGGATGGATAATGTAATGAGTCTTTTCCATCAATCATTTTTCTGATTATGGATTAAATGAGTTCGTTCGTAAATAGGTGGCCATAAAAACTTTATGGCATCTTCGTTTTTGTTTATGACATTTATTTTATGTGACTGTTACTTTACTAGTTTCCATCTCACTTTTTCCCCTTCCTTGAACTACATTTTGTTACTATAGGAACAGTGTCAAGTAAATGGGAAAGAGTTTGGTGACCTCTGGAAGTTCAGTATAAAGTGAATGTATAAAATGATTTGCAATTATTACTTTGAAACAAATGGTATAAATTCAGCCCTACTGTGAAATGGGTGCAACACCTTTAGCTAGCGTGGAGTTACATGTATTCAAACCAGGGGATGAATTTGCCTCTAAATCTATACAGCTTTCAGAATATGCACTGCTTCTCTATCAGGATGACATTAACCCTGCATTGCAAAAGAAGGGGTTAAAGAGCTGGTGTGTGTCCCTGCCCCACCATACCTGCAATGTCTATATAGGCTGGAGGAGAAGCTTAAAAAAAGAGATCAGAGTAGCTTAATGGGAGCAGAGGGTAGAGGTGACCTGAATTGCATTGTGGGCTTCTAGGAAGGAGCACACAGGAGCTCTTGCTGCTTGAGGCCTGGCTAAAGTGACCGAGCCCACAATGAAGGGACCTGTGACACTCTGAAAATTTAGAATTTCTTTTCAGTTATTTACTTTATCCTGAGGGAAGAGAGAGAATTGGTAGGAAGTGATCCAGGAATGCAGCTGCATAGCATCCCAGGGGCTTAAGTACTTACTGTCCTTTAATCATTCCTGTGACTTGTAACAGCATCAGCACTTCCCTTCACCAGTGCCCTTTCTGACTGATACATGCCTGTAGTGAGTTGGTTTTGAATGGAGTAGCACCCATGTCTTCTGGTGCTCCCTTTCCAGTTGTGTTATCTGCTTTTCTTTCTATTCTTAAAACACGGGGGCACCTGCCTTTCACAGGTACCCCACTGGTTAATGGTGGGGCATCAGCGACTCAGCCCTCTAGCCAAGTCTTGCATACTGTACCCCCTTCTGAAGTAAATGATCTCTAGTTCTTGCTCATAGTCCTAGTATAGCGTGCCTCCAATGCTTCTATCCAGGACACACCGCCTTCTTTAAAATGCCACAGGGGCCCATCTTGATACTTCAGTTGGTATCCCTGCAGCAGCCCTTCCTCAGCTCAGTCTGCAGCCAGACTAGCAAGGACCATCACCGTACCCTTGCCTAGTCTAGTTAGATTTTGGGCTCACTGCTGCCTGCACTGACCTGTCCATGGTTCTAATGCTCTTCTTCCTAACTGGGCACCCAATCTGCATTGAGCCTGCAGTGAGCTGTCCATGGTGCTGCAGTTATTCCAGCCAGCCAGGCATCTGGGTCTCACCCTTACTGCCTAGAGCAGGGGTAGCCAAGCCAAACGAAAAGAGCCAAAACAGTGGTGGGGAAAAATGCAAAAAGCTGCATCAGAATTTTTGTGGAGCAATTTTTGTTGAGGGGGGGGGAAAGGAAAAGCTCCACACCAGCCCCCCAGAGTTGTTGGGGAGGGGGGAGGGGAAGGACACTGCCCCTTTAAAAGACGAGGCTTTGTGGCCACATCAGGTTCCAGTCAGCCGCAGCCATCTTGGCAATGCCATTTTGAATCACTGCACCGGATGGCTCCCCTGCAATGGTGAGCACAGGAAGCTGGGGGCCAGGGACCGTTTCTAGGGACGCAGGGGTGGCTTCGCAAGCCGCACTTTAATGGGGGAAAAGCCACATGCAGCTCGTGAGCCATGGGTTGGCCACTTCTGGCCTAGAGCTTGAAGAGAATATCTACACTACAGAGACAATTGAAGCTGCTGCTATCGATCTTCCAGGGTTCTAAGTAGTGGGTCTAGTGAAGACCATGCCAATTCGAACTGAGAGGGGAACTCCAGTCGATATTGGTAGTCCTGCTTCCACAAGGAGTAAGGGAAATCAAAGGGAGAGTGTTTTCCCTTAAGCTTCCTGCAGTGTGAACGGTGCCAAAGTGGAGCGGAGGTACTTCAATTTCAGCTATTCAATTACTGTAGCTGAAGTTACATATCTTAATTTCACCTTATCCCGCAGTGTAGACTGACTTCTCTGCCTCTGGCGCCCGAAAGTAGGAATAAATGGACTTGCAAACAATATAGTACTTGAAAAAGTACTATATTGTTTTGTTTTTGAGTGAAGTATATAACAAAAATAGACATTTTTTTCAAGTTGCAGTTTCATGATAAATAGATTGCACTATGATATTTGTATAAGGAGAATTGAAAATACTGTTTCTTTTGTTCTTTTATCATTTGTACAGTGCAAATATTTATAATAAAACAATATAAAGTGAGCACTTTGCCTTTTGTGTTCTATGTTGTAATTAAAAGCAATTTATTTGTAAATGCAGAAAAACATCCAAAATCCTTATAATACATTTCAGTTGTTTTTTTTATTTAACATGATTCATACTGTGATTAATTGCTATTAATTTTAAATTGCTTGAAAGCCCTATTTCAGGGTTAAATCATATATTCTCCCTCTTACCCTCCCTCATCCCAACAGGGTGCTGTAATTGTGAAAGCTTGGACATATGACTGCTGTTTGTAAGAGAGCAATGAGGTGCAGTAAATGTGGAGGAAATCCGTCACATGAAACTGTGTGGAAGGAGCAGAATCTAAATGGAGCAATTGTGGGGGAAACCACAGTGCAGCATAAAAGGAGTGCAGTATCAGAATAAGCTAGAGAAATAGAAAAATATAAAAGTATACAAAAAGTATCATATGTGGAGGCTACCAAAAGGTTCTTTCTGTATTTTGCAGTAATAGGAGAAATACTCTGGCTTCTGGCCCTCCTCTGCTCTATCACAGGAACTTCTTCTATTTCCTGTGGTTACTTCACCCTCACTTGAGGCTTTTACCAATGTCTATTCTCTGGTTTACTCCCCCACCAGGGAACCTCCTTACTGCTTACCCACTACCCTCCTCTCTAGGAGGTGACTGCAGTATTCCTTCCTGCTGAATTTTCTTGTTCTTCACTTCCTGTTGTATATCAGACCAGCCTGCCCCTGCCCAGCAGGGCTTCCTCATAAGAATTTGCTAGTTGTAGCTCTTCTCCAAGTACCACTTGCCCTGTGGTTCATTAGTCCTTTTTATCTATTCAGCTATTGTACGGGATAGATAAACACAACATTGCACCATGTAAAAATTAGTTACTTTAGAATTAGAAAAACTAGTTAACGTCAAAAACCTACTCAAAATCAGTGGAAACTTAGAGTCATAATGAGCTATAGAGAAGTAAGACAAATGGTAAATGCTTAGTACTATTTATTGATATGCTTTGCCTATGAAAATTCAGGCACCATATGAAGTTCAGGAGCATCTATTAGATTTAATTCAGTGGATGGGTTCTTTTCTATTCTGTATTTGGAACTGCAACATATATGTGTAGGAAATAAATCTGGGAAATTCATAAAAAGGACAATGGGAAGAGATCACTTCCCTATACTTATTGATTACCAAGGTCAAGGAAAAGGCAAAAACCAAGGTAGACTTCTATAAAAATGTAATACAAGGAATTACAGCCAGTAACTGACCTGGCCATTTATAAAATATAAAATTGCCCTAATGGAATTTCAGTATAGAAATCTGGTTCCTTAGTGTAAGGAGGATTGCAAATTAGCAATCAAAAAGCAATAAGGCATACAACCAAGCAAAACACCCAATGAATAGTAAAGACTTAGTGAATGATAAAAGATGTAAGGCAGTGCACAAAGGATTATCCAAAAGACAACTAAGAATACTGGAGAAATTTCAGTGGGACACGGAACACAAATTTAGAAATATATATGGAGATTCCAAGAGTGAATGGCTTTTGAAGTAAAAGTAAATGTCGTCTTATAAAAAATGAATTTCAGGTTGCCAGCTTAAGAAAGCCAGGCATTTTAGAAAAAGAATTGCAGAAGGTTAGTAATGTTGTGAATCCAAACCAGTGAATTTCATGAGAAAAAAGATTTATTGGGGGAAAAGGTAAACTATTAAAAGGCTGGAGAGAGTCTACCGATGATGTGTTAAACAAAACATTTAGGATGCAAGAGCTTATTGCTGCCAATAGAAAAAGGAAAAATACAGTTCCAGGTAAAGATAATATAAGTAATGAAATGCTTCAACACTTGTCAGAAGAGAGTCTAAAGATTCTTTTGTAGTTACATCATGATATAGAGGAGTAAAAGGATGGCTGCTAATAGACTGGAAACAAGCTAAGTTGTTACTAATTAGAAAACTAGGCGAAGTGCATACAAACATTGCTTTCACAGCATATGCGGGGAAAATCCTGGGGAAAATGATGGAATACTAGTGAAATACTTGAGGAAAAATTATCTTATAACTGAGTCACAACATTGTTTCAGAAAAGGAAGATGCACAGTTCACTATATAGTGAGACTGGAAATGGAGGTATACAAAACAGTGTTCTTGCACATTGAAAATGCATATGGCATGCTATGGATGGAAGGCCTCTTACTTAAACCGGACAGAATTGAAATAGAAGGGAGAATATTTTGGTGGTGAAGTGACTTTTCAAGTGATGGAGCTGTGCAAGTCAAAGTGGGAACAGCATTGTCAAAAATCTACATGCTTACAAACGGAACTCCACAAGGGAATATTATCAGCTTTATTTTGTTTTTTATTATGATAAATAGCTTCCCAGAAATTGTGCAGATGGGAATAGGTATTTCCCTTTTCACATATGACTGTGCTATATGGCTTAAGTATAAAGACTAAAAAGCCATGGAAAAGACAAATGAGGCACTCCAGAGAATTTCCAAGCAGGGAAGCGATTGGGGAATTAAATTTTCACTTGCAAAAACTAAGGGAGTGTTTCCAATCAGAAAAGTAATTAGGAGAAAAGAGCTTATTTCTTTATGGTGAGAGAAATTCAGATGGTTCAAAAGCTTATATTTTTGATGTGGTGTTTAATAGTAAATAATTTGGAAAGGTTACATAGATAAACAAAAGTGTAAAAGTAGGACAGACTTAAAAGCATATCTGGACACACATGTGATGCAGATAAGAAGGTACTGATGATGATGATTAGAGCATTGATAAGAGCAGTGTTAGACTATCGGTGCCAAGCTTTTGGTACAACCTCAAAAACAACTCTTAATAGACTTGGAACTTCTCCAGGATCAAGCTCTGTACCTGGCATGTGGGCACAATGATACCACCAGGGGGTGTGATGCAAATAGCCACTGGCGAAACACTGAAAAATCTAAAGATAAAACTATTCAATTTAATCATTTGAGCAAAAATAAAAGAGAATCATGAAAACAGGCCTACAAAACAGATGTATCAGGATTATTGGGAACTTAGTAGATATAATTATAGGCCACAGACATCCTCATCCCGTTGGGGTCAAAGATAGGTGTAGGGGGTATATAAAAAAGAAAAATCAAGAGAACTAAAAAATTTTAGTTCTGGGAAATCAGACTGCAACTAGACAGTTACTCCACTGTTGGTAGATTTGGAACTGTATTAGAGAAACAAAGGAAGGGGAAAAAACTTGTACATTATAACAGAGATTTATTTATGGAAAATGGAGCCAGCTTTGCCAAGTCTATACAGGTGGATCAAAATGTGACAACACTGGTAAGGTGGGAACAGACTTCTGCATTCCTACTCTTGAAGCCAGAAATCTCAAAGGTTATTGACTTTGATGGCTCAACTGGCACCGGACCCTGGCAGGCTATCATTGAGACTGGCACCAATTCCAGCCCTTTCAAGAGACTCGGGCCCAGCATCACATGTGGTATCACGTTTGCTGGTGCACACATTGACACAAGCACCGATGGTGTCCATAATGTTGGTGGTGATGCTTTCTCAGGAGTCAAGGGAGAGCTCATTTGCCAGTGATCCTATCCTGGTGGCACAGCCTATTGGCACCGGAGCATTTGATGCCCTCCGCTATCTGTCTGGCATCAGGGCAAGCTGGCAGTGATGATCCGACGCTCCTCATGGCATCATTCACCAGGCCCGTCTTCGGCTCTGCCTTGGTTGGAGTCTGACTACACTTCGGACTCCAAAGTGAAGTCAGTGTGGTTCCAGGCTACTACAGTTTATGTTCCTGGGGTTGATGCCACTCCAGATCCCAGCACTGTTCCTGCTCTTGGTACCGCTCACAGCATTGCAGCTCCTTGGGCCAGTAGCCCCAACAGTCCCCCACCAGTGGCAACACCCAAGAGAATGAAGGGCCTGCTGGTGTCAGCCCACCGTATTTTGTCATGGATCAGTTCCTGTATCTGGGTGTGCTATGAGCTGGTGCAGGTTCCATCCCCTCCAGTCATGGCCCATTCGACCAGGGCCCAAGTGTCTTCTGCCACCTTCATAGCTCAGGGGCACATTGTAGAGATGTGCAGGGCAGCCACCTGGTTGTCAGTGCACACTTTTGTGAACCACTATGCTATAGTGCAGCACGCCAAGGAGGACACAGCAGTGGGCAGGGCTGTATTGCAATCTCTCTGTTGGCTCTGTAAATCTACTTGGGTTTGGCTTTGGAATTACCTACATGGACTGGATATGTGCAATCACTCGAGGAAGAAAAGACGGTTACTTACCTTCGTAATGGTTGTTCTTCAAGATGTGTTGCTCATGTCCATTCCACATCCTACCTGCCTCCCCTGCGTTGGCAGTTTCCAGCAAGAAGGAACTAAGGGTTAGAGGGCCAGCAGGGGTATATATGTAACCCTGTGACGGTACCACTCCAGGGGGCTCCCCTGCTGGTCTGATGGTACCACTAAGGGAAAACTCTCTGACAATCTGTGCACACAGCATACACATGCCTAATTGGAATGGACATGAGCAACATATCTTGAACAACATTTATGAAGGTAAGTAACCATTTTTTCTTGTTATCCTGAAGGAGTGCTGATTTTTGTTGTGACCTGACTAGAAAGCCAGGCCTAGACAGACCCAGACAGAGGTGCACAGCCTGCAGGAGGTGCAGGAACTGAAGATAACTGCCATATTATGTCAGAAATGAAAAGGGGTGCTTTGATGGTGAGAAGTAACAGAAGAAAGAGATAGAAGAAAGGAAAAGGAAAGTGAAAGGTGAAGAAGACAGAAAAGGGAAGAAAAGGAATGGGAGCCAAAGAGGAAGAGTAGATAGTATCTGCCTTAGAGTAAAACACAAGTCCTTACAGAACAACCTTTGTCCAGCCTCCTGCACTTTGCCAGTAAACCAGGTCATTGATGGCTTAAATATCAAGAAACTGATTCATGTGTTAAGAAACATTCCAATTTTGGACCCATTAGCCTGGCAACAATGACCTTAGTAGAAGCAAGATGGCTGCTCTTTTGGGGAGAGCAAGCAATGGAGCATCCATGGGGAAAAAGCTAGTGGGTGCTTAGTGTTCAGGAGGTGCTGAGGGGCAGGGGAAGCAGACAAAATGGGGCATGCAAGGAGGTCATGGAGTGGGTGCTTGCGGGAAGTGATGAAGTGTGGGGGCGGTGCTTGGGGCAGAGCAGGGGTCAAACATACTCCAGCAACTCATAAAAATGGTGTTGATGCTACAGCCCCCATTGAAGCCGAACTGCTGTGATAACACTGGGCCAAGAGAATGGCTTCCAGTACTTGTTTACACCATGATATTTCTGAAGTATTTACATTTTCTTTCATGACAAGTGTGTAGTACAGGCGGCATCTGGAGAGAGAGAGAGAGAGACAGACAGGAAAAGGCAGGTAGGAGCCAAAACTAGCATTTCAATCAGCACAGTTCTAGGGTGCTGGCATTTAGTTAGAGATTTGTTATAACAGGAACAGGAACTGTCATGGTTTGCAGGCAGCATCCACTGGCTCCCCACACTTGACATTCACATCCTGAAAAAGAACAAAGACATTTCACAGGCCAGTGCCTGCCTGTGGCAGCATCGCATTTCACGGTAGTGAAGCAGAGTTCAATTCACATTCCAGCCTTAATCCTGCACTTCCCCAGGCCTGCAGGATTTGGCAACGATTTTGATTCTGGTAACGAGAAATGTCTGATGTTTCATGTCATAATTAATGCACGTCTTCATCCTAGATTAGGAAGGAAAGCAGCCAAAGCCATCCTTGTGAGAGCTTGGGGCAACCCTCCCTCCCCAGAACCCCAGGGGCAGGGCCTAGAGCAGCCCGTTGCTGCAACCCCTGCTGTGCCTCTGCTCCATCCATCCCTACTGCCACTGCACCCTTTTCCACAAGCCCTGCTCCTCCTTGTCCCCACTCTGCCCCTTCCCTGCTACCTTGCCTGAAGACCTCTCCCTCTAGCAATGTGAGCTGGGGAATTACTGTGGGGGGTGGGAAAGGGAGGAGGGTATTGCGGGCCTGCAGCAGGGGTCAGCCTCCCTAAGCATAGGGTCTTGGATGGCTGCCCCAAGGTCTGAGAGCAGCAAGTGGGAAAAGGCCTGGTCCTCAACATCAAAGGATGCTGCCATGACTCAGGTTTACCCCAGGAAGGGCTGGACATATTCTTGCTTAAGGAGAGCTCTGTGCGGTGAAGCATGGACTATCTACAGTCAGATGGGTTTCAAGTTTGTGCATGGGAACTAAAGGAGGGGGAAATGTGGGCATGTCTCAAAGTAGCTTGGTTCTGACTTTGAATCCTGCTTTATGTAGGTTCTGGATGCTAACTCCAAGTTTCAGAGCAAAAGGCCCTACTTGAGAGTAGTAAGATAGAGGGTTAAACACACAGGAAAAATAGGCTTAAGGAAACATAGGCTTTGTGTTCACTTATGCTAAAAGCCTCCCCCATCCCTGCCATGAACGATAAAAGCTTTGTCTCCGCGAGTACCAGTGTAAACAGTGCTGTGTCAGCAGGATACTCCCCTGCCCGCAAAGAAAACATGCTCATAGGGGGTGATGGCACTTTTGCCAACAAACTAACAAACAGTGTTTAAATTGCCTGGTGTTTAGCACCATGGTGTGTAGGGTAGACATATCCCTAGAGGAAGAAAGAGAATCCCCTACAGTGTTCACACTAAAAACAAATGTGGTTTTGATTGGACTTTTGTTCCTTCTCTCCTGGCTAAGCAAAATGTGCAGCCTTAATCACTTCAAAACATAGTTTAAATTCTGTCAGCTATCCTTTGATACCCTTTGAACAGAGAGTAACAGTAGTATAATGTAAATGAGGGCCTTCACAATATATATAGAGAAATGGGTGGGGATTTTATCTCTGCTTGTCTTTTGCATCCTAATTTTTGCTGGATCTATTATCTGTTCTACAGTGTAATGAACATGCTGGCTCATTAATGGTTGCCTTGTCCTTCCCAAGCTAAGCTGTCTGGTTCCAGAAGTCTGAATGAAATTAAACATTTTTATTAGGCTCTGACTGTCACTTGCTTTCTTTTGAGAATTTTTATTGCTTTCAGCTGATGTCTCTGGATCATTTATGCCACCTAAATAGGCCAAAATCCAAAACTCAGGCAGAAATAGAGTTCAGCAAGGACCTAGGGTAATGAAAGAGAACAAGAAGGCTGCTCTGTTCAGCCATTGTTATGGATTTTACAAGTGTTGTGGGGAATGCAGGCTGAAATATGCATCCTGGTGATCCTATGGATAACATGATCAGCCATTCAGTTCAATCAAAGTGATAATCTTGGGACAGACTTGCTCAAAATAAGAGAACAAAACAGGATTCACCCCCATTAGCACAGAGTGTGTGCGTGCGTGTGTGTGCATGCCCAAGGATCAGCCAGGGCCATTTTGTTGGAAGAGAATGTGATGTTTTCAGCACCTCTCTTCCCAGGAGTTGCACATGGGCCAGTAACTTGAAATGCAGATGGTGTTTCACATTTATTTATTTACTAGCAGATTTACCTGGCCTTGCTCAGATTTATAACTCAATTAAGGTTTGGTTTTTTTTGAAAATCAAAGGAAAATGTGCATGCTTTATTTAAATGATTGTATTTTTCAAAAATATTGTTATTTTTATGCAGTTAGTTTTTATTTCAGATTTCTTAAAAGAAGGATTGTTAAATATCTCTTTTGTATTTAGAAAAATATTTTAAATGGGAATTCCATCAATTTTTCTTCATCCCTGTAAACTCTTATAATTTCCTATGTGTTAGCAAAAAAGGGTTATGGTCAATTTGGTTTCCAATAACATTTTCTTCTAGTTCTCAAACATTAAATATTGATTTAGCTATGCCAAAACAGAGCATGACTCGAGATTTCTCTATTTTGTTTCTTTTCTATAAGGTTTATTAAGAAGCAATCCTATTTCAGGTTTATCCTATTCTGCTAGCTCATCTTGGTTCGGTCTTTTTCAACATTCTTTCAGTTGCATCAATTTTCAGAACTGTGTTTGAGTTGGTGATTCTGTCTAATTTCTGTTTGGTTTTATGAGAAGCACACCCATTCCAGGCATATCCTGTTTTCCTGTCACAACCAAACCCTTATGTTGCTTTAAATTATGATAGGAGGAACCTGTAAACCATCTTTGGTGGTCCTAGCTCTTATTGTTTAGGAGTTCTTGATCAAACAGACAGACAAAATCTCCAAAACATACAGATTTATTTAATATTATTTATAGGCTTCACTCAATGATATCTGCATGCCTGTGAGAGTCTCATTAAAGAAATTCACCTCACCACATCCTTGTAAATTTGGATCATTCTATTCTCTCTAGTTTCAGATGGAGAACTTACAAACTGAGAGACTAAGTGACTTGCCCAAGATCACAGAATGTCATGGCAGAGCTGAAAATAGCACCCGCATCTTCTGTGTCTTTGGCCCAGTGCAGCTAAACAAAAGATGGTCTTTCTCCCATAGGATCCCTGATTGCATAGGCTACTTTGTCAATTGCCACCTTTCCCCAGACTGGAATCCAGCCCTCTCCCCAGCCAGCCCCACTTACTGTACGCTTGGTTCAAACATCATTTAAGTCTTTCTATTGAGTGGGATTTAGATTGTGCTTTTGTGCATGGAAACCTCTTCAACTCGGGGCGAATCTAGACCAAACTCTCTATTGAGGCTTTACTGATACAAAAAACTCTGGATTTTGTTACTGATAAGGTGACCAAGATACATTTTTCTTACGTTACGCATGATCCTTGAACTGTATTCTTAGGAAAATGTTTAGTCCTAGTTTGACACAGCAACATTTCCCTTCTCTTCCAGAGGCAGACATTTAAAAGCACTACAATATTGATGAAATGTTTTGCTTACTGCTTATATGTGGGAAGAAGGGATTTTTGCTTATGGAAACTTTCCCAATGCAACAACAAACAATGCGGACTTGGGTATGTGATGGGCCAGTTTATTCTATGGCATCTGCTTTGGCAAAAGAGCCATTTGAAAGGCTGGCTTTACTAAGGAACTTTCACTTGTGTTTTTTAGTTATGCCTACAGTGTTGAAACACTTATTTGCTTGCTTTGGTAATTGATATAAAGCTCTGCTAAGATTTTCTCACTTGCCATCTCTCATTCTTATTAAGTGAGCATTCATTCTGATTGAATACTCTGCTTCAGTGAGCTACAAATAAGATGAATGGGGAATTACTGGCTAAGGAGTGGTGCACACGACGCGCTTTAAACCTCTGTCTCTCTAGGCACTTGATCTATTAATGGGTTTTGTAATGCTGTTAGCCTCTGCTGCTCTAGTTACCTCATATTGCAGAGCACCTGCATCAGGAGGAGGAGGAGATGCCGAGTGGTGACCCAGTTTTTCTCATGTACCTATATGTGATGTGCCCGGGATGTCCTCCAACTCAGTTTTTGAAAGCAGCATTCTTTAAGCATAGAGTGGCATTAAGGCTTGCCAGACATATGGTGTCTCTTAAGGACAAACTAAATGACTACCCCCTAAGGTACAGGTGAGAGACTGTAGAGTGCTCATGACTCAGAAAAGCACTTCGATTTTATTTTGTTACTGACTATTTATTTCTGCTGATGATGCTACATGGCAGTTAGTGGTGATGGAGATGAAGATGTTGGTGACAGGAGGAATATATCCCCAAGTCTGTCTGTTCCACTCTTGGAAAAAACATCAGAAATGTCTTTTGAGACCTATCAGGTCTCAACAGGGGTCCTCCATTTTGAAGGACAGGTTCATATTTAATGTGCTTTGACTGGATCTGTCCTAGGTTATGTCTGAGGCAGAACTAGCGGAACACTGATTGTTGGGCCTCCCCTTGGCCTGCTTCAGAAAGACAGCAAGTAGAGGTAACAGGGCTTATTGGAGGAATGGAGAAAGAGGTTGAGGCAGGGGTGGGCAATAATTTTGGAAGGGGTTACTTACCAAATAGTTGAAGTGATCCTGGGCTGCTCTGGAAGGGACAGGGCCTCAGGAAGAAGGAATAGGGACAGGACACTTCTGTGCTCCCCTACCCACAGACTGTGATTGTCCTGGAGGCAAGGGGGAGCGTGTGAAGTGTTTGCCTCCTGTCACCTCGTGAGAACCACCAGCTGTTCAGAACAGCTGGCAGATCCCTCTAGGTCCGTGGTCACCAACCAGTAGATCGCGATCTACCGGTAGATCTCAGGGGCTCCAAGAGTAGCTCTTGAGCCCTCTCTGAACTGCGCACCTACGCAGTGCATTTACATTAGATTTCCTCATGCAATGTAGGCGGGGCTTCAAGGAAGGGGCGGGGCAGTAGATCTTCACCTGTTCTGAGACTTAAAAAGTGATCTTGGGTGTAAAAAGGTTGGAGACCACTGCTCTAGGTGCTAAGCACCCCTGGCAGCAGGAGGAGACTTTGTGCTCTCCTCCTGCCCCCAGGCAAATCAGGACCTGGGAGCAGGGAAGTGCGCAAACTCACTCATCCCCTGCCCCTGCCCTGCAAGGGGCACATGGTGCTTAGAGTGAACCACCAGCTGTTCAGAACAGCTGGCAGTTCACTTTATGTGCTGTGTGCTCCTTGCAGAGTGGGAGGAGAGTTCACATGCTCCCCCCTCCCCAAGCCAATCAGAGCTTGGGGGCATGGAAGTGCACAAAGTCTCTCACCCCTGCCTCTGCCCTGCAAGGGTCACATAGTGCCTAAAGTGAATCACTAGCTGTTCAGAACTGCTGGTGGTTCACTTTAGGTGCTATGTGACCCTGGCAGGGGGAGGAGACTTTGCGTGCTCCCCGTTGCTAGGTCTCGATTGGCCTGGGGGCGGTGGAGCAGCAGAGCTGCCACAGCCTGGGATCAACCAGCCTGGTGGGCCAGATCCAGCCTGCAGAGACTTGCTTGCTCACCCCTGAGTTGAAGGGAACCATTTCCAAATAACTTAATGTGTGACCCACTCCACCCCCAAAAATCCAAATGCTGGCGCTGCATTTCATTACCTCCACATGGTTATCTACAAAATAAACTAGAATACTTGCTAAAAGAAAACTAGCAATACATTTAACTCATCTAGAGCTATCTGCAGCAAAGGGCCATTTCTGCAGCAATGCATGAGTGTGCTCTGCAGTCAGGAGGAACTCGGGCAGTGGTTAAATACTACTTTATTGATTATAACAGGCAAGTGTTTCAATATTGCTTTGAGAGTCCATGATAGCACAGAAAACTATACATTTTAGGGGATTCTGTGATGTCATGGGAACAGAGGAAGGGGCAGTGCATTGTTGCCCGGTTTCAAGAGCACCCCAAGAAAGGTTTGGCTCACCCCAGAAAATCATTCATCGTGCCCACTGAGTTTCCCACTGATTTGTGGAGATGTTTTAGCCTAATGTCCTTGAAATCTGAGACAGGCAAGGTCAGATTATCAACCGTTATGTCATTGCTTTCTACCAACTCCAGACACATGCATCACTTCTACTTTGGGGAAGTCCATTATATTTTAAATGTAAATTTGTCATGAATCAGTCTCAATTTAGGAAAAAGGAATAGTAAAATGTTTGTTTCTAAAGGGATGAGAGGCTTGCCTTGTCAGCAGTGCAAACTGTATAGGAATAACATATTTAGCTCCTAGCAGAACACTGGCTTCATGCTACAGAATGGGGTCTCAGGTATAATTATTTGCAATCTGAATGTGTTTAACTGCAATTTCTGGCCATTGGATCCTGTTATACCCGTCTCTGTTGGATTGTCACTCCCCCAGTTTTTGTGTACTCAGACAACTTTCAATAACTTTTGTGTTCTTCTAGGTCATAGATACAAATTGTAAATAGTATAGGGTCAAGAACCAAACTGGTAGGACCCCACACGTGACTGAAGATGAAGATGATTTTAGTTACAATTACATTTTGTGGGTTACCTGTTAGCCAGCATTTAATGTGTGTCAACTTCATTTTAAATTGTTCTAGTTTTTTAATCAAAATATTGTCAGTGGGTCAGTGAAGGATAACTGGTTGTGACCATTATGGACATGAGAGGAAATCTTGGCCCCACTAGAGTCCAAGGGAAGTTGGCCATTGACTTCAACAGGGCCAAGATTTTAGTCCAAGTGTGTCAATGAGTTGAGTGATTTAGACTGTGGGCCCGCTGATACAATACATTTGAGAACAATCATTCACTTAAAATGAAGTCCTTCAACAAATTTCTCAGTAGGCATGTAGGAAAAAGAAATCCTTGTTAAGGTATTTGAACAAGAGTAACCTTTGTAGTGTTTGGCTTTTTTTGGAATTAGTAGCCAGTGTCAGAACTCTGGCTGACTACTAAATTCTTTAAAGCCACAGCCATTTTAAATTTTAACACATTACTCAACACCTCAAAGATGGTATGAAATATCCTGACAGCAACTGGACCGGATGTTATACCAATAAAAGCAAGCAGGATCTTATGAGGGGGATAAGGCAAAAAGCCACATTTATTGTAAAGATAATAAAAAAATAAAGAAAAGATAGAAGCAAACAACATTGTTTAACTACTTAACCCTTATACATATAAACATTCATTCATCCATTCATTCAGGTTCTGTGTATTGTTATAGTTAGCAGCCTGGAAGTTGCTTGTGACAGAATACTGGCCAGGTATTCTGTACACAAGTGATGGTAGTGGAGAGCAAAGTCCTGATCAGATGCGCATCTGAAGCTCCTGGTAGGCTGGCAGCAGAACCTTGGACTCTGATTCCATAGTCTTTTAGTCCAGTTCTTATAGGAATTTCTTCCTAGGCCAGTCTATGGAAATTGCTGCATCATGCTGATGTCTCCAGGGTGGCTGCCAGGTGCTCGTCAGTGATCTCATCGGGTGGACCTCCAGTACTTGGTTTTCTCCACTTGACACCTTTTGGTTGCACTGGCACCTGACGCCTTCTTCAGCCCTTTGTTGCTGCATTCTCAGGCTGGCACCTCTCAGAACCATTCATTCATCATCCAAGCACTCTCTCTCTTACATACATTCCCTAATTAATGTTTCCCATACAGTATTTGTATAATAATAAAAGTTGTAGTTACAAAAGTTTCTGGGTGGTATTGCTTAAAACATTCTCTGAGTGCTGAGTAAAGTTACATGACCTAATACATTATATTCTAAAGGGGCAATAATAATAATAAATCTAAACATTTAACAATCTTAACAAATAATAATAATAAGAATTAATAATAAATCTAAACACTTTAAGTTGTGGGGAACAAATTATGGGGAGTCGCTTCCATTTGGGGGAATCATTTTAAATACATTAATATGTTATCCCTACATGGGCAGTCAATATGGCTTCATCAGGCTAGGCCTGTCACTGCCAGTTATGTGTGTAACTGTCTCCTGCAAGAAAGTATAGATATAGTGTAACTAGGAACCAACTATTTGGCTCATCTGTGTACATTTTTCAGATTGCTGCTATACACAAGAGACTATGCTGCAGTATATCCCATAGTGAAGTTTTATTGGTTAAAAGATAGACGCCGTGTTCAACATTGACCCCATATATACTGGACTAAACACTAGGTTTCAGCTTTTCACTTATACCATTTCTAGCACTGCTAAAACTTCCCTATTGGAGAACTACTGGGAATAGAACTGGATGAATAATGCAAAAACAATTTTGCAAACTCACGCGCCAACTTTACTCCTCTGCTAAAAATGGAGTTATGTTATCTGTTATTCATGAGTAGCTGCTTGAGTGATAAGTCCTTTGATTTAAAATATTTGTGAATTCAAAAGTTTATTTTCTCCTTCACCAAAATAGCTTTATAGTGGAAGCAAATAGTCAAAAACAAATCTCACAGGCTTAAAGGAGACCAAGAAAGAAAAAAAAAAAAGGTGAAATAGGCATATGGGTTACTGCCATAAAATCTGTGCAAAAACATTATTTTTAGCATGAATAACTATTTGTCCAAAATATGTATTAGGAAAGTAGCTTTAAAGTTTCAGACATCCAAATCAGAAGGTAGAAACAACACATGTGACTTGAGGGGCCATTAAGATGGTCAAAGGAACAATTTGCGTCCAGCCTCCACCATGATGTTTGTCCAAACTACTTGACAAATACTTTTACACAAAATCAGAATTGGTTTGGGAAAGATTCAGGAATAAAAAGTCTGACTTCAATAATGGGCAAATGGAAACTACAGTAGAAAAAGCGTCAATATGTTTTTTGTAAAGGGAAATCATGCCTCACCAATCTACTAGAATTCTTTGAGAGGGTTAACAAACATAAGGCAGATCCAGTGGGATATAATGTACTTAGATTTTCAGAAAGCCTTTGAAAAGGCTCCCCAGCTCCCTGCACAGACCAGCTCCCTCCTGCTGCCCCATGCTACTGCCTCTGACACTGAGACAACAGCACAGGGTGGCAGCAGACACTGTCCATGAGGAGCTTGGGCCTGCCCTGGACAGAGGTTGCTTTGCAGCAGCTTCCTTTGCCCTCCCCCTCTTCTCCCACTGCTGCCTTTGATAGAGGCAGTGGAGGAGTGGGGAGGTAGCTCCACAGCCAGCATGCATGGAGAACCAGTTTAAAAGCTGGCTCCCCACACATATCAGCTCCTGCCTGTCTCCCTCCCCCTCCCCCCCCCCCCGCCTTCTGTATCAAAGGCAGAAGCAGAGGAATCAGGGAGAAGGGGCACCAGGTACCACTCTCCCCCATGCTGCCTCTGATACGGAGGAAGCAAGGGGGGAAATGCATGTATTTGACAGGATTAACTGATAACCCCAGTCTTATTGGTTAATCATGTAATTGTCTACATGTTGACATCCCAAATGGAGGGAGGATCTAAAAGAAGACAGTGTGTTGTACACTGTATATCTCAAAATGGTCACCATTAAAATTTTCACAGATGCTTTTGCAAGCAATGAACATTACCAGGATCATTCCCCCACTATGAATAGGGGATAACTTGGTACTGTTATGTTCTTGCAAGGGCAACACATTGTAAAGATTTGAATGGTAGCTGGGGAGGGGAGGAAGTGTTACCTTCTGACTGGGAGCAGCTGAGAAAGTTTCTAGTTTGTGAACCCCTCTCTGCATAACATGACTTGGATGGCTCTGGCTTAGATTGCCAAGAGACATATGATCTCTTCCTGGAACTTGTACATGCTTTTTTCCTGTAATATTTGTTCATATTGGAGCAGAGCTGTCTTTCTCCACTGTCAGTAACTCTGGCAGCTGCCAGGCAGTATAAATGTCACATCAATGGGCTCCCCTTATGGCTTGTTTTATTAAGGGCTAATTGCTTTGATAGATGACCAAACTGAGGTTTGGACATGAATGAGAAGGTGAATGGTCTCATTTTAGAAAACAAGATGCTCTGCTTGGCCTGTCAGTCCTGTGATAGCCATTGAAAATGGAGGACAGCCAAACCAAGCAGTTTGATATGCTGGGTAAGTCTGTTGGAGATGGAAGCTTTGATGATGCGTTGTATGTGAGGCAATAGGGAAAACACATCAAGGCCAGGAAAGCCAGAGTAATGATGAGAGAGAGAAATAGAAAGCTCAGACAGGAGAGAGAAATGAGGTGAAGAAGAAAAAGAGGAATTCCTCCCTGCCACACTCACTCACACATGGAGGATGAGAATATTTGCTGCTCTAGAAGAACAGCTGGCGGGAGACAATTGCAGAAGTAAGTGACATTAAAAGAAAAGAAATTGGACCTTACAGGATGTTGAGTTGCCGTGTGTAACAAGGACTAGCTCAGGCAGGAAGGATTTCTACAAGGAGGCTGTAGAACCGGGAGGGTTTCCTGTTAAAAATCTGCCTGAAGGGAACTGCACTTTGCCCCTGACCTCTGATTTCAGCTGGAACAGAAGAAAGCCCTACAGTGGGTTTTTTTGGTCATTTTAGGGGTAGATACTTTCATTTTTCAATTTTACACTAAAACAAGTCACCTATATGTTTAAATTCCAGCCAGGTGCATCCCCCATTAAGACAGATTAATCTGGTATTGCTCCAATCTAGGACACTTAGGGTATGTCTAGACTGCATCCCTCTGTTGGCAGAGGGATGCAAATTAGGCAGGTCCTGTAAACCTCCTTGCAGATGTCATAAGGGATCTGTCGAAAAAGGCTTTCTTTCTCGACAGATCCCCCTCTAGACTGCCTCTTTTTGCCGACAAAGTGCTGAGTCTGCAAAACACAGTGGCCATTTTAATGCAAATTAGGTTCGGGATATTTAAATCCCTGCCTCATTTGCAATGTCAACCTGCCTAAGCTGCATCCCTCTGCTGACAGAGGGATGCAGTCTAGACATTCCGTTAAGGGAAGATGTACTTTTCTTTGAGTTTTCAGTGAAATTTAAATACCAAACTGCCTTTTATAATTTTGACGTTTTCCCCCAAGTGTTAGTGGCATGTTTGTTCATCCTGAAAGTCCCAGGTTCAAAAATTATTGAAACCTTTTCTGCTATGGGCAGCTAGTCCAAATTATAAGGGCAGAAGGGACCACTGTGATCGTCTATTGTGACATCCTATGTAATCCAAGCCATAAAGTTGCTCTGAAGCAATTAAGAGTTAGAAGAAAGCAATAAAACATTCCCACACAGTCCTGAAAAGTCTTGAAATAAAATAAACACCCTATTGAATGAAAAATACAAGAGTAAACATTATATTCTGTTGCATTTCATCTTTATGTCTTCTTGGAGTTGTATTTGAGTTCCATATTTATTAATCAAAAAGCGGCTAAACATCCCCACCTACTTAATACTTTGTTCAATGTTATGCAGTCCATCGGTTTCAGTCAAAAATTTTCCCTGTTAGGTGGAACTTCCATTGAAATTATTTCAGTTAATCAGCAGTCATTAGATATCTCCGCTTTGTGGAGTTTACTGTGATAATACTGCTAAGGTTCACATTTGCTTGCTTGCTTCGTTCCACCCATGTACATTATTCTAAATGGAACTCTCTCTGGTTTCATTAAGCCAGGTCAACTTCACCTGACAGAAACCCCATATATTTCTATAAATTGACCCGAGAGAATTCTTTTTTGTCTAATTTAGTTTTTGTATTGCATTTTAAAATTTCAAAGTCAAAATACACAAAAGCATCAGAGAAGTGTGCCGAAGCTTATAGAAAAATGGGCTTAAATTGGATTATTATCGTAACTGAACCTTTTCAAGTTCTGTCATCATTAATATAAAGCTAATAAATGCACACAAGCAAGGGAGAAGCATTTGTTAAAATAATAAAACAGGCTTGTCTTTTTTGTTTTGTTTGGAGGAAAGAGACTGTCACTGTGTTTTTTGAAAAGTGTTTTCAAGGCAGGTCAGTGTTTACCTAAATTCTCCAGCATCCATGGAGAATGCTCACTGCAGCTTCTGTTCTGGTTGTCTTCGTATGGTCTTCTATCCCTTCCCCTATCCCTTTCCTCCATCATGGCTACAGACAGAATATGATCTGAGTGTAATGTTCGTCTCTCATAACTTTGCCTCAGCATTTTTTGAGGATTACTGCTGCTGCCCAGCATGAACTAGGAATGTTAAATTACAATTAATCAGCTAATTGAGTTCTCGATGGAATTTCCATCAACTACTCAATTTGCCGATGAGGGGGGCGCTCGCTATCCCACTGTACCTCTCTCCTGGAAATGTAAATTTCAAAGGGAGAGAGGGTGCAGGAACCTGCGCTAGCTGGGAGCAAAGCAGTCTCCACTGGCACCAGTTCCCCTCTGTGCCTCTTCCTTTGAAATGTACAAGAGTCGCAGGTGGCTCCTGTACATTCCAAAGGGAGAGGAGCAGCAGTGGGATCAGCATTAGCAGAACTGTTTCAATCTCCACTCACGCCATTTCCCCATTGCCCCCCCGCAGAGATGGTGCTGGGGGGAGAACCAGCTTTTAAGTCGTCTCCCTCCAGCACCGGCTCGTGCTCTCCCCCTCTTGCTGCCTCTCTCTGATAAGACAGCAAGGGGGATGGGGAGTGAGTAGTCCAGTTCCTACTTGACTACCCGATAAGCATTTGCTTATCAGGTAGTCAGCTAGTCACTTACAATCTCTAGTACTAACAGGGTTTCCTCCAATTGCCGCAGTTCTTGTGAGAGCTCTGTCTCTTTATGAACCCAACTGTCTGTCTGTCTCTGTTTTTGTTTATTATCTTTTCTTTAAAGGTTATAAAAGAAGCCAGGTGTTCACACAAGCTCTGTTTGAAGGGATAACCTTATCCTTAATGATATCCCTTTTCATCAGAAATATGCACAGAGATGGAAAAAAAACTGTAACCTACTTTTTTCCCCTGCAGCACACTTTATTATCTGACTAGCATGCTGATTGAGCAGAGAACTCAGATGGGTTCTTTGGCGGAAAATCATTAAATGCAAGCAGTCCTACTCGGCACTATATTGTGGCTGGACTTTTTGCCCCCTTTCTTTTTTAAATGTCAAAATAATCTCTGAAAAATACCTTCACATTTGAGTGGAGTAGCCCTCCTTCCCTATTTTCCACATTTCAACCTTTAGGAGGGGAAAAAAAGAAAACCCCGGAGATGTCTGAAATAGAAAATACTAACCTTCTGGATGTGATGGCAAGTTAGACACTTCTCACAGGTATGTGGAGATATACAGTTCTTACTCAGTGTGCCATCAGATGGCTGAGGTGGAATATTACTGGGACAGGATTTCTCCCTGCTATAGGGTCCAGTGTTTTAGATCAGATCATATAGCACCATTGCCAACCCCATGTGTGCTGTATTTTTTATATTAAATAATTCCAAGCTCCCAAAGATCATGGGATGACCTAAAATCATATTAAAATAATAAAATAGGGATTCTTATTAATTTGTCTTCTGGCTTTTGTGTGTGTGTGTGTGTGTGTGTGTGTGTGTGTGTGTGTGTGTTTGAAAGAGAGAGTTTCAAGAATTTCTGTACAACCCTGAGGGCTAACTGAAAGTTGAGATCATTTCTTCTCCCCTTTTTCTCCCCCTCCCCTCCTTTCCTCCCCCAGCCATTCCCTATTTATTTAGAAACTGGACCTTTAACTCAATTCATCTGAAGAAGTGGGTTGTGCCCACAAAAGCCCATTGATCAAGGAGTTCCACTCAGAAAAATACCAAAGTCCCACTAAAGCTTAAGCTGTGAGTGAGCAATACTGATGGAGGCCTGTTGTACAAAAGGAGTAGCTGTTGGGTTCATACAGAGATGCCATAAGAACATAAGATCAACCACATTGGGTCAGACCAAAGGCCCATCTAGCCCAGTATCCTGTCTTCTGACAGTGGTCAGTGCCAGGTACCCCAGAGGGAATGAACAGTGAACAGATAACATGATCTATTCCCTGTTGCTCCTGCCAGCTTCTGGTATACGGAGGCTAGGAACACCATCTTTGGCCATTCTGTCTGTTACGCTGGAGGAGATGGTCATCCCATTCTTACCCAGCCCTCCCTACAATTTACAGCTAACACTGGACAATAACAGATGGATCACACAATAATTTCCTTGTTCTGTTTCATTCCCTCTGAAGCTTCTGGGACTGGCCACTGTCAGAAGACAGGGTACTCGACTAGGTTTCAGATTTTGGTTGGAATGGGGGCAACTTTAACCATGATTCCAGGGGTAAGTAGGTACTTGAAAACCCTAGCTTTCTGGCAGATAATTTAGAAGTTAGCAGGCAGGAGCCCCATATCACCTACTGAATCAAGAGTGTGCCCTTGTAGCCAAGAACGCTAATGGCATATTAGGGTGCATTAGGAGGAGCATTGCCAGCAGATCAAGAGAAGTTATTATTCCTCTTTGGCACTTGTGAGGCCACATCTGGAATATTGTGTCCAGTTCTGGGTGCCCCACTATAGAAAGGATGTGGATGCATTGGAGAGGGTCCAGTGAAGGGCAACCAAAATGATTAGGGGGATGGAGCACATGACCTACGAGGAGAGGCTGAGGGATTTGGGCTTATTCAGTCTGCAGAAGAGAAGAGTGAGGGGGAGATTTGATAGCAGCCTTCAACTTCCTGAAGGGAGGGTTCCAAAGAGGATGGAGAGGTTGTCCGCAGTAGTGATGGATGGCAGAACAAGGAGCAATGGTCTCAAGTTACAGTGGGGGAGGTGTAGGTTGGATATTAGGAAAAACTATGTCACTAGCAGGATGGAAAAGCACTGGTGGAATGAGTTACCTAGGGAGGTGGTGGAATCTCAATCCCTGGAGGTTTTTAAGTCCTGGCTTGACAAAGCCCTGGCAGGGTTGATTTAGTTGGGATTGATCCTGCCTTGTGCAGGGAGTTGGACTTGATGACTCCTGAGGTCTCTTCCAGCCCTATGGTTCTATGATCTCATCTAAAAAAAAGACAGATAAGTTTCAGACCCAATCAGCTCTGATAATATCATGTTCTGACCTCTTTTGGCAAGTTACTTAAGGGACACTGTTAGGTTTAAAATTTTTATATTGTCACTTTGTAACTAACTGTGGAGAAAGAGAGACCCCATCATAACTCCTGGGCTCCATCTCATCTCTGGTAGGGGAGTGGGGTCTAGTGGCTTACAGCAGGGAGCAGATACATCTTGGTTCTATATAAGAACATTAGAAGTGTCATATTGCATCAGAGCAATGGTCCATCTAGCCCAGCGTCCTGTCTTCTGACAGCTGCCAATCCCAGGTGCTTCAGAGGGAATATACACAACAAGCAATCACTGAGTTATTCATCCCAGCACCCGTTCCTACCTCCTAGCAAATAGAGGGGAAGAATATGCAGAACACGGTGTTGGATCCCTGCCAACACTGGCTACTAGCCATTGAGGGAACTATTCTCCATCAACTTATCTAGTCTAATTCTTTTTTGAACCTCATTCTATCTTACCTTCATAACATTCTCTGGCAAAGAATTCTCCCTCTTAAGATCTTTTTTTCAAACTGAAAAAATCCCAGTCTTTTTAATCTCTCTTCATGTGGAATGTGTTCTATACTCCTAATAATTGTTGCCCTTCTCTTTAACTTTTCCAAATCCAATATATCTTTTTTGAGATGAGGGTGATCAAATCTGTACACAGTATTTAATATGTGGGTGTACCATGGATTTCTACAGAGGTAATATAATATTTTGTCTTATTATCTATCCCTTTTCTAATGAGTCCCAATATTCTGTTTTTTGATTGCCACTACACATGGAGCAGATATTTTCAGACAGCTATCCGCAATGTCTCCAAGAACTCTTTATTAATGGGTTCAGCTAATTTAGACCCCATCATTTTGTATGTCTATTTGGGATTATATTTTGTCATGTGCATTACTTTGCATCTATCAACACTGAATTTCATCTGCCAATGTGTTTCCAAGTCATCCAATTTTATGACATCCCTTTGTAACACTTTGCAGTCTGCCTTGGTTTTAAGTAGGGATGAAATAGTGTAGTCGACTAAACGATTAACCAATAGGCTTGCTGGTTAACGTTATCGGCTGTACGCATCTCCCCCCTGTTCCTTGCAGCTCTGCAAGTATTTTTTTACAGGCTTGCCAACAGGCTGGCTCAAACCCAGACTTCCCACTGTGGCTCTGGATTATTAGGAGGCTGGGGAACCAGCACACAGGCAGGCTGACTCAGTCCCGGCTTGCACCAGGTCTCAGCGTACCTCCACTCTGTGGCTCTGCATTATTAAGGGGCTGGGGAACTGCTGTATAAGGGCTGGTGCAAGCAATCCCTGTAGTTTGGGATGGTGTGAGTCACCATCCCAAACCCTGCTGCAGGGGCTTGCATCGCGGCTTGCTGGAGCCCTGTCGGCCTCCTGCCTGAGCCCTGCTTCCCCACCTGTGCAAGGCTGGTGTTGCTGCTTTCCCCTCAAAGCATGATCCTCCCCACCTCACTTTTGGAGCAAGTTGGCAAGACCAAATCAGCCAAAAAAGTTGTAACAGCCAAGACAGGGCTTTAAAAAGTTACTGTCTTGGCCAAAACAGGGTCAGGCCCTCAAGGGCTTCAGCTTGAGCAAGGGCTTTGCAACAGCATATTAGCTGTGGGGTGGTGTCAGCACTTAGCTGGATTGTCAAATGCCAGCTGGTGGAAAACTAGGTGTGTGGGGGATTTAAATGTCATGGGGATTTAGATGGCAATTCCCTGATGACTTTGTTAGTATCAACTGAATGGCAGACTTACATGCCCAGAGGCTAGTATCTTTTAAGGATCTGTCTGGGTCTCTGTTCCCCATCTGTTAAATGGGGTTAATAGTAGTTCCCTACCTCACTGAGTGTTGGGATAAGTTCATTACAGCTTGTAGGTATTCAAATGTTATTGGGAAGGGAGCCATGTAACTACCTTAGATAGAACTGAATGTATAGAATACATAGCTCCAAGCTTTGTACCCTTTTTAAAAAAATTCTACAATATTATATTTAATAATTTAATCCAGTGGAAGGCATTTCATCAGAAATATTTAAAGAGCGTCTGTATCAGTTATATTAAGTGCAAAACAGAAACCAAATTTCCAGCCTGTATAAGCTACCAGTGCCCTCTTCCAACAGTGGCCAATGCCAGGTGCTCCAGAAAGAATGAACAGAAGAGTCAATCATCAAATGATCCTCCCCGTGTCTCCCATTCCCAGCTTCTGAGAAACAGAGCATAGAGACACCATCTCTATCCATCCTGGCTAGTAGCCATTAATGAGCCTATCCGCAAACATATTTTGTTCTTATTGGAACCCTGTTACAGTTTGGGCCTTTCCACTATCCCCTGGTAAACCGTGAAGGTTGACCGTGAAGAAATGATTTCTTTTTTCTTTTATATCTGCTGCCCATAAATTTCATTGGTTGATCTCGTGTTATGTTAGTGAAAGGGTAAATAACATTCAGTTTTTCCCTACCATTCATGATTTTCTAAACCTCTAACATACCTCTAGTCATCTTTCCTAAACTGAAAATCCCAGTCTTTTTAAACTCTCCTCATATGAAAGCTGTTCCTTATCCCTAATCATTTCTGTGCCCTTCTCTGTACCTTTTCCAAAGCCAATATATTGTTTTTTAGATGTGAACATGCTATGACTTTATATAGAGGCATTATGATATTTTCTGTGTATCTATTCCTTTCCTGATGATTCCCATATGCTGATAGTTTAGATTAGTAGTGCAGATTGAACAGATGATTTCAGAGAACTTTTTATAAAGATTCCAAGATCTTTCTTGAGTAGTAACAGCTAATTTAGACCCAATCATTTTGTATGTATTGTTGGGATTATATTTTTATATGTGCGTTTACTTTGTATTTATCAACATTGAATTCCACTTGCCATTGTGTTGCCCAATTAAGTAGTTTTGCAAGATCCCTTTGTAACTTTTTGCTGTCAGCTTTGGGCTTGGGTTTTTTTTGTGTTTTGTTTTTTTGAGTAATTTTATATCATCTGCAAATTTTGCCACCTCACCGTTTACCCCCTTTTCAAAATCATTTATGAATAAGTTGAACAACACTTGTCCCAATGCAGACTACTTTCCCCCCCCTATTTTTCCAGTTAAGTACCTGGCAATGTTTTCATAAACATCTAACCATCCTCCAGTTACTTGAATGACAAGCCTTTTCTTTTCTTAATCACCCTGCCTCCCTCTGTTTATAAATACACTTCCTGCCCCAAAAGAAAAACTGGGAGCAGCACAAGCTATGTTGCAGTTAGGAGCTGCCTTTGGGGTTAGGGCATGCACTTTAAGCATACCTTAAGTATGAAATACAGGGGTTCAAACTTCTGGGTGGGGGAGCTACAGACCCCCTAACTCTCATTAAATGGCACCCATGATTGGTCTGACCCAGCATAGCTGTTCTTATGTTCTTCAAGGTTTTGTTACTTCTGGACAGCAAAACCAGAAAGGTGAGAAGAGGCAGCCTGTGACAGGGTGTGCATAGCCCACACTGGGCTAGGAAGGTTTAACGCCCTGCCCCCAGACACAGTAGGCATGTTCCAAGTGCTGGAGCAGTATAAAAGGGAGCACCTCCGCTCAGTCTGGGCTGGATGCCAGAGAGGAAGGACATGCTGCAGGAGTTCCGGTGGTAACCCAGCCAGAGGCCTGGGAGACCACCTACAGCTGCCAGAGCCAAAGGAGCCTCTTGGGGAGGCTCGGTGCTGCAGAACCAGAGGACCTGGAGAGTACATGGAGCACCCCAATGCCAGATCCGGTAGGAAGTAACCCAGGGAGGGTGAGCGAGTGGTGATCTTCCACCCGAGTGAATTCAGTGTGCTGCGGTGGAATTTCTGGCTGAGCGAGAGGCAGATCACTCTGTCACTAACAGGGCCTTGTGTTGTGGCCCGGTGGAGTAGGGTGGGCCCTGGCCTTTCTACCAGGGCTACTACCAGGTGGGCCCAGGCCCTCCTATTGGGGCTACTGAGACTCTAGCTATTGGGGTACGCTGCCCTGAACCCAAGGGCTCTCTTACTGACTTAGCCATTAGACTATGCTACCCTGCACCCTAGAACTGTTATTGGCTGTGGCCATTGGGCTGTGCTGCCTTGGGAAAAGGGCGTACTTATGTGACGCAGTCCTAGTACAACGCAGACAGGACTAAACAGTTACTGATATCTATTTTTCCAAATATATAAAATATAGTTGGGAGCTGCTATATTATAAAGCATTATTGATAGCTAAATAGATATCTAATGACACTTGCACATGCCAATATTTTTCAGCAGGTCAATGCTTGATAGCAACACAAAAATTTCAGGCCTAATGGCCAGAGATGAATCTCTGCAGCCTTCCTGAGGACTGATACATTTATGGAAGCATCTCACAATGGGCTTTCATCAATGTTAAATGGGCAGCCAAGCCTAACTGGTGCATTTGCTCAAATAACTAGCTATGATTTCCTACTAATCAAATTGCATTGGATTAGATTTGATTATGAAATTGTTTAAGATTATTGAAACAGACCTATTAAAAAGGCAAAGACACAAGAAGGTATTTTTACCCTGCTAATGGGTATACAGGCAGAATAGTGGTTAATTCTTTCAAGAGAATGTTTCTGATATATTAGGTTTGAAAGGCACACTGTGCAGAGGTCTAAATCTTGCTCATTGTCCATCTAAATCTTTCTTGCCTTATTCCTTGAGAATAGAAGCAATCACGCTCTCAAGAGTAAAGCAAGTTGGATTTGACACTCCCTTTATACAGGCAGTCCCCGGGTTACGTACAAGATAGGGACTGTAGGTTTGTTCTTAAGTTGAATTTGTACTTAAGTCGGAACTGGCGTCCAGATTCAGCCGCTGCTGAAACTGACCAGCGGCTGACTACAGGAAGCCCGAGGCAGAGTTGCTCTGCCCCGGGCTTCCTGGAATCAGCCGCTGATCAGTTTCAACAGCAGCTGAATCTGGACGCTTGGGACAGAGCAGCTGAGGCGCTGCCAGGTAGGTCCCCGCAGCGCCGCAGCTAGGCGCTACTGGACCAACCCAGCAGCACCCCAGCTGCTCTACCCCAGGAGTCCTCAAGTCAGCTGCTGCTGAAACTGATCAGCGGCTGAATCAGGAAGCCCGGGGCAGAGCAGCTGGGGTACTGCCGGGTTGGTCCAGTAGTGCCGAGGAGTGGCGCTGCGGGACCAACCGGCAGCGCCCCAGCTGCTCTACCACAGGTGTCCAAGAGAAAAGCCTGGTCTGCTGGGGGGAGCGGGGGGAGGGCGCACTAGCTGCGCCCCTCCCCCCCAGCAGACCAGGGAGACGAGGAGCAGCTTTTCTCACCCCGGAGAACGCGGGCTGCAGGACCGCGGCGCGTCTGGGCGGTCCCGCCGCCCACGTCCTCCAGGGCGAGAAAAGCCCCGTTCGTAAGTACGGATCCGACATAAGTCGGATCTGCGTAACTCGGGGACTGCCTGTATTTGCAAGGAGGGAGAGGAAACATAAGTGGCTATGTTTTAGAGTCGTTAATATTTTAGAAATATGATTTTGCATTGTTATATTTATTTTTAACGTGCTGTCAAGTCAGCCATCTTTATATTTTAAAGCCATTGTGTAATTGGATGTGCAATTAGGCACATTGTAGTTCATGCAAAAATTCCATATTCCCAATTGTATGACTCATTTAAATTGCCCTCAGGAAAGCATTTCCATGTATTTGTGTCTACAGTCATGGGGCAGGGATTTTTCTGTTTTTCCCTGATTTTGCCATCTTGGATTTATAAGGTTCTGGTTGTGCTCCCCATATTTGGTGCCCTTCTTATCTCCAGGTTTGGCACCCTTCCTTGCAAAGGCAGGAAAGTGCAAGTCAGGTAATCCATGAAGTATGCTTGATAAGAGATTATTTAAAGTCTGAGCAACTAGTCTCTCAGATGCTGTCTACCCTAGAGGCAGCCAACTTATCACTGTGACAGACTAGTGCCATCTGCATGATTCCCATTGCATCACATATCAGGTAGCACCCATACATACACTTATGCAGGATGACACAAGTATGGAAAGGCCTGGAAGGAGAAGATCAGCCTACCTGATAATCACCTGGGTTCCATCTGAGGACCCATACTGGTGTGTTCTGGTGTCCTCGTTGATCCTTGTCTTTATGGAATCCTGTATTCCTGTCTCTCTATTCCTGTGTCTGTGTGATTCTCGATTCTCATTGGCAATCACAATGTAGGAAAAACAAAAGGAAAAATATGATCTGAATATGATCTGAAGAAGTGGGTCTGCCCCATGAAAGCTCGTCACCTAATAAACTATCTTGTTAGTCTTTAAAGTGCTACATAATTTTTCCTTTTTTTTTTACCAAGATCAGACTAACACGTCTACCTCTCTATTACTTTTCATGATGTAGGAAATCTTTTGTTATATCTTATACCCACCATGTTATACCTTTTGAGTTCCTAGGCTTAAGGCCTTTGGTTCAATGACCAAGTGGTTTGTTGATTTGTTGATTAGTTTTGGGGTCCTTATTTCAATAAACAAAACTGTTTGTGTTTGCACCTACCTTGTGTGTCAGTTTTCTATCACTAAAGATCAGACCAATGATAGATGTGGAAGAGGGGGTACAAATCTGTGACTTCTATGTCATCTAGACTAGTTTAGAATAAACACCTGTAACAATAGATTTGGTGGGCACTCATTCTCTGAAAGTTTACAACATGATTTTCAGAAGCACAGAGCTGCTGCCACTCCCACTGGCTTCCCTGGGATTTATGAGTGCTCAACATTTTGAAATTCAGGTGTGTAGCCCTTAGAATTGTGGTTAAATTTAATATTAATTTTGTCATATATCCAAATGGATCAAATCTTAATTTTCAGATGCTATTTCTGATTGTGACAATATGTTTGCCCCTTAGATTAGAAATTATTTTTAAAAATTTTCTGTGTTTTCAAAGGTAAGTAAGAATTTCAGACTTCTGAGTGTTACTGGGTTGTAGACTAAAAATCTTGCAGTTTGCAAAAGTGCCAAGCCCAATCCAGCTTCCTGCCATAGCACATGCCCTTGTCTGTGCCAGGAAGATTATTATTGTAATTCACCATTGGTTCAGCTCCTTTACATTTGCACCTCCATCAGTGCCACCAGCAATCAGGATTTGAGTATTTTTACCACCATGTTATCTAATTCATTTTGGGCAGTGCTGTTGAATAATGGTTGTATATTTTGCTAGTGTAAACATTTTGCTAGTTTAAACCCTGACAGAATTGTGATTATCTTAGAATGATGGTAATTTCATGTCTATAGATGTGTCTGTTTTACAGTGTGGTGTTGTGGATCTAGATACTATTCAATTATAATGGTTAAAAATGGTGACTGCTAAATTGATTTATGTAATAAAGAAATCCACTGTACTGAAAAAAACAAAGCATCAGTGCTCACCTAACCCCGGGTGTTCAGTCATTTAAGTTATAGTGCAATTTAGAGGCAGACAAACTGTGATCATGTGATATAACTTGAGACAAACTGAGCTGCAAATGAAAGGCCCTTTTGTCTGAGAGGATAATTATATAGCCACACCTACAGTGATCTAGGACATTACATTGTACAATCCTGTGTATTCTCTTAGGCTGTGGACTATATTTTGATTGACAAAATATTTCTTTTTGTAAAGAAGGCTAATGTGTGATGTCGTATTTTTAGCCAAATAGCTTGTTTGTACAGCCTCAGAAAGCTAGGACAAAAATAGCACAAATAACTGATTCTCTTAAGACCAAAATCTTTGTGTGAAATGTGTTAGTGCTGCATTATTCTTCATGCATCTTACTAAGGCCTGCTCCTGCTCCCACTGAAATCAGTGAGAAGCTTGTCACTGAACTCAGTAACTGTAAAAAGGCAGGTCTTTCATGTTTTGCTGAACACGTTACTTTGATACCAGTGCTGCTGTAAGTCTGACATCTTTGGCATATAAAAATCTTTTAGCCATATTAAAGGCTGCCTTCTGCCTCCTCTCTCTAAACTCTAACCAGAAAAGACCAGAGGAGGGAAGATGGACCCTTCAGAGCTGCAATAACACCTCTTGTTTCAGTAGGGCTTAATGGTGCAAGAAAGGCTGAGGATCAGCATGTTGTTGCAGAATGGGGTATTCATTTGCAAGGGTTCACATTCTCCTTGCTTCCCCTCTCTGCAAATGGCTGTGTGCCAACCGATGGCAAAATGGCTGAAGATTCACTTCACCCACCTGATGTTCCAGGTCTGACCATCTGGATTGGAGGGTCAGAGTTTGGAGCTTATTCATGTGGCTATGTGGAGCTACTACACCCTTAAATGTGACATAACTTTGCATCAAAACCTGACCCAAATGAAATAATAAAGAATCAGAAAGAGGACAGAGTGCACTAGACACTGCTGAAGGCAAAATCTGGTCTTAGACTAACATACCAAGTTGCAGATGAAAATCTGAGGCAAAGAAAATCTAAAATGGCTATATTCCTCCCTCCAGCTAATTGCAAGAAAGGTGGGTAGGGAAATAACTGTCTTGCAAAATAGGTCACACATTCATCCAGGGAATGAAAGTGCGTACTCCTGAGGAGAGGGCATATGAAGAATGTTTGTGAATGCAAAACCACATCAGATGCAGATTCGGTTTTGTCTATTGGTCAAATCCTGCAAACCTAACTGAGGCAAAACAGCAGGTGACTGAACTGAGATTTTCAGTGGTGTTAGTAAGGCTAATGGTGTTTAAGTGAAGTTATAGCTAGAAAACTGCCCATTTTAAAAGTCTCTGTAAAAAAAAAATTATAAATACTCTGATATTACAATTTTAGATCCTTTGAAACAATAACAGATCTTTTCCTCTTTGTATCTATCTTGCTGCTACATGTGTCAGTGACCTAGATAAATATGCTGTAGGCTGCCAGCAGTCTTCAGCTTGCCACACCCAAAATAAAAATGTGAGATATCTACTGACATTGCCAAAAACAGCTAATAGAACTTGAATTAATAGTTTTCTAAGATGGCATCTTCAAACATTGGGAATAGAAATTTCTCCATTACTGAAAACTGACAGACCTCAGTTCATTTACTGACACTTTTCTTCCTTTAGAATCTTTGTTGCAGATGTAACTTTTTTTTAAAAAAATGCACCATGTAATCATGTTTTTGTGTCTTGTTAATTCCATGTCAGGTTGACTGAGATTCTAGCTACCAGTAGGAATAACTCAGGACTTAATCAGACATTACACATGCAAAACTCTCTAGGTGCTTTAATCTGTTAGCCTGTAAAATCAACAGAGGAGATTCTGAACACTAGGGCTGCATCTAGACTGGCAAGTTTTTCCACTAAAGCATCTGCTTTTACGGAAAAACTTGCCAGCTGTCTACACTGGTCATTTGATTTTGCGCAAGAACACTGATGATCTAATGTAAGTTTGTCAGTGTTCTTCTGCAAATACTGTGCTGCTCCTGTTTGGGGGGGAAAAAGCCCTCTTGCACAAATGTATTTGCGCAAGAGGGCTAATGTAGACAGCTAAAAACTCTTTTGCGCAAAAAAGTCCTGATGGCGAAAATGGCGATCGGGGCTTCCTTGCGCAATGCCACGTCTAGATTGACACGGACGCTTTTCCGCAAAAAGTGCTTTTACACAAAAGCGTCCGTGCCAATCTAGACACTCTTTTCCGCAAATGCTTTTAACGGAAAATTTTTTCCGTTAAAAGCATTTGCGGAAAATCATGCCAGTCTAGACGTAGCCTCACAGAATAGTCACAGGAAGCAGAGCTATCAGGGCTGGCCCACGACATTTTGGCACCTGAGGCGGGGAGCTCAAATGATGCCCCCATTCCCCTTCGCTTGGACCAAAACTTTGAAAGGTCTCAATTCTGCCTTGTTCCTGTTCTACTCCTCTCATGGCACTCCATCATCTCTGTGCATCTAGAGCAGAAAGAATACATATGCACCAGCAGCAGACACAATTTTCTACACTCTGGGTCCTAGTGGCGCTCCTCCCACACACAGTCTGGCACCTGAGGCAGCTGTCTCAGTTCACCTCATGGTAAGGCGGCCAGCCCTGAGAGCTATGGAAGAAGATCTGTTAAACACAAACATCAAGCATAGACAATGCTTTCTTCAAAGAGCTGTTAATCTCACCTATGGATCCACTGCAAAATGTGGTTTTGTGGAAACTAAAATATTCTTTTACATACTGATGAAAATGTTGTCAGGAAGGTTTGAGAAATGGGGGAACTAGGGCACTTGTCTGGGATTTGAGTGTCCCAGGTTCATGTCTTCTCTCCAAGCTACATTCCAAGAGAGCACCCAAGTACTGGACTGTTGTCAAGAAGTAGGGCCTGCAGCAGAGCTAGTCCCCAGGGCCTGCAGCAGCTGCCTGATTAGCCACACAACCTGACTGATTAGAGACCAGCAGGCTGTCCCTGAAGCCATCAACAAGGGCAGCTTGCTTGCTTTTCAATGCTCTGGCTCTGACCCTGACCACTCGGCCTGACAATTTCTATGAGCACTAGGCCTGATGGCAGCTCCAAGCCTAGGCTAGGCCATCCTCATCCCAGCTGTCTGATAGATTGAGAAGTCTTTAAAACTGGGGCTAGCAGCTCTGGGTGCTAGCATGGACTTCATTAAGGCCCCAGTGGTCCTGGTGCATGCCATCCAGAACCTGCAGGTGCAAAAGCGACCAGGATTCCTGTGGCACCTTATAGACTAACAGATGCCACAGGACTCCTTGTTGCTTTTGCAGATCCAGACTAACAGGGCTATCCCTCTGATGCAGGTGCAAGTAACCTGCCCTGCAGTCACAGACTGTACTCTGGCAGGGGCAGGTTGTCCAGCTGACTTCCCCTACTCCACCCATATGAAACCACTCCCCATTCCCACTTATTAATGACTTTTTAGACCAGGTATGCACAGCCTGTGTTTTTACAAACTTAGAGTTGTGTGGGGCCTATAATCTGATGTGCTAGTGAGAGGGAGAGGAGTGGAAGCCTGCCTTTCATATTCAGTGGAGTCACTATCTAGTCTTGTCATTCAGCCTTAGCAATGCCCCAGCAACCTTTCAACACTTTGGGTATGTCTAGACTACATGCCTCTGCTGACAAAGGCATGTAAAATAGGCTACCCAACATAGTCAATGAAGCGGGGATTTAAATATCCTCGGCTTCATTAAAATAAAAATGGCTGCCATGCTGTGCCGGCTCAGCTGATTGTCGGCACTGCGCGGCAGTCAAGACGCGGCTCAGTCAACAGAGGAAGCCTTTGTCAACCACTCCCTTATGCCTCGTGAAACAAGGTTTACAGGAGTGGTTGACACAGGCTTCCCCTGTCGACCAATCTGCATCCTGACTGCCATGCTGTGCCAACAATCAGCGGAGCCAGCATAGCGTGGCGGCCATTTTATTTTAATGAAGCTGGGGATATTTAAATCCCTGCTTCATTGACTATGTCGGGTAGCCTATTTTACAGCAGTCACAGTCCTTGAACAGTACCTATGTTGCTTTGTAAACCATCATCAAGATGAGTGGCCATCCCTAAACCTGCATGTTGAGTTTGCGTACAACACTGCTAGACACACCTCCACTGTTTTCCATCTTTGTGCTCATCCACAGAACCCTTCCAATCATCAAGGCCCACAGTTACTGAGCACACACATCACATATGGTAGGTATACCAAGAGGCAGTTAAAATTTGCCAAGGCTACCTCTAATCAAATGGTATGCTGAAAGATCCCACCAGCCAACACCTCCTCCATCTATAACCATTTAGGGCCAAGAACAATAGGTGGTTCCTCAGGTCCAAGAAAAACTGCAATATCTAATTGACTGGGATGAGTATGGCCCAGGTGAACAATCATGGGAACCAGCAGAACACATCGATGCCCCAGATCTCCTACATACATTACCATACTTGCCCTGGGGATACAGCAAAGGAGAACATGTGACTAGCTTGTGAAAACTGAATTAGGCTTGTGAGGCTCAGGCTGAGGGGGCAGTTCCACTGCTGTGTAAACTTCTGGGCACAGGCTGAAGCCTGGGTTCTAGGACCATGCAGAGCAGGGATGTGAAAAGTTAACTAGTAAGCATGACCCTTAATGGGTGATACTTACTGGTTCTGGTTAACCAGCGGGGGTTGGAGCAGCTCCTCTCCCACCGCAGGTAGGAGGCTGTCCATCCCCAAGGGGCCCGCCGCAGACAAGGGCACTCCAGCCCAGCCAGAGCACCCCTTGTCCATGGTGGGCCTGGGTGTGTTGCAGGCAGGGTTGGAGCAGCGCTGGCCTGCAGCAGGGAAAGGATCACCCCAGCCCACTGGGGCTGAAGTCGCCCCTCCCCCCGGTCTCCCTTTAATCAGTTAACCAGTTATACATCACGTTTAACAAGTTTACCAGTTAAATAGGATTTTACGTCCCTAATGCAGAGTGGGAGGGCTCCGGAACTCAGGCTCCAGCTCAAATCTGGCAGCCAACACAGCAGTGAAATAGCTCTGCAGGCTGATTATCATGAGCCCGAGTCAGCTGGCATGGGCCAGCCATGGATTTGTCTTTGGTGAGACATCAGGTTCCCTAAGTCTCTAGACAATGCCCTTGAAGGGACATGGGGTTGTGTCAGGTATTAGGACCTTGAGCAGCAGTAGCAGCAGTTCATTGGCTTCTCCACACTCATATGTGCCTGCTCCTATGTTACTTTGTGCCTGCTGCTCCTGCCTCACATGCAGTCTTGCCTCTACCCTGCACCTGTCTTGTGTCCTCCTTTGCCTGAGACCCTGTTCACTCCAGTTCCTGACCTGATTTGACATTGGCTTTGATTCCTGACTATGGCTCTGAGACCAACTACTAGGCCTGATTCCCACTTCGACCACTAGGCTAGCCCACCATCGTCCTGATAGCCACTGGCTATTCTGGTGTGTTGGTTTCTTGGTTTTTTGCACATTCTTAGAAGAGGTTTAATTTTCATTCTGCTCTGGGACCAAAACACATTTCAAAACCTCATTTTTTCAGGAAATGTAATTGTTTTCTGGATGCCCCTGTAAATCACATTTCCACAGTGAAGGTGGTGCAGACACACAGAGATGAAATGACTTGACCAACCAGTTGTTGGTGAAAGTGAAAACAGAACTCAGACCTATTACCACTCAGAACAGTTCCCTTTCTCCTATTTAGCTGGCTGTGTTTGCCTGATGGGATACCTGCACCTAAAGAGCTAATAATCACCTATTTGAAATACTATATCTACATTGTATAGCCCCATATTTTATATTACTTATAATATGCCATGAGTGTACTTACAATTTCTTATGCTATCTTACAGTAAAAGCTATTTGATCTATGCAGAAAGAAAGAAATGTAATATTTAGATGAGTGATGGAGTGAGGACATTGTTTTCAAGATGCATATATGGGGTTTGGACTGGTGTTCTATTGTCTGTGGAATCCTGATTTATGCTTTACAGACAGTAAATGATTTCATGTTGTCTTGTTCTTACAAACCAGAGCATATGGTGTAAATTACTTTCTGGCTATCCAGCTTGATTTCACACAGTCAAACCCTTTACCTGAACAGTTGCTCGAAGAGCACGGTGCCCAGTTAGACATTAATAGGAGTCAATAAATCTTGACTGATTTAGCAACCGGGGAATGTTTGATGTTTAAGATCATAAAGTGTTATGAGAGTGACCATTTAGTTTTACTGTCTGATGTCTGGAAGGGAAATTGATTCTGGTGTAACAAAACTACAGCTTTGCAGTACTGTATTATAAAAAGGTAATACACCACATAGCTAACTTAAACTGACCAAAGCAAGGGTATGTAAGGCTCACTACCTTTAACCCTGATGTGACTGAAGAGATTGCAACACATATATGTACACAACAGTACTGCTTGAGACCCCAGCAGAACACTGACACAAGGAACTGAATTAAGAACAGAGACACATTCTGTTCTTAGTTACACTGGAATGAGAGCAGAATAATCCCATTCGGCACTCCAGACAAACACTGGTAAGTGAGAATTGGGCCCTAAATTTCTGTTGTCTCACTCTGAATTTCATTGTCCTTAGCTCAGCATTGTACAAGATTAAGATGAGGATTACAATCTGTGCATTGGTGGGGAAGGGAAGCAGGGGATTTAAAAGCCCTGGATTGCCGTGTGAGTTGTCTGTATGATTTCATTAGCCATGTGCTTGAAAACTGTTCAATCCTAACTAGTTTCCACAGTGAAGAACATGGTATAAAAGACTAGTCTCCTATAACTGGGTGCAAAAAAGAACAAGATAAGATCCTGGAGGGTAGGTCCATCAGTGGCTAGTAGCCAAGATGATCAGGATTGCAATCCCATGATATAGATGTGCCTAAGGCTCTGAATGCCAGATGCTGAGGGCTGGACTACAAGGGATCACTTGCTGAGTGCCCAATTCTATTAATTTCCTTTGAAGCATCCAGATTCTTGGGATTGTCCATGGTTGGAAAACAGGCTATGAGGCTAGATGGATCATTAGCCTGATGCACTATGGCCATTCTCATGTTGAATCATTGCTGCAAGATGTCATTGAAGTTAAGAGCTTGGAAGGATTAAAAAAAAAGTAGACATTTATGTGGATAACATAATACAGTCAGAATATTAAATATGAAAAACAAATAGTTTGGAGAGAATGCCAGTTCTCATGCTCCAGGATTATGCCAAACTCTATGCTATTGGTTAGAAAGGCACTTTCCCTGCTGGTAGATTATCCCATGATTGCCTACTCCTGGGTTGTTAGATTTTTGGAGATTTCTGGGGACTAGTCTTTCTCAGTGCCAGAATGTTAGAATAGATGAAACGCTGGGCTGATGCATTATTGTAACAGCTCTGTTCCGAGGCTCATCTTTCAGTCTCAATGGACAGGAAAGCTCTCAGGCTCAGATTTAAGGAATTTAAGTGACTAAATCCCAGTTTTAGGCAGAACTGTGAACCACAAAACCCATGCTTAGCCACTGCCCAAGCCTGCAGGAGTCCAAACCTCATACAGGACTTAAATTCTTCCTGTAAAAATTCTCTCAGGCTTGTCTACACTGCCGGCTTTGCTGGCAGTGCCTATGAAAATGAAGCACTGATTAGCATATTGACATGTGTCATTTGCATATTTTATTCAAGCCTTTTGGTGCGAACGGCTTGAATAAATTATGCAAATTAAGCATGGCAATATGCTAATCCACACTTCATTTGTATGGGTGCTGCCAGCAAAGCCAGCAGTGTAGACAAAGCCTAAGGGAATAAGTTACAGCCTCTCTCATTCTAGGAGCCTGTTTTCCCTAATAAACCCCAGTGGACTCTACAAACCAGAGGGAGACGGGCATTTCCCCACTTGTGGGCCCTGATTGGATAGGTGGGCTCAAAGCACATCTACCAGAGAGGGTTCCATTCAAAATCTGGAGGTTGATAGTGAGATATAAGTTTTAGCCCGGTATGTAGAGGATTCATGTGGGGTAATTTCTCTTGCTGAAGCTGTTCAACTTTGGATAAATAATAATTGGAGCAATAATTGGACTGGGCCCTGGGTTTCCCACGAGTGCCCAAACTACTAGTCCATGCACGTGTTTATCCATGGTAGAACAATTTCAACAAGAGACTGAGAGCTCTGTACTAGAATAGCCCATTGCTTAGTAGTTACCCTGTCTCTCAAGAGAATGTTATGTGCAAATCCTCCTGCCTCAGGAGAAGAATTGAACCAGTCTCTCCCATATCTCAGGTGAGTTCTCGTATCATTTGGCTAAAAGTTTTGAGGTGGCTTCTTTTACTCCCGCCCATTTGTATGGGGGTAAACCAGGTACCTAGCTACTTTTTGTAAGAGGTTAGGTGCCTATACTGCTGGACTCTAGGTTTCCAGAGGCAGTTCACTAGCAGACATAGGTGCCTGACTCTGAGAGCCATGGGGCATCTTTCATTGGCTCACTTAGGTGGTGCTGCACTAGCATGCTGGCTTTGGGGGGATAGTATTTTAAGGTTCTCATCTCTCCCATTCTTTGTAGAATAGTAATAGAGATGTAGCCATGTTAGTCTGATCTTGCTGAAACAAAAGACAGGACTATGCAGCACTGTAAAGACTAACAAGATGGTTTATTAGGTGATGAGCTTTCGTGGGCCAGACCCACTTCCTCAGATCAAATTGTGGAAGAAAATTGGCATGACCATATATACCAAACGGATACAATCCAAAAAAGTGAACACATATAAAATAGATGTCAGATTTTAGAACTGAGTGAGTTCTAAACAGTACGAGTTAACAGTTACACCTCATTCCACTAGGACTTAGTTCGAGTTAATGTTTGACTGCCACGGGCAGTTAGTTTGGACTAGGGGGATTTAAAAATGGTGCCCGGACGGGAAGATGCAAATAAAGCTCGTGATATTTAAATCTTGGGCTTTATTTGCAATTTCAAATGCCTACATTAGCCACCCTTGTTCAAACTAGGGGGCTAGTGTAGACATACCTCTATAGACAACCATCTAACCTCAGGATGATTCTTACCAACAACCACAGGACATACTGCCCCTAACCCTGCTTCCGCCGCCTGCCCGCCCACATGCCCGGATCTCCACGGGACAGCCCCACTCCCCCAGTCCTGCTTTCACTGACTGCATCTCTGTGGGCCAGACCTGCTGCTCCCAGCCCTGCTTTGGCCCCCCACCCACCTGCCCGGATCTCCACCGGGACAGTCCGACTGCCCCCAGCACTGCTTCCCAGTGGCCGGTTCCTCCCTGTCCTCCTCCCAGCCCACCCCGCTCTGCTCCCCTCCCGGCAGCCATGCTGAGGCCCGGTATTTTTTTCCCGCGGCCTGGTACCGGGCCGCCGCCCATAGTTTGGGAAACACTGGTCTAGGCAAATAATTTTTATTTGCAATGTCTAAGCCCCTTCATGGATCCAAGATCTGAATGAGTAGATGTTCACTTTGTATGCAAAAATCCCGATGGTATTCCAATCCATCCACTGTTTGCTTTGCTCCTGCCTGCTTCCAGGAGCACAGGAGAGGAATCAACAGGAGTAGCTTTGGAAGATCTACTTACAATTTAAGTAAAAGCTTCTACTATAAACTGTGCGGGTGATGGATCCCTTCTTGGGGTCCTGTTAAATGTTTAATAATAATAAGGCCTGATTCTATTACAATCTGTCTCCTTCATGCTCCTGTGGTGAAGCCACTGAGGAATGCCCCATCTAGTGGCTTCCCCAGATGATTAACTGTTTGACCAACTTCCTTGCTGTCCTTACATAAAGAAGGGCACAGCCAGGGGAAAAGAAAGTGGCCAGAATACTGAGTGCGGCTGATTCTTGGTTGCCAGACAGGCCCCAAGAGCAGCTGGCTGTTAATTAGAATAGCTTCTGAGCTGCTCCTGCTTATATCATGGATAGGACAGGGTCTTCAGCTAGTCTCAGAATTAAAGCTGACTTTGTCTTCCCTTTGCTCCTTTTCCCTGCACAGAGCAGAGCTTGACTACAATGGAGAATCAGGTTTTTAATCTTCAATGGTCCTTAAGAGGAATTATTTCAATGTGTGTGTCAGAATTTCCAGTCAATCTGTAAAACATGCTACACAATAACTGATTTTCTTCAGGTAAGTAGGGAGAGGCATCCATGGGGGGGAAAAATTCAATGCATAATTAATCATTTATTAATTGTGGATTGCAATTCATGCTGAGCAGCAAATGGAAGTGGTCAATACTGAAAAAATGAACTCAAGTGTATTATTCGGATGCAGAAAATGTTTCAGCATTGATTATCAATAACTGACTGCAGTGGCCTGCTTATGAGGCAAGATGTGATTGATCACTGAAGAAAAGACATGAGTCTCCAAGCAGTGCTTTGGTGATCTATTGAAGCATCAGCAAGCAGCAGGGGAGAGCTGTCCTAAACGTAACTTAACACAATACAAATAAAAATCCTATTGTTTGACAATTTTTCAGTAACATCACAAAACTGCAGCACAGGATGGTGCAAGACAGAGTGAGAGAGGCCCATGACTGGAATAGTAAAGTCAGGATTAATATGCACTGGCAGAACTGTGAGGGTGGAGTTTGCACAGCATCTGCCCATACAATCTCTGATTCAGCCAAAACTGTCATTTTTACTTCACACATTTTCATGTATCAAAATCTATGGGGCCGGAATCTTTCTGCTGCTATACCAGTGGAACTCTACTTATTTGAGAGGAGTTATTAGCTGGTTTACACTGGGTACAAGAAGAGAATCCAATCCATAAAGTTTACGAATGCTGTTATCATTTCATAATTGTCTGGATTACACACTGATTAAAGGACGGTTGCTATAAATAGAAAAAAGGCCGATGCTAAGCAATGGTGCTATGAAGGCTGTAAATATTTTCTAATTCTCTGGCAGACTGTGCAGCTCCATTGCTAAGTATGATGCCCTTTCAAAATCACTTTCCATCAGAATAGCGTGCCAAATGTCAAAAGGATTTTTTTTGCTGTCCACTGATGCATTAAATGCTAAGTACTGCATAAAACTTCTCCGCAGTAAGGATGTTAAGCATTGAAGAAATGACTAATTGTGTACTCGATACAATTTGTATCGAGTACACAGTCAATAAGGGGCTATTTCAGCTCTGCAGTTTAAATATACAGTAGTAGGAGCCAGGCATGCAGACAGCCTGGCTCCTACTACATTTAAACTGCAGAGCCTAGTGGGAGTAGGTTCGGGAACAGGCGCAAGCTGGGACTGCAGCAGTCCTGGCTTGTGCCTGGTCTTGCATTGTGCCTCCGCCCTTTAAATGTACTAAGAGCTCGCACTTGCTCTGCTACATCTGGCTCTTGCTACATTTAAAAGGCAGAGCCGCAGCAGTCCAGACTCTGCGTGACTCGGGACTGAAGCAGTCCCGTGCTGTGCCTCTGCCTCCTCCCTCACCCCATACCCCATCATGGAGACAGTGCTAGGGGAGAAACCAAAGCTTATCAACTATTCAACTACTCTTTTACATCCCTACTTTGCAGTGTTCTTTTTAAAATAAAAAACAGGGGGAAAAGAGCACAGCCCCCCAAAGATTCATCCTTTTTAGTTCAAAATAGTTTGCAATGAATGAGATGAGCTCTTTAGAAATATGTTAACCTCACAAACCTATGGCTCCCATTGCCACAGTATCTGAGTGTCTTCAGAACTTCTAGCATATCTATTTTCACAACACTACCAAGAAGTCAGGTATTAGTAACAGGCTGCTTGCAGCTTGTTTTTCCGCATGGGAATGAACAGGGCTCGCAAAGCGGCAGTGAGCCCTGTGCGCCAGCAGCGCGGAAGCGCACGGTGTGCACGCGCAGACCGTGCTGCACGGCCCCACCGGGCTAAAATCTACTCGCCAGGGACGAGTAGATTGCCTAATTTGTCGAGCCCTGGGAATGAGAACCATTAGTGGCATAGGCATGTACCCATGCATTGTGGTCATACCAGACCTTCTGCTTCCTTTGGGCTCTGCCTAGGTTCTCCCTGGCCAGGCTCATGAGTTCAGCAAGCGTTTCTTGGAAGCCAGTATGTACTCCACTACCAAATCCCCATTAGGGGAGGCCTTCTCTTCCCATTCATCTCTTAGAATGTCCAAAGGTCCCTTCACTCTCCTACTGTACAATAGCTCAAATGGGGAGAACTCTGGGGATTCCTGGGGCACCTCTCTGTATGTGAACAGCAGGTGCGGTAAGTACATGTCCCAGTCCTGTGGGTGCTGGTACATAAATGTCTATAGCATCTGCTTTAGTGTCCCGTTAAACCTCTCCACGTCAGTCTATTGAACTGTGGGTGATATGCTGATGCCCAGGCATGGCAGACCCCACATTTTCCCCACAAGCACCGGAGCAGGGTTGACATGAAGTTGGACCTTTGGTCTGTAAGGACCCCTTTGGGAAAACTCACTCAGCTGAAAATGGTCAGCAGCAGCACATCTGCCACAATATTTTCCTTCATAGAGGGTTTAAAGCAATATCTGGCAGAATAGCAAGTTCTGATCAGTCCACTTGGTACTACATTATTATATCTTTTTTAGACTGCTACAGTCCAATTACAGAGAGCAGTTACCTGTGGCAAAGGTATTCCAATAGCCTGGGAGGGGGAGCCAGCATTCTGGTTTTGAGGTTAGTGCTATGCACTGTCCTTTGAGAACTCCTGCCATATACCTCTCTTCAGACATGCATGATGTAGGCTACAATCTCTCTGTCCTGGAGGGAAGGTGCAGCCTGCAAAATGTTCTAATGCCCCCTAGTGACTACACTACGCTGAAGAGGCACTACACTGATGACTGCAAAGGTGGCTGCTGCAGAGGGCTGTGAAGGAGGAGATTGTATTGGAGGTGCAAGGGAGTAGCCTAATCTGAAGAGAAAGGGGAAAGACTCTGGACCAGGCTTATTAATTTAGGGAAAGAAAGCTTCTCTTGCCGGGCTGATGGGAAAAGTCTTCACTCAGATTCTGTCATGTTGCTGATCTAGATTGCCAGTGTTCTGGGAATCATGGCTGAAAACAATGGACTAAGATTGCCAGAGTACCTAGTGATTTTGACTGCCTGTTTTTTGCTGGCCAGCTCATAAGCCTCTAAAGGAACCTGTGTGTTCAGAACATGCTGAGCCCCTGGCTTCCCAGCATTGACACACGAAACATTACTGATGTGGTCAGTTTTGAAAATCTTGTCCATGGCGGTTGACCTTCTCCCTTTAATGCCTCACTGGAGGCGAACTTTGTGTACAGGATATTGGCTTTGTTGGCCCCATCCTCTCTACCCTTAAACTGGCAGGGGTGCTCAAGTCCTGCTGGCAGCCTGGACTTTGGGCCTGCCGGTGGTCTGGGGTAGAAGTCAGACCAGGCTGGGGTTACGGGGAGAGGGTTGGGTTGAGCCACGGAACTGGCCCAGCACTTGGGAGGGGAAGGTGATCGCTTGGCCAGGCATTGGTGTAGTGCTTGTGGGGACTCGCTAAAATGGCTAGGAAGGGCAGTCTGGGGTTCCTCTGGCCGTAGACGAGTGTGTCTGAGCATTTCGTGTCATGTGTGGGTCATGGGGGGGTACAGCATCTCAGGCAGAAGGGGGAGGGCCAGTAGACTAGCTTCCCAAAGGAGATGTTCAGCCACTGCCCATGGCAGCATCAAGTGTCTGAGGTGTTAAATGCCTATTTTGCTTCCAACTTCATTAAAAAGGTTAATTGTGACAATGTGTAGTACAATTATTAAAAACAAGCAGGAAGGCATGTGAGCCAAAAAAGAGAGAGAACAGATTAAAGAATATTTAGATAAATTAGATATATTCAGGTTAGCAGGATCTGATGAAATTCACTCTATGGTACTTAAATGAATTGGCTGAAGCAAACTTGTTTGAGTATGTATCCGGTCAAGAGGACTGGAGCTGGGTAAACACAGTTTATTTTTAGAAAAGGGAACAAAGAGGACATGGGGAATTACAAGCCAGTCAGTCTAATTTCCAAACCTGAAAGATACTGGAACAAATAATCAAACATTCAATTTACAAGTGCCAAATAATAATTGGGTGAGAAGTAATAACCAATGGATTTGTCATGAGCAAATCATGTCAGGCCAATCTAATTTCCATCTTTGACAGGGTTAATGGGCTAATGGTTGAGGAGAAGCTGTAGATGTACCTTGGTTTTAGTAGGATTATGACATAGTTCCACATAACATTCTCATAAGCAAACTAGGAAATGTGGTATAGGTGAAATTACTATAAGGTAAGTGCACAAATGGTTGAAAATCTTATTTCAAAGACTAGTTAAGAATCATTTGCTGTTAGATCGGGAGGGCGTATCTGATGAGATCGTGGAGAGGTCTGTCCTGTGTCTGGAACAATTCAACATTTTCATTAATTACTTGGATAATGGAGTGGAGAGTGTGCCTATCAAGGGTGGGGATGACTCCAAACTGAGATGGGGTGCAAGCACTTTGGAGAGTAACATTAGAATTCAAAATCATCTTGAAAAACTGGAGAATTGGTATAAAAATCAGTAAGATAAAATTCAGAAAAGCCAAATGAAAAGTACTATGTTATGAATGAAAAATCAAATGAATGATTGTAAAATGGGGAATAACAGGCTAAACAGTGCTATTGCTGAAAAGCATCTAGGGGCAGTGGTGACTACTGGGGAGGAACACAAGGGAGCACTGGCCATGTGACGCCCCCATGTGACATCTCTGCCCCACCCCATCACAGAGAAGTGCCCATCCATTCCTGCCGGCACTCCACCCCAGGTCACACTTCTTGCCCCCATCCTGCCTCCACTCCATCCCTTCTCCCAGTCCCCTGCCCCTGCTCCAAGCCCTCCTCACCTCTTCCTATCCCTGCTCTGCTCCCCTCTCCATACTCCACCTCTTCCCCCAGAGACATGGCCTGGAAAACTAGGGGGAGCCTGATGCCAGCAGCAATCCAGTCCCAGCCTGCTCTGCTCCCTTGGCTCCCAACTTCATTGCTCTGCTTCCTGCCACTGGTGAGTGTAGGGAGCGGGTTCTGCTCTTTCCCCTCAGCGATGTGGCTGGAAGCTGGCAGAGCAGAGCCGGGTGGGGCCGGGTCACTCCACTTCCCCGGTGAGTGCGGGGTGAGCTTGATGGTGCTGCCAGCGCTAGGTCCCCGCAATCTCCCAAGCTGCATTGATGGGGTAGAGAACTTGAGGGAAGGGGTGGAATTTCCCTTGCACTCACCAACAGCGGGAAGCAGAGAGATGCAGCTGGGAGCTGGGGGAGCAGTGAATGCAGGAGGGGGATCCTCTATGGTTGGTGCCAGGCTCTCCACTAATCTCCTGGGCTCTGCGGAGTCCCCCAAGCACAGGCCTGGAGTGATATTTTTTTTTTTGCTTAAAAACTAAAATAAAAAATCAAATGGCAATACACACTTCTGTAGCTACACACAATATTCTGTTACCAGTTTGTTTATCCCTAGTAATTGACATTCTACAACGGTTTTCAAAGTCCACGCATTTAGTGCTTGATGGTGGCTCTGCCACCAGCTTTGAGTATGGGGCAGCAAGTTCAAGCACTGTGTCAGGAGCAGGCCAAGGACAAAAGAGCCACAGTCTGGTCCTGTATTCCCCCCAGCAAAAGGATAATAAGTAATGGCTATACAGCTGGCATAGATTATATTCCCCATCCATGCTGACTAAGCATCGGGGGAGCCCACAGACTTGCTGTGTCCCTGGGCAAGATGGGGGAGGGACCCAGCTCTGCAATCCCAGAAGGGGTGGGCCTCAAGCAGAAGGAGCAGGGCTTAAGGCAACCAGCTGCCTCAAGTGTGCTGCTGATCACTCTGATGATGGTTTAAGTCAGTGGTCACCAACCAGTCGATCCGGATCTACTGGTAGATCTTGGAGCCTCTGACAGGTGATCTTGACTGGTTTGTCCAAGAGGCTACCAAGTGTCGGAACTACAACTGCCTCCCCCCTCCCCCACTGTTGTGCATCTTCTGCCCTTTGCCTTGGAGCTGTTTCTTTCTCCCACCCTGTATTCTATCTCCACAGAACGGGGGTGAGGAGCACAACAGGGTTTGGGATGGAGGGAGTTTGCTGGCTGCTTTTGGAAGTGGTACAGGGCCAGGGAAGGGGGGAGCCTGCCTTAGCCCCACTGCACCACCACACAGGAGCCACCTGTGGTAAGCGGTGTCCAGCTGGAGCCTGCATCCTGAATCCCTGTCCCAGTCATGTACCCCTTCTTGCACGCCCAAGCCCCTGTCCTAGCTGTGAGCGCTCCTAGACCCAAACTCCCTTACAGAGTCTTACCCTGAACCCCCTTTTACACCCCAACTTCTGCCCCAGGCTCTGCTCAGAGCCTTTCAAACACTCCAAATCTCTTAGCCCAAGACCATTGTCTGTGCCCCAACCCTCTGTCCCTGCCTGGTGAAAGTGACGGAGGATGGGGGAGGGAAGGAGGATGGAGTGGGCAGGGCCTTGAAGAAGGGGCACGAAGGAGGTGGGGCAAAAGCATTTTGGTTTGAGGTAGATCCTGGATTGCACTTAAATTCAAAAAGGGATTTTGTGCTTTAAAAGGTTGGAGACCACTGGTTAAAAGAGTCTGGAACAACGGCCACCACAGTAGCAACAGCAGAGGCCAGGAGCGTTTGGCCCTTCTGAATCATGGGGTCCCAGGGCAGCTGCCTCCTTTGCCCTCCTGTCGGGGGGCCTGCTGAGCATGTTTGGGATAGAGGACCAAGGCCCCACCCATCTACAGTGGAGAGGTCATTGCAATCCCAAACAGGCTGCTCTCTCCCTCAAGCCATCATTCACAATAAAGATGTCCTGCACAAGGGGATGCCTTCCCCCTTTTCTGCCCCATGTGGTAACTTCAAGCCCCATGTGGCCTAACTTTACTGAGACAAGAAAATTTACTTTTATACCTAATCTCCTTCTATCCCTGAAAGTTACTTTATTAAAACAGCATCACATCACTCCATATTTATTCTATTCGTATTCACCAAATAACTTTCAGGAGGTTATGGACTATTTGTGACCTGTTCCCTTTCACTACTTGTGATTTGTGTTGTGTCAAATGATATTGTGTTGTGTTCAGTGATATTTTTCTGCTTCTTGATTGGCTAACTGAAACTTTTTAAAGGTCTGATCATTAACATATTTACTCATGTAAGCAACTTCATTTACCAGAGCAGTCCTACTGTCTTCAGTAGGACTATTCACATGCAAAACTTTATTCACGTGCGTATATGCTGGCAACGCTGGTACCTAATTAGAAAATAACACATTCCTGGTATGAATTACTGGGCAAACCATCTCTTATTCTAAAACTTGCATAACTTTCTGGAATTCTCAAACATTTTAGACAAACACCTCCCTGTTGTCCATAGTAGTCATAATAGGTAGTATGTTCCCACAAAACCTAACAAAGTGATGGTTTTATTCTCAATGATGTTTGTCAATAATTTTGTTGACTATAGGGTCAGCTCTTCTGTCCTGTAATATGGACATAAAGAGCATTGTGAAATTGCAGTGCTGCACATTTAGAACATGTGAGAGGAAATGTTATTGTACACAGTATGTAGCTATCTTGTGAAATTCAGTTCGATGGGATAGAATTTGTTTATATGCTGAATTGTTGGATGTTAAGAGTTAGGCTATAACCACTAATAACATTTGTGGCTATGTGAGTTCAGATAATGAAAAAGATATCAAATCCCATGTGTTAAAGCATAAGTAGATATCGTCAGCGGTCATTGGAAGATTCCTACTTCATGTGTGGGATCGCATAAATGGCTGGCATGGGTAGGTGGGTGGTTGGCATGGGGAAGGATATGGCAGGAGGGCAGAGACACCTTTGCTCAGAAATGGCTTGCTTTGGCATCCTGCTGGAGGCAGAGGAACAAACAAGGCAAGCTTATTCAAATAATATTTTAGTAGCCTGAATACCTGATGAAAGGCAGGTCTTAATTCTTTTCAATGTAGGTCTTTCTACATTGACTGGCCAGGGAGCTTACTTATTACCAGTTCACTTGAACCCTGTGTGCTCCTCAGTGGATAAGTGCTTAGTTGGTGATGTACATAGATAAATTTTGCTGTCTATATCTTTTGAATACCCCTTTTTTTAAACTTTTCACTGTGCATTAACTTGTATTCTCCCACTCTTTCTTCCTAAAATAGGTTAAATATATATACATATTCTATTGATGAGGGTCAAACTGTCAAAGGATCTTATCTCAGTTTCAAATTGTGTAGGTAACAAAGTGAACATATGCGTTTACATGCACATTTTTGAGCATTTCACCAGCTTGGTATGGCAACACTAGCACATGTACAGACAGGTGACAGAAGTAATGTGTACAAATTCCATGTGTGCTTAGCTAATAATGCTCAAAGATGTGGACACAACTACATGAACACATGGAAATTGGCCCTTACTGTTTTGTTTTTCCTCAATACTTCAATTATCTTTAATAACATACACTTATAGTTAAGCGATCCCTTTCACTGTAGGCTGTCCTCTTTCATCTCTTGTAGTATCTCTTTACCAGCTGTTCTTTTTCAGCTAAAGATTTTGGCTAAGAATATGCATGACACAGATGGATTTAAGTTCTTTCTGGACACACTGTCTCCTAGCCTTCTATCCTTGTTTAACCCTTTCCCACACTGTCAGTTTTTACCTGGATAACCAGTTCATTAAGATCTTCCACACTTGGGAGTTTTCCTTAAATCAATTCTTTGCACCTATCTACAAAGCAGAGGATGTGAGGGAGATTCCCATGTCTGGCTCATTCTTTTTCAGGTGACAGATCTGAGGAACTGCCCCAGTCTGTGGTGTCAGTAGAGGAGGTTTTATCACAAATTGATATATTAAACAGCAATAAGTCACCAGGACCAGACAGTATTCACCCAAGTGTTCCGGAGGAACTTAAATATGAAGCTGCAGAACTCTTAACTGGTATGTAATCTATAAATCAACCTCTGTACTAGATGACTGCAGGATACATAATGTGATACTGATTTTTTATAAAGACTCCAGAGGTGATCCTCACAATTAGCTCAGTAAGCCTAACTTCATACTAGACAAATTGCTTAAAACTATAGGAAAGAACAGAATTATTAGACACATAGATGAACACAATATAGTGGGGAATAAGGTTTTTGTAAAGGGAAATCATATCTCCCCAATATATTAGAATTCTATGAGGGAGTCAACAAACATGTGGACAGTTGCTATAATGTACTTGGACTTTTAGAAGGCCTTTGATAAGATCCCTCGCCAAAAGCTCTTAAACGAACTAAGTGACATGGGATAAGAGAGAAGGTCATCTCAGGGCTCATTATTTCTATCCTTGTTTCCTGTCTTTAAATCTTTTAAGCAATCAGTTTCCATAGTGGAGAGTGGTTACTAGCAGTGTTCTCTAAGGATCTGTACTGGGACTGTGCAGTTCAACATATTCACAGTTGATCTGGAAAGGGATAAACCTTGGGCTGACAGTTTGCAGTCCAGATGATACAAAAATTACACGAGACTGCTAAATCCAAAGCAGACTGTGAAGAATTACAAATGATCTCACAAAATGAGTTGAATTGTAGATGAAATTCAGTGTTGATAAATGCAGAGCATGCACATGGGAAGCACAATACCAACTATGCATACAAAATGATGGGGTCTAAATTATCTTTTACCACTTCAGAAAGATATCTTGGAGGTCTAGAAAATTGTGAGTGTGAAAGCGAATAAGAAAGCATTATTTATTCACTCTCATAACACAAATACAAACAGGTACCTTATCCACCGTAGCACTGGAGGAGCCCCCCAACCTTCCTACATTCTGGTCCCCCCTTATGCGTCCTTTCTCCCCAGGGTGCCAGGTCCATCCATTGCGAAGCTGGTGGTGTCTGTCCCCAGGGACAATGAAATATATAGGCAGCAGGTTTAAAACAAACAAGCAAGTGTGACTTCACACAATGCACAATACACCTGTGGAGCTCCTTGTCATAGGGTATTGTGAAGGCCAAAAGTATAACTGGCTTAAAAAAAGAATTAAATAACTTCATGGAGGATAGGTCCAGTGGCTTTTATCCAAGATCATCAGGGATGCATACTCTGGTGTCCCTAAACCTGTGACTATTGTTCTCTGTAAGCAGTGTGCTTGTGCAGCCACTTGAGAGATTTAAATGCCACCCAGCTGATTAGCAGAGCACCCACAGCTAGGTTTTTGTTTCTATTGGTAGTGCACATTTGCATGTGCTTTGGTGCACATAAAAATATATTCTGCACATGGATGGAAAAAATCTGCAAATAGATGGAAAAGACTGGAGGGAACATTGCCTGTGACTGCCAGAAGCTGGGACTGGATGACAGGGGATGGACCGCTCAATAATTGCCCTGTTTTGTTCATTCCCTCTAAAGCACCTAGCACTGGCTATTGTTGGAAGAGAGGATACTGGGCAAAATGGGCTGTTGTTCTGCCCTCATATGGAAAGATGGAGACTTCACGATGCTATTGTGAAGCTTTCTTAAAGGAAGTGGAATCGTTAAGTAGAAAGATGAGGGACATGCTCATCTTATGAAGAAGGTAGAGGAGAGGGGATGTGTTGAAGAGTTGCTGACTGGGACACATTTGCATAATTTCAGAACCTTGGATGAGTGCTGAAGGACTGCTCTGCTTTCACTTGGGGCCTCTAAACAACTATTGCTTATTATGCATATTTAAAACATGTTTGAATTCATCTGCTTTGAAATAAAAGGCTATATCTGGTTCACTAAGCTTTTGTTTTCTTTTCATAGCAGAAAAATGAGCACATTTAACTTAATAAGAAATGGAAAAGAAATTACTCTGGGCAAGTGCTTGCAATATGAAGGTCAGTAGATTTCCAACCAGGTACTTATGGTCTCCAAAGTATCTGAGCACTTCTTGGGTATTTCAAAATAGAAAATTATAATAAGTCTTTCATCCTTCCCACCCTGTGGGCGAAACAGCTTGATTAGTTTTTAGTTGTGTGTGGGGAATGTTGCTTTTCCAAAAATGATTTTTTTTTTTAACATTTATGACTGGTTAACAAAAATCACCAGTAGAAATTCAGGGTTTAGAGCATAAATGGTGACCATACAATTCTGGCACTGTCTGTTATGATGATGATTGTTATTTTATAGGTAAACTTTAGATTGAAGTAAACCTGTATTACATGCTATTAAAGAGACTAGGAAAATACAATTATTTTTTAAATTGACTGTCATCCCCCACCGATCCCTGAGTGCATGTTGGTGTTTACTGTTTGAATGTTTATGGATGGAGTTAATGAAACTAAATCAGATTTTAATAAACCGGGGCATTGTGGGAGTTCTGTCAGATTGAAGTTAACTGTCTTGCTATGATTATGGATTCTGCCTAAATTAACACTGAAGGGCATTTAATGCAATATGCGCTGTATTTCTCTGGTTTGCAAGGGAATAATAAATAAACCATTTCCTCAGAGAATGTCAAAATTGTTTTATGAGAAAGAGATGATGAAAAAATTCTCAGTATCAAAAACGTAATTCTTAAAAACATTACCATTCAACAGGTTATACTCTGCCTCTTTTTTCTTTATCACTAAACCTTTAGCTTGACTGCTTTCTCTGGGCACAGTACGCCAGTGATGGTCTCACTAATGCTACATGCAGCAGAGGTAATGCTTCCCTTCTGCTTCTAATGTGTATTTCTCTGTGTATACATTCAACAGTCACACTGGGAGCTCATCTTCAATTGATTGTCCCCATGACCCCAAATTGTTTATAGAGTTACTGCTTTCCTGAATATAGTCTACCATATTTAGTCTTTTTTAATTAATGTTTAATCATTAGCCATCTTAAATAGACATGATCAATTTTCAAAATCACATTTCCATTTGACAAGCTAATTTTGGAGCTGTTCTTATTACCAATAGCCCGAAGATTAATGTAACTGAAAGAAATTAGCAAGAGAGAGCACGAATGTTTCTCTTCCCCCCCGCCCAGTTGGTTTTTTCAGCGTATTGTGTGTAGCCAGCATTGCTGTTTTTCAATGGTACATGCCTTTCCCCATGACTTGGAAGAGAGTGTTTACCATTAACAGCAAAGCAGAGCAAAAAAATCAAGTGACATTAGGCAGAAAGAGGAAGTAGAGTGGAAACTCGTGGGATAGAGGTATCAAAGAATGTTTGAGTGGTGTTCTCTGGCCCATTCAAAGATTCTTCTGTATATCAATGTAGGAGAAGACCAACACTGAGCTTTTTTTTTTTTTTTTTTTAAGAATTAAAAATAAATAAAAGGTACCTTAAAATCCACTTTCTGATGAAGTACCCTTCAAATAGTAAGCTGACAGTGTTCCTTTAAGAATGGCAAACTACTTAAAACAATCTGGAAGTAAAGCTGGGAGAAATGGGGGGAGGGGGAATAATTGCACAGAAAAATGGATCAACCCAAAAATATTCATAAATGAGACATGAGTTTTCCAAATAGAATCAACCCCCAAAATCTTTTTGGGGCATTTAGGTTATATCTACATTACCAGGTTATTTTGAAGTAAATTATTTAAAAAATTAACTCCCAAAATAACTATTTCAAAATAAGCTTATTCCTCCGAAATAACAGGATTGGTAGTGTGGACACTCACCTTGTTATCTCAAAATAAGGGGAGTTACTTTGAAATAATTCCCCCAGTGTAGACATGTCCTTAGATGCCATTCAGGGAAGTGGTGGTGCTCTCTCACTAGGAAATTATTTCAAAATAACTTATTTCAAAATAATAACTCCCAACATAACTATTTTGAAATAGTATGTCCACTCTACAGGGAAGCCTTGAAATTAGTCTGAGATAGGCTCCCTTATTGTGGATGTGCTACCTCAACTTAGAGCCCCAGGAAGCACTGGGGAGTAGTTTGCTGCTATTTTGAAACGAGGCGCATCCACACTACTGCTATTTTGAAATAACTTATTTCAAAACAAGTGTTATTCCTCGTGGAAAGTAGGAAATAATGAGCTTGGTAGTGTGGATGCTCTGCTTCAAAATTAGGGGAGTTATTTGGAAATAACTCCCTAGCGTAGACCAGGGCTTTGAGGTTAGCCCAGTAGTTCGGAATCTTACATGGGATAAAGTATCTGGTGGCCCAACAGAGGCTAATCCTGGTGAACCGCATACAACCCGTGGCCCACTTATTGCCCACTTGTGAGCTTGATAAATCAGACTGGAAGTAAGGCATAATTTTTTAAGTGAGTGCAATTAACCTTGGGAACAATTTATTAAGAGTCATGGTAGTCTCCATCAATGATTACTTTTAAAACAAGATTGGCTGGTTTCCTGAAAGATCTACTCTAGTAATTACTTTGGGGAAAATATATGGTCTGTGTTATACAGTAGATTAGACTAGATTGGGGTGAAGAACCTTTTTTGGGTTGGGGGCATTGACCCACAGAAAAATCAGTTGGGGGCCAAACAAACACAAAAACCCCTCACTGAGCTGGCCTCTAGGTGAAAAGGAGAAAAAGAAACCTGCACAGATGTGGTCCCCAACTTAAAAGCAGGGGGAAAAAAATACACTCTTCTCATTCCCTTGAAGCTCTAACCCCAGAGAAGGGGTATGGTGCTGAGGCTCAAGGCTTATCAGGGCAAAAATAATGCTTCTGGGGGTCCCAGGCCAGTAGATTTTGTGGGCTCCTCTAAGCTCTGGGATGAAAAATTAGGGGTTCAATGTGAAGGAGAAGGAACAGGTTGGGGGTGAAGGTTCAAGGTCTGGGGAGGAGGGAGTTTGCAGGAGTGGGATGAGGATTTCGTACAGGAGGGAAAATGCAGGAACAAACTTGGGTGATGTGGGGTCTAGAAGGAAGGGAGGGTTCAGAAGTGAGGTGGAGGTGTGTAGGGTGTGGGCAGGGGATTGGCAGCCTATCTGGTACAGTTCCCGGAGGGCATGGGTATCGGCAGAAATGCCCTCTCTGCAGGCTTCATCCCCCCCACACTGCTCCCATTGACTGAGATTCCTGGCCAATGGGAATGACAGTGGTGGTATCTGGAGAGAGACCCACAATTATGGCCCCAAATCCCGCAGGCTGGATCAAGGCAAATTGCAGGCTGGGTCATAGGTTCCCCACCATTGGACTAAATGATGACAAGAATCTCTTCTGGCCACAGAATCTATGAATTGGGAGAAGTATGCTTCTAGCCCTAAGGATTGTAATAAAATTGAAGCTGAAACACTGAAAACTAAACTCTCAGAAAGGAGATAAAACCTACAGATTATTTTAATCTCAATTTTTTGGGGTGGAGGCTGCCTTATAACTTTTTGCATGCTTGGGGTTTGCAATACTGAAATAAAACAAACAGAAGACAAGACCATAACACAGGTGTATATGGCTGGTGGAAGAGAGGGAAGGCGGGGGGGATATAGCTGCCTCCCCAGCTATGTAGGAATTGCATTGATAAATAAAAGAAAAATTGTAATTGGACTGGAGCTCATGTACCTCACTTTATTGGAAGTGGACAAATTTAGTCATGGCATACAACTGCTCATTCAAGTGATATTCAGCAGTTTAACTCCAATTTAACTCTATCCCCCATATTAAATAAACTGATAAAGAAATACCTAAATAAAGTTGGCTTTGCCGCTGCACAAAATCAAAAGAAAGGTCATAGAAAACAAAATAAAGAGCAATTGTGATAGCACCAGGATTCCCACCATTCCCTAACTATGACACAAGCACTGCAAAGACATTGCTAAGAGCCTGGTGAGAGAGAGTTGAGATCCAGTAGTTTGAAAACTGACCGACTATGTCAGATTTTAAAGAGGGTGCCAGCAAATGAAGTATACTACAGAGCTGCAGCCACAAGGAGCGTTTGCTTCTGGGAAAACAACAGAATTAGAGAGTTGAACTTTCCTCTCTCTCACTACATGTTTTGTTCCACCCCTTTTTGCTTATCAACCTCCAACCAACCCCCAGTTTCTTTCTCTTTGTAAAAGAAACTATCAGGGAAAGGGAGAGTATACCCTTCTAAATTAAACTGCAGGCCATGGAATTCTTTTCTCCCCTAACACCAGTCTTTGTAGCAATTATATGTGTTCTAATTGGCATAATACTGAAAAGCAACAGGAAAAGCAGCAAAAAAGGGAAGAGTGAGACTAAAAGTAAGTCTGAATCTCGCCCATGGGTTGATGACGACCTAAGAGACAGCACTGACCTTCATGTAGATGAAGAAGGTAAGGAAAACAGAATCCCACTAAGCATTTTTGTGTCTAATTTTCATCTGTCAGTATGAATAAGGAAGAAATGATCCTCTAAACTGAGACAGAGTTAGTCCGCACACACAACTTTGCAGCTACAGTGCACTGCAGTTCTTTAAGTCAGATCATCCAAACATAGTTAATACTGGGCAATAGGATTATCTTAAATAATTAATTGTGGGTAAGATTGCTTGCTCCTGCAGGAAAAAAATTGTAAAGGAGGTGGGGGTCAAAGAAGAGAAAATGCCCATTAATTCCTCTGCTGGAGTTTTATTCCCATACCTTTTACTGGGGGGTAGGTCTTGATCCCCAATGAAACAAGCTAATGGGCCAGCCTGCAATTCTCTAGATCCCTTTGGGTCATCAGATTTTGTAGCTAGTGTCTGATGCAGCATGCACCCCCTATGACAGGTTCCCATGCAAAAGAAAGCTTTAGGGATGTAGTGTCTTCTGAACCTGCTTTACTTGGGGTCTGAGGAAAGAGCAGGCAGATGCACTATCTCTATGGAAGAGGGCGATCTGAATATAGATCTTGGGACATGTGAATAGATGATCTCTGTATATAGATCTTGGGACATGTGAATAGATATACTCCGGACTGTATATATACATACATTATAACATTATGAGCATTGTTGTCATAATTGAAGCCAAAATTTTGTCAGATCTGTTGGCTCATTTCCACCTGTTGTTTATGAAAGCATAAATATATAACATTTTTTAAAATGAAAATCTTCTTTAATTGTATAAGTGGCTCAACTGTTTAGTCGTAGTGCACACATAGCTTACATTGATACCCTTATGTTAGGACTGTAGGACTGGTATCTGCTTGGAAGTACAGAGATGGTCAGATTTTTCCAGAAATAGGCAGGCAGAGAATTTGAACCAACAAAATGTGGTATTGATTTCACACTGGGAGCCATTAGTGAAGGTTCCAGTACCTGTGTGGACTCACTCTCTGGTCTATCCTGATGCAGAATTGGTACATAAGTGAATATGCATACAAAATGTTCACTTTCTCCTTTGTGCTTTTTGAATGTATGTTTCTTCTTAAATTAATGCTGCAGATTTTTGCTCTCTGTAATTTTAGAGCTCTTGTAAAAACTCTCATTTGATGTAACAACTGTTTCAGTCACTATGGGTTTAAAGCTTTAAGTTTAGGATTTTATCTCATAATGATACATGCTGTCTCAGAGCCCACGTCTCCAGCTCTTCAAACTTCAACCACTTTTCTGCTCCTTTGCCTGTTGCTAATGCATATTACCTGTCTATTTGACAAACTTTTTAAAGTTTAATTTACTAGTATGTATATCCAAAATCTCAATAATGGAACCTCATTAAGTTATAAGTCACTGTTTCCTAAATTATCTATAACTTTTTACAATAATCACTTCATCTACCATATCCTCCTTACACAAAGTAAAACCTAATCCTCTACAAAATTAATAAAGTCCTCTCCCTTTATCATTTTATGCTTGAATTTTCTAATTAAACTGTGGCAAATTAAAATCCCTGTGGCTAATTAAAGTGATATGTGAATTCCCGGTGTGGCACTTTGGAGTGCGCATGGCTCCATCAGTTTAAAATGTACATTTTCTAAACGAGAAAAAACATTTTAAATCCTTCAAGAGGGGATTTAGTGCCAAAGTGTCATATTTAAAATGTTTTATATTTTTTACACTTTTACATGCTTCTCTTTTCTTTTTTTAAAAAAATACCAGTAATTTAAAATGGGTCACCTTAAAATATTGTTCAAAATATTCAGGTTAATTAAAATCAACTTTCATACACAACACATATTTTTGTCTTGTTACAAAAAGGAAGATTTTTAGATAACTGTCCTCTGCTTACTCTAACTATAACACAATAAACATCCACCCCGGTATTGCAGGATTTTTTCACTTTTGAACAACAAGCAATCACTCCTCTATGTACAGTACAGTTTAAAGTCCAATGTCTCTGGAAAACACGCACCTGTTTTTATCTCCAGAGAAGTTAAAAGAACAAAGATGTAACATTCTCTGAGAAAATTCTGCTCTGCTTCACATGGAAACCTGCATGACTTAGGTACAACTGAGATAAGAATATGGCTTTCCCTGTAGTGATTTATTGAGCTAATAATGCCATAATTAAAGGTCAGATCATACTCCCAAGTCGGTAGTAAAACTTACATTGACTATAAACTTTATTTTATTTAAATAACTTCACTCACTGACTTAGGCTCATTTCTACCTGAAATATCTCAGGTCTGACCTGTAGTTACAGGAGAATTTGTTTTGTGGAAAGTCTTAGCTGAATGGGACCAAGTAGTTCTAAGATTATGTCAACACTAGAAATTGCCCCGGTATAACTGTCCTAATATAGCTACTGCAGGTTAACTTCCCTAGAGTGGCTGCAGTGGTATCTGCATAAAGGTGTCTTAGACCAGTATAGCTATATTTATGCTGGTGCCCTGCCTACACTACAAATGATTTGCCAGTATAGATATATTAGCCGGACATGTATGCAGCATAATAACACAACCTCCTCAAATGACACTAGCTAAACTGACAGTCTCTCGTCCATCGACATAGCTGCATCTATGCTAGGTATTGTGCTGCTTCGCTATACAGGCAGTCCCCGAATTACGCAGATCCGACTTATGTCGGATCTGCAGTTACGAACGGGGTTTTTCTCGCCCCGGAGGACGGGAGCGGCGGGAGGCCCAGATGCGCCGCGGTCCTGCAGCCCGCGTCCTCCAGGGCGAGAAAAGCTGCTCCGCGTCTCCCTGGTCTGCTGGGGGGGGGGGGGAAGCCCCCCCAGCAGACCAGAGAGAATCTGAACAAAGCCGCGGAGCACGCGGGCAGCGGGACAGCCCAGACGCGCCGCGGCTGTCCCGCTGCCGGCGTCCTCCGAGGCTTTGCTCTCTGTCTCCCTGGTCTGCTGGTCTCCAGTAGACCAGGGAGATGCGGAGCAAAGCCGCAGAGGATCCGGGTGGCGGGACCGTGGTGCGTCTCAGTCCTCTGCCTGCGTCTCCCTGGTCTACTGGGGGAAGGGTCGCAGATAGTGTGCCCTCCCCCCCCCCAGCAGACCAGGCTTTTCTCCGGACGCCTGTGGTAGAGCAGCTGGGGCGCTGCTGGTTGGTCCCGTAGCGCCGCTCTGGGCGCTACTGGACCAACCCGGCGGGGCAGAGCAGCTGGGGTGCTGCTGGGTTGGTCCAGTAGCGCCGAGGAGCGGCGCTACTGGAGCAACCCAGCAGCACCCCAGCTGCTCTGCCCCAGGCATCCCCAAGTCAGACGCTGCTGAAACTGACCAGCGCTGACTACAGGAAGCCCGAGGCAGAGTTGCTCTGCCCCGGGCTTCCTGGAATCAGCTGCTGATCAGTTTCAGCAGCAGCTGACTTGGGGACGCCTGGGGTTCTTAAGTTGAATCTGTATGTAAGTCAGAACTGGCGTCCAGATTCAGCCGCTGTTGAAACTGATCAGCGGCTGATTCCAGGAAGCCCGGGGCAGAGCAACTCTGCCTCGGGCTTCCTGTAGTCAGCCGCTGGTCAGTTTCAGCAGCGGCTGAATCTGGACGCCAGTTCCGACTTACTTACAGATTCAACTTAAGAACAAACCTACAGTCCCTATCTTGTACGTAACCCAGGGACTGCCTGTATTGGTTATGGAGCGTGGCTGTTTCAAACTTTTGACTGGCATAGTTATGTCAATAAAATTGTAAGTGTAGACCTGGCCTATAACTATTTCTGTAAAAATAAATCACACCAAAAATAGTTATGCTGGTTTCAGAAAAGGTACTTGGACAAATAAAGAAACTATCAGTTTGTGGAGGGCAAGGGGGAATATCCTTCTTGTCCAGCCATATTTGAGAAGCAACTTGGTGTAAAATACGCATCAGGAAAACAGACCAGCAATTCTCCACCACTGGTAGCAATGAAGGAGGCTGTAGTACAAACAAGCTGCTTTACCATGTTATGAACAAGGGACCACACTTTCTGCAGTAGGAAGAAGGGAAAATAATATGATGCTAGTCTGATGGAAAAATGTCCAATGCTATCTAGCACACAGCAAGGCAGAAGGAAACACAATCTTCTTTTGTGAACCGGAAAGTAAGAGAGATGTGGAGCCATACAGCTCAGTACAGTCCAAGCTTGGTCTATACTGGACCATGACTTGCTTTTTTAACAAACTGGGGGTAAGTTGCCTGGACACAAAGCAAACTGCACTTAAGTAGTGCTTTTCTAAATCAGCATGCCATAAGAGTCAAATGACATTCTTTAAATCCATTAGGCTAACACTAGCACTTGCTTGGCCATCCATCCATTCATCCAGCTATCCATTCAGTGAGCCTAAAAGTGGTGCAGTGCTCTGAAAATGGCATACCTTTGAGCAGCAGCACAGTAGGTGCAATTAGTTTTACTGCTTGGATGGACTCACAAGAGCTGCTAATGGAATTAAAGTGCAGGGCGAGAAAAGGTTAGATGCTACAGAGCTTTTTTTTGTTGTTGTTCTTTCTCCAACTTAAGAGAAGCCCTCCAAATACCAATTCATTTGCTAAGTGGAAGGCATATAGATAGTACATGTGCTTAGTATTAGGAGTGTCCGCACAGCAGCTCTGTTTGCTCTTCTATTTCTAGAGCCCTGCACAGATACAAAATGTTGTATCTGCATCTGTATTTGCAGATGTGGATATAGCAAATATGAAATGTTCCTGCAGATACAAACACGCATATTCACAAATTTGCAGGGTTCTGGATACAAAATCTGTATCTGCATCTGCATTCATATCCACAACATGAGCGGATTTGCTGGGCTCTATCTATTTCTTTCCCTCTAGAAATTTCCTCATTTATGTGGTCTGGGATGTGAGATTTTTTTTTCTTCGTCTCTAGATCTACAATACCTATTTGCATCCTTCACAGCCATGTTCCAAGGCACTATACTGTTCCCAAAACAGAACTATGAGCATGTCAGTTTTGTTGAAAGCTATAGTAAATATATTCATATAATCTTGCCTTGCACAATGAAAGAGACTGAAAACATCTTACAGCAGTAAACTATGAATTTATTAGCTGAAATACATAGTAATAGAGGCCCAGATTTTTGAAAATATTTAGACATTGCTGCACATTGTTTCCTATCAGACTTAGGAGACTAAATCTCATTTTCAAATGGGATTTAGACACTTAGAAGCCTAAATCCAACTGTCAGTCTAAGATATTTAGGTTAAGTATGTAAATTCTTTTTGAAAATGAAATTTAGTTTCCTAAATCAGTTAAGGCATTACAACACCTAAGTACCTTTAAAAATCTCAGCCAGAATGCTTTGCCTTCAATTCACTGAGATTTATAGATATTCTACCTAGATCTAGATTGTTGCTGAGACAAATTCAGACTAGAGTGTCCAGCAATAGAGGTATATCTACACTAGGAAGTTATTTCAAAATAACAAAATTTGAAATAACTCCCAAAATCAAAATAGCATGTCCCCACTAGGGAGAAGCTTTGAAATTAGTCCAAGGCAGGCTCCATTATTGTGGACACACTACCTCGACTTAGAGCCCCAGGAAGCACTGGGGAGTAATTACTTTGAATGACTCTGGGGATTAGTTATTTCAAAATAGCAGCAGTGGAGTGTCCACACTAACGCTATTTCGGAATAAGTGTTATTCCCTGAGGAAAGCAGGAGTACAGATTTTGAAATAAGCAGACGGTCATTTTGAAATAATGGGCTTGGTAGTGTGGACGCTCCACTTATTATTTTGAAATAAGTTTGGTTTTATTCAAAGTAACTCTTTAGTGTAGACCAGGGCTAACTCTTAAAGAGGCAGAATCTTAATATACAGCTTACTAGTGAAATGTCTTTATAATCTTTCTATGAAATGTTATTGTAGCTGTGTAGGTTCTAGGATTTTAGAGACACAAGGTGAGGGAGATAATATCATCTTCAGGCCTGAAGAGGACTTGTAAGCTTGTTTCTGTCACCAAGAGAAATTGGTCCAATAAAATATATTACCTCATCCATATCTTGTCTCTTCATAATCTTTTTCAATTAACTGTCACTATATTCCATTAAGACACAAGTCAGGAAGAAACGACTTTCAGGAGAAGATGTTAAGATTAGTGGAGATTTGTGACAGTGGAAAGTAAGCAGGTGAAATTGCTTTGTAAACATGCACATAAAGCCAGTTTACAGCAACAGGATCCGATTAGGATCATTCGAAACAAGGTGAGCTGTTTTTATTGTGGTTGCTCTAAGAATCATCCACTGAAATCATTAGCACTAGAAGGGTGTGCTACAGTTATAAGGAAGAGGCCCTCTTTTAGTGAAGCATGAGCCTGACAATATATGCTTATTAAATGCATGCACCATTTCTTCTAAAGGTACAATGCATATATGCAGTGTAATTTATAAGACCTCTTAAAAGGAATCTCTCCACCTCTCAGAAGCTGCTGCTGCCCCCCTGAGGTTGGCAAGGTTTAGAGGTCCATCACCTTTTAATATTATGATAGCAGCTGTTGTGAATTATTCAACATGAAACCTCGGCATATGCCGAACACGAACTATTCATATTAATTCTGCATGATTTGACACTTCTTTTATTAATGGCTACATTTATGCCTTGTAATAGCTTACACATTAGTGTAGCTACCCCTCTAATATTTTATTTTACTGGTTTTGCAATAGGCTTGCAAAGAGTGTTGACATTCTGTTCATTGATCTGTTTAAGAATCAAGGTCAGTCAAGTGGATCTCCTCAACCGTGGGTCTAATAAGTGCATACATTTTATAGATAGGGATTCTTTAATTCTGAATGCCGCATGGGAAGGAGACAACTAAGGAGAGAGACTGCAGTTTTCTAGAGTCCTTTTCATTTTTATGTCAGGATATTTTCTCCAAAACCCTTTCAGTTTTCAGCATCTTGGGGTCTTTAAACTATTTGAAAGCATCAATATCTGAAATATAGGTGGGAGGATTATTCCAGGAGTGGGTGGGTGAGATTCTGTGGCCTGCATTGTGCAGGGGGTAAGACTAGATGATCATAATGGTTCCTTCTGACCTTAAAGTCTATGAGTTTAGTGCAGACAAATTAATAGGAATGATCTTTAAAGCATGTCAGCATCTCTATGTTGCTTTACGTGTAGTATTAGGAATCAATACAATTTGTCTTGTTACTTCCACAAATACATCAGCTGAACACACATCTAGAACAAGGTTGGAAACCAAACACAAACTGTGGGCCAAATTCCATCTTCAGACGTGTGCACAACTCTTGTTGACTTCACATAAGTAAATCAGGCAGAATTTGGTCTTTTTAGTTCTGGGAGGTGCGTCTACACAGCAGGGCTTAACTTTAAATAAGCTATGCAAATTGAGCTACGTCAGTTGCGTAGCTTATTTCAAAATTGAAATTGAGAGCGTCTACACAGCACTTATTATGAAATAGAGCATTCTTCCTCCGACTTCCCTTACTCCTTGTACAATGAGGGTTACAGGAGTTGGAAATAACTGCCTGCTATGTAGATGCAGACTAAGTTATTTTGAAATAACACTAGTTATCAGGGTACCTGAGTTCTTTTATAGAAATACCCAGGGTATGATAAAGATGTGTGAACGTGCTTTTGGTCAGATATGGAAACAGCAAAGGACACTGGTCAGTAGATGCAGTAGTATGCTGAAATTTGATTCACAGTAGTGTCTTTATTTGGCATTAGTTTCTCTCTGTGAACTGATTACATGTTTTTTGGTGAGGTTTTTATGGAGTGCCTTGGGTCTGGGTTTGTTCCAACATGGTGTCATGTAAACCCAAGTTCTTGTGTGCCAGGTCTAGGGAGGAAAGGGAGTCCTGACAGTTCATCACTCAGCAAACATTACAGAAAATTTCATGGGACAAAGAAGAGTCTCCTCTGTTGCTTAAGGATTTTTCCCTTTCTGAATATTAACGACATGCAGCAAACAATGGAGATACGAGAGCTTTTGAAGCAAAAGTCATTCCAGATCCTTTTTATAATGTAAAATGATTGGCAACCTAAATATCAGGGTTGTTCTCAGCTCTCTCTATAATAGTTTGCATAAGATGCATAATAGCTACATTTCAAGGGTATGCATTCTCCTTGACATACAGGTTTTCTTTTGCATATTGAAGATCAATAAAGTTCCAGCAAAAATGTTAATCTATTACTTTTGACCTTTGTCTTTGTGCCAGCTCCTTGCAAACAACATATGCACATGGTAAATGTAAATGCAATGTTGCAAGGGACAAATATTGCAATTACTACTTTTTATGTACATCAGAATATTGTTGTATATAGTCTAAAGCACAGATTCTAAAGTCCAGATTCTTAGAATCTCTTGGGATTCTAAGTAAGAAATTGGATAGGCTGCAACCAGGAGTGGCCCTAGACGAGCTGCTGGAAACTGGTGTCCTAGGCAAAACACACGATCGGCGCCCCCACCTCCAAACCCCCCAATGGCCGTGTAATTTGGTGCCCTAGGCATCCGCCTAGTTCGCACCTATGGACGGGCTGCCACTGGCTGCAACTCCTCCCATATGCTAAGCCACCCTTTAAAACATTTTTAACCTATTTATAGAATGAGCAAATACTTTGTACAGGTCTGCATAACAATTTTATAGGCTAAAATTAAGAGATAATTTCTGTTTGAAACTGTTCAAGATCATACAATACAGTCTCAAGGGGGTAGCTGTATCTCCTTTATTTTGGAATAATAGCCAAATGACAATTACTAAGATCATAAAAAAAATCCAATTTTTTAAACACTCTATCTTGACAGATGTCTTAGTAATATTGGATGACCATTGTGTAGAGGCTAAACAGGTTTCACTATATTGAATAGTTGGAAAAAAAGGGTAGGAATGGATCTTGGAGCCAACAAAAAATCTTATATTATGAAAAAAGGGCAAGATTTCAGTGACGTGCTGAAATTTGATTCACAGTGGTGTCCTTATTTGGCATTATTTTCTCTGAACTAATTACATGTTGTTTTTGTGAAATTTTTATGGAGTGCCTTCGGTCTGGGTTTGTTCCAACATGGTGTCATGTAAACCCAAGTTCTTGTGTGCCAGGTCTAGGGAGAAAAGGGAGTCCTGCCAGTTTGTCACTCAGCAAACATTATAGAAAATTTCATGGGACAAATAAGAGTCTGGAATGTAGGAATAGTTTTTAGGTTTTAAGAAAGGGAATGAGAAAGAGGCTGGCAATGCATGAGCTGATATACTTTGTCATGCAGACATAAAAATGTGGGAAGAAAATTACCACTATCTACCACATTATCTTCTTTTGTGTTTTGTTTGGCTTTGAAGAAACATCAATGTGTGTTAAAAATTTCAATTTTCTACAGCCACACTTTCTACTTTCTGGGGCCATCTGCTCTAGGAATGAGACTAAGTGGAATTGTTACTAACACTCTTTGAGCACAGTTTGCTTGGATGATTTGGGCCAGCCCTAAGCTAAAATTCTTATGATTAATTCCCATCAGCCAAACAATCTGAGCCCAATTTTCCTCTCCTCTTACACAAGTGTAAATTAGGAATAAATTCTCTGAAGATGTCAATAAAGTTATGTTTGTGTAAACAGTTGTTAGAGAATCAGGCCAACTGTGTGTTACTCCATGTTAGGAGGAAGCATTTAAAGCAATATTTCATCTTGAGTTTAATATGGTTTTATCACAAGTCTAGATACTCCCTTTCCCATCTCCCACAGCTGTCAAACAGACAAAGCATTGTGAAACCACAGACTGAAACCACAGTCACATTTGAACTGAGCTCAGCATTATAGTACCTTTAGTTTGAGATGTGACCAATGAGAGAGGTAGCTATTCAACCCCAAAAGAAAATTTCACAAGTTTGTAATTAGGTTTTTTCTTGACTTTGTTAATTTGAATGACCTTTAGCAGTAAGCTTTGCAGAAAAGTGTGTAGCAATCCCATTTTATTTTTGTTAATCTAATGGACTCTTAGCTGTAATGTAGCATCTCTTTTTCATAGCAATGTCTTATTTAACCTAATTTTCTGGCTGCGTTGATTAAAGCACAACTTGATGGGTTACACGAGTCAATGGCTAAATCATGATTAGGACCTGGAATGCTCCTGATCATTTGTTTTAAACAGTGTCTTTTTTTTCTGTGGATTTTACAACTAGAGCTAGAGATTAATGCTCTCTGTCATCTGGAAGCCAGGAATTCTGGTTCTCCAATCATATACAGGTACAAACTTAGGTTAAAAATATTATGGTGATTAATGTCAAGTGTATTTATGGCTTCCTTCAGCAAGAAGAAAATCCTTATTGCCGTGCATGTATTCTTCTCCTTCTTTACAGATGCTGATAGTGACTGGCAAGAATTAGATCAAAACATTGCACATGTCTCCTTTTCTGCTGAGCGTTACTCCAAGGATGAAATGATTAAAAGGTCAAAGGAATTTTATGAGCTTCTCAATAAGAGACGGTCTGTCAGATTTATAAGCGATGAGCCAATCCCCAGGGAGGTCATAAATAATGTCATCAAAGCAGCAGGTATGGTATTGAATGAATGACAGAAGCACTGGACTCACTCCTGCTTCTCAGATGTGTAAGATAAGAATGATAGGAAAAGACTGGGGAATTAAAACTTAAAAGATGCCAACCATTCTCCTAGCTGTAAGTGTAGGCCTATCGAATCAGCACTGAATGAGTAGTCAGAAACACATGAACAGCCCTGAGCCAATGGATACCACTGACCCCTGAGATGTGACTACCATGGTAACCTTTGGAATCCTGACCAAAGTCATGGGATGGTGATTAGGAAATAAATTTAAGTTCTTTGTCAGAACTGCTGTGTGTGAATCTTACTGCAGGGGCAGACTGAACTCTATTGTAATCCCGTTGACTTCAGTCAAGGATGAATTTGACCCCTATTATTTATCTTGTCCCCGAGTTTGACTGCTGTTAGAAAAGCTTAAGATTGTGAGCAGCATTAGAGTATGTTTCAGCAGCCTCTAGCCAGAATAGTAATACAAAGATCCGAGCTACTATTTACAGCAGATTTGTTGACCTGTTGAAAAATCTGTGAGCAGTTTTGTGACTGTACCGGCACATAAGAAGATGGCGGCGATCTATTCCAATTAGCTAACAATCATTAAAAAACTAAATGTGTTCCAGCATATGCAACAAAATGAGCAAGCCTGCAGTATAGATGAAGTGCTCTGAAATCTCTGAGGAGTGGAGAAAGGAGAAAAAACATAAACATAAATATTGGTTCTTGTTTGACTGTCAGAAGAAACAAAGCAACATTTAATTTAAGAACATAAGAAAATAAGAACATAAGAATGGCTATTCTGAGTCAGACCAACCGTCCATCAAGCCCAGTATCATATCTGTCTACAGTGGCCAATACCAGATGCCCCAGAGGGAGGGAATGCAACAGGTAATCCTCTCCTGTCACCTATTTCCAGACAACATTTCAGAGCAGGACCAATATATTTAAATAGTTACATGGTGCATATCAAACTTAAGCAAATGGTCATTTGTTACTAAAACCTATAAATAGTTAAAAAGTGTTTAAAATGGAGGAAGGGTAGTATGGTAAGTTTAGTCAATATGAAGATCTGATCAGGTTCTTTCATACCTGTTTTGCTTCTTATAGGCATTTAAGTCTTGCAAAATGTTTATATTCTATAGATTTGATTGTATTCCTTTTCAACCAGTTAAACATTCTTTCCATTATATTTGGACATGGCAATTAGGACTGAGTGAACAAATTCAGACTTAATATGCACCTCCATGCACCAGCTGCCTTTGGGTCTGTCAAATCAAATCTGAATGCTCTTTGGCAAACATTTGCATCACAACTGATTCCTTTTGGCTGCTAGGATGGCGTACCCAAAGGTCATCAGTTTTTGCCCTGAAGCCAAAGCCTGTGGTTTGAGTTGCCTATATACTTGGCTGATGCTTTTACTTTGATTTTAATATTTTGCACTGATATCCTGTACAGCACTTAGATGCCTCCTGACAGGTATGTTAAATGTGTTAAATTTAAAAAAATCTAAATTCTCACTTCCGATTTAAAGAGAGCAATTGGAACCGACATTAGACAGGAATTAACCAGTGGATTTAGCATGGATCGGAGCTGTGATAGGGTTGTCTTCTCTTAAACTTGCCTTCTAGTCAGTCTATCCCACCACCTGGCATGGTTAAAAGGTCCAATTACAGTTACAAGGAAATGGGGGATAACAAGGGGGAAGAAGTGGTCCTGACTGTGAGAATCAGTTAGGAGGCAACCTAAAGAACCTGGACCAGGTTGGGTGCCTTGCAGAGAGACTGAGACAAGATTTCCCAATCTCCCAGCCAATTGGGGATCAGCTGGGAAAGGGTGACCAGTATAAATGCTGCCTCCTTTCTCGTAGCAGGACTTGTGCCTACAGTACTGTAGGGAGTAAGAAAGCTCTGTTAATAGGGAACACACACACACCAGCAGAAAGACTGCCAGATGAGGATTAAGTGGGGCCATCTGAAGTATAATAACTGCTTGAATTACCCAGTTCCAAGAAGAGGTAAGGAGAAAAATAAAAGACTGAGAGTAATTCTGAGGGGACTGGTAACAGAGTTTTGGGGGCAAGCTGTAGAGGAACCCTAAAAACCGGAAGCACCTTTTCAAACTACTTGGAACTTTTTTTGTGAGGGACCCTTTTGTTGGAATTTTTGTAATAAACAAGCCTAAGTCAGATATAATTAAGACAAGCACCAGGAGTCCCTGAAGTTTAGTTATTGGCTTCCTGAGGATGAAGAGCGAGGAGGGAGTAAGTGCAGCACCACACTGATGCTGCAGGGGGCACCACAACACAAACATGCCCTACAACAGCAACTTCAGGCTTGTCTCCAGGAAAAGAACTAAGACCAACACCAATGGATATAAATCCATTATTTCCCGTTTTGTCAGCTGGCTCTCTCATTCCTTTGTAATTCAGTCCTGAAGCATACAGAAAGATAATCTGACTCTTTATTTCCTTCCTAGCATTTTGCTGATTGATTTTAAATGTCTGTATTTATTTGCGTAAAGGAACTTCTCCAAGTGGAGCACACACTGAGCCTTGGACCTTTGTAGTAGTGGAGGATCCAGAATTAAAACATAATATTCGGGAGATCATTGAAGAAGAGGAAGAAATAAACTACAAGAAAAGAATGGGAGACCGATGGGTTAATGACTTGAAGAGACTGAGGTACAAAAATCAAGGCAAATAATGAACCAAGATTTTTCAAAAGTGACTAGGGAATTTTGTTTGCCTGGCGTGGGTCATCTTGGAAGAATCTGATTTTTAGAAAAGGATGAGTACCCACCTTGTGAAAACTTGGTACCTATTAAGTGTCTCAAGATGAACACCTGAATATTGAGGCAGCCAAAATCATTAGTTTTAAAAATCTTGGACCAGGTAAATAAATAAATCTAACTTTGCAAGTGAGAGAGACAGAAGAAAAGGCCTGTTAGGGAATTTTATTCATTTTAGCATTGCTTGTTTTTTTTCTTTCACTTCAAGGGAAAACAATTATTCAGCTCAGCTTTAAATAGTCATTTTTAAGCTTTTTGAAGATTCTGGGGGTTGTAATGGATCACAAATTCAATATGAGCCAACAGTGTGATGCAGTTGCAAAAAAAAAAAAAAAAAGGCTAGTATAATACTGGGGTAGACTAAGAGGAGTGTTTTATGTCAAACAGGAGATAATTGTCCCACTCTTCTTGGCATCGGATGGGTCTCAGCAATTGTACTGTGTCCAATTGTGGTATCCTACTTTAAGAAAGATGTGGACAATTTGGAGAGACTCCAGAAGACAGCAATGAAAATGAGGAAAGATTTTATAAAAACATGTTTAGTTTTAAGAAATGAGGACTGAGTGGGGACCAGATAAGTCTTCAGATATGTTAGGGGCTGTTGTAAAGAAGATGGGGATCAATTGTTCACAATATACATTTATTTATAACAATAGTTATCATTATTCTGGTACAAGACCATACTGCAAATGTACTATGTACTGTGGCAAGGGCCCCTCTTTCCCTGGTCAGTGTTTGGGCGGGCAGGCAGCCTTCCCACCTTGTCAGGGGGTGGAACTTGCAATTAGTTTCTGGGGTAGTGAGCCCAGCTACGCCTTCTGGGACTCCTTCCCCTGCTGTTTCTAGCTCTAGAACTTGCTCTCTCTTTTTTTTACTCTCCTTCTCTCCTTTTCTTTACTGCTCCTCCCATTCTCTTACTCTCCCTCTTATCTTCTGACTGGGGAGGTTTTTAAAGGCCTCCTGCAGGCCTGAAGTGGAGTCAGCTGGTCCCAATCTTCCTGGGACAGCTCCCTGCCAGCTGCTCCTAATTGCCCTTCAGCCCTCTGCCCCTAATTAGCAGGGCCTTTTACCCCTTTTGGTCTGCCTCTTCCCCACTCTTTGGCAGCCCTGTGGCCTGACCTTGTCACAATACATATTTAAAATTTCTTTTTGCATAATAAGATGAGAGGAAAACAGGAGTACCTTTTCACAAACTGCTCCTTTATATATCCTTCCAGGCTATCTCATAAATTCTTCTAACAACATATCTGGATCCAGTGTGACTAACCTATCCTTGTGTAGGTCATCCCTTTTGGATTTTAATGACCTCGGTTGGATGAATATGTACTACACAAAATAGCTTTAAAACTTATGCCAAAAATTCCCAATTCAGTAAACTACCAATAGGCACCACTGACTACAGTGGATATTGGCATTGATATCTGAGGATGCAGATTAGGGATTTTAAATATAGTTTAATCAACTAGTTGATAGATTTTCCATCGACTAGTCGATAAGCAGGGTTAGCTAACCCCACTGTGGCTCTGCCTTTTAAATGTATTAACAGCCTGGCAGCTGGCAGGCTCTTAATACATTTAAAAGGCTGAAGCATAGCCGGGGGTGGGGAGGCCCCGTGAAAGCTGGGACAGCCGATTATCGGCTCGTGCTGGGTCCACCCTGCTGAGCTTCTGATTTTTAAATATATTAAGAGCCTGCGGGCTGGTGCACAGCAGTGGGGACTCAATGCAAACTGGGCCAGCTGATTCCCAGCTCATGCTGGGTCCCCCTGCTATGCACCAGCCTTTTAAATGTATTAAGAGCTGACAGGCTCTTAATAAATTTAAAAAGCAGAATCGCAGTGTCTGGGACTGGGCGCAAGTCGGGAGTCAGCTGATTTCTGGCTTGTACCCAGTTCCTGCTACTCTCCTTCCCCCTGCAGAGACAGTGCTGGGGGAAACCGGCTTTTAAGCCAGCTCCCCCCAGCACCAGTTCCTGCTCCTGCTCTTCCCCCTCTACTAGAGGCAGCAAGGGTGGGGAGGAGAAAGCGACTGGTTGAGGAACTAGTCAACTATCCAATAAGCAAAAGCTTTTGCTTATCAGATAGTCAAATGGTTGACTAGTCACTTACATCCCTAATGCGGATCCTGGGGACATAAAGTGGATATCCACACGTTTGTACGGTTCTAGATACAAAATTTGTATCTGCATCTAAATCTGAGAACAAGAGCTCTGGATAGCTGCATCCACATGTGCGGATGCAGATATCCGTGGATATAAAGTGGATATGCAGGGCCCTAGATATATTTGCACTGTATTCTCAAAATCTTTCCGACATCCATCCACTGACTGTCTGCTGGGATCCAGGGTTCTAGTTCAGGCCTTTTTCTAGGTAAAATCCAACAAACTTTCATTTTAATATTGTTCAAGAACAGTATCTAATTAGAAGCTTTAAAAAACTGTTGTAGCTGTAGTACATCTATACCAATCCATTCTAGCCAACACACACATTATATATGAGAGTGAAAGCAATGAGACAACATAATAAATGTCTTCAAAATCACCCTTTTGCAGAACAAACTGGATAAAAGAATACCTGGATACAGCTCCATATCTGATCCTCATTTTTAAGCAGGTGTATGGGATGCTTCCAAATGGCCAAAAGAAGACCCATTACTACAATGAGATCAGTGTTTCTATTGCCTGCGGTATTCTCCTTGCTGCGCTGCAGGTATGTTGACACCATGCCATACGATCAGAGTTAGTATAAACTAGAGCTGGGTTGGGCTGGGTAAGAACAGAACTAACCCTTTGGCCCAAAATTGGATTAAATCCAAATACTATTTTTCGGAGCTGAAAAAGTTTAACTTGCTGTTTTAAAAAAAGTCACTCAAGTGAAAAGTTGATGCTGAAATGTTCATCTATTGATAGCACGCATTGTCAAGGAAAAACAACATTATGGACTAGCTAGATATAGGTCCAGAACTCAGAAGGTAAATTTTTCTCCATCCATATTGGCTAATACTAAGAAGAACTTAATTTAAGCAATCTCAAAGGGGTAGCCATGTTTGTTTTTAAAATTCCAGACTCTGAGTAGTCCTATGGCACTTTACAGACTAGCAAATATATATATATATATATGGTAAAGCTGAAGATACTATATATATATTTGTTAGTCTCTAAGGTGCCACAAGACTACTTGTTTTTAATTTAAGCAATGTGCTTCTTTCTATTTGCACTTCCTTTTAGACAGGTGCATACTGTTTTAATAACTGTATTATTAATAGAGCTGCAGTAAACACCAATTTAAGCACTCATAACTCTTGTACTATACTAATAACAATACTGGAGTTCTCAGGTTACCAGTATATCAGTCTTAAAATATGTCATTACTCTAACACAACTTCCTTTCACGAATCCCAGGGACATGTATTTCTCAAAGATCAGTTTCAGTGTTATGCACAATACTTGAGGGACAGGGAGGAGAGAGGAGAGTAGAAGGGAGAAGCAGGTGTATGTTTTACTTAACAGGCATTGCAGTTTCAGTTGTTTTGTTCCAGGCATTTGTAAAGATGATTTTATTTCTAAAGAGTTTAAAGCTCTGAGCTTTATTCATTGGCCAATCTGACTGTTGGACTAGTCTCTCCATGTTTAAATGTAATATCTTAATGCATGCAAAAATGTCTAAATAGTAACATGTTTAAACTGTTAAATCATTACTGGGGCACAATAACAGCGGGTCAATCATTGGCAGATTCTTCTCTTTTAATCTAAATGTTTTGAATCCTTCATTCTAAAGAAAACACATCACAGGAAGAAGTACAAGGAGGGAGCATTGCACAAGGTTTAATTGTGACACTGGGATGTTGCTCCTCCACAATTGTGTATGAGTATGTCTGTATTGTAATGTAAACCCACGATTAGACTCAGACTGTAGCCCAACCCCCCTTCTATCTACACACAAAATTTTGACTGGCTCAGACCTAGAGCCCTTGGCCCCTGCAAGGGTGAAGGGCCTGAGCCCACAACCAGTCATGAACCAGGGCTCAAGTCCTATTATTTGGGGGAGAAGGAGGATGAAGACTTAACTCAGGTCTTGGGAGACTGCCAAAAGTATCCCACCATCCCATAGGCCAAATTCCTTTATCTTTTATCCTAAGAATCTCCAGTTGACTCAGCTGAAAACAGAAGCCACCCCCTTGGTGCACAGCCACAGCTCAGTTAATGTTAACCTTTCCATTGTCTTCTGACCATGGAGTTGGCAAATACACTGAGAGCCTTCTGTGCTTGGAGACTGAACTGAACAAGAAGTGCCCTGCTTCATGCTGATGGGAGCACAGCCAGCTGTGATGAATCTCTGGTGTGAGGCCAGCAAAACTATAGACTTCAGTAAAAGTAGCAAGAGTGACCAGGCAAACCAGTAAACTGCAAAGAAACTGGTAGATTTGCCAATTTACCAGACTGGTGACCAGTTCTGGGAGTGGGTTGAGCAGCTCAAGAGCAAATACTACAAGACTAGGGACCAGATCCACACCTCAGGCAACTCACTGGCACCCTGTCCATTTTATGAGGCATTGGACTGGCACTGCATCTAGCCTTCAGCCAACTGTGTGCGTAATGGCCTGTCAGCTGGGATGATCCCTGCCAGCCTCAGAATCTAGTGTGGGGCCATCAGAGCCCTGGTACTGACCCCATGGGGCCGTGGGGAGATGTTACTGGAGCTGGTGCTGCCTGTGGCTGCTTCTACTGTGTCACTAAGCACGTTCAATGTGGTGCTCCAAATTTAATGGTGCCCTACTCAGCCGCTTATGCCTAAGGACAGCCTGTTTGAATTTTTCAGCTGCATATACTGCATGTTTCCTACCAGCAGCTTTGCCAATAGGCCATCACAGAAACAGTGGTGGCCTGCCTCCAAAATGTGAAAGGCCTAAAATGATAGAAAAAGCCTTTTGTTGCAAGGTCAGTCACTGCCCTCCTTAGCCCAACACCAGTAATTCTGCTATTTTTGTCAAACCAAAGCAGCTTAGATGTTTTGCCTTACTATTGTCCCTGCTGTGTCCAGGGAGATTGTGTGGAGTGAAACATCCCTTGCACAAAATATTGCAGTTCAACTGTGAAAAGTGGAAATTCAAGGGTGCAAATTGTTACAAGAATTAATTCTGTGCATCTCCACTGAGCTATTGGGGACAGCAACACTTTCTTGTCCTGTTGCAGGCCCCTTGCTCTCTGTTGCCTGCTGTTCCTCCACAACTTAACGCCAGTGCAGGACAAGCTTGGCCCAGTGAACCTTCATGGACTATTCCAAAAGGAAGCATTTCCATGTGAACTGATGGTGCAACAAGCAGGTCCAAAACTAGAATAGAAGGACTCAAGACTGGAGAGCAGGCGTGCCAAGAGGCGGGAGGAAATGCGGAGGCTTTCTGCACAGCTAGCAGGCTGTGTTTCACAGCGCTACGACAGGGACACTGGCTAAGGAAGGAGGATAGAGCTTAGCAGAGAGAAATGTTTGAGCAGCTCATCTCAATCAGGGCTTCAAGAGTACTGGCTCCTGCTGCCTCTCCCACACCACAGCCTGACTCCCTTGCAGCATGTCCTCAGTCCAGAAACAGTCAAGAATTCTCATTGTCTGAGTGGCCCATGAATGGCTGGGCAGGGTAACTAAATCCCATTCAGCCTTCTATGTTGTTCTCCTCTCCCTCCCCCCCCCCCCATCCTGTGAATACCGACGCCCCCTTCCCCTGGGCCCTAGTGCATGAAAAATAAGGCAAGAGGCAAAGGAGAACAGGGAGCCAGGGGACACGCAGCAGCAGCAGGGGTTTCTGTCATGTTTGCACTTGTTCATGCACTCTGTTTTTTGGAAATGTTCTTGGGTAACTGGGTGTTGTAAGGGCAGTTGTTTTCATGGCAGTGGGTGACTGTTGTACTGTTTCAACACATTTATAAATAAAGCCTTTTATTCATTAACGTTTATTGCCATCACTGCACCTCATCATACAGTCATGATCTGGAATAATAAAGCTGGACACTCCATCAGGAACAATTAGGAATTATAATAAACCAACACAATTTCTCCATACCTTGAAGAGCAGATCACTGTACCTAAATCACTTCTTTATATGAATGCATACAGTGACCCCTCTCCAACTCCCATTTCACAAATGGTCATGTCAAGAATAAGTACGGTATATTGTGTGCAGGTGCCCTGACAGGAGGCGTAGGGGGCCGCTGCCCCAGAGCCTGGTGATTTAAAAGGACCCGAGGCTCCTGGCTGCTGCCGGTGGTGAAGGGCTTGCTGGGTACTTCCAGCAGCCTCCTTGTAGCTGCCTTAACTCATAATCCACATAACACTGAGGTCCCTTCCTAGCACCATCTGCCTTAAGGCCTGCTGCGAGGCTCTGGGCTGCATAGGATTGTTTATGCTAGGCCAGCGGTTCTCAAACTTTTTGGGCTCGGAGCCCTTTACATGCATAAAAATGTATGCGGAGCCCCAGCGGTCCACTGATTGCATGTGTTGTACCTATCTATGTTTCCAGTTTGTCAACCTGGCGGTGCCCCTGGAGATGTCTCGCGGAGCCCTGGGGCTCCGCAGAGCACAGTTTGAAAAACACTGTGCTAGGCTATGCTGCTCCTGCAGTGGAAGAGCTACTCTTGATTCCTTCACTGCCCTCCAGGCTGTTAGAACCATGTGATGAGGCTGGAGTGAGAATTGGCCTCTGAATATCAGTGGTAGTGGTGGGAGGAAGGGGGTGGAATGTGCTGTTTGCCCAGCAGCCCATTGTGTTTTATTTTAAGTCAGGTAAGAAATCTCCTTTGTTGCTGGTAAGGCTGCCATACATTAGAGGTGGGCTTTAAAGGTTCAAAGCACATGAGCATGTTTGGATTGTACAGGATGAAGATGGTCATAGACAGTCAGCTATAAACTCAGAGGGACTGCATTTTATTTCATTCCGTTTAAACTGCACCTTGCCTCTGGGTGTCTGTCTCTCTTGTTCTAGAATGTGGGTCTGGTCACGGTGACCTCTACGCCTCTGAACTGTGGCCCTCGCCTCAGGGTCCTGCTCCAACGCCCACCAAATGAGAAGTTACTCTTGCTGCTCCCAGTCGGGTACCCCAGCACAGATGCCACCGTGCCTGATTTGACACGAAAGCCACTGGATGACATTATGGTGGTAATGTGATTGTGGAACGACCAAAGAAAGGAACTGCTAAAATACAAACTGTAAAGCAATAGCCCACCATATGCTGCTTCTCTTTGTCTCTTCTACACAGCTTAGCTTTGCCCTCTGAAGTGTACCTGTGAGGCTGACTATTTATACCCATATGCCTTCTTAGCATTAGTAATTGCAGAGGCTGCATCCAGTAATAGCAGCAAGCAATCAAACTCTGTGAATCTGACAGCCGCTATTATTGATGAACCTGTTGACTGTTCCAGGGGATATGCACAATAGCACTTAAATTGATTTAATGGCTCCCGTTTCTTTTTTCCCTTTAAGGAGCAACTCTTTGCCTGAACTGGAAAGGACATACTCAGCTTGATATCTTTGATTGTCAGTTGCACAGCAGGGGTTATTTTCATTTCAGGGGTTCAGCAGAGCAATCAGCAGAGAGTGGGGTGAGACCTAAGCAGTTTTGTGCGTTACTTGATGTACACCAGTCAACGATCCCTGCCTACCAACTGCATTATCCTTTGCCAAGAAAGAGAATCTCTTCACATATTTTAGTACTGTGCCTGCTTGACTGAGCTATTTGGAGGCTTTGTAAATTTCTCTGAATTTCTTTCCTTTGCTGCCACTGGTGCAAGGCTCCCCATTTGGGAGATATAGGGCAGACATGGCATCCAAGATGTTTTAACTAGTATCTATGTGTGCTCTGGGCAGTTAGGAGGCATGGTCATGAAGATGCTGGTTCCTTGTCCAAGCTAGAGCTCCCAACATTGCTGCCTCCTGTGAAGCAAAGAGGCTATGTCTACACTGCAATTAGTAAGCCATGGCTGGTTTATGTCAGCAGGCCTGGGATCATGGGGCTTGTATCTGTTTAACTGCAGTTTAAATATTCAGTCTCCAGCTGGAGGCCACTATCCAGCTCCACCACAAGGTGGGAGGCTCCCATAGAGCAAACCAGAATATTGACATTTGGTTTTGTTTGGACACCATAGAGTTGCCAATTTTCTAATCACAAGTCCCTTTCCCAGGAGCTCATCCCTGCCCTATCCCTTCTCAGAGACCCTGCTCTTCCCTCCCTCTCTCTTGTTGTCCTTCACTCTTTCCCACACTCATTGGCTACGTCTAGACTGGCAAGATTTTCCGCAAATGCTTTTAATGGAAAAGTTTCCCGTTAAAAGCATTTGCGGAAAAGAGCATCTAGATTGGCACGGACACTTTTCCGCAAAAACGCTTTTTGCGGAAAAGCGTCCGTGCCAATCTAGACGCGGTTTTGCGCAAGAAAGCCCCTCTTGCCATTTTTGCGATCGGGGCTTTTTTGCACAAAACGATACCGCGTTGTCTCCACTGGCCCTCTTGCGCAAAGTTTTTGCGCAAGAGGGCTTTTGCCCGAACGGGAGCAGCATAGTATTTCCGCAAGAAGCACTGATTTCAGACAGTAGGAAGTCAGTGTTCTTGCGGAAATTCAAGCGGCCAGTGTAGACAGCTGGCAAGTTTTTCCACAAAAGCAGCTGATTTTGTGGAAAAACTTGCCAGTCTAGATGCAGCCATTGGGCTGGGGCATGAGCTCCATCTGAGAATGTGGACTTTGGGGTGGAGCCAGAAATGAGGAGCTCAGTGTAAGAGGGAGCTCTGGGCTAGGGCCGGAAGTTGAGTGCAAGAGGGAATGAGGGTTCTAGGGTGGGAATGAAGGGTTTGTGGTACAAGGGGGGGGGGGCTCAGGGCTGGGGCAGATGGTTACAGTGTAAGATGGGGTACAGGATGCTGGTTCTGGGAAACAGTTTGAGTACAGGCAGGAAAGGGGGTTAGATGTGGGAGGCAGCGCTTACCTCAGGTGGTTCCCAGTTGGTGGAGCAGCGGGGCTAAGCAGGCTCCCTGACTCCATGTTGCTCCCAAAAGTGGCCAGCAGGTCTGGCTCCTAAGCAGAGGGACCAGGGAGCTCTGGGTCCCACCTGCATTTGCAGGCACTGGTCCCACAACTCCCATTGGGTTTAGTTCCTGGCTAATAGGAACTGCAGGGTTGATGCTGGGGGGAGGAGGGCAGCATGTGGAACTTCCCTGATCATCTCTCCACTTAGGAGCTATGGGGTCGTGCTGGCCACTTCCAGGACCTACACAGAGTCAGGGAGCCTGCTTTAGCCTTGCCACAACTCTGACTGAACTTTTAATGGCCCTGTCAACAGTGCTGACCAGATCCACTGGGCAGTCCAGTAAAAAATGGGACACCTGGCAACCCTAGCACACACAGGCATGCCTGCTTTTTGAAATTGTAATTTTAAACTGATTTCATTAAACACATGTATAAGACCATGTGTCTATACACCAGCAATCCAAATATAAACATTTTGATAGTATTATAACTGTTGATGACACAGTATGAGAGAAATTTATCAAATATGTTCAATGCCTGCTTAGATCTGTCAACATTCTACAAGTATGCTATCATTTTTGACACACAGTGAAATTGAAAGATAAGAAATTTTGCTCTTCTGTTTTCCTATATAACTTCTTTAAATAAAATGAAATATTCCCTCTGTAGTGGTTTGACTCTTATTAATTGAAGGCTTTTAACTTGTGTTGTTCTAATAACTGTCATGTGGGCAGAGATTAGCTTGGTGGCAATGTCTTTTAGGCATTTTGTGAGGGTTTTTGTTTTATATTTAGCCATCCATTAAAAATTTAAACCACAATAAACAAGCAAGTCCATATTTTCATATGAGCTCAGCATTGAACAGTTCACACTGTAGCATGTATGCCCCCATTTTCAAAACAGCCCAGAATCCAAACTACTGAGCTCTTGATAATTTTGCATTGAGTAAGCAACACATGAAAATCAGGAGTATAGATGGAAAACATAAAGCTCTTAAACCCTCCAGTCTATCTCCCTGTCAGGGTTGTTAACTTTCTAATGTTTTCATTATTCAGTCACTCACTGTGCACAGTTGCAGCTCAGAACTTTTTGATGCTTAACCCCCTTCTGTATCTCACCAGTAGAAAGCTTGGCCTTAGAGAAACAATTAGCATGGTAAAACTGACTTTCTGATAAAGCTTTCTGGGGTATCTCTAATGCCTTCCCTACATATAGTGCTTGGGTTGGCATAATTATTTCAATTAAGGCATAACTTCTTTTCCCACTGACATAAGTTATTCTGTACTAGTATATAGTTGCTTTATAATATGATGATTTATACCCCTTTCTGTGTGGGAATACCTGTACCAATATTGTAAAAGCAGTGCAATTTCTGTGTGCGGACAAGCTCTATGAATCAATTCTTAGCTTGGTCTTCTGTAACCAATATAGGAAACCTATGAGGCAGGCACAGGGAACCTTTTTTGAGTTGAGGGCTGCTGACCCACAGAAAAATCAGTTGGGGTCCACAAAAAAGTGAGAAGAAAAAACACCCAAACTCTCACTGATGTGGCCCCTGACTAAGAAGCAGAAAGACACTCCCTCCCATTCCTCTTGCACACCAAAGCCTGGGGGGGAGGGGGGGAAGAGAGGGAGAGGCAAGTAGATTTTGTGTGCTCCAGCCCTGTGGGGAGATGTCAGGAGGGCTAGAGCACCAGTGTGGGCTTCCCAATTCTGTGGGATGGGGGAGCCCCAAGCCTCAGGGAGGGAGTGTCTTTCTGCTCTGGTGCCTCATCCAGGTAAACCAGGGCCTACATCTGGTGCCCGGGCCTGAGGTTACACCTGCTATGAGGGGACTAAATTCTTAACCTCTGATTGGGGAGGCACGCTAAATAAACCACTTAATCTCAAAGACAAAGGAGCAAAAATTAAGTAAACAATCAGAACAGCAAATTAAAAAAAATCTAGGTTAGGGCTGAACACTGCTTTCACTGGAATCCATGGAAAAATTTCAGGGAGAGAAGAGAGAGGCCATCACAGTACTTCCAAAAATCTCTACCACCTTGTATAATTTAGCAACCTCATTATTATAGGGCTTATACTATATTTAGTCATGACTCAGACGTCACAAAGTCTTTTCACAAAGTTCCTCTGCCTCTCTCCTTATGTATTGCCTTGTCCCACATACTGGAGAGAGTGGTAATATCCTTTCTTCTCAGACAAAAATGCGACTGGGGTAGCTGGGGCCCATACGTGCTTGCTGAAAAAACAAGAAGCCTTAATGCTAAGAGCGAATGCCACTTGTGCTTCCTAAGCTAGGACAGAGGGGCATGGTGAACCTTGAACTTCCACAGCCGTATATGGTGTCTACTAGCTGAAAAGCAGTCTTTGAGGACCTCTCCCTTTGGTTAAATTTGCTGGGTTCACAAATGCACAAGTAAAGCAAAGCAGGAAGGGTCTTAAAGCCTTTCTGTTGTGGTTAGTGAGGCCCACCCCAATCTAACAGCTTGCTCCCTCAACAGAGGGGGAGGAGCTGCTGAACCCAGGCCACAGATAAATAGTGGGGATAAAAAAAGGAAAATACAGGCCTGGGACAGCCCCCCTCCCATTCTCCCCAATACCCACTCTGCCACTTCCAGACCATGCTCCACCCTTATTCCACCGCTTTTCTCAAGCTCCCTCTCCTGACATGGCATGGGGGACTAGTGGGAGGACCCACCCCACACTTACCAGCAGTGATGGGAAGTGGGGCAACCTGGTCCTAGTTCACTCTGCATCCCCAGTGCCAAGCCACGTCACTCAGCTAACTGCCACCGGTGAGTGCAGTTCCATCCCTTTCCCCAAGTTGCCTCTCCCAAGTGATGTGAGCCGGAGCTGGGGTGGCAGAACAGGCTGGGGACATGTTGTTCTGCTTCCACTGCCACCAGTGAGTGCGGAGCCTGAGGTAGGTGGATGAACTATCCAATGGACGGACAGCTCTGGATGCTGAGGCACCTGCCCCTTTTACTCCCCACTGTTAGCAGCCCTGTCAGCAGTAGGGTCAGGCTGCTGCTGCTTTAACCTTGCTGCCCACAAAAGGACTCCCTGGCAGGGCCGCTAAAAGAGGGGAGCCAAAAGTTGGCCATGCCTGGGCCAGTCCAGCAGCGGCCTCTTGTCAGAGCACGGCACCAGCCCACTTTGACCTCTGACTGCCCCTCAAAGGCTCCTAAGGTGTCAGTGGACATGCCCAGTGGGACGCTGCTCAGACCATGGCTTTAACAAGGGATCAAAGCTAGGCCCCCTCAGTCTCAGAGCTCCCTTTCCTCCTCCACTAGCTAGCAGCCTTGATTTGTGAACTGAGTAAGCCTGCCCCTGCAGAACTTTTCTTTAAGCGCAGTACAGCTGTGGGCAGAGCAGCCAACAGACTTCACTGGGCCTTGGCCAAGGTGGAGGTGGGAGGGGAGCAAGCTGACTTTGGGCCCCAGGAAGGGGCAGATTCTCAGGTGGAAGGGCTGGGGTTGAGATTAGCCTCCTCCAGGAAGCTCTTCACCCAGGGCTCCAGCTGCTTTCTAGCCTGGACCATGTACAACAGGAGCATCATAAAGTCAAGAGTACTGTAAACTAGAAGCAAGAAAAAGAAATTAAAACAAATCTCTTCTAGCATGTAAAGCTACAAGGGCTGCTCCTGACTGCAAGCTCACATATCCTAGTAGGATTTCAAGGACTAACCAAGGTTAATAATATACAGCACCTGCTGACTCAGGTTAATGAGGGCCTGGTAGCTTAAGTGTGAAAGTGTGTTCTGGGGAGAGATGAATTTAGTGCTGTTGCAAGGTTTTAGTTGGTCAATTCTCTGGCCCATAAGACAAATGAACAGTATTTTGTCCTTCTTTTTACTCTCTCCCCCAGAGGAGCTCAATATGCTTAGCATAAAACTGCAAAGTCAGTGTCTGGGTGAGTTAGGCATGTGGCTATTTATGTTTCATCAAGTCAACTGTAAAAAGTAACTTAAATTTCCTTTTGTGGGGGATCTCAGGGCAGGAGGTTGTGGGGGGAGAAGGTTGCAATATAACAGTACCTGTAAGAAATTTAACTGGGGGTGGTTCTCAGGCCAGGGATTAGGGATTGGAGGAGTGTAGGGGGTCAGGGCAGGAGCCAGGGGGTTGGTGTGTAGGAGGCAGTCCCACTCTGGTGGGGGGCTCAGGGCTGGGCCTGGCTGTCCCAGTCACTGCTGGGTTACCTGGCTGGTGGATGGGTCCCTTCCCTGCATTACTCCTGTTCCTGTACTGCTCGGCATCCAGCTGGTACGGTGAGGGGCAGCATAGGCTGGGACACAGGTGCCCCACCAGGAGCCACACTGGGAGGGTGCACTAAGCACACCTCCCACCACGCACCCCCCAGCAGGCCCCTTTAATCTGCCTGGATTTCTGCTGCTTAGTACAGAGTGCAAAGATGTCACCAGCACCAAGAGGGCAAGGGCTCCCTAGCAGGAGAGTTCTGGGAACTAGCAGAAGTCCAGCTGGGAGCTTGCTCTGCCTCCTCCATCTGCAGTAGAATGCCCCTGGTTGAGCATACTGGTTGAGTGGTGTACTAGAGCCCACAGCCTTATTTTTACCTCTGGTAAACCGAGGGAAGAGGGACTAAGGGTCAGGGAGTGGCCTTGCAAGGGAAGGAACAGCTTGAAGATGAAAGGAACTTTCTTGCACTTTCACCGGAGTGGAAAGTGGTGCATTTTATGAACAAGGGGAAATGGAGTGTGTTCTAGAGACCCCACTTTGCTGTATCATGTGATCTTCCCAGATAACTAGGACCCACCTGAAACATTCTCCCTTATGCCTGGATGTCCTAAAATATGAGAATTGCTGCTAACATTTCAGCAGGAGTGTACCATGAAACTACTGAAAATGTATGTAATTCAAAATGAATAAGTAGTAGAGCCATACTGACAAACAATGATTGGGAGTGGATGATTTGAGATGGTTCATTCAATGTTTTCTGTTCATTCCCTCTGAAGCATCTGACATTGGGCCACTGTCTGAAGACAGGATACTGAGCTACATAGAGCATTGGTCTAAGCAATATGGTTGTTCTTACTTTGTTTTATTTAGCTACTACCAATCTGAGCTATTATGACAAATCTTATTTTGTATAGAGTCTTTCATGCAAGCTATATACTCAAATGCTTTGCAGAGTTAATTCAGTAGCATATTCAGCAATATATGTTTTTATTTCAATTTGCTTTTGTGTGTGATGTTACTGTAAATTGCAGGTGATTGTATAAAGAAAACCTACTTCATAACTGCAATGCAGACAAATAAAAACGTTGATCAAATATATAATATAAGCAGATTAATGAGACACAATACAAGACTTTCTTATGCATAGAAAGGTGTCAGAAACACATAACTATAGTTTTTACAGTTTCATAACAGTATAAAATATAGCAGTAACAGCTGTTTGTTTTTTAACACAGGGTAAAGTGTCAGTTAACTAAGGCAGTGGCTGGCATACTTTAAAAAAAAAAAGTATTTAAATATTTATTATTATAAGATGTATTTAGAAAGCAAAACCCCTCAAAATACTGACTAACAGCTGGAATTGTGAGAGGAACTGAGAATGGGGTTGATTGACTATGCTCTTTTGAATATCCCAGCAAGGATGAGCAAGTGGAATAATTTTAAAGTTACATAGGATTAATTTGATACCAAGAATATGTTTTAAATAAAAGCATATTTCAACCTTTCCCTAAAAAAATGCAGTATTTCCAAAATGTACTACTATAGCAGGATGTCTGCTCAGGATTTGAGCATCATGCTGCATGACTCAAAGCTGCTATTCTAATTCATAACTGTAAAGGCCTGTTATGATTGGATAGGCCTGCTACATAATCTTTAAAATTCATTAAGGCCAGAGAAACAAACTCTCCTAATCTTTTGGTTGTTTGAAATCTGGACCAAATTTTGTGTCTTTAACCAAACTCTAGTGATAGTTTCCCTTTTACTGGAGTTCTACTACAAATAACAGATCACTAGAATATAAAGCAGTGTTTTTTAAAGTGGGCCACGGACCTGCTTTGAAAAAGCTACTAGCAGGCCTGCGCTGCTTAGCCATGCTGCTTCTTGGGGCTCCCGTTGGCTGGAAATAGTGAACCAAAGCCAATGGGAGCTGCGAGGCTCCATGGCTATGGATCCTTTAGGTAAACAAGACAGTGTGGGCCTGCAGAACACTTTGAGAAACACTGAAACATCAAATATTGCTGTTCTTGGAAGACACAGAATCACTCTGGGGTGAGGGGTGATTTCTCTCCTCCTCAGTCAACTGTGTGGATTAACTGCTGGTGGGATAGAATTTGATAAAAATTGTCACGCTAAATAACTCTTTTACTAGAGAGAGATGACCGAGTTTGGAGGGAAAGCAATTGGGCTAACTTGATAGGATAGGTGTTATTATAAAAGTGAAACAGTAATGAGATAAAATGGACACTATAGCTTAGGTAATGGCCAGTCACCACAAGGAACCCAATAGCTCTATCAGAGCATCAACAACAAATCCTATGAACATCTTCCTCAGTGCCATTCATAAACGCTACCTTCCATCTCATTGTATTGTTCCATTTGTAGTGGATGGCATGAAAGACCCTCCTTGAACTGTTTACTAAAATTACCTTCCTCAAATCTCTTCCCTCAGACCTCTCTCTCCTATGATATCTACCAGTAATTAGCCAATTACTAATGGCTAGGTGAGATGGACAGATGTTATATAATTTTAACTGTGTAATATTTTGTCCTTCTTTTCCACCCCACATATTTCATTTGTTTGTTTTTGTTTTGTTTTTGTTTTTTTAGGTTGTAAGCTTCTCAGAGCAGGTACTGGGGCTCAATAAATGTATGAACAGAAACGATTGTGGTGTCCTCACGGCTTGTTCCCCTTTTTACAGAAAGACAAAATATTGCTTTAAAAATATCGGTGCCATGATATGGCTGTTTGATATGATACCATGATATGATATAGCTGTTCATGTCTATGCTGCAATGAAAACCTGTGGCTGACTCATTTTAGCTGACTCAGATTCACTGGGCTGAGGAGAAGAGGCTGTTTAACAATGGTGTGGCTATTCAGGGTAGGGCTACAGCCTGAGCTATGGGACCTCCCATCTTCATGCTGGAGACTTACTGTGGAGACATGAGTCACCAGTTTCTGTGAGTAGTCCTGTGGCACCTTAGAAGCTAACAAATAAATTAGATCGTGAGCTTTTGTGGGTAAAACCCTCTTCATCAAATGAGTTGGAGATGAGACTCGAACTCATCTGATGAAGTGGGTTTTACCCACGAAAGCTCATGATCCTATATATTTGTTAGCCTCTAAGGTGCCACAGGATTACTCATTGTTCTGAACATCTTCATAAGTGTAAATCTGGCCAGATGTTTCTCCTAGCTTTTAAATGACAAGATACTTGTGCTAAGTGGTACTGAATTAGGAGAAGAACCTTTGCCAGGGTTAAAAGGAAAAATCCTATTGTGCTAAATTGATTGCTGTCAATACAACTACTAATCTTCTATATTTTCATCTTTATAATCTAACAAGTTCTACATAAACTTAGGACCAAAGCAAGGTATGTTGGAAGGATCTTTGTAAGGAGATTTGAAAATCAAACCGAGCTGCTGCCACATTTCCATAAAACATTTTTTAAAAATGCCTAACCCTTTTAAATAATAGGCTTACTGAACATGAAATGAATGTTGAGATGCTGGTCTAAGGAGAACTACAGTATTCATTTTCCTCTGGATTTACAGCTGCAGTAACAAGCCATGAGTAATCTTAATAAGAGTAAGGGGGGCTATCAAGTTGTAGAAAGTTTAGGCCAATGTCACAGATAAATGGGTCACTCTCCACATGTTAGGTCATACCAAAGTATGAAAAGCTCTGCTTTTCTTATGAATAAAAAGATGTTTAATCATCTGTAAACATGAAATCATCTGTAAACACTTGGAAGGTGGCAAGGTGATAGGGAACAGCCAGCATGGATTTGTAAAGAACAAATCATGTCAAATCTATCAAAGAAAGCTATCAGATTGGATAACGAGTCTTGTGGATAAGGGAGAAACAGTGGATGCGGTATATCTAGACTTCAGTAAGGTATTTGATACAGTCTTGCATGATATTCTTATCAATAAACTAGGCAAATATAACTTAGATGGGGCTACTATAAGGTGGGTGCATAACGGGCTGGATAACCATACTCAGAGAGTAGTTATTAATGGTTCACAATCCTGCTGGAAAGGTATAACTAGTGGGGTTCCACAGGGGTCTGTTCTGGGACCGACTCTGTTCAATATCATCATCAACGATTTAGATATTGGCATAGAAAGTACGCTTATTAAGTTTGCAGATGATACCAAGCTGGGAGGGGTTGCGACTGCTCTGGAGGATAGGGTCATAATTCAAAATGATCTGGACAAATTGGAGAAATGGTCTGAGGTAAACGGGATGAAGTTTAATAAAGACAAATGCAAAGTGCTCCACTTAGGAAGGAACAATCAGTTTCACACATACAGAATGGGAAGCGACTGTCTAGGAAGGAGTATGGCAGAAAGAGATCTAGGGGTTATAGTGGACCACAAGCTGACTATGAGTCAGCAGTATGATGCTGTGGCAAAAAAAGCAAACATGATTCTGGGATGCATTAACAGGTGTGTTGTGAGCAAGACACGAGAAGTCATTCTTCTGCTCTACTCTGCGCTGGTTAGGCCTCAGTTGGAGTATTGTGTCCAGTTCTGGGCACCACATTTCAAGAAAGATGTGGAGAAATTGGAGAGGGTACAGAAAAGAGCAACAAGAATGATTAAAGGTCTAGAGAACATGACCTATGAAGAAAGGCTGAAAGAATTGGGTTTGTTTAGTTTGGAAAAGAGAAGATTGAGGGGGGATATGATATCAGTTTTCAGTTATCTAAAAGGGTGTCATAAGGAGGAGGGAGAAAACTTGGTCATCTTGGCCTCTAAGGATAGAACAAGAAGCAATGGGCTTAAACTGCAGCAAGGAAGGTTTAGGTTGGACATTAGGAAAAAGGTCCTAACTGTCAGGGTAGTCAAACACTGGAATAAATTGCCCAAGGAGGTTATGGAATCTCCATCTCTGGAGATAGTTAAGAGTAGGTTAGATAAATGTCTATCAGGGATGGTCTAGACAGTATTTGGTCCTGCCATGAGGGCAGGGGACTGGACTCAATGACCTCTCGAGGTCCCTTCCAGTCCTAGTATTCTCTGATTCTATGAAATGCCATGGTTTGGGTTTAGGAGCAGTGTTTCTATAATTCATCATCCAAACTAGACTAACCTCTAGAAGCAATTTGGAAGGACTTGATTATTTTTAAACAATGTGGGGAGGAAAGAATAGCTTAACAGCTAAATTAGGTTTGTATCTACAGTAGATCGTGATGACTGTTCCCTACATATGGGAAGGTGTTCAGCGTACAAAACACTGTAAGGCAGGGGTGTCCAAACTTTTTTCAAAGAGGGCCAGATTTGATGAAGTGAACATGCGTGAGGGCCGACCATTTTGCCTGACATTCTTTGAACCATTAAAATTAAATGCAAATTAACTATTTTATGCAAAGCTTATTGCAAACGGCATACTTTTCATTTCGTCACATGGATGACAAATCTAAACTGGTGTTAAATCACTCTGCCTTTCATATCTGAAGGCCAGATGAAAAAAAAAAAAAAAATCCAGGAAGCTGAAATATATGTCAGGAACATTGTAAAGTATAGTACATATTATTGGTAATAAAGGTTGTCTGTCAACTTTTAAGTTAAAAAAATATGAACAGGAACATAACACCAAGTATACATGTTGTGTCCAAATATATTTATAACTGATTTAGACCAACTGACATTAACTGAGATTTTACAATGTATTCATCTCAATACATATGGATTCGTTGGGGGCCATAAAAGATAGATATTGCCAAATTACCTGTGGGGCCGTATTAAACCGGAACATGGGCCGCAATTGGCCCGCGGGCCGGACTTTGGACATGCCTGCTGTAAGTTAAGAGCTTCCATGTGCAAACTATTTCCGTTTAAAGAGTACATATCTGATAGCTCAGAGGATTTGAATAAAACAGTCCTAAATATTCTGTTAATCAAAACTCACAAGAAATCCTGTGCATGTAAAGTATACCTGATGGCACAATGAGATCTTCAAACTTATACAGGGACTGCCTTTTGCTAGCACAGTATGAGATGATATAACACAAAAATAATCCCTGTCCAAAAGAGCTTACAATTGAAGTTTAACATAAGGTACAGCACCTTGTTTAGAATATCAATCAGGAAAAGCATAAAGTAGCTGTTCTTGCACAAGAACCCGCAGAGCGTCCACATTGCCCACCTGCTCTTGTGCAAGAAGATTTACAGTATGGCGCCGGAAGACAGGGCTTCTGCCGCAAGAGCTACGCTCTTTTCTAACAAGTGTAAGCCCTCTTGCGCAAGAGCTCGTGCACAAGAGGGCAGTGTGGACACACAGCAGGGGTTTCTTGCTCAAGAAAGCCCTGTGGCTAAAATGGCCATCAGAGCATTCTTGCGCAAGAGAGCGTCCACAGTGCCATAGATGCTCTTGTGCAAAAGCACATGGCAGTGTGGATGTGTTCTTGTGCAAGAACCCACTAGTGTAGACATAGGCCTAGTGTTTAACCCCCCTGAGAGTTAAGAAGTTTTTCCTAATGTTCAATTTCAACCTCCCTTGCTGCAGTTTAAGCCCATTGCTTCTTGTCCTATCATCAGAGGCCAAGGAGAACAATTTCCCCCCTCGTCACACCCTTTTAGATACCTGAAAACGGCTATCATGTCCCCTCTCAGTCTTCTCTTTTCTAAACTAAACAAGCCCAATTCCTTCAGCCTTGCTTCATAGCTCATTTATTCTAGACCTTTAATCATTTTTGTTGCTCTTCTCTGGACCTTCTCAATTTCTCCACATCTTTCTTGAAATGTGGTGCCCAGAACTGGACACAATACTTCAATTTAGGCCTAATCAATACAGAGTAGAGCAGAAGAATGACTTCTTGTATCTTCCTCACAACGCTCCTGTTAATGCATCCCAGAACCATGTTTGCTTTTTTTGCAACAGTGTCACACTGTTGACACATATTTAGCTTGTGGTCCAGTATGACCCCTAGATCCCTTTCTGCAGTACTGCTTCCTAGACAGTCACTTCCCATTCTGTATGTGTGAACTGTGTAATAAGGAAGGGTCGCAACAAACCATCTGCCCATTGATTGTCAAATTTAAGTGCCTACAGCGAATTTTCAGTGTGAAACCATTCTTCTTCTCTTCTGAATAGAACTGAGTGACATATTAGGTGTGCAGTATCTTCCAATTTGTGTTGGTAAATTGTCCAGAAATGGACTGTGAAATTCATGAATGTAGTCATTACTCAGAATTCTTAGTGAATTTCTGTGGCACATAATTAATGTTCTATGGATCATTCGAATTGCAACTGAACATACAACTTGCAATTCATGCTGTAATTAGATAACACAATGTACCTGATAAATTGTATTGCAATATTGTAACTTGGTGCAGTGTTGGTTAGATACAAGACATCAAATCACCAGGGCTGGCCTTACCATGAAGCGAACTGAGGTAGCTGCCTCAGGTGCCAGACTATGGGGGGGGGGGGGCACCACTAGGACCCAGAGTGTAGAAAATTGTGTCTGCTGCTGGTACATATGTATTCTCTCTGCTCTAGAGACGGGGCGTCATTTGAGCTCCCTGCCTCAGGTGCCAAAATGTTGTGGGCCAGCCCTGCAAATCACTGTAGAAAAGCAATACTATATGACCTGTATAACTAATCCAGAGTGAATGATCAGATTTTAAGATCAAATAGCTAAACACTAGGTTTTTATGTATGTTTTTACTAGTAAAGGTTGAATGCTTGAATGTTTGTAGAAAGCAAATGGTGAAAAAGCTGCAAATGTGATTGAATTAAAATTCACACTCATTAATGCAGAATAGAATTCACTCTTTCCAATCCTATTGGATGTGGGTGGTAGAATGGAGTAACTGTGATTAGGGAGCTGGGAATAGCATGGAGGAACACTTGGCTTCACAAAGGACCAAAGTCTAAAGGCTTTCCCCAAGATCACCTCGGCTGTGTCTACACTGGCACCCTTTTCCGGAAAAGGGATGCTAATGAGACAAGTCGGAATCAGGAATAAGGGATCTTCCGGAAAAGGCTTTATTTTCCGAAAGATCCCGTCTAGACTGGCGCTTTTCTCCAGCAAAGCCCTGAGCTGGAAAAAAGCGGCAGCCATGTTCATGCAAATGCCGCGGGGATATTTAAATGACTTGTCTCATTAGCATCCCTTTTCCGGAAAAGGGTGCCAATGTAGATACAGCCCTCCTGTTTGAAGGGTCACACTTCCTACCATACTCTATGATCATGAAACTGTACCCCTTTCACCCATCCTAGGGGGTTTAAGCTGCGAAGATGCTCCCAGACATCACCGTTATGTGGGGGCGAGGTAGCTATTCTGCTAGTGGGTTATTCTGTGTGATGCCACCTTTCTAGTAACGGGATTATACTCCGCTTGACAATAATATTTTTTAACCAAAGTTATCTTTCCAGAAGTAATAGCAATTAAAATATATAAATGGATCTTTTCTCCATGCATCTTAGATTCTGACCATCAAAGTTGTTTAAGAATGTTTGTGCGCTGAATGTTTAAGAACTGAAGAGCTATTTAGATATTTAGAAGATGTTGCTAGATTTTAATTATTTTCTAATTTATTTTCTTAAAATAAAGCCTTGGCACTTGTCAGTTAATTGTTCCATTGTCCTTTGTGCAGCTTTTAATGATTTTCCATCTCTGTTTCTAATTGCCAACAAGGAACTGTGTAAAGTAATGCACTAGCAAGAACTGAATTAATTGCTGTTACCTTGGGACCACTAGATGGCACAATTACACTACATGAAATCAAGGCACTTGGTGCAGGGTCATTTGCACAATAATTAAAATTTTGACATATTGTTAAATCGCTTGGTTTCATTTTCCTGTAACTATAAATCCGTATACTTTCATTTCAATTTTATCCTTTGTAGATAAGCTAAATTTAATGTGGTTCAAGTTAGTCACCCAAACAGACTGCCACAGGGATGACGTCACTTTAAAAAATGTTTATTTCCTCTCTGTGATCCATCCTGACCAAGAAAGGGACCCATTATTCTTTTATACAAAGAATAGTGTAGATGTAGCCAAGAAGGTCTAAGAAGGGAGGATCCAGGGGGTGCAGTGTAGATGTGGCCAAGAAAGTCTAAGAAGAGAGGATCCGGGGGGGGGGTAAAATGCAGTTTGGGTGTATGGATACAATAAGGCTCACAAGTTAGCTTTAACACAATGTTAACATTGAGAAATTAAGTACTTAGGATATTTTAGCTGGGAGGGAGTATGAAAGGGGTTAAGGGTGCTAGTGCCCAACTCTTGCTGAAGGTCAACATGAGCGAGTTGCCTAGTTGCATCTGCCTTCCATGCTTTTGAAAACCCGATCTGAACCTTAAGAGTTAAGGAATTCTACATGAATTCCTATTGTGCATCCTGTACATTTTGATGGTACTCATTAGATATAATACACAAAGTGCAGTAGTTTTTGTGGTTGGAAGATAGCCTGGTGGTTAAGACCCAGGACTTGGAGCCAAGAGATCCATTCCTGACTCCTGTGTGACCCTGGCAAATCATTTAACATCTTTGTGCCTCTCTTTATCCTTCTGTTGGTAGTTACAGGAAAGCGTGTTTCAGTGTACAGAATCAGTCCACATAGGAAACTCGGGAGAAAAAAAACAAAGCAGTCCTTGAAACACAGATGCTCCCCTGATAAGCTGCACTCACACTTTTGCTGCACACATCATTTTTCCAGATTTCATATCTGTATTATATGTGCCTAAGCCTTGTCCTTGTGTGCTCATTAATCACACACATGTTCTTCCTGTAAGAGTCTTAGTTACTGGAAATGTAGGAGCCAAGAAAGAGTGGATAAACACTGTGGAAGTATTTTAATGTCCTGCACACTCTGTCAGCAATGAACTCAGTGTAGGCGGTGTAGCAATAAAATGTGTAGGCAGGAACAGCTATTTTCTCTGCAGTTTGGTTCCTTCCAAGGATGATTTCAGATTTCTACAAAATGGTAAGTAATTCTCACCTTTAGTCTGTGTTGTCCTGTCTTTCATGAAGAGGCAAGTAACTGATTGATATGAAGCTTCAGGGGGTAGCCGAGTTAGTCTGTTACAGAAAAAACAACAAATGGTCTGGTAGCACTTTATAGACTAACCAAACATGTAGATGGTATCATGAGCTTTCTTGGGCACAGCCCACTTCTTCAGATGACCAGAATTGATACGACACACTCAGTGGGCGAATCAGTATAGTAAAGGTATCATGCATAGAGCAAAAGGACTTTAAGAACACTAGATGTGATGCTTAAATAGGTATGATCTTTGTAAGTTACTTGTATTGTACTTTGATTACCGTAAAATCGCGAGTATAGTGCACACTTTTTTTCTCAGTTTTTTTTAACATCAAAGTCAGGGTACGCATTATCCATAGGAGATTTTTTTTCAAAGTTTTCATTTGGTGGTTCCGCGGCACTTAATTAATTGCTGGACACCAGAGGTTAAGTTAATTTTTATTAGCATCGACAAGCAACTATATACACAGTTTCAAAAAGGTAAGTTAAACAAATGAAATCAACACTGCAGCGCAAACAAGAAAATATTGTATGTTAATTGATCTTCTATTCATCTTTGAAGCCCTTGAATGCACGTTTGTTAGAATCTTCCTCGTACAGACGAGCAATATCTTTCAGGGTATAGCCCTTGACATCTTCATCCAGGTACTACAAATCATTGTCATCTTCGCACACCGGTAATTTGCTTTCAGATGATTTATCGTCGCTCAGATCCATCCACAGGGCATCATCTTCGCTGCCATCCATAGTACAGGCAGTCACCGACTTACGCGGATCCGACTTACGTCGGATCCGCACTTACGAACGGGGCTTTCTCGCCCCGGAAGTCGGGCGAGAAAGCCCCGTTGGTAAGCTGCTCCGGTGCCCCTGGTCTGCTGGAGACCGTCTCCAGCAGACCAGGGGCACCGGGCGGGTTCCCGCGCTTCTGAGGCTTTGCCAGAGCAAAGCCTCAGAGGCGCGGGGAACCGCCGCTGCTGCCGCTTCAATCTGGGTGCCTGTGGTCTGCTGGGGACCGTCCCCAGCAGACCACAGGCTCCCGGACTGAAGCCGCAGCCGCGGGGGGGTCCCGTGCCTCTGAGGCTGCGGCTGCGGCTTCAGTCCGGGAGCCTGTGTTCTGCTGGGGACGGTCCCCAGCAGACCACAGGCACCCAGATTGAAGTGGCAGCAGCGGCGGTTTCCCGCGCCTCTGAGGCTTTGCTCTGGCAAAGCCTCAGAGGCGCGGGACCCCCCGCGGCTGCGGCTTCAGTCCGTGAGCCTGTGGTCTGCTGGGGACCGTCCCCAGCAGAACACAGGCTCCCGGACTGAAGCCGCAGCCGCGGAGGGGTCCCTCGCCTCTGAGGCTTTGCCAGAGCAAAGCCTCAGAGGCTCTGCTCCCCGTGTCCCTGGTCTGCTGGGGGGGGGGGGGGGCAGCTAGTGTGCTCCCCCCCCCCCCCCCAGCAGACCAGGCTTTTGTTTTGGACTCTGGGGCAGAGCACCTGGGGCGCTGCCGATTGGTCCTGCAGCGCCCGCTCTGGGCACTACTGGACCAACCCGGCAGCACCCCAGCTGCTCTGCCCCAGGTCCTGATTCAGCCGCTGCTGGTCAGTTTCAGCAGCGGCTGAATCAGGACGCCTGGGGCAGAGCAGATGGGGTGCTGCTAGGTTGGTCCAGTAGCACCCAGGAGCGGCTACTGGAGCAACCCAGCAGCACCCCAGCTGCTCTGCCCCAGGCGTCCCCAAGTCAGCTTCTGCTGAAACTGACCAGCGCTGACTACAGGAAGCCCCAGGCAGAGTTGCTCTGCCCCGGGCTTCCTGGAATCAGCTGCTGATCAGTTTCAGCAGCAGGTGACTTGGGGACGCCTGGGGTTCTTAAGTTGATTGTGTATGTAAGTCAGAACTGGCAGTCAGTTTCAGCAGTGTCTGAATCTGGACGCCAGTTCCGACTTACATACAGATTCAACTTAAGAACAAACCTACAGTCCCTATCTTGTACGTAACCCGGGGACTGCCTGTATAAGAGATGCTGCATTTCAGAAACCCCTTCCTTATGATAGTGGGATCAAGTTCAACCCAGACATCCGCTATCCACTGGGTAACATCTTGCAGCGTCAGTGTTCGCATACGTCCACCTGCAGTAAATGTATGTTCATCTTCCAACAACCTGGTGTTCCATTTCCTGCGTAGTACATCTTTCATTAGCTTGTTAACTGTCACGTCAAGCGCCTGCAACATTTTGGTCATTCCACCAGAAATAATTGCCAAGTCTGTTTTGTCCTGCTGAAGCCTTTTCTTGACGGATGGCATACGATGACACCAAAATGCATCCAAAACTGTTAGAGACCATTTTCTCATAAGTCCACCTGGCCGCTTCACCCAAACCGTCTGTAGCCAATCAAGCATTAAAGCTTCGTAAATCCAACCTTTAGGGTGAACACGCACGTGAACGGTGTTTGGGAATATAACATTTTTTGGCATTGTCTTGCTCTTGAACACAATATAAGGAGGTAGCTTCCTTCTGTTGGCCATGCAAGCAAGCATTAGGTAAACCTAGACTTTTCATGGCCTGGGGTAGCAATGGAGACAGTCTTGGCACCTTTCACTTCAAGCGTTCTGTTGTAGGGATTATTGAAATTTAATGGTGTCTGATCTGCATTACCAATTAATGAAAGGTCGTAGCAGTGCTGCTTGCGTAGTTTTACGATAAACTTTTGGAACTGTAGTACCTTAGTGTCTGAGTCCATAGGTAGCTTCTGTGCGATTGTTGTTCGGCGTCGGACTGACAGGCCATGGTGATTCATGAACCGATTGCCCCAGCCATGCGAAGCTTTAAACCCAGTTGTGTTAGCGCATGTTTTGGCAATGGTCAAAGCCTTTATTCTAACCTCTTCAATGCTAACACAGACCATGCAACCTATGGACAGAATGAACTGCACGTTCAGCTACGCTCAGCAATCCATTAAACCAGCTTGGCCTCCAACTCAGGATATGCAGCGCTTTTACCTCTCTCAGACATCTTCATCCGAGACAGCGCTTGCAGGCGCTCTTTCTGCTGTTTCCAAAGCTGAATGTTAGACTCTGCTATGCCATCAAATTCATGGCTGGCAGCTCTGTTGCCATGAGCCTCAGCATAGCTAACAACTTTAAGTTTTTCAGCAGTCGTGTAAAATCGCCAACAACTCATGGCATCCCAAAGAGAGCATGGAAACGCCGCGCACTGTATACTCGGGCACTCACGCATGATTACCCGGCAATACAAAAAGGCAAGACAAAATACGGCAAAGTCGGGGTGCGCATTATAGATAGGAGCTCAATTTATACCAGAATTCTCATGTTTAAAAGGTAGGTGCGCATTATGCATAGGTGCGCATTATAGTCAGGATTTTACAGTAACTGATTCTTGCATGCTTTGCTTGTTTGCCACTATGGTGGATCAAGCAGCCAACTAGGGAAACAACATTTACAGGCTTACAAGGAAAGTAGAACACATTTTTCATTCTTCCAGTGAAATAGCTGCTAAAGAAGAAAGTCTGTCTGGGAAGTCTGAGTACTGTAAACTGCTAAAGAGAAGGACAAATTCATTTCTGCGTGGAAGTGAAGAGAAAGAAGTAGAAGATGATGGATTTGATTCCCCAAACTAATTAACAGATTGAAAGACCCTTTGAAAATAATACTGCTGTAATCTTCTTAGAAACTGGTGGCATTGTTGTAATCTGTAGCCAGTGTTGGGGTGGCTTCTGAGACCATAGTCACTTAGTAGCCTCATCCACTCTGTTGAACTGAGCTTGACTTTAAACTCCTCACTGAGATTTCTTTATTGGCATACAATCAAACTATGCTTGCGTGACTCATGCTCAATTGTAGGGTGTTGATATAGGCAGAGTCATCTGGTCTATAGGATGGTTCAGGGCAGCCCGCAGCAGAGATCGGGCCTGCCCCTGCACTCAGTGGGAGCTGTGGGAAGTGGAGTGACCCAGACGCAGCTTGCTCTGCTCTGCCAACTCCCAGCCAGTTAGCTCCATATCATCACAGTGCTAAGAAGCAGAGCAACCCGGCTGCAGCCCACTCCCCTCCCCTCCATGTGATGTGACTCGGAACTGGGCTTGAAAGAGGGAGCAGGCTGTAGTCTAGTCATTCTGCTTTCTGTTGCTGCGGTGAGTACTGATGTCAGCCCTCTCCTACTCTCTCTTCCTCTCCCCCCCTCCCCGCCCCCCCAGTAATTCCCTGGATCACATTGCTAGGGGAAATGGGTGCAATGAGGGTGGGAGGGGTTGGGCACAGTTAGGGCAGGGCTTGGAGGAAAGGGTGGATTGGGGGCAGGCTGGGTCAGAGTGGGGTTATCCCAGGCCCCATACTCCCTGGGTATAGGGGCGTACCAGACTCCAAAATTAGACAGCAAACTTCCTCCTTGTTATACATTTATACATCACATTGCATCATGCATTTTGAGATTTGCTTGGTCACTTTGTAGGAACCAGTTCCTGTGCAGCTCATTCTTTCCATATGTTGCATGGTCTGTGCACAACCTACTCTTTACTTCATCTTTGCATTTCCAACTTGTCCATTGTAAATGGCTCCCTGCGCGTTCCCCCTTGTCTTATCTTGTATGGACACTCTGCTTCCAGCCTTCTGCTCCATTTGCCTCTTTAATCGTGACTCCCATGAACTCAAGGCTAATTTCTCCTGTCAAGGATCAAAGAGCATGCAGTCTCCAGTCTTGCCAGGCTAAATGCTCAACTAGCTGCAAGCCAGGCTCTGCAGAATCTATCAGCTCCTAGTGGCAGCTAAAAATTCTGTGGGATAAATAGGGAATTCTACTAAATTCTGCCTTGCACAGTGGCACAGAATTATTTCAGAAGCGTAAGTTGGAGAGGTAAAAGTTCCTTAGGCACCTACATTTTTGCTTCTGGGCATACCCAATGCTGCCATCATCTAGGCATCTGACCTCCCTGTTCCCTGCCTTTGGCCTGGAGCCATCCAAGAACCAAGCAAAGATAGGTGTTTTGCCTTCATATGAGGCCAAATTCGTAAGCCTACTCAGAGGCTACCTACTGGATCAGACCATGTTCAAAATCTGGCCTCCACTGAAGAGGTGGGGGCATCTGGCATATAACTTTTAGCCCTGTGGCTTGAAATCTTCCCTGGACTGTGGGCAAGCTAAGTTCAGTTCCCCCATCTCTGGCTGAAAGGCAAGGGAATTTGAACAAGAGCATGATCGCACCTCTGAGCTATGGGTGGAGCATCTGATGTGGAGCATCCTTCAGCTCTCATGCTGAAGCTGTTCCACTTGGATAAATAATTTGAGTGACTGGACCCAGAGTCTCCCCACCTCTCAGATGGGTTCCCTGACCACTGAGCTACAGAATCATTCTCTCACTCTTTTTCTGGCTCAGTGATGATAGGGGAGCAACTCCACAGCTGATCATTATGGTGATTGTCTCCCTCCCCTCCCCCCCCAATCCTTTTCTATGGGCTTTTACCATAGGAGGGGATGATCCAGGCCACTATTGTGGGATTGGTCAGGCAAGCACTGGTATAGCCTAGCATGTCTCTCTCTCTCTCTCTCTCTCTCTCTCAGGGATTGAGTCTGCTGCAGTTTTATTGAATACATTGTCAGCTGACCAATTGTATTTTTAAACAGTAGCTGAATACTTGGGACTTGCTGCATGTTCTGTTCTGTTGGTGTTGGAATGTTTAGAATAAATATCCTGTGTTTGTTCCTACCTCTTGTCATTCCACATTAGAGAAATAAGAAAGTATTTAGAGATCACCATTCAGGGCTGATATATGTGTGTGTACTTCCAATGACTTCACTTGGAAAGCTCCAGTTGTGTCATGGGGGGCGGAGGGGAGGCGGTTGTAAAATGCAGATTACAATGACAACGTATGTTGTCACTAGGACAGGATTTCCTGAGATTATGTTTCAATTCTTGACAATTGGGGGTGGGGGTGGGGAGCAAGAGAACATTGTTGTCTCCAACAAAGTCCTGAGAAGGCCTCCAGTATTACATAATTCTACAAGGTCACTGAGCATTATTCCAGCCAGCAGCCTGCTTTGAACGTAATAAGTCTGGTGAGTTGTATGGTGTCCTATCGGAGGATAGTTAAACTCCACAGCTTCAGTGCAGTCAGCATTTCTAGCACTTTCTTATGGCCCATGTCTAAGTTCCTGGAAGAGCTAAATATTGTGAAGATACGTGTATACTTACAGCAAAGGATTCTTAGTGCTACATTGCCATACTGACTATGGTTACATTACAGCCTATGCCAGCCTATCTTATAGCACTCAGGGATGGAATAAACCACCCCCTTGAACAATATAAACAACACCAACACACATCCTTGTGCACATGTGCTATGTCGGCACGAGTGCTTGGATTTATTATGGCAGTGGGAGAGCTGCATTGGTATGGCTGTACCACTGCAGTACTCCAGATGTAGTCGTGCCCTGAGTAGCTTTTGTCAATAGCACCAAGATTTACAGATTGCATCTTCTTCCTGAAACTTTCTCCCTTTGAATTTTTGACTCTTTTCCCTTCTGATCAGAGCTGAACAAACAACTTGAAATGAATTATCTAATGAAAGTAGCTGCTTGTGCAAACTAATTCAAATTTCTTTGAATGTAATCATTATTTGAATGTATTCAACTTTTGTGTTTGAATTTCTTCACTTCGCACGCATTCAGCTTTGAAATTTGTTTCTGTGAACAGTCATGTCATTAAGTTTGATAGTATGATTGTTCATGGAATATGAATATGCAAGGAGCACAAATGGCCATTCTACTTGATTACATTAACTTACTTTCAATATCTGTAGAAACATTTTTGCAGTATTTGTCTTTGCTACTGAACCCATTAACTATGACAGCTTGTGGATTGTTTAACCCAATAGTCAGGGCCAATATAACTGGCTCAAATCATGGGTTTAGTAAGAGGGGCTATTGATTCCATTTGAAAGACACACAGCTATTGGAGATCCATTCATTTTTGCATCTGAATCCTGGGGCTTTGGTCATCTCTCCAAAGCAAATGCTAAAATAGGGGTTGGTTAGTACTCTGATCAACACGTAGCACATAACACAGTGGGTCTCAAACTGTGGGTCACAACTCCAAAATGGGTTGCAACTCCACTGCAGTGGGGTCACCAGGGGAAGGCAGACATTAGACTTGTTGGAGCCTGGAGTTGAAGCTCAAGCCCCATCACGAGGTCTTTAGCCCAGGTGTGGGGCTCATGTTCCAGGCCCTCTGCCTGGGGCTGAAGCCTTTGGGCTTCTGATTTCTCCTCCCGCAACTTGGGCAGTGGGGCTTGGGTTTTGACTTTGTGTCCCCACCTAGGGCAGAGGGGCTCAGGCAGGCTCAGGCTTCATTCCACCCTTCTAGTGTCATGTTGTTATTTTTCTTGTCAAAAGGGAGTTGCAGTGCATTGAGAGAGAACACATTTTATAACATAACTACAGAACCCGGTTTTCCTATCCACAAGAGCAAATTATATTTGTAGGGTAGGTGGGCTCTTATTGGTTATTTGACTTGCCAAATCATTCCAGGAATACCTCTTGGTGTAATAAAGTCATAGGCAAGCTGCACAAGGGGCAGCTTATCAGGGCCTAATAGGCCTATATAAGAAGGGTTGCAGGGAAGCTTCAGTAGCTGCCTGGTGCTGGAGAAAGGAAGATAAGGCTCCTAGCACGATAAAGGAGGACACCATCCTGGGCAGAGCAGTGTTGCCAGCAGGGACCAAGGAAACTAGAGAGAGCTCTTGGCTAGCTGCTGAGACTGGCAGGCTGAAGCCCTGAAGTGAAGGTGAAGAAGGTGCTCGGGAGACTGCAGGGAAGTGGCCCTGAGAAATTAACTGAGAAGTTGGAGGGGATGCAGTAAGTGGCAGCTATTGACAGGGTCTCTGGTCTAGGACCCAGAGTAGTGGGTAGGACCAGGTCTCCCTGCTTTATCACTGAGGAAGTGGCCAGACAATTGTTTGCAGTTGCCATGGAGGGAAGTGGCTGGTCAGCAGACCACAAGCTCCCTGGAAGGAGGGAGACCAGAGCATAACACAGCCGGAGGGCTATGTCACTGAAGAGGACACCACTGAATAGGACAAACCTGGGTGTAACGGGTCCTGGAGCAGAAGTGGGACATCACTAGAAGAAGGCACGCTGGCTGGCAGAACTAATCCCTATGGCAGCCAGCAGGAGGTGTTACCGTGGTGAGTTGCACATGATCACATCTGGTCACAAGAGTCTTCATTTTTCAGCTTCCACCACTTATCCGCTCATCTAAGAGATATATTAGACATCTTTCCTTCATCTTTCCCTTTTGGTCTTCTCCTATAGCTGGCATTGGATGCTTGGGATGGGGTCAGGAATATATTTGCTTTCTGACAGCAGTGGAAGGAAATGTTTCCTGGCCAACAACAGTGTGAGCTTGGGAATTCCACCGGTACCACATCTGTCCTGTTGTGAGCGCATTCTGTCCTTTTTGCTGGGTGCAATTGATTGCTTTGGTACATCACACACTTTGCACCTACACACATTTTGGTGCACTTGATCATTTTCAGAGTGTTTGTCCCCACGTGCTTCCTTCTCAGACTGGATGGTCTGCCTGTGCTGTCTAACTCATAGGCACCTGCCCTCTACTAGTTTTTGAAAATATAGCCCTTAAGCTTTCACGGTGATGAGTGGTTGATCCTGACAGAGATCTGCTCCTGGTTCCTACTAATTACATATGGTGGAAGGCAAACACAAAAGGTCCAGGCAAGAGTCCAACTCCTAATGGAATTGATCTTAATGGAAGGATCCCCATCCTTCCTTAGCCATTGACCCAATGGAGATGTTCTGCCTTTTCAAAGGTATAAAGTTTTCACAGATACAGCGTCAATCTGTGCAGACATGGACTCAAGGGTACATCCTGCAGGAAAAGTTTCTGGTTAGAACTGTTATAAGAAAACCAGCTGATACAGAAACCATGTCACAGTAATGCTTGTTTCTGACTCAGCAGTGAGTACCGGGCAACATGAAACTGGCAAGCATCCATACTTTCTACTCCTGCCTGGGAACTGCTGATGTCACTGCCAAGGAGAGAACAGTTTGTCTGCCAGGAATACCCCTATAATTATTTCACCTAGATTTTAGTTCAGATCTTCCAGCTATTATTAGAGGATCCCTACTCCCCATTCCTGTGTGGAATAGAGAGCTATCATCCGAATGAATGCACAGTTACCTCTGCTTTGAAATTGTGGAAAAGCTACCAGGGAATTAATTCAGTTTTGTGCTGTTAACTTTTCAATGGCCCCCTCCAAGCTGGGGAAACTCACCATGATGCAGGTGGGGAGAAACTTGGTAGGGTGAAAGCCATGTTGTCAGGGAGTGGCAAGTCCATGGGGTCCTCTGGGATCAGATGCAGAAGATATTAGCATCATGAGGATTCTCGTGGTTTAGGAAAATTCTTAAGAAAAAGCCTAAGGCATTGCCTGCCTGCTCTCCCACCCATGCTTCCCAATCTCCAGTTAAGCACTCTCTCATGAAATGAGGTGACTTGAGGCATTATGGTGAATTTAGAGACACTTTTTAAAAAATACTACTGGAACTTTTCAGTTCTATAGAGCCTTCTGTCTGAGAATCTCACAGGGCTAAGCTACCATTAGTGAATGAACCAGTGGGAGGAAAGGAAGTGGTATTGTGCTTGCCTTCCAAAAAAGACAAATAGATCAGCTGAGTGACTTGCCCCGAGTCATAAGTTAACCAGTTGCAAAGTTGGGAAAGAACCCAGGATCTCCTGTCTCCCAGTCCTATTCTTTAGGCACAGCTGCATGCTCCCCAATTCCTCATTCAATATGTGTAAAAAAAAAAATATACTATTTTGCTCATATCTCATGCAGGTTAGGTCCATAAAAGGCTATTAGCCAGGGGACAGAAATGGTGTCCCTGGCCTCTGTTCATCAGAGGCTGGAGAGGGATGGCAGGAGACAAATCTCTTGATCATTGTCTTCGGTCCACCCTCTCTGGGGCACCTGATGCTGGCCGCTGTTGGCAGACAGGCTACTGGGCTAGATGGACCTTTAGTCTGACCCAGGATGGCCGTTCTTATGTTCACTCATCTTTGGATGAGGAGCAAAGGAGCAAGATACACCAAAGAGGCTGGCAGGGATGAGAAGTATTAACATGCTTCTGCCATAAAGAGAAAACTAACTCCCCCCCTCATCCCTCTTCTGTTCTAAAATCTGATTTGTCAGTTTTATGTGTGTTCACTTTTTTTTTGATTGTATCCCTTTGGTATATATGGTCATGCCAATTTTCTTCCACAATTTGATCTGAGGAAGTGGGTCTGGCCCACAAAAGCTCATCACCTAAGAAACCATATTGTTAGTCTTTAAAGTGCTGCATAGTCCTGTCTTTTGTTTCAGCTAGACCAGACTAACACGGCTACATCTCTATTACTATTCTCCCATAGTGACAGACTTTTATCTATTAATTGAAAGCTGGAGGCATCTCAATGTGGGTAGGAACGCTTATCATTTCCTAATGCATCCTGGCTGCAGATACATGCAGCACAGATTGAAGGAAGCTATTGTCAGAGCACTTGGATGGGAGGGGAAGAGAAGAGTAAAGCTTTGGAACCTAGAAGAACCTTCCTCTCCCCCATCCAGTCCAGAGGAGAAATAGTACTGTTCTCTCTGGGTATGTCTACACTACTGGACAAAGTCAAATTAAGATACACAACTTCATCTATGTTAATTGTGTAGCTGAAGCCAAAATAGGTTAATTCAGCTTTTGGCTCTGTCCACACTGCAGGAAGTCAAAGGAAGAACGCTCCTCCTTCGACTTCCCTTACTCCTTGTGAAAGCAGAGTTACCAGCACTAACTGGTGCGCCCCTCTCAGTTCAAATTAGGCCTGTCTTAACTAGGCTGCTAATTCAAACACTGGAAGATCGATAGCGACAGCTTCAATCTTCCTCTGGAGTGTAGACGAATCCTCTATGTGTTAGGCCTCGTTTCATCTTACTCTGGTTTCCTTTTTTTCTCTCCTGTCCTGCTTCCTGTGCTCTGAATGGCTAGAACCTTGACTTTTCAAAACTAGGCCAGGCTCTGTGACGTAAATATAGCCTGCTCTGCTGGTAGTTTGCTTAGATGACTATTTGCAAGCTCCATCTTGTTGGCTTTAATGTGTTATTTGTGCTAGCTGGATAATAAAGGAGTTTTCTTTGTGTCTGATGACAGCCATCATCAAGACATTTAAGCATATGAGCAAATGCCTTGAATTTCAATCTTGTTGTAGCCATGTTGGTTCCTGGATATGAAAGAGAGAAGGTGAGTGAATTAACAACTTTTATCAGACCATCTTCTGTTGGTGAAAGGGACAAGCTTTTAAGCTCTTGTCTCTCTTAAATTTCAATGTAGCTTAAACTTGAACTTAAATGCTTTCCTGAACTGGGGCTTCAATGAAGAAAAGTAACAAACTAAAAATCTTTATAAAAACATCTTCTACTCAGCTGAGGATCCATCCCAAAAGAATGGGTGTTTGAGTTTCTTTAATAGGCATTTTCAGTCACTCATCCCTAAACTCTTCCTCCACTTTCAGTACTAGTATTTTCAACTGGTTCAGTGTTTTCCACACTTCTCAGGGTTGGTGGCTGAGCACTGGATACTCTTTGGCAGCATGTGAGGGCTGAGAAGAGGTTTTGAGATGACAGCTGCTTGGCAGGGCATGAAACAATGCACAAAATGGTTAATATCCCCAGAGTTACAGGAACTGAAATCTGTGGGTTTTTTCCCAAAAGGTATATGGGCAAGAGGAGGCCACACTGTAATAAAAGGAAATAGTTCATATTTCCTGGCCAAACACATCTGGAGGTCTTCACTTTCAAATGAACCAATTTTAATAAACGTCTTTGACTTTCTTAGGATGCAAGAGAGGCATTTGCTAATATTTTATAATATTCTTCATGAATGGCCCTACAGTATGAATAGGACTATGTCTCCTTTATAGATTTTGACTGGAAACAAGTCCTATGGGGGAAGGCAGATTGCTTGAGTATAAAACAGTGAATAGTCCTGTTCATCCAAAAAAAAAAAAAAAAAAAAGATTTTTTTCACTTTTCCTGTATGCTTTTTTAAAGCTGTATCCCCCCCTTACCTCCAGTTCCCCCTTCCACTTAGAATTTTTTTTAAGACTTCAGTCTTTCTTAGTGCAACATGCTTTAGACCAGCTCTGTCATGTGTATGCTTTCCATAGTGAATAACAGAAACACGAGACAGAGAATAGACTCATTTGGTGTGCCAGTCTGTTCCCTGGCAAGTGAATGGTTTTTGGTACATTGGATTTTGTTTTGTTTTATTTCTTCTCCCTCCCTTGCTTTCCCTTCCCCTTTCCTCTCTCACCCCCCTTCCCCTTCCTTCCCCCCGGAACAACTTTTCCTAGTGCAGTTGCAGTTCTAAACTCAGTTGTATCAGACGGGTGGAAGAATGAATACAACTTCTCCCCAGGAGCTTGATCCAAGACCTGTTGAAGACAGTGGGAGTTTTCCCAGCAGTGTTAGAACAGGCTCTCTGAAGGAAGCCTTTGTAAGGATCTAGTGCACAGCACTTGCAATTCCATGTTTCATTTTCCCCTCTCTAGAACTGCCAGAATGGAAGTTTTACCTCAACCCTTCCTTCCCCCTCCTACCCTCCTCCATCTTATCAAAGCATGTAAACAAGCTTGTGCACACACACAATTGCTGACATTTATTCTTTCGACAAGTTCTCAAGTGCCAGATCCAGTGGAGGTTTGCTCTTATTGAAGCCAGTCTTCTTGGTGCTTTTCAAGCTTCTATTACCCAAGTGTTAGGTGAGGAAGAAGCTTATCTTTAAAGCTCAAGATTCCAGAGGAATCTAAACGAACCTTAAGGTTTGAGTGTGGCACTTGGTAACTTAGACGTTATAATGATAAGTCATGGATAAATGTACAGGGTTGGGTGTCTGTATTGTTCTGTCAAGTTGTAGAATGGGAATAATGGGAGAGAAACTAATTACTTGGCAGGCAGTACAGCTACAGCACAAACCTGTATGTTTGGCTGAAAGATCTAAACTCCTGACTTTCATACTTTGTTACAGAAATGTAATGAAATGAGTCAACAAGGGATAAGGAAAGTGTTTTTCCAGCTGATTAAAATGAGTCACTGTCATATGCTGTATATTGTTAAAGTATCTACTACTTTTGAAATCCTAGTAGGAGTGTCATCCGGAAAGACACAGAACACAAAGTTGTACTGATGTCACATCGTTTTCTTATGGAGTGCCATTATCAGCAGATCACATTGTGTGTATTGCTACAAATAAACCTCTTATAAACTAGAACGTCTGAGAAGCTGATTGTGAAGACAGAATTTCTACATGACTTGCAGAGCCTCCTCTGAAGAATATTATCCATATAATAAATTGACTTTGGAAAGGGTAACTAGTTATCTTACCTTTAAATAGTTTAAAGTAAGAAATGGGGACAACGTGAACAATAGGGTCTAGATTTAAGCTTATGGAAGCTGGACCCAGATCTAAAGTTTGTGGCTATTTCTAATATTATACCAAGCATGTAGTATGTAGAGAGAAGTCTGTGATGACAGGCATAAGATTAAAGACTTAAAATCTTGCTATAACCTGTAGTTCTATGCTTTATTAAATAACTTAAGTTAGTTGTTCCTTTTAAATAAAGTTGATAAACAAATTTTGCCAAATTTATCAAAACATGTTGGATTAATTTTTTTGGATAAAATTAAAATTTTAAAATTACGCTTATTTGTCAATATTAATGATTTTTTTTGTTTTTTATATTTCCATCAATTTAGGCAATTTAAAATCATTAACATCAATTTCACCTTCATTTGTAGTCAGTTTTACTTTCAGGATGTTACTGCTGCCATATTTAGCTTTTACACATGGCAGAGAAATGTTTCTTCATTTGAAAACCATTTGTTTTGTTAGAATCTTTTTTAAAAGAAATGTGTGAAATCAGTTAATTCTTACTCTTAGGTGTTATGAAAAATGTCACCCAATATTTGTTTGATAGTGTCCTAACAAACATATAGATGTAGCTTTTAAAAAATAATCTCTTTTTAAAAAGTTAGAGGAAAATGAATGTGCAGTATCAAACTAAAGTTTCCACAAGCTATGAATTGGCCTTTCCAAGGGAGAACAACAAAAGAAGCACTGAAGATTTTGAACAAAGCTATGTACTTACTGCTGATGTAAGTTCCACTGATACAAACCCTAATTAAGTATTTGTAATGTTACAGATCACTTTCTGAGATGAAGACAAGTGATCTTTTAAGTGTTCAGTGAGTCATGATTTGTTGTTTGGCCCAGTGGGAAGGAAGGTCCTTTCATCTAACCTATGACTAACCTGAAAGTGATGGTAGGTGGAGATGTTTGACTTCCACCCACACATACGCCCTTCTGGCAATCCTGCTTCAGATCATGTACTGCTAACCAGACAGATGTACATTGACCAATAGGAAAAACTCAGTTTAAATTTCAGTATAACCATGTTGAAGGCAGAAGTTCACTTTCAGCTATGATTTCTGATTTAACTGCACAGTTTCACATGGAAGATGCTATGAAATGTACTAGAAGGTATTGTCTCAGCAGCTCCTTAGTCACATACTAAATCCTTTCTGTTCAATCTTTCCCAGCCTCTGGATATAAAAAAAAGAGTGTGTTTCCATTACTTCTTCAGATTAGAGTGTCGCTGGAACAACACTCTAGGCCCCATCCTCTAAAATGTGAGCAAGGCAGCTAAACAGATTGCATTGGCTTTGTAACAGGAGGGGGTGGAGGAAAGGAAAAGCAGCCAGCTTCATCCTCACACATGGTCATTGAAACCGCCTGTTCAGCTAATGCTGTTTAGTGTTGTTTCCGGAGTTAGAACAATGCCCCTGAGGTTGCATTATGCAGTTCTAGCAGATCAAGCTTAATAATGATACTGACTTCAGTGGTCTGAGTTCTGCAATGATCTCCATGTAGACAAAGTCCTGTGCCTGTACTGAGCCCCACTGATGTCAATTGTTCCTTTTCTTTTCTTTTCTTTTCTTTTCTTTTCTTTTCTTTTCTTTTCTTTTCTTTTCTTTTCTTTTCTTTTCTTTTCTTTTCTTTTCTTTTCTTTTCTTTTCTTAATCTGTCCATTGACTCAGTGAATTGAAGTGGTTCTCTACAGGCAGTTACTAATGGTGTTCTGATGTGAACACCTTTCTATCACAATTGGTCTCAATTGGCAGTCTCAGCAGAGCAAAGAGGTTGAATAAGCTTTAAAAGAGGAGAACTCCCTTATGATAGTCTTTCCCTTTTTGTCATGTTTGAGACCCATTAGTGGGGCAGGAATTAAAAGTTACAATTTAGGGCCCTGGGTTATGACTTATTGTGCAAAGATGCAGTGTCTTCTCAGGGTTTTTTGCATAGATAGGTTAAATTTTTAGAACAAAATTAATTTTAGGGATTTTTTAAATTTCTCTTTTGTTATGTTTCTGACATAACTCTAGCTCTTCCATTGTGAAAACAAACATGCTTAGGAAAACCCACATAAAGGAGTAAAAATTCTTTAAATGAAATTTACAGAATAGAGAAGTTGCTCGTACAACTTGATTCCCCCCGAATGTTCTGTTTTCTCAGTGTCTAACTAAAAACGGACAAAACCCCATTCCATTTACAAACTAATCTGCTGCATTTTTTTGGGGGGGGGAGGGGTTGCTAGTGCCATGATTTCATCACCTTATTACTTTATGAAGACAACAACAATTGTTAATGAAGAATGTCCTGCCAGAAACTTGCTTTCCTAGTGGCTGTCACAAAGCTACCGATATATCTGTCAGCATGAAGGTAATGAGCTATAACTGCAGGGTCCCCACGCTGCTGTTCCGAATAAAACAAGGTCTGTTATACCACAATGTGGTCTTCATTTTTCCTTAAGGAGTTTGAAATATTTCCTCCTAGGATGCTGAACATTTTTATTTATTTTTAGTTAATGAAATTTTGAAAACAGACACTAAAGGTATTTTCTCCAGATACTGCTACGGATACCTCTGGCTTCTCTGTCCCCTCTTTCTGTCCTCTAAGACCTCTCACCATGAGATATATATTTGGTCAGTAAGTGAGTGAAATGCAAGCAGCCTAAAATTTAATATAAGCAGAAAACTGTGTTTGTAAATGACAGCCACTCTTGCTTTGCACTCTCCAGATGCTACAATTTAGGACATGTAAATTGATAACTCTATGGTGCCCTTTGGAAAATGTTGCCTTCAGATGTCATCAAAGGAGTTGTTTTATACAATAGCATACATTCTTTGGGCCCTTCTGCTGACTGCATGATACTTGCTAGAATAATTTGGCATCAAGTAATTTATATCTATACATTTTCATATTTGCGTCTAAATATGAAAGAAACTTGCATCTTTTCAACTTAATTTATGCCATCAATAAATATGAATGAATTCAGCTTTTTTGCTGCTTGCTTTTTTCTGAGAAGATGGATTGTCTTTGGTATTTTTATTCATGTTTATTCAGTTATCTTTTAAAATATTTTAACATCGGAATTGCTTGCAAACACTTGACATCCAAGATGCTGTCATTGCTCAGAGAAGTTACATTTGGGAGAGGGGTGTTGGTTCCCTGTCTGGATGAGTATACAGCACTTCCAACGTGAATACTTATGTGTGCAACTTTAATATTTTGATTCTCTGAACAGGGTCATCCTTACCAGTTGTGGTGCCCTACTCAGCCCAAGCACCTGTGCCTCCATCCTCTCCTGGGGGAGTGGCCTCTTTGGAGGGAGGGGGCTGCATTCAGGGCTGAGAGGGGGGAGGAGGAGTTGGCGGGTGCCAGAGCAGGGCAGGAAAGCTGGAGGGAAAGCAGGCAGAAGAGGGTCTGGCGCAGGCGGAGCCATCCTTGCAATTGCTCCAGGCTGGGCCCCGTGCTTTATGGGGCTCAGTGCTTCATGGGGATGCAGAAGTGTGGGGCCCAGGGCAATGTGGAGAGTTGGCAGGAGGCATGGTAGAAGCAGCAGAAGACAGGTCTAACCTCACACTCACCGGCAGGAAATGGAGCAAAACAGTCCCAGCCAGCTCTACTTCGCCAGCTCCTTCAGCAGTGTCACACTCATGGGAGGGGAAGAAGCTTGTAGGAAGGGATGGAATGGGGACAGAGAATGGGCGGGGCCTGGGGTGGAACAGGGGTGGCCCTGCAGGGCTTTGGGCCAGCTGAGAGGTGGAGCAGAGGGCAGTCATGCAGCTGGGCAGAAAGGAAACAGTGAGTGGTACTAATAGCTGCTTAATGTCCCATCCCTAAGCGTACCCAGCTGTCTATGCAACACATTGCTAAGGATGGCCTTGTCTATGAGTTTTCACATGGGAATTCATGACATTTTTTTCCCCACAAACATTCGTGTCAGTAAAACTTGATCTCTTCAGAGTTTCCCACAGGCAAACACAAAAGAGGCATGTGCATAGCCACAGCAAGTTGCTTATAAAAAATTAAATTTATATTGTGATTGTGTTTGAGAAGATGGTAAGATCATCCTCACATACTAGGGTGCTAGGCTCTCATGCAGATCATTACATGAGCAATTACGGGAAAGTTTTTACATGCCACTGTGAGGGGGGGGGCGCACTCACCACCGTAACCCCCTGCCATCTGTCCTCCGGAATTGGCTCCCTTGGCAGGTAGGGTGCCTTCTCTGGGGTGGTGTCTCCCCTCTTTACTCCCGGCTGCAGCGTCCTCTTCGCCACACTGCCCTCCGGCAGTGCCCAAGTCTGTCTCTGAGCCCCCCTTCCGGGGGTTGATGTTCCTTCATCGGGCCTTCTTTCAAGCCCTGCAGTCTGAGGATTTGCTGGCCAGAGCTCCCCTAGCCCTGCCTGGCCTCCCCAGCCCTGCCCTAGCTCCAGGGAGCCTCCTCTTCCCTCCGCAGCCAGGTTCTCACTGCTTCCTCCTCACAGCAGCAGCCCATCCTCTATTATAGTGCCCAGCTGGGCCCTAATGGACTAGTACAGCCTCAGCTGGGCTAATCTCCCCGGCCCTGGTTCAGGCCGGGGTCTGCCCTTAAAGGGCCAGTGCAGGGCGAGCGCCCTGTCACAGCCACATGAAAAGAAACTTTTAAAAAAGCTATTTTTATGTTTTTACATATATATAATGTGTGTAGATGATGCCTTCTATTAGTCTTTCACTGCTGCCACTGACCACCTTGTAGAATGATGTCTACTGACGTTGACAAAACTGCTGCGTTCTGTCGATGTTATGTCGACAGAATGCGGCGGTAGTGTAGACACAGGTATAGTTTAGTCAAGCTCATCTGAAGAAGTGGGTTTTGCCCACCAAAGCTCATGTTACTCTCTATATTTTTGTTAGTCTGTAAGGTGCCACTGGACTACTTGTTTTTAAAGTTACAGTCCCACTGAGACTTTCAAATAAACCCATACATTATGAAAAAAATACAACTGTAACACAGTGTATTTGTTTTTTCCTAAACTCAGTTTCATTCTTTAAGCGAACCAGCCATCATAATATGGAAATGAGGTCAGCTTTAAAAAAACAAAATATTTTTACTGCACAGCGTATACATACATAGAAGAGTGAGCTGGACTGTCATCTGTGTATTATCAATAAGATATTGTCAGCTAATTTCTGACAGCAAATTATAAATGGTATATGGCTGCAGCTCCATCAATAAGATATTGTCAGCTAATTTCTGATGGTAAATTATGAATAGTAATTACTAATAATTTTAAGAGAAAGAATATAATTGGATTTTCAAAATTTGCAACATTTGCAGCTAGAAAACTTCTCTTTTCACTTGTAGAATGAGCACACTTGTTACAAACTCACTGGGAGAACACACATATTATAGATCATATTATATTTCTTACACTTCAGTGATTTATTACCTCTAACTGAAAATGTGTGGACTCAAAGGTCACTCACAAAGTGCAAACACCTGTATCCAATAGAGGGTAACTTCACTACATAACCATGCCACTGTGTGCATGATACAGTGAGCATTCCGTGTGAAAATTTTGCAGAGCTACTAGATTACAGATTTTCAATAGGCCAAGATGGTTTGATGAAGCCAATAAGTGGTACTACCGTTTCTAATGTCCAATAAAACTGATATATAAAAGATCTACAGTACTAAAAAAAATGAAAGAACACAGACTTCTCTAAAGATACTGTGCCTTCTCTCCCACACAGCACTAAATTATCACTTCCTACAGCACCTGGATTTTCTTTGGGGATTTCCTGTCCAGGTAATGATCTAACTTGACTTTGCTTAACTTCAAAGTGCACCACATGAGGTAGAATCATAGAATCATAGAATAATAGGACTGGAAGGGACCTCAAGAGGTCATTTAGTCCAGCCCCCCGCCCTCAAGGCAGGACCAAGCTCCGTCTACACCATCCCTGACAGAGTTCTGTCGACAGAAGGCGTTATTGAATCTACACTGTCATGTCAACAAAGCGGCTTGCTTTTTCAACAGAACTGGATGTAGTGTAGACGCTCTTTGTGAACAGAAGCTTTTATCTGTCAACAAAGCCTCTGTTGACAAAAGCCTGTAGTCTAGATGTACCCTAAGATGCCACAGGTTACCCATACATTATATACAATGTTTGTGAATTTGCTGGTTTCTCAGACTGGGTGGATAACCCGCATCTCTAAATTATAAGCAAATAATTGTTGAATGCACTGAACACATAAGAAGCTCTATAAAGGGGGAAAAAATATAGCCATGACCAAAGGGAAGGTTCTTGAGAGAGGTGCAGAGGAGCTAGTTTATATGGATAAAGGGGAGGAAGAGGTGTCCAGAGATCTAGGTTCTATTCCTGGCTCTGCTCTAAAATTTGTCTGTCTGATCTTGGGGCAAGTCATTTTGCCTTTCTGTGCCTGTTTCTCTCATCTGTAACACATATACAACTGCTGTCTACTTTACTGAGCTGTTGTAAGGCTTAGCTTAATAGTTTGGTAGTGCTCGAGGATAAAAGGCACTGTAAAAGTGCAAGTTGTGTGTTGTTATGTAGAGCTGTAATTTTATAATTGAATGAGGTGTTAGGAAGGGATGGAATGTGGAAGGAAAGGGAATAGTAGACTTTGACAGCAGCTGGTTGAAAGGAAAACAGGCATATGTTGTAGGCAAGGTGGGTGGGTAAGAGGAGATTGGTGAGTGGGAAGTGGACATGCTGGGGAGTGGCAAATGAGTAGGTTTGTAGGCAAATAGATGAATGGGGAATGCTTGGGGAAAGAAAAGAGGGGATAAATGAAGGTGGGGAGTAAGTAAATAAAAGGGGTAAACAATGGATAGAAAATGAAGTTTGAATGTGCAAAAGGTAAAGCTGCAGGGGTAAGGGTCTGTACAACAGAAGCCAATTCTGTCATGCCAAACCTGGGATGACTGACCTTTCCCATAGTACCACACAGGGCTGTAGCCAGGGAACATAGTGGAATGCTTTTATAATCAGGCTTTGACTTTCTATTCAAGAGTCTCTCCCCCTGGACTGGTATCCTATGGACAGGGAGCACTTGGATTCCCCTACCAGCCCATAGAGGAAGGTGGAGCAGTATCCCCTCGGAGAAGGGGTAAGAATTCCTGAAGCCCTCTGACACCAAGGGTAAGGACTAAGGAGTTCAGACTCTGCCTGAATATCCAACGTGAAGTTGATGGACTATTATTTGTTGGACTATTGGTTTACATGGAAGAGATGGGACTCTATGACCCAGTCAGAGGCTGTCGTAAGAAGAATCAGACCACCACAGAACTGCAGGGGGCTGTCAGTGGTTAGAGAGTAGGGGGCAAGAGGAGGCAAACCTGCTATGCCATTCCAAACTATCAAGTGTTGCATCAGCCAGTGGGTCACATGCTTGCACCTTTCATAAGAAATCTCCACTGCCAACAAAGAGTTGTAAGAGCAGCCTTATGGCAATCTCGATGTGCTAGACTGCACTGTATTCTGGTTAAAACTTAAAAAACAATGAATGGTCCTGCAGCACCTTAGAGACTACCATCAAAAAATGTAGATGGTATCATGAGCTTTTTGTGGGCACAACCTGCTTCTTCAGCTGCATGGAGTAAGGGGTGCAGATAGCAGAAAAAGAAGGGAGATGGAGAGGGAAAGGGGGGAAAACTTGTCAATTAAAATGTCCATGCTAACTGAGGCTAATAGAGTGGGCTGTAACTGGGACACTTAGCTATTAATGTCATTTGGATGTTGAATATAATTACCATCCAGTTCATGTCTTTGTTCAGTCCTTGGTTAAATGTGTCAAATTTACATATGAAGGCAAGTTCCACAGACTTCCTCTCTCTAGCTGATTTCTAAAATTGCTCTGTAAGAGGATAGTCACTTTTAGATCCATTAGTGAGTGTCCAGGCAAGTTAAAATGTTCCCCAACAGGTTTCTGAGAGTTACCATTTTGATTGTCTGATTCGTGTCCATTAATCCTTTGCCATAGAGACTGTCCAGTATGGCCAATATACATGGTAGGAGGCATTGCTGGCACTTGTTGGCATAGGTCACATTGGTGGATGTGCAGTTGTATGAGCCTCTGATGTGGTGGTTTATGTGGCTAGGTCCTGTGATGATGTTGCTTGTATAGATGTGTGGACAGAATTGGCACCGGACTTGATTGCGGGGGTGAAGAGGTGGGTTCCTGGGTGAGTATGATGGAGGTGTGCTGCATGGTTGCTGGAAAGAATTTTTCAGGTTAGGGGGCTGTCTGTAGGTGAGGAATGGCACATTCCCCCAAGGTCTGTGAGAGTGATGGATTGTTTTCTAGGATGGGTTATAGATTGTTAATGATGCTCTGGAGGGGTTTAAGTTGGGGGCTGTAGGTAATGACCAGTGATGTTCTGTTATTTTGCTTGTTGAGCCTATCTTGAAGCAGCTGATGCCTGGGTACTTGTCTGGCTCCATCAATCTGTTTTTTCACTTTCCCGGGTGGGTATTTAAGTTGTAAGAATTCCTGATAGAGATCCTGTCGCTGTTTGCCTCTGTCTGTGGGACTGGAGCAAATCCAGTTGTATCTTAGGGCCTGGTTATAAACAATTGATCAGTTAATGTGTCTTGGATGGAAGTTAGAGGCATGTTGGTAAGCATAACAGTCAGTAGGTTTCCGATATAAGGTGGTGGAAATGTGTCCATCATTGAATTGTACTGTAGTATCAAGGTAGTGGATCTCTTGTGTGGATTGATTGGTCCAGGCTAAGCTTGATGGTGGGGTGGAAGCTGTTGAAATACCTATAAAATTCTTCAAGTGTCTTCTTCCTCTGGGTCCATATGTTGAAGATGCTATCGATGTAGCATAAGTAGAGTAACGGTGCTAGGGGGCGAGAGCTGAAGAAACATTTGAGGTCAGCCATAAAGATGTTGTCATATTGTGGGGCCTCGCAGGTGCCCATAGTTGTTTCTCTGACTTGAGGATATAAATAGTCCCCAAATTGGAATTACTCGTGGGTGAGGACAAAGTCAAAGAGCTCAATAAGCAGCTGTGTGGTGGTGTCATCAGGAAAGGTGTTCCTGACAGCCAGTATTCCATCATTGTGTGGAATGTTGGTTGTTCTGTGTTTCCCATTGACAGGGAATCCTGGATACCACAATGATCATTAAAAGAGTCATGAGGCTGCACTAAATGGCACTAGAGATCATCCCAGTCTGAATGGCCCCAAGATATGGGGAGTGCAAATGTGTTTAAAGTGACCTTTGCCAGCATCCTCTCCATTGGTGCATGACACACAACAGTGCGATAACTGGGAATGGGGCCTTTGTAACTGAGGAAGTAGGATGCAGCTTGCGAATATACGAGTTCCCTAGCCACCTAGGGTATGTCTAGACAGCAGTGCTATTTGGGATATGTTCAGCATCCTGAAATTCATTTTCTGCATTTTAACAGCACACCTGTTATTTTGAAATGCAATCGAAATAATGGGCTTGCTATTCCGATGTCCTGGTAAACCTCGTTCCACAAGGATTAAGGGACTTGTTGGAGTAGCACTCTACTTTGAAATTTGGCACTGTGTAGACAGCGCCAAATTTCAAAATAGACTGTGTTGAAATAAACTCGAAATAAGCTACACAATTTGCGTAGCTTATTTCAAAGTATCTCTACTGTGTAGATGCACCCCTACTGAGACCATTAGTCCCACCTATGAGCAGTGAAAGGGTTCTCTTTAATCTCATACAACTGGTAAGATCTGAGGAGATATCTCCTCAGCAAAGTATAAAATGTTCCCTGGTGGCTGCAGATTCATTATCTCAGTTGTTACATGTTTTCCCTTGAAGGGAGGGAATGTGACCCTATGTAGGTTGCCCTGGGCTCAGGAGGTAGCGCTCTCAGGAAAGAACAGCAATTCCAATGAAGGAAGGAAAGGGTGTGTCATTGCATCCCAATGGGTGTAGGCAGCACAAGCACTGCTGACTCAGGAGGGAGAACCGTCTGGCAGGACTCCTGAAGCAGCTAGATCAAGGCCACTCCTGCCTTACTCAGCAGGTATCACAGCAATAAGATCACCAGTGATGTGTCAAAGATAAAGCTAAAAAATAAAGTAATTGTTCTCCACGATTCTGCTTCTAGGTCCTCGTATCTTAATAACAAAACTTGTCAGTCTGATATGATATGGTAAAAAACTCCCTTTCCTCCTCCCTCATTCACTTAGTCACAGTATTGAAGACACAAAAAGCCGTTCAAATAAAATAAGGACCAATCCAAAAATGGAAAGCAAACTGTAACTTTTTCTGGCATTTGGAAGAATTTTGCTGAGCGCTGTCTCTAGAGATTAGTCTGAGCTGCAAAGCTCAGCTCCTAAGGCCATGTCTACACTACGAAATTATGTGGACCTAACAGATGCTGGCCTACAGCCACCACAGTTATGAAATTGTTATATGTGTGAATGCTCGGCTCCTTGTGTTGGCAGTGCGCTTGTATCAATTGTATGGTCAGCATGGAGCACTGTCAAATGGCTCCTGAAAGCCAGTAACAGTCAGTGTAAGCAACGCCATATCTACATCGATTCTGCAACACCTTAATTACATCAGCCCTGACTCTACTGCTCAGGGAGGTGATGTTACTAAATCAAAGTAGCGAGGCACTTAACATCTGCAGGAGCCTAAAAGTGAAGCCATTTCCACAGCTACGTAGACGTATAACATAGACGCATGACACAGCTATCTTTCACAAAGTTTGAGGGTGTTTGCATCTCTAACTAGATTCATTTGAGATTTTAAAAAAATGCAGTTCTTCACAAGCAAGTAGTTGATGCATTCTGCTAGCTATTGTTATATTGAGGCAGTGTTCCTTAGGGAAAAAACACCAGCAAGAGTGTTTAGTGATGTTCCATTTCCTTGAGTAGACAAGAGTGTGAAATCTGATGTCCACACAGTGTTTATCTTGTGTCACTACAATTAAAGTTGCATCATGACATCTGTTTGAAGGCTGTCTTTAAGTCCTCTATAATTGACGTGCTTAGTTGGATTGCTTTGAAATTTGATATACCACAGGAGTGTACAGGATAGGGTTAGTGACCCAAATTTGGAATTTTTGGAGCTTGAGGTCCTGGAGATATCCGCCCTGGGAAAAAAGTAGCAATTCTGTTCTTTTTCTAGGTGATTTTCTTTGTTTTTTACTTTTTTCCAGCGGGGGAGAGCAAACTATTAGTGAGCTGTGAGTCAAAATAGTCTCAATCTGAGGGGGTGGGGGAAGTTATGTTATTAACTTTGACTTCTCAGAAATGTCTTTTGCCAAGGAAGGTAGAAATTGACTTTGAGCTCTACTGATTAAAAGTGCTATAGAAGAGCCAGATATTAGTTGTTGTTTTATTGTTTAGAAAAATCACTTCCATCAATATACTCAGGGCCCGTTGAACCTTAACTGTGTTTCTGTGGTATGCACTGCTTTTAGAGAATGAAGAACAGATCAGGAACGCAGGAAGCTCTCTCAAGTCAGGGGCCCTACCAACCCCCAAACCGTGGCATGTCCCTTCCTGTGCTCCTTTCTCAATGGCCCTCCTCATTCTACCTCTTCCCCCAATGGTCTTTCTCTTCCCACCTATTCTCGCTGACTCCTCTCCTCCTCTTAATCCCATTGCCCACCCTCAATGCAGGTAAAAAGTGGGAGGGTTACCACTTTTACAAGTAATAGAGCCATGACCCTTGGCTCCCCCTGTTCCAATCCCTCCGCAATTGGTATGTTCTAATTATAGCTTTCAGTCAAAGCCGGGCACTATGAGGGAAACAGATTTTTCATTGTGCTGGATGTTCCATGTGATCCTGGGAGTCTGGTAAAGCCTGAGGTGGCTCTTAATGTCTAGTTTGGCAGCAAATTGGTTAACCTGGAAGCACTCTGGGCAGGGAAATGCAGCGATTCAATGCCTTCGTTTATTTTCCACTATTCTTCTTGCCTGCTCAATTTTTCACCTTCTTCCTGTCCTGGCAGTGCACACTATTTTTTTTTAAGATGGATGTGAAATTAGTAAACATTGTATTTGGTTCACCATATGTTAAGGAAGTGGAAACAGCTGGGAAGTGGGGGCATAGACAAGTTTGGTGTCTTTATACAGAGTTTTTCTGTACAGAGATGACACGCTGAAGCCAGAATTTTCCCCATGAATCCTATTAGTCCCTCTGCCTTGGAGTATTTTCTTGTGGTGATTCAACTGCCAGCATTTTTATTCTCTGTGATCCATTATACAGCAGCTTCTTACTTCTTCCTTGTCTTGCCTCTTTTCTTCTGCCTCTCCTTTTGTATGGGCTGATGCCTTTGTTGCACACTGGAGACACAATTGCTGTAAAGGAGAGAGAAACTGGCGCAGGCCCTGGCTTTGTCTGCTGCCTCCCAAGCTATTCAGCCTGATATAAATCAGAAGGCACTTGAGCCTGGGACAAAAGCTGGTCAGAAGTGCAGGAGAGAAAGCATCTGGGCCATCCAATCTGTGTCAGATTCAGAAAAGCAAACCAAGCATGAATTCAGATAAGAATACTGAATTGTTCGGAGTAGAGGGAGGGAGGGCGATGTCAAAGGTGCTTCAGACAATAGCCTCACTCAGGGGACTTCTTTGGAGTAAAAATGTGATGATGAGACAGAATTAAAAGCTCTATTTTCGTGAGCTCTGGTGTGTGTGGGGAGGAGGAGGAAGCAGAATGCCACAGACACCTACAGAGGTTTGTTTGACACTGAAGTACTTTTATTCCATTAAGAGAAGAGGATGAACTGAAAAAAGGTAAAAAGGTCTTAACAACTAAGTACATGGGAGACCAATCCAATGAACAGATCTGGTTCTTCACATTAGAGCTGTCGCCAGGGCAAAGAAGAAACTCTTCTTCCCTCCCCCCACCCTTTTTCACTTTCCAGCATACTTTAAGAGTGAACTTCAAACCAATTGCCACTAATTTCTGGTAATGAACTAAGTCAAGCAGATGGGCCCACTGTTGCCTGTCAAGTTGAAATACCTCATAATGTAGGTCAAGCAAACAGATATTCCTGGCTCTAATTACAACTGGCACTGAGGGAACCCTTCCATGTGCATTGTTCTTAGCATTTTTATTCAAAATCAAAGCCCAGTGCTTAAGAAAACAATTTTGCTGGAAAACTGTCATATTGTGTGCTAGCTCTTTCAAACTCCAAAGAGCTGAAAAACATTTCCAAATGAAACACAATTTTGATTCTTGGCTTCTATGTCATTTTTGTAGCTTCATCATTTCTATGTCAAAAATCACACAACTTATTACCTAGGAATTTAGGAGAGTAAGAATTGGAAACAATGAAGTTTATTCTATTAGTAAAGAAATTTTAGTTCAAGAGCTTGTAAAGAGAGAAGTGACAAAGAAAGATGGCATTGCTAAAGAGTTTCTATTGCAATACGACTTTTGAAAAAGTCTTTAATTTTGACCCACATAGTTTACCCAAAAAAATCTGTTAATGTCTAAATCTCTAAAAATTCTCCAAGTACGTATATGTATTTTGCTTAGTTGAAGAGCCATTTTAAGTACAAACTTAAAAAGCAATAAATGGTCTGGTAGCACTTTATAGACTAACACAACATGTAGCTGGTATCCTGAGCTTTCATGGGCACAGCCCACTTCTTCAGATGACCAGAGTCATCTGGTCATGACTCCGGTCATCTGAAGAAGTGGGCTGTGCCCACGAAAGCTCATGATACCATCTATATGTTTTGTTAGTATATAAAGTGCTACCAGACCATATGTTGTTTTTTAAGTTTATCCTCTACAAACTAACTCGGCAACCCCTTGAAGCATTTTAAGTATGTCACTTGGGTCAGAATTAAGGTTGTTTTCTCTTTAGTAATTCTATCTTTCTTGTCTCACTTTAGTAGTCAGTACTAGGTTAAATGAGGAATGAGCTAGAAAGCTAGTAGGAAATTTAAATAAAAACATTAACTGGTTATTTCTAGTGCTTTTAACCCTTTGATGTGACAGATGTTTACTATCAATGTATTTTTTTCCATTATTGCAATAATCATCATACATACCTGAAACTCAGGTCACTAATGCCGAAAAAAAGAGAGCATATAATTTCCTAAAATTATTATCAATTAGTTTTAAATGTTTCATTAACTGGAGCAAGTCATCACTCTGGATCAAGAGTATTTTCTTTGTAGAAATTTCTATTTAAGGATTCTAGGAAGCAGACATGCTTTACTTTGTGATTTAAAATGCTCTTGTCATTAAAGCCAACTAATTTCTCCATTCTTACTCAGATGTTTCCCATTTTAGAATTCTAGTTTAGTCTTTGGTTTTGAATCTGCCAAGTTGAGTATGTGTGTGTGGGGAGATTCTGGATTTCTAAAAAAAACCAGGAATCTATTAAAAGTCTGGCAAAGCATTTTTTCTTTTAGTTCAAAGGGATAAATTATTAGTAGACTATGAAACTAGAAAATATGCAAGTCCTCAAAACTGAATATGTCAGGAAATATGGCTGATATACTTCTGAAACAGAACTTCCTGAGCTGATGCATAACACTGAGGACTCTGACTTTGAACATGTGTGACAGATGCACTCTGACTTTTACAGGAACACATAGCCCAAGTGGAAAAGAGCCAGGATACTACTGACTTCAGAGCAAGACTCTTCTATGCTATTTAAAATCTCTGCAAGCTGCTTTTGGGGAAAATCATAAAGTGCCATGGACTCAGATGCCAGCACTCTGAACATGACACCCAAATTCTGTCTCAACTGTATTAAGGGTTAGGAGCAGTGTTTCCTCTAAGGTGCATCCCTTCGCAGGCGCGCATCAACAATTTGAGGCCTGCCCATTTCCACAGCAGCTGCTCAGCTGTTCCGGAGTGGGGCCACAGGGTGGGCGACTGCCCTGTCACAGTAGCAGCAGGGTAGCCACCGTTCAGCCTTGACCCAACCTTCAGTCCTTCCCCAGGCTGGAGCTGTGGGCTGCGTGGCAGGTGGCAGCAGCTGTTCCAGCAGTCCTGGCTGGGACCACATGGTGGGAAGGCTGGGTTTGCTCCACGGGTTGGAGCTGCGTGTGCGTATGTGTGTGTGTGGGGGGGGGGGGGGACACTACCTGGAAGAGTCTCTCAGGGAGCAGCACCACTGGTGGGTGCCACAGTGGCACACATTTGAACAAGCACACATGACCTCATTGTTGGTGCACAAGACACTCATGGATGGAAAATTGTAGAGGGAACACTGGTTAGGAGCTCTATCTCCCATTTGCCCACATCTCAGTGGGTAAATGAAGACCAGTTGGTTGGAAACTGACAGTCTGGGAGAATGACCTCCTCCCTTCAGGTGTTCAGGCCTCTGATTGTTCAATTGACATGTAGCTTCTCAGGCCTTGTAGACAATGGATACACAATATGGACAATGGGTACTATGATTGGAGAGAAAAGATTGACTAAGCCTGGCTAGTAGACTTGGTCATCCATAACCTCTGGACTTGTTTTTTTCAATATAGTTTGCCAAGGAATGAAATCTCTGTCCTCAAAAGGACTCTGTAATGGGGGGGGGGTCTACCCTTCCCCACTCTCCGTTTCTCTCTTAGTCTTTCCCCCGGTCACCGGCGTCCATTAATTAATTTCAGTTTCCCCCATGACGGGGGAGGGGCGTAGCGGGGTCTGGGCCCACCCTCTCTCCCAGACCCCAGCCCAGGGCCCTAATGACAGGATCAGGCTATCCTGCCCTACTGGGGGGGGGGGTCTCCCTAAACTCACCAGCACGCCGGATACCCTGTCCTGCCCTAGGCTACTTCCTGCCCCCTCGTCCTTGTCTTCTCCATTCCTCTGTCTCTCTCCTTTCCCCCCGACTCCCACCTCCTTGTCTCTCCTCTCCCCTCCCTCCTTCTTATCCTGGCTCCAACCCGTTTTAAAATGCCCGCCCCGGTGTCTGACGTCGTGACGTCAGACGCCACGTACGTAGGCACCACCCCCGGCACCATACCGGCTCTGAATCTGTTGCGCCGCCGCTCAGCTCATCCCCCTGCCTCGGGCCATCCTGAGGAGCGTAAGGGCGACCACGGGCTCAGTGCGGGGTGGGTTCACATCTGCGGGAGAGTGGAGGCAGCCCGCCCCGTCACACGCCTCCCCCCTCAAAGTCCGTCCCGCCCCATCGTGAGTCTCATGTCCTTCACCCATGCTCCTAGAAAAGAAGTCCGCGCTCCCATGGGCTTTCCCCGCCCGGTGACAGACCTCAAAACGATACGGCTGCAGAGCCAGGTACCACCTCAGGATGCGTGGATTGGAGTCCTTCATGGCCAGTAGCCATCTGAGGGGGGCGTGGTCGGTCACCACCGTGAATGCGTTGCCTAGGAGATAATATTGCAGAATGTCAATGGCCCACTTAACTGCTAATGCCTCCTTCTCTATGGTGGAGTACTTTTGCTCCCGTGGAAGTAGCTTACGGCTTACATATACGATGGGGTGTTCTTCCCCCCCCCCCTTCCTCCTGACAAAACATGGTGCCGAGCCCCCATTTGGAGGCATCTGTCTGTAAGATAAAGGGTTTGGTAAAGTCGGGTTGTGCCAGCACGGGGGCCTGTGTCAGCCGCTGCTTCAAGGCCTTAAAGACCCTTTCGCATTTTATATCCCACCGTACCTTCTTTGGGGTTGCGTTTTGGGTTAGATCTGTCAATGGGGCCGCCAGGTTTGCAAAGTCCGGCACGAACAGCCAATAGTAGCTGTCGAGCCCCAAAAATTGCCTGACCTGACGTTTTGTCGTCGGGGCTGGGTACTGCCATAGGGCCTCAATTTTTCCTATCTGTGGCTGGATTTGGCCTCCCCCTACCGTGTATCCCAGGTACGAGACCTCTCGTTGACCGAAATTGCATTTAGCGGGGTTGGTGGTCAGTCCGGCGTCTCTCAGTGTGGCTAAGACAGCCTCTACCCGTTGCAGATGTTCAGGCCACGTTGAACTAAAGATGACTATATCGTCTATGTAGGCTGCCGCGTATGCCTCATGGGGCCGGAGTATCCAATCCATTAGCCGCTGGAACGTCGCGGCGGCCCCATGGAGCCCGAAGGGCATCCGTTTAAATTGCAACAACCCAAAAGGCGTGGAGAACACTGTCTTCTCATGGGCATCTTCCATTAGGGGGATCTGCCAGTACCCTTTTGATAAATCAGTCGTTGACAGGTACTGGGCGGCGCCTAGTCTCTCCAGCAGCTCATCTATTCGGGGCATCGGGTAGGCGTCGAACCTAGACACGGCATTGACTTTTCGGAAGTCGATACAGAAGCGGATGGTGCCGTCATTCTTGGGACTAACACGATGGGGCTCCTCCATGCGCTGCGGGACTCCTCTATTACTCCCCATCGTAACATTTTGTCTAACTCCTCCCGCACCGTCCCCCATAACTTTCGGGGAAGTGGTCTGATCTGGTCCCTCACCTGGCGTCCGGGCTCGGTCACTATGGGGTGGTGGACTATGTTGGTCCGCCCTGGTGTTTCGGTAAGGACCTGTGGGAAACTGTCCAGGATATCCTGGAGCCTTTGGCCCTGTTCTGGCGTAAGATCTGGGCCCAAATGTGGTCTCGGGATCCCCTTTCCATCCCCTGGCTCCTCCGTCCACCCTGCCAAGGCCTCCCTCGCCCGCCAGGCCTTAGGGAGGTATACGTGATAGATGTTAGTGGCTTTCCTTTTACTGGGCATCCTAATCTCGTAGTTTACTTCCCCTACTCTCCGGGTCACCTCAAAAGGGCCCTGCCATCAGGCCAGTAATTTGGACGACTGCTCTGGTAATAACAAGAGGACCCTATTCCCCGGTTGGAAGGTACGCAGTCAGGCCTGGTGGTTATATTGGCGGGTCTGTTGTTCCTGTGCTTCTTCCAAGTTTCGTTTTGTGAACTCCCCCACCTGGTGTAATCTTTCCCTAAGTTTCAGGATATATTGCACCGTACCTAGTACCCGGGTCTCCCACCCTTCCCAGGCCTCCCTTACCACGTCCAGAATCTCCCTTGGCTGTCTACCGTACAAGAGCTCAAATGGCGAAAAGCCCGTGGAAGCTTGGGGTACTTCCCTTACTGTGAACATCAGTGCTGGTAGGGCTCGGTCCCATTCCCTGGGTTCCTCTTCTACGAACTTTTTAAGCATCCCCTTGAGCGTATGGTTAAATCTTTCTACGAGGCCATCGGTTTGGGGGTGGTATACCAAGGTCCACAGGGTCTTTACCCGCAGCAAGCAACATAGCTCCTTCATCAACGTTGAGGTAAAGTTCGTTCCTTGATCTGTGAGGATCTCTTTAGGTAAGCCTACTCGTGAAAAAATCTTAATTAGTTCATTTGCCAGGGTGGGGGCGGTGGTATTCCAGAGTGGTATCGCCTCGGGATAGCGGGTGGCGTAGTCAATCACTACGAGGATATATTGATACTGGTTCTTTGTCCTCTCTAGTGGGCCAACCAGGTCCATCGCAATTCTCTGGAACGGGACGTCTGCCACCGGCATTGGAACCAGTGGTGCCTTGGGTACCAGCCCCGGCCCCATCCTCTGGCATTCAGGACAGGATTCACAGAAGTTCTTTACCGCGCAATAAATACCGGGCCAATAAAACCTCTGTAGCAGGAGGTGCACCGTTTTCTCGTACCCCAGATGCCCGGCCCAGGGGTTACTGTGGGCTAGCTCCATCAACTGCCGGTGATACTTGGCTGGAGCTACCAGCTGAGTGATCACCTCACCGTCCTCCCGCCCCTCATTGACCCTATAGAGACGGTCGTCCTGTATTTTAAAGGGGGGATAGGAAGTGCCCCTCCCGCTTGTTTCTTTGGATGCGTTTTCCCAGGCCCGTTGCAAAAGGGGGTCCTCCCACTGCTCCCGCACAAAGTCATGAGGCCACTCCACCTCGGCCATGACTTGGTCCCTTCCTCGTGCCGCCCCCACCTCTTCTGGTGTAGCCTCCTCCGGGTCTGTGGCCAGGGCTGCCTTCCGCCCTTGCCTCTCACGGAGGGCCTGCTCAAACCCCCGCCAGTCTCGGCCCAGGAGGACAGGGTATACTAACCCAGGGACGAGGGCCACGTAGACCCACCCCTCTGAGGCCCCATCCCTCAGGTGCACCCATGTTGTGGGATACGATTCTACCCGCCTGTGGACAAATTGTACCAGTACGGGTGGTCCCCGGGGTCCTTCTGCTGGGACCAGGTCGGCCCGTATCAAAGTTTGGCCATACCCTGAGTCTACTAGGGCTGTAACTACTTGTCCTTCCAGCTCTAGCTCCCTTAATATCCTCCCTGCCGGCGACACCCCGGCCTCGCTTTGTCCCGCCATTACCTGGTTGTAAGAGCAGTCCATGTACGGACAATCTCGTTTTAAGTGTCCCTCCACGCCGCACTGATAACATGTTCCACCAGCGGTCCGCGGTGGAGGCGGGCTTTCCTTCCAATCCGTCCGGGTTGCTAGTTGTGATAGGGGTTCTTCCTTTGCCAGCCTACTCCAGACAGGTGCTAGACGCCTCACCCCGCCTTTTCTGGGGCTGGGTGGGCCAGCCGGATTCCGGGGTTCCCCTTGCCGTGGGGGGGGGGGGGGGTCGAGATCCTCTTCCCGCCCCCACGGCGTGTTCCTTGCGGGGTCCACTCGACTCCCCACCCCCTTCCACTGCTAAGTAATCTTCCATTAAAGTTACGGCATCGCTAAGCGATGTGGGGTGGTGACGCCGTACCCAGCGTTGCTCTTCCCCCGGCAGGATATGAATAAATTGCTCTATTACTACCTTCTCTGCCACCTGGGGTCCGGTTTGGTGGTCTGGCTCTAACCAGCGCCCACCGGCCTCCTTCAGCCGTTGGGCTACTGCCCGCGGACGAGCCCCGGGAGGATACTTCTCCTGCTGGAACCGTTGGCGATACGATTCCGGCGTGACCCCTAATTGATCTAGGATCGCCTCTTTTACTTTGAAGTAGTGTAGGGCGTCCCTTGGGTCTAGACTCCGGTATGCCAATTGGGCTGGGCCCGTGAGATACGGAGCTAGTAATGTAGCCCAATGATGCTCTGGCCAACGGGCGGCGGTGGCCACCCTTTCAAAGGTGGTCAAATAGGCCTCTGGGTCATCTGCGGGGCCCATTTTGGTTAGTCTTACCGGGAGCTGGGCTAGGGCGCCGCCCTCCGCCCCTTCCCCACTGGGTGTCAGGGTCTGGCCTCTACCCATGCTCACCCATTGTCTCACACAGCGGTCCTGCTGTGCCTGGAACTGCTCTGCCACGTCCCGCAGAAGCTGGGCCTGCTGTTCTCGGTGTTGCGCGGCCAGTTGCTGGATCAGGGCTGTCTGTTGTTGTTGGTGGTGGTGCTGATTATCCGACAGCCATTTCAACATGTCAGCCACCTCCATTCTCCCAAGCGTCGGCGTCTCTTGCTTATTCTGCAGGTCCGCCTGTTCCGGCCCACTCGCCAAGCGCCTCCCTCTCCCCCGTTTTCCCAGGGAGTGTTTTTTTTAAAGGGGGGGGGGCTTATAGGTATCCGGGGCTCAAAACCATGCCCACATTCTCCACCATGTGTAACGGGGGGGGGGGGTCTACCCTTCCCCACTCTCCGTTTCTCTCTTAGTCTTTCCCCCGGTCACCGGCGTCCATTAATTAATTTCAGTGTCCCCCACGACGGGAGGGGCTAGGGGGGTCCAGGCCCACCCTCTCTCCCGGACCCCAGCCCAGGGCCCTAATGACAGGATCAGGCGATCCTGCCCTACTGGTGGGGGGGGGGGTCTCCCTAAACTCACCAGCACGCCGGACACCCTGTCCTGCCCTGGGCTACTTCCTGCCCCCTCGTCCTTGTCTTCTCCGTTCCTCTGTCTCTCTCCTTTCCCCCCCGACTCCCACCTCCTTGTCTCTCCTCTCCCCTCCCTCCTTCTTATCCTGGCTCCAACCCGTTTTAAAATGCCCGCCACGTATGCAGGCGCCGCCCCCCGGCACCTCACCGGCTCTGAATCTGTCACGCCACCGCTAAGCTGAGCAGTGGTTGCGGAACGTGCGCCGCATCTCATCCTCCTGCCTCTGGCCATCCCGAGGAGCGTGAGGGTGACCGCGGGCTCAGTGCGGGGTGGGTCCGCATCCGCGGGAGAGTGGAGGCAGCCCGCCCCATCACAGACTCCAATTGGTCCAAAATACAGCAGCCTTCCTTTTTAGCAAAAGAATCCAAGGGGACCTTTTATTCCAGGTTTATCACTAGCTCTGTTCAGAAGAGCGTCACTCTTAAGGCTTTGGAAGACACTATTTGGCCCTGACTGAACCAAATTTGTGTAGATGGAGTCGTGACCTGCCCTGTTAGCATTGCAGGGCCACACATTCAAACTTGTCCTACCCAGACTCCTGTCATCCTGACAGCTGGGCCAAACCTGAGTCCTGCTGGGACCCTAGAGATTGTAGTATCTGAAGCGGGAAGATGAGCCCATCCAGCCTCATGGGACAGGAGCTCCCACGTGACCCTTTTAAAACTTTTTGGCAGTTCAGATTTGGGTCCCAGCTTATAGGTTGAGAAATCCTGGGATAAACAGCTAGATAAAATGTTTTGAAGGACTGAAGTACAGCACATATGGAAATACATACACGTTTCATAAAAACCTTACAGAATTCCTAATACAGTGGGCTAGTGGTTATAAAATGTGTTATACCTTTCAGGGAATAGAAACTGGGTGTTTGATGGAGAGGCTGTGATTAAAGACACTTTGTTAGGGTGATGTTGGATTATTCAAATCCATGGTTGGCATATGTGGTAAGTTATATGGGCCCATGATGTCCTGGCACCAGGAATATTCCTGGCTCAGGATTGGGCTCCACCAAAGTTTGGGTCTGGGTCTCTCCCTGGCCTTGTCTGCCGTCCCCGTGCATCTGCCAGCCCTGCCTGCTGCCCCTGGGCAATTTAAAACTGCCTGGAACCCCCGCTACCACCACCAACAGTGCTTCTGGATGCTCACTCCTCACCACTGCTGGCACCTCCCTGAGGCCCAGGCTCTCTGTGTCTCCCAGCAGCTGGAGCAGCACATGGACATACATCCCCCACTCCCCTGTGCCTCAGACAGTCAAATGCCAATGAGCATCTGCAAGCTACTCTAACCCCACTGTGCTGCCTCTGGTGGTGTTGGGGAGGGCCCGCTGGGGCATTTTAAATTGCCCGAGGGCAGCAGGCAGGGCCAGTGGACTCATGGGAGAGGGCAACTGACTACACAGTTGTACACAGGATGTGCACAGGAGTGGCAGGGGGCAGCAGTGCATGGATGCCCTCACTCTCTCCAGGAGCCACTGCCAGAGAGAAGAGCCCTAGGTCAGTGTGATAGTCCCATCCCCTCCCCTCCCCTCCCCTCAATGCACCCTACTCCTTTCAGAGCCCACCTCTTCTCCCCCTCCAGCTCCCAGATTCCCTCCCAGAGCCTGCCCCCAACTTCCTCCTGCAGCCCTACCCCCTGTCCCAGGCCAGAGCTGCACCCAGACTCCATCTTGGAACCTGCACCCCTCATCTCCCTCCTGCACCCACATTCCCTTCTCCAGTCCAAAGCCTGCACCCAACACCCAAACTCCCTCCCAGAGAGAGTTTGAGTCGGGGGAGGGGAAATGCAGACTTTGGGCATTATGGGCACCACCAAAATTTCTGCAAACCTGGTGCCCTTGGGGGTTGGAATTGAGTATCTGAAGATATCACCCTTTGTACATGTTCAGAGAAACTGCTGGCAAATATTGAAGAGAAAAGCAGATGGCCAAGGCTCCCAATAATCTAAAAAGAGACTGCAAAACAACTGAGAAGCTGGAATTAGAGACTTCTTCTGAAATGTGCATTTGCTTCCCTGACATTATGAGGGATGGTTCCTGTTTTCTTGTTGTTTCCTCTGGCATAAACACTTATTTTAAGTGTCTTTGGTCATCTGTGTAGATTTTGTCTGAAGGAAACGTGGTGTCCTGTGACACACTTCCTGTCCTGCTGCTGTTTTTGTGGCCTCAAAGGCAATTGCAGGATATTCCTCTTCCAGTTCCTCCAAGGCTTCTCCTCACTCGAATATCCTTAAACAATTAAGTAGGGCTGATGTAAGGCTTCAAGCTTTTCTCAAGCACCCGTGAAATTGCATAAATAGAATACTTCATCACATAGGGTGGCCTGACCCTGATTTTTTCATAAAAGAACTGAAAGAGTCTTGTTCGTAAAAGGGTAAGGTAAGGTAAGTAAAGCACTATATTAAAATGTAGCTTGGTAAAATAAGATAGTGAAATGAGGCAGGAAGAATGGGCCAGCCTTTGGGCTAAGAAGCAGCCTGACCAAATCCATATACAGATGAAGGCTACACATGGGACTGTAGATTGCAGTACTTACTAGGAGAAACAGAAGAAAGGATTAAGCAACTATCAGAACTGGTAAGCAATGCCAAGGTAGTCAGTTGCCCTAATCAAGAGGTATGGTTTAAACCTCATTCTTTTTTCAGACCCTGCCCCCCCCCCCCCATATCACTGCTGTCCAAGGAATTTATCTTTTACCTCCAATAAGTATGTACAAGGTGAATTTTGTGAATATTTTCAGGACCAAGAAGTCCTAATGTTCATGTCCCATTTGTGACTAGTTTCTATAAATGTTTCTGAGAACAAGTCTTACTGGCCAAAGTGTTTCATGGTACTGGTATTATGGGCACCCATTTTAAAACTTGCACACCTGAATATTGCTACTGGAAGTGCTTACCAAGTCAAGGAATGGAAACAATTCTATACAGCTTCTCTGACCTATCACATCTGAGCAACAGTTGAATTTTTAAAAAATATTCGCAACCAGTCCACAGAGCAAACATTTTTAAATATTTGAATGAAAAACATACATGTACATAGTCATTTCCTTGTATGTGTATCTGCTAGGGGATATCAGACGAGGTGATTGAACAACTCAGGCAGCTGTGGGTTTGGTTGACCTTTGTCATGACGTGTTTGGAAACAGGGTCTACATGTCAGAGTAACATTCAGAGTGATCAACATCAGAATTATTGGTCCTAGAAATAGTTGCAAAACTCACCTTATACTCACTTGTTGGGGATGGAAGGGAAAGGGTAACTTTTTTCAAGGGCAGCAGTATGATGAGAGATCAGGGATTGAAAAAGGAAAGACGTTTAATCTTTGTTTGATGCAACGAGCAGGATAATTCCTCAAAATTAGATAGCTACAGCCCAGACAATCAATTTCCTGGGCATTAATTGATCTTGGTCTTTTTTTTTCTTTTTTTTCCCCCTTTGAAATACTCTCTTTTTGTAATGTCAAAGTATAGTATTTATTTTAAAGACACAATAAAAATAGCTGCCAAGATGTCTATAAAAATATTCACCATAACAGTATGAAAAATAGTGATTTGAAAAGCCCCCCCCATGAAATATCTTCTAAATATTTTAGAATTTTAATTTAACAGCTACAGTATTACATTCTAAAAGAAACTAAGGCAATTGTAAAGTATTTCACTGAAATCCTAGCTTTAAAATAAATAATCCTCCCAGAAGCAACAAAAACAAAAATCCCAAATTCTCCATAAAGTAATGCAACTCCTGGTGTTCAGGTTCAATGCAATTAATTCATCAGGAGTTTGAATTGTATTCATACCTAGTACACCCACTCAGTCCCTTTTTTCTTTTCATTTCAATTTTAAATCAAGAGAAATGGCTATTTGTGTGTGAACCTGTTATGCAATGAAATAGCATTATTGCTCTGAGCAGCTTTTCATGTCTCATGACAACACTTCAACATCGCTTCTGATCAGTTATATCCGTGTTCCTCAAAGTGTTCCATGGGCCAGCTTTGGGAAAGCCATTAGCAGCCCCACACTACTTTGTTTACCTAAAAGATTCATAGCCACAAAGCCTCGTGGCTCCCATTGGCTCCATTTTGCTGTTTCCAGCCAAGGGGAGATGTGGGAATCTTCTCACATTTGTTTTAGTATGGTTTGGAAGAACAGAGACTGAGAGGTAATGTACTGAAAGGTAACAAGTGAAAAATAAACAGGACAGTTATTAGCTATGCACATAGTAATCAATAAGGATGCAACAGAGAAGGCAGAACATTAATCATTCTTGATAATTAAACAAACTAGCCCTTTTAAACAAGTGGCCAGACAGAATGCTAGATCTCTTTACTTGTATAAAGACTTACATGTTAAATAGAAACAAATGCAATCTTCAGAAAATATCTGGTGAGTTTTATTTTATTGATTGACCACCGGCCCTTCCTGCATTCATCCCTCCCTGCTGGTATCTTCGGACTGTTTACACCAATACAAAACAGAGAAATGAGCAGGAGGAAATATTTATCTGACTCTAGTCAGTGTTTTGTACACATGTTAATTAAGATAAGGGCCATAACTTTAGCTTCAGCGAACCAAAGGTCTGGATGGTATCTGGAAAATGTTTGTTTATTCTAGGGAACCCTGGCTTTGTTTCCCAAGGCGGGATGGTCTTTATTTAGAAAAGGGGAAGGAGGAGAAAAAAGTATTCTCAGGTCATTAATTCCAAACTTCAAATGGATCCTTTAGTTATTTCAGTCTTTATGGAGTGAGAAGACTTTGTTTCTGAGAGCATGAATACTGCCCACAAGAATCCTTTTCTTTATCAACATTATCGGGGTTAGGGCTACACATGGTTTTTGTACTGATTTAAATGTTTCTATTAGGGGTGTGATACATTTTACCGAAATTGTGCAATTGGTCCAACTCTTTATGCGGGCTCAAGTAACAAAAAGGTGTAGCTGATTCCCCAACACTGACAGGAATTAATGTTACTGGTATGAGAAACTTTTGTATCCGTTTATAACTGCCTCCACGTTAGAAAGAGGTATTGCTTAACATATTCTGGTTTCAAAATGAAATAGTTAAAGCAATATAAAAACTGTATATAGACAGTCCCTAAGGGTATGTCTACAACTGTAGCTGGGAGTGTGCTTCCCAGCCAGGACAGAGTCATATTAGTTCAACTTAAGAAGCTAGTATGCTAAAAATTGGCAGTGTGCATGTTGCAGCGTGGGTGGCAGAGAGCACAACCCCTTGCCCAATTCCTTGGGCCTGAGAGAGAGTGGCTGAGCCCAAGTGTCTGCCAGGGCAACAACATCCACACAGCTATATTTAGCATGCTAGTTCAAGCTGATCTAGTGTGAGTTTGTCTACCAGGCCTCCCAGCTGTAATGCAGACATTCCCTAAGCCTGTGTCCAGACTCAGGGTTTTTTTCGAAAATACTGGCCTCCAGGAAGAAGCCCTGGTGGACAATCTGGGGCATGGGTTGCATGTCTCTGGTTCCTGTCTGCAGCCATTTCTTAAAGGGACAGGCACCCTCACAGCCACTTGTTGCAGCAAAGGAGCCAGAGCACACGGCTACTTAGGTGCAGCATGTCCCAGCCCCAAGACCCTCCTGGCCCTTCCAGAGAGCCTTCTGGGGACCCAGCCAGGGGCTCCAAACGCCGGGCACCATCGTGGTCTGGGCCAGAGATCAAGACCCTTCTCGAGCTCTGGGGAGAGGAGGAGGCCTTACAAGCCCTCAAAAGCAGGCGGCGAAATGCGGACATTTATGGCCGCATGGCAGAGGCCCTGGCCCAGAAGGGACACTACCCCCGCACCCAGGACCAGGTGCGCTCCAAAGTTAAAGAGCTGCGCCAAGGATATGTCAAGGCCAGGGAGGAGAGCTCCCATTCTGGTGCAGCCCCCTACTACTGCCCTTACTACAGTGAGCTGGACCAGATCCTGGGTGGTGGTGGTGAAGCACGCACACCACGGCGTTTCATCCAGTCAGGCTTGGCAGACCCTGTGGTGGACGCGCCAGAGCAGGACCCAGAGCACTCAGGAGACGGGGACCTGGTGCCAGAGGAGGACAGTGAGGAGACGGCAACCCTCACCCTGGAGCCAGTCACCCAGACCCCAGAGGCCTCCCAGGTGTCATCTGGCGCAGGAGATGAAGCAGCAGGTGAGTGCAGTGAGGTTGTGTAACACCGGGGGGGGGGGGGGGAAGGTAGGTGGGTGCACAGTGGGTGATGCACAAGGGAAACCTGTCATGCTCAGGCTGATGCCCAGGTCACACACAGTGTTACCTTCAGAATGTCTGATTCCCCTGTCTCAAGGAGAGGGCATGCCCTTTTGGACAGCTGTTGCACACATGACTGATTGTGATAGAAATGTAGCCATGTTACTCTGATCTGAGGAAGTGGGTCTGGGCCACGAAAGCTCATCCCCTAATAAACCATCCTGTTAGTATTTTAAGTGCTACAGAGTACAGTTTTTTAGGACTGATTGTGTGTTCTTCTTTTCCTCCACAGCCGGACCAGCCGTGCAAGAGGGCCGCAGCACCCCAGCCCCACCTCCATCTCCATCTCGGGGACATGGGAGCCGCAGACACAGGCGTGTGTATGCGGACATCCTGAGGCAGCATGTGGAGGCCGTGCAGGAGCTCAACTCCATCCTGCGAGAGAGGGCGGAGGCAGAGGATCGGTGGCGTGACCGGCTGATGGAGGAGCTGGTCCAGCAGCGCACGTCCCTGACTGCCACTCTCAGGTAGGTCTGCGGCTTGCCTGCTCCTGTGCCTGGTCCTGCTCCTCCAGCACCCCATGACCCCGCCCCACCAAACCCCCCTTCCACAACAGCATCCCTTTCCCCCCTTGGACCTCCCTCTCCCCCAGCCCCAGCAGTTCCCCAGCCCCTCTCTCCCCCTGGCCCTCCTCTCCCCCAGGCCTCCCCGTCCCAAGAGCACCCTATCCAGCCAACCGACAGGTGCACCACCCGATCCTGTGGCCATGGTGGACCCCGAACACGAGGCCCAGGCAGGAGACTGAGATCAGACAAGCACCGTGCAACCTGATCCCCTTCCCCCCTCCAGGTTTCAAGTCCCCTTCCCCCCTCCAGGTTTCAAGCACCCCCATCATCCCAGTTAAATGACAAAGAAAGTGTTCAACAAAATGTTTATTGTACATAGTTTTTTCTACATCAAAAATGAACAAAAGATTTTTTATGTTTGCAACAGTTATACTATTTTTTGAGTGATATTTAAAAAAATAAAACAGAACTTATTATTTTGAGACAAACCCTGGTGTTAATGATTTCTCCAAACAGGGTCAGGAGATGGGTTGTGGAGGGAAGCTTCTTTTGGGCCAGGGCCCAGTCCCCAGGCAGAAGCCCCTCAGTAGAGTCAGTGGCCTGCACTTGAGAATTACTCCCGTAGGGCCTCCCGTATGCAAACAGCAGACCGGTGAGCCTGGCGGATGGCAGCTGTCCGGGGCTGGGCAAAGTGCCTCTCCTGGCCATCAGCACCTGTACCCCACCCTGGTAGGAAGGCCTCCCCTTTCCTCTCCACCAGGTTATGGAGAACGCAACACGCAGCCACCACCTCAGGGATGTTGCTCTCCCCCATGTCTAGGCGTGTGAGCAAGCACCGGAATCTGCCTTTTAAACATCCGAACGCACATTCCACCTGGTTGCGAGCCCGGTTAAGGTGAGCATTAAACTGCTCCTTGCTCGCATCCAGGTGGCCGGTGTAGCGCTTCATCAGCCACGGCATCAGGGGGTAGGCCACATCAGCCACTATGCACACCGGCATGTGCACATCCCCAACTGCAAAGTCGTGATGCGGGAAAAATGTTCCTGCCTGAAGCCTCCGGTAGAGGTACGAGTTCCTGAAGATGCGGGCATCGTGTGCCCGCCCTGACCACCCAACACAAATGTCAGAAAACTGGCCACGATGGTCGACCAGGACCTGGAGGACCATAGAATAGTAGCCCTTTCTGTTAATGAATTGGGCTGCTCGATGGGGCGGTGCACAGATTGGAATGTGTGTCCCATCGAGCGCTCCTCCACAATTCGGGAAGCCAAGGGCAGCAAAGCCGGCCATGACGCTGTCCAGATCTGGTAGACAGATGAGCCTGTTGAGCAGCTCCGAATTGATGGCCCTCACCACCTGCAGAACGAGACAGACAACAAAATGTTAGAAGGGGTGCCTTATCTCTTAGGAGGAGAACCCACCACCCACCTTCCCTCTCAAACACCCCGGGAATCCCCTCCTCAGAACCCCCCCCCCAACAATTCAGGGTGAGTGGAGGAGCTCCCTCCCACTCACACTCCACTGTGCCCTTCCTGACAGTCTCCCTTCCCTCCACCCCAAACTGTGACTGTCCCCAGACAATGACTTACCTCCATCAGGATGGATCCAACAGTAGACCTGCCCACTCCAAATTGGTGTCCCACGGAGCGGTAGCTGTCGGGGGTTGCCAGCTTCCAGAGGGCAATGGCGACCCTCTTTTCCAGGGGGATAGCGGGCCGCAGGTGGGTGTCTTGCTGTTGCAGAGCAGGGGCGAGCCAGGTACACAGCTCCTGGAAAGTGGTCTTTCGCATCCGGAAGTTGCGTAGCCACTCTTGGTCATCCCAGAGCTCCATCACGAGCCGGTCCCACCAGTCAGAGCTGGTGTCAAGCCTCCAAACATGCCTGTCCACGAAGAAGTTTGGAGGCAAGGGCAGTGTGGCTGCTTGACGGACGATCCCTTCATACCTCTGGTCTGGGTCCAGATGGGGAAGGAGCCTCATGACTGTGTCATGCAGATGCAGCAACACTTGCAGTATGATGGCGTGGGGCCATCGCCTGACCAGGGGCAGCTCTGGCTCCATGCCAAAAAAATGGGTCTAAAACAGAAAAACCTCCAAACAAAAAACCTGCTGGGGTGTCCCAGGAAGCTGAGCACTCCAAACCAGCACTGCAATGCCTTGCTTACCTCCTAGAGGGACAGCAAAGGCAGCTGCAGAAGCAGAGCAACGGGTGTTCAGGAGTGTCCCTTTAACCACGCCGCGTCTCTGCAAAGGGCAGGCAGGCAGCAGCACCCGGAAGGAAATGCTGCCCCCATGCCCTGGCAGAAGCGGTTCCGGGTGGCTTTTAATTTCGAAAGCGTGTCCAGCAGTCAGGACGCTCTTTTTCGAAAAAGCGGATCAATTTTCCGATCCGCGTATTGTAGTCTAGACGCTCTCTTTCGAAAGAGGCTTGCAGTCTAGACATAGCCTAAGAGTGGAGGCCTGTGATTAAGGCTCCATCTAAGTGCAGTTCTCAGTTAGAGGTGTGATTTCCCCTTCCTTCCACCACCCCCCCCCCCCCCGTCAAAATAGTTAAATCTGAATACACCTTTATGTGGACACAGTTGTATTCATGTAAAGGTTATTTATACTGGCCTAGTTTATTCCCCTTCCCTACAGGAATTGTTACAAAAGCCAATACCACCTTTTTACTTCTACAACTGCATCTGTTGGGAGAGGGGATGGGGTGTGTACTGCTTAATTGTACCAGTATATTAAAGGGGTACAATATTTGTATGTAGACAAAATCTAAAAGGCCAAGTTCAGAGCTCTGGGAAACTTCTCCCTTTGTAGCAAATGAACTATAAATATAGCAACAGTATAGATCCGTAGTGTGCAGCCCTATGATCCTGCAACCTTAAAGGGAAATTGAAATGTAATAATAGGAAAAACAAAATTTCATTTTGAAAGTCTATATAATTCAAAATACTTAACATTCAAACAGAAGGTTGCCTTTTAAACAATCTAATGACCTGTTTATGCAACCCAAGAAATATTGCATAACATTTGAAGACAGACTTTCAAAGCTGTTACAAGGCAAGTTCTGTTATTTTATAGACTTATATTGTGTTAATTTAATAGCATTTAAGGAAAAGCTTAAATGAATTTCCTGTGTCTTCATTTTTTCATCAGAATGAACTTGTTATTAATGAATAGCATTAGTGTTGCAGCTGCCTTCAGGGCCATTCTCTATTTGCTACAAAGGGAGAAGTTTCCCAGACTTCTGAACATGGTCTTTTAGATCTTGTCTACTTACAAATATTGTACCCCTTTTAATAGACTGGTATAATTAAGCAACTAGAGAGGGAGAGGTATATGAGGCTGCGTCTGTGGACAAGATGGGTGTAAGCCTGAAAGTTCTGTGAGAAGATAGTTGCCTCGGTGTTTGTTGCCAATGTGAGGGCTGGATTGTGAAAGGGGCTTTAGGGACTTTAGCCCTGGGTCCCCTTAGTCTGGGGTTCTGGGATGCAGCCAGCTGTGTCTGGCAGGAGAGTGGGAACAGCTGTGCATGTTTCCTTTCCCCCTCTCCCACTTTCCTGGCTGGAGTCACATACGTTGTTCCTAGTGGGCCATTCAAAGCCACATGTCCCTGCCCAGGAGCTGTGCCAGGGAAGCACCTCAATCTCCTGCTACTTTCTATCCTCTCCTTCCCACCAGCCCCTGCACTTCCACACCCTCTGCTGCACTGTACCTCCAACTACACTGTATCTCCAGTCCACTCCTGCACTCTACTTCCTAAACCTTGCACTCCAAGTCCACTCCATGATACTCCCCTCCTGCACATTGAACCCCTCATTATGCTCCCTCCAAGAACCTAGGGGCCCCACAAAATCTACTAGCCTTGGGTCCCCAGAAGAATTAATTTGGTCCTGACCACTGTTTGAGAAAACAGGGCTTATGTACATTTTGCAAATGAACAAATTTCTCTGAGGAAATACTCGAGTCCAGTGCACTGATCTCTGCTCCAAATATTAAACTGACCCATAAGGCCTCAAAAAAGCTATCACTTAGCAAAGAGGTAGCATTATTTTTGACAGCTAAATACATGTTTATTAAAGATATTCTCTCAGCAGGAAAGAAGCCTCCTGATACCTCTTAGCATTCACCTAAAGCTCTGTATTTCTATGAGCAAAGGAAAGGTGCACCCAACAGATGTAATGTGCTGCTCATTCTGTCTTCATATAAAAGGTAAAACAGTAAAAAAAAGTGGAGGTCAAATAAAGTCTTTAGAACATTCTTACACATTTTCACCCCTTGTCATAGACAGGGTAAAAGAAAATACATCATGCCAAATAAAAGCACATTTTACTTGCAGGACATGTGTATGTGTGTGTGTGTGTCTGTCTGTCTCCTCTTCCTCCCAGGTAGAGTCCTAAGGATCTTGTTTATTAGAACACATTCATTTCTAATAGCACCCCCACAAGACTCTCCTCCAAGGTGCAGTGTGTCTCTAATGCCCTTTGGAAAATTACTTAAGCTGTGCACCTGTGTTGGGTCAGGTCTACACTGTGGACTTACATTAGTATAACTATATTGCTCAGATGTGTGACAGATCCATACCCTGAGGCTGAGTTTACACTGACATGATTTTGCGCAAATACTTTTAACGGAATAATTTTTCTGTTAAAAGTATTTGCGCAAGAGAGCATCTATACTAGCATGTGCCTTTGCGCAAAAGATTTGCTTTTGCACAAAAACACCTGTGCCAGTGTAGATGCTCTCTTGCGCAAGAAAGCTCCGATGGCCATTTTAGCCATCGGGCTTTCTTGCGCAAGAAATTGATGTTACCTGTCTACACTGACCTCTTGCACAAGAACACTTGCACAACAGGACTTATCCCTGAGCGGCCACTTTTGCGCAAAAGCTTGCCAATGTAGACACAGCCTGAGAGATGTAGTTATACTGACCGGCTGTGTTCCCTGTAAGCTATGTGTTTGTGCAGCTGCTCAGAAGAGATTCAGATCCTACCCAGCTGATTAGCAGAGCACCCACAACTAGGTGTTTTGTTTCTATTGGTGGTGCACATATGTACATGCCTTGGTGCAGATAAAAAAAGTATTCCACACATGTATGGAAATGATTAGAGGGAACATTGCTGGCTGGTGTAATTAGTGCTATGTCAGCAGAAGGACATCTTCCCTTCCCTTAGCTCACAGAGGAGGATTAACTAAACCGAGTGAAGGAGCTCTCTCCTTGATATAGTAGCATGGTCTCTGGAGCACTATAGCAGCATAGCTGCACTGATGTGATTGCACAGCTGCAACACTGCACAGGAAGACAAGCCCTTGCAGAGATCCAGCTTATTAAATTAATATTTACACTCATCTTACACAGCTTTTCTTTGAGTGCAAATAATGGAATTAATTGTTACTGGTCTGATCTCAAACTGTCCAGTTGAAATTGGGCGCTAAGAAGACTCAGTCTTGTTTTGGTAAATTCAAAAGAAATGTAAAGTCTCTTATAGACAGTATTTTACTTTGTGACATTAGGATGTATAATAGAAGAAAAGTCAAAAGTATTCCATTTATTGAATTGGAATTTTATTTCCCGGATGTTTAAGGGAAAAATGTTCCAACCTGAGAAATATGCATGCTTTAGTCCTGGAGAAATTTTGCAGTTGTTCCATTTGGAGCCATAGTAAAATTACAAATTTCTCACAAGTCTCTGAGCCATCCTTACCTATCCGCAGAATATGCAGCTGCATAGAACACCCAAAAATGTGGGACGCCACTGAGTCTTAATGTCCACCCACCCACCTCTTCCTATCCCTATTCTGTAGCTCTGCTTCTGCTGGAGAGGATCTAGTTCAGTGGTGCTCAACCCGTGGAAGGGGGTCGCAGTTGTCCTCCAGGCGCAGGGGGGGAGGAGAGGGGAGGGAGGAGAATCAACAAAAATATTTCTGGACCCCTTTTATAGGGGTCGTGAATGCAAAAAGGGTGCACATCCTGATCTAGCTAACTGGAAAGTGATAAAGCCTGCCAGACTTATTAGCAGAACATCGAACCAGTGAAAGAGCCATTCAAGTGGTAATGATGCCGTTTAACAGGCATTTGCCAACTCCAGGCATATATTGTCACTTTCTGAATTTACTGTTAGTTTTGAAATTTTTAAAAATAGTAAATTCACTAGTCACTATCTTAGAAATAAAATAGTGAATGAACTAAAATGAATTTTAATTTTTTGTTTATATTTAGAGCACAGATAGTTTTTGCTGTAAAAACAGAAAAACAGAAACATTTTGTAAACCTCAAAATGGTTTGCTTTGACATTTTCAAAAAGGAGCAATTTCAGCATTTAATTTCAAAATTAAATATTTTCAAATTCATGTGTGAAAGTTCATTCAGTACAAACAAATTTTGGGAGGAGGGGATTCATTTTAGTGATGGGATCTTTCAGTTCAGCCACTCAACAACTGTTTACTCAGTTCTAGTCATGATTTCTTCCTGCTCCCAGGAAGAATCCCACAAATTCTGAAGTCAGGAGAGAACATTTTTCCAAAATAATATTAATAATAATAATGAATCTGTCACAAATCTGGAACTTAGCAAATTGCCATACATGGCTGCTATCCATTATTTATTTTACATATTGATGATCTTTGGCCCCAAAACACTGGTTTGAGGAGAAGCAGACACCCAACGACGGTTATGTTGAACATGCTTAGAGTCACGAATTATTTTAAGCCACACTTAACACCAGATATGACATCTTCAGAGAAAGCTTTTAAAAGCTCGTTAATTGTTCCATTCAGCATTGCAATGCTTAACAACTGACTACGCATTGCAAATTAACCGTATCAAGGCCTAAATATCTTTAAAAATCTGGACCTATGGTATTAGTTTTCTAGGAGCAACAAAGATGTAATAATGTAATAATAAGAACAATGATATTTTATTTGGCACCTTGGCCATCATTTAAAGGGCAGAAATCAATTTGCAGCAACTGTGAAGAATTATTCATGTCAGGAGCCTGATCCATTTAACTGTGGAAACAGTCTAATATAGCCACAGGATCAAAATTGTAACACATGTATCCAATTAAGCTTTCAGGCCATCAAGATAAATTGCTGACCACAGTTGCTCAGTTTGCTTGAGTTAAGTGGCATTGAGTATTCACTTAAGACAAACAGATAAGCCGCTTGCTGTCCTACAACACCAACTCTTTCTAGGCAAGTATATCAGGTAAAGTCATCATAGATCAGAGAGTTCTTCCCGATTATACAGGGTAAAGAATGTCCTTAATGCCCTGTTCTGATGTGCAATGCTTCAACAAATTTGCAGTCAGGTCACTAGTTATGGGCTGTTTAAGATCCTAGTCAGTCTGCTGTCAGAACTGTTTTACAGTATGAGCTTTGGGCATCTGGCGGTTGCTCTGGCTTTAGAAGTTAGCTAATGGAAAACACAGTGAGTGCTTTCATGTGAGCTCCTGAAAGGAAGTCTTGACTTGAGAGAACATGTGGAACTGTTGGTGTGTTTATTGGGGGGGGGGAGAGGGGAACTGTTGTGGGAAATGTATACATCATTGTTCCTATGTTATTCTTTATTCAGTTTATATTTTACTCCAGTGAGATAGCACAAACACATTAGTGACAAACTTCCCCGGTGATTATCAAGTTCTCTTTTGATCTTAACTTAAAACCTAATAGGAGGGAATGTTTCTGATTTGTGGCTCTGTTTCTGAGGGGTGAAAGGAATTTAAATTTCTTACAGGTCATACTGTCCTATTGCAACCTGGGTCCCTATCAGCTCTTTAAATAGCTCCCTTCTGGCTTTTGCCAAAGGTCAGACAGTTCTTGCTAAAGCTGCACATCCCTTTGCTTTCACCTCTGCTGTTTCTATTACTGTATTGCTTGTGATATGTCTTACTTCTGCTACTGATCTACAATTGCAGGAACATTTTCTGAAACAAAACTCTGTGGAATGTAATAAGCAGCATCAGAGCTGATGGTCTCCTATCCATGGATTTGGTGGATGTTATAGGACCACAGAACATTTGGACGTTAAGACCAATACAAATATTGTAACCACTTGTTTCATCTCTGACTTCCTGTCTTCTGGTGTTTTGGTATGATTGTTCAATGTTATTCCAGACTCAGAAACTGTTTCTCTTCTACTTTAATGAGACAGATTTATTTGTGTGCACAGGAATGTAAGGTCTGCTGCTGGCTCCTTTGCTCAGATTTCTGGGGATTGTTTTACTTTCTAAAATGGTTTAATTCCCTATATGTGTGTCCTGGCCTCCACTGTAGTACTTAGTGTAGATGACTCCACTAACGCCTACTACCGAAGGCCAAGATGATCTATTTCAGACTCCCCTGCTGATTGAACTTAGCCAAAAATCCACTCATGATTCCAGCAGATGTTTCTTTTTGTCTTTCTTTTTTTTTGCCAGGGATTTTCCCACCATCGTTGCAGAAATGTGAGACATTTCGATACCAAAAAGCCCTCATTGAGCTTATTTTTGCGTGACAGAATAGATGTTTATAGATGACCCAGACACCTGAGTTTAAACTGACACAAAACAAAAGTTAACTTATAAATGTAAATGATGGATCTAAATTTGAATAGTGTCTAAACCATCATTTCTGCAGTGGTGATTAATTCTTCTGCTCTTCCATCTAAAAACAAACGAAAAGAAAAACTTGAGTACCATAAAGTGTCTTCTCAGTGTTGGTTGCACTTAGTGCTTTTATTACATCAGTGCCTCGTGTACATAGGCTCCAATCCAACAGTCACTGATGTCAATGGGAACCCTTTCATGTACTTGAATGGAAATTTGGTCAGGCTTAAAAAAATCCTCCAAAATAAAATCTTACTGTACACTTATTACAGTTCCATTGTCTGAGGCAGGAGATGACTATGCTCTTTGTCTGATTGCCCACAGGCACTCAAGAGGAACAGAGAGAGGAAAGGTGGTTCCCCAAACCTATATTTCAAATTTTGTCCTGTATTGGATGAAGATACTGCTTGGTTGTGACTAGAAATCATTATCACATAACAATGTACCATTGTCCAAGTTTCCAAGAGATTACAGGCCTTGTATTTTTGGTGCTATCTAGTCGCCTCTTCAATATCGATGCCCAATTAGTCTTTGGCCTATTTAAACAGAGCTTTCACTCCACAATTTGCTAACCAAATGTGACTGTCATAATCCGAGAGGCCAGAAAAATGGCAGGAAATGGCTGAGTAGGAATTACATCTATTCAAAAAACTGCATTATTATGAAATCTAGCTCTGCATTACAGGAAGAAATACTTCAAACTTCTTGATGAAAAATAAAGACTGTAGTATAACATAAGCCTTGGTTTGGGGGGGGGTATAGCAAATGAGCTATAACAAGTCCCAGAGGAGCAGCAAGGGACTTGTTATAGCTGACAGGACATTATTAACAATTGTTTTTGTCTTCATTAAATAGTAAGGTGATGCTATCTCCTCCATTACTGTCATTTTGGGGGTATTAGAACAAAAGAACATTCATACTGTGTCAGACCAAAGGTCCATCTAGCCCAGTATCCTGTCTTCTGACAGTGGCCAATGCCAGATGCCTCAGAGGGAGTGAACAGAACGGGGATCATCAAGGCTATGTCTAAACTACACCCCTCTGTCAGCAGTGGGATGTAAATTAGATGTATCGAAAGTGCAAAGAATGAGGAGTGCAGGATCTTTCAAACAGGGCATTTCTGTCAAATGCCCCATCTAAACTGCTGGTTTTTTTGTTTGTTTGTTTGTTTTTGTTTTTGAAAAGCCCCGTTTCGGAAAAAAGCGGTGGCCACCATTATGCAAATTAAGCATGGGATATTTAAATCCCTGCCTCATTTGCACTTTTATATGTCTAATTTACATCCCTCTGCTGATAGAGGGGTGTAGTTTACTCCTAGCTTAAGGGTACGCCAGAGGCATGTAGATTAGGCTACCAGACATAGGAAAATGAAGCGGCGATTTAAATAATCACCGCTTCATTTAAATTTACATGGCTGCCCCGCTGAGCCGACAAACAGCTGATCAGCTGTTTGTCGGCTCAGCGCGATAGTCTGGACGTGCGGGTGTCGACATCAAAGGTATTTGACGACCACCCAGGTAAACCTCCTGGGATGAGGCGGGGCAGCCATGTAAATTTAAATGAAGCGGCGATTATTTAAATCGCCGCTTCATTTTACTATGTCTGGTAGCCTAATCTATGTCTGGTAGCCTACAGAGGCATGTAGTCTAGACGTAGCCTAAGTGATCCCTCTCCTGTCATCCATTTGCAGTCTCTGGCAAATAGAGGCTATGGGCACCATTCCTACCCATCCTGGATAATAGCCATTGATGGACCTTGCCTTCATGAATTTAACAGGGCTCAAAAAAGGACTGGATAAAGTCCTGGTATTTACAACATCCTATGGCAAGGAGTTCCACAGGTTGACTGTGTGCTGCCTGAAGAAAAAATTCCTTTTGTTTGTTTTAAACCTGTTACATATTAATTTCATTTGGTGACCCCTAGTACTTATGTTATGGGACCAAGTAACTAACTTTTCTTTATTCACTTTTTCCACACCAGTCATTTTATAGACCTCTACCATATCCCACTAATCTCCTCTTTTCTAAGATGAAAAGTCCCAGTCTTTTTAATCTCTCTTCATATGGAATCCATTCCAAATCCCTAATAATTTTTGTTGCCCTTTTGATGCTCTTACTGCATTTTTATGCCCTTTCTGAACCAGGGAATCCTGGTGTAGATGGAAAAATGGCTTCCTGCTGCATAAACCTACCACCCACAAGAATGTTTCCATGTGCAAGAATATGGTGGTGGAAAATAATATTTTTACATACTGTATCTTTGCATTGAACCTATGCCCTACAAATGTTACCAAACTTGCAAATCAAATATTACCTGTAATACTTTTAACGTATGAGTTAATAATTCATAGATATTGTGGCAGTTGAGACATAGGATTGTGAGCCGGCAGATCTTGACTCTTAGCTCTGCCAGAGATTTCACAGACAAGACACTTTGGCCAAAATACCCTCTGATTTTGGGTACCTCACGTGATACATCTGGCCTCAGATGGCATCGAGAGAGACACACAAAATCAAAGGCTACTTTGGAAGGTTTTGGCCTCTATCCCACTTCACCTATCTGACAGGAAAGGTAGTATTTCATTGGATTGTTGAAATCTAACATATTTGTCTTTAAAATGCTGTAAAATGGAGGAGAAGTACAAAATGTTTTCACCAATTTTCAACATGTAAAATATGCATTTATTTAAAAGTGCCTGAGTAAAATAGCCTTGTTGGGGGAGGGAGGGGGGCATGTTAATTCTGTGATTTCCTCATCAAATGTGTTTATAATACAAATCAAAACATAGATTCTTTTTAAAAGTGCCAGCACCTTCAAATAACCAGGGAGCTGAGAGTCAAGCTGGAAGTCTCATCACTTCAGATATCATTACTGATGAGACAGGTTCTGCAGGTCAGTTTAGACACTGAGTAATACCTGTGCAACCAGTTGCCTTCAAATTACACACCCTGTTACATCTGCATAACACTCAGTGCCTTCAAATTATGCCCTCAGTGACATCTGTGCCACCTGATTGCTTCTGATGGGTTCGTGCACTGGTGACTGATTTAGTCAGTCCTACATTGAGTCAATAGAACCTTTGCCATTAACACCAGTGGAGTAGTATTGAGTCTTTAATGTGCAAAGAATAGAACAGGGCAGGGCAAGATACATCCCATGGGCTGGATCAGACCTGCCTAACATGGGCTGTATCTTGCCCAGCCCTGTAATAGATGGTGACGTAATTGAATTAATAAGAAATGGTGCACTCCGTGAATTTTGGTAAGCTGTCAGGGACTGCACAACTCCCAGCAAAAATTATTGCCCACCCATGGAAGAGAATCGGAGCTCACTTAGGTGTTTGACTCAACAGAGCTAAGAGGAGTGAAAAATCTGGAAAAAAGCGTGTGGGGTTTTTGTAATTAAAACCTGTGTGTGCTCTGAATGCACACAGGGGACAGGGCTGTTGAGTAAGAAGATGCCACTTCTACCTAAAAATTGTCGAGTAAGCCAGACCTTTAACATTTCATAATTAGAAATGAGTCACTTGTGTCAAAAAAGAAGGATTATATCAGTCCTAATAGTCAACTGAGTTTTAGATTTGCAGCCTGCAGCACTCAAACATCCCAAGCAAGGAAACATTTCTGTGTGTCCATCTGGGGTCCAGATCTAAATCTCTGGTTAGGGGTGGATTCTATTGTTAAAATTGTCATTGGAATCATGTCATATTGGCCCGGATTTTACAGTTTGTTCCTGCTAATGTGTTTCTGAGGCTTTGGCTCTGGATAGCACTGCACTCTTAGCAAAGGGATGACTCATGCATCTGGATTTTGCATCAAATGTACACATTTTCATTTATATGGAACTCATTCAGAAAACTGCCTGAACTGTTTTTCCAAAAAGTGCTGGTGTATTTTTATTCCAATGCAGTGCCAAAGGATATGCATTCATTTGTCCTTGTGTCTGGTTGCAGGAAAAGACATTGATATAAAGCACATGTTAAATCCCCTCTGTGAAATGAATAAAATATTTTGACTACATAAGGCTCTGTCTACACTGCTCTGTTCTTCCGAAAAAAGAAGGCGAAAAACTTATGCAAATTGCAAACCACAATTTACATAGATTTTTCCAGAAGAGGCTTTTGTGACATTTAGCCCATCTACACTGGGCCAAATGTCGGGGGAAAAACCCTTTTTCGGAACATCCCTTCTTCATAAAATGAGGTTTACAGGGATTCCAAAAAACCGTGTCTGATCTTCCAAAAAAAAATTCAGAAGAGCAGATGCGTTCCCTGGATGTTGCACGGTTTTTCTGGTATCCTGGAAAAACTCTGCAGTGTAGACATAGCCTAAGTATTTAATCTAATCTATTGAACTTGAAAGTACTATAGTGCATGGAAGATAGGCAAAGGTGATGGAGTCTCAGCAAGTTAAGGAAGCATACCTATGGGGAACATATTATGTTCCTTTAAAGGAAACCTGATATAAAAATGTAGTTTTGTCTCTGATTCTTACACAATGGCATAGGTTTATTATTTTGTAACTCGTGGTAAAGTCATGAAAGAAAAGTTTGCAGAGGAATAAAGGTGGGCCTAATCTAATTTAGGTGGCCCTGACTCTACTCTCCTCCATTGCTGGGATGAAATCTTTACCCCACTGAAGTCAGAATACTATTAAATTCAGTGGGCCAAGATTTTTTTTGTCCCAGATGTTTTGCTACCATTGTAATGATTTATCTACTACACAGAAAGCACTGGGATTTAAATGCAAGAATGTTTTTTAGAACACAAAACTACATCCAGTGCTCTGCAACCCTGGGATTTCCCAACCAGTTGAGTTGGGCGCATCACCAGGATCTGTACTCTCCAGTAATCACAGATGGGGTTGGGGGGAGGGCAGAGGTCAAGCTGGAATTTTCAGAGGCAGGTGAGACTATGAAAGTCAATGGGAGGTGAACATGTAACTCCGTTAGCTCTCCAAAAATCCGTCTAACAGCTAAAATATGCAGTGGGAGGTGAGTTAATTAAAGAATGAATCTTAAATTTTTCATTGCTGCTAAGTGGCTTTTAAAGTTACACTTTAGTTATGGGGCACTTCTATCACAGTTGTAGAACTTTCCCTTTTATTAAATCCAAAGCTGTAATTTTTGCGATTAATAAGTTCATATAGTCCATCATATTGCTTGTTCCAAAGCAGGTTTATCCCAAATATTTGAGTAGAGGGGGTGAATGTTTTCCACATGGAAAGTTTTGCTGCCAAAAAATACAATTTAATGAAACTGGGTATTTTTTTTTCTGTGAAAATGTTGAAATGATGACCAAAAAAATTGGAGTCTTGTTGTTGCTGATTTTTTTTTTTTTATCATCAAGCAAAATGTTCAAAATGTTTGGTTTGAATTAACATTTCAACTTAAAACATAGTTTGATTTAGTTTGTGAGGATAGATGCTTTATCAGAAAGCTGCAGGAAAAATACATGTTAAGTTCAAAATGGAAAATTTTTAATTTTTGTTTCAAAATATTGATTTGAAACAATGTTTTAAAAGTCAGTTTGAGTTAAAATTGGGGCTTTGAAAAATTCCGCAATTAGCGTGAAGCAGCTGGCTCTTATTGACAGATCTGATTCCACTAGAGTTTTTATAATTCTGCTCACTTTTCATCTGAGTTACAGTGAATTATTCTGTTTTTTCTTGTTTTCTTAATTATCTCTTCATTCAATAAGTTTGAGTTGCTATCTCTTCACTTCACTTCTTTTCTTTAAATGTATCCGTTAAAAGAAATAAAATTAAAGGACAATTCCACTAGGAAGTACAGTAGATTGAGTGTTAAAGTAGCACCAAAATAAAGGAATATTATGAAAGATCAATGGGGTTGCTAAGGCTCAAAGGAATCTATTTAATTCAAACTACATAACACGCTGTTGTGATATCATTAAAACAAATACCCCAAAAGAGCTGTCCCTCATCCTCCCATATCAAAGGGCTGACATCATTTCTGCATAGTGTATTGAGAGAATTTTCCATATTCTGTACAAAAGTGAAATGTGTTAGTAATGAAATCCAGCCTGGAAGCAAACCATGTTCCAAAATACCACACTAAGTCCCAGCATAATCTTTATGCTTGGCATAGAAGGTCATAGAAAGACAGTGGGTCCACTTGTCTTTACTGTAGATGTACACGCCTCTTCCTTTTTTCTGATGGAATTAATAATGTTCTTCTCATCTTCTCCCTCCCCATGCCCTTCCTCCCTCCCCCCAGATAAGAGAAAGATAAGGCAGCAGAAAATGCACATAAGATGATTTTGCCAACAGACTGCTGCAGCAGATTCCAAGAGAGGCTGTTGATAGCCTGCCTATCTAGATATTCATGCTGTACTCATCTTTGTTGTGTCCTGGGATTACATATGCTTAACAGACATTAACTTCATTGCCCTCTCTTTTAGGGGATCTCCGCCTTTTTTGACCACAAACATTAGTGGGGATGTTGCTGGCACTGCTCTCTCCTCCAACCCTCTGTGAAAGGACAATGGACTAATTTTTATAAATGATGGAAGAGTATCAAAGTAGTACTTTGAAAACTGCCACTACAAAAATAAATAGCCCTGCTAAGAACAGAACATGAGCTTAATTTTGCTATTGAATGGTAGAGCTAAGAAGCAGATGAACAGCTGGAAAACCATATGGACAGACACACTTTTTTTTTTCTTCCTATCATCGTATGCAGGTTTGTGCTCAAATACTCTCATGTGATAGTTGCATTCCTTGGTTGTTAAGGTAAAATATTACAGCAGCCTATTTTATCAAACAGCAAAGAAAAGTTCAGGGAAATGTTAACTCTTGCAATACTAACAGCAAAATGCAGATGATGTTTGCAATTTTATTCACAAACTAGTCTGTGCAGATTCAGGTTTGCAATGCCTGTCAGACAGAGAAAGTTGTCTTACTGGTATAAATAGTTTCCATTTCCATATAGAGATTAATTTGCTTACTGACAAAATGAAACAAGAAGCTTCACTTTCAGCTGCTTTAGGAGGTACAGTACTAGCGAAAAGAGGGATTTTTTTCCACTAAAAAGTTGTAATGAAATGTCTGTTTCTACTCAAAACAAAACAGCTTCTTGTTTTGAATTTTGTTCATGTTTTTTAAAATACTGAAAAAATGCTCACAATCAGAACATTTCATTTCAGAGCAAATGAAATTTCTTTCAATCTCCAATTTTTTTCTCTGACTTTTTGATTTGCAGAAAGATCAGTTCCAGTTCAACTCAAAACAATGTTTTAAATTTCTGTTGAACAAAAAAAAATCAATTCTTTGCTCAATGCTACATGGCAACTGGTAGAGCCAAGCAGGAGGGACTTGCACTATTTTCAGAAATCCAGTTATGTGCTAGTGTGGCATTTGGAAGGATAAACTAATTCGTTGGGTCCACTTTTTTCTGTTCTTATTGTTTTTCTTTACTGATGAAGCACTGGAAAACAGTTGTTGGGATTTCTAGACATTATTGTTCAATGAAGTACCCCACTACTACGTGCTATTGCTACACATTTAAACCTAAATATCATGGCGTCCAGATAAACAAAATGGGAGAAAATATTCCTGAATTTTTTTTCAGGGGCCATTTTTGCCTTATGGAGCCATTTGAGATGTTCTTGCAGTGGTATTTCCACTATTCAGGAGCTGAAAGGTTACAAGAAGTTCAGCTCACTCCTGATTTCAGCCCCATAATTGCCTCCACGTTATTTGTATTTCCTTTTCTGATGGGCTTAAAACACACATAAGATGTGCAAATATTGCAGTTTATAAACACACCTATTACTCTTACAATAGAAGTAATCCTAGCTAATCCTAGTTTTCTTAGTTACATGTAACTGTCGAGCAAAATTAAACATGGAATCAAAAGCTGCCACGTTTCATCCCTGTTGTATGTCTAAAGGATGCACAATCAGATTACCAAGTACACTATGGACTCATTCATGTACGTCGTCATATGTAGAACCCCTTTTGATTCCAGTGGAAGATCTGTAGGTAGATGAGTTTTGGAGAATGAAGCCTCAAGTATGTAATCATTTGAGGTTCACAGAATCATAGAGCTGGAAAAGACCTCAGAAGGTCATCAAGTCCAGCCCCCTGCTCTAGGCAGGACCAATCCCAACTAAGTCAACCCAGCCAGGGCTTTGTCAAGTCGTGACTTAAACACTTCTAGGGATGGAGACTCCACTACTAGGTAACCCATTCCAGTGCTTCACCACCTTCCTAGTGAAATAGCTTTTCCTAATATCCAACCTGGACCTCTCCCACCCCAACTTGAGACCATTGCTCCTTGTTCTGCCATCTGTCACTACTGAGAACAGCCTCTCTCCATCCTCTTTGGAACCTCCCTTCAGGAAGTTGAAGGCTGCTATCAAATCCCCCCTCACTCTTCACTTCTGCAGACTGAACAGACCCAACTCTCTCAGCAGCTCCTCATGGGTCATATGCTCCAGGCCCCCTAATCATTTTGGTTGCCTTCCACTGGACCCTCTCCAATGCGTCCACATCCTTTGTAGTGGGGGGTCCAGAACTGGACACAACACTCCAGATGTGGCCTCACAAGAGCCGAATAAAGGGGAATAATGACATCTCTGGGTCCGCTGGCAATGCCCCTCTGAATGCAACCTAATATGCCAGTAGCCTTCTTGGCTACAAGGGCACACTGTTGACTCATATCCAGCTTCTCATCCACTGTAACCCCCAGGTCCTTTTCTGCAGAACTACTACTTAGCTGGTTGGTCCCCAGCCTGTAACAATGCTTGGGATTCTTCCGTCCCAAGTGCAGGATTCGACACTTGTCCTGGTTGAACCTCATCAGATTTCTTGTGGCCCAATCCTCCAATTTGTCTAAGTCACTCTGGACCCTATCTCTGCCCTCAAGCATATCTCCCTCTTCCCCCTAGCTTAGTGTCATCCACAAACTTGCTGAGGGTGCAATCCATCCCCTCATCCAGGTCATTAATAAAGATATTGAACAAAACCGGTCCTAGAACTGAACCTTGGGGCACTCTGCTAGAAACCGACCACTATCCTGACATTGAGCCGTTGATCACTACCTGCTGGGCCCGGCCTTCTAGCCAGCTTTCTATCCACCTTACCATCCATTTATCCAATCCACATTCCCTTAACTTGCTGGCAAGAATATTGTGGGAGACCGTATCAAAAGCCTTGCTAAAGTCAAAGTATATCCCATCCATTGACTTTCCCATGTCCACAGAGCCAGTTACCTCATCAAAGAAGCTAATAAGATTGGTCAGGCACAACTTGCCCTTTGTGAATCCATGCTGACTATTCCTAATCCCTTTCCTCTCTTCCAAGTGCCTCAAAATGGATTCCTTAAGGCTCCCTTCCATGATTTTTCCAGGAATCGAAGTAAGACTGACCGGCCTATAGTTCCCTGAATCGTCCTCCTTCCCTTTTTTGAAGATGGGCATTACATTTGCCTTTTTCCAATCATCTGGGATCTCTCCCGATCTCTGTACTTTTCAAAGATAATGGCCAAAGGCTCCTCAATGACATTTGCCAACTCCCTTAGTACCTTCGGATGCATTAAGTCCAGACTCATGGATTTGTGTATGTTTAGCTTTTCTAAATAGCTCCTAACCTGTTCTTTACCCACCAAGGGCTGTCGATCTTCATCCCATCTTGCGTCACTTAGTGCATTAGTCTGGGAGCCGACCTTTGTCTGTGAATACAGAGGCAAAGAAAACATTGAGAACTTCAGCTTTCCCCACATCATCTGTCACTAGGTTACCTCCTTCATCCACACCCTCTCTGATCACCTTCTTCTTGTTAACATGCCTGTAGAAACCTTTCTTGCTATCCTTCACATCCTTTGCCAGTCGCAATTCCACTTGCACTTTCACCTTCCTGATAACCCCCCCCCGGCATTCTCGAGCTGTACATTTAAACCCCTCCCTGGTCATTTGTCCAAGTTTCCACTTTTTGTAAGCTTCCTTTTTGTGCTTAAGTTCACCAAGGATTTCCCCCGTAAGCCAATTCGGTCTCCTACCATGTTTGCCTCTCTTGCTACGCATCAGGATGGTTTCTTTCTGTGCCTTCAATAAGACTTCTTTAAAATACTGCCATCTGTCCTGGACTCCTTTCCCCTTTGTTAGCATCCCAGAGGATTCTACCCATCAGGTCTCTGAGGGAATCAAAGTCTGCTTTTCTGAAGTCCAAAGTGTGTATTTTACTACTCTCTTTTCTTCCTTTGGTCAGGATCCTGAAATCTACCATCTCATGATCACTGCTTCCCAGGTTGTCACCCACCTCTACTTCCCCTATTACTTCCTCCCTGTTTGTGAGTAGAAGGTCAAGCTGCGCACGGCCCCTGGTCGGATCCTGCAGCACTTGTACGACGAAGTTATCCCCAACATTCTCCAAAAACTTCCTGGATTGCCTGTGTACTGCCGTATTGGTTTCCCAACAGATGTCAGATTGATTAAAGTCCCCCTTGAGAACCAAAGCCTACAATCTGGAAGCTTCTCTCAGTTGTCTGAAGGAAGCCTCATCTACCTTGGTGGCCTGTAGTAGACACCAACCACAACATCACTGCTGTTGTTTGCACCTCTAAACTTAACCCATAGACTCTCAACAGGTTTTTTCCCTCTCTATACTGGAGTTCAGAGCAATCCTAGTATAGTGCAACTCCTCCTCCTTTTCTCCCCTGCCTGTTCTTCCTGAACAGTCTATACCCTTCCACAACAGTGCTCCAGTCATGCGAGTTATCCCACCAAGTCTCTTATCCCAATTAAATCATATTTCTTGGACTGGGTCAGGGCCTCCAGTTCTTCCTGCTTGTTGCCCAGGCTTCTTGCATTAGTGTACAAATACCTCAGAGAACCAGTTGATCGCCCTATCTTCTCCATTCGAATCAGGGGTCCTCCTTTCTTGCTTGTTCCTCTTTGCATTTCTTCCCGGTATCCAACTTTTCCACTCCCCTCAGGTTTTTGGTCACCGTCCCTGAATGAATCTAGTTTAAAACCCTCCTCACTAGGTTTGCAAGCCTGCCTGCGAAGATGCTCCTTCTCTCTGTTAGGTGGATCCCATCTCTTCCTAACAATTCTTGTGCCCGGAACAGAGTCCCATGGTCGAAGAAACCAAAGTCCTCTTTGCGACACCACCTGCGCAACCATGCATTTACTTCGTCCATTCGACGATCCCATCCTTCAACAGGGAGGATGGACGAGAACACCACTTGTTCTCTGAATTGTTGGATCCTCCTTCCCAGCGCTACATAATCTGCAGTAACCTGCTCAAGGTCATTCTTGGCTGTATCGTTAATTGCCATGTGGAGAAGCAGGAAGGAGTAGCGATCTGAAGGTTTGATCAGTTTGGTAAGCCTCTCAGTCACATCCTGAATTTGAGCTCCCGGTAAGCAGCACACCTCTCGAGATTCCAGGTCCGGATGGCAGATGGATGGCTCAGTCCCTCTTAGGAGGTAATCCCCGACAACCAATACCCATTGTCTTCTTTTGGTGGTGGTGGTCATGGAACACCCATCCCTAGGAGTACACAATGCCTTCCAGTAGATGGTGTTCCCTTGCAGTTTCTTCCTTGTGAGGTCCCTTCCAAAGTATTTACCACTGCAGAGCCTGTGGAGAGAGCGTGAAAGCAATTACTTACCTCTATAGCAATGGGGGATTCCCGTGTTGGCCTTTTTTCTCCTTCTAGAAGTTACATGCTGCCAGTTCTCTTCCTGGTCCTGTACTGCCCTCTCTGGCTCTTCCGCCTTGCCGTGCTTTCAAGACTAAGTGCTACCTTCTATCGAGGAGGTCTTCATCCTCTCTGATCGAGCGTAGGGTTGACACTTGGGCCTCCAGTCCTCTAATTTTTTCCTCCAAAACGGTGACCAGTTTGCACTTCATGCAGATGAAATCTGTTCTTTCTTCTGGGAGGAAGACAAACATGGAACACACTGTGCAGGTAACAACAGCAGACCTATCACCATCCATCCCTGCTGTCCTGGAGAAAGGATTTAAAAAGAAAGGCAAGAGAACCTCATGCCCTTCCCAACTCCCTCTCTAAACTCCCTGTTAGCACTCACCTGTTCACAAGCTCCTTGGTCACTTTTTCACTGCTTTATAAAGCCCTGGACTCCCTGAAAGTCCCTCCCCCTACCAAGGCTCAGCCAATCAGCAGAGGCTTCTAGAATTCAAACTTTAATTAGAAGCCAACAGTTTCCACCTGGTTTTTCCCCTTTACTTCCTCCAAATTGCTTTGGGTTGACTGGATCTGGAACACAGAGTGTTCTAACACACTCACAACTTCTTGCTCCTTTCTTAAAGAGTGAATCTTTAAAAATACTAGATATCAGAAGTCAACTGTGTAATCTCTTTAAATAAAGCTAAACTAAAAACAAGCTTGTACTTTTTCACAAGTAATGGTCCACTTGAATGATGTGTGGGGATAGGAATGGACAAACCTTGTGGAGTTTGACGGTTTGAAACCAAATTTGTTTTTTTATTTGCAAAAAAGTTTGAATGAATGAATGAACTGTATTTTCCTGTTGTTTTTAACTCCTGAGGGACAGTGACACTTTCTAAATGAAAGCCTGCATTCTACAGTAGGGACAGAAGAAGTAATTTTTTCAAGCAGAAGCTTTCCTCTCCTCCTAGTTCAGCTTTTTGCACTCCTAAGCTATTTTTTAAATATTTTCTCTTTCTCCTTAGCAGAACATGAACCTAGCATCATTAAAGTTCAAGATGAACTTTTGAACCCATGGTCTTTACGAGTTCAAAATTAGAATAAATGAATTTGCCCAACCTAAGTGAATGTACATTTGTTAATATTCACATTAATAGCATCTGGACTAAAACAGATTGGAGAAGGTTTCAGTCTGTGAACTGCATTAAATCTAAAAAGCACAGTGAAACCTATGGAAACAAATTATACTTTCAGGCAAGAGGAGTATCTGTCATGTCATTTTTTTATTACTGTTCAATTGGCAGTGAGTAAGCTGAGCCATGAAGACTTCCCTTTGCATTTATACCTAGTTTCAGAGCCAAGGAGTTACAAGGCAAATTTATTCTCCATATACAGGCTTTGAAACAGAATGATCGTATTATTAAATGAATAAGGATGCAATCAAAATGTCAAGATACTCATTAATCATTTACTCATTTGGATTATTGCATCTTGTTCAGTGGTTTTGATACTTCAGTAAATGGAGGGCAAGGGGCAAAAGTTATCTGTACTGTGGTCACCTTTCATTTCAGGCTGAAACCAGTAAATGTCCACTCAGACGTCTGCATTTTCAAGGTCATGTCAAGTCTATGGCTCATGTCATGGTATCTGCCACTGACCCTTGGGAGCCTGAAGATTTGTTACCATGTTCATTGCTCTGCACTGTTTTTATCATTTACTTTTTAAAAAGGTTCAACATGACTTACTTCTTAAAATGGAAGTCAGAAGTGTTGTATGGAGACAGGACCAGTTGCCAGGCGCTCCTAAAGGTTAATTTAGATATTAATGATACTGCCACTCTCCCTAGTCTTCAGAGTGATTTCAAACTTAATTTTCAAAAGTCTACAGTAGTATTGGGTGCCTAAGTGGAGACACTCAAAGTCCAAGCTTCAGAAATAAAGACTGAGCACTCACAGCTCCCAAAGTTCAGAGAGAATCAACATTTTGGAAAAGTAAGGACTAAACCTTTCTGCCACAGTTTCCACAGCTCTCGCTTTCTCCTGGGCTTTCTGTGGTTAATCACTATGTGCAGTGCTTTGAAATTCAATAGTGCTGAGTGCTAATTAGAACACAAAACTGGCCATATCAGATCAATCATCTGTTTATCCCAGTAGTCTCTTCTGATGGTCACCAAGACCAGATGCTTCAACAGGAATGAACAGAACAGGGCAGTTATCAAATGTTCCATCCAGCTCCTGTTGTCCAGTCCCATTATCTGTCAGTGTGAGGCTTAGGACACCCAGAGCATGGGGTTGTATCCCTGACTATCTTCACTAATAGCCATTGCTGAACCCATCCTCCATGAACTTATCTAATTTATGAACCCAATTACCCTTTTCACTTTCACAACATTCCTGGCTACAAGTTCCAGAGGCTGGCTGTATGCTGTGTGGAAAAAGTACTTCCTTCTGTTTGTTTTAAATCTGCTGTCTATTGATTTCATTAGGTGACCCCAGGTTCTCCCGTTTCCTGACAGAGTAAATAACACTTTTTCTTAACACTGTTTGACTTCTTGGCTCTCTGTAGCCATGTCTTCACTTGCTATGCCAGAGATTGCTCTTCTGGGATTAAATTTAGCGGGTCTAGTTAAAATCTGCTAAATGGAACACTGAGGATGGCCCCAGTCAGCACCTATACAGCTGACAGTGGCAAGGAATAAGGGAAGCTGACGGGAGTATTTAATCCCATTGGCCTCCTTTTGTGAAGACGGCACCAAACTCTGCTTAAGATAAGCCAACTCCAGCTACGTACTTTACGTAGCTGGAGTTGTGTACCTTAACCTGACCTGGCCTCTATAATCTTCCCTCTCAGTTGTCTCTTTTCCAAACTGAACAGTTTGTCATTTTAATCTGTTCTCATAAGGAAGCTGTTCCTTATTTATAATCGTTTTTGTTGCCCTTCTCTGTACTTTTGACATTTCTAATATATTTTTAGAGATGGGATGTCCCGAACTGCTTGCAGTGATCAAGGTTATCAGTATTGATTGGCCCTTATTCTCATATTGTATATACAGTCATTTTTCATTCCTCTGTGATACTCATATGGGCTGCAGATGCTCAGTAATATAATGGGGGTCTTCTGAATTCTGCACAATTTGGGTGGTCTTCAAAACCAACCACAGAAATAAGAATTTCTGAAGTCTCAGTAGAATGCACTCTTCTCAGATAGTTCTCTCTCAAAGAAAATCATAATGAAAGCAGATACTTATTGCTCTTTTGTTTCAACCGTAGAGTCTACACAAACCAATTTGAAAATATATTGTGTAAAAGTCATATATAATGGCTGTCACTTCCAGTTTGGAATAAAGTATTTACTGATCCAGATCAGCGTAATAAATTCAAAGTGAATCTCTCTTTTTTTTTTTTAAAGTTTGAAAGAGTTTCACATTTTAAATTTCTATCAATTTAGTGCATCTCTAAAGTTCTGGATTCCATCCAAGATCAGAAGCAGAAGTTTTAAAATGCCCTGAGAATTTATTCTTACGTCATTTGTAGTTTGACTGGCAGTAACAAGCACCAATGGATATTTGAAACTTGAAACAAATAGGCCTTAAAGGATTCATGTCTTTAGCTGAGACAAAAGCCTACAAATCTGAATATATTAACAAAGAATAACCTGTTCTTATCAGATCTCTGGCCAGATTGTTCCAGGTTTGAGAGATCATTTTAATGTTTACGTTGGCATTCAGATTCATAGGTGTTTATGTGAACTGAACGTTGGAATCCTTTGAGAACTACCCAACTCTAGTTACTTCATGATTCTGTGATTCTTAGATAGGACTGAGTAACCCACGTTTCTCCAAGTTTTGGTTGATATTATGAAGTTGTTAGGAAATGTATCATGGAATGCCTCTCTCTGTGGAGACAGTGTTACATGCAGATTTCCCTCCTCCCCCATAGTTCCCTGTATCTCTTGTGCTTTGTCCGAATAAAGTATGATTGGATAAGAGATTCCTCTGCTAAATCCGTTTTGTGAGAAATTTTGTTTCTGCATCAATATGGAAACTAATTTATTAAAAAATTTTGTGAAGAGCCACTAGACTGAGACTTCCCACCACCAACTCCAACCTAAAGTAGCTAAAAGCTGGTGGACAGGGCATTCACCTGACAGTGGGAGACAGAAGTTCAACTGCCCAGTCTGCCTGATTCAAAGCCAGTCACTTTTGAACCTCAGTGACCCACATCCCAAGTTAAGTTCCCACAGCACTGAGCTATCAGGTCAGTATCTCTTTTATGTGCTTCCCTGTTAGAATTGTTCCATTCTAAGTGTATATTATTCATGGGGTCAGAAAGGTCTGATGCTTTAGCCTCGTGGTTACAGCACTGGAAAATGTTTTGACCTGTGCTAGTTAAAATGACTCAATGTGATTTCTTGAACCTACCACAGTTACATGTAGGCCTTCAAACCCCAAAAATCTGGAACAGAGGAAACTAAATTCCAGCTTGAATGATTGTGTTCTGCTCACCTAAAAGATTAAACTGGAGAAATTATTTTTACTTGCTGCTTCTTCCTCTTTTCTCTATTCTCCCTTTCCCCTTTCCCCTCCTCCCCCCCAAAAAATTCTGTGTAACCTTGCTGAAGATAACTGTAGGTATTTCACACCGGAGGTAAGTGAATTTCAGTCATCACTATGGGTTCAATTGTGATAGACATAAATCTAGACTAAGGGGTTGTCTTTACACTAGGAGCTAGGGTGTAATGCTCAATTTGCATAGACATATTTGCACTAAAACTGCAGGGTAGCTACACAAACAGCAGCAAGTGGCAATATGGGCTAGCCATTCTGATTACAAATGTGCTTAAACATCGTGGGTGCACATGTGGGGTGGCTTGCTCATGCCACCATTCACGGCTACCTCAGGTATGCTCTTATTTTTATCATGTTAGCTTAAGGAGCAATAGTGCAAGTATGTCTATGCAAGCGGGGAATCACATCTCAAGCTCCAACTGCAGATGTGGCCTGAGAGGGACATTGATTCAGACAGCAGGGGCAAACTGTGGCACCATGCCATGTTCAGCATATGTTCCTCGCACATTGTTGATGCACTGGACTCTGCTCTATGCCCACGCCATACTCCCCATTTTCATGAGGGAAAACATAGCTGCTGCTGTTTGCCTGATTCCCCTCTTGTACTGCTATGCAGCACCATATAATTAACAAGATCAAGACCACAAGGGCCCCTTGTGATAACCAGGCCATGGTTTAACTCTCTACATAAGGTCCAGTTCTTCACATCTCATATAGGTTGTTACTGAGGCAAAATTCTTGTTATCCCAGAGTAAAATCCACATGAGGATTTCCTTATTTGTCTACAAAGCTCAATACTTCAGGATGGCTTCATCGTGATGTGAATAGTAGACTAACAGCAAAATGTAAATTATTGCAAGAAGCTGATTTAAGCAGCTGAAATATGAATCTGTTCTTTCTTCAGGGTTAGTGTTTCAATAATACACACAGCATCCCCCTATGGGGTGCAATTTTAACTCTGCCAACCAAAACATGTATTTAACAGCTGTTCTTGTTATGAGTAATTTAGTGATGAAAAAAATTGAACTAATAGTTGACTTGACTTCATTATTGAGGATTACAACCCTGCAGTTGAGAGGAAAAGTGGCAAATTATCATATTACACTGAAAATGGTTAGCGTTTCACAAACTGCCTCTAAGTGCAGCTATTGCTCCACAATCCAACAAGTTGTTCTAGAACGTACAGGTTACAGGAATCAGCATGCACTGACACTCTCCCAGTCTGTGTTCTTTTTCTGGAAGATTGAGTCTTATTGGTTCATAGTGCACAACTTAGTTTACAAAATACAACATATAGCACAGGAAATTGTGAGCAGTGGTAACTGAATTACAAGGATGTGTTAAGAGGAAACCATTTCAGGGCCTTTTCTGGGAAGACTCCACCTAAGTCCTTGATGTATGGGAATTTCACCAGAGCCTAGTTAATAAAAATGATTTTAAATATGATGAAGGATTTCCATTTTTTTCTTTTTTTAAAAAAAACCCTGTATCTCTCTATCAACAATTATCTTATTAATTAAAAGGCCTTGTCTGCACACAAACTTCTCTGTTTAATTCAACTGATGCAAACTTCTGTGTGGAGACTTAGTTTGGTCTGAGTAACTTAGCTTTAATCACTCAGGACTAGGTTTAACTCAAAATAAACCACTCAGACTGAAATAAGGGTGACACACCAGCATATGCAGTGGTTCAATTAAATCCAGGGGTGAACGGAACTTATATTTCTTACAGGTATTGTCTCTGCCACCTCCTTAAATAGCACCCTGCTGGATTTTGCTGCAGCTCAGCTAGTTCTTGCCAGAACTACACACTGGGGTGTACCCCCTTACTTCCACCTCTGATTAATCCACTTTAAGATCTTCTTTCATGTGTGCCAAAAATCGACAGCTAGATTGTTCAGCCATCTCACTGCTTCATCAAGGGTAGTATGGTGTTAAAGTCCATCTTCTGATAAAGCACTCCTCCACCTCATGGTTGACCATCTGCATCATTGCTATGCAGTTACACCGTGACACCCAGGCTAAGCCAAATCTCTGCATTGTGGCAACCACTCTAGCCATTCCAGTCAGCAGCCTGTTAAGTCTAGCTCAGGATCTGAGTCCCAGGTTGCAAAGAGGTGGCTATAAAGACAGGCATGCGAACAAGCCCTAATATCAGAGTTGCTGCCACAATATGAGGATGGAGCTGTCAGCACAAATGTGCCATTGTTCACTTGCTGAGCCTGTAGCACTGCATGTAATTGCATGGGCTGCCACTGCAAAAGCATTTTGCAATGTCATTTTGTGGCAAATCGGCAGGAATTGTAGGTGTGGGTGTTTCCATCTGGAGGTGGGCAGGTCTTCATGTAGGAAGCGTGCACTACTCATTGTTTTCATCCATCATAGCTCTCCATGCAATTTTAAGGGTTATGGCATCTCATCAAAGTTTTGCAGGAACTATGAGCCAACACATAGATTATATGTTTATGTGTGGCTAAAGCTACCACTATGATATGGTTGGATGAGTTATGCTTTGCATCTGGAGATGTGCATGCTGATTTCTGCCCCCAAACTGCTGCACCATATTCCACTAGAATGACTACCAGTGCCAGGACTCACATGTTTAAAACACCTGCCTTTTAATGGATTCCTCTGAGCATCTGGTTCAAGGCAGTCTGGGAGGTGATCTTATTTTTTTTTTAAGTGTGGTAGGTGGGATCAGTATGTTAGACTGCAATACAGTTTGACATGTAAATAAGTGAATACTGGCAAAGGAAGGGGATGATCCTCAACACAGACTAAATGGTTGTTTAGATGGGAGGTTGTGGTTACTATCTTAGACTCGCGTAAGTCTCTATGATACTATTTAGTGTGTAGGGCCACCTGCCAATTAGTTGTAGACTATTCCCTGTTACCCCATGTTGTGGTTCAACATGAAAATAATGGATCAGATCTTTATCTTGCTAGCTGAAGTCAGTCAGACAGCTTAGCTTCAGACTCCCTCAAAGATCCATTCTATCCTTTCTCCTTTTCTACATACCAAGAGCCACCAATAACTCAGGTTGATAAGTACATACAGATTACATCTTTCTCACTGGTGTGTATAACGATCTGCATGATAGCAAAGGGTCACAGGCAGGGATATGCATGCTCTGGCCATTGATTTGTATCAGTGGAGACTTATATAACTTCAGTTAAATTGGTACTACTGTCCCTCTAGACACGCCCCTACGTGCTGCAAATACACTGAGCACTAAATATTTTGTATTGCTGTAAATAAGCTAGTATGTTCAGCACCTGTGATGAAAAATTAATCCTTCTGCTCTTTATTGTGTTTATTTGTCTGCTTGCTTTTTCATACCCTTCAACAATCTAGCTAAGGGTATGTTTACTCTACCACCCTAGTTCGAACTAGAGTGGTTAATGTAGGCAACCGAAGTTGCAAATGAAGCCCAGGATTTGAATTTCCCGGGCTTCATTTGCATCTTGCCGGGCGCCGCCATTTTTAAATCCCCGCTAGTTCGAACTCTGTGCCCGCGGCTACACGCGGCACGGAGTAGGTAGTTCGGATTAGGCTTCCTATTCCGAACTACCTACTCCGTGCCGCGTGTAGCCGCGGGCACGGAGTCCGAACTAGCGGGGATTTAAAAATGGCGGCGCCCAGCAAGATGCAAATGAAGCTTGGGAAATTCAAATCCCGGACTTCATTTGCAACTTCGGTTGCCTACATTAACCACCCTATTTCGAACTAGGGTGGTAGTGTAGACATACCCTAACCGAGTCTGTAGTAATTATAACCTTACAAATCTTCAAAGGAGCAATAGTGGCTTCCACTCTATGGGATGAGATCCTCTCTGTTACCTTTTCTGGTGGCAAAAGGATCCGAATGCTTCTCACTAATCCTGGTCTGTCTGTTTTGTAGGTGTATATCAGATATAAATGTGGGTTGGATTGCTATACAGCACAATGGAACAGAGCCACACTGAAAGGGAGGAGGAGGTTCCTATCCATACAGTTGGCAGGGCTGGTTACTATTGTTCCAAATCATATACAGTTTGGCTCTTTAAAATATTTTTTTCTGAGTCTTATACACAGTACAGGCTCTCTTTAGAAGCCGTTACTTACATAATGCACTCAGTTCAGAGTGGCCCACGGAAATACAAGAAAAACTCCTAGGATGAGGCCTCTCGGCAGTTGAAATAGGGGCAAAATCATTCCTGGAGCCATCTGCACCATGTCTCTCAAAGACAAAGCTGCCACCTCCACTGCATCTGACAGCTGCAACAGTCAGTGCTCTGTCATGCTTGCAACTGAAAGCAGCTACAGCCTTATAGCTGGAGGTCTTTTTTCACTGTTTAAAATATTTCACTCTTCGAGCACATTTGAAGTCATGTTACAAAAACACTTGCATACCAGGCTGATTTGCTAATCCTGGTTAGCCAGGACAACAAGGAAAGTGTTTGAAATACAGCCCCTCAACCTAAAGTTTTAAAATGTCAAATATACCAGGGAGTCTGCACTACTGTGTTGTTAATCCAGGCCTCCATTAAATGTCGAGACTCTCATAAGAGGGAGAACACTGAATGGATATGGGGTTGAGGGTGAGGCCTTTAGAAGAGGCCTCAAAGCTGTAAAAATGTTATTAAATGGTTGAATTGTTTCCAGATAGTTGAAGACTTCCATGGCCTGAACAAAGAAACAGCAAAGCTGGGCATAAGTGTGCGCACAGGTCAGCTCCCCTAATTAACTAAGCCCCTGTTATTAAAAGATATCCTTGCTACCCTGTGTGCTCCCATCAGTCTGTATCCACTTATTGACTTTTGTCTTATATTTTGAATGGAAGCTCTTTTGGGGGAGGACTGTGTTTTGGTCTGTGTTTGTATAGCCCTTAGCATGGAGTAGGGATGTTAAATATACAGGCAGTCCCCGGGTTACGTACAAGATAGGGACTGTAGGTTTGTTCTTAAGTTGAATCTGTATGTAAGTCGGAACTGGCGTCCAGATTCAGCCGCTGCTGAAACTGATCAGTTTCAACAGCAGCTGAATCTGGACGCCAGTTCTGACTTACATACAGATTCAACTTAAGAACCCCAGGCATCCACAAGTCAGCTGCTGCTGAAACTGATCAGTGGCTGATTCCAGGAAGCCCGGGGAAGGGGCTTCCTGTAGTCAGCCACTGGTCAGTTTCAGCAGTGGCTGAATCAGGACGCCTGGGGCAGAGCAGCTGGCGTGCTGCCGGGTTGGTCCAGTAGCGCCCAGAGCGGCGCTACGGGACCAACCGGCAGCGCCCCAGCTGCTGTGCCACAGGCATCCGGAGCAAAGCCGCGGAGCACGGGGGCAGCGGAACAACCCAGACGCGCCATGGCTGTCCTGCTGCCCTCGGGCTCTGCGGCTTTGCTCTGCTTTGCTCCCCGTCTCCCTGGTCTGCAGACCAGGGAGACACGGAGCAAAGCAGAGCAAAGCTGCGGAGCACGGAGGCAGCGGACAGCTCAGACGCGTCTGGGCTGTCCGCTGCCCGCGTGCTCCGCTGCTTTGCTTCCTCTCCCAGGTCTGCTGGAGACCAGGGAGACGGGCCCCGTTCGTAACTGCGGATCCGACATTAGTCGGATCCGCGTAACTCGGGGACTGCCTGTAGATTAACTAATCGAATAGTCAATGGAATTTCCATTGACTATTTGATTAGTCGATAAGGACTAGCATGTGTTCCGCCTTTGAAATGCATTTTAAAGATTGGAATGCCGCATGGAGCCTGGTGCCAGCATGGGCTCTTGTACATTTCTAAGATTAAAATGCCATGTGGAGCCCTGGGTCAGCGGGGGACTTGGTGCCCCACTTGGGCTCTTATACATTTCAAAGCAGAAGTGCTCACATGGAGCCTGGGGTAAGTGGGGGACTCCCCACAGGCCCCAGACTCCATGCAGCGTGCTCACTGAAATGTTCAAGAGTGCCTGCTGGGGCTCTTGTACATGTCAAAGAGAAAGTGCCACCCCTGCCCCATCCCACAGAGCTGCAGCTGGGGCTATCTGGCTTTTAAGCCGGCTTCCCCCAGTATACTGTCCTCTTCCTCTCCTTGCTGCCTCTTTATGATAGGCAGCAAGGGGGGGGGGGGGTGAGTAATTGACTAATCTGTCAACTATCTGATAAGCTTTTGCTTATTGGATAGTCAATTAGTGCTTACATCCCTAGCACAGAGGTCCCCAAACTGTGGGATATGCCCCTAAGGAACAAAGAGAAATGTTCGGGGGGGGGGGGGTGAGCGAGGGGGTTGCATGCAACACAGGAGGTGGGCAGGGAGCAAATGCCACTCGGACCTACTCTTCTCTCATCTCTGCCCTAGCCCTGTCCCCACCTTCATTCCCTGACTACAGCCTGACAGGGGCTTCACACCTGGCCCTAGTCCCTGGTTATGGCTCTGTTTCCAGTCCCAGCCTTTTCCCCCTGCTTTCCCTCTGCTTACTATTAGCTATTTCCAGCAGTGATCTCTGGGGTAAGCAGGGGTACCTTGGTTCTGGCATCTGCTAATTCCCACTGTTGGTTCCCTAGCTGATTCACTGCCTATAAACAGAATTTGCCTAAGACAAGAATCCTTCATGTTCAGCTTCAACCCTTTCACACACCCCATGGAAAAAAGTACCACATTCAAAAAAGAGTTCCTGTGTCAGATGACCTGGTCACATGTTGTGGCAGGACCAACCACATTTCAGGCTTACAGGAAAACTAACATTATTCACAAATCCTTGAGCACTGGCCCATTAAGTTTCTTGAGTACATGTTGGACCTCCCTGGTCCTGCACTCTCAGGACCTGACCAGTCCCTAATGAGGCAATTTGCTGGATTGGGGAGATCTTCTGCCACTGTCTCTCAGGACACTGCCCCTCCCTCCGCATGGTTCCGCTCCATCCTTGCTACTACAGGGCTTGGCTCTGGCTCACTTCTGACAGCTGGCTGGGCCTCTCCAGGACAGATCTCTCCAGCCTCTGTGGTCCTGCTTCTGTCCCACCTGGCCAGGGCTTCCCAGGAATGGGCTCAGCAGCTGCCCTGCTTCTGTCCCGCCCAGCTGGGGCTTCTTGGGGATGGGGTTCCATAGCTGCCCCGCTGGGTTGGAGCTCCATGGCTGCTCAGCTGCTGCCACGCCCTGTGGGGTTCTGTGGCTGCTCTGCTGTGCTGCACCAGATCGGGACTCTCCAATGACAGGTTCCATGCCACATTTTCCATAAAGCATATGCAAATTAAGAATATTCGTATGCAAAAATATGTTTCCATAAAAATATGGTGGCACGTTGAGCCTGTGATGTCTGGGTCATGAGGCTGAATTCTTTGGCATTACTAGGCAGCCTGAGCAGTGCATCAAGTTAACTTATTTTCTACAAGTCAGTCGTGTCACCCCATGTTGACAATGACTCTAGCAGATCAGGGACCAGCATTGTTTGAGTATAGTTCATCACAAGGACAACAAAACTACTTCATGGCCAATTTAAGACTGCCTAAGGAAAAGACATGAATCACGGTTCCTAGCAAATAATTAAATTTCAAAATAGCACACTTCAAAATTTGGCACATCTACACAATGCCAAATTCTGAAATAACGTGCCATTTTGAGACATTCGTTAACCCTTGTGGAACCTATCTCAAAATAGCAGGTGCATTCAAAAAATAGGGGATAACTATTTTGGGATCCTTCTGGTATCCTGTAATAGTCCCACTAAGTAGACATATCCTAAGACTGTTTCAGCTATTTTAGTCCCACCTCTGTAATAAGAGATCAGCTCCAGGTGGTAAATATTAATCCGGTTTCTGTAGTCCACACTGTAACCGTCAGTATATTGCTTTCTTTATCATATTCATCCCAAATCCTGACATCAGCGATACGTTGTCATGCAAGTTAGTTACTAGGGAGGAAACACAGGGCTAGCAGTTAGAAGGCCTGTGTTCTAGTCCAGTGGTTCTCAACCAGAGGTATGAGTACCACAAGAGTACATAGAGGTCTTCCAGTAGACACATCAGCTCATCTAGGTATTTACCTACTTTTACAACAGGCTATATAAAAAGCACCAGTGAAGTCAGTACAAACTAAAATTTCATACAGTGATATGTTTGTACTGCTCTATTATACTATACACTGAAATGCAAGTACAACATTTATATTCTAATAGTAAGCACCTTTTCAGTAACAGTGTGCTGTGACACCTTAGTAGTTTTATGTCTCCTTTGTAAGGCAAGCAGTTTTTCAATGAGGTGTAACTTGGGGGTAACACAACAAATCAGACTTTTGAAAGTCTGGAAAAATTGAAATCCACTGTCTCATCTTTACTACCATTAATGGACTTGTTCATGGTATGAAGTTTGATGACACACAATTCACTATAATTGAATTTCCAGAAGTGGCAAGAACTGAAACGTAGACCATTACCACAGAGTAATCTACCACGTCTAGGTGTAACATTAGACAACATAGTAGTGTTTTGGTGCCTCTGATGGATCACAGTAAAAAATTCCAAACTCAGGACAGACTGACAGAAAACAGGGAAAATGCACCCACACTGGTGGTACATTCTACAGTTAGATTTAATGAATCCAGCACTAAATGAGTACTTCTCTATTGGTACTCCAGTTTAACATGGAGTGACAGTCTTTCCACAGGCAATCTGACTCCTGGTTTAGCACCCAGACAAACTGGATTTCTGTGATAAATGATTATTAAAAGCAGAAAACATACATGAGGTTCTTCCAACTCTAAGAAACTGGCCACATACCTCAGGTCAAAATAAAATTCAGGCTCTCACTGCACTCTCTGCTGCAGCCAATCTTTAGTAAATTTAGAGGCTTAGAGGTAGAGTTTCCATGAATCTCCATGAATTTTTCTGTAGGTTTTGCAGAAAAGCGTCCGTACCAATTTAGATGCGCTTTTGCGCAAAAAAGTCCCGATCACCATTTTTGCGATCGGGGCTTTTTTGCGCAAAACAAATCTGAGCTGTCTACACTGGCCCTTTTGTGCAAAAGCTTTGTGCAAAAGGACTTTTGCCCAAACGGGAGCAGCATAGTATTTCTGCAAGAAGCACTGATTTCTTACATGAGATCGTCAGTGTTCTTGCGGAAATTCAAGCAGCCAGTGTAGACAGCTGGCAAGTTTTTCCACAAAAGCAACTGCTTTTGCGGAAAAACTTGCCAGTCTAGACACAGCCTGTTAGTTTGGCTACTGGGGGGAAATCTTTCCTAACTTCCAGAGAAGAATGTATTAACTGTGACAGAATAACTGTGGCAGGGACTGACCAATTAGATCTTGATAGAGAGTTTAAAAGTGAAGGGATTGGAGAAAAGTAGGATAGTTAAAGAGATTTAGTGACAGGAGACAAGGCCCTTCCTTCTTGGGTTAGCAACTCAATCTCAGGCTTAGATCAGAGCAGCTAAACTGTGATTAGTTTATTTTGTGGACCTTGTGATGCTTCCCAGGCATATCCAGGGTTGTGAGGTACTTTGCCACTATTTGCTCTTAGAATGAAGAAATCTTGTTGGTGCCTGCTATGCGTGGATCAGTTGCCTGGGGCCATGGGCCTTTGGCCATACATCAGCTCTGATACTGCAGAGACTTTATATTTTATACTTTAAAAATGGCCTTGATGTAGAGGTAGTGGTTAACTATTATGCCTTTGCCATGGCTGACTTAACTTGTATGGCTTTGTCTGTGAAGAGATCAAGGATTTCACAGAAGATGTGCTAATTCAGCTGAGCACAGTTACAATCATTTATTCAATTAATTGGTCCTGAAATGACTCACAGTGCAGCTGCTCTGATTTACATGCAGCTAATGGATTTAAGGAGTTGTTGGCCTCCTTATCAAGTGAAACTGGTGAAATGGGACAATTTACTGGGTATCACAGTATTGAAAGAATCAGAGGGCAGGGAAGGAGAAGTTGAACCTCAAGCCTGAGGAAGCAGCACATGCCCACTCTCTCTCTTTCTTGCGTGAATCATATCATGTAGTTTTTAGGGCAAGACCGTTTTAACCTTCAATTTCATGGGCTAGCCAATTCTCACAGTAAATTGATAATAGTATCAGTATAAATTAGGCACCCTTGCTGCCAAAATGTAGTATTTCTTTGGAAATAGCAGACTAAAGACTCAGAAGGCTATATTCTTGGAAATAACTTGATTCTGAACTTCTTGCAAGGACAGTAAACTGTCAGTCACTTACTAAACCAGTGGAATTCTGCTGCGGAGGGGGATTAAGCATTATACAAAACAATCCCTAAGAAATAACAGAAAATTTCATCATTGCTCTGCTTTCTTCTAGACTCCCTTAGAAATACTGAATTTGAAAAAAAAAGCTCTAATCAGACCTACCAAGCATAAAGAGAGATTCTACAAGGTGGCATTATGACCTTCTAAAAACAGAAATCCAAACCTTATTTTTTTAGAATCATTCCAACAATGACCCACACTCCCCTGATGCTGCTCTAAACTAAACAAAAGGAATTAACAAGGCATACTATGCCAAACCTGCAACCATTGAATTTTTTGATATATTTTCCTTTCTTTCCCTCTGGTCTCATGTCATTGTCTCTCTCCATGTTTTGTCTTGTACTCACCTTCCTAGACTGAAAGTTTTTGCATCTGATTTTTCCGTATTTAAAATGCAATGCACACCCGTTGTGCTATATACACTACTTAAACTATCAAAAACATTTGTCTTTACTGGGATTTGAAACTAGGATCCTAAGAATGAAAAGAGCATTTTTTTCACTTTTGCAAGAGAAAAAAACTTCATAGCTGTAGCAATGCTCATATCTTCTCCTTGGGTATCCAGCTGCTAACCCATGAGATTACTTCAAGTTATCATTTGGCAAGTAACAATCCTGATCATTACAATGTCTGCAATTAGTCTTGGGGCTGATTCTGCACTACCTTGCATGTAGTTAGGGTTGCCAGATGCTTTAACTAAAAATACTGACACCTCCTCCCCAACAAAAAAAACACCGGGAAAAATTCTGTCAAGGGGGGTGGGGCGGAGAGGGGGGAGAGACCAAGGTTGTCAAGCAAAAAAAAAAAAAAAACCAAAACAGAATTGTGGAGCAAAACCAAAAATGTTTAAAAAGGAGACTGCCCCTTTAAGACGGCCACCATCTTGGGCGCCATTTTTAAAACCTCGCAGCTCCCATCTCCAATCCGGTAAGCACAGGTAGGGTTGCCAGGTGTCCGGACAGTCTGGGGAAAAAAATTCAGAAAATACCAGACACCTAAAATGATTTTTTTCCTAGCCAAGAGGCGAAAATACCAGACACCTGGCAACCCTATGACGCAATTGGCAACTGGGCCCAGCCTCTGGCTTCCCTCCCCTGGGCCCCCGACACCCCCAGCCCCCGGACTCCCTGATTACCTGGTTCCACAGGGAAGCTGCATTCTGGCTTGATCAAGGAAACTAAATGGCCTCCAGCAAAAAGCCTAAAGTCCAAGGGGAAGCAATGCCTTCCCTGGGTCTTAGCACTCAACCACTCCCCTCTTCCTATCCGTATTCGGACTCTGCAGGCTCTCTGAAAGGGGCCATGCTGTTTTAATGCTGTTTTATTATTTAATTTTGAGGGGTTTTTTTTGGCTTAATAACTCTGAGTCCGTTTTTTATTATTTTTTGTTCAACAACTTTGGTGTCCCCCCTTTTTTCCCCTCAACAGAATTTTTCCCCCTATGGGTTTTTTTTTGGGGGGGGAGGGTTCAGTATTTTTGGTTAATCCATCTGGCAACCTTAAGCACAGGGAAGCCAGAGGGCAGGGGGGAGCTGGCGGGGCACAGGGGCCATTGGGGGGCATAGGAGTGGCTTCAAGAGCTGCACTTTTGGGGGGCAAGAGCCACATGCGGCTTGCAAGCCATGGGTTGGCCATGGCTAGTGTTGAGTGAGGCATCACATGGCCAGCTCCTGGCTCTCTACTGGTCATGTGGGCCAGAGCAGCATGCGCTCCACTCCCACCCCAGCCTGGTGCCCTCCTAGCGTGGTGCCTGGCAAGTGCCTCCTCCTGCCCCCCTTCACTACAACTCTACCATGCTTCTCACTCCCCCGCATCCACCAGACGTGTCAGGAGAGAACTGTCCCCGCCGGGCTTCCGTCCGATGGAAACAGGAAATACCGGACATTTCACGTGTCCGGTATTTCCTGTTTTTTTTTTTTTTAACCTTACAGAGCCTGCAACTACCAGACTATCCGGGTGAATACCGGACACCTGGCAACCCTACATGTAGTCACTTATATATGTGTAAATGAATCCAAAATTGGTATAAATAACCCATGGGCATCTGGTTTGCAAGACAAAGAGAGGCACAGCCTTCCGAAAGCAGGAACCGTGCTGGCCCTGCCCAACCCTCCCTGCCTCTGTCTGCCATGTGAGGTTGCTGCGGAATGTTTAGTGGGGGTCAGGCAGGATCCAGGACAGCTGGGAAGGCAGAGTAGCAGGAGCCTTCTCAGCAGCCCACCCCTGAACCTACATGGCACAGACACAAGGCTAGAATTACAGTCACATGGTTTCTCCCTGCTGTTGCAGCAGCCTCAATTGCATTCATCTCTCCGGTTCAAGGAGGATTGCTGGCCCTGCTCTGCAGAGACCACCGCACCCAGCTTGCTGTGTTCCTGGTGCTGCTGCTGCTTGCTTGCCAGTTTCTTCTCCTACTCAGCCCCTCACCCCATCCAGTCCCATCCTCTGCACCATGACCCAGGGTGCGCAAGCAAAGTGGGCTTCCTCCTTGCTACCTCCCTTTTCCTTTGAACTCTCCCTGCTCAGTTGGCTCCCCCCACCCTTTGTTAGGGTGTGAAGTAGGGGTGGGCTTGGTTTCAATTTCCCAGTCCAGCTGCTACTGAGCTTGCTGTTGGGGACTCTTCTCCCTTTGCCCTCCCTCCCATGCACACACACTCCCCATTGTCCCCCTCTCCCTTACTAGTGTGTGGATGGGGGGGGGGGAGGTTGCGTAGCCCAAGGAGCCCTGCAGAGACAGCTGCCCGATCTCCTCCCCTTCTTGTCCTCTCCCCACATGCTTCCTGTTTTCTCTGCCTTGCAGTGGAGTTGGGGAGGGGGTGAGAATGAGGGAAGAGGGTGAGGAGGTGCAGGGGCAAGAGGCGGTGGGGGAGAAATGGAGAGTGTGGGGAGAGGAGGGATGGAGAAGAAAAGGGGATGAGAAATTGGGATGGGGGGAGCAGGAATCCAGCATATAGTGTCCCGTCAGCAGCAGCTGGGGCTCCCTGGTTAAGGAAGCCCATCTGACCCTCACCCTGACAAACCCTTCTCTCCTAAACCTGGACACATCCAACAAGTTCCCCACACCCAGACCCTCACCTCCCTGAGCCCCAGCAAGCTGCACCTGGATCCCCCATCCTGTGAAGTCCCACTTCCCCCGCACCTGGACCCCAATCAAGCCCACCTCCCTTTGACTCATCCACAGAGCTCAACCAGAGTCCCATTGTCCCTACTCCAGAACCCCGCAACAAGGCTTTGTGCATCCAGGTCTCCCATTGAGCTGCCCACACCAGGATTCCCCCACAATAATCCCCTCCACACTTGGATCATGAGGACTGAGCCTGCCCAGCTCCACCTGGTACACCTGGCAGAGAGGGGCAAAGCCAGCCCTTACACGGTGTCAGGGTCAGGTTGAGCCTCACTGCTGAGTTCCTGTATGGGGGGAAGCTGGGATTTCAGGGTGATCTTCCCACCTCAATGCAGCCAGTGGCCTGTGCTCTCTCCTCTGCTAGAAATGTGAAGATCAGGGGTTTTTCTCAATGGCCTTCCTGTCACAGACTTCCAGTATGACATTGGACCCATCATTTAAGGCTTGGACTCAAGGGGAGTTTTTCCACTGATTTAAAAAAAAAACAGTGAATAAGGAACTTGATTATCCTGTGCTTCGGTTTCTCCATCCAAAAAAAGGTATAATAATAATACTTGCCTGCCTCACAGGAGTTTGTGTAAATTCATTGGTTTTAGTTAGGTGTTAGCAGATGGAAAGCACTGAGAAGTGCAATTTTGCAAAGTGTTTTTTTTTATGATTTCAAACACTTTCTGCATTATTCATGCATTAGACACTACTCCTAGATTATAGGAGAATTTCAATTTGGGACTTTATGGGATGACTCCTCCTCCCTTTGTGTGATACTGGAGGAAATTGCCAGAAGAGGCAGTGGTAGTGAGAGCAGGGCTCCACCAGACATTGCCCATCATCACTTTTCAAAGGGCTAATCAAAGATGCACATAGGCCAGCCAGCCTTATGCTGTCTGTGTGCTGCAGGGAGAGCTGGATCATTTGTGGAGGCAGGTACCCTGTGCTGGCCTGCTAAGTGGGCAGAACAATAAATGGCCAGAGGAGCCCACAGGTAAGCAGTGGCTTGAGCTGGGGCAATTTAGGATTTTTGTTGTTGTTCAAATTGTGTGATGGTCAGGGCAGGGGGAGCACTTGCTTGGGGAGGGCAGTAATCTTGAGTGGTGGGATCCTGAGGAGAAAGTGGTGTGAAGGGAAGGGGGGGCAGAGGGAGGAGTGACATGGTGGCAAGGAAGAGAGAAGTCATTAGTAGAACAGGTCTCAACTCTTTTCAGTGATTGGAAGATGACATTTGCCTGGTGAGAACAGGGCTGGAGATTTGGTTCTTTTACCCCTGGAGATATTGGGTCTATCAGTCTGATATATAAAGCTGTCACCATCATGCTGCCTCAGTGGGACATTTTACCTTCTTGGTTCTGTGAGCTGAATGGGTTAAAGCTGCAGCCAGCCTGTATTTTTACTGGCATGTCCTTTGGGGCATTTGCAAGTTGCTTGCATGTCAGCTATGAGGGTATATAATAACCTGTAACTCAAATTTCTTATTCCCAAATTTAGTGCTGTTAATTAGCTATCTTCTGCATATCTGGCACATGATACAAAACATGCTCTATTTTGTTGAGAAAGAGAAATTGCAGAAAAATTGAGGGTTTTTTAAAAAATAATTTGCTTTGGGATTTGACTAGAAGGGGATAAGCCCGCAGTGAGCAGGGACATAGGATGTGCATGGAAGAGACAGTGGAGGGGGGAGGGGGCCTGGGCAGGGAACAGGGCAGAGCTTAAGCTACTGCCTCCCCAAGTGGAAGCTTCACCAACTGCTCATGAAATTACCATTCAGATTTGGTAGCATTTAAAATATCATTCTGTTCCTGCACCCTGGGCTGGCTAACTGCCAGTCACTAAATGTAATTTACAGCAGTCTGAGAACTGCTTTAAATTTGCTAGCTTCTAGTGACATGAATGGTCCATTATAGCAGCAAGGGTTCACCATTGTGCAGGCAAGCTTTGGCCAGTCCACGCCCCCTACTCTAGTAAAAGGGTGGTATGGCATAAGAGCCACTCTGCTGGCTTTTATCCAGGATTAAAAAAACCCTTTGCTGGTTAATCTTCCATGCATACCTGTTCACCTTGAGGATCTTTTTGTGCTGGTAGCACAAGGCAAAGCAGCCTGAATGCAGGGGAGAATTTAAGTCTATTGAAGGGTTTCCCAACCTATGGCTCAGGACCCAAATATGGGTCACCATTGTATTTCAAAAGGGTTGCCAGGTGTCTCCCCAGGTGGCTCTTAAAGAGCCATTCACACATTTTTTGAATTGCCCTGGGTCACCAAGTCTTCCTGAATTGTCAAAATGGGTCCCCATCTGGAAAAGTTTGGGAACTGCTGGTCTATTGGGATATGTCTGCACTGAGGTATGTAAACACTGATAGCGGGCTTGTGTCAGTTGACATGGGCTTATGGAGCTCAGCTATGAGGCTGTTTAATTGTGGTGTGGATGTTCTAGGTTCAGCTTGGGCTGGGTCCCAGAGATTGGGCTGTAGCCTGAACTCAAACATTTACACCACATGTAAACCATCCCCTGGAGTGTGGGCAGTCTTGGTGGGCCCCTGGGCATGGGGGAGGAAGGGGCGGGGCTGAGGCAACTTGTCTTCCATCCTGCGGCGAGCACAGCACACATACCCAGCCCCGAGTTCTGCCTGAATGTGTGTCACAGTGCTCTGGGTGGTGATTGAGAGCATCTGGGATTCTGGCCACTGCTGCTGTTACATTAGTGATGGCAGCTGGGAGCTCCAGGCCCCTTTGAATCAGCAGCCCCTGGAGCAATTGCCCCCTTTGACCTCCAGCCCCCCTGTTGACAGGCCTGACAGTTCCATATCTCAAGCTCTGAAAACTTAAGTCAGTTGACATGGCCCTGCCAGGGGTATTTAGTTGTGGTGTAGACCTATCCTGGTATCCATAGAAACTAATACTTGGGTAAATACACCGGAATTACACCAGCGATGAATCTGGAGTTAGGCCAGGGACTAAAATTACTCTATTATCTTTTTTTTTAAATGGCTCTTACTCATTATTCACAGGGTAGTTTAAAGCAATTACCGGTAGTCTAATTATAATGGAAGATTGCAGTTTATGAGACACAGCTTGAACCTATGGACCCACAAGTTTTTAATTTAAATGGTAAAATTTCTTTTAATAACTTAGATGAGCAAGGACAGACCTGTGGTTGTATATTCTAAGATGTTTCTTTTTAATTACAGTGGACCCCTCTCATCAGGCTCATTGTTCCAAACCACTGTGTGAGTAATTTGTATTAACAGTGATGAAAGGTAACTCATAATTGCATTTAAAGAAACACTGCCTTTTCTTAAAACTTCACGCTTGATCCCCCCCTGTTTGTTTGGCACGCTCAACAAAGTCTATGGGGAATATTCAGTGGATAGCAATGCTAGGGAAAGCCCTAAAGCCCTATTACAAGACATAATCCTGAAGTCCTTAATAAGTCAAAATTCCAAATTAAGTCAATTAAAAGTTTTGTCTTTTCCTTCTTCCTGAAGTAATGACTGCAGGATATAGCCCGTGGCCAGGTTCCAGAGTGCATGTTGTTCAACTCTTTTGTGTATATCAAGGTGTTGGATGATTCATTATGGGCTAGATGTTTTTTAGGTTTTTTAGGCCTGGAATTATTTTAAGTTAAAGTTGTAGAAGCTGTCAGAAGCCTGTATCCCAAGAAAAGGGAAACAATTTATAGGCAGGTGTGTTAGACTACGCTGGATGAGCAAGCATCTCAGAGAGGTGATTAAGAAAAAGCAGAAAGCATATAAGGAGTGGAAGATGTGAGGGATCAGTAAAGAAAGCTACCTTATTGAGGTTAGAGCATGTAGGGACAAAGTGAGAGATGCTAAAAGTCAGGTAGAGTTGGACCTTGCAAATGGAATTAAAACCAATAGTAAAAGGTTTTATAGCCATATAAATAGGAAAAAAACAAAAAAAGAAGTAGGACTGCTAATTACTAAGGATGGAGTGGAGGTTAAGGATAATCTAGGAATGGCCCAATATCTAAACAAATACTTTGCTTCAGTCTTTAATGAGGCTAATGAAGAGCTTAGGGATAATAGTAACATAGCAAATGGGTCTAAGGATATGGAGGTAGATATTACCATATCCAAGGTAAAAGCCAAACTTGAACAGCTTAATGGGAGTAAATTGGGGGGCCCAGATAATCTTCATCCAAGAATATTAAAGGAACTGGCACATGAAATTGCAAGTCCATTAGCAAAATTTTTTAATACATCTCTAAACTCAGGGGTTGTACCATTTGACTGGAAAATTGCTAATACAGTTCCTATTTTTAAGAAAGGGAAAAAAGAGATCCAGGTAACTATAGGCCTGTTAGTTTGACATCTGTAGTATGCAAGATCTTGGAAAAAAATTTGAAGGAGAAAGTAGTTAGAGACATTGAGGCTAATGGCAATTGGGACAAATTACTACATGGTTTTACAAAAGGTAGATCATGCCAAACCAACCTGATCTCCTTTTTTGAGAAAATAACAGATTTTTTAGATAAAGAAAATGCAGTGGATCTGATCTACCTCAACTTTAGTAAGGCATTTGATACAGTACCACATGGGGAATTATTGGTTAAATTGGAAAAGATAGGGATTAATATGAAAGTTGAGAGGTGGATAAGCAACTGGTCAAAGGGGAGACTACAGCGGGTCATACTGAAAGGTGAACTGTCAGGTTGGAGGAAGTTGGAGGATCCCTAGCGGAGTTCCTCAGGGATCAGTTTTGGGGCCAATTTTATTTAATCTTTTTATTGCTGACCTTGGCACCAAAAGTGGAAGTGTCCTGATAAAATTTGCGGATGACACAAAGTTGGAAGGTATTGCCAATTCAGAAAAGGATCGGGATATCATACAGGAAGATCTGGATGACCTTGTAAATTGGAACGATAGCAATAGGATGAAATTTAATAGTGAGAAGTGTAAGGTTATGCATTTAGGGATTAATAACAAGAATTTTAGTTATAAGCTGGGGACACATCAGTTGGAAGTGAGGGAGGAGGAGAAGGACCTCGGAGTCCTGGTTTATTATAGGATGACTATGAGCCGCCATTGTGACATGACCGTGAAAAAGGCTAATACGGTCTTGGGATGTATTAGGCAAGGTATTTCTAGTAGGGATAAGGAGGTGTTAGTGCCATTATACAAGGCATTGGTGAGACTCCATTTGGAATACTGTGTGCAGTTCTGGTCTCCCATGTTTAAGAAGGATGAATTCAAACTGGAACAGGTGCAAAGAAGGACCACTAGGATGATCCAAGGAATGGAAAACCTGTCTTATGAAAGGAGACTCAAGGAGCTTGGCTTGTTTACCTTAACCAAAAGAAGGCTGAGGAGGGACATGATTGCACTCTTTAAATATATTAGAGGGATAAATACCAGGGAGGGAGAGGAATTATTTAAGTTTAATACCAATGTGGACACAAGAACAAATGGATATAAGCTGGCTAGTAGGAAGTTTAGACTTGAGATTAGACTAAGGTTTCTAACCATTAGAGGAGTGAGGTTCTGGAACGGCCTTCCAAGGGAAGTAGTGGGGGCAAAAGATCTATCTGGCTTCAAGATTAAACTAGATGGGTTTATGAAAGGGATGGTTTGATGAGATAACATGATCTTGGTAACTAATTGACAATTCATTATCAGTGGGAAATAGGTTAATGGAGGGATGATAGGAGTTACTATAGAGAACTTTCTGGGTGTCTGGCTGGTGAGTCTTGCCCACATGCCCAGGGTTTAGCTGATCGCCATATTTGGGGTCGGGAAGGAATTTTCCTCCAGGGTAGATTGGCAGAGGCCCTGGAGGTTTTTTGCCTTCCTCTATAGCATGGGGTACAGATCACAGCTGGAGGATTCTCTGCATCTTGGGGTCTTCAAAGTATTTGAAGGCTTCAATATCTGAGATATAGGTGAGAGGTTTATTCTAGGAGGGAGTGGGTGAAATTCTGTGGCCTGCACTGTGCAGGGGGTCAGACTAGATGATCATAATGGTCCCTTCTGACCTTAAAGTCTATGAGTCTATGTGTCTGTACAGGGGTGCATTTAAGAGTAAGTACTGCGTGTGAACTTGTGAAAATGTCTGTATTATTAATTATGCTCATTTTCAATTTCATATTGCTAGCTGCCTAAATGCATAGTTCGATCAAAGAAAATTGTTAAGAATCAGAATGTAAAATCCCATTTAATCAGTTAACCGGTTAAAAGTTATGTTTAATCAGTTCACCACTTAAATGGGATCCCAAGGATGGGGGGCTGCTTCAGCCTAGTCGGACTAGAGCAGCCCCCTGCCTGCACCACAGTGGGCTCAGCCAGGCTTGAGTGCTCCCCACCCGCAGCATGGCGGGTCTGGCCTGCGTTGGGTGAGAGGCTGCTCCATCTTGTCCGGGATGCTAGTTAACCTGCAACTGCTAAGAATCACTTAATAAGTGTGATGCTAACTGGTTAACTGCTGACATCCCTAATTAAGAAACCCAGGAAAGGTAAAACAATGACAGAGATAGAGTAGACATTTCTCTGATTCAAAATAATTAAGACAATGGTGTCTGGGTCATTATTGGAGGCAGAATTTACCTGGCTGGCACCATTCAGATTAAAATGTGTTTCTTTTCCCAGGGCTAGGGCTAAGATTTTAAGATCCCTGGGGGGTTAAAAAGGTGTCCCCTGAAGAAAAGGAGGAGGAAAGTGATGGCTCAGCAAGTAGCTGACCTGGATATAAACTTAGCATGCAGCAAGAGTGACACACAGATTTGGGAGATAGGGTCTGGAACTGGCTAGCTGTAACTTGGTTCCCAGAAAGAACAGAGGACACTAAGGCTAAGTCATATCCACCTAGGGGCTTGAGAAAAATGCCAAGAATAGGTAATACAATATAGGTGTAGGTCAGGTTGTTATTTTTAAGTCCTCTTTTCCCAGTTCTCTGCACCAAAACATACTTTGGTAGGAGAAATTACGCGTGTAACTACTAAATACTAACCACGGGACCTTGAAGGAGAACTCTAGCAGGGTCCAAGCCCAGCTGAACCTGTTCAGTAACATGGTTGGCTGCCAGGCAAGGGGTAACCCAGAGTTGGGGAATGATGAGGTTGTCGGATCCCAGCCCAGACAGAAGTAGAAGCATGGGCCTGTCACGTGAACGGAGAGCACTTGGGATTGGCAAAGGGTCTTAGAAGAGGCAACCGACCCAGGTATCATGACACCTTCCCTGCCCAAGGCCTGTCTGAGTTAGGGCTTCTTGAATCACGGTTTAAGTAAGGGGAGTGGATGGACGGAGAGAACACAGATGGCAATGCCTAGTACCTGCCCCTATGAGCAAGTGAATGGGGAAGGGAAATAGGAAGGTCAGACAATGTGAGGTGCCATGGTTCTGCCTCTCTATATGTGCCGGGAAGCACAGCTGGTCAAGCATGAATCATAGAAATGCAGGGCTGGAAGGGACATCAAAAGATCATCTAGTTTATCCTCATATGCTGAGGCAGGATTAAGTATACTTAAGAGTCTAGATCAGGGCTACTCAACACGTGGCCTGTGGACGGCATGCAGCCCACAGCCCATTTGTTTGCGGCCCGCGGTATGGTTTGGGTGTACGCGGGGCTCAACACGTGGCCCACAGGTAGGATCCTTTGAACATGGCCTCCATTGGGAACACATTCCACAACGGCGAGGTGTCTCCAGCCGGGATGAGCTTTGAAAGACACAAGTGGACTGGAACAGAGAGGTATAGGATGTTGGTGTTTCTAGCCCTCAGGGAGGAGGTGCCAGGAGCGCCAGGGCATTGTGGGAAGTGCTCTGTATATTCATGCCTGTCGGTGTGAAAGAAGCTATTTGCACGTATATGCAACCACTCTTAAGTTGCAGCCCTCGGCATGTGCTGTGAGTATCATTGTGGCCCCTGGTCTAAACCATCCCTGACAAGTTTTTACCTAATTTGTTCTAAAATACCTCCAAGGATGATGATTCTACAATCACCCTATTCCCATGAATGGTGTGTCAAGCTGAATTCTGGAAAAGGAATGAAGTAATTTACTATTTATCTCACACACACTTAATCTGCAGTGGAAAGTAGCAGAAGAGAAATTGTGATTACCCAAGTCACAATTTCTTCCTGGAACACTTTGTTCGGCAATGTAGCATTTCTCAAATGTGCCACCCACAGGTTTTCCTAAATTCTTGATAGCCTCATGGGCAAAGATAGCCTTTTCCTGCAGCCCTATACCCATAGACTACGTCTAGACTGGCATGATTTTCTACAAATGCTTTTAACGGAAAAGTTTTCAGTTAAAAGCATTTGTGGAAAAGAGCGTCTAGATTGGCACGGACGCTTTTCCGCAAAAGCACTTTTTGCGGAAAAGCGTCTGTGCCAATCTAGATGTGCTTTTGCTCAAAAAAGCCATTTTCGTGATTGGGGCTTTTTTGCGCAAAACAAATCTGAGCTGTCTACACTGGGCCTATTGCGCAAAAGCATTTGCACAAGAGGGCTCTTGCCCGAACGGGAGCAGCATAGTATTTCTGCAAGAAGCACTGATTTCAGACAGTAGGAAGTCAGTGTTCTTGCGGAAATTCAAGTGGCCAGTGTAGACAGCTGGAAAGTTTTTCCGCAAAAGCAGCTGATTTTGTGGAAAAACTTGCCAGTTTAGACACAGCCTCAGTGTTAGCTGTGAGACTCCAGCAGTAGGCTTCAGTTCAGGGCAGTAGGGCTGTATATTATTTTTATTGCTGAGTTTGCAAAAGGCACCCTACGTAAATTGATTAAAATTATTTGGATATGTATATGTGCATATTTATTTGTTTTTCCTAAAGTTAGTTAAGTATTTTAGGAAAATTGGTAAGAGCGGCTACCAGCAACAGTTGGTGGCCATACTCAGAGGACACGAAAATGTAAGAGAACCCCATGCCATTCAAATTAAATATTCCATGGGAAAATGTATACTCTTACATTAAGTCTTTGTGTAACTTTAACATGCTTGGGTTTTTTTAAGTGTTTGGATGAACATGTTTTCAGAAATGCCAGATGAAAAACTATTTTTCTTTTCATAGAAAAGAAGTATTCAGTGAAAAATACAGGAGTTTGACTACTGAGAAGTGGAACATAAAACAATAATGAAATGAAGGATCTAGACTCCTGTGGAATTATGGACTTGGGCTAACAACAAAGTACAGTGTTTGACCTTGATCTTATCATGGATTATTTGAATCTGAAGTTGATTTTATATATGTATATATGTATAACAGCACTTACTGTGTTCCGTTGTGGAGCATATATGTTTTTGGGAACTTTTCCAGCAAATCTGTATATTCAAAAGACATGAAATATTAAAGAAAGCTTACTTGTATAGAGAAGTAGTCCCTGACAAATACAGTGTAAGGCCTTGATTCAGCAAAGCCTTAAGCATGCGTGTAATCTTACACAAGTCTTGAAGTACTTTCAGCATGTTTTAAACCTTTGCAAGATTTTGACATAAGTTGGGGCTGACCACTTAGAGCCCAGATTGCTCTTTGAAGTGACTATTGATGCTATTTGCATCTCTTCCTTTAATGCAGATCTTAGTGACTGAACTGACCAGAATTGTCAAATATTCAAGCAGTGCAATGAGTTTCCATAAAGCAACTGCTGAAAGCACACATACTATGGACAGTTGCAAAATTTCAAAATAACCTCCACTGCAAAGATGAACAAATATTATGCTGAGACCATTTTTAAAGAAAGTATTTTAGGGGTGCACTAAAAAAGGCAAGGAGAAAAAGATTCAAAAGTTTGATTGTATTTAGAGAGCTAAACATTAGACATAAAAAGGATATAGTGAAAAATAAGGGATAAATATAGTTTTGGAATGTAGTTTGATGACTCTATATGCAAAAATTTGGCAACTCCTATCTAGCCCTATTAACAATTATTTATGAAAATATTGTTCAATTTATCAATTTGAGAAAAAAGTTATGTTGCTGCTTAATTAACCTAAAAGGACCAAAATGTTCAGTCCTAGTTCCCTGCTGACATTTGAAGAGTTGTGTATCCTGACATAGAGCTAAGGATAGCCACCACTGTAACTATAAACAAAATTCTTAATTTAAATTAAATAAAGCCTCTTTTGATGTCAGATTGCTATTGACTAGCTCACGATAAAATGACACTACAATCATCCTAAAGCAACAGCCTCAACTCAGGAGAACATGAATTACTTTTGAACTGGTGAATTAGCATAAGGGCAATATTTTTCTAAACAACTGTTAATTTAGTTATTTGAAATCTGAAACTTTTAAGGATTGATTTTGAAAATCTTTCTCTTTTTGTACAAAACTGAACCCACAACTATTGCACATGCAAACACTAGGGCTGCATCTAGACTGGCAAGTGTTTCCACAAAAGCAGCTGCTTGTGTGGAAAAACTTACCAGCTATCTACACTGGCCGCTTGAATTTCAGCAAGAACACTGACTTCCTACTGTCTGAAATCAGTGCTTCTTGTGGAAATGCTATGCTGCTCCCATTTGGGCAAAAGCCCTCTTGTGCAAATGCTTTTGCGCAAGAGGGCCAGTGTAGACAACGCGGTATTGTTTTGTGCAAAAAAGCCCCGATCACGAAAATGGCTATCGGGGCTTTCTTGAGCAAAACCGCGTCTAGATTGGCACAGACTCTTTTCCGCAAAAAGTGCTTTTGCGGAAAAGCATCCGTGCCAATCTAGACGCTCTTTTCCGCAAATGCTTTTAACAGAAAACTTTTCCATTAAAAGCTTTTGCAGAAAATCATGCCAGTCTAGAAGTAGCCTAAGCCTTACTCTATGAAATAAGGGATCTTTCGGAAAAGGCTTTATTTTCCGCAAGATCAGCGTCTAGACTGGCGCTTTTTTCCTGCAAAGCTCCGTGCCGAAAAAAAGCGGCAGCCATTTTTATGCTAATGAAGCGGGGGAGATTGTGATACGTCTAATTAACATCCCTTTTACGAAAAAGGGATGTAGTCTAGACATAACCTAATATTTTGTCATCTAAATGTCTATACCAACATAATTTAATGGTAGTATCTCTACACACAATTAATTGCAGATATAATTATAGATATACAATTGTGTTTACAGCTAAAGAAGACTTGTCTGCTTTTAAGATTTGCCATTCAATGTTACTGTGTGAGAAATACAAACACAGGATTTTATCCTGCAAGCACCTATGCAAGTGCTTCAGGGCAGTGTTTCTTAACCAGTGGTACGAGTACCCTAAGAGATACTTGAGAGAACTCTGCGGGTACTTCAACACAACTGAAATTTGGAGAAAACTGATTTTTTGTTGTAAGTTTTACAGTGCTGTATTATTTTTGTACTTTTTATACCCAAAAATTTCATCGCTATGATTAAGTCATTTAAACAAATGTGTTGCAATGGTAGAAAAAAAATTGTGTGTGTCTGAAAACTGTAGGTACTAGGGATAGAGATGCTGCCTTGTTAGTCTGGTCTAGCTGAAACAAAAGTGCTGCATAGTCCTGTCTTTTGTAGGTACTAGGGGTATTTCTAATTTTTTTTAAGGGGGTATTATAATTTTTTTTAAAGTGGCACTTTATAAAAAAAAGTTGAGAAACACTGCTTCAGGGTATGTCTATACTACAGAGTTTATGTGCAGAATCAGCAGTTTTAAAATATAGCTAATTAATCACAAATCAACTTTAGCCATGTCTTTCCAAGTCTGTAATATGTTTATACAAATATAATTTAAAATCAATTGTGGCTGAAAATGGCTTTAGCTTTTTTTTTTCCACTTAGGGTGGACAGCCTCCATTTTTGTTAAGAAATTCAGTCATAACTAAAAGCATGAAGGCCAGATAGCCAAATATAATGGAACTTGTTTCAATAACAGACATGTTTTAAACCTGCTCACATACTGTTACTAAATTATGTTGAGGGTTTTTCATACAGCAGCAACCTTAGTATATTTTTCCAGGGCTATGGAATATTTTTGCACAAACTGTCAAAATATTGACACCTACCTTTATCACAAATAAACTTATGTATTTATTGCCTATGCTCATATTAACTCACTCTTCATTAACTTTTGCAATAGTAAGTGTAGGCGTGGCTCCAAAAACCTGTTTAGCAATTTGTCCCACAAAACAGGTAAGTATCCTCCACATGCCTGACAATGAATCTGTTTCAGAGGTGAAGTAGTTGACTTCGGATGTTATGAGGAAAATATATCATAGTGTTTGTCCATTTAGCATGGTTAGGGAGTGACCATGTTTACACAACATTCATTTTCCAAAGCCACACCCTTATTCATGGAACACATGCAGTTTTTTGTTTCTGCCGACATTTTTTTTTCACAAACAGAATTATGGCGCATTTTTTCCTTCTGCCTTTTTCATGTATAGTGGTTTTCTGCTATCAGAAGATTGCATATTTGTAACTTTTGTGTGTACATTTATGTTCATTTGGCTCTCCTAAGAACATTTGTTCCACAGACCCTGATTCAGCAGAACGCTGAAACGTATGCTTATCTTTTGGTGCAGCAAGGCTGAAGCAGGATGGATTTATGTACTGGGTTTAAAGATAAATGAATATCTATAACTATTTTAGAATCACTTTAGCAGCATAGGAATACTATATAAGCAAAATATTCCTAGTGTAGACACAGCTATACCAACAAAGTTGTGCACCCTTATGAGTAAAATAAGCTATTCCCGAAAAAGCAATTTTGCCAGTACAACTTATCTTCTACAGTAGGCCCTTGTGCTGGTACAGTCGGAGTCAGATATCAAATCCCTGATATGGATGTTAAAATGAGGTTAATTCTCTAATCGAGTAGTTGATAGAATTTTGGTTGACTACTCAATTAAGCGATAGGCAGTCAGCTCAGTCCTGGCTTGTGCCAGTTCTAGAACCAAACCCTGCTGCAGCTCTGAAATTTAAAAGGCAGTAAAAGCTGGGAAGCCTGCCTCCCACCTACCCTTTACCGTGTTTTAAATAGCAGAGCCACAGTGGGGTTTGGTCCTGAATCCTGCACAAGCCAGGACTGAGCAGGGCTGTCTACCCAGCATTCAAACACACTCAAAACTCCTTGGCCCAAGACCAGAGCCTGCACTCCAATCCCCGACCCCAGCCTGTTGAAAGCAAGTGAGAATGGTGAGGAGTCCGAGAACAGATGGAGCAGGGTTGGGCCTCAGAGAAGGGGCAGGAAGGAAGTTGGGCAAGGGTATTTGGGTTTGAGGTAGATCTTACATTGCTCTTAAATTGAAAAAATGATCTTGTGGTTAAGAAGTTTGGCGACTACTGCTGTAGAATGTACATTGCAGAATCCAGGTATTAGGCTACCATTGGCTTATATGTTTTCACAAGGCCTCCTCTGTTTGTGTTGCTTTGAGAAAAAAGCAACATAGGATTAAATTTAGGTTGCATAAAAACAAATTTTTACTACACAAAAGATTAACAGGAATATTTTTAGGGACGAACAAACATTTCTCCTGCAGTATTTGTAAGACACATAGCATATGCCGGTGCATAAAGCTAGTGTTATCAATTATTGTAATTTTATCACGTCATATTTGGTATTTTTCTTAAACCATAGCTCTCGGAGTCTTGTGATTTTGTAAGAAAATCAGTTTTCATTTTAAGTATGTTTTTTACCTTCATGATTATGAAGAAATGATTGAAACATAAAGTTTAAAGACTGAAAAGAAACAAAGCAAATATAAATAACACAAAGTTTATTATTTAAAAAAAATCTTTTTTAAAGTCAGTTGGGTTTTTAAACCCTTGATGGTGGCAAGGCTGAGAAATCTGATAGCAAAATTGACTAATGAAGGGTTACTAAAAGTATTCAAATAGTTTATTTAAAAAGTGAAAATGACTGATTGTCCAAGCTGAAAGATACAAAGAGTAAACAAATATAGCACAGGTAGAAAGCTATCAGTATTCAGGCTGAAGATTGGCCTGCTATGATTATTATACCTAAAATAGTATAAATGGAAAAGGATTGCAAGAAATCTTTCTCTACTTATTTCAGTTTATTAACTTTGTGCATTTGACCACAATGGTTCAGAATCAATTTTAATTTTTCTTTGTATGGTTAGGTTCTGATTCCACATCAGATCTTGATCCCTGTGCTCCGTGAGACTACTTAGCCACAGTTACAGGATTAGGGCTTTTGTTAGGCAGTTTCTTCTGTTTGGCTCTTTCTTAAAGCAACACAACATAGAAAAGCATGTTTTATAATAGAAAAATATTGTTATAAAGCCACAAAATTGCCAAGAAAACTCAAGGAGGCAGTCCGTAGAATGCAAAACTACTTTGAATTTTATAAAAACATTGACTATATTTCAACTTGACAGTGCCCCCTTTCTTTTGTTAATGGCCTGAACTAAATCTCAAGGGATGCAATTAGTCCATTAATCGCTGTCTTATAATAATTTAAAGGGACACGGGTTTATCATCATGTAATATGACCGAGGAGTGCATCTTCAGAAAGTGAGCTTCCTCTTGGGCTACAGACACTAGTAACGCGCTTTAAGAAGACGCTTGTCACTCCCATATCACTGGAGTTTCCATCGGGGGGATGGGGAAAGGCAGGGAGAGCTGTAAGTGTAGCCCAGGCTAGGAAGGAAGCCCCAGGAAAGTAGGGAAATGCTTGCTCGTGTGTGAAAACAGTAGCTGGGTTTTTTTTCCGCCGAGCTGTAATTTGACTGTTCTCTTTGGCTTCGCTCCAGCGCCAAGTCCAAGCGGTTAATCTCACTCCCACCCTGGGCGGAGGGTAGGAGTCAGCTGCAGCAGGGCCTCCCCGGGGAGGGGCCGAGCCCGCAGGCAGAGCCGCGGCTGGCGCTGGAGGAGGGGAGTTTAACGAGCCGCACTGGAGGAGCAGGAAGTTTGGAGGCGCAGCTGCTGCCTGGGAGCCGCGGAGCGCGCTGCGGCTTGGGCACCTCGCGTCCGCAGGAGACCGGCGCTGCCCGCCCGCCCGCCCGCATGTAGCCTCGCCGGGGCGGCGGCATCCCAGGAGCGCGAGCGCTTTGTTCTCCCGAGCGGGCTGGTCCCCGGCGCTGCCGCTCGCCCTCAGGTACCGCGCCCGGGCACAGCGGGGTGCGGGGAGCTGGCGGGAGCGGGGCGCGGTCCGTCTGTCTGTCCGCGGCGCCTCGGGCTGCTTCGGAGCGGGCAGCGGCGGGGCTGGGAAGCGGGGCGGCCTGACTCCGTGTGTGGCAGCCGCTCCGCAGCCTCCCCCTGCCCGCTCGGTCCTGGGCGCCTGGGGCGGGAGCCGCTCGTGAAGCGCAGAGGGAGGCGAGGCGCCCGCTTCCCCCTCAGCGGGCCGGGGCGGCCCCGCGGGATCGGGCCCCGGGCAGAGACGCGCCGCAGCCGGGAGCAGCTCGGAGCCCGCAGAGGTGCCGGTGTCGCCGCGCGCGCCCTCGGGGGTGGGAAACGGGGTGTGAGCGGGGAGGTGGCGCGTGCGGCTGGAGAGCTCCCAAGGCTTAAGGACTAGACCGGGGGAAGGCAGCAAGCGTGGCTGCCGCTGGAGGGAAACACCTGGCGGTCGAGCAGTTGCTGTAATGGGACGGGCTTGCTTAAGAAGGTAGCTGCTGCCACACTACGGCTGCTGCCACTCGGACCCGTGTAAGCCAGTGGAAGAGCCATTGAGCCTACTACAGCTTATCTGAAACGGGGGGAAAAGCCCCACGGCTTGAAACTCCACCCCCTCCCTTCAGTTATGTTGGCTTTGAACGAGCAAACTCCATCAGCCCCAGAAGGTGGGACGGCCCCTCCCTCTGTGTTGCTCGTCTCGCTCTGCTCCGGGACTGTAAGAATCTGCGGTGTGTGAATAATGCACTGCAGGCATAGCCCAGCAGGTCGGAAAGCACGCTGTGTGTGTAAGCTATTTCTGAAGGGCACAAGCAATGTTCAGCTGTTTTTGTCCACGAAAGTACTTTTATGTTGGGCTACCGTTAAGTGTGGTGGTCTTAAAAAAATCGGAGCAAAGGAAATATTTTGTACCAACAGAATCTCAAGTAGTTTTCATTCATATCTAACATATTGCACTTTCAAATCTCTCAATATTGAATACAGATAGCATAATGCCTCTGTATTTGAACACTTTACAGCTAAAAAGCTATGTTTAATTATTAAAATCCTACAAATTTTAATGTATTCTATTAAAGCTGATTTTAAAAAAAATAAATGCAGTTAATATCATTTTGGTTCTGGTGGATGTTCCCTAAAGCATCTAAAATGTGACCAATCATTCATATTCATATATATTTTCTTTTGGGCAAAGGGGTGGAAGTTGTCTTCCTGTTTCCCTTTTGGAGTTCTGACAGTTTCCCTATCCTTGCTTTCTTTTCCTGACCCTGAAGTCCTTATGTTATAGCCATTATCCTTCTGGAAGAACAGAGTAGGTGCCCTGCAGAACCCATCAACTCCAATCTTTCAGTAAGCCAAAGGGTCACTGTTGAATTAGATGATTCACTTCATTTCTCCTTTTCTTTGTTCAGGGCCACAGCAGTCCTAGCATGAGGACCAAGGGGCTTGGAACAAAATATTAACTTCACATTGTGCGGGCATGTGGTATCTCTCTTTCCCCTTTAACTGTTAATTGGGATACTGATATAGTTGTGATTTAATTTATTTCTTGCCTTTCCATTGCTAATATTGTTAGTATCAAAAGTGTGAGGAAAACAATTACACGAAACTACATAAATCACAATGAATGAGTGATTTTAAGATAATTAATCCTAACTCTGTCTCAGTTTACTATTACTAATCTTCCTTGCCTTTGTTTCCTTCTTGGAGGGACCTGCCTAACACTTGTGGTTGTTGCTCAAGCCTCTAGCTAAATTTATAAAGGAATCCTGTTAGCTTGTACATACCTCAATCTGATTGTAGCAACTACTGAGTGTATAGATGGTTAGATAGGTACAGTATATAACTGCCTTATGCTTTATTTTGAAGCTCTGGGTTTTTGTGCCACTCAGTTGTCTTAATTCTGAAAGTTTTTAAATATATTCATGGATGCTTTGGCTGACAATATACACAAATAAATGAAGTTAAATCTCATTAACTTCATAGATACTTTTTAGAATAGAATGGGGGAGAGGAGAGCGGATCTCTTAAGTAGTTCCCTTTTACATTCAAATACTTAGTTATTTAACTTTCGCTCTTCACTCCCTGCTAAAGTTGGCAAACCGGAAACTATACACAGTGCTTTGAGACTGTTTCAGTTAGGGATGTTAACATGCATTTGTTAAACAAGTAACCGCTGAAGCTTTCAGTGTTACATGCAGGGGATTCAATTGGCTCCCAAGGGAGCCAGTTCGTACGGGGACAGCCCTGGCACTGTTGCCTCTGATACAGGGTGTGTGTTGGGGCGGGGGGGGGGGGGGTAGGGGAGGGAAGGAGCATTCATGTAACGATGCATGGTAACCAATGAACGCAGGTTCATCGGTTAATAGTGTAAACGGTCACTCTCACATTCCTCGTTTCAGTAGCTTTAATATTGTCACATTCTCATGGTGTTAGCACATAAATATTTCTAAAAGCTCAAACAGTGTATAGTGGGATGTTGACAGGTTTATATATATGTTATAATGTTTAGAACTTCTATAACTTCTCTGTCATTAATATAGTAGTGTTGTTCTTAATTATATTTATCATAATTCTTTGATCTTCTTTAAAAAGAGGATTTGTGTTAGAATTAAAGTATGGAGTATGCTTTTTCAAACTTCTTTGAGTTTGGGGTCAAATATTTCTTTGAAAATGCTATGTAACTCGTGGAAAGCTTGTCACAAATTTGTCTTCATTTTAATAGATAGTGCAACAAGATTTCTTACTTAGAGTGCCTTTTAATTGATAGAATCACATTTATGGAGAGAAGTTAGGAATGTAGCTTCCAAAGGGTTAATCTCTGTCCAAATTGGGGAGAGGATTTATTTAATTTGCATTTTTATATGCACCTTTGAAGTGAAGGCCATGTGGAAGATGATTTAATACATGGTTTTTGAGATCTTTTTAGTAGAGGACCTCTGCTTCCGTTTAACCTTTTTATGGAAATCACAAAGCAGTATCATTACTAGCTATGAATCATCTACAACTTCTTTCTTTCCTAGAACAGGATGTAAGGATGGGAGCTGTGAAATGATCTAGGCCTGGTCTATGCTAAAAGGCTAGGTTTACCCATCTGTGTTGCTCAGGAGTGTGAATGGTGAGGCAAGGTTAAGAATTCTTCCATCAACCTAACTCTCACCTCTTGAGGAAGTAGATTACCTATATTAATGAGAGAACCCCTCCCATTGGCGTAGGTAGTGTTTACACTGAAGTGGTACAGGGGTGTAGCGGCAGATGTACTATTGTGGCGTTTCCAGTGTGGTCAAGCCCTTATGTGTTGCAGTGCTGAGCATCGTAGCACCTTGTAAATAGTAGGAACAATGTTGCAATTCACAAAGCTGAATTAGGCACCTATGATCTTTATATGATGAATGGGGAAAGAGAAACGTGCTAGACAGAGAGTTAGCTAAGCTAGCCAATGAGAGATGCTGATGAGAGGAGTGTATCTTAACCTTTACCCCTCTTGCAGAGGTAAATGACTTCCAATTCCCTGGATTTAATCCATGGACTGGTAAGCAAAGATAGGTGCCTATCTGAAGTCAAGTGTTCACAGTGTTTCTTGCAGGAATGTGTTAGGCAGCTGCTTTGCTCCATGCAAAATGGTAGAAGAGGAACTGGTGGTGCTCTTGCCCACCTTTGAATTTGAGCCTAGCTGTTAAGGCATTTGTTTGCCACTGTGAGAGAAAGGAGATCCATGTTCAAGTCCAACCTCTCAGGAGAATGCTCTAACTCCTGAGCTGTGGGTCTGATGTCAGGATTCCTTAGTCTCTCCTGTTCCAGGGTGGATAAGTAATTAGAGTGATTGAAGCAGGGGTCTCCCACTATTTTCATTCTTTTACTCTGCCCTCTCCCACTGTGGATAAATACATAAGTAGTCATTGGGCCAGAGAGAGAGAGAGTGACTGTATCCCAGATGATAGGGCATCCACCTGCAGTGTGGGTGATGCCTATTCAGAAAGGATGTTTAAGCCATATTGAAATAAATTGCATATAAGCATGTTTTCCTGCATTTGGGCTTTCAACTGCAAACTCTCCAGTGCAAGAATATTTTCTCTTCTGTATTTGTACAGTAGTTGGCACAACAGCGCTCTAATCCTTACTGTGGTCTTCAGATGCTATCGTGATATTGATTTACTGTGACTACCAATGTTCTGAGTGAAATCTGATGCCACAGCGGTACCCTGCCTACAGTAGCACAGCCATCGTCGGTGAGGCTATAAGCCTCTTTCGAAAGAGCGTCTAGACTACAACCAGTACTTTCAAAAAAACAAGCCGCTTTTTCGAAAGAGAGCACCCAGGCAGTCTGGATGCTTTCTTTTGAAAAAGCACAGTTTGCATTACATAGCGCCTTTTTTTCGAAAGAGCGCTTTTGAAAAAAGGTGTTCTTCCTCGTAAAATGAGGTTTTCCGCGGTCGAAAAAACTGACATTCTTTTGATTTACTTTCGAAAGAACGCGGCAGCAGTCTAGACGCAGGGGAAGGATTTTTTTTTAGAAAAAAGGCCACTTTTTTCGAAAAAACCCCTGTAGTCTAGACACACCTTTTGGGTTTGCCAGGTTTTTGGTTTTCAATCCCATTTGAAAGGGACCCTATTGGCTCCGGTCAGCACTGTCAAAAAGGCCATTAAAAGTCTGGTCAACAATGCTTGTTATAGCTAAAACAGACTAATCCCTTCCTGTCCTGACTCCACACTGCCCTTGAAAGGTCTGAAAGGTTTAGCTCCTAGGCAGGAGGAGGGTCAGGGTGCTCTGCGCACTACTTCTACCCTGAGCACTGGCTCCGCACTTCCATCAGCCAGGAACCATGCCTGCAAGCGAGAGCAGCATGAAGAGCCTCTTGTCCCCACCCCACAGCGTAGGAGCCGGATCTGCTGAAGACTTCCAGGGTGCAGTGCAGAGCCAGGATAGACAGGGAGCCTGCATTAGCCCCTCTGATATGGAGTTGTCCTAAGTAAGTCTGTGCTCCAAGCCCTTGCCCCAGATCTGAGCCCCCCCAAACCTACAGCTGCCTCTTACACACCATCCCAGCACCTGCATCCCCAGCTGGAGCCTCACTCCCCCTTGCACTCTAAACCCGCCCAGAGCTCCCTCTCATACTCTGAAATCCCAGGCCCTACCTCAGAGCCCTCACTCCTGCCCCACCTGGAACTTTCATCTCTACCTGCACCCTAATCTCATGCCTCATCCCACAAATCCCCTATCTGTATCCCTTGGCCCTCCCCCCACTCCCTCCCAGCTTGGAGCCCCCTCTCACATCCCAAACCCTGCACTGCCACTTCAAGTCTTGCTCTAGCCTTGCTCCTGCCTCATGAGCCCCTCATTTCTGGCTCCACCCTGAGCCTGTACCTCCAGTTAGAGCCCTTACTCGTTCAAGTTCTCCAACCCTCTGGCACCAGTGAAAGTGAATGAGGGTAGAGGAAAGTGGTCCACCAAAGGAGAAGAAATGTCGTGTGGGGAGGGTGGACTTGCGTAAGGGGCAGGGCATGGGGTGGGACTTTGGGGAAGTGGTGGAACTATGCTAGAGTTTGTAAGGATGCCAGTTTTCTACTCACAATCAGCATTATTGGTGGGTCTGCATCACTGTAATCTCTGTCTATATAGTGGCTTCATCTGCAGCCTACAGTTAGGAAAATTGTTGAAGTGTAACCAAAGATATCACAGACTGGGGGTGGCGGGGCGGGAGGGAGCATAAATATAAACTCTTATAAGTGGTTTAAAAGAATACGGTTACAGATTATACACAGCACTTCAAAGTGAAATGAGTTTGTTGTATTGCATTTCTCTTTATGAAGTTCATAGGTGGCTGCTCTAAAAGACTTAAGAGTGCAGCCCTAAATTTAAAAACACACTTCAGAATAGATGCTACTAAATGTGTAATATACTTCACCTGAGGTATACAACTCTAAAAAACAGTCTGAAATACAGAATTCCTATTTTCTTCCTTTTTAAAAAAGACTCAAATCAAAGCATTTAGTAAGACAAAAGAAACGGGATTCCTCCTTTGAAAATAAGTCTGATAATGAATCTATAAATCAACATTTGTAAATTGGTTACTTTAAATGCATTTTTCCTCTGCATACAAACTACAAATATAAACAGTAACCTGCAACAGAATAATTTATAGGTTAGTATTAGAGGAATATGGCACTTTGTTATACAACAGATATATTGCCTGACACTTTTCAGTCTCTTCATACCTGTTGATGGTTTAGTAACAAAATAAGATTTTACTATTTATACTCACCATATGTTATTTCTGCAATTTTAAGAGAAAGTGAGTAGGAGTCACTCCTCCAAATTTGAAGAAAATAACACTGTAAGAGTGTCATTGAATACTTAGTTTGGCATGGAGAACCTATGGTGGTGATGAATATGGATTGAATATGCAGGACTGCCAAATGGAAAAGACACTGGTTTACTTTCAGGGTGAGAAACATCTGATAAGGGGATCACTGAGAGAGAACACACAAGCATTCCTATAATAACATTTAACTTATTTTCTTACGAAAATGTTTGAAGTCTAGTTCTTCTCTGAAAAACAGACTTTAAAAAAAATGAGTCTTTTGTTCTGGGGTCCCAGAAAAACTAGCGCTCTCTCTCTCTGTGGGGTGTGTGTGTGGCTGGCTGGCTGGCTTATGGCTTAAAATTTGTGAAATTTCTCCTGGTCCCTTCTGAGTCTTGAGCCTTGAGGGTAGGTAGTGTTATATTTTCCAGTTTTGCTCTGCAATCATGATGAATGGGATTTTTTTTTTTAAAAAAAGCTTAGATTCCTATGTATTAACATGATTGCAGGACTTGGGGCTATAGAAGAAACATCAGAGCTGCAAGACTGGTAGGAAACAGGATCTCACACTAATAAATATGTTGCACTGGATAGCAGCCTTCGTGATGGCAAGAGTGAAATATCAGCATTTGAGCTTGGAAGTGAATGTGAGCTTTGTAAATGGTGTGTTAGAGGCAGACCTCAATAATTTAGGCTTTTACATTATTATTTAAACCAGTTCATGTTGCATCAGTTTCAAGAAGGTATGCTTAGTAAATCTGTTGGTGCCATGTCAGAACCAAATTCTAGCCTTTTTAAGGACTTAGCTAGAACTCTTTTATTCAGACATGATTCTGTTTTGGTTTACATATGACAAGCTAGCTGGCTAACCAAATTTAAATGGATTTAACCTAACAGAGCGTTGATCCGTGACTTAAATGGTTCAGTTTATATTGGTAAAAGGTCTGTGGGATAAAACTGTTGCTGCTAATTTAGGAGATGTGAAAGCATCCTATGAACTGTGCAGGCAAAGGGTTAATCCATGTCTATGACATGCTCTGTTGTTGAGTCAATCACTTTTGAGGTTCTTGTAAGGCACTCAGATACCACAGGTGTCAGTATTATGCAAATACTTAGACAATACTACCTGCACTAGCAGCTGTTTTGCAGATATGCCTACCTCTGAAATTGGGTGTTCCTTAAAAGGCTTGATCTTACAGGGTTCTGGGTGCCACACAACCACGTGGTCTCTGGTTACAGTTGATGCCTCACATCCAAACAATTCCGTCCGTAATATTTGATTAGCATTCCACGAAACCTTTGTATTCTTGCCTATCTGAGGTCTTAAAATTTATTTCTTAAATAAAACATTAAAGTAATTGGATTTGCAGAATTTTAGACTTTGCAAGGCCAAGTCCCAGTTGCTATTGTTGTAGAGGTGAAGACAAAGATGCAATTCTACAGCAATCTGACAAACATACTGAGCACAGCCAAGAAGTGAGTTGTTGCAGGACCTGTTGAATTAGGAGCACAAGTGTCCAGTCGTAACTTTTGTAGATTGAAATCTTTTGATAGCTACAACTGGGAAGAGGAGGTGTAGATTATTGTTTAGTTTATTCTCCAGACATGAACAACTTTCTCTGCGGGAGAGTGGTTCTGAGAGAAAGGGAGAAAGAGAAAGGACTGGCAGTCTTGAGAGCTGATTTACTACTGTACTATTAACCACATGTGTGACCTTAGATAAGTCACTTCTCTCTATGCCTTGATTTCCTATAACAAAAAACAGGACTATGTAGCACTTTAAAGACTAGCAAGATGGTTTAATAGGTGATGAGCTTTCATGGGCCAGACCCACTTCCTCAGATCAAATAGTGGAAGAAAATTGTCACAACCATATATACCAAAGGATACAATTAAAAAAAATGAACACATATGAAAAGGACAAATCAAATTTCAGAACAGATGGGCGGTGGGGGGGAAGGGGAGGAGGTAAATGTCTATGAGCGCTCACAGACATTTACCTCCCCCCCTTCCCCTCCCTCCACCCCCCTTCTGTTCTGAAATTTGATTTGTCCTTTTCATATGTGTTCATTTTTTAAAATTGTATCCTTTGGTATATATGGTTGTGACAATTTTCTTCCACTACAGGCAGTCCCCGACTTACGCGGATCCGACTTATGTCGGATCCGCACTTACGAACGGGGCTTTCTCGCCCTGGAGGTCGAGGTGGCGGATTGCTACCTGCGAGCTCCGGGGCGAGAGAGCCCCGTTCGTAAGCTGCTCCCGTGCCCCTGGTCTGCTGGAGACCGTCTCCAGCAGACCAGGGGCACCGGGCGGGTTCCCGCGCTTCTGAGGCTTTGCCAGAGCAAAGCCTCAGAAGTGCGGGAACCCGCCACGGCTGCGGCTTCAGTCCCGGTACCTGTGGTCTGCTGGGGACGGTCCCCAGCAGACCACAGGCACCGGGACTGAAGCTGCAGCCGCGGCGGGATCCCGCGCCTCTGAGACTTTGCCAGAGCAAAGCCTCAGAGGGGCGGCACCCTGCTGCCGCTGCGTTCTGCTCCCCGTGTGTCCCTGGTCTGCTGGGGGCGGGGCGCAGCTAGTGTGCCCCCCCCCCAGCAGACCAGGCTTTTGTTTTGGACCCTGGGGCAGAACAGCTGGGGCGCTGCCGATTGGTCCTTCAGCGCCGCTCTGGGCACTACTGGACCAACCCGGCAGCACCCCAGCTGCTCTGCCCCAGGTCCTCATTCAGCCGCTGCTGGTCAGTTTCAGCAGCGGCTGAATCAGGTCGCCTGGGGCAGAGCAGATGGGGTGCTGCTGGGTTGGTCCAGTAGCACTGAGGAGCGGTGCTACTGGAGCAACCCAGCAGCACCCCAGCTGCTCTGCCCCAGGCGTCCCCAAGTCAGCTTCTGCTGAAACTGACCAGTGCTGACTACAGGAAGCCCGAGGCAGAATTGCTCTGCCCCGGGCTTCCTGGAATTAGCTGCTGATCAGTTTCAGCAGCACCTGACTTGGGGACGCCTGGGGTTCTTAAATTGATTCTGTATGTAAGTTCTTACATTGATTCTGTATGTAAGTCAGAACTGGCGGTCAGTTTCAGCAGCAGCTGAATCTGGACACCAGTTCCGACTTACATACAGATTCAACTTAAGAACAAACCTACAGTCCCTATCTTGTACGTAACCCGGGGACTGCCTGTATTTGATCTGAGGAAGTGGGTCTGGCCCGCGAAAGCTCATCACCTATTAAACCATCTTGTTAGTCTTTAAAGTGCTACACAGTCCTGTTTTTTGTTTCAGCTGCACCAGACTAACATGGCTACATTTCTACCACTATTCTTCATTTCCTATGTCTGAAATGGGAAGAGTGATACTTATCTTCCATTGTAAAGCAGCTGAGAGTTAGGGATGTGAATCGACTATCTGATAAGCAAATGCCTGTCAACTATGTGATAAGCTAGTTGACTAGTTGCTTTCCCCTCTTTGCTGCCTCTATCAGAAAGAGGCAGCAAGGTGCGGGGAGAGAGAAGAGGGTACTTCAAAGCGGCAGCACCACATGGAGCCTGGATCAAGACTTTGGGCTCCATGCAGCGCTGCCGCTTTGAAACACCACGTGCAGCCTGGGGCCAGCTGGGGAGTCCCCAGGCTTCCTGTGGTGTTTCAAAGCAGCAGCGCCTTATGGAGCCTGGGATCAGCTGGGGAGTCCCCCACTGACCCTGGGCTCCATGTAGCGCTGCCGCTTTGAATTGCCACAGGGAGCCCAGTGTCAGACTCCACGCGGTTTCAAAGTGACAGTGCCATGTAGAGACTGGGGTCAGTGGTGGAGACTCCAGCTGACCCCAGGCTCCACATGGTGCTTTTGCCTCTGAAGTGTCAGGTGCCTTATTGACTAATCGAATAGCCAATGCAAAATGCCTTGACTATTTGGTCAATTACTCGCAATTTCACATCCTCCTGATAGTAGCATTCTGCAACTTGCTAGTATTAATGAAATTGAATAACTCAGTTTACTTAGTTAATTAGTTTATCTGATTTGTGATATTTCTAAGGCAATTATGACATGTCTGTATCCAAATAGCTATATCATGGACGTTCACTCAGGAGCGCAGAGGTGGGTGAGAACAAGTCATGTGTAGGTTTTATGTTCCCTCCCTATGGGTGGTCAGTGAAGGTAGGGCTGGGGAAGGCAAGCCCCACCCCTTCTGCTGAAGCCTCGCTCCCACACAGGAGCCAAGCCACCCCCCTTCACTCTCCGCTCCCTACAATGGGAAGGACTTGTGGCCCCAGCTTGGAGCATGTGGTATGTGGCCCAAGTCTCCCTGGCCCCAGAGCACCTACAGTAGGCATTCTGGGGTAGAGTGTGGGTACGGCCAGGCTGCGGGTTTAGGAACGCAATACCTTCCCCCACCTAGCATACTGGCTGCCCATGTCCCTCCTCTCCTCGCTGATGCCTCCTTTATGGTCCTCCCACTAGTTGTCCCTGCTTCTGGGCTGGGCCATCCTGCCTTGCAGGGTTCTAGAATCCAGACTCCAGCCGAAGCCTGGAAGTCTATACAGCAGTGAAAAATCCCTATAGCCCTGTGAACTCGTCAGTGGGCACAGGCCAGCCACAGGTGTCTAGTTGGTGTGTAGACACACCATAGAAATCTTCAGAAAAACCTGCTGGTGGCTAATTTGATTAATCCGCTACAACAGGGGTAGGCAAGGCAGCCTCCACAGGCTGGATGTGGCCCGCCAAGCCAGTGGATCCAACTCATATCTGCCCTACCACTCCCCCATCCCCAGACCAATTGAGACCTGAAATGGGGGACCACGCAAAGTCTCTCTAGCCTCTGTGTGTCCCTGGCAGGGCGGGGGTAGGGGATGAGGGACTTCACACACCACTCCCCACCCCCAGGCCCTGATTGGCCTGGGGGCAAGGGCAGCGTACAAAGTCTTCTCCTGCTGCAGTGCCTAGAGGGACCTACCAGCTGTTATAAAATAGCTGGTGATTCTCTCTAGGCACTGGGGTAGGGAGCAAAGATTTCATGTGTTCCTCCACCCCAAGGCCAATCAAGGTCTGTGGGCGGGGGAGCATGAGAAGTCTCCTGGCCCCGCCCCTTCCGGGGCAGCCCAGTGCCACTTCACAAATGTATGGAGTGGCCCCCTTTTAAAATTATTGCCCACCCCTGAGCTACAAGCTCTGATGAAGATTGTCAGCAGCTTAACCCCATCACAACTGGCAGCTTCTGAAGACTTCTCGGTGTTGTCTCAGGCCTAAGTTACGAATGCACAACCTTCTTGGAGTTTACTTGTATTTTGAAGGAGTGTGTGATGACGACATTTGGGCTTCGTAGTTGAGAAATAAAGATGACTTTATTTTTTAATGTTACTCCTATATTTGGTTCTGTCAGGATGCCAGTTTCTCTTTATTACCATATAGCTTTGTGTAAAATAACCTAAACTCTAGTGCCTTTTTATAGAGTGCCATTAACTATCACTACATATGGGTTTTGTTTTGTTTTTTACTTTACTGCTCAATGCAAATTAATGAGCCTGCACTGTTGCTCTGTCTACCTAAATTAATTTCATGCGTATGTAAGTAATATTAGGTGATTTTAAATATCAATGTACATGAATTGTCTTAGGAAAAATATTAGTGTGTTTAAATATTAGTATTTTCTTTAAAATTGCATTAGATTCTTACACCAAGGTTTTTTGTGGTGTGTGCAAATGAACCAAATGTGTTTGGACTTGTCTGCATATGAGACTTAGCTAGGGATTATATGGGAGTCTGGATTAACAGGCTGGTTTGATGGCCTGACATCCTATTTGTAGGAGTATTTTGAAGTCCAATTAAATTATTTGTAAGACTGTAGAATATCATTATATTGGGTCAAAAGTGACACAGTTGGGTTGTCTCAGTTTGGGGGGTGGTTCTGTTAACCACAACATATTAAAGGATCTCTCTTTCTAAAAGCTCTGCTTTTTAAAATCATGTATTGTGTTGAGACAGTTTACATGCTTTGGGAAAATCTTTTGAGAATATCCAATATTTCATTCAGCACCAGAAGTCTGGCCCATTTGTGTAGTCCAGTGACTATTTAAGTACAACATCTCAATGCTGATACTGGCAACAAAATGATGATTTTAAAGAGTGCTGTGAGAACAGTATATAGCACCTATAATCGTATTACTGGAAATCATTTGGGCTGTCATCCATCCAGAAAATATTCTGAAAAGAAAACTTTGTCCTGACACGTTTTTGAGAATGCTAGTGAATGTGTGTGAAGTCTTCCAAGCACCCAAAATATTTTACATAGTAGCTTCCTTTAGGTGTGTGTGTTTAACTTGGTCCCCATATAACGCTTCTTTTGGGTTGAAATACTCCTACTTAGATTTCAGCTCTAAGGGATTCTAGCGATATCTGTTGCTAATGTCGTTTAACTGCTATGTTTTCTAACAGTAAGTTTAGTTTGCGGTTTTTTATTAGCTGTAATGAATTTCCAGAATAACCATTTTAAAAATGAGCATGTTTATACATTTTCTAAATTATGTAAACCACAGTATCAAATTCTAATGTACTGGATGGCTAACTGGTTTAAAGATTCAACCTCCCAGCTACATTTTCTGTGCAATAGAGAAGAATGGCTTTTATGCTTGTGTATAAGAAGAACTTTATACCTGTTCACAGCCTAGCCACTACTAAGATGCTCAAACTGTCTCATTCCTCTAGAATTCAGAAAGAGTCCCTTATTTACTGGAAGTATTTCTTAGGAATAAGAGAAACACAGACACTAAATAGAAAATTAGGAGATAAAGTGTGCAGACCATTTTTTAATCTTGGTTTTACTTTAATTACTGCCAAAGTACAACCAGGTACTTGGAAACTTGAAAGGTTGTGATTGATTCTTTGATTATATTCTACCTTGTGAATTACTTTTGCATTATTGTTTTCAAACTCAGAGAAACTTTACTGGCAATTAGTCAACATATATAAATGTTGAAAGTAGAAAGCTTGCTGATGTCTTTGGGGCTAAATTTAAAAATATATTTTTCTCTTCAGGTAATTTTTACTTAAAAAAAATGGAAACAAGACTACTTTCTTGAGTGACATGAACAATGTGAAGTCTGTTCTGAAAGTAGTTTTTGGAATTGTGTTACTGCTGTAAGTTTAGTAATTAGGTGATGAATTTTTTTATTAGTGCCTTCTAACTAATGTATCTAAAAAGTTGGTATAGTTTGCTGGCTTTTTTTGTTCTTGTTTAAACAGAATGTCTTTATTTTATATGGGCAGCCTAAGTCTTTGGTAAGAGTGAATAGAAAGCAATACTGTATAACACAATTCAAGTTGGGAAGGCAAGTGTGGGTTTTTTTTTTTTTTTTTTAAAGATGTAGAACTTTGCCTGTTTATGGTTTGGTTCCCCCTAAACCAAAGTAGCTTAAAAACTCAGCAGGGATTCTATTTATTCTGGCATAGACATAAGCATCATGCAGAGCTTTCTGGTCTCAAGTACTGGTAATGGTAGGAGGCCTCTGTAATATTGCCAGCCAGCTAAATGCCTGCAGTATTTTGCCATACAGGAAATCAATTGCAGCTGAATGTGCACAGTTTCTACTCCAAATATATAAACATACCTTACAGTGATTTTTTTTGTGTGCAAATCTGTTTTATATCTAGAGTCTTATTTAATAGTTACTTTAAAGTTCAGAGTCAGAACACTTGGTATTTTGTTTCCAAGGACTCTACCCACTCTCTGGTATCTTGGCCTTGGATCATGGTGGGATAAAACTATGAAACACAAAATAAGAAGGAGGGAGAATATCACTGGATTAAGAAATCTAAAAAGCAGGTAAACCTTAATGAGTGGCTTACTGATCCTGTATTAATTAAAGGAGGTACTTTTGTTATACCAGTTCAGTTCCTGATTGCATAATTGCCTGAAATATGATAACCTGGAGTTGACCAAAGATGGAGGAGTTGCTGAATGTGGATATACTTCAAAACCAGCAGTTTTTGGGAATGTATTTTCTCCACAAAGTCCACAATTCTACACTGTTGGAGGTTAGTAGTCAGTTGATCAGAATTTGTTAGAAAAGGCTGCAGAACCATTCTCTGAAAACAGATATCCGATCTGGCTTTTGACAGCATACCAGAGCATGTTGGTATTGATGTGTACAGGCCCACCGACAGGGAGAAACGGAGCAAGAAAGGTGCAGCTGTGCTGCTGGACGCTCTCTGTGTGTCCATTCTGATGTGTGAGAGCTTTCCCGTTGACTTAATTCATCCCTGAGGAGCAACAGCAGCTATATGGCTGGAGAAGCTTTCCTGCTAGTACAGCACATTCCACACTAGGACATACACTGGTGTAATTTACTTCACTCAGTTTGAGAGAGGTAGCCATGTTGGTCTGTAACTTTAGAAACTCTGGCACCTGTGGTCCTGTGGCACCAAAATATATAGGATCGTGAACATTTGTGGGTAAAACCCATTTAATCACTCCAACCCATCTGATACACCGGGTTTTACCCAGGAAAGCTCAGGATACTATCTATCGATTGATTGTCTCTAAGGTGCCACAGAACTACCCATTTCTTCTGTCACTTAAGAGTGGTTTATTCTCACCCCTAAGCAACTGTAAATTGTAGCAACATAAATGGTAGTGTAGACATAGCCAGTGTAACATCTGAAGGGCTAGGATGATAGGCACTGCCTGCTCAAGGACAATAATTAATTGCAACAACAGGCACTGTTGCCAGTCCCACATCTTCAAATATTGTGCTTGTATCTCCCATCCTCTCCTGTTCCCCCGAAATCATAGGCAGGTTCAAAAATCGAAAACAAAGAATTAAAAATGGAGGTTTGCTTTTATGTGCCTTCTGGGTCTAGAGCAGGGCTAGAGAAATGAAGGCTTGCATGGATCCGGTCCCTAAGGCTCGGGGCTCCCCCTCAGCATTGTTTCCTCCATAGGGCTGGAGTACACAAACTCTATTAGCCTGGGCCCAGCTGATTTTTCTGTGGGTCAGCGGCCCCTGACCCAAAAGAAGTCTAGAGCAGGCATGGCCAATAATTTTTAATGGGAGGGCCACGTCAAGATTTTGCAGGTGGTCAAGGGCCACACTTCTATGGAGGGGAGGTGCTGTCTGGGACAGAGGTTGGCTGCAGAAGGGAGCTTGGGGTAGGAGACTTGATGAAGGAGGGAGTGAGGGATCTGAGAGGAAGTTTGGGCAAAGGAGGGGGATGTGATTTGGGGCAGGGACTTGGGGTACATGCTCCAGTATGGGTGCAGAAGAAGATTCTGGCTGGGGGGGAGGTTTTGGAGGGGGCACAAGGTCTGGGAGGGAGTTGTGACCTGGGAGAAAAGGGGTACAGAGGGTTTGGGTGGTGGCCTGGGGCAGGTAGTCAGAGGGGAGAGAGAGGATGGGGTGCCAGAGGCAGGCTCTGGCTAGGATGCACTTACCTAAGCAGCTCCCAGCCAGCAGCCCTGCAGAAACCTTAGGCAAACTGTCTGCTGTGGGCTGCTTGCTGATCCATGTGGCTCTGCTCTGGGCGTGAGGTAGGGAGAAGGCTTCCCACGTTGCTCTTGCCACCAGAAAAATTTCTCAACTCCTATTGGCTGGAAACTGGCCAGTGGGAGTTGAGAGTTTTTTTTTTCTGGGAGGTGGAGACAACGTACAAAGACTCTCTCCTCCTTCCCCAGCTGTCCAGAGTGGAATGCAGCTGGCTTTTTAAAAAGTGTGAGCTGCTCTCTAATTAAGGGTTCCAGTGAGGTGGCTGAATGCTGGATCCGGTGGCGTGGAGGGCTGGATCCAGCCCCTGGCAGCCTCATGCCCACCCTTGATCTAGAGAGACTGTAGGGAGCATTCAAGTAGTCTTTGCCTTTTTTTGTTTTTCCAGATCTATGAGGGTCGCTAGTATCTTAGCTTAAGAAAAAAAGAGGTAGAATCTTTAAATGAAAACTTAGCTTCTTTTTAAAGTTCTTCCCCCCCCCCCCCCCCCAACTGGCATGAAGTCTTAAGCACCTGTATCACAAGAGTTGGCAACCTGGCATCTCTTTGGTATTAAATTTGGTTGAACAGGGCCAAACGACATTTTAACCATGTTAAAAACCACATAATGATGAAGTACCAATGAGTACTGGTGCAACCAAAATGGGATGTAACCTGGTTGAGTCACAACAAAGCTTAATCATCATGGTTAAACTCCTCTGTCTTAATAGACCAGGGAGATTGTGTTCTGAGTGATCAGAATTGAGCATAGGGGGATGCATCAAGAAAGACTTCAGGTACGGATAGTGTGATTGAATCTGCTCAGGAGAATATGACGAAATATGTGCCTAATGGGAAAATGTGTGATTACTGATATTATTATGATGCATATTATCTGCATATTCCTCTGTGTCCTAGAACTATAACAGATGAAAACAGAGTGAAGAGGAAGTGCATTTTCTTACCAAAGGAGAATTAGTCCTGTGCATAGCTACATGACCACACTCAGGAGATCTGCTTTCTGTTCCTAGCTTGTCCCGAAATTTCCTGCATGAATGAAAAACCAAGAACAAACTGATATAATCCTAGAGGGAAACTGTTATCATAGACCTAGCCCTGGTCTACATTAGGGAGTTATTTTGAAATAACAAGCAAAGTAACAATAATGCTACCATTATTTCAAAATAAGGGGTTGGTTATTTTGAAATAACTCCTGCTTTCCACGAGGAATAAGGCTTATTTCAAAATAGCGGTAGTGTGGATGCTCCACTGCTGCTATTTCAAAATAACTACTCACCAGAGTCATTCAAAGTAATTACTCCCAAGTGCTTCCTGGGACTCTTAAGTTGACATAGCACGTCCACATTAAGGAAACCTGGCTAGGACTAATTTCGAGGTTTCCCTATAGTGTGGACACACTATTATTTTGAAGTAATTTCCTAGTGTAGACATGCCCCTAGAGAGTCTATATCTTTGTGATAGAATTCTGGTTATTTGAAGGTCTTGGGGGACCTTGCTTCTTTTTGGATAGGAGGAAAAGTTGACTCAACAGTGTCTGAATCGGTATGACCAGAACAGACAACTTGTTCCCCAACTATTCAAAAGGTTCTGATTGTCCGGAGACCTTTGGCTTAATAAGGACGGAGATTCTACAGTAAACTTATTAAACATGGCAACAGAGCATAGAAATGACTTCACCCCAATTCACAAATTTATCTGACTTGATTCCAACAAAAGAGCCTTTTATTGTCTTGGAAGAAAGTGGGTATTCAGTGATAAGCCTTGTGGGTAACTCTAAGGGTACTGTAGAGGCAAAATATTTGGGGAAGCCCAGTTACTTGCAGATCTGATTTTATTCCTTTCAGCTAGAGTTGCTAAAGCTGAAACCAGTGGAATGTGTCTGTATGTAGAACTTTAATAGCACATCCTGTTTGTAATGCAGTGTTTTGGAAATCAGAGTTGCAAATAAAATATACCCAGTAACCCACTTCTTCAGATCAGGTCTGCCCCACAAAAGCTCATCACCTAATAAACCATCTTGTTAGTCTTTAAAGTGCTACATGACTGCTTTTTTTTTGTTTTGTTTTACTAAGATCAGACTAACACGGCTACCTCTCTGTTGCTTTTTAAGATGGTGGTGTTACAACATTAATTTTAACATCATCCATTACCAGCTGATGTCAGGATTTATAAAATATTTCTGTGCTTTGTTAGCAATTCAAATACAATTGAAAGCGCTCACTGAGAATTGCTTACAGCAGCTTCCTGGCAGAGCTAGTATATTGAAGAGGAATTGAGCGTCTGCTATGTTTTTGATTGTATCATATTTAATTAAAATAAATTCTTTCCATAATTTTCACTTGAGAATGAAAAAGGCCTCACGCTCTGATGAATCAAAAGAATAACTTCACTTCAATTAACAAAATATTTCATGGAGGCTCAAGAATAACTAGCAGAAATTCTTTGTCAATATTTTACTAAAGTAGCAATGATTAGTATGCTGCATGTTTTAATCTTCTGGCCTAAATTGTTGCTATGTTTTGTTTTGCTAAAATTCAATTACAAATAAATGTATTTGACCACAACTGTTCTTTTATAAACTGTATAGAATAAATAATTTTATCTATGTTCAGTATAACAGTATACAAAAATGCAAATTGAGCTTTTGCTTTAGATCTGGAAAACTATTGATTTTCATACATTAGTCAATTCAACGTGCCCATTCAAATTCAAAGCTGCTACTTTTCAAATGCTGATGTGTTTAATATGTTCCAATGCTGAACAAGAAATAAAACTGGCAAAAACACTACAGAGGCTCTGATATTGCCCATCTTTGCTGCTTGCTGAAATAGCTGTGCTCAAAGAAGCAAAAAGCTTTCCGAAAGTTCTTTGGGAAACATGAAAGGGACATTATGCAGGTTGTTAATGAAGCACAGTGATTACTGATATACTGAAAAACCTGGAGTGTGGGAATTAGGGATGTCAATGAGCAGTCACCTAGACAATTAACCGATAAGCCTAGGTTTATCCATTAATCCAGATTCTAGTTGACTGTTCACATTTCTCCCCCACCCCTCTTTGCTGTAAATGAGGCAGCAACCGGGGGAAGCAGGAGTCGGTGCTGGCGGGAGCTGGCTTAAAAAACAGTTCCCCCCAGCATTGGCTTTGCAGGGCCTCCTGCCCTCCCACTCGTGCTGCTGCCAGGGGAGGTTGCTGTGAAGCATCCCTGGCACTCCACAGGGCAGGGATTGGTTTCTGGGGGGGGGGGGGAGGCAGTCTGAGTTCCCCACAGATGGAGTCTGTGGCCAGCTCAGGCCACTGTGGACAGAGGCTGCTTTGCAGTGGCTGCCTCCTCCCTCCCACCACAAGTAGCCTCTGACCACAGGGAGCTCGGACCTCCCCTCCTCCCATGGACAGTGGGTGCTGCTATCCCGCAGCAGTTCATGCAGTCAGTCAACTATTCTATTACCTGCTATCAAACATCCCTATTGGGAATATCTTAGAATAGGTTGTAAAAAAAGACTGAGGGGAAATATAGGGTTTAAAGATTGAAAAAAGAATGAATGTCTTGTGAGTGTGGGAGAAGAGCACGGAAATATGGTGCATTGATCCTACATTTCTGTAAATGCTCAGCTCAGTAGTTGGGTCTGAAATTGGCCCTTTATGGCTCTAATTTCTAATTAATTATATGCAAAGGTACCAAATAACTATTTTGCCAAATTCCTTCTGGGGAATATGCCACACACAATTCTGATGTTTTTGATGGCATTTCTTCTGTAAAAGATTGGGGTGGGGGAGGGGGAGATTGTTTGTTTGTATTCTGTCATATTAATTCAACTATTACATCTGCACTGTGGATTTTTTTTCTGTTTTTCTGAGTTTCTAGGGTTGATTCCTTTAAAAATTGTCACAATGTAACCCACACACCTGCTGGATGTAGTGTACTGTCCCATGTAGTGGCGCTCAGAGTGAGAGAGAATGAGTGTGCTCTATAGTCTTAGCTGAGAGACAGCTGGCATTTAGTTCAAGTGGAAGAGCAGGTCTGACTTGGGAAACTCTTGGGTTGGGAGCCCCTGACGCACAGAAAAATCAGTCGGGCACCATACGCAAATGAGAAGTAAAAAGGGAAAACCAAATCTTGACAGATGTACCCTCCCCTCCCCCCCATAGAGAAGGAGAAAGGCCCTCCTCACTAGGGATGTAAGGGAGTAGTTGAGTAGTACTTGCATTTCTCCCCACACGCCTTGCTGCCTCTGTATCAGAGGTAGCAGCGTGGAGGTGGGGAGGGGAGGTTGCTGTGGAGCAGCTTCTTGCTGTGGCAGGTCCAGGCTCACCACAAGCGTAGTGGATCCAGCATAAGCCAGGACTGAGCGGCTTTTCCCTTAAGAACTAATCGTGTAGTTGATACAAATTGTAGTGACCACACAAATAGCCAATTACCTGTCTCTGAACATACTTAACTCCTCGCACACTAGAGCCTAGGGAGGCCCATGCTAATAGATTTTGTGTGCTCTAGCCCTACAAGGGAATTTTTGTGGGGGGCTGATGCATCAGTGCAGGCTTCCAGTTCTGGAGGGGGGAGCCCCAAGACTCGGGTCAGATCCAGGCAAGTTGGGGTCATAGCCGGCACTCAAGTTTCCCAGTTAGGTTCCCCACCCCTGTGATAGTCTCATGCACTAAGTTCCAGAGGTCCCAGGTTCGTTTCTGTCTGTCAGCACTACAACAGCAGTTTTGATGTGTGTGTATATATATTTTTTTGAGGGGAGTTAATGGAAGCGGCTAGTGCTCAGAACCTCTGAAAATCATGCTGTCTTTGTAACAAGAAGGAAATATCAGATCTATGCAGTTGCTCTGTGAATTTAGAGGACATTTAATATGAAATGTGTGTGTTAAAGTCAAATGCACTTTTTTAAAAAAAAAGTTCACTGCTTATCTGTGCATCATTGTATTCTTTATTTAGGCTAGATGTAAGATTTATACCTCATACCTTAAAATCAAATGCATAAGGAGCTAGGAAAGCTGCATGGGAAGGGTGCTGTACAGATGTATGGAAGTTGGTTCTTTAGAGATGTGATCTGTCATTAGTATGTGGGAAGGAATATAGAATATGCAAAAACGGTTCAAGCTGTGGTGATGTCACTTTGTGATGTGGAGACCTTTTTTTAACTAGGACTCTACTCTGGAAACATACTTAACTTTTTAAGCACACAAATACTGTTTTAATGCTGTTTGAATGTTTATTTATTTATTTATTTATTTATTGCTTATCTCAGAATCCTTTTTAAACAACTCGCAATTGTCCCAAGACAATTTTTTCGTGTGTGTGTGTGTGTGTGTGTGTGTGTGTGTGTGTGTGTGTGGGTGTGTGTGTGTGTGTGTGGTGAGGGGGGAATAGAGTGGTGGTCGGTATTTTTGGTTCAACCATCTGGTAACCCAACTTGGGACCTAAATTTTTGGACTGCTTATTTACAATAGCCATCAATTGTAAATGATATACAGTTATTACTGATTCTGGTCAGATTGAAATAATGCCATTATAAACTGCCTAATCCATTTTGGCTTATTACTTCTATTGAGCCTGCAGTATTCCACTGATTAGACGAGCACATTGTATATACTTTATTTTTTTAAAAATAGGGTTTCTTATTCTGAAATTGTACTGAAATTCTGTCAGTGATCTGCATTTAAAGCTGATGATCTCAAAGAATGTAAATGAGGAGAAAAATAAGGTGGTTTTTTTTTTTGAGGGGTGGGGGGAAAGAGCAGCGAATTAGGGACTTTCACTGTTTTGCAGTGTTAATAGTAAGACTTAAGACATTTTTTTGATTTTAAAGAAAAAGGCACCCTGGAAAAAAGTCACTTGAGAAGGAGAAGAAACCTCCTTCTCAACTTGCCTTGTTGCAAATAATGAGTTGTTAATAGAGTGACTCTTGTAAATTTATAACCCAATCCAGTTCGTTCGGTCCGTCATTCTACAGCAGGGCAAGAAAGACTATGCACAAATAAGACCCAATGTATTAGACCCACTTGCACCAGAACGATATTCTTTCATTTTAAAAAGGTGACCAATGAACATGACCCTTTATCTAAAGTGTACACTTACACAGCTGGAATTCTAAAGAGCAATACAGTGAGAAATGTAATGGTCAGATAAATACTTGTACATGCTTGAGTTAATAACATGTTCTTAGTTTTGTTTGGCATATATAAAGTAGAATTTTAAGACCATTTTTGTTTTAAGTCTGTTAAAAAATTTGTTTGTTTGAGACATCCATTTTTACTATGTATCTTGTCAATTTTAGTGAAAACAATTTCTGCCTTTTTTTAAAAGTAAATTCAGCAAAACAAGGTGGTCCAAATCCAACCACCATTACATAGTGAAAAGGATAGTTTGATAAATTCTTGCACATGAAAATGTCAAATAAAATGAATTCAAGCAAAACTGTCAAGACACACGCTCTACTTCCCTGCATACATACAAGTAGAGAGCGCTATCCCTCTGACATTTCTATTGTTACAGTGAAATGATCAGGGAAAAGTGTACATTTCCTTTTATGTCCAGTAGATGGGAATTCTTAACTACTGCCCATTACTTTTTTTTCTCTCAAAGGAAATGAATAAGCTATTGTTGATGACTGCACATCTGTTGCTTTGTGTTTAGCATCCGGTACAGTGATGAAACTGTCTTGAAGATTTTTTTCTTTGTATTACTAGTTAATAGGAGGGATATTGGTTACATCTGATTACATTGTTTCATAGACACAGGTGTTGCCAGAACACAGGAAAATAAAAAGTAAGCTGGAGGATGATTTTGCTTATACTTTTCCAAACAAATATATTGTAAATAAATCCCAACATCTTGCAAAGACTTCAAGGGTATATACTGAGTTATGTTTGCGTGTCATTGTGTGGTGAGCCATGTCGTTGCAGTGTTGTTGATGTATTGTTTCTATATTGCTTCAAATCACAAACTGACCCATGTTTCCCACTTAGGAAAATATGAACAAATAATTATATTATGTCTCATGCAGGCAAATAACAGTGTCACATCACTTTTCACATAAGATTTTTAAGAATGCTATTTTTAAACTTACCAGGCTGTACAGCTGTATATTTCTCTGTGAAACTTGTTTTTTGTTTGACATTTCTGAAGTGTTTTAAAGTCTCTCTTTAAAAAGCTTGTGGTTTGTTTTTGTGGAGTACCACTCACAAATTTGGATCTCTCTGGAAAGAGCTTAAGCAGAAATTATTATAGTAAGCTCCATGGCACTATCCTTTGAAAGCTGTGCAAATAATAATAGTGTGGAATTCAGTTGCACTGGTTGAGGCAATGTTAAAAGTAGGAAGTGTTATAGAACAAGAATTCTTATATTGCGCTTTCCATATATATGGAAAAATAGCTTCATGAAGTCCTCCATAAATAACTTCTGCTACAGTTAACATCAAATTGTTTTATTTGTCCTTGCTGTTCCATCAAAACAGGGATTAAATGTAGATGCAGTAAGGAAAAGCAAAGCAGGAAATATTTGTGTAGTTAGCACTCTGGAAAGTCTACTACAGTTCAGAATAAAGCTCAGATTTTTCTTTATTTTTACTGTGAAACACGGGTTCTCCATGTAAAAATGTCATCGTTTGCCAAGAGTTATGAAATAGAGGTGTCTGGTGTTACTGCATTTCCCTATCCTCTTTCTCCAGTAAGTTTATATGAGAGATTAATGGTCCTGTATGATTGCAGTTTACAAATATTGACTTATATAGTGGCTTTTCTTATTAATTCATACTGCCATGTTGGGGGTGGCACAGAAATTTTGCATGCATACATGCACACATTTTTGGCCTACATGTGAATTCATTTTCATGCCCACTATTACTTCAAAAGCCAGGGTTCAGAATGAAATGTCTCCGAACAACCAAATGTGATGTCAAGTTTTGTATGAAAGGTATTCTCTTAACTTGCTTTGATGCAATCATAAACTTTAATTTCCTGATGCTTTGTGATAGCAAGAAGTAAAAGTGGGGAGGGAGGAGGGGCAGAGGAGTGGTATCATACTAAAAGTTTATCCGTTTCTCTTGCTATTTACTTCTAAACAGTGGCTTGACTCTTTTTTTCACCTAACATAAAATTACAGCCAATACAAAATAACTGGCCCTATGACTTACTAGTATAAATAAAGTCTGTTATCTTGACCTCATGCTCCTGCTGATGTGAATTATTATTATTGTTTCAGAAATATTTTTATGGCATTTATGGCTGAATGCATTCAAATTGTGATGAGATGTGGGTGTATTTTGAGCTCAACCTTCATAAAAGGGGAAATTCTCATATTCCAGGAAAAACGGAAGCTGCAAAAATATGTAGTTGTTTTGTTTTACAGAAAACTGGGCCAGCTTTACTACTAGTAAACTAAATTGTCCATGAGTAGTTTAAACAATTAAATAATACCTTTGTTTTCTGAATGCGAGGTATAGATTTTCTATTCATGCCTCTCAACTGTCAAGACTTTTAAATATTTAAGTTATCCCCATAGGATTTCAGACTTACCTTGCATCTGTTGGCAAGTGTTACACTGTAGCTAAATATTTGACATGGCACCAGTCAAGTAATACAGGATAAACCCATAGAATTATCTATCTATTTGTACAATTTATAAGTATGGTAAATTACTTTTCAACAGTCACTTAGAGCCACTGTTAAACAGTGAATTCTTATATGGCATCTTAAAATTAATTTCTTTTTAAAATGTGAGAAATTTGTATCTCATAGATTGGAGAATACTCAAGGAAAATGTATTTTTAATTCAGAAACATTGTGTTGGATTAAGCTTGGTTGTTAGTTGCTCAGCCAGTCTGGAAACAGAAACATGTGACCTTGGAAGTCCAATCAGAATGAACCAGCTCAGCTGGTTTGAGGGGGAATATGATAGAGGTATATAAAATCATGAGTGGTGTGGAGAGGCTGAATAAAGAAAAGTTATTTATTAGTTCCCATAATGGAAGAACTAGAGGACACCAAATGAAATTAATGGGTAGCAGGTTTAAAACTAATAAAAGAAAGTTCTTCTTCACACAACGCATAGTCAACCTGTGGAACTCCTTGCCAGAGGAGGCTATGAAGGTTGGACTATAACAGAGTTTAAAGAGAAGCTAGATAATTTCATGGAGGTTAGGACCATAAAGGGCTGTTAGCCAGGGGATAGAAATGGTGTCCCTGGCCTCTGTTTGTCAGAGCCTGGAGATGGATGGCACGAGACAAATCGCTTGATCATTGTCTTCGGTCCACCCCTTCCGGGGCACCTGGTGCTGGCCACGGTCGGCAGACAGGCTACTGGGCTAGATGGACCTTTGGTCTGACCCAGTACAGCCATTCTCATGTTCTTATAGATATAAATATGAGAGAAAGACCCTAATGTGGTTTGTTTGTTGTTTTTACTTTGTCAAACTCTAGCTAAAATGCCCTTACTTATTGTTATGGTATCCTTCCTTCAGAAGCAAATGAAAACTTTCCTTATATATGGCAAAATAAAAAAAATCATCTTGTAGCAGTAATTTGTATCCTTACACTAAATGTGGTTAAAAGAAACTATTTTAAACTGATCTTGGATGGCATTAATTTACACTATGTATATAATACATTTCTTGTTCAAAAAAGTTGCATCAACTTTGACAAAATCTTGTCTTATGGAGCTGTAACAAACATGTGATCATCTTTAACACAGTAATTAATCTCTACAAAATATCAGTTTGGAGAAGAAATTAAATAATTCATTTTCTTTCTGGGAAACTGTTTTCTTCTCTTCACCTTTAGTAAAAGTAAACATATTTTATTTTGTTTTAGAGAACTTTTCAGAAAGTATTTTATACATGGAAAAATAAAACTACTCTGTCTACATATGCATAGCTGCAGTACCTCAAAGGTTTGCTCATAGGGCTCTGTGGTAATTCAGAATTATGCTAGCATGGAAGTTGGCAGAGCAATAACCACAGGTTGAAGCTCTAAAATCCAGGACACTCTGGTTTAGCAACATCCACGGTCTGGCAGAAGAGCAGACTTGGGCTGGGATGGCATGGTGGCGAATATAGCCCCGTTTGGGGCTGGAGGCAGCGGGGCTCGTGTGGCGGGATGCACAGCCTTGGCTGGGCTGGAGGCAACAGGACCAGCTCCAGTATAGGGATGGTGTGGTAAGGAATGCAGCCTCAACCAGTTCTGGCACAATGTGGGGCTGGATTCAGTGGGGCTGGATTCAGCAGGGCAGGCAGGAGGGAGTGCAGCTCCAGCTGCACAGAGAAATGCTGATAGCCAGGAGGCGAGTCTTGACCTCTCCTGGTCCAGCAAATTCTGTGGTTCAGGACCACTCATGTCCCAATGGTGTGTCTGACCTGTATTGTGTTCTTCAGGTGTGGGTAACTTCTCCCTCCATCCCTTAAACATTATGATGATGAGTTCAGCCTTAGGTGCTTTCCATAAGCTGTTAAAAATTTGAATTTAAGCCAGTGCACATTGTATATAATTTAGATACGTGAAGTCACTTGGTAAGAAAGATACTATATTCTGTATTAAGTTTTGTTGTGTTTTGCAGTCTAAATATACAAGAGTTTTATGGGAAATGGACAGCTAACCCTGTTATCAAGGCAGATAAGATACCATATAACTACTTTAAAAAACAGAAAGAGACACACATTACCAAACAATATTTTCAAGTTTTCTTCTCGTATAGACATCATTTAACCCTTCAGATATATTTTCTGGTAGCAGCCCTGCTGGTGTTTAGTGCTGTTGTGAAAATTCTCTTCCATACATTTGGAGAGCAGATTTCAACACTGTGATTGGTTTATAACCTTGGTCAATGTGTGTTTGTATGTGTATTTAAACTAAGGAAATGTATTGGCCTTTGAAACATAATTTTTAAAGAATATATCAAACAGCTTCTTTAAATAAATATCAATGCATATTTCATTTTAAGAAGAATTTTTTCTTTTTTATATACTGTAAATTGTTTCTGTTTTGAGTTTAGAAGTCTCCCTTTCGTACAATAAGCAAATATTCATTCTTTTGAATTTTTTGTTAAAATGCACTTTAACTGAGATTTTTTTAAGTAATAGGATTTGGAACAGATACTTATTTTCTTAGATAATCAAAGAGGGATTGGACTTTTAAAAGGGGATTTTTAAAAAAAAAGTTGTATTATGCCTAACCGTATTCTCTATTGACTGACTGGTGAGCACCAGCGTTTACGGTTCAACAAATAATACAGAGAAATAAGCATACTCCTGTCAAAAGAACCTGTGCGCTATTTATAGTTTGGAACAGAGAACTTTGTGTCCAGGATCATTACTGAAATATGATACCAGTTATATTTAAAATAGGAGCAAAAACCTGGTCAAATTTTTGTTGCATGTTTGCATTGGAAACAGGTTCACAGTTTAATTTTTGGCTTGTATAACAATACTCAGTTCTGGCCCCCTGCCCGCCTCCACTCCCGGCCTCAACTGCTGGCCCCTTGCACTGCCACCCAGAACACTCAGGGCTCCCGGCCACCGGCTGCTTTCACTATCTGGATGCCTAACTCTTGTGCTGCCACCCCTGCAGGGCTGTTGTCCCCTGGCTGGGCTGCCGCTGCTCCCCTGTGGTTGCTGGCCCCAGCTAGGCTGCTTCTGGCCCTGCTGGGGCAAGTCATCCTGGTGCTGGTGCCATCACCCTGGCAGAGCTCCTAGTCGCAAGCCTTCCAATGCCCTACTCCCAACCACTGAGGCTCTCTGGGCCAGGAAATCTATGTCCTGTTGAACCATGGATGTTGCTGGGTCAGAGTCCATTTTTAGAGGTTCAACCTGTACTGTATTTGTGGGAGGGTAAACGTTAGGTCTCTGCTGCTACCTGATCACATACTTCCCATTCCAGATGAGGTGTGTGTGATTGCCTCCTCAGACTGTAACTCTGATTTTTTTATTGGATATTTTTTGTACTCAAGCTTTAAATGGAAGGGGTTTCCTTATCTGTAATCTGGGATGGGAGCCTTAAAGACAGTTGATACAAAGCAGCAAACATGTTGTGTATGTAGTCACATTGAGATTTTGAGAGTTGTTTCTTTACTGAAATAATCACACGCAACTAAAATGTGTTTGTCTTTCTATGGAAGAAACGTGTAATGCTTAACTATAACGTGTCTTAAATCATTAAAAGTGAAAAATCAAATTTTACTTTCAACAATTTCTACTAATTTTTTGCATTTTCAGATTGGATGATTAAAATAAGATGGCGAAGTTAAGATGAATTTGGCTCTCCTGGACAAGTCCAGTGTTGCATAAGCTGGATTGCTAGAATGCTATTTACAGCAGGCATTATAAAGGTGCCAATGGCCATCTTTTTTGGACTTGATAGTAGGGATGTAAAATCCTGCTTAACTGGCTGATCGGTTAAACATATTGGTTAACTGATTTTAAAGGAGGGCCAGGATAGGGCCTCGACTGCCACTGGGCTAGAAACCCCCTCCCCTTCCACTGCAGGAAGGGGCTGCTCCAGCCCAGCCAGAGCATCCCTTACCTGCGGGGTGCTCTGGACAGAGGCTGTTCCAGCAGGTCAGGGCACCCCCCAGGCAGGGATGCACCAGCGTTCTGGTCAGAGAAAGCCCTGTCCGTCGCAGCCCTCTGCCCACAGCAGGTGGGGAGAGCCTTCAGCCTCACCAATTAACCTTAACCAGTGAGCCTTAACTAGTTAAACCTTCATATCCCTCTACTCCATAGTAGAAATAAGAGTAGATGAGAAAATTCCCAAAGGGGTGTATTCTGTACTCTGCACAACATGTTGCTATTACTCAGAGTGTTTAATTTCTGCTGGTGGAATATTTGTTTTTCTTACAAACAACGTTCTACAATGGTAGGTTAGGTCATGCAGCTAGGATATTTTGATAACTGAAGCTATAGTTCAGAAATATTGCATCTTGAGGCTGGAGAGAGGAAAATACAGGAGTGTTTTAACTGGCTTTGTTATATTTGTTCAGCTTAGCCTGAACTTCAAAGAATTTTAGTGTAGTAATGTCTTGTGTTTTGATTACTTAAATCTGCTGACATTTCATGATGAACTTTGGGGGAAAAAAATAAGCAGACTTGTCTCACTAGAACATCACATTTTATATTGCTCATCTCTTTAAATTGTTATGGATGTTCAGATGAAACCAGAGTTGTCTAACTCTCATCAAAATCCAAAAAAACAGGAGGCGAGGCAAACTCCAACTTAGTGGACTGTTAAGGTTTTATACTGTTCCTTCTTAGCAAAATACAAGTTCATATGAGCATGTACATATATTATATGATATGTTTATTAAGTGTGTGTGTGTTTTTATGTTTATACTGTGAAGAGAATTGCCAGTCCCAAAAGTTAAAAAATCATAAGTGGCCCAAAACCCTTTCCCGGGAAATGGGCAAATGAGAAAGCATTCAAATAGAACTTCTCAATTGCTGCATACAGTAGTACACTACAGGTGACAGTGTCACTGTACTGTAGATAACGTGTGGGTAGAAAAAATATGTTCACATTTCAGAATACACAAGTGCCATATAAAAGCAGACTTTACACGATAAGTGCTTTACATACTTAAGTACATATGTACAACTTGTGTGGAGGGGAGCAGCCAAGTGGATGAACGTTGCATAGTATGTTGAACAATAGTGAGGATTGAAAATAACACACATCCCTGTTAAGACTATTGCTATGGATTCATTAATGTCCATGAAGAACAGACAGGACATCTGCTGCTCAAGTTCTAATAAAAGAAACAAAACTTTTTGTATTGTGCCTTACTACATTTTGTGTATCTCGGGCATAACCTGCACATGTGGCAAACTCTGGATCCAGATCTGAACTTCACATGCATGAATTTATGTGCATTACATTACCTGGAAGGATGAAGCAAAGAGTTATCCCTGCTGGGTTCTAAGCCTTTGGTTATAGGTTATATAGTTATTTCAAGTCTCCTAACCAATGAGTCACCCCAAACCTGAGCCTTTCATACACTGGAACCCCCCGTCCTGAGCTTCTCACATCCCCAAACTCCCACATCCCCGGTCTTCTGCCACAATACTGCAAATCTGTGTCCTGAGCCCGTCATACTCGCAGCCTCCCTGCCCTGAGTCCCTCATGCACCCCAGCCCAAACTCCTGAACCCTCACAGCCACAAGCCTGTGGCTTGCTCAGCACCCCTACCCACCACCTGACCCCAACACTCTCCAGCCTGGAGCCCCCTCCCTGAGCCAGCATCCTCTTCTCTAATTCCTCCTGCACCCAAATTCCCTCCCAGAGCTTTCACCTCTCATCTCGTCCCAGTGTTTTTTTTTTTTTGTGACACACAAAAGCAGTGGAGACAGTGTGAAGAGTCTTGGCAAAGTTGTTGAGGCCCCCCCCCCCAAAAAGGGCAGGAGCACGAAGACCTGAGGAAAAGTTGTCCCTCTCCCTTCCCCCCCCCCCCCCCCCCCCCAAAAAAAAAAGCCATGCCCTGGGACGGATGTACCAGTACCTATTTTCCTCCAGCGTGGCGCTTTTTTTTTTTTTTTTTTTTTTTTTCCTCAACAACTTTGCCCTGGCTCTTCATGCTGTCTTCACTGCTATTGTGGCTCTTTGTATGGAATGGGTTGGCCACCCCTGCCCTAAATGAATTGTCCATTTGAATGTTCCACTTTTAAGTCTGTAATGCTCTTTAATGCTTTCCATACGTGCTTTTTCTCAGCTGAAATAAGCAGCATGTGATGTTCGTGAGTTTTGTGGGTACACTAATGGTCAGTCTCTCTAGATGTTTGAGAGATTCACTTGGAGGGGAAAAAAAGACTGAAGCTGTAGTAACACTTTGTTCTGTTGACATTTAAATGTTGAGATGTAACAAAACAGATGGTTTTCTTCAGGTTTAATGTCATATAAATCAGTGAACAGCTTCTTGTTCACATGATTGTGGAACCAGTTATCTGAAATGTGGAGTCACACTATTGTATTTGCTCAGAAAAGTCTAGGATACAGATTTATAGAGTTTGATTTGGTTTCTGGAAAATGATAGATGTTAAGGAAAGATGTTCTGAATTGTCCTGTTGAATTTAAAAACAAATGACTTCAATAATTAGCTAGATTCATCCAGGATATTGTCTGTCTTGTCTGCAGTTGACTTTTAATAATATAATAGCTTAAACACATCTTTTAGCTAAGTAAACATACGTATGATTAATGAAATGTGGAAAAAAATTAAGGCTCAGATTTGATTTATAATTCATGCTTTCTTATTAAATAAAGCCAAGAAGAACAGTTTCACTGATGCAATGTACTGTAACGATTTACAACATTGGGTCAGGTTTTTTTTGTACAAGTGACTAGTTAGTTTGGGCATCAAAATCAGTCCCTTTCAGATGTCTTATATTGAAGAAAGTGCTGAACATCCAGCCTCTGCAAATGTGGTCTTGCAAAGGTATAGCAAATCGGGCATTCAAAATAGCTACAGGTTGGACATCTATTAAACTGGACTTTCATCATCTGGCAACATCGCTGATCCAGCATCCCTGTGGATGCTCTGGGGCTGGAGAACTCACAGGGAAAAGTAGGGAGCTTGCATTCAGTAACTCCTCCACTCCCCCAGAGCTTCTGGAGTTCTGCAAATAGCTCATTTGCAGCATTCAATCTTGGGAGCGGCTCTTGGGGCTGTGGAGCCCCATGGCTGGTGGTGGGGGCTGGAAGTAGGGTTGCCAGATGGTTTAAACTGAAAATACCCTCCCCCCCAAAAAAAAAACTTCGGGGAAAAAAATCTGTGGGGGGAGGGGGGGAGGTGGGAAAGGGGGAGACAAAAGTTGTTGAGCAAAAGTCAACAGAGTCAGAATAGGGATAGGAACAGGGGAGCAGTTGAGCTCTAAGACCCAGGGAAGACATTGCTTCCCCATGGTCTTTAGGCTTTTTGATGGTAGCCATTTTGTTTTCTTGATCAAACCAGATCACAGCTTTCCTGAGGAACCAGGTAAGCAGAGAGTCTGGAGGCTGGGCCCAGTAGGTATTTTTGCCTCTTGGCTGGAGAAAAAACTGGACATTTTAGATATCCGGTATTTTCTGAATTTTTTTTTACTGGAAAGGAGGCAAAAATACTAGACTGTCCGGGTCAATACTGGACACCTGGCAAACCTAGCTGGAAGTGCAGCCCAGCATCCGCAGGGCTCTGCTACTGGCCTCTGATCATGAGGCTCTGTAGCCTCTTTCCCCAAGTGATGCTACTGTCCCTGCTTTGTCGAGGCCAGCCCCTCTGCTGCCACCAGAGCGGAGCCATGTAGCCAGAGACAGCAGAGGGTGTGGTATAGACCTCCCCTGGTTCAGCAAATTGCTTGGTTCAGGGTCAGTCTGGTTCCAAGAGTGCTATACCACAGGAGGCTCAACCTGTAGTCACTTGAAAATCTTGGCCTTAGTTCCTTGTGTAGCGCCCCCTCTCCACCTGGTTACCTTCTTTTAAAGCCAATCTCCTTTCAGGTTCGGATGGATAGGTCTGGGTTCTTCTGGATCCCGCCACCTACTCAATTTTATTCTTTCTGATTGATGTACTTGGCGGTGCCTCCACCCCCCTCACTCCTTCCTAGCAGGGTCACCAGGGCAGCTTGGGAGGAAAATTCTAGCCCAGGATAATCCCCACGTATTTGTAAGATAGTTGGAGACTCCCAGAAAATAACACAAACACATACACTATAATAAACACAATGATATTAAACAGGAGACAATTATAACAGAACAGGGTAACACTATTTTTAGGGTCACCGGTGCCCAGCAACTGTGAGGTTAGTGTCCCGTTGGTACGCGTACTTTGTTGGGGCCCTTGATGACTGTTGACCACACAATCCTTCTCTGCGGTGGTTTAGCAGTGGGGCTGACTAGGTCCAGTACAGCCCAAAGGACTCACAAATGGGAGAAGATGGTAAATCCCTCCACAGTTTAATATGCTGCAGGTAATAAAATCCCCAAACAAATTCCCTGACTTACTAACTAAAAATTGGTGCACTCACACACTCCATGAATGAGCCTCAGGTTGAGAGATGACTCAGTCTCTGCAAAGGGGCTGCTCTCTTCTCACAGGGGTCCTCTTCAAGCAGGAACCAGGCTGCTTCGGTCCCAGAATTTCCCCTCACCGCGAAGGGGTGCAGGGCTCAAGATGCAGACCACACAACTGCACCAAAATTCAAAACTACAGCCTCCCAGCCCAGCATTCAGACCCACACCGCAGGCAGCAGCCCTGAACTTGCTGCTAGAGCCCAGCTGACCATGCAGTGACTCTCTCACCCAGGGAGCTGGAGAGCCAACTCCGCCTGGCTGGGGAAGCCTCCCAGCAAACTCCACAACTGGGAATCAACAGTGGAGACATAAACCCAGCTGAGGGATCCTGCCTTCAGGTCCCTAGAGGCCAGTTCTCAGGGGGAACCCTGCATGCAGGCCTGGGGCTTACTAGCTCCCACACACTCAGTCCTCCCCTTTTCCTGGCTGGCTCCAGACTCCCCTCAACAATGGTCTCTCCTTCCCCCTGGGAGGGGCATCTCACTCCCTGTGGGTTGCCGGGCAGACTCTGGCCCTGGTAGGGAGGGGGAGCCAAGGCAAACTCAGAGTGCCTCTCCCTGAGCTGCCAGCAGACAAAGCCCCGGGAATCCAAGCAATCTCCTTGGGGGTTACACTTGTTAGAATGATAATGCATGTTAATGTATGTATGCACACTTAAGGGAAGGTCTGGTCCTTCATGGCTCTGTCAACGGGAATTGAGAAGCACTGAATATCTTTAAGGGTGAACATCATTTGTGCAGTGTTCTGAATATGCACATGTTGAGAAACTTTCTCTTCTCAGTTGGCCACAATAAACTGCCATCTGTTTGAAAATAGCATGTGCGGATGACTGACATTTCTGTATCCCCTGCTGGTGTTTAGCTGAAATGCAAACTTGTGACATTAGTGGTGTCTGTGGCCATTAAAGAGACTGCAAACTCATTAATCTCTTACTTTAGGAATTTTAGTGCAGCGTCTTAGTTTAAAAGCTGTGTCACAGGATTCTGAACTACATCTTAATGAAATTATTTATAGGGCTGACCTTTCTACCTTCAAGACCCTCCTCTACACTCTAGAATTGCCCTGTTATGAATAAATAAAACTGCTTTTCAACTTGTGTTACTGTAGACAGCTCCTGGGGCTCTTATTATGGATGAGGACCTCTTTATGCTAGGGGGCATACCAATGCAGAACAAAAGCTGAGGGAGCTATAATTTTTAACAGAACTGTTAATGGGACCATGTATATTAAATCTGTGTGACATGTACGCAAACAGCATTTCTTCTCATTCTTGCAATCCTAGTGGATTGTAGATACCTGTAGTTTCCAGCCTGGGTCCTCAAAGCAGGGATATGTGGCTGTGACAATCCAGAGTTGAAGAGCTGTTGTAAATTACTTTTTCCCTGCAGCAGTGACTGCAGTGGTACAAATCTACTACAATTACAACAATTCTGCAATTACAACAATTCTGGGAATAGCTGTCCATTTCAGCTACCTATTCTTCTGTAACATAAGGTGTGTCTTAAAAGCATTGCAGGCAGGTGCTTGCAGTTTTACCTTTCAATCTGAAACTTGGCAATGTGTGACACCTGCATTCCAGATTTGTGGCAAATGGATCAAATATGGAACTTGTTTATTTTTCTGCATGACACACCACAATTGAATGATTGCAATGGTTTTTAATTGTAAACAGTGTTTTGTCACTTTTTGTATTAAATAAACAATTAAAAGAAAACCCCTACTTAAATCCACTTGTATGTAGACATTAAAACTCCTTGTATGGATCATCAGAAGGGTTATTCCCAACCCAGGCCACTACTGGAATAATTGTTACCCTTCATATGCTGCAGGTACTAAAGTTAGTACTAAAGTTAGGAATTTAACTGGGCATTACACAAATATTTACTAAACAGCACTAAAACGTTGGCGATTAGGAAAGCTAGCTTCCTGTCATGGGCTTTGGGAGGTGAGTGAAATACAATGCCTGTCTAACTGACACATTCTTTCCAAAAAGTAGTGTGATTAGACTGACTTTGTCTCTGGATTCTATTACCAATCTTATCTGAAATAATCTTGTGCAACCTCTCTCAGCATCGGTGTTTGACTGCCTGCTAGGACTGGTGCATTGTGTCTTGAACATTATGAAGTGTGTAAAATACTTGAAAACAGTCAGTTAAATTTGAACTAGGGTCTTCTGGCCCCTGAAGCCATAGGGTGTTTTGTAGTGCAGAAGAACAGATTGATTCAACCAAAATGAAAACCATCTTTCAAAATCTAGTATGTTTGAGGAGTCTGTTTGCAATACCAAAATTCTCTAGCGCAGAAAAGACTGTGCATGGTGCAGTAGTTTGGACTACATAAATGCAAGGCTGTCTCTCTCCTCCCTCTGCCTCAAACTTGATATTTATACTTTCAAATAGAAATATTACTGAAGTCAACATAACTTTTAGCTTTATGAACTAGTATTGCCACTGAGGTAAATACCAATGGAAGGATCTGTGCTGTCTCAACAGTCCCAAGTTGGCAGTCTTTGCTTTTGTCAGCAAAAATAGCTGCAAAACTCTGTAAAGAGTTCAGTGCATTACTGAAAAATGAGTGGTATGCACTGAAAAGAGGGTTGAGACTTGGACAGCTGGGGCATGTGCCTCTTTAGTGGCTCCCTTCACATAGGATAGATGTTATGCTTTCCTCAGAGGTAGCTTTGCTGAAATTGGTTCAGACTTTGGCACAGATACTATAACACTTTTAATAGCGCTTCAGGACAAGTTTAATACCATTTTTTATTTTAAATGGTATTGGAATTGATTGGTTTGTTAAAATTCTCTAAGAAATCCCATGACTTGTGGAATGCCAAAGGGCCCCTGTTTAATTTTTGATATGTAGGGCTTTTCAGAGAATTTGCACAGGCTTTAGAGGGGGGTGAACTTTTAAACCATATGTCTTCTTGAGACATTTAAGTCCTTTCTTGTCAACAGTGCATGAAAAAATGGGCAGCATTATGTACTTAGTGTTACCTTATAATCTGACACTGGGCATGTTACAGATCATGTAATGGACTAGTTGTGTAACCGCATGAAATCTTAGCGGTTACACAACTATTCAATACCCCCTGGGGGCTGGGCTGGCAGCCAGTGAGCTTTCTGCCCCACTCCTAGCGCCCACTCCCGGGAAGTCCCCTGCCACCTCATACTGTTGCCTCTCTATCGGACCACCACAAACTGCTGCTGTGGACAAGCCTCTGTCTGTGGTGGACCCCGGCTTGTGAAGCAGCCTCAGTCCACGGGGAGCAGGAAGGGGAGAAAGGCGGAAGAGGCGGCACCACAGCTGGTGCTAGGGGGAAACTGGCTTTTAAGGTGTCTTCCGCCAGCACCAGCTCCTGGCTGCCCGTTCTTGCTGCCTCTGTAGGAGGTTGGGAGGGACGCAGGTCTACTGGAGCTGATAAGCAAATTTAGGGTGGGAGCGATTCCATTCACCCTCCATACATCCCACCTCTTTCTAGAGCTACTAAGGTACTGGAAAACTCTACATTTTTTGGCAGATACATTGCTCCTGTCGGCTAATTACAAAGGTATCTTATTCCCACTCAGTTCTAATATTAACGTTCTTACATCTTGTGGCAAGTCACTTACGGAGACACTGGTTAGCCTTAAAATTTTAATATATAGTCTTACTTTCATACTAACTGCAGAGAGAGACAGACAGACTGTCAGGGCTCCTGGGCTCTGTCTCCACTCTGGAAGTGGAGTGGGGTATAGTGGGTCTCAGCAGGGAGCAGATACATTTGGGCCGTATGTAAGATCAGAACGGCCATACAGGATCAGACTAATGGTCCATCTCTCTCAGTATCTAGCCAGGTCCTTCAGAAGGCATCAACAGAAGAGGCATTGGTCAAATGATCCATCCCGTCACCCATTCCCAACTTCTGGCAAACAGAAGCTAGGGACACTATTCCTGACCATTCTGGCTAATAGCCATTGGTGGACCTATCCTCCTTGGACTTATTTAGGTCTTACAGGAATCCTGTTACAGTTTGGGTCTTTCCACTATCTCCCGGCAAAGAGTTCCACAGATTGACTGACTGTGAAGAAATAATTTGTTTTAAATCTGCTTCCAATAAATGTAATTCTCGTATTATGTTAGTGAAGGAGTACATAACATTCCATTATTTTGTTCTTCCATTCCATTCATGATTTTTTAGACCTCTAAAATATGCCACCTCCTTTAGTCATTTATTTTCCAAGCTGAAAAGCCCCACTCTGGTTAATCTCTCATATGGAAGCTGCTCCTTACCCCCTAATCATTTCTGTTGCCTTTTTGGATTTGGAAGAAGTACAGAATATATCTTTTTTTAAAGATGGGGTGCACAAATCTGCAGACAGTATTCAAGATGTGGGCTTACCATGACTTTTTAGTGAGGCAACATGGTATATTTTGTCTTATTATCTATTCCTTTCCTAACTATTCCCAATATTCTGTTATTTTTTTAGCTTTTAGACTGCCACTGCACATTGAGCAGATGTTATCAAGGAACTATCCACAATGATTCCAAGATCTTTCTTGAATGGTAACAGCTATTTTAGTTCTCATCATTTTTGTATGTATCGTTGGGATTATATTCTTCCATGTGCATTACTTTGCATTTCTCAACATTGAATTCCATCTGCCATTGTGTTGCCCAGTCACCCAGTTTTGTGAGATCCCTTTGTAATTCTTTTCAGTCAGCTTTGGACGTAACTATTTTGAGTAATTTTGTAGTATCTGCAAATTTTGCCACCTCACTGTTTATCCCTCTTTCAAGAACATTTAACAATTTAACAGCACCAGTCCAGATTCAACTCCCAGAAGCACAACACTCATTGCTACTCTTCTCCCCTCCCCCCCAAAAAAATCTTTTAAGTATCTAGCAATGTTTTCACGATGCTCTAACTATCCTTTAATTACTTGAATGACCAGTCTTTTGTTAGCCTAATCATCTGCCTCCCTGTATAACAAACTCCCTGCCCCAAAGGCAAAGCCGCAAGCAGCTCAAATTCTGTTGTAGTTAAGAGCTGCCTTTGGAGCCAAGGCATGCAGCTTTAAGCAGACCTCTAGTATGAAATCCAGGGGTTCAAACTTTCAAGCCCCCCTAAACCTCCCATAAATGTCATGCTTGGGGCCAGGGTTAGAAAAATTAAGGAAAACGAGATGAGTTGGTAACTGATATAACTCTTGTTAAATTGGCATGCCCTATTTCGGTCAGCACTTCAGAGGCAAAGAGAACTTCAATAAAGTGACATGTGATACATCAGCCCATTGATATCATGGGAAGTATTACAGTGGATGTGGGGATGGTATGGTTGCCAACTTTCTACTTGCATAAAACCAAACACCTTTGCTCTACCTTCAGCCCCACCCCTTTTCTGGGGCCTCATTCCTACCTATTCCACCTCCTCCCTCTGTCGCTCAGTCTCCCCACCCTTACTCACTTGTTCATTTATACTGGGCTGGCTCAGGGGGTTGAAATGCAGGTGGGGACTCCAGCTGTGGGGGAGCTGAGGAGTTTTGAGTGTGGGAGGGGGCTCCAGGCTGAAACAGGTGGGTTGGGGTGTGAGGATTCTGGCTGGGAGTGCAGACTCTGGGGTTGAGCCTAAGGATGACAGATTTGGGGGTGTAGGAGAGGGCTCCAGGTTGGAACCCAGCAGTTAGGCAGGCAGGAGGAGGATCAGGGCTAGAGCAGAGGGTTGGGCAGGGGGTGTGGGCAGGGGGCGTGTCTCAGGGTGCTGGCTTCTGGCAGAGCTTACCTCAAGCAGCTCCCAGAAGCAGCTCCATGTTCTCCCCTCTGGCTCCTAAAAAATGGTGACACCTGGCAACCCTAGGGATTTGTAATGAAGAAAAAGTGAAAAGAAACCCAGAATGCTCCCACATCGTAAGAAGGTAATAACCTCTCCTATTCGAGTCTGCCTGATGACAGAAGATGCATTCAACTGCAGTTTAGATTGCAAGCTTTTTGAGATTGAATGTTAATGGTGTAGTGGTTCTTTGTTTTTTGGGTGTTTTTTTTTTTATTGTTTAGAGATGAATATACTGATGCAGTCTCACAAGTGGTAGAGGACTCTGTGGTCTCCTTGTAGATGTCAGCTCTGCCTTCCATTGATTAATTTAATGTGTACTGAATATGCTGAAATTCTTTGTAGTACAAATGGTGGAGTAGATCAGAAAAACTAGAAATTTATTAGGCTTTCCTATATACCAGCTATGAGATTACACTAGAAGCATTACTGGCATTCCATTGTGGTTAACAAATCAGTGCTTTGATTAAACTGTAATGTGTGAATAAACTAGCCAAACATGTAAAAACATTTATGTAAAAATTAATATGTACTGTATTTAATACCATAGTTAGGCTTTGGTTTGTTTGTTTTTCGTTCATTTCTTCCTTACTGATTTTTGGGTAGCTACTTGAGTTGCTTGTATGCTGAAAAATGGAAGAAATGCTTTCATCTGAATTCACTAGGTTTAACTGTGGGACATTAATAAATGCTGCTGGCAGTAGCTAAGATAAATCTCTTTACTTTTCTCAACTCTTAGTTTTAGTGCTGGAAATACAGTAGAAGTGGAAAATCATAGCTCATGTTACTGATTAAGATCTAAAGCATGTTCTCTCTTAGGAGTAGATGTTTCACGTGTTGTTGAATCTGAACCTTGCATTCTAATTCTGTATCAGATTTGATGGAATGAGTTTTGCATACAGCCCTGTGGTACAGCAGTATGCATTGTGTTACCAAGTAGAGAATGTAGAGTTAACCTATTGGCTCTAGTTGTCTTTAGCGTTTGGCCTATGGAAATATATGTTATGAAATATGACCTCTTTAGCCTCTGAAAGATGCATGCCAGATGGTAACTTATATATGTTTGGCTCTAGTATTCTATATAGTTCTATATACAGAGACTTGATGAAGTTAATTTCCTTGGCTTTTTTTGTAAGTCTTGTATGTATACTTTTTAATACAGTATGTGCAAACTTTCAAGGGAGTATAAATATTGATACTGTTCTCCCCCCTTTTTTCGCCTGTTGCCTAATTAGGAAATATGATTTTTTTCCCCTCAATGTTTTGCTTGATATTAACCTTTCTCCTGTATTTTTCAAGATGCAAATTAATGATCTGTGTGACAGACCGGGCTGGATCTGGGCACAGCTGAGGGCATCCGCTCAGGGCGAATTGCTCAAACTTGGGACTCCTTACAGCCCCAGACTGGAGACCTTCCCAAAGAGGCCACAAACCAGTCACACCAAGCGCTTCAGCTGCCAATCTGGCCAGACAGAAGCTTCACGAGCAAAACCCCTCTGACACCCCAGCTCCCTCCATGCCGCAATCAACCCCGGCCCTAACACACAGCTGAAGGGTTATAGAACCAATCTCACCTACCATGAATGGGTTCTTCCGGTCCAAGAAACCAGCCACAGTTCCCGGTCAATTTACACTCTGGACTTTACCCACAAGATCACACTGGCCCAATCCTTTAGAATCTAAAATCTAAAGGTTTATTACTAAAAGAAAGAAAAGCACGAGAATAAGGTTAAGGAGAATACATTACATGCATCGAATCACCCAGTTCTCAATACAGGCTCTTAGCAGAGATCTTATAAACTGCTATCTTAAAATTCTCTGGTGTACATCCTATGTCAGGACGGGTCCACAGTTCTTTCTAGCTCACTGTTCCTCGCAAGACTGCATCTGGAAACAGTAGCTGAACTGAAGACACAATGGATATTGCCACATGGCATTTTATACCCATCCCTGGTCTCTTCCAAACTGGATCAGGTCACATGGCCCAGTAACTTATCCTTGTGTCCCAAGCCAGCAATCACTATTCTGGCTGGTCTGCAGGTGCCAGACACATTCCTCAGGTGTGTATTGGCACCTATAGATTCATTGTCTCTGGAGCCTTGCTAATTAGCACAGACACTGAACGAACATTCCTGGCACATTGCTCTGCCTCAGACAGACAATTTTCCAGCATGAGCACAGAGTACATATTTATAACTCCACATACAGATAGTATACAAGCATATAAATAGCATATACAGATTCAGTGGAACATAAGCTTTCATTTGACACCTCACATGACCCCCTTTGTATAGACTTTGGGGCAAACACCCCTCCCCCTGTGGGTGCAACAGTGATCTTTAAAATCCAATAACATGACAGCCTGTTTTTTAAAGTAACCCTGTATACACACAGCTTTGTTGATAATGATTTGTGCATGCTTTGCATGTCTTTAAGTTAGGTTCAAATTGCATAGGCTCTGGGTTAAGTGTCTGTAATGAACCACATGGAAAACTTAGTGTGACACATTCTGTATATGGTAGGCAAAGGAAAAGGCAAGGCATCCTTGTTTCAATAACAGCAACCTTGCAACCCCAATCAATATAATACAATTGTCTGTCTAGTTCAAGGATTATCTCTGGACTGATTAGGTAAAAAGGAAGGGGGTGCAACTCTGAAGAGGATGAAAACTGAATTGGAATAAAATTGACATGCATACAAATTGGTGCAGAAAAGAAAAAAATGTTTTGGGGTTAAAGATAGGACCAATTTTTCCTCTTTGTATGAAGTAAAGAATATCTGTTAGTGAGTCAAAGAACAGACTAGAGAAACTTAAATCCTCCAAAAATTGTAAGGTGAAACAAGTTTAAGGATGCTTTGTTACTGTCATCCAGCAATATGTCCACAAAACCTAGTATTCTGTAATGAATTATCAAATCACAGTGCAGAAAGATTTATTTGGCTTGGCTGAATATGGATTTAAATATCAGTATTAATAAATATTTTGGTATTCCCTATCTGCTAAGTGATGCACTTTACAGCTCCACTAAAATGATTAATTTAGCTTTCCTAGTACAGTTGTTACAAAGGTTTAATTATTTAACTATTAGTTTCAAGAACTTGAAGAAAATGATAAAACCCAAAAGATGTCCCAAAAAAATGAGTTACTTAGATACCGTCTATATAAAATGGAGTAAGCAAAAGATACTTCTTAGTTTGAACTTGATTTTTTTCTTTTTCTCTTTGTTTTTTTTAAACTGATGTGGGGAAGAGAAAAGGGCATTCAGCTAGAGGAAATTACCTTCACTAATACAACATTTTAAAATGATGTAATTTCCCCCCTCATGTTTTCTGAATAGAACTAGTGTTATCAATGCTGGGCAAGTAACAAGTCAGATTTTAACCATACAATGTTAAGCAATAGCTCTAGATTTTCTAGGTAAGCATATTGAAATAAGAAACTTAATTTATGGAATTAAAGTTTGTGCTTTTTTTTTCTTTTTGCTTTTTCATTAGTCAAATTTTATTTTCTACACAGATACTGGATGTCTATCGAGAGATTACTTTTATTCAACTCCCACGATGTATGTGGTTATAGTTTTATATGCAGTGGTCCTTAAAACTGCTTGTCAAAGATCCTAGAATGATGGAACTATGTCTTTAATCAGAAAGTTGAATGTGGAACACTGCCAAGTTTGCATTAGTTGTAAAGACAGCTGAGTATAGCTCTGGTTTAGCAAAGCACTTAAACATGTGCTTATATCCCTCCCCATTTAGCAAAATACTTCAGTACATGCTGAAGTACGTTGCTAATTTGGTAACTCTAGCACTGGATTTTTAATTGCAGTGTAGATGTCCACTGTATGTGAAGCTGATGCTTACGGAGGGAGCTTTGGCTTCCCCAAGAAAATCAGTCAGTGAATTCTCTAGATAATTGCAAACTTCAGCTTCAGGAGATAGATTATTTTCAAACCACATGTCAACAGTTGCACTTTTGTTGGAGTACAGGCAGTCCCCGGGTTACGTACAAGATAGGGACTGTAGGTTTGTTCTTAAGTTGAATCTGTATGTAAGTCGGAACTGGCGTCCAGATTCAGCCGCTGCTGAAACTGACCAGCGGCTGACTACAGGAAGCCTGAGGCAGAGTTGCTCTGCCCCGGGCTTCCTGGAATCAGCTTCTGATCAGTTTCAACAGGCTGAATCTGGATGCCAGTTCCGACTTACATACAGATTCAGCTTAAGAACCCCAGGCGTCCCCAAGTCAGCTGCTGCTGAAACTGATCAGCGGCTGGTTCCAGGAAGCCCGGGGCAGAGCAACTCTGCCTCGGGCTTCCTGTAGTCAGCGCTGGTCAGTTTCAGCAGCGGCTGACTTGGGGACGCCTGGGGCAGAGCAGCTGGGGTGCTGCCGGGTTGGTCCAGTAGTGCCCAGAGCGGTGCTGCGGGACCAACCAGCAGCGCCCCAGCTGCTCTACCACAGGCATCGGGAGAAAAGCCTGGTCTGCTGGGGGGGCGGGAGGGGGCGTACTAGCTGCGCCCCCCCGCCCCCGCCAGCAGACCAGGGAGATGCGGGCGGCGGACCGAGACGCACCGTGGTCCCGCTGCCCGGGTCCTCCGTGGCCTTGCTCCCGGAGACCAGCAGACCAGGGAGACGGGGAGCAAAGCCTCTGAGGACACTGGCAGACCAGGGAGACAGACAGCAAACCCCGTTCGTAACTGCGGATCCGACATAAATCGGATCCGCGTAACTCGGGGACTGCCTGTAGTTTGATAAATAACATGTTGCATTTACAGGAAATGCCCAATTTAAATTGAGACCATTTATTCAGGCAGATTAGAAGCTCGTATACAGTGTGGTGTTAGTCTGTTTTTTATTTCCTCCTCTTTTAATATACATCTCTATATCTAGATCTATAATATCCAAAATACCTTGGTGAAGGAAAGGGCATGAACTAGTTCACGAGTGAACTGCCCAGATTGAATCTGGGAAGCAAACGGTATCAACATTTCATTTGGATATTTGAAGCATATCTGAAGTTTTAATCTAGGATGGTTTTATGTTCTCTGTTGTGTATAGTTTTTGATATCATACAATTTGTGATCAACAATCAGTGGTACAACAAAATGCCAGAAATTTTTATGTGTCATTGAACATAAACAAAAGGATGGATAGTTATTTTTATTTCACTCAAATTTATAAATGTCTCACTTAGTCCATCTATCCGAATATCTATATTTGACTTTTTTCTCCTTTAATTTAGTTGATCAACACAACTGTTCTTTGGGGAATAATGCAAAACAATTATTTCTGAAAAAGGCTGTTTGAGTACTACATGAATTTAGTATGGCGCTCTAAGCCTTTTCAGAATACTGTACTAGTACATTACTATCCTTAATAAAACAAATCCATTTCAATTATACACAACTTACAAACCAGTCTGTCTGTGTAAACAATTTCTCTGCAATTTATTTATTAAATCAAAACTTTTTACACTTCCTATCTTGAACATTATGTTAGGGAGAATGAATTAGTAAGTAGTGGAGTATGTGATTGTAAAGTAACAGTTTTCCATTATTACAGTGGTTTTAGTTATGAATAACCATTGGTAATGCCAAGCCAAATATTCCGTTTCATCCTTTTGCTATCGCTTTCCAAAACAATGTACAGTTATAAAAAGAAAATCTGTCTTACTCACTCCACAACTAATTCGTTTAGGAAATGGAGTAAATGGGCCTTCTAGACAACACTAATTTATTGGTTTGAATCAGCCTCTGCTGGAGGTTCCATAATTTTCCTAATGAAATAGCTGTGAAATTTAAGAACAACACAACACAGAGGGGAAAATACAACCAAGTAACTGAGACATTTTTAGACAGAAGAGAGAATTAAAACCTTGTCCAATGCATAGCTTTGGATGAATGTTGATTAAATATATAGGGTGATATGCTAAATAGTACAGGTTGAACCTCTATTAACTGCACTCCCTGGTCTGGCAACTTCCAGACCACGGATATTTCAGGACCAGAGAGTCCTAGTAAAGGGCTGCCCAGCTCAACTACCCAGCCAGAAGGCCGACAACTGGTTCAGGGCTGGGTGGAATGGTAGTGGGGGGGCTGGTAGCAAGGGGGCCAGATATGACCTCCCTTGGTCCGGCAAAATCCCTCATCTAGGACCAGTCAGGTTCCGAGGGTGCTGGATCAAGAAGGTCCAACCTGTAATATCTCTTTATTTTGGCTTGATGCACAGCACTAATTTTGTTATGAGTCAAACTACTTTTGAATTCTTAAAATGGTGCACAGGTGTATTCCTTTTTTATTCAGATGTTAATTCATTGTATTTATATGTCTTTAAATGTGTGGAATTTAATTCATAATACTTTGTTGTAAAAGCAGCATGCTCAGTGTTGAAGGTTGGTTAGTTCTATTAAAAGTCCATGGGCTGATTAAGACTTGTTGAGGCTCAGTAAAGGAGTCCTATTTCTCTCCCAAAGTAATGATGGCTTTAATACATGGTATATTATTAAATAAGGCATGTGAAGGCCTAGGGGAGAAAGCCTTTTACAACCCCATTTCTCAGTATTTCTGGCCTGAAACATTCAAAAACCATGAGGTACTCAAAATCAAGAGATTTGGTTCTAAAATCATGACCTGTAGCATCTGCCCTTCTACTCCCTCCTTGAAAATTGAGTTTTTATTGTCTTCTAGATCTTTGATACATTTCCAAGCTTAACACAAGTATTTCACTGAAACCATGAGGGCTAGTAACTTATTTTAAACAACCCAGACAGGAGAGGTATTTGGACCAAGAAATTGATCTGGATAAGTGGGTCTTTACTGGGAAAGGGGATATACATCTTCAATTTGTGTAGCAGCTTATAAAGGATTTTTTAAATACATTTTTGTATAGGCAGCATTTGACTGAAGGTAAGATTCTTCATAGTTTTGCTACTTAGGAAGTGCTTTGTTGTACGGTTAAGGGAAAAGGGGAAAATATGGGAGTTGTGTACAGGAATAGGTGATTTGAAGAGGAAATTATTAAAGAGGTTAATTTTATGGCAAAACACCAACTTCCCAGGCATCCCCTCATCTGCTTATTTAATGTTGTGGTAAAGCATTTGCATTTTTGAATGTATACAAATGTATTCTTTATTGTACTGCAAGACTCACAATAAAATCACAAAGTTGGTAATGCTTATCTGTTCCATTACATCAAACAAGGATATAGAAGCCTTACATGCTATAGTAGGGGTTCTCAAACTTCATTGTACAGTGACCCATTTCAGGAAAGAATGTTACTACCTGACTCTAGGTAGGGAGAGGGGGTGGAGCCCAAGCCCTGGGAAGAAGGAGGGGCATAAGAAGGGGCCGCAACTGGGGCAGTCTGACCTGGATGATGGTGGAGCTTGAGTTGAACTTGAGTCCCATGTAACAGGAAATCTAATGCTCACCTTGGTGATTCCATTAAAATTTGGGTCGGAACCCAAAGCATAAGAACTGCTGTTCTATAGTTTCAGAAATCTGAAGCACAAATGTCCCATGTAGTGTTAGCAAGTGGATTGCATTAACAAATAAATGTTTTCTTCATCATTCTTAAATCCTTTATTTACATTCTCTCTGTGTTTTTTACTGCCACATATCATTGTAGCATTTCACAGCCAATATATTGGACTCAAAAGCATTTAACATTCAGATACATTCCTGTATTTATTTCCATTTGTACATTTCCTCACAGCAGATCTTTTTCCTACTAGTGAATGCTGTGGTAAAATTGTCTGGTTGAATTTGTCTTGAAAGTCACTGTAGTGTCACAGTGAGTTGTGATGGCTTAAACACTGGCTCAAGCAAAAGGAGAAGCTTCTGTATTAAACACTCCCACACAGCTTTAATAATAGGAAAATAATCAGCAGAAGTCTAATCTGCCTTAAAAGTAAATCTAGGGGTCATCTTCCACATATCCTACCTCGCAGAAGTCTGGGACTTCTCTCTGTTTAAAGCTGTTTGCCTAAGATTACTGGGCAACTGTTTGCCATTTGTACAGGCAGTGTCTGTAATCCAGGATTTGCCCTTGCTGATGATCCCAACTCTTGACTCTGCTTGTAACATCAGAGAAGCAGCAACAGCCGCCTCTGACTAAATTCAGGAATCTGCGGTACAGATGCTGGGAATTATAAAACTGTATTTAAAATTATTTCTGAAAATGAAATGAGCACTCTTAAGTGTCTCTTTAGCCAAATCTGAGGTTATGGGAAAAGTTAAATGTTTTTTTTAAAGTATTTCTGGTATTTTGATATCAGTGAGACCCATTTTCCTTAAGGTCTCTCTACTCATTATTGCTGAAGGAAGTGACTTCCTAAATTCTGAAAGACATGTTATACGCTGGCATAATTTGTCAGCAGTGGTGGGGTCTTATTCTTAGAGGTATATTGTCAGTATGGATTTATGTGCGCCACACTTATTAAATCAAGATTAAATTGCAATCAAGCTTGAATATATACAATTGTTCTCTGTGTAATTCTGTCGTCTTGCATAGGCAGTGCATGTTTCGTCAAGATGAAACGCTGAAGATCACTTAATTTGAAATGTATGGTTTTGATATCAAAATGTGTGTGTTTAAGAAATAAATAAACTACTACTCTGCTTGTGTGTGTGTGACATTTTAACTCCCTCTAGTGACTGACTTCAGTTGCTATACTTCTAATTATGGTATTGTGGAGCTCAACAAAAATGGATTTGTGCCTTTTGTGTTCAAAGTTTCAGGTTCATGTCCAGATAACTGTCATGTATGTCTCCAAAGCTCTTTACACAGAAAGAAGAGAATGTATTCAAAACTGATTGAATACTTTCTACACTAGAGTTCCTGGCTTTCTTCTTTTTGAATTAACAGTAACAATCTATTTAGGCTGAGACTGAGAATAGATTGAAATGTGTTACAAAGCCCTTCCAGTCTAAAAATTCTAATGACTCTCTTGGAAAATGTCAGACCATTGTGTGCTAATTTTGCTTGAACTACATCCTTTGAATGGGTTTGTAGATTAGATTTTTAAATCTGATTTTCCTGATGTGGTCCTACATAGCATCCAGCAGTAAAATTTACTTTTTGTAATAAGCAAAGCCAGGGAACATAATGCAATAGAAATTTTCAGTGTGTCACAGTTTATTACCTTGAAAACTGTGTCCTAGGAAATTTTTATAATAAAACCCACATTGTTTGGATGTTACTTTGGAAGCAAGAGTCTGATGCAGTACATTACACCTCGTGATATACCTTAAATCCACTCAAATAAAGTTAACGCAGAGCACGCTTCCTGTTTGCTGGCCAGTGTATTTCTTTTTGAGCACATCAGGGGTATTCTGTGGTCTGCACTGGGTATATCAACTATGAAAATACTAAATTCTGAGAGAGTGCTTCTAGAAATTGTCAGTTGTGTTTTGTGTTGTGATAATGCCTTGGACCTGTGTTGAGGATAGTTGAGTCCATTAAATCAGTTCTTGCTGACAAGGCTTTGAAGAAATAGTATCAGATTTGTGGAAATTTTGTCAATTCAAAACATACAGCATGGAAAGAAAAAAAAAATCTAGGAATTCAACATGGTTTCACAGAGTTTAAGGCCACGAGCCATTGGACCAGCCGTGTATTTAACCCCAAAGATCAAAGGTTCACAGATTGAGAGGTAAAAATGGAAACAATGCCAGCTGAACATTCCTTTGAATGTAATTCACCTCTATGTAACATGACAGTTTGTATGACCACTTAAACACCTCTATTGTTAGAACTGTGAGGGAACTAGAACTTCTGTTTTGGTGGGACATCTTACAATTTCGAAATTGTTTTGTTTCAACTCAAAATAAAAAATATTAAAATTTCAAAATATCCTGTAAATTGCATTTTCTTTTTTGTTTTGTTTTTTGCTTCTTGCCAATTTTAATATTTATAATAGAAAATGCTTAATGAAAAATCAAATGGTTCCATTCTGAAAATGTTGAAACGAACTTTTTTACCTTCTCAAAATCCTTTTCACTTTTGTCTGGCAAAAAAATAATCTAAATCAATCTGCTCTTCCAGAAGTCTTGGTTTCAATGAAACCACATTTTTCTGACTAGTTTTAGGGATTCTCAAATTCCTATATGATAATGTAAAACTAACATAGGGTTGGTTAGTTTTTTATTTAAATAAGAGCTAATATGACCTGCCTACCAACAGTAGCATTGTATCTTGAAAAGTTTAATTAACCTTTTCTTCAATTTCCACATACCTCTACTCATCCTTCTTTTGGTCTGAAGTGCTGGTATACCTTGGAGAAATTTTCTTGGAATTCTTATGTACTACCAAACTGAACAGAAGCAGGAAGTGCCAAAAATGTCATAACATTTTCAGGCCTTTTCTGCAGACTCAATATATGTGTTTAGTTCAAATAAAAATGCAGACATTGGGAAGTGTTTTATTTCAAACTGTTGACCCTTTCTGGAGCACAGTTAGTGATCAATACTTTTATTTAGTCTATGCTTTAAGAGAGTTTACTTGCTGTGCTATTTCCTTTTGTAATAAATTAATTGCATTTATGTAACAAAAGCTTCAAAGGGGTAGCCATTTTAGTCTAACTGGAAAAACTTAAAGAACAACTAATAGTCTTGCATGACTTTAGAAACTAACAAAACACATAGATGGCATCATAAGCTTTCGTGGGCACAACCTACTTCTTAGGGTTGCCAGGTGTCTGGTATCCTACCGGATAGTCCAGTATTTGTGCCTTCTGTTTGGTAAAAAAAAAAAAATCTGCATGTGTCCGGTATACTCTGATTTTTCTGGCTGGGCACCGGTCGGAAGCCTGACGTGGGCGAGAGGAGTGGCTGGGACTCCCAGGCTGGGAGGCGGGGCCGCAATAGATGCTGGGAGCCTGTGATTGCACGGAAGCCTGGCGGGGGCGGGGGACTCCCAGCCACTCCCCCTGCCCCGCCAGGCTTCCGTGCAATCACAGGCTCCCAGTGCCGATCGCTGCCCCGCCTTCCAGCTGGGACTCCCAGGCTGGGAGGCGGGGCCGCAATCCATGCTGGGAGCCAGCCTCTGGTTGTGTCAGAAGCCTGGCGGGGGTGGGGGGAGTGGGTGGGAGGCGGGTTGCGATCGGCGTCTAGGAGCCTTCAGCTGGTTGTTTCTGGCCTAGGAGTGATGCCTTGGGGAGGAGAAGGAGAAGCCCTGTCCCTGAGTGCCGTTCAAGTACAGTGCGGAGCCGTAGTCCAGGACAGAAGCCCACAGGTGCTTTGTGGTTGTTTAGGCACTTTCCATGGGCTCCCAGCCAAAACTGAGTGGGGTGGAATTCCCACTTCTTCCCCCCTGGGACACCCAAAGACTTGGCTATGGGAAAGTCACTTTCCTACCCATGGTCGTTCCGCCCTGCCATTATGTTGCCCTGGGGTCTGCCTCTCTGCTTTGGGTAGCAGGCGGCTGCTTTGCAGAGCAGGCTCTGCTGCCTCCCCCTTGGTTCCCAGCTTGGTGGCTCTTGGTAGTAGCCACATATGGTCTGACACCTGCCCACTCTGAGTTGTGTAATCTGGCCGTGGGGAGTGGAGCTGGGCTGGACTTAGGTGCTTTGTGACCCAGGCTCCCTTCTATGGGCAGAGAGCACTGATAAGAGCCAAGCTATATGCAGAGCTCTTCTTCAGGTCAGGGTTCGGTTTTATGTTACACTAGTGTTGCACCAGCAGCTCTTTAGTAAAGGTGCTTGGGTGGTACCAGGAAGTATCTAAGTTGATGGGAGAAGGTCAATGTCTATACCAGGATTCCCAAACTTTTTGACACGGAGACCAGTAAATCCATTCACGAACTTTTGGAGGACCGGTAACATTCATTTGCATATTTGCATATTCATTAAGCAAGTGATGAATATGCACATAAGTTGTTTCTGGTCCTCCCAAAGCCTCCAGTGCCAGTTTTAGCAAAGCTTTTGATACGGTCACCCACAGTATTCTTGGCAGCAAGTTAAGGGAATATGGATTGGATAAATGGACTGTAAGATGGATAGAAAGCTGGCTAGACCAGGGTTTCCCAAACTTTTTACTTTAGTTGGAACCTGTTTTCTTTTCAGTACTGTTTTTTGCAGCCCAAAAATATAAACGCATATAAAAAAAAAGAATGAAAAATGAATAATTTTTCACTGTTTCACCCGGCTGCATCCTCTGCGCAGCCTGGGCCAGGGCTTGGGGGACCTGGCGCCACACGAGCACTTCAGGAGGCAGAAGCGGGAACAGATTGGGGGTAGGGTATCGGGCTAGGAGGGAGAGTGCAAGGAGGGGACTTGGGTAGAAGTTGGACCTCGCTGGTCTGGCACCCTCTGGACCTGACAGAAAAGGGATTTTTTTATACCAGGGGAGGTAATTTCAGAGCTCCTGATTCCCCCCCTTCCCACTAGGCTTCTTTGCACCTTGCTCCCCTGCAACCCAGCTGAGCTGTCCACCCCCTCTGGTTCCTTGCAGCTCCCCGAAAACCATCCCCCACAATCCAAGGGAGTGCAGCACCAGTGCCCTGCAGCCCCTCACGGCCCAGCTGAGCTGCCCTTCTGTTCCCTATGACTTCCCCCATTCACCTCAGCCCAGTTGAGCCCCGCACTGGTTCCCTGCATGCCTCCCCCACAGCACAGCTGAGCCCCGTTTCCCTGCACCTCCCCCCAAGCCCCACAAAACTGCTGAGCCCAGTTCTGATTTCCTGCCCCTCCCTTCCCTTGAGTCTAGCCGCGGTTCCCGGCACCTCCCTCCTCCTGCAGCCAAACTGAGCTCTGAACTCTGCCCCTCTCCCCGGAGCCGAGCCCAGCCCAGCCCCCCGCACCTCCCCACTCCCGCAGCTCAGCCCAGCACCCCGCATCTCTTCACTCTCGCAGCCGAGCTGAGCTCCGTTTCTCTGCACCTCCCCCCAAACTGCGCAGACATGCTGAGCCCAGCGCTGATTCCTTGCCCCTCCCTCCCCTTGAGTCCAGCACTGGGTTCTCGGCACCGGCCTTTTTCTACAGCCCAGGTGAGTCCAGGGCCCCACACCTCCTCCCCCCTTTGCAGCCCAGTGCCCCGGAGCCCCCGCCCTCCCCCTGCTCCCCCCTCACTACGCCTCTTCCGGGAGCCCGGAACACCTGGCTGCATCCTCCACCCAGCCCGGCCCAGGGCTTGGGGCACCCAGTGCCGCACGGGCACTCCGGGAGCCTGGAACACCCCGGAAGCCATGCTGAGGCCCGGTACTTTTTCCCCGTGGACAGGTACTGGGCCACGGCTCATAGTTTGGGAAATGCTGATCTATTCTATCCCCCACCGCTGCCTCTGCATTAGCAGGGCTTTTTTTCTTTTTGCTCAACAAATTTTTAGCCCACGTGTTCGATATTTTTTGGGAGACCATCTGGCAACCATAACTTCTTCAGATGAATGGAGTTAAGTCTGCCATTAGAAAGTTTAAGAAATCTTGTTCCTAGACCTCCCACTGGGCCCATTTGGGTGGCCTTGGCTGATTATGGCATATAGAAATGCATGGCCACGGATCTGCATGCCTTTGGTTACTGTTAGAACCTTGCTTACTTTACTTAAGCTATACTGTTTATGTTTCTCATTTATTTATACATTTATCCATGATATTATGGTGTGTTTCACGCTTCTTAACTGGGTGATGATAATATTGAGCTCCTATGTAGCATTTTTCAATATTCCTACAAAAATTAATTAGAATCACAAATACTCTACCTTTGTAAATTGTAATCAACTCAGGAATTTTGTGTCATGTTGTTTAATAATTATAGCCACGAGGGCAGAAATGATAATGGCTTTTTCAATAACTGCAGTTCAAATAAAAAATGTTCACCAGTGTCATGTAAGATTATTTTTAATGAGGTCCCTTGGATGATTGAACTCTCAACTGTTTGTAACCCAGAGGTTCACAGTGGAATTATTGTATAACTGAGTTACTTTGATTAGAAGGTAAGCAGCGTTTCATTTTTCTGTCTCTTATCTACTGGTCATCTACATTCTACAGGCATATAACCAAGCACTACTTACAGCTATTGCAAAAAGAAAGGATCACTCCCTTAATTTGATTAATAGGTTTTATATCAGACTTCTGTTGGTATGGACAACACCAAATGATCAATGGTCACTCTAGCATCCCCTTTCAAACACCAAACAAACATGAGACTGGCTGAACAATTATCTACTATATATTTGAAAATTGTGAGTGAGTCTGTCTGTTCAAGATCTCCTCCTAAACGATAAGAGCTAGAACCACCAAATTTGGCATAAAGCTTCTTATCATAACTTAAAGGTCAGGGTTTGGTTGGGAGGGGGAGCCTGAAGCTCCTCTGCCCCCCCCCCCCCAATATGTCTGAGAGCACATAAAACCGTATAGAAAAGAGACAGAATCACCAGGCAGGTAAAAGAGGCTGGGTAGGGATACACACTCCTGTCCGGAACTGTCCCAGCCCCAAACCCCCCACCATCCTGCTACCCTGGAGGGAGGACTGCAGTTCCCCATTCATATGGGAACATTGCTGGCTGTTCCCCTTTGTCAGGGATTGAAGGGAAAGTGCACAGTTTGCACTGTTCCTTGGTCTGGCTGGAGAGTGCCAGGGGCAGATAAAACTGGACCTGCCCCAGCCAGAGGACATGCATCCCTGACCCCAGCTGTGCCCATTGGAGGTGCAGTGGCCATGCGGAGGCACTTTTCACCTGGCCCCAACCTACTGTGGTGAGAGAGGGCTAGAATAGTCCTTTCTTCCCCCACCAGGGTAGCCTGCATACTGAACCATCTTTCATAGTTCCACCCCAGAGCAATGATTTAAGCAAAGAAAACCAAAAAATAATTGGCTTAAGGACCCAACCAACACCAGGTAAACCTTCTAGTTATGAATAATAAAAATTTTAGGATTATTTTATTTTAGTCTTTCAATTTTCATCCTTTTCCCCCTGTAACTATGAAGTTTAGAAACTTAAATTATTTCCTAAATGAAAGCTAAGAGTCCCTTCCTTCCAGGAGCTTTTAAATAGGATATGTCCCTGTTGATCCCTTGAGGTTAAGGAAGATACCTTTCATGGGTTTAATTTTTATGGGTCCTTTGATTCAGGAGTCTGATCCCGAAGTCTAATCCACAGGTTTATTTACAGACATTTCATTTGGGGTTGGAACTTGGGGTTGGGCCATAACTGCTGTGTGATGGTTATCTTTCCTTTCTTTTCTGGCATTCTTATTGTGACCAGGGTGACTTTCCTCAAGTGTCCATTCCCTCTCTGACAAGTCTTTGCCTGTTATTCCTGTGATAGACTGCTGTCTGAGGTCAGTTCCCCCATCTCTTAATGTTTACTTTGAGGATATCTTTAAAGTATTTTTTTGGCCTCCCTGTTTTCTTTCTCCTTTGGTGAATTGGGGATGGGGGGGTGGGGACAACCATTTTGGTAAGCATACATCAGGTATGTGTGTGCAGGAGCCTTCAGGGAATTCTGCAATCTCACTATGGCTCCAGCTGCAACAATTGCAGAATTCCCCCTGCACTAATACAGTGCCCTCTCCCAGTCAGATGGAGCTGAATAATCAGTGCCTCAACACTGAAGATGTTGGCTTCTGTGAGGACACTGACTTGAGTGCGATGATTTTATTTTGAGTAGTAATAGAGAGGTAGCCCTGTTAGTCTGATCTTGCTAAAACAAAAGGAAAAACTATGTAGCACTTGAAAGACTAACAAGATGGCTTAATAGGTGATGAGCTTCTGAAGAAAGAACTGGTGCTGGTGTTCTTCAGGTGTTTTCTATAGGTCCTCCAAGTCTCATAGCCATAGAGGAGAGTTGAGATTACCACTGCTTTATAAACAAAAGGTCTTGCCTGTATTCTGATGTGATTGTTGAACACCTGTCAAGACAGTCTGGCAAGGGCAAGGTTGGCATGGCAGATTCTGTGCTGAATCGTGACATCCACGTCTGCCCTCGGTGAGAGATGTCTTCCAAGATACAGAAAAGGTTCTATATTGTGCAGTTCTTTTATCAGTGTAAATCTTTCTTACTGGGTCTGATGATTGACCGGGGACTGGCTGGTGAAGAACTTTTGTTTTGCCAATGCTCAGAGTTATCCCTAGGCTTTGTAAGCCTCAGGGAAGCAATTAAGGGCTATTTGTAGATCCTCTTTTGAATGTTCAACTACAGCACATGCATCTGCGCACTGGAGTTCGGTTATTGTTACTGATATTACTTTAGTTCTGGCAAGGAGACAAGGAAGCCTGAAGAGGTTGCCGCCAGTTCTGTATTGGATGCCAATGCCCTGTGGCAAAGGATCTTAAACTATTGTTTTCATGGCTGCAACGAAAATGAAGGAAAGGGTGGGTGCTAGTACGCAACCTTGTTTTACCCCAGTCCAGATGACGCAAGGCTCAAAGGTAGAGCCACTGCGCAGACTAGAGGCAATCAGTCTGATCATAGAGGAGTCTTATAATAATAATTAGATTTGCTTTGGCAGCCATATTTTGATATGATTTTCTACAGAGATTTGCGGTTGGCAGAGTTAGAGGCTTTGGTCAAATTGACAAAGTACACAGTACCTAGTGATGGTCTTGGCATTTTTTCCTGCATTTGGTTGGCTGTGACAATCGTGTTGGTTGTGCCTCATGGTGATCAGAAGCCACACTAGGACTCTAGAATTAATCACCTGCTCCCTCTTGCAGAGGAAGTAAGATTCCATCAAGAATTTTCATAGCAATTGAGAAGAAGTAAATTTCTTGATAGTTGCCGCAGTCAGCCCTGTCTTTTTTTTTTTTTTAATAAGGTAATGTTAATGTTATATAACACAACATGTATAATAAGACTCACAGTAAACGTAGGTTAGTTGGAGCACCGTGTATACGTTCCTGGCTCAAAAAAAGTCTTAAAAGTGGGAAACATTTAATTTTATGACAGAGTTCATGCTATGTATTAATCATGATTTTAATCTAGTTATATTAACATCCTGTCCTGCAAGAGCTTGTGCCAGTAACTTTACTCATACAAAAAGTCTTATTCAGTTTGATCTGTCTGTACAGTACAGAATTCAGAGTTAAGGCCTTTGTACAATTCTCCTTCCTCCAGTCTTGGCATTCCAATATTAAAAATTATTATTAATAAGCTCTATTTTCTGAATTCTGTTTATAAACAGAAGTGATCTTAACTTCTTGATGTGAGTTGGAAAGAAAGAATTGCCTTTCTTCATGATCAAACTTCATTTAGTCCTGGTCAGTACTGGTCAGAGTAGGTATAGATAACGTTGGAGTAGAAAGGTAAAGTGTGAATAAACCGATGTTGCCACTGTGCTAGTACTGAAGTAAAGGGGGGTAGATGTCTTTAAATTGTCAGTGTGGAAAAATCTAGGGTGAAAGGTAGTGCATTTGATTAGATTTACTGGTTTTATAAAACAAACAAGTTTTCTAAGCAGTGTTTAGAATTTTCTTTTTTTCTACAAGTGGGTTTTCTCAATGTATTGCATATTTATTTAGGTAAAAAAATTTAACATTGTAGCAAATCACACACTTTATCAGCGCTGTATTATACTTGTATATTGTGAACTGGTAAATAGAGGAATGGTGATGTTGAAATTCATTTGGATTATCCAAATGAATTCTTCTTATAGACAGACATTAAAGCTGTTGAAAATACAAATAGGTGAAGTAAGCCCCGTTTCTTGTCTTGGCTTTCAATTTAGAACTCTATTAAGAAAAATGTCAAGGTCATTCAAAAGTTAGCTTGAATCTTGTTTGATTTTGTACATCAAACAAAAGGGCATGCTTAGTGAAGAGATGAGCATATACGAGTCATTACAATCTTAAAATGTGAAAATTGGCAGGTGTCTCATTTTAAATGCAATGTGTTCTGGTAATAGATTGGGGTGTTGCAAAAGCAAGGTTGTGACTTCTTTTTAAGATCAAACAGGTCTGCAATGTGAAGGGGCAGTGGCCTGAATTTATACTTTAGAAAAAATGGAAAGAAAAGGAAGACAGAAAATGAGGGGCCAGCAAAATAGTTTTATTTTGTAAAGCTTTTCTTGCTTTTGTTTAGTCCCTGTACAGCCCTTAAAAACCCCCATACATTTGTGAAAGAGATTAGGAATTTTATTTATTAAATGGTCCATCGGTATGTTAGTGATGAATGCCACTTGAATTCCATTTTACTCAATATGAAAAGATGCTGATATATTTTATTTGTAAAAATGTTGTAGGAGTTTGCATTTGAATATGAAACACGTAAAACATAGAGGTTATAAAATAGTTCTCTGTAATTCTAAAAGGAGTAATAGAATTTAAATACTATGTCTACGGGGGGCCGATGGGCGGCGGGCGTCAGTCAAACATACAGTGTAACTGACTAGTACCATTAGGCTTTACTGAATAACTACCATTTGACTCTGACTAGATTGCCTACAAACAATATGCATCATTGAATCCAAAGTGATGGCCGTGAGATGGCCAAGATTAGTGTCTATGTATTTATTCAACTGTTTCATGTTGATAAGAATACATAATTGATTTCTAGTGATATGTTTGAAGAGCAGATGGAGATGAAAAATTAATGTCTCCTTGAGAGTGGCTACAACTTTTCTGTTTTATTATAGATTTTGAATTTTTAAAGGATTTCTAGAAATATTTTCTTAAATCATGACCATGCTTATTTAAATAGTGTGGGAGTTCATACAACTGCTATCCATATAGCTACCTGTATTGTAATTCTCATTTGAATAAATATTGTTAGGAAGTCATAACTATTGAATTTAGAGTGGTGGGGAATTAGGAAATAATAATAAACGACTTCATAATATGTAGTAGTCTAATTATTTGTGGGTGAAATTTATCTGCTAAGTGCCAAATCGCACAGATCTTACTCAAACCAAACACTTTCTGAAATCAGTAGGAATTTTGCCTGTATATAGATTGTGTAGGATTTGATTCTAATACAAAATGAACAAAACTATTCTGTAAAATCCCTCTTAGTTAACAGAGCTTTTGGTGCTTTCTAAATAAGCATCAATGTTTATCCTATATTCTTATGTTGAATTCCATCCTGAAACTTGTAAGACTATGCCTATCATTTATAGTTTTGCACCAATAGCATTGGACAGTCATGTCTGGGAAATCAGGAATATATTGCATTGCTACATTTTATAGATACGGATGGGTCCTTTGATGGAGGACAGTGCTGAAATTTTTATTTTTGTGCTAGGTTTGGCAATAGGGATTTGAACAAAGCTTATGCATCAGATATGGGCCCCCTTATGTAATAACACTCTGTTCCTTAAGTTGCCATATCTCAAAAACATGATGCAGAAGTCTTCCAGAATATTGTCTTTGGTGATCTTGAAGTTCATCCTCTGAATTCCAGAGTACACCTGTACAAATAAACCAACCAAACCAACTTCCTTTTCTGAGGAAGCTATTATGGACAGAGTTCGGCAATTTTTATGCCTTCTAAATTTCTAATGCCATAAATGAGGCTGCTGATACTTAATACAAAAATGTCTGGTGACATAAACTGCATCACACTTAATGAACCACTATCAGACATGTTCCATTCATTCCCCAATGAGTTATCTCTGTTTTTCTGGTTAGAATGAAAGTTCTTTGGGGCTGAGAACTGTCGTCTTCTGTTTTGTACACCTGCTGTCAAAGGTTTACTAGTAATAGAGAAAGTCTTTTAACCAATAATGAGAAAATGTCAAAATGTGAAGAGACTTTAAAAGGAGGGTTTGAAAAATGTTTAACACATACTAAGTATGAGCCAATACAAAACGTGATCTATTGGCATAAACCAATGGCCAAATATTGTTGTGGAATCAATACAAGTTGAGAGAAAGATTGAGAGTTGAAAAAGAAGGAAAGCTTGTTTTTATTTTCCAAACTATGATTAAAAACTAGATGTGAAAGGATAACACCTACTACTACTAAAATCTTTAAAGTTATGGTGATTAGAAACAATCACTTCAATTCACTAACTTCAGATCATACTTTCTGTTTGTAAAAATGAGTTGGAATTTAAAAATGACATATTAAACTTAAGAAGAAAAAATGGTATCTAGAACATTTATGGTAGATTTACTTAACTAATGAGAAGCATATTTAAAATGCTATGGGTTTTTTACACGTTTAATAGCCTTCTAATATCCATCCAATTGCATCTTAAAATATTTGTAAATAAGAAATAAATCACGCCATTTTTCACTATAATAAAAATGCAAAAATTAAGAATCTGCATAAACATGTTAATCTATGCAATAGCTTAAAGAAATGCAGATAGACCTCATGTATCCTCCTGGTTAGCAATAGAAGTAGAAACTGTAGTGTAAAGACTGTATATTTAATTGGTAGTAACCTTTAAAACAAGTTGATTTCATAATGAGAATCAACCTCTTTCTTTAGGAACATAAAAAAAGTTTAAATGGAAAATAAGATAACAATAAATGAATTTTAAACTGAGATTTCCTGTTTGCTTATTTAAATACTGATTTTAATGGATATTTTAAATCACTTTATATTTAAAATCAGTCCATCATTTCAAGTAGATGAAATAATTATTGAAGAAAGGTTGAAAAAAAATCTTTGTGGTATTGCTAAGAGATGATATTCAGTATAGGGTGTGACTTGGAGGGGGTGAATAATGGCCTACAAATGTTTGAAGGGTTTTTGCCAGAGGAAAGTCAAAGTAGATGGCTGGTACAAACAGGCCAGGAGTAGTGGGATGCAATTGAGAGGGAAAACTGAGGATGAATTTCAGGAAATACCTCCTGACAGTTGGTTACATTAGGCTATGGAATAGTCTCCCAAGTGAAGTGATTAAAAGCCCTGTTTGAAGGAAAACACCTAAAAACAGGCTGAACAATACTCTAATAAATACTATGTCCTCTTCCTGTTCGCCAAAGGTGCTAACCCAGAAAATGTCCAGCATTAAACAAGGTTCATGCCCTGCTGAATACCATGGTGAACACAGAATTAAAAATCCCTTTAACCTTGTATTAAAGATAGATTAAGAAGGAAAACAGTTACATCTGCTGAAATTGAAAATCTTATTCAAAACATTACTTTTTCATTTTAACAGCCCATGTTCCTTTCCCCTTTAGTTAGAAGTTTTAAAAGGGAAAAACTGCATTGTTCAACAATCTGTTAGATGGTAATAACTGTCATTTGGGAGCAGAAAGAAGAAGTTAGCTGAGATTAGCAACAGTAATAAGAGCTGCAGCCAGAGTCCTATTTCATCCCAAGTAGTGGTTTTGGATTTAGCTGGAGTCAATAGAAGTCAACTGGGTCCCTCTTTCTGGCCTAATCTGGTCATGAAGTCTCTCAAGATCAGAAAAACAAAGACACGGTGTCCACAGAAATGGTGGGGGTGGCAGCCAAGGTGGTAAAGCTTGCTCTAATAGCCAGTCTTCTCTTCAGAGTCTTTCTTTAAGGACTCATAAAAGGAGCTCCTCTCATTACTTTGTATACAATCTAGGCCTACTTTCCAAAAACAATTTTGGCATTCAGTTTCTCTTTTTCACCTTTATCTACACGATGCTATATAGATATTCTGACATCTTGTGATAGTTGAACTCACAGCTAGGGTAAATGTTGTAGAATGAATTATTGCAACTGGCTCTGCAGTGAAAGAAAAATACTTTCCTCCCTAAATTCTGTGATTCTGTTTTAATACTCAGATCATAATACAGTGATTTTTTTTAAATTAGCAAATATTGCTTTTCTCAAAAGACTTAACATTTTATAAAAGCTTAAGACATCTATTTCATAGTCTTTCTCAGTAATGCGACCCACCCCCAGATTAATTTGTTACTGTATTGGTTAACATGGAGCTGTGAATAACCCTACGATTGAATGGTCACTACAGGGACTTGAGATTTGAGAATTCACTTTAAAATGTTGCAATAATAATACAAAAAAAAAAAAAACCCAACCAACAAAACTATCCAAAATAATTTCTACTTTGCCTCTATCCCCTAAAGTTATTGTGCGTATCTGTCAGGTTTATTGCCACATCCAATTGTGTTTATAAAGCCTTAGCGCTACACTTATTATTCTGTGATTGATGTTATCCTGTTGCATAGCACTTGTTGAAATGGATGGCATTCTTTTTTTGAAGTGAGAGTAATCTAGGCTGAAATTGTATCCGTAACATGTAGAAGGAAAGGTGTCCTTCAGCTGGAATGTACTGACTTGGCTTTAGAATACTTTCTTTCTTTGTCCCTCAGGTTTCACTAAGTTGGTCTCAGCTGAGATGCCAGATAAAACACCAGGGGGTTCAGAAAGCATCCCCAGGAATGAAGGTTAGTATTGTTTTCTTACTGAGAAATCTTTCTTGTTTTCTCTGACTAATATTTCAGGCAAGAAACCTTCAAACCTTATGTGACTTCATCTTGTGATAGATTTTAAAATTAAATAAAAAGAGGGAAGATATGACTTCTAGAAGAACTAGGAAAGCTGTCTTATATTGATGCCTAATTCAAAACATTTACTTCTCAAGATCAATTTGTTTCATGGTGGCTATTCACAAATAAGTGAAAAATAACTCTTTTTCTGTAATTTTTATTTCTTGATAGTATATAAATGCATAGTATTTGCAAAGATTTTAAAGCTAAAAGTCTAAATAACCTGATAATTTTTCTCCTTTTTGGAGAGGATGACTAGTCTTTTGCAAAAAACAACAAATGGTCTGGTGGTCTTTTGCAGTAATCATAATGAAAATACGCTTGTTGGCTAAGACTGATATTTTCAGTTGTGGGAGATCTGTATTTAGGCACTTATGATCTGAATTTTCACAGGAGCTGAAAATTCTCTGAAAACCATCCACATATTTTAATGGGGCATTTACAAGTTTTAAACTTGATTCTTAGTGGTAATGTTGTCATTGTAAATATATTATCTAGTAGACATAGTCAGCATTGCAGTCTTTTGGGGCAAGCTTTGGAGATGGAGAGGTGTAGGAGGCTGGGGCCCAAGGGCCTGATTTTTCTCTCTCTCTCTCTCCTCCAGCACCCCTCCCACTAGGGTTGCCAGGTGTCCAGTATTCACCTAGACAGTCTGGTATTTGCAGGCTCCGTCCAGTTTAAAAAACAAAACAAAACAGGAAATACCGGACATGTGAAATGTCCGGTATTTCCTGTTTCCCTCAGACGGAAGCCCAGTGGGAACAAATTTCCCCCACCGCATCTGGAGAAGGTGGGGGAGTGAGGAGCGTGGCAGAGTCATAGTGGAGGGGGCACTTGCCAGGTGCCATGCTAGGGGAGCGCTGGGCTGGGGTAGGAGCGGAGCGCCCGCTGCTCTGGCCCACATGACTAGCAGAGACCAGGGAGCTGGCCATGTGATGCCTCCCTCAACACCAGCAGTGGCCAACCCATGGCTCTTGCCCCGCAAAAGTGCGACTTGCGAAGCCGCTCCCAAACGGCTCCCCTCTCCCGCCTTCCCTGTGCTTACCGGGTGCAGCTGCAGGGTTTTAAAAATGGTGCCCAAGATGGCGACGATCTTAAAGGGGCAGCCTCCTTTTTTAAAAAAAAAAATATTAAAAAATTTTGTTTTGCTCCACAATTTTGTTCTGGGGGGCTTTTTCTTTTCTTTTTTTTTCTTTGCTTCACTTTGGTCTTCCCCTTTTTTTCCCCCCTTGACAGAATTTTTTCTTTTTTTGGTTGGGGGGGGGGGGGGGGGTGTTCGGTATTTTTTGTTAAGCCATCTGGTAACCCTACTACCCACCCAGGGACCTGATCTCTCTCTCTCTCTCCCCCTCTTCCCCGCCCCCATCCGCCAGGGGCCTGTTCGCTCTCTCCTTGCCCTGTTTGGTACTGGGAGCAAGGGCAGGTGAGGGGGGAGAAAAGGTTTTGGGAGGGGCTACTTACTGGTATACTGTCAGGCAAGATGGTAGAGCCCCAGCCCTGCTGGCCTCTCCCTTTGTGGCGTGGATGCCCCCAATGGACACTGTAGGATAGCTTGCCTCTACGCTTCCTGCCCCAAGTGACACCACTCGTATCATGTTGCTCCCAACAGCAGCCCCTACCTTTGCACATTATGGAACTGTCCTTTTCTGGGGAAGAAATACACAGCTTGCAACTAAAGTATCTTTTTTGACACTTAGCCCAGTTTTCACTTTGACATTTGAAAGATATTTATAAAAAAGTTGCATAATAACAGCAGACAAATAATTCCTTTTTTCCTTGAAAACTTGCTGTATTTATCTACAAAGAGCCTGTTAAGTTCTTGTTGATTAAATTATTGTGTGATTCAGTAGTCATTGCTAAGGGCATTCTAAATGGAAGATTGAGACACATGCATGCAATTTTATATCAAACCCTTCAAATGACTGCTCTCTTAGGACAAACCCACACATGTTTCTGTATACCTAACTGATGAATGATGCATCTTGTGCAGTAAAAGCATTGTGATTATTTAAATATACTTGGAATTGATGTTTGCATTCTTCTATCTAAAATTTTATTTGAAGCAGATTGTTGTATACCTTGTATTTCTTATAGTGAATTACAAAAAACATGTCTGTGAAGTAGCATTAGTAAAACATGAGTGGGTTTTATAGTAATAAACTACCTTAAATTCCATATAGAAGTATTAGATTTCAGTTTCTGAAGATGGGTTGAATGCAAGTATTGATATATCATTTGATTCCCAGAGAAGAATTGGGATAAACTAGCACTTGGACATAGAAACAACTGGAAGACTTTCAATGCAAGTTTGGAAGAGAACTAAGTCTATAAAAGAGAATTGTTGTTAGTATAATGCATTTTAATTCACTTCAGTATGGGCCAATATCCTAGCATATGAGGCTTGTTTGTTAACACTCCATCAGGAGGAAAAAAAGGGGCAGAGATTTAAGGGGACTCGGAAAGAATAGAGGGGAAAGAAATTTCAGTGTACATTTCCTCCTCTAAAGCTGGAAAGGTAATAGAGATCACTTTGACACTACTCATGGGTTTTTTTTGCTCACAGCTTTCTACCATGACTTGTTTTCTTTCTTTGTTCTTGCCCCAAAACAAAATGGTTGTTGTTATTGCTGTGCTGGGCTTCTGTCAGTTATACAATTCTCAAACATCCCCTCACCATCAGTGTTTCTTCCAGTCAGCCTTAAGCACAGTGCTTTAGACCAGTGTTTCTTAAACTTTTTAAGACCGAGGAACACCAAACAATATTATTTTTGAAGGGGGGAAAAAAGAGGAAGCTTGCCCCTTTTAAGGACGGCTATTTGAACTCTATTCTCTCTGTGTATGGTATATTTTCTGAAGCAAAATTAGGGACACATTACGTACACTCCCTGACCTCTGTTTACTATGCCCCTGATTCTCGGGGTCAAGATGGAAACATGACCAGAAGTAAAAGTAACCCCCTCTAAGAACTTTTCCCACCATCCTCCTACCCATAAGGGATGAGTTTGGCCCCCACCGAACCCTATCTCCTCCAGTGCTAGTCTCTCCCCTGCAGGTGTCTGCCCTTCTGCTTCACCGCCAGAATCCTCTGGCACCTGCACCTTCCCTTACCCCTGCACCCTCCTGGTACTTCCTCCTTCCCTCACTGGCCTTACCCCCTGCCCCTGTTTCTCTCTGATGCCCATCCCCTCACCGCCTTCTGCCCCAGTTCCTCTCATGCCCCTCTGTACCCTCACACATGACTTGTTCCATTCCTGCCTTCCTCATGCTCACTCCTCCTTTCAACCCTTCTCCCAGCACCTCCCCTTCCCTTGCTTCGTCTTGCCTCCAATGCCCTTCCCCTCTTTTTTCCCCAGCATCAACCTGTCCCCTTCACCCTCCCACCCCACTGACACCTCCCTGGCCCTGGCCTTGGTGCCTTTCCCTTTCTTCTCCTGCCCCGCCCCCTCCACTCAGCACAAGCCCCTTCCTCTCCCACCTCTCTTCCCTGTAATTCTCTCTGAGCCCCTCCTCCACCTTTTGCCTTCAAGTTTGCGGGACTGGAGTCCGTGGTTGGGCCCCAGAAGTCCCCATAGCCCTAGCCCCAGCTGCTTCCAAGGCAGGACCACTTACTGGGCCTGGAGCTGGGCCGCCAGCAGTGCTAATGTTAGTGCCTCATGTCAGTCCCCGCACCAACTTTGGCTCCCATTAAGAGGAGCATGGCAGGGCGGGGCAGGGAGAGAAAGACCCCACCCTCCCAGATTTGGCTTGCGGAGTGCGATAGAGCGAGCGGGTCCGTGCACTGCTGCTCCCCCGCAGCGGAATGGAAAGGTGCGGGGCGAGACAGGGTCGTGCACAGAGCACACCAGCAGAGCCCGAACGTACCCTGCTCTGCAGCACTCCAGCCAAGTTCTGTGCGGTTTCTGCCGGGACTCTGGTGGCAGCTCCCAGGAGTGGCCCACAGGCTCCAACCAGTGCCCTTCCCCCTCTGGCAGCAGTGGCAGTTGCCTGTGGATGGAGGAGGCTGGGCTGGTGGCGCACGGCAAGGCAGTCCCGCAGCGGGAGGGAAGGTCCACGCAGTGGGGCAGGGGGGCGCTTGCCAGACAGCAGCGCATGCTGCGCTGGAGCTCGGAGCTCCGGACGCTATGTGCCAGTGGCAGCAGCCCTGGCTGCCCGCACAAAGCACCAAGGGAGCTGCTTACGTGCTGGATGGAGGCAGAGAGTTGCTGCTGCATTGCGCTACCGCTGGGTGTCTTTAAATCCAGGACTGTCCCGGAAAAAAGCAACATATGGTCACCATATCTCCACGGCACACTCGGACTGCCTCGTGCCACGGAACACAGTTTGAGAAACGCTGCTTTAGACTATTTGCAACACAACTAAACAGGGGATTTGCCAAAAATATTATCTATACAGAAATTTGCATTGATGCTTTGTCATAAGGAGGTCCCTGCGTGGGATAACCTCTCACATCAGGCTGCAGCACAACAAATGGCACCTACTTCAGTTTCCTCTCAAGAGGTTCCCAGAAATAGTCTAAAAAGCCTTTGAGTTTAATTAGGGGGAAACTCATTGCAGAAGAAAACCCCACGCATATAAACCATAACATACCAAGTTCCCATTACCCTGAAGTGTACAGCCCTGGCCTATATCTCCATACACATCTTTGAGCTATGAGTCAGACATCTCTCACCATGCCCTTTGTGGCTCTCCAGCTTCAGCTTTCAGGCCCCAGAGCAAGCATCTCCCTTTACTGCTCTCAGGCTTCAACCCCTTGTAGCCTTCTCTGGCTGGGGCTCTTTCGTTCAGAAAGGTCAACAGCCTCTCTGGTGGCTTCCTGACCTCTCTCCTTAGAGGAAGGGCCTGTGCCCTCTCTATAGTGTTCCTCTAGTACAGTAATTACTCGTTTAACACGTGCCTGCTTAACACGTTTTCACAATAGCACAATTTTTTTTAGGGAATGTTTTTCGAATAGTACGACCGTCCCCGAAATAAAATGAAAATCATCAAATGGCAGACTACTTTGCTCTGCAGTATACGTATGTGAAAACTGTTAATTCTCATGAGCAGAGGAATACACGTGGTCACAGTGCTCCTTCGCTCACTCATGTGTTAACTTTGTGTTTTAACAAACAGTGGCGACTTGTGTTGCTAGATATCTAATGTTGACATTGACGACCCAGCACCAACAAAAAATTGACTTTGCCACCACCTCCTGAAATGCAAAACCCGCCTTTTCCGTTTTTTTAAATGGGAAAATTGACCCCGCAGAGCACGTTTTCACTTAGCACGAACATTTTCAGAAATGTTCTACTCATTCTGTCTCTCTCCTGTGCTCAGGAGTTCTCGCTGTCCTTCTCCTGACTCTCAGCCTCCACACTCTAGGAAAGCTCTGACTTACCAGGCCTCTTTCCCATCTGAGGCCCAAGTGCTACTTCTAAGCTTCAGCTGGAAAGGATAGAACACCTGTCCCTTTCTTTATCTCTGTTACCTACTGGCCCAGTGGGGTTATAGCTGTCCTGGTCCGTATTTCTGGCCCCTTGCTGCCTTCCTATGATCATTCTGCATATAATTCCCTCCTATCGGACCCCTCCCTTTCCATTTAATTAGAAACTGTCTAACTCCATGCACATCCCGTTATCTTGGCACAACCATGCCCTGACCTTGCTTTAAATTACAAAAAGGTCCTAGCTCTTACCATTTAGGAGGAGTTCTTGAACAAACGGACTCACAGAAGGACAGACAAAAATATATAGTAAGATAAGGGAAATAGAATGTTTTTGTGAATTGTCTTAACTAATTACTTCCAGGCTAGTTAATGTTGCATTTTGTAATGTTATAATATTTTCAGTACAGTCCCTATTTTATATAGGATTTATTATACCTTAATTGTTAAGCAGTTGTGTGAGCATAAAGGTTTGGGGTTTGACTATTGTATCAATAAGATGCGAACTGAATTTTTAGATCTTTACTTAGATAAGAATATAATTTTAGTATGGTCTCCTCTTCCCCCTCCCCCCCCCCCCCCCCCCAAGTTAAATTGCACAATGAAGCAGACCAGTGAAAAATCAGTTTCCTGTAATTTGTTTCCTGGAACTTGGTCCTTGACTTGAGGGCCCCTGATGTTTGTTCTTCTATTACCTGCTCTGTCAAGCCCTTTAGAATCAGCAAATAAACCTATAAATGCAAGTGTTTGCTTTAAACCAGAGAAAAGCTTGAGGCATTCTAGCTGGAGAGTTCTTATGAGTATGTTTACCACATATGTGAAATATTTCCCTGGGAGTTTGAGTGTGTAACAATGAATAATAAATAGATTGCATATTAACAAGAATCTGCCAAGATCCATTTGTATCCATTTTTCTACACTAAAGCTTTTATATTTCAATTATCACCGATGCATCTTGAACAACACAATAGCTGTGTCAATATAAGAAAGTGGACAGGAAAGGGTTCCGTGTTGTAGCTTGCAAAGGGAATTGGAATTTGTGTTGTGAAAGCAAGTTCTGTATTTGCTCAAGTGTCACTCTGTAAACTTGTGGCACAAATCTCATTGTGAGTATAGATCATGACAGCAGAATTCACCCAGTATGCAAGTTTCTCTCCAGTGTAAAGAGCAGGAGGTCAGGTTCATGACCAGCATTTTTATTGTAATTTATTGGAGCTGGAGAGTTATTTGCAACTTTTTTTTTCAGTTAAAGTAGCCCTTTTTCAATTTGTGAATTATACATTAGCAGTTATAAATTAAGAATTTGTAGCGCACAATTTTTGGATGGTTGACTTATGGAGCCATACAGTATTTTGTCCAATGTGGTATTCGTGAGCTACTGATCATAGAAAGAGTGGGGTGAATATCTGATTTTCTTTTCCATTTTGACAAAAGGAGAATAAGTTTAAAAAGACAAATTTCAAGGCCACATCAAACATTTAGGTTGATATGAAATGAACTGTTATGTTCAGTTAATGGGCACCTTTTCACATGTGCAAAAGGAAATGAAGATTAGATTCAAATGGCTGGAGAAGGAGGAGGCGCCAGTGCCTGCCTTAGAACATCTTGCCCAATGCTCAGGGCTCTCACATGACACTGGGTTTCAAGTCCCCTGATGTGGAGAAGAGATGTGAATTTTTGTCTTCCATTCTTCAGAAAAGTGCCCTGATTGCTGGGCTATAGGATATTGTGGTGTGGATCTCTGTTGGTCTCTCCTTTTCTTGCTGTTCCACTGTGTATAAAATACTGAAATACTCGAGATATAGATATAGATATAGATATAGATATAGATATAGATATAGATATAGATATAGATATAGATATAGATATAGATATAGATATAGATATAGATATAGATATAGATATAGATATAGATATAGATATAGAAGAGAGAGAGAGAGAGAGATTGATATTGATATTGATACGGCATTCTCTGCTGTCACCACCACCACCACCTTCTTCTGGCTGTTTTATGGGTCATGCCGAAGTCCCGTTTCCCTCCTCTCTTCCCCTCTCCCTGTCTCTTTTTTGTGAGAGCTGTTTGGCAAATTTGTTTTTAATTCACTAATAGTTGTAGATACACTGAAACTGCAGTTTTTTAAAGGTTTCTTGATTGCTGCATAGTTTCTTCATAATTAGTTGTCTAGTCACACAAATCTCATAGCTGCTTCTTCAAGAAGTGTCCCTGTGGGTGCTCCACTCCAGGTGTTGGTGCATCCCTGTGCTTTTACTCAGAGGTTTTTGCAACAGTGCCTGCCTTGTGACCCACTGGTGTTTAAAAGTACAACATGTATGACCAGTAGTCCTCGGTTGTATCCCTGTCCTGAGACGGAACACAGCAGTCCTTGCTGTCAACCTACTCTCCTCAAATAATCCTTAAGCTATTTTAGTTTTCTTAGTTCTTGGGATAGCTTTTGTTAGTGTATTTGTTTAACAAAAGTAATTCCTTCAGTGTTTGTCAAACTGACACTTTCCATCAACAGGATGTTTGTCTCCTTGGGCTTTAAGAGATGCTCTACTTGCAAAGAGGCAATGCTAAACTCTGATGGATACAGTCTGGGTGTCCGATGTTTGTCTGGGAGAATCTCATATTCCACCGAAATATGACCATTGCTTCAAACTCAAGGCTAGGGCCTGAAGAACTGAGGCTGAAACTCAAGCTAATGGGGAGGATAATCTGAATAACCTCTTATCTGGGAGAGGACAGACCACATAACTGATTTGAAAGAACACAGTCATCTTTGAAGGGGCTCGATCTTCTTAAAATCTTGTCAGTTAAAAAAAATAAGTGTAGTTACTACAACTTCTCTCTGCCAATTCCTGTGATTTTTTTTTTTTTAAATCAAGCTTTCCTTTTTCATGTTGCTTGGTGGAAAAATTCATATAAACAATAGAAGGAATTAACTGTTTACAGACTACTTTCAACTGCAGTATGTAAATACACTAAAAACAATAAATATTTTTCTCTAGTTTTTAAATTGTTAATCTAAACCTTAATTTGTACCAAAACTTTGTAATATAACTAAATATAGAAATAATTTTAAGTCAATAGTAGTCCCTTTTGATCTGCAAAACTTGCTCTGATTTCTTTTTGAAAACTTCCTCAGAATTTTAGCTCATGTCCTTAATAAATTAATATTCTATATTTCCTGCTTTATTAATTTTTATCTTTCTTCTGTGAAAAACCATATTTCTAATAAAGCAACATGAAAGACATGGAAGGATTGGGGAAAAGTATTGATTGATCGAATGCTGGATTTTTAAAGTGTGTTATCTTTCAAATAAGAGTTTCAAGGTCACCATTTTAAATATCTTCTTAGTTTTTGGTGAACCATACCCTTTTAAGTACTTTTAGCCCTTTGACAAAACGGAAAGGGGTGATGTTACAAGAATTGCTCCCTGTTATGCAGCACTGTACCCTGAAACATTTTACAGCATGACCAAAATTAGGTTGCAGATTCAGTTTTTAGTTTTTTCCCTTTCTAATGTTGTTTTCAGAGAAGAGGTTTTTAACTCACTTCAGTCTCCTAGCTATATGTTACTTCAAACTCTGATTACATTAGAATGAGGCCCTGATAAATCCTAAACTCAGAAAAATAAGTACAGAGGAAATCTTAGTTACTAGTCCTAACATATTTTTTTTAACTTGGCTCCCTGTAGTTTAATCTTAAAAGGGGAAAATTACTGCTTGCTGACAGACCAGGAAGATAGACATCTTTGATGTTTGCAAGAGCAATAAAATATTTATGGAAACATTGGTATTTTGTACAGAGATGTGTCAAACTACTAAAATATACTTTTGCAGGAGTCAGCAAACCGGAATCCTGGGTACAATGGTTGCAGCACTATCAAAGTAATTTGTAACCACAGGAGGAAGAGGGTAGCAAATTGGTTGTATCAGTCTATATTCAGATACATTAACATTATTGGCAAAAAACTGCACACTGGATTTATCTTCTACTAGGCTCCTTAATTTAAAAGCAGCATTGCTTTCTGATAGCCACTTGCAATGCTTTTGTTACAACATACTGTTCAACTGATTTAGCAATTTAAAATATAAACACATCTTTTTAATAGTCAACAAATAGTCTAGTAGCACCTTAAAGACTAACAAAACAAGTAGATGGTATTATGATACCATCTACATGTTTTGTTAGTCTTTAAGGTGCTACTAGATTATTCAATGGGTTTTGGGGTGGTTGTTTTTTTTTTAAGTTTTTCCTGCTATAGTTTAACTTGGCTACCCCTCTGAAGCTTTTTAATAGTAACAGTTATCTTTTGTTGGAATTTTGTTGTGGGGAAATATTTAACATGGATTCCATTATGTTTATTTTAACAGTAATCCCCACAAACTGTAGCTCATGATGTAATGCAAACATGGAAACAACTGCATTGTATCAAGAAGAATAAAATGATCTACACCCCCATCTTTCCCTGCACTAGCTTGTGTGATGGAATGCTTAAGAAATGGCATTCTATTTCTGTATAGTGCATATACAGGCAGTCCCCGGGTTACGTACAAGATAGGGACGGTAGGTTTGTTCTTAAGTTGAATCTGTATGTAAGTCGGAACTGGCGTCCAGATTCAGCCGCTACTGAAACTGATCAGTGTCAACAGTGGCTGAATCTGGACGCCAGTTCTGACTTACATACAGATTCAACTTAAGAACCCCAGGCATCCCCAAGTCAGCTGCTGCTGAAACTGATAAGCAGCTGATTCCAGGAAGACCGGGGCAGGGGCTTCCTGTAGTCAGCCACTGGTCAGTTTCAGCAGCGGCTGACTTGGGGACGCCTGGGGCAGAGCAGCTGGGGTGCTGCTGGGTTGGTCCAGTAGCGCCACCGCTCCTCGGCGCTACTGGACCAACCCAGCAGCACCCAAGCTGCTCTGCCCCAGGCGTCCTGATTCAGCCGCTGCTGAAACTGACCAGCAGTGGCTGAATCAGGACGCCTTGGGCAGAGCAGCTGGGGTGCTGCCGGGTTGGTCCTGTAGCGCCCAGAGCGGCACTCCGGGACCAACCGGCAGTGCCCCAGCTGCTGTACCACAGGCGTCCGGAGCAAAGCCGCGGAGCACGGGGGCAGCGGGACAGCCCAGACGCGCCGTGGTTGTCCTGCTGCCCTCGGGCTCCTTGGCTTTGCTCTGCTTTGCTCCCCGTCTCCCTGGTCTGGGGACTGCCCGTATGCAGAAGACATAATGAATGTGAGGAAGATGCTTCTTTATAAAAGAATTTAATGTGATAATGTTAGTTAAATTAAACTCCCACTTCCCAAATTTTTGCATATGTGGTGAATGACAAAGAACCCAAAGGGAGAAAGCTAACCTCCATCACACACTCAGGCTATGTCTAGACTGCAAGCCTCTTTCGAAATAGGCTCTTTCGAAATGTACTTTCGAAAGAGCCTCTTTCGAAAGAGAGCGTCTAGACTGCACGTTGAACTTTCGAAGAAGTGGCTTGCTTTTTCGAAAGAAATCATCCAGTGAGTCTGGATGCTCTCTTTCGAAGAAGCCCTATTTACATTGAAGAACGCCTTCTTTTGAAAGAGGAACTTTCGAAAGAAGGCGTTCTTCCTCGTGAAATGAGGTTTACCGCCATCGAAAGAAAAGCCGCGTTCTTTCGATTTAATTTCGAAAGAACGCGGCTGCAGTCTAGACGCAGGTGAGGTTTTTTCAAAAAAAGGCTACTTTTTTCGAAAAAACCCCTGAGTCTGGACACAGCCTCAGTCTTACAATAATACAGCATTATACCCCCTCTCCTCCAGTCCTGTAATCATATCCATTTGTGTAGAGTGTTGCAGCTAGATGGGACCTCAGTAGAGTTCAGATATCCACCCACTCAGATTTCATTGCAGGGTTAAGATTTAAGGGTACAGGTTAAAATAACATGCAGCCTGGCCAAGTTATTTTATCTATTTTATGTTATGAGTTTATTGACATCATAGTAACATTTTAATTAGCACATTTCACAAGGAAAACAGTGTTGTCATAACAGTGTTGGTCACAGACCATTAGAGAGGCAAGGTGGGTGAGAGAGTATCTTTTATTAGACTAACTTCTGGTGATGAAAGAGATGAGGTCATCTTCAGGAAGGCCTGACATGCTGTGTGTAGTTTGAAAGCTGGTTTCCTTCACCAGCAGAACTTGTTCCAGTAAAAGGACATTACTTCCCTGACTTTGTATCTTAATTTTTTTTGGGGGGGAGGGGGGCATTTAATTTTCAAGGTTTTCTAAAAGGAAAAAAGTGAAAGTTGGCTAGGGGGAGAAGAAAAATCCAGAGCTCTAATTTTCATAACGATAGTTGTGGTAACGTGGATTTCATGATGTTCAGGAGTTCCTTAAATGCTGTTTATGCCTCATCGCTCTGATGTTGAGGTTTATCTGCTCAGCAGTGTTGTCAGTTCTTGCCTATTTATTGAGAGGAATGAGTTTTTAGCCTCAGTTGTCTCACTGATAGCTCTTAATTCTAAATATTTCAGTGCCCTTCTCAACACTTCTTATGCCCCTCATACTGTAACATTGAGGAATGGAGTGGTAATATCATCCATCTGTTTCACCCATAATCAAGAACTTGTACAATATTATTTCAAGCAGATTGGATAAGGGAACTCGGCTCTGTTTTATTACAGAGCTAAAGCTAAACTTTTTTTGAAGGAACATGGCAAATTAAATACTTCTGTAATATATAGAACAGTGTGGCTCTGTGTCTCAGACCTGTCAGAGGTTTGGAACTCTGCTCCTACAAACATTCTGAGAGATCAGGTTCTCTTGCTCATTTGCTTTTAGCAGGGGGTGGGGAACCTTTCTTGGGTTGGGGACCACTGACCCACAGAGAAATCAGTTGGGGGCTGCACGCAAGTGAGAAGCCTAAGGGGACCCAGCCTTGTAGATTTTTGTGTGTTCCAGCCCCGATAGTGGTGCAGGAGACAGAACTCCAGTGTGGGGCTGGAGCACACAAAATCTACAAGGCTGGGACCCCTAGGCTTCTCGCTTGTGTGAAGCCTCTGACTGATTTTTTCAGTGGGTCAGTGACTGCAGTAGTGCTGGCTCCCCAATGCGTGGGGGAGAAGGGGTGCTGAGCCTTGGGGGCTGGATCCAGGCAAGCCATGTGCTGTATCCAACCCCCCAGGCCTGAGGTTCCCTATCCCTGACTTACAGGATTATACAAAAGAGATTCCAGTCTTAGTCCCCTTAACTTACACAAATGGGTGTTGTTACAGATAGCACAGCCAAAAGTAATCATAGAATCATAGACTTCTAGGGCTGGAAGAAAACTCAGGAGGTCATGGAGTCCAGCCCTCTGCCCAAAGCAGGACCAACCCCAATTAAATCAATTGATCGCAATCTGATTCTCAACCCAGCCGTACTTAATTTGTAATGAAAGAGGTCCTGGGTTTCAAGCCACTTTTTTACATTCATAACTGATGGAGGAAGCCTTGAGGTGCGAGGCATGTGAAATGCCATACCTAGAGTTGCCTGACACAATTTGAGCACTGGATCTAGTAATATAAATGAATGCCCCTCCTCTCACTGCTGTTTCTAAATACAGCACTTTATTATTTTTGTACTTTTTACACCCAAAAATTTCATCATCCATTTGGCTACAATTAAGTTTAAACAAATGTGTTTCAATGGTAGCATCAGATTGGTGTGTCTGAAAACTGTAGGTATTGGGGGTACTTTATATAAAAAAAAAGGTTGAGAAACACTGGTGTAACTCACTGATGATGTGCGTGTTGTGTCTTTCAGTAGGGACTGATGCACGTGTCAAAAAACATTCTTTGTCATATGGTTGACCTTATCTGGTTTGAGACTATTGGCCAGCAACATTTGTGTGCTGGTGGCTTTGAGCCTGGCCAGGGTTGTGAGCTGAGCAGAGCAGAGCCAACAGCCAGGAGCCTGTCCAGGGACACAGCCGAGTTGGGAGCTGACCTGCACTGGCTGCTGGAAGACTGGCGACTAGGAGCCTAGCTGATGCTGGGAGGGGATCCCACTGGCTGGGATCAGTGCGGGGTGGTAGCCATGAGGGGAACTTGGGAGCCAGGGCTGGCAGCAAGGAGGGGAGCCTGGCTTCTGACCGGACCCTTGCCCTCCCGTTTAAAGTGTTTAGACGGAATGTGCCCCCACATGGCGCTCCGGGTCTGCAATTATTAAATAAATTTACTTTTTCAGAAAGCAAGCCTTATCTTTGAATGTGTAACATGCATGTTCACAAGGCACAGGGTATGTCAGTGCCTATATGTCTCCAGTTAGAATCCTGTCCAGCTCAGTAAAGGTTTAAAAGTTGTTTGATAATTGTATAAGTCATTATATTTGTGAGGTGTTTTGTTTTGTTTGATTAAAAACACCATTTTCTGGTTTTCTGGTTGAGTAACTGAAAAATTCTGCTTTTTCTTTTTTAAACAAAAGCTTCTAGTCCTTTTGCTTATTAAAGCTGTTACCTGGCGTATCCTAAAGGTTCAACAGTCACAATGTGGGAGATAAAGAAGCCCAAATTTATTATTTAAAGTGAAAGATTTGGGGGAGAGAAGCCTGACTTGTGACTTTTGAATGCTTGGGATTAAAAGTACTGAACACAGTGTGAGTTCCAGTTCTATCTACATCACAAAGTCTGCGCTATCCTTTGCACTAGATTACAAGTTCTTCTGATCAGGGTTTGTCTCTTATTATGTAATTGTACAGAGTTAATACAATTGGGCCATGATCTTGTAATGAGAGCTGGAGTCAAATTGCCGTACTTGAAAGTAGCAAGAGTTGAAAATGCTATAGTTATGTACCTCCAATCTGAATGTGACACTGGGAATTTAAAAATCCAAAGACAGATAAAAAATGTGTGATTTCAACTTTTTAAAAGGTCTCTTTGATTTCTGACAGATGATATTTTAACTTTTGGGATTAAAGACATGTTCTGCTTGTATCTGAAAGACTTTTTTCTAAGTGAAGTTTTTTGTTGTCACATAGTAACATAGTGTTTATACATAAAAACATCATACACTTCCAGTTCCCTTCGCCCTTTTCCTCTTTTGAAGCTGTGGAGCCCTGTCAGAAAGTAGCATTCTCCTTCTTATGGAAAGTGACCCCTGATTCAGTTTCCCTTTTCTGGATTCTCCAAAACCTCTGCAAGTTTTTTTAATACAAGTAGATTTTGTAGGGATAGTTCATTACACAAGTCCCATAATCATGATCCAGAATCACCCAGCACAGTCCAGATAGTAATTTCAGTCTTAAGTCCTAATAGTCCAACATATCAAGTACAGCTCCAGCATCTCTGACCTCACTTCAACTCTTAGGTGTGCATTTTATGTGTCACAGCATGGCTCTGGTATCTCTCACCATACCTCGCCCCAGCTTCTCTAATTGGGATGCCCCTCTGGTTTGGATCTAGCTCTTGCTTTGAGACATCAATAGGTTTAGCCTTCATTGTTCCTCAGCCTTCACCTCTCTCTCTGGCTACAGCGTTTTGGCTCAGAAAGGCATCAGCCCTCTCCATCCTCTGGCTGTAGCTCTCTGGCCTGGGGAAGTTTGCAGGTGAGCCCTGCATTGCCTTCCTGTCTCAGCTCGTCTTCTGAGATTTTTGTGCTCTCAGGGCTCAAGAGTTCTGTTCTTGCCTTGCACTTTTGCGCATATTGGGCTCACAGCAACTGCCTCACCCTCCTCATCACCCCAAACGTGGTCACACCTGGATTGAAACAGGAAAGCTGGCTCAGTTTCATTGAAGGGGCAACTGCTTTGTTACAGGCCCATATTTGGACCTCTGCATTCCTGAACAATAGCATTGCATTCATATTCCTAGTGAGAATGAGAATTTAAGAGTAGTGCTGCAGATTAAAACATGAGTGTGTGAACTTTGAAGTTGAAGAATTTTTGAAAAGCATTGAATTACTGCTGTGATCCTAAGTGCTTGCAGTTAGCCATAGTGGGAAACAGGCTCTGTATTTTCATTGGTTCTAGCTATAGACAAATAACCACCCTTCATCAAATCTAAGTTTATATAGGCTAACTTCTTTTACAGCTACTCTTAAAGCTATCACACCCTTTTCTTTATCTGGAAAAAATAATTGGAAAGGATGCACACACACACAATGTCATACTAGGACACCCTTAGTTCACATTAAGAGAAAGAAAATACCTGTAATACAGTCATGCTGAATATAAAGAGATGGAAAAGGAGGTATGGTTCTATATTGCTTCTCTTTAAGGGTCTTACCTCAGTGTTTGTCTTTTTTATGATTTGGGAGTGAAACAATATTGTGTGAGTAGCTTTTCACGTGGCACCTATAAGTGCAAATGTAACTAGATTTCCTGGACAGTTTCTCTCCGAAGCCTTCTCTCTCTGATGTTTCTAATTCCTGTAGAGATGAGCTTAAACAAAAACATTAGTGTCTGCTTTTTCGTGACAATAATGAAGAGTTCAGCATTCTCTGCTGTATACTGACTGTACTTGAAGGTGCTAATTTTTCTACTTGCAAATCATTCAATGGGATTTATCCTGAGACAAATTAAGATTATAGTACAAAGATTCAACCCAATGGGTTTTTCTTGCAGTCTGCAAAAAAAGCACAGCTATTTGATGTTACAGTGCATAAGCTGAATATCCTATTTTTTATAATATATTATGCATGTGGAAATAGAATGAAGAGCTTAATTTAAAAAATGTAATAGTGTTTAAAAAGCTGCATGTTGGTTTCAGTTGGGCCATATTGTAACAGATTTGGCTTCTGCAAAATATGAGACTAATTAACTCTGAACCTCTTCTATCCTTATCCAAAAGTAATCAGTTTTCCCATGTCCTAGATTGAAGTATTCTACATGAATTTAAAACTTGGACTGTTCATACAAGGTATGTCTACACTGCAGAGTTTTTTTCCGAAAATGGCTGTTTTTCCGAAAAAACTTCATTTATGTCCAAACTGCACTCACGTTCTTTTGAAAAAAAATTGAAAGAACAAAGGTGTTTTTCCGACATTGGTAAACCAATTTGTATAAGGAAGAAGCTTCCCCCCCCCCCCCCCAAAAAAGAGCTCTTTTGGAAAAAGGCGTGTGTGGACGGGGAAGAGGGAGTTCTTTTGCAAGAAGAGGAAAGTGGAAAAAGCACAAGTGCCCTGGTGGCCACTCCATCCATAGTAATCACAACTTAAGTGCGAGATAGCATCCATTCAGTGTGGATGCTGTCTTTCAAAAAGCAGATTGCTTTTTCGATGCGCTTTTGCTGTGTAGACGCTCTCTTTGGGAAGACGTTTCTTCAGAAGATCTCTTAGAGAAAAGCTTTTTCTCAAAGAAGCCTGCAGTCTAAACATAGCCACACAGACAACATCTTAACTATCATGAATATTATTTATTCAGCATGGCAAATGTTTTGATTCTTAGAATAAGGTTAGTTTATAAAATAATTAATAATTGAACTAATCATTCATATGGTTTTGATTGTTACACTGTCTCAGTATTTTTCAGAATTAAGGTAATTTAAATTTTAATGTCCCAGGAAATAATCTTTCAATGTGGAAAACACATTAGGTTTGAGGAGGATGGAAAGCAAAATGGAGTGTGGTGGGTTGTGTTTTTTTTTTGTGTTTTTTGTTTGTTTGTTTTTTTTAATGCTTTCTTTTCCCTAGCATGGACATATGTAACAATGTTACTTAGTTCTTGTGTTTCTGCTTTCAAAGTTTCCTCTTGGCATCTTGAATATCCCAGAAAAAAAAGACGAGCTCCTGTTTCTCTCTCTTTCCTCCTCTCCCAAAGACTAGCATAAAGATTATTCACAGCTTTCCCTTTTCTTTTTTTAAAACCTCCTTCAGGACTCCATGTTGTGTGAGATATCATTTGCTCTGGAAAGCTGGGTGGACCTCCTTTCAGAGACAATAAATTACAATCCTAAAATCAGCCATAGGGGCCACTCACATATTTTAGAGCCAGAACACACTATTATGATGATCCAGTTTGCATAACATATACCACAGACTCACACCTAGTAGTTCCTGCACCAAGCCCCTAACTGGCTGTGAGAGCTACAGCACTTTTTTTTTTTTTTTTTAGATAATCTACCACATCCGAAGGTAAATTATTCCAGTGGTTGTATGCTCTCACTTTTTAACATTTTTGTTATCCTAATTCTAGCCTGAACTTGTCTAACTTTAGCTTCCAACCATTGGATTTTTTTCCCTGCTAGATTAAAAAGACCTACACCGTCAGAAATTTCTTCCTCAGGCAGTACTTGTGGACTGTGATCAAGTCCCCTTTTTGCCATCTCTTGATTAAGCTAAACGGATTGAGATTTTTAAGTGTCTTGCTGTAAGCTATGTTTCCAGACATTGAATCATTCCTGTTGCTCTTTTCTGAATGCATTACAACTTAGAATTTTTCAACATCCTTTTTGAAGCGTGTATACCAGAAGCAGCCACAGAATTCCAGTAATGGTCTCACTACTGCTGTATATAGATGATGCATGACTTCTCAACTACTTGGTATTTCCTCCTGCTTTTTCATTCAACAATTGCATTAGCTTGCTTAGCTTCAGTTAGAATTATTCTTAAATTCTTTATTATGTTCCTGAAGAATGTAAACCATTTTCTGCTAGTCCAATGATTGAGGGACCCTGGATTTACAAACTAACCCAGTGGGTGATGACAACTCCGCCATATCAGAGCGGCCTAATGAGCTGTGTATGTAAATCCAATATTCTGTTCATTGTTCTTCATGTTGGATGTGTCACAGAAATGTCTACTATGGTATCATTTGCGTGAAATCCTGATCCTACTGAAATTAATGGCAAGACTCTCTGACTTCAATGGAGCCCCAGCTGCTAATTGTCTTATATTTCAAAACATTAAATCTGATAATCCTTCTTTGGCAGGTCGTACATAATTTAAACAACACAATAAGACTCTATAGTTTGTTTTGAAGCAGGATGACAGTTAAAGCAAATATATGATCCTTCAGATTTTGCTTGTGATCAAGGGGGAAAATGCCACCCTAACCATCCGGAATTATGTATTGCAGGCAATAAATTCCATGAAGTGAAATATTACTGTGCTCATAAAATAGCCTTGAGAGGTTTCTGTACAAAGACACTATGCCTTTAGCAGAATGCAGAGTAAAGTGAAGTTTTTACATCCGATTCAGTAGAAATGACCAATCTGTTTCCATACCCATTTGATGTAAATGGTAGGAACTGTTTTGTGTGTCAATTTAGGATAAAGGCTAATCCAGGTGAATTACTAACTTGTAACGTGTACTATATATTTTAGAGAGTTTGTTTGATCAAGAACTCCTCCCAAATGGTAAGAGCTAGGACCACCAAGTTTGGTATACAGCTGAAATTCCTTTATCATAACTTAAAGCAACGCGAGGGTTTGGTTGTGTTGAGGAATGGGATTGTTTCTCATAAAGCCAAACAAATGAGGCAGTACCAAAGCAAGTACAGTCCTCAAACTTGTCATAACTGAGTAAATATTGAAAGATTGAATCAAGATGAGCCATAAATTTAGGATGTACCTGGAATAAATCTTACAGAAAAGTGGTAAAAACAGAGAAATTTGTAGTAGTGCTCTGTGTGGCATAGCTAAATCAATGCTTAAGCTTTGGAAACTAGACAACAAATTGACATAGCCCTTTTTTTGTTAAAACATAGTGAATGATAAGAGTTTATAGGGAAGAAGGGAAAAAATACATGTAGTAGAATTCCCATTTTAAAAAAGTACAAAAGAAGAAACAATTTTAACCATTTTACGAAATCTGAGATAAAAATTAACTTCATAAAAGTAACATTATTTTAGAAAATAAAATCATTTTAAATAAAGTATATATGTTTTCCCTATATGGTTTTTTTAAAAATCTTTGGGTTAAAGACCTGAGAACACAGGCTAAATCTGCTAGTGTGCATGTATTATGTAAGCTGTGTGTGTGTATTTAAAAAAAACCTTGGGAGCAATCTGTGATTTTTAAGCTCTGAAACAATCTAATAGTAATTTTGAAGGTTATGAATAGAGTTCAGATTACAGGGTAACATGGCTAACAACATGAGAACTACCATATGCTGCAGTAGTGCCTAACTCTTGAACATTGAATGGTTTTTGTTAGAAAAGTTGTTGTAGCAGTTCCTAGGCAAACTGACACACAACATTATCAATACAACTACTGTAGAATATCCCTAAGGATTTTTAAAGGAAAAAACATGGAAAATTTAATGAATACTTTGTCCAAACCCTGGGCTCAGATCTTCAACTTTGATCATTGCTGTAGTAGTCCAGTAATTTGTAAACACATATTTTGGTGAAAAATTGCCACCTGCAGCTGTGAATATCAGAACATGTTGTAATCCAAATATTATTATTAATGATATAGGAATTCAGATTGGATGATCAAAATGGTCCCTTCTATCCCTGGAATCCATGAGAAACAAACCCCCTAGTTAAATGATTTTAAAAAACTTGTAAAATGGCAATCTTACAATATTATTTTCTTCTTAACTCATCCCGTTATACCTGTTGGAGAGTATAAATGTTGAACTATTTTATTTTTCTGAGATCTCTGCAATACCTTAACACAAGGAAAGGAGCAAATAGTTATCTGTCTATGCTATATGTCTCTGGATTTCTTTGCCTTTACTGGTATAATTGAGATTAAAGTTTCTCAGGCAGAAATTTTGTGCTATGATGTTTCCATCTTCTACAGAGTTATCAATGTTAGTTTCTTTTATACAACTTGAGTCCTGTGCCTTTCTGAATTACAGTCGAAACACCACTCTGCACAGCTCTGAAGGCTGAGAGAGACTGCCCTCTGCCCCCACTTTGCACCAGGGCCCACAGTGGCTATTAGCTCCGCTGTCTGGCACAACATGATTTGAAATGCTGCATTAAACACTAAATGATGCTTGAAATTTAAAGTAAAACAGCAGCTTTACTACTTCATGTTCACTTTCTTTCACAATTAGGTTGTATATAACATGGTTTATTAGAAATTTTAGAGCTAATTTTTGTCACAATTTTCACTGAAACAGCTCAGTTTCAAAGGACAAATATGTTACATGGAAGACTTTGAATATTTTAGACTGACCTGTGAACCATATATTTCATTATTGCTCTGCTTCAGCAAAATGACATACATAAGATAGCCAGCTTTCAGTTTGACCTTTTTAATGCACTCTGTGCAGGATCAGGGTCTATATAAGTACATGCAAAATGCATGGATTGCCCCCTACATTTATGTGAAGCCCATTGACTTTAATGGGTTTCTTTACAGCTGAAGAAGCCTGCTTGCATATATCATGTTAAGGATGTGGGCCATTACTAGTTACTCAGCATTTAAAATCATATGTGGTTCTTATTTTTTTTGTCCCCCCAGCACCGTCTCCGCGAGGAGGCAGGGGTACAGCGAGCTTGTGCCAGTTTCCACTGCTGCACTTCAGCCTTTGAAATGTACAAGAACCCCACAGAGCTACTTTACATTTCAAAAGCAGAAGTGCCGCAGGCAGCACAGGGCCAGTCAGGAGTCGAGCAGTCCTGCTGGGATCCCTGTGGACAGGAGCTTCCTTCCCTATCTCCACTCTCTCCCCCTCCCCCCCACACTGATGGAGGCAGCTTGGGGGGAGCAGACGGCAGCCTGGAGATGGTGCTGGGGTGGGGATAGGCTTTTAAACCCCCAGCACCAGCTCCTGTTCCCTCAGCAAGGCGGGGAGGGGGAGGCAGCTTTCAAGCTGGTTCCCGCCCCCCAGCACCATGTCTGGGGTGTTGCCTGCTCCCCCTGTGCTGCCTCTATCAGAGACAGGGGTAGGGGGAGATGGGGAGGCTGCCGCCAAGGAGCCCCTGTTTGCGACAGATAGGGCTGTCCGCCGCAAAAGGGGCTGCTGGACTCAGCGCAAGCCGGCCCCAAGCAGTCCTGGCTCTCACCGATACTTGCGCTTCTGCATTTTAAATGTAGTCAGAGCCAGAGCTGTAATGCAGGTGGCTCAGGGAGCCAGCACAAGCCTAAACTGCTCAGCCCCAGCTGGAGCTGGCTCCTGAAGCTACCCCCCACTGTGGCTCTGCAGAGAGGTCCTATCGACTAATCTTAGAGTCGAATCAAATTGTATTGACTATACGATTAGCCTGATAACCGCATTTTAACATCCTTAGTGTATACATATAAAATACAGGAATAAAGCAAAAGGAAGACCTGTGAGCTATAACAAAATTAAAAAGAAAAGGTTTGTAAATGTCACCTTTAAGTCATACTTTGATTTCAAAATTGTTCAACAGAAGAGAGATCAGTGCTACCATAGATTGCATATAAATTTTGAACACACCTATGGAAAGTCAATAGCATCCCTATTTTATACACAGAGAAGTGAGGTAGTGAGGCTGTGCTAATACTTAGTCCTGCTTCAGGGAAGGGGACTGGACTAGGTGATGTGCTGAGGTCACTTCAGAAATCCATGTCATAGCCAAGACTAGATCTAATATCTCAGCAGGCTAGTACTTAAACCAGAGGACCATCTATCTTCTTGTATAACTACTAGATCATGTTTAACAAACACTCTATAGAATACTTCTTGTTCTGTGTACAATGAAAGTTAAGTCAAACCTGTATCTTACGATCTGTATGTCCCAAATCCTAATTCTCTGAAAGGTCACTTAAAAGAGCACACAGAAGCTCCAATTTTAAGATGTATTCTGTTTTACTGAGGCTATTTTAATTGTTTGCTCAGTAGTTACCATAGTCCCATTTTAAAAGTTTTTGCTTTTTTTGGAGCATGTTCTGTCTGGTTGACAATACCTTATCACTCCTTCATAACAGAGGAATTTACTTAATCTTTTTGAAATCTTACAAGGTTCCGAGTTTTTCACCCTAAGCATACTTCATTTTCTTTGTCATTCCGTTACTATTTCACTCTGTGTAAACAGGTTGCACTTTTGACAGCTATTATGTAGCTAACAATCACACTGAAAGCATATGAAACCAATTTTTATTCAGAGTAAACATTCTGTGGTTAGCAGGGCTTAATTATTGTCGATATATGTCCTTATCTTGAAAGCGGTATCTAGTGACTGACTAATCCTTTATTTTTAATCCGGTTTTGGAATTTCCCTTGCCATGCCTGTTTGTAACCTTTTGAAAGGTGAACGGGAAATAAACTAAATGTCAAATAAGTGGTAAGAATTGAAGATAAATAAATTAATAAAATACATAAATACAAGTATGAATAAATGAGTAGTAGACTGGTAGTAGGAATGTTAACTAATGTGTATTTGTGTAAGTGTATAACCACTGGAAATGTTAAGCCTGCCCCTGCGAGCACTGGCTGTTGCCTGCACACCCCTTCCCCACTGCTGCCTGTGATAGAGGCAGCAGCATGGAGGGCAGGTGGCTCTACAAGAGCCAATATACGTGGGGTGCCAGTTTGGAAGCTGCTTCCTCTGTGTACCACCTCCTGTCTGCCCTCCTCACTCCTCTAGGATTGCCAGGTATCTGGTTTTGAACCGAACAGTCCAGTATTTGAGTTTTCTGTTCGGGAAACAAAAATTGAGAAAATATAAATGTCCGGTATTTTCTAAGTAAGATGTAATGTAGTTGTGATGTAATGTCAAGTGTGTCCTGTATTTTTGTTGAAACCATCTGGCAACCCTACACTCCTCCCCAGCACTGCTGTCTTTCTGTCAGAGGCAGAGGGTGGTACAAGCAGCTCTGTGGAAGCCAGTGCTTTTAAGCCAGCCCCCTCTACCCCAAGTTGCTGCCTCTGTGGGAAGCAGCAGGGGTGGCTCCACAGGAGCAGACTCCCAATGTGTATCCACTCCCCCCCTACTCTCCGCCATCTGATTACGGGGGAAGGGGAGGAGTTAGGATTAATTGATAAGCCATTTTATCAGTTAATCGTGTAATCAGCTATGCACGAACATCCCTAATCCACATCCATATCCACAAAAAATGAGCTGTGCATATCTGCATCTGCAGGTGTGGATATCTGTGAATTTGTAGAGCTCTGCTAATTGGGCACCATGTGGCTTGCAGGCCATGTGTTGAGCCGCTGCTTGTGGTTTGCACTATATACTGTACTTGGGTGGCCATCGGTGCACTGATGGAATCTTTCCACTGCCAGAAGCTTTTGGTGTTTACCCCAGTTCAGTCTGACAGGCCCATGCTGAAGTAACTGACTGACTGCTCCTGTGAATGACACAACTTCCATTTCCCCCCCCCCTTTTCTTGAGGTATCAAACTAGAGTCTCAGTGGTCTCTTGGCAGTATTTCAGAATGGGGGCCCCTGTTATGATTTATTTCAATGAGTCAAAAGGTTGCTGTTGGACTTGCCCAGTTCTCCTCAACATGCTGCCTTGTGAGCTAATGTATAGGTTCTGCTCCTACAGCCATTTGTGGACAAAAAGTTAGACAAACATCATTCCTGTGAAGCACTGTACCCCTTTCACTTCCATGGAAGCTAGCATGTTTCAGATTGTGTTGGGATCTCCTTTCAGTCATTTTCTGTGGGCTGACATCCAATCTGTTATTCCATAGTGTTTGAACTCCATTTTTTTTCTGGGTTGAGTGTTTAATTTATTGTCCCCACATCACTGTAGAAAAGCTTGTCATTTGTCGGTTGTGATCTCATCCAGCTTCCGTGTCATTGCTTCCTTTGCCAACAATGAATCATCTGCAGTTATTTTCACCCCAGGCAGTCCTTCCAGTGTTTGGGTGTATCTTCTCTGGAACACCTGTGCTGCTGGACCTATGCCCATCAGCTTTCACAGCCATGTGTAGTGACAGAATGGTGTTGCTAGACTGTTTATCTAGGCTGATGTGCCAAAACCCATTTCTCATATCACAGGCCATGAAAGTTCTGGCAAGATGTTAGTAATTCTGAGTCATGGTGGGCATTTTTTTTAGTGGCTTTGGGTCTATGCATATACATAAGTTTTCTGATGGCTTCTTTGCCACCATCATAGTACTTTTTCAGACTGTACTGATTATGGTTGGGTGTTGTGATAACCTCCTCTGCAGACTTTAGAGCTCTTAGCATACTGGATTATGTAGTGCCACAGGAGTTGTCCTTCCTAAGTACATACATTCCACTGTGGGGTCCACTTCCAGTAACTGTTTTCTTCTTTTTTGAGATACCCTCTTGCCTTGGAAAACATTCTCATATTCTTTTTAAAACTGTCCCATTGTCCAGAGGACTGCCTCTTTTGCTTCTTGAACTTCAGCTATAACATTTTGATATTGCGCACTCATCAAATTCATGGCTAGTACAACTGTATTCTCCAAAAGTGTGTGAGATGTTTACCATCCACTACCAAAAACTTCAGTTGATATACTCTGTTATTTTTGGGTCAATTGCTTACAAGGTCACATTTCCTTGTGGGCTGCCTTATATAGTTTTAGATTATGCCTGATGTTTACAATGAGTGTGTTTCACTCCAAGGAATCGCAATGCAGGAGACCCTGCAGGCCATCTTAAAATACATAGTGCATTTCCGTATTGCTACTGTTGTCTGTTGCTTTCCTGTTGTGCTGGTTTAAATTTGATATGCTCTTGGATTGGAGGAAAGAGTAATGATATTGCTGCTGTCTGATAGGTCACCCTCTTGTGTACAAGTCTGAGTGAATTTTTGAGAGCTTCCTCCACTCTTGCAAATAATGCTAAAGTGGTTCAACCTGCCAATTTTCTTGCAATGCTGCCATAATGAGGTGAACTTTTCCTATACCCACTTATGCCATCTCCCTCCAGAAAATGTGTTTTCATTTTGGGGTTACCCAATGCAGTTATTCAGGAGGTGGTCGGGATTTTCTCCTGAGGCGTCCTCACAAGTCTCTGGCTCTGTTGATGATAACTAGAAGGCTGCTTGCGTGTGTGCTCGGTGATGTGTGTTGTTTCAATTTGTGCACTTAGTCTCCACAGCAGACCCCAAGAAAGCCCCCAAAGACCACAAACCAGATAAGGATCCAAGGTGCCAGGCCAGGTTTATTGTTAAGCAAAGTACAGTAATAGTTGTCAGTAGATTCTATGGAACCACTACGCATATGTACCCCATAACAATGGAATGACTCAACCAGTGGGAAAGTTCCACTGCCCTCCAAGTCATCCAAAGACTGTCCCCGCCAAGACGCCACCTTATATACAGCTACAACAAATCACACCTCACTGCTGATCTATCAGGTTGCCACCCTCTGACGCTTAGATACCACCCATTACCCTGTACCTCGGGGTTTGATTAGATCATCTCTATCTATCATGCTGTCATTTTAGACCCTTTCCTGAACCTGAGTCCGTATCTGTGAGGACTGGATACAGGGCCGGATTAAGACCTTTAAAGGCCCTAAGCACTGAAAAGATTATGGTGCCCCCCACCCATTTATATAATTCAAAATAAAAACAATACTATACCGTAAAATCTTTTTTTTTTTTTTTTTTTTGTATGCCCTAAGCACGTGCTTAGTCTGCCTATTGGGTAATCCAGCCCTGAGTGGATACCAAGGTTTTTTTAATGTGCTACCATGTGATTTCAACTTATGACCAGTGCCCATTACTGTTCTGCACCTGGACCTATTACCAATAAGTGTTTTGCACTCTCAGCCCTGTTTGTGCCAAGTTCTGTGAACAAGGGCCTGTCTCTTTTTCACAGCTTAGCTTAGTTTAGCTTTGCTTTGTTAGCCATGTTTCGTCCATTGTTAGCTAGGCCACAAGCCTCAGACCAGGCCTGTGCTACATGGGCTTATGTTTTAGGCCTTCATCTTACTACACTATGGACACAGATCCCAGGCTACCTGTTCTCTTTTGCTGTTGTCTCACTTTATGTACTTCAGGGATTGTATCCCACCTAATGCTTTTATCATTTCCCTTGAGGCTTCTATTGCATGCCTCAGGCCTAAAAAACTGTCAAATGTGAGACCACTTTCCTGGAGCACTACCTCTGCAGGTAGTGATCCCGAGAAGATAGACTCCTTGATTCAGGACCAGAGAGTCTGCTGAAGTCCCCAAAATTGCATATAATAGTCAGTGTGTGTAATATAAAAGTCTGTCCCCACCTGGCAGACTCTGAAAAACATGTTGCTCCACATTTTGTTCTGTTTTGGGGAATAAGTCACCATGGCACCTAGGACTGCTGTGAAGGCAGTGGTGGGCTTTGAGTGACACAGATCTCTCTGTCTTGTTCCCCACTATATAAATATAAGCTTTACTTCCTTGTTGTTGTCATGGTCCTGCATGGCCAGGTTTGGGAACCACTGAAACTCCTTCTATCAAGACCATCACCGGGCTAGGTTTGTGACTGTAAAATTTAGAGCTGTTGGGCTTTTTTAGAGAGAGTTGCCTGGCTCACCTCACCAGTTGTCACTGTTTTGGTTGCTCCTTTTCCACCTGAGCAGCTAATCAGAATTTGGGTCCCTGGAGAGCTTCCACTTGGAAGTAGAACTTAATGGATCTTGAATCAAAGTAAATACCAATCCTGGCTATTTACAAGTTTTTGAAGTCTTGCTGCTTCAAATGCAGGTAGAACCAAGAACAAAAGGAATAATTTCATAGCTTGCACTTCCAAAGTGCTTTAGCCCACAGACTCAGCAGCTCTCTAGTCTTTTCCCAGGGTCATTCTGAGTTCACTGGCTACTGCTTAGCTTTCTTTCTTTCTGCCTCTGCCCTTCTCTCTCTTCTGTGAGATTGATCTTTCCCCACTCCTTAAGCCCCAAAATATGCAGCCACAGACTCCTGGGCAGGTTTACGGACACTATTTTTATTAAAAATACACACAAGCATGCAAATAGCCTGGAGTTTTTTTATAATGAAACTAAACAATTCCATAATTCCACATATGTTATGTAGAAAGCCACTATTTTACAATTCTGATAGAGGCAGCAGCGCAGGGGGTGCTCCACCCCACCCATAGCATTGGTTCCTGCCTCCTCCCACCCGCTTCTGTGGGAGGCAGTAAGAGCAGGGAGGCAGCTCTGTGGGAATTGATACATGCGGGCAGCTGGCTTGTGTGTCTATTGGAGGCAGTAGTATGAAGGGAGGCGAGGGGGCAGGCAGATCCACAGGATCCAGTGTTCTTGGGAGCTGGCTTAAAAGCTGGCTCCTTACAGACACTGGCTCCCACCTCTCCCTCCCCCACCCCCACCTTGCTGCCTCTGATACAGAGGCAGCAAGTGGGGGAGCGGGAGAGGGAGTGCATGTAGTAGACAAGATTAACTGGTAAGCCAGGGCAAGTTGACATCCCTAGTTCTCAGAGTAGTTTCTCAGCTGTATGCTGCTTTGGAAGGTGGCTGGGCAGAAGTGGCGCCACACAGCAGGGGAGGAGGAATTGTACAGTGGATGTGGTTGTGTTTAGATGCCAAAGTGTGACTTTCCAGTGGCAATGAGGACTATGGGTTAACTTTATGAATTGAAGCCAGATTTGAAATGTCCTGCACAATTAAGGTTACCAGGTAGCTTCAGAAAAAATACCGGACACACTTGCTGGCGGGGAGGGAGAAGGGACCAGCTGGAGAGGGGGCAGGAAGCAGGGCTGGTGGCCGGGGTGTGTGTGTGGGGGGAGGGGTGGCCGGCGGGAAGCAGGGCTGGTCGAGGGGCAGGGAGGCAGTGTGGCTGGCTGCGGGAGATCCGGGGGGGGGGGGGGGAAGAAGGGGCTGGTGGGAAACAGGGCTGGTTGGGAGGAGTGGGGCTAGTTGGGGGAGCGGGACTGGCTGGGGGAGATCAGGGGGTCGTGGGGAGCGGGGCTGGCCGGGAGGAGGGAGGGGAGAGAATCGGCTGGTGGGAGCGGGACTGACCCGTGCACATGAAGATCCCAGGACTCTGCCTGTCCCGTGTAACTCTTTGTTCAAAATTACAGTCTTTATTCCCAAAGTGTTCATAACTCTGAGGTACTACTGTACATTGTAGTTTAAGGACTTGTGTCTGTTGATGTACTCTAATGGCCTGAAGTCAGTGGGTGTTAGACTGAGCCCTGTCTTCAAGAATTTTCATAGATCTGTGGAAAATATATGGACTCGATTGGAAATTTCAACGATAGAAGTTTGGCTGGAATAAATCATGTGGGTTCCCAGCTAGCAGTGTATCTAACAGAAATAGAAATGCCTGTTTAAAACAAAAGCTCATGTAACTATTATTGTATTGAGTGATTAACCTGTAACAGTAGATGTGATGTGACTGGTCTAATGGAGGATTTACATTAAGATTTCCTTAGGACAAAAAGAGGCCTGATCCACAACTCGTGTTGATGAATAGGTCGACACAAGTGGATTATTTTTACATAAGATTGTAGTGTAGTCCAAGACTCATTCAGATTTTGAGCATCACAATTTTTTTAGGATAGCAGGAGCAAGAGTGTTGAATTTGGGCCTAATTGTTGTTTAGGGACTCAAAGGGAAAAGAATCAACAATATTCAGGGGGAAATCCTGGAAGTGTGGTATTCCAGTTCCTTTTAAAGACAAAGCCCGTTGACTTTTCTCTAAACACAAAGCAGGTCATAACCTCCTCCCTGAATTCTTTTCCTTAAAGATGCAGCTGTGTTGTTTCTGGCATAGACCCATTAGTAATCATAAGTTACCTAATTCAAAAATTTGGAAACCTAGAATCAACTCTGAAGAAATTTTAGTAGATTAAGTTAAATTCTTTGGTTTCAGAAATATTTCCTTTAGACATTTCTTTTTAGACATCTCTTTCAGGTCTAGATCCAAAGATTTATGCACATGCTTACTTTTCATTTTAGTCCCATTGGATTTAGTCTTCTGTTTAAAGGTAAGTGCATGGGTAAGTCTTCACAGGGTTGGGAGTTTCCCCTCTACAGTTGTCTATTACAAGTTTACATTAAGATGGCCTTATGTGGTATGGATTATTTGATATAAATGTGAATATGTATTTTTAGATTACACTTTTATAAGCTTACTTTGGACAGGAAATGTATATGCCATGCAACTTTGTGTGAAATTTGTGCCTTTAAAGGTAACTTCTTCTGTAATTTGACAGTAAGTTGAAGGAAGTTTCTATTGACTATATGTAAAATAAAAGCACAAAAAACCTTCACCTTTTGGTCATAGCGGCTATAAAAATCACTGCAGCATTTAAAATATTCCTCCAAGTTAAATATTGATCTTTGGGTATGTTCCATACATGAGAGATTCACATTTGAAAGAGTGTATTTGCCTTATATGTGTGCTTTATTACAAAAATAAGTAAACAAGAGTATTGATTTAGAGCATGAAATACTTAAAAATGATAAACAATATCATCAATTGGCTCTCTGTCAGTTGGACTCATTTCCTCCTCCATTTTAAATATTAAAGACCCTCAGAACTCTCTTTAACTTAAGTGAAAACAACTATACGCGAATAAAGCTATTGGTTCCACAAAAAGAATAGCTGGAAACATTTATGAATTCCTGGAGTGTGAAGCTGATAAAGATATGCTTACTAGTATTATAATAAAATTAGGTAAAAGAATAAAAAACATGATGCTAGATGTGTATATAAAGATATAAGGAAAAACATATGATATTTGAATAATTTGCTGTTTGTCAGATATGATACAATTTCGTTATATAATAACACATTCTCACAAGGCAGTAAAATTATGGTGGGGACCGCTACATGAACTTTATTTTTGACATTTACTACTTTCAGGTAATGATATATGAATGTTATTTGTGTGTTCTCTCTTCAGAGCTTATTTTGAGGATCCTTTTTGTTTTGTTACTCTTTGAAATTTTAATCTGTAAAATCCCACACTTATTTTCAAGTAAAAAGGGTCAGGTTTTTTTATTCCGTGTTTGTGACGCCAAGCACGTTGGAGCCCTAATCACTCACTGGGGCCCTTAGACTCAACCATAATACATAAACATTAGAACTTGTCTTTGAGTTACAGAAACAGCTTCTAGAAATGGATGACATTTTTACTCTGACTAAAGTAAGTTCAACGTCAATCAGTTGTATAAACATTCAAATTAACATCAAATTGACTGGGATGCTGTTAAAAAGAAGTTGCATAGTTGGATTCTTTTCTCCTAGCGTCTTATCTTTAGGCTTTAGGATTCAAATGGAGGAGGTGATTTCCCCACCCCCCGCCACACACACACTTTCATACACCGCTCTCACATTGGGGGAGGGAGATGAGCAACTAATCCAAACTCTTTCTGCCTGATACTCACTACCCTCCACACCTGGCTGGACCCCCAGGATGGACCTGCCTTTCCTGGTACCTGGGACAGCATCTTCCTATGGGAGGGCATGTAAGGTCACATGACTGCTCCCACATTTCTGCCAGGGTTTCCACTAGAATGTGGCCAGCAGCAGCCTTTTGCAGAAGGAAAGGAATGGGAGCTGCTTCTAACCACAGGCGAGGAGAAGTCGGGGAGGGATGATCTGGTGGAGCTCTTCTCTTCCTCTCCCCTACCACTGTTCCCAAGTAGCTAAAAGCAGTTTGTCCCTTCCTGCCCACACAATGTCAAAAGGCAGCTAACATTTGCTGGCCACTGGTACAACCCAGCTACTTCCTCCCGGTATACAGCATGAACAGGAAGTCCTAAGGATTCATTGTAACCAGGGCCCAAGAAACCTGATTGAAGTGGCTTCAGTGAACTCAGCCAGAGAGGAGGTGGGTGGCTAAGCAGAGGAGCGTACCCAGGGGATGGAGCAGCCCCACACTCCCTGATAGCAGGACCCAAGCTGGAAGGGGATGGAGGTAGGAAAAGAGGATGCTGTGGAACCTACAAGATCTGGTGGTGAACAGTTTAGAAATTCATCCTTCCCACACTGCTCCAGAGCTTAACTTGAGGGGTGGAGAGGTTTCACTGTGCCAGCACAATGCAGGGCTTGGCTCTTCCAGGCCAGTCCCCTAGGCTGGAGGGTCCTGGGTTTTCCCAGGGCTCTAGTCCAGCCAGAGACAGTGGTGGAAGAAAAGAGCCTGCCAGCTAGGCCATTGATAAGCTCAGGGCTCTGACCAGGGACTGGTTCGCCACACGGCGCTGGTGGAAGGACATGCTCTGCTGGAGGAGATATGGAGGAGCAGAGGGGAGGGACTTGAAGGGGCAAAGCCAGGAGACGATAGTAAGAGCACAGTGGTAGAGCAGGGCTTGGAACCTAAATGTCTTAAGTCCTAGTCATGGGACCATCCTTTTCCCTTTCCATCCTAGGAACTGCAATGATGGGCACTTGAGAGAGACTTAAAAATAAGCATTTATTGGCTTATGTTCTGTGAATCAATGTCAATGTCTGACTTTTTATTCTGAGTACTTTTTTTTTTTATCATTGAGAGAAGGAAAAAGGAAGGGGATCTATAATGTGATTATTCAACACGATTCATATTAAATATGATAATCAATTACTTAATTAGTTCTATTTTTTATGGGAGAAAATAAGATTTTGCTTCAGCTTTTCTCTCTCTTTCTCCCCTCGCCCCATTCAGTATAAACTAGTGATGGCAGAATGCAAAATATGTGAAGCAATGAGATTGTAGTTCAATGCAAACATGCATTAGTATTTTAAGCAGTCGTCTTCTCTGTCCTTTCTGCAGTTTAATACAGCAAATTCAAGTTAATATATCAGGCAAGAAATTTGAAAATTAGCAGTTCTTTGACAGAAAGCTTATGAAAAGAAAGGCATGAGGATTCTTAAATTTAAAAAAATGTGGGTTTAGATTTTTAAAACTTTCTGGCATGGGGAAATGTGAAACTGGCAGTGGAATAAACATGCATACGTAGAGAATGTTGAAGATGCTGTGGAGCAGCAGACTTAAAAAGAAATTGTTTCAGGAAAATTCTTTTTCAGCCCTTTACCACTTTGAGGCCTGCAGTGGTGGCAGTCTGCCAGGTATGGTTTCAAAACTGCAGTTTTAAAAGGGGAATCACAGGCTGTCTCTTAGCCACTTGTTAATATTGTATTAAACACCTCTGAGACGGTAACCAGTTGTACTGCTTCTTGGCGAATGAATTAATAATCACAGGAATGCACTCTCTGATCTGTCCACATTTAGCTCACTTTGCAGATGTATTTCTGGACAACAGGATGATGCATTTCTATATGTAAAATGCTTGAAAGCAACCTTAACCTAATTACCATTTATATGTCCAGTCTGTGAAAAATGAATGTGATTTTGCAGGAGCCTTTTTTTAGGGTAAGCATTTTTTTTTCTTGTTTCATTTTCAACTGTCTGCCCTACCTACTTATTTTTTTAATGTAAACCATACTACTAAGTTTCAGTTGTATAGAATCCTGTAATGGAGCATCTTGAAATGCTATGTTAAAAATGTATGATGTATTGATATTTATTGTCAATTTGTTATTAACATAGTCTTAATCTTATTACATTCTAAATAGCCTTGGTTTCTGTGTTGTATGCTGTCAATTTAAATGATATTTAATAAACATGTAACACAACTTGATGTACCATACCTTTTATTTTAATTTCTAATTATTATGGAACTGAATATTAAGAGAAAACCATCAAAGTAGTATTCTGTGATTTGCTCCCAAAAGTTTGAAGAGTGTTTACTACCCAAAAGTCAGCATTTTATGAGTATATCCATTGATCTTATTGCACCATCCTCATTTAGATACCAATTTCATATGACTGTGCTGTACACTGATAAGATCTCAGTCATTTATCAGGATTTCTTCAGTTTACAACCTGAGTTGAGAATATTAAATGTCATGTTGTTTTGATTTATTATACGAATTACCTTATGTACACAGCTTACAGAAAATAGTTTTGCATTTCAGTGCTTGCACTGAAGGGGGGAACAATATTGGTGGGGATGCTGTACATCACTTCTGTAGAAATTAGGGGGATTAAGGAATAGGTGGATGGCTGAGAGGAAGAGCCATATCACTATTTTCAATACTTCAAATACTTCTTTAGTCTGAATAATTCAGTGACTTGATCTGAAGGTTTCTCAAAAGATACGTGTTTTTAATTTTGACAGAATAAAAAAGCTTGCAAAGTCAGTCCTGGAATTGAAGTACAATTATCTTTCTGCATCAGTATAACAAATGTGTTATTTTTTGTGTGTGTGTGGGCACTTGGGGATGGATAGATTTATATAATATATAAATAGTCATAATCAGCATCAAAAAATATATCTGGTCTGCATGTTACCAAATTTATTCTACAGGCAAAGTTTCTGGCAATGTAAATTCTGCAAAGATGAGTCAGCCATTTCTGAATTAAGTCATAAACTGACCTGAAAATGTCTTTTATTTAACATTTATTTGTCTCCCTCTAATTTAAAAATAGCTTGTTTGTATAGTTTAAACTTTCCAAATAGCTACTACTCCTTGGAAATTTGTACATTTGATATATTAAGAGAAAATAGCTTGTAATTAAGCAGTTATTAATTATTTTTTGTTGTGGGTACTTCTAGGCACAGTCCTACTCCCTTTAATTTCAGTATGGGCTAGTGGTCCAATAAAATATTCACTGAAGTCAGTATGAGTTTTCTTGAAATTGACTAACGTGGGGGCTGTGCTGTGGCCCTGAGTCAGCAACCACTAAACACATCCATAGCTCTGTCCATTATTGCAGTGAAATCAATAGGACAACTCCTGGTTAGTTATGCATGTAATTAAATGCTTTACTGAGTTGGAGTGGGTAGGTCCCTGTATGCATATGTGAACATTTCTCTTTCTAATGGCTTGTACTAGCTTATAAAGAACATAAAAGTCCATGGATGTTGGGTAGCTGTTCCTTTAGCTGTAATGTTAGATGCTGTGATCTTTGGAGCCAATGCTCCTGTCTTAAGTCTGGTTTGTTATATGTATAACAAATATACATACGTCTTGATACAATTTTTTAACTGAGAAAATTTGTTTAAGATTAAATAACTTTAAAATGGCTTCGTTACCGTTTTTCCCTAAAATGTTATACCTTTATATCTTCTACCTACCCAGTGAAATTATACCACAAAATTAACAAGTATAAGTGTATTTTGCTCTCCATTCAGGAGAAGGCTTATAACTGTTTTTAATCCATATGCAACTAGTAAACACTTCACAATGTCAAGAATTTTTCAAGGATAGGAATAGAAAAATGTTTAAGGACGTTTGTATTCTCTTCTATTCTAGAACCTTCAAGGTGATAGAGAATGTACACTATGCCTGCCCTTGGTTTGTTTTTTTTTGAATTACAAAAGCAAAGGTGCAGGGACGATACGATGTTTGTATACAGTGTGCTCCTTCTGTAAAGTGCTTTCCTGGACCCTTAAAAGCATACTTGAGTTGATGTATTTAGCTAATGCTAAAAAAGACCTAGATAAATTCATGGAGGTTAGGTCCATCTAGTGCCTGTTAGCCAGAATGGGTAAGAATGGTGTCCCTAGCCTCTGTCTGTTAGAGGCTGGGATGGATGACAGGAGAGGGATCATGTGATGATTACCTGTTCAGTTCACTCCCTCTGGGGCATCTAGTAGCACTGGCCACTGTCGGAAGACAGGATAATGAGTTAGATGGACCTTTGGTCTGACCCAGTATGGCCATTCTTATTTTCATGTAGGCAGGAGATTTGAACCAAAATTTCAAGATTGCTAGAGGAATACAAGTGTTGATTTTCCCCACAATTATTATCTTGGCCACGTTTGCTCATTCTTTTAATTTTCTGGCCTGATAACCCTCCATCTTATTTCTAAAAGAAAGAAAATGTTAAGGTGCTAACTGCCAAAGGTAACTAACTGTCATATTTCCAAAATGCAAGGTCTTGAAATAACCAAACAATCAAGAGACTCATAAATCTGACTTTGTCCACATAACAAATAACCTTAACTCAGACCCATGGTTTATTTTTAGTATATTGTATTTATTATTTTGGTGTCAAGTAACTACCATTGACATTTTTTTTTCCTTAATAGAAGAGATACTTTGTGTGTGTCTATTTTTAGGTGCCTTTTCTTTCCAAACTGAAGGGAGATCATCCAGCCTTTTCAAACCCAGACCATTTGTGCAACCCTGTCCATGTTTATTCTTAGGCTGATTTTAGTTCACACCTTCCCTCCTTTAAACCAATACAAAACATTTGGTTTTATTGAGTTTATTTGCTTTGAATTTGTGAGTTTAGATTGTTTGCTGCTCTTCTGTAGTTGGAGAGAATCTGTGTCTCTTCTTGACCTTGGTGGTCCTGCTGGAGAATGGAAGTACAGCAGAAAGGAACATCTTCCGTGTATGATTGGTGTGTAAATCAAGCATAGCATAACAAGATATGGTACACTTATAAAAATCTGCTTATGAGACAACTCTTCCTTCCCACCCGGCTGCACAGTGATTTGCCACAAAAACAAAGTGCATCCTGCATAGATTTCTTGAGATGCCTTATAAATTAATGAATCACAATTAAGCCATTGACTCCCCCAACCCATATTTTGTGGTGAACACTCTAATCTGTCAAAAGGTTATTTTCTGTTTTATGGGAAGCTTTGAGGGGAGATAGTCATCAAGGAAAATCAAAGCAACTGACTTTTTTGTAGGGAGACACTGAAACACCTTTACCATTGTAATAAACCGTTTAATTCAAAAGTTCGAACATTTACAAAGGCATCCGTTACTGAAATGCTACACGGTTTGTATTTTAATGGCCTGGTGTCTTTTTGCTCCAAACTCTGTACTTAAAGCCAAGATTCCCAAATCACTGGTGCATGATGTTCTCTTTGTTGCTAAAATAAAAAGGTAGCTTCGTCTGTCCTCTCTGTCATAAGGTTTCTGTTCATCAAAGCAATTAGATCTTTCTGGAGGTTTCTGCAATTTAATACCAATCCTACTTTTATCACACCTGGAGCCCTTTAACCTTGAAAGTATAACATTAGAGCAACACTACTTAACCTTTTCAACATCTCCCATTATAAATGGAAGTTTTGTAACAGCTGGGTACGATGACAGATTAATTTTTCATCCACCAGTCTTTAACTACAAAGCAAGATCACTATCAGGTTGTAACAACATGTGGTGTTAGTATTTAGGACTAGCAGGGGTAAATACGTGAAAAGATGTTGGAAGATAGTAACAGTTTACAGCTCCCCCCATGCATATACACATTAAAACACAACTGTCTCCTCATACAGAAACTTCTTTGAAAGTATTTCAAAGACTTTCCCAATATTCGTTTATCCTCACACCCCTGTAGAGCTTATAAATTCCTACTGCAGCAGGAAGAGAAGCTACACCTCCACTAAGGTTATGGATTCTTTCTGGGTGCCCAAATGAATGTATTTGATACATTGTCCTAGTCTAAAGTTATGAACATTTGTACAGGTTGAAACTCTCTTAACTGGGATTCTCTAGTTGGATGTTGCAGGACCAGAGAGTCCTGGTGGAGGACCAATGGCAAGGATCCCTGTGGGCCTGGCAGGGCAGTGGGCTGCCTGCAGCAAGCTAATGGGAAGCCAGCCAGGAAGCCAGCGGGTCCAGAAATGACCTCTCCTGGTCCAACAAAGTTCCTCATCTGGGTCTCAAGGGTGCTGGGACTAGGTATACCGGTAGCTCAAATTAGAGAGCCTAATTTAAACTACCTACTCCGTGCTGCGTGTAGCCGCTGGCACGGAGTCCGCACTAAGGGGAATTTAAAAATGGCGGGCTTCATTTGCAACTTCGAATGCCTACATTAGCTACCCTAGTTCGAACTAGGGTGGCAGTGTAGACATACCCTATGTTTCCATGTCTGTAGTACATAAAACTACATTATGATCCTGAATCATCTGTGATCTTGTGTTCCAAATTATCATGGAGGAAAAAACTACCACATTTATTGTTTTTGTCTTGTTTTTACAATCTTAAAACTGGTTGTGCTTACAGAATAAACTCCAAAATATTAGTTGCAGTAGAGTCTTAAATCTCATTTTGAATTTGATTAAGAAGTCTTACAGTAGAGAAGGAAAAAAGATATCAATAAGATTTTACTAGCTATACATGGAAAAAATAATCAAATAAAGTTAATTTATATGGCAGGGTAAAATATAGTGCCCCTTAGAGAATTTGTTTTTTATTTTATTGATCTAGTTAAGATTTTACATTAAAATCCCAGCAGCCATGCAGAATTTGTCGCTAAATGAATACAAAAGATACTCTTGAACTTGTAACTATAAGGAGAAGCCCTCCATGACTCTGGAGTTATAGGTGGGATTTGCCCCTCTGATACTTATGTCACTGTCAGTATTATAATTCTGTAATAACTCTGATGTGACTGGGTAGCAGTTTTGTTTTTCTGTGTTAAAACAAATGTTACAACTTGTCCTTTCAGTTCTTAGGCTTTTTCAGAGCACCCCCACAGTTGCCATAGTAATAGCAATAATCTGACCGTGATCATCTTGGCTTTCCTTGTTGTAGAGTGTCCAAGCTTTTTGTGCTTGGAAGCCATTCCCATTGATGATGGTTTTGAAATAATTCTGCTCTAGTTACAGGAAATGATAGCTTCCCAAAAACATTTTTTAGACTTGAAAATATCCTGCAATTAATTTATAATTGGCATGTTTAGTACATAGTTAAAATGTTTTTAGTACTGTATTTTGGATTAGTAAATTGGGGGTATTTTAGACAGCTGAAAGAGCTTCCCGGTTGAAACTATAGTAACTAGGATTATATTGGTCAAATACACAGACAAATTGAACTAGTTGTTCTTTCTTTGAAATCTATGGGCTTAAGAGAACATATGGTCCTGATGCTATAGTTTTTTTTATTAGGCCATTAATGGAGTCTGATTGGAAAATATATTATTACTATTGGTCACAATCATTGCTTAATATAAAATATAATGGAAAGAAAGAACACTGCCAGGGAAAAAATCCACTCGATTCTTTTTTTATTAAAAAAAAATTATATCAAATGGGATAACACTTCAAAAAATGTAATAAGTGTGAAATTACTTAAAATTGCTAATTCCAAATTAGTTCATGCATTTAAATATCTGGTAAAAATAGTCAGTGGTAATCTCTCACCTTTATTGCTGATGTGAATGCTTTGATAAAGTATACATATATGTTATATAGATACATTATTTCTATAGATTTACTATAAAAAGACCTTTTTTGAAGGAGAACCTGAATATATATTTAAAGCAAAAGAAAAGGAATAGGGGCAACCTTAGCCACTCCTTTTAACATGTGGCTCTTTGTAATAAAATAATGGTAGTCAGGGTTTCCAGAGAGATTGTGATTTGAAAAGTGAGCATGCCAGCTAATAGCTGTGGTAACAGGCTGTACTCTGTGAAATAATACCAATATAGTGACCTCCTAGAGATTCGCTGTGCTTCAGAGCTCAATAGTGAATGTGCAGCATTGTTCAGCAATGAAAGGTCTGATAGCTGTAAGTATGTCTGGACAGAGGAAGAGAAACTGATTTTAAACTTGTGGCCTCCTTAAAACTGGGCTTAGAGGAAGTGTGGCGTAGAAAGTAGGGGGGGGGAAGGAGGAGAATTTTTCTGTTTGTGCTATACAATCTGAAACAGGTTATCTTACCAGTCTCTCAGTTGTAGGTTGTGTATCCCCTAGGCGGGAAATTTTACAGCTCAGCCCTTTACCTACTACAGAAGAAAAGAGAATGTGGAAGGATTTATTTCTTTTCTTTCCAGTTCATGAGCTCTATGGTGGGATATTAACTGGAAGCTTGTCTCAGGACAACATAGGAAAACTCTACTTGGAATGAAGGAAAAGAATGAAAAAGACAAGAGGAGCTTCACTGAGGATTTGTAGTTTAAAGTTCTTATTTTGAGCCCAGGATTTAGAAGAAAATAATGTTGCTTTCTTGGTCTTTCTTTTAAGGAAAAATGCCTATGGGTAAGTGGCAAAATTGCCTCTTAAATGGCACGTCATACACTGAATTTGCAAAAAGTTCATATGTATGTAGGATGGAGTTGATTGACTCTTATTTCTTTTCAAACTTGCCTGAAACAAAAGTTGTTCTCCAACTTAGTTTGGGAATTCCTAAAATTATTACAGAAAAGGTTTAAAATCTGTTAAAATGTAACAAAGATTTGCCTGTACCCAGCAGTGAAAGTATCTTAAAATTTCTTAGAGCTAATGTCCTTGTCAGCTCTTTAAATAGCTCCCTGCTAGCTCTTGCTGGAGCTACACAACAGGGTGCACCCGCTTACTTTCACCTGTGCCTGTACCATAGGGTTTGCTTCCAGAGCTGAACTTACCCAGAGCTTGATGGAGAGGAGTGGGTTGCTGGATCATGATTGTGCTATATGGATCAGTGTATACCTTTTTAATTTAAAAATTTTTCATTGTTTGAGAAATGTGATAGAAAAGAAGCATTACAGACTAATTTTCATTGGCGTAAATAAAGCGGAGAGATGACAGTTTCCTGCAATTGTCATATGACACATTTCCTCAACATTTTAGTTGGATTTTTCCTTATCTGATACCTCCTCATAACTTGGGAAGCACATTTTTATGAGCAATATAATTTCAAGATTTTCTTGTTCCTTCTGTTGTCTGATTTTTTTTTTTTAATTTGGTTTTGCTGATTGAAAAATATTATTAAAAATCAAATTTCCAATGGAACTTTTAAGATACCCCTTTGCTATGTTTCCAGGTAGCACAATTAAGAAAAAGTGTGTGGTGTTTAATATAAGGTTCTATTACGTAATAATTGCGTGTAGTTGTCTGCAAAAGAGGAACAGAGTTCCTGCTCCTTAATATTAAGTTGATTTGCTCAATTTTAGCCAGAAGGTTCATTGGTTTTGTAAGAAGAAAGATCAGAGGAATGCTCTTGGCAGAAAGAATCAGCCAATTAGTTTCTGAGTTTTACATCAAATGCTCAATTTAATGAAATGTAGATTGTAATCTGTTTACTTGCTGTCTTATAATATCCTATTTTGAAGTGTGAATCCTGGAGTTTTTCATTTTAGATATTGAAAGGAGCATAGACTACTTGCTTTAAGTATTAATGTACATGAATGTTGTGGCACTGATCTTCTGAGATCATCTGTCCTGCTCTTGTTTATTAGTTGCAAAAGATGAGTGAAAATCTCCGAGGAAATTGTTTATGCCCTGAGAATTGTTGGTTTTGATGATTTGCCTGCAAATAATAATAGTGGTAAAATAGAAATACAAATAATAGAATATTATTATTAGAAATAATAGTGGTAAAAAGGAATGACAATTCTGCAGTATTAAACATGCTAGAAGTTTTCAAAGTAACTTCAAAATTTCTTACCTCTTTGATCAGATCTCATTGATGCTGTGATCTATTATTTTTTCATGAAACAGATTTCACAAGGCCATTATTAAAGCTTAGTAACAACACAGTGGAAGATACACAACACACAGGATTTAAGGGGAAGTTCAGGGTGGACTTTTTAGGATCAACAACCAAGTGAAAGTGAGGATTGGTTTCTGATGAAAAATTACAGGTGCAGCTCTCTTGTGTACTAATAGTGAGAGTAGATTGACCTTCTGGTATGGTCAACCACTTTGCTGCTATGCAGTTAAGTACAGAAGAATGGCCATAGGTCCATCTAGCCCAATATCCTGTCTGCTGACAGTGGCCAATGCCAAATGCCTCAGAGGGAGTAAACACAATAGGTATCCATCATGTGATCTCTCTCCTGTCATCTATTTCCAGATGAACAGAGCCTAGGGACACAACTCCTACCCATCCTGATGGATGGACTGAACCTCCTCTATCTAGCTCTTTTTTGAACCCTGTTAAAGTTCTAGTCTTCACAACATTATCCTCTGGCAAGGAGTTCCACAGGTTGACTGTGCACTGAGTGGGGAAAAAAAACTTCCTTTTGTTCGTTTTAAAACCTGCTGCCTATAAATTTCATGTGGTAATTCCTAGTTCTTAAATTGTGGGAATAAGTAAGTAAGTTCTTCCACACCAGTCATGATTTTATAGACTTCTGTTATATCTTCACTCCCCACCCCTCAGGTCTCCTCTCTTCTTAGCTGAAAAGTCCAACTCTTGTTTGAATTTTAGACAAAATTCTTGTATAAAATGCCCATATGTGCATTGGGGAAGAGGAGGAATAGATGGAACTGTGCTCATTAGAAACTGTTTCTGCAGAGTTTTCTTTTTAAAGAATGGTTTGCAAAATAATTGCCCAAACACTGCTTCCAATTTAAAATTACACATGACAGTTTATTGGGAAAAATTTTCTTATCTTACTTGCAATATTTCTTATTGTCAAAACCTGATGATATTTATTCTTTGCCATAACAATTCTTACATTATAACAATTATAATTTGAATGTCATCTTCCATTCTAAAAAGCTCATTGAAAATAATTACTAAAGGCCTGGCTTATCGGAAAAACTTCAGCTGACTTCAGTGGGTTTTGGAAGAGGCTCCAATTAAGCCCTGCAAATTAAGAAAAGTTGTTCCTCTTTCAGTACATTAGGCATGCAAAGTTAAGTGATTTACCTAAGGTGACAAAGTGAGTCTGTGACTGAGAGGAAACAGAGCCCATATTTCCTGATTCCTATTCCTGTGACTTAAGAAGAGAGCCAGCCTTCCTTCCAAACAGATAACTACAAGCTGTTTTTGTTTGTTCTAGTTATGTTTAGATAGGAAGTTCACAGGGAAGAATTGTTACTGTTAATAAATCTGAGTCAGTAATACTGTACTTCAGTACTGTTTAAATTACCAAACATTCTGGGACACAGAGGCTTCGAGAGAGTGCTTGCAGTTTAAAAAAAAAAAAGTGAAATAATTTAGCTCAAAGCTGAGATCAACTTTAAATTTCAGTGAAACTCACCATTGCCACAAAAACTTTAAAGAAAGGCAGCCATTTCAAAGAATTGCTTTTTGTATGTGTCCAGGAATGGTGGTCTTATTAGTGGAAGAGCTTAAAAGTTTACACATTCTTAAAATGTTTTAATGGTAGCAATATCTGTTGTGGCATGAGACTTTTTTTACTAAGTATAAATATTCTGCTTAAGAATTATTTCTTAAAGCTGCACAATGCAGTTATTGATAGAGGCCTTTTTGGAGTTTTTGTAATTTAACATCTAAAATTCTGAAATGCCTGTTTGTTACCTGAGATTAAATTAATTCTTGGCTATAACGGGAAGAATAAAGAAATCAAGTAGTATGATATGTTCGTGCATGGAGTGACAACTCTGTGCACTAATGGTATTGTAGCTGAATTTGGAAGGTTGTGAATTTCAGCAACATTTGAGGTTGGTTGAAATGAGACTGAACGTGCAGATAACCAATGCTTTATCCGCATGGTAGGGGGGTTTGCTTAGAGCAGTAGAACAAGTAAGGGGCAAACAGAGAAGTTCTGTCCAGCCTCAGTTACAATGATGTAGAAGACACACCTAGTCTACATTACATCATAGCAACTGAGTACTGAGGTACAGGCAGTCCCCAACTTACGCGGATCCGACTTATGTCGGATCCGCAGTTACGAACGGGGCTTTTCTCGCCCCGGAGGACACAGACTGCAGGACCTCGCGGTCCCGCCGCCCATGTACTCCGGGGCGAGAAAAGCTGCTCTGCGTCTCCCGGGTCTGCAGACCAGGAAGACGCGGAGCAAAGCCGCGGAAGGGCTCAGGCAGCGGGGCAGCCCAGGCGCGCCTGGGCTGTCCCGCTGCCGGCTTCCCCCAAGGCTTTGCAAAGCCCTGCTGCCCCAGCCCCTCCGTGGCTTTGCAAAGCCTCGAGGGAAGCCGGCAGCGGGACAGCCCAGGCGTGCCTGGGCTGCCCGGCTGCCCGAGCCCCTCCGCGGCTTTGCAAAGCCTCAGCGGAAGCCAGCAGCGGGACAGCCCAGAAGTGCCTGGGCTGCCCCGCTGCCCGAGCCCCTCTGCGGCTTTGCTCCTTGTCTTCCTGGAGACCCCCCAGCAGACCAGGGAGACACGGAGCAAAGCTGGGAAGGATGCGGGCAGGACCGCCGTCCATCTCCGCGGTACCGCCGTCCGGGTTTCCCTGGTCTGCTGGGGGGCACAGCTAGTGCGCCCCCCAGCAGACCAGGCTTTTCTCGCCTGGGGTAGAGCAGCTGGGGCTGCTGGTTTGGTCCTGCACCACCGCTCCTCGGCGCTACTGGACCAACCGGGCAGCACCCCAGGTGCTCTTCCCCAGGTGTCCCCAAGTCAGCCGCTGCTGAAACTGATCAGCGGCTGACTACAGGAAGCCCGAGGCAGAGTAGCTCTGCCCCGGACTTCCTGGAATCAGCCGCTGATCAGTTTCAGCAGCGGCTGACTTGGGGACACCTGGGGCAGAGCAGCTGGGGTGCTGCCCGGTTGGTCCCCGCAGTGCCGCCCCTGTGGGGACCTACCCGGCAGCGCCCCAGCTGCTCTGTCCTAGGCGTCCAGATTCAGCTGCTGTTGAAACTGATCAGCGGCTGATTCCAGGGAGCCCAGGGCAGAGCAACTCTGCCTTGGGCTTCCTGTAGTCAGCCGCTGGTCAGTTTCAGCAGCGGCTGAACCTGGAAGCCAGTTCCGACTTACATACAAATTCAACTTAAGAACAAACCTACAGTCCCTATCTTGTACGTAACCCGGGGACTGCCTGTACTTAGAACAGGAAAAGGGTCGTGAATAAAGAATTACCATTAATGTAATGGGACAGAAGGTTTTTTTTTAAATATACATACTTGTTAAGAATTTAAGCAGCGTTCTGTTAGACATTGTACCATTAACCTTCTGAATTGAATGCCACTTGGGGAAGCAAGAAATATATTTTCTTTGCTAACTGTACAGTAAGAACATAAGAACACAAGAACGGCCATACTGGGTCAGACCAAAGATCCATCTAGCCCAGTATCCTGTCTGCTGACAGTGACTAATACCAGATGCCCCAGAGCAGTGTGTCCCAATTTTATTTGGCCACGGAACCCTTTTCAGCTTAGAAAATTTTCAAGGAAGCCCTAGGTTTGCCAAGGTAAAGTTTGTCAAACGAAAAAAACCAACCAACCAAACTGCCAAGTCCCGTCGCAAAAAGGCTGTCTCTTTAACAGGGAACGGAGGAGTGCCAAGTTCTCATGGAACCCTTACTTTCACACCAATTGGGAAACACTGCCCCAGAGGGAGGAATCACAACAGGTAATCCTCACATGATCCCTCTCCCGTCAACCACTTCCAAAGAAACAGAGGCTAGGGATACCATTCCTACCCCTCCTGGCTAATAGCCATTGATGGACCTATCCTCCATGAATATCTAGCTCTTTTTTGAATCCTGTTAAAGTTCTAGCCTTCACAACATCATCCTCTGGCAAGGAGTTCCACAGGTTGGCTGTGCGCTGAGTGACGAAAAACTTCCTTTTATTTGTTTTAACCCTACTGCCTATTAATTTCATTTGATGACTCCTAGTTCTTATATTGTGGGAATAAGTTAATAACTTTTCCTTATTGACTTTTTCCATATCAGTCATGATTTCATAGACCTCTATCATATTCTCCCTTGGACTTTTCCTCTCAGAAAAGAGAAGACTACGTTTTTTTAATCTCTCTTGATATGGGACCCGTTCCAAACTCCTAATCATTTTTATTGCCCTTTTTCAATGCCAATATATATTTTTTGAGATGAGGCAACCACATCTGTACACAGTATTCATGATGTGGGCGTACCATGGTTTTATATAGAGGCAATAAGATATTGTCTGACTTATTCTCTATACCTTTTTAAATGACTCCTAACATTCTATTGCTTTTTTCACTGCCACTGCACACTGAGTGGATTTTTTCAGAGAACTCTCCACAATGACTCCAAGATCTCTCTCTTGAGTAGTTGTAGCCAAATTAGTCCCCATCATATTGTGTGTATAGTTCGGATTATGTTTTCCAATGTTCATTACTTTACATTTACCAACATTAAATTCCATTTGCTATTTTATTGCCCAATCACGTAGTTTGGTGAGATCTTTTTGAAGTTCTTCACAGTCTGCTTTGGTCTAAACTATCATGAGCAGTTTGGTATCATCTGCAGATTTTGCCACCTCACTGTTCACCCCTTTCTCTAGATCATTTATAAATAAGTTGAACAGGATGGGTCCCCCACTGGTTATCTGTCTCCACTTGGAAAACTTACCATTTATTCCTACCCTTTGTTTCCTGTCTTTTAATCAGTTATCAATCCACGAAAGGACCTTCCCTCTTATCCCATGACAACTTACTTTACTTAAGAGCCTTTGATGAGGGACCTTGTCAAAGGCTTGTCCACATATTTGTTGACCTCCTCAAAGAATTCTAGCAGATAATAAGGCACAATTTCCCTTTACAAAAACCATGTTGACTTTCCCCCAACAAATTATATTCATTTATGTGTCTGACAATTTTATTCTTGACTGTAGTTTCAATTAATTTTCCCGGTACTGACGTCAGACTTACTGGTCTGTAATTTCCAGGATTACCTCTAGAGCCCTTTTAAAATATTGATGTCACATTAGTTATCTTCCAGTCATTTGGTATGGAAGCTGATTTAAAGGATAGATTACAAACCACAATTAATAGCTGAGCAATTTCCCATTTGAGTTTTTTCAGAACTCTTGGTGAATGCCATCCGGTCCTGGTGACTTGTTACTATTAAGTTTATCAATTTGTTCCAAAACCTCCACTAATGACACTCAATCTGGGACAGTTCCTTAGATTTGTCACCTAAAAAGAATGGCTCATGTTTGGGAATCTCTCCAATATCCTCAGCTGTGAAGACCAAAGCAAAGAATTCATTTAGCTTCTCAGCAATGACTTCTATCATCTTTGAGTGCTCCTTTAGCATCTCGATCGTCCAAGGACCCCACTGGTTGTTTAGCCGTTTCCTGCTTCAGATGTACTTAAAAAACATTTTACTATTACTTTTTTAGTTACTTTTTGAGTACTGTAGAACTGTAATCTAATTTAGAAAGAACAAAGTATTTATTCTTAGATACGTACCTGTATGAAAATAGCTTAGTTTAAACTAAACTGCAGATGTACTAACAGTAATGTGCTATAGTTTTTATTTGTCCAAAATGAATTCACAGTGAGAGCAATATTTTTGGAATGCCTGTAAATGGATTGTTAGGTGCATGCAATTCACTTGTGTTGCAATGCATCAGCAGCACATGATACGTGTCTTTTGTTAGAAATCTCTGCAGTGCTGTATACAGATTAAATAGCTACTGCATTGCAGAGAGTTATTAATACATTACACTGCACTTTCAGTGAGGATGTCAGAGTGTCCTACAGAAGAACTTGAGACTGAGTGTACTCTTGCCATTGAATTATGAGTTTTTAAAATGTTGAAGGGAACCTTTTTGTTTAGTAAGTTCTTAGCTAATCATGATGAATTATAGAATGACATCACCTCTGCCTCTGTAAACTGTTTACAAATTAATTTTAGAAAGACAAGACTTTGTTTAGAAATGAAAAAAATTACTAATTTTACTATACTTGATCATTACTTATGGCAGTCAACCCCAAAGACCTCTTGATATTTCATAGGGAAACCTCCTCCCCTGCCCCCATTACTCTCCCCACCAAAAAACAAAAACAAACAAAAAAAAGCTAAAATCTAAATAAAATGGAACATAAACTAGTATAAATTGTTTCCTGTACCATTATCCCAAATACCCTTTTTCTCTGCCACTTTGATGAACTTTATTACTATCATAAATATTTTAATAACATGGTATGAACTAAGGGCTAGAATTGGTTCATCAGGTTTATGCAGAGCAAAGTGCATTTAAAGTGGCCAAAGATTCCTATTAGAGGAGTCTCTCAGTAGGCTGAAACTCCCCTACTTTTTCCTAAATGCCAGGCAGTGGGGGTTTGAGGAGCAGCAAGGGAAATGGATGTATGTAGGGAGGTACGATAGGTATGACACAGCCAGGATCTTGATAGTGTTGGGTCTCTGGACCTTATGCCAGTAGCATAAATTAAAGCTCCAAGGAGCAGATTTAATTTGTCTGAGACAAGTGACTGGGAATCGAGGAGCTTACTATTGGCACACTGTCAGCCCCCACTGTACCCAAATCAAGCCACAAGATGTCTGTGGGTAAATGCTAAAGGATGCAGCAGCCTTTTCACTATGTAAATTTATTGTTGTTGTTAATTTGTATTACCATCACTCCTAATAGCATCAATTTATGGCTGCATTGTGCTAGACAGTATACAAGCACAGCAAGAGGTAATCTGTGCCCCCAGAGTGTTTACAACCCAAATAGATAAGATAGGGAAAGGATGTTAGGGTAAACAGGTGTGTGTGTGTGTGTGTGTGTGTGTGTGTGTGTGTGTGTGTGTGTGTGTGTGTGTGTGTGTGTGTGTGTGTGTGTGTGTGTGTGTGTGTGTGTGTGTGTGTGTGTGTGTGTGAGAGAACACTACTTCTTGCAGGGGTGAAGAGCCAGAATTTGGGTGTCACATCTTACAGTGTGGAAAATCTGGGACCCCTGACTGTTAGGGTGGGTCTAAGGGAAAATCTGGGACCCCTGACTGTTAGGGTGGGTCTAAGGGAGGAGACCATGCTGACCACACTGGAGGAAGAGAAAAGTGGTGCCCCTCTTCTCCACCAGACCATTCCAATGCTTTCTCCCATACAGATTAAAATTTATATATGACATAGCCAAGGGTGACAGCAGGGATACCAGGATGTATCTAGCTGTGCTCCTTATGCTTTCTTTCACTCCTAGCTCACAGTGTTTTGTACCTTCTGTTGATTTGTCTGGCCCAAAATATTCCCCTGCTCTGAGTCACATTTTATTTCTTGTTGTTCTCCACTTGTAACTCTGCTTCTCTACCTACTATTAAGTGTGTTTTCGTTCCTGTTTTGTTTTTATATTTTCTATTCTTTCATGTCCTTACTTTTCTCATTCTCTCTTCCTCTCTCTTCCTTTTCATGCTTCCCTATTCTTTTTCCTGTCTCCCTGGCCCCTAACCAAGCTCCTTTCTGTACTGCTCTGCATCACCGCAGTCCAATTAGTTTGGGTTTAATAATTTTCTAAAAATCTTTTTTTTAACTCTAAAAATGTTAAGATTTTACAAATTCACTTGAAAAGTTTTTCTGGACCTGCTATAGATCCATCATGAGATCCAAAATGGTCCTATTTAATTAGCAGCACAAATTCACATGGAATTTCTAGCACAGGGACTTCACAGTACCAATAAGTTAGTTATTTCCTTTGCATGCTTATCAGTATGGTATAGTGAATTAAAGGGTGAAGTGGAAGATGTGCTGTGGAAGTGTGGGTTATATTTGATGTTTTTACAGACTTGTGCCTGAAAGAATAGAAGTTCCAGTGTGTTGCTCAGTGCGGTGTGCATTTTAAAGTTACCCACAGTGGTGTCTATTGTCCTGTTACTGACTTGAATGATGTCATGTTTCATTTAATGCTCTTCGTGATGATGAAGACTGTGGTGGGTACACTGGGGAAAAAGGCAGTGAGAAAGTTGTGAATCAGGTTTCTGTGAAGCTTTTGTGCATAGGGTTTTTATATAGAAAAGCTGACTCTTGCAATATTTCTACTGAGGGAGTTGTACAGACTAGTAAGAGCTTCTCATTTTACCTAAGTGCTCAGTGAGGTAATTCTGGAGCAGCTGAAGGCAGAGGATGCATTTATTCTCTGTTACACAGGTAGGCTGTGAGTTGTTCACAGAGCATTTTGAGATACAGAGAGGACTTGTTCATTCACTGTGTAAGGAGCCAGAGACATTCCACAGTGGTGAGATACTGTCGCAGAGGATTTTCCTTCACAACAATATTCTGGGACAATAGTGTGCTCTGATATGACAGAAGGCTATTCTACTTTAAATATGACACAGTGGGGAGATTAATTTATGGAGGCAAGCTAGCTGATGGGAAGGATACAAAATCCTTTTCTTGTGATCTCTAATAAATGGGATTTTTGTTGCTCAAAGTTCAGTTGAAGTACTTGTATGGCTGTTGTACATAAGGGTTATGAGTGAATCCACAATATAATGTGCTCTAATGTTACAAGTACTGTCTTTGCATTGTGATTTTGTGCACAGAAGGTGTTAATTTGTAGAAACCGTTTGTGTATGTTTATATTAAGGGCTCAGTAATGAAGTAAAAGCTAAAATTTGAGTTTTAATCCATGATAAGAAGGCTAGTTGTGTGTGTTTGTGTGTATTTTATTTTTTGTACAAAGGACTGTTCCCTTTACTAATATTCATAGCAGAGAATGGCTTCGTCAGACAAATGTTTTATTGTAAATAGTAGCATAGCAGCATCACTACTGTGTGAGCATTTGTATTCCTTTTTCAAATGGGAAACTTCACGGTATTTCTCACATTTAATTCCAGATACGGCTAGCCTTACATTTGAAATTAAATATGTTTAGCAGGTTGGTTGAGTAAAACTTCTAAATTCACATACAGCATGGACCAACTTGTTTTTATTATTAAAAACTTTTAAAAGCCCACAACTAAGAATAGTAAGACATACTATTTACTGATTTCAGGAACAGTGATTATGTGTATTATAACTTAAACTGAATTTTCATATGAATAATGGAAATTCTGAATAGTAAAATTCAAGTAGCTAATGGAGAATATAGCTATAAAATCATGTGCAGAAAATACTGAGGAATAAAACTAATACACTGAAAGGATTACTTTTTGTTTGTATCTCAAATTACGTTATACTAGTGTATATTTTACTAACTGGTGGGGTGGCGGGGTTTAGAACAGCCAAAAATGTGGCTTAGGGCATTTGAAATAGACAAAATGAAAGGGGATCTTTTCACAGTTATTGTAAGAACATCTCTTCAAATGCATCTATTAAAATATAGGGGGAGTTATGTATTAAAGAAATATCAACTATCACCTGCTGCATATCTGAGCAAGAAATGTTTAATAAATGATGGTTGAAAACATGAGTTGTGGTAAGATGTTTGCTTTGTCTGTGGCTATTCTAAGCACTAGACATAATATCCCAGATGCCTGTTGGTAGGGAATGAATATATTTTTTACCTTGTACTGTTACAGAATATGCATGTTGTTTTTATTAGTTAAAGTTCTCATATTGGGGAGGTGCTAATAGGTTTCATGTTGTTTCACTGGAGTGAGACAGACTGATTGGGAAGCCTTACTAAATTAATGGAAATCCATGAAGAGGAAAGTCCTTCAGGGGTCCTCAAGCACATTTCCTCACCACCATGGACAAACATGTAATTATCCTGCTGTCTATGCTGAATGAACAAGTAATTATTGTCATTCCTCTATTAAAGTATGCAAATTTTGGGTTGATAGTGTTTCAGTACACAAATTAATTACTATTATTCAACTCTTCCAAAAGATCTGTTGGGTTTTTTTTAATTTGTTGAAAAAGTTTCAGTAGACTAACAAAACACATAATGTAGTAAGTAACAGGCAATGCACGTGGTCACATATAGAAGAAAGAATACAACATTTGTGTAAGTCTATACTTCTCAGAAGACCTGGCATTAACACTAATTACCTAATCAAAAGATTAGAGCCTTTTTTGCCTCATAAGTACAGAGCACCCACACAATGTCCCGATGTCACTGGGGGTTGTGGGTGCTCAGCAGTAGTTTAAACCAGGCCCTCAAAGTGTTTGAAAAATGAAGTTGCTCGTTATGAAGAGAAGTTTGAGTATGACAGGACAGACACCATCAATGTCCCCTCTAATTTTTTCCCATCCATATGTAGAATACATTTTGTTACATGCGACGAGGCATGTGTGGATGTTGATCATCAGTAGAAACACAAGCTGTTGGTTACGGGCATGCTGCAAATTAGGTGGGTGGCATTTGAATCTCTCCTGAGTAGCGCCCCAAGTGCTCAGCTTACACGGGGCACTGATCACCATATTCTTTGAGGTGTACGCAATAAAAGCAGTTAAATCGGGGTGGGCAAAGGGCCCTCCACAGGCCAGATCCGGCCCACAGTAACCCTGCCACTCCACCACCCCCAGGCCAATTAGGGACTGGGGGTGGGAGAGTGCACGAAGTCTCCTCACGAGAGCATGCAGTGGCTAGAGACACGCTGGATGTTTTAAAACAGTTGGCTTATCTCTAGTTGCCTCATAACTTTGGCAGGGGGTTGAGTTTTGCGTGCTCCCCACCCCCAGGCCAATCAGGGTCTGAGGGCAGGGAGTGTGCGAAGTCTCTTGCATCCTTTCCCCACCCTGCTAGGAGTGCGCAGTGGTTAGAGACATACGCTGGCTGTTTTAAATCTTCTCTTGCAGGGGTGAAGAGATTTGTGCGCTCCCCTGCCCTCGGTCTCTGATTGGCCTGGGAGCAGGGAGAGCACACGAGGTCTCCTCCTTCTAGACACCTAAAGGGAATGCTGTCTGTTTTCAAACAGTTGGTGTTTCTCTCTGGGAGGGGCGGGGGGAAGACTTCTTGTGCTTCCCCACCCCAGGCCAATGGGAAGGTGAGGAGCACAAGAAGTCTCCTGGCCCCTGCCCCTTCTGCCTGAGGCCCTGCCCCTTTTGGGGTGGTCCCCTTTTAAAATTATTGCCCACCCCTTTTAAATCATTGGGATCATAATATATGACAGCTCTTTTATTGGGGCGGTGATGTTTTTTCCAGTGTTAACACCTTTGAGATTATTTTGCCAAAACTGTTCACCTCCTGACTGGCAATGAAGAGGTATTTGTAATGGAAAAGGGCCAAACTAACAAAAGCAGAAATCTGAACTTTACTGAGAGAAGAATTGGTTTGTAGTTATGGCCTGGAAGTGCATTCAGTTCTCAGGATTTTCTGACAGACTGTTCATGTGCCATGGACAAATTGGTTAATCTCTCTGTTCCTTAGTTCCCCATCTGAAAAAAAAAGGGAATAATACTGTCCCACCTCAATGGTTTTGTTGGGATGATTTGGGAAAAAGTCAGATCTGATGGTGATGGGGAATGTTAGAAGAACGTATAGGTGAGTTCAGCGGCATTCAGATTCAGATCCAATGTTTGTTAGGGCTAGTCTCTAAGCCTGTGGTGTCCAACCAGCTCTGAAGAGGTAGCCGCTATCGCGAACTAGCCACACTCAACTGGCCAAATAGCCACATTGTTCAAGCCAACTAGCTGCACTCAACAGCCACATGTGACTAGTGGCTAGTGCATTGGACATCACGGTTCTAAGCTTTCTAAACAAATTTTAAAAGCAATTTCATCTGTGCAAAATATTTGTAATAGGACACAAAACCACTGAAAACAAACTTGCTTTCTGGTTTTGTTTGAAGCTCAGATATCTAGTCAAGCATGTCATAGAATTTTGCTGAGATTCACAAACTTTTGTTGAATCTGAATCTGCTTGAGGTAACTTGAGATCATACAGCACCATTGAAGGTTTTGTTTTTTTTAATGGATTCAGCATGAAATTTTGAGAAGTAAATCTATATAACCTATTTTTTAAAAATAGTTCTCATAAACCTCTGTGAAGCCAAATTGAAGAGCTGCACATAATTGTAAAAGTACTAAGCATTTTAATTAGAGGAAAAAACTAGTTTCAGGAGAGAGAGTAAAACAGAACAAGATCTTTAAGGGGGTAAAAGGTTTGCTTGGTATACTTTTGTGTACCATTCAGTGGCATACTTTTACACGGTGGCTGCATGTTTACTTTAATGACTTTTGTGAAAATGGATAATTCTTAGTCCAATGAGTCTTATGCAAGTAATTCTATTTTCAGGTGTCCTGAACTTTCTTGAATTTGCCACGGTCATGCTTTTGTAGGTTTTTAAGAGGAAGTGCGTTTTAACTACTGCAACTAATCCTTGTTATTTCAAAGGCCTTTAAATTGCTGTAAAGTAAGCAAAGAGAACATTATAGAAACTTTTTGTTCTTATACTTTGTGTCTACACAATACATTTTTTAAAAACTCCTATTAACATTTCGTACTACTTCAATTGTACTGACCCAAATTGTGTGTGTGTGTGTGTGTGTGTGTGTGTGTGTGTGTGTGTGGAGGGGGGGAATATTAATGAACTGCACAAGTATTTGTGGAGCAAATATTACTTAGTAGTACCTTCATGTTATCTGAAAACCAGACCGCATATCAATGAAACAGAATTACAGTGTACAAAGTTCTTGAATGAAAGAGGAAACATTTATGTTCCAACCACCTTTGTGTACTTTAGTAATCTTTTATGATAAGTTAGTGTAAGGGTATCTGTTACATTGTTTCTCCTGTGAAGTTTTAAAGAGCATCTAACTCTGCACAGCTAACTTCTAATTTCTAGATGAACTTGTGATTTCACATAAATACCAAAAATGCAGTTTTTTTCTTATCAAAATCATTAAGGATGTGGACATTTTTTGCTTCCCATGTGGGAAAAAATAAACTTCAGTTTAAATATTTTGTTGCAAAAAGTACCTGTCCTTTATAGTGTATAGCAGAAGGTAACATAGTCTTAAGATATGGTCCTTTGCTTCCTTTCAAGTGTAAGATGGGATATGGAGTCAAGCCAGTGTAAATGAGAGGATAATCAGGCCTTGGTCTTTAATGGCCAAACTCCTCTGATATACACTTGTCAGTACCCATCAATGTTGAGTGTGCATCAGAAGGAAGAATTTATTATAGACAAAACAGAACAACCCACCTTTATTTGTGTATTTTAAATAATAGTTTGTTGAGTGCCACAGTTGCTAGTCCAGCATTCTCTGAATGATATTCCTGCTATCTACAGACCAAGTGCAACATAACTGGTGGCAGTAATAGATTATTTCACCTATTGCCCTGATGCCTGAATTCTGACTTTCACTGGATGGTTACAAAAGTAGGAAGACTCAATTCACAAGCTCATTCATTTCTTGATTTTTCTACTGAGACTGCCAGCTTGGTTGCTCAAACATGGACAGCTGCCCAGTGAATTAAGTTGGGGAGTGGAGAGAAATTCAGCATGTCCAGCCTATGGGAAATTCTCAAGTTTCAAAAAGTTTCATGAAAAGGAAATTCTTTAAAAAAAAAAAAAAAAAAAAAAAAATGAATTGTGTAACCATTTTGATCAAAACAATTAAACATTCCAAAACATTCTCCCTCAAAATGAAACATTCCAAAAATGGGTATGTTTCTTTGAAATGACATGAAATGTTTCATTTTGAGCCACTTCCATGTTAAACTTAATTTTCTTCTCAGGGCATTCTCTCATGGAATTTGTACTTTGCCTTAATCTCTCCTATGGGCTAGACTCCCTGGTAAGTCTCTCTCTCTCTCGCTCATATGCTGCACCACACAGAGCTAGACCAGAGGTAGATTTGTTTCGTATTATCAGTGATGTAACCTTCCAGGGCACTCGGCCTATAGGAAAGAATGAAGACCTGACCCACAAAAAAAAGTTGGCCTCCAGGGTTAGTCTCTAATATAATTTATTATATTTACTTGCACCGCTGCAGGTATTGGGCAATCACAGCTCTCGTTGGCTGCAGATGACCATTTGCAGCCAATGGGAGTAGCGTAAAGTGGAACAGGACCAGGACACTGTTTCCTGCCACTCCCATGGGCAGCAAATGGCAATCTGTGGCCAACAAGACCTGAGGTTTCCCAATACCTATGGAGGCTCAGGTAAATAGAGAAGTGGGGGCCTGCCAAGGATTAATCCTGGTGGACTGAATCTGGCCCACTAGCCAGAATTTGCCCATCCCTACATTAGATTGTATCTCAGTGATCACCATTTGGCTTTTCAAAGCCTTCTGTATAAGTTGTCTGGGGGAAAAATAGATTTGCATTTGTTTTGTGTGTTTCAGTTGTGTGTATGTGGTTTTAGATGTCTGGCGACTTTGTATGATTTACCGTAACAATGAAAACACTTATTTATTTTTCAGATGACTACCATTTGCCTCTTGATGTCTTACCGGCTGTGACAGAGAGCACTGGCCCCAGAACAACAAAAGAAGATTTGTACAGAGGGAACAGATCTTTTCACTACTGTGGAATAAATACCATGGAATTGTCAGACAGCGACCGTCCTGTCAGCTTTAGTTCTACGTCCTCCTCTGTCTCCTCCAGGGATAGCCACTGTTCCTTTGGAAGCAGAATGACCTTAGTTTCGAACAGTCATTTGGGTTTGTTTAATCAGGATAAGGAAGCAGGCGCCATAAAACTAGAACTGATTCCAGCCAGCCGATTTTCCAGCAAGCCGCTACAAAGAAATAATCCCACAGAGCAACAGAACACCAAGGAAAGCCTTGAAAAAAGGCCAAATATGCCACGGAAAGCAGAATCTAAGGGAACAAACAAAAACTGTGCCATGTCCCTGCTCACAGAGCCCACAAGTCCAAAGCTCCTCTATGTTGACAGAGTTGTCCAAGAGATTCTGGAGACTGAGAGAACATATGTGCAGGATTTGAAGAGCATTGTGAAGGTATGAGGCTTGGTTAGAACTGCCTAATTTGATAAATTGTATAACACAAAGAGTTTTACAAATGAGATGCACAAAGAAATGGACCCACAAAATATGTGATCTTATAACTGGGGTATATAAACTAGGCAGTATTCCATGCAGCACTGGAAACATGCTACAACCAGCATATAAACTTTCTAAAACATTTGTGTAAATGTATTCAGAGTTGTAGCCTGTTGATCCCAGAGTACGAAAGACAATGGGAAGTGAGCAGTGGGGGCAAGATAATATTTTAATAGGCCAGTTGCTGTTGGTGAGAGACAAGCATTTGAGCTTCTACAGAGCTTTTCTTCTTTATAAATCAACACATGCAACACTGTAATTCCTGTTTTGTGTGTGTAGATCTTTGGTAGGTTAACATAAATTGCTGCTCATTTTAATTAACTAGTAGTAAAAAACAACAACAAAAAAGCCCCTCCTCTATTTAATATTTTTAACCTTTGGCTTCTTATTTAGGTTACCAATGTATTCAGTTTCTTGTTGGCTGTTTCCATTAGGAAGAAAAACTGATGGTGGAGTCTAGTAGTTATTTGATGCTACTCTATTCATTTACAAACTGTGTACTGTACACAAAGTCCTGTTTCCCTGAGCATAGTAAGCATTATACAAGAGGAGATAGGCATGGAACAGTGAGAAAATACACTCTTTCTACCTAACATTTTACACAAAAACTTTTAGATCTCATAATCATCCTACAAATCTTTCTCTGGCTGTCCTTGGCTTTCTGCCACCTTCCTTGTCTGTTTCTGTGACTTCTGTCTTGTGCACGCACACACACAAGCTCAGCTGCTGTTGCGTCACTCTTCTACTCCTGCATTTTGTATCAGATACCTTAGAAGTCTGGCTTAGCTTCTCCTTCAGCCTTCTACGTGACCTGTATTTTGGGCAGCTAATATTGTTATTGTTTCAGGTATCGGGTCTATAAAAGAGCTTAAAGGAGACTGTTATACACACCAACTTGAAAGAGATTTCACCAGGCTCTGAGACACACCCCCAAAAACCCACAACAACCACTGTTCCTTTCTAGCTGCAGGGAAAGGATCACTGTGACCTGCTTTTTAGGGATCTGTATGTAATTCTGTCTAGATTTTATACCATGCCCATCTCCATTGTACTGGCACACCATACCTGTTTATTAAAATGACCCCTCTGGTTCTTTGACCTCCTGCCCTGCATGTATAGGTTTACAACAAGATTTCACAGGACATGAATGTCTAGTCTGGTAACTTTATAGTGTATAGCTTTAGGCATCTCTATATGTGTTAGAAATACATCACTAATCTGGAAAAGAAAAGATGGTCTGTTACTGACAAAGCAAAAAGGATTTAGAAGAGAAGGGGAACATGATTACTGGGGCTTTGATAACACCAATGCATGTCTAAAAACAAATCTCCACACAAGTCTTTTCTTGCAGAATTACAGTATTTTCCATGACTGATGGGATTATGCTTAAATCAGTTGTTCAGATTTCATTTTTGTAAGGTTTCAAAGAAAGATATTGATACAGTGTTAGAAGAGTAAAAAATGAGCAGGTGCCTATGTGGATAGGGCAGAAAATACCCTGAATTTGCAAGGAGTGGTTGGAATAGGGAAAAAAACTACCAGAATGTGTACAGATTGAAACTTAAGGGCTATTGAATTGTGCTAGGAGGTGGGGGAAGTAGTGTCGGACTATGAAATAGTAGGGATTTCATCAAGTCCTGAAACTTTGCCTTCTCTAATATGAAATGGAAATACGCTTAAAGGAAACCTTTCCCCAAATGTTGTTTCTAAGATTTTGAAATATGTGTGTTAGACATGGAGCTTTGAAAGTTTAAGAATGTCTTGCAGGTAACTATGCTGTATGAATCTATAATGTGAAACAGTGTATGCTTTGCTGGTCCAATATGTTTCTGAGGATATTCTTAATAGATAACCACCCCAAAGATATCTGTATTTCTGTTCCTCCATAAAAATAGAGGAGGGCTATATCTCAACAGATTTATTCTGACCTGCAAACTAAAATGAAAAATAAGACCAGCGTAGAGCTATGAAAATAGTTGATTAACACTGGCTGGCTGAAGTTCAATATACAAACATGGTGATGGATAAACTTGGGATAAGACTGACCTATGTAATACCTTATGCATATCCTTTTTGCCCTTGCATGCTTAAGTAGAGAGATGACTGAATGGATCAGAAAAGTAAAATTTCCCAGGGGAGGAGGTTTCAATTGTGTAAATATGGAATTTTGACACCATTGCCTTAATCTTTGAAAAGCAGAGTGGTCTCAACACTAACTGCATCAAACTATTGGACAGTGACAAAACGGATCTTTGTGGCAAATTGGTGCTGGGATTTTTACTTGATATTGTAGTGTGGGGCCCACAGGGATTTGTCCTGGGTCTAGCTTTATTCACTGTCTTCATCAATTATTTAGATAATGGCACAAAGAGTACACCTGTAAAGTTTGTGGAGGATACCAAGATTCAAGCACTTAGGAGGATATGATTAGGATTACGAAGTGGAGAAATGACCTGAAAAAATATAATTAAATTGACTAACTGCAAATGCAAAGTATTCCACCTAGGAAGGAATAATCAACTGCACAAATAATAAAATATAAAATGACTGCCTAGGAAGAAGTACTACAGAAAAGGATATAGGAGTTATTGTGGATCATAATGAAATATGAATCAACAATATGAATCTGTTGCAAGAAAAGCATATGCGTTTCTGGGATGTATTAGCAGGAGTGGTAAATAAGATGTGAGAAGTAATTCTTCTGCTCTACTCAGCACTGATAAGGTCTCCGTTGGGGTTCTGTGTTCAGTTCTGTGCATCACACTTCAGAAAAAGATGTGGGAAAACTGGAGAAAGCCCAGAGGATAGCAACAAAAACTAAAGCTTTAGAAAATATAATCTATGAGGAAAGACTGAAAAAACTGTCTTGTTTTTAGACTAGAGAAGACTAAGGAGGGCCATGATGATGGTCTTCAAGTACATAAAAGTTTGTTATAAAGAGAAGTGTAATAAATTGTTCCCCTTAACCAACAAGAATGGAACAAGAACAATGATCTTAAATTGCAGCAAGGAAGATTAGATTAGACTCTAAGAAAAACTTTCTAAGAATAAAATAAGCACTGGAATGTGTTGTCTAGTGACGAGGTGGAATCTCCTTCACTGGAGATTTTTAAGACCAGGTTAGAGAAACATGTATCGGGTATTGTCTAGAATGATAATACTTTTCCCTTGTTGCAGAGACTAGACAACATGAGTTCCCTTGCGAACCTACATTACTGTCCTAGCTAGTCTCCACTCCTCACCATTCTCATCCAAGTCCTAGTCTCACCTTAGACTCCCTGACTCAATTCCTCTTTAGCTGGTAAAATACAAAACTCTACTGAGTGTGTGCAACAGCAATTTTTCAAAAAATTTAAGTTGGCCAGATTTGAGGAAATTTTCACAAGGATGGCAAATGTCACCTCCCCAACACAAAGGGATCTGCCAAATTGCAAGTCCCTACTCCAAAGCAAAGTGACACTAGAGCATTTGAAAGAAAAGCTTGCCACAATTGAACATGGGTAAAATAATGTAATTTTCACTAGAACTTTTCTCATATTTGTCAGAACAATTTGGGATGAAAACCTCCAGAAAAATGTAGCTTGAAGCAATGCCTAGCATTTAACATTCTGAGCAATTGAGATGTTTCTTGCAATGGTGTAGCTAGGAGAGGACACATGGGTGGACCCTGACTTTTGGTGTGTTGGCAGGCAATGATGGGGAGGGAGGGGAGGAGCAATGGGGCCTCCTCCCTCCCCAGCCAGTCTTACAAAGAAGAACTAGACGCTCTGTCCATGGTTCCCCATGAGAATACGTGCTTGTGCTGTGCCACTCCCCTCTGCCCATTCAGTATTCTGGGTTTACCTCACTCCGCTTGTGAGCCCTCCGGCTAGGGCTTGCGCCACTCTCCCTGCCCATCTAGTGCTCCTGCCAGAGATCATGGCACCAGGGATTGCAAGCTCCCAACCCTGCTCCCTGGTAGGAACACTAGGCAAGTGGAGTGGGGCAAGTCCCTGACAGTGCTCTCAGGACCTGGCTGGAAAACTGCATGGAGTGGTGCAAGCCCCCTTGTTCTGGTAAGAGCACTAGGAGAACAGCGTAAGTCCCTGATCCCACTCCTGGCTGGTTCACTGGATGAACAGACTGGGGCCTAGATGCTAAGTAGCTTAGTTGCTAAGTGAGTCCTCTCTGGCCCACTTTGGGCGCCCTCCTGGTTTCAGGTAACCTTAGGAAAACCAGTGCTACCATCTTGGTCTATAATAAATGGAAGCTCTGCACATCTAGAGCAGGGATGTAAGCGACCAGTCGACTAGTTGCTTTCTCTCCCTCCCCTCCCCTTCCCCCCCCCCCCGCTTGCAGCAAGGGGCGGGGAGCAGAAGTCAGTGCTTGGGGGAGCTGGCTTAATGGGCCTGACGGGAGCACCATCTTGGAGGGGCGGCAAGGGCGCAGCAGGGAACTGGTGGCACTTCTGCCTTTTAAATGGAGCAAGAGCAGGGCTCTTGTACATTTCAAAAGCAAAGTGTGCAAGGCCGGGCCAGCAGGGGACTTGCTGGCCCTATGCTTCCTGCTTCTGAAAGGCTCTTGTACATTTCAAAAGCAGGGAGTGCAGGGCCAGTGGGGGACTGCTCGAATTCCCCATAGCCCTGTATTCCCCGCAATGAGATGTAGCAATAGCAGGCATTAGGTTAAGGGTATTAAATTTAGATGAATCAACTTAGTGTAGAGTATGAAGACATTACTCGCAATAGAATATGCGTGTGTGTCCACATTTGTGCAAGGCCCCTTATATTCTCACTGTTTCTCACTACTATTTTGACTCCTAAATATGGTGTCTACTTTTGCCTTCGCTATATATAAAGAGTGTGTGTATGTGTGTGAGAGAGAAATTAAGCCCCTCTCCTTTTCCCTCCCTCCATAGGCAGGCATAAATCTATTACGCTTTGTGACAGTGCTATAATCAGAAAATAGTATAAATTATAATCAATAACCTTCTTGGTGTTTGTGATCATCTGTTATGAGAGAGGGTGCTGTTGTGAACCTGTTGCCTAATCTCACAATTTGTATTTTCCTTAACTCATGGAACACAAAAGACTAGGCATGCACTAGTGTAACGATGTCTATAAAGTTGCAAGGGAATATTTTAGTTTCAGGGATAGGTGTTCCTGTTTTGCAACAGAATATGAGCTTCGCAAAGATTGCTGACAGGTTTGTTCATTTTAAATCTCCTGCAGGTAATAGGTGTTTAAGCAATTCACTTTAATTTTTTCCAGGAACAGTGTGACGCTTCAGAAACAGGCTTTCCCTTCTTTGGGAGGTCAGCTAAAGACTTTTACATTACCTACCTCCTACTGAGAGAAAAGTCATTCAGTTTAGATTTAAAGCAGAATAATAACTTTGTTATTGAGAGATCTTGCTGCTTAGTGCCACTTTCTCCTTTTCGTAAGATAAAATTCTCAGTAAAGGCAAGACTCTCTAAAAAGCAGTTATAAGTAAATTAGTTTTCCATTAGTTTTTTATACTTACCAGAAATAGCTCTGTAAGTCTTTACAAGATTTTGGATGAGCAATTTAAATTACTCCCAAATACATTTGTTCATGGGCATATTTGAACAGGGTTCAAAAAAGAACTACAGTAACTAACTACATTAGTCTGGCATCCAATGCTCCGGCACTCCTGATGGTCCGGCACCATCAGGAACCCGGAAGTGCTCAGGGCAGCCAGACAATTGGAGCTGCTCTGCACCCGGCTTCCCTGATTCAGCCGCTGCTGAAACTGACCAGCAGCTGAATCGGGGAAGCCAGGGGCAGAGCAACTGGGGTGCTGCCGGGTTGGTCCGGTAGCGCCGAGGAGCGGCGCTGCGGGACCAACCTGGCAGCACTCCGGCTGCTCTGCTCCAGGTGTCCCCAAGAGCAGCTGGGGTGCTGCCAGGTTGGTCCTGCAGCGCCGAGGGGTGGCGCTACCGGACCAACCCGGCAGCATCCTAGCTGCTCTGCCGCAGGCATCCCCAATTCAGCCACTGCTGAAACTTACCAGCAGCAACTGAATCAAGGACGCCTGGGGCAAAGCCGGACTATTGGAAGGGGGGGCTATGAGGGGTCTGGGGTGGCTTCCCTCCCACCCCGCCCCAGGCCCCCATAGCCCCCCCCTTCTGATAGTCCGGCATATTTGATAATCCGGCATCCCCTGGGTCCTAAAGATGACGGATTAACAGAAGTTTACTGAAGATAAATTCATGGAGGTTAGGTCCATCAATGGCTATTAGGCTGGATGGGTAGGAATGGTGTCCCTTGCCTTTGTTTGTCTGGAAATGGATGACAGGAGAGGGATCACGTGATGACTTGTGGGGTTCCCTCCCTTTGGGGCATCAGGTATTGGCCACTGTTGAAAGACAAGATACTGGTCTAGATACACCTTTGGTCTGACCCAATATTGCCATTCTTATGACTATTAAAATATTTATACTGACGAGGTTTTTTTTGTAATTATGGATGGTATTTGATACACAGGTCTCTTATTCTGATGAACTTTCTCACTCCTGGCACACTGAGCCATAAAAGGAAAACATGTCAAATTTTGTTTTTATGTATACTATACTTATTCAGACTCATTGACTTTACTGAGGCTGTAAAGACAGTGAGAATTGTGATAGTGTTCAGATGTGAAATTGAGGTTAAATTCATTTTTGTTACCCCAATGTAAATTTAGAATAACTTCCTGAAGTCAATGGTTTTTTTTTTCAGCTTTTATATCACAATAATTTATAGCAGAATTCTGATACATTAACCTACTCTGTGTGGCTTGCTGTGGGAAATAGTTTCTTTAAAATAACCAAGGAAGAGCTTGCTTTTCTAGAAAATAGCGTGTATTAGATTTTTATATAATCAATGTTTTTCTGTTTGCATCTTTGGTGTTCTAAAAGTTTATATTTGTAATCCATATTTAAGATTATTGGAGGGTGAAATGTCTAGTTGAGAAACTAGCTGGTTTTGTTACATGTGCCGAAAGTGTCCGTCTGCTATGTACATTGGACAAACATCTCAGACACTTCGCCAAAGGATTAATGCCCACAAAACAGATATCAGAAAAGATCACAAAGAAAAAACAGTTTCTTGCCATTTTAACCAGAAAGGACACTCTCTCAATGACTTAACTACCTGCATTCTGCTACAAAGACCTTTTACATCTGCACTTGAAAGGGAATCCTCTGAACTGTCATTCATGTTAAAATTCGACACCCTCCAAAAAGGAATGAACAAACACTCAAACTATCTTACCCATTACCAAGATAGCTTCCCCAATTATCACCTCTAATACCATTAACTCTCAAACATCCCACTCTCCCCACCTCTAACATCATCAATTCACAGACACTTACCTTCCTTCTTTCCCCCCCCCCCCCCGCATCCCCCTCCTGTTCTGAAATGTGATTTGTCCTTTTCATATGTGTTCATTTTTTTTAATTGTATCCTTTGGTATATACGGTTGTGACTGTTTTCTTCCACTATTTGATCTGAGGAAGTGGGTCTGGCCCATGAAAGCTCATCATCTAATAAACCATCTTGTTAGTCTTTAAAGTGCTACATTGTCCTGCATTTTGCTTCAGCTACCCCAGACTAACACGGCTACATTTCTATCACTGTTGTTACATGTGTGATTCTTCCTGTAAGAATGTTGAGTGTTCCTGTAAGAATCAAGTGATATATCTTTGAGTACTGAGGCAAAATCTTATTGTTTTAAACAGATAGTTTTTTCAGTTTTTCTGGTTACAGACTGGCTTGGCTTTCCCTTTGAAACTTATCTACCCACTCTCTCTCTTCCCCCTCCCCCCCCAGCATCCCCAATTATTCTTGGTTCTGGACATACAACACTCCAGTCATGTGAAGAAGTGGGTTGTGCCCACAAATGCTCATGATACCATCTACATGTTTTGTTAGTCTTTAAAGTGCTACCAGACTATTTGTAGTGTTTTAAGTTTTTCCTGTTACAGACTAACTCAGCTGCCCCTCTGAAGCTTCCTTGCTATAGCCATTTTTGCCCATGGAAGGGGCTTACTACAGTACAAATAAAATGTATTGTAAACAACAAAGGATATCTTCTAAAAGCGAAGCTCAAAACAGAGGTACTATATGTAAATTAGGGCACCTATTAGGATGGTTTCTAGGCTAACCTCATCTGAAATACATAAAGCTTGGACTAACTGTGATTAGCTCATAATAGACATAATAATTGCCTTATCTCATTACTCACAATAAGAGCTGTTCCTGTCTTGCTTAGTATGTCCCTAGTAGCTGGAAAACTCTGATGTAAAAATAATAATCCTCTTGGGCTTCGCCTTATTTGTTAGTTGTATCCATCTGCTGTGTGTTATCTTAAAATGTAAACTTATTGGGATGAGGAACATCTTTTTATGTGTTTGTTTAGTGCCTACAACCAGCGGTTCCCAACCTTTTCCAGTGGGGACCCATTTTGACAATTCAGGAAGACTTGGTGATGCAAGGCAATTCAAAAACGGGGGAAATAGATGGGGCAGAGCTACCTGGGGAGACACTTGGTGACTCTTTTGAAATGTAATGGTGACCCATATTTGGGTCCTGATCCATAGGTTGGGAAACCCTGACCTACACTAAGTGTGAGTTGGACCCTATGCACCACCACAAAACAAGTAGTAATAATAATGAATAGCTTAAAGCTGACTTTTAAAATCCACTGTCTTGGATCAGAATGGAATGGTAAGTTATGCTACAGTAATAAATAAGACTTCTACAAATCCACTGTTAATCTTTGTAAAGCTTTCCGTGGAAGATAAGTGGCCGAGATGGCTGCTCCTGCTGCTCCAACGAACTATCAAATTGCTGACAAGACTACTATTGTGCTCACTTTACTTGCAGTGGTGGATAAATCACTCAACCATGCTGTCTGTTTACAGCTTAGTAAATGCTGTTCTAAATGCAAATCAAAGTACATAAAAGAGTGAGAGTTAATCTACTTCTGTTCAGGGAAAGCTTTGATCCTTTTCTTTTGAAAGGAGTAGGGAGGAAGGGGGAAGTGTAGTTATAGGTGGAATGCATCATTTAGGAGTGCTTGTCATTCTGAAGAGAATCTAAGGGTGAAACTTTGTCTCTTGTAACTAAACTGAGGTTGGATGATGAGGTTGTGTTACTATTTAGTGAAATGCATAGAACCTCTTTGTCATTTAGAAAACCTATAGACAATATATCTACTAACTCCTGCCCTCTGGCGCTAATTTAATCCCTGGAAGCAGATGGGGTGCTCTGTTATGTACATTTCTATGAAGTCCAGCAATACTGGGAAAATAAGTTAACAGCAGGTAGGCAGAAGAACTTGACTGGTAGATTTATGCTTAGAAGTTTTTAGAGATGATTTTAAGGTTTGAATAGCTTTTGAACATGACAGATCTGAGCAAAGTAATTGTAATTTCCTTTCCTTCCCTTCTCCAATACAATAACAAGAAAAAACCCAAACCAACAAAACCACCAGAAAGATATTTTTCATTGTGTAACCAGTTAAAAAGCAAAGTGAGTTCCCAATTGGATCATATCTTCTGAGACTTTTTATGATGACTGTTTTCTTTGGAGAATATAAAAAATTGACTATTGCTGTTTACATTTGCATTATTATTAAATATACATTCTGTCAGTAACAAGGAATACTTCTGACCTTTTTTATGTCAATAGATATTAAAGCAAAAACACATATCATAGTGCATTGCTTTTGAGGTGAGAGAAAGTACTGTCTTGCAGGGAATCTTTTTGGATTGTTTGGGGAAGAAGGAAAGAGTTGCCATTTATGTGATTTCACAAGAAAACTCTGTGCAAACAAAGAATCTTTTTTTCTTCAGTAACAAACCGTGCAACTTGCAAGTCCTGCTTCCGTATTTCAACTTATCGCTCACCTGAAATAGCAGTAATTAAATCCACTGCTAAATTTTTGGCTATGTGGCTAGTGAAGAACGCATATGTATTTGTTGTCTTCACACTTTTAAGTTTTTGTCTCTGTTTTCCTTGGAAAACAAACTCTTCAGATTTCCTCTGTGTATGTGTCTATATCTATATAATCTATATCTAATGTGTAGGCCCAAAGGTTGCTATGAATTTATATCTTCAGTCAGAAATTTTGGCATAAAAGGCATGAATAGAAGGAGAGAAGGCTAATCCCAAGTAATTCTGGTACCGTTTAAATGTTTGAAAAGACCTATCTTTGTCTTACTGGGGTTTTTTTTTTCTTTCCATATTCGCTTTTTGGACAAGTTTTACCACTCAAATAATCACATTTACACTGTTGGGATTTTAATCTGAAAATTTAATATCATACAACCAGGAAGCCTGATTAAACCTTACCATTACTGTTGTACACCCCAAGAAAGATTCCTAAACAATACATTAACTACTAGCTGCTTACTACAGTAAAAACTCAGCTTTTAAAGACTGACATTATTTTCCATATATCTAAGAAGAAAGGCATGTCTTAGTAGTTGACGCACAGGGCTGAGGGAATAGGAATTCCTGACACAATCTTGCCTAGGTTACCAAATCACTTGTATAAGGCCAGAGAGGTAAGTCAATGGGATTTCTCCAGATCTCAGCATTTCTGATTCCTAGCATCTATTTCCCTCTGGACAGTATGGATATGTCTATACAGCAGTGTTATTTCAGAATAACTGACTGTCATTCCAAAATAACATAGTCCTCGTCTAAGCTACAAGCAGTTATTTTGACAAAATGTAAAAATAATGTCAGACTGGAGGACTTCGACTCTGGTAACCCTCATTTTATGAGAAGTAAGGGAAGTTGAAGGAAGAGCACTCTTCATCGAACTTCCTGCTGCGTAGACAGTGCCCAAAGGTGAAATAAGCTATTTCTACTTAAGCTACACAATTGACATAGCTCAAGTTGCGTCGTTTATTTTGGCTTTAGCCCTGCTGTGTAGACATACTCCATAGCTACGAGTTTTCTACTACACTACGAGTTTTCTCAGCAAAAAATATGCTAATGAGGGACATTTTGTTTAGCAAATATAGGACATGTCTATTCTCATTTATATTTTCTCAATTTGTTTCCCAAACAGAAAGCTCAAATACTAGACTGTCCGGTTCAAAACTGGACACCTGGCAACCCTAATTCCATACACTGTCTGTTTTTGCACAAAGACTAGGAAAGTTGCATGTAACCTTCAATACTAATGTAAAGGGATGAAATGGGGTTGTGTTCTTGTTTCCCTTATTTTTCCCTTGTAAATAAAAAAGGTCTGACCAGGGTTTCTTTCCCTTTCCTCATTTCTGCCTAGTAGTGTGTATATGGGGCAGTGGGAAGGAGAGGGAATTATTTTGTTTTGTTTTGCTTATTGTTTTGCCTTAAAGATACTGGCAATGTCAAATTATGGTCTTCTTTGGCTTTACTAGAAGTTTTTCTTGGCGGACCTAAAAAGCGATTTCAAATAGTCCAACCAAAATTAACTCTCCCGCCCCACTCAGGTTTTATTTGTTCGGTATATCCTACAAGTTCTGCACTTGTCTACAGTCTTGAAGAAAAACAAGATGTGACTTTATGTGACTTTTTAATAACTCTTTAATGACATGTGATTGATTTTGTTACTACTTCAAAAATTGAAAAGAAAAGGGCGGGGTCACATAAAATCCTTTTTCATGGTTCTATGTGAAATGAGCAACCTAAGGATATAATTATCATGGCAAATGAGTGACAGGCTTCTACTGAGTCTGATTAGTACTTTCTGAAAAATATGCTTCCAGACTCACTATTAAATTTTAGAGAAATCATGTGTCTCTGAAAATCATTTGCTTTGAATTCCTTTTTTTGTCCATCTTGTGGACAAAGATACCATCTTTCTTTTTCAATGGCAAAAAGTGCTAAGAATTTTCAGACATTTGGTTTCTTAGTATCTTATGTTAAATTAACTTTGTATGTAATAAAAGAAAAATATGGCATTTATGGCAATTATTACCTATATAAATACACATTTACGTACTAGTAACAACTTGTAAATATTTGGTAAATTATTATATTTTTACATTATATGTAACTGACCATTCATTTGGGTAGTGGAGCGAACTATTTTTAAAAACGTATAAGATTATTTAATTTGCTTAATCAAAATAAATTGTAGCAAAAAATCTGCCATCAAAATTTTATGGAAGACTCTTCGATTTTTTTAAAAAAATGTTAATGTTGGGAGGAGGCAGATATTAACAGGTTATATAGCAGAAAGCTTCCCTTAAGTAAAGCTGTTTTAAAACTGAAGGAAAATCATTGGGAATAAAAATAGTTCAGGAAGTTGTTTGATCACTGACCATATAAAATGCTAAGTAGTATATATTTTGAGGAACATACTGAATTAAATAGAAAATAGCCATAAATTGTCTGCATTTCAGAGGTTCTATGTAGTTGAGATGGTCTGATAATACCATTTTTTGGCCTTGTCATCTTTACTGTATGCTTGGAGTTAATTACATGAGAGAGTGAGTTAGAAGAACTCAATAGCTAGCGTATGTGACATTATGCTTTGTGTGCATCTAAAGTTGTGGCTTGTTTGATTCTGATAATACAGTGGGTTAAACTTTTAAAAACATCTTCGTAAGTTTTGACTCCAGCCCTTCAGTGGGGAACAAAAATCTCCAATTTAATTTCATGTGTGGTAAAAACTTAGATTCCATCAATCCTTCTTTGTCGCAACAAAAAAGCAGTTAAGGATTAGGATAAATTATTTCTCTTGGGATAATTTTTTGTGTGAAAAATTTGGTCCACAAAGAATATATGAATTTAATTTGGATGTTCTTGCTCATTGAATTGCTGGTTTTAAAGTAGGGTTGTCAATCACAGTTGACTCTTGGGATTAACGCAAAACAAATTAATTCAGTTAAAAATTAATTGTGATAATCACAGTTTTAATTACGCAGTTGAACAATAATAGAATACCAATTTAAATTTATTCTACCTTTCCAAATATATTGATTTCAGCTATAGCAGAGAATACAAAATGTACAGTGCTCAATTGATATTATTTTTAAAAATACTTGAACTGTAAAAAAAAAAGTATATAGCAATAGAGAAGTGAATCTGTACTACAAATCTAAATATCACTGGTCTCAAACTCCCAACCCGCAGTCCATCCCAGGCAAGAGTAGTTGCACAATCTGAGCAGGGAATCCCAGCATGCTAAGGTAGGGGAACTGTCTGTCTGTCCCCGTTCCCCTAGCCCTCCCTCTTCTTGCCACTGCCCCCCACTCTTCCCTTATGGCACCCAATCCCCAAGGATGTGGCTTTGTGAATTACTGGGGGGCGGTAGGGGATGGGTCCTTGCTGGCTGAAAGTTGGCACACACCAACGGCTGCACTGATGAACCAGTAAGGGGAATGGCTGGCCTTGCATGCTGCATTTTTTGCCCCATCACCAGCTTTGCATCATCTGTCATCTCCATCAGCTAGGGATGTAACAGGGATGTTAGATATTGTGTAGTTGAATAGGCATGTAACCGCATGAAATCTCGGTAGTCCTCGGGGTCGGGGCCAGCACCCAGTGTGTATCAGAGGCAGCAGTGCAAGGTGACAGGAGGCAGCCAGTCTGCCAGGGGAGCCAGTTTAAAAACCAGCTCTGTGCAGACCGACTGCCTGTTGCCCTGAAATAGTTGACGACACGCTGACATGCCTATCGTCAGCCACTGGCACCCCCCCCTCCCCATTCACCACTAACAGGGTGGTGGAGAAAGCACCTGGCAATCAGGAATCCAGCCAGCAGCAGGATATGCCGATACTGATGGTGTGGGGAGAGAGAAAAGATGGGACAGTTTTCCTGTTTGTCAGAAAAAGTCAGGACACTTGCAGAAAGGCTTAAATTCGGGACTATCCCTTTAAAAATGGGACAGCTGGTCATCCTAGTTAGATATATTTTCCATTAGATAGCACACCTTCACCATCTGTATAATAGCAACGTTTTCATGTGGAAGGAAATGTCCTCTCTTTGCGGAACATTTAAAAAAAATCTCAATAAATATGTCACTGAAAGCCAATTGAAATAAAATATTGATGTGCAGCTGCTGCTGCCACTGATGAGTTTTAGATTTGTCTGGTTAAGGTAGCTGATTATCTTGACACTTACCGATAACAGTGAGGACAGGGCTGCAATTCTGGTGAAGATTTAAAATTGAAAGGGCAGAAAGCTATGAGATTTAAAATAATTTGAGGAGGGGAGTGTGCCATTGGAAGAGTGATAGAACCTCACTTTGACTGATATGCTCATTCCTAATGGTATTCATAGTTTTACAGCCACTAGTGAATGCAAATGTGAATGGGGTTAGGGTGAATATAAAAAAGCCATCAGAATAATCTGCTAGCTACAGTAATGGGGAAATTTCCAGCAATTTAAATGCATATCCCAGCTAAAAAAAATAGTAAGAGGACCAAAAAAGAGCAACTGTGTCTAAACAACCAAGTATAAGAAGCAGCTGAGGCAAAAATTCATGCTTTTAAAAAAGAAGTTAAGTGCTATTGAGGAAAATAGAAAGGAGCATAAACTTGAGCAAAGGAAGTGTAAAAATATAGTTAGGAAGGCTAGAAAAGAACTTGAAAAACAGCTATCAAAAGAGTCAAAGCAAGAAGGGGGCAGGGAGGGAGGAAAGGACACCAATGGTTATTAGCTAGAATAGGCAGGGATGCAAAACTATGCTCTGAAGCAGGCCTGAGCAAAATAGGTCCCGTGGGCTGGATCCGGTCCACCAAGCCGCTGATTCTAGCCCACGAACATTGCAGGGAGTCCCAGGCAGGCTCCCCACTTGCCTCGCCCCACCCCATGCCACTCAGAAATGCAGGTGCAGGGTGGTTTTTCTTTAAAAACTGTGAGTCTGGAGGGGAGGGAGCAAAGTTTTAGGAGCTGCTCCAGCCCCCAGCACAATCCCATTGGCTGGTTTCTGGCTAGAAACCAGCCAATGGGAGCTGCCTGTTTCAATAACTGGCAGCCATAAAGCACAAGGAGCTCCAGAGCACAAGGCTCCAGCCAGTGTGGGGTCAGGGCAGGCAGGGAGTCTGATTCAGAAATGGCTGCTGACTAGTCAGTCTCCTGTCAGAGCCTACCTTTGACACCCCAGTCCCTTCCTTCCCAAACCTTCTCCCCTACTGCTGCCCCCTACTCTACATACCCAAATCCTCTGTCCCCCTCCTGTACCCATATCCCTCCCAGATCTGGCACTCCAGTCCCCTGCCCCAGATCACAGTCTCCTCCTGCCCTAGCTCATAACCCAAATCCCTCCACCCCATCCTGCATTCCCTGCCCTAGGTCACAATCCAATCTCCTGCACCCCAGTCCAGTGCGCCAGGTCACAATTGCTTCCTTCACCCAAACTCCCTTCCCTTATCCCAAGCTCCCTTCTGCACCCAACTTCCATCCCAGACCCTGCACCTCCTCCATTAATATCATGGAAGAGTGAGGCCCTTGACCACTTTCCATGTTCTTGGAGTGGCACCCTCATCAAAAATTATTATCCACCCCTGTTCTGAAGTATCCCAGCCTCTGTTTGCCAGAAGCTGGGTATAGGATGCTTCACTTGATTATCTGTTAATTTTTTTTTTCTCTGAAGCATCTGGCATTGGCCACTGTTGGGAGACAGCAAACGAGGCTAAATGAAACATTGGTCTGACTCCAGTATGGCTGCCGTTATGTAGTAGGTGAATTCATTAAACACCAACAGAGAAAGCGAGAGATGTTTTAAAATAGTGACATGTCTTCTGCTAATGTAATTGACTAGACAGATCGATCCTCTCTTGTCCAGGAGTCTCTGGTCTGACAGGCTATCAGCTGGGAGTCCAGAGGCAGAGGGGCTGGTGCTGGCGACCCCGGAGGCAGGGAGAGGAGACCAACTGGCAGCCCAGGAGACAGCGGGCTGGGAGCACAACCTGGCCACCAGGACGAGGAGTGCAGCCACCAGAGCTGGGAGTGGAGCCTGGCCAGCCTGCCAGCCACCAGGGTCAGCAGTGGGGCTGGTAGCTAGGAGGAGAGGGAGAGCCCTGACCTTTCCTGGTCTGGCAAATTCCCTTGTAGGGTGCTAGATCAGGGAGGTCCAACCTGTACTATAAAGATAGGCCTTCTCATAAACAAAGAAACTAACTCAATAGTTTGTCTGTTTTTGAAAGGAGGGGATGGATTTCAACAATTTATTAAATTAACCCATAGACTGGTCACTTCTAGTCAAGCAAAAAGGATATAATAACAAGGAGCAAACCTGTGAATTACTTGCAACTGCATTTCCCCTGTACTTTATACTAATTATGATTAACTGAATCCAGCAACCAGATGTCTGATTCTGCTTGCTTGATATGGGCAACACATCTCTCAATATTTTTTTTATGGTATCCAGAAACTGTGACATTTAGGTGCCAGATACATCTGTAGATATAATCTATACATAATACAGGTTCAGCCTCTCAAATTCTCTGGTCCAACAGTCATACCACAGATGTTGCTGGACAAAAGAGCCAAGGGATCCCCAGCCATGCTGGCAGCAGAGGGGCTGGCTGTGGCCGTGGAGTCCAGGAAGCCTCAGCCATGCTGGCAGCAGGGAGGGGCAGCAAGCTGAGAGGCCAGTGGCAGGAGACTTCCCCTGATCTGGAAAAGATCCTGAGTGTGCCGGACCAGAGAGGTATAAGCAGCTGGTGCAGATGGCAGTTGCCCACTTGTTTGGCACTATTAGCCATAGGGTGCATCTTATGAGAATTGTCCAAAGGCTGCACTGGCTTTCCAGTTTCTTCCAACTGCAATTCAAGGTATATTCTCTACATGACTTAAGTCTTCGCATCTTACCACCACCTATCTTCCTATAATATGCTGCTACAACTCTTGAAATCCGTTTCTTTGCTAAATCCCTTGATTTGAGCATGTTGGAGGCTGGAGGAAAGGATTTGTAGCAAAAGACCCTCAATTGTTGAATTATGACACTAAGGGCACGTCTAGACTACCTTTGGCTTCCGAAAGAAGATATGCAAATTTGGCACAAAGAAGTTTATTTCTTTTTCGGAAGAGGTTTTTTGAATGAAAAAAAAGCAGTCTAGATGGGGGGGGGGGGGGTTGCGCAAAACCCGCCCTTTTTCGAAAGAACCCTTATTCCTCAAAAAATGAGGTTTACAGGGTTCTTTCGAAAAAGTGGAGGGTAGCGCGAAAAACCCCATCTAGACTGCTTTTTTTCCCTCAAAAAAACCTCTTCCTAAAAAGGGATCAGAAAAAGATATGCAAATTCTGTGCGAATTTGCATGTCTTCTTTCAGAAGCTGAAGGTAGTCTAGACGTGCCCTAAGCCATTGAAGGCAAAATGTATGGTTAATCTCCTTTTTTTTTTTCTCTGCTCATGCCTTTGTTGGAAGAGGATGACTGAATTTGATATCTGATTTTATTTTGTGGGTAAGAATCTTTATTAAAGTCTATATTGATCAACTGATGTCATGAATGTTTTATGTGCTTCCTTTTTTGCAAAGGGGAGGGTGTACATTGTTAGTTTGTTTTAAGTAGTTCTGCCCATTGACCTGTGTCTTTTTTTGGTATCCTCTCTTTAAAGATGTTCTATCCCATTCTGTAAATAGGCAACTGGAAGTTTCTCTCCCATGCATGTAATTTCTTGCAGAGCTGAATAAAAGTTGAGTATACTTTACAAGACAAAGGCATGAGAACACTCCTTTGCAGTGTGTTCTTACCCTCTACTAGTAGGTTTCAACCTTTTTTCACTTGTGGAGCACTACACATTTCAAAGGGATATGCGTATCTGTTGGAAATCATAAGACAATCTGAGGACTCGGAAGGATCCACAGACCACAGGTTGAAAACTACTGCTGCATGCCATAGATATTCCCATATTTTAGTCTGCCAATCTATTTTAAGGATAATTTTTTAATTAGATCTCCATATAGAAGCATAGATGATTGGTTTGGTAAAAGTGTCACCAATTAATTTGCACTCTGTTCCCTGAGGTTTGGATTACGGAGGTTAAATATCAGTTAATCGGATAGTTGAGTAACCTCATGAATTCTTACTTGTTACTTGACCATTTTATAGTTCCCAGGGGTAGGACCAGCAGCCAGTGCGCTCTGGCCTGACTCCCAAGGAGCCCCCCTGCCACACTGTGCTGCTGCCTTTATATCAGGCTACGGCTACGCTGCTGTTTTTCTGTGGAAGAAGATACGCAAATTGCACTCACATTTGCATATCTTCTTCTGATTCTTTTTCTTGAAGAGGTGTTGCTGCTATTTGGCCCCATGTAGATGAGAAAAAACCCTTTTTCGCAAAAAGAATCCAAGGAAGGTATGCGCGGAATATGGGGTCTGGGCCTAGGCTCGGGTGCTAGAGTTGCCAGGTGTCTGGTATTTTCGCCTCCTGGCAGGAGGAAAAAAATCAGGAAATACAGGACATTTTAGGTGTCCGGTATTTTCTGTATTTGTTTTTACCGGACAGGAGGTGAAAATACCGGACTGTCCGGGTCAATACCAGACACCTGGCAACCCTAGATGCCTCCCTCTACACCAGCTATGGCCAACCTGTGGCTCGCAATTGGCTCTTGCCCCCCAAAAGTGCAGCTCATGAAGCCGCTCGTGTGTCTCCCCCTCCCCCCCATTGGCCCCCGCCCCCTGGCTTCCCTGCGCTTACTGGGTCGGAGCTGTGGGGTTTTAAAAATGGCGGCCGTCTTAAAGGGGCAGCCTCCTTTAAAAACTTTTTTTTGACATTTTTGCTTGAAAATTCTGTTCTGGGGTTTTTGTTTTGTTTTTTTTTCCTTGATAGAATTTTTTCCTGATGGGTTTTTTTTTTGAGGGGGAGGGATGTTCGGTATTTTTTGTTAAACCATCTGACAACCTTAGAGCCAGGTTGCTTGCCAGCCTACCTCCTAATAACACTTTAAATGCAGAGTCGCTGTAGGGGTCCTGGACACATCGCGAACCAGGAGTGATACAGACTGTTGGCCAGCCTGCTGAAAAAATTACTTATGGTGGGGAGGGGGGAAATACATGTAGCCTATAGCATTAACCTATAAACTTTTGCTAATTGGTTTATCTACTACACTATTACATCCCTAGTTTGGATGTCAAAAACTTAATTTACTCAAGATGTAAGTTTGCACAAAGCTCTTTTCTTACAAATTGACATTATATTCCATTTCCTCTATAACCTAATCATTTACTCTATAACCTGAAGTTAGTTTCCATCTCCTTTGCATAGCCCTGCAGATCATGCTCACGTGATTATGGAGGAGGACATGGAAGTGTGAGATAAGACCTTTTAAGAGATTTTCTTTTCAATAGATTTGAAGGGTGATGAAAGATAAATAGAGAAAATGTCAAATCCGGTAAAGAAGGCATGGTAATCCTTAGAGGAAATCTGACTCTTCTAGTTGTGGGAAGTTTTGAAGAAATAGGACTAAGAAATTGTGATGTCAGTAAAGCAATACGTGTTCCATAAAACGATTTTAGAAGGCTTCATTTTTTTCATAAAGTGAAGTCTGTGTTTTGCTCTCCCTTCTGGGAGGCAATAAAACAGCAATAAAGGCAAAGGTTATGAACAAATGGCTTAGCGTAGGCGGCAGGGGCCAGGAGTGCTGACAAGAAACAAATACAATTAATATGCCTTGTGCTCAGTACTAATAAATTTTGTTAGTTTCTGCACGGTGTCATTATGTCTGCAGCCTGGCCTCTTATCAGAGAGCTTCAAACCTTTCATTATGGCTTCAGATGATTACAGCTGTTGATATGCAGTATGTTGAAGTAGAATTCAGTAACTGATGTGAGGTTAAAGTGTCATATTCCAAAGAGGTAATTTAAAAATAGGGGAGAAAATCATTTCTGTATACTTTTGGTCTGCTTTCATCATTGACCCACTGAAGGTTTTTACATTTCATACCACATCTACTTTTTGACTGAGTTTATAAAGTCTTCAGACTTGCTTATATACTATTATAAAACTGTTATAAACTAGGGAGATATTTGCTTAAGGTGCACTCCATTTACTAAATACAAGTGCTGTCTTGTATTTTGTGCTCAGCTATTTTCAAATCCACCTTGTGATGATAGCTCAAAAATCACCTCATTCATTTAAAAGAAATCTAGAAAAGAGAGCTAAGCAGAAAACAAAGCTAAGCAGGTGGTGTGACAATTGCTCCTGATTGTCTCAGAATTGCATATATCCTATCTTTGTTGCCCTTTCACCTTTGTTGCTCCCCACTCTCACCCTGGCCTGCCTGTTGGTATCATTCACCTGTTATAACTTGTCCTGTTTACACTGACCGCTCTTTGGTGCAGCAACTGCCTCCTGCTATATATTTGCACACCACTGACTTGATTGGCTTCTGGATATGACAGTTATATAAATATCGCTATTAATAAAGCTAGCAAACTTCTTGTCCTGTTCTGGCTTATAACATCTCCATGTGCATTCCTAGCTTCAAGAAAAATTTGAGATTTTTCTTGTCTTTCTTCTCTCAAGTTTCTTTCAGACAAAAGAAAATAAGGGTTTGTTTTTTAATTGGGGAAAAATAAATTTCCTCCTCGTGATTCGATGGAGCTACTTTTTGGACAGGATTTCTCTATTCCCTTTCCTTTTCTGATTTGTTGAACATCACTTTCATAGTTGTAGGACTTTTCTGTGAGTGCAATACTATTAAAAGTCATTAGGATTTTGAAAGCAATCTTAAGAGTCTTAGTAGTTCAGTGAAAGGGTGATTGTATACCCTTCATTAAGTTCTTCATTAACTCTTTCAGTCATTTTTCTTTAACAGTTGCATTGTTCATATTAATCTGCAAAAAACAAACACAGAAATAATGAGTTCCTAATTTCTTTTTAAAGTAATTTTGGGAAAGGGAGAGCTATAAGGAAATGTAGCTATAAGGAAAACTTCTCAAAAGAGCAGTACCATAACTAGCTAATTTTACGCCTGAGGCAAGAATATAAAATCGCGCCCCCTCGTGTATATATTCATAGTAGTTTTTTCATAGAAAAAGGGAAAATACATAAATAACAAATAATAACACAATGTTTATTTATTATAGTTATGAGAGCTGCATAAACAATCAGTTAATACATATATAATATAATTATAAAATATCACCATGTCAGGTTCTATTAGGTATTTGTTTATAATTGTACTTTGCACGCTTTTAATGAGGCAAACTCATCAAGAATTGAGTTGAAATTAATATTATTCACTACCTCATATTCTGTTGATAAGATGGACATATTTGATAATCTTTCCTGACCTGTGGATGCTCTAAGGTAGTTCTTAATTCATTTTAGTTTACCAAAACTTCTTTTGCAAGAAGCCAGTCACTGCCTTGGTTTGTGTAGCACATTCAAAGCACTTGGCACAGGCAGCTCAGCAGCATGGGCTCCTGTTTTTGGAGGGGAAACCGACTCCAACAGGCTAAGGGCCTGGGCCCCGACACATAGAACCCAAGGATGGTAGCTCCCAGACCCCCAGCTCTAATCACATACCTCTAAGACCTAGAGCCACTCCCCTGGCAGAGGTGATACAAGACTCAGGAGTCCTGGCTCCCAGGCTGACACCACCACCTCTGCCCATGTTTGGGGCAATCTGAGGTCCTTCTCCCCCAGCTCCGTGCCTGGAAACTGCACTAGGGCACCTTAAGGAGGCGCTTGGCGCGGCTGAGCCAATGCCCAGCCTCATATGCCACTTGGAAGCAGCTGATGCGCTGGGCGGTTGCTACTACTGGTGACTGTTGGATTGTGGAGCAGCAATGTGCTGCCTGACACGTAAACTGAGGGCCGGCCAATACTAATGAGGGGACGGGAAAGGAAAGCGGCGCTGTCTTAAAATAATTCGTTTTCTAAATTATTTTTCTGAGCCTCACTCGCCTCGCCCTTGTTACAGCCTTGAGAAAGAGTAAAGCAGTTTTTGGATCTATAGTTTCACCATACCAGTGAGCAGCAGCTGAAGCACCAACTTGTGTGGATCTGTTTTCCTTTTTGGCAAAGCCCTGGTTCTTTATTCTTTACTAAGAATTGGTGACAGACACACGTGTGTTGGGGTATATGAGAGAGATGTCAGGAGTATTACCAGAGGTGATGTGAACAAAGTCATAAAACTGAAGTCATTTTCTGTACAGTGGTGACAAGAAAATGTAAAAATTGTTGTGTAATATTACTTTTGTGGGGGGGAAATGGAACTCAGGTAAGATTGCACTAATGTGCAGAAGAAACTTTTCCTTTATTTGGTAAAAATATGTGTATGTGTTTTCTTAAACTTGTTCTGTCGTGACTCATATAACACCAGGATTTCTGTTGCAATCCTTCCTGTAGTGCTAAAAATAACCTTAAACATTTTTAAAGGATGGGAATTGCATCTGAGATTTCCATATTATTCATTCTTACATGTTTGGTTTTACTAGTGGTGCAGGGAAGGTTAATTTATTACATTCATGCCTTCTTTAAATTTTGTTGAAAAGATCTACAACTTTAAATGACAGCTGGAAGAGTCATTGCTTCTGGCTCTTGGACCTAGCTAGACAGACTGCAGAATGCAACAATTTAAACTGCAAACTTTCCAAATTGTGTGCTCTGAGGTAGGTCCTGAGTGTAAAACCAAAAGGTCAGGTATAGGGTTTAGAAAGCCCCAGGGGCTTTGCACAATAAGTCCACAGAATAAACGTGAAGAGCAGACTGGAACAGTGAGGTCACTGGCTGCTGGGGGGAAGGAGGGGTAGGATTGTGCCTTGCAGAGATGACACAATGGCTCTTTGAAGAATCAAGGCTGTGCTGGTTACTTGCTGCCTGCCATTTCTGAAGCAGTGAAGCTTTGCGCAGTATCGTAACAATTAGAAATAACAATTAGAAATAAGATGCTTTTTTTAGATGGTGCTGGTAAGAACCTAATAATGGTCACACTGGGTCAGATCAAAGTCCTTGTAGCCCACTATCCTGTCTTCTGATAGTGGCCAGTGCCAGGTGCCCTAGAGGGAATGACTAAAACAAGTAATCATCAAGTGATCTCTCTCTTGTTGCCTATTCCCAGCCTCTGATACAGAGGATAGGGACACCATTCCTGCCCACCCTGGCTAATAATAATTGATGGACCTATCCTTCATGAAATTATTTAGTTATTTTTTGAACTCTTCACAAGATCCTCTGGCAAAGAGTTCCATAGATTGACTGTGAACTGTGCGAAGAAATACTTCCTTTTGTTGGTGTTATATCTGCTACCTATTAATTTCAGTTGGTGATCCCTAGTTCTTGTCTTATAGGAGCAAGTAAATAAGCTTTCCTTATCTATTTTCTCCACACTGGTCATGATTTTATAGAACTCTATCATATCCACCCCAAGTCATCTCTCCTTTTCTAAGCTGAAAAGTCCCAGTTTTATTAATCTCTCCTCATATGACAGCTGTTTCAAACCCCTAAACATTTTTCTTGCCCTTTTCTGAACTTTTTCCAATGCCTAATAGTGATAGAAATGTAGCCGTGTTAGTCTGTTGTAGCTGAAGCAAAATGCAGGACTATGTAGCACTTTAAAGACTAACAAGATGGTTTATTAGATGATGAGCTTTCGTGGGCCAGACCCACTCCCACTATTTGATCTGAGGAAGTGGGTCTGGCCCACGAAAGCTCATCATCTAATAAACCATCCTGTTAGTCTTTAAAGTGCTACATAGTCCTGTATTTTGTTCCAGTGTCTAGATATCTTGAGATGAGGTGACCACATCTGCATGCAGTATCCAAGATGTAGGCATACCATGGATTTATATAGCAGCAATAAGAAATTATCTGTTTATTCTCTATCCTTTTTTATTGACTCCTAAGATTTGGTTCACTTTTTTGACAGCTGCAGCACATTGACTGGATGATCTCAGAGAACTACCCACAATAACTCCAATATCTCTCTTGGGCTAATTTAATCCCCATCGTTTTGAATGTATAGTTGAGATTGTTTTCCAAAATGCATTACTTTGCATTTATCAGCATTAAAATTCATCTGCCATTTTGTTGCCCCATGACCTAGTTTTGTTACATCCTTTTGGTAAATGACGCGTTTAATCAGGGAGAATATTGGTGCTAGAATTTAAGTGAGGTAAGTGAAGATGGGAATACAGATGACTGAATGGTGTAACAAAAAGGAACAGGAATGATTATACCTGATTTTTCTTAAATCTGTCATTGTGCTGCAGCTAGTTCAATTCTAGTGGAGAAACAGGGCTCAGTGGATAGAGACTCAGGTTCTGTAATTCAAAACACGCCTTGTAAGAACATCTGAATGACAAGGGTCAGATTATATTGGATGTAAATCCATGGTCTCAACTGGATTTACACTGACGATGAATTGGGTCCTGCATTGTCTGTTATAATATATTTTTTAAAGTGTTTGGAACGTCATTCTACTTAAAGATTTTTGTGTTCTATTTGACAGCTCACAGCATTCCTTCTTTTTAGTGACTGTGGAATGTTGTGTTGCTTTTGGTAGAGTTCCATACCACATTGTCTAGCCCCAGGGTAAGGGATTTTATTTATTTTCATTTCACATTGTTTCAGCTGTTTTTACTTTTCCTTTGTTTGCCTTCCTCCTGCGCAGTTTCTTTATAAATGTAGCAATGTGCCTGGGTTCCTAGCTTTATGACTTTATGCTCTGATAAACAACTCTTTGGATTTAGTTGCCCTTATCCAAGGAGCCCTAATACTACAGCTGCATAATAATGAAAGGCAACACACATTCAGAGAAGAGCCCTTATCAGAAGCAAAGAGAGAGTTTGGTAGCTATGATCTTTCAAGAATAATACTGTCCTGTTTTGAGTTATCTTTTTCATATGGCATTAAGTAAACAATTCTAGACATGAAAATAAATCTTTGCTGGAGTATGTGTCAATGTTGCATGGAGTTTAACGGTCCATATGGTTCAGTTGTGTGCTCGTGGATAAAAATATAGGAGTTCTGTCCTGTGCAAACTGGTGGTGAGTGTGTGTTATTTCTTCTGGAATTAAAAATAAATCCTCTTTAAAGCTGTGAAGCAGTTGTATTTTCCAAAACTCCGTTTATGGAGTCACTATTAAATCCAACTGTTTTACCAATATAACTCACTACTTAAAAAAAAAATCCTAAAAAACACTCATTTAAAAAGAGAATGAATATGGAACAACATCACTGACATGAAGAATTATCTGAGACAATGCAACTGTAATGGGTGAAATCTGAACTAATTTGTCTGTCTGTAGCTATAAACATGTACACTGTCTAATCTAGGCAATATAATGTACCATTCAGTCTTTTTAGTTCTTTTCTTTGTTTGAGTGAACAGATAAGTATTATCTTTCATAATAGAATGACTGTTCAGAGAAGAGCTACTGAGGGGATTATTGTAATATAATGTGAAACTGATAGGAAGGGACTTGTCTCTTGCACAATTAAGGAAAGCTCCATTTACTGATCCAGAAAAGGGATGGGAGTGTTTTAAGGCCTCCTTCTCATTTATTTCACAGGACTACCTTGATTGTATCACTGACCAATCCAAGCTTTCCCTGGGGTCAGAAGAACGATCAGCCCTGTTTGGAAACATACAAGACATCTACCATTTCAATAGGTAAGGTAATATTTGGCAAAGTGAAAACAAGGGAAGAGACTGTATTATAGGGAAAAAGCTCAAAAATATTCTTTCCTAGGTCAGTATGCTAATAAATATAAAACAAGAAACTGATACTTCTTTGATGATCAAGGTTTGTTTCATGTTTTCGGTTAGGCTGTCTGTCCCCACTCTAATAAATGTAAAAAAGACCTCATTTTTGGGGCATATGTTTTGCCTTTTGGAGGAAATCTCTAGTCTTGAAGTGTGGTTGTCAGGTTGTACAGGGCATGCAACATTTGCAGGCATAGGTCCACAATCCTGCCAGTTCTGACAGGACATTTGGAAAGAAATGCTACAAACAAACTTGCTTTTGAATTTCGTGTTCGGTATGCACTTTCTTCCCTCAAAGGAAAGGAATTTTGGCACTATAAAGATATAATTTTGTAAAGTACTAAAGTTTATTTAAAATTGCAAAACAATGTATAAAATACTTGTAAAATGTAAGTGTTTAAGAATTAGCTCTTCATTTATCATAAAGAATCATCTGCAAAGAGCTTGTCCCCCAATCAAATTTTGGTTTATATAACAAAAAGTTAAAAAAAAACCAAACCCCTCTATCGTACTATTCACGGACATTTGAAAACACTATTGATATAATAACAATTCTACAGGTTGGAACTCCCTGGTCCTGCACAGCTGGACCTGAGCAGTCCCATGCTGGTTGCCCCACTTCCAGGCTTCCAAGGCTGGGGCTCCTACTCCTGCTCCTGGAGGTTCCCCAGCTTCCCCTGGTGGGGGCCTCCTGGATGCCACCTGCCTGCTGCCACTGGAAATTTCCTGGGGCTCCCTGGCCAAGGCTCTCCCACTGCCACTTGGCCCTGCTGCCGCTGGGGGTTCTCGTGCTGAGGCCACCTGACCACCCTGCCCCACTGCCGTCTAGGGATGTTAGCGACTAGTCTACTACCCGATAAGCAAATGCGTATTGGGTGATAGAGTAGGAACTCGACTAATCACTTCCCTCCCCCATCCCCTGCTGCCTCTATCAGAGAGAGGCAGCAAGGAGAGGGGGGGAGCACGAGCTGCTGCTGGGTGGGAGCCGGCTTAATCCCCCCCTCCCAGCAACAGAGTGGGGGGGGGGGTGCTGGGACCAGTGGGGAAATGGCACGAGCAGGGATTGAGTCCCACTCGTGCCGGTTCCAATGCAGCTCCTGTCCCTTTGGAATGTACAAGAGCCACCGCGAGACTTGTACATTTCAGTGAAGAGGCACAGAGGGGAACCCGTGCCAGCAGAACACAACCAATGACTAGAACTCTCCCCAGAAACCCAAAGCAGATCATGGAAAAACAAGTGCAATGTGCTCATAGCGAATTACCCTGTACACTAAAGATATGTCTAGACTACATAATGGTGGCCGCATGTTTTTTCAAAAAAAGGGCTTTTTGAAAGTGAAACCACTGTCTAGACGCGGTTCTTCCGAAAAAACCCTTTTTTTGAAAGATCTAGATGGCGGTTTCACTTTCAAAAAGCCCTTTTTCGAAAGAACGTGTGGCTGCCATTATGCAAATGAAGCTCAGGAAATTCAAATCCCGGTTTCATTTATCGATAGATAATAGATGCAGAAGATCATGGCATTGATATTACAACTTCTGGGCCAGACAGTGGGGGAAATGATCTTGATCATTGCTGTCACCTAATCTTCCAACAGCAAGAATTTACACTTTCCAAACTGAGTAAGACACAGCAGACACATGCTGTCAATTTAAGGGACCAATATAATCCTCATGCTCTGTGTTGAGGTTCTTTTCTGCAACTTACCAATATCACATCTGACTTATTTGGAGTGATCTCCAGCCAGCTTGCCTTTCTCAGTGCCTCAGTCTCAGCCTGACAGGGTAAAATGTTTGCCCTCCTCACCAGCTTGAGAAGTCAGTCATCACTCCCTACTTGTAGCGTGGCAATGTTTACACTATGAAACTTCTGCTGGCACAGCTACAAGATCAGAGGTGGGATGAGGTGTGATTTGTGACCAAGAGAATTGTGCTGGCAATAGCCTCTAGTACATATGCAGCTTTTCTGGCAAAAATGTAAATACTGTTTAGTCTAATGTGCTGTTTAGTAGTGTATCAACTGTTGCAGGGGAATAGCAGAATTGCAAAAAAGGAACTTGGGATATTAACCTTTTTAAAACACTTTTGAGGAGAAATAGTGCTGCTACAATTTTATAGACTCTTCATGTGCTTTACGTTGATATTTTTTCAAAGCTCTAATAAAACTATCTTTAATGTCTTTCAGAGCACCCAGTTTAAAGCTCTGTGTGGAAATAGTAGCTTTGAAGATTATGACTGGTTTCATTATAGATCCCAATATAGATTCAGGGATTCAGAGAGATTACTTCTCTGCTATAAAAATTCACTGCTGTCTGAAACTTGGCATCTGGGTCTTAAATGCACTCTAGAGTCTGTTTGGTTACTTTATTCATTTTTACATTTGAAAAACGTTTAATTTGGCAGTTATGAATTGGCAGTTGTGTGTCTCCGTGTGTGAACATTTGTGGTTTTATAGTTTCAAAGCGAATTTGTTTTTTCCAAACTTGTATTTGGCTTTTTATCCGGAATGAGGATTTTGATGCCTATGAGTATTCAGAGAAATAAAGATTGGTCAGTTAATTTTAGAAGGTGGTTATTATATACACATGGATTTATTGATGATGATGATTTCATAAGGGTTTGTTACACCAAGATTTTGTGGCCTTAACTTAGACATGACAGAGTGTGATCCAGTTCAAGTTTCTTCTTATGATTGAAACACTGTTGAGTTTTAGGCTGCACCAATTGTCACGATGGATATTGTGATGCTAGTTGCAGTGTTTGTGTCATGCTTCCCCCCCGGCACACTTTGAAAGCTTCCTTTGCTATTTCTCAGAGGAGAACAGTGTACACTTGAACTGTTTCTCCTGTCTTCCTTCATATCTTCAAGGAAAACTGAACTCCTCTAGCTTAGTCTACACTGCAGGGTTTTTGCACAAGAAGCCTTTTGCAGAAGAGTTGTTGTGCAAAAACTTCTTGGGCAAAAGTGCTTTCAGACCTCAAAGTGCATCACAAAAGCCATGTGCTTTTGTGCAGGAGAGCATCCACAGTGCTTGGATACTCTTGCACAAGAAATTTCTGATGGCCATTCACATCTTGAGCACCTGTGCTTTTTCCAATAGGGGGTTCTTTCGCAAAATCCCCTGTGAAGAGTCCACACCTGCCTTTTTTGCGCAAGAGCTGTAGCACAAAAAGGAGTTATTCCTTGTAGGGTTGAGGAATAACTCTACAGGCAAATGCCCTCTGCTCTGTCAATTTTCTTGTGCAAAAACCGCTTGAGGTGTGGATGCTTCGCTGGTTTTTGCGCAAAAACCTTGTAATGTAGACCTACCCTCTCATAAGACTTTGGTTTCACACCATACATAGGGAAGGCAAATCCCCTCTTAATCAGCTTCTGCTGCCTTGCTCCTCTGCCCTGCTTCCAGAAGAATCCTTACAAATAAATGCTTTTCACTGTAAAAGATAATCTAAGGCAACCTCTCCCATCCCAATCAGGTATTGTACTTACAAATTGACATGAAGTTCTACAATGAAATACTCTTCAGTACTTCTACTAATCTTTCTTAAGCATGGTGGAAAGGGGACCAGCATGTGCCAAATCTGTGGTGGAATAAGGGAAAGCTGCTGGCCTAGATCCTGCACTATCTTGATGGTCTGGCCCTGCCATTATCCTGCTGTTCAATTACATAGATACTTGGACAGGGGCAGCAGTATCTATAAATATGTTAGATTATTGCTGCTCTGTAATCTTCATGATGACATCATTTGGATTATTATCAAGAGGATTTTTTAGAAGTAACTCTAGGTGCTCCAATTAGGGGGAAAAGTAACTTTGTATTAAAGTAGAAAAAACAGAAGAGAATTATGTATCTGCTAAGTACTTTTGGTCACAGGAACTTTCTTGGGCTATGTGTGGTTATGATGGTGATGTAGTTCTTTCTTGATTTTTCTTTTTCACTGGTAGCCTGAAGTTTTCAACATAAACATGTCAAAACACTTGAAAAATGAAAAGTCAGTATTGAATTTCTAATTACTTGCTGGTACTTTCTGTTTTTCTTCCTTTGTTCACCAAATGGTTCACTCTGTTAAAAAGATGAATTTTTCATTAATGCTACTGCAACTGGATTACCCCGGTCTTTTATGTATATGGTATTCCACAACCATTTAATTGTTTGTCCTGAGTGGGAGACAAAAAATGCTGCCCCACATGCATTCATCGTCAGTAGTATGTTTATAAATTATGAACATAACAAAGGCATGTCTAACTTTACGTACAATCAAAAGATAATGCAAAATATTTTCAAATGCATGGGCATTTACTCTCATTGACTTTCATCAGGGTTTGGATGTCTAACTAGACTTTGGGTCTTCACCTGCACTAGGCCACTCACAGTATTTTGCCTTGAAACCAATGCTTAGACCAGTTAGTCAATGAACCGTTGAAGGTGTTATAGTGAAAAAGCTGATGAGTGCAAAGGAAAAGGAAAATACTGTATTGAAAACCTGTCTGTGTATTCTGTTTCTCTCTCACTCTAAATCACTGGATTTTAGTACTTGTTTATTATTGCCCATAGCAACACATGCTGTACTAACTGGAAACAAGAAATGTGTAGGTGTGAATGTTGGTGTGGTTAAAATTAATGCTTAAAAATGGGTTTTATGATGTGAGAAGAGACAAAGATGAAGCATAGTCATGTATGACTGTGTAAAAATGTTATAAATGTAATTTTTTCCCATTTTCCCCTCATTTTTTCCCATTTATTAGTGAACTTTTGCAAGATTTGGAAAACTGTGAAAATGACCCTGTGGCTATTGCAGAATGTTTTGTTTCCAAGGTAAGTGTTAAGATTCTTGATAGAAATACAATTTTCAGTAAGACACTTTGCCACTGTATGAAAGATTGAGGGCATGGCTTTACTATCCCCTGGATCAACAGGCAGCAGTCAATCCAGCAATGGGTTGATTTATCGCATCTAGTATAGATTTGATAAATCAACCACCAAGTGTTCTTGTATCAACTCTGGTAGTCCAACAGAATGAGAAGGGTAAGGGGAATTGATGGGAGATTGTCAGCTCTTCACTTCCCATAGTCGATTTCAGCTACATGAAAAACATAGCTGAAATTGTGTAACTTAGATCAGCAGCCCATGGTAGTGTAGACTAGGCCTCAGATAAACCTATTATCTTCTGAATACCTAAACATGATATCTGGAGTGATCTCAACAAGATAATCGTTGCAGAACAAAATTGAAAAATCACCTTTTTTTTTTTTTTTTTTTTGTCCAGTGGGTTTCAAGCACCATTTTTGGGTTACTGATCATACTTTCTCCACCCTCTTTTTTCCCTTTTTTAAAATGCTATAGGGGTGATTGTATAATTGTCCAACAACTGGGTAATGGGTAAGCAGTCTCATAAGCTTTTGGAGTATGAACGCCAGCAATTCCTAATTTCATCTAGACAAATTACAGACTACTACAAACAAAAACAGAACTAAACAAAAATAAAATGAAAGGATATATGTAAAATACTCAACCTAGAAAGGAACAATCAGTTGCACACATACAAAATATGAAATGATTGCATAGGAGGGAGTACTGCAGAAAGATCTGTGAATCATACTGGATCTCCAGATGAATGAGAGTCGACAGTTGCAAAATATGAGTAACACAATTGTCCCCCGCCCACAAAAAGGCAATGATCATTGTGGGATATATTAGCAGGAGTTTTGTAAGCAAGATGCAAGAATTAATTCTTCTGCTCTATTTCATGCTAATTAGGCCTCAACTGGTATATTGTATCCAGTTCTGGCCACATTTCAGGAAAGATGTGGACAAATTTGAGAGAGTCCAAAGAAGAGCAACAAAAATGATTAAAGAGCTAGAAAAAAATTGGTTTGGTTTGGAAGAAGAAAAGAATGAGGGGGACATAAGAGTTTTCAAGTACATAATAGTTTTTGTTACAAGGAGGAGAGAGAAAAATTATTAACCTTTAAGGGTAGGATAAGAAGCAGTGAGTTTAAATTGCATCAAGGACAGTTTATGTTGGACATTGGGAAAAACTTCCTACCTGTCAGGAGCTAAGCACTGGAATAAATTGCCTAGGGAGGTTATGGAAGCTCTATCACAGGGATGGAAAACCTTTTTTGGGTTGGGGGCCACTGACCCACAACAAAATCAATCAGGGGTCGCATACAAGTGAAAAGCGCAAAAAAAAAAAAAAAAAAAGCCAACCAAACCCTCACTAATATGGTCCCTGACTGAGAAGGCGAGAGACTCCTAACATTCCTCTTGCACACCTGAACCGAAGGGGGCCCAAGTTAGTAGTTTTTGTGTGCACCAAGCCCCTTGGAGAACAGCAGAGGAACTAGAGCACCAGCATGGGCTCCACAATGCTGGGAGGGGATTCCCAAGTTCCAAGGGCCAGATCCAAGCAACGTGGGGACTGCATCCATCCCCTGGGCCTTAAGTTCCCCACCCTCGTGCTATCATTTAAGATTTTTAAGAGTAGGTTGGACAGACATGTAGGGAGGATCTAGATAATGCTTAGTCTTGCCTAGAGTGCAGGGGATTGGAATAGAAAACCTCTCTGTCCCTTCCAGTCCTCTGATTCTAAGCCAAATTACCACAGCCTTCTATTTTTGTTGGGATAGAATTCAGTACAGAAGTCTCTGGCTATGTATTAGTAGATTTCAGTAGTTAGTTCTGGGTCTCTAGTATCTTCCAAGCCTAGGATCATGGAGATAAAATTGTCTCATTGAAGAACTGCAGGTGCTGGATAGGCTCATGTGGAATTCTGGCAATCTATTGATTGTTCCAGATATGCTACAAAGCAAGAACTTTGATGTGAAATAAACATGTTTAATCCATCACATTAAACATCATGGGTTAGATCCTTAGATGGTATAAATTGGCAAAGCTTCAGTGTCTTCCATGGAGCCATGCCGATTTATACCAGTTCTGGACTTGGCCTGATAGCTTTTAAAAAGATTACTTTCCATTATTTTCATTGTTGTTTACTTTTTACATTTCATTAAGCTTTTAAAATGAAAGCAGACTATTCAATTCAGCTATGGTTTGCTTATAGTAAGTCACTTTCAGGCTCTCAGTATTAAAATATTTGAGGGCACAGGATGCAGGGGAATGTCTGGGTAAAAATCTTGTACTTACTAGACTGGCACATTTTTGACAAATATAATATTATTATATTAGGGTTGACATGTATTTGTGCAAAATGAAACTTAGGAAAACAATTTAATATTGCTCCAAATTTACCCATAGTAAATACAGACAAAAACAGCAGCTTAGGTTTATTGGTAAGCCACTTAATAATATAAAGTCATTAGTAAACAAAAGAGGTAGGCAAAACTATGACACTACATACATATTAAAAAAACTTACGATACTGTTTAAATAAAAACCTGCTCATACTACTTAGTATTTTATTGTAAATAGCTACAGGCTGTCAATGGTTTGGCAAGAGACAAAAGATAATTTTCGATGTATTTATAGTCATCTTACAATTTGCGCAAATGGTCATTTGTTCACAGAACATTTATGGAATTTTTAAAACCTGAACAATGGAGACCAATGATATTTTAATACACTGTGGACCCAGATCCTCTGCTGGTATGAACTGGTATTGCTCAATTGAACCAGTAGTGCAATGCCAGCTTATACCAGTGGTGGGACCCACTTGAATATGTGGAAGGAGAAGTATGTTAACTTCAGTACATTAGTTCTCTGAATCATTTTGACTCATAAAAGGCTTCTACTGCAAGCTTAACTATTGCTTAATTGGTCATATAAAAGTTTGTTTATATCTTTTCTTGCCAGCTCTCACTCTTTCATGTTCATTGTAAGGATACCAGCATTAATTTAGAAGACCAACTTAAGTATTCCACACATTTACATTTAAGTGAGGAGTTGTAAGGGAGTGTTTAATTCTGGTATTCTGTCCTTCTCACTCAGCACTCAGAAATGTAGAAATTACGCTTCTGAAACGCAATCTGCAACTTAACGAGGATAGGGAGACTTGCTTTTAATTTGTAAGATCATTAATGAAAGAGAAGCAGGCAGTTGGCTTCAGCCTATCAACACCACAAATGTTTACACTGGCACATCTTTTACCTTTTTCTCTTTTTAAGTGCCTAAGTGCCTTTTATGTATATTTTAAATCACAGGGAGGCAAGAGTAGAGAAGACTGGAGAGGTGGTTGTTTACTTGACCTTAGGTGTAGGAAACACATGGTTCCAAAATAATATTTGACATTATTCACCTTGCACATTAATCTTGGGTTGAGCTAAGCAAGAGCAAGATATAGTTTAGATGTACAGGTTGTCATATCGCATCTGAAATCCCTCTGAATTGACTGAAGTTTTTTCTTACATGTGGTATAGAGGTAGCCAAAGCTTGTTACTTAAGGAGGCTTTGTAGTCTGTATCAAGAGCTCTTTTGGGTTGGGGAGGGAACAAACACACTTCATGGCTCCTGTGGCCCATTCAACCTGATTTCAGACTCCAAGCAGAGATGACCACACTTTAAGTCTAGTTTTATGTAGGGATGTGAACAAGTAGTCAAGTAGATGATTAATCGATAAGACTAGGCTTATCAATTAATCTAGTCCACTACTTGCATTCCCCTGCCCCTTTGCTGCCTCTGTATCAGGGGTGGGGTGGGGAGAGCAGGAGCTGGTGCTGGGGGGAGTTGGCTTAAAAGCTGGATTTCCCCCCCAGCACTGGCTCCATGATGCTGCTTGCTCCCTATTAAAGGTAGCAGTGTGGGGAAGTCTGCTGCAAAGCAGCCTCTGCCCATGGCAAGCACTGGCTTGTCACAGGCAGAGGCTGCTTCATGGCAGCAGCCCCTGTCTGCAGGGAATCCAAGCTCCCCACGGACAGGGGCTGCTGCCGGAGCTTAGGCCCGCTGCAAACAGAGGCTCCTTCGCAGCAGTCTCCCCTGTCCCCTCCTCCCAGCAGCCTCTGTCTACAGGGAGCTTGGAGCCCCCATGGACAAGAGCTGCTGCCATCCCATGCAGCTGCCGCTGTATCAGAGGCAGCAGGGCAGTGCAGCAGGCAGCCATGCTTCAAGGGGAGCTGATTTGTAAACTGGCTCTCCTCACGGACCAGCTCCCACCAGGCACCCCACGCTGCTGCCTCCGATACAAAGGCAGCAGTGTGAGGTCTCAAGGGGCTCCCCAGGAGTGGGGCTGGAGTGCACTGGCTGCCAGTCCTGCCCCCAGGAACTATAGAATGGTTGACTAATGGCTAAGAATTCATGAGGTTAATTGACTGTTTTATCACCCTCTATCTTACATCCCTAGTTTGGTGATTGTAGAGGTCAGTGTAACAACTTTGGCTTGGTCAGGTCTTTTCCTGCTATTATGTAGGCCAGGGTTCACCTTAATTTCCACACAAGGATCCAACTGAGTTTTGAAACTCTCAAAGGGTATGTCTACACTTGCTCCCTAGTTCGAGCTAGGGATGCAAATGTAGCCGACCGAAATTGCTAATGAAGCGGGGATTTAAATATCCCCAGGGCTGGTTCAGGACAGCCAAATGGGATAAGGGGCATCCCTGTGGTGGGGCAGGTTCCTGCGTGGCCTGGGGGATAGGGCAATCGCCTGGGGAGGACAGGGTCGGGGGTTCAAGTCCTGCCTCCCCTGGGTGGGTACAGGATTGGATGAGGGACACCTGGACGGCCCAGGGGCAGGCGGGATAAGGGGCCTCTCCCTGATAAGGTGTTGGGGCAGGTTCCCGCGTGGCCTAGGGGATAGGGCACTCACCTGGGGAGAACAGGGTCATGGGCTCAAGTCCTGCCTCCGTTGGGAGAAAGCCAGGCAGCCCTGGGGCAGGCAGAACAAGGGGCCTCCCGGCAGCACGGCTGTGAGGCAGGTTCCAAGTGGAACTCATTTTTTGAGGAGTAACATTAGTTCGAACCAAGGGGTTTGATTCAAACGAACGCATCCTGGAGTGCACTTCCTGGTTCGAATCAGCTGTTGAGCAGAATAACGTGCAGGCGAGATTGTGCTAATGAAGTGCGGGATATTTAAATCCCCGCTTCATTAGCAATTTCAGTCGGCTACATTTGCATCCCTAGCTCGAACTAGGGAGCAAGTGTAGACATACCCTATGGGATTTAGTCCAGCTCAACATTCCGTAGACTCCCCAATGGCAGGTAATTAAAAATATTTGCAGAAACATGTTATTTCACCACTCTCAGGCTTCTTAGCTACCGTTTCTGTGTGCAATTCAAAGTGTTAGCTTCCATCTCTCTGAGTTGGGCTCTAAATCTCGGGGGAGGGGGGAGAGAGAGATTGATTCATGGTAAAGTTAGCCCAAGCTGTAACCCACATGCTTCCTCAATCTCCCTTCCATCCATGTAAAAAAACATCTAACCTGACCTTCACAGTGCTTTAAAGCCAAAGCTAACCTTCATGGCTGAGGGTACATGCTTTAATTGAGTTTCACTTCAGCACAGGCTGGCAACCTACCTGATTTGCTGTGAGAACACGGGCTAGTTATACATGAACGCAGTTAGTTCTCCAGTCCTATCCCACAATGCTACGTGGGCTGGAGTTTCTTGTATAACTCCTTCCTTCATTTGCACGCATTTTAACCACAAGTTTGTCAGCTCACTTTTGCTACATTTACACATGGGTACTGCCCAAGAAATCCCCCTGCCTGCGAAAAACCTGGCACCAGCCTTCTGATAAACACCTGCAAGATGTGAAGAACTCTGTAGAATTTCAAAAGCATATCCTTTTTTTACCTCACCTACTTTGCCTATCAGTAAGACCCATCATTGGGTAAATGTACCCAAATGAAACTTTTGTTCAATGGACAAAAAAGAGAGGGGCAGGAAGGTCACTCAAGTGCCCTGTGAATCACTTTGTGACTTGCAGACTGAATTCCTTAGTGAGAGTCTCATTAGAAGTTCATGCTGCCAAATGATGTTTGCTTTCACCTTCAGAACAGTCTGTATTCAAAATAAGTAGCTTCCCTTGGAAGTCATTTACACAAAGTATTTTTCTCCTGTCACTGGCATGGTTAGAGTACTTGGCAAATTATTATCCCACTTTCATATGCTGCTAAGAACCATGGGATACAAGTACCACTTTGCAGAGGAATTGTGCTGTCTGTGGTAGACCAACTCAGGCAAACTCTGTAATAAAGACATACCCCGGTGTAAAAACCCTCTCCCTATAATCTATTTTAAAGCAGATTATATTAGCTGAGGCACTTGAGTTTACAGTCCTATTCTGTAAATGAAGAGAGAACCAAGCGATCTCAGTTGAGGAACATTCAACTCTGCAATTTTTTCATTCCTAGCTGGTCCAACGGAGTTTGATTATGTTAGTTTTAAAAGTGCAGCGCAATGCCTATCTGATCTCTCGGGGATTTCCTGTGGAGGGGACTGGGTGATTGTAGTGTGAGTACCAGGTCATGATATAGAAAGATTTGGTTTGATTGTTTGTAGGCAAGGTTGAAAGTAACTTACATTTCTTAAAGTTACTGTACTATCACATCTCAGGGTGTGTGTGGAGGTGGGTGAGGTGGTTGTGATACAACAGCACCTGTAAGAAATTTAAGTGTGGGGTGGAATGTGGAGGGTTCAGGACAGAGGCTTGGGGGCACTGTGTGTGAGTGTTTGTGCAGGAGTCAGAGTTAGGGTATATGAAGGGCTTACAATAGGGGATTTGGGTGTGTGGGTGCAGGAGGCAGGAAAGAAGAATTGTGATACATGCAGGCCCACTCAGAGAATGACAGAGGCCTGGGCCACTTTGAGTTTAGAATCCCCACCCCAGCCCCAGGCCTCTCACATATCTAACTTCTTAGCCACAGGGTCACACTAAAACGAAAAGAATATATGAAAATGAACACTTGAGACATTTATTTATTAACAATTAAGTTATTATGCCAATAGTACGTATATTAAAATGTAACTTTACTTGTGAGTTTTCACTGTAAGCAAAACTCTTCATTTTAGGAATGCTCTTCTGGCTTTGTGGAGTGCAAACTTATTTATAAGTGAAGAAAAATCTAATTTATGTGCAATATCACTGTTAATGTTAAGCATTGCGAGCCCATTCAAATGCTCTTGTCCCATTTTAGAATGATGATAGTTCTTTACTTGTTTTAACACATTGAATGTTCATTCACCTGAAGCCACTGATGCAGGGAGACTGACAAAAATAGGTAATGCAATGGTTATACTGGGAAATACAGTCGACAGGCCAAGATCAAATATTTCTTGAAGCTGTTCATTTGGCTTGCAGTCCAATTTTTAAAGTTGGTGGGATATATAAATTTCAGGAAGATCTCATCGAGATCTCTTGAAATTTTGTCATGCCTTTATTGAAACTGTTTAGCCACTGAATATAGATCTTCATCACATAGTTCTCTGAACTCCCAAAGGAATCCCCAAAGGGTACAAATTTGTCGCAGTGACTCAAATTAACATGCAAGACCAGATTTGGTGGAGTCAATTATAACCAAAAAAAAAAAACCCTGACTCAATAGTGCCTTTCTTTCTGCATCAGATTGAGATGTTGGGCTGCGATTGGTGGAAAACTCAGATGAAATGTCAATACGCTGTGCTACTGATTTGGACATAGAAAGGATTGCATCCCACTGTTCACAGATATCTTTTGAATATCTTTAAGAAGTTGTTCAATGTTATCAATGTCAACATCTACAGTAGCATTGTGTGCTTCAATTACGAGATTAGTTTCATGATCATTTTTAGCAGCTTCATCCACATGGAAGATATTAAAATGCATTTAGATTTGGATGTATATTACTGAATTGACTTAAGCTCAGTATGAGCCTGTGTGCTGAGAGAGGAAGGGTATGTCTACACAGCAAAGTTATTTTGAAATAACAGCCATTATTTCGAAATACCTTTACTAGCGTCTACACAGCCAAACCGCTATTTCAAAATTAATTCGAAAAAGTGGAGCACTTCTTTCGAATTTGGTATACCTCATTCCAGGAGAAATAAAGCCAAATTCGAAATAGCTATTTCGAAATAAGGACTGTGTAGATACTTAGGCTGTGTCTAGACTGCAGGGTTTTTTCGAAAAAAGTAGCCTTTTTTCTAAATAACGTCACCTGCGTCTAGACTACAGCCGCGTTCTTTCAAAATTAAATTGAAAGAACGTGGCTTTTGTTTCGACGGCAGTACTCATTTCACGAGGAAGAATGCCTTTTTTCTAAAGTGCTCTTTCGAAAAAAGGCATTCTTGAATGCAAAGAGGGCTTTTTCGAAACAGAGCATCCATACTGCCTGGGTGCTCTCTTTCAAAAAAGCGGCTTGCTTTTTTGAAAGTACTGCTTGCAGTCTAGATGCTCTTTTTCGAAAGAGGCTTGCAGTCTAGACGTAGCCTTATATTGAAATAGGGGGCCTCCAGCCTTCCCAGGGTGCCCTGCTGGCCACTCCAGCCTCAACCAAGAACACTCCTCTCCTTCCCCCCTTCCCAGAGGCCTTAAAGGGGTAGACTCTGGCCACAGTGCCTGTACCAGCTCTAAGCCTGCCAGCCCAGAGCCAGCAATCACTGCCCCTGACGCAGTGGCCCCAAAACATGAGACAGCAAACCACTGGCAGCCAGCCCTCCGCTGCTCCCTAGGAGCAGTCTGCCAGCTCTCAAGAGCCTGCCAGGGCCTGGAGAAGGCGGGTGCCTTCCTGGTCCAGGGTGGAGATCATGGACCTTATTTAGGTTTGAGAGGGATGCTCTCAATGTCCATGATTTCTGCACTAGATGGAGGAATGCGGCCGTCAATGGCAGGATAGCTGCCAGCCTGGCCACCAAAGACCACATGCGAACCCAGGAGCAAGTTTGCATGAAAATCAAGTTGGTCTTGGAGAAAATTCCTTCTCAACCTAACACATTGTGATCAGTTAGACAGTGAGCGTATGAGCAAGCACAAGTCAGCTGAGTTCCTGAATGAAAAAAGATGCCACCTCAGAGCCTTGGCCCACCCCACCCAGTGTCCCATCTCCAGTCATGGCCATACTTGAAGCAGGGCCGGATTAAGGGAGGGGATAGCCGGGCAGCTGCCCGGGGTGCCAACGTATCGGGGGGCGCCTGATGGCAGCTGTAAGGGGTGCTGCGGGCTGCGCAGCGCCCCTTAGAGCTGTCATCAGACTCTGTGAGCCCGGGGCTGGGAGCTGTGCAGCACTCCTTAGAGGTGCAATCAGGCACTGTGCGCCCGATTGCAGCTGTAAAGTGCGCAGCACGCCGGGGGGCGGGGCTGCACCTGCGCCCGGGATCGGAGCCGCGCATGCATCACGCTCTCGCTGACCGGGGCACAGGAATGGTTCGAGCCGGCCCTGATTTGAAGCTTCGAAGGAAAGACATTTAAAAAAAAAAACCACCCACCTTCCCAGAATACATCCTGTGGGGAGAGGGGAACCGGCTGGTGGCTGGTTCCTAAAGCTATGTCCCTGCAGCTTTAGGAACACAAGCTTATAAATCAGAAGTGAACCTGAGGGCTATTGAGCTGTGCCCCCTGCCATTACAGGCAACCCTGTCATACAATTGCTCTCACAAATTTGCCCAGCTCTCCTTCAAAAATAATTAAGTTGTTTACTCATGCAACTCCTAATGGGAGGTTGCTCCAGAATCTCACCGCTCTGATGTGAAGAAACCTTCTAATTTCCAGGCTGAATTTGCTTATGGACAGTTTGTGTCAGTTTGTTCTTATGCCAGCATTATCCTTTAGCTTAAATAGCTCTCAAATCTCCCTGTTATTTACCCTCCCAATATATTTATAGAAAGCCTCTCTCTGTTTAGTTTTTTTTTACTAAACAAATAAGCCAAGCTCTTCCAGCCCACATTCATATGACATTCCTCTATTACTCTGAACATCCTCATAGCCCTTCTCTGCGCCTGTTCCAGTTTAAATTCATCTTTTTTGAACATGGGTGACCAGAACTGCACAGTTTTCCACAGGAGATCCTGCCAGTTCTTTGTACAATGGCATTAACACTTCCTCTATTGCAATTGGAATGCCTCACCTAATATATGCTAGGATTGCATGTGCCTGCATTACACTGGTTTTGGTTATGTTTCCATTTAAATTACATTTAATCAACTCATAGTCACTTGCTCCAAGGTTATTTCTTACAACCAGCATTTCCTCACTACCTACTAAAACCAAATCTAAAATTGCATTCACCCTTTGTTGATTTAGTGATGATTTGATAAAGGAAACTTTCATCTTACCAACCCAGGAACAACTGGTCTCTACCAGCCTCAGTAGCACTCATTTTCTAATCCAGTGGTTTCAAACTTTTTTTCTCACCTCCCAGTTCAAGAAAATTGTTGGTGCTTCTGACCCAACTTAATTTTGTCTTATTGACTAGAGTGTGGATTCTAGGGTGAGGCCAGGGATGAGGATGCAGAAGGGAGCTCTGGGTTGGGGAGGGGGCAGCTCAGGGCTGGGGCAGGCAATTGAGTCAGGGTTTGGAACTCTGATGGCTCCCAATCACTGGTGTGGTGGGGGAGCTAAGGCAGGCTTCCTGCCTGTCCTGGCACTGCAGACAATGCTGCGCTCAGAAAACAACCAGAAGCAGCAGCACAGCACTATCCCTATTAGTTTGACACTGGGGGTCTAGAGCAGAGCCTTAACACTATCCCAGCAGGCCCTCTTTTTCAGTCCTTACCCAAAGTGATTTTTACCCAAACAGATTCTGGGATTCCCCCCCCCCCACACACACACATTTTATCACTTCATATTTCTTCACAATTTATTGTTTCATTGATGCATAAAACTATCCCACCACCTTTACCCTTATTCCCATGTCTGCTAAACTGCACACATCTTTCAATACCTGTGTTTCAGGCATGGATGTACCACCATGTTTCAGTAATCCCTAGGGGTATGTCTACCCTACAGCACTAATTCGAGCTAACTTAATTCGAATTATTTAATTCAAACTAAGCTAATTCAAATTAGTGCATCTAGGCCTAAAAACTAGTTCAAATTAGCATTTTGCTAATTCGAACTAGCATGTCCACATTGAGTGGACCCTGAACCGAGGTTAAGGATGGCCGAAAGCAGTGCCGGCAGGGCATCAGGTTAGGACTTAGAGGGTGGAGCTGCTGTCTCAGGCTAGCCTGACCCCCGACCCCGGACAGACAGTTCTCAGGGGTTCCCCGCTTGCAAAGCAGTCCTGGCTTGAAGTGCCCTTAGTGCCAACACTCGGCACATCACAGCACTCGGCCATTAGCCCGGCTGCACTTTCCGCAGGCTGCCATCCGGAGGGGGGGGTCAATCAAGGGGCTTCAGGAGAGCTTCCACCCCGAGAAGCCCACAGAGCCACCCCAGTCCTCCCCATCGGGGGCTCGTACCCCATTCCTCCCTCACCTCCTTCCACTTACCCCTCCCTAGCCCTCCTTTCTGATGTACAAAATAAAGGACACGTGTGTTCAAAAATAGAAACTCTCTTTATTGAACAAAACTCGGGGAAACTGGGAAAAGGAGGTGAGAGAGTGGAGGGCAACTAAAATAATCAGGGGTTTGGAACAGGTCCCATATGAAGAGAGGCTAAAGAGACTGGGACTTCTCAGCTTAGAAAAGAGGAGACTGAGGGGGGATATGATAGAGGTCTATAAAAGCATGAGTGATGTGGAGAGGGTGCATAAAGAAAAGTTCTTCATTAGTTCCCATAATAGAAGGACTAGAGGACACCAAATGAAATGAATGGGTAGCAGGCTTCAAACTAATAACAGAAAGTTCTTCTTCACAAAGCAAATAGTCAACCTGTGGAACTCCTTGCTGCAGGAGGCTGTGAAGGCTGGAACTAGAACAGAGTTTAAAGAGAAGTTAGATAAAGTCATGGAGGTTGGGTCCATGGAGTGGTATTAGCCAGGGGGTAGAAATGGTGTCCCTGGCCTCTGTTTGTGGAAGGCTGGAGATGGATGGCACGAGACAAATGGCTTGGTCATTGTTTTGGTCCATCCCCTTCAGGGTCCCTAGTGTTGGTCGCTGTTGGCAGACAGGCTACTGGGCTAGATGGACCTTTGGTCTGACCCAATATGGACATTCTAAGCTCAGGGCTCAGGGTCTCACTGGACCACCTTGATTTTCATGCAAACCTGCTCCCGGGTGGCCAGGCTGGCAGCTATCCTGCCCTAGACGGCCACTTTCCTGTGCCTAGTGCGGAGGTTGTGGATGAGGTCCACGATCTCCGCACTAGACCAGGCGGGCGCCTGCCTCTTGCGGACCCGGACAGGCTCCTGGGAGCCGCCAGCCTGGTCCCAGGAAGAGGCGGAGGGCTGGGTGGCAGCTGGTAGCTGGTTCGTGCCGTGCCAGGTGCAGGTTCTGCTGGCTGGGTGCTGGCAGGCTTGCACCTGGCATGGGCATTGTAGCCAGCCCGTGCCCCTTTAAGGGCTCCGGGGCTGGGAGGGGGGCAGACGAGTTTCCCTGGTGGTGCACAGAGTGGCCACCAGGGAAAGCTGGGGAGGGCTAGCCTCCCACTAGATCGAATTAAGTGGCTACATAGCCCTTAATTCGAACTGCTTAATTCGAACTAGGCGTTAGTCCTCATAGAATGAGGTTTACCTAGTTCGAATTAAGCGCTCCGCTAGTTCAAATTAAGTTCGAACTAGCGGTTTGTATGTGTAGCGCCTATCAAAGTTAATTCGAACTAACGGCTGTTAGTTCTAATTAACTTTGTAGTGTAGACATACCCTCTGATAGCTAGTTTGATCTCCTGCACCAAGAGTTTTGTTCCTCCATTTTAGTGCTCAGAATCCATGCATTCAGGTAGCATTTCAGTTGTTTTCCTCAGACCTCTGTTTCTAGCTTATGGTGCTCCATTATCCCTTACTATATCTTCATTTAGCTGATTTTCCTGTTTATTAAAGGCAGGAATGAAGCTTCTGCAAATCTCTTTCCTCGTGTCCTATTTTAAAGTCCTTCTTAGTTGACCAGCAGAGAAGAATCTATTATAAATTCCTGGTGCTGTACCTCATTCATGTGGTGATGTTTATAAGATATATGTTATGATTAAGTGGTCATGGGAATCTGTGGCCATGGGAATCTGCTTTACTCATAATATTGTAATATTACGTTGCCTTTTCCTATTTGCATTTGATACTTTTTCATACTGTATTCATCTTACTTTAATTGAAATTGAATTTCATCATATACATTGTCATTTATAGCACTGCTCTCTTTGGGTATGTCTAAACTATGTTTTTGGTTTGTTTGTTTGTTTGTTTTCCAAAAGAGGATATGCAGGGGGAAAAAAAACCCTTTTTAGAAAAAAACGTGTAAACCTTTTTTTTTTTTTTTAAAGGAAAAGCTTTTTTTTTAAAAGGGTTTTTTTTTTTTTTTTGAAAAAAAAAATCCATGTCTAGACTACTTTCACTTTCGAAAGAGAGCTCAGAAGAAGATATGGAATTTGCATATCCTCTTTTAAAAATAGAACGTAGTCTAGACATAACCTTTATTGGAGTGACAGATAGATTGATAAGAGCTGCTTAAGAAAATTATGAAGTGTAATGTCTGCTACAGACTGAAGTTTGGTTGATTCCTAGTTTTTAGCTGAGATGGTTTTAAGCCTTAATGGTCCATTCCAAGCATGCATATTAATCGGTTATGACACAAACTCATTGTCTCTGGATGTGGATACACAACATATGTAAGCCACTATGAAAACTAGCAGAAACAGCGAAATTAGTCCAACCATGAAAATCTAAAATAAATCAATGAATTAATCTATGTCAAGACCAAACCAAAATGATCAGTAATGGAGATGAGGGAGCATATAGAAGGATCATAGCACATTAACGATTAAATGAGTCCTGTGAGAACTTCATTCCTCTGGAGCAATAGGGACTGGAATTAGAAGGATTTTAAACAAAATATATTAAAATTAATTGATGAAAGCTGAAATAATTACTGAGCTGTCCCCAAAACTGGCTCCACTGATACATTCAAATTGCACCACCCTGTTGAGTAATATACCTAAATATGCAAATACCTCCAATGGATTAATTGGAGCTAATTTTGAAGTAACACATTACTCAGAGTGAAGGGGGCACAAGCTTACTTCTGATGAAGAGCCTGGAAAAGGTGTGGGGGGGGGGAAGAAAAGACAAGCACCTGAGTGGTCTAATGACCATTTTAAAATACCCATCAGAGCCCTCTGCTGAAGTAACATTGCTGTACAGGACTCTAAATATTTCAATTGTGACTTTCTTTCTAATATAGTACAGATTGCATTAATGAGCTATCAATGCTCAGAAAAAAACATTCCCGAAGCATGGTGATTATGTTGCATTGTGTCAGAATGGCTTCTGAAGATATTTTTAGTGGAATCTGGGTGTCTTGTTGATTAAGGGTTAAATTCCATAATAGCAAAGATGAAGTGCAGTTGCTTCAAAAATATTGTATAGTTAACACTTTCTTTTCACTCTCAGGTTACCAAAACACTGCATAGATTTCAGCTGTCTGTGGCATGGAGAGTGATACCCAGAAATCACCAAAATGCAAAAAACAATGTTGTTTTTAAGGTCCCATGCAAAATAAAGTAGTGATAAGTAGGGGGAAAGTTGTGAGCAAGCAGGAAAGCAAAGGAAACCAAACCGCAGTGCCTAGAGCCCAATTAGTACAAAAAGCTACTAGGAGTAGGAATGTAAAAGAGTAGTCAAGTTGACTACTCGCATTTTCTCCCTGCCACCCACTGCCTCTATCAGAGGGGAAAGCAGGATCCAGTGCTGTGGGAAGCCAGTTTAAAAGCTAGTTTCCCCCAGCACTGTCTCCGTGGTGCCACTTGCCCCCCGCCCACCCCCATCCTGTGCTGCTGCCTTTAAGAGGTAGTAGGGGAGGGGGGAAGGAAGGCTTTTCCTGGAGTATCCCTAGTGCACAGGGGGTCCCAGCTCCCTGTGGACTGGGGCTGCTGGACCTGGCATGAGCCCAGCTCGTCCTGGCTTGCACCGGGTCCAGGAGCTACCTCTGCTGAGGCTCTGCAGCTTAAATTTAGTAAGAGCCGGACTGCCTGCACACCTGGTTCTTACTACATTTTAAGTCCAGCACCACAGTGGGATTAGCTCCTTCTGAGCACCTTCCCTTCTCAACTAATAGTGTAGTCGGTACAAATTGTATTGACTACCCGATTATGCCTCTTAATATCCTTAACTAGGAGATTCTGTTTTTCAGTGGGTGCCTGGTAACCTCTCTAATGTTCAGTTACAAAACAGCTCCAGTGGTAACTTCCTGTTTCCATATATGTATATTTTTCTAAAATACCTACCTTTTGTTGCTAACATTTTTCATACTTAGTCTCTGCTCAAATGTGAAATTATTTATGACAGTCTGAAAACTGCATACTTAATGTGCCCAGTAGAAAATTTCCTTAAGTCTAAAGGTGCACACTTAAATACAGATGCACTGCACATGCATACAAGTTGATTGAGAAACAACTTGTAGAAAGGAACTTAATTGTACTGACAAGCAGCTTATATCCATATTTACTCATCATTTGTCTTTACATTTTCTTTATATATTAAAAAAAAGGCTAGCAACATAGTTTTAAAGTAGTGTTTGTAGATGGCAAGGTCAAAATGAACAACTCATTGCTTAGAAAATTCAAACATTAATTGCTTAAGAACATAAGAATGGTCATTCTTGGTCAGATCAATGATCTGCCTAGCCCAGTATTCTGTCTTCTCACAAAGTCTGGTGCCGGATGCTTCAGAAAAAGTGAATCAAGCTTTGTAAACTTCAAAGTTTGCCTCTCATCAACATAAATTGTTCTAGTAAAAGATATTGCCTCACCCATTTTGCTTCTCTCTTATCCTTGTACCAACCACATAGCTACAACACTGTATACATTATTTGGATAGAACTGTTATGTGGGTGGGACCATTGATAAATTAGTATGGAAAAAACAGTACGGTTTTCTATCTCCAAATAACTTGAGTCTGATCCTGCAAGGGTACTGGTTGAGTGGGAGTTGAGGATAGTCCACATATCTACAGAAGGAATTCAGTGCTTCACATGATAGGACCCTTAACCTGCAAGTCAGTAAAGAAAGAACAGATAAAATAGTGTGATTTATTTCTTTTACTTGTATAGTAGTTGAATTTAGAATTTTTTGAAAGACGGGAAAGGAAGATTGGCAGATGTTTCAGGGGAGATAGATCAAAGGATGTGGAATGATGTGAAGGCAGGCATCCAATTAGAATTTGGGCAAAATGAGCAGCTAAGGAAAAACATTGAACACTTGGGAGAGGATAATAGAGTAATAAATGGCAACAGTATGGTTGAATTTGCATTGTCAGATGAAAAATGTGTGGTGATCCTGGTGTTTGAAGGTAATTGTGATAAAATCCTATTATTTAATCTTTCTTTCCTCCCTACACATAGAGTGAAGATTTTCACATATATACACAGTACTGCACCAATTATCCAAGGTAGGAATATTTTGTTCACTTTTTTGGAGGCCCTTTCTTCCTGCTTTGTCCCTTTTTGGAAGGTGTATCAGTAAAGAATGCACTTAAAATTCAAGCAAAAATATTTTGTCATATACCTTTCCTCTCCTTTCAACTCATGATATAAAAAGTGAAAAGTGTCTACGGCAGTATTATTATTATTTTATAAATTCTTATTAGCCTCCACTAATAATAAGAATCTTATTCTGCTATGTCTAATTCCAAAAAGAGTTCTGCATATGAAAGGAAAGTAGATTTGGGCTCAAAACTAATATAGGAATTTCTATATAATGACTGGCAGGAGTTTGATATTCCCAGTAAGGGGAAGGAAGGAAAGCCAATTCCTGACGACTGAAGGTACATAGATACAGAAACAGCATATCTTTAAGGAGATTTATTATATTTTTTCAGGTCAGTGGCTGTGCTAACAGAATGCATGAGGAACAAGACACTGGCCAAGTTCTTCAGAGAACGGCAAGAAGCTTTACAACACTCCTTGCCCTTGGGATCATATCTCTTAAAACCTGTCCAACGAATATTAAAGTACCACCTGCTACTTCATGTAAGTGCCCACTCAAAAACATTTCTCTCTAGCACTGCTGTGCCTCTTCATCCCTGCAATATTACTACACTGGGGGTGTGTCTAGACTACATGCCTCCTTCGACGGAGGCATGTAGATTAGCCAGATCGGAAGAGGGAAATGAAGCCGCGATTAAAATAATCGCGGCTTCATTTAAATTTAAATGGCTGCCCCGATCTGCCGATCAGCTGTTTGTCGGCAGATCGGGGCAGTCTGGACGCGACGCGCCGACAAAGAAGCCTTTCTTCATCGGCACAGGTAAACCTGGTTTCACGAGGCTTACCTGTGCCGATGAAGAAAGGCTTCTTTGTCGGCGCGTCGCGTCCAGACTGCCCCGATCTGCCGACAAACAGCTGATCGGCAGATCGGGGCAGCCATTTAAATTTAAATGAAGCCGCGATTATTTTAATCGCGGCTTCATTTCCCTCTTCCGATCTGGCTAATCTACATGCCTCCGTCGAAGGAGGCATGTAGTCTAGACACACCCTGGGATATTAAGATAGTTCTCCTTAAAAATGTGTCTCCTTTTGTTGATCAATTTTTTACATATGGAAGCATTTTCTGCCTCTACTCTCTTGACAATATATAAAATACATTGTGAGTAGGGAGTGTATGGTAATTGTTTTAGACACATTGAATAGGTTAATGCATCCAAATAATTAGATTTTTTCCGGTCTGCAAGTCCAGTCTTGCTTGGGAGTGTCTTGCTGTCAGGAGTTAGCAATTTCGTGCAAAAAAAATTTTCAGATGGGAAAAGTTTTTTCCATGCCCAAATGCTGGGAGCAGTTAGAAGGGAAGATAAATATTTATAAACATCATTTATTTGATTTTTTTTTTGAGAGGAGTAATGATTGGGGAAACAGGAAACATTTCTATATCCATTGGACTGAATTCAGAACATGCTCACAAATTCCTGCTTTATTGTTAACAGAAAACATGTGGAAAATGTTACAAGATCATTCTGTAATTAAAAGTAGACACACAGATCCTAACTTAAAGTGTCTAGTGAATCCCTTCTGTGTCCATCTCTCCCACCCCTTCCCCCCCCAGCCTAATGCACATATAGACAGCCATTGGTTTTCAGAAATCAAATAAGCATTGGCCTCCAAAGAGGCAGTGTGAGGGTGGTAGAGTGACCACCTTTTGAAAATGCAGAAATGGGACAGATGCAGGAGTTGTGCTTCCCTCTGGGGCTTTGTCCCCTGCTTCCCCTCTTCACCTTGAGGTCATGAGCCAGAGCTTGGGCTTTGAGTGGGGTGCCAAGGTGTCTAAGAGCAGCCGCTGTCCCATATTCTCTCCTCCCGCTCTGCCCCTTGTCCCAGGCAGGTGGAGGGTCCAGAGCTTCCTGAGCACACCTTGCTACTGCCCAGTTCTGGTCCGAACAGAGACAAAGCTTTGGGGGGAAGAGAAGGAGTAGCAGGCCTTGTGGGTAGAAGTGAGCTAAGCCTGTCTTGGCACTGTCCCCCATGCCAACTTGGGAGAGGCTAGCATCTCGTGTTATTACTTGGTCCAGTATTTGAGCACCCTGGCTATTTGTTTTATGAAGTTGCCACTTTCCAGAAAAATAATCTAATCTGCTGTCTTGTTTTATGTGGGTCCAAAAACTTGCATTATCATCACAATACGCTGGGATATCTAATGTTAAATGTATGTGTCCAGCTAAAAAGGCTGCAGAGTTCCCACTTCCTTCTATAGTTTCAGTGATAACAGATCAGAACGGTTGAAAATAACAGCAGATGTTTGCCTGCATCCAGCCAAGCGCACTGTGAATGTGTGGGAGGGAGGGTTTGAGCCATGTAAGAGTGAGATGTGCAATGTTATCCCTCTTGTTTATCCTATCAGTGGCTGTTGAAGGGGGCTGTGGAGTTCCTTTATGGTTAGGGATTAGAGTTGCGGTATGCTTGCCTTGTGGGTAGGTGAAGGTTTTTTGCATTTCAAATGTGGTAACCATACTGGTACCCCAGCCTCGGAGTCTTGGGAAAGCACAGAGCAGAACCATAGGAATCCAGGACAAATTCTGTTCCACAGTCATTCAGCCCAGGACTGAGACTTGAAATATACATTTTGGGGTTGTCCTGTCCAATTAGGGGTGGGTAGTAATCACCTGTGTGTGTGCACATGCATATGTTGACATATACTCTGTTGATGGCTTAATGTCTCCTTCTGCTAGTGTGTGCATTTGCATGAGCAATGGTACTATGGACTGTAAGACTTGGCCTCGCCTCTTCTGTCTAGCCCAAATTGATAACAATAACAGAGTAATAGCAGAGGGAGCAACACTGTATTCAGGTGATTTTGGTGCCAAGACAATAAAAGCTGTGTCAACCTTGTATCTGATTTGAAAAGTCAAGCTGAAAATAACTGGCTTTTTATTGGTCTCTTCACTAGGAAATAGAAAACCATCTTGACAAGGACACTGAGGGCTATGATGTAGTGCTAGAAGCCATAGATACAATGCAGAGAGTGGCATGGCATATTAATGACATGAAGAGGAAACATGAACATGCTGTTAGGCTGCAGGTGAGTTTACAAAGAGATTTCAATGGTTATTGGCAATTTTTCTCTTGTTTCTGTTAGGATTGCCAGTTTGACTGGATGTATTCCTGGAAGTTTGATCACATGACATAATCTTTTATTAAAAATTAATCTTCAATTCCTGGAGATTCTAGAACAGGGCTACTCAATAATTGGTCCACAGGCGGGATCCTTTGAACATGACCTCCACTGGGAACGTGCTCCACAACAGCGGGTCAATATAATGGTCTTCTGTTGACAAGTATTTTAGTAGTTAAATTTCTAGACTGTCATTGCTCATTAAAAATGCTGTCATATGGGTGAAAATAGGGTAACTATTGCATTTCATTAATATCAGCAGAACTGGATTAAATGGAGCCTGTGTGTTGTGTAGTCTTGCCTTAATCTTTGTATTCATGCCCATCAGTGTGAAAGAAGCTATTTGCATATATTTGCATATATATTTGTATGTACATGCAATCACACTTAAGTTGTGGCCGTTGGAATGTGCTGTGAGTATCATTGTGGCCCCTTATGCTTCCAAAGTTGAGTAGCACTGGTCTAGGACAATATTGAAGGGTTGGCAACTCTGTATATGCCTGCTTTTGTTTTTAAAACATATACCATTAGCATTTCCTACTACCCTTTAAATTTGTGCCTGTATTTGCTGTATCTTAGACTATTGCATATTGTGAGTGTTCTTTCTGAATTCAGAAATTTTGGTCATAGCTGCTACAGAAGAGCCTCAGAATAATCTGTCCTGCTTGCAGCATCCTGTTAAATATTTGTTTGCAATGGTACAGAATTAGATAACTTTTTTATTTTCTTGACACCTCCATTGTACACCACTACTATTTCATTGAAGGGCATATTGTTTCTGAGAACTCTTGTGGTTTCCTATTTCAGACTTTTGTCCCGTTTAATTTTGTCTGGTTGGAAACATTTCTCCTGTCTTATTTTATCTTTTCCTCTCAGCTGTCTGCCTATGAGTTGTTGCTTTGTAAGTATACAGAGAGATGGTCAGATCCAGCCTTATAAAAAAATCCATTGCTCTGCAATGAAGCATTTATTGTAAAGCGATCGACTCTAGGAAGTCACTGTAGTCTATATTAGATTTTCTTGTGCAGACTATGTATGAAGAACCATCATTCCCTCTCTCAGTTAGACTGACTCCAGACATTCTCAAAAAGAGTTGAATAGACTTTCTGTTGTGTCAGAAAACCAGCAGGGATAAGCAGATAAGAGTATGGGGAAGGAGACATCTCCCATTCAAGTGATCTATAAATAATTTGCCATTTCTTCTATTTCAAAGTAGAGATGGCACTCACTGAATCCTATATTTGTTTAGTAATTGGAGGATTTAAATAAATGAAGAAAAGATAATTCATTTTAAAATGCCTTTTCTGAGCCCATGTAACCTTACCTAAGTCATTGACATAAATAGGGATATTGATACCTGGAATACTTGACAATAAAGTTGGTTAGATGCTTTTGGACAGCTGAGTTTCATAATTTACAGTCTGAGCTGGCAAATGTGGGGTGGTGAAACCTTTTTGGCTCAGTTTCTCATTTTCAACAGTAATTTCTGTGTTCTACAGGGGCACTGATGTCTCTGTGCTATCATATAATGATGTGTCTGTAATTCTGTGGCTACTGTGGCTGCATTTCTGCATGAATTCTCTTCCAAAGTGGATAAATCAATTTCTGGGGTTACACTGTAACTGATTTACAAGTTACTAGAGAGAACTTTTCCATTTGTTGTATTTTTAATCGCAGTCTTGAGTATATTCCAAAAATGTTGTTTTATCTGTTAATTTGTAATATGTTGCATGGAGGTGCCATGCATGCTTTACTGTCAGATGTACAGCAATCACTGTGCTATTTGAAAGAAGTTCACAGCTATGAAATAAAATTCTGTAGGGTAATATCTGTAATGAGGACATTTCCCCCTCATTGCTATCACCATCTGGGTTAAAGCAGTGCTAACCCTGGTTGGAAATTTTTTTGAAAATGTCCTTAGTATCAGTGGAGTCTACTCATGGGTTACTAGCACCTGACGTGTAAGATGAAGTGCTCTTAGGGAGTTATGCCAAGGGAGTTGGAGACCAAGTAACTAGAAGAAACAAGGAAAAGGGAGAGCACTACTGTAGAACTTCATTTTCTTAAGGCCATCACTGGGCTAACCTATGTTTATCTTTACATATTGTTTATTTTGATTTAAATCAGAACTGTGTTGCCACTTGAACAGACCATTAGCAATACAAATATAACTCAGTCACATTAAATTATCAATTCAATAGAAACTCTACCAGCCATCTCTTCCGTTGTCTAGGAAACATATTTCAGCTTTCTTCCCAAGCTCATTCAAACAGATATCTTTTGCAGTCTTCCCAGAAGTTTATTATTATAGACTATTTTGGATTTGATGGGGGGAACGGCACAAATTGGAGTCAATATTTGCAAATTATTTTTTTATTCTCCAAGTTGTATACATCTAACCTGAAGAAAAATTGGACCAAAATAGGGCAACTAAAAAAGTTGGGGTACGTCCACACTGCAACAATATTTCAAAATAACTAGCACTATTCTAAAATAACTTAGTCCACATCTGCACAGCAGGCAGTTATTTCGAAATAGTGTCAAAATACCATCAGGCTGGAGGACTTCTTACTCTGACTCCTGTAATTCTCATTGTACAAGAAATAAGGAAAGTCAGAAGAAGAGTGCTCTATTTTGAAATAAGCGCTGTGTAAACGCTCCCTATTTCAAAATAAGATAGGCAATTAACGTAAGCCATGCAGTGAAGACGTACCCTTAGTGATTTTAGTCTTGGTGAGAAGTGCTAGATTAACAGTCCTGACAATTGAAGCTTTGTAGTTCTTTACAGGACAAGTGTGGTTCTGCGAGATAGCAACGTTACCAGAATTCTGTATCCATGCCCTTTAGTCTTTGTCTCTTTTTTTTAACCAAAATAATTCAGCAGAGTCAACAGGAATTTGCTAAACATTTTGGTGTCAGAACATTTTAATTTTTCATAGAAAAAGGTTTTCACCCAGCTCTAGTTAAAACAGAACACGTCCTAATGTCCTCAGTAGATTGAATTTTTGAATTTAAAACTTGTATAATAAAATACTGTTTAGAATTGCATTGTTTTTCTGTTTCAGGAGATACAAAGTTTACTTACTAACTGGAAAGGGCCGGATCTCACTAGCTATGGGGAGCTGGTTTTAGAAGGAACATTCCGCATTCAACGAGCCAAAAATGAGCGCACTTTGTTTCTCTTTGACAAACTGTTGCTTATTACAAAGAAGAGAGAAGAAATGTTTACATACAAAGCTCATATATTGGTATGTCATGGAGCCCATTGTAATGTGCTGATTGAACCAATTTCTAGCTTTCTTTAAATTCTCCTCTGTGAGATTCACTATGTCTTCTCTCTGTACAGTGTGGCAATCTCATGCTTGTTGAAGTAATACCAAAGGAGCCACTTAGCTTTAGTGTCTTCCACTACAAAAATCCCAAGATGCAGCACACTGTGCAGGTATGACAGAAACCTCCCTGCTCTGAACATAACCTGACATGTTATACATGATGTCAAATAAAACATTCATCCAATTTTCTGTATTGAAAATCCATCTCCCCTAACTGGGGGCTTGATTCTGCCCTTAAGTACTCCATCTACATCACTATATCTATAGTCCCCAGTCCCTAAGTGGTTATAGTAATGAGTCATCTGACCATTTTATAATTTTACAACAGGCTAAATCACAACAAGATAAACGCCTTTGGATTCTTCACTTGAAGAGATTAATTCTAGAAAATCACCCAGCTAAAATTCCTGCTAAGGTAAATAAACTTACTCTCTCCTCTAAATACTTGTATTATTTAAGGAACTTGTATTAGCAGACAGACACAATGACAATTTGGGAGATATTTTTATATAGAAACACTCCTCTGTACACTAATGAAATGGAATTCATGTAATATATTGGTACTTACACATCTTCAGATGATTTCATTAAAGCTAAAAGGGAACAGCTCCAGCAAAAACAACTACTGGAGTCTGTACACACAACTTAGAATCTCATCAATTTGTTAAACCCTTTGTCTACCCTGGGATTTGTCTTTTGGTACCTGTGGTTATACCAGGCGCGGCTGCACGTAAGCAAATCTGTAGATGCATTGCCCCAGTGTAAAAAGTGACTTGTGTCAGTGTATTTTAGCTTGATTTGAAACTTGACATAAATCCCTTTTAATGCAATACTTGTGCCCTGTGAGGTTGCACTGATGCAACTACCTTGATATTGCAAAAGCAATGCATTTCTGGAAGTGCCTACACCCAATTGGTAGGACTTAGAAAAAGGCTATGTTCTCCATCTATGTTTTGCCTATAAACCAGTGTTTCTTAAGCTATGTTCCGTAGAACAACTCGCAGGTGTGCCATGACCTCTTCTTTGTTTTTGTCTTTTTTTGTCTGACAATTTTTTTAAAGAAAATTTTCCTAGGTGTTCCGTATAAAAAAAATTATTTGTTTGGTGTTCTGTGGTCTCAAAAAGTTTAAGAAACACTGCTATAAATGCTCATGATACTGTTCATATATTTTTGTTAGTCTCTAAGGAGCCCCAGGACTACTGGTTTGTTTTTTAAAAAGATGTTCTTGATCTGTTATTCTTATATGTAGAACTCCCACTGAAGTCAATGGTAGTTTTGCATAAACGCTGACTAAGAATCCCATATTTGTAACACAGTGAACGTTATAATAGTAAACTGGACACACTGTAAGATACTTTAGGATGAATTAAACTTTCGTACCAAGCTACTTACTAATCTTAAACTCTCTTTAGTTCTTAATGGATTTAAAAAAATATTTCTACCCAAGACTCCATCCCGAATACAAAATGTTGCTTATATAACAAACAGTAATCTTAGTTATCCCTTTGCAGCCCTGAGCAATAATTTATACTTATGACAAAGAAGAAAACAGTCAAACATCTATTGTTGTCTGCTCACACCTGTGGATCTTCCACACTCCAACTTTTCACAGTTTAGTGGTAGTCAATTCATGACACCTAGTGGAAGATAACTGCATTGCGTCCTTGGAAAGGCAAACTGTCTACTCTACACTTTTAATTTTATTTTTTGGTTTGTTACAATATGCCTAATGATCGCTCATATTTTTTTTCTTTAGAAAGATATGAACACAGGAAAAGTCTTGGGATATTGACTTCATCTATTTAAACAGTAATATAATATTTTGGTAGTGCTTTTTATCTCTGGGAAAGATGATATTCAATAATACATTTAAAAATAAATCTGGTTGGAAATTTCTTAGAGGGAACAACGTTGATACTTTTTTTTTCATGGCACACAATACATTTTCTCCTCTTAACAAATGAGTAGGCTTTCAATTTAATTTCTTTGAGAGGTTTTTGTGGTTTTTGTTTTGGTTTTGGTTATGATAACTCTCAAGAGTCCAGAATGCATTTATAGTCAAATGGACATATATTTACAATCCCCAATTTATGTTTAAGATTCTGAACAGGTAAGTAGGTAGTGGGAGGAGCTGTCAGAGAATGAATTACCACTCCCAGATCCTGATGCCAGTTTTGTGCAGCCAATGTGTTGCTTTAAATTCCACCAGCTGACAACTATTACTGGAGCATATGACCTATGAGGAGAGACTGAGGGAGTTGGGTCTGTTTAGTCTGCAGAAGCGAAGAATGTGGGGGCATTTGACAGCAGCTTTCAACTTCCTGAAGGGAGCTTCCAAAGAGGATGGAGAAAGGCTGTTCTCAGTGATGACAGATGGCAGAACAAGGAGCAATGTTCTCAAGTTGTGGTGGGAGAGGTCCAGTTTGGATATTAGGAAAAACTATTTCACTAGGAGAGTGGTGAAGCACTGGGATGGGTTACCTAGGGAAGTAGTGGATTCTACATCCCTAGAGGTATTTAAGCCCTTGCTGGGTTGATTTAGTTGGGATTGGTCCTGCCTAGAGCAGGGGGCTGGACTTGATGACCTCCTAAGGTCTTTTCCAGCTCTTTGATTCTATCTATGACAATCCTGAAAGAGATTGTCAAGCTAAATCTAGCCAAAGGGCTACATGTTCTCAACATAACACACTTGAGGGGTTGATGTGATCAGGTATGCCAGCTCCACGCCTGCTGGTATTTCTTTATACTAGAAAGATGCCTAGCTAATACAATGTAGTCAGTCACTCACTGCTCCTTTTGTACTGCTAGGATAGTGGGTAGTAAGGTGAACTATGGTGGGACTTGCACAATGAACAGCAGAAGTTATTTCCTACCTGGAAAATTTATCTTACTAAAATTGGAAGAGTAAAATGTCAATCCAGTATAATGTATACAGTGTGGAACAATCTATTCTGTATTTAAAGTGACCAAAGAAAAATTGACTATAATGTTTGTTGTGTTTTTTTAATCATTGAGCCATGTGATGTAATTTAGTATATTTGTATAATATGACCTGATTTTGCATAATTTGTATCTTTCAGGCTAAGCAGGCAATTTTAGAAATGGATGCCATACGTAAGTTTTTTCTTTCATAATGTAATTTTTTCAAACAGTCATCTTTAGCTACATATTCTCTAGCTTCCATCTAAAATATAAGAAACCTGTGTGTATTTTTTTTTAAATAAGACCTGATCCCTTGCAGATCAATGGGAGTTGAGGCTACTCAGCAACCAATAGGATGTGACTTATAGCAAATGCAAAGGTTAGATCAGATCTCTGATAGTAAACACAGCAACACCACTCCATCATACTCTTTCTTATCCTGAAGAGAGACAGGGCATGGTTGATCCTGAGTCTGAGCAATGTTGTGTTGAAAAGCTGAGAATAGGGAAATGTAGTTTGTCTTTAACACTTATCTGGTCTGCATGCATGCTGGCAAACCCACAAAAGCAGGAAATATGGGGGACCTTCCAACTAAGGATTCTCTGGTAATATAGCAGTCTGGAATCCAGGCAGAGCCACTGGGATTCCTCATCCATAAGGCTTCCTCGTGGATGGCCTTGTCCTCTTGCAGTCTAGGAAGATCTTGAGGGATACAAGGGCAGCATTTCAGGGAGGAAATTGCTCCCAAACTACCACTCCAAGAAAACACCATTATAGGACCCTTCCAGGATTTCCCTTTCCCACAGAGCTCTTCCCATAGATATGTAAGCACCAAAAGGGTGTTACAAAATAGGAGGGGGAGAAATTTTCTGCTTAATGTCTGATAGGATAGGCTTACATTGTGGCGAAGTTTAGGTTGCACATTAGGAAAAACTTCCTAACTCTGAGTGGTTAAGCACTGGAATAAATTGCCTATGGAGGTTGTGGAATCTCCATCACTGGAGATATTTAAGAGCAGGTTAGATGGACACCTGTCAGGGGTGCGCTAGATCAGGGATGGGCAATAATTTTGGCAAGGGAGCCACTTAATGAATTTTGGTACATGGTCATGGACTGGCTCCACCTCTAAAAAGGGGTGGTGTCTGAGGTGGAAGGGGTGGGGCAAAGGGCTCACAGCTCCCAGACCTGCTGCTACCGCATTGCGTGGCAGCTGCCTGGAATTGCTGCAGCTTTTTAAAGGGCTCATGGCTCCAGCCTCTGCCAGGGTAGTACCATCATGGGGAGCTCTGAGCCATTTAAATAGGATCCTGCTGCCTGAGCCACTGCCTGGAAATTCAGTAGCTTGAGCAGCAGAATATAAATAGAAAGTGGTCAGGTGCAGTCTGTGAGCTAGATCAAAGTGTTGGGCGGGCCAGATTCGCCCCCCCCTCCCCCCGCCACATTCTGCCCAGCCCTGGTCTAAATGATGCTTGTTCCTACCATGAGGGCAGGGGCTGGACTTGATGACCTGTTGAGGTCCCTTCCATTTCTAGTATTCTGTGGTTCTGTGCTTCTAAGTTAGACACGGGAATTGAGCAACAATGTTGCTGTATTAGCAATCCATTGGTAAAGTGGTATGAAATATGTAATATTTTTAGTAGCTAGTTGGCAGCACTAGAGTTAACATTATCAGTTATTGTTTGTCTGACAGTTTCACAATATAAGACACAAAAGGGAGGTAAATTTTTCGCAGAAGAGCTGATGTGACTTATCAGATGACACTTAATGGTGGTTGATACCTCTGACTATTTTACAGATCATCCAGGATTCCATTATAGTCCGGAGGGAGAAATGAAAGCATCATATAATTCTAAAGAAGGTCTTACCCCGCGGAGGGTGAGAAGGAAGTCAGGTAATTTAAAATTTGTATTACTAAAGAAAGTGGAAAGAAAATGTATTGAAATGTTTTAAAATTATGCTTAGCGTGGAAGGGGATAGAGATTGAGTTACTGGAAGAGGCATTATGTGAAAAGAAAATGACATCCACTGGTTGCTGTTTTAAAATTGCTTCCTACAGAGTGTCATGTTTGTTTACAATTAGTAGGTTAACTCCCGATTTAAAATTCTCTGGATTTGAGAGGAAAATTATTGATAGAGCTGGCTAGAAAACAGACCAAGCATCCTATCAGAAATTCTAAGCTTGAAGATTTTGTTTCATTCTGAATCAGAACAAAATTTCAAATCTCAGAATTTCTGGCAAAAGGGAATATTCCATGACCGAAAAATACTGGTGCTGCACCTACCTGTTTCAGGTTCCTGACCTGCAGGGCTGTTTGCTGGGCTAATAGCAAGGGGCAGGCTACTGAAGAGTTGGCAGGGCCTGCCCAGGAGCTGGGAGGCTGGCTGTTGAGTAGTTGGGAGCTCAGGCTCCTGTGGAGCTAGGCAAGCAAGCTAGCAGGTTTCAAAACCTAGCTGGCAGGCAGAGTTTCATGGGAAGCCTGCCTTGTTTCTGTAGCAACTGGACATTCCCATTGAATGGTGCAAATGGCATTTTCTGGCAGAAACACACACAATCCACTGGAAAATTTCTACCTTCTTTTTATTGGTTTTGCTCTTTCAAGCTCAAAACTCATACATATTTATGAACACAATAAAGGGGCGTGTGGGTTTTTCTTTTGTCTCTCCTCACAAGCTTGTAGACTAGTATAAATGGGGGGTGTAGGGCAAATGATGAACATTATTGTTGTTTCTGACTACTGAACATAGTAAGAAAGTAGAAATATGCCAAAAACTAAACTAAATTAATTTTCCAAGAAAAGAAATTGAAATTAAAATATTTTAAAAAAAACTTAAAACTTTTCTGTGCCTAGTATATGTACAAGTGATAATGCCTCTCTTGAGGTCCATGCGTGAGAGGGAAAGACACATGGACACATACACACACATTACATACAGCTAAATTTGCTGTGAGGTAATAGTGGGCTTCAAGTGAAGCTGCATATTTCCATACCTAGGATGCACATTGCAGTATGTCATGGCAAAGTGAGATTTTAAAGCTATAGTGGATTGGTTGGAGGAAAAAATACAGGCATCTTTTAACACATGGGTTCCCAAATTGGGGGGCGGTCCCCCCAGAGGGGGCATGAAGAAATTCCAGGGGGCGACCCAGCCGCACACACCCCGTCAATCCCACCCAAAGTTTTGCTGCTATTTTTGGGGGGGGAGGGAAGGTGAAGGTTTCTCAAAAACCCAAAAGGGGGCATGATTCAAAAAAGTTTGGGAACCACTCATTTAACAGGTTGTTTTGATAGTCTTGTGCCATTTGATTTTATTACTTTAATAAAAAATTCAGACTGCAAATTTTAAAACAATGGATGTTTGTGTGTGTATTTAGGCATACATAAGAATGCCAGTTATTTTATGTAACACTGACATGCTTATTTTTTTAAAAGGTGAACAGTTAATACCTGGGAACCTGTTTTTACCTAAATTAATATAAGCCAGGTTTTTTTACTCCAAATCCTACCAGCCTTCTGAAAACTAGAGATTTGATTACTACTGTTAAGATTGGAGTAGTGAAATATTTGTTTCAGCTCTAATAATCTTTTCTGGTTGCTTATTGTTTTTCTTGTTGCAGTTAAAATATTTACATACTTTGACTAGCTTTGAATCCCACTATGTCACTATGGGCATGTCCACACAGCAGAGCTAAACTCAGAATAAGCTACGCAACTTGAGCTATGCTAATTGAGTAGCTTCAGTTGAAAAAGCTTATTTCAACTTTTGGTGCTGTCTACACAGCAGTGTAGAAATAGAGCACTCCTCCCCTGACTCCCTTTACTCCTCATGCAATGGGGGCTATAGGAGTCGGAGTAAGAAGTCTGTTTCAAATTTATTTCAAAATAACGGGCTTGCTTTGTAGACTCGCACTATGTTATTTCAGAATAAATTACATTATTCAGAAATAACGCCTATCTGTCCATCTTTAACTGCTATTAGAAACACAGTGGTCAATTAGATCAGAGAAACCATAATATTCAGTTTATACTAAGTCATTTAAGTAAGCAAGACTACTGATGTAGTGACTTAACATAAAGCAACATTTATCACTGAGAAACAATCAAGTCATTAAAGATTTTCAATTGTTCTGCAAGCAAAATCTCTCCCTTTCCAAGGTGAAAAATTATATTGACAGTGTGAAATATTAACTGAATGGTCCTGTTTGGAATATTCAGTACTTCTGCTTTTAACCAACATTAAGAAATAAATCTCACCAAATATTTCTAATAGAGCAGTAAATCTCTAGTGATTTAGACCAAGATTTTCAAAAGAGAAGGCCTCGAAGTAGGCTTGTAAGTATAAATTATCCAACCCATGGTCTCTGTATATAGAATTAGGGGTTAAATTTTGGCATTCATTTTTTTTTAAAACATTGGCCAAAATATCAGTGACTTTCTTTGGAACACTGTAGTGTTAACTACATTTATCTTTTTCAGAACCTTCATCCAGAGTTCATAAAGTTATGAAGCCAAGCGGTAAGTTATATTGCATCTAATAGTACATGCTATTAAAAGTTTTTTAAAAAATCAACTTTCTAAGCTATACATACCTAGATTAGGTAAACCAATATAATGGAATTCAAAGATGTGCTGTCATCTTCTTTGTGATTCTTACCATTGTGCTTAAAATTTGCAGCACACGTAGGACTGGATCCTCAGCTTTTGTAAACTGATATAGTTAATGGAGATGCACTGATTTTCATCAGCTGGATATCTTACCCATAATATGTAACCTCAAGCCCAGCCTTGAGAAAAATGCAGTGCAGAGAAAGCAAAATGAGTTACTGTATTTTCCTTACCTTTAGGCCTGATCCTACAAACACTGAAGCAAATAAGTAGACAATATGAGACTACTCATATACATAGCTATTAATGTGTTTGCAGGATCAGGAGCTTAATTGGGATCCATCAGTGTGTTATGCTGAGACAGACTGAGAACTCATGGAACACAAGCCTCTCGGGGATTGCGGTGTGAATACAATTCCAGTTAACATCACGGTCCGGATAAATTAATCACAAGTCCCCATCTAAGACAAAATGGCCTGTAAACCTGCCCAGAGGTTTCTGAACAAAATGGGGAGAGGGATTTTGTTGAGTATCAATTTGTGTTGAGGTGAATGGAGGCAGAATACACAGAATAGATGGAGATGGGCCAGCAAAAAGCAAGAGTGTAAGCAGTAGCCACTGAACATAGAGCAGGACTGTGGGGAAAAACCTAGAGAGTTTTGGGTTTTTTGATAGCTAAAGAGGTTTGTGAATCTAACTGCCCTTGGTTCCTCTTACGTTTGGAGAGTCAGGATGTTGTACATTCCTTGCAAGTAAAGATGGCATCAAAGAACATACTAGATTCCATCAGTTTCTGTTTCCAGTTGGAACATCCCGAAACCCCAAATATGGACTGCCGTTCAGGTCAAAAGGGAGCAACAATAAAATAAACCTTTTTACTTTATTATTTATTTTAATTCTGTTAGTGGGGAAAGTAAGGTTTTAGCGCTAAGCAAACTAATTCTAAATGTCAAACAGGATTCAGGCTTGAAATACTGATAAACATTAATAAACTTGCACAAATTGACACCTCTATGATTATTTATCGTGCTGTATGTATTTTTGTATATATTTTCAGAAATAAGTCCAGAGATGCACAAGGTAAGTCCTTTTTATATATTATATCTCAGTAGATTCCAATAGCACCTGAGGTTTTTTGAATCCAGAATATTCAAAAATTATAAAAGTTTCAGAATATATTGTATTTTATTGATTTTTAAAAAGGATACAAAACAATACATTTCAGAGAAACTCCAATAACATTATAAAGAAGTATAAATTTTATTTCAGGAATACCTAATAAATAGAACTTGATACATGTCTGGATGAGTAGATTTTATGATACAATACAATACAGGCAGTCCCCGGGTTACGTACAAGATAGGGACTGTAGGTTTGTTCTTAAGTTGAATCTGTATGTAAGTCGGAACTGGCGTCAGCCGCTGCTGAAACTGATCAGTTTCAACAGCGGCTGAATCTGGACGCCAGTTCTGACTTACATAGAAACCCAGGCGTCCTCAAGTCAGCTGCTGCTGAAACTGATCAGCGGCTGATTCCAGGAAGCCTGGGGCAGAGCAACTCTGCCTCTGGCTTCCTGTAGTCAGCCGCTGGTCAGTTTCAGCAGCGGCTGACTTGGGGACGCCTGGGGCAGAGCAGCTGGGGTGCTGCCGGGTTGGTCCCGAGCAGCGCTGCGGGACCAACCCGGCAGCCCCCAGCTGCTCTACCCCAGGGGTAGGCAAGAAAAGCCTGGTCTGCTGGGGGGGGCACTAGCTGCACCCCCCCAGCAGACCAGGGAGACGGGGGTGGCGGGACCGCCCAAGTCCTCCACGGCTTTGCTCCGTCTCCCTGGTCTGCTGACCTGGGAGATGGGGAGCAAAGCCTCAGAGCACGCCCGCAGCGGGACAGCCCAGGCGTGCCGCGGCTGTCCCACTGTGGGCGTGCTCCCAGGCTTTGCTCCCCATCTCCCTGGTCTGCTGGTCGGGAGACGGGGAGCAAAGCCCCGGAGCACGCCCGCAGGGGGACAGCTCAAGCGCGCCCGGGCTGTCCCGCTGCGGGCGTACTCCAAGGCTTTGCTCCCCGTCTCCCTGCAGACCAGGGAGACGGGGAACAGCTTTTCTCACACCGGAGGACAGGGGCGGTGGACCGCGGCGCATCTGGGTGTCCTGCTGCTCCCGTCCTCCCGGGCGAGAAAAGCCCCGTTCGTAACTGCGGATATAAGTCGGATCCGCGTAACTCGGGGACTGCCTGTACATCTATAATAAAAAAAATACTTTAAAATGCAGTTAGGATAACGAAAGTGATATGCAAAGATGGCATGTTTAACAGTTCTGTTACTTATAACATTTGACTCAAAATGCACCTATTTCTGGCAAAAATAGGCTTGTAGTACACATTATTCTGTTATCCATGCAGAGTCAATATGGAGAAGTATGCTTGACAAGCCAGAGTATCCATTTGCAAAAAGAATTGTTCATTGCCTTCCAGATGAAGCAGGAAAAAACACTCACCTTAAGTTTCAGAATTTAAGGGGATTTAGCAGGGCTAGCACTTAGAGGATTTTTTTTTACATGCAAATGGAGTACATTTTATCTGGCATCACAGCATGCGTCACTGACATAGTAACATCAAGTCCCATTATGCCATTTTTCCATAGCTGTTCTAAAGAGTATGTCATATGATCCCTGTGCAAAGTGTAGTGATCCAGGTTTTATTTGTCACTTAAGTTTTCACCACATTGATCTGTATCTATGTTGTATTTTGTTGATCATGGCATGTTAAAATATACAGTATAAAGGGGCTACATGAATTAGTTTTACTGTTTTTTTTGTTTTTTAAGCGGAGCAGTATTGAAGGAGCCCTACTATCTCAAGCTGCCAAATTGGGATCAAATGAATCCCTGCTCGGTTGTAGGAAAAAAGGTTCATTGACTCTCAGTGGGCTTGTGAATGAATTTCAAGGATCCATAGAACCAGCCTACAGCAGTGATCAAGATGAAAATCTCCACCCATGTGCTACAGAGCAGACAGATGCTGATGATGAGGATGAGTGTGAACAGGTAATCTCTTTGCTCTGTGTGTGTGGGAGGGGGCTTAATTTATTCACAAACTATTATGTCAGTGTAGGGATCCCACAGATGGGGGGGCCGCTTGGATGGGGCTGAAGCACTCTTTGGGTGTGGCGTGGGGGGCTTGGCTAGGCTGGAGCAGCCGGTTAACCAGTTAGTGGTAAGCATCACCTAGTTACCCATTAACATCCCTATGGCAGAGTGAATGTTTTACCAATACATATTTCAAGTAGATGTATTGCTTACAACTGCTGCTGCTTCCAAGTATTTTTGCTTAAGCCACGGGATATATCCTAAATACTCATTGAGCTTTGTTGGTGGAGTTTTAGGCATTCAGTTGTGGAACACTGTAACCATAACAACAGTCACATCCAAAAGAACCATTTTCATTTAGACGTCATAAATCCTTTGTTGCAATCCAAGAAAGGAAGGAACTGAATTCTTTCTGTACTAGATTCTGGGGATTAAATTCACCCCTCTGTATGGGGACCAGGGCACTCAAGCCCATCTCCACTGAAAGAGCTTGTTTTTATTTGGTCCTACTGCAGACTGCCTTCCACTATTTTTACTCATTATATATAAGGACTAATTTCTCATTGCTCTGGTACTTATCACTTTTATGATCTTAAGGAAGGTGATTAGATGCCATTGTACGAGTGGTACCCTTTCCACTCTATAGGATATCTTTGTGCACATGCAGCTGTTTTAAAGACTCTAGGGCCACTTTTTAAATGTGGACATATTAATTAGGTGTCCAAATCCCACACTTGATTGCTTTACTCTATACAAGGGAACATCCAACATTCCTAAATGCCAGTTTGAGTGGCCAGATATGTGACTTTCACATATGTGTAAGGCGCTCACAGATTTAAATTGAGCTACTCGTCACGGTATAAAGGAGTTATGATAGGGCACACAAGCCTCCATGCATGCATGGAAGGAAAGAAGGGCTGCTGAAGGTCAAGTTAGCCCAAACTAAGACACCTGATGCAGGAGGCAGATTTCCAAGGACAGGGTTGGAAGAAGCAGGTGGAGAGAGAGAGAGAGCACTCAGACATGGCTCTCACATTGAGAAAGAACAACCCAGAAAGGTGTTAGGGGCTGGATGGAACTGAAGAAGAGCAGCTGGGAAACTAAGGCTAAGTGGGTGTTGCACTGCAGAATGCTGGAAGGGGAGCTTTGGTAAGGACATGCTGTAACAGAGTCCACTCAGAAAACTTTTGCCCAAGTCTGCTGTCTGCCATGCCATGCCATGTTAAGTTGCATTACTCTGATAATTGTATTATGAATACTAGAGGAAAGTAGCATTCTACAATGAATGCTGTCTCTGACATCTAGCATTGCAAAAGGGATAGCACAAGAAAATGTCTCTTCTGCAGCAAATTCTTATTTAGTTGGTTCACGTTGAACTCTGGCATTTCCCAGATTTGGCTGTGACTAAATACACTGCTGTTTAAAGAACTGTAGATCATAATATACCCATTATTTTTTTTTAAACACAGAGTGCACAACAAAAACCAAAAGGAGCTAGGAAAAGACTTAATAGCCAAGCTACTGAAAATGTTGAAAAACGAAGAAGTGTTAATCTCAACAAATGTTCAGTGCAGGTATTTAAAACTAAATGTATGAAGACTGATCATGTTTCTTATTTGTAATATCCTATATATCGGAGCTATGCCATAGGCCTCTATATGTGTCTTTCTAGATGGACAGATGTAGATAAAAAATTGCCATATCTAAGTAATGACTTATGCTCAAAAATGTTTCTCTAAAGCTTAAAAGAATAAGCCAAATCTCTATAAAAATAATGAATCAAATAAATTGCAATTAGGTACCCAGCTGTTTCTACAGGTATTTCACAATATGTGCTCTTCAGCATTTATTTAGATTAAAACTTATCACCCCAAAGTAATTTGCTACTTAGTTGCTATTTTGTATATATTACAGTTTTAATTTATTGAAATCTTAATCATACAGTCTAAAATTAAAAACTGAACTTTTTAGTGTAAAATCTGTTGGGTAATGAGAATTACTAGATATGCCCATTAATCCGATGCTATTACAAAATAGCTTGATGTAATATTGGGAGGCTGAAAACAGGCATACAATACTATACTTTTTTTTTTTTTTAAAGACTCAATCGTACAAGATAATGAGCATCAAATTCCCATGAAAGGCCAGAGTCAGCAAAGCATTAAAGTACATTGTTAACTTTGCAAGCATAAAGTCAGTGGGAGGTTAGGATGTGCAGCATCTTTCAGGGTATTAAGTAACATGTAGGATCAAGCCCATGCAGATTTAGCACATCCTTGGGACGCTTTGAAAAGTTTTGGCAACCACTTAAAAGTGAAGTAATTGATATTTTAGAATCCAGTGAAGTGTCATAAAATGATGCAAGTGTTCAAGGAAAAAAGTTTGCCTTCTGGAGTGAACTTTGGTTAACATATATGATATTAATTCAAGACCATGCCCTGTGATGTGGACGTAAGAGACCCCAATACGTATTATTTAGGGGAAAAGATGACTAAGGGGATCAGTCTTACCTGCTTCATTGCCACCCCCATTGTACTCCACCTATATTTAATTGCTAGATAGAGGACAGGCCTGAGGATGGCCACTAAAGTTTTACACCTCCATCTCCGTTTGCAAAGGCTGATAAGTGGTCTGGAACAATGGAGCCAGATCTCCTACATTCCTCTGCCAAGCTCCACACTGCACAATGTTAGGGTCAAGGTTTTATAAACCTCAGTAGCAAGGAAATTCTTGCATCACTGCAGAGAGACTTAACAAAACTGTATATTTCAAATCTCCACAGAGCTCCAAAGATCCTTCAGATGAAGAATCTACCCAGCTGAATACAGACCTTTCCTTTTCCTGTTCTGCTAGACAATCATCTAGACAGTTTAGCACACCGCAGAACAACTCAATAATCATGGATATGCTGGGGGGAACTCCCACGGTGAGAAACATCTGGACTGACCATCAAATCAGACAAGCCTTGTTTCCCAGTAGACGGCCATCTCAGGAGAATGACGATGATGACGATGATTATCAGATGTTTGTACCAACAGTATCTACATCCAATTCAAGCTCAACTGTGTGTGAAGAGAGGGGTGCTTCCGGTCGTCCGTGTAGCTGGCATGTGGGATTAGATAATCAAAATGAGATCTCCAGCTCTAGTCATCACAGAATTGTTAGACGGGCCAGTAGTGCTGGTGAAAATAACTCTTGCCTATATAATGCAAGACATAGAGCCAATGACATTATCCAGCATGGTTCCCGGAGGGAAGTGAAAAGTAGTTCTAGAACTGATGTGGGCAATATGAATACTTATCCAGAATCTTCAGAAGAGCTGACCATTGATGATATAGAACATGTCTATGATAATATAAGTTATGAAGATTTAAAACTGATGGGGCTGACTAGAAGGGAAGAGCCTGATCATGGCCCCCAAAGATCTTCTAAAGACTCTCTCTACAAAAGTCAAAGCAAAAAGACCTTGGAGGAAGCAGCCTCTGAAAAAAAGCAAGCAAATCAAAATAGGACCTCTCTTCCTGCTAGCAAAGATGAAATCCTGTTCAATAGAGAGGCACCAACTTTAAGTTCACACGAGCTTAGGATTGTTGAGGAGAACATCTATGACACTATAGGGCTTCCAGAACCACCACTATTGAATTTCAAATGTAATCGCATTAAATGCACTAAAAGGAGAAGTTTTTTGGGCCTGGAAACAGACTTCGCATGTTGTGACAATCTAAGGCAGTTTGTTTCTGAAGAGAGTCTCCAGTTGAGTGAAGATGAAAGTCCATACCATCATGTTCCTTTAGATAATGACTATTTGAGCTTAATAGATAGTTCCTCCAACTCTGATTCACTCTCCCACAAGTCTGCAGCTGATAAACTATCAGAAGAAGTAGATGAGATCTGGAATGATCTAGAGAATTACATCAAGAAGAATGAAGAAAAGACAAGAGACCGTGTCCTGGCCGCCTTTCCTGTTTGTAAAGATGACATGCAGGAAAGACTCCATACTGGAAGTACACCTAAACTGAGTAAAGAAGTGGAGTATTCACTTTCCACACTCTCACTGCCAGAAACGCCCGTTTTTCCTAAAACTTTGAAACACAAGGTAGCTAGATTAAGTGAGGCCAGTCTCGGATTTGATGAAGCAACACCATGCAAAGATCATTCATTTCTGAGTCTTAACAGATCTTCTTTCTCCAGTGATTTGCCTTTTATAGACAGCCCTTATGAATCTGCCAATAGTATTCTATCCAATGTACATACAGAAAGCACTGACAATGAAATGGATGTCGTGGATAAAACAAAAAACAGAGTCTTTATGATGGCAAGGCAATACAGTCAAAAAATTAAGAAGGCCAATCAGCTTTTGAAGGTAAAAAGTCCAGAGCAGGAACAGCCTGGCAGCCAGCAACAGAAAATGAGACACAAAGACCTTGCAGCCATTTTAGAGGAAAAGAAACAAGGTGGTCCTGCTATTGGTATGTTTAAAATATTGTCCTTTCTCATTCCTACTCCCCTAATAGATTTCTTCAATAACTTTGGTGACATTTCTGTGTTGATTTAAAATGCTATTACTCTCTTGATCCATCAGTTGCGTGATGACAACTTTAATGTGTTACCACTGAGATGAGATTGAGATCTTTATGTAGTGCAAACAGAAGTATAAATGCATATCCTATGTTAAGAGTAAAATCCTTGGATAGAAGGAAAGAGAAAAGGATGGCACAATGTCAGCCATCTTGCTTTCAGGTTGGTTCAGAGTAGGGATGCTAAATTTTGATTACTCAACTAATTGAGTAGTTGATGGAATTTCCATTGACTACTCAATTAGACAATAAGGGGGGCGCTCACTATCCCGCTGTGCCTCTCCCTTTGAAATGTACAAGAGTCACCTGCAACTCTTGTACATTTCAAAGGAAAAGACTCAGTAGAACTGCTTTCTCGCTCCTGCACCTCTCCCTTTGAACTGTACAAGAGCTGCAGCTGACTCTTATACATTTCAAAGAGAGAGGTGCAGTGCAGCAGTAGGGATGCTTCTGCCTCCCCTACCCCAGAGACAGTGCTGGGGGGAACCAGCTTTTAAGCCGGCTCCCGCTCCCCCATTGCTGCCTCTCTCTGATAGAGGCAGCAAAGGGGGGGGTGAGAGGCAGAAGCAACTAGTCAAGTGACTACTCGACTATCTAATAAGATAGTCAACTAGTTGCTCACATCCCTAGGTCAAGGTAGCCTGGGAATAAAAGTGTGATCCTGGGCATTCTTTAGCCTTTTGCATAAAAGCAGTTATTTCTTGCCTAGTGAAGTCTTCAGATTTCAGCTGAGGTGCGCCTAGTCACTCTTTTGTGCTCCTTTGAGACATAGGACATCATAGAAGCCAAGTCCAGCTTTTTATAGAAACTTCCTGTTTGTCGCTTCCGGCATCGGGATGCGGTCTTTGCTTTCTAGAGCACCTGCACTGCACAGAGCAGGATGGAACAACAAATATTTGCTGAGAGAATTTTCTATGAACTATTTCAAAGTAAGATGTATTTTAAAGTGGATAGAACTGGATTCAGTGAACTTCCAGTCACTAGAATCATAGAATACTAGGACTGTAAGGGACCTCGAGAGGTCATCGAGTCCAGTCCCCTGCCCTCATGGCAGGACCAAATACTGTCTAGACCATCCCTGATAGACATTTATCTAACCTACTCTTAAATATCTCCAGAGATGGAGATTCCACAACCTCCCTGGGCAATTTATTCCAGTGTTTGACTACCCTGACAGTTAGGAACTTTTTCCCAATGTCCAACCTAAAACTCCCTTGCTGCAGTTTAAGCCCATTGCTTCTCGTTCTATCTTCAGAGGCCAAGATGAACAAGTTTTCTCCCTCCTCCTTATGACACCCTTTTAGATACCTGAAAACGGCTATCATGTCCCCCCTTGGTCTTCTCTTTTCTAAGCTAAACAAACCCAATTCTTTCAGCCATCCCTCATAGGTCATGTTCTCTAGACCTTTAATCATTCTTGTTGCTCTTCTCTGGACCTTCTCCAATTTCTCCATATCTTTCTTGAAATGCGGTGCCCAGAACTGAACACAATACTCCAACTGAGGCCTAACCAGCGCAGAGTAGAGCGGAAGAATGACTTCTCGTGTCTTGCTCACAACACACCTGTTAATGCATCCCAGAATCATGTTTGCTTTTTTTACAACAGCCTCACCACAATGCTGACTCTTATTCAGCTTGTGGTCCACTATAACCCCTAGATCTCTTTCTGAGGTACTCCTTTCTAGACAGTCGCTTCCCATTCTGTATTTGTGCAACTGATTGTTCCTTCCTAAGTGGAGCACTTTGCATTTGTCTTATTAAACTTCATCCTGTTTACCTCAGACCATTTTTCCAATTTGTCCAGATCATTTTGAATTATGACCCTATCCTCCAGAGCAGTCGCAACCCCTCCCAGCTTAGTATCATCTGCAAACTTAATAAGCATACTTTCTATGCCAATATCTAAATCGTTGATGAAGATATTGAACAGAGCCAGTCCCAAAACAGACCTCTGTGGAACACCACTTATTATACCTTTCCAGCAGGATTGAGAACCATTAACTACTACTCTCTGAGTACGGTTATCCAGCCAGTTATGCACCCACCTTATAGTAGCCCCATCTAAGTTGTATTTGCCTAGTTTATTGATAAGAATATCATGCGAGACCATATCAAATGCCTTACTAAAGTCTAGGTAGATCACAACCACCGCTTCTCCCTTATCCACAAGACTCGTTATCCTATCAAAGAAAGCTATCAGATTGGTTTGACATGATTTTTTCTTTACAAATCCATGCTGGCTGTTCCCTATCTCACCTTGCCACCTTCCAAGTGTTTACAGATGATTTCCTTAATTATTTGCTCCATTATCTTCCCTGGCACAGAAGTTAAACTAACTGGTCTGTAGTTTCCTGGGTTGTTCTTATTTCCCTTTTTGTAAATGGGCACTATATTTGCCCTTTTCCAGTATTCTGGAATCTCTCCTGTCTCCCATGATTTTCCAAAGATCATAGCTAGAGTCTCAGATACCTCCTCTATCAGCTCCTTGAGTATTCTAGGATGCATTTCATCAGGCCTGGTGACTTGCAGGCATCTAACTTTTCTAGGTGATTTTTAACTTGTTGTTTTTTTTATTTTATCTTCTAAATCTCCCCCCTTCCCACTAGCATTCACTATGTCAGGCATTCCTTCAGACTTCTTGGTGAAGACTGAAACAAAGAAGTCATTAAGCATCTCTGCCATTTCCAAGTTTCCTGTTACCATTTCTCCCTCCTCACTGACCAGTGGGCCTACCCTGTCCTTGGTCTTCCTCTTGCTTCTAATGTATTTATAAAAAGTCTTCTTGTTTCCCTTTATTCCTGTAGCTAGTTTGAGCTCATTTTGTGCCTTTGCCTTTCTTATCTTGTTCCTGCATTCCTGTGTTGTTTGCCTATATTCATCCTTTGTAATTTTTCCTACTTTCCATTTTTTTATGAGACTCCTTTTTTATTTTTAGATCATGCAATATCTTGTGGTTAAGCCAAGGTGGTCTTTTGCCATATTTTCTATCTTTCTGATGCAGCGGAATAGCTTGCTTTTGGGCCCTTAACAATGTCCCTTTGAAAAACTGCCAACTCTCCTCAGTTGTTTTTCCCTTCAGTCTTGATTCCCATAGGATCTTACCTATCCGCTCTCTGAGCTTACCAAAATCCACCTTCCTGAAATCCATTGTCTCTATTTTGCTGTTTTCCCTTCTATCCTTCCTTAGAATTGTGAACTCTATGATTTCATGATCACTTTCACCCAAGCTGCCTTCCACTTTCAAATTCTCAACCAGTTCCTCCCTATTTGTTAGGATCAAATCTAGAACAGCTTCCCCCCGGTAGCTTTTTCAACCTTCTGAAATAAAAAGTTGTCTCCAATGCAGTCCAAGAACTTATTGGATAGTCTGTGCCCCGCTGTGTTATTTTCTCAACATATCTGGATAGTTGAAGTCCCCCATCACTACCAAATCTTGGCCTTTGGATGATATTGTTAGTTGTTTAAAAAAAGCCTCATCCACTTCTTCCACCTGGGTAGGTGGCCTGTAGTAAACTCCTAGCATGACATCACCCTTGTTTTTAACCCCTTTTAGCCTAACCCAGAGACTCTCAACTCTTCCGTCTCCTATGTCCATCTCCACCTCACTCCAGGTGTGCTCATTTTTAATATGTAAGGTAACACCTTCTCCCTTTTTCCCCTGTTTATCCTTCCTGAGCAAGCTATACCCTTCCATACAAACATTCCAATCATGTGTATTATCCCACCAAGTTTCTGTGATGCCAACAATGTCATAATTGTACTTATTTATTAGGACTTCCAATTCTTCCTGCTTATTCTCCATACATTTTGCATTTGTATATAGGCATCTAAGATACAGATTTGACCTTGCCTCCCAGTTTTGCCCTGACCCTCCTTTCTCTTTGCCATTATAGCCCATTCTTCCTCCCATTTCCGACCTATCTCCCAGGTCTCCATGTTCTCCACTTACCCGTGGACTTTGCTCACTGGTCCCCATCGAACCTAGTTTAAAGATCTCCTCACTAGGTTAGCCAGACTGTGTCCAAATAGGGTCTTCCCCCTCCTCGAAAGGTGAACACCATCTCTGCCTAGCAGCCCTTCCTGGAATAGCATCCCATGGTCGAGGAATCCAAAGCTCTCTTGGCAACATCCTCGCAGCCAGGCATTCACCTCCAGGATGCACCTGTCTCTGCCCGGGCCCCTACCTTCGACAGGAAGGATCGAAGAGAATACCACCTCTGCTCCAAGCTCCTTCACCCGTACTCCCAGAGCCCTGTAGTCACTCTTGATCCACTTAGTGTCACACCTTGCAGTATCATTTGTGCCCACATAGATGAGTAGCATGGGATAGCAGTCAGAGGGCTGGATAATCCTCAACAATGCCTCCATAACATCTCGGATATGGGCCCCTAGTAGACAGCATACCTCGCGAGATGAAATGTCAGGGTGACAGATGGGCGCCTCCGTCCCCCTCAGAAGAGAGTCTCCGACCACCATTACCCTACGTTTCCTATTTGCAGTGGTGGCAGCAGACCTCCCAGCCTTGGGGGTACGAGGCTTCTCCTCCTCCATTGTAGTGGGTTATTCCTTATCTTCTATATAAAGAAGAGCATAATGGTTTCCTAGTACCACGGTGGGAGGGTTCGGAGCAGGAGTGGAGCAGTGCCTGCTGCCAGAAGTAACCAGCTGCCAGTGTCCACCCTCAGCCATCTCTTCCTCCATCAGTGGTGTGTCCACAGTCCTGTGTACTGGGACAGCTACCTCAGCTGTCTCCTCATGAACACAGTCCAGGAATTGCTCGTGGATTCGGGTGCTTCTCAACCTAGCCACCTCCTCCTGTAGCTCTCCCACCTGCTGCCTGAGAGATTCTACCAGCAGGCACCTTTTGCATTGGATGATCTCCCCATCCTGGATATCAGTAAGTGGGAATTGCAAGCCACAGTCCCTGCAAAACCACACCAGGATCTGGGTAGAGGCATCCATGCTCAGGTGCTCTGCCTGGCTACAGGCGCAGGTGGAGGAGACAAAAACAGTGCTGGCACAGGTGTTGCTGGTCTTCCTGACCATAGTAGGCCTCCCTCTGTCAAACTCCCTCTTAAACTCCCCTGTCTGTAGCTTCTGTCTGCTTTCGCTCCCTGGTCGCTCTGCCTCTGGCTTTTAAATCCTTAAAATTTATCACCTATCTGTGATATCACAGATAGGTGATAAATAAGATCTGATGCAGTTTTCAGGTTGCTCTTCAAGATCAGATATTTTACCAGCAAAAAAAATATTCATCAAATACAATAGTATTTTTCTGTGCTCCATTATGTTGCATTGAGACTGCTAGGTACCAGCCAGTGGTGATGTTTCATCAGAATGATACAATGTTGAAAAACATGAGATCAGCAAACCTTTCATCTATTTTAGCAATATGAATCTCATGGTGGGAAGCCCCAGAGTTAGAATAAACAACCCAAGTTGCAGATGTTTAATCAAATCTCCAAGGTTCTTTGTGTGTTTGCTCATATCCAGCCAACATAGGTGAGGGTATGTCTACACTACCCCGCTAGTTCGAACTAGCGGGGGTAATGTAGTCATCTGCACTTGCAAATGAAGCCCAGGATTTGAATTTCCCGGGCTTCATTTGCATGAAGCCGGCCGGCGCCATTTTTAAATGCCGGCTAGTTTGGACTCCGTGCTGCGCGGCTACATGTGGCACGGACTAGCTAGTTGGGGTTAGGCTTCCTAATCCGAACTAGCTGTACACCTCCTTCCACGAGGCGTACAGCTAGTTCAGATTAGAAGCCTAATCCGAACTAGCTAGTCCGTGCCACATGTAGCCACGCGGCACTGAGTCCGAACTAGCCGGCATTTAAAAATGGCGCCGGCCGGCTTCATGCAAATGAAGCCCGGGAAATTCAAATCCCGGGCTTCATATGCAAGTACGGATGACTACATTACCCCCGCTAGTTCGAACTAGTGGGGTAGTGTAGACATACCCTGAGTGTGCTTACCACATTCACTGGCTCTGGAAGATTTTTTTCCCCCAGCAGTACCCACAGGGGACTGGATCCAGTGCCACCTGAAGCTGTGCTATACAGGACACTCCCCAGAATACTGCTGCCTCAGTTCCTTCTTGCCACCAGTGACATGTACTTGGAACAGTGTGCTCCAGCCTTAGCAGTAGCTTCGGTTAAAGTCTCTATTCAGTTGTAAATAGTTTCCCCTCTAGTTAAGTGTAAATAGTTAGAAATTAGCAGTCCATTCATCCCCTGTAGGGACTTAGCCCAGGGACAGCAGTCCATTCATCCCCACTTTCCTGACTTTATAGTCTGTGCTGCCCGGGGTACCTGAGACACACTCCAGGTCATGAGCTTCGACCAGCATCCATTCAGCAGGCACCACATCAGACTTGGCCTCCCTTCTCCCAGTGCAATCCTCGGCACCGCTCTCAGCACCTTCCCAGCTAGAGCAACAGATGGCTTCACAAGGAATCCTGTGGCCTCAGCTGCAATGGCTGGTACTGGTGCCCATGAACCCTCTGAGATTTCCATGTTCAGCCCCAGGTGCCCGATTAGTGGCCAGAGCATCGCAGGCCCTCTTGGTGTCCCCTGCAAGCTGTATCCCAGCTCCAGAGATGGCCAAGCAGGTTACTTCTCAGTTGGAGGAAGGAATATGAGAACAGCCTTCTCCCTTGGAAGAGGGCCAGTTGGGCCAAACCTCATCTTCCGCATCACCAGACGAGGCTATAGAGGCTTCCCCTCCTTTGCTCCTCCCCCCCTGCCCCAATGACACAAAGGCACATCAGGACTTTCTCAAGAGGGTGGTGACCAACCTGGATCTCCAGGTTGAGGAAGGCCAGGAGACAGCTGATATTCTCTTTGGGGTTCTGGGCCAGATGGTACCAGTCAGAGTGCATGAAGGAGTAGCCAAGATTACTAAAGCTCTGTGGCTGTCTCCCTCATCTATCCCACCTACCTCCAAATGGATGGGGAGAAAGTACTTTGTGCCTACCAAGGACCATGACTACTTGTATATCCACCTTGTACCCAACTTCCTAGTGGTGGAATTGGTCGACCACAGGGAGCGCCATTGTCAGCCTACCCCTACACCAAAGAATAAGGACTCCAAACATCTGGGCTTATTTGGGAGCAAGCTTTATTCCTCAGCCAGCTTCCAACTCCAGGTGGCAAACCATCAGGCCCTCTTTGCCCCACTCAACTGCCCAGCCTCCTTCCCCTCTATAAGTTTCCCAGCAAGAAGGAACTGGGTAGGGAGGGATCCAAGCAGAGCCCTACGTAGCATGTCATGTGCGCATCACTCCAGGGGCACTGGACCTGGTCCATTATGCGTACTGCTGAGGGAAAGTCTTCCGGCACCAGCGTATGTGGTAAGCACACACACCTATGTTGAATGGATATGAACAACATATCTTGAAGAACACTAGTTACGGAAACAAGTAACTGTCTTTTCCAAGCACTCTGCATAACCATCAGTTCCCTTGGTAACTTCTGGAGGGAGCCCAGTGACCTGCTACCCTGGCTGGCATGAGCTGAAGCCATTGTGTAGGCCTGCTCCCTGTGGCATCTTTCTGAAACATAGACCTCTCTCCTCTATTTCCAGCCCATCCGTGGGGGCATCTCTCATCTCTTTCTCTCTCTGCCACTGTTGATGGATTCCATTTCCTCCTCTTCCACGAATGCAGGAGTCTGTCTTTTCTTTCACCCCTCTCCCACATATGTCCTCTCTTTTTGGAGGTGTGGCAGGCTGACACTCTGCCTATAGAAGCCAGCACAGGAGCAATGAACAATTGCAGAAGACTCCACCTCTTGTTGCTCAGCAACAATAGGAGGAAGAGACATTTTAGTGAAAAATGTGAGCACTGTAATGAAATATTCTTCCCAACCAGTCACTTACGACAGGACCAAAACCTGAGAATGTCCCATCCTAAAATGGGGGTGTTGTCAGTATTCCTTAGAGTTGCAGTCATTTAATCTATTTATTAGAGGTTCTTAAACTGTGGCCCATGGAGCACTTGCTGGTAGTCTGCCGAGAGCTGACTAGGCACATGGTACTGGCTCTTCCTTTCCCCAGCTGCTCAATCATGTTGAAATACAGCTAAAAATATCGCTTTACTAATGTTACTTTTCCATATATGGAGTTGCTGTCAGAGGGATGGGCTGAAAGATGATCCATATGACTGCAAATGAAAGGGAAGGTATGCCTGCCACACTTGTGTTTTTAAGACTGAGAGTGTTTGAACTATTAAAATCAGTAGAAGAAAATATATGTGAAATAGTTTTCTTTTAAGAAATACATTCTCCAGTAACTTTGAAATGGTAAACTAAAAGGAAAACCAACTGCTTGATGTTTAGCAATAGTGATGTTTATAACTATTACTTATATAACTGTACCTTTTCATAAGTATAGATCATATTGATGCTGGCATTTTATTCCCAGAATGTATGGTGCATGGTTGTTCACTGCTTTGGCACAGAACATTTCACACTTGTCAATTTCATTTTGAAATATCATGAATGGCTCAGTGTATGTCATTGATCTGAAATGTTGGAGTCTTTATGAATTGCATTGTTCTGTGGACTGTAAGGTTGAAAAAGTTGATCTTTTAAATCTTTGTCATTGACCTTTATAAAGTATTAATTTGTCTGAAACTTTAAGTTTCTTATAACTTGTGTTTTATACAGTGTTGTTTCATTTTGAAAAGTTTAAATATTTCTTTTTTCCAGGTGCCAGAATCGCTGAATACTCCCAGCTTTATGACCAGATTGTTTTTAGAGAGACTTCACCCAAAATGCAAAAGGATGCATGGGCTACCCCACAGAAGCCATCAGCCTTAAGGTATTCAATCCCAGTATCAACATCTCCTTCTCATGCTCAGTTAGCTAGTGAACATTTAAGGGCAGAAGACTTGCTTTTGCATGCTACGTACAGTAATGGAGAACTAGCAGATTTCTCTTCCTGGCCTGAAGTTCAAGATGTGAAGTCCAAGAACGCCCCAGCAAAGACTGGTCCAAAAAGCAATCCAAGACCATTGCCAACAGCTTGTTCAGTGCCTTCCCTTCAGATTTCTACACGTCTGCATGTCCCAACACAAAGGTGGAGTGCTATTATTAGTCAGCCTAACAAAGAGAATTTACACCAAGATCATATTTATAATTCTCTAGGAAGAAAAGCAAACCATACAAAGCCACAAGCATACAACAGGTCACAGTCCTCTTCCTCGGTTGTGGACAACAGGTCTGAGGAACCAATAACTTACCTAAATGAAATGGACAAGAAACAGCTGTATTCAAATAGAAACTTCAGATCTGACAGCCAGGAGTCTGTGCCAAGTGCTGCTTCAGGATTCACAGTATGTGATATAAAGAAGGAGCTCCCTGAAAACTGTTCAGAGATGATTCTTCAGGACTCTCAAAAAGTTCTGAGAGTGAACAAGAACTTGCCTCTAAATGCACAAAGAGCTACGCTGAACTATTTTTCTAATTTCAAAGATACTGAAGGAGAAGATGACGACGACTATGTTGAAATAAAGTCTGAAGATGAGGGGTCTGACTTAGAGACATCCCAGAACCAAACAAAGAAATCAGACCCAAAGATAAACAATGTAGACTCTGCTTCTTCTGAGACTCTCTGTAGTAAAAGCATGTCTTGTACTCCTGCAAAATCAGTGACTAGCAAACTTGCCCTTACCCCATACCTGACTGCATACAATGATTCAGATAAGCTGAATGACTACCTGTGGACAGTTCCATCTCCTAATCAACAGAATATTGTCCAGTCTTTAAGGGAAAAGTTTCAATGTCTTAGCTCAAGTAGCTTTGCTTGACTCTGTCAGTAATTTCTAATTGTACTGTACATGTACATATCAGAGTATGCATTAGTACAACCAATACTGGCATCATGTATTTTAATGTTTAAACACCAAGCACTGTATTGCAATAATATAGGACATGTAGATGTGCAATGTACCTTTTTTTTTTACTGTACAGAAAGTTCAAGTGACCATGTGTGCACTGTCTGGAATTAAGATCTACTTAGATCTTTATAATTTGTCTCATTTAACTTTGCATATACTTTACATCTTTCTCTGCTTTCTCTCTATGTGGTAATCTTAGTATGCAGACTGTTGGAAGATAGCCGATGCTGAATCCAAAAAATGCATGCATAATTACTGTAATTACATATGGGAGTGCGCAGTTGAGCATCTAGCCATCTGAGTAAGCAAATACGAGTTTTTGGAGCACACTTGTGGAAACTGCACCAACAAACTGAGTTTACAGCTGCACATGCATTTTTGCACATGATCATATGAAAACCAGGCTCCAGGTCTGTAGGACCAGTGCATAAAACAAGTACTGTAGAACACAGAATTTACATTTTTAAGTAAATTTGTTTGTGAATGGTGCCAGATTGATAACCTTGGTGTCTGAAGACATTACCCATAAATAGCTAAAGCACACGTAGTAGCATCTTCCCCTGTATCAGCCTGGCAGAGTGCCCCAGTCCTCTTCTGGAGACTTTTAGCTTTAGAGAATGGGAGGGTAATTTAGTTTCTTGATGAACTCAATATTTGAGCTTGTGGAGGTAGCTAAGGCCTGTTGGGATTGAGGTGGTTATAACATGGACAGCTTTTTGTTAAGAACAAGACCATCAAGAGCACAGAAATGTAAGTTGTAGGTGAAAGCTCTTAGGTTTTTTGTGTTTGTAAGACGACAGGTTCCTTTGGATATATTTATAGATAGTGCAATCTTGTCATTCAGTACCAAGTGCTCATGAATGTGATTATTGGGCTTCTTGCAATCGGATCCTTTCTTTGTTATGAACATACTGTAGTTCTTAATGTCCATTGTCAGCCTAATGTAATACAAAAGATAAAAAGGGTTGTGCTACCTATATAGAAATGAACGATCATCTTCATGCACTTCCATTATAACCAATAGAGTCTGATCACTAGAAGACTTTTTTAAAAGACCTTCTGAAAGGGCGTGTTTTATAAAAATGGTAAAATTTCTGTCTTGACTATCAGAAATGTTAAAGGAAACAAAATATGATGGCAAATATGCTTGTCAGAAGAATTTAGCTCATATCATTTTAAAGCAAGAAAGAAATACCTTAAGGTTGGGTTCACGTTTACTTTGAGGGCCAAACTCAACTCTCATTAAAAGTTGTCATCCTCTATTTCTGGCATCTTTACTTTTTGATTAGCAGCCATTTGTAAACAAATAGGAGATGGTCATGTAAGACCAAAGTTACATACATATAAATAAAAGGCATTGGAAGAAAAATTGAGAGCGTGATGCATGGGCAATTTTTTTCCTGAATAGAATATTTTTCAAGCTTTTCACTAATGTATCAGATTCTCTGTCAAGGTAGCATATATGAAAAGATCTCCTTTCTCTCCCTCTGTTGCCCCCCCCTGCCTTTTTTTTCTTTTCTTTGAGTGTGAGACAGACAACTTAAAGATATTTTCCACTAACATTTGTTGGTCCAGCTTTTCCATTTTCCACTGCTGGATGAAAATGTACATCTGGCTCACAGACCAAAATGAAATATCTGGGACTAGATTGAAGATGTCATCTGTACCACTTATAAACATCAATCTCAACATGTGATACAATTCCAAAATGATTGTGCGCGCGCGTGTGTGTGTGTTATTTTTTTTCCCCTGTATCTCATCATCCATTCCTAGTTTTTCTTCCATGCCAGCAGGACAGATAAATAATGCCATCTTGTACTAGTTCAGAACAGATGCTTCTTCCTTCACACAAAAAAGTTTTTTCCTTCTTACTCGCCTCTCTTCTGTTTCTGGCAAGATTTATCCCACTGTCCTCTCCTTCTGATCACATAAATCATGGATTTTAAAGTGGCAAAAAAAGCTAACAAACCATTCCTTTTCAGTTGGTGTACCTGAAACCCTTGGAGATGGGATTCTTATATCTCACTAGCTAAAAGAGGAGACAAGCCTGGCTTTATCCATTAGGAATCAAATGAATAAAGCCCATTAGCGCTCCCCAGAATGGGTGAAAAATACAGTGGAAGTACAAACATACAAAAATCTTCCCACAATTTTTGAGGCCCTTCAGATGGGAAAGCACAAATTATTTTTATATTACTTCATCAGGATCTATGCAGGGAAAAGTTAGTGTAGTCATTAGCTCAGAGCCCTCAGTGATGACACATTTGTCAGAGGTGTGGTAGTGTGCAAAGTATCTACAACCTCTAGAGTTGCCACCGCCAAGATGGAGGAAAACTGGCCACTGCCCTCTCCAGCTTGGTTCCCCCACCCTTTACATTTCAAATGATCACCCTACACCCTACCAGCACCATGCCCCCTTCCTGTCTGGCTGGGAAGGAAGGTGATTCTGAGTCCTGGTCAAATCCATATGCAGCTGATGGGGAAAGTGGCCCCATAACAACAAGTCCTCTTGTCCCCTTTCTCCTATCTAGATAGAGCCTAGAGCAGCTCGTTGGTTCCAGAGCAGGCCAGAAAGAAGGGGAAAGGAGTTGAGTCCCCATGGCAGGTGCAGCTCTTAAAGGGAGAAGCCTATGGGAAGTCTCTACAGAATATTTCCTCTCCCTTTACCCTCAGGGTGGGGGTGGCCCATTTAAATTGTTTCACTGGTGAGGCCTGTTTTAAAAACTGGCCAGGTGGCAACTCTAGTAACTTCCTATCTGCTGAGGCCTTCAGGAAATTTACTCAGCCCCAAAATAGCTGATGTTGGCAGAGTGAAGGGGCTTGACCAGGCTGACTAGGGGATGTGTTTATTAACATATCTTTGCCGAAGGCTTGGCTAGTAGGGTGCTCCTATAATGCCTCTGACTGAACTTCAAGCTTCCCTTCCTGGTAGGGTGAATCCTCTGTATCAGAAGTGTGATTCTTATTGGCACAAGCAGGTAAAATTTGCACTTTCTGAACCAAAAAGAGGTGAATCTGGCTTACTGTCTTTAGAAACAATGTTTCAAAACAATGCAGCTTCCTTATAGATTCAGAATACATTCCATTCTTTTGCAAATGATACATATTATACTGATCTCTGTTTAGCTCCCTTTATTTTCTTTGTTGCACAGTTTTGGGTTCTATTACTTTTAAATACTGTACTTAAAAGAAAGCCTAAATGTGTGTATTGTACAGATATGGATATATCTTGTAAAACTGTTTTTGTGGTGCTTTAATTTTTCCAAACATAGATAAAGTATTACAAAGTTAAATGTATTGTACTAAGCATGGTCTTATTATTGGAAATAGAACATTTGTAATGCATTACTTCCCTCTGTTATAAAGCACAATAACCCACCAAATTATTTTAGAAGGATCAGCTGTTACTGTATTGGTTATTCTGAGATACATCTGAAGTTGCTAGGGTATATATTTAATGGCTTCTGTTTTAATGAGACACAGATTTCAGGAGTTGTGCTTGTTGATTATTTTGAAATATTACTACACAAGTCTTTGCTAAGGAATGTGTATTTTGGAGTTTTATTTTTATCAGTGTATCATAAGTTGGAGTTTTGTGTTATGCAAAGTAATTTTTTGTTATAGCGAATGTTCTAATAGATTTGGAACCTGCATCTAATGAAACACAGTTGAAGAATAATGTATATATTTAAGATACTGAAATTTAGTAATGCTGGTATTTATTTAATATAGCCTGTAAAATAATGTAAATATGAATAGAAAGTAACATTTGCGTATTAACTATAGCATATATAAATTTGTTTAAACTGTTAGGAATTCTGTTTAAGCTTTAGAAGTTAATGAAATCTCATGTGGAACAAAATGGGACAAGAGTTAAAACAATGTGTAACTGTTTCCAGGGATCAATATCATATGACTTTTAATTTTGGGTACTTTAAATAATTTGTTTGCTATTTTGGAAGACAGGCAGCTGCAACTGACAAAAGGCTGAGCACTGGAGATATTTTGGTTGGTAAAAGAAGATGAACAGCTTTCAGCTCTTCCATGAGTAAAAAGATCTGCAAAGATAAAAAAAAAATATTTCCTAGGCTTTACTAGTAGGAAGTATGAGATGTGCTGGCAGCTCTGGATACAGTTTACAAATAAAATAAAATGACCAGTAACAGGAATAAGGAAAGTCAGTATCAACTGCAAAATGTTGATCCATTAGGATTAAGTGTAGTATCATGGTTCTTATGGTGATTCCCATACAAAAAACATATTACAAAGACATTGAAATAATGCCAGTAAAAATCCATATTAACTCTATATACTTACTTGACAAATGAGCGGCATTGGAGTTACTGTTCATATCTCTGCAGAGAAACACTTTTCTGCATATTTTCTCAGATTGTGTTAGACTTCATTGTACCGGACTCAATTAGCTTGATGCTAGTTTATTTTGATGGGGGAAGAAGGAGTGAGGAATTAAGAATAATTGCCTCAAAGCAAAAGTTAAAGTTAATTTTGTCAGTGGAACAAAGCTGATGTGAGTTTGTCAATGTGAATTAATCTTCAGCCTCAGGGCAACAAAAATGTGAATGGAATACACATACCAGTTCTGTAATACAGGTGGTAAAAATTCTTTTTTTTTTTTTTTGGTAGCATTTGTCTCTTTCTGTTGTTGCTGTCCCCTTAGGTCATTTCCTCCTCCCTTTGGCAATAAACCCATCTTTTTTAAAGCAAATTTGTTTGAAAGAGAGAATTTATTTTAATCCTATAATATTTCCAGGAAAATGCTCACATTTTACCATATTGTTTAAACTTCTGTATTTGTTGGTAGTTCCTGCACTAAGCTACCAGACAAAGAGTTTGAACAATGAAGTTACTTGTTCCAAGTTTAACTGTATTTATATTAATTTCTGCATATATATGTAATATCATGTTCTGTGGATAAGAGATTAAATGTGTATAGCACTTTTTAATTGTGTTTTGTAAAAACTATGTAAAAATATCTGTACATGTAGGTAACTTCATAAGACAAACATTTCACCATTTTAAAAGTTGAGTTTAAAGCATGCCAAAACTAAGAAAAACATGCAAATATGTACTGCTTAGGGGGGAAAAGCAATAAATACAAAATCTGTTTGCAAGAATCAAGCTGTATGTTCACTTTAAATGAAAGGTTTATAAGACAGTACAATCTTGTAACAGCACTCTATCTCTTAGTATATGTACAGCCACTGACTTCCCTGTCTGTGTTTTACATCCACCCCTAAATGCCATGGAGAGTTGTCAGAACTAGAACCTTGAATATAACTCTTTCAGATACTGGGAGTATGGGTGAATTTGAAGCCTTGGATCCAAAATCTCCCTTTTTACCTTAGTTTGTTTGGATGCAAAACCAGAAAGGGCCCATTTTCTACTTTAAGTCCAGCTAAATACTTGTTGACCCTATAAACATTGTGCCAAATGTTTCCTTTTTTATAAATCTAAAATGTCAGTGGCTAGACTACAGCATAAAGGCTACCAGTGATAAAATAAAAATGGCACAAGACTTGAAAAATGGCGTCGTAAAAATGAGAAGTGTCAACATGCTTGAAATCATTCAACCACCATAGCAGAAATGGTGATAAACTAAACTGGGGGGAAGAAGTTAATTCTTGAAGTGACAGGCACTATTGTTTTCCACGGTGGGTTATGCATGTTCACCATGAACCCAACATGAGAGAATCTGAAATTACTGTCCATTGGCTAGCGCATGCATCCTATACAAGATTCAGCTACTGACACCTCCTTTGGGATGGCGGTTCTCCTCTTGACCCTACCATTCTCATCCTCACACCTTTCACTTGTTTAGATATGATTTATCAATCAACCACAATGAAATACAGTAGCGACCCATCACTCGAAGAGGAAGTTAATTACCTGTAACTGGAGGTTCTTTGAGATGTGTGATGTGTCTATTCTATTACCTGCCTTCCTCTTTCTCTGTTTTGGATCTTCTCTGATTTGTGGTGGTGAATGAACTAAAGAGGCAGACAGTATTGCCTCAGTTAGAAGCATGAGACGAGCAAGGGCATGTGAGCCATAGCCATTATTTTCAAATTCTTTGACTTTGGGCATGTGTGAATGAGTAACCAACAATGGCACACAGATAGGGACCATGCATCTTGAATAATGAAACTCCAGTTACAGGTAAGTAACCCCCTCTTCCTATTCCTAGATTTTACACAGTGAAGTTTTAGAGTCACTCCTAGTACCTTTTCAAGCATTCAGATGTTGACAAAAGACTCAAACTACTCCTGATGGCAGGGCTGTCTCTAGGGGAATATGGAGGTTAGGTCTATCATTGGCTATTAGCCAGGAATGGTAGAAATGATGGCCCTAGTCTCTGTCTGTCAGAGGCTGGAAATGGATGATAGGAGAGGGATCATTTGAGGATTCCCTGTTCTGTTCATTCCCTCTGGGGCATCTGGCATTGACCACTGTAGGAAGACAGGATACTGAGTTCGATGGATGTTTAGTCTGACCCAAAAGTCAGACTGTTATGCTCCTTGGAAACAGTGAAAAGGGTTAGTGTATGATAGTATTTCAATAAGTATTTCCACTACAAAAGGCCTGGCACATGTCTGCTAGGCCTAAGGCTGATTTTTGCATACAGTTCTCTTATGTTGCATGTAGCAGAGTAATTCACTATATTCCAAGATGTCTTGGATGTACAAATCCTGGGTTGTATACCATTTATATTAAAGTGGATCATCAGACTCTGGGATTAGTTTTGAGCCTCTGAAGAAAGAGACCAATGGTGCTAAAATGTGGAGTGCGAGAACACCCCATGGCTAAAAGGGCTTTCCATCATATCCAAGGTTTACAGTTTGGTTCAGTGGTGCTCAGCACCCCCACTATAAAAATTGTTTCAGCACCCCTGGGTCAGAGTATGGATGTTAAATTGCGGTTAATTGACTAGTCGAGTAGTCAGTGGAATTTCCATCGACTACTTGACAGGCACTTCTGCATTCCTCCTTCGAAAGGTACAAGAGCCCCCACTGGAGGAATGTAGAACTCCGCATGCAGCCCGGTTCCAGTGGGAAGTCCCACTGATTCCAGGCTGCATGCGGGCGTGCCTGCCTTGAAATGTACAAGACTCCACAGCGGGAGCTCTTGTGCATTTCAAAGTCACAGCACTCTCATGGAGCCTGGGATCAGCGGGGGACTCCCCTGCTGACCCCAAGTTCTGTGCTGCATTTCCCCGGAACCCGGAGTCAGCTGGGGATTCCTGGTCTTTAAGGAGTCCCCAGCTGATCAGGTTCTGCTGAAATGCCGCATGGAGCCTGGGTTCAGCTGGGGAGTCCCCAGCTGACCCCGGGGTCCATGGCACTGAAATGCTGCTGCTGCGTTTCAAAGGGGCAGTGCCACACAGCTGCCAAGGTGGCATTTTAAAGGGGCAGTGTTGCACAGCTGAGCCAGGGATCAGCTATGTGGCTGCTGCCCCTTTGAAACACTGCCATGGGGGGGAGCCCCAGCTCAGCTGTGTGGCGCTGCTGCTTTGAAGTATCTCTTCTTCCCTCCCCCTCACCCTCCCCCCCGGCCCCCTTTGCTGCCTCTATCTAATAGAGTTGACTAGTTCTTAACATCCTTAGGTCATATAGGACCCTTTTTAGGGCTGCAGAAGGGATAAAGAAAACTGAAATTTGTTAAAATAGTTAGTGACTATAACTGGTCTGCAGAGAACTTACATCCAAGCAGCAGCCCTTGTTTCTGAGAGAAATAGAAGGGAATATGAAAGTAAAAGTAAAACATGGTTAGCTGTTTTAAGAGACAAAATACTGATTGTACTAAAGACTGTAATAATAAGCTACATTCAATATTTTACTTTTATTTTCCATGGTAGGAAATAATGTAATTCTCTGAGATACTACGTTTGTGATCATAAATGGGAAGGGAAGGGTTGCAGGGCAAGTTTAATTCTTATGCAACTGATATTGGATGGCTAGCACATTATCTTCCATGTCTTAATTGCTTAACCAACCAACCAATGATGGTGCTAATGGTTCTTGATGTCTGTGTAGAATCTGGTGTTGGTCATCTTCCTTTCCAAGTGCAAACTGGTAGTTCTTGTCAGCCTCTTGTAACTATTTAGTCTTTAAGGTGCTCCTAGATTATTTGTTGTTTTTCCTGTTACAGACTCACTCAGCTATCCATCTGAAGCTTACCTACTCACTGTCTTTTTTTTTTTTTCCTTCTCTCTTCTCCTCCCACCCCCGTTCCCTTATTTATTCTTGGATCTGGACTTCCAGCACTCCTGTCAGCTGAAGAAGTGGGTTGTGCTCACGAAAGCTCATGATAGCATCTACCTGTTTTGTTAGTCTTTTAGGTGCTAGTACACTATTTGTTTTAATTTTTTTCAAAGTTATTTTATTATTGATGATGGGTATACATTCATCTTCCTACAGGACGAGCCTGTCTAAACTGGGACTCTCTGGTCCAACCAACATCCATGGCTGGGCAGGATCACTGGTGGATGACCTGGACCAGAGAGCCAAGTGGCTGGGAGTACGGATGTAAATAGGTAACCGCTCAATGGAGTAACTGGAATTTTACATCCCTAGTCAGCGTCTGGCAGCAGGAGTGCCAGCACCAGGAAACACTGCTGGGGGATGGGAGAAAACAACACATTTCTATTTGTCATAATACTCTTAATATTAGAGGGAGGCTGTTTACCTTATGCATTTATTTTTAAGCTCAAAGTAATACTTAGTTTTCATCACAAATTTACAGATAAACCTTTGATGAACACAGGCTTTTTTATATTGGATTATAGAGGGAAAATGTACTTTGTCTAGGCTAAGCAAGCTGTTTGTTCCACTGAAGTGGGAGCTAAAAACTTACAAAAACACTGTCGTCTTAGTGGGGCTTAGGCATACTGCTCATAGGAAAAATAGGAACATTGAGGCATAATATAGCACAAAGGTAGAAGGACACTGCAGTGTAAACCTGCAGCTGTAAGATCCCTGCCTATAGAACGGGGGTTTCCAAATCAATTCTTAATTATCCGCATGGTAGTGGAAGCCGGGACTGCAGCTGTTGGAGCCTAGGACCGTACGGTGCTCTCTCTAGTGCACAAGGTCCATCATCCAAGACTCAGGGCTGGAGTCCCAGCTGCAGGCTACACTGCACCACAGGAGGCTTGGTTGGAGCTAAGTCTTAACAGGCCTCTGCGTTGCTGCCCCCAGCCACTCCGGTGCCTGGCTCAGCCTAGCGTTGCAGGGCGGACTCCTCCGCGCCTGGGCTCCCGCTGCTCCAGACGAAGGCAGCAAACGAGCCTGCCCCAGCCACCCGGCCCGCTCTGCCCTGTGGGCGGGACCTAGCTCCCGGCTGCTGCCAAGCCCGGGCGCCCCTAGCAGCTGGTCCGCTAGAGCCCAGTCTGCGCCCCTCCCCCGGCTAGAGCCCGCCTCTCCAGGCCATGAGCGGGCTTGGCACGACCTGCCCCCCACGCCGCACTTCTCCAGCCGCGGCCGCAGCATGAGGCTCTTCGCGCTCTGCCGCCTCAGCCGGGGGGCCGCCGGGCCGCTCTCCCTGCGGGCGGGGCGGGAGGGGAGCGCGGCGCTGCAAGCCGGCTCGCCCCGCCGCGGCACGGCCGGCACCGGGGGCTGCGGGGAGACGCAACAGGCTGGCGGGCGCTGCAGCGCGCGCGGCTCGGCTGCCGGGTAAGCGGAGCAAGCGCCCTGCCGGCTGCTTCCCCCTCCTTGCGCTGAGCGCGCTTCCCGCGTGGAGCCGGGCCACAGCTCCACGTGGGGGCCCCGGGGGCCTCCTGCGTCTCCTGCAACAACTTGGCGGAGTGGAGGCCGGGGCGCTCTCGGGCCCCCCGGGGCGAGGGGGTGCTGCCCTCCCGCTGCCAGGCTCTCCGCTGCCTCTCCCGGCGCGCGCCAGACTGGCCTGCGCCACCCCCCGGCGGTGCCTTTGCTGCATCCCGGCAGCTTCGCCTGCTCTGCGGGCTCCCGTTGCACAGTCTGGGCCGGGGGGGAGGCTTTGCGCCTTCGCCTCGCGTGTTTCCAGGCACGACACCGGTAACTGTGCACGTAACTTCCTGGGGAGAGCCCAGCGCGCTCTGACAGCGGGCCAGGGAAAACCAAATGAGTGGCGGCCTGAGTTGGGCTCACAGCCGCCAAGTTGCACGTAGCTCACGGGCTCTGTGTAACTGCATTAAAGGGTAAAACCAAGTGCTGCTCTCCATCAAGTCACTGGGAATAATGTTTTTTTAAAAAAACCACGTTATACATCAGCTGCTGTGAATTGATTCCTTTGCTTACTATAAAATTGATGCCTCACTACACATATTTCCTTCAGTTTGGAGAGGACGAATCACTCAAGCTTTTGTTTGTACTCGTTTCACTTCTCAAGTTCTTTGATGGTGTATTGCTTGTCTTTCAAACCCTGCAGAGAGGTGGCAAGTTTCTGTTGCTCTTGGGGTTTTTCTAAAGCTTGCTTTTACAAGCCCTGTTTTAAGCTGTATTGCTTAAATGTTACTGTGAAGACTAGACTTTAAAGTTTGTAATGTTTACACAAGGAGGATCCTGTGGCAGCTAGGTTTATTTGGGCCATAAGCTTTGGTGGGCAAAAACTTGCATCCCATTAAAACAGCAGTGAACTAGACAAGACTCCATTTGTTTCAGTGCTGCTCACAAGAAGGAAATGGCAGCACTTAAGTCTAACTTAGCAAGTTCACTTTGTTGCTGTTTAGGGAAGCTATAGACAGGCCTGGAGTTATGGAACTATCTGTGGTCTCAGAGAGACCTTTCTTGTTTGGGTCATGTTTGTAATATTCCCACTCCTGGGTGCTAGGAAGAGGGAGACTTGAAATGAAACAAAATATGCAGAAAGTGCTTATCTTATGTTATTGATACTCCTCTCTATCTAATAAAGTACAGGCAGTCCCCGGGTTACGTGCAAGATAGGGACTGTAGGTTTGTTCTTAAGTTGAATCTGTATGTAAGTCGGAACTGGCGTCCAGATTCAGCCGCTGCTGAAACTGACCGCCAGTTCTGACTTACATACAGATTCAACTTAAGAACCCCAAGTCAGCTGCTGCTGAAACTGATCAGCAGCTGATTCCAGGAAGCCTGGGGCAGAGCAACTGTGCCTCGGGCTTCCTGTAGTCAGCACTGGTCAGTTTCAGCAACAGCTGACTTGGGGACGTCTGGGGCAGAGCAGCTGGGGTGCTGCTGGGTTGCTCCAGTAGCACTGCTCCTCGGCGCTACTGGACCAACCCAGCAGCACCCCAGCTGCTCTGCCCCAGGAGTCCTGATTCAGCCGCTGCTGAAACTGACCAGCAGCGGCTGAATCAGGACGCCTGGGGCAGAGCAGTTGGGGTGCTGCTGGGTTGGTCCAGTAGTGCCCAGAGCGGCGCTGCGGGACCAACTGGCAGCGCCCCAGCTGCTCTGCCCCAGGGTCCACAACAAAAGCCTGGTCTTCTGGGGGGGGGGGGGCACACTAGCTGCGCCCCCCCCCCCCAGCAGACCAGGGACACAGGGAGCAAAGCGGCAGCGGGGAGGGGGGGTGTGCCTCGCCTCTGAGGCTTTGCTCTGGCACCAGACTGCTTTGCTCCCGGTGCCCCTGGTTTGCTGGAGACGGTCCCCAGCAGACCAGGGGCACCGGGAGCAAACCCGCAGCCGCGGCGGGGTCCCCGCGCTTCTGAGGCTTTGCCAGAGCAAAGCCTCAGAAGCGCGGGACCCCCCGCTGCTGCGGGTTCGCTCGCGGTGTCCCTGGTCTGCTGGAGACGGTCCCCAGCAGACCAGGGGCACCGCGAGCGAACCCGCAGCAGCGGCGGGGTCCCCCGCTTCTGAGGCTTTGCTTTGGCAAAGCCTCAGAAGCGCGGGAAGCCGCCGCGGCTGCGGGTTTGCTCCCGATGCCCCTGGTCTGCTGGAGACGGTCCCCAGCAGACCAGGGGCACCGGGACAGCTTTTCTCGCCCCGGAGCTCGAGGTGGCTGACCGCTGCCTGTGAGCTCCAGGGCGAGAAAGCCCAGTTCGTAAGTGCGGATCCGGCGTAAGTCGGGGACTGCCTGTATCCTGTTCACTGGTGAGTGGATTTTCCAAGCCTTGTGGAATAATTAGAAGTGCATGATCTAAAGGACTGGGCATGTCTGAGCAGTGGTAAAGGCAAGTTAAATAAGGAAGGTATTATGGCTGGCTTTACTTTATTTTGTTACTTTCGCTGCCAAATGTTACCATATTTATTAATATACACATTGCCTTGAAAATGAAAACCTTTGAATATGCTTACATATTTACTCAGTAATTCTGAATTCTGTCACCAAAGTGGTGTGGAAAATTAATGTCAACAGCTTTCTGCTAATGTTGTGACAGGGAAATGTGTAACATACCTTGATACCATGTTACTGTTGTGTTCCAGTGAAATCATTCAGAGTTCTAAGAAAGTCCTGGCATCCTTGCAGAAAGGACACCCTACATTTAAGCCAACACTTGCCATTGTACAGGTAACGTATGTATGTATTTATTTATTTATTTAAAGGATTGTTTCATCTTATTTTTTTAAATATATACTGTCAGTAGAGAAGCAGAGAGGTTTTTAATAAAAAGGCAATTGGTATTTCCTAGGAATGAGATCCAATAATAAATGCAATGGAAGTACAAAGTAATATTGGTACTTTGTAAAAGTAGCAATAAGGTCTGCAATTTAGGCATCTCATGAGTGATCACAACTAGCTTTATTGCCAAATCTTAAAAAGTCCTCCCAGCAGAGTTGCTGTCTTTAAAATATACAAACATAATTACTGTTGTATGGCTGGTTTCCATACAAAGTAATGGACAAGCTCTTTAGGTTTCGTATGAAACCAATTTCCATTGTCAGAATTGGTGTCTCATGCTTCCAGAATGAGAAAATGTGTAATAATCCATTACACCAAATTACTAAAATGCAAAAATTACAGGGACTGGTACTGCCAGAAGGATAGCGAGTAGGATGCAGATCCTTTTACTTCTAAGTCATTGGTTCAAATCTTTCCCAAATCAGTAGTTGCTAAGAGCAATTGCTTTAAGATAAATTTCTGTTGGAGTCTGTGACAAGAATTGATTACTTTAGTCCAGTTCCCTCTAGAGAGTGGTTCACATTAGGGATGTGAAAGGTTATCCAGTAAACTGCAGGAGTTGGCATAGCTGAGTAGGGGGCTGCTCCAGCCCTGCTAGGCCTGCTACAAGCAGGGGCTCCTCCAGCTGGTCAGAGCAGCCGCTTCTGGGGTGGACCCAGACTGGCCTCTCCACCCCAGGTTACACACTTGCCGGCTCTGCTCCTGGGGAAGTAGTTTTCCTGTAGCAGAGAAGCCTTCTCCTCGGGAGTGAAGCCAGCAGCCTTCTCCTCTGCTGGCCTGGCTCCAGAGCAAGAAAGCCTCCTCCCTGGGAGCAGAGCCAACAGGGACTGGCAACCCCATTTCCAGGTAGGCTTGGCTGTGGACTCTACAGTATAAAGCATTTATACTGCAGAGCCCACAGCTTATGTAACTGCTGATATTTTCAGCAGTTACCTGTTTACATGGTTACCTATTTAACTGACCTTTTATATCCCTAGTTCACATCACATTCACAGAGATGGAAAAAATTTGAGTTGTGGCATATTTTGGGGACAGTGTAAAGAATACTTTTATTGCTATTGACTAAGTATGCTTTATCTGTTATAGGGATGCAAAGATGATTTCACTTTCAAATATTGTTGGCACCTTTTCTAAAAACTAATCAGTTTGTTTAAAGTAGGTCAAACATCCAACTCTTATCTTTAAGATATATTGAACACACCAAGCCAAGATAAATATTTCAAAGTGGCCTTCTGTCAGATTCTTGTAGACAGGGCAGCTTTAGCCTCCTTTCACTATTGAAAGAGAAGGGGTCTGTAGCAATTTGTATAGTAGAGGTGCTGAGAACCATTGAAACAAACTGCAAACCCTGTAGTGTACATGATAGGGATGTAATAGTCTAGTCAATTAACCAATTAACCGATAAGCAAAAGCTTATAGGCTAATGCTATAGACTACATGCATTTCATCCCTCCTCGCCCCGCCAGTAAATTTTTTAGCAGGCTGGCCAGCAGCCCAACTCCATCTTGGCTTGCAACAGGTCCGGGACCTATCACTGCTGCGGTTCTGCATTTAAAGTGTATTAGGAGCCAGGCGGGCAGGCAGCCTGGCTCAGTTCTGACTCAGGCGGGGTCTCTCCCCTAGGCAGCAGTACAGAGTGACAGGCAGCCGGTCTGTGAGGGGAGCTGGTTTTTATACTGGCTTCCCTCGTGGACCAGCTTCCGCCTGACATCCCATGCTGCTGCCTCTAATAGAGAGGCAGCAGCGTGGAGTGGCAGGGGGCTCCTCAGGAGCGGGGCCAGAGTGCACTGATTGCCAGCCTTGTCCCAGAGAACTATAGAATAGTCGACTAACTGATAAACATTCATGAGGTTAATTGACTATTCAATTAACCAATATTTAACATCTCTAGTACATGAGGGAAATTTCTTCAAGCCAGAGGTGCAGCAGCACCTTTAGGTCTAGTTTCTCACCTATGGAGAGACATGTTTGTGCTGCACTTTCCTTCTGTAGATCCTTGTATCAGAGCATACACAATGTTTTAAAAAGTGTAATACTATATAATCATAGAATTCTCTTTGTTGCTAACTTTTGTCCTTCAATTACTTACATTCTGCTTTTTTTTTTTTTTTTTTTTTGTCCCTTTAAGGCAAGCGATGAAGACTTGGTGCAAAAACTAAACCAGAATTTTGCTGAAGAGGTGAGGGTAGGAGATGTGGTTTGTTTTAATTGTGAGCTCCTCTGATCTTTGGAGTAACTTAAAATGTTTTGTTTTCTTGACAGATTGGTCTGCACGTTGTTCATATTTGCCTCCCTCAGAGTAGTAGTGAAGATGAGGTAACTATAGCACATTGTGGAAATCTTTTTCTTTACATTTTATTTGAACATAGAAACTTATAAAATTTATATTTATCTATGGCATTCATCACCGTTGAATCATTTGAGCACTTTGCATACATTGCATAAATGTATAATCATAGTATGCCTGTGTAGGTAGGCATATATATCCATTTTTAAACATATGCAAGACGTGTCAAAGCAGAAAACAGAACTTTGATCCTCTAGTTCTCAGGTTAGTGTCTTAACCACAAGAACAGAGTGCATCCTGGGCATGATCTTGCAAACACTCTATGTGTGGAATTACTGTTGAAGTCAGTGCAAATTCTGCATAGAGAGAACTTTTATGATTGAGACCCTCACTTGAAACCTTGTCTAATGCAATTTCTGTTCCCTCTCTGTTCTGTAGAATATACATACTCCCCACTGTATCAGACTAGATTTTAGTTAGGGAAACTTCTAAACTAAATTCCCACTTCCCTGGGAGTGGAACCGGGGAACTAAATGTTAATGTATTTGGTATTGGCTGTTTAAATCACCACTACAGGTAATGTTAAAAATAACAGTAACGAATGCCTTCATTTGGTAACCGGAGAATTTGCCAAACTGCAGGACGTCAATATTGTCTAGCAGCGTTAACAATACTTTCACTGCTTACTGGCCTCTTAGAAGACCTTTACGGGTAAATAGGAGCTAAATAACAGCACAGAACACTGAGAACCAGGTCTGGTGACTGGAAACAAACTTTATGGGTCCATGGGAAACTTGGCCACATCCATGATAAGTGGACATCCAACTAACTAAAAGCATGCTGGACCATGGATGGTGCTGGACTAGAGAGGTTCAACCTGTAGTAATAAAGAGGGAAGCAAATTTTCACTTTGGTTCCAGTTATGTCAGAGACACTGAACTAATTAATTGAGATTAGAATTTGGACCTGTTTATATAAATACAGAATCCTTTATTAACATTGTGAAAGGGCCAAATTAATTAAATAAAAAGGAATTTCAGAACTAAGGGTTCTACTCTTTTCTTTCCTCATCTCATCTTTTTGTGTGTGGGAAGGTCAGGTTGTACAGGAGGTAAATATATTCATCTGACACTTCATTATTTCTAAATAACTCCCTACTTGCAAAGCATAACAAAAATGTAGGTATCATATACAGTTTGGGTTTTGAAAATTTTATTCATTCCAGAATGTTACTATTTTTTGTTTTACTAAAGTCACAAAAATAATTTCCAAATGTTTTCTGTAACAAAGAGATTTTTCTGTGTAAAAGATATATCCGATAGAATCTGTTTATCTCAACCTTCTGGTTGTTAAGGATCCTTAATTTAATATTTTTGGTAAGCCATTGCTGTAAATGATACACTGCATCTGTTACCCATTTAAGAAAACCAGTCCTTTCAAAAACAATCAAGATATGTATTGCTGTCTTCATAATAAATGAAAATGGAAAAAATGTGCTTTTTTTTTTAAACTATAGGGATCCCATAGCCATAATACAGGTTGTCATGATTACAGAGCTAGCTGTACCCCTCTTCTGATCTCTTTGAGTGTCCCCTCAAGTGATACGCCTTTTGCCTTCACCTCTCCAAGGATGGAATCTTACATTTCTCCCCCTCTAGGTCTGGGACCCGAGCTACAGCCCCCTGCGTACTAATCATGATTAATCAGTTCAACTAAGTTTAGCACCTGCAAGTCTTCCTTTTGAGAGCTGTGATCAGTGACTAATACACTGACCAGACAGCTTCCTCACACAAAGTACTATTTAATCTTATAATTGGGAACAGAGCATAACATAAGAGGAAAAGGATTTTACACTTCAAAAGGCCTACAACATGTCTGTCTTACCGAAGGGCTTTACTGTCTCTGGGACAGAAGGTCAGGCAGGTTTTGTTTTTTCAGATTCTGCAGCATACTTGGCATCAGTCTGTCATAGGTGGTGTAACTATGGCTGGCTCCCTGCTCGCATTTACTTAGACATTTTTTTATCAGGAGTCATTATGTTGTCTTTGGGCTAGTTTCTTAACAGTCCTGTTGCTAAACTAATCTAAAGTGCTTGCAGTAAGCATTCCGGTAATCCTATGTATCCATAGTATCCCTCTGTGTCTCACTAGTCAGATCTCGTAGAGTGTTTGTAAATTATTTCAGCTTAGCCCCACATTCTTCATGCAGGTTCATCTAGTACCAAACCACTTTCATGCTTAGCTTAAAGTTGTCTTCTGACTGAAAGCATTAAACTAGAATTTGGAAAATGTGTTTCTCTGCCTGGATTTTCACAAGATTTACTGAGTGCCAGCCTTACTTTCCATGATAAACATAAACTAAAATAAATGTAACATTATACAACTTTGTGCATCAGAAAATCGAAGAAAGTTTACTATAAAGGTACAGCTTAGCTCAGGTAATGCAGAAGAGTGTGCTGGTTAACTTTTTTTACAGGAAATGGAATGTATCAGGTGTGATATAGATGTTTTTATTAGAGATGGACTCAATCATAAAATTAAATCTGGATAGAGAGTGTTTTTGTCTGAAATATTGTAGGAACCAGCTTTAAAGATGTAGGACCCAACTCTTGTGCTTCTTGCACTATTTAAGGAGATTAGTGGTAGAAATGTAGCCGTGTTAGTCTGGTGCAGCTGAAACACAGTCCTGTTTTTTATTTAAGGAGATGTGACTGTATCACTTGTTTGTTATTTGGAGTTGAGATTACCAGGTTAAATACTTCATAATGCAGGAAAATACAACCTTTTTTCCAAGTTTTATTTTATAACACCAAAGGTCACCTCCTGCGCTGGATATCAGGGGACACATTCTTATGTACAGAGGTTTACCTTTTCTTTGATGGAGAACAACGTTTGCACTGGCTCTGTTGATTGTTAACTCAGACCTTACTTTCAGTCATTTTAATTCTTCTGGGACTCTTTCCCTTTTAAAAAAGTATTTTTTTATTCTTTTGTTTCTAATTCATCATATGCTCCATAACTTCACTTTATCCCAATTTAAAATCCAAACACACAGAATTCCAAAAGCAAGTTTTTACATTTATTTTGGTAGGCTACTGAAAACTAATTTGTTTTTAAGAAATAATTTATTAGGCTATACCTTAAATTATATTGGGATCTTGATATTTTGGAAAACATAGGACAAGTAACTGAAGTTTAAAAATAGAATCTTCTTGTGATCATTTAAGTGCTCTTTTATTGTAACACATTTTTATGTTCTTATTCAGATGAATGCCGTACAAAACTACATTTATTTAAACTGTGACTTTACTTCTGAATGGGATCTTTGGAGCTGTTATAATGTCAAGGTTTTGTTAAAATGCTGCATAGTCACAGGCCAAATCCTTTTAATATTAAACATCCAATACATGGAATGAATGAATGCTATATGAAATGTCAATAAAATGCTGAAATTACAGAATGCCTACAAAGGAAACCTAGTGATTTAATTAATATATTAAGCTTAAAGGAACGACAGAAGATTTAAACAAAAGCAAACATGTTTTTCTCCTTTCATCATTTAAAATAGAAAAAAAGGAGTTAAAGATGTCCACTAACCAATCATAGAAGTGTATTGAAATCCCCTTTAATTAGGGTTGTATGGGCATGAATCTCACAGATATAAAAAATCATTTCTTATCCTTTGTTGTTTCCAGGTCTGAGAAACTTCTTTGACCAATTTGATATAGTTATTCCAGAATCCAAAGCCCTAGGTCGTTATGAAAACTCAGGGCCCAGGGGTTCATGTGCCTTGGTCTTTTGTGTGTGACACAGATTTTCAAGAACTTTTTTATAATTGTTTTAAACATGCCGGAGATCGGAATATCACAGTTTACCTTGGGCTATTCCAATAAAACGTGACATTCCACAACAATTAATTCTAAGATATCTGTAGCAAAGCCCCAAACAAATCAGTGGGCCTATCAAGAAGATTGGTGTGGGGGAAGAGTTAGTTAAAATGAAATTGTGTGCAGAATATCTTTTCCCCTGCATTTTGAACTAAGCGTAGAATGAACAAGTTAGGAGACGGCAGGAGGATTGCCACAGATAGGAAGATTGCAGGATCAAGGTTTTGTTGATGGGGTAATGAATGGATTTTAGAGGTGTCACAGAGCAAGAACTGACCAGGGTTTGGTGGCTGCATGGATGCAAGAGGATGAGAGCAATGAGCCTGAGTACTTGGGGTTGTGGTGCTTCAGACTCTGAAGCTAGTAGTACCTTGCTTTGAACTGAATGTCTCCTTTTAGGTTCTTAAAATTCTGAAAAAGGGATTGTGATCCTGTGAAGTTTTGTCTCGGGTCATGGTTTCAACTGCTAGTTTTTATTTTTACTTCCTGCAAAAAGTTTAGTAGGTGCAGTTTAGAACAAAGAAGAGTGGTGCCTGGTGCAAAGAGTTTACAATCTCTATTCTGGATGTGGCATAAGAAATGAGAATGATAAATAAAATGTGGAGGTAGAGTTAGGGGAGGAAGGGAGGTAGGACAAAGGTTACAACAAAATCACACAGTTACACAGGTTTAACTATGTAAACATTTTGATGGTTCTGAATTCTAGTTAGTTTTGGTTTTAGTATGGCCAATGGAAATTGTTTTTGCAGGATCTTATTCTGTGTTCTTGCCCTTGAAATATCACAGCTCTCTTTTCTTTTATTCATAATGGAACAGGTCTCTTTACATACACTATCTGTTGACCATCATTACAGCAGTGTTAGGGACAAATTCTCTTAGAGAATTGCACCCTCTTTCGAGAGATGGATGCAACAAATGAAGACATTCGAAATTGCAAATGAAGCTGGGATTTGCATATTCGCGTTATGGCGCTATTCCTCATACAATGAGGTTTACCAGTTATTTCGAGAGAAGGGTTTTCTCTTGAAATAACCGCAACTTAACAGCATCTGTTATTTCAAAATAGCGCTATTTCGAAATAGCGCCAAAACACAAATATGCAAATGAAGCGTGGGATATTGAAATCTCTGTTTCATTTGCAATTTCGAATGTCTTCATTTGCATCCCTCTCTTGAAAGAGGGTGCAAGTGTAGACATACCTTTAGTTATATCCCTGCAACTCCATGTATGGGAATAACTGTTAATGTACATACACTTTTGCAGAAAAACAAGCAGGCCACAAATCTGTGGGAGTATACACAAGTTGTAAATTGTAAGAGAAATAGCCAGATGACAAATGCCAAGGGTTTACCAGCATTAGTTTACAATTACACCCATTTTTTATTTCATAATGTTCTGCCTCTAACTTCTAAAGCATTTTATTAACTTCCTAGATTGTTGGTGAAATCTTGAGACTCAATGAAGATCCTATGGTTCATGGCATTGCCCTTCACCTCTCTGAAAATGCATACAACAGCAAAGTATTAAATGCAGTAAAACCAGAGAAAGATGTAGATGGGTAAGCGAAGTAGTGAGAGGTAGCCAGAGCGGTTACAAGTTTTATGGCTCTAAAATCTGCTTTCACCATTGCTTTTCACTAATGGATTTTTCGGTCACTGCTTAACTGTGTCATTAAATGTAGACAAAAAGATTATAAAATCAATCAAACTGTCTGCTTAAGTAATTTTGATAAGACTGTGCTTTAATCTTTACTAATCATAAGCTTGGGAAATAGTGTTTATAGTGTAGTTTTATTCTCTTCCAGTGTTACGTTGTTATCATTCTTATTGATTTCATTGACAGCATTTTTTAAGAAAGCTTCAGGGGGAGAGCCTTGGCTGAATTTCTAGAGGGGAGCATGGGTCTAGGGTAATTTTAAGCCAGACTTGCACCCTCCCAATCTATCCTGAACTGCTCCTAGGCCCCTAGCATATCTTAAACAGACCTAGGGCCTGTCTAATTTGCAGCAATTTTTTCCCTTTTGTCGTCTCCTCCCACTCTTGCCTTTTCTCATACTGCTCCAACCTTCTGAAATAACATTACTTCCTGTAAATCAAATATCATGAGTACTTCTAACCCCCCCCAACACCCATTGCTTTCATGACAGACGCTCCTTTGCTTGTTTTTCCTTCCCTCCTTATTTCACTCATATTCTGCTTGAATATGTCACAAATTATCTTGCACCCACTTTTTCTTCTAGCCCTTGTTCCTCTTCCTTTTATCTATCTTGATGGTTCTGTGTTTGTCTGAATTCTAAGATCTTGTGGGAAGTGCTAGATATAGAAGTTTAGAGATTAAAATAATCTCGTAACCATATATTATTACTAGTTCTATGAGACATTCAGTTTGTATTTTAACACAGATAGGGTATAACGTACAGGGCAAGCTCTAACTACAGTATATCTCATGCTCACTTTCTGTTTTATATGTTTCCATATTTTTCTTCCCTAGAGTATCAGATGTAAACCTGGGACGGTTGGTGCGTGGAGATACTTACAACTGTTCAGTTTTTCCTACTGCCAGTGCTGTGATTGAGCTTCTTGAAAAACTAGGTAAGACAGTCTTGTGCAATTCTATTTCTAATATTATCAAGTACAAGTTTTTCTATCACTGATGATTTCTGAGATCCTGTATAAGAACCTTGGTAATCAAATATCCATTTTTTTTCATATATTAGTCTTGTTCTGTATTTCTTTATCCATTTTTCTGATCTACACAAAATAAGAACCTGTAAACTCAGTACACTGTAGTGGATTTGACACCCGCAAAGCCATGGCAGCAAGTTAAAATAAACTCTACAAACACCTATTTGATTAGGTTTTTTTTCTTTTATTACAAAAATATAAATGTAAAATGAAGACTGGTTTCAGTCATTGCAGCTCAATGGAACACACAAATTTTATGGACATAGAGCTGAACCATAAAGCAAAACTTTGTTTTGCTGTTTGCTGCTCTTGTACTATGTACAGATACAGCCTCAGATTTTCTGGCTTAATTTTGCATTTGAAATAACAGGTCCTTGCTTCCTTTATCTTGCTGAGATTCTCCATCAAAGAGTTGAATTCAGAACTGCAAATTTGTTTCTAGGAGTAGTGGTGTGGCCTTTGTCTATAAACCCACATATTATTGAAGCAAAATGCAGGACAATGTAGCACTTTAAAGACTAACAAGATGGTTTATTAGATGATGAGCTTTCGTGGGCCAGACCCACTTCCTCAGATCAAAAATTATTGGCTTGGATGCTGCTACAGGTCTCCACGGAAAACTTGTATAAAACCAAAATTGACATAGTTTTTTGCCTGTGAGATCAGAGACGAATTTTGAGTCTCTCAAAAATTTGGACAAATCAAGATTATTAATGAATGGACTACATTTTGGACTACATTGTATATTTGGTAATTGAAATTACAGATTACTTTATCTGTGAGCACCCTAAATATTGTGGGTTTTTTACATCTTTTGTAAAGATACTGTTAATGTACTGGCTTAAATCAATTACAGCAATCATTCAAGAATAGTCTTGTATCTCATTGCACTTGTGAATTTTGGAGGCAAACATCCTTTAAAAGTAGGTGAATTTTAAATAAAATGGGGAAGTATCTGGCACAGCTGGATACATTAAATGATTATATACAAACAACCCAGATCCCATTTAATTCAGCAGTATGTACTGAACATTCACACTAATCAGGGTAAGATTGTCACTTGTCACATAAACAAATAGGAACCTAGGTTTGGGTGGGTTCTTCCAGAGGCAAGTGTATGTGATTTTCAACCTTGTGATGATGAGAAAAATACTAGCACTTGGAACCATCTTTTAGGGCTTCTGGTAATTACAAACCTTGTCCCTCAGGAAGGCGAATGGCAGAATGTCCACTTAATCGAATTTGTGGGCTGGCTGCTCGCTCCAAAGAAGTTTAGTAGTAAACGTCTGTTACAGCAACAGACAACTGAACTGATTGTTGGCTTTTTTTGTCGAGCAGTTAAAACTATAGATGGAAAGAAGGTGTTACTGGTAGGAGCTTGTGGGCCACTGGAAGCCTCTTTGCTGTGCCTCCTTCAGAGAAAAGGTGCCATGACTATGAGCTGCCAGTGGAAAACACAGCAACTTCAGAGCAAGGTAAATATCTCCTTAAGCCAAATGATAGGATGCCACTTGGAAACTCTGAAGTCTTTTTAAAATTTTATGACATTGTAGGATAATTCTGACAATTTAGGGGGAAAAAGCAGATAATTTAGGAAGGCCTGGGTTCCATCAAAGTGTTAAGAGAGACCCTCTGTCACTAGTAGTGGCAGGGAATATTTTAACTAGTCCCCATTATTACAAGTCATAAGATTTTTATGCTTTAGACTTGGTTTGGGGTAGGGATCCTGGTTAAAAAGTTAATGGAATGCTTAACCAGTTAACTGTGATCCCGTGGTGGGGGGATTAATCCAGCCCGCCTGGGCTGTAGTACCTCCCAGCCTGTGGCATGGTGCGGTGGGCCTATTCAGGCTGGAGCGGCGCCCCGCTGGGAGCAGAATGCAGGCTGCTGTGCTACAAGCTGCTCCAGGCCTGTTCGAGCCAAGCCGGCTGCACTGTGCTATGGGTGGGGGCTCCTTGGGCTGGGCAGGGCAGGGCCGCTCCAGCCCAGTTGAGCCTGTGGGCCTTTTGATTATTAGTAATGAGGAAAAAGATCAATTTGCCCATACTTTGAACTTGGATTTCTCTCATAATTTGACTTACCTGATTGAAGGAAAGGTTTGAGGAGGGGCCTGCTGATAATGATTGGAGCAGAGGAGATCATAGCAGAAGGAAGCTGGGTGCCTAATACACTTAAAGAAGAGAGATATGAAACTGTCCCAAATAGAGCTAAGTATAACCCCAAAAGGGAAACAGCCAAATTCTCTGTGAAGTTCAGAAGGGACCTCTCTGTCAATCTGTTTTGTATGGAAGGTGCTTTAGTACTGTTGTGGTGGATGGTAGAACAAATATCAAGCTATATAACTCATGAGCAAGCTCATTGTTCCATTGCTGGGGCTGTTACGACGTTGAGATAATTTTCCTTCCCTTGCTCATTGAAAAGCTGTAGCTCTGTGAGACATTAAGAGCCTTGTTTCAGAATGTAATGTGTGGAACCACTCATGAAATGTTTTAGGATGTGTATGCTAGTATTCAAACACACACACACACAATTTAAAACAAGTTTTGTTCACTCGTGCATTTCAGCCAACCCTTTTCCTCAGTGCTAGGGGCACCTGTTTCTCTCCAGCAAAGCAATAGAACCATTTGCACGAGGATACTGTTACATATTTTATGACCTAAAGACATTCGTGTATGCTTCCTTTTCTAGGACAGCGTGGATCTGAACTCTTTCTAGTACTGAGGGACAGTAGAAAAGGATTAATTAAACCCTTAGGCTACGTCTACACTCCTAGCTGTTCTTGTGCAAAAATTTGCGGAGCGTCTACACTGCACATGTGCTCTTGCGCAAGTAAATTTACAGTAAAGCGTTGGGAAAGAGGGCTGCTTGTGTAAGAGTTATTCCTCTCCCCACGATGAATAAACAGTTCTTGGGCAAGAAGCCTGCATTGTAGATGTAGCCAAAGAGTATGCAGGACTTGTTACGAAACATTCCTTTGAAACTAGTAAATGTTTAATTCTTTTTTACAAAATTGTTAGCAAATGGGACAATTCTAGGGTCTCAAGATTCTCCTGTTTTGCAAAAAATAACTGCTAGAGAAAAATACCTTCTCCAACTGCCTTGTTTTTAATTTTTACATGCATTGAGCAATTTATAGTGAATATTCCTAAACTGATGTTTCATATAGAATACCACAAGGTGGCAGCCAATTCAAAAATTTAATGCAGAGTATTTGTTTTGGATTCAAAACTAGAGTGAAAGAAGGAAAATACACTATGTATTTTAGTTGAGCCGGTGTGATGTAGAAATTTTTCCTTTGTCAAATAGTGGTTTTATAGCTGATGATATCACTGTTAGGGCTATGTCATTTTTGTGTTTTAAGAGCTAGAGAACATTTTTAAAAGCGTACAGTTCTTTCATCTGTGGAGAGAAGTTTCCATGGTTTAAATTAAAATCTGTTTTTTCAGTTTCATTCTTTAATCGTGTTTTATCTTGATGATTTATGACCATGTACTAGAGGGGGACATTTTATACATATGTGGTGATGTCATTACTAATTATGGTAAGGGGTTGCCTAAAGTACAAAATTAGGTTGACTTAAGGTAGGTTGACCTGCAGCCACCACAGTTATTACATCAGTTATTGGTATCCATAATACTCTCCTTCTGCCAGTTGTTTGTGTCCTTACAAGGAATCGCTGCACCAATGGAGGTGGGGTAATGAATAGCCACTTGGGGCTTACAGCTGGTTCTGCCAACTTGAATGGGTTTGGGCTCAGTTTCACAGCAGGCAGCCTATCAGCAGTGAAACTGACATTCTTGACAATTTCACAGCTGCTATTTCACATTTGATCTCTGGCTGTGGCTGTTAGCCTGTAACAATGCTTAGCTTTCTGGCATTTCCTGTGATTTACCTGTCCCACTGTTGGGAAATAAGGATGTTAACTTTAGATTAATCAATTAATCGAACAGTTGATGCAATTTGCATCGACTATTCGAATAGTTGATAAGGGCATCTCCATCTTTGAAATGTAGCAAGAGCCCTGCTGACTCTTGCTACATTTCTAAGGCAGAAGTGCCGCCAGTTCCCTGCTGCACCTCTGCCCCCTCCCCTGCACAGGGATGGTGCTGGGGGAACCGGTTTTTAAGCTGGCTCCCCCGCAGCACTAGCTCCTGCTCCTTTCCCCTTTGCTGCTTCTCTCTGATAGAGGCAGCAAGGGGTGGGCAAGTGACCCCATATGCTTATTGGGTAGTCAACTAGTCGCTTACATCCCTATTGGGAAACAGAATTAAAGGCTGAGGCAAGATGAGAGGTTTTACATTGTCTTCTCAGTTCATTTTAACTTTTGTGCCCAAAGGAGTTTTTACAGGTTGGACTTCCCTGTTCTGGCACCCTTGGCACCTGACTGGTCCCAAATAAGGGAATTTGCTTGGGACCTGACTGGTCCTTTGCCACTGGTCCCCAGCCCGCTGTCCTCCCCTGCGACTGCGTTCCCGGCTGGCTCACATTTCCAGGTGCCAGGGCTCTCTGTTCTGGTAACATCCAGATCTGGTTCTGGTTTTGTTGGACCACATATGTTGCTGGATCAGAGAGTTTCAGGTTTAGGAGGTTCAGCCAGTAGTGTGTCTGAAGTTATGATCAGGGGGGTTCTGGAGAAACTTGCCTTCATTTATCTCAGCGGCAAGCCTAGACTCCCATGGCACTCGATCAGTAACCCTCTGAGTTTATTGCTTAGCACTTGTTCTCTAGCTTATTGCATATCTAAAGATTTTCACTTTTCTCGTGTCTCAAGCGAACCCAGACATCAGGAGTTAAACATAGGGTTTCTTGCTCGCCATTAATAAGCATTAATGACCCCATATTTATAGTGTCATGTTACACGAACTGTGGTTATACTGGAGGATTGTGACTTGACAGTACCTCTTTTCTCTGCAAGTTGAAAGGTCTGACATGCTTTGTGAAAATTCGGTAAAATGCATTTTGCTTATTGATGAGGTATGTCATAAATATTCATCAAAGTTTGAAATGAAGAGAAAGGCAAAAAATAAATACACAATCGTACTTCAAATTTCTTGACTTCTGTATACTTATATCTACAGTTGAATGTATTATGGAGATTTGCTGTCCTAGAGCAGACAGGTTTGCTTTGTGTATGTACCACGGCAAGGCAAACTACTTTAAACTAATGTAGTGATGGCTGCGCTAAGTATTTTATTTTATAGATCAGTTTTTTTTCAGATTAAGTTAATGTGTCCATTTTCATTGAAACAAATCTCAGGTTTACCATTTTTTGATATAAATTGTTACATGAGCTAGGTATTATTTACACATGTAACTCAAGATGTAGCTTTGTTACTTTAGCATTTAAAGAGAAAGGTATACTAGTAACTTTTCCTCATTTGCTTTTATTTACTAATAGATAATTAATTTATTGGTGCCTGAGCCAAAGAAATTGAAAAATTTCCCTGGATTTTAATGGGCTTTAGATCAAGCCTAGTACCTCTATTACTTTAAGTATTGTCTCTTTTTGTTTCAGACAGGTTCTGTTACAGGAACATTTTGAAAAATTTGTGAAATTGGGATTTACTTTAAGCTGGTTGGTTAATTTCAGTGTATATTTCTCATTCGCATGTAAATACCTAAATGTTGATTTTGTTACCTTAAGCATTATGCAGAAGATTTCTAAAGGAACAAATAGCAGTTAGCTGATTAATCCCAATTACATTGTCTGCTTCTAGATACTAACTTTCATATTGTCCTTCTGATTATTGAAATTATTATCCTGCATCCCCAGCAAAATAAGCAATCTAATAAAGTTTACATTCCAATTGTACTGTGAAAGCAGAAGGCTCATAAATGGCAATAAAGTGCTTATTTATAAGAATTAACCAGGGCACAGTAAGAAGAAAGTACTTGAAACATGTAACAATTGTGTCACAATTGATAACTCCTGTTCTAGATACCCTGATAACCAGTCCCTTTTAAATAGGTTTCTTAAAATAGAATATATTAAAGACTGGCATGGCCCTAAGCTAGACTTACCAGCTGCATTTTAGATTTATTTTAATGTTTTGGTAAATTGAATCTTTCCCTGCCCCTAATAACATACCATAAATAAAGGGACACTTTTAACGTGCTTGACTTTTTTTTTTTAATTAAAGGTGACTAGGGGGCTGCGCTACAGTCACCAACCCTGCCCTCTTTCCCCCCCTGAGATAGGCAGCCCTGGCTTTCCCTCCCCCACTGCTCGGGAAGGCCAGGCAGAGGCGTGGCAGCCCTGGCCTGCTCCCTTCCTCCCTCTCCCCCCCTTCGCCTGCCCCTGCCCAGACTCAGCTCTCTCCCCCCAGCTACCTGAAGAGAGGGGGCTGGACCGAGGCCTCGCTAGGCCCAGAGGAAAGCCCTGGCTCCTGAGCACTGGAAGAGGGAGGCAGGCGGGATGCAGAATGACATGATGATATCACTCTGTCATCCCACAGGAAATTGTTTTTATATGTGTGTGTATATATAGAGAGAGATGTAAAAAATGTAATCTTTTATTCTGCTCCTGTTTATTTCTTTTGATTTTGGTGCATTGAACAAGTTTCTATGTTTCTGCATTAGAATGTGAGTCAACTTGATTTTTAACTATTCTAAAAATAATGGTCCTCTCACAGATGAATTATGACTCCATTGTTAAAAACCCCTGTATTTTCAAATGGTTATAAATTACAATTCTAATATTTCTGATAATTCTAGAATAAATATGTGCAACTGTTGTAAAGAGGATCAGTTTCCACTTACTTTGTGTAAAATGGGAAATCAATAAATGTTTAAGGCTTTAGATACAATTAAAATCACCAGTTAGTTATCCTTCTGTTGATATTTATATAGAAAGCTGTTGCAGATACTGTCCCTTCAGAGTGAATTTGGCTTTCAAAGACTTATTCACACAATTGTAAAAAAAAAAGCTAAATTTTGTTATTTTAAAAGTCAATATTCTGTTCCACTGTTCATAAAGAGAAAAATACAACATTTTATTGCTGTATAGCTTATTAACTTTTGGCCAAGATTAGGTTATCCAGTTGATGGAAAACTGTTGTATTTTCTGATGAAAAATACAAATGTTTATCTTGCCAAAACATGAAGAACTCTTTGCATTCATGAGAAAATTTACTGAGACCATTTCTTCAATTATTTCTGAACATGGCCCATCTTGTGACTAATTTAAAAGTCTTTGCCTTGCATTCATGTTTATTGTAAAGAAGCCTAGACACAGTCCCACTTTGTTTCCAAATAATAAAAGATGGGAAAACCCCATGTGAACTCACTTTCACATTTTCAGCCAAATGCAGGTTTGATTAGGGTACCTCTTTCCCTCTCTTTGGCTTACAAACAGGCCTGTTATCTTTGCTGAAACTCATTCTGGAGTCTCCACCTATTTATCTGTCTTTTGTGGAGCCAGCTGTGGACAGCCCTTTCAAATCTCACAAGAATCAGGGTTTGTAAACTGGGTGGGACTCTCTGGTGTCTGACCCAGGCAAACATAAAAAAGCATGACACACAAATGGAACAGCTGTCTAGAACACAGCAGATACAAATATAGAGGAAATTCTAGTGATATTACTTTGTTAGATTACTCTTCTACTGTGTGGCTGTGTCTACACTGAGCCACTTATTCCGGAAAATCAGCCGCTTTTCCGGAATAAGCTGCTAGCTGTCTACACTGGCCCTTGAATTTCCGGAAAAGCAACGACGCTCTACTTTACAAAAACAGCCGCTATTCCGGAAAAATTATTCTGCTCCCGCTCGGGCATAAGTCCTTATTCCGGAACACTGATCCGGAAAAGGGCCAGGGTAGACAGCCCAATAGTCTTTTCCGGAAAAAAGCCCCGATCGTGAAAATAGCGATTGGGGCTCTTTTCCGGAAAAGCGCGTCTACATTGGCCGCCGACGCTTTTCCGGAAAAAGGGCTTTCCGGAAAAGCAGCCTGCCAATGTAGACGCTCCTTTTCCGGAAAAACTGAAAACGGAATAGTATTCCATTTTAAGCAGTTCCGGAAATTCATGCCAGTGTAGACACAGCCTGTATGTTTAAGACATTAAAATGTTTATTTGATTATTGCTGTTTCTTGCATGTTAAAAAATCAGATATTCCAAAAGCCAAAGACTAAGGACAGTAGAAGCTAGGAGGAGCAAATGTAGCAATCTGAGCTCTGGTCCCTGCTCTACATGCTGGTAGGATCTAGAAGTACAGCATAAGGATCTTACGCAAAACAGAGTTTTTGCACACACAAAAAAGTCCACACTGCTTCTTTTTGTGCAAAAACCCCTTGCTCAAAAAGAAACGGTAGAAAATATGCTAATGAGATCATGACTTATGCTAATGAGTCTCTCATTAGCATATTTTCTGCCAGAGGAACTAACAGTGACGACGTAGCCTTAGTGATAATAACATCGTCCCCTATTATCATGGCTTATTTTGATCCCCTTTTGATGAATAAGAATGATGTCTATGTTATTATTGAACACTTTAATTAGTCAATTCAGCTGTTAAACACGTATGCTACAGATCCTAATGATTTTAAAGTGGGGAACACTGGTTTTTAATGTTCTGTGAAATCTTTGAAAATGCCTTCCCTCTCTCCAGCAGGCATGTGTTTGAATATCTTTCTTTCCCCTCCCCAAAAAATCAGAGTAATGCCATTTGTCAAATTAATACATGTTCATTGTGTAGGTCAATGGTGGACAACCTATGGCCCCATCAGCCACATATAGCCCATTGGGTTTCTGTGTGTGGCCTATAAGACATTTTATTTGCTGTTGACCACACACAGGGTTGTCCGATTCCACTGGTTCCATCTGCATAGGTTTTACTCTGCCAGTATTACCAGAGTGATATGCACATAAAGCAAGGGCACGTGCATGAAGTGAGGTTCATGCTGATTGCACACAACATTGATTGTAAAATCTACGCATGCCGTCTGCATTCAGTCAAAGTGCTGCATGGTTCAATTGGCATACCCTGCAAATTTTAGGTACGAAACACAGTTAGCAAAACTACCCTATTGCAGGAGATCATCTTGGTTTTGACAAACTTGCAGACCACTGAGATGGAGGAGGGCCACTCATATGACCTACTTACTGGCCTTAAGTTGCCTATTGCTGGTGTAGGTGTGACAGGAAGAAGGTAAAGAGGTATGTATGGGTGAAAAAATAGGAAAATTTACTAAATCAGTGAAGTTCAGATAAAATTTAAACCATGACACCTGCAGTGGCCACAGCGTTTTAAATGATCACTCTTTTTTTCTGTTCAAATCATATTTTGTATATTTCTTTACACTAAACGTGGCTGCAGGGAATTCAGTATCCATTTCTCTTTTTCCTCTGTACTAAATAGTCCTACATCAGAGCTAGAAAATCCATTTTCATTATGCCCATTTATGTTTGTTTTAAATGATTTATTTTTTGTCTTTGATCATATGATTTAAAAATGGATATTGTAAAAATTACGGAAATTAAATATTTATGCAACCCTTAGAGCAAAATAGGTTTTCAATTATCTGGAATATACAGTTACTCTATATCATTACCGTTAAACATTTGGCTTACCCTATCTGCATTGTTACTGTTGTTTTAACATGTTGTCTTTTGCCTTGGGAATGGGTGGTAGTACTTAATCTGCTTCTACTTAAATCTTATTGGAGAGGGTTGAATTTTTGTTCTGAGGTAAGGTTTCAAAGTATTTATTGGAACATGTCTTCCCGAATGAGGAGATTTGCCAGTGAGAGTGCAAGATTCACTTGAGAATCAGCCTGTGAAGATCTTTGACTGTCCTTAAAATATTGTGTATTATATTAAGGATTATTTCAGTTGATGTTTGTCATTCTTTCCGGTGTAGTCTGGTAACAGTGTTATTTTACCCATTTTCTAATGTATATTTGGCTGTACAATGACTGTATGTTACCATTTTTCAATATCTTCTCATCCTTTTGGCTAAAATGAAGAATTGCATCTGTTATGCATCTGATGCATCCTCTGTCTCTGGACTATGTAATACACTTGCAGAGGGATAGACTTGATGATAATACATCTTTTCCATTTTGAAGGTCTGATTAATATCAATTTAGGAGATTAACTGTCTGCATGCCTCTTTAAGCCTTTTCAGAGTGTTTTATAAGCAATGAAAAAATAGGTTATTGGGGGGGGAAAAATCATCCTGTGTGAAGTGAAATGGCCTGATGGGGTTGTGTAAGCTTCTTTAACTCTCCTTGATCATTCCATCAAGTAAGTTTATAGGAAACTGATTACAAAAATTTTCACTGTAGCATTGACATTGAATATTTTGTGTGCTTCAACTATTGGTTTTCTTTTATGAATTAGTTTTAAAACCCTTGCAAGGAAAAAAATTGTCTTTCTCTTAGTATAATTAAACTTACAATATGAGATTTTTTTTTTTGCATTTTCTTTCTTTTAAAAATGGGGAAAGGAAATAAGTTTACAAGTTTTATATAGTTGTTTTATACAGTTATAAATCACCCACTGGACAGCGGTTGGTTACATATGAGGTATATAAAAATTCTATCTGTTTTTATGATATATTTACAATTATGTACAACTTTGGCTGTCCAACCTGCTATTAACATTGGCTACAGAAATATTATGCTACTCTTGTTAAGACAGTTATGCAGTGTTATGATCTGTAGGCATAGAGATGAGAAGAGTTGTTTAGGTCAATTGTTTTTCAAACTTAAAGTTGCATTATTACAGAATTGATCAAATGTATTGAAGGAAGCTTCTTGAGAATTATCATTTTTTGAGATCACATGTAGAGGTGCCAACTAATATGAGGCCTCAGTGCTAAGCACTATGCAAATGTATAATCCTTATTCCCATCATATAGGATATACTAGTTGACACTACATATTTGAATTGTACCTTAATTATAACAGCTTCAGTATTAACCTTTACTGTTGTGGAAGAATGTAGCTGTGTTAATTGAGTTTCATGTGCATACAGTGATATGTGTAGATCACTTTGTCGTATGGATGTAAAATCCCAGTTACGCAGTTAACCGGTTGAACTAAGTGTTTAACTGCTTAATTGCAGTGGGGGACTGCTTCAGCCAGGCTGCCGCACTGCTGGTTGCTCCGGCTGGGCTGGGCCGGGCCGGGCCTGCTGCAGTACACTGTGTGTGTTGAGGGGGAAAGGGGAAGAGGCTGCTTGAGCCAGGCCCGCTGCAGCATGCCGCTGGTAAGGGGCTCTTCTGGGCCCATTGCTGCATTTTATAGGTGGGGACTTCTCCCTCCAGGCCAGGTCAAGCCCTCTGCAACACGTTGCAGATGGGGGGCTGCTCTGGCTTTCTAACTGATTATCTGGTAAAAGGGCATGTTTACCAGTTAATCTTTTACCTTCTTAGGGATCAAAAAAGTACCAGTACCCAGAAGAGATGGTAGTATAAAAGGCCTGTATGGTACCTCAGTTTTCTTGAAATATTTGAGTCCCTAATTTGGAATACTTACCCCAATTCTTAACTGAGCCATGGTTATAGGTACTTATTTTATTCCCATATTAAATCTTGTAATGTTACACAATGCAAAGTAAAGCTTTTCTCATTGAAAATCTTTCTAACCAAAATGTAAGTAAATAATTGCAACATTGTTAAGATTATGAATCTGGTAAAGTAGATGTTTTATTGCTAAGACTCACATTTTATGTGGAGAAAGCCACTGAATAGCCCAAAAGTATGTTGTTCACTTGTAATGTAGAGTATTCATGTTGTTTTCTGTTCCAGTAAGGGAGGGATCATGAGAAGTCATCTTAAAATTTTACTGCATTTATTATTGAAATGCTAAGAAAATGAAACTGAATAATATAAACAAAACCAAGAACCAGCTCCCATTGCACAATAGCTCAGATTAAATCAACACTGAACTTGATAAATACCTATTCTAGCAGTCGCCATACATGAGCTAAATGTCTCTAATTAGGTGAATCTTAATATCCTAGAATGAAGATCAGGTATGCTATTGATTATGGTTTGACATAAGAACAAAGGTCAAGCTGATGAAAGCAACTTGCTCCCTTGTCCAAATAAAGCAGTCATCTGCTAAAGTATGCATGAAATTTAACACGCGAGACTGACTTCCAGTGTTGAGCAATATCACACAAAGATTGGGGACCAGGGTATTCATTTCCTTTCCCTCATAAGAGAATTCCATATTAGAATGAATTATTAAAACCAAACACAATAGAACCTAATATATTGTGTTGGTGCCCTTGATCGTTTTTAATTTCTGATTTTCTTTTATCTCCTGAATAAATAGGACTAAAATAAGTTCTGCACAACTTATATAGGTTAATCATACTTACGTTTATTTAACATGTTCAAAAATACATCAAAAGTATTTTTAAAAAACAGTGCATTCTCAGTTCTGTAGTACAACGGTTCACCATCATCTGGAATACTGATGACAATATTGCTCTACAGAGCCAGGCATATCTGCAGATATCCACAGGCCATTTCACAGTTAGTGGAATGGATGTGATATCTACATAGAGCTCTCTCCCCATCCATCTGCCCGGCAACTGGGAACAGTCCTATTTATTCAAAATTAAATAATATACCCTCACACCATGAATGACAAGACTGTGGAAGTAACTGCTACTAGGGATGTGAACACCTAGTCGACTATTCGATAAATACTTCTCAGATAGTCAACACACTAGTCGTTTCCCCCCACCCTTGCTGACGCTATCAGAAATAGGCAGGGGGAGACGGTGTACTTCAAAGCGGCAGCACCATCTGAAGGTCAGGGCCAGACCCTGGACTCCACCCAGCACTGCCACTTTGAAACACCACGTGCAATCCAGGGTCAGATGGGGACTCCCCCACTGACCCTGGGTTCCATGTAGTGCTGCTGCTTTGAAACGCCGCGGGGAGTATGAGGACAGCGGGGGACTGCTTGGGTCCCTGGCTGACCCCATGCTCCCCCAGTGCTTTCTTTCACCTTTGCTGCGGCTGTTGCTACACTTCAAAGGTGGAGGCGCCCTTATCTACTAATCTAATAGTTGACTGTTCAATTAGCCCATTAATCTAAATTTGTCATCCCTAATTGCCATAGGATGTTACTATGGAAGTAATTGCCACAGGAAGCCAATTAATTTTGGAAGATCCAAAGGCTTTGGGCATTTGTTTGAATTACAAGACTATCCAGTGTTCCAGTAGTTAACGATGAAAGATTTTGGAAGGGACGTAAAAACTTGTACTTCAGGGTTAATTCCAGGGGCTTAGGTGAAACTTTATTTGGAGATCGATTATTCCATATCTATTCTGAGGCTTTTCATATCTTCCTGTGGAATTTCTGTTACCAGCAACTGCCTGAGACAGGATGCTGGACTGGAGAACAATAGGTCTGATGCCCTATGGCTGTCCCAGTGTTCATCAGGACTCAATCTAAAATATGCTGGGTCAGTAGGTAGATGGGAGACCTCCGAATGAAAATGCCGGGAGTCAGTAAGGATGTAAAATCCTGTTTAATTGGTTAAAAGAGGGGTGAATGGGACAGAGGGCTCTCCAGCCCCAAAGGACTGATGCTGCCCTCTGCCAGCCAGTCTGACTGCGGTAGGCCCTGTGGGGCTGGAGCAGTTCCCTGCCTATGACATATGGGAAGCTGCTCCAACCCTTACTGGTAAACCAGAACCGGTAAGCCTCACCTTTTAAGGTTAGCCTTTCACATCCCTAGGAGACATAGGAAATTGTGTTGATCCTTAACTCTGTAGACTGTTCTTAAATTTAGTAGCTGTGTATTAATCAAGGAATGAGGCTGGATGAGACAGAAATATTACCTGTGCTTATCAAAGAAGATATTTCTCCAAAGCATGGATGTTATCCTGTTCTGATGACCTGGCGTGTTCTGTTTTGAATAAATGTATTTTATACACCTAAATGTCATGTTCTTTTAATTAGAGAAATGTAGTAATCTTCACTTACTGTCTTAGCTCTTTGTTTAGTGGTGTTATGCACTGTTAAGTGGCTGCGCAATTAGTGTAGTTAGTGGTAGGTAAAATGTGAATTTAGGTTGCTATGAGTTTTAGGATCTTACAGGGTGAAAGATGGTCTATAAATGTAAGGGATCTCCTAAGACCTTTTAAAATAATTGTAATATTAGAAATGCAAAAATAATTTGTCTGGAATACAGTATACAGTGACATGATTTTTAGCCAGCGATAGAACAAAACTAAGCTGGAAGCCTTGGGGATCCTGATTACTCTAGAAAGGAAGCTGCCTGTTGTGTCAGTCAATGTTTCTTAACAGCTATACTAAAGTTGTCCTATTTTGCAGTTCAGTTTGTGCAATACCACTCTGATTAAACACTGCAAGTAAAGAGAAGTGCTCTTCTTCTCAGATGGCTCTCTAAAATGGTAATAAGAGTTTAATACTGGCCCCAAATACATCCACTGTAGACTGTTCATGTAAGGCTGTGTGACTCCACTGAAACTGCAGGAGTGATTAGAGCATAGCCATGAAATCAGAGGCTGCTTTTGGTAAATGTAAGGTTTTAATTGGAATTTTTTGAAGGCATTGATGAATGTAGAGAGCTGATGAGCTCTCAAGTTGCCTTCCAACTAATGTGTCTTGAGTATGTGTTTTTTTTCCCCCACTTTCACAAATCCATCTTTGAACAGTTCCTTGTATTACTCATGGATGTGGTTGCTTAACAAATGAGAGTACTTTTGAATATTTAGTTTCTTCCATAAAACAGAAGTTCCTCTGAAATATCCTGTCAGATAATTCTTTTAACCACAGTGGGCTTTTTCAGGGTATGATCTGCATGTGATATTATAGGCCCTGATTCCGATTTTTTTTTCTGACTTTACATCAGAATGTATGTATTGATTTCAATGGAGTTATCCCTGAATTTCAGTAATATAAGAATCAGGCCTGTAGTCTGGGTTTTTTGCATCCATGTGTGGATACTGTGAGAAGTTTAAATATAAATTGAGTCTGAATGTTAAGTCTACACTACATGACATATTTCTAATTTTAGAGTATTGTTACTTATTTTTTAGCTTCATCAGGCAGATGTGGTGGTTGTAGGCAGTACCAAGCCTAAAGAGATTCCAGTAAGTTGGATAAGACCAGGAACAACCATTGTCAATTGTTATCTTGACTTTTTATCAGGTAAGTTCAGTTTAAAATTGTATGCTGCTTTAAAGAAGTGTATGGGCTATAAGTACAAGGTTTGGTAGCAAATAACTAGTGTTTAGAATAGGGTATGAAATAAATGTATATGTATTGTATGCATGTGTATCAGTTCATCCTTCATGTACCTGACAGTTATGAGCTTGGGTTTATGCATGTAACAGCTGGTGAACTTAATAGCTTAATTAGTGGTATTATAGAATGGTATTATAGTGGTATTATAGAATGTATACTGTATATTTCTCAAATTAGAAGGGTAAAAAACAGTCATGTTATCCTATAGATTTGCTTGTGCTCCAGGATTGTTCCCTACTTATTTTCTTATGCTTTATCCAGTTTAGTTTTATGCAGAATGACAAGTAAATAAAAACTTCCTCTGTGGAAAGGGACTTCAAAACTCAGCGAGTGTGTCAGCCACAAGGACACACTTTCATAAAAAATGTACAAGAACATAATGAAATGAGTCCCATGTTGTAAAAAGCAGAAAGTAGATGCCAAGTAACTTTTTTAACTTAGGATTGTTTACACAGGAGTACACTTAGGATTATTTACATTTGGCCTGAATTGCCACTCTGTTGCCAATGTAACTCTATTGAAATCAGTGGCTCTTTGAAGTCCGTTGGGGTAAAACCGGTGTAACTGGCATCAGGTAAACTATAAAATAAATTATGTAATTAATTAGTTAATTTTACTAAAAGATCCTATTTCTTGATAGTAACTTCACCATGCATTTATCCATGAAGTGGTAGAATTTGGTTATGATAGAGATGTGATTTTTTTTTTAAGCTGCCAGTAAGTGTTGGCCATTCTTTGGTGATTTTTATGAAAAAAATTACCATAGAGATTATTTATTTGATGATACATATTGAAGAAGAGTTTGTGTAATAGTCATCTAAGAGTCCATTCAGCAAACATTTCTGCAAAGAACAGTACAAATGTGAGAATAGACCTATTATGATGAAACTAAGTTTGTTTAATGCCATGCAGCTCATCTTCTTTTAGTATAGGCGCTTGGGTCCAACAAGCCTAAGTTTCAAGTCATTAAAATAACCTTGTGGGAATTGAGTCAGATTTATAACATCAAATAACATCCCCAAAAAGTTCTACGTATTATCACATAATATTATCACAAATCAGGAAAGAGATCTTGGAGTTATCGTGGACAGTTCTCTGAAAACTTCCACAGAGTGTGCAGTGGCGGTTAAAAAGGCAAATAGGATGCTAGGAATTATTAAGAAAGGGATAGAAAATAAGACCCAGAACATCTTACTGCCCCTGTATAAAACTATGGTACACCCACATCTTGAATACTGTGTACAGATGTAGTCTCCTCACCTCAAAAAAGATATTTTGGCCTTGGAAAGGGTTCAGAAAAGGGCAACTAAAATGATTAGGGGTTCGGAACGGGTCCCATATGAGGAGAGGTTAAAGCGATTGGGACTTTTCAGTTTAGAAAAGAGGAGACTGAGGGGGGATATGATAGAGGTATATAAAATCATGAGTGGTGTGGAGAGGGCCGATAAAGAAAAGTTATTTATTAGTTCCCTAAATAGAAGAACTAGAGGACACCAAATGAAATTAATGGGTAGCAGGTTTAAAACTAATAAAAGAAAGTTCTTCTTCACACAGCATGTAGTCAACCTGTGGAACTCCTTGCCAGAGGAGGCTGTGAAGGCTAGGACTATAATAGAGTTTAAAGAGAAGCTAGATAATTTCATGGAGGTTAGGTCCATAAAAGGCTATTAGCCAGGGGATAAAATGGTGTCCTTGGCCTCTGTTTGTCAGAGGCTGGAGAGGGATGGCAGGAGACAAATCGCTTGATCATTGTCTTCGGTCCACTCTCATTGGGGCACCTGGTGCTGGCCGCTGTCAGCAGACAGGATACTGGGCTGGATGGACCTTTGGTCTGACCCAGTACAGCCGTTCTTATGTTCACATAATACTATTTAGAACTTGTATGTCATAATAAAAAGATCTTACTTTCTGATGTCAAAGCAGTAGACTTTTTAAAATCATCTTTGTTGTTCAGAGTAGAGCAATGTAATAAGTTATTAGAAAATATGTCATCTCACGCTCCTCCCAAGAACAAATTAGTTGGGTTTTTAGTTTTATCCACATACTTTCTGTATTATTTCATATAATTCTAAAGATTTGTGGTCACACCACCACAATAGTTACAAAACCAGTTATTGCTCCCAAGTCACTCATTGGCTTGTTTTTTAATGTATAATTTAGCTCTTTTAGGCATGAAATCCACATTTGATCTAGTTTTTAAACAGAAGAGAAAGCTGAGACTCCCTACGCAGATGCAAAGTCCTAGCAAAGCTAGCAGGCTATTTTCAGAAAGCAAATCCTGATTGAAAATATTGTAGGAAATAACTATTTTAAAAAACAGATTTTTAAATAAATTTAAATAAACAGATCCAATTCAAAGCATATTAGGGAATTTTTAAAGTTCAGCTGCAGGGTATACTTGGACAGTTAATGTGTGGCATGCCAGAGCACTACAGATTTACACTCCGCTTACTATGCTGCTATGGTGTATAGACATTTCCTTAGCTATGGTTGTCAACTTTCTAATCTCACAACACTGTACATCCCTTTCCTGAGTCCCTGCCTCTGCCTTGCTCATTCTCTGAGGCCCTTTTCTCACGCATTCCATCTCCTCTTTCTCCATCACTCACTCTCCACCACCTTAAACTGGACAGGAGCAGCAGAGTGGTGTGTAAGAGGGAGTGAAGGTTCTGGCAGGGGCATGCAGGGTTCAGGGCATGGGTTCTTGGTTGGAGCTGGGGGGGTGCAGAGACTGGCTCGAGCCCAGGGTTGAGGGTTTTAAAGTGCAGGAAGAGGGTCTGGGCTGGAGCCTGAAGGTTCAGAGTGCAGGAGTGGGTTAGGGCAAGGGGTTGGGATGTGCAAGCTTGGGCTAGAGGTATGGGAGGGGTTTGGAGTTCAGGCTCCATCCAGGTAGCCCTTACATTAGGCATGGGGTAGGCAATAATTTTTGATGGGGGTGCACTTCAAGAATTTGCTAAGTGGTCAAGGGATGCACTCTCCCATGATACTAACGGAGGAGGTGTGGGTCTGTGATGGAGGTTGGGTGCAGATTAGAAGGGAGCTTGGAGTAAAGGATTGGGGTGCCAGAAGGTGTGTGGGATCTGAGAGGGTGTTTGAGTGGGGGGGGAGTTGTGACCTGGGGTAGGGGGCTGAGGTGCAGAATAATGATGTTAAGAAGCAGGTACCTGGCTAATCGTGTAATCAATACAGTTTGTATCGACTACACAAATAGTCAGCTTGTGCCAGGTCCAGGAGCTACTCCTGCTGCAGCTCTGCAGTTTAAATATAAGAGCATTTTAAAATGCAGAGCTGCAGTGGGGTAGCTCTTGGAGCTGACGTGAGCTGGGGCTGAGCGGTCACGGCTCGTGCTGGCTCTGGGACCGCTGCAGCTCTGCCTCCTCTGTTTCCCCCCCCTCCCCCCGCCCAAGTGCACTGCAGAGATGGTGCTGTGGGAACTGGCTTTTAAGCCTGCTAACCCAGCACTGGCTCCTTCCCCTCCCCCCACTGCCTCTGATACAGAGGCCGCAAGGAGGGCGGGGGGAGTGAGTAGTCAAGTGCTTAACTAGTCACTCACCGCCCTAGTGCAGAAAGGGGTGCAGGGTACAAGAGGGGGTTGTGACCTGGGGCAGGAGAACAGGAGGAAGAGCAGGACTCTGGGTTTTGACCAAGGGTAGAAGATTGAGTTACAAGGTCTGGAAGGGGGTTGTAATCTGAAGGAGGGTTGTAGAAGGGGGAGTGGATTCTCGGAAGTGGTTGTAACCTAGGATGGGGGAGCAGGGTCTGAAATGAAGTATAGGGCAAGAGGGGAAGAACTGGAGTGCCAGAGGCAGGGTCTGGCTGAGAAGTGCTTATTTGGGCGGCTCCCAGCCAGCAGCCCAGCAAGTTCCTCAACCATGGTCCCTGTCTTCCATGTCCCTCTACTGGCTGTGGGGACCATGTATCACTCTGAATGCTGCGAGCCAAGAGGGAAAGGGCTATTTTGTGCACCGCCTATCCTGCAAACAGGCAGCTCCGATTGGTCACAGCATTCTGAGTGGTGCACAGGGGCGGAGCAGGCAGAGAGCCTGGCTGAGGCTCCTGCAGACCAGGTCCTGCCCATGGGCTGTATTTTTCCTGCCCCTGCCTTAGGCAGCTCCCAGAAGCAGCTGGCATGTCTGGCTCCTAAGTGGAGGGGTTAGAGGGCTATATAAGCTGTCGTGCCTGCAGGTGCCACCGTCTCAGCTCCCGTTAGCTGTGGTTCGTAGCCAATGGGAGCTGCAGAGCCAGTGCTCAGAGCAGAGGCAACATGTGCCTGCCCACCCCTCAACCTCCAGACACACACACATGGCTGCCCCTTCATCTAGGAACTGGACATGCTGTCAGCTTCCAGGACTCAAGCGATCCAGGACAGACAGGGAGCCTTCCTTAACCACGCTTTCTAACCGACCAGACTTTTACAGCCGATTGGAGCTGCCAGGGTCCCTTTTCAACTGGGCATTCGGGTTGAAAACTGGATGCCTGGTAACCCTGTCCTTAGTCTCATTGTACTTTAGTTCCACAGCAGTACCTAGTAGATCAAGGCTACTCAACTTTGGAAGCTCTGGGGATCACAGTGATACTCACAGCACATGCCGAGGGCCGCAACTTAAGTGTGGTTGCATATACATGCAAATAGCTTCTTTCACACTGACGGGCATGAATACAAAGATTAAGGCAAGACTATACAACACACAGGTTCAATTTAAGTCTGTTCTGCTGATATTAATACAATGCAATATTTATCTGATTTCCACCCATATGACAGCACTTATAATGAGCAATTACTGTCCAGGAATTTAACTACTAAAGCATATCAACAGAAGACCATTATATTGACTACATTTTTGTTTCGGCTCTAGGCTGCGTATTGAGATCTGCGTAAATCCAAACTGTACTGCAGGCTGCGTGTTGAGTAGCCTTGTAGTAGATAATAGTTCTCTTCTGTTCCACAGGAATACGGTGAAGATACATACATTAAAAGATTGTGAGGTGCTCAGATGTGGCAGTGTGGTCCATATAGGTACCTAATATAGATATGTAGAGTGCATTGATTTCAATCCAACTCTCCATGAACTTGTGTGTCTCTACATGTATCCAGTGCAATTATTGCATTTAAATAGATGCATATCTCTAACATTTCTTGAGGGACAACACAGGATTTTAAAAAGAAAACGTCTTTTATTTAAGCCATCTATAAATATCCATCTATCTTCCTGCCTGTGTTTCTGTGACAGTCTGTCTCATGGAGAAATACTGGAAGATAAGCAGAAATAGTTTACCTATTTTTTTTAATTCAGTGTTTGTTGAAATTTTTGGGAAAGATATACAAAAGATACTTTTGTTATGTCGGACAGGAAGAATTCACTTAGCTGAATTTCAAGTTATTTAATAAAAGGCCTGTTGTTAACTGTGTGTGACATCAGGGAGAACACAATCTTTTATTTGATTTTTTTTTTAATTTTAAATGCATATTAGAATCTTATTGTTAGATATGCCCAAAAAGTTATTTTGGTTTGTTTCACACTTTAAAAATGTCCTATTATTAACATTTGAGAAGTCAGAGTGGTAAAATGCATCCTGAAGGCAACAACAGCCATGAAATAACTTTTTATTTCTGCATGGTGGTAGCTGCATTGTTATCTCCTGGATGTAAATACCCATTGTCACACTGGTGAATGTTTTATTTCCCAGAATAAAAGATAAGTACCAAGAAAATGTGAGGACATGATTTTCTTGTGTTGTCCTGATTATATAAACTAGATGGCTCTGAAGCATTCACTTTTGATGATGGAATTTTCTTTTAGTGCAGCTTTTTATATATTTGAGATGGGATGTGTTTTTCATTTAAAATGTTTTTTAAAAAGCAGTTTCCATTGATATGGCATCCTGCTTATTCGTTTGAATTACTATGGTGTTACATTAATAATAATAATAATAATAATAATAATGACCTCTTCTATGGGATTTTGCTAACCTTTGAAAATCCCAGCCTAAGTATATAGTTGTGAAATTCATCCAGTTAGGAACCAATGGGACTGCCTGGGAGCACAAGCAGAGTCTCTGCAACTTGGGATACAAATCATAGAACCATAGAGCTGAAAGAGACCTCAGAAGGTCATCAAGTCCAACCTCCTGCTCTAGGCAGGACCAATCCCAACTAAATCAACCCATCCAGGGCTTTGTCAAGCCGAGACTTAAACACTGCTAGGGATGTAGACGCCACTACTTCCCTAGATAATCCATTCCAGTGCTTCACTACCCTCCTAGTGAAATAGTTTTTCCTAATATCCAACCTGGACTTCTCCCACCACAACTTGAGACCATTGCTCCTTGTTCTATCTGTCACTACTGAGAACAGCCTTTCTCCATTCTCTTTGGATCCTCCCTTCAGGAAGTTGAAGGCTGCTATCAAATCCCTCCTCACTCTTCACTTCTGCAGACTAAACAGACCCAACTCCCTCAGCCTCTCCTCATAGGTCATGTGCTCCAGCCCCCTAATCATTTTGGTTGCCCTCCACTGGACCCTCTCCAATGCGTTCACATCCTTTTTATAGTGGGGGATCCAGAACTATGTGCTTGGGGGAGTTAGGCTTGGAGGAGGTCTTGGGTCAGGATGGAAGAGGGGCCACACAATGTACATTTATTCTGATCTAACAGATCTAAACTTCTGCAGAGTGGGCGTGGTGGAGTGATAAGGGAAGCTATTCTAGTCCATCTGTTGTAATATCTACTGCAAGTGAGATGTCACAAACATTAGTTTTTCCCCTTGGCTAGTGTGTGAATCTCTCTAATTTCACCATGGTCCCTGCAAAAGCCTGGTGAGTCTGACTTTGTGATGTAAGTACATACTGACTGAGAGAACGCTGTTAAAGGAAAATCTCTAAGTCTAATGTATATTTATACACATGCTAATCTCTGCATTGATAGGGAAGGCATAGTAAGCCAAATCAAATAAAAACTTGAAATGTTTCTGCAAAGCACAGATGTCTAAAAGAGGGGAATTTAACTTCATCCCTCCTACTTTGTTTGTTGTTCTGGCAAAAATCCCAGCATGGTCTCAGTGCAACCATAGTCTGTTTATGATTGTCAGACTCTTATAACTTTCTGTAAATTACTCAGGATTCTAGTCTAAAATTGAAAAAACAACAGAAGATCTTGTTTAAAACAAGAAGCTTTAACAAAAACAGAAGGCCTTTTAAATGTTTTTACTATGTGATTAGTGTTAGGAATAGGGATGTTAACTATAGGTTGATTAATTAAGTAGTGGATGGAATTTCCATTGACTACTTGATTAGTCAATAATGGGGGGGGGGGAGGCCTACTGCTGCAACTCTCCACTTTAAATGTAGTAAGAGCCTGCTAGGCTCTTACTACATTTGAAGTGCAGAGCCGCAGTGTCCTGGGGGTGGCACGAGCTGGGACTGAACAGTTCAAGTGCAGAGCCGCAAAAGGGTTAGCACCCACCCCCCACTGCGGCGATGGCTCCCCCCCCCCATTCTGCCTCATGGGAGAAAGCAAGTAGTTGAGTAGTTACTCAACTAATCGTTAGGAGTATACTCTCTATTATTTAGTTAGTTTGTCACTAAGGTAAATGTACTTGATGTGGAAGCATTTGAGGAAGTGTTAAAAGATTAATTGAATTAGGCTAAATATGTATGCAAACAAGGTCTTTGGGTCTTTCAGTGACTTCAGTGTTCATGGGAATGAGTGGGACATGATGACTAACAGCACTGGCTTGAGTCAAGCATTATGTGGGCAGTTGGTGTGGAAGTTTCTCTCCACACTTACGTCAGCACGCCTTTAATTCCGATCCACAACATCCCTGGTGTTTTGGTTCCGAGACTCTTTAAGATTGTGCCAGGTTGTGTGGATGTTTTTATGATGTGCACAGATGGGGATTAAGAAGAGACAACCTGGCTGGGTCAGGGTTTGAACTCCCATTCCCTGAGGTATAAGGCTAATGCAGCAAATGCCTTATTATTATTATTGTTATATTGTTGTAACTATTATTGTAATGCCTAGAGTCTGCATTTCAGATAAGGGCCCTACTGTGCTAGCTAAAGTTTAGATTGAAAGATGGGACTTACCCCGAAGAAATTGCTGGCAAGAAGCAACAAGTGGGTTGAGAAAACAAACAAGGATAATGGGAACAGTGACAAAATAATACATCTAATCTAATTCGTGACCACTGAAAGACATCCTACAGGAAGCCGGTTATAACCATTGGGTTCATTTGTACAGAAAATCTACATTTAAAGTAACAGTGCTGAAGGAAACTTGCTACTCATTAATGCATTTCTTAATTTCATTACCATCTCAAAATAATATGCACAGGGAAAAGCAGATTACAAATCTTTTCCTTATTTGTCCAATGGATTATTTCAAATACAGGATTTGGAAAATTACATGACACATTCTGTTGCTTTTTGCACAAATATCACAAATTAACTGGAACTGGTTTCCTCTGGATATCCAATACATATACACTCCCACATCACTGTTACAGCTGGTGTCTGCTTAAAATTAAGGCGACAGTGGTAACTTGGCGGTGAGGTTGTTAAATTGGGAATACACATTCAGACATCAGATTTTTTAAATAAAGAAGTCTCTTCAACATGTGTCTTCCCATTCCTACTCTCAAAGGGCTTGTGAATCACTGGTGCAATGTTTTCTTTTACAGGGGAATATGGATATGGTCAAGATTTAAAGTACAGTAACCAGGCTGCTATAGAGGCTGTAGGTCCTCTGACAATAGCAATGCGGATGCAGGTTAGTATGACCCAAAATGGTGTAAAATTCACTGTGTTGACTGACCCTAGAGTTCATAGTCTGTACACTTACAGCTGCAGTTGGACAAGTCTGGCAAATTTAAAAAAGGAGAAAACTATGACCTGCAGCTGCTGTAGTAATATAATCAATGAAATGGTAATTTGGGGTGTCATTCATTCCTGTTTTATTTCAAGGTAAAGCTAAATGAGAAGATACAATCAAAATACAACAGCTTGATAAAATCTGTAGGTTGATCTGTAAAAATAAATTAGACATTAAGTGTCAGTGAGGGAATTTTATTTATGGCTGCAATCCAATGGTTTTTTTGAAGAGTTACTCGTATTTGTGAAGCGCTACAGAAATGGAGAGCCAGGAAATCTAATCTGAGTGAGTCTCACATATTTTTTGCCTCCTTTTATTTCACAGTCAAGCAAGTTTAAAGACTGAGCACATACTTCAACTTTGCCATTTTTGGATTTTGTTTGTGTTGTTAGGAGCGATGTTACCATGTAGCCATTAAAAATTTTAGCGGTTACACGCTGGCTCCTAGCTGCCAACTCCATTCCTGGGGAGTTGGCTTCTGCCCTGCACTGCAGATTTTCATATAGAGTCAGCAGCACAGGGTGACAGCTGGCTCCCAGGAAAAAAGTGCTGGCTCCCCCTGTGTACTAGCTCCCGCCTGCTGCCCGCACTGCTCCTTCTGTATCAGAGGGATGGCAGTCGGCTCCCCAGGAGCTGGTGCATGCCTGCAGCTGGCTTTTACACTGGCTTTTGGCACATACCAGCTCCTGCTTGCCACCCCGCTCTTGGGGAACCAGACTAGGAGTCCATGCGTAAGCTCATGCTTATGGCTTACCCATTTAAATGGTTACTCTTACATACCCGGTCACTACTTTTGCCTACATGGCTAGTTGAGTGTTAGTTTTATTCATTTGGAATTTTTTTTAAATAGTATAATACCCCAAAATAAATGTGTTCATTTAAAAACACACAAATCCTGCATCAACTCTCCCTCCCTCATAATTCTCAGCTCAGATGCATCAGGCTTGGGTTATGTCACCTTTGCCACACCAGCTTTTGAGGACAGCATTTAAAGAAGAAGGCCAACTGAAAGGAGTGGTAATGCTAGATGAAGACTCCCTCATGGTGACTCCTTTACTTATGATGCCGTCTGCTTCAATGCACAAGCCCCAGCTTTCTCCTTCAGTGTGGATTACCTCCTGCTAACAGTGCCAGTTCCTTGAATTAACTAGTTAGTGCTCTCAGATATGTTGACCTAGTTGTAGAAATGTAGTGCTTAAAGTCAGTGATAATGTGTGATGTCACACTGGAGGGAAGCAGCCAGTTTTTAGTTTTATAGCATGTGACTATTAACTGAGAGCTTAAAAGGAAATCTCAAAGGTTAATACATTTTCTTGCCCTTTTGAAATGGAACAAACCAGCACTGAGGATCCGAGAGAGCAAGAGGAAAACAGCACTAAATAGTTGACACATTTTGTAATTATTTAAAGAGAGAGTTCTGTTTGTGGAAAGAATGGTAAAAGTCTGGCCTGGAGGAGGAATACCTCCAAGTGCTTAGCCCGAGGTTTTAGTGCAATTTGTGCTGAATGACCCTGCTCTTCCTTGAAATCTTGAGTAAACAATGCAGTCATTGTTTTTTCTTTATTCCCGAAGACATGGAATTGGAAGATCCTTATGTTGTAGGTATGCTTGTTAACAATCCTTTGTATAGAGATTATTTTAGCAGTTATGAAATCATGTGTTTAGGCTCTACCTAATTGAAATCAAACTGTTGAATATTTATAATGCCACTGTCATTCGGTGTTTTTCTTTTTTCTGTAAAAGAACATGGTTAAAACCAGTGAGAGATGGATCCAGTCTCAGCAATACAGGCAGTGGAACCTCCATTGCTTAAAACTTCAGCCCCTCTCTCCAGTGCCAAGGTAATAAACATAATAAGCTTTATGTCTCTTTAAATGTGTTTGTCTAAAATATGAAAGCAGCTATTTTGCTTATTTGCTTCTTCTGTTATAAGTGGAAACAAGTTTATGAATTCTAAAACTGAAAGGTGAACTGAAATTGTTCCCTGAAAAATACAGAAAATTCCTAAATCAGTGGGACCTTTCAGAAAACACTTCAGGACATTCTTAGAATTAAGTATCTGTGTAAATCCCAGTGACTTCAAAGGCACCTGAACTCATGCTTTCCTGTTTAGCCAACTTTTCTGAATTGAGGCCCAACAATATGACTGCAGGCTTTAAGGCTACGTCTGCACTTCCCTCTCTTGTGCAAAATAATATGCAAATGAGGTGAAGTGTGGAATATTGCCGCACCTCATTTGCATCATTAATGAGGCTCCATTTTTGCACAAGAGGCTTTTCCTGAAAAAAAGCGAAAGAACAGCTCTTGTGCAAGAGGGGGTTTTTGCACACAAAAAAGCCATGTAGACGGCTCCTTTTTTCGCAGAAGCCTCTTACGCAAAAATGGAGTCTCATTAATTATGCAAATGAGGTGTGGCGATATTCCACACTTCACCTCATTTGCATATGTTTTTGCACAAGAGAGGGCAGTGTAGATGTAGCCAAAGAGTTACTGATACATTCTTTTGTATAACTGATTTATTTTCGATCAGTTCCTCTCTTATTTACTGCCTATGTTCATGGCTTCAGGGATCTATACTTGCATTACCACAGTTGCTGACAGCATGAGAAATGTAGCTTTGCTTTGCTATTAGTATAGTGTGTGTGTTTTGTGGGAGAGGGAGGGAGAAATGGATGGATGTGGGTGGGTGCGCACATGCGAGAAACCTGAGGGTTTGAACCCAGATTATGGAGAGTAGCCTTGGAAAATTCATTTATAATTTGTATAATTTGAGAGTATTGCATTTTTAACATCTTAATGTTAAAATTAGTGCTTCTTTTAAATGTTTCTTGTTTTAACAATTTCATTGGGACAGATTTGGTTTGTAACCTAAAACAGATGTCAAAAGAACAAGCATTTTATAGAGTGCAGATAGAAAGAAAAAAGTTGATATCCTGAGGCTTTTAATAGGCAAATATATACAATTTCAGACTTTTCATCCTTGTAAACCTCCCATTAAAATGTAGTTAAAGAAACAATAGATCAAACTATGCTTCATACCATGGGTTGATGATGATAAAACTTCTACCCAACAAGAAACCTGCTTCCTTCCCCTGCCACCATATATAAAATGTTACCAGTGATAGGTTTTCCATTTGTTTAATTACTGTAACTTTATGGTTATATTTTTTTCCCTTTTAAATGTACAGTTACTTGCCATGGGGAAGGTATAAAATATTCTTTTACAACAATATACAATTTTATATGGAGACAGATGGATTTTTCATTGAAAACAAGAAGGAAAGAAGCATAGGAACTAAAATAGGGAACATCTGCTTTTCACTCTCAAGGAGCTCTGGGGCATTAATTAGATTCATTTCCAAATAAAATCCGTAGTGCATTTCCATGGACACTGTAATAAAATTCTCAGTGTGCATACTGAGTAGATGTAGAGTTTTTTTAAATCTTGTATTTTATAAATTCCAGTGCCGTGGTTCACTGTGGTCAAGAAATATAGTCTTGTTCTGACAGAAAACCTGTTCTAATCTTTTAACTTAGTATCAAATATGAAACACTTATGCATATTGAAAATATTAAAATTAACTATTTAAAAACTGTCCGTCCCTGTCAGATGCTGAAAAAAGTTGGTACATATGAATATATTCTACTTAAACTAATAACACCAAAAACTTCTGCAGACTTTAACATGTTGATTAAAAGTTGCCCTTTATTTCCCATGTTTCTTTTGTATAGAAATCAAAACAAGACATTCAGCAACAACAACAAAAATATAAACCTCATACTTTTTTCTTTTTTTTTTAAAGGTATCAATAAAATAAATTTGTTTAACATGGGCATTGGAATTTTGATGCATGTAAAAAAGTAAAATTGGAGACCTTTTTAACTTTTTAAAATAAAGTAACATCTTTAAAGAGCTATGTTTTATACACTGCTGTATTCTATGTATTTGGAATATATTAAAACATGGATGTATAAATTATACTTTTGCCTTGTCTCCTTTGCCACAAAAACACATACACAAATTCCAAGGAGAACAGTAGATGGTCGGATTAAGCTGCTGGTGGAGCTATCTACCTGGGAATTGTGCCAGTTGGAGACATTAGGGTAACTTTTTACTAGGTAGACATTGTAATAGAATCAGAAGAGACAGTGAGTTCGGTGAGATCATAAGGGGTAGATTCACAATCAGTCAAAGTCTATGGAAAGATTCAGTGGGTTTTGAATCAGTTTCTAGATTCCCTGCCCCTTCTCTACTCTGCATGCTGCTGCAGCTCTCTGTAGGACAATATGTAATTGAATGAAAGTTGCTCTGCCAATTGGTTTATATTCCCTTTAACTGAGGAATCCTGCCTCAGGCCATCAGCCTTTCTCTTAGCTGTTTCTAACGCTGAATTTCAAATATGCAAAATTCCAAGGACAGTTAGTAATGAAAACTGAAATATGATGCTGGAAAAAACTTGCACGTAGCCCTGATTGTAAGAGTCATAAAGGAAGTTGTGTGTTTCATAAACTACTGTTCAATTATACTTTGAAGAAATAAAGCATTTTTGTATATAGGGTCTCGTGTGTGTTTAAGGGCTGTATTTCTCAAAGTGGGCCACGAAACCACTTTGAGAAACCTGATAACTGGCCACTGTGGTGTATTTATTTATTGGTACCACAGCCACAGAGCCTCGTAGCTCCCATCGGCTCCGGTTTGCTGTTTGCAGCCAAGGGGAGCTGTGGGAAGCCCACGTTCCCCTTAGATGCAAATTGTGAACTGGAGCCAATGGAAACTTCAAGGCTCTGTGGCTGCGGTACTGGTAAATAAACACACCAAAGCGGCCAGTTGACAGGGTTCTCAAAGTGGTTTCATGGACCACTTTGAGAAACACTGGTTTAAGGGTAATGCATTTTTGCTCAGGTAGTTGCTTCCAGAACTGAACCACGGAGAACACAGACTGTAATTGGTTCTGATCTCAGCAACAATGTGTTTTCTGTAATTATGTAATATACCCAGCACCAGCAGGCAAGCATTTGATGGTTTCTGGATGCTGATTATTATAATCTGTGTGCTAGAAGTATTGTAGTAGTATTACTTGTGTTCATTATGCCATAGACATATATTGATGCCTAGTAATGTTTGCTGCTAAAAACATTGTGGAACATATTTGATGATAAAAATAATTAGGTGACTAGACATAAACACTAAAAGCCTTTTCCACCAGTTACAATTAAGTTGTAAATGCCAAAACACTAAGTCAAGTCTTTCCTTGCACCATCTTAATAGAAAATTGTTCCTGTTGTGTTCAAAGCTAATTATTTTCTGTCTCTAATTACACTATGTTGAATGTCTCCATCTGTAGTCTCCTTGGTAAAAGGCTGTCCTTTTTATATTAAAAAGTTGTTTTCCTCAAATGTTTTTAAGAGCTCTTCAATGAAAGAATAACAACAGTAAGCAGTTATTTTGCTTAGGCAAATCAACTGACAGAAATCTCTTTTTAGGGATCAATTAAGCTAAGTTGAGTGTATAAAACTGATTTCACCTTGGTGTTTTATTCCTGAGTATCTGAAGTGTCCTCGCTATCACTGATGCATTATAATGCTCTAAGGCTTTGTCTACACTGCGAGTTTTTGCAGCAGAAAACATGCTAATGAGACTCATTAGCATAAGTTATGATCTCATTAGCATATTTTTGCCGTTTCTTTTTGTGCAAGAGTTTTTTGCGCAAAAAGGAGCAGTGTAGCCGCTTCTGTTTTGCACAACCCTCCCGTTTTGCACAAGATCCTTATGCCTCTTTGGGACAGGAACAAGGAGCCAATGGTCTCAGGTTACAGTGGGAGAGGTCTAGGTTGGATATTAGGAAAAACTATTTTACTGGGAGGGTTGTGAAGCACTGGAATGGGTTACCTAGGGAGGTGGTGGAATCTCCATCCCTAGAGGGTTTTAAGTCTTGGCTTGACAAAGCCTTGGCTGGGTTCATTTAGTTGGGATTGGTCCTGCCCGCTGTACTTGATGACCTCATGAGGTCTCTTCCAGCTCTATGATTCTATATTTTCTGCTGCAAAAACTCACAGTGTAGACCCGTTTTGCGCAAAATGGTCCTGTCTACTCTGCTTGTTTTTGCGCAAAAACCTTTTGCGTAAAAGCATCGGCAGAGAATATGCAAATGACAGCGCGACAAATGCTAATGAGCACTTCATTAGCATACTCTCTGCTGGCAAAAGCCTGCAGTGTAGATGTAGTCTCAAATTTGGAAAGAGATGGAGGATGCGGATTCCATAGAATAGGAGTCACTTCTTTCAGGTGTGGTGAAGGAAGTAGAGAGAGTTTAGAGTGCTGCAAGGAATTCAGGAAGGCCATGTCTAGATTGTCATCTCTCAAATTACTAGAAAATGCTAATGCTGTTTTTAAAAACAAGCATGTATAGGAATGTCAATATCTTAAAAATGAAACAGTTGAAAAAAAATATTGCCAACTACACTTCTGTTTCTCTTTGTTGCTCCACAATACCATTTTGCCTATCCATGTGCAAGGGTGTCCCAGCTGCTGAAATTTTCATGTCTCACTCTCATAAATAAATTATTCACTTTTTAAAAGTACATATTTATAGCGTTTGATGTAATAAACCATAGAAAGACAAAAACTATTTTTCATCCAAGACGTTTCATTGGTTTACGCTTCTGTTTAGGGAGAAGAATTGATTCAAGGGGAGACAGTGAATTTAATGGAAGGGAATGAGTAGAAATAGTCTGTAGCCTAATCATCTTTTATTGTGATTCTGTGACATCCCACTAGATAGAGCCAGACTTGTATTCGAGACACCTGAGTGCTGCAGGAAATTATGATGGTTAATTAAGTGGTACCCTTTTCTCTGAATCAGCATTGAACAAATCCCCCAGTCTAGCATTAGTAAATGCTAAGAAATTACCGCTGCAGTAGAGTTTTCATATTAGTCTTTATTCATGTACGAATATTAAAGATCCCATGACAAGCAATCAAGGACGATAAAGCCATTGCAGAGAAGCTAAATGATTTCTTTGCATCAGTCTTCATGGCTGAGGATGTTGGGGAGATTCCCAAACCTGCACTGTCCTTTGTGGGAGATGCATCAGAGGAACTGTCCTGGATTAAAGTGTCATTAGAGGAGGTTTTGGAACAAATAGAAAAACTTAACGTTAACAAAGCACCAGGACTGGATGGCATTCACCCAAGGGTTCTAAAAGAACTCAGGGAAATTGCAGAACTATTAACTGTGGTTTGTAATCTGTCCTTTAAATTGGCTTCTGTACCTACTGACTGGAAGATAATTAACATGACACCAATATTTAAAAAGGGCTCTAGAGGCGATCCTGGCAATTATAGACCAGTAAGTCTAACGTCGGTACTGGGCAAATTAGTCGAAACAGTAGTTAAGAATAAAATTGTCAGACATGTAGAAGAACATAATTTGTTGGGCAAAAGTCAGCATGGTTTCTGTAAAGGGAAATCATGTCTCACTAATCTATTACAGTTCTTTGAAGTGGTTAACAAACGTGCGGACAAGGGGGATCCAGTAGATATAGCATACTTAGATTTTCAGAAAGCCTTTGACAAAGGCCCTCACCAAAGGCTCTTGTGTAAATTCCATTGTCATGGGATAAGAGGAAAGGTCCTTTCATGGATTGAGAACTGGTTACAAAACAGGAAACAAAGGGTAGGAATAAATGGTAAATTTTCAGAATGGAGAGGGAGAACTAGTGGTATCCCCCAAAGGTCAGTCCTAGGACCAATCCTATTCAACTTATTCATAAATGATCTAGAGAAAGGGGCTAGCAGTGAGGTAGTAAAGTTTGCAGATGATACTAAACTGTTTAAGATAGTCAAGACAGAAGCAGACTGTGAAGAACTTCAAAAACATCTCACAAAACTAAGTGATTTGGCAACAAAATGGCAAATGAAGTTTCATGTGGATAAGTGTAAAGTAATGCATGTTGGAAAAAATAACCCCAACTATACATATGGTATGATGGGGGCTAATTTGGCTACAACAAATCAGGAAAGAGATCTTGGAGTTATCGTGGATAGTTCTCTGAAAACTTCCACACAGTGTGCTGTGGCGGTCAAATAGAATGTTAGGAATTATTAAGAAAGGGATAGAAAATAAGACAAAGAATATCTTACTGCCGCTGTATAAAACTATGGTACACCCACATCTTGAGTACTGTGTACAGATGTGGTCTCCTCACCTCAAAAAAGATATTTTGGCCTTGTAAAGGGTTCCGAAAAGGGCAACTAAAATGATTAGGGGTTTGGAACGGGTCCCATATAAAGAGAGGCTAAAGTGACTGGGACTTTTCAGTTTGGAAAAGAGGAGTCTGAGAGGAGATATGATAGAGGTATATAAAATCATGAGTGGTATGGAGAGGGTGAATAAAGAAAAGTTATTTATTAGTTAAGGACTAGAGGATACCAAATGAAATTAATGGGTAGCAGGCTTAAAACTAATAAGCGAAAGTTCTTCTTCACACAGTGCATAGTCAACTTGTGGAACTCCTTGCCAGAGGAGGCTGTGAAAGTTAGAACTATAACAGAGTTTAAAGAGAAGCTAGATAAATTCAGGGAGGTTAGATCCATAAAAAGCTATTAGCCAGGGGGTAGGAATGGTGTCCCTGGCCTCTGTTTGTCAGAGGCTGGAGATGGATGGCACGAGACAAATCGCTTGATCATTGTCTTCGGTCCACCCCCTCCAGGGCACCTGGTGTCTAGCCACTGTTGGCAGACAGGCATCTGGGCTGGATGGACCTTTGGTCTGACCCAGTACGGCCATTCTTATGTTCTTATGACATTTCTTTTGTAAGGCGAGGCCGGTTAAGTTGGATATTAAATTCCAATATAGTATATGATGTTTAACCCACACTAAATTCTCTGCATTTTCATTGTGTTGCCTTGTTCTTCTTTCTATCTTATCTTTTACCTATTACAGTGGTCCCCAATGCAGTGTTTGTGGGTGCCATGGTGCCCGCCGGGGCATTTGTGTGGCCGCCGAGTGACCAGGACTGGCCCAAGCCATTCTTGCACCCCAGGTGCGCGGTTTATGCGTGGCCTCGGCCCCCAGGCACGCGGGGCATGTGCGGCCCTGCTCCCGGGCGCTCGGCAGCCCTAAAATGTTGGGGACCACTAACCTATTATGTAGTATTATGAGTGATTAAACAGCCACTGTGTACTATTCCACATCTAGGTCTTAGAGGGGTAGCAGTGTTAGACTGTAACTTTAAAAACAACAAGTAGTCCTGTAGCGCCTTGGAGACTAACATACATACATATATATGGTATCGTGAGCGTTCATAAGCAAAATCCACTTCTTCCATATGAGGAAGTGGGTTTTGCTCACAAATGCTAGTAATACTATATATGTTTTTTTGTTAGTCTCTTAGCTGATCCCGCACAGCGCGGAAGTCTAGATGCGGATCAGTCGACAAGGGAAGCCTTTGTTTCACGAGGCATAAGGGAGTGATCGACAAAGGCTTCCCTTGTCGACTGATCCGCACCTAGACTGCCGTGCTGTGCCGGATCTGCTGATTGTCGACACAGCACGGCGGCCATTTTTATTTTAATGAAGCAGGGATTATTTAAATCCCTGCTTCATTGACTATGTTGGGTAAACTAGTTTACATGGCTCTGTCGATGGAGCCATGTCGTCTAGACACACCCTAAAACGCTACATCATTATCTCACATACAGTCATATTTCAATAGTGAGTGAGCTGAGCCTTGTATATGTTACCTATCTCCTTACATTACCTCATAGGGAAGTAGTGAGGCTTAAAGTTGGCTTTCACATTCTCTGATGTGCAGGTATGTTTGTCCATATTTATATCAATTCTATCTATAAGGAATGTATATGCTTTGCAGTAACATGTACTTATAAATGCTGAAATGTGCTAAATTGTACTGCTGTAGAGGAGGAAAAGAAATGGACAGAAAAGTCAGTTCCAAAGTGATATTCTTAAATATCTACCAGACACTGACTAGTCTGATATGAAGTCATTGGGCAATATTTGGAACACAATTAAAGGAAAGAATACAATGAAATAAATGTTAGTAAACACTGCTTGGAGAAAAATGGATAACACAAACGATTTCCAATATTACATTAGGCGTTAGCTAGTATTTAGGTTCAGATAACAAAATCTGGGAGAAGAGATCATAAAGCGGTTACAATAACTTTATTGTTGCAGTGTTTGCTGTTATTTTGTATTCTGTCATCGACCACCTAAGCTGAGAGAAGTCTCTTGGCTCCTATTTGTTTTCTTTTCCAGTGATATTGAGATTTCCCGAGGACAGAGTCCAAAAGCTGTTGACGTACTTGCCAAGGAGATAGGATTGCTTGCAGATGAAATTGAAATCTATGGCCAAACCAAAGCCAAAGTACGTTTGTCCCTGCTGGAAAGGTTAAAGGATCAACCAGATGGAAAATATGTTCTAGTTGCTGGGTAAGAATATACACTAGGCTTCCTCCTTCTGCCCTCTCTCCCCCCTTTCTCTCTGCTAACACAAACATGTGGTTTGTATCTTTTAATTTACTGAATAAATTGCCCATTATAAACTTGTAGTACTTGATGCTTTATGAAAGCAAGCATTTATATTTTTCTCCCCCTTTTTAAAATAACCTTTTTTTCCTCCAAGCTGTGATTACAGAAGTTAAGTATGTTTTATGGAAGGTACATTGATTTAAGCTTCTTAAAATGTCTTCTGTAACTATTTGATTTTTTCTTGACTCATCAGCTTTAAAGTATTTGACTCAGAAGTGCAGTCACTTTGTTTATAAACCATTTTAAGGGAAGCTACATGGTAATCTATTGGTATTAATGGTAAATACTTTTTTATTGAATAGCAAACTGCATAGTTAAATAAAATCCATGTTTTTCCCTAAAATGTAGAAATGTCTCCAGGCAGGCTTATCATATGCTTTGTTCCCATGATTTTTTTAAATGTAATGCTTCATCTAGAAATACCTGTCTCTTTCTTACTCTTTCCTTTGCTTCCTTTTCTCATACATCTGCTTTGTAAAATGGAAAGTTCATCAGATGTTTGTTGTTGGATCACCGATGTAGTAAGGTCAGGATTTACTGTTGTGATGTCCTGACAGGTCTCTGGCTCCGCTGATGATGATAACCAGAAGGCTGCTTGTGTGTGTGTTCAGTGATGTGTGCCGTATCAACTTGCGCAATTAGTCACCACAACAGACCCTGAGACAGCACCCAAAGTCCACAGATCAGATAAGGGTGGACCGTTTTATAGTCAGCACCTAGTACCAATTACTGTTCTACACCTGGGCCTATTACCAATTAGTGTTTTACATTCTCGGCCCTCATCATGCCACGTTCTGTGAGTAGGGGCCTGCCCTTGCTCGCAGCTTAGCTTTGCTTTACATTAGCCAAGTGTCCGTTGTTAGCTAGACCTCAGGCCTCAAACCAGACCTGTGCTACATGGGCTTATATTTTAGGCCCCCATCTTACTACAGCGTGCACTTATCTGCAACAGTTTCCACGCAACGGTAGATTGCAGCATATCTTTTTCTTTTTATAACAAAAGCCTCATTTTGTGAATTGATAAGGTTTAGTTGGTTTTCGTAAAATTCTCTTAATGGCACTTTTCTGTTTGTCAGTCCCCGCAATACACAAAGTTCGAAAGGGATGCTGGAAAGAGTGAGACCACGACTTGGGGTAGCAAAAAGAAAAAACTGATTTTATTTTAATGATGACTCTGACACCTAATGTCTGTGAATTCAGTCACATGCGCGGGCGCCAGACAATTATCAGAATAAAAAATAAGCAAATCGCCAAACAATATAAAATAATTCCCTGAGGCTTTTCCAAATCACATTAATTCTCAATAACTGCCTAGGATTTAGGAACAGTTGAATTAACACTAATGTTGTTCATAAAGTTAACTATTTACACTATTTTATACAAGAGAACAGTTAAAACCTTACCAGCAACTATTTGTGAACTAACACAATGTCTGTTTAACCACTGTCACTTGACAGGCAATAAGGGCAACTGAAAAATCAATCAGGACAGGGATAATGGCGGGGGAGGGGTGTTATACCAGTTCTGGAGACAGCAGGAACACAAGTACCAGTCACATGCTCATAAACTGTCTCCACTCGGGTCGACCAACTCGGAGTACGCTCAGTAAGACTTGAGAGCGGGGGGTGCAAGCGTCTGGTGATCAGGCCAGGCGTTCACACGATGCGATTCTCCACTCAGAGGGGGTTCAGCTGCCTGTTTTATTGCCCGGTCACTTGTCACCTCATTGGTTGATCTTTGTCGCAGTGGGTGGAGTAAGCAGGCCTGACCACGAGTCAGCCCATTGGCTGATCTTTACTGCAGTGGGTGGAGCGAGCAGGGGAAGATAATTATTCTGTATGCCCTTATATGGAAAGCGCTCCGCCTCACAGACAGAGCCCCCTATACCAGCCTTTGTGGTATAACAGGCTATGGCTAACCTGCGGCGGGCAGCCATTGTTGTTGTTCTGTCTCGGACACTATTTAGCACCTTTTTTCTAGCAACCAAACATAATAGGGTAGGGGGGAAAGGGAAGGGAGAAGGGAAGATATATCACATTTTTTTCATTGTGAAATTTAATCCAGTGCTAGTGTTACATTCTTTTTTGTTATTTTTGGCAGTAGTGTAACAAAATCTGTAAGTTAAGATTTCCAGCTGGTCCAGTGGACAAAGCCATTCTTAGATGCCTTTGTCCTGCCACTTCCTTGATCAACTAGTGTTCTCCATGTTCGTACAAACACAGTTAGCTTTTTGTATGTTTGTACTGGGAAATCTGGATTCCTGGCAACAGTGCAGTGTGTTTCGATCACATCAATCTTCACAGAATTGCAGACTTTAGAAGTAGCTCAGGAGGGAACATGGATACGATGCGGAACTCTATTTAGATGGAGTTTGGGAATTCTGCATATGAGGAACTGCCGCCTATAAGCTTCCTCTTTTTGTATCACTCTTTCTGTTCTGTTTACCAATGTGTCCTTTTAAGGGCAGCAGTCTAGAAGAAAGTGCACTACATATTCTAAATCCATGATGTCCATCCAGTTCTGAAGCAGTAGCTATTGTAATATAGAACTATATATAGAGAGCTAGTCATGCTCAGCCAGCCAAATAGTCACATTGTTCAAGCCATCTTGCCACATTCAACTGGCCAAATAGCCACATGTAGCTAGTGCAGGGTTTCCCAACCGATTGGTTGGGACCCAAATATGGGTCGCCATTACATTTCAAAAGGGTCACCAAGTGGCTCTGCTCTCCCTTGTCCCCCCGTTTTTGAATTACCTTGGGTCACCAACTCTTCCTGAATTGTCAAAATGGGTCCCCATCTGGAAAAGGATGGGAACCGCTGAGCCTAGTGGATAGTGTGTTGGACACCACAGCTCTAAATGTTGCTTTGTGGGAGAATAGAGAAATTATGGAATCCTAGGACTGGAAGGAGCCTTTAGAGGTCTTCCAATCCAGACTTGTGCATTCAAGGCAGGACTACGTATTATCTAGGGCAGGAGTCTCATACTCCCAAGCCCCCAGGCCTTCTACAGGCCAGAGCATATTCGCAGTCCAGCCCGGAGGGGGGAATGGATGTCCCTTGGGACCCAGGCTTGGAGATTAGCAAGGGGGCCTGGTGCGGGCAGCAATGGGTGGGCCCCCTGCACTTCGTGGGTGCACTCACTCTGCTTTGCTCCCAGTTCAAGACTGATTGGGTCTCCAGGGTGGAGGACCAGGAAGGTTTAAGGCTATTGTAATTCAGCAAGTAGCTGTAGTAACTCTGTTACATAAGGGTTAACATAGAATGCTTCCTTACTCATGGGTGTAGAAGGTTTTCTACTTTTTTTCCCAGTGCCAGTAAGGTTCTCAAATGCAATTTTTTTTTTCATATTTAAAATGCACTGCTTTTTGTGTGTGGTCTTCTCAATAATGAGAGTGGGAATAGAGATCAAGTTCCCCACAATACAGGCAGTCCCTGGGTTACATGGATCCGACTTACATTAGATCCCTACTTACAAACGGGATGAGGCAACCCCGCACTAGCTGCTTCCCCCCAGCAGACCAGGGAGACGCGAAGCTAGTGCCCCTCCCCCCCCAGCAGACCAGGATGACGCGGAGCGGCTTTTCTCAGCAGACACCTCAGCTTGAGAATAAAGGACTGAGGGAAGTGAGGTGTGGGAGAAAAAAACAGCTCTGGAGAAATGTTTGGCTTGAGTTTCCCCTACAATATGTACCAGTTCCGACTTACATACAAATTCAACTTAAGAACAAACCTACAGTCCCTATCTTGTACGTAACCCGGGGACTGCCTGTACTTATTTGTTCAATTGAATGTAGCTGATAATGATGTGAGGGAAGTGAGCAACAATGCCTGTTGCAGGGAAAAGGCTTTCAGGATGGTGAGAGAACAACATGGAATTGGAGAAGCTGGAATTGGAAATGATCTTGTTAGCCATCTGGTTAGACCCCCTGACAGACAAAATTAATAGCAACATTTTTATATTGGATTTTTGTGTTGCTTTGAAATCAAAGAAAAATACAAACAGCTTTAAAAAGCTGTAGTTTTGGCCACTGAAGCAAGTGTGCTCAAATGGCTAAGTAAAATGCATGGCTTCACAGGGAGCGATTGAGAGTTTTGTATGCCTGCAATTTACAGGTTACCTCTGTTTATGGGGAGTTGTTAATTATGCATGATATTCAGCATTTCATAAGCAAAATTGATTTTCTGGATAACTGCAATCTTCTCTGCATTATACATTTATTGGTCATGATTCTGAGCTTTTTTGTACCCTTCCATATGCAGAATAAATTTTATGTGCACCAAGGTATGTGCAGATGTGCACCATCAGTAGAAACACATGCTGCTGGTTGTGGGCAGTCTGCTAATCATCTGGGCAGCATTTGAAACGCTCCTGGGTGGCCACCCAAGTGCACAACTTTCAGGGAACCCTGGCTCCCCTCACAGGGCTGAGTTGATGCTTCTGGGGCCCCAAGGCTAGTAGATTGTGGGGCTCCCTAGGCTGTGAGGAGGGACCAAAAATGGAGGGGATTCATGTGTAGGATGGGGCTGCCAGGGAGCAAGCTTGGGATGAGTGTGCAGGGTCTGGGAGGGAGCAAAGGATTGGAGTGCTTACCTGGCACAGCTGTCGGAGGGGCACAGGTGGCTTGGTGCTGCACTTGCAGGCACCTCCCTCTGCCATTCCAATTGTCCGTGCCCCTAGCCAATGGAAGCCATGGAGGAAAAGTCTGTAGGGAGCGCATCCCTATGCTACAGCCGGGATGGGAGAAGGAATGGCAGCACACTGAGCCACTTGCTTCTTGTCCCCCTGCTACACAAGGGCTGTAGCGTTGGCTCCCCATGGCTTCTCCCTCACTATGGAGTGGGTAAGCTCTTGAAATTTAATATTTTTCTAATGTAAATAGATGCTACTTGAGATGAATTAGGATGTTATATGTTATGGTGTTTGTCAAAAGTGTAATTTATATTTTATCCAATTATGTTTCATTAAGCATCACATATAAACTACACTACAGCCACGTAAAAGATGTGTTTCTGGCTAACTTCTTAATTCCACGAGGGTCAGGATTTACAGATGCAGAGTTCTGAGAATTCATTTTTGCTTCCCATGGGGATATAGATATGTGGCAAGTAATTGATTTATCCCAGCTGACTGGGAGGGAGCTGGGGAAAGAGAGGGAAAGGGATATTTATAGAAATAACTTGCAAAAATTCAGTCTTATAATGATGTACTTCAACTTTTAATTGTCCAAAGTAAAGATTGTTCACTGAATAATTAGTCATGTACCTTGTATACTAGTGTGTATTTGTGTAGTTAGATCGTGTTATAAATCTACATTTAACACAGTGTAGTGATTGGAATAAGAGATGTGTCTCATATGAATCTGTATTGAGTTGGAGGCTTGGCCTATATTTAAAGGTTAAGTCTACATAGCTTCTTCAATCAGGAGTGTGAATTTCATTAATGTAATTAGGCCAATTTACCCCCAGTGTAGATGCAGGAATGTTGATAGACTAGTGCTTCTGTCGGTTAGTTATAGCCACAGGAAGGTGTTAAAATCCTTTCTGTCAGTATAGGATGCTTCTGCACTGTGAGGTTATGCCAGCATAGCTATACTGTGACGGACCCGGCGGCCGGGAGAGAACCCCCCCCTCCCTCGGCCGGAAAAGCGGCCGCTGCGGGCGGCGAACACACCAGCACGGCAGCACCGGGGTTTGGACGCCCGGCATCCCCGACGGGGACAGGGAGCGGGAGGCGGGGCAGAACGCGGGCGGCGGGGAAGCGGCCGGCTTTGCCGCCCCGGCTCACGCTCCAACGCCGGGCACGGGAGCATGTCGGCACAGGCGCGGGGGTAGGGCTCACCACCCAGACGTCATCCCCCAGCGACCACAAAGGCCGGGGACGGACCGGCAGGAGGGGAGGAAGTGCAGCAGCAGATGCCCTGGCGTCCCGGAGTACCAAACCCATGGCCCCCCGGGCGATGAGGAAGGACGGGCTCGGCAGTTGGCGGCTCGCCTTGGGACGCGCCCGACGACTTCAGCGTGGTGAGTGACCCCAGCCTTGCTCCGCTACCGGGGCAAGTCAGTGGGGAGTGGAAGGAGCCCGAGACGGGGCACTTTTGGCGCCCGTGGGCAGGCGAGTTGAGGGCAGCAGCCCCGTCCGCCGTGGAAGGCGACAGCTGGTCGCCAACCTCCACTTAGGGCCTCGGGCTGGGACCCGGAGGTGAGGGAGGGCCCGGGTCCCCCACTCCCCTTCCCCCCCTCATCGCTACCTATAAGCAATTCCCCGGAATCCTTAAACCCGCGTGGCCAAGACCGCAGGAGGACATTGGTCCAAAGTCAGGCCCCGCACCAACACGGCGACTCCCCCTCCCCCGCAAGTCTGGGGAGGAGGGGCCCGATGGAGGGGCCGCCGAACCCCCTCAGCCGTTAGGGGCAGAGGGGTGATCGCCCCCTCATTCGGACGCCAACCCAAGGACCCCAGGTAGGGGCCAGAGAGACAAGCCCAGACGGTGGGTTCGCAGGGCCCCGCCCCTCCCCAGACCTGCTCTGGAGCTGAAGAGGGAGGGAGCGAGGAGCTTGCACCCACAAAAGCCCGTCACATATACATTGCCATACCTATGTTGATATAGTCTCCATAGACCTACTGTAACATCCTCTGAGCTCAAACAGTAGAGACTCATGCTTTTAGATTATTTACACCTAATTCAGTCTTTGCCAATGACCTCCGCAGGATATTGTAATACCATTGTGTGATAACATTTTATAAAACCAATAATGCAATAAAAACAATATGTTGTTTTTAAAACAATTCTCTTACAGCTATTAAAGGGATAGTAAGAGTGGCCAGAAATACCACTGTAACCATTTCAGTGAGGCTTAGTCATTCATTTAACAGAATCCCACATCCCATCCATTCAGAATGGAAACACTGCAATATCAGAGTTTTGTGAACAAGAGCACTGTATGGGTATGTCTACACTACAGCGCTAATTCGAACTAACTTAGTTCGAATTAGTTAATTCGAACTAAGCTAATTCGAACTAACGTATCTAGAACTAAAAACTAGTTCGAATTAGCGTTTTGCTAATTCGAACTAGCATGTCCACATTAAGTGGACCCTGAACCGGGGTTAAGGATGGCCGGAAGCAGTGCCGGCAGGGCATCAGATGAGGACTTAGAGCGTGGAGCTGCTGCCTCAGGCTAGCCGAGGGCTGTGCTTAAAGGGACCCGTCCCCCACCCGGACAGACAGTTCTCAGGGGTGCCCCGCTTGCAAAGCAGTCCTGGCTTGGAGTGCCCGGACTACCCACACTGGGCACATCACACCACTCGGCCATCAGCCCGGCTGCACTTGCCGCAGGCTGCCATCTGGGGAGAGGGGGCAATTGGGGGGCTGCAGGAGAGCTTCCACCCCCAGAAGCCCGCAGAGCCAGCCCAGTCCTCCCCATTGGGGGCTCGTACCCCATTCCTCCCTCACCTCCTTCCACTTACCCCTCCCTAGCTCCCCTTCCTGATGTACAAAATAAAGAAAATGTGTGGTCAAAAATAGAATCTCTCTTTATTGAACAAAACTCGGGGAGACTGGGAAAAGGAGGTGGGAGAGGGGAAGAGAGAGGGTGGGAGAGGGGAGGGCAACTAAAATGATCAGAGGTTTAGAACAGGTCCCATATGAAGAGAGACTAAAGAGACTGGGACTTTTCAGTTTAGAAAAGAGGAGACTGAGGGGGGATAGGATAGAGGTCTCTAAAAGCATGAGTGGGGTGGAGACGGTGCATAAAGAAAAGTTCTTCATTAGTTCCCATAATAGAAGGACTAGAGGACACCAAAGGAAAGGAATGGGTAGCAGGCTTCAAACTAGTAAGAGAAAGTTGTTCTTCACAAAGCAAAGAGTCAACCTGTGGAACTCCTTGTTGCAGGAGGCTGTGAAGGCTAGAACTAGAACTGAGTTTAAAGAGAAGTGAGATAAAGTGATGGAGGTTGGGTCCAGAGAGTGGTATTAGCCAGGGGGTAGGAGTGGTGTCCCTGCCCAAAGTTTGTGGAAGGCTGGAGTGGGATGGCATGAGACAAATGGCTTGGTCACTGTCTTCGGTCCATCCCCTCCAGGGTCCCTAGTGTTGGCCGCTGTCGGCAGACAGGCTACTGGGCTAGATGGACCTTTGGTCTGACTCAGTACGGCCATTGTAAGCTCAGGACTCAGGGTCGGGGGGTCTCAGTGGACCACCTTGATTTTCATGCACTCCCGCTCCTGGGTGGCCAGGCTGGCAGCTCTCCTGCCCTAGACGGCCACTTTCCTGTGCCTAGTGCAGAGGTCATAGAATCATAGAATAATAGGACTGGAAGGGACCTCAAGAGGTCATCGAGTCCATCCCCCCGCCCTCAAGGCAGGACCAAGCTCCGTCTACACCTTCCCTGACAGATGTCTATCTAACCTGTTCTTAAATATCTCCAGAGAGGGAGATTCCACCACCTCCCTTGGCAATTTATTCCAATATTTGACCACTCTGACAGTTAGGAATTTTTTCCTAATGTCCAATCTAAACCTCCCCTGCTGCACTTTAAGCCCATTATTCCTTGTCCTGTCCTCAGAAACCAAGAGGAACAAATTTTCTCCTTCCTCCTTGTGACACCCTTTTAGATATTTGAAAACCGCTATCATGTCCCCCCTTAATCTTCTTTTTTCCAAACTAAACAAGCCCAGTTCATGAAGCCTGGATTCATAGGTCATGTTCTCTAAACCTTTAATCATTCTTGTCGCTCTTCTCTGTACCCTTTCCAATTTCTCCACATCTTTCTTGAAATGTGGCGCCCAGAACTGGACACAGTACTCCAGCTGAGGCCTAACTAGTGCAGAGTAGAGCGGCAGAATGACTTCACGAGTTTTGCTTACAACACACCTGTTGATACAACCTAGAATCATATTTGCTTTTTTTGCAACAGCGTCACACTGTTGACTCATATTCAACTTGTGGTCCACTATGACCCCTAGATCCCTTTCCGCCATGCTCCTTCCTAGATAGTCGCTTCCCATCTTGTATGTATGGAACTGATTGCACCCACCTTATCGTGGCCCTATCTAAGTTATATTTGCCTAGTTTATCAATAAGAATATCATGCGAGACCGTATCAAATGCCTTACTAAAGTCTAGGTATATGACATCCACCGCTTCTCCCTTATCCACAAGGCTCGTTATCCTATCAAAGAAAGCTATCAGATTAGTTTGGCATGACTTGTTCTTCACAAACCCATGCTGGCTATTCCCTATCACTTTATTACCTTCCAAGTGTTTGCATATGATTTCCTTAATTACCTGCTCCATGATCTTCCCTGCGACAGACGTTAAACTGACCGCTCTGTAGTTTCCTGGGTTGTTCTTATTCCCCTTTTTATAGATGGGCACAATATTTGCCCTTTTCCAGTCTCCTGTCTGCCATGATTTTTCAAAAATCATAACTAAAGGCTCAGATACCTCCTCTATCAGCTCCTTGAGTATCCTGGGATGCATTTCATCAGGACCTGGTGACTTGCAGACATCTAACTTTCCTAAGTGATTTTTAACATGTTCTTTGTGTATCCTGTCTTCTAAACTTACCCTCTCTCTGCTTGTATTCACTACGTTAGGCGCACCTCCAAACTTCTCGGTGAAGACTGAAACAAAGAAGTCATTGAGCATTTCTGCCATTTCCAAGTTTCCTGTTACTGCTTCTCCCTCCTCACTAAGCAGTGGGCCTACCCTGTCCTTGGTCTTCCTCTTGCTTCTAATGTATTTATAAAAGGTCTTCTTGTTTCCCTTTATGCCTGTAGCTAGTTTGATCTCATTTTGTGCCTTTGCCTTTCTAATCTTGCCCCTACATTCCCGTGTTGCTTGCCTATATTCATCCTTTGTTATTTGTCCTAGTTTCCATTTTTTATATGACTCCTTTTTTATTTTGAGAACATGCAAGATCTCCTTGTTAAGCCAAGCTGGTCTTTTGCCATATTTTCTATCTTTCCTACACAGCGGAATTGTTTGCTTTTGGGCCCTTAACAACGTCCCTTTGAAATACTTCCAACTCTCCTCAGTTGTTTTTCCCTTCAGTCTTGCTTCCCATAGGACCTTACCTACAAGTTCTCTGAGCTTATCAAAATATGCCTTCCTGAAATCCATTACCTCAACTGTGCTGGTGTCCCTTCTACCTTTCCTTAAGATCATGAACTCTATTACTTCATGATCACTGTCCCCTATACTGTCTTCCACTTTCAAGTTCTCAACTAGTTCCTCCCTATTTGTTAAAACCAAATCCAGAACAGCTTCTCCTCTGGTAGCTTTTTCAACCTTCTGAAACAGAAAGTTGTCTCCAATGCAGTCCAGAAACTTATTGGATAGCCTGTGCCCCGCTGTGTTAGTTTCCCAACATATGTCTGGATAGTTGAAGTCCCCCATTACCACCAAATCTTGGGCTTTGGATAGTTTTGTTAATTGTTTAAAAAAGGCCTCATCCTACAGGTGGCCTGTAGTAGACTCCTAGCATGCTATCACCCTCATTTTTTACCCCTTTTAGCTTAACCCAGAGACTCTCTACACAGCTATCTCCTATGTTCATCTCCACTTCAGTCCAAGTGTGTACATTTTTAATAAACAAGGCAACTCCTCCTCCCTTTTTTCCCTGTCTGTCCTTCCTGAGCAAGCCGTACCCTTCCATACCAACATTCCAATCATACGTCCCATCCCACCAGGTTTCTGTAATACCAATGATATCATAGTTGTATTTATTGGTTAGCAATTCCAGTTCTTCCTGCTTATTTCCCATACTTCTTGCATTTGTATATAGGCATCTAAGATACTGATTTGATCTTGCCTCCCTGTTGTGCCCTGACCCTCCTTTCTCCTTGCCATTATAGGCCGTAGTCCCCCCCATTTCCAACCCATCTCCCAGTCCCGCACATTCAGCACTTACCTGTGGGCTTTGCTCATCTGTCCCCGTCGAACCTAGTTTAAAGCCCTCCTCACAAGGTTAGCCAGTCTGTGTCCAAACAAGGCCTTCCTGCTCCTGGAAAGGTGAACTCCATCTCCGCCAAGCAGTCCTTCCTGGAAGAGCACCCCGTGATCAAGGAAGCCGAATCCCTCCTGGCGAATCCCTCCTGATGAGGTCCACGATGTCTGCACTAGACCAGGCGGGTGCCCGCCTCTTGTGGTCCCGGGCAAGCTCCCGGGAGCCGCCAGCTTGGTCCCGGAAGAGGGGGAGGGCTGGGGGGCATCAGGTGGCTGGCTCGAGCCGTGCCAGGTGCAGGGTCTGCTAGCTGGGTGCTGGCAGGCTTGCTCCTGGCACGGGCACCGTAGCCAGCCCGTGCCCCTTTAAGGGGTTCGGGGCCGGGAGGGGGGCAATAGAGTTTCCCTGGTGTTGGCCAGAATGGCCACCAGGGAAAGCTGGGGAGGGCTAGCCTCCCACTAGTTCGAATTAAGGGGCTACACACCCCTTAATTCGAACTAGTAAGTTCGAACTAGGCTTAGTCCTCGTACAATGAGGTTTACCTAGTTCGAACTAAGCGGAGCGCTAGTGTAGTGCCTATCAAAGTTAATTCGAACTAATGTCCGTTAGTTCGAATTAACTTTGTTGTGTAGACATACCCTATAAGAGAAACTGTACATCAGTTTCACCAGAACCACTGGTTCTGAGGAGTTAATAGCAAGAAAGCAAAGCAAAAAGCCTAGCTCCTATTGTGGTATCATCTTAAAATGTATATAGTTCATTTCTTGCTGTGTTCTTAACAATACCCTTAACTGTGTGGAGGTTACAGCTGGTGCAGCGTATCATCTCAGTGTTTGTATGTTTATTTTTTCTTTGTCAGACCTCATGTGGCTTTCCCACAGAAATATTTCCACTCTCAGTTGAATGCAGACTTCTTTACGATCGTAGTTTGAAAAAACAAACTTTCCTAAGTTATGGAAAAATTCATATCTTACCAGGAGATTGGTGACCTGATGGTAGAAGAGGACGTTAGAAATTATAAGGAAAACAATGATTATGGGCTTTTTATGTTTGTATTCAAAACTCTACTAAAGGAAACTACAAAGAAGAATATAAACATGAGCGTTACTCCACTCTATCAGAGTAAAACTAACTGGTTAAAATTAATTATTTCCGGTATTACTTAAGATCAAAGCACAAGCTTACATTCCAAATGTGATCTTTCTAAAAATGTGCAACAGAGCTATAGTCAGTCATTGATAGCCATATTGTAATTTGCAAAAATGAGTAACACAGTGAGAAGGGAATTTATAGCATATATGGAGCTAGCAGAAAGAAAGAAATGTTTACTTATAAAAGTTAGATTATTTTAAACATAAAACTAATCAAATAGGCTAGGTGCCTAACCTCTGTCATATCTACAAGTATTAGGCTCTTGCCTCACCTATGCTAGGGTATAACCTCACTATTTTCCCACACTTAGGGTGCATCTACACTGCGGCACTAGCTCGAAATAAACCATGCAATTTGAGCTATGCAAATCACATAGCTTATTTCAAGCTTACTTTGAAGTAGACCGCCATTCCGACAAGTCCTTTAAGCCTCATGGAATGAGGTTTACCAGGACATCAGAATAGTGCACCCGTTATTTCGATTACATTTTGAAATAACAGGCATGCTGTCAAGATGCAAAAAATGCTATTTTAGGATACCAGAAGTATCCCGAAATAGCACCACAGTGTACACATACCCTTTAGACTTGATCTTGGATTACAGTACCATGTGTGTCCAGCAGGAAAACTGGGCATGGCACCTATTAATCTTCCTTTTGGGAGCTGGTGATCACTAAGTATTGTTTGATTTTAATAGCCAGAACATAGCAAAGCACGGGAGAAAAGGATTTTAAAGCAATAAAGCAGTCTATATGCATGTCTGTCTCCCTAAGTTTTATCATCCCCTAGAACTGGGCTGGGCAAGAAGCTACCCGGGGGGCTGGATGTGATCCACCTAAGACTTTGATCTGCCCATGGATTGCATCTGTCCACTTTCTATTTGTATCTTGCTGCCCATGACACCAAATTTCCAGGCAGTGGCTCAGGCAGCAGGATCCTTTGCAAATGGCTCACAGCTCACAGAAACAGCACTACCTTGGCAGCCGCCAGAGACGCGAGCCTTTTAAATAGCTGCAGCAATCTCAGGCAGCTTCCTGGCAACGCGGTAGCCGTAGGGCAAGGAGCCATGAGCCCTTTGCTGTGTTTTCAATTCAAAGCCTCTGGCTCCAGACAACGCTGAGGAGAGTCTACTCTCCAGCCCTACCCCTTCTTCCCCAGACTCCTCCCCTTCTGGGGGAGAAGGGGGAGATGGCCGGTGACCACGTAACAAAATTCATTAAGTGGCTCCCCTGCTAAAATTATTGCCCATCCCTGCCCTAAAAGTTTGGTTGTCCACTTGTTATAACTTTGTGGAAGTGTGTGATCCTTAGTAAATGCTAAAAGGCATTCTCAATCTTGCAGGGTTTGTTAATGTGTGTAGTAGTAGCACTTGCAGAAGAAACTTGGAGATTATTAAACCGGAGATGCTTGCTTCCTTATTTAATGAATCTTACTCTCACACCTACTTGCACAGCATTTTTAAATAAGCAATTTGTATTGGGGTTCATATTTATTTAGCTCTATACTTTAGATTCCCTTTATGGAGAGTTCAGAATGGATGTGAAATTTTGCTTATTTACCAACAATGTTCAGAAATCTGAGTAAAATATATAGCACCTATGGTACTTTTTGGTTTTAACCTTTTTTCTTCGTAAGAATTTCAGGAATTTTTCTTATCAGTCACAAATATGATATCATTTTAGTATATATTGAACTGATTTTTAGGGTCGTGTTCATATACCCCAAGAAAATGTTTAAACTCAAGTGAATTTAAAGATGTTGGTTGGTATCTTGATCCCATTGAAAGCAAGAGCAAAACCTCTTTGGCTTCAGTGAGGCAGGATTTCCTTATTGGAAAGTGCTTACATATTTCATATTAAAATAGAATAAGAACATAAGATAGTATTTTTAAAATTACAGTGTAAAAAGCAGCAAATAAATTGATTTTTCTACTTTGCTCAGTCATAAAAATTGTTTCTGTCTTTGGATGTGTCTGTTAATATTTATATTTCCAGGGCCCCAGCCTGCAATCTTTACTTATGCAGAACTCTTCTTGGGCATACGTTACATTTTTGTTGAAGGTTATAATAACCTGAGTATTTTGCCACTGGTATGTGACATAGGATAGTGTTGTCGTTGGTTTTTTTTTTATTATTTGTCTTGTTTATTTTTAAAGAAAGAAAGAAAGAACCTTTTTTAAAAAACAGGGAAGTACAGCCCTAGGAGATAAGGAAGTGGGATGAGCGGAGAATGTTTACTTCAGAAATTGTCGTTGTACCTTATGGTTTGGAGGAGAAAATTCTTGTCTGTCATTCAGAATTTTCAGTCTTGGAAAACATGACACTTTTGTAGACAGGGTTGAATATACATTTTAAATTGACTATCCAATCTCTACCTAAATTGAATCACAAAAGTTTAAAGTGGCCACTTCTGAATTGTTCAAAGTGATAACTAATAGTGGAGGGGATGTTTTGTCTTTTGAGCTTCAAGAGAGCTCTTTAATAAATGCTTAAGCCTCTAAGAAGTCAATATGTTAAATTTCTTTGAGCAGGAGAATTGCATGTGTTTTAAGTGCTTTTCTGAATTGGGGACATAAGGCTATTCCTATTAATTCACCTTGCATACATCATGAGATGTAAATCCATATCATCCTGACATTTTTATTGCTATTTAGAGATTAAAAAGTAAATATGTGACAAATGGAGTGTTTTTTGTGTTTCTTTATTATACTGTAAACTGACAGGATGTCATCTTAAATACTATCAAGAAGAGCTTAAAAGAATTTCTGGCCAATTTAATAACTTTCTGCAAAAAGAGGATTCCAGTTTGATTTTTGCCTTGTTACGAAGTGAGCTTGCATTGGACAGAAACACTTTGCAAAGTTGCTAGAGTAGGAAAATGAAATGTTTTAAATTAGATTTGTATATTTAACTTGAGTCTTGAAGAGGTCATAATATAGGAGTTGCCCCTTTTGGCTAGCATATGCATGCATGCTTATATTTCCACGGGAATGAAAATGTAATCCATAATGTCACATAGCTTACGTAAACTATTCGTTTCACTATAAGCAGTAAAGATACCACAGATTTAAGCTCTGAAGTGTTACTTTTTTGGCAAAGCTATTCCTTGAGGATTCAGTGGGAGTGATGTGAATGAAAATGTACTCTTGGTTTTTATTCGTTTTTCTCTTGCTGATGAAAGAAAGACCCCAAGTGAATAGTTTTCAGTGTGTTTGAAAAATTTTCTGAGCCATATGTTGTTTGTACTATATTTTAGATAACATACTTCTTGTAGTGTCCCTATGGGTGTTCCACTTCATGTTCTTCTTGAGCCCTCGATCAGAGATTTTTCCATTAGCACTGTCCATTTGGCCTGCACCTGCACTCTGCACAACCTCATACTACAATATAGGGGTGCTTACGTGTGAACCACCCTCGGGTTTCTCTACTGCCTTTGCCTGAGATGGCATCTAAAGTATCTGCTTTGTGCATGTTTTCTAGTTATTGTGTAATCATTTCAGTGTTATTGTTAGTGTTGCTAATCCAGATTTAGATAGTTGTGAGAAGCTTCCATTTTTCCTTTCTTATTTTATTCTGGAGAGTTTACTTGGCCTGGCTGGGCATGAGTGTCTCTCTATGTTTCCAATGCTGCCTCTCTTGTCCAAAGGCTATTCTGATCAGTGACAGCCATTTTGAATGTATCTGTTGCTTGAGAGAGTTCTGTATGGTCCCATAGTGTAACTTGTGCCTGGTTCTAAAATTTAGATTCTGGAGCTTTGAAGAATTAGGAGATCAAACTAAAGCTGTTGCTGGTGTGCTCTCTTCTGAATCAGACCAAGACTCCCCTCACACGTACATCTGTGTCTGGACACATCAAGGGCACCTTCAACTTCAGTAAGGCTATGCGTACGCAGCAGGGTTATTTCGGAATAACGTCAGTGCATATCTACACAACAAGCCCATTATTTCAAAATAAATTTGAAATAAAGGGCTTATTACTCTGACTCCTGTAACTCTCATTGTATGAGTAGTAAGGGAAGTCAGGGGAAGACTCTATTTCAAAATAACCGCTATAGACAGCACCCAAAATCAAAATAAGCTATTTCGACTTAAGCTACACAATTAGCGTAGCTCAAGTTAGAAATCCCAATCTCTTGCTAGGTCTGTGGTGTTGAAGGCCTTGATTTCACAACTCAGTATATACAGGTGAAAGATGGTACTGGTAGAGCAGGAAGATCCTAGAGTATTCCGTGGAAATACAGCCGTGGTACCAGATTGGCATCATTTATTTCCAACTTACAAGTGGTGTCATCCCACTTGGCTCCGTTGGTACCAACAAAATCAAAACTCAGACCTTTTGGCCCAATACCTACATGCACGAAATCAATAGTACTGCATAACTGAACTGTTGTGTTGATAATGACTCACTCAGTACTGTGGAAATTCTGTTACCCCAGGGTCTTGTCAGATTTGGACAAGCCAAAGTCTTTTCTGCTTGTTGATATCAAGACACTTGTGTTCAGATTAGCAGGGCTCCCAGATATTACAGGATTCTCCATCCATTTCTGTGGTTTCCCCCTCCCCCTCCCCTTCTATTGAAGGACATTGAGGAGAATGAAAGCAACATTTGATCAGTCTCCTCCCAATCCACGCAGGGTACCCCTCCACATCGTTATGGGAACTCGTGTGTTGACAAAAATCTTCTGTGTCAAGGATAAAGGGATTAGTCCGGGGTGGCCCTCCTGTGGCCACACTGGGATTCTCGGATGGTGTCTTGGCTGCAAATTTCCAGAACACCTGTTCCCGTACACTAGAAACTCCTAAAAAGAGGAGACTTTTAAGGAACAGGGGGATAGGAAAAAAAAGGATGTCTCCCCACACCTCTGTATTATCTTTGTCTCTGAATGATAGGTCTTCTGCAATTTAAGATTGCAATCAAGCAATCATGATCAAGCGTGACTATATGAGTTGCAACAAGTTTGCATTCTTTATTCAACATATTAGCTAGAACCTTTCTCCAAGCATCCTGGGATGCTACAATTACTGTCATTAGATCCATCCGCAAAACATTTGTGATGTGCAATGCATCATGGCTGCAGTTGTCAGGATTCCCAAGAAAGATTCAGAATATGTTTGAGGATCTCCTGTTTGGTCAGAAGCTCTCCTGGGGACCTCCAGAGCCACAAATTAGGTCTGTGGGTATTTACATTTCTACAGATAAGAAGATATAGCAGATCTTAGATTGCACAGAGATTGTGCCTGCCACAGTTCTTCGTTCTTCTCATAACCACTGAATCTACTAGAAAAAGACACATTTCAGGGTAAAATGGCTTCCCATCCTCCTTCCACTAGGGTCTAGTTGTCATTAAAACAGCAATTTTGAAAGGTCAGTTGAGGGCTCAACTCCTTCCCCACCTCTAGTCCATGAGCTGCAAACCTTTGCCCACAACACGTTTTCAGATTCCTCTTTTTTCCATTTCCAGTAAACCTGGCAGTATATTATGACAGGTGGGCTCAACTTCAACAATAACTGTGGCAATAGATGTATCACTGTTACAGTGGGGAGCATGCCTTAGGACAGTTGGTCACTTCAGAAAACTAGTCTCCACATCAACTTGTTGGAACTCAGGAATACCTGCCTTCAGCTCTGACCCCTCATTATGTGCAACTTAGTCAGAATCATGAGAGGCAGCATGGCTCACGCGTTCTGTGTCGACAAACAGGGAAGAGCATGATCGCTCCTCCCTGTGCAACGAAGCTTTAAATTTATGGAACTGTTGTATAGCCCATCAGATTAAGAGATTTCAGGCTTTTATCTTCCTGGAGTTCAGAATATCATAGTTAATATGTTCAGCAGGTGTTTCTCAGTCTAGGGACTATGAATGGGAGTGGGACTTGCAAATACTTCATAGTATGTGATAGAAGTGAGGATTTTCACAAGTGGACCTATTTGCCATATTCAGCATCAGGAAATATCCTTTCATCTGCTCAGGAAGAAGTCTTGATCATCTTTCTTTCCTAGGCCCCTTTCTCCTTCCTTCCTTGATCAAAGGTTCTATTCTTGGAAGTCCCTCACAACACCAC